>NC_136071.1:1011792513-1016592513 GCF_964261635.1 Lissotriton helveticus
AAGTCGGCGTGGGGCGCCCCGTTGGCCTGTGAGATGGCGTCAGTAGCGGACCGATGTGCGAATAGGCCGAAGGCAGCACAACGCGCCAAGATCCGGATGGCACCGAGGTGGTGTCTAGTAAGTTGTCGCACTTCTGTGGCCATCCTACAATGTTGAAAGTCGGCGTGGGGCGCCCCGTTGGCCTGTGAGATGGCGTCAGTAGCGGACCGATGTGCGAATGGGGCCAAAGGCAGCGCAACAATATTTTCTGACTGACACCACAAGGCGCTGAGATGCCAAGATCCGGATGGCACCGAGGTGATGTCTAAGTTGCGGACTGATGTGCGAATGGGGCCAAAGGCAGCGTAACAATATTTTTTGTATGGAAGATACCACTAGGCGTTGCGATGCCAAGATTCGGATGGCACCGAGGTGATGTCTAGCAAGTTGCTGTACTGGTGTGGTCATCCTACTGCTGAAACTCGGCGTGGGTCGCCCCATTAGCCTGTGAGATGGCGTCAGTAGCGGACCGATGTGCGAATAGGCCGAAGGCAGCACAACGCGCCAAGATCCGGATGTCACCGTGGTGGTTTCATAGTTGAGAGGCACTTCATCTGCAGTGGGGCGCCGAGATCCGGATGGCACCGAGGTGATGTCTAGCAAGTTGCTGTACTGGTGTGGTCATTCTACAATGCTGAAAGTCGGCGTGGGGCGCCCCATTAGCCTGTGAGATGGCGTCAGTAGCGGACTGATGTGCGAATGGGGCCAAAGGCAGCGCAACAATATTTTCTGAAGAGAAGACACCAAAAGGTGCTGACATTCCAAGATCCGGATGGCACCGAGGTGGTGTCTAGCAAGCTATGCAGTTGAGTTGTGTGCACACTTGCGGCGAATAGGTCGAAGGCAGCATAACAATGTTTTTTGAATAGAAGACACCACAAGGCGTTGAGATTCGGTTACCACCGAGGTGATGTCTAGCAAGTTGCTGCACTGGTGTGGCCATCCTACAATACTGCTCCGAATAACGGCGTGGGGTGCCCGAAGGGGGGGGGAGCCGGCGTGAATGGGCCTTCCTAGGTGGAGGCTCGTCTGCTGTAGTGGGGCGCCCCTTTACCGTTTCAGTTGCCATTCAGCTGAGTTTCGGCTGCTCTTGATGCTACAGCGACAGGCGGCTGCAAGAGGACTCTCAAAATGGCGGCCTGTTCTTTGGATTTGGGCCTGGTCCACTAAAATGGCCCTGGGACACCTTAGAACTCGGACGCTCGATTTTTTTTTCCTTTCCTGTACATGCAAAAAAAGGTAAATGCCCGGTACGTTACACGCTTCATCTGCCACGATGAACTCTCCAGAGGAACCGAAAAAAAATATAGTTGTGGTAACTATACCATGCATCGTCATATGGAGAGGTGGCACCAATTAATTATAGTGCTGCATAAAAGAGAGATTTGGAGGAGAACCCCTGACCTGCTAGTACATTCATCAAAGAAGTGGCACTGAGAGCTTCAGAGGCAAGGGAAACGGTCCCAAATATTTAGAAGAACTTTGGAAAGATTAAAATGACATGTTTAGATTGTGGCAAATTAATTTCATGTGGACAGATGAGTGTTACTCTAATAAATACAGCATATGAACATCATCATAGTCGATGGTTGGTAGAGACATTTTGACTATATCCTGGACCTGCCCGTCCTCGCCCAAAATGGCGCCGGAATAAATGGGACTCGTAACTCCTTGTTGTGTACTGGTTGCAGAACCTTGAAATCACGAGATACGTATGCAGTTTTGAAGCACATGGCGGGCGGGGACGAGAATTGATTGACTATTTCGACATCCCTATTGATATTAAGTTCTGATGTGTTATTGATTACTGTACTGTTGAAAGTTCGAATTAACGTCACCCATGGTACTTGCCCGCAAATGTATATCTAGATAATTTTATTGTAACTGGCCCTGTCGTATTTTAATTATAAAATGTACGTCCACCGATTCCGTAACTGTTAGACACCTTAGTTCTTGCAACCTAATGGCCCGCCCGTTACGTTCCTTTACAGTGTAAATGTCTATTCATCATATACGATTACAGTTTGCTCTGTGGCAGGCCCACGTGGTTATAGGCTCGTATTTGTATAATGACATTTTCACAATAAAGGTTTTTAAAAGAAAACATGGTAGTAGTATATACATTGGTAAAGTTTTTAATAATAGTGACTGTTTTAGAATCATTAAAAGGCAAGTGAAATAAAGCAGACCAATTACATGAAGGGTAAAAGGTATAATACGAAGGAACGCAGTAAAGATAAATGGTCAAGGGCTGTTGTGTTTTCTATTCCTGTAACATAAAGTGATCGATAAGAATCTCATATTTAGGCGTATCGGCGACTAAGACAGCAGGTCGACCCTCTTTTGCTCAACGGCTCCGTCATGGGACGAAGAAACGCTCTTTTTTTCGATAAAAGAATATATTTTACTTGCAGGACAGTTGTAAAATTTCCGGGAAAGTACATTAGCCTGGAACATTATAACATATATTTAAGAAAAAATAATGTTCGGAAGTAATGAAAAGCGTAATTTTTAGGTCATATGACCAAGCCTTTCATCATTACAATAAGAAAAGTAAAATGAACCAATGAAAAGTTTTATTAACAAGTCACATGACTTGTTATGCTTACGTTACGCGCTGCGCGCCCCGGATGACTTCCGGATGCGCTAACGCGGCGCGTCATATGACGCATTACGCGACAACGCAGGTACAGAATATAGTCAAAATGTCTCCACCAACCAGCGGTCGGAACACAACCCCTTTCAGCAGGCTAAATAGTTCTGTTAAATGGCAACAGAAGGGACAGGCAACAAGAACCATCAGTCAAAGAGGGGAGGGCTAGTTCTTCTCTACCGGGTTACATTGGGGCGCTACCGGAACTGATCGAATTGGTAGTCTACAGTGTTTCTGGATGTTTCAGACTGAAGCTGGGGTTAGCATGAGAGCAGCACCATTTCGTAGCTCCGTCGTGGTCATTCCGCAACCAATCATGGCAGCCGTTCTTTATCGTTATTTTGGGCGGGGTGGGTGGCGGAGCCGAGCTGTTTTGCAGCCATCATTGTGTGGAGTTCAGTTCATCTCACTAGTTTTGTATTTGTCATGAGGGGTTGTTCCTAATGTTTCTATTTTAGCGAGGTCAAAAAGAGATCCCATTAGTGGCCTACTGATTTTGCTCGATTCCTTTTCTTTTTTTTTTACACGATTTTTCGTTATCTGGAAAGACTAAACAGAGTATTGCGACTCTGTGTTTGTTTGTAAATAGAGAATGAACCAAAGAGAACTAATTCTAAAACAGTAAATACTTGGATAACAATCAATCAAATGGAGAGAGAAGCAGGCACGACGGATTACAACGGGGGCAAACGCCTGCGTTAACTACCTTTCACTATCTGCAAAGAGAGAGTACTCCTAATAGAAATGAGGGGGGGGGGGCACCATTCAAAGCAGATCAGTGTGCATAAACACGAAAATGTTTTCACTTACCACGTACTTGACATTCGACAGCTTATGATATTTGCTATTAAAAAAACCATTGAAATTCACTGAAAAAACCATAGGTTATAGACCATATATAGTTAGGAATTAGCATTTACAAAACCTTGAAAATTCACTGAAAAAACCATAGGTTATAGACCATATATAGTTAGGAATTAGCATTTAAAAAACCTTATTTTACTCACACAAAACCATTGAAATTCCATATATAGTTAGTTGCACTAACTATATATCGCGCACCCGCAATCCACTGCTGATCATGTCACATATTACATCATTCATGACATGGTCAGTGACATCACTGATGACATCACTGATGACATCTCAAATGACATCACTGATGACATCACTGATGACATCACTGATGACATCTCATTTGACATCATTCTTGTGCTAATACGATAAACCTCTTCAGACTCTAATATAACCTTAGATACACTCAGTGTATACAGACACTCACACACTGCCACTCATTCATGGAGTTACTCACACACCCAGTCAGTCATGCAAAGAAACAATCTCACCTCCATTTCTTCAACTATACAGTTAAACACACCTTACTTATTGAAACATATACTAACACATATTTACTCTCTTATACAATCCCTGATACAAGTTCACAATGATCGATACAACCACTCACTCATTCAGTGGCTCTCATGCACAGTTATTTATATATGCCAACTCTCACATGTACTGTGTTTTACATATGTACTTACTATGACATGTAGCATTGAGATATCCATTCACTCATCAATACACTCATGCACACAGTCAACTGCCCATGTAGCTGTTTCCACATGCACTCTTGAACTCATACACCTAGTGAATAAACTGCTCACACATCTATGCATAGAGTCACACACCTTCCAGCCACCCCCACACAAACTCAATCTCCCATAGAAATACTTGGGCAACCAATTAATAACACATATAGCCTCTCGTATAGCTAATGATCAACACATGCAGCAGTTTACAGAACAACAGACATAATGATGCACACATTAAGACAGTTTAGTCACTAACCCATGCATTCAGTGAGACACATTTAATCACTCACTCATACAGTCAGTCACGCACCTACTAAATCCTTCATCCAGACACTTATACATCCACTCATTCTTCAATATGTAAGACATATTTTAACTTTACAGAAACATACAGTCACTGGATGTTGTCATCAGTGATGTCATCAGTGATGTCATTTGAGATGTCATCAGTGATGTCATCAGTGATGTCATTTGAGATGTCATCAGTGATGTCATCAGTGATGTCACTGACCATGTCATGAATGATGTAATATGTGACATGATCAGCAGTGGATTGCGGGTGCGCGATATATAGTTAGTGCAACTAACTATATATGGAATTTCAATGGTTTTGTGTGAGTAAAATAAGGTTTTTTAAATGCTAATTCCTAACTATATATGGTCTATAACCTATGGTTTTTTCAGTGAATATATATATATATATATATATATATATATATATATATATATATATATATATACATACATACATACATACATACATACATATATATATATATATATATATATATATATATATATAGCGCTTCGGGAGGGCTACCCACGGCACATCTGACCATCCAATCTTCTTCTGCCCCAATCGTCCTCACAGCCTCCTCCACAAGATTAAAAAAGAGGTCCGACGCGTTTCGGGGCAAACACGCCCCTTCTTCATGGACAGGCAAAGAGCACATGACACTCACCATTATGATTTAAATGCCGTTTAATTAAATCGGGGCCGCCCTTAGTGGGCGTGGCTCTTCATGCAGTGCTGCCAGGAATGCTGGTAGCTGTAGTCATTATGGTGAGTGTAAAAGTATTCCTTTAGTAGGCTGTGCAGCAATGTCTTTTGTTTGTCATCTTGATTAAATCACCTGTAGGTTGAGGTGGGGGGGTAGGCTTGGGATGACGATTACTTTCCGTGATGAGTCGTGCTGTATAAGCGAGGGAAAGTATCCTTGCTCCAGTCCTCGTCAGGTTTGTCACAGAGCGCGTTTGGCGAAGCGGAGCCTATCCCACGGTCAAGGCAGACCGGAGAAATATAGAAAGCAAAACGCCAGGCGCTTCGGGAGGGCTACCCACGGCACATCTGATTCGACTTGGTGGTCCGACTCCTGCTTGCTTCGCTGATCCGAGTTGGGATTGGAGGTGGCGTTTTGGAGTTTTCGTATATATATATATATATATATATATATATATATATATATATATATATATATATATATATATATATATATATATATATATATATATATATATATATATATATATATATATATATATATATATATATATATTTTACCTACTGGCGGTCGCCAGTAGGTATATATAGTTAGGATTTTTTCTCTATGGGTTTTTTGAAAATTCTATGTCTAATAACTTTGGCGTTTGTGGACGGAACTGGCTGAAATTTTCAGGAAAATGGCACATTTTGTTTCTGAGCAGCCCCTGAAAATTGGGGGGGGGTTCGTCCAAGGGGGGGTCGAGAAAAAAGGGGGGTCCCAAAACGTGTTTTTAACATTGAGTTTTCCATAGGGCGGTTGGCCTCACTTTTAGCCCGAACGGCTGAATGGATTTGCACGAAACTTGGCAAAATTGTAGGGACTGGTAGCCCAATGTGCCTTTTGTAGGTCTCAATATATGTGCTACAGTGGATTTTGAGAAATTAACGTTTAAAAAAGATATATATCTGTAACAGCGCACCGCTTCGCGTACTTTTCGCGTTACGGAGCTTTGCGAAGCGAAGCTGATTGGCTCTCCGGTGTCTGTAAACATTCCAAACAGTACGTAGCGGCCGCCATCTTGTCTCTCGGTAGGATCGAGAGACAAGAGGAGGCCAAAGCGAAGGGGCAAATGACCATAAGGGGGCATAGTAGATCCTCGCTGACCCCCTAGGTTTGATGTGGAGGTTTTAAAAGGGCCCCGCGGGGCAAAAAAAAAAATAATAATAATAATCGAACGGCTGATTGGATTTGCACGAAACTTGGTAAAATATTAGGGACTGGTAGCCCGATGTGCCTTTGCTAGGTCTCAATATATGTGCTTCAGTGCATTTTGAGAAATTAACGTTCAAAAACAAGATATATATCTGTAACAGCGCTCCGCTTCACGGAGATAAAATTATATCTGTATTACCTAGCTGTTGCTAACACCAGTTAGCGACGGCTAGTAGGAGATAGCGACCATCTTGGGCCCCACTTTGCATGTGAGTGATATTTATCACTAATGACATGCAAAGTGGGCATGCCAAGATGTTAGCGACTGGAAACAGTCGCTAACATCGCTATCTCCTATTATCAACTTTTGGAAATATTCGAGATAAGCGCGAATATCTCCAAAAAGTAACAGCTGCCCTGAGCAGTTCTTAGCCATGTTATCCAATGGGAGGTGGATAACATGGCTAAGAGCATTAGCTCGGTAATGCATGAATATCGCTGAGTTTTCAGCGATATTAATGCATTGCGGTCGTTTTTTATCGTATTTGCGATAAACCTTAATAATAGCAAGGTTTATCTGCGATAATTTCTGACGGTAAAAAAATCTTTGCAATGCATCGTTAGGGATAAATATCGCTTAACTTTGGTAATATGCCCCAACGTCTGTTAACGTTCGATTCGAAGGAAATCAGGAAGTGTTGAAAAACATTGTCTGCGCCATCTTGTCTTTTTTCAAATGCCACACTTTTGTCGTGCACGGCAGCCATTTTAGATGCCTTGACCAGACCCACTCTGTGCACGCTGTCGATCCTTAGCATGGCTCCCCACCCTCGCAAGCATCTCACCCAGGCAGTGGTCACCCCCGCTCTCTGTCTTATGCATGGGTAATAAACCTCCCCCCATCTGCGCTGCTCTTCCCTGAGAATCACACCCTGTGCCCGCCAGACACCTCCCTTTCGCCCTATTCACTACCGCACCCTCTGACACTCCTTTTCCTCTGTGTCCGATTGTCCAGGCCGGTCCTAGGCTATCAGCTAGCCCTGCAGATGTAGTTTATGGCCACAGCTGTAAAGAATCACCCCTCTTCAAAGGAGTTATAGTGGATCAAGGCCCACACTCGATGAGATCCGTCACAGCAGAAGCGTTGCTATTATCTGAAAACCATCCTGTATTGTGATTGGGGAGGGGACCGAGCGTGAAGCGGAAGATTCCAGGGATGACTCTTTGTACATCAAAGTTTTTACAATTATGTGTCACATTAAAAATATATAGCACTCCGACAAAGTAGTAAGATTATAAAACTTTAATAATTTATAAATATATACAAGAAAACAAAAATAGTAATAACATATAAACATTTTTAGGGAAAAACAACGAAGTAGCGGTCGGCTGTGCGAATAGTCCCAACGCAGCACAACGTCCAGATTTCCGGCGTGGGGCGTCGCGGGGGGTGGGTCATCAGTAGCAAACTGTTGTGCGAATAGTTCCAAGGCAGCAGAACGCGCCGAAATCTAGATGACACGAAAGTGATGTCTAGTAAGTTGCCACCCAGCAAATAACGGCGTGGGGCGTCGCGGGGGGTGGGTCATCAGTAGCAAACTGTTGTGCGAATAGTTCCAAGGCAGCAGAACGATGGCACCAAGGTGATGTCCAGTAAGTTGCCGCACTGGTTTTGGTATCCTACAATGCTGCTCCGAATAACGGCGTGGGGCGCCCCGGGGGAGGCGGCGTGAACGGGCCTCTCCAGGTGGAGTGTCATCTGTTGTAGTGGGGCGCCCCTTTACCGTTTCAGTTGCCATTCTGTCCGTTTTTGGTCCACTGTGTCAAAAGCCGCAATTCAGCTGAGTTGCGCCCACTCTTGCGGTGCAGCGATAGGCGGCTGTCACAGGACTCTCAAAATGGCGGCAGGTTCTTTCCTTTTTGGGCCTGGTCCACTGAAATGGCCCTGGGACACCTTGGAAATCGGACGCTTGTCTGCTAGGTCTTGGACCCCATTCTCGAAAGCGTCCCCTCCGCCTTGAGAATTCATCAAAAGTTTTGGGGGCCCCGACTCCTGCAGGCTTCTGGTGGGGAGCGGCTGCCATGATTGCTCGCGGAATGACCACGACGGAGCTACGAGATGGTGGTGCTCTCATGCTGACGCCAGTTTAGTCTGAAACATCCAGAAACAAGGTGGGGCTTTCATCGTTTGGGAAAAAAAAAAAGTTTTCATCCAATGAAAAGTGTTGTTTTTAGGTCATATGATCAAGCCTTCCATCATTAGGAAACCAAAAGTAAAATGAACCAATGAAAAGTTTTATAAACAAGTCACATGACCTGTTATGCGGCATAGGGTATAAAATGCGGAGAAAATACGTTGGCACGTGAGGCGGCGTCAGTAGCGGACCGATGTGCGAATAGGCCGAAGGCAATACAACGCGCCAAGATCCGGATGGCACCGAGGTGGTGTCCAGCAAGTTGCAGCACTGGTGTGGCCATCCTACAATGCTGAAAGTCGGCGTGGGGCGCCCCGTTGGCCTGTGAGTTTGCGTCAGTAGCGGACCGATGTGCGAATAGGCCGAAGGCAGCACAACGCGCCAAGATCCGGATGGCACCGAGGTGGTGTCTAGTAAGTTGCCGCACTGGTGTGGCCATCCAACAATGCTGAAAGTCGGCGTGGGGCGCCCCGTTGGCCTGTGAGTTTGCGTCAGTAGCGGACCGATGTGCGAATAGGCCGAAGGCAGCACAACGCGCCAAGATCCGGATGGCACCGAGGTGGTGTCTAGTAAGTTGTCGCACTTCTGTGGCCATCCTACAATGTTGAAAGTCGGCGTGGGGCGCACCGTTGGCCTGTGAGATGGCGTCAGTAGCGGACCGATGTGCGAATGGGGCCAAAGGCAGCGCAACAATATTTTCTGACTGACACCACAAGGCGCTGAGATGCCAAGATCCGGATGGCACCGAGGTGATGTCTAAGTTGCGGACTGATGTGCGAATGGGGCCAAAGGCAGCGTAACAATATTTTTTGTATGGAAGATACCACTAGGCGTTGAGATGCCAAGATTCGGATGGCACCGAGGTGATGTCTAGCAAGTTGCTGTACTGGTGTGGTCATCCTACAATGCTGAAACTCGGCGTGGGTCGCCCCATTAGCCTGTGAGATGGCGTCAGTAGCGGACCGATGTGCGAATAGGCCGAAGGCAGCACAACGCGCCAAGATCCGGATGTCACCGTGGTAGTTTCATAGTTGAGAGGCACTTCATCTGCAGTGGGGCGCCGAGATCCGGATGGCACCGAGGTGATGTCTAGCAAGTTGCTGTACTGGTGTGGTCATTCTACAATGCTGAAAGTCGGCGTGGGGCGCCCCATTAGCCTGTGAGATGGCGTCAGTAGCGGACTGATGTGCGAATGGGGCCAAAGGCAGCGCAACAATATTTTCTGAAGAGAAGACACCAAAAGGTGCTGACATTCCAAGATCCGGATGGCACCGAGGTGGTGTCTAGCAAGCTATGCAGTTGAGTTGTGTGCGCACTTGCGGCGAATAGGTCGAAGGCAGCATAACAATGTTTTTTGAATAGAAGACACCACAAGGCGTTGAGATTCGGTTACCACCGAGGTGATGTCTAGCAAGTTGCCGCACTGGTGTGGCCATCCTACAATACTGCTCCGAATAACGGCGTGGGGTGCCCGAAGGGGGGGGGGGAGCCGGCGTGAATGGGCCTTCCTAGGTGGAGGCTCGTCTGCTGTAGTGGGGCGCCCCTTTACCGTTTCAGTTGCCATTCAGCTGAGTTTCGGCTGCTCTTGATGCTACAGCGACAGGCGGCTGTAAGAGGACTCTCAAAATGGCGGCCTGTTCTTTGGATTTGGGCCTGGTCCACTAAAATGGCCCTGGGACACCTTAGAACTCGGACGCTCGATTTTTTTTTCCTTTCCTGTACATGCAAAAAAAGGTAAATGCCCGGTACGTTACACGCTTCATCTGCCACGATGAACTCTCCAGAGGAACCGAAAAAAAATATAGTTGTGGTAACTATACCATGCATCGTCATATGGAGAGGTGGCACCAATTAATTATAGTGCTGCATAAAAGAGAGATTTGGAGGAGAACCCCTGACCTGCTAGTACATTCATCAAAGAAGTGGCACTGAGAGCTTCAGAGGCAAGGGAAACGGTCCCAAATATTTAGAAGAACTTTGGAAAGATTAAAATGACATGTTTAGATTGTGGCAAATTAATTTCATGTGGACAGATGAGTGTTACTCTAATAAATACAGCATATGAACATCATCATAGTCGATGGTTGGTAGAGACATTTTGACTATATCCTGGACCTGCCCGTCCTCGCCCAAAATGGCGCCGGAATAAATGGGACTCGTAACTCCTTGTTGTGTACTGGTTGCAGAACCTTGAAATCACGAGATACGTATGCAGTTTTGAAGCACATGGCGGGCGGGGACGAGAATTGATTGAATATTTCGACATCCCTATTGATATTAAGTTCTGATGTGTTATTGATTACTGTACTGTTGAAAGTTCGAATTAACGTCACCCATGGTACTTGCCCGCAAATGTATATCTAGATAATTTTATTGTAACTGGCCCTGTCGTATTTTAATTATAAAATGTACGTCCACCGATTCCGTAACTGTTAGACACCTTAGTTCTTGCAACCTAATGGCCCGCCCGTTACGTTCCTCTACAGTGTAAATGTCTATTCATCATATACGATTACAGTTTGCTCTGTGGCAGGCCCACGTGGTTATAGGCTCGTATTTGTATAATGAAATTTTCACAATAAAGGTTTTTAAAAGAAAACATGGTAGTAGTATATACATTGGTAAAGTTTTTAATAATAGTGACTGTTTTAGAATCATTAAAAGGCAAGTGAAATAAAGCAGACCAATTACATGAAGGGTAAAAGGTATAATACGAAGGAACGCAGTAAAGATAAATGGTCAAGGGCTGTTGTGTTTTCTATTCCTGCAACATAAAGTGATCGATGAGAATCTCATATTCAGGCGTATCGGCGACTAAGACAGCAGGTCGACCCTCTTTTGCTCAACGGCTCCGTCATGGGACGAAGAAACGCTCTTTTTCTCGAAAAAAGAATATATTTTACTTGCAGGACAGTTGTAAAATTTCCGGGAAAATACATTAGCCTGGAACATTATAACATATATTTAAGAAAAAATAATGTTCGGAAGTAATGAAAAGCGTAATTTTTAGGTCATATGACCAAGCCTTTCATCATTACAATAAGAAAAGTAAAATGAACCAATGAAAAGTTTTATTAACAAGTCACATGACTTGTTATGCTTACGTTACGCGCTGCGCGCCCCGGATGACTTCCGGATGCGCTAACGCGGCGCGTCATATGACGCATTACGCGACAACGCAGGTACAGAATATAGTCAAAATGTCTCCACCAACCAGCGGTCGGAACACAACCCCTTTCAGCAGGCTAAATAGTTCTGTTAAATGACAACAGAAGGGACAGGCAACAAGAACCATCAGTCAAAGAGGGGAGGGCTAGTTCTTCTCTACCGGGTTACATTGGGGCGCTACCGGAACTGATCGAATTGGTAGTCTACAGTGTTTCTGGATGTTTCAGACTGAAGCTGGGGTTAGCATGAGAGCAGCACCATTTCGTAGCTCCGTCGTGGTCATTCCGCAACCAATCATGGCAGCCGTTCTTTATCGTTATTTTGGGCGGGGTGGGTGGCGGAGCCGAGCTGTTTTGCAGCCATCATTGTGTGGAGTTCAGTTCATCTCACTAGTTTTGTATTTGTCATGAGGGGTTGTTCCTAATGTTTCTATTTTAGCGAGGTCAAAAAGAGATCCCATTAGTGGCCTACTGATTTTGCTCGATTCCTTTTCTTTTTTTTTTACACGATTTTTCGTTATCTGCAAAGACTAAACAGAGTATTGCGACTCTGTGTTTGTTTGTAAATAGAGAATGAACCAAAGAGAACTAATTCTAAAACAGTAAATACTTGGATAACAATCAATCAAATGGAGAGAGAAGCAGGCACGACGGATTACAACGGGGGCAAAGGCCTGCGTTAACTACCTTTCACTATCTGCAAAGAGAGAGTACTCCTAATAGAAATGAGGGGGGGGGGGCACCATTCAAATCAGATCAGTGTGCATAAACACGAAAATGTTTTCACTTACCACGTACTTGACATTCGACAGCTTATGATATTTGCTATTAAAAAACCATTGAAATTCACTGAAAAAACCATAGGTTATAGACCATATATAGTTAGGAATTAGCATTTACAAAACCTTGAAAATTCACTGAAAAAAACATAGGTTATAGACCATATATAGTTAGGAATTAGCATTTAAAAAACCTTATTTTACTCACACAAAACCATTGAAATTCCATATATAGTTAGTTGCACTAACTATATATTGCGCACCCGCAATCCACTGCTGATCATGTCACATATTACATCATTCATGACATGGTCAGTGACATCACTGATGACATCACTGATGACATCTCAAATGACATCACTGATGACATCTCATTTGACATCATTCTTGTGCTAATACGATAAACCTCTTCAGACTCTAATCTAACCTTAGATACACTCAGTGTATACAGACACTCACACACTGCCACTCATCCATGGAGTTACTCACACACCCAGTCAGTCATGCAAAGAAACAATCTCACCTCCATTTCTTCAACTATACAGTTAAACACACCTTACTTATTGAAACATATACTAACACATATTTACTCTCTTATACAATCCCTGATACAAGTTCACAATGATCGATACAACCACTCACTCATTCAGTGGCTCTCATGCACAGTTATTTATATATGCCAACTCTCACATGTACTGTGTTTTACATATGTACTTACTATGACATGTAGCATTGAGATATCCATTCACTCATCAATACACTCATGCACACAGTCAACTGCCCATGTAGCTGTTTCCACATGCACTCTTGAACTCATACACCTAGTGAATAAACTGCTCACACATCTATGCATAGAGTCACACACCTTCCAGCCACCCCCACACAAACTCAATCTCCCATAGAAATACTTGGGCAACCAATTAATAACACATATAGCCTCTCGTATAGCTAATGATCAACACATGCAGCAGTTTACAGAACAACAGACATAATGATGCACAAATTAAGACAGTTTAGTCACTAACCCATGCATTCAGTGAGACACATTTAATCACTCACTCATACAGTCAGTCACGCACCTACTAAATCCTTCATCCAGACACTTATACATCCACTCATTCTTCAATATGTAAGACATATTTTAACTTTACAGAAACATACAGTCACTGGATGTTGTCATCAGTGATGTCATCAGTGATGTCATTTGAGATGTCATCAGTGATGTCATCAGTGATGTCACTGACCATGTCATGAATGATGTAATATGTGACATGATCAGCAGTGGATTGCGGGTGCGCGATATATAGTTAGTGCAACTAACTATATATGGAATTTCAATGGTTTTGTGTGAGTAAAATAAGGTTTTGTAAATGCTAATTCCTAACTATATATGGTCTATAACCTATGGTTTTTTCAGTGAATTTTCAAGGTTTTGTAAATGCTAATTCCTAACTATATATGGTCTATAACCTATGGTTTTTTCAGTGTGTATATATATATATATATATATATATATATATATATATATATATATATATATATATATATATATATATATATTCACTGAAAAAACCATAGGTTTCACACATGTTATAGTTAGCTGGACATTTCACTCATACAAAACCAATGAAATTCCCCCGTTATAGTTAGTTCAGCTAACTATAACTCCCGCGTCCGCAATCCGCTGCTGATGATGATGTCACATATTACATCACTCATGACATGGTCAGTGACATCACTCATAACATGTGTGAAACCTATGGTTTTTTCAGTAAATTTCAAAGGTTTTGTAAATGATAATTTTTAAATGTATTATTATATTTTTCTTTTTATACACATTTCCTACATTTCTATTATAATTATGTACAGTTATTATATTATTTAATTTATATTCCTTATTCTTAATTAAAATAATAAAACAAATTACAAAAAGAATTTTTTATTAATAATATTTTTCCAATATATTAAAATGTAATTCTATATATTTTCTATTTCAATTTTTTTGGGGGGGATAATCTTACAGTACGGGTACGGTGATCGCACCGTCCTTTGTACCGCTAATCGTACTCTGCGCGTACCCGCGCACACGTCACGAATACGTTTTGACGTTACGCGGCACATCGGCGCTTCAGCGTGAATCGTGTACGCTTGTACGGCACCCCGCACGCGTACCCCACGAAAGTTTTATAATGTTTAAAACGATATATCTATGTATTTACTGTAAATTTTAAAGGTAGACATTATCTTGGATAATCATGAAAATAGTTTTTTTTTACTTTTAATAAGCGTATTTTACTTTTAAAAGCAATTACGCAAATCGCGCCGATACGGCATACGTACTCGCACCGTAAGAACACTGTAAACGCCTCGTAATCGTACGCAAAGCCATGTGACTTTCAAAGAACAGATTGGATTGGTTCATAACACTTCCTATTCCAAATGTTCAAAGACCCCTCTCATTTTAATCATTCTACTTTGACTTTCTCAGGAGAAGCATCTCTTCAGTGGAGCTTCACTCATTTAGAAAAAAAATTCACCATGGCTCAATTTGTTGACTCTTCTTCTCAACATTCCTCTGAGGAAGAATTTGTACCTGAGCAGCCTCAGAAGAAGAGGAAGGAAGCTGCTATTTGGAAACTTTTTACATTTCCTGAAGGGGAAAAAAAGGTCAACACGCCCAAAGTGACCTGTAAAATTTGTGAGGTTACTCTCTCTAGGGGTGACCCCAACAAAAAATACTCATTCGGGACAGCAAGCATGGTGCGCCTTGTGAAGAATCGGCACCTGAACAACTACGCCAGAGTTGCAACACAAAGGTTGCAGGAAGACCGTCAGGCTGCTGTTCCTAGCACATCAAGTGCACCACCACCTTCGCCGAGCAGTCCACATGCAAACATACAACCAGATTTTGCAGATCTGGCTATTCGTTGCAAATTTTGCGATGAATTATTATGCTATGGGGAACAATCTATTGACCTCATTGTGCACAGGAAACGGAACCACCGTTGTCCACGGCAATACGTTTTTTTCTTTTTCTGTTTTCTTGCTATTCCACAGTTTTTTTGGTTCCAGTTTCATTTTTTGTTTAAAAAAAAAAAACTTGTTCAAGAGATACAAAACTATAAAGACAAACAAAAACAGTTCTTGTCAGAACTACCTTCACTGGTCAAAAAAAGAGCTATATTTCTATAATAGTGTGTAAAACATTGTCTGATTGAATGTGTTGTGATGTATTTACTATGGGTACTGTATCGATCCCCCTATTTCTGACCCTTGTCTGGTTAATAATTAACTAGCAGCCATTCAACTGCACAAAAACCAGTTATCTGATTAGCCATACAACGGCACAGAAACCCGTTATCTGATTAGGTCATAGCGCATGCCATCTCATTAGGCAAGCACTATTTCTCCAGCCCCTAATAGGCATACGGTGTTCTCAAAACAAATCAAACCTACCACGACCTGGGAAATCCCCGCAGCCATGGTTTTGATTTAACCGAGAACTTCAGTAAAGAATGTGCGAACGACCAGTTCGTATGACATCCTTATTGACGTATTTATGTCCATCCTTACGTCAATCTCGGCACCTTTCAGGTATAAATAATACCGACATTGCCTTAAGCAAACACACGAGGTGGTGACAAGATTGGAGCAGCGAGACTTGCCGAGGAGCCCAGCTGACAGACGCTGCCCCTCCTTTCTGACGCGCTGAGAGAGAGACGCTGCCTTTTCTCCTGCCGAGAAATCCAGCTCCGGCGCTTCCAGCCGCCCTTGCAGGCAGCTGGGATATCAAGCCCTGAGATAGAGATACCAGCCCTCCAGCCTTCTAAATCCCAGGTACTGAACTGAATAACCCCTTGCAGAGAATTCTTGAAGCAGACCCTTGGCAAAGCAAACTTAACTTAAACTGCTACTTATCTACTCCCGCCCACGTATTAGGCTTAGGTCAGGTACATTGGGGTAGGCGTAGTTAGAAGCACCAGTTGAGTACGATTAGTCAATGTATATATGTATGTATCTATTTTATCCATTTTAGTATCATATGGCTAAGAAACCATATCAATGCTTTTACAGTATTATTTTATAATTCTGTTATTACTGTATGCACTTTACTTAACTATAAGTATTGCAATAATAGCGATTCATTTCTCTTGTATGAGAAAAGAGACTGATCAATAAATAACATCTTTTTATTGAACACGCCCGTCTCTTCCTTTTCTCTACAATCTGGTGAAACTAAGAATGCACTGAACTGACTGAGTAAAATAAGTTGTCTTTTGTTTTCACACGACTCTAGAGATACACTCTTGATTAGGGGAGAGCAAAGTTGTCATGTTCTATGGTTGTCAGAAACTAAATCCCTTCTTGTCTATCCAGGGAGGTTAAACTCCTCCTTGTCTATTCGAGAAAGTTTCTAGTGAACTCTGAGCTAGCTGGCAAACACTAAACTTTAAGTCTAATATCGACAGTAGAAGACCTAGTTAACCTCTGTCCTATGTCTATACTATTGAAGATATGATTCCAATGCGCAGAGCCTATTGGGATAATAGGAACTACACTACATGGCGCCCAACGGTTTGGATAGGCGATAAATCTAACGTAAGACAGAGTAACTCAGTCGTGCTTTTTCACACAGACCCCTTTTTTCCCATAATACTCCAAAGACGTCTGGAGTGGGTGAAAGGTTATATCCGCCAAACTTAGTAGGAGGAGACTCCTATGTATGGTTCTTGGTTTATTCAACGTTGAAGGATACACTGGTCCAAAATATTGTGCATCTAATCTTTGTTTCCATAGAAACCTGATCTGCAAATAAACAAAATAACCTTCTTGACAGAATGTCAGTAACTGAAGAAGAAAGGGAGACAGCTAGAATAGCAGCTCAACTCCTAGCGGCTGACAATAGTCTCCTACAGCAAGACCCGGATGCAATACTCATCCCGGTCAACATAAGGAAATCTATAACTTTAAAACGTATAGAAAATGGGCTGACACCGAGAGGTGGTACAGTCATATTCGTAATTGAGGCACACGAATATCGGCAGACAGAGGTATTCTATTCATGGATAAACTTTCCAGCAGCAAACGCTGTAACAAAGGACTTCCACTATTACAAAATAGAGGAACCTCCTAATGAGTACACTCCTTTCGAGGAGGTGGAAATACCACTCAAATTCCAAGAGCACCTGCTCTGGTTTAATGGCGCCCTAAAACATAATAATCACATCACCAGGCTCGGTCCACTAGGTAGACCAGGAGCAACGTGGCCGGTCCTATCCGGATACACACCACATTCAGACATTGAAGTAATGTCTGCACCAGATCTTTTAGCACAGCTAAAACAATTAATTAAAATACATAGACAATTAGTCCAATATGTAATGCGGACTTCAACAGTCCAACCAGCTATTAAAATTCCACAGCTGATCCCTCATCAGGGGAACACAAATAAAATTACACCACAGAACATACAGTCCTGTCTAGGTAAAGTACCCGCAAAACGGGAACAAATTCCATTCTGGTTAGCACAAAAAATCACTCAAATAGAGGCGGTATTTCCAGATACCACCCCGGTTGAGAAACACAGGATTCTGACTATCTGTCTTCCAATGGGAATCGCACCACATGTGGAGGACTGTGACACTTGGGGTACAGTCTTTGCTTCCATTTACACAAAAACACATGGTGTTCCATCCATGTCAGTAATACCAGATGTGCTAAAACAAATTCAAGATGAATACGGTCCAGAACCTGCTTTAACTCTTGGTATGAAATTACTAAAAGACTTCAAGCAGGTCTCGGCAATATTACTAGCCAATATAAAGGGAGAAGCGGCAAATGTGGCGATCCGCCAGAGGTTGAAAGAAACAGATATAGCAGACCAACCATTTGAAATTGCCAGAATCATAGAAAAATCCTATGAAGAATTAGGAAGAGATAGTTTGGGTGGAAAACTGGTGAAACCCCAACTTATTGAAAATCCTGAAAAGGTATTTATTAAAAAAAATCTAAACACTCAAAAAAAGAGCTGGGATGGAAATAAACAATCCACTCCTAAAGAAAAAAGATTCCAGTCCAGAGGAAGGTCTCCTCGACGGAGTGAAAGATCTCCGGACCAAGGACACAAGTCTCCCCAAAGGGAGCCCTCTGAGAAAAAATACAACCTTAGAAATAGGAATAATCTAAAAAAAAACTGATAGATATCAAGATATTGATACACGTCCCTCTCAATCTTTTCAGACTTCCTCGCAGAAATCGGAAAGAAGAGTACGATCAGAACACAGGGTAGAGCACGTCAAGTCCAAAGACAAGGAACCTGCTCATCAAAATAAAAAATTACAGTTTCAAAAAAAGAAGGTAGCCAGTATTAAAGTAATCAACCATGCCGAGAATACTGAGGACACAGCTGAAAAACGGAGAATGGGCTCAGACAATGCTAGACAGCGCAGCAGAAGTGAGCATAGCTCGCAAGATCCTTATGAATCATCTGGAGACAGTGGACACGAATGAATACATTCAGGTGGAAACTGCAGATACCAGAGTTAGCAAACCTCATAAAATATATGAAATAACATTGCGTATAGAGGGGGATAAGACTAGGAAAATAAGGGGTCTCTTTTGGGATAATCTCTCCAAGGGCTATGACATCCTTCTAGCTGAAAAAGACTGGCCACCAGAGTTTGTCAGGGAGTGCCCTCATGGCGAAGAAATAATTATGCCTGCCTTCTCAAATCAAATTCCAATTCATAAAAAATATACACTTGCAAGAAAGTGGGCAGTAGCACAAGCTCCTGCATTATATAAAAACCGTGGGATGGGATGAGGACTCTCCTCCTCACAAAATCCAGTTAAAATCACAACCTACTGCACAGAGGCAGTACCCAATTAAGCAAGAAGCAAAAAAACGGGTAAAAGAGATCCTAGATCAACTTGAATACCAGGGGGTGATTGAAACTTGCACCTCACAAATGAATAATCCTTTGTTTCCTGTCTCCAAACCAGACAATTCATATCGTCTTGTTTTGGACTACAGACACCTTAACTCATGTTGCAAAACCTTTGCAGTACAAAACTCGCATAGTGCTGCACTAATGAATAACATAGTGCGCAAAAAATACAAAACAACATTAGACATCTCTAATAGATTCTTCTGTCAAAATATAGCACCAGAGAGCAGATATTTGACCGCGTTCTCAATAAATGGCGCGCAAAAAAAATTCTGTCGTTTGCCCCAGGGGTTCAAGAACAGCCCAGGATTATTCTCAGCAAGAGTAACAGAGTTACTACAAATGTATGATGATGAGGCATTATCTTATGTCGATGACATCTATCTAACAGATGATGACTTGGATACTCACTTGAAGAGAGTGAACACCATAATACTTGGGTTCGCAGCAGAGGGTTACAAATTCAACTTTAAAAAGTCAAGAATTGCCCATCTAACTGTCCTGTTTTTAGGATATGAACTATCAAGTGAAGGCAAAAGCCTGGCTGACAATTTCCTAGAGAAATGTGCTGTAATCCAAGCACCTAGAACACTAAAAAACTTACAATCAATTCTAAGTTTCCTAAATTTCGGAAGAACTTACATTATAAATTATGCAGAGAGAGTTAAACCTCTCTATGATCTTATAAAACCAGATTTTAAAAGAATCAATTGGACTCAAAAACAAACAGAAATTTTGAGATCTTTACAAACAGATATGTTAGTTAAAACAAAATTACAAACACGTGACAACACACGCAATCTTGTGATCCGAGTCATCCCAGGAAGATGCGGATTCACGTACCTAACCTCTAATGAGGGAGAGAAGGTACCAATTGCATACAAATCACACTTGTACACAGAAGCTGAAAAAAGGTTCAGCATTAAGGAAAACATTGTTCATGCGGTTCAAACAGCTGTAGCAAAAGAAAAATACCAAGCCGACGGTAGACAGGTTACAGTCAGAACAGCAGAATCCGCTTTTGAGGCATTAACAACACCATGTAATTTACCGACAACGGCACTAAAATCCAGAATGGATACAATGGGTAAATTCTGTTGCTACAGACAAAGTAAAATACTATTTTGACCCGGAAATGAAAGAATTAAAATATCTAGAATATGAGAGAGAATACCCTCTGCCAATCGACATTCTGCCTTTACGACAGTACGCCTGTGTAATATATACAGACGGTCATGCTCAACCCTCAGTTTGGGGAGAGCTGGCTTACAACGCCACATGCGAAATTGTAAAAGAAGTGTGGCGCGGAGGTAAATTGAGACCTCTATTTACAAAAACACACTCAGTGGAAAATAATTCAGAACAACAAACTGAAATAATAGCGTTAAAAATGGCGCTAGATAATGCCGATCGCGATTTCCCGACACTTATAGTGTGCGATTCGTATTACTGCGTCAAATCATACAATGATTTACAGAAATGCAACAATAAAGCAAAAAGTGCTTTGGGAACAAGTAGTTCATTTACAGAAAGAACTACCAAAAACTCACGTGATACATTCACTGAGTCATCAGCGTGATGGCGTTCACGTTGCAGGGAAATCATTGGCTGAGACAGCCACAGCGGTAGCAACTAAATCGGCTTCCGTAGCTACAAAAAAGCGTGCAGTAAAATACATTGACGGTGAAACTGTGCTGGCAGTAAAAACGTCATCAAAAGGAGACTGCTCAGCGCTACCGATCAATTACCCACTCAATTATACATACATAATCGATGCAAACTCAGTCCCTTTTGCTCAAATCCCTGGAGTGGGGGATAGAGTAATTCCAAACACGGACAGGAGAGGCTTGTTAATAGCAGACGCACATATGGGTGAGGGTCTCAGACACCTTAAGCTAAAAGATTCTCTGGAAGAATTACAATCAGTGTACTGGTGGCCAGGCATGAGCCTGCATCATCACATTTTTGTAAAAAACTGTCCAGACTGCAACAGAGATCGCAGTGGCGAGAGAAACGGTTTAATACAATGGCGTTTCACTCCAGAATGTATCAAATCAACAAACAAAATATAAAAACCCAGTATGAATAATGCGTCATATTAACATGTAGAGACTATCTTCACTTATAATGTAGACCCCAACTTTCGGCTGACGTCGGAACGGTTATACAAAGATTTGCGAGTCTATAATGGCATATACGCTAGAAGCATGTTACGTTCTGACCAAAATCTTTCCTTTAGCTCTAAAACAGCTTATGGGGGGTGCCTGGCCAGAATGAACATTGCATTGCGGGACTCTTCTCACTTCCTTCCTGAGGGAAACGGGATGGTGTAAAGAAAAAACCAAGGCATAAAGCAATCTATAACAGCGAAGATATTAGGTTCAGGAGCTGGGTGGGTCAAACATTTAATAAGTGTCCAACGTAGTCTAAATAACCTGCCAAGAAATTCTCTGAAAGGACTCAGTCCGTACGAACTATTGTTTGGGACTAGAATGTTAATCCAGGACTTAGATAGTCAGACTTCAGTGGTAAAAGAAAAATGCTTTGATATCAAAGATCGCTTGGCTATTTTACAGGACTTAAATGAAACAAAAAAAGACCTGAGCAACATAAAGTTGAAACAGCAGCCAACAACCACTGAAGAAAAACCACCTGTCCCAGCAAGGCCTGTCTGGATTCCGAAAGTCGGGGATCTGGTCAGAGAGAAGATCGCGGTAAAGAAGGAATTTGGGCCTTCTTACAGAAAAGCAGTTCCTGTCTTGTCTATCAACGGGACAAGATCAGTAGTACTACCGCCCCTTGCTGGTAAAAAGGAGAACCGAGTCATATCCATCGACCTGGTTAAACCACAATCATGTGGCCGATAACAAATAGTAGGCCAAGTGGACTCCCAAGAAGTAGCAGAACACCAAAGTTTGCTACATCAACAGAGGTTCAAACTGAAAGACTGATCACATTTGAACAATCTACAGTGAAACAACAAGGACTATGCAATGAAGCAATGGAACTTAAACCTCTTAAAACCCAAATCAAAGCTTTTCATCAAGAAACACCGACCTTCGATGATGTAACTACAGACTTTTCTAATGAAACAAAGCAAAAGCCAAAAGCAAAAAGTAATCCAGAAGCAATTGGAACAATTGACAGAACGGCATCCGTCTACTTCATCAACTTCGATGATTTTTCTGAAGATCCAAGTGAACCAGAAGTACAGCCATCAACCAAAACTTTTAAAGACAAAGCAAAGGAAATTTTTCATCAACTAAAGGGAACCTATCTGACCTCTCCATGGATTGAAATTTGGGTGACATTAGGTGCATTTGTCCTCATACTTTGGCTCATCATGGTACTATGCTTGGGACATTTCATTGAGGGAAAATATGCTAAAATGGACACAGCAAGCCAGAAAATCAACTTGGTCCTTAAACCACACACATCTTCACACGTCAAGAAAAGAGAACTTTCTCCAGTAAACTTCACATCCAATCCTATACCAGGCGGTATAGCATGGGACAATACTGATTATGAAATCTATGGCCCGGTTGAAATCCTGAAGTATCCACATCAATTTAAGATCTCGTTAAGTGACTTTGTAAAACCAAGCACATTTGCTGATGATTGGGACTTTGAAAGTATTAATGATATGATGTCTGACCTAGTAATGTCTGCTAAATTTACAGAACATGATTATTTGCAGGGTTCGTCTAATTATGATCAAATGTTCTGCTACAACCACTATGGTAACCATTATCTCCATAAATCTGCACAACCTAGAAATGTTTTAAATTATAACCAATGGGAACATTGTGCTACTCCTCCAAAGGGTAGTTCTAAAACATTTTATGATAAATATTCATATTTTTCAGGGTTTAACACAAGTAATGCAGAAACATTTTAATTCAAATTGTCGAATAAGACAGGTATGAAGACCATGCTTACAAACACGAAATTGATATATTCAGATTCATTTTTTGAGCGAATGAATACATTTGGTTTTGATTTCTGGAACAATAACATTGAAACAAAAACTGTTTGGGGTACAAAAGATTGGCAAGTACAAGGTATAGAATCATTGTTCAGAGCCTGCATGATCCCAGAACAAATTATATTTTTGAATGACACTATTCAACAAACTACCTGTCTTGGCTTAGCCAAAATCAAAGACTTAAACAAACCGTCTATTCCAAAGCCAACAACGAACAGTAATAGCTCTATAGATGTTGAGAACCGTATTTTAAACCAAAACAGAACACATCCTGATTGGAAACAATGGTTGATCTGGCCCACTGATACAAATAACTGTCAAGACAGATTCCTGAACAAAATACAGGGGTTCAAATTGACCAGGCCAGACCCTAGATATTCCCAAAGACAACATCCAGGGATAGTAACTACTTACAGTGTGGGCAAGCTCTGCCTTCAATGGCTACAAACATCCACACTGGCAGAAATTAAGCAACACCTAACTTTACTTCAAGAGGGTGCTGACTTGCGTGATTTCATTATGGGACCACGCAAACAGCGTCAAAAACGTTTCATAGCGGCCTCTATATATGCAGCTTACAATGAAGCTTGGAAAGTAACTCAAATTGAGACAGGGAGGCAAGGTTATGGCCCAGTTTGAAAATTTCTTCTATTCGAATTGATACTTTAAGCAGAATGAAGACTGTGCTCCTACAGACGCCAACCCAGTTAACGTCATCAAAAGAAACGTATGATCTCCAAGTTGCAAGGACAACTGCTGAGGTTCATTCACTGTTATCAACCAATTCCCCCATACATTTCGCAGAAATACTGAGCGATATCTTAAATATTTCTGATACAAGTGGAATCTCGAGTGTATTTAAGACAGTGTTTTCGGGAGCTTTAACCCCATTCAAAGCCATCCTGGGTATTTTTCCTGATTTTGTCCATTCCATCTTTGGCGGACTTCCTCTCCTTTTGGGACTAGTGGCAGGCATCCTATTTTTGATCCTGTTACTTCGCTATGGCAAACCACGTCACAGACAAGACACCAGCGACAATGAAAGAAACGATCCTAGCCATACGCTACAGGGACCGCATAACTAAAGTCCTTGGAATAGCCCGGCTTAGAGACCTGAACATGACTTGGTTTCTTTCATTTAGACCGATGTGGCAAAGTTGTGTTATGCCTGTATTAAGGTGCTTGCTATGCGGCGAAGAATGCGTGTTGGACACCTGTCTGACACTACAATCGGATGTGCCAATGGACGCAGAGACTTTGTTGGGTCCGGTAACGGCTCATGCATTGTACTGTCCCCAGCGGCTACCAATCCTGATGACGGCATTCGTGGAGACTTCACCACTACGATTGAAGAGTAGTGAAGTACAAGATGAAAGCAGCATCAATCAGGTACGACCTTCTGTCAGCTATGCTGATCGAAACATCAATGAAGGCAATCATGCTCATGAATGCATGTTACAAAAATGTTCCGAGTTAGTGGAACTTTCGCAAGAAGCAGTTGACAGTTTTTTCGAAAGTCTCAACAATATGTTTTCACCCGAGCAGAAAGAATGACTTTGAGCGAACTAGCACACGGCGTTCCCTACACCCTGAATTTGGCCTTCAACTTTGAAAATAAAGCAATAAGAAATTTTCTCACCAGTTTTTACGGAGAGCGAGACATTTTTTTTTTCCCCTTCCATTTCCAAAAATATTTACGATTTTTTGGGACACTTATCTTCTGCTTAAAGTAAAACTATTCCTAGAGAACAAAATTTCTATATTTAGCTACTCTAGAGACATTAGCTACCCTCTAGCATTCACGAGTATTTATGATTTTGTGATGAGATGGTCTCGAATTTTTTCTTCTGTATTAAGAGCCAATTCATGTGTAATTTCCGCATTTCGTTCATGCTGATTTCAAAATATGCGTTTAGATTTAGCATTATTATACTGCTTGAAGTGCATATAGTAACTATACTCATCTTTTCGTGTATTTCGCATTTTTCCAAATTTCAAAATGCATTTGATTGTATTTTGGGGTGGTTCGGTATACACATGTACTACTAGTTTTGTTTACTATGCCTAGATTTGTAAATATGGACATAGATTACGTGGAGTGGGTGTGATGTATTTACTATGGGTACTGTATCGATCCCCATATTTCTGACCCTTGTCTGGTTAATAATTAACTAGCAGCCATTCAACTGCACAAAAACCAGTTATCTGATTAGCCATACAACGGCACAGAAACCCGTTATCTGATTAGGTCATAGCGCATGCCATCTCATTAGGCAAGCACTATTTCTCCAGCCCCTAATAGGCATACGGTGTTCTCAAAACAAATCAAACCTACCACGACCTGGGAAATCCCCGCAGCCATGGTTTTGATTTAACCGAGAACTTCAGTAAAGAATGTGCGAACGACCAGTTCGTATGACATCCTTATTGACGTATTTATGTCCATCCTTACGTCAATCTCGGCACCTTTCAGGTATAAATAATACCGACATTGCCTTAAGCAAACACACGAGGTGGTGACAAGATTGGAGCAGCGAGACTTGCCGAGGAGCCCAGCTGACAGACGCTGCCCCTCCTTTCTGACGCGCTGAGAGAGAGACGCTGCCTTTTCTCCTGCCGAGAAATCCAGCTCCGGCGCTTCCAGCCGCCCTTGCAGGCAGCTGGGATATCAAGCCCTGAGATAGAGATACCAGCCCTCCAGCCTTCTAAATCCCAGGTACTGAACTGAATAACCCCTTGCAGAGAATTCTTGAAGCAGACCCTTGGCAAAGCAAACTTAACTTAAACTGCTACTTATCTACTCCCGCCCACGTATTAGGCTTAGGTCAGGTACATTGGGGTAGGCGTAGTTAGAAGCACCAGTTGAGTACGATTAGTCAATGTATATATGTATGTATCTATTTTATCCATTTTAGTATCATATGGCTAAGAAACCATATCAATGCTTTTACAGTATTATTTTATAATTCTGTTATTACTGTATGCACTTTACTTAACTATAAGTATTGCAATAATAGCGATTCATTTCTCTTGTATGAGAAAAGAGACTGATCAATAAATAACATCTTTTTATTGAACACGCCCGTCTCTTCCTTTTCTCTACAATCTGGTGAAACTAAGAATGCACTGAACTGACTGAGTAAAATAAGTTGTCTTTTGTTTTCACACGACTCTAGAGATACACTCTTGATTAGGGGAGAGCAAAGTTGTCATGTTCTATGGTTGTCAGAAACTAAATCCCTTCTTGTCTATCCAGGGAGGTTAAACTCCTCCTTGTCTATTCGAGAAAGTTTCTAGTGAACTCTGAGCTAGCTGGCAAACACTAAACTTTAAGTCTAATATCGACAGTAGAAGACCTAGTTAACCTCTGTCCTACGTCTATACTATTGAAGATATTATTCCAATGCGCAGAGCCTATTGGGATAATAGGAACTACACTACAGTGTAGTGCATAAATGAATGAATTAATACATTAGAAGTGTATGGTGAAAGTGAAAGTGCAGAACTATAAGGAAGTGCTACTGCATAAATCTATAAGGTGTTTACTTATAGTATACTGTAGTACTTTCAAAGCACTTGAATGTAACATGTGTGCATAAATATGTTACAAGTCTATGCTTCCCTTTACACTGCTGGTGAAACTGCCTGGGTGAATTTGTAAGTGTTAGGGGCAGATTTACAACCTCCTTCTGCCTCTTTTACATTGCTATTGCGCATCACTTTTCTGACGCAGCAGTGGTGCAAAAGATGCGTCCTAGTGTGTGCTATTTACAATATGATGCATCTGGGAGGTGTGTTACATTGTAAATTCCTGTACCAGAAGGAGAACATTCCTACACGGCGGTATGGGGGAGCATTCCGGCGCAGGAACGCCTCCTAAAAGTGGCTGAGTGAAATCTACAAGATTTCACTTTGTCACTTTTGAGCTCATGCTGCGTCAAAACCCTGCACTTGCTTGAAGCAGGTGTAAGGATTGACTCAGCATTGTGAGCATAGAGCCCCCGAGCATTGCTGGAGATGCGTTGCACTTGCAACGCAACTTAAGCAATGCGCCGCCTTCACGGCACAGATACATCACATATCTCTCCCGTTTTTGCTCCATAGTGCACCACATTGTAAATACGGCGCATCCATAGTGATGATGTCACAGTGCACAATAACTGGCCTATCCCTGGGGATATGCCAGGTATTGTACATCTACCCATTAGTGTTTTAATGTAGTGAATGGATTACTACACAGTGATCAATGAGTCACTGCAAAACTATACCAGGAGTGACAAAGTGTTTGGTGGAAGTGTAAGGATAGAGACTGGGGAATTGAACATCTAAAAGGCAAGTTTCCAGGTGCATAGAAGACTGCAAGCATAGTCTATAAGAGTTTAAAACAGTCCATGGCCTAAGGCCTACTTTGATCCATAATTACTTGGGTACTAACTAGATGATTACAGTTCTGCAACAAGAGTACATGACTGAATTTATAAGAGCTTCATTTTTAGCACAGTGCAGAGATAAGGACATTCTGCTGAATGGCTCAGTACAATACTGAATCAGCAATCACAGAGTTTGTGCTGGAAGTGTAAGGATACCGACTGGGGAATTGAAGGTATAAAAGACACATTTTCCAGTGCATAGAACAGTGCATGCATAGTCTCTAGGGGTTTGAAGTAGTCCATGCCCTAAGGCCCACTTTGCTCCATGAGTACTGGCTGAATGATTACAATTCTCCAAGAAGAGTGTCTGGCTGAATGTATAGCAGCTTCACTTTTAAAACAGTGTATAGATAAACACATACTGCTGTATGGCTCACTACAATACTAAAATAGCAGTAGCACAATGTTTGGAGGAAGTGTAAAGATACAGACTGGGTAATTGAAAGGTGCATAGAAAAGTGCATTTATTATCTATAGGTGTTTGAAACAGTCCATGCCCTTAGGCCTACTTTGCTGCATAACTACTTGGGTAGTGGCTGAATGATTACAGTTCTCCAAGGAGAGTGTTGAGCTGAATGTAGAACTGCTTCACTTTTTGTACAGTGTATAGATAAGCACATATTGCTGTATGGCTCACTACAATATTAAAACAGTAGTGGCAGAGTGTTTGGAGGTAGTGTAAGGATAGAGACTGGGTAATTAAAGTTTTAAAAGACAAGTTTTCAGGTGCATACAAGAGTACATGCATAGTAAATAGGAGTTTGAAGCAGTCCATATTCTAAGGCCTACTTTACTGCATGAAAACGTGGGTACTGACTGAATAATAGTTCTGCAAACAGAGTGTCAAGCTGAATGTATAACTACTTCACTTTTAGAACAGTGTATAGATAAGCACATACTGCTGTATGGATCACTACAATACTGAAACAGTAGTGTGATAGTGTTTAGTGAAAGTGCAACGATACAGACTGGGGAATTAAAAGTATAAAAGGCAAGTTTGCAGGTGCATAGAAGATTGCAAGCATAGTCTAAAGGGGTTTAAAACAGTCCATGGCCTAAGGCCTGCTTTGCTCCAAAATTACTTGGGTATGGACTGGATGATTACAGTTCTGCAAGGAGAGTGCCTGACTAAATTTATAAGAGCTTCATTTTTAGCACAGTGCATAGATAAGGACATCCTGCTGAATGGCTCACTACAATACAAACGCTTAAAAAATAACCCAATTTCCGTATGCATACACAGTTTAAAATAAATACAAAGAGGAAAATAAATACTTTTCTGTTTGTATTTATCTGTAAACATCAGTAAAAACATAAATCAAGCAGCCCTACTTATAATGTAAGAATATTTTCAACTTAATTAGCAGTAATTAACATACAAGTCCGGTAAAAGTATGACACAGCACCTATAATACCTGACTTTCAACAACACCATTCACAGTTCGATTCAATAGTCCATCAGCATCTTAGCCCACCACTAGCCCACTGTAATTAATACCTTGCTTAATTTTCCCAACTCACCAAGTGCCAGCACACCTTTCTGAGGGTAGGTTTATGATTTACAAATGCTAGCATTTTTTAAATTAGGAAGCATAATAATAACAAATATTAATCCTTTTTTTTTACTTCTAATGATAACGATTTTTTTAATGTCTTCTATTTAGATGTTTTTTATCATGAAAATGCAAAGAACACAGTTTACCGAGTAACACTTTTTAAACTCTCCAACGTATGTAAGGAAAATGCTACTTACCAGTATGCATCTGTTCTTGGCATGTAGAGCTGCAGAGTCGTACACTTTGCATTAGATCGCAACCTGGTGTTGGGCTCGGATGATTGCAGGTTGTTGTCTTCTTGGAGAGGTCTTTGTAGTCACGATATAGGTGACTCCTCCCTTGGACAATACTGCGCATGGGCATCGGCTCCATCCTTAGATTGTTTTTCGCCATGATGGGAAATGATGGAGTTAGTATAAGTGAAGAGAAAAATAGGATGTCCATGCGTGTGCATCTAAGTAAGATGAGAACTGGAACGGATGCAAGTCCAGGGGAGGCGGGTGGGCATGTACGACTCTGCAGCTCTACATGCCAAGAACAGATGCATACTGGTAAGTAGCATTTTCCGTTCAAGGCATATGAGCTGCAGATCTTACACTTTGCATCGATTGTGCAGCAGTGTCTCCCCTAGCGGTGGTCGCTTGTATCCATTGCAGTAGTTTAAAATAGTGTTCTGAGGACAGCTTGGCCTACTGCAGCTTGCTGCTTGGCTTGCACATCAACACAATGGTGTTTAGTGAAGGTGTGTGGTGTAGACCATGTTGCTGCCTTGCATATGTCCTCTAATGGTATATTTCCTAAGAAAGCCATAGAGGCTCCTAGTTTGCGAGTGGAGTGTGCTCTAGGAGGAACTGTTAGTGTACGTTTAGCTTTTTGATAGCATATTTGTATACACTTTCCAATCCACCTGGCAATCCCACCTTTAGAGATAGGGTTGCCTTTGTGTGGAGGAGAGAAAGATACAAACAATTGTTTTGTCTTTCTAAAGGATTTAGTTCTATCTATGTAGTATAGCAGAGTTCTTTTACCATCTAATGTGTGTAAGGCCCTTTCTGCTACAGAGTCTGGGTTTTGGAAAAACACAGGTAACTCAACAAATTGGTTCAGGTGAAAAGGAGTGATAACCTTTGGAAGAAATTTTGGTTTAGACCTGAGAACCACTTTATTAGGATATATTTGAAAAAATAGTTCTTGTATAGTGAACGCTTGTATTTCACTTACTCTTCTGAGAGAGGTGATGGCAACAAGGAAAGCAGTTTTCCATGTTAGAAACTGCAGTTCACATTTATGTAGAGGCTCAAAAGGGGGTCCCATGAGTCTTGTAAGGCCAACATTGAGGTTCCATACTGGAGAAGGTGGCAACCTTGGTGGCATTATTCTTTTAGTCCTTCCATAAATGCTTTTATTGCAGGTACTCTAAAAAGAGATAGGTGCTGCCTGTTTTGTAAATAGAGTTATATTTAAGGTGGGTGACCCAATATACCCTTGCGAGCTTGGGCTAGAATTCGATATAGTAGATTGCCAACAAGGGAATTTATTTGATAATACCTAAGTAACAGGCGGTTGATCGATCTGAATTGTCAAAACTTGGGAGCAACCTAATTCAATTAAAACCTGTTAATCTAATTTGTCACTTCAAATTTTGGCACAGTGGTAAGTACTCACAGAAGAAAAGCTACACGGGAAATAGATTTTATAAAGATATCACTTTATGTAAAGTTTTCATCATTAAGGGTACAATTTTTTTTAAAACATCCCGTGAGACTACGCCACGCCGGATGAAGTTTTGCTTTGCATTGAATTCAATTCAAATGATCTTTATTCGGAATTAATTCATCCATAAAAGTACACACAGGTTAAAAAGCATAAAATTTTTGATAAAAACAAATTAATTTTGTTATTATATAAAAAGAAAGCCTTTTTCAATTACAAGTGAGTGATTATATCTCAAAGCATCGTTTATGCAAATGGCAATATTACAAAAATTCACAGTGTGTGGATATTTTGCTTTGTAGTTTCCACAGAAATCAGATCCATTTAGCCCAAACGACTAAATGTCTGTGTGCAAATATACAATAATTAAATATACATAATGCAAGTATGCAAAGTGACAAAGTACAAATAATCACGTGTTCATTAGTCAAGTTCCATAGTTGCCCGTGACCGCACACTGGCTTTAAGAAAACAGCTCACTGCAAATATAACCTCATCAGAAAGCATCATTTGAAACATTCTCATTGCCTGATTAAAATCCCTTAAATCATATTTACGACAGTATGGCATTAGATATTGGGAGGTATACAGTTTATAAAAGCCGCAGAAGAAAAAATAATGTATCAAGCTTTGTTTGCCACCCTTGGAACAAGGACAGTCCAGCTGCTCCAGATGTTTATTGTTGCCAAGGGGAAAGCTTAATAAATTTACAATACTTCCATCCCGTACTCGGAACAGAAGACTCCTGTTCCATCTTCCTAATGTGATCAACAAATACCTCTGTGGTGTAACTAAAATACCATTATCGGGCTCAGCATAGGAAATATATTTTGCAACTGCAGTGTTTGGAGTGTTCAGATCTCGTCCGTTCCTCCCTGTACAAGGCATACAGTGCATGTTTGACCATTTTCTTATGTGCGTGGACAATAGTATTTGGGGAGCTAAACAAGAGGCCCTGGCCCACACTAAATAGGCTATTCTCGACAGCTTTCAACCATGGTACAAGATTAGACCTTTCACTTTGTTGGCAGTCAGATATTATGCTGCGAGTTAAATGGGCAGCCGGATTTAGCCAAATTTTTAGCCAGAAGAGGGCGGGCCTTGATCGAATAAAGTCCTCTATATACAATAGCTTTAGCTCATTGTGGCAGATGAATGTTGGGGCACAGAAAACTCCACCCAAGATCTTTCTGCAGAGCCTATTTTCCTCTGTCTGAATTGGCACACAGTTAGAGTATCCCCACACTTATGCCCCGTAAGTTCCCGTAGGTTGACATTGGGTACGATAGATATTTAGCAGAGGGGTGATAACATCAGCTTGTTTGGGTTGCCGTAGGGAGAGAATTGAATTGATGGCTTTGCCAATTTTGTTTCTCCCATAAACGACATGTGGCTGCCACGAGCCCGTATTAGAGAATAGTAGTCCTAAATAAGGAAAAGTGCTTGTGCATTTTAAGATGTTATCGCCCAATTTAATTGAGGTTATATTATACGTTTTCTGCCCACAGTTCATAATAAAAGATTTTTTTAAATTAGTATTAAGGCCCAGATCTGACATGAAAACAACAAAACCAGAAATTAAAATTCGCAGGGCATTTGGTGTACGGCCCATTAGCACCGCGTCATCCGCGTATAGCAGGGCAGGGGTTGGGTTACCGTTTATAATTGGAACATCCTTAGATATCGCACACAAGCTGCTACTCAACCCATTAATATACAAGATAAAAAGCAGTGGGGCGAGTACGCAGCCCTGTCTGACACCCCTGCCAATTAAAATATCATTCGAAACTTCTCCCTCAGCGTTGATGCGTACTCTGGCCTTTAAGTCCCTGTGCAAATAAGAAAGGAAATACACCAAAGAATCTTCCAGACCATAACTAAGCAAAAGTGACCACAAACTAGAACGATTAACGAAATCAAACGCTGAACTTAAATCCATAAAACCAAGGTACAAAGGGGATATTTTTACAATAGTGTACTTCGCCATTATCAAATTCAGATTCAAACATTGTTCAACTGTGCCCACATGACTTCTAAAACCGAGTTGGCATTGATGTAAAACATTATTCTCCTCTGCCCAGCTCCTCATCCTGTTAAAAATTACCCTCCCCAGGACCTTCAGTGTGTTGTCAATCAGTGATATCGGGCGGTAGCAGGCAGGATCCAGTCTGTCACCCTTTTTAAATACTGGGATTGAGTTGTCGGATAAGTTGTTGAACAGATTACAAAGTAAAGGGGCCCAGAAGTTAATTTCTGATTTAATTTGATCTATTGAGAGACCATCTGGCCCAGGTGCTTTGTTACTCGCACTTTCGATTATAGCGTCTTCAACTTCGGATAGTTCAATGTTCAAGGGACCAGCAGTCATAGCAGGAAGAACAGTGCTTGTGGGAGACCCTGGTACAGCATAAATTTTAGAAAAATGCTCGGCCCAGACATCTCCTGTTATATTACAATTAATAGCTTTGATATTGGAACCAAGGGATCTTAAGGACTTGACCTCTCTCCAAAATCCAGTGGTGTCTTTCAGTGTCGCAGTACGGGTAAGAGATTCCCAGTGGTCTGTCACTAGGGCCTCAGATCGTATATGTAGCGTGGTTTTATACCTAGCTCTTAGGTCTCTAACAAGTGACAGATTCCTTGGTTTAATTTTTAGGGCCTCCCTCAGTCCCTTGTTGGCCCTAGAGCAGGAAGAGTCAAACCAGCGAGGGCCACGGTCTTTAATAGCCCGGGCTGGTTTAGAAGATTCTCCTTTAATAGCCATACAGAGATTACTGAAAGAACTAACCACTTCTGGGCCTGATCTATCAAGAGACAAGCAGTTCTCGATTAGTATTGGATGTTTGTTAACAACTCTGGCTAAAATATCTTTATTATCGACCCCTTTCCATACCACTCTTAGCCTATCAGTGGATACTTCCAGATTTTGTGCCCCAGTATCTTCTCTCATCACTTCCTTTATAATCCCTGGATTATTTAAATGTACTCTAATTGGGTAGTGGTCGCTATAGGCGGAGCAAGTAACCTCAGCCTTTAGAATAATATCACCCAGTGAAGGGGAAATAAACATGTAATCTATTGTGGAAGCACATCCCTGGCCAATATAGGTGGGGGTTAACATATTGTTCTCTCCATTGCCAGCGACTTCCATAGCATTCACTAAGTCACGAAGTGCTAGGTGGTCCCTCAGTTCCTCAACGCTTCTACAGGGGGGATTATTACGGTACATATGGGCGTTGAAGTCTCCCCTGATGCAAATTCCGTCGAAAGAACCATATTTCTGTCCCATTAAAATTTCATCAATAAAATTAAACAAAATTAGAAACTTATTATTAGGGTGGGTCACAAAATCGTTATTATAAAAGTTAATTAAACACAATTTCAACCTGTTAGTGTATTTTATAGCCATAAAACATTTTTCATGTGTCTGGATCAATTTAGTTTGTACCCCAGTTCTTATTTTAGCCCAAATAGAGAGGCCCCCACTAGGACGACCCATGGATGAAGCAGATGCCATTAAATTATGGCAACTGTAACCCTCTAATATGGACATAGTTGTACACCAGGTCTCCTGTAGCATTAATATGTCACAATTTTCATAGACCCAATCTGTCCACTCTTTAATTTTTAGTTTCGATCTGAGGCCCGCTATATTCCAACTTACAAGAGATAATTCAGAGCCCAGTATAATAGTTCTTGGGTTAACAGATTGTTAACTAGCTATAGTGAATAGAGGAGACGGAGAGATGTCCAATAGTAGCTCCGAATTGGGTGCCTGAGATGGTTGATCCACATTCATAGTATCAAAGTTGGTAACTGGTGGTCAATCTAACATATCCAATTCAGATAGGGGTGCAAACCTATTATGCATTTTAAGGGGAAAGGGGGCTGGATGGAATTGCCTTGCTGGTGGTCTGTAGAAATAGCTTAAAGGTAGTGAAGTTACAATGGTGGAAATGCCAGAGCGGTTGTTATTTCTATTAAGCAAGAATCGTACTGTCCCTGGGTTTTTAAAATTGAGGACTATACAGTCACCTTCAATGTCTTTAAATGACGGCCCCACCCATGATACCCTTCGGGCTGATAGAATTTCTCTAGAGATATCGTGCCCAACACCTTTATGCTTGGTTAACCAATCAATGCATTTATTATGCAATTGAACCCATGATTCCCCCTGTCCCTCCCTCAATGGTGGTATACCTGCTAGTACCAAGACAAATGGGCAGGCAGCAGGAGGTAGATGCAGAGCAGGCCCCTGGTGTTTAAGTGGCCTGCTATGCCCAGCCTGCCCCGCACCCCTGTTGTCAACAGGAGTAGGCCCCGACGCCGTACTTGGCTGAACGGTGCTATTGTTCTGGTTGTCAGTACTAGAATTCACAATAACTGGTGGGAGTGAGTTTAAGGGAGTGAGCGGGGGTTTAGATGATAAATTAATTGCTACTTTATTTATTCCCACATTATTACATATGGATTGGGTGGTTGATAGTGCAAGGGGCACTTGGGATCCAGAGATACTGGGGTCCGCGGCCAATTTAGGACTGTGACGCGAGACATCTGGCTTCCCACAAGATAAGGTATTACTAACTAACTCAAGCTCTTTCAATAGTCGGTCACCCCTGATTTGGTCCAGGGTCGCAGTCCCCTTTCTTTTTGCCTCTTCATTTTTTATCACATTTTCTAATTTATCCAGTCTTCTAAAAACATTATTAAATTGTTTTGTCATTTGCTTCTCTAAACGATTAAAAATTGTGTCGACTATAGTCTCTATAAGGTTCCCATTCTGTTTCGATATGGTATTATGTACTCCCATTGAGACAGTCTGTGTCCATATCGTATTCTGATTCCCAGTGGGATTACTGATGGTGGCAGTAGAGGTGTCATCCGTATCCGCTGAGCCATTATCATCTATACAGATGATATCTTTCCCTGCTGATTTTTGTTTATTCCACAGGCTCTGTGGCGTGGGTTGATTCTTGAGGATTGATGGTTGTTTTCTTTTGTTTGCCCTGGGCTTAGCTGCATCTCTTTTGCGTTTTTCCCCACCCGGCTTATTATTAACATCCAAAGTCCCGATAGTAGTAGCCTCCACCTGGGAATTAGTTTTTATTGCGGGGGGGCCTCCACCAGCAAAGTCTCAGGAGGTATTGGTCCTGAAACGGGTTCAGAAATTACAACTGTGGGGGATAGGGGAAATCCGGGACTTGTTTGCGGGGATATTGGCCGTATGAAGGTAGTAGGGCAGCTCAGGGACATTCTCCTATCCGTATCTGCAATTTCATTAGTGACCAAGGTGAGGGCGTTTTCAAGTAGTGACTCAAATGTGGGTGGGGGAAAATGAAAGTCATCCTGAGTCGCTATGATATCCGTAAACTCCATGGAGACAAGATTTTAACTCACCACAGTAGAAGTGAAGGAGGTGACAGAGGGGTAGCCCGCCTGTCCACTGAGGGCCACAGAGGGCCACAGAGGGCCCGCCCTTGTCCCGGGCTTAGCCCGGCGCACGCCCGCGCGCGTCCCGCGACGAGGACGAAGCCTTCGCCCTTTGAAGCGCCTCCGGGCGCGCTGGCAGGCGGAAGTGGGCGGGAGTGCTTGCTGAGCACTCTGGGAGCTGTAGTCTCCCCGCGGCGTCCAGAGGCTTCACTGGACCACTGCGGCGGGAGAGAGCTGCAGCGTGAGCACCCCAGAGGCGGCGAGGCAACGAGCAGGTAAGTGCCCCCAGGTCCGATGACAGCCGTCCCGCTCCTGTTCCGCTTTTGAAAAATGTGCTTTGCATTGAAACATTTACTGGTGACGCGGACTAAGCTCCCTATATCGATCTTGTTTTCGTGTCCAAGCCTCAACATAAGAAGGATATTTAGAAATCAAAGTCCCACACGAACCACGTGGTTGGTGACGATCAAGTGGATACACAGGGGGTCATAATTCTCAAAAGATTGAAGGTCCTGAAGATGGCCTTAAGGATTTTACAATTATAAGGCCCAAACATCGACTTACTTGTCCACATCTTTCTACTCAGATGTATTCTGTACAGCGATATTTTTGTGTATAGCCAGCAAGATTCGGTCATCTATCTATAAAGAGTGGAATACAACGCAAGTGGATTTTAAGAACAATTAATCTACTTCTTGTCCATTTGTATACTGTTGATTTATTTTCATTGTTTTTTTAAAAATTGTACCCTTAATTATGAAAACTTTACATAAAGTGATATCTTTATAAAATCTATTTCTCGTGTAGCTTTTCTTCTGTGAGTACTTACCACTGTGCCAAAATTTGAAGTGACAAATTAGATTAACAACAGGTTTTAATTGAATTAAGTTGGTCCCAAGTTTTGACAATTCAGATCGATCAACCGCCTGTTTTGTAAATAGGCTGCAATTGCTGCAAGATGTAGCCGTATGGAAGAGTATGCCAAATTTGATCTTTGTAGATGTAAAAGGTAACAGATGATATTTTGGATGGAAGCATCCAGTGGATCGATGGCATTATTGTTGCAATATATTGCAAATCTTTTCCATTTAGCGGCATAACACGCTCTAGTAGTGGGTCTCCTAGCCTCTTTAATGATGTTCATACAGTCTGGTGGTAGGTTTAGATAACCAAACTCTAAGACTTCAGGAGCCAGATCGCCAAATTTAGTTGGTTTGGGTCTGGCTGTCTGATTTCGCCATGGTTCTGTGTTAACAGCGAGGGTGTGAGCCGTAACTTTTGATGTGGAACCAGAGAGAGGTCTAGTAGTGTGGTGAACCACGGTTGGTGTGCCCATGTGGGAGCTACCAGTATAAGCTTGAGAGATTGTTGTTTGAGCTTGCGCACTACTAGTGGAATGAGGGGGAGAGGCGGAAAAGCGTACGCAAATTTGCCTGACCAGTTCATCCATATTGCATTGCCTTTGGACAGTGGGTGTGGGAACCTGGCGGCGAAGGTTGGGCATTTTGTATTTTCGTGGGTGGCAAACAGGTCTATGTGTGGATGCCCCCACTGTTGGAAGTATGGTTGAAGCACTTGTGGATGTAGTTCCCATTCGTGAATCTGTTGTGACTGCCGACTTAACAGATCCGCTATCTGATTGTGAACTCCTCGAAGGTGTTCCGCTAACAGATGTATGTTTTGAGGAATGGCCCATCTCCAAAGGTTCTGTGAGAGCTGGGACAGTTGTAGACAGTGTGTCCCCCCCTGTTTTTGTATATAGTACATTGCTGTCATTGTCCGTCCGGATTAAGACAGCTTTGTTCTGTACTTGAAGTTGAAAAGTCTTGAGTGCTAAGAATATTGCTAGCAGCTCTAGATGGTTGATATGGAACAGTTTTTGTTGGTTGTTCCATTGGCCTTGAGTAGTATGGTGTAAGAGATGGGCTCCCCATCCTGTGAGGGATGTGTCTGTTGTGAGCACTATTTGTGGAACAGGCTCGAGGAACGGTCGTCCTCTTGCTAAGTTCTTGGTGTTCCACCATTGCAGAGAGCGCTGCGTACAGCTGTCTACCAACACCAGGTCTGTGAGCTGACCTTGAGCCTGATTCAATTGTTGTGCTAGACATTCTTGTAATGGACGCATTTGCAGTCTTGCATGTGGTACTAGCAAGATGCCATCATGCCTATTAGTCTCATGAACACTCTGGCTTGGAGAGACTGTTGGTGTTGAAAGGTGGAGACTAAGGCTTGAATGCTCTGTATTCTGGCTGGACTGGGATATGCTAGAGCTGTAGATGTGTTTATGGTAGCTCCTAGATACTGATGCACGTGCGAAGGCTCTAGGTGCGACTTTGTGTAGTTGATTGTGAACCCTAAGTTGTGCAACGTTTGAATTGTCTGATGTGTATGTTGTACACATTGGTGGAATGATTTGGCTTTTATGAGACAATCGTCGAGATAAGGGAAGACATGTATTTGTTGTCTTCTGAGATGTGCTGCTACTACTGCTAAGCACTTTGTGAACACCCGTGGTGCTGTTGTGACACCAAATGGAGGGACTTTGAACTGATAGTGTTGTCCTTGTATTATAAATCTTAGGTACTTCCTGTGATCAGGATGTATTGGAATGTGAAAATAGGTGTCCTTTAGGTCTAGTGTTGAAAGGAAATCGCCTTGTTGCAGTAGTGGGAGCACTTGTTGCAGAGTGATCATATGAAAATGATCTGATTGTTATGTAATGGTTGAGGGGCCTGAGGTCGTGAATTGGTCTCAGTGTCCCGTCCTTTTTGGGAATTAGAAAATACAGTGAGTAAATCCCTGTTCCTTGTTCTTCTAACTGAACTAGTTGAATAGCATCTTTTGGTAGAAGTGCTATAACTTCTTGTTGAAGCAGAGTCAGGTGATCTGTAGACATAGGACGCTGCCTGGGTGGTATGTTTGGGGGGGTCGCTGTGAGTTCTAGGCAGTAGCCATGTTGGATAATCTGTCTCACCCACCTGTCTGTTGTGATGGAGTTACAGACAGGCAGGAACTGTGTTAATCTGCCCCCTACAGGAGTGGAATGCTGTTGGGGAAGCAGAAGGAAGTCACTGTTTAGGTGTGGAAGAGGAGCGATTGTTGTTGTTACCGCGACCTCTTCCCTTGTTATTATTCCCTCTGTATCCTCCTCTAAAATACCCTTTGTTAGAGGATGTTTGTGCTTGTGTCTTGAAAGATGCTGTGGTATCTGCTCCAGTTTGTTTGGAGCCTCCTCTATAAAAGGAGCGACGAAAAGAACCTCTAGCCTGTGTGGACTGTAAAGCCCCCATAGACTTTGCAGTGTCTGTGTCTTTTTTCATTTTCTCCAGTGTAGTGTCTACTTCTGGGCCAAATAACTGGTTTTGATTAAAAGGCTGGTTTAAAATTGTGGTTTGCACCTCTTGTTTAAACCCGGAAATGCGCAACCACGCATGTCTTCGGAGTATGACACTAGTATTTACAGCTCTAGAAGCTGTGTCTGCGACATCTAGTGCACTTTTTATTGAGGCATTTGAAATTAATTTGCCTTCTTGTATGAGCTCTGTTGCCTGATCTTTATACTGATCTGGGAGATGTTGTAGTAGTGCATCTAATTGATCGTAATGAGCTCTGTCATAACGTGAGAGAAGGGCTTGCGTGTTTGCTATGCGCCATATATTTGTAGCTTGTGCCGCTATTCTTTTACCTGACGCATCAATAACTTTGGATTCCTTGTCAGGTGGGGGCGTTTCCCCAGAAGTCTGGGAATTTGCTCTTTTCCTTGCATTGGACACTACTAAAGAGTCTAATGGCGGATGTCCTCTAATATAGGTTGGATCAGAGGGTGCAGGCCTATATTTCTTTTCTATTCTTGGATTTAATACCCTAGTGCGTACTGGGTCTTTAAATATTTCCGGAGCATGCTTAATGACTCCATGATCATGGGAAGAATTTGAGTAGATCTGTGTGATGGCTCAAATGTATCTAGCAGAAAATCTTCCTCAATGTCATCAGAATGCATTGTGACGTTGTGGTAGATAGCAGCTCTGTTTAAGAGGTGATTAAAGCCAATGCTATCTTCTGGAGGGGAAGGTTTTGTCGGGTATGACTGTGGATCAGGAATGTCAGGCACATTGTGTGGTGGAAAATTATAGATATCTTCATCTATAGGATATGTATCTGGTCTGGATGTGGTTCTTATGGACCCTCTCCACCACCTCAATCATACTCATCATCAGTGTGATGTGAATGTGATGATGCAGGAGAAAGGACAGGAGAGATTTGAGGTGATATGTAAGGAGGGACAGGAGAGGAAGAAGGTGCAGGCGAGGAAGGGTGCATAGGGGAAGTTGCACAGTCCTTTTTGGCAGGAACCACAGGTGTTAGTGGTGTTTCTGATGGTCTTTTTTTATGAGGTATAGCACCTACATGTCCAGTCTGTGGGTTTATGTAGATCTTCTTTTGTTTAGGATCTGATTTAAACAGTTCTTCCTCCACAACCTTCTTCGGCGTCGATCTTTTCATTCAGATAGAGGTTGTTTTGGGTGTTTTGCCTTGGGAGGTGTTACAGCTTCCTGTGGCAAAGTTCTCGGAGCCGAAGGTGTTGTTTTTGGCTTGGTAGGCGTGTTCGAGGACTTAGGAACCTCGGAATCAGACCTTGTGGGTTTTGGCACTGAAGCGGGGTTTTCGGAGTGGAAGCTGGTCTCGTCTGTTTTGTGGCGTCGGACTTTGGCTTCTCTCCTCTAGGTTTGGAAGTCGACGGCTTTGGAGACGGAGCTTCTTTCGGTGCCCTCACGGGTACAGTTTTTGGTGTGGGTTCCTCTTTAGGTTTCGGTGCCGAAGGATCTTTAGGTTTCGGCGTGTCGAAGGATCTTTGGGCTTCGGTGCGGATGGAGGTGGTGGAATCGGCACGTGCGGTTTGCTCGGTGCCGAAGCACCTGATGGCGTAGTTGTTTTCCTCGGTGCCGGGCTCGACAGTGGGGATTTAGGAGGAAGTATTCGTTCTTGACTGGGCCCCTTGGGCGGAGTGCTGACCTTTGCCTTCGGCTTGGGCAGTGTATGTGGTGCAGGGGCAGGAGTACTCACAGGTTGACGAGATGGAATCGAGTCATCTGAGTCTTCTGCCTCTGATATGATCAGGCGAATCTTCTTCTGGAACGAGCGGAACCTCGTCATTGAAGATATTCTCCGGTGCTGGGGCAGATCTCCTTATCTCTTGTCGACGGGCCCGCTGATACCGGATGGTCTTCTTTGATCGGAAGGATGCACAAGCGGTGCAGGTTGACTCGTCGTGATCTGGCGACAGACATAGGTTGCAGACCTCGTGATGATCGCTATGTGGAAATTTTGCTCGACATACCGGGCATCTTTTGAACGGAGTTCTGTCCATGAGGTGTAGGCCGCATGGCGTCGATAGGCCCAACGGCCCGCGTCGATGAACCGGAATGGAGCTGATGGCGTCGAAAGTATTATATTCGATGTCGATATTAGTTGTAGGAAGTTTTTGCGCTTCGAAGTTGCTGGAAAAGTCTTTCTAGCCAGAGCGGAGAAACTTTCATCCGAACCCAGTGGCGGAAAAAAACAATCTAAGGATGGAGCAGATGCCCATGCGCAGTATTGTCCAAGGGAGGAGTCACCTATATCGTGACTACAAAGACTTCTCCAAGAAGACAACAAACTGCAATCATCCGAGCCCAACACCAGGTGGCGATCTAATGCAAAGTGTACGAACTGCAGCTCATATGCCTCGAACATAATAATACCTTATACGTGTTACTATCGAAATCGAAACCTTTACAGCTTCACAGTTTGTAACTTTTCCCAACACGTGCAGAAGCAAAACAGTTAAAACGTGAGCACGTGTAAACTGCAAAACGTGCCATCTAAATAGGCGGAGCCACATCTTCCTTCCGTAGACTACTAAACAACCAAAAACTATATAAACCACACCTACTGTGCAATTAGTTTTGTTTTCGCAAGTTATTTCTGAGTCGCCAATCTGTGTTGCAGGTTCAGTTTTCTACGATCGGATTCTCTTTTTGCGTCAAACATATTCCGGAGTTGTAAGTTGTTTCAATTGGCATAGGCATAGTACTTAGTTATAATTTGTGGCTATTTGTCAATATTTAAACATTTATATTTAGAAAAAAATGTTATTGCATGTTTTTCGCTTTTTCTCTGTAACGTCAGCAGCTTGTTTTTAGAAACAGATAGATTACAACAAACATTGCTCCTTTTCTGGCTCCTTTCACCTTATATATTGTGACTTTTTATATTATAATATTGACACTGTGATTCGCTTGAGACGTGTTGGTGACCCGTCGACGCAAACCCTAAACATTTACAATCAACGTCACCATCTTTATTTATTTATTTTATTTATTTATTTGATTTATATAGCGCATTATAACCCAGGGGTCTCTAAGCGCTTTGTCAGAATCGAAGACATCAAGTGGCGTGGAGGGCAACTGTTCATAAAATTTACAAGCCACCCCATGCTTGCTGGAACAACACTTTTTAATTTTTTTCGGAAGGACAACAAGTTAGTCTCCTTCCGCAATTCCATTGGCAGTTTATTCCAGGCTGCTGGCAGTAGGTAGGAGAAAGCACGACCACCCACTGTGGCCAGTCTACAGCGTGGTTGAGTGAGGAGGGTGGCATCAGCGGATCGAAGCACTCTAGTTGGCCTATAGGGGATTAGGCGAGATTTCATGTAGGTTGGCGCCTTACCGTGAAGGGCTTTGTGAACAATGCACAGCCCTTTAAACATCACCCTTTGCTTAACCGGCAGCCAGTGCAGTTCTTGCATAAGGGGGGATGCATGGGTATTCCTAGGCTTTTTAAAAATGAGCCTAGCAGCGTGACGACCTGCATCTTCTTCAGACGTTTTTGCGGCAGCCCTATGTATGGCGAATTGCCATAGTCTAGCCTAGCCAGGATCGTGGCGGAAACTGCTCGCCTCAGAGTGGAGAAGGACAACAAAGGTGAAACTTTCCTAAGTTGTCGAAGGAGGCCGACACAGGTCCCCACGACCGACGTAACTTGCTTCTGCATAGACAACTTGCCATCCACCTGTATGCCTAAGCTCTTGACCACGGCTGCTGGTTCCGGAGGTGACCCCAAGTCTTCCAGTTGTTATTGTGTTTTCCCCTAGAGATCATATATTGTTAATATGTATATTATAACATTAACAGTTATGGTGATCTCCGTGGAGTTCATGATCCGTCGTCACAAAAAGTAACGATATGTAAGCAAAGTTACCGGCTTCCAGTTTTCAGTCTGTTTCCCCCTTGTGATCATGTGCTGTGAGAATATATACATATTATAATTCTCACCGTCATGATCTCAGAGGAGTTTATGACCCGTCGCCACGAAGATCAAACTTTCTCACCTCCCGGAGAAAAGAAGTTCAGTAAATAATTACCACTCAAAAGTATTTCATTATGGATGTTCTTTTAAATAGATAACTTTATTTGCCTTTTCTTTTTACTGTATTAATGGTATCAATCGTTATATTATAATAGATTATCCTATTGCTACAGAAGAGGAATGGGAGATTTTTCAGCGCCATCTGTAATATAAAACTTTCAAATATTAAAAAGTACTTGATCACACATTTTTTTCAAGAAACATTTTACGAAACTGCTTTTCAAAAAAATATAGCTATCAAGCATACTTTGTTACTTTAAATATTTAATAAACCCTACATTTCTGAATGTTATTTTCTAATTTCTATTCTTATTTGAGGTTCCTATTCACCTTCTCCCTAAAGAATATATAGAACCTGTACTTTATATTATAAGAGTACCATCCTATATATTCTTTAGAGAGTATGTGATTTGTTAGCGGAACAGTCTGCAACCTCTAAGCACTACGACAGGACGTTCCTGAATTGAACAGAATACAAATTTGAAAAATAATAATGCATACATTTCTATGTAATATGAAGTCACTTGTATTTAACAGTTTTTTACTTGTTCTCTTGTTCTCAGATAATGTAGTGCAGGAGTGTTTGTTGTAGCACTTCTATTCTACTTTATCTAAAAGTAACTGATGCCCTCTTACATCATCAATAATGTGGGGCAACACTTTTACAAACTGTAGCAGAAAAAAGAAGGATATAGCCACGCTTAACTGATATTTTATGAAATTCCATTTTTAATTGTCACCCCTTTCATATATACAGCGACAGTTTCGGAAGAAAGTTTATTTGTATTTGCTTAATAAAAACTGTTTCAAACCTAGACTGAATTTTTTGCTGCGCAACCACACCTCCCCATCAGAAAAGTAAACACCACATTATAAGTAAATAGTACTCCTAAGAAGTATGTCACCCGCAAACTTGATTAAAAAAACAGCGCAAGACACTGTCATTTTTCCGCCGTGATTTATATACCACACGGTAATTATATAAATGGCCCTTGAAACATATAAAAACATTTTTTTCCCTCATAATCCCTCTCCACCACCTGATGAGCACTGCACAGAGTTAATAGTGTTCAATCAATCAATCAATCACAGGATTTGTAAAGCGTGCTACTCACCCGCAAGGGTCTCAAGGCGCTGAGGAGGGCGGGGTTGCTACTGCTCGAACAGCCAGGTCTTGAGTTGTTTCCTGAAGGAGAGATGATCCAGGGTCAGCCGTAGGTGAGAGGGGAGGGAGTTCCATGTCTTGGCTGCCAGGTAGGAGAAGGATCTTCCTCCGACGGTGGATTTCCGAAATCGTGGGACGGTGGCGAGGGCGAGGCTGGCGGATCGGAGCTGGCGGGTGGGTGTGTAGAACGTGAGGCGGCTGTTGAGGTACTTCGGGCCCGCGGTGTGGAGAGCCTTGTGTGCGTGGGTGAGGAGTCTGAACGTGATCCTCTTGTTGACGGGGAGCCAGTGCAGGTCTTTCAGGTGGCTGGAGATGTGGCTGCGGCGAGGGATGTCCAGGATGAGTCGTGCTGAGGCGTTCTGAATGCGCTGGAGTCTTTTCTGGAGTTTGGCTGTGGTTCCAGTGTAGATGGTGTTCCCGTAGTCCAGGCGGCTGGTGACGAGGGCCTGGGTGACCATCTTTCTGGTTTCGGTGGGGATCAATCGGAAGATCTTTCGGAGCATGTGCAGGGTGTTGAAGCAGGATGATGAGACGGCGTTCACTTGCTTGGTCATCGTGAGGGAGGAGTCAAGGATGAAGCCCAGATTGCGTGCGTGGTCCGTTGGTTTGGGTGTGCTGCCCAGGGCAGGGGGCCACCAGGAGTCGTCCCAGGTGGAGGGAGATGGTCCGAGGATGAGGACTTCCGTCTTGTCTGAGTTCAGTTTCAGACGGCTGATCTTCATCAATTCTGCGACTTCCCTCATTCCTTCCTGGAGGTTGGCTTTGGCGGTGGCGGGGTCGTTGGTGAGGGAGAGGATCAGCTGGGTGGCGTAGGAGATGATGTTGAGGTTGTGTTGTCGGGCGATGGCTGCGAGAGGGCTCATGTAGACATTGAAGAGGGTGGGGCTGAGTGAGGATCCTTGCGGGACGCCGCAGATGACTTTGGTGCCCGTGGAATGGAACGGGGGGAGGCAGACTCTCTGGGTTCTTCCGGCGAGGCATGATGTGATCCACTCCAGGGCCGCTCCTTGGATTCCGGTGTTGCTGAGGCGCTGTACTAGGGTGCGGTGGCAGACGGTGTCGAAGGCAGCTGAGAGGTCCAGGAGGATGAGGGCAGCCGTTTCCCTGTTGTCGAGCAGGGACCTGATGTCGTCGGTGGCTGCGATGAGGGCGGTCTCGGTGCTGTGGTTTGCTCGGAAGCCGGACTGTGAGGGGTCAAGGGATCCGTTGGTCTCGAGGAAGGCGGAGAGTTGTCTGTTGACGGTCTTCTCGATGACTATAGCTGGAAAGGGGAGGAGCGAGATGGGGCGGAAGTTCTTCAGGTCCGTGGGGTCCGCGGTGCGTTCCTTGAGGAGGGCGCTCAGCTCGGCATGTTTCCAGCTCTCCGGGAAGGTGGCGGATGCGAAGGAGCTGTTGATGATGGTCCGGAGTTGGGGTGCGATGATGGTGTTGGCTTTGTTGAAGATGTGGTGTGGGCAGGAGTCAGTGGGGGAGCCGGAGTGGATGGTGTTCATCATGCGGGTGGTGTCTTCGGTGCTGACAGGGGTCCAGGTGCAGAGAGTGGTGGTGGGGGGGCACTGGTTCGGCGGTAGGATGCGTGGTTTGTGCGCCTAACCTGCCCTCTACTACTTTCTTTTCCCATACTCCTTTGGAACTGCGTCACAAAATCACTGACAACAGTGAACCGTTCCCACCCAGGAGCAAACTTGTGCTCGGAACACTTTAGCCAAATAAATGTCCATGTTGTTCCGCAGAGGAGGAAGGAATGACTGCTAAACCTTTTACTTTTAATACTTCACAGCCAATGAACATTAAGCTTCGTAAAGTCCCACTTGCAGCACGTTACCCTAATACTCTCCGAACAGGAAGGCATCGCTTACAAAACTTTTCCACTGACTTCTTCTACGACTAACTGTTCCTATGAAAAAATATAAATCTCCAGAACAGTAACTATTTCAATTAGCAACATATTGTGGTAAACTTCTAACCTCTGTGCTCACGCAAGTGTTCCATGAACTGTTACTATGGTAATAGGCAGAAAGCCATTTGAGGATAGTGTTGAAAGGTACTGGCTATACAAAAACCGTTATATTTACCCTGGATCCTCTACAAGACAAAGGAAAGCAAACTAAAACAAAACACTGTGTACCACATTTACAACCCCCTTGTGCCACTTGCTCGTCCACGCCCCAACCCCCCCCCCCTACAAAATTAAGTGTGTGGACCTCAAACCCCAGGATTTCTGTATTATGTGACAGGGGCTCGGTGGCTCTCCGCCTGGTGCCCTCGAGAGCCCTGGAGACCGCCACGCCAAGAGCCGGTTCCTGCAGTGTCCCGGGGTGCCTACCCCCGGGACACTGCTGTTTACTATGAGGGGGGGGGGGAGTCTTAAGAGCTCCCGCCCTCCCATAGCAAACTTAGTTTGAACTTTGAAAGACACAGCAGAGAAATCTGTTCTCACTTTCAAAATCCAAACAAGATTGCATTTCCACATGCAACTTCGCATCTCCCCATGTGTAAAAGCAATGCAGTCTCCAGAAGGACACGAGGAGTCGGCGGGACTGTGGGGCCATTGTGAGCTCCGTCTTTTTTATAGATAGGGTCACGTGTGTAGTGACGGAAGCGCTGGATGGGTGTGGTGTGGGTGTGTACCAGCCATGAGGGAGTGTGTGTGTGCCGACACCACAACTAGACCTGGAACTAAGAAATCACTACAATGGAAATCTGGGCCATGTAGTGTTGTTGTGTTTTCCTGATAGCGTAAGCTCAGTGGGCTGTACCAACGTATTCAGTCTCGATTAATTTACACCTCCCCGGGGCTTTTAAATATTGGGAGGGGGGGCCACACGGCCCTGTTCATAACACTCAAACACGTGGCGTATAAATTAATAAATTAGAGATGTATAGACCTCACTATTAACCTGTGAGGATTTGGGGGGGATTTGTGCAGCTTTCGTCATTCGAAAAGGCAGGTGTTATGGCTTTTCCTGAATGCTTTCAGTGTGGGGGTTCATCTGATGCGGAGAGTGAGTTCTTTCCAGGTCTTGGCCATGAAGTACGACAAGGGTGTGCCTCTTGTCTGGTTATCTCATTACAGAGGATTTCGACCAAGGCCTGGTCAGAAAAGTGGACCCCCTCTGGGCCTCCCATTCTAAATAAAAACATTCCCCAAATTTGGTGTAATTCCATTCAGCAGTTTGGGCTGTAGCCCATCTTAAAGGTCCCTATGGAAAATTGCATGGAGAAAACACGTTTTGGGACCCCCCTTTTTTCTCGGCCCTCGCTTCACGAATCACCCCCAAACTTTCAGGGATGGAGCGGAGCAGGCCATTTTCTTGGAGAATTTCGCGAAGACTCATTGACCGGCGCCAAAGTTATTCCAACAATTATATCACACAATAAATAACTCTATTCACTTACCACTTGCAAAATAAAGGGACAATCCTGCTTAACAAATTAAGAGCAGAGTAAAGGCAAGGACATATCTGTGGGTGAAGCAGCAAAGAAAGAGATTGAGTTTAAAATACATTATGTTACTTAACTTTGAAAACATTCTTTCTCGTGGATACTCTATCTAACCACAGATTCCTCACCTTCGGAGTATTCCCCAGGAGTCAGGATGGATCCAGAAACATTTCAGCAGTATACCTGCACGCCAATTGGTGGCATTGTGCTGTTCTTCGCTGATGTCGTTCCACTGCGGAAGTGTTGTGCGGGCCACATGTAAACGCCACCCATGAGCTCGGACATCAGTTGCTTGGCTTTGACCAGTTTGCAGATCTCTAGACTTGGGACCTTATTAAATGGAAAAAGTCCAGTTCACAAAACAGAAATGATGAGAGGGTTGGTGAGGAATCCGCAATTACCACTAGAAAGACCATTACCAATGGTAAATTGTTCATTTGAAAGAAGCTACTAACAGCAGATTCCTATCCTTCTGAAATATATACCAAAGCAGTGTGCACCAGGTGGTGAACTGGCTCAGACCAAAAAGTCCTGCAGGGCAACACGGAAAAGTGCCCTCCCTTCTCTACAGACCTGCCATTCTGTATAGAGTAGTGCTTTGTGAACATCTGAAGTTATGCCCAGGTAGCACCCTGACAGATGTCCAGAATAGCCCCACTTCTTTACAAGGCAGTACTAACAGCTTTGGCTCTGGTTAAATGAGCCTGCAAACCTTCTGGGGTATGCCTCTTAGCTAGTGGTCCAGATGGTCCTTTTCTGCACTGCCTTGTCCTTCTTTGCACAAGCAAATCCAATAAAGCTGATTGTTCACACAATTATCCTTGGAACGATCAATGTAAAAGCTGGGGGCTCTTTTAGGATCTAGCTGATGAATGCCTCTTCATCTTCCGAGGAGTGAGATGGAGTGAAGATTGCAGAGAAAGTGATATCTTGCCCAACATGAAAAAAGGCAGGACCACTCAATTCCTAAACACCAGCTTGTATGGAAAGATTGTCATACACACGGGGTTGTTAGAGAGGTTTTGTAGCTCACTCACAAGCCGCAAAAATGTTATAGCATTAAGAAAGACTGTCTTGGGAGTGAGAAGCCACAATGGTCATTTGAGCAGTGATTCAATTGGGGGACAAATTTGGAATGTGTGGACTAAATGCAGAATCCACTAGAGCATGATGAACGGTGTAGGTGGGAACAAATGGGAACCTTTCCAAAACGCATCACAAGTGATTTAAATAAGGAGGGCTGATCTGGCAACCTCAAATCAGCTGAAAGAGCAGAAGTAACCTTTAAATGTGCCCAAATCAAGCCGTTGCTGTGCTAGGGACAATACTAAAAGCAATACTTCGGATACCTTGCCGTGAAATGGGTTAATCTGCCGAGTACCGTACCAAGCCACAAACCTGTCCAATGCCAGGCATATACTGATTTCATGAAGGGATACCTGGCTGTCAAAGTCTCATCAACAAATTAAGGAGGGAGGTCGAATGTAGCCATCTGTTGCAGCTCAATCTCCAAGCATAGAGATTAAAATGTGCATGCCTGGACGCAGGACACTGCCTTGCTGTTACGGCAGAAGTACCTCCTGAAGCAGCAGTCTAATCGGAGGACAAATGCTCATGCCCCGGAGTTAGGGTTACAAGACTCTCCTTACCCAAACCAGTGCCATTAGGATGACATGGGTCCGGTCATTTCGGAGTCTTCAAAACTCTGGGTAGGAAAGGTAGTTGCAGGAAGGCGTAAAGATATCAGACTTCCACTGCAGGCAGAATGTTTCTCCATAGCAAAGATGGAATTTTCTGCAGTGGCAGGCCCAGTGGGTGAGACCAAACTGTAATGAGGAAAAGTGTCCAAAACATTGGCATCTTGCAGTTCCACGTACCAGCTAGCATCAACATAGTGGAGTACTAGGTCATCTGCATCATCCTATTTGTCACTGTCTGAAACTGTACAATGAGGTTGGGGAGAACTTAGAAGCAAACGTAACGTGCCAGAGTCTAATCGGTTGCCCAAAGGCTCCTGCCCACAGGATTTGGGGAACAGACTTGGTCGAGGTAGAGACGAATTCATCTCAGAGTCTGTAAGTATAATCGATTGTGTTTCCTCCTCTAGCATTGACATCAGCATCTATGCACAGAAATCCAGTGCAGGGTGTGGTGCCAAGACCTAAGTCTGCACTGGTTTGAAGGTTCCAGCTGATGCCAAGGGTGGACCCGGCGGACTAGACAGGGGTGCCCATTATCTCCCCTGCTCTTCTCTCTGTCCTTGGAACCTCTGGGTGCATGGATTCGGTGCGACTTGTCCATACGTGGTCTGTGGAGTGGGAAGACCGCATCTCACTCTATGCGGACGATATCCACATTTACCTAGCCCACCCAGGAAGTCCCTCAGATGTGTCTTGGACATCTTCACGTCCTTTGGCAGATTCTCAGGCTACTTGATCAATTGGAAGAAATCCTTCCTGTATACTTTGGCTGGGGAGACTCCTTCTCTCCCGAGTGATTGTTGAAAAACAGGTGGTATCCGACGGTTTCCGACACTTGGGGATTTTGTTACCGCTGACCCTGGGCACCGTTATGAGAGAAATCTGCTACCGCCTCTTCAACGCCTGCAACAGAATGTTGCCAGCAGGAGAGCGCTCCCTATCTCGATGCTCAGCAGAGCCGCTCTATTTAAAATGATGACCCTGCCCGCTTCATCTATGCCCTGCAGAACTATCCCGTCCCTGTCCCAGCTAGATATTTTAAAGAGGTCGAGGACCTACAGAGGCAGCTGCTATGGGATGGGAGGCCTAGAATAGAACTCCACAAACTCATCCTCAACTGGTTTGACGGCGGAATTGGCATCCCTGACATTAAAAAATATTATTGGGCGGCCCATCTGGCCGCCATCAATCAAGGTACGTATAGGGCTCCGGGAGATAAGGGTAATGCCATGGACAGGTGGCTGCTGCCGGGCGGGACGTATAACAGAGCCCTCTATGCTAATCCCAAGAAACTCCGTCTGACTGGACCCACCTCCCATTCGGTTCAAGTATGGCACGCAGTCAACAAAAGTTTAGGGTGGGACCGTAGAGTGACGCTTGCGACCCCCTTGTGAGATTCCGACCAACTAGGTAGTCTTCACTCCTGTAAGGGTTTAGACAAATTGGATCTCATAGGTATTTCCAGGGTGGGCGATCTGTGGGTGAGGGGTGAGATGCTCAGTTTTGAACAGTTGCAACAACAACATGAGACCGCGGGCTCTGTGTTTTTCTGATATCTGCAGATAAGACATGCACTGACCACTGCCCTTGATAAAGATCCCCGCCTCCCCGACTTCTCCCCCTTGGAAGATAGGTTGCTGGATGGGCTTCTACCACAGAGGGCAATCTCGCTTACCTACAACAAGATCATTAACAACGCACCAGATCCCCTAACTAGAGTACGTGGGCTGTGGGAGGGAGCTGGCCTCTTGCTTGATGACGAGGAGTGGGGGGAAGCGGTTGCCTTCCCTTGGGAGGTGGCGATCTCTGCGCGTCTTCGTCTAGTGCAGTTGAAACTCCTGCACAGGGTCTATATCACCGGACCGCAGTTGGTCCGTATGGGGCTTGGAGACGGCGCAAACTGTAGGAGGGGGTGTGGCCAGATTGCCACCCTAATGGACGTAATTTGGGAATGTGATCAAATTCAGGTATACTGGAGAGGGATACACACAGTTATGAGTGAGGACCTGCATAAGTCTGTTCGCCCCGAAGCTAAGAGATGCCTCCTCAATGTATGGGAGCCCACAGACTTTATAGGGGTGGAGAAACTGTGGGTCACGCTGGGTGCAGCTGTGGCCAAGAGAGACATCGCTCAATTGTGGGGTGGGCTGTTGCCCTGTACTGGGGTGGCGTGGAAGCGAAATATTGATTGGTGTATGTTTAGGGAGAAAACTGTCTACATGGCAAGAGGGTGCCCCCCAAAAGTGGTCCCGAGTTTGGGCTAAGTGGAACGCATTTAGAGGGGATATCTGTGTTGCTCCTACAATCCCCCAGGATGATGAATCCTTGTCTCCCTGATTTCTTTATCCTGTTCCCAGGTCATATTTTATGATTGTATTGTATCCCTAATGAACTGCCATATACTAATGCCATTTATTTTCTGTCATATGTGATTTTGCCGAATGTTGATTTCTTTGTTAATAAAACCAATAAAAATATATTTTTTTTTTAAAAAGGGTGGACCCGGCTTCAGGATTCCAGTTGGATTTTATTTATCTGGACATTTTTAAAGCGCCTGGTGACGCCAGAAGGCGTGTCCCCGCGCTATGGTAAGTGAGCAGTTGCCATCCCCCCCTCCCCGAGGAGCTACCTGCTAAAAAGGTAAGTTTTTAATTTTTTCCTAAACAGGGCCTCTGATGGCTCAAGACGGAGGTCTGGGGGCAAGACATTCCAGCACTTGGGAGCAAGGTATCTGAAAGATCTCCCCCCCATCCGTGCCTTCCTAACTCTGGGCACCACAAGTAGTCCCGTCTGAGAGGACCGTAAATTGCGGGTAGGCTCATAGTGGGACACCAGACTCTGAAGTGGCACAGGGGCTTTGCCGCTCAGAATGCGATGGCACGTTGAGAGGGCCTTAAACTCAACTCTCTTCTCCATCGGAAGCCAATGGAGAGCTTGGAGAGCGGGTTTAGAGGGAGACCTTCTCGGGAGTCTTAGCACGAGCCGTGCTGCGGCATTTTGGAGCACCTGAAGGCGCCCCATGACCTTGCCTGAAGCCCCCAGATAAAGCAGGTTACCATAGTCTAGGCGCGAGGTGACCAGGGCGTGCACCAGCGTCCTACGAGCCGAGATGGGAAGCAGATCTAGAACCTTCCTCAGAGTTCTCAAGACACCGAAACACACCCCCGTCACCCGGCCAACCTGCGGGCCAAAGGCAAGGTCCTTATCAAGCCACATGCCAAGATTCTTGGCCTCCAGGCTGGGAGTGGGGGCCTCACCTAGGCAGGATGGCCACCACGCAGGCGACCACGCAGAAGGCCCGCCCCCCACCACGATCACCTCGGTCTTGCTGCCGTTCAGTTTTAAACAGTGTGCGGACATCCAGGCTGCAAGATCTTGCATGCAGTTCCTGAAGATGTCCGCCGCAAGGCCGGGGGAACGAGATAGGGAGACGACCAACTGCGTGTCGTCGGCGTAGGACACCAGGTGGATACCGTGGCCCTCCGCGATGGCTGCTAACGGGGAGACGTAGATATTGAATAAAGTCGGGCTCAGGGACGAACCCTGAGGTACGCCCTGGCCCAACTCGATCTCCCTCGAATAGCATTCTCCCATCCTGACTTGGAAGCACCTATCAGACAGGAAGGACTTAATCCAACCAAGCGCAGCACCTGTGACCCCTCCTTCACTCAGACACTGTAGCAAGATGGTATGTGCTACAGTGTCGAATGCTGCACTTAAGTCGAGTAGGATCAGAGCCATAGTCTGGCCCTCATCCACGCCCTGTCGGAGTGCCTCCACCGCCGCCAGAAGTGCAGATTCCGTTGAGTGACGGGGACGGAAGCCAAATTGTGAGTCGTGGAGTAGCGATGCCTCCTCCACGAACTGCATCAGTTGCGTATTAGCAATTTTCTCCGCTATTTTGGCCATGTAAGGCAGAAGGGAAATGGGGCGGAGATTGTCGAATTTCTCGAAATTCACATTGGCCTTTTTTTGCAGGGGGAGTACAACTGCCCGCTTCCAAGCCTTGGGGACACTCTGGGACAAGAAAGAGGAATCGAGTAGATTGCGAACATAAGGCTCAAGCACCTGCAAGCTGCCCTTAAGCCGACTAGGGGTCGTCGGGTCTCTTGGAGAGCCAGATTTAATTGACCCGCAGATGCGGATTAGCTCTTCTGTGGGCGGGGTGAGGAAGGAGGTAAGCTGTCGTACTCCCGTCTTTTTGACACCCTTCCCCCATATGGGAGCGTTTGTTGCCTGCCGAGGGAAGGAATTGTAGAGGTGAGTGACCTTGTTAGTGAAAAACTCTGCAACACGGTCACAGCCCTCCACCGTGCAGAGTTTCGAGGGGCATACAGCAGACTTGCCTATGGTGATGGACTTATAGATTGAAAAGAGTTCTTTGGTGGACTGCTCAGCTCCTTCAATCCTAGTGCAGAAGTACGCCGATTTGCCCTTCCGTAGTAATTTATGGTAACTACGCCTACGGTTAGTATACTCTGCTTTAGCGGAGGCGGAATATGCTACTCTCCATTGCCTTTCAGCCCTTTTGCACGCTGCTTTTGCCACCCGCATATCAGCACTAAACCAGAGAGCAGATCTCTTTGCTCGGCCCCCCAATTTGGCCGCACCAAGTGGAGCAACCAGATCCAAGGCCTCAAGGTTCCTTGGCCTCAAGGTTCCTTGGGGTTTGAAGGGATGCCAGAGGGAGCCAGTAGGGTGCCAAAGAAATGCAGCAGGAGTTCACAAACATCCTCTATCTGCTGAGTTGTTGCAGATGGACCAGGAAATATGGGTTGATTCGGGAACAAGAGTCAGAATTGGCTCCAAAGAAAATAGCGCTCGGCAGCGAGATCGAAAGACAGTTCAAAAGTGGCCAAGGCAAGCTTAAACATTGTGTTTTTTTTGTTGTTTTTTTTACTTACTTGCTGACTGCAAACGTGACAAAGATCTGCAGTGGGAAGAGGGAATGAGGACTTCATCTTTACTGGTCACAACATGGTGCCTTTCAGTGTTTGGCAATGTAAATCATCGCCTCAAGGTGACCTTAGTGTTCATCTGGGCGCAGCCACTGTAGGCCTTGGATTCGTGTTCAAACCCCAAGCATCAATGATATGTCATGGGGATCTGTCACACACATTCGCTTGTGGTAAGGTTTGGACCCTGTAATTTTGGGGCGACATGTCCCTTGCACACTGGTATCGTATTTTAGTGATGAACTTTAAGAGGATTGTCACAGAGACAAGGAGTAGCTCCGGATCCACGCCGGATGTCCTGGAGAGGAAGGAAAGTGCATCAGTGAGCATGGGTGGTGTTTATTAATGGTCCTGCGCATCACTTCCGGAGCATATCGACATCGAATAGAGCCACACAAAGCCACTATTGGCGGGCAGGCGTACTGCTACGAAGTTTCCAGACACTGCGTGACATCTAGGAAATATTCAAAAAGTGAGAAATCTGCGGTCAGAAGTATGGTTTTATTTGACTGTTAGTTGAAAGATGGGATTTGTCGTACAGTGAACTAATGACCTAAAAGGTTATGGGAGCGTAGTGTGTTGCAGTTTATGCTTTGTAGGTTGCAGTAAAGACTGAGTAGCATAACAAGAGCCTTGTGTCTTGCCATACAATCAGAAGAACAAGTTTATTCAACAGAGGCAAATGGCACAACTGCCATTTTTAAATATTGAAAAAATGCATCAGCACGTCTTCTAACACTGGTTGGGTTTTCATCTTTCTTGCTGAAACAGGTTAGCAAAAACAACAAACATGCTATTTGTAGGTTATTTTTCATACAATTGCACACCAAAAAAGCGGACTAACAAGCTACTGAAACAGAACTATTACGGCTAAAACTCGCTCAGCTGGATGAGTCAATCCATCTGCAAATGTTAGTACTCGATTAGTTAAGAAGCTTACTGCTTTGCAGACACCAGCTGACATAAAAAGCATTACTTACGATATTTCCTCAAAGACCTTCACCCGTTCACATCCCTCTGGGGGTTCTCGTTTGAACATGTAGCTGTTGTTTGGTTTGGGAGATGAGGCATACTTGGGCAATGGTGAGCTACTCCCACTGTCTGAAAATTTAAAGCAGTTATATTACTAATGATTGAGAGTGTTTTGCACTTAATTTGATTTTTGAAACAACCAGCCATTTGAATAATTTAACTTCAGCTGCTTTTTTCCCAAGTAACAACATAGCTAATTGTTGGACAAGCAGCTATATCCAACATCAGAGTGAAGCTCAGTTTTAGAAACTAAAGGTTAAATCTAACAGAAATATTAAAAATACAGGTTACTTTGGTCATTATTGGAGATTTAAAATAGTCCTTCTGGAATCCAAGTATCTAAGTTGTCAATGCAACCAATGGAAATTAAAACGTAATCAAGTGGTTTTGAATGCTTTATACAGAAATGTTTGTTTTAAAAAATATGCGGTCTACAAACAAATTGTCAAAAAAGACTTAAAAATTGAAAAGAATGTTGCCGGGAGATTACCCCTACTTTTGGAGTAAAGCTCCGACTGTTTCAAGTAATCGAAATAGATAGCCAAAAAGTCAAACTTCAAGAAGTATACCAATGTATAACATTAACTCTTGCAGACTGTCCATCAGGTACAAAATTCTGCAATCATAAATGACATTAAAGTGTTTATACATATGTAACCTATTTTTCTTCTGGTCTTATGCATAACTATTTTCCCACGTTGAGAAAAGTCTATCTCCACATGAACATTAAATATGGTGTGGTGTGGTGAAACACATGGTTTCCAACTGAGGAAACATAACTGCAACCCAGAAACTACCAGAGTCCCTGCCTTAAAACCTACAAATGGCGTAATTCAACCATACTGATGTAATATTTTAAGCTAGTAATTTCATCCGATTTTGTGACTTACCATTGTGGTTCTACATTCAGAAAATGCTTATTTCTGGCTTTTTCCATTCAACCTTGGTTAACAAAATGGATTGTGAATAGAATCCTCTGCACAGAAAGCAGTACAATCTTTCCCTGACTGTGGATGAACTTCTACCAGTGTATTCAACATCTGCCAGCCCACAGTGAGTGGCACCATGTTTTTGTTTTTTGCTCCTCAGTTGAGTGCACGCTTCTGCATCACTGGCGATGTCCCCATGGCTTGGTAGTTCGGACTGGACTGTTCCCATGAGGCACAGGGTCAGAGCTGATTTACATATAGCCAGTGTCTAACCCAGGGTGGTGTGGAGTGCAAAAAAACGATGGATTTAGGCCCAGATCTCTGTACTGGGGTGAATGTATGACATTGTTCTACATTCTGTCCATCAACTGTGTTTTTTGCAATTTTCAACCCGAGTGGGCTGGGTATGCTCAGACGTGAGTCCCAGGCTCTCCACACCACTGGAGTCAAGCTATCCAGGCTGATGAAGGCTGATAGCCAGAAACCGGTCCTTGGATGCTTGATTCCGGTCTGGGAAAGACATGGCTTGGTAGTTCGGACTGGACTGTTCCCATGAGGCACAGGGTCAGAGATGATTTACATATAGCCAGTGTCTAACCCAGGGTGGTGTGGAGTGCAAAAAAACGATGGATTTAGGCCCAGATCTCTGTACTGGGGTGAATGTATGACATTGTTCTACATTCTGTCCATCAACTGTGTTTTTTGCAGCCCACAGTGAGTGGCACCATGTTTTTGTTTTTTGCTCATCAGTTGAGTGCACGCTTCTGCATCACTGGCGATGTCCCCAAAGTGTATCGGTCACCAGTCTATGGCAAAAGTGATGCTTAGAAGAGGATATGAAAGAGTGCAAGAAACAGAGGTGTTTTACATGCAACCCTGGGAGAGAGTCAGACTCTCCTCAGAATAAATCCATGCAGTCCTGAATAAGGAATGGTTTCTTACCTGTAATCCTAGTTCTCTCTTAGGGGAATTTCCATTGAAAGCATAAGCACTGAATATGCCGCCCATATGTGAGGGAATCTCGGAGCACTTCTTTACAATATATCTTCTTAAGTGTAGATGTTAGTCTTTCTTCAGTAAGTTCTGGATAAATACTCAAGGTATTAAATGTCCTGCAGCATGTAAATGAGGCTATGTTGGCCAATTGCTTCAATTTGCATTTAAAAAAGGGTTAAAGTATAATTAAACAAAACAGGAAATATTTGCTGGAATGCATTATTTGTCCTTACAAAACTCATTCAGACACCTTTTTTTTTTTTAAAGTAAAATGATGAAGAAGGAAGAGGACAACATAGACTTATAGGATGCAAATGTGCAGACATGAACGAGTCTGTGCCTTTAACGGTACATAGCCTACCATTATCCCACAATGCCCATTTGGTTGCAGTTAGCTCTGTTCTTTTTTACTGACCCAGTGGTATTATTAGTTTGGGAAGCTGATTGTCTATTAATCTTCCCTGCTACTTTCAACAGGGAAGAGGGAGAGTTGCTTATGATTTCAATGAAGATTCACCGGAGAGATAAGTAGGATTACAGGTAAGACACTATTCCTTCTCTCCAGAGGGGATCTCCACTGATAATCTGAAAATTAAGCGAATAGATTTCTCAGAGTAGCCTGTCCTACTTGAGCTTCTGTACTCGCATCTGAGTCCAAACAATAGTGTTTGGTAAAAGTGTGAACTGATCTCCATGTAGCTGCTTTACATATGACAGCAATGGGAATATTCCTCATTAAAGCAGCTGTAGCCACTTTCCCTCTAGTGGAATGAGCTTCAGGTTTACCGGACAGAACTTTATTCGCTTTCTGGTAGCATAACAAGATGCAAGATACTAGCCACCTGGATATAGTTTGTTTAGACGTGGCTAAACCTGTATGAAAATGGCCACAGTTTACAAACAGTTGATTAGACTTGCATGTGTCTTGTTTTGACTAGATAAAATATGAAGACTTGCCCAACATCCGCAATATGGAGAGTTATTTCTGCTGGAGTGGAAAGGTGCTGAAAGAAATTAGGCAAAGTAATGGACTGGTTAATGTGAAAGTCCTAAACAACTTTGGGTAAGAATTTTGGATAGGTCCTCATAACTTTACGTCTAGAGAACAACACAAATACATAGGTCCATGAGAGCAAAAGTCTGAATCTCACTAACCCTATGTGCTGACGTTATAGCTACTAGGAAAGCAGCCTTCCAAGAAAGGTGTTGTAATGGGGCTTTATGATGGGATCAAAAGGAGATTGCATGAGATGTGAGAGTACTATATCAATTCCCAAGGAGGGGAGAGATGGCGTTTTGGAAGGAAACCTTTCTCCAGACCCTCTAGGAGGTCTTCAATAATAGGGACTTTGAAAAAAAAGGTGTAAGAAGGACATTTTCTATAGGCAGTAATCGCCACCAAATGGACTTTAATAGAAGAGAATTGTAAGCCGGATTTGGCCAGATAAAGCAAGTATGGAAGAACAGCAGCTTCTTTGCAAGTCGTGGATTCAAAGTCCTTGTCAGAGGGGCGCTAGAGGGTGCATGGCAAGATGGCCGCACCCTAGTGAGGCTCTGCCCGGCCGAGCAACCATCCGTTAATTATCCACCTCATATTTGCTCAATCTAGGTCCCTTTTGTGCCTGTTGGAAGTAGTGCACACCTTGTGCATGATTTCACGAAGGTTTGCGCCATCAAGCCTTGCTAGGTGAGCGAATGGCAGCCTGACTTCATCGGACGACCTACAGGAGAAAATGGCGGCTGCTACGCAACTAAGTATTGCCAGCCGAGAACTAAAGTACAGCGAGGGGATCCCAGCCCACCTCGCCACTGAAACAGTGACTACGGACTTCGCTCCTGCCTAGCAGCTGAACGGTGGCCGAACGGAGCACGTTCGGAGATGTATCTGCTGTGCCTCGTCTGCCGCTGCTGAGCCTTGATGGAGCAGGTGCCCGCGGTCTGTCAGCGGCGCATCCAGCTGGACCTGATCTCCCTGTGGCCCCAACTTGGACATCGTCTGCACTTGCTGGCGCCCATCGGCGGCGGCCGCGGTGAGTGGGTCGCGGCTCGGCTCAGGCTGCAACTGCGGAGGCGGGTGTCGGCCTGGGAGGGGGTTGTGGCCTGCGAGCTGTGGCGGGCTGCTGGTTGGTGCGCGGCGGGTAAATTGTGAGGGCAGATCAGCGGGGGAGGCCTGAGGAGATCCGACGAGCTGCAGTGGGATTTTGCATTGGAGAGGAGATTCCTATACCACTGGGTGCAATTTGATAGTGGCTCTGCTATCATCTGCTGAGATGGGGCCTAAATTGGACGTGCCTCAATGGAACTGTACACTGGCAATTGCGCTGTATAAAGTGCCTATAGGGATTCCATTATTGTGAGCTGTATTGGAAGAAAGGACCGCCTTTGGGGTGCTGCGGCCGGGGACAACCTGGCATTGCTGCTGTGGGGCCTGTCAGAGGCCTGAGGGTCTGACCTGAGTTGCTGTTCGCTGCAGGCCCCTTAGGACTTTATTGTACCCCTCCCCCGCCCCCAACAGTATACAGGCACTGTGATCTCCTGTGGGCGACAACGCAGGTGGTGGGACCTGGTTATAATCATGGGACGCACAGACAAGACACAGCCGCGTCTTACATTTGAGGCGCGCAAGTCTTCAAAAGGCGCGCAGAAGGCAGCGTCGGATTCAGAGGCTGATGCACCACATGATCAACCTCCCACTCTAGAATCCACATTACTAGCAATGCAGAGGAGTCTTCAGTCAATCGAAGGCACAATGGAAGCGGTAACTCATCGTCTTGACCACATGTCATCTCAGCTGGAGAAACAAAATGCTCGTATGGGGGAAGTGGAGCGAAGGGTTTCCACAGCGGGTATGGCCTAAATGATGTCACTGCAAAAACACTTAATATGGAAAAGGTGCTCTCCCTCATCCAAGCTAAAAATGAGGATTTAGAAGCGCGGTCAAGGCGCAATAATGTTCGCCTTACCGAATTGCCAGAATCCACAAATGTGGGCAGGATGGAGACCTTCATAGAAAATCTCATTAAAGATATTTTTGGGACTTCGCATTGGTCCTGATGGAGACTGTAAGATCTTCTCAAATCCAAAAGCTGCTCTTGAACATGCAAATCAATTAAAACGGAGGAGACGAGAAAACCGCGTTGCACCAGAGGACGAGGAACAGAGAAGTGCTGAAGATATTTGTGGACGTCGGAACTCCAGCGCGATAGATTATTTTTAATTCTGTTTGCCTCAAGGGGGTCGTTCATGGGTTTGATTGCCTTGTGTGTTCTACCCGACATGCTGACCTTCACATTGACTCATCGCCCTGGGATGGTGACTAGTATTGTATAATATGTGACCAGTTGTGTTGAGTCTGCTGTGGTTAACCCTGTTAGGCCAGCTGGCTGAAATAGGCTGCTTTATATTATGGTCCTACCTGTATTCTAAAGTGGCGAGGTGTGGCGGGGTTGTTTGAGGGGGTACTGACGGACGTTATGATGTGAGATATGTGCTACCTAGTGTTATCCTGGCATAGTTTATTCACTTGCTCGGCCACCTCCTATCTCAAGGGAGGCTAGTAGCACTCTGCACCCCCGGCTTGGGTGTACCCCAACTGACTATGGTTTTTTTTCCAATCTTGTTGGAGGGTGGAGGATGTTTCCTCGGGCTGGCTTTGGCGAGTTGGGGAAGCTGAAGTGGGTGGGGGATGTGGGGGTTGTTTTGGGTGTGTTGGGTAATGGTATGGCTTTGGCATGGGGTGCTGAAGTGGGTGGAGGGATGGGGAAATGCAAGTTGGGGTTTGTGAAATGTTTTTGGTTCTCTTCCAGCCATGAACTCAGACCGTACGGATTGCGTCACTGCATGTTAACTGATGATATGAGACCTACTGCCATGTTTCCGCTCTTATCTTTACTTTGCCATGTGTAATGCTCTAAAGTTTGTTACCTGGAAATTACGTGGTCTTAACACGCCCAAAGAATTTGGTTGGTGTTTGCGAGCCTTGAGCGAATGGGGGTGCATGTGGCCATGCTGCAGGAAACCCATCTGACGATAGAATCGGCCAAAAAGATAGGTGTGCGCTGGGCGAGCGTGAGGGTATCTTCATCATATTCGTCCTACGCTAGGGGAGTGCTGATTTTGGTGAAAAAGGGGGTCCCCTTCACGGTGCTACGTACGGAGACGGATGATTGTGGAAGAATAGCGATCGTAAATGGTTGATCTGGGGTTGGATGCCAATATTGATAGACACGGAGCTGCAGAGGTTAGGCCCAAACGGGCTACTGACACGCTATTAGGACTTTTAGACGTAGGTCATTTGCATGATATATGGCGTCTTCGCCATCCCGCGGCACTGGAAAGCACGTTTGCATCGGCGGCACACGGGTCTTGGTCCTGAATTGATCTTTGGCTGGTATCGGAGGTGGTTTGTAATTGGACAACGGGGGTGTCGCATGCAGCCCGCTCCTTGTCGGATCATTCTCCGGTGCTACTGGAGATGCCGATTCCATAGTGCCGTTTGCCAGCTTTTGCCTGGAGGCTTCAGCCTTCGGAGTTGAAGGATCCTGTCTTTAAGCAGACCATAGAGACGGCGATCAGAAATTATTTTCTGTAGAACGAGGATACCGTAGAGAGTGCTGGAGTCCTTTGGGACGCCTTCAAGTTCACCATCCGGGGGGCCTGCATTGGCGCTCAATCGGGGGTCTTAAGGGACATTCAGCGTAGAATTAGGAGGCTTGCTGCAGACATCCCGCAATTGGAACGTTTGTTCGTCTTGGACCCCTCAGCGTCTGCGCTGGCGGAAATGCGTGATCTGGTCTCCGACGACAATGAAGCGGTTGATCAGGAGCTGCTACATTGCTCGAGGCGCAAAGTAGCTCGATACTACGGCAAGGGTGGGAGACCCAGCCGATCTCTTGCCCCAAAAAATTGCGGAAGCGCGTCGTCAGGAGGTTATCACTGAACTGCTAGATAATAGTGGTGAGCCCCGTCACTCAGCTGAGGATCTTTGAGATATCGTGCTAAAGTTTTATACTGATCTCTATGCAGCTAGGGAGTCTCCTCCTGATGAGGAGACGCATGACTACCTTGACGATGTGGCGCTGGGTTGGTTGTCCAATGGACATCGGGAGTATTTGATGCAGTCTTTTGGTGAAGAAGATGTAAGAGAGGTCGTCATGTCTCTACCTACCTGCAAGGCGGCTGGGCCAGATGGCCTACTGAGTGAGTTTTATAAAGCATATGCGGCAGCGTTGGCCCCACGACTATTGGCAGTTTACGCTGAGGCATATGAGACCGGAGTACTGCCGCCCTCTCTTCGGGAGGCCCTTCTCGTCACCTTACTTAAACCTGATAAACCCCCTAATCAATGTGTGTCGTACCGACCACTATCAATAATTAATATAGATACGAAAATCCTCGCCAAGATGATCACTACACGACTCCAGCCTTTGATTCCCCTGTTGGTCCTCCCGGACCAGTCAGGCTTTGTGACGGAACGTTCCACGACGCACAATTTACGAACACTGTTTCCAACACTGCACTACTTCGAGCCTGACTTCCAAGCGGTAGCTGTGCTGCTAGACGCAGCAAAAGCTTTCGATTCTGTCCATTGGTCCTACATGCTTACTGTACTGAGTAGGATGTGATTCCCCCCCTTTTTTTACACAGTGGCTACGGGTATTTTACAATGGCCCAGTTGCTAGGGTGGGTGTGAATGGCAAGGTGTTGTCTCTATTCCCAACTGCGCGTGGCACCCGCAAGGTTGCCCCCTGTCCCTCATGCTTTTTTCATTAGTGCTGGAGCCGCTGGCATGTAAACTGCGCCAGAAGCATTCCGCTGCCACGTTGAGATTTCGACAGCGCCCTCTGATCGTCTCCTTATATGCGGATGATATGCTGCTTTACGTTCACGAGCCATCAGTGTTTCTGTCTCCACTGCTCAGGGAATATGTCCAGTTTGAGAGAGTCTCGGGACTCGGAATTAACTGGTCCAAATCAATGGTTTTTCCACTCACGAAATACACTAAGGAGGTTGACCTTGAATTCCAGCTGTCCTGGACTTCTGATCCCGTGAAGTACCTGTGAGTGTGGGTGCATCGGGATCCCGCAGTGGTGCTTAATGAGAACTATGGGCGTACAGCTACCCGCATAACTGAGCAGTCTGAGCGGTGGTCTCATCTTCCCCGCTCTTTGGCAGATAGAATAGCGATCATAAAAATGGTCTTTTTGCCTAAGCTGTTATACTATTTTGTCAACATACCCATTCGCCTGAACATGGTTTTGTTTCACACCCTACAATGAGCTTTTCTGATGTTTGTGTGGGGAGGGAAACAGCCTCGATGCCGCTGGGACCTCTTGGTGCAGCCGTTTGATAGGGGGGGGATTTGAAGCTCCAGATTTAAGATTATATTATTTATGTGTGCAGGCTCATTTCGTGCATTACTGGCATTACCCGAAGCGCCTTCAGCCAAATGTGGCTATAGAGGCAGATGCAGTGCTGCCTGTCCGGCTGCAGGCAATGGTCCTGTCGGGAGGTTTGGGTGGACCGCGACTTGAGATATACCCTCCATTATGCACGTCTTGGGCCTGGTGTGCGCTGGCAGCCAGAGCTCAACTGCTCTACTTGTATAATCCATCACTGTCTCTGGCGTCTCACCCCGAGATAACAGCGGCCCGTAAACCTCCTGCCCTGAAGCTGCTGGCCGCTGCGGGCAATACTAGGGTGGGTGATTTATATAAAGAAGGCCGCTTTAAGACGCTGCGCGAGGCGCAGGGTGGTGTGGAGCGCGAATTAATGTTTAATTTCATGTATGTCCGAGTACGCCAGGCTGTTCGTGCAGTGTATCCTGACTATCCGGCGGAGCCGACTGTGCTTTGTGCACTACAGGCCTTATTATCAGGCGAAGACCGCAAGGGATTAATAATGAAGTTATACAATTCATCGCTGCTGGAACATGATCAGGAAGAATGCTCCTCATGTCTGCGCTGGCAGACCGCGATAGGACACCCCATTACTCCGGATATCTGGACGGTGTGCTGCCAATTTACAGGCCGGCTCACAGCCAACTGTAACCTTAGAATTATTCACTTCAAGTACCTGCATCAGGTCGATTATTCTCCCATGCAGGTTTATAAATGTGGTCTGCGAGAATCGGCGAAATGCATGAGGTGTGGGGCTGCAGATGCAGATTTTTACCATGTTGCCTGGGTATGCAATGGTGTGTTTGCGTATTGGACTTTGGTGACTCGCATCCTGTCAGATATGGTGTTGGAACCGGTGAGTTGTACGCCTGAATTGTGCCTGCTGGGATATGTAAAACAGCTGAAACCAGCTAGTAGAAGCATTGTGGCGATCACCACTTTATTTGCAAAACGAGCAGTGGCGCAGCACTGGGGATCTAGGTCAGTGCCCACTATCAAACAGTGGCTCCGGGACCTAGTTTACTGTAAGGGTCAGTTGAAGGTGTACGAGGAGGAGCTGCCTGAGTCCTCCTCCCCCCCATAGGATTTCTGGGCACCTGTTACGTCCTATTTGCTGTCCAACCCTGATGTACTTTGAATGTCACAAGTCAAGATATGGGTTCTTTTCTCTATCATCCTTGGATTGCCCCTGTATGGGGCAGTGTTCTGTAACTGGTTTCCACCTGGCAGGCGGACGTTAAGACACTTTCATTTGGGGCCTGCCTTTCTTTTATTGTTCAGTTCTTCGGCATGCAGACCATGTGCAGTTATGTTTTTGAGCAGAAGTGGCTCTCTTACGGATTATGGTTGGGAGAGGGTTGGGGGGTGGGACGGGTTGTTGGGTTTCTTTGAAATTGTGCGTGCAAATTATGCAATGTATTGTCTGGATGTCTACCGTACATGACCTGTTTGAAACCAATAAATAGATTTTTTTTAAAAGTCCTTGTCAGAACACCAGATACAGACTCTCTTCCATTTAAAAGAACAAGCTGAATGCTTTGATGGGCGCTTAGCCTCCTTGTGAAAGTTCATGAAGTCTTGTGGTGGATTTAAATGTCCATAACGTATAAGTTCAGGAGCCATGCTGCCAAACTCAAGGAGGAGAGATTGGGATGAACATTTAACCTGCAAACTTCATGTCAAGGTCTGGTCTGTACAGCAGCTTCATATGTAGACGGTCCGACATGTGGAGAAGGTCTGTGAAGCACCATTGTCAGGGCCGCTTTGGAGCTATCATTCTGGCCTCTGAGTACAACAGCTTGATGAATACTGAGGAAATTAGGGGAATCGGAGTAAAAACGTAGAGAAATATGCTGGACCGGTCGATCTACAGGGCATTCTCCAATGTCTCTGGTTGGTAATACCTCGAGGCAAAGTTTGGGCATTTTCTGTTTTCTGCAATCGCAAATGAATCTATGAGATTTTCTTGAAGAATCCTGCTTAGGAAGTCTGCTAAGATTCTGTACCCCGGAAGATGGGTTGTAGTTTTTCTTAAGTCTTTGGTTAGAAAGCAATTCCATATTGTTTAGGATTCTTGTGACAAGGCTCTGGACTTTGTTTCTCCTTGCTCTTTCGGACAGCAATTGTTGCAGTGTTTGTCTGAACAACAAGGGTTTTCATCTTGAAGGACAGTAGGAAAGACTTCAATGCCTGATGAACAGATCGTAGTTTCAGGAAGTTGATACAAGTAATTTACTTCGAGGACCACATCCCTGAATTTGCAGGTGATCCATGTGTGCCCCCCAACCTAACAGAGAGGCACCTGTCTCTATTGCCTGAGGGGGAGCATCCTGGTTAAAAAACATCCCGTGAAGGAGTTTTTTTGACTTGCACTACCATTTGAGGGATTGCCTCGCTTTGAAAGTGTGACCTTGTCTTCCCAGTTGCCCAAGTATTGACTCCACTGGTCCTCCAGACACTCTTGGCTTGGTCTCATGTGGAGATAGGCATTTGATGTCCGAAATATGCATGAAGCCATCAAGCCTAGGAGAGATTACACTTTTCTCACCGCAGGATGAGAGCTTTCAAGAGAGATTAACATTTTAGACGTATGGATAACAGTCTCTCCCCCCTAACAATACACTTTTGCTTTTAAGGTGTCGATGGTGACTCCCAATTAATGTAGAGACTGTACTGGTGAGGAAGTCAATTTCTGGTGATTGACATGAAGCCCTAATCAGTTGATCGTAGTGACAGTTATTCGATAATGGAGCCCTCCTTGTTGTTGCATTGATGCCTTGATAAGCCAGTAGTCTAGGTATGGATACACACATATTCTGAGTTTATTGGGATGTGCGGCAACCACTGCCATGCACTTAAAAAAAGTTCTGGGGTGTGATTGGAGTCCAAAATGAAGAACTTTGTCCTGCTATTGATTGGGACCTACTACAAATCTCAGGAATTTGTGATGTTTTCTGGCTACTGGAATGTGAAAGTACAGATCCCGAAGACCTATGGAACAGAGCCAGTCTCCTTGATGGATTCGAGGATACATTTGCTGCAATGCTAGTATTCTGAACTTTTCTCTCTGTGTCCATTTGTTTGGGACCATTCTTTTTCCCCAAAAAATAATGGGAATAAAGGCTTGTGCCTCGTGGTCTGGGAGGAATGAGCTCCACTGCATGCTTCTGCAGAAGGATGTTCACTTCTGATCTCTGCATTTACAGATGCTGATTGGATGATTTTGGTGGAATATTTGGTGGCGGGCAGGTGAATCTGAAACAACCATTCTGTACAAAATTCAGAACCCAGGCATCTTTAGTGATGGATTTCCACTGTTCGATACTGTTACATACTCTCCCTACCGGAGTGGGTAAAACTGAAGAAGGGGCAGCAGAGACTCTTTGTTTGGAGACTGTGGGAGACTTTCATGCTTGAGCTGGTGGGTAGCCAGCTCTTCCCATAAGGCGACACCTTTGGTGCTGCTGGAAAGGTCTTTGTTACTGCTGTTGATGGGCTCCTTGCAAACACTATTGGGTTTGAAGCCTCTGTGAACAGAAACACATTTCATAAGATTTGTAAGGGTGTTTTCATTGATCCTTGCAATTCTCCAGACCAACCGCCTTTAAGGTTTCCATCTAGGTCTTCATTCGAGCCGTTTCGTCATCCGTAGGATTCCCAGTGTGTTGCCTGACAAAGGAAGATTAAGTATCCTTTGTTGAGATCCTTGCTTGAGGGCTGTAAGACGTAGCCAATAATATTGTTTAAGGGCCAAATTGTGGCCGTAGCCATGAGCTGCCAGTAAAGATAAATCAGCAGAAGTGCTAATCATTTGGTTCAAGACCATCATGCCCTCCCATGCAACACTTTTTTGCACTTTCATGGTAGTGGCAGCTGTGCCACATACCTTGCGGCCCACTGAATACAGTTTCTTACTCTCCTTGTCTGGTGGCACTGTGGATGAAGAAGTAGTAGAATGCACTTTCTTTGCAACTAAGATAGCCACTAAATCAGAAGGAGGATCTGATCACAGGAATAATGGGTCCTACACCGGAGTCTTACATTTTTCCGAAGCCTAGACAGTACTGGTTTGGCTGCAGCTGCCTTAAGGAACAGTTCCATGGCCAGTTCTAATAAACCTGGAACTAGAGGTATGAAAGGTCTCAATGCTGCACGTTGGTGAAGAGTTTAAAAAATCACTGATGTTGATGGGGCAGGTAATGGATTGTTCAGTTTTGCTGCCCCTCGTTCAAGCACATCTTGGAAGGTGTTGATGTAATCAACTGGAGAGACCCTTGGCTGGGGAGACTACATCTACGTCGGCGAATACCTTCCAATACTGGAGGAAGAGGTGGAATAAAATCATCTGAATCTTGATCGGGTTCTAGAACTGGACGATAAGGAGCAGTGTGGCGAGAGGAGCGTCTTGACGAGGAGTGCCAAGAGCGATGACGATGTCTCGAAGGTGCTTGTGCTCTCGATGTATGGCAAGAGTTGAACTAAGGAGACATTGATCTCAGAGGGGAAGCAAGGGGCCTCACCACAGAAGGTGCTTTCAAAGGTGCCTTTGTCTGAGAAAGAGGAGGCATCAAAATATGTGGCAGAGGCGCTGAAGGAATCAGAGGTGGATGGTAATCTTCTTGGCTCAACTTTCTCTTTCCACAGGTCTGGAATGTTTCAACGCAATGTATCGACATTGATAGATTTTGGCGCTGAACGTCTCTTATGTCTTGACGTCGTAAAATCCTTCGACGTTGACCCAGCTCTCGACGCGAGCATGTAGGCACCATACCTTGTTGTCTTGACATAGATGTAGTCAACGTCGACCTGGAACGATATTGCTTTTTAAGATCTCCCTCTCCTGGAGTAATCAGAGGAAGGTGAAAGAACCCTGGTACAGGACTGACACTCTCCTCAATCAAACAACATCCCCCCTTCAGACTGCGCCTCCTGCTAGCTGAATCGCTCTTCTGTTCCATAAAGGCAAATCTCCCTGTCCCTCAGGGCATTCCTGGAAAAGGTCCTGCAGTGTTGACATCTATCAGGGTTGTGGATGTCAGGAAGGCATATGATACATCATGAGGATTTAATTTGGCCTTCTTTTTGCCACAGGCTGGACACTTGTCAAATGAAGATTGGATTTTATTTGATTAGAGTAGGGTTCTCAAATGCCGGTCCAGGAGTGCCGGATTTATGACAGATTTTTCTCAAATCTATTAGATAAATGTAGTCATCCTAAAAATCTAGCATGGATCCGGCCCTGCAGGACTGACATTGGAGAACCCTGGTCTAGAGAAATAATGTTCCTGCCAGAAAATGACTGGAAATGTTGAAAATCCGTCAAATGAAGGTGCTGACAAAAATTTCTGAGAGAAATGTTTGAAAAAAAGCCAAAAATGCTGAGCTCAGTGCTTCAAGATCCTCTCATCAGTAGCTGGGGAAAATAACTGAGCTGCCACCTACTGGGCATGATGAGATGCGAGTCCTTAGAGGTACATGCTCTCTTTTCATATCTGTAGATTTGCAGCCTATAAGTCTACATTGTCCTCTTTCTTTTTTGTCATTTTCCTTTAAAAAAAGTTTCTGAATGAGATTTGTAAGGTCAAATAAAAATTCCAGCAAATTTTTCCTGTTTTTTTTAAATAATATATCAACCCTTTTTTAATGCAAATTGAAACAATTGGTCAATATAGCCTCATTTATATGCTGCAAAACATTTAAGTGCTTATCCGGGCCTTACTGAAAAAAAAGTCTAACATCTACACTTAAGAAATTATATTGCAAAGAGGTGCGCCGGGATCGCCGCAGGTTGGCGGGGCTATTCAGTGCTTATGATGATCAATGGAAATCCCCTCAGATAGAACTAAGCTTTTCCTCAAGTGTGAGTTATAGGTGCTCACGCACATTTAGGATCCCATATGTTGTGAAAATAGACAAACACATACAAGATGTTACCCTTTACGTTGCCTTCATCCTGATATCTTACATTTAACACTTGCATGAGGATACCCACTTGCCTGTATTACAGGGCTTAGGTAGCCAAGCACTTAGAATTGAGTGAGCAGTACTCTAAATCTGACAAGCTCTACCTAAATGTGTAAATTACCCGCACATCTGGCTTGTGAATGTTAAATTCACTTACTTTTGACCATTTGCTGTTTCCACTTCCTTCACGTTCCTAAACATATGGCTACTTTTCCTCTGGTTGTCTGGCATTCTAATTTTTGAAGATGGTACACTTGACTGGCCTTGGCTTACTAGTGCTCCCAACTTTATGTTAACTATCAGTCACCATGAGCATTTTACTTTGTATTTGCATTGATTTAGAGTTGGAACTTTGCAGCAAAATATCTAAGGAGAAGTCCTGCTCTCACGACTTGCAAAAAAGGTAAGTTCCACACAATAGAGCAATCCAATAATCCCTCAGGTGACCGAGTGCAAATATACAAACGAACAAGTAAGCCTGAAGGAGTCATTTTATAAGTAGTCACTCAGTTTGAGGAGTGGTAAGTACAATATCCAACCCCATCACCAAATTAACAATACATTCAGTTAATTTCATTAGTAGTTCATCTAGAAATAAATTGAACTAAGCATAATTCTTGCACATGAACAAATATATATATATATATATTTGGCTGCAGTCCAGATCAATTTAGGATCAAAAACTGCACAAGGACACTGTCGTAAAAGATCACAGAGATATTATCAAATCAAAGCTGTGACCTTTAACAGCCTGGGTGACCACTTTGCAAAATTTAAATTATTCACGTAAACCTCTCAAAGTTAATTCCTTATAGACGGGTTTATACGTTCATTCAAAAGAGCGTAGTAGTCAATACGTAAAGGTTTCGGTCTTCAGGCATGTAATGAGTACTTGAGACCATCCTAAGGATAAAGTGTCAGGCATAACATATATTAAAGACAACGTAATAAAGCCTATCTTAATCATAAGTATTAATCAAGATGAGAATAACTTCAGTGCAACAAGCAACTGTCATAAAACTGACGTTGCACAATAGGTCAAGGGGCATCATATACCCTAAACCATGAAAGGTAAGCTGCTTGTCTGCTAAGAGAGGAGAGGAGCTGCCTTGCCCAAGGCCCAAGGTCATTTTTTTGACAGACATTCTCGGATGCCGAATGGAGACTTACCATATGGTAAAAATTACCTGCATCTCACTAGTCTGAATCAAAACTGTGAAGCATCTCTCTGCAAGATTAGTGTATCAAGACCAGAGAATACATGCCAGACACTTAAGGACTCTACCTGCTGGGTTCTGCTCGGTCTTTTCAATCTGCCTTCAGTATGCTGTGAGCACGAGACCATGATTTAAAGAAGCATGACCCAAAGAATATTGTTCAAGCGTCTTTTCTCTTAAGCTTGTGGAAGTCTATTATCACTCAATACCAAGCTTTCGGGGTACTCTTTCACCCTAGAGTACAGGTGCTGTTTAAGGTAGTTGGTCACTGTGGCTCTAGAAACTTTGAAACCATCACACTAACACAGTTCCAGACATATGCCTACAAAGGAAGAGATGGTACACTCTCCCACTGTCCCCAGATGATGCCAAGCTAATGTTTAGTGGGGTGCAGGTGCCATGGTCTCTCAACCATTGATAAATGTTGACTGCCACCGGCAGTTACCAAGATACAGGCACCTGACGTTTGTTTCCTGCATGGTTTCCTGCATTGGACATCCACTATGAGCCATTCATTTTACTGGTACTAGAGTGCATTCCTAAAGTGACAGGGCTATTTTGAGACTTTTACTATTTCTCTTGTTGTGTCCAGCAGCCCTTGTTAAAAGCACCAGTCTCCCACAGATCTTGAGAATTTGTTCAGGATCCCTTTAGCAATCAGGAAAAGCAGTATCTTGTAGTTTTGGATCCCAATTCACTTTTGTGCGGTGAGTCGCCGGATCGAACAGTGAAGCTCAAGGGTTAGGACAAAGGTTATACAATAAAACATTTACGATAATACGTTGTAGTTGAAATACTGTGTTGCAAGTAATGTGCCAAGGGTAGTCCTCAGTATTAGCTAAGGACAATGAGATTGAACTGTTAAGTTTCTGGAAGCCTGTCACCTTTTGCCTCTATGATGACACAATGGAAAATTAAAAAAACAGAATGGCGCATGCACGCCATCAGATATTTGCCCTATTTGTAAAAATTATAAATTGAACTGCTTTCAGGAACTGCACTCAGTTGGCATGGGTTACTGAGCTAAATGACTGGATATGATGAAGTTAATAAAGATCAAACGTATGATACACAACTACACGGCTCATAAACCTAAGGAAGGTTAAAATACAGAAAGGGTTATTTAAACCATGAGCTGTGACTGAAAGTGATGCCCTGGCATGATGGAAAGCACACGCCATTCTATTTTTTGAAATATATGACCCAATTTCCCATGTCCTTTAGGAACTTCACTGGTTGTTCTTGGAAACCAGAATTAAGTTTACACAGGCCTTCAATGTCTTTAAAGCAATATATTCAAAGGAACAGGAGGATCTTCAGTCCTCTCTACAGCTAGCTGCTGCCAACAGGCAACTAAGACATGTTTTATAACCGGATTCTTAGTCTAAAAAACTAGAAGTCAAAATGGCGACTCTAGCACTCTCTGGAGCAGCACCTTCTCTTTGAAATTCACTCCCAGTCGCACTGAGACCTATCATTAAATGAAAGATTAAAATTCGAGTTTCTTGTACTTCATTGAAATGGGTCGCTTTGTTCCTTGAGAGATGTTCGCATCACAAACTTTGTTATGTACAGACGGCGCCGCATGCCTCTCGGTTGACAAGCACTTTCTAAAAATGCATTTTTTTTTTAAAGTGCTAAGTCACAATAGAGAGAATTGACAATTAATCAGTAAACACAGACCCACATTGCAATAAAATATGGCTGGAAACTGTGGAAGTTAAGTTGGACAGGTAGGCAAACACAATACCTCATGTCATTTTGCTCTGCAAGGAAACTTTTATTTTTCAATGGATTTTTTAAATTCTTTCCCCCTGCGCTACAGATGATGTGAGTGAATATCACAATACTAAAAAAACAGTAACAAAATGCCAGCATAATGAAAGAGAAAAGTGCTGTTAAGAGGAAGCCAGGAGGTGCTCATTTAAAACAGTGTGAAATAAAACTGGAGTCAAAGCAACGCAGACCAAAGGAAACAACTCAAAAGCTAGGAATCCAGGGAGAAGAAACAAAATCAAGGTGTGTATAATGACGAGGGACTGGGCAGGAACTGAAAAGCGGGATAAAAGCGAATTAGAACGATAAACGGTGGCAACACTGTAACAGGTGTTAACACTGCAGAGGAATTGAGCTTTATTCCAGAAAATAAACAAAGGCGGCAACGTGAAAACAAGATGAGAAGAATCAGGGTTAGACCAAAGCCAGAATCAAAGATCAGTTTAAGAGGATGAACAAGGTACGCACTAAAACCAACCGAAAGAGAGGAACGGTAGTCAAGGCACGAAAAAACAAGGGGGAAAAAATCGCATTTTGGTAGATTGGAATGTGAGAAAAGACCAGTTCTTAGGGACACTGAGCAGAGGAAACTCACAACTACTGTAGTGAATTTTAAGATGGAAAAAGAGGCAAGTTAAAGATGAGAAAGAAAAATGGTTAAGGAGAGCAGAAGAGCAGGTATAAGGAGGAAAACAATAAACATGCTGAATATGCACCGCATTGGACTTGTAGTGAAAAGGCTGCAGCGTCATACAAGATTGGGTGGCTGAGAGTAACCAATAGAGACGTGTGTAGATTAAAAAAGAGAGGGGGTTTGGTCGGGGGCCTGGGGGAAGAACTACTGGAGTTGAAGAAAAGTAGCATTATGGCCAGCCCAAGTGAGAGTGTAGATAGCGTAGCTATCTGTAGTGAGCAGTGAGTGTGTAGAGTGTAGTGAGAGTGTAGATAGTCAGTCCGTGAAACCCCTGGGATTACAAAATGCAGACAATAAAATGGTCAACAGCACCAAACTCAGCCGAGAAGATGTGAAGAGGAATACACAGATATTAAGGGAAATAGCAAAAGAAAGTGCAATTTGTGAAAACTGCAAGGCGAAATGCTTTTGAAGTTGTGACGAGAGAGTTATAATCCAAGTAAGGAAAATGCTTGTTTGATATTACTTTTCCAATACGTTTAGAGGGACAGAGAAAAGAGGGGAGAGGTTGGCTGGATAATGCACAATATGGGGAAAACATGTATGTCTGAATGAATCTGGCAAAATGTCACAAGTGTGAATGGCTGAAGAGGGCAATAAGCTAGGGAAGGCATGGTGAGAAAGTAAACTGATGTCAGACGAATCAAATGAGAAAATCTGGTCTCTGTAACAGTCTGTTGAGTGAAGAGGGGGTTGAAAAAGGGACTAGGACTCATTCTGGTGTAAGGATGAAGTAGCCTGCATGCTTGGTAGATAAAGACTCAAGTTTCAAGAAGAATGGAAGAGAAACAAGCAAGAATAACAGAGACGAAGGTGATCTAGCCATGCACAGAAAGATAATGAGAGGCAGGAAGGTGATCAGGTATCAAGAATGGATAAACTATATACATATATAGTTTAGTAAATCACAAAAGCAGACATCATACTTAGAAATTGTGAAAAAAAGAAAGCAATGCTTATGTACTAGAAGCCTGAAAATGGCCCCAGTGTCACCACCAATTCCAGAGGGTTGAGGAGTATGAAAAATTGATGGTAGGCAACTGGTTACAGCTGCAGTGTTGGTAGTGCTAAAACGAGAAATCCAGGTCTCTATAAAACTGAGAAAGCGTGCATTCATCTCAAGAAGAAAGACGTAAGTGTTACAACCAAAGGAAAACCGTGAAGTGAGGGCACATATCAAGTGACAATTAGGCACACAAACTAAACCACAATCAACGCTTTTCTTCATTTTCAATACCAAGTCAAGACTGAATCCAAATACCGTGGTTTTAGAATTGAATAAATGGTCTACAAAATAGAAAAGAAAAAATTGTGCTTCGTGGTTATTATACGCTCACCTTTGTCACGATCATAGAGAAGATCCTCGGCTGAGCATGGACTCCCATCATGAGATTCTGGAGGACAAAAGGGGGACACGCTTGGTGAATGGCTACTGCAACTACTACTCCGCTCCTGGACAGAAGGAGTCTGGGTGTCAATACTGCGTGTACTGCTACTCCGGTAGTGAGAAGGCAGAGGTGCTCGCCGACCATCAGGAATGTCTCCTGACTGCAACATAAAATAAGAAAAATGGCCAGGTTAGAAGATCATGGGAGAAATCATCAGTTCTTGATCAGTGTCACCATTTTTTTTTTTTTGTAAGACGTTTATTAATTTTCCACAGTGCAGTACATATAGAGCAGCCTACAACCCTTAGGGCCGGCCGCAACTTAAGGATGCATGTAAAGAATAAAGAAGGGTAAGCGACAAGTACGTAGTCTCATATCGGCCGCTAAACATTTCAGGTCAGCAATGGTAATCCCCGCTTTATAGGCGCTCCTATGTACAATGTGTCTTCAAAGGACGTCTTGTTTTATTAAACATAAGAAAAACATTTCAACTCTGTAAACTGGACATTACTCATCGGTGTGTCCCATTTCGTCTGTTGTAGCACCAAAGAACATATCTACAGTTGTGTTTCCAAACCCAGAAAGATCTCGCGTAGACCTTAGCTGCGTGTCAATAGTGCGTATGCAAGAGGAAGTCATGTGCGGTCTACTTGTGCCACGAGGTACTCCACCCATTAATGGACAGCAGAGCCTCACATCTCAGCCCTGCATTGTGTGGTGGCTCGTGCGGGCAGCTTTACAGCCTGTCAGGTAGCTGGAGAGATGTGGCCCACATTGGTCCTCTTGTCTGAGTCGGTGTTCATGTGTTCCTCCTGGTGTAGAAACTATGTATGGGAGGCAAGAGTCCAGAACAGGTAAACGGGGGTGGGTGTTTGGGAGGGGGGGGGGGAATGAGAGTGCATCTAAGGGAGCGACTCCGTGAAAGGCGATCGGCAAGACAATGTGACAGGTCTGTTCGTCGCTGCGTCAGTAGGTGGATGTCTATCTAGTCTGTCTGGTAGCGTATCGGACTTGTGGTGTGGGCAGTGGTCAGGTTCCTGGGCAGCTGGGGAGGTGGCAGTCCCACACAGTTCTGGGAACGCCACACATCCTGCGTTCTTGACGTGTGAATGTCGCTGGGGAGGGGGGAAAGCACTAACTGCGCATCTAGCGTGCCCTCTCCTATGGCGTCCGTGTCGTCTTACTTATGGCGATCCCTATATGTATCCCCTGGTCGCGCCTTCCGTCTGGAGGGATCTCACGAAACCGTCCCAGAGTTGCGCAATTGGAAACTGCCGCAGGCCCGCTACCTCCTCCCGATGTAAAGCCACACTCTCTGCTCTAGCCCAATTGATGAAGGAAGCATACCAGTATTTAGGGACAGGTGGCTCCCTCTTTTTCCAGTGTTTGGTGATTAACCTCTTGGCTGTGATGAGGCCCAGATCCCAGAACCTCGCGTGCGTTTTGTTGAGTGTGTGTCTTCTATATAATCCTAGTATGCAGGCCTCCCAAGTGTGTGGTAGCCCCGAGCCAGCGCTGCGCGTTAGGAGAGATGTCACTTCCCCCCAATATGTGTCCAGAAAGGGGCAAGTCCAGAGCATGTGCAAAATATCCGCACCCGTTAGGTCGCACCTGGGACAGGCTGCGGTGTTGATCGTGAAACTTGATCAGTGTCTCCATATGGCACATAAAAAACAACATAATCTCATTCAAACACTAAGCAGCTGAAGAAGTGCAGTAGTGTACACAGAGGGCTTCAGATAATTATAATTTTTTCAGAGTGACAAGTCGACGTTTCCTAGCCCAAAGAGGGTTTAACCTCATCTGCACCAGTCCACTTGTTATGAGGTATCCCATCAGCAGAAACCGTTGAGGAATGCTCAATCACTTTTAATCCTTTTTCAAGTTTTAGCTGTCCTCTTTCTCCAATCCAAACTCCTCCCAAATCTGCCCAGAGATTTCATCTCTTCTGTGCGCATTATCTCCCGTAAGAGCAATATACCCTTCTCCTGCATTCTATGCACTCTGAAAATCATGAAACGTTAACTATTACCAACTTCTTTATATTTTAACTGGCCAGGTCTGCGTACAGCAAGCTCTCTGTCTAAACTCCAAGCAGTCACCGAGATTAGCTTGACAGTGGCTAAAAGAGAACTGTTTATGTAGTACTGTTCCAGCACCCGCTAGGCGGGTCAACTGCAGCAAGAGGTAAAGACAAACTATTTCCTTTTATAATGAACGCAACCTGGAAAAGTACACTGTCTGATGTTCTTCGGCATTTAAATCAACATTTATAACTTACAACCTTTTCTCTTTATAAAGAAATGATGGAGATAAGACTAGACCTACAACGTGCTTCTTGGAAATACAATATTTTGTTCACTATTTTATCCAGATAAGATGGCCCCAATAAGAGTGAGTTAGTGGGGCAATCCAGTCGAAGGACATGGGAGTGAACATGTCCACATGACAGTTCATAAAAGGGAAATTATGCGACCTCACATGCTGGGTGTAATGGGTACATTGTGGAGTTCACGTTCTCTCCACAAAACATGCCCATTCAACATGGAGAAGTTAGTGGAGACAATGCACTTTGCTGCGTTAACACGCAGCATTGCGAACGGTGTACTGGATCGCCCTCACAAACGTTACAATGGCACACATTTATTTTTTTAGGTCTCGCTGAGTCAGTGCATGCGCTGCGAGACATTTAGTAGTGTGTTTTTAAAAGTGCTACCCCAGGCTTCTGCTGGCCTAGCACTGTCATTCAAGTGAATGCGCGCAGCCGGCAGCTTTCAAAGCCCGATGCTTTGCTTGCTCTCTAAACGCTCCTCCGCCCTTTCCCCGCCGCGTCTCGCGTTAATTATAAACATATGTGCAACAAGCTGCTTTCACTTTCACTCGCGCACGCACCACTTTCGCAGCCGGGCTTGTTGTAGAAGGTACATAGCAAAGTTGATCAGACTCCCAAATGAAGTCTTTAAATGTGTTCGTGTTTAGTAAGGCCAGCTGTAGTTAAACAGCAAATGGGAAAATCCACATCAACATTTTTTTGTTTTAACTTCAGTTGTTACATGGGTGCTTAAAGTGCGTCACTGTTGCACATCACTTCACTCGTGGTTCGGGCAGTACACCACAGGAAAACATATTTTTCTCATACTTTTCAACTTGATACTTTTGACGCTTACGCATGTGCACTAGTAACATTGTACCCACTGCTGCATCCCAAGGGCATGTTTTGTAATCCGATTTGACTGACTTAATAGGTTATCCTTCTAGTTTGTTATGAGTGTGTAGCAGCATCTCATTTCCTGCTTTTCTATTTATGCCGCCCTCTCCCTTCCTTTACCTGCTTCAATCGTTTTTCGATGCTTCTCTTGCGACCCAAACATTCTTCTGAAGGATTCATGGTGTCACTGGGGCACCGGGGACCCTTTCTTACGGTCCAGAATTATCTCTAGTCCCCTGGAGCCACAACTCCGCTCAACACATTCCAGCTGCTGCAGCTGTCAACATTGGCACTTCCGCTTTACGCAAGACTGTGCTGGACGTCAATTCAATCACGGTATGGCCACCATGTTAGTAGGGGCATATCACTGAATAACGGTCTCGACCATAGAAACAGAAAGAAGCCACACATTCAGCTCGAATTACCTTCACAGGCACGACAACCTATTCTGGCGTTGACAAGGTAGTTAATGCAGCAAGAGCTATTACAAATAGAGAATACAACTTGCTTGGTGTACGTTTATACATGTACATACTGATTGATAAACTTGTTAGCATACACATATTTGTGTAGGCATACTTATAACTGCCTTATCCAACATCCAAACTTGTAGAGTTACCACCGTTCCTAGTGAAGAATACCGGCCATCCGTTAATGTTTTAAGATTCTGCTAAGGCCCGGACATGCTTCTTAAGTAAAACTTTAAATTAAATTGTCCGTATTCGTTCTTGAAATTACCTTTCTGTCTTTGCTGTAGAACACATTTTAAAGTATTTTCTTCTAATATTTGCTAGTTAAAGATTAAAGTGTGTACTGGTAAGGGGGAAAATGTCTGCTACTGGTGTTTTTTATCATTTTTGTACTGACTGGCACATCATGTCGTGATAAAACCGGCCAGGTGGCAACCTTACATGTTTTTATTGTTATTGCATTTGTATTGGCATAGCCAATAGGTCTCGCCTTTGGGACCTTATAAGTATTTAGTTATACAGCATAATATCCTTGGTGCAACAACATCAACTGTTGCATGGCTGAACACTTACACGGTCCCAAAGGCGAGACCTATTGGCTATGCCAATGCTTGTTTTTATTTAGGTGCGATATTGAACAAAGAGAAAAGGGGAGGGAAGGAGACCTGAATGCAAAAAGATGAATAGAAGAACATGGAAGGCCTGAGCGCCATCATAGTAAGGATGGGGTCGCACTGAACAATATGAGATGAGAAAATATGAGACAATGCACAGATGAAGCAAGTCACTTACCTGTAACTACTATTCTCCACCCTTTAGGTAATCTTCAAACATCAGTATTCTCTTAACAAGGCTCACAGGGAGCCATTAGTAAAACAAATACTCTGTACCACACCTCAGATTTCATAGCACAGTGTGGAAGGATATGTAGCATGAGCGAGCCGGAGATGGAGACTGGGCTGCATCATGGACTATGAAAAAAACAGCAACGCTGGAGATGGAAATTGTCCCTACTTGAAATCCTAGTTGTGCATCCTAGGAATCTTCACTGAAGTCACGAGCGTTGAATATTCCATGTATTTGTATGTGGAGTATATTTTGAAAAAGTGAACTCTAGCATTTCGGTACGCAGTTGCAACCAGTATAACATGTTTGACCAGTCTTTTTTCCCTAATTTACAACGGTACTCAAAAGACAGCATTGTAGCACAGACTACTCACAACCACATCCATGTAAGAGTTCAAAGAGAAGCTGAAAACAGGGACTGCTCTTTTAAGGAGCAAATAGGTTTCATATCACTGTGAGCAATGTACTGATAACCGCAATTCTTTTTGAGGAACGTATACTATATACCATATTGACTGAATAACTGCACTTTGCTGTAGTACAGAGTGTGGAGGAGAGAGGGCTGTTTATGGCTTCAATCAATATTCCTACGATTCAGAACCAGGATTACAAGTAACACTTCCTAGTGCATCGTAGGATCTTTATTGATGGTCATGGACATAGAATAGTGCGTTTATCCAGTCCACAGTCTCTTGATTAAAACCGATATTGATAGGGAGTCCACTACTAGCAGCCAAGGAGATTTTCACCAAAGGGTTTTCTAAGTTAACCTTAAGTTTGAAATGCAAGACAGTATCCATCTCCAGATGGGTTGTTTGGATGTGACTAGACCAGTAAGAAATGGACCATCATTTAGAAAAAGCTGGTTAGGTTTTCTTAAATTTTAATGTTGTCCAGATAGAATTGAAATACTTCTCTTCCATCTAAGGAAAGCAAAGATTACTCTTCTGGGAAGGAAGGATATACTGTCCAGATAGAATTGAAATACTGCTCTTCCATCTAAGGAAAGCAAAGATTACTCTTCTGGGAAGGAAGGATATACTAAAGAAACCAGCCACAACTAATCTATGAGAAAACTAGAATCAACCTTTGTAGGAAAAATATTAAATAAAAGAAGAGGGATGATTTCTCCTAACCACTCTATTGGTGTGGAAAAATGAAAGGCTATGCAGCAGGCAGGCAGAGTCTGTAGATCACTTACTCTTAAGGACTGATGTAATGGCCACTAGACTAGATCTTTTCTATGAGAGATGCGGTAATGTTGACGTATGAATAGGCTCGAATGAGAGGAGCCTTCAATTTGAAAAGAACCGAACTGAGTTACCAGGAAGGGGAAGGCTACCTTGCAAGAGGGTATGTTTTCTTTGTCCCTTCCAGTAAGTCTTTAATGTTAGGGATTGTGAAAAAAGATCTTTGTAAAGAGAATTTTTTAAGAGCTGTAATGTCTGCTAAATGCAAAAAGAACAATTGATGGATGGATTGTTGAACAATGTTAAACACTCATCCACCGTACAGAGACCTGGGTCTAAATCCATTGTTGTCAGCTTATCACACCACCCCAGTTTGGATACAGCCATATGCAAATCAGTCTTAAACCTGCTCCCCATGGCAACAGGCTAGCCTGAACTGCCAGGCCAGGCCCTCACTGGACCAGAAACAAGCATCCTAGGACCGGTTTCGCAGTATCAGCCCTAATCAGCCAGGATAGCTTGAATCCAGTATCATGAGGAGCAACGGACCCATGTCTGGGCATACGTGTCCCACTCGAGGTGACCAATGCAAAATGAACAACTGATGGACGTAATGCTGAACAATGTCAAACACTCACTCCCAGCATAGAGATCTGGGCCTAAATCCTTGTTTTTTTTGCTCACCACGCGCCACCACAGTGTGGGCCCAGTCATACACAAATCTGTTTTGACCCTGTTCCCCAACAAACAGTCCAGCCCAAAGCGCCAGGCATGGTCCTTCCTGGACCAGAAATAAGCATTTAGGCCCACATTTCTGTACTGGGGGTGAAAGTGTGAAATTGTTCAGCATTCCATCAATCAATTCTTCTTTTTGCATTTGTTCCCCTAAGTGGGAGGGAATGCCCAGATGTAGGTTTCATGCTCATCATGCCACAGGAGTCAAGCTAGCCTGGCTGATAAGGGGTGATACCCCAAAACCAGTCCCAATATGCTTTTTTCCAGTCCAGGGAGAACCTAGCCCGCCCATTCGGGCTGGACTGCTCCCATGGGGAGCACAATCAAGTCTTATTTGCATATGGCTGTACCCAAACTGGAATGACATGGTGTGCAAAACAAAAAAATGGTTTTAGGCCCAGATCTCTGTACTGGGGCTAAATGTTTGACCTTGTTCAGCATTCCGTCCATCAATCTTTTTTTTGTAAAGTCTGATAAATGCACTTTGATAGAAGAATATTGCAGCTCTACTGAGCAAGATGGATAAGATACAATATAATCATGTCTTCTTGAAATGAGAGTGGATTGTGGTCATGACATTGGCACCATAAACAGAACTTTTTCTACTTCAAGGAATACAGATTTTTTGTAGACAAAATCTTAGCTTATTTTACAACAGCAATAAAAGCCAGGCATAGAAATAGATGCCTGTATTGTAAAACATCAAGAGGCATACTGCCGAATTGAAGAATGTTAACATTGGGATGGTAATGTTGGCTATATTTATTTTTTATTTTATTTAGAGTTTTATATAGCGTGAAATAGATCCGAGACATCGGTTATCAGAGAGCTGTACATGAGCACCAGTTTCGTTACAGAAGAACACATAGTTTTTTTGTTAGGCACAGGGAGATTGAGTGATTTACCAGAATCACAGGATGTTGAGCATCGCTGCCACGACTCGAACCCTGTTCCCCAGCTTCGAGGTCGACCGCTCTAGCCGTAGGACTACATCCTCTTTGCATCGCAGAGAATTGTCCTGGTTTGGATGTATGTCTCTTGTGTGGATGTACTCATACTTGAATGATGCCTGGAAATAGCCACTCTCTCAGACACTTTGGGACTATTAGAATCTTCGCAGTGGATTATTGCAGTTTCATCAGAAAGGTCATGATTACAGGAATTGGGAGAAAAGCATAGAAAAATATATCCAATCTATCAACATAGCATTGCACTGAGAACTTTGTTCCCAAACTCTGGAGGTGAAGGTGGGCATTTTGCGTTTAGAGACATTGCAAACAGGTCTATTTGTGGATATACCCAACCTAAGAAGACATCTCAAAGAAGGTTGTTGAGAGCTCACTTGTGGAAGTCTATGAAAAACTTGCTTAGCACACTGCTACTGGGGAGTTCTGAAAACCGTTGTCGCAGTATAAGCACGTGGGCAGGCAGTGGCCCATTCTCACAGGGCAGAGAAGAATAGGACAGCGTGTCCTGATGAGCCTCCTGGCCCGCCGAAGCAAAGTGCGATGTGTGGTGCAACATTGACAATGGGAACTGCTGTTGCACTATAAGGACATGGGCAGGCGGTGGCCCCTCCTCATGAGGCAGAGCAGTATGGGACAGCGAATACTGTCGAGCCTCCTGGGCCACTGAAGCAAAGTGCACAGCATCCTGTGCAGCGGGAACCGTTGTCATGCTACAAGTGCGCGGGAAGCGGTGGCCCCTCCTCACAGGACAGACGAGTATGGAACAGTGAGTCCCGACAAGCCTCTTTGCTTGCCAAATCAAAGAGTGATGTGTGGTGCAACTCTGGGGAATAGTAAAAATTTAAGGAATCTGCAGCTTGAAGTCTCTATAGACAAACAGAGCACAGACCCTGGAGCTTTGGCTTTGAGACATTGGGCAACAATGAGCGGTGATCCAAGAAAGACACTAGAGAACATGTTCGAGCAAAAGTCTTAGAACAGACATTAGCCTGATGTAAGGCTAAGAAGTCTTTACTACTTTTCCCTATAATGGAGATAATAACCTGGAAGGAAGTCATTTAGTTCCTTCTTAGAACAACTGAATAGATTACCTTCTTCGTTTGAGTTGTGGAACGAGCAGTTCAAAAAGAACCCCTATCTGTGCCACATTACTGGATGTAGCTGCCAACATAGACTAAGTTTGTAAAGTTGTCCAACTTCTCCTTCTGGCGATCATGTGGAGTGGTACATGGGGGAAGTAGTTTATGTGGTACTGCTTGAGCGACTGCAAAGTCTACCATGTGATGGTCTGCAGGACAAGCTGAGCTATTGTCAAGCACTCTACTTTTTTTTTTAAACAATCAAACAATGCTGTCAAAGCTGGCACAGATAAAGAAGCATGCATGGTTTTCACTCCTTGGGTAATGTTGGCATTGATTTCATTACCTTCGTTCCTGGTGCTTGAAGATCATTGAAAAAGGAATCGGTTTCTATGAAGGAAGATGAAAGTGTCAGGATGCTCTCCCTCAATGCGTGATAACATGCAAAGTTGACTGCAGGAGAATCAGCATGAGGTGGTGAGTGATCCTGTCAAGGAAGCCACATCAACGTCCCATTTATTGCCATGACTGATCTTCCGCCTTCTCCTTTGCCCTCCACTGATTCCACCTCAACTTGATGGTCTCAGAGTCCCAGGGAAAAGAGGATACTGGCTGTGTGAATAGAGGTGAAGACTGATGTGACAAATTTGGATGGGATGCGGGCTGAGGTTGCAACAAAGGTTGCTATGGCATAAATCTTGAAAAGTAGCCAGACATTACACAACAGATGTCAAGTATGAGGTCCACACAAACGGATAGCACCGGAGAGCCACCATAATGTTCTTCTTGGTAATCGTTGTTCTACAACTTTCACATGGCATGGAACCTTGTACTTCGCTGTAGTTGTAAAGAAAGCAAGGTTATTGATAGCAATAGCAAGCAATGATATTGTCAAAGGTGTCTCAGCTCTGAGAAAACCCAGTGGAAGTATCAGAATAAGTCCAATATAGGACTGAGATGAAGGTATGGGCCTGGTGACACACTGGATGGAATGGCACCTTTTTTCAGGGAGCATATTTGTGCTTTTCTAGAACCACTGGAGTAAGCCACATGTGTTTGCTTCTGTTTACCCATCACTCATTCTACTAAAACGCATTCAGTGACAGATGTCACAATCTGATATATACGTGTGCAGAAGAAAGTATTTTCATTCTTCCAGGACTTTTGCTGTATATGAATCTAGGACCCTAGTGTAATTTCCCCGATTCATGCCCATATATAGGTATAAATCACCCTATCCTTATACAGGCATAGAAATCATAACCATATTTAGACTTAGCCTATGCAGTCCAAATACGGCATGGCTACTTCCACTAGTTCCGAGAATCCACAACGATTTCTTAGAAAAACCCGCCTTCAGCAGTCGGGGACTTCCCCTTGCTTGAACATTGATTTATCCAAGAACTCAAGGAGTTTTCACAGAACTGAGTCTTTGATGACGTTATTATGTCCAACCTTACGTCAATCTCGGCACCTTTAAGGTATAAATATGCCCACACTTGCCCAGGCAAACACATGGTGGTTTGGAGCAGTTCGACTATCTACTTGCCCCACGCGCCCTGCTACAGCAAGTGCCGAAGGAAGCCGACCCTCCAGCGGACGCACTGAGAGAGACACTGTCTTTTCTCCTGCCGAGAAATCCAGCTCCAGTGTTTCCAGGCTACCCTTGCGGGTTGCTGGGAAATCGAATCCTGAGAGAGAGATACAAGACCTCCTTTATTCTAAACCAAGGTACAGAGCTGATTAGACCCTTAGAGAATTCTTGGAATAGATTCTTGGCAAAGAATAAAAAAACTAAGCTACACCTCACGTACTTTTTTTTTTTTTTTTTAAACTTTATTTATTGAGATTTTCAAAAGTACGGTACAGGTGCATTTTCACAGGCAGCAGTCCTGGCAGAGTATATACAACATAACACTATGTCAGTTAGATAGACAATAACATGAGGGTTGAATCTCCCGCAGCGATGGTCTTTATAACAGGCTATCCCATCAGTTTCTGTATCCTCATCAACCTGTTAGTCCATTATTTTTTTTTTTTGCAGGTCAGACAGTGTTTTTATGACCTGGAACAGCGTTTTTAATTTCAAATTTGTTTTATTGGTTTTGAGAGCGAAAATAGGCAACACAAAACAGTAGGTATGCAGCAGGCATATATAGCGAGCGAGACAGACAGGCACGTCTTCTCTAAAGGTCATCAAGTAAGCAAGAAAAATATGCCGACACAGATATGCAATGCCGCTGCTGTGGTTAAGGTGCCATGCAATAAAGTCAACTGACCAGAACAAGAAGAAGAACCAAACCCTCCTCCCCCTTCCCAACAGCCCCTCCCCCACCCCCCAACCAGTATGCCGTTTGTCTGGAACCTCTGTTATGACATGTTCAGAGCTGTATGTGTCAGGGCATTTGAGTTTATGGAGGATCTTGTGGTGGTCCTGTGAGCCGTAGAATGCGAAGATATTTTGGGCATGTGATTTTGTGAAATTCTTTGGACATGAGAGACAAAAGCGGCTGCCAAACCTTCTGAAATGAGTCCGCTGTGTGTGTAAGCGTGGCGTGAATACGTTCCATGCCCAACGTGAACCATAGTTTATGCAGCCATCCAGTGTGAGTGGGTGTGGTGGTTGATCCCCAGAGTGATAGGATATGTTGTGACGCTGCTTGCATGGCAATGCCCATCTGTTTACCGCGAGGGGACCTCAGAGGAAATATAAGTGCGTTGGGTAGACCCAAGATTGTGTATGCAGGGAAGCGTGGAATTTCAGTTTCAAAGGTGGAATCGATATCATCTAGAACCGCCTTCCAGTATCCCTGAAGTGCGCGGCAGTCCCACAGGAGATGGGTCAAAGTACCCCTTTCACCGCAGCCCCTCCAACACAGCGCACTTCGAAGTGGATTGCTTTGATTGAGTCTCACCGGGGTAAGGTGCCAGTATATGGCCAATTTCACCGCCGCTTCTCTGGCACTAGTATTACGAGTGGTGTGTGCAGCTCTGTAGTATACAAACCCCCATTCCCTGGGCGACAATGTCCTGCCGAGTTTCGTTTCCCAGCGTTTCTGTCCCGCCGTCTTACCTGGGCCAGCCGCGGTGACAGCAGCTTATAAAGGTCTGAGATAAGGTGCCGATCCGAATCTTTCGTTACCAGCCACTTCTCGAATGGCGTCATCCGCCGACTAACCAGAGGAGCGCATTCCGGGCTCAAAAGCCAATGGCAGAGTTGGAAGTACTGGTACATGTGAGGCTTGGTCACTCCATAGCCTTGTACGATATCGGTGAGGGGGAGAAAGCCCTCTAAGTCAAAGAAATGGCCGGCAGAACGGCAATCCGTACCACGCCATTGTGGAAAGGCACGGGGGTCAGCACCCGGTGGGAATTCCGGATTATCTAGGATCGGAGTGAGTGGGGAGGGGAAAGTAGTTAGGCTTCTCCTGACCGCCACCCTGTCCCAAGTCCTCATAATGGTGCACGTGATGGGGGATCGGAGAAGATATCGTGGTCTGTGTTGGCGAGCAAGGAATGGGATCTTCCATAGTGACGTCCGGGCCATTGCCCTATCCTGAAATAGCCATCTCTTCTCGGACTCTGGCCTATACCATTCCACCAAGTAGCGGAGTTGTGAGGTTTGAAAAGATTGCAAGAGGTTGGGGATTCCGAGACCACCTTCGTCCACACCTCTGTGCGCCACTTGTTTATGCAGCCGCGCGCGTTTCTTTTCCCAAATGAACTGATGGAAAGCGGTTTGCAGGTCGGCAAGTGCGCCAGGCGGTGGCAGGGCCGAGAGAGTCTGGAAGACATACAAAATCTAAGGTAGGGCTGACATCTTCACTGCCGCTATGCGGCCCAGCAAGGAGAGGGGTTGTTTTGACCAACGTGCGAGATCAGCTCGAATCTGAGAGGCGAGCGTTTTATAGTTAAGAGTCATTGTCGAGTCCGTAGAGGAGGTGAGAGTAATTCCCAGGTATGGGAGCTGTGCGGACGTTTGTAAACCACAGCCGAAGTCAGGCGCCAGAGTGCGAAGGTGGGCATTGCTACCCAGAGGCAAAATCAAAGATTTCCCCCGGTTGATTTTGAAGCCAGACACCGCCCCAAAGCTCTCCAGTTCCTCCAGGAAAGCAGGTATAGAGTGGGATGGTCGGTCGAGAGCAGCGATGATGTCGTCGGCGTAAAGCCCCACCACGTGAGGTTCATTGCCGAAGGTGATACAGCAGATGCGAGGGTTGTCTCGTATTTTCTGCGCAAGAGGCTCCACGTATAAGGCGAATAGGAGGGGTGAAAGAGGGCACCCCTGACGTGTGCCTCGCTGCATCTCGAAGGGGTCCGATTTAAGGCCTCCTAGCCGGACCCGAGCTTGAGGGTGGTAGTAGCAGCTTGCGATCCAGGCTTGAAAGCGATCGCCTAACTGGTAACGCTGTAGGACCTTCTGCAAGTAAGTCCAGTCGACTCGGTCGAACGCTTTCTCTGCATCGATAGCCAACAGCGCAGAGTCTGAGTTTTGGAAGTGAGTCTTATCCACGAGATGCAGTAGCCTTTTAGTATTATCGCTGCATTGGCGGTTCGGGACGAAGCCCGATTGATCCGGTTCAAGGATTCCTGGTAGGCAAGGGCCCAGACGGGCCGCTAGTACCCCTGTGAACAGTTTCAAATCTAAATTAAGTAGCGAGATGGGGCGGAACGCGGAGCAATGTGTAGGGCTTTTGCCCGGCTTAGGCAGCACTACTATCTCTGCTGCAAGCATATCCGGGGGTATGGCGCTCGGGCCCTCGAACGAGTTAAATAATCTCGTGAGTACTGGTGCTAGTATCTGGCCAAAGAGTTTATAAAAGCCCGATGAAAAGCCATCAGGTCCCGGCGATTTAAGCGGGCGCAGGCGGGAGATAGCGGCCAGGACCTCGTCCAGGTGGATAGAAGCATCTAGGGCCTCTGCGTTCGGTTGAGACAGCGGTGTGACAGCCGCTGACTGCAAATATGCGTCGATGTCGGTAGACGATACCTTATCCTCGCTGTATAGGCAAGTGTAAAACGTGCGAAAGGCGTCTGCAACCTGTGTCTCTTCGGTAAGGGCCTCTCCGGAGTCGTCCAGGAGGGTGGTGATTTGAGCGTTGAGTCTTGGCTTTTAGGGCACTGGCTAGAAGGCGCCCGGCGCGGTTGCCTCCTACATAATATGTATGGCGGAGTCGGAGGGTGGCGAATTCCGCTCTGTCAGTGTCAAGGCTGGCCAGTTGGGCCCTAGCGGCCTTCAGCTGTTGCCAGATTCTCGGAGCACAGGTGCGGCTGTGAACCCTTTCTAATTCAGCTACCTGTGCTGTGAGGTCATCTCTCTTTTCTTTGCGGATTTTGGCGTCTGCAGCTGCAATTGCGATCAATTCCCCCTGACTACAGCTTTCAAGGCTCCCCAGAGGGCCGATACCGAAGTTGCGGAGTTATCGTTAGTTGCGAGGTAATCCGAGATGCATGTATGGATTTGTTTAGTAACGGACGGTCTCTGCAATAGGGTCTCATTAAGCCGCCACGAACTCGGGGTGCGTGAGGTTTGGGGCATGCTGAGCGTCAGTTCTACCGCGTCGTGGTCAGAGAGGGCCGCTGGGACAATGGAAACATCAGTGATGTGGGTGAGTAATTCTGAGGAACCTAAGAAGTGATCTAAACGCGCGTATGTGCGGTGCACATGTGAGTAGAAGGTGAAGTGCGCTGTGTTGGGGTGTACCGCCCTCCAGAAATCCAGCAGACCCCTCTCCTGCAGCCATGACCCACCCGCATCAGATAGCCTCCCGTCTCCCCATAACGGTGCCCAGATCTGTCTTTGTTCGTGTCCATGACTAAGTTGAGGCCCCCCCCCAATGAGCAGCTGAGAGTTAGGTGGCTGTAATGCTTCAGAGAGTGCGTTTTTTAAAAATGGTTCCTGGCCTGTGTTTGGAGCGTAGATGGCGGCGGATGAGTGCGGTTTCACCTCTTTTGGTCCGCACTACAGGGCTATGTGTCCGCGCTGCTTCGTGCAGGATGTGAGGGGGGCCAAATCAGCTATTTCAGGGCTATTGTGGGAGGTTACAGGGGATTAGGGCGAGGAGCTCCGCAATTACACCTCCGTCCCGGTCGCCATCTTGGCCACGCCCCCCAATAGTCCATTTTTAAATGCAGTTCATTATTATAGCAACATACCATCAGTGAGCTTTCAATAATACATTAGCATATATCCATACTTCTTTCTCATTGCCATTGCATTATGTCAGCATTTGTATCACAAGACCGTATGATCTGTAACTCATAGCGCTAGGACCATAGCTGACTACTATTCTGCAGCGATACTTGTGTCTTCTTGAGCCTCAACCTGCGACGTATTAGAATGATCTACAAGGTAGTTTTTCAGGGGGTCCCATATATCCCTAGGCCTATTTCGTATCGGTTGTGTTTCTGCATAGATCTTATTTTGATCTTGGCAATAAATAATATCAGTCAACCAATCCTTAAATTTAGGGGCTCTTCCCCACCCCCAGCGGCATGCAACCCTACGTTTCGCAAGCAATAAAGCAGTGTCAACAAATTTCCTAGTTGATTTAGGTATCTTCGGCGTATATCCTAACATAATGAGGGGGTCTCTGTCTAGGACCTCGCCTATCATCTCCTGCAGTGCTGCATGAACCGGTGTCCAGTAGGCATATACCCCGGACATTCCCATGCCAGGTGCAGAAAACCCGCACCCTCTGCCCTGCATCTGTCACATCTGTCATTGTCTGTCATTGTCTGTCAATTGAAATCTTAGTTTTTTGACTGGTGTGTAATACATCCTTTGCAGGAATTTAAAATTTATAATCTTTAGTCTGCAGCTAGAGGAAATACTAGCTGTGATACCGCAACAATAGGCCCATTGCAGATCATCGATTTCGACGCCTATGTCATCACTCCATTGTCTGCGAGCTTTACACTGCATTTATTTATTTATTTAGGAAGCTTATAAAGCGCACAACTACCCCCAGAAGGGGGTGTCCCGGCGCTACAGATTACATGCTGGAAAAAGAAAGCTGCTTATAAGGTGGAAAACAGCCAAGTTTTGAGTTTGCGTCGGAACAGAAGCTCCGACTCAATGAACCTCAGATCCGGTGGAAGGCTGTTCCAGAGTTTAGCTGTAACTACTCCGAACGCTCTTCCCCCACTCCTGGCACGGCGGAATCTAGGTACCACCAGGAGGCGAAGACTGTTTGATCTAAAGGATCTGACAGATTGAGAAAGTTTAAGTCTCTTTCTCAGATATACCGGGCCTGACCCGTTGAGAGCCCGGAAGGCCAGGATCAAAGCTTTGAACTGGATGCGGCGGGAGATGGGAAGCTAGTGCAGCTTTTTACGGTAAGATGATACCGAGTGGCGAAAAGGAATATTTCCGATCAGTCTCGCAGCAGCGTTTTGTACAATTTGTAGACGCTCAATAAGGTACAGGGGAGAGCCCGCATAAAGACTGTTGGCATAATCTAAATGCGATGTGATCAGGGCGTGAACAATAGTCTTCCGGGCATCCAAAGGGAGGTAAGGACAAATCTTCCTGATCATGCGTAGTTTGCCAAAGCAGGCGGATGAGACCCTATTGATCTGGGATTTACAAGACAGGGCATTGTCAAATTGGAAGCCCAGATTGCGAGCTGTCTGAACTGGGACCGGAGGGGGATTCAGTACAGTGGGCCACCACAGTGTGCTTGGAAGTGCCGTTTTTTGGTTAAAAAATAGAACCTCGGTTTTGTCGGTATTTAAAACTAGATGGTTAGAGGCCATCCAGGAACAAATGTTACTAAGGCAGTTACGAAAATTGGTAAAATTGGTGTCAGAGTGATCTCTAAATGAAAATACAAGCTGAGTATCATCAGCATAAGAGAACACTCTGACCCCCCATGATTCCACCACCCTAGCAGAAGTGTGGCTCACTGGTTAGAGGAGGCAGACCTGGAAGCAGAGGTCAGCCCGGGACCAGGGTTCAATTCCCGGCTCGGCGGGGTCTTGAGTCCTAAAATGTCCATGGACTCGACAATTCTCGCTCCAGTGCCTACTCGATTCACGGGTTCACACTCTGCGACTCTGGGCAATAGCTTGCTTAATCTCCACAACGGCCCCTCGCGGCGGGATGCCTGGCTTTCACCTTGCGGATACCCTGCCGGGGTTATCTCACAGGGGAATACCAGGACGGGTTCCCTAAGCAAGCGCTTAGAAACCGCTCGGTGATTTGCGCTATATAAATTCCTGTACATTTACATTTAGCAAGCAGGCCTAAATAAACATTAAAAAATAGAGGGCTCAGGGCAGAGCCCTGTGGCACTCCACACAAAAGAGGTTTACCCTCTGATTCAAAGGGCCGAAGAATTACCTTCTGCGTCCGCCCAGTGAGGAACGATCTGATCCAAGTCAGAACCGTACCTCCAATTCCCACCTGCCGTAGGCGGTCCAGAAGTATCTCGTGAGACACTGTGTCGAAAGCGGCGGACAGGTCGAGGAGGACCAACATGGCCTCCTCGCCCCTGTCCACATACTCACGAATAGTCTCCGAAACGTTCAGAAGCGCGGTCTCAGTACTGTAGCCGGTTCTAAATCCCGACTGCGAATCATGAAGCAGCTGGTCGGCTTCCAAATAGTGAGCTAGTTGCCACTGAGCCGATATTTCCAAGATTTTAGCTGGCTTAGGCAGAAGGGAGACGGTAATTACAGAATTGTAGAGGATCCACGTCCGGTTTTTTCAAGATAGGGATCAGCATAGCCTGTTTCCAAACCAAGGGAAATTGACCCGAGCTTAGCGAGGAATTCCAGATGGAGAGAAGAGGGCTGATCAGAACCGGGGCAAGACTGCCCATCACCTTAGCGGGAGCAGGGTCCAATGGTGACCCTGATTTACCTTGGATAAGTAATTTGATGGCAGTCTCAGGAGTGAGCTACTTAAAGGAATTAAACAAACCTGTCTGTGAATCAGTATCATCGATCAAAGAAGGGGCTAGGGCTGGTTCAAAAGGGGAGGTTAGCTTAGTAATTTTGTCCTGAAAAAAAAAGTCAGAAAGCCCGTTGCAAAGAGCCTGGCTAGGGGAACTCTGAGACATCAAGGCAGGTGGGTTGACAAAGTCCTTCACTATTTTAAAAAGAATTTTGGTAGAATTCTCAGCATTCTTAATTAGCTGTGAAAAGTAGCCTCTCATCGTGGAACGTTTTAATTTTTGAAATTTGTTCAGGGCCGACTTATATATCGCTTTTAACTCAGGGTCATATGACTGCCGCCATTTACGCTCCAGCTGTTTACAGCGGCTCTTTTCGTCTCGTAAAACAGGGGAAAACCAAGGCGCAGAGGGCCTAGATCTTGAGGAGGTAATAGGGTTTAAAGGGGAGATGACATCAATTGCAGCTAAAAGAGCGGAGTTGTATTTCGCCACTTCCTCGTTGAGGTCCATAGAAGGATCAAACTGATAGGAAAAACAGGGATCAAAGGCGTCACAAGTGACTTCATGCCATTTTCTCCCAGTGACTCCATTCAGAATAGAAGGTGGGGGCAGCGAAGGAATGGTAAGTTCAAAAGGCAGAAGAAAATGCGCATTGCGTCCTGATAACCCTATAGATGTGGGAGACCATATGACCCCTCTGCAGACGTCAACATAATCTGTAGTGGCATCACTGTATCTGGCTCAGCAGGAAATTGTGGCAGTATACTCTTCAGTCCTTGTCGTAATCTGACATAATAGAATATTTCGAGAGGTGTGGGTTGATATCCTTGAAAAATCTGGTCCCTATTTTTAAATTGGCCGTTCAGGAATAGATCTCCCCATTTTCCAATGCTCAGCCTCTGACACATTTTTTGAAACCCACCTTCCTGAAGCAGTGTCAATTGGGGATGATAAGCAAGAGGCAGGTCTGGCGCATATAACAATGGGAGATGTAGTATATTAAGTATCCGCCGCCAAGCGTCCACCGTACAGGTCACTGTAGTAAACGGTGTCTCTATTGCCTCTACAGGGCCATGTATGATTCCTTTCAAGGGTAGGGGCCTCGCTATCCAATCCTCTACTGCCAGTTGCGGCATGAAGGGAGTCGGTGCGATCCAGTGATATGCGTATTGTGCCTGTGCACTCAGATAATATACAAGGAAGTCATGAACATCGAATCCCCCATTAACGTATGGTTGAGTAACGATAGACCATGTCAGTCGCGGCTGTTTACCTCCCCAGAACAGTCTCAGTAGTTCCGATCTCAAAGTTCTAAAAAAAATAGGCACCTGGGTAGTATGGAATATTTTGGAAAAGGTACAGAAACCTGGGCAGGACAACCATTTTTATAAGCGAGGCCCTGCCCGCCATGGACAGTGGTAATGACTTCCAACGAGTGACATCGTCAGTTAATTTCGTGCATCGTCGGTTAATTTCGTGATTGCCGTGCCATAATTCAACCTTATCGTTTCTTCCTTGTCTATAGCTACCTGGATACCCAAATATCGGATATCTGAGCTACACCAGTCCAGCGGGAAGTCCATTTGAAAGCGCACCACCGCCGGGGTGAGAGGGAAAAACTGCGATTTCCTCCAGTTAATTTGTACGCCCGATAAGCGTCCAAATACTATGAATTCGCGCAACAAGGGATTAAGTTTAGACTGGGGATCGGTAACATACAATGTCAGATCGTCCGCATATAAGGAGACATCGATTTGCCGTTGGAAGCATTTAAATGCGCTTTGCTTGTGTAGTTGTCTAATACGACATGCTAAGGGCTCAATCGCAATTGCGAAAAGCAAAGGGGAAAGCGGGCACCATTGCCTGGTGCCTCTGGTGAGAAGTATCGGATCAGATAGCCCACCTATAATAAGCACTCTAGCCGTGGGCTCTGTGTAAAACAATTTGATCCAGGCAATAAATAATTTAGGGAACCCCATTCTGTTTAGGACGGTAAATATGTAATCCCATTCCACGGAATCAAATGCTTTCGTAGCCTCCAAGAATATGGCGGCAACCGGGATCTCCGGCGCTATGGTGCGAATCATAGCGAAAAGGGTACGTAAATTATGAGTGGTGGATCTACCAGGAACAAAACCGGCCTGGTCCGGGAGCACTATCATAGTCATAAGGAGGGACAGTCGGGATGCCAGTATTTTTGCCAACATTTTTGCATCACAATTTATAAGGGATAATGGTCGGTACGAATCGCATTCTACGGGGTCTTTACCAGGCTTTAAAAGAGAAGTAATCACCACTTCCCGCATTGAACGTGGTAGCACTCCCACTTCTAACGCATCTTCAAAAACCTCCTTCAACACTGGGGCCATTATGTCTATGTAACATTTATAAAATTCGGCCTGAAGGCCATCCAGCCCCGGGGCCTTACCATTTTAATGACCTAACAGCATCCCGTACTTCTTCTAGTTCCAAAGGGGCGCTGAGAAATTGTCTGTGCGTATCGCTTAACCAGCATAACACCACATCGTCTAGGAAGTCATCAAACCTCACCTCACCTTTCTGCTGTGTAGTGTATAAACTGCTGTAATATGACGTAAACCGATGTAGAATACCCTTAGTATCTTGACATGTTCTTCCCTCTGGTGTAAGTATCTCTAGTATGTGCGTGCTATATCGAGGGTTTTTTGTGAGTTCTGCAAGCGCTCGCCCCGGTTGCTCTTCCTCGCAATATCGTCTAGCACTCCAATGCTTACCCCTGAATTTAATTTCTCTAGCTGCTTCCTCTTCATATTGCGTGAGTTTGTCTCGAAAGACTTTATGACATTGCCCCATTACTTCCTGTGCCATTTGTACCTCTAGTTCTTTCAGTTCCCCTTCCAATTTTTTTATAGTGCCTTGGATATGCCTCAACACACCACAGCTCTTGGAGATGCAGTAACCCCTGACCGTTACTTTAAAAGCCTCTCATATCGTTTCAACATCTTCCACTGAACCTTTATTCCTGGGACAAAACGCTGCAATCTCCTCACCCAATTCTACCTTAAAGACCTCATCTAGCAATGCTGTAGGCTGAAGGCGCCATGAGGGCTTCGTCGTGCCATACCTGGGCATGCTAATTTGAACTAACACTGGACAGTGATCCGAAAATGTCCTCGGCAAGTGTATTACCCTACCCAGATTCACACTCAGTTCACGAGACAAAAGGCAATAATCAAGTCGAGCCCAGGTGTTGGAATATGCGGTGAAGTGTGTCCCTTCTCTAAGTGCAGCGTGAGCAAACCTCCAGCTATCGATTAACCCCCCTTCTTCCATTATGCCTTTTTACACATCCCTGGCACGCTTATTGTATTGGGCACAACCATCCAACCTGTCCATTCTTGGGACCATAGCCGGTCTAGGTATGAGCACCCGCACCAGATTCAATCTCATGGAAGAACATCCCCCTTTCCCCTCCCATTGACATTCCCCAACCTTGTCAGACATTTCCCCAACCCCCCCCCCCCCCCCAAGTCATTTTCCCCTCCCTGAACATTCCCAGTTCAGTTTCAACCAGTAGGACACCAGTATCGCAATACTCCTGGGCATTGTCTCTTTGCGCTCCCATCCTGCCCTCCCCGCCCCCCTCCCACTGCAGCATCCCCAACTTGCCAGCATTCATGACCACCCCCCAAACCAGCAAACCCAACAACACCCGTGTCGTCATTCAGTACAACGTGTACAATTATGGGGAACACCCTCTGGGGAACAACTCTAGTTGGTCACACAGCCACCTCTCCTTCGCCAGCCCTACGACCGTGGGACCCTTCGGGCACTTTCGGGGAAGGGAGATGGGGCCTGGAATACTTTACCACCAGCGTTTCCGGAACCAGGCGTCTGAATCGTCTGCTAATGCATCCAGCCCTCGGTACATTAGTCAAAACCTCGAACTGTTAGTTACATAACGCCTTCGTACGGTGTCTCATTGCTTCGGCAATGGGTCCTAGGATTCCTCGTCAGTCTCTGGTGCGTGGGCCCTGTCCGGCGGTGCTCGGCCCGCTGATCCTCGTTGCGCCGTCTTCAGTGATCGCAGATAGTCTTCCACAAGCTGTGGATTAGTGAAGAACCTTTGCTTTCCCTGGTGTGTCACTTTGAGCCGAGCTGGGTACAGCAATGCATAGTCTATTTGTACCGCTCTGAGTTTTTTCTTTACCGCTATAAATTTACGCCTTTCTTCCTGGACCATCGGAGTGAAGTCCGGATAGATGGAAAACGGCACTCCATCATAGCTCAGGTTTTGCTTAGTGCGAGCCGCACGGAGTGCCACGTCTCGATCCCTATAATTCAGCAAGCGTGCGATGATAGGTCTGGGTGGGGTCCCCGGTTTCGGTACCGGACCCAGAGATCGATGGGCCCGTTCAACTATGAATTGGGTGGAGAAGGCGTCAGCTACGATAGCGGATAATAGCAGTTTTTCGACGTATTCTTCCATCCGACCAGTATTCGTGGATTCCGGCACACCCGTGACGCGTATATTATTGCGCCGGCTGCGAGCTTCTAAATCCTCGTTTTTGGCTGCTATAACGCTCAGCAAATTATCCATTCTCGCTAGTTGCGCCGTGTGCCCCGCCGTGACGTCATCATTAGCTGATATACGCCGCTCCGTTTCCCCTATGCGTTCTTCATGCTGATCCATTTTGTGGACAATGGCGTCCATCCGGGACGACATTTTGTTCACCTTATCCACCACTGTAGCAAACCCTTGCCTGATTTCCTGTAGGAGCTGTTGGTTATGCGTATCCGTGGCTGGCGGGACATCCGTTACTCTCTCCTCCCTGCGTGGCGGTGTAGTGGCCTGACTGGAGTTCGGGCCTTTCTTTGCATTATCAAATGTAAGTTTCAGTTGGCGAGAGTCAGGTCGTCCCATGATTGCGTATTACTGTGCCCAGCAGAGTCCAGACTCGTCCTATCCCGTTGCACTGGTCCTCACAGGGTTGTGTCGCAGAACTCCACTAGACTGTCCGAGGATGGCAGGATAAATCGTCACAATCCTCTGTGTGCTCTATATAGGAGTTAGTGTCTAGACCAAGCAGAAGTGGGTTTCCTTACTTGCGCTCTGTGCCCTTTTCCTCCTTGCAATGCCACTGCTGCGGCCTACCTAGGCGTAGGCCCTGCTGTATCAGTAAGCGCCACAAACGTACTTCCAACGTAGGCTCTCAGTCCCACCAGTGGGCTCTAGTCTGGGGGGGGCTCAGCTAATTGCACTTACGCCCAAGACAGTTATAAGTACTGCCGATCTTACGCAGCCCTCTCTCGCAGCACAGGTTGTCCAACCTCCCCCAGGGCCAAGCAATGTAGGTACCTTTCAGTTAGCGCTGTGCTCCTTCATGCCAAGAGGCCTCCGGGCATGTACACGTGAGGTTCATCGCCTGTTGTCGGGACTAATTCTTGCACCTGTCACTTTCTCCTCGCAGTCCAGGCTCAGCCACTCATCAGCCCCAGCGCCTATGAGGTACGCGAGTGCCGTACCTCCGCTCATGCTGTTCTTCCGATTTGTGCCCCATCAACGAGGCCTGATCTGCCGCTCTGTCCGCCACCGCTACCTGCACTGCCACTTAAGTGTCCTCAGAAAAAGTATCCGGCCTCTCAGTGCAGGTCCATGGACACAGCTCTTGGTGCGTCTCAAATTGTGCGGCGCCGCGTAAGATCACTGCAATGGCCGCAGCCCATTTCCGGCTTTTACTATCGCCGCGGGTTTGTCTCACCTCTGCCTTGTTTCAGCCCTTAATGTTCAGTGCACGCTTTCACCGATTATGTTGTAAGCACCTCTCCGGTCCATATCGCCGCCATGGTTCTCGTAGTTCACGGTCTTTTCTGCCAGTTTTCTTCCGTCCGCCGTCCCAGTGGCCTGTACTACACGTGTGCAGCCACGGCCTTTCCTGGATCCTATCCCCGCCTACGATGGACCCACGACGTCCAGTGTCAATTCCGGCTGAGTTTCAGAAGTTCACCGGAGCAGCATCCGTGTTCCGATTACCACCAGGTTTTCACCGAGGGTGGGCATTGGTGTTATCTTTAGTTTCGTGAAGTTTGCAGCCGATTCCGTTGCTGGTGTGTTAGGATAATTGCCGGATCTTCTTCCAGGCTACAGGAGCCTCACCCTCAGGCGGCCATTCTGCAGTGCGCCCTCTAGCGCCCCCCACCTCACTTACTTCTTCCCTTGTACTAGACCTAGGTTAGGTACACCGGGGTAGGCGTATTTTAGAAGCGCCAGTTGAGTACTTTTAGTCATTATTTATTAATTTACGTATCTTATGTTATTTTATATGGCTTAGAAACCATACCATGCTTTTACAGTATTATTTTTTAATACTCTTCGTACTGTACGCATTATACTTTGCAACCAGTATTACGATTGTAGCAGTTAATTTCTTATGCATGAGAAAGAAGACTGTTCAATAAATACTTTTTATTGAAAACGCCAGTCTCTCTACTTCTCTGCACTTCTGGTGAAACGAAGCATGCACGATTGACTGAGTGAAATAGCTATCTATTGTTTCCGCGACTCTAGAGATAGATTTCTTATTCTTGGGAAACAAAGTTGTCATGTTTATGTGGTTGTCAGAAACTAATCCCTTCTTGTGAATTCAAGAAAGTTTCTAGTGACCTCTGAGCTAGCTGGCACTCACAATTAAGTCTAATATACTCGGTAGAGACCTAGTCGACCTCAGTCATACGTCTAAACTACAGGATATATTATTCCAATGCGCAGAGCCTATTGGGAATATAGGAACTACACTACACTTTCTCCCATCGGAAGGGACATCAAAGATATCTGGTCTCAAGATGGAAAACATCACTAGGGAAGACTCAAATGAAAGAAGCAAGGATATTAATTTTGCCTTTGCAACTAAAGTTTATGAAAATGCGTTATGGAAATCCAATTTAACATCTCAAAGTATTTTTCTGAAGAAACTTGAAAGAAAGACATAGTTGGTTGTCAATGTACACTTCATTTACAGAGTGGACAAATATGTGCCTTTGGGCACTGTGAGAGTGTACTGTATACTGGAGGAACCAAGTCTTAAAGTTACACAAGCAAAATCTTCACACAAACAAAATGAAGGATTAATTACACAAATGTTAGAAGGGTTGGTTGGGACTAAGGAGAAAAGGGAAAATATATTTTAAAATGTTTTTTTCGATTAACAGGGTGAATTAAACTTATTTTCTCTTTGCGGCGATTAAAAATGGTCAATTTACCTTCTGACAAAGAGGCACAGCAGTCGTGAAATGCTTAAGGGTCATATGTTTGATACGATCGGAATACTAAAAAAAACATGCTTAAATAAATACACTGAGTAGTAAAATTTATTGAAACCGTTAATAAATCAATATAATAAAATGATTTCATTATTTCACTCAAGTGCATGAACGAAATTTGGAGAACACGATTAACGTGAATGCTAATAAGGGAAGAAAGGTTGGAACCCTTCCGGATTGTGCCAAAACAATATAAATAATCAAGTTAATATTGTCAAACAAGTAAACACTGGAAATGCACACCTCCATGATAATTCAACAGTACAGTCCTCCAGTGCACCAGGTATTTATAAAGAAGATCTCTTCAGCTTCTCACTGCCTGTCCATTTGGTGTATAGATGTGATGAATTGCTACCAGATTACCGATTACATGAACGTGCCCCCAAATATTATACAATTGTCTTCAAAGTCGCCAGAGCTCAGCGGGTCATATGAGGACTGGGAAATAACTGGGTAATTTGGAGGCAGAGATGCTCTATGTTTATAAATATTAATGAAGATCGCATGCTAAAGCAAGATATACTTACAACAGCTGGCATACTTCATAGCACCAATAAACCGGCATATCAACTACGTTCAAACTACTAACTAACCAGAAAGGCCCTGTGAGCCTGAGGTTTTGATGCTGAGAAGACAGCTCCCATAAAAATCTATGGTTGGTTGTACCGTTCACAGTGAGAATAGCATGCAGGTAGGCAGAATTGAGACCTTGAGAAGTGGCTTTATACAGTTCCCAGACTTTGCAGAGTAAGTTAAGGGCCTCCTTGCCAGGCTCTTTGAGCCAGTAGGATCACAGGACATGATGGATGGAAATCCAATCAGTCAGACAACCATCTTTTAAAAAGACAAAATGGATTAGAAATGAAGAAGCATTCCAGATACAATCTAGAAAAAAAACTGTAATTGCTAGGAAAATAAACATCTTAAAAGAACTGCGTCTAACCTTCGGTGGTACTAAGGACAAGAAACTGAGTAAATGTACGAGAAGTAAAGATGTGTGATGGCTGTAGACGGAGTAAGATCAGAAAAAAAGAGGGAGGTAGAGGTATACGCTAAGTCCACCCTCCTAGTACAATAGTAGACCTGTAAAACCAGAGATGTCGGGTAAAGAACCTAGCAAAAAGGAAAGGATTTTCGCTCAATCCGAGTCGGAAAATCAGCAGGAAAGAAAACTTTCTTTCTTGAGTCCCCTCACTCACCAGGGTTTACCCTTGGTGACATGCTTCATCATAGGGGTCATTTCAGTCTGCTGCGAACTGAGGCATGCTGCGACTTTCAAAATTACGTAGGAGCACTTTTGTGAGGACTGTGTGTGGTGCAGTGGTGTTGTGGTGGGAGAGGCGAGTTAAAAATACCTAACTAGTTGGCGAAATAACTTTATTCTGGCTCCGAGTCTGTATGTCTAAAAACGGGGTAAGATACTGGGAAAACCTAGCTGTGATGGGTTAGGAATCCCTAGTATACGTCAACATGTTTCGAGCATTCCCCAGAACTCTTAGTCAGGACTACACAGGGTCCCGCCCTTTGTATGTCACTCCAAAATGACCTAAATTAAGGTAATTAGTGAAAAAATGATCAAATATGCTGCAACTAATAAGCATGCGTTAATGAACAAGTTACTACTTGTGTAACGATATATCTGTAAGAGACATTAGTTAGTATTAGATTCCTTACCTTAGAATATCCCCAGGCGTCAGACTGGATCCGGAAATTTTTGCGTAGCAGTACCCTTGCGCGTCGGGAGGCGTCGTCTGCGGCTCCGCGTCCGTCGTGGGCGCCGTGATGACGTCGTCGGAGTACTTAGACGCCGCCTCCGCGTGCTGACGTCAGTTCTTAGACACAGCTTTTCCGCGCCAGAAACGCAGAGCCATGCTAAAAACCAACACTGGTGCCAATGAAACTAGGGCCCTGAAGGGGACAACCCTAACCCTAGATATTGGTTCGCAGAACGGGGAGGATGGGTGGGTCGGTAAGGAATCTAATACTAACTAATGTCTCTTACAGATATATCGTTACACAAGTAGTAACTTGTGCATCTGAAAGAGACACGTTAGTATTAGATTCCTTACCTTAGAATAGATACCCCAGCAATACCAACCCCGGTGGTGGGTCTGCGAACCAATAATAACCCCAGAAAGTCCTGGAGGACGGAACGGCCAAAGAAGCCATCCCTCCGGACTTGACTGTCCAGGCAGTAGTGTCTTGCAAACGTGTGCAGCGATGCCCACGTAGCTGCCTGACAGATGTCTTGTAAGGAAACACCCCTGCCAAGGGCAGTGGTAGTCGCCGTCGCTCGGGTAGAATGAGCCCGCAGTCCAACCGGGGGCTCCTTCCTAGCCAAGGAGTAGCATGCCTGGATACACAGGATGATCCACCGGGAGATGGTCCTCTTGTGCACCGCTTTCCCCTTCTGAGCGCCCACGTAACCAACAAAGAGTTGGTCATCCACCCGAAACTGGCGTGTGCGATCCAAGTAGAATGAGAGCGCACGTTTTGGGTGCAGACGGTGGAGCCGCTCTTCCTCTTTAGAGGGATGCGGTGGCGGAAAGAAGGTTGGCAAGGTGATAGACTGCCCGATGTGAAAGGCCGTGACAACCTTGGGCAGGAAAGAAAGTTTGGTACGAAGCACCACTTTGTCCGGATGGACGGAAAGGAAAGGTGGAGTACAAGAAAGAGCCTGGAGCTCACTCACTCTCCTGGCAGAGGTGATGGCAACCAGGAAAGCAGTCTTCAAAGTCAGAAGGCGAAGAGGACAGTTGTGAAGTGGCTCAAAGGGAGCGCACATCAGGAATGTTAAGACCAGGTTCAAGTCCCACTGAGGCATCACAAACTGAACAGGAGGAAACGTGTGAGTGATGCCCTTAAGAAATCCGTTTACAATAGGGGACTTGAACAAAGAAGGCTGATCAGGCAGCCTGAGAAAGGCTGAAAGGGCAGAAAGGTAGCCCTTGATAGTGCCCAGAGCAGAGCCATGCTGGGCAAGAGAAAGAAGGAAGAGATGAACCTCAGAAAGAGGGGCAGAAAGAGGATCCACAGCCCTTGCTGTGCACCATGCCACAAATCTGTTCCACCTGCAGGCGTATACCGACTTTGTGGAGGGACGCCTGGCTGCCAGAATGACGTTACAGACTTCAGGAGGCAAGTCAAATGGCCTCAACTGTCGCCGCTCAATCTCCAAGCATGGAGGTGGAGACTGGACAGGTTCGGGTGGAGGACCGTCCCCTGCTGCTGCAACAGAAGGTCCTCCTGAAGAGGCAGACGAACTGGGGGATCGACTGACAGACTGAGTAGCTCTGGATACCAGTACCTTCGAGCCCAGTCCGGAGCCACAAGGATAACTTGGGCCCGGTCGCGCTTGATCTTCTTCAGCACTCTGGGCAGAAGTGGTATAGGCGGAAAGGCGTACAACAGACCGCAACTCCACTCGCGACGAAAAGCGTCTCCGAGCGAGTGCCGCCTTGGAAATTCCAACGCGCAGAACTGATGACATTGCGCGTTCTCTTCGGTGGCGAATAGATCTAACCAAGGCTCTCCCCATCGCTGAAAGAGGCCTTGCGCCACGTCCGAGTTCAGACGCCATTCGTGATCCATCATGCACCGACGGCTGAGCTCGTCCGCCCTGGCGTTCAGAGAACCTGCCAGGTGTTGAGCCACCAGAGTAACGCCCTGGCCCTGGACGCCACCTTTCCAGCCACTGCCAAAGGCGAAGAGCCTCTTGACAAAGGATCCACGACCCCACCCCGCCTTGTTTGTTGCAGTACCACATGGCGGTGGTGTTGTCCGTGAACACCTGCACTACACTCCCCCGGACAGAGGGGAGGAATGCCTTCAGTGCTAGACGAATCGCCCTGAGCTCCAACAGGTTGATGTGGAGCCGGGTCTCCGCCGGAGACCAGAGGCCTCTGATCTCCGCCTCTCCCATGTGGCCTCCCCAGCCCTGGAGGGACGCGTCCGTCACAACTACGTGCTCCGGTTGGGGAAGGGAGAGGGATCTGCCGCTGACCCAATCGCGGTCCGTAAGCCACCACTGCAGCTGTCTCGCAGTGCCCTCCGAGATCAGGACGTGGTCGGATAGGTTGCCCTGATGCTGGGCCCACTGAAACTTCAGGTCCCACTGCAGAGCCCACATCCGCCACCTGGCGTGATGCACCAGTAGGATGCAGGAGGCCATCAGCCCCAGAAGCCGCAGCGTCAACCTGACCGAAACCCGGGATAACGGCTGAAAGATGGGAATCAGAGCCTGAATATCCCGGACCCGCTGTTCGGGCGGATAAACCCGAAACCGCGCCGAGTCCAGAACCGCTCCGATGAAGAGGAGCTTCTGAGAGGGACACAGGTGTGACTTCGGCACATTGATGGAGAACCCCAGCTGGTGCAGGAGGTCTGCCGTCGTCTGGAGGTGGCTGACGACTGTCTGGGGCGAGCCCGCCTTCAACAACCAGTCGTCGAGGTAGGGGAAGACTGAAACCCCTAACCTGCGCAGATGAGCTGCGACCACCGCCATCACCTTTGTGAACACCCGTGGGGCGCTGGTAAGGCCGAAGGGGAGCACGGTAAACTGAAAGTGCTCGTGGCCCACCATGAACCGCAGGTAGCGCCGGTGGGCAGGCAGGACGGGGATATGAAAGTAAGCGTCCTGCAAGTCCAACGCTACCATCCAGTCTCCTGGGTCCAGGGCAGCCAGGACCTGAGCCAGTGTCAGCATCTTGAACTTCTCCTTCCGGAAGAAGCCGTTGACGTTCCGTAGGTCCAAGATAGGGCGTAGGCCCCCTTTGCCCTTCTTGGGTACCAGAAAGTAGTGGGAGTAGCAACCACACCCTACTTCTGGCCCAGGAACGCGCTCGATGGCCCCCTTGGCCAAGAGGGCCGTAACTTCCTCCTGCAGAAGTCGCAAGTGATCCCCCGATACACGGTGGTTCTGCGGTGGCATGGCTGGAGGAGTCGCCTCGAAGGGGAGGGAGTAGCCCCTTCGGACGATTTGCAGCACCCACCTGTCCGACGTGACAGTGCGCCAGTGGAGGTGGTGATGGCGAACCCTGCCTCCCACTGGCGTCACATGGGCCTGAAAGCACGGACTAGGAGGGTTTAGAGGCGGATGCTGCGGGGGAAGGTGTGGACTGACCTCGCCGCTGCCCCCGACCACCTGGACGGCGGTTTCCACGGCCGCCACCGCGTTGGGTATTGCCCTGCGGTGCGTGGCTGGCGGCACGTGTGGGCGCACCCCTTCCGTGGCCACGAAAGGAGTGATAGGCAGCCGATTGCTGGCGCTGGCCCGAGAGGCCTAAGGACTTGGCCGTAGCCCTGGAGTCCTTAAAACGCTCAAGCGCATGGTCTGCCTTGTCGCCAAAGAGGCGACGGCCATCGAACGGCATGTCCATAAGCGTGGTCTGGACATCTGCCGAGAAGTTGGCGGACCTCAGCCAGGCATGGCGTCTGACCGCCACCGTCGTTGCCATCGCTCTACCCAGCGAGTCAGTGGTATCCAGCCCACACCGGATGGAATACTTAGCTGCATCCCGGCCCGCCACAAGGGCTTGGCCGAGTTTGGCCCGTACCTCCAACGGACACTCTGGCAGCACTTCCGCGACCTTATCCCACACAGAGTGGGTGTAACGTCCCAAGACGCAGGCGGTGTTAGAAGACCGCAGGCCGAGGCTAAGGGATGAGAAGATCTTCTTCCCATACTGGTCATACCTCTTGGATTACCGGTCCGGGGGGCGGACGGGAATGCGGTCTGGGAATTGGAGGCCTGGATGACCAGGCTCTCGGGGGTAGGGTGGGAGGACAGGAAACATGGGTCGCCCGGGGCTGGGCGGTGGCGTCTGGCCACGTTCCTATCTACGGGCGAACCCGTAGCGGGCTTGGACCAAGTGCCCAGAAGAACGTCAGTCAAGGCCTCATTAAAGGGCAGCAGAGGCTCGGCCGAGCTTGACTGCGGTTTAAGGACCTCAGTGAGGAGGTTAGTCCTCACGGCCGCGACGGGGAGCTCAAGGCCCAAGGCCTTGGCAGCCCTCATCAGCACCACACTATAAGTTGCCCCCTCCTCCGATGCCACGGAAGGAGGGGAGACAAAACCAGTGTCTGGAGAGGTGTCCAGGCCACTGGCCTCCCCAAGGTCTCCTGTCCAGTCCTCATGAGACTGACACTCCCTGGTCAGAGGGTCCTCAGACCCCTCCCAGTCCTCTTCATCACCCATCTCCTGAAATTCAGGGTTCTCATCTAATGGGGCCTGCTCGTAGAGAGGGAACTCTCCAACCGGCGTCTGGAGCGGCGCCCATCGGGGCCGTCCCGACGCCGGAACAGGAACGAAGGTGGAACCGGGGACGGCGCCGCCAGAGGCCGGCGCCGGAGGCGAGGAGTGCGGCCTACTCTCGGAGCTGTGATGGCTCCGAGCCCGCGACCTGTCCCTCGACCTCCCATGGGATCGGGACCTCTCACGGCGCGGGGATAACTGCCGGAGTTCGAGGATCCGTGACCGACATCAGCCGGTCGCAATCGTCACAAGGTTTGAAGCCGGGCATCCCTAAAGGCACCGTGTCGGAGTCGAGAGACGCGAAATAGGATCAAAAAGGATCAAAAAAGTTAGTCAAAAAGTGACTAGGGTTACTGCTTTTTCCAGATTTGCGCTTGCTGGCGCGGAAAAAAGAAGAACTGACGTCAGCACGCGGAGGCGGCGTCCAAGTACTCCGACGACGTCATCACGGAGCCCACGACGGACGCGGAGCCGCAGACGACGCCTACCGACGCGCAAGGGTACTGCTACGCAAAGATTTCCGGATCCAGTCTGACGCCTGGGGATATTCGAAGGTAAGGAATCTAATACTAACGTGTCTCTTTCAGATACATACAATAAACCATTGTCACGTAGTATCTGCAGGATAAAGAGAGACATTGTTATGGGAACAAACGCCCCCAATCAGAATTGGTGGGTTAAAACCATTGTTACGTTGGCTTCTCACACATAATGCTCCTCTATGGTGCGTGAATATAGCAGTACTCAGTGTTTAGCCGTGCCTGTTTAAAACGAAAAACAATGCTGCTTGCTCAAGTGGCGCTAATCACATACTCATATGTAGGCAAAATTGTGCCCCATGGTCTTGAGGGGATGAGGGCTCTCTTAGTCTAATTCTGAAAAAAAGGGGGAAAGCCTAGTTAATGGCCTATCTCTCTCCAGAAAACGCTAGGTAAAACACTGCTGTGGTCGAGACCGTCGTTTGCCCAGTTTTCACTCCGCCTGAAAAGGAAAGGACTTACTTGATGAGAGTTCTCCTCACGGTGTGTTACCTAGTTGTTACCTGGTTGTTCCCCCCCAGACCGCATGTTAGCGCGTCTTGCATTGGGTGTCAGTATTTATGCTTATGTTTCCGCCCGGTCATTGTAGCAAAGACTGGAGCGGGAACCCTACCAAAAATGGCCAATGGCTAATCGTGTCGGCCCTCTTGGAGGTATGGAGTTGTATGCAATGTTGAAAAATGATCCGTAATGAATAACTAAGTGTCAAATAATGCAGTGGGGCCCTTTATCTTAAAACATTGTGGACGGCTTTTTGATTATTTGCCCACTAGTTAGGTATTTTAACTCACCTCTCCCACTCCACAACACCACTGCACCACACATAGCTCTCACAAAAGTGCTCCTATGTAATTTCACAAGTTGCTGCACGCCTCAGTTCGCAGCGGACTAAGATGGCCCCTATGATTAAGCATGTCACCAAGGGGAAACCCTGGTGAGTGAGGGGACTCAAGAAAGAACGTTTTCTTTCCTACTGATTTTCCGACTCAGATCGAGTGGAAAATCCTTTCCTTTTTGCTAGGTTCTTCACCCAACATCTCGGGATTTACAGGTCTACTACTGTAGACTGAGTAACCCAGCTGCAAAGCCATAATGCTTGAATCCGATAACATCAGTTGTTCAGTTTTATCAAAACAATTATGGAAACGGGTACAAAGTGTGGATGCAAATGAGGCAAAATGTAAAATAAAAGATTGCTTATAAGCTGGACTGCCTTTCAACAAATGGTCTGTGAATACCAACATTTAATGCGCTAAACGAATTAATCCACCAGACTGTAAATTTGAATTTATTTAACTGTACAATTAAAATCATTACAGTAAAAACTATTGACATGTTGAAAGATAAAAAGAGTAAAAATAGTAAGAACTTCAGTTTGTGATTATTAAATGTGCCGCCCCCCTCCCGGGGTGCACTCGGTCAGCCAGCACCTGGAATAGTAATCATAATCGAGTGCCCTTGCTTAAGTTTGTGGAGCCCCTAATGTTCCCTAAAAAATAAGTCTACTTACAAAGTTTATAAGCAGTTCGCCTTGGCTACTCGGTTACAGTCCATGTGATAGCGCAATGTTAATGGGGCGAGTGAAGGGGTGCAAGAGCCTCAGTGCTTGTTCGGGGCCAGACTGCTTTCTTCCAGTGGTTTTGCAGTACTCGTCGCCGGAGTTGGACTGTATTCACTGGCAGACTTTAGGGCGATCCTGATCTGATGCTTGAATTTCCCCAGTCTTGCTAGGGTCATCGTGTTTGTTGTGGAAAAGCACAAGGCTGAAGCTTCACTGCATGACTTTATTCCGTGAGTAATACAAATCGGGCACAGGAGTCGCCGGCGTTCGTCGAGGTTGGGGCAGCAGCAAAGGGGGTGCAACCAAGATTCCATTGTGTAAGAGCACAGTCTACAATTTGCGGGCCCATACAGGGTTAAAATCAGCTAATCCTAGTGTGCTTAGTCTCATGAAAAGAATTTTGCTTCAGGCTTGTGGTGTGAGTGCTTAGGTAGGGTTGTGCTTTACCTGCCATGTAGGAGTTATTCAGCAGGTCTAAATGGGAGCTTGTGCGGAGATTTAAGGTCAAGATCAAAAGATATTTCATGCACTTGTCTGTTTATGGCTTTTTTCCAAGCGTTCAGTGAAATTTCCAGCAACACTATACACTCTTTTTCAATGTTTAGTATGTTGCTCGCTTTACTAAGGCTCGTATGCCTGGCCGAGCGTGGCCCCTCGAAGATAGATCTCAATTGATGTTTTAGAGAATCGTCTGGAGCCCTTAAAATCCTTAGATAAAGCTTTAGGATCTCCCCCGGCACGTCAAATCTGGCCTCGCCAAACCTAGCTCCAGTCTTAACCTTGATTTCCTTGCTGACCTCGGGATGTAGAGCACTGATTTGAATGCTTTGGCTTGGGCTGAGTGGAGGAGGGAATCCTGTGAAATGGGGAAGGCCAGGTGGCCATAACTAATGACTAGGAGCAGTTTCGCTTTTAAGACAGTCAAAATTGGTCTGGCAGACGGGCTTATCAGGTGTTGGCTCGGTTGCTTTAGCAGGTGTGTGACCTTATTGGCCTTGGAGGACAGTTGTTTCAGGTGGACGTTCGCCTTGGCCCGTTCCGTGAGCCAAACCCCTAAACAGTTATAAGAGGCCACTGTGTTAAATTGCAGGTTTCCCATTAGCCACTGTGCTTTCTTTTTCAGATGGTAGCTCCTAAAGATGACGACCGTAGTCTTCCCCCGGTTAACTGTCAGGTTGATCTCGTTATTGAAGCGATTCAGTGCGTTTAGGGCTCTTTGTAGGCCCACCTTCGTGTGGTTCATTATAGCTGTGTCATCGGCGTATTGCAACACCAGCAGCCTCATACTTCCTAGTCTTGGTGCTACTTGGCTGGCTCCTTTCAGGGCGTCCCCCAAATCCGTGCTGTACAAGTTAAATAGGATGGGGGCCAGCACGCATCCTTGTTTCAGCCCATTATTCGTTGCTATTTTGGGGGACACTGTGCTGGCGCATGTTTTAACCCATACCCAAGTGTCCTCATTTAGCAATCTAATTGCCTGCAGGAGGTTCGGTGAAATGCCCCAGTTTTCTAGTTTCCACCATAGTCTTCTGCGTACAACTTTGTCGAAGGCTGTACTATAATCGATAAAGCAGCAGAAGAGTGGTGGGGTTGTCTTCTTTGCTGCCTGGGCTTATAGGTGCGCTAGCACCAGTACATTGTCCATGGTCAAGGACTGTGATGTGAAGCAGGTCTAGAAGGGGACGATACTTTTTTCTTCAGCCCAGGTCTCCAGATCCTTCAGTAGGAGGCGGGCATAGGCCTTGGCTTCGAGATCAAGCAGAGCGATTAGCCTGTAATTTGATGGCTTTAAATTATCCCCTTTTTTTAAAAATAGGGACCAATATGGAGCCCCTCCAAGAATCGGAGGTTTTAGCTGTCGAAAAGGTGTAGTTGTTAAGGGGAGTTGGAATTGTTGCCCAGAAGTGCGCGGCCTTTTTGAGGACTGGCGCAGGTATCCCATTGTGCCCGTGGGACCCGTCGTGCTTCATGTTCTTGAGGGTCTTGATGATCATTTGAGGGTTGAAATTGACTGGCAGTAGGCAGTGCACCTCAGCCTCGGCGCTCTCATCCATGTGCGAGTTGCCCGGGCTGGGAGTCGTTTCTCATGGCTTTGTACTAAATTGCTGACGTTGTCCCACCCCTCGGCTGGTCTCGTCTGAGCTGCCTTTGTTTAAAGGGTCGATTGAATATAGTTGCTTCAGGTGGATCAGACAGTCTTGCTCTGCTACTCCGTTTTCTCTCAAGACTCCTCTGCTGCTCAGCCGATTTATATGTCTCCATAATCCTGATGGATTCTTTTGTTTGAGCAGGGAGAAGACTTTCAGCCATTCCCTCTCTGTGTGGGCTTTTTTGCGTTCCACAATTTCTTCCTTAGGGCTGCCCTCAGTCATGCGACCGCAGGACCCTCCGTTTGACTGCTCCCTCTTTTCTTTGTTGCAAGGGCCTTGTGCAGGAGTTGTTTGCTTTCGCGTATGTCTTTCGCTGAGCAAATGCTTCCAATGTTTAATTGCCCTTTGGACCTGGGCCGTTGTGACTGGGGGTGACCTATCTTCACTTGTAGGTCCTCTACAGTGTTCTCCCAGTCCTTTATGGGTGAGAGCAGGGTTGATAGGCTCCCTTCCTGTTTCTGATCCAACCAGATTTGAAGCTTCTTGCCTATCTTGTCTGACCATTTGATCCTCCTCAGGACACTATGTTTTTCGTTCCCTCTTGACTCTCCAATGACTTGGAGAATGATAGCCGACGGTACTTCCAGCTGGAACAGCGCTCTTCGTGGCCTGTGACTCGACTACTAAGTCTTCCAAACTGCCCGCCATTGCTTCACTGACCATGATGTAGTTGATTCTTGAGATGTCCCGGTAGGTAGGTTGGGGATACCAGGAATTTGAGTGAGCTTCTTTCAATGCGTTGGTTGTGGTCAGCTTGTGATTGTTGAGGAGGTCGTGAAGGTGTGCAGCCCGCCCAGTCCCCGAGGGGGGGATTCGGCTACATCAAGATCCTTCAAGTTGAAGTCCCTGACTAGGATAACTTGGTGAGAGTTATGTTTATTTAAAAGGTCATCTAATTTCCTTGACAGTGCCTCCATCTGGTCTTTCATGGTGGTCTGTGCCGGGTTTGATATAGCAATTTATTATCAAATGGCGCATTGGATGTAAATTGAGATTCAGGCCTCCGATCTGTAGAGCTTGCAACCTGGATGAGTTCAGATTGATGTCTGAAACTGCGAGGGTGCTTGTATGTTTTATAAAAACTTAAAGACCACCAGATGGATGGCCAAAGAGATTCCTTTTTGTTGCTGGAACAAAATGTTCCTGGTACCTTGCCAATGGAGCCCAAGTCTCTTGAAAGCAGAGTATGCTTCTAATTTCTAATTTCCAGGAACTGCTTCAAGATTTTATTTTCAACAATTGTACTGATCCCTGCAATGTTCCATGAGATTATGGTTAGTTGCTGCTTAGGTGTTCCTCCCCTGGCTTCTCCTCTGCCGGGCCTAGTATCGCTGCTGTTAGGGCTGCTGTTGCCATCTTCTTAAAATTCCGGTTTGGTCCGGTACAAGGAGGGTTGCGCAGATGACCCTATGGTTGTTTCTGCATGAAATCCTGATGGCCCTGGGGTCCTTAGAGCTCGTCCTACTTCTGTCAAGGGATCCTGAGCTGTTTGTCCCGTGCAGGACCGACCAAGTGCCCTTGCCCCCATTATCTAGTGCTAAGACGTGTGGATATTTTCGGTGCAACGGAGTCTGAACGTCAATGCCCTACTCAGCGAGTTGTGTAGAATTATTCAGGACAGCTTGTTGTATTTCTTTTTGCATCAGGCCCACCACTGTTGAGTCGCCATTTGTGTCCCCCTTAATACTCCGGAATCTCACCCATTCTAGATCCCCAGTTTGTATCTGTCTAGGGTGGCAAGGTGTTTAAAAAGAATGTTGCTCCGGTTCAGAAGGTCGTGCTGTAGAATCTTGGGGTGAGGACTACCTCATGGACGATTGTTGGTGTGCCCGGGGTTTGGGCCGCTTTTCCCCTTCCTAGGGTGTGCTCTGCCAGACTTGATCCCAGGCTTATGCTTCCTTGATTGCTTATGGCGGTTCCTACTTGGGACCTCTTACTCTGGCCTTGATTGCTCCTGGTGCCGGACCAGTGTTCGGGGCTTTGCAGGAGTGATTTTAAACCATCCGGCTGCGGTGATGTTGTGGCCATCGCTGGCTGGGAGGTTGTTTACGCATGTGCAGAACTTGTTCCAGCTATTGATTCATTGCTTGTGGGCCGGCCTGAACTTGCAAGTAGGTTTTGGTCCTTCGCATTAGGGTTGCTTGGAAAAATTGACTGCGTTTGCTGGTCTCCAGGAGGCGGGCGATGAAAGAGTCCTTCTTGCCCCAATTTTTAGTAATAAAGATTGGGTAGAGCTGACTCAATTTGGCGTCCTCTTGTGGGGTAAGGTAGTCTGTCTTCCATAACAGCGATTGTCTCACTCTTAACTTTGTTTTTTTCAGATATTTCTTCAGCTTCTTTTTTGCTCTCCTTGATAGAGTAGGTTTGTGAATGTCCGTTTTGCTTGAGTATGTTCTTGTGAGTCAGTTGCCAGGGTGGCACAACCCCTGCTTCCCCCACTGTTGGGGCTTTGTGTGCCTTGGGCTACTTTGGATCTGTAGGGTGGGATTCTCTGTCCTGTGTGCCACTTTTTGGCCCGATCAGACTGTTGCTTCCGGGTAGGGCTCATTCTGTCCGTCTCGCCCCCTGGAGATTGCTGTTAGCTGTCGCCCTATCATCCGTGTTGCTCGGGTCGGCATCTCACTGCTTCCTTTGACTATCTCTACTATGCCCGCTAAGACCTCCGGAAGAGACGCCCATTTTTCCATAAGGATTGAACAGGAGCAGGAACATACCCCCAGATTGGAGGCCAGGTACTAGGCGATCCTATTTTCTAGTTCTTCCACCCTGGAGCTTATGCTGACTAGGCGGTCTGCAATCGATTGAAGGAGATTTATTTGTACTTCCATCTTAGATGACTGCCACTGTAGGGCTCTATTGGTAGCGCTGTTTATCTCGGTCATGGGTGATTTCTGCTGTTCTGAGTCTACGCTATCATTGAGGGTGTAGTGGTGTGCTGTTGTATTGGAGGCCCTTGGAGGCACTAATAACCCAAACCCCAGGAGGTTTGGGGTTAGTTCTAAAGTTCTCTCGATCTTTTGCCCAAGATTTTGGAGGAATGAAGCTGTGAGCTCTCCTGCCACTGGGGACTCTTGGCACAAGTCAGCAAAGTGCGAACGTGAGCTCATAGGTGTTGGTAGAGGCTCAGTGCTCTTCGCGTTCTGGAGATCTAGACTGTGGCCTTAAGACTGCTGGATTTGCGCCATTATCAGTGCAACATGATCGACTTTGATCGGATCTGTTTCGTGGTTCTTGCCAATTGTGGAATTGTGCCCCTTGTCTACAGGTAGAGAAGGGGTTTGATCACTGGGGCTCCATTGGTCTGCACTGAATCTAGTTGCTCGCAGGCTGAGTCAACTGTTTCCTGCACATTGCTGGGCTCCTTGAGTGTGAGAGTGTAATCGGGGGGCTATCGGTTTAATCTTATGGAACTGCCCTCTTGAATGAAACATGGGTCGTAGCTTTGGGATGGTTTGTCCTGGGCTATGTGCACTTGCCAGCCCTTTGAGGTGGTGCCCTGGTCGGTAAGCTGGACTGCATTTCAACAAATGGTCTGTGAATACCAACATTTAATGCGCTAAACAAATTATCCCACCAGACCTCTTGAAGCTATCATTTCTGCCATCCACCCTTCCTTCAAAGATTTGCATAGTCAGCATGAATGTCAAAGTTTTCAGGGTTTGACATATAATACAAAAGGAACCGGGAGTATGAGCTAGTTGATAATAAAACATGTTTATGAAAGACAAGTATTCAATCAAATGCATTAAATCTTTTCTTGGGCCTTCGGGCGTATTACACATTTGAAAAATAAATTACCTTAGCTGCTGCTTCTTTTTCATTGCTTTCCTTAATAAAGACGGTTTCTAACTCTGGGCTTATTCCTTCAACATTACAGGAGACTCGTGATACTGTTGATTTTGGCACTGACATGTTAGATAATTGCACAGCAACCGATCTTGATGTAGAAGCCTATAACAACAAATGTAATAGAAGTGGATAAAATACAGCAATAGCAGACTACAAGGTCTATTCATGTCTTCCAGCCCATTAAAAAATAATAAAGGAGGGGCGCACTTTTTAAGTAAGGTACAACCAGAAATAAAAAAAAAAAATACCTGAAATACAAAGTGGCATCAATATTCAAACTCAGTACCATGCCCTTGTTTTCCCCTTCTTCAAAGCCTAGTTGGGAGCTCTACCAACAATTGGATGGAAAAAGCCAGTTAGGGCAGCAAGAAAATAATTTTGACGCTTGTATTGTAAGAACATGTCCCCTCTATCCCCACGCACCTTATGACAATATGGTACTGTCCTAAAAAATACAATTGCAGAAAGTTATTAACCAAGCATGCAACGAATGTGACAATCATGTGCTAGTGAGAAATGCATACTGTAGGTCACGTCCTGAAGAAGAGAACAAACTCAAAAGTTCCACAATGCCATAACACATAACAAACGTCTGTTGCTTGGGCATTTTTTTCTTCCTTCTTATCAAGCAGGGCCCCGGGCGTAAGAGAGGGTGCGAGCGGTGGCGAGGATGAAAGGGACACCTTTGTCCGAGCAGTTGGCGTCCACATGTAGATCAGAAGAGCTGCCTCGGATGTAGTCTTTCCTCCAATTAGTGCCTGTGGGTCCCATCCCAAGAGGGAAAAGAGCATGGCTGCCTTGATATTGGGATCTTTGACCCCCTCCCAAACTCCTTTAAATGTTAAGGGCCCAAAGGCAGCGGGTGGTTGGATCCCTGCATGAGGTGTGCCAAGGATGGGGGCACAGATGCACCACCCGAGAGGCCTTTTCCAAAGGGAAGGTCCAAGAAGAGTAGCCCTTACCAACACAAATCACAGAAGGCAATAACCTCTTAGGTGGGGAGTACAGTGCAGCACAGGCAACAGATTGCAGCACCAGGCAGAGATGAGGAACCAAATATGGAAGCAACAGCAGCGGCAGGGTCGCATGAGGCACATCTTCTGAGATGGCTGGTAGGCACAAGCCACGGCGAAGTGACAGCATACCGCCCAAACCCAGGGATGGTTTTCAGACTCAGGGTGCTCCCTAGAGGTTCTACCTGTACTTCAGACATAGCAGGATGTGGTGGTATGTCTGACATCACTCATGGAAGTGGCAGAGGAAGAGGACCCCACATGAGCATCCCGGGACAGAGGAGGCATGGAGACACCCAGACAGCCGAGACCCCAGTGCAAACGATTAGAGGTTTGGGGCGTGCGCTCTCCACGCAAACAGTGAAGAGAGCAGACAGGGGAAAGCTTTCTGGCAGGGGACAGGGCGCTCCCTGCCTTAAGACCACCAGCGGGGGAGACAAGGGTACAGGGCTCTTTGGCACATGGCAAGGACGATGAGGGAAGTCCTGGCAGGGTTGGGGGTAGAAAAGCTCAACAGTCAGCTCTGGTATTGGTACATAAGACAAATGGAAGTGAGTGAAGAGGAGGAGGAGGAGTTGGCCAGGCAAAGGTTCAGTGTGTGCTGCATGGCAGGAGGTTGCAGAGTAGGGAGGGCATCCGTGGAAGAGGAAGATGATGGATCCACCACAGAGAGAAGCAGGGCAGAGGAGCGAGGGTGGATTTACTTCGATATCACAGAGAGTTTAGTGGGAGAGGATGGGCAATGGAAAGACAGGTGAGGAGGCTAGGGGTGCTAGACATGAGAGCGCCCGCAAGGGAAAAGGCAGGAGTGGTCAACTTACAGCAGCAGCAAAAGACAACATCGAGGGATATGCAACAATTGCAAGGGGTGGCACAGTGGGGATGCAGTGTAGCAGTTGAAAAAGGCCACAGTAAACGGAGCCAGGAAAAGGAGAGGCAGAGCAGCTGCGCAAAGACTGAAGGTGGGAAGGGGAGGGACAGCGACAATCAAGAAACAGACAGATGGGGATCCACGGCCGGCATGGATGAGAGGGCAGGGTGCATCAGAGACAGGCAGAGGACAAAGGGAAGGTGGTGAAGGGAGAGAGAGTAAACCTTTTATAGATGGGAGTTAGGGACATTTCAGGCAGTCATCAACTAACGTTCACGAAAGAAATGTTATGGAAGAATGAGTATGTGGGCATTTTTAAAAGGAAGGGTCAAAAGCAGAAGAAAAAATTGGCACAGCCGCCGAGGGTGTCTATGAACATAGATAAGTGGACGGTGGTGTTCACGATCTACGCTAACATCATCTGCAATAAAGTCTGAGGCCAGCATAGAAATGTGGAAATACAGCCAGTCAGCTTTGGGGGCATAGCAAGTCGGTGGTACGATGAGGAGTTTGGGTCTCTGCATAGCAAGAACACTTCCAAGACATGGGGTGAATTAGAAAAGCGTTATTGTTGCAATTCATGACCCTGACCAGACATTGAGAATTCTGCATACAATGAACAGGTTGTGGCTTACTGAACAACAGTTTCCAGAGTGTCCCCCCTAACAGTGGGGAGTTGGGGCAGTCGGGGAGGATGGGTTCCGTTGGCGTCTGCTGGAACTATAAGAATGGAGTTTGCTTCAGATATCCATGCAATTCCTACATGAGTGTCAAAAATGCAATGCAAACTACACTAACGGGGGACAAGGGGTGCAGAGGCCGGGGGATGCAAGAAGGGGTGCCTGGGAAGGGCAGTTACGTCAGAGTGGAAGTGCTTTAACGCTGGCTGTGGTTGTACCCAAACCGTTCAGTGATGAGATATTTGGAAGAAGGTTTTAAGGAGGGTTTCAGAACACCTTATACCTACCAGATGATGGTTGGTGGATAGGCATTCTCAAATCATGTCAAGGAACATATCATAAAGGGGAAGCTATGGAAATAAATGGAGGGGGCAGGATGAAGGGTGCTTTTACAGCCCCTTCAATGGACAATCTGATTAACTCACTCATAGAATTGGTACCTAAAAAGGGAAAGAGAGACTAATGCACACCTATTATGGCATGAAGGGCTATCAATTAACAACCACATAGATCAAGGACATATTTCCCTACTATACACATGTCTGCAAGAGGCGATAAGGATGGTATGGAAGTGCGCGGCGGGACCGGAAGGACGAGTTACTTACCTTCGGTAACAAGACACAGTCTAGCTGCAGATTCCTGAACTTATAATATCCCCAGGCGTCAGTCTTGATCCGGAACACTTTCCGCAGCAGCACCTCTGCACGCCGGGGGTGTTTCCGCACGGCTCCACCCTGACGTCGTCCACAGATGTGACGTCAGTGGAGCCATATAAGCTCCTCCCGGCGTGCTGACGTCAGTTTTCGTTGGAGAAACTTTTCCGTGCCACAACGCGGAGCCACCAGCAAAAACTGTGAGAGTATGGGAACAGTGTGCGAAAAAGATGAAAAAGAAAAGTAAGTGAATGGTGAAAAACAGCACAATAAAGTACAGTGCCTAGCACGGTTTACTGAAAATAATGAAGGAAAGAGTAGAGCACCACTCTCAGAAGCAACCTCACAAAAACAGAGGCTAAACACTCCCATGAGGCAGAAAAGATGTGAAAAAACATCAGAACAGACGACAGGAACTCTTCAACCATAACATAACTGTGAAGGGCAACAAGTCCGTAACACAGGTGCATTGACAATCCACCACAAGTCCGTATCAGAAAGGGACGTCGTATCACCTGTAAGAGAGTTATAGACTGAGGCAGAGACAGTTGACTTCAAACCAATGGAGTGCAGGGGAGGGAAGAGACCCCACAGCCAATGGAGAAAGGGGAGGGGGGGGGTGAGTATGAACAGACCTCACACTGGACGACCCAGGGCGTAGGGATGTAAAAGGACACATGACATGAGCATACCACCCAATCACGACAATAGGTGGGGCAGAGCAAGCAAAACAGAATAAAACATCCCGTCAAGGCGTGAAGTGAAAATGTCACCCGCAGGAAGACAAAGCCACCCGAAGATGCGGGAAACCCATCCTGAAAAGCTCCTCGCAGAACGGGGAGGATGGGCGGGTGTGAAGGAATCTGCGGCTAGACTGTGTCTCTACCAGATACATCATTACCGATGGTAAGTAACTCGTCCATCTGATAGATGCCGTAGATTCCTCAACTTAAAATAGATAACAAAGCCATACTGATAGAGGAGGCGGATCTGCGACCAAATTCCACCAGGTTCCAGAGGAACTTAGAAGTGACGAAACACAGTGAGGACAGCAATGCCAGCGCAGCCAACACCAGACCATGAAGCTCTGAAAAGAGCAGAAAACAATGGGATGCAAAGGCACCACAACCTGTTAAAGAACAGCTAAAAAACCTCAATATGTGTACCGGGGTGTGAGAAAGAAGCACAGAGCCAGAAATGTCGATGCGGATGTGAGTGCATGGCTTCGTAAAGAAGAGGAACTGAACCTACGTCTGAAGGATCCGCAGGAGCAGATGTGTCGACTGGAAGCAAGACCCAGAGAGAGAATAAAACGGTATGACCGAGTCAGCGCATACTGGTCAAGTGTGCACAACAGTGGAAAAAATCAGTGCTGAACCTGCACCAGCTAAGATACGTGGAGCAGCAGTGACTGGATGCCAATCCATGGCCAGAAAGTGCAGGCATAATCAGAACACAAGACACTCCAGTACGCAGTCTCTATTTCACAAACACATGTGGGAGGGTGGCAGAAAAAAAAGCAGAAGCACCAAGAACAGAACCACAGTAAGACTGGTATTCATGTGGAAGACAGGAATACACAAGTATACAGTATGGATGTCAGAACCACACCAAGTATAGGGAAATCCCCCTGTAGGGTAGTGTGAGCAGCCCAGATGTGAAGGACGCATCACCAGGTAGGCAATCGGCAAAAAGGGGTCTCCGGCAGGCAGGAGATACACACAAGAGCTCGCACCATGAGCAGACCAGGGCGAAGACTACGGACACCGGAGAAAGGAAAATTATCCGCGCGACCACGCTGTGGGAAGAGCACAGAGTAGATATATATTAGAAAGATACACATTTAAAAAGGATGTGTTGCATAAAACAAGACAAGGGTACGCCATAAGTACCAACAGTCATGTTGAAGCAGGGTTGGACAGGACAATGTCCAGGTGCGTAATCGAAGTCAGCCACCCGTCCGGGAGGAGATACGGTACCCCGCTAGACAGATGAGGCGATGGAGCAGGACACGAAAGTGGAAATAGTCAGGACCAACCTAATAGTGTAAGGATGTACAGACCAGACCACTAAAGAAAGCGAGTATCTTGAAGAGAACACTGGCCCTGAGAGTGTTACAGCAGGAACCCAAAGCTGAAGCGTGGAAAAACCTGCGCGGAAGGCAGCAGGAAAATAGGAAAAAACTCTTGTTTGGGAAGTGCCCCGAAAATGGGGGCACAAGGCATTGTACAGCATAGACATACGTGGCGAAGACGCCAACGCCTATAGAGAAGCCCAGACAAGGCTGAAGTATGAGAAAGCACTACGCATACCGGAGCGTGGCGGGTAGAACCAGTCATCACAGAAAAGGAAGAAAGAACGCAGGCACCCCATGATAGCGAACATACCAGGGTGCCCCCACACTATGCGCAAACACTGAAGAGTTGTGCCGCGCAGCAGCTCCGCCCTTGCGCTATACGTTGGTAGGTCGTCGGCCGCGGAAAAACTGTGCCAGAACGGAACAGAACAAGGGGTCCCAATGGACACAGGCTGGTCAAAAAGAAGAGCAGCCAACATGGACAAAGAGGAACACAGCAAAGCTGAAAAACGCCCCTGGGAAAAGAAGGCGAGGCAGAGCCTCATGGTAGGGAACCCCTGCTGATGCTGCAAAGTACTACGGACAACTGTAGACCCCAACTTTACCTGAAAGTGCAATAGAGCGACGCCAACGTGTGGGTCGCATAACAGCAGAAAGAGAGGACAGACTGATCCACAGAAGAACCTTTGTGAGGAAAACTCCACAGGAGCGTACCAAGCCTTCCTTGTAGGGAGGCCGCTACATAATAACCAGCAAATACCCCACATAGGGTAAGTCTTAACCCCTGCGAGGGGGGTCCTCTTGGGATAAGGTCACAGTCAGAGGACTGAAAAGATGGCAGAACCAGTCGACCGCTGTACTGAACAAAGTCAAAGAGGGCAGACCAACTGCCTACACCATCCGGGTACCACGTTAAGAACCCAGGACTCAAGAAAAACAAGGCAACATCGCCTTTGCAGAAGATAACGCCATTACAAGGCAGAAAACTAGGCAGCAAGGCCAGAAAGTCACGGTAGACCAGACATGAGGCGGGAGACCGCTGAATCAGCGTGTCCATCAAAAAGGTCCATGCCATTGAATGGCAGATCCCGAAGAGCATCCTGAACATTGTCTGGGAAACGACTGTCGTGCAGCCATGCATGGCGGCGCAAAGCAACCGACCTGGCTAATGCCCTACCCACAGAGTCAGTTGCATCAAGGGATGATCGAGGGGAAAATTGCGCCATTCCCCTGCCATCGAGAAGAAGGTGATGTAATTCAGCCCGGGGCCCTTCTGGTTGAGAATGAAGAAGGAGTTCAACTAAGAGGCAAAGGAAGCACGTGCGAACACGCAAGACGTGTTTAATGCACGGATGCCCGCACTGGCAGAGGCAAAAATGTGGCGACCACATGTCTCCAGCCACTGAGATTCCCTAATGGGAGGTAACAACGGTAAAGTGGAGGAAGGCTGAAAGTCAAAAGCCGCCTGGACAACCAGACACTGAGCCCTAGGGTGAAGGGAAAGGTCGAGAGGATCATCCGAGGCCGGACGATGCCGGCGAGCAATGGCCCGATCAACAGGGTCACAGAGGAGGGTTGTGCCCAGGTACCAAGCAGGATGTCAAACAAACACCCCATTAAGGAGCAGCAAAGGCTCCACCTCAACAGCCTCCATGTGGAGGTGATCCAGTACAGGATCAGAGGGCAGGGAAACTAAAGGGGGCTGAATGCGAAGATTATCTGCAGCCCTGCGAATAGCCCATGCGAAAGCTGAACTAGCCTCAGTCGGTAGAAGACGGTTGGAGACTAACCCGTCCAGCAGAGAGTAAAAGTGGAGGAGCCTGAGTTTGATCAGAAGGCCACGGAACGCTAGGTACCTGCACCAAGGGGCATCAAAACGACCTTGGCATGGGGAGTCCATTGGGACGTCAACCTCCTGTAACAGAGGAGGTGTAGGCGCCAGCGTTGACCGACAGAGACGGCGTTGTATTAACGTCGAGACGGCGTTGTATCGGCGTCGAGAACCTCCAAAGGGGACTCAGCCTGGGCGCGGTCCGACAGCGATCCAACCTCTATATACGGGGAGTAAAGAGATCCACAGGGCGTCGAACTCGGTGCCGCATCCGACGTCAGCGGGGGAAGCCACGCAGGGCTATGCAGTGTCTGGACGGGTGGGCTGGACGGATGACTGGGAGGACCCTCTGGGCCGTGTCCCTTCGACGTCGTATCGACTCCGGAACCGGAGTCGATGCACGCAGCCAGCGCAGAGGACGAATCCGCCGAAGACCCGACATGAGTGCCTTCGTCTTCTGTGGGACCCGAAGGCGCACCAGGGAGAGGGGGTGCCCAAAGAAAGAGTGGAGGGCCTTTGAATAAGCCTCCATTTGGGCCCGTTTTGCTCCAACTCTCGGAAAGGGAGGGTATGGGGGAGACAACTACTGAGCGCCGGTGCCTGGCAAAGATCGAGAGCAACGGACCCCAGCATCACGTTTACGGAAGGACGACCTCCGCAACTTATGTTTGTGATTACCTGTCTCCGAACGACGTCCTAGGGAATTACCTCGTGAGTGGGCCCGATCCAGAGAGGGAGATCGGCGCCGCGAAGGTGCAGGAGGACAGCTGTGCGGCCAGCAACTTCATAGGAGGCTCCCTTAAGGACTTAGGTTTCATCTGTTGACAGGCATCGCACTCTTCGGAGTCGTGGTGCACTCCCAGGTACTACATACAAATGGCGTGCGGGTCCGTGACAGACATCTAGCGCGCACAGGTCTCACACGCTTTAAAGCCCGAAGGCATTGTAAACTGTTCCATGACACCGAAGGCGTCGAGAAGGCCCGAAAAACAGGCCAAGGAACCGTTGGTTTTCCAGGATCCCCGTTGAGACGCGGAAAAGAAGAAAACTGACGTCAGCGTGCTGGGAGGGGCTTATATGGCTCCACTGATGTCATGTCTGTGGACGACGTCAGGGCTGAGCTGTGCGGTGCCGCCCCCCGGCGCGTGGATCCAGTCTGATGCCTAGGGATATTCTAAGTTAAGGAATCTGCGGCTAGAGGTCTATCATATACTGCAAATATTGATATAAGTCTGCATTTCAATTGCAACTGGTCCACTCACATGACATACAACTGCTGCGACTACAATTTCCGGGACAAATCTATGTGGATAGAGCCATGCCACTGTGTCGTCCAGAGGTAAGGCCAGCTTTTGAACAGTTTAGCACGTATGTGGAATGAGCAGTGCACAGGGTGGCGAGGTTGGTGCAAGTGCTGCACAACCTTGATGATTTTCTGATGGTAGGGACAAGGGAGAAGACACTAGAGCATGGGTACTCACAAACTTTCTCTCAGGGGCCAAATTTACAGTGTGGTTTGTGTCCAAGGGCCGCACCGGTAGGGGTGGGGTCAGTGGGGAAGGGAGCAGGGCTAGAGCAACAAAAAAAACTGTGACCATGAGGTTGAACACAGGTCCCTGCCGCGGATGCCTTCGTCCACTGAGCTACCAGACCCGGCATCTATCTATCTATCTATCTATCTATCTATCTATCTATATCTCTGCTCCCTCCCTCCATCCCTCTATCTCTCTCTGCTCCCTCCCTCCATCCCTCTATCTCCCTCTCTCCCTCCCTGTCTCCCTCACTCTGACTGTCTCACTCCCTCTCTCCTTCCCTCTCCTTCCCTCTCCTTCCCTCTCCCTCCCTCTCCCTCCCTCTCCCTCCCTCCCTCTCACTCCCTCTCACTCCCTCTCCTTCCTTCTCCCTCCCTTTCCTTCCCTCCCCTTCCTTCCCTCACCCTCACTCCCCTTCCCTCACCCTCACTCCCATTCCCCCTCTTCCTCCCTCACCCCCACTCTCCTTCCCTCACCCTTCCCTCACCCCCTCACTCTCCTTCCCTCACTCCCTCTCCCTCTCCTTCGCTCTCCCTCCATCTCCCTCCATCTTCCTCCCTCTCCCTCCCTCTCCCTCCATCTTCCTCCCTCTCCCTCCCTCTCCCTCCCTCTCCCGCCCTCTCCCGCCCTCTCCCTCCTTCTCCTTCCCTCTCTGTCCCTCTCCTTTTCTCTCCCTCCCTCTCTCCCTCTCCTTTTCTCTCACTCCCTCTCCCTCCCTCTCCCTCTCCCTCCCCCTCCCTCTCACTCCCTCTCCTTCCCTCTCCCTCCCTCTCCCTCCCTCTCCTTCCCTCTCCCTCCCTCTCCCTCCCTCCCCTTCCCTCTCCCTCCCCTTCCCTCTCCCTCCCTCCCTCTCCCTCCCTCTCCCTCCCTCTCCTTCCCTCTCCTTCCCTCTCCTTCCCTCTCCCTCCCTCTCCCTCTCCCTCCCTCTCCTTCCCTCCCTCCTTCCCTCTCCTTCCCTCTCCTTTCCTCTCCTTTCCTCACTCCCCTTCCCTCCGTCTCCTTCTGTCGCCCTCCTCCCTCTGTCTCCATTTCTCGGTCTCCCTTTCCCTCCCTCTCCCTCTGTCTCTGTCTCCCTCCCTCTGTCTCTGTCCCTCTACCTTCCTCTGTCACCCTGTGTCCTCTCACCCTGCCTTTTTGTCACCCGGGCTGAGACAGCTTCCCCAGCGCGCACAGACACACAGCCCCACCGAGCACTTCACAGGTCTTTAAAAAGACCATTTGCATGTGAATGGGGCTTTGCTGTATTTCACCTCCTCTTAGCGCCCCTGCTGCTCCACTCTGGCCTCGCTGGAATGAATCGCCCGGCCCCCACAGAGCAGCAGTCTCTCCGAGTGTCTCTGCAACCGGCAGTGTTTGCAGACTCTCTTTGAAAATGTTTTTTTAAAACACGGGTACGATGATATCTCATGGTCTGTGGGCAGCCACGGAAGGCTTGCCGGGCCGCTGCCGGCCTGCGGGCCGTACTATGAGTACCTGTGCACTAGAGTTTGCCAGACTGATGGCGACGTTAAAGGGCAAGTTACTTACCTTCGGTAACGCCTTATCTGGTAGAGACAGGATCTAGCCGCAGATTCCTCATCTTAGAATCCTTCCCAGGCGCTAGACTGGATCCGGAAACTTTTTCAGCAGTACCTCTATGCGTCGGTAGAGGGCGTCTAGCTACTCCATAGCGACCTCGCCTCCTGAATACAATGTCAAAGGAGTTCTTATAAGCCCTCCCCCAATGCGCTGACATCAGTTTCTTCTGTGACTATTTTCGCACCAACAATGCAGAGCCACTCAAGGAAACCGTCTCTGGAAACAGAGTGCCAAAGAAAAAGAACCGTAATAGTAGGCAAAGAGGGGATCTTGGAGATAACAGGGCCCTCAGTTCGCAAAGCGATGAGGATGGGTGGGTTGATAAGGAACATGTGGCTAGATCCGGTCTCTACCAGATAAGACATTGCCAAAGGTAAATACCTTGCCCATCTGATAGAGACATCTAGATGCAGATTCCTTATGTTAGAATCAGATACTCCAGCAATACCATCAATTGAGGAAGGGCTGCAAACTGACCTCACTAAAAATCCCAAATAGGAGAAGCCGGTCCAAAAGATAGAAAGGGACCAGACTATTTGAAAATGATAGATGAAACAAGATCCTCATCGAAAGGACTGATCTCTAAGAAGGACTACGGAAGCCCATAGGGAGTGGAAAGCTAGAAGACCATGAGAACACAGTATAGAACAAGTAAAAGAGGCATTTCCAGAAGGGGATGCAACATAGGATTGGAGAAAGCAAAGGGACCAAGACAATAGCCAACAGAGGCCAGGCTCAAAAGTAAATGGAAGGAGCATACACAGCATGCTTAGCCGCAGCAACACATACAACGAATAAAGAATACCCTCCGATCAAAGATGAAACTATCCTGAGAAACGGTTTTCGAAAAAAATAGACCTCCAATTAACAATGATGGATAAAGAGAACAAGGAATGCTGAAGAGCAGTGTGACGCAAACAACAAGAAAAGTAAAGAAACCACTCTTACATTGAGAACCTTAAAGATATATAAGGCATCCTCCGAAATAATCTAACTAAGAAGCTCACTGAAGATACTGCAGAGAAGAAAGGAAAAACACCAGTACACCAAGAAGGCTGAACCAAGTCACCAAGAAGGGTGCAGGTACAATGTAGCATCATACACCATATAGAAGGTCAGACGACCATATGTACACAACACACATATATAAACCTGTAGTAAAAGACATCTACAAGAGATCCATTAACCGCTTTCATGAGTTGGACGGCCCCCGGCCGACCGATGTCACGGTGGGCATGTGTGTGGGCGTGTGTGCGAACCGCGCACGCGTCAAATTCTCCAGCACCGCAGGGGAATTACGGCCGCAGCGAAGCGGCTAAAGAGATAGGTATATATGTGCCGAGACATATACATCCGAGGATAAATAAACATAAGGATAAATATGCATGTAAAAAACATAAAATCTCTCGCCAGCAGACAAGTAATACAGGGTAAGCAAATGTATATCCACATCACCGAAGGTAACCCATGTCCTCCGCCAGTGAGCGGGAGGACAAGACGTGGAGGAACGAAGGATACTCTAGGAACACAGGTAAAGAAGGAAGGACAGACAAAAATTTTCTACAGTCATAAAGGTGTCCCAGGGGAATATGACTGAACAGAACATCAGACACAACAGCTACCCCATGGGAAAAATGGCAGATATGTAGAAAAAAACACTGCTGGAAGCAACAGCGGTGGCCAGAACTCAATAAGGTAGGTAAGAACACCTGAAGGGTAAAAAGAGATATAAGAATACCAGACTACTGGAGAGAACAGCATCAGGAGCACGATAAAGTAGAAAAAAAGGGCTTACACAAGAAGTGATACCCAGGATCAATTTGAAATAATACGCCAAAAAGAGGCCGATTCCACAAGAGCAGTAGGGAAATTTAATACACCACAAGGGGGAGGTGGGTTCGTGGAACCCAGGCTTGAACCAATAGGAACACATAGATAAGTAGGAGAAAATCTGTGGGTCCCACAGAGTAAAACAGAACAAGGAGAAGGTCTACACCGAAGAGGGTCGAAGACCGGAACAAAAGTTACCCAGGTCAAACAGTTTGCCTGCCTGTGGTACTATGATCGCCCATAAGGAGCAGAGAAAAGATGAAGTTGAAGTCCCTATAAGAGATACTAATTACGTAGGTAGCTCACACAATATACCCAAGACATACAAAATAAGGTCCCTGAAGAATGGCAACAATGCTATAGTGCATCGCACTACAAACAAAATACTCGCTATAGAGTAAGTACATGGGTAGAAAAAGACCACTAAGAAAGAAATGTAGAACGCCAAGTAAAGGGTCTGTTGACAATTCCACAGAAGGAAGTTGTAAATGCAGTACAACCGAAACTCGATTGAACGTGTCCGCCATAGCAGAACTCCCCTCCGTTGACAACCCAGGAGGCTGGAGAAGATTCTAAGCCATTGGCATCACCCACGTCAAGTAACCAGCTAGACTGCATAGGGGGTAGAACTGTGTCCGAAATGGTAAGGAGACACCACACCATCTGTAGTTCTTGCACAACCATGGCCCTCGGAACGAAAACCCAGAGGAAGGGAGACTGAAACGGTCGGCTCCATCGGTGTCGAATTAGACACTGAGAAGGTGACGCTTCAACATAAGAAGGAGCATCAATTCGCATCGACAGCATCATCAGAGCCGGCGGACAAGAGCCCTGAGGTTAGAAAGAAACTCTGAAATCAGCAACTCAGAGATGCTCCTCCTCCATGCAAAACTGAAATGTATTACAGATAGGACCAAAGTTTTCTTTACTGAGCCTTATAGCGCATGCATTTGGACCTAAGCATCGGTTGCAAAGAAAAGGAACATAAGATTACATTCCAGTCCAATAAGGCATACAGCAGGTGAGGAGGTGCAGGTGGCCCCATAAATACCATAGAGTGACAACGGAAGAGACTGCAAAGGGAAAAGCAGAATATGCAACTACCACTGCAGCAGAAAACATGACAAAACCTCTTCTAGCCCAGGTTTTTCATCTAAATCAGATGAGAAATCAGAACATTCGGAGTGTGAAATACAAAGCTCTGTCATCACTCCCATGATGGCAGATGTCACTTTATCATATTACTCACAAGTAGAAAGTTTATACTGCCTCTTTAGCCCTGAGGGAGTGTCTGGGTAATACATTTTAACTAGGGGGGATAGACTTGCAACAGCTGCAAATGCATGACTGTTCGGGCACTACCTGTATTACTGAAAAGTGGAAGGAGGGCATGGAGATGACATCTATTTCTCAACTTTTCCATTCCCGCCATTTCTTTTGCATTTACGTTTATGTTAAAATACACAAGTGCAGCTATATTCCACATTGCTTTTTGATAACTAAGTGGAAGGTGTTCTGTGAAGAAACGATATAGCTGTGGTTTTATTTACTGCAATGCTTGTGAAAGCTATGTTTATTTATAAAATCATATAATTACTTGGTTAGGTTATTCAGTGACAGACACTTTGCATGTTGGATTGGTGTGTAGTTCAGAACTTGCTATGCGATAGTGTGGGGAGATGAGTGACTGATAAATATATGAAAAAAACAAAGGTTAAAGCTTAGTTATTGTTGGGAAACCTTATTCTCCCTACACAAGCCAAGTTTAAACTACACAAATGTTTTAAATTCTAAAGTTATAGTTTTAAATTTCATTTACAATGTATGCACCTTTAAATTATTATAAGTAGCAGACCTTGTTACACACTCTTTTCAGCTCGCTAACCAGACAACACTAACTATAACTCAAGACTCTACCATGCACTGTGTTGTGACAAATAATGTAATTTGGTACGGTATAAGTGTTGTTTATGAATGTTATGATTTCACATGCTATAAGTGATGTAGTGTGCATGGGTATACACAGTGCATGGAAAAGGCATAAGTTATAGTTAATGAATTGACCAGACAGTTCGGAGGTGCGCAACTTATAATTTAAAGGTGGTGCGTAAATTATAAATTAAAGTTATAATTAGAACTTTACAATTGTTAATGTTAGTGTCTTTTAAGCTGGGTTTGTATAGAAAGAATACATAAGGTATTTATAACTATAAATTACCTTTAACCTTTGATTTTTCAATGTATTTTAATGATTTCTATTTTTCAATAAAAATCTGTTTGAAATCGAAGTGTGGCGTGTCATTGATTGGAGTGTCGTAAAGTGGAGTGTTGTACAGTACAGTGAAGAAGAGTCGTAGAGTCTAGTGCGGTAGAGTGGAGTATCGTAGAGTGGAGTCAAGTGGAGTGACATAGCATACAGTGAAGTAAAGTGTTATACAGTGGAGTGGCGTGGTGTGTTGTATAGTGGAGTGGAGTGGAGATTTTAGATTGGAGCGGCATGTTGTACAGTGTAGTGGCGTGTCGAACAATAGAGCGGCGTGTTGTACAGTGGAGTGGCGTGTCGAACAATAGAGCTGAGTGTTGTACAGTGGAGTGTTGTCGACGGTAGTGTCATGAAATGGAGTGTGGTGGAGTAGAATGTCATCGAGTAGAGTGGCACAGAGTGTAACAGAGCGTTGTATAGTGTATTAGCATAGAGTGGAGTAGACTGTTGCAGAGTTCAGTGTTGTCGAGTGGAGTGTCATTCAGTAGAGTGGCTATGAGTCTTGTGTATTGTTGTACAGTGGAGTATCATTATTTGTGCGAACACAGTGCATGGTAGAGTGGCAAGTTAAATTTAGTGTCGTCTGATTAGCGAGCTGAACAGAGTGTGTAACGAGGTCCCCTTCTTGAAATTATTTGAAGGTGATGGATAAATTGTAAATGAAAGTTACCTTTGTTTTTGAATTTCATTTTTTTGTAATTTTTTCAATAAAAATGTCTTTCAAATCGTAGAGTCCAGTGTCCCAAATGGAGAGTTGTGGGGCGTGTCGTACAGTGAAGGAGAGTGTTGTAAAGTCTATTTTCATACACTGCAGTATTGTAGATTGGAATCGGGTGGAGTAAAGTGTAGTAGAGTATCAGACAGAGTAGAAAAGTGTTATATAGTGTAGTGGCATGGTGTCTCATAGTGGAGTCAAGTATCGTAGACTGGAGCAGCAAGTTGGACAGTGGAATGGCGTGTTAAACAGTAGAGTAGGGTGTCAGACTTTGAGAGTGGAGTAGGGTGAAGTAGAGTGTTCGAGTGTAGTGTCATAGAGCACAGTATCGGCAAGTAGAGAGGAGTGCAGTGTCATAGTGGTGTGGCGCATTGTAGAGAGAAGCGGAGTGGCGTGTGGTCATGTCATACAGTGTAATATAGTGCCATAGAGTAGATGGGTATAGAGTGGAGTAGAGTGGTAAAGAGTGTAATACAGTGTTGTAGAGTGGAGTTGCATGCAGTGAAGTAGTGCCTTACTGTTTTTACAGCTCTCATCTGATGATTATACACTCTTCTGTGTTTCTAACTTCTTAAGATCAGCTTTAAGGCTGAGAACCTCACGAGGCGAGTCACAAGAAAAAATATTTAAAAAAAGAAAAGGGGGCAGGGTAGAAACACCCCGGACTCCCTAGGCCTGTTCCCAGGGCCAACATTTTTTTTAATCTTTGTTTGTCTGGAGTCACGTTGGATCCGCGAATCCTGCTGAAAATGTTAAAAAAAAAATTAAAATGACTGGAACGCCCGGTGTTTGAGGCCAGAGGCTGCCCCCGAAAACATTATAAAATATGGAAGAGATGGGCAGACTATAGAGGACTGTGGCTGGAACCACCAGCGCAACAAGATGCTAATGCAGGACAATTGGGTTTCGACCCTGGGTGAAAAGGAGTACACACTGAATGTATTTTGATATGCTTTTACGTTTGGACCAAGTAGGCACTGTGCGGGGGTTTGGGGTGGGATCCGGCCGGGGGGAATGGGTGGGAGTTGGAGGGGGGGGGGGTAATTCGGGGATGTTCATCTATATCAAAATGTTGATTGAATTGCCTGTATGTGATGGTTACTCACCTGCTCACTGCTCCTCCGGTGTCCGGAGAGCAGTGCCTTCTTTGCATTCCCTCAACAACATAATAAAATGTTGTTCTGAAAAATAAATAAATAAATAAGGGTGGACTTCTGCGCCTTGGTTAATTTAGGCCCCTGGGTGGGCCAGGTCGCGGGGGCAATGAGAAATAAAAATACGGGGGCCCACGCGGGAACGCAACTCCCCGAGGGCTATATGTAAATAAGATGCATGGGGGCTACTATACTTAAATGCGGAGGGGCACACGCCCCCCTGCTGCCCCAGGGACCATCACCTCCCGGGCTATTTTCAAGATGGGAGGGAGGGCTGCGAAGCCCCCCCTGGAGCTGTAAATGGCAGTGGGGACCGCCACACCCCAGGGCCAGCTCCAGCAATGTCACGAGGTGCCCACCCAGAGACACTGCAGTTTGCTATGGGATGGGGGTGCAGTGCATTCGCCATCCCATAGCACACAAGTGTGCTCCGCTTTGAACCAGCTAGAGCATTTTGCTCTTGCTTGTTAAAAGCGGAGCACACTTTACTTTTTACACCCAGGGAGCTGCATGTTAGTAGCTCCCTGGGTGTAAAAAGCAATGCCAGCTCCCGCAGGAAGCGGAGGCTTCTGGCTCCCCCTGCAGCCCCCAACGAGATGGCCATGCACTGAGGCCCCCACCCTTCAAAGAAAAAGAAAACGAAATGGCCGGGCCCAGGGGGATGGGGTCCCCTGGTCTGAAATCAGCCTGGGGAGGTGTCGCATCAAGGGCGGACGTATTCCCCGAGTTCAGTAGAGTTTGTTCCTTGGGGGGGTAGTTGGGGGATTGGGTATGTAGTTTATGGGGATCCATTGGGATAGATGGTTTCCGGCCTCCTGTTGGGGGTCGGCGACAATCTGTGGTACTTCAATGTTGCTGAGGTATGGGGAGTGGGGGTGGGGAATGGGTGGGAGGGGGGGCGGTTGGGGGTGAGGTATGGGTTGGGGGTTTGGGAGGGGGGGTGGGGGGTGGTGTGGGTGTTGGGGGGGGTTTGTTTGGTTTGCACTGCACAATGTCATTGAGGTCTCTGCATCTGGTGTATACACGTCCGCTATGCCCATGGCTTGGGCCTTTGATTTACATGCGCTTGGATGGCGGTTGAAGGTCCCCGGCAGATGACCCCTAGGGCTTCTATAAAGATTCTGAACTGGAATGTGTGGGGAATGCTCGATAAGATTAAGAGGGGCGCCGTCCTGCGGTTGGGTAAAAGGGAAAGAGCGGACATCCTGCTACTGCAGGAAACACATATGCAAGCAACAAAACGCTTAGTCTGCAGCTTTACGGTTACCACCAGGTTTACCATGCTGGGTTTGCGAGGGGGTCCCGGGGGGTGGCCATATTGGTGCACCGCAGGATATCCTATGTCCACTCGACTCAATGGATTGACCCACAAGGCCGGTATGTGTTCATTAAGGGGATGATTGGTGAGGAATCACTGGTGTTTGGGAGTGTGTATGCCCCCACCCCCACTACAATGGTTGCTGGTGGAGAAGCTGTTTATGGTGTGAGCCGAAATTTCTGAGGCGCCGGCGGTGGTAGGGGCGACTGGAATGATGTCATGAATTGCCGAATGGATCGCTGTAGACCCGGGGGAGGACAGGTGGCGGACACGCCCACTAAGCTAGGAGATATGGTGCAGGGGATGGGCTGGGTAGACACATGGCGTTATCTGCACACACATAGTCGGGAATATACATATGTTTCGGTGGACCACAAATCATTTTCTAGACTCGACTACATCTTTGTTCCCCGCGCAGAGTTAGGAAGAGTAAACTCAGCATCCATATTGCCTCTGGGGCTCTCTGATCACTCTCCAGTTACAGTAGACCTTTTGTTAGACAGGGGGCGGTGGCCTGTCCGATGGCGTCTTTCCACGTGGCATTTGCAGCAGGACGACTACCAGAAGCCGTCACTCCACCATTTTAACCACAGTTAGGTTCACCGTATCTGGAAACCATCGTATTACTTGGGGCATCGTTTCCCCCTTCTTTTTTGCGGCAACCTTAAAGAGGACCACCATTGCTCTATGGCCGCCGAATTTAACTGCAGACCTTTCAGGGATTAATCCCGTCTCTGAATATCCTGAGCCAGGCATCTTTCCATTAATACATTTACGATTGCTGTGGCATAATTGTACCGAGCAGAGGTTTTTGCAGAGTCTCCAAAAGCAACCTGCATATAACACTGGGCTTGAAGTTAGAAAGCCGTGACTCAAAGTAGGAGATCGTTTTCAGCCATCTCTCTCCACCATTTTAACCACAGCTAGGTTCACCGTATCCGGGAACCATCGTATTACTTGGGGCATCGTTTCCCCCTTCATTTTTGCGGCAACGTTAAAGAGGACCGCCATTGCTCTATGGCCGCCGAATTTAAATTGCAGACCTTTCGGGGATTAATCCAGTCTCTGAATATTCCGGGCCAGGCATCTTTCCATTAATACATTTACGATTGCTGTGGCATAATTGTACCGAGCAGAGGTTTTTGCAGAGTCTCCAAAAGCAACCTGCATATAACGCTGGGCTTGAAGTTAGAAAGCCGTGACTCAAAGTAGGAGATCGTTTTCAGCCATCGTGCAGGAAAGAAAATACAGTTTTTAACCTTTTAACCGACGTATCCCAGTTTTTATTTGAATAAGAGACAACAACATACTGTTCTCGTCTTGATAAAGGTGGTGCTCATCAAGTAACACCGAAACGCGTTGACGCCTATTACTTTGATTTAAATCCGAGGAACCACTAGGGTGCCATCATTCAACATACATGGGACACAATAGTTGAGATTTTAATCAGATTAATAACTCTTGATGCTTTCAGATATGATGCACTTTTTTGTCTCTGAGGAATAGGACATTGTTTCACTGTCTAGCAATTTGTGTATGCTTAGGAATACTTTTAACATAGTGATTTAACTATTTGTATTAATAAAATTGTATTAGAATTTTTATTTCTCCTGTTATATACTTTGGGTTTTAATTTTGTATGTGTACTAGGGGCATTTTGATTTGCTGACACAAGTATGAATGGAGTGTGTTTGAATTCCAGTTTTTTACTATAGGTTCTCCCAAGGGTCTTTCTCTTTTTGTGATTTACATTGGTACCCAATCCCTTGGTTGGTGGGTCACTCCCAATATACTTTTTAGTAAAGTACATCAATCAGGAACTCTCTGAGTTTATTGAGGAAAATAATCTTTCGCACAGAACTCAGTCGGGTTTCTGCCTCCGCTATAGTACTGAGTTGCCCTTCTGCTTGCTTCGGAGTCCATGCGCCAGATCATGGATAGAGGTGCCACTGCAGCATTGCTGTTGCTGGACCGGAGTGCGGCCTTCAACACCCTATCGCACAGGTGCTTATTAGAGCAGCTGTGGAGCTACAGGGTTGGTCATAGGGCTCTGAAGTGGTTGGCGTCATTCTTGCAGGGATTCACTTTTCAGGTCTTGCTGAAACCTTTTCGATCACAAGTCGTCCCACTGCCGCAGGAAGCGCCACAGGGCTCTTCTTTGAGCCCTACCCTCTTCAACCTTTCCATGCACCCCCCTGGATGATATCAAGCGTCATGGTTTTGATATTCTATCATACACCGATGGTACGCTGATGGTCACTTTATCACAGAACTTTGTTGGTGTGGCCACCTCCCTGAGCACTTATCGGTCAGGGGTAGCCCAATGGATGGACCTCATCTGCCTGAAATTAAATGCAGGTAAAACGGAGATCCTTATCCTGGGCAAGCAGCCTTCAATATGGTCTCCTGACTGGTGGCTCTTTTCCATCACCACAGCCAAGGGTTAAAAACCTAGGCATGTGGTTTGATTACAATTTCAGCTTTGACAGACAAATCACGGCCTTGGCATGGAAGTGCTTTGGGATCATTAAATCTTTCAAAAACACCATCAGTCTCCTACCTGTATCTGCCCAGAAGACAGTGAACCAAGCTTTAATTATTTCTCAGCTGGATTACTGCAACAACGTATATATCTGGAAGTCTCTAAGTCTAGGCTCAAGGGGCACCAGCGTGTCCAGAACTCTGCAGCCTGGCTTTTGTTAAATCTTCCCAAATAGACATCCATGGGTTCGGTACTCTGCAAACTCCACTGGCTTCCGGTGAAGAAACTCCAAGCCTTCAAAGCCCTATACTACTGTTACGGATTTTTAGAAAGTCAGGTGCAGCTTATTTGCACCCACTCATTAGATCCTACTCTCCCTTGAGACGTCTTAGGTCTTCTGAGGCCTTGCTAGTTCAGAACCCCAGAGAAATTCTGCACTGGTGGGAGCTCTTTTAGCTTCCCTGCAACTAAGCTATGGAACTCTCTTACACCTCAGCTGAGGCAATCAAGGACATAACTTTTGTTCCAGAAAAGTTTAAAAACCTGTCTCTTTAGATAGGCTGTCCCTGCTATTTGGGCTCTTTAGATAGGCTGTCCTTTCTATTTGAGGTTTTACGTCCTGTTCTGGAGTTTGACCTATCAGTGCTGGGACACTCCTGTTGGAGTAGCTATGCACTTATAAGCTTCTCATTCATTCAGCTTGTCATGGAAGAAGTCTGCCAGGGTGTCTCAAAGCTGCTGGGAAGGGGTGATGACGTTTTCGGTGGCTGAGGGGTTGGAGAATATGACACGATTTATTTGCTGTGGTTAGAAACTGGCTTCAATGAGTTCTTCTTTAGGAGTTGGCAGTATTGGTTGAGGGAAGTCTTGAATGTTCTCAGTCAGTGGCCTCTCTGCAGGTGCGCATTTCCTTTTAAGTCGCTTGCAGTTGTGTTTCGTGGGTCTCAGTTCCGTGGTGTACCAATTGGACTGTTTGGTGGATCTCTTGAGTTTGGCGAGCTTTATGGGTGCTACTTTGTCGGCGTAGTGGGTGATCCAGGTGGGAAAATCTTGACTGCCTGTTCTATGTTGGTTGTGGTGTCAGGTTCAGAGGTGTGGGGTGTTAGGTGGCTATGTTGGTGGTGCCAGGGGATCCTGTGATGGTGGAGTGGACGATGGTTTGATCTTTCCAGGTGAGCTCATTGACATGACTGTACTTGACTCTGGCCAGGACGATAGGGTCAACCTTAAGTCCTGTGCTATGTGTGAGGTACTTTAGAAGAGATTGGCAGCGTTGGTGTCAGAGGTGAAAATTGAGGTCTATGAAGATGATATAGTGTTTGGAGTCAATGGTGAGCGGGAGATGAAGTTGCAGATGGTGTTGCAGAAACTAGGGCGTGGTTCTGGAGACCTGTAGGCAAGGGTGCTTCAGATTGTGGTTTTGCCATCAGTTTGGAGTTGGAAATTGAGGTGTTCCATGGTCGGGGTGGTATCTGCAGTGGATGGTTTCTTTGTGGATGATGGCGATTCCTCCTCTGTGTTTGTTGATGGAGTCCCGGTGAGCTATCTTGTAGTCGTTGAAAATTGCTGAGGTGATGTCACGGGCGGATGCAATGGTGAGTGAGAACTCGGTGAGGAAGATGACGTTGGGGATGAAGAAAGTGATGGTGTCCCAGATCTCAGTGGCGTGCTTGCAGAGTGATCGTGCGTTGAGCACCAGGCAGTGGAGTTGTTTTCGGACAGTCATGGGCTGCGTGGTTGTGGTTGTCATTCATGCAGGAGCTCTGGTGTTGCAGGAAAAAAAAGACAGTGCTGGCAGGTTAAAGGTCCTACCGTAGATCGAGGCAAAGTGCAGCAATAGTTGTTGTGGCGGAGTCTGGGGTTCAGGGCTTGGAGTTCGGTGGCGGTGTATCTGCATGTAGCAGGAGAGTCAAGGTTCCTGGCACTAGGTGCGGTCCAGGTGAAGATGGGCTTGCCTTTGGTGTGTGGCGGCACATCCGAGGCGCAGCGCGCTGTGGGCTCCATTAAGTAGGTCTTAGGAGAAGGTAGGGGAGCTGAAGCAGTGGGCAGGTCAGGGGGGGAAGTGGGAGGGATTGGCGGGAAAACGGCACAAAATAGAACAGGAGGAAATACAAAACAAATTACAGAAAGAAAATATAAATTTAGCTGAATAGTGTTTAACAAAGGAAAACCAATGAGGCAAAAACTCCAGGCAGTCAGGGGGAGCAATTAATAGCTGTTCATGCAGCAGCAAGGAGAAGCTGGTGTGAGGATCTTCAGATGAAAACCACAAGCAAGTTTGGTAACTTGTAACACAGTGCCCCATATTATGCCCTGATTCCGGGAAGTGAGGATTCCGAAACTGAAGGGTGATGTATTGAGATGCCGGACCACTACTTCATAGACAATGAAGGCTCTGTAGATTCGCAGTTAGCCCTCTGAGAGGCATACAAAATGTTCACCATAAGTCAAGCAATGTTTACTGACACACAAACACAAACTGAGAACTCTGGAACTTGGAGCAGGACATAGCTGAGGTACAACAATATCTGCTTGTCGTATAATCATCCCAGAATATGGTGCACAGTACAGATTGACAAAAAATATCAGGAAGTGGCCAAGGACACTGCTAAACCACACTAAGTAATAACTCATAGGAAGGTCCATAACATTTGAAATAAGGCCAGGAAAATGAGTGCATGGTTGAGTAGTTGGGAAGAAGCTAGAAGATGGGAGAGGACTATTATACACATGGCGGTAGAGTGTTCTCCTACCTCGCCGCCAAGACCTGGAACACCCTCCCCATTCTCCTACTGCAGACCCAAGACCTACTAACCTTCAGGAGGCTACTCATGACCTGGCTTTTCAAGCAGTAGCAGCACGCACCCGCCCGGCCCCCCCCCCTCCCCGAATGGATTTCTAGTTGAACTGTATAGGAATATAAAAATGTGCCAAACCCTAAATTGTTGCACTTGTATAATTAAGTTATAGCAACAGGGATACTTTCAGAAGACAAGAGGCATGCAACCATTACACACATTGTCGTACTGAATGTAGAAACTAAATTCAGGGCTGAAAGAGATACCCAAATACACTTTGGGTCTGATGCCGACTTGAGAGGATATTGCCAAAAACTGGGGGAAGTCAGTTAAGGGCACATACTGAACCCTGGTGACAGGCAATCGACTCACCAGTGCATATGGTGGAAAGAGCCATGTTCGGAGCAGGGGATGCCAAACAAAGGAAGACAAGACTTAGGGACACCTTTGAGGGATGCTTGACGCAGTTCCAAGGGACCTGTATAACAAATGCATACCCAATAAACCTGTCTGGAAAACTTCAGGGATGGGCATGATCGTATGATGGGAAGATCACTTATTTCATGGTATACTGTTTCCACTTGAAGGGCTGACTACGTACATATGAAGTAGAATGATTTTAACTTAGCATGATTCAACTTTGTTATTCTGTACCACAGATGCACCATATTTCAGATACCATTATGTTTTCTTTAACTGCACTAAATAGGTGAAGTGCAGACAATGGCTTTAAAAACAAATATGGCTAAGATCTCACCAAACGATTGTTACCAGTAGGAGAAAATCCAACTAACCTTTTTTTAACCACATAATTCTACTCAGCGAAGTTGAAAAAAACATTTCATTATCTACATGGATCAATATATAGTTGCCTACATTGATTGAAGACATTGGTCGTACACTCTCTGGATGCAGAGAAGGCTGGATGTAGAGGGCCAGAGATTCTGGGCAGAGCCTGTGGACTGCAGCCATGCCTAGCATGTGCCAAGACAAGGCTAAAGACTGCACTCGCAAAATGTTTTAGTTTAAAGCCAAGCTTTGAGACCAGTACACAGTGGACATGGTTGTATGTAATATTAAGTGAAGACTTGAGATGGTACAGTGAGCAAACAAAATGACTTATGGACTTAGCATGTATCCTGTACAAGCTAGTAATGGCTGCTGTCCATCTCGAATTTGGTGGCAAATTCAGCACCTGTGATTAATACCGGTTGGGCATGTACACAGTCGATCCCACCAGGTACAAGGACTGGAAAACCAAGCAAAGGCACTCAGCACCTGCTGGCTATAATAAAAAGCTATGCAAAGCACGTATTGGAGGAAACAAGGCTGCGCAGGAAATGTCCTGTGGTTAGTGACCATGGGTAGAAGCACTCAAAGGTCTGGCAAAAGCTGTGCTCAGTAGTGACTTGACCTGGTGCTAGGGAAAAGGTATCTAGTGGACACACGGGGCACAATCATACCTATACTGAACATCCATTATGCATGACCATAAGCGATGGTCAGTAAGTACTGGGTGATGTGGTACTGGTCACAGGACATATATTAACCCCCAGATGCATCAAGCATCCATTTTGCGATTCCTTATTAGCGAAAAATAAGGATTTGCTAATAAGGAATAGCAAAATGCTATGCATGAAGAAATCTCTAAAAAAATTGAGATTTCTTAATATTCCTTAATTGCGACTCACAAATTGCGAGTCGCAATTAAGGAATACCTCCCCATTCATTCCTATGGGCCTAGAGGCCCATAGGAATGAATGGGAAGAAATTCTCAATTTGCGATTAGCATTTAGCAAATCGCAAATTGAGAATGCAATTTCAAGGGTGCAGGGGTGTCCAAAGGACACCCTGTTGCACCCCTGAAATTAATCTGTGCACATATGTTGTGCACACACATGCCCTAAGGGCATGTGTGTGCGCAACATGAAACTTTGAAAAATGCACAAAAGTGCATTTTTCTAAGTTTTTGCAATTTACCATGAAGTTCAACTTCATGGTAATTTGCTCCCCCTATTAGCGAAATCGCTAATTTTTTTACTTTGTTGCATTGCATTTAAGGAATCTAAGTTTGGGATTCCTTAAATGCATTCGCAATTTAGGGAATCTCAATTTAGAGAATCCTTAAATTGCGATTTTTGCATTTGAGATGATGCATCCCAAATGCAAAAATACAGATCGCAAAGGGGCAGATTCTGAGAATCTGCCCCTTTGCGACCAGATTTTCCTTTCATGCATCTGGGCCTAATTCCTTGTTATGTGCCCGCTTGGCAAGTTCACATGCCACATTCAACATGTACCAGGGTGTGAGGTACAGTAAAAAGGTACAACCAAACCCCATGACCAGAGGTCACTGAGTAAGAGGTACACGCAGTTTCTAGGCAGATGGAAACAATTACTAAAAACACTTAAGAATATTACGGTTATCAGTACCTACTCAATATTATAAAAATGTAAGAGAAAAGCATCCTGAAAATAAAAACTTCAATTGACAGGTTAAGCTCAAAATATTTACCTGCAACATTTTCCACGGATCGTTAGCTATGAATCCATGCCCTATATGCACTGCTCAAAAAGCCACACATGACATCAACAAAGACTATGGCTGCCAGTGCTAAAAGGATGAAACTTTGGCGGTCGGAGTTTAATTTCGAATTCCTGTTACTCTACCTGTTAACAAACACAGAGCTGCCATAGCTCTAAATATTTGGTTTTCAAATCTCTCAAAATCTACTCCGCAGTTTGCACCAGGTACTAAGACGAACCAAGTTCTACATTGATGCCAAGTTTTGTATAATTTTGTCCAGCAGACATTGCAACTGAGTGCAAAAACTGCAAAGGGTATGTTTGAGTAGAAAATACCATCTTTGGGACTTTTATGTATGTATGTGGTGTTTCTACAGTGCGAGGTTAGACAAAGAATGGGGTGCGCTGTACATGGTCAAAGAGAAGCATAAAGTCAAGAAGTAATAGGACGGAAGCTGGGTTGTTGGCAGTTAAAACACTGTGATGTAGTTTTGTGAGACTTCAACTCTTTCTTACATTTTAGTAATGTTGGGGTTGGGCCCAATGGACACACGGATGTAGTTCCAGATCTGGAACGTTTCCCTGTCCTGGCAAATCTGCACAAAGTTTTAAAAGATTAATGTGGACCGTGCAGACCTTTAAGGTTTCACACAGATTTGCCAATAGCTAGCCAAAAGTGCTCCTTTGATGTAAATTCCATCTCAGGCATATAGGGAGTTGAAATAGCAGAATGTAGGATTTGGCATAGTGGTTCATTATCTAAGATGATTTACTGTTTTATAAAACATAACAGCAGACAAAAGATAAGACAGTAAGTATAGCACACCTTAACTTCTTTAGAAACATATGTTTTAACAATAATGAAATCTACCTGTGTTGAATTGACTGCTACATGGTTTCCTTGTAAAGGTGACTGGCGATCTTTTTCTTTACTGTGACGGCTGCTTTGTTTACTGCGCTGAAGTTGATGCCTCAATTTTGCAATCTGCTGAAAGAAAGCACAAGACAGTGATATGGTTGATTTATTGTTTTAATCAACTACGGAAGAGAAAATTCTAATTGACCAACATTGCTATCTTCCACATAATCATGCATAAAATGTGGGGTTTCACTCGAGTCAGAAAAAAGCAGAAAGACTAACCAGTTAAAAATTTCATTTTACCCAAATCACCAGGTTTCAAGTAGTTGCGGTAAAGTCATAGAAGCTATTCGTTCTAGATACACTACTTTTCGAAAGTCATGTACGAAAGTAAAATATTTATGGAGGAGAGCCACTGCTAAACGTAGGGAACTTTATGAACACTAAAGTTCCAATAATTCATATGCTGGGCCACTAGGCCACCCATCAGGGCTTCCCAATCCCCCTCCTCTATTTATCAGTTATATGTATCCATTTGATGAAATTGTTTAGTTATAGGCATCATTATAAAAACAAGCATTGGAAATGCAATAGGTCTCGCATTAGAAAAGTTGGAGTTATTGGTCTTGTAAATGACATATTTTATTTATTTGTTGGTTTTTTAAATTGCTAAATTGATGGCTTTGTCATTTACAATGCCAATAGTTATAACTTTCGCGAATGTGACACCTATAGCATTTGGAATGCAACATGTTTTGTATTTACGTGACTTAGATGGCAGCTCTGGTCGTTAGGCCACATCTCTAGAGAGCAGGAGAGTGCAGCAGGGGAGAGAAGCACAGCAATGCAATAGGTCTCGCATTAGGAAAGTTTGAGCTATTGGTATTGTAAAGGACACATTTTTTATTTATGTGCTTGTTTTGAAAATAGCGAAATTAATAGCTTTGTTATTTACAATGCCAATAGTTTTATCTTTCGCAAATGTGACACCTATTGTAACACAATATGTGTTGTGAGGGTGGGTGAGGGTGAGGGGTTGAGGGTGAGGGGTTGAGGGTGAGTGAGGGTGAGGGGTTGAGGGTGAGGGGTTGAGGGTGAGGGGTTGAGGGTGGGTGAGGGTGAGGGGTTGAGGTTGAGTGAGGGTGAGGGGTTGAGGTTGAGTGAGGGTGAGGGGTTGAGGGTGAGTGAGGGTGAGGGGTTGAGGGTGAGTGAGGGTGAGGGTGAGTGAGGGTGAGTGAGGGTGAGTGAGGGTGAGTGAGGGTGAGTGAGGGTGAGTGAGGGTGAGTGAGGGTGAGTGAGGGTGAGTGAGGGTGAGTGAGGGTGAGTGAGGGTGAGTGAGGGTGAGTGAGGGTGAGTGAGGGTGAGGGGTTGAGGGTGAGTGAGGGTGAGGGGTTGAGGGTGAGTGAGGGTGAGTGAGGGTGAGGGTGAGTGAGGGTGAGGGTGAGTGAGGGTGAGGGTGAGTGAGGGTGAGGGTGAGTGAGGGTGAGGGTGAGTGAGGGTGAGGGGTTGAGGGTGAGTGAGGGTGAGGGGTTGAGGGTGAGTGAGGGTGAGGGGTTGAGGGTGAGTGAGGGTGAGGGGTTGAGGGTGAGGGGTTGAGGGTGAGGGTGAGTGAGGGTGAGTGGGGGTGAGTGGGGGTGAGGGTGAGTGAGGGTGAGTGAGGGTGAGTGAGGGTGAGTGAGGGTGAGTGAGGGTGAGTGAGGGTGAGTGAGGGTGAGTGAGGGTGAGTGAGGGTGAGTGAGGGTGAGTGAGGGTGAGTGAGGGTGAGTGAGGGTGAGTGAGGGTGAGTGAGGGTGAGTGAGGGTGAGGGGTTGAGGGTGAGTGAGGGTGAGGGTGAGTGAGGGTGAGGGTGAGTGAGGGTGAGGGGTTGAGGGTGAGTGAGGGTGAGTGAGGGTGAGGGGTTGAGGGTGAGTGAGGGTGAGGGGTTGAGGGTGAGGGTGAGTGAGGGGTTGAGGGTGAGTGAGGGTGAGGGGTTGAGGGTGAGTGAGGGTGAGGGTGAGTGAGTGAGGGGTTGAGGGTGAGTGGGGTTGAGGGTGAGTGGGGGTGAGGGTGAGTGAGGGTGAGTGAGGGTGAGGGTGAGTGAGGGTGAGTGAGGGTGGGTGAGGGTGAGGGGTTGAGGGTGAGGGGTTGAGGGTGAGTGAGGGTGAGGGGTTGAGGGTGAGTGAGGGTGAGGGTGAGGGTGGGTGAGGGTGAATGAGTGAGGGGTTGGGGGTGAGGGTGAGTGAGGGTGAGTGAGGGTGAGTGAGGGTGAGTGAGGGTGAGTGAGGGTGAGGGTGAGTGAGGGTGAGTGAGGGTGAGTGAGGGTGAGGGGTTGAGGGTGGGTGAGGGTGGGTGAGGGTGAGTGAGGGTGAGTGAGGGTGAGTGAGGGTGAGGGTGAGTGAGGGTGAGTGAGGGTGAGGGTGGGTGAGGGTGGGTGAGGGTGAGTGAGGGTGAGGGTGAGGGGTTGAGGGTGAGTGGGGTTGAGGGTGAGTGAGAGTGAGGGTGAGGGGTTGAGGGTGAGTGAGGGTGAGGGGTTGAGGGTGGTTGAGGGTGAGTGAGGGTGAGTGAGGGTGAGTGAGGTTGAGGGTGAGTGAGGGTGAGGGGTTGAGGGTGAGGGGTTGAGGGTGGGTGAGGGGTTGAGGGTGGGTGAGGGAGAGGGGTTGAGGGTGGGTGAGGGTGAGGGGTTGAGGGTGGGTGAGGGTGAGGGGTTGAGGGTGGGTGAGGGGTTGAGGGGGAGTGAGGGTGAGGGGTTGAGGGTGAGTGTGAGTGAGTGAGGGTGAGGGGTTGAGGGTGAGTGAGGGGGTGAAGGTGAGTGAGGGGTTGAGGGTGAGGGGGTGAGTGAGGGGTTTAGGGTGAGGGGGTGAGGGTGAGGGGTTGAGGGTGAGGGTGTGAGGGTGAGGGGTTGAGATGGGTTCATATAAGGTTCCAAAGGCGAGGCCTATTGGCTATGCCAGTGCTTGTTTTATTATTACAGTTTTCTGTTTTATTTTTAGCAGTATTTGAATCACGAGTTAATTTCCCTGTAACTGTCTGACACGAACCTCGAACAATTATATGAGCTATGTGCATGTTGTACTATTTTGGAAATCTTGAAAAACTCAAATAACAGATTCAAAAAAAAAAATCACTACATCGTTACGTGCTTCATGTGCAGATTTTGAACCCCACATCCTACTGCCTTGAGTCTATTGCGCGCGCTGTTCCAAGCTGTGCACGTCAGCCTCCTGAGACATTTGTGTACCAATGCGTGCCGTCATGGTTGTGTGACGTTTTCTCCGTGCATGCTGGGAATGTCACACACGCTCAGTATAATGTGCTTGAGTAGAGTGCGCTAAATATAGACAACCTTTCACTGCTCACACAGTTTATTATTGCAACAGAAGCTTATATGCAGGAACGCATTGAGGCAACTTTCAAGACTTAACTAGCTTTGAGGTGTGTTTGACTTGTTAAAGTATGGCTTCAAATAAGTTATTTAATCATTAACCCAGTCCATTTCTCCAGATTCCTGGTAAACCACAGGTCAAATGGCAACTGTGATTTAGAGCATATGAGAACTGTATTATCGCAAATGATGGAAAAGATATCTCACCTGAAAGAAAAACAAGAAAGGAAACAAGACGGAAGGCATTGCTGTGGGGAGGGGGGGGGAGAAATGCACACGGCGGGCAGGGGAGGGGGCGGAGCGGGGAGAGCGGCATGAGGGTGTGAAGCAGCCGGGGCCTTTGAAGTGAAGGTGTGGGAGGAGTGCGGCTGAGGGAACAGACGGCGATTTGGTGATGTGCACGCGCATTTTAGGTCAATGCATTGACCTAAAAGCCACGGGCACAGCACCAAATCGCCACAGTTAGGTAAACTTTGTTTAAAGCCCTATAGTCTCGCTTCTCTCAATGCGCATGCGCATTGATAGGTCACGAGACCTAATGAGTAGGTAGAAAGCACCATGCTGCTCTCTAAAATAAGAAGGGGAAAAGGGATGCTACACACAAACATTTAAAGTAACACTGTCACTTGTGGCACCAATTTTAATTGCGGACAACTGTACTCATTGCCCCTAACCCATGTTACAGATTCTATTGAATAAATTCTCATTTTGCTATAAGAAAAAAGTTTTGCTAATTTTGAGAACTGGAAGCAAGGATGATGCCCCTTCTTAATAATACTACTCCTGAAGACCTTTATAGCTGAGGCACAAGCAAAAAATAAACCTAAAAAAAAGTTAAGAGAACTTTGTTTGCCATACCCAGGAAAGGATGTACGTCGTTACAACGCAATGTTTTACATCGCAGTACTTTACGCCGCATGTTTTACAACGTAAGTCGTTACCACGACTTGCGTTGTTGGGGGCTGGATAGTGAATAGTTTAATTTACTATTCCAACTCCAGTCCCCATGGATAGTAGGGAAGGAGTTGGATAGTAAATTAAACTATTTACTATCCTGGAGCGCCCCCCAGCGCAATTCGGTGTTACAACTTGCGTTGTAAAAGTTGCGTCGTAACATCGGCGTTGTAAAGGATGTTCCCCCCAAGGAAAATACAACTTCAACTGCTCAGCATTACAATCCCTCAGACAGCATCCATAGACTTTATTCCAGCTCCATCTGCTATATACAACTAGTGGAATTCAAGGTGTTATGTGAATTTGTTGTCGGTTACACATATGCAACACATTTATTTGAGCCAGTGTGAGACCGTGTCTTCATAGGAAAATGGCATGAAGCACTCAAAGCGGGGTAATACAGTACCTACTCTATTATAAGGTTTCCAGTTGTGCTATGTCATTGAGTGGCTGTGCAGACAAACGGATGTTATGTTGTATATAGACCAAAACTTGGCCACCTATTGGGAAAAGGCTCTGCATTCCCAAACAGCAATGGGTCCAAAATGTATACATATCCCCTGTCACACGGACAACTTTGGAAACATGGGACTATTTGATCAAGCACATGGGCTATACCACAATCCCTCGTGTTTGACCCTTTCCCAAATTTGGGAACTAATTTTTAACTAGGATTGAAAAGCTCCAGCTTTCAAATCGGGAGAAAGTGGGCCTGTTTTGTGCAAATCTCTAAAAGAACAAGCTTGCACTATTTGTATATATTAAGGCAAGCTATAATATCCCTTAAAAGGTGCGATATCTCCTACAACTTATGGCAATCGTGCGCACAGCCCTAAATCAGAAAGGGTACTATGAGACTTCTAAACAGTTTTGAGAAATCACTCCAAAGCTCACTAACACTAAACACTTGGTGCTGGACCGGACATCCTTGACGTGTATTCCTCCCTCCCCCCAACATTTTGCCTTCCATCCTCCTGTTTTTACTGATTTTGTTTTTGTTGACTTTAGGACTCTTTACCACTGCTAACCAGTACTAAAGTGCTTGTGCTCTCTTTTAAACATGGTAACATTGGCTTACATCCAATAGGCCCATTTAATTTACTTTTCAATCCCTGGTTAAATGGTACTGCATGCACCCAGGCATGTAAATTAAATACTACTGGAGGCCCTGCAGTACTGACTGTGCCACCCACTTCAGTAGTCCTTTAAACATGTCTCAGGCCTGCGTTTACAGCCTGTGTGTTTTTAAACTGCCATTTCGAGTTGGCAAAATAAACCTTTTGCCAGGCTTAAACCCTCCTTTTTAATACACAGTCACCTCTAGGGTAGGCCCTAAGCAGCCTAGAAGGCAGGGTGAGGTGAATTTAAAAAGTTTGACATGTGCTTTTACCTTTTACATGTCCTGGTAGTGAAAAACTCTTACATTCAGTTTTCAGTACTGCAAGGCCAACATTTCCCATATGATAATATAGGGTTACCTCATTCTATTTAATAAGTGCTAACGTTTAATTGGGAGCTACTGGTAATATCGAGTTTGGTGCCTAAAGAACTGTAATTTAAACCACTCTTAAACGGTAAAGTCAGACAAAGTATTATTTCTGAAAATGCCACTTTTAGAAAGCTGGCATTTTCTTGTCCTAACCATTTGGAGCCACCAGCCTGTATCTTGGGTCACATGACTAGGTGTAGGTGGCAGTTGATCTTTGTGTATTGCTCCCAGACAGTAAGACAAAGGGAGAATAGGTGTTGGCAGGATAAGCCATCTCGGACTTGATGAGGGGGAGGAGAATGTCACCTACCACATTTGCACAGCACTTCAGCTCTCCCTGAGCACACTCACAAAGGTTGTCACACTATTCTTGTATGACCCCAGACAAGCTGAGGCCAAAGCAGGGCAGGGAGGCAGGAAATTCCAAGCTTCTCTGGGGGTTGAAAGCGCCAGAATCTTCTCCTACTTCAAAGTGGGTACCAGGTATAAATAATGGACCCACAGCCCAAACTCTTCAGTATACCTCTGAAAGACGCCGAAGGACAGCTGTGCGGCCCTGCAAGAAGGACTGCTACTCTGTTGCCTGAGAGAGAGCGACTGGATCTGGATCTTGAACCCAGGATCTACAAAGTGACTCAAAGGGCTAGAGGGCTGGCCTCCTGATCAGAGCCTCAGAGAGAGAAAAGGATCCAACCACCATGAACCATATCTTGGTCCCTGTATTTGGTCCGCGCTCCATCACGTCGGCCTGAACTTGTGCCTTGTCCTGGTCTGGCACAACCAGATAACCATAAATGGCCCTTTGTGCTTCTAGCACTATTTTTACTTAAAACTTTGAAATCGCAGATCTCTGGGCCCACCGATTGAATTTTTGTGGTTTTGGTCTCAAATAATTTATTAAAATGTACTCTATTTTTCTGCACTGGTGTGGGATTTTTCATGTGTTATGTTTTCACTTTATCCCCGTTTGAATTGCTGCATAAATATTTGACACTTTGCCTTTAAGTTAAGCCTGACGGCTTTGTGCCAAGCTACCAGAGGTTTAAGCACAGGTTGATATGGGGTTGCCACAGAAATTGTGGTTGCTACTTGAGTAGGGTTTCGACCCCTAATTTCCTACATTTAGTATTCAGGATACAGGCAATCATCAATACACAACCGCCCCATCCTAGGTACGCCTACCAAAAGACAGTAGGCAAAGGGTCTCTATCTACTTAGTTCACAAACAATAGGACTGTATATAAACAAGCGAAAACCTTTGAACACCATGCATGAGGGAGAGAAGGGCTTTCAAGTATCTTACAAAGGGGCACTAAAACAATGAACAGATAAAATAGTTACCACCAAGTTCACCATTTTCTGGACCACGGCACGGAACCCTGGGTCAATACTGGACACAGTATGGTCTTTCCCCAAATAAGTGGAGTCTTGGAGTGAGATGTTAACATGAATAGATCATATTGTTGGAAGAGCAGTGACAAATGCTCAAAGACAGTCATGATAGGCACTCCAGTGGATATTCATCAACTGCATTCAATTATCTGAACAAGGCATACCATATCTCCGTCTTGACGCTAAACAAGTTATTTTCTCACTATGGGATAAAAATACACCTCCAACTTTTCTTTAATCTATGGACCCAATATCATGAGGTTTCAGGGCTTCTTGGCCAGGTCATGGTGGACTTAGTGATAATCTGTAGGGACTTCAATATGATGTTGTAGCAGGGTTTCTGTTCTCCCACAGAACTGTGCACAGAGGATTGGAACCTCAGCGAATTAGGGTGACCCAAAACTCACCTCAGTACCCAACAAACCCCTTACCGAGCTAGCTACAGTGTCTCATTGGTCATAACCAACTCCCAATGTTTAGACAAACCAGAACATGAACTCACCAACCTCAGGTTACGTGGAACACGAGCACTCTTTCGTTATACAATCATTTCAAACCAGAACATGGAGTAAAGAAGAACATGTGAGCATTTGAAATGTTTATTTACTAATGCCGTCTTCTCAGGCGCAGTATCTTAGATAATACAAGTAAACATATTATCAACAACAAAGCTACAAGCATAGTTACTAGTCCATAGAAAGCGAACGGTGGCAGCATGGAACCATGCTGTAAATTAATAAGGGTTAACAACACTTATTTCTCACCCTCCCTAACTCGCATATTATATTAATAGCTAAGAAGGTCTCTTTGGGTTGAATTAGGGCGGGCCCATACCTCAGTGTCCTAGAATGAAGGGATCACATCAGCATACACCAGCTCTCTCTGCATGCGAACAGCATCAAGTGTGTTATGTGTGCCTCAAGCAAAGCAATATAAAACCCGCCTTAAAGCCAAAGTTGGCAGAAGCTGCACTTATGTTATGTCTATGAAGGCGCGAAGATCAGACCTCATAACAATTCAGTATCTTGTTGTTCCTGAAGCTTCAGCACTCTCTGTACAGACATAGTTTATTGAGCAAAGCTGATATCAGAGTAATAACATATTATTCTCATGTAAATCACAACGAACTACTAGGTTGAAAGCTAAATCAACAATTAAGTGTCGTGTGCAGAAGCAGCAAAAGGAAAAATGGCGTTTAAACATGTAATGTGCCTATGCTAACTTAACGCATTATAAAGATATATAGTAGCTATATGACACCCCCCCATGATCCGAGGACGGATAAGATAAGATAAGGGCAACTTCATGAAAGCAGAGTTCAAGAACTGCGAGCCATGAAAATACTTTTAAAAATTCTAATATTTTGCTCAAGTCAATAGGTCTGGGAAATTAATCAATGCACTAAAAATTGCAAAATTTGTAAGCTGAAAGTCAAATGGCAGGAAATAAACCATAGAAAAGTTTTTAGGACAAGACCGTATAAGCAAAATATGCAGCAACAGCCTCCAGCATGAAATCACCGTCTTCATCCGAAAACAGTTCAGCCATCCAATTCAAAAGTGGAAAAGAACATACGTGTTCCTCAAGTATTGGAGCCTCTATTACCTTCAGAGGACAACTCGGTGGGTTCTCAAGAAAGCTCAGTTCCAAGAAATCCTGCGCTGCTGCGAATAAGTCCCAGGGACCCATTAGTCCATGCACCGCTGCTAAGGCCATAATCCTTTCATCAGAACAAACCAACTCGTGAGCAGTGATAGGACTCATCAGCTGATTAAAATCGACGTCAGGAGAAACCGGTCCGCAGAGACACAAATCAATGGCCCAATCAAAATCACAACTCAGGCAGTGAAACACAGGTTGGACACAGGTGAAGTAGGAGAATCGAAACGATAATCCATATGCCGTGCTCAAAATCGCAAGCGGCAGTGTGCCAAAATATTCAAGCATCCGGTTGCGAAACAGCGGCAGCAGGGGCTGGGCGGCTTCTTCCACATGAGGGGCATCCATATTTAAGGAAGCAAAGTACAATTAGGACGCCTGCCGCTAATGCCAGTAAACTCGAAAACATGGAATGAAAGAAACTAGGGATCACTCTAAATATCTTTTCAAATGAAGTCACAAGGCCGCTGCTAACTGTTTTAAAAAAATGCGCTAGCCCAGATGTCGAGGACGCGTTAAAGATAGAATGTATCATTTCGCCAAAATGCAACGGTAAATCAGTATTTAAAAGGGCCTGAACCTCAGTCCGGGTGTTAGCTATGTGAAGCACGAAAGTTTCACGAGCCGAACTCAAGGCCACTTCTTTCTGGGACAATAGAGCCCTTAGTCTAGTCATGCCGTTGAACTCTGCCTTCAAGGTTGGTATGCGTGGCCAAATGGAAACCTCCCTATTTTCATGTGTGGGTGGGTACAAGACATTTCTGCAGCAAACGACACGTTCACTTACTGTTACCACATAAGCTACACCTTTAATTAACCCGCAACAATCTTCATTATTCAAAAGTAAATAACTCCCGTTCCCCAACAAGGTAAAAGTCGGGGTGATTGCTGGTACAGGAGTGCCTATTAAAACACAGGCCAAGTTTGGTCGGTCCTGGTTGCAAGAACCGTGTAATTGTATGTGCCTACACATTAACGAGTGATCTGGAGTTTCCCTACATTCCTCCCCATTTAGATAAACTTCCTGGCCGTCTTTCAAACATCTATAAGTGAAAGGAAGGGACCAGACTTCATGGAGAAATGCACTACCTAAGGGCTCGTAGCGACCTATGGCAACATATCGCATACAATTTGTAAATTTATACAGTGCAAAAGGCAAAGTTATTAAACCGTGGATAAGCCACGTTGCATCGTTGGCCTCTGCCACAGAGAAAGGCAAGGACTCCAATTTCTCAATATGTAACATAGAAAATGAAGCATCTCGCATGGAAAGCAAGCGCTGCTTGTCAGTCAAATTAAAGGGAGCAAAGAGAGAAGAAACATTCATGTAGGTCCATGGCACCTTGCCAGCCTTCAACGTTTGAAGGGTCCATGCAAATTGCATGATAGAACGTAATTGATTTTGACCATGGTACAACCCAGACACTTCATCATGCACAATATCCACTACAGAAGACACAATGTTATCCAAAGTGTAAATGCGGGAAGAAAGCATGTTAATACTATTATCCACCACAGCCAGCACCTTTTCTAAATTTGCCTGATCTATAGCTCTAAGGCGTGTCGCAGCCTCAATCTGTGATGTCTTCCAGATTTCATTGTAAACAGCATAAATCCATCGTTTTGATCTACTACTAGCCGGGCCTTTTATGAAATCATTTAAATCAACATCATCATTTAGTTTTGCAAGATGTAATTTAACTGCAGATAATTTAGAATGTTTCAGCCACGTTTGACATAATTTACCCACAGAGTAAGTTGTGACAGAATGCTCAGCGTCAAAACGTGAATCTGGTTTAATCTGAGCAAAGCCGTCAGACAAACCCAGAAAATGGCGCTGGCAAGAATCAGCACTCTTGTGCCACACTAGCCAACCTTTTGGGTCTATACTGGATATGTTAAAGGAAGAATTCAGCAATAGGGTCTGTAAGTCCCTAATCGAAAATTGAGTATAATTACTCCAGCCTGAATATTCCTCTAACTCGGGGATAGAAGGAAAATTTAGTTTTTTAGCAGTAGCCAATCCAAAGCATGTCGTTTGTGAAATAGTAGAATTCAAAAACAAAATCTGATTCGGGATGAGACATGCACGGTGCAAAGCCTCAGCGCCTTGTACCTGCCAGTTTTTAGAACCCCAAACTGATTTTAGGTCAATTGTTTCCTTCCATAATTCATAACCGCCAACAGCCAGCTGATCAAGAAAGGACTTCGAATACAATAATTTGGTATCGGTAAGTCTAACCTTGGACATAGGCTTCTGTGAAAAGGACTCGGGATTAGACTGATTGAAGTCAGTAAAATAAGTGTACTTTTTCAAAAAAGTACTAGAACTGCCTTGTATAGGAACTGGGCAATGCTCCCATTGTGTATAATTTACAGTATTCCTTCTGGAAGCCGTTTTATGCAAGAAGTGATTGCCAAAATGTTGAAAGCAAAACAAATCACCATAATTAGCAGATTCTAAATATAAATCTTCAGCATCAAAGGCAGCATAGTATTTCAAATCAGAAAACAAAGACTCTACGGCCTGAACATCCCAATCATCAGAACGTATGTTTTGTTTCACCACATCCCCCATGTTAACTCTAAGCACATTGGGGACATGAACAACCTCGGTAGGGCCATGAATTTGAAACCTAACGGCATCCCATACTATCCCATCAAGGACAGGCCAAGCAGTGATGTTAACAAACGTCAAGTCTCTTCTCAGTCTATGTGCAGAATGAGATGAGGAAAGGGGAGCCAAAGTTCCATTGAGATGGCGAATGCATGTTCTTTCCTCTACATAGTGTCCATTTACCAATCGGAAAAAATAAAATACAAAACCAATTGACATAAAAAGATATATCGAAAAAAGCACCAGCCAAATATATGTCCAAGGCGGAATTAAAAAATGTTTTTTAAACAAGCTGGCATAAACTGCAAAACGTGAGGGTTTCTTCGAGGTATTGGAAACAGAGTCAAAGGAAAATCTGGATTCTGTGGCCAAACGTGCTTGCAGGTCAGGCATGGACAAGTCAGTGGGGTAAGTATAGTCAATTTCAGTAAGGTCTGTACCGGGCAAAGTACTTATTAAAGGACTGGAAATCGCAGGTAATTCAATAGCTACTTCAGTTTCATGATTAGAAGCTGTGGGCAAAACTGAATTTCTCACAATGGAAGGACAGGAAACAGCCGGTGTCATGCTAAGAAGAATCGGCCACTCTGTGTATCTTGACATTGTCAATTGAGATAAGCCTGTTTTCCTTACGACCAGGAAGTGGTGGTAAAATTACTGTTCTTGTGCCCTTCACTCCAAGGACTGGAACCGGAGCTCGATAGGAAGGACCAAATTCTTTCTTGTTGTCGATCTTCTCTCGAACCAGTTCTCCAACTTGGGGTAGCCAGCCGACTACCGGGATCTGCAACGCAACATCCGACGTGGAGGGCAAATGTTCCTTTGCAAGACTGTCTCTGGTCTTTTGTAGATTCTGTAAAACAGTACAATGTTCATCTACGTCAAAGGTCGTGGCGCGAGCCACGCAGTCTAGACCGTCAAGGTCAGGGACGAACATCTTGATGCCAAAGAGCATTTCGTATGGGGTCCGCCCACCCAGAGAACTTCTAGGGAGATTATTAAGAGCACGCTGCACGCCATAGAGGTGGGCTAGCCAGTTTCTGCCAGTGCCTATAACTCGAGCTGTCAAAGATTGCTTTAAATCACGGTTCATTCGCTCCACTACACTGTTACCCTCAGGTCTGTAGGGAGACGAAAACTTGACTTGGACCCCCATCGAATGCATGGCATCCTTATACGCCTTAGAGGCGAAAGCCGGACCCTGATCCGAATGGAAGGTACCACAGGCAAAAATCCCTACAAAGATGCGCAAATCTCTAATGACAGTCCGTGAATCAGCGCTGCGATGGGGCCAGACCCACACAAAGCGTGTGCATGAATCAACTACAACTAAGATGTACTTATACGCAGTGTCAGATGAAAAAGGACCGCAGTGATCTAAATAAACACAACCTAGTGGTTTATTAGAAATGTACAACTGAGTCTGTGGCGGACGCGCAGCAGTCGAAGGTTTAATCTGCTGACATATGTCACAAAGAAGGACATAATCACGCGTCTGTTTGTACAGTCCCCGCCACCAGAAACGTTGTTGTAATTGAGTTACAGTGGCTGAGACGCCCGCATGCGCAGACGCCACACCTTCATGAGCCGCAGTAATCAAGTCTGCCCTGCGATCCGCGTTGGGAATCAAACGTTCACCAACATCAGGTATTTTCACAAAAGGAACCTTTTCGGGACTTAAGTGGTATGTGTACTTCGAAGGGAACCCCGAAGGATGTTTACCTCCCTTCTCAGTGGCAGCAACTGCTTCCAAGATGTCACTATCAATCTTACTTTTGGACCGTGTAACTGCTGCAACTAAGTATGTAGACACTGCTGATTTTGCTGCTTCATCAGCAAGCGAGTTACCGACAGCGTGGACTCCCACACGCTGATGGCCAAGAGTATGAATTACAAAAACGAGCGGCAACAAAGCCTTCAGCTCTGCCACTCGAACCCAGATCATCTTGTGTTTTATTGTGCTACGCTTGGAATCACGAAATTCATCCCGAATCCAAAAGAACAAGTTTTCATTGTAAGACTGGACACAGTAATAAGAATCACTCACAATAAGAGTAGTAACACTAGGATCAGCGTACTCCAACGCTAGTAAGAGAGCACAAAGCTCTGCCAATTGTGCGGTGCAATCGCCCAGTGGCAACGTGTGCACTTCCCTGGAAACGAACTCATCGTTCAACATTGCACCGACCACAATGGCGCATGCGGAAACGTAGGCGTGTTTAGAGCCATGCGCACCCTGCGCCGAACCATCAGTGTATATGATGCAATGGAAGTCCTCCAAAGGTCGCATAGCCAGAGGAGCAGGGTGAACGAACTCATACTGCAAGAACTCTTGCGACCGTAATGAGGCGTCAAAAATAAACGTGACATCCGTGGACGTCAAGGACGCAGCCCATTGTATCCACCGAGGGTGCAAAGCTTTTGAATTTGGTACACTGGCTTTCGTGACTGCCTCCAAATGAGGACAGGGTGTTACAACCAACATGCGTTTCCCCTGTGACAGAGCTCGTTCTTTAAGAATCGCCATATGCACAGCTGTTAAAACCTTTTCCACAGTGGGAAACCGCATTTCAGCCGAAGTGTACAAGTGCGACTTGTAAGCAATAGGTACTGTGTCTCCTTCATTAAAAGTGAGGTACGTGAAACTCACTGTCCCAGGGACAATCCTTATCACCAGGTTTGTGTGGTTATCACGAGTCAGTAAGAATTTAGAAGCGAGCAGATCAGCCTGCAAGGACTGCAAGATGGCTGAGTGCTCAGGCAGCCAGCATGATTTGGAATAAGTAGGTTGTATCAGAGCATACAGAGGCTTGATACGCTGGGCATATTCCGGAATGTATGTCCTTCCGAAATTTAAAAAGCCCAGTAAAGACTGTAATTTTTTCAGTGTTGTTGGAGCGCGCAACTGTGCACATTTCTCCAAGAAGTGAGGAGCCAAACCTCTACCTTCATTGTTGAGCTCATAGCCCAGAAACAACACTGTGTGTTCAGCAATGTGCGATTTAGCGAAGTTAAATTTGTAACCCATGTCAGCAAAGTTACAAATAACAGAATTTACACGACACAGATGCTCCCAAATATCGTCGTCTGTGAGATATATGTCATCCACATACGAACAAGCATCCGGGTCGAGTGCCTCCAAAATAGAGACAATGCGTGCGGTAAATATACCAGGACTATTCTTATAGCCCATTGGGAGACGCCGGAATTGTTTTTGGACCCCAGCGCATGTAAAACTGGTCCATTGGGAGCTAAAGCTGTCCAATCTGTGGGCATAGTAACCGTTGGATATGTCAAGCATTGTTTTAAAACGCTTACGCACTAGACTATCCACTAGGGCAGAGCCGTGAGTATTCTGTACTGCACAGTTACGGCAATGCGAGTTCAAATGCCGGTAATCCAATACTAAACGATATGATCCATCAGGCTTGGTCACAGTAAAAAGAGGATTATTCATCGGTGACACACACGTTTCAATAACTCCCTGATATTCTAATTGTTCAAGGATTTCCGTGACGGAAGATTTTGCTTCACGCCGAAGGGGATATTGAGGTTGAGGCTGCGGCTGAGACCGCAACGGAATTTCGTGGCAAGGGGATAATTTGTCCCAACCACATTGGTTACGGTACAGAGCCGGTGCGAGAGCCCGAGCCGACTCTTCTGCAAAATGCTGCGCATGCTCTTTCGAGACAGTGTTCGCGAAACTGGGGAGGATTACCTCCTCCCCTCGCGGCGCCGCGAGCACAAAATGTGGGGGCCAGTCAGCCTCCGAAAGCAAAATATCATATGTAGACGAAAGATTTTCCCAAAATACCCCTTTTACAGTACGCTGTATGTCACCTTCAATTAACAGGACAATTTCATAAAGTCGCTCAGGGGGAGCAAGTCTCGTGTCTGCTGTCTCAATTACAACATAGACATCAGTCGCTGTCACCCTCAGTAGTGGACGCAGCGCCTCCCTGACTATGGTAATCTCCGCCGCGCTGTCCAGCAAGGTCAGAGCCCACATCAGATTCCGAAGCCACGTTCTCACTATCTGTGGCATATCGATGCGCTGTTAAGGCTGCGACTTTCTTTTTCGCAAACTGCGGTCTCTTTGGCGTAGAATCCTCCTGCTTCCCTGCGCCTTCTGTCTTGCGGGGCTGGCCACGTCCTTGTTGGCCACCACGTCCCCGTCCGCCTCCTCCTCCACCGGTCTTCGGGCCCGATGAGTCCTGAAAGGAACGAGGAGAGCGTTGATCAGAAACCTGAAATCGATCAGGTGATTTAATCATCGCGCGATCGCGCAAATCATAAACTTTCTCAGCTGGCGCAGGGACCTGTGACGCAGGATATGATTCCTGAGTCTGCTGTTGTTGCTTCCCCTGTTTCTGTTTCTGAGGCCAATTCTGTTTTTTGGACTTGGGTTGTACATCTGCCGCAGCAGATTGCACTTGTGGTTGTTTCTTCTCCTTAACCGCGAAGTACTTCAAACCCTTACTTGTGCGACCGATTGTTTTATAAGCGGCCACCACAATCTTCGCCAACTGGCGGGGCTTTTCGGCATCGGGTAACGCCGCCAAGGCATTAAAAACCTGGAAGTTCACAGCATCCCCCTTGATGTTGGAGAGTATGAGTTCACTTACAATCTCAAAAGAACCACACAGGCGCATACCCAATTCAACCGCTGCCTCTGGACCGCGATCATCCTGAACACGTTTTATGATCGTAGGCAGTACAGCCATAGATGGGGTGCCGAAACACCTTGCATAAACAGCCGCAAAAGTTTTACCCCAACTTTCACAGTCAACGAGTTCGGGAGTGACATCCTTAGGTAAAGTAATCGTCAACATTCTATGTTTATCAGCAGGAGTAGAATTTGGAAACACGGCTTCCAGTTGGTCAAATTTCTCGGCCAGCCAAAAAGGAAAATCATCCTTATTATCAGGGCGTTGACCAAAAACCGAATTTACCATAACCGGATTGAGCCGTAAACCACCACGTTCCGTTTGAACGGCCGCACCCCCGGGGGGACCACCCGGGAGATGACGACCTATGTATTGCACCAATGCACGAATCACAGCAATCGAGACAACGTGTAGTCTGCGAATATCAGCAAGGGGACAAGCGCCGTGATTCGGGTGCGGGGTGAATCCACCCAAAGCAGGCCAATTTATACCTGGAATGGAAAGTGGACCTAACCTCGCATCGGACAAAGAGTGGGGGAGGGCGCCATCAAACCAAACGCGATGCTGCCAATGATCAATAGGTATTTCCAGTGCCCTGTACGGGGTGTATTCAGCCGGTACAGGGGAGGGTGTGTAGGTGTGGAACACACCAGAATTTGCGTCCACTGCCGGAAATGTTACCCATGAATAAAACAGTTCGAACGGGTACGCCGGATCCGCACACACCACTAAAATCACAGCCATGCCCTCCAACGGGACCTGGTATGTCTGTAGATGGGTGCGCACCACAATGCGACTATGCTGCGCAATGGCCACAGCCACGATTTCACCGGAACCACAGAAAAACAAAGTCAACTTTGTAGCACAACTGGGTAGTAAGTCAAAGAAACCGTTTTAGATAGATTCAAGCTTGAAAAGACCTATTTCAAAAAAATAGGTAGGTTTCACCGACACCACCGTTTTCCGGAAACGATAGTGAAGGGGTTAAGGTTTGAACGATATACTACTCGAGTGTCATGATATAAGACCACCAACGTACGGGCGCCATGTAGCAGGGTGTCTGTTCTCCCACAGAACTGTGCACAGAGGATTGGAACCTCAGCGAATTAGGGTGACCCAAAACTCACCTCAGTACCCAACAAACCCCTTACCGAGCTAGCTACAGTGTCTCATTGGTCATAACCAACTCCCAATGTTTAGACAAACCAGAACATGAACTCACCAACCTCAGGTTACGTGGAACACATGAGCACTCTTTCGTTATACAATCATTTCAAACCAGAACATGGAGTAAAGAAGAACACGTGAGCATTTGAAATGTTTATTTACTAATGCCGTCTTCTCAGGCGCAGTATCTTAGATAATACAAGTAAACATATTATCAACAACAAAGCTACAAGCATAGTTACTAGTCCATAGAAAGCGAACGGTGACAGCATGTTACCATGCTGTAAATTAATAAGGGTTAACAACACTTATTTCTCACCCTCCCTAACTCGCATATTATATTAATAGCTAAGAAGGTCTCTTTGGGTTGAATTAGGGCGGGCCCATACCTCAGTGTCCTAGAATGAAGGGATCACATCAGCATACACCAGCTCTCTCTGCATGCGAACAGCATCAAGTGTGTTATGTGTGCCTCAAGCAAAGCAATATAAAACCCGCCTTAAAGCCAAAGTTGGCAGAAGCTGCACTTATGTTATGTCTATGAAGGCGCGAAGATCAGACCTCATAACAATTCAGTATCTTGTTGTTCCTGAAGCTTCAGCACTCTCTGTACAGACATAGTTTATTGAGCAAAGCTGATATCAGAGTAATAACATATTATTCTCATGTAAATCACAACGAACTACTAGGTTGAAAGCTAAATCAACAATTAAGTGTCGTGTGCAGAAGCAGCAAAAGGAAAAATGGCGTTTAAACATGTAATGTGCCTATGCTAACTTAACGCATTATAAAGATATATAGTAGCTATATGACAATGTACAATCCCTTAGTGACTCCAAGGGTTCAAATGTGGAAGGTAAGCCGCGAGCCCAGCGCATCCTCCTGGATATTATAGATACTCATGACCTAGCGGATGCATGGCACCTATGTAACTGCCTTGGAGTATATATTTTATTCATCGCCTCATGGTGTGTGGATGTGGGCTGACTACTGGCTTCTCTCTGTGTACGCAGCCTTTTGGCTGACGGACATAGTGCACCTTCTGCAAATGTAGGCAGATTACTCCCTGGTTCGGCTGGTGCTGCGAGTACCTTGCAGGGGAGGCCAGGCATGTAAATGGTGATTCCCCAATACCTCTCCCCAGGGCAAGATGTTCCTCATGGAACTGTGCAACTATTTCTGAATACTTTGCCCTTAACGCCGGCTCCGTCGACACACACACCACCCTACTGGAGCCCTTGAAAGCCTACATCTGCAGGGTCTGCACTGCGAAACAGGACTGTGTACTACGCAATATTCGCAACCATCTGGACAACATGGAGACCAAACTGCTTAATATTGATCGAGAGGTTTCATGGCTACAGTGCGAGAAGTAGCTGCATCACCATTCTGTTCTGATGGACGAGTTTCTGGTTTTAGCAATCACAGAGATGGCCTACTTAGGGAAATAAACATAGGTCAGGCGCTACGGGGACGGAGAATGTCCAGCCGCACTCTGGCCCAGTGGGTACATCACCAAGCTGCTGACAGAGGGAGGTGAGCAAATGAGCGATGGCGAGGATATAAATAGCTCAGCTTTAAAAATATTATGAGCGGCTATACTCCGTCCGGACAGCAGGCACCACTGCTGCAATTGCAGACTACCTCACTGAAATCGCAATGGTCTGGATAATAGATTGGCAGAGGCAGTTGTTGAGTGAACCCATCACTAAGGAGGAAATAGTGCAAGCGATAGCTGCCCTAGACTGGTCCAATGCGCTGGGACTAGATGGACTAATGGGTGCATTTTATAAGGCATATAAAGACTTGCTCGACCCGCATCTCCTGGAAGTATATGCCAAAGCCATAGAGGCCAGAGAACTCCCACCCAAGCTCCAGGAAGCTGTGATCAATGTGCTCTTGAAATGTGGCAAGGCACCCCCACCACTGTACTTCATATCGCGCTCTTTCGCTACTTAATCGTGACAATACATTTCCGTCCAACGTTACTGTTACAGGGCTGGCCCTCTTGTTGAAGCAAATTATATTACCAATAAAAACAGTTTTTGTCCCCCCACAGGTCCATCTCCCTCAAACGGTGAACAATATTGGTTCTCCAACTGGCACAACTTCAGTACCCCTTGTTAAGTCCCTAGAAAATGGTACCCCTGGTTCCTAGGGCATTGGTACGGAGGAAGGCCCCCCTAAGGGTAGAAGCACAAATTGTGCCAACTTAGAGTCCCCTCAGCAAGGCCATGCACTCTGCCATTGCAGACTGCGTAGCTTAGTACAGACAAAACATGAAGAGTCAACATGGCACACTTCTTGTGTGCCTCGCCATGCTCACAGACACTGCATGGAATATACGTAAGACACCCCTCTAACAGGCCTTATAGCCCTAAGGCAGGGTGCACTATATCCCCTGTGATGACATATCTGAATGAGCAGATAAGCCCCTTCAATATCAATGGCAATTTTTGGATAGTGCAAGTGAACAGGGAAGCCTTGGGGACTACATGACCAGAGAACTCGTCATTACAAGATCCCCAGCTCCAAGATGGCTTCACTGTGTTATGGTATGTTTGCTACCAAACATTTTGTCTTAATAAACCTGCACTGAATCCAGTGTCAGATTTAAAAATTGCACACAGTGTACCCCTTGGAGGGGTCCCCTGACACCTACTAACTCTTGGTGTGGTCAGCGACTGGTTTAAGCCAACCTGTCACTACCAGACAGAGTTCTGACCTCATGGGGTGAGCGCCAACGAGCTCAGAGGTCGAGAACAAAGCCTGTCATGAGCAGAGATGTTCACACCTCCTCGCGTTCAGGCAGTCATCCGTGGAGGGAAGCTTCAAAGGCCTGGCCGCCTTAGAAACGCAACCACAGTCTCTCCTGATGGAAAGATCAGGCCCTCTCTAATGTCCTCGCCCATTTTGGTGGGTAGACAAGTGGGAAAATCAAAATTAGAGTAGTAGGTGTGCCCCCCTCTGCCAACTCCACCCCTCAGGTGCTGGAGGCAAGATGAAACATTTTTCAGTGCGCACCATCTTGAAGTTGGTGGGACTTCTCCAATCAGGGTTAGGACTTGGGTTGTGTCCCCTTCACACAGGAGGTGGCCATAATGGAGGGTGTAAAAACCACAGGCACAGCTCCCACCTTATAAATTGACTCCCTTAGTATTTAGGTGCCATCCCTAAACCCTGAACTTAAAATTCCACAGACACAAGAAGATGACCGAAGAAATACTGTTGGACCAAGAACTGCACACCTCCTGGTGGATTTTGGGCGCAAACTCCAGACAACTTGACACTCACCATCCTCCAGCTGGCCTAGTCGCTGTATGGCCTCCACAAACCCCAGGGAGTCATCAGAACATCGAAAATTGCCAAAGAACTCCCTCCAGATATAGGTACTGTGGCCCTGCAGCCCCAGGCACCAAAAACTGCAAAGTCCGGTCCAGAGTCGTCTAGCTCCCCAGCCCGACTGATGTCTCCGAGTGCCATCCAAAAGGTACGCATGCTCCAGAGGGTCAGCTCGGCCTCTGCACCAAGTCCTGAGGCGCCAGGACACACTGTAGCTGCAAGGCACCAATTACCGGGTTACTGGACTACCTGCTGCAAAGGCCTAGAAAACAGAGTCCGGGCGGACTCCAACTTTACAGTGAGCAGGCACCGGACAAGGGACTTCGGGACTCCAAATACCCATCTCAGATGTAGCCCAGCAGCTCCAGAATTGTCACTCCAAAGTGCCGGCCCATGACCGCAAGGCTTAACTGTGCGCGCCTTTGCCCAGATGTCCATCTTCCCTGCACCCAGCCCGCCCGGGGAATCTTCAAACTAGCTGTGCTCCCAAGGCCCCAGAGCCCTTGCAACCTCTACTCTCCCTTGAGAGTTCTCGGACTTGCTTGCAAGTCCCCTTTTGCTTTTACAGGTGGTCCCTTGGCTTCATAGCTCATCAGCTACAAAGTCCCGTTTTCGCCTTGTTTCCCAGGAAACCAAAAAAGCTCTCGAGAACTTGGCCTTGAACCAGATCCTTCACATTTTTACAAGGGTAACCACACAATAACTGTATTGCATTGCTTTTTCCTATTGTCTTTTTCCTTCCACGGGAAATGTATTGTGCATAATTGCGCACAACTGTGATAACTGCATTCTACCGTGATTTATCGTATTGCGAAAGGTATTTACCTTGTACCCGAAGTTCTTGGTCTAAATAATTATGTAAAACGAGTACTATTTTTCTAGTTCGGTTTCGACTTCATTAATTGAGTGTGTGCCTCATTTATTGCCTTGGTGTGTACAACAAATGCTTAGCACTACCCTCTGATAAGCCTAACTGCTCGCCCACACTCCCACAAAATAAAGCATTTGTATTATCTGTTTTTGCCTCTGTAAACCAATAAGGGTCTCTTCGACCTCTCTACAGAGTGTACCCCATTGTGGTGCACTATATAGAGTGGTGGGTTTCCTCCACCTCCCATCAGCAATTGCTTGAAACAGTATGGCTCAGCATCTTCTGTGTGAGTTGGCATCACTTGCACAACCAAGTCCGAGATTGTAAGGGAGTATTGGCCCAAAAGGCATGTAGTATTCACAGACCGCAGTGCGAGCTGGCAGAAGAGAACATCCTCTTCCCGAAGGTATCCAGTCTTTTGGATTCCCTATCCACTGGAACGGTAGGGTAGGGAAGGCGCCGGGATTGATTTTGGATATTATTAAAGAAAAAGGGGCAACCCAGTAACCCAGGCCGGACAATTATTATCAATAATAGTGGTCCCTGTGGGAGACGTGTAGCCTTATACTTCCAAGGCAATAGTGATGTAAAGAAACTCTGCTGCAGGTTAGTTAAGTTAAGCAATAAATGCATTTTGTTACGTATTCATATAATGTAACGATGGTCCATAATAATATGGCACAGCATTTTTATTACTCGAAAGATAAGTTGCTCCTATAAAGTGACGGCACAGTGAAGGTGAGTAAAGCTTTTATCTGAGTTCTCCGAGCATAAACCACGTACAGGAGACTTTGCAAAACGGTGGCCAATATAAAAGGCAAACATTAATCACTCTTATTTAATTGGACTGAAATTGTCTAAGTAGTTCCATGTGACTAACCAGTAATTTACTTACGAAGAGAGTCAAATTATAATCATCTCTGTAAGACCCCAACCTAAATAATTGTGCCAAAGGGGTTGAAACGTCGACAATACCATATGTAGATTGATTTTTAAATTTGATTGGGGTTTTTGATACTCATGTTTTGAGTACCATCAGTAACAGCATACTGCCCAATCAATCACATGTATATATATTTCTGTATATAGCACAAGCACACTTTTATAGTCACTTTACTCACCTTCACTGTGCTGTCAATTTATAGGAGCACTTTATCTTTGGAGTAATACAAATGCTGTGCCATTTGATTATGGATTATCATTACACTATATAAATATGATTTACAAAATAAATGCATTTATCATTTAACTGAAATAACCTGCAGAAGTTTCTTTATGCCACTGTTGTCGTGGAAGTTCAAGGCTACACTTCCCTCATAGGAACCACCTTTTCTTGATAGTAAGGGATTGATTTTGGAGGCGGAGAATTGAACCACCAAGCTCTCTGGGGCCGGGTGCTGTGTGAGCAAACTGTGGTCACCTGGGGAGGGGCGACAGCAGCTGGTATTGTCCTATGCACAGGAGCCCCTCTCCAGGGCTTAGACCAGGTCCTGAGTGGGACGACTGGTAGGGCTTCATTAAATGAAAGTACTGGTTCAGTGGGGCAACTCCTGGCCTAAGCACCACCGTCAAGACATTTGTCATGACTACCACGCAAGATAGTATAATGTCCATGGCCTAAGCCACCCTCCGCACCACCACTGCGAATGCGGCACTCACCTCCATTGACAAGGTAGGGAGAGAGACCTGTGACTATAAAGATGTCCAGTCCACTGGCATCCACCAGAAACTCTTACCAGGTGTTCTCGGAATCATCTAAGGGCTGGTATCTATAAGGGGCTGTAGACTCCTCCCAATCAGCACTCAATCCAGGCCAGTTATAGGAAGAAGGCACTGGTCCCAATATGGGGAGTCCGCCCCAGGTTGGTGCCGGAGCAAGACGACACCCGTCCAGCTCTGTACTGGAGTCGGGAATGATGATGAGGGCAGCACCATTGCTAGGCGTCAGTAGCGCCGGCAAGGGAGTAGGCACCATGGAAGGTCAAGGTCGCTTGCTTGACCGGCGATACTCTAGACCCGTCACTGGATTCTTGGGTCGCCAATGGTGCCGAGGACAAACCCGTTGGCAGAAGGCCAAAAAGGGCCCCGCCCAAACCGGTGGGGCCCAAGGGTGCTCCACAGAGATCGTGCTGCCCATAAATGAGGTGCATGGCCTCATAAAATTATTTTAGCTAGGCAGGGATCGCTCTGGCTTCCGGAAACTCAGGGAGGCAGTGAGACAGCACAGGCGTAGGCTCCACCACAGAGTTTGGTCTTGAGTGCTAACAATCCCGCGACTCAGCCAAAGACGTGTGCGGCACAGTGTAAGACCATTTCGACTAATCTTTTTTTCTTGTGGGACTTAACCAACTTCCAAGACTACTTGGAGTTGGATGACGATCCCCAGGTACAACTCCAAGACTGATCTTGGGACCTTCTTCGCGACCGAGATATGGAACGTCACAGAGTCAGTCAATGTGGGGTTACAAGGAGCTTGAGGAACCGCTCCCTCTGTGCCTTGGAATGCATGGCCTGGCAATCCTCGCGCATCTTGGAGTCATAATCACACTTCAAACACCACAGGCAACCAAAATACAGATCCGTCACCAACATCTGTCGGTGACGGGCGCCACAGGACTTAAACCCTGTCTTCTTGGTGGACATCCTGCACACTAGGAGACAAAGTCTCCAAAAGTATTCGACAAAAGGGTAAAAAAAACTACTGTGGGTAGGTCTCTTCGGATCTGAGCTGACTGGCACGGATAGAGAAGAACGAAAGTCAGCCATTGTGGTGCCACCTATACAGGCACCGAGCACATCACTTTTGGTGCTGACCACGCCACACAGAGCCGAACGACGTACACACTGCTCATCAAAAGTTTCCCGATCCAGTCTGATGTCTGGGGAATATTCTAAGGTAAGCAATCTGCGGCTAGAAGTCTCTAGATTGTTCAATAGAGTATCCAAACCAAGGGGTCTTGATTGTCTTGATATCACAGTGCTTGCAGGCTATCCATGGTTAATCTCACCACTGATTGAAGGCAAGTGAAGATGAATTCTAGGTCAGAGGATTAAGAATAGGATGAATCAGTGAGAGAAGGATGGTTAGTATGATGCCCTAGAGCCGAAACCCTGCAATTACCTCTAGAATTCTTCACAATGGCTAAGTCTAACATTGCTTTCAGGAGTGGTACAACCTTGCACTTCATGCTAATCTGGTGGTCCCAGAGGGAACTGGAACAGATGTCAAGACAGAGTGCAGGTGTGCATCAGATGTCTTCCCTCATCATGAGAGACAGGATATGAAGGGCATTTGCTGCCAATGGCATGGCTTAAAGTTGAAGTGTCGCAACAAGAGCTCCCAAGTTTAAACATAAAAGAAGATGGTGGGGGGACTAAAACAGCAACACAGCAGCCCAAAAAAAAAACTGTAGAGAGACCTCCCTAGGAATTCACTGATTTAGAGAGAAGAGGATACCAAGCTATGAATAGGGATAGAATATGCTGCGTAAAATGTTCACATGCATTTGTGGTGCTGCCACAGAAGAATACAAAAGCCGTGTCTGGTTCAACCACAAAGTGACTCGTACACCCACAGGTCGTAAATGGGAAAAAGCCAGGACAAAAGAACAGTGTTTTATCATTGTCAAGCCAACAAAAAAGGATGGTGGTCATCAGCATTATAATACAAACCTTTCTATTCAACTAAAGTAGCACCGGTATAGATCTTAAGCTAATGTTTGTAAAATCTTATTTTTTAACCCTATATCTGCCTACTTTTTAACTACCCCAAACAATTAAGGATGAAATACTGTGAAGAACGAGTACAACCACATGTCTCCCATTCTATTATGATGGGTAACCTAGACCACCCCAAAGCTCATGTCCACACTATCTCGGTCAACAAGACCGTATTTCAAACAATATGCTTAAATCCAAAATAACCATATCCCTTTTTTTTTTTAAGGTTATGCCTCATCAGTCAAGTTCAAATTAAGATTAATTTGAATACGGACGTAAGACTTTGTAAATGCAGCAAAGTATTTGAATAAATTAACAAAATACATGAAAACTCTGCATGAAATATTTTATAACAAATCAAGTGTGTAGCTAGGAAACTAGTTTCTTGTCGCCGACTAAACTGAGATTATTGCTGTGGTGGGAAAATGCAAGCAGCAAGTTCAAAAACTGCAAGACTGAAAAACTTCAATTTAAGAAGTTCGTGGGCAGAGATCATAGTCATTATTGGATATTAAAAGTTATTTTATGAAAAGGACGCTCTTTCGCCCGTGACATCTAACATAAAAGAAAGCAGTGCAATTTTGTGTTAGTACTGCTGGTGTACTGTACAAAGGATACCAAAGCGGTGCCAAGTAATGTAGCATTATAGGCTTGTTTTATGTTTTTTTGTTTTTTTTTAAGAAACTTGTCTATAGAGATGAAACTCCCTGGTGCTTTGCCCGTGTGACAATCTTCTCCTAATTTCAAGGTTCTGGCACATCCAGAATGTGTTTTTTTTTTGCGGGAGACTTGTTCGAAGCAATCAAGCTGGGATGACCAGTTTGGTGTCTGTATTAATCAGGGAGACAAGCCTAAAGCACGAGCATCTAGTTGTATTCTTGCCTGGCTTAAGCAGTGTTATGAATATAGCTTCCCACAGGGTCAGGTGGGAGTATCCTAGTTTCTCTCATTTTCTAACACAAGTCTAACAAATTTTGGTCTACGACCTAGCTATATTCTTTTTAAAATTTCATGATTAGGCCATCCGGTCACGTGGCGTTACCTTTAACCATTTCTTTAATATTTTGTGTTGGTTACCATAAGTGGCTGGGTTGGTCTCTCTCGGTCTCTCATATGCAACTTTAGTTAGGTCGTGGTAATTCTTTCTAAAAGGATAATTTTACGAACGGCGTAAGCCTGTAATGACTAAATGTTTGTATGATTATCTGTAAAAGCCCCTAAAATATCAGGAATATAAGTGCAAGTTCTCCCTTTTTGCTTATCTGTATCACTTCTCCCGAAAGCTCAACAACTTCTGAGTAGTCTAACCAGTGTACAATTAGGTTGTCTCCTTCCTCACACTACGGAGCAGACCCATATTTATTTAGGAACTTGACTTCGCGTTCTGAAACAATACAAAACCCAGTGAGCTTCTCCTGCAACAGAGATATTGTGCTTTTATTTTATTTTTGGATCTCGTGTATGATAAAATTCCAGATTCTGCATCTCTACCTCCAGGCTTTTTAGGTGATCATGTATAGTTTGTGAATCCCAGCTTGGTATCAAATGCAGATTCCTCTGTTGTAGCCCTTGAATGACTCGCATATAATGACGGGGGCCAAATGAACCAACACCAATTTCAAAATATTCCATAATCAGTGGATTTATTTCTTTGATATACAAACCCCATCCAGCAATGCCCTGGATGGGAAATCTTGAAGCCCCCAATAGGCACTCTTCACCAGCAGCTCCAGAGTCACTTGCACAGAAGTGATCAGTTAGCATTTGTGGTAAAATGGCCACGCAGTACAACCAGAGGCCTATATTCTTGAAAATGAGCCAACAGTCACTACTGGATGCCGTATTGTGGGCTGCTGAATAATAATTTCATTTATGTGCCATTAACAGGTCTTAAACTCCTTATATCAGTTAAAACCATAGTGTTGCATGAGTCTTAATTGAGCTTCAGCTCTCTGAGACTGGGGTTGTGTCTGCGACAATCTGTCCATTAAAGGATCAAGAATTACATTAAAACCACCACCTCATATGGCAAGTTACTCCATCATCTTAAATCTTTAAAATAGTGCCTCACAGAAAGGTAGGCCATCTAGATTAGGGCCCTAGTAGTTAATGAGCGCAGTGTGTGTCATACAGTGAACCCCTGTATCATAATATACCATCTTTCCGCTACTTTCTGAATATGTTTAAGCAGATACCCTTATGAATTAAAACCAAAATCTAAATCCACCCCTACCCCACACAGAAAATGCCAACTATCAGTTAACACCCTTCTAAACAAGTTCACATACAATACAATATACCATCTGAAATTCATGCACACAGCAACCTTGACCACCGGTCTAGCCATACCAAGCACCTGGGCTGGGGCTCGTACGTATGTAAAAGAAATGTGCCAGTGTGCAATATCTCGAACATAGCAAAGTGCCAATTTGCGATTACAAACAGTTAATACTGTTGGGACTAGTCTACTGACCTATGCCCTTTCCTCTATAACAGTTGGCTGCCCTGGGGAAACTGTACATTGGGTATTATCATCATAACGCAGTCTACAAATCCCCAAGACCTGCTCCACAAATCCTAATGTTTGATAAACATAAAGGGTGGGACTACACAATATACCTCAAGCACCTAGGCCCAGGTATGTAATCTATCCAAGAAGTCAGCTCAATACCCAATGGAAGAGTACAGGACCAACAACCTACGGTAATCTGTATATCCACCTGACCTACAACAGATGGGTTAATTATTAATAATTCATTAACTGGAGCCAGCCTAATTGACAAAAATCCACTGGAGCAATGCACTAGTCAAGAAAATTTAGCAGAACAATTCCAATTTCAATTTTCAAAGCTTTATTCGATTTCCACGTATTAAAATCATAAACGCAGTTCATACAAAAAAAGTATATCTATACAAACATACAAAACATTTTTAAAAAAAGTATTAAATCAATTAGAGTGATTCAATCGAATAGTTAATAGGTCATCATGAATTCCATCATTTTAAAACACTTTTTAGAAAACATTTTCGTAGTCATTATACATAACATGGGGACCCCTTCCCAACAGATGGGTATAGTCCACCTTGAACCTTGTTGACAGGATATGTGGGGTGCTTTGGATAAAAATCATGTAGATCCCATACAGATATTGGGCCATCTCCTATTTGGGGCGGTTTAGATCGTAGATAGGGGACAATGTTCCTATTTCTAAATTTCACAAGGATCAGGTCCCCACTGATGTTTTTGGTTAAAGACCCTAGCCAGCCCACCCTTCTAACACAGAGGATTCCGCCGTCGTAATTAGGTGCAAGAGATCTATTTTTAGATAGCCAAAATGTGACCTTATTTAAAAGCTCCTGGCGACTTTCGGGTTTCCCGTGGGAGGGTGCCGGTATTCCTGAAAGGACGAGAACAAATGGGGCGGCTTCAGGGGGTAAGTGTATGGATGCTACTCTTTTTGGAGCCACTCTAGCAGCAGTATACTTAGTGAACCCGAGTTTAGGGGCGACTTTAGGGTCAGTTGTAACATTTTTATTAGGAGTATGTGAGGAAGTTTTGGGATGTCTACTTATGTTGATGGTTAAAGGAGCATTGGGGGCAGTAAGTAGATCAGAACCATTCAAGGTTACCTTCTTCGAAGTGAATGGAAGGTTGGCTTTAGCGATTGTCTCTTTTGTTATAGTAGTAGCCGGCGGGGCTCTTCCCCCATTAGAAGAGTCATTAGTGAGTGATGAAGAATTACCTAAAATGATTTTCTCAATTCCTGTTAATCTATCACCCAGGGCATTGACTTTTTCTACCAGTGGTAGTACGATAGAGTTTAACAGTAACTCTAACTGAGACAGTAAAGGGAAATAGGGAGAAGGTACTTGGTCATCGTATTTTCTGGTCTCCACCGTAGTTAAGATGGGGTTAGAGACTGGCGATGCAGGGCCGACGCATAGTTTAGATGTTTTAGAATGGTTCCCACTCTCATTTATCCCATCATGCTTCCTTTTAATATTTGGGCCCTGAGAAGAAGCGATACCTTGTGTATTGTTTGTTAGGGATGGTGGAATTAAGTCACCGGGTTTGCTAGTTGGAGTGATAGTACTAATGCTTTTAGCGGGAAATGGGGATGCCACTGGGGCGTAATTAGTTCCGCATAAGGCATTAAATTCCTCCCAAAAAGGCAAAATCTGCGAACTATCAAATATCACATGGGGAGATAGTCCAGTTACTAACGTTTGGCGCAGCTCATTCGTATCTTCACTGGAAGTGGGCAGTGTACTACTGGTCACGGTATAATTTAGGACCCCCTGACCTGAGTCGCGTAAGAAAGGAGATTTCTTATTTGTCCCCTTGGGTGACATAGTTCAGTACAGTAGTATATAAATGGTGCTGATGGCTTTCAGGAGAAAGTACACTGTCCAAAGCGTGTCAATATGTAGCTCTAGCACGTGTACCTCCTCTTGTCCCCGAGTCAAGGGGGCTGCCCCGTCCCGTCCTTGTCGGTCCTCTGAGGGCCACAGAGGGCCCGCCCTTTGCCCGGGCTTAGCCCGGCTGCACCCGCGCGCGTCCCGCGACGCGGAGGAAGCGCCGCTGTTAAATGCGCCTCCGGGCGCCAAAGATCGCGTGTCGGTGGGCGTGGCGATCACGCCAAGGATTATGGGGACTGTGGTCCTCCCGCTCCGCGGCCGCTGATGGAGTGCTTTGCGGCGGCGGTGAGGTCCAGCTGTGGCTACAACAGAGTCCTTGGGCAGCAAGTGTCCACCCCCTCAGCCTGGGAAGCAGCAGTCGCCTCCAGGCAACTAACGGATGTGGCAAGTGAGTCTCCGCTCTGCCGAGGAAGCGCCGCTGTTAAATGCGCCTCCGGGCGCCAAAGATCGCGTGTCGGTGGGCGTGGCGATCACGCAGAGGATTATGGGGACTCTGGTCCTCCCGCTCCGCGGCCGCTGATGGAGTGCTTTGCGGCGGCGGTGAGGTCCAGCTGTGGCTACAACAGAGTCCTTGGGCAGCAAGTGTCCACCCCCTCAGCCTGGGAAGCAGCAGTCGCCTCCAGGCAACTAACGGATGTGGCAAGTGAGTCCCAGAACAATTCAACATTGCAGGGTTTGAACAGTAGTCTATGACCCCTACTTTGCACTAACATTTCCTACATCACATTCAACCTCACCAATCATGGATGTCAACAGGTCACCTTTCCATGGAAACTTTATGCGACTTGATAGGCTCTTGAGGAAAAAGAGCAGCTGACTGCAGGTTGTTGAAGAGTTGTGCCTCTCCTTTGTGCTTGAGTCACATAAGATACTGCATGGCGTATTCCAGTTTAATCAGGTGCAATTTCTTTTTAATCAGGATGAATGCACCTCCCACCTCCTGGAGGGCTGTGAGAGATCCGGATATATGTATATTGTCACTTGTCTCTTGCCAGTCTCAGGATAGTAACCAAGTCCCCTTAATTTAAGAGGCAAGCTCTTATGGCCCAGAGTGGACCTCCAGGGACCAGCTTTAGCCCCAGTGAATAATGGGCACTTTACTATAAAATGGTAGAGAAGTGAGGTTTCTGGAAGACCGCCATTAGTAGATCCTCTACAAATATCTCAACATTTTGAAGGACTCTGGGATCCCAACGATGCACATACTGTTGCTATGTGCTCTAGCCTCCAATTCATCATTTTACTCCTTATGGTATCTAGAACATTTCTAATTTTTAAATAATTGTGTGTTTGCATCATCTTTCAATTCGGAAAAACATTCATCTGTCTTGTCTATTCCATCCACTTGCTACTCCAGGCCTTCATTGATGTGCTCCAATTGTGTAATTGGCAACGCTATCATGCAGTTAATCAAGTGGAGACTCTTCTGCATGCCTGAGCAGCCTATTAACCTTGCAAATGTAACTGTAGCTCTGTACCCAGCTAAAAGCTAAAGGTCCAGGCACCCTGGCACTTGGCAATTCTTAGCTTGATTGGTCAGAATAATATATCTGCAGACCATTCCATTTCTTTGGGGCTAGTAATCACAACAAACAAGCTGGTCATGTTCAGTCATTCTCATTCTCCTCACAGCAGCAAGCAAATACAAAAAAACAGTGATAAAGATTAAGATGGTGGAAACGCATCAATGTGAATGTTTTTTTATAATTAAAGGCTGTTTGACTGCTACAGTTCACGGAGTGAAGTGGTATTTCATTTGATGGAGTGATATCTTGGGGACAAGCTCTCCACACGTGCACAAGCCGATGAGCTTGCCATTTACACACACACACAAATATTATATTATATATATATATATATATATATATATATATATATATATATATATATATATATATATATATATATACACACTGTGAGGACTGAAGCTATATTTTATTAAGTTACACTTTTGATGTTGCAACATATGGTCCCAAATTGTACATTATTTGAATTTGATAAAAGTCAAAACCAAACAACTGCATGAAAGATATTACAATGAATCTATTGTAGGCTACATAGCTTACTTCTTTGAGTTGGTCAGCACTTCCCCAAGATGCAGACCGCTGATGGGAACTTTTCTTCTCCACTCCTTCTTCCCATGTGCTGGGAGTCTACACGAAATAAAGCATTATTATTCTTTTAAATCTAGAACAAAAATGTACTTTATATTCAGTTATAAAATAAAAACATTTTGGAATCCCCTAACTTGTCTCGCATCAATAGCCTGTAGAAGAACGAAAAGCAACTTACATGCAATCCTTGGTCTAGGTTATGGTACCGTCAACCTTTGAGCGAGATCCCAGAACATGCTTCTCTGGACTCTACCAGGTGGGCATTGGGGGTGGGAGTAATGAGTGTAAAGCAGAAGACATTCTTTACCCAATGGGTAATGTAAACAGCTCATGGCTAAACATGCCATGTGAAGAGGGCACACTGCGCTTAGGGGACTGGGTGTATGGCACGGATCAAGTACAAGCCTATACCGTAGCTTTTAGGCATGCCTGAAGGCCATGCCCTGTAAGTAATGGGTAGGAAGAATGCTTCAAAGACATGATCAAAAGTCAAACCCGGAGGATAATGGGGGTAGATCAGTAAGTGCAGAACATGCTGGAAGGCCATGCTCTTTGTGAAGAGCCTGCTGAAATGGCCAAAACCTGTCCACTTTGAGTTTTGCGGGCCTTTGGCTGTGATCGTAGCATGCTGGGTACAGCTAAAGGACATGTCTTTCTGGCACAGGCGGCAGGAGGACTGGTAATTAAGGAAAGTTAATGAGGCGCCATGTTTCCTTCTGTTATACCCCAACAGTGTTGAACAGGATTCCAGTGCAGACCTGCAACACCCCATCTATTTCCACTTCCCCAAACTGCTGAAGGATCTATTCAATCTGCACCTCATTACAACATAACCACTTCTTTTGCAGACCCACTTGAAAAAAGGATTCCGGGGTAAAAAATGAACAGATGTCACCCACATGAATGGCACCATAATGGAGTCGCTACATCAATAGAGGCAGTGATGCATGGCATGTTTTCAGTCTAACATGGTTATTGGAGCACATTATGACAAATGTGTGAGTCTGTAAAAATGTGTATATGCATCACAGATAGTCAGTAGCTCCTGGAATAGAACTCCATTCATCACAATAGCTCTACTGACCCATTGCTGAAAAGATTTCTTCATCAGTTGCTTATGTGTTCTCCTAATTCCTTGTCATTCAATGCCACTGGTCATGGAGGTATACCTGGGTGCATGGCATGAAGAATAAGAAAAATCCAGAACACCATGACGCCTAGCAGGGCCTTCTCCAACGTCCGAATACAATCCAGGTAGACCAGCTAATATCTCATACCAGAAACAGAATCTCTCTTATGAAAGATATGTCTGTGTTCAATTAGCACCCAGAAAAGTAAATCTTCATTCATTTGATTGGAAGGTGACACACTGAGCTGTCTGCTATAGAATCCTGTGTGAAGTTTGTGCAGTTAAGGTAGAACGACAATGCTCTTCTTGAGTTCAGATGGTGAAGTTGCTTCTATTCCTTGAAGGAATGAGGCAGAGCGTAAAAAGTAGGCAGAGTGATGGTTTGGCCTACGTGAAATGGAGTGACCACTCTCAGAAGAAAGGAAGCTCTCATACGAAGCATAAGTTTGGGTAGATGTTAAGATAAGGAGGCTTGGATGACAAGGCCTGAAGCTCACTCACCCTCTGGGCAGAGGTTATTGCCATGAATAGGCAGTCTTGATGGTAAGGAGCCTGAGTGGATAATTGTGAAAAGGCTCAAAGGGAGCGCACAGAAGGAAAGTGAGGACAAGATTGAGGTCCCACTGGGGCATAAAGAAAGGAGTGGGAGGAAACATATGTTGCAAACCTTTCAAAAATCTATGTACAATAGTGGAGTGGAAAAGGTCTTGCAACTGAAGAAAAGTTGACTGCAGAAAGGTATCCCTTCACAATGCTGAGAGTGGAGCCATGCTGGTCAAGGGAAAGAACGAACAGGAGAACCTGAGAAAAGTGGACAGAAAAGGGATCAAAGGTTGTTTCTGTACACCATGCCACAAATTTGTCTTAACAGCAGGTATAACTGTCTTGGTAGAGAGAAGCCTGGCTGCCAAGAAAACATTACAGATTTTAGGTGGAAGGTCGAAAGCAGTCGTCTAATAGGAAGTAACCCGGTATTGTGCCTCCTGTCCTCTGTGCAAGTTGGTTAATACACCTGTTCTCCCACGTGCTCCACTCCATCTCCTCCCGATCATAGATATCCCCCTCCAAAGGGTGGGTATGGACTTAATAGGACCCCTGATTCCCTCTGCCTGTGGGCACCAGCACATACTCGTCCTTGTGGATTACGCCACCCGCTATCCGGAGGCGATCCTTTTGACCACTACAACCACCCCAGCAGTAGCACAGGCCATGATCACCTTTTTCTCGCGAGTGGGAGCACAGTCCAGACTGGAACTCACATCTCAGCCATCTAGGCGAGGTCTTAAAACACCCTGCAACAGGCAGGCCTCACTGTCAATCCAAAGAAAACAACATTTGGGACAGATCACATCGAGTATCTGGGCTAGGACATTCAGGCTGGGAATATCAGACAACAGCTGAATAAGCTAGAGGCCATCTCGAAGATTCCCCGTCCCACCACCCAAAAAAAGGTCCTATCCTTCCTAGGCCTAGTAGGCTACTATAGGAGGTTCATTCCCCACTTTTCCGACATGCCTAGCCCCTCACCCATATACAGGAAAGCACATCCACTGGTCAGCCATTCAGACGCAGAGATTTCAGCAGTTAAAGGAGTCCCTATGCACCGCCCCTGTCTTTACCTGTCCCGATTTCAAAAGTACCTTTGTTCTCTAAACAGATGCCTCAGGAAGGGGTGTCAGTGCCATCCTTTCCCAACCAGACAACAAGGGGGACCTACGGCCCATTCTGTTCCTCAGTAGGAAACTCTTTTCTAGGGAAACCAGGTACGCCATAATCGAGAAAGAGCGTCTGGCCATCAAGTGGGCTGTGGAAGCCCTCCAATATTACCTCTTGAGCCTGCATTCTCTCTTACTGACTGATCACGCCCCTCTTACCTGGCTTTCCCTACACAAGGACTCAAACCCTAAAGTTCTTCATTGGTTTCTTGCATTACAGCCTTTTTAGGTCGAGCTGGTAACAGCTGGAGACCTAGTGTTGCCTGTCAGGAGGGAAGGAGGACAAGAGGGTGTTACGAGCTTTTTCCCTGGATTTGTGTGCGCGAACGCGCACGTTCCGTCCTGCGCCGCGCCGTGCTCTTCCCTCTCATACTCCCAGCACGTCAGCTGCACACAGACACACACACACGCGCGCACACGCACTTACACAGACACGCAGGCACCCAGACAGGCAACCCCCCCCCCCCACAGTCACACACACACACACGCATACACAGAGACTCTAAGACACAAACACACGCACGCTCACACACATACACAGCCCGCCGCCGCGCGCGCGCACACACACATGTCCCCCGCCCTCGCAGCCCAACCTAACAAGGCGAAGCCCCACTCACCGGCTTCCTTGGTGCAGCGGCTCTCACCAGCAGCAGGACTCTTCCTCCCTTCTTCGGCACCGGGGCGCAGGGTAGGCTCCTGCCTGCTCCGGTGCTCTAAACAATCGCGGCTCTTCCGTGGGAGGCGGGGTAGGCTCCCGCCCTCCTACTTCCTGTTTCCGGTTGTCCCGGCCGGCCTGCCTGACTTCCTGGTCGCAGGCCGGCGGCGCGAGCTTTCGACGGACTGCAGCTCTCGCGTTAATTTTGTAACCAGAGGCCCCAGAGAAGGCGGATGCATGGAGTTCCATGATGAGACTATTGTAAGAAGTATGTCATTTGAATAAAGTATTATCTTGAGGTTGCGGGCTGGAATGTCAATGCCTTGTATTTTGTCTGAGCAGCGTATTGCAATCTCGAGTGGTTCCAGGGCCAATATAAAGAGTAGTGTTGACAGTGGGCATCCTTGTCTCGTCCTGCTATAGGTATCACATTTGCGAAAGTTATAACTATTAGCATTGTAAATGTAATGACAAAGCTATTAATTTAGCTATTTAAAAAAAAAACATAAATAAAAACTTAGCCATTTACAATACCAATAGCTCAAACTTTCCTAATGCGAGACCTATTGCATTGCAAATGCTTGTTCCTTCAGTGCCCTGCATGTTCTAGGGAAACTACAGACTAACATGGATTTCCTGTCCCAGTGACCAGTCTCTGAATGGCCTACCCATCCATTCTCGGAGGGGAGGCAATGTGAGGAGCCCAACCCTGAGCACTGCGAGGATCGCGACAAACCCAACATGGCGGCAGCCATCAACCCACCCGGAAGTGGGGGTCCCAGTCCAGCTGTGAGCGGAACGTCACACCTCAAGCAGGAGGAGGGAGGACGGGGGGCGCGAATGGTCGTTGGCGTATTGAGGAGTGGAGGAACAGCGCAAGAGGGGTGGAAGAGAGGGAAAGACCAGGACCGGAGCAGGCGAGGAACCAGGAGGAAAGCAGCTGGAAGCCATGAATGGCACACGGGAGGAGGCGAGGACCAGAGCTTGTGAGGAGCCAGGAGGAGAGCCACTGGAGGTCGTGGACGACCCACGAGAGGAGAAGAAGGACTCTAGAGGCAAGGCACGCTCACAGAGCACAGCAACAGAGATCAGCACTCCCAGGAGGGACGAGGAGTCTATCTCCCATCACCACAGCCCAGGAGGGTCGTGGAATCAGGCAAGTGCCCACTGCAGGTTCCTTTTCATTAAAGGGTTGGTGTGCGGGGTTAAGGACCACGGCGTCTTGAGCACCATTGCTTCCCTCACCTAGGCACTTCACGGTTAGGGCACAATCCCCTAACCCTAGTTTAAGCCTGAAGCAATTGCCTGTGCAATATTTTGTTTGTTTCTTTTCGTCTTGGGTTTTCTGCATCCCGACTAAGGACCACACCCGACAGGGACGAGGACCAAAGGAGCAAGAGACCTGAGGAAAGAACGGTCTACTTTAGTTGTTGGAAACCCTCCCTACTCCTATAAGGGGTGTCAAGAGTACTGGACAGTCCCGGTGTGAGACAAGTATACAAAATAAAGAGACTAACCACTAAACAACCCCTCAGAGACTCGTGTTTGTGTGTGGGCCTAGGGGCACAAACGGACCACGATTACAGGGCCCTAACAGTTCAACAGCCTCAAGACCTTTAAGACGCCTTAGTCCATAGCTCATAGACTTTGCTGTGTAACAAGGAGCTAACCAGCAACTAAGGCGATCAAACCAACTAACCAGCTCTAAAACCTTCAGACAGGTTGCAAAAAGGTTTGCTAAAGCAGCAGTCCAAGCAGCTCAAGTAGTTAAAGGAAGGCGTCCGCCCATATGGGAAGCATATTGGAGCCTTTCTGAGCCTGGGAGCGATTAATAAACGCCATAGTGCATGTTTGCGCTTTCAGTGAGCCAGCATTGTCTCCACATTACACCATTTACTCCGAGGTCACAGTCAAGTGCACATTAAAATCCATCACAAGACAAGGGAAGGCAACAATAAAGTGAAGCTAAGCAAAGCAAGTAAGACAAAAGAAAGATAAAAGTAAGACATAGCAGACAGACCAAAGAAGCAACCAATGGTATCCTCTTGATTGTGAGGTGCTCATGTCAACTCGCATAATAGAATGCCCATTAGCGCCCTTGATGGCACAAACAAGGCCTCCAACCTGGTCACGCAAGATAAGACAGACATCTGCCTTCTACCCCAACTTTAAACTTTCAAAGAGGTTTTGAGACTCGCAGACTCCTCGTCAGCTCAAGAAGGGGTGAGAGAAAAAAAAGGCCCTGCAGATTCAGATAGCAAATCAAAGGAAGAGAGGCAACAAAAGGGGACCAGTGATATGCCTGGTCAACCCAAGTCCGAGTCCCACAACATCCCTGTGAAAAGTCTTAATCAGTTTGAGGAAGGGACAGCAGACCAGGATCCCATTAGGGGCACATCGGTCCAAGCATGTTGCCCGGTTACAACAAATAACCCCATACATAAGTATTTCACAAGGATGAAGGCCGGGATGGGGGAATCACCGGGGCAACCCACGGGGGAAAACAGGACCATTGAGGCAAACCACAGGCGAATCAGGATCAATGCCTGGAAGGGAGGAAGCAGAATGGACAGATCAAGGTTCCTCCTTACACCCCAGACAGTACAACTTGCCCTAGTCGCAAATAATCTACAATTGAGGAGATAGTGAGGTTGGCAGAAACCGCGGTGGAAAACAGCAACTTCCTAAAGAACTCTCATAACTTTTACAATCAAAGCACGGCTGCAGGAGCGACAGAGGTCACAGAGATTTCACCGTAAATGAGCGTAAGCAACACAAGTGGAAAAGACACAATATATACGAGCCGGCACAGATCGTTCAGGAGCATTGTCCAAATGTGCTCACAGTTTCGAACGTAGCCAACCCAACCACAACACAAAAAAGGCATGAAGTAACAAGAGGCACTAATACATCCGCCAAATAATCATCAACTCAATGACCTCAACAAATAAATCCAATAAATGCCAGGTCTAAGCAGAACTGCTCCACCTCCATGGACAAAACTAGGAAGGCACTATGGCAGCAACCCAGTGCACCCTCCTCAACGGACATGGAGCTTAACACCTCCCGCACAAAGGCGGACTTGGGGGACAGTGGGCAACAAGGGCCATGCATTTAGGGAACCACACCCGAGCTTTACCTCCACCAACAGCAATGGTCCCGATCTCATTATAAATACCATAAACTCCTCTTTACTGGCCGCGGTCAAGGTGCTCACTCAGCAATCTCACAAGTTGGAAATTCAGGTGGAGCTAATGAACATGTTGGCATAGAGTGTGCTAATGATTGACAAGAAGCTGGACACACTTAACTCCAAGGTAGACCTTTTGGTAAACAAACAAAAGGGCGTGGATGCATCAAGAAGCAATGCAAGTGTCGCCATAGTTGAAAAGCTAACCACGTAGCCAGAACTACCATCGACCCTAATAAACTGTTGTATTGATGTTTGGTTGAGTAACGCGCACAAAGCAGGAAAATGCCCGATCTGGACAAACCTGATATAATGGGGGACAATATATTACCGGTATCTGGAGGCACAATAGGCCCCACAGAACGAACAAGCTCCAGAACACAGGGGCCTGTCAGCAATGGAGGGCAACGGAATTCAAAAGAAAACAATATCAGCCCGCCAAGAATACAGAGGATGTGCCATCTATAAGCAACCACGAAAGAGTCAAAAGAAGCGATCATGAGCGTTCAGATACAGCTCTCTAGACAACAAAAGAAAAACTGCTGATTTATACTATGCAAAAAAAGACAGTGATTACATCGGTAGCACCAAACACCCCAGTGACCGGTGTAGAGACTGGAAGTGACAGCAGCTCAAAGGGTCTGGGAAACTACCCAATTTTCCACTCAAAACAAGGAGCCCTCAAACAGTTATCATGATTCAGAATCACAATACGGTGGGATGAAAGTAAACGTACCAGCCCAAGCTTGCAGCCAGACGCAAGTCCAAAAAAGGAGAGCTCCACCCACACAATGCTTCACATAGTACAAACCCTTTTGAAAGAATTTGCTCACAGGTTGTGAACTCCAGCACCAAAGAACACCTCCATCGGGCAAGTAAGCTCGCACTTCACTGAGCAGAGCACCGTTCTACAGAAGACTGCTTGGGGAACAGCCACACAAAGAGAAACAACCAGGCCAGTGGGAATTTAAAAGGCTATGTAGCCATATAGTCAGAGCCATGGTCAGGTACTTCCAGGACAACCAGGGCACGGTGAACTCGGCGCAAACCTTGTGGGAGGCGTTCAAAACGGTTATCCGGGGAGAGGTCCTATCCCTGATCGTAAAGAAAAAGAGGGAACGACAGGCCAAGTTGGAGAAGCGGAGGAGGCAGTGATAACACTGGAAAGGGAAATATCCCAGACAGTAACCCCAGAAGGTCTCCACCGTCTTAAATTACAGCAGGATAAGTTTGGTAGTCTTGCGAAGGAGGGAGCCAGGGTGCAGTGCGGCGAGACCCAGAGTAGGGTGTATGAGCACGGAGATAAAGCGGGAAAGTTGATTGCATGGCTGGAAAGGAGAGAGTGGGCGTTGTGGTTAGTGCCTGAATTACAGGGGGAGGACGCTGAAGTGATCACTGACCCGCAGGCCATTGCCGATAGGTTTGCAGACTACTATAGTGAGGTGTATCGTTCGGAGGGGGTGTACACGGAGGAGGATAATAAGGGGATGATTAGGGACATCCAACTGCCCACACTCTCCGATGACGACCATACATATCTGGATTCCTCGCTCACTAACGATGAGGTAGCGCAGGCCATCAGAGGAGTAAACTCCGGCAAGGCCTCGGGACTGAATGGCATTCCTGTAGAACTCTATAAACTGAGTTCTAATAAAATCTCTCCATTCCTTCGCTCTATGTTTACTGAGAGTAAAGATAGGGGGCAATTTCCGTATGACCAGCGCATTGCCAACATAGTGGTCATCCACAAGGAGGGTATACCCAGGGTGAGCTGCTCGTCGTATAGGCCTATCTCGCATTTAAATGTGGAACCTAAGGTCCTGGCGAAGTTGCTGGCTGCGAGGTTAACCAAGGTCATCACCACTTTGGTGCACCCGGACCAGTCGGGCTTTATGCCACACCGGAATACTGCCCTCAACTTGCGCAGACTTCACGGGGTCCTGGGTCGGGCCCCAACGATTCAGGAACCAGCGGTGCTGGTGTCATTGGATGCTACTATGGCATTTGACAGAGTCGAATGACCCTACCTTTTTGCGGTGCTGGAGAAACTAGGCTTCGGCCCGGAATTTATTGACTGGGTGCGCCTTTTGTACTCTGCCCCACTCGCCCGGGTAGTGGTAAATAACCGCAAGTCCCCCGATTTCTCCTGAGCAGAGGGACCAGACAGGGATGCCTCCTGTCCCCACTACTATTGGCTCTGGCCTTGGAGCCATTGGCAGCATGGGTCCGGCAGGACCGTTCAATAAGCGGGATGCGATGGACTCTCGAGTGGGAGGATAAAATCTCACTCTATGCTGATGATATCCTGATATCCTGCTTAACTGATTCTAAACATCATTGCGCTAGCGCTGGGTGAGAACTCTCATTGCTGCTAGGGATTTTAACCTCGTTGCTTTTTAAAAACTGTTTGTATTTTTTAGCATATTGTGCGCTGACTCCCCGGTCCACCACAGCAATTCATGCTGTTTGTTGTGGAGGGAGAACAGAGCGCCTTCACTTCCTGGTGGTGCCATTGCGGGTGGCCATCTTAGTAGGGTGACGCTCTAGTCCTCCCTCAGCCCTGACTACTTAAGAGCCTAGCGCCCACGATCATAACTGATTCTAAACATCATTACGCTAGCGCTGGGTGAGAACTCTCATTGCTGCTAGGGATTTTAACCTTGTTGCTTTTTAAAAACTGTTTGTATTTTTGAGCATATTGTGCGCTGACTCCCCGGTCCACCGCAGCAATTCATGCTGTTTGTTGTGGAGGGAGAACAGAGCGCCTTGACTTCCTGGTGGTGCCATTGCGGGCGGCCATCTTAGTAGGGTGACGCTCTAGTCTTCCCTCAGCCCAATCTATTTAATCCCCTGTCTTTATTGCGCAGCGGTTACGCGCAGCGGGAGCGCCGTAGACGCGCCGAAGAGGCGCCTAAGAGAAGCCAGTCTGCGCCAGTCCGCGTCCAACCGCTCCCAGATCGCACGATCTCTCGAATTATGGTGGGCAATCCGATTACTTATGATTCCCAATGTTTACATGCCCTAAGATTAGCTACTAACCCCCACGGTCTGCACTCAGTACGCTCTATAGGTAGCAAGAGCCGTTGTAAACACTGCGACTGAAAAGCATCCCTTAAAATTACAGGGAACCACGCTACCCATCGCAGCTGGAAGCTGCTTCTTCTTAATTGCAGATCAATGCCCAAACACCATATAGAGCTGGCCATGTTAATAGAAGATCTTAAGCCTGATGCCCTCTTCTTAACGGAAACTTGGCTCCAGTTGGAAGCTGATCCTACAACAATTTGGGCTACCCCACAGGGCTATACAATGAAGAGATCCGATTGCAATACAGGTAGAGGAGGAGGGTTAGCCATTATTTATAAAGAACAATATAAGTGTCGCACCACCCCTTCTACCACGTCAGCTTGCGAGAGCTTAATGTTCACCTTAGAACTATCCCCTATTAACACCTTTTCAGGCCTCCTGGTCTATTGACCGCCTGGAACCATCGGCCAGTTTGTTTCGAATATGACTGATCTAGCTGCCAACTTAGTGATTACATCGGCTAATTTTACTGTGCTGGGCGATTTAAATCTCCACTTAGATGACCCGCTCGACACAGCAGCTAACAGTCTTCGATTGAATCTTCAAGCTATTGGCCTGGCTCAAAAGGGATTTCTTCCTACTCACACTAAAGGTCATCTATTAGATCATATTTATAGTACCCTCGACAATTTAAATACTGAATCGCCTGTTCCATTGCCCTGGACCGATCATTATGTGATACCATTTCCATGGACTACTACCAACTCCCTCCCCTTACAAAACCCCAAAAACATTGGGGTAGGAAGTGGGCTACACTTACCCTCTCCAAATAGGAATCAGCACTTGTTGAATCTAAACCTCCAGAGGTCACAAATCCTAATTTAGCCAACACTATTTTTAATAACTGGATTATCAACTCCCTTAATTTAGTCCTCCCGAAAGTACCTTTGCACTCTATAAAGAGGCAAAAAGTAGCCCCTTGGTACACTCCTAGATTAAGAGAATTGAAACTATCTTGTCGCAAACTTGAAAGAGAATGGAGACAAGATCACTCTCAGATTAGGAAATCTGATTACAGAGCCGCAATTATGCTATATAAAAAGGAAATTAAATCTGCCCAAACCCAGTTTTATGATTTAAAGATTAATATGGCAGCCAATGCTCCCAGAGAAATCTTTAAAATAGCTAAATCTTTGATCTCCCTTCCTCCCGAGCGAATGTCATCAGATGGGGCATTGGCTCGCTGTAATAATTTAGCAACCTTCTTCTTCAAGAAGATTCAGACCGTCTACTCTTCTTTTTCCACCGATGGAATTGAATTGGAGGTTGCCACTACAGCTTGCCCAATCACCCCAGCTCCCTGTATGCTGGAAAGTTTCACCCCCTTGGACTCCACCTCCATAAAGGAAATAATTTCAAAAGTTACATCAGGTTCTTCTAGTGACCCAGCACCCCCCCAGTTTCTCACTCTGGCCATGGATGTCATTCAACCAGTTCTTCTCGACGTCCTTAACCCCTCAATTGCCACGAGCATAGTTCCGACTGATTGGAAGTGTGCAATGGTCAGGGCTCTTTTAAAAAAGCCCTCGCTAGACCAAAACAATCTAGCCAACTTCCGCCCCATCTCCCTGTTACACTGGACAAGTAAACTGCTGAAAAAACATATTAACAACATCCTAGTAGACTACCTGGAGTCCAATAGTCTGCTAAGCGTCTCTCAGACGGGATTCCGTCCCCAACATGGGACAGAGACCGCTTTGCTAGCAGTTACCGAAGAAACAAGAACGGTGCTGGACCAGGGAGGGAAAGCGGCCATCATATTATTAGACCTCAGCGCCGTTCGACACGGTTAACCATGCTACCCTATTACATCGCTTGAAGGGCATGGGAGTGTCGGGAGCGGCTCTGGCATGGCTTGCCTCCTTCCTGGACGAACGCTTCTTCCAGGTGTTTGAGGGCGAGGCTGTATCCAGCAAACAGCCACTCAAGTGTGGGGTTCCTCAGGGCTCTGCCCTGAGCCCAATACTTTTTAACATCTACATGAGGCCCCTAGCGGAGATAGTTCATCCATTTGGCGTCCGTATTGTCACCTACGCAGACGACACTCAGTTGGTGGTCTCATTAGACCACTCTGAGGGGTCGTCTAGCACACTGAGCTCATGCTTAGAAGCAGTGGCCAAATGGATGAAATCTTCATGCCTCAGATTGAATGGAGAGAAGACGGAGGTCATGTTACTGGGCAACCCTCCACCTACCAGTCTGACCTCCTTCTGGCCCACTTGTTTGGGCCCCTCCCTAAATCTGAGATAAAAAGCCTGGGAGTTTGGCTCGATAAATCGCTGGATTTTACTTTTCAGGCCACCAAAACTGCATCTATCTGTTTCGGGCTGATGAGAATGCTCTGGAAGGTACTCCCCCTGCTCCCATTCCAGGCGAGGAGAGTCATGATCCAGGCCCTGATACTCTCACGCCTGGATTATGGTAATGCTCGATCTGGGAGCCCCGGTGGCAGTGATCAATAAACTCCAGGTCACCCAAAACTGTGCGGCCCGGCTGCTTTTTCAAATTCCTCGCTGGCAGTCGTCCAAAAATGCCTGAAAAAGGTTACATTGGCTCCCTGTGGCAGCAAGGGTGCAATTTAAGGCTATGTGTCTTGTTCAGAAAGCAATCCGCAGAACTGGTCCTGCCATAATGCACCCTTTAGCTACCCCCTACCTTCCTCTCAGAGCTCTGCGCTCAAGTTCATTGCAACTAGCCACCACAACCAAGATACACAAGGCTCGCTGGGGCGGCCGCTCATTCTCACACAATGCTGCGAGAATATGGAATTCTCTTCCGCTTATCCTCAGAGAAAACAATAACCGGATGGCATTCAGGAGGCGTCTAAAGACCCACCTGTTCAGTAATGCCTGTTAATCATCCTAGCTGGCCGCCTTGGATTCAGTCAAAAGCGCTGCGAGGCCTACGGGTAGTCTGTGCGCTCTACAAATGTAATTTTTCATTTCATTTCATTTCTATACCTCACCAACCCGAGGTGGTCCCTGAGCTGTTTTTTTGAAGTACTGGCTATTTTTGGGAAGTACTCTGTCTTCGCTATTAATTGGTCTAAGTCGGTTCCCTTCGTCCTCAAGGGAGACCCACCAGTTGTTCCCAGCGCTTACCCGATACAAATTGACTCATTGGGCTTTAGGTACCTCGGTATCTATATCACATTAGATCCCAAGGCACGCTACACTTATCAGCTGTCCCCCCCTCTGGCACGATTTTGGGGCGATCTGGCGTGCTGGAAGGCGCTCTCACTCTCCCTTCTAGGTATAGCGGTACTCTTTAAAATGATGGCTTTGCCCCGGTTCCTGTATGCTCTTCAGAGTGCTATGGACCCAGTTCCCGCGTCCTATTTTAAGGAAATAGAGTCCCTCCAGAGGCAGTTACTCTGGGACGGTAAACCCCGCATAGCGTTTTCTAAGCTTACCCTTCCCTGGTATGACGGGGGAATAGGTCTGCCAGATCTCAAGAAATATTATTGGGCCTCTCAATTAGCGGTAGTGAACCACGGGATATATGGTGCCCCGGATGACCCCAGCAACGCCATGGACCGTTGGCAGATGCCAGGGGGAGACTACGCCAGAGCGCTGTATGCTGGGCCCCGCAGATTTCCCCTCACAGGACCCACGGCACATGCCGTCCAGGTGTGGCATGCGGCTAACAGGGTGAACAGCCTTTACAACGAAACTTTTACAACGCACTACCATTACGACGCAACCATTACAGTGCATTGTGCTGGGGGGCGCTCTAGGATAGGGAATATATTTAATTTACTATCCAACACCTTCCCTAGTGTCCACGGGGACTGGAGTTGGAATAGTAAATTAAACTATTCACTATCCAGCACCCCAAAGCGCTATGCGTTGTAATGGTATGCGTCGTAAAAACTGCGTTGTAACGGCATGCGTGGTAAAAGCATGCGTTGTAACGTCATACATCCGGCTAACAGGCACCTTAAGTGGGAAAGGAAACTTACACTCGCCACTCCATTATGGAGTTCAGGGAAGTTGGGAAGTTTGTGGAAGTCAAAAGGCTTTGACAGATGGGGCCTAATTGGTATCACATGCATAAAGGATGTTTGGGGGGACGGTACGATTCTGTCATTTGACTCCCTTAAGCTACAATATCACCTGAGTGACAGTGAATACTTCCGTTATCTTCAGGTACGGCATGCACTGCTCACGCATCTTCCCAGGGGCACAACACTCCCTGACGCCTCTCCTCTAGAAGACAGAGTCCTAGACGGCCATCTTCCCGAGAAAACTATTTCTTTATTATATAAGAAGCTTATAAACAACATGGAAGACCCACTAGAACTTCTTAGATGGCAATTGCAGGTGGATGGGTTGGAGCTGGATGATGAGGACTGGCAGGAAGCGATGTCATGCCCGCGGGTTGTGGCAATTCCAATGAGGCTCAGATTGGTGCAGCTAAAGATTTTTCATAGGTCGTATGTCACGGGGCCCCGATTGGTAAATATGGGTCGCTCGGAGAGGGGGTAATGCAGGAGGGGGTGCGGCAAACTGGGGACATTCACACATATTTTGTGGCATTGCACAAGAGTGCAGGGGTTTTGGGGGAGGGTCCACAACACGTTGCGAGTGGTCCCGGGTACGGAAATGCGTCCGGAAGGCTGCAGGTGTATTCTGAATATCTGGGAGCCAACCAACCTTAACGCATACAAGAAGCAATGGGCAACATTGGCATTCATGATAGCGAAGCGCAATGTGGCCCAACTGTGGGGAGCCAGTCAGCCTCCTCGTGTGGAGAAATGGAGGGACTGTCCGGGGAAGTGGGGTAAGCTCTGGGAGGCATGACATCATTATATTGTACCTACCCCCCCCCACCCCCCTCCCCGACGGGTCCCGAAGAGGCTGATGAGCGCACGTCCCCTTGATCCACCAATTGAGATAACTGCACAATATTTTGTAGGTATGGAATGTCATCAATTGACCTGTATTATTTTGTAATGTGTCACCTGATGTTTTCTTTGTTGATTTTTGTTTTAATAAAAATAAATTTTAAAAAACGCTACGTAGCCCGGCATTGAGAACCGAGTAGAAGAGCTGCACCAGGGGGTTAGAAATTAGCAAATTCTATCTAATGAGGAACACCACGAGGGTCATGTTGCAGACATCCAACAATCAGCAACAGTGAAGGAGCCAACCCTACTCGACCGAAAGAGACAGACATGGACCAGTACAACCAGCCAAAGACAATACAGACTGTTAAGCACTCTGGAAAACATCACACACAGACCCATGAACATACAAGTATGAACGGCCGTCATCCATGTCACAATGACCACGGAGAAAGGGAGGAAAAACTGATGATATCCCCATCTGTTCAGTTGATCTTCACCGCAGAATTCGAGACGAGAGGGCTATGTGATGTTTTAAAACGTTCTAACATCTAGCTTCTTTAAATTAGCCTACCCTCACTTTCCAACCTCACATCAGTGCATCTAACATCAGTGCAATTCAAGAACTATCCCTAGATCAGCCAAAGGGAGTCTACACTGACTGAATGGGCAGATGTAGCTGATGTCCAAAAAATTGTTGCTGTAAAAGAGCAATACAAGGATTAGGGTATTCTCATAAATAACTCCGCAATTAAAAATATTCCCATAAGCAATCATAGGGATCTCACTATCTAACACGACGAAAATCTTCATATTGCGTCTTGGAGGTAGCACGCTAATCACTCCCCAGCCTTGGGGGGAAAAGATCACAGTCCAGCTGAAAAGACTCTGCACGGTAGAACCATTGGCACAAGCCATCTGGGAGCAGGCGGATTGGGCCTGGTTACTATCATCCCTTCAAACAAGGGGGTCGCAAGGCTCCTAGCACTGTGTGGACAAAAGTGACAGCATAAAGAGCTATGATCAGGATCATAAGTTGCAATGTGGTGGGCCTTAACTCTCTAATGGCTAATAATTTTACTGAATTTTAACAAAACTAAAAACTGACAACATCCTATGCCTGCAGGAAATGTGGTTGAAAATGCCTAGCTCCATTCCTGATTTCCAGGCATTTCACATAGCTGCTCACAAGAAAAATCTATTTGGAAGACCAATGGGTGGTCTCTCCATATATTAAACCTGCAGGTACAAAGAAAGGCATGGAGCAACAGCACACATGATGTGCAGATCCTGGTCATAAACGGCATTGTGGTGCCCCTGAGTGATGCTGCGGTGCCCCCGAGTGATGCTGCGGTGCCCCCGAGTGATGCTGCGGTGCCCCCGAGTGATGCTGCGGTGCCCCCGAGTGATGCTGCGGTGCCCCCGAGTGATGCTGCGGTGCCCCCGAGTGATGCTGCGGTGCCCCCGAGTGATGCTGCGGTGCCCCCGAGTGATGCTGCGGTGCCCCCGAGTGATGCTGCGGTGCCCCCGAGTGATGCTGCGGTGCCCCCGAGTGATGCTGCGGTGCCCCCGAGTGATGCTGCGGTGCCCCCGAGTGATGCTGCGGTGCCCCCGAGTGATGCTGCGGTGCCCCCGAGTGATGCTGCGGTGCCCCCGAGTGATGCTGCGGTGCCCCCGAGTGATGCTGCGGTGCCCCCGAGTGATGCTGCGGTGCCCCCGAGTGATGCTGCGGTGCCCCCGAGTGATGCTGCGGTGCCCCCGAGTGATGCTGCGGTGCCCCCGAGTGATGCTGCGGTGCCCCCGAGTGATGCTGCGGTGCCCCCGAGTGATGCTGCGGTGCCCCCGAGTGATGCTGCGGTGCCCCCGAGTGATGCTGCGGTGGTGCGATAGATAGAGTGAGGGCGATAGATAGCTAGAGAGAGGGCGATAGATAGCTAGAGAGAGGGCGATAGATAGCTAGAGAGAGGGCGATAGATAGCTAGAGAGAGGGCGATAGATAGCTAGAGAGAGGGCGAAAGATAGAGTGAGGGCAATAGATAGAGTGAGGGCAAAAGATAGATAGAGTGAGGGCAAAAGATAGATAGAGTGAGGGCGAGAGATAGAGTGAGGGCGAGAGATAGAGTGAGGGCGAGAGATAGAGTGAGGGCGAGAGATAGAGTGAGGGCGAGAGATAGAGTGAGGGCGAGAGATAGAGTGAGGGCGGAGATAGAGTGAGGGCGACAGATAGCTAGATAGAGTGAGGGCGATGGTAATAGATGGACCGCTTATAAAGGGAAGTGAAACAAGTAACATCCAATCCCTAAATATAGACTTTAATATGGTGTGTAAGAACGCTGGTAACAGTGAGATTGGCAACCCAACTAAAATAAAACCTTTATAAGCAAGCTTTGTTGGCACATAAAAAAAAGAGTTGAGATCAGACGCTTGGGATAAACGAAGTATGGCAGCCGACACTAATAACAGCAAACTCTTTTGGGAAACTGTTAATAGCCCTTTTTTAAAGGATAATTGTATTCCCGAATTGACGTCTTATGTGAACTGTACCGAATGGATTGAACACTTTTCTAATATTTTTAATCCGGATAGGTTGCTTTTAACTCCTTTTTTATTTTTTTTTATATTTATTTTTATTGAATAAAAACAAAACAGGGCATATACAATATCCAAGGTTGCAGAGACTCCAGGAGGGTAGAGTTATGTCATTCATCAGTACAGTAAACATCACAGTGTTGGGGAAGGGGGGGAGGAAAGGAAAGTATCAGAGACAATAGCAGCAAGGGGTCAGGGGGAAAGCAAGACATCAGGTACCAAAGGCACAGGCGGGTCACATATCTCCTCTATATTGGTTCCAGGGCCCCCAAATGTTATGCCATTTTCGGGGGCGACCCAGAGCCAAGTACACCGTTTTCTCTCTGAACATGCACCAATCCATGTTTTCCACCCAAACATCAATCGTAGGAGGCCTTGGGGATCCCCATAATTGTGCGATGTTCCTTTTAGCTACAATGGCTCCTAGGGTCACCCACTGAGTCTGCGCCACATTATGTTTAGTGGGTTCCCAAACATTTAATAGGCAACGTCTGGGTTCCGGCAAGAGTGCCACACCCGTGACCTCCTGCATTGTTTCATGAATCTTTTTCCAATAATCCAATACCTCCTGACATTCCCAGATGATGTGGAGGAACGTCCCCAGCTGACCACAACCTCGACGACACAGACCCTCCTCCGAGAAGCCCATACGGACCAATCGGGGACCCGTGGCGTACATCCTATGCAATATTTTAAGCTGGACTAGTCTCAATCGCGCCGGAATCGCCACCTCTTTTGGTGAAGAAACTGCCGACTGCCAGTCCTCATCATCAAGCTCAAGGCCGTCTTTGGTCTATTGGTCCCGCAGACGCAAAAGAAGGTCCGCCCTTTGATTAATCAGTTTCTTATACACTAAGGAAACGGTACTGTCAGGCATATGGCCATCCAAAATACGATCCTCTAAAGGGGTAGACACCGGTATCACCTCTCGTTTCGGGAAAATAGACGTTAACGCATGCCTAATCTGAATATATCGAAAATACTCCGAGTTTCCCAATTCAAACTCAGCCTGGAGATCTGCAAACGATTTCACCCGTCCCTTCACCCACAGGTCTCCAACTTTGGAAATGCCAATAAGATCCCATTTGTCAAACCCCTTAGTGTTCCACAGCTTGCCAAATTTGACAGAGCCAAACAGCGGGGTAGCCAAAGTCAGACGGTTTTACCATCCTAACGAATTAGTGGCGTCACGCCAGATCTGCACAGCCGTCTTTGTGGGCCCTGACAATGCCTTCAACACTGATGCAGAATACAAAGCTCTATAATAATTGCCGCCAGGAAGTAACCACCTATCCATGGCAAAACCCAACTCAGGGCCGTACAGAACGAGATTGATAGCACTTAGTTGTGAAGCCCAGTAATATCTCTTAATATCGGGGAGGGCAATACCTCCGTCATACCACGGGAGCGCCAGATTAGTCAGCGCAATACGCGGTCTTCCCCCCCACAATAGCGTACGTTGCAGCTCTTCTACGGAACGAAAATAGCTAGCCGGGACAATATCAAGGGTATTTTGAAGAGCGCAAAGAAACCGAGGGAGTGACATCATTTTAAAGAGGGCCGCACGCCCAAGCATTGACAATGGCAATTTCCGCCAATTCGCGACATCCTGCTTCAACCGGGTCAGGGGAGGGAGAAGGTTTCTCTCATATCGGACCGCCGAATTCATTGAAATATAGATTCCGAGATATCGGAACCCATCGCGAGCTATCTGGATAGGACAATTGTGCGGTGGGGTCGGTGTTTCGCCACTGAGAACGTATAAATAGGATTTCGCCCAGTTAATGACCAAGCCGGAGTAGACGAAGAGAGTAGCAGATCAGCACAGCAAAAGAGAACAGGGAGTTAAAGAAGGAGGTGGGGTGGAAGAGAGGAGCAGATCTCTTCTCCTGTGCTGATCTGCTGCTCTCTTCCACCCGCCTCCTTCTTTAACTCCCTGTTCTCTTCTCCTGTGCCGATCTGCTGTTCTCTTCCACCCGCCTCCTTCTTTAACTCCCTGTTCTCTTTTGCTGTGCTGATCTGCAACTCTCTTCCACCCGCCTCCTTCTTTAACTCCCTGTTCTCTTCTCCTGTGCCGATCTGCTGTTCTCTTCCACCCGCCTCCTTCTTTAACTCCCTGTTCTCTTCTCCTGTGCTGATCTGCTGCTCTCTTCCACCCGCCTCCTTCTTTAACTCCCTGTTCTCTTCTCCTGTGCTGAACAGGGAGTTAGAGAAGGAGGCAGGGTGGATGAGAGCAGCAGATCAGCACGAGAGAGGAGAAGAGAACAGGGAGTTAGAGAAGGAGGTGAGGTGGAAGAGAGCAGCAGATCAGCACAAGAGAAGAGAACAGGGAGTTAGAGAAGGAGGTGGGGTGGAAGAGAGCAGCAGATCAGCACAAGAGAAGAGAACAGGGAGTTAGAGAAGGAGGCGGGTGGAAGAGAGCAGCAGATCAGCACAGGAGAAGAGAAGAGAACAGGGAGTTAGAGAAGGAGGTGAGGTGGAAGAGAACAGCAGATTAGCACAGCAGAAGAGAACAGGGGGTTGAAGAAGGAGGTGGGGTGGAAGAGAGCAGCAGAACAGCACGAGAGAAGAGAACAGGGAGGTATAGAAGGAGGTGGGGAGGAAGAGAACAGCAGATCAGCACGAGAGAAGAGAACAGGGAGTTAAAGAAGGAGGTGGTTGGACGAGAGCAGCAGATCAGCACAGGAGAAGAGAACAGGGAGTTAAAGAAGGAGGCGGGGTGAAACAGAACAGCAGATCGGCACAGGAGAAGAGAACCAGGAGTTACAGAAGGAGGCGGTGGAAAAGAACAGCAGATCAGTACAGGAGAAGAGAACAGGGAGTTAGAGAAGGAGGCGTGGTGAAAGCGAACAGCAGATCAGCACCAGAGAAGAGAAAAGGGAGTTAGAGAAGGAGGCGGATGGAAGAGAGCAACAAGATCATCACAGGTGAAGGCACCAAGGAGTTAGAGAATGAGGCGGTGGAAGAGAATAGCAGATCAGCACAGGAGAAGAGAACAGGAAGTTAAGGAAGGAGGCGGGGTGAAAGAGAACAGCAGATCAGCACAGGAGAGGAGAAAAGGGAGTTAGAGAAAGAGGCGGGGTGCAAGAGAACAGCAGATCAGCACTGGAGAAGAGAACAGGGAGTTAAGGAAGGAAGTTGGTGGAAGAGAACAACATATTAGCACAAGAGAAGAGAACAGGGAGTTAGAGAAGGAGTCGGATGGAAGATAGCAGAACGATCATCACAGGAGACAAGAACAGGGAGTTAGAGAAAGAGGCGGGGTAAAAGAGAACATCAGATCAGCACAGTAGAAGAGAAGCAAACAGGGAGTTAAAGAAGGAGTTGGGGTGGACAAGAGCAACAGATCAGCACAGGAGAAGATAACAGGGAGTTAAAGAAGGAGGCGGGTGGAAGAGAACAGCAGTTCAGCACAGGAGAAGAGAAGAGACCAGGGAGTTAAAGAAGGAAGTGGGGTGGATAAGAGCAGCAGATCAGCACAGGAGAAGAGAATAGAACAGGGAGTTAAAGAAGGAGGCGGGTGGAAGAGAGCAGCAGATCAGCTCGGGAGAAGAGAAGAGAACAGGGAGTTGGAGAAGGAGGTGGGTGGAAGAGAGCAGCATAACAGCACAGCAGAAGAGAAAATGGAGTTAAAGAAGGAGGCAGGTGGAAGAGAGCAGCAGATCAGCACAGGAGAAGAGAACAGGGAGTTAAAGAAAGAGGTGGGGTGGAAGAGAGCAGCAGATTAGCACAGGAGAAGAGAACAGGGAGTTAAAAAGGAGGCGGGTGGAAGAGAACAGCAGATTAGCAAAGGAGAAGAAAACGGAGTTACAGAAGGAGGCGGGTGGAAGAGAGCAGCAGATCAGCAGAGCAAAAGAGAAGAGAACAGGGAGTTAGAGAAGGAGGCAGAGTGGAAGAGAGCGGCAGATCAGCACGGGAGAAGAGAACAGGGAGTTGCAATGAAATTATTGGTGAGACAATGGAAAAACAAACTTCAAACGTTAAAAAATTAAATGATAATTGTAAAAAAAAACGCTAAAGAATATTTATTAAAGCATTTTTTAATCTGAAATATTGGTACAGATGCATATTAGGCAAAACTGTGCTGATCCGAAATTATGGAATCTAAAATAGTGGTACAGGACATACAACTTTAGGTGCACATCTGCCTCAATCAACGTGTACTTCAGTAACCGGGTTGGTGGGTTCATAGATCACCAATATTTTTTTCTTTCCATTCTTTATGCTTCTTTTTTTTAAACTTTGATTTTTTTTTGTCATCCTTGTGATGAAACTATGTCTTCAGGATGTAGTCATTCAAAGCCAATAGTATCTTTTCTTTGTAGCAATAAGCATAATATGTTCCTATGAAGTGCATTAAGAACTAAAAAGGGTTTCTAATCCTCCTCTAGGTATGCCTCTCAGCTAATTATCACATGTACTAGTCTATTTAAATTGTATACAATGGCTAATTTATTTTTAAATTCATTTTTTTATTGCAATCACAAGACTGCCATCTTTAGGCACTAAGGTAGGCTTTCACTATGTCTTACTTGTGTGCTGGAGCAAGTGCAGGAGCTGTTGTGGAGGTCAGAGCCTGGGGAGTGGCCCAGAAGGTACAGAAGACATTCTGAATAGATTCAGCATCCCCAGCTGAAGCCATCAAACTGCACAGGTTTAGCCGATCAGGGGTGTGGAATTTATTAAAATATCTACTTGTCCATGGGGCAGGTTGCTTCATGAATCTACTTGTCCTGTAACAAAATCCACTTGTCCCTCTGGTGCCATGTAGTGCCAGCAACACATTATGGCACCAATCTCATTATGTTGGAGCTCTTATATAGCCTCTCTGATTATGCAGGGCTCATACCATAGTAGTGTTTGAATACTAGCAATCCCTATATGTTGCCACGTTTCCGCAGATATACATACTGGGACTAAAGGTAGTGGCAAGCAATAGATCCAGGGTTGGAATGCCCTTATGAGTCTGTGCAAACCTACAAACTTGCATGTTTTAAGGGTTTTCAACAACTCTTCTCTAATATTTTCCCATACTGAGAAATGTTGGAAATTTACTCCTGACAATGGCACAGGTAAACTTCTTCCAGAGTTGGGGATAAAAGTGGTTGGAGGGAAATGAACTTGCAAACACTCAGGTTTTCGCATTAGCAAATCTATACATGCATATTTGCTCATGCTAAAATGCAGTTCACAAATATTTCCTAGGAGTACAATTTCTTGCCCTACTTCTGTAAATTCTTGTGAATTCACGAAAGACATAAAGCTGCACTTAATGCAAGGGTGCACTTTTGAGACTTTCCTTAATAATTGGGCCCCTAATTTTGTCTGGCGTTAACCATGACCGTTTGTGTTAATTAAAACTCCCTCTCTCTCTCTGTATCGGCTGGCTTCACTGTGGTGACAGCATTCTGTATTTTACAAGGAGCATATCAGCACACAGAGTAGTTTTGTTCAGTGCCAATACTAATGTGGCAGTCTGTGCTTTTTTGAGAACAACATTTTTTTTGCTTTTGCCAATGTTTGTTATAATGGTGAGGGCCTGGAAGCTCTCTCATCAATAAGGTTTTACAAAAACCATGCCAAAACAAGTCACGCATTGCCAAAACTAAAAGGCCGACCACCAATTTCAGACCTACTGGCTTTGCCAATGCTCATTTAATTTTATGTTTCCCATAACCTTATTGAAACTGTTACACTGATTTTGCAATGTGAATATTTTTGCGAAATACTAGCATGCATCAACACATTTTGCTAAATGATTCTGCTAAGAAAGGGTACCGGAAATTTTACAGTAGTTTAGCAAAATGGTTTTTTCCCTACTTTCATTTGTTTAGGAACATTTTATATTGAAAGCAAAGAATCATTAATGTTGCTTTCAAGCTTCTGCTAATATGCACATCTAATCAGAGCATTCTGGGAGTATTATGCATAGCCTCATATTGCTAAACTTTGAAACCGTGTGTACACATTTTTATACTAGAACCACTGTCAGTAGTGCAGTCAGAACTTACATTTACTTGGAGAGCTCACCCTAATAATAAAGGCTTTCAAATAATAAACCATGAATACAAGTTTGAACAACATTAACATATGCACACAAACATTAACTTAGCTGCAGGCAGTGCCCTTCCCGACCCTTAATGTGGTACTGCAAACTGGCAGCCAAAGGGCTTGTGCTGCAAGGGATGGGTCTACTTGTCCCAAGGACAAAATACACATTAAAACTTGTTGCCCTTGACCCCAAACAATATGTCCTGGGCGTCGGGCTATAGGAATTCCACATCCCTGCCGATGGACGCTGAAACTCTAGGAACACCTTTAAAATGCCAGGATTTTTTCCATTAAAGGGTCCGACACTGAAACTCTCCCGGGACAGTTTCCTCGATGAAGAAGACTTCTGGGTACTTTATTGTCTTGGTGGGAAAAACTTTTTCTTTATGTGCGAGGGACCGAGTCGGGGTGCTAATGTCACCACTTGGCGATGCTGGATAGGTGCTGGGCAAACATTTTCAGGACCATTCTGGCACTTAAAAGGTTGTTCCTAAAAGGATGTTCTTCCCACGCCTGGGAAGATATATTCTTAAGAAATGTTATTATTCTACATAAATAGCAATTTACTGTAACTTTGGTAAAACCTGAAGCTCTTGACCTTCCCAGATTTGATTATTTACACGAACCAGCAGCTAAGGAAAAGCCCTACTACCTGTCAAGCTGCGAGGTTACAGCAAGGTACCTGGACACAAACTCAATAATAGCAGTGGAGGGGTTGTAATTGCCTCATTTGAAGTATTACAAACGACACTTAACTTGAACTACAATAAGAGTTAATCATGCTGCAGAAACAGATGGTAACAATAAAAGAGAACAAAGAAAAGAAATCTAGGGATGAAGTACACTAAGCAATAGTACCTACAGCAGGGGCGCTTTGTGAGACAGTGACTTTAATCGGCGTGCATAAAACTCTTATGAGCATTTAAGTACCAAGATACCACTATATGGAAAGGCCTTCCAATAGTCGGATCTAACGCTCCCTTAGCACTTCTTAAAACAAGTATCAACATCGCAGTTCCGATGAGTAGCATAGAGTCACCGACAAAGAGAGAGGGCTGAGCATGCTGAACCCATTCTATAATCTGGTATAAAAGTGGTGTCCATGTCAGCTGAGAAGATGCAGTGACAAATAACCGGGAAGTCAATGCTGCACACATAATAAAAAGGGAATCCGCAAAAAAAAAAAACGAGGCGCATGGGAGAGCAAGGCTGACCAGGAGGGAGGGGGAAAAGGGAGGGGTTACGGCGGATGTAAAAGCGAAAGTGATCGCGGGGGGGGAGGGGGGGGAGAGGCAGGGGGCCCACGCCAATGGTGTATGTATGTGCCTAAGAGAGGCGCTTGGGAGAGCGAGGCTGACCATGAGGGAGGGGGGAAAAGGGAGGGGTTACGGCAAGCAGAGGAGCCTGATTATGGCCACAGCTTGAAGTCTGAAGTCTGATGCGGGGGGCGGAGGAGCGGCAGCCTTTGAAGTCTGATGCGAGGCACAGACAAATGGGGCAATTGGGCAGAGCCTGTCGGGGAAAGCACTCGGACGTGAACTCGAGCAACCATATGGAGAGGGAGGGGGTGTGCTGCCTGGTGAGTTTAATGAGGGTGGCAACAGAGGGAGAGCGCGGCGCGTGAAGTGTCTGGGAGCAAATGGAAGCTCTTAAAAAAATGTGCGTGGTTGCAGCAGCTGTTGACAATGCACGTGATTGTGTCCACATGAACTGTACGCGATCCGCAGTTTGGTAGAGATTTTGAACTGCCTACTACATACTCGCCTATCTATCCCTGCTGGATAGAATAGTCGAGACCTAAAAACCACCAACATCCTGGTGATCATACTCCCGATAGGGGAGCTGAAGCGCACCAGTTCGTAATGTCTCAGTCTCATCTGATTGAAGCAACAGTGTCAATAGTCCCGTTTCTGCATGGAACCCAAGAGGACAAGCTCAAGATTAGATGTAGAAGGATGATTTTACCTAAAGACAGACTGAGAAAATCTAGTTGCTTTGCTAAAAAAAAAAACAAAAAAAAAAGCAATCCATAAGGTTTCAAACGAAATTTGAAGTGGCCGAATGTGGAATTCTCACCCATTAGGAGTCACATTTCTAGAGCAATAGACAGGGTGGTGCTACAAGGAAAACAGTATATACATGGTGCTGTATGGCCTGAAGAAACCATTAGATCAAAACACTACCGAAAATGTACTCCTAAATTATAATAAGTATTAAAGTTCACCCTCTTTAAAAGGCCATCAAATCTTGCCAATATGGAAAACACGAAATACCATGAGGTTCCAGCCACATTAAAGCACGAACTCCAGCTTCAAAAGAGATGGTCATAAGGAAGAAACTGGGATCACCTTTAATGCCCAACCCTTGTTTGCACTACAGGTCAGTCACTGGCTGAAGGATCAACAAGCAATCAGTTGCTTCGAAAAATTTGTTTTACACTAAACTAATCACAGACGCGCACACAACATTAATCTTGGCATGGCTAAATGTTTGTGGCATTATCTATGCAAGGTTAACAAAAACTCAAGACAGATACGAGATGCTGCAAAACTAAGTAGTCAGAATGTACCTCAACCTTTGCAAAAGGTGACCATATCAAAGCAGAACTAGACAGCCCTCTGTTAAGATCCCTTTGAATAGGTCCTGTACCCTGTCCACAAGGCCTATTGGTGTAAAGACTAGCTCTCCGACAAAGTACAAGGCAGAAATATTCCCTCACCAACAGCCCACTGCATCACCCTTAAACTTTCAAACAGCTGCAATATGGGGTAGGCTTTTTGGGAATTGAAGGCCCTAGACTGTGTAATACACTAAACCCAAACATGAAGACCAAATCAATCACCAGGTTTCTGGTCCCACCCAAGAGCAAGAACACTTCTTTAGAACGTACGATTACATTTCTGTGACCACAACAATCGCTCACCTGGTGTCATAGCATAGTAAAGTAAGAACGCAAACAGACTAGCCCTCAAGGAAACTTGCGGAGTCAGGAAATATTAAAAGTGTTCACCCTTCCGGAAATATGCCAGGTGATGTGAAACATTAATGATTTGGTCTAAAAAAAACTTTCAGCCACGTAAGAGATTCTATGAAGTCTGAACAGAGCAAACCAAGAACACAGCAAGGTTCAATATTGTCTATTTCTGTTTTTCAGAATGATAATATGGTAGACCACTGATGGAGCGAGATAGAAAACAGAATTCTGTTTAAACTCGCAAAGTCACATTTCCCATAACATGAATAATAAAATTAATGATTTGTGATGTGTCGTGCTAATACAACCTAGATTAAACTTTACACATGGGGGGACTAACATGAGTGCTCAAAAACGTGCATAAGTGTTGCATCTTTTTGTTCGTGCAAATTAATAAAATAATTTATTGTTTTCGTTTTTGTCATTACTAACTGCAGCAAACCTAAAAGAGGCATGTGCTTATTTTGCTTTTCCTTGTCTATGTGATGTCATTTCTACTATTCTAGGTGCACATAAGTTTCATGGATTCATGAAGATTGGTAGATATAAACGCTGCTTTATCTGTTTGCATTTGCTAGGTAACATTAGACTAATTGGGAGGGTTAATTATTTAGTAAACCTAGGGTGGATACAGAATCAACATTGTTTCTTACATTAATACTTTTCTTGTGTTTGTTTATTACTAGAAAGCATAAGTTACCTGCTTTTGGGCCTAGTTTGCTCGAGTTTGCTAAAACTGAATTTTACTTCTACAAAAGTCACGAGATGCCCATTCTGAAAAAGTGTTCGTCAAAGCTGCATTCACTAAGCAAATCTGACGTGCTGTCACCATTTTGTCGGACGTGGCCAAGGTCGGAAATCAGTGATAAAGGACAATTTGGTCAGCTCTAACTTGGCACCCGCGGAAGTGAAACGAACACTGTGAGAACATTATTTTACAATTGTTGCAAACCAAGGAAGCTCCTGGTTGCGTCCGGAAAAGACAATGGTCTTTAAGAAATGTGACCTAATGGAAGTTTTGAAATGTGGGTGACATGTCACTTGTCACTCTCAACCAATGGGACTTCGTGGATTTATGAAAACTTTCCTTCGCTTAGTTTAGCTAGCATAGAAAGGTATAAAAAGTCATGCCCTTAGGGATGGGCTGGCTGCTGCTTTCTGACTTTCCGATGAGGGTGAAGTGCTGCTGGACTTTGCGTGGAGCACGTAAGAATCCTCAAAGAACTTTACTTTATTTTCCATTTATTTAGCTTAGCTAGGGACTTAGGCTTTAGAAATGCTAAACATTTAAAACCTTACTTAAACTTTGAATTTCTTACTTAAACTGTGTTTTTCTCATGAAACTTTTCAAACATGCTTACTTTAATGCTAATAAAATTATAATAATAAAACTACATTTTGAAATACCATAATTTAGTAAATAAAATCTTACTTTTGACAAACAAGCTGGTCTTGATTATTCAGAAGTGCAGGTTACCATTAGCTAGATCACATTGCAAATGGTGGTCGTTTAAAATTCTAGGATTTGTTATAATGACAATATTCTTTCCACAGATGTATATAATTGTATATATTTTATAAATAAGGTGTACATAGGTTTAATTTGACCACCTGATTCAGTAGGCCCAAATATGTCATGTTTATAAATGGGTCCATAAGTTAGTGTAGAATTTCGTTTATAGGTTATGAAGTTGGGTAGCGTTGTTTATGATATATTTCCTATAGGCCGCTGGATCAATTCTCTGGTAGCAGAAATTGATGGTTGCTAAGGGTAACCAAGGTAATATGTTGGTTGCTAAGGGTTACTAAAGTGTTATGGTATGGAAATAGGATCGATGTTTTAACACATGTTGAGTTTGTTTTTCGTGCTATCTGTAAGCTATACCGGTATAGATTGTGTGGCGAGAAATTAGTCACGCAAGTCATCTGTTCTGTTTGCAGTGATATCGCCGAGTATCACAATTGGTATCGCCGTGTACCATAGTGTTGTCGCCGTGCAGCACAGTGTTAGGGCTAGGTGTGAATCTTGTAAAGTGAGGGTTTTCTAAGAAATTAGAGCAGCATGAGAATAGGGACAAAGCGCCTTCCATAAAACTCACTGTGATAAAAGTATTAGTTATATCCGAGCTTGAATGAAGGGCAGAGTAACGTCGGTGCATGATTATCTATAAACAGGTTAGAGTCCTGTAAGGGTACATGTTTTATATCTATAAACAGGTTAGAGTCCTGTACGGATAACGTCGTTATTTTGCTAACGGTGCATGATTTCTATAAACAGGTGAGAGTCCTGTACGGATTTCATGTGTGTTTGAATTTAGGGAATTTTCCGTGCGAAAGTGCGAGTTTGATTTGTAATTTATGTTCAAGTGGAACTCTTAGAACTGTCACTTCGCGGTGCGTTCAGAGGAAAACGAGTTCATAATTTTACGTGTTAGAAGGGTGGGGTAAGAGTTACTCTACTGACAATTGAAAATTATCCTTAGTGTGAATAGCGCCGACTATTCCGAAGTGTGGATACTTGAATGTATGTAAACTATCCTAAATAGTGAAACAAACAGATGAGTCCTTATTGTCATTGTTTAAGAATTAATTTACACTGAAAAGTGTCCTTAAAATGGCGCTGTGAAAAGATTTTGTGAAGGAGGGGTAAGCGCTAGGAGTGAGAAACGAGAAACCGCAGCTGCTGTGTACGTCACAGAGCCGCGCTAGGATTGGGTAACCTACGTCACAAGCTATACTCTGATTGGCTCTCGAGTCTCTGACGACCTGTAAGCTGATTGGTCCTTCAGAAAAACTCCATTTTTATTTGTTGAGCAGAAAAGTGACGTAGCTCAACTGTCATTGGCTTGTTGGTGTGTTTCGCGCACGGATTGGTTGCTTTGCGGAACATCCCGGAAATATTTTACGAACGATTTTGCGAATTAAATTTAACTCTTAACAATGAGTTATCATTTTAAACATGTTGAGAAAAAGCCAACATTATTTCAGAAATTTAAAAATTTATTTTCACCTGACAAGAAAATCGAAACGCGAGGTGGTAAATTACTTCATAAGTATAAAACGCCTGCAGCGTATATGGAAGGTGAATATGGATATCATACTGTTTTATGGTTTGATAGCTGGAAACGCTATACTAAAAACGACGGAGTTTTAACTTGGCCTGATGATGGTTCATTTAATGTAAAAGTCTTGAGAAATTTACGAGAGAAAATGAATGCTCTTATTCCAAAACCGAGACCAACTCAATTTGAAGCTTTAGTTGAGTGGGAAGATGAGATGTATCAGTTACAAAGAGAAGCTAGTGGAATTAAAAGACCTTCTAAAACTCCAGCTTGGAGAAGAGATACTCATGAAGACAGGTTGCGAATGTGGAGGCAGGGAAACATGAGTGAAGGATTGTATTTAATACAGGAAATGGTTATGGGTACTCCTACTGGGAAATCTATAGAAAGTGAATCTGAAGATGCAGTTATGGAAGAAATATACACCACAGCTAGAAAGAATCAGCCTTTGAGACCTCCTAGATCATGGTCTACTCCGGTGGTTTCTACTGAAACTTCACCGAGTGCACCTCCAATTAATGAAACTCCAAAACTTTATCCAAATAATTGTGAAATTATTGAAACTCCAAGAAGACCAGAATTTGATAATGCTCGAAATGAAGGTAGACATTTTGCAATGACTCCAAGAGCAAGGGAAGCTCCAAAAGACTATGCAAGAGAGACAAGAAATGTTGAGGCTGTTGATTCTACTGAATATTTAAAATCTAAGGAAGAATTAATTAGACGAATGACAAAAAGCATGGAAGCTGTGACAGTTCCAGTAACGATTGGTCCTGTTCAGCCTGTATTTGACCAAAGAGAATCAAACAAAACAGGGTTAACTATTCCTTTAAATGCAGAAATTTAAAAGGTTGCTGAAAAATTTTACTCAGACATATCTGAAATAAACTCTTCGAGATCGAGAATGCCAGATTTAACATTTAATGAGGATTTATCTCCAAAAACACCAATGGGTGCTATTTCAGATGTAGGGAGTCCTGAAGTTAGGGTGACCACACCGAAACTTGATGTGGCTAAATTAAAAGCAAATATTGAAGAATTAATAATTGGAACAATTGGTCCAGATAGTTTGAATTATTATCGAGATGATGAACTACTGTTCATTTGTAAAAGTATTCAGTGGAAAACTAAAAATAAATATGATCAGTTAGAGGAACTAGCAGCGGAACTCGAAATTGATGTGAGTAAACAAAAGAATTTTGCAAAACATTACAGACTAGACTTTTCAGAAAGTGACATTGAGAGTTTGAACTCAATGGGAAGAATACTGCATATAAAAGATTTAATTGTTTACATCAAAAAGCTGGGAGAACTCAATAAGTGGAGAGTAAAATGGACGAAAAAGAAGGAAGATGAAAGATTGGAAAAATTGTCAAAACAATTTCCAATGAGAGAGATTGCAGGTGGAGGATATGTTCATGTCCCTTGGTCAAGACAGGACATACTGCTATTCACAAATGACTTTCCAAAATTGAGGGAGAAACCAGTGGAGTGGTATAGACAAGTGGATAGGTTTATCAAAGTGTCAAAAGTTCTGTGGATTGATTTAGATGGATTTTTCGACATTGTCGTACCATCAGATCTTTGGACAGAATGTAAAATATCAATAAGTTGGCCAAAAACAGAACCTGAGCGTATTAAAGAAACAGGTGCTCCAAATCCTCTTGTAATGGATTTTTACGAAAAAGTGATCGTTTGGATGAAAAACAAAATTCCACCCAAAGAGGTTGATTGGGTTAAAATAGAAAGGACAAATCAGGAAACAAAAGAATCAGTTCATTCCTTTTATGAGAGGTTACTGTTAATTTTTAAACAATACAGTGGCTATGAAAAATTGGATGAAAAGGATATGAGTCATTTCATCTATAGATTCGTTTATGGACTAAAACCTGAAATTGCAGATATGATCAGGAATAGCATTGTAGGATGGCAATCACTTTCTGTGGATGATATTCTGAGAAAAGCTAAATATTGCAGTGATGAGTTAGAGGTGAGACAAAAGAAGCTCAAGGAGAAAGCCATGTGGGCCCAGGTAAAAGTGGCTGAGCAACAAATTGCCAGCATGGGTAATAAGAACACAAATTTTGTTCAAACTGGAAATACGAACCAGATACAAGGAAAACTTAAAGGTAATATTTTTCCAAGAAAATTTAGCCCAAAGATTGAGGAAATGAAACAAAGATTACCTTGTTTTAATTGTGGCGAATACGGACATTGGAGAGACGAGTGTCCTAAACCTCCTAAAAACTTAAAGAATCCCTTATTAAATCCACAGATGCAGAATGGTGTTGACCTGCAGCAACAGCTACAGGTGCAACAGGGGCTAAACGAGTTAAACATTCAGCGACAGCAACAGCAACAGGTGAATAACTGTCAGGATCAATTGCCACAACCACCATTTCGGAGTTCAAAAATATAATCCAAACGTGGGATTTCAGGGAAACGAACAGGTAATAAAACCGCAAAAACAGCAAAAGCAACAAAGGGTGCAAATGCAAAATGCTTCACAACAATTTTTGTTAACAGAAAGCCAAGACAGCGATTCTGATGATTATTGCTGACGGTGCCCGAGAGAGGAGGAAGAGTGTGTTGTTGGAGCCACTCTTGAGGTTGACCAGTCCGGTCCATTTGTAAACGGGAAAGTTAACGATGTAGACATCACTTTTCTAGTGGACACTGGTGCTACCCGTTCTACTGTTAGATCAGTGGAAATTGAAAACCTACCTCTCTCTGGGGATACCATCCAAGTTGTTGGAGTAAGCAATCAACAAATTAAAACTGATTTAACTGATCCAGTTCCAGTTGAAATTGGAAATTATAGAGATAAACACAGATTTGTGGTTTGTAATAGTAGTCCAGTAAATTTATTAGGCAGAGACATACTGTGTAAAATGAATTGCAGAATATATTGTTCTCCTGATGGAGTTGAGTTACAAACAATGGAGGAAGATGGTTTGTACAGAATGACAATGATGATGACAGAAGCAGAAGAAGCAAAATTGTTTCCTGCATTTGAAAAGAAAGATTTGCCTGAAGAGCTCAAGGAAACAGTGAAATCTGATATATGGGATTTTACTGGGAATGAGATGGGTCTAATGAAAAACGTAGATCCAGTAAAAATTACATTGAAACAGGGAATAGAATTTCCTAATATTCCACAGTATAAAATGAAAGCAGAAACAATAGAAGGTATTACGCCTATAATTGAAAAATTAATCAAACAAGGTGTATTAAAAGAAATGGAGAGTAGTCCTTGTAATTCACCAATTATGGGAGTTAAAAAGTCAAATGGAACATTTAGGATCGTACAAGATTTGAGAAAGGTTAATCAAATCGTTGTTCCATGTTGTCCTGTGGTTCCAAATCCAGCAGTAATTCTGTACCAGATTCCACATGATGCTGAATGGTACACTGTCATTGATCTTTGCAATGCATTCTTTACTGTTCCTTTACATCCAGACAGTTATGAAATCTTTGCTTTCAGATTCCAAGGTAAGACCCTCGGATGGTCTAGAATCCCTCAGGGCTATACAGAAAGTCCTTCAATCTTTAACGAGTTGTTAAAAAGATCTTTGGAAAACTTGGACTTACCAGGTAGGTCTACGTTGGTACAGTATATTGACGATTTGTTGATAGCTGCAAAGACAAGAGAAAATTGTGTGACAGATACAATAATACTGTTAAATCGCCTTGCAGAAGAGGGACATAAAGTGTCTCCAGGAAAATTACAATTTTGCAAGCAAGAAGTAAAATATCTTGGTCACAGAATTGCAAAGGGAAAAAGGCAAGTGACAATTGAGAGAATTAAAATGATTCAAGCAATGCAACCTCCAAGAACACAGAGACAGGTCAGAATGTTCTTGGGAATGGTCGGTTACTGTCGACAATGGATAAGTGGATTTTCAGTAATTGCAAAACCACTACAGAGACTGACAAAGTCTGATGTAAAAGATCCAATTATTCTCAATGAAATTGAGATGGAATCTTTTGAGAATTTGAAAAAGAGCTTATGCCAAGCTCCTGCTTTAGGTATGCCGAATTATGAGAAAGATTTTGAACTGTATTGCAGTGAGAGAGAAGGATGTGCACTATCTGTGTTGATTCAGAGACATGGAAATTTAAAGAAACCTATTGCATACTTCTCTGCAGTTCTTGATCCCATTGCAAAAGCATTACCAGGTTGCTTGAAAGCAGTTGCAGCTACAAGTGTTAGTCTTGAACAGAGTGAAGGAATCATTATGGGATTTCCTGTGAAAGTTTTTGTGCCTCATTCAGTTGAAATATTGCTGACAAGAGGTAAAACTCAGCATTTGACAAGCAGCAGATTGACAAAGTATGAGAAAATCATACTAGGAGCAGATAATGTTTCGATTTCAAGATGTTTGAATCTGAATCCTTCTACATTACTGCCTGATTCTGAGATCATTGATAACATCGAAACAGAACATGAATGTTTAGATGTTATGGAATTCTGCACGAAACCAAGACATGATATCAAAGATAGACCTTTATCTGAATCAGATTTTGTCTACTTTGTAGATGGCTCATGTTTGAGATCTGAAGGAGGTGTCTTGAAAGCCTCATATTCAGTCTGCACAGTTGCAGATGTGGAAGAAGCATCATGTCTTGAAGGAGTTCGATCAGCACAAGTAGCTGAATTAATTGTTTTGATTCGTGCTTGTGAAATATCAAAGGATATAAGAGTTACCATCATTACTGATAGTCAGTACGGATATGGAGTTGTACATGATTATGGACAACTCTGGTCTCAGAGAGGCTATATGACATCAGCAGGGTCTCCGATTAAAAATGCAGTTTTCATTAGGAGATTAATTGAAGCAATACAATTACCGAAAGAAATTGCAATTGTCAAGTGTGCAGCGCACACTAAAGGAGTTGATTATATCTCAAAAGGCAATGCATTTGCAGATGAAACGGCAAAATTTTGTGCAAGAAAAGGTTATGCATACAATCGGGAAAGGAGTAAAGAAACTGATTCAAATTCATTAATGCTAACAACAGTTGTAGAAACATGGAATGAGATTAGAGACTTACAAAATGAAGCAGATGATGAGGAAAAAGATCTGTGGTTAAGATCAGATTGTAGACCACGTGATGAAGATGGAGTGTGGGTTTACAAAGATGGCAGAGTAGTCTTACCAAATTGCTTGATTGCTGATATGGCCAGATTATATCATGGCCCGGCTCATCTTGGAAGAGATTCTATGATCAGACTTTTCCGAGAAACTTGGTTCAATACTAAATTCAGAACAATTGCAGAATCTTTTTGTCAAAGGTGTTTGTCATGCCAACAAATGAATCCAAACAGAAAATCATTGGTAGGGACAGGAATAATTGGTCGAGAAGGTGGTCCTTTTACTAGGTTACAGATGGATTTCATTGAAATGCCCTTACACAATTGCTTAAAATATGTTCTTGTGATTGTTTGTTTATTTTCAAGATGGGTAGAAGCATTTCCTACACGACATTGTGATTCAATTACAGTAGCAAAACTACTGCTCAGAGAAATTATCCCAAGGTACGGTTTTCCAGTCACTATTGAGAGTGATGGAGGAAGCCATTTCGATAACAAACTGATGAAGTTAATTTGTGAAGCTTTGAGCATTGAGCAGAAAGTACACTGTGCATACAGACCAGAGGCATCTGGGGTTGTTGAACAGATTAATGGAACAATTAAAAACAGAATTGGAAAAATGTGTCTTGAAACAGGTGTAAAGTGGACAGATGCTCTTCCACTTGTTTTAATGTCATTAAGAAGTACACCAGATAAAAAGACAGGTTTGAGTCCTCATGAAATTTTAATGGGAAGAGTTATGAGGCAAGCCTTTGTACCAGTAGGTAAATTGTTGAGCATAAATGACAGTGCTATTTTGGATTACTGTAAAAGGTTATCTGATATAGTGACTTCTGTATCTAATCAGGTGGGAACTGAAGCACAATCAAATGAAAAAGTTTTGACACATGACCTGAGGCCTGGTGATTGGGTCAGAACGAAAGTACATCGGAGAAGAAATTGTCTGGCTCCTAGATGGCAGAAGCCTAGGCAAATAATTTTAATCACTACTAATGCTGTAAAATGCAAAGGATTGAAACGTTGGATTCATCCTAGTCATACTATTCCAGTACCAACTCCTGAGAGTTCTGATGTTGAAAGTGATACTACAGATGATTCTGATTCTGAAGCAGAAGGTGAAATAAATCCAGATTCTGAAGATCGACAAGAAGGTCGACATCTGGAACCTATACCTGTGAATGACAATTTAACAAGAAAAGACTTGGAAATTATTGAAATAGATTCTGAAGATGAAGAGAATCTGTTAAAAGGAAAGATAACTGAGGATTCAGTTGTTTCTATTAAAGACAGAGAAGCGAAACAAAAAGAAGTTTCAGACCAGGAGAGTATCGAAAAGCAGAAAACAAGCTCTGGAGTAAGGAACAGAAATCCAAAGTCTGGGAAGTTGGAGGTAATTGAAGAAGAAGAAGAAGACGAATTACCAAGTACCAGTATTGGAAAACAGAGAAGTGTTCCTGAAGGAGTAAAATTGCCGAATAGAGAAGTTCCTGAGTCAATTGAAATTTCAGACTACGGAACTGAAGAAAGTGACGTGGATGGTGAAAGTGAAAACAGAAAGAAAAGGGCTTGGAAGTCAGAATCAAATGCTTCTGAACCAAAGAAGAAATACGTGAGAAAAGCAGACTACTGGCCTGGTGGAAGATTGAGAGTCAGGTTGATCAAGAAACCTAAAGAGCAAGTTGAAGAAATTAGTAGTCAAAAGAGTCCTGGAAAGGAAGTGGGAGTTGGAAGAAAAATTGAAGTGGTGTCGAGAAAAGGAAAAAGAATAGTGAGACCAAACCAGAAATACAAGTCTCCTGAGTGGACTTATTTAGTAATTCCACCTGTTATTGACATTTATGGTATTAGTGAAGAAGAAAACGAAATAGAGGAAATTAGTGACAATGATTGAAGTACAGAAATTTTAATTTGGCAAAAGGCTGAAGAAATTTTGTTAGCTGACATAAGGTCGAAGAAAAACTGTTTAGTTGAAGAAATCTTATGTATGACATAAGGTCGAAGAAAACTTGTATAGGGTTTTAAAAATAAAATTATTTTAAAAGGGGGGTATAAATAGTTTATTTCTTAGAAATTTTAAAATAAATTTTGTTTTTAATTTTGAGGCAAAACTAACCAAAAATGCCTTATGTTAAGGAGAGCACTTCAAAGTGTTCTGTTTTTAAGAGATGCTGTAAGATGACTCTGGTGTGTCTGCTCATTTTAATTCTGCTCTGGTTAGTTTTAGCTGTGATCATCCCATTAGAGATGAATAGAGAATTACACAAAGTTAACATGACAAGCAAAGCTTTGGTTAGTCAAACTAAACATAGTGCATCTACAAAAGTTATTGATCATCAACCTAACATTCATCAAGATAAATCTATTAGTGATTTTTCAAGTAATACATTCACAAAGCTTTTGAGTGAATATGTCAAGGTAATGGATGCAAAAGACTGTTATGTCTGCGTCAAGTTACCTGCTTCTGTTTCTGAGGGAGTGACATATAATATGCTTCCTCTTACATATGGTGTAACATGTAGTGTGTTAACTAGCTTATTTTATCAAACCGGACGCTTAGAATATTACTATTCTGATTTTGACGAGATTTTTGCAAATATAAAGATTGAGGGTGCTTTAAATAAGCACAAGAAAGCCAAACAAATGAGAGAATTGTTCCTTGTTACTAATGAACTCACTTACGAGTATGCTTACAAGAATAATCTAACCTGCAAATTGAGTGCTGAGGGAAAGAAATTTTTGAATATGGTTGAGGAGAGAAGAGCAATTTACAAAAGAAATGAATTAGTCAAGCAGACTAAGTCAAAATTTTGGCAGAAAGAGGATGAGAAGTTAAATGGCAAAATGCTTGAAAATGTTGCAATTCACATAGACAAACCAGTTAGTGGAAAGCTTTGCATTAGAAGAGATAATACACTTTTTGATAATTATTTTGTAGGTGCAAGTAACTGTGAAGATACTTATCAGATTTTGGGAGGTTGGGGATTCAAAGGTGGAAAAGATCCAATCTTCCCTGGAATTTATTTTGTTTGTGGTGACAAAGCCTACTACAACCTTCCAGACCATTGGTATGGAACTTGTTATGTGGGAATTGTTTTTCCTAAAGTGTTTCATGTTGACAGAGATTCAGAAGGATTGTTTAAAATTCATAATTATGTAAATAGAGTCAAAAGAGAAACTTTTACAGAAGTTCTGGGAGACATTTTTCAAGCAGTGATACCTTTTGTTGGTATAACCCTAAATGCAGGGAGAATCAGAAAATTGTCCACAATTGTTGACAGATTGTCAACAGACACAGCTGATGGATTACAATTAGTGAATGTCGAAGTAATTGCAATCAGATCCATGGTGATTCAAGATCGCCTTGCTTTAGACATACTCCTAGCAAAGGAGGGAGGAGTCTGTGGCATTTTACATGTACAACATTGTTGCACATATATACCTGATGAAAGTAAGAATATTGAGATGTACATTAAAAACATTACACAAATGCATTCAGAGATAATTCCTTTAGAAGAAGATGATTTTACAGGGAAACTTTCAAAAAGATTCGATTCCAAGCAATTAAAAATTGGTTTCATGATATTGGTAGTTCAATTCTTGGCAAGATTTTGGCACCTTTGATTATAATAGTATTCATTTTTATTTTGACTAAAATAGGTTGTTTGTTGCATAAAAGAAAGAAGCAGTTGAAAGAAAAGAAAAGGATTTATAAACTTAGAAAAGAAGAAGAAAGGGAGATTGAGTTACAGGAGTTACACAGAGAACGTTATGCAAATTCCGAGGATTATGCAGATACAGGTTTTTAGGATTACTGATACAAATGAATTTGAATCATTTTCTCGGAAGTTTAAATTACCAAATTTTGGGTGGTAGTGTGGTGATTTGTTAATCACCAGATGAGGGAGTTGATGGAGCGAGATAGAAAACAGAATTCTGTTTAAACTCGCAAAGTCACATTTCCCATAACATGAATAATAAAATTAATGATTTGTGATGTGTCGTGCTAATACAACCTAGATTAAACTTTACACATGGGGGGACTAACATGTGTGCTCAAAAACGTGCATAAGTGTTGCATCTTTTTGTTCGTGCAAATTAATAAAATAATTTATTGTTTTCGTTTTTGTCATTACTAACTGCAGCAAACCTAAAAGAGGGATGTGCTTATTTTGCTTTTCCTTGTCTATGTGATGTCATTTCTACTATTCTAGGTGCACATAAGTTTCATGGATTCATGAAGATTGGTAGATATAAACGCTGCTTTATCTGTTTGCATTTGCTAGGTAACAGACTAATTGGGAGGGTTAATTATTTAGTAAACCTAGGGTGGATACAGAATCAACATTGTTTCTTACATTAATACTTTTCTTGTGTTTGTTTATTACTAGAAAGCATAAGTTACCTGCTTTTGGGCCTAGTTTGCTCGAGTTTGCTAAAACTGAATTTTACTTCTACAAAAGTCACGAGATGCCCATTCTGAAAAAGTGTTCGTCAAAGCTGCATTCACTAAGCAAATCTGACGTGCTGTCACCATTTTGTCGGACGTGGCCAAGGTCGGAAATCAGTGATAAAGGACAATTTTGTCAGCTCTAACTTGGCACCCGCGGAAGTGAAACGAACACTGTGAGAACATTATTTTACAATTGTTGCAAACCAAGGAAGCTCCTGGTTGCATTCGGAAAAGATAATGGTCTTTAAGAAATGTGACCTAATGGAAGTTTTGAAATGTGGGTGACATGTCACTTGTCACTCTCAACCAATGGGACTTCGTGGATTTATGAAAACTTTCCTTCGCTTAGTTTAGCTAGCATAGAAAGGTATAAAAAGTCATGCCCTTAGGGATGGGCTGGCTGCTGCTTTCTGACTTTCCGATGAGGGTGAAGTGCTGCTGGACTTTGCGTGGAGCACGTAAGAATCCTCAAAGAACTTTACTTTATTTTCCATTTATTTAGCTTAGCTAGGGACTTAGGCTTTAGAAATGCTAAACATTTAAAACCTTACTTAAACTTTGAATTTCTTACTTAAACTGTGTTTTTCTCATGAAACTTTTCAAACATGCTTACTTTAATGCTAATAAATTATAATAATAAAACTACATTTTGAAATACCATAATTTAGTAAATAAAATCTTACTTTTGACAAACAAGCTGGTCTTGATTATTCAGAAGTGCAGGTTACCATTAGCTAGATCACATTGCAAATGGTGGTTGTTTAAAATTCTAGGATTTGTTATAATGACAATATTCTTTCCACAGATGTATATAATTGTATATATTTTATAAATAAGGTGTACATAGGTTTAATTTGACCACCTGATTCAGTAGGCCCAAATATGTCATGTTTATAAATGGGTCCATAAGTTAGTGTAGAATTTCGTTTATAGGTTATGAAGTTGGGTAGCGTTGTTTATGATATATTTCCTATAGGCCGCTGGATCACCACAACCAGCTAATGACAAATTAATGACAGGTGCCAGCTCTCAGTCAATTAGCCAACACCATACGCCTCATGCACCTGAAATATTCAGAGCATATTATCCTGGGAGATGTCAACCATGAGGAGATTCTTTCAAAAAAAGAAACGATTACTTGTCGTGAGTGTGAGAGCTTCTCGCAGAACAAAAGAGAACATTACTTATATTAATAAACAAGGAGATCCTAATCAGGAAGCATGACATGCTCCGACAGGGACCACACCAGGGACACTGATCCATAGTAAGCTTCTGACACCATGAATGAACAGCAGGAACACAAGAAGCAGTTCATATTTAAGGGAGCTCCAAGCAGAAGGGAGCTGTGGAGACCATGAGTAACTCCAAGGAAAGACTTAACAATTAGCAAAGGAGATCCAGCATGTGGTTGAGGAAGAGTAATTCCCTCCCGAGCCTGACATGGCCAACATCGAGGTCATCCCAAAGACCCATCCACCCTCCCTCTTTTGCGCAGATTACCGTCCAATTTCCCTTATCAACACCTAAATGAAACTCTTCGCCACAGTCTTGGCCTAACGTCTTCGCCCCTTGTTACACAAGTTGATCCACCCCGACCAGTGCGGCTTCATGCCTGCACTTGGCACTCGACACTGTATACGACGCCTCCATTTGGCATTAGCCCATCGCCAACGACTCACTCCATACTTGGCCTTGCTTCTAATAGATTTTGAGAAGGCATTCGATACCGTAGACTGGTCCTACTTGGGGGATGTTCTGACCTCGATGGGCTTCGGCCCCGGGTTTCTGAGTCTCATCCGGGTCTTATACTCGAAACCCTAAGGCGAGGGTGCTGAATAATGGCGTCCTCTCTGAAGCGTTCCCCATCTACAGAGGCACCCGCCAGGGCCACCCTCTTTCACCACAATTATTCGCTGTGGCGATGGAGCCGTTGGCATGCCTCATATGATCTGATCCTCAGATTCAAGGTTGGTCCTGGGGTTCTCAACAGACCAACAGGATCGCTTTGTATGGAGATGACGTCCTTTTCCTGGCAGATCCGAGCATTCCGGTTCGCGTTGTCTGGTGGTGCTACGGTCCCTCAAGGACGTCTCCGGCCTGCGACTCAACCCTAGGAAATCCACTTTGGTTCCCCTTCACCCCTCACAATCTTGCTTTGACGGGCAGCCTGTAATCCCCCTGCGGAGACACTCGTTTAAATATTTGGGGATTTGGATAACCCTGCTCACCGAATTGGAATGGGCGCTCAACCAAACTCCCCTGGTCACAAAAGCTTAAATGCTGGCAGTCCCACCCGCTCGATAGAGGGGCGCTTTTTAAAATGATGATCCTTCCCTGTTTTTTATATATTCTACAGAACATTACTTTTCATCTCCCAGGTAGTTGGTTTTGTGAGTTCGATGAGGTTATTACAAAGTTTTTGTGGGGGGAATGGCAGACCACGTATGTACCTGGCCCCTAGTCGGATACCTCCCTATGATGGAGGTATGGGAATGACCAACCTCTGCCTTTATTATCTCACTACTCGACTCATTATTATTCACGACTGGTTCGCCGGGGGCTGGTCTGATCCGGCCTACCGAGTTGAACGCGGGATCATGGATTTCCCTCAGTTGCAGGCCTACCTATTCGCCCCCCCTTATCCTGCAGACTATTCCTCCCGTCACCAGGGTGGTCTTGCGTGGCGCTCAGCCCTGCGATATACTCAATGGGACAAGAAACTTACCCAACATACCCCCCTGTGGCATGAGACCTGGCTACCGGAGATATCGGCCCTCGGGGCGTTTGGCCGGTGGGACCAAATCGGAATCACACTTATTGGGGACGTCTGGGTTGGGGACCACATCCGAGCCTTCTCGGATCTGCAAAAACACCACTCCCTCTACTCGACGCAGTTTTATAAATACCTACAACTTAGTCATGCCCTCCTTGCACAGGTCTCCCCTGGTACCCCACTTCCCGAGTTCAGCCCGCTTGAGGCGCAGGTCATGATGGGAAATTTGGGAAAGGGGGGAATCTCCCGGATATATCGTGTACTTTGAACTGCTGTGCTGCTCACTGCTTTTAAAACTTTTTTAACAACTCTTTCCTCATCTAACATTTGTCTTTTTAAAAAAAAGATCATTGCACCGTTGTTATTTCACTCACCCCTTTCCCCGGTCCACCGCTGAGATTTTCTCAGATTGTTGTGGAGGGAACTGGGAAATTTTAGATCGCCGGAAGTGACTACTACTTCCGGGGTTCCGGGGGTGGGGACGGAGGTTAGCAGACTAGTGCTCTCACCCTGACCACCCTTAAAAACAGATGCATTTCCTCACGCGCAGCGGGCGTGCCAAAGGCGCGCCAAAGGCAAGCCCGTCTGCGCCTGTCCGCGCTCGACCTGCGGCCGGGGCCAGAAATGCTGCCTGTTTCATGCCAAAGTACATTTACACCAGGGAAGAACTATACACTCTCAACACATAGGCTAAGGGCTGCAACATCCTCCGCCCACAAAATTAGACGGTAACACCCTGACCTGTGCCACATGCAGATGCGCCATAAACCAGAAACCTAGCCCCAAGGGGGGAGTATAGTCTACCACACAAGACCGATAACTCGTACAAACAACTCCAGTGCGGTCTTTTAAACGTCAGATCACTACCAAAACATGCCCTGCATGTGTTTGATCTACTAACAGATCACGCCCTTGACTGCCTCTTTGTCACCGAAACATGGCTGGCAGACTGCTCTAACCCAGACATTGCGCAGGCACTTCCCCAAGGCTACACCATCTCTAGGCTAGACAGAAACGGGAAAAAGGGAGGAGGGATAGCCATTATCTACAGAGATCACCTGAAATGCTCCACATCGCACTCTACTGAATTAAAAGATGCAGAAAACCTCTGCTTTAAATTCAAAATAGATAACCACACTACATTCGCCGGAGTACTTGTTTACAGGCCCCCCGGACCAACAGGTAACTTTTTAGACACCATTGGAGACTTTCTGAGTTCTCTGGTGGTGCGCTACTCTTATTTTACGATCTTGGGAGATTTCAACCTACACTTAGAGGTAGATGAATGCCCAAATACCAAAACCTTTAGGGAAATCACTAATTCCCTGAGCCTGAAAATCCACAACAAAGGGTCCACACATAGCAGGACATACCCTTGACGGGATATGTACCAATGCCACCAACATAATAACTGCCTCCCCAGGCACCCTCACCTGGACAGACCATAAACGTATTCCCTTTAGATTCATCTATGATAATGGACACACTACGGAAAAACCCACCATCATGGTCCCTACACGGAATTGGAATAATATGCTTGCCAATCCGGACCTATAGACCCTGGCGAAATCTACTAAATCAACTCTGACAGGCGATCCAGACATCGATAACGACCTATTCAATAAATGGATGCTCTCCATAGCTAATACCCTAGCCCCTATAAAAAAGGCCAAGATCATAAGACACAAATCAGCTTTGTGGTTCACCCCCCCCAACTGAAAGCCATGAAAGGATAGTGCAGACAACTAGAAAAGCTATGGAGGAAACAATATGAGGCCGAGGATATGAAACGCTTTAGAACAGCCCTCAATACATATCACCTACAAATCAAAACCAAAATCCTACATTCATTAGTGGACATAGTAAATCCCGTCATTAACCAAATTATCAACACTACATTTAAACTTGCAAAAATCCCTGACCTTTGGAAAATGGCCGCGGTCAAACCCCTCCAAAAAAAGAAACTCTCGGACCCCACCACTCTCTCCATCATGAGACCCATCTCCCTTCTCCCCTGTGTGAGTACAATTGCAGAGAAAATAGTCAACTCCCAATTGAATGAGTTTCTGAAAAACTCAAACATCCTACACCCCAAACAATCTGGTTTCAGGCCGGACATTCAACTGAGTCAGTACTGCTCCATACCTCAGACACCCTCAAGTTCGCACTGGACCAAGGTAGGGAGGCAGTGCTGATTCTGTTAGATCTTTCCGCGGCCTTCGATACTGTCTCCCATCACATCTTGTTGGGTAGATTTAAGTGTGATGTATTCCTATAGGTTCTGAATCGATCCCCCTATTCCTGACCCTATTCTGGTTAAACAAACCAACAAGTTAACTAGCAGTCAGCCCATGAGGCAGAAAACCCCCATGATGCAGATACCGTTATCTGACGCAGTCACACTACGGCACAGGAACGTGTTATAACGCTTGCGATCTAATTAGACAAGCGATATTCCTCCAGCCCCTGATAAGGCATACGGAGTTCTCATAACAAATCAAACCTATGACAACCTGGGCAAAACCCTGCGGCCATTGTTTTGATTTCACCGAGAACTTCAGCAAAAGAATGTGCTAACGAGCAAGTCGTATGACATCCTTATTGACGTATCTATGTCCATCCTTACGTCAATCTCGGCACCTTAAAGGTATAAATATTACCGATATTGCCCTATGCAAACACACGCGGTGGTGACGAGACGGAGCAGCCATACTTGCCGAAGCCCAGAGCAGAGCAGACCCCGCTGGCACAGCCCCGCCTTCCTGACGCGCTGAGAACGAGACGCGCTGCTTTCTCCTGCCGAGAGATCCAGCACCGGCGCTTCCGGGTAGCCCTCGCAGGCAGCCTGGAATATCGAGACCAGAGAGAGAGATACCATCCCTCATTCATCCTTAATTCCAGGTACAGAACTGAACAACCCCTCGCAGAGAATTCTTTAGTTATTCACTTGGCAAAAACAAACTTAACTTAAACTGTAACTTTCTATTCCCGCCCACGTATTAGGCTTAGGTCAGGTACACGGGGTAGGCGTATTTAGAAACACCAGTTGAGTACGTTTAGTCAAATGTATATGTGTATATAATATATTTTATTCATTTCAAAACATCTTATGGCTTAGAAACCATATCAATGTTTTTACAGTATTATTTTATACTTCTGCTTTTAATGTATGCACTTTACTTAACTATAAGTATTGCAATAATATCGATCCATTTCTCTTGTATGAGAAAAGAGACTGATCAATAAATAACACCTTTTTATTGAACACGCCCGTCTCTTCTTTTCTCTACATTCTGATGAGACTAAGAATGCACGTACTGACTGAGTAAAATAAATTGCCTTTTGTTCACACGACTCTCGAGATACACTCTTGATTAGGGGAGAGCAAAGTTGTCATGTTCTATGGTTGTCAGAAACTAAATCCCTTCTTGTCTAATCAGGGAAGTTAATTCCTTCCTGAACATTCGAGAAAGTTTCTAGTGAACTCTGAGCTAGCTGGCAAACCCAAAACTTTAAGTCTAATATCGTCAGTAGTAGACCTAGTTAAAGTCTGGTCTAGGCCTTTACTATTGAAGGTATTATTCCAATGCGCAGAGCCTATTGGGATAATAGGAACTACACTACATGGCGCCCAACGCGTTTGGAAAGGGCGATAAAACTAACGTAAGACATTTAAAGTAACTCAGTCGTGCTTTCTCACTCAGACCCCTTTCTCCCATAACACTCCAAAGACGTCTGGAGTGGGTAAAAGGTCATATCCGCCAGACCTCGCAGGAGGGAACTCCTATGTATGGTTCTTGGTATAGTCAACGTTGAAGGATACACTGTTCCAAAATATTGTGCATCTAATCTTTGTTTCCATAAGAAACCTGATCTGCAAACAAACAAAATAACCATCCTGTCGGTAAAATGGTAGACAGTGATGAAGAAAGAGAGGCAGTTAGATTAGCAACTGAACTCGCAGCAGCTGATGCTACCATACAGGAAGCAGACCCGGATATAATACTCATCCCGGTCATTAAAAGGAAATCTATAACCATAAAACTTATAGAAAATGGACTGACACCTAGAGGTGGTACAGTCATATTCGTAATTGAGGCACACGAATATCGGCAGACAGAGGTATACTATTCATGGATAAATTTTCCAGCAGCAAATCCTGTAACAAAGTACTTCCACTATTACAAAATAGAGGAACCTCCTGAAACGTACACTCCTTTCGAGGAGGTGGAAGTACCACTCAAATTTCAAGAGCATTTGCTCTTATTTGATGGCGCCCTAAAACATAATAATCACATCACCAGGCTCGGTCCTTTAGGTAGACCAGGAGCAACGTGGCCGGTCCTAGCCGGATACACACCACATCCAGACATCGACAGGATGTCTGCAGCTAACCTATTAACACAGCTAAAACAATTAATAAAAATACATAGACAATTAGTCCAGTATGTGATGCGGACTTCAACAATTCAGCCAGCGATTAAACTCCCACAGCTGACCCCTCACCAGGGGAACACAAATAAAATTGCACCACAGAACATCCAGTCCTGCCTAGGTAAAGTACCGGCTAAACGGGAACAAATACCATTCTGGCTAGCGCAGAAAATCACCCAAATAGAGGCGGTGTTTCCAGACACCACCCCGCTAGAAAAGCACAGGATTCTGACTATCTGTCTTCCAATGGGAATCGCACCACACATTGAGGACTGTGACACTTGGGGTACAGCCTTTGCTTCCATCTACACAAAAACGCACGGTGTTCCATCCATTTCGGTAATACCAGATGTGCTAAAACAAATTCAAGACGAATACGGTCCAGAACCCGCTTTAACTCTTGGTATGAAATTACTAAAAGACTTCAAGCAGGTCTCGGCTATATTATTAGCCAACATAAAGGGAGAAGCAGCAAATGTGGCGATCCGCCAGAGGTTAAAGGAAACAGATATAGCAGACCAACCAGCTGAAATTGCCAGAATCATAGAAAAATCCTATGAGGAACTAGGTAGAGATAGTTTAGGTGGAATACCAGTAAAACCACAACTAATTGAGAGTCCTGAAAAAATATTTTTTAATAATAATTCAACATCACAGAAAAAGAGCTGGGATGGAAACAAACAATCCAATCCCAAAGAAAAGAAATTCCAGTCCAGAGGAAGGTCTCCTAGGCGAAGAGAGAAATCTCTGAACCAAACACACAGGTCACCCCAGAGTGACCCCTCTGGGAAAAGATATAACCTTAGAAATAGGGATAATATAAAAAAGCCTGATAGATATCAAGACATTGATACACGTCCCTCTCAATCTTTTCAGACTTCCTCGCAGAAATCGGAAAGAAGAGGACGATCAGAACAAAGAGAAGAGCACGCCAAGTCCAAAGACAAGGAACCTGCTCAGCTAAAAAAGAAATTACAATTTCCAAAGAAGAAGGTAGCCAGCATTAAAATAGTTAACAATGCTGAGAATTCTGAGGACACAACTGAAAAACGGGGAATGGGCTCAGACAATGCTAGACAGCGCAGCAGAAGTGAGCATAGCTCGCAAAGTCCTTATGAATCATCTGGAGACAGTGGACACGAATGAATATCTTCAAGTGGAAACTGCAGACACCAGAGTTAGCAAACCTCACAAAATATACGAAATAACATTACGTATAGAGGGAGATAAGACTAGAAAAATAAGGGGACTATTTTGGGATAATCTCTCCATGGGCTATGATATCCTTCTAGCTGAAAAAGACTGGCCACCAGAGTTTGTCAGGGATTGCCCTCATGGCGAAGAAGTAATTATGCCTGCCTTCTCAAATCATATCCCAATTCATAAAAAATACACACTTGCTAGAAAGTGGGCAGTGGCTCTAGCTCCTGCTTTATATAAAAATCACGTGGGATGGGATGAGGACTCTCCTCCTCACAAAATCCAGTTAAAATCACAACCTACTGCACAAAGGCAGTACCCAATTAAGCAAGAAGCTAAAAAACAGGTAAAAGAAATACTAGATCAGCTAGAATACCAGGGGGTGATTGAAACTTGCACCTCACAAATGAACAACCCTTTGTTTCCGGTCTCCAAACCAGACAATTCATATCGTCTAGTTTTGGATTACCGACACCTTAACACATGTTGCAAAACTTTTGCAGTGCAAAATTCGCATAGTGCTGCACTAATGAATAACATAGTGCGCAAAAAATACAAAACAACATTAGACATCTCTAATGGATTCTTTTGTCAAAACATAGCACCAGAGAGCAGATATTTGTCTGCGTTCTCAATAAATGGCACTCAAAAACAATTCTGTCGGTTAGCCCAGGGGTACAAGAATAGCCCAGGGGTATTCTCAGCGAGAGTAACAGAATTACTACAAATATATGATGATGAAGCATTATCGTATGTCGACGACATATACTTAACAGATGATGACTTGGAGACTCACTTGAAGAGAGTGAACACCATAATACTTGGGTTCGCAGCAGAGGGTTACAAATTCAACTTTAAAAAATCCAGAATTGCCCATCTGACAGTCCTGTTCTTAGGATATGAATTATCAAGTGAAGGCAAAAGCCTGGCCGACAATTTCCTAGAGAAATGTGCCGTAATCCAAGCACCTACAACACTAAAAAACCTACAGTCGATTCTAGGCTTCCTAAATTTCGGAAGAACATACATTGCAAATTACGCAGAAAGGGTCAAACCCCTTTATGATCTGATAAAACCAGATTTTAAAAGATCCAATTGGACTCAAACACACACAGAAATTTTGAGATCCTTACAAACAGACATGCTAATTAAAACAAAATTAGAAACGCGTGATAACACACGCAATCTTGTGATTCGAGTCATCCCAGGGAGATGCGGATTCACATACCTGACCTCTAATGAGGGAGAAAAGGTACCAATTGCATTCAAATCACACTTGTACACAGAAGCTGAAAAGAAGGTCAGCATTATAGAAAAAATTGTTCATGCTGTTCAAACCGCAATAGCTAGAGAAAAAGATCAAGCTGACGGTAGACATGTCACAGTCAGAACAGCAGAATCAGCCTTTGAGGCACTAACACCGTGTAATTTACCAACAACAACACTGAATCCGGAATGGATACAATGGGTGAACTCAATTACAACGGACAAAGTATACTACTACTTTGATCCAGAACTAGAAGAATTAAAAAATCTAGAATATGAGAAAACATTCCCTCTGCCAATCGACATTCTGCCTTTACGACATTACGCCTGTGTAATTTATACAGACGGACATGCTCAACCCCCCGTTTGGGGAGAACAGGCATACAACCCCATATGTGGGATTACAATAGAAGTGTGGCGCGGAGGTAAACTAAAACCTCTATTAACAAAAACACACTCAGTAGAAACTAATTCAGAACAACAAACTGAAATACTAGCATTGAAAATGGCGCTAGATAATGCGGATCGCGAATTCCCAACACTTATAGTGTCAGATTCATATTACTGCGTCAAATCATATAACAAGGATTTGCAGACATGGATTCAAAAAGGTTACAAAGATGACACAGATGCACCAATAAAGCAGAAACTGCTCTGGGAACAAATAGCTCTTTTACAAAAAGAGCTACCAAGGGCTCACGTGACACACTCACTGAGTCATCAGCGTGATGGCGTTCACGTTGCAGGGAATTCATTGGCTGACACAGCCGCAGCGGCAGCCACTAAATCGGCTCCCGTAGTTCGAAAAAAGCGTACATTAAAATACATTGACGGTGAAACAGTGCTGGCGGTGAAAACGTCATCAAAAGGCGACTGCTCAGCGCTACCGATCAACTATCCACTCAATTATACATACATAATCGATGCAAACTCCGTCCCTTTTGCTCGAATCCCTGGAGTGGGGGATAGAGTGATTCCAAACATGGACAGGAGAAACTTGTTAATCGCAGACGCACATATGGGCGAGGGTCTCAGACACCTCAAACTAAAAGATTCTCTGGAAGAATTGCAATCACGGTACTGGTGGCCAGGCATGAGCCTGCGTCACACCATGTTTGTAAAAAACTGCCCAAACTGCAACAGAGATCGCAGTGGGGAGAGAAACAGTTTAATACCTCGTCATTTTACTCCAGAAAAAATCAAGAGTAAAAAGGAAGGCTTGCGATTAACATATACAGGCTAGTTTCCACTTATAATGTAGATCACCAGCACTCGGCTGACGTCTGGACTGTTATACAAAGATTTGCGAGTCTAAATGGCATATACGCTAAGAGCATGCTACGTTTGACCATTGTTTTCACTCTAGCCCTCCAGCCTGATGGGAAACATGGCCAAATGAGCATAGCACAGCGGGAATCTTCTCACTTCCTTCCTGAGGGATACGGGATGGTGTAAAGAAAACACCAAGGCATAAAGCAATCTATAACGGAAAGGATATTAGGTTCGGGAGCTGGGTGGGTCAAACATCTAATAAGTGTCCAACGTAGTCTAAATAACTTGCCAAGAAATTCTCTGAAGGGATTCAGTGCGTACGAATTATTATTTGGAACTAGGATGTTGATCTCTGACATTGATAGTCAGACTTCAGTGGTGAAAGAAAAAAGCTTTGATATCAAAGACCGTTTGGCTATTTTGCAGGACTTAAACAAAACAAGAAAAGACCTGAGCAACATAAAGTTGAAACAACAGCCAATAACCACTGAAGAACCACCACCTGTCCCAGCAAGACCTGTCTGGATTCCAAAAGTCGGGGATCTAGTCAGGGAAAAGATCGCGGTAAAGAAGGAATTTGGGCCTTCTTACAGGAAAGCAGTTCCTGTCTTGTCTATCAACGGGACAAGATCTGTTGTACTACCGCCACTTGCTGGTAAAAAGGAGAACCGAGTTGTATCCATCGACCTGGTAAAACCACAATCATGTGGCCGATAACAAACAGTAGGCCAAGTGGACTCCCAATAAGTAGCCGAACACCAAGGTTTGCTACCAGTACAGAGGTCCTAACGAAGAGGCTCATCACATTCGAAACGCCTACAGAAGAACAACAAGGACTATGCAACAATGCAATAGAACTCAGACCTCTGAAAACCCAAATAAAAACTTTTGGCAGAGACACACCAATCTACAATGAAGTAACAAGCGAAAATGCAGGAAACAGTAATCCTGAAGCAATTGGAACAATTGACAGAACTGCATCCGGCTACTTCATAAACTTCGATGATTCCTCTGAAGGCTTCAGTGAATCAAAGACACAGACATCATCAAAAACCTTTAAAGATAAAGCTAAAGAACTTTTGAAACAACTGAAAGAAACATATCTGATTTCTCCATGGATCGAATTTTGGGTGGGTTTTGGTGCATTTATCCTCATACTTTGGCTCATCATGGTACTTACTTTGGGACGCTTCATTGAGGGAAAATATGCTAAAATGGACACAGCAAGTCAGAACATCAACTTGGTCCTCAAACCACACACATCTTCACACGTCGAGAAACGAGAACTTTCTTCAGTCAACTTCACAGCCAATCCGATACCGGGTGGGGTAGCCTGGGACAACACTGACTATGAAATTTATGGTCCGGTCGAAATCCTGAAATATCCACACCAAATTAAGATCTCATTGAGTGACTTTGCAAAACCAAGCTCATTTGCTGATGATTGGGACTTCGAAAGCATTAATAATATGATGTCTGACTTAGTAATGTCTGCTAAATTTACCAAACATGGTTATTTGCAGGGTTCTACAAATTATGATAGTATGTACTGTTATAACCACTATGGTAACCATTTTCTACATAGATCTGCACAACCTAGAAATGTTTTAAATTATAATCAATGGGAACATTGTGCAACCCCTCCAAAAGGAAGCTCAAGAACCTTCTATGACAAATATTCATACTTTTCAGGTTTTAACATAAGTAATGCTGAAGCATTTTATTTCAAATTGTCAAACAAGACAGGAACTAAGACCATGATAACAAACACAAAATTGATATATTCGGACTCATTTTTTGAACAAATGAATACTTTTGGTTTTGATTATTGGGACAAAAATGTGGAATTGAAAAGTGTTTGGGGTACAAAAGAATGGCAAGTACAGGGTATAGAATCTTTGTTTAGAGCCTGCATGATCCCAGAACAAATGATATTTTTAAACGACACTGTTCAACAAACTACCTGTCTTGGCCTAGCCAAAATCAAAGACTTAAATAAACCGTCTATTCCAAAACCAACAATGTACAGCAATAGCACTATAGATAAAGAGATAGACGTAAATTATGTATTAAACCAAAACAGAACACATCCAGATTGGAAACAGTGGTTGATCTGGCCCACAGATACTAATAACTGTCAAGACAGATTCCTGAACAAAACACAGGGGTTCAAAATGACCAGGCCAGACCCTAGATATCCCCAAAGACATCACCCAGGGATAATAACCACCTACAGTGTGGGCAAATTATGCCTTCAGTGGCTACAAACTTCCACACTGACAGAAATTAAGCAACACCTAACTTTACTTACTGATGGTGCTGACTTGCGTGATTTCATTTTGGGACCACGCAAACAGCGTCAGAAACGTTTCATAGCAGCCTCTGTATATGCAGCATACAATGAGGCCTGGAAGGTTACTCAAATTGAAACAGCAGAGAGAATACGGGAAATTGACCGTATTAATTTGGAAAAATCACTTTCTGTAGTGGACAATGGGTTAATGACTCTGTCCTCCAGAATTTTTTCTTTGGACAGCATTGTGTCTTCAGCAATCGACATATTATCGCAAGACTTACTGTTATTACAACACGGTCAGTCTCAATTGCGTTCTATTGTACAGCTTGGCTGGACGTTACAAAATCTACGTTCAGGATATGTGCCTTGGCGTTTAATCAACACAACGTCACTATTCCAAATCTTTAACCTTACTGATAGACAAATCAGTATGGCACAAAAGGGTGCTGATTATACAATCTTGAGCATTGAAAAACTCGAAAGATTACCAGTGACAATGTCAGAACGACCTGTCAGTGAATGGATAATACATGGGATAATAAATATTCCAATCTCAACCTTCAGGTTTCAATACTGCCAAAAATATATACAGGCTGGCATGTACGAGAAATTGGGAAAGGGGTACATTAAAACAACATGGAACCTGCCCTATTCACATGCATGTGTCAGTAATAAAGGACAGAAAGTGTTTCTTAGTGGCAATAATTGTGCGATGTCACTAAGCGGCATAAACTGCAAAGCCCTCGCCTGGATAACATCTTTCTTGGAACAAAGAAACCAGATTGTCACACTTAGCAGCTATAAATCTGAGGATAAACTGCTCTCCTCGGGAGTCCATCAGGGTTCCTCCCTGAGCCCAACCCTTTTCAACCTGTACATGTCTCCTCTTCTTTCACTAATTGACTCCTTTAAGATTGAATCAATTGCGTATGCTGATGATACTCAATTGATCCTCACCCTAGATAAAAATTCCACCGCAGCAGAAGAAAAATTCCATCTCTACCTTAGCGCAGTTATGAAGTGGATGGAAGCAAATCATCTCCAATGCATCAGCTCAAAAATTGAAATCATGCTGTTTGGAAAATCTAATGATTTCAATCCCACCCTACGGTGGCCCTCAAATTCAGACCCCCCCCGCCCACCACAGTAGACAGCGCAAAAAACCTAGGAATTAAATTCGACCCCACGCTTTCCTTTCACAAACAGGCACTTACTGTGGCAGGTTTGTGCTTTCAAACCATAAAAACTAAAAAAATTCTTCGATTTTCTCCCCCTGCATGCTAGGAAGACCGTGGCAGTGGCAGTGGCATTGGTCCTGTCGCGCTTGGACTACTGCAACAGCTTATATGCAGGAACAAAACAGACGGTGGTAAAAAGAGTGCAAGTAGTCCAGAACTCCGCCGCAAGGTTGGTACTTGGGCTCCCAAAACGCGCCCCCTCAGCCGAGGAACTAAAGACTCTCCACTGGCTGCCTATCCATAAAAGGATGCTGTTCAAAGTCCTAACCATTACACATAAAGCAATAAACGAAACCGGCCCACAATACCGGAGAGGCAAAATTAGGCCCTACAAAACTAAACGAACACTACGGTCTAATTCAGAAAATCTTCTCACCACCCCTAACTTTAAAATGAAAACCCGGGGAGGAAAAACATTGGCAGCACTTGGTACTAAGGCCTGGAACATCCTGCCCACACAACTTAGGCACACCCGTAACAAACCCACTTTCAGGAAACTTCTAAAAACTTGGATCTTTGGCACCCCGGACAATCAAATAATATCACTTATATGACCCGCCCTACCTTACTTCTGTTGCTCGCCCCCCCCTCTTCCTCTTCCCCTCCCCCCTGCATTTTACTTCTGCTGATGTCCAAAAGCGCCAAGATGCTCCTTGGAGTGAACGTTGCACTATACAAAAACTCCAATCATTCATTCATTCATTTACTGGTGAATAATGGTCTGGCTACCCTAGATGTGCTGCAAACACGTTGGGAGGAGTGGGTGGGCCCCCTAAAGGAAGCAGACTGGCGCGATGCCCTCATGGCTCCCAAAACTCTAACTTCCTCCTCCAGATTGCGCCTTACCCAACTCTATTATCTCCACCCAGCATATCGGACCCCGGTACGCCTACATAGGGCAGGTCTGCGTCCCCTACCGGACTGTACCCGATGTGGCCATGCTCTAGCCGATTTCTTTCATATGGTTTGGCAATGTCCCGGTCTCACCTCCTTTTAGGTAGGTATAGAATCTAAACTTCCACAAACACTGGGTTAGCAGGTTCCCCATGATCCCCTGCGCCTCCTCGTGGGGGGTTTTGATGGACTGGAAGGCTCTCGGGCAGACAAATGCTTTTTGGGTATGGCTGTGGCGGTTGCTAAACGGGACATTGCCGCTGCCTGGTCCCAATGTTGACCTCCCACTGTGCGTAAATGGCGTAGAGGGGTGGATTGGTGTGCGGCCCAGAAGGAACCCCTATTTGAGGCCAGAGGATGCCCTGAAAAGTTTAGGATATGGGCAAGTGATTAAATCTGTTGTCTTAAAATGCGTTTGCTTTTCCTTCCTACAGTTGTTTTTCTCCCTTTGCAGGTTACGATATGTCTCAGGACAATTTTCTTGGTCTGTGACTCCTAATGTCCGAAGGTGATGATTTCTATTATGCTGTGTACTTTATGGCTGCCTTTCCTTTGTTCTCGGTATTGGAAATGTCAATAAAGTTGATTATCCAAAAAAAATGTAGCAAAGGGGATCAAAACTCTCCAAGGAGCTATCACAAGGCACTGCAAAAATAACCCTGGGAAACATGGAGACTCCAAGCTTCAGTCATCACCTCACACACAGGAGACTACAGGCACCAAAGGCTAATGAGTGCCACAGGCCAACCCAGAGGACAATGACTAGAATCACCCTAAAATTCAACATCTTCTTACACTATGGCGATGTGAGGTGTAGCATCGTGAAAGGAGCGCAGTAAGGGGTGGGTCCAACAATTACAAAGTGTCTAACATCCTAATAAACTCTGAGCTCTGGACACTAAATTCAGCTGCCCTTTTCAAATCCTCCGGTCTGAAACAGATTAAGCCACTATCATGGATCCAAAGGACAGAAAACAACCAAGAAACATGGTTAGGCAGCTTTATACAACTCAGACCCTGTAAAACTACACAGAGAGAAAGCTCGAAACTATCAGGCTACTTATACCCTGAGCAAACCATTCAGAGTGATGACTGGACAAATGTGCGCATTAAGAGAGCTTCAATCTTCATAATACACCCTAAGCTCAGGGCGCAAAGTCCAGTGAGACCATGCAACTCTCAGGATCCTTACAACCAGAACAAGTTTAAAAATCATAAAAACAAGCTGGCTCCGTGGAGCCGAAGGGAGAAGGAATCAAAGTGCGCGATGCGCGCACTGCCAGCCTCCAGGGACAGGAGATGTGCACGAGTACGGAGTGCACATCTCCTGTCCGCGCGTGCCACCTCCTGTCTCCCTTCCAGCACCAAAAGTGGCAGCAATAGATCTTCGCTAGCAAGACCTAAAAAGGGAGACAACGCCCAACCAGAAAACTTCAGGCTTTGATGTTGATGGCAAGTCCTTTTCGAAAGTGCTTCTCAACTAGCTGGAGGCATGGATAGATGAAAACATCACACCTCAATACCATAGGGGGTTACGGCTAAACTCCTCCATCATGGGCAACGTTATTGCCCTCTCTTATTTGGCCATAGAAAACACATCACCGCCACTTTACGCTTGCTTCGTTGATTTCAGCACCGCTTTTTATGGCACTGACAGAAATATCCTCTTGTCAAAACTTGCAAAGTGCCAATAGAGCACTGTACACAGCCGATACATGGGTCCAGACCAACATCACTCAGAACAATGCTACTATAAAAAATCTATACAAACAAAGGGCTAAAGCAGGGATGCGTCATCGCTCTCACCTTGTTTAACTTATACACTGAGTACTTAGGCGTGGAACTGCTGAAAGGAAACACCTTCCCGCCTAAGCTAGGCCCAAACATTGAATGAATGAGTGGCCCACGCAACAAGACTATGTCGACCCTGACAAAACCAGGCATGCCGCCAAGAAGGCACTTGATAATAGCCTAGAAGATCTGGAGGAGTCCCGAATGGTAGTCGCCAAAATGAGGCATTAAGCATCCTGAAGGGTATTTGGAACGATGGAGCCCCTGGACCTAATAGTCTACCGGGTAACATCTTCAATGAAGCACAGGAATTCTAGACACCTTACATGCAAAGCCTGTTCACGCTTGCATTTCACACGGATTGACACTCTTTCCTCGGGGCTGTCACTACTGAAGGATGACCACAAGAAGCTGGCCGAAAAGGTATCTGAACACAAGCTGGCCATCGCGGATCTACTACCACAACAGACGGAACACTCCACGCGGCTAGAAAATCTGGAGAAGCAGTTGAGGGGCCTGAGGGATAGAGTGGATGACGCAGAAGGACGCTCGCGTCGCAACAACATATGCATTTTGGGAGTGCCGGAACGAAGAGAGGGGGCGAACCCAACCCGCTTTGTGGAAGACTGGCTGAAAACAGTGGTGGACCCGGCGGAGCTCACCCAGATGTACAGCGTCGAAAGGGCGCACAGAGTACCCCCCAGGCCTCCGAAACCGGGAGCACCGCCTAGACCGTTGATAGCGCGACTACTCCATTTCAAGGACAGACGCAATCCTGAAATCACCGAGGGATTATGGCCCAATCAAATACGAAAATCGAACAATCTCCATTTACCCGGATTTCACGCAAGCGGTGCAGAGGGCCAGGGCGTCCTTTTGGGGAGTGAAACGCGCCCTCGGGGACCGTAATGTGAAATATGCCCTTTTCTTCCCGGCTCGCCTCAGAGTCATTCATGATCGTAAAACTCACTTTTTCGACACCCCGGAGGAGGCATCGGAATGGATGGAGGTGGCACTCACACCACCTGCTTCCCCACGATCCAGGGAGGAAGCGCCAGAAACGCAAAATTCTGATGGCCAGGACTTGCCGGAGAGGCGCCCGGGGTCTCCAGAGCGGGGGACTCCGCAACATGGGAGACTTGAAGAAACGGAGGGGAATACCTCGATGGCCGCGGCCCTGCTGACATCCAACGCCCTTGCGGAACATGATACCAACGGTGGGACGATGCCCGCCAGCCCGACCAGTTCACAGACAACGGCGACGGATGCGGAGGGCAGTCTGCAGTTGTTTCCCCGCATCACGGCGCAGATGGCAGCAGACATGTGGTCACCGATCCGGTTGCAGCGGTTTGGTAATGTAGAGTTTGACCTAATTGGCTATGGGGTGGGGGGGGGAGGGTCTGGGGCCCAGGACACCTGTTCTTGATGGGGACCCTGAGGACGAGACTCTTAATAAGCGACTGTTGAACTCGCCCGACTGGGCACACGCCCCCCAGGCACAGACACAATAGCGCTGTTTGTACCCCTGTTGGGTGTTCCAGTTTGGTCCTCTCTGTTCTAGGGGAGAGGTCCGTAATGTTGGGGTGGTTCGATTGCATACAGTACTGATGATGTTTACCATATGGTCAGTACTCATGAGGTCAGAGGCGGCGTCTCGAACTGGGACTACATGGAGTAATGGCGTCTCCTAATCATTATAAGGTCTGCACTTGGAATGTGAGAGGCATGGGCTCAGTGCATAAGAGGCACAGGGTACTGGCTCAACTGAATAGACGGCAGATACATATAGCGTATCTCCAGGAGACGCACCTAAACGGGGCGGAGGGCACTAAGCTTTTGCGGAAATGGAAAGGCCAACTCTTCGCCACAACGTTTTCCGCCTTTTCCCGGGGGGCGGCCATATGGATTAGAAACACGGTCCCATTCAAACCAGTAGAAACTAGGGTGGCTAAGGACGGCAGATATGTGTTCACAAGAGGGATGCTCAATGGTAAATGCATAGTGTTGGGTAGTATATACGCTCCGAATACAGACCAGTCAACGTTTTTTTATAAAGGTTGGCAGAGTGTTGACGGATTGGGCGGGGCATGAATGGGTGATTGGAGGTGATTGTAATGCGGTGTTAGACCTAACGTTGGACAGATCGCACCCACCGCTACACGGCACTGAGAGCAGGAAACAGGCTATGGCGCTAGCACGGTGGGTGGATGGATGGGAACTGGTTGATGACTGGAGAGCACTAAACGCTTCCAATAGGGAATACACGTTTTACTCTCCACCACACAAATTACACACTAGAATTGACAGATTGCTCTGTTCCAGGACTTTGGTGGCGTCGGTTAAATCTGTACAGCACATGGGCAAGACACTGTCGGACCACAACCCAGTGGAACTGACAATACACTGGGGGAGACAGTCTACCCCGATCCCGACGTGGCGGCTTTCCCCGAGGCTACTAGAGGACCCGGTGTTCCGGTCAACACTGCTAGACGCAAGCACAAATTATTTCACAGAGAACGGTGGCACGGCCAGTTCCAGGCAATTCGAATGGGACGCCTTTAAGGTGACTGTGCGTGGTGTGGCAATGGGTGTGAGAGTGGGAGTTAAGTGCACAGTGCTGAATAAGCTGAGGGTGGTGGAGGATGGCCTGGCGATGCTTGAGAGCGAGGCCGCTGGCACGGGCGGTGCTCTCACGCAGCTCCAGGAGGCACGCATACAGTATGCGGAGCTGCTGGAGGAACTGTGGGTGGTAGATTATGGGGAATACACCACGAGACAACATACCCAAGCTGACAGGGCGGGTGCGCTCCTAGCGTGCTTGACGCGCAAATGAACCGACAAGTGCCCCTATCCTCGAGGTACGCAATAACGCGGGAATGTTGGTACAGGACCAGCTAGAGATCAACAATACGTTCCAACATTACTATTCGGATTTGTATGGACCTCACCCTCCACTCTCGGGCCCAGGCCTTGAAATGTTCTTCTCTGACATATGTGTTCCTAGGTTGACTGCGGCACAAAGCGCGGACCTTTCGAAACCCATTACACTAATGGAAGTTCGGCAGGCCATTAAAGCCCTACCGCGGAATAAAGCGCCCGGGTCGGACGGCCTCCCGGCGGAATTCTATCTGACGTACATAGACATCCTGGCCCCCGCTTACATGCACTTTACATGGAGGCGCTAGAGGGTGACTCCTTACCGAACACGACCTTACAGGCTGTGATCGTGTCCATCCTGAAGCCCGGCAGAGACGCCCAACAGTTGGAGAATTATAGACCCCTATCGCTGCTCAATACAGATTATAAGATCCTCAGTAAGCTCCTGGCCACACGTCTCTCCCAGTGCATCCCGGACGTTATACACCCCGACCAATGCGGTTTTGTACCGGGCAGGAGCACTGCCCTAAACTTAAGGAGACTCAGTAAGTTGATGTCACCCAATGATGCGGGAAGAGACACGGAAGGGTGCATATCCCTGGACCTCAGGCAAGCCTTTGATTCCCTAAGATGGGACTATATGTTCGCAGCAATGGAACGATTCGTGATCCCACCGGAATTTATAAACTGGGTGTCCTTACTATACAGGAACCCTACGGCGCGGGTTCGCACCAATAGATGTATCTCACGGCCAGTTCAAAATTGAGAAGGGCACAAGGCAGAGATGCCCGTAATCGCCGTTACTCTTTATTATTGCGCTGGAAACATTAATGATAAAAGTGCGGACTACTGCGGCCACGGCTGGGATAGCCAGACTCGCCACCCATCATATCATATCAGCGTATGCAGATGACATACTGTTATTTTTAAATGATGTCAGTGGCCCGCTACACCCCTTACCGACGTTTTTTAGTGACTTCCAGAGGCTTTCAGGCCTTGTGATAAATGAGGCCAAATCGTATGGATTCGGCTTTCATAAACCCCTGGATGTATCGCACATCCGATTTGCACCAAACCAATTTCAAGTGGCGACAGTGACCTTCAAATATTTGGGAATCCAGGTGTACCGTCAATCACAAGACCTACTGGACGGCAACTTGGGCAAGGCCCCGACCGCCCTGCAGTCTCAGGTGCGATTCTGGACTACTCTGCCCCTGTCGGTGGCGGGCAGAGTCGCCATCTCTAAAATGGTGGTTCTACCGAGGCTACTCTATTTCTTCAAGAACTTGCCTGTTATAATACCCATTTCCTTTTTCAAGTCCCTCAATGCGTTAGTGACAGAACTGGTATGGGGAACGGGCAGGCGACGAATAAGCCTGGCCAAATTACAACTTCCTCCGGACAGGGGTGGTTTGGGGGTACCCGACCTGATCGCCTATGGATATGCATGCCAACTACAATGGCTGGCATTTTGGCTGGCCGGTCGCAATCTCCACGAATTGGACATGACAGACGCTGACAGACAGCGGGGTGACATACACCGGCTTCTGCTTCCGAAGGCCAAGATATGAGAATCGGCACCACCGCTACTTAAATTGGCGATTACGTATTGGAAAAAGGCAGTCCGATACACGAACAGACATTCCTCATATGCACCCACGATCCCGTTTTGGGTGTCCCACTGGGAACTGGCTTGCTAACGGAAAAGAGGTTGAGGCGTTGGACGGATGCCGGAGTTACACGGGTTGGGTACTTCTTCTCAGAGGGTAGGCTCATGACACACGCGGACTTTAACCACCTACACCATGCGCCAGCGGCATTATTTATGCTGCATGCGCAAGTTACGCACTACATAACCACACACTGGGTGAGGGACGGGTCGGAACCGGACACAAACACGTTGACCACTATGCTATACCTCATGGGGACGGGTGGCCATCTAACAAAGTGGCTGACTGGTGGTATCATAGCAGGCAGAGCTGTTTCACTACAGCCCCTTAAATCACGCTGGGAAGGGGATGTGGGGAGACCCCCTCACTGATGAGGAATGGGATAAAGTGTTGCAACAGCCGAAGAAGGTGTCATGTAACCCCAAATTTAAATATATACAGCTCATGGTAGTGCATAGGGCGTACTTAACCCCCCACAGGCTGCGTACTATGTTCCATGACACAGCTGACACATGTCCCAGATGTCGACATGAGGACGCAGGACTCCTACATATGTTTTGGGAATGCCCCAAGTTAGGTCATTACTGGGACTTGATTACCCGCATTCTGGGTGGGCTAGCACCGAATAGACCCTACACATCTGCATTATATGGTATGCTGGGAATAGGTTACAAGGAGAAGAAAAGAAGTGTAACTACTAGATTTGTGGACCTGGCACTACTGCTGGCAAAGAGGGCGGTGGCTATGAGGTGGAAATCGGCTAGGCCACCAGAGATAGAGGTGTGGGGCAAGGAAGTGCTACGATGGGGCAAAGCAGAAGGGTTGGAACTACACAGAGAAGAGCGTAGTGGGCTAAGGAAAGATCCCATTTCGCTAGATTGGAATGTACTACTAACGGAGTTTAAGCAGGGACTTCAAGAACACAATGAATAGGCTCATCCATAGATCCAAAAGTGGAGGTGGAGCGTGGTCTAACATGATGGACCGCGTTACTTTGAATAGTACAAAAATGAACAATATACTGATAAGCTCAAGTCTGAACCGAGTTGCAGACCCTCACGAACCTATACACTATTGAATATTATACATTTGTAGGAAGACGAGAACTCCATTGCTTATTCACAACAACTGCCCTGATTATGGAGCCGCTAGGCCTGTATTGTTGTACTGTAATGACTAGTGCCAGGGAGCGGGGCGGGGGGGGTCGGTGAGTTATAGAGTTGAACCGTTCATGAAAATTGAAAACTGAAACTGATGTGTGTACTGTGTAACAAAGCTGAATTGCTGATATATTGATATACATAAGACAGTGCTTTTTTGATGTGATGATTTATCCTACTTAATAAAGAAACTTTAAAAAAAAAAAAACGCTTGCATTTCAAAGTCAGTCATACTGGACTCATGGAAAGGGTCCATCTTGCATCCCATATACAAAAAGGGAGACAACGTCCAACCAGAAAACTTCAGGCTTTGATGTTGATGGCAAGTCCTTTTCGAAAGTGCTTCTCAACTAGCTGGAGGCATGGATAGATGAAAACATCACACCTCAATACCAGACTAAACTCCTCCATCATGGGCAACGTTATTGCCCTCTCTTATTTGGCCACTAAAGCCATAGAAAACACATCACCGCCACTTTACGCTTGATTCGTTGATTTCAGCACCGCTATTTATGGCATTGACAGAAATATCCTCTTGTCAAAACTTGCAAAGTGCCTTTAGAGCACTGTACACAGCCGATACATGGGTCCAGTCCAAGATCACTCAGAACATGCTACTATAAAAATCTATCCAAACAAAGGGTTAAAGCAGGGATGCGTCATTGCTCTCACCTTGTTTAACTTATACACTGAGTACTTAGGCGTGGAACTGCTACAAGGAAACACCTTCCTCCTAAGCTAGGCCCAAACAGACACCCCATCATGCAGTACGCAAATGACCTGATGATAATGGACCAAACAAGAATGGGTATGAAGAGAGCCTTGGAAGTATTCCACTCATATAATGTACAGAACTTTCTACATGCAAATGCAACGAAAAACAAAATCCTGATATTTTGTCAAAGAAATAAGATACATTAGCTGGAATGGCAAATGAGCCAGTTAAGGATAAGCACCACAAGCAAATATAACTACATAGGTGTGTGGCTGTCAAACACAGGTAAATCTACTTGAAGGCAGAAGCACTGGCTGACAAAACAGCCAAGAAGACCACGTACGCATTATACAAATTACATCACAAGTTACAGTCACTCGGCAGAGGGGATTCAAAGATCTCTGCTTGCAAAATTGCTATGGACGATAAATTACCACCTCCTTGCCTTCCCTGGCATGCTCACCGAGCCATTAGAGTGCTGCCATACAGCTGCAAATAGGAACATTTTTAATAACCCAAAACCGAATCGACGCACACTGATCCTGTTCGAGTTTAATCTTGTGAAGATGGACACTGAATGTAAAAAAGACCTGATCAAGTCCCACCATTGCATGTGCAGAGCGGATCCAGATTCAATGAGAGGTGCACTGAATGTGATATTTCAGGATAAAAAGAGCAGCTGGTCGAAGTGTTTGAGCAGTGCCAGAGACTCATTAAACTTTCCCCAGAATTCACAACAGATCCACCTATAACAATGGACAGTCTAAAGAGAATAGTAACTGTGAAAGGCCAGCGCATATCAAGGGAGCAGGACATAGACCAAATTAGAGACAACCCGGGCGCAGTGGGTCTCGCCAAATCAAATGGCACCTCCTGCCAACCATATTTAAAAGCGGATATGGGAAGGCAAGCCCTACAGAACATACTGTGGACCAGGCTCCCAACTCTAACCATACAGGAGTATAAGCTTCACTGGAATAATATTCACGTAGGCCACTGGCAGTGCTGTCTGTGTCAATACCACTTTGAATCCGCAGCGCACATTGTTTGATGCTGCCCTGCATAGGAGAGTCTACTTAAGAACAATCTTTCTGCAGAATGGGATAAGAATTTGCAAAGAGGCATTGACACATATCTATACAACAGCAGTCCCAATGGAACTAGCACAGACTGGCAAGTTCTTCGCTGTCAGACATTCGCCTGCCGAGGACACAGATAATTTGAAAACCCTTCAGCACCACAGTGTGACGGCTTATGATAGCCATGGCCTGATGAACTGGCTATTTCACGTGAAAAACCTCTAAACACTGGGTACTTTGCACTTTATTGCTAAGCATGCCTGCTAAGCACTTTTTGAACTAGCATGTGGCACTTCAAGTGAACAGCCTGCTCCCCTGAGATTCAATCTCATGGAAAAGATTTCCTATTTTAGGGCAATACACACTATATCGCCATATTAAACACTACTAAGCACTGTATGACCAAGCATGTGGTACTTTAAACAACAAGTATTTGCAATGCAATAGGTCTCGGATTTACTAGAGTTTGAGCTATTGGCATTGTAGATTACAATGCCTTTTGTTAATGTGTTGTTTTAAATAAAAAAAATTAAAGGGCATTATCATTTACAATGCCAATAGCATAAACTCTCGCAAAAGCGAGACTTCTTGCCTATGCCAATGCTTGTTCTGGTTAGTCGTAAATCCATTTTCTCAAAGATAACGTCACGCAGATCTTCGAGGGGTGTTAGCACACCAGGAACTTGGTCTTGGGGTACCTTATGCGCGGGTGCTGACAAGCCTGGGGTGCCCGCCGGGACCCAGCGTCGGTAGGATGCTGAGGAGCAGTTGAAGGTGCAGTTTCCTGCCGGGTCGCCCTAAGCCATTAACTCCACTCACAATTGCAACAGCTGCTGGGACTTGTCCAGTCACAACTAAAACAAGGAGAGAGGTGCGGGGCAAAAGAGGCACAAGGAGAGAGGTGCAGGGCAAAAGGGGCACAGGGAGAGAGGTGCGGGGCAAAAGAGGCACAGGGAGAGGTGCCGGCAAAAGGGGCACACAGGGAGAGAAGTGCGGGGCAAAAGAGGCACAGGGAGAGGTGCCGGCAAAAGGGGCACACAGGGAGAGAGGTGCGGGGCAAAAGAGGCACAGGGAGGGAGGCGCGGGGCAAAAGAGGCACAGGGAGAGAGGTGCGGGGCAAAAGAGGCACAGGGAGAGAGGTGCGAGGCAAAAGAGGCACAGGGAGAGAGGTGCGGGGCAAAAGAGGCACAGGGAGAGAGGTGCGGGGGAAAAGGGGCACAGGGAGAGAGGTGCCGGGGAAAAGGGGCACAGGGAGAGAGGTGCCGGGGAAAAGGGGCACAGGGAGAGAGGTGCCGGGGAAAAGGGGCACAGGGAGAGAGGTGCCGGGGAAAAGGGGCACAGGGAGAGAGGTGCAGGGCAAAAGGGGCACAGGGAGAGAGGTGTGGGGCTAAAGGGGCACAAGGAGAGCTCGGAGATGTTATTGTGACATGTGAACCAAAGACTAATCCAAAACAAACTTTTGCACTGACATGCAAGTTCAAAAATGGACACCTTGTACCAGTCGGTAGCAAACGTCAGTAGTAAACTATTGCAACATTTCCCGTCACCTTTGCAAAATAGTCTGACCCTGGTAAAACATCCATGCTTTGGAATTTCACCTTCAATTAGCACCACCATCAAAGGGTGGGTTTTCCATACATGCATCTGGACTCATGGATCCCTACTATGGTGCGGCATTATGCGAGGCCCACAGATCTCAACTCAGAACAGCATAAGCAGGAAGCCGAGCATTATGACTTTGAATCATCCAAGTCCTTTGAAAGTGATTATATTATACATACCCGGCAGACATGTTCCTCTAGGTCTAATGATGCAGTGATGGCAATGGACAAAGACTCGTTGCTCCTCTAGGGCACTCAACAAAATCATTTTTGTAACTTGGAAATCTACCCCAACTAATGCTGTGTAATTGGCAAGTGATTCTCACGACACGAGAGAGGAGGGTCGGAGGCGGATTGTCAGGCTCGGCTCTGTACTGCGATCTACCCTTACAGCGCAGGCTCTTCTAAGCACTACACCGATGGCGGAGCACTTCTGAGGTTCTGTGTCCCGAGGTCGCACACTGCACCATAACTGATGCATTGTTAACTTTGATGGCAGTAATAGCGCTCCACCACCCCTTCAATACTCAAATGTGAGTTTGTAGTAAGGAGAGACTACGCAAAGTCACCGCTAGACAACTGTTTGAAGGACGCCAAAGGATTATAAATTCCGTTTACCCATGGCGTCAATATTGCCTTCTCCAGCCAGAGTAAGCGAGCCACAGGGACACATATGTATTCTTTTGGTATGAAAATATCAGTACAAATTAATGACACACAAACAGATGGACAATGACAAATAACCCTGAGGCTACGATGCCCAGTCGGGAGGAGGAGCCATATCACGCTGTGTCCGGAGGCAGCGTGAACGCGTTGCAATAGGCAACAAAAAAAACAAGGTCGAAAAAAGGGTTGTTGCAAGAGAATGGTGATACTAAGATTGCGAGGGAGCTGGTTCGAACCGGGGGCTGCCTACGGCTGCTTCCCAAAAGCAAACCTCGAGGGTAAGCGGCCGCTTCCTAGGAACAGAGGATGAGCAGCTGCGTGGAAGTGAGCCAAATGAGCTTCTGCGCCTTAGAGGCAGAACGTTGGAAATGAGCTACCCGCGAGAGCACAGCTTGGAGATGAGCAGCACAGGAGCAAGGTCTGGGGACTAGCGCGAGGGCAAACCGCCACTCCCGTACAGCGGGGCCGTGATGGAATAAACTTGTGACACAGGCGGCGTGGCACTCTGACCCTGCTTCCGCTTACCCTCCCCTCACGCCGCTCCGCTGATGATGCTGCTGCCGGTGGGCGCGTGGGGGTGATGCTGCCAGCTACTGGTTCGCTGGCAGCTTCGGCACTGCGACTAATCAAAGCCCGCATTATAGTGCGAATTGGAGGACAAGGGGGAAGAGTCCAGCACAGCAGTCTGCGCCGCCGACTCTCCTCCTCCCGCCCCGGCCAAGCTCAGCCATCGAGACTCCATGGGAGGGGGAGAACCCGCGCCTCCTCCCGGGCTCCTCCAGCAACATTGGCGGCGGCTCGGGGTGCGTGCTTGAGTTGCTGCCAGCCGAGAGTGGGCAAGAGCCCGGTGAGGTAAGGGGGGGTGGGAGGGGTGTGTGTGTGTGTGTTGGCATGTGTGTGTGTGTGTCTGTGTTATCCACTTCCTGGCAATGTAGGACAGGAGATGTGCATGGCGTGTCGGTGAACGTGCGCGCTCACATGGGGAAATCGCCTGCGCGTGTCCATCCCCTCTCACATTCCCAGGAAGTGGATGACAAAAGATGCTTCGCTGGACGCAGTGCTTTGCACTGCTTACACCAGCTCGACCTAAAAAGACTCCTTCCGCAAGAATGGGTATGATAAGGTATGGCCTGACACCCTGATTTTAGAATGTGCAGGAGCTTTACTCAGGGGCACATCGCACATTACGTCTGCGTCCATTTAAGAGGCGCTTTACCATTACTCTGCATCTCTCAGAATAGTTTGGTTGCACTTGGCATCACCAGTTCACAGCTTTTAGAATTGGCCCTTGTGCACCCAACAAACACTTGCATATTTGCTAGGCACCCTCGCTCGGTACGTGTCACAGCTTATGCATTAGGGCACCATACACCTCATTTTATGCACTTACATACCGCGCTCCTGCATGTTCACCAAGGTTGATCTCTTCTGGGTTTTAAATTTGTGTATGGCTAACATTTTAAATGTAAAATGTGCAACTTTTTTTCCCGTAAGTCTTTGTATTAATACCTCTAGGCCTGTGTAACATTTTACACTGGCATTTTGTTTTTATTTTTAAATGTGTTTGTAATGATTCTAAGTAATTATACAATAAAGATGACCCAAAAATAATTGAGAGGCTGACCTAAGGTGTTATATTCTGCAGATGAAACTCTCACAGCTGTGTTTGAGAGCTCATGAAAAGCCACCACATTGTCAATCTGAGACATTGTAGATGCAAGGGACTCTGTACATACTGCTAAGAAATCCTAAGAACCAGAAGAGTAGCCATTTGAGTCTGAATACTAAAGAGAAAACCTGCGCTACTTTCCTATTCCTGGATTGAAAGATTCAGATTGGTGGTCAGATTGACAAGCCTTCTCTTCTATATGCTTCAAGCGACCACCAAGATGGTTATACGTCTCTGGACTAACAACGCTATTCACAAAGAGACCTTACACCTTCCTGATGAGGTTGGATGAGCAGTTCTTCCATCCATGGATGAACTGGGACTTCCAAAGATAGCTCAGGAGACTGCCGCAGGAAGATGAGCCTGGTCATCACCCAAAGAGATAACGGCTGCTACATCTCACATAACCACAATAGATGTAGAAGATAGGATGATTGTCTTCTAATTTTTAGGAGTGGAAGGCGACATGTTTTGCCAAGGAGGGGTGTACTCTGGGTGACGGGGAGACCCCCCAATGTTGACCATGAGATTTCTGAACTCATCAACTCCTGCCTCTCGACGTCAAGCAGCTTGGCCAGAGTCAGGAGTGTTGGTGATGGCGAGTTGTTGCCCACTCTCCTTCTGAAGTGGGAGAAGCGACATGGCTAGAAGACGATGGAATGGTGACCTCTCTCATCCAAGGCAGAGCTGGATAATGCAGATGTCATACTCTGTCAATTTTCCCTTCTTCCCCCAGGTGAACCCCTTGTCTGCCCCTTAGCCTTCTATATAACATTTCTTTCAAAGTCTACAGTCCTGGATGGAGTGAGAGTCAGGAAGATACACCATGCAGATATTGTGGACTGAACTCTAGCACCTTACATCCACAGGATCAGCATTTATCAAAAAGGTCCAGCACAGTGACCAAAAGCACTGGGAGGTAAAACACATCCAGGAAATGCCAGGGGAAAACACTGAGTCCTCAGAAAGGGCGCAAAAAGAAAAAGCATCAAAAGATATTCAATGAATCTAAAACTCCAAAACCTTTTTGGTGTTAGTAGCAAAAACATGTTTGGTGTTAGTAGCAACTAAGAGGAAATGTGCTCACGATTTCTTGAGTAACACCCTGCTGTACATGATCAGATAGGGTCGCCTTCAATGTTCTTAAAGGAGCATGATTAAATACTAATGTGTGTATGATTTGCACTGGGGCATCATTTCCCCGTTTTTTTTTGTTCTACAGACACAGTTTTCAAGAGGAGTGTTTTCAGCCAGATGTACGCCGGTCCTATATTTTGGCTAACTGGCAACAAAAAAAGAGAAAAACACAGACAATTCCATTCCTTCCTTTTAGTATGCTCTGTTTTTGGTAGGATTGCCTGGTATAATTAAACCACTTATCCAAGGATTCATATTTTTTTTAGCACGAAAAAGGAGTTCCCGTAGGTTTGAAAGATTGTGTGGTGCCCCTTTGCTAAAAAAGCCAAGCATGGATCTACAAAACTAAACAACTTAAAGAGCGCTGGGCTCCCAGCATTTAGTAACATTAAGGACAAATTACTTGCAACAAAGTTAAGTCATTTTCAGAGCCATACTAGCATCTTTCTCCCATGCGGTCTATCTTTTGGTCAATATTGTGACACTGGGAGCATGACTGGCTTTTGGAATGAGATTCAAACTTGAGTGGACAAGGGAAATTAAACTGTATTAGTCCTCCTAGACATACTGGCGATCTCTCAAAGGTCTATAATGCTGAACCAAGGATTATCTGGCCCTTGGTTCAGATTGGTCCTTTCAGAACAGTAGGCAATAAAGCTAGATGCACTCGTTACTCATATGGTGTAGCTCCCTTTTTATCAAACTAAATTCACAGCAAGTAAAACAGGTCTCTATTTCAGCCCTATTTGGCACAAACCTTTCACATTGGGAGCCCTAAAAGTTGAAAAGAGGGCCAGGACACCTAAAGGAAAACATCAAAAGTGTGTCAGAATACAGTTTTTCTGAAGATGAAATGGCAAGATATCATTGCAAAATGAAGGCATCAATATATGAAATCGTAAAAAGATGGAATAAAAAAAAAGTTAAGGTGGGGAAAAGAATGCTTGTGAATTGGTTGAGACCCATGTGAGGGGGCTGGGCTAGCACACTCAAAGGACTGTTACAATACCGTATATAGATAACCTGTGCATGAGTGTTTATAATTCAATACATAGATATCTGATGTTACACTTACTTGGTGGTATTCCCTTTGAAAAAATAAAAACAAAACCCTTACCTTGAGACGAGACGTCCTCCTCATCCGTTCATCTTTTCCGCAGGACCCAGCCAGCTGACCCTAACTAATCCTGGCGCTGTTCTCACAGTATGAGAGAAGCCCCAGGATTGGGTGGAGCAGCCTCACTCAGTGCTCCACAGAGCACTGGAGGCCTGCGCTTTCTCTAACCCAGCTGTCTAAGACAGCTAGGTTAGAGAACTTTAAAATGCGCATGTATATCATGTCGCAAGATGGCCGGCCAAAGGAATATGCGTATATTTTAAAGTACACAGCTCCATGCTGCTGCCACTCGGCAGCACTGGCCCCGCCCCGTTCTGTCACTCAGTTCAGTACGGGTCGGTTGCTGAAAAATAAAATGGTAATAAATAAGATTTATTACCATTTTATTTTTCAGCTCAGGCCTGTGGGGGTGATGCTCCGCCACTCAAACGGAGGAGTCGCCCCTAAGCGGGCAGCAGAGTCCTGTACATAGCAACAGGACAGTTTGCCACCTTGTGAGATTAGAGAGCCATGCAGATATATTAACAATGCAAATACAGCGTAGACAATGAATAGAATTTTTTTTAAACAAGGTGTCACTATGGGGTTAGGCTGGCAGGGAAAGGGATACAGTCTACGATGGTAAGAACATTTTGACATGGTGTTTTTCCTAAAATGTATCACTGAGCTACCAAGTCTAAAATGTAAACAAGCATTGGTATAGCCAATAGGTCTAGCCTTTGGGGCCTTATAAGTGTTTAGGCAGAGCTATTGACTTTGCCAATGTGTTTAAGCTGTGCTTTAGAGAAGTGTGGCTGCTGTGCAGCATGCTGAAAAGTTGTAATAAAAAATTGCCAGAAGCATTTTTGTTAACTTATATATGACCAAGAAGGCATTATGTCCAACAGAACGACCATATTAAAAAATGTATGTACAATAAAAAAATTCCTCATGTTTCTTTTGTTCTTGCAATGCTGGCAACTTGTTTTTGCCTATTCCAAATGGTTGTTTGTTAAAGTTTATTTTGAGGTGGCATAAACAATTGGAGGTTGAAGGTTGTGAACTAGCACCTGTATAATAAGACTAGCAGCTGCCAGACGCTAGGGGAGAATCAACAGATGGCAGATTCCGAGAGCAGGCTCAGGCGGTGTTGAGTGATGTTGAGGTGGTAGTGGTGGTAGTGACTGGTGTTGAGACGATGCTGAGGTGATGCTGAATGATACTTAGGTCTTGCTGCTGAGTGATGACGATGTGGTGGTGTACTATTGCAAAGGCGATGTTGAGTGATGCTGCGCTGGCGCCGAGTGATGCTGCGCTGGCGCCGAGTGATGCTGCGGCGGCGCCGAGGGATGCTGCGGCGGCGCCGAGGGATGCTGCGGCGGCGCCGAGGGATGCTGCGGCGGCGCCGAGGGATGCTGCGGCGGCGCCGAGGGATGCTGCGGCGGCGCCGAGGGATGCTGCGGCGGCGCCGAGGGATGCTGCGGCGGCGCCGGGGGATGCTGCGGCGGCGCCGGGGGATGCTGCGGCGGCGCCGGGGGATGCTGCGGCGGCGCCGAGGGATGCTGCGGCGGCGCCGAGGGATGCTGCGGCGGCGCCGAGGGATGCTGCGGCGGCGCCGAGGGATGCTGCGGCGGCGCCGAGGGATGCCGCGGCGGCGCCGAGGGATGCCGTGGTGGTGCAGTGTGATGCCGTGGTGGTGCAGTGTGATGCCGTGGTGGTGCAGTGTGATGCCGCGGTGGTGCAGAGTGATGCCGCGGTGGTGCAGAGTGATGCTGCGGTGGTGCAGAGTGATGCCGCGGTGGTGCAGAGTGATGCCGCGGTGGTGCAGAGTGATGCCGCGGTGGTGCAGAGTGATGCCGCGGTGGTGCAGAGTGATGCCGCGGTGGTGCAGAGTGATGCCGCGGTGGTGGTAGAATAGGTTTAGAGGGGTAGAAGAGAATTAGAAGGGTAGTAGAGGGGTGGTAGAGGGATAGAAGAGGGTTAGAGGGGAAGAAGAGGGGTAGTAGAGGGGTAGTAAAGGGGTAGAGGGTAGAAGAGGGTTAGAGGGTTAGAAGAGGGGTACAAGGTTAGAAGAGGGGTAGAAGGTTAGAAGAGGGGTAGAAGGGTAGAAGAGGGGAAGAGTAGAGGAAGTGGGGTAGAAAAGAGGTAGAATGTTAGAAGAGGGATAGAAGAGGGGTAGAAGCTTAGAAGAGGTATGGAAGAGGGGTAATGGGATAGAAGAGGGGTAGAGTAGAGGTAGTGGGGTAGAGTAGAGGAAGAGGGGTAGAAGGGAGGTAGGGATATATAGGCAAATGAAAAGGAAGCTATCGACTTCAGGAATGCCAAAGAAAGCTCTCCTATATCTACCACTCTCCCCTCTCCTGTGACCTCATAGATGCATCGTAGCCCTTTTCCTCTGCTGCGCGAAATGCACTGCTATTTTTTTTCCTCATCTTTGCCAGTGTGCTCGGTGGAAGGGAGTAAATGCTCCACTACAGGCCTGTTTTACAACTCTATCAGCTGTCGGAGCCAGGAGAGCAAGTAGCTTTCATCAGCACTAGCCAAGCCTGCACTGGAGGATCTGGGTTCTCGCAGCTCTGGCTCTAGGCCATGCCCTTACCTTCTTTATGAACATTTGACCAACAAGAAGAAAATTAAAAAAGATTTAAGTGACCCATCAAAGCTTTTAAAATATAGGATGGATAAAGGTGCATCTAAATGGAATATATCCTGTGGTAGAAAAACAGTTTAAAAGATAGCAACCGCATCCCAGAAACTCCTATTCAGTCATTTCCATGATATTTGGAAGATTCTGGAGGACAGGCATGGGTAATCCTGCTGCACAGTAGAGATCTCGTGTATTAAGCTGCTAATTGTAATATAGTTTGTTAAGGAAATAGAATCATGCGAAAAGTGAACAAAAATTGTCTAATAATTGCACAAGTGGCTTAAGGTCCATGGGAGCACGGTTTACGAAGGAAGAAGCCTTACAAATCCTAGCTCGTCACTCCATCAAAGTATTGAGTCCCTTGGTAGATTGACAAGATAACTGTTAGTGAAGGAATGAGACCTACTTGGACATTAGAACCCTTTAGCGCCCACTTCAAAACCCACAGCACCATGGAACTATATGCCTCAAATTTTGCAGGTTCTGGTCGATTCTGGTGCTTGGTCCATATCCGGAATAATGGCCGCTCCCGATTAGTGATTTGTGCAGGTCTGTGTTTGCTGGTGCTGCATCACAGAAGGCAAGGTTTGCTGGCACAGCCCTGTTGCCGGTGCATGCCTGGGCGGAGTTGTTGTGATGTGTATGATTGATCAGATCTGCTCTTGTTGTCTTCTGGTGCATGTTAATCAAATTCGAAAGAAGTTGTGATGCTTTAATGACAGCTGTGCAGCCTTGTCGGATTTACCATGCTCTAAGGCAGACCTGGAAGCTTGTTTCTTCTCAGTGGTCTATTACTTGTTCTCAGACATTTGTTGGGCAGCTGGAGGTGTGATGCGATTGGTAGACTGTAGCATGGTGGGAGGTCCTAGCACTATGAGGCAGCACCTCGACTCTTTGTGGCATCATTTAGTAAAGAGTCCTGCTCTAGGAGGCACTGTGGGTCTCTGGGTGAGGGCTACAGGGGGAGTGTTTGTGACTGAACGTGGAGCTCATTCTGAAGTGCCCTAAGAGTATAAACTCTCAACAGCTGAGGGCTTCCACTGCAGACTTGACGCACACAAGCAGATTCAGTTTTCCTTATGCATTGTGTCTGTCCACTCAGCCTTTCATCCTGCTGAGGTCGATAGAATGAGTACCATTAGGTTGGGTATCAATAAACATCTGTTATTGAGCGACAACATACCCTTCTGGCGGAGCGTGCGCTTTACACGTACTGTTTTGTTATTTTCGCTGTGATGCGGCCCCCCCTCCAAAAAATGAGACCGGAAGCCGTACCACAGAGGTTCAGAAACAAGCCCTACAGTGACCAGACCGGATCTTTTGATGAGTGCGTTCAGGCGATAGACCGCTTTCTCGATCAGGACAATCAAAAAAAAGCGCGTGGCAGCAGGGAGAGAGGAGAGAGGAGGGGGCCTGCGCGATTCCCTTGCGGGAGCGAGCAGCACAGCGCGCTAATTGATACCATATGGCGCCAGCTGCTCGCTACCGCAATGGAATCGCCAAACGTGCACGCGTTGCCATTGTGGGCACGTTTTTGGCTGAAAAGCCAGAGCCATTCCAAAAGGTCTTTTGTCTATGCAGCACATGCGCGCAGGTAGGCGATACCTAAACAGGGCCATTCAAGAGTGTCAAGTGGTGAGCAACCCTGTTGATTAGTGTGTTTGCAGGTCTTTGCAACTGTAAGCTATGTTAGGGATGTGCGACTACGAAAGAGTGCCCACCTGACCAGATGTGTTTAGTGGAAAGGTAGTACGGTTTACTCAGGTGCAGCACCTTAAACAAACACAGATCTGTATTCTGGGAGGGTGAGGATCCAATGCAGTTCTGTGACGCATGGGGTTGTCGTCAAACTATTTTTGGTTGTGATCAGTACAATCACTGCTTTGATAAACGTCAATGAGGACTGGCAAACCAGTGAGTAGAATGTTGCTTCTGTTAATGTGTGACAAAACTAGGGCCTGGACTGGATGTTCACAGAAGGGAGGAAGGGTTTGTATTTTTAACACGAATTTCAACTGGGGTGGAACTATAATGCTGTGTTTTAGTGGAGGAACAAAAGGGGGTGGAGATGGACGGGCTGAAGACGGCTGGAATGCCAGAAACCGGTCCTTGGAAGCTTGTTTCCGGTCCAGGGAAGGCATGGCTTGGAAGTTCGGGCTGGACTGTTCCTATGAGGCACAGGGTCAGACTGATTTGCATATAGCCATGTCTGAACTGGGGTGGCAGAGTGGGCTAAAGAACGGTGATGGATCAAACCCAGATCTTTTGACTGGGTGTGAGTGTTTGATTGGTTCAGATGCTCCGTCCTTCACCACCCCCTTTTGTACCGCTTTGGCCGCCATAAGTGTGGCAGGGTATGCTCAGACGTGAGTCCCTTGCTCACTTTGCCACTGGATTCATGCAAGCCGGGCTGAAGACGGCTATAATGCCAGAAACCGGTCCTCGGAAGTTTGTTTCCGGTCCAGGGAAGGCATGGCTTGGCAGTTCGGGCTGGACTGTTCCCATGACGCACAGGGTCAGGCTGATTTGCATATAGCCATGTCTGACCTGGGGTGGCAGAGTGGGCTAAAGAACGGTGATGGATCAAACCCAGATCTTTTGACTGGGTGTGAGTGTTTGATTGGTTCAGATGCTCCGTCCATCACCACCCCCTTTTGTGCCGTGTTTTAGTGGAGGACGGAACTTGAGACCAAAATCTACAGGTTCATACTATGCAGCAGATATGGTTCATCGATTTCCATTTACGGGGAGAAAGACCTGGTTTCTTGGATTGCGGTTCAAACAAGCTGAAGAAATTCAGGTTTGTATATAATGTTTAATATGGATCCGAGTTTAAAGACATTTTAGCTGACAACACCACAGCAGGTATGAACTAATGCACTTAAAGTAGCAAACTATCTTTTTGGCTTAGCAGTACCAACAGGGGCTATGGTGAAGATCTGCAAGAACGGAGGAATGTGTGTTTCAGGGTGAGGATATCTTGAAACGTTGGAAAGTAGATGAACACACACACATACACACTTGCAAGGATTTGAGTATTCACTTTGTTGCACACTTCTACTTTAGATATACAGCTGAAAGATGTATTACTGCCCACAGGTAAATCGTACTTTGTGGTGGGGGGGTTTGTAGGAAAACCCTATAAACGTGGGGTGTAGGAGAATGCCCCCTCTCCCAACAGGGAAACATTTCCCTGAGGAGAACAAAAATAGTTTTAAAGTGCAACTGCACCACTGCAAGATATTACGCATGTGTAAGTGCACACCTGCTGAATAAAATGCAGGTGCAGGGTAGGAATTTGAAATTTAAAAAAATTCCCAAACTACTCTTGGGTAATTGCAGCTGTCAGTTTTACAGCAGTAGAGCCTTCTGATCCAAACCCATCGCCACAATTTAGTTCTATCCTAACAACAATAATGTTTCTACCAGTCTTAATGGATAAATCCACTTTAATGTGTCTTGGATCTTGCATAAAACTTCAATATAAAGACAACAATGCTTCAAGGCCTCGTTCAAAGCCACGAGGATGCATATATGAATACTGACAGCAAGCGAATGAGCCCGTTTGACTTTTAATATGAGGTTTTAAAGCTCTACACCTTTACTTTTCATTCCCCAATGTGAAGTATAATCTTAGAGAATGTATAGTGGGTGGTTATTGCATAATTATGGTACTAATCAAACTAAAAGTAGTCCTCAAAAGTCAATAAATAAAACTGACATGTGTTATGAATCAAACTCTCTGATATAGTAATGCAATACAAATCGAATACGAACACACTTTGACGAATCCCATAGGTATGCGATTTGTATAGTCCTTTCACACATGCAGACCCCAATATCTTTCCACGCTTTGACATAAATGTTATATTTATGCACATATCAGGGTCGGATTTGGACAACTAATAGGCCTGGGCACCAAAGCAAGAGCTGCCCCCTAGATAGCTAAAAAAGCAGTAATATCAGGAAAAACAACAGTAAAAACCGGCCCATCTGGCTATAAAATCGGCCAACAGCTGCTAAAAAAAACAGCCCACACAGACCAGCCCATTGGCAACGCTTGATTGCCCTATAGGCCAGTCCGACCCTGGCACATGCAGACAGGCAAATACACTTATCAATATCCACGCCCAAAGAACACCTCATCTGCAATCACCTACACACAGCCAAAAAGACAAACGGGCACCCAAGCACACAGACAAAGCACAAGCATTCCCTCACATCAATGACCCAAGGCAGCAAAGAGCATCAAGACAAAGAATAACAACGACCCAAGGCACCAAAGAAAATGAATAACCCCAGGTAATCATAAACAGCAGTGGCTCCAGGTAATAACAAGAATCAATGGACCTAAGCAGTAACAAGCCAAGACCAAAGATTTTAACAGCAGGATATCAGTGGCTCTGCATCTGTTCAAAGACAGTCACCACAGTTCTGAGCCTCTCTCCGAGAAATGAGCCCCGCCACCTGGAGTAGGTATGATCACATTATGTTTACGTTCAGACACGCAGAACTGGATCATACATCACAAGCCAACCTTAACTAAACTTTGTGTCTCCTAAGTATGCACTAGCTGAGCTAGACAGCTCGGAGAATTGAATACCCATCGTTGAGATATAGAGACTTGTCGGTCACGAGTTCAAAACCCATCAAGGGCGACTCAACCACACATTCTGCCCAGGTTGGTAACTTTAACAGCATACGTCGGGTTAACAGTAACATTTGTTATTCAGAGCACATAGAAACCGCAGACATTCCGAACAAACCGCTATGTAAAAGAAAAGTTATTATCAGTGAATGCTAGTGAATGGACTGCTGACAGCAAAGCAAGGAACGACAGAGCAGTGGTCAGGGATTTGATTGTGTGTTTGGTCATCTACAGCTCTTACACTAATTCGTACAGTTCTTCAGTGCTGGCTCCTCCGCTAAGGTGGAGGAGCGTCACCCCACTGCTATTCAGTAGTGTAAGAAAAAGAAAAAAGAAAATAATAGTTCAATGTTATTATCATTTTATTTGTTGCTATTGTGAGCGCAGCAGCTTTGGGAAGCAGACTGAGCTGCTCTGCTGAAGGAGCAGGGAAGGGGAGGAGTGGTTTTCACTTGTGTACATGAATGCTCGGCCAGCCGCCTCGGGCCTGCCAAACATTCATGCGTACATAGCATGCGCTCCACCAAGGCTGCATTACAGCCTGGATAGAGAACATGCCCAGGCCCCCATTCCCAGTCTGAGCGCCGATCCACAGCGCTCAGACCAATCACAACTGTTTCATTGCAGCGTTGGGATTGGCTCAGAGGAGCCTAGGTGTCTCCGGTGTCCTTCATGTCCGGCCGGAGGAAGGAAGGAGTGGAGAGACGTGACGAGAACGACACGGGACGTGGACAGGAGGTAAGTTAAAACATTTTATTTATCCCCTTCCCACCCTCCAACCCCTGCTTCCCCGCCCACCACCCGATCAGTGCCATCCACCACTGAAGTTATTGAATTAGTGCATGCACTGCAGATGGCACAATTTCAGTGAAAACGGGTCAAGGATTTCCTTTGAGCTAGAGACTGCTTCACCAGGATCCTAGCTGAATTGTGTCACAAGTAGTATGTGGTGCTTGCTGCCCTCAGGTGCCAGAGACTTGTTAAAAGTGCATGCAGACTGATATGCCTGTGTTACCAATTAAAATCTTGAGGAGAGAATACAAATCTATGTTGTTATGACAGACAACAGTCAATGGCTATATTTTTGCCTCCCTCTCTGTGCAGACTACAGCATTTGACTATAAATGGTGAAAGCACCATCAAGGAAAACCTAACAGCGGTAATGAGCTACACATTTCTTTACAATTCCCAAGTTACGCCTATTTACAAAAAGTACATGTAAATGTGGCACATGCAGTTAGTCTACGGCCCCAACACAGCAGACAATTTATTAAAACACATAGGCCTAAATGACTACACAGCTATAACCTGGCGAGTTGTCACGATACCTGAGTAGATTCATCTTTCATGCATGAAGGGTCGAGTGCATGGGGGTCACGTGGCCACTGTCCTGTGAGGTATGGTCCGGTTATTGTGTCCAAAGATGAAGTTCTCCTTATAGCTTTTGAAGTTCTGATTTTATGAGTTTTTGACTTGTCTACTGCAACATAAAAAGACAACATTCATTCAATAAGGGCTTCATGAAGCTTTTGCCAATTACAAGGCGGGCCACTATCAGAATCAGAAAATCTTTATTCGGTTATTTACACAAAACAACCATAAAAGCACAATTTGATAAAAACATCATCATGAAAACCAAGTATCTAAAAGCCTCTTATCCGGATATATAAAATACAATTTAATCTAGTGCAAAAGATTTACAACAATTCTAGGCATTTTAACCCTCCATACTGTTTCTAAATTTTAGGGCTAGTTTTAAAAAGCTGATTACAAATAAAGTGCATTCGTGTTTTAGCAGCTGTAAATAACAACGTGCAGGTCTAACCTGGGTAAAATTCAATTTTTTAAGAAGAGGCTTAAGATAAATCCTCCGGGGTGTATCATAAAACGAACAAATAAATAAAAAGTGCACCAAGTCCTGCGGAGACACATGGTCGCAGCCGCAGGACGGTAACACTTGGCCTTGGTGGCTACCTTTTGGAACTACTAGCAGTAGATGAAAAAGACCCAAACGGAACCTAATTAACAAAAAGCGGTCAAAGCTTGACATTGGCCAGGACAAATAAGGTTCCATGATAAATGTAGATTGTAAAACAACATATTTTCGAACTGCTTTTGCTTAGTTCCGCCTCCTCACGCTGTAGGTTCTGCATCAGAGGATAGGTGTTCTTCACAAACTCTACGTCAGCTATGGTGATAGAGTCAGGGTTCGAGAAAAGTTCTGGGCGCCCCAATGCGAGGAAGCAATTTTTCAGATATTTTAACCATGGGATTTTTAACATATTGTCTCATGATAAGGCTTCTCTCAAGAGTTGGTGGTTTAACGGTAGATCCTTATTAAGCCAACATTTCAACCAGCATGTTAAAGGTCGTAGTGCTATAATATCGCTTAAATAAGGGGAGCCTAGTTCTTCGTGCACTATGAAGTTAGCAGTGCCCCTCGGGACCCCCAACAGCTGTTTCAATAAATTATTTTCAGCTACCACCAAATCATTAATAGCTGTATACCCCCATAACTCACTTCCATAACAGCCTATCGCCACGCTCTTGGCCTGGTAAATTTTTAACAGCGCGGCAATTGGCCGTTTGCCCATTTTCCTTGCAAAGTTAAAAATGGCCGCATTAGCCCGGGTTATCTCCCCCTTTTTCCTCTGTATGGCGGGTCCCCATTTCAGTTGGTTATCGAACAGGACACCCAGATATGAAAAAGTTTTTGTTGTAGGAATCTTCTCCCCGTTTACATAAAATGAAAACGTCTTATGTCCTTTGCCTACATTCATTACAAAGGCTTTTGAATTATTAATGGCAAGATCCCGGGTTTTCATGAAACTGAAAAAGGTGTCAAGAAATGATTGGAGGCCTTTTGCAGTCCTAGCCAACAAGACGGCATTGTCCGCATAAAGGAGGACCGGTAACCCTTTGCGCCCAACGTAAGGATAATCGGCGCCTGTATTTAAAAGATTGTTCTCTAAGTTGTTGATGTATAAGTTAAAAAGAAACGGGGCCAGGATACAGCCCTGTCTTACACCCCGGTGCACTCCAAATTCCCTGGTTACCTTCAGGTCCTGGGAATATCGTACATTGGCCCGGGTGTCCTGATTTAAGTCCGCCAAAAAGTTAACCAGGTTCTGCTCCACCCCCATGTTTCCCATAGCCTTCCATAACTTGGCCCGGTTGACACAATCGAAGGCCGAGGAGAGGACCATAAAGGCCATATAAATTGTGCCCTGACGTGCCAAAGTATATTTTCCCAGTACCATGTACAGGTTGAGGCACTGTGAGATGGTGGAATTACCTGGTCTAAAGCCATACTGGATCGGGGAAATTATGTTGTTTTCTTCAGCCCAGGCTGTTAACCTGTTCAAAATTACACCTCCTACTACTTTGACCACCGAGTGGATTAAAGATATTGGCCTGTAGCAGGTCGTGCTATTTCGATCCCCTTTTTTAAAAACTGGGACTATCGTGGATACCCCCCAAGACTTTAGGCATCCGTGATCTGCGACTGCGTTAAGTACAGCAGAAAGAACGGGTGCCCACAGTGATACTCTTGATTTGAAAAGGTCCGGGGGCAAGCCATCAGGCCCAGGTGCTTTATTACTAGATAGGCCCATAATACCCTTCTCCACCTCTCGAATAGAAAATTGCAGAGGGTTGTCACCTGGATTACCTTTTTTATGTTCTGGCTGTGGCTTTTCGCTGTTAAAAATGGAGCTAAAATGGGAGACCCACTCTTCTTCTAATATGTGGGTGCCTATTGAGGATTCGCCTGGGGATTCAAACAGGGGTTTATTTATAATTCCCCAAAATTTTGCACTATTTCCAAGTGTTATGGGATCTAACAGATTTTCCCAGATGGAAGCTTTCACTTCTGCCTTACGTACAGCCAAAGCCCTTTTATAGGTAAGGCGAGCTGCCCTGATACTTAGCGGGTTCCTGGGTCTGGCTTTTAGAGCCGTCTTTAAGTCACGATTTGCCCTCGAGCAAGAGTGATCAAACCACTTAGGGTCACTACAAGCCCGACCTGTAGAGGGTATGGTTAACATTGCCCCAATTTTTGAGACAATGCCATCATAGGCTAAGCGAATTTCCTGGGCTGAGCGTGCTGGAGAAACACAGGTTAATAATTCGATATTGCAGGTATTATTAATCTGTTCGTACAGTTGAGCCGAGTTCACCTTTACCCACTTTAAGTGTCTTTTGCCATCTGTACATTTTAGAACCCCACCATCTACCCTTTTTCTTTACACATTTAAAATATTGCCTCCTAAGTGAATGCAGACTGGATTGTGGTCGCTAAGTGAGTTCTCAAGAATTTTCAAACCTAACATATGGGTGCTGAGAGCACTAGAGAAAAGTATGTGATCAATATAGGAACCCCCCACGCTGCCTTTATATGTGGGGACTTCATGAAGAATATGATTGTCCACCTGGGACACGGCAGTGATTAAATCAAATTCATCCGTAGAATTATTCAATAAATTGCCCCGGGGGGTATGATCAAAGTGAAAGCCTTCTAGTCTGTTACAACCCAATAAACCTGTTACTGGATTTGCTGGGTTCCCACAGGGATGTGCATTAAAGTCCCCTACAATGACGATCTGGAGTGAAAGTCTCTCTATGTTATCCCTAAGGAAACTGCCTAATTCAGCAATCTTACAATCCCCTTTTTTGTTAACAGCATTGTAAAAGATAATCAAGGTTAATGATTCTTTCCCATTTTTAACCAACAGTATTTGAATGTCGTTGTCACAAAGGGGAAATCTTTTAACAGAACATGTTAATGCTAGGTCAATGTACACAGCTAGACCCCCTTTAGCTCTACCACTCCTGGAAGGCTCGGCTGGCACAAAGAAAGTTTTGTATCCTGCTATGAATACATTGTTTCCTACCAGCCATGTTTCTTGTAGGCAGATTACTGAAAAGGATTTTATAAAAGTCACCCAAATCGGGTCATTGATTTTACCCGCTAGACCAGCAATGTTCCATGAGATTATGTTGTACCTCCTTGCAGTTGAATCGGTTGGGGCCGGAACTTCATCTGCTGTGGCGTTTCCAGGAAGAACCGCAAAGCTTGGCTCTGTAATATCCCCTGCAGCTATGTTTGAATCAGGGTTAATGTTCCGTTCACTTATTGGCGTTTGCTTTTGTTCACAGGTCTGTGCGGGCAAGGCAGTAGCTGACTCAGCGTAGGTCAGCGGATCGTTGGTTGACATCACGGGTCCTGTAAGCTCCTCTATTTCGTTTATTTCCACAGAGGTGTCATTAGAGGCGACCCGTGGGGCTAAATCATGGGCCACTACTTCCTGCGGCTTATCCCTATTTACAACAGTATATCGTAAACCTAGGAGGGTGTGAAAGAGCCCCCAACCCTACCTCGGCAAAGCTGCATCGTCCCACAAGATCCCAAGCCTCGACACCCGACTCTGTGGCGTCCATGTCAACCCGGACTCCACCCCTCTCTCCTTCATTGCAGGAACCAATCGTGACGGGCGGACTCCCGGAAGGACTGTCCAGCGACCCCGGAAGTACCTCCCACCATCCAGAGGCGGAGCACAGAAAAGCCGGAACCAAGGAAGACCGAGTGTTCAAGCCAGCGGACTCGTGGCAGGAGACAGCAAGCGAAGAACCGGAGGAGGAGAGCGGTGACGGAGAAGGAGACGAAGTCTGGACCGAGGACTGGTGGAGTCCGTTGGAGGAGGCTGGAGAGCGGCCGTAACTCAGAGGAGAGTTACGGCGGGGCATGTGAGTACCGAATACTTGCTGGAACGCACAGTAGTAGTGTATATAGTATTCACAACCACACCTTGCATCCGTCACTGTAGATATATTGTAGATAGCACCAGTGTTGTCTGTCACGAGCACTCCTGTACAAAAGACCCCGGCCCTCACCCGTCACACTATCACTCTTCCGCCCTCCTAATCTTCCTCTTTCAGATTCTTGATCCCACCACTACCTTCCTCACGTTCCTTTTCTCTCCCACACCCCCTGGTGTCGGTAGAAAGCAACGTCTGCTTCATGTTAACCGGACTAACTGCCCCTCTCTCTCTCTTCTTCCCAAACCTCCGAGGGACCACCATCCCGAGCAGCCAGACGACGAGAGCGCTTCAGACGAAGACCAGCACCCACCATCTTGCCAAGCGTCTCTTCGGACATCTCCTTCATGCGTGTCTCCGTTTCAGTCCTTTTTGTATTTTGCCGATATCTTGTACTTTGACAATAAATCCGGCTCAGACATAGCCCACTATATCCGGCCTCCCCGCTTGTTATTCCGGCCTGCCTACACCCCACGGTCACAGGTGGTGTCAGAAGTGGGATCGTCCGGAAGCATGGAGGCCGCTGTCACGAAATTAGCGGAGACACAGGAGCAGTTGGGGAAGATGATGGAACAGTTCCTCAAGACGGCTGAGGACGACCGCGGACAGTTGCACGATGTCCTTAAAGGCCAAGGCGCAGCTCAAGACCAAGCCATGGGCAAGCTCACTGACGTACTGGGCCAACAAAGACCAATCACGACTCTTCCTTCGGTGGTCCTCCAGAAGTATGTACTAGGAGAGGACCCGGGCTTCTTTTTTTTACCAATTTTGAGCGTTTGGCACAGGCCGCTGCCTGGCCCCTTGACCGTTGGGGTCACTACCTAGGTCCTCTTCTGACCGGCGAGTTACAAGCGGCCTACCAACAGGCCAATATCCAGGGACAGACCCCTTATGCGGACATAAAAACGTGCATCCTAGAACGCCTTGGCATAGATGACGAGACCTATAGGGTAAGGCTACGCCAAGCCAAAGAAGGGCCCCATGAAACACCCCGGGCTCGGTCTTTTCGTATCAGAGACCTGGCCGATCGCTGGCTGCGATCCGCCATGGCCTCAAAGGAGGACATCCTCTCCAAAATATACTTGGAACAGTTCTTGGCATCTCTGCATCCGGCCACCCAAAAATGGGTTCGTCAACACGCCCGCCTCAACCTGGAAAACGCGATAGAAATCGCCAGTGCTTACAGTCGGGCCCAGGACTTCCAGAAACCCAAAGACGAACACACCCACCGTCCGCCACCCCATAACCTCCACTGGGGTCCGAGGCCTCTCTTGCTCAGGAAACCAGAACCTGTTCCCCTGTTCCCTTATCCTGTTTTGCCTCGCCCAACCCCACCCGGACCTCAGTGTTATCATTGCGGGGGTTATGGACACATTGCCAGAGTGTGTCCCCAGAAGGAGGAACCGATGGAAGTGGGTCTCGCCCGGAACTTCATCTGTCTCCCTGCGGAAACCACCCCTCCCAAATACCATTGCCCTGTGAAAGTTGATGGACATCCGGTACTAGCCCTTGCTGATACGGGCTGCAGGCAGAGTGTGCTCCGACCCCAGGAACTCCCCAACCCGGTGGGACCAGTGACCGGCACAGTAGCCATCCAGTGCGTCCATGGCGACACTAAACTGTACTAAACTGTGAACGTTGAGACGCTGTGAGCGCACTGCTACTTTGTAATATTTGACCAAAGTTTCTCAGTTCAAAAGCTCCTCTTATTTTTAAGCGTGCAAACAAGGTGGCGCCTCTTGCCTTGGGCGTCCTTAAATCATCCAAAGTTGTGCCATCCACTAGAAAGGTGAAAGCATCCCTTGTTGCACTGCGGTGAAATCCTACTGGGGACTACCCAGAGTTCCTCTATAGTTTACTTCACAACAAGTTTTCACTGTTCATATTCATTATTTTATTTTCTCGCAAAGTTCATTCGTTTACTGTTTGTGTTCATCATTTAGACATCTTATAAATGCATTTAAATTCTTAAGTCAGTCCAATGCATTTCGGTCGCTATGACCTTCATCTGGGACCATGAGCTGAAACAAGGCATAACAATACTTTATATCAGTAATACAATAATAAAATATAAACCTAAAACATTCATGCATGTTCATAATACCGATTAAACTAAATGCAAAACTGTGGCCATCTGTGCTGACACCCGAGTGTGTACATGCTCTAGTGCTCTGTTATGATAAGAGAAAAAACGCCTGTAAGGCACTCACTTTTATCTGTTTATTCTGCTCGCGTTGAACACAACACTATATGAAATATTGATAAGAAAAAACGAACAAAATCATAATAAGCAACCACTTTTATAAACCATTCCGCTCCTATTTCATCCGGTTTGCCTGTCCGTGTTACTCACTTAAAAGACGTGAAGAAAGCGTCTTCTCTATCCTGTTCTCTCATCCACAAAAGGTACCGGCATTAGCTCGATGCCGGTCCAATGGCTAAGACTTTAACTAACCGTAGTGCAGGCTTTTTCCGATGCTTAGCTCTCATTGGTTGTATCTCCGGTCATGTGACCGGGACTACAGCCAATGGGAGCGGATCAGTTCTTTCTAGTGTTATGTTTCGTGAAAAGGAAACTAATAAAGCTATCATTATGGTGACATTTCGGAAGTTCATAGTTCTAAAACTAAACAGTCTGCCACTGAACAAAATATAATGAATAATCCAAAAGGGATATGCTTTTAAGAAAAGTGCCAACATAACAGCATAATTATACAATCCTAATTGGGTATTTTTTCGACAGATGACTCCTACATCCATTGCTGTAGGTAAGGCTGAGCACACATGTGCTTATGGAACCTTATAGAAAGTATCTATAAATAACAGGTAAATTCCACACGATCATTTAGCCCAAAAGGCTTATGTGAGTTCAACAAATACATCCAGCTGTTTTCTCTCTGAAGGAGAAATTTGTTATTGTCCCGTCCTTCAATTTTTTCAATCACTTCTAGAACTGTAAATTGTAACTGAGACACGTTATGCTTTTCTTCCTTGAAGTGAGCTGCTATGGATGACTTTACGTTGCCTGTCCTAATATTCGACTTGTGTTCATTTAATCGGGTCTTCAACTTGCGGGTGGTTTTCCCTACATAAACCTTCCCGCAGGGACATTTCAGCATGTAGATGGCATTAGCCGTGTCACAAGTCGCATTCACGCGAAGTTTGATCCTGTGTCCTTTCATTGGGTGTGTTATAGCGCTTCCTCTGATGATGTTGTTACAGTGCCCACATTGTAGGCAAGGTCTGGTGCCTCGATATATTTCATCTTTCAATTTCTTTTGCTTTAACAGTTCGCCAAGGTTTTTCCCTCTGGTGAAAGCAAAGATGGGATACTGTTCAAAACTTCTCTCAAAGTCACTTTCGGCTCGTAAAATGTTCCAATGAGTTCTTATGATCTTCTTGAATTTTTGGCTCGTCGTTGAATATTTGGATACTACAGTCATCCTTTCTTGTTTTGATTTTGCTCGGGTCTTCATTAGTTCAGATCTTGGGATGCATTTCACCTTCTCAATTGATTGTTCAATCAGTCTAGCTGGATATCCTCTCTTCCGAAATCTTTCACCCATGGTTTCTAATGTGATCTGTACTTTGTCAATTTCAGAAGTAATTATTTTGGCTCTCATCATCTGGGATGTGGGTAGGTGAGTTTTTAGCGAATCCTGATGAAAGCTTTGAAAATGAACAGTGTTGTTTCTGTCAGTCGACTTTCTATACATTTCCGTTTCAATCTTGCCTTGATGCAAATTCACTCGGACATCCAAAAAAGTGATAGAAGTCTTAGAGATTTCCCAGGTGAGCTCTATCCTGTCATCCTTAGAGTTCAATTCAGTTAGTGCCTCTTGAAGTAATTCTTCACTGTTCTTCCATATGATGAATACGTCATCAATATAACGAACTAGCATTTTCAAATTACTGGTCCATGTGGGGTTATTCAAGATGTATTGTTCCTCATATGCCTTCATGTATAAATTTGCATATACAGGGGCGGCTCAATTGCCCATTGACGTTCCAACCAATTGTTGGTACCACTTGTTGTTGACCTTAAAGTAGCTATGGTATAGCGTGAAAACTATCAGTTCCATTAAGAAAATTTGCATTGATTCATTGTGGTCTGTTGACAAAATTGCCTCCTCCATCGCTTCTATTCCAGCTCCATGAGGTATTGAGGTATATAAGGACTTAACATCAGCTGTGCATAGTAATAATTCCTCATTCACTCCTATTTTCAAAAGGTTTAGTCTCGTTAAAAAATCTGTGGAATCCTTGATGTACGTCGTCATATTCTGTACTGTCGGTTGCATGTACTTGTCAATGAATTGACCGGTGGCTTCATGAATGCTATTTCTTGTAGATACTATGGGACGCAGTGGAGGATCCCATAGATTTTTGTGCAACTTCGGTATCATGTAAAACATCGGACTGCTGGGATTCTCTTTGAGCAAAAAGTTTTTTGTTTTATCATTAATGGTGCCATTCTCCCTAGCTCGACCGACCAAATCCGTCAGTTTTTTAGCATAGTCATGAGTGGGATTTGAATTTAGCTCTGCATAGGTGTTAGAATCAGCTAAATGTTCTTCTACCTTCTGTTGATACATGGTGGCGTCCATTATAACCAGGCCTCCGCCTTTGTCTGCTTTAGTGCAAATGATATCCTTGTTGTGCGCCAGTTTCTTTAGAGTATCCATGTCCTTGTTGGTAAGGTTCCTTCTTGGCTTTTTGTCAAATTTAATCCTGCTCAGATCTTGCTTGACCATCGTTTCAAACAGATCTAGGGTCTTATGGCTCAGTGGCGTCATGAAAGTGCTTCTTGCTCGTAATCCTTTAAGTTGATCATCTTCCGTTATAGTGGGTTTATCGACTACATGGTCAAAGAAATAGCGCAACCTCAATTTGCGCATCAATTTGAAAAAACTAATTTCAAGTTAGAGTGAATTGGTGTGGGTTGTCGGAACAAAGGAGGTGCCTTTCTCCAGTACTGTTCGTTCTTGTTCTGTTAGCTTGTACCTGGATATGTAGATCACTAAGCGTTCTTGGGTGTGATTTTCTTTTGGTCTTTCTCCTTCATCTTTATCGTGATGCTTCTTGTATTTGGAGCCTCCTTTTCTCCACCTGGATCTTCTTGTAGGTCTGGGCCTACTTCTAAAAAATGCTCATCTGTAGTGTTGGTACCTGCTGAAGTTGTCGGTTTATCAACCGCTCTTGCTCCCTCTTTTGTGACCGTTGGTGTGCTGATTTGTGAAGCCTGTGGTGCCTTCCTCGGTGGATAACTTTTGTTGGATGGTGGTCTGTTCGTGGCATCGCTTCCTGATGATGAAGTGTCAGTGAATGGGGTATAGGGGCGATTTCTCCTTCTCTGGGCATACACATCTGCCCATGTGTACACTTCCCCTAACTTATAATCGAGTGTATCTCGTTTAAATTTTCTTATTTTGCGTTCATTCACTTCTTGGGTATGACGATCTATTTGTTCTTTTGCATCCTTTAAAGCTATGTCTAATTCATCTGCAGTCATCATTTTCAATAGCTCCTCTGTGAGTTCATCCTTCTCTTTCGTTAATTCTATCAGGATAAGTGAAAGCTCTTCAATAATCAGTAAAATTAAATCCAACGAACATCTGTTCAAAATGGCATACCACTTGTCTTGAAAGGCTTTTGAATTTTTACAGAGGGAAGGCTTGAGGGCAATTCGTAGTCCCCTGGGTATCCGCTGTGCTTTGTGGTACCGGATCAATATACTAGCATGAAGTTTTTGATTCACATGACGTTTGGAGATATAGATTAACTGCTTCAAATTTTGTGCCTTAGTCCTACTTGAGGACGTTTGAGTCATCTCTTCCTGTATTAGGGAATAAATTCTGGAGGCTTCTCCCTCCTCGAAAACGAACGTGTTTGCCCTTGCTTCTGTGCTCTTTGTGATCTCTTCATATTGCATTCTTGTTCAATGTTTGTTAAACGAAAATTTGCTTTTAACAAACATTGAACAAGAATGCAATATGAAGAGATCACAAAGAGCACAGAAGCAAGGGCGAACACGTTCGTTTTCGAGGAGGGAGAAGCCTCCAGAATTTATTCCCTAATACAGGAAGAGATGACTCAAACGTCCTCAAGTAGGACTAAGGCACAAAATTTGAAGCAGTTAATCTATATCTCCAAACGTCATGTGAATCAAAAACTTCATGCTAGTATATTGATCCGGTACTACAAAGCACAGCGGATACCCAGGGGACTACGAATTGCCCTCAAGCCTTCCCTCTGTAAAAATTCAAAAGCCTTTCAAGACAAGTGGTATGCCATTTTGAACAGATGTTCGTTGGATTTAATTTTACTGATTATTGAAGAGCTTTCACTTATCCTGATAGAATTAACGAAAGAGAAGGATGAACTCACAGAGAAGCTATCGAAAATGATGACTGCAGATGAATTAGACATAGCTTTAAAGGATGCAAAAGAACAAATAGATCGTCATACCCAAGAAGTGAATGAACGCAAAATAAGAAAATTTAAACGAGATACACTCGATTATAAGTTAGGGGAAGTGTACACATGGGCAGATGTGTATGCCCAGAGAAGGAGAAATCGCCCCTATACCCCATTCACTGACACTTCATCATCAGGAAGCGATGCCACGAACAGACCACCATCCAACAAAAGTTATCCACCGAGGAAGGCACCACAGGCTTCACAAATCAGCACACCAACGGTCACAAAAGAGGGAGCAAGAGCGGTTGATAAACCGACAACTTCAGCAGGTACCAACACTACAGATGAGCATTTTTTAGAAGTAGGCCCAGACCTACAAGAAGATCCAGGTGGAAAAAAGGAGGCTCCAAATACAAGAAGCGTCACGATAAAGATGAAGGAGAAAGACAAAAAGAAAATCACACCCAAGAACGCTTAGTGATCAACATATCCAGGTACAAGCTAACAGAACAAGAACGAACATTACTGGAGAAAGGCACCTCCTTTGTTCCGACAACCCACACCAATTCACTCGAACTTGAAATTAGTTTTTTCAAATTGATGCGCAAATTGAGGTTGCGCTATTTCTTTGACCATGTAGTCGATAAACCCACTATAACGGAAGATGATCAACTTAAAGGATTACGAGCAAGAAGCACTTTCATGGCGCCACTGAGCCATAAGACCCTAGATCTGTTTGAAACGATGGTCAAGCAAGATCTGAGCAGGATTAAATTTGACAAAAAGCCAAGAAAGAACCTTACCAACAAGGACATGGATACTCTAAAGAAACTGGCGCACAACAAGGATATCATTTGCACTAAAGCAGACAAAGGCGGAGGCCTGGTTATAATCAATCAATCAATCAATGGCACTTATAGAGCGCGCTACTTACCCGTAGGGTCTCAAGGCGCTGGGGGGGGGGGGGGGGGGGGTGCCGCTACTGCTCGAACAGCCAGGTCTTCAGCTTCTTCCTGAAGGAGAGGTGGTCTTGGGTCAGGCGCAGGTCGGTCGGGAGGGAGTTCCAGGTCTTGGCGGCCAGGTAGGAGAAGGACCTTCCTCCTGTTGTCGCTCTTCGGATGCCGGGGACGGCGGCGAGGGCGTGGTTGGCTGATCGGAGGTGGCGTTTTGGAGCGTAGAAGTTGACTCGGCTGTTGAGGTAGCTCGGGCCTTGGTCGTGTAGGGCTTTGTGTGCGTGGGTGAGGAGGCGGAAGGTGATTCTTTTGTTGACGGGGAGCCAGTGAAGGTCTCTCAGAGGTCCGGAGATGTGGCTGGTTCGTGGGATGTCGAGGATGAGTCTGGCTGAGGCGTTCTGGATCCGCTGGAGTCTCTTCTGGAGCTTGGCGGTGGTACCGGCGTAGAGGGCGTTGCCGTAGTCCATACAAAAGGTAATGGACGCCACCATGTATCAACAGAAGGTAGAAGAACATTTAGCTGATTCTAACACCTATGCAGAGCTAAATTCAAATCCCACTCATGACTATGCTAAAAAACTGACGGATTTGGTCGGTCGAGCTAGGGAGAATGGCACCATTAATGATAAAACAAAAAACTTTTTGCTCAAAGAGAATCCCAGCAGTCCGATGTATTACATGATACCGAAGGTGCACAAAAATCTATGGGATCCTCCACTGCGTCCCATAGTATCTACAAGAAATAGCATTCATGAAGCCACCGGTCAATTCATTGACAAGTACATGCAACCGACAGTACAGAATATGACGACGTACATCAAGGATTCCACAGATTTTTTAACGAGACTAAACCTTTTGAAAATAGGAGTGAATGAGGAATTATTACTATGCACAGCTGATGTTAAGTCCTTATATACCTCAATACCTCATGGAGCTGGAATAGAAGCGATGGAGGAGGCAATTTTGTCAACAGACCACAATGAATCAATGCAAATTTTCTTAATGGAACTTATAGTTTTCACGCTATACCATAGCTACTTTAAGGTCAACAACAAGTGGTACCAACAATTGGTTGGAACGTCAATGGGCAATTGCACCGCCCCTGTATATGCAAATTTATACATGAAGGCATATGAGGAACAATACATCTTGAATAACCCCACATGGACCAGTAATTTGAAAATGCTAGTTCGTTATATTGATGACGTATTCATCATATGGAAGAACAGTGAAGAATTACTTCAAGAGGCACTAACTGAATTGAACTCTAAGGATGACAGGATAGAGCTCGCCTGGGAAATCTCTAAGTCTTCTATCACTTTTTTGGATGTCCGAGTGAATTTGCATCAAGGCAAGATTGAAACGGAAATGTATAGAAAGTCGACTGACAGAAACAACACTGTTCATTTTCAAAGCTTTCATCAGGATTCGCTAAAAACTCACCTACCCACATCCCAGATGATGAGAGCCAAAAGAATTACTTCTGAAATTGACAAAGTACAGATCACATTAGAAACCATGGGTGAAAGATTTCGGAAGAGAGGATATCCAGCTAAACTGATTGAACAATCAATTGAGAAGGTGAAATGCATCCCAAGATCTGAACTAATGAAGACACGAGCAAAATCAAAACAAGAAAGAATGACTGGAGTGGAGAAGTGTGGCTCAATGGTTAGAGCGGCAGACCTTGATGCAGAACGCTGGCCAGGGACCAGGGTTCGATTCCCGCCTCGGCGGGGTCGGGCTTAAATTCCTCTGACCGGATATTCTCGCCTCAGTGCCGAATCTAAGCATGGGCCCCACGCTGCAACTCTGGGCAATAGCTTGCTTAGTCTCCACAACGGCCCCCGATGCACAAGGGATGCCTGGTTTCACCATGGGATGCCCAGGAGTGGACACCTCACAAGGAAAAGCCAGGAGGGGTTCCCTTGTGGTAGGAGTACAAGCGCCGGGATGCCTCCGGGTTACTGTTCGCGCTATACAAATACAACACATTTACACATTTACATTTACTGTAGTATCCAAATATTCAACGACGAGCCAAAAATTCAAGAAGATCATAAGAACTCATTGGAACATTTTACGAGCCGAAAGTGACTTTGAGAGAAGTTTTGAACAGTATCCCATCTTTGCTTTCACCAGAGGGAAAAACCTTGGCGAACTGTTAAAGCAAAAGAAATTGAAAGATGAAATATATCGAGGCACCAGACCTTGCCTACAATGTGGGCACTGTAACAACATCATCAGAGGAAGCGCTATAACAGACCCAATGAAAGGACACAGGATCAAACTTCGCGTGAATGCGACTTGTGACACGGCTAATGCCATCTACATGCTGAAATGTCCCTGCGGGAAGGTTTATGTAGGGAAAACCACCCGCAAGTTGAAGACCCGACTAAATGAACACAAGTCGATTATTAGGACAGGCAACGTAAAGTCATCCATAGCAGCTCACTTCAAGGAAGAAAAGCATAACGTGTCTCAGTTACAATTTACAGTTCTAGAAGTGATTGAAAAAATTGAAGGACGGGACAATAACAAATTTCTCCTTCAGAGAGAAAACAGCTGGATGTATTTGTTGAACTCACATAAGCCTTTTGGGCTAAATGATCGTGTGGAATTTACCTGTTATTTATAGATACTTTCTATAAGGTTCCATAAGCACATGTGTGCTCAGCCTTACCTACAGCAATGGATGTAGGAGTCATCTGTCGAAAAAATACCCAATTAGGATTGTATAATTATGCTGTTATGTTGGCACTTTTCTTAAAAGCATATCCCTTTTGGATTATTCATTATATTTTGTTCAGTGGCAGACCGTTTAGTTTTAGAACTATGAACTTCCGAAATGTCACCATAATGATAGCTTTATTAGTTTCCTTTTCACGAAACATAACACTAGAAAGAACTGATCCGCTCCCATTGGCTGTAGTCCCGGTCACATGACCGGAGATACAACCAATGAGAGCTAAGCATCGGAAAAAGCCTGCACTACGGTTAGTTAAAGTCTTAGCCATTGGACCGGCATCGAGCTAATGCCGGTACCTTTTGTGGATGAGAGAACAGGATAGAGAAGACGCTTTCTTCACGTCTTTTAAGTGAGTAACACGGACAGGCAAACCGGATGAAATAGGAGCGGAATGGTTTATAAAAGTGGTTGCTTATTATGATTTTGTTCGTTTTTTCTTATCAATATTTCATATAGTGTTGTGCTCAACGCGAGCAGAATAAACAGATAAAAGTGAGTGCCTTACAGGCGTTTTTTCTCTTATCATAACAGAGTACTAGAGCATGCACACACTCGGGTGTCAGCACAGATGGCCACAGTTTTGCATTTAGTTTAATCGGTATTATGAACATGCATGAATGTTTTAGGTTTATATTTTATTATTGTATTACTGATATAAAGTATTGTTATGCCTTGTTTCAGCTCATGGTCCCAGATGAAGGTCATAGCGACCGAAATGCATTGGACTGACTTAAGAATTTAAATGCATTTATAAGATGTCTAAATGATGAACACAAACAGTAAACGAATGAACTTTGCGAGAAAATAAAATAATGAATATGAACAGTGAAAACTTGTTGTGAAATAAACTATAGAGGAACTCTGGGTAGTCCCCAGTAGGATTTCACAGCAGTGCAACAAGGGATGCTTTCACCTTTCTAGTGGATGGCACAACTTTGGACACTAAACTGTACCCCACCGCCCGGATCAGGGTCCAAAACCCCAGGGACCACGGAAGCACCCTAACCGTGGGACTCGTGCCCACTCTTCCGGAGCAAGTGATACTGGGTAGCGACTACCCCGGTCTTCCTAGTCTCCTCCAAGACACCACCGACTCCTTGGAAAAGTGGTGGTCGGAAGCCCCGTTTTCTCACGGACAGCCCTACACAGAAGGAACGGCTAGCCCGCACAAAACAAAAACCCAAAAGAAGAAGGAGAAGAGGAACTATGCCACCGTCTTCCCCGTTCGTGTGGAGGAACATCCCTGGGAAACGGACAGGGAGTTCCGCGCCGCACAACAGGAGGATCCTGTCCTACAGGATGCATGGGGACGTGCCCTGGATAACGAAGACCCCCTTCGAGTAGGTCCCTACTTCTACAAAAAGAACGGACTTTTGTACAGGAACGGGGGGGGGCCCCAACAAGCACCCCAGCTAATAATCCCGGGGCCCTTCCGTGATAAGGTGTTGTTCCTCGCCCACAGTCACCTATTGGGGGGCCACTTTAGCGACAAGAAAACCGGGCAGGCAATCCTGGAAAAATTCTATTGGCCAGGCGTCTACCAGCAGGTAAAACAGTACTGCCGGACCTGCCCGGTCTGTCAGAAAAACAGCAGATATCGGCCCCCCAGAGTGCCTCTTCAACCCCTGCCCCTTATCGACGTTCCCTTCAGCCGGGTGGGGATGGATATTATAGGCCCCATGTTGCCCTCCAGAAGCGGGTGTCGGTATGTGTTGGTCCTGGTTGACTACGCCACCCGTTTTCCGGAGGCAATACCCCTACGACAACCCACTACCCAGAACATAGCCAAGGCACTAATAGCGATCTTTTCTAGGGTAGGCTTCCCCAGTGAGATCCTGACGGATCAGGGGACCCTTTTGTATCAGCCCTCATGAGACAGGTATGTTCCCAATTAGGCATTAAGCAGATCAGAACGTCCGCTTACCATCCCCAAACGGATGGGCTTGTTGAGCGGTATAACGCCACCCTAAAGACTACCCTCAAAAAGCTGTTGGCCCTTGAGAGCAAGAGGTGGGAAGAGATGCTACCCCTGGCTCTGTTTGCAATCCGTTGCAAAGTCCAGAGCAGCACAGGATATTCGCCCTATGAGCTTCTATATGGGCGACCCCCGCGTACCCTGTTGGATATGGCCAAAGAGACCTGGTAGGCCGAACCCGGCCCCTCCCGGAGTACGTGGAAAACCTTAGAACCCATCTGGGTCAAATCCGAGACATTGTGCGGCAGAACCTGGTGTCCGCACAAGCAACCCAGAAACGGCAATACGATAAGGGCACGAAACCCCCGTCCTTTAACCCCGGTGATCTGGTACTCCTCCTAATGCCCTCCTCAGACCATAAAATGCTGGCTCAATGGCAAGGCCCCTTTTCGATTCTTCGGCAGGTGACGCCGGTTACCTATGAGATAGAAGTAGACCCAACCCGGCGAGCCACCCAGATTTATCACGTGAACCTTTTGAAGGAATGGGTAGGCCCTCGTCCTGTTCTCTCCAACACAGTATCCGAAACCGTCCTCTCCTATGAGGTCTGTATTGATACCGATTTAGGGGAGAAGCAAAAACAGGCCCTCCGAACCTCCCTGAAACCGATGCAACAAGTGTTCTCCTCCTACCCAGGGCATACGACTGTCATTGAACATGCCATCCTCACAGAGCCCGGGAAAACGGTACGCCAACGACCTTACCGGGTCCCTGAAGCCCGTAGACCCGTTATCAAGGAGGAAATAACCCAGATGTTACGTATGGGGATCATAGAACCCTCGGTTAGTTGTTGGAACTCACCGATTGTGTTGGTGTCTAAACCGGACGGGTCGGTCAGGTTTTGTATTGATTTCCGCGATGTCAAGATCTCTTCCTTTGATGCCTACCCCTTGCCCCGCGTTGATGAAATGATTGAACGCATATGGAAGGCCAAATATATTAGCACGCTCGATCTCTGCAAGGGATATTGGCAGATCCCTTTGAGAGAGGAGGACAAAAAGAAAACTGCGTTTTCTACGCCCGAAGGCCTATATCAATTCACCGTGTTGCCCTTCGGCCTCCACGGCGCCCCCGCCACGTTCCAAAGGGCCATGAACCAGGTGTTACGACCTCATTCCCAGTACGCAGGGGCCTATTTGGATGATATAATCATCTACAGTGATGATTGGGACCACCACTTATGCCACCTACAAGACGTCATCTCCTCCCTGTGTTCCTATGGCTTCACCATCAATCCGGCAAAAACCACCTTAGCGGCACAGTCAGTCAAATACCTGGGTTATCTGTTGGGCGAGGGGGTTATCCGTCCACAAAACAATAATATCACCGCCATACAGGCCATCCCCTTTCCCCAAACAAGGAAAGAACTCCGCGCGTTTTTAGGCCTCCTGGGGTACTATACGAGATTCGTCCCTAACTTTTCTCAGACTGCAGCCCCCCTAACCGATCTCCTGAAGAAGGCCACAAAGACAGAAGAAGCAATAAGGCGGCCTGACCCCTATTTGCTGCACGCATTCAACACCCTTAAACAAACCCTGATGTCTGGTCCTGTGCTCATCAGCCCAGACTATTCCCACCCCTTCATCCTTCAGACAGATGCTTCGGACCAGGGTTTAGGGGCCGTGCTGTCGCAAAAGGATCATAACGGAGAGGAACGACCCATCCTCTTCTTGAGCAGAAAACTGTTTCCCGGAGAGAAGAACTACGCCGTGGTAGAAAAAGAGGCTCTGGCCATCAAATGGGAGGTGGAAAGCCTCCGCTCCTACCTGGACGGATGGGACTTTACCCTGTACACGACCATGCCCCGCTGGAGTGGATGGCCCGTAACAAGGGACACAATGACCGCGTCTTGCGCTGGTTCTTATCCCTTCAGCCCTTCAGATTCAGGACTGTGCATCGGAAAGGCGCGGACCAGGGAAATGCCGATTATCTTTCCCGCTACCCTTTCCCTCCACCCCGATCAAGAAGGACAGCTAGGGGAAGGGGATGTCCCACATCGTCCCACAAGATCCCGAGCCTCGACACCCGACTCTGTGGCGTCCATGTCAACCCGGACTCCACCCCTCTCTCCTTCATTGCAGGAACCAATCGTGACGGGCGGACTCCCGGAAGGACTGTCCAGCGACCCCGGAAGTACCTCCCACCATCCAGAGGCGGAGCACAGAAAAGCCGGAACCAAGGAAGACCGAGTGTTCAAGCCAGCGGACTCGTGGCAGGAGACAGCGAGCGAAGAACCGGAGGAGGAGAGCGGTGACGGAGAAGGAGACGAAGTCTGGACCGAGGACTGGTGGAGTCCGTTGGAGGAGGCTGGAGAGCGGCCGTAACTCAGAGGAGAGTTACGGCGGGGCATGTGAGTACCGAATCCTTGCTGGAACGCATAGTAGTAGTGTATATAGTATTCACAACCACACCTTGCACCCGTCACTGTAGATATATTGTAGATAGCACCAGTGTTGTCTGTCACGAGCACGCCTGTACAAAAGACCACGGCCCTCACCCGTCACACTATCACCCTTCCGCCCTCCTAATCTTCCTCTTTCCGATTCTTGATCCCACCCCACCTTCCTCACGTTCCTTTTCTCTCCCACACCCCCTGATGTCGGTAAAAAGCAACGTGTGCTTCGTGTTAGCCGGACTAACTGCCCCTCTCTCTCTCTTCTTCCCAAACCTCCAAGGGACCACCATCCCGAGCGGCCAGACGACGAGAGCGCTTCAGACGAAGACCAGCACCCACCATCTTGCCAAGCGTCTCTTCGGACATCTCCTTCCTGCGTGTCTCCGTTTCAGTCCTTTTTGTACTTTGCCGATATCTTGTACTTTGACAATAAATCCGGCTCAGACATAGCCCACTATATCCGGCCTCCCCGCTTGTTATTCCGGCCTGCCTACACCCCACGGTCACAGAGGGTATCTGTTGTTGGTGTTAGGGTCTTTTCGTAATGTCAATCTACTCCCTCGAGACCTTCCTGCTGATGGAAGGCGTCAAATCGATTAAAGGTGGGTACCCTATACTGGGTGTCATAGTAGTCATAGTGACCACTTCCGAAGGTATAGTTTGGGCGCATGATGTCATTGGCCAATGAGTGGTTGTCGTGATGAGTAAAGTACCTAAATCTATGTGGGTGCTGTCGATGTATGTTCCTTTGGGCCGTGGGGGCCGGGGGATAGAAATAGCTGAGATCTACTGTTTGGATCCTACTCTCTAGATCACCTTCCCTCTAGCCTCTAATGTAGTTTGCCACCCGACGGTCTTTGAAATTTATTACTATGGCAGTCACCTTCATAGTTCTTTTTCCTCTGTCCCACCCAGTTTAATCTCCTAACATGTAGGATTTGTCCACTTAGAGAGGGGGGAATGGGCCTATATCTAGTTAGCCAATGACTAACCTTATTTTTTAATTCTAGGTGACCTTCAAACTTTCCTGCGTCTAAAGTGGGTACTCCTATCATTACCACCGTGAAGGGGTGGGATTCCGGGGGTAAGTCAATGCATGGGAACTTACTAACTGGTACCGATCTTTTGGGTTGAGCCTGCTGACTGATGCTGTTGTCGTTGTCGTTGTTTGAACCTTCGGCTGCCCACTCACTCTCGTCTCCCCCTTCTGTAGTTTCTGGGCCGGCCTTACTAGGCAGCACACTTAGGGGAACCATCTCATCTGTACTCCCACCTGTTATCACAAGAGAGACCATTGGGGGCTCCTTGTGCCCCTTGTCTAATGGTTTTGGTAGATGTGATTGTTGTTTGGCCAATTTACTTGGGCCTGATGTGGCTACAGGGGTGTTCTTATTAGTTATAGGGCACATCGGCTTGGCTTTAGTTTTAAAATGGGTCTGGGTTTGGGGGGTATTGACATACTTCGTCAGGATCTCGTTATTTCGCAGATGAACTTCTCACATCTTTTCTAATTTCTCATCTATCGTTTTTACTCTTTGTAATGGAGGGAGCATAAGAGACTTCATTAAATGTTCTATTTTTAGCATGAGAGTCTCCATACAAGTGTTGTTATTGCTTGTCCTATTGATCAGGTTAGTATCAATATCAATAGTCTCGAGGTCTATACTACTCTCAGAGGCTGTCAGCTGACTTTGGTCTACTGTTTTGGAGGTTTGTACTGCGATGTTAGAGTCTCTCTGTGCTGAACTTACAGTTACCCCCTGGCTATGCATGTAAGAGGTCAAGGACAGCCTACTTTCCCGGGTAACAAAATCAGGTGGAGGGATTTGGCATGATGGAGTTAACTGCTTGTTCTCTATATTAGGGAAGCCTGCAAAAGATTCCATAAGAATAGAGTCTTGAGAATATGCCGTGTGGATAGATGAGTTAATGTGCGTGTGCGAGTCCTGAGTTGGCTGAATGGAAAGGCACATACTTGGGGGTAATGAGAGGCGCCTCTCCGTGCTCTCTATCGCATTATACGTAAACCCTTATACAGGATACCATAAAGTTAATATAAAGTCAGACCGATTGAATAGGATCAATTAGGGAAACATGTACCAGGTGACATGAGGGTATATACAGAAGAAATATATAGAGAGTCACCTTTGTCGAGATCCCATGGGGAAAAATAGATCCAGGGAGGTTGGCCCAGCCCAGTCTCCTCGGGCCTAAGAGGGCCCGCCCTTTGCCCGGGCTTCGCCCGGCGTCCCGCTAGGCGGAGGTCAGTCCGAAATTTAAGCGCCTCCTGGCGCGTTCCTGTCCTGCGCGGCTCCCGGCCGCCTGGAATGCTGGGACTAGTAGTCCCTGGGCCCGCTCGCCACACAGCGGCCTCACAGTGATGGTGTCAGTGCGGCGGCGGGATAGCAGGCACACAGGGAAGGTCCGTGGATCTATGCACGGGAATGGCGGTATAGCGGCAGCTCTGTCCTCACTCCTTGGGCTCTGTGGATAGTTCCCCCGCTCAGCTGGAGGTCAGTCCGAAATTTAAGCGCCTCTTGGCGCGTTCCTGTCCTGCGCGGCTCCCGGCCGCCTGGAATGCTGAGACTAGTAGTCCCTGGGCCCGCTCACCACACAGCGGCCGCACAGTGATGGTGTCAGTGCGGCGGCGGGATAGCAGGCACACAGGGAAGGTCCGTGGATCAATGCACGGGAATGGCGGTATAGCGGCAGCTCTGTCCTCACTCCTTGGGCTCTGTAGATAGCTCCCCCCACTAGCAATATAGGTGAAATACGAAGGGAACAATAATTTATTTTTATTGGAGTAACTATTTACATTGCTTTAGTGAGTTGGAACTGCAAAAGAAGTATAAATGAAGATATACCAACCAGCATAAAGCCAATATTAAACATGTATCATTTTATTGTGCTTACGAAGGCTTTTTGTATTATAAAGACTGCTCTGATCTTATTTATGATTTTGTGACATCTAATTAGAATTATTCTCCCCTTTATTTAAGCATCCCTCCATAATGCCCAAAAACAACTGTCATGATGTTTGCCATCAAAGGATGTCACACAGATAGCGATCAAGGAGCAGAACTATGCAAGAACGGCAATGGTACCACGATCTGGAGCGCAACATAATACACACACAAGTTAAGGACTAGGGAAAGCAAATAATAAGGGACACAATTCTTTTCATTTTAACTATCATTATCTTTCAAGTATACTCAACCCTCCTCCACAAGACTGTACAACCACTGTCTCATCTCTACTTACTAAAATCAAGTTCATTTGTAGGATCCTAGCAAAACAGTAATTCTGAAAAGAATCATGAGCAGATTAGCCTATTGTAACTTCCCGATATACTTTATCAAAATAGATACCCACTCTTCAGTGAGATCAAATGGAAATTCTCGTCACAATTTTTCAGCAGATCTTTCCATTACCATGTACCCAACTTTATACTTCTATGATTTAGGCCATCATACCTAGATATTTTAGCTAGGATAGTCTTAATGCCACTTCCTAATGTACACTGTCAGTTTTGGTTGGCTTGAGATACGATGCCCTTTAGAATAGTTTTCAAACTTTTCTACTTTTTTGTAAATCTTAGGGTGAAAATTCTGGGTTCCTCTGTCGCCACACACTTGAGAGTGGCCTGGGAGAGGGGCCTGGGAGTCCCAGACTTTGAATTGAACTTTCTAAAAGCTCAACTCCAGTGGATCGCAAGAAGGTTTGATGAAGTGGGCCTAGCGGATCTTGGTATGGTGGGTAATGAACCCAACCAGGGTTTCCTGTTGGCAAAACTGTTCCGTCCAGCAATTTGGATTCCAAACCTGGTTATTCTTTTGTCTACTGCCCTGGACTGCTTGCGACGAGGTCTGTGACGCACTGTCCCTATCTGCCCCTGAATTCCATTTGGTGGAACTCTCTCATGGCGAGCCATTGTCTTTCTTTAGTTCAAGACACACGAACTGGACAGAGGTAGAAAGGTTGGTGACCCTAGGAGACTGTTTCCAAACAAATGCTTTAATTACCTTTGGTGAACTGGTATAACAGTTAGGCCTGCCAGTACGTAATTCATTGCTTATGAAGGCCTTACTCATGCGATACGTGATTTCTGGGGGGGGAAGCAAGAGTGGAACGGACAACACATGCATTCCTATAGTTACTTCTGATCCTGGGATCGGGATCGCATTTGGTCTCGTGGCTCTATATGGCCCTAAACTGGCCAGTAACGATACCTTTAGGCGCTCTCTGGTCTCGTTGGTCTGCTGATTTGGGGAGGGATATGATAAATGCTGAATATGGGAGGGTACTTCCGTATCCACAGAAGGTTTCTCGCAAAACAAGTCTTAAATACATTCAATTTAATTATATCCATGAGACATATCTTACTCCTCACAGGATCCAGTCAATATATGCAGAGGAGCCAAGGGGTCCCCTCGCTGCACAACTTTAGCAGCAGAATTTGGACACATGACCTGGGGGTGTCCTGGACGTGTAGGGTTCCATGTCTAGATCACTCACTAATTCACCTGTTGTTTGTTTACTTGGTTTCTTCTGAATGCCAGTCCCCAAGAAGGTGGGGAAGAGATGCGTGGACTTTGCCTGGCTTTGGCCATGTGGTGTGTGGCCATGGTCTGGATGTCACCCAGGGTACCAAAGGCCAGATTTACGAAACCTTTTTGCATTTCTTAACAGGGCAAATAGGAGTTAAGAAATGTAAAACAGCCTTTCATAATGTACAAAAGCAGACAGGGAATCGCAAAATGCGATTTCTACACAGTAGAAATCGCATTTTGCGATTACCTAAATAGGAAATCGCAAATAGGGATTTCCTATATAAAATTTCCTAAGCACATGTACACAGCATTTCCTAAGTAAATGCTGTTACAATAGACTCCAAGTTGATGGTAACCATTTGCCATTTACAAAAAAGCATTCCCAAAATGCTTTTTTTTTTTTTTTTTTTTTTAAAGTACCATAAAGCATCTGCAACAAAATAGAAGTGGGTTCCCTGTGGGGATTTAGGATGCTGGCAGGTCGCAAAAGGGTTATAACAGTACAATAGAATCAACAAAAAACTCTGCCAGGGCATATATCATAGTCCCATAAGGGATCCTTCCTCGACGCTGAAAAAGCGTTCGATCGTGTCAGGTGGAGCTTTCTCTGGAAAGTGATGGCCGATAAGGGATTTGGTCCCAGATTCCTGCAGGCAATTAAGGCTATGTACCTCAATCCAACTGCCAGTATTCAGCTTATGGGCGAATGCTCCAGGCAGATTAATATTACGAGAGGCACAAGACAAGGGTGCCCATGCTCACCAATTCTATTTGCACTGTACATAGACCCCCTGATCCGCCTTATAGAGAACAATATCAATATAAAGCCAGTAGTCACTAATGGATTCGATACCAAAATACTCGCATATGCGGACGACATAGCCATAACCACCACTGACCCCGACAGGGCTATGAGGGAAATAATTAGCATTACATCCGACTTTGGGAGGTTATCGGGATACCGACTTAATGTGGGAAAAACACAGGTACTGTGCTCAAGAAACATAGTCAAACTGGATGATAGATATGTGGACTCAGTAATATATTTAGGAATAACAATCAATGCCCAGCCAAGGGAAATCATCAAAGACAATTTTCGGCCATTACTGGAAAAGATGAAACAGGACCTGAAAAGAATCGATACTCTCCATTTATCAATCATAGGTAGGGTCAATGTTATTAAAATGACAATGTTCCCAAAGATCCTATATAAATTCAGGTCTATCCCCTTCAAAGTAGATGACATATGGATCAAGGAAATGGAGGCAGTCTTTATGAATTTTGTATGGCAATACGGCAAGGTGAGGAGATCAATTAAATTCATGTCCTTACCTCAGGAAAAGGGCGGGCTAGGAATACCTAATCTTAAATTCTATAATTGGTCGTGCCTCCTCATAGAAATGGCTATACTCTTCTCTCCCGATGATTTGACACATCGTCAGCGGGATATCCCAACTATATATCAGCTGGCGTTAGGGACTGAAGCACATGGGGTACTGCTTAGGCAATATGATAAACGATTTTATAAGGCATCAGAAGGCATCAGGCTATAAAATATTGGAAGATATCTGGGAGCTATGGTCGTCTGTGCAGAAGAATCAGTGCATCCCAAAGTTTAATAAACATACCTTACTTTGGAAGTCAGGACTATTTCCGCACTTGAGCAGAGATGGCCCCTGGAGACACTGGGAAAGACAGGGACTCAGTACACTAGGTCAAGTGATGATAAAGGATGTCCTGAGGCCTCTGGATCTTCTGAAGTCACGATACTCACTTCAAGGCTCCCAAGAGTTTAAATATATGCAGCTGACTAACACAATCAAATCAAAAAGACCTACCATAAACATATCAAAAGATTGTACACTATTAGATTATTTGAAGGGAGGTGGTCGCAGCGTCAGGGTAATGTACGGACTATTCCTGGAAAAGCTACCTGATGACTTGCTCAAGACAGAGGCTGCCTGGGTTGCCAAATTGAGAGATCCCGACATCGATTTGGATCGAGCCATCAGTATGGATAAAAGGTTTTTACGATCTTCAAATTTAAGGGCACAGCACTTTAAGACTCTCTTTAACTTATATCATACACCGGCAAAACTGTTTGAATGGGGTAAGAGTGTGAATAACTATTGTCCTAGATGCGGAAATGGGCCTGCTGATCTACTACATATGTTTTGCAGTTGTGGGAAATTAGTGCCAATCAAAAAGGAAATCGAAAAGTTTTTAGAGGGGCTGCTAGCTGTCAAAATAGACCTATCCCCTACACTCTTAATAATCGGGTGCGATGCCAAATTAGGTTTAAGCATTGAGTCTGAGGCACTTGTTTTTATATCAACAGCTGTTTTTAGAATATTAGTTGCTGCTGCATGGAAGGATGTTGAGGCTCCAACCTTTCAAATGTGGATGTGTAGGATGCTCGGGGTCCATAACATTGAGTCGGAGCTGTATGCCCTAAAGGGAGCGAAATCCAGGGAAATGGGACTAAAGATCTGGTTGCCCGTGGCATCATGGAGGCAGGCAAAAAGTGGGGGCTCATAGCTTAATAACACCTTTGTTGATACTGCTGATACTCTTAAAATATTTACTGTATTTATGGCCTAATGTTTTAACATGTTTTTAACATCTGAGCTTTTTATTATGCGCATTATTCATTCTTGATGTATATCTATACTTCTGTGTTAATATTTATTGTTAAGTACAGAGAACACTATATTGTCATGAACTTTCAATTAATAAAAAAAAAAAAAAAAGGGATCCTTCACTTGGAATACAAGGTGACAAATTAATATCAGAGCCCAATACACCTCACACAATTTTCATTTAATTTTCTTTAATTTATTAATTCTTTTAGTTCAGATAGAGTAAATCATAATCAGATCGCCATGATATATTTGATAACAAAGAGTAAAAAATCTCTCATAGTATAGATGTCAAATTTTATACAGTACATACAAGTCCCACACACTCCCAGGCAACCATACTCAAATCACACTTACTTTCTCACTTAATAAAACCAATCACTGCCACATACAACTGTGCATAACATTCATACTGGTACAATCGAGCCTGTAGTGAAGATAAGATGCAACTGCGTAGACAAAATTCAAAATTGTGGAAACAAAGTATGTTGGAAAAGATTATTGACAATGACTAAGTTTCTGCCATCCACAATTATCACGCCAACGCGCGTTTCGGTGTAGGGCCTATTTTGGCCACACCTTCTTCATGGCGAAGATGTACCAGGGGGTTGGGGACTCTCAAACTTCTTTGGTCACAATCTTTATGACTCCTACATTCGTGCTCAATAATAGAATGAGTTTTGCCAGGTGGCTCCAGCCGGAACTCCTGTTTCGTGGGGACAGGGATAAAGACACTCAATGGGTTCCTTGGATAGAGGCACTCTTCCAAACATAAACGTGAGACTTCAATGTTGAGGTTCAGAGAACAATTATAGGGGGTCAAATACTTCAAGGCGGCGCTCTAACTCGGCCAATGATAGAGAAAGGTTCACCCAAAGGAGGCCTTTCACTGGGCTCACAGGGGCAGTATGCAGAGTTTCTCACGGGTAGAATCAAATAAACAATGATGTTGATGGCTCACGATGCAATTTCCACTATTGGCGAGGCTTCGTCAAGGATACCCGAAAGTGACAAGCATATAGATCCAGTGCGGGCGTCTGGTGGGAGAACTGGACAGCAGGTCCCCAAAAAGTGTGTGCTCCGGTCGGACCGCGCAGCGGCGAAACTTTTTCCAGGAGTTCCTGGAATCAGTAACCAGAGCCTCCAAGAGTGCCCTATAAAGTAATGTAGCTGCTTTTATCTGACCCGTAATAAGGAACAGATGACACAGGCAGTCATGTTCTGGAGGTTCCGCAACACCAGCACCCCACCATTACTGTATCTTGGAAGAAATGGCTCATCTGAATATCATAGGCCTCCCAGAGATCTGAAAAAGGCCACAATTCTCCCCCCACAAAGAGATCACCCAAGACATCAATCCCCACCGTCAACCACTCACAGAGACCAGACCACCATCCCGGGTGACCCCCAACACCATATTACCAAAAGAGGAAGCTCAGGAGAGTACGGGCATTAGCCCAAACATAATGCACAGTCCTAATCAGGATATTCGAAGACCGTACCCTGGAAGAAGGAGTGGGCTTCAGTAGAAAACCCAATAGGCAATCCTTCGAAGGAGAGCCACCCTCTGCAGCCCTTACACCATACCATAAAAAGGCAAGCCAACACGCCACCCACTGACGCTGCGCAGCTAAGTCATATAGTTCCAAGTCAGGAGCATCTAGGCCCGCTCAGCCATGGGCACATGCAACTTTCGGAGGGCTACAGGGAGATGCGAGGTGCCCCGATATAGTGAGAGAAGCAGGCCATCCAGCTCTCGAAAAACATTTTGGGGCTACTCCAACGGGAGTGCCACAAGCAATTAAAGAAGACTAAGCAATATTATCATTTAGAAAATCCCACTGACTGACAGAGGCAATGCAGACCAGAAGGCAACGGAGCGCTGCAGCCCAGCCAACAGACGCCTGAAGTTCGCCTCATATAACAAGTCCAGGGAGCGGTAAACAGCTACTCCAAGGTACCGAACCGTATCACGCTCCCACCTCAACTTCGGAGCTGTGGGAAAAGGACCACGCCCAGGTGTATTCTCGTCAGTGGAGTTAATAGGAATATCACTGATGCATATACTAATGTACGTTGTGTACAATATAAAACAGCAGCAGTCCAGGTATCTGATGTAGTAGAGAGCATCTTAAAGAGCGGGTCACACTCCTCACTATACATCCTTTTGAATATCACTCATGACAGGCCATATCACACAGTGCTTACTCAATAAAAGAATAAATGCTGCTTCCCAAAGCTCTGATCTGGCGGTGCTATTAAAAATCGGTGCACCAAATACCAAGGCTGCGTAGTGCTGAATTCATCTTAGACCTCTTTAGTGAACTACCAAACACTGTTGCACCTAATTTTTACTATAGCCGCTCCATTGTTTCTCCCTTTGTGCCAGTCTTTCTCTAGTTCTCTTCCCCCTTCTTTCTCGTTTGTTTGTTTTTCCTCACTCTTACTTGTGGTAAGTATATGATGAGAAAAATGAGAGCCAGTGTGCCCCACCAGCAACCACTGGCTCAAATTCAGTAACATCAACTTACCATTTAAATTATGAGTGATATTGTTATTGTTGTGTTCACCCCGATATTATTGGGGACACACCCAGCAGATCACCTTAGCCACAAAAGTATACCCTTTTCTGAGAAAAGTTTAACTGTGAGGTGTTTCTCATAGACTCTCCAGCACATTATGCTCTGTTAGACAAGGACTGTCAGAAGTCAGACAAGCAGGTCTTCTAATATCTTACCTGCAGTTGATGATAAAATGTAACTCAAAGTCAGTATGCTCATGCAATGGTTTGTATTTTGCAGTTATAGGATTATTTTAAAGTGTTAGTCCAAAAAACAGGTGCTTTACAGCGATCATAATTATTGGGTATAACTCAGCAGATAATATGGAGATCAGGGCAAATGTTAGATAGGTCCCGATCATATTTCATCACACATCCCGAACCAGTCAGTATATTCCCTACCCCACGTGTCTAATTATTGTCAGGCATCCAACTCATATGGCCGTATTGGTTTACTAAGCCTAAAATATGCCCTGGCATATATAGTGCCCCGGCATACCTTAGTCCATCATCATGTCATCAGTCAGAATTCAGGCCTTTAAAATTGCTCCTCAGCAAATGGTTACTGTGCCTAACCATGCCTTATCAACTTATGTAACTTTATCACCAATGACTTCTTCTACGGAGGGTCACTGGTACTCAGCTCTTGATTACTACAAAAATGAGAAAACAATGCATACTGCAGAAGAATACAAAGCTAAAGAAACTACTGTTACTTTTTCATTCTTATTTTCAATATATTATTCAATGATGTTGTGTCGTTAAGTCTTGTTACTCAAGGAGGGGGGGGGGGGGTTAGAGTGCCAGCTGCTACATGGCCGCCACGTAGTGAGGCTCTGCTGGCTGGATAGACTATCCGGCAATTATCTAGCAGATTGGGCCACTGATATAGCCCACAAAAGCCAGGATAGATCACAGACATTACGGGGAAGCTGATGCCTGTAATTTTGCCGACAGATGCTGCCCGGAGAGGGCAGATGACTTGGTGAAGCGGATCTGCGAGCGTGGCCTTGCGCGGCAAAATGGATGACCAGACTGGCTGGGATTGAGACTCCGAATCGGCAGTGGAGCTGCAGAGTAACTGGAGGGCCGACTGGCGGCTGGTGCAGGCGCTGTGCAGTGAGAAGGCCCGTATGATACGTCCTGCCCGCAGGAAGGCGCTGGGACCCCTGGTGCCACAGTGCGGCTGCAGGCCACAGCGCTCTGTGAGGAGCACAGGAGCGGCAGATGGTGAGCGCAGCCAGCCCCCCTGCAGGACCGGGATGAAGGAGAGAGGGTGCTCGCCCGGGCTGCAGGGGATTCGGCCGGGAAACTGCCCAGTGGGGAGGGAGCCGCAACGTTGCTACAGGCGCCTAGGGATCATTGAGGAAGGCGCAGAGAAACAGGCCGCAGCCGGGCAGCGTTCCTCTGAGGCCTGGGACCCATTGACTGCTGTGTGGCCAAGCCCGATACACCAGCCAGTGAGAGGTTGGGCTGCCTGTACGCACTCTGGAGCCTGGGAGAGACATCCACCGACAAGGGGGGAGGGTGGGGGGGGACAGAAGACACGCACCCCCCTCTCCTTTTCTTTTTCTTTCTCCCCACGCAAGCAACATGACCAGCACTACTGAGAGGGTCCCAAGTAATCAGTAGGCGACTAGCTGGACGCACTGCACAAAGACATCCTTGATGCAGGTGCCGCTAAACACCTGCGATACTGGACTGTGTCTTGAACCCTCCTGTGGTGGGGAGAGACACCAGGAAACGGAGCACTGACCCTGGAGCACGGAACGTGGCAGTGGGTGTTTAGAACTCTCTCTCTTCCCCCCCCCCCCCCCCCCCATCTGGAGCACCTGTACTGATTGCGAACCCTGGGGGCGACCAGCAATGCAGCGACGAGGTACTGGCAGACGTGCGGAACGGAGCAACTGTTGCTTCTGGGCGGAAAGGAATGGGGCGGTCTCAGCACTAGCACGCCATGCCCTGACCCTGCTGGAGAAGAGGACGGCAAATTGGGCAGGCGGGTTAGGCGCGGAACCGGACCAGTTTGCATTAGAGTGACAGCGTCTGGGACCACTAGCTTAGCCAACTAAGCAGCTCTGCGCTGGAACCATGGAGTGAAGCATGGGCAAGCATGATAAAGGCAACCTAAGATCTCCTTTGAACAGTGTAAATCACCCAGAGGCACCAACCCGCCGGCCGAAGAGCAAACTGCGACCATCATGAACCCATAGTCCAGCGACAAGCCCAATATTCGTGAAATGTTACTGACTTGAAACAATCCCTGTCCGCGATTGACCTCAAAATAGACTCCATGTCTGACCAACCGGATCGGCTCAGAGATAAAATGACAAATCATGATGAGCGCATTGCTGAGGTCGAACAGCGCACCTCCTTGCTGGAGGATGAGAGCAATACCACCCGGGAGAAACTGCTGCAAATGGAGAAGGTCCTGGAAGTTATCCGAAACAAGAACAAAGACCTTGAAGCCAGGCCATGGCGTAACAACTTACGGATACTTGGAATTCCACAAACCACAACAATGACCAGGGTTGAGGATTACATAGAAGAAATGCTCTGCTCCTTCTTTGGCGGCACTTTGTCAAAAGTCTGCATAGTCGAACGCACCCACAGATCACTCGGCTTGAAAACCACCCCCTCGGGGGCCCCCGGCAAGACCAATAATTGCGAGACTACTCAATTACAGGGACCACAACACGGTGCTCCGAAAAGCCAGAGACCTGCAGGAAACCAGATACCAGGGCAACGTGATCTCCTTTTTCCCGGACCTTACTATCTCCGTCCAGACTGCCAGATGGTAGTTTGTGGCAGTAAAGCACCTGCTGCAACAACAGGACATTAAGTACTCTCTTTACCCTGCGAAGCTCCGCATTTTACACTCTGGCAAAGCCTCGTTCTTTACTGACTTTAAGCTGGCTGCCAAGTTTGTTCGGAGTCTCCGGCCTGCTAAATCCACCACACCCATGGACAAGGTCGACTGAAGATCCCCTCAGCCAAAATGACTAAACCCTGACTGAGCATCATCAAATGGGCTGGCAGGAAACCCCTGTGGCCTGACAGGATCAGATGGAAAAGCGCTCTGCCCCTCTACCGGCTGCATCGGCCTTTGTTAACTGCTCACGCTAGGAACTGCACGAGATGGCCTGACGGCAGGAGAGGCAGTCCATCTCCATCACCAATCCAGCTGCCCAACACTACAACTGCTGGAATATACCGGGTCCCTGGCGCTACCCTCTACGATGAATCCCATTTCTTGATGCACTGTTGACCATTGTTTACCCATTTGGGGCAGGGGAAATGCCTTTCAGCCTTGTTGGGTGGCTGTAGTGGGTGGGGGGTGGGAATCTTTGCTATCGTCTGGATTTTTTGTTCTATCCCCCCTCCCCCTCTCTCTCTCCTCTCCCCTCTCTGGCCTCATATCAGCATACGTAGGGAGATGCCCCAATACCTACACATTTCTATTTTTGTGGATGCCTGCATGGGTGCGAATGCTACATGGGTAACCACTCTAAAAGCGGTAACATGGAATGTGTGCGGATTGAATGAATGCAGAAAGATGCGCCTACTAGCGGCATACCTTAACCACCATGGGGTAGACACAGGCTTCTTAGAAGAGCTGCATTTAACGAACATTAGTTGCACGCGCCTACGCGTGGGATGGACAGGAGAAAGTCCATGGGCCCGGGCGCGACACTATGGAGAGGGGGATTTTAATGTAGCTCTAGACTCTGAGAAGGACAGATCTGACAGACCCCGCAGACCTCATCCGCGGGCGGCAGAGCCGCTACAGGTCCTCATGGAGGATCATGACCTGGTCGATGTCTGGCGCAGCCGACACCCACACAGCAGAGAATGAACCTGTGTTTCGGCAGCTGGACCCACAGGGTCTAGAATCAACTACTGGTTGACTATACGAGACGTGGACATCTGGGTGTGCAATAGTGCCCATCTTCGTAGGTCCCTCTCTAACCATGCACCGGTTCTACTAGAAATCACGCTGCCTGATGCTCAGAGCAGGGCATTCTCTTGGAGGCTCCCAGCTAGGGCTCTCCGAAACCAGGTCTTTAGGGATGAGATCAGATCCGCAATCACTGAATATTTTTAAATAAACTCGGGCTCAGTGGAATCCCCATCAACTCTGTGGGAGGCCTTCAAGACCGTCATCAGAGGCCAGTGTATCAGTATACAGGCATGGGTCCTTCAGGTGCTTAGGGGCAACCTCCGGGACCTCGAGGGGGAGATACGGGAGCTTAAATCTGAGTATTTTGCCTCCAATCAGCTAGCAATCTTAGGACAACTCAAGGGCAAGGTGGCCAAATTCGAAGAAGCAGCACACAGAGAGACACTTTATTTAGGCAAGGAGGCCGAGCCTGCCAGTACAGTGAAGGAGACCGAGCCGGGAAAACCCTAGCAGGACTTCTCAAAAAACAATGGGCAAACGACTACATTAGTGAGTTACGGATCAGCGAAGATGCCTTTGTCGTTGAACAAGAGGCGGTGCAAACGGAAATGATGGCCTTTAATTCCTCACTATACGCTGCACATCAGACTGAAGCACATCCAGACCTGCTATCTTTCCTTGACATGACTGAACTGGTATTGCTAAACGATACTCATCGTAAGTATCTGGACAAGCCATTTTCTGAAGAGGAGAAGATGGGGGTGATCCGTGCGATTCCCGGGGACAAGGCACCGGGCCTGGACGGACTCACATCTGCATTCTACAAGGAGTTCGCACCACTCCTTGTGCCCCATCTCCTCAACATGTACGAGGAGGCATTGGAGAAAGGATTCCCTCCCCCTTTCCGAGAGGCATTGATCGTGACTGTTCTTAAGCCGGACAAGGACCCCTTGCGGTGCAACTCGTACCAGCCCTTTTCTATGATCAATCTTGATAATAAAATCCTCGCCAAGCTGCTTGCCTCCCGGTTACTTCCCCTGCTCCCTACGGTGCTTAGACCCGATCAGTGTGGCTTTGTTCCCGGTAGGAGCACGTCGCATATTCTCTGCACCTCTTCGCCACCATGCAAGAGACTGACCACTCTCTCCTGGCAGCAGCAATTTTTATGGATGCCACAATGGCATTCAACACCTTGGAGTGGCCTTACCTTTTTAAACTTCTCGCCCGTATCGGCCTGAGCCCATTTTTTTATAAAGAATGATCACTCTCACGTATTCCTCCCCGACCGCGAGATTGCGGATAGAGTCATCTCACCTATCAAGGTGGCGCGTGGCACCATGCAGGGCTGCCCGTTGTTACCTGTCCTATTTGCTGTTTCTATGGAGCCACTTGCAGCGAGATTACAACATTACGCGCAACAAGTTCTTAATTTTACACCACGAGTGATCCTGGTATCCTGGTACGCAGATGATGTGACCCTGTATGTCAACCGCCTGGCTACAAACCTGGACCCACTCATCCACGAGATTACTCTCATTGGCGGCCTCTCGATGTTAAGCTCAACTGTGGGAAGCCCATGATCTTCCAGCTGAGAGCAGCTACTGACGTGTTCCGGTCGGAGTTCCCACTCAAATGGGCAGACTCCCCAGTAAAGTACCTGGGCATATGGATCAGTCGAGACCCTGAAGATCTCTGGCGATACAATTACGGCAAACTGATGGAATGGCTTTGGCAGTGCCCTCATATTCAAGAGTACTGGGAAGCCATAACTGAGATACTGGGCACGGTGTTAGGAACCAAAATAGACTGCACAATCTGTGTGTGTCTGCTGGGATTTGTGGCAAATTTACGATCTGCTAAACGTAAACTATGTACAATAGAAGTTGAAGTTGAAAAGTTTTATAAAGCGCTCTAACACCATGCGGTTTCTTGGCGCTACGGACAGATAGCACTTAGAGGAGCAGGAGGGTTACTGCGACGGATATGCTAGGGAGAAAAGATGAGTTTTTAGGGCTTTACAGAAGTCCATATAGGTGGGGGTGGACCTCATGGCAAAGAGAAGGGCATTCCAGAAAGGAGGGGCAAGGGTGGAAAACCTCATGCCTCCAAATTTTTTTCTCCGAAAGCGAGGGACATTAAGGAGAGACTGAGTGGAGGAGCGAAGGCTTCTGCTGGGAACATATGCACTGATCTTCGAATTGATGAAGTCTGGGGCGGTGCCAGCCAGAGCCATAAAGATCAGGCACCCCATCTTGAATAAAGAACGCTCCAAGATGGGCAACCAATGGAGGGTTTTTAGCAGAGGGGTAACTCGGTGGGATTTAGGAAGTCTATAGATAAGACGTGCAGCCTGGTTTTGGATTAATTGCAGGCGCCGGAGTTCGTAAGCAGGAATACCTACATACAGGCCATTGCCGTAATCAAGGTGGGATAAAATCATAGCAAGGAGGATGAGTTTAAGGGCTGCAACCGAAAAAAAGCGGGAGATTTTGCGTATGATTCTAAGGGACAGAAAACAGGATGAGACCACAGTGCTAATCTGGGGGCGCATGGTAAGGTCATGACTGACTTTGATACCCAAAGTTTTTACAGAGGCAGAGGGTTGGGGGGGAAGAACCAAGGGCAGTAGTCCAGAAGGCAGAGGTCCAGGGGGGCTAGAGGGGCCACCAGTAAGGACCAACTCCGTCTTATCGGGATTCTGTTTTAAGTGATTGAAGTTCATCCAGTCATAGATGAACGTCAATGTAGATTGGAACTTTAGGATAGAATCAGGGGAAGATGAGAGGTTAAAGATGAGCTGAGAAAGAGAAGAGCCCTGGGGGACCCCGCAAGAGACAGAGCAGGTGGGGGCAGAAAAACCTTAAAACCGTACGGCCTGGGTGCGGTCTTCTAGAAAGGAGGTGAGCCAGGCCAAAGCCGACCCCCGAATGCCGGCGCCCCCGACACGATCGAGAAGGATGGAATGATCGACCGTGTCGAAGGCGGCGGACAAATCGAGAAGGACCAGGGCCTGGGGGGAGTTGGTATCAGCACTCCTCCTAAGCTCGTCTAGGACGGAGAGGACAACAGACTCCGTAGAGTGAGCTGGGCAAAAGCCGGCTTGATGAGAGGCCAGGAGGTGGTTGTCCTCGATGAAAGCAGAGAGGCAGGTGGTAACGTGGTTCTCCAGGATCTTTCCCAGGAACGGGAGCAGAGAAATAGGTCGGAAATTAGAAAGAGAGGTGGGATCAGCGCCAGGTTTTTTTAAAATAGGAATAACTATGGCTGATTTAAACGAGTCTGGGACAATTCCCTGAGTAATGGAAGTATTGAGGAGGGTTAGCAGGGGTTCAGGGCAACTGGAGAAAGCCTCCCTCAGAATGTGGGCGGGGCAGCAGTCGGACTTTAAGCAAAGTAAGCAAGACCTCCTTAGAAATTAGAGAAAGTTGGTAGAGGAGGGAAGAGATAGGAGGCGGTTGGGGACAGGAGAAGGAAGGGGCAGGAGAAGGAATGTTGCGTTTGATGGTCGCAATCTTCTCAATGAAATAATCATTGAGGGAGTTGCAGAGAAGTTGAGAGGGGGAGGGTTTGGGGGCGACTCTATCAGAAGCTGCTAGCTCATGGACAATGGTAAAGATTTCCTTGGGTTTATTTGCCGCAAGGAGAATTTTCGAGGAAAAGTATTCCGTTTTGGCTAGGAGGATGGCTTTTTTGTAATCCCAGAGGAGGGCTGTGTATTGAGTTTTAAGTGTAGGACAGTACCCATGCCTCCAATGGCTTTCAGCCTGCCTGAGTGCAAGTTTTTGAGCCTTGAGATCGTTGGTAAACAATCTGTTAGCCTCGTGGGAACGACACGTTCTAACCACTTTAAGAGGGGCAACTAAATCACAGGTAGCAGAAAGCCAGCTGTTGATGGTGGCCACCTGAGAATTAGGGGAGGCATTGGGGAAACTAGGGGGCAAGGCCGCTAGGGAAGAGCAGAGTGTGGCAAGATTCACACGATTCCAGTTCCGAACCCAGACATTTTTAGGGGGCGGGGGGGCTTATTGTCAGCCCGAAGTTCGAGGGAGAAGGAGATCAAGGAGTGGTCAGACCAAGTGCAAGGGAGGACTGTTTCGGAGGAAATGGGAAGGTTAGCTGACCAAATCTGGTCAAGGGTATGGCCGTGAATATGGGTAGGGAGGTGGATCTGTGAAGTGAAGTTCAAGCTATGAAGAGATTCTGTAAAGTCTTTAGAGGTGTGGTCCTCGCGAGGGTCACTAGGCCAGAAGTTGAAGTCACCCAGTACCAGGACCGAGGAATTGTTGACCACCAAGGTGGCCAGCAATTCCTGCATAGCTGGAATAAAGTAAGGCATGGGTTGAGGAGGTCGGTAGAACAGCGCACAGGTGACAGGAGCCGCTAGGTTGACAGAGCGGACAACTAAGAAATCAACTGCGGTGATAGAAGGGTAGGGAAGAAATTGAAATTGGAGGACGGAACGGGCTATCATAGCCACTCCACCTCCGGCCTTCCCCTCCGGGCGATCAGCTCGGAGAGCATAATAGGGGTCGGGAAGGGTCGCTAGGACATCAGGCAGGGAATCAGATGAAAACCACGTTTCGGTAAGAAACAGGATGTCAGGCTTGGCTGTGTCCAGGAGGTTAAAGAGCTCCAGTTGGTGTTTTACCGCAGAGCTAGTATTAAGGAGGTAGGCTGTGGCCACAGAGGGGGGTCTGGGGGGAAACTGTGGGGGAGACTCTGGTTTAACAGTCAGCGGCAAGGGTCTCTGTAATCCAGGCATAGGAGGCGATATTGTGATACGATTTGGCTGTGAAATGCCAAGGTTTTCAATACAGGCCAGGGTAGGCGCACTGAGAGGCCAATTACCTTGGAATGCCTGTAGTCGTATTGAGGAATAATTTAAAAAACGGGCAGAGTGATGGGTCCCTGCCGGGCGCAGACGGGCTTGCCTTTGGCGCGCCTTCGGCGTGCCGGCTGCGCGGCCGGAGTAGTATAATCATCATATACTGGCAGGGATGGGAGTGGCCGGGCAACTGCACCATCAACCAAAAACTTCCCCTAAGATGGCGCCTATCCTTTCAGATCAATTCCCCTCAACAGCACCTAATCGGCTGCAGAGGGAAAAGCAATGTAGATGAGGAGGGAGGGGTAAGTGGGATGTGCAAAATAACCAAACAAAAATATTAAAAAGAAACACTCTTAAAATTAGCGATAGGTGCTGCTCCCGGCTTCCGTCTCAGAAGAATGCGCTCTGTCAGTACTGCGCGCGAGGCTAAAAGCGCAACTTAAATGCTGGCAGGGATGGGAGTGGCCGGGCAACTGCACCATCAACCAAAAATTCCCCTAAGATGGCGTCTATCCTTTCAGATCAGTTCCCCTCAACAGCACCTAATCATCTGCAGATGGAAAAGCATTACAATAGCATTACTATTGACGTAAAGGAGGGTATCAATTCATTGGGATAGCAAACAATACCATAGTAGTAAACACTGGCTCCAAGATATGGCATACAGTAGACACACACTGAAAACTTATGAAGAGGAACTCTAAACAAAATCTAAGCCCATGGATTATTGGGCACCCCTAACGGCATACCTGCAGACTCATACGAATGTACTAACACCTCCCACTGTGTAATGTATTATGCTCTGTTTGTAGATAAAAATGAAAATATGTTGTATTGTATCATTTATGCCTGTCATGGATGTAACTTGCAGTGAATGTTACTGCAAGCCTGTGATGCGTGTTGTATGATTTACAAGATACAATAAAGCTTTTAAAAATAAAAAACTGATGGAATGGCTTGAGAGCCGCCTAGATCAGTGGAGGCCACTCCCATTGTCATTGGCAGACCGGATTGCCATTGCTAAGATAGTGGTGCTGCCGAAGTTTTTATACATTTTTATCAACCTTCCACTGCCTCTCACTGTGGAATTCAAGAAAAGACTTTGTTAGAATCAGATATCTCTTGTCTGGGCAGGCGGACAGCCGCTTATCGCATGGGAGACCCTCACGCTTCTGTTTGAGAAAGGGGGACTGGGCGCCCCAGAAATTGAACTGTACCATAACTGGCGCAGGCCCAGTTCAGGTTTCACTGGATGTACCCAACTCAATTTATGGTGCATACCGTCCCAGAGAGCGATCAGGTGGACCCGGTCCCACTGCATATGGCACTCTTCCGGAACAAAAACAGCCCCCGGGCTGGAACCACCCCAGTCGGCTGCACAATCTGGGCATGGCATGAGCTCCGATGCAGGGCACAGCTGGACACTCTGTTTGCACCCTCTGTGCCACTCATCACACACCCCACATTCCCTTTCACAACCGAAGCAGGAGTCCGTCACAGACTGCGGAGGCTACAGCTACACACATTAGGGAATACATTCCCTGGCGGCGCTTTCATAAGCATGGAGGAGGTGTTAGGGGACGAGCACACGGGACTGATGGATAGATTAACATACTTCCAGCTCAGAGCCGCGTTGCGTACGGCCTACGAATTCTTCCCAATAGCACCACCGACATTCCGAGTCATTGACGAATTTCTGACTAACCCGTCCCCTCGTAAACTTATAACCCGCTTATTCTCTGGTATGCAGCGCAAATCTCCGATATGCACCCCGCCGGCACGGCGCAAATGGGAGGAAATCCTGCCAGCCCCCTTTGGGAATGGAGTATGGGAATACAGTTGCACGCAGGCCAGGGAATTGTCGCCTAATTACAGCCTGCGATTTATCCATTTTAAATTCCTTCATAGGCTATACAGGACCCGTGTGTGGATGCATAAAGCGGGTTTGAGTGATGATGCATGATGTGTGTTGCAGAGCGCCAGATGCTTCCTTCCTGCACCTGGCATGGGCATACCCAGACATCACTGAGTAATGGAGGGAACATCTTCAATGTACATGAGGCGGTAACGGGGTATACCTGCGAGCGATCCCCATAGTCGTCCTGCTAGGCTATGTGCGCAATGTGCCATCTGAAAACAGGAAGCTGGCGGCCATGCTTCTTCTGCTTGCTAAAATGCGGGTGGCAATTTGCTGGGGTTGTAAGCGGAAGCCACAGGTAGCTGACTGGCTTAATGACGCTGCTTTCTGTCATAACCAGCTATCAGAATTCTGTGAGCTTATGCCTGTGCAGATTCACCCAAAGATCATTTGGGAACCGCTGTGGAGTTACCTCACTGTGCTGCCACCTAACCAGGCGGAGGCCCCTGCCAATATAGGCTAGTAGGTGCAAGAATGCTCTCATAAGATGTGAACGTGCTGCTGGAATTCTAGGAGCACCTTCTATTTGATGGCCAGAGAGACCCCTCCCCCCTATCCCTCTTTCCCCACAGCCCTTCTTTTTTCTTCGTTTTCGTGTTAGTTGTAATGACTCTTCGAACGCAGACCAGCCTATGCTCAGCGCGCAAATATAAGCCACCTTGGACGGCCACATGGACACAAGAATGATTTATTCTTTGTTCGACTGGCAGCCTGGTGTATACAATGTATGAAGATAAAGCATAGCCATATTGATATTGTTTGCCCTTTCAACGCCTCCGGGTGTGTCAGGATTGATGGTTGTGATTTCTAATTGTTGACAAACTATAAATAAAAATATTTTTTTCAAAAAGTCTTGTTACTCAATGGTATAAATATTGTAAGGTTATGAGAAGTCCCTTTGGAGGGTGATTTAAAGTTTTTCCAGATGGTATGTATAGCCAACCATAAATGGCTTATTTCAGGGAGTTTTCAGTTTTATTTTGCAACTATAACTTCGCTATAACTCTGGCTTTTAAGACCATATATATTGTTGCCACCTTGTCAGACCCTCTTGGAGGGACCATAGGTAAGACAAGGGCTACTGAGGCCCAAACGTTGTGGCAGTTTGTCAATGGTGTCCAGTTGTACGTCCTGCTAGAAGTCTGCAAAGTGGGCAAAACTGGGCCAAGTAGAATTGTTTTGGCTCCTGACTGTCAGGGTAGCGAGCAGTCACAGGCTTTTCAGGGAAGTAATGTGGAGGACAAGAGCTCAGAACTCAACAGCCAACCAACAAAGTATTGCCCATCCCAGTCTAGTCTTAAGTGAAAGAAAGTACTTTAATCACCCAGCGTTACTAAATAATACACAATACAATTAGGAGACTGGCATACAGGGCTAACAGAGTTCCCCAGCAAATGTGATCTCTGGTGTCTAATCGGGAACAAGGTGCGGGCTAGGCTCAGGTACACTCAATCACCCACCAAGGCTATACTCACACAACAGTTTGGTTCACTTTTCTCTTCAGACATTATTCATACATCAGGCTTCAGCCTGCTTCTCAGACTCACAGTTCTCATGCTCTACGGTTACCTGCTTCTGGAAGTTGGAGTTCTGGCGGGAAAGGTGTGGCCGCGCTCTTGCGGCAGTGGAATAGCAGCTGTCGGGCTGCAGCCATGGCCTCGTGGCAAATTTGATGATTTTGATTCTTTGGCCTCCCCCACCAGTTCCAGTCTTCTGAAGTTGCAGCCTCCCTCTGACATAACATGCTGACTCCCTCAGAGTTTCATGACTTCATAAAGGAACTATGCTTTCATCCTTGTTCCTCTGTATGGTCACAGAAGTCCTTAGCGACTTGCAATATCCTTATAATGTACAACATGTACAACAAGAGGCCCTTTATCCCATATCTCATGACTCAATACCACATGCGACTTCTCATAATGAACCGCAGACTCAAGCCCAATATCTTTTGAATTCTCAAGTGTGTGATATTAAAGTTATTACGTCAGAATTACAATACCAGGTAGGCATAGTACCATGCCATACAACAATGAATATCCCTATTACGAGTGGTTAAACTAAACACAAAATACAGACTCATACTGGAGTATACAAACCTAAACTGCCACACAGGTATGCATGTATACCGTGACAAATTTGATACAAAAAATATATATAAATGTACTTTTCAAATTTTTCAGTAATACACAGAGGCTGAATAAAAGAGCCAAGGCACTGTTTTATAAAGCCTTATTGAACCCTGCCATTATGTGGCCTACAGGCAGATGGTCTTTACCAAGGAGTTCAGCATGAGGCAGATGCACTATAATGCTATTTTAGAACCTTCTACCCACTGTAGGTTATTGAAGTATACAGCACACTAATCACCCGGGAGAGTATCCAAGTACTTGGGCAAGGTGCTATGTGTGTGGTATCAAGGTGGCTAAATGAAGAGCCAGGTCTTCAGCATCTTACAAAAGGAGGCTCTTATATGTTATGGGAGGTTGTTCCATGTCTTGGGTATGATGTAGGAGAATGAATGACCTCCAGTTTTGCTTTTGCGGATGCGGTGTGTATATGCGATTGAGAGGGAGGCAGAGCATAGGTGTCTGGTAGATTGGTGAAAGCGCATGCAGCTGTTCATGTATTCTGGTCCTGTGTTGTGTAGGGCTTTATATGCATGTGTGAGAAGTTTGAATTGGCTGTGAACACCGAGGCAGTGACGCTTCCTGAGGTGTGGTGTGATGTGGCTGCAGCGTGGGATGTCGGGTAGGAGTCTTGCGGATGTGTTCTGGATGGTCGGTAGTCTGTGTAGGAGTTGTTTGGAGATTCCAGTGTAGAGAGAGTTGCTGTAGTGATGAGCATTTGTGTGATGGTCAGTCTGGCATTCTGAGGCAACCATTTGAAGATCTTTTGCAGCATGCATAAGATGTGGAAGCAGGAGAAGCACACAGCATTAACTAGAGCTGTCATGTTAAGCTTGTCATCTAGGATGATCCTTAAATTTCTTGCATGTTCTGTGAGTGTGGGTGCTTGCCCAGATGACTTAGGTGGAACCCAGTGGGGAGGTCACGTTGTCGAAGATCAGTATTCTGTCTTGTCGGAGTAGAGCTTCAGGCAGATGATTCGCATCCAATCTGCTACCATGGTCATGCAGTTGGTGAAGTTGGTTTTAGTGGTTTTGTCCTATCAGTCAGGGAGCGGATCAGTTGGGTGTCATCGGTGTAGGAGATGATGGGGATGTCTTGTGATCGGATGATGTTGGCGAGCGAGGTCATGTGTATGTTGAAAAGTGTGGGGCTGACGGAAGATCTCTATGGACACTGCATATCATTGTCTTGTTCTCTGATGTGAAGAGTGGCAGCCTGACCCTTTGGGTTCATCCAGTGAGGAAAGAGCTAATCCATTTCCGTTGGAAAGCTAATTCTTGTATGCCAATCTAACAAAGCTTCTGAAGCTGAAACTGAAGGGGATGGTCCCGATGGACCCGAAGCTCATACTCCTAGGGATGACAAATGATGTAGACCTGACCCGCCCTCTGCTGATCTTCTTAGCTCTAGCGCTAGTGGCAGCCAAACGGGACATAGCTAGGAACTGGGGAGCGCCAAGTACCCCTCAACTAGGAGAGTGGAGGAGGGGAATGGACATGTACATGGCGGCCGAGAGGGTTACCTATAAGGCAAGGGGATGCCCGAAGAAATTTAGCAGAATCTGGGGCAAGTGGAGGCACTACCATGGCTTGGATGGAGGATTATAAGGTCTGCTGGTTATGTGTGGCCAAGATGTATACACAAGACGGAGCTGCCCGTGCTCGAGAGACTATGCACTATGAGGGTACCGACCAACAATTATTGCATGTAAATTTGATTATTGGTGGGGAGCTCTTAACCTTTGATGGGATGTGTGGGAGGGGGGGGGTGCTGTGGGAAGTGGGGCCTTTTGGTTGACAAAGACATGACTGTACTGTACTTGTTCTCAGGTGTTAAAATAATAAAAATGTTTCCCAAAAAAAAAAAAAAGAAACTAAAGGGGATGGAACGCCCTTCCGCTCCACCTCAGACAGACAACATCGCTCCCCATCTTCGCAAGAAACCTCAAAACCTGGCTCTTCGACAGACCCCCTCCTTGATGGAATGGAACCTGCACCCCCCCATCCCCCCCACCCCTAGCGCCTTGAGACCCTTACGGGTGAGTAGTCGCGCTTTAACAAACTCCTGATTGATTGATTGATGGGAAATTGTAAAACCTGTTCCACGTGGAGGAGCCACGTGTTTTGTTATTTCCACAACAGAGCAAAGTGCTCCTGAAGCTGCCACTGCATGTTAATTTTCCAATCAAAAGGGGGCCATTCTCAGCTGAAAGCAGCAAACACGTAGGAACACAGCCCTGAAACCGATTAAAGAAAAAACAGATAGACTAATGGAATAACGGGGCATGTGCATTAATTGTTAGTTGAAAGCCAATGCAACAACGTTGCAATAAGTCTTTTCCATTCCTAAATCCTCAGTAGCTAAAGATTCAAAAAAGAAGGTTTTTGCCCACGTTGGAGAGAATTTATCCAAAAGGGAAGTGGGATCCCAACCGAAAACAATGATGGTTTTTGCTTGACAAAACAAACTTAACTGTGGAGCTAGGTTGATGATGACTGGCACCGGTTACATAGCACTCGAGTTTTTAAAATCCATGCATGAGAAACCCACGCCCATGGTTTTTTATTATTTTTAACAACTACATAAACCGGAATACTTGCACCAACATTCAAAGGAAAAAACCCAGGACTGGAAGGCTAGTCCTGCATACAATAAGGAAACCTGGGAGCACGGCTGTGGGTAATGAAGGGTTAGAATTCAAAAGCTACAGTAAGCGATTGTTCAGATACTCGAGTAACCACATAAAGAAGCCATTTAAAAAGACCAAACACGAAGACACTTCAAAAAGTGAAAAAATCACTCCGGTAAACAGTGTGATTGCCAAGAACCTTCTGAAACAGATTCATCAAATATGCAAGATTCAAAATTGACTTAAATGGATCAAACAATCTTAAAGCCTCATCCAAATAAATGCCCACAGTACTAATCTAAAGGGAATGGGATTCGCTACCAGAACCTTAATATCAGAACTTCGGTTTAAGTGCCATTCGGTTTTAGACAATTAACTTGCACATTGAGAGAGAATAGCAACCAAAATATCATGAACGCTGCTAAGTCGTCCACTAAAAAGCATTTTCATGACAAACAAAACATTCATAAAAGACAGAAGGACAGGATGCCTCTCTTCCTTACAGGAAACCAACTTGGAAAGGGTTAAGCAGATTATACATTTTCAAAAATTAACAAAATTGAAGGACTGGTACTTTTTCCAGTAAAAGTAGATAAGGGAGATTAGTGATAATTTCCGATAAACCACAAGTTGCCAGGCTCTTATCGTAACCATAGACTAAGGTATTTTTCTCATCAAGGGAACTCAACAATTTTCTTAAATTCAGTTAGAAAATGCCAGAGAAGAAAACATATGGTTAGTGTAACTATATTAGGAATTCTTTTTTGTGTTTGACAAATCGAAATTTCATTAGGTAAGCCAGAACTGCTATTAATTCCCATCAAGGCAGAGGCACCAGAAGAACTTAACAGCAAAGATTCTGAAAACGTTTGTGTAGATCTCATAGGCAAATTAAACACCACAGTACTAGAGACAGCCACAACAGCACACGTTGACACTCAACTAGGGAGACACGATGAGGTGCCTCAATTCCTTCATTGACTTAAAAAATATTAGCTAAAAAATAATCGCTTAGAGACCGTCAAAGCGGTTGAGATGGGGAAAGAGAAGACAACATTGTAAATGGATAGATTTGTTAGTAGGTTTTAGAAAAGGTGCTGTTAACATTTGTGACTGATATTATGGAGACACAACAAAATGCATTTGTAACAAGAAATACTGCATTACGAAATCTGAGCGGTGATAGTTTAGAGGCAAGATAAATCTTCAACTTCTTCACTGGCTGCACGGACAATGAGGTCAAGCCGTAGTCTGCTTCCACAATTTTGAACTCAGTTTTCGGTCTTTTCAGATTAAATGCGCCTATCCGTTTATCTGTAGAAACAAGGTAAGTTGCTTGATTTTTGCCAAAGTTCAGATGAAGGATGAGTCTGCTTAACACTTATCCATTGGCCTAGACTGGTTCCAAATGATTCATTTAAATCCACCAAAGGAGGGAGTGCACAAAAACAGTGGAGGACAGATCTAATCCCTAAGGGAGCCTGCACTTGACAGCATCGTACGAAAATAAATGGGGCACTGCTACAGTTTGTTCACTGCCATAGAGGACATGGGGATTCCAAGGACAAAGTCACCAATTTCCACTTGTTCCGATCCTTACTGCACAATCTTATGACTGCTGCAGCAAAGACTCATGCCACTGACACCCAATTAAGTCCAAACACCATTCAATATGGCCACGACCATTAGTCATTTTTTGGGGGTCGAAATCGCATTTTTCCCTAGAGTAGGATGTTACTGAATTCTGTGAACCTCTGCAGTTTCTCCATCAAAGATGACTCAGGGTTTACAGTGATATCATTTTATTTAAGAAGAAGTGTTTCAATTGCTACCTTTAAGGCAGCCAAAACTGATCCGGAGGACAGCTATTCAAGATAGTCCATGATATGTAATTGTAAAGAATGAGACCTTACTATTATAACAGGATATGCAGACCACAGGGACATGGTGACACGCTTTCCTTTTTCACAGATGAACAATTAGCTGCCTGAACGGACAATGGAGTAGTGACGGTGGGGGACTGCTATCAGCTGGGCATGCTGATCCTGCTGGATGACTTAGTGACCCAATATGACTTGTCTCATGGTAATTGTTTTTTTTAAACCTTTATTTTTTAGTTTTATAAAACAATACAAAACTAAACCAGCAGTTAGTGATATGAATGGTGAACAACTACACAAAATCGATTATGAAATTTTGTCAGACAGGGTCAAGGGCAATATAATTTCAACCAGCAACCTAGGAAAATCAAGCATAGCGTGCCTGTGCCACCCTCTTGTCAGTGCCTAAGCAAACGGAGCACTCTGTGCTCGTCTCACTCATTCAGTTATGTCATCACTGTCTTCCACCGGGTCAATTTTTTAAAATACGAAGCGCTGGCACAAACTTTGGGGACCTTTGTTTGGGGCGGCCGAGAAAAACCGGAGACCCATTCGCTGTTACAAATGATGGTATTCATGGGCACTGCACAACATCTGGTGAAATGGTTCCATAAGTCACAATCGGGAATGGTTCAGAAACCTCTGGTGGCAATCAGAGGTCGGTGGAAAGTAATACTGGGGAGAGAGTTCACAGACTCAGAATGGTGTAAGACATTGGCATAACCCAAGAGAGTTTATAGAAACAGGAGGCTGAAATACACACAATTTAATTTTGTCCATATGACATATTTCACACCTCATTGAGGTCATCAATGGAGGGGAGTTATGGACCTGCCGCAGATTTGTATTCCTGGATGTAGATTTTGGTCACCAGACCTGGAGCTGCCCTAAGACGGTGATACGAACTCTTCATACTAGACTGTAATTTGGGAACCTGCCTACTGTGGGAGTTTCCTAGAACCCTGAAACAGAAAGTGGGCTCTACAGTTTTAGATCTAGCCCTAGCACTGGCCAAGAGATATATAGCAATGAAGTGGAAATAGGTGGTGACAACAGTGGCTGCGACCTGGCTGAATGACGTTATGGTCTGGGCTAGAGTGGAAGAGAGGCCTCTGATTAGGAAAGATGCCTGTGATGTACGAAACAAGCTGGGGGCTGTAATTCTGGCACCCTTGGAACATTCAGTGGGGTATGCAGGGGACGAAACATACTAGTTTAAAGCTGGAGACGACTCCTCTGGGAATACAGATTAGGAAGAGGGCATGCACTAAACGGTAGAGGTGGATGCAGCACTTGAGGGAGATGTACCTCCTCTCATGGTGACCGAATTGCAGCGCATGAGTAGTTGCAACCCCCGCCATTGAGAACATGCTTGTGGACGTCTCCTTCCCCCTCTTCATGGGCCGTTATGTGACCCTTTGATATCTCTTTTTGGGATACCCAGATATTACCGCATCGGTTTGGTTCGCTGACCCCTGAGACAGTTTGGTTTGCATTTTCTGTTTGCAAGTTTAAATTATTGGCCTCTATGAATTCCCTTAAACGATGCCTTTGACTAAGAACAAGAGTAATGCTATGGTCTGGATGTTACTGTCAAACCTTCTGACAACCTGAATGAAAGGGAAGTTGGCTAGATCCTACCAAGACAGTTATGGGGAGGAATGTGAAATGTGTGCCTTATTTGTCCCACTAGGGTTGTTCAAGGATCGGTCACCCTGACGCTGTTATATGATTGATATGATGTTGTCACTTGTACTTCTCAACACATACAGGGGATTCCCTGCATAGCAACTACCTCAGCAATAAATATTTGAATAATCCTTTTCAAGCGGACATACTGTCAATTTCCTCTTAATATGTCCAGTACATTGATATATTTATATATTCATGTACTGTATATTATAAATGCCAATAAAAATGTGTTAAAAAAAATAAACAGGACATGCAGAATGTGCACATTTAGTATGTAAAACAGACTAACGAATTACACTTCAGAAAGTGGTTCAAAATAGTTAAATGATCCACTGTATGGTTGTTTCCTAGGCAAAGTAATTAAAGTTGGTTCAGAGTGAGCAGTTGGTGTTAAATGCAGCATAAAGCACGCAGATTGGAAAAAGAAAACAACAAAAACATGGATTCGCGGACTGAGAATACATGATCCAAATATGAGAAGTTGGTAGAACTTGCATAGGATCCGAAAGAAACTCCTGCAATGGCTATTTTCCTCTTAATATAGATATTCTCAGGGTTATATTTGTGTTTTGTTACATCTTTAATGATCTTACATAGTTGTCATTACCTCATGGATCCCAATGGTGTCACTTGAACGTCTTCTAGTCTACCTTTCACTTGTTTTCTTTATTGGCAATCTCATGTTTATCCTGATCAGTCTAAGTGGGATTATTAATTCCACCTATAAGGCAGTTAAGTAACATTGCAAGAATAACGAAACTGATCATTTAAATTTGTTTTCTAGCAAGCGGTGTACATTTCCCTAATTGGCCAGCAAGTACTTGCTAGTAATCACACTATGTTGTGGGAAGTGGAAGAAAGGGTCTAACAAAACCACTTTATTTAAAAACAAGCTTCAAGAAAGGACCCTTAATATGAGTGCTGCATGTAACTTTCTTAGCTATTCTAATCCTTCCAAACTTTAAAGGTTTTGGAAGAACAATCTTGAGGAGCTTTAGCCCAGATTTCAAAGTTTCTATAATTCCGTTACTGGCGTGTACATTTTTTATCAAATGTCTACTTGCTCTTAGGGCGCATCCGTCCGAAAATACTTGATGTGTACAAAAAAAATTCCACTTGTCCAACTTGGTGCCAAAGCAGTGAGATGAGATTATGGCATTGTTCTCATTACATCAGAGCTCTTATAGCAGCCTCGCTGACTATTCGGTACAGCCAGGGCTGGTATTCTGTGTACACTAACTTGCATTGTTAACGGCCTATTCACCAACTCTACTTCAATCTCCTCCCACACTAGAAAAGGTGGGACATTTACTAATTAGGAGGGCAAGAGTAAAAACATGTTCATGTGTGGGAAAAGGAGGGTGTAGAAAGGGTGAATTTTCAATTGCTCAGCAGCTTTTCAAATCAGCAAATATAACACAACATGTGTATATGTAAAGCACACTAGGGTCTTTTGGTGCTGAAATAAGAGATGTTCATTGTTATTCAACTTACTGATAGTCATGTTATCGATCTTTGAAAGAAGAAATGCTGCGATGACCTGCTGGGATTCGAACTTGTGACCATGTATATTTATTCATGTGGAAATGCAATCCATAAAATGTTTGCTAGGAGTACAGCTTTAATACATAATTCGATAAATGTTTGTAAACTTCTGAAAGTCATAAATCGGCCTGAATCCAATGATATATTGGAGTATGTTGAATCTTAAGAAATGGGACCCTGACTTATTTTCAAGTTGAACACAATGGCTTTACTCGAATTGTCACCGATTTGTTTTGTTTAATGTTGGTATGCATCAAAAACACCTTATTTTGGTGGCTCAGAGAAACGGTATCTAAAGTTGCACAACAATTTAGCAAAACAAAATGTTTAAGATGGAATTGTTTTGTTTCCAAAGCACAAAATCACCAATATTGCTTACAAGCTGCTGCGTGTAATTTGTCAGCATTCTAGGAGGATTCAAAGTATTTTCAAATTGTAAAATTTGCAAACATGTACATGTTTTTGAACTGGAACCAGTCAGTAATGCAAGCTGAACTCCGTGCATTTCCACACAGCGTTGGCACGAATTGTAAAGGTTCTGCATTAATGAATCACGTATAAACGCTTACACCATATATACATAAAAATGCACATCTTGCTTCAGTGGTAGCCAATCCTTTCACCGATCTGTACTGAAAATTGGCAGCCAAAGGTGTTGTGCTTGAAGGGACTGAGCCTACTAGTCTAAAGAATGGAAAACTGTTGCACTTGACCCAAATATGTCCTGAGCGTCGGGGATAAGAATTCCACACCGCAGGTATTTGCTCTAAGCCCAGATCAACAAAGACATCAAGGAGTAAGTACACCAACCAAAAGTGCAGTCTAATGCGGCTTGAGGTACTGTAACGCAGTACAACTACTTCAACTTGTCAATACGGACAAAGGGGAGCACCTTCCTCCCTGGACATTCTGTTTCACTGTGAAATTAATGCAACCAATTAAGTGTAAGCATATAGTGCCATTTAACAAAACACTTTTTAAATACAGAGAACAGCTAAATTACTGCAGCTCCCAGGTTGCCACTTCATGTCTGCTAATGAAATTTTGCAAATAGAAATATTTGAGAACATTTCTCAATAGCAATGTGTGCCGTTGGGTGGCCATGCAGCTGTATCATCACTTATGATTGAAGTTTCTGCATATTAAACAAGTTATGTTGTAAATCCTTTCGGTTAGCCCTTTGAGTTGCATTACTGGTACTATATTCAGAGGAAAGGCATACAGATTAAGACATAAGGTAGATGTCCCTCATAAAACCAAAACTCTCTGCTTTACAATTCAGTCTGCCTATCAACACTCTGGGCTGTTTAAAGTTGATTCTGAAGATAAAGGTTGGCCCATTCCTGTCGTCACACTGCCGCCCTAAAACACGAGTCAAAACAAGCCAACATAGCCAATTGGTCTCGCCTTTAGGACTTTATAAGTATTTAGCCATGCAGCACATTATCCTGGGTGCTTTGCTGCCAGGCATTGAAGAGTTATACAATTACTGCACACTGGGTCATGCAGTGTGATGCAGGAACACATGCTTTCCAAGGACATATTCCAAGGCTTTTTAACTACAGCTGAAAGACAAGTGCTTCGATTCAAGTTAACAGTTAACAGTACTGTGTGCAACTGCAACCCTAGAGTTTTGAACAGCCTATGAAAAAAACAGTAAAGTACTTTCCAACGGCAGAGACGTCACATCCCTCCTCATACAGGTCTCTATTTACCAGGCCCCATCCATTCACCAGCAAGCCCATGGCCCCACACTCTGTCCATGGCCCCTCTGGGTACTGAAGCACTGAACATGGTACCAACAAAATGCTCCCATCTGACAGGTAGAGGGGAAATAATGAATAAACAACGACGGAGTCGGCATCACTTAATCTTCGCGCACCTAAAAACTAAAAAAATAACCCGACCATGTGTAATGTAACTGGCACTTTTTTAAAGCCATCCCATTTAGAGTTCCCGCTCTTTAAAAATGCCCCTAGAAACTAATCTGACCTTGTGTACTGTAAGCAGTGCTCATGTAAAGTGCTCCAACACCTTCCGGTCTCTCAAGTTCACATTATATAATAAAAAATGTCTCAGTCCCAGGGGAGCTGGCGTGAATGTGCTTTGAAATTAGACCTGTGCGAGGAGGAGAGGAAGCGGGGGGATGCAGCCACATGGAAGGAAGTGGGTGGGACAAATGCTGCTCCCATTTCTCAGATAGAGTGGAAGCAACGAATAAACAGGGGCAGCGCCGGCATTACTTCATGTCCGTGCAACTAAAAACAGAAAATGTACCTGACCTTGTGTAATGTAACTGCTGCTAGAGTAAAGCGCTTCAATACCTTTGGGTCAGTCGAGTTTGCGCTCTATAAAAATGCCCCCCAAAAATCTAACATTGTGTAATGCAACTAGTGCTCATGTAAAGCAATCCAGCACCTTCGGGTGGCTCGAGTTCACATTATATAAACAAGCAACAGAGAAAATGGGACTGGATTTGCCTCAGCCTTGCTATTAACTGTGCTGCAAGGTTGGGGTGCTGCAGGTTCGGTGAGGTCCGGTGACCTGCAGCACCAGAAAAGCAACAAGCAGTGAAGTGAGAGGGATTTGTGGGAAATCTTCTCACTTTGAAGTCAGAGAAAATTAAAGAGGAGATTTCAAAAACTGCGTCTGAAGTAGCCGAGATTTTATCTTTGTTATTTGAAGGGGACGTGGAGATTTAATAACAGGCGATGAAGCTGAACCACTGGAGACGGGCAGTGACATGAGCAGGAATCAGAAAAAAAATTTCCCCAAATGAACACAAACACAGAAGCGTAATGTTAACAGTAATTGGGTGGTGCTCTGTGGGAGGAAACAAAAACACAAAAAGGAGGGACAAAGAGGAAGAATTAACCACTAGCAAGCAAACATTTTTGAACGTCAATTGAAAGGATGACTAAAAAGGCAATGGGCGGGCTGTAAGCCCACAGACCGAATACAGCATGTCTTGAAGAGACAGCGCATGCGCTGCCGAAGATCAACCTAAAAATTACAACTTTCTTGTATTCAAATCGTCTTTATTTATTAACAACACAGAAGGGAGGACAATACAAAAACCAGAGTTACAGAGCTGACAAGCAAGGTATAAGCACATCCTGGAGAGGAAAACATTGTATGATGGTTCCAATATACAACGGTAGCTTAAAAGAATGATAGTGAGACCATGTTGCACTGAGATGAGAAAACGGCGTCAGATCAGCAACAACTTATAACAAATTATAAAACACAAGAAGGGAGAAAGAATAAGAACAATAAGGAAATAAAGGTGACCAGCTAGTCTAGCCCATTGGCAGTTATTGGTATTTATTAGTCCAGTGACAGCAGAGCAAAGCTAAGTCAAGGTGGATTGACATTGACCGAAACTGAGGCAGTATGAATATATCGCAGGTCAAAGGATTTATGGAGGGTCATAGCAAAGCTCTAGTGAGTCAAGAGAGCCCCAAAGTTTCCTGTGGGATTTGCGCCATGGTGAAGTGTGAAGAGCTTCGTTGTCCGCTCCTCTCAATGAAAATAACCACTCTTTCCACAGCTTAAAGGAGACCTCATTGAAGTTCTTCCACTTGCTTAGTACAACTTTACACCCTAGGGTGAGCATGAGATCCAATAAATGCCGGTCTGCAACATTTTTCATATGCGGGTCTATAGCTCCTAATAAAACATAGGCGAATTCCTTTGGTGGACGATAGTGAAAGATCATTTGGATGTAACTATAAATCTTGTCCCAGTAAGATTGTAATTGTGGGCAGTTAAAAAGCATGTGCGCCAAGTCACCAACCTGAAGCTTGCAGTTCCAACAGTTGGGGCTATCAAGAAGTTTAAGTTTGAATAATCTCTTGGGAGTCCAATATGTTCTATTGATAATCATTAGTTTCGTTTGGGAGAGTATGGGCAAGATTTTACTAAGGAAAGGAGTGAGGTTTATCCTATCCAAATCAAACAGTATGTTAGAGGAGTTTTCTTCTTTCTCCCAAGATGTTTCACATTTCCTGTGTGCTTTTTGCGGATTAGGGGCGAGGTTCTTGTTTATCATTGAGACTGTATGACCTTTTTGTACCAATTGGGATAGCCTACCGGTTATGGACGGATTGGAAGGAGAGATGGAACGAGCTGAAATTAATGATTTGAGATGGAGGAATCTATAGAAGTCCATGGGTGTAAGTCCGAACTGGGCCTGTAAGCAGGAGAAAGGCAAAGGCGAGGAGCCCGTATATAGATCCTTGACTGAGTTAATCCCACACTTCGACCAGTGTTCCCAATAGAGGGACTTGCCATTTATTTTAAGGGCAGAGTTGTGCCATAAGATAGCCAGATTGGATTTGTGTATTTTGACCTTACCTTTGTAGGCCCTCTGTAGGTGCAGCAGGGCCCTCTTAGTGTTGAGCAAGAGGTACCTCGAGAAGGGAAAGGCAGAAGTGTCAGCTGTCAGTATAGTAGAGAGAGGCATGTTGTTAATGATCGCTCTTTCTATATGCACCCATACAGGAGTATATTCCGGCTGGGGGAGGAGCCAATTAGCGCCCTGTTCGCATAGGTAGGCAATCTGGTAATTCCTGAAGTTCGGCAGTCCTATACCCCCTTTCCCTTTAGGTAACTGGAGTTTGCGTAAGGAAATCCTCGGTTTCTTCCCCTGCCATAAAAAGGTATTAAAGAGTTTATATACTTTTTTCAGGAAGTCGTTTGATAACGTCATAGGCAGCATGCGGGTAAGATAATTAATCAAGGGGGTGATCATCATTTTCAACATTTCAGCTCTACCCCACCATGAGAGGAATTTTGGGGACCAACCGTCCAGCAGGGAGGAGATCTTTTTATAAAGGGCAAGCTCGTTTGTTTTAAGGGTACTGATTAGATCCTTCTCAAACTCTAGACCAAGGTACTTGAAGCATTTAGGCTGCCAAAGTAAACCTGAATTACCCAGAATGCTTTTGTCCCCGATGTTGCTTAGGAGCTTCACTTCTGTTTTGTCCTTGTTTAATTTGTATCCGGACACAGCAGCGAAGTCCGCTATTGAGGACATAAGGGCTGGAATTGCGCTCTCCGCATCTTCAGATGCTATTAAGACATCGTCTGCATAGGCCGTTATCTTAACTACGAACCCTCCAAAGTCAACCCCTTTGATCAGATCATTATTTCTTAAATGATATAGGAAGGGTTTGATAGCTAGCAAGAAGGGGGAGGGGAGCACCCCTGTCTTGTGCCTTGTTCCAGATTAAATGAGGAAGAAAGGCAGCCACCCGCTCTCACCCTGGCAGACGGATTGGAATATAAGGCCATCACCATTCGGATAAAGTCATCACCTAATTTGAATTTGTTTAAAGCAGCTTCCAGGTACGTCCAGTCGACCTTGTCAAAGGCCTTTTCGGCGTCCAAGGTGACTGCGAAGGTTGAGGAGTCTGACAAGTTTGCCTTTTCTAATATGTGAGCAAGGATGCGTGTGTTGTCGCTAGATAGTCTATTCTTTAGGAAGCCCACCTGCGAAGGATGGATGAGTTTGGGCCGGAATTTCTGAATCCTCTTGGAGAGTATCATGGCATAAATTTTACAGTCGAGATTAATTAGCGAGATTGGTCTGTAATTTTTCGGGAATGACAGGTCTTTCCCTTCTTTGGGTATGACTGCTATGATAGCCTCAGCTGGAGTGCCATTAACTTGGTCGCTAGTAAAGAATTCCCTATATAGGTCCTGGAGGGGCTCAGATAGTATTGGGGAGAAGCTTTTATATAATAAGGCGCTGAACCAGTCTTGCCCAGGGGCTTTGCCGGTTTTAAGAGTATTAATTACGGTTTAAATTTCCTGAGAGGAGATGGGGAGGTTAAGTTCTGATTGGTCGTGCTCTGAAAGGGAAGGAAGTGTGCAAGTATTTAGATATTCCTCTATCTTTGAAGATTCGAGGTCCGTGTTTTTACTACACAGATTCTTGTAAAAGTTTTTGAAAATGTCAGTAATTTTAGAGGGATCAGAATGGGAAGACCCAGCTTGATCCGTTAGACTCTTAAATGCCGTTTGCTGAAGTTTAAATTTTAGGTAAGATGCCAGACTCTTCCCCGCTTTGTTGGACTCGCAGAGCCTACAGCTCTTTTGGTTCCTTAACCAGATCCCCGCCCTTTCACTGACAATCTTGTTATATTCATATTTTTTTAGACATCATGTCATTCATGACTAGGGGATCTCTGGAGAGGACGTCTTTTTTCAAGCGTTAGTATTTCCTGCTCTATGCGTTGCAGGTTACTATTAGCATCTTTGTTCATGGCTGAACGTATTTTGATTATGACGCCCCTAATGGTGCTCTTGAGGGCCTCCCACCTTGTGAGATCAGGAGTATCCCCCTTTTTATTTAGCTCGAGATACTCAGAAATCGCTTTTTCAATGGTCTGCCTGTAAGCTTCCGTCTTAAGGGCCGCATTGTTGAGTCTCCATAAGTTAGTTCTCTTGACCTCGTTCTGTAGTGCAAGGGACATCGTGATGCATGAGTGGTCAGAGATAACCCTAGGCTCTATGGAAGTAGCTTCAATATCGGAATAAGTGTGGCCGGAGGGAAGGATAAAGTCTATGCATGAATAAGTATTATGTGGGGGTGAAAAGAATGTACAGTCCCTACCTGTGGGATTTTGTAATCTCCAAGAGTCTATTAAGTTAAAACGGGTTCAGAGATTAATGAGGACTTTGTGAGAGGCGTTCGGTCGATAGGGGCAACAAGAGTCTCTATCTAGCAATGGGTCAAGGGGCAGATTAAAATCACCACCCATAATGTGTGTGGCGTTATCCGGTATCTTGCCAATGTGGTCACATAGTTCTTTCCAAAAATCAGGGACGTCTCTGTTGGGGGCGTAGAGATTGGTGACAAAAAACTCCTTGTTATCCTTCGAGAGATTTACCGAGACCCATCTACCCTTAGCGTCTGCAGTACACTTTAGTATATCAATGTTGGATTTTTTGGCAATTAGGGTCAGGACACCGTTTTTTTTCCCCCAGGGCCTCTGAGCCTACTGCCTCGCTGTACGTCTTATTCTTCATTGAATTGAACTGCGATTAATCAATTTTAGTTTCTTGGAACAATATTAGATCACCCTTTTGTTTATATACATAGTCAAGAATGTTCCTCTTTTTAACCGGATGATTGATGCCCTGGACGTTCAGCGAGAATTTTAATACTCTTGCCCTTGTGAGCTGAGAAGTTAGGGGTAGATAGCATTGGCATTAACTCGTGTCATGTACATAATAGATGACCACAGAACCCGGAACATTAGCAGTAGTGGGAAGCCTGACCGAGGGGCTGGTAGTTGTATGGTAATGTAGTTGGGCAAACATGGGCAAAAGGGCACTGATGATAGTAGGTCATTGAAGGACAAGACCAGGCTTCGAGCTGAGAGCTGCCACTGGGATACTGGAGCACTGGGACACGGCATGTAGGTGAACTAGACTAGAGACAAGCTGGCATGTAGAAATGAAAACAAAAGTGAAAAACGAAATGGGAAACAAGACGATAACTAACAGGGACCCTCCCCCCCACAACCCAAACCCTCCCCACCCACCCCAAAAGTAATCCAAAGACATGGTGACAGGAGAGAAAGCAACGGCAACTCCCCACCCATGGTACTAGAAGAACATCATGCGTAATGCTACAAATTCTGAAAACATTAACTCGTCCGGAGGTTAATGCATACATAACAACGGGTGTAACAATAGTGTTTGAGTCTTCAAATGTGTTTGAGACAGCAAATAACAAACTGGCATTACGAAATGCCTTACCAGATACAACATGTTGTGAAGAACTGCAACTGGAAGTGTGTAGTCACTGCAAGTGGAGAAGAGTAAGATCCCTTATTCCTGCTGCCTATAACAGGTATGATCGCATCATGGCTATGAGTGAAGCATTAGAGTGTGTAGCCGCTGCCAATGGTACAGGGTAAGTATCTGATGTCTGCTGCCCTAAACAGGTATGTTCATATGATCGACTCATGGCTGTGAGGAAAGCACTAGAGATTCAGTTAGATTTGAAACCGATACCAGGCTGCTGCGAGAAAACAGAGGTGCGAGGTAACATGGAGCAAGAATCATTAAAGCCAATAGATTGTCTATTGGTATGCAGGAAGGCCTATCGGAAGGCCAACTGGCGGCTTTACAGAAGTGACCTGTAGAACTAACAAAGGCCCGTATATGAACAAAAGACTTATGTATTTAACATCAGGTGACCCCACTTGGAGCACCTTGCTCGATAATATCCATCGAAGGGGTGTTTGGCCCGTCAAGGAATCTCTTCAGTTGCACCGGATCAGTAAATATTTGCGGGACTCCTTGAATCAAGACTCTGAATTTCGAAGGACCCACAAAGCCATACTGGTAATTTAGGGTGCGCAACCTTGGTCTAAGAGCAAGAAAGCCCTTCCTGGTGTCAACTGTTTCCTTGCTATAATCTTGGGAAATGAAGATCTTAGATGACTTCCAAAGGATATGATTATTCCGACGCATGAAGGCCAGGATCTGCTCTACGTGCGGATAACGAAGAGGCTTACAAACTATAGGCCTGGGGCCCTTTTGGTTGGCCGTGATTCATGACGGAACCCTGTGCGTTCGGTCAAACTCCAAAGGAGTATGGAAGGATAGATTGGTGGCTTGGGAGAACCAGGTCTCCAAGAAAGAGACACAGGACCCTGCGGCTTCTTCAGACCCCTCAGGCATGCCAAAGATGCGCAGGTTCCCCCTTCGGTTTCTGTCCTCCAACTCAGATAGTCGTCGTGTCAGGGATTCCGTAGTGGTTGATAGTCTCTGTAGAGACTTGCAGGCCTTCGTTTCGGAGTCTTCTAGTCGGCTGATTCTGTGCTCTGTCTCCGAGAGCCTGGCGTTGGTGTCTCTGATGTCCTGCCGAACGGCGGATATTTCTTCTTTGGTGGATTTCGCCAGATCATGGACATCTGCTAGCTTGAGCAGAATTGTGTCTAGAGTCGCATTAATATCGCGTTTCCTTTTGGTCGGTGAATCCGGGTTCGGAGGGTCAGCTTTGAGCCTCTTAAGATTTTTGGCTTCTTTCTCACTCATGTTGTTGTGGACAGACAACCTCTATGGGAGTGAAACACAGATGGCGGGTGTAGGCATGAAGAGGTGATTACCACCTATCAAAAATCTTGGCCCAAAGACAGTAGTAAGCCAGTAGGAAACCAACGGCGGGCTTCAGGTGAAAAACCAATGGTGGGCTCCAGAGTCTCGTGGGGTAAAGATGTTAGGAAATGTCCATGAGTCAGCCCCCCCTTGGGTTGCGAAGAATGGGGTCTAGTATCCGTTAATGGAAAGGTGCACCAGATCACCAGCGGTGAAGCAACAGAAAGCTTCAAAGAAGTACTGGAGTAGAGAAACTAGAAGTTGTCTCGAGCGTCGGCCATCTTAGGGTCAGGCAGTGATATTGGCAGAGATAGACCTTCTCATTCATCAGCCATCTCAAGGTCAGGCAGCCACAGGTTATCATGCAAAGCAGTAGATTGGGTGGTTGAACAGGACAAGCGGTAAATCTTCAATTAAACACACCCCATGTCAGGGTGTTATGAGTCTGCATGTTAGAGAAAGGGTATGCGCGCTGGGATGAGCACCTTACTGTAGGGGGGCACAGCCATTTCAGTACTCGCAGCACAGAGCTGATCAAGCGCTTTACTCGGGGTTCAAGAGTGACGGTTTTCAGGATGTGGTGATCTCCTCGGTCCCCTCTCTTCTGGACAGGACCAATCTAACCACTTGTGAGAGGCACAGCACAGCTAGCGTGGTGATTGTAGGCAGATATTCGTCAGGGGACGATGATGGCCGCCATTTTGGCTTTAACGAGCGTCCTGCTGTTGATGGAGGGAAGGGCTTCAGAAACGGACCGCCATCGCATTTCAAGCCTTCCCAATGCCGGTCGAGTGAGCGCTTATGCCTGGAAGCGTTGCAGTGCACAAAAGTAAGCCGCGCTCGTACCACAATTCAGCCGCATACGGGTAGACAGGTCGCACAGCATGGGGCTCTGCTGCGCCACACAGGCCACGCTGATCACCCCTCCATACAGCTGCTCAGGGGCACAGAGCGGCATTTCTGACCCGTTCCTTGCGTGCCTTACTCACTCCGCTGTCAGACACTCGCAAAAGGGCACTTCGATGATCGCTGGATACTGCTGAAATTGTCGGTAATACCAGCACCACGGGAGGAGGAAAGAACTCACGCCGCCATCTTCCTCGGCGTCCAAACCAAGCCCCCCCCCCCCTAAAAATGACAACTTTCAAAAAAAAATTCTTAGCTCCGTAAACTAGAGGAAAATATCAAAATGACTGATAAATCCTTGATGCACCTTCATAACAGTTTTGCATGCTCCGTTGACCAATAGTTCGGAAAAGGTATTAAAGTTGGAGTTTAAGGAAGACTGTGTTGGAACCTCACAGTTCTGAATCTTTTTCCGTTGCTTCAAAACGACTTACTTGTGCCACATTTCAGGATCAAGATCCCTTCCCCATGACACCCAAATGTAAGCTATTAACTGTAATAGCCAGCGTGATAGTTCCTTCTCAAAGTCTATATAAAATGTATTAGGTAGCTCTATCTGCCCTATGTCGTTCCAATTTTGAGATTAGCAACTATCTGTATTTTTTTTTATTATGAACGTAAAAAAGATTCACATAAGGCAATATATACATCAATGCAGTAAGTTGATAAAGATAAGGAACATAATATAATGATAGTCTGTTGGAGCCTTAAAATAAGTCCATTAGGACAGAAGATAATGAAACATGTTGCAACATTATCCTAAACATAATAAACAAAAAAATATAGATTCTAATTGAGTTGTAAATCTAGCTATTTCAATCTCTAGTGGATGCCAAATGCCCAAATGCTTCTTCGGCTTGAGTTACCTTTAGATTTGTATAAAGAATTCTCAATATAAAAACATGGCACACACCTTGACCCCCGTTGCCATACTTATGGAGAAGCTTGACATAACCAAGCTGCAGCAACACAGAGCCTGGCTGTAACAATAGTAACAAAGATTGGTCCACGTTTAATTGTGAAGACTTTCTGATTATTAGGATTGTCCATCATAATAAGTTGGCAACATAACTGGACATGTAATGGAAGTGTCTTAATTAATATGTGAAATATCTGTCTGCAGTTATCTTATAGCAATGTGCATTATACAAACCCAAGTACAATATCTGTTACTTCCTGCTGACAGCATGGGAAAGAAGAACTATAGAGTCAACCAATTTAAACAATCTTTGGGCTGTGTAATAAAGACAGATTATAGTTTTATACGGCTAAATCTTAAGGCAATCAAATTTGCATCAGCATTCAGCTTAAGCTTCCAATAATTAGTTTGTGATTCTAAATTGCCAGCACAGCTCTCAGAAGAAAAAATAAATATTAAACATAGGTTTACCAAGTTACTGAATGTCTGTATTCTTTCATAATCCTACAATGACAATCATGAAACACTTCCAGCAAGAAAGCTGACTGCCATAAAAAGACAACAGCTGGTAAACTGGGTGATATTAAATTGGTGTACCCATATTTTCCATACACTGATGGGTCGGACTTTCTTAATACATACCCTTTTAAAGTAACTTGGTTCTGCAAATCGTAGTAAGAATCTCCCAGCTTCCATACCTAAGCTTAATTTATAGTTAGGTGGGACCCTATAGCAGAGGCTGTGTTGAACGTTCCATTTATAGGAAATACCATATGCTGCATCATAGCTGAAAAATAATAGAATTAAAAATTAGGAAGAGCTCAGCCACCTCTCTTACGAGGAAGTCTAAAGAACCTTAATGGCCTTCTAGAACATTTTTACTTTCAGATACATATGCGAATAGCTGAATCAACTTTACTAAATGATATATTTATTAAGAATAATGGTATTGCCTTAATAGATGCATGACTTTAGGCAAGCTTTACATTGTGACTATGCTACAGTGATGTACAAGACTGACCTATATACAATCCCAATTTTTCAGATTCCTTTGTACCTTGCATACAAAAGTCAGTGTTCAAGATTATCAGATTGCTAATATCAGCAGACAAAACAACCTTAACTAACTAGTAGATTCTACTTTAAAATGAGCTTGAGTAATGCAATAAGTGTTCGCTATGATCTGGGTTGTGTGTTGATTTAGAAGATATCCAGAGATTTTTACCAATATCACTGCTTCAAATTCAATTGCCTAGTGACTTATCAGGTGCCGGCATTAGCACTGCAATACAGCCTGCATAAGCTTAATATTCGGCTGAAAAGCCACTAAAGTTTAACAGTTGAGTTATATCTGAATTTAAAAAAGAGTCTACAAAAAGGGTTCCAAATAATACGCAAATAAAAGTAGAGAACCGGTACAGCCCTGAAGGGTACCACGGCTTACTTGAATATTACCTGAAGCTTTACCCATGGTTAAAATGTTTGCTTGTGGATGCTGATTAAGAGATTGGAAGAAGTTAATAGAACCTTCATTAAACCCCATCCTCCTCATAACCACCCAAAGATAGCACCAAGTAAAACCTTCATCAAACCTAATACTCCTCTTAATCACCGAAAGATAGCACCATGTGACACTGCTGAAATCTTTTTTCAGTTCCATGCAAAATTATTGGCATGGGTAATGTCAGATAACATAATATCATGATTACATGCTCTATAGATCCTCTACAGGGCACAAACCTATGATGTTAGGGTGAGATCACCTTGGCAACAACTGCCTATTTGGGTGGCCACGATTTTGGACTAGATCTTGGCATTGCTATTTATTAATGATATGGCTTTGTCTAACCCATGATCAGGCGGAGGCTTGTATTTCTTTAAAAAGTATTTGGCAGAGTCTATGATTCTGAGATCACATACTATTTTGCCGTAGCACCCAAAGTTAAGAGTACCACAAGATTAAAGCTAAAAGGTTTTTAAAAAAATTACGTGGTACTCCATCCTCTCCAACAGATTTTCTGGCATGGAATGCCACAATACCACTGTATATTTTTAGGTCTCGGCTAGAAGCGAGCGAAGCTCGCTCTCGCCAGAGACCTTATTGTTAACGGCTCAGCTTCCCAGGAGGACAGCACTGGCCGCGCGCGCCGATTTGTTAAGGCCACGCGCACGAGAACGCGCTCGCGGCCAGGTGCTGTCCTCCTCGAAAGCTGCCTCCCTTCCCCGTGCAGGGCGGGCCGCCGCGCTGCCTGCGGCGACCCGGAAGCATTGCCGGCCAAACCGGAAGTCGGAGCCAGATTACCCTGCGCTGCAGTCCGACACAGATTGGGGCTTCACACCGCCCTCAGAGTGTCTGAGGCTGACAGGCAAGGCGTGGATGAGGTGCTGCTGCTGCCACTTTTCTCTGCCATGGTGTGTGAGTGTATCTTTACATAAAAGCTATTGGTAACGGTTTCCCGTCTTTGTAATGTTTTTTGAGTGGCACGTTCAATCCCCGCCCCCCACCCGCCCCCCCCACTCCCGGGCTCGAGGCATTAATTGCCATGTTTTAAAAGTAATTATTCCTCCCTTTTAATGCGGTGTGATGTGTGAGCATTGATTCCGAGCGGCTGCAGCCCACGCAAGCTCGGGGAGCAGCACACAGCTCTGTTCTCCAGTGCATCGCTGTCCCTGCGGCCATGGGTTCGCCCTGCAGGCTCGGGAGGCAGTCGGGAGAAGGGCGCACAGGCACCGAGCCACAAAGAGTAGTCTGTGCTAAAATGTGAGGCCGCGCAGTAAGCATCGCTGTCAACCCATCGAATTAGCAGGCATGGCAAGGTGAGGCTGCTGCGGGGTGATTTCACTCTTTATTTTCACTGCATTTCCTCTTGAAGAACCACGAGTCTAATCCATGTTTGTTGTTTGCATTTTGCTACCTACTCTGTTTGGGGATATGTCTTCCTTAAATGTAATGGTTTGAGGTATCAAGGAGCAAGGCCCCCTGCCCTTCCTTCCTACTGGCAGCGTCCTGACAAATGTAAATGTTTTTTCCCAAACCATTGAACCAATTACCGCCCTATTTCAACCATTTTTCTTTCTATTTCTTTAAGTAGCTCCTTTAGAGCAACCCTTTGCCCGTGCTGTTTTAGCAACATATTTATATTAATAAAGTGTTCCTCCGGCAGGAGGCGTGTGTCCGTGGGCCGGCCACCGGGCAGCGTGGGGCACGTGGGCAGCGTGGGGAGAGGGCTGGGTCTGCGGCTTCGATCATTTTAGGACAGTCACTCCAGCTGTGCTTTTAGTGGAAGGACCGAGATTGGCAGGGCATGGTTTAAATGCAACAATTATGGAAACAGCTCGTTTTCGTCGCCAATGTCTGTTGGAGGCAAACTGTTGCTAATAGCCTTTTCCTGATGTCTCTGCAGGGCGGGAGGAGGTTTGGTCATTTTGGGTAGGCAGCGGGAGGAAGAGTGAAGCCAAATTCCGGCATCTCTGCGGTATCATTGGCAGCAGGGTTTTTTTTAGTTCCCCACCTTATATTTTGTGGATTGTGTTCTTAACGTGAAATCGCTGTATGGCAGTACCAAGAAGCAGAGTATACCACAGGACACTATGGTTGGCATTCCGGCAAACGGCAATGGGTATTTTACACTCCAAAAGCCAATGGCAGTAGGGAACGGGCTTTTAGTGTGTACTTTGGGTAACGGGGATTGTAAATAAGAGTGCGTGTTAGGGCTCCTTTTACGATCAAAAGGCATGTTCCCTCCTCTTCTGTTTCAGTTGGTGCTCGGTATTTTGCTAGGTAAACATTGCATGCTAGAGGTGGCTGCACACGCACCTTCTTTCCAGGCCCCTCCACTGTGTAGTGTGTACTTTTTGAAAGAGACCACGCAGGTTGATTTTGGGTTGCGGTCATATATACAACATTCAATAGATTGAAGAGCCGCACATTCTCCACCCAGGAAGGGATGTTTGATTATATTGATGAAACTTAGTTCTGCAAAAGTGTCTGGAAACTCCAAGTGATGAGGTGTTAACTTATATATTTCTTCTTTTATTCTTAATGCATTGCTTTACTTGTAGGCCAATGGTGTTTGTAAGTACCTCAGGTATGTCAGAAAAGCCATTGTTGGGAGCTGAGCATTAACACACTTCATTCAGCTGTTTGCCTCAGGAGAGACTGGAAGGGCACACTGGTTTCTGCGCTTAGGCCCTCGTTTGCACATGCAGGTGCCCTGGGTTTGGTGCATGGAAGACCAAGGAGTAATTCACTATTCTTCTGAGCCAGATTGTGTGGCGTTTCTCGAGTAACTCGTTGCAGTGAATAAGTCCTGTTTCAACCGCATACAGGGGGGTGTGATGCACCAGGCCTATGCATCATTATGCAGTATGGCCTAGCAGCGGCCCGGTAAGGAAGGGTGGTCCAGGCATTCCTGGCCTGGAGCACACCTGTCATGACAAACACGATGTTAAACCCTTTACCACAAGGGACTTTATCAATCCAAGAGCTGTGACGGGGACGTCTTAGAACAACAATGTTCAAGAAGGTCATTAAAATGTTTGTAGACTTGAAATAATCTTTGAAATGCTGAAGGTGTTCATATGGAAATAGGTAATGTCTGAAAATGCTTCCCTGGATAACAACAACTCGTTCACACTTACTTTCCCCGAGAACCGTGGAGTACAACTGAGATCTTAAATCTGACCCTCACAATCAGACATCACTGGCATGTCCATGCGAGTGCATGCTTCTCTTAAATTACTTGGAACCCATGTATTTCAAGTTTTGGTGACAGAAACATACCATTTGCAAGAGTATCCTATCAGAGGTTTGCATGGACAACACTGACGGTTACTGTGGGGGCAGCTGTTTACTTTTCTCTTTTTAAGGTTGGTTCACTTCAGATCCAGTGTGACAGCCTCGCACTAATCTGAACCCGACCACTGTCACCCTGCTGTACGTTTTAAATGAGCGAAACTTGGATTCTTAGTGAATGACACAGACTGGGGCTTCACACCGCCCTCAGAGTGTCTGAGGCTGACAGGCAAGGCGTGGATGAGGTGCTGCTGCTGCCACTTTTCTCTGCCATGGTGTGTGAGTGTATCTTTACATAAAAGCTATTGGTAACGGTTTCCCGTCTTTGTAATGTTTTTTGAGTGGCACGTTCAATCCCCGCCCCCCACTCCCGGGCTCGAGGCATTAATTGCCATGTTTTAAAAGTAATTATTCCTCCCTTTTAATGAGAGCGAGCACCGTGTTCCCCAGCACGGATCCCTGTGTTTGGCAAGTTACCTTGTACGCAGGGGCTTCCCTTTTTCAATGTTGGTGAATAACGTTGACTTTCATTCAGAGCAGATGTAGCTTTGATCGCGCCAACACTGTTACCACAGCAGACGGAGCCCAGGCCGATGCAGGCACCTGCAGCATCGATTGCGTCGCACAATCACCACAGGAGCTACAGTCACTACCACACCGACGCAGGCACGAAGAATGAAGTGCTTCCTGCCAGGAATCAGTTTTAACAGACCCTCTGCAGCAAGGACCGCTCCATGCTCGCTCCCAAGTAGGATGCTTTCTCTGGATGCCCCCTCAGTTCCAGGAACATACTGGGTGTAACTAATTGGGGTCCAATCACTTTGTGGCATCCTTGCTAGTCCCTGCCCTTTATTGTCTCAACTACTGGTTGCAGGGCAATTGGGCACCTCGTTTTGGCTTTATGCAAATTGGCTCTTGTTCCGCTCCCTTAAACACTCTCCAAGCACGTGTTTGAAGGGGTTTGTAGCAGACAGTAAGCCCACTAAGCATTACATTCACATTAGTCTGAAATGTTTTCTGTGCTGCACATGGAAGTGCAGTCCTTCTCACGGAGTGCGAGTTGTTGTTTGCTGTGTTCAAATATCACCCTTCGCCTCAGTTAATAATGTTAGGATGTGTTCATAGTGTGCATAATTAGGCGCATGTATTAATCGCAACCAGGAAAACATGCATTTGCAATGCAATAGGTGTCGCATTATTAAAGTTTGAGCAATTGGCAGAGCTAAATAATGCAACACCAATAGCTTTTGTTGCAGTTGGTGTTGCAATATTTAGCAATGCCAATAGCTCAAACTTAATTAACCCGAGACCTATTGCATTGCAAATGCTTGTTTTAGTTTTGTAAAAGACAAGTTCAAGAAGACATCTGAGTGTTTATCAAGATTTACAGATTCAAAATATGATAGAATATCTTCCTAAGCGCAACACTTCATTAAATAATCTGATAATATTCATGGATTAGTTCCAAAATACCATTGGTTCCTTTGTTCAAATCTTACAACGTATTCAATCCTTCATCTATAGTATTGTTTGAACAAATTACTCTCGTATGAATTGCAAAGATTCTCCCTACTGACTCACTACTAATTTTTTGATCGAATATTTCTAGCTGACCTTTTATAAGGATTTGCCCAAATAACAGTTTTCATTATGAAAAGTTGTTCCTGTAATACTGTTTTAGATTGATCATTGTTTAGGGCTACCACAAGATGTTTTTAAATTCTAGTTACTGTAAAGACATATAAGTTTCCCACATTTGTTCTTGCCAGGTTGTCTTCCTTCCAAATTTAAGTAACTTCGAGTAGCCCCACATATACTAGCTTTAAAAGCATCCCACACAATATTCGGAGCACCTGTACAGTTGTTACATAAAATCTGATACAAACTGCAGCATGTATTTTAGGGATCCGATAACAACGATCTGTCAAACGTCCATTTAAAGGGAATCTCTGGGGGGTGTGGCCAAGATAGCGGACGGGTGAGACGTGTACCCTCGTCTCTCCGCTCCCCGTCGCTAGCCTATCTGCCGAGAATAGCATTTCTCAAAAGGGCAGATCACCGGAGCACCACACTTTTCCTGCTTCACCTGTGGGGGCATCTTGGACCCGTGGCGATGAGTGGTGGGGATCGCCCAGCCCCGCAAATCAGCCCAGCGGAGCCGAGAGCACAGAGGCCGAGGCACAGACGACCACAGTGTGCACCTGTTGGCCAGGGGCTGGCTACAGCTATCTGGAGCATCCAGTCCACCGGCCTACCCCTCCTCCCAGTGAGTGCAAGCTGGGACGCCATTGAGCAGCATCTGGGCCAAGCTGTTGCCCCCACCCAGGCCAGGGGGCAGATAGTAGGAGGAGCAGGCCCAACCACGAGGATCCGGCGGTGACCGGAGGAGCGGAAAGGCCGCAGCACCTCTCCGAAGAGAAGCTGAAGAAGCTTCCGGGGAAAAACCTAGGACTTTGTGGAGCGGACGCCTCTGGGCCCCCTATGACCACATGAATGAAGCATGACAAGCCCGCCAGGCTGAGAGGAGGGCGGGCACCGACACCAGAGCAGGCCTGAGGAAATTGCTGGAGCACACAGGAGGACGGTCCCCTGCTATGAGAGACGGTGAGTCTGAAGGCTCCCACAGCACCGTGGGTACCAGGGGAAGCGCCTGAGGGGCCACTGAAGATGCCCCTACAACGAAACAGAGGTCCGGTGCGGAGGGCCGGCGAGCACTCTCTAGGGAGGAGGGAGGACATACCACTCCCCACCTACACTTCCCAGGGATCACCTACTGCTGACACGGAGGGAGTCCTCGCATCCACCGCTGACTTGGGGGCTCAAATACCCTTACCTAGTCACTCTTCTGCACGGATCAGGCAGGCTGTCAGACGGGAGTTGGAGATCACCTGACGAGGGGGCTTGGAACGGGGCCCCCCAGTTGCGATTACACCTGTGGTCCTCTGTACCTTGGTTGCCCAGCTGCACGGGAGCAGCAGCTCCCAAATCGGCAGAGCCACCTCGCTATGACTTGTGGGAGGGGCCCTCTGAAGCCCAAGGGGCCCCGGCTGCGGAGGAGAAAGGGCTAAAGTGGGCTCCACACATGACTCTATAGCGCAGAGGTCAGTGTACCGCCAACTGGCAACCCGGAGAAAGCCAGCAACTGAGCCTCTACGGAGCGTCTATCACTCACCCACTGGGGTGACGATCTTGCCTGCAGGGGGACCCCCAGGCTCCCGATATCACTGGCCAAGCCGGTCGTCTGGGGTACGGCGAGCCTCTTAAAATGGCATCTGTGAAAGGAAAGAAGGAACGCACCCTTAAAGACATGCTTCTTAAAAACACGGGTGCCCAGTCGAGCAACGCCAGCCACGGCAATTTAAAAAATGGAGGGGCCAGCCAATATAGGAGTTCCAGAGGAGCCAGTCACCCACCCTACCTGGATTCGTTGCTTGCAGCACTGCGAGAAGACCTTCAGTCCTTCAAGAAGGAATTTACTCAGGAGCTTAAAGATACCCGGCGAGACCTGGATGGACGTAGGGAGAGGATTTCTACATTGGAAGATCATGAATCAAGCAGAGATAAGGAAATAGAACAATTACAGCAAGAGGTCCTCTGCCTCAGGGACCAGCACCTGGACATCCAGGCACATACGGAGGCCTTGGAGAATAGATCACGCCGCAATAACATCTGCATAAGGGGCGTACCATCCGGTGCAGAGGGATCAGATATTTCCATGTTCGTAATGGATCTTTTCAAATTTGTTCTCGAGGCCCCACCGGAGGAGGTCATTAAACTGGACAGAACACAGAGGGTGGGCCCTAAACAATCGCCTGAAGCTCCACCGCCGGACATCCTCGCCTGTGTACATGATTTCCCTGAGAAGGAACGTATCACTAACATGCACAAGAGAAACATGCACTGCAGTCTCAGGGTTATCACCCACCCCTATATCAGGAGCTAGCTGCCATAACTCTTCAAAAACGCAAAGCTTTCCGCCCAATCACCCCACATCTCCGAGCAGCTAGGGTACGGTATAGCAGGGGCCACCCCTTCCACCGAATGTTCAGCCACAAAGGGAAACTGCACCAAACTAGATCAATGGAGGAGGTCCGCAACATTTTAGACCTGGCTGATACTGCCCTGGACGCTAAGCAGGAGGAGACAGGGGTGTCATGACATAGGGGGCACTCAAGGACTGAGAAACACAAGAGCATTCCCTGCCGCCTGCAGAGCACAGATCGGACGCCAAAACTGTAGCCAGAGAGAAGCAAGTCATCATTGACTCCGTCAAAGAGCACCTCAAGACCACCCTCTCCTTAAGCCCCGGGCCACACACCACAGCTCAAGGCCATCAACATCTCCAGGATGCGATCCCACTCTTTTACACCTACCCTCATTTTGTTGCAAAGGACTCTGCTCTGGGTTAGGGTGGCCGTTGAGGCATAGGTAGGCTGCCACGACCCGCTTCAGGAACATTACATATACCTACGGGAAATGGACTTTGACACTACAATAGTTACATTTATGTTATCATGGTTTTTCGCCGTTATATTGGGTGACATGCTAATTTTTGCCTGTTGGACCCAGGTACTGTCATTACAATATCTTTATATTGCCACCCCCAGCATCAGACCCCCATACTTTACTTGCACACACCCTCGTTGGACGACTTTAGAATGATTTATTTATTTATTTGTAGAGCGCGGTATTCATCCCAAGGGATATCAAGGCGCTAAATAGTGAGAGATCATGGAAGAGCGGCTAGTAGGGTGGAAGATCCTAAGTAGCGTTAGACCCCTAACTGCTTCATGTCAGACCGCCTAATAATCCTCACCTTGAATGCAAAAAGGCCTCAATCATCCCTTGAAGAGGAGCGCTATTCTATTGTATCTGGAACAATCCAAAGCCACATTTGCCTGTTACAAGAAAACCCACCTCCTCCCCAAGGACGAACATAGACTCTGTTCCAAACACTTTCCCCAACAGTACCTTTCGTCCCTCCCGAACAAAAGTGCAGGAGTAGCTCTTCTGTTTTCCGGGCACTTTAGGGCAAGGTCCTCTCATAAGAGGATGATAAAGGGAAGGATGTTGGCCTACTCACTACAAGCTGGCCCAAACGTGGCAACTCTAGCTACCCGATAAGCGCCTAATGAGGGACAGAAACCTTTCATTCGGAAGGTCTTTAATGGAGGTATTGGGGTCCCAGACTCGATCACTCATAGTGGGGGGAGACCTTAACCTAGTCTTTGATAATGACCTGGACAGGTCGGAGCAAAGATACGGCCAGACCGATGCCCTTTCTAAGGGGAACTACAATGGTATCAAAGCACGGGCCTCACAGACATTTGGAGACATACTCACGCTAAGACCCAGGATTACACATACTATTCATTAGCACACAACCTACGCCAGGCTGGACTACCTCCTGGTCACACCAGACCTCATCACTAGAGTGGAGGGACTCACCATCGAACCCAGATCCCTCTTAGATCATGCGGCGGTAGTAATTAAATTGGAAATCCCTAGACACAGCCCATAAGCCAGAACCTAGCACCTGCGGGATAACCTCCTTCAACGCCCTAAAAATATGCAACAGCTCTCCAAAGTCACATACAATTACCTAGTCATAAATGACAACCGGGTATGGCCACACCCATGCTCTGGGACGCCTTACAGGCGGTGATTAGGGGGGAATGGATTGCCATATCGGCAGCTGAAAATAAAACTCTCCGGGATAAACGTCAACAGCTCTCCCTTCAAGTAGTATAGCTTGAACGCATTCATAAAAGGACTGGTGCCCCAAGAGTATGGAGACAGCTGGAAGCTGCTAGAGTTCACCTGGCCGGCCTAGACATAGACAGAGCAGAATACACTGCAATCCGTCTTAAACATCGATACTATGTAGGCGGGGACAGGTGCGGGCGCATCCTTGCCAACAGACTGCGGGTCCAAAGACAGTAGCACAGAGTCCAAGAGGTCAAAGACTCTAAGGGCCAGGCACAGAACAAGGAGCGTAGGCCTTCCAGGAATACTATAAAGAACTCTATAAAGCTCAGTCCCTTCCGTCGGAGAACATTCTGGCCTATATTAGTGACGTGCACATGTCCATCCTCACCCCAAACCAGAGGGACAACTTAGACTGCACTATTCAAATTGAGGAAGTCACCTCTTGCATGGCCCGCCAACAGGTAACTAAATCCCCGGCCTGGATGACTTCCCTGCCATATTTTATAAAGACTTCATGCAAAACCCTTGCACCCCTTCTCACTCGTTTATTTAACAAATTGGGGAGCTCTACTGTTCTTCCCCCTTCCATGCAGATGGCATTGATAGTGGTGATTCCAAAGCCAGGGAAGGACAAAACACAATGCCCGATCTCACTGTTAAATGTGGACCTTAAAATCTTCATGGGTAATTTGGTTTCCCGCCTAAACCCGCTCCTCCCAGGACTTATAGATCCGGATCAAGCTGGATTTGTCACTTAACGTCAATGCAGAGACAACACCCGCAGGGTTCTCCATCTCATTGACAAGGCGCAGAGACACAACCAGATGCTCCTAGCGTTGGATGCTGAGAAGCCATTTGACAGATTGCATTGGTCGTACCTCAAGGCTACACTGGAGCACTTCAGCTTTTGGACAGGTTTAGAAGCTGGATTTCCAGTGCATACGACCGCCCTACAGCCACGATATGGGTTAATGGCCACACGTCCACCTCATTCCCAATAGCCAGGGACACCAGACAGGGCTGCCCCCTGTGTGTTACTTTTCACATATTACATCGAACCTATGACCCATAGAGTTCGATACAACGAAGCGATAACAGGAATTAAATTTGGTGGAGATCACCATGTAGTCAGTCTGTACACAAGACAACATTTGAGCAACATTAGAAAACCCATCTACGTCCCTACCAACTTTTCTTAAAGAACTAGAATTGTTTGGCCAGGCAGCCGTTTCAAAATGAACATACATAATTGCAGGCCTTGCGCATAACCCTGCAGTAACAAACGATGGACACCCTCAAGCCCAGATTCCCTCTCTGTTGGGACCCATCACATATCTCTTATATGAGATTTCAAATTGCCCCCACGATCCTGACGACAGTCGCTCTTAACTTCTGCGCCCTGACTCGCCAAATACACGTTGACCTTACACCCTGGCGACACCATTCTCTTTCATGGCTGAGGAGGATTGCCAATATAAAAATGACGATCCTTTCCCGGATATTGTATATGTTACAACCCCTCCCAGTAGAATCCCCGCAGGGCACGCTCCACACCCTCCAAGATGAGGTAAACCGCTTAATTTGGGCAGATTAACGCCCTCGTCTTCTCAGAGATATCGCCTACCACAATCCCCTCGAAGGTGGGCTAGGGGTTGCAGATCTAAAACGATACTACCAAGCTACCCGGTTGAGAATTGTTGTAGAATGGTTCCGCGCAGAGTCGGAGAAACACTGGTTGCTCATGGAAAGGGCCCTGGTGGGACAACCTTTATAAAATTACCTGCCCTCTAACCTCTACCTGTCCTCTATCACTAAACCAGCACTAAACACCTGGGATAAACTAGCGTCCCAAAGATACCTTACTTCCTTCCCTTCCCCTGTGACCCCCATAGTAGGGAACCCGGATTTTAAACCGGCCCTGAACAATCCTGCGTTCCACCGATGGAACCAACCAGGATGTAGATCAGTCCGACATCTGTTCGACACGGAGGGTCCTATCCCATTCAAGTTCCTTCGTGCAGAACTAGGGCTTCCTGAAAGTGAGCGTTGGCACTATACACAGATACGCCATTGGGTGATGCAACCGACAGTTTGTCTAGGAGCACAACAACACCTCACACCCTTAGAATGCTGGTTGCTTTCAACCCCTACAAACTCACATTTAATTGCAGTTACAAAGATTCCTATGCCTGCTGAGTACTCCTACCAAAACTGCAATTCAACTCTGTTTGGAGTCCGAGATCAGGCAGGAGTTGACACCAAAGGACTGGATAGACATTCACTACCGCGCTAGGCACAGAACCCGGAATATACCAAGTATTGAAATAGCAATCAAACATTATAAAATACTGGTATCTTACCCCTATCAGAAGTCATAAGTTTGGACCGTCCAAATCCCCGAACTGTTGGCTTCAGTGTGGCCTCCCACGCACCTTAATACTCATTTTATGGACTGCCAGACAATAGCGCCATATTGGACAAGGGTCCGTAACGATATTGACACATACTTTGAAACTGAACTCCCGAGATTCCCTGCCTATATCATCCTGGGCCTTCCCAATGCTCTTACTTTCCCACAAAAATCCTATAGAAGCAGGCAGATCGGGCTAGGGCTAATAGCGTCTTTGCAGAACATACTGTCGCACTGGGGTACAGATCACACGCCGACACACCAAGGATGGCTGCCTAGACTGTGGAACATTATGGGGTTGGAAGTTAACCTAACACTGTTGAATCAACGCTTACCGTTTCAACAAGCTATAGAAACCATTTCCGAACCTCTTGACATCAGAATTCTATGAACTTACAGGCCTCAAGTATCTTCGCCTATTGAGCCTCTTGGACGCCCCTATACTGTTCCTAATCCAAAACCCCGATCAGGGCACGGCTGGGTGGGAGAGCGCAAAACTGTCCTTATCAGTCAGTTCTAGGCAGACCGCATCTGGGGTGGAGAGGGAGGGGGAAGTTAGATAAATATATGTAATGCACCTTGTGATTCACAGGCCATGTGGCTTATGTTATTCGCTATGATGGAATTTGTAATGAAGAAATTTAACCATAGAGGGCGTCTCTCCAGATTCTCAGCCTTTAGTTTTAACAAGAGAGAGTGGTTATCGTATAGAACTTTAGGACAGGATTTAAGCCATGCATTCATCCTTAACCTCTTGCCGACCAGAAAAAGGTCAATGCGAGAATATTTCTTACATGTATGGGAGTAGAATGTGTAGCCAAGGTTATCAGCAGTTGGAGCGCGCCTGCAGACTGATATCTTTTAAATCTCAATGAATCAAACTAGATACTCTATTTTGCTGCGTCCTCTACATACAGATTCTGAACACAGCCTTTGTCCCATCCAAAAAACAGTTAAAATGCCCACAAAGGACCAGTGGGTTTCCCCATTCCACCAATTCTGCTGCCAAAAATTCAAAATACCTCTGGATCGCCCACATTTGGACCATACACAGAACAAAGATGTTTTACCTTGTAACAACTGCATAATTGTCCATCTACCCTGTGAATCTGCAAACCCATTTAACTGCCCCACACATATTAGGAAACCCCAGTATTGCCATACTAAGGACAGAAACATGTTCAGTTGTGCTGACCAGAATCTGATAACCACATTTTTCCAATAATTTCTGACCTTTGAATGGTAGAGTTGTTTTCTGGATACAGGAAACACCCCTCTCAATTGTAAGCCTTTCTCAATTATTCTGTTAACAACTCTTGCTACTTTCATTCAAACCTTTCACAAACCATTTGTGTATTAAAAATTAGTTATGACTATCCCACTTTGGTGTCCGTAACCAGAAAGGATATGAAAGCCATATTAATTACAATGTTGTGTTCACTTCCATATTTTACTTGTATTTGCCAGCAAAACCCCTGCTAGGGGAAAATGTGGTGGATAGCTAGTTCAACTGCATAGCACTCCTCTTAACCTCCCTCCTCCCGGTCAATGTTGGACCCATCCTGAGGGCAAACAAACATTAGCACCTCAAGTGCCTGGATGGGGTCATCCTGTGGACCTGCTCTTGGAATTTCTTGCTGCCCCTGTGTTGTTTGTGAGTGGTGTTCCCAACACTGTCTGAACCACAGCACTCCAGTTTGTTTGTACTGCAATGGTACAAAAAGCTCCCAAATAATGTCAAAATGTTGGCAGTGCTGCTGCCGTTCAACAAACGAAAGCTTGTTCATGTCATTGCGAATGGGGAAGTGGCCCATCCACAAAGGGATGATCAGCAATATCTTTTCTGCAGCGAGTCGCCGGCCTATTCAGTCTGCCGTTACATTTCCATAAGAAGGTTCCAGCATGCTGCCCACTTCAAAGTTCAAGAAGCGGACTCTGGCAACAACTGTGGATTCTCTGTACTCAAGTAGCAACAAATGTTTATCCCCTGCTTGCTTACAGAGCTTCCCTTTTTCTCAACTAGTGGGCACTGGAAAGGGAACAATTCCTTTTCTTTTGTTAGACCCTCAGCCACTCTAGTACTGGCATGCTTCATCATCGAGTATCCTGCTGTTCCCTAAAAACCATGATGGGGATCAACCATATTCCAGGGAGCACTTTGAATATTTCCGTGACCGTGGTACTTAAAATATATTTTTTTTAAATGCTTCAAAACAACCTAGGTTTTTCTTTATTGGCTGTTGTTTGGGTATAATTAAAGAATCTGAATTGAGGATAAGGATATTATGGTCCTACGTCCCTGTTAATTCATCAACATGTTTCAGCTGTTGTAAAATTATTGTTCCTTTTACTATAAGAATACAGTTTCTCAGCCATTGAAATGTGAGTAAATGCTCACCTTGCATGCCAGGTAGGAGTACATGCTAATCCCAATGAAGAGATTGTGTACCCAGGACATGGCATTTCGAGGTCCTGATGAAAGCCCTGGACCCAAGAGGCCATAGCGTAGGGGCTGACACATGTGGACAAATTATCGGGGTCTTAGGACCACAATATCCTTAACCCCGATTCAGATTTTTTTAAACTATACCCAAACAACCACCAATAAGGGACACAAACATTTGTTATTAATGGAAAAGCTGCAAAACTAACTAGCTAGCCGGCTTATATCTTGCAGCACGAAATAAGTTTGGGGACAGTGAGAAACGAGATTAATCAAATTCCGAGATTGTTGTAGACCAAGATGTGCCTCTGTAACAAGGGGGACCTGGTTGTGGGAAGGAAGGGGGGGGACCACGCCACTGTAACAAGTAAAAACCCCTTCTTACCCTCTTCTCTCACTCAGGATGAGTGGACTGACCCAGCGCTATCGCTCTTTTCCGCGGATACCGATAAAGAGCACTGTTTCTTTAACTGGGGAGAACTGTCCACAAGCCCCACCCTGTCCAATGATGTAGAAGCAGCCGGGTCCTCAAATCCAGGAAGTGAGCCGAGTACGGGGTGCGAGTCAACTGGAGGAGACGGAGTTGCGGAGGAATCAGGAAGGAGACGAGCTGTCCCAGGAGAAGACGGAGAGAGGTCGGAGGACGCGACGAAGCCAGGAGGCCACGGTTTCCACGCATCGCCCAGCCACGCTCAGGGAGGAAGAGCGTGGCTCACCCAGGTACGGGAGCGCTTCACGGGTTGGGCGGGTCGAAGGGGACGTCCCCCGGGTTGAGAAGTCACTCCTAACTCCCGGTCACCCCCCCCCCCCCTTGCGCACATCCCCTCACTCGGATACAGTTGTTGTGCACCGGTTGTCCTCACACTACCCTCCCCTTTTTGTACTGTCGTGAGTTAACCACGGTACTCATTCGAGGTTTCTTTTTCTTTTCACGCGTCCATATCCTGACGTTACTGCACTGGAGTGCAAAAGGAGAGGACGGACTCCGCCACGGGAGAGGAAGCCTGCTGAAAGGACTTTTGAGCCCCCCCTACCATACTATCGACCCATTCCATATAGGAAGCGTGTAATTCGCCCAATAAAACAAGCTATAAAAGCAAGCCTAGTCTCAGCACATTCTACTGACCTGCCACAGCCTCTTAAGGCACCTATGGAAAATAAACAGATGTTTTGACCAAATGTAATGATAACTCTTTCATTTGAAAGAACTCGTCAATGCACAAGGGTCAATAAACTGGACAACTATAAACTCTGTATTTTTCTTCTCTTTCTGATCTTCCTACTGACTTTTCACAAAAAGAAGGTAGCTCAGATTCAGTTCATTCTGATTCAATCTCAAAGACAGTGGTGATGCTGAATGCACAGTCAGAAGGCAGGAAAAAGCGATGGCAAGAAAGTTTAAAGTAACAGATCCAATTTTACTAATGTGGGACGTTACCACTACACATCTTACTCAAGCAAACAAATAGGTCCGGAACAATGACTCCAGCTTCCTCATCTAGGCTCAACCATGAGGCCTAAATCTCACTCAACCCAATTTATCAGTTTATACTGACGCACAAAAAGGACACCAGCACAGATAGCAAGCAGGTAGTGCCACAACAAGTAAAGGTTGAATAGCCCAGTTTGAATGACAAATTAAATTGATGGACATGAAAAAGGACTGACTGGTATACAATAAAGCACAAAGATTTCAAAAAACTGCAGCACCAAAATAACCTGCATGTCATGGGCATTAAGAAAAGTGCAAAGGATTCAGGACCTTCATTATACATTTATTTTAAAATGCTTTTACAGATATAAAGGGCTGGGACTAGTATGGACAGCTTCAATAGGCTCACTCCTTCCTTCTGATTGCTAAATGCTCAGCACCAGTCTCACCAGAGTCACAATGGAATCCTAGAACAATTCTAAAGCCCCCAGGACCTCAGGGGAGGAACTTAGAGACTAACAGAGCAGGGTGCGGAATTTAATAGAATATCTACTAGTCCGTGGGACAGGTTGCTTTATAAATCTACTTGTACTGCAGAGCTCGAAAAATCCACTCACCTGCGCACATTTGCAAGCCAAATTTAATTAGGACGAGCTATTTTTAGGTCCTACTTGCCCTTTCTGGCGAGTAGGAAGACAAACCGACTTTTGACCTCTGTTTCTGAAAGCAGGGCAAATGTGACACGATAACAAGATTTAAAAGCATTTTATTGCTCACAAAGTGAATGAGCAAAAAAAATGCCTTTAAATCGTGTTAACTTGTCACCTTTGCTCATCTTTCAGAGACAGCGGTCAAGTGCATTACAGTTAGGTCGAGAATATTTTTTTAAGTTACTAGACCTGCAGGCCTAGTAACTATTTTTTGATTTTTCAAGCCCTGTAACCACCATGGAGTAAAGCGACAAATTATTACAGCAATGTCAAGATATATAAAGGCTCCAATAAAGGCCTTTCTGATTATGCCCCATACTATAGTAGGGTTTTAATGCCAGCAATTTCCTTCTTTTGCCACCATTCTGCAGATCTATATACTGGCGCTGGGTGTCATGTTAATCAATAGGTCCAAGGGTTGCAATGCCCTTTTGAATCTGTTCAAACCTTCTTAATAGCATGCATTAGGGGTTTACGCCAAATCTTTTTCCATACGGAGAAAGATTGGAAATGTACTCCTGACAATGGAAGAAGTAACATTTCTTCCATGGTTGGGATGAAAGTGGTTGGAGGGAAAGTGAACTTGTAAACACAACAGATTTTCGCATGAGCAAATCTACACCTGCATATTAACTCGTGCTAAAAAGCAGCTCAATAATATTTTCTAAGAGTGCGATTTCCTGGCCTACTTCTGTAAAATCTTGTGAATTCATTAAAGCCATAAACCTTCACTAATGCAAGGACATATACCATAGGTGCAATTTTGTGACTTTCTTTAAGAATTAGGCCCCTAATTAGGTCTGGAGTTAACCAAGACCTTTTGTTTTTATTAAAATTCTATCTCCCTCTATCCAGCGACTGGCTTCCGCTATGTCACAAGTAGCATATCGGCACACACAAAAGTTTTGTTTAGTTCCAGGAACTACTGTGGCAACGTATGCTTTTTGAGACCAAAAAATATTATTGCTTTTTTTCTAATGCTTGTTATAATGGCGAGGGCCTTACAGCTCCCAAAAAAGTTTTAGAAGAGCTATATATATAAAAAAAGAAAAGAAAGACTTGCGCTGACAAAACCAAACGCTGACCACCAATACAAGACCTACTGGCTTTGCCAATGCTAGTTTATGTTTCCCATTATTTTGTTGAAACTTGTTGCATTAATTTTCCATCATTAATATTTTTGGGAAATACTAGCATGCATCAACACATTTACAAAACGATGCTTCAAAGAAATGTTATCTACAGTTTTACAGTGGTTTAGCAAAAAAGAAAATTTCCTAGTTGCATTTTTTTGGTGATCATTTTATTTTGAATGCAAAAGATCATCAAGCTTGCTTTCAAGCTTCTGCAGATATTTGCATCTCATTTGAAAGCATTCTGGGAGCATTGCATGTAGCCTCAAATTGTTAAACTTGCCAAACAACTTTACTGATTTTTACAGTGGAACCACTGTCAGTAGTCCTGTCCGAGCTTACAACCTTTCCTTAGAACGCTCACCCTAATAAGAAAGGCTTATTATTAACGAACCATAAAGACAAGTTGAAACAGCATTTACATATGGACACAAATATTAGCTTAACTGCAAACAATGCCCTTCCCTGATCCATAACGTAGCACTTTAAACTGACAGCCAAAGGGCTTGTGCTGCAGGGTTTAGGACTACTTGTCCCGAGGACAAATTGAACATGAAATCTTGTCTTTGACCCCAGACAATATGCCATGGGAGTCGGGCTGTAAGAATTCCACACCCCTGGCAGTTTATCAGGCAAGGCCAACAGCAGGGTCCAGTCCAGATACAGTTGACACTAGTGAGCTGGGTCCTTCCTTGACAAGACCACTTGCAGCTTTTTGTCTCCTTATAGCCACACAGGAGGTCATTCAACTGACTCTCGAAGCCCACTTCTTTGCCCTGGATACAAAAGGGAGCAGGTCCAGTCACCGAGATCTCCTCTCAGATCACAGACAGAAGGCCCTGTCCCACTCTGATCTTAAGTAGTACTAGAAAGTGTTTTGCAGTGGGTGCCCGGAGGTGCCACATTTATGCCTAGTGGGTAAGGTGATCATTGGCCCTTCCCTAACCAATGGGGTAAAAGCTCCCTTACTCACTTTTCAGTTGTTCTGGTTTGCTTTACAGTAATCAAAATGCAACGTGTAATGCCATTTTTTCAAGTTGGAAAAAGACTTCAGCTACACTAAACTCGGAGTCTGATGGTTGGGAGAGGATGTGGAGAGTGCACTTTGGTAACCCTAGTGTCCTCCCATATATAACATTACAATCCAGTTTGTAGCAAGTACTGTACCCACAACAAACCCAGAGATAGAAGCCTGGTAGGACAATAGCAAGGCCCTTCAGCAACCAGACAGTGGATGTACAAGAATTGTTTTGGCATCCAGTTCTCTCCCTTTCAATTGTGCCCCGAGTGTTATATGTGAACCCAGCAGACCTGTTAAGCAGGATTGTACACTGTAGTATCAAAAAAAGGATGCCCACAACCACCACTGTGCAAATTTTGTAGAGTTCAGAGGAGTCAACTCTGTTCACCCAGGTCATCTCATTGCTTGCTCCTGGGGGGCATTTCACACCTCATTCTAAGGGTAATTGAGGCTGGAGCACAGGCTAGGAGCGGGGAGAGGCTTATGCTAACTAGCCTTCTGACAGTTCAGGTAGGTAAAGTGAAACTTTTCCTTGATAAGTATTATTATTTGCTACACCCTGCATGACAAAGTTATTAAGGACTTTTGGTCATAAATATTTAGCTCGTATATCAAACGCGTTCTTTAGAATCTTTTTTTTAAAATGTATTGAACTGTATTTTCATTGTGGCCTACAGAAGCCTGCTAGAATGGCAAGATCTAGCCGGAAGGGAGGGACTGGTCTTGCGTGAAGCATAAACGTCTGACACGAGATGGCCGAAATAGATGAGTTACCTTTTTGGGGAAGAGTGGGTTTTCTCTGTATAGAGAGACCTGGGCCCATGGGTTGGGTTCTATAGTGTGGGGTTATATAAGGTGGGCAAGAAGGAAGAGTCAACAGGCGAGGTGGGGGTTTGCTGGCAAAGAAATTAAAATATGAAAGTGAAAGACCAACTAGCTTTAATTTTGGTGACTGTCAAAGAGAACATATACATTTGATAACTCTAATAAACCAAGGCCCAAACACCTCTGTTATTAAGACAAGTCATTGAGAATGGACACAATATTAGCCTTTTTTCTGTATGGTGGTCTAATGCGCATTTCTACTTTGTTAAAACCACTATATCTATAAAATGCTGAAAATGGTTTATTAACTAGTTCTAGCAGTTTTGCCACAAACAGTAAGCTGGGCACAGACTAATACGTGAGTCAGTACAGCTTGAGATTTCTTGAGCAGCAGCTGTATTGGTGCTTCTTTCAACATAATTAAGACACAGTTTGAGCAGAGGGAGTCATTTACCACTTTGTGAAGAATTCCCATTGTTTGGTGTCTAAAGACCAACCTTGAGGATGGAAGGAGCAGATACCCACTAATGAATCTCAAGGTTTGCTTTTATTTTTAACAAGCATTAGCTGAAACTATGAAAGAAGCTGATTTTGGACCATATTTTCTCAATTTCTTGCAAGTCTCCCTCTCTCTGGGCTCTTGAAGAGCATTCACCATGTACATCACTGAATTTTCTGCATTTTAAGCGTAAAATAGGTAGAGAATTACACACCAAAATAAAGCAGCAGAGTAAGAGTCTTAATGTTGGTCAGACGTTTCCTTAGCTCAGCAAAAGATTGGTTATTTCCATGCAAAGTTTCTCTTATCAGCCCAAATTAGAGATCTGTTTAACCAGACTATTTCCCAACAGGCTAATTTTATTCTGGTACTATAATCTTGTTACCTCGTTTCAAACGCTTCTTTCTGTCATTTAAATCAATGAGCTTAGAAGTGAAATAGCAATAGTTTCTATTTCTGCTTCTGGGTTTACATTTAACTAATTTCCATGTGATTAGTTGATCGATGCTCTGTTTTGCTTGCTTCAAAACTTGCAAAGCCTTCTTTGTGACCAAGAAACCGTCTATCTTAATCACTTAGCGACACAGATATTTTTCTTCAATCAGCCATTTTCAATGATTCATCTGAATCCAATTAACTACAAAAGGATCTTTTCATTTCATCACTGGCGTTGATCTCAAACTAAATTATATTGGTAGTTTTGGGTCAACTTTAATCTGAAGTTCCTCCCTGACTCATGTGCTACGCGAAATATAGCATCAGGGAAAGTCAGGCAGTTAACAAGCTGTTTAAAAGGATAACAAATCTTTAACCTCAGCTGACTGAGTATTATGCCAAAATAATCAGGTTTAGTTAACAGTTCAAATTAATGACCAACATCGCGAAGCATTTGATGTCAAGGTTCTCTATTCAGCCTGAATTAGATATGCTCTTATGACTATATCCCAATAGGATAATTTCACTTTGCGAGGCAAGCAGGGGTGACTAGCCTACAACCGTAATGGTTGGGGTATTTTACCACTGCTGCCATGTACCCTGGATTCTATACAAGGTCCTGTAGGGAAAACAGGCAAAAACTTATCAGGCTTACAACAATCTTGCAGGTGTCGGCTCACTCTGCATAGCAATGCCAACCACTGCAACAGTTTTTCCTAAAGCCAAAAGAGCATCATTGTCTGTAAGCACAAGTTCGCAGTACAAGAAGTTACATGAGCACATCGGCCATCGAGGTCACCAGCGCAAAGTCTTTAATTGGGAGTGCACATGCAGCTGCCCCGCCTTAGGTCAATGTTGTTCGGAATCTCTCTGCAGACTGCAACTGTCAGCGGGTGCCACTGCAGGTTCCAGAAGGGGTGGAACAGGTGCAAAGCAAAACCCACATCTAAAACAAGTTAAAAGCCCACCGTCTAGTTTCAGGTATTCTTCAGTGGTCCTCTGTGTACTAACATTCAGTATAGGACATCAAGAGTTGGGCACAGTCTCTAGAGGCCATGAGTGGAATGATGCTCTCTCCTTCGTTGACCCTCATGTCATGCTTTACAGGTAGGTGATTCAACATTGAAAAGGGGTGTTGCACTACTAGTCACCATATATACTTCTTGTGCACACACCACCCACTCAGGAATATCAGTACAGGATCCATGCACATCTTGGCAACGGAATTTTACCAGTGAGAGGCAAGTAGGTACCTTGCTCTTCAAGAAGAGAAAAAAAGCCTTTTCTGAACTACAGATCAGAAAAAACATATGTTGCTAGCACTGCTCCATGATTATGTGCCAGGACACAGACAGTTCTGTCTCCTGAGAAGGTACACTTGGTGCACCCGACAGGACAAAGTGTAACTTTGTGTCTCGGAACCTTTCAAATAGCCTAGGTCACAACGATTGCATCATTATCCTGCATGCTGGATACAAAAAAAGGATCCCAGAAAAAAATACATGCCCGTGTTACACACGACAGGGGTGCACTTGCTCCAGTCTCAAGAATGCTCCATAGATCAGTATAGAACGTACAGCTCTGTTTGCCAATACAAGACTTGAAGCAGTATGTTGTGTGTGCACCCATTAATTTTTAATTCAGATGCGTCCCTAGAAATCACTATCAATCGTTTACAGCTTTTCCTAAGTCAAGTCAAGTCAAGTCAGATAATTTATATAGCGCACTACATACCCAGAGGGTCTCAAGGCGCTTAAGGAGGGGTGGGGAATTACTTGTCAAATATCCACGTTTTAAGTTGCTTTCTGAATGCTAGGTGGTTCTGGGTAAGGCGAAGGTAAGTGGGAAGTGAGTTCCAGGTTTTAGCTGCCAGGTAGGAGAAGGATCTACCTCCCATGGTGGTTTTGTTGATGCGAGGTACAGTGGCAAGAGTTTGGTTGGAAGATCGAAGCTGGCGGGAGGGGGTGTAGAAGGACAGTCGTGTGTTGAGGCATTCTGGTCCGATTTCGTAGAGTGCTTTGTGTGCGTGGGTTAGGAGCCGGAAAGTGATCCTCTTATTGACGGGAAGCCAGTGGAGGTTTCTCAGGTGACCAGAGATATGTTCTTTACACGGGATGTCTAATATGAGCCTGGCTGAGGCGTTTTGGATTCGTTGGAGTTTTTTCTGGAGTTTAGCGGTAGTCCCGGCGTAGAGGGTGTTTCCATAGTCCAGTCGGCTCGTGACCAGAGCGTGGGTGACCGTTTTCCTAGTTTCGGTGGGGATCCAACGAAATGTTTTTTTGAGCATGCGAAGAATGTTGAAGCAGGATGAGGAGACGGCGTTGATTTGTCTGTTCATTGAAAGTGAGGAATCCAGGATGACGCCCAGGTTCCGTGCGTGGTCTGTCGGGATGGGTGCTTTTCCAAGAGCTTCTGGCCACCAAGAGTCGTCCCATGCGGAGGGGGAGGTACCTAAGATGAGGACTTCTGTTTTATCTGAGTTCAGTTTCAGACGGCTGTGTTTCATCCATTCGGCTACTTCTTTCATTCCTTCGTGTAGGTTAGTTTTGGCGGTGCTAGGGTCATTGGTGAGTGATAGAATCAGTTGAGTGTCATCCGCGTAGGAGATGATGTTGAGGTTGTGTTGGCGGGCGATGGCCGCGAGGGGGCTCATGTATACGTTGAAAAGGGTGGGGCTGAGTGAAGATCCTTGTGGTACGCCGCAGATGACTTCAGTGGCCTCTGACTTGAATGGTGGAAGGCGGACTCTCTGGGTTCTTCCGGTGAGGAACGAGGTGATCCAGTCTAGTGCTTTTCCTTGGATTCCGATGTTTCTGAGGCGCTGTAGAAGGGTGCTATGGCAGACTGTGTCGAAGGCTGCGGAGAGGTCGAGGAGGATGAGGGCGACTGTGTCACCATTGTCCAGTAGAGTTCGAATGTCGTCTGTTGCTGCGATGAGGGCGGTCTCAGTGCTGTGTTTTGCTCGGAAGCCGGACTGTGAGGAGTCGAGGGATTTGTTGGCTTCGAGGAAGGCGGCGAGCTGGTTGTTGACAGCTTTCTCGATGACTTTGGCCGGGAATGGAAGGAGCGAGATGGGGCGGTAATTTTTGAGTTCGGTGGGGTCCGCTGTGGGTTTTTTCAGAAGGGCGCTGAGTTCAGCGTGTTTCCAGCTTTCCGGGAAGGTGGCAGATTTGAAGGAGCAGTTGATGACGTCTCGGAGGTGCGGTGCTATGATGGAGTTTGCTTTGTTGAAGATGTGGTGAGGGCATGGGTCTGTGGGGGATCCTGAGTGGATGGAGTTCATCAGGCGGATGGTGTCCTCAGTGGAGATTGGGTTCCAGTCATGAAGGATGTTCGAGGGGGGAGAAGGTCCAGCAGATGGTTGGGTGGTTTGGTCTCCGGGTTGGTTGTCGAAGCTGTTGTGGATGTCTGCAATTTTGTTGTGGAAGAATGAGGCTAGGGAGTCGCAGAGGGCTTGAGAGGGGGTGATGTCGTTAGAGTTGGCCGAGGGATTGGTAAATTCCTTGACGATGTTGAAAAGTTCCTTGCTGTTGTGGGCGTTGTTATCTAGTCGGTCCTTGAAGGCGGTTTTCTTGGCCTTTCGGATCAGTTGGTGGTGTATGCGGGTGGCGTTTTTGAAGGCGTCCTTGGTGCTGGTGGTTGGGTCGTTTTTCCAGGCCTTCTCAAGGGAGCGGCAGAGTTTCTTGGATTTCTTAAGATCATCGTTGAACCATGAGGCCTTCTTGCTGCCAAGTTTGCTTTGTCGTTTTTTCAGTGGTGCTAGGATGTCGGCGCTGTTGGATAACCATAGGGCGAGGTTGGTGGCAGCTTGGTCGGAGTTTGAGGAGTGGGCTGGGGGGTTTAGAAGAAGCGATGAGGAGATCTGGTCGATGGTGATTTTGTTCCAGTTTCTTTGCAGAGTTGGTTGGGGGTGGTTGTTGGGTTTGGGCTTGTTGTAGGTAAAGTGAACGCAGCTGTGGTCAGTCCAGAGGAGAGTCGTAGTGTGGTTGAAGGAGACATGATTGCTGGAGGTGAAGATAGGGTCGAGAGTGTGACCTGCGATGTGGGTGGGGGTAGTGACAAGTTGTTTAAGTCCGAGGTTGGCGAGGTTGTCCAGAAGGGTGGTGGAGTTGCGGTCGTTGTTCTTTTCAAGGTGAAAGTTGAGGTCTCCCAGAAGGATGTAATCTTTGGAGGGGAGCGCGTGTGGAGTGATGAAGTCCGTGATGTCCTCACTGAATTGTGCGCGGGGACCTGGTGGCCTGTAAAGGAGGGTGCCTCTAAGTGTGGTCTTGGGGTCGATGTGGATCTGGAAGTGAAGGTGTTCAGAGTTGGCGAGATTGATGTCAGAGCTGGTTGAGATGTGGATGGATTTCTTATGGACGATGGCGATTCCTCCTCCTGTGTGGCCGGTACGGTCCTTGCGTATGATCTTATAATCTTCTGGGATGGCAATGGTGATGTCTGGGGCGGAGGAGGCGTTCATCCATGTTTCTGTAAGGAAGGCGACGTCCGGAGAGATGGTGTCTAGTAGATTCCATAGGTCAATGGCGTGCCTGTGGACCGATCGGGTGTTGAGCAAGATGCATTGTAGGTGGTTGGGGTCGGGAATCTGAGGTGTGATCGTAGCGGAGTTGTTGACGGTGCCGATAAATTTGCAGGAGTAACATGAGAAAGGTCCATGGGTGTGTCCAGGAGCGGCTTGGACGCAGTTGGGGGCGCGACCGGGGTTAAGGGCTAGGAGGGTGGTGGCATCGTAGGTAATGGGGGAGGGCTGGGCAAAGCGAGGGCCAGGGGGACTGGCGCTGGGCGCGGTCCAGGCGCGGACGGGCGTAGACGGGCTTACCTTTGGCGCACCTTCAGCGAGGCCGTAGCGCGTGGACGCTGCGCGTGGGGACATTGGCCATTAATGGATGGTGGAGGGGGCGGAGTGTGGGAGGGTCAGCTGGGAGGCGGGGTCTGGGAGGAGACACGGAGGTAAACACACTCTGAAATGGCCGCCCGGTAATAAACCGAAACTGGGGCACAGCCGGAGTTCAACTCGATACAATGTTACCAAAGATGTCCAAAAATGCTTCTAAATATAATCGCTTAGCCGCTATGCAGTTCGTGGCTGTGTGCAAGTAAGATTAAATAAATGTGGTCTAATAACGATACCAGGCGCCGAGTGGTGCGCTGTAGCGGGGTGGCAGGCTGCAGGAATCAGGTCAGGCAAAGCAGGCAGCAAGGAGAGCCTTCCGTCGTGAGAGCAGAGAGCAGGGGGAGCGACCGTGATGGAAGGAATCCAGACGGTCACAGGGTAGGAGAGGACGGGGCTGGTGTAGTCGACAGTGTGTGGGAGGGTCAGCTGGGAGGCGGGGTCTGGGAGGAGACACGGAGGTAAACACACTCTGAAATGGCCGCCCGGTAATAAACCGAAACTGGGGCACAGCCGGAGTTCAACTCGATACAATGTTACCAAAGATGTCCAAAAATGCTTCTAAATATAATCGCTTAGCCGCTATGCAGTTCGTGGCTGTGTGCAAGTAAGATTAAATAAATGTGGTCTAATAACGATACCAGGCGCCGAGTGGTGCGCTGTAGCGGGGTGGCAGGCTGCAGGAATCAGGTCAGGCAAAGCAGGCAGCAAGGAGAGCCTTCCGTCGTGAGAGCAGAGAGCAGGGGGAGCGACCGTGATGGAAGGAATCCAGTAAGTTCTTAAACTCAGTCTTAAATCCAACTAGGTCCAGATCTACAATAACTCCCTCGCTTTCCTCTGTCCAAAATAAGTCTGTTATAAACAAAATTTCTAAATTGGTATACGCTTATTGACTAAAACTTATTGTGTCAAGGTTTTTGTCACTAACTAAGTACTAAAGAGGGATGTTGTGGTCAGCTTTCGTTTCTTAAGGGAATTACCTGAAAGCTAATTGAGTACTCTGAATTGTAGCTCCCCCTCATTTCCCGCTTTATGGCCCACAGATTATACCTTGATCCAATCTGGAGCCCCACATCCATTATTGATTGCAATGTTGCGGGGCTATAACAAGCTCAGTATTCTCTATCTAATAACTTTTTAATATTTATATTTTGTTCTATAAAAGTCTAAAACTATCTCCAGAGGGCTTGGAGAGCAGCTCAGTACTGAAGTACGATATACAATAAAAACAAGTGGCAAACAATGTTTTAAAAAGGTGTATTAGACACAGTTATGTGTTATGCTCTCTACATGTGCAAAGTAATGCAGAATTACATGGGATGGTCGGAGTGGTAAATTAGCATAGGTGGGCTGGCAATTGTAGATATAAAATACATTTTATAGTATAGTTCATACAAGTAGGAGGCAGAGAATGCATAACATTAAATGGTTAAACATGAATGTAGATTAGAGAGGTATATATAAATGGGGGAACTTGCATGCAAATTTGGAAAATTACAATTCACAATCAGAATGTCGACACTTGCGTATTAAATTATTATAACCATCAGCATCGAGCACATGAGTGCACAAATTGAGACAGAAAATCAAGCCCACACAATGTACACATCAGGATTAAGGTTTATTGCTAAGAATACGTTTGTAGAGATTTCTTAAAGATTGAGAAAAAACATTGATTATAAAGTTATTTAACATTTTTTAAGTTAGTAAATAGAGAAACCATTACTGGTGTGTGGAGGGGCAGAACATTTCAGATTTGAAGTACACAGCCAGAGTGTCTCTTTTTCTAATTAAGTTTGCGAGGTCACTCTAAAGCTAGTTATTGTATGAGGTTTCAGGATCTGTATGACCTACGTTTTTTTTACAAGGTATATGTGTGTGTTTAACTTACGGCTTGAGATAGTCTGTCATGAGGAAGTCATTTAAGAGAGGAAGTCATTTAAGAGAGGAGAGGAAAGGGTGATGTGGTTAGTCTTTTTCTTGTTAAGAATTGTGTTGCTAGGTTGAAGCAATGTTTTAGGAGAGTAGTCAAAATAGCACTGTGGGATGACTAGGGACTCCACCGCTGATTAAGATCTTGGGTTGATAAAATAGGTCAGAGACCCTTGAACTGAAATTTGCAGGTAGAATCTCACTGACCTGTAAGTTTCAGGATGTGGTGTTTTAGAAAGAGGTTCTCGTCACGGATGAAAACAACAGATATAGCAGCACCTTTAAGTTTCTTTTCCCAGGAACACTTCACCTCATTGTTAGGAATGGAATGAAGGTAGATACATTCTGTTTTCAGTAAGGTAAATTGAATGTGCCATTGGTTCATCCACATTTGTATTAAACAAGAGTTGAGAGCAGTTATGCATTTTGGGAGTGTATTTTTAAATATGCCTTTGAGTAGTCCAAATATTGATGTAAAGAGGCCGCAAGGTCAGAGACTACACAGTTAAGTGGGGGTGCGGGCCATTAAAACAGCATCATCTGCATACAACAGTGCTGGGATAAATCTCTTTCCAATCTTGGGCATATCCCTACACTCTTGCAGCAGACAATTCTCCAGGCCATTTATATAGATAAGGAATAAGAAGGGCGCCAGGACACACCCCTGGCGCACTCCACGCCCTATTCCAAAAGATCTACTGCATTCCCCCCCTTTACCAAAACGCACAACAGCAGTTGCTCCTGCATATAATTCCCTTAAAAATTGAATTATCGGCTTTTCCACGCCCAATTGTGACATCAAGTCCCATAATTTATTGTGGGACACGCAATCAAAAGCTGATGTGAGATCAACAAATGTAAAATACAGACGCTCCCTTTTTATCACATTATATTTATTATGGCTTTACAAAAAATGTTAACATCTTTTAATCAGTTTATGCTTAACCTTGATCTAAAAATAAATTGTAGTAAGACTTTTTCCATGAACTGTGGCACGCGCACCAAAAAACAAATGAAAATAATGTATATAAATAATGCCCCCTTAGATAAAACATCTACCTTCCCCTATCTTGGAATTCTGTTCCATGAAACTGGTACCTGGTCAAGTGCGGTGAAGGTACGAACGCTCTTGTTCTCTAAGACAATTATGGCACTAAAGAGTTTTATACGCAAACTGGGAATGAATCCAATCAGGGAGATTTTAACTGTGTATAATGCAACGTGTGTATCTGTGGCTTTGTATGGAGCTGGTCTCTGGGGTTACTCTAATATAAAGACACTGCAAATAGTTGAAAATAAAATTTTAAGGAACATTCTATCACTTCCGGAGAGTACAGTAACTTCCATATGTCATGATGAGTTGGGGCTGCCTTATATTACGGACATAATTAGAGTACAACCCATCTTACTATGGCACAGAGTATGGACTGTGAATGAATGTGTATTAAATCGTGCCATAATACAGGATGTTCTAAAACTGGGGAGAGCAAATGTTGTCGAATGGCTAAATTATATTAAAACGTTTCTTAATGAAATAGACCGTTCGCAATATTATGATGATCCGCCTTCCATGGCACACATCCCCAGAAAAGAACTGAAAAAACTTTGCATGGAATTCCTCAGAGATAAAAGACAGCTTGAAGAATTGAATAAAAATACTGTCACCTCTCACCATCTAACTTTAATAAGTGACAGATTACAGCCATACTTAAGTCTACATATGTCTAATTTTGACAGATTATTTTTAACACGTTTCAGAGTAAACATTGTTTTTAAATTATTTACCTTCCCTGAAATGAACTCATGGTCCAAGGAACTGCCTCTATGCCCCTGTGATGAAATATCTATACAATCCAATATGCATGTTTTATTCTTTTGTAAATTCTATACATTGCCTCGTAGAAAATTGATTGTCCCCATTTTAAAGGAAATGAATTTGTACAGGTGCCGCCCCGCGTATTTGGAACTGCAAAAAATGGACAACGTTTTTACTGTGGCATCGCTAATTGAGTATTTTAAACAGGTTTTTAAACTTAGGAAGTCAATTTGTTTAAACGAACTGTAATAGTGTAAATACTATGTATTGTATTAATATCTTCCCTTAATTGTTGCATCACTGAGAACTGTAAATGATATGTGAATTTCTGTTGCTTTTATGGTTATACCTCTTTTTAACCGAATAAAGTACTTTTTGACTTTGACTACACAGTTAAGTGGCTTGACAAAGATAAAAATTATTGGTTTGAGGACAGAACCCGGTGGAACACCAAAAGGAGCTAAGTTTCAAGAAAGATTTTCCAATATTGAAACGTACAAGTCAAATCATTTGACGACTGTACCATCAACATTCATTGGGTGTGTGAGAATGTTTACTAATATTTTGTAGCCAGCTGTACCAAATGCTGCTGTGGAACCTAGGCATTTTTATGCCTAGGTTCCACAGCAGCATTTGGTACAGCTGGCATCACAAAAAGCTGCTATGAAAATGTCTGAGAATACCAGTTTTCATAATTAGGGTGGCATGTTTGGTGATTTTACCTGCTCTGAAACCAGAATAGGTCATCCCTTTAGCTATTTTCCCTTAAACTGTACTTCTTTTGATAAGGGGGGGCGGGGGGACACTTTCAGCCATGACTTTAGAAAAAAAACAGGGAGGCACATTACAGGGTGATAATATTCAGGGAGAGTGGATCTCAATTTTATTTAAGAGGGTTTGATGTGATACATTATAAGGCAGTTGGTACCATGTTGCTTGGTGTGCAAGGTTTACGAGAGATAGTCCCCACATACAGATTTATCTGAAAGAGACACGTTAGTGATAGATTCCTTACCTTAGAATATCCCCAGGCGTCAGACTGGATCCGGAAATTTTTGCGTAGCAATACCCCTCACGTTGGTAAGCGTCGTCCGCGGTTCCGCGTCCGTCGTCGGCGTCGTTAGCGCCGGAATGATGTAGGAGTACTTAGACGTCGGCCGCCCATGCGCGCTGACGTCAGTTCTTCTTTTTTCCGCGCCAGCTAGCGCAGATCCGGAGAAGCTCTACCCCTAGTCATTTTTTTACTAAACTTTTTGATCTTTTTGATCATTTCTTTCTTTGAGTCTTCGACTCTATCGGTGCCAGTAGGGATGCCCGGGTTCAAGCCCTGTTCGAAGTGCGACTGCCTGATGTCGGTCACGGACCCCCATCGCCGGTGCCTGAAGTGCTTAGGCCTCGACCACGACGACCGCACCTGCTCCGACTGCCGGGCCCCGACGTCGAAGGCTAGGCGGGAGCGGTCCTGCAAACGGCTCGAGCTCCGGCAGTCGGCCCCGCGCCATTCCAGGTCCCGGTCCCACGGGAGGTCGAGGGACCGGTTGCGGGGTCTGAGTCCCCGCAGCTCCGGGAGTGGACATAGGTCGTCGGGATCCAAGTCCTCAGGTAAGAGGCATGAGAGGTCGGAGAGGCATCATCGCTCCTCCGACCCACCCCGACGCTCGCACGATGAGGCCGGGGGTTCGGGCGACACCGCCCACGAGGCTCCCAGAGAGTCGCAAGCGTCGCCGCCTGCACCACACCTTCGGGTCCCTGGGCACGGCGCGACGCCGGAGGAGGTCGAGCGGTACCTCATGGCCATGAGGTCCCTCCTCCTCAGCCGGGTCCCGCGGCGCCTTCGGGCCCAGCGGTCCCGGCTGGAGGCCCTAGTGGGTCGGGCGCTTCGGCCCAGACGCCGCCGGGTGCTTCGGCCACGGCACCGCAGGACCTCACCGGATCCGCTTCCGGGTCGTCGCCGTTCGACCTCACCGGCGCCGGCCCCGAGGGTGTCGCCCCCGGCGCCCATTGTGGACGCCGTCCCCAATCTTCCCTTCGGTCCGACTCTGGCGCCGGAACGGCGCCGCTTCCGATGGCCTTTGGAGATTTTTATTTCCATAAGGAGGTCCAGTCTGTTGACCCTGGGTTACAGGAGACTGGTGACGGAGGTGATTGGGAGGGGTCTGAGGACCCTCTGGCACAGGAGTGCCAGTCTCAAGAGGACTGGACATATGAGCTTGGGGAGGCCAGTGGTATTGACACCTCACCAGACACTGGATTTGTCTTCCCTCCCACCGTGGCTACGGAGGAGGGGGCTGCTTACAGCGTAGTGTTGACGAGGGCAGCCAAGGCCTTGGGCCTTGAACTCCCCGTCGCGGCCGTGAGGACTAACCTCCTCACTGAGGTTCTTAAACCGCAGGCAAGCTCCAGTGAGCCTCTGCTGCCGTTTAATGAAGCCTTATGCGACGTTCTTGTGGGCACTTGGTCCAAGCCCGCCACAGGTCCGCCTGTGGATAGGAACGTGGCCAGACGCTACCGCCCGGCTCCGGGCGACCCTTGCTTTTTGTCCTCCCATCCCACCCCCGAAAGCCTGGTTATCCAGGCCTCCACTTCCCAGACCGCATTCCCGACGGCCCCGCCCGATCGAGAATCCAAGAGATATGAACAGTTCGGGAAGAAAGTGTTCTCGTCCCTGAGTTTGGGACTGTGGTCTGTCAATACCGCGTGTCTCTTGGGCCGCTACACCCACACCCTGTGGGACACGGTCGCGGACGTGCTGCCGCAATGCCCGGAGGAGGTCCGGGCTAAACTCGCCCAAGCCCTTGTGGAAGGTCGAGATGCGGCGCGATACTCTATCCGGTGTGGGCTGGATACCACGGACTCACTGGGCAGGGTTTCGGCCGATGTCCAGGCCACTCTTCTGGACATACCTTTCGATGGCCGTCGCCTTTTTGGCGACAAGGCAGACCATGCGCTGGAGCGCTTTAAGGACTCCAGGGCTACGGCTAAGTCCTTAGGCCTTTCGGCCACGCGCCAGCAATCGGGTGCCTTTCGCTCCTTTCGTGGCCACGGAAGGGGCGTCCCCACACGTGCTGCCAGCCACGCACCGCAGAATGTCCAGTAGCGCGGTGGCGGCCGTGGAAACCGCCGTGGCGGCGGTCGGGGTCAACGGCGAGGCCAGTCCACACCTCCCTCCGCAGCACCTGCCTCAAAACCTTCCTAGTCCGAGCTTTCAGGCCCATGTGACGCCTGTGGGAGGCAGGGTTTGCCATCCCCACTCCCACTGGCGCACTGTCACGTCGGACAGGTGGGTGCTGCAAATCGTCCGAAGGGGTTACTCCCTCCCCTTCGAGGCGACCCCTCCAGCCATGCCACCGCAATTCCACCGCATGTCGGGGGATCACTTGCAACTTCTGCAAGAGGAAGTCACGGCCCTCTTGGCCAAGCCGGCCATCAAGCGCGTTCCTGGGCCAGAAGTAGGGTGTGGATGTTACTCCCACTACTTTCTGGTGCCCAAGAAGGGCAAGGGGGGGCCTGCGCCCTATCTTGGACCTACGGAACGTCAACGGCTTCCTCCGACAAGAGAAGTTCAAGATGCTGACTTTGGCTCAGGTCTTAGCTGCCCTGGACCCCGGAGACTGGATGGTAGCGTTGGACTTGCAGGACGCTTATTTTCACATCCCTGTCCTGCCGGCCCACCGGCGTTACCTGCGGTTCACGGTAGGCCACGAGCACTTTCAGTTTACCGTGCTCCCCTTCGGCCTTACCAGCACCCCACGGGTGTTCACGAAGGTGATGGCGGTGGTCGCAGCTCATCTGCGCAGGTTGGGGGTGTCAGTCTTCCCCTACCTCGACGACTGGTTGTTGAAGGCGGGCTCGCCCCAGACAGTCGTCAGCCACCTCCAGACTACGGCCGACCTCCTGCACTTGCTGGGGTTCTCCATCAATGTGCCGAAGTCGCACCTGTGTCCCTCTCAGAAGCTCCTCTTCATCGGAGCGGTTCTGGACTCGGCGCAGTTTCGGGTTTACCCTCCCGAACAGCGGGTTCGGGATATTCAGGCTCTGATTCCTATCTTCCAGCCTTTATCCCGAGTCTCGGTCAGGTTGACGCTGCGGCTTCTGGGACTGATGGCCTCCTGCATCCTTCTGGTGCGTCACGCCCGGTGGCGGATGCGGGCTCTGCAGTGGGACCTGAAATTTCAGTGGGCCCAGCATCAGGGCAACTTGTCCGACCATGTCTTGATCTCGGAGGGCACTGCAAGACAGTTGCAGTGGTGGCTCACGGACCGCGATTGGGTCAGGGGCAGATCCCTCTCCCTACCCCAACCGGAGCACGTAGTTGTGACGGACGCGTCCCTCCAGGGCTGGGGTGGCCACATGGGAGAGGCGGAGATCAGAGGACTCTGGTCTCCGGCGGAGGCCCGGCTCCACATCAACCTGTTGGAGTTACGGGCGATTCGTCTAGCACTGAAGGCATTCCTCCCCTCTGTCCGGGGGAGTGTAGTGCAAGTGTTCACGGACAACACCACCGCCATGTGGTACTGCAACAAACAGGGCGGGGTGGGGTCGTGGACCCTATGCCAGGAGGCTCTGCGCCTCTGGCAGTGGCTGGAACGTCAGGGCGTGTCCCTGGTGGTTCAACACCTGGCAGGTTCTCTGAATGCCAGGGTGGACGAACTCAGCCGTCGGTGCATGATGGATCACGAATGGCGTCTGAGCTCGGACGTGGCGCAAGGCCTCTTTCAGCAGTGGGGAGAGCCTTGGTTAGATCTATTCGCCACCAAAGAGAACGCGCAATGTCATCAGTTCTGCGCGTTGGAATTTCCAAGGCGGCGCTCGCTCGGAGACGCTTTTCGTCGCGAGTGGAGTTGCGGTCTATTGTACGCCTTTCCGCCTATACCACTTCTGCCCAGAGTGCTGAAGAAGATCAGGCGCGACCGGGCCCAGGTTATCCTTGTGGCTCCGGACTGGGCACGAAGATACTGGTATCCCGAGCTACTCAGCATGTCAGTCGATCCCCCGGTTCGTCTGCCTCTTCGGGAGGACCTTCTGTCGCAGCAGCAGGGGACGGTCCTCCACCCGAATCTGTCCAGTCTCCACCTACAAACTTGGAGATTGAGCGGCGACAGTTGAGGCCATTTGAATTGCCTCCCGAAGTCTGTAATGTCATTCTGGCAGCCAGGCGTCCCTCCACAAAGTCGGTATACCCCTGCAGGTGGAACAGATTTGTGGCATGGTGCACAGCAAAGGCTGTGGACCCACTCTCTGCCCCCCTTTCTGAGGTTCTCCTCTTTCTTCTTTCTCTTGCCCAGCAGGTCTCTGCTCTGGGCACTGTCAAGGGCTACCTTTCTGCCTTCTTGAGGCTACCTGATCAGCCTTCTCTGTTCAAGTCCCCTATTGTAAATAGATTTCTTAAGGGCATCACACACATGTTCCCTCCTGTTCCCTTCGTGATGCCCCAGTGTGACTTGAACCTTGTTCTTACTTTCCTGATGTGCGCTCCCTTTGAGCCACTTCACAACTGTCCTCTTCGCCTTCTAACTCTGAAGACTGCTTTTCTGGTTGCCATCACCTCTGCCAGGAGAGTGAGTGAGCTCCAGGCCCTTTCTTGTACTCCACCTTTCCTTTCTGTCCATCCGGACAAGGTTGTGTTGCGTACCAAGCCATCTTTCCTGCCCAAGGTTGTCTCAGCCTTCCACATCGGGCAGTCCATCACCTTGCCAACCTTCTTCCCGCTCCGCATCCCTCTAAAGAGGAAGAGCGACTCCACCGTCTGGACTCAAAACGTGCGCTCTCATTTTACTTGGATCGCACACGCCAGTTCCGGGTGGATGACCAACTCTTTGTTGGTTACGTGGGCGCTAAGAAGGGGAAGGCGGTACACAAGCGGACCATCTCCCGGTGGATCATCTTGTGTATCCAGGCATGTTACTCCATGGCTAAGAAGGAGCCCCCTGTTGGATTGAGGGCTCATTCCACTCGGGGCACGGCGACTACTACTGCCCTGGGCCGGGGGGTGCCCTTGCAGGACATTTGCCAGGCAGCTACGTGGGCCTCGTTGCACACGTTCGCACGACACTACTGCCTGGACAGTCAAGTCCGGAGGGATGGCTTCTTTGGCCGTTCCGTCCTCCAGGACTTTCTGGTGTGATTATTGGTTCGCAGACCCACCACCGGGGTTGGTATTGCTGGGGTATCTATTCTAAGGTAAGGAATCTATCACTAACGTGTCTCTTTCAGATGCACAAGTTACTAATTGTGTAACTATATATCTGTAAGAGACATTAGTTAGTGATAGATTCCTTACCGACCCACCCGTCCTCCCCGTTCTGCGAACCGATATCTAGGGTTAAGGTCACCCCCTTTCAGGGCCCTAGTTTCTTGGCACCAGTGTTGGTTCTATCATGGCTCTGCGTATCTGGCGCGTAAAAGCTGCATATCAGAACTGACGTCAGCGCGCATGGGCGGCGTCTAAGTACTCCGACGACGTCATTCCGGCGCTAACAACGCCGACGACGGACGCGGAGCCGCGAACGACGCCTACCGACGCGCAGGGGTATTGCTACGCAAAAATTTCCGGATCCAGTCTGACGCCTGGGGATATTCTAAGGTAAGGAATCTATCACTAACTAATGTATTTTACAGATACATCGTTACACAAGTAGTAACTTGTGCGGTTACCTCAACATCTTGTCGCAGTTCTAAGCTGTCTAAACTACTATGCTCTTCAGCCTTCACACCCTGGACAGGTCCACAAAAATGCTGTGGTACATCGCCTACACAAACACCATAACATTTCAGGTGACACGCCATGATGCCAAGTGTCAAGAGGGCTCGAAAGTTTTTAATAACAATAAATCCCATTAGTAATGGGAAAAAACGTGTTAATCCACAAAATTCTTGGAACCTAATTTTAAAACGTTGATCAGAGATCTCTATGTTCCTGTGAAACTTACCATACCAGTATGTAGACAATTCACTTTAATTAACTATCTAAAGAAGTAAAAAAAAAAAATTACATATCCTGAAATGACAAATCAAATTCTCAGTAGGATAGCCAACATACCAGAAACAATTTAACAGCCTGTTAAGTGAGCCATCAACTGAAGAAAACCAAGTTCTCTTCACCCAGCACCACATCAATAACCACCAACAGGCTTTCCAGAATATTGTTCCGTTTAATGACGGCTGTTTTGGATTTTGAAACATCTTGAGATATTCACCACATGGCTACATTAATTGGGCCATGAGTTGGCTATGTTTGAAGCAGTGCTCTACAAAACATTTGGTGAGTTGCTGTGAGGACGTCAACTTTTTACATTGAATTTCAGTGAAGCATCACTGCACAAAGTGTTTTATGGGGCAACGATCTCGTATGAATACAGATCCCTGCTCCCTCATTGATGGCAAGATTCAGTAATACTTTGTTAAGCACAAATATTCTTCAGAGCATAAGTAACTTTAATAAATGTAAAAACAATAAATATTACAATACCCTGAAATCATTTTGTTTAAGGATTCGAAGCAAGGTTGCATCAAACAGACTCAGGAGATGTTCTTTTTGCTGGGCTGAAACCGTATCTACTAATATTCTTTACCTCCGGATTTTCAAATAAATGCTCAAAAACCTTGGGGAGGTTGACAACCCATTGGTCTTGCCCTGCTCAAACAATACATTTACCAAGAGTACCAAAAGATATGCCTTTGAGGCATGGGATTGTTCGGAACCTGATACCCAATACGCCTCCATAGCCCCTTGTGCATGGCAGTGGGCCTTTATATATGCATTTGCTATACGTGAAACAATGCACACAAAAAATAGGTTAAGAGAAGATGATGGATATCTTAGCTCTAGTCACAAACTGCCAAGATATCTTCCATGGCTCTCTGCGACGCTAAGACTTATTTTCTATGAAAAATTAATATTTCATATTACATTTCCTAATATTTAACGGACTACAATAATCTAGCAAAGGCTGTCATTCTTGCAAAAGAACTTATCTCAACTATATTACCTACTTTCTATGCAAACCCATTGAAACGGCAATTTCAAATAAGCATCTTAATGTATTTAATAAAATTAGAAAAAGTGAACAGGGTGGAGAGCTTCCACTTCTAATTGTATACGCCTATGGTACATAGATACACCAAACATTTACTCACTATTCTCGTTGCTACCACCATGCTTACATAAAACATTCATGTCTTTAAAACAGCCTCTCTGATTCAATTACAGCCTGTGCTGTATGCGGAATGTTTATTCTTGAGAAACTAGCTACGTGACCAGGTCTCTGTATAAATTAGATAACGCTACCTGTACGGAATTAAACGTTCTAACCACACACTGATGAAACTTCCAAAAAAGTTAAAGTTATATTTTTTAAGTAAAAGAGATGGTTGCTTAGGTTTAAGGTTCTCGTGCTACATTTATAAAATGAACACAAAAATTCAGTAAATCGTGCTCGTTTTGAATCGCGGTGTAAGGAGAAAGCAGAGTGCAGACAGCAGCAGTGAGAAGCGTTTCGAACACGTTGTTGTTTTCATTCATGCGAAGGGTTTGCTAGGCGGTGATGTCAGCGTCTGCAGCAGCTCTGACCTAGGGGATGCAGACGTGTGTGCGCGCGTGTGTGGAGGAAGAATACAGCTAGTGAATTAGAAGGAGGGCCTCCCCTCCTCTCTCCCTGATAAAGATGGCGAGAGAAATCCAGACCCTCAAATGGTCACAAAACTGATCAGTCTCTTCTCGTAACAGGCACAAGCATCCGATTTTGTAAAGTTTTCTACAAGGCTCGTCAGTTCTTCGAAGTAGGAGTATGCTTCTCTATGTAAAGTAAATAGGCAGACCATTTCCTATCAATTGTATTTAATCCATTAAATAACCACTCATGAGATTCATTATTTAAAAAACAAAATGGACCCTCATTATATTTTCCCGGCCAATGCTGGTAGATATTTATAAAAATAAAAAAATCTTCACCCAATTAAGACAAATTGAGTTCAGAAACTCATTGTAAGGGAGAGCACGTTTGTTTTGGTTCATTCATGATTTACTGTAAAATGGCACTGTCTGCAGAACGTCGCCTTGACCTAGACAGCGGCTGGAGGGGGGAAGCAATCCCCCCTCGCTGCATAACATTACAGCAGAAATAGCTTGGAAAAAGCGTGTTCGTCTTGTTTGGCCGCCGCTGGCCACGGTGAGGCAGCCAACGCTTTTCACAACAGCAGTCATACATAGTACTATGGGTAGAGAAATGCGTCATGGCCCAGGAAACCTCAGACAAGAGAAACTAAACAGTAGGCGAAGCACTCCCGTCCAACAGAAATCACCATATTGAAGTAATAAAAAAGCACCTACATACCTAAAAATAAGTCTGCTCAAAGTTCAAGATATGTTTAACTGAGGTGGGATTGAGGGTCGCAATTGCAAGCCATTAGCAGTTTTCCAGAGGGCAGTAAACTGCCCACAATTTTATTACACCATGAATATCTTTTAATTGAAGTGCTTGGTAATGTCTGTACAAACACAAGAATTTTGGAGCAATATACTTTAAACAAAGCTTCCACTCGACAATCCTCCATGCCAAATAACTCTAATGAAGTATCCTGATGTAACATTTAATAACAAAACCAGGCCTCAAACCCGATGACCCGCTCAAAAACAATGTGCCACAGAAACTGTGCTCCCTCTCGAGCACTTAGCTTCAAGAATAGCCACTACCAAGAACCAAGCACCCGTGAAAGCTATTGTGCCATGAGAAGAAATGACCTTCAAGTGCACTGTGTCGTGGAGGGTACCGCCTCCACAAGAGAACCAAGAACGAAGCCAATGAACTGCCATGAATAGTAGGAAGAGACAATGCACTGAAGCCTATTCCAATTATTTTTTTTAAACTAGTGCCGTGAGAACCATGCACCCTCAAGTATACTTTAGGAGAAGTGCGCCTCCTCCACTGTGGTGTCTAGAGACCAGTGCCTCCTCCGAAGTACTTAGCTATGAGAACAAAAAACTCATTTCTAGTTCGTTCAGAACAATTGTCCCCCATTAACATGAAGCAAATTACATGCTGGCCCTGGCTACAGGAGGGGTTTCACAAAGCAAAATGAGGATCGCCCCTGAACAGCTAAAGTTCTCCTGAGTTTCCAGGCCCAATAGCGGTAGGAGCAACAAGACCATCTCCAGGCCATATCTGGTAGGGGTTACGACTGGAACTATAGAAGCAGGGTTGCCATCAGCAGTCTCACCAGTAGAGGGCAAATTAGCCTTAATAGGCAAGAAGAGGTCTATTAGCCGTTTCTCTTTACCCAAGACACTAACCAACACACAATGAAGTGGTGTGGGTTGGTGGAAGACACTGCTAAGGGTTCAAAAGGGAGATGTTGCCTGCCAGTATAAAAGAGGGGGGAGGCCTGAATGTCCACCTCTCCCAGCCAGTCCATTGACTTTTCTGTCTCCACAATCAGCTCCTGGACTACAATACTGATGTATATTTATATCATAAAAAGGTATACAAAGGATTTACCTATATAAAACTAGGGCCCCAAGATAAGTGTCAATGAAGTGTTACTTCTATGTTTGGACCAGATCTAAGTGACTAAGGCATTAGGTGTCTAAAAAAGGAGCACAGTAACACCACTTGAAAGAAGGGGGTTTAACCTGCCATAAGTATCTGTCACTGGGTGCAGTGAAGCATAATGCATCCAGTCTTTTTGCTACCCCACCCTCCACATATTCCTCTGACATATGTCCCCAATCTCTACCGGGATCTCCGTCTCAGTTTTCCCTCTTCTTTCAGTCTTTTTGGATCCCTTTAACTGTACCTTTCTACTGCCTTATACTGTCTCCCTTCTGCAACCACACTGGACTTTTCTAGGCCTTGTTCAGATTTCTGAGCTACCTCACTAAAATACTTCCTTCTTCCCACACAGCAATTACCCCGCTTTATGACTCACCGTTTGCAAATCAAGTCCATGTTGCTAAGTAGCAAGATTCTATTTTTGAATATAGTTCAACTAGGCTATAGATTGTCAGGTCATCAGGATCCATTGATTATTTGACCCAAATTCAATAGAAATCCACAGCAACACTTTTCAGATTACCTAAAAAATACCAGGATATTTTGCAAGGTTTCTGAGATCTCTCAGGGACCTGATTCAGTCTGGTCTGGGGACATTTTATACGGTAAGACAGATCTATGTAGCATTTACTACAAGGGGTTTTGTCTACTGTGTGTTTGCTGTTTGTTTGGCCGCCCTTTTTTGATGGGAAAGGGGGAGATAGAGAGAAAAGTATATAAAAATGCCAATGTTATAACTGTGCCGTTATCTACATATTGGATGTTTCACGTGGATCCAATACATTTATCTGACAGCATAGCCAAGAGAAACTCTGCTCCGTAATAATAATATTGGTAACAGTGGCAGTGCCTAAATCTCACTTTAAGAGGTCAAATACCATTCATGAATATATGCAACTTTCATATAGTTATGAATGTCACTTGTTTCGGTGAAGTGCATCTGAGTAATTTTATTTAGGTCGACGAGATTGAGAAGAATGAGAACATAGTGGTCATGCCTGATAAAGTCATAACCCAGCCAGATTGTATATTAGGACCCTAGCCGGATCGGAGGGGGTGAGCCAACAAACAACGAGGTAGGTATTGTATTAATGTTAATTATAAGAGTTTAAAAAAGATTGACAAAAGGAAAATCAGGGCACGTGAGCAGTGAAACGGGGTGATAAAATGAAGATGGCCCGGAGGATCAGTGTATTGCAGCTTATGGGGGTGAGCTAAACAGCTCATGCACGAATATTACGAACAGAACACCTGAAAAAGAGATAACATATACAACCACATAAACTGGACGTGTTAAGACGACGCCGCCGAAAGTAGTTGACGAATGGCTGACGTGCATTCCCCATCAAAGCCAGGAAGGCATCTCCATTAGAACGCAGATGAACAACAAATGCTAGAAGGTGGAAGACAAGGTGTGAAGGAGGGGGTGTGTGTGTTTATGAAGAAGATTAAATAAATGTCAATAACAGCCCCTTTGAAGGTTGTATTTTAGACGTCCCGCAGATATGATTCGTTCTGAAGCATACAAGCTGTAGGGTGCACCTGTAATAGGGTGAAAATTACATTGCTGTTTATACGCGCAACCAGCTGCGCGACCACCAACCCTAGCTTTTCTGTTGTTCCTAAAGTAGGGCTGCGAAAGGACAACTTTTGGAATATGTGATGAAGCCCATTGTACACGCAATAGAGCATAACCCCTTGATGTGTCATTGCAATATGCACAACTGTGGCGGGCACAGTTGGAATTACCACAATAGATCGCCAAAAACGACACGTCCCTGGGGATTCAATGGGTACATATATATATAGACAGAGTGGTGCCTGTCGAATGTGCTGTCTGCGCGTCTTACCTCTGGACACAGGAGAGCTGGTACTGCGGGCATCCGGGGACCCACTCCTCCTGCCGCTGTCCGGTGGAGACCGTCGCGTCCGACCAGGGGCCCTACTGCCGCCTACGAGCTCCGACCCGGTGGGGCTGCCGCTTTCTGCGCCGAGGATCGGAGGGCTGTTGCCGGGACTGACGACGCCGCCGCCCGGCTCCGTGTTGCTGCCCACCGAGGCCGAGCGCGTCGGGCTCAGCGGGTGAGGGTGCCCACCCCCTCTTCGCAGCTGGAAGTGGACCGTGGCCCGGATGGGCTGCAGAAGCAGGCGGCTGCTGTTGGGAGGCGGGGAGCCGGTGCTGCTGCGCTGCCTCATCCTCTGGGGCTGCTGAGAGGGGCCAGAGGACATGACATCAACCGAGCGCGGCGGGGGCGGGACACGCTTCACGCCGAATGCCCCGGGGAACGGGGCTGCCGAGGCGTTCAAGATAAAGGGTTTATGAAGAAATTTAGAGCCCACGCAGAGACCTCAGTTCGGGAAAGGGCCGTCTGCTGGTCGGAGACTGAGCCACACACCAGCTGCCAGCCCGGCGCTCCTTTCCCAGGCAAGGGGCGTGAAGGCCGGCTTCACATGCGCTGCCTCGTGTGGTGCTTGTACTGGCGAGGGGGGAGGGAATCCCTCGTGCCTGGGGGGCTCCAGGGGAGGGCGAGAGGCGTCCGTGAGTCTGTCGAGGTCCGCAGGCAGAGAAGAAAAAGTACAGTAGAGAGAAAACAAAGAGACTATGGAGCCCTGCCCGCTGCCGAAAACGTGTTTAATGTTGTTATAATGTTCTGTAATCTTCATCCGTCGGTTTCAACCGACATCACAAACATCTTCGTCACAGCAGCACCTCCTGCTTACGAATGACCACTCTGAGGGGCAGCAACCTGCGTTGACAGGAGGGTGGGAGCAGATGGTGACATACGGCAGCTAATTGGCTATCCTCACAACTATCAGGTAACACTATCCAATAAATGATCTCCGAGAACTGTGTTACGTTGACCGAGCGTCCCTATTGGGCACCTCTAAGCTTCTTTCAGCTGGTAGTGTGCTGTCGGTTTTACATAAAAGACGGCTATAACAACCATTAGTGTACCCGCTTTTATGTTCATTAGTAAGGGGCAGTCCAGAGCTGGGCTTTGTGGTAAAGTAGCCAGGCGCTGATTGGAGGGCGAGACTACAGCTAGAGGATTCGCTGGGTGTTCTTACAAATGTGTGTAGTGATCATTACATTGAGAGATCCGGAGAAGAGCAAGTCATGCTCCAGGGACTAGGCGCTGCTCTACTACTGATTACGTGTGGTGCTGCCTGATAGATAGTAAATGCCGGGAGGGGGCGGGGCTTCCACTCCCAACCCTGTATTGGTACTGATGTTGCAGACTACGAATGGGATCGGTACAGCTCGGCCCGTATTGATTGGTTTGACGCTCAGAATACCAGGCTCCTTTGCCATATAGGTTCTCCTTGCATCTTGTATGTAGCGTAATTCTATGTCAGTCCACGGAGGCTCTGATTATGCTTCTCTTATCTTTACTGACCAAACAGCAGCCAATAAACAACTTTAAACTTGCATGACCCCGGAAGGACAACCCCCTCCACTAGTCTGCACCAATCATTATCAAGTCCTGCACAATAATAGTCCATGTAAAACCGGAACCTTCCTCTTTCTTTGCTGCTGCAGCAGCGAGTTAAGTGCCTTTCCCTTATTTTGTTCTGAATGAGGGTTTATGGTGTTGGTGATTGAATTTCATGTTGAACGTGTGTAATCGAGTGCGCACCTGTTTATTGCGCTTTGCGCTTTCCGTCGGTGCGCCTTGCGAGCGTGTTGTGGTTGCCCTTCGTCGGGTTTTGTGTTCCCGGTCCGCCGACCGGCGGCGTGCGCTGAGCACCTGAGCGCGTTAGGGGGCGGTGGAGTAGGAGGAGGCAGACGCGGCTTCGCCGCGCACAGGGAGCAGTCGAGTGTGCCCCTAGCGATACGCGCATGCGCGAGGAGCCGAGTTTCGCTTTGACTCTGCCGGCTCCTCGCGTTTGGCGCGCTATACACTGCATCAATCCCTGGCCTCATAATAACGCTGACCGGAGCGTCTCCGGACCAGAGCTTTGCTCGAGGGGAGTTCTGTATATGCTGAAAGGGGTCTCCTTCCACCTTAGATCATTTTGCCTCTGTGGTGTGTGTGACGACTAGAGTTGCTTGTGTGTGTGTCGAGGCTACACCCCTGGGCTCTCCCCCCCTGTTAATCTCCTCCATACCTCCTGTGCATCAGATATGGCGTATTACGCCGAGGAGGACGGCCAGTGGGTCGAATTTGATGAGTACAATGAGTATGAGCCTGAAGAAGAAGTTTTGGAGGAGAATTTAGGTGAGGCTCTGGCTACCCACGACCGGAGCTCTGTAAGTAAGGCCCTGATTAAGGCGTTAAAGCCTTTTACTAAGTCCCATCACTCGGGCAAGAGGAAGAGTAAGACCTCACGTAAGGGGGACGCCTCAGGTCAACCCCAAGCCCACAGGATAGCGGAGATGGCTAAGTCAGTGATGAGGGACCATGGCTCTATGGCCGTTCAGACATCGGGGGACTCCTCCTCGACACTGCCTGACACTTCCGACTCAGATGTAGATTCTTTAGCTCCTAGAAAGAAGTTTAGGAAAACTAAACATACAGCTTACAAGGCGGACGATAGCCAGGTCCCGAGGAACCTGCTTTTTGACCCCAATAACATAGTTCACCCTAGATCTACGGAATGGGTGCCTTGTGCCGAGGTTGCGCATTATGTCACTAACAACTTGCGCCAGGGTTTTGAGAGTGGGGTTCGTGCCACTCTGAGATCAGAATGCCCCAGACCTTCAGTTACGGGGAAGGTGGCGGATACTCCGGACCTTGACCCCACAATGACTGCATTCATGCGAAAGTTTGCCAAGGACCCTAAGAAGGGACTGGATAGGGCTTGGCGGGGGTGCCAGGACAAGCTTCTGGACGTCTCTGGACCCCTTACTAAAATTCTTGAGGCGGCAGTCAAGGCCAAAGAACAGGGCGTGCCTTTGGACACCTCTGACGTCATGGAATGGGCCCAGCGCGCTATGTGCTTTCTGGGGAACGCGAATGTGGCGTTGTCTACTGAACGGAGACGCTCGTTTCTGATGCGTATAGACTCTCAATTGGCGGAGATGGCCACCAACGAGCCTGGCTCCTTGGCTAATGGCATGCTCTTCGGAGACAAATTCGTGAAAGAAATGGGCAAATACGTAGCCACCTTTTCAGCGCTTGACAAGGCGCAATCCACAATAAAGAGGGTGCTTCACACCGGTGTTTTTGACCGGGCCGGACGCCAGCGAGGTCGAGGGTCCGGCCGAGGTTCCAATCAGACCTCTCGTGGAGGCGAACAGAGAGGCAGAGGATATCGACGTCCCAATTTCTACCCCTCCCGTAATCGAGGAGGTCGTGGCGGAGGACAGAGAGGAAACTACAGAGGACAGCAACACAACTCTGGAGACAATTCCTATTCAGGTACGAATTCTTTGTGCAACAGATCACAAGGTGGGAGGCAGACTGGCCTTGTTTGTCCACAAGTGGCGAGAACTGACATCAGATCCCTGGGTGCTACAATCAGTCCAGGGGTATCAGATAGAGTTTTATGCCTCCCCCGCGCAGCGTCAAGCGCCCGCGCCACTGCATTTTTCCCTACTAGAGCAGAGTTTCATAGACAGGGAGGTGCTGGACTTGCTCGAGAAAGGGGCGATAGTGGAATCTTTGCCGCATGCTCACGGCTTTCTGAGCACGGTCTTCGTGGTCCCCAAAAAAGACCAGGGTTTTCGATTAGTTTTAAATCTAAAGGATTTCAACGCATGGGTGGTGTATCGACACTTCAAAATGGAAGGCATACACCTACTGCGAGACATCCTGTTGGAGAACGATTGGATGGTACGTCTGGATTTGAAGGACGCTTACCTGACTGTGCCCATTTTTCCACCGCATCGACGGTTTCTTCAATTTCAATGGCGCGACAAGTGGTTCGAGTTTGCCGCCATGCCCTTTGGCCTCTCATCCGCTCCTTGGTGTTTCACCAAACTGATGAAACCTGTGGTTCAGTACTTGAGGGAGAGGGGAGTGAGGATGATCATCTACCTAGACGACATCCTGATTCTGGGGTCCTCTCCGGAGATAGTAACCCTCCATTTGTCTTGGACGATTTGTCTACTTCAGGACCTGGGGTTCCTGTTGAATTTGCAGAAGTCCATTCTGTCCCCTTCACAAGCAATGGAATTCTTGGGATTCCAGGTGGACTCGGTGAAGGCCCAATTGCTCCTCCCGCTCAAGAAGAGGTTGGCAATCAAGAAGGAGTTGAGGAGAGCGTTGGCATCTCCGACAATTTCCTTGAGGACTTTGGCTCGCCTGGTGGGCCTGTTGGCCTCGTCCATCCAGGCGATCTTCCCGGGTCCCTTGCACTACAGGGCGATGCAACGATTGAAGGCCTTGCATCTTCGCAAGGGTGTGACTTACGCCCAGCAGGTTCAACTATCGACGGACGCACGCACGGAGATGAACTGGTGGTTGGAGCATCTGGAAGCCTGGAACGGCAGAGCCATCTTTGCTGCCACCCCAGAGGTTGTGATAGAATCGGATGCGAGTCGATGGGGCTGGGGAGCCCGTTGCGGCTCGGTGGAGACCGGGGGCCGGTGGTCCCGCGACGAGTTGAAACTCCACATCAATTGTCTGGAACTCCTAGCGGGTTCTTTTGCAATACGGACACTTTCCCCGCAGAAGATTTCGTGTTGTATTCTACTACGCATGGACAATGTGTCCGCAGTACGATACATCAATCGCCTCGGGGGCACCAGGTCTCGTCTCCTAGCGGAGATTGCCAAGGACTTTTGGCATTATTGCCTGGATCGTCAGATTTCAGTTACAGCGGAATACATTCCGGGTTCAGTCAACGTGACAGCGGACTGGAACTCGCGGTATTTGAGGGATGCCAGCGATTGGATGCTGCATCCCAGAATATTCAGGGCTTTGGACCAACGGTGGGGTCCATGTGTGATAGATCTGTTTGCCTCACGGCTCAACAGACAGTTACCAAATTTTTTCAGTTGGCGTCCGGACCCTCTGGCGATCAGCTCGGACGCCTTTCTTCAGTCATGGACGATGGGCATTCTTTATGCATTTCCACCGTTTATCATGATCCCGAGGGTCCTTGCCCAGATCCGGAGACAGAAGGCCGAAGTGATCTTGATCTCCCCGTGTTGGAAAACCCAAGCGTGGTTTCCGGTCGCGATGAGCCTGACATGCGCACCCCCGGTGCGGATCTCATCGTTTCCAGACCTTCTGACAGATCCGGTGGGCCTTCGACATCCGCTGGTCCTTCTGGATCAGTTGTCTCTCATGGCGTGGAGACTTTCAGGAGACATTGGCAAATGCCGGGCGTTTCTCAAGACACTCTCTTTTTCTTGTCACAGGCATGGGCGCCTTCCACCCATAAACGATATGAGTCTGCTTGGAGACGATGGGTTGGTTGGTGTCACGAGCGACAGGGTGATCCGGTGGGATCTCAGATCTCTATGATTGCAAATTTCTTGTCAGATTTGGCTCGTTCAGGCTTGGCATACAGATCGGTAAACACTTTCCGGTCAGCTATTTCGGCGGGGCATCCACACGTGGATGGTAGACCTGTCGGGGAACACCCTCTGGTGTGTAAGGTTGTCAGGGGGATCCGAATGCTGAATCCTCCGCAACCAAGGTATACGGAGCTTTGGGATGTTTCCATCGTCTTGCGTTTTTTGTCGGCGTGGCCGGCTAATGAGGGTTTGTCTAGGAAGCAACTCTCAGCGAAGCTTGCGATGCTGCTATGCTTGATTTCTTGTAGACGAGTCTCGGACATTCGAGCGCTGGATTTGGCAGGTAGAGTATTTACTCCTACGGGAGTTTCCTTTACTATTTCAAAACGTACTAAATCTCACTCAAAATGTATTTCTTACCCTGCCTTTCCTCATCACAGCAAATTGTGTGTAGTGAAATGTCTAAAAGTTTATGAGGATTGTACTAGAGAGTTTAGGAAGGACTTTGGGCAATTATTGATTTCGCTACAAAGACCCTTCCGCCCAGTCGCTAATGCTACTCTGGCCAGGTGGGTTTCATGGTTGTTGAACCTGGCGGGTATTGATTCTTCCAAGTTTGGAGCTCATTCTGTGAGGGGGGCTATGGCCTCAAAATCCTTGGGTGCCGGTTCTCGGCTTCAGGACATCATGACTGCGGCTGATTGGTCCTCTGAATCTACTTTTAAAACGTTTTATCATAAACCTATTGTGGATGTGGCCTCGGTGGTGGTAGAAACACTTTAAACTAGCATAATCAGAGCCTCCGTGGACTGACATAGAATGAAAAATTGTCTAGCATTCGCGACAAAGAATTTTCAATTCTATTAAGGACACGGAGGCGAGGATTATCCCACCCGGGTGCCAATGATGTAATTGGTATATCATTTGAAATGGTGATGTATATTTTCCCACCCAAATGATGTTATGGCTTGTTGTATTCCTGGTTGTTGGAATAGCCATTACGACATATTTTTTCGTTTCAGGAGATCAGCACAAACAGACCTGAATACGAATCCTGTGGACTGAGCTGGGTCTCAGCTGTGGAGCAGTTTTCCCCTTCGGACAAGAGAATGCGATAGTTGCCACGTTGGGCTACAGTCTTGGTTGGACTGCGGAAGACATCGCAAAGAAAGAGGAAGGTTCCGGTTTTACATGGACTATTATTGTGCAGGACTTGATAATGATTGGTGCAGACTAGTGGAGGGGGTTGTCCTTCCGGGGTCATGCAAGTTTAAAGTTGTTTATTGGCTGCTGTTTGGTCAGTAAAGATAAGAGAAGCATAATCCTCGCCTCCGTGTCCTTAATAGAATTGAAAATTCTTTGTCGCGAATGCTAGACAATTTTTCATTCACTGTTGCGTTCAATTCAACATTTCAAAATTTCGCATTTCAGAAAAACTTATTTACGTATTCATGATAACCAGAATTATAATTGGGTAGTGTTATGTTGTGTAATATATGTTATACCACTTTAACTATGTTCATTCCACATTCCACTTTATAGAGTTCTTACACTGTATTCTTACCTATGTGTTCCAATGTAATAGCAGTTGATGCTGACTGCTAACCTGTCTGGCTGGCTGTGTACCTGCTCTTCTCTGTATTAAACCAAATTTAACCTAATTGGAGTGTCATCATCAATGTAACAACTGGCGACGAGGATGGGATATTTTTTTACATACACCTGGAAACCGCTTTACTTTATTTTCTACTAATCAGACGGATATATGAGCAGAGACGACGTTGGTAGTGCTTAGACGGCGCATTGGGGACTACATATGTGGACGAGCAGCTGATTCCGGTGAGCGACGCTTATTCTCAAAAGAAATATTGGATTTCTGACATTTATCATTAATATTTCACCGTCAAGGGTGTTGGCGCTCGAGCTCCGTGGATCTTACCGTTGCATTCTTTGAATGGGATGCTGAATGCGCAATGATCCCCATGTCATTCTTCTTATGACGTACTCAGGCTCGCAAGTTCTTCCCCGAAGGCTCGCTGCTGTCCTACCGACGTCAGACGTTCATTGTGAACGTGGCGCATCACGTGATGCGCGGCAGCCATTTTGAATTGGGCAGGCCTACTCGCATTAGCTGAAAAAACACGAAGGATATTTCAGTACCGATTTTACACCCACAGATCGGTTTTCCATAGCGGTTGAAGGTACTATTCATAAACGCATTGAACTGTTCTACTGGATTTATATAATTAATACTTTTGAGGATTTTCGACATTTTTCAGGAATTTGGTGGTGAAGATTGGACTGTGTAAAAAGCCGATTTTTTTTTTTTTTTTGTGTGTTGCTCACTCTAACAGATACACTGAACAATTCCACCACAAACAGTTTTACTGGCAACCTTATATTATTTTATTTCGACAAGCAATATTATTGACTTTTTTTTATTATCCTTCAACATGAGTCAACAAACATTTTCCTTAAGTAACCCTCAAGATTTCTGGTGTAAAGGTTCTGAACCAGATTTGAAATGGTTGGAGTGGAAAGATTATTTTTTTAATTATATCGAGACTGTGGACTCTGATGGTAAAATGTCTGCTGAACAAAAGAAACGTATTCTTTTACACTCTTTGGGTCCACAAGGTCTTAAATGTTATAACCAGATGAATAAACCTATTGTTGGGGATGGGGACAGTAATGTTTTCACCATAGCTCTATCTAATTTAGATAAGTATTTCTCCCCAAAGGTATGTATCGGCATTACGCGATACAAATTCTTCCAAAGAAAGCAATCTAAAAGTGAATCGGTTGACGACTACGTTGGGGAATTAAAAAAAATGGGGAATGATTGCGCTTTTGGCGGGTTACTGGAAGATATGGTTCGTGATCAGGTTGTAATGCATGCTAACAACCCTGCCATTCAAGAACGTCTTTGGATGAATGGCGATGCTTGTTTGGATGACATTTTAGCCTTAGTTCGTAAAGCTGAGACATCTAGCAGGTGTGCCAGTGCCTTGAAATCTGAAAGTAGTAACAAAGATGTAATAGCTAAAATTAATTCCAGTTCGAGAAAGAACAGTAACTTTAAACAAAAGAATGAAACATGGGCAAAGCCAAAGTATAGCGGTGAATCTCCCAAATGTTATAGGTGTGGGAGTTCTGAACATCTGGCTTTTGCTAAGTCGTGTCCTGCTAAGAAGAGTAAATGTGGTGCTTGTGGACTGTACGGTCATTATACTAAAGCATGCAGGAGAAGGACAAAGACAGTTAAATGTATTCAAGAGGAAGTTGTCTCTGAGGACAACACTTCTAGTGGTGATGACTAAGCTTCTGAATGTGCTGTGGTTTTGAAGAAGAAGCTTCTTCTCAACATCCGTGATGGATGTTTACTAGTTGACAACAAGCCTGAATGTTGGATGCACATAGGCGGTGTGCGTGTTAAGGTATATGCTGATTCTGGTTCGCCCTATACAATTGTCAACTAAGATGTTTGGCTTAATACTTTTGTTGACAGGGTTGGTCCTAAATTATCTTCTCCAGATATTGACCCGGAGGGTTATAATGGTGGGAAGATTGATATAATTGGTTTTCGTTGGCTAAAATTTGAATTTAAGAATCGCAAATCTTATGGCAAGTTGTACGTTTCTAAAAAAGGTCCATCAGTGTTGGCATGGAAAGATCAAGGGGAATTGCATATAATTCTTGATCCCAATTCGGTGGAAAAGTGTTAGTGATGGATGAAGGCACTAAGACTGGAGGAGAACTTTAAAAAAAAAATCCTGCTGTGTTTCAGAAAAAAATTGGCAAATTAAAGGATTTTGAGCATAAGATAATTTTAAAAGATTCTGCAGTACCAAAAATCCACAAAGTTAGAAGTGTACCAATTGCTTTAAGAAGGGATGTTGCATCTGAACTTGAAAAATTGGTCTCCTCTGACATAATCGAGCCAATTGAAGCATCTGCTTGGGTTTCTCCTTTGGTAGTTGTGAAACGTACAAACGGAAAATTGAGATTATGTGTAGATCTACGCCATTTAAATGATAATATTGTAGTAGATCAATTCCCCCTGCCAAAAATTAATGAAATGTTAGCCTTACTTGATGGTGCTAAGTGGTTCACCACAATTGATTTATCTGCCGCATACCACCAGATTCCCTTGTTTAAAGACAGCAAGCAGTACACTGCTTTTATAACCCCCCAAGGATGTTTTCAATTTAAGAGAATGCCTTTCGGTCTGGCTTCGGCTGCAGCTGTTTTCCAGCGCTTAATGCACAGGTTGTTTTCCACAGTAAAAAACACTAAGTTTTTCCAAGATGACATTCTCATTTTTGGTAAGGAAAAGGCAGAACATGACAATACTTTGGAGAAAGTTTTAAGTATACTAGATGCAAAAGGGTTGACTGTTGAATATACTAAGTGTACTTTTGCTAGTGATCATGTCACTTATTTAGGCCATGTCATTGACTGCAACGGTATCAGACCAAAACCTAATTTAATTGATGCGATCAAGTGCGCTCCTTCTCGCAAAGGGAAAGATGATGTTAGATCCTTTATTGGCCTAGCTGAATTTTGTTCTAAATATATTCCAAATTTTGCAACCAGAACGTATAATATTAGACAACTGTTAAAAAACAAAACAAAGTTTGTTTGGTCTATAGAATGTGAACAAGATTTTGAGGACATAAAAAGCTGCATCACTAACATCGCTTCTTTAAAAAGTTTTAATCCTGAAGCACAAACTATCATCACCACAGATGCCAGCATTAAAGGTTTAGGTTCTGTTTTATCTCAGATTGGGTTGAATGATAAGGAACAAATTGTGGCATATGCTTCCAGGTCACTCTCGCCTACAGAAGAAAAATATTCTATCATTGAAAAAGAAACTTTGGCATGTGTGTGGGCGGTTAATCACTTCAGAGCTTTTGTCTGGGGCACAAAGTTTATTTTACGCTGTGATCACAAACCATTACTCAGGGTCCTAACCACTGAAGGTACAATCAATACTTCTGCAAGAGTTGCCAGACTTGCTATCAAACTACAAGATTTTTGTTATAAAATGGAATATATACCAGGGAAGGAAAATTGTATAGCTGATTTCCTTTCTAGAATGCCAAAACAACTTGAGGAATGTGAAGATGAATTATGGAATTCTTTTCAAGTGGCCTATATTCAGGACATGGATGGCACAGGCATTCTGAAGGAAAAGTGGGATGATGAATATCTCAATGATGAGGAGTTATCTTTGGTGAAATCTCATCTAGCTGAGTCCTGGCCAAAGAAAGTAGATAGCAAGCATCCTTTAAAGTCTTTTTGGGAGGTTAGATTTGATTTAAGTGTCAGAGATGGTAATATCTGGTTTGGCGAAAGAGTCATACCTCCAAAGACTTTGCGTTTATCCATCATGGCTTTCTGTCATGAGGGACATTTTGGCATTGTCCGTTCTAAACGCACAGTTAAAACTTCATTTTGGTGGCCCGGTATGGATGTAGATATTGATAAATTTGTAAGGAATTGTAAATCATGTCAAGCTGCTGATAAATCTTTGGTTATGTGTAAGCCTTCTATGGGTAATATGATTGCACCTAATTCTCCTTGGGAGCACACAGCTATAGACATTATGGGTCCCATTGGTAGTGAGCAGAAATATATTTTAGTGTTAATGGATTTGTTTTCAAGGTGGCCTTTTGTAAAAATAGTGAGTAAGGCTGATACGGAAACTGTTTTGCAATTCTTGGATAAATCTTTCACTTTAGAAGGCATTCCTTCTATTTTGTTAAGTGACAATGGCGTCCAGTTTACGTCAATTAAAGCCAAAGAATACTTTAATAGATTGGGAATCAAGCATAAAACCATGGCTCTATGCAACCCAAACAGCAATGGAATGGTTGAGCGTTTTAACCGTGTTATCAAAAACACCATCCAAATGTCAGGAAATAATAAGGATTGGGAAACTCAAGTTTTGAAAATGGTTTGGTCTTACAGAACTTCAATTTGGGAAGCTACAGGTTTTCCCCCTTTTGTACTGATGCGTGGTAGAAATCCACGAACGAGGTTTACACCAGGATGGTTGTTCAAGTCCAATGTGGTAAATTGGTCTGAAGATTTTGTGAAGGAAAAAAGTCAAGCTTCACATCTCAAGAGCAAAATTTGGTATGATTCCAAGCATAATGTGAAGGATGTTGATTTGGTTGTTGTTCAGTGGGTGAGAGTTAAGAAACCTGGTAAATCTCCCAAGGAGGAAAGTAGTTTTTATGAACCTATGCAGGTGGTAGAAGTTTTAAATAATTCTGTTCGCCTCTCTGACGGACGTGTATGGAACCTCAAGAGGGTAGCTAAGTGTTCACCTCCTCAAGTTTGTTCTCCTCCTCAAGTTTCTTCAGAGAAATCCTCGGATTTGTTTGATTTAGAGGATTTGTTGTGTGCAAACTCTTCATTGCCACCTAATACCATTAGTCAGGATGTAGTATCTGATACCTCCTGTTTTCCTGTATCTGATGTATCAAGTTTGCATAGGTGTGGTGAACTTTCTGATTTGGGTGCTTCTAGTTCTTCTAGTCTGGTCAGTCAAGATGTGACGAATGTTTTTAGGAACTCTAGACGTGAAAAAAGGCCTCCTGTATGGTTGGCTGATTACATTTCTGAAAGTTTTCCCTTATAAGAATCCTTGGGGTTTTTTTTATTTCCATTTCTGAATATTTATTCACTTGCTTTTTTATTTTTTTCACTTCTCATTTTATTTTGTATGGTGGGGGGTGGTGTCGGTTACAAGTTATTGTTTTTTCGATTATGTTCCATGGGGGATGTGTTATGTTGTGTAATACATGTTATACCACTTTAACTATGTTCATTCCACATTCCACTTCATAGAGTTCTTACACTGTATTCTTACCTATGTGTTCCAATGTAATAGCAGTTGATGCTGACTGCTAACCTGTCTGGCTGTGTACCTGCTCTTCTCTGTATTAAACCAAATTTAACCTAATTGGAGTGTCATCTTCAATGTAACAGGTAGTTGTGTTAAGACCACCCGATTTATAAGATAAAAAAATATTTATTTTCGGGACTTCAAGCATACTTGCTAACAGATGGCGTTACTTTACTTTCACATCCTTCGCCCCATTCATAACCACGTAAAGTAATTCGTACTATGTGTAGCGGTCTAGATGCAGAGCGGGCATCAGGCAGGGACCCCTGGCCCGGAAGGGCATGCACACTTGGTAACGCTCTCTGGCCAGGTGTGGCAAGAGAGCATAAATAAACGGGCGGAGTTCGCTCGTGGCTTCTGGCCCGAACCAGTACACGCAGTGGTTGTGCCTTTATTAAGCTGCCTGGGCCTAGTTCCATGAATAGAGTCCCTCTACACTGGCGACGAGGGTAGGCGTCCATCGTCCACGCACAGCGTCACCATCCCCCACTATCGGTGTAACACCTGCTCCCTGTCCGACAGCCCCGCGGTGCGACCATCAACACCTTCGCGAGGGCAACGTCGCTACATTCTGGCCCCTGCTGTGATTTCCAGCCTCAAGACAGCAGCGGAGTTTCCGCGCCGCGTCTGGGTAAACGGAAACCCAATGGCTTTAGGCGCACCAGCCCAAGTCGCGTACTGCCGCAGCAGCTCGAAGCACGAGGCGTCACCTCAAGAACCGCCGCACGTCTACTAAAAGGCAGAGCGAAGCTGTGCGCTCCCAGGAGAGGCCCGGTGTTGAGCCCGCTTTGCTCGCACTGTTACGCCTGTGTATGCAGGGCGCCCCTGCTGGCTTCCAGCCACAGCGCACACGTGGCACAGGAAGGCCACCGCTCCACGCGGGCAACACCCTCAAGTGTCCTGCTATTGCGGGGGGCTGGTCCAGACACTGCCTGAAAAGAAGCAGCAGCCTCACACCCAAAAGCCTGTCCGCTGTGGAAGTGTCAGGACCTGAGCGTTGATGGGTCACTGGTCGGCATCGGCAAGACACGAAAACGTCAAGAACTACAGTTCCCGGCATGCCCGGGAAGAACGTCGCGTGCTTGACGTGAGGCACGCAATTCCCGGAAGTAAAGACGGCTCCCGAGATGATGGCGGGGCCGATAATTCTTTGTGAAGTCAGAGGCTACGGTTGGTATCTTCAGAACTGCCGGTAAGAGTCGACCTGTGTACTGTGTTAAGATTCCTGTGAACCCCGTTTCGGATTGGGTTCACGTTCTTTTTGAAACACGAGGTGGAGTTCGCCTCGTGTGAGATACATTTACCTAAGGTGCTCTCTCGGCTGAGAGAGAGAGTAGCGGTTCCCCGTTGGTGGAAACAGGCATCCTGCTGTTTCTTTGCGGGGAACATTAAGGCACCTACAGAACTCCCAATAAGCAGGAGACCCGTGCTGACCGTTCATTACAGGATTATATGGTAACCGAGTAAGTAGGATAACGAACAGTTGGGGCTCCAGCCACACTCATTCTCCTACCTGTTGCCTACCATTGGAGTGCGGTCTAGAGTGTTCTAATTTGAAGTATTACAGGATTATTTACCTACAGCTGGCAATGTTAAGAATCGATTAACCCAAGCCTGCTGTGTTACTTTCTTTATCTTCAATGATGTACATCTTTATATCCTAGCACAGGAGAGAAGAACTGGGGGAGATACAGAGGGATTTATCTAACTACAAGACGTGAACTCATGTATATATAGGTATGTTGTATATACGCTGACCAGACTGGAATTGTACTAAGGTTATGAGAGTCCCAACAACTGCCTTATGTTCTTCTATTACAGTTGATGAATCTCTGGTCTCACCTCATTCTTCACCCCTGATTTACGGCCTCAGTATTTTCGTTTACAGGTAGGGACAAGGATAGTACAGGGTTCCGAGGTAGAGTGTTGTTGATGGTGTCCTACTGAGTCTTTACTGGAGTGTATGTTCTAAGTGTATGCTCTTGTCATTTCAGATCTCCCTCCCTGCTGTCCCCTTCCTTTCCTTCCCTCGCCTGACTATCCTAGCAGTCTGTGTAATTCCTCCAGACTCTTGGGGACGTCGTGAGGGGGAAGCTATAGGTAATTCAGCACAATCCCGAAGGAACAAGAAAGTGGAGCCTGACAGGAAGAAGGAGAGGAGCATAACAAGGTGGTGTGAGGAAGGGGGTTTTCAATCCACCCCTAGACAGCACTAAAGCGCAGCAACAGAGAGGCTCGGCGCATGGCACGCGAAGATGATGGCGCAAGGCGTGTGAAAATTATGGACCAGGCAGCACAAGCTGCACCACCACAACTACATCCTGCCCGACCAGCTGGGCCCCCAGTGGTGCAACCGGCATCACAACACTCCCAAATCAACGTGTTGCCCCCATTCAGAGAGCTAATAGACACAGCCACCGCATCTCGCAGATGGGCAAACTGGATCAGCACACTGGATAACCATTTTACAGCAACGTGGTAAACGGATGGCGTAGTGAAGAGGTCCGTACTACTGCACTTCGCGGGAGAAGAGATCTACACGCTATTTGCTCACCTACCGAACATCGCAACGCCCAACAACTACAACGCAGCAGTCAGAACCCTGAACATGTATTTCTACCCCCAATTGAACCCAGACTACGAGCGGTTCAAACTGCGACAGGTGTGCCAGAGGGAAGGAGAGGCCATTGACGCGTTCCATGCACAGCTGCGTGAGCTAGCGTGCACATGTATGGACAACGACCAGAACAAAGAAGTAGGGCCCAAGTAATTCAAGGATGCTGGAGGAAGAATCTTCGGACACTCATCCTGCGCCAACCAGGAATCACCTTGGAAGACAACCTCATTCTGGCCAGGTCGCACATCCTATCTGATGCCAGGTCGACAGCAATGGATATCGCCATAACCCAACAAGCAGAGAAACCTGTCACGATTAAAACAGAAAGAGCGGATGCCGTTCGCACCCAAAGCAGAGGCGCCCGTGGATGGCAGCCAAGGAGAGGCATCCAAGGGTCATGCTGCGGATACTTCGGAAGAGAAGAGCACCCACAGGAAGAATGCCCGGCGCAAGGAGGGACATACTCAAAGTGCGGCACCCCCAACCATTTCGCAGTGGCGTACAGAGGAGGCCCGGAGAATCGAGGAGCCCAAGGGTGACGTCCACCGTCGAGGGCAGTAAAACACCTATCGTTGGAGGATTTGGAAACCCCAAAGACAGCCCTAACACCCGCCTCGCCAAAGACACTACCTGAAGGACTCATCGACAGACGAGGAAGGCAAGTGCTACCTCATCTCATTTGCAAGTGATCTCAAGTGAAAGAGACGCCCACAACCCACGTGCGCCCTAGTGATTGCCGGATCCCAGTTCACCGCGCTGATTGATACAGGAGCATCCGTTAACGTCATGGGGTGCCAACAATACAAATGACTCAACCCTAGACCGGTGTTATCCCAGTCACATGTTAGGATTGTCACGTACGGCAGCCTCAGGCCACATTGCTCAAAGGGAAGATGACTGTCCAAGTAAAGGCGGAAGGCCACAAGGTCACCACCACCTTTCATGTGGTTGACAAGAGAAGTGGACATTTTAGTGGGGAGCCACACCGCCGAGGATCTCGGCATGGTCCCATTTGCCAACGCAGTCAAGGCCCTGCAGACAGAGGATGTCCAAGAACTCTTCCCACAGCTATTCAAAGGACTTGGATGTATAAAGAATGCTCCGATCAAGCTGCACATAGACAAAGCCGTGAATCACGTTGCCTTAAGACACAGGTGAATACCGTTACACCTCAGGCCGCTCGTTAAGAAAAAGCTCCAACACCTGGAACAGCTAAGGGTCATCGAGAAGGTCACCAGACCGACACCCAGGGTCTCTCCAATGGTAATCGTGGAGATACCAAAACAACCCAGCAAGATCCGGCTATGTATCGACATGTGACTGCCCAATCAGGCGATCAAACGTGAAAGACAATTGACACCAACCGTCTATGACATCCTAGCCGATCAGAATGGGTCCCGCTGGTTCCCCAAGCTCGCGCTCAACGCGGGGTTCTATCAGTTGAGGATAGCCGAGGAGAGCCGATACATCACAACCATCTCGACCCACATAGACCTATGCTGCTACAAGAGACTGAATTTTGGCATCTCATTAGCGGCAGAAATCTTCCAGAATACCATCCGGGTAGTGCTGTCACGACTCCAGCGAGTGTTAAATGTCAGCAATGACATTCTGATACATTCAGCAAAGATGGAAGAACACCATTGCCTCCTCCAAGCCACGCTCCAACGTCTTGCCGAACATGGAGTGACCCTTCACAGAGAGAAATGTTTGTTCTTCCAGAAATCCATTGACTTCTATGTATTCAGCCAGGACGGAGTCAGAGTAGACCAGAGAAAGTAGCAGGCCTTACAACAGGCCCCTGCCCCAACGACCGCGTCCGAGATCTGAAGCTTCCTTGGGATGGCCACCTATTACAAGCAGTTCATGCCGAACTTGGCCACACTGGCCTAACCACTGCGCGCCCTGACAAAGAAAGACACCACCTGGAAGTGGGGCCAAGAAGAAGACGCCTTCCAAAAGATCAAAGTGGCGTTCCTGGGGAAAACGACTAAGGCATACTTCGATACCACATGGATGATGGTGCTCCTGGTGGATGCCAGTCCAGTCGGATTAGAGGCCCTCCTGACCCAGGAAACCAAACCGGGAAAATGGATACCGCTCCCATTCGAGAGCAAGGCTCTCACACCAACCAAAGGCAGGTGTTCCCAGATCGAGAGGGAGGTGTTGGCGATCAAGTGGGTCTGCAACCACTACCATTTTTATGTCAGTGGACATCCCTTCCGAGTGGTGACCGACCACCAGCCACTTATCCCCCTGTTCAGAGGCACTGCACAACATCCCCCGCCACTGATCGAGCCCTGGGCGATACAGCTGCAGCACTACAGAATGGAGCTGGTGTACCGACCTGGGGCAAAGAACCAGCCGGACTTTTTGTCACAACACCCGCCTGAGGCGGCCGGAGATGAAGGTGACCAAGAACTCAAGACAGAAGAGTACGTTGGTATGGTGTCTCAGTGGACCCGTATGTGAGCCCTCACCCTGGATGAAACCAGAGTGGAGAGCAGCACAGACCCTGTATTCATGAGGGTGCTGAAATCACTCCAAAAAGGATCCTGGGAAGACTTTTGCATGGAGTGAATGGATGGAATGAGACAGACAAGGACAGGCTACGAATACTCTGGAAGGTGCGGGAGGAGCTAAGCGCAGACGCAGATGGTGTGGTACTGAGAGGTTCTCAAATTGTAATTCCTGCAAGTCTGCAAGACCGAGCCACCACTATAGCCCACGAAGGACACCAGGGGACCATGCGGATGAAGACTCACAAGAGGGAAAAGGTGTGGTTCCCGGGTCTTGAAGCTGCTGTCGATACTTTGGTGAGAAATTGCAGGCCATGTCAGCTCACAAACAGCCAAGAATGTCCCACTCCAGTGATAATAGAAGAGCCTGCAACATCCCTGTGGTCACGCATAAGTCTTGACTTCGGGAGTTTTCCAGACAGCAGTGTAACCGCAATCTTGATTGACAGCTACACAAAATACCTCAAAGTCGAGGTAATTGTGTCCACATCCTTCACCCACGTACAATGAGTCCTAGAGAAGACCTTCTCACTCTTCAGGTTGCCTCACGAAATCAAGACCGATAATGGGCCCCCATTTCAAGTACAGAGTTCTAGAACATGTTGGCACTGTTGGGAGTTCATCACCACCGCATCACTCCCCAAGGGCCACAAGTCAACGGAGAAGCTGAGCACTTCATGCGGACCCTCAATAGAATCCTGCGGATTGCAGTCTCCGAGCAGACCGACCCGGAAGTGGCGCTGCACAAGTGCCTGTGGGAGTATCGCAGCACTCAGCACTGCACGACACAAAGATCACGATGGTCCTTGATGCTGGCTGGGCCCCATAGGGACACCATCCCTGCTACCGACGGCTGGGCTCCAGAACTATACGACCCTGCCAACGCCCACGCCCGAAGAACAACAACCAACATGCGAGCCAACAAGAGAAGAAGAGCCAAAGACAGAATCATCATGCCAGGGTGCACGGTCCTAGTCAGGAACCGACGCAGCGGAGGGAAGGTCCGCACAGCATGTGAGCCCTAGCTGTTGACCGTGCTGAAGACCAAAGGTGCCCCTGTCACGGCTCAAAGAGGTGATGAGGTCATCACCCGAAACGTATCCTGGTTCAAGCAAGTACAGGAAGCTGACACAGACCGGATGTCTTCAAGCCAGGAAGAGGATAGAGAAGCGACGGCGGAAAGCCTGTTACCAGGCTCAGTGGAAGAGAAAGCCGTGCTGAGCCCACCTTCACCCATGGCGGCGGAGCCATCAGAACCTCGTCACCTGGTGGCCCTAAGGCGAACCGAGGAGACCACCACCGAGGTACAACCTGAGGCCCAATCCAAGACTGAGTCAGAGACTCACAGACTTTATGTGTTGATTTGATTGTTTTGTTTGAACACTGACTTGGGATGAAATGTAGCAGTCTAGATGCATAGCGGGCATCAGGGAGGGACCCCTGGCCCTGAAGGGCATGCACCCTTTGTAACACTCTCTGACCAGGCGTGGCCAGAGAGCATAAATAAACGGGCGAAGGCCGCTCGTGGCTTCTGGCCAGGACCAGTACACGCAGTGGTTGTGCCTTTATTAAGCTCCCTGAGCCCGGGCCTAGTTCCATGAATAGAGCCCAGCTACACTATGGAGACAGGAAAAATCAAGAACTGCTAATAGAAACTCTCCCACTCCAGCTGGGCGCTATATAATCATATCACCCCCTCCGTAATATATGTTTTTAGGTCGAGGACCGTCGCACTGCGTAGCAGTGGGCGGAGCCCGAGATTTAATGTTTCTTAGAGGGGGCTTGGAACCCGCCCCTCTTCTCCATTGGCTGGCCTAGTAAATGCTGGCCAGCCATTGGAGGAGAGGGGCGTCACTCCCTTTAAGCCCCGTCTTTTTCTGATTCGGGGGCGTGTTTTTTAGGTTCTTTCTATCTGTGACGTCATTCGTCACTCAAACCTAAAAAACACGCCCCCAGTCTGAAAAGGACGGGGCTTATGTGCCTCTCTCGCTATCAGTACAATCACTGTTCCGCCTGCCTAGATTATGTATTGCAAACCATGATTTCCAAGTTATCTTTGTAGCCTCCTATTTGAACCAGGCACACTTACTTTTCTTGTTAAGAAACTACAAAATGGTCCCGGCATATTGGCTTCGGTGGTGGGAGCGCTGCAGGGGCTTGGGCCGCACTTTGGGGGTCACGACATGGCGTCAAAGACTGAGACGGATAAGTAGCAGTCGAAGGCGCCCCGGGGCTCTAGGTTCACACAAACTAACAAGTTGGATCGCTATACTCAGCCTAGGGGCTCGCCGTCTGGAACCGGAAAATCTCAGGAGGTAGGCCTGGAAACGTTGACCACCGCGGTAGAACCTACGCTGCAGGATGTAATGGGGGCAATAGAGGGGGTACGTACGTCGCTAGGAAAGAAGATGGAGTCCTTGGATCATAAATTGGATACGGTAACAATAGAAGTTAATTTACTCCGTGCGGACCTCACTAAAACCAGTGAAAAAGTGAAATCCCTGGACATTAAAACGTCTAGTCTTACAGATGATGTGACATCGTTACAGAGAGAAGTTTGTGATCTCAAAACTGCAAGTGATATTGCAGGCCGTAAGTTGGACGAATATGAAGGGAGGGCTCGTAGAAACAACGTACGTATTATAGGTGTGCCGGAAAAGGCTGAGGGGCAGTAGGCTGATCTTTTTGTTGACGATATCATTCTAAACTATTTAAAGCCCGAGGACTTGGAACATTTTTTACAGTAGAAAGGGCGCACAGAGTTCCTGGTGGGAGACCACGCCCGGGAGCCCCTCCCCGGCCAATGATCGCGAGGGTGCTTAACTTTAGAGACAGAGACGCTATTCTGCAGGCCTCCAGAAATGGGGGTCTACTTCAGTATGAAAACTCTGCGCTCATTTTTTCCCGGACTTCACGCAAGCAGTGCAAAAACAAAGGCAGACCTTTATGGGCATCAAGAGGAGACTTCGAGACAAGGGATTGAAGTATGCCATGCTTTATCCTGCCAAGCTGTGGATTGAACACAAGGGAAGGGCCTTTTTCTTTGACATTCCCGAAGCTGCAGTGGACTGGTTGGACACGATTCATCCTCGATAGGAGCGACAGAGACGGAGCGGAGATGAAGAGGAGGGCATTCAAGAAAAAGGATAAGAACTGTTGACATTGCAGGTGAGGTCGGCATGGGTTGGGGTGGTGCACATGTAGATCCGTTTGGTAAATGGGTGATTGACTAAACAGCTTAGATGAGCCTGATATTGTGGCTGGGGCTGAGCTGGAAAGTGGGAGCTATTCTCCTCCTCACAGTTACTCTTTGATAGTTTAGTCAATAGATGTTGGGGCGACAGGCACACTGCGAGTTGGGGGCGGATAGACACCGTGAGCAGGGGTGCAGGGTGGGGGGTGGTGAGTGGGGTTTGTTTTGGGAGGGACTTGTTTCTTTTTTTGTCTTTTTGTTTGTTGTAGGCATTATGTCTTAAGGCATTATTCAGTATTGTAGCATGTACAGGGTGCAGGAACTGGAGAGAGGACTGACCCACTTCATGTTTTGAGATGGGGGTAGAGGTACAACAGTATTGAGCTGGAATGTTAATGGGTTGGGGGACAAAATCAAGCGAGGTGTGGTCCTTCAGTATATTCGATGTCATGCTCCGGATGTTGTACTATTGCAGGAGACGCATTTAGTGGGTAACGCATGTAGGGCTATGCACAGAAAGGGGTACCGATTGGCTGCACATGCAGGATTCACTTCGGGGTCCAGAGGGGTGGGGATTATGGTTAAGAAAACGCTTCCGATGGTAATTGATACTGTTGTGGTAGACGACAGGGGCAGGTATGTGGGAATAACGGGTCGTTGGGAGGGGCATACCCTATCTATGATGTCAGTTTACTTTCCTCCAGGAATGCAAGCAACCACGTTTGTGGATTTAGGGAAAGCCCTACTAGACTTCCCGAGTGGTCTTCTGATTTTGGGAGGTGACTTTAACGCTGTGGTCTCAGGCACGAGTGACAGACACCCCCCCGGGACATGGGACGAGCGCAACAATGGCTTTCTGAGTTTATTGACACATTGGGTCTGACGGACAGTTGGAGGTTGCTTCATCCGGACTAGCGACAATTCACCTTTCACTCTGGGGCACATGGTAGTCTCTCACGTATAGATTACTGTTTAGTATCAGCAGCTCAGGCACACTGTCTTACCGAAGCTACACACCTGGCTAGGGGCATATCAGATCATTCACCGATCTGGGTTAGGTTTGACATTAATGCGGTCTCGAGTGGCAGGATAGCTCCCATCAATCCCTGGTATATACGAAATCCTAAAATCCGTAGGGAGTTGTTAAAGGTGTTAGAGCACTATTTTCAAGAGAATGAAGGATCGGTACCATTTCCCCTTTTTCTATGGGAGGCTTTTAAGGTGGTTATAAGGGGACAGGCTCTGTCACTAATTACAGGAGCAAAGAAGGAACGGGATGAAGAAGTGGTTAACATAGAATCTAAAATTGCTAGGATAGAGGCGGACTTAGAATAAGAGGTAACCAGGGCGAAACTGCATATTCTGCATCTTAAACAACTGGAATATAAAGCACTGGTCACAGATAATGCTAGAGCCTTAAGTAGAGAGCAGCAGGGCCGGCTATACGATGTTGGTGATAAGGCCGGGAAGCTTATTGCATGGCTGGATAAAAAAGACAGGGCTGATCGGGTAGTTCCGGAACTGGAGACACCAGAGGGCGTAAAAATACTGGATCCCCAGAGTATAGTAGACAATTTTGCAGATCATTTTCGCACAGTATACACTTCGGTTGCGGGACGACCAGAAGAAGACTCCCGCATGTTGTTGCGAGATATCCAACTCCCTGGCCTAACTGAGGAAGATCGTGAATTTATGGACAGTGCCCTCACTGCGGATGAGGTGGCCCTGGCAATACGCGCCTTGAATTCGGGTAAGGCATTAGGCCCTAATGTTCTCCCGATTGAACTGTATAAGCTCAGACCTGATAGGATTGCGTCCTATCTTAGGGATATGTTTGTAGCAGCTCGGGAGGAAGGGAGTTTGCCTTATGACCAACAATTGGCCTCTATAGTTGTTATCCACAAGGAAGGGAAACCAAGGACTAAGTGTGCCTATCATTTCTTTATTAAACGCAGAGCCTAAGATTCTTGCAAAGGTGTTGTCTAATAGGCTTATCAAGGTCATTAGTGGATTAATACACGCCGATCAATCCGGTTTTATTCCCCACAGAAATACGGCGTTGAACAGTCGCAGGTTACACAGGGCTCATACTTTGGAAGAACAAGCGATAATAGCGTCACTGGACGCAACAATGGCCTTTGATACAATAGAATGGCCCTATCTATGGGCGGTCTTGGCTATATTTGGATTTGGACCGGAATTTATTGCATGGGTTAGGCTATTATATACTGAGCCTCTCGCGCAAGTGGTAGTCAACAATCGAGTCTCGGTGGCATTTGGTTTGGGAAGAGGCCCCCGACAGGGATGCCCACTCTCCCCCTTGTTGTTTTCACTTGCGCTTGAGCCGTTGGCAGCCTGGATTCGATGGGAGCCCTCTATCCCAGGTATACGGTGGTCCTCTCAGGTGGAAGACCGGATCTCCCTATAAATCAGATGATATTTTACTTTATTTGACATCACCCAGAAAGTCCCTAATGTCGTCTGTGATGTTTTAGCCTCCTATGGTAGAAATTCGGGGCTCACTATAAACTGGGGGAAATCTTATATGTATGTTCTAAGTGGTGATACCCCAATTCCCCCACGAAATTGCCCGATACAAGTGGCAACTGATGGATTTAAATATCTGGGGATTTTTATTTCACTCGATCCTAAAATTCGGTATGAAAGGAATCTTCTTCCCCCTTTGGCTAGATTAAAAAGTGATGTAGACAATTGGAGGAAGTTACTTCTTTCCCTTTTGGGAAGAGCCACACTTTTTAAGATGATGTCCCTACCTCCCTTTCTCTACGCCCTTCAAAACACGTTAGATATTGTTCCAGCCAATTATTTCCGAGAGGTGGAGGAAGTACTGCGTAAACTATTATGGGAGGTAGACCACGTATCGCTCTGGCTAAGTTGACGTTATCATGGTATGATGGTGGTATCGCCCTTCCAGACATCAGACGATATTATTGGGCCTCTCAATTAGCGGCCATAAATCAAGGCACGTATGGGCTCAGACCCGGGGTATGCAATGGATAGGTGGCTACTCCTAGGTGGTAATTATAATAGAGCCCTATATACCAAATCGGCGAGGAAAAGTTTGACAGGACCCACTAAGGTGGCAGTCAGGATATGGCATGACGCCTCCAACTCTTTGGGATGGAAGGGCCGCATCACGCTGGCCACTCCTTTATTTGACTCGGAGAAGCTGGGTAAACTTTGGAACACGAAAGGTTTCGACAAGTGGAATTTGATAGGGATTGCTAGGCTTGGTGATGTCTGGGTCAAGGATAGGATAAAGACGTTCACTGAACTGCAAACTGAGTTTGAGTTGAATGGGGTAGAATACTTCCGCTATGCGCAGGTTCGACATGCGTTGAGGTCGGCGATCCCGGTAGGGGAGGACGTGCCTGAGGCTTCACCTCTGGAAGATAGAATATTGGATGGTCATTTGCCGGAGAAAACTATTTCCCTCATTTATAGGAAGTTGATCAACCATAGAGCAGAACTATTGTTAGAATGGAGAGATAAATGGATGAGGGATGGTATTGAGCTTGACGATGAAAACTGGCAATCGGCTGTGTCCTCCCCGAGGGAGGTTGCGATCCCGGCAAGATTGCGATTAGTCCAGTTGAAAATACTACACCGTTCCTCCACGTCCTCTGGGAATGTCATTATGTGGTGGATTATTGGGGTGCGATACACGAGGTTATGCAAGAGGTATTGGGAGTAACAGTGTCACCGGAGGCTAGAAGATGTCTCCTTAACATTTGGGAACCTACAGATCTGAACATAGCACAGACTAGGTGGGCTACTCTAGGGGCTATGATAGCGAAAAGAAATATAGCACAGCTGTGGGGGTCCAAGACACCACCTAAGCTAGAGGACTGGAAAGAAAGTATGGACTGGTGCATGTTTCGGGAGAAAATGGTTTATCTGGCCAGAGGTAAACCTCGCAAGTGGGAAACGGTCTGGGGCCAATGGATTCGGTACAGGGGTGACATCAGTGTGCCTCCAGTTGATTTAATACCAGATATGCCCGCATCCCCTTGACCTGTGTAAGTAAAGGTTTACAACCTCTCCCCTCCCTTCTTCTTGTATCCACAAAAATGTATTATTGACATGTTGTAATAATTGTGGGAAGATTTACTCTCTGTACTGTACACTGATTGAAATGCCTAATGTTAATAAAAAGAAATATTTAAAAAAAAGAAACTACAAAATATGCAGCGGGCGGTGCGCATGCGCAGCTCACCTCTCAAGGCACTGTGCCAACGAGGAATGTTGTGGGACGTACGTGGGCTGATACCAGAATAACTTGCTGTGTGGGGTGTTATAACGCACTATGTATCACCCCTTTTATCTTTTCAGCACCGTCATAGAAACACACCTGGTTACGCTACCCTTCTGTGCTGCAACTTTTTTAGGTTTCAGAGCCCCACGGTCGCATTAGCTTGTGTTTAGCGTTCACTTCCTGATTCCCCTTCCTCAACAGCAGTTGGTTGGCTCCTGTTCTTTCCCAAGGCAGTCAGTCCTGCCTTCCCTCCAGCAGAGAGGTTGGTTTGATCCAGGTTCTCCCCTCGCTGCTTGGTACGGCCCGTCGGTTCAGCAGCAGGGCTGGCGGCGGCGTTACTGCGGCAGGAGGACGTGGGAGCGTTGACTCCCTGGGCGGCCGAGGAAGGTGAGCCGCAGCCCCGGAGATGCCCACACAGCGAGACGGTACCATGGCGCACCCTCGGGAGAAAGCGCACCAGACACGAGTCAAAGCCTACTATAAATGGTAAGGGCACCGAGAGGGCCGGCCGCCGAACAGCTAGGGTGGAGGGAAGAACGAGGGCAGAACACTCCAGGAAGGAGCATTTCAGCGCATGAGTTGGAGGGCCACTGAGGTGACTGAGAGCAGGGTCTGAGGTTGAAACTTTGCGAAAGAAGTGTGAATTATTCTTAGGACGGGGTACATCCAGCAGCATGTGATTAGAGAGGGGCAGCAGTGCCTTGAAACGCTACTTGTGTGTTGAGGCGCTGTGTTTATGGTATTTGTTGGTTTATGGGACTTTTCCTGCTGGAATTTCCTTGGTCATAAGAGATGTCATGTGCATTTCGACTCGTAGGATTGGCCAATGCTTGTAGTTTGTAAATTGTGCTGTTGTGTGTTCTGCGTGTAGGATCGCATGCTGGCTGCGGTTTCCTACCTGGGAAGGGGTGAACCCCGACTAGTGGGTCCGGACCTTTTGTAGGATCTGATTCTGTTTTTAGACCCCTGGTCTGAGGTATCCTCTCCCCCTCCTCTGAATTGAGTCATAAGGTGTTGGTTTCCAGGCCTGCTCTCTGTACAAAGCGCAGTGCTGTGAAATGAAAGTACGGGCCCTCTCGCACCTATTGTGTTCAGGATTGGTAGCAATACTCACACACACGAAACTGCTTTTCCTGGTTGGCAGATGGACTAAGAATTTTGTTTCAGTTAGGATTGCATCCAGAACAACCCACTTCTTACGTAATTGGCTTATGTTTCCCACCAAGACCTCCTTTCAGTAACCTGTCTAATTGTGTATTTTGTCTGAAGGGCGAAGAGAGGAGGGATTATGGAACGGTACAAAATAGGAACTTTATCAGCCCTGTGTGTGTGTGTGTGGCTCTGTGTGGATAGCTTTTTTGTAGGTGGCTCTATGTGTGGGTGGCTCTGTCTGTGTGAGGGTGGCTCTGTGTAGGTGGCTCTATGTGAGTGACTGTGTGGGTGGCTCTGTGTGGGTGGCTCTGTATGTGTGTGTGGGTGGCTTTGTTTGTGTGGCTCTGTGTGGGTGTAAATGCAATAGGTCATGCATTTGCAAGCGATTAAGCTATTGACATTGTAAATGACAATGCCATTTAATTAACGATTAAGCTATTGGCATTGTAAATGACAATGCCATTTATTTATGATTTAAAAAAAAAAAGTCATGAGCAATGCCAATAGCTCTACCTTTAATAATGCTGAGACCATTGCATTGTAAATGCTTGTTTATTTTTACTGTTAAGAGAGACAAAGATCTTAAAGCTGGGCCCTAAGTTCTTTGCTTAGGTCGCAGCTTACTAGACAGCACAGCGGTCTGGTTTGCTAAAAACATCTTGGGGACATTCAGAAAGTTGACCCAGGAATGGATTGCGCCCGTTGTTTACCATTGACTTTGTTATTAGTAGCTCACATTTTCTGGCTTTCCACTTCCTGTCTTTACTTGCTTTAGGTTGTCCAGCTCAAGTTTGTATCTCCTGTTGCCCAAACTTTGTTTACTGTATTCTTCCACAAATGTACGTTCTATAATCAGGCCTTTAAGTCTTCTTACCTTGTCACATTTGCTGTGCATTCAAAAACAGAGGTCACATCTCAGGCTGTTTCTTCTAGCTAGCTTTGTGTTTATTTTTCTTTCTTGCACTCCTAAGTGAGAGGATTTATGTGACAATCAGAGTGGCTACTGGGGGTCTGCTTGAGGAAGACTGTACAATATTCTTTTTTTTCGACCACACAATATTATAATGTCTGTAAATGAACTGTGCTGACAATCAAATCAGAAAATCATTTGGTGATGACATTTCCACACAATATTGTTTGTGTTTTTAATACTTTTATCATTAATACTGGATGTGAGTTCAAATGTAATGATAATTTTAACTGAAGATGTGTTGTCTATAATGGCAGTACACTACCATAGTATGCATACTTCACAATACCCCACTCCACTCTTTTTTTTTTGTCTTTTGTTTTGGAACTCTGACGGAGGTCCACAAAAACACTTCAGCAGAATAAAAAGACAAACTTTACATACAATACAAAATTCTTCCTTTATACATCGCTGCCTCTAAGGGGAATTCTTATATCAAGCGTGCTGTATAATGTGCAAATAGTGCAATAAATACATAAGACAATCAAATATTCAACCCACATACATATTATGACATAGGAAAAAAATTACTATTAAAATTTCCTAATAAATAGACAGAAATGTTTTAAAAAATTGATATATCTTAGGACAAACCATTTTATTCGGAGGAGACAGAACCAGAGATCTGGCCTCCTGGGCAGAGTGAATATTACATTTGATAAAAAATGGCTTTAAGAACACGCACCTAGCACTTTGCAACTTTGTACATACAAATAAAATATGATTTAGGTCTTGGAGTTGTAACTGGCACATTTCGCAAATTCTTTTCTCTCTTGGTGTTTTATCCCAGATACCAGTGACTTCTCTTAGAGGCAGCAAATCCAGTCTCAGTAGGAGTATCAGCCTTCTAGTCCTGTGAGGGATATTCCAAGACAAATAAGGCTGTGGTTTATTCCCCAAGGCACTCCCACTGCCCACCTCATTACTGGACCTGGACTTGAGGCAAAATCTCTCACCAAACTGATAGAGGGTATGGACTTCTTTAAAAGCTGTCTCAATACAGACTTAAGCGATACAAAAGGGGATGATGGACGGAGCGTTTGAGCAAATCAAACACTCACCCCCAGTCAACTGATCTGGGTTTAATCCATCACCATTCTTTAGTTCACTCAGACACCCCAGTTCAGACATGGCTATATGCAAATCAGTCTGACCCTGTGCCTCATGGGAACAGTCCAGCCCGAACTGCCAAGCCATGTCTTCCCTGGACCGGAAACAAGCATCCTGGGACCGGTTTCGGATTCATAATCCTCATCAGCCAGGCTATCTTGAATCCAGTGGCCAAGTGAACAAGGGACTCACGTCTGAGCATACCCTGCCAACTTAGGGCGAACAAAGCGATACAAAAGGGGATGATGGACGGAGCGTTTGAGCAAATCAAACACTCACCCCCAGTCAACTGATCTGGGTTTAATCCATCACCATTCTTTAGTTCACTCGGCCACCCCAGTTCAGACATGGCTATATGCAAATCAGTCTGACCCTGTGCCTCATGGGAACAGTCCAGCCCGAACTGCCAAGCCATGTCTTCCCTGGACCGGAAACAAGCATCCTGGGACCGGTTTCGGATTCATAATCCTCATCAGCCAGGCTATCTTGAATCCAGTGGCCAAGTGAACAAGGGACTCACGTCTGAGCATACCCTGCCAACTTAGGGCGAACAAAGCGATACAAAAGGGGATGATGGACGGAGCGTTTGAGCAAATCAAACACTCACCCCCAGTCAACTGATCTGGGTTTAATCCATCACCATTCTTTAGTTCACTCAGCCACCCCAGTTCAGACATGGCTATATGCAAATCAGTCTGACCCTGTGCCTCATGGGAACAGTCCAGCCCGAACTGCCAAGCCATGTCTTCCCTGGACCGGAAACAAGCATCCTGGGACCGGTTTCGGATTCATAATCCTCATCAGCCAGGCTATCTTGAATCCAGTGGCCAAGTGAACAAGGGACTCACGTCTGAGCATACCCTGCCAACTTAGGGCGAACAAAGCGATACAAAACGGGATGATGGACGGAGCGTTTGAGCAAATCAAACACTCACCCCCAGTCAACTGATCTGGGTTTAATCCATCACCATTCTTTAGTTCACTCAGCCACCCCAGTTCAGACATGGCTATATGCAAATCAGTCTGACCCTGTGCCTCATGGGAACAGTCCAGCCCGAACTGCCAAGCCATGTCTTCCCTGGACCGGAAACAAGCATCCTGGGACCGGTTTCGGATTCATAATCCTCATCAGCCAGGCTATCTTGAATCCAGTGGCCAAGTGAACAAGGGACTCACGTCTGAGCATACCCTGCCAACTTAGGGCGAACAAAGCGATACAAAAGGGGATGATGGACGGAGCGTTTGAGCAAATCAAACACTCACCCCCAGTCAACTGATCTGGGTTTAATCCATCACCATTCTTTAGTTCACTCAGCCACCCCAGTTCAGACATGGCTATATGCAAATCAGTCTGACCCTGTGCCTCATGGGAACAGTCCAGCCCGAACTGCCAAGCCATGTCTTCCCTGGACCGGAAACAAGCATCCTGGGACCGGTTTCGGATTCATAATCCTCATCAGCCAGGCTATCTTGAATCCAGTGGCCAAGTGAACAAGGGACTCACGTCTGAGCATACCCTGCCAACTTAGGGCGAACAAAGCGATACAAAAGGGGATGATGGACGGAGCGTTTGAGCAAATCAAACACTCACCCCCAGTCAACTGATCTGGGTTTAATCCATCACCATTCTTTAGTTCACTCAGCCACCCCAGTTCAGACATGGCTATATGCAAATCAGTCTGACCCTGTGCCTCATGGGAACAGTCCAGCCCGAACTGCCAAGCCATGTCTTCCCTGGACCGGAAACAAGCATCCTGGGACCGGTTTCGGATTCATAATCCTCATCAGCCAGGCTATCTTGAATCCAGTGGCCAAGTGAACAAGGGACTCACGTCTGAGCATACCCTGCCAACTTAGGGCGAACAAAGCGATACAAAAGGGGATGATGGACGGAGCGTTTGAGCAAATCAAACACTCACCCCCAGTCAACTGATCTGGGTTTAATCCATCACCATTCTTTAGTTCACTCAGCCACCCCAGTTCAGACATGGCTATATGCAAATCAGTCTGACCCTGTGCCTCATGGGAACAGTCCAGCCCGAACTGCCAAGCCATGTCTTCCCTGGACCGGAAACAAGCATCCTGGGACCGGTTTCGGATTCATAATCCTCATCAGCCAGGCTATCTTGAATCCAGTGGCCAAGTGAACAAGGGACTCACGTCTGAGCATACCCTGCCAACTTAGGGCGAACAAAGCGATACAAAAGGGGATGATGGACGGAGCGTTTGAGCAAATCAAACACTCACCCCCAGTCAACTGATCTGGGTTTAATCCATCACCATTCTTTAGTTCACTCAGCCACCCCAGTTCAGACATGGCTATATGCAAATCAGTCTGACCCTGTGCCTCATGGGAACAGTCCAGCCCGAACTGCCAAGCCATGTCTTCCCTGGACCGGAAACAAGCATCCTGGGACCGGTTTCGGATTCATAATCCTCATCAGCCAGGCTATCTTGAATCCAGTGGCCAAGTGAACAAGGGACTCACGTCTGAGCATACCCTGCCAACTTAGGGCGAACAAAGCGATACAAAAGGGGATGATGGACGGAGCGTTTGAGCAAATCAAACACTCACCCCCAGTCAACTGATCTGGGTTTAATCCATCACCATTCTTTAGTTCACTCAGCCACCCCAGTTCAGACATGGCTATATGCAAATCAGTCTGACCCTGTGCCTCATGGGAACAGTCCAGCCCGAACTGCCAAGCCATGTCTTCCCTGGACCGGAAACAAGCATCCTGGGACCGGTTTCAGATTCATAATCCTCATCAGCCAGGCTATCTTGAATCCAGTGGCCAAGTGAACAAGGGACTCACGTCTGAGCATACCCTGCCAACTTAGGGCGAACAAAGCGATACAAAAGGGGATGATGGACGGAGCGTTTGAGCAAATACAGACTTAGGCATAGGAGAAGCGGGGTTCAGACTAAGACCAAATGTTTCATTTGCATATGCAAAGGACCTAAAAAACGTTGATTGATCTTTTAGTGTGTCGAACATTTCTGTTCTCAGGGCAGCCCTAAGTTTACCCTCCGCCCCCAAGAGAGGGAGTTGTCCCACTGCAGAGCCGCTGCCAAGGATAAAATAAAAGACGAGGCTAAACCAAATTCAAGGCGTAGTACATGTGGGGCGTCCAAAGAGTTTAGATTGCAAATTTGACGCAGGATTCGTCCTTCCGCCGTATCAAAGGAGAGCCAATAATTCATCTCCAATACCTCGGCAGCATATGTTAGTGAAGGAGGGGTTTTACCTTAAAAACTGATAAAACATGGCCAAAGTGGCATCTCCCACAAGTTTTGTAAAATCTGCTGTTTAATGAACTCGCCTTGGAGACAGCCTTACTAACACAGTGTTTAATGTGCTCCAAATCTCGGCCTGTTTTAGAAAAAACCTTCCCCAAATATAGGTACGAGTCGACCAATTCCAGTTTTTCGTAACCTAGCATCTATTTTAGACATCACTTTAGTCTAAGCCCCTGCTTGCATAGACCACAATCTTGCTCTTTGCAATATCAATTTTCAGGAAACGGGCCTCTGCATATTTACTTAGGGCATCCAGACGACGTTGCAGACCAATGGGCGTTAGATCAAATATTGCAACATCATCTGTGTATAATAGAGAGCCAACGGGCACTGTACCAATTCTAGGGGCATTCCCCCTCCCAGAGGTCAGAGCGCCAGGGAGATCAGCAATATACAAAGAAAACAAAAAAGGTGCTAGTAGGCAACCCTGCTTAAGCCCATTGTATGTTCTAATTTTACAAGATAACCCCCGTAAACCTCCCATCAGAACTTGGCACCAGGTATCTGTATGCAATTCCATATTAATGCCCACAAGATGATAAGGTATGCCAAGGAGGAGGAGCTTTCTCCACAGATTTTGGCAATTCACTTTGTCAAACGCTGTGGAGAAATCAGTAAAAGCTGTATACACTGACATAACCCGTAAGAAAACATATTTCTCCACAATAGTTTGAACGGCCGCTATATTGTCCAGGATCCCATGGTACTTTCTAAAACCAGGTTGTTCCGGTGGTAGAAGATTCTGATCATACACCCATTGTTGAAGATGACATAATATGCTTTTTAAGAATAGTTTGCCTGATTTGCAGGGCAATCTGACTAAAGCTAGCCGGCAGAGTTTTAGGTCCCTTTTTATACAGAGGGACTGTAATACTCCCCTTCCACTTGGGGGAAGGGGGGGATTTTATTTGGAAAAAAACAATAATTGAAGAGTGACTCTAAAAAAATCACCCCATGCATCTGGCTCCTTTTTGATTAGTTCAATCGGGATTCCATCCGGCCCTTGTGCGCCAGTGGTTCTAGCATTCTTTATATAGCTTACCCCTTCCTCCCCTGATGGGGGGCCAAATTCAGTAAATTCAATAAAAGTGGATTTAACCCTATCAGTCATCACGTAAAAACTGGGCTGTTAGTTCTTGTATAATAGGGAGATGTAGTCCACCCAATCCTTCTCTGGGATCGGTATGGGTAGAGCCCTCTGCCTAGAATCACAATATTCTGCGATCAGGTGCCAGTACTTTCTTGAGTCTTTGGCCCTTGCTGCTTCCCTCACCCCAATCCACTTAGCGTCAGGCTCCCTTCTTTTTCCACTAAGCATACAGCGTCTTCTTACTCGCTTAAGGCGATTAATTTCCTGCTGCCGATCAGTAAGGAAATGTATATACTGTTTTCAGACAAGACGGTTAATGGCTTGATTTAAAGGCATCAGAGGGGACGTACCCTGTTTGGGCAAACGAGGTCCGGAAGATATAGAACTTATATTACATATCTTCTCCCTTTGGGCCTTAAAGAAGTGAATAATATTGGCATGAGCAAGACCCTGCTTTTCTACATAAGCCTTCTTCACAATCAAGCCTACTTCAAGGGTGTTTTTTTGCGAACAGAAGGTCCGACCATTTGCTTTATTAAAAGTAGCCATGCCCTGACCAATATTCCCCGGATCCAGTATGGGTAGATCAAAAGCCACTGTCATTTCCACTATACTATGGTCGCTCCATATCGACGGGAGGACAAAGAGATTATCACAAGCCCCAAACATTTGATAGGAGACAATCACGTAGTCTAAAAGGCTGCACATTTCCACACCATTGCACTCTACTCTGCACTACTCCACACTATGCCATTCCACTCCACGTGCATCACTCCACTCTTCTCTGCACCACTCCACTCTACTCTATGCCAATACATCTCTACCCTACACTACTCTACTATGCACCACTGCACTCTACACCACACCACTCTACTCTGTACCACTACACTCTTTGCCACCCTACTCTGCAACACTGCACTCTATGCCACTGCACTCTACGCTATAGTGTCATGAGACCATGTGCACCAGGACCCTTGTGGTTCTAGGTGGACTCAACAAGGAAATATGTAAGTTGCTGGGAGGTGTTAAGGTGTAGTTATTAACAATTATGACGTAATGAGTGTGCCATGTGCGAGTGTATGCTGAGGAATAAAGATGTACAGTCCAGAGCACCGTGTATTGCCTATTCATTTGTATGTTCCCAGGCTTGGAATGATACTACACCTGGAGATGAGGATGGGATCAACCAAGGAACAACAGGTACATGTAGGTGTGGCTGCTTGCAAAGACGAACAACAGACAAAGGTTAACTACCACACGAAACAACAGACAATTTAGACATTACCCCAAGATTAGAATAAAGGTCAAAGTTTGCCCTACAACCTTTATCATAGACAGTGGTGTGTCGATTAACATTATGTCAGTAGAACAGTTCAATAGTATGTCTCCTGTAGCACATCTCCTCCCGTCAAATACAAAGGTGTACAAGCGAGCGGCTTCTAAACCATTGCAGAGTCGTGGGTCATTCACAGCGACAATGAGACATAAAGCAGTATCAGTACAAAAACAAATTTGTGTTCTTCAGGAACTTCGTCTAGTGCATGCCTACTGCATTTTGCAACTGCTGTTGACATGGGTCTGGTATCTCTCAATTACAAACTTCATACTCAATCGAAAGTTGTGAGTCAGTTTCCGTCATCGTTTCGTGGCCTAGGAAGGCCCAAAACAATGCAAGTGTGACTTCATATTAGTGAGGACATTCGCACTGTTGCCCAACAGCACCACAGAGTCACTTTTCACTTGCAAGAAAGCATTGAGAAATAACTAGAAACACTGTGGAAGCATGACATAATTGAGCGATCCACCGGTCCTATGACACGGGTCTCCAATAGTGACTGTGCCAAAAGAGGACAGTGGCGGTGCAGTGTACATTTGTATTGATATGCACCAGGCCAACAACGCTATTGAACGAGACAGACATCCTGGTCCACACCTAGCGGACATGATCATGCAACTGAACGGTGCCATAGTCGACTTCCGTCTTGACCTGAATAAGAAATACCATCAACTCAAATTGGAACAGGTACATCACTACTTTTTCGACTCATGTTGGTTTGTTCAGATACAAAAGGTTGAGTTTTTGAGTGTTGTCAGCTTCAGAAACATTTCAGGATGTTATATGTCGAATAGTTCAACTTGTCATGCTTGCTTTTAATCACAGTGATGATATACTAGTATTGGGGGGAACGCAAGAGGAGCATGACAAGCCTATTATGCAAGTGTGCCAGTTACTTGCTGATGTAGGTCTCACTCTAAATGCAGCAAAGTGTGAGTTTCACAAGACCAAACTCCAATTCGTTGGACACATATTCTCTGATGGGGAATTGAATCCTGACTCAGATAAAGTGTAAGCACTATAAGATAATTCCCGCAAGATGTCACCATGTCTTAATCCTTCTTAGGCATGGGCAGTTATTGCTAAAGGTACATTTGGGACTATGCTACTGTGAGTGCCCCATTGAGAGACTTGACAAAACGAGATGTGCCTTTCCAGTGGTCTGCTGAATGTGATCAATGCTGCAAAAAAATAAAACATGCAATTGAAAATGCATCCAAGATGGACTATTTTTACCCCAAGTTACATACTGAGATCACAGTTGGTGCGAGCCCAGTGGGGCTGGGGGCTAATCCGTGTTCAATATAATTGTCATCCGAATACTCAGAGACACATTGTAGCATATGCCAATCGAAACCGGTCTGACACAGAATGTGCCTATTCTCAGCCAGAGAAGGGGAATCTGGCTTTCGCGTGGTCCTGCGAACATTTTCACGTGTTTCTGTATGGAAAATGTTCCACTATCATTACAGACCACCAAGCGCTGCTCACTATTTTTGAAAACCTAGAAGCCAAGATGCCCCATCACATTGAGAGTTGGGGGTTGTGACTGAAAGAGTATGACAATGTAATTGTACACAAGCTGGGTAAAGATCAGAATCATGCTGATTAATTTTCACAAGTACTGTTAGAGCGGCAGCTTTTGACATCCAACATGTCTGAGGGGTTGTGAGGTCCAGAACGCCAGCAGCCCATCCATTGAACAGAATATTGCTGCTACTAATGCTGATTAGAACATGCTTATCCTCAAAGACATCATTTCAACTCAATCGTGTAAGAAGCATGCTCAACCATTTGCTGACCAAGTTGAATTAAAAAAATTCAAAACTGTATAGGATGAACTGTCCATCAACAAGGAACGTGTTGTATTGAGAGACTCGAGAATCGTCATATTTGAGAGGCTAAGACCGTAAGTCATTGAACTAGCCCATGAAGGACATTGGGGCCTGGTAGCCACCAAAAGAGCCCTAAGAGACCGAGTAAGGTTCCTGCGCCTAAATGAGCGAGTGGAGAGGGAACTAAAAGAGTGCCATCTTTGCATCTGTCATTTTTCCAAATTGACACAACATCCATTGACAATGTCTGACCTGCCTGCACAGGCTTGGGAAAGAGTTGCAGTTGATTTCTTTGGGCCTTTTGAAAACATACATCATCTCATGGTAGTCATCGATGAGTATTCACGTTTTCCTTTAGTGAAAGAGTTATTGTCAACTACTCGTGCAGCTGGATGACATCTTTGCAGTGCGGGGTATCTGCACCATTCTCAAATCCAACAATGGTCCGCCATTCAATAGCAAAGAATTCAAGGAATATCTGGTCAGACTAAATGTCAAGAAATAATTAAAAGAAGCATATAAGCAAATATAGAACATTTATAGATTATAAACAATATCAGATTCATGGGATTTGAAGCAAAATTAAAGTGTGGGGAGTCTTGAAATTTCTTTTTTTCATATGATCTTTATTTTAATTTCCAATCAGAAGCATAAAGCCCAATGTCAATGTCAAGCATCAAAAGAGCACACCTCTGTGGCCCCAAGCTAATGGTGTTGTATAACAATTCATGGGTACCCTCAAATGGGTAATTCAACAAGCATTGATGGAGGGAATAAAGTTATACCAGGTCCTATGTCAAGCTCTCGTGCTTATTGTTCAACTCCTCACTCCAGAACTGGTGAGAGTCCTGTCACCTTGCTATCTGGGAGAGCCATCAAAACAAAACTGTCCTAGTGAACAGTAGACCATTCCTTTAATGCAGATAAGGTTTGTGCCATAGACACTTCTCGAAAGTGCCAGATGAAAACATATGTCGATTATTGTCAACGGGCTAAGGAAACAGTCTTTAATGAAAGCGGCTGGGTCCTGATCAAGCAGAAATGAAAATGGAAAACCAGCGCTAAGGGAAGAGTAAAGATCCCCCTCCCACAGAGCCGAAATACTTTGAAAACTAGAGTCTCAACTGATTCCAAAGAAGAATAAACAGGACAAACCACAGACAGACGCCACAACAGACCAATCGGATCATGTGGGCCAGACTGACTCCGATACTCCTTACACACTGCTTGATAACCAATCTAGAGGCCGAAGGACTGGCGGAGATCTCTCTAGACCCGGCAACGAACGTAACTTGCAACCAAGGAGATCCCTGAAGGGCAGGATGCACTGGCAGGATTGCCATAGGAGACCCACTGCTATGCCACAAAGGGGTTCACCCTTACCTACTACTACAGGGCTCCAACGACCAGAGGGAAGGAGACTACAAGGCCCCACCATTGACTGTTATTGTTGTTTGATGGTTCATTCTCGCCACAAGTCTTAAACAAACAATTTAGGGACCCTTTAAGAGGTTATCTGAAATTGTAATGGGAGGTTCGTGGAAGAGGGATGAGGGCTACAGACCTCTCTGGCTAGACCTGTGACACAGTTGCCATGTTGGGGGAACACACAGGTGGTAGGGGAGAGTGGGGAGGAGGAGGGTTGGGAAGGGGGGTGGGGCAATATGTAGGATGTGTTGTATTGTCCTGGGATGTAAACTGGCTAGGCAACAAGGTTAAAAGGGGACTGTTGGCCAGATATATCAGGAAACACAAGCCAGACAGTCCTCATGTAAGAGACATACATAAGGGGCTCTAACTGTAGTTTTTTGGAGAGAGGTACATATAAAATGGTGGCACACACAGGATTCTCTACAGGATTCCAGGGAATTACCATCATAGTAAGAAGGCCCCTCCTTCCATGTTGAAAAGACATGGGCGGACTCAAATGGGACAGAAGTGGCAGTGAAGGGCATATGGGGCTAGAGTGCTGTCACTCTAATTAGTGTGTATGCCCACCCAAGTGTCCCGAAACTGACCTTGGACGCAGTGACGGGGGTATTGCTTGAGGCTAACTCCTCTGTTCACATTAGGGGGGAGGTTTTAATGACGTCATGGATCAGTCCCCAGAACGTACTAGCCCGCTAAAAGGCCAACAACAAAGAAACAACCGTAGCGAGCTTTGTAAACATGGTGGGGCTCACCATCCTAATAATCATGCATATTCTTACCACTCAGGTGCACACAAGGAGTTCTCTAGACTAGACTATATTTTGGCACCGGCCGGGGAGGTCAAAGGATTAGAAAAAGCTGATTATTTAGCCAGGGGATTGTCAGATCATTCCCCACTTTTGCTGAATCTTGGATTCCGCTCATGCAAGGAGACACTGACTTGGAGGTTAAATGCCTGGGAATTATAAGATGAGTCTGTGGCCAGGAAAATCCGTATAGACACAGAAATATATTTTGAGGAAAATAAGGACTCTGTCACGGCTGCACAGGTTCTATGGGAGGCTTATAAAACAGTACTCAGGGACAGGGCGCAAAATATTATTGCCCACAGGAAGAAAATGGAAGTGCAGGAAATGGAGAAATTCGAACAGACTCTACTGTAACTAGAGGGCAGCTCAGGGGACAATTCAGACCCTAGGAGATATTGTGCATGAAAGAGATCACCTGCGGATAATACCAGGCTCTGGCACATCAAGAAGCCAGGGCTATGATCCTTTCTGCGCAACACCATCTATATGATGCAGACAACAAAGCTGCGTTACTATTGGCCTGGATAGGTTGGAAAGTGGTAGAGTCCAATTGGGTTAAAGGGATTATTGGAGACAAGGGGATCCCATGAGTCACACCAAAGACTATTGTGGACGAATTTGTACTGTATTGCACAGCTTTCTATAAAGCCCAGCCACTGGCTGATGCAGTACACATAGAAACATACCCGGGAGAGAAACCTTCCCAACTCTGACTGGGGACACCCAACAAAGCCTAGAGGAGGAAGTAGGCTTGGCTTAGGTATTGGCAGCTATCGGTCACTTGGCCTCAATGATATCCCGTCGCAACTCTTCAAGAAGAATGCCGAATTCCAAGGTCCCTATTTGATTAATATGTGCACAGAAGCCAAAGAGACGGACAAACTCCCACTAGATCTTTTCAGCGCCACTGTAATGGTGCTCAATAAGCCTGGTAAACCACCCTCACAATGCAGTTTCTATCACCCGGTTTCCCTGTTAAAAGTTGAAACCAAAATTCTAACTACAATATTGGCCACCAGGCTTCTCTCGGTCATTAGCACCTTAATACACTGGGACGGTATACACTCAAAATATCGAGTTTTTAATATCGATTTGCATTAATATCGATTAAAAAATATAGAATGGACACAATATCGACTGGACAGAATATAGACTACAAAAATATCGAATAGGATAGCATTAATATCGAATCAAAAATATAGAATGGACATAATATTGAATGGACAGAATATAGACAACAAAAATATAGAATAGACAGAATATAGACTACAAAAATATAGAATGGACAGAATATAGACTACAAAAATATCGAATTTGAGGTAAGTAAGTTAATATAAATTTTTGAAGTGTTTTTTATGTTAGTATATGTTTGAAAAGTGTATATTTATTTTATTATTTATATTAATTAATTATTTTTATGGTATTTAATTTTTGTGTAATATAATTCTGTAGCGGGTTGTGGGTTTAAGGGGAATAGGGTGGGAAGTAATTTAAATATAATTCATTAAATATATTTATTTATTGGTATTTATTTTAAATTAATTGTTAATTAATTATTAATTGTTAATTAATTAAAATATAATTGGTAATTAATTTTAATTAATTGATTCATTGATAAATATGTTAATTTTAGTAATTTATTTTCTGTAGCGGGTTGTGGGTTTATAGGGGAATAGGGTGGGAAGTAATTTAATTATAATTAATTAAATATGTTCATTTATTTATTGGCATTTATTTTGAATTCAATGTTAATTAATTAGTAATTGGTAATTAATTAAAATATAATTGGTAATTAATTTTAATAAATTGATTAATTGATAAATATATTAATTTTAGTAATTTATTTTCTGTAGCGGGTTGTGGGCTTATAAGGGAATAGGGTGGGAAGTAATTTCATTATAATTAATTAAATATGTTAATTTATTTATTGGTATTCATTTAAATTAATTGTTAATTAATTAATAATTGGTAATTAATTATTAATTGGTAATTAATTAAAATATAATTGGTAATTAATTTTAATTAATTGATTAATTGATAATTATGTTAATTTTAGTAATTTATTTTCTGTAGCCGGTTGTGGGTTTATAGAGAATAGGGTGGGAAGTTATTTAATTATAAATAATTAAATATGTTAATTTATTTATTTGTATTTATTTTGAATTAATTGTTAATTAATTATTAATTGGTAATTAATTAAAATATAATGGGTAATTCATTTGAATTAATTTATTAATTGATAATTATGTTAATTTTATTAATTTATTTTCTGTAGTAGGTTGTGGGTTTATAGGGGAATAGGGTGAGAAGTAATTTAATTGTAAGTAATTAAATTTTTAAATTCTTTTTTTATCTAATTTTTTAATAATTTTTTAATTGTTAATTAATTTATTGTTAATTGGTAAATAATTTGTATTAGTAGGTAATTATATTTAATAATTAATTTTTATTTTTATTTTTAATTGATTAATTAATATATTATATAAAAGCGTTAATTATTTTAATTAATTTGTATTTGGTATTAATATTTATTTTATTTTTATTTATATATGAAGTATTCACTTTACCTACTGTTGCACTCACTGGAGTGGGAATAGTAATTTTTACCCTCCTGCTATCCAACGCTTTCCCTACTGTTGCACTCACTGGAGTGGGAATAGTAATTTTTACCCCTACGCTATCCTCCGCTTTCCCTACTGTTGCACTCTCTGGAGTGGGAATAGTAATTTTTACCTCTACGCTATCCAACGCTTTCCCTACTGTTGCACTCTCTGGAGTGGGAATAGTAATTTTTACCTTCCCGGTATCCAATGCTTTCCCTACTGTTGCACTCACTGGAGAGGGAATAGTAAATGTTATGCCTATGCTATCCAATGCTTTCCCTACTGTTGCACTCTCTGGATTGGGAATAATGATTTTTACCCCTATGCTATCCAACGCTTTCCCTAATGTTGCACTCTCTGGAGTTGGAATAGTAATTTTTACCCTCCCGCTATCCAACGCTTTCCCTACTCTTGCACTAATTGGAGTGGGAATAGTCATTTTTACCCCTACGCTATCCAACGCTTTCCCTACTGTTGCACTCAATGGAGTGGGAATAGTCATTTTTACCCCTACGCTATCCAACGCTTTCCCTAGTGTCGCACTTTCTGGAGTGGGAATAGTAATTTTTACCCTCCCGCTATCCAACGCTTTCCCTACTGTTGCACTCACTGGAGTGGGAATGGTAATTTTTACCCCTACGCTATCCAACGCTTTCCCTACTGTTGCACTCACTGGAGTGGGAATAGTAATTTTTACCCCTACGCTATCCAACGCTTTCCTTACTGTTGCACTCTCTGGAGTGGGAATAGTCATTTTTACCCCTACGCTATCCAACGCTTTCCCTACTGTTGCACTTTCTGGAGTGGGAATAGTAATTTTTACCCTGCTGCTATCCAACGCTTTCCCTACTGTTGCACTTTCTGGAGTGGGAATAGTAATTTTTACCCCTACGCTATCCAACGCTTTCCCTACTGTTGCACTCACTGGAGTGGGAATAGTAATTTTTACCCCTACGCTATCCAACGCTTTCCCTACTGTTGCACTTTCTGGAGTGGGAATAGTAATTTTTACCCCTACGCTATCCAACGCTTTCCTTACTGTTGCACTCACTGGAGTGGGAATAGTAATTTTTACCCCTACGCTATCCAACTCTTTCCCTACTGTTGCACTCTCTGGAGTGGGAAAAGTAATTTTTACCCTCCCGCTATCCAACGCTTTCCCTACTGTTGCACTCACTGGAGTGGGAATAGTAATTTTTACTGCTATGCTATCCAATGTTTTTTCTACTGTTGCACTCACTGGAGTGGTAATAGTAAATTTAACCCTCTTGCTATCCTATGGTAAATATATTGTATATTTTTTATTAATACTATATATATATATATATATATATATATAATTTGTTTTATTTATTTATTTATATTATTTATTAATTTTAATGTTATTTAAATATTTTAAGTATGTTTGAGTTAGTTATATTTATTATTTCATTAATTTAAAATTACTTTTAACTATTTAAAAAAATCGATATTTTGACTATCTATATTTTTTACATCGATATTTTTGATTCGACATTTTTGTACTTACCTGCTTGGAGATAGGAGGTCGATATTTTGGTATTCTATATTTTTGCCTCGATATTTTGGTAGGTCGATATTTTGGTATTCTATATTTTGTCAGTGATCCCACTGGGACCAATCGGGCTTTCTGCCTTAGCGATAAACCAGATTTAATCTCTGTCTACTCTACAGTTGGCTCGAAACGGTTCAAAACAGGAAAGACTCCCATATAATTGTGTCCTTAGATGCTGAAAAGGCATTCAATGCCATTCATTGGCCTTTTATGAAGTACGTATTAGAGAGAATCAAATTTACTCCCAAATTCCTGGCTTGGATTGGCCTCCTATATAAGGGACCAGCCGCGAGGGTAGGGTGAATGGTGAGTTGTATGACATATTTCCCTTAGAGAGGGAAACGAGACACGGCTGCCTCCTATTGTCTTCTATTTGCTGTTATACTGGAACCCTTAGTCTGCCTAATAATAACTTATCCACAACTGTCTGGGTTTCGGATAAGTGAGGGGGACTGCAATGATGAACGCATTTCATTATACGCTGATGACATCCTGCTGTACATCACTAAACACACTGACACGCTACCAGTAGTCTTTCAGATATTCGAAAAGTATGGGGACCAATCGGGATACTGCATCTACTGGGACAAAACAAGCTTTTAACCTGCAGGGGGCCCCTTTACCCACCAAAGACTTCTCAGGGCAACTACGCATAGACAGCAAAGGTTTTCAATATCTGGGAGTATACATAGCATCCAAAAGAGACATCAGCCTAGATCGCAATATACAGAGGGTGGTCTTAGACTTCCAGAGAGACGTGGAGAGATGGAGGGCTCTTCCATCGACACATCTTGGACGGGCAGCCATGTTTAAAATGATCACACGTCCGAAACTTCAATAGGTGCTCCAGAATTAATACCAAAAGATCCCAGGCAAAGTGATTACCAAAATAGACAGTGAGGTGAGGATGCTGCTGGTGGCCATCCAAGAGTGGCACAAGGGACACTGCAGTGGAATCAGTACAGCGGGGGCATTTCACTCCCTAACATCCGAGCATACTATTGGGTGTTGCATTTAATAGCGATTCTTGATTGGGGATATATTCCTGGTGACCATCCAACATACGTTCTTGAGAGGACCCAGTTCAAAACCCAATCCTACATCCATTACTTATATGTTGGTGCAGGTGCTAAACATTTACTGACAACAACTCAGTTGATGATTGAGGGGGTGTGGAGAGGATGACTAAAAGGGACAAAAGTCTGACACGTGAGACGCCACTGTGGGTAGGTGCCCATTTGAAGGAATTCAGGAAATGAACTGGTTTTAGCCAATAGGACATGATTGGGGTTTCTAAACTAGGAGACCTCATAGAAGAGAGTACATGTATTACCTTCCATTCCCCACAGCAACACTATCCACTACATAATACGCAATACTTCTAATACCTGCAGGTGCAACATACCTGGTGGGATGAGAGGATAACAGTGGAAGACCTCTCAGAGTATGCATCCTTGGAGGGACAACTCCTTTGGGGAGAGATAGATGGAAAAGCAGTCTCCTGGACATATAGAACAATCATTAACAATGTTCTGGACACCCTTGGAGCACTCAGAGGTAAATTGGGGAAACTGGATAGCATGGACTGGGAGGCAGCATTGATGCATCTGAGAGAGGTGGCAATCAAGTCTCGCCTACGCTTGATTCAATTTAAGGTCCTTCACAGAGTCTACTACGACAGGGCCTGACTATACAAATTTGGTAGTGCGGACCTGCGTGGCGTGGGGACGGGAATCGGACTTTTGTTCATACGATATGGTCTTGCTCTGTGATAAGTACATACTGGCTAAAAGTGATCGAGGAACTCAACGATATCCTTGATCCTTGATGTTAGCTTACCCATTGATCCTAAATGTATACTACTTGGGATACCCACAGATGTGAACATATCCAGAAGAAAACTCCTATTTACCAACTTGGGGCTTCTGGTAGCAAAACGTGATAGACGCTGGGGAGTCCTTGAGCCACCCACTCTGCAAGAATGGAAAAGGGAATGGACCTTAACATGGTGGATGGAAAGGTGACATTGAACGCTAGAGGCTGCCCCAAGAAATGTCACAAAATATGGGACCCTTGGCTCAGATAAAACAATATAGAGATGAAGGGATGGAGGGAGAGAGAGAAATGACCAGTCCAAATATAATGTTACTGAAGTCTATGTGCAAAACAAGGTCCCCTGCCGAATTTGACCTCCAATTTGCGGCATACACTGCCTCTGTACCATAATTACGTGCTGATTCAAATGTGTTTATCGAATCACAAAGTAGCACTTTTGTTGGAGGTGATACTCTATGTAATATTTTGTTCCACAGCAAACGTAATAAAAATATTTATTTTAAAACAACGAAAATTGTATTCTAGGCATTCAATCAATCAATCAATCAAAGTACTTGTAAAGCGCGCTACTTACCCGTGAGGGTCTCAAGGCGCTGAGGGGAGGGGGGGTGCTGCTACTGCTCGAAGAGCCAGGTCTTGAGGAGTCTTCTGAAGGCGAGTAGGTCTTGGGTCTGCCGTATGTGGGTAGGGAGGGTGTTCCAGGTCTTGGCGGTGAGATAGGAGAAGGATCTGCCACCAGAGGTCATTCGTTGGATGCAGGGGACATCGGCGAGGGCGAGGCTGGCGGAGCGGAGCTGGCGGATGGGGGTGTGGAAGCTGAGTCTGCTGTTCAGGTAGGCTGGTCCGGCGTTGTGGAATGCTTTGTGTGCGTGGGTGAGGAGCTTGAAGGTGATCCTCTTGTCAACGGGGAGTCAGTGTAGGTCTCTCAGGTGGGGGGTGATGTGGCTGCGGCGGGGGACGTTGAAGATCAGTCGGGCGGAGGCGTTTTGGATGCGTTGTAGTCGTCGTAGGTGTTAGGCTGGGATTCCTGCGTAGAGTGCGTTGCCATAGTCCAGTCTGCTGCTGATGAGGGCCTGGGTCACCGTTCTTCTTGTTTCGGTCGGGATCCACTTGTAGATCCTGCGGAGCTTGCGGAGGGTGTTGTAGCAGGAGGAGGAGATGGCGTTGACCTGCTTAGATATGGAGAGGGAGGACTCAAGGATGAATCCTAGATTGCGTGCATGGTCGGTGGGTGCTGTTCCCAGTGTGGTCGGCCACCAGGAGTAGTCCCAGGCTGAGGGGGTGGGTACGAGGATGAGGACCTCCATCTTGTCCGAGTTCAGCTTCAGACGGCTGCTCCTCATCCAATCGGCAACGGCCTTCATTCCCTCGTGGAGGTTGGTTTTGGCAGTGTGCGGGTCCTTAGTGAGGGAGAGGATGAGCTGGGTGTCGTCAGCGTAGGAGATGATGTTAAGGTCGTGATGGCGGGCCACTTGTGTGAGGGGGGCCATGTAGACGTTGAACAGCGTTGGGCTGAGGGATGAGCCCTGGGGGACGCCACAGATGATGTCGGTGGCTTCTGATCGGAAGGGTGGGAGGCGGACGCTCTGGGTTCTGCTGGAGAGGAAGGAGGTGGTCCAGTCAAGAGCCTCCTCTTGGATTCCGGCTTCTAGGAGGCGTGTCTTTAGAGTGCATTGGGCAGTAATTCACAGATGGTGTTCCTCACATGATATTTCAACTGTTTCTGCTTCATAGTCTGATATTCTTCAATTTCTGTCTGATGGTTTTCACAAAAACTTGTCTTATTCTACCTAATGTCTTGTTGGTTCTCAATTAAGTCTTTTTGTATCTTTGACGGTTCCTTTCAAGAAGTCGATATCTTAGTTTCTAGACTTTTCAAAGGTTTTTTGTATTTCTAGACCTGCAGTTCAAACTCTTCTCCTCCCTGGGATCTTCCAATGGTTCTTAACGCTCTCCATTCTTCTTTCAAAGCTTTATTTTTTGTCTGACCTAAAATTCCTTTCTTTTAAGGTAGTGTTTTTGGTTGCTATTACTTCAGGTCGTAGAGGTTGTGAATCAACAGCTCTATTATGTCGGGCTACATTTCTTTCATTTATGGAGAATGATGTCGTTTTTAGGCCTAAATTCTCTTTTGTTCCTATAGTGAATTCTGTTTTACATGTGTCTTATGAAATTGTTCTTCCTTCTTTCATTCCATCTCTTAAGTTGAGGGAAGGAACTTTTCTACACTGAGTGTTAAGAGTGCATTATCGATTTATCTCAACAGATCCAGTGAATACAGGCACTCTGTCACTTTGTTACCTTTGGTTTGTCCAGTAAAGGTAGGAAAGCATCAACGATTACTTTAAGCAGATACATAACGAAAACAATTCTGTTTTCATTTACATAGTCTGAAAAGACTCTACAAGAATGTGTCCAAGGAAGATTTACCAGAAGTGTAGCTTGTTCCTTGGTAGACGTTTGCACAAAATTTGCAGAGCTGGGATTTTGTCTTCGGATCATACATTTATCGGGCATTATCGTTGATAGAATGTGCCTAATGGAAAAGGGAATTACGGCTTAGCTGTTTTATATTCAGTAGTGTAATCTGTTATCATTTGTTTCGCTGATTTATTTTTGTGCTATTTACACATATTTTTTCAAATTGTCTTTGTGTGTTATCAAGTAAAGCTTTGATATAGCCTTCCATGGTTATGACTAAGACCAGTACAAGGGACGTGGAGGTAATGGCCTAGTCACTTACTAGTAATTTCCATTTCTCCCTGCCCGGGATGTGTGGGGTTTCTTATAGCATTCCTGTTTTTTCCTGTCTCCATCAGTAGGAATTAGCTTACAAGGTTATGATTGGGACAAAGACAAGATGGACTTGAAGGAATCAAGATTAATAGAAGGTAATCAGGAAATTACAGTCTCCCTCCCCAACCTTTTTTCCCATGGTAAATTCCACCTTGTAATGTTCAGATCTTAGAGTTCCAGGCGAAATGCGATATGTTTCGATGCAACTCTCATGCTGTAATGTATCTCTTCTTGAGAAATACATTTACTTCATGCATCTTATGTTGTGGTCTTTACTTGAACTGCAACATCAACTATGGCAACGATGATTGGAATCCTAAATTCCTATTGTGCCTGTTAGACCTGACACCTTTGGCGTGGTTCTTCCCCCATCTTTTTGCCTTTGACTCATGTGTTTTGATGCTGTGCTGGATTTCGTTTTTGCTGACTTAGATGCTTTGGACACTCTGCCACTGCTGATCAGTGTCAGAGTGTAAGTGCCCGATCTGTAAATTGCCATATTAATTGAATATACCTGATTGGCATATTTGTATCACCATGGAGTCCCTAGTAAAGTGCACTGTGTGTGCCAGGGCTGGTGATGACAGATGCTACTAGTGGGCCTGCAGCGCAGATTGCGCCACCCACATGAGTAGCCCTAAAAAGGACTCAGGCCTGCCAGCGCAGGGCCTGTGTGCAGTCAGTGGACTGCCCTGTCCCCCTGGCCAGTGTCTCCACTGGCTGGGCCTAACCCTTCCCTGTCTGTGCACCTCAGTCACCCCTATGGAAGGCTCAAGGTACCCCCCTGGGCAGGGTGCAGTGTATGGATAAGGTAGAGCATGTACTAGTGCAGGTCACATGCTCTGGTAGTGGGCAGCAGCCATTTTATGTGCTCACTGCTGTAAGGCTCTCTTGCTCCATAGAGTAACATGGAGGAGGCTGGGCCCATGTGATGCCAGCCTATCTCCCCATAGGAACAAGATGGGACATAAGTGAAAGATATCCCTGAACTCAGAATTTAATGACACATCTTTTAGTGAAGGGTGTTTTTAAATCCTGTGTTGGAGAATAGCACTTTTAGAAAGTGGCTGTTCTCTTGTCTAAACCTTTCTGTGTGCCTGGGTTTGTGGAATGCCTGTCTGGTCTGGGTGTGACAGGGGGGCTGCAGAGCCCCCGGAGGAGAGGGTCGGAGTCAGCCCGGGGATGAAAGGGCACATCTGCTGCCAGGGAGGTGGGAGGAAGAAAAGCCTGATAGTGCTGGGCAGTGCCTGCCTGCCCCCCCCATGCTAGCTCCCTCCTGCCGGCCAACTGACACCTCTGACCCTGGAGCTGACAGGAAGAAGAAAACCAGAAACACCTCAGTGCTTCAGCAACCCCCAGAACTGGTTTAGACTGGAGTCAGGGCCGCTTGCACAAAGTCTTCAAAGACTTTGAGGGGTATAAGGAAAGGACCCCTGACTACAGAAGATCAGATTCTAAGATCCTACAAGCAAGAAGGAACCTCTGCTGGAAGGAGGACGGCTGGAGAACTAAAGGAAGATTGCCGTGCTGTGTGCTCTAAGGGCTGACCTGTTCTGCTGTGCAACTAAAAGCTGAGGAGGAGAAAGGGACTTTGCTGTGTGCTGTTACCCTACCTGCTTGAAACTGCTAAGACTTTGCTGTGTGCTGTGTCTGCAACTTGAATCTCCAAGGGCCTGAGAAGAGCTGGCCTCCTGTTAGGAACCCAGGGTTAAAGGTTCCTAAAGCTTTGCCAGAAAACAGCTGCAAAATCGTGCTGTTGTGACCCGAGGCGGGTGGTGCTGACTGCGGAGCGTGAGGAAGAGGAGCGGTGTGTTTATCGACACATTCCCGACGAGGGTAGGAGGCCTGTGGGGTCTCCCCTCGTGGAATCTGCTCCAACGTGGTGGTGAGGCTGAGAGGGCGGTCGATTCGTGACCTGCGCCCTCGAAAACCCTTTTCCGCCTATTCACCGCCGCTGCCTGGGGCCAGGATCATCGTTCCAAGCCGCCGCTCGTGACCGGGAGCTGCAGCGGCGAAGATCGGAGCCGCCGCGCTCCCATTGGCTGCTGGAATCGAGCCCCCTCACTGACGCCGCGACGGGATTGGCCCGTGCGGCGTAGCGTCATCAGCGAGGCCGTACTGTCATTGGTTGACGGCCCGCATCATCAGAGCCGAGTCCCGGGAGCCGCTCTGCTATTGGCTGACTCCCGGGTACTGAAGGGGTTCGACCGAAGGGCCGGGACCTGATTGGCCCGCAGCCTGAAGCAGCCTACAAGCCGCCGAAGAAGCCGTGATCTTGTCACCCCAGCGAGGAGCCGACAGCCGGAGCAGCTGCCTGACCCGTCCTCGCCGAGGGAGTCCGCGTGTGTTCCTCGCCCCTGGCCTGTCGTCCCCCGAGGTGTGCTGCATCCCCCGCCGCTCGTTGGATTGTCGAGAGCGGGCGGGAGAGCAGAGGGGACCGGCCGGGGCAAGGAGCAAGTGTGCTCTGCTAGGCGCGAGGCGCCGGAGGCCAATAACGACGTAGGCAGTGCCGGTGAGGAAACAAAGAGTCCCCAGGGACGCTGGTGAGGCGCGCTTTCAGCGTTAGGAGCCCATTGCTTTGCGGGCTCGAAATTAACAGAGGAGAATCAGTGGCATAGCTAGTTGGCTCATTTTTAGACAGCTAATTTTAGATAACTACCAAGTGTTATTCTTAATTACTGATTAAAGAGACTTGAGACATTTTTCATAAGAACTTCCTAACCATTTAACTGCAACCATTAAGAAGAAGTGCAACCTTTTTATAATGAAGTAATTATCGTGCAACTGCTTGATTTACCTTGCTGAAACTAGATAAAGATAAAGTTATATATTTTTATAAAATATACTTACCTGTGTGGTCTCAGTTTGTGGTGGATTGGGGATTATTGTTGTGTTAAGTGCAAATGTTATCCACATTGCCTCTGTTTAGCCTAGACTGCTCGCGCCATGCTACCTAGAGGGTGAGCAGGGGTTATCTCAGAGGGTCATTCCTTCACCCTGACTAGAAGCAAGGGTCCCTACTTGGTCTAAGGTACTTACCTCTGCCAACTAGAGACCCCCGGTTCTAACATTGTTGGACAGCGGTGCGGATTTTGAACTAATAATTGCACTTGACCTGCAGTGATTTCTTGTACATCACTAGTCTAGTTTAGCAGAACAGGTTGCGCAAGATTTTTTCTTTTTGGTGAAACCTTTTAGTTGGAAAGGTTAGGAAGCATCATGTCTCGGAAAGCGCCAAGCGTGAATGGAGAAGTGGAAGTGGAATTTGAAATCCAAGAGTTGTTCACCTATAACAAGGAGCAACTGAGGAAATTCTGCAAACAGCTTGAATGCCCAGTAAGGGGCAGCGCAAACAAGGAAGAGCTACAGGAAAGCTCTGAGGGCCTGGTGGGAGGCCAAACATGGTGATCCAGAAGCTACTATTGGAGAGAGAGGCACACAGGAGAATGCTTTTGTGTCCCATGAATTGCCAGTGAGAAAGCCAGGGTCTAGGCCCGGCAGCAACCACTCCGGTAGGGTTATTTCTCCAGAGGAAGGGGAGGAGAATCAGAGAGCTAGGGCCCATGAGATTGAGCTTTTTAAGCTCAAAGCACAAGCAGAGGCAGAGGAGAGAAGAACCGCTCTCGCTTTGGAGGAGAGGAAACTCCAATTGGCTCATGAGTTGAGCATGAAGGAGTTGGACATCAAATTTAAAGAGGTGGTGTCCAGTTCTAATGGTGGCAGCGCACAACCGGTACAGGCGGGTAAGGTATACATACCAAAGGACCTGGTACAGAATTATCAGAGGGGTGAGGATATTTATGCGTGGTTCAGAGCGTATGAACTTGCCTTAAAGATGAATGAAGTGCCTGAGAAGAATTGGGGGGCAGGATTGTGGAAGCATTTTGAGGCCTCTGGGAGGGATGTTTTGGCACCCTTAGAAGCAGAGGATGCTTTATCCTACCCCGCTATGAAAGAGGCTTTGTGCCTCAGGTATGGGCTCACTGCAGAACAGTACCGCCAGAAGTTTCGGAACTTCAAGAAGCTTGATTCAAGTACTTGGGTGGAGTGTGTGAGTATGTACGCGCGTGCACTGGAAGGTTGGATAAAGGGCAGCAAAGTTACTGATTATGTGGGGTTGTGTCACTTGATTAGTAGGGAGCACTTTGTAGTGTAGTTCCTATTATCCCAATAGGCTCTGCGCATTGGAATAATACCTTCAATAGTATAGGCCTAGACCAGACGTTAACTTGGTCTACTACTGTCGATATTAGACTTAAAGTTTTGGGTTTGCCAGCTAGCTCAGAGTTCACTAGAAACTTTCTCGAATAGGCAAGGAGGAGTTGAACCTCCCTGGATAGACAAGAAGGGATTTAGTTTCTGACAACCATAGAACATGACAACTTTGCTCTCCCCTAATCAAGAGTGTATCTCGAGAGTCGTGTGAACAAAAGGCAATTTATTTTACTCGGTCAGTACGTGCATTCTTAGTCTCATCAGTTTGTAGAGAAAAGGAAGAGATGGGCGTGTTCAATAAAAGATGTTATTTATTGATCAGTCTCTTTTCTCGTACAAGAGAAATGGATCGATATTATTGCAATACTTATGGTTAAGTAAAGTGCATACATTAAAAGCAGAAGTATAAAATAATACTGTAAAAACATTGATATGGTTTCTAAGCCATATGAAGGTTTAAAATGAATAAAATATATTACATACACATATACATTTGGTTAATCGTACTCAACTGGTGTTTCTAGCTACGCCTACCCCGTGTATCTGACCTAAGCCTAATACGTGGGCGGGAATAGAAAGTTACAGTTTACGTTAAGTTTGTTTTGCCAAGTGACTGACTAAAGAATTCTCTGTGAGGGGTTATTCAGTTCTGTACCTGGAATCTAGGATGGATGAGGGATGGTATCTCTCGTCTCTGGTCTCGATATTCCAGGCTGCCTGCGAGGGCTACCCGGAAGCGCCGGAGCTGGATTTCTCGGCAGGAGAAATAGGCAGCTGCTCGTTCTCAGCGCGTCAGGAAGGCGGGGCTGCGCCAGCGGGGTCTGCTCTGCTCTGGGCTTCGGCAAGTCTGGCTGCTCCGTTCTCGTCACCACCGCGTGTGTTTGCATAGGGCAATATCGGTAATATTTATACCTTTAAGGTGCCGAGATTGACGTAAGGATGGACATAGATACGTCAATAAGGATGTCATACGACCAGGTCGTTAGCACATTCTTTTGCTGAAGTTCTCGGTGAAATCAAAACAATGGCCGCAGGGTTTTTCCCAGGTTGTCATAGGTTTGATTTGTTTTGAGAACTCCGTATGCCTTATCAGGGGCTGGAGGAATATCGCTTGTCTAATTAGATGGCAAGCGTTATGACCTAATCAGATAACACGTTCCTGTGCCGTAGTGTGGCTTTATCAGATAACGGTTCCTGCATCATGGGGGTTTTCTGCCTCATGAGATGGCTGCTAGTTAACTTGTTAGTTTGCTAACCAGAATAGGGTCAGGAATAGGGGGATCGATACAGAATCTATAGGAATACATCACACCCACTCCACGCTAACTATGGACATATTTACTAATCTATGCATAGTAAAACATACTATAGAGTAATGTGTATACCTTACCACCCCAAAATACATAAATGCATTTTGAAATTATCAAATACACGGAAAAAATGCAGTCATATGTATAGTATGCACTCAAGCTGTAGGAAAATGCTAAAGTAATCACGCATTTGTATACATTATTGCTATTTTGTATATGAAAATTTACACATGAAATGGCTCTTAATACAGAAAAAAAGTTCGAGACCATTTCATCACAGAATAAAATATTTATGAACATACCAGCGGGCAGCTAATGTCTATAAACTATCTAAAATTAGAAATGTTAGTTCTCTAAGAATAGTTCTTACTTTAAGCAGAAGATAGTGTCCCGAAAAATATGCAAAAATATTTTGGGGCTGCTGAAAAATATGCTGTCCGTGAACTGGAGGGGAAATTGTTCATGCGACTGTATTATTAAAGTTGAAGGCCAAATTCAGGGAACGCCGTGTACGAGCTTGCTCAAAAGTCTCTATTTCTGCTCCGGTGAGAACATCATATCATTTAGACCCTCGAAAAAGTTGTCAACAGCTTCCTGGGAGAGTTCCACTAACTCGGAAATAGGTGTAACCATGCATTCGTGCGCATGATTGTCTCCATTGACATTCTGATTTGGATTGCTGACAGAAGGTCGTACCTGATCGATGCTGCTTTCATCTTGAACCTCACTACCCCTTAATCGTAGTGGTGAAGCTTCCACGAATGCCGTCATCAGGATTGGTAGCCGTTGAGGGCAGCACAAAGCATGAGCCTTTGTTGGACTCAACAATGTTTCTGCATCCATTGGCGCATCCGATTGTAGCGTCAGACAGGTGTCTAACACGCATTCTTCTCCGCATAGCAGGCACCTTAATACAGGTAAAACACATCGTTGCCACATTGGTCGAAAGGATAGAAACCAAGTCATGTTCAGGTCTCTAAGCCGGGATAGTCCCAGGATTTTTGATATCCGGTCCCGGTATCCAATGGCTAGGATTGTTTCTTCCCTTGTCGCAGGTGTTTTGTCTGTGACATGGTTTGCCATAACGAAATATAAGGACTAGGAATAGGATTCCTGCAATTAGTCCCAAAATGAGGGGAAGTCCGCCAAAAATCGAATGGACGAAATCTGGAAAAATACCCAGTATGGCTTTGAATGGTGTTAATGCCATCGAAAATACTGTCTTAAATACCTTTGAGACTCCACTGGTATCAGAAATATTTAAGATTTCATTCAGGATTTCTGCGAAATGTATGGGGGAATTAGTTGATAACAATGAATGTATCTCTGCAGTCGTCCTTGCGACTTGGAGATCATACGTTTCTTTTGATGACGTGAGCCTTGTCGGCGTCTGAAGAAGCACTGTTTTCATTCTGCTTAAAGTATCTATTCGAATAGAAGTAATTTTCAAGTTGGGCCATGCCCTTGCCTCCCTGTCTGGAAAGGAGCTGGGGAACAATGAGTGTCCACAGCACATCACCTTCGCAGTCGTAGTTACTAGATAAGGAGTCCCGGGCATAAGACTACAGCATCTGCGGTCTACAATTAGAATGTAACTCCCATTATAGAGTCTTTGAAAGAATGGTTCAATCTCTGTTGCAGGTGCGCCTTGCTGGTGACATGAAAGGTTATTTGAGTTCCCTTCACAGGCTCCATGCAAACTAATTCCGTTACACAGAAGTGTACCGCTTAGTGACATTGCACAATTATTGCCACTAAGAAACACTTTCTGTCCTTTATTACTGACACATGCATGTGAATAGGGCAAGTTCCATGTTGTTTTAATGTACCCCTTTCCCAGCTTTTCGTACATGTCAGCCTGTATATATTTTTGGCAGTATTGAAACCTGAAGGTTGATATTGGAATATTAATTATCCCATGTATTATCCATTCACTGACAGGTCATTCTGACATTGTCACTGGTAATCTCTCAAGTTTCTCAATGCTCAGGATTGTATAATCAGCACCCTTCTGGGCCATACTGATTTGTCTATCAGTAAGGTTAAAGATATTGAAAAGTGACGTTGTGTTGATTAAACGCCAAGGCACATAGCCTGAACGCAGATTTTGTAACGTCCAGCCAAGCTGTACAATAGAACGCAATTGGGACTGACCGTGTTGTAATAACAGTAAGTCTTGCGATAATATGTTGATTGCTGAAGACACAATGCTGTCCAGAGAAAAAATTCTGGAGGACAGAGTCATTAACCCATTGTCCACTACAGAAAGTGATTTTTCCAAATTAATACGGTCAATTTCCCGTATCCTTTCTGCTGTCTCAATTTGAGTAACCTTCCAGGCCTCGTTGTATGCTGCATATACAGAGGCTGCTATGAAACGTTTTTGACGCTGTTTGCGCGGTCCCATCATGAAATCACGCAAGTCAGCACCATCAGTAAGTAAAGTTAGGTGTTGCTTAATTTCTGCCAGTGTGGAAGTTTGTAGCCATTGAAGGCATAATTTGCCCACACTGTAGGTGGTTATTATTCCTGGGTGATGTCTTTGGGAATATCTAGGGTCTGGCCTGGTCATTTTGAACCCCTGTGTTTTGTTCAGGAATCTGTCTTGACAGTTATTAGTATCTGTGGGCCAGATCAACCACTTTTTCCAATCTGGATGTGTTCTGTTTTGGTTTAATACATAATTTACGTCTATCTCTTCTTCTGTAGAGCTATTGCTGTTCATTGTTGGTTTTGGAATAGACGGTTTATTTAAGTCTTTGATTTTGGCTAAGCCAAGACAGGTAGTTTGTTGAACAGTGTCATTTAAAAATATAATTTGTTCTGGGATTATGCAGGCTCTAAACAAAGATTCTATACCCTGTACTTGCCATTCTTTTGTGCCCCAAACACTTTTCAATTCAACATATTTGTCCCAATAATCAAAACCAAAAGTATTCATTTGTTCAAAGAATGAGTCTGAGTAGATCAATTTTGTGTTTGTTATCATGGTCTTCGTTCCTGTCTTATTTGACAATTTGAAATAAAATGTTTCAGCATTACTTATGTTAAAACCTGAAAAATATGAATATTTGTCGTAAACGGTTCGTGAGCTTCCTTTTGGAGGGGTTGCACAATGTTCCTATTGATTATAATTTAAAACATTTCTAGGTTGTGCAGATCTATGTAGAAAATGGTTACCATAGTGGTTATAACAGTACATACTATCATAATTTGTAGAACCCTGCAAATAATCATGTTTGGTAAATTTAGCAGACATCACTAAGTCAGACATCATATTGTTTATACTTTCGAAGTCCCAATCATCAGCAAATGAGCTTGGTTTTACAAAGTCACTCAATGAGATCTTAATTTGGTGTGGATATTTCAGGATTTCAACCGGACCATAGATTTCGTAGTCAGTGTTGTCCCATGCTACCCCACCCGGTATAGGATTGGCTGTGAAGTTGACTGAATGAAGTTCTCTTTTCTCGACGTGTGAAGATGTGTGTGGTTTGAGGATCAAGTTGATTTTCTGACTTGCTGTGTCCATTTTAGCATATTTTCCCTCAATGAAGCGTCCCAAAGTAAGTATCATGATGAGCCAAAGTATGAGGATAAATGCACCAAAACCCACCCAAAATTCGATCCATGGAGAAATTAGATATGTTTCTTTCAGTTGTTTCAAAAGTACTTTAACTTTATCTTTAAAGGTTTTTGTTGATGGCTGTGTTTTTGATTCAGTGAAGCCTTCAGAGGAATCATCGAAGTTTATGAAGTAGCCGGATGCAGTTCTGTCTATTGTTCCAATTGTTTCAGGATTACTGTTTCTTGCATAGTCGTTTGTTACTTCATTATAGGTTGGTGTGTCTCTGCTAAATGTTTTTATTTGGGTGTTCAGAGGTCTAAGTTCCATTGCATTGTTGCATAGTCCTTGTTGTTCTTCTGTAGGCGTTTCGAATGTGATTAGCCTCTTTGTTAGTACCTCTGTACTGGTAGCAAACCTTGGTGTTCTGCTACTTATGGGGAGTCCACTCGGCCTACTATTTGTTATCGGCCACATGATTGTGGTTTTACCAGGTCGATGGATACAACTCGGTTCTCCTTTTTACCAGCAAGCGGCGGTAGTACAACTGATATTGTCCCGTTGACAGACAAGACAGGAACTGCTTTTCTGTAAGAAGGCCCAAATTCCTTCTTTACCGCGATCTTTTCTCTGACTAGATCCCCGATTTTTGGAATCCAGACAGGTCTTGCTGGGACAGGTGGTGGTTCTTCAGTGGTTGTTGGCTGCTGTTTCAACTTTATGTTGCTCAGGTCTTTTCTTGTTTCGTTTAAGTCCTGTAAAATAGCCAAACGATCTTTGATATCAAAGCTTTTTTCCTTTACCACTGAAGTCTGACTGTCAAGGTCAGAGATTAACATCCTAGTTCCAAATAATAATTCGTACGGACTGAATCCCTTCAGAGAATTTCTTGGCAGGTTATTTAGACTACGTTGGACACTTATTAGATGTTTGACCCACCCAGCTCCCGAACCTAATACCTTTGCCGTTATAGATTGCTTTATGTCACGGTTTTTTCTTTCAACAATTCCGTTCCCCTCAGGGTGAAATGGACAAGAGTACCGCAATGTCACGCCCATGCTGACCATGGCCTCCTTATAAGCTCTAGAGCTAAAAGCAGGACCGTGGTCCGAATGCAGCATGCCAATTGCGTATGTGCCGATAAAGACTCGCAAATCTTTTATAACAGTTCTGGCGTCAGCCGTTCGCTGGGGCCACATCCATATGAATCTCGTGCATGAGTCCACTGCAACCAAGATATATTTATAGTTACCATCCCTTTGTAAGGGACCACAGTGGTCTAGGTAAACACAGGCTAATGGTTTATCCGAGATTAGAAGGGGCGTCTGTGCTGGACGTCTCACCGTTGATACTTTCATTTTTTGACATATTTCACATTCTAAAACATAGTTCCTTGTTTGTCTTCTCATTTGTGGCCACCAGTATCTCTGTTTTAATAATGATACTGTGGCTGAGACGCCAGCATGTATAGAAGCAAGCCCTTCGTGTGCCGCTATTATTAGTCCTAACCTATGTTCCATGTTTGGAATTGCCCTATCCCCCACTCCAGGGATTCGAACAAAAGGAACATTGTTTGCATCAGTTATGTATGAGTATTTTACTGGAAAGCCTTTCGGGAGTGTTTCTATCGAATCCTTTTCTGTAGCGCTGACAGCCTGTAATATTTCGCTGTCTATTTTTGTTTTTGACCGTGTGATGGCAGCTACGGAAGCCGTTTGCACAGCTGCTTTCGCGGCCTCATCAGCCAATGAATTCCCTGCAACGTGAACGCCATCACGTTGATGACTCAGTGTATGTATCACGTGAGTCTTTGGTAGTTCTTTCTGTAAAAGAACTACTTGTTCCCAGAGCATTTTATGCTTGATTGTGCCACCTTTTGCATCCTTGAAACCATTCTGAAGCCAGATCTGCAAGTATTCATTGTAAGACTGAACGCAATAATACGAATCGCACACTATGAGTGTGGGGAATTCTCGATCGGTATTTTCAAGCGCCATCTTGAACGCCAGTAATTCAGCTCGCTGAGCTGTACAATCTCCTAGAGATTGTGTTTTAGTGATAGCTGGTTTAAATTTCCCTTCGTGCCAGCGACCTTTAACGATCGCGCACGCAGCACTGTAGGCTTGTTTACCCCTACTGCGGGTTGTGCTGATCCGTCTGTGTATATTATACAGCCGTAATGGTCTAGAGGCAGAATTTCGGTCGGCGGAGGACATTCAAATTCATATTGGAGAAATTCTTGTGTCTTTAAGTTATGATCAAATTCGTATGCCACGTCTGTTGCAGCAAGAGAATTAGCCCATTGTATCCATCTCGGATGGAGCGCTTTAGCATTTGGAATGCTTGCCTTTGTTACCGCCTCTAGGGCTGGTATCGGTGTCACGATTATTATTCGTTTACCTTGTGCCAGGGCTCGTTCTTTTGCTATAGCTGTCTGTGTTGCAGTTAGAATTTTTTCCGTTGGGCTGAATTTCATTTCAGCCTTAGTGTACAAGTGTGATTTGAATGCAATTGGTACCTTTTCTCCCTCATTAGAGGTCAGGTATGTGAATCCGCATCTTCCTGGGATGACTCGAATCACAAGATTGCGTGTGTTGTCACGTGTTTCTAATTTAGTTTTAATTAGCATGTCTGTTTGTAAGGATCTCAGAATTTCTGTGTGTATTTGAGTCCAATTGGTTCTTTTAAAATCCGGTTTTATTAGATCATAAAGGGGTTTGACCCTTTCTGCGTAATTTGCAATGTATGTTCTTCCGAAATTTAGGAAGCCTAGAATTGATTGTAGGTTTTTTAGTGTTCTAGGTGCTTGGAGTACGGCACATTTCTCTAGGAAATTGTCAGCCAGGCTTTTGCCTTCACTTGATAATTCATATCCTAAGAACAGGACTGTCAGATGGGCAATTCTGGATTTTTTAAAGTTGAATTTGTAACCCTCTGCTGCGAACCCAAGTATTATGGTGTTCACTCTCTTCAAGTGAGTCTCCAAGTCATCATCTGTTAAGTATATGTCGTCGACATACGATAATGCTTCGTCGTCATATGTTTGTAGTAATTCTGTTACTCTCGCTGAGAATACTCCTGGGCTGTTCTTGTACCCCTGGGCTAACCGACAGAATTGTTTTTGAGTGCCATTTATTGAGAATGCAGACAAATATCTGCTCTCTGGTGCTATGTTTTGACAAAAGAATCCATTAGAGATGTCTAATGTTGTTTTGTATTTTTTGCGCACTATGTTATTCATTAGTGCAGCACTATGCAAGTTTTGCACTGCAAAAGTTTTGCAACATGAGTTAAGGTGTCGGTAATCCAAAACTAGACGATATGAATTGTCTGGTTTGGAGACCGGAAACAAAGGGTTGTTCATTTGTGAGGTGCAAGTTTCAATCACCCCCTGGTATTCTAGCTGATCTAGGATTTCTTTTACCTGTTTTTTAGCTTCTTGCTTAATTGGGTACTGCCTCTGTGCAGTAGGTTGTGATTTTAACTGGATTTTGTGAGGAGGAGAGTCCTCATCCCATCCTACGTGATTTTTATATAAAGCAGGAGCTAGGGCTACTGCCCACTTTCTGGCAAGTGTGTATTTTTTATGAATTGGGATATGATTTGAGAAGGCAGGCATAATTATTTCTTCGCCATGAGGGCACTCCCTGACAAATTCTGGTGGCCAGTCCTTTTCAGCTAGAAGGATGTCATAGCCCTTGGAGAGATTATCCCAAAATAGTCCCCTTATTTTTCTAGTCTTATCCCCTTCTATACGTAATGTTATTTCATATATTTTGTGAGGTTTGCTAACTCTGGTGTCTGCAGTTTCCACTTGAAGATATTCATTCGTGTCCACTGTCTCCAGATGATTCATAAGGACTTTGCGAGCTATGCTCACTTCTGCTGCGCTGTCTAGCATTGTCTGAGCCCATTCTCCGTTTTTCAGTTGTGTCCTCAGTATTCTCGGCATTGTTAACTACCTTGATACTGGCTACCTTCTTTTTTGGAAATTGTAATTTCTTTTTTAGCTGAGCAGGATCCTTGTCTTTGGACTTGGCGTGCTCTTCTCTTTGTTCTGATCGTCCTCTTCTTTCCGATTTCTGCGAGGAAGTCTGAAAAGATTGAGAGGGACGTGTATCAATGTCTTGATATCTATCAGGTTTCTTTATATTATCCCTATTTCTAAGGTTATATCTTTTCCCAGAGGGGTCACTTTGGGGTGACCTGTGTCTTTGGTTCGGAGATTTTTCTCTTCGCCTAGGAGACCTTCCTCTGGACTGGAATTTCTTTTCTTTAGGATTGGATTGTTTGTTTCCATCCCAGCTCTTTTTTTGTGATGTTGAGTTATTATTAAAAAATATTTTTTCAGGACTTTCAATCAGTTGTGGTTTTACTGGTATTCCACCTAAACTATCTCTACCTAGTTCCTCATAGGATTTTTCTATGATTCTGGCAATTTCAGCTGGTTGGTCTGCTATATCTGTCTCTTTTAACCTCTGGCGGATCGCTACGTTCGCTGCTTCTCCTTTTATGTTGGCTAATAATATAGCCGAGACCTGCTTGAAGTCTTTTAGTAATTTCATACCAAGAGTTAAAGCGGGTTCTGGACCATATTCATCTTGAATTTGTTTTAGCACATCTGGTATTACCGAAATGGATGGAACACCGTGCGTTTTTGTGTAGATGGAAGCAAAGACTGTACCCCAAGTGTCACAGTCCTCAATGTGTGGTGCGATTCCCATTGGAAGACAGATAGTCAGAATCCTGTGTTTTTCTAACGGGGTGGTGTCTGGAAACACAGCCTCGATTTGGGTGATTTTTTGTGCTAACCAGAATGGTATTTGTTCCCGTTTAGCTGGTACTTTACCTAGGCATGATTGAATGTTCTGTGGTGTAATTTTATTTGTGTTCCCCTGGTGAGGGGTCAGCTGTGGAATTTTAATTGCTGGCTGAATTGTTGAAGTCCGCATCACATATTGGACTAATTGTCTATGTATTTTTATTAATTGTTCTAGCTGTGTTAACAGCTCTGCTGCAGACATCCCATTGATGTCTGGATGTGGTGTGTATCCGGCTAGGACCGGCCACGTTGCTCCTGGTCTACCTAAAGGACCGAGCCTGGTGATGTGATTATTATGTTTTAGGGCGCCATTAAATAAGAGCAAATGCTCTTGAAATTTAAGTGGTACTTCCACCTCCTCGAAAGGAGTGTACTCTCCAGGAGGTTCTTCTGCTTTGTAATAGTGGAAGTACTTTGTTACAGCATTTGCTGCTGGAAAATGTATCCATGAATAGTATACCTCTGTCTGCCGATATTCGTGTGCCTCAATTACGAATATGACTGTACCACCTCTAGGTGTCAGTCCATTTTCTATAAGTTTTAAAGTAATAGATTTCCTTTTAATGACCGGGATGAGTATTATATCCGGGTCTGCGTCTTGCAGTGCAGTATCAGCTGCTGCTATTTCAGTTGCTAATCTAACTGCCTCTCTTTCTCCTTCACTGTCTGACATTGTACCAACAGAAGGTTATTTTGTTTGTTTGCAGATCAGGTTTCTTATGGAAACATAGATTAGATGCACAATATTTTGGAACGGTTTATCCTTCAACGTTGACTAAACCAAGTACCATACATAGGAGTTTCCTCCTGCGACGTTTGGCGGATATTACCTTTCACCCACTCCAGACGTCTTTGGAGTATTATGGAAAAAGGGGTCTGAGTGAGAAAGCACGACTGAGTTACTCTAAATGTCTTACGTTAGTTTTATCGCCCTTCCAAACGCGTTGGGCGCCATGTAGTGTAGTTCCTATTATCCCAATAGGCTCTGCGCATTGGAATAATACCTTCAATAGTATAGGCCTAGACCAGACGTTAACTAGGTCTACTACTGTCGATATTAGACTTAAAGTTTTGGGTTTGCCAGCTAGCTCAGAGTTCACTAGAAACTTTCTCGAATAGGCAAGGAGGAGTTGAACCTCCCTGGATAGACAAGAAGGGATTTAGTTTCTGACAACCATAGAACATGACAACTTTGCTCTCCCCTAATCAAGAGTGTATCTCGAGAGTCGTGTGAACAAAAGGCAATTTATTTTACTCGGTCAGTACGTGCATTCTTAGTCTCATCAGTTTGTAGAGAAAAGGAAGAGACGGGCGTGTTCAATAAAAGATGTTATTTATTGATCAGTCTCTTTTCTCGTACAAGAGAAATGGATCGATATTATTGCAATACTTATGGTTAAGTAAAGTGCATACATTAAAAGCAGAAGTATAAAATAATACTGTAAAAACATTGATATGGTTTATAAGCCATATGAAGGTTTAAAATGAATAAAATATATTACATACACATATACATTTGGTTAATCGTACTCAACTGGTGTTTCTAGCTACGCCTACCCCGTGTATCTGACCTAAGCCTAATACGTGGGCGGGAATAGAAAGTTACAGTTTACGTTAAGTTTGTTTTGCCAAGTGACTGACTAAAGAATTCTCTGTGAGGGGTTATTCAGTTCTGTACCTGGAATCTAGGATGGATGAGGGATGGTATCTCTCGTCTCTGGTCTCGATATTCCAGGCTGCCTGCGAGGGCTACCCGGAAGCGCCGGAGCTGGATTTCTCGGCAGGAGAAATAGGCAGCTGCTCGTTCTCAGCGCGTCAGGAAGGCGGGGCTGCGCCAGCGGGGTCTGCTCTGCTCTGGGCTTCGGCAAGTCTGGCTGCTCCGTTCTCGTCACCACCGCGTGTGTTTGCATAGGGCAACATCGGTAATATTTATACCTTTAAGGTGCCGAGATTGACGTAAGGATGGACATAGATACGTCAATAAGGATGTCAAACGACCAGGTCGTTAGCACATTCTTTTGCTGAAGTTCTCGGTGAAATCAAAACAATGGCCGCAGGGTTTTTCCCAGGTTGTCATAGGTTTGATTTGTTATGAGAACTCCGTATGCCTTATCAGGGGCTGGAGGAATATCGCTTGTCTAATTAGATGGCAAGCGTTATGACCTAATCAGATAACACGTTCCTGTGCCGTAGTGTGGCTTTATCAGATAACGGTTCCTGCATCATGGGGGTTTTCTGCCTCATGAGATGGCTGCTAGTTAACTTGTTAGTTTGCTAACCAGAATAGGGTCAGGAATAGGGGGATCGATACAGAATCTATAGGAATACATCACAACTTAAGTAGCTTATGTGTTCCCGAGCTGCGCCAGCATCATTTGGATAGCAAGTTAACTGATCCCAGTGAGCTTGCTAAAGAGGCGGACCGCTGGACTAGCACCAGGGTCCACAAGGGGGTGGTAAGTACCCCAGCCAAAGGTGGACAGGGTCCCCCGCAGAAGAGTGGGGGGGACATGGGTAATCAAAAGGAGTCTTCTAAAGGGCCCCAAAATGGTTCCCAGGAGAAGGTGTCTCAACCCCCCAAGCCTAAGAGGTCCTGGCCCCCTAGGGGCACGCAGGACAGAAGGGCCCCACTTACTTGCTATTCATGTAGGGAGGTGGGGCACATTGCCCCCAAATGTCCAAAGAAGAAATCAGCACCCACTGGTGCTCCAGCTCCAGCTCCGGCGTTAGCCAGTGTAGCTTTGGGAGGGGATTTGATTTCTAGTGGGGAGAAGGGGTTAGCATTGATGACCCTTGCCTCTCTAGGAGACCAAGAGATGGCCCAGGAAACTTTGCTGCCCCAAAACACTAAGAAATAAGGGCATAAGGTGACCATCAATGGACAGGAAATAGAGGCTCTGAGAGACACAGGGGCCAGCGTGACATCTGTCAGGTGTCGGTAGGTGTCTGAAGAGCAAATTGTTCCCAAGGTACTCCGGCCTGTGGTGGCATCTGACAGTTCAGTGCGCTACTGCAAGTTGGCAAAGGTTCCATTTGAATGGGGAGGGGTCTCCGGTATTTTGGAAATTGTTGTAAGTGATGCCTTGCCTGTAGATTGTCTATTAGGTAATGACCTGGAGAGCTCCCCATGGAAAGAGGTGGAGCACAGGACTCACTTGGAGATGTTGGGTCTGCCTGCGTGGATCTGTGTGTCCACCCGTGCAATGACAGCCAGAGAGGGCGGTCTAGCAGAACTGGAGCCTGGGACAATGGCCCAGGTACCTGCCAAGAGAGGAAGGGGTAGAGGGCGCGGGAAACCAGCCCCCACTGTTCCCACGGTCCAGGAGGAAGCAGACCCGGAGGGGGATGCCCTGGAACCTACAGGGGAGCAGGTGGCCGAACTAGGGGAATTGCCTGAGCTGTCCCAGTGGCAGCAAGAGGGTGGTCCCTCCAGGGAGGAATTCTGCCAGGCTCAGAAGGAGTGCCCTTCTCTCGTTGGTGTGCGGCAGCAGGCTGCCGACCAGGCCGCAGGCCTGGGGTCCAAGGAGCATTTGATCTACTGGGAGGATGACTTACTCTATAGTGAGCCTAAGTTCGCTGAGCCCGGTGCAGCCCGTGTGCTGGTAGTACCGGAGCGCTTCAGGAACTTCCTACTGGGTCTGGCTCATGACGTGCCTCTCGCAGGACATCTGGGGCAAGACAAGACCTATCACAGGCTTGTCACCCATTTCTACTGGCCCCAGATGAAGAAGCACGTCTCTGCCTTTTGTAAGTCTTGTCAGACTTGCCAGGCCAGTGGCAAGAGCGGAGGGAAGTGCGTGGCACCCCTCCAACCCTTTCCCGTGGTGAGCACCCCTTTTGAGAGGGTGGGCATTGACATCGTGGGGCCCCTGGACCCCAAGACCGCCCTAGGCAACAGGTTTATCCTGGTCTTGGTGGACCATGCCACTCGGTACCCGGAAGCCATCCCGCTCAGGACAGTCACAGCCCCAGTGGTGGGCCGTGCCTTGATGGGAATCTTGTCTCGTGTGGGATTTCCCAGGGAGGTCGTCTCAGACAGAGGGACAAACTTCATTTCTAGGTATATGAAGTCCCTGTGGAGTGAGTGTGGGGTGGCATACAAATTCACCACTGCTTACCACCCTCAAGGAAATGGGCTGGTTGAGAGATTCAACCGCACATTGAAGGGCATGATTATGGGCCTGGAAGAGCCCATGAGGCGGAAATGGGACGTCTTGTTACCATGCCTGTTGTTTGCCTACAGGGAGGTGCCTCAGAAATCCTTAGGGTTCAGTCCCTTTGAGTTGCTGTATGGCCACCATGCCAGAGGGCCTCTTACTCTGGTGAAGGAGGGGTGGGAGAAATCCCGTGGGAAAACCCCTCAGGATGTGTTCAGCTATGTGCTGGCCATTCGCAACCAGACCAAGTGCTTCAGGAAGCTCGCTCAAGAGAACCTGGAGGCTAGCCAGGAGGAAATGAAGAGGTGGTATGACCAGAACAATTCTCTGGTTGAGTTCCACCCTGGTCAGAAAGTGTGGGTGATGGCGCCAGTGGAGCCTTGTGCGCTCCGTGACAAGTGGTCTGGGCCATATGAGGTGGTGGAGCGCAAGAGCGAGGTTACCTATTTGGTTAACCTGAAGACTCCCAGGCAGCCCCTGAGAGTGCTACATGTGAACCGCCTCAAACCCCACTTTGAGAGGCCTGAAGTGACTATGCTCATGGCTACAGATGCTGGAGGGGAGGAGGATAGTGATCCTCTCCCTGACCTCCTGGCAGTCAAGGAGCAAGATGGGTCAGTGGATGGTGTGGTCCTCTCCCCCACCCTGACTCCAGAGCAGCAGGAGGACTGTCGCCAAGTCTTGGGTCAGTTCTCCCTGACCCCAGGTGTCACCAAGTGGTGCGTCCATGACGTGGACACTGGAGACAGTCTGCCTGTGAAACAGAAGTTTTACAGAGTGGCTGACAAGGTCAGAGCCAGCATCAAGGAAGGAAGTTTCCAAGATGTTGACGCTAGGGGTTATTGAGCCCTCCAGCAGCCCCTGGGCTAGCCCTGTGGTCTTAGTGCCTAAGAAAGCTGCTACCCCAGGTGGCACCCCAGAACTTCGGTTCTGCGTGGACTACCGTGGCTCAATGCGGTCACCAAGACTGACGCGCACCCCATCCCCAGAGCTGATGAGCTGGTGGACCGGTTGGGAGCTGCCCAGTACCTGAGCACTTTTGATTTGACTTCAGGGTACTGGCAGATTGCCTTAACTGACGGGGCAAAGGAGAGGTCAGCATTTTCCACACCAGAGGGGCACTTCCAGTTCCGTGTCATGCCCTTTGGGTTGAAAAATGCACCTGCCACATTTCAGAGATTGGTCAACCAGGTACTGGCGGGGCTGGAGCAATTCAGCGCAGCCTACCTGGATGACATTGCTGTGTTCAGCTCCACTTGGGAGGAACACCTGCAACACCTCACTGAAGTATTGAAGGCTCTGCAGAAGGCAGGCCTCACCATCAAGGCCAGTAAATGCCAGATAGGGCAGGGATCTGTGGTGTACTTGGGACACCAGGTAGGGAGCGGCCAGGTGGTGCCCCTACAGGCAAAGATTGATACCATTCTGGCTTGGGAGCCCCCCAAGACTCAGACTGAGGTGAGAGCCTTTTTAGGTCTCACTGGGTATTACAGACGGTTTGTCAAAGGTTATGGCACCATTGTAGCCCCTTTGACAGAGCTGACATCTAGAAATCAGCCCAGGAAAGTGAATTGGACTGAGGCCTGTCAAACTGCTTTTGACACCCTCAAAGCTGCCATGTGCACAGCACCGGTGCTTAAGGCACCTGACTTTTCCAGTGAGTTCATTGTGCAAACTGACGCTTTAGAGCAAGGCGTGGGAGCAGTACTCTCACAGATCAATGAGGAGGGAGGAGATCAACCAGTGGCTTTCATTAGCCGGAGGCTAATCCCCAGGGAACAGAAATGGAGTGCCATTAAAAGAGAAGCTTTCGCTGTGGTCTGGGCTCTGAAGAAGCTGAGGCCCTACCTGTTTGGGACTCACTTCCGTGTTCAGACCGACCACAGGCCCCTCAGATGGTTAATGCAGATGAGGGGTGAGAATCCGAAATTGTTGAGGTGGTCCATTTCCCTACAGGGGATGGACTTTACGGTGGAGCACCGCCCTGGTACAGAACACGCCAATGCTGACGGTCTGTCCAGATTCTTCCGCCTTAGTGATGAGGACTCCCAAGAGGTTGGGTAGTTCTCCCCACTTTCAGCTGGAGGGGACACGTGTTAGAACTGACACCTTTGGCGTGGTTCTTCCCCCATCTTTTTGCTTTTTTGATGCTGTGCTGGATTTTGTTTTTGCTGACTTAGATGCTTTGGACACTCTGCCACTGCTGATCAGTGTCAGAGTGTAAGTGCCCCCTCTGTAAATTCCCATATTAATTGAATATACCTGATTGGCATATTTGTATCACCATGGAGTCCCTAGTAAAGTGCACTGTGTGTGCCAGGGCTGGTGATGACAGATGCTACTGGTGGGCCTGCAGCGCAGATTGCGCCACCCACATGAGTAGCCCTAAAAAGGACTCAGGCCTGCCAGTGCAGGGCCTGTGTGCAGTCAGTGGACTGCCCTGTCCCCCTGGCCAGTGTCTCCACTGGCTGGGCCTAACCCTTCCCTGTCTGTGTACCTCAGTCACCCCTATGGAAGGCTCAAGGTACCCCCCTGGGCAGGGTGCAGTGTATGGATAAGGTAGAGCATGTACTAGTGCAGGTCACATGCTCTGGTAGTGGGCAGCAGCCATTTTATGTGCTCACTGCTGTAAGGCTCTCTTGCTCCATAGAGTAACATGGAGGAGGCTGGGCCCATGTGATGCCAGCCTATCTCTCCATAGGAACAAGATGGGACATAAGTGAAAGATATCCCTGAACTCAGAATTTAATGGCACATCTTTTAGTGAAGGGTGTTTTTAAATCCTGTGTTGGAGAATAGCACTTTTAGAAAGTGGCTGTTCTCTTGTCTAAACCTTTCTGTGTGCCTGGGTTTGTGGAATGCCTGTCTGGTCTGGGTGTGACAGGGGGGCTGCAGAGCCCCCGGAGGAGAGGGTCGGAGCCAGCCCGGGGATGAAAGGGCACATCTGCTGCCAGGGAGGTGGGAGGAAGAAAAGCCTGATAGTGCTGGGCTGTGCCTGCCTGCCCCCCCATGCTAGCTCCCTCCTGCCGGCCAACTGACACATCTGACCCTGGAGCTGACAGGAAGAAGAAAACCAGAAACACCTCAGTGCTTCAGCAACCCCCAGAACTGATTTAGACTGGAGTCAGGGCCGCTTGCACAAAGACTTCAAAGACTTTGAGGGGTATAAGGAAAGGACCCCTGACTACAGAAGATCTGGAGAACTAAAGGAAGATTGCCTTGCTGTGTGCTCTAAGGGCTGACCTGTTCTGCTGTGCAACTAAAAGCTGAGGAGGAGAAAGGGACTTTGCTGTGTGCTGTGACCCTACCTGCTTGAAACTGCTAAGACTTTGCTGTGTGCTGTGTCTGCAACTTGAATCTCCAAGGGCCTGAGAAGAGCTGGCCTCCTGTTGGGAACCCAGGGTTAAAGTTTCCTAAAGCTTTGCCAGAAAACAGCTGCAAAATCGTGCTGTTGTGACCCGAGGCGGGTGGTGCTGACTGCGGAGCGTGAGGAAGAAGAGCGGTGTGTTTATCGACACATTCCCGACGAGGGTAGGAGGCCTGTGGTGTCTCCCCTCGTGGAATCTGCTCCAACGTGGTGGTGAGGCTGAGAGGGCGGTCGATTCGTGACCTGCGCCCTCGAAAACCCTTTTCCGCCTATTCACCGCCGCTGCCTGGGGCCAGGATCATCGTTCCAAGCTGCCGCTCGTGACCGGGAGCTGCAGCGGCAAAGATCGGAGCCGCCGCGCTCCCATTGGCTGCTGGAATCGAGCCCCCTCACAGACGCCGCGACGGGATTGGCCCGTGCGGCGTAGCGTCATCAGCGAGGCCGTACTGTCATTGGTTGACGGCCCCGCATCATCAGAGCCGAGTCCCGGGTAGCCGCTCTGCCATTGGCTGACTCCCGGGTACTGAAGGGGCTCGACCGAAGGGCCGCGACCTGATTGGCCCGCAGCCTGAAGCAGCCTACAAGCCGCCGAAGAAGCCGTGATCTTGTCACCCCAGCGAGGAGCCGACAGCCGGAGCAGCTGCCCGACCCGTCCTCGCCGAGGGAGTCCGCGTGTGTTCCTCGCCCCTGGCCTGTCGTCCCCCGAGGTGTTCTGCATCCCCCACCGCTCATTGGATTGTCGAGAGCGGGCGGGAGAGCAGAGGGGACCGGCCGGGGCAAGGAGCAAGTGTGCTCTGCTAGGCGCGAGGCGCCGGAGGCCAATAACGACGTAGGCAGTGCCGGTGAGGAAACAAAGAGTCCCCAGGGACGCTGGTGAGGCGCGCTTTCAGCGTTAGGAGCCCATTGCTTTGCGGGCTCGAAATTAACAGAGGAGAATCAGTGGCATAGCTAGTTGGCTCATTTTTAGAGAGCTAATTTTAGATAACTACCAAGTGTTATTCTTAATTACTGATTAAAGAGACTTGAGACATTTTTCATAAGAACTTCCTAACCATTTAACTGCAACCATTAAGAAGAAGTGCAAACTTTTTATAATGAAGTAATTATCGTGCAACTGCTTGATTTACCTTGCTGAAACTAGATAAAGATAAAGTTATATATTTTTATAAAATATACTTACCTGTGTGGTCTCAGTTTGTGTTGGATTGGGGATTATTGTTGTGTTAAGTGCAAATGTTATCCACATTGCCTCTGTTTAGCCTAGACTGCTCGCGCCATGCTACCTAGAGGGTGAGCAGGGGTTATCTCAGAGGGTCATTCCTTCACCCTGACTAGAAGCAAGGGTCCCTACTTGGTCTAAGTGCTCTTATCCTTTTATTAGCCAACCCTGCATACGAGCCTGGAAACACACATACTAGTTTTCTACTTTGCCACTCTATTTCCTTCAGAAGGCATACACAGCGGCTACGAAATTGCTTCCACATTGACTTCCACCATTTCATCGGTGAGTGCAGTATCATAGATTGTTCAGAGCACGCCACACCAGGACTGTGTACTGGTTCAGTTGCCCAGCACTTCTTCACCACCTGACCAGTGCCTTCTATCGCTTACTGCTCCTGCTTGGACCCATTCGCTTGAGCGGTTCTACTTTGCCTGGTCAGTGCTTCCGGTTGCTTTCTGCCTATGTGAGGTAGAACCATTCATGGGGAAGCTCATTTGCCTCTGTACTCTCTTCATCAGCCTTATCATGTACCCAGCCTTAAAAGCCTTGTGCTGGATGTGGACCTGCAAGGAGTACAATACATGAAGGGAGTGTAGTGTAGAGCGTGCATCGTGAATGTGGGTGCTGACTGTGTGGGTGCTTGCAAGTGGCACAATAAAGAAAGGCTACAGTACTGAGCAGTACACGTAGAGTGAATGTGTGTGCTGAATATATGCGTGCCTGCGGTGGCACAATACATGGAAATAACAGTACTGGTTACTATGTGTGCTGTGTGCATACACTGTGTGCAAGTGTGCCTGTAATGATGTAAAACATGGAGGACACCAGATTCCTTTTTAGTATGCCCAGGCCTGCCTTGTCAGGACTTGAGGAGGAAGAGGAATTCCTCCGTGACAGATTTGTGTATTGCTGCATTCCTATGAGCTCGGTGAGCCTCACTGGAGAAGGGAGAGAGAGACTCCCCCTGTACACTTCAAAGTATGCTCTTTGATTCAGTGAGCAATCACAAGGAAAGAACCCGGACACATCTCAAGAGATGGGGCTGATAAGGGAATCATATATGAGCTGGGCTGGGAGCCCGAGATTAACCTTTAGATGCACATTGCACTGCAGCTGACATCCATATGTGAATTCCAATCAGTTACATGGTCTGTATTGTGGGACTATCAGCTTTGGAGTCACTCCTGCAATGACAGACAGCCTTTCAAGAGAAAGAGGGAGAGAGACGAGAAGTTTGTGCTTCAAATGAAGCATCGCCCCAACATAAAACTTCAAAGATCCAGACCCTAAATCACATATGGTGTTTAGAAATACACTATAAGAAGGGGAGATTGAGACCCTAAAATTGGCATCTCTCAAGCTGCCAGACAGGCTCTGTAAGGAAGGGAAGGTCTGCAAGACGTCTGCCTGAGGTCAGGACTGGGGCCAAGGCCTGCTAATCTCCCTGCCGGGTGAGGGGACATCATTCTGGGAAACCAGGACCACCTGCTCTGAAGCATGGAGCACCAATGCCTGTCTGCTTGCCAAGCCTAATGTGCCCTTGTGGAAGAGGATGGCTTTGGAGGGTGCGCGATCCAGCTGGGAGTACAGCCGAGTGGACTCCCATTGCGAGGTGTGAGGAGACACCTGCTGAACTGATCAGGTCATTGCCCGCATGCAGGTTCAAGTCGGCGACCCCCTTATACCAGGAGAGGAGTGTCATGAAGATAGCCATGAGCGGAGTGCTGTGCAGGAAAAGTAAAGCCTCTGCAATGCTGGTTATGGTGACCCCCTTGTGTCAGGAGGGCCCGCTGTGCAAGTCATTGCCGAGTATCGAGGGCTGTAGCCTGTGCAGAGCCTAGCTGGGACCCCATATGCCAAGAGGGCCCGCCATAGTGCAGACTACTGTGTGACGGGGAATGTCGGTCATGTTGTGTCTACCCTGTGGACTGCAGGTGCCCAGATTGTTGTGAGGATCGGATCGTTTCCTGAGAATGGAAAAGTTGTGTGACCCATAGGTCACAAGGAAGCATTGTGCATTGTACTCAAATTGCCCTGTCAACGGTTAAGGATACAGTGGGTGCATCAACACATCACTGGGACCCTAATGGAGAATATCAGAATCCATCACTCCCACCCGCCCCAAGCCCCATCCCTTTGGGGAGAGCAGAACATCCTGTGAAGGAGGAGCACCGGAGTACCTTCATTTGGTTTTGGAGCTGGCTGTATAAGCTTCGAGGATCGGGCACCCGCCATGATACTGCAAGCTTCCTTACTGCTGGAACAGGTAAGACTGGTTACGAGTCTATCAGGCCCGGGAGACTCTCTGCTAAGAGCACTGCACAGCCAAGGCACTTTTGATTATCTTTGTAAGAGTTGCAGTGGACTCTTAAGTTAAGGCCTACTAATGAGCATTCCCTGGATGTGCCTACCAGTGAATGGGGAATAACCCGTACCACATTAAGATGAGTATGTGGGACAGGAATGTGCCAGCCAACACTAGAGCCCCGACCTCTAGGGGAATGTGTTACTGTTTTTATATGTCATAACATTACTTCGAATGCATAGAACAAAAAATAAAATACTTGTTTTTATTATAAAAATAAGTATTTGACTGACATATATTGATTGACATTGCTGCGTGCTTTTTGAGTTGAGTCGTGTTCACTAATTTGTATTCCCCTCACCACCTACCCGAGGAAGCCTTTGACTGCTGCTCCACCGCTACTACTGAGAATCAAGTGCAGAAGGGGGTACTTGCCCAGTTGCTCTGGGTCCATAGTAGGTTGGGCCCCGGAATTTCAGAAAGAAAAGGACTCAACCACCACAGTGGGACCCACTAACCACTGTGTACCCTGTGGCCTTCGGAAAAGGGTGCTGACACTTCACTATCCCTATTATGGATATTTAATCCAGTGTACATTTCCTCTGTTCGGTATGAGGATGTATACTACTAATAGCATATGCAGTTTGATCTCCCTAAAAAATTCCAGAAAAACAAATGGGGTCCTCCTAACCATTAGAAAAGGTGGAAGGAGGAATTCATCACATGCCTTGTTTCGATTGGTTCAAATAAAATTCCTGTGTAACGTTGATAAGGCACTCTGATCCTGTTAGATAAGACCTGTCAGCCCTAGGGTGGTCTTACCCCGTTTTTTTGCCCTTTGCCTTGTTTTTCCACCATCTTTTTGTTGGACCTAGGTCTCTGGGCGCCTTACCACTGCCAAACAGTGCTGAGGTGCAGGTGCTCTCTCCCAACAACATGGCTGCCACAGGCCCCTGCTTCTGCGGAGGGGCCTTCGTAGACACGCACTAGTAATCGAGAGCAGGCTGGGACATCAGGATACAGTAACACTGCCATCCCGCCTTTTTAGTCCATAGCCTAGAATGTAGAAGCTCCTGGAACCTTCCAGAATAGAGGAGGGGTTACGCTTTGCCGCCTTTAGAGAGTGGTCTCCTGACCTCGGGGTATAAGGGGAAAGGAGGGAAACCTGCCTGTTAGTTGGGGCACCACTAGACCTGGGGGAACCTCTGCAGGAGTTTAGGCGGTTGGGCCTAGGGGAGGAACCTACACCACGGGGACTGACTGGGCCTAGGCACTGTTTTTCTAAGTTAGGTGTGGGACTCTGCCAGCCTGCTGATCTGGTCCGGCGTAGGGAACCCAGAGACCCACCTTCAGTGTGCCAAGGGGAATCATCCTGCCTCTGAAGCCACCAACTCAACCCCCCTTCTTCCCCCCAAGAAACTACTCAAGAACCTACCATCCATCCCCCCAAGAAGGGCGCTGTGACCACCAAGTGCTGTTTGGAAGCACCTGCCTGCTGTGAACACTGCTGGGGGATTAACCAGGTAACCAGCGCTTACTGCCTGAACTGTGCCCCTGTGCTGTCTTGCCTAAGCTGTGACTGATCCTCAGCGCTATTCTGCCTGAACTGTGCTTCAAGCGATATAACCCCTGGTCACCGCTGCTGCCCTGAACTGCCAAGAACTGTCTGCTGCCGGGACTGTCTGCCCCCTAAGAGCTATAATCTTCAAGCGCTATCCTGCCCTTGAAAGCGCTGTGCTGTGACAAGCGCTGTGCCCTGAAAAGCGCTGTGCCCTGAAAAGCGCTGTTTGCCCATCACCGGCGCCGCCCAGTACCTGAAACTGGGTGCTGGGACTGAGCGCCGTGACCTGGGAGGCGCTGTGGCGTAAAGAGGCGCTGCATCGTGTCGATCACTGCTGCAGCCCGGATTTGCCTGCGCTGTTCTGGGGCGCTGCTGGAAAGTGCACCTAGGGCCCGTGAGTCACCGCCGTGGCCCAGGTGCCCCAACTGCTGCTCACCGCCGGGGGGAGGGCCGCTGCGGGATTCCTGTATGCCGCGCTGAGCCTCTGAAGCTGCTGCACCACCGTCACGTGATGGGGCGTCGGCCGCGTCATAGGCCACGCCCCCGCCAAAGCGCAAAGCCATTGGAGGAGGCTGCCGTGCCCCCGCAAGCCGTGCTGTCATTGGCGGCTACGGGTGTACCTCTCTTGCACCGCGTCCTGATTGGTTCTAGGCCTCAGGAAGCACCTGGAGGCCCGGGACCGGTTTGTCACTAGCGCGGGGCTCCACAGAGAGTGAGAACCCCCCACAGCTGGCACCAGCCCCGGACGGCGGGGACACCACTAGGAGGCCCGGAACACCGGCGAGGGGGCTCACAAGAAAGGGCGAGCCACCGCCTGACCTGGCCACACCTCGCCCAAACCTGCAGCTCGCTGCAAGTGCCCATCGAAGGGCCAAAGGTTAAGGTAATCTCCCTGGGGAGGGCGGAGGTCCCAGGAGAAAGCGGGGGCTGCCGTGGAGCCTCAAGTGAACAGAGATGGAGCCCCGCGACTGCCTCTCCCCGCAGGAGACTGCAGCTGGGCTCTGGTGGCCCTAGTTAATACCGCAAGGGCCTCGAATAAGGGGAAAAGTGACCGAGGGCCCCCTGAACTGGGTGTTAGCCTTAATTGTTGACTGTTTTTTGTGCCTAAAGTTAACCCCTGGCTAGGAGAGTGTTCTTTGCAGCATGCCCTGTAGCAGGAAACCTTGTTTATGTTTCTGATGTGCCATTTAAGCAGATGTTTACTCATTCCAATGATCCCCATGCTCAAGAAATGTTTAATATTGAAACTAGTCCTATGAAATGTCGTCTATAATGAACCTGCTTATGAGAGATGTTATTGCCTAGCTTGCCCCTATATAATAGCGAGGTATTTACAGACATGTTTGCCTGATGTTTAGAAAATGTCCAATGCCTTACTTGATGCCTAGGGTACATTAAGGAGTTACTTACCTGCATTGAAGAAGTCTAGATAAACGTCTTGTTTTAAACAACTACCTAGTGTAGTGTCATTTTATTGCGTGTGCCTCCCTGTCTCAGTGTGAGTGTGTGCTGCACTTCTGCTTTACACCTAGCCTTCGGGTGCCTTCCTGCTCGCGCCAAGCTACTGCAGTGGAATTGGTTACCCCAGTTCTAACAGCTCTGTTGTCTTGGGTTTGAGTGGCAGAAAGTTTTCATACTCGTACTTAATGAAGAACAACAGAAGGGGAGGAGGAGTATAACACCTAAAACGGAAGCAATTAGGTTGGAGACCTACTTTGAGCCAACTACAGCATCACACTTGAGAGATTTTGTTTTTACATCAAGAGGCAGCTGGAAAGCAACACTTTTGACAATTCTTTTACTGCTCTTAGAAGTCTATCCACCACATAAAACTTTGGTGCTACTAATGATGAAATGTTAAGGGCTCCACTTATGGTGAACATCAATGTTAAGAGGATTCAGGAATGCCTATGGGTAGCTGGAGATCCCACTCTAGAAGAGGTAGCAATTAGACAGCTAAAACAATTAAAGACCCAGTGTCTTGAGTAAAAGAAGTTAACAAGGACAAACATGATAAAAAGGGAAATGAAATCTGCAATTTGATTAGTAAGCAATCCAGAACTGAATCCAAGAAAAAATAAAAAGAATGAGGTCAAGACTGGATGTTACCACTGCAGCAATACTTTCCATAGCGCATCATATAAAGAATGCTCAACGATTAGAAAAAATGCAATATGTGTGGAAGGATCTGCTGGGAGAAAAAGTGCAACGTGAAGTCTGGAGTTCCACTAGCATCCGAAGAACATTCCACTGAGGATGAGTCTAAGGATGATCGAATTGTAGAAGCAAGCAACAGAGTCCTAATGATATGAATGATAAATAGGATCAGTAGAGACTAAATAGATTAGCCTCCTAAGTGTGCATTACAAGTGTGAACTTCATGTCATGGCTAACTTTTTGTTCACTTTTACCATCATTATATCATTGTGGCATAAAGTAAGTAATCCCCTTGAACATGAAAGCCATCACATCTGATGGATAGAGAATTTACTGTATTGATTACTTCCAATAAATGTTGGCTTCAAAGGGAGAGCTGAATGGATCAAAATATATGTCACTAAAGAGAGAATGTGTTGTTGGAAGGAAGGACCAAAGGCTTTTGAAAATAACACATAACACTTGTGCACCCAATCCAGTGTTATGTTATAGAACCTAACCTGGGTATTCAAATCTGTGATTGTTTCTAAAAAGCGTTCAACAATAAATTGTAAAGGCTACAATGATGTGTACATAAAACTCATGGATGCTGCAATAACTGTAAAAACAAAAAAAAAGTTAAGAAGAGGGTCAATTTCTGTTCACCAGGATCTACACGTCTTGTCAGATTTTCAAAAGAAGGGTATCATTGATGAGATTGAATCCTCGGAATGGATTTCTCCAGATGTTCTGGTTAGGATGAGCAACAGTAATTTGCGACTATGTGTCGATCTAAGGACACTGAATTCCTCCATTGTTATTGATAAAGGAATTTATCTCCATTTTAGAAGCAGCTACTATATTATCCACACTAGATCTAAGACTTGCTCAATATCAAATACAAAAATTCTATTAAAATCGAATTTGCAGAGGAATCTAGACACCTCACAGCATTCAAATTTTGGTCGGTTCCAGTACAAAAGGCTACTGTTCAGTCTTGCGTCAGTGGCATCTTTCTTCCTACGAGCCATGTTTCAGTTAATCAGAAACTTGGAGGACAAAATGAAGTGCTTCCAAGACCACATTTTGTTGTTCACAAAGGATGAGGACCGTATGATGAAAATTTATGAAAAGTCTGCTCCAGGCTGCCAGACAAGGGCCTGATACATTCTCCTGAAAAGTTCCAAAAGCAGGTTCAATACCTCAGGTATTCCATATCAGTATCAGGGATTGTCCCAGAGGAGTCTTTGGTGCAAGCGATCAAGGATGCATCACTGGAGGGGGGAATAGCTAGCGCGCTGAAGATGGTGGATGCTTGAGTCTGCAGCTCTGCGCTGGTACATCCAAAATCCTGCACCATCCGTGGCCCAGGTCAGCTGTTGCCCCCACTGATGCTGCAGTGTTACAGGCAGACCCCACCCCAAGCCATATTTAGGTATAGGGGAGGACCCCATCATGGGAAATGGATGGCTGTCTGCTTCTGGTGGTGAGCGGCCACTGCTGGTGCACAAAATGGCAGACAAGCCCCCCGGGTCATGAAACGCAGCAGACCCAGTGAACTTTGCCACTGGACCGAGGGAGGCCCGGAGGGTACGACCGAGGAGAGTGGTGGTCTCAACACCCAGGAGAAACACAGCAATAGTGGTGTGGCACCGTACCGGAGGTACGTGGAATGTTGAGGGCCACGGCTTCCTGAGGGCATGGTAAATAAATTTGGGACCGTGTCTGGGTCCGGCGATCAGCGGGGAGTGGTGAAAGCCCAAATGGTCCACCTAGCAGTGCCACTGGCCCCAGGTGCTAGTGTTGGCGCCCGTCTGTGAGGCAATAGATACATTGCCTGGTGGCGGCCTGTGATGCTCGCTGCCTTCCTTTCCTGATATGTGACACTGGCTCTTGCCCCAGGGGAGACAGCTATGGCTCAACGCGGTCACTCCCTGTGAGGTGAGCTACATTCATGAGGAGGGAGGGGTGCCCTAGATATGAGCTATGGAGGACGGGTTGGTCTTCCCTCCCCTTCTACTATTGGAATTGATTTGCGGTGCAGCTTGGAGGGGGAATGGTGGAGGATGGCGACATGCTGTGGTGTTTCCACCCCCTCACTCCATTCCCTGAGACAAAGGAGAGCGATGAGCTTTGGTGTAGGAGTGCCGACATTCCCCAGCAGTGGATGTGGTTCACCAACCTGTGCTCTCAGTGACTGCGATGTGAGATGAGGCCCAGGGCAGCCGTTCAGTACACTTGCAATACAATACTCACAGTGGTGATAGACTTCAGCTGTGGGACCTGGGTGTGACCCCTGCACCTGTGCCTGCCACTTGGGCCTGCTGGGGAGGCTTGTGGCATGGGATAGTTTTGGTCACGTTTGTCTCCACCTGCAGAGAATTTATGGCTTGGATAACAGGTGTCATTCACATCCAACGCTACTGACTAACTAGTTGTGTGCAGTGGAGGTGGCCTGTACCCGGGATGGGGTGGGAGCGTAGTGAACCCCCTGATTGTAGGGGTTGCCTCAGGGCCTCCTAGAGATATCTGAATAGGGGCATTGTGCTACAGGTCCAGACCATGGCCCTGAACACAATTAACCCTACAAGGATCCTAGGTAGTAAAATCACCCTCACATATCTTCAGATTGCTGTCCCATTGTCAGTACCTACCACCCAGAAGTGCTGCATCATCTGGTTTCTGTCCTCATTTGTGCTCTGGGTACTTTCATCTGCAGATATGGGCAAGCCTAGACCTAAACAAGGGGCCTCGCAGCCGGAGACAGGGGATACTTTGTTTCCTCTATTCGGGCAGAGAGATGAGGAGGAGGTGGACGATACCGCAATCCCCTCTCATCTAGAAAACGTCTTAGACGCTATTGCAGACACCAAGGCTAAGCTTGTAGGAGAGTAGGATCTATGGTTACCCCCCACTTTTTGCTGTGTTTCACTGATTTATCGACTTTAGTCTGGCTGGGGCCCTGCTAACCAGGACCCCAGCCTAGCTGCTTCCTCTCTAAATTGATTGCATGTACATTAGGTACTCACCAGATTGGTTACTGGGTTACCCTTGTGAGTCCCTAGTATATGGTACCTTAGGTACCAAGGGCATAGGTACCCCAGAGGCCTACCAGGGGCTGAAGCATGTATTATGCCACCCTTGGGAAGCCTTCCAAAATGGCACCACAGGTCTGCTACTGCAGCCTGGGTAAGGTGGCACTAGTACCCCTTACTTAGATTTAGTATACCTATATCTACCTATATATGTATAGACACATAAAAACCTATAAGTAACTCCTATGGCAGGCCTTGACAATCCCAAGCATGAGCTGAGCCCCTCTGCAGTTTTCAGAATCCCTTCCTTATCCCTTCCTTATAGCTGTTCTATGATACAGCCATACCATATACTCTTAAGTGCATTATAACCTCGCGGTAAATGCTAACTTTGGAATGGCTGCATCAAAACATGTCTGTTTGGTGTCAAACACATTGGAATCCTACCCCCTGCCAGTTCTGGCGGCGGGGGTAGAATTCCACCCTTCTAGAGGGAGAAGACATGTACACACTTACTTACCCGGTAATAGTTAAAAAGAGCCCCAGCATCACAAAATGGATGCTGCTGCCACAGACACGCATCTGACCTCCTGCTGCTGGCGAAACTCCGGCAGGGGAGGCCTGGACAATAGGTTTCCTGTCCAGGGAGGTGCCTGCACCTCCCCAGACAGGCTTTAGTGTACAGGGGCAGGGTGCGTGCATTCAGTAAATGCTTTCCAGACAGTGCCTGGGGCACACAAGGTGTCTACGTGCATTTCCCAGTTCAAACTGGTTGCTGGGGCCCGCAGCTCTAGCTCTGGCATGAAACTGGACAAAGGGAAGGGTAAGGGGTATAACTACCCCCTCCCCAGGTCCTCCCATAGGTGGGACCCTAAAGTTAGTCCATCCCCTAAACTTAGTATAATTACAGGACCCCAGTCCCTAGGACTTTAGATTACCCCGGACGAAACTCTGCAACATATATCTTGGACCTTCGACATTCCAGAAGAAATCTCCCTTGGGGTCAAGGAGTGACCCCCCCTGTTCAAACAGGCACCAAAGAAGCATCTTGCCGGTCTGCATTTTCGAGGCTCCCGCCGGATCCCGAAGAATCTGCGACACAGGACCCGGACTACTAGACATCTCCCAGGCCGATACGAGTCCCCAGTGAAGCTGAGACCTGTAGCCATCACGAGAGACATGGGACCGGACCTCCTGGACATCCAGCACATTTGCTAGTGCATCAAATTCCCGAGCTTTCCCGAAGTTGTGCATTGGGCTACTTGTAGTCCAAACCCTGAGCACCTTTTGCACCAAAGTTTGTGAGCCTACACAAGTGTTCCGTGGGCCCGCTTCCTGCATTTCTGCTCAAGGCCCCGAGGAATCTTTTTTGTTTCTTGGGCTTCCCTGGCTGCTCCAGATGTGCCCTGACTCCCCTCCAAAGGGTGAGTCCCTCAGATCTTGCTGGTCTGCACCAAAGCCAATCTTTCCATTCTGCGTGGATTGCTGTTGCCAAGGCTTGTTGGGTCCAATCCGGTTACAGACGCTGCAGCACTCGACATCTTCTATGGGACAGCTGGAATCCAGCTCCTGGTTATCGTCGACACCTCCTGGACCTTGTGGCCGAAGAGTCAAGATTCACCTACATCACCTGAAATCACCCAACATTGGCTGGCATTTAGAATAAATACATATATTTTTATGTATACCTGGTGTGGTTCTCCTTTCATTTGATCATTCCTGCGGTTATAGACTGGTAAAACAAAGCTACTTTACATTCCTTCAAGACTTATCCTGAAGGCTGCTCTCCACAGCTACCACTAGGATAGCTTTCTATAAATGTTGTCTTTAAAACTACCATCAATAAGGGTTGTTTGGACTGGTGCAAGGTGCCCACTAGAATAGTGGACAACATATGCCAGGCCAACTTCTCACAAAGCTCCAGCAAGACATTGGGGTAGTTTCTGTGGGATTGGCGCTGCTACAGGAGGAGCACCATAAGCTGGTAGGTCGAGTCAAAAATGTGGAGCAATCCATAGGGGAACTTCCCTCCATACAGCAATCAATAAACGCAAAGTAGACAATCTAATAGCTAGAGTGCTCACTCTAAAACGCATAGCGGAGGATGGGGAGGGCCGGAATTGCCTCAACAACATTCCTGTGATTGGCCTCCCTGAGGGGTTTGAAGGGACGGATATGGTCGCCTTTCTAGAAGAATAGCTGTCTTCAGCAGTTGCACCAGACCAACTTACGAAATGTTTTGCCCTGAAAAGAGCCCATCAAGTATCGACATGCCCCCTAGCACTGGGGCGACGATACAGAGCAGTCATAACCAAACTGCTACATTATAGTGAGCGTGACTTTATCTTACAGAGGGCCCACACAAATGGCCCTTTTGAAATCGAAAGTAGCATGGTGCTGTTGTTCCCAGATGTTACTGCTAAAGTGCAACAATAACGTGTGTCCTTTGGAGAAGCCAAGAAAACTCTTTGTGCTGAGACCATACAGTACTCATTGATGTTCCTGTCATACTCCGTAAAATATTAGATGTCAAAACCCTCTTTTGTCACAACCCTGATGCAGTATGGGCTTAGCTAGAGTTCGTCAAAGCAGGTGCACCACCGAGAGTCCCCAGGGAAATCTGGGTCCACTCGACGTGGATCCAAGAGGTGGCTTAAAAGGGAAGGGGGGTCCTCCTTGCAGGGGCCTTCCTCCTTAAAGACGGAAAAGGAACTTAAAGCTGCACTACAGGCCGTAGCTGAAATGGTATCCTCGCAAAAGACTGTGGTGGGCCTAGACATCTCCTCTGATCATCGTTCAGCAGCTTCTAACTCCGGGAGTTCAACTCTGGGGGAGGGCCTTCCGGTCATTACACCACAGTCTGTTGACGATATAATTTAATGCTTACTTTAATTGGTTCTTTTCCCCCTAACATAGGATAATGACTTCTGTTTTGTATTTGGTCAGTAGAGCAGTACTGTATGATCTGGTTGTTGCTGACCTGGTCTGGGTTTGAAATGGTCTGAGGGACGGGTGCATGGGGGGTGCCCTGGGACTGGGATGTCCTTTGGTCGGCAACTTATTTTGTATTCCTATTAATGATGGGTAATGCATGTTTGGGTCTTTTGCGCTACGTTGCCTACCTGCCCTACTAGGAATCGGAAGGTGGATCTCCCTTAATAATGTTATTCCTGTACTGGTTTGGACGGCCAGCCATTGCTGGGCTTCCCTTGGGAGTGGGAGTTTGTGGTTGGGATTTTTTTAGGTTACCGGGGAGGGGGGGGGATATATAGCTCTGAGACTGCTGGGGGGAACAACAAGGAGAATCCAAGTGATGGTGGGAGGGGAGAACACTATAGCTCTTTGCCATAGGAGACCCTCATTGTAATATAAAACTGTTGTGCTGAAATGTCCGAGGAATGGCCTATAACTAAATTTGAAGCTTTATATGCAGAATTGGTATGATTGGGATCGTTACCAACATTGTCCAGAGACCCTCCGCTGGTCCCCCTCCCTAAGTCGAAGTCATCTGCCACACACCCACTCGGATAGGGCCCTCTCTTTATGTTGAAAACTGATGTTAAGATTCTTAGTAAAATACTAGAAATGAGATTGCTACCCCTTATGCCAGATCTCATACATGAAGAATAGATTAATTTCAACCAGGAAAAACTTGGGAAACTTTCACCGGTTGTATCATATCCTATCCCATCAGGATATCTCTCTTTACTCAGACACCTTGATTATTCAGTTGATCTGGAGAAGGCCTTCGATTCACTAAGGTAGGATTACCTGCATTCAGTTATGAGGCTGATGGAATTGGCGGAGGGCGGCGCCCATTGTGTACACCTGCTCTATACCAACCCTACAGCGAGAGTTAAGATCGGTAGTGTGGTCTCCGCCTGATTTGGTGCCTGTCGGGGTGCCAAACAGGGATGCCCATAATCTCCCTTTTTCTCTCTGCCCTGGCCACTGAGCACTTGGTGGTGCTCTTCCGACAAAGGGGGGTGGGGGGGCGAGGGGGGGAGGGGGGGTTGAATCATGGGGTGGTTTTGGAGGGCATGCAGACGACCTCCTGTTATATCTGGCAGATAACCATGTGGGTGTTTCCAGTGCTATTATGTTATTGAATGAGTTTTCAGTATTTTCAGGCCTTCGGGTTAATAGATCCAAGATCCACCTTTTCCTCATGACAGCGGGAATGGCACGACCATCAGATGTGCTCATGGGACTTGCTTGGTAACCTCAGTCTTTTTGCTATTTCGGTATCCAGGTGTTTCATACCTTGGAGGATCTTAAAGATGGTAATATGGGACTGGTGATTAATTCACATAAGACCTATATACAAATGTGGCACTCTCCGAAGATAACAGTGATGGCTTGCATCTCTTTATCCAAAATGATTATACTCCGCAGAGTTTTAAACTTCTTTATAAATTTTCCGGTCATGTTAACATGTTCTTAGGTTAATAGCCTGGATTCTTTACTCCGAGAACTGATAGGGATGGGGGGCACAATAGAGTTTTCACGTCAGTATTACGGAGAGCCCCATAGGTTGGCGGATTGTGCGCCCCGGACTTTAAATTATAGTATTTGACCACCCAACTTCAGTGGTTAGCCCATTGGCTGGACAGTAAGGACCTCGTACTCTTGGGTCTTATTGGGCTAGCTGATAACCAAGGACTCCTACTGGCGAAGCTCCTTAATTAAACAATAGTCACTACCACCACGGGGATCTTACTGAAAGTGGATCTACAATGCTGGAGGAGATGTCTATTGTGCACATTTAGAGCGCCTCTCTATGCTCCAGATTTGCCACTGTTTGGCCTACCACATGGGTATACTCCTCCCCCATTTATGAGCCAACAACAAATCGACTGGACGACAGCCAGTCTCATTATGGCGAGTAGCTGCTTCCAGTTGGGGGACCTTCTCCCACGGAGCAATCTCATGGATCAATGTGGCTTGCACCCCGGCCGGTTTGTGAATTATCAATCATGCTATAGTAAGGACATTTCGAAATTTATGGCCTGGGAGTGGACAGGAGCCGGACACCCATGTTGTCTTCCAGGCGCTGGTGACCCTGGGCTCTGCGCAACATCTTGTGAAGTGGCTCTACAAAGCCCAACTTGAACAATACTGGGCAGGAGCATAACAGACGCAGAATGGAGTAAGACCATGGGGGGCCCTAAATTCAGCCGGGTTTGCACATATTACATGGGCTGCCCGGGGTTGCAGGATTTTTAAATGGCTGTAATAGCCATGCTTAATGGCGTGCAAGCCCGCTCGCTCCTTTGCACAGCAGAAGTTTGTGTACTGGGATTATTTCCTGCACCCAAAACCTGTAAGGTAGGCACTAGGTTTGTGGCCCTTGCATTGATCTTAGCAAAAAGATGTATAGCAATGAAATGGAGGACTGGGGCGGGTCCCACAGAGGGGTCCTGGGAAAGAGACGTTGATACATGGCCCAGAGCAGAAGAGAGGGTGTTTCTTAGGGAAGATGCTCAAGGAATAAGGCGACGCCCATTAGCAGCTCTTTGGACAGAGGCGCTTGGTGCCAGGGACAATAAACATGATACAGCAACCAGTGCCATGATGGATAACACACAGCCAGATGAGGGTAATGCTGAACCCCCTAGATGAAGTGTATTTGCTTGACAGGAGACGGCTTGATTGAAGTGAACTGACACTGTAGCACCTTCTCAACATGTCCAACACCCAGCAAGACAATATATATATTTTTCGGACCACCTGAAATTATTTCTTCTACAGGTAGTCCTACTACACCCCTAGATGACTTTATGTTTTCTTTTTGATTTTCATTTTGTTGTAACAGTTTGTAGTTTTAAATTACATGATTGATATTTAATACATATGCGTGCTTACAACCACAACTCCCAGTTGTCAATAATTACTTAGAGCATTACAGAGTTCTAATTTATATATTTGTCCCACCCTTTATTGAAAGAAACTGGGTTTATTGTGAGACGTAATTTAGAGCTCATCATAACCGAAACCATTGTATATGTTTCTTATTAATATGTAATGGCCTTGATTGTCTGGAAGCCATTATTTGCGACTACTAGATCAGGAACCAGTAGTAAGTTCAAGGATGGAAGGTAAATTTACTTGAATGTGAACAATTATGTATATTATGTGGAAGCTCTTGCACTTTTATATGTGTTTGCGCTACAGTATCTAAATGCCAATTAAAACATGTTTAATAAAAAATAAAGGAGGCATCACAGGACTGTTTGAGTACTGTGACAATTTTGTAATGGTCTTTGCAACCCTCATGGAACCTTTGAGAAAACTCTTGTGTAAATGGATGGAGTTTGTTCGGATGAAGGAACAACTAAGAGCATTCAATGTATTAAGGCGATAAAAGTTTCATGGCTCCTTTCTTAAAACCATTCTTGCCAGGGAAACTACTATTGCAGTTGATGTGAGTGCTAGTGTTTGGATCTGTACTGTCCCAAAGATCTGGAGGGAAGGAATGGATGATGACATATGTCTTTAGGACCCTGAATGAAGCAGAAAGAGAATATTGCTGTCAATGAACGTGAACTTCTAGTCTGTGTATGGGCCAATGACCACTTTTATTTTGGTGTATCAAATTTGCTTTGCAAACTGATCATAAGCTCTTGTTACACAGAAAGGGGTACATACATCAAGAAATGCTTTAGCGAGTCCTTAATTGCGATTATTAAGGAATCGCAATTAGGGACTCTCAAAAGCCTATGCATGTAGGAATCGCTATGAAAATAGCGATTCCTAAACTTTCCTTAATTGCGACTCGCAAATTGCGAGTCGCAATTAAGGAATGGCTTCCCATTCATTCCTATGGGCCTACCAATAGGTACTTACAAATTGTGCATGCAATTTCAAGGGTGCAAAGGTGTCAAAATGACACAACGTTGCAGCACCCCTGAAATTGTGATGTGCACCCATGTTGCGCACACCCCAAGGGATGTGTGTGTGTAACCTGAAACCTTGAAAAATGCACTTTAGTGCATTTTTCAAAGTTTTTGCAAAATACAGACCAGAGTAATTTCTCTGTATTTTGTGGCCCCAAATAGCGAATTTGCTATTTCTAAGTGATTCTAGCATTGCATTTAAGGAATCCCAAATTGTGATTCCTTAAATGCAATAGCAATTTAAGAAATCGCAATAAATTGTGATTTCTTAAATTGAGAGTGCCTAACACTTTAATGCATTGCAAAAAGGCGCAAACGGTCGATTTTTGCGAATCTTTGATGCATATTCCTGTTAATCCCTAGGCGGGAGTGAGGGGGATTAACCTTCATGGCTCTCATAGCCACGCTGAGTTCTGAGTGCCAAGAATATTGTTTTGATGAGTCATCTGTCCCAGGGGAGAAAAGCAAACTGCCCAGGCAATGTTAAAAATGAGCTGGACCGGGATGGCCCTAGCAAAATATTGATGGGCCCTTGGCATTCCTTTGCCAGAGTTTCATCTGAAATTAGTCTGGTTGGTAACTTTTCTACATGGACAAGTGTATTTCCATTGAGGGTGTTAGAAGCTGCTCAGAGGGCCATGGGGCAAGCATGAGCTATTGGGCCCACCTATGGGTGTATTTAGGCCTTTTATTCCTGGTGTCCCGGGCCAGCACTTGACTCTCAGTGGTAGAGCGGGTCAAGCAGTCCAAGGCTTCTTGGAGGTGGGAGGTAGACATTGGGGGCTGAACAACCGCCCCCAACTCAAAAGATGTTCAACAGCAGCAATAAATGATTGTCAAGTCAATACTAAGGTGGGTTCCTGAGTCCCACTCCCTGCTCCTAGCGGTTGTGGTTAGCCACAATTCATCAGAGGCAACATTCAGGTTAAGCCCCACTAGTAGTCTGAGCCTCAGAAGTTCAACTCCGACTCCATAATAAAGTCAAAAGTGTTTCAGCGCTAAAGCGCTATCTGGCAGGCAAGTTCCTCTGGGGATGTCTGGCCTCTCAATCATCCTTACCCACATGCACACAGCAGCATATGAGTCTCCTGACCTAGGGGTATAAGGGGAAAGGAGGGAAACCTGCCTGTTAGTTGGGGCACCACTAGACCTGGGGGAACCTCTGCAGGAGTTTAGGCGGTTGGGCCTAGGGGAGGAACCTACACCACGGGGACTGACTGGGCCTAGGCACTGTTTTTCTAAGTTAGGTGCGGGACTCTGCCAGCCTGCTGATCTGGCCCGGCGTAGGGAACCCAGAGACCCACCTTCAGTGTGCCAAGGGGAATCATCCTGCCTCTGAAGCCACCAACTCAACCCCCCTTCTTCCCCCCAAGAAACTACTCAAGAACCTACCATCCATCCCCCCAAGAAGGGCGCTGTGACCACCAAGTGCTGTTTGGAAGCACCTGCCTGCTGTGAACACTGCTGGGGGATTAACCAGGTAACCAGCGCTTACTGCCTGAACTGTGCCCCTGTGCTGTCTTGCCTAAGCTGTGACTGATCCTCAGCGCTATTCTGCCTGAACTGTGCTTCAAGCGATATAACCCCTGGTCACCGCTGCTGCCCTGAACTGCCAAGAACTGTCTGCTGCCGGGACTGTCTGCCCCCTAAGAGCTATAATCTTCAAGCGCTATCCTGCCCTTGAAAGCGCTGTGCTGTGACAAGCGCTGTGCCCTGAAAAGCGCTGTGCCCTGAAAAGCGCTGTTTGCCCATCACCGGCGCCGCCCGGTACCAGAAACTGGGTGCTGGGACTGAGCACCGTGACCTGGGAGGCGCTGTGGCGTAAAGAGGCGCTGCATCGTGTCGATCACTGCTGCAGCCCGGATTTGCCTGCGCTGTTCTGGGGCGCTGCTGGAAAGTGCACCTAGGGCCCGTGAGTCACCGTCGTGGCCCAGGTGCCCCAACTGCTGCTCACCGCCGGGGGGAGGGCCGCTGCGGGATTCCTGTATGCCGCGCTGAGCCTCTGAAGCTGCTGCACCACCGTCACGTGATGGGGCGTCGGCCGCGTCATAGGCCACGCCCCCGCCAAAGCGCGAAGCCATTGGAGGAGGCTGCCGTGCCCCCGCAAGCCGTGCTGTCATTGGCGGCTACGGGTGTACCTCTCTTGCACCGCGTCCTGATTGGTTCTGGGCCTCAGGAAGCACCTGGAGGCCCGGGACCGGTTTGTCACTAGCGCGGGGCTCCACAGAGAGTGAGAACCCCCCACAGCTGGCACCAGCCCCGGACGGCGGGGACACCACTAGGAGGCCCGGAACACCGGCGAGGGGGCTCACAAGAAAGGGCGAGCCACCGCCTGACCTGCCCACACCTCGCCCAAACCTGCAGCTCGCTGCAAGTGCCCATCGAAGGGCCAAAGGTTAAGGTAATCTCCCTGGGGAGGGCGGAGGTCCCAGGAGAAAGCGGGGGCTGCCGTGGAGCCTCAAGTGAACAGAGATGGAGCCCCGCGACTGCCTCTCCCCGCAGGAGACTGCAGCTGGGCTCTGGTGGCCCTAGTTAATACCGCAAGGGCCTCGAATAAGGGGAAAAGTGACCGAGGGCCCCCTGAACTGGGTGTTAGCCTTAATTGTTGACTGTTTTTTGTGCCTAAAGTTAACCCCTGGCTAGGAGAGTGTTCTTTGCAGCATGCCCTGTAGCAGGAAACCTTGTTTATGTTTCTGATGTGCCATTTAAGCAGATGTTTACTCATTCCAATGAACCCCATGCTCAAGAAATGTTTAATATTGAAACTAGTCCTATGAAATGTCGTCTATAATGAACCTGCTTATGAGAGATTTTATTGCCTAGCTTGCCCCTATATAATAGCGAGGTATTTACAGACATGTTTGCCTGATGTTTAGAAAATGTCCAATGCCTTACTTGATGCCTAGGGTACAGAAGGAGTTACTTACCTGCATTGAAGAAGTCTAGATAAACGTCTTGTTTTAAACAACTACCTAGTGTAGTGTCATTTTATTGCGTGTGCCTCCCTGTCTCAGTGTGAGTGTGTGCTGCACTTCTGCTTTACACCTAGCCTTCGGGTGCCTTCCTGCTCGCGCCAAGCTACTGCAGTGGAATTGGTTACCCCAGTTCTAACAGCTCTGTTGTCTTGGGTTTGAGTGGCAGAACGTTTTCATACTCGTACTTAATGAAGAACAACAGAAGGGGAGGAGGAGTATAACACCTAAAAAGGAAGCAATTAGGTTGGAGACCTACTTTGAGCCAACTACAGCATCACACTTGAGAGATTTTGTTTTTACATCAGGAGGCAGCTGGAAAGCAACACTTTTGACAATTCTTTTACTGCTCTTAGAAGTCTATCCACCACATAAAACTTTGGTGCTACTAATGATGAAATGTTAAGGGCTCCACTTATGGTGAACATCAATGTTAAGAGGATTCAGGAATGCCTATGGGTAGCTGGAGATCCCACTCTAGAAGAGGTAGCAATTAGACAGCTAAAACAATTAAAGACCCAGTGTCTTGAGTAAAAGAAGTTAACAAGGACAAACATGATAAAAAGGGAAATGAAATCTGCAATTTGATTAGTAAGCAATCCAGAACTGAATCCAAGAAAAAATAAAAAGAATGAGGTCAAGACTGGATGTTACCACTGCAGCAATACTTTCCATAGCGCATCATATAAAGAATGCTCAACGATTAGAAAAAATGCAATATGTGTGGAAGGATCTGCTGGGAGAAAAAGTGCAACGTGAAGTCTGGAGTTCCACTAGCATCCGAAGAACATTCCACTGAGGATGAGTCGAAGGATGATCGAATTGTAGAAGCAAGCAACAGAGTCCTAATGATATGAATGATAAATAGGATCAGTAGAGACTAAATAGATTAGCCTCCTAAGTGTGCATTACAAGTGTGAACTTCATGTCATGGCTAACTTTTTGTTCACTTTTACCATCATTATATCATTGTGGCATAAAGTAAGTAATCCCCTTGAACATGAAAGCCATCACATCTGATGGATAGAGAATTTACTGTATTGATTACTTCCAATAAATGTTGGCTTCAAAGGGAGAGCTGAATGGATCAAAATATATGTCACTAAAGAGAGAATGTGTTGTTGGAAGGAAGGACCAAAGGCTTTTGAAAATAACACATAACACTTGTGCACCCAATCCAGTGTTATGTTATAGAACCTAACCTGGGTATTCAAATCTGTGATTGTTTCTAAAAAGCGTTCAACAATAAATTGTAAAGGCTACAATGATGTGTACATAAAACTCATGGATGCTGCAATAACTGTAAAAACAAAAAAAAAGTTAAGAAGAGGGTCAATTTCTGTTCACCAGGATCTACACGTCTTGTCAGATTTTCAAAAGAAGGGTATCATTGATGAGATTGAATCCTCGGAATGGATTTCTCCAGATGTTCTGGTTAGGATGAGCAACAGTAATTTGCGACTATGTGTCGATCTAAGGACACTGAATTCCTCCATTGTTATTGATAAAGGAATTTATCTCCATTTTAGAAGCAGCTACTATATTATCCACACTAGATCTAAGACTTGCTCAATATCAAATACAAAAATTCTATTAAAATCGAATTTGCAGAGGAATCTAGACACCTCATAGCATTCAAATTTTGGTCGGTTCCAGTACAAAAGGCTACTGTTCAGCCTTGCGTCAGTGGCATCTTTCTTCCTACGAGCCATGTTTCAGTTAATCAGAAACTTGGAGGACAAAATTAAGTGCTTCCAAGACCACATTTTGTTGTTCACAAAGGATGAGGACCGTATGATGAAAATTTATGAAAAGTCTGCTCCAGGCTGCCAGACAAGGGCCTGATACATTCTCCTGAAAAGTTCCAAAAGCAGGTTCAATACCTCAGGTATTCCATATCAGTATCAGGGATTGTCCCAGAGGAGTCTTTGGTCCAAGCGATCAAGGATGCATCACTGGAGGGGGGAATAGCTAGCGCGCTGAAGATGGTGGATGCTTGAGTCTGCAGCTCTGCGCTGGTACATCCAAAATCCTGCACCATCCGTGGCCCAGGTCAGCTGTTGCCCCCACTGATGCTGCAGTGTTACAGGCAGACCCCACCCCAAGCCATATTTAGGTATAGGGGAGGACCCCATCATGGGAAATGGATGGCTGTCTGCTTCTGGTGGTGAGCGGCCACTGCTGGTGCACAAAATGGCAGACAAGACCCCCGGGTCATGAAACGCAGCAGACCCAGTGAACTTTGCCACTGAACCGAGGGAGGCCCCGGAGGGTACGACCGAGGAGAGTGGTGGTCTCAACACCCAGGAGAAACACAGCAATAGTGGTGTGGCACCGTACCGGAGGTACGTGGAATGTTGAGGGCCACGGCTCCCTGAGGGCATGGTAAATAAATTTGGGACCGTGTCTGGGTCCGGCGATCAGCGGGGAGTGGTGAAAGCCCAAATGGTCCACCTAGCAGTGCCACTGGCCCCAGGTGCTAGTGTTGGCGCCCGTCCGTGAGGCAATAGATACATTGCCTGGTGGCGGCCTGTGATGCTCGCTGCCTTCCTTTCCTGATATGTGACACTGGCTCTTGCCCCAGGGGAGACAGCTATGGCTCAACGCGGTCACTCCCTGTGAGGTGAGCTACATTCATGAGGAGGGAGGGGTGCCCTAGATATGAGCTATGGAGGACGGGTTGGTCTTCCCTCCCCTTCTACTATTGGAATTGATTTGCGGTGCAGCTTGGAGGGGGAATGGTGGAGGATGGCGACATGCTGTGGTGTTTCCACCCCCTCACTCCATTCCCTGAGACAAAGGAGAGCGATGAGCTTTGGTGTAGGAGTGCCGACATTCCCCAGCAGTGGATGTGGTTCACCAACCTGTGCTCTCAGTGACTGCGATGTGAGATGAGGCCCAGGGCAGCCGTTCAGTACACTTGCAATACAATACTCACAGTGGTGATAGACTTCAGCTGTGGGACCTGGGTGTGACCCCTGCACCTGTGCCTGCCACTTGGGCCTGCTGGGGAGGCTTGTGGCATGGGATAGTTTTGGTCACGTTTGTCTCCACCTGCAGAGAATTTATGGCTTGGATAACAGGTGTCATTCACATCCAACGCTACTGACTAACTAGTTGTGTGCAGTGGAGGTGGCCTGTACCCGGGATGGGGTGGGAGCGTAGTGAACCCCCTGATTGTAGGGGTTGCCTCAGGGCCTCCTAGAGATATCTGAATAGGGGCATTGTGCTACAGGTCCAGACCATGGCCCTGAACACAATTAACCCTACAAGGATCCTAGGTAGTAAAATCACCCTCACATATCTTCAGATTGCTGTCCCATTGTCAGTACCTACCACCCAGAAGTGCTGCATCATCTGGTTTCTGTCCTCATTTGTGCTCTGGGTACTTTCATCTGCAGATATGGGCAAGCCTAGACCTAAACAAGGGGCCTCGCAGCCGGAGACAGGGGATACTTTGTTTCCTCTATTCGGGCAGAGAGATGAGGAGGAGGTGGACGATACCTCAATCCCCTCTCATCTAGAAAACGTCTTAGCCGCTATTGCAGACACCAAGGCTAAGCTTGTAGGAGAGTAGGATCTATGGTTACCCCCCACTTTTTGCTGTGTTTCACTGATTTATCTACTTTAGTCTGGCTGGGGCCCTGCTAACCAGGACCCCAGCCTAGCTGCTTCCTCTCTAAATTGATTGCATGTACATTAGGTACTCGCCAGATTGGTTACTGGGTTACCCTTGTGAGTCCCTAGTATATGGTACCTTAGGTACCAAGGGCATAGGTACCCCAGAGGCCTACCAGGGGCTGAAGCATGTATTATGCCACCCTTGGGAAGCCTTCCAAAATGGCACCACAGGTCTGCTACTGCAGCCTGGGTAAGGTGGCACTAGTACCCCTTACTTAGATTTAGTATACCTATATCTACCTATATATGTATAGACACATAAAAACCTATAAGTAACTCCTGTGGCAGGCCTTGACAATCCCAAGCAAAAGCTGAGCCCCTCTGCAGTTTTCAGAATCCCTTCCTTATCCCTTCCTTATAGCTGTTCTATGATACAGCCATACCATATACTCTTAAGTGCATTATAACCTCGCGGTAAATGCTAACTTTGGAATGGCTGCATCAAAACATGTCTGTTTGGTGTCAAACACTTTGGAATCCTACCCCCTGCCAGTTCTGGCGGCGGGGGTAGAATTCCACCCTTCTAGAGGGAGAAGACATGTACACACTTACTTACCCGGTAATAGTTAAAAAGAGCCCCAGCATCACAAAATGGATGCTGCTGCCACAGACACGCATCTGACCTCCTGCTGCTGGCGAAACTCCGGCAGGGGAGGCCTGGACAATAGGTTTCCTGTCCAGGGAGGTGCCTGCACCTCCCCAGACAGGCTTTAGTGTACAGGGGCAGGGTGCGTGCATTCAGTAAATGCTTTCCAGACAGTGCCTGGGGCACACAAGGTGTCTACGTGCATTTCCCAGTTCAAACTGGTTGCTGGGGCCCGCAGCTCTAGCTCTGGCATGAAACTGGACAAAGGGAAGGGGAAGGGGTATAACTACCCCCTCCCCAGGTCCTCCCATAGGTGGGACCCTAAAGTTAGTCCATCCCCTAAACTTAGTATAATTACAGGACCCCAGTCCCTAGGACTTTAGATTACCCCGGACGAAACTCTGCAACATATATCTTGGACCTTCGACATTCCATTTCGACTGGAAGACAGAAGAAATCTCCCTTGGGGTCAAGGAGTGACCCCCCCTGTTCAAACAGGCACCAAAGAAGCATCTTGCCGGTCTGCATTTTCGAGGCTCCCGCCGGATCCCGAAGAATCTGCGACACAGGACCCGGACTACTAGACATCTCCCAGGCCGATACGAGTCCCCAGTGAAGCTGAGACCTGTAGCCATCACGAGAGACATGGGACCGGACCTCCTGGACATCCAGCACATTTGCTAGTGCATCAAATTCCCGAGCTTTCCCGAAGTTGTGCATTGGGCTACTTGTAGTCCAAACCCTGAGCACCTTTTGCACCAAAGTTTGTGAGCCTACACAAGTGTTCCGTGGGCCCGCTTCCTGCATTTCTGCTCAAGGCCCCGAGGAATCTTTTTTGTTTCTTGGGCTTCCCTGGCTGCTCCAGATGTGCCCTGACTCCCCTCCAAAGGGTGAGTCCCTCAGATCTTGCTGGTCTGCACCAAAGCCAATCTTTCCATTCTGCGTGGATTGCTGTTGCCAAGGCTTGTTGGGTTCAATCCGGTTACAGACGCTGCAGCACTCGACATCTGCTATGGGACAGCTGGAATCCAGCTCCTGGTTATCGTCGACACCTCCTGGACCTTGTGGCCGAAGAGTCAAGATTCACCTACATCACCTGAAATCACCCAACATCGGCTGGCATTTAGAATAAATACATATATTTTTATGTATACCTGGTGTGGTTCTCCTTTCATTTGATCATTCCTGCGGTTATAGACTGGTAAAACAAAGCTACTTTACATTCCTTCAAGACTTATCCTGAAGGCTGCTCTCCACAGCTACCACTAGGATAGCTTTCTATAAATGTTGTCTTTAAAACTACCATCAATAAGGGTTGTTTGGACTGGTGCAAGGTGCCCACTAGAATAGTGGACATCATATGCCAGGCCAACTTCTCACAAAGCTCCAGCAAGACATTGGGGTAGTTTCTGTGGGATTGGCGCTGCTACAGGAGGAGCACCATAAGCTGGTAGGTCGAGTCAAAAATGTGGAGCAATCCATAGGGGAAATTCCCTCCATACAGCAATCAATAAACGCAAAGTAGACAATCTAATAGCTAGAGTGCTCACTCTAAAACGCATAGCGGAGGATGGGGAGGGCCGGAATTGCCTCAACAACATTCCTGTGATTGGCCTCCCTGAAGGGTTTGAAGGGACGGATATGGTCGCCTTTCTAGAAGAATAGCTGTCTTCAGCAGTTGCACCAGACCAACTTACGAAATGTTTTGCCCTGAAAAGAGCCCATCAAGTATCGACATGCCCCCTAGCACTGGGGCGACGATACAGAGCAGTCATAACCAAACTGCTACATTATAGTGAGCGTGACTTTATCTTACAGAGGGCCCACACAAATGGCCCATTTGAAATCGAAAGTAGCATGGTGCTGTTGTTCCCAGATGTTACTGCTAAAGTGCAACAATAACGTGTGTCCTTTGGAGAAGCCAAGAAAACTCTTTGTGCTGAGACCATACAGTACTCATTGATGTTCCTGTCATACTCCGTAAAATATTAGATGTCAAAACCCTCTTTTGTCACAACCCTGATGCAGTATGGGCTTAGCTAGAGTTCGTCAAAGCAGGTGCACCACCGAGAGTCCCCAGGGAAATCTGGGTCCACTCGACGTGGATCCAAGAGGTGGCTTAAAAGGGAAGGGGGGTCCTCCTTGCAGGGGCCTTCCTCCTTAAAGACGGAAAAGGAACTTAAAGCTGCACTACAGGCCGTAGCTGAAATGGTATCCTCGCAAAAGACTGTGGTGGGCCTAGACATCTCCTCTGATCATCGTTCAGCAGCTTCTAACTCCGGGAGTTCAACTCTGGGGGAGGGCCTTCCGGTCATTACACCACAGTCTGTTGACGATATAATTTAATGCTTACTTTAATTGGTTCTTTTCCCCCTAACATAGGATAATGACTTCTGTTTTGTATTTGGTCAGTAGAGCAGTACTGTATGATCTGGTTGTTGCTGACCTGGTCTGGGTTTGAAATGGTCTGAGGGACGGGTGCATGGGGGTGCCCTGGGACTGGGATGTCCTTTGGTCGGCGACTTATTTTGTATTCCTATTAATGATGGGTAATGCATGTTTGGGTCTTTTGCGCTACGTTGCCTACCTGCCCTACTAGGAATCGGAAGGTGGATCTCCCTTAATAATGTTATTCCTGTACTGGTTTGGACGGCCAGCCATTGCTGGGCTTCCCTTGGGAGTGGGAGTTTGTGGTTGGGATTTTTTTAGGTTACCGGGGAGGGGGGGATATATAGCTCTGAGACTGCTGGGGGAACAACAAGGAGAATCCAAGTGATGGTGGGAGGGGAGAACACTATAGCTCTTTGCCATAGGAGACCCTCATTGTAATGTAAAACTGTTGTGCTGAAATGTCCGAGGAATGGCCTATAACTAAATTTGAAGCTTTATATGCAGAATTGGTATGATTGGGATCGTTACCAACATTGTCCAGAGACCCTCCGCTGGTCCCCCTCCCTAAGTCGAAGTCATCTGCCACACACCCACTCGGATAGGGCCCTCTCTTTATGTTGAAAACTGATGTTAAGATTCTTAGTAAAATACTAGAAATGAGATTGCTACCCCTTATGCCAGATCTCATACATGAAGAATAGATTCATTTCAACCAGGATAACCTTGGGAAACTTTCACCGGTTGTATCATATCCTATCCCATCAGAATATCTCTCTTTACTCAGACACCTTGATTATTCAGTTGATCTGGAGAAGGCCTTCGATTCACTAAGGTAGGATTACCTGCATTCAGTTATGAGGCTGATGGAATTGGCGGAGGGCGGCGCCCATTGTGTACACCTGCTCTATACCAACCCTACAGCGAGAGTTAAGATCGGTAGTGTGGTCTCCGCCTCATTTGGTGCCTGTCGGGGTGCCAAACAGGGATGCCCATAATCTCCCTTTTTCTCTCTGCCCTGGCCACTGAGCACTTGGTGGTGCTCTTCCGACAAAGGGGGGTGGGGGGGAGGGGAGGGGGGTTTGAATCATGGGGTGGTTTTGGAGGGCATGCAGACGACCTCCTGTTATATCTGGCAGATAACCATGTGGGTGTTTCCAGTGCTATTATGTTATTGAATGAGTTTTCAGTATTTTCAGGCCTTCGGGTTAATAGATCCAAGATCCACCTTTTCCTCATGACAGCGGGAATGGCACGACCATCAGATGTGCTCATGGGACTTGCTTGGTAACCTCAGTCTTTTTGCTATTTCGGTATCCAGGTGTTCCATACCTTGGAGGATCTTAAAGATGGTAATATGGGACTGGTGATTAATTCACATAAGACCTATATACAAATGTGGCACTCTCCGAAGATAACAGTGATGGCTTGCATCTCTTTATCCAAAATGATTATACTCCGCAGAGTTTTAAACTTCTTTATAAATTTTCCGGTCATGTTAACATGTTCTTAGGTTAATAGCCTGGATTCTTTACTCCGAGAACTGATAGGGATGGGGGGCACAATAGAGTTTTCACGTCAGTATTACGGAGAGCCCCATAGGTTGGCGGATTGTGCGCCCCGGACTTTAAATTATAGTATTTGACCACCCAACTTCAGTGGTTAGCCCATTGGCTGGACAGTAAGGACCTCGTACTCTTGGGTCTTATTGGGCTAGCTGATAACCAAGGACTCCTACTGGCGAAGCTCCTTAATTAAACAATAGTCACTACCACCACGGGGATCTTACTGAAAGTGGATCTACAATGCTGGAGGAGATGTCTATTGTGCACATTTAAAGCGCCTCTCTATGCTCCAGATTTGCCACTGTTTGGCCTACCACATGGGTATACTCCTCCCCCATTTATGAGCCAACAACAAATCGACTGGACGACAGCCAGTCTCATTATGGCGAGTAGCTGCTTCCAGTTGGGGGACCTTCTCCCACGGAGCAATCTCATGGATCAATGTGGCTTGCACCCCGGCCGGTTTGTGAATTATCAATCATGCTATAGTAAGGACATTTCGAAATTTATGGCCTGGGAGTGGACAGGAGCCGGACACCCATGTTGTCTTCCAGGCGCTGGTGACCCTGGGCTCTGCGCAACATCTTGTGAAGTGGCTCTACAAAGCCCAACTTGAACAATACTGGGCAGGAGCATAACAGAAGCAGAATGGAGTAAGACCATGGGGGGCCCTAAATTCAGCCGGGTTTACACATATTACATGGGCTGCCCGGTTTGCAGGATTTTTAAATGGCTGTAATAGCCATGCTTAATGGCGTGCAAGCCCGCTCGCTCCTTTGCACAGCAGAAGTTTGTGTACTGGGATTATTTCCTGCACCCAAAACCTGTAAGGTAGGCACTAGGTTTGTGGCCCTTGCATTGATCTTAGCAAAAAGATGTATAGCAATGAAATGGAGGACTGGGGCGGGTCCCACAGAGGGGTCCTGGGAAAGAGACGTTGATACATGGCCCAGAGCAGAAGAGAGGGTGTTTCTTAGGGAAGATGCTCAAGGAATAAGGCGACGCCCATTAGCAGCTCTTTGGACAGAGGCGCTTGGTGCCAGGGACAATAAACATGATACAGCAACCAGTGCCATGATGGATAACACACAGCCAGATTAGGGTAATGCTGAACCCCCTAGATGAAGTGTATTTGCTTGACAGGAGACGGCTTGATTGAAGTGAACTGACGCTGTAGCACCTTCTCAACATGTCCAACACCCAGCAAGACAATATATATATTTTTCGGACCACCTGAAATTATTTCTTCTACAGGTAGTCCTACTACACCCCTAGATGACTTTATGTTTTCTTTTTGATTTTCATTTTGTTGTAACAGTTTGTAGTTTTAAATTACATGATTGATATTTAATACATATGCGTGCTTACAACCACAACTCCCAGTTGTCAATAATTACTTAGAGCATTACAGAGTTCTAATTTATATATTTGTCCCACCCTTTATTGAAAGAAACTGGGTTTATTGTGAGACGTAATTTAGAGCTCATCATAACCGAAACCATTGTATATGTTTCTTATTAATATGTAATGGCCTTGATTGTCTGGAAGCCATTATTTGCGACTACTAGATCAGGAACCAGTAGTAAGTTCAAGGATGGAAGGTAAATTTACTTGAATGTGAACAATTATGTATATTATGTGGAAGCTCTTGCACTTTTATATGTGTTTGCGCTACAGTATCTAAATGCCAATTAAAACATGTTTAATAAAAAATAAAGGAGGCATCACAGGACTGTTTGAGTACTGTGACAATTTTGTAATGGTCTTTGCAACCCTCATGGAACCTTTGAGAAAACTCTTGTGTAAATGGATGGAGTTTGTTCGGATGAAGGAACAACTAAGAGCATTCAATGTATTAAGGCGATAAAAGTTTCATGGCTCCTTTCTTAAAACCATTCTTGCCAGGGAAACTACTATTGCAGTTGATGTGAGTGCTAGTGTTTGGATCTGTACTGTCCCAAAGATCTGGAGGGAAGGAATGGATGATGACATATGTCTTTAGGACCCTGAATGAAGCAGAAAGAGAATATTGCTGTCAATGAACGTGAACTTCTAGTCTGTGTATGGGCCATTGACCACTTTTATTTTGGTGTATCAAATTTGCTTTGCAAACTGATCATAAGCTCTTGTTACACAGAAAGGGGTACATACATCAAGAAATGCTTTAGCGAGTCCTTAATTGCGATTATTAAGGAATCGCAATTAGGGACTCTCAAAAGCCTATGCATGTAGGAATCGCTATGAAAATAGCGATTCCTAAACTTTCCTTAATTGCGACTCGCAAATTGCGAGTCGCAATTAAGGAATGGCTTCCCATTCATTCCTATGGGCCTACCAATAGGTACTTACAAATTGTGCATGCAATTTCAAGGGTGCAAAGGTGTCAAAATGACACAACGTTGCAGCACCCCTGAAATTGTGATGTGCACCCATGTTGCGCACACCCCAAGGGCATGTGTGTGTGTAACCTGAAACCTTGAAAAATGCACTTTAGTGCATTTTTCAAAGTTTTTGCAAAATACAGACCAGAGTAATTTCTCTGTATTTTGTGGCCCCAAATAGCGAATTTGCTATTTCTAAGTGATTCTAGCATTGCATTTAAGGAATCCCAAATTGTGATTCCTTAAATGCAATAGCAATTTAAGAAATCGCAATAAATTGTGATTTCTTAAATTGAGAGTGCCTAACACTTTAATGCATTGCAAAAAGGCGCAAACGGTCGATTTTTGCGAATCTTTGATGCATATTCCTGTTAATCCCTAGGCGGGAGTGAGGGGGATTAACCTTCATGGCTCTCATAGCCACGCTGAGTTCTGAGTGCCAAGAATATTGTTTTGATGAGTCATCTGTCCCAGGGGAGAAAAGCAAACTGCCCAGGCAATGTTAAAAATGAGCTGGACCGGGATGGCCCTAGCAAAATATTGATGGGCCCTTGGCATTCCTTTGCCAGAGTTTCATCTGAAATTAGTCTGGTTGGTAACTTTTCTACATGGACAAGTGTATTTCCATTGAGGGTGTTAGAAGCTGCTCAGAGGGCCATGGGGCAAGCATGAGCTATTGGGCCCACCTATGGGTGTATTTAGGCCTTTTATTCCTGGTGTCCCGGGCCAGCACTTGACTCTCAGTGGTAGAGCGGGTCAAGCAGTCCAAGGCTTCTTGGAGGTGGGAGGTAGACATTGGGGGCTGAACAACCGCCCCCAACTCAAAAGATGTTCAACAGCAGCAATAAATGATTGTCAAGTCAATACTAAGGTGGGTTCCTGAGTCCCACTCCCTGCTCCTAGCGGTTGTGGTTAGCCACAATTCATCAGAGGCAACATTCAGGTTAAGCCCCACTAGTAGTCTGAGCCTCAGAAGTTCAACTCCGACTCCATAATAAAGTCAAAAGTGTTTCAGCGCTAAAGCGCTATCTGGCAGGCAAGTTCCTCTGGGGATGTCTGGCCTCTCAATCATCCTTACCCACATGCACACGGCAGCATATGAGTGACCGTAGTCTCTGAACATGCCCCACTCGCAGGCGATGAGGCTGCAGAGGCTTCCTCCGGTAAGTATTTCACATGCGGCTCAGGTGAGGCTGAGGTTGGGTGTCCTAGAGTTCCTCACACTCTGTCCTGCAGCGGCCTGGAGGTCCTCGATGGTGGTCCAGTTCTGCTTAGTTTCTTGGTAGCCTCCCCACAGGTGGGTGGGGGCGACGTTCCTTGGGCTGGACGTCAGTCATTGCTTGGGCCCACTCGGGTCGCCACTGCAGTCTCCTTCATCCAATGACATTCTTGACAGACCATACTCCTTGCCTTGTCCAGGTGGCCCCCATTGGCATACATGGTCGCCATTCTTCCTCTGTGCATGGGCTATACTATGCGGGTCAGCTTCTTTTTGAAGTGCCCTCTCCTCTGCCCTGCCTGTCCTCCAGAAAACAGTCCCACAATACAGGCCATGGGAGTGACCAGAGTTTCACACCTGGATGTCAGCCACAAAGATCTGTGTATCAAGAGGTTACCTCAGGTCTACTCTTTATGATTCTCTTATCAGCCCCATCTCCTTCCTAAGATGTGTCTAACACACTTCCCAGTGACCTTTCACTGAAGCAGAAAATATCCTTTGAAGTGTACTGAAGATCCTAGCTCTCCCTTCCTGCAGTGTGTCACACCCAGCTTACAGGAAGGCAGCAATCCACAAATCTGTCTGGGAGTTGGGTGGGGGGGATTCCTCTACCTCCAACTCCACCTCCTCTCCTCATGTTCCTCCAGTCAGCCCCAGGTCTTCAAAAATGGCAGCCAGAGTCTTATGTCTTATCATTCAAAGGCACACATACACCCAGCACATGCATATAGCATATACGGACGGCACAGCCCTACATCCTTCATGTATTATACCACTCACAGGGACATACATCCAGCACATGTGTACCACCCAATCACTGTGCAACACTTCATACCAAACCAATGTAGGCCAAAGGTGAGTTAAGTACACGGCAGCTCAGCTTTGAATGGGTTAGCCTGTAGGCCTCACTCCAGTGACACAGGTAAAAATGACCTGTTCACTCCCACTGATCATTAAACGGTGTGCTGTCACCACTGCACTCGTGCTGAGGGTAGCGATTTGAGCACTCCCTCTCAGTCCAAAAAAGACCGCAGCATTAGGGATTCAGACATCATTACAGTTGGGGCATTCAGGGCAGAGGTGCATGCCTGTCACCATGCAGGGACTTTTCCCAACAAAGGGTATCTGAGATTGCATATTGAATGCTTGTCAACAGAGGCACATGGGCATGTCTGCTTTGGAGAATGCTCATGGGGCCCAATATTGGTGGCCTAGGATGGGTTCTGACGTTGATGGCTACGTTAGGGAATGTGAGGTGTGTGCAGGGTGTAACAAGAATTTTAAAAACACCACTTCTCCCATACACCCTGCACCGTGCCAGCAATATCATAAGTATGCGAGTTCCTTATGGAAGTTATTAGCAAGGAATGTTTTTTACAGACCCTTGTCACAGACAAACACATTACTTAACTTTGGTAGACTTTATCAGCAATACTCGTGTGTGCCAGTAGGTGTTGATGTGCGGCTCAGCATTTACTCCACACAGCCCTAGAGTAATGAAGTAGAGCTGCTTATAAGCACCACTCCTGCTCGCTGACATCAGTTTCTTGTCTTTTTCCTTTCTACGCCATCAGATACGGACCTTAAAACAATTGTTGGCGACAGGGAGCTGATCACTAATTTGGGACCTTTCTAGATGTTCAAGAAAGGCCACTCCACAGAACACGGAGGTAAAGGGGCAGTGAGGAGTCTGCAGTATGATAGAGTATCCACCAGAAAGAGTGATACGAAGGTAAGTCGCTTTTTCTTCAATCTGATACTGGAAACCCCAGATTCCTCGCCTTAGAATAGATACCAAAGCAATACCTCCCCCCACCCCCAAAAGGTGAAGGATCTTAGGAGTGGACTAAAATTAAAAAGTCTTGTACAACCAAGATGGCGAAGTGTCTTTTTTCTTTTTAATTTAACTTTTATTATAACAAAAGAAGACGTAGCATATTCATAAACAAAGACATAGTATACATGTATAGTAATACTTTGACATGTTGTGTGAGGAGCCATCATCTGCTACTGTTTATCTGCAAAATATACTTTGAGAACCCAAGACTCGTTTTTATTTTACATTGATAATTATGGTTGCATCCTCCAAGTGTGCACAGAAATACAAGACTACATTGGGTATTTTGATGTCATTGTGATATTATACAACAGGCTAGAAACAGAGTATTAACTGGAGTGCACCTACTTTGACCATAACAGTTCATCTGAATATTCTAATAGGTTGGCTTGTTTCCTTGGGACTCTCATTTTCCTGGTATTCTATGACCCAGAAGACAGTAGTAAGCTCCTGAGGGGGCTCCAAATGTCGACATTGACAGTTGCAGATGAGATCATCTACTGAATGCGCGGGTACTTGAGCTTCTCAAGGAGCCAGCAAAATGTGTGTTCCCCTGCAGTTGCAGTGCAGAACTGAATCCAAGGGTTAAGAATTTTGGATTCACTGTTTGTCATTGATATGACAAGTGGCATAGCTATAGTTTTAATTATCTGGTCTGCACAGCACCTATCTAGCCTCCCCACATGTTTTTTTTTTTTTTTTTTTTGTTAAGAACCTTTATTTGCTTAGCACGGAAATACACACATGGGCCTACAACCAATCCGGCCGGCCGATATTCAAATCGGGTAAAGAGTAACGAAGTGTAAAAATATACAGCGGTCCGGAGTTCAAAGGCTGATTAGCATCCAGGATATGACATATATTGAAATTACCATGCAATAATAAGGATCTGAGACGGTTCATTTTACAAGAACGAAAAATAAAGTGAAAATCAATGTCGCACAGTCGCACACGCCCCTATTTCAGCTAACTAAAAGCAAAAAGTCTTACGCCAATGATGTACATAGATTACGAGCGACGGGAGAAGGGGTACAAGAGTCAGGATAGATGCGATAAGCACATAGCAATCATGGCGAACTCGCCCCACCCCTCGAGGCGAAACACACTATAGGAGACATGGAAGACGACGACATCGAAAAGGGAAAAGGGCAAAGGGCCATAGAAACAAAGAGAGAACAGAATAACAAACCCATCCCCCAACCCCCAACCCTGCACCCCTGCAGAAGGCTACGGCCTACCCCCCCAGCAGCGTGCCTGTCGCCCTAAATAAGAGACCCGAAATACAGAGAAGAAAAAGAGAAAAAGAAAAAATACAGTAGAAGGGCCCTCGATCTGGTTCTCCGGCCCCTCCCACCTCCACGTGCAAAAAACGTCTAAACAGCAACGGTAAAAGGAGTACAAATAACAGCAATCACGTACAACGCAATCAATTACATCCCCGCTAAGCACCCCTTAAATCACCATCAACCATCTATGAGTCCCTCCATGTCCCAAGCGAATTCACCCCTGGCCCCTTCTGTCAATAGTACCAACGTTGAACCATCCCTCAGACGGGGTACAAGGTAGCACAAAGGGACCGATTGCACCGGGGGGATCAGGCAGTGTCTTTGTTACATAGAATCCCAGCCACCGAAATCTTGCCGACGATGCACGGCGGAAGTGCAAGCGCGACAATAGCAAAACCGCCAACAGTCTCGAGTCCGAACACAGTCCCGCCTGACATGGAAAAGGAATCACACGATGCGGGAAGCGCCGAAACCCTGCCGGGGCTGCCCAAACCGTGGATCGATGCAGTTCCCCCACTCGCCGATCAGAGAAAGGCCCCGATGAGACAATCACATGTGCAACAGGTGTATCTTCAGCAAGCCCACAAACCAGAGCCACCCGCATCTCCAAGAACGTAGACTCAGCCGGGGAATATGTCAATGAATCAGAGGCAGACACATCGGCGCCTCCTGGAGAGCGATCCATGCCGTTACAAAATGGCGGGTCAACAATGGCGGCCATCATCTTCCCCAGTTCTCGGGCCTCCCGGATCAGGGTAGTCTGCAGGGTTGTTAGTGCAGCCAGTACATTTCTGGGTGTGGGTGTTTTCTTGCGTAGCCAAACCCCGGGACCCTCTTGTGCACCGGTTTCTCTGCCCGGATGAGGGGCGCGCAAGAAGGCAGCATCCGCCATTTCAGCCGTCACGGTCTCTTTCTCCTCCACCTCACCTCAGGATCGGGTCCAACCCCCGGAATCAGCAGGATTCACAGCGGGATCTCAATAGTCGGGGCAGGCAACAAAAAGGAGAGTCACCAAAAGGCTAAACAAGCTCCCTGCTGCTCCCCGGGAGGCACCCACCGGTTCCCGGAGGGGACTGTTAACACGGCCGGGTGTCTCACCGAAGGGGAACTGGGCACCATGGACTCTCTCCGGACCAGCTATATCGCACCTCCCACAGGGCAGCCCACGATTGGGAGTGGGTTGGCAATATCTCTTCCGGCTCTCAGCTCTCAGGTTCTCACCGGCCGGCTTCCCAGCGCAACCAGAGGCCACTGGTGTTGCAGTCACGGCCGGACACTCTCCGCACTCGAGATCCCGGTCTCAGCAACTCGAAGGCCGCCAAACAATCGGGGACATTTCCTCGGGACGGTAAGTGAATGCTTCCCTTCACCTACTTAGATCAGCAAATACTGCTCAGGTTAATCGCCAGGATATATGTGCGGGGCGGGAGGGCTCACGGAGCCAAGCGTTTATGCAGCCATCCCGATCGCCATCTTGGCTCCTCCTCATCCCCACATGTTTTTGAAGAGCAGAGACCAGAGTCAATATAAGAAGGTGTTACATGCAAACACTGTACATACAAGTTCTCTCCACCTATAATGCTCTGGAGATATCCAATTCAGCTGAATGTACTCACAATTCTAATGGCAGAAACTGTATCTGATATGTATGGATAGGCCCATCAAATGGTACAGAAAAGTGTCATAAATGTGGCTTTGTGGCATGCACATTGGGGAAAGAGTGGGGGTGGCTGCATTATTTCAACAAAGGTCTTCCGGCACCGAGAGAATCATACCAAACCTAGGCACTTCTGAAAACGAAATATCTAGGGGAAATAAGGGCACATGGTTTGCATGCATCCCAACTCTTTTTCTTATCTAGAATACTCTACAAATGTCAAACGTATGCTGAATAAAACCCAGTGTTCTCCTAAATTCAATGAAGGATAATGGGGGACAGCTGTAGTGTTTGCGGCTCGGTCAACTCGTACCCAGGGAATCTCACCAACCTCAGGCATTTCTGAAACTACAGACCATGGGGAATGCAGAATGCTGTGAAGAATAACTTGATGTTTGCAGAGCTGTTTAGGTACGAAAAAAGTAGTGGGAACCATGCAAGGCACACCACCATGGACTTCCATGGTTCTCTAGTTTTCAAAAATGTCTGAGGTTGGTAGGGCTCCTAGGGTGTCAGATGCCCCAGAGCCACAACCAACCAAAACCTGGCTGAAGATCTCTAACTAGGCAAAATGGGTCTTCAATGCTTCTGTTTGGGTTCAGGGATGACTTGTCCTGGCAGTTCAGGCTGGACTTTTCCCACTTGAGCAGGGTCAAGACTGATTTGCATACGGCTGGGTCCAATGTATTCAGGATAATGATGGATTGGAATGCAGCCTCTAGTAATTACCAGTGGCTGAGATAGGTTCATGCATTCTATCCATTACTTTTTTTGTATACTTCAGTGTGACGCCCTAAGTGGGATGGGTATGCCCAGACGTGGGTCCCGTGCACACTGTGTCACAGAAACCAGCTATACCTGGCTGATGAGTCCCTAACTAGGGTGAACCGGTTCTAGGCTGCTTGTGTTTCAGTGTAGGGAGGACCTGGACTGGCAGTTCAGGCTGGAATGTTCACATTGGAGCAGGGTCAAAAGTGATCTGCATATGGCTGGGTACAAACTGAGGTGGCAAGGTGTGCAGGATAATGATGGAATGGGATGCAACCCGAGTAGTGATCAGTGCCTGAGATTGATTCAAGTGTTCCATCTATTACCTTTTTGTATACTTTAGCCAGAGCCAAATGTAGCAGGAAACCACCACTAAAATATTCTGTCTTGTGTAAATACAAATTCCTCTCTTCATATGGTTTTGTTTGTGGGTCTTACAGGCCTTGTGTGATAGGTCCACCCACACATATGAAGTACCATTTTTGAAGGGAGAAGTGTGGGGACACAGGTTGTGGGGACACAGGATGTTTGGACATTTGCTATTATCTTTTCAGCCTATATATTGTTGGCGTCTGATTGAATTATTTTTTATTTTCTTTATTGCATTTATACGATAAACATTACAACAGAATACCAATAACAGTGCTGCAACATTGTCTCTCCCCAACCCTCAAGGAACCCTGCAATGGTCAAATGAGACCGATCTCAGGCTTGGGGTGGGGAGGTGAATCCAGCATGTAGCACATTGTTGGTCAGTCTTCTCGTGGTGGGGGAGTGAGGGTACTGTGGGCATTCTTCCAATCAGCCCAACTGTCCCACCATCCACATCGCTTGGCACACGACAACAAAGAAGAAACAGAGGGGAGGTGGTAGGGGCAGCCAACTGCCCCTAGGTCACCCCTCTAGGTGGGATGCAGCGCCAGCGGCTGGCAAAACCTAGACAGGAATCCCCCTCCCCCGTCACCCAAGCAGTCCAACATCAATCCCTACAACGCCAGATCTCTTTCCGCATTTTCATCTGTTGTACTTTTTTAAGCCTGAATTCTTTGGCCACTGCCCACTCATGAAAGTCCGTCCTCCACTTGCTTAGTGTTGGTGGCACTGGACTGGCCCAATGAATAGCAACCCGTCGCCTGGCCAGCACTAGGCCCGGCAGGGAAAATCTGTATCCCATCTTCCTACCTTATCTGGGAAGCGGCAAAATGCCCAGGATAATATGGCGCGCTGTCTCCTCTAGTCTTACTACAATTACCTGGCTCACCACTCCAGTCCAGAAGGACTGCAGGCTGTGACACTCCCACGTGACATGAACTAAATTGGCTGGGATCTGATCGCATCAAGTACAACTCGCTGGCCAGGAAGACCCTGTGTAACCGCTGCAGTGTTAGATAGATGCTGTGGGGGGGGGGCGTGGTTTGCGCGCCGAGGTTTAATGGCGGACCCCGTGTGAGCTCCGCCGTATCGCGGGACTCGGGACGTTGTTTTGAGCCTCTTATCTCAGCTCTCTGGGCGTGGAGTGACGGGCATATCTACACGAAGATGCGGTGAGTTTGGAGACCGCCTTCAGGACTTACTCTTGCCCTCTTCAAGAAGTTTTGCATCCACTGCAATTTTTTGCTTCTGACAGACGCGAGCGGCCGCCATTTTAGGTCGCTGCGCTCGCGTCTTCCTCAGCAATCAAGTTCTACCGCTTCTGTTCTCCAATGTGCCCTAAGGTTTCAATGACTGCATCCTCACGTTTGCATTGCCTTCTACTAGAGCCACAAGTATGTTTTAAGTGCTCAGAAACGTTTGTTCACTCAATTCTTATCAAGCGGTAATTTTCTCTTGTCAGCACGTGAGCGGCCAAACACACAAGATGATGGACAGAATGTTGCACAATGGCAAAACATTCACCCCCAGTCACAGATCTGGGTTTAATCCATCGTTATTTTGCTCACCAAGCCACCCCAGTTCAGACATGGCCATAAGCAAATCAGTCTTGACCCTGTGCCTCATGGGAACAGTCCAGCCCAAACTGCCAAGCCATGTCTTTCCTGGAACGGAATCAAGCATCCTAGGATCGGTTTCTGGCTATCAGCCGTCTTCAGCCAGAATAGCTTGACTCCAGTGGCTTAGGGAGCACGGGACCCACGTCTGGGCATACCCTTCCCACATAGGGTGAACAGAAAAACACACAAGATGATGGACGGAAAGTTGCACAATGGCAAAACATTCACCCCCAGTCACAGATCTGGGTTTAATCCATCGTTATTTTGCTCACCAAGCCACCCCAGTTCAGACATGGCCATATGCAAATCAGTCTTGACCCTGTGCCTCATGGGAACAGCCCAGCCCGAACTGCCAAGCCATGTCTTTCCTGGAACGGAATCAAGCATCCTAGGACCGGTTTCTGGCTATCAGCCGTCTTCAGCCAGGATAGCTTGACTCCAGTGGCTTAGTGAGCACAGGACCCACGTCTGGGCATACCCTTCCCACATAGGGTAAACAGCAAAACACACAAGATGATGGACGGAATGTTGCACAATGGCAAAACATTCACCCCCAGTCACAGATCTGGGTTTAATCCATCGTTATTGTTGAGCGGCCACCTGCCCAGGTCGCTGCGCTCGCGTATTTCTACAATGCCATACTTTACCGCTCCTGTTATTGGAACAATTACTGGCTCTGTACAAATGGAATACATACAGCCCTTTTCTTGAGGTGACCAATATTTTGAGGAATTGAAACAGCATTCCTATTACCAAAGACTACATTTGTTCTTTTTGAGGAGCTTGTATTGAATTTCCTTGATTATACTTGCAAGTTGGAAGAACTTTTTTACTCTTTATCTAACTTTAAATATACTGTTATTATAATATACTGCATTGTGGTCCTTCTACCTCAATTGTTGCAAATACCATAGTTTTATTCTAACTTTTTGGTGTCTTCTTTACATATCAGTATGGCTAATGACATTCACTCTGCTAGAGCTTCTGTATCTGGTACAAAACCAAAGAGGCATAAAAATGACCCACCTTCTCCCATACATTCGTCTCAGAATCCTGTTTTAGACTCTATACAAGATGAAGTCCATGGTCTTCAACCCTTTATGTCCGCGACCAATGAAAAACTAAAACAGATTGAGGAGAGATGGATTGTTATGGAGGGCAAAGTACTGGAATTGGAACAACGCGTTAGCGACCTACTGGATGTCTCTATTAAGATACCTTTATTAGAACAGGAAATTCACAAGCTAAAAATCCATACTGAGGACTTTGAAAATAGTAATCGGAGAAATAATTTACGCCTGTATGGTCTGCCTGAAAATATTGAAGGTCCTGATGTGGTATCATTCCTTCAAAAGCTCCTTCCAGAACTCCTAGATCTTCCAGCTTCAACAAATCCCCTCAACATACAAAGAGCTCATCGTCTAGGACGTCCAACACCTAACGCTTCGAAGCCACGTGGAATCATAATGCTCTTTCTTGAATTTACTGAACTAATAGAGGTTTTGAAGGCTGTAAGACTCAAACATCATCTTATTTGGTCTGGTCATAATCTATTCATCTCTCAGGATATTTCTAATGCACGTCGCAAAGAATTTCTTGCATTGCGTCCACAGATAAGACATCTCAACATCCAGTATGGAAACCGCCATCCATGTCTCTGCAAGATTACACATAATGGTCGATCACGATCATTTGATGATCCGGAAAAACTTAAAGTCTGTCTTTAAGATCTGTCATCGAACGGAATGGATACTAATGTTTAATACTAATGTTTGACTTTTTTCGTTGTTAGAAGTGTCACTTTGAATTTATCATACATGTTTCCTCACTATTTGCAGATTATTTGTTTTGTACTCATTTTTCATGAGGCTCTCTTTTCTCCCGCTCTTTGTCTTTGCTTCTGAGGCTCGTGTCCTCTGGCGTCACTATGCTCTTCCTCTTTTGACTTCTTTTCTTTGTACAGATCGGGATGTTATTCCTTGATCTGTTTGTTTGCTTTTCTCTACTGTCTCTTTTCTCTTCTTTCTCTTTTCTTCTTTTCTACTTTTCTTATTGTATATCTCTTTTAGTCTTAGTTTTTGGTAACTGTTTGACTTTCAAAAATACCTGGATGTTATTCCTTGATCTGTTCACTTATTTTTTCTTACTTCTTCTTTTTTCTTTTTTCTCCTTTCCACTTCTTTACTTTTTTCAGTCTGGTTCAATCTTACTCTTATCTTCTGATAATCTTCTTGCTCTTTCTCTTTTCTTAACTTGTTTTTTGATAACTGTCTTTTATATGGTATTTGATTTGTTGCATCACATATTCACCTTTGTCTTTCCATTTTTCTCTTTGTTGCTTATGCAGTTTCGTGCTCCTGTTCCCTTATGTATTCCCTAATCCTTCCTCATGGTTAATGTGGTCTTGTGGAATGTTTGTGGTCTGGGGCATCCTGTCAAGTGTCAAAAGGTATTGTCTCACTTAGCTAAGCTTAACAATCAGGTTACTTTTTTACAGGAAACCCACTGTAACGATGTTGAATCTCTAAAACTCAAACACCAATGGATTAATCAAATTGTTTTTTTCTCCTGCTATTGATCGTCATGGTGGTGTTGCTATATTTTTTCACAAATCTATTAATGCCCAAATTGTGTCTTCAGATCATGACTCCTTTGGTCGTTGAGTGTTGGTTGATGCTATCATTAACAAAAGGCAAATTACTTTTTTCAACATTTATGGTCCTGTTAAACCTGATCCAGAACTCTGGCAATCCATAAAGTTGAAACTTTTGACTATGTCCAATGCTAACTTAGTGGATGGTGGTGATTTTAATAATTGGCTTGATCCTTTTTCTCATCGACAAATCCAAAAGCAAATTTAAACAAGACAAAACCCACACATCTTTCCAATCTGCTCTGTCCTCTCGTTCCTTATTTGACTCTTGGAAAACCTGTAATCCTGATGTTTCTGAATTTACTTTTTTCTCTCCTGTACACCACACTAGATCACATATTGACTACATTCTTATTTCCAAAGCACTACTACCTTGCCTCCACTCATCAGAAATTGGTTCTATTTTTATTTCTGACCATGCACCTGTGCTCACTTCTATTGACTTATCTATCACCACATATAAACAAGGACGTTGGTGTTTTAATAATAACCTTTTATCAGTTTGTTCCTTTATTTCAGAAGCGACTACTTTTATTAATGAATTTTTTATTAGCAATGACTCTAATGATACATCCTTACACAATAATTGGGACGCCTTTAAAGCATACTGTAGGACCTTCACTATTGCCTATTCCTCTAAGAAAAAGAAACTACTGTACACTAAATATAAAGAAACCTTGTCTTAACTTTAAACATTAGAGCATACTTATTACACATCCAAAACCTCTTCTTCATTACAAGAATTAATTAAACTCAAATCTACCCTGAATAAATTAGCTACTGTGGATGCTTGTAATATCCTACTTAAGGTTACATCAAAATACCATGGTGGTCAAAACAAAGCAGGAAAAATGCTAGAAAAGTATCTAAAAATCAAATCAGAACGGAAGGTGATTGGCCCTATTCATGCAGAAACTAATAATACACTCCTTTCCTCTGATTCTGATATTATTAATACGTTTCATTCATATTACAACTTGCTCTACACAGAAACCACTAAACCTACTGAAGAGGATTTTACCTCCTTCTTTCGAGATATTCCCAACCCTAAAATACTCCCAACTATCTTCCCACCACTTGAACAGGATATTTCTCTACAAGAGTTAACTGACGCTTTGAAATCTTTGAAGAAATTGAAGGCTCCTGGTACTGATGGTTTTTCAGCCGAGTTATTTTTAGCCTTCTCTTCAATTTTTGCTCCTGAATTATTTGAACTTTTTAACTCCTTTATTTCCAACTCCAAGGCCTGTGGCTCTTTTCTAGAAGCCACGATTATTGTCACACCTAAGCCAGATAAAGATCCTTCCTATTGCAAACATTTTCGCACTATCTCATTAATCAATCATGGTTGTAAAATTTTTGCAAAGATTTTAGCTTCTCGTCTCGAGAAAGTTATCCCTTCTCTTGTTAACCCAGACCAATCTGGCTTTGTTAAAGGATGTTTGGCCTCTGATAATGCCAGAATGTTTTCCAATATTATTTCTTTGAGTAAGAATATCCTTCTCCCTTAGACGCATTATCTTTAGATGCAGAAAAAGCATTTGACCAATTTAATTGGGATTTCATAATACACACTTTACAATAGTTTGGGTTTGGTCCTAAGTTTTTTTCCTATATTAAATTACTATATACCAACCCTAAAGCTTGTGTTTTTGTCAATGGTCTTTTTTCCCCATACTTCTCTCTCCAAAGATGTACTCGTCAGGGTTGTCCCCTTTCCCCACTTCTTTTTCTACTTTGTTTGGAACCCTTTCTTGAACGTATTAGATGTAACACCCTTATCACTGGCTTTAACATCAAATCTCACCAAATTAAACTCTCTGCTTATGCAGTTGATGTTCCTATCTATATGTCCAATCCTACTACCTCTTTATCCCCCTTTTTTTTTTACATGAGATCTCCTTGTTTTCTAAGGTTTCAGGCTATAAATTACATTTTTCCAAGACTGAGATTCTACCCTTTAATCCCTCATGTTATAAACACATGTTTGATGTCAGGTTCCACCTTCTTAAATCCTCAGGGTTGCGCTGATGCTCAAAGGGGTCCACCTCTCGACTGCCCAAGTCTGGAATACATATAAACACGGACTAGTGAGATAGTCAAGCGAGGGAAGGAAAGGGTAGGGAACAGCAGGGAAGGAGATCTGCGAAGGACACAAGAACAGTCAGTCAACACCCAGTTGTTTGCTCACTTAACACCTTCAAATAAGGCACACATTAATATGATCAATAGTAATGATTGTGTACCCTACCTGTAAAGAAAGAGAAAAGTGGCAACACCAGATGAGAGAAGAGGGTGATTGCAAACCTCCAACATGGAACTAATAGGAAAAGAGAACACACATTGATGACATGTTCTACATTACTAGTACCATCCCCCTCTCTCACAACATGGAAAACAAAGAGTTCTCTCTACCTCCCCCAGGGTATCTGGGGAACCACCTATAATACAATGTTGCCACCTCCGGCACACCCCCATGTGTTTCTCTCTCTACTAGGAAATAAAATACAACCAACAATTGCAAAGTGAAGAAATAAGGAACAGCAGAGGCACAATCATCACTTGTAAACTGCTGTTAAAACGAGGACGTGTTGGCAAGAACAAATATAATACTCTGTTCATCTAATATAGAACAAACACAGGTAGTTCTTCTGACTTGTTTCAGAAAGAGGTCTTAAAGAAAATACTGCCTTTGATGCATATCTCTCCAGGGATGTTTTCCAAGAACCAAAAAAGAGAGACCATTAATAAACCAAATGAAGGATAAAGAAAAATGTACTTTCCTGGTGAAAGTTTTCTTCCCCAGGAAGGAAAGGTGAAGACTACTTCAGGAACCTCTCGTGACTCTCATGAATCTCCTCAGCAAAGAGATAGCTTGAAAACGGGGCTGTTTCCTCCAACAGCGGAGCGCAGGTAATGCAACAGCCCCCCACTGGGTGCTAGCGTGTTCCTCTGCAAGAGACTGCTTAGGAGTGGTCTCGCCAACAGAGGAGCGAGCGCGGCGCGACGTGATGGTGCAGGGAAACACGGGCAACTTGCGGCGAAGCCCGAACAATTCTCAAGGGTGCTCGGCTCACCTACTCCCAGGTAAATCCATAAATCCAGGGTAATCCTCCGGAACGGCCAAACGAGTAAAATAATCGGCAGCGTACGATTACCATAACTGTGCTATATCCGGTTTAGCACTTAGCGTCAGAGTCACGTGAGGTGTGACTCGCGCTAGGCATGCCAGGTAATGTCGTTTTCTTGTGTTTTTGTACAGTTGATACGGTCTGAATTGTCTTTCTAGGAGCAGTGAGTGCGTAACCGGCTGTGGGGCCTGACATTTGACTTTACCTGGCGTCCTAAAAAAAATTAAATATCTTGGTACATGGTTTTCCTCTAACATACGTGATACATTATCTCATAACTTTACTGCTTTAAAGCTTAATATTACTAATTTGTTTAATTCTTGGTCTCCTCTATTTCTCTCATGGTGAGTCGGACTTGATACAATTAAAATGATGATTGTACCCCAAGTATTGTATTTACTGTCAATGTTACCATTTAAAATCCCCAAATATTATTTTTCTCAGGTTAACTCTTTATGTATTAAATTTCTTTGGAATAATAAGCATGAACGTATTGCCTTGTCCAAATTGCTTTGTCCCAAGTCCGAGAGAGATGTTAGATTTCCTGATTTTAAATTATATCACAATGCTTTTTTGATTCATCATTTTTATGCTTTGTCTAAAGATTACCTAGATTTACCTAAACCTTCTTGGGTCAATGTTGAATGTTGATTATTGAATGATTTCTCTGTGAAGGATATTGTTCATATGACTAATTGCACGTTTATCTCCAAATACCCAATTTTGACATACTCCCATTTCCTATTACACACACTTTTCTTCAATCGTCTTTTCCTTGCCTCCTCAATTTTGTATAACAAACACATTAAATTCCATCATAAATCATTCTACTACAAACACTGGAAATAAAAGGGTATTTTATATGTTAACCAATTGATTGTTAATAACGTGATTGTACCTTTTCGTCAACTGCAAGTGACATTTAATCTTCCTGATGCCTTCATTCAACAATATAACATTAAAGCACCAATCCTTCAGGATTGTTTATAGAGCTTTAATTCTCCTCCAATTCCTACCTCTCTTACTCCTGACTCTCCCTTATACCAAATTCCGTCTGACATTATTCCCAGTGCCTCTTTTGTTTATAAATCGTTATCTGCTCCTATTTCTTTATGAGACAAATCAACTATTGAACTTTAATGGGAACAGGATATTTCTCTAACGCTCTCTGTACATCAGTGGGACAATTTTGGGCAAAAACTCTTTAAAACATCCAAAGCTGCAAGTATTACCAATCCTTATATTTTATTTATAATCGTGTTGTTATTACTCCTCTTCTCCTACATACGTTTAACCAATCAGTCTCTTTATCATGTTGGTCATGGCTTACTGCTGAAGGTTCTTTATTGCATTTATTATTTTATCGTCCTAAAGTACATGATTTCTGGAAAGCTGTTTGGTCAAAATGTGTATTGATTTGTTTCTTATAATATTTACCATTTCAAATGTATTTTTAGGAACCTTGTCCCCTGATTTTGATCTCATTTTCCCCAGATCAATTTTATTTGATTTATTTATTGCTATAGCTTTTATGGTTATTTTAACTTGCTGGGAAGACAACTCTAAATTATCCTTTTTACTTTGGTGGAATTTAATATGTGATGAACATAGAATTGCTTTGGTGCCACAAGCTTCCATTCATTTGCGTTTTAAATCTGATTTATTATGGTTACCATTCACTACTTTTCTATAATAGGATTCCCCTTCTTTATAGTTTTTCTTTTTCTTTGTTCTTTTTATATCTTCTCTTCTTTCTTTCTCCTCTTTCTCTCCTTATCCTTCTTCTCTTCTCTCCTTTTGTATAAAATTTTCTCTACTAATTTTACCTGAATACACTTATCTTTTCTTATTTTCCGTAGGTTTTTTCTTCACTAAGTTCAAAGGTTTTTTTAGCTTTTAATGCTAGTCTTTTTATATATTTCTGTTTCATAGTTGTATATTTAGTTTTTAGCAGTATAAGGTTTTATATAATGTGTTATTTATCACCCGTTATGCTGCTGTTTTCCTTCATATTCATGTATACTTCTTATTGCGTAGGAACTGAAATGTTTACTCTCTCTGTATTCTTGTCATATTTATTTTCAATACAAATTATTTAACTAAAAGATAGATCCTGTGGAGGTAGTAGAATTGCATTAGTTTAAATCAGACATTACTGGCAGTTTCCTGCAATGGGGCTGTAGCCCGCTTCCATTCCCCATCCGTGAGGGGGTCCTCAACGTCCTCATTCCAATTGTCGTGGGTCTTCGCCATGTCCATGTGCTGGTCAACTTTCAAGGGAGCACACAGATGGGAAACAAGGCATCTTCTCGAGCCCGGATCTAATATAACTGTCAGGACATGTGAATCCTTGAGCTCCTCAGGGAAAGTTGTCCATATCTCCTGAGCTGTGCGTGATGTGCCTGCAAACTTCAACAAGCATTGGCATAGCCAATAGGTCTCGCCTTCGGGACCATATAAGTGTTTAGCCATACAACACTTGATGTTGTTGCACCAAGGATATTGTGCTGGATAACTAAACACTTCTTTTTTTTATTTTTATTTTTTTTATTAAAAACTTTTATTGAGCAATAAAATAAGAGTTACAGAGATGGGCCTACAACCACACGGGCTGGCCGCTAGTAGCAACGCACAACATAAGTAGCGAACGATCATTCCCGTGGCCGGGCACAAGGAAGGTACCAATTATTGCTCGAAGCATAGGACAGGACATGACAATTTTTATAATAATCATAAAAACAACAAACTCTAAAACAAGGCGAATGCACAGTAATCAAGTCTGCCCAGGAGGCGGAGGGGAAAGCAACTAATCAGGAAGACAAAAGCAAAGCAATGAAACTCGGCATGGCCGGGGGGGGGGGGGCCAGCGGGGAGGGCAGGAAAATCCTAAAACCATATGAAAAAATTTTCGGGAACGTCAGCCTAGGGAGATAGGGTCACATCTGGAGCGTCAACCAGGGGAGGGGCACAAATATCTCCACGATATGCATTCCACTGACCCCAAATCTTCGTCCACGCCCTGGGTCTGCCCCTAGCCACATAGACGGTCTTCTCTCGGAACATGGACCAGTCCATGTTATCCTCCCACACCGAAACTTCGGGAGGTCTGGATGCGCCCCAAAGTTGCGCAATGTCCCGCTTCGCGACCATGTATCCCAAGGTCGCCCATCTGGTCTGGGCCACAGAATAGTCGGTGGGTTCCCACACGTTCAACAGGCATCGTCGGGCCTCAGGCCGCAGGGTAATACCAGTCACAACAGTCATCACCGCAAGCACATCAATCCAGTAGGCTGCTACCACCGGGCACTCCCAAAGAATATGCAGAAATGTGGCACTCATCCCACAACCACGCTTACATAAACCATCCGGGGAAAAACCCATCACAACCAGACGCGGACCAGTTACATACACCCGGTGGAGGATCTTAAGTTGAACCAAACGGAGACGGGCGGGGATGGCGACCTCTTTCGGAGAAGAGAGTGCCGACTGCCAATCCTCGTCATTCAAGTCCAATCCGTCATCGACCCAAACCTCCCGAAGTCGGACCAATAAGTCAGCGCGATTATTAATAAGTTTCTTGTAGATAAGGGAGATAGTGCTATCGGGCAGGTGTCCATCCAGTATACGATCCTCAAGGGGAGAGGACTCGGGCAGGGTCACATCAGGAGTCAGAACTGAGGCCAGGGCATGCCGGACCTGCAAATACCGAAAAAACTCTCTATCACTCAAGTCATATTCTGCCTTAAGGGCCTGGAAAGACTTCACTCTACCCTGCACACAGACGTCACCCACTTTACATATCCCAATCATATCCCAGCGGTCAAAGCCCTTAGTAGACCAGAGACACCCCAAACGTTCAGAAGCATAAAGCGGGGTCGCCATTGTCAGTCGGTTCTCCCATCCCAAACTCACATTCGCGACGCGCCACACATTGACTGCGATCCTGGACGGGCCCACAAGATGGCGCCCGGCCGATCTGGAATAAAGCGCTCTATTAAAATCCCCTCCCGGCAGCTGGAGTCTATCCATCTCAAAGGCCGGATCTCGACCCGGGGAATACATTACGTGGTTAATGGCAGACAGCTGGGCAGCCCAATAATATCTCTTGATATCGGGGAGCGCCATGCCCCCGTCATACCAAGGGATAGTAAGTTTCGCAAGGGCGATACGTGGACGCCCGTCCCAGATCAGTTGCCTTTGAAGACTCTCGATCTCCCGGAAATAGGTAGCGGGAATGTCGTCATAAGAATTTTGAAGCGCGTATAGGAATCGCGGCAAAGACATCATTTTAAAAAGGGCAGCCCTGCCCAGAGGAGACAGGGGTAGCTTACGCCAACGGGCCACATCCAGTCGCAGTCTAAGAAGCGGGGGAAGGAGGTTACGCTCGAACCGGAGTGAGGAGTCCAGCGTGATAAAAATCCCCAAATATTTGAAGCCAGAGTGGACAACCTGGATAGGAAACCTGTCCGGTAATGGGGGCAAAACACCCGAGAGAACATATACACAGGACTTAGCCCAATTAATAACCAGACCCGAGTTAGCACCAAACGAAGTAAGAACGTCGAATAGGACATTTAAAGATTTACGCGGGGAAGTAAGATACAGAAGAATGTCATCCGCGTAAAGCGAGACGCGGTCTTCAAAATCCGGTGACCAACGGATCCCTTTGAGTGAAGGTTCCCATCGAAGCCACGCAGCCAACGGTTCCAGAGCAAGCGCGAAAAGCAACGGAGACAGGGGGCACCCCTGACGGGTCCCCCTACCAAGACAGAAGGGGACAGAAACTCGACCGTTTACTACTACCTGTGCCAAGGGTTCGGCGTATAACAACTTCACCCAACCAATAAACTCAGGCCCAAAACCGAATTTCTCAAGAGCTGCCCAAAGATAGGGCCACTCTACCGTGTCAAAGGCCATCGAGGCGTCCAGCGAAGCCAAAATGGCCGGCTCCGTCAGTAGCCCTGCCCTCGCAACAGCTCCGTGGAGACGGCGTAGATTGAGAGCCGTGTTGCGATGTGGGATTAATCCGGACTGATCCGGATGAACCAAGCCACTAATGACCGTCAAGAGGCGGGTTGCCAGGAGCTTAGCCAGGACCTTGGGTTCAACATTCAAAAGGGAAATGGGCCTGTAAGACGAACAAAGGTCCCGAGGTTTACCTTCTTTGGGAATAACAACTATCGTAGCCAAACGCTGATCATATGGGAGAATACCCCGTTCGCGGGATTACAAAAACATGGCACGAAGATAGGGTGCCACCTTGTCAGGACGTAGCTTGTACAATTCAATTGGCAATCCATTCGGGCCCAAAGCCTTGCCCGAACGGAGTGAGCGAATGGCCGTCGCTATCTCGTCCGTAGTAAAAGGGGACTCCAAAGAGACTCGGTCTAAATCGGAGACACTGGGCAGAGCTATATCACGCAACAAAAGGCGAGAGTCATCAACATCCCGTTCAGACACAGGGGTATAAACCGCACGAAAATAATCCGCAAAACATTCAACTATTTCAACCGGGTCTGTCACTCCCACGCCACTCGAAGTCTGAATCACAGGCACCACACGATTCGCCCTCTCCGTCTTATCCAACCATGCCAGTAATTTACCCGCTTTGTCCCCCACATCATACAAACGACCCTGTTGCTCCCGAAACATCAGTTTAGCCGCATCTGTGACCAAAGACTTATAAGCAAATTGCTTCAGACCCAGGGCGTGGAGTTTATCAGATGTAACGTTCGATTCTAGGTCAGCCTCTATCTCAGCAATCTCCCTCTCAAGGTCTACCACCTCCCGATTCCTCACCTTCTTGGATTCGGCAATAAGGGCGAGGGCCTGCCCGCGAATCACTGTCTTAAAGGCCTCCCACAGGGATACAGCAGAGGAGACGGAACCCTCGTTGTCCTAAAAATAATTGTCCAAAGACTTAATCAAGAGATTGCGGGTCTCGGGGGAGGTGAGGTACCATGGGTTGATAGGAGCCACCCGGCCCGCCGCCTCCACCCCCACCTCAAAACAAAGCCAGAGCGGGGAATGATCAGAGATGCCCCGGGGAAGGTGCCTAATCTCACGAACCGCTGGCGACTGCGCCGCAGGCATCAGGAAATAATCCAGTCTAGACAGACTCCCATGGGCCCCAGAGTGGAAAGTGTATTGAAGCTGAGTAGGATGCATAAGTCTCCAGCAATCCACCAAGCCGAACGTATCCAAAAACCCACCCAGCCACTGTTGGGACAAAGGGGTGTCCCTAGGGGGGTGACGATCATGTAGACCGGAGAGCACAGAATTAAAGTCACCTGCTATGAAGAGAGTACTATCAGGGAGGTTCAACAACACACGGCCCAAATCGGAAAAGGTAGAGGTCTGTAGACCGGGGGGCACATAAACGGCAAACAAGGAAAGGGTTCGACCCTCATAGCGACCCACGAGGACGGCGTATCGCCCCCGATCATCAAGGATCACATCATCAATAGCTAGGGGGAGGGAAGCCCGAACAAGGATACCCACCCCCCTGGAACCCGTGGTAAACCCCGAATGTGCGGCGAGGCGATAGCCCCACCTATTCATTGCACGACATGTATTGCCTACCAAGTGAGTCTCCTGCAGAAAAACAATATCTGGAGACAAACGTCGTATACATCGCAACACCACACCCCGCTTAATACGATCCCCCAGACCATTAACATTCCACGAGATAAACCTCAACCCGCTACCCCCCATCCCATAAAGTAACGCCGCAACCCCCCTCCAATGAGCATGACATCAAAAACATCATTAACAAGATAGAATCGCCTTGAGAACACAACACACAAACATCAAACTTCCCATCCACCCACCCTCCAACAATCAAGAAAACACCCCCCACCCTGCACCCCTGCAAGAAGCTAAAAAGCCACCCCAACATGCAGTGTGCCTGTCGCCCAAGAACCCCCATTCTACAAAAAGACCCCGGAGGAGGAAAGGCTCTGACCCACCCGCCACCCCAACAAGAAAAATAACAAAGATATCACTCAGACAGCAGAGGCACTTGGGCATAGAATCCCAGAAGAGGTTACTTGACACGAGGACTCGGGCAGAAACAAACAGTTCAGCTCTCTACACCACCCTCAGCACCACCCGGGTGGGCGGCGGACTCAGCCGCAGGAGGTCGGTCCGGTAGGGAGTCCAGCCAGTCATTCACAGAATCAGGCCGATCAAAGAAAAAGGTTCGTTCATTGTACTCAACTCGCAGCCTGGTCGGAAAAAGCATAGCGTAGCGCAGTCCCATGTCCCGGAGACGCTTCTTGACTCCACGGAATCCCATACGCTGTTTCTGCACCAGTTGAGAAAAGTCCGGATAAAAGTTCACCGTCGCATTCTCAAAGGCCACCGGCCCTTCACACGTGATGCCTGCAGGATAGCGTCCCGATCCCTATAGTGGAAGAGTTTTGCAACAATAGGCCTCGGCGGGGCGCCAGGCTTACCCTGGCCTCCCGGAACACGATGGGCACGCTCCACTGCGAAGAACTTACTCAGTCCAGACGGAGAGAGGTAGTTCTGGATCAGGTCCTCAACCAGGAGATCAACAGAGTGCGGTTCTGGATTCTCCGGAACGCCGACCACACGCACATTACAGCGACGTGCCCTGTTCTCAAAGTCCTCCAAGCGCCGGCTCATGAAATCGTTCACCCTACGGAGATTGCCAATCTCTGTCTGTATCTCCGAGACGTCTGCCGTGAGGCTGGATGACTTGAGATCCAATGACTTCACCTTCTCATTGGTTTTAGATAGGTCGGCCCGAATCAAGTTCACATCAATGGCCACGGTGTCGATTTTGTGGGCCAAAGCTTCATATTGTTGACCTATCGTCTCCTTTATGCCAGAAATGGCGCCCATGATGTCCTGCAAGGACGGTTCCGTTGATGCGTCCACGATGTGATCAACCGCACTTGGGCCAGGCAGGGCGGCTCCGGGGGACCCCTTCGCATGGGTGTAACGGTCCATAACGTTAGACTGGACCGGGCCCCCACGCAGGGGCGTCTTGGTCTTTCGTGTCTCTCGGTCCCCTCTGCCCGCCATGTCGGAAACCGCGCCACCAGGAGACTCACTCGACCCGATGGAAATGGCCACAGGAAAGTAGGGCGTCGGGACCAGAAGGCCGCTGCAAGGGTACCACTAGGAGAGGACCAGCTTGAAAGGAGAATAAGCCAGCCAAAGGCCCGACAGCCGTACCGTGTGCCGGACCCAGCCCAGGCCAGACTCCCCTGCCAGATGTCTCAGTCTGAGGCAGAATCGAAACCGAAACTTAAGAGGGGGACCCACAAGTCCAATCCCCCTGCCGTTGTTGTTCAACTCCGAGTCGGCCAGAGAACCTCACCCAGTCCCGGGCACACCCCAAGGGCGGACCCCGAAAGTTCAAATCGCCATATCTTCGGCGCCCCGGGTCCAAATCAAATTCCAAAAATCACAGGAAGATCAGCCCAGCGTCCTCTACATAAATCCTCATGAAGAATCAGGATATGTTCAGGATATCATGCCGGGAGTGGCGGGGGTCCGGAGAGCGCTGTGCTCACGCGGCCATCACGGATGCCCGCCAAGCTCCTCCCTCAACTAAACACTTCTAAGGTCCCACAGGCGAGACCTATTGGCTATGCCAATGCTTTTTTTGGATTTGCAAGCACAAAACAGAATAACACTACTTTGATGAAGGCATATACATATAAAAAGAAAAAATATTGTTCAACTGTTTTTTTTCCAGTGAATATATACATATTCCAAACATTAGGAGGTACACTTAACTAAGAATCTTTATCTTCATTGCTGCTCAAGACAGAGAAAATAAAACTTGATCCTGTCACTACTAAATGAATAAGCTCATTAAAAAGTAAGAATACCAGGCGTAACAGGGAGTAAAGGATCCCGAACAGTATAAATGGCAGATTAATTATTGCATACATTTACACGTGTGCAAAAGCAGATTCAAAGAGACATTTTACACATACAGGAACATTAATTCACTCGCCCCATCACCATGAGGAAAAAAGAATAGGCTCAAAAGTATCCAAACTGAAGAAGTTAATTTGAATGCAAGATACCTTTCATGAAAATGAGTAAATATTTAGGGTAAAAAACTTCAAGACAGGTCGGTACTTGATCAACGTTTTAACATACAAAGAACTTAGTGACCAGTTAATTGAGAATGGTGGAGTGGATATTTTATTCGTTTATAAAGATCCCATGATGAAAATCCATCACTCATAAATAAAGTTAGACTCATATTTAATAATATCTAATCCCAGCCAACTCTACGACAGTGAATGTAAACCCTGAGAAAATAAATGAGTAAGTACACCTACCTTCAACTGTATATGGCTATGTATATCTGATTTGCTCTAACACCATGTATAAAGTGTGCGTGGTATGTATGCATTTCCGTTGTGCCACGGTCCCAAGTGAGGTTCAGTACACACGATGCAAACTCAGGACAGTTTTGAGTTTCTTGATGCTGGTAAATGGATTATTCGTTCGGAAACACTTGAAATATTCCAGAGACCTCCAGATGAAAATACCATGTCTGAAAAGAAAAACCTTCAACAATAACAAATGCCTAAATCGGCCTATGAGCTTGTAATAATGAACGCCTTGCAAAATGATTGACGGAAAAAGGGGAGGCACCTGTAAATAAATAAGGAATGCTTTTGGGGAGGATTGCGAGTGTAGTTGAAATTACACCTACAGCCCTATTTTTATTTCACATTTTAAGCAAAGAAAATTGCCCTGGGGAAATAGGCCACATTTAGAAAGGACATGGGAATAAAAACGTGTCAATATGACTCATAACGTTTCATATATGTACTAAAAAGTACAGTTGATCTTTGAAGACATCCTAAGTAATTGACGAAGGGCACAGGTTTCACCAAGACAGCTACTCAATATAACTCTCCCCCTCCCACCAACCCAACCAAAACAGCAACATACTCGGCCTGTGGGCTAATTCCAATGTCCAATGACTGCTCCTCTTGATGTTGGAACTGCTCAGTTAGGCAGAGAGAGCACGAGTCCCAGATATCAGGCTTCAGTGGGAAGGCACAAAAAATTACTGCCAGCTCTGTCCGACCTTTGTGCACAGTTCCAGACTGCCCTCCCCAGCAGATGCCTACAAACCTAAGAATGAACCCCATGTTCCTGGGAAGAAGTGCACTGCTTATTGTGCTTGACAGCTATTTAGCATCCTCTGAGGTGAGGAGTCATGGGAAAGTAAGAGGCACTGAACAGCATCTCAAATGACGTACTGCTCAATGCTGGCAATGAGGACCTATTGGGTCACCGTGACAAGGTAAGGTAAAAGGTGTTGAGCAAGGAAATAACACTGTGGAGAAGAAAGGAAATACCATGGTAGAGAAGAAAGAAGATAAAAGGCAGCAAATATGTTTCAAGCACTTTTGCAATTCAAATTGGAAGAAAGGTGATAATGTTCAGACATCATTAAGTGGAGGGAAAGAAAAGGGAACCCACATGCAGGTATGGTAGGTCCAAGGACCTGTAGAAGGGATGCGCAGATTGGATATCTTAACTTCACAAATTTAAAGATGGTGAAAATTTGCTTTGAAAAAAAAATGTATTCTGATTTTCCTGTAGTGCTCGTCTTCCTTTGATGGTATTTTATGTAGGTGTGAATGTGCTCATACTATTGGAATGCCGTTTCGAAACTTTAATGGTACAAAAGTAGTGCTGTGTACTAACAGGCAGCGCTGCTATACATGAATTGGCAGCGCGAACAGTTAGGTTATCATTAGAAATACATTTTTACTTGAGAAATGACCCGGCAATTGAACTGCCTGCCAGAAGGGATTAGCCATCGCCCAATGGCATAATTAGGCTGAGCTCCTACCACATTGACTTTTGCAAAATGGAAGCTATTCATCTTGGATTATGGAAATATGATGTGTTTAGTAGAGGCACAATGTGATGAGACTTCGGCAATGGATCTCGTGCAACAGGGCTATGATTTAATGGTCCTCACAAAACGTTCCTACCACTGATTAAGTTTTTCTCCTAAACCTTGACATTTGCGAACAAAAGTTTTCAATCTACGCTGAAGTAAACGTGTGCCTAGGGAAAAGAAACAAACGTGTTACTCGCGCTAAAAGGAGGCAGTAGGGGGAGGGGCGGGAGGAGGGGCGAGTGAAAGCGTTTCACTTGCGAGAGTGAGCAGCGCCAGGAGCGATAATGGCTACCATATGGCGCTGCACGCTCCCGCAAGTGAACCGCTACGCGTGCACGCAATGGAACGCATGCACGTTTTTGGCTGAAAAGCCAAAGCAATTGCAAAAGGTCTTTTTGCCTATGCAGCGCATGCCCGCTGAGTAGGCGAGACCTAATAACTGCCCCACTCCAATGAGTGTCACTGCCTCAGCCAGCCTCACAAAAGGTCCATTAAGGAACAGGTCTCCTGCCCTCTGACAACCACCCCTGTCCACTAAGAGACATCCATCAAGGAACGTATTTATAGGAAAGGTCGCAGATACCATATAGGGAGAAGCTTGGCATAAGGTACATGTCCTAGGACGCGGTACACCGCATGCTCCCATGCCTATGCTACCTGTTGCACTATGAAGGGTGTATCCTTCAGCACCCTACGGTCACCCATGAGTATCTTGGGGAGGTCACCAGACCCTCTAGGAGTTTTGTCTCCCAGTTGGGGCCTTCATTGCACCACAGCGCTGCGTACTGCAGGAGCCGTGCTAGATAATGCAACTGCAGGTCCGGGAACCCCAATCCACCATCCAGCTGGTCTATTTTTAAGATGTCCAAACGATCTCTGCTCTGGTTGCCTGCCCAGGTCAAAATACCAACAACCTGTTAAGCTGCCGGAACAGGGAACTCAGCAGAATACAGAACAAGTTCTGCATAGCGTAGAGAAACCTGGATAGCAATATCATCTTACTGAAGGCCACCCTCCCCATGACAGACTGTGGCAGAGTGTCAAACTATCGACTACCACACCATATTGAACTCATATTGCTGCCTTGAGTCATGAGCAATCTGTAACCCCAGATTGCGACTTCTGATTGAAAATCCGTGAGCACAAAAACACATAATAAGAAAACCCCTCAGAACCATGTGGCATTATGGGTAATGCAGAATTCAGAGTACTGCAAATATTGCTTATTGCTAAAATCAGATACTAGGATACCTTTAAAAAATGCATAGCATATCCCTTTTTTAGATTTTCCTTCTCAAGTGGTGCATGGTCTGTACACAATGGAAAAGCATTGCAAGCTGTGCCTTGGCTGGTGGTTCTGAGTAGATTGAGATTTGGGCAACCTACAAACACCGTAGGTCCTATTCACAAAGCTAAATGTACACATGTAGTAATCTACTTCTGAACCTTAGTGTGTCACCATTTGTTAATGTAGATTTACAACTTGGCATAGATTTACGTGTCTCCATCCCCTCAGTTCAGTGGGTTAAGATAACTAAAACAGAATTTACAAGTGTAAAACTACTACTGATTTGATATAATTTGATTTATAATTTATAAAGCGCCTGATTCACCCCCCAAGGGGTATCTATGCACTAATGAACTGCTTTAGTCGACCAGAGAAAAGAAACAGATTGGAATAATAGTAACTTTTCACATGTATGTAGAGATCTTGACCTGAGGTGGGGATCTCTATATGGAAATGTATGTGGAAAAATAATAAAGTTTATTAATTCTTTTACAAACAGTTTAATGTAGAATAAAAATGTTAATTAATTAAAAAAAAATGTTAACCCAGAACTAATAAAAATACATGTTTACAGCATGTTAATACTCCCAATGTATTTATTAAACAATTAGATAATTAAAATATTAATGTACCGTACCAATATTTTGTAATAAACATAAAAAACACCTACTGGCATTTTAATATTGAATTAATATTAACTAAAAGTAAGTAAAAGTTATGTTAATTTAATAAAGTACATTATTTCAAAAAAATTAATAAAATACGTTAATTAGTAATTTTTTTAATTATAAAATAGCATTTTTTTTATTTCAGATAACTTATTAACATAAACAACGATATGTTTAATTTAAAAGTCAAAGTATATATATGTATATTTTTGATAACCAGACTTTATTAAAGTTAAGCCACCTAAAGTGGCAAAGACAAACACGTGGCACATATATAGCACAGTATATATACAATGAAGCATCATGATTATACAAGGCGAGAATACTTAAATAGCATATCACGCAAAGCAAAGCTGATGCCAAATAAGGCATAGCAATAGCAGTCTTGCAGAAATATATCCAGGGGATTTAATTACAAGAGTGTGATACATTTGGGAGATTCCCCCTAGGCCTAGGTATCCCATAAGAAGTTTAGCTTACAAGGGGTTAAAATCTGGAAGGGCCTCAAGTGACTGGGTATGAACATGGAGAGCATGTCGGAGTTGAAGGTACTTATAGAACTGGGTATGTGCCAGGGTATATGTCTGTTGCAGGTCTTGGAAGGAGCGTATATGCCGTCCTGACCAGACATCACCCAGTCTTGTGATACCAATAATGTCCCAGAATCGGAAACCACGAAGCACTATACCTCTCACAACCAGGTGCTGTGCCAAAGAGGGGTTTGTTGCGTACGTTTCACCTCCCATTGCACATGTCTTATTGCAGCTCTCCACGCAAGAAATACCACATTAGTCATCAAACATAAAGAAGTAGAAATCGGGGATCCATAAAGCATGACTTGCAAGATAGGGAAACCCAGCAATGAGAGTTCTAAGCGGTAGGCGGGGTCTGACTAACGTCCATTGAACCAGTTGTGGATGACAAGAAGATGTGAGGACGGATAAAGATCAGACATTCCCAGACCACCATTAAAGGGCCTCTGTTGACAGTGTGTGAAGGAAAGGTGCGATCTAAAACCTAGCCACAGAAATGTCCTTGCTGTTCCATCCAATGCCCTAAACCATGCCTGGGACAAGTGAAGGGGAAGTTCTGAAAAACATAAAGAAATCTCGGAAGTATCATCATCTTGTACAGCGCGATACGTCCCATAACATTAAGAGGAAGGGCCTGCCATTTAGCAAGGTCTGCCTTAACTTTCCGGACCAAAGGTCGAAGATGAAGGGCCCAAGTGAGTTCTGGGTGCAAGGCGACCCATATGCCCAAGTATTTAAAACTACATCGGTTGAAAGGGATAGTGGTCTGCCAATCAAAACAGTCCCTAACCGGTACCAGCGGAACCAACACAGATGTAGAAAGGTTCATCCGAAGGCCCAAGGCCATTTCAAATTGTTTAAGCAGCTGAAGAAACCTAGGACCACTAACAGCCAGGTTCACAAGGTACAAGAGCACGTCGTATGCGTATAACGCGATGCAGCTCTCGTGACTAACACTCCAGGTCCATCCAGAAGTCTGTACGTATGAGTTGGGCCAAAGGCTGTATTGCCAAGGCGAAGCCGAGGGGGGGACAGCCCTGCCTGGTCCCTCTCTCTATAGAAAAGGTATCCGATAAGACCCCATTGAAATGTATATGAGTTGTGGGGTCGGAGTAAAGGACACAGATCATGTTCTGAAAGCGTGATCCAAAGCCAGTGCAAACCATCCCCAACTGAAAATAATTCCAGGTCACCGTATCGAAGGCCTTCTCAAAGTCAATAAGGAGCAGTGCTAGATCCTGCAGCAATCTATGACGGTGGGCCAGAGCTATGTGAAGCCAAGGAATACAATGTCACGTGCTCTGGAATGCAATAAAGCCACATTGGTCTAGCTGCACTACAGTGGTCAGAATCAGTCTGAGTCTGTTCGCGAATACATGGCGAAAGTTTAACCTCACAGTTGAGGAGGGATATTGGACAATAGTTGGCGCAGGAAGTTGAGGGAGGCTGCGTTTTGGGTATTACAACTATGGTGGGGGAGTCCAGCTCTAACGGAAAGGAGCTCACATGATAGACCTCCTTATGAAAGAACAAGAAATAGAGGAGAAGAAGTTGCCGAAATGTGATATAGTATTCTGTAGGGAAGCCGTTCGGTCTCCGGGTACATCCCAGATGCCAGATCTGACAACGCGTCCCAGATCTCTTCCACTGTGAAAAGTTCATCAAGTAGACGAGAGTCAGTAGGAGATAAACTAGGAATTAAAGATTAGAAAAAAATGAAATAATGTACTTAATATTATTTCCTATGGGCTGTTATGTAAAGTCCCTGCTGCCATTATTTTCTATAGGAGTGAGTTAAAGTACCTCTGAGCAGCCATCCGTGGTGCTAGACTTACTACTGTTCTGCGACCTTTAGGGCTGAATTATACTTTGTGAATAGCCTTACTTTTTTGTGGATGGGTGTTTGTATTACCATGCCGGTGCTTAAACGTCTTCTAGCTTCTACCAAAATAACTTGTTTACGCCTCCCTAAACCACTACCTTTTAGTAGTAAGTATTTCCCATTTATGAGCCCTCCAGCTTGTTCCTCCCACATTTACAGCTAAATCATAGGCATATGTGTGGAGAGCTCCAACCCTTTGCAAGATCTTCACATAGAAAAGATAGCAGAGACGGAGTCATTGGTGCCTGCATGTAGCTTTGTGAATGCCATTTTATATTACGTAACTAGTGCTGTGTAGTACTACTTCACAAACTACAAAATGCAGTGTGAGAATAGGTCCATGTATATCTCTCTGACCAGAAGTGTCTGAAGGGTGCAAGTGCATATTAATTTCTTTGATGGGATTTTAGTGAAAAAATATACAGAAGGAAATCCTTACACCTGTTTTTTCCTATTTACTATCACTTTATTTTTAATTTAAAAATGTTTTTAGGTGCATCTCAACACCACCTGCAGAGCAGACCCTACATCACGTCAGTGATGATGGAGATGACCCCAAGGACTTCGACTACGACGAACTCCAATGGTTCATGGACAACCTCCCCACCCCACCTCCAGTAGCATTTGGGACACATGTGAAATGCTGATGTATGGGATTCCGTACTATCTTTGACACACAGAAATGGCATTTCGAATACCTGACACCCTAAACAGCCTCTCCATACAGAGGTGGCACACCCACCATCTATTTTCAAATTATGAAATTGTTAGCACTACATGTTGCACTTACACTTATCAGAGTGATGTGCTTGTATAGATGAGTGACATGCACTCAGGGAATGTGTCTTGAAATGTATATATTTGCACATGCTGCGCCTGTGGTCATTTTGGACAGTCCCATGATTGCTAAGGACTGTCACAATGTGACGTGCTCATGTGAAGAAATTGTCAATGATGGTGTTCCTACGGGCTATTCCTGCTCCGTCTGCAGTGGGGTGTGGTTCACCTGCCTCATCTTCCTCATCATCGTCCGGTGCATCTGGCACTTGTATCCATGGGGTATTGGTGCGTACACATATGTTGTGCAACACACAACATGCAATGATCATCTTGCATAGGATGTCTGGGCTGTACAGGAGCCTTCCATCTGTGATGTCCAGGCACCTGAAACGTGACATCAACACGCCAAATGTGCGTTCCAGGATGCCCGTGGTGCGTTTGTGGGCCGCATTGTACTGCCTCTGGGCCTGTGTGTTCGGGTCTCGGAGGGGTGTCATCATCCAAGCGCAGCGTGCATATCCTTGATCACCTGTGACAGTGCAGAGAAACATGAGTCAATAGTTAATTCTACATGATGTGTTGGCAGGCTCACTGGTACATTGGTGTGTGATATGTGTGACTTAGTGATTCCTGTTTGACATGTACTGCATGTAGCAAATTAGCGGCATCAATGTGTATTACGTAGTGATTCCTGTTTGACATGTACTGCGTGTAGCAAATGAGCGGCATCAATGTGTATTACGTAGCCTTATTGCTGCTCCTCCATCCCCCGGGCCTATTTACTAGTGTGCGTAGCGCGTTTGCATCACTTGTATTCCTACGGCACACCATTGTCATGCCTTTCTGCGCATGTCTACAAGCCTGACAACTACACAGTGATGTTGTGAGCTGAAGGTGGGTGGCCACGTGTGTGTAGGCTTATGGTAAGGATAGGGCGGACAAAGATGTAGAGTTCATGACTGGCTGAACTTGCCATGCGGTTGAGGGTAGACCTCTGGCTCATGCTGCGTTAATAGCGACACACACAACAGTTGGCATGTATGATCCCTGACCCCGAGTGGGCTTGCGCTCCATCATTTACCCTTTCAGCCGAGCCCGCACTGCGGGGGCATGTTACATTGCAACATTGTCCATTGCGGGACGGGTGGTGCTGACACTACAACAAAGACACACGCATTAGTTACTTCCTTGGCAAGGCCAAAACTTAACCACACCCAGAGCCCCGGGTTGATTAACCACACCCCTATGCTGGACTGTCGTATGCAAGTCCACTCCGCTTACACTCACAGGGGGGTACGACACAGCTCCATGGCCCAGGTCTCCCCCACTGCCTGAGGTGACATTTTTGCGTCCGCTGTACACAGCACAATGTAATGATGTAGAGCCCAGGTCCCTCATGCATGCATACTGACCACACGGATACACTTAGTGTGTGGGACTGGCTATGGGCATGTGTGCCCGGCCCCTTTTATTGCCAGGGTCACATGTCCAGTGATGCCTGTGCTGGATGGGTGTGGGGTGAATGTAAGCCACCCTTAAGGGGTTGGTTGATGCTGGCAACAACTACAACAGTGATCAGACAATCAGAAGTTCAAAGTTCAAACAGCAGGGGTCCATTACTTGAGATGCACAGAGTTGGAGGCCCTGGATGCTCTGTGGCCGGCACAGGCACAACGCCACGGGAAGGTGATTTGCGGTGCACTGAGGTAGGGCCACGCAAGCTGAGCGGGTCCTCGTCGATGTCCAAGGTGAATGTCGCGGAGGGTTGCGGGGGACAGTGGAAGGTGTTCTTCCAGGGCATGATGCAGAGGGCAGAACCAAGCAGAAACAGGCAATATGGAGGAGATGAATGCTACAGACTCATTTTGCCCAGTCAGTAGCAGCTACATGATGATGAAGACAACCCCCAGGCCATATACTCAGACGCCACCAAAGTTCGACCAGTGAGTGGGCATGAATGTCGGGGCACAGACTTAGTGGCACCGGAGTTGAAGGGGATGCAGTCTGCGATGAGGCCTGTACTGATATAAACACTGCCATAAATAAATCAAGTGATCCAAGCCAACAACGCCAATCTGGAGGCTTTTGACCTCCTATTCCCCTCTCTACACACTAACTCTGTCACGCTTGATACCCACCAGGGCCACCAACCCCTAACACCCTCCGGGAACACAGTCACCCCTGAGCAATCCTTAACCCTCTCCAATCTCTCTGAAACTAAAGACACGGCCCGCCCACCCCCACAGCCCATACTCCAGAATCAACCCCGCTGCTGAACACCCCCCAAGCAGCACTAGGTGGCCGCAAGACCAGCTTTAAGTCCCTCAATCCCCAAACCCTACTGCCCCTCAAGAATAACCGACTAACGCCAGACCACAACCCAATCAGACTCCACAACCCAATCAGACAGCCTAATTAACGCCAAAAGCCAACACAACCATATCATCTCTTCTCCCTGCCAAGGAGACAATACCCAGAAGCAACACCCCCCCACTCAGGAAGGGTCACACTGCCGCCTCACCCGTATCGAAAACCAAATTTACATTATAATACAAGGCCTGAATCTTATCCTCACCAACCTCTCAACACTCCACAACCCTCCCCCTAACACCCACTCCACCACCTTCTCCTACACCCCCACTCACCCCAGGGCAACCGAATCATCACTCCCAACCAACACACACTCCCACTCCTCGTCCCAGGCCTGGAGACCTAACAGAGTGGCGAAAGCCATGTCTTCGGAAGAGGCGCTCGAGCTGGCCGCCTCCTACACAATCCCCACCCCCCTCAACCCACTCTCCAGGTAATCACCGGTTTCAGAAATGATCATCCCCTCCCAAAACCCCCCAGACCCCCAGCCTCCCTCATCACCATCCCTACTGAACCAATAAAAAAAGACTCTCCCCGGACCAACTGCATGCTCATAAACTGCAGATCTGCTACAAAACACTCTATAGAGCTAGCAGAATCCATCCTCAACCATAACATAGACGTAGCCTTCATCACCGAGACCTGGCTAAACGACTCTTCCCCACCTATCCTAGACATGCTCGTCCCTCCGGGCTTCTCCATCATCAATAAAGATAGGAAGGACCAAAAAGGCGGAGGCGTGGCAATTATCCACAACAACAACCTATCAGTGGTTGAAACCGATACCTTTAATTACAACTCCTTTGAATGCCTTACGACCAACATCAAAACCACCAACAACAATCTACTGCAATGCCACCTACTATATCATCCCCCTGGTAACAACGCCATGTTCACTGATCAACTATCAGACCTGATCGCCCATTGCTCTCTCAGACAGTCCAACAGCCTCATTCTAGGTCATCTTAACCTCCACTGGAACTATGAGAACAGTGCCACAATACAATCCCTAAACGAACTTCTACACTCCAACAATCTTACTCAACACTGCTCAAAAGAAACCCACAACAAAGGGGCAATCCTGGACGCCATCATCGCCCAACATGAGGCAATTTCTATAGACCACATCCTTCTGGTAGATTGGTCAGACCATCACCTAATCCTATTCCACCCTACGCAACCAATCCTGAGCCAACCACCCATCGCAGTCCCCCCTACATGGTCCAGGAACCTATCACAGATCAACACAGTTGAACTAGAAGAAAGAATAACCTCCACCCTGCCAATCTCCTCGGAAGGCCTCTCAACTACTGAACTCACCTCTTACTACAACACTACCACGTCCGCCATCCTAGACACTAAAACAGAAAAAACCTAGGAACATCCCATCTAGAACATGGTTTAACAAGGACATCAACGGGGAAAAATGACATCTCAGAGCCACAGAACGTCATTGGAGAAAGAACCCCTCCTGCCGTTGCGAGCAGTAAGAAGAAGGTACAAGAAGCATATCAATAGAGAAAAAACAAACTTCTTCTGCAATGCGCTGGACAAGGCAAAAAACAGACCAAGAGAACTCTTTGACATCATCAAAAAACAAACATCCAAGCCATCTACTATCCATGCCCAGCCCTCCAAAACCCTATGTGATAACTTCACCACCTTCTTAAACGAAGAAATCGCCAAAATCGAACTATCTCTCGACATCAACCCCCTTCCACATGGCAATAACGACCTAACAGCAACCAAAACCACCTCTAGAGATCCTACCACAATCGCCTGGTCCTCCTTCCACCACATCCACGAAGCCGAGATCCTCAATCTAATCTCATCCTCCAAACCCTCATCGCACAACCTTGATCCCATCCCCTCCCAAATGGCCAAAGACCTGAAACTCACCCTTGCTTCACTCTGGTGTAAAATCATCAACAGCTCCTCAAAAACTGGCATCATCCCTGACTGCCTCAAAGTCGGCCAGGTTACACCTCTTCTGAAGAAACCAGGCCTAGGGCCATATGTATCATCAAACTATTTTGCATTTCCTAAATAGCAAATTTTAAGGAATTGCTATTTAGGAAATGCAAAACGGTATGTATGTACAAAATCGCTTTTCAATAGCGATTCCTTAGCATTCCTAATTTGCGATTATCAAATTGCTAATCGCAAATTACCCATTCATTTCCATGGGCCAGGAGGCCCATAGGAATGAAAGTGCAATTTGCGATTAGCAATTTGCTAATCGCAAAATAGGAATTTTTTCAAGGGTGCAGGGGTGTCTCAAGAACACCCTGCTGCACCCCTGAAAAAGACATTTGGGGGCATATGGCGCACATACATGCCCTACGGGCATGTATGGGCGTCATATGGCACCTGTGTTTTTTTGTAAAAAAGCTTTTTGAAAAGAATTCGCAACTTACCACCAACTAGAAGTTGGTGGTAATTTGCGAATCCTTAATGGCAATTTTTGAATATTTTTTGTTTGATACATTGCATTTAAGGAATCGCAAAATTTGCGATTCCTTAAGTGCAATCGAAAATAAGGAATAGCAAATTTTGCAATTCCTTATTTTGCATCAAACATGTTTGATACATACCATTTATCTAATTAGCATTCGCAAAGGCCGAAATTCGCAGAATTTCGGCCTTTGCGAATGCTAATTAGCTTGATACATATGGCCCTTAGACACTAACGACCTGAACAACTTTAGACCAGTCTCCAGTTTGCCCTTCCTAGCCAAAATCCTAGAAAAATGTGTGCTACGCCAACTAAACAACCAGATCGACAACATTAATCTTCTAGACCATAACCAATCAGGCTTCAGAAAAGGCTATAGCACCGAAACCGCAATCCTGAACATAGTGGATGACATCCGCAACTCCCTTGATTCAGATCACTGTTGCCTACACATTCTCCTAGACCTGCCAGCGGCCTTTGACACAGTAGACCATAGGCTGCTCATCAAGGCCCTCAAAGAACGAGTAGGTGCGGATGATGTGGTCCTTCAATGGTTCTCCTCCTTCTTTCAGAATCGCTTCCAAAGAGTTAAAATCAAATCTTTCACATCTGACCCTCTCCCCATGACCAGAGGTGTCCCCCAAGGATCTGTTCTCTCTCCTCAACTGTTCAACACAGTGCTTAATTTGTGCCGGTGCTTTCCGGTGCTTAGCACCGGCACTTAATTGACAGGGCCGGGTCTACATGACATGCTACATAGCATTGTATTTGATAGCGTTTTCTGCAGTGTTACTGTGACCCTTGCTTTTGTCATGGAATTAACAGTCAACTGCTGCTGTGCGGACTACTACTACAGCAGGCAGGAAGAGTCGGACTTAGAAGGAAGCCCCTGAGCCCTCTGTCATGACAGGAAACAAGTCAGTGTGTGCTCAGTGCAGCAGTGCTCCTTGAGACGCCGGTCCCGGTCCGGATCACGATCGTTCGTCCACTGTCTCTGGCACTGCTACAGCTAGAGATGGGTAGGGCGGGGGCGGCATGGGCGGGCCCGGCCGTCCGGGTACTAGTCTGTGATGAAGAAGAAATGCCAGGAAGATTGAGAGGGTATTACTACAGTTAATTCGTTACTGTCTGACTGTTGTTGTTACTACTACTGCAAGATTTGAAGCCGGCCCTTGAAATTAAAAACATAAGTGCTGCTGGGAAAGGCGCCACTGCGCCAGATCAGGTACATAAAGGTACACAAGTTAACTTTACAACAGTTTGTGTATGTCTGCACATGCTGGCTGTGCTGCGCGCTCTGTCCGTCTGCGTTTGCAGGTACCTGGAGAGGAGGATGGGAGCAGAGCAGTACTGGATGGGAGAGATAAGTTGTCCGGTGTCCCCAGTGCTGTGCTGTGGCTGCCTGCCTGAATCCCGAGTCACTCAGTTGGTTCCACGCACGTAATGGCCTTACGCACCGCGGTGCCACAGCACAGACTCTGTAGTAGAGTAGATACTCCGTCGGCCAGGCCTCGGCACGGCCACGGAGCCTGCCAGGCCTGCGCCTGCACTGGCTGAGCCCACCCAGTGGAGAAACAGAAACTGAAAATAAATGGAGATTGAGATTCATGAATAAAATGTGATGTTAATGAATCTCAGCCTTCATAAATAACTCAAATTCTGCAGCCAGTGTGTGTGTGATTGATGTCCAGTACTAAGTGTTGATGTCTGATAACCATACTGTTGATGATGAGATGATGGCGTCGTGTGAATTGAAGGCCACGGGCGGTGCCGGCCCTTAGCAGCAGCACTAGCAGTGTTCTTTTCTCGGCCCGGTGGGCGGGTCGGACTCGGTACACTGAATTGCGCTGGGTTTTAGTTCAGTGGGGGTTGGGGCTGTGCGGCAGGAAGCAACGTACGCAGATTTCATTGCGCATCACTGGCCACGCCCCAGCATACCCGCACCCCACAACACTGTTGTCGATCGACTCGTGGTTCAGGGGCCACCGCCAAACTGTTGGTAACTGCCAGCCAGCGCGACCCCACGGTGTTGGTGTTAAGGGAAGGGACTGGCAGCAGAGAGCAGTAGTTAGCCACCTGTACCGCCCAGCGGTCAACACAGCACTGTGACCCAGGTGAGGGCAAGGCATGCACGCACCGCGCAGGCCAGATTGCACCTAGGAGGCCCCGCCGCCCGCCAGCCAAAACAACCTACTACAGCGCAGCAGCTTAAGGCAGGACTGTGGATATAGACTGACTGCCTGCCCGCCCAGGCCCTTGCTGCAGTCAGACGTGTGTCCCGTCCAGTCCCGGGCCCGGGACACTTACTGTGTCTAACTTATTACTTTAGTGTTTAATTTAACTAGTAGCGTTACGTAGAACGTAGTAGTAACTAGTATGTGAAAGTCGCCACATGCGCCCGCTCCCGCCCGAGCCATTCGAGGTTCATGAATTCAAAATCATGATGAAGCCAGGCTGCGCTGCAGCCAAGACGAGAATTGAGATTCTTTCATGATGCTGAATGAATCTCATTCTCATCTGAGACGAGAGACTACTACTCGGTTCTAACTTCTACTTTCTTTTCTGAGCGCTTCTGATGCATGAAGGCAGTGCTTAATTTGTGACAAAGGGAGGAAGCAAAGAAGACAAAGAACGCGTGGGAATGAAATAGAGGGACAGGGAGTGTTTGATGGTGTGTTAAGATGCATGAAGGGCGTTCAAACCTATCCGCCTTGGTATTTGGCACCATGACTTTCTGTGGTGCTGGAGATGGCGGCTTCTTAGCAAAATTTTGAGCCCCGGCACTTCATTTTTTACAAATTATGCATTGGTTCAACATATATATGGTACCCCTCACCACCATACTGAAAGAAGCCAACATCCCTTTCCATCTCTATGCAGATGACACACAGATCTACATAGAAACCTCCTCCTTTAATGACATTCTAAGGCTCAACAACACTCTCAGAGAAGTCCAAGACTGGCTAGCGACAAATCACCTTAAACTCAATCAAGGAAAAACTGAGATCCTCCTCATCTCTAACAAGGAGGATAACCCGCAAATCATTGAATGGGTGAAAGCTATCGATGCCCTCAACGGAAATCTCACCCTGACTAACTCGGTAAAATCACTTGGAATCACCCTTGACCACAAACTATCAATGACGAACCACATCAAGAACTACGCTAAGAGCGCCTTCCTCAATCTGAAGCTCCTCAAAAAAATCAAACCGCCCATTCCACAGAGAGATCTCAAACAAGCCACCCAATAACTGGTGCTGTCCAGACTGGACTATGGGATCGCAACCCTCTCAGGAACAGCTCTATCCCACCTAGCGCCACTCAAAACTACCCTCAATGCAGCTGCAAAATGGTCTTCGGTACAAAGAAATTCGACCACATATCTCCCGCACTCAGAGATCTAAAATGGCTACCAGTGGAAATGCGCGCTAGCTTCAGAACGGCCTGCCTTACACATAAAGCCTTGCACACAGGGAAACCAGAATACTTAGCCTCTAAGCTCAAGAAAGCTGGTCAATCCAGAAGTCTCAGAAGTTCAAACTCCCTCCTACTCATCCCCCTAAAAACCCGGAAAAAACTGCAGCCCGCTCTTTTGCAGGCAACGCTCCTAAAATCTGGAACTCCATCCCTGTGGACATCAGAACTACCCCTTCCTTTCCAGAATTCAAGAGCCGACTAAAAATCCTCTACCTCAACCGTGCATTCCTGAACTCAATTACGTAACCAACACGCCTCTGCCTGGCAGTGACCTGTCATCACGTACCCACGCCCTCAAACGTCCCCTCTCTGTAACCCGCAACCCGGGCGTTTCATCGCTAAGAAAGAAGTCCAATAATAACTTTGACTATACATCAAGAATACTATGAATCGAAAACGCCTCCGGACCGCTCTACCTCAATAGCACACCCTGAACCCCTGACTACCTCAAAGTCGCTACCTCAAAGTCGCCCCTCAGGCACCAGACACATTTTTAATTTGTGAACATGTATGAATCTATTTTTTGCTTCATTGTTCTATACCTGTCTTCTCCACATCCACTGTAAAGCGCTCCGATACCCTTGGGTCTGGCCAGCGCTATAGAAAACTTTAAAAAAAAAAAAAAACTTGACCGCAGTGTAGCTGTAGGCAGCGGATAGCAGGGGCACACAGCCACGTGTCGTTGGCTTGCGAAGCACAGAGTTAGTGACACCAAAGCAGTTGTTGGTAGTGTTCGATCACCTTCGTAACGATGATCCTTTTTTCCTCTGTACTGAAACGCGTCTTCTTCTTACTCCTCTCCTTGCGTACAATGATGTGAACTCCATTGAGAAATCAAGACTCAGTTACAAATGTGCGACCTATTGGACCGCAGTGTAGGCCGAAGGCAGTAGTCAGCAAGGGACCACAGACACATGTGGTTGGAATGCTGTGCACAGAGTTGGTGGCACCACATTGAAGGCAGTACAGTGATATGAAACGTCCCATTAACATATGAACTCGGCCATCAGGATATCAAGACTTAGTTCCAAATGTGTGACCTACTTGACCGTAGTGTAGGCCGGAGGCAGCGGTGGGGAACGTCGAGTAATTAATTAATTAATTAATTATGTGCTTATATAGCGCTGGAATCACTCCCGAAGGGGTACCTCCGCGCTTCGACCGCTGCGAAACCCTTCCTGGCTTCCCTGAGAGATGGTCCCTTAATGGGTATCTCCAGGGTGAGACCAGGCATCCCCGGCGGTCTGGTGGGGCCGTTAGTGAAGATGAGGCAAGCTAGTGCCCAGAGTTGCCGAGTGTGATCGCTGATCAGAGTGGGCACCGAGGCGAGAGAATTATTGAGTCCGCTGACCCTGGTCCAGAAACCTGCCGCGTCGGGAATCGAACCCTGGTCCCGGGCCGTCCTCTGCTCTCGGGTCTGCCGCCTCTAACCAGTGAGCCACACTACTCCACAAGTAAGGAGTGCTAGAGGTCTGTGTCGCGGAGGGCAGTGATGGTCTGAGGAGGCTGCCAAGGTCCCGGGCCTCGGGCTTAGAGCTTGCACCGGCACGTGGTGGGCCCTCTGTGACACATGCCGGTGTCGGCAAGTGAGCAGTGAGGCCTGAGTGCGCAGGAGCGGGCAAGACGGGTTCAGGGACCAGCAGCCCGGGGTGCAGCAGGCGCACAGAATCGTAGACAACACCGTTCATGGCGTCGGCCGCTCATGGTGGGCTGAGAGGCTCCGTCCTGGCAGACATGTTGGCCATTCTGTAATGCCAGAAACCGGTCCTGGGAAGCTTGATTCCGGTCCAGGGAAGACATGGCTTGGCAGTTCGGGCTGGACTGTTCCCATGAGGCACAGGGTCAGACTAATTTGCATATGGCCATGTCTGATCTGGGGTGGCGGAGTGAGCTAAAGCACGGTGATGGATTAAACCCAGATCAGTTGACTGGGGGTGAGTGTTTGTATTGTCAACGCTCCGTCCATCATCACCTTTGGTTTTTCCTCATTCTGGAAGAGAACCACACCCAGAGCTACGTGCTTTTTATTCACACCCCTATGGTGGCCTGGCATACGCCGGGCCAGCCCACTCCGCTCACGCATACAAGGGGGGACGTAACAAGCTACATTTCTGAGATCTTCCCCACTGGTTGAGGTAACATTGTTGCGTCCACTGTCCACTACACTCCAAACACCAGCAGTGTATGTCGACATGGCTATGTCTGTGGTCTGCATACTGCAGTCTGGCCAGCCCATCCATGCCACACTTGGCATTGTGTAAATTCACATTCACGGGTCACTTGCCTCCTTCACACATGCCTGGTTCCCACCTTTCCCCACAATCTGCTATTGTGTGGCAGAGGTGCCATGCCTTTGATGGCTCATGTACATGGATAGCCCAGGTTACCACAGTAAGTTGCGCTGTCGTGTCTGATGGGTGGACATGTTGTTTGGCATGTTGTATGTGAGTTTGTAAACACAACAGTGATGGACAGAATGTGGATCAATGTCACACATTCACCCCAGTCCAAAGATCTGGGCCCAAATCCATCGTTTTTCCACTCCACACCACCCTGGGTTAGACAATGGCGATATGCAAATCAGCGCTGACCCTGTGCCCCATGGGAACAGTCCAGTCCGAACTACAAAAGCCATGTCCTTCCCAGAACGGAAACAAGCATCCGAGGACCGGCCCGGTTTCGAGGTAACACCTCTCATCAGCCCGGCTAGCTTGATTCCAGTGGTGTGGAGTGCCTGGGACTCACGTCTGAGCATCCCCAGTACACTTAGAGCGGTAATTGCAAACACAACAGTGATGGACAGAAAGTTTGTAACATGTGCATTACCAGAGTTGTGAGCTGCATGATTGTGGAGTTGAGGTGTGTGGTGTGTTCATTTGGTACTTACCAACGAGCACAGCATTTCTGTAGGTGCCATCCTGGAAGCGCAGTGTGATGATGGACTGCCAGAAGATGTAGGAATCATGCACACTGCGTGGGTAGTTGGTGACGACATTGGTGAAGAGTCCCCGGTGGTCCACTATTGCCTGCACATTGATGGAATGCATGTGCTTTCTGTTGCGGTAATTGTGTGCAGTGTCGGCAGGGGGCACAAGTAGGACATGTGTGCAGTCAATTTCCCCCAACATGTGCGGGAAGTCAGCTATGGCGTAGAAGCCTTGTTTGGTCTCCAGCTGTTTCTGCGCAGTGTGGGGGAAGTGAAGGTGCTGGGGTACCGAGTTGATGATGGTATCCAAGACAGTTGTGAGGAACTTTAATAGGGCTGGCTGTGAGACTCCTCCGATTCTGGCAGTTGTTGGTTGGAAGGTACCAGAGGACAACAGATACAGCACAGCCAGCAGCTTTGTCTGTGGAGGGATGTTGGTTGTCCGCTGTGTTGGTACCGGTTGTCCTTTTGAGCCTGTTGTGGGAAATGACATCCTCTGGTGTTAGGTCTGTGAGGCTGGTGCGTTTTCTGAAGGTCCGCTGACTTTGTCTGCGCTGCCTCTGTGGTAGTCCAGGGAGGGTGCAGGGGTGGTCCGGGGCGGGGGATGTTGTGGCCCTTTTGGGGCTCCGAGCTACATGATCAGTAGCTCCATGGCATCTGTTGTTCTTCTGGCGTGGCTCTGGGCTGGGCTCCTTTTTATGGTGCAGAACGCCTACTCTGTATATCATTAGCGTTAGTTGTCGGGGTAATCTGTGGCGATGTTTTTTGCGGCGCTATCGCAGGTAAACTGGGGATATCGGCTGTTAGCACCAGCTTGTGAATGGGGCGATAAATTTATCGCCACTTTGGCTGCGATAAAGTGCTGATAACTCGGCGATAAGTCCTTGAGAATATGCCCCTAAATGTGTTTGACTCATAGAGAAAAAAAGCCTAGAGGTGTAGTTCAGTTTACCCCACTAAATTGTGATTATTGGGCTTCCGCAGTTTGATGTAAGAGTTTGTTCTGCATTTATATTAATTTTCTTATGAATAAATCAAAGTATATTTTGGAAAAGTGATTTGTTTCAATGAGCTTTGGATGCATATTTATGTAGGTTTCACACAGCGAGCCACTTTGCTGCATGAAAGGAAAAGGGCAGAAATGCACTGTATTTAACAAAATAAGAGGCATTGCTGTCTTTTCCTTGAGTTGGCGCCCTTTTGGCTGCCTAGCGCCAACCCGGGCAACCTGGCCCGGGCACCCTTGCTCCATGGTGCAAGGGTGCCTGCGTTGTAAACAGGATTGTTTTTGTGCAGGAAGAGGCACCTTCCTGCACAAAAACAATTGCCTGAGGCATTTTCCTCTTTCTTTGTGTGCTACAGAATGCAGCACACACAGAAAGAGGAAGTAAAAAGGAGAAATAAAGATATTTCTCCTCTTTATGCCTCCCTTGGGCATACGAAGCATTTTGACGCATTCCCAGGTCTACCAGTAATGGTAAATCTGGGAATGTACCAAAATCCATGGGTGGATACATGGGAACACCCACGCTTAATCAATGGAATGCCTCTCTGGGGCTGAGTAATGCCAGCCAGCGATTTGAGCTGCCTTGCATTAATCTAGATTTGTGACTTGATAAATCTACCTTAAGAGTCGCGTCACTTTTGCACCTAATTGTGTGGTGCAACGGCGATGCAAGTCTTTGATACATTTGGCCCTGGTGTCTTATTCATGAGTTGGCCAGCCCTACAATATGCAAGTAACGATTTAGCCATCGGTAATCAGTGGGCCATCGGCAATCAGTGGGCCACGGCAATCAGTGCTTGCGATCCGTGCTTATTTTTCTACAGCAGATATTTACCAAGATCAAGAGAGGGAAAGAAACAACACCGAAAGCTGGAGGAATAGAAAGACAGAAAAACCGTCATACAGGGTGAAAGCAGGAACCTGTAAGAGAAGTTAAAGGGTCTGGTACTGGATTAAAGAGGCATGAGATGCATGCAAGAACACAAAGCATTGATATTCTGTGCACCGACATTTAATCATTTATAAATTAGGCACTGGATTTAGCAGGCTGACATTAATGTTTCACAGCTAGACTGAATCTTGGATAACTTAATAGTAGATGTTCACCAGTCCCCTAGATTGGATGACTCTGGTAAGCCTAGAGCTGTATAGGCCGGCTTTATGTGTTGCCTAACCAATCCTAGAACTGGCAAGCATTTGCAAAGTCAATAGGTTTCGCCTATGCAAAATCTATTGGCTTGTCAATGTTTTTCAATATATTGAACAGCAGTTGAGCTGCTGTGCAACATGGTTTAAAGTAAAACAAAAAAACAACATGTTATGACGCGGCCAGTATTGAATGCATCATTTCGTTGTTTAATTTAGGCATGTTGAACAGCAGCTCAACTGCTGTGCGACATGTAAAAAAAAAACATTAACAAAGCCAATAGAATTTGCATAGGCGAAACCTATTGACTTTACCAATTTTTGTTTATTGACTCGCTAAAGTGGGAAGTCAAGCCAGCGCCTCATAACCCTGTCCTCTTTCCAGTGCTGATGACAGGTTCTGTGACTGCCTATCAGGGACTAAAGCTGCAAGAGCAAACACGCCTTTCTTCTGTGTCAGCTTCTACTATTGAGATTTCCAGCTCACCTTAATATGTAAACACAGTTGACATGTTGGGACGGTATGTGATCTACCAGAAGTGCCTGTGTGGTGAGTGAAAAGTAATTAAACTGAAATCGAGTGGGTTGGTAATCTCTCACATTGAAATCCCCTTGACATGGAATACACTTTACCTAATCAATTTATATCTAATAAACATTTAATGAAGCTAGAAAACAAATGAAAACACATTCTTTCATTTATTGCATTAAATAAAAAATGCACAGCATCTTCTGATAAGCGGGCTCCATATTTTAAAACCAGTAGTTTCAACAAACATTGACGATTATGGTACAATGAGGGGCACACAAAAAGAACATGCTCTACAGTTTGTCAAGAGACCCTGCAGAGATTACACAATGCAAGTTCCTGAGACAAGCCCAACCATGCTCCTGTAATAGTATTTAATGGCAAAATATGCTTTTAAAACAAAAATAAAAATCAACAAATAATATGCTCCAAGTTCTAATTTAACTATGGTTGAGGATGGGCCCCATAGCATGTAGACACTATTATCTCCATCCTTTTTTCCCTGCATGAGAGAATATCTTTATCCCTGGAGGTAATCCTAATGTTAGGTGTTAAAAAGTTCTTAAGTGTAAAACTAGACATTGACATAATGCTCAACCCTGTTCATATTAAAGTGCGGTAGTGCTTTGTTAAAATTCATACGAAAGGAGTTGGCAGTCCTACCTTGCCGACTGCTTCTAAGCAGAGTAGGCTTCTATTAGAATTCTTTTTGCTGAGCAAAAGCTTGTTACCCCATAGGAGGACAGCAGCCACCCCCATAACATATATGCTCTGAAGCTCCATTTCTAAGCCTAAAAGCATTAAGAGGTGCAAGGGTATTTAAATTTGCCCCATTTCTAAGCCTAAAGCTTTAAGAGGTGCAAGGGTATTTACGTTACACATTTTAGGAAGAAAGTACCAATATTTCAAATCCCTAATTTCAATTGCGTAAAAAGTAAAGTTCAGGGTATATTTTACATTATAAACTGAAAGTAAATGGATAAAATGTCTTCGGCCCACATCCCTATAAATTGCAGAGAATGTGTTGATATGTGCCATAACTTTCCCAGATAAGTGTGAAATGTGTTTTCACAGAGAGATTGGCAGAGAATAATTTGCCCAAATAAGGGTATGTACTAACACATTCCAATTCCTGGGTTCCTTGCTACCACTTACAATTTTTCGGTTTTCTACCTTCTTTAACATTAAAGATCATTGCATTGCTCTTATTGATCTTCATTTTGAAATAATGGCTAACAGTAAACCTCTGCAGACAATCCAACAGACTCTGAAGCCCTCTAGCAGTCAGATCCAAAATCACAACACCATCTGAGTCAGTCAATACCATTGGCAAATTATATATAAAATTGAAAATTATCACGGGGTTAACAGGCAGCCTTGTTTAAGACTGTTATTCATCAATATTTAGGTGATAACCTACGGTTGCCTTCGAGCAGTACATGGCACCAGGTAAAGGAATAAAGTGTGCGGATACGGTTCAGCAGGTGGTCAGGAATTTTTAGATTTCACCATAGAGTTGGACGATCTACACAGTCAAACGCTGTGGAGAAGTCAATATAAGTGGCGTAGACTAGCTTATTATGTAGCACCACATATTTCTCTGATATCAATTAAAGGGCTGTGATATTATCTAAGGTAGAGCTGTTAAGTTTTAACCCAGCATGCTCCACCGGTAGGCTATTATTAGCATCCACCCAATGTTGAAGATGATGTAGAAGGCTCTTGGCAAACATTTTCCCTATTGAATTAAGGAGTGTTATTTGCCTGTAGGTATTAGGGAGGACAGGAGAGCCGTTCTTTTGTAGTGGTAAAATGATACTACCCCTTCATGAAGAGGGAATTGATCTATGCTGAATACAATAATTAAGGAGATCTGCCTAATAACCTGACCAGAGGTCTGCTTCCAATTTTATGATAGTGTTCAGGATTTGGTCCGAGCCCCTAGCACTTGAGGATCTTACGTAAAGTATGATCTCTTTAATCTGGGCTTTTGAAGCGCTTACTAAATCTCCCGCTTTGGAGGAGGTAACCGCCTAAGGAGGTACATCCTCATCAAGTGGGTGATTAGTGTATTAGAGGTTTGAAATATAAGACGACCATTCGTTACTTGAGATTGGACGAATTTCGGGCCTAATACTTCACCCAGTTGATGTATTGATTATGTGCCAGAAACTTTTAGAATCGTTATTAATGGAAACTTCCCGCAGCTCAATCCAGATCTTATTAACCTGATGTTTTTTTTATGGTTGATTTCCATCTTGAGTATCTTCTTTTTAATAATGTTACCATTTTCCTTCACCCCCTTGAAAAAAATAAGAATAGTTGACTTTGTAATTTGTTAATTAATTTATTTAGACTAAATTACTTATGGGCGACTTCTAGGGGTTTATTATTTATAGCAAGGGCATCTTGAGAAGAGTTTTCCACTGCCAAGGCCTGCATATCCTTCTAAAAGTTAGCCACCTAGATTACCTCACTATCAATGTTAAGTTATAAGGTATTTTTTAATATCTCTTTTAGCTTTTCTTTCATTTGCTGTATTCTAGTGGACTTTCCCGTTTGCTACGTTAAGGTGCATTGTATCACCCTTAAAATTCCAAGGCAAGGACTCCTCCAGAGCTAACTTAATGTTAAAAGAAATTATTTTCTGATTGCTCCACGAAGAGTCCATTATCTCAGAGTTAGAAAGAAAACTGAGCATGAGGAAGTAAGGAAGGATATAGTTGATTTAGTGAAGTCTTCTTCTTGCTCTTGGACATAAAGTGGGTAGGTATGTCATAGGGCAATCTTCCATTTGCAATTGTATAACCATAATCCCTACATGTACCTAAGATAAGCTTACCTCTCTTATCTGTTCTACAGGATGGGGTGAGGAGAGGATTTGGTATGTTTTTTTTTTTTTTTTTTTTTTTTTTAAAACCTTTATTGAACAATGAAAGCTCACAAATACTGGCCTACAACCCCACGGGCTGGCCAGAACAGAATGGTCGAATAACCAGCATACAAAAAGAAGATCTGCACAGGATATAACATCAGGAGCACTGGTGAAGCAATAAAAACCATCGAGCGTTCAGCAAGAGCAGGATAATAAAGGTTAATTTTCTAGCACGGGGAGGGGACCAAAGGAATAACGGGCCGTCTATGAGAATACAAGGGAGGGACCGCGGCAAGCCGCCATTTTATAAACACAACGTAAGAAAATGACTCCATATAATCAAATCTAGCAAAGGACAGAAACAGAATCAGACCATCAAATAGCGACAGTGGCAACAGTCAATCGCGCTCACTCACCTCCGCCCCTACCCGAACAAAGAAGACGTGATCAAAAAGCCCCATCACAAAGACTATGCAATACGCACCCCAACGGAAAAGGGGGACCTCCATAAAGGAGGAAGGGAAAGAGGGAGAAAATGACAACAAAAGGAACACCCGCCAGACCATGCACCCCCAGGGGGAAAAACAGGACAATAAAGCCGGCATGCGATGTAACAGAAACACGATACCAGAATAGGCAGCGAACCACAATCAGCCACGCACCGGAAGAAGGACAGAAAACCCCCGGGGGAGACACGAGGTGACAGAGTCCCGAAAAAGTGAATACACAAGAGCCATAGAACAAAAAAAGGGGAAAATAAGGGGGGAAAAAGACCCCCCGACACAAACAGACCCCCCCCACCCACCCCTAAGCCCACCCTGCACCCCTGCAGAAGGCTACGGCCTACCCCCCCCCCGCAGCGTGCCTGTCGCCCTAAATAGAACCCGAAATATAGTGGAGCAAGAAAAGTTGGAATTAAAAGACAAAAAAAAAAAAAAAAAAAGGGGGGGGGAAGGAAGGAAAGGAAAGAAGGGAGTAAAGACATACAAACATACACACGGGGGAGGGCCAAAGACAGGAGTAAACGCACCCATCCACCCGCCCGGGTTAAAGGTCCAAGTCCTCGGGAAGCCAAAGAGTATCAGGCCAAAGTCCAGGAACACTAACCAATTACACAGAACCATATCAGGACACAGAGATCTTCCAAACCGTTCATGAGCTACCGCATATAAGAGTCAGTTTTCATCAGCCCTGACCCTTTTTATCCAAAGCAGTAAGGGTCCGATCCAACGAGGACCCTGCCAGAAAGAACAGAAGGCAGGCAGCAGGAGAGTCCAACGGGAGTCCAAAAAAGTCACAGGAAGAAAAGCACGGAAGATCCAGGAAAATCACAGAATGTAGCAAACGATGCAGGCACAGTTCCAAGGATATATCCATAAAAACCGACCCATCCGGGCTGGCACAGGAGACGTCATCGGGCAGTGGTGATTGAGAGGGACCAGGAGAATCATGAAAGTCCGGCAAAACAAAATCCAGCTCCCGGGCCAAGGGCAGAGGAGGCAGCACAGGAGGAGAAGGCGCCATCAGGTTGCGCACCTCCGGGGCGGCAGCCGGGGCCGAGTCCGCCAGGAGAGTACCAGCCACACCCCGCAATATCAATGCCTCATCCGGTCGTGGGGGCCCGGGAGGCCCGCAGTGAGGAACCGTCTCCAGAGCCAGGAGTGGCGCGGCCACCGAGAGCCGCCAGGATAGCAGGATGTTCAAGATCCCCTTAAGTGCAGGAAAACCTTCACAGTATCCGACACCCGGGCCTTGCGGCGGGCCCCCAGTGCTCGTCCGGGCCCGGCCCAAACAAATGGGGTTGGTCGCCATCTTGAGAGCCCGAACAGGCCGCGCGGCCAACAACCTCCGCCGGGGCGGCAGTCAAGCAGATGAAGTCCCGCCGACAGGCAGAAGAACACCCCGGACAGGAAGGGGGGCCACCAGAAGAAGGGGATTCATCGGCCCCCCAATGTCGCCAGTCCCGTTTTCCGAGTCCGGCGGCAAAGAACAAAATGGCCGGACCGGAGAACAAAGGGGGAGGAAGCTGAACACACGAGGAACCCCAATAAGGAAGGGCAGCGTCACCATCCAAGGCTGCCGCCACACAGGAGTCTCTCAGCCAGGAACCTCCGGCTCACACGAACAGCGGCCCTCCAATCACCTCCAGCGCGCCCCGAAGGGCAAGCCCGCAGGCTGCATCCGGCCCAGGAGCCGGGACGAAGAACCAGGCCAGTCCGCTCTCAAGTCCCGGGAATGGTCGGGGGCACTGCACCGGACCCACAGCAGCCAGGACAACCGGAACAAGTGGTAAGTGCCTGCAGTGCGTCGTAGTAGTACCACACAGCAAGGAGGGCTTCCCGGGGAAGGATAAATGCAGGATAAATGTGAAAAACACAGGCGGGCGAACGGAGCCGAGCTAAAGCGCGGCCATCTCGGTCGCGAGCTAGGCTCCTCCCCCGGATTTGGTATGTTTAGAGCATCCTCACTACCAGTATCAGACACAATAGTTACAGCATAGTTGGAAATGTTTACATTAACTCCCCCCCCCACTATTATTAAATTGGACATTTTTTAATTAAAATTTCCCAGTAATATTAAATTAACAATAGTCTCTGTTTATACAATTTGAAAAATGAAGTGAAAGAAAGGGCTAATAAGGGAATCAAAAGTTGGACCAGTAAGGACATAAAGATTAACAAGTAAATATCGAAGAAACTTCAGACCCTCCAAGCCCCTGCAACTAAATAGTAAACATTGTAAAACGTTTGAAGTATGACTAAAAGATTTATATGACCGAATATAGACTGTGATAAGGATAATAGCAATTCCTACACTAGCATGGCCTTTCCTTATTTTTTGGGCGAGACACCTAATTACAAAATAATTATCACCATCAAAAGGACCCTCCCACAATATCTCTTGGAGACAAATAATATCTGCACATAAAGTGGCCAAAGAGCTACGTTTCTGGGACTTGTTGAAGCATCTGGCTAGGTTGCAAGAAAAAACGTTAAAGTCCATGCTAAACTAACTTTGACTAGTTGCGCTTATTTCTAGAGTTGGAATTTAGGGTACCAGCTAACCGATTCCACTTAGGCAACTCCTCTTTAGCATTGACACTGAAGGGGACACTACTAGGTCCCTGAAGAGTAACAATTCTCCTTTTTTTCCCCCAAATTGGATATGAGTTAACTTAGCATTATTTAACAATTCCTCTTTTTGAGCCCAATCATTCTCCAAAAGAGTACTATCATTATTACCCGTAGTTATATCAAGTCTAGTCTGTCTCCTATCTGGCTAGAAGGGAAAAATATCTGTGCCCCTACTAAAAAAAGCAACTACAATTTTCTAAAATCAAGTTTACAATAGGCTTAGAGTTAAAAGTAACCCTAGATCTCTTTGCAATTACAGAATTCAATAATTGAACTGATACATTATAATTTTTCCTTATCACCCTCAAAGTGCCTATTTTCCACACACCTTTTAGTAAACAAGAGCGATTCAAATAGGAAATGTCATCATCGACCAGTACAACAAAATCAAGGGTGGATCATATGTTTCCAAAACAGCATGAGATAGGGTTATAGATAACGTATTGCTTTAATGATAACCGGACATGTTCGGGGTAAGTGCATCGACTGTCGGGTCCAAGGCCTTAGTAACCTGTAGACGGACAGGCAGTCTGACTCCACTGTATGATGGTGAATTGTGATGAGTAGTCACGATAGTGAAGGAGATTGAGGTCTATCTGGGGCTTTGAAAAACAGTTTTTTTGTACCTGCGCTCGAAAGCTATTGGCTGATGGAAAGGCCTGAAGAGCAGTCACAGCTGGTGGAGGAGATTGAAGGCTACTAGCAGGGTCTGCAGAACAATCTAGGTGATCTCCCTCTATAGAAATTTCAAGATAAAATCTTACTTTCCTTGATTGCTTTTTACAAATCCTGCCATGTTTACTCTTAACACTTTTCTTCTTTCCCTTTATATTTGGAATAGTACCACTGTTGTACCATTGTTACAGAGAGATTGCTTTTTTCTGGCTAAAAACAGGGAAGGAAGCTCGAGGGGTATCTCACGCATCTATAAGACCAGAACGGGAGGAAAGTCTTTCTCCTACATAGCAGCAAAGGCCTGGTACGACCTTCCCCTCCACCTCCGGCAAGTCCCTACTCTGCTCCAGTTCAGGAAGGACCTCAAGATCTGGCTCTTTGGATGACCCCAGCACTCAATGGGGCCGCTGCCTCCATACCCTAGCATCTTGAGATCCTCGCGTGTGAGTAACTGAGTTTAAAAACCCCTGATTGATTGAGGGGTACTTAAGGTGGCACCACCAGACATCCCATGTGGATCATCAGAGAGCTTAAATGACTCCTCTAAAGAAAGGGAATCCACATCACGTATAGAATTATTTACTTGGGGCTTACAGGCATTGATGTGGAACTTAGGGAGTGGGCAAACTACTTGAATACGAATATCTATAAGGCGCCTAAAGCGAGCATCAGAACTTTTCCCACCAGACCAACTTTCTACTTTGGTGCGGAGATCTTTAAGTATTACAGTAAAAATGTTGAGTATATGGTCCAAGTTAACTGTTGGTTTTTTTCAGAAAATTCTAACTGGAGGACAAAATTTGTTTCAGACAACGTAGTGCTTCAGAATATTGAAAATAGTCCCAAAGAAGATGAATAGAAGTATTCAAATTAAGATCTAGATAAACTAGGTACTGATGACGATAATTTTCTTAAAGTGCTGCAAAATAAAGAGAATGGTATTGTATTAACTGGGGAAACCACAGTAGTCGGAGTTGTAGAAGTTGTGGGAAAATTATTGCCTAAAGGGGAATGATAACCGGCAGAGGATACTCCAGAACTAGGGGGGCAGATAAATTAGACAAATCCAATCACTTCCTTTCCCGGTCATCTACCTTTAATGTTTGCAAATGACAGAAGTTTAGGACCGGTAGCCCTAGTATTAAACCCAGGAGGTATAAGGAAATAAGCAGGAGTAGAGGAGAGCTCCTTCAATGCCTCTATGTGATTAGATTTAGTTCTAAGAGTGTTCGATTTGGTTTTGTGGCAAGTTCTGGCAGAAAGTAACCTCCCAGATCTCCATTTGTTTGCAGTGATTTTCGAAAAGGGGAAGGAGGCCCAATGCATATTTTTTAGTGCCACTTGACCCAGAAAGGGCTTTGGAGACTTCAAGGTCATTCAAGTTCTTGTCAGTGGAGCCTCCGGGCCACGTAAGGTACTCCTCCCTGATGATTAGGTTAAGGTTGCCCTCCTCTGCTTCCCGCCATCCCCCAAAGGCACCTTAACCAGCCCCAAAACAAATTTAGGGGCACACACTGTAGAGATGCACAAAGCTAGGTGTACCACGGGGCAGGGTTCATCACAACCCACTCCAGGCAGAGGAAAAGCCCAGTAAAGAAGCCCAGCATGAGTGCGCTATTGGCGAAACAAACAAGCAAGCTGCTGGTAGCTGGGCGAAAAGGCGAGGTGCCGAAGAAACAGGAAGAACGATGCTGTCTAGTGCGGGGGCAGGCAAGCATCTAATTTAACCATCAAGAACCAGTGAACTCTACCAAACCAAGGAGGCTGGGAATCACACGGACGGTGGGCGAACACCAGCCACACCGGCCTAATGGCGGCTGCCTCCCTGCTACGCAAGAAGCCTGCTGCTTATTGCCACCGCCACGCCGCACTTCAGAAGCATCCTGGCGCCTCTTGTCTTCGTCCGGGTTGGAGGATCGGGACCACAGGGACTGGAGCTCCCATACACGTCACCCTCGCTCCACTCCGCTCGCTGCCGCACTGAACTCTCCCTATTGGGGATAATTACAATCTGACCCAAGTCTAGCTGCGGTGGGACAGCCTTTGTAAACCATTCAGCGTCGGATTGTCCAGTTCCAGCTGTGGGCTGCTTTTTTTGCGCAGCCTGGGGGGGCCGGTTTGGGAGTTTTCGGCCTTGTTCGATGCCGCCAGAGGCCCAGTGGGTGCCCAAGTAGCCTTTCTGGAGGCAAATGGCCCCCATTACCTGGCTTTTGTCAAGGAGCAGAGGTGTCACTCCCTTTCTCTCGCTGGGCCGTCTCATTAATGTGTGCATACTGAACGGGGGCAGGTGGCCTGAGCAGAATTGGCCTCACTTATTTTCAGGTGTGTTTCACCAGTGTGAATAAATCTGTGCATTTTTTTTAACTGTCCCCCCCACCTTTTTTTTTTTTTTTAAAAACAATTTTTATTGAGAATAAAAACGAACATTGGACATTTTCAAGGTTCACATTGTACTTATAAATCATACATACTTAATATGAAGACATGTGGTGGACACCCTATATGCTCGCAAGAGAAAACAAGTATCTTAATCAGCATATCTCATCATCAACAGCCCCACAATCCTGGAAATTCCCGCCTCCCTTCCCTAACAATCCGAATCAGTATCACTTTCTAACTGGGGTGGTTCACAAATGTTTCCTCTATACTCATTCCAAGCTCCCCAAATCGCCCCCCACTTTCGCTGACATTTTCTATTCAAATATACTGTCCTTTCGGCAACCATTGAGGAGTCTAAATCCGAGCTCCAGTCTCTGAGCGCCGGAGACACAGGAGATCCCCAGGCCTTGGCCACATTCCGTTTAGCGTACATAATACCTAACGTTGCCCAAGCCTGCAGAGGGTTACTTAGGTCATTCGGTTCCCAAATGTTCAATAGGCACCGTCGCGGCTCAGGGAGCAACGAAATATGCACCACTTGGGATATAGTTCTCATTACCTGGGTCCAATAACTAGCAATCAAAGGGCACTCCCAGATAGTATGGTAGAACGTCCCCTCTTCTCCGCAGCCTCTCAGGCAATATTGGTGTGTGGCTCTTCCTATCTTATGTAGTGTGGCCCTAGTGTAATATACTCTGTGTAGGACTTTCAATTGTACCAGTCTGAGCCGCGACGATACAGCAACCTCCTGAGGCGAGGAAAGTGCGGCCTGCCAGTCCGATTCATCGAAATCACCTAGTTCAATAGTCCAGGCGGTTTTAAGTCTATCCATGGGGTCAGTCATATTATTAATTAGCTTATGATAAACCAGTGAGGTCGCCTTGGTAAGCATATGTTCCGTAAACAGTCTATCCTCTAGGGGAGTGGATTCAGGTAGCTTTCCCTCTGCCGGGAGCACCGATCGTAGGGCATGAGTGATTTGCAAATAACGGAAACGTTCCGCTTCCACCAGGGTGAATTGGGCCGCTAGTTGATAAAAAGTAAGGATTTTACCCCGTCTGTAAATGTCTCCAATTGTCGGAATTCCTATGCGGTCCCAGGCCTCAAATCCCTTACTATTACAAAGGCGGCCGAGGCGGGGCGACGCCCAAAGTGGTGTCATCTGCGTAATCGTGTTCTGACATTTGAGACGTGCTGATGCCATGTGCCAGAGCTTCACCGTGTGAGCCGTAGGGCCTATCAGGGTTGCTACATCTCGGGGATCATAGAGCGCGGTCATCACTCCTCCACCCCCTAGGTCATATCTGTCAGCCTTAAACGTGGGCTCTGTCTGCAAGACGTGGAGCCAGTGATTTATGATCTTTAATTGTGATGCCTGATAATACAACTGGACATCGGGAAAAGCAATTCCTCCATCAAACCACCCTATTACCAACTTTAGTCGGGAAATGCGTGGAGGTTTATCCCCCCAGAGTAGGCCTGAGACTAATGCGTTTATGGATTGAAAGTATTTCGGAGGCACCAGAAACAGGGTATTTTCTAGGATATAAAGAAATCGCGGTAATGTCATAATTTTAAATAGAGCGTCTTTTCCTTACAGGGTCAGCGGTAGGGTGTGCCAATGCCTCACATCCGTGCGAAGTCGCTCAAGTGGTGGCAGCAAGTTGTGGTGATAGAAGAGCTCTTGATTCAGGGTCACCCACACCCCCAAATACTTGAAGGGTCCGTCAGTGACCCTCAGGGGGCAGTCGTTCGGGAGGATATGTGGAGGCCCCATGTGGTGTATCCCGAGGCCCTCCCAAAAATCCTAAAGATGTCAAGGAGAACCATGGGGCGAGTCAAATAGAGAAGAATATCATCAGCATATAACGATATGCGGTCCTCCCATGATTGAGTCCAGTTGAGACCTTTTATCATGGGGTCCCACCGTATCCATGCTGCCAACAGTTCCAGAATTAATGCAAAAAGCAGAGGCGACAGGGGGCATCCCTGACGCGTACCGCGACCCAGCCGGAAATCCCTGGAAATATGGCCGTTGGCCACAACATGCGCAAGCGGGTTCGTATATAGGAGTTTGATCCATGCGCAGAACTTCAGCCGAAAGCCTAAATGACGCAGCACCGCAAATAGATACGGCCACTCGACCATGTCGAAGGCCATACGCACGTCTAAGGACAAGATCACAGCCGGTTCCGATATGGCTGGGATCTGCGCCATGACCGCATGGATTCTTCTTAGATTTAAAGCAGTGCCCCTGTTTGGCATAAATCCGGATTGATCCGGGTGCACCAGTCTCCAAATGTGGGGTTAGTCGCGCAGCAATCATTTTGGCCAGTATTTTTGCTTCCGCATTCAATAGCGAAATTGGGCGATATGACGTACATTCGTCTGGGGGCTTACCGGGTTTTGGTATGGCTATAATTGTTGCAATCCGTTGATCTCTAGGTAATTCCCCCACAGCCAGGCTGTCGTTAAACATTTGCAATAGATGTGGGGCTACATGATCCCAGACGCGCTTATATAATGCTAATGGGATTCCATTTGGCCCTGCAGCCTTGCCCGACTGCAAGGAGTAGATAGCACCCACAACCTCCTCCATAGTAAAGTCCGACTCCAAAAGGTCAGCATCTGCATCTGAAATGGAGGGCATTTGGATATCTTTAATGTAAGTCTGTGCCTCCTCAGAAGACATCTCCGAAGAGGACGTGTAAACCTCTTCAAAGTAATCAGTCAACGTATTTATTATATTTGTGGGGGAAGTGTGCACCACACCATCGGTGGAGCGAAGCTGTGCTATCGTTCTCTGGGCCTTGTCTTTCTTTTCGAGCCATGCTAATAGTCTCCCTGCCTTATCGCCCACCTCGTACACAATAAGTTGAGTGCGCATGATCCTTTGTCTGACCTGCACTCGCTGATACTCTGTGAATTCTGCCTGCTTAAGGCGTAATTGACGCTTAGCCCCCTCAGTAGGATCTTGAACATGTTTGGCCTGCAAAGTGCCTAGGTCTCGCTCTAGGGTTGCCAGGTCTTCATGCACAGTCCGCTTATGGCCTGTTATGGAGGCTACCGCCTGGCCTCTTAGCACCGTTTTGTATGCTTCCCATAGGACCCCCGGAAGTGACATTCTCTTGAAAATAACATTTCGTAGTCGGACTAGGTCCCGTCTGATTTTAGAAATCTGTAAATAATGGGGCGGGATCGGGAAAACACGCCTCCGGGATTTTACATGAGAGGCGTATACCATGAAAAGCGGGGAGTGTTCTGATATGCCCCTGGGGCCTATCCTTACATCTAATATGTGTGGCAAAATGTCAGTAGTAACAAAGAAATGGTCAATACAAGAAAGACTATTGTGTACCCCTGAATAAAAGGTGTAGCCACGCTCCCCGGGGTGCCTGAACCTCCACCCGTCTGTAAGTCCCATAGCTTCTACATAGCCTTTCAGCCTCGCCTTGTTCATCCCTTTCATCCTGTTGGGGTGGCGGTCAAGATCTTCATCGAGAACCGCATTAAAGTCTCCGCCCAATATAAGCTCGCCCTCCGGGAGCGTGAGCAGAAACGCACTGAGGGTGGGGAGAGCCACTGAATGTAGGGCAGGGGGAATGTATACCGATACCACGTTAAATCTCTTCCCTTCCCATAAGCAGGAGATAGCTGCAAATTGCCCGCGTGCATCTTTCCACACCTGTTGCACTATCACAGGGGAACTCTTACGCATCAGGATTCCCACCCCCCTGGAACCGGAGGAGAACTCGGAATGTATCACCATTGGATAAACCCCATCGATCCAAAGCCTTACATGTCGACCCCACCAAATGCGTTTCCTGAAGTAGTACCAATGCTGGGGCTGCCCTACGTACATACTGCAACACCAAACCCCTTTTGATTTTATCCCGCAGACCGCGCACATTCCAGGTAAGCAGGGTCGGGGGGTACCGGTGCCACATTCGGGGCATTATCATATGTTATCACATCAGCCAAGACCCCGTCCGCCATCATAATTGAAACATCCTTGAAAGATCGGCAGCATTCCACCCATGCAATCACTGATATCCATGAAGTACAGTCCAAAACTAAAGCACAAAACAAAGTGCAACCAACCCCCCCTCGAACAGTTCAATCTGAAGTTGTACACAATCACTGCAATCATTTCCACCAATAACTCTGTGCCAACTCACCCCTGAAACATCCCCTTGACTCCCCTCCACCCCCCTCCCTGCTCCCCTGCCTGTGGACTGCAAAGTGCCCACCCCCCAACCCGGCAGAGTGCCTGTGAGTCCCCCACCCGTACTAACTGCGTAGAGGCGAATCGTACCCTCCCTCCACGCGGCATAATTATCTAATGAAAGGTCACAGCAGTGCAGCCTGCAATCAAGAATATTTGCCTATGAAAAATCGTCACATCATGACTAAGTAAATACAAGTAACCACAATATAAACCCGGAATCACTAAAGTCAGACACCTACTCCCAATGACACCCCGCTCAAACAGCCCGTCCCCCCCTAATACTTGCAAGTGTCCATCAGGGTCAGTCCTTCTTAAGGTCTCTTGTGCCTCTCCCTCCTGTTCCTAGAGGCCGCTTGCCCCCAGGTCATCTTCCATCGCTGTTGACTCCGGTCTATCTCCAGGCCCCCGCTCTGGTGCGCCTCGGCGTCCACCGGGTTTTCCTCCGACTTTAGTCCATCCATCCAGCCAGTCCCAGGTTGCCTCAGGTGAGTCGAAAAACCAAGATTTACTGTCCCTTTCGACTCTCAATTTCGCTGGAAAAAGCATTGCGTACTTGATGTCTCTGCCCCGCAGTTTTTGTTTCACCGCCTGGAAGCTGCGTCGTTGCGCCTGGACCCGAGCCGTGAAATCCGGAAAAAGGAAACCTCATAATTGTCGATCTTAAGGTGGGGACCCGCTCTGGCAGTTTGTAGAATATTGTCTCGGTCTCGAAAGTTGAAGACTCTGGCAATAATTGGTCTGGGAGGGGCCCCGACTTTAGGCCTCCCGCCCGGCACTCTATGGGCTCGTTCTATAGAGAAATGTGCAGACAATGTCTTGGGCTTCAAATGCTTCGTAATTAGCTCCTCCACATAAAGGTCAGCCGCCGGCCCCTCCGTTTTCTCCGGAACCCCAAGAATCCTGACGTTATTGCGACGGGCCCTCCCTTCATATTCATCGAGCTGCTGTGCCATACGAGCCTGTCTTAGTTCCATGTCCGACATTTGCCGTTGGAGCTCGGAAGTATCTTCCTGGAGTGCCGCCGTCACCACCTTGAGCTCACACACTTTTTCATTTGTCTGTTTAAAATCGGCACGAAGTAATGAAACTTCTGTCGTTACAGAGTCCTTAGACGTGCGCATTTCCCCGATGGCTGCCAGGACATCATGGAGCGTGGACTCCTTTGGTTGGGGTGAGGACCCTTTCGCGCCGTCTTTTTCCAGTCTTGTCGAGTCGACTTTGTCTCCACCCTGCTGCCACGCATACTGACACCATTTTCCCCCCCAACGAAAGGCCAGTCGGCAAGGCGCGGCGCGGAAAATGCGTCAGCGTCCCGCTACCTGCACCCAGAACCGGAGCAGTTGGTGTCTGTCCTGTCCCCCGTCCGACAGATCGCCGACGGACACACCGCACACCCTTGGGTCCTTTAAGGGCGGGACGCAGCCACCAGCACCGCACAGTTGGTTGAGGAGGTGGGGGGGGGTGTGCGGGCAATCGACAGCCAAGCAGTCCAGCCAGAACCGCCCTGAGCAAGGCGTGTCATGTGCCGCCTCTCCCCCCCGTCGCAGCGACGCCGCGTCGTCGCCTCCGTGTCTATTTGAAGGTAGGCCTCAAAGCCGGGGCCTAGAGTTACATCCAGATCCGGGGCCTTCACCCCCGCTGTGGCCGGCAATGACGGTCAGGGCACCGCCCCTTCAATTTCGCCGCCGAGCCCCCCCAGGGGCCAGGCCCCCCTCCACGTCTCACCCGGTGGAGGGGGGAAGTCGCCAGCAGGCCGCCAAAGGGCAGTCAGGATCGCGCTCCGCTCAGCTTCGGGGCCACCATCTTGCGCCGTCCGGGTGTCCCCGCAGCCGAGTGCCTGATCGTGGATGAAACGGCGCTCACCGCGCCAGGAAGCCACTCAGCAGCCTTCACGGGGGTGTCAGCCGTTCTGATGGGCACCACGGGAGGGCTTTAGTTCGGGTCAGCAGGCTGCAATTCGATGTATTGCCGCGGGTCGGGAAGAGCCCGTTTAAGCTGCGGCCATCTCTCACGGCCCCTTAGCCACGCCCCCCACCTTATTTTAATACAATTTCACCGAATCAGTGTTTTGCGGAAACAAAATATGCAAATGTCGGCCACTTTTTTTTGGGAGTACCCGGACCCATTTTTAATCTCAATCCCAATCAAACCCTGTGTGTGGGGCAAATGGCATCAAAGGGGCTTCAGCCTGACGAGCATAGTAAGCAAAGAAATGAATGACGTGGTAGTCAGCCAGTGGTAAGTAAAGGTAAGTAATGGGCAGGCTCCAAGCCCCTTTTAAAGTTCTTTTTATTTTATTAATATAAGAGATTTTTATTAATATAAGAGATTTCGCAAGCGCTGTGCAGTCAAAACCTATAAAGGGAACTAGTGCTGTTATTACAGAATGGGTGACTGAATACAACTCAGTCAAAACCTGTAGGCCAAATTCCCAACACATTTTCTTGAGGAAAGTAAAACAGAGACTAATGTGACTTAAATGTATCATTATAACATTTCTATTTCCATTTTTCCATTGAGCTTATATAGTTTATTTGGTAAAACACTGAACAATTTACATAAAATACCCTCTGCCGATTTTAGAATTGTCCAGTTTTCGACATCTATGCCTAACTGGGTTCACATGTGGGTCTCAAATCTCTTTCCCCCACAAGTTGAAATTAGGTAGAAACTGCAAAAACCAGGAATTGTTCCAGGGTGTGAATGGGATTAAAAATCGGCCCGGGCATGCTTAAAAAAGTGGCCCACATTTGCATATTGCCTTTCCGCAAAACACTGCTTCGGTGAAATTCTATTACAAACAAGCATTTGCAATGCAATAGGTCTCACATTAGGAAAGTGTGAGCTATTGGTATTGTAAATGACACATTTTTTAAAATATGTGTTGGCTTTGAAAATATATAAATTAATAGCATTGTTATTCACAAAGCCAATAGCTTACACTTTCCTAATGCGAGTCCTATTGGCTATGGCATTGCTTGTTGGTAGCAAGCAAGGACAGTGCTGTTGTGGTGCTGAGTGATGATGTTGTTGGGTTGAGTGATGTGGTGGTGTCCCTGAGTGATGCGAGTGATGTGGTGGTGTCCCCGAGTGATGTGGTGGTGTCCCGAGTGATGTGGTGGTGTCCCCTGAGTGATGTGGTGGTGTCCCCTGAGTGATGTGGTGGTGTCCCCCGAGTGATGTGGTGGTGTCCCCGACTGATTTGGTGGTGCCCCTGACTGATGTGGTGGTGTCCCCGAGTGATGTGGTGGTGTCCCCGAGTGATGTGGTGGTGTCCGAGTGATGTGGTGGTGCCCCCGAGTGATGTGGTGGTGTCCCCGAGTGATGTGGTGGTGTCCCCGAGTGATGTGGTGGTGTCCCCGAGTGATGTGGTGGTGTCCCCGAGTGATGTGGTGGTGTCCCCGAGTGATGTGGTGGTGTCCCCGAGTGATGTGGTGGTGTCCCAGAGTGATGTGGTGGTGTCCCAGAGTGATGTGGTGGTGTCCCAGAGTGATGTGGTGGTGTCCCCGAGTGATGCGGTGGTGTACCCGAGTGATGCGGTGGTGCCCCCCAGTGCTGCGGTGGTGCCCCCCGAGTGATGTGGTGGTCCCCCCGAGTGATGTGGTGGTGCCCCAGAGTGATGTGGTGGTGCCCCAGAGTGATGTGGTGGTGCCCCCGAGTGAGTTGGAGGTGCCCCCGAGTGATGTGGTGGTGCCCCCGAGTGATGTGGTGGTGCCCCCGAGTGAGTTGGTGGTGCCCCCGAGTGAGTTGGAGGTGCCCCCGAGTGATGTGGTGGTGCCCCCGAGTGTGTGGTGTTGTCCCTGACTGATTTGGTGGTGCCCCTGACTGATGTGGTGGTGTCCCCGAGTGATGTGGTGTCCCAAAGTGATGTGGTGATGTCCAAGAGTGATGTGGTGGTGTCCCAGAGTGATGTGGTGGTGTCCCAGAGTGATGTGGTGGTCTTCCTGAGTGATGTGGTGGTGCCCCTGAGAGATGTGGTGGTGTCCCCGAGTGATGTGGTGGTGCCCCTGAGTGATGCGGGGGTTCCCCCGAGTGATGTGGAGGTGCCCCTGAGTGATGTGGTGGTGCCCCCGAGTGATGTGGTGGTGCCCCCGAGTGATGTGGTGGTGTCCCCGAGTGATGTGGTGGTGTCCCCGAGTGAGGTGGTGGTGTCCCAGAGTGATGTGGTGGTGTCCCAGAGTGATGTGGTGGTGCTCCTAGAGTGATGTGGTGGTGTCCCAGAGTGATGTGGTGGTGTCCCCCCGAGTGATGTGGTGGTGTCCCCCCGAGTGATGTGGTGGTGTCCCCCCGAGTGATGTGGTGGTGTCCCCCTGAGTGATGTGGTGGTGTCCCCCTGAGTGATGTGGTGGTGTCCCCCCGAGTGATGCGGTGGTGCCCCCCAGTGCTGTGGTGGTCCCCCCGAGTGATGTGGTGGTGTCCCCGAGTGATGCGGTGGTGTACCCGAGTGATGCGGTGGTGCCCCCCCAGTGCTGTGGTGGTCTCCCCGAGTGATGTGGTGGTGCCCCCGAGTGATGTGGTGGTGCCCCAGAGTGATGTGGTGGTGCCCCAGAGTGATGTGGTGGTGCCCCAGAGTGATGTGGTGGTGCCCCAGAGTGAGTTGGAGGTGCCCCCGAGTGATGTGGTGGTGCCCCCGAGTGATGTGGTGTTGTCCCTGACTGATTTGGTGGTGCCCCTGACTGATGTGGTGGTGTCCCCGAGTGATGTGGTGGTGTCCCCGAGTGATGTGGTGGTGTCCCCGAGTGATGTGGTGGTGTCCGAGTTATGTGGTGGTGCCCCCGAGTGATGTGGTGGTGCCCCCGAGTGATGTGGTGGTGCCCCCGAGTGATGTGGTGGTGCCCCCGAGTGATGTGGTGGTGTCCCAGAGTGATGTGGTGGTGTCCCAGAGTGATGTGGTGGTGTCCCAGAGTGATGTGGTGGTGCTCCAGAGTGATGAGGTGGTGTCCCAGAGTGATGTGGTGGTGTCCCCGAGTGATGTGGTGGTGTCCCCGAGTGATGTGGTGGTGTCCCCGAGTGATGTGGTGGTGTCCCCGAGTGATGTGGTGGTGTCCCCGAGTGATGTGGTGGTGTCCCAGAGTGATGTGGTGGTGTCCCAGAGTGATGTGGTGGTGTCCCCGAATGATGTGGTGGTGTCCCCGAATGATGTGGTGGTGTCCCAGAGTGATGTGGTGGTGTCCCCGAGTGATGTGGTGGTCTTCCTGAGTGATGTGGTGGTGCCCCCGAGTGATGTGGTGGTGTCCCCGAGTGATGTGGTGGTGTCCCTGAGTGAGGTGGTGGTGTCCCAGAGTGATGTGGTGGTGCTCCTGAGTGATGTGGTGGTGTCCCAGAGTGATGTGGTGGTGTCCCAGAATGATGTGGTATTGTCCCAGAGTGATGTGGTGGTGTTCCCGAGTGATGTGGTGGTGTCCCCGAGTGATGTGGTGGTGTCCCCGAGTGATGTGGTGGTGTCCCCGAGTGATGTGGTGGTGTCCCCGAGTGATGTGATGGTGTCCCCGAGTGATGTGGTGGTGTCCCAGAGTGAACTGGTGGTGTCCTCGAGTGATGTGGTGGTGTCCCCGAGTGATGTGATGGTGTCCCCGAGTGATGTGGTGGTGTCCCCGAGTGATGTGGTGGTGTCCCCGAGTGATGTGGTGGTGTCCCAGAGTGATGTGGTGGTGTCCCAGAGTGATGTGGTGGTGTCCCAGAGTGATGTGGTGGTGTCCCAGAGTGATGTGGTGGTGTCCCAGAGTGATGTGGTGGTGTCCCAGAGTGATGTGGTGGTGTCCCAGAGTGATGTGGTGGTGTCCCAGAGTGATGTGGTGATGTCCCAGAGTGATGTGGTGGTGTCCCAGAGTGATGTGGTGGTGTCCCAGAGTGATGTGGTGGTGTCCCCGAATGATGTGGTGGTGTCCCCGAGTGATGTGGTGGTGTCCCCGAGTGATGTGGTGGTGTCCCCGAGTGATGTGGTGTTCTTCCTGAGTGATGTGGTGGTGCCCCTGAGAGATGTGGTGGTGCCCCCGAGTGAGTTGGAGGTGCCCCCGAGTGATGTGGTGGTGCCCCCGAGTGATGTGGTGTTGTCCCGGACTGATTTGGTGGTGCCCCTGACTGATGTGGTGGTGTCCCCGAGTGATGTGGTGGTGTCCCCGAGTGATGTGGTGGTGTCCCCGAGTGATGTGGTGGTGTCCGAGTGATGTGGTGGTGCCCCCGAGTGATGTGGTGGTGCCCCGAGTGATGTGGTGGTGCCCCCGAGTGATGTGGTGGTGTCCCCGAGTGATGTGGTAGTGTCCCAGAGTGATGTGGTGGTGTCCCAGAGTGATGTGGTGGTGCTCCAGAGTGATGTGGCGGTGTCCCCGAGTGATGTGGTGGTGTCCCCGAGTGATGTGGTGGTGTCCCAGAGTGATGTGGTGGTGTCCCCGAGTGATGTGGTGGTGTCCCAGAGTGATGTGGTGATGTCCAAGAGTGATGTGGTGGTGTCCCAGAGTGATGTGGTGGTGTCCCAGAGTGATGTGGTGGTGTCCCCGAATGATGTGGTGGTGTCCCAGAGTGATGTGGTGGTGTCCCAGAGTGATGTGGTGGTGTCCCCGAGTGATGTGGTGGTCTTCCTGAGTGATGTGGTGGTGCCCCTGAGAGATGTGGTGATGTTCCCGAGTGATGTGGTGGTGCCCCCGAGTGAGTTGGTGGTGCCCCCGAGTGAGTTGGTGGTGCCCCCGAGTGAGTTGGAGGTGCCCCCGAGTGATGTGGTGGTGCCCCTGAGTGATGTGGTGGTGTCCCTGAGTGATGTGGTGGTGTCCCCGAGTGATGTGGTGGTGTCCCCGAGTGATGTGGTGGTGTCCCCGAGTGATGTGGTGGTGTCCCCGAGTGATGTGGTGGTGTCCCCGAGTGATGTGGTGGTGCCCCTGAGTGATGCGGGGGTTCCCCCGAGTGATGTGGAGGTGCCCCCGAGTGATGTGGTGGTGCCCCCGAGTGATGTGGTGGTGTCCCCGAGTGAGGTGGTGGTGTCCCAGAGTGATGTGGTGGTGTCCCGGAGTGATGTGGTGGTGCTCCAGAGTGATGTGGTGGTGTCCCAGAGTGATGTGGTGGTGTCCCCCCGAGTGATGTGGTGGTGTCCCCCCGAGTGATGTGGTGGTGTCCCCCCGAGTGATGTGGTGGTGTCCCCCCCCGAGTGATGCGGTGGTGCCCCCCAGTGCTGTGGTGGTCCCCCCGAGTGATGTGGTGGTCTCCCCGAGTGATGCGGTGGTGTACCCGAGTGATGCGGTGGTGCCCCCCAGTGCTGTGGTGGTGCCCCCGAGTGATGTGGTGGTGCCCCCGAGTGAGTTGGTGGTGCCCCCGAGTGAGTTGGAGGTGCCCCCGAGTGATGTGGTGGTGCCCCCGAGTGATGTGGTGTTGTCCCTGACTGATTTGGTGGTGCCCCTGACTGATGTGGTGGTGTCCCCGAGTGATGTGGTGGTGTCCCCGAGTGATGTGGTGGTGTCCGAGTGATGTGGTGGTGCCCCCGAGTGATGTGGTGGTGCCCCCGAGTGATGTGGTGGTGTCCCCGAGTGATGTGGTGGTGTCCCCGAGTGATGTGGTGGTGTCCCCGAGTGATGTGGTGGTGTTCCCGAGTGATGTGGTGGTGTTCCTGAGTGATGTGGTGGTGCCCCTGAGTGATGTGGTGGTGTTCCGGAGTGATGTGGTGGTGTCCCAGAGTGATGTGGTGATGTCCCAGAGTGATGTGGTGGTGTCCCAGAGTGATGTGGTGGTGTCCCTGAATGATGTGGTGGTGTCCTCGAATGATGTGGTGGTGTCCCCGAGTGATGTGGTGGTGTCCCCGAGTGATGTGGTGGTGTCCCCGAGTGATGTGGTGGTGTCCCCGAGTGATGTGGTGGTCTTCCTGAGTGATGTGGGGGTGCCCCTGAGAGATGTGGTGGTGCCCCTGAGTGATGTGGTGGTGTTCCTGAGTGATGTGGTGGTGTTTCTGAGTCATGTGGTGGTATTTCTGAGTGATGTGGTGGTATTCCTGAGTGATGTGGTGGTATTCCTGAGTGATGTGGTGGTGTCCCCGAGTGATGTGGTGGTGTCCCTGAGTGATGTGGTGGTGTCCACGAGTGATGTGGTGGTGTCCCCGAGTGATGTGGTGGTGTTCCTGAGTGATGTGGTGGTGCCCCTGAGTGATGTGGTGGTGTTCCGGAGTGATGTGGTGGTATTCCTGAGTGATGTGGTGGTGTCCATGAGTGATGTGGTGGTATCCCTGAGTGATGTGGTGGTGTCTCTGAGTGATTTGGTGGTGTCCCCAAGTGATGTGGTGGTGCCCCTGAGTGATGTGGTGGTGTTCCTGAGTGATGTGGTGGTGCCCCTGAGTGATGTGGTGGTGTTCCTGAGTGATGTGGTGGTGTTCCTGAGTGATGTGGTGGTGCCCCTGAGTGATGTGGTGGTGTTCCGGAGTGATGTGGTGGTGTCCCTGAGTGATGTGGTGGTGTCCCTGAGTGATGTGGTGGTGTCCCTGAGTGATGTGGTGGTGTCCCCGAGTGATGTGGTGGTGCCCCCGAGTGATGTGGTGGTGCCCCTAAGTGATGTGGTGGTGTTCCTGAGTGATGTGGTGTGTGAGGCAGTGAGGGTGAGAGGGTTGTGAGGGTGTGGGGTGTGAGGGTGTGAGGTTGTGTGAGGGTGAGGGGTGTGAGGGTGTGAGGTTGTATGAGGGTGAATGAGGGTGAGTGAGGGTGAGTGAGGGTGAGTGATGCGGTGGTGTCCCAGAGTGATGTGGTGGCGTCCCAGAGTGATGTGGTTGTGTCCCAGAGTGATGTGGTGGTGTCCCAGAGTGATGTGGTGGTCTTCCCGAGTGATGTGGTGGTGTCCCCGAGTGATGTGGTGGTGTCCCCGAGTGATGTGGTGGTGTCCCTGAGTGATGTGGTGGTGTCCCCGAGTGATGTGGTGGTGTCCCCGAGTGATGCGGTGGTGTACCCGAGTGATGCGGTGGTGCCCCCCAGTGCTGCGGTGGTGCCCCCGAGTGATGTGGTGGTGTCCCTGAGTGATGTGGTGGTGTCCACGAGTGATGTGGTGGTGTCCCCGAGTGATGTGGTGGTGTTCCTGAGTGATGTGGTGGTACCCCTGAGTGATGTGGTGGTGTTCCGGAGTGATGTGGTGGTATTCCTGAGTGATGTGGTGGTGTCCATGAGTGATGTGGTGGTATCCCTGAGTGATGTGGTGGTGTCTCTGAGTGATGTGGTGGTGTCTCTGAGTGATGTGGTGGTGTCCCCAAGTGATGTGGTGGTGCCCCTGAGTGATGTGGTGGTGTTCCTGAGTGATGTGGTGGTGCCCCTGAGTGATGTGGTGGTGTTCCTGAGTGATGTGGTGGTGCCCCTGAGTGATGTGGTGGTGTTCCGGAGTGATGTGGTGGTGTCCCTGAGTGATGTGGTGGTGTCCCTGAGTGATGTGGTGGTGTCCCTGAGTGATGTGGTGGTGTCCCTGAGTGATGTGGTGGTGTCCCCGAGTGATGTGGTGGTGCCCCCGAGTGATGTGGTGGTGCCCCTAAGTGATGTGGTGGTGTTCCTGAGTGATGTGGTGTGTGAGGTAGTGAGGGTGAGAGGGTTGTTAGGGTGTGGGGTGTGAGGGTGTGAGGTTGTGTGAGGGTGAGGGGTGTGAGGGTGTGAGGTTGTGTGAGGGTGAATGAGTGTGAGTGAGGGTGAGTGATGCGGTGGTGTCCCAGAGTGATGTGGTGGCATCCCAGAGTGATGTGGTGGTATCCCCGAATGATGTGGTTGTGTCCCAGAGTGATGTGGTGGTGTCCCGGAGTGATGTGGTGGTGTCCCCGAGTGATGTGGTGGTCTTCCCGAGTGATGTGGTGGTGTCCCCGAGTGATGTGGTGGTGTCCCCGAGTGATGCGGTGGTGTACCCGAGTGATGCGGTGGTGCCCCCGAGTGATGCGGTGGTGCCCCCGAGTGATGTGGTGGTGCCCCCGAGTGATGTGGTGGTGCCCCTGAGTGATGTGGTGGTGTCCCCGAGTGATGCGGTGGTGCCCCCCAGTGCTGCGGTGGTGCCCCCAAGTGATGTGGTGGTCCCCCCGAGTGATGTGGTGGTGCCCCAGAGTGATGTGGTGGTGCCCCCGAGTGAGTTGGAGGTGCCCCCGAGTGATGTGGTGGTGCCCCCGAGTGATGTGGTGGTGCCCCTGAGTGAGTTGGTGGTGCCCCCGAGTGAGTTGGAGGTGCCCCCGAGTGAGTTGGAGGTGCCCCCGAGTGATGTGGTGGTGCCCCCGAGTGTGTGGTGGTGTCCCTGACTGATTTGGTGGTGCCCCTGACTGATGTGGTGATGTCCCCGAGTGATGTGGTGGTGTCCCCGAGTGATGTGGTGGTGTCCGAGTGATGTGGTGGTGCCCCCGAGTGATGTGGTGGCGCCCCCGAGTGATGTGGTGGTGCCCCCAAGTGATGTGGTGGTGCCCCCGAGTGATGTGGTGGTGTCCCAGAGTGATGTGGTGGTGTCCCCGAGTGATGTGGTGGTGTCCCCGAGTGATGTGGTGGTGTCCCCGAGTGATGTGGTGGTGTCCCCGAGTGATGTGGTGATGTCCAAGAGTGATGTGGTGGTGTCCAAGAGTGATGTGGTGGTGTCCCAGAGTGATGTGGTGGTGTCCCAGAGTGATGTGGTGGTGTCCCAGAGTGATGTGGTGGTCTTCCTGAGTGATGTGGTGGTGCCCCTGAGAGATGTGGTGGTGTCCCCGAGTGATGTGGTGGTGCCCCTGAGTGATGCGGGGGTTCCCCCGAGTGATGTGAAGGTGCCCCTGAGTGATGTGGTGGTGCCCCCGAGTGATGTGGTGGTGCCCCCGAGTGATGTGGTGGTGTCCCCGAGTGATGTGGTGGTGTCCCCGAGTGATGTGGTGGTGTCCCCGAGTGAGGTGGTGGTGTCCCAGAGTGATGTGGTGGTGCCCCCGAGTGATGTGGTGGTGTCCCAGAGTGATATGGTGGTGTCCCCCCGAGTGATGTGGTGGTGTCCCCCAGAGTGATGTGGTGGTGTCCCCCCGAGTGATGTGGTGGTGTCCCCCCGAGTGATGTGGTGGTGTCCCCCCGAGTGATGCGGTGGTGCCCCCCAGTGCTGTGGTGGTCCGCCGAGTGATGTGGTGGTGTCCCCGAGTGATGCGGTGGTGTACCCGAGTGATGCGGTGGTGCCCCCCCAGTGCTGTGGTGGTCTCCCCGAGTGATGTGGTGGTGCCCCCGAGTGATGTGGTGGTGCCCCAGAGTGATGTGGTGGTGCCCCAGAGTGATGTGGTGGTGCCCCCGAGTGATGTGGTGGTGCCCCCGAGTGAGTTGGTGGTGCCCCCGAGTGAGTTGGAGGTGCCCCCGAGTGATGTGGTGGTGTCCCCGAGTGATGTGGTGGTGTCCCCGAGTGATGTGGTGGTGTCCCCAAGTGATGTGGTGGTGTCCGAGTGATGTGGTGGTGCCCCCGAGTGATGTGGTGGTGCCCCCGAGTGATGTGGTGGTGCCCCTGAGTGATGTGGTGGTGCCCCCGAGTGATGTGGTGGTGTCCCCGAGTGATGTGGTGGTGTCCCAGAGTGATGTGGTGGTGTCCCAGAGTGATGTGGTGGTGCTCCAGAGTGATGTGGTGGTGTCCCCGAGTGATGTGGTGGTGTCCCCGAGTGATGTGGTGGTGTCCGAGTGATGTGGTGGTGCCCCCGAGTGATGTGGTGGCACCCCCGAGTAATGTGGTGGTGCCCCCGAGTGATGTGGTGGTGCCCCCGAGTGATGTGGTGGTGTCCCAGAGTGATGTGGTGGTGTCCCCGAGTGATGTGGTGGTGTCCCCGAGTGATGTGGTGGTGTCCCCGAGTGATGTGGTGTCCCAAAGTGATGTGGTGATGTCCAAGAGTGATGTGGTGGTGTCCCAGAGTGATGTGGTGGTGTCCCAGAGTGATGTGGTGGTGTCCCCGAATGATGTGGTGGTGTCCCAGAGTGATGTGGTGGTGTCCGAGAGTGATGTGGTGGTGTCTCCGAGTGATGTGGTGGTCTTCCTGAGTGATGTGGTGGTTCCCCTGAGAGATGTGGTGGTGTCCCCGAGTGATGTGGTGGTGCCCCTGAGTGATGCGGGGGTTCCTCCGAGTGATGTGGAGGTGCCCCTGAGTGATGTGGTGGTGCCCCCGAGTTATGTGGTGGTGCCCCCGAGTTATGTGGTGGTGCCCCCGAGTGATGTGGTGGTGTCCCCGAGTGATGTGGTGGTGTCCCCGAGTGATGTGGTGGTGTCCCCGAGTGATGTGGTGGTGTCCCCGAGTGAGGTGGTGGTGTCCCAGAGTGATGTGGTGGTGTCCCAGAGTGATGTGGTGGTGCTCCTAGAGTGATGTGGTGGTGTCCCAGAGTGATGTGGTGGTGTCCCCCCGAGTGATGTGGTGGTGTCCCCCCGAGTGATGTGGTGGTGTCCCCCCGAGTGATGTGGTGGTGTCCCCCCGAGTGATGTGGTGGTGTCCCCCCGAGTGATGCGGTGGTCCCCCCGAGTGATGTGGTGGTGTCCCCGAGTGATGCGGTGGTGTACCCGAGTGATGCTGTGGTGCCCCCCCAGTGCTGTGGTGGTCTCCCCGAGTGATGTGGTGGTGCCCCCGAGTGATGTGGTGGTGCCCCAGAGTGATGTGGTGGTGCCCCAGAGTGATGTGGTGGTGCCCCCGAGTGAGTTGGTGGTGCCCCCGAGTGAGTTGGTGGTGCCCCCGAGTGATGTGGTGGTGCCCCGAGTGATGTGGTGTTGTCCCTGACTGATTTGGTGGTGCCCCGGACTGATGTGGTGGTGTCCCTGAGTGATGTGGTGGTGTCCCCGAGTGATGTAGTGGTGTCCCCGAGTGATGTGGTGGTGTCCGAGTGATGTGGTGGTGCCCCCGAGTGATGTGGTGGTGCCCCCGAGTGATGTGGTGGTGCCCCTGAGTGATGTGGTGGTGCCCCTGAGTGATGTGGTGGTGCCCCCGAGTGATGTGGTGGTGTCCCCGAGTGATGTGGTGGTGTCCCAGAGTGATGTGGTGGTGTCCCAGAGTGATGTGGTGGTGTCCCAGAGTGATGTGGTGGTGCTCCAGAGTGATGTGGTGGTGTCCCAGAGTGATGTGGTGGTGTTCCTGAGTGATGTGGTGGTGTCCCAGCGTGATGTGGTGGTGTCCCAGAGTGATGTGGTGGTGTCCCCGAATGATGTGGTGGTGTCCCAGAGTGATGTGGTGGTGTCCCAGAGTGATGTGGTGGTGTCCCCGAGTGATGTGGTGGTCTTCCTGAGTGATGTGGTGGTGCCCCTGAGAGATGTGGTGGTGTTCCCGAGTGATGTGGTGGTGCCCCCGAGTGAGTTGGTGGTGCCCCCGAGTGAGTTGGTGGTGCCCCCGAAAGAGTTGGAGGTGCCCCCGAGTGATGTGGTGGTGCCCCCGAGTGATGTGGTGGTGCCCCTGAGTGATGTGGTGGTGTCCCTGAGTGATGTGGTGGTGTCCCTGAGTGATGTGGTGGTGTCCCCGAGTGATGTGGTGGTGTCCCCGAGTGATGTGGTGGTGCCCCTGAGTGATGTGGAGGTGCCCCCGAGTGATGTGGTGGTGCCCCCGAGTGATGTGGTGGTGTCCCCGAGTGAGGTGGTGGTGTCCCAGAGTGATGTGGTGGTGTCCCGGAGTGATGTGGTGGTGCTCCTGAGTGATGTGGTGGTGTCCCCCCGAGTGATGTGGTGGTGTCCCCCCGAGTGATGTGGTGGTGTCCCCCCGAGTGATGTGGTGGTGTCCCCCCCGAGTGATGCGGTGGTGCCCCCCAGTGCTGTGGTGGTCCCCCCGAGTGATGTGGTGGTCTCCCCGAGTGATGCGGTGGTGTACCCGAGTGATGCGGTGGTGCCCCCCAGTGCTGTGGTGGTGCCCCCGAGTGATGTGGTGGTGCCCCCGAGTGAGTTGGTGGTGCCCCCGAGTGAGTTCGAGGTGCCCCCGAGTGATGTGGTGGTGCCCCCGAGTGATGTGGTGTTGTCCCTGACTGATTTGGTGGTGCCCCTGACTGATGTGGTGGTGTCCCCGAGTGATGTGGTGGTGTCCCCGAGTGATGTGGTGGTGTCCGAGTGATGTGGTGGTGTCCACGAGTGATGTGGTGGTGTCCACGAGTGATGTGGTGGTGTCCCCGAGTGATGTGGTGGTGTTCCTGAGTGATGTGGTGGTGCCCCTGAGTGATGTGGTGGTGTTCCGGAGTGATGTGGTGGTATTCCTGAGTGATGTGGTGGTATTCCTGAGTGATGTGGTGGTGTCCATGAGTGATGTGGTGGTATCCCTGAGTGATGTGGTGGTGTCTCTGAGTGATGTGGTGGTGTCCCCGAGTGATGTGGTGGTGTTCCTGAGTGATGTGGTGGTGTTCCTGAGTGATGTGGTGGTGCCCCTGAGTGATGTGGTGGTGTTCCGGAGTGATGTGGTGGTGTCCCAGAGTGATGTGGTGATGTCCCAGAGTGATGTGGTGGTGTCCCAGAGTGATGTGGTGGTGTCCCCGAATGATGTGGTGGTGTCCTCGAATGATGTGGTGGTGTCCCCGAGTGATGTGGTGGTGTCCCCGAGTGATGTGGTGGTCTTCCTGAGTGATGTGGTGGTGCCCCTGAGAGATGTGGTGGTGCCCCTGAGTGATGTGGTGGTGTTCCTGAGTGATGTGGTGGTGTTTCTGAGTCATGTGGTGGTATTTCTGAGTGATGTGGTGGTATTCCTGAGTGATGTGGTGGTATTCCTGAGTGATGTGGTGGTGTCCCCGAGTGATGTGGTGGTGTCCCTGAGTGATGTGGTGGTGTCCACGAGTGATGTGGTGGTGTCCACGAGTGATGTGGTGGTGTCCCCGAGTGATGTGGTGGTGTTCCTGAGTGATGTGGTGGTGCCCCTGAGTGATGTGGTGGTGCCCCTGAGTGATGTGGTGGTGTTCCGGAGTGATGTGGTGGTATTCCTGAGTGATGTGGTGGTATTCCTGAGTGATGTGGTGGTGTCCATGAGTGATGTGGTGGTATCCCTGAGTGATGTGGTGGTGTCTGAGTGATGTGGTGGTGTCCCCAAGTGATGTGGTGGTGTCCCCGAGTGATGTGGTGGTCTTCCTGAGTGATGTGGTGGTGCCCCTGAGTGATGTGGTGGTGTTCCTGAGTGATGTGGTGGTGTTTCTGAGTCATGTGGTGGTGCCCCTGAGTGATGTGGTGGTGTTCCGGAGTGATGTGGTGGTGTCCCTGAGTGATGTGGTGGTGTCCCTGAGTGATGTGGTGGTGTCCCTGAGTGATGTGGTGGTGTCCCCGAGTGATGTGGTGGTGCCCCCGAGTGATGTGGTGGTGCCCCTAAGTGATGTGGTGGTGTTCCTGAGTGATGTGGTGTGTGAGGGAGTCACTCTTGGACATCACCACATCACTCTGGGACACCACCACATCACTCTGGGACACCACCACATCAGAGTGATGTGGTTGTGTCCCCAAATGATGTGGTGGTGTCCTCGAATGATGTGGTGGTGTCCCCGAGTGATGTGGTGGTGTCCCCGAGTGATGTGGTGGTCTTCCTGAGTGATGTGGTGGTGCCCCTGAGAGATGTGGTGGTGCCCCTGAGTGATGTGGTGGTGTTCCTGAGTGATGTGGTGGTGTTTCTGAGTCATGTGGTGGTATTTCTGAGTGATGTGGTGGTATTCCTGAGTGATGTGGTGGTATTCCTGAGTGATGTGGTGGTGTCCCCGAGTGATGTGGTGGTGTCCCTGAGTGATGTGGTGGTGTCCACGAGTGATGTGGTGGTGTACCCGAGTGATGTGGTGGTGTTCCTGAGTGATGTGGTGGTGCCCCTGAGTGATGTGGTGGTGTTCCGGAGTGATGTGGTGGTATTCCTGAGTGATGTGGTGGTATTCCTGAGTGATGTGGTGGTGTCCATGAGTGATGTGGTGGTATCCCTGAGTGATGTGGTGGTGTCTCTGAGTGATGTGGTGGTGTCCCCAAGTGATGTGGTGGTGCCCCTGAGTGATGTGGTGGTGTTCCTGAGTGATGTGGTGGTGCCCCTGAGTGATGTGGTGATGTTCCTGAGTGATGTGGTGGTGTTCCTGAGTGATGTGGTGGTGCCCCTGAGTGATGTGGTGGTGTTCCGGAGTGATGTGGTGGTGTCCCTGAGTGATGTGGTGGTGTCCCTGAGTGATGTGGTGGTGTCCCCGAGTGATGTGGTGGTGCCCCCGAGTGATGTGGTGGTGCCCCTAAGTGATGTGGTGGTGTTCCTGAGTGATGTGGTGTGTGAGGGAGTGAGGGTGAGAGGGCTGTGAGGGTGTGGGGTGTGAGGGTGTGAGGTTGTGTGAGGGTGAGGGGTGTGAGGGTGTTAGGTTGTGTGAGGGTGAATGAGGGTGAGTGAGGGTGAGTGATGCAGTGGTGTCCCAGAGTGATGTGGTGGCGTCCCAGAGTGATGTGGTTGTGTCCCAGAGTGATGTGGTGGTGTCCCAGAGTGATGTGGTGGTCTTCCCGAGTGATGTGGTGGTGTCCCCGAGTGATGTGGTGATGTCCCCGAGTGATGTGGTGGTGTCCCCGAGTGATGTGGTGGTGTCCCCGAGTGATGCGGTGGTGTACCCGAGTGATGCGGTGGTGCCCCCCAGTGCTGCGGTGGTGCCCCCGAGTGATGTGGTGGTGTCCCTGAGTGATGTGGTGGTGTCCACGACTGATGTGGTGGTGTCCCCGAGTGATGTGGTGGTGTTCCTGAGTGATGTGGTGGTACCCCTGAGTGATGTGGTGGTGTTCCGGAGTGATGTGGTGGTATTCCTGAGTGATGTGGTGGTGTCCATGAGTGATGTGGTGGTATCCCTGAGTGATGTGGTGGTGTCTCTGAGTGATGTGGTGGTGTCCCCAAGTGATGTGGTGGTGCCCCTGAGTGATGTGGTGGTGTTCCTGAGTGATGTGGTGGTGCCCCTGAGTGATGTGGTGGTGTTCCTGAGTGATGTGGTGGTGTTCCTGAGTGATGTGGTGGTGTTCCTGAGTGATGTGGTGGTGCCCCTGAGTGATGTGGTGGTGTTCCGGAGTGATGTGGTGGTGTCCCTGAGTGATGTGGTGGTGTCCCTGAGTGATGTGGTGGTGTCCCCGAGTGATGTGGTGGTGCCCCCGAGTGATGTGGTGGTGTCCGAGAGTGATGTGGTGGTGTCTCCGAGTGATGTGGTGGTCTTCCTGAGTGATGTGGTGGTTCCCCTGAGAGATGTGGTGGTGTCCCCGAGTGATGTGGTGGTGTCCCAGAGTGATGTGGTGGTGTCCCAGAGTGATGTGGTGGTGTCCCAGAGTGATGTGGTGGTCTTCCTGAGTGATGTGGTGGTGCCCCTGAGAGATGTGGTGGTGTCCCCGAGTGATGTGGTGGTGCCCCTGAGTGATGCGGGGGTTCCCCCGAGTGATGTGAAGGTGCCCCTGAGTGATGTGGTGGTGCCCCCGAGTGATGTGGTGGTGCCCCCGAGTGATGTGGTGGTGTCCCCGAGTGATGTGGTGGTGTCCCCGAGTGATGTGGTGGTGTCCCCGAGTGAGGTGGTGGTGTCCCAGAGTGATGTGGTGGTGCCCCCGAGTGATGTGGTGGTGTCCCAGAGTGATATGGTGGTGTCCCCCCGAGTGATGTGGTGGTGTCCCCCAGAGTGATGTGGTGGTGTCCCCCCGAGTGATGTGGTGGTGTCCCCCCGAGTGATGTGGTGGTGTCCCCCCGAGTGATGCGGTGGTGCCCCCCAGTGCTGTGGTGGTCCGCCGAGTGATGTGGTGGTGTCCCCGAGTGATGCGGTGGTGTACCCGAGTGATGCGGTGGTGCCCCCCCAGTGCTGTGGTGGTCTCCCCGAGTGATGTGGTGGTGCCCCCGAGTGATGTGGTGGTGCCCCAGAGTGATGTGGTGGTGCCCCAGAGTGATGTGGTGGTGCCCCCGAGTGATGTGGTGGTGCCCCCGAGTGAGTTGGTGGTGCCCCCGAGTGAGTTGGAGGTGCCCCCGAGTGATGTGGTGGTGTCCCCGAGTGATGTGGTGGTGTCCCCGAGTGATGTGGTGGTGTCCCCAAGTGATGTGGTGGTGTCCGAGTGATGTGGTGGTGCCCCCGAGTGATGTGGTGGTGCCCCCGAGTGATGTGGTGGTGCCCCTGAGTGATGTGGTGGTGCCCCCGAGTGATGTGGTGGTGTCCCCGAGTGATGTGGTGGTGTCCCAGAGTGATGTGGTGGTGTCCCAGAGTGATGTGGTGGTGCTCCAGAGTGATGTGGTGGTGTCCCCGAGTGATGTGGTGGTGTCCCCGAGTGATGTGGTGGTGTCCGAGTGATGTGGTGGTGCCCCCGAGTGATGTGGTGGCACCCCCGAGTAATGTGGTGGTGCCCCCGAGTGATGTGGTGGTGCCCCCGAGTGATGTGGTGGTGTCCCAGAGTGATGTGGTGGTGTCCCCGAGTGATGTGGTGGTGTCCCCGAGTGATGTGGTGGTGTCCCCGAGTGATGTGGTGTCCCAAAGTGATGTGGTGATGTCCAAGAGTGATGTGGTGGTGTCCCAGAGTGATGTGGTGGTGTCCCAGAGTGATGTGGTGGTGTCCCCGAATGATGTGGTGGTGTCCCAGAGTGATGTGGTGGTGTCCGAGAGTGATGTGGTGGTGTCTCCGAGTGATGTGGTGGTCTTCCTGAGTGATGTGGTGGTTCCCCTGAGAGATGTGGTGGTGTCCCCGAGTGATGTGGTGGTGCCCCTGAGTGATGCGGGGGTTCCTCCGAGTGATGTGGAGGTGCCCCTGAGTGATGTGGTGGTGCCCCCGAGTTATGTGGTGGTGCCCCCGAGTTATGTGGTGGTGCCCCCGAGTGATGTGGTGGTGTCCCCGAGTGATGTGGTGGTGTCCCCGAGTGATGTGGTGGTGTCCCCGAGTGAGGTGGTGGTGTCCCAGAGTGATGTGGTGGTGTCCCAGAGTGATGTGGTGGTGCTCCTAGAGTGATGTGGTGGTGTCCCAGAGTGATGTGGTGGTGTCCCCCCGAGTGATGTGGTGGTGTCCCCCCGAGTGATGTGGTGGTGTCCCCCCGAGTGATGTGGTGGTGTCCCCCCGAGTGATGTGGTGGTGTCCCCCCGAGTGATGCGGTGGTCCCCCCGAGTGATGTGGTGGTGTCCCCGAGTGATGCGGTGGTGTACCCGAGTGATGCTGTGGTGCCCCCCCAGTGCTGTGGTGGTCTCCCCGAGTGATGTGGTGGTGCCCCCGAGTGATGTGGTGGTGCCCCAGAGTGATGTGGTGGTGCCCCAGAGTGATGTGGTGGTGCCCCCGAGTGAGTTGGTGGTGCCCCCGAGTGAGTTGGTGGTGCCCCCGAGTGATGTGGTGGTGCCCCGAGTGATGTGGTGTTGTCCCTGACTGATTTGGTGGTGCCCCGGACTGATGTGGTGGTGTCCCTGAGTGATGTGGTGGTGTCCCCGAGTGATGTAGTGGTGTCCCCGAGTGATGTGGTGGTGTCCGAGTGATGTGGTGGTGCCCCCGAGTGATGTGGTGGTGCCCCCGAGTGATGTGGTGGTGCCCCTGAGTGATGTGGTGGTGCCCCTGAGTGATGTGGTGGTGCCCCCGAGTGATGTGGTGGTGTCCCCGAGTGATGTGGTGGTGTCCTAGAGTGATGTGGTGGTGTCCCAGAGTGATGTGGTGGTGTCCCAGAGTGATGTGGTGGTGCTCCAGAGTGATGTGGTGGTGTCCCAGAGTGATGTGGTGGTGTCCCCGAGTGATGTGGTAGTGTCCCCGAGTGATGTGGTGGTGTCCCTGAGTGATGTGGTGGTGGTCTTCCTGAGTGATGTGGTGGTGCCCCTGAGAGATGTGGTGGTGCCCCCGAGTGAGTTGGAGGTGCCCCCGAGTGATGTGGTGGTGCCCCCGAGTGATGTGGTGTTGTCCCGGACTGATTTGGTGGTGCCCCTGACTGATGTGGTGGTGTCCCCGAGTGATGTGGTGGTGTCCCCGAGTGATGTGGTGGTGTCCGAGTGATGTGGTGGTGCCCCCGAGTGATGTGGTGGTGCCCCCGAGTGATGTGGTGGTGCCCCGAGTGATGTGGTGGTGTCCCCGAGTGATGTGGTGGTGTCCCAGAGTGATGTGGTGGTGTCCCAGAGTGTTGTGGTGGTGCTCCAGAGTGATGTGGTGGTGTCCCCGAGTGATGTGGTGGTGTCCCCGAGTGATGTGGTGGTGTCCCAGAGTGATGTGGTGGTGTCCCCGAGTGATGTGGTGGTGTCCCCGAGTGATGTGGTGGTGTCCCCGAGTGATGTGGTGGTGTCCCAGAGTGATGTGGTGGTGTCCCAGAGTGATGTGGTGATGTCCAAGAGTGATGTGGTGGTGTCCCAGCGTGATGTGGTGGTGTCCCAGAGTGATGTGGTGGTGTCCCCGAATGATGTGGTGGTGTCCCAGAGTGATGTGGTGGTGTCCCAGAGTGATGTGGTGGTGTCCCCGAGTGATGTGGTGGTCTTCCTGAGTGATGTGGTGGTGCCCCTGAGAGATGTGGTGGTGTTCCCGAGTGATGTGGTGGTGCCCCCGAGTGAGTTGGTGGTGCCCCCGAGTGAGTTGGTGGTGCCCCCGAAAGAGTTGGAGGTGCCCCCGAGTGATGTGGTGGTGCCCCCGAGTGATGTGGTGGTGCCCCTGAGTGATGTGGTGGTGTCCCTGAGTGATGTGGTGGTGTCCCTGAGTGATGTGGTGGTGTCCCCGAGTGATGTGGTGGTGTCCCCGAGTGATGTGGTGGTGCCCCTGAGTGATGTGGAGGTGCCCCCGAGTGATGTGGTGGTGCCCCCGAGTGATGTGGTGGTGTCCCCGAGTGAGGTGGTGGTGTCCCAGAGTGATGTGGTGGTGTCCCGGAGTGATGTGGTGGTGCTCCTGAGTGATGTGGTGGTGTCCCCCCGAGTGATGTGGTGGTGTCCCCCCGAGTGATGTGGTGGTGTCCCCCCGAGTGATGTGGTGGTGTCCCCCCCGAGTGATGCGGTGGTGCCCCCCAGTGCTGTGGTGGTCCCCCCGAGTGATGTGGTGGTCTCCCCGAGTGATGCGGTGGTGTACCCGAGTGATGCGGTGGTGCCCCCCAGTGCTGTGGTGGTGCCCCCGAGTGATGTGGTGGTGCCCCCGAGTGAGTTGGTGGTGCCCCCGAGTGAGTTCGAGGTGCCCCCGAGTGATGTGGTGGTGCCCCCGAGTGATGTGGTGTTGTCCCTGACTGATTTGGTGGTGCCCCTGACTGATGTGGTGGTGTCCCCGAGTGATGTGGTGGTGTCCCCGAGTGATGTGGTGGTGTCCGAGTGATGTGGTGGTGTCCACGAGTGATGTGGTGGTGTCCACGAGTGATGTGGTGGTGTCCCCGAGTGATGTGGTGGTGTTCCTGAGTGATGTGGTGGTGCCCCTGAGTGATGTGGTGGTGTTCCGGAGTGATGTGGTGGTATTCCTGAGTGATGTGGTGGTATTCCTGAGTGATGTGGTGGTGTCCATGAGTGATGTGGTGGTATCCCTGAGTGATGTGGTGGTGTCTCTGAGTGATGTGGTGGTGTCCCCGAGTGATGTGGTGGTGTTCCTGAGTGATGTGGTGGTGTTCCTGAGTGATGTGGTGGTGCCCCTGAGTGATGTGGTGGTGTTCCGGAGTGATGTGGTGGTGTCCCAGAGTGATGTGGTGATGTCCCAGAGTGATGTGGTGGTGTCCCAGAGTGATGTGGTGGTGTCCCCGAATGATGTGGTGGTGTCCTCGAATGATGTGGTGGTGTCCCCGAGTGATGTGGTGGTGTCCCCGAGTGATGTGGTGGTCTTCCTGAGTGATGTGGTGGTGCCCCTGAGAGATGTGGTGGTGCCCCTGAGTGATGTGGTGGTGTTCCTGAGTGATGTGGTGGTGTTTCTGAGTCATGTGGTGGTATTTCTGAGTGATGTGGTGGTATTCCTGAGTGATGTGGTGGTATTCCTGAGTGATGTGGTGGTGTCCCCGAGTGATGTGGTGGTGTCCCTGAGTGATGTGGTGGTGTCCACGAGTGATGTGGTGGTGTCCACGAGTGATGTGGTGGTGTCCCCGAGTGATGTGGTGGTGTTCCTGAGTGATGTGGTGGTGCCCCTGAGTGATGTGGTGGTGCCCCTGAGTGATGTGGTGGTGTTCCGGAGTGATGTGGTGGTATTCCTGAGTGATGTGGTGGTATTCCTGAGTGATGTGGTGGTGTCCATGAGTGATGTGGTGGTATCCCTGAGTGATGTGGTGGTGTCTGAGTGATGTGGTGGTGTCCCCAAGTGATGTGGTGGTGCCCCTGAGTGATGTGGTGGTGTTCCTGAGTGATGTGGTGGTGCCCCTGAGTGATGTGGTGATGTTCCTGAGTGATGTGGTGGTGTTCCTGAGTGATGTGGTGGTGCCCCTGAGTGATGTGGTGGTGTTCCGGAGTGATGTGGTGGTGTCCCTGAGTGATGTGGTGGTGTCCCTGAGTGATGTGGTGGTGTCCCTGAGTGATGTGGTGGTGTCCCCGAGTGATGTGGTGGTGCCCCCGAGTGATGTGGTGGTGCCCCTAAGTGATGTGGTGGTGTTCCTGAGTGATGTGGTGTGTGAGGGAGTGAGGGTGAGAGGGCTGTGAGGGTGTGGGGTGTGAGGGTGTGAGGTTGTGTGAGGGTGAGGGGTGTGAGGGTGTTAGGTTGTGTGAGGGTGAATGAGGGTGAGTGAGGGTGAGTGATGCGGTGGTGTCCCAGAGTGATGTGGTGGCGTCCCAGAGTGATGTGGTTGTGTCCCAGAGTGATGTGGTGGTGTCCCAGAGTGATGTGGTGGTCTTCCCGAGTGATGTGGTGGTGTCCCCGAGTGATGTGGTGGTGTCCCCGAGTGATGTGGTGGTGTCCCCGAGTGATGTGGTGGTGTCCCCGAGTGATGCGGTGGTGTACCCGAGTGATGCGGTGGTGCCCCCCAGTGCTGCGGTGGTGCCCCCGAGTGATGTGGTGGTGTCCCTGAGTGATGTGGTGGTGTCCACGACTGATGTGGTGGTGTCCCCGAGTGATGTGGTGGTGTTCCTGAGTGATGTGGTGGTACCCCTGAGTGATGTGGTGGTGTTCCGGAGTGATGTGGTGGTATTCCTGAGTGATGTGGTGGTGTCCATGAGTGATGTGGTGGTATCCCTGAGTGATGTGGTGGTGTCTCTGAGTGATGTGGTGGTGCCCCTGAGTGATGTGGTGGTGTTCCGGAGTGATGTGGTGGTGTCCCAGAGTGATGTGGTGATGTCCCAGAGTGATGTGGTGGTGTCCCAGAGTGATGTGGTTGTGTCCCCAAATGATGTGGTGGTGTCCTCGAATGATGTGGTGGTGTCCCCGAGTGATGTGGTGGTGTCCCCGAGTGATGTGGTGGTCTTCCTGAGTGATGTGGTGGTGCCCCTGAGAGATGTGGTGGTGCCCCTGAGTGATGTGGTGGTGTTCCTGAGTGATGTGGTGGTGTTTCTGAGTCATGTGGTGGTATTTCTGAGTGATGTGGTGGTATTCCTGAGTGATGTGGTGGTATTCCTGAGTGATGTGGTGGTGTCCCCGAGTGATGTGGTGGTGTCCCTGAGTGATGTGGTGGTGTCCACGAGTGATGTGGTGGTGTACCCGAGTGATGTGGTGGTGTTCCTGAGTGATGTGGTGGTGCCCCTGAGTGATGTGGTGGTGTTCCGGAGTGATGTGGTGGTATTCCTGAGTGATGTGGTGGTATTCCTGAGTGATGTGGTGGTGTCCATGAGTGATGTGGTGGTATCCCTGAGTGATGTGGTGGTGTCTCTGAGTGATGTGGTGGTGTCCCCAAGTGATGTGGTGGTGCCCCTGAGTGATGTGGTGGTGTTCCTGAGTGATGTGGTGGTGCCCCTGAGTGATGTGGTGATGTTCCTGAGTGATGTGGTGGTGTTCCTGAGTGATGTGGTGGTGCCCCTGAGTGATGTGGTGGTGTTCCGGAGTGATGTGGTGGTGTCCCTGAGTGATGTGGTGGTGTCCCTGAGTGATGTGGTGGTGTCCCCGAGTGATGTGGTGGTGCCCCCGAGTGATGTGGTGGTGCCCCTAAGTGATGTGGTGGTGTTCCTGAGTGATGTGGTGTGTGAGGGAGTGAGGGTGAGAGGGCTGTGAGGGTGTGGGGTGTGAGGGTGTGAGGTTGTGTGAGGGTGAGGGGTGTGAGGGTGTTAGGTTGTGTGAGGGTGAATGAGGGTGAGTGAGGGTGAGTGATGCAGTGGTGTCCCAGAGTGATGTGGTGGCGTCCCAGAGTGATGTGGTTGTGTCCCAGAGTGATGTGGTGGTGTCCCAGAGTGATGTGGTGGTCTTCCCGAGTGATGTGGTGGTGTCCCCGAGTGATGTGGTGATGTCCCCGAGTGATGTGGTGGTGTCCCCGAGTGATGTGGTGGTGTCCCCGAGTGATGCGGTGGTGTACCCGAGTGATGCGGTGGTGCCCCCCAGTGCTGCGGTGGTGCCCCCGAGTGATGTGGTGGTGTCCCTGAGTGATGTGGTGGTGTCCACGACTGATGTGGTGGTGTCCCCGAGTGATGTGGTGGTGTTCCTGAGTGATGTGGTGGTACCCCTGAGTGATGTGGTGGTGTTCCGGAGTGATGTGGTGGTATTCCTGAGTGATGTGGTGGTGTCCATGAGTGATGTGGTGGTATCCCTGAGTGATGTGGTGGTGTCTCTGAGTGATGTGGTGGTGTCCCCAAGTGATGTGGTGGTGCCCCTGAGTGATGTGGTGGTGTTCCTGAGTGATGTGGTGGTGCCCCTGAGTGATGTGGTGGTGTTCCTGAGTGATGTGGTGGTGTTCCTGAGTGATGTGGTGGTGTTCCTGAGTGATGTGGTGGTGCCCCTGAGTGATGTGGTGGTGTTCCGGAGTGATGTGGTGGTGTCCCTGAGTGATGTGGTGGTGTCCCTGAGTGATGTGGTGGTGTCCCCGAGTGATGTGGTGGTGCCCCCGAGTGATGTGGTGGTGCCCCTAAGTGATGTGGTGGTGTTCCTGAGTGATGTGGTGTGTGAGGGAGTGAGGGTGAGAGGGTTGTGAGGGTGTGGGGTGTGAGGGTGTGAGGTTGTGTGAGGGTGAGGGGTGTGAGGGTGTGAGGTTGTGTGAGGGTGAATGAGGGTGAGTGAGGGTGAGTGATGCGGTGGTGTCCCAGAGTGATGTGGTGGCGTCCCAGAGTGATGTGGTTGTGTCCCAGAGTGATGTGGTGGTGTCCCAGAGTGATGTGGTGGTCTTCCCGAGTGATGTGGTGGTGTCCCCGAGTGATGTGGTGGTGTCCCCGAGTGATGTGGTGGTGTCCCCGAGTGATGTGGTGGTGTCCCCGAGTGATGCGGTGGTGTACCCGAGTGATGCGGTGGTGCCCCCCAGTGCTGCGGTGGTGCCCCCGAGTGATGTGGTGGTGTCCCTGAGTGATGTGGTGGTGTCCACGAGTGATGTGGTGGTGTCCCCGAGTGATGTGGTGGTGTTCCTGAGTGATGTGGTGGTACCCCTGAGTGATGTGGTGGTGTTCCGGAGTGATGTGGTGGTATTCCTGAGTGATGTGGTGGTGTCCATGAGTGATGTGGTGGTATCCCTGAGTGATGTGGTGGTGTCTCTGAGTGATGTGGTGGTGTCCCAAGTGATGTGGTGGTGCCCCTGAGTGATGTGGTGGTGTTCCTGAGTGATGTGGTGGTGCCCCTGAGTGATGTGGTGGTGTTCCTGAGTGATGTGGTGGTGTTCCTGAGTGATGTGGTGGTGTTCCTGAGTGATGTGGTGGTGTTCCGGAGTGATGTGGTGGTGTTCCGGAGTGATGTGGTGGTGTTCCGGAGTGATGTGGTGGTGTCCCTGAGTGATGTGGTGGTGTCCCTGAGTGATGTGGTGGTGTCCCCGAGTGATGTGGTGGTGCCCCCGAGTGATGTGGTGGTGCCCCCGAGTGATGTGGTGGTCTTCCGAGTGATGTGGTGGTGTCCCCGAGTGATGTGGTGGTGTCCCCGAGTGATGCGGTGGTGTACCCCGAGTGATGCGGTGGTGCCCCCCAGTGCTGCGGTGGTGCCCCCGAGTGATGTGGAGGTGCCCCCGAGTGATGTGGTGGTGCCCCCGAGTGATGTGGTGGTCTTCCCGAGTGATGTGGTGGTGTCCCCGAGTGATGTGGTGGTGTCCCCGAGTGATGCGGTGGTGTACCCGAGTGAGTTGGCGGTGCCCCCGAGTGAGTTGGAGGTGCCCCCGAGTGATGTGGTGGTGCCCCCGAGTGATGTGGTGTTGTCCCTGACTGATTTGGTGGTGCCCCTGACTGATGTGGTGGTGTCCCCGAGTGATGTGGTGGTGTCCCAGAGTGATGTGGTGGTGCTCCAGAGTGATGTGGTGGTGTCCCAGAGTGATGTGGTGGTGTCCCCGAGTGATGTGGTGGTGTCCCCGAGTGATGTGGTGGTGTCCCCGAGTGATGTGGTGGTGCCCCCGAGTGATGCGGGGGTTCCCCCGAGTGATGTGGAGGTGCCCCCGAGTGATGTGGTGGTGCCCCGAGTGATGTGGTGGTGCCCCCGAGTGATGTGGTGGTGTCCCCGAGTGATGTGGTGGTGTCCCCGAGTGATGTGGTGGTGTCCCAGAGTGATGTGGTGTTGTCCCAGAGTGATGTGGTGGTGTCCCCGAGTGATGTGGTGGTGTCCCCGAGTGATGTGGTGGTGTCCCCGAGTGATGTGGTGGTGTCCCAGAGTGATGTGGTGGTGTCCCAGAAAGATGTGGTGGTGTCCCAGAGTGATGTGGTGGTGTCCCAGAGTGATGTGGTGATGTCCCAGAGTGATGTGGTGGTGTCCCAGAGTGATGTGGTGGTGTCCCCGAATGATGTGATGGTGTCCCCGAGTGATGTGGTGGTGTCCCCGAGTGATGTGGTGGTCTTCCTGAGTGATGTGGTGGTGCCCCTGAGAGATGTGGTGGTGCCCTCGAGTGAGTTGGAGGTGCCCCCGAGTGATGTGGTGGTGCCCCCGAGTGATGTGGTGTTGTCCCGGACTGATTTGGTGGTGCCCATGACTGATGTGGTGGTGTCCCCGAGTGATGTGGTGGTGTCCCCGAGTGATGTGGTGGTGTCCGAGTGATGTGGTGGTGCCCCCGAGTGATGTGGTGGTGCCCCCGAGTGATGTGGTGGTGCCCCCGAGTGATGTGGTGGTGCCCCCGAGTGATGTGGTGGTGTCCCCGAGTGATGTGGTAGTGTCCCAGAGTGATGTGGTGGTGTCCCAGAGTGATGTGGTGGTGCTCCAGAGTGATGTGGTGGTGTCCCCGAGTGATGTGGTCGTGTCCCCGAGTGATGTGGTGGTGTCCCAGAGTGATGTGGTGGTGTCCCCGAGTGATGTGGTGGTGTCCCCGAGTGATGTGGTGGTCTTCCTGAGTGATGTGGTGGTGCCCCTGAGAGATGTGGTGGTGCCCCCGAGTGAGTTGGTGGTGCCCCCGAGTGAGTTGGTGGTGCCCCCGAGTGAGTTGGAGGTGCCCCCGAGTGATGTGGTGGTGTCCCCGAGTGATGTGGTGGTGTCCCCGAGTGATGTGGTGGTGTCCCTGAGTGATGTGGTGGTGTCCCCGAGTGATGTGGTGGTGTCCCCGAGTGATGTGGTGGTGTCCCCGAGTGATGCGGGGGTTCCCCCGAGTGATGTGGAGGTGCCCCCGAGTGATGTGGAGGTGCCCCCGAGTGATGTGGTGGTGTCCCCGAGTGAGGTGGTGGTGTCCCAGAGTGATGTGGTGGTGTCCCGGAGTGATGTGGTGGTGCTCCTGAGTGATGTGGTGGTGTCCCAGAGTGATGTGGTGGTGTCCCCCCGAGTGATGTGGTGGTGTCCCCCCGAGTGATGTGGTGGTGTCCCCCCGAGTGATGTGGTGGTGTCCCCCCCGAGTGATGCGGTGGTGCCCCCCAGTGCTGTGGTGGTCCCCCCGAGTGATGTGGTGGTCTCCCCGAGTGATGCGGTGGTGTACCCGAGTGATGCGGTGGTGCCCCCGAGTGATGTGGTGGTGCCCCCGAGTGATGTGGTGGAGCCCCCGAGTGAGTTGGTGGTGCCCCCGAGTGAGTTGGAGGTGCCCCCGAGTGATGTGGTGGTGCCCCCGAGTGATGTGGTGTTGTCCCTGACTGATTTGGTGGTGCCCCTGACTGATGTGGTGGTGTCCCCGAGTGATGTGGTGGTGTCCCCGAGTGATGTGGTGGTGTCCGAGTGATGTGGTGGTGCCCCCGAGTGATGTGGTGGTGCCCCCGAGTGATGTGGTGGTGCCCCCGAGTGATGTGGTGGTGCCCCAGAGTGATGTGGTGGTGTCCCAGACTGATGTGGTGGTGTCCCAGAGTGATGTGGTGGTGTCCCAGAGTGATGTGGTGGTGCTCCAGAGTGATGTGGTGGTGTCCCAGAGTGATGTGGTGGTGTCCCCGAGTGATGTGGTGGTGTCCCCGAGTGATGTGGTGGTGTCCCAGAGTGATGTGGTGGTGTCCCAGAGTGATGTGGTGGTGTCCCAGAGTGATGTGGTGGTGTCCCAGAGTGATGTGGTGGTGTCCCAGAGTGATGTGGTGATGTCCCAGAGTGATGTGGTGGTGTCCCAGAGTGATGTGGTGGTGTCCCAGAGTGATGTGGTGGTGTCCCCGAATGATGTGGTGGTGTCCTCGAATGATGTGGTGGTGTTCCTGAGTGATGTGGTGGTGTCCCCGAGTGATGTGGTGGTGTTCCGGAGTGATGTGGTGGTGTCCCTGAGTGATGTGGTGGTGTCCCTGAGTGATGTGGTGGTATTCCTGAGTGATGTGGTGGTGTCCATGAGTGATGTGGTGGTGTCCCCGAGTGATGTGGTGGTGCCCCCGAGTGATGTGGTGGTGCCCCTAAGTGATGTGGTGGTGTTCCTGAGTGATGTGGTGTGTGAGGGAGTGAGGGTGAGAGGGTTGTGAGGGTGTGGGGTGTGAGGGTGTGAGGTTGTGTGAGGGTGAGGGGTGTGAGGGTGTGAGGTTGTGTGAGGGTGAATGAGGGTGAGTGAGGGTGAGTGATGCGGTGGTGTCCCAGAGTGATGTGGTGGCGTCCCAGAGTGATGTGGTTGTGTCCCAGAGTGATGTGGTGGTGTCCCAGAGTGATGTGGTGGTCTTCCCGAGTGATGTGGTGGTGTCCCCGAGTGATGTGGTGGTGTCCCCGAGTGATGTGGTGGTGTCCCCGAGTAATGTGGTGGTGTCCCCGAGTGATGTGGTGGTGTCCCCGAGTGATGCGGTGGTGTACCCGAGTGATGCGGTGGTGCCCCCCCGAGTGATGTGGTGGTGTCCCCCCCGAGTGATGCGGTGGTGCCCCCCAGTGCTGTGGTGGTCCCCCCGAGTGATGTGGTGGTCTCCCCGAGTGATGCGGTGGTGTACCCGAGTGATGCGGTGGTGCCCCCCAGTGCTGTGGTGGTGCCCCCGAGTGATGTGGTGGTGCCCCCGAGTGAGTTGGTGGTGCCCCCGAGTGAGTTGGAGGTGCCCCCGAGTGATGTGGTGGTGCCCCCGAGTGATGTGGTGTTGTCCCTGACTGATTTGGTGGTGCCCCTGACTGATGTGGTGGTGTCCCCGAGTGATGTGGTGGTGTCCCCGAGTGATGTGGTGGTGTCCCCGAGTGATGTGGTGGTGTCCCAGAGTGATGTGGTGGTGTCCCAGAAAGATGTGGTGGTGTCCCAGAGTGATGTGGTGGTGTCCCAGAGTGATGTGGTGATGTCCCAGAGTGATGTGGTGGTGTCCCAGAGTGATGTGGTGGTGTCCCCGAATGATGTGATGGTGTCCCCGAGTGATGTGGTGGTGTCCCCGAGTGATGTGGTGGTCTTCCTGAGTGATGTGGTGGTGCCCCTGAGAGATGTGGTGGTGCCCTCGAGTGAGTTGGAGGTGCCCCCGAGTGATGTGGTGGTGCCCCCGAGTGATGTGGTGTTGTCCCGGACTGATTTGGTGGTGCCCATGACTGATGTGGTGGTGTCCCCGAGTGATGTGGTGGTGTCCCCGAGTGATGTGGTGGTGTCCGAGTGATGTGGTGGTGCCCCCGAGTGATGTGGTGGTGCCCCCGAGTGATGTGGTGGTGCCCCCGAGTGATGTGGTGGTGCCCCCGAGTGATGTGGTGGTGTCCCCGAGTGATGTGGTAGTGTCCCAGAGTGATGTGGTGGTGTCCCAGAGTGATGTGGTGGTGCTCCAGAGTGATGTGGTGGTGTCCCCGAGTGATGTGGTCGTGTCCCCGAGTGATGTGGTGGTGTCCCAGAGTGATGTGGTGGTGTCCCCGAGTGATGTGGTGGTGTCCCCGAGTGATGTGGTGGTCTTCCTGAGTGATGTGGTGGTGCCCCTGAGAGATGTGGTGGTGCCCCCGAGTGAGTTGGTGGTGCCCCCGAGTGAGTTGGTGGTGCCCCCGAGTGAGTTGGAGGTGCCCCCGAGTGATGTGGTGGTGTCCCCGAGTGATGTGGTGGTGTCCCCGAGTGATGTGGTGGTGTCCCTGAGTGATGTGGTGGTGTCCCCGAGTGATGTGGTGGTGTCCCCGAGTGATGTGGTGGTGTCCCCGAGTGATGCGGGGGTTCCCCCGAGTGATGTGGAGGTGCCCCCGAGTGATGTGGAGGTGCCCCCGAGTGATGTGGTGGTGTCCCCGAGTGAGGTGGTGGTGTCCCAGAGTGATGTGGTGGTGTCCCGGAGTGATGTGGTGGTGCTCCTGAGTGATGTGGTGGTGTCCCAGAGTGATGTGGTGGTGTCCCCCCGAGTGATGTGGTGGTGTCCCCCCGAGTGATGTGGTGGTGTCCCCCCGAGTGATGTGGTGGTGTCCCCCCCGAGTGATGCGGTGGTGCCCCCCAGTGCTGTGGTGGTCCCCCCGAGTGATGTGGTGGTCTCCCCGAGTGATGCGGTGGTGTACCCGAGTGATGCGGTGGTGCCCCCGAGTGATGTGGTGGTGCCCCCGAGTGATGTGGTGGAGCCCCCGAGTGAGTTGGTGGTGCCCCCGAGTGAGTTGGAGGTGCCCCCGAGTGATGTGGTGGTGCCCCCGAGTGATGTGGTGTTGTCCCTGACTGATTTGGTGGTGCCCCTGACTGATGTGGTGGTGTCCCCGAGTGATGTGGTGGTGTCCCCGAGTGATGTGGTGGTGTCCGAGTGATGTGGTGGTGCCCCCGAGTGATGTGGTGGTGCCCCCGAGTGATGTGGTGGTGCCCCCGAGTGATGTGGTGGTGCCCCAGAGTGATGTGGTGGTGTCCCAGACTGATGTGGTGGTGTCCCAGAGTGATGTGGTGGTGTCCCAGAGTGATGTGGTGGTGCTCCAGAGTGATGTGGTGGTGTCCCAGAGTGATGTGGTGGTGTCCCCGAGTGATGTGGTGGTGTCCCCGAGTGATGTGGTGGTGTCCCAGAGTGATGTGGTGGTGTCCCAGAGTGATGTGGTGGTGTCCCAGAGTGATGTGGTGGTGTCCCAGAGTGATGTGGTGGTGTCCCAGAGTGATGTGGTGATGTCCCAGAGTGATGTGGTGGTGTCCCAGAGTGATGTGGTGGTGTCCCAGAGTGATGTGGTGGTGTCCCCGAATGATGTGGTGGTGTCCTCGAATGATGTGGTGGTGTTCCTGAGTGATGTGGTGGTGTCCCCGAGTGATGTGGTGGTGTTCCGGAGTGATGTGGTGGTGTCCCTGAGTGATGTGGTGGTGTCCCTGAGTGATGTGGTGGTATTCCTGAGTGATGTGGTGGTGTCCATGAGTGATGTGGTGGTGTCCCCGAGTGATGTGGTGGTGCCCCCGAGTGATGTGGTGGTGCCCCTAAGTGATGTGGTGGTGTTCCTGAGTGATGTGGTGTGTGAGGGAGTGAGGGTGAGAGGGTTGTGAGGGTGTGGGGTGTGAGGGTGTGAGGTTGTGTGAGGGTGAGGGGTGTGAGGGTGTGAGGTTGTGTGAGGGTGAATGAGGGTGAGTGAGGGTGAGTGATGCGGTGGTGTCCCAGAGTGATGTGGTGGCGTCCCAGAGTGATGTGGTTGTGTCCCAGAGTGATGTGGTGGTGTCCCAGAGTGATGTGGTGGTCTTCCCGAGTGATGTGGTGGTGTCCCCGAGTGATGTGGTGGTGTCCCCGAGTGATGTGGTGGTGTCCCCGAGTAATGTGGTGGTGTCCCCGAGTGATGTGGTGGTGTCCCCGAGTGATGCGGTGGTGTACCCGAGTGATGCGGTGGTGCCCCCCCGAGTGATGTGGTGGTGTCCCCCCCGAGTGATGCGGTGGTGCCCCCCAGTGCTGTGGTGGTCCCCCCGAGTGATGTGGTGGTCTCCCCGAGTGATGCGGTGGTGTACCCGAGTGATGCGGTGGTGCCCCCCAGTGCTGTGGTGGTGCCCCCGAGTGATGTGGTGGTGCCCCCGAGTGAGTTGGTGGTGCCCCCGAGTGAGTTGGAGGTGCCCCCGAGTGATGTGGTGGTGCCCCCGAGTGATGTGGTGTTGTCCCTGACTGATTTGGTGGTGCCCCTGACTGATGTGGTGGTGTCCCCGAGTGATGTGGTGGTGTCCCCGAGTGATGTGGTGGTGTCCCCGAGTGATGTGGTGGTGTCCGAGTGATGTGGTGGTGCCCCCGAGTGATGTGGTGGTGCCCCTGAGTGATGTGGTGGTGCCCCCGAGTGATGTGGTGGTGCCCCCGAGTGATGTGGTGGTGTCCCAGAGTGATGTGGTGGTGTCCCAGAGTGATGTGGTGATGTCCCAGAGTGATGTGGTGGTGTCCCAGAGTGATGTGGTGGTGTCCCCGAATGATGTGGTGGTGTCCCCGAGTGATGTGGTGGTGTCCCCGAGTGATGTGGTGGTGTCCCCGAGTGATGTGGTGGTGTCCCCGAGTGATGTGGTGGTGTTCCTGAGTGATGTGGTGGTGCCCCTGAGTGATGTGGTGGTGTTCCGGAGTGATGTGGTGGTATTCCTGAGTGATGTGGTGGTGTCCATGAGTGATGTGGTGGTATCCCTGAGTGATGTGGTGGTGTCTCTGAGTGATGTGGTGGTGTCCCCAAGTGATGTGGTGGTGCCCCTGAGTGATGTGGTGGTGTTCCTGAGTGATGTGGTGGTGCCCCTGAGTGATGTGGTGGTGTTCCTGAGTGATGTGGTGGTGTTCCTGAGTGATGTGGTGGTGCCCCTGAGTGATGTGGTGGTGTTCCGGAGTGATGTGGTGGTGTCCCTGAGTGATGTGGTGGTGTCCCTGAGTGATGTGGTGGTGTCCCTGAGTGATGTGGTGGTGTCCCTGAGTGATGTGGTGGTGTCCCCGAGTGATGTGGTGGTGCCCCCGAGTGATGTGGTGGTGCCCCTAAGTGATGTGGTGGTGTTCCTGAGTGATGTGGTGTGTGAGGGAGTGAGGGTGAGAGGGTTGTGAGGGTGTGGGGTGTGAGGGTGTGAGGTTGTGTGAGGGTGAGGGGTGTGAGGGTGTGAGGTTGTGTGAGGGTGAATGAGGGTGAGTGAGGGTGAGTGATGCGGTGGTGTCCCAGAGTGATGTGGTGGCGTCCCAGAGTGATGTGGTTGTGTCCCAGAGTGATGTGGTGGTGTCCCAGAGTGATGTGGTGGTCTTCCCGAGTGATGTGGTGGTGTCCCCGAGTGATGTGGTGGTGTCCCCGAGTGATGTGGTGGTGTCCCCGAGTGATGTGGTGGTGTCCCCGAGTGATGCGGTAGTGTACCCGAGTGATGCGGTGGTGCCCCCCAGTGCTGCGGTGGTGCCCCCGAGTGATGTGGTGGTGTCCCTGAGTGATATGGTGGTGTCCACGAGTGATGTGGTGGTGTCCCCGAGTGATGTGGTGGTGTTCCTGAGTGATGTGGTGGTACCCCTGAGTGATGTGGTGGTGTTCCGGAGTGATGTGGTGGTATTCCTGAGTGATGTGGTGGTGTCCATGAGTGATGTGGTGGTATCCCTGAGTGATGTGGTGGTGTCTCTGAGTGATGTGTTGGTGTCCCAAGTGATGTGGTGGTGCCCCTGAGTGATGTGGTGGTGTTCCTGAGTGATGTGGTGGTGCCCCTGAGTGATGTGGTGGTGCCTCTGAGTGATGTGGTGGTGTCCCCAAGTGATGTGGTGGTGCCCCTGAGTGATGTGGTGGTGTTCCTAAGTGATGTGGTGGTGCCCCTGAGTGATGTGGTGGTGTTCCTGAGTGATGTGGTGGTGTTCCTGAGTGATGTGGTGGTGCCCCTGAGTGATGTGGTGGTGTTCCGGAGTGATGTGGTGGTGTCCCTGAGTGATGTGGTGGTGTCCCTGAGTGATGTGGTGGTGTCCCTGAGTGATGTGGTGGTGTCCCTGAGTGATGTGGTGGTGTCCCTGAGTGATGTGGTGGTGTCCCTGAGTGATGTGGTGGTGTCCCCGAGTGATGTGGTGGTGCCCCCGAGTGATGTGGTGGTGCCCCTAAGTGATGTGGTGGTGTTCCTGAGTGATGTGGTGTGTGAGGGAGTGAGGGTGAGAGGGTTGTGAGGGTGTGGGGTGTGAGGGTGTGTGAGGGTGAGGGGTGTGAGGGTGTGAGGTTGTGTGAGGGTGAATGAGGGTGAGTGAGGGTGAGTGATGCGGTGGTGTCCCAGAGTGATGTGGTGGCGTCCCAGAGTGATGTGGTTGTGTCCCAGAGTGATGTGGTGGTGTCCCAGAGTGATGTGGTGGTCTTCCCGAGTGATGTGGTGGTGTCCCCGAGTGATGTGGTGGTGTCCCCGAGTGATGTGGTGGTGTCCCCGAGTGATGTGGTGGTGTCCCCGAGTGATGCGGTGGTGTACCCGAGTGATGCGGTGGTGCCCCCCAGTGCTGCGGTGGTGCCCCCGAGTGATGTGGTGGTGTCCCTGAGTGATGTGGTGGTGTCCACGAGTGATGTGGTGGTGCCCCTGAGTGATGTGGTGGTGTTCCGGAGTGATGTGGTGGTATTCCTGAGTGATGTGGTGGTGTCCATGAGTGATGTGGTGGTATCCCTGAGTGATGTGGTGGTGTCTCTGAGTGATGTGGTGGTGTCCCCAAGTGATGTGGTGGTGCCCCTGAGTGATGTGGTGGTGTTCCTGAGTGATGTGGTGGTGCCCCTGAGTGATGTGGTGGTGTTCCTGAGTGATGTGGTGGTGTTCCTGAGTGATGTGGTGGTGCCCCTGAGTGATGTGGTGGTGTTCCGGAGTGATGTGGTGGTGTCCCTGAGTGATGTGGTGGTGTCCCTGAGTGATGTGGTGGTGTCCCTGAGTGATGTGGTGGTGTCCCTGAGTGATGTGGTGGTGTCCCCGAGTGATGTGGTGGTGCCCCCGAGTGATGTGGTGGTGCCCCTAAGTGATGTGGTGGTGTTCCTGAGTGATGTGGTGTGTGAGGGAGTGAGGGTGAGAGGGTTGTGAGGGTGTGGGGTGTGAGGGTGTGAGGTTGTGTGAGGGTGAGGGGTGTGAGGGTGTGAGGTTGTGTGAGGGTGAATGAGGGTGAGTGAGGGTGAGTGATGCGGTGGTGTCCCAGAGTGATGTGGTGGCGTCCCAGAGTGATGTGGTTGTGTCCCAGAGTGATGTGGTGGTGTCCCAGAGTGATGTGGTGGTCTTCCCGAGTGATGTGGTGGTGTCCCCGAGTGATGTGGTGGTGTCCCCGAGTGATGTGGTGGTGTCCCCGAGTGATGTGGTGGTGTCCCCGAGTGATGCGGTAGTGTACCCGAGTGATGCGGTGGTGCCCCCCAGTGCTGCGGTGGTGCCCCCGAGTGATGTGGTGGTGTCCCTGAGTGATATGGTGGTGTCCACGAGTGATGTGGTGGTGTCCCCGAGTGATGTGGTGGTGTTCCTGAGTGATGTGGTGGTACCCCTGAGTGATGTGGTGGTGTTCCGGAGTGATGTGGTGGTATTCCTGAGTGATGTGGTGGTGTCCATGAGTGATGTGGTGGTATCCCTGAGTGATGTGGTGGTGTCTCTGAGTGATGTGTTGGTGTCCCAAGTGATGTGGTGGTGCCCCTGAGTGATGTGGTGGTGTTCCTGAGTGATGTGGTGGTGCCCCTGAGTGATGTGGTGGTGCCTCTGAGTGATGTGGTGGTGTCCCCAAGTGATGTGGTGGTGCCCCTGAGTGATGTGGTGGTGTTCCTAAGTGATGTGGTGGTGCCCCTGAGTGATGTGGTGGTGTTCCTGAGTGATGTGGTGGTGTTCCTGAGTGATGTGGTGGTGCCCCTGAGTGATGTGGTGGTGTTCCGGAGTGATGTGGTGGTGTCCCTGAGTGATGTGGTGGTGTCCCTGAGTGATGTGGTGGTGTCCCTGAGTGATGTGGTGGTGTCCCTGAGTGATGTGGTGGTGTCCCCGAGTGATGTGGTGGTGTCCCCGAGTGATGTGGTGGTGCCCCCGAGTGATGTGGTGGTGCCCCTAAGTGATGTGGTGGTGTTCCTGAGTGATGTGGTGTGTGAGGGAGTGAGGGTGAGAGGGTTGTGAGGGTGTGGGGTGTGAGGGTGTGTGAGGGTGAGGGGTGTGAGGGTGTGAGGTTGTGTGAGGGTGAATGAGGGTGAGTGAGGGTGAGTGATGCGGTGGTGTCCCAGAGTGATGTGGTGGCGTCCCAGAGTGATGTGGTTGTGTCCCAGAGTGATGTGGTGGTGTCCCAGAGTGATGTGGTGGTCTTCCCGAGTGATGTGGTGGTGTCCCCGAGTGATGTGGTGGTGTCCCCGAGTGATGTGGTGGTGTCCCCGAGTGATGTGGTGGTGTCCCCGAGTGATGTGGTGGTGTCCCCGAGTGATGCGGTGGTGTACCCGAGTGATGCGGTGGTGCCCCCCAGTGCTGCGGTGGTGCCCCCGAGTGATGTGGTGGTGTCCCTGAGTGATGTGGTGGTGTCCACGAGTGATGTGGTGGTGTCCCCGAGTGATGTGGTGGTGTTCCTGAGTGATGTGGTGGTACCCCTGAGTGATGTGGTGGTGTTCCGGAGTGATGTGGTGGTATTCCTGAGTGATGTGGTGGTGTCCATGAGTGATGTGGTGGTATCCCTGAGTGATGTGGTGGTGTCTCTGAGTGATGTGGTGGTGTCCCAAGTGATGTGGTGGTGCCCCTGAGTGATGTGGTGGTGTTCCTGAGTGATGTGGTGGTGCCCCTGAGTGATGTGGTGGTGTTCCTGAGTGATGTGGTGGTGTTCCTGAGTGATGTGGTGGTGTTCCTGAGTGATGTGGTGGTGTTCCGGAGTGATGTGGTGGTGTTCCGGAGTGATGTGGTGGTGTTCCGGAGTGATGTGGTGGTGTTCCGGAGTGATGTGGTGGTGTTCCGGAGTGATGTGGTGGTGTCCCTGAGTGATGTGGTGGTGTCCCTGAGTGATGTGGTGGTGTCCCCGAGTGATGTGGTGGTGCCCCCGAGTGATGTGGTGGTGCCCCTAAGTGATGTGGTGGTGTTCCTGAGTGATGTGGTGTGTGAGGGAGTGAGGGTGAGAGGGTTGTGAGGGTGTGGGGTGTGAGGGTGTGAGGTTGTGTGAGGGTGAGGGGTGTGAGGGTGTGAGGTTGTGTGAGGGTGAATGAGTGTGAGTGAGGGTGAGTGATGCGGTGGTGTCCCAGAGTGATGTGGTGGCATCCCAGAGTGATGTGGTGGTGTCCCCGAATGATGTGGTTGTGTCCCAGAGTGATGTGGTGGTGTCCCAGAGTGATGTGGTGGTGTCCCCGAGTGATGTGGTGGTCTTCCCGAGTGATGTGGTGGTGTCCCCGAGTGATGTGGTGGTGTCCCCGAGTGATGCGGTGGTGTACCCGAGTGATGCGGTGGTGCCCCCCAGTGCTGCGGTGGTCCCCCCGAGTGATGTGGTGGTGCCCCCGAGTGATGTGGTGGTGCCCCCGAGTGAGTTGGTGGTGCCCCCGAGTGAGTTGGTGGTGCCCCCGAGTGATGTGGTGGTGTCCCAGAGTGATGTGGTGGTGTCCCCGAGTGATGTGGTGGTGTCCCCGAGTGATGTGGTGGTGTCCCCGAGTGATGTGGTGGTGTCCCAGAGTGATTTGGTGGTGTCCCCGAGTGATGTGGTGGTGTCCCAGAGTGATGTGGTGATGTCCAAGAGTGATGTGGTGGTGTCCCAGAGTGATGTGGTGGTGTCCCCGAATGATGTGGTGGTGTCCCCGAATGATGTGGTGGTGTCCCCGAGTGATGTGGTGGTCTTCCTGAGTGATGTGGTGGTGCCCCTGAGAGATGTGGTGGTGTTCCCGAGTGATGTGGTGGTGCCCCCGAGTGATGTGGTGGTGCCTCCGAGTGAGTTGGTGGTGCCCCCGAGTGAGTTGGAGATGCCCCCGAGTGATGTGGTGGTGCCCCTGAGTGATGTGGTGGTGTCCCCGAGGGATGTGGTGGTGTCCCCGAGAGATGTGGTGGTGTCCCCGAGTGATGTGGTGGTGCCCCTGAGTGATGTGGTGGTGCCCCTGAGTGATGTGGTGGTGCCCCTGAGTGATGCGGGGGTTCCCCCGAGTGATGTGGAGGTGCCCCCGAGTGATGTGGTGGTGCCCCCGAGTGATGTGGTGGTGCCCCCGAGTGATGTGGTGGTGTCCCAGAAAGATGTGGTGGTGTCCCAGAGTGATGTGGTGGTGTCCCAGAGTGATGTGGTGATGTCCCAGAGTGATGTGGTGGTGTCCCAGAGTGATGTGGTGGTGTCCCCGAATGATGTGATGGTGTCCCCGAGTGATGTGGTGGTGTCCCCGAGTGATGTGGTGGTCTTCCTGAGTGATGTGGTGGTGCCCCTGAGAGATGTGGTGGTGCCCTCGAGTGAGTTGGAGGTGCCCCCGAGTGATGTGGTGGTGCCCCCGAGTGATGTGGTGTTGTCCCGGACTGATTTGGTGGTGCCCATGACTGATGTGGTGGTGTCCCCGAGTGATGTGGTGGTGTCCCCGAGTGATGTGGTGGTGTCCGAGTGATGTGGTGGTGCCCCCGAGTGATGTGGTGGTGCCCCCGAGTGATGTGGTGGTGCCCCCGAGTGATGTGGTGGTGCCCCCGAGTGATGTGGTGGTGTCCCCGAGTGATGTGGTAGTGTCCCAGAGTGATGTGGTGGTGTCCCAGAGTGATGTGGTGGTGCTCCAGAGTGATGTGGTGGTGTCCCCGAGTGATGTGGTCGTGTCCCCGAGTGATGTGGTGGTGTCCCAGAGTGATGTGGTGGTGTCCCCGAGTGATGTGGTGGTGTCCCCGAGTGATGTGGTGGTCTTCCTGAGTGATGTGGTGGTGCCCCTGAGAGATGTGGTGGTGCCCCCGAGTGAGTTGGTGGTGCCCCCGAGTGAGTTGGTGGTGCCCCCGAGTGAGTTGGAGGTGCCCCCGAGTGATGTGGTGGTGTCCCCGAGTGATGTGGTGGTGTCCCCGAGTGATGTGGTGGTGTCCCTGAGTGATGTGGTGGTGTCCCCGAGTGATGTGGTGGTGTCCCCGAGTGATGTGGTGGTGTCCCCGAGTGATGCGGGGGTTCCCCCGAGTGATGTGGAGGTGCCCCCGAGTGATGTGGAGGTGCCCCCGAGTGATGTGGTGGTGTCCCCGAGTGAGGTGGTGGTGTCCCAGAGTGATGTGGTGGTGTCCCGGAGTGATGTGGTGGTGCTCCTGAGTGATGTGGTGGTGTCCCAGAGTGATGTGGTGGTGTCCCCCCGAGTGATGTGGTGGTGTCCCCCCGAGTGATGTGGTGGTGTCCCCCCGAGTGATGTGGTGGTGTCCCCCCCGAGTGATGCGGTGGTGCCCCCCAGTGCTGTGGTGGTCCCCCCGAGTGATGTGGTGGTCTCCCCGAGTGATGCGGTGGTGTACCCGAGTGATGCGGTGGTGCCCCCGAGTGATGTGGTGGTGCCCCCGAGTGATGTGGTGGAGCCCCCGAGTGAGTTGGTGGTGCCCCCGAGTGAGTTGGAGGTGCCCCCGAGTGATGTGGTGGTGCCCCCGAGTGATGTGGTGTTGTCCCTGACTGATTTGGTGGTGCCCCTGACTGATGTGGTGGTGTCCCCGAGTGATGTGGTGGTGTCCCCGAGTGATGTGGTGGTGTCCGAGTGATGTGGTGGTGCCCCCGAGTGATGTGGTGGTGCCCCCGAGTGATGTGGTGGTGCCCCAGAGTGATGTGGTGGTGTCCCAGAGTGATGTGGTGGTGTCCCAGAGTGATGTGGTGGTGTCCCAGAGTGATGTGGTGGTGCTCCAGAGTGATGTGGTGGTGTCCCAGAGTGATGTGGTGGTGTCCCCGAGTGATGTGGTGGTGTCCCCGAGTGATGTGGTGGTGTCCCAGAGTGATGTGGTGGTGTCCCAGAGTGATGTGGTGGTGTCCCAGAGTGATGTGGTGGTGTCCCAGAGTGATGTGGTGGTGTCCCAGAGTGATGTGGTGATGTCCCAGAGTGATGTGGTGGTGTCCCAGAGTGATGTGGTGGTGTCCCAGAGTGATGTGGTGGTGTCCCCGAATGATGTGGTGGTGTCCTCGAATGATGTGGTGGTGTTCCTGAGTGATGTGGTGGTGTCCCCGAGTGATGTGGTGGTGTTCCGGAGTGATGTGGTGGTGTCCCTGAGTGATGTGGTGGTGTCCCTGAGTGATGTGGTGGTATTCCTGAGTGATGTGGTGGTGTCCATGAGTGATGTGGTGGTGTCCCCGAGTGATGTGGTGGTGCCCCCGAGTGATGTGGTGGTGCCCCTAAGTGATGTGGTGGTGTTCCTGAGTGATGTGGTGTGTGAGGGAGTGAGGGTGAGAGGGTTGTGAGGGTGTGGGGTGTGAGGGTGTGAGGTTGTGTGAGGGTGAGGGGTGTGAGGGTGTGAGGTTGTGTGAGGGTGAATGAGGGTGAGTGAGGGTGAGTGATGCGGTGGTGTCCCAGAGTGATGTGGTGGCGTCCCAGAGTGATGTGGTTGTGTCCCAGAGTGATGTGGTGGTGTCCCAGAGTGATGTGGTGGTCTTCCCGAGTGATGTGGTGGTGTCCCCGAGTGATGTGGTGGTGTCCCCGAGTGATGTGGTGGTGTCCCCGAGTAATGTGGTGGTGTCCCCGAGTGATGTGGTGGTGTCCCCGAGTGATGCGGTGGTGTACCCGAGTGATGCGGTGGTGCCCCCCCGAGTGATGTGGTGGTGTCCCCCCCGAGTGATGCGGTGGTGCCCCCCAGTGCTGTGGTGGTCCCCCCGAGTGATGTGGTGGTCTCCCCGAGTGATGCGGTGGTGTACCCGAGTGATGCGGTGGTGCCCCCCAGTGCTGTGGTGGTGCCCCCGAGTGATGTGGTGGTGCCCCCGAGTGAGTTGGTGGTGCCCCCGAGTGATGTGGTGGTGCCCCCGAGTGATGTGGTGTTGTCCCTGACTGATTTGGTGGTGCCCCTGACTGATGTGGTGGTGTCCCCGAGTGATGTGGTGGTGTCCCCGAGTGATGTGGTGGTGTCCCCGAGTGATGTGGTGGTGTCCGAGTGATGTGGTGGTGCCCCCGAGTGATGTGGTGGTGCCCCTGAGTGATGTGGTGGTGCCCCCGAGTGATGTGGTGGTGCCCCCGAGTGATGTGGTGGTGTCCCAGAGTGATGTGGTGGTGTCCCAGAGTGATGTGGTGATGTCCCAGAGTGATGTGGTGGTGTCCCAGAGTGATGTGGTGGTGTCCCCGAATGATGTGGTGGTGTCCCCGAGTGATGTGGTGGTGTCCCCGAGTGATGTGGTGGTGTCCCCGAGTGATGTGGTGGTGTCCCCGAGTGATGTGGTGGTGTTCCTGAGTGATGTGGTGGTGCCCCTGAGTGATGTGGTGGTGTTCCGGAGTGATGTGGTGGTATTCCTGAGTGATGTGGTGGTGTCCATGAGTGATGTGGTGGTATCCCTGAGTGATGTGGTGGTGTCTCTGAGTGATGTGGTGGTGTCCCCAAGTGATGTGGTGGTGCCCCTGAGTGATGTGGTGGTGTTCCTGAGTGATGTGGTGGTGCCCCTGAGTGATGTGGTGGTGTTCCTGAGTGATGTGGTGGTGTTCCTGAGTGATGTGGTGGTGCCCCTGAGTGATGTGGTGGTGTTCCGGAGTGATGTGGTGGTGTCCCTGAGTGATGTGGTGGTGTCCCTGAGTGATGTGGTGGTGTCCCTGAGTGATGTGGTGGTGTCCCTGAGTGATGTGGTGGTGTCCCCGAGTGATGTGGTGGTGCCCCCGAGTGATGTGGTGGTGCCCCTAAGTGATGTGGTGGTGTTCCTGAGTGATGTGGTGTGTGAGGGAGTGAGGGTGAGAGGGTTGTGAGGGTGTGGGGTGTGAGGGTGTGAGGTTGTGTGAGGGTGAGGGGTGTGAGGGTGTGAGGTTGTGTGAGGGTGAATGAGGGTGAGTGAGGGTGAGTGATGCGGTGGTGTCCCAGAGTGATGTGGTGGCGTCCCAGAGTGATGTGGTTGTGTCCCAGAGTGATGTGGTGGTGTCCCAGAGTGATGTGGTGGTCTTCCCGAGTGATGTGGTGGTGTCCCCGAGTGATGTGGTGGTGTCCCCGAGTGATGTGGTGGTGTCCCCGAGTGATGTGGTGGTGTCCCCGAGTGATGCGGTAGTGTACCCGAGTGATGCGGTGGTGCCCCCCAGTGCTGCGGTGGTGCCCCCGAGTGATGTGGTGGTGTCCCTGAGTGATGTGGTGGTGTCCACGAGTGATGTGGTGGTGTCCCCGAGTGATGTGGTGGTGTTCCTGAGTGATGTGGTGGTACCCCTGAGTGATGTGGTGGTGTTCCGGAGTGATGTGGTGGTATTCCTGAGTGATGTGGTGGTGTCCATGAGTGATGTGGTGGTATCCCTGAGTGATGTGGTGGTGTCTCTGAGTGATGTGTTGGTGTCCCAAGTGATGTGGTGGTGCCCCTGAGTGATGTGGTGGTGTTCCTGAGTGATGTGGTGGTGCCCCTGAGTGATGTGGTGGTGCCTCTGAGTGATGTGGTGGTGTCCCCAAGTGATGTGGTGGTGCCCCTGAGTGATGTGGTGGTGTTCCTAAGTGATGTGGTGGTGCCCCTGAGTGATGTGGTGGTGTTCCTGAGTGATGTGGTGGTGTTCCTGAGTGATGTGGTGGTGCCCCTGAGTGATGTGGTGGTGTTCCGGAGTGATGTGGTGGTGTCCCTGAGTGATGTGGTGGTGTCCCTGAGTGATGTGGTGGTGTCCCTGAGTGATGTGGTGGTGTCCCTGAGTGATGTGGTGGTGTCCCCGAGTGATGTGGTGGTGTCCCCGAGTGATGTGGTGGTGCCCCCGAGTGATGTGGTGGTGCCCCTAAGTGATGTGGTGGTGTTCCTGAGTGATGTGGTGTGTGAGGGAGTGAGGGTGAGAGGGTTGTGAGGGTGTGGGGTGTGAGGGTGTGTGAGGGTGAGGGGTGTGAGGGTGTGAGGTTGTGTGAGGGTGAATGAGGGTGAGTGAGGGTGAGTGATGCGGTGGTGTCCCAGAGTGATGTGGTGGCGTCCCAGAGTGATGTGGTTGTGTCCCAGAGTGATGTGGTGGTGTCCCAGAGTGATGTGGTGGTCTTCCCGAGTGATGTGGTGGTGTCCCCGAGTGATGTGGTGGTGTCCCCGAGTGATGTGGTGGTGTCCCCGAGTGATGTGGTGGTGTCCCCGAGTGATGCGGTGGTGTACCCGAGTGATGCGGTGGTGCCCCCCAGTGCTGCAGTGGTGCCCCCGAGTGATGTGGTGGTGTCCCTGAGTGATGTGGTGGTGTCCACGAGTGATGTGGTGGTGTCCCCGAGTGATGTGGTGGTGTTCCTGAGTGATGTGGTGGTACCCCTGAGTGATGTGGTGGTGTTCCGGAGTGATGTGGTGGTATTCCTGAGTGATGTGGTGGTGTCCATGAGTGATGTGGTGGTATCCCTGAGTGATGTGGTGGTGTCTCTGAGTGATGTGGTGGTGTCCCAAGTGATGTGGTGGTGCCCCTGAGTGATGTGGTGGTGTTCCTGAGTGATGTGGTGGTGCCCCTGAGTGATGTGGTGGTGTTCCTGAGTGATGTGGTGGTGTTCCTGAGTGATGTGGTGGTGTTCCTGAGTGATGTGGTGGTGTTCCGGAGTGATGTGGTGGTGTTCCGGAGTGATGTGGTGGTGTTCCGGAGTGATGTGGTGGTGTTCCGGAGTGATGTGGTGGTGTCCCTGAGTGATGTGGTGGTGTCCCTGAGTGATGTGGTGGTGTCCCCGAGTGATGTGGTGGTGCCCCCGAGTGATGTGGTGGTGCCCCTAAGTGATGTGGTGGTGTTCCTGAGTGATGTGGTGTGTGAGGGAGTGAGGGTGAGAGGGTTGTGAGGGTGTGGGGTGTGAGGGTGTGAGGTTGTGTGAGGGTGAGGGGTGTGAGGGTGTGAGGTTGTGTGAGGGTGAATGAGTGTGAGTGAGGGTGAGTGATGCGGTGGTGTCCCAGAGTGATGTGGTGGCATCCCAGAGTGATGTGGTGGTGTCCCCGAATGATGTGGTTGTGTCCCAGAGTGATGTGGTGGTGTCCCAGAGTGATGTGGTGGTGTCCCCGAGTGATGTGGTGGTGTCCCCGAGTGATGCGGTGGTGTACCCGAGTGATGCGGTGGTGCCCCCCAGTGCTGCGGTGGTCCCCCCGAGTGATGTGGTGGTGCCCCCGAGTGATGTGGTGGTGCCCCCGAGTGAGTTGGTGGTGCCCCCGAGTGAGTTGGTGGTGCCCCCGAGTGATGTGGTGGTGTCCCAGAGTGATGTGGTGGTGTCCCCGAGTGATGTGGTGGTGTCCCCGAGTGATGTGGTGGTTTCCCCGAGTGATGTGGTGGTGTCCCAGAGTGATTTGGTGGTGTCCCCGAGTGATGTGGTGGTGTCCCAGAGTGATGTGGTGATGTCCAAGAGTGATGTGGTGGTGTCCCAGAGTGATGTGGTGGTGTCCCCGAATGATGTGGTGGTGTCCCCGAATGATGTGGTGGTGTCCCCGAGTGATGTGGTGGTCTTCCTGAGTGATGTGGTGGTGCCCCTGAGAGATGTGGTGGTGTTCCCGAGTGATGTGGTGGTGCCCCCGAGTGATGTGGTGGTGCCTCCGAGTGAGTTGGTGGTGCCCCCGAGTGAGTTGGAGATGCCCCCGAGTGATGTGGTGGTGCCCCTGAGTGATGTGGTGGTGTCCCCGAGGGATGTGGTGGTGTCCCCGAGAGATGTGGTGGTGTCCCCGAGTGATGTGGTGGTGCCCCTGAGTGATGTGGTGGTGCCCCTGAGTGATGCGGGGGTTCCCCCGAGTGATGTGGAGGTGCCCCCGAGTGATGTGGTGGTGCCCCCGAGTGATGTGGTGGTGCCCCCGAGTGATGTGGTGGTGTCCCCGAGTGATGTGGTGGTGTCCCCGAGTGAGGTGGTGGTGTCCCAGAGTGATGTGGTGGTGTCCCGGAGTGATGTGATGGTGCTCCTGAGTGATGTGGTGGTGTCCCAGAGTGATGTGGTGGTGTCCCAGTATGATGTGGTGGTGTCCCAGAGTGATGTGGTGGTGTTTCCGAGTGATGTGGTGGTGTCCCCGAGTGATGTGGTGGTGTCCCCGAGTGATGTGATGGTGTCCCCGAGTGATGTGGTGGTGTCCCCGAGTGATGTGGTGGTGTCCCCGAGTGATGTGGTGGTGTCCCCGAGTGATGTGATGGTGTCCCCGAGTGATGTGGTGGTGTCCCCGAGTGATGTGGTGGTGTCCCCGAGTGATGTGGTGGTGTCCCAGAGTGATGTGGTGGTGTCCCAGAGTGATGTGGTGGTGTCCCAGAGTGATGTGGTGGTGTCCCCGAGTGATGTGGTGGTGCCCCCGAGTGATGTGGTGGTGCCCCTAAGTGATGTGGTGGTGTTCCTGAGTGATGTGGTGTGTGAGGGAGTGAGGGTGAGAGGGTTGTGAGGGTGTGGGGTGTGAGGGTGTGAGGTTGTGTGAGGGTGAGGGGTGTGAGGGAGTGAGGTTGTGTGAGGGTGAATGAGTGTGAGTGAGGGTGAGTGATGCGGTGGTGTCCCAGAGTGATGTGGTGGCGTCCCAGAGTGATGTGGTGGTGTCCCCGAATGATGTGGTTGTGTCCCAGAGTGATGTGGTGGTGTCCCCGAGTGATGTGGTGGTCTTCCCGAGTGATGTGGTGGTGTCCCCGAGTGATGTGGTGGTGTCCCCGAGTGATGTGGTGGTGTCCCCGAGTGATGCGGTGGTGTACCCGAGTGATGCGGTGGTGCCCCCCAGTGCTGCGGTGGTGCCCCCGAGTGATGTGGTGGTCCCCCCGAGTGATGTGGTGGTGCCCCCGAGTGATGTGGTGGTGCCCCCGAGTGAGTTGGTGGTGCCCCCGAGTGAGTTGGAGGTGCCCCCGAGTGATGTGGTGGTGCCCCCGAGTGATGTGGTGTTGTCCCTGACTGATTTGGTGGTGCCCCTGACTGATGTGGTGGTGTCCCCGAGTGATGTGGTGGTGTCCCAGAGTGATGTGGTGGTGCTCCAGAGTGATGTGGTGGTGTCCCAGAGTGATGTGGTGGTGTCCCCGAGTGATGTGGTGGTGTCCCCGAGTGATGTGGTGGTGTCCCCGAGTGATGTGGTGGTGTCCCCGAGTGATGTGGTGGTGTCCCAGAGTGATTTGGTGGTGTCCCCGAGTGATGTGGTGGTGTCCCAGAGTGATGTGGTGATGTCCAAGAGTGATGTGGTGGTGTCCCAGAGTGATGTGGTGGTGTCCCCGAATGATGTGGTGGTGTCCCAGAGTGATGTGGTGGTGTCCCCGAGTGATGTGGTCGTCTTCCTGAGTGATGTGGTGGTGCCCCTGAGAGATGTGGTGGTGTTCCCGAGTGATGTGGTGGTGCCCCCGAGTGATGTGGTGGTGCCTCCGAGTGAGTTGGTGGTGCCCCCGAGTGAGTTGGAGGTGCCCCCGAGTGATGTGGTGGTGCCCCTGAGTGATGTGGTGGTGTCCCCGAGTGATGTGGTGGTGTCCCCGAGTGATGTGGTGGTGCCCCTGAGTGATGCAGGGGTTCCCCCGAGTGATGTGGAGGTGCCCCCGAGTGATGTGGTGGTGCCCCCGAGTGATGTGGTGGTCTTCCGAGTGATGTGGTGGTGTCCCCGAGTGATGTGGTGGTGTCCCCGAGTGATGCGGTGGTGTACCCGAGTGATGCGGTGGTGCCCCCCAGTGCTGCGGTGGTGCCCCCGAGTGATGTGGAGGTGCCCCCGAGTGATGTGGTGGTGCCCCCGAGTGATGTGGTGGTCTTCCCGAGTGATGTGGTGGTGTCCCCGAGTGATGTGGTGGTGTCCCCGAGTGATGCGGTGGTGTACCCGAGTGAGTTGGCGGTGCCCCCGAGTGAGTTGGAGGTGCCCCCGAGTGATGTGGTGGTGCCCCCGAGTGATGTGGTGTTGTCCCTGACTGATTTGGTGGTGCCCCTGACTGATGTGGTGGTGTCCCCGAGTGATGTGGTGGTGTCCCAGAGTGATGTGGTGGTGCTCCAGAGTGATGTGGTGGTGTCCCAGAGTGATGTGGTGGTGTCCCCGAGTGATGTGGTGGTGTCCCCGAGTGATGTGGTGGTGTCCCCGAGTGATGTGGTGGTGTCCCAGAGTGATTTGGTGGTGTCCCCGAGTGATGTGGTGGTGTCCCAGAGTGATGTGGTGATGTCCAAGAGTGATGTGGTGGTGTCCCAGAGTGATGTGGTGGTGTCCCCGAATGATGTGGTGGTGTCCCAGAGTGATGTGGTGGTGTCCCCGAGTGATGTGGTCGTCTTCCTGAGTGATGTGGTGGTGCCCCTGAGAGATGTGGTGGTGTTCCCGAGTGATGTGGTGGTGCCCCCGAGTGATGTGGTGGTGCCTCCGAGTGAGTTGGTGGTGCCCCCGAGTGAGTTGGAGGTGCCCCCGAGTGATGTGGTGGTGCCCCTGAGTGATGTGGTGGTGTCCCCGAGTGATGTGGTGGTGTCCCCGAGTGATGTGGTGGTGCCCCTGAGTGATGCAGGGGATCCCCCGAGTGATGTGGAGATGCCCCCGAGTGATGTGGTGGTGCCCCCGAGTGATGTGGTGGTCTTCCCGAGTGATGTGGTGGTGTCCCCGAGTGATGTGGTGGTGTCCCCGAGTGATGCGGTGGTGTACCCGAGTGATGCGGTGGTGCCCCCCAGTGCTGCGGTGGTGCCCCTGAGTGATGTGGTGGTCCCCCCGAGTGATGTGGTGGTGCCCCCGAGTGATGTGGTGGTGCCCCCTAGTGAGTTGGTGGTGCCCCCGAGTGAGTTGGAGGTGCCCCCGAGTGATGTGGTGGTGCCCCCGAGTGATGTGGTGTTGTCCCTGACTGATTTGGTCGTGCCCCTGACTGATGTGGTGGTGTCCCCGAGTGATGTGGTGGTGTCCCAGAGTGATGTGGTGGTGCTCCAGAGTGATGTGGTGGTGTACCAGAGTGATGTGGTGGTGTCCCCGAGTGATGTGGTGGTGTCCCCGAGTGATGTGGTGGTGTCCCCGAGTGATGTGGTGGTGTCCCAGAGTGATTTGGTGGTGTCCCAGAGTGATGTGGTGATGTCCAAGAGTGATGTGGTGGTGTCCCAGAGTGATGTGGTGGTGTCCCCGAATGATGTGGTGGTGTCCCAGAGTGATGTGGTGGTGTCCCCGAGTGATGTGGTGGTCTTCCTGAGTGATGTGGTGGTGCCCCTGAGAGATGTGGTGGTGTTCCCGAGTGATGTGGTGGTGCCCCCGAGTGATGTGGTGGTGCCTCCGAGTGAGTTGGTGGTGCCCCCGAGTGAGTTGGAGGTGCCCCCGAGTGATGTGGTGGTGCCCCCGAGTGATGTGGTGGTGTCCCCGAGGGATGTGGTGGTGTCCCCGAGGGATGTGGTGGTGTCCCCGAGTGATGTGGTGGTGTCCCCGAGTGATGTGGTGGTGCCCCTGAGTGATGCAGGGGTTCCCCCCGAGTGATGTGGAGGTGCCCCCGAGTGATGTGGTGGTGCCCCCGAGTGATGTGGTGGTGCCCCCGAGTGATGTGGTGGTGTCCCCGAGTGATGTGGTGGTGTCCCCGAGTGAGGTGGTGGTGTCCCAGAGTGATGTGGTGGTGTCCCAGAGTGATGTGATGGTGCTCCTGAGTGATGTGGTGGTGTCCTGAGTGATGTGGTGGTGTCCCAGAATGATGTGGTGGTGTCCCAGAGTGATGTGGTGGTGTTCCCGAGTGATGTGGTGGTGTCCCCGAGTGATGTGGTGGTGTCCCCGAGTGATGTGGTGGTGTCCCCGAGTGATGTGGTGGTGTCCCCGAGTGATGTGATGGTGTCCCCGAGTGATGTGGTGGTGTCCCCGAGTGATGTGGTGGTGTCCCCGAGTGATGTGGTGGTGTCCCCGAGTGATGCGGTAGTGTATCCGAGTGATGCGGTGGTGCCCCCCAGTGCTGCGGTGGTGCCCCCGAGTGATGTGGTGGTGCCCCCGAGTGATGTGGTGGTGCCCCCGAGTGATGTGGTGGTGCCCCCGAGTGAGTTGGTGGTGCCCCCGAGTGAGTTGGAGGTGCCCCCGAGTGATGTGGTGGTGCCCCCGAGTGATGTGGTGTTGTCCCTGACTGATTTGGTGGTGCCCCTGACTGATGTGGTGGTGTCCCCGAGTGATGTGGTGGTGTCCCAGAGTGATGTGGTGGTGCTCCAGAGTGATGTGGTGGTGTCCCAGAGTGATGTGGTGGTGTCCCCGAGTGATGTGGTGGTGTCCCCGAGTGATGTGGTGGTGTCCCCGAGTGATGTGGTGGTGTCCCCGAGTGATGTGGTGGTGTCCCAGAGTGATGTGGTAGTGTCCCCGAGTGATGTGGTGGTGTCCCCGAGTGATGTGGTGGTGTCCCAGAGTGATGTGGTGATGTCCAAGAGTGATGTGGTGGTGTCCCAGAGTGATGTGGTGGTGTCCCCGAATGATGTGGTGGTGTCCCAGAGTGATGTGGTGGTGTCCCCGAGTGATGTGGTGGTTTTCCTGAGTGATGTGGTGGTGCCCCTGAGAGATGTGGTGGTGTTCCCGAGTGATGTGGTGGTGCCCCCGAGTGATGTGGTGGTGCCTCCGAGTGAGTTGGTGGTGCCCCCGAGTGAGTTGGAGGTGCCCCCGAGTGATGTGGTGGTGCCCCTGAGTGATGTGGTGGTGTCCCCGAGGGATGTGGTGGTGTCCCCGAGTGATGTGGTGGTGTCCCCGAGTGATGTGGTGGTGTCCCCGAGTGATGTGGTGGTGTCCCCGAGTGATGTGGTGGTGCCCCTGAGTGATGCGGGGGTTCCCCCGAGTGATGTGGAGGTGCCCCCGAGTGATGTGGTGGTGCCCCTGAGTGATGTGGTGGTGCCCCCGAGTGATGTGGTGGTGTCCCCGAGTGATGTGGTGGTGTCCCAGAGTGATGTGGTGGTGTCCCAGAGTGATGTGGTGGTGTCCCAGAATGATGTGGTGGTGTCCCAGAATGATGTGGTGGTGTCCCAGAGTGATGTGGTGGTGTTCCCGAGTGATGTGGTGGTGTTCCCGAGTGATGTGGTGGTGTCCCGAGTGATGTGGTGGTGTCCCCGAGTGATGTGGTGGTGTCCCCGAGTGATGTGATGGTGTCCCCGAGTGATGTGGTGGTGTCCCCGAGGGATGTGGTGGTGTCCCCGAGTGATGTGGTGGTGTCCCCGAGTGATGTGATGGTGTCCCCGAGTGATGTGGTGGTGTCCCCGAGTGATGTGGTGGTGTCCCAGAGTGATGTGGTGGTGTCCCCGAATGATGTGGTGGTGTCCCCGAGTGATGTGGTGGTGTCCCCGAGTGATGTGGTGGTCTTCCTGAGTGATGTGGTGGTGCCCCTGAGAGATGTGGTGGTGTTCCTGAGTGATGTGGTGGTGTTCCTGAGTGATGTGGTGGTATTTCTGAGTGATGTGGTGGTATTCCCGAGTGATGTGGTGGTATTCCTGAGTGATGTGGTGGTATTCCTGAGTGATGTGGTGGTGTCCCCGAGTGATGTGGTGGTGTCCCTGAGTGATGTGGTGGTGTCCCTGAGTGATGTGGTGTCCACGAGTGATGTGGTGGTGTCCTCGAGTGATGTGGTGGTGTTCCTGAGTGATGTGGTGGTGCCCCTGAGTGATGTGGTGGTGTTCCGGAGTGATGTGGTGGTATTCCTGAGTGATGTGGTGGTGTCCATGAGTGATGTGGTGGTATCCCTGAGTGATGTGGTGGTGTCTCTGAGTGATGTGGTGGTGTCCCCGAGTGATGTGGTGGTGCCCCTGAGTGATGTGGTGGTGTTCCTGAGTGATGTGGTGGTGCCCCTGAGTGATGTGGTGGTGTTCCTGAGTGATGTGGTGGTGCCCCTGAGTGATGTGGTGGTGTTCCGGAGTGATGTGGTGGTGTCCCTGAGTGATGTGGTGGTGTCCCCGAGTGATGTGGTGGTGCCCCCGAGTGATGTGGTGGTGCCCCTAAGTGATGTGGTGGTGTTCCTGAGTGATGTGGTGTGTGAGGGAGTGAGGGTGAGAGGGTTGTGAGGGTGTGGGGTGTGAGGTTGTGTGAGGGTGAATGAGGGTGAGTGAGGGTGAGTGATGCGGTGGTGTCCCAGAGTGATGTGGTGGCATCCCAGAGTGATGTGGTGGTGTCCCCGAATGATGTGGTTGTGTCCCAGAGTGATGTGATGGTGTCCCCGAGTGATGTGGTGGTGTCCCCGAGGGATGTGGTGGTGTCCCTGAGTGATGTGGTGGTGTCCCCGAGTGATGTGATGGTGTCCCCGAGTGATGTGGTGGTGTCCCCGAGTGATGTGGTGGTGTCCCAGAGTGATGTGGTGGTGTCCCAGAGTGATGTGGTGATGTCCCAGAGTGATGTGGTGGTGTCCCAGAGTGATGTGGTGGTGTCCCCGAATGATGTGGTGGTGTCCCCGAGTGATGTGGTGGTGTCCCCGAGTGATGTGGTGGTCTTCCTGAGTGATGTGGTGGTGCCCCTGAGAGATGTGGTGGTGTTCCTGAGTGATGTGGTGGTGTTCCTGAGTGATGTGGTGGTATTTCTGAGTGATGTGGTGGTATTCCCGAGTGATGTGGTGGTATTCCTGAGTGATGTGGTGGTATTCCTGAGTGATGTGGTGGTGTCCCAGAGTGATGTGGTGGTGTCCCTGAGTGATGTGGTGGTGTCCCTGAGTGATGTGGTGTCCACGAGTGATGTGGTGGTGTCCTCGAGTGATGTGGTGGTGTTCCTGAGTGATGTGGTGGTGCCCCTGAGTGATGTGGTGGTGTTCCGGAGTGATGTGGTGGTATTCCTGAGTGATGTGGTGGTGTCCATGAGTGATGTGGTGGTATCCCTGAGTGATGTGGTGGTGTCTCTGAGTGATGTGGTGGTGTCCCCGAGTGATGTGGTGGTGCCCCTGAGTGATGTGGTGGTGTTCCTGAGTGATGTGGTGGTGCCCCTGAGTGATGTGGTGGTGTTCCTGAGTGATGTGGTGGTGTTCCTGAGTGATGTGGTGGTGCCCCTGAGTGATGTGGTGGTGTTCCGGAGTGATGTGGTGGTGTCCCTGAGTGATGTGGTGGTGTCCCCGAGTGATGTGGTGGTGCCCCCGAGTGATGTGGTGGTGCCCCTAAGTGATGTGGTGGTGTTCCTGAGTGATGTGGTGTGTGAGGGAGTGAGGGTGAGAGGGTTGTGAGGGTGTGGGGTGTGAGGGTGTGAGGTTGTGTGAGGGTGAATGAGGGTGAGTGAGGGTGAGTGATGCGGTGGTGTCCCAGAGTGATGTGGTGGCATCCCAGAGTGATGTGGTGGTGTCCCCGAATGATGTGGTTGTGTCCCAGAGTGATGTGGTGGTGTCCCAGAGTGATGTGGTGGTGTCCCCGAGTGATGTGGTGGTCTTCCTGAGTGATGTGGTGGTGCCCCTGAGAGATGTGGTGGTGTTCCTAGTTACGTTCACCGCGTCAAGAAATATTGGAATTCTTAGTTGTAGTAGGAAACAGAGGCAGAGTGGCATAGAGCCGGGACTGGACTCCCTAAGAAAACCCTCAGGAATATTGGAAGCACTTGAGTGTCCCACTTACAGGCCTTAGCAATGTCAGTTAAGTGGATCACGCCAATGAGAGGTACTTAATATTCATCCATGTGCAAGTAAATACAGTAAAGCATCTTGTCAATAGGTATTGGCAAGGTTTGTTACCACATCTGAATGAATGATATGAATCAATTGTAAATACGATTGCATTAATTAATAATTAATTGTGGGTTTCTAAAGCGCTAGAATCGACTCCCGAAGGAGTAGCTCTGCGCTGTAGACCGCTGGGGAACCCGTCCTGGCTTTCCCTGTGAGATGGTCCCTACTGGGTATCTCCAAGGTGAAACCAGGCATCCCCGGCATATGTGGGGGGCCGTTGTGGAGATGAGGCAAGCTTTTGCCCAGAGTTGCCGAGTGTGATCCCTGGTTAGAGTAGGCACCGAGGCGAGAATTATCGAGTCCGCTGACCCTGGTCCACGGCCCTGCCTGCCGTCGGGGATAGAACCCTGGTCCCGGGCCGTCCTCTGCTTCCGGGTCTACTGCCTCTAACCAGTGAGCCACACCACTCCACTAACATGAGGACAGAACAGGAACTTTGTCCATTTTAACTGTTACATTCAACACATGGTCCCTTGTGAGAAGCTCAATGGATGGATTAGGAACACAAAGAACACATGTGTACACAATAGGAACATGTAACACCATATTTCCTAGTTAACATCTGCACTGTAGATCTTTCAAAACTACAAGATGCCCCTATGGCCAACAACCAAATGTTTCAAGATAGCCAGATTCAAAATGGCTTATTAACAATCATGTTACCTTATTTAAAACCCGGTGTGGGTTACAATCATTAAACTGATAAACTGAAAAGAAATGCTAGAGAGTGGTATCTGTTAAAATATTTGTAAATTCATTACCATTAAATATATGGTTATTTCTGGTTTGTACCTACAGTGACTTGAGATGTGCCTGTAGACAAGAGGGTAAAATTTAGCAGCAATACCAAAACTGAAATGGAAAAATGGTGGTGTACTTCTTACTCTTCTTCGTAATGTTTTTAAATACAAGGATTCCTCAATTGCTTTTTATGCCTGCTTAGTTACATTTTATCTACCTCATTCTTTCACTCCAGAAGGTGAACTAGGACAGCCTGTTATGTATATAGATGCAACTAAATATGTGCCTTCTGTTTTGGGAAACTGACTTCTATTCTCCATTGAAAAGCCGCACTGAGATCCAAAAGTGAACACCTTACAGACCAGCCTTAAAGCACCTGAAACTACAGAGAAGAGAAAGAGTGTTCTGAAAACACATTCCTAGAAATGTTACTCTACACGATTATGCTCAGAGCATAAGTCATATTCTTAGTCCACAAATGACCCCATTGTGAACAGCAAGAGTAACATTTCAGCCATGTCTAACTTGAAGCACGCTGAATTAATCAAGAGACTTCATCAAAAATCAACAGAACATAACACCCAGAGAGGACATGCCTGCGACGTCTAGTACAGCAGACTGACAGAGCTTGCATTCCACAAACACCAGGCTGTCCCTGAGCACAGCACCGGAGAAGCGACTGAAAACACGTGAGCACAGACTGCCCAGCTTGGTGCCCGGCTCGCCAGACACCTCGTCGCCACTGTGTTAATTCAGCAGAGTTACTTTTAGAAAACGGATTGCTGCTTCACTCTGCACTCGCTAGCCAGAGCTGGCATCAATCTGTCAAAAATATATACCTTTAATAACTGCACCATTCACAAGGCAGGGGAAGCCATCTCAAGAGAGATGACAGAGATGGGCACCGGATGACTGGGGAGAGCCACTGTCCCCAGCCTAGGATTACAATAATTTAACAAGACGTGCGCGTGACGAACACTGCCGTGGGGCGGGACTTCCGTTTCCTGCTGGAAGCTCGCGCCCACGGAGTGGCTGGCCAGGAGAGGAGCAGTGGTGACGCGGGCGGGGCTCCCATGCCCGAGGGAGAGCCCCGCGGTGGCGGCTGAAGTCCGGAGTTGCGTCCATGCGGTAAGTGGGGCTTAGTTGTAGTGGGGGTGGCAGCAGGGGGTGGCGGCAGGGGAGGGGGGGATGGGGTGTGTGCGCGTGTGTGGGTGTAGCTGTGTGTGCGCGTGTGTAGCTGTATGTATATGTGTGACTGTATGTCTGTTAGCTGTGCGTGTGTATATGTGGGGCTGTGTGACTGTAAGTGCGTCATGATGCATTGTGCCTGCATGTGTGTTTGTGTGTGTTTGTGCGCATGCGTGAGTGTGGCTGTGTGTGATTGAGAGAGGCTGTGAATGTGAGACAGGAGATGCGCACGGCGCCGTGCGCGCCCACGAGGAGAAATCGGCGCTCGTGCCCATCCCCTGTCTCAGATTCCCAGGAGACGGGCGACAATAGTGGTCGACCTGGGCGCATGCTTCGCATGCGTACTCTAGCTCGACCAAAAAAAGAGGGGGGAGGTTTCTAAAAAAATTCACGGATTAGTTTACACTGGTGAAACAAACCTGAAAACAAGGGAGGCTATTTTTGCTCAGGCACCCCCCGGCCCCAGCTCAATTTGCATATATTAAATGGGCCGGCCCAGGGAGAGAAAGGGAATGACACCTCTGCCGTTTATAAAAGGGAGGTAATGGATGCCCATCTACCTCCAGAAAGGCCACTCAGGCACCCACTGGGCCGCTGGCGGCATTGAACAAAGCAGAAACTGCCTCCCCTCCCCCACCCCCAGGCTTCTCAAAAAAGCAGCCGACAGATGGAATTCGGATACCTGGCCCTCGGGCACTGCCCGAGCGCCCGCGTTACCAATCCGATGCTGTTAACCACCACTTAGAAAATTGTAAAAACTATGGTGAAATTATTTTCTGCAATCTACTTATTTCTAGAAGCTAGAATGATTAGTACGTTAGGACAGCAACCTTGTTTGAATGTGTAAAAAATGCAAATGTAGCCTCGATCTTTTGCAGAAAAAAGTTATGAAGGCTTTACTACCAACTACCTTTAATGTCCAAAAAAGTGCTCAGCACTCGAAAAACCCCTCAGCACATAACTGATTTATAGCAGATATTACAGTTATCAATCTCATCTATATTCATTTTACCAACGGCAGAAAAATAAAAGGATGAGTCACCCTGCATGGTTTCAAACTTTGTTGAAACGTTCAGATATTTTATGAACTATATATCAGCAGTTTAGCGGTTACAAACCGTGAGCACACTAATGAAGTAAAGAGAGGCACCTTGCGCAACATTCCAGAGAGAAGAAACACATTCTCCCCGTACAAGTGATTGAGGGATCAGTGTGCTGTTGTCTGTCCCTCTTGACCAGTTATTCATTTGCTTCCCATCTTATTGATTTGTTCGTGTTCCATTTGTCTCCTGGCATTAGTCTCAATTCCTCACCCAGTACATCCTCCCACTTCTCTCGCTAAAAGGCCTCTGTCTACCATGGATGCCGAGTGACTGATGCGTGGGATAGGACCTTCCTAGGTGATGCGATAACGTACACTTTATGCCATATCCTCATTCTCTTATGCATGAGACAGTATGCTGTACTTAACTGTCCGTCCGTCACCCGTGTCGCTTGCACTGTAGAAAATACCAGAACATTGTAGAATAGACTAGAACAGTGGAACCTTGCCATCACGAAGTTCTAGAACGCAGTGCGAGGAGCCTGGTATGCTGTGGCGTATGGAATAAACCTGAAGCTTCTCTTCACTCTGGTCTGCTTATTGAGTAACCCACTTAACTTGCATTGGGGGAGTGACAGAGAGAAACTTGGGACTAGAGGTCACTCTTCAGCATGTAATTGATTCAGTAAAGGGACAGCACTACTGTAACTTGATGTTGCGGAGACATAGTGTTCGGAAGACAGACCACAGAAATGTTTGACAAGCTGGTTGAACAATACGCCATTGAGAGCTTACCAGTTTTGGCAGTGGGTGTTGCTTTGGTGAGCCATAAGCTCACCTCGGTGGAACTGAGAGGGAGAAAAACAAACACGAGCAACAAATACAGTGGGAAACCGAAATCCAATGTGACTAACGGAACATTGACAGGCAAAGTCTGAAAACAATGTGTGGTCATAAATATTGCTCTACCACTGATAACTGGGCATCGAACACAGGAAGTGAATAACTAAATATTCACAGCTAGTAGTCTAGTGTTCCCTTTCGCCTCAGTTCCCACAGACCTGTTCTCCATATTTTCCAACCCCTGTGAGCCTGATGCTTTGTCTGCCTGAGCTTATCCTGAATCCTGACACACCCACCCACACACAGACCACAGCCATCACTAAACCGTACTGACCGAAGGTATGATGTAAATACTTTCCCATTTAACTGTTTTCATACGAAATATGTCCCTATTGTTTAAGTGGGTTGATGCCACAGTTATAACTATGTTTCTTCACATTCATTTGACTACATTGTGCATTTTGGATAGGATGACATGAAACCTGAATTTAACACAGGACTTATGGTACTATAGTATTTGTCAACAGTAAAGGTGACCATCATCAGATATTTTTTCTAGATACAACCACTTCCTGCTCATGGCGGAGATCAAATAACCCAGTAATGTTACACTATGCTTAGTAGATTTTGTGGCTGATTTGGATGTGATAATTATGCAAATAACATTTGTGATGCCTGTGTTTGCATGCGTTAACATATGAAACGCAAACCTTTGGGTTTGCCAATGCTTGCTCCGTAGATGGCACTGAACCAGCTTGTCTGCTTATTATCTCGTTTGTACTCTTTGCAGGAGTTTATGAAGCAATATTTCAAAACGAATTAATGTAGAGGAGCTGATGTGGAAGATACATAACGCTAGCTTTTATCAGTTTTCATTTTCACTAGAGGGATCGCTAGGGACCGGAAAAGCTTTTTAAATGTCATGCCTTTATTTTGCAAACAGAAAAGGGTGCTGCTCAAAGGCAAATGTAGATTATTTCTATGTATTTATAGAAGAAAATATGTAATTTTAGTGGCTAAATCGCTCGCCTTGGAACCAGGAAAGATTGCTGGATTAATAAATTCAGCTGTGTGCCGAAAATTGTAAAGATGTGTTTTGCAGTATAAAATAAGATACTTGGGGGACATTTTTACTGTAAGGGGAGAGAAAAAGGTGGGATGAGATGAAGAAGTAGATGCAAAAGCAATATAAGTAGTAGTGAGTTTAGTTTTTGTGCCACATAACAGGCAGAGTACATTGCTTTGTTAGCGAAGCAGCCAGTCTTGTAAAGAGGGCACGATTCCAATGGAAATAATAGGAGAGATTTGAGAAGAGGTGAGATCAGGTCAAATTTCTTGATGTTGGTGATCAATGTAGCTGCAGAGTGGAGGGCAGCTCCAATAGGTGCAAGGCCGGTTTTAGGAAGGCCTGTGAACAGGAATTTTTCCACATAAGTCTGTACATTTACAGAGGCTTGAATAGCATTTTCAAAGCCAGCACTGGAGGAGGTGTATGATGTTATGCAGATGTTTGAGTTGGAATCTTGCACTTATTAACAAAACTGCCAAAGGTGAGATTGTTATTTATCCATTTAGAAGAGGCGTAGAGGAGGTTTTGTTTTTTTTGGAAGGGTGGTTAGCTCATCGATTTTAGTGAGCCAGCATATGTTAATTGTCATCGTTTTTTGACAAAGGAGGAGAAAATTGGCTTTCTTGGGATTTCGTTTACGGTTCATCTGAGACATCCATGCAGCAATGTCTTTCAGACACTGATCTAGCCTGTTGAAATATTCAGGGGTCCGAGTCTTCAAACAAAGTTGCAATTCATCAGTATACTGTTGGAAAGCATTATGGGACTTTCATCGAAGTTCAATCAAGGGTTTTTACAAAAAGGATAAAGAATAGGGGATAAGCAAAGGAGCCTTCAGGCTCCTCAAAGGGACCAGCAACAAGGTCAGACATTGTTTCCGATTTTGATACGTTGGGAATTGTTTGTCAGATATATTTAACCTAATCTCCATGCCCACTCTACTGTTCAGGGTGTAGTGGAGGGTATTGTGATCGGTGGTGATGAGTTTGATATTTTAACCTTGGACAAAATGGCAGTAGGAGTAGTTAAAGGTTGGACCACTGTATGGAGGTGGCATTGACTAGATTCATTTTAATGAATTTCCTAAAGGATGAATGATTGGACAATGAGTGGATGTGCAATGAAAGAAAACTCCAACTTGAGCTGAATCTAGCAACAGCACAGAGAAGGCTAGAGTCCGCATATGAAGCGAGGACACATGGGTCTGCTGAGTTTATCAATACGGAAAAAATGATCGACCTGGTAAAGGCTACGAGTGGAAATGGGGCAGGAAATGGGGTTTCTATTCAACAACTGAGATGTGGTTATTCTTACTCAGAAAGAATTTGTAAAAACCAAAGCTTTTGAAATCATCTGCCCAGATGTGCTGCTGGAAGCGCCGAATTTAAGGCCCTCCTTTAGCAAAGATATCAAGTCATTTACCAGTACTAGATGTTAAGCAGGGGAGATTAAGTATCATTTTCTTAAGGCCTCGCCCAGAGGAACCTTTAGCTTTATAGGCAGCCTTGTGAAATGAAACAAAGTTCAATAAATAAAAATATACATACATACACAGGTCAGCCCTCTTCATAGAATGCTTCCCATTTTGCTTCTGCCCACCAAAGCATACAACATGGGGCAACAGATCAACCCAGTTCAGCCATTCTGTTTCTTGAACTGTGAGTGATGGCATTTTCCCTGATCAATGTGATCATCTGCCTAAAAGGAAATGCTCTTCAGTGCCAGGGCTGGTGGGCTAAAGCCTTTTTCTTTCCATTCTTTATCATTTTGTAGTTATCCATGGGTGTCTCAAGTTACAGTAATTCTAAAATAATAGTGCATTTTCGTTGCACGAACTAAAATCATATTTTCTTATGTGCATTAAAACTAAAAAGGTGTTCTACGCCTGTTCTAAGTACACCTGTCTGAAGGAAGCACCCTGTTACATTACCATTATATGCCATTGTTAATTTGTTAGTAAATAAAAAAAAATCTTTATTCCAAGGATATGGACATGGCACTTAGGTCGCAGAATTATTTCTTTTTTCATTTTATTTTCGTAGAATAGTCTTTCAATAACAAATTAAATAACCATTACACCATCTTGCAAAGACCAGACCCCATTGGTATTGCCAATGCTTGGCAGTATAGGGAAATGAAAAAGCATCTTGTTACCAGTGTTAATTTGAGCGCCTAGAGAAAGAGCTTTATATAGTTTAAAGCTATTATTCTCAATAGAAGCAATAGAAGAAACGTATTCTCCTAATGTTGCTGCTAGCCATATTGCAGTCTCTCAAGAGTTTTTTGCTCTGCCATCACCCATTTACGTTTTGTTAGTATTAAGTTCACATAAGCAGACCCAGAAGCAAGAAGGCATCCTGGTTCACCGACGAACTCAAGGACTCCAAGAAGACCTGCCGCACCCTCGAGAAAGCCTGGCTCCTCAACCAGACCACTGACAACATGACTGCCCTCAAACACGCCACCCGCAAGCACCACCAGCTTATCCGCACCACCAAGAAGAAATCACTGAAGGACCGACTGGACAACAACGCCCACGACAGCAAGGAACTGTTCAGCATCGTCAAGGAGTTCTCCAACCCCAGCACCGGCAACAACGACATCACTCCGTCACAAGATCTCTGCGACTCCCTCGCCTCGTTCTTCCACCGCAAGATCGCCGACATCCACAACAGCTTCGGCGCACCATCCACGCACCCAACCACCGAACCAATGCCCCCCACCACCACCCTCCGCACCTGGACCACGGTGACCACCGAAGACACAGCCCGCACGATGAACACCATCCACTCCGGATCTCCAACCGACCCCTGCCCCCACCACGTCTTCAACAAGGCCGACTCCACCATCGCAGCCCAACTCCGGAACATCATCAACACCTCCTTCAACACCGCCACCTTCCCGGAGAGCTGGAAGCATGCCGAGCTCAGCGCCCTACTGAAGAAACCAACAGCGGACCCCACCGGCCTCAAAAACTTCCGCCCCATCTCGCTCCTCCCTTTTCCTGCTAAAGTCATCGAGAAGATCGTCAACAGTCAGCTTGCCGCCTTCCTCGAGACGAACGGATCCCTCGACCCCTCGCAGTCCAGTTTCAGAGCCAACCACAGCACCAAGACGGCCCTCATCGCAACCACCGACGACATCCGAGCCCTGCTCGACAATGGGGAAACAGCGGCACTCATCCTCCTGGACCTCTCTGCAGCATTCGACACTGTCTGCCACCGCACCCTAGTTCAACGCCTCAGCAACATCGGCATCCAAGAGAAGGCACTGGAGTGGATCATCTCGTTCCTCGACGGAAGAACACAGAGAGTCCGCCTCCCCCCGTTTCGATCCGAGGCCACCGAAGTCATCTGCGGCGTACCGCAAGGATCATCACTCAGCCCCACCCTCTTCAACGTCTACATGAGACCTCTTACAGCCATCGCACGCCAACACAACCTCAACATCATCTCCTACGACGACGACACCCAGCTGATCCTCTCCCTCACCAGAGACCCCGACACCGCCAGAACCAGCCTACACGAAGGGATGAAAGACGTCGCCGAGTGGATGAAGAACAGCCGCCTGAAACTGAACTCAGACAAGACGGAAGTCCTCATCCTGGGACCATCGCCCTCCGCCTGGGATGATTCCTGGTGGCCCCCTTCCCTGGGCACCACTCCCAAACCAACGGACCATGCACGCAACCTCGGCTTCATCCTGGACTCCTCCCTCTCGATGACCAGACAAGTCAACGCCGTCTCCTCATCATGCTTCAACACCCTGCGCATGCTCCGCAAGATCTTCCGATGGATCCCAACCGAAACCAGGAAGACGGTCACCCGGGCACTCGTCACCAGCCGACTGGACTACGGAAGCACCCTCTACGCCGGAACCACAGCCAAGCTACAGAGAAGACTCCAGCGCATCCAGAACGCCTCCGCCCGACTCATCCTGGACATCCCCCGACGCAGCCACATCTCCGGCCACCTGAGAGACCTGCACTGGCTCCCCGTCAGCAAGAGAATTACGTTCCGGCTCATCACCCACGCACACAAGTCTCTCCACGACCTGGGCCCCAAGTACCTCAACGACCGCCTGACCTTCTACACGCCCACCCGCCAGCTACGGACTATTAGCCTCGCCCTCGCTGCCGTACCACGCATCCAAAGAGCCCCCGCCGGAGGCAGATCCTTCTCCTACCTGGCGGCCAAGACATGGAACTCCCTCCCCATCTACCTTCGGCTGACCCAGGACCATCTCGCTTTCAGGAGACAACTCAAGACCTGGCTGTTCGAGCAGTAGCGGACCCTTTTCCCCCAAGCGCCTTGAGACCCTTCCGGGTGAGTAGTGCGCTATACAAGTGTCATGATTGATTGATTGATAAGCTCGAGTTCAATGACTGCCAGCCAACAACCCCTTAGACGAGACTCTGGGTAACACGATCCCTGGCCCAGACGAGGAAGAATCCAACCATCATCAGAATATGAATGAAATCGAAAGTTGGAAGAGCTAATAAGAAAAGCACAAGATTTGACATAGATGTTAAACAGGTAGGGATGAAGAAAAAACATTTGTGGTTTGTCTTTTAAGGAAGAGTGTAATCAATCAAGGGCATTCCCAGGTGTCTCTTGCAAGGAAAAATAGATGGTCTAAACTGGTGAACATTTATGAATGATGCTGTGGTTCAGAATGACTGAGCATCAGCACTGCTTGAGTTTTTAGTCAGCTGGAGGACATCCAAGACAGTACTACATCTACCTGAATTCCCATTCAGGTCTGAATGCTGCTTGTTAAGGATCAAGAACCTTGATAATTCCAGGTGACCCTCTATAACCATTTAGTCATGGTTTTCTCAGACATCTTTGTGAAGACTCGAAGCAGGGGAACAGACCTGCAACTGGAAGTGTCATTTGGCTACATACATACAGTACTTTTCTTTGCTAACATGTTAATCTGGCTTTGCAGCACATTTAATCTTCTTTCAGAAACAAGACCGCTTTCTGCATAATGCTTCTGAAATCTCATGATCTACTCTTTGGCTCATGGCACAGGGTGACATCACTGCTTCCCCTTTGTCCGAATGCAAGACAGAATATACAATGAGAATGGCCTTGGCTTTACCCTTCTGCTCTGTAACCTAAAATATTGCTCTCACCAGGGCCCAGGAACCATATAATTTATTTTATGTGATTGTCACACTTTTTAATTTTTCAGGTTACCTCTATTTGGAACTTTGGAGGATTGAGGTAAATTCAACAGTATGGAGAGTTCTTCACTCCTTCTATACCAAGGGTCCTCCGCCCTACAAATTTAGAAATGTCCATAGCCCAGCAAACTTCTCTTAGCAGTGGTGAGACCCCCCAACCCCAGTCACTGTGGTTTGTGTCAATGTATTAAAAGTTTGATGTCAACATGACTGTGCCGTCTGTCAAACAGGATTTTGTTTTTGAAAATGCAAAAAACGAATGACCGCCTCACCATGGGAGTTGCATCCCATGGTGTGGCTAATTTTGCATTTTTCCCTACCCCATACTGCCAGGTGTTACCTAGAGGTAAGGGGCAGTAGAAACCAGCTATTCAACCACCCACTTTAAATCGGATTGACAGTAAAATTGCCAAATCTCCGATGGCCCTTAGTCAGCCAGGCCATCGAAAGAGTACATCAGTGATGGAGACAGAGTAGTCTCAGACATACTTGAGGTCCGCCAGTCTATAACCAGGCAGATGGGCCTTCACTTTGATGGGGAGGGTACTCCATTGCTTTTGCATCAAACTCTAAATCAACCACTCAGTATTTTTATTTCCAAAGTAAGACACTTACAAAACTGTTAACTTGCATTGTGTGTAAAATACAAATTGCCAAAGTAATATCATTTGGTATTCTTTAACCACCTGCAAATTGTAAATACGCACATGTACAACTGAAATACTTCCTCCGATGCCTATAGCTGTCCCACAGGACAGCTTTCACAGTGCACATGGTAACCTTTAATGCTTTAAAGCTGCACGACCAGTTACAAAGCACTGACGCGTTTTCTTGCAAATTACAAGGAATGGGAGTCGAAGGTGCTACTTTGCTTTTTTTGTAATCACGTGATATTGCTATTTTGACATTTGTGAATCTATGTCAATATCTTGTGAATATGCAATTGCCACACTATTTCCAAGCCAACTTTGCACAGCTGTGGACTTGGCAAAGTAAATGTAAATGTAAATGTAAATGTGTGTATACTTGTAAAGCGCACTATCACCTGAAAGGTATCTTGGCGCTGTATACCGCTGTGGAACCCTTCCTGGATTCCCTGTGAGATGCCCCCTTACTGGGCACCTCCAAGGTGAGGCCAGGCATCCTAGCACTTTTGGGGCCGTTGTGGAGATTAAGCAAGCTATTGCCCAGAGTTGCAGAGTGGGACCCATGATTAGAGTAGGCGAGAATTATCGAGTCCGTGGACATTGAGCCCAAGACCCTGCCACGTCAGGAATTGAACCCTGGTCTCGGGCCAGACCTCTTCCTCAGGCTCTGCCGCTCTAATCGGTGAGCCACACAAGTCTTTGAGATATTGAGTCTAACGTAACAAGCATTTGTTCACAAGTGCACGTTAGAAAAAAATATTTTGTAAAGGTAGACAACTGACCATTAAGACATGCATTTATTCAAAATGGTGTTTTAGAGATAAACGTAAATTATGGAATGGGCGCAGTGCTATGCTGGAGCGCGTTCAGGGCCAAGCCACCGCAGTGAAAGATTCACCTGAAAGGCGTAGGGCATGGGAAAATGCCAAATAAGAGAACAGAAGAAAAAAAACACAAGCCATTACTAAAGGAAAACTGGAGGCCAGGAGATAATTTAATTAAGAAAGAAACAAGATTTTGTACAATAAATAGCCTTGTGGGAAAATTAACATACAGGTGCAGCATCAAGTTGAATCTTTGTGTAAAACATTAAGGTTAATAAAAAAGGATAAGGCATAATAACCATGCACTCGTTTCGAGTATTTTACATTCAGGCCACAGAAATGTTTAAGACAAAACATGGGAACCATGAGAATTATCTTCCCGGGCATGCAAACGCTAATTCAGCGTGAAGGAGACAGTTCTATGCTTGTGTGGTCAGAGAGGCAGTACCGTGAATATGTCACCAGTTGTATACTATTGAACTACAGTTGGAGTATTTTATGACTAGTGACATTTCTTTATCATACACTTGGGGGAAAAAAAGCAAAAAAAATATGCGGCCTTCATTTTCTTAGATAATGCACACAGTCAGCTGATACCGGCTTTAGTGGTTTTGCAAATGATCAGAGTTCGGGTGTGTGTGAGGAGGAAGCCTCCATTTCAATGGTATTCTCCTCTACTTTTCGATTTGGCCCCCACAGCCCCTTCCGAAGCACTTGTCCGGTCGCTTTCATTTAGCTCAGTGCCTCTTTTCCAGCCAACATTTTGATTTTTTACTTGTCCAGAAGTTGCTTTAGAAGTTATCTACAAGGCACAATTAAGGCTTTAATCACATTTTAAGATTGCACCAGTACTCTCGATATAACAGTTCAGACTTACAAACACAAGGACACAGACACATTTCGTAATACAATAAACAGGTAAATGACAGGTCAATTGCTTATGTACCACACATTTCTAATGAAGAAGGTGCTTAAAGAATGCTGGACTAAACAGAAATACATGCCACATTACGGTTCACACAGCACGGAATTCTCAAGAGTGAAATCATACAAAAATCTTGATAAATTGTCATTAAGACAAGCAGTGAGGATTTTATCGGGAAAACTGTTGTAGGTGTTGAGCACTTCTAGAACATGTGGTGCTAAAGTGAAGGGCACATCATTGAGCAGGTCGGACATCAAAGGATTGCCTTCTACATTTTGACTTCTTCCACTTGCCGCAGAGCTGTCAGCTGCACTCAGCCAGGGCGAAGTTTCCATGTTTGCCTAAGGAGTAAACACAATCTGAATTAAAATCCTGTATGATGATATACATGTAGTTAACATGCCGAGGACATTTTATCTGACTAGAACTCGTTCTCTGTTCCCTTAGGAGGGTGACTGGAATTTGGATACAACACTTACCTATAACAACATTCTGAGCCCGAGCCCATGTACTTCACGATAGGTAAAGTGAATTTCTATATAATTCAGGCAATTTTACAGAGCTCTCAATTTAGGCAAATAAAGGAACTAAGGCAAAGCGAGACGAAACCCTTTTTCCAAAAATCATCCAATTGAGATAAGTCAGAAACCAAAATTAGAACACTGAGGATGGTGAATGAGTTTTTATTGGGCGGCGAACGGGGGAGGGCGTTTCATGTACAAGACCTGGATGTACAGCCACACATGGGAGTAGCTGGGCGGCCGACCTCACTGCCATGTGCCATTTCTCCCAAATGTATGACCTCCTAATGAGACGTGGCCTGGGTATCAGTGCAGTTACCTCGTTCTCTTCCAGGACACAAAGTGCTTGATTTCACAATGCCTGGCTTGTACAGGCTGCCGATGCATGCCTACCTCAGCGCATGCAAAAACATAACCTTCACCATCCACCTGCGCCCTGGTTTACAGCTGCCTTAAAAAAAGAAAAAAACATCTGCAAACACCTTGAGCGCAAATGGCGCATAAAATATGCTCCATGCTCCAAGCAAATCTACAAAACTGCCTTAACTAAATACCATTCCTTATGCAAAACCGCAAAAGTTGAACATGTCAACTTAACTATCCTTGAGGCACAAACCGTCCTAAAGCACTTTTTTAAGGTAGTACAAAAACTTTCGGGCGCTCTGTGACAGCCCAAACCACCTTGTCTAGATACTGCACAGTGCAATTCACTGGCTGAATTTTTTTTTGCCAAAATCGATACCATTTATTCTGATTTTGAGAAACCTGTCCACCCCCCTTCTTTGTCCCACCGACCAGCCCCAATTTCGTCTTCTGATCGAGTGATCTCAGAAGATTGGTCCCTTACCCCTGCTCAATACCTAATACCCCCCACAATACCTAATCTTACGATCTCCTGTGATTCAAGGTTCCCACGGGATACCTGTCCTTCCGCCTTACAGTTGATCGACACATGGGATCCGCTTAACATCAATACTCTTTCTGATATTATCAGTAAAATTAAATCCGGCTCCCTACTGGACCCTCTTCCTCCCCAAATATTAAAAATGCTAGACAATTCTTCTCTCGAACTCATTATGGTTCTTCTAAACTCCTCCCTTAGAGAAGCTACAGTACCCTCTGCATGGAAACATGCGATGATAGTGCCTCTGCTAAAAAAGCCTATTGCTCACCCTAGCATTCCATCTAACTTCCGTCCAATTTCACTCCTTCCGTTTTTTTCAAAAATCATGGAAAAACACATCAATTCTCAATTGTCATCCCATGTTGAATCTAGGGGAATTTTACATCCATCCCAATCCGGTTTTAGATATGGTTTCTCGACAGAATCTACTCTGCTGGGGGTCTCTGAAAACATCCGATGCCGAGTGGATAGGGGGAAACCGTGGCACTCATTCTGCTGGATTTGAGTGCCGCATTTGACACGGTTTCCCACCCCATTCTTATCAATGCCCTTAGATCATCTGGCATCACCGGCACCGCCCTCAACTGGTTTGTCAGTTTTTTATCGGACCGCACCTTCCAAGTTTTCTCTTCCTCATCAGTTTCCCAAACCTTTACATCGGCGTACGGTGTTCCGCAAGGTTCCATCTTGAGCCCCTTGCTCTTCAACTTGCATGTCAGACCTTTGGCTACCATTGCGGAGCAAGCTGGGCTCACTATTTACTCGTACGCCGATGATACCCAGGTAATCTACTCTCTTTCCTCAGGTTCTCACTCCTCTTCCTCTTCCCTCTGCACAGGACTGAGTAACATCGCAGCCTGGATGTTTGAGAACAAACTGAAACTGAACGGGGGAAAATAGAACTTCTACTGTTCGGCCATAACACCACCTTATGGGGACCCCAACACTGGCCCTTTCAAATGGGCACTTTACCCACTCCATCTAAAACAGCACGCAACCTCGGCGTCATTTTTGACGACCAGTTATCTATGAAGAACCACGTGGTTAAAACTTCCTCCACTTGCATTACTATCAATAAGTGGTTGCGTAAGATCATCTGGATGCTTCCTCAGGATACTCAGAAAACCGTGGTCCAGGCTTTAATCACCTCGAGACTGGACTACGGGAACATCCTTCTTCTGGGAGCCTGCAAAGAGGTGATTCGCAAATTGCAGACAGTCCAGAATATGGCAGCGCGACTGCTCTGTAAATTACCCTATACATCCCCTACCTCCAATTCCCTACGCACTCTGCACTGGCTTCGCATTGAAAGCCGCACAAAATTTAAGGCCCTCTGCATTATGCACAGAACAAATACTGGCCTGGCACCACCCTATCTTAACTCCTTGGTACAGCACTCCTGTCCCCTCCGCACTCTGCGATCATCCAATCAGCACTTATTCTCGGTTCCCAGAATCAAAAAATCCAGAATGGGTGGCCGCTCTTTCGCCTGGCTGGCCCCCTCACTCTGGAATTCCCTTCCTCTCCAGTTACGAACTGAACCCTGCTACCGCAGACAGGTAAAAACTTGGTTATTCAACATGTAACAGCCTTCCTCCTGACTCTCCCCTCTCATTTGGTTTTTAGCGCCGGGAAACCTACGGGTAGCTGAGCGCTTTATAAACTTAAATATAATAATAATAATGCCAACCAGTTTGAACGATTATTCCTATGGCATTTCTGGCAGATGGACATTTTGTTTCAATATTCACGCCTGCTGCCCCTCCCCCCCTCCCCCCCCACACCCCCCCCCACACCTATACACCCATGATCTTCAGGCAACTGCTGATCTACCTGTGGGCACTCTGGCCAATGTCTCAGCTTGTGGCCACAAGCCGAGACATTGGCCAGAGTGCCCACAGGTACTCTAGGGTGTGTTTATGTAGAGTTTCTCCCACCAGCAAAATCTGTCCACACTTGTTATTTAGTTACAGTCAGTGGGGAATAGTGCCCTTAGAACTGCTGACCCACTATGACTGTAGCCTATAAGTGATGTTTACTCAACCTCTTCATGCAACTTTCTCTCATTGCCCTAACATTCAACACAGATTTTCTCACAATAAATTCAGTATTAGAATGCCTCAGTATTCATTGTTGAACTTACAAATGTTTGATTGAACGGGAAACATCCTTTACGACGCAGTAATGACACCGCAGTGCTATTACAACGCGGGTTTCACAACGCAAGTCGGTACCATGACGTGCGCTGAAGGGCACTCTAGGACAAGGAGTAGTGTAATTTACTATCCAACACCTTCCCTACTGTATGTAGACTATAGTTGGAATAGTAAATTACACTACTCCTAAGTCCAGCGCCCTCCAACGCAAGTCGTTGTAACGACTTGCGTTGTAAAACCTGCATTGTGATGGTCTGCGGTGTTTTATACTGCGTTGTACCATTATACATCCGATTGAAGTGTCCAATCAGGGGAGTGGGGGCACCAAAGTCTATATCGTGACCACACTGCTCCCAGTCCTAGCAGTTGGCATGATCATTTAAGTTAGGTTTGCGCGCCGACAACTTCACAAACACAACAGAATATACAAATCATTCATCAAAAAAACTAAAAACAAGCTACTATTCAAACAGAATTAGAAATGCAAAATGTGCAAATAAAGACTTTTATAAACTTTTCACCAATTTCTGTAAACCTAAAACGCACAGAAGGAAACCATTCAAATTCTCAATAATTTACTGACAAACTGGGAAATCATTACACAAACAAAGCAGACCTGTTAGTTTCCTTTTTAAACCAAAAGAAAACCAGCAGCATCAGCCCTTTTCTTACAGTCCGTCCTTTCACAGAAGCATTACATATCAGACATGCTGCACTAGCGTCAGGCAGTGCAGCATGTCAGATAATGGTGAATTGGGGCCTGTCAGTCATGCACCCGTATGCCCCATAAGAAGACATGATGAAGGAAAAAGGACAGCCTTCCGTCCTATCTGTGCTTCGGATTGGGCATAAGGGCGTGAGCCTCACTCTGGTGCCTTGTCTGGAAGTCAGGAATCGATGTGCAGAGGAAACTGCGCTGAGGCCTACCCCAGGTAAGTTTCCATGTTGTTTGTATGAGTGAGAGAATGCTTGTGTTGTTTATGTGCCTGTCTGCACTTGTGTACCAGTTTGTGTGTATGTGAAAGCGTGTGTGTGTTTGTATGCGTCCTGACAGCCGTTTTATGAAAAGCTATTGATGAGATGCTGCAAGTGTATGCCAGCAAACTGAACTTTCTTATGATAGCCCCTCCACTTTATTATTAACTAGCGCCACTGTTTTTAGCGTTTAGAGGTAAGTAGGTAGGTGTATAGGGTGGTACAGGTATTTTAGGGTTTGTGGTGGGTGAGGAATAAGGTGGTGAGGATAATGAAATAAAACATTATTATTAAAAAAACATGGGGGGGGGGGGGTTTGGTGGTGGTCTCCTCCAGAAAAAATAATTTACAATTATTTAGATAGATAGATGTAGGTAGAGGGTTGAATTACCTTAAATTTACTTAACATGCGTGATAAAGGGCATTGCAAGCTACATCATGCGTGTTAAATTAACCATTATACATACAAGAGCTATAGGTTTTCAATACAAGCTTTATGTTATCTTCTCTGGCTTTCACTCAGTGGCGGAACGCAAAATGATGGGGCCAAAACTGCAGAATGAGATGAGGGGCCCCTTGGGCTGAATGGAGGCCCCCTAAAGCATTGGGGGTCTTCTTTGTGCTACAGTGGCCTACGTTATGCCCCTGCTTTCACGCTGAACGAGACAGATCAACTTAGTAGGGTTGGAGAGGTGTTGGAACACGGGATGGGTGAAGTAAATTGACACAATATCTATTATACTGTGATAGTTGCTTTTCTAAAAGGCATTAGTCAGCTGAGCACAGTGGTGGCTCCTCTGTTACAGCGGAAGAGCATTGCCCCACTTAAATGCCCCAGAGATGAAAATGTATTTATTACCATTTTATTTGTCAGTCAGTCAGAATATCTTTATTCGACTTTTACAAGTCATGCAAAGAATCGAACACAAAAACATCACATAAAATACATCCATAAAAAGCAGCAGACAAGCTGCGCATTAAGAAAGACTATCTACATATATAAAATATTTACATTTCATGTCAAAAAGAAAACATATTTTTTTAAAAACAAATTCATTTAAGGCGAGGTTAGGCCAGCAGCTTTCGCCCTGGCCGCGGCCACCAAAAAGTTAGCAGTACAGAAAGAGATGCGAGGGTTTAACAAAAGTTGTAAAAAGAGCAGTGCCGGGCGCACCTGTATGAAGCCAGCTTCTTTCAGGATTGGCAACAAATATTTTTTCCTCTGCTCATGATACAAACTACAAAACATAACAAAGTGCATCGTATCCTGTACTGAGAAATGATCGCAGCGACATGGGGAAGCTAAGTCTGGTTTCTGCCAGCTAAAAAGGGAACCTAGGCAAGAATGTAATAGGTTAAATCTAAGCTTAGTTAGTAAAAACCTATGGTAAGGGAAGGTAACAAAGCTAAGGTAAGGTGCGAGCGAGGGTGTACTAACCAGAAGACTATGAGCCCTTACTGCTGGTTTCAGCAATTCGTGGGCCTCACGACACGCTTCCTTCCTTTCCTTAAAAGACTTTTTTATAAGGTCTAAGTCCTCAGCCTTAATTTTCTCTGGCGATAGAAAAAGTTCGGGGCGACCTAGTTCTAAAAAAGATTTAGCTATGTACGCCAACCAGGGAATACTGCTATGTTTATCAAGTGCTAGGACATCATGAAGAATTCTGTGGTTAAGAGTCAGGTCTTCGTTCAGCCACATTTTCAACCACAATGTCAGGGGGGCTAGGCTCAGTGTATCTGCCAAATAGGGTAGGCCCACCTCTTTATGGATAGAATAGGTTGGGGTTGACTGCGGTACAGAGAGCAGAGATCTGATAAATCTATTTTCTGCCCTCTGAATAGGGTCAAGGTTTACATACCCCCACAAAGGTGACCCGTATGATGCAATTGCAACGGGCTTGCTCTTATAGATTTTTAAAAGAGCTTCCATGGGCCTGGCCCCTAACTTTCCAGCGAAACCCAGGAGCGCTGAGGAAGATCTGCTGACAGCCAACCTCTTTGCACTTATCTGTGGGCCCCACGAACCTTTCTGATCAAACAGAACCCCCAAATAGGGGAATGTGGCCACCATAGAGACAGGAACCCCTCTGCAAAAGAATGATTTATGTGTTTTTTTAGTGCACCCGCGCCCCAATACCATCGTATGTGACTTAGTGGCGTTGACTTTAAGATCCAAATTCTCCATATAGGAGCCGAAGGCATCCAAAAGGAGCTGAAGGCCAACGCCAGTGCGAGCGATTAACACGGCATCGTCCGCGTACAGGAGTGCCGGGATTGCGGAGCCTCCTGCACGCGGAACGTCCGCTTCCAGGCGCTGCAGATGTTCTCCCAAGCCATTAATATAGATGGTAAAAAGCAAGGGGGCCAAGATACATCCTTGCCGTACCCCCTTTAAAGATTTAAACAATGGGGTGCATCTGCCTTGGTTTGACACTCTAACCGCTGCGAAAAGCTCCTGATGCATAGACGCCATAAAACCAACCAAGGCTTCATCAATACCCAATTCCACCAAAATCGACCACAGTTTTGACCTATTAACCAGGTCGAAGGTCGAGCAGAGGTCCATAAAAGCAAGGAACACAGAACCCTCCTTGGCCACAGTGTGTTTGGAGATGAGTAGATGCAAGTTGATACATTGTTCAATGGTCCCTTTTCTCTCTCTGAAACCATATTGCAATTCGGACAGCCCACCACAACCCTCGACATTCTCATTCTCCCTCAATCTGGATAACAGTACTCTGCCCAAGATTTTGATGGTTGAATCCAGGAGGGATATAGGTCTATAACACGCGGGATCATCCCGCTGGCCTTTATTTTTGAAGATGGGTACAATTGTGGATATGGCCCACGAGGCGGGGGCTTGATTGCCTCTCGCAGCATTAAACACATTTGTCAAAACCTCCGCCCACAGGTTTGGAGAGTACATGAAGAAGTCAGCGGGGACTCCGTCAGGGCCTGGAGCCTTGTGTTTTGTGGTTGACAAGAGGGCCTTTTTCACTTCTTCGGGGTTAAAGATGATGGATTGTGCCTTGATGCTGGGCATTGGGGCCGCATTGTTTCCTTCATCCGCGCCCCCATATACATTTTTAAAATGAGACAACCATTTACCATCAGTGATTACGCAGTCCATGGGTGCGTTTTTGTCGTCAGAGAAAAAAGGTTGTTTAATGATCTCCCAAAATCTCCTGCTGTCCTTCAGCACTGCCGCTGAAAGGAGATTATCCCAGGCCTCACGTTTGATAGTATCCTTACGATTCTTTATGGCTGACTTGTATTTTTTCCTTAGTCTGGAAATATCATCTTTAGCCCTAGGCACTTTTTTTAAGGCTACCAACAATTCTCTGTGGGCAATTGAACATGCGGAGTCAAACCAGCGTTTAGTTCCTGTGGTTCCCTTAATGGGTTTTGCCAAGAGGTCCTTTGACACCTGGGCACATATTGCCTCATATGCTGCGATTATTTCTTTCCCTTGGACACCTGGTTTTTTACAGAGTTCAACCTTGTCTTTAATTTTTGGGAAGTTTAGCGCGTAAAAGTTTTCCGGGATCACTTTGGCCCATTTCACACGTCTGTCATTATCAGTGGCCCTCAGAGGTTGTGCGGGTTTTGCTGTGATTGGGGATACCCCCATCAGGGCTCCCCAGGCCACTTCAAGTAGTACGGGGTTATGGTCGCTATGGTGGCTTAATACTGTACGATAATCCTTGGACCGTCCTAAGATGCCTTGTGAGACAAATATGTAGTCAATCACTGTACCATGCTGAGTACCGAAAAAGGTTGGCATTCTTAGACCCCCATCAGGTTCGTACAGATCATAATTAGCAAGCAGTTCTTCTAGCTCCTGCCCCTCTGCAGAGTGTTCAAAGTGAGGGCCCTTTGGGTCAACGTCATCCACCTCGCTGGCACCCCCTCCCTTACATGCTAGGGTACATAAGTGAATATTAAAATCGCCTAATAAAATTAATTCAGAAGCGAACTCGATATTCTGAGATGCTGAATATAAAAAGCTGTCTAGGTTAGCGATATTGCGCCCTCTATAGTCGCTATTCCCAGAATTATAAAAATTAACATATAGGGTCCTACTGGTGTTATTAATCACCCTTTCGACCATTAAGATGTTATCAGAGTCAGTACTAATCTGCCTGTAACTACCTATCAGGTCTAAAGAAAATAGAATAACCAAGCCGCCTTTAGCTCTACCCGCTCTGCTGGCTACTGCAGGTTTGGTAAAACTAGTGAACCCATCCCACCAAAGGTTGGCGGATGTGTCCCAAGTTTCTTGCAGGGCAATGATATGATTCTTTAAAATAAAGCTCAACCAAGCATTGTCCTGGCGTTTCGTATTTAAGCCTGCAATGTTCCAGCTTATGATTTTACAGGAATCGGTGGGTGGCCTGGATTCCCTGGCCCCCTCCCCCACCCCTTCTACTATATGTGGCGTTGGAGATCCCTCTTTGGCTACCCCTTGAAGGGTGCTTTGTATGTCTACGCTAATTTGAGTTGGAGCATCCAAATCTCCTCCCTCAGTAAGTCAGTCGCAAGTGTTTAGATCTGATAGAGGGCCATACCTGTTTCTGGTACCAAAACCCCACCCAAGCGGGGTAGCTGTGTGGCCCTGGCCAAGCGCTGGCATATTCCATATGGGTTGTGGTGTGGTTGGGCGTAACCTAAACTGGTCATTATTCATCGGGAAAATAAACCTGTTCCCCTGGCCACGAAAATTGCCACCCTGATGATTATTACCCCAGCTAGCCATGCTTGGTTCAAATAGCATGGTGGGCCTGGTGTATTGCTCATTCAAGTAATTCGATCTGCCTAGGTCTGGGTTAGTTATAGGTTGAAGGTGGCCATTAGGATGTCGAGGTCTAGTATCCCCTCCCCAGCTAATGGATTTGGTAGGTCTCTTTTGGTTCGGGATGCTGCGGGTAGTGACCAGCTGCGATTTACTGTAGAAAAATTTAAGGGTAAGCGGGACTATAGTGCCACTGCGACGCTGAGGTGGAAAGATGTTGGCCAAAATATCTGGCAAGACTTCCGCGTTGGCAAAGTTTAAAATCACACAATCCCCCTTAAACTTTTTGGGGTTACTCCCAATCCAAGATACTCTCCTAGTCATTATTAAATCCCCAGCCAATTTATCAAACCCTTGGTGTGCCATATACATATTGCTGGAAAGCCAATGTAACGCTTTATCTTTCAGGCCCTGAATAGACTCTATTTTGTCTTGTGCTAAGACAGGGACGTTGGCCAGTACAAGAACTACTGGTGAGGCTTCCAAGATGAATTGGGCTGAGACATCCTCAGGTTGCATAACAACCTCAGCAGCGGTTACGCTAATGGGAGGGTCTGCAACTTCTGTATCTTGTCTGAAAGCAGATAGAGGTGATTGGGATAGAGAGGTAGGAGGAGAGGGTGGCGGCAGCTCTTGTAAGATGGGTGGTGGATTGCTTACATTAGGAACGACCGCCACGTCCTTTGCTGGCATGTCTATAACAAGAGAAGCTAAGTTCTCCACTTCTTCTACCAATTTACTCTGTACCCCTCCCAGCTTTTTAACTTCAGAAGTAAGTTTGTCCAGCTTCCCAATCAGGGGCTTAATGATAGTCCTGATTTTAATGTCTATCATATCTTGGATCCTATTAAATAGATCGTCGTCAACTCTGCGTCTTGACTCTGCGTCGATGTCAAAATCGCCATTATTCGCTTCACAGCGTGGCGGGGGTGTGGCGGGCTTTTTCCTGCTTTGTTGTTTCCCTCCCCGTTTAGCTGCGTATTTCCTACAGGCTCTAACCGCCCGTGTAGCGGGCTGCGGGGGTGAAAAAACTTCATCCACTATATCAGCCTGAGTGTTGGAGTCGTTAGCGAAATTAGCTGAAAGATCGATTAAGTTTATCAGTCGGTCAGGGTCATCCGCCTCTATACCGTTAGCTTGGGGTAAGTCTGTAAGATTTGTGGGGGGGTTATCAGGCAGGGTATCCGGTTTAGCTGAGCTTAGACCACTTGGGGAGAGACTCTCAATAGGCAGGATAGGCGACTGGCTCAAGCCATTTTATTTGTCATTGTCCTGTCCTGAAACAAGTGCCAGGACAGGGCGGGCTTGCTGAGCGGCAGCAGGGATGAGTGGTGGGCAGAGGGCTGGTTGTGCACAGTTTAAAATGCACAGGTCTCTTTTGCGGCTGTCTTGCGACGGGCAGCCAGACGTGCACACTTTAAACATCTCAACCCAGCTGCTGAGAGCAATGCAGGCCTTCAGTACGCTGGACTGTGCAGCGAGGCCGCTCCCTCCAATCAGGGCGCTGCTCTCATGCTGGTTAACAGCATTTGAGCAGCGCCAGAATTGGTCAAGGACGTTTGCTGGTGCACGCACTGCAGTCGATGGAAGAAGAGGTCCGGAGCAGAGGACAAGACAGCAACTTCCAAAAATGATAGGTATGTTTAGGTCACAAAATCTTCAAGAGCCTATAAAGAACAGACTTATGAACAACAGCAATCCAGTTTTAAAACATACTTTGTATCAGGAAGGAGTAGATCTGCACAGGCATAGATTTTGCCTTTTCTTACAGCTTGCCTTGTCTTTGACCCTTGATACGTATTTATTTTTGTTTCTGCCTCATTGAAGGCAAACATATTTTCTGGTTTCTTATTTTTAGTGGTTTTTGAAACAAAATTATTTTCTATATAGAATGTATTAGTAAATACATACATGACCACAATGTAAAGCATTCACTACCAACCTGCAAAAGTTAACATTTTTCACTTGTGCCCCGTTTTACTTGCAAGCAGCTGTTGCCGTCTCCAAGTTTTTTTTGTGCAACTGGTCTATGTTTTGCCCTTTAATCAGCCCACTGGTTGATGGTTTTCTTTGACTAACGAGTCTCATGCTTGTCTAAAAGTAGGTTTCTTTGTGCAACCAGTTATCTACTGGCCAAGCAATCACTCTGCTGGTTGATTTCCTTTTTCAACTGAGGCAACTAAACCTATGCTTGCCTTCAAGCACCCCTCCCCACATTCCATCCAGCCAGGCCTCTGATTGATGGTATCTGTTCTTTGAGCAACCAGTCCTGGGTTTGCCTGCAAGCATTCCTCATCATGCTGCTCAACTGGTATTGAGCTTGCTCGACCTATTCATTCCATGTAAGTGTTCTTCTCATGTTGAGGTAAAAAACGAAAAAAGAAGGCAGCCTATGGGGACAATGAACAGAAGCCGCTTGTGTATAGCTGACAAGGTTTCAGATTACTTATGTGTGACATTTTCATAGTTTCAGTGTAATAAAGAGTGACATTTCAACAACTATGAGTGACGCTTTCTTGTGAGCAAAATCAAGCAATGAAGATGCGAGGGAAACATATACATATCAGAAATTACACCCCCTTGAGGCTGTATTATTAAAAAAAGAAATTAGCTCATCAATAAAAATCATTAGCTGACTGAGCGGTTTGCCCCGGTCATGCGAACCGCCCGCTACCTGCCCAACCCCACTGCCAGCACCATCACACCAGCTGCAGCCTGTCACACAGAGCTACACTAAAGGTTCAGCTGACTTAGTGACGCTCGGGGCGCTGAGAAGTTAAGTTGCCAAACAGCACAGACTACTAACGCAGCTTAAAGTTATCAGTGAGCAGACAGAATGCTGTGTGATGCACTGATGCCCAGTTCTCAGCTGTAACAGGGCAGGCAGGCGGCAGCTCAGAAGATGATAATGACCATCACCGTGCGTACCGCTAACGCAAATTTAGGTGAGCATAATTTAGCAACTTAGGCCTGAAGCGTGCATCACTACCCCACTTACTTTTTGCAAGATGAGCCGAAGTTGATGGCAATTGGTGGGACGTGGCCCCAACAACCCATGGACTCCCATGGCAACATCTAGCCGCATTCTGTCTCAGCTGCACAGTAAGGATTGAAACCCATTACGGGTCTGAGGAACCATTCGGGACCGGTCGCGAGATCATTTTACCACGTGGGAGCACAGCAACTGTACTGCCATAGCACCACTGTACTGCCATAGCACCACTGCAGGTTTAAGTCAGCAGTCAGTGAGGCCATGTCGGGACAGTAGGTTGTGGGATCTCATCACCATTGCCGCGGAGTGAGCAGTGGCAAGCTGCGCAGCCTTGCCATTGCCAGCTGCAGCCAAAACCTCGATGATCAGATCTCAATTGCTGAGTCCTTGTCCCACAGGGGCAGGGCAGACCTCCTATTTCATCAAAAACTGATGTCCTGTCCCAGTGCTTAATTTGTAAGAAAAATAAGTGCCAGGGCCCTCTTTAGGAGGCCACCGGAGCTCAAACCACCCATTGCCACTCACAGAGCTGTCAATGACAGTACCTACACAACTGCTAGCCATCACTCTGTGACAAGTGAAAATGTTCAAGGACCACAAAGCTATATGAATAGATTGGGCGGCAGGTATTAGTTGTTTTTAATGTATTTTTAATTAACCAACAACTATTGTTCTGCTCATCTCTAAATCACACAAACAGCACCAACATGTGGCAGGTGTCAGAAGTACTGGTACTGACCAATACCGAGCACCGGAAACCAGCGGCTCAAATGAAGCACTGTCCTAACCTCACCGTCACCTGGCGGGCACCGACTCCTGACGTAATGCTGTGGTATCGAGTGTCATTATGTGTAACATTGTAGCGGAGTAGCAGCTAGTGCTACAGCTGCAAGCAGCTGAGCCAACCCCATGAGCCTTCCGGGCGCTGCCACAAGCTATCACAATCGGTATGGTGCATTAGAGCAGCGCTCTGGCTTGATAGCTGAGGATTCACTATAATGTGTGCCTTTGCAATTCAGTACGGTGATGGGGACCACCACACTGGAATGAGTTAGTCTAAAGCTTGTTTGGTGAAGCTAGGCAGGACTGCTTGTGATGAACTAACCAAGGTTTCTGAGACATGCTATGGATAGGAAGCCCTGAAATAATGGTTTTCAGCTCTGGCATACTGGAAACCGAATACAAATAGTTTTCACACAGAGAGCACATATTTATTATCAAAAAGTGAGAAGGAAAGGTGTGCGGTGAAGATAGCGTGGTGCATCTCTATAGAAGGCGCAACATTCCACCGATGAAGGTGTTACCCTGAATAGCATGACCGTGTTTGGCTTCCATCCAGGGAGGTGATAAGAACCACAACAAAATCACAAACGAGATCCACATTTCTTCAAGATAGCTAGGAAAGGTCCTGGAAAAGCATCTTCAGCATGACTGACCACAAACCGGGTTCTCCCTAGGACGTGTATAGCTAGCAGAAGTGAGAGTCAGGTAATAGAGAATGTATGTCTAATTCAAAAAGTTGCATAAAAAAAGAAACCCTTAGAAAGCCCTTATTGCAGCTTTAGTCTTTTCCAAATCCAAAGACCAATGTCAATCAACACATTTGTGGTACTATTTTTCACCATGACTAATTCTTGAACGTAATAACCGCTTCCATGCGTCGGACAGCCCCCGGCCGTCGGACGTCATGGTGGGCTTGTACGGAGAATGGCCGAACCGCGCACGCGTCGAATTTTTCAACACAGCGGGGAATTCCGGCCGCAGTGAAGCAGGATAATTCATGGCATTGTTTGGGAGGATGTGATTTCCAAAATCATTAAAAATATGTTTGTATATGAATGAATCATTTTCCATAAGTGGATCCGTAGACATTTAAAAAGAGCTGCTTTAAAAAAAAAACTTTTTGTGATCTTTAGAAATTATCTATATACATGGCTTGAATGTAGAGTTTAGGTAGCACATGTTTCTTAGAAAAAATATGTAAATTGTGTGGACCCTGTAACCACAAGTCGGGTGAATGCAGAAATTAGTAATTATGTCAAAAATATAACGTTTGTCAAGGTGATTTCTTTTCCAAAGGCATATTGGGTAGATTATGCAACATTTGCGAAACTCAAAAGCTCAAGATGTATTTGGTGATTTGGATAGAAGACATTACTGCTTAACAATAACAGAATACCTCCCGGGCAGTTGGTTCCGGGAACTGGACTGTGCCTTCACTCGGTTTTTATGGGGAAGCGGGAGGCCGCGGCTGCCCCTGGCACACTGCCGCATTCCTCCCTATGACGGGGGCATGGGGTCACTAATCTACACCTGTACTACTTGGCCACAAGGCTCATCGAGATCAACGACTGGTTCGCGGGCGGCTGGTCCGACCCGGCGTATTGGGTGGAACTCAGTTCAATGGACATTACGCAAGTTCAAGCATACCTGTATGGAAGCCCAGTGCCACAGGCTCTTCCCCCCGTCACTAGGACGGTACTTATGGCCTGGTGCACCGCCGTACGCCACGTAATGTGGGACCGGACACTCATCAGACAGACACCCCTGTGGAGCGGAGCATGGTTGGGGAGGTCACATCTCTCCATTATTTCCGTCGATGGGATCTTGTCAGAATCTCGCTATTGGGGGACGTCTGGGTGGGGGACCATATCAGATCCTTTTCTGACCTACAACAACGCCATTCCCAACTTCCCTCACAATTTTACAAGTACCTACAGCTCAGACATGCCCTCTACTCACACATTCCGTCTCCCACTGCCTCTCCGGAATTTAGCCCCTTGGAGGCCCAGGTAATGATGGGGAACCTTGGCAGAGGGGGGGTGTCACAGTTTTACCGGTCCCTGGTGAACATTGGTTCTGCGTCCCTAGACCGGCTCCGTGCCCGCTGGGAGGGGTGGCTGGGTCCCCTCGAAGAGGCAGACTGGAGAGATGTCCTTAAGGCTCCCAAGACCCTGACAACCTCTTCCAAACTGCATCTCGTTCAACTCTATTATCTCCATGCGGCATACCTCACCTCAGCACGCCTGTACATCGCCCACATGCGGCCCTCCCCAGCCTGCGCGCTGTGCAGCCACGCTCCAGCAGATTTTTACCACATGGTGTGGCAGTGTCCCGGTCTTGAGCCATTCTGGGTAGGGGTGAAACTTGAGCTTACTGGGTTGGGAGGTCCCCTAAGATCCACTGCGCCTGATCCTGGGGTGTTTGATGGCCTTGATGGATCCCGGGCAGACAAGTGCTTCCTGGGAACAGCGATAGCGGTGGTGAAGCGGGACATAGCAACACTCTAGTCCCAGGCTACACCGCCTACTGTGAAGAGGGGGAGACGAGGAGTATACTGGTGTGGAGCCCCTTTTCGAAGCCCGAGGATGCCCCAAACTTTTTGGTAAAATATGGGGCAAGTAGTTCAACTTATTGCCCGCTTAAGGGGTCCGGGTGCGTCGGATACATGTATATTGTTAAGCAAGTGTTGAGCCCATTTCACCAGTGCATTATGAGTCTCTGTTGTCTCAACTCGAATGTCCTTTATCCCAATAATGTGTTTTATTTGCTGCCGATGAACTTTTGTTTTTATCAAAATGCAATAAAGTTGATTATCAAAAAAACAATAACAGAATAGCATTATTAAAGTTACAGTACCTCTGGAATTAAGTTATCATGTAGAGGGTCCATTCCTTGCACACAGTAACTACATGTGTCTATAGAATGAGAATTTTCTAACAGACATCTGATTACAATATGATATGCTGCAAATGAACTTGTCTTGATTGCAAGAAATATAATAAAAATTACATCTGCTTCTGTGTTATCAGTTACAAAAAAAACAAGTTCCTCAGTTCTGCCTTTGCACTAAACTTAAGAACATGTTGCCCTACCTGTGAAGTGTTGGTTGTAGCTCCTTTCTCTGGAAATGAAGGTATTCCTGCTGCGTCTGTTCTTTTTTCACTTACGGTTTCTCCTAAATAAAATAAACATGTATTTAATGTTGAGTAATATAAATAAATAATTTATTTTATGTTAACTAAAAAAAAAAATCCTAATTAGTTCTGAATATACAAATTACAGACACACATATTATCTTGAAACCCTACCTTTATTTCGATCAACCTAATTTGGCTTATTTGAGAGCAAATAACCACAGTTAAGGAACAATACTGAATTAGCAGAAGTCAGGGTTGCCAGTCGATACAACCCCTCCCAAAAAATGTATGCTATAATCTATACTGACTACTGGGTTAACAATTAAATCTTAATTGTTAACCCAGTAGTCACTCCGGGATAAAACACACAACCAAAGTAAAGCTTGACCCGCGTCTCATTACACAAGACCTTAGTGTTGTTGGATGCACCCTAGGAAGTGACATATATCATAGTAATTAAAACAGTCTCTTAAAATACATAAATTATTGAGGAAATGGACAGTACAGTCGACGTTTCGGTCTTCTTTGATGTAAATCCCTCAGACCATCTTCAGGACAAAGAAATACTGCATGTAACAATGACCCTTTTGAAAACAGGCCAATCTGTGGAAACTTGGGCAGAAGTGGTACCATTTTAAAAACACTCACTGGTGCTCCTCACTTCACTCTGATATATCAGTAGACAGAGCAGTGATGTCAATCTCTTTGGATGTGTGCAATTAGTCACAAGATTCACTCTTTAAGGTAGCCAATGTTTCCTTTCTGCAAACTAACAAACGGGCAACAGTCCCCCACTCAATAAGTGTAGGAGACTTACTGACTGGGGTACTGTTGCCCGTTTGATATATCAGAGTGAAGTGAGGAGCACCAGTGAGTGTTTTCAAAATTGTACCACTTCTGCCCAAGTTTCCACAGATTGGCCTTTTTCAAAAGGGTCATTGTTACATGCAGTATTTCTTTGTCCTGAAGATGGTCTGAGGGATTTACATCAAAGAAGACCGAAATGTTGACTGTACTGTCCATTTTCTCAATAATTGATGTATTTTAAGTGACTGTTTTATTTACTATGATATATGTCACTTCCCTGATTAAACTAGGAATAGATGTTTTTTATTCATGAACTATAGGTGAAAGTACATTATACCTTTTTCATGTTTTTGCAATGAATTAACTTAATTCTGAGTGTACCCTACCAAATATATTTAAAATACTGACTATAAGATATTCCAGTGTCTATTTTATTGCTTTGATTCTCTGCGCATTTACTGCACAATTCACTTAATTCATTTTGTTGTTGGTTCAAGATTTGTGAACATTGAACTATTGAACAACTGTGTTAAGAATTTTTGAGTAATTACATATTTTTGAACAAAATCCCTCGTTGGCACACCTTACCCGACTTGATTCGACAACGGGTCTCATCCTGGTACCTAATAACCAGGATGAGCTCTACCATTTAACAGGGAGTACTTAGGATATTATCCTACAGCGGTCTTACGGTAAAAATGCCTGGAAACACCAAGGTATCCCTTTATTAGTGGTGGTCCTAGCATGATTAAAATAACATTACAAGGGGGTGTCTATGGTTCAGTAAATCTTTATTACGAAGAATAAAAATTCCTCATAAAAGCACATTACATTATAAAATTTCATTAAATATCATAACATATCGTTCCTGAACTTTTGATAATAAAAACAACTTTAAAAAAGAGAGGGTATGATTCATGAAACAGGTCTGATTTTACAGAACCAATGCATTTCTTGTGTTCCTCAATCTTACGGCTACTTTTAAAAAGCTTAAAATGGCACATAGGGTATGGGTATCACTAGCTTTCTGTAAAAACAATAGTGCAGGTTTCGCATGGCGTAATTTCTGTTTCCTAAGAATGTCTACCAAAAACAGACGTCTAGGATTACTATAAAATGGACATAAAAGTACAAAATGAAGGGTGTCCTGCGGAGACCTATTGTCGCAGCCGCAGGCACCCTTCTGCTCAATTGTTACGGTAAAACCAGCAGGATAAGCTAAAATGTTTGGTAACCAATTGAGCCTAAAACGGCACATTAAAAATCGATCATTTTGGCTATACATCAGAAACAGATATGATTCCATTCCCACCCCATTTCTTACAAGATCATAGGCTGCTATTGATTTCTTTACCAGGGCTCGGCTTCTTCTGTCGGATACAAATTTTTCTAAGAGCAATTTTTTCACCTTCAGTTTACAACTATTTAAAATCAAAGAAGGATCATTAAAAAATTGAGACTGATTAATATTCGCTAGAGAGTCTTTCACATATTTTAACCAAGGAATTTGTAGGGCCTTGTCTCTCTGTTAGCAGTCTGTGACTATTTCCCTGCTCAGGGATGCCTCCGGGTTGGTCCAGATTCTAATCCATGCCATGATCGGTCTTAATTTAGCATTGTCTGAAATATATGGCATCCCTAGTTCATCATGGGCAATTTCGGCAGGGATGGTTTGTGGGATTTTTAGGATTCTGCGAAAAAATTTGTCTTCATGTTGTCTTTATAACAGGGAGTACTTAGGATATTATCCTACAGCGGTCTTACGGTAAAAATGCCTGGAAACACCAAGGTATCCCTTTATTAGTGGTGGTCCTAGCATGATAAAAATAACATTACAAGGGGGTGTCTATGGAGATAATGGTCCTACACCCTATGTATCAATCAACAAGTTTCAGCCCTAGTGTGAGATGGTCTTAGGGTCCAGGGCTTTTGTCAAGACTAAGTTGTTTGGCCCCAGAACAATGTTAGCGGTGGCAAAAAACACCTACGTTTGGTCAGGACAACACAAAACATGCAACACATATGTTTGGATTGGGTTCCACTCTTGGGCCCCTCTACTGTAAAGTTGCTAGGCTATGTGGGAGGAGTGTGGGACATTGAGACCGGAGAAAGATGCACCCCTGGAGACTCTTCCTTGTATTCTAAATTCTGTAGGATCTCTCCAGAGGTGGTTGCACTATGTCTCTGACTAGATGTCAGGCCCTGTAAAGGGTAGGCTTGCAGAGGATCCTGAAGTAGGGGAGCCCCATGGCATCTGTAGACTGGTCCTGTTGTGGGGGTCCCCAAGGAGGGCACTACAGACTCTTGCTGGAAACACTATCACCCTGCAAGTGGCATAAGGCCTGGATGGGTGGAAATTGCAGGCAAGAAGAGTGGTCTGCAATGCAGGACATGCGGGTAATTGGGCTGCTGCCAGAAAGAACCCAGTTCAGGAGACCGCCACAGTTGTATAGGAGATCTGGGGCAGGTCCCTACAGCTGAGCTGTTACTAAAGAGAAGAAAATAACAATATAAACAACAGGAGGGGCCCGTAGAACAAAGTTAGTCATGAGTACTAATATACAGAGCAATGTCCAACGAAGTGTCATTTAAAGAAAGTGAATACAAATTATAGTGAACTACCCAATATATCATGATATGCAATGAGTAAACAATTCTTTATATATTGTAAACATATGAGACACAGAGGGACTTTAAATCAGCCAACTTAAAATCTATTACTGTCAGAAGTTGCTGGTAATCAGACATAGCTGTCCTAAATGATGAAGCAATAAGTGGTGAAAGACTATATACAAGATAATTGAAGAGAATGGCAGCATTTATAAAGTCCATTAAATTCAATGCACTGAACTGTGCATTAAATTATACGTCTCTGTGGCTATGCATGTCGACATTTCAACCCTCAAGCAGTTTTCGGAGTCATCAACAGGACAACAGTAGACTGACCACAAGCAGGAGTGTATGTTACTTAGTTGCAATGAGTACTGAATACAAAGAAAATGCAGGGTAACCTCTGTGTAGTGGTGCACTAGATACACTTAGCTGTATGTTTTAGAAAACAGTGTGGACTAGGTAAAAAGAAATTAGTGTGTTTCACTTGGCAATACAGTGGTTACTCCAGCAGGTAACGTGCTTTGTCATTGAAAGTGCCAGCTGAAGATGGAAGGAAAATAGCAAACAATACAACTTGTATTGAATGTGTGCATTTTTGAACATGCGTTATCAGAGTCTACTTGAAACACACTTATAACTCTTTATTGAATGCTGATCAGAAGGCGTAGAATTGTAGCACCAGCTGGGCAGTCTATGTTCAATGAAAGTGTGAAATTTGAACATAAACCAATAGGTACAGTACATTTGGCCTGTTTTCTTGATGTGTTAGGTGAAAATGTTTGTAACATTTACCGCCGTTCCTCAATACTCCTGAATGTGGAACTTCTCTGAGGTATAACTATTACCTAACTCTTGTATTTTTATAGATCTAACTTGTCGACTTTCAACTACATCACTGTGCCCCGTGACCTCTACACCTTTATTTTGTGGTAGAAAAACATTGCTACTAGAAGAGAGTAGACATACAGTGAATTTCTTAGCACAAAATTAGAATTCCAAAAAGTTCAAAATCTGGAGACACAATATGAATGATTTGGGATGTATAAATTAAGAAACAATGTAGAGACTATGAAACAACAGTAATGCTAGACTTGAAATATATGTTTTCTTTTTATTGATACTCCCAAAACAATCTTTATCAACAGTTTGACAACTGAAACTAAGGCATGTCACCATATCTCATATAGTTAATACCTAAACTGTCTACAAAGTTAAAGCTGCCATGGCGCCAGCCATTCCATAGGCTATGCAGATTCAATCTTCATTTTACAGAAATGTGAAGTGTAAAGACAGAGCATTTATATCACAGTCTTGATATTAGTACAGTTACAAGAAAGTGATACATTTCTACTTTCCAAAGAAAATAAGCTGGTTGTATCCAGTGAATACATAGAGATATTAAAAAAAGCAAAGCAACACGTGGTTATAAAAGGACATTTTTTAGATATTAGGTCTCACAGCACCTCAATTTGAAGCACCCAACAGGCTGCAAATCACAACGACTCAATTATATTTTACTGGTTGGTGGAAAAGGTTTAACAGAGTTACTTGCCCCAGCTGTCGATTCTTACCCTCTAGCGGACTGCAGTGGAAAACACAATGATTTTCCTCTCCGCGACCACCCTGGATGAGTTGCATCGCAGAACCCAGAGACCATCTTACCATCTCATAGATGAGAAAGAATAAATTTGAGATGCCGAGCTTCTCAGCATTGTAAGGTTCTCTCTGACTGATGGTTCCTGGGCAAAGGGAGAGAGTACACCAGAATCTTATGTATTGTATTGCAACAATTATATAGCACTCAATACCCCTATGTGGGGTTCTGAAGCACTTGTCTGCATAGGTAGCACACTACACTGTGTAGGATGTATGGTCGGAAGGATGTTATCTTGGTTTTGATCCTATGTGAGAAATGTTTCCATGTTGACGTGAGAACCATTGAGGTGTTGTCATTTTATGGGACGTAGCGCATAGCAGTGTGATGGATGAAGTGTGAGAGACAGGAGTGCCATTTATGGGTTTTAGTAAGCTGGCAGCTTTGAGCAGTTCTGCAGGTCTCTTTTTGGTATTTCTTATGTTGATAGTTCACTAGACTGGTCCTGAGCTGGGATAGGTTAGTGTTGGAGAGATCTTGTGGTTCAAGCTATCATTCTGTCACGCTTAGACTATGCCAGTGTCCTCCTGTTAGGTGCCAACAAAACGGAAGTAGCCCATTTTCAGAGAGTTCAGAACTCGGCTGCTAGGACCCTGGTTGGCCTTCCCCGAAGATGCTCTGCCAGAGCTACGATCAAAAAACTGCACTGGCTCCCAATGGAATCTCGCATCAAATTTAAGGCACTTTGTCTGGCATTCAAAATCCTTAAACTTCACAGCTCGGCCATTCTGCGCCCTCTTTTGACTCTGTATGTCCCACAACGTAATTTACGCTCCCTCGGTCAGCACCTTGCAATCATCCCTAGGAGCAGATTCTGCCGTATGGGTGGACGCTCTTTTCGGGTGCTGGGAGCCAGGCTTTGGAATTCCCTTCCGGTTGCCATTCGTGGCATCGAGAACCTGCTTGCTTTTCGTAAAGCTGTAAAGACCTTTCTGTTCTCCTGCCCCTAAGGCTTTGCCCTTCTGGCCTGCTCCATCCACCCCACCTCACCGCTCACTAGCGCCGGGACGCCTCTTTGCTGGGGCAGCTGTTGCGCTTCAATAAACTAATAACATAACAACATAACATCTGCTGGAATAGACTTTGTAATTATCATCTCAAATCGGATTATCATTTTGAGGTGCCAAAAAGTGGCTGTAGTATGTACTTTGTTTAGACCTGCACTGGTGGGCTAAATTAGAGTCCTCTGTCGGCCAGTGGTATGTGGCAGACCTCTTCAGTTATTCAAAGCCTGTTCAGATGGCAATGTGTGGTTTACTGTTATGAACTGGTACACTACTGGGTGATGGATATGACCCTTAGCAGTTTTGTCTTATTTGAGTGTAAGAGTGTTAAGCAGGAGCATTTAATTATTAAGCAGCCTTTATGAGCTGCAATCAACTGTGACTGCTGAGTGTTATGATATTAACTTTAGTGAGGGTTATGTATTGTATTCTGATTGCAGTATACTTACTACCACTGATGAGGCATTGGTGTGCTTTATGCTGGGCAGCACGCTGCTCCGTTCTCCAGGGTTAGTGTCTTTGTCGTTATTTTTGGTTATTGGAATTAGTCTTGTGCTCTACCACAGCCAGTCCATGCCTCTACTCCAACTTTTTTAAGTGGTAGATTACATCAGTAGGAAAAAAGGTGTGATATTTAGTGAGAGAGAGGTGGTAAGAGAATGCTATGCACTGGTGGTATAAATAGACGAACTATAGGAGATTAGGTATTGTTAGGGTGCAGGTATATAACTTTTTAAATGATCTTTTAAATAAGGTGTGGGCGAAGTAATGAAATGCAATAATACGGATTAAGACAAACATGCATGTGACCGTGTAGTCTGTGCTCAGAAAGAGGAGGCATGCACAGGATGGAAATAAAGGCAAGGGCCATTAGAAGAGAAAGGGAGTTGACAATCAGATGTTTTAAGTGTAGGTTGGTTTTTCATGCAGGGTTTTTAGGAATATTGTGGAGGCTACCTGAGATAGCATGCAAAAACTGTAAAAGGAAACAACATTATTTCCATGTTTTAAAATACCACTGTATGCCACGAGAAACCCAGTGTTCACCCACACCACCATCACCGTGAGTAAATACAGTCTTCCTTTTCCTATAAATCCGATGGAAGGTAACCAAAAAAAACCAAAATATTGTACTTTAAATGTTTGTGCTTGAAATGCTCATCTGGTGAACAGTGCAGGATGAAGGATAAGCCATAGGTAATTAGAAAACGAATGTAACTACTGGAAAACTGAAATAATGTTGATGCAAAAACAAACAAGAGGAGATGGAGAAAGCTTACATAAAGTGGAGGATTCCAAAACCTCAAAATAATATCAATAATCCTGATTTTAGAGAAACTGTCTTCTTAGGTATCAAACGTTCTGCTGTGCTTCGGTATAGATTTCTATTCCCAAATGCATACGTCACATTAGTACCCAATGTATTAATAATACCCCCAACGCCAACAGCTAAAGGTTTTCAGAAGTCAAAACTGTTGGTGATAGAGGCAGGCTAGATTATCTGACAAAGCGCCGAATGAGGCCAGGAGCTCAGTGCTAAAATTTAGTTCACAGGGTGTGGCTTGGCGCCCGGAGAATATGGCCGCGCAGGGGTAGAGCTTTCCGGTGTGCTGAGCGGACATCGCGGACTCAGGACAAATAGCACCATGCAGGAGTCGGATTTGGAAATGGTAAGAGCTTGAGCATGCTCTACTGCCATCTGCGACCTCGCTAACAACTCTCACGGGGACTTATTCAACGAAGTGCGGTCGAGGCTCTGTTTTCACCGCAGCCGCCATTTTGTTTTTTTATGCGATTGCGCGTTTTAACCTTCTCCTCGTAAAAATTGACAGTGAAGGTGCTTCTATTCTATTTTTCACTCGTTTGTCTTCTGCATTTCCTCAAGGGATGGGTCTTCTTATGGGCAACGATATTTTTGAAGAACTTTGGTAATGACTGTTGCTTACTGAGGTAACAATATGCATGGTGAATGGCAGCCATTTTGTGTGTACCGAGTGCCATGACAACATTCCCTCGTTTTGCTTCATTCTTAGTTCTAACATGTTCATTCCTGCCTGTTTTTGCCAAAATGGTTTCAGGAGTGAAGAACTTTTGTCTTTTACAATGGAGAATCATTAAACTAGGATGCTTACCAGCTATTGAATAATCCTTTCACATATTTCTCTTCAGCTGCTGCATCACTTTCTGGACAAATTATTTTTTTTATAAATCTTTTTATTGATTTTCATAAAACATTCATCTCAAATACAGTAAAATAAAAAAACGGACCAGTACACTACAGCATTTGTCGTCCAAGAGACATTAATAAAAAAAAATAGCACATAAATTTGCACAAAAAAACACAGTTAACAGTAAAGAAGCCGGAGGACACATGCAATCAATATCTTTAAAGAATCGGGTTAGCACTCAAATAACGTGTTAAATATTGCCAATAGTCTTTTGGTCTGGAGCGGGCAGGAAGTTCCTCTTCGAATGTACGTAGCGTGTCCTGACAGTGGGACATATCATTAATCCATTGCTTAACATTCGGCGCTACCTTATTGTCCCAACACATGGATAGTCGCCGTTTGGTGAGCAGTAACGCCACCACACAGAACTTGCGTTTCGTAGCTCGTACCTCCCTCAAAAGTCCTAGTAGACATACCCGGATACTGCAATCAAATTCAACACCCACCATGTCTATCAATATCGAGGTGACCTGCTCCCAATATGAAGGTATTTTGGAGCAGTGCCATGCTAAATGAATGAAATCCGCTTGATCGTAACCACACCGTTTACAGCTCGCTTCTGATCGAAGCCCATATCTGCACAGTTTTACAGGCGTGTAATACGCTTGATGTAGATACTTAAAATGTACAAGTCTTAAATTACTGTTAGGTGTTAACATTTTAATCAGATGGCACGTTGTCTGACAATCTTCCTCCATCTCTCCATGGCCCTGTGAGTATTGCAATTGATTTCAGTTTGCGCTACAGTATATAGACGGGACACTAAATGCGTGCTGTTTGGGGAGGTCAGTACTAGTTGTAAGGTATTAAGCTGCAATGGCTCATCAGGATAGTTTGGGTACAATTTTTTGATCGCCTCTTGTAATCTGTAGTGGGTAAAGCGAAACATCAGCGTCTGATTTTGTATATATGAAAGATCTTGTAATGTTTAGAATTTTCCATTATTGTATAGGTCTCCTAACGTATCCAGACCGACCTGTCTTAATAAGCCCATGCCCACCTCCTCGCCAGTAACCGATATGTCAGGGTGAAAATGTAGTGGTTGGGCTGGTGCGTAGAGGGGGAGTTTGTGTGCCATCCGTCCCAGCCTTTTCCAAGCATCATTTGTGGCATCAATAGTAATAATGTCCTTATCGTGTAAAGGTGGTCGCTTGTGCATGATAATTGCAGTTAATGGTATTGGTAGTGCATCTCCCTCCTCTATAGCTGTGTGTGTCATGTATGGGATCTTGTGGTACTAGTATGTAGCATATTGTGCCTGCGCACATAGATAGTACAGAAGAAAATCCGGGACGCAGAGTCACCCCTTGGAGTATGGCAGCGTCAGAGTGCGGAATTCAATACGTGCCTGCTTGCCTGCCCATATCAGCCTGAGCACTACAGAGGATATACGCTTGAAGACCTCTCTAGGAGGGGGAATGGGGATGTTGTTGAATAGGTAAAGAAGTTTGGTGAGGATCACCATTTTGACAATCGCTACACGATCAGCTAATGATAGCGGCAGTTGTATCCAGCAGTTCACCTTATCCTCTACTGAAGGCAACACCCTTCCATAATTAGTCCTGATAACAATTTCTGGGTCTCTGTGATACCATACTCCTAGGTACTTGATGGGGTCTTCCTGCCATTCTAGTGGAAATTCAGTAGCGTGTGGTAATGTAGTGTCAGTGAGGGGGATAATAGAGAATTTGTCCCAATTGATTTGGAGTCCAGATTGCCCTCCGAATTTAATATACTCTCGCAGTAGGGGCGCTAAATGAGTCACGGGGTCTCGAACATACAGCAGCATGTCATCCGCATAAAGCGAAATGTGCAGGGGCCTACTGGGAAATTGCAGCACGGAGGGGCGGTGGTTCTGTCGCACCTTGCACGCGAGTGGTTCTAGCGCTAGGGCAAACAATAAGGGGGATAAAGGGCAACCCTGTCTTGTCCCGCGTTTTATATTTAAGAAGTCGGAGACATAGCCATTTACCCGAATCTTAGCTACTGGTCGTGTGTACAAGAGCTGAACCCACTGGATGAACATCGGAGGGAAGCCCATTCTATGAAGCACCGTGATGAGATAGGGCCATTCAATGGTGTCAAATGCCTTGGCAGCATCTAACATGACCACCACGGCTTTGGTGCTGGGAACCAAATAATGGGACAGTGCGAACAGTGTGAGAGTATCGTGCGCGGTAGCTCTGGATGGTATAAAACCTGCTTGGTCTGGAAGGACCAGGCTGGTCATAAGAGGTTGCAATCTCGTGGCGAGAGTCTTGGCCAGTATCTTGGAGTCCACGTTTATGAGTGATAAAGGGCGATATGAATCACAGAGCTCAGGATCCTTAGCCGGCTTTAAGAGCGCTATTACCATTGCTTCTCGCAGAGTTGGTGGGAGTATATTTTTCTCGAAGGCGTCGCCAAACATCTCGACCAGTCGGGGAGCCAATAATTCAGTATATTGCTTGCAGAATTCGCATGTGAACCCATCGGGCCCAGGGGCTTTCCCGTCTGGTAATGATTTAATTATCTCGGAGACTTCCTCTACCGTTATTGGGAGTGACAAATATGCCCTTTGCGCGTCTGAAAGCCAAGCGATGGCCACGTCTTCGAGATATTTAAGTATTTCCTCAGACAATGCAGTTGGCTGTGATTTATAGAGTGTACTGTACGTTTTTACAAATACTTGCAAAATAGCTATCTTGGCCGCTAGCACTCTACCTGGCCTCCCTCCTTCACCAAAGGCTCTAGCTTTGGGGCGTTTGTATGCATATTTAATCTCATCCTCAGCATAGGATTGATATTCAGTGAGTGTCTTACGTATCTCCCCAAGTATAGATGGATTTTGGGTTAGCTCATATTGGTTTTCTAGTGATTTTAGCTGTGTCTCACATCTCGCCAGCTGTGTCCGAATGTCATGCAAGATCCCCACTGTAGTGCTTATGCATACCCCACGCAACGTTGCTTTGAAAGCTTCCCACAGGAGACATGGGTCCTCTGTAGAACTTTCGTTCAGTTGAAAATAGTCCCCAATTGCCGTGGCTATAGTGTCCGTATATACGGAATCCGTAAGGGCAGTGTCATTAAACCTCCAGCTATAGGAAGGTGGCTTGTAGTGAGGGTCAACACAATGGGATTGTGGTCTGACAGGGTTTTAGGCATGTGTTTAATATCTGTTGTCCACAATAGTGTTGCTTCGGAGCCTAACCAGTAATCAATTCGGGACCGCTGTTATGCGCTGCCGACGTGTGTGTTGCTTCGCGAATCCCTGGATGCCTTGGCCGATTAGGGGCTGACGACGCGGGGTAAAGGCGCCATCTTGGAGGGAGAAAGGGTTGGCGGTCCAGTGGCAGGACGCCTCCCACCCTCCTCTGCAGAATATAAAATGATGAGGCCATTCCGTCCGCGCAGCGGGCGCGCCAAAGGCAAGCCCGTCTGCGCCCGTCCGCGCCGGACACGGGCTTAGGGCCACCACCCCTGGTTCTGCTAAATCAACCCGTCTCCCACCCTATACACACTCTATGCTGACTGATTTACGTCCACGACTTACGGATAGATGCATCAGATACAGCCTGGACTCTATATCTCCCACTACCTTTTTAGAATGTAAGCACTGTCAGGCCTCCATTCCCCTTTTAAACAAACCGGCGGGAAGTTATAAACAAAGTTAGGTAACACAAAAATCCATCATTGCCCTCATTAATGTCCGCTCTTTGGCAAAACACAGGCAAGAAATTGCTGACCTACTTCTAGACAGGAACATTGATATAATGTTCCTGACGGAGACCTGGATGGATAAATCATCAGATCCAGATCTTGTGATAGCCGTCCCCAATGGATTCAAAGCATATAGACTGGATAGAAAGGGCAAAAGAGGAGGTGGGATAGCCATAATTGCCCGGGATACCTACAAAATTCGCACCTCGCCAATACCTACCACGACATGTGAGGCGCTCCAGTTTGATATTTACCTGTCCCCCTCTTACAATTTTAAAGGCATATTATTATATAGACGACCTGAGATTCGGTCAGGATTTCTCACAGAAGTTGTTACCATTTTAGAATCCCTTGCAACCAAGAAGTCTATAACATTGCTGGGAGATCTAAATTTCCATCTGGACAGTAATGGGGATAAAGATACTATGACCCTTCTGTCAGAAATGGAGGTTTTCGGGCTCTCACAGTTGGTGACGGGACCCACACACACTGCAGGGCATACCTTAGACGGAATCTTTACCAATCTGGAAGGTCTGCGAATCACTGATGTCCTTCCAATGACCTGGACTGACCACCATTTGGTCTTAGGTACTATAAAGATTAACGAAGCACCTATTCTTAAAGCATCCCCTCCCAGACGTGAACCTTTTAAAGTATGGAAAGATATAAATTTTCCAAATCTTAAGGTGTCACTAGACAACTCTAAACCAACACTGTCCACTGATCCAGAAATAGCCACAAAGCAATACCAAGCCTGGCTGGATCAGGCTACTAACAAATTAAACCAGTTAAACTCATATCCAGAAATAGGATTTCGCCTTCAGCACCTTGGTATACTGAGGAACTAAGAAAAAATAAACGGCTCTGTAGAAATAAAGAAAGGCATTGGAGGAAAAACTATGACGATGAAAGCAAACACATCTATAAGGAGCTTCTAACCCAGTACAAATCCTTGATCATGGAGGCCAAAAAAAAGTACTATAAGGAGCAAATTGAAAGCGCAAAAAATTCTAGCAAAAGGCTCTATGAAATAACCAAGCAGCTAGCAGGAAATACTCCTGACTTGAACCCCCCATCCTCACAAAATTTCTGTGACTCATTAGCATCCTTCTTTTTTACTAAAGTGAATGATATCTTTTCTGCGTTCACTTCCTCTGACAATCAGAGTACTAACGACATAAATACGCCACATATCGATAATATCTTTCCACAGTTTGTGGAAATTTCAGAAAATCAAGTTCAGGATATCATTAGGTCCATTAAATCGGGCTCAGCACTGGATCCTTGCCCCTTGAAAATTCTCCGCCCAATAATGGACATCTTGATCCCAGTCATAACCCAAATCTGCAATCTGATGTTCTGCACAGGAATTTATCCGATCCCTCTAAAAAAAAACTTTATTGAAGCCCCTTCTGAAAAAATCTGGCCTAGATAAAACAGAGTTAAAAAATTATAGGCCTATCGCCAACCTCCCTTTTCTGGCCAAAGTAGCAGAAAAAGCCATGAACATCCAACTTGCAGCATTTATCGAGCAACACCATCTTCTCGATGAAACCCAATTTGGATTCCGCAAGTTTCATGGAACAGAAACGGCGCTAATCAAAGCGGCGGACGACATCAGATTAATCCGAGATCAAGGAGGCTCAGCACTGCTGGTGCTTCTGGACCTATCGGCTGCCTTCGACACGGTCGACCATAAGATCTTGGTCGACCGTGTTGAAAAGATGGGCGTGCTAGGCCTAGCTAGGGATCTGCTGACGTCTTTTTTGACGGATAGATCACAGGCAGTTACCCTAGGACGATTCGAGTCAGCGGAACTGTCCTTGCCATGTGGGGTACCTCAAGGTTCATCCCTAAGTCCGACACTATTTAACATCTATGTGTCGGACCTGGCTAAAACCATCAAAGCCCACGGGATGAACCTTACCTCATATGCGGACGACACTCAGTTGATTCTTACCGTCAAAAATGATGGGGAAACTGTAGCGGAGAGTTTTAAAGCAGGTATGCTGGCCATCGGACAATGGATGTCAGCAAACTGTTTAAAACTGAACTCCGAAAAAACCGAGGTGGTAACATTCGGTCATCTTAGTCCTAATTGGTCATCAGTTTGGTGGCCATCATCCTTTGGAGCCTTGCCTAAACCAACCCCTAAGGTGAGAAATCTAGGCGTCATCTTTGACGACAACTTGAATTTCATGGCTCATGCTAACCAGACGGCCTCCATGGCGTTTTACAAACTACGGCTGGTAAAAAAGGTCCTTCCATTTCTCCCAAAAAGCGTAGGCAAGACACTAGTCAGCGCTCTAGTCCTGTCTGCATTAGATTACTGCAACGGCTTGCTAGCCAATGCTCAAATCAGGGTCATCAAGAAAATGCAGACAGTACAGAACGCAGCGGCTAGACTTCTCTCGGGAATCCCTAGATTTAAACCTATAGCTGACACCTTGAGAAGCTATCACTGGCTCCCCATCAGTAACAGAATTAAATTCAAGACCTTGTGCATAGTTTATAAATCATTGCACCAACAAGCCCCTCAATTTCTGAGAGATCACCTCATTCTATACAATCCTTCCCGATCTCTCCGATCAGCCAAACTAAATGATCTGGTGGTACCCCGTACTAAACTGGTCACCTGGGGAGACAGACGTTTTCTGGTTGCTGCCCCGAAATTATGGAATACGCTCCCCCAATCCATTAGATCTAGCCCAAATCTACTGTCTTTCAGAAAGAAGCTGAAAACCTGGTTGTTTAACCTCTAAGAGTAAGAAGCCGAGTATAGTAGAGTTTACAACAGTACAGCGCCAAGACGCCTGCGGGCATTTGTTCGCGCTCTATTAAATGTCAAAAATAAATAAATAAATAAATAAATATCAATGTACAACCCACCTTGTCGTGTAGGTGTTGCCATATTTCGTGATAGAAGTCGGGGGTGTCCGTATTCGGCCCATACGTGTTGATAATCGTTACGCTGTGTCCCCGGAGTAGTCCTGTTATGATAAGGTAGCGCCCTTGGGTGTCAGTTATAGTGTCCTAAATTTTAAAGTTTGTGCCTTTCTTTACCAGTATCGAGATTCCCCTAGAATAAGAAGAGTATGTGGAGTTATGAGCAGTTTCAGCCCATTTCTGGCCAATACGGGTATGAGTGTGTGGGGCTATGAGGGTTTCTTGCAGCAGTGCAATGTCGATATGCCACCTGTCCATGCATGCGAAAAGTTGTCTTATTTTCTTTGGATTGGTAAAGCCGCGTATGTTCCATGTGAGCATATTTAAGAAAAGTCTCCCTGGTGTGCTGTTTGTCATAGTTGATGCAGATATTCAGACATAAAACCACAGAGGCTGTGTACCAGTTGTCCTCCCAATGTGCAGGACCAGTACTGCGTACATACAAATCGTGCAATATACAGAAGCATTTCATCTTGGGTGTCAGCAATGCATCTTAAGTGCCATGGTCCGGTAACAAAAACACGTCCCCAACATCCTCCCCCCCCACCCACATCAGCAGCCCAATCCTGCGGAAGCCATATCCCCCCCCCTTAAATTTCAAAGAACTCATAAACCGTGTGGGGAGTACCCATGGAGGGGTCCGCCTAGGGTGCACAACACCATCCAGTTTATGGATGTGGACAGATCATAGTTAAGTCATAGGCAATTATTTCACATCACATATGAATAACAGCGTAATCAGAATTGTTGTTATGTTAACATTATCACCAACCATTGCATAGAAGTAGTTTCTGCAGAGTTAAATACACAACTAATGGTCACGGTCACCTTTACCCCCGCCTAGTTCAAGGCATGTCACATCCCGCCCCGTAATAGAAAGGGTAGGGCTTCCAGCATCAGAACTGGTAGCGTCTGAGGCTTGCATGTAACACAATATCGTAAGCGATCAGCATAGTGGCCCACCAACATCACCAAGAATGTGCTATACCACGACCCTCCTGTATAGTTATCCTCTATAGGCAGCGCCAGGTCTCTAAACCTTTATGTAACCACCAGTTACCTCTCTGTAGGCCAGAAGCTCATTAGACCCGTATAGTTCGCAGCATTAAACATAGTGTTTGTGAGTTGTCTGATGCCTGGGCCTAGAGCATGTGAACCTTTAAATTCGCTATTAGGAGTGTCATGTGTCTCAGATCCAGCTTGACAGCGCAACACATATCACACTCCAATGTACCAATGTCACAGTGCAATGTCAGAATAATGATGAAGAATAAAAGAAAATCAAATGTGGAAAGAGAGCACGCTCCCAGTTACCGTGTCCACTGGTGTTCTCTGCAAGACCCAGCACCGCAGTCTAGGCTAATCGGTCACAGAAGAATAGATGCTGACCTACCAGAAGTTCGTAATACCTCTCTCATACTTGCTGATAGTTTTGACGCAGGAAATCTTGTGTCTTCGCTTGCTCAGCTCGAGTCATACGCTTGATCAGTTTGTTTCCGTTCCTTGAGCTGAGCAGTAATCTTCTTGATGAAGTCTAGAGCTGCCTTCGGAGTCGGGAGAATCGGCGGTTTGCCATCCCAGGTGATCTTCAAACGCGCTGAGTATAGCATTGCGTAGTCTACCTGCATTCCTCATAGTTTCGCTTTGACATTTGCATATTCTTTGCGTGCCTGCTGCACTGCCATAGTATAGTCAGGATAGAACTCCAGCTGGTTACCCTGGTAGGTCACTTTCTTTTTTTCCCTCGCCATCTGTAATATGCCATCACGATCTCGATAGTTCAATATACGGGCCACTATCTGTCTGGGCGGTGCACCTGGCGGCGGTCTGGGTGCCAGCGATCTGTGGGCACGCTCAACTATAAAAATTGGGGAGAGGTGGTCTTCCCCGAATATTTCACGACAGAGTGCCTCCACGTATGCCTCCATTCGACCTGTGTTGGTTGATTCAGGAACACCTGCGATTCGGATATTGTTACGGCACAAGCGTGCCTCCAAATCCTCCGCCTTGCTCTTTATTACTTCCAAAACCTTTTCCATCCCGCTGCATTTAGAGGTACTGGCCTGTGCTTCATCTTCTACCGCCGACAACCTATTTTCAGCCTTATCCAGCCGCTCACCTTGTCGGTCCAGGTTCGTCGCCATATTGTCCACACGGCACGTAAGGTGATTGAGTTTGCCATTGATATCTTGAAGACTAGTTTGAATGGACTTCAGGATGGATTCCATACCGCTTTCTGGAGGATTGTCCTTTTCCGTTTCGTTGTCTGGTTGATTCGCTTGGCTCGTCCGGTTCTCCGTGGCTCAAAAGTCAGCTTTGGTTGCTGCTTATCAGGTTTCCCCATTCTGTGCAGCTGCTCTTTCTACACAACACTCACGTAGTGGGGCAGATACAGTGTGCAGTCAGCTTCGTTCGTAACACAGTGTCTCGCATACAAGCCACGTGCGAGAGGTCGTGCCACCTTCTCACAAACGCACAGGGAGGTATTCTGCACAGCTAGTGCGGGGAATGGTGGGAGAGATCTCAGCGTCCCAAAGTGAAGCATTGACTACGTCGCTCAGTTGGTAAATCGAATATGGGAGGCAACCATATTATTCACTGGTGCTTTCGCCGACCATGACCCTCTACATACAAGTCTTGAGGAAGTTGTGGCAGTAAGCTACGCGGCAAAGTCGTTAACAGCGCAGGCCGTAGTGACATCTGGTTGCTTCAATGCTGTGGCTGTCTGTGCGCAGATCTAGGTAATGCGCGCTGTCCAGGGCACATCATAGGAGTGTGGAGTCCATGTTATCGGGCCAGCCCTTCCGTGAGTGCACAGATAAGGAATGCCCAAAATGGCCGCTTCCCGTGTCCCACATCAAACCCCAGCCGCTATATAGATAGTGCGTCTTTCCTGCTCAGGTTCCTTGCAGTGTGCACCCTGCAACATATATATATATAGCAACCTGGTGTATTATACTCTCGCAGTTGCAGGCATTCATCGCATTCGACCTTGGTAGAACAGCAGCTGTTGGATATATGTTCCACATTCTACGTTCTATATTTCCGTAATTGAGTCCCGCTGGGCACCGCCATTTTGTTTCATCCCCCGTGTTGCCGACTCATGTGCAGACCGGACTTGGGCTAATTACCTTTCTCACTGGCATCGCATGAAGTCCGCACCTCAGCAGTAGGAGTCGTCTCCGAATCTGGCTTGCCTGCACTCACCGGTGTGTTCCGAGACCTTCCAGCTCAAATAAATATTGACATTTTCACCTTCACACACAACAAACACATTTGCATGTTGTTGGTTTGCATTTTTTCTCTATAGCAGTCCACTCATATATAACCTTTGTCTTATGGTGCTGTGCCTTCTATATATCTGGTCTTCAGGAGATGTTATGAGTGCGACCCATGGGCAGACTAAAAACAACATATTGCTCCTCTTGCAAACCAAAACACGTATTCATTAAAAACTCAAGGATTTTCTCTGAATTTTCCAGATTTGAGGACTCCCAGACGTCTTCCTCACAGAGTTCAGAGATTACAATGGTGTCTCGGGTAAGTCAACACCAAACGGCTAAACAAAGACCCTCCCTCACCACCTAAGTCAGCCTCATCAGCCTCTATGGAGCTCTTTTTGGAGGAAATTAGAGCTCTTAGACCCTTTATGGAAGAAACCAACGCCAAACTGCAAACTTTAACAGATAACTGGTCTCAATTGGAAACAAGGGTCTCCTCAGTGGAACAAAGTGTCTCTTCTCTACAAGAAACCTGTGTCAATGTATCTCATCTGCATTCCCAAGTCTCTTTGCTCCAAAGGCAATCGTAATAGACTGAACAATCTACGAATTTACGGCCTTGGAGAGGGTATTGAAGGATCTGACCCTCTGTCATGCCTGTAGACGTGGTTGGCGGGGAGATGATTGGCAAGATCACAAAGTTTTCCTCAGAGCACATGCGCAAGGGTTAGCGCATGCGTAGTAACACAGGAATAGAATTTATGTCCGCCCCGCGCTCCCGGAAACGCTTTGCGTTCTAGCCAGGTTCCTGTGTTTCGTTCCGGGTCACGGTGGTCGGAGTCCGAGGAGCTAGGCGAGTGGCGTGGCGTTCGATATTCGGCGAGTGGCGCGTTTTGTGAGTACAAGCCTCTCGCAAATTACATCGTAGTTCCACAGCATCTCCGAGCTAGTGCCAGTTCTAGCTTTGCATTGTTTTGTCAGCTTCGTTTCGGGATTATTTCCCGCTTTTGGGAGAGTAATTCTGCATTGAATTTCTTTGTTATTGTATAGCGCTGGAGTCAGCCTTATTTTGTTCTGAAGCTTCATTACGTTCAGACACGGAGTTTTGTCTTTGCAGAGCAGTTAGTGAATGCGGATGATAAGCATTCTAATATACGCTGAAGATATCTCTTTAGAGTCTGTGATATTGAACATACCTTGCTTTTTAACGAATTTAGAGAGCGTTATCTGTGAATACTGACTACAAGCATTCTGCTTTACGCTATCGGTATTGAGCCCCGTTTTGGTGCTTCATTTGTCCAAGACACAAGGTGAGCCAGAGCGATAGAAGTGATATACCTTTTACCTGCAGAAAACTTACCACCACTAATCCCCTGTCATCTATTTCAGGGTCCAAGAATCTACATATTCCGACTACACTTGGTATGCACCTCGTTTATAAAGGGAAAAAGAAAAGAACAGACACTCAGTATACAAAGGTATATCTAAGAGAGATAAAGATAGTATAAGACAGCCATAGGGAGAGACTGATATTAATGATGTTTTCTCTTTATGCAGCATCTGTGTACCGAAGAATTGCATGAATCCTGACTTTAGTGAAGACTAAAGAATCATTGTTTTTCCCCTTCTACTATTGTTATGTTTCCCTCTTTCTCCCTAGTCACCGTTATATATATCAGTGTCTAAATCTGACGTGTGGTGGTGATAGGGTGAAGTTGGGGACTTGGCTTCTGGATTCCGCGACACTCCTGAGACAACAAGGCTCACGCACGACACCCTCTTACTTGCTTCAAGTGATTTATTCCTAAATTGTTACATTTGCCAAAAGGCACGATGCTCAACATCCAATGCGCGCATCGAATGGGCCGCCTTCCTTCCCATCCTCAACTTCACAACGTCCAAGAGGAGTCATCTTATACTTCTTAGAATATACTGATTTACTGAAAGTGTTGTCAGCGGTTAAAGCTTCTCCAAGAATCACTTGGTCAGGCTCCTCTCTGTTCTTCGCACAAGACTACACCAAGGCCACTGCCAACCGACGTAAGGCATTTCTAAGCATGAGAGCTGATTTACGGTCCATAGGGGCCCGATATGGTCTTTTTTACCCGTGCCTCTTCAAAGTTACTTATAACAATAGAACAACGACATATGAAGATCCTGCACGTCTTCAAAGCTTCATAAATTCTCTTCAAACACTATGAACTCTTCGGGACCTTCCTCTTCATTCACCACTTGAGATTGCATTATCCTTTGAACGGGTTTTCCCAAGTTTTGTTCTTTTTCATAATGGGTCTTCTTCCATGTTCATTATGTTCTCAGTTTCTCATACAGTTGCCAAATTTGTTGTTATTACTAATTCAAATATTTATTTGCACATAGGATTATTGCTCACGTTGGTTAACTTTGTTACTGTCCTTTTCAATAATCCTTTTTTATCATTGTTTTTTCTTCTAGTCTCCACATATTTCACATTCCTGTTTCCTTGCGTCCTTCTGGCTCCCTGTTTGGCTGACCCTAGACGTGCCGCCTATTCCAGGTGGTTCCAACCCCTCCTTGTGTCTTCCGGAGTGTGTGTCCTTGATTTTTCCTTTGTAGGTATGTTTCCCTTTTGTTTGATTAACATGTTTGCGTTCCTACATGTTGTCCTATTCCCCCTCCTTTATTCTTCTTCCCAAATATTTTCCTACTTCGCTTCTTATCTTTGTTTCTTCTTCTATGTTGGGTGTCGTTTTCTTCTTGCCTTCCTATAATCTTTTTCACTTTGACATCTTCTTTGGTCAATTTATTCATCTTTATTGTGATTTTCACTTTGACGCTCCTTTTTCTTCTTTCTTTGTTTTTCATTTGTCACTGTCTGCTGGATGATTTGGGCTCTTTTTTTTATTTATTTCTCATTTGTCAGGATCAATGTGTTTCTAATATTCTATGTCATTAAGAGTCATTACATGGAACATTAAGGGCTTAAATTCCCCCATTAAGAGGCAAAGAATTCCATCTCATTTAGCCAAACTAAATGTTGACTTTGCATTTCTGCAAGAAACTCACCTTTCAGATTCCGAGTCCCTAAAACTGAAAAGAGGTTGGGTAGGTGATGTTTTCTATTCTCCAGGGGATGGCAAACGCAATGGAGTGATGTTATTGTGTCGCAAGTCCCTCACATACTCTTTGCTTTCTCAAGAGTCTGATGCAAATGGTAGATGGTTAAATGTTAAATTATCTCTCAGGGGTTTTCCAATCTCTTTTCTGAATGTGTACGCCCGTACACATGGTGAACCCTCTTTTTGGCCCATGTTTGCCAAACACCTCACCCGCTTTATGAATGATAATTTTATACTAGCAGGAGACTGCAATCAAACATTTGATCCTTTCATTGATAGGATATCTAAAGTCACATTTATTCCTAACAAACCACACAGATCCTTCATTCAGGCGGTCACGCAACATAAACTTATTGATGCCTGGCGCCTTTGTAATCCGACCACTAAAGAATTTACTTTTTACTCTCCTTCCCACTACTCTCAGTCAAGGATTGATTATATTTTTGTCTCTCATAATATTGCGCAGACTCTTACTAATGCAGAGATTGGCCCCATTCTATTATCAGATCACGCTCCTGTCTCAATCAGCATTGACATTTTACCTAAAACTACAGGCCCCAAAAGATGGCGTTTTAACAACGCTCTTCTTTTAGATCCAAAGTTTACCACCTTCTTTTACCAGTTTCTTTGATGAATTATTCGAGTTAAATCAAACTCATTCCACCTCCTCCACCACCCTATGGGATACTTTTAAAGCCATAGCAAGGGATTTTATAATTGGCTTTGTTGCAAAAAAACAAAAAACTGCACGCACATTCACTGGGGACCTTCTTCGGAAGATTAAGAGATTGGAGCACTCTTATTATACTTCGCATTCTAATGATTGTCTAACAACCCTTATTGATGCCAAGTATCAAGCTCGGCTCTTCTCTTCCTCGGGGCTGTGATGAGAGTCCTATTCCCGGCCCCACTGAACAACCCCGGCGCTCCGAGATAAAACACGAACAACTAAGGTGATACAGCGGGGCGCGGGAAAGGAAGGGAACAGCAGGGAGGGAGATCTGTAACGACAAAGAACACGCTATTAGAACACCCTACCTCCCTGACCTACAACAGTGTTCTACTTTTCTCAACCCACAACCCTTCTACTGCTCTCCCCCACTCTTTACCTGTAAAGGAAAATACACAATGCCTTAATCCAATGGAGACAGGGGTAGGGTAGGGTGTGCAGAACTGTGCCCAACTGTGAAAACAAATATAAACAAGATTCAATTCTCTCCGGTTCAGAGTGTATGAACAAACTTGCGTTGTGCTCTATAGTGGTTACACACCTACCCTGAACAATGCTTGTAAGACATTACATGGGTGTTATCATAGTTCCCCTCTTTGGCGTTCACTACCCCTCCTGCCTCCTGTTTAGAATGGGATAAAGAAAACAAGTATGAACACTGCCCAATAACAGGACAATCTTTGCAGCTGCTTCACAGAGTTAACTCACTCTGTAACTCTCTCTTCTTTAGTTAGCGCTCCCCACATGTAGAAGTGATAATGCCATGTGAGGACTTACAATAACGAGGCTCAATGGAGTTCCGGTGAGTCCTATCGTTACTGTGCCTGAATGCACGTATTTACAATATATGTACAAAGTTATTAGGGGGTCTCAGTATGGCTCAAACAAGCTGATGGCCTTATTTCCAAAACGACCACACATCAATCCCCTAGACGAAAACAATGTCTTTGAAGTCCTTGGACTTCCGAGTGTCACTCCTCCGAGTGAAACTCCAGGAACAAAACAGGCTGTGGGTGTGTCGTTGGGATCGAGACTACCAACGCCCCACACCGCACAGCACCTGATTACTCACGGTTCTGTTGCTCTAAGGAACCACAGCCGCTCATACCGCTCAGCCTCGGAATCCAGGAAAACGCCACCGCATAGACGGAATTATCGGCGTCTAACCGCCGTCCGACTCTGCCCTTTATTTCCCGGTATGCGCGCGCCGCTCACGTTCATGCGTGGCGTACGCACTGCATGCCGGGAAGTGTAGTTTGTGGCGGGCTGGTATCGTACTGCGCCTCGGAACATCGTCCTGCACCCCGGAACATGACACCAAGATGCAATTCAACAAAAAATCTACAGAAGATGCTTCTTTGTTCTTGTTAAAATCTAGTGCGAAATTTTATGGGGGTAAAAATAAAGCGGGGAAAATTTTAGCTAATTATTTAAAAGTTAAACATAATAAGCTAAATATTGAATCTGTTTTTGATGCAAACTCTGATTTGAAACATAAAGATGCTGATATTCTGAACAAATTCTCTCTCTTCTGTAAAACGCTATACACTTCTGAAACCCAATCCACCACTCAATCCCTATCGCATTTGTTCTCTAGCATTCATAAACCTCAACATTTCTCACCCGATATCTCTCCTCTAGAACTAGACTTAACACAGCAGGAATTATTTAAAGCCCTCCAACGTCTTCAAAAAGACAAGGCACCAGGATCCGACGCTTTCAGTCGAATTTTACCTCCATTTCTCAAAACTTGTATTGCCCAAGTTGTACTCCCTTATTGACTCTTTCACCACATTAGGTAGTTCCTCGGGCTCCTTCACTGAAGCACACATTTGCCTTATACCCAAAGAAGGAAAAGACTCTAAGCACTGCAAAAATTATAGGCCCATCTCTTTGGACAACATCGATTACAACATTTTTGCCAAAGCATTAGCAATACGACTGGACTCCTATTTACCAGACTTGTTAGGTAAAGAACAATCCGGATTTGTTAAAGGGCGATTTATCATTGACAATACGAGACTACTTTTTTAAAAACATTATTTTTATTAATAACAATAAGAGGGCTTCCGATAAATAAATGGTACATACATAGCATGATAAGTAAGGCAGTGTACAAGGCAGTGTCCATAGATTTTGCAAAATATTTAGACAACATTGTTCCAAATCCAATGGTACAGTCCCATAGCCCCCCACCCCTTCCCACCTAATACTCAGAATCACTGTCCTCAGCTGGCCTTGGAGGATCGCCCAGATGCCCTCTGTATTCATTCCAGTCACCCCAGATTTTATCCCACTTCCGTGGACAATCCCGGTGTAGGTATACCACTCTCTCCGCCAACATAGCCTCATCTAAATCTGTACACCAGTCTCTTAACTTGGGTATCTCCGCAGTTCCCCAATATTTAGCAATATTTCTCTTCGCAAACATTATACCCAGCGTCACCCAGTCTTGAGCAGGGTGGGTAAGGTCAATAAACAACACCGTGGCTCGGGCAGCACAGATGTATTGACCACCTGCGATATCGTCCTCATAATTTTGGCCCAGTGGGCAGAGACCGGGGGGCACTGCCACATGATGTGGAAGAACGTTCCTTCTTCCCCGCACCCCCGGAGAAAAAAGCGGTGTGTGGCGCGCCCTATGGTGTGCAGAGTTGTCCTAGTGTAGTATACCCGATGAAGTATTTTCAACTGTACCAAGCTGAGTCTGGAGGGTTTGGCCACTACTCGTGCGGAAGAGCGCAGTTTGCCAGTCCGCTTCGTCAAAATCCCCCAAGTCTCCAGTCCAACTGCGCCTTCATTTTAGAGTGGGATCAGGTAAATTGTTAACTAGCTTGCGATAAGTGAAAGATGTCGCTTTTTTATGCATGTGTTCAGTGAGCAGCCTGTCTTCTGACGGGGTAGATTCAGGCAAGTCTGTGTTCGGCAGGATAACCGACCGTAGGGCATGGCTGATCTGTAAATATCTAAATCTTTCGGTGGGCGCCAACTCGTATTGAGCTTGAAGTTGGTCAAATGGTATGATTGCACCCCTCCTCCATAAGTCGCCCACTGTAGTGATGCCTATCAGGTCCCATTCCCGAAACCCTTTGCTGTTGCATAGTTTGCCTTGCCTGCGTGAAGTCCATAGTGGAGTCATCTGGGTAATGGTGTCACGGCACTTAAGACGAGTCTGCGCAGAGTACCAAATATCTACAGTGTGTGCTGTTGGGCCAAGTAGGGATGACGCGCCCCTTCTGTCGTATAATACCGAAAGAGTCCCGGCCTCTCCAATCTCATAGCGATCCGCCTGGAATGCCGGCTCCGTTTGTGGGGTATGAAGCCATTGGTTTATTATTTTTAAGGGGGCGACGAGACTCCTTTTTAACGTTTTGTCCAAAATCCTCACAGATACAACAACCCCTGGCAGCAATTGCACTGGACGCTGAAAATGTGATAGAGTTGAATGGACTTATTTGTTTTATACCCTTCAATGGTTTGGCTTTGGTCCTAAATGTATCTACTTAGTTTCCCTTCTCTATTCCAATCCTCGTGCGGTTTGTGCCAACGGTCTAGTGTCTCCTTTTTTTGATTTGGGAAGAGGAGTACGTCAAGGATGCCCTCAATCCCCATTTTTTTTTTAACCTGCCCTTGGAACCTTTTCTCTCCAAATTACGACAGAATCCCAATATCCATGGTTTTCAATCACTACATTCTCACGTTAAACTTGCAGCATACGCTGATGACATTTTACTCTTCTTGTCTAAGCCAAATGATTCAATCCCTGCCTTTTTAGCAGAAGTGCGTGAATACTCCCAAATTTCTGGCTATAAACTGAACAACGACAAACGTGACATTTTTACCTTTAACAAAATACACTTTTAAATCAGACTTTGACGCTTCTAATTTCACTTGGAGTCCTACTCACATTAAATATTTGGGTTTGCGTGTTACCTCCTCAATTTCAGATGCTGTATCACTTTTATGAACAAATGCATTCAGAAGATTTCAGGCTTGACTACCAGATGGCACCCCCTTTAACCCCTTAACTGCGGGGCTGTTTCCCCCACTGTGCTGGGGGCGCGCACAGCGCCCCAGTGCTCATGACGAGCTGAGCTCGTCATGAGTCACGGCGCTCCGGTGCTCATGACGAGATGAGCTCGTCATGGCCACACCCGTTCCCATAGAACGTTCAGCACAGCAGGGGAATCAACCCAGCGTGCAAGCGTTCCATTTAACGGGCGCGGTCATGACTAGCACCGGAGCGCTGTGGCTCATGACGAGCTGAGCTCCTCATGAGCACAGGAGGGGTTATTTATCTTGGTGGGGCCCGCTTGACACCATAAAGATGATGCTATCTCCCATAATCATATATACTATCACTAATATCCCGGTTCCTATTCCCACAAAAAATTTTAGGAGGATTAACTCTACTCTTTCCTCCTTCTTATGGAATCATAAAAAGCCTTGAATGTCCCTTCATCGATTAATACGTCCCAAATCGGATGGTTGTGTTAACTTTCCAGACTTTCCAACTTACCAGAAAGCATTCCTTTTACGTCAAGCCTCCCTTTGGTTACGAGATCCCACAGATGACTGCCCTTTATGGACGACAATTTAACGTCTCGTTTTGTATTCTTTTTTCTTGCTGAATACCTCTCTTTTTCACGCAAGCCACAAGCATTATCTACTCCCATAATCAAATTAACTTCCAACTTACTTTTATCTTCTTCCCCCTCTCCTCCTAAGTCTGTTGACGATTTTCTCAAATCCACCATTTGGCACAACAAAAATCTACTCATTAAAAACAAACCATTTTATTGGAAGGCTTGGCATCAGAAGGGTTTAATTTGGATATATCAGCTGTTCTCACAGTTGAATTTCATACCTTTCTCATCACTCAGTCAGGTATTTAGTTTACCTACCTCATTCATTCATAAATATCTTTTGCTTAAAAAAGCAGTGATGGCTATCTATACTCAACTGCCTACTGCAAATACCTCTTTCACTACTCTTACATCTGCCTCACAACTTCATAACTTCCTAAAGACCACGTCCAAGGCTTCCAACATATACAGGTATCTCCATAGTACTACCACTGTACGTCCGAAATCTAAAGTAGAAGAGTTGTGGGACGTGATTTTGCTACATCCTGGCCAGTGTCCTTATGGAATAATATATGGGTTAAAATTCGTAAATCATCCAGAGCAGCTAGTATAACGCAGATATTGGTTTTTTTAATATAACAGACTTCTCCTTACACCGCATGATTTAAATAAAAAATTTACTACAACACCAGATGTTTGTTGGACATGTTCCTCCCCGAATGCAGACTTGTTTCACAAGTTATTTGCTTGTTCTTTTGTACATAACTTTTGGAAACAGATATGGTCTCAACTCAACTTGATTTTTCGAACTAAAATTTCTTTCTCTTTCACTCATGTTTTTCTGGGCAGTCTTTCTTCTTGCTGGGAAAATGTTACGCTTAATGTTAAAATTATAGATTTGTTACTAGCAGTTGCGTTTCAGCAAATCACAGCTAATTGGAAAGACTTTTCAAGAATTTCTTTTAGAGCGTGGTGGTATAGTGTTTGCCATAACCACAGATTAGATACCTCCTTTGTATATCCTATGCACATGACAGCGAAACGCCTGGATTTATGGTAACCTGTTACGATGTATCTTGATGTTTGTGCTAAACGATCTTTTCGGCTACGGCCTACTGAACAGGAAGTTTCAAAACCTCCTTGAGCCCCCTAAACGTTCCTCATATCTTCATTATTCTATTGTTTTTTCATGATTGCGATATATTCTAGTACTTGCTTTACTTTTAAGTCCAATTCATACAATATTATTGTGGTAATTTCTTGACTGATTTTTTCTGTACAAAATGTATTAATGTTTTGTATCTTGTATTGACACCCTTATTTCTCTCAATAAACCTTCTTTGAACTTAAAAAAATGTAGTTCACCTCATATCAAATGTCCTAGCATCACGAAGCCGCGCGCAAGGCACCAGCTCCTGTGTCCATGGCTGACTCATGAAGGACAGCCCTGTCAACAGTTTGTGGTAGGCACCGGAAGAATACAGGCTCCCTGGGCAAAATTCACAGCTGAGTCAAAGGAGAGCTTTCTTACAGTGCTTCTAGGAAAATATTAAGATAGGTCAACGCACCAATAAATGTTTGAGTAGCAGACAACCGTGACTTCTTTTTAAGATGTTGACGTAAAGGCCCTCAGGTCCGACTCCATTCTTATGTAGGCCCGACTCCATCTCAAGGTTAAATAATAACACATACAGACATATAACCAATATAATGTAGTCTGAATATACATCCTTTTACCTTACTTATTCATACGAAAACATCTGGGACGCAGACCTTGATACACATAATCTATGTCAGACATTCCTAAACTTATGTCAAAATTTCTAATTTCTGATACGATTTAGTATGTAAGGAGTACCACCTGACCACTTGTCAGGAGAGATCCTTCGCCCAGATTATTGCCCACACACTTTGCAGATGGTATATCACACCTGAAGCTGATAAAACCAAGTACCAGAGGAAGACTAACAGACTGCTATTGCAGCGTGTTTACACTTTGCAGGGAACACTGTCTTCAGGTCTGCACTGATAAAGACAGCTTAAGCTTTCAACAAGGTATGTAGTGTGTCTCTTCTCCCTAAGAATCTCTAGAGTGCAGGTTGCTCTGTCTTCCATGCTCTCTTAGTGAGGTGATTTGAAATAGACATTAGGTGATAAGTTTTAGATGACATTTTAAAACATGGTAGAAATGTTAATTTTATTCTCATTATGTATAATGTGCCTTCTCTCTGTTTTTATCAAATTCTGTGTAGTTGTTTTAGATGTACTGAGAAACAGATTGCTCCTGTAGTAATAAATACTTTTACGCAAAAGTGTTCATTCGTCTTAGTACAGTATGTGTTTGGTACTGTGAATGACAAAATAAGGTTTGTTACTGTTACCACGGTGGTCCGGATCCCTTTAGGGGATTGTTAGTAACCCAAAAGCAACATCTCTTTTTCAATAATTTATTGAATAGTGTTTTGCGGGGCTACAATAACCTGCTTTTCACATTCATCGTTGGTGCATTAAACCAAGTTCACTCTTGGGTGGGAAAGCATACCTTGTAGAGTTACACCAAAGTCGTAACTTTCCCAACAAACTCACTAAAGCAGGCTGCGCCCGGACGTTGAGAAGCACAAACTCTCTTCTTCTCGTCCCCCGCTGTTAAAAAAAAAGCCTCTCAGTCACCCTCCTTCTCTGGAAAGGACCCCAGCATTTGTAATGCCCTCCCCAAAGATCTAAGATGTACCCCTTCCTATACCAGTTTCAAAAAAGGCCTTAAAATACACCTGCTCAACAAATATTGGGGTACTTAATCCCTCTCCTACCATACTTGTTCCACCCACCCCTCCTCGCTTAAACACTTCCGCTTTTCCCATTCGCTCCTCACGCTTCACCATCCTGACCCAGTCCACCCTACTTCCCTCTTTTCCCATCCTAGCTTTTCCCCTCCCTCTCCTTCTCACATACTTAATCTCTCCTGCGTTATTCTGGGACTGAACCTACCCTTAGGCACTGTTATACTGTTATTGTCTGTATTGCTCAATTGGCTCTTTTAGTCCACATGTATAAATGCTTCATTTTATATCAACTGTTATGTATTTTTCCTTAAAAAAATGTATGCAAATGTAAAGCATACCCCCGGGTGGAGCTAGTGCTATATAAAACTTCTTAATTAAATCAATAAATAAATAAAACAGTGCATAGTTTGTTATGCGGTGACATCCTAGCAGAGGTCCAAGATAGGAAGTAACATTTCCTTTGAAAGGGGTGATTTTTGTCTAAAACCACACATACACTTCAGAAAGATTCACCCCCTTGAGTACTGGGCACCTTTTTTTTGTTGATAATAACATTTTTACAGAACAACAGCACGATATTTACTTACAACGTAGCATATAATACATTCACAGATTTCCTTTGGTAATGCCCCATATTAACTTAGCTGGCTACACTAAACTCAAGAGAACTAGGCACCTGAACAATACATTTCTAAGAAACCAAAAGAGGTCTGACCTGCAGACAGCAGTTCACAGCACCACATTACCAGGAGCATCTGGCAGTCCCCAGCTCCCTATGTTGCTCTTTACTGAAGGCTCCGTGTACCACCAAGGTCCCTGATGATACAGGCACCAGAAAGGTCCGAAACCAAGACAAGGTTGTTTTTTTTTAACAATAGTTACGTTGCAGCACATACATAAACAAACATCACCGTAGACTGAGATAACCACTATTTGTGCTGAAAGAAACTCTGACAGATACAGCAAGTATATAGACATGCTGTTCTAGCTGAAGTAGTAGTAGGACGGGGCAAAACTACATATCAGTTACTTTGGAAGCCAGCAGGGATTAGTTAGAGTCCAGCAACTCAGCAAACCAGAAAATATTAACTAGAGAAGACTTGGAAGGGTAAAAAAGCTGGAGTAAAGGTGGGCTGAAGCAGAGCTAGCATGACAGGAACAGATTAAGAAGGAGCAGGCAAAGGTCAAACAGCATGCATCAGTTTCATATCTTGAGCTGCAGTAAAATAAAATCCTCTGCTGGAGGTCTTCAAAATGGTTTCTGCATTGGCAGCAGATGGCCAAAAATTTTAGCATGCTTTTCTTGGCCAGTACACATGCAGTCCTTCCTACATTATAACCTATAGAATCTGCTGCTGAATGATCCCTCTTGTGAGCAAGTTATTTTAGCCAGTAGCTTAGTTCATGGTGTCACCAACAATATACAGAGTGGAGCCACCTGCTCCCAGGTTACAATGGGTAGCTGCCAAACTAGATAAGTTCCTTACTCTACGTCCTTCTTGACGCTGGAGACTATGCTTTCATGGAAAACGAAAAATAGAAGTCTCCAAATGAGTAGCATGAACTTCAACTGCCTTTTTCTGTGACCAAAGTCAAAATATTTTTCCTTTCAGCACACTATCACTTCATATCACTCTTATGGCCGTCCAATACTGGTGCACGATGGGAATGAAGCCACTCATATTGGACTGTAAAACAAAAAAAGACAAGTAGATATGCCAAGTACGATGTAGGTACTAGATGGTGAACTTAGCGTGAAATGAAAGTGGACAATATTTTATGAATCCTTGCTCGAGGACGTCTGAGTCTTTCTGAGTTCTCTTCCAATTCAACCCTGAAGCATTTTATAATCTCTAAAACAGAGCTGGGTATATTTTAGGAGGCCAGCATTAGGTGACTGGGTATGGGAGCATGAGTTTTCAAAGAATAGACCTAGGTCTGCAATGGCCTTCTGCATCAGGCAGGCTGTTTTAAATTAAATCCTCTGCTTGACTAGGAACTAGCATAGAGGCCATGGCTCGTGTGTTAGGGCTGGTTTCTTCGGTCCTTTCATGAAATGAGTCCCATAACTTTGTGCCCTTTCAAGCTGAGTCGTCTACAGATACCATTACAATAGTCAATCCAGGACACAAACACACAAACACTGTAAGGATCGATTTGAAGTAAGGTACCCCTTGATGGAGCAGCCCCAGAGGAGTAGGAGATGGGAAACGCACATTCCTATTCACACTGATGACATGTGTGACAAATACAGATCAGTCATGGATGAACGTTAGCATGCAGACACAACTGGCGACAAACAGCAGCAACATCATCATGGAATCCCCAGATCAAAGCATCACGTTCACACTCTTTGATCCACTTCACCATAGCAAGTTGAAACTCAATCCAGTGAGGCATCCCAGTACAGTTCAACAATATTGCATTCTCAGATATTCTGATGTGGATCTGTATGTCAACACCAAGCATGTTAAAGGCAATATTGTGGTAGTTAGTGACAGTTGCACGGATGACCATCAATGCACTGAGGAGCCAGACGTATTTCAGGGGGGAGAGAGTTCCAGATTCTGGGTGCAATGCCAGAGAAAGCTCTGTTGTGAGTTTTCTTCCTGTTGAAACGTTGTGGCTTTAGCAGAAAGGTGCTGACACTTCTAGAGGATCTATAGGCTCCAGACAGCTCCAGCATGTTGGCAAGATAACTTGGGGTGTTGAAATGCAGAACTTTGTGTGTCATGCATGCAATTTGTAGTTGAATCCTTGCTTCAAAAGGGAGCCAGTTGAGGGATTGCAGGTCAGGGGAGATGTGATAGAAACTTTTTGGCCCAGTGATGAATCTTGCCCCCAAGTTGTGTGAGGCCCTTAAAAGGGGCAGTTGCGGCTCTAGGCAGGCATGAGAGAGTAACACTTCCATTTTCCAGTCTGGGGATCACGAGTGCTTGCACGGCCAACTTTAAGTCATTTTGAAGAAGGAAGGTATTAGTTTATGTAGCAGTGGTTCATTTGTAAAAAATATATATATATATATATTTTTTTTTCAAACAAAGCCCTGGCGCTCAAGCGGGCACACGACGTTGTCCTGCACTGTCACTGTGTTCTCTGCCTCGTCGCTGCTCGTTGTTAGTCCTCCTTTGTTCTGCACATGCTCGACGCGTTTCGAGGCAATCGCGCCTCTTAATCATAAGCCACAGATCCAGGCACTGAAGTTAGCATCACCTATGTGTTCATTTTCACTTCAATTAAATAGGAACCGCCTTTAGTGGGCGTGACTTTGTTGTTTTCCGTCATGTTGCATGCTGGTGTATGCAGTTCTTTAGGTGAGCTATTAGTGATATACCTTTGTAGGTTCAGTGTCTTTCCGTTGATTTACGGCCAGTAATTATCCTTAGTAGGACGGAGTTGACTAATTCACGGGCTTCTTGGCGAAAGGGCAACGTGCTGTTAACCGAAGGAAATGGTGTCCCTCTCAGCCTTTCCTTTCACCTTTCAGTGTGGATTTAGTGAAGGTGGGTTCCCTTGAAGTGTAGAGTTTTAGAGCCTTGGAGATTTTCTGCGGGTTGCTTGTTTGATACCCTGTTTTGGAGTTCTATTCTCAGGCCTTCTTTGTCATTCACCACGTGCGTTATAACTACCTAGCGATTGCCATGCTGATTCCTGTTGCGAAATAATAATGATAAAACATGATTTACACTTAACGTTCAAACAAGAAGCTTGTCGAAGTCCTAGAAGTAGCAGAAAGCGCAGGCTCGATAAGTCAATACCTTGTTTACATCTTTCATTCACCCAAACTCAAGGATACTACCGTGGCACGGCGATTGGGAGAGTAGGTTATTGCATTCGGACAGAATGTCTTGTTTCCATTTCAGGGACAATGCAAGTCAATGAAGACAAAACTGCATTAAAAATAAGAACCAAACCAAAAGCTCTTGAAAAGTGCCAGCATGTTTTTTTGGGACATTACTTTTCTACATTCTGAACTGTCACCTGGCTTAGTGATTTAAACATCTGATCTTTAAATCCAGCTTTAAGTTGAATTGTGATTATGCCTCCAAGATATTAAAACCCAACGTTAACGACAACAGTTCGTTTCTGTGTACGATGTTTAACACGAGCCAGAACTCCTACAGCCACCCGTGGCCCAAAACAGAACTGCAGCTTGTTTTTCTACCAGCGTATGTATCCCCTGGAGCTCTTTTTATCGAAATCGGAACGGCTGCCATTACTCTTTTTAGAATCCAAAACAGGTATTCTAAGGTTTACAATGTATTCTTCTGATGTAAACTAAATACAATATGGTTAATATTTCCAAACAGTCAAACGCTACTGTACTGTGCTATACATAAAAAAATATCTCTCTGGCCATCTCTTTAAAAAAAAAAATACAGAAGGTTGGAAAAAACCAGGCTGACTTCGACAGCTTGCACACTGACCTATTTAAAAAGCTTATGCAGTACAGGGCTTCTGCGTGAGTGAGTCTGAACTACTTTACTGTGCTGAACGACAGAGAGATTAAATGTACACCCACACTATGACATTCAGATTACATCCACTTTGTTGGTAGAAGTACGGACATAAATTATACAGCATGCCTCTAATGGATTCTGGGAGCCACCCACACACATTGCTGAGGAAAGTAGCCCCCGTTATAACCATGTCATAAACAAACAGGCCTGTGTGGATAACACAGCTTGGTGACTTTGAAATCATAAAATAATTTGCTAGTTTCCAATCACATATAGACGCAAACAGTTTCTTCTGGAAGTAGTACGATCATTATTCAAATGGCTCAACTTTTATTGTACGTTGTGGGGTGGCGAGCAACTAGGCTCCGACGTGGCTACCTTGGAAAGAAAACACATGGCACATGGTGCTATGGAGGGCCCCGCCTGAGCCCCCCTCTTTCACTCTCCCCAAGGGTATGGGTGTGCGTGTCTGCAGTGGTCGAAGTGGGGGAAAAAAAGTAGGGGAACTATGGGCGGAGAATCAGAGGGCGGGAATAACCCAAGGATTGGATTAGTGGGCAGAGCCAGAGGTGTGGCCAGAATGCGCAAACATCCCAATTTTTAGTATCTGTTTGGCATTTCACTGCCCAGTCTAACCCGTTGACCGCGGTGCAAATTCCGCAGCAGTGCGGGCATTTTAATCAGTGGGCGGGGTTCGGAGGGCCCCCGGCCGTTCTCCACACATGCCCACCGTCAGGTGGGACGACCAGGGATCGTCGGCAGCACCGAACACGTTAATCAACCAATGGATACACATGATTATTTACGGTTATAATGAGTTTTTTTTTTTAAACAATTTTATTGGCTTTTCAGTGTAACAGTAAACGTAGAATTCGTTTTCATACATGCAGGCAACATAGTTTGGCATCTTCACTATAAACAATAATACTACATTTGGTAATCAGTGAACATTTACAATCAGCACATCCTCTATGTGTCGACAGTATCGAGGCGATCCTTGGGTCTATGTCCCCCTGGGCAGAGCCCACCTGTTGTGTGTGTGGAGGACCTTTAATACCCAGCTTTCGTGTCAGAAACGGGTCACGTTGGTTCGCAGTTCTACGCAGTTATTAACCTCGAGTGGGTACCTGTGTCCGTTACATTGTGTTACTCTCTTTACCCCCTCTTATGGGCTCGCTGTCAGGTCAGACATCTCCTGTGGTGGTTCGCATATGTCCCCTCGGTATGTATTCCATTTGCCCCATATAGTGGACCATTTTCTTGGGCACCCCCTGTGTATAAATACCGCCTTTTCTGCCACCATTGCTGTGTCCATATCATTTCCCCATTGCGACCTTGAGGGAACGGTTCCGGATCCCCATTTCCTAGCTATGTTACGCTTTGCTAGTGTCATGCCCAGTGTTGCCCAAGTCTGTTGCCCCCGGTTAAGATCCGTGGGCGGCCAGATATTTAATATACAGCATCGCGGGTCAAGTTGGATTTCTACCCCGCTTGCATTTGAGAGTTCTGACAGCACCCCTGTCCAGTATGTTTGTATCCTGGGGCAGTCCCAAAGAGTATGAAAGTATGTTCCCGGGATTCCACAACCCCTCAGACATTCAGGCCCCGGGACGTTACCTAATTTATGTAGTAGGGTGCGGGAATAATAGACTCGGTGTAGTATCTTCAATTGTATGAGTTTTAGCCGAGACGGTATGGAGGCGCCTCTTGCTGAGGCAAGGGCATATAGCCATTCTTCGTCTTCTATGTCTCCTAATTCCACTTCCCACTTGCTGCGAAGGACCACTGTGGGGTCTGGAAGATTGTTTATCAGCTTGCGGTAAGTTAATGAAATTGCTTTTGTCTCAAGATGATCAGTGAGGAGTCTATCCTCCAGTGGGGAGGAGTCAACCAGGGTCGTTCCCGTTGGGATGGCTCCCCTAAGGGCGTGCCTAATTTGCGTGTAGCAATATCGTTCCGTGTTTGCCATTCCGTATTTTTCTTGCAGGGCTTCAAATGTGATGATGTCGCCCCTATTCCACAGGTCCCCTATTTTTGAAAAATACCTATGAGGTCCCACTGCCGGAAACCCTTGGTGTTAGCCAGGGTTCCCAGGCGGCGGGTGTCCCTCAGCGGGGTGGCCAACGTGAGCACCCCCTCCCAGTCCAAGGCTCTCTGAGCTGTGTGCCAGATTTTGACTGTGTGGGCCGTAGGGCCAGTAAGTGTGTGACGCCGTTTATTGGTGTATAGGGCCTTCATCCGTTGGGCTGTGGGGAGTAGCGTTCTGTCTAAACTGTAAGCGGGATCATTGTGAGGGGCGTGTAAACATTGATTGACTACTGTCAACTGTGTTGCCCAGTAGTATAGTTTGACACTTGGTAGTGCGATCCCCCCGTCATACCAGCTACGGATTAGTTTGGAGTTTGCTATACGGGCCGGTTTTCCGTCCCACAGCAGGGAAGATATTTCTGCATCTATCGCCTTGAAGTAGGTGAGTGGGACCGGGATGGGGTGTTTTGTAGTGCATAGAGGAACCGTGAGAGCGAGAGCATCTTAAAGAGCGCCGCTCTCCCTAACAGTGTCAGTGGGAGGGAACGCCAATGTGCCACATCCGACTTGAGCCTCTGCAAGGGTTTCTGCAGGTTCTCTTCCGTAAAGACGGTGGCTTGCGGAGTGACATAAATGCCTAGGTATTTGAAACCCCTGGTCACTGTTTGTAGTGGGCAGGCAGGGGGGAAGCATGGGCGTTGGGCCGTGCAATACATATAAGAGCGATTTAGTCCAATTTATTGTATATCCTGAGGCTTCCCCATAGCTCTTGAGTATGTTTAATAGAGTAGCTATGGACGTTGCGGGGACATAAGGTAGATTAATACGTCGTCGGCATATAGGGATATGCGATCTTCCCAACCAGTGTCCCAGGTGATCCCGCGGACCATCGGATCTGTTCTAACTAGTACCGCCAGCGGTTCCAAAATAAGGGCAAACAAGAGAGGGGATAGGGGGCATCCCTGTCGCGTGCCGCGCCCCAAGGCAATCATGCGGGATGTATGGCCATTGGCCACCACTTGTGCTAGAGGAGCCGTATATAGTAGTTTAATCCTATAATGAGTTATTGATATTAAAATACATTCCCAGACTGTCCCAAATACGATAAAATGTGGAAGCACAAGCCATTTGTCTCCGAGCCATGGAGTTTTTGTCATCAGCACTTCTTCCTTTTTGCACAACAGCAGTTCAAACATGAATGTCAAAATATCCTAGTTAGCAAATGTTTTCCATATAATTATGGCTCTGCCATGTTTGCCTCATAATGCAAGATCTGCTGCATGTTCTGCCCATTTAAACTAATAAATTGTTTGCAGCTGAAACGTATCAAAAGTTAATAAAAAAAATATGACTTTTGTTGCTGCGCACTGGATGGCATATTGCAAAGGTTGACTGATCACCTTTCTCACTGCTGCATTTGTACGTTACACTGGTACTAATAAGGCAAAATCTTTCCAGAGACTGTTAGCATGTGAACACGTCAAAATATTAAAATATCAGAAAATATACTGCATTACGCTGCAGCCTTTTCTTTTAATGCATAATTTAGTCAACACTGCGGCATATTTTTGTACTCCTTTGCTGCATAATTAATTCCAGTGGCCCCACAGCAGGCAGCACATGTTAAAAGTGCTTGTGAATGAAGTAGAGAGACTGTGAAGTTTGCGAACTTAGTTTGGTGTGCGTGTAAATCCTGCATTGCCAATCCCTGGTGAGTTGCAGCTTCTACTTCTGAAACAAGGCCAATTGAGGTACCTATAGGTGAGGCAGACTGGCCTCAAGGGCAGGGGTGGCCTTAGCACTGGTGGCGTCCTGTGCATTAATGGTTGTTAGTGCCCTCCAATGACCACCTCTGCCATGGATTCCCTTACTACTACCCTTTAATAGTGCCTCTCAAGTCTCCATAACCACACTCTCTCTCAGATGCATGTAATTTGATTTACAGCGCCACTCATACCTTTGTAGCGTGTCAGAGCACTTTACATCACACACATTACACCGAGACAATCAATATGTGTGTAAATCACTGTAGAGGTTGGGGGTTCTCTGTAATAATTAGAATTGATTTCTGTCCAAAAGAACACTTTTTGCAACATTAGGATAATCAAAGACTGGGGGAAAAACATAACGCTATAATGTATACCTTGCAGTTTGTATGTGGCTCTTAGATGACAGTTAATAGCTCACTGTTCTATGTTTGGATTTTAACTTATAAACTGCAAGTAACAAACAAGTCTCTCTGACAAAAGCAGTAGCCCACTGACCAATTTACATTATGTGCACTTTGTGATCTGCATGGTGCATGTTCTTTGCAGCAGGCACATTAACCCTCTGAGCTACCTTTCAATGAGTCAAAACTTCCACTAGACAGAATTCCGATCTCTCTCATGAGGAAGAACATTAATCACCAGTCATCTCGACATTTTTATTGTTGCCGAAAATTGCTGGAGGCCAGGAAGGAGGCAGCAAGCGCTTTTAAAACCATAATACACTTGCGAACATAATGCCTCCTCCCAAAGTCAGCACCCGGTGCAGTCACACCAGTTGCACCGCACTAAAGCTGGCCCTTCTCAAGGGTCCTGTGACCTCAGTGACAGAGTCGCTATTGTTCTAGAGTGTGCTGCTGCATAGGTCTGCCCGCAAGACTGGAGGTGAACTTCAGTATGTATGGTGGTGTACAAGCCTTGAAGGTTAATCTACACTTGTCCATCTGCTGGTGCTAAGACACCAGGGCTTCTAAGGTCTTGTGAAGCCTTCTAAGGTCTAGCATGGGATTGTGCTCTCTCAAGAGAGTGGTCTGGTGGACTGGTTATTAACTCGTTCCGTGCTTCCGTCGGCCGACGGGACCACTACCTCGTGGGTGCTGCCCACTCAATAGAACGCCCGCACCGCGGTGGAAAAACCGCCGCGGTTAAGGCTGAACCTGGTTCCCCAGTTCCAAATTCAGCAGCTCTGGCCATAGTGCCACATCCTCTCCCCCACTGAACACCATACTGCCCCACTGAGAAAGACTTACAATGCCTTCATCTACAACCCAATTGTTACAAGCTATAAAACACCTGGATGTGTCTCAATTTAAATTATGCACTAGACAAGAGAAATATGCGACCTACAAAAACAAGCATTTGCAATGCAATAGGTCTCGCATTATTAAAGTTTGCGCTATTGGCATTGCTAATAATAACGCAACACCAATAGCTCAAACATTTATTAATGCGAGACCTTTTGCTCCACACGTCTTCGAAGAATCTTTTATTTTAAAATAGAAGAGATGCTTATCTGGTAGCTGAACTGCTCAATGAAAAAAAATACTTCATGAATCTGCCGTTAAACAAAATAAAAGTCACGGACAAAGCCACTCCAAACGGGCGAATGGAAAATACCCCTAGTCTTTTGGGAAATAAAATAAATATCAATCAGTGCATGGCTCGTCGGATAGCAGTGCTAGCTCGGTATTTGCATAAAATGAAAGAGAAACGTGAATGAACATTTCTCCTCAGCACTTTTAACTTGAAGTGAGGGAATAGTGCATTCAGTTATGAGTTGAGAATCCAACTCGAGGGTAGTCCTGTGATCTGTGACCATTAAATAACAACTAGGGAGGGAACAAAGTGTGTACACTGTCTTCCAACATTTCCCTGGTCTGCACAGAACCAGAGACGGGATTATTTGCACTAGTTTGCCTATCCTAGAAGGTGGCAACTGAAAACCCTGTGCGGTATATCAACAGACTCCCCAGCCTGATCTCCGGTGCCAGATAGCAAAATCGCCAGGTGGTATTCCTTCTACAGCCAAACCTCTTCCAGCCCACTCCCAGCGCCCCAACGTTGATCAGAGTCGAGCAGCACAGAATGTCTGTGTCACCTACATTATTTCCCCCGCTTACCGGCGCCGACTTTACTGATACACAACCTAGAAAGCCACTGTTCGTGACAGGAAACCAGCTTTTCAATTAAATGAACGAGCTGTTAAGTGTGCGTTCTACGTGTATGGAGTAGTGAAAGGGGTGGGGGGTGGGGTATGATCAGCTAAATAGTATTTATTGGAGGCAAAGCATACGCATCATGGCTGTGCCGGGCCGCCGCACTGCCCGCGACGACCCGGAAGCGGTTGGGAAGCTGGCCAATCCCAGCGCGGCCCCAACCGGAAGTCCCACCCCATCGCCGCGAGAGACAGAGAGAGCTGCCCGAGGAGCCACGAAGGCTCCGCATTGAGTCCCGGTCCCGAGATGGGGGACCGGGTGAAGAGCGGGCGGGCGGGCGCATGGGGAAGGCGGGGCTCTCATGTGGTGAGAGAGCCCCGCAAAGCGCTACCACCGCCGGAGAAGCAGAACCGCCGCCGAGCACCGCAAGAACAGGTAAGTGTGTTGAGTGAGAGGAGGGGTGAGTGGGGGTGGGGTGTATGCGCGAGTGTCTGTTTGAGTGTGTTTGTGCGTGCGTCTGTCTGTCTGTGTGCGCTGTGTGTCTGATTAAGGGGGGGTGCGTGTGTGTATATGCAGTGTGTATGGCTTTCTTTGTGCGCATGCGTGAGTGACGACGTGCGCGCTCACGAGGTACAATCTCTGGAAGAGAAAGCTCGTGCAACATTGCTGTCCTCATTCCCCTGAAAGTAACAACATAAGTCGTCTCGCCCTAGACAGCAAAGCTTCGCTTTGCTTTCGTCTAGGCGAGACCTAAAAAAAGTAACAAGATCCTGGAAAAAACAATCATAGGGAATGCAAAATTTAGCAAACCATGTAAAATGTAAGCAAGAACAACATGTTTACCTTATCGCTTTTACACTCACTATTCAGAAATCAGTGAGTGCTTTGGCCTGGAAGGTAAAGAAAATGACTACAGGGCACTCAATGGACCCATTTCAATGTCCACAGCTTAAACCCTTACAAAAGGTACGCAGTATGGTAAAAAGACCACATCCCTGGACGCAGAGCTGCAGTACACATTTGGTTTTCCAATCCACACATTGCAGTACTTTCAGGATGACTGCACTAGTTGCAAGCCAAGGAAAAACAAAGACAAGAAAACAAAAATTGCGCTTCACAGGCAAACTCTGTAAAAGTGGCGCTAATGTGTTTGGGTGTGAATAAAATCAATCTAGTCAGTTTACTACCACTCTGTCTACTTTATTTAGTTATTTTTCATATTTTTAACCTGTTATTACCGATGCTGCACTTTGGAATTAAAATGTCAGAAAAATACGACATTTACTGCAAAAGAGTTTTTCTTTTTTGGATGCATTCACAGGGGAGCAAAAAAAAGAAAGGAGAGGAAAGAGAGTGAGAACCCCTTCTTGAAGTCACGGTTTTTTAAAGAGAAGAACTGCTAGACAGAAAGAGGGAAGAAGGGAAGAGTGGTGGGGGGGGAGCAGCTGAAGCGGTAGAGCAGAATGTAATAGTTGGCGGTATAGTGGCGGCGTTCATGCACCCCTACATCCGCAGGCCAGGCGTGGCCTGCGGGGAATTAATAAAAGGAAGGCGGCCGCTCGTGGCACGTCACTTCCGACGAGAGTATAGTGGTGGTTTGATTACTCTCGCTTGCGCGCTCCTGCCCCCGAGCTAGGCCTGCCGTTGCCAAGGGGCACTCAAGTGTTCCCGAGTCCACCCCACCACACTGGCGACGAGCGGAGGGGGCCCAACCCTCGCTCACACCTCACCGCATTTTGCCCCATGCATCGGCCGCCTCACGAGCGTATCGGCGCTGCAGTGCACCGGCGGTGTCCACACCCCATCCGTCCTCAGCGTCTGCAGCGGCCCGGTGCGAGAAGCACCGAAGGAACCTACGGGGCCTCCATACGCCCGCACAGACGAGCGCAGACCAGGCCTTGCGTCCAGGACACGCCCCCGCCGAGAATTAGCGCTCCAGGCCCGGCAGCAGAAGCGAGCTGCTCGAGGCCCGGCTCATCGGCTGTTCCCTGCCGCCTATGCGTCCTGCCTTCAACACGGCAGAAGGGCATAATAAAGCATTGGCTAATCCAAGGGTCTGAAAAGACAAAAGAAGAGTGCACAGTGGCTGTTTCTGGCTGCCTGAACGTTTTGCCACAGCCCAAGAGGGCCCAAGCACTGGCACATCCAAGCCACTAAAGGAAGCAAGAAGAGGCGCAAATCAAGTAAGGAGGTAGAGGGGCACCGAACCACAGAAGGCCCAAGAAAAAGGGGGAAGCAAGATAGTGCACCACGTGTGACCCCGCGCCATCTTCTTTTAGACCCAGACTGTGCTTGTGGTGCGCCACTGGCCTACACAAACAGTCATAGACCATCTTCGCCAAGCACCAAGGGAGATGACAACAACGCTGCACCGCCAGCCCGTGCCCCGTTCCAGCATGCTGCATCAGGAGTCCTGACCCCTTTCAGTGAGCTAGAATATCCCGCATCAGCCTCCCCTCGCTGGAGAATATGGATCAAACGCCTCAACAACTACTTTGTCGCGACCAGGAAAACGGATGAAATGGTAAAAAGATCCCTGCTACTCTACCACGCAGGTGATGAGATTTTTAAGCTTTTCAAGCACCTACCCAACACGGGGGCAGATAACGACTACGATGACTACTACTAAATGGCCATTTTGATCCACAACTGAACCCGGATTTCGAAGTATTCAAGCTCGGACAAGCCCGCCAGAGGGAAGGGAATCTATGGACATGTTCTATGCACGTGATGAAGCGAGCTTCAGAAAATATTTTATTCTGACTTGTGGATTCAATTCCCTATAACATGAACTAATCAATTAATGAATTGTTGCATGATTTGTTTGATTAATCCAACCTAGATTAAGTTTGCACCCCACATGAACACGCGGGAACTAATAACATGTGCTCTTGTTGCATTTTGCAAGTCTGTTTTGTAACACATGATTAATATTGTTTTGTTTGTCATGTTTGTCCTATTGTCTTTGTCACTATTAATATGCGGCTGATCATTCAAGGCATGTGCTTCATTATATGTGCTTACATGTTTGTCCTATGTTGTGATTGTCTGTCTGTGAAACATTTAATCATCTTTTACTCTTTCAGATTCATAAAGCTGGACTATATGAAGAATAGTAGATATTTTATGTGTTGCTTTATTTGTTTGCTTCTGCTAGTTGTCTTTTATTAATGGGTTAATCACTAGCAGGGAAGGGTGGGTAACAGAAGGGTTTGTTTTACCTGAATTAATCACTCTTTTTGTGTTTGTTTAATTATTAGCCTGAATGTGGTTTGAGGCCTAGCTTTGGTTCTGGTTCTGAAGAAAAGTTGGTCGGCCTGTACGTGAGCAGAGTTGGAGCCAAGTGCAGTCATCTTGGAAACTTTCCATGGAGAGTTTGGTTTTGCTTATTTCGTTGAAAAGACTGTGGCTCTGACATTTGGAAAAAAAACTGTGGCTCCTCTGACAATGGAACTTGTTCACGAACTGCTCTGGACGTTCTTTTCTCAAGGCCGAGGAAATGGCAGGGATGATTTTACCGAGCTCTGGTGGAAGTCAGAAAAGCAACTTTTCAAATTGTTGCAAAGACACTCGGAAGCTGATGTCACTCTATGTCAATGAACAATAGAATGGTGACGCTTACACCCTGGACGTGGTGATTTTGGTGGTCTGACAGACAGCAACCAATCAGAGTGCTGAACTTTCAGAAAGAATTACATTTTAGTTAGATTAGCAAGCAAATAGGGTATAAAAATTGGCCTCTTGAAGGGATCGGGGCTGACTGTTTCCTGAGGGCGAAGTGCTGTTCGATTTTCCATGGACTTGTAAGCATTCAACTGTTTATTCATTATTTTTCTTTTCAGGTCAGAAAGCTAACTTAGGGTTTAGGGTCATGTTTTCTTTAAATTCATTATTTCATACAATGTTGAACTGTCAGATTTTAAGCCAATGATTAATGCATTAAAATTCAATTAAATAAAATTAAATGTTTGATATTAATAAAGAACTAATAAAGTTTATGCAAATTTGAGAATTTTAAAATAAACTTTTAAAATGACAAGCTGGTCTTGTTTATTGAAAAGAGTTTAATAACAACATATCAGATCCATTCGCCTCATGTTTCAGCTGCTCTGTTGTTTCTTATGGGCCTGGTTTTAATTGGTAAGTATGGTAGTAGATTGTGACGTCATTTATAAAGAATTTCTGTTGGAGCGCTGGAACAATTTTTGGTAGCTTCGTACGGTTATATGTTGTTTTTGACATGCATATTACATATATGTTGGTATAGTCATAGGAACAATGTTTAACATATGTTGAGTTTTTGATTTTGTCAAATGTTATATGTAGTCTTAAGAGTTTTTCAGTAGTGTGAAAGACTCTTGGTTATTGCCGGCAAAGGTAGTGTGACTGGAAGAGTTACACAGTGCATTTGTCTGTTTCAAAATTGTGGTATAGAATATATCACGTGTTGTGGACGTACAACACAAGTTTAGGGACCTTAGATTGACTGGTTGAATGTATAGTGAGGATTCCCTATGAAATTGTAGCATTAAGCAGAGGGACCTGGTGAGCCTGTTTTAAAACTTTTTGTGAAAAGAGTAGTAGGATTTATCTAAGCTTGAGAGAAGGGTGAGATAGCGTCGTCTATTCTTATCAACGCCTGACGTTTTCTGTGGTTGGTTCAAGTCCTGCCAAGATTTCGTGTGTGTATGATCAGGGTTTTCTTGTTTGAAAGTGTGTGAATGATTAAGATCTGTTAGAAGGGTAGGGTAAGAATTACTCTATTGGCAAATGAAACTATTCTATGAGAATAGCGTCGTCTATTCCACGTATCCTTGAATGTATGCATAAAACTATCTCTTTGTTTAGAGAAGCAGACAAATGGTTTCCTTTTATGTAGTTATTAATTGCGTTTTTTTAAAAAGTAATTGGAAAGTGTTTTAAACCCTTCTGGGTAAAGTAATAGGCATTGAAAGTGTTTTGTGCTATTTAAATATCTTCAAAAAGCATTGCACGCTATTTAAATTCATTAAATTGTGCCCCGATCGAAAATTGTAAGGGAGGGGCTATTTTGAGAGCGAGAGCGTGTGGGGAGAGCCTGCAGCTGCAGCTGCTGTATACGTCAGAGCCCACCGCGCCCTGATTGGTTGATGTGCCTGGAGTATTAGAGCAAAGCAGTGCTCTCATTGGCTAAGGTGCGATTAATACTTTAAGGTGATTCCTGACAGGATATTCCTGTTCTATTCTGAGTTCTGCCTTTGTCTCTCGCGCTATTGATTTTAATTAATTAATTGCATATTGCGCGTGGCGAGGAGCGCGAGAAGAGAGACTGCAACAGCAGTAGTAACAATATAGCTACAGCCGTGTTGTGATTGGCTGAGCTTACAAGGACGGCGCTGACGGATTGGCTGGAGCGTTCAGCTTGTCATAGTAAAGCTGCGCCCTGATTTGTTAAAATTGTTTCAGGGTTTCAGAGTGGTCACGCAAGAATTAGCTGATGTGTATTACCAAAAGGAGGCCTCCCTCTCTTTTTATATTCTTAAACACAGTTTGTTAACCGGGGAGGTGTTTTACACACCCTGTCATAAACAGTAGCCATAATGGAAGGCATCAAGATCTTAAGTTACACAGAAGATCAATTTAACAAAATAATTAATGGCACAACAAAAAATATATCATCTGTTCAAATCAATAATACAGATGAAGAAGAGTGGCGTAAATTATGGAATACTAAGAAAAAAATCGTACGCACAGAACTACACTCTGACTTCCTAATAGACTACTGTAAAAATGGGATTATTCCCAAGGGACTACAGGTGATTAATGAACCTGGCATTTTTATTAGTAACCCAAAATGTATTGAAAAATGGACCCTGGTGGCCAATAGATGCAGCCGCGACTGGATGCTTTTAATTATAGAAACAGCATCAGATATCCTAATAGTAAAAAGGCAAGAACTTAAAGAGATGGAGAAAAAATTGAGTGAAAGCACGGCCTTAGAAGAGGCCATCAAAAAACTAGAAGACATCCAAAAAGACGTGGATGGCTATAGGGATTACCTATTCAACAAAAAAAGCAATAAGTTGAGGAATGACGTGGCTAGATATAACCCTGAATTCACATACCCCTACTTGCAAAAAGATTACTACGATAGACCCAGAGAAACGCCCCAATATCGGAAACAATGGCCACAACATCAGGCTAATAATTTTCAGAAGAAGAAGGTCAGATTTTTTGACACGTCCTATACGAGTTCTGATAGTGAGACAGAAGCCCAGAATGAGAACAGGCATACTAACAAAGATCAGGAAATGCCCAAAGGCCCAAACAAACCCTCACTTCCTTTTTTAGAACAACGTCAAAACTTTACTCAACAGAGAGGGAGAGGGAGGGGCAAATATGTCCCGCAACAACATCAAAGACCGTACACAAGGAGTCAGAAGAATTGGGACATGTGAATAAAGCACCTATAATTAATCTTTCTGATGTTGCTTTATCCCCTACACAAATACAAGTACTAGAGAAGGGTCTGGGATTTGCAATCACTTCCCAAGTAGATAAATTCAGCCTAGAGAGAGACCTCCGTAACTTTTTTAGAAAAATAAGACTGATGACATTTTTTGACGGTAAAGAAAAAACCATCCATCCTAATAAGTCAGGCCTCAAAGCTAAATCAACATGGACCCCACAATTAGGCCAAATAAATAAACAAGTAGAAGCTTTTGAGATTACGGTTACCAAAAGTGTTTATGATGTTTTGGAACAGAAAAATTGGGTAGAATTTAATCTGAGCAGGTGCGAAAAGATAGCACTGACAGAACTAGAAAATAACCATACCCTTACCATCAAACCGGCCGATAAAGGCGGTAGTATTGTAGTGATGTCCACCTCACAATACAGTGATAAGATGATCTCACTCCTCAACAATAGAGACCACTACCAGAAATCTAGTAGACAGGAATGGTCTGACCTTGAAACCAACATAAATAGCTTGCTAGATTATGCAAAGGAAGATGATATCATCTGTGAGGAAGAATACAAAATCCTAAGGAACAACAACCCCACAATACCTGCATTATACGGACTACCCAAAGTCCACAAAAACTCATCTGATCCCCCGATGAGACCTATAGTGTCGAGCATAGGCTCCCTCACAGAACCACTCAGCAAATATGCCGATATTTTTCTACAACCCCATGTAATCAAACAAAGAGCGTATATCAAAGATACGGCAGCTATCATTCAAAAAGTCGAGAACCTTCCTTTCAATCCAGACACACAATACTTAGTCACATTAGACATAGAAGCCTTATACACCAACATTCCTCAAGATAACACTATAAAGACCATCAGACAAGTTTTATGCCCAGGAGACTGTGACCCAACTGCCCACGAAGTATTTATCATGGACTGCGTGACCACAGTTCTCAAAAATAATATTTTTTTATTTGGAAAGGATCTTTACAAACAGACTAAGGGCACCAGTATGGGAGCTACCTGTGCTCCCAGCCTGGCATGTCTATATGTGGCACAATTCGAAGATAAGCATATCTATAACTCAGAAGCCCCTTTTTTGAGAATATCTCTATATGGTCTAGATACATAGATGATATTTTTTTTATTTGGACAGGATCCAGGGAGAATCTGGATGAATTCATCGCCTGGCTTAACCTTGGGGATGACAATTTGAAATTCACATGCCAATACGATAAAGAAAAATGTGAATTCCTAGATATTATTATTAAACACTCCTCTGGCATTTTACAAGTTGAGTTATTCACTAAAAAAACTGATAGGAATACCATGCTTCATTATCAAAGTCACCACCCACCATGTCAGAAAAACAACATCCCTTTTGGACAATTTCTTAGATTAAAACGTAACTGTTCGGAAAGTAAGGATTTCCTGAAACATGCGGAAATACTATCTAAAAAACTTACAGACAGAGGATATCCAAATGGTGAAGCAAGCACTAAAAAGAGCTAAATATTTTAATAGAGACAATCTCCTTCAAAAGAAACCCAAAAATATACAAACAGAGAAAAAGCTAGTATTTGTGACCAACTACAGTGGAGTTAGCAATAAAATTAAAAATATAATTAATCGAAATTGGAACTTAATATCCAGCAAAAACAACAGCCAACCAATTGCGAAACCTATCTTCGCATTCAGAAGAAATAGGACGATTAAAAATAGCCTAGTCCACACGTATAGACAATCCACTACCAGTGGGTACATTCCCCTGCAGCAACTGCACGAATTGCAGTAATATAATAAAGGGCCAGTGCATTGAGCATAAACAAACAAAACACAAGATTAAATCATTTATAAATTGTAGATCCAAAAATCTGATTTACTTTATCAAATGCCCATGTGATTGTATATACATCGGTGAGACATCTCGTGAAATCAGAGTAAGACTAAATGAACACAAATCTGCTATCAGATGCAACAAAGCAGGAGCACCACTGACGGAACACTGGAGAATAGCTGGACACAAAATAGAAGATATAAAATGGTGCGGATTAGAGATAGTCACTCAAAATCTAAGAGGGGGTGATGTTAACACCAAACGAAAAAGACGTGAGCAATTTTATATGTCACGCTTTAATTCTGTAAACGACGGCCTTAATTCTAGAGAAGATTGGGAAAGAATTTTATAAATATGCCCAATCCCCACTCAATGCTCAGCACAAAGAATAAATAACATAGAGCTACTCCAGCCACATTTTCCGAAAGAAACACAAGAAGGAACCCTTGAGCTAAAGTGGTTACGATATTAAACATCAAACAGACAGAGGCAACCACGAAATGTAAAATTGTCCTTTGCCTACGACTTAGATCCTATCCAGTACACATAGATAGTGCTCCACTCAAATATCGCGGTGAACTGGTTCATTTTATTTGAAACATCAGCGTTGAGCGGTTATAAAGAGGGGCCAGTAGTTTTATTATTTTTTATTATTTTAAAAAAAGACTTCCACCATAACACAAACGAAGAGAGAGGAAATCTCTTGACCGTTCCTGTTATACATGTAATACGCTTACGAGATATAGAACTATAATTGTAGTCCCGAGAAGGAGTCGGCGCAAGGAAGTGACGCGCATGTCTAATTAACCGCCTCCCGCCAAATCACACTATGAAAAGGAAGCCGTGAATACGCCAGTGACTACATTGGTGGCGGAACGTCTACGATAGAAAGAAAGAGCAGGACTGCGAGGGGAGCAGGGAGGCCGAAATCGATTTTAAAGGTAAGAACGGGCCGATCCTCATGAACTAAAACGCGGGCCTTTTATTTAGTCGATAAGCATTAGTAACGCAGAACCTGCGTAAAATTAATATAGTACACCCGAGTGGATACTTTTTTCCTTTTCTTTTCCTTTTAATTAAGTCTAAAGCTGTGTCTTTTTTAAATAGACAAGTGAGCCCAAGATAAATGTAGAATGAGCTAACGATTTGGCGCATTGTGGTGACATTCTAATGAACCAGAAATCACTCGATATAACTATTATGACGATGTTACTTAGGAAACGTAGTTTAAGTTTCAGATAACCCTCACATCTAGCAACAAAACAAATAGCGTGTATTCAGCTAACAAATAATATGAAAAGGGCGCAACTTAAGGATAATAACATACACTGTGTATTTTATCGTCCTACACAGTATTGACACAACGAACAACCTCCTTTTAAATAAAAGAGTGCTCTGACGCTGTGGAAATAATTGAAGGCATCCAGTGGCGCTGCAGAGAAGGGACTTCATATCCCAATCTCTTGGTGAGTTGAATTAAACAACATAGACGCTCCCTATCTTGAGTGAAATAATACGAACTGACAATCAGTCTTCAATGGAGGCAATCACTGAATAATTAACTATAGCACTACTCGTTTTAATTCACAGTGATTTTAACCTAATAAATACGGTGGCCCCCCTCCAGTACCTTCATCGAAGAAAGCTCCTGACTGAATAAGGTAAACAGGCCAAACAACATGAAAGAAAAGAAACTGAACATTTAGCCCTTTGTGTTTTTTAATTGAGAATGAACGAGTGATGTTATTACATTTCGTTTTTTAAGGTCTTTATCTCTGGAATTAAAGACACCAGATGATTCACATACCTGAATAATTTGGATTCTCAGACTTCTCTAAATTCAATGAGAGAGGGTTTGTGCTAAAGTAATCATTCCACAGGTATGTGCCCTGACGTTTTTTTCAGCCATACAATTGGTAACTACGGGTTACCATTCTCAAAGACCCCTGTGTTCAGCCAACTATATCTCAAATGCTTTTTTATAACAGAAATACATCGCAACCTTAGATCCTTTGTTAACCAAGAAAAGTAGCCATGTTAAGTGTATACTACCTCAGGCCCCAAGTATTGTAATAAATGTGCAAATAGCGAATATAAATGTAAATAGGTAATAACTCTATGTACCATGGCATGAATTTAATTGTGATGTTCTTTTACTTAGAATTGTTTGTCCTGAAGAAGGTGATATCGCTGGTACACCGAAACGCTGCGTCGACATCTGCAACAATTATTATTCTGTGAATAACTTGTACATTGTGAAATTGTTTTTTTTTTAAATTAGTTTTTTTATATTGTATATTGAATACAGTCTTGGGTACTAGTACTGTATAAACATTGTTTTATTGATTTGTAATAAATTGCTTATTTTTTTATATATACATGGTTTAGGATCTTTGTTTTTTGCCCCATGATTGAGAAAGGATTTGTTCTAAGTTTATTTAGCATCTTTGAGATATACGGTAAACACACTATGGGGTTGACAACACACGAGTGAATTTTTGGGACTCTCTCTATTTCTTTTATTACCACTGTCTACATTTAGAATTGTCACTGTTCAGTTTCATTCACTTGTGTAGAGGGAGCTGTTTGGGAGTGGGAGCGTGAGCATCTAGTGGTTCTGTGGTTGGTTGAAGCGTACCTACGCTGTGATTGGTTGAGGGCACTTCGGCGAGTGAGTGTTGCATTCTATATTTTAAGGTCAGCTTGGTTCGGTTTGCAGGCGAGGGTCTGTTTTAAAGAGTGAGGAGCCGAGGAGAGCTGTCAGTTGCAGCGGCTGTCTACATCAGCCGCCGCGCTGCCATTGGCTAAAACGCCGTCGCGTCATAACAAGAGTCGCGCACCCATTGGCTGGTGACGCGCACCCATTGCCGCGCTCTGATTGGGCGAGGCTCAATTGCTTGGTCCTGAGTGTCACGGAAGAGCCGCGCACCTATTGGTTAGTGACGCGTGGTGTCACAAGAGGAGCCGCGACCTGATTGGTCAAAGCTTCGTGTTATTGTTAGACTTGGTGCCGAGCGTTAGCTCTGGAGTGATAGTGAAATCGCGCTACACTTCAAGAGTTTTTAATTTCTGATTAGGGGGGCTGGCTTAATTGAGGTTGATTTGTTTGTTGCTCGAGAAGAGCTGTGTCCTGGTTGGTTGGGGACGCCGCAGCGTCATAGAAAAGGCCGCGACCGGATTGGTTGAGGCTGGGTGGGCATTGCGGTTGGCTGAAACGTTGTGGTAAACTCACGCTGATTGACTCAGACACTCGTTGTGTTGATGCACATTGTTTACTTTTTGTCGAGTGTTTAATTTTCTACGCTAGTAATGCCCAGAGCTTTATTTTAATAACTGATTGTTTCTAATTTTAGCCATAATATTAAAAAGTGGAATTTCTATAAAGTATTAAATATTACAGCAAGCAGCTACCCTGATTAAATAACAACAGCAAAGGTGATTAGAGCTTATTAAATAAAAGGCAAATAATAAATAGTTACCATTAGAATTGTAAATTAAATAAAAGTTATAGCAGTAATAACAGTTAGAACCTCTTTAACAGTAAAGCATTGTGTCACAAACATGAGTTATTGGAATGATTATGAGAAAAAGTCTTCATGGTTTCAAAAAGGTGTCTAAAGGTTTTCACAACAAGACAATTTATTTAAATTAAAGGCAAACACATCAGGATTTCTTTTTCCACAGCTGTTGATGCAGAAAGGTGTAAAAGTACAAATAAATACATTTTAAAAAAAGCCAATCACATTTAGGTGTTTTTGTTGTTGTAAATTGAATATTTTATATTGCTGTTTTTGCAATTTGATGTTTTTCTTTCCAGATTGATCAAGTTATAAGGTTTTTCTACACCTGATAGTGTTAAATTAATTAATTAATTGATCAGCAAACACTGTGAAGCAAATTAAGAGAGTGCATTTACCTATTGAAATGAATTTTTAACCAATTTTAACATGGATAACTATTATCAAAAGAAAGAGAAAAAGACTTCCTGGTATAAGAAAATGAAAAAGGTTGTTGCTAAATGCGAGAATAAATTAATGATTCCCAAATTAGCGAAATTAAATAATAAAGGTATCAAAGTAGAAAATATAGATCAATGTAAAATAGATGTTGTAAATACAGATCAGGACAGATATGCAAGCAAAACCCCAGAACAGATTAATGAAATGCCAAGAGTCCCAGTTCAGATTAATAGAGTAACAGCTCAGACTTCTTCTCAATGTGACGCAACGGAAAAATATGATGAGATGCCTAGTACTTCTGGAATTAATATTCCTGATCATGTGAATTCATCAAATGATTTAAAACAGTCAATGAGGAATATGGAAGCAGTGACAGTCCCTGTGCTTGAAAAAGATGAAATTCATTCTTCAGTTTTAAAGGTCTCATTAAATTCTGAAATTCAAAATTTTACTGAAAAACGTTATTCTATTGTACTTAAAATTGAACTGGTAATGATTACAAATCAGCAAGAAAGAGTGATGACTCCAGTTCTAGCAAGTGAGAATTCTGATATTGATCTGATTGAATTGACACAGCCTGATGAGTCAACATTATGGTCAAAGGAAAAGGAGTTTAAATTAAATGAGCTGAATGAACAGTTACAAATACAGCGACAGGTAATGATTCAGCAGAATGAGATGGCTTTACCGCCATTGCAAAATTTTGTTAATAAGGAACAGGAATACAGATCACAAGGAATAAGTGTACTTCCAGTATACTGGATTGACTATAATGATCTTTTAAGTGAAAACATCCAAGTAACAGATAAAATTGATCAACAGATTAAAACATTTATTCCTACAGGTTCACCTATCAGAAATGCAAAATTAATTAAAGGATTGATTGATGGCATTCAGTTGGTGGAAAGGATTGCTGACGTAAAATGTGCAGCATACAAAAAGAATGATGAACATGCTTTGAGTTCACTAATACTAACATCTGTAGTTGAAACATGGCAGGGAGTCAAAGATTTACAAGATGAAGCAACTCATGCGGAGAAAAACACATGGTTGAGAGCAGAATGTAGACAGGGAGATGAGGATGAGATTTGGACACACAGAGATGACAGAATAGTTTTACCAAACAGCATGATTGATGACATGGCTAGAATGTACCATAGTTTGGAACATATTGGAAAAGATTTAATGGTCAAGCTATGTTGCCAGCAAGTGAACAAAGTTAAGAAAACAGTTGTGGGAATGGGAACAGAAGGACAGGAGAGTGATTCATTCACCAGATTACAAATGGATTTCATTGAGATGGCACTGCATAGCAAACTGTGCTACATTTTTGTGATTTTCTGTTTGATTTCAAGATGGGTTGAAGCATTTCTTGCGTTACATAATGATGTAATTACTTTTACAAAGTTACCAGATGGTAAAATAATTGAACAAGAGCTCCAATGTACACATAGACTAGAAATTTCAGGTGTTACGGAGCAAGAGAATGATACTATAAACAGAGATGCAAAAATGTGCCTAGCTACAGGTATAAAATGGACAGATGTCACACCAGATAAAAAGACAGATTTAAGACCACGTGATAATATAATGGGCAAGGTCATGAGACAGGCCTTCATATCAGTGAAAAGAATGATGACTATTAATGATAGCATCAATTTGGAGTACTGCAAGAATTTATCAGATGTAGTAACTTCTGTGGCTAATAAAGATGGAACTGAAGTGCAAAGAAGAGAAAAAGAGCAAGCACATGATCTGTTACCAGGTGAAAAGGTCAGGAAAAAGGTTTGTCAAAAAAGAAATTGTCTAGTGCCAAGGTGGCAGAAAGAGAAGCGAGTTAGTCTTGTCACAACAAATGCAATGAAGTGCAAAAGACTGAAGAGGTGGATTGACACTGGTCATACTTTTCGTGTACCTACACTTGAAAGTCCTGATGAGGATAGTGTCACCACTACTGATTCAGATTCTAAAGAAGATTCTGAAAGAAATCCAGATCTTGAAGATCGACAGGTTGGTCGACATCTGGAGAGTTTGATTGGAAAACAAGCCTTGAATAAAGAAGACTTGAAAGTTGTGACTGAAGACTCAGAAAATGATGAAGATCTGCTAGAAAAAGAAGCAGAAGAAGAAAATGATCAGATTGTGATTCAAGACCAGGAGAGTATTGAAAAGCAGAAAAGTAGCTCTGAAAGCAGGAACAAGAATTCTGAAACTGGGAAGTTGAAGGTAATTGAAGAAAAAGAAGAAGATGAATTGTCAAGTACCAGTTACAAAGATGACGTTCCTAATGGAGTGAAGCTGCCGAGTAAAGAAGTACCGGAGTCTGAAGTTGAAATTTCTGACACTGAAACTGATGAAATTGATGAAGATTCTCAAGTAAGAAAATTGAGAAAAAGAGCTTGGAGAACAGAAAATAATGTGATCAAGTCAAAGAAGAAATTACCAAGAAAGGGTAATAACTGGCCAGAAGAAAACGAAAGCCTAAAATTCAAATTGGTACACAGATCAAAGAAACAGATTGATGAAATATCAAGTCAAAGAGATCATGAAAAGAAAAGTGAGACGGGAAAGAAATTAGAAGTGATACCTGTAGTGGAGGTAAATAGTAGCAGTCAGGAAAAGATTGAAGAAAATATTGACAATGATTGAAGTACTTACCTGTTAAAATTTTAGGTTTTCTGTTTTTGGCATTAGGCTGAAGAAAATGTGTTAAGTGACGCAAGGTCGAAGAAAAAGTGTTAGAAGGTTTAAGGGTATATATTTAAAAAAAAAAAACCATTGAAAAAGGGGGGTGTTAGAAATTTTTTAGAAAATTTAGACATTTTTAAAATTTTTGTTTTATTTTTCCTTGCAAGCTTAGTGATAATATTTTCATGTTTTTATAAATAACAGTTCAAGATGTTCAATCTTTAAGGGATGTTGTAAGATGTCTCTGATATGTGTGTTCCTAATAATTTTGCTTTAGTTAGTTTTAGTTGTCATTATCTTTTTTCGAATTATCAAGGAGAAGTTTTATGACAAGCAAAGCTTCAGCTAGTCAAGACAAACATAGTGTAATACTGACACCTTTATTAGTTATAGTTTTGCAACACTTTTGTTGAAGATCAGTTGCATGTTACACAAGAGAAAGAAATAGATCTGGAAGGATTTTGTAAAACTAAATATGAGAGTTGTAGGCAAACTGATGAGACAAGTCTTTAGAAATACTAACACAGGTGAAATTGAATCATGTACATCTTAGATAAAATTTTTGCTAAAATTTTTGGATTTTGTTTGGTGATTTTAAAATCACCAGATGAGGGAGTTGATGAAGCGAGCTTCAGAAAATATTTTATTCTGACTTGTGGATTCAATTCCCTATAACATGAACTAATCAATTAATGAATTGTTGCATGATTTGTTTGATTAATCCAACCTAGATTAAGTTTGCACCACACATGAACACGCGGGAACTAATAACATGTGCTCTTGTTGCATTTTGCAAGTCTGTTTTGTAACACATGATTAATATTGTTTTGTTTGTCATGTTTGTCCTATTGTCTTTGTCACTATTAATATGCGGCTGATCATTCAAGGCATGTGCTTCATTATATGTGCTTACATGTTTGTCCTATGTTGTGATTGCCTGTCTGCGAAACATTTAATCATCTTTTACTCTTTCAGATTCATAAAGCTGGACTATATGAAGAATAGTAGATATTTTATGTGTTGCTTTATTTGTTTGCTTCTGCTAGTTGTCTTTTATTAATGGGTTAATCACTAGCAGGGAAGGGTGGGTAACAGAAGGGTTTGTTTTACCTGAATTAATCACTCTTTTTGTGTTTGTTTAATTATTAGCCTGAATGTGGTTTGAGGCCTAGCTTTGGTTCTGGTTCTGAAGAAAAGTTGGTCGGATTGTACATGAGCAGAGTTGGAGCCAAGTGCAGTCATCTTGGAAACTTTCCATGGAGAGTTTTGTTTTGCTTATTTCGTTGAAAAGACTGTGGCTCTGACATTTGGAAAAAAAAACTGAGGCTCCTCTGACAATGGAACTTGTTCACGAACTGCTCTGGACGTTCTTTTCTCAAGGCCGAGGAAATGGCAGGGATGATTTTACCGAGCTCTGGTGGAAGTCAGAAAAGCAACTTTTCAAATTGTTGCAAAGACACTCGGAAGCTGATGTCACTCTATGTCAATGAACAATAGAATGGTGACGCTTACACCCTGGACGTGGTGATTTTGGTGGTCTGACAGACAGCAACCAATCAGAGTGCTGAACTTTCAGAAAGAATTACATTTTAGTTAGATTAGCAAGCAAATAGGGTATAAAAATTGGCCTCTTGAAGGGATCGGGGCTGACTGTTTCCTGAGGGCGAAGTGCTGTTCGATTTTCCATGGACTTGTAAGCATTCAACTGTTTATTCATTATTTTTCTTTTCAGGTCAGAAAGCTAACTTAGGGTTTAGGGTCATGTTTTCTTTAAATTCATTATTTCATACAATGTTGAACTGTCAGATTTTAAGCCAATGATTAATGCATTAAAATTCAATTAAATAAAATTAAATGTTTGATATTAATAAAGTGTATCAGCAACAAGAGAGAAAGGGTATGAGTGGACACTCCTAGACCCCGGACTGATTCATGAAAAACAACAAAGGAGTGACTTCGTGAAAGAAGGTAAGGAAAGAACCTAGGAGAAGGACAATCTCGGTTCCATTAATTCTGTGGTAATGGTTATGTAAGCCAATACCCACTCATGCATTGTGTCTTAATCTTAGTCTATGTGATGCTAACTGTTCCACTAATATACCGTCTGGTACATAGCTCCCCCCCTGGTGGTAACGAACTTAAACGGAGCAGCTCTTCTCTTTTAGAAGGACCCTCACTCACCAATAGTTGGTGACATGCTTCATCATCGGGTCCCCGCTAGGGTGACCGAATATCACCCTAGCGTGCTACAACGCCTGATTACAGCGGAGCAGGATGTGGTGAGTGGAACAGTGCCCAAATTAGAAGTGACTATACGTGATGTGCTAGTGCAATTTAAAAAATGCGTAGGTTGTAACCTTTACAAATTTTTTTAATAATGGTCAACCCGCATTAGCTAAAAACAAAGTGAGCGGACTAACCGAGGTTCTGAGTTAAGGAACCTGAGTCCTAAAAATTGGTCGACATGTTTCTGCTGTTTTTAGTGCTTTTTGCTCAGCATTCTTCAGGACCTAATATCTAGTCCTACGGTGGTGTGCGCGCGCTAAGGCGTACCCTCCCGGGAGGCTCTAAATGTGAAAAGACAATTTGTATATAAAATATGTGTGAAAAATCACACATCAGTAACCATGTTCATCTCGTGCCATTTGCAGAAACAATCATAGAAACCTGTGGAGAAAAAGACAGACAATGACACATAATCGGATCTCAGATTCAGGTCCAATAACATAAAAGGAGCTACATAAAGTGGAGCTCATATGTTTTATATCACACAAGGGACACGCACCATCCTTAATTCACGATGGTGTGTCCTCTAACTCATGTAGAAAAATATAAATTATTTCTAGATTATGAGACAATATCCCAACATATCCGGCCAACTTTGCCAGTGAATTGCGGGGCAAATCGCATGCACTCCCTGCGATTAACTTCCGCAGGACTAGCCTTGTATATATGATTGAATCGTCTTGTATTGCTGACTACAGTCGAGTAATAATTAAGGAAAATCCGTTATTAGGTCATGCAAAAGTTACATAACTCGAGAGCTCTCCCCCCCAAGGAAGGAAGACAGTGTAAAAAATACTCTAATTCTGCAAGAGTCTGAGGTTACTTACAAAAAACGGGACATACACATGCCCCTTCGGTGAAGGTGACGCGGGTATGTTTCACGCGGTGGCTTACTACAGAGAAAGAAAGAGGAGGAGGCGTGCATCAATCCACCCATATCAGCAACGTAGGTTACGGGCGGGGAGCCGCGAGTGCCGAAGTAAGTTTTATTCGACCATACAACCACTGCTCGTGCCTCCGGTAATTGCACGCTACTTTTGCTGATATGGGTGGATTGATGCACGCCTCCTCCTCTTTCTTTCTCTGTAGTAAGCCACCGCGTGAAACATACCCGCGTCACCCTCACCGAAGGGGCATGTGTATGTCCCGTTTTTTGTAAGTAACCTCAGACTCTTGCAGAATTAGAGTATTTTTTACACTGTCTTCCTTCCTTGGGGGGGGGAGAGCTCTCGAGTTATGTACCTTTTGCATGACCTAATAACGGATTTTCCTTAATTATTACTCGACTGTAGTCAGCAATACAAGACGATTCAATCATATATACAAGGCTAGTCCTGCGGAAGTTAATCGCAGGGAGTGCATGCGATTTGCCCCGCAATTCAATGGCAAAGTTGGCCGGATATGTTGGGATATTGTCTCATAATCTAGAAATAATTTATATTTTTCTACATGAGTTAGAGGACACACCATCGTGAATTAAGGATGGTGCGTGTCCCTTGTGTGATATAAAACATATGAGCCCCACTTTATGTAGCTCCTTTTATGTTATTGGACCTGAATCTGAGATCCGATTATGTGTCATTGTCTGTCTTTTTCTCCACAGGTTTCTATGATTGTTTCTGCAAATGGCACGAGATGAACATGGTTACTGATGTGTGATTTTTCACACATATTTTATATACAAATTGTCTTTTCACATTTAGAGCCTCCCGGGAGGGTACGCCTTAGCGCGCGCACACCACCGGAGGACTAGATATTAGGTCCTGAAGAATGCTGAGCAAAAAGCACTAAAAACAGCAGAAAGATGTCGACCAATTTTTAGGACTCAGGTTCCTTAACTCAGAACCTCGGTTAGTCGGCTCACTTTGTTTTTAGCTAATGCAGGTTTACCATTATTAAAATTTTTTGTAAAGGTTACAACCTACGCATTTTTTAAATTGCACTAGCACATCACGTATAGTCACTTCTAATTTGGGCACTGTTCCACTCACCACATCCTGCTCCGCTATAATCAGGCGTTGTAGCACGCTAGGGTGATATTCGGTCACCCTAGCGGGGACCCGATGATGAAGCATGTCACCAACTAGTGGTGAGTGAGGGTCCTTCTAAAAGAGAAGAGCTCCTCCGTTTAAGTTCTTTACCACCAGGGGGGGAGCTATGTACCAGACGGTATATTAGTGGAACAGTTAGCATCACATAGACTAAGATTAAGACACAATGCATGAGTGGGTATTGGCTTACATAACCATTACCACAGAATTAATGGAACCGAGATTGTCCTTCTCCTAGGTTCTTTCCTTACCTTCTTTCACGAAGTCACTCCTTTGTTGTTTTTCATGATATTAATAAAGAACTAATAAAGTTTATGCAAATTTGAGAATTTTAAAATAAACCTTTAAAATGACAAGCTGGTCTTGTTTATTGAAAAGAGTTTAATAACAACATATCAGATCCATTCGCCTCATGTTTCAGCTGCTCTGTTGTTTCTTATGGGCCTGGTTTTAATTGGTAAGTATGGTAGTAGATTGTGACGTCATTTATAAAGAATTTCTGTTGGAGCGCTGGAACACACGTCTCCGGGAGATTGCCAGCACGTGCACCGACTAAGACCAGCCAAAAGAAATAAGAAGACAACTAATCCAGGCGTGCCGTGATAAGACCCTACGAGGGCTCATACTGCGCAAACCAAGGATCACACTGGAGGACATACTGATACTAGCCAGATCACAAAACCTGTCCGCGGCTAGGGCAAACAAAACGGATCAAGCCCTAACCATGCAAAGCCAGTCTCCATCAAGACAGAACAAGCCGATGCGGTAAGGACCAAGCCCAGAGGAGACACGTTCAGGGGACCAAAAGGAGACGCCTCCAGATCAAGGTGCGGGTACTGTGGTCACGAACCACATGCGGCAAAAGACTGTCCTGCCCAAGGGAAGACCTGCACCAATTGCATCCGTCTGTAGAAGGCGCAACAGAAACTGAGAATTTCGAGGACAGAAGCCCCCAACGCGAGCTGTTCGACAGCTGTCGGTGGCAGACACTGCGCCTCCCAACCACGCACAGAGAACACCTGCGAAACACCTACCGACCATAGAGGATTCCTCGGAGGACGACCAAGAAGAGGTGTACATTGTGTCTTTCGCCAGGGAACTCAAGCAACGCCACCGACCACAACCCACGTGCATAGTACAAGTGGTGGGAACGGTCATCGACACAGGAGCGACGGTGAACGTCATGGGCCTACAACAATATCGAAGCCTACGACCTCGCCCTCCTGTAGTACCATCCAAGACCAGAATCTAAGCGGATGGGGCAGACACACCATTGCCACTGAAAGGAAAAATCTCGGTACCCATGAAGGCAGACGATCTTGAGGTGATGGCCACAATCCACGTCATCGACAGGGAACCAGATACCCTCCTGAGCAGCCACACTGCCGAAGATCTGAAGCTGATCGCCTTTGCTCAACGAATCGGGACGTACCAGGTTGAAGAGCTCCTTGGGCAGTTCCCCGAGTTGTTCCAAGGCCTCGGGTGCATTAAGTGTGACCCCATCAAGCTACACATTGATAAGTTGGTCGCCCTAGTCGCCCTGCGACACAGGAGAGTCCCTTTTCACCTGCGACCGCTAGTTGAGAAGAAGCTGGAAACCTTGGAGGAACAAGGAGTCATTGAAAAAGTATCAGGGCCGAAACCATGGGTATCCCTGATGGTCATCGCGGAAAAACCCAAACAGCCAGGAGACATACGCCTGTGTATCGGCATGTGGTGGCCCAATAAAGCGATTAAGAGGGAACGCCACATAACACCAACAATGGATGACATCATTGCGGATGTCAACGGATCCAAATGGTTTTCGAAATTTGACCTGAACGCAGGGTATCACCAACAACCCCTGTCAGAAGAAAGCAGACCACGTTCAGCACCCACCTAGGACTCAGGAGGTACAAGCGGTTGAACTTTGGGATATCATCGGCAGCCGAGGTGTTCCAAAACACAATACGAGAGCTGTTATCAGGTTTGCCGGGAGTACTAAACTTGAGCGATGACATACTCATCCACTCAGCAACAGCTGCAGAGCACCACAAGTATCTCTGCGACACACTGAAGCGCCTCAGCGAATATGGAGTCACTTTACACAAGGACAAGTGCCAGTTCTTCCAGCCCTCCTTTGAATTTTTCGGCTACGTGTTCAATCAGGAAGGCATACAGGTAAACCCGAGGAAGTCGCAAGCCATCAAGGACACCCCCGCACCAACGATACCGACGGAAGTGCGGAGCTTCCTGGGAATGGCCACATACTGTGGGCGATTTATACCTGGCCTGGCCACCCGGAGCAAGCCACTACGGGCACTCACGAAAGCCGACGCAACCTGGCACTGGGGCCCAAAAGAAGAAGAAGCCTTCCAAGGGATAAAAGATCCCCTCTTAGTGGAAGTCACGCTAGCATACTTTGATCCCGCAAAACGGAGAGAAGTATTGGTCGATGCAAGCCCAGTAGGACTCGGTGCAGTACTGGCTCAAGAGCATGAACCAGGCCAGTGGGCTGCTCTAGCGTTCGCCAGCAAGTCCCTCACCTCCACCACAGAAGCAAGGTACACCTAGATCGAGCGTGAATCGCTCACCATCAAGTGGGCCTGTAATCATTTCCATCTGTACCTCCACGGACAACCGTTCACCATGGTCACCGACCATCAGCCTCTGGTTGCCCTCTTCAAAGGGACTGCACCACACACCCCTCCACGCATCGAACGCTGGGCCGTCCAGTAGCAACCGTACAAGATGGAGGTGGTGTACTGCCCAGGGTCCAAGAACCCGGCGGATTTTTTCTCAAGACACCCGGTTCAGTCCGGGAGACAAGGGGAAGATGAGGACGTCGAAGAATATGCCCAATTGATAGCCCTAGTGTCATGCCCCCAGAGCATGTCCCTAGACGAAGTAAGAGAAGCGGCTGCCCCCGATGCCGTCTATACCAATCAATCAATCAATCATATCATTTGTAAAGCGCACTACTCACCCGTGAGGGTCTCAAGGCGCTGGGGTGGGGAATGCTGCTACTGCTCGAAAAGCCAGGTCTTGAGGAGTTTTCTGAAGGTCAGCAGGTCTTGGGTCTGCCGTAGGTGGATGGGGAGGGTGTTCCAGGTCTTGGCGGCGACATGGGAGAACGATCTGCCGCCTGAGGTCGCTCTTCGAAAGCGGGGGACTGTAGCGAGGGCGAGGTCGGTGGAGCGGAGCTGGCGGGTGGGGGTGTAGAAGCTGAGTCGTCTGTTGAGGTACGTTGGTCCGGTGTTGTGGAGTGCCTTGTGTGCGTGGGTGAGGAGCTTGAAGGTTATCCTCTTGTTGACCGGGAGCCAGTGCAGGTCTCTCAGGTGGGGTGTGATGTGGCAGCAACGAGGGATGTCGAGGATCAGGCGTGCAGAGGCGTTCTAGATGCGTTGGAGCGGTCTCAGGAGTTTGGTCGAGGCTCCTGCGTAGAGGGCGTTTCCATAGTCCAACCTGCTGCTGACAAGGGCCTGGGAGACTTGTCTTCTCGTTTCAGTGGGGATCCACTTGTAGATCCTACGGAGCTGCGGAGGAGGAGGAGACGGCATTGACGTGTTTAGTCATGGAGAGGGTGGAGTCGAGGATGACCCCTAGGGTGCGTGCGTGGTCGGTGGGTGTTGGAGCGGTTCCCAGTGCAGTCGGCCACCAGGAGTCGTCCGAGGATGAGGACCTCCGTCTTGTCCGAGTTCAGCTTCAGACGGCTGTTCCTCATCCATTTAGCAATGGCCTTCCCTCCTTCGTGAAGGTTGGTTTTGGCGGTGTGGGGGTCCTTGGTGAGGGAGAGTATCAGCTGGGTGTCATCGGCGTACGAGAGGATGTTGAGGTCGTGCCGACGGGCGACTTGGGCGAGCGGGCCATGTAGATGTTAAACAGAGTTGGGCTGAGGGATGAACCCTGGGATACACCGCAGATGATCTTGGTGGCTTCGGAGCGGAAGGGGGGAAGGCAGACGCTCTGTGTTCTGCCGGAGAGGAAGGAGGTGGTCCAGTCCAGGGCCTGGTCTCGGATCCAAGTGTTGTGGAGGCGTGTTCATAGTGTGTGGTGACAGACCGTGTCGAAGGCAGCTGACAGGTCCAGGAGGATGAGGGCCGCCGTTTCTCCGTTGTCCAGCAGGGACTTGATGTCTCGGTGCTGTGGTTGCTGCAAAATCCGGACTGGGAAGGGTCCAGGATGTTGTTCTCCTCGAGGTAGCAGGTCAGTTGTTCGTTGACGCTCTTCTCGATGACATTTGCAGGGAACGGGAGCAGGGAGATGGGCCTGAAGTTCTTGAGGTCCTTGGGGTCAGCCTTGGGTTTCTTGAGTAAGGCGTTGTTCTCGGCGTGCTTCCAGCTCTCCGGGAAGGTTGCTGTCTCGAAGGAGGTGTTGATGACTTTCCAGAGATGGGGTGCGATGGATGTACTGGCTTTGTTGAAGATGTGGTGTGGGCATGGACCTGACGGAGATCCGGAGTAGATGGTGTTCATGATCTTGATGGTGTCATCGTCGTAGATGTTGGTCCAGTAGAGCAGGCGGTTGGTGCGGATGGGAGTCGTGGCGGTGGAGGTCTCAGTGGTTGTCGGGGCGGTCGTGGCGTTGAAACTGTCATGGATGTCTGTGATCTTGCGGTGGAAGAAGGTGGCCAGCGAGTCGCACAGGTCTTGCGAGGGTGGGGCGTCGTTGGTGTTGGAGTTGGGGTTGGAGAGTTCCTTCTCGATGTTGAAGAGCTCTTTGCTGTTGTGCGCGTTGTTGTCTAGGCGGTCTTTGAAGAAGGCCCTTTTTAAGGGCCATGCAGGAAGGCTCGTGGACAAACTACCTCTGCCAGTCCAACTCGTGGACCCCGGAAGATAGAGAAAGCCTAACGAAAATGTGGCGAGTCCATCATGAACTGAGTGCCACCAGCGATGGCATCCTGCTGAGAGGACCCCGGCTAGTCATCCCGCAGAGCCTCAAAAACCGGCCTGTCCAACTAGCCCACGGAGAAAACCAGGGCATAACCAAGATGCGGAGCCGACGACAGGGAGGAAAATTCTAAACAAAATATGAGCCGGGCACCTGGAACGTCACTGCCAACCATGGCTCCATGATAACGGCGCGGAGAGGAGCTGAGCAAGTGTCCAGAAACATCTTGTGGTTTAAGGAAGTCCCACCAGAACAATGCCCAGAGACTGCCAGCGACCACCAAAGTCCCATGGCTACTGAGGTGCCTGGAGGACGGGCTGACTCTGGCCGGAGCGGGTTGGGAGAGCGTACAGGCACCCGAAGATACGGCCTGAGGCCAAACCCCCATCCGAGTCAAAGGTTGAGAGACTATGCTTGCTGAAGACCTGGGGCTCGCCAGCTGAGAATCACGCAAGTACCCTGTCATGCGTTTGGACTGAATAATGTATACGAATTGTTTTAAATATGTTAAAAACAAATGACAACAAAAGAACTGAGTTGGATAGGGATGTAATAGTTGGTGGTCTAGTGGCGGCCGTTCATGCACCCCTACATCCGCAGGCGCGGCCTGCGGGGAATTAATAAAAGGAAGGCGGCCGCTCGTGGCACGTCACTTCCAACGAGAGTACAGTGGTGGTCTGATTACTTTCGCTTGCGCGCTCCTGCCCCCGCACTAGGCCTGCCCTTGCCAAGCAGCACTCAAGTGTTCCAGAGTCCACCCCACCACACAGAAGAGGACACTGTCTTTGTCTTCCCTTGGCAAGAAGGAAAAGACTGAATCCGGCCACTTCTCTGCCGCCCCGCCCATCACGAACACAGAGTTTTATTTATAGGCGAAGGTGATTTCTTCCGTCCTGGGACACATTTTCAAAATGAAAAAGTAGGGGAACGGAATCCTTGGAATCAAAGAAGTAGGGGCACGCCGTGCCCTGCAGATCCCTCCCACTTCGACCACTTCTGTCAGTCAGTGTCCAACAGCAACCATTTCAAGAGCACCAGCCAGATGGATAACTTTCGAGAAAACAAATAAGATGGCACGCGAAGCATATTACAATATCGTAACGTGTACATGCCCTGCCTACCAGAAATAAGGCTTACTGAGAAGAGATTTGATATTGATATGATAGTTACAGAACTGATTATACAGAAAACACCAATCATTAATTAGCAGCGACCCAGCAGCACGATGAGAAAGGAGGCGGGTTGTGGATGTGCTTGGGGAGCCAGAGAGGAGGCTATTTTGAGGTAAAGGTCACACTCGTACATTTGATTGACAACAAAGCTACCCAATGGAGGAAGAGGGCTGACGAAAGCAGGCCTATAGTTTGAAGGGCGTGGCCTAAAGTGCACTGTTTCACCAGACATACAAATTACAATTACACCTGATAATGAAACAGTGATACACTTCATATAGCAGCCAAATATTTTTCTTTCTTTTTAAACTGCTCAATAAAATAAAGAAATAGTAATAATATGGTTCACTTGATCTCACTCCAACAATGGTGCGAACAGTAAAATCTGTTATAATTCACAACTGACTCAATGCTTTGGGGCAACATTTTAAAGTTGAAAAGAAGAATTATTTTTGCAACTACACATTTTGAGAAAATCTGATTATTGGACTAGAAGCGGGTGATCTCTCGCTTAGCCCCTCATTCCAATTAAGGCAATTATTGGGTTACATATCTTGCACCAAGTAATTACTAGTACCTACCGTACTTGTACCGTAGGGTGTGGTAATTACACAGAAATGTATGTTTGAACACCCCTTTCCCTCATGTTTTCTTCTTCACATTTCACGAGGTTTTTCCTGCAAAATGGGAAGGTGGGAAATATTCAATATGCTGGCTTTTCAACTGAACTCAGAATCTCGATCCAAGGTTCTCCCATAACTGTAATGACAGTTCCACAAGGGGGAAATGTTTTAAGGAGAGGACCTTTACTATGGTCTAGAAGTACCTGGTTTGGCCAGCCATTTGACTCTGTTTTTTGCATGGCTATGTTTTATTCATATTAGGGTGGAAAATGTATCAGCTTGACAACTTTCCCTTAAATAGGATGCTACAAGTTACTTCTAGTGGTATTTTCAAGAGTTTTCAGTCTAACTCTGATTTTAGAGGGCATCCTTGCTCTCCTTGGTCAAGGAAGCCCATAAAAAATTGTAGTAGTAATGATACTTACATAGTGCTTTATTCTACACTGCCCAGTCTAAATAAGCACTGTAAATAACAGATGTTACTATTACCCAATTTCATGGTACCCAATTAATTTTTTGGGGAAGGATTTGTCAGTCCTGCTGGATTCAAATGTTCAATCTGATGATTACTGCACGTTTCAGCCATGAGGATTATACTCACTGAATCCTCTGTTCCCAATTATATCTTACAAGACTTAATATCTGCTAATCATAACATCAACACCTGGGTCTAGACCTACTGTACTCTTTTGCTGGTATTCAGGCAGTTCTTTAGTGTCTTACATTTGTGCCAAAACAGGCTCTGGTTTGAGAAATAGTCGGGCACTTGGAAGACCTCTGTGTACATCAGTGATGAGAGAGGCCGTAGACCATATGTAGGGCTAGAGTAACAACAGACCATCGGTGCCACTTGTATATCTCCAGTAATCATGAAGGAGTGGGCAGGGTTGTAAAATATTAAGTCATGACAATGATGTTAAATTGAGTGGCCTCCTAGCAGCCAAAGTGGTAACGGTTTAAACATTTCCAAACATAATGCACAAACCTGTTCACCAACCCTTCCCCGGCCGCAATACGGAAAAGAATAATGGGGCCCTGTAAGGTTTATAATTCATTGTATACCTTAAAGCTCTCAACCAATGCCAATCTATCAGCTACGATTCTCTATACGCATCATGTGTTTATCTACCTCTGAAAAGTAGTGTCGTAATTAGTCATAACCAAGGTATACACATTCAACTACATTGTTCCAGAATATAATCAATTATTACACATTGCAGCAGATAGGGCACGAGTGAAACTGCTCAAGACTTGTGGATAAACTTGCAGATTATATTTTTAAATGTTAAATACTATACAGTTGCCAGAGCCGGCACCTCACCCCCTCGACTAAAATTAGACCAAATTGATTAACTTACTCTCTGCGAACTGAGAATCCAAATTTAGTAGTACTAGGTATAGATGTTATATGTAGGAAGTCACCAATATCTCTGCATTAAATTAAGTGATATATTTGCTAATAGCATTCACTAGGCCTTCAAATTCATATTTAAAGGATTTTCAATCGCCATTTTTACTCAGCCTACCAGACTGCAAATATGAGGGTTGTGGTGCGAGTTAAAGGTTGTACTAATTTGCATGCACTGCATAAGATGACTTCCTGCTCAACCAACTGATGATACTTACTACTGTTTTCCAATGTCCTACTCATGTCATGTTATGTTAGGTTATGTTAATCTTTATTTGTAGAGCGCACGCACACCCGATTGGTTTCTTGGTGCTGATCAAAAAGTGATAAACTGAGGTGCTAATAGTATGCTGCTTGAATAGCCACGTTTTTAGTAGTTTACAGAATCTCATGAGATCTGTGCACGCTCTAACTTCCAGAGGTAAGGTGTTCCACAATTTGGGGCATAAGGTGGCGAATCTCATGGACAAAGAAGGCTTCATCACTTAGACATCATGTAGGTTCTGAACTACATTTGGAGCTCAACCTCCTTTTCTGCATAATATGGACATCACTCTATGGGAAATGTTGCCATAAAAGACAACTACAATGTTTACATCCATAAAATACGCTGAAAAACTCATTCACGCAATATAAATCTTGAAAAATAAAAATAAATAAACTATTGCCAAATAATCTGAAGAGCTACTCAACGCTAACGTTCAATGGACCTTTGATGCTACACAAAGATACTAAATCATTCTCTCTTCAAATTAGGACAATAAAAACGGATCCAATCAAATAGCAGAATTTGCAAATTAGACAGTGACAATATTACAAAAAAGTAAATATTATTTCATAGCAATGTATAGAGTGTTTACCCAGAAGAACGAACCCATCAGCTTCCTTTTCTGGGGGCGAAATCTTCCGAGCTTCTTGATTACTTCGAAAAATTCGGAACATGTTTCCTTTACACTCCAATTACCTAAAACGTGTTCAATTAGAAATGGCAGTGTCATTCTCAACTGAAGAGACAAAAGCATGTGTTCAGCAGAGTCCTTCATGAGATTGATTAACCCCTTCGGCGCTGATGACGAAGCCAGCTCGTCATCAGCGTTACCTGCGCTGCACGGATGACGAGCTGGCTTTGTCACAAACAAGCCATTTTTTTTTCAGCGCACAGCGGGAAAACGCTGTAGCGCGGTAGGGGTTAATATCCCAACTCCACCGAAGCACTTAATAAATAGATCTGAAATAATGTATAATTGGAGACACGGCTGGCTAACAATAAGGATCTAACTTTATGAGCTTCATTTAATAATTTTAGTCCATGTAAAACTCAGTAGAATTCACTTACCCATTGAATGGATGAAAAACACACTAATATCTTTGATATAAGCTTTCACAACGTATGTCTTTATCACACCTTTAAGGTAAGTTCGGGGGGGGGGCGTCTCCCCCGACAAATACATTGTGTGTGTGTGTGTGTGTATATATATATATATATATATATATATATATATATATATCGTCGTTTTACCAGTTGGAACGCATCATGACAAAGATGAGAGGAAAATAAAAGTCTTATGGCACACATAAGAGGAGTTTGAGCATTCTTTCTCGCCGTCTCGGAGGTGAAGGGGTGCAGCACAGATATATATGTTGTTGTGAAATAAAACAACCTTTGGAAATTAGCCCCGCGAGTGTGGATAATTCTTTTGCAAGTGGGGAAGAATTTGGAGCGCAATATATATATATATATATATATATATATATATATATATATATATATATATATATATATATATATAAACAATGCGTGGTAAAGGCATATGTTGTAAAAGCATATGCGTTCTAAAAAAATGCAGGGTAAAAAATGTGTGCAAAGCGCATGCAGAGTATTTCCCTTGGTTGTACCGTCATACAACCAAGCTGGTGCAATAATTATATTTTACTGATGAGACAAAAACAAAAATATGCTTGCTTGTAAGATATTGTATTAGAAAAATAACGACTGCATGCAATTTTAATAGGACAATGTAGCTGCTTCTTAGAAGGCAGTTTTATTTAAAATAGGCATAGAAGTCCTTTTTAGTTCCAATGGATATCAGAAAGATAATATCCTTATTGGTTCAAATAAAAGGTACCATTGGCTTTGAGCAACTGTAACTCGAAGACATAGTTTAAATACATAACAGTTACTATAAAGAGGAATAGAATAAAGAAAAGAAAGAAAAAAAAATAGTATTGACAAAGTAAAGTATTGGCCCTCCAGCCGTAGCAATGAAGTGCTCTTACTTTACGGTAAATGTGTGCATGCGGTACGGCAAAAGGTTACCACTCACAATGCAAGAAACCAATGGCTGATATTGACCGACCCATTGACCCTTGTTAAGTGCTGTGGCAGGCGGAATCAAAATGTGAATGACAACAGAACAGACCAATGGATTAGGAGGGATAACTCAAGGCCTCCCTTTGTAGATGTATATGTATGCATATGCATTTTTTATATTTACATAGGCTGGTAAAAGTACTGTCTTTATGCCAGACCCAAAAAGAGCACAGGGATAAACAGAAAACCACCCATAACTTGGCTCAAATTGTATTTCAACAAGGCACATTGCCATTTTGTACAATGTATTTGAAAAGACAAGGGGAACCCAAAGGATAGCTGTGGACCATGGGTATCATGTGCTTTTAAGGGAACAAAAGGTCCTCAGCATAAGAAATTAATAAAACAGTATTTTATATAGACCACAGTAGGCTACTATATATTTCTGTCCCTTGTCCAGCGGACAGGGAATTTAATAATCACGTGAATTGTTAATGAAAAAGGTACATTTCAGCAACAAAGCATTATAATACAGTAGGGCACAGTCCTGTACCGTACAAGGGAAAAGAAAGTGAGAAAGTAGTAAAGTGAAAGAATATCAGGCAAACTGGGTGAGCTGACAGGACACTGTTTAGAATCAAGATTACCAGTATGTCCTGGAGTAACACATACATACAATAATATTAATAAATAAAGTGTATGTCTACTCAAAGGAGTCGACGTTTCGATCCCGCGCTCAAATTATAAAGGGATCATCTTCAGGACTTAAACGATTAATTTGCCTGATTCAAGGAATTTTTAACGCCTTTGGGAAGAAAACAGGGAAGAAGAAAGAGAAATACACAAATATAAGTACATTTTACATAGGATGTAGGAGGACATCAGCTTAACCGTTTAATAGCAACATTCGGAACTGCAGTGATGAGGTGTTGCCTGCTGGCGTGGACAATAAAAACAATCATAAAAAGTACATTTAGTATACAGTGCACTGATGGTCAGGGTGACTACCTGGCTGCTCTGTGAGGGTGGTGAGGGAGCCAGTGTGCACATGCTTAGAGATGGGGCAGGAAGGAGGGGGTAGTGTGCCGTCGGGGTGTGCCGGACACCTAGGTGCTTCAAGCAATTGGTGCACAGAGCATGAGTGGACTTGGCGTCTGGGGAATTTAACGCGTATTGCCAGAAGTTTAACTCTACTGAGGGCGAAAAGGATAATCGCGCAAAACCTGTAGAGACAAGGCCGAGTGCATGGTTCTGCTAGTGAGGGTGGTTTGTAGGAAGGAACATACCAAAGGCTTAGCTGGATGGGAGCCTTAAGGTAAGCTCTTGAAGCTTTGTGGAAGCGTCCAATACCAAATCTATATGCACAGTTGGGGGGCCACTGTGGGGAGGAGATGGGAGTTAGAACCAATGTGGGAGCGCTTTTGGAGAAAAAGCGGGGGGGAGTGGAGGCGGGTTCCATTGGCGCGTGAAAATTACCGTGTAATTATTTAGGTTTCATCCGCTGTTCGATGACCCGGCAGGCACAGTGTTTAGTGGATGAAGGGCAGGTGTTTAAGCTCCAGTGGAGCGTCCATTGCTAGGGCTTGAAGCGCAAGTTGTAGGACACTGTGGGGAGGAGGAAGGGGTTAATGCCAAATCGGGAGCGCTTTTGAGACAAGCAGTGCTGTCACGCGGACAATTACCGTGGGTTTATTCGGTTTCAACCGCCGTTCGGTGATCCATCTATTGCAGCGTGGTATTGCTGGCTGGGTGAGGGTAACGTAGGCAGTGATGCCGTCGTTGGGTCGCAGTCAGTTCACTGACGGATCCGCTGGGGGAGGGAATCGAACAAGGGTTAGGACAAGGTACAGGAGACTTTACACCTAGGGAGTCATTGACGGTGAAACTTACCGAGGAGTTGGGAGATGTCCGAGTGCCGGTGTGGGCTGTGCTTAACCGGATGCTAAAAGCCGAGAACCATGGCAGACATTTCCCCAGACGCCAAGTCCACTCATGCTCCGTGCACCAATTGCTTGAAGCACCTAGGTGTCCGGCACACCCCGACGGCACACTACCCCCTCCTTCCTGCCCCATCTCTAAGCATGTGCACACTGGCTCCCTCACCACCCTCACAAAGCAGCCAGGTAGTCACCCTGACCATCAGTGCACTGTACACTAAATGTAATTTTTATGATTGTTTTTATTGTCCACGCCAGCAGGCAACACCTCATCACTGTGGTTCAGAATGTTGCTATTAAACGGTTAAGCTGATGTCCTCCTACATCCTATGTAAAATTTACTTATATTTGTGTATTTCTCTTTCTTCTTCCCTGTTTTCTTCCCAACAGGCGTTAAAAATTCCTTGAATCAGGCAAATTAATCGTTTAAGTCCTGAAGATGATCCCTTTATAATTCGAGCGCGGGATCGAAACGTCGACTCCTTTGAGTAGACATACACTTTATTTATTAATATTATTGTATGTATGTGTTACTCCAGGACATACTGGTAATCTTGATTCTAAACAGTGTCCTGTCAGCTCACCCAGTTTGCCTGAAATTCTTTCACTTTACTACTTTCTCACTTCCTTTTCCCTTGTACGGTACAGGACTGTGCCCTACTGTATTATAATGCTTTGTTGCTGAAATGTACCTTTTTCATTAAAAATTCACTTGATTATTAAATTCCCTGTCCGGCTGGACAAGGGACAGAAATATATAGTAGCCTACTGTGGTCTATATAAAATACTGTTTTATTAATTTCTTATGCTGAGGACCTTTTGTTCCCTTAAAAGTTGTTGAAATACAAGGCATATTTTGTCTACCACGAGGAGACAGGCATAATGGAACATTAAGAGGAGACAGGTTAGCACTACTCCTCCACCCTATCGCAATTATCCTCTAAGCATACCAATACGTTTAAACATAGTTAATGCAGGCACAATTTATATTTATTAGAATTAGCCCTTTCAATATACATTCATAACATTATTTACCAAGTCTGGTGGAGGAAATTGGCCGATTTAGCACCATGTCTGGCCCCAAGATCAATAGGGGGAAAAATCGGTCCTCTTTCCCATTACTGAGGCGGCCTTGGCAGATGTGACAGAATACCCATTGCAGGTAGCTAAGGAAACCACTAAATACCTAGGAGTACACCATAATAGGGAAAAAGATCAGGTTATACTGCTGAATTATGGGTCTGAGTTGAGCGACTCACATTGCAGGTTTAAAGATGGATACAACTGCCCCTCTCGATGGCTGGCCGTAAAGCGCTTATTAGGATGAAAGTGCTGCCCCGGTTCCCTATTCTGCACCATACATATTCCTCTCACCAATGTATTATTCGCCCAGTTGCGTGGCCTCCTCATTTGACTGATATGGGCTGGTCGACAGCCAAGGGTTGCATGGGATACTCTGACGTTGCCATACACCTGAGGTGGGTTTGCGGTCCCTGATCCCCAACTCTATTTTTTAGAGGCGGAAGCTCAGTACGCAAATCACTGGTACCACCCAGATGTTCGGATACCCTACACGAAACCCGACAAAGAGCTCGCGGCCCGACACCTCTTGCGTCCCTACTTCCTAAGGTTGTATCTCTTAATCCACAGGATAATCAACCTTTATCTACCACATGCTGGACTTGGCGGAGGCTAAATCTTATGCTTGGGTCAGGCTCTCTTTACTCGTCAGCCATTCCCCTATCGGACAATCCCTTCCTTCCCCTTACCATTGAAAAAGGGGTCCAATTTACACTCACTAAGTTAGGGTTAGACACTTTTGGTCCCCTCTTCCCTGATGGACAGGCACGCAGGCTATCGGACTTAGCTCAGTTGCCAGGAATGACTTATATGGATAATTTCATAGTGGCCAGGCTGCAGGGGACCCTGTGAACTGCTTTCACCACCTTTCCTGCCTCATATGCGGAATTCACCACGCTCACTCTGCTCATCATGGACAATACCAGTGCACATTGATTCACTAAACTATATGACGCCTGTATGTCGCTCAAGAAGGTACGTGACAGAGGGACCCGTCGGCACTGGGAGGAAGATCTGGGGCAACCCTTCACAGATAAGGAATGGGCGTATTACCTTGACCAAACCCACAAAATATCCCCTAATCACAGACACAAACTCCTTCATTTTAAATGTATTCATCAAGTCTACATAACCCCTGGCAACTTGCCAAATTTGAACACTCCAAGACCTCCAATTGCCTGAAATGCAACGCACTGGATGCGGACTTCGCTCATATGGCCTGGTCGTGTTCTCACATTTTACCATACTGGACGAAAGTGTTCCAGGCAATAGCAGAAATAATGCACCCCTGATGCTCTCCCCGAGGCTGGGCCTGCTGTGCCTGCCCAATCACGTCAAACTCTATATGGGCGATTTGGGGCGATGGCTCTATTGCTGGCTAAAAGAGAGGTAGCAGTTAATTTGGGGGCAAAAACTAGGCCTCGGAAAGCTGACTGGATGTGTAGTTTAGATTACTGTAGTCTGCAAACTGAGATATATGTCATGCTTCAACCCCCAACCTCCAGACCCCGCGATATATGGTGCATTTATCGCACGCACCTACAGCAGGCATTTCATGCCTCTCTGCATATGGCCATGTCTGAACTGGGGTGGCTGAGTGGGCTAAAGAATGGTGATGGATTAAACCCAGATTAGTTGACTGGGGGTGAGTGTTTGATTTGCTCAAACGCTCCGTCCATCATCCCCTTTTGTATCGCTTTGTTCGCCCTGAGTGTAGCAGGGTATGCTCAGACGTGAGTCCCTTGCTCACTTGGCCACTGGATTCAAGATAGCCTGGCTGATGAGGATTATGAATCCGAAACCGGTCTCAGGATGCTTGTTTCCGGTCTAGGGAAGACATGGCTTGGCAGTTCGGGCTGGACTGTTCCCATGAGGCACAGGGTCAGACTGATTTGCATATGCCATGTCTGAACTGGGGTGGCTGAGTGGGCTAAAGAATGGTGATGGATTAAACCCAGATCAGTTGATTGGCGGTGAGTGTTTGATTTGCTCAAACGCTCCGTCCATCATCCACTTTTGTATCGCTTTGTTCACCCTGAGTGTGGCAGGGTATGCTCAGACATGAGTCCCTTGCTCACTTGGCTACTGGATTCAAGATAGCCTGGCTGATGAGGATTATGAATCCGAAACCGGTCCTAGGATGCTTGTTTCCGGTCCAGGGAAGACATGGCTTGGCAGTTCGGGCTGGACTGTTCCCATGAGGCACAGGGTCAGACTGATTTGCATATGGCCATGTCTGAACTGGGGTGGCCGAGTGGGCTAAAGAATGGTGATGGATTAAACCCAGATCAGTTGACTGGGGGTGAGTGTTTGATTTGCTCAAACGCTCCGTCCATCATCCCCTTTTGTATCGCTTTGTTCGCCCTGAGTGTGGCATGGTATGCTCAGACGTGAGTTCCTTGCTCACTTGGCCACTGGATTCAAGATAGCCTGTCTGATGAGGATTATGAATCCGAAACCGGTCCCAGGATGCTTGTTTCCGGTCCAGGGAAGACATGGCTTGGCAGTTCGGGCTGGACTGTTCCAATGAGGCACAGGGTCAGACTGATTTGCATATGGTCATGTCTGAACTGGGGTGGCTGAGTGGGCTAAAGAATGGTGATGGATTAAACCCAGATCAGTTGACTGGTGGTGAGTGTTTGATTTGTTCAAACGCTCCATCCATCATCCCATTTTGTATCGCTTTGTTCGCCCTGAGTGTGGCAGGGTATGCTCAGACGCGAGTCCCTTGCTCACTTGGCCACTGGATTCAAGATAGCCTGGCTGATGAGGATTATGAATCCGAAACCTGTCCCAGGATGCTTGTTTCCGGTCCAGGGAAGACATGGCTTGGCAGTTCGGGCTGGACTGTTCCCATGAGGCACAGGGTCAGACTGATTTGCATATGGCCATGTCTGAACTGGGGTGGCTGAGTGGGCTAAAGAATGGTGATGGATTAAACCCAGATCAGTTGACTGGGGGTGAGTGTTTGATTTGCTCAAACGCTCCGTCCATCATCCCCTTTTGTATCGCTTTGTTCGCCATGAGTGTGGCAGGGTATGCTCAGACGTGAGTCCCTTGCTCACTTGGCCACTGGATTCAAGATAGCCTGGCTGATGAGGATTATGAATCTGAAACCAGTCCCAGGATGCTTGTTTCCGGTCCAGGGAAGACATGGCTTGGCAGTTCGGGCTGGACTGTTCCCATGAGGCACAGGGTCAGACTGATTTGCATATGGCCATGTCTGAACTGGGGTGGCTGAGTGGGCTAATGAATGGTGATGGATTAAACCCAGATCAGTTGACTGGGGATGAGTGTTTGATTTGCTCAAACGCTCCGTCCATCATCCACTTTTGTATCGCTTTGTTCGCCCTGAGTGTGGCAGGGTGTGCTCAGACGTGAGTCCCTTGCTCACTTGGCCACTGGATTCAAGATAGCCTGGCTGATGAGGATTATGAATCCGAAACCTGTCCCAGGATGCTTGTTTCCGGTCCAGGGAAGACAAGGCTTGGCAGTTCGTGCTGGACTGTTCCCATGAGGCACAGGGTCAGACTGATTTGCATATGGCCATGTCTGAACTGGGGTGGCTGAGTGGGCTAAAGAATGGTAATGGATTAAACCCAGATCAGTTGACTGGTGATGAGTGTTTGATTTGTTCAAACGCTCCATCCATCATCCCCTTTTGTATCGCTTTGTTCGCCCTGAGTGTGGCAGGGTATGCTCAGACGTGAGTCCCTTGCTCACTTGGCCACTGGATTCAAGATAGCCTGGCTGATGAGGATTATGAATCCGAAACCGGTCCCAGGATGCTTGTTTCCGGTCCAGGGAAGACATGGCTTGTTAGTTCGGGCTGGACTGTTCCCATGAGGCACAGGGTCAGACTGATTTGCATATGGCCATGTCTGAACTAGGGTGGCTGAGTGGGCTAAAGAATGGTGATGGATTAAACCCAGATCAGTTGACTGGGGGTGAGTGTTTGATTTGCTCAAACGCTCCGTCCATCATCCCCTTTTGTATCGCTTTGTTCGCCCTGAGTGTGGCAGGGAATGCTCAGACGTGAGTCCCTTGCTCACTTGGCCACTGGATTGAAGATAGCCTGGCTGATGAGGATTATGAATCCGAAACTGGTCCCAGGATGCTTGTTTCCGGTCCAGGGAAGACATGGCTTGGCAGTTCAGGCTGGACTGTTCCCATGAGGCACAGGGTCAGACTGATTTGCATATGGTCATGTCTGAACTGGGGTGGCTGAGTAGGCTAAAGAATGGTGATGGATTAAACCCAGATCAGTTGACTGGGGGTGAGTGTTTGATTTGCTCAAACGCTCCGTCCATCATCCCCTTTTATATCGCTTTGTTCGCCCCGAGTGTGGCAGGGTATGCTCAGACGTGAGTCCCTTGCTCACTTTGCCACTGGATTCAAGATAGCCTGGCTGGTGAGGATTATGAATCCGAAACTGGTCCCAGGATGCTTGTTTCCGGTCCAGGGAAGACATGGCTTGGCAGTTCAGGCTGGACTGTTCCCATGAGGCACAGGGTCAGACTGATTTGCATATGGCCATGTCTGAACCGGGGTGGCTGAGTGGGCTAAAGAATGGTGATGGATTAAACCCAGATCAGTTGACTGGGGTGAGTGTTTGATTTGCTCAAACGCTCCGTCCATCATCCCCTTTTGTATCGCTTTGTTCGCCCTGAGTGTGGCAGGGGTATGCTCAGACGTGAGTCCCTTGCTCACTTGGCCACTGGATTCAAGATAGCCTGGCTGATGAGGATTATGAATCCGAAACCGGTCCCAGGATGCTTGTTTCCGGTCCAGGGAAAACATGGCTTGGCAGTTCGGGCTGGACTGGTCCCATGAGGCACAGGGTCAGACTGATTTGCATATGGCCATGTCTGAACTGGGGTGGCTGAGTGGGCTAAAGAATGGTGATGGATTAAACCCAGATCAGTTGACTGGGGGTGAGTGTTTGATTTGCTCAAACACTCCGTCCATCATCCCCTTTTGTATCGCTTTGTTCGCCCTGAGTGTGGCAGGGTATGCTCAGACGTGAGTCCCTTGCTCACTTGGCCACTAGATTCAAGATAGCCTGGCTGATGAGGATTATGACTCCGAAACCGGTCCCAGGATGCTTGTTTCCGGTCCAGGGAAGACATGGCTTGGCAGTTCGGGCTGGACTGTTCCCATGAGGCACAGGGTCAGACTGATTTGCATATGGCCATGTCTGAACTGGGGCGGCTGAGTGGGCTAAAGAATGGTGATGGATTAAACCCAGATCAGTTGACTGGGGGTGAGTGTTTGATTTGCTCAAACGCTCCGTCCATCATCCCCTTTTGTATCGCTTTGTTCGCCCTGAGTGTGGCAGGGTATGCTCAGACGTGAGTCCCTTGCTCACTTGGCCACTGGATTCAAGATAGCCTGGCTGATGAGGATTATGAATCCGAAACTGGTCCCAGGATGCTTGTTTCCGGTCCAGGGAAGACATGGCTTGGCAGTTCAGGCTGGACTGTTCCCATGAGGCACAGGGTCAGACTGATTTGCATATGGCCATGTCTGAACCGGGGTGGCTGAGTGGGCTAAAGAATGGTGATGGATTAAACCCAGATCAGTTGACTGGGGGTGAGTGTTTGATTTGCTCAAACGCTCCGTCCATCATCCCCTTTTGTATCTCTCTGGCCATCCCAGCTAGGGCGCGACCAATCCCCGCAGCTACTGAAGCTGCTGTAGCCCCCACACTGATTAACCTACCTGTGCTATGCCAGCCCTCCCGCGCCTCCCTCGTCGATTTGCATTTCTATACATGTTGGAGTAATGTTCTTTGGAAGTAACACGCAATCTGGTGACCCTCACGACCGTAGAACTTTGGGTCTTGCATAATGGAACCTCTCTCCCCACCTCCCCCCTATATTTCCACTCGTATTTTATGGTTATCCATAGGCCTTTCATTTATTCATGATTGTTGTAATTCACGAACCAGATTGGACATTCAATTGTATGCTTTTTTGGATAATATCTTGATTTCAGTTTCTTGTGTTATTGTATGGTTTGATGTTTTTTTTGTATTGTATTGTTTTTCTATCAATAAAACTGAAAAAAAGGAGTGTACTGATGGAGTTGAGAAACCTACTTCTTTGGCCGGGTGGGCGATAAATAAGTAGCCCTCTAAAGGATGTATTTTTGGTTACTTCAAACCAGTAAGATAGGGGTTCACAGTCTTCATTTGATGAAGCAACAAATCTAGCTTTGATCTGGTCGCTGTAAATAATTTCAAGCCCCCCTCCTCTTTTCAGAGGTCAAGTCTAAAAATGGTATAGCCAGGAGGGACTGCGGTAAGAAGGTATGGGTTGGGCGAACATTTGGCCAAAGTTTCAGTGATACATATAATATCAAACTGATGGGTTTCAATAAAAATGGCCATATCTGTGGCATGTTTGACAAAGGATCGGGCATTCACTAGTGCACAACGGTATAAAGAAAGGGAGCGACATGAACAGCATTTACGGTGGGGAATGAGAGAATCTGATGGTAGGTAGGATGCTGCAGGAGAAAAGCTGCATACTTCACAGCTAGTCAATGTTACTAATTCAGAGAGCGTATATATTAAAACCGGGGAACCCTTTGGTGCATCCCCTAAGGTCATGGATCAAAAACCGGTAGGGGTTCTGGCACTAGGCATGGATGGGAGCAGATGGGCTTGCCTTTGGCGCGCCCGCTTTGCATCCGGCCCAGCATAATGGCTTTATGGCCAGTGTCAGTTGAAACACTAGGCTGCTGACCCAGCCAGCAGTGTTGCAGGAGGTCAAGTGGGAGAAAATGCTTCCATCCACACAAATCGGGAGGAACTGCTGCGGCGGACTGTAGAAGCGAGCGCAACAGTGGCAGGTATGGTGGGGAATATAGAAAGCTGGCCAGGAGATGTTAAAATAATTTTAAAACACCTATGTGCATCTCAAGCGAAGTCAGAGTAACAAAGTAAAATCACACACACGCCATCTACCAGCCGGCTATCTGGTGAGGATGGGGGTGGCTGCGTGTGGTTAGTAAAGTTTGTGACACAGTGTGTTTAATAATGATTGCACTCTGAAGAATAAAGATGTGCACTACATAGCTCTGTGTGTCGCATGGTCATTTGCATACTACCAAGTTGGGGAGGACGCTACAACTGGCGATGAGATAGGGGATCTGCAACCCGAAGAAATGAGAGTGCTCTCCCTAAGAGTTTGCCGAGGTCCAGCAACCTGCTTGTGCATGCCACGTGAACCTCATTCAAAATGAAGTAGTCAGCGGCTGGTGTAGTGTATGTTGAGTCAAAGTGCCACTCCATCCAGTGCAAGGCTTTCAAAGAAGATGAAGCCCCATTGAAAGTTCAGTCACATTCAGCCTGGAACTTGCTGTTAAGGCCGAAAGAAGAGGGAGTGCGCCACAACACAACCCATTGCCAGTCTACATATGGTAAGATAGCACTGCACTAAAGGCATCTGCAACCATGTACAGAGAATAACAGAGGGCCGCTATAGCCTGTTACATGAGCTTGCCAAAAGCAGCAGCCGCAGCATCCAGGCTCCAAGAAACGCTAAAGATAGCGAAAACCAGGTACGAAAGTCAAGAACGGTAACAACCATACACAGGTGGCAAAACAGTCACTCACCAACAAAGACGAAAAGAGACCCTAGGACATCAGATCAGCAGTGACGACACTGGTGGAAGCACGCGGCTGGGGCTTAGAGATGGTATGAATGGAGCATATTCAAGTGGGCAGCGGACAGAGGTGGAGAGGGTCCTTGAGATGATCCCCCCCCCCTTTTCACTGATGGGGTACCCTGAACTTAGAGCCTTTATTGAGGAGAAGACAGGTGGTCTTTTAGGTATATTACAATGGAGTACTTTATTCAACACTAACAGTCCGACAGTCTAGGTGCACCACCAATAATGTTATCACAATGAAAGGGTAACGAGGTCCTGAAGCATGGTTGTCTAGGGTAAGGCCTTCTTCCCCCAAACCGTATCTCAACTCCAACCAGGGCCGGCGTCCCCCCAAAAAAAAAACAGAAATAACAATACCGTCACTGTCTTGACTACATTTTTATCACACTATAATGTGCTCCCAGTCACCATCATTCCTGGGTCACCGATAAGTAGTGTTTAAGAGGAAAGAACAACTGAAGGGCAAGGGAAATGGGGTTTCTGTGAGGGGGTTGCCACTCAGGAACTGCAAGTGCCCTATTTGTGCCAGAGACCCATGAAGCCCTTCCACGCCAACCTCCTCCTCCAACCTTCCTTCCAAGACACTTGCCTGGAGTTATGGTCCTCCAGGACCGCAGCATTGGGTATCGCGTCGTCCTGTTCCCTCAGGGGACGTCCGGATACTTGCACGCTGTTTGTTGGGGAACTCTCCTTCTTCGGCACTGGTCCGACGTCTTCCGCTCTCCCGCCGGTCTCCTCCGTCCTTCCTCAGATTCTCCACCGGTGTTTCTTCCCTCGCGCCGCTTCTCTCCCTCCAAGTCATAGCCCGTCGCTCTACACACCTTCTCTCCCAACCATTGTTTTTTCCCTCTTTCCGCGATGTCACTTCTCCTGCGTCCAGTGTCTCTAGACCGCTCACTTCCCTGTCGTATGGCGCCCACCCAGGCGCCACCTTGCATTCCTCAGCCGCTTTGGTCTCGCTGCAGTCTATACTACAGTCCTACTCTCAACGTCAGTGAGGTCCACAGCTGGTGATGATGCTGCCGTTTTCCTGAAACCACAGTTTCCATTTGATACTGCCAAAAAGCACAGTATTGGTACGCTGGTGATGCACACTATGCAGGTTTTTGATGAGACCTCTGAGCTATACATGAATGCTGGGAAATCAGTGATATTTCCAATAGGTGGGGCCACTAGAGACACGGCGTCAGGATTAGGGCTAGCTGTCCATGGGTTCAAGTATTTAGGGGTGTTTTTTCCTCCAAACTCAACCGTTTAGTGAACCCATAATATAGCCCCACTGCTATCGCGTGTTAAGGAAGAAGTGAAGGCCTGGTCCCAGCTAACATTGTCCCTGTTAGGCAGATCAGCCATTTTCAAAATGGTTTCCCTGCCTCGAATGGTGTACCAGCTCCAGAATAACCCCTACGCTATCCCTCCATCATGGTTCCGACAGGTCTAAGCAGTTCTGAGTCCATTTTTGTAGTGGGGGGGGGGACGAGGAAAGGGGTGTGGGGTTGGGGGTAGGGATCATCCCGTATAGCTCTCTGGACTTTTCAGTGCACATACTGTGGGGGCATCATTGCTCCTGCTGATGTGCAATCCTACTAGGCTGCCTCCCACTTACTGATTATTAATAACTAGTGGTATAACGCGCAAGACCATCCAGCATACGCCACAGAGAGATGGGCAACACTTCCGTGCTCGACTTTCTCTTTAGTGGAAGGGGATGGGATCTCTTTCCCCGGCATCTAGGGTAGTAATACATATATGGAGATTGTCCCTACGAAGGTTGGGGTGGTGGGGGAGACTGACACAAGGGACACCATTGTGGCAGGGTAATTTTCATCGACGGGCGGACCAACTGAGAAGGTTTCAAAACTGGGATGTCATAGGCATTTCTATGCCAGGAGATATCATGCATGGCACGGTGCTAAAATCGTTTTAGGGGATGCAAAGTGATTATCAGCTGCACCGTAGCCAGTTCTACAAATGCTTACAGTCGCGACACGCCATATCCCCTTAGCTGCAAGACCTCCAAGAACTGTCAGAATTTAGTCCGCTAGAAGGCAAATGGTTAATGGGAGATCTTGATACCCACAATATAATTGAAATGTATCAGTCTCCAGTTACAAACAGCTTCACTCCACTGCCATCCCTTAGGGCGGCATGGCGGGATGATATTGTAAACACAAACTAAGATGACTGGCGAAATCTCTAGAGGCCCCTTGTGGGAAGGCAATATCTTCCCTGCTCAGTCTGATCCAACTGAAATATCTACACAGAGCTTATTATACTAGGAGCCACCTATGGCACATGGGATTGATTGGATCCTCCAAATGTCTTTGTTGTGAGGCAAAGGAGGGTACCTTCCTGTAGGAAAGTGCCACTTTTTAATGGTCACCCCCTAACCTTTTGCCAGGTTTCTGATGCCAACTTGACAGTGTGTGCTGGGATTCTGAAACCAGGCCCTAGCACCTGTGTTCTTTCCCAAACCTGTACCTTTCTTACTCACAATTGACACATATCTGAGGCACCTGTAAGCCCCTTGTAAAAGGTACCCCTGGTACCAAGGGCCTTATGATCAGACAGAGCCTCTTAGGGCTGCAGCATGAACTGTGCCACACGCAGAGACCCCTCTCCTTAACACCCACACACTTCCATTCCAGACTGCGTGTTTTCGTGCAGACCAAACAGAAGAGTCGACATGGCACACATCCCTGTGTGCCATCCCCACCTACACTGCCTGGGGCATAGATAAGTCATCTCTCTAGCAGGCAATACAGCCCTTAAGGCAGGGTAAACCATACCACAGGTGAGGACATAGCTGCATGAACAAGATGCCCCTACAGTGTTTGTGCCATTCACAGACATTAGAAGAGCAGTGTAGCCATTTTGAGTACATGGACTGGGAGTTTGTCAACTCAAACTCCACAGCTCCATGGTGGCTTTACTGAAGTCTGGAAAGTTTGGTGTCAAACTTCCCTGCACATTAAACCCACACTGATGCTAGTGTTGGATTTAATAAAAAATGCACATATTTCAGAAAAAACGACAACCTGTAGTGAGATTCTTGACTAGCTCCCAGCCATCTGCCACCACCGGACAGATTTCTGGACCACCTGGGTAGACAGCCCTCCACTCTCTGTGTCTGGAAACAAAGCAAATCCTGGGCAGGGGTGTCATGCTTTCTCCCCAGGATTGGCAGGGTACCCAAGGAGGGAGCTTCAAAGGCCTGTCGCTTTTGTGCTGCCCACAGCCTTTTGCTGCTATCAGCAACTGGCTCCCACCAGTTCTAACCCCCATTTTGGGTGCAAGAACCAGCGGGAAATCCTAGGTAGGACAAGAGGTGTGCCCACCTTTGCCAACCCCACCCCTCAGGTGGGAGCGGGGAGGTGATGCACACAACTCAGTCCCTGCCATCTTGTCGATTGGGGGACCCCTCCAATCAGAAACAGGCTTATGCCCCCCTCCCATTCGAGGGTGGCATACTAAGGGTTGTAGACACCCAAGGGAAGGGACCCACTGGTTCCAACCTGAACACCCCTGTAATGCACCTAAATTTAGTATTTAGGGGCACCCCAAATATTGCCTCTTCAGATTCATTGTGACAAGAAGGAGGAACGAAGATCCGTGCTGCAGAAGAGAAGGACAACAAAACTGCTTTGGCCTCAGCCCTACCGGCCTGTCTCCTGCTCTGTACCCCTCCAAGCTGATCCTGGAGTGCCTGCAGCCTCCAAAAACCCCGAAGACCTTTCCTGCCTTCCAAAGAACTCTGATCTCTAGTGGACACCAGATTTGTCCAAACACCAACCCAAGTCAGGTCAGGATCAGCGAGTCCTCACCACTCTGCACCGGACACCCACTGAGTGGCCCAACCCCCCAATGAGGTCACCCCGGCGATCCTGACCTATGATCCAGCATTGGACAACCTCCACCAACCTCCTCCTCGATGCCTGCAGTCTCATTCGGAAGGATTTCCCCAACCACACCCCGAACCTGTGAGAAGAACTAGACACGAAAGAACACTCCAGCATCGGCAGACCCTGTGGCCTGAGGTGCCCGATCTACAGTGTCCTGGTGTCCAGCAACTCTTCATCTTCATCCTCCAGTCGTTGGCTCCCTTCGTCCTATCTTCTGGCTCCAGCCTGCAGTCCTTTTTTGCGACTGACATACTCCATTGAAACGATTGGGCTCCCGACACCTACTGAGCATCCTGCACCCGGCCGCCCTGCACCGCTGGTGGTGTGGACTTGGTGCTAACATTGGACCCCCTTTGCCCTGATCTTAATGGTGTAAATTGGCTCCCGAGAACGAGTAGCCTGCCCGTGAGCAGCCCCCAACCAAGGTGTCCCCCTAGCCCTATTGGCTAACATTTGTACCCTGCACTCTACGCCCGGGTGCCTTAGTGCCACCGGTGGAGACCCTTGAGTGCCAACCTGAACCTTGGTGAACCTTGGCTCTACCCCACAAAACTCCAATCCTATAATCATTTTACTCACTTATAAACATAATACTTCTTTTTCTCCATAGGACTGAATGGTGGATATTCTCTGAAAATTCGTCAAAATGTTGAACTGTCTTGTACTGCAACAAAGGTAACTTAATGTCTGTATAATAGTTAGCCTGCTTGATAATGTCCTGTGTTGCTAAGACTGTCTTAGGAGTGTGTTTCATGCTAAACTAAAGAAGTAATTTCAGAAGTGTTTTGAACAGTTTATAAATGGTTTTCTAAACTGCAAAAGTAATGTAAAAGGTTCCTATCAGACCTGAGTGTACTGTATTTTGAACAGTAACATTGTATGAGAAATATCACTAACCTGCTACTAACTATATCTTGGTTGTAGAAATAAAATAACACAATGATAAATTTTTATTCAAACAATTGGTCTGGATTTAGTCTTTGAGTGTGTGACTGACATAATTTCTTGCCCGAGTGTGTACAACAAATGCTTAAAACTACCCTCCTGATAAGCCTGAGTGCTCATTCACTCTATAACAAAAGAGAGTAAGGTATTATCTACTTTAGCCCCTGCTACACCTTTGGGGATCCACTGGACTTTGTGCACACTATACCTTACGTTGGTATAGTATATACAGAGCCAGCTTCCTACACTTTCTTCACACTGTGTGGAGCTAAGTGGCATTAACACACTTCTGGTGAGGGTAGATGTCTTGGGGAGGTTCTCGCATGGGACATTTCACTGGACCCAAAATTGCTCCTTCTTCATAGCACAGAGGGAATAGGCAGGAACCGCTATTAATGGCACTTGTTATTTCTGGGGCTTACGCTGGCGAAAAGAGACATAGCTAGACTGAGGAAAGCAAACACACCACCATAAGTGGGGGTATGGAAGAGAGGGAAAGACCACTGTATGGGGATAGAGGTGGCAGTGTTCCAAGCTAGAGGATGCCCACAAAAGCTTTAGAAGATATGACAGTGATTGTGTCAAATTCTTACTTACGATTCTGCAGGGACGATATGCAAGATAGTAGTAAATTAGGAGAAGAATGGAAGACAATAAAAAAAGATGAAGTTGTCCCACGAGGATTCCCACACAAGGATAGGACTGGGCAGCAGGGAGGCTGTCCTAAAAAGAGAGATAGAGTATATGAGGGTGCAGAAAGGAATTATATTGTCATGATGGTATGGGTAAGGTTTCTCTCTCTCTACACTACCTTATTAATTCCCTTCTTCCATTATACTCTCGAACTGCTCAAGTGGAATATGGCTATTATCTATGAACAGGATAAATGGGTAGTGTCAGTGGGGCAAAATGCAACAAAATAAAGTGACAAAAAAAATAAAAGAACTCCGCAACACCCACCTATGCATTACTGGAAACAGCTCATGACAACAGGAGATCTGTAGTGAACACAAACGTCCCCTAGCAAATTGCTAGTTCAACGTAGGAATATTGCACCAGAAAATCATGAATAGTACTCCTTACTTAAGGAGACAGTAATACTGTGCCCCTTATATCTATGGGGAAGAAATAATTAGTTTCCTTCTATTTTAGAGGACCATTCTAGATTGAGCTGAGTCAACAAAAGGAAGAAACAGATCTCCATAGAAGAGTATCCACTTTTAGATACGTTTTTGTAACCAAATGCCTCTTCAATACAAAGATTTAGCAGCGCCTACGCGCCATTACCATACTGGAGAATGACTGGTTAGTTGCTCTGGACTTCTTTCTCAGTTTTTTTCTTTCTGGGCAGAAGAGAGTTGCTGGGCCGTGATGCTGGACTCAGGACCTGCGAGTGGAGGCCGGATGAAGACAAGAAGAGTGCCAGAGACTCGCCGCAGGAGCCGAGAAGGACGCCAGAGTATAACCGCAGGAGAAGAGAGCAACGCCAGAATCTCTCGGCAGGAGATGAAAGGGATGCTGGAATCTCTCCGCAGGAACCGGATATGAGCAGGTAAGTGACTCGGAAGAAGAAGACAAACCAAATTCCTGAAAGCTAGAACACGAAGCTTTCAGATCAGGTCCCTTTTGTAGTCTTCCGTACCCGCCCGCCGCGCAGCAGGCACGACAGATGGGCAGATTACAGGGGCATAGTATTGGGCCAGTCCATACTATGGAACATCAACTGCATGCCGAAATACAACACTATGGTCATGCAGCACGAGGGACTGAGACGGGGTCTAATGCTGCATCTAAGTAAGGGCATTACTGGTATCACATTTTCAGGGTGGGGGGTAGGGAGTGGCCATGGGTTGATTATGCAAGTTCTTGTCTTTTAGTTGTTTGCAGGCTTTTACATTACAATCTCTGATATATGTATGTGGGCCGGTTTGGCCTTGATAAATTGTTAAAACTCAATAAGATTTGTTATGAAAAAAAAACCACAGTATTGGTATCAGAAGGATAGCATGGATTGAAACCTGCGATAATTCAATTGACGCGCTAGAAGAAACAGATGACAAAAAGGTCATCAAATACTTTAAAAAACCTTGCAGATGGTGGAGTGAAAGAAGTGATAATGAAAATATCACAAGCTGACAAAACATCTTACTGTCAAATTAAGGAAGCATTAGGAATCAAGTTCAATTCAATGGTGAACGCCCACTATGAAAGGTACATTTTCAACCAAAAAGAACAATTAATGGACAGAATGCAGAACAATGTCATACATTCACCCCAGTGCAGAGATCTGGCCCTAAATCCATAGTTTTATTGTTCCCCATGCCATTCCAGTTTGAACCCAGCCATATGCATATCAGTCTTGACCCTGCTCCTTATAGGAACAGTCCAGTCCGAACTGCCAGGCTGGGTCCTCCCTGGACTGGAAACAAGCATCCTGGGGCAGGTTTCGGGATTTCACCCCTCATCGGCCAGGCTAGCTTGTCTCCAGTGGCATGGAGAGCATGGAGCCCACGTCCGGGCAAAACCGTTCCACTCGGGGTGACAATGCAAAAAGAACACTTGATGGACAAAATGCATAACACTGTCATACATTCACCCCAGTACAGAGATCTGGCCCTAAATCCATCGTTTTTTGTTCCCCATACCATTCCAGTTCAGACCCAGCCATATGCAAATCAGTCTTGAAATGAAATGAAATGAAAATTGCACTTGTATAGCGCATAGCTACCCGGAGGCCTCGCAGCGCTTGCGAATGATTACTTAATGCGGGCTTGGGGTAGATTAGCAGGTGTTAGCAAACAGGTGCGTTTTCAGGGCCTTCCTGAAGGACATGTGGTTGTTGTGTTCCCGAAGAGAAAGCGGGAGGGAGTTCCAAAGTCTCGCCGCCGTATGAGAGAAAGAGCGGCCTCCCCAACGAGCTTTCTTGATTTTAACGGACGTTGCCAGCTGGAGGGTGCAAGAGCGAAGGGAACGGGACGGGACATATGGCGTAACCATGGGATGTAAAATTACAGGGCCCGTTCGATGGAACGATTTGTGTAAAATACACTTGGCTTTAAATTGCACTCTTGCCACCACAGGGAGCCAATGGAGTTCCCTTAGGGCGTTCTTAGCTGACTGCCAGCGGGGGATGTTGTAGAGTAGGCGCGCCGCACTGTTTTGTGTGACCTGGAGCTTCTGAGTAACGGAGGTCGGGACTCCCATATAAAGAGCATTCCCATAGTCCAGGCGGGAGAGTATCAGGGCCTGGACCATGACCCTCCTCGCCTGGAATGGGAGCAAAGGGAGCACCCTCCGCAGCATCCTCATTAGCCCAAAACAGGTGGCGGCCGTCTTAGTAGCCTGGACCGAAAAATCAAGTGCTCTATCGAGCCAGATCCCAAGGCTCTTTATCTGGGACTTGGGGACGGGGGGGGGGGGGGCCTAAACATGGTGGCCAGATGGATGCAAGGGCAGAGGGAGAAGGGTTGCCCAATAAGATGATGTAGACCACCAGTTGGGTATCGTCCGCGTAGGTGACAATAACAGTGCAACAAAGAGTGTCAGGATAACCACCTGTTGGTAGCCATGAAATAGGATGTCTGTGCCAAATCCTTGCTTGCTCGCACTAACTGGGTACATTTCACCACATGGGTATGAGGATGCTCCCTATGGGAACAGTCCAGCCCGGGTCCTCCCTGGACCCGAAACAAGGTTCCAGGGACCAGTTTCGGGGTTTCACCCCTCATCAGCCAGGCTAGCTTGTCTCCAGTGGCATGGAGAGCACGGGACCCACATCTGGGCATACCCGTCCCACTCGGGTGACAAATGCAAAAAGAACCATTGATGGACCAAATGCAAAACAATGTCATACATTCACCCCTGTAAAGGCAGTGTATGCCCAGGCGTGGGTACCTTGCTCACTTTGCCACTGGATTCAAGCTAGCCTGGCTGGTGAGAGGTGTCACCCCGAAACCGGTCCCAGGATGCTTCTTTCTGGTCCAGGGAAGACCTGGCTTGGCAGTTTGGGCTGGGTTGTTCCCATGAGGCACAGAGTAAAGACTGCTTTGCATATGGCTGGGCCTGAACTGTGGTGGCGAAGTGTGCTAAAGAGCGATGATCGATTCAACCCAGATCTGTGAGTGGGGGTGAGTGTCTGAAAAGTTTCAGCGCTCCTGTAGTGAATCTGCTTTTCACAAAAAGGACAGATCCTAACCACAACACCCCCTTGGGCCAAGGCAAAACCCAGCACTTCCCAAGGCGAGGTAATAACACCCATTCAAACGTATGGAATATAACACGTATAAATGTATTAATAAACTACTTCAACAAAGGCAGGCCGAATGCATTAGTCATGGCAGACTCCCAAGTAACAAATGGATAATTGGAATGAACGGTCAAAATAGAATGCAATATATATATAGAACTTTTAAAACGGAAAACAGAGCCCACCGAAAGGAAGGAATTTAACTCTGCACCAGGGCCAGTCACCCCACCGTGCACACTCCCCGTGAGTGAGCCCGTTCCCAAGTGCCGCCACTGCTCTCAGCTGTGCCCCCGACCGCCGGAACCGCTTCTGCTCCACCTGGATTGCGGTTCTCCTGTGCCTCCTTGTTACCCGCTTGCTCTCCCCTGCCTTTCACCGCTTTTTTGCTCCTTGGAAACTGCTTTGCCTCTTTGTTTCATTTGCCGCTTTTTGCCTCATTGTAACCTGCTTGCTCTCCCCTGTTAGTGTGCAGCGTTTACCGCCGTATTTTCTCTTGTCCCCTGTGTTTCTTTCCTCGCCGCTGGTCCCCTCATTAGGACGCCCAGCCCCTGCCGCGTTTCCTGCCACCTCCCCGCCGCTGCCCCCCTGCGGCCCCGCCCCCTTCCCTCGCTCGCCCTTCCCATTCGCCTCCCCGCTCCCGCCTCCCAGCTGACCCTCCCTCGCTCCGCCCCCCCACCCCACTCTCCACATATGGCAGAGTGGCGTACGCACAGCGTTGACGCGCAGCGGGCGCGCCGATTGTGCGCCGAAGGCGCGCCAAAGGCAAGCCCATCTGCGCCTGGACCGCGCCCAGCACCCCTGGCCCCCGCAGACCCCAGCCCGCCCGCCGGACGTACGACGCCGCCACCCTCAACGCACTCAACGCCGGCCGATTCCCGGGCTGCTACCGAGCCACCCCGAGACGCACCCACGAACCCTTCTGCTGCACCTCCTGCAAGTTCACCTGCATCCGGACCTGCACTACTCAAGCACCAACTAAGACCAAGGCGAGCAACAACAGCAGCCACCTGAAATGCATCCTGCTCAACACCCGCTCCGTCCACAGACACGCTGTCGAGCTCTGGAACCTGCTCGACACCACAGCCCCAGACGTCGACCTTCCTCACAGAAACCTGGATGAATGCCTCTTCAGCGCCCGACATCGCCATCGCCATCCCAGACGGCTACAAGATCATCCGAAGGGACCGCATCAACCACACCGGAGGAGGCATCGCCATCATCCACAGGAACACCATCCGCATCACGACCAACACCGACGACACCCTCGCACCCGCCGAGCACCTGCACTTCCAGATCCACATCAACCCCAAGACCACCCTCAGAGGCACCCTCATCTACAGACCCCCGGGACCACGCACACAATTCAGCGAGGACATCGCCGACTTCATCAGCCCACACGCCCTCCTCTCCGCTGACTACATCCTCCTCGGGGACCTCAACTTCCACTTGGAGAACAACAACGACCGCAACACCACCACCCTGCTGGACAACCTCGCTAACCTCGGACTCAAGCAACTGGTGACCACCCCCACCCACTACGCCGGACACACACTCGACCCCGTCTTCTCATCCAGCAAGGACATCGCCTTCAGCCACGCCACCGGACTACACTGGACAGACCACAGCTGCGTCCACTTCAGCTTCAAAAGGACCACGATCCACCACCACCAGCAACAGGTTGCAGGCAGAAGCTGGAACAAGATCACAGCCGACCAGCTCATGTCTTCCCTGAGCAAGAACCCACCCACCAGCGGAACGAACCCCAGCCAAGCAGCCACCAACCTCACCAAGTGGATCAGCGACTGCGCAGACGACCTCGCCCCCCTGAGGACCCCGCCTAGCAGACCCGGTAGCAAGAAAGCCCCATGGTTCACCGACGAACTCAAGAACTCCAAGAAGAACTGCTGAGCACTCGAGAGAACCTGGCGCAGAGACCCAACTCCGGACAACATGGCTGCCCTCAAACTCGCCACCCGAAAGCACCACCAACTCATCCACGCCACCATGAAAACCGCATTCAAGGAACGACTGGACAACAACGCACACAACAGCAAGGAACTCTTCAACATCGTCAAAGAGCTCTCCAACCCCAACGCCGGAAACAACGACATCACCCCATCGCAAAACCTCTGCAACTCCCTCGCCTCCTACTTCCACAACAAGATCGCGGATATACACAACAGCTTCAGCACTCAACCGACGCACGCCACGACCGAACCATCGCCCCCCACCACCACCCTCCGCGCCTGGACTCCCATCACCACCAAAGACACCGTCCACACGATGAACTCCATCCACTCCGTATCTCCGACTGACCCATGCCCTCACCACGTCTTCAACAAGGCCGACGCTGTCATCGCACCCCACCTGCGGGACATCATCAACACCTCCTTCGACACCGCTACCTTCCCGGAGAGCTGGAAGCACGCCGAACTCAGCGCCCTACTCAAGAAGCCATCAGCCGACCCCACCGACCTCAAGAACTACCGCCCCATCTCGCTGCTCCCGTTTCCTGCAAAAGTCATCGAGAAGACCGTCAATAAGCAGCTGGCCGCCTTCCTCGAGACGAACGGATCCCTCGACCCCTCGCAGTCTGGCTTCCGGGCCAACCACAGCACCGAGACCGCCCTGATCGCAGTCACCGATGACATCCGTACTCTGCTCGACAACGGAGAAACAGCGGCCCTCATCCTCCTAGACCTCTCCGCGGCCTTCGACACTGTCTGCCACCGTAGCCTAGTACAGCGCCTCAGCAACGTCGGAATCCAGGAGAAGGCACTAGAGTGGATCATCTCCTTCCTCGCCAGAAGGACACAGAGAGTCCGCCTCCCTCCGTTCAGATCTGAAGCCACCGAAGTCATCTGCGGCGTTCCTCAAGGCTCCTCGCTCAGCCCAACCCTCTTCAACGTCTACATGAGCCCCCTCGCAGACATCGCACGCCATCACAACCTCAACATCATCTCCTACGCCGACGACACACAGCTGATTCTCTCCCTCACCAACGACCCCGCCTCCGCCAGAGCCAACCTTCACGAAGGGATGAAAGAGGTAGCCGAATGGATGACGAACAGCCGCCTGAAACTGAACTCGGACAAGACGGAAGTCCTCATCCTGGGATCCTCACCCTCCGCCTGGGATGACTCCTGGTGGCCCCCCGCCCTAGGCAGCGCACCCAAACCAACAGACCACGCACGCAACCTGGGCTTCATCCTGGACTCCTCCCTCTCCATGACCAGACAAGTCAACGCCGTCTCCTCATCATGCTTCAACATCCTGCGCATGCTCCGGAAGATCTTCCGGTGGATCCCCACCGAGACCAGGAAGACGTCACCCAGGCCCTCGTCACCAGCCGTCTGGACTACGGCAACTCCCTCTACGCCGTGACAACCGCCAAACTCCAGAAGAGACTCCAGCGGATCCAGAACGCCTCAGCACGACTCATCCTGGACATCCCCCGTCGCAGCCACATCTCCGGACACCTGAGAGGCTTGCACTGGCTCCCGATCAACAAGAGAATCACCTTCCGACTCCTCACCCACGCACACAAAGCCCTACACAACCAAGGCCCAGGATACCTCAACAGCCGCCTCAACTTCTACGCTCCCAAACGCCAGCTCCGATCGACCAGCCACGCCCTTGCCGCCGTCCCCCGCATCCAAAGAGCCACCACAGGGGGACGGTCCTTCTCCTACCTCGCCGCCAAGACATGGAACTCCCTACCGACCCACCTCCGCCTGACCCAGGACCACCTCGCCTTCAGGAAGCAACTCAAGACCTGGCTGTTCGAGCAGTAGCGGACCCCCCTCCCCTAGCGCCTTGAGACCCTCTGGGTGAGTAGTGCGCTATATAAATGATATGATTGATTGATTGATTGATTGACCTCAAGTACCAGCCTGCATTGTAATAGTGACTGACGCACTGAAGCGACGCCCACTGGGGGGTATTAAATCAAGGCTGAATCAGAGTCATCTGTGGAACGTTTTGAAAGGCATCCATGATTAAGAGGCAAGCAGCCTCGAAACGCGTCGGATAAAGAGAAATGAAAAGGACTTACATGAATGCTGCAGCTTGTTATCCAAATAAATCGGAAGATTTCTCCTGAAATGAATGTGTTCTCTCATTGCTCTGGGCACACTTGGGGTGATCGGAGCAGTTGAGGTAATTTACCTCTATTCGTGGCATTGTGCCCCTGCTCATTTGGTCGCCTTACTCGAGGGGCTGTGATGGTTTGAGGGGACCCAAGGAGCGACTTTGTGATTACAGGACTGAACATCGCGCCCTGCTGCCATTGTTCCCCGCTCCCAATTTCTTTCATCATATGGACTTTTCCCCATTACACCGGCCCGATCTGTTTAAACATGAAGCATTTTGGGAGTTGTGGTGCGGTGATTACAAAACGCACTTCAACAGGTGAGCGGCACAGCTTGGGGGAGGAGCGGATGGACGTCATCTACACAAAACAGCAGGGGTACTTACCGGGACATTTCCGTCAGGTGTTGGGCGCTGAGGAAGGCAATGCGCCGAAATGCATTCGCCGCCACCAGACTGTTCTGTTTAAATAAAGCCTCTCCAACCGTTTTCCCCTCTGGGCTTCTGCTATTCTTCATCGCGTGGAGGAATTTTCGTGCACATTTTTCCTGCGCCAGCCAGCAGCGCAGTTCAGAAGCCCCTGTCACGCCTTGGGTCCGGACATTACTGGCATGCTTCACGGCAACTAGGTTCTTCCAGGTATGGATAGATCCGGAACCCGCCTCTCCCTTGGGGTGATCGGAGCAGTTGAGGTAATTTACCTCTCTTCGTGGCATTGTGCCCCTGCTCATTTGGTCGCCTTACTCGAGGGGCTGTGATGGTTTGAGGGGACCCAAGGAGCGACTTTGTGATTACAGGACTGAACATCGCGCACTACTGCCATTGTTCCCCGCTCCCAATTTCTTTCATCATATGGACTCTCCCCCATTACACCGGCCCGATCTGTTTAAACATGAAGCATTTTGGGAGTTGTGGTGCGGTGATTACAAAACGCACTTAAACAGGTGAGAGGCACAGCTTGGGGGAGGAGCGGATGGACGTCATCTACACAAAACAGCAGGGGTACTTACCGTGACATTTCCGTCAGGTGTTGGGCGCTGAGGAAGGCAATGCATTCGCCGCCACCAGACTGTTCTGTTTAAATAAAGCCTCTCCAACCGTTTTCCCCTCTGGGCTAGCTAATTCCTAACTATATAACTCCTATGGTTTTTTCAGTGAATATATATATACTGGACACTGTTAAGAGGAGCCCACGGCAACAAGAGAACACGCCTATTGACTTTGCATCTGAGGAAGGCACAAGCCGAAACCGGTTATGCACCATTGTCAATAAATGCAACCTTTTGAATCCCGTTTGTGTCCCTGGTTTCTCTCATCCGGCTGGAAGGAGAATATGAATTTATTACTAGCGCCCTCCCATGAAGCGCAACCAAGGACCCTTTCTACACAAGCGGCCACGAAGACATGGGGCATTTTTGAATTGTCGAGGTATCGAATTTATTCGTGGCCCGCCACCCGCTTATCAGGCACCAGGAAGATGCTGGTATTTAACCGCGGGCCGAGACTGCTGGGCGAGGCGCTAGAAACACACTCGCGTCTCCGTACCTGTTATCCTGAGGTGTGTAGCCAGAAAGTAGGGGACAGAAGGCATCTACTGCGGAAAACATCGAGGCTGCTCTCCTGTGCAGTGGACAGATGGTATGCAGCATTATGGGACTAGAAGTCCCCAACATTAGCGCAACCCGACGTTACATTGGAAGTGAGGCTCCTGGACACTGTTAAGAGGAGCCCACGGCAACAAGAGAACACGCCTATTGACTTTGCATCTGAGGAAGGCACAAGCCGAAACCGGTTATGCACCATTGTCAATAAATGCAACCTTTTGAATCCCGTTTGTGTCCCTGGTTTCTCTCATCCGGCTGGAAGGAGAATATGAATTTATATATATATATATATATTATATATATATATATATATATATATATATATATATATATATATATATATATATATACACTGAAAAAACCATAAGTTTCAGGAGTTATATAGTTAGGAATTAGCTTTTAAAAAAACCTTTGAAATTCACTCAAAAAACTATAAGTTTTAGTGGTGTTATAGTTAGCTGGACATTTTACTCATACAAAACCATTGAAATTGCTCCTATATAGTTAGTTGTACTAACTATATTTCGCGCACCCGCAATCCACTGCTGATGATGTCACATATTAGATCATTCATGACATGGTCAGTGACATCACTGATGACATCATCCAGTGAATGTGGTTTGCTTCGTTATTTAAATATGCATTATATATATAGCAATTTGCATTGAAGAATAAGTGGATATATATAAAAAAATATTTGGATGGAGGATTTAGTAGCAGTGTAATTGACTGTTTACTTGACCAATTTATAATGTCTCACTAAATATAGTGGATAGTGACTAAACTGTGTAAATATCTGTATCACTTTGCCAGTTGTTGTGTAAACTGATTCTACAGTTGGTTACTAGCTATGTGAAAGTCTATATTAGTTATTGATTAGTTAACTGAGTATTTGTATGGTAGTGTGAAAGTGCACAGGCTCTTTTGTCTCTGGTGGCCATCTTGGGAGACTGCATATCAGAATATTTTTTAATGAAATATAAGAGGATTTGAGAAGTCACTCAAAATGTGCCCTAATTTTTCTTTCTTCAGCACTAATCATAATTTCTATGGCAAAATGAACCCCCTCATTTTGTTCCTTTGCAAATTAAATGTTTTAAGTGTTAACACTTTATTCCAATCAAGATGACTTCAGGTGTGCCATACTTTTGTCATAAGTAAGACTGTTAGCGCTCTAGTTGTTCTTTAGAACACTCTGGGACATTCTGTCATTGGGCTATAGTTGGGCTACATCTGGCTGATATTTGGGCTACATTTGGTTTTTTTGTCTCTGGTAGCCATCTTTGGGCTACATTGGGCTACATTTGGGCTCTAACATATATATAGCCCAATGTAGCCCAATATATATTTTTTCAAAGTTAATTTTCGTAAAAACCACTGGAGCACCTATCTTGAGACATAGCAAAGGCATATCGGGCTACCAGTCCCTACAATTTTGCCAAGTTTGGTGGAAAACCATTCAGCCGTTCGGGCTAAAAGTGAGTCCAACCGCCCTATGGAAATTAACATGGGGAAAACACGTTTTGGGACCCCCCTTTTATCTCGGGCCCCGCTTGACGAATCCCCCCCAAACTTTCAGGGAAGGACCGGGGCACCGCGAGGCAAAGTTAAGGAAAATTTCAGGAAGATTCATCAACCGGCGCCAAAGTTATTCCCAATAGAATGTTGCGATTTCCCTATGGAAAACAATCCTAACTATATATACCTACTGGCTATCGCCAGTAGGTAATATATATATATATATATATATTTTGCGGGGAATGGATAGAAGAGGCTGCGGATTTAAACGTTTTCAATCTGCCTAGCGTGTGAAGCCGGATGTAAAGAAATCTCCACAACTCTTGGGATCCTACTTAAGGACACTGAAATTCTCTGAAATAAGCATGCTGTTATTGAACTTACTGAAAGAAATAATCTTGTCTCGCATGTAAATAATACATCTCCCAGCATGCAACATAACTGAACACGAACGAAGTGCAGCCCACGAAGGGCAGGGAACCAATGGGAAGCATGCTATTAAATGAAATAAAAGAGCCTGTCAATATCGCAAGCTGAGTCGCCTATGATTAAGGGGCAGCAGGCCCTGAAACGCGTCAGGCATCATATTGTACCTGGGGGATGTCGGAAAGGAGTATCCAGAAAAGCCGGATGGCAGGCCTAACACGAGTGTGTCCTGGAAAGCTCAAGGGCATTTGTTGATAGATATATATATATATATATATATATATATATATGCTCAAAAGTTCGCCCAGCTGCACTCAGGGGTCAGCAATCCCAATTAGATTCCACAGCGCAAAAGTAGCAGCCTGACGCGTTTCGCTATGATAGCTTCTTCAGAGGCCGTTTCTCTCTGTATCTCGGCGGTGTTCGCAGCTCCACATATACAGTTTTTGCCGCCTTCTGATAGGCTGTGCTCACGGGAGCCTTTAATGCAGTCCCCCACAGGATTGTGGGATATGTAGTGCTACGCTATCCTCCCTGGATGGGTGCCGATAGCAGATGTCCACCAATGCCTGCCCTGGATGGGCCCAATACGCTGGGGAATCTTCATTCCGGTACTGACACCCTCGAACACAGCCGGGCTTGATTCCCAGCTTTCGACCCGCTCTTCTCTTGCGGTGGTGCACCTTCCGTGGCAGGGCCTGCCACGTAAATATTTTTGCTCAAAAGTTCGCCCAGCTGGCGAAGGTGCACTCAGGGGTCAGCAATCCCAATTAGATTCCACAGCGCAAAAGTTGGGCGAACTTTTGAGCAAAAATATATATATATATATATATATATATATATATATATATATATATATATATATATATATATATATATATATATATATATATATATATATATATATATATATATATTACCTACTGGCGGTCGCCAGTAGGTATATATAGTTAGGATTTTTTCTCTATGAGTTTTTTGAAAATTCTATGTCTAATAACTTTGGCGTTTGTGGACGGAATTGGCTGAAATTTTCAGGAAAATGGCACATTTTGTTTCTGAGCAGCCCCTGAAAATTTTGGGGGGGTTCGTCAAGGGGGGGCCGAGAAAAAAGGGGGGTCCCAAAACGCGTTTTTCCCATGTTAATTTCCATAGGGCGGTTGGCCTCACTTTTAGCCCGAACGGCTGAATGGATTTGCACGAAACTTGGCAAAATTGTAGGGACTGGTAGCCCGATGTGCCTTTTGTAGGTCTCAATATATGTGCTTCAGTGGATTTTGAGAAATTAATGTTCAAAAAAAGATATATATCTGTAGCAGCGGACTGGGCAGCGCTCCGCTACGCGTACTTTTCGCGCAACGGAGCTTTGTGAAGCGAAGCTGATTGGTTCTCCGGCGTCTGTCAACATTCCAAACAGTCCGTAGCGGCCGCCATCTTGTCTCTCGGTAGGATCGAGAGACAAGAGGAGGCCAAAGCGAAGGGGCAAATGACCATAAGGGGGCATAGTACATTGTCGCTCACCCCCTAGGTTTGATGTGGAGGTTTTAAAAGGGCCCCGCGGGGCAAAAAAAAATAAACATAATAATAATCGAACAGCTGAATGGATTTGCACGAAACTTGGCAAAATTGTAGGGACTGGTAGCCCGATGTGCCTTTGCTAGATCTCAATATATGTGCTTCAGTGGATTTTGAGAAATTAATGTTCAAAAAAAGGTATATATCTGTAACAGCGGACTGGGCAGCGCTCCGCTACGCGTACTTTTCGCGCAACGGAGCTTTGTGAAGCGAAGCTGATTGGTTCTCCGGCGTCTGTCAACATTCCAAACAGTCCGTAGCGGCCGCCATCTTGTCTCTCGGTAGGATCGAGAGACAAGAGGAGGCCAAAGCGAAGGGGCAAATGACCATAAGGGGGCATAGTACATTGTCGCTCACCCCCTAGGTTTGATGTGGAGGTTTTAAAAGGGCCCCGCGGGGCAAAAATAAATAAAAATAATAATAATCGAACAGCTGAATGGATTTGCACGAAACTTGGCAAAATTGTAGGGACTGGTAGCCCGATGTGCCTTTGCTAGATCTCAATATATGTGCTCCAGTGGATTTTGAGAAATTAACGTTCAAAAAAAGGTATATATCTGTAACAGCGCACCGCTTCGCGTACTTTTCGCGTTACGGAGCTTTGCGAAGCGAAGCTGATTGGCTCTCCGGTGTCTGTAAACATTCCAAACAGTCCGTAGCGGCCGCCATCTTGTCTCTCGGTAGGATCGAACAGCTGAATGGATTTGCACGAAACTTGGCAAAATTGTAGGGACTGGTAGCCCGATGTGCCTTTGCTAGGTCTCAATATATGTGCTTCAGTGCATTTTGAGAAATTAACGTTCAGAAACAAGATATATATCTGTAACAGCGCTCCGCTTCGCGGAGATAAAATTATATGTGTATTACCTAGCTGTTGCTAACACCAGTTAGCGACGGCTAGTAGAAGATAGCGACCATCTTGGGCCCCACTTTGCATGTGAGTGATATTTATCACTAATGACATGCAAAGTGGGCATGCCAAGATGTTAGCGACTGGAAACAGTCGCTAACATCGCTATCTCCTATTATCAACTTTTGGAAATATTCGAGATAAGGGCGAATATCTCCAAAAGCTACCACCTGCCCTGAGCAGTTCTTAGCCATGTTATCCAATGGGAGGTGGATAACATGGCTAAGAGCATTAGCTCGGTAATGCATGAATATCGCTGAGTTTTCAGCGATATTAATGCATTGCGGTCGTTTTTTATCGTATTTCCGATAAACCTTGATAATAGCAAGGTTTATCTGCGATAATTTCTGACGGTAAAAAAATCGTTGCTAAGCATCGTTAGGGATAAATATCGCTTAACTTTGGTAATATGCCCCAACGTCTGTTAACGTTCGATTCGAAGGAAATCAGGAAGTGTTGAAAAACATTGTCTGCGCCATCTTGTCTTTTTTCAAATGCCACACTTTTGTCGTGCACGGCAGCCATTTTAGATGCCTTGACCAGACCCACTCTGTGCACGCTGTCGATCCTTAGCATGGCTCCCCACCCTCGCAAGCATCTCCCCCAGGCAGTGGTCACCCCCGCTCTCTGTCTTATGCATGGGTAATAAACCTCCCCCATCTGCGCTGCTGTTCCCTGAGAATCACACCCTGTGCCCGCCCGACACCTCCCTTTCGCCCTATTCACTACCGCACCCTCTGACACTCCTTTTCCTCTGTGTCCGATTGTCCAGGCTGGTCCTAGGGTATCAGCTAGCCCTGCAGATATAGTTTATGGCCACAGCTGTAAAGAATCACCCCTCTTCAAAGGAGTTATAGTAGATCAAGGCCCACACTCGATGAGATCCGTCACAGCAGAAGCGTTGCTATTATCTGAAAACCATCCTGTATTGTGATTGGGGAGGGGACCGAGCCTGAAGCGGAAGATTCCAGGGATGACTGTTTGTACTTCAAAGTTTTTACAATTATGTGTCACATTAAAAATATATAGCACTCCGACAAAGTAGTAAGATTATAAAACTTTAATAATTTATAAATATATACAAGAAAACAAAAATAGTAATAACATATAAACATTTTTAGGGAAAAACAACGAAGTAGCGGTCGGCTGTGCGAATAGTCCCAACGCAGCACAACGTCCAGATTTCCGGCGTGGGGCGTCGCGGGGGGTGGGTCATCAGTAGCAAACTGTTGTGCGAATAGTTCCAAGGCAGCAGAACGCGCCGAAATCTAGATGACACGAAAGTGATGTCTAGTAAGTTGCCACCCAGCAAATAACGGCATGGGGCGTCGCGGGGGGTGGGTCATCAGTAGCAAACTGTTGCGCGAATAGTTCCAAGGCAGCAGAACGATGGCACCAAGGTGATGTCCAGTAAGTTGCCGCACTGGTTTTGGTATCCTACAATGCTGCTCCGAATAACGGCGTGGAGCGCCCCGGGGGAGGCGGCGTGAACGGGCCTCTCCAGGTGGAGTGTCATCTGTTGTAGTGGGGCGCCCCTTTACCGTTTCAGTTGCCATTCCGTCCGTTTTTGGTCCACTGTGTCAAAAGCCGCAATTCAGCTGAGTTGCGCCCACTCTTGCGGTGCAGCGATTGGCGGCTGTCACAGGACTCTCAAAATGGCGGCAGGCTGTTTCCTTTTTGGGCCTGGTCCACTGAAATGGCCCTGGGACACCTTGGAAATCGGACGCTTGTCTGCTAGGTCTTGGACCCCATTCTCGAAAGCGTCCCCTCCGCCTTGAGAATTCATCAAAAGTTTTGGGGGCTCCGACTCCTGCAGGCTTCTGGTGGGGAGCGGCTGCCATGATTGCTCGTGGAATGACCACGACGGAGCCACGAGATGGTGGTGCTTTCATGCTGACGCCAGCTTCAGTCTGAAACATCCAGAAACAAGGTGGGGCTTTCATCGTTTGGGAAAAAAAAAAAGTTTTCATCCTATGAAAAGTGTTGTTTTTAGGTCACATGATCATGCCTTCCATCATTAGGAAACCAAAAGTAAAATGAACCAATGAAAAGTTTTATAAACAAGTCACATGACCTGTTATGCGGCATAGGGTGTAAAATGCGGAGAAAATACGTTGGCACGTGAGGCGGCGTCAGTAGCGGACCGATGTGCGAATAGGCCGAAGGCAACACAACGCGCCAAGATCCGGATGGCACCGAGGTGGTGTCCAGCAAGTTGCAGCACTGGTGTGGCCATCCTACAATGCTGAAAGTCGGCGTGGGGCGCCCCGTTGGCCTGTGAGTTTGCGTCAGTAGCGGACCGATGTGCGAATAGGCCGAAGGCAGCACAACGCGCCAAGATCCGGATGGCACCGAGGTGGTGTCTAGTAAGTTGCCGCACTGGTGTGGCTATCCAACAATGCTGAAAGTCGGCGTGGGGCGCCCCGTTGGCCTGTGAGTTTGCGTCAGTAGCGGACCGATGTGCGAATTGGCCGAAGGCAGCACAACGCGCCAAGATCCGGATGGCACCGAGGTGGTGTCTAGTAAGTTGCCGCACTGGTGTGGCCATCCAACAATGCTGAAAGTCGGCGTGGGGCGCCCCGTTGGCCTGTGAGTTTGCGTCAGTAGCGGACCGATGTGCGAATAGGCCGAAGGCAGCACAACGCGCCAAGATCCGGATGGCACCGAGGTGGTGTCTAGTAAGTTGCCGCACTGGTGTGGCCATCCTACAATGCTGAAAGTCGGCGTGGGGCGCCCCGTTGGCCTGTGAGTTTGCGTCAGTAGCGGACCGATGTGCGAATAGGCCGAAGGCAGCACAACGCGCCAAGATCCGGATGGCACCGAGGTGGTGTCTAGTAAGTTGCCGCACTGGTGTGGCCATCCTACAATGCTGAAAGTCGGCGTGGGGCGCCCCGTTGGCCTGTGAGATGGCGTCAGTAGCGGACCGATGTGCGAATGGGGCCAAAGGCAGCGCAACAATATTTTCTGATTTGAAGACACCACAAGGCGCTGAGATGCCAAGATCCGGATGGCACCGAGGTGGTGTCTAGCAAGTTGTGGCACTGGTGTGGCCATCGTACAATGGTAAAAGTCGGCGTGGGGCGCCCTGTTGGCCTGTGAGATGGTGTCAGTAGCGGACTGATGTGTGAATGGGGCCAAAGGCAGCGCAACAATATTTTCTACTATATTTTCGGAGTAGAAGACACCACAAGGCGCTGAGATGCCAAGATCCGGATGGCACCGAGGTGATGTGTAAGTTGCGGACCGATGTGCGAATGGGGCCAAAGGCAGCTCAACAATATTTTCTGAAGAGAATACACCACAAGGCGCTGAGATGCCAAGATCCGGATGTCACCGAGGTGATGTCTAAGTTGCGGACCGATGTGCGAATGGGGCCAAAGGTAGCGTAACAAGATTTTCTGTATGGAAGATACCACTAGGCGTTGAGATGCCAAGATTCGGATGGCACCGAGGTGATGTCTAGCAAGTTGTGCCACTGGTGTGGCCATCGTACAATGGTAAAAGTCGGCGTGGGGCGCCCTATTGGCCTGTGAGATGGTGTCAGTAGCGGACTGATGTGCGAATGGGGCCAAAGGCAGCGCAACAATATTTTCTGACTGACACCACAAGGCGCTGAGATGCCAAGATCCGGATGGCATCGAGGTGATGTCTAAGTTGCGGACTGATGTGCGAATGGGGCCAAAGGCAGCGTAACAATATTTTCTGTATGGAAGATACCACTAGGCGTTGAGATGCCAAGATTCGGATGGCACCGAGGTGATGTCTAGCAAGTTGGTGTGGTCATCCTACAATGCTGAAACTCGGCGTGGGTCACCCCATTAGCCTGTGAGATGGCGTCAGTAGCGGACCGATGTGCGAATAGGCCGAAGGCAGCACAACGCGCCAAGATCCGGATGTCACCGTGGTGGTTTCATAGTTGAGAGGCACTTCATCTGCAGTGGGGCGCCGAGATCCGGATGGCACCGAGGTGATGTCTAGCAAGTTGCTGTACTTGTGTGGTCATCCTACAATGCTGAAACTCGGCGTGGGTCGCCCCATTAGCCTGTGAGATGGCTGTTCTTTGGATTTGGGCCTGGTCCACTAAAATGGCCCTGGGACACCTTAGAACTCGGACGCTCGATTTTTTTTTCCTTTCCTGTACATGCAAAAAAAGGTAAATGCCCGGTATGTTACACGCTTCATCTGCCACGATGAACTCTCCAGAGGAACCGAAAAAAAATATAGTTGTGGTAACTATACCATGCATCGTCATATGGAGAGGTGGCACCAATTAATTATAGTGCTGCATAAAAGAGAGATTTGGAGGAGAACCCCTGACCTGCTAGTACATTCATTAAAGAAGTGGCACTGAGAGCTTCAGAGGCAGGGGGAAACGGTCCCAAATATTTAGAAGAACTTTGGAAAGATTAAAATGACATGTTTAGATTGTGGTAAATTAATTTCATGTGGGCAGATGAGTGTTACTCTAATAAATACAGCATATGAACGTCATCATAGTCGATGGTTGGTAGAGACATTTTGACTATATCCTGGACCTGCCCGTCCTCGCCCAAAATGGCGCCGGAATAAATGGGACTCGTAACTCCTTGTTGTGTACTGGTTGCACAACCTTGATATCACGAGATACGTATGCAGTTTTGAAGCACATGGCGGGCGGGGACGAGAATTGATTGAATATTTCGACATCCCTATTGATATTAAGTTCTGATGTGTTATTGATTACTGTACTGTTGAAAATTCGAATTAACGTCACCCATGGTACTTGCCCGCAAATGTATATCTAGATAATTTTATTGTAACTGGCCCTGTCGTATTTTAATTATAAAATGTACGTCCACCGATTCCGTAACTGTTAGACACCTTAGTTTTTGCAACCTAATGGCCCGCCCGTTACGTTCCTCTACAGTGTAAATGTCTATTCATCATATACGATTACAGTTTGCTCCGTGGCAGGCCCACGTGGTTATAGGCTCGTATTTGTATAATGAAATTTTCACAATAAAGGTTTTTAAAAGAAAACATGGTAGTAGTGTATACATTGGTAAAGTTTTTAATAATAGTCACTGTTTTAGAATCATTAAAAGGCAAGTGAAATAAAGCAGACCAATTACATGAAGGGTAAAAGGTATAATACGAAGGAACGCAGTAAAGATAAATGGTCAAGGGCTGTTGTGTTTTCTATTCCTGCAACATAAAGTGATCGATAAGAATCTCATATTCAGGCGTATCGGCGACTAAGACAGCAGGTCGACCCTGTTTTGCTCAACGGCTCCGTCATGGGACGAAGAAACGCTCTTTTTCTCGAAAAAAGAATATATTTTACTTGCAGGACAGTTGTAAAATTTCCGGGAAAGTACATTAGCCTGGAACATTATAACATATATTTAAGAGAAAATAATGTTCGGAAGTAATTAAAAGCGTAATTTTTAGGTGATATGACCAAGGCTTTCATCATTAGAATAAGAAAAGTAAAATGAACCAATGAAAAGTTTTATTAACAAGTCACATGACTTGTTATGCTTACGTTACGCGCTGCGCGCCCCGGATGACTTCCGGATGCGCTAACGCGGCGCGTCATATGACGCATTACGCGACAACGCAGGTCCAGAATATAGTCAAAATGTCTCCACCAACCAGCGGTCGAAACACAACCCCTTTCAGCAGGCTAAATAGTTCTGTTAAATGACAACAGAAGGGACAGGCAACAAGAACCATCAGTCAAAGAGGGGAGGGCTAGTTCTTCTCTACCGGGTTACATTGGGGCGCTACCGGAACTGATCGAATTGGTAGTCTACAGTGTTTCTGGATGTTTCAGACCGAAGCTGGGGTTAGCATGAGAGCAGCACCATTTCGTAGCTCCGTTGTGGCCATTCCGCAACCAATCATGGCAGCCGCTCTTTATCGTTATTTTGGGCGGGGTGGGTGGCGGAGCCGAGCTGTTTTGCAGCCATCATTGTGTGGAGTTCAGTTCATCTCACTAGTTTTGTATTTGTCATGAGGGGTTGTTCCTAATGTTTCTATTTTAGCGAGGTCAAAAAGAGATCCCATTAGTGGCCTACTGATTTTGCTCGATTCCTTTTCTTTTTTTTTACACGATTTTTCGTTATCTGCAAAGACTAAACAGAGTATTGCGACTCTGTGTTTGTTTGTAAATAGAGAATGAACCAAAGAGAACTAATTCTAAAACAGTAAATACTTGGATAACAATCAATCAAATGGAGAGAGAAGCAGGCACGACGGATTACAACGGGGGCAAAGGCCTGCGTTAACTACCTTTCACTATCTGCAAAGAGAGAGTACTCCTAATAGAAATGAGGGGGGGGGGCACCATTCAAAGCAGATCAGTGTGCATAAACACGAAAATGTTTTCACTTACCACGTACTTGACATTCGACAGCTTATGATATTTGCTATTAAAAAACCATTGAAATTCACTGAAAAAACCATAGGTTATAGACCATATATAGTTAGGAATTAGCATTTACAAAACCTTGAAAATTCACTGAAAAAACCATAGGTTATAGACCATATATAGTTAGGAATTAGCATTTAAAAAACCTTATTTTACTCACACAAAACCATTGAAATTCCATATATAGTTAGTTGCACTAACTATATATTGCGCACCCGCAATCCACTGCTGATCATGTCACATATTACATCATTCATGACATGGTCAGTGACATCACTGATGACATCTCAAATGACATCACTGATGACATCACTGATGACATCTCATTTGACATCAATGACCACATCACTGATGATATCATTCATGTGACAATACAATGCATCTCCTCACATTTTAATATAACCTCTGTTTCACCCAGTGTTAAATACAGAGTATAATTTTTGAAACCATTGACACACCAATACTAGTTACTACATACGTACGCACTGATTCCTACGTCTACACACACATTCACTCATTCACCCATACAATCATTCATACATACAATCACTCATCTTTACAACACTATCATATGCACTCATACACCTATACAGACACTCACACTCTGCCACTCATCCATGGAGTTACTCACACACCTAGTCAGTCCTGTAAAGAATCAATCACACTTCCATTTTCTTGTCTATACAGTTAAACATAGAGCACCTTACATTTTCAAACATATAGTAACACATACTTACTTTCTTATACAATCATTGATACAAGTACACATTGATCTGCACAGAGTCACACACCTCCCAGCCAGCCACACACACACTCAGTCTCCCATACAAATACTTGGACAATCAATCAATAACCCATATAGTTAATCATATAGCTACTGATCAACACATGCAGTAGTTTACAGAACAACAGACATAATGATGCACAAATTAAGACAGTTTAGTCACTAACCCATGCACTCAGTGAGACACATTTAATCACTCACTCATACATTCAGTCATGCACCTACTAAATCCTTCGTCCAGACAGTTATACATCTACTCATTCTTCAATATCTAAAACATATTTAAACTTTACAGAAACACACAGTCACTGGATGATGTCATCAGTGATGTCATCAGTGATGTCATTTGAGATGTCATCAGTGATGTCATCAGTGATGTCACTGACCATGTCATGAATGATGTAATATGTGACATGATCAGCAGTGGATTGCGGGTGCGCAATATATAGTTAGTGCAACTAACTATATATGGAATTTCAATGGTTTTGTGTGAGTAAAATAAGGTTTTTTAAATGCTAATTCCTAACTATATATGGTCTATAACCTATGGTTTTTTCAGTGAATATATATATATATATATATATATATATATATATATATATATAAAAATAACTTTGATTCCTTCCGCCTCCTTTCCCTCCAGCAAGAAAGTCACGGCACCGCAGCAGATCCGTTGTTCATAACATTTTATTTCTTAAAACACCATGTGCAAAAGTGCAAAAATACAGGACGGCCTACGCGTTTCGGCTACACTTAGCCTTCAACTGGACCATAGAGTCCCAAGGCGTCTAGAGTGGTTATATATAAAAGTTATTCCCAATAGAATGTTGCGGATTTCCTATGGAAAGTAGATCCTAACTATAACTACCTACTGGCGACCGCCAGTAGGTAATATATAAAAGAAATGAGAAAAGCGCAGCAAAGAATAGAAAGAAATAGAGAAAAGGTTTGGCTTGGAATACCTCACCGACTGATTCAGCAACATCCTGCCAGCCCAAGCTGAGGGGAGTCCGGTTCTGCAGCCTCAACAGGAATTCAGTCAGGACACAAATTCCTTCGCCCTCCACAGCAATACGTCTATTCTGTGGTGATCTTCCGTCTGGCCCTTGGAGGCCCTTCGCTTTAATACCATTTCGAATGTGAAATGAAGCTTCTAGAAAGCCTTGCCCCTTTCTCATTGGAAAACCGGGCTAGCTCGTACCAGTCCACGTCAAGGTCAAGACAGTGACTGGCCAAGCCTCTGTATTTTGGCTTGGAGGCGGAGTTTGTACATTCCACAAATATTATCTAGTTTGCTCTGATCAGTGAGGTGCGAAAACAAGTGAGGAGTAAAACATGCCTGCCCCACATAGTGATACAAAAGGGGATGATGGACGGAGTGTTTGAGCCAATCAAACACTCACCCCCAGTCAACTGATCTGGGTTTAATCCATCACCATTCTTTAGCCCACTCAGCCACCCCAGTTCAGACATGGCTATATGCAAATCAGTCTGACCCTGTGCCCCATGGGAACAGTCCAGCCCGAACTGCCAAGCCATGTCTTCCCTGGACCGGAAACAAGCATCCTGGGACCGGTTTCGGATTCATAATCCTCATCAGCCAGGCTATCTTGAATCCAGTGGCCAAGTGAACAAGGGACTCACGTCTGAGCATACCCTGCCACACTTAGGGCGAACAAAGCGATACAAAAGGGGAGGATGGACGGAGCGTTTGAACAAATCAAACACTCACCCCCAGTCAACTGATCTGGGTTTAATCCATCACCATTCTTTAGTTCACTCAGCCACCCCAGTTCAGACATGGCTATATGCAAATCAGTCTGACCCTGTGCCCCATGGGAACAGTCCAGCTTTTGTCACCCCGAGTGGGACGGGTATGCTCAGACGTGAGTCACGTGCTCTCCATGCCACTGGAATCAAGCTATCCAGGCTGATGAGGGCTGAAAGCCCGAAACCAGTCCTTGGATGCTTGTTTCCAGTCCAGGGAGGACCTGGCTTGGCAGTTCGGGCTGGACTGTTCCCATGGGGCACAGAGTCAAGTCTGATTTGCGTATGGCTGGGTTCAAACTGGAAAGGCATGGTGAGCAAAAAAATGATGGATTCAGGCCCAGATCTCTGTACTGGGGTGAATGTATGACATTGTTCTGCATTCTGTCCATCACCTGTTGTTTTTGCTTTCCCCACATAGTGAAGCACAGAAAATGGAGACAGTCGAAAAAATGGAGTCAGTTTTGCAAGCGCTGTCATGCACATAAAGAAGCTTAAAGCAGAGCAAAATTAGTAAGCAAGGTGACATGAGGTCATGTCAAAGCCAATAGCAAGCACTGCCGATTCTCACTAGGCAGGTTTTTATATATCGTTCTACATTAAGGCTAGAATAAAATAATACGCTAAAGTCAGTTTAAGATGGTGATGGTTGATGGTCATCATCAAGTACCCGACCACAATAGTGGCCTATTCATAACAGCTCCATCCATCATCTCCTTGTGTTTACATTTTCAACCAAGCCAGACAGCAAGATGGAGAAGCAAAGGATGAGTTTGCTGAAAGCCTGGAGGACCTCATCCAGTATTACAAGTTCACTGAATTCGATGATGTAGAAGCTATCCGTCTCAAAGTCATCGATGGTTGCCTTTTTGACTCGTTTAGACGAAGCATGCTGCACAAGACACTCAGTCTGGAGAAGGTACTCATGGCTGCCAGGGCAGAAGAACGTGCAGATCGACAAGCTGCTGATATGGAGGCTGGAGTAGCCCAGAGTGAATAAGCATTGAATACGAAAGGCAGGAGGAGACAAAAGGTCGAGGGCCATAAAGTGATGTCTCTGAAGAAAAATTGTGTTTCCCATGCGGATTCTCCTCTCTCGACATAGGTAAATGTCCTACCATTAGACAAACATGCAAAGGCTGTTGGAAGGAAAACCATTTCATAACAGTTTGCAAAGCCAAAGAGAGACTAAGTGCGTCACGAAGAGACAAAAAGATGGGGGCCAGAAAGTTCCAGAAGCATTCTAGCCACTCCCACAAGGCCAAACGGCAACATCAACTAAGGCAAGTGGAAACAAAACCAATTTGATTTATCGTCCAATGGTCATTGACGACATCGAGTGATGATGAGGAAAATGGCTAAGCGTTGGTGATGTCCGTCACAGATTGACATGCGCATACATGATTGGTCGCTTGCAAGACAAAGCACAAGTCTGAAAAGAATTACCACATGAAGCAACAAAGTTGCTTTGGACATGGTCTTAAAACCACGCTCAAGGTGTATGGGTGCCTTACAACTTTCATTATAGACAGTGATGCGTCAATAAACATCATGCCGGCAGAAAAGTACAAAGAACTGTCTCTGATACAATGTCTCACGCCGTCAAGAACCAACATGTATGCCTGGGTAGCTTTTACACCCCTGCGTAGTAAGGGTTCCTTTGTGGCGACCATGCGGCACACCAATATGTCAGTGCAAGCACCGATTCATGTACTTCCAGGTACTTCGCCGAGTGCATGCTTATTAAGTTTCAACACTGCTGCTGACATTAGACCAGAGGTCTTCAAACTTTTGTAGGTTGAGCCCCCCAAGCTCAATTGTTTTAGATGATGGCCCCCCCACCACCCGACAGAAATTTCTCGAATCTGGTACACTACATAATCGACCGCCGCACGCATATCCCGGGCCATACCGAGCAAATAATGTTCAACACAATAAGAGTGTTTAGTAAAGTGCAGGTTTGTGAGTGGGTGTGCTGAAATGACAGAGACTTATTACACAGTTCAAACCACCATTTTCCTAGATAAAATGTGTGCATATCGTTTTTACTAGGATGCTTTGTTTACACATGATATTGATTGATAATAACACCACCAACACAAATGTGTCCTGTTTTTCGCCACAGACGGTCAATCTGTGGATGGATTTTGCTACTGCCATCCTCAGGTTGTGCTCCACATCCAGGGGCAGCTCTACAAGGAAGTGCCGCAGCGTGGCACCGCAAGCCCTTTGGTTGCGCCACGCTGCAGCACTTCCGAAGCACAGGGATGAACATATTTACAAGAATATGACGCATCTCTGTGCTCTCCCCTGTGCTGGCGCAAAAACTGCAGCCATGCGCTGGCGTAGGCATCCTTGCACCATTGTGCAAGGATGCCTGCGTCGTGGGGAGATTGGTTTTGTGAAGGAAGGGGCACCTTCCTGCACATAAACAATCACTACAGGCATTTCCCTCTTTCAATGCATGCTGTAGATTGCAGCACGCATTGAAAGAGCGAAAAACGAGGAGAAGTGAAAACATTTCTCCTCGTTGAATGTAAATGTGTCCTTTTGTAATTTAGGACGACATGCCCATACTCGTGTACGGAGGCGCAACTAGACCTGAACTTCGGGAGGGGGCTAACACTCCCAGCCAGGGCTGGCCCTAGCACTTATTGCACACAGTGCAACAGTCTTTTTTGCCGCCCCCCCTGACATTTTCTCCTTCTCCAGGAATTCCCTCACTACCACTCACCAACGATGCACCTCATCTCTCTTCATTTTTTCATAGCGCTACTCATTGTTTACTCACACTCAATTCTGTACCTTCAATTTGAGGTGTAGGCAAGGGTGAAACTACGATCATAAGCAAGCAGTGAAAGGCACGCTTTGCTGATTACACGAGTGCTAGTACTGCGCTGAAAATATCAGTTGAAGTGGCTCATAAGGTGTAGTGTGCGCGCTGGGGGGGCTTACAGTCACCGCAACGCATCAGCTAGTTGTGTGGCCCGGTAATGGTCATTTGTGTATTTTATTCTGCGGCGAGGGCAGGTTAGTTCCTGCAGCAGTGCATCTTGGTACCGGTATCCCGTCGACTACCTACGTGCACGTACCGAGGCATTCAGTGGCGATGTCGAATTACATCCTGCAGCAGTGCAATCTTGGTACCTGTGTCCCATCAGCTACCACCTGCATACATGCTCACAGGTCTTTGCGGGGTTCTGGGCATAATGTTGTGGGATAAGCGCACCCCTTGTAGGAATACGACATGTTTATACCAGACAAACAGTAGCAGCAGCACAATGACGATTGGGAACTTTCTCTGTGCGGAGAGTGAATTCTAGATTTGAACCCGGAGTTCCATATTATAAAAACATTAAATTAGGCACTTGTACGTCTACGAATGACAAAGAAACGCACCCTTTACCATCCAGGGTAAAAAACAAATTAAATCGCACAGGCCTGTTAACGTTGTTTGCTGTTATGACTAGGATCCCTTGATGAGGCCACAGTGGTACAGAAACGCATGCAGGGATGCGCTCTAGACGTGCTTCGAGGCGCCGTGCAATGTGTTCAGCTATCATCGAGGTCAGTGGTTTTTGCTGTTCTACTTAGAGCAGTGCACTTGTGAGCGGAGACTTTGGACATACTCCGTGTTTGCATTCTCTCCCATTTAGAGGAAACTGCAATGGAGTTTTAAGCGTTTGAATGCAATCTGTTTCCGATAAAACACAGACGTGTTAGCAGTCTAAACTTCTTTGGCAAAACACGTCAAGTCCTTGTTATACAATAGCTGTCACTTGTTTTTATTTTATTTTTATTTATAAAGTTTTCTATACCGCGAACATGACCCAAGAGGGTATCAGAGCCCTTTACATGGATGTTTTGCAAATGAGGAGAGCTTGGGTGTTATACAAAATTGGAGTAAAAAGTGATGTGCGGTTCCAGGGCACACAGTGATGTACAGTTGGGGCATACCAATATGTGAAGAAGGGATGTATATTCTATGCACAATATTATAAAGGAAATCTGTATTCTAGGTTAAGCATTCATCCAGAAGACTGTGCTTCTAGTTTGATAAACGTTTGTCCTTTACTATCTTTCATTTTCTGAAGAAAACATACAGCTGGTGTTTATGAGGTTAACAGCTTCATTCATCTTAATTATTTTAAGTTATTCTGTTAAGCTCTGATTTTTTTTCTGTTTTATATCCAGCGCCATTGAAATTATGCAATATTACAGCTGCAGCGTTTTCTGCATAATAATGTTTTCACCCCGTCATCAGCTGCTTACGCTGCAGACTTCAACAAAAAATATTGTTTCCATCTCAAATGGATCGAAGGATACTATAAACACAGCAATTTGTTTCCAAACAGTGGAAGTCCCTTCGCAAAGGTTGACTCGTCACCTTTGTGTTGCTTAGTTCTGTATTTGGATACTGCAAAGTGGTACTAAGGAGGAGCAGCCTCTGCCTACATGTGCAGGTTAAGGGAGTCAGCTGTGATTGCACACTGGTTAGTTGTATTTTAACCCTTCCCCTTTTAAGCACGGGCTTACGCGTCCATCCAGCAAAATGTTGTGTAAAGAAGGACTGTCTCGATGTCTCGTGACATTGGTCCATTGTTTAGATATGTCTTGCGTGGCAGGCTTTAGTGCATGTTTTGCTTTCACCTCCTCACTGCAGCTTAAACATTTCAGCTCTCTTAATTAACCCCCTCCTGGGACGGTTAACACAACAAAAGCCTGGGCACTTCGTGCCCCATCGATTTTCCCTCCCTCCTCCCTCCAACCGTACCGGAGTTCTGCAAGACTTTTGACACAGGGAACAAAGGTTAAATTACAGTGGAGTGCGCGCCCCCCCTAGGATGGTGTTGCGCCCCCCCCAGGGGGCGGGCCCCACAGATTAAATAACTATGCATTAGACGGATTTCTATTAGCTACATCTTGAATGCCCATTCTGATATAGAGAGTCAGTTCCTGAAATTGCTTCATGGACTTGGGAAGAGTTAAGATATTTACGGTATAGCTTCACATGAATAAAGCTATTTGCCCTGCTGCAAAGCAAAGCCGTTGCATTGCATTTCATTTACAGGAAGCCTTTGAAAAAGAACTAGAAAGCCTGTTAAGTATGACATCATTGATCCCTCTACTGGTCGGACACTGGAGGTTTTTACCCATTGGGGTGGTGCCAAAGAAGGACAGTGGAGGTTCAGTGCGCATTTGTATTGATATGCGATAGGCCAACTAAGCAATCGAAAGAGAAAGACATCCAGGTCCATACACAGCGGACATGATCACATAGCTGAATAGCACCAAAGTCTTCTCCCGCCTTGATCTGAACAAAGGTAAACATCAACTTGAACTGGAAGAAAACGGTAGGTACATTACCACTTTTTTAACGCTCATTGGTTTGTTCAGGTATAAAAGACTTTTGTTGTGTCGTCAGCTGTAGAAATCTTTCAAGATGTAGTTCGTCGAGTAATCCAGTCTGTCACAAATGCTTTTCACTACAGTGATGATATTCTGGAGTTTGGGGATACACGAAAGGAATGTAAATGTAAATGTAAATGAATGTAAATGTAGGTGTACTTATATAGCGCAAACCTGTCACCCAAAGGGCATCCTGGCGCTTGCTTAGGGAACCCGTCCTGGTATTCCCCTGTGAGAAACCCCGGCAGGGTGTCCACAAGGTGAAAGCCAGGCATCCCGCCGCGAGGGGCCGTAGTGGAGATTAAGCAAGCTATTGCCCAGAATTGCAGAGTGTGACCCCGTGATTCGAGTGGGCACCGGAGCGAGAATTGTCGAGTCCGTGGAATTTTTTGAGCCCGAGACCCGCCGAGGCGGGGAATCGAACCCTGGTCCACGGTCGATCTCAGCTTCCGGGTCTGCCGCCTCTAACCACTGAGCCACGCTTCTCCACAATATGACATGGCACTCACCCAAGAATGCAGTCTGTTTGCTGATGCAGGTCTCACACTAAATGCTGAGAAGTGTGAGTTTCACGAAAACAAACGTACATTCTTTGGGGATATTGTCTCTGAAAAGGGGATGATTCCCGACCCCAAAAAGGTAAAAGCATTGTCATCTACTAGAACTCCAGAAGATGTGCCCATGCTGCAATCCTTCCTGAGCATGGTCAGCTACTGCTCCAGGTATATTTGTGACTTTGTCACTGTGAATGCCCCTTTGAAAGATAAAAGTAAGATGTTCTGTTTGAATGATGTTACAAATATGACCGAAGTTTCAAGAAAATAAAACACACAAATGAAAATGCAACTGAAATGGCTTACTTTTATCTGAAACTGCATACAAAAATTGCGGAGGATGCAAGCCCTGTTAGGTTGGGAGCGATCCTTGCCCAACATAATGGACAACCCAATGCTCAGAGACACATTATGGCATATGCTAGCCGGAGCCTATCTCAGGCTGAACGTGCTTATTCTCAACCATAGAAAGAAAGCTTAGCTGGAGTATGGGCAGGTGAACACTTCCATGTATTTCTGTATGCATTTCTCCCTTGTCACAGTTCATCAAGCGTTGCTCCACTTTTTCTGTAATCTGAAAGCCAAGATGCCCCCTTGCATCGAGAGGTGGGGGTTGCATCTGCAGGAGCATGATTACAATATTGTGCACAAACAGAGAAAACCACGTTGTCTACTTTTCAGGAGTGCCGCTACAGCATCATAACGCAACGTCCAAAGCAGCTGAGGCCTACATCAATTTCATAGTAAAGTCAAGTGTGCCTGTAGCTCTTTCTATTAAACAAATTCTGACAGCTACCAATACTGACAAAGACATGCGTAAGCTAAGGAAAATCATTACAACACAATCATGGAGGAAGCACACTCGACCTCTTACAAATGATGTTGAATACCAGAAATTCAGATATGTTAATGAAGAATTTTCTGTTACACATGATGGTGTCACACTGCGAGGGGCAAGAATAGTTATCCCCGGGAGCCTGAGACAGCAAGTGATTGACTGGCACATGAAGGACATTGTGCCATTGCTGCAACTAAAAGAGCCCTCCGGGATTGAGTATAGTTCAGGTGTCTTGATGAACGGGTTGAAAGGGAGGTTAAACTGCCTGTCTCTCAAGATGACCCCGAACCAAAGGAACATATCTGATCTACCTACGCCAGCTTGAGAGAGGATTGCTCTGGATTTCTTCGGACCTCTCAATAACGGACATCATCTCATGGTAGTTATCGATGAATACTCACGTTTTCCACTATTGGAAGATCTATTACCAACCATGCATGACAGTCATCAAAAGGCTGGATTACATTTTTTAGAACATGGGGTATTTCCTCCATTCTCAAATCTGACAATGATCCACCCTTCAACAGAATAGAGTTCACAGACTTTCTTAATTGTTAGAACATCAAACTTCAGGAAAGTACACCTCTCTGGCCACACGAAAATGGTGCTGGTGAACAATTAGTAAGTACTTTAAAAAGGGTAGTTCAATGTTCTGCGCTGGAAGGCATTGACCTCAAGTCTGCTTTGGGGCCAGCCCTTTGTGCTTACAATTCCAATTCTCATTCCACAACGGGAAAAAGTCCTGTCACCTTGCTGTTTGGGAGAGCTCCTGGAATGAAGTTACCTCAATGGACCACTAACTGGTCAACAGACCCCGACGAGATTAATGCCACTGACCCCTCTTGCAAATGCAAAATTAAGGCCTATGCCAACACGCTTGAGACACGGGTTTTGAGAAAGAAGACTAAGTTCTTGCTAAGCAAAAGTGGACACGCAAGACAGACACTCTGTTAGATGCTGAACTGCTGAGAGTTGTGGCGAGCAAAAGACATATGGTAACTACCAAATGACCTGGAAAATTCATAACCAGGGACTAATCACACTTTAAGCCCTTGCCACAATTTTTGTCAGTTCCAGACCTCGCGAGTAAGGCAAGTCCTCTTGAGTGCCCAAGTCAAGAATCTGACTTTTCTCAAGAGAAGCAAGATGACGGCGTCCCTCCTCTATCTCATACAACTAGATCTGGAAGGCTGGTGCAAGCACACCTCAACGACTTATCGAGGAGTTGTAAAGTGTATATGTGAATATATTTGTTGATATGTTTTATTTAACAAAGGGGGAGATGTGTCTTGTGTTTATGTGCCTGAAGACTCATATGCAAGAAGGTCACAAGAACATGGAAGCCCCTCTGCTCCGCACTATTAACACATCCATCAATTACATAACAGAACCGCCGTCCAAATACGTGGACACATATCTTTGTCCTATGACTAAACATTATGCCTCATACATCTGAGACACAGGAGACATGATTTCTAAAATCAAAAATTCTCCCTTCAACCCCATCGAGAAATCTTGGTAACACTAGATATTGAGGCGCTGTATACAAATATTCAGCAGAAAGCAGCAATAGAAGCAGTTACAGTCCTCAAGGAGAGAACTGTACCAATTACGCTTAGGGAGACAATCAGACAAGCACATACACTCTAAATCCTTTCCTTGTATGCTAGTACCCGGGTGTAAATGGAGCAGGATCCCGCAGCACTACCTACCCCAGCAGGAAGTGGGGCACTACAAAAATAAACGTCAATGGTAGCACAGCCCCTATTTAACCTCATCCATGCTGTTGATGAGCTCAGCTCGTCATGGAGTACAGCTGAGCTCCACTCATGATGAGCTGAGCTCGTCACGGCCGTCGGAACGTTTGCACGCGGGGCTAATTTCCCCGCTGTGCTGAACGTTCTAAAAACGGGTGCGGCCGTGACGAGCTCAGCTCGTCATGAGGGCAGCTCAGCTGTACTCCATGACGAGCTGAGCTCATCAACAGCATGTCACCAGCGTGGGGGCGCTGCGCCCCCCCCCCCCCCGCACAGGAGGGGAAAACACCCCGCAGCGAAGGGGTTAGCACTTGCTCTTCCTGGTAAAAGTACTTGACAATCTTGGACCTGGGCTCCGAAGTAGGCGGATGGTGTTTTCCCCACTGGATACTTGCCAGAAGATCTGCTGCGTCTCTCCGTCTTCGAGGATTCCTGCTCTGCGTGCACTCGGCGGGTGCTGTTCTTTGACCCATCTCCTAGTCCTGGCCTCCCGTTGCGGGGAGGTAGTCAGGTAACATTCAGGGAGGAGCGCCGGAGCGCTTCCCTCTCTACCGCAACTTTGTTTATCTTTCAAGGCACGGCGCTGTGATTCTGACAGCGAACACCGCTCGGCACAGTTCAGCGGTCAGGAAACCGTGACTGTGTGCTGGGTGATTGACATTTATCGCTCCATTGCCAGCTGTATTGCATTTCCGCGATGTCGGATAGCAGTGGTTGACTATTTGGTTAAACTCTTGCTGTATTGCGACTTATATAGCGCACGTATCACCCGAAGGTATCAAGGCGCTTGCTTAGGGAACCCGTCCTGGTATTCCCCTGTGAGATACCCCGGCAGGGTATCCACAAGGTGAAAGCCAGGCATCCCGCCGCGAGGGGCCGTAGTGGAGATTAAGCAAGCTATTGCCCAGAGTCGCAGAGTGTGACCCCGTGAGTCGAGTAGGCACCGGAGCGAGAATTGTCGAGTCCGTGGAATTTTTGAGCCCGAGACCCGCCGAGGCGAGGAATCGAACCCTGGTCCACGGCCGATCTCAGCTTTCGGGTCTGCTGCCTCTAACCACTGAGCCACGCTTCTCCACTGTGTATTTACCAGCACATGTTCGGTATGCTACTATAGAGCGTTTTTACTGTGATTATTTCAAACAGTAATTAGGAGCTCTCGTCAGACCTGAATTTGTGTATTTGGTTCCTATTTAATTTAATTACATTTAAGCTTGTAAAAAGCGGGTTGAATCCCCGTTTTATGCTCATGTTTAGTGGACCTACAGGAGGATTATTATTTCCACATATGTTTACCAGGGAGGTATCTGCAGGGCTCCTGGTGAGTATGTGAATAAGTGAATATTCAAGTGAGCCTGTGTGTATTGATTTGTGGTGCTTCTCATACCTGTTTGTTCTCTCTTCACACTGTAGTTCTGAAGCCAAGAATGGTGCCATTCTGACTCCTAGACCAGACCAGGGAGACAACGAGTGATCTCTGCAGCACAGTTTGTTATTTTATCCCTTTCCCTTTTCCTCGGGGTGCTTCCTCCCGCAGCAGTGTTCTATTACTTTGTTGGGGGTTGCGTTCAGGAGAATAGGGAGACTCCGCAACTAGCCATTGTCCCCGCTGGCCGCTGCGAAAAGGTTAGTGGCGTTGTTCGTTTTCTTGTGCTGCTGACAATCTGACAAGAACACCTGGGAAGATGCGTGACAGGTTTATTCTGGAATGTTTATAAATGATGGTCCTCAACAACTACTTCGAATTTAATGGAGACATCTATTAGCAGATCAAGGGGGCCAGCATGGGGGCTTCTTGTACCCTGCAAAGTTGGAGCTATTGGCATTATAAATGGCAATGTTTTTTACCTAACCATGTTGCAGGGTTAAGTACCATATGTGGTCACATATGGCACTTCACCTTGCAGAAGATATGGTAAATCCACCCTCCCCATAATGCATTGCATGAAAGACAGTACCACAAGTACATTCAAATAGCTATGTCGATATATGTACAATTAGTAGCTTTGAAATGTGACAAAAGAATTATGATTTTAATTCCGGATTAGGTTGTACTCTGTGTAGAGTCGATGAAGGGAAATTTATATATGGTCTCATATAAATCTGAGATGTGCTAGTAAGCAAAGTAACCGCTACCAGGTTTGCTTAGGACAAAGCGTGTGTCCTGCTTCAAGCCCTTTAATAAAACAGTGCTCCGAGGCTGTAATCAAAACCTAGGGAGTAACAACACACGTATAAGGGGGTATCCTCATGAAAGGTTACAAGAAGAGACAAGGCGGTACTAAGGAGGGGCTACTAAGCCTACTGATCAATGAAAAACCACCATTTACAAAAGGCAGGGATAGGAGCCAATAAAAAAGTATGGTGGAAAGGGGGCGGAGCTATATGCCCATATCCTGAATACAGCATGTCTCGAAGAGACAGCGCAAGCGCTGCCTAGGGTGAGACCTAAAAAGATGAGAGACTGGTATACACCACGACTGATTCCAACATAAACTACAAAGTTAAGAGTATCTTTGAACAAAACTAGAAGATACTGGATACAAATAAGGAAGATATCAAGTTGGAAAGACCTATCTGTGTGTTTAGGCGCAATGCCAACCTTAGGGACAAACAGGTACACACCAGATTGAGACAATGTACGAGATCAACAAAGGACTATGGATGGAAACACACTGGTACAAGGAAACCACTGGTGTGGCACATGCCATACCTGTGATACAGCTCTGGTGACATAGCAATGGGAATACAGAGGCCTTAGTGGCCCTTAGAGAAATGACCAACCGTAGAAGCTGTAATGGCATTAATCTTTGCATGTCCGTGTGGCCTAGGTTACATCAGAGAAACTGGCAGAGATTTCAGGACTTGCTACAGTGAGCATAAGTCAGTAATCAGGACAAAGAGGTTTAACACTGTCTAGAAGAAAAACACACTGAAAGCGACCTGAATTGGCTTATACTGGAGAAGATAAAGCAACTATAAGGGCGTCAAATGATGGAAGTGAGAAAAGAAAGAGAAACCTTCTGGATATTCTCTCTTAACACGTTAAAGGGGGCTTTAAAGAAGAAATTGTGTGAACAGTCACATCATGATTAGAAGGTTGGTCCAAATAGGGTATAGGCAGCATCTCAACCATCAAGCCCTTTTAGTAGGTGTCAACACTGCAACCACCATACTCAAACAAGCAATCTTAAGCTGATAGCCAGTAACCATCATATTCAAATGAGGACTCATATGCTGATAGCCAGTTATTGTCACCTCAAGACTTAACACAGAATTCTCACCATGTATCAGTAGAAAATGGCCTAATTGAACACTTAGGTGGCCTAGGTGTTCCCTTTCTTGATGTGACAGGTGCAGTGATAATATATCCCAAATGACTGTTTGGTACATTGTTTACCTCGGTTGACGGTGTGGTTCCTGGATTAAGAGGAATATAATTGTAAATGCGTCAGTATAGCCCTCTACCCTTCCGGACTCGTTGTATAAATATAATGACAAATGCCATTGGCTAATAGATACAACAGGGTGTGGCCAGTAGCACATTCATCTTATGAATTGCTGTAGAACATATCTACTATATAGTTATTAGCAGTAAATGGCATCACTCCTGCCTGACAGACTCTCCTTCCAATTAGAATCATTTGTTGGCAATTCTGCCACATATAGAGATGTATTTAAATAAATGGATACTTTCTTTGCTTTACTGAAAGGATGAGAATATATACTCCAATATGGCACTCACACTTTTGGATCACGCCCCTCCTCTCAACACACCATGCTGGCAGTAATGCTGATCAGGTGAGCTCGGCATACTCCAAATATAAATGGACTGCTCTGGGTGTTTCATATCTTAGGCTCTTGAACATGGTGGCACAGCATCTGGCATCCCCTTAGAAGACTTCTAATAGGTAAGGCACTCATTTTAAATGAAAGCGTTCTGGTCCTCTTTTGAACCTGCCTTCCGTATCTCGTAGGTCTCCTGTATTGAGGACTGTTATCAGCTAAGGAAGGGATTAGGTTTAGCAGGTACAGGCACCTAGTCCCGTAGGGTCTTTTGCCCTGTTTTGTATACCTTATGTGCTATAGACACCATACGCTGCAACGATTTTCGGAATGGGGGGGAAGAGCCCCACGGGCATAGATATGACTGCTGCACAAAGGGGATATGCATGTATTTTACAACTGCTTTCTATTCACAAGCCGAACAACATTGGGACTGGTGGCTCTGTGTACATAGGTTAGGTTTAACTTGACAATGCACTATTAGCAGGAAAATATGCTCTGGGCCCCATTTTACCTTCAAACCGGCTACAATAAGTTGGCTACAATATCAGGTTTGCAGAATTAAGGCCAACCACGTATTTTAATATAAATGGACAGGAGCCATGTCTATATCACCGCTGTATTAAGATGCACCACACACATTATCCTGCAGTACGTGCACATGATAAACCATTGCCCCAAATATTAGTGTTTGATGGTCAGACACTGCAGCATGGAGTCTAACAACTAATCGCCATAGATATGCCTAGAAGATTGTAATACCCCACACGTGAAAAACATGGCAAATATTAAGTGAATGGTAGACGTTTCCTCCAAGGGTGTAACCATTCAGTGTCCTACCAGCTATGATATGCCTTCCATTTAGTAATTATTGTCTTTATTGACTCCTGACTACAGGCTGTCCTTTTGACACACATACTCTGTATCCAAGTATTCTGGAAGAAGCCGAATAATTCAGAACCTCAATCTACGAAGCTCCTTAAACAACAGTTTATCTTAGAGGTACTAGATAGACACTTACATCTCTTACTCTCAAAAGGTGTCAATATTAGACAGAGTGCATGCTGATGATTACCTTTGCATTTCTCTCCATGACACCCTTACTTAGTATCTGTAGAATCTAATTCAGAAAACCAGAAGCCTCACACAATATACTTTGTTGCAAAACATGACGAGAGCGACGTAGTCATAATGTGAGAGTCAGGTTAGACATCTTGAGATGGTGTAGGTTCGGTGAACATGTTTTGGCGAATGCTCGCATGTAAAAGGAGGTAAGGCCTACTTTTTATCCTCCCTCCTGTCTGGCACGTTTTCATACTGTTACACAATCTGTGGGTGAATTTCCTCATTCACAATTGAAAAGAGTTGGGATATAAGGTATTGTAAGTGATCTTTGTAGGGTCACCCTAAACATAGACAGAGCATGCAACACAACTCGAGGACCTAGTGGTCCATGGTGGAGGAAATATGAAACAGGTAAAAAAAAAAATGGAAAGTTTCAAGTTTTTAAATTAAACAGAAGCTTTCCTAATTAATTTACAACTTCTTGTGGTCTGACCAGTTGTTTTTAGGTTGAGCCTTGGTAAATGCTGGCTTCCGATTCAATATGAGGCTTCTAGGTTCCTCCTTGTTTCCACCCGGTCTCTTTTTGTGAACACCCATGATGACTGGAACTCTTACTTGCGGCGTTACCAGGTCTCCGTCATAAGTCAGTAAGCACTATTTTTTTTCAGCCGGCTTTGGCAATGTCGGCCGTGTGTTTATTTTTGCATCGCGCTTTCACTTTAACAATAGCTGCCGCTCCACCCCGCGGGTGCTGTGTGGGGCGGCAGCTATTGTCTGCCTTTGAAAAATGGTGACAGCTTGTTAAATTTGCAGCCGAACATTACCATATAATTATACTGCCATTATTTCTGCCTGTTGTTCTGAAATATTGTATTCGTGATTTTAAAACCTGGTAAGTCAATATTAAATCATCCCCGGCATGCACAGCTTCAAATGCGATATTTCCACATAGTTTGGCTGAGAGGGATCCCTGCTGCACACCCAAAATTATTGTTTGTTTGAATGGACAGTTGCACTGTGCGATGTAATAATCCAGATTAATATTAAATGTCCCTTCCCTTTAGTGAATTGGACATCAGCGCTTCTCCTCCTGTATTATTCTAGGGGACACCAGGACTGAATTGCTTAATATGAAGAAGGAGCCTTTATCATCACTCCCCTCCTGATCCCCCTGCGTTGCTATGGGAAATGGTATAGGCCCATAGCACCACTGACCTGCCATGACTGCTTCACTACAGTAAGGGGAGGCGGATCCGAGCCCACCCAGCCAAGGCCCGGATTGGTTCCTGCTACCATGTGATCCACACTAGAATGCAAGTGAATAATTGCATTTTCTTCCACTCTCGCTCTCTGTCCCCCCCCCCAGGAACCTCTGGTTTAACCCCTGCAGTGCGGCCCTGCCTCTGTCTCTCAAAGAGGCATATAGCTACTTCCGTATTTGAAATCAGCGGAAACTAGTGGGCTTACCTGTTCCACATGTGTGAATGATTATTTTTTCAATACAGGAATCCTTTTTAGGTCTTGCACCTGGCGACGCAGCGCGAAACGCTGTCGCCAGCGAGACTTATTGTCAGCGACTTGGCTTTCAAGGGCTCTCAGGGGAGACAGGAGATGGGCACGCGCAGGCTGCCCGGACTGGAAATGTGAACGTGCGCATTCACCACGTATAGTCACGCGCTGTGCCACTCTCCTGTCTCCCTTGCAAGCCTCATGCAGTTACTTTCACTTTCTCTCCCCCCTTTGCCGTCGGCTCCACGGCCCGTCAACGCCCACCGAAGTGCTCCTTTCCGCTATCACAGCACACCAGCACAATTGCATTTTACTCGCGCCTCTAAGACCGGCTCCCCGGCCCGACCAACTCCCCCCTGTCCCCCGCCAAGAGGAAACGTGGGTACTGTCAGTGGGCACCCAGAAAGCTCCGGAAAATAAATGTGGACACTGTGCCTTCATCGGCACAACCACTTACTGCCCGCTCAGTCGTGCACCCCCTCATGTAAGAGCTTAGCCACCGTCTGCAAAAAAGCAGACAAACGGAGAATTCCCCACTCACCCGGTCTGCGGGGGGAACTCCTCCTCAACAGCAGCTGGCTGCAGCGCGCTTCCGGAGCAGTCCAGCTCCTCTGCCAGCACGATGTGGGGCTCTCCCCTTAGTCATGGGAGCCCCGCACTGCTATCTGCTGCTCTTCACCCGGGCCCCTTCTGAGACCTGGGACTTCAGCTCCCGCACTTACACGCGCCGCCACTGGGCACAAGCCGCAGGTACCGCGCATGCGCGGGACCTTCCAGGTTTTCCCCCTCCCCGATGTGTCTCGTTTAACCCCCTATTTCCAGCTTGCTTCCAATTGCTATCGCGAACGCTTGTTTTTCTGGCACTGATTGCTATGAGGACGAAGCTGCTTCATGGTCGGTAAAACTGACAAAAGGTTTACAGTCTCCCTTAGCCACGTCTAGTGTTCCATCCATGTGGGAAATGGATGTGGAGTGAATGCGGAGTTGCATGCAGAGAGCAGAGTGTATGTTGGGCCTGTATGTGTGAGCTTGTTTCACCGCATATAGGAATTCATCTATGATGGCTGACAAAATGGACAATTTAAGTGATCATGCTTAGGTTCTTTGTTGCTTAGGAGAAGGCAATCAACCTCCTCAGGCCGTCTGAGTTCCCAGGGCCCTGTTTGAACTTGTACCCCCGGGCCTGTGTATTCCCAGAGGCACCGGCCCCCTCACACAAAAAATATTATTGGAGAGGATGTGTATTGCCTGCGGGGACCCCACCGGCCCCCCAAGAGGAAGCCCTGACAATGGCGTCTGGACAGGCCCCCAGTGTCAACCCCTCCTCCCGGCACTCCTCAGCCTACACCCACCGCGAGGGGTTCACACCTGCGTGCCTTGATCAGCCAGGGGTCCCCCCTGGCCCTCCTCCCGGTATAAGAGGCCTATGGGCGGCAGGCAGCCCCAGACCACCGCACACCATCCAAGGAAGGCGACCCGTGCACACGAGCACCGGAAGAAGGAAGGAAGAGGGCCTGGAATGAGCAGCATGGCGGCAGACGTGGGGGGCAGGTGGTGCGCCCCGGGCCTCAGGGAGGTGTACTCGAGCTGCGGGAGCAGCAGCGCCCCCGGCAAACTCCACAGGGGCCTCCAGCATGGCTTCACTGCAGGTAGGGTCAACCGTCTGCTGGAAGTCCCAGCCTCCCGCCCAGGGACTTGGCTATCGATGGTGTATTGGGTGCAGTGGCTCCGGGGCTCAGAGCAGAGAGAAGTCTACTGCACCCCGAGCATTGGTAATTTTGTTAACAAACAAGTTTGTTAGGGTGGTCCGTTTCACATGCACGCGCCAGGGCCCTTGCTACTCGCTGCCCTCAGAAACACTTGAATGTGCTGCCTCGGATTTGCCAGATCAGAGCATGGCAGCCTTTTCTGAAAATATGCAATAGCGCCGGGACACTCCCAGGAGCATCTGTGCGCTTTATAAACCTGTCTTCATCATCGTATCAGAGTTCCAGTATTCTTTGACCCTGCGGTTCCACCTCACCCCTTCGCTGCCCCCCATCACCCTCTGGCTTGTCCATCAGCACTCCAGCCCCCCTCAACCGTCCCTGACCCTCACCTCTCTCCCCACCTCCGGTTTCTCCCTTGCTTTTTGGTGTCCCTCCATCCTGAAGGACCCTCAACACCTCCCCCCATACCACCCACTACTCCAGGGGCCCTCAGAGGCCCACTGTCCGAGCCCCCTTCCTACCCCTCACTCCCCAGTGTCCCTGACTTTCAACTCTCCCTCACCCACCCAATATCACTCACCCCTCCCCATCCCTCAGCCCAGATTCCCCCCTCCCTCTATGGCTTACTTTCTTCAGTATCCTTCCTGTTTCCAGAATTTCTCACCCTTCACTTTCATTCACCCCTCCCGTGTCCCTCGCTACTTCCCCCTGCCCCCCCCCCCCCAATCCGACCCCACCCTCACTCTTCCGGTGGCCCCTGGGGCATTGGGCGGCCTCTGGATGTCCCAGGAGGTTACTGAATTTGCAAGGATGCAACCAGAGTCTTCCCTCCATATGCGCACCACTACCAGATTGTGTGTGTGTGTGTGTGTGTGAGAGAAGGGTTGTGGGGGGGGGCTTGGGGTTCACCTGCTAAAGTGGCGTTCACAAAGGCTTGTTTTTGCTCCCATTCCTTGAGTTTCAGCAGATTATACCCAATATCTGGAGTGCCATGTTCTGAGACACCTGCTCGTCGCCTCCCGCATGGTTTTGAAGGTTGCGCTGTAACCTTTCAAGGATGGTTTGAGTGTCTTTTCTGAAAACATGACTGACAATGCTGGCTAAATGAAAACATGTAAAAGTGTCAAAGTGCACGTTTAACCCCCCACAATAGCGAGGTGCGCGCAACAAGTGAATTGGTATTCACATTTATTTAATGTTTTCAAGAGTGTAGAATGTTGGCCATATGGTGGATGTACCGAAGTTTTAAAATAAATCTCATGTTTTCCGGTTGGCCCTACTTCCCGCTGCTTTCTGTGTGACAGAAAGATTAGGCATCCACGGGTAGGGTAGCTTGGTGGGATTAACTACCTGCCGCAGAGAATTCTCTAGACTCGAGTGTCAATACAGTGGGGCAATGGACCGTCTGTACGTGTTTGTTTGAATAGTAAGTGTTTATTCGTCAAGTCAATTGTCTTATTTTCATGACTAGGGCAGGATACAGTATGAGACAGTTCCGCAGGGATTCTAACACAGATCGCTGCTGCAGGGCGATGAACCCACTGATCTACAAGTCACTGACTAAATCAATTTTATAGTTTCCAACATCTGAGACCTCAGATCAGAGAGTTTTAAAGAGAGACGCATTAATCCCCCACTGTGTGAAGCGGAACAAAACATTTCTAGTGGGAGAAAGTACAACAAATTATATTGCTTACAAATAGTTAACAGCAGATTAGACAACTACATTAAAACACTGTTATGACAAGTAAAATGTCAAAGTTTTAAAGAGACAAGCAGTTAAAAACCGAGTTAACAGTGGAAGCAATGCAGGTAATAAACAAACATTTGCAATGCAATAGGTCGTGCATTTATGCGAGTTTGATCTATTGACATTGCAAATGACAATGCCTTTTATTTTTGTTTTCGTTACGCGAGTTTGAGCTATTAACATTGCAAACGACAATGCCATTTATTTTTGTTTTCGTTTTTAAAAGATAAATAAAATGCAGTGTCATTTACAATGTCAATAGCTTAAACTCGGGTAAATGCGAGACCTATTTCATTGCAAATGCTTGTTAATTGTACCTGCAACTTCTAGATCTTGTCATTAAAAGTAACTTTGCTGTTTTCATTAGCGGGACAGTGGACACTTGGAAAATGCAGAAGTTGGCTAGAGCGAGAAGTACTAAAATAACTACTATACAGAGGCAACCTGATTATGTCATTGGTGGGGAAAGAGTTAAATGTTTGTTGCACTTGTCTTTTTTTTAGCACCTAAAAACACTGATCTGGAGCTTTGCTCTTACCTATTTGTTTTCTTTCTTCACCAAAAAAGCAAAGCTATCCATACAGTACTACGCCACATAATTCAACAGCAAATCCTCATAATTAAACTCCATAACACAAAAAACATTCCACAGTATTACACTCCATAACACACGATCCCAGTCTTCATAATTTCAGTACTCAATACCACATAATTAAAACACAAATCCACAGAATTCTACGCCACACAATTCCACAACTAACACTACCGATAAAACCCATCTAATTCCACATACATGCACTCCATAACACATAGGTAAAAGACATTGTCATTTATAACACCAATAGCTCTAACAGAAGCACTGATGGGCTGAAGCGAAAATACAAGGCATGATAAAAAAAAATTGCAGAAACAGCAAATAATTTGGGGGTCCACATAAGAGCACTCTCACACACTTATCTACTTTCTACAATGTAAAACATGTCCTTGCCAGAAAAAGAACATTTGACCGTGCAGTGTCTAAACTCCCTGTGAAAGTTTTTCCTTGATTTGAATAGTATATATTAGTTAACAGAGTTGATCTGATATTCACCCCTAAGTAAATTAGACTGGTGTGCACATATCGACTACACCACTGTGCCGACCTACAAATGCACCCAGACTAGCAGGTAGGTCTTGCAAGGCAGGTGGCTTCTTGGGGGTAACATGAGCTTCTGTAACCTGTTACTGTCACTGGGAAGTTGGGGGAGGAACGACTGTCTAGCTGTGCTACAGTACTGATGTTCGCTTTGAGTGACGGTTTATATGCTGTGACAGGATAAGCTGAAGTAGACGTCCTGCAGCAACTTCTGTGTGCAGGTGCAGTATGGCCCCTTGGTCAGAGTTGGGTCGCTTGAGAGTGCACTCTACTGTTCCGTCGGCACTTTGGTGTCTTGTTATTTTTCCTGCACGAGTTTGGAATAGAAAAATGTCAGAAAAAGACATTTCCCATGTTTTTCTTTTTTGGATCCATTTTACAGGGGAACAAGTTAACGAAAGAAGGAAAGAGAATGTGAGAACCGTTTCTTAGAGTTACAGTTTTCAGCAAGAGACGAGGAGCTGCTAGACAAAAAGAGGAAATAAGAGGGAGGAAGAAAAAAAGAGGGAGGGCAGCTGAAGCAGCAGAAGTGGACACTGTTGTTGCATGCTCTGGGCAAGAAGGAAAAGACAGAGTCCTTTTCCTTCTCTGGCCGCCCGTCCCATGCTGGGATACTCATTTTTTACATTCTTTCCTGCAATTACAGGACAGCAGTCGAACCGGCAAACTGGAGAGCAGAGAAGTGACACTTTCCTTTTCTCGTTCGCCTTTCATAAATATTGTGATGGAAGAAAGCAGTCAGCTATTACGGCTGTACAGCGCCGTTCACGTCTCATCCTGGGTCATCCAGTCAGCTTTCTTCAACTTTGGCCCTCCATGGCATTTCGGCGTCCCCTTCAACTTCTTCAGTTTGCCTGGGGCCTGGCTTAATGAACGTTTGCCCCAAAAAATTTCCTTGACTATGGCATTCGCTAATTAATTCTTTTATTTATTTTTTTTGTCCTCATATTTGCCACCAGATGGAATGACTCTAGATGGAAACTCTCAATTCTGCCAACACAATACCTAACTGTGCGCCCTGGAGTATTCTATTTTTGCGTTTAGCTTTCAAGAGGTCTCCCAGAGGTAGGTTCTCTACCAGTCCAACCCCCCTGATCAACGTCTCTGTACCTTGTCTTGTCTTGTCTTGGGGAGGACCGGACCACAAACCCCTGGCATAATCATTGGACGTTTGTTGTCTAACTGTCCGACCATCTTATCAGTGGAGCCCAGATCTTTGCCGCCTCCTCTCCTCCACACGACAGGTCTATTTTGCTAATAGTCATAACATTTTTTAGGCAATCTGCAAACCTAGGGGGGATTGGGGATTTCCATTCTCTACATATCTCCCTCCTGGCAATAATAATCACGTAGAATATTAACTGGGTGATGCTGTCTCTAATATCATATTCCTCTGGCAAACCCATCAATATCAGTCTAAGGTTACACGTGACTGATCTGGACAATACCTCCTCTAAAAAGGTGCAGACCGATGACCAATAGTTCTTAATCCTTATGCAGTCTGCAAAAATATGTACATCGTCTGCCTCTGTATTTTTACATCTGGGACAAAGGTGTGGTATTCCCGATATTTTTGAAAGCTTGGAGGGAGTCCAATAGACCCTGTATGCCGTGTAGAGGTGATTTCTTCTGAGGTTAGCAGGTTTCACTATTTTTTGAGATGTTGCAAATGAGTCTAACCAGACCTCCGATTGTTTCTCCGGGTTATCTCCTATTGTATCCCCCCAAAGTTTCGAAATCTCTTCCTCCTGCCTATCCTTTGCCCCAATGAGTATGTTATACCATACTGAAACCTCACCCTTCCACCCTTCTTGTCTGTTAGCTAGATCTAAACATTCGCAACCCACTGTTTCTGACACCCAATTTTGGCTTCCCCACCATGATGATATTTGATAGTATTTAAACCTCGCTAGGGACCCTCCCGTCAGATTAGATATAGATGTCCAATCTAATAGTTCTTGATTTACCTGGACATCTCCCCCTCGTTTTAAACCAGCCTCTCTCAGGGGAAGGGAGAGTCGATCTAGTAAGCATTCAGGTGTTCCGGGGGAGTCCCAAATTGGTGCCAAGAAGTTGTAGTAGGGGATATTCCAAATTTTGCAGGCTGCTTGCCATAATTTTAAGACTGTTAGTAAAATTTTAAGGCGGACTTTTGTATAAAATTTTTGGGCGCCAAATTTAAACAAAAAAAATTCAAGACCCTTAGGAAGGTCGGATAACAAAGCTTGAAACAAACGACCATGTGATGATGAATCTAACTTGTTAGCTAGGAGTCTAAAATTTTTCAACTGGAATGCATAACAGTAAAATAACAAGTCTGGGAAAGCTAATCCTCCTCTTTTTAGCCCCCTCCTCAACTTCTTCCATGCTATTCTTGGTGACTTAGATGCCCAGATAAATGAGCCAATTTTTCCCTGAAGATTTGAAATGTCTTTATTACAAAATGTTAGTGGAATGCTATTAAATAGGAAAGTCACTTTGGGTAATACTACCATTTTAATTAAATTAACTCTTCCATAGATACTAAGAGGAAGGTTGGACCATCTTTGGAGAAGTTTAGTTATCTCTTTTACCACGATCTGCCAGGATACTTTGGGTGTCTCTTGTAGTTTCTGAGTGATGTATATACCCAGTTACCTGATCTTTGTTTTTGTATCTGGTATAAGAACGGGACTATTCCAACTCATTACATCTGTTTTATTTTTGTTGATACCATAACCTGAGACTGCTCCAAATTCCTCTGCTAGATTAAATAACTTTGGGATGGCCTCTAAAGGGTTAGTGGTGTATAGCAACAAATCATCAGCGTTCAATGCCGTCTTTAATTCCAGCCCACCCATATTAAAAGGAAGAATTGTTGGGTCAGAACGTATCGCTATCACAAAAGGCTCAATATACAAATCAAAAAGGAGAGGAGACAGGGGGCAACCCTGCCTCGTCCCTCTTGATGTCTCGAACCAATCTGACAAGGTCCCGTTAATTAAAATCTTAGCTCGAGGACGCCCGTATAGATTTTTGACAGCCTGAATAAAGAGTGGTGGAAAGCCAAACCTTGTAAGGGTGTCCCACAGAAACACCCAGTTAACTTGGTCAAAAGCCTTCGCGGCATCTATTGCCACGATGGTAAGTGGCAGTCCCTTTACTTCGGCATAATCAATTGCACCAATGACCTGAAAAGTCAACTCGTTCAGTTGTCGTCCAGGGATAAAACCCCTTTGATCAGGGTGAATGACAGATCTGATAACTTTGGATAGTGTCTCAGCCAAAATCCCCGAGAATATTTTAAGGTCCGAATTTAAGAGGGATATAGGTCTGTATGACTATGTTCTTTGGGTCCTTATTTGGTTTTGCTATTAAAGTGATGGTTGCCTCAAACCAGGAGGGTGGAATATCTCCTCTTTGATGGTAAATATTGTTAAAAAGGGAGAGTAGGTGTGAAATAGTCACCTCTTCATTATCTTTATAAATCTCAGTTGGCAAGCCATCGGGGCCTGGGGCTTTATTCCTACTCATCTTTTTTAACTGAGCTCTAATTTCCCCCTCAGTAATGTCTCTCGACAAGGTCTTTTTATCTTCTTCATTCAATTGGGGTAAAGTCCTTTGGTACCACCATTTCTCCAAGTCTTCTATTCCAACCTTGATGTTTTCCCGATAGAGTTCTTCCATAAATCCTCTGGCTTCCTCCCTGATCTCTTCTTCCTCAGTTAATTGCTCTCCGGAAGACCTTTGGTTTAGAGTTTCGATGTTGTTTCTGGTCCTGTCTGCTCTGGCCTTCCACGCTAAAAGTGCCCCGCACCTCTCTCCATATTAAAAGTTTTTTAATTTAGTAATCTCCCATCTATCATGGATCTGTTTGTCAGCTCTAGCTTTAAGACTCAGCTGTAATCTTTGAAGCTCCTTTTCTAATTCTGGACTCTTCTCCCTTTCCTCCAAGGCTGCATACTGGAGCTCCTGCTCTTTCTTTTTAATGAAATCTAGTTCTTTAGTTTCTATATCTTTTATCTCTCTTCTTTTTAACCTCATGTGATATCCCAGTAAACCTCTAAGAAAGGCCTTAAATGATTCCCAAACAAACTGCTCTAGTGCTGAGCCCTCATTAAATGAAAAAAATTCCCTTATGCTATTTTTGATTTTAACTCCAATGTTGTCATCTAAGAGAATAGTTCTATCTAGGGTCCATCTTCGTTCAGAAGCGATATTTGTGAAATTAATATTAAGTTGTACTACTGAGTGATCAGAAAGGCCCACGGGAATATGAGTAACAGATAACTGTTTTCAAAGACTGATCTATCAAAAATAAGTCAATTCTCGAAAATTGTTTGTATCTCTTACTGTAAAACGAATATTCTCTGAGGTTGCCGTTCTTAGTTCTCCAGGCATCCAACAGGTTATGGTCTTTCATTATATTTTTAAGAGCAGAGAGGCATTTTTTAGGCAAGATGTATTTTGCTCTAGAGGTGCGATCCAGTTGAATATCTAAAATAAGATTAAAGTCCCCCGCAAGAATCAAAGGTGCCCTACTCGGGATTAAGGCCCTTTCAAGTTTGCCCAAGAAAATTTTGTTGCCGTAAAATACTGCAACAGTGTATGGTGAGCCCGTAATTAAGAGCTCGGCTATCAACCACCTCCCGGTCTGGTCTGTATCCCATCTCTGTACTTTAATGCCCTTGTTTGCTCTAATGATTATTGCAACTCCTCTGGATATTCCCTTTTGCCTTGAACATAGAATGTCCTGAACCCAATGCCTTTTCTCAAAAACCTTTTTACACTCTTTTTCTTCAAGATGTGTCTCTTGAAGTAAGTATATACTGGCTTCGAGATTCTTTAGAAAGTCACATATTCTCTGTTGTTTCTTGAAGCTTCCTATTCCGTTAAGATTCCAGGAGATAATCTTACTACTTGTATGGAGATTTACTGCCATGGCCAGATTTTACTCTCCAGATTACTCTCCAGGGTATTGTCTGAATATCCATATAGATACTTATATATCCGTGTTTGTCTATATATGTAAATGTTAATTTTAGAGTTTCTATGCAAAAATGAGGACTTTTTTCCCCCTCCCTCCCCCAAGGAACCCTCCCTTCATCTTGGGCGTTTGTCCTGCCCCTATGGAGCTCTCCACCTTACAGCACTATGTCTACCTACTTGTCCCTTGCATCGTTAGCTATATCTGCTATCATCAGCGTGAATTAATGTAAATTAGTGTATTTTTAATACTTCCCCTCTTCCCTTCTCCTTGCCTACCTTCTCCCCAAATTTTTTTTTAAAATTATTTTTTAACTCCCTCAGGTGTGATGTGCGAGCCCCATTGTTGTGTGTGAGTATTTTTTTTTTTTATATACATCGTGCAGTTTAATGTACAGGTTTTATGTTTCTCCTAAATCTGAGTTACTAAATTGGATCTTGACTAACCTACTCCCTTACCTACTCCCTCATTTTCTGTAGCAGTTCGTCTACCTCCTCCGGCTGGTTATAGGAGAAAGTTTTGTTATTCCACATAACCTTAAGCAGGGCTGGAAACCTCATCTGTACTTTTGCTCCCAGTGATCTTAGCTCCGGCATTCTTGATCCCAGTTCCCATTGTCTCTGAGATGTTCTGCCTCCTATGTCCGACCTGATCTGATATGGGTTGGCCGTATAGTGGAGAGAGGCACTTGCTAGAGATCTACTCAGTATCAGCTCTTTAACGGTGTAGGTCTGGAAATAGACCAATATTTTCCTGGGCCCTTTACGATCTTGGTGTATTCTAAAAGGGTCTCTATGGACTCTCTGGACCTCCGCTTTGAGGTCTATATCCGGGCGGTCTTTCAATACCCCCTCCCTTAGGAGTCTGCAGACAAAAGCTTTTATATCCCCTACTTCCTCTCCTTCAGGGATCTTCAAAATGCGAATATTGTTCCTTCTAGAATGAGTTTCCAGTCTTTCCATGTCCATCATTAAAGCCTTATTCTGTTTCTTTAAGGCATTTAATTCCTCACTATTTTCTGTTGTGGAATCTGAAAGGGTAGAGACCTTTTTCTCCAAGGTAGCTGTTCGCGCTTCTATTCCTTCTAATCTGGTTTCCAATAGATCGAACCTGTCGTGTAGTCTTTTCTGATTTGTCTCAGAAATTTTAAACTTCTCCATCAGGTCGCTTCTTAAAGAACAGAGTAGAAGGCCAATCTTGTCAAACTCCTGGGAGGGAGTGGTGATCAAACCAGTGTCTTTCTCTGTAGTTTCTTCTGACGCAACATGGATTACAGGAGCGATTGTGGATGCACTTTTGAGGATTTCCACAGAGTCAATATTACTACTTCCCGCCTTCTCTAATGTTTGTAGATTCAAGGAATCTTGATGAAGAGTAAGATTCTCAGAGGGACTATTAGTTTTATTACAGCTTATTAGAATGTCATTGTCTATATCAGCTGGACTCTCTAGGTCTTCAAGATTTTCCTCAGTTTGAATTTCGGCTAATGGGGTGTACCTGTTAACTAAGACTGGACCTGGTGAGGAGGGGGGTGCCGTATTCTGGATGGGCTGCTGGGCATCTCCCATATTAGCTCCTTCTTCTAAAGAATTCATTTTCTCTAACACCTTGAAATAACTTTTAGGAGAAGGAGTACTTTTTTGCGTTGAAATCTGCTGGGGAGTGTAGGAGAGTAGGGTCTGCAATCCTATGATCACCCAGATTTTTGCTTTTTGCTTCACTGGTTTACGACTTTCCCTGGCTGTGGGCCTGCTAATCAGACCCACAGCCTAGCTGTTCTCTCTATTCCAAATTGTACCCAGGTACTGAATTGGCACTGGGCCCTCTCTAAGTCCCTGTACCCAGGGCTGAGGGGCACCCAGAAGTCTCCCAGGGGCTGCAGCATGTATTATGCCACCCCTGGACTGACTAACCAAACAGACACAACTGGCTGCTTGACAGCTGGGGGCAAGGTGGTGTACTCACCCTTTGCTTTAGATATAGTATTCCTATATCTAAACCTAAATGGACACACAGATCTCCTATCAGTCACTCCTATGGCAGGCCTTGACAATCCTGAAGGCAGAGTGCTTGGAATCGTGTGAGATAGTGCTCTGGCACGAGCTGAGCCTGTCTGCGGCTTTCGGGATCCATCCCTTAGCCGTTTCCATGATATCGCATACCATATACTCTTAAGTGCATTATAATCCTCGCGGTTATATGCCAACTCTGGTATCGCTTTATCAAAACATGTCGAGTAAGGTGTCGTACGAATTGGAATACTAACCCCTCGCCAATTCTGGTGACGGGGTTAGCATTCCACCCTTTTAGAGGGACACGACATGTATGTAACCTGTAACCCCGGTTAAAGTCAGACATAGCCTTAGCTCCACAAAATGGATGCTGCCACCGAGACACAAGTCTGCCCTCCTGCTGCTGGGAGTCCTCCCAGAGCAGGAGGCAAGGACAAAGGGTTTCCTGTCAGGGGCGGTGCCAGCACTGTCCCAGACAGGATTTTGTGTATCCTAGGTAGGCAGGGCTTTAGAGGAAGGTGACTGCAAGTGGCACCCCGGTGCTCACTGTGCATAGGCCGGCTGGAACCAGTTCCAGGGGCACTCCAGCCCCTGGCCTGGGGAAAGCCCGCCAAAGGAGAGGGGTGTAACCACCCCCCTCCTAGTCCCACCCATAGGGCAGGACTTAGTCGCGTGCCAGCCCCCTTTTTTCAGGATAAAGGTGGGAACTGGCCCCCTTCCAAATTAGATCAATCTTTGAATCCTGAACCGACTTTCAACGAGAGGAACTCAAGACTCTTCCTAAGATTTTCTCCCTTGTGACTAAGGAGTAGTCACCCTGCAGCAGCAGGCACCATCCAAGCATCGCGGTCTGCTGTAAGTCTCTCCTCCGGATCAAGACTGCCCAGCACGACGAGAACCGGCTTCCCTGGCACCTCTGACCTCTACCCACATCATCAGCCCAGCTGTGACCCGTGGGTTTGACGAGACCTCGAGGGACCGGCCATCTTCCAAGACTGCACGACGCTTGACCAGCACGACTCCCGAGTGACCCTCGACCGAGTGCTTTGGGGTAAGAGAAGCCCCGACCCTGAGCAGCACCAGCACCGAAGTTCAGCCCCCCTGCATCCACGAGATCTGCGTGGGGCCCTTCTGCTCTTTGCTGCCCACCGCGTTGTTTAGGTAACTTGCCCGTTGGCTAGTGGCCCTTTCACGACGCTCCACGACGACAACTACTGCTGGTCTGGTTGCTCCAGATTAGCCCTTGCTCCCCTCCAACAGAGGAGCACCCTGGACCCTCCTTGTCCACTCAAGACGCCATTTTAGGTCCACCGCGTGGGCCTTGCATTTGCCAAGACTTGTTGCCCAATCCTGGGTCCAGCGACGTCAGCAGCAGATACCTTCGTGGGACAGCTCGCACCTCCATCCTGGTCGCCGACAACGCCTCCTGGTCCGAGAGACTGCAGAGCCCAGCAGCGCCCACTCACCTGGTCGAGGTGACTTCGTCCGGTGCCACTCTGGTGCCCACCTAAATCACTGGCTAGTGATTCAGAACTTGGTCCCCTCTGCTTTCAGGTCTTCTTCTTCCTTGATCCAGGCTTGGATCACTACGAACTTTCTTCACTGGCCGCCTGCCAGCAACTCTTTCTTCAGGCTCCTGGTTCTTCAACGTGGGTTTCCGACGCAACTTCAACCCTATGCAGCCGCAGCCCCTGGGCTAGGTAAACCAAGTACTCCGGTGCTTCAGCATAGTCCAACACTCCAAGTGTTCGGATCCACCCTTGTTTTCGACCCACCTAGTCGGGTTCGCCCGAGAACAGTAACTTTGTGACTACTAGCCTCCATAGACTTTTTCCCGCCTTACGCGTGAGAGTTCCCACTCTGCACACGACGTCCACAGGCCTCCTGCAACTAATCTAAGTGTTTAGCATTGTAGGACTAGCGTTTCTAAAGTCTATGAGAATAGTTACTTACCTGCTAGCAGTTCGCATTCCACTTTTGTATTATATGGTTTTTCGTGCCCCTAGGGCATTTGTGTAAATTGTGCGACTTAAAGTATTTTCGTAAGAGTTTTGTTGTGTGCTTAGCTCCCTGACTCATAAAGAGTTCAGGTTAGTCTTGTTATAAATAAATATCTGTTTATTTTCATAACAACTTGTGTGGTGTCCTTTCACTTGGTGTTCAAGGGGTAATGTGATGGTAAAACAGCTGGCTTAACACGCCCTCTAGAGTATTAGCCTTAGACTGCTCGTATCCATGCTACTAGGATAGCTGGTCTATAAGGTTGACTTACAACCAATCATCAATAAGGGTTGTTTGGACTGATACAAAGTGCTCACTAGAATAGTGAACATTATATATCAGGCCAACTTCTCACATTGGTGAGCAGCGGTTGGGATTTGAGCTTGCTGTTGTTTTACCACACATATCCTAAGAATATCATTTGAAAGATCACATAAGTACTAAAGGTACATATAACTTAGCTTAGAATACTCTGAGTTCTACTGAACCAGCTGTTGTAGCTCCTAGGGCCTAGCACACCCTAAACTACAACTCTAGCAAGGGATCAGTAGGTAAACAAATAGTGTAGGTAAGTGCACCACTTACACCTCACTAGAAAAGCATGTCTAACCATGGAGAGTCCACTGAGACTCCCCTGGTAAGCATTGACCCTCCACAGGTCACTTCAAGATATGCAGCTCTCAGTTTCCAGGAGATGAGACAAGTGTGTACCTCCAGGAAACTGAAACAGGGGTCTAACCCCACCATTCCCTTTCTGATAGGTCTCTTAGAGACCTATGATGCGAGAAAGATTTCTCAGCTAGATGGGAATATGCCAGCCTTAGAGGGTACCTCTGGGGATCCAGACCTCCACAACACTGACAATGCAGTTGAGGAGGAGGAACTCGAGGAGCTCTCTGGGGATGAGGTAGACAAAGGTCTTGAGGTAGTCAGAAGGCTAACTAGGGCCAACTTAGACTTACTTGGGCTAGGATCTGGGGGAATATATGATGTTACCACGATTGCAAGTTCCACGCATGGCATTACCACGCGAATTTTAGTTCGCAAGTGGCTTTACCACGCTGGAATTTACAACAATGGATTATAACACGCGTAGAAACGTCCACTAAGCACAAATGAAACATAATGAAATTGATAGGCAAAAAAAGTATGTCTAGAGTTTGTAGTAACTGCTTAACCCATTCGATCGTTTTTTTTCAACATTCAAAAACAACAAATTACCCTAGATTTATAAATTCTTTTATTTTACTGTGCGCTTAAATATTTATATATTTTAAATAAAGATTATTTACTTACCTTACACCTTCCCGTCTTTCACCAGCAGCCCTTCCTTCCATCCACCATCGAAACAAGCGTCAAAACACGTCTACCAACATTGAAAACGGACTGCTATTTTGACGTACACGGCACGTCTTTGGGGGAGGCACTTTCCTTTTTCTTCAGTGGTACTGAAGTGCGTATTTTTATTTTCGAAGTAACCTGCTCCTTTGTTTTTTTTTTTTTTTGGGGGGGAGACCCCCCCAGCCCCCCCAAGTACCCCCCCAGCCCCTCCCCAGCCCCCAAGCCCACGCAGAACGACTGGAAGGAATACCATGTCTCCCCCCAAAGCCCACGCAGAACGTACTTGCGTGGTAGTGGAGGTCGTGGAAGGCACCCGCGTTTAAAAGACGTTTTCGTGGTAAGTGACTCGTGGAAAACGTTATTAGTGGTAATTACTTCGTAGTAAATGATGTTTCCCGATCTGGGGGACCCCCAGTACTGACCCTAAGTAGGCCTAACCTTGGAGTTAGGAGAGATAGATCTCTTTCTAGGGACTCCAATAGATCTCTGCACTCTAATGCCTCTTCTCAGAGGAGGAGGAACTCTCCCCAGAGGAGATTGACTTCCCCTCAGAGAATGGAGCATGAAGCTAGGATGAGACAGGCTACTCTGAGGATTGAAAGGGAAGAACTTGCCCTGGCCAAAGAGAAGCTTGCCTTTGCAAGAGAGCAGCAGATGAGTGGGTTAGCTCCCACTGGTGGCAGCAATCTCCCAAGAGAAAAAGAGAAGGGTTTAGATACTAGACACCTGACAAAGATAGTGCCCCCCTTTAAGCAAGGGGATGACATCCAGAAATGGATGGCTGCTCTGGAGAGGGCCTGCACTGTGCAGTGCATTCCCCAGAGCCAGTGGGCAGCTATACTGTGGCTCTCCTTTGATGGTAAAGGTAGAGATAAGCTCCTCACTACTAGAGTTGAGGATGCTAACAATTACCAGGTCCTGAAAAATACACTGGTTGATGGGTTTGGCTTAACAACTGAGCAGTACAGGTTGCTGTTCAGAGACACCCAGAAAACTCAGTCTCAGGACTGGTCTGACTTTGTGGATTGTGCCACTAAGGCTTTGGAGGGCTGGTTGCTGGGTAGCAAGGTTACAGATTACACAGGATTGTATAATCTTATGATGAGAGAACAGATTTTAAATAACTGTCAGAACCAGTTGTTGCACCAGCACCTTGTTGATTCAGATCTGACCTCTCCCCAAGAATTGGGAAAGAAGGCAGACAAATGGGTCAGAACAAGGATCAAGCAGAACCAGAACCAGAACCAGGGTGGTCAGAAGAAAGCAGACCAGAAGGGTAATACAAAAAGTGAACAAAATGACCAGAAGTCTTCGACAGGTCCCCAACAAACCAAAGAGGGTGGGGGTCAGGCTTCACCCCAGAAAAAGAAGACTACAGAAGGCCAGTCAAAAAGGTGGTGCCAGTACTGTAAAAGTAAATCTCACTGGTTTAGTGAGTGCACCAAAAGAGGAGGGCAATCTCCTACCACTACAGCCCCTAAGGCAACTGCACCCCCTAGTACAGTCAGTAGTGGTAGTGCACCTCCCAAGGCATTAGTTGGGTTAACCTTGGGAACTGAGGGGTCTGACAACTTAGTTGGCACACTCACTCAGGCTGTCCTTGTCTGTACAGGGGACATGGATATGTCCCCTGATGCAAGTCCAAATACTTTGGGCAAATACAGGCAGACACCTTTGATAAATGGCAAAATGGCTCAGGCCTATAGGGACACTTGTGCCAGTGTCACCATGGTGACACCTAACTTTGTGGACCCTGGACAGATCATGCCAGGTACAGATTTCCTGGTGACCAATGCCAGCAACGTCACTACCAGTCATAGTATGGCGATTGTTGCTTTCTCCTGGGGAGGGGTAAAAGGCCAAAAGAAAGTTGTGGTTAGTTCAGACCTCCCAGTAGATTGTTTGTTGGGCAATGATTTGGAGTCATCACTATGGTCAGAAGTGGAGCAGAGGACTCACATGGAAATGTTAGGCTTGCCAGCACATGTGCTTGCTGTGACTAGGTCACAGGCCAGAGGATGCCCCACTGAACAGGTGCTGGATCCTGAAACTATGGACCAGACACCTTCCAAGAAGAAGAGCAGTAGGGTTAAGGCATTGCCTTCCCCCTTGCCCCAGGTTGAGGATCAAGTCTCTGAGGAGGCTGATCTGAGAGAGCTGAGGGAAACTGAGCCTAAAGAGCTTGAACTTGATCAAGTTGAGTTTCTGGGCTCAGTGAGACCCTCCAGAGAAGACCTGGGGAAGGCACAGTTAGACTGCCCTTCCCTTGAACCCCTCAGACAGCAGGCTGCTGCTGAGGCTGCAGGGAATGCCACAGGTGCCCACAGGGTATACTGGGAAGATGGACTCCTGTACTCTGAGTCAAGAGACCCCAAGCCTGGTTCAACCAGGAGGCTGGTCATCCCCGTGTCTCTGAGAGGTTTCCTTCTCACCTTGGCCCATGTGATTCCCCTTGCAGGTCACTTAGGCCAGACAAAGACTTGGGACAGACTTGTCTCACACTTTCACTGGCCCACATGAATGAGAATACCAAGGAGTTTTGTCGCTCCTGTGTCACTTGCCAAGCCAGTGGTAAGTCAGGTGGCACAACAAAGGCCCCCCTCATACCACTACCTGTGGTGGGGGTCCCCTTTGAAAGAGTGGGGATTGACATTGTTGGTCCAATGGAACCCCAGACAGCATCAGGGCACAAGTTTATACTGGTGGTGGTGGACCATGCCACCAGGTATCCTGAAGCTATTCCACTTAGGACCACTACAGCACCTGTAGTGGCAAGAGCCCTAGTTGGAGTGTTCTCCAGAGTGGGCTTCCCTAAGGAGGTTGTTTCTGATAGAGGTGCAAACTTCATGTCAGGATATCTGACTGCAATGTGGAAGGAATGTGGTGTCAACTACAAGTTCACTACACCCTATCACCCACAGTGCAATGGGCTTGTTGAGAGATTCAACAGGACCCTTAAAGGGATGATTCATGGACTACCTGAACCTCTTAGGAGAAGATGGGATGTCCTGATACCCTGCCTCTTGTTTGCTTACAGAGAGGTCCCACAGAAGGGGGTTGGCTACAGCCCTTTTGAACTTCTGTTTGGACATCCTGTAAGAGGACCCCTTTGTTTGGTAAAGGAAGGATGGGAGAGACCTCTCAAAAAGCCTGGAACAAACATTGTGGACTATGTACTTGGTCTCCGCTCCAGGATGGCTGAGTATATGGAAAAGGCATCCAAAAACCTTGAGGCCAGCCAAGAACTCCAAAAAGCTTGGCATGACCAAAAGGCTGTCCTGACTGTGTACAAGCCTGGACAGAAGGTGTGGGTGCTAGAGCCAGTGGCCCAAGCAGCACTCAAAGACAAATGGTCTGGGCCCCACACAATCATTGAGCAAAAGGGAGAGGTCACCTACCTGGTGGACCTTGGAACTCCCAGGAGCCCCCTCAGGGTGCTCCATGTGAACAGGCTCAAGGCATATGTTGACAGGAAGGACATGAGCTTGCTCATGGCCACAGTTGAGGGACAGGAGGAAGAGAGTGACCCTCTCCCAGACCTGCTCACTCAGAATCCTGATGATGGCTCAGTAGATGGTGTTGTCTTTTGTGGCAGCCTCTCTGAACATCAGCAACAGGATTGTAGACAAGTTCTGCAATCCTTCAGACATATGTTCTCTCTGACACCCAGCCAAACTGATTGGTGTACCCATGAAGTTGACACTGGAGACAGTCTGCCTGTCAAGAGTAAAATCTACAGACAGCCTGATCATGTCAGAGACTGCATCAAGACAGAGGTGCAGAAAATGTTGGAGCTGGGAGTCATTGAGCCCTCAGATAGCCCTTGGGCTAGCCCAGTAGTTCTAGTGCCAAAGCCTCACACCCAGGGTGGTAAGAAAGAGATGAGGTTTTGCGTAGACTACAGAGGCCTCAATGCAGTCACTAAGACTGATGCCCACCCAATACCAAGAGCAGATGAACTTATTGATAGATTGGCTTCTGCCAACTACTTAAGCACATTTGACCTGACAGCTGGGTATTGGCAAATCAGGTTAGCTGAGGAAGCCAAGCCCAAGACAGCATTTTCTACCCCTGGTGGGCATTATCAGTTTGTGGTAATGCCCTTTGGTTTGAAAAATGCACCTGCCACCTTCCAAAGGCTGGTGAATCGAGTTCTCACTGGGTTGGATGTCTTCTGTGCAGCATATCTTGATGATATTGCTGTCTTTAGCTCCACCTGGGAGGATCACCTGGTCCACCTGAGGAAAGTGTTAGAGGCTCTGCAAAAGGCAGGCCTCACTATCAAGGCCACCAAGTGCCAGATAGGGCAGACACAGGTTGTATACCTGGGCCACCTTGTAGGTGGAGGCCAGGTTCAGCCATTGGAGAGCAAGATCCAGACCATCAAGGACTGGGCTCCTCCAACCACCCAGACTCAGGTTCGAGCTTTCTTGGGCCTGACTGGGTATTACAGGAAATTTGTCAGAAATTATGGATCTATTGTGACTCCACTTAATAACCTGACAAGTAAAAAGATGCCAAAGAAAGTTCAGTGGACAGCAAGCTGTCAGAAAGCATTCAATGACCTAAAGCAGGCCATGTGCACAGCACCTATCCTAAAGAGTCCAGACTTCTCCAAATCATTCATTGTCCAAACAGATGCTTCTGAGTTGGGTGTGGGAGCTGTTCTATCTCAACTGAATTCTGATGGTAATGACCAGCCCATTGCTTTTATTAGCAGAAGGCTGACCCCCAGAGAGACAAATTGGTCAGCTATTGAGAGGGAGGCCTTTGCTGTGGTATGGGCCCTGAAGAAGTTGAGGTCCTACTTGTTTGGAACTCACTTCACAGTTCAGACCGACCATAAGCCCCTCTTATGGCTAAGTCAGATGAAGGGTGAAAACCCCAAACTACTTAGGTGGTCCATTTCCCTACAGGGGATGGATTTTACAGTGGAGCATAGACCTGGTACTGATCATGGCAATGCCGATGGGCTCTCCAGGTATTTCCACTTAGAGCAAGAAGACTCACCTGGTCAAGGTTAGTTTATTGTCCCAAAGTTTGGGGGGGGGGGGTCATGTAGGAGAGTAGGGTCTGCAATCCTATGATCACCCAGATTTTTGCTTTTTGCTTCACTGGTTTACGACTTTCCCTGGCTGTGGGCCTGCTAATCAGACCCACAGCCTAGCTGTTCTCTCTATTCCAAATTGTACCCAGGCAATGAATTGGCACTGGGCCCTCTCTAAGTCCCTGTACCCAGGGCTGAGGGGCACCCAGAAGTCTCCCAGGGGCTGCAGCATGTATTATGCCACCCCTGGACTGACTAACCAAACAGACACAACTGGCTGCTTGACAGCTGGGGGCAAGGTGGTGTACTCACCCTTTGCTTTAGATATAGTATTCCTATATCTAAACCTAAATGGACACACAGATCTCCTATCAGTCACTCCTATGGCAGGCCTTGACAATCCTGAAGGCAGAGTGCTTGGAATCGTGTGAGATAGTGCTCTGGCACGAGCTGAGCCTGTCTGCGGCTTTCGGGATCCATCCCTTAGCCGTTTCCATGATATCGCATACCATATACTCTTAAGTGCCTTATAATCCTCGCGGTTATATGCCAACTCTGGTATCGCTTTATCAAAACATGTCGAGTAAGGTGTCGTACGAATTGGAATACTAACCCCTCGCCAATTCTGGCGAAGGGGTTAGCAATCCACCCTTCTAGAGGGACATGACATGTATGTAACCTGTAACCCCGGTTAAAGTCAGACATAGCCTTAGCTCCACAAAATGGATGCTGCCACCGAGACACAAGTCTGCCCTCCTGCTGCTGGGAGTCCTCCCAGAGCAGGAGGCAAGGACAAAGGGTTTCCTGTCAGGGGCGGTGCCAGCACCGTCCCAGACAGGATTTTGTGTATCCTAGGTAGGCAGGGCTTTAGAGGAAGGTGACTGCAAGTGGCACCCCGGTGCTCACTGTGCATAGGCCGGCTGGAACCAGTTCCAGGGGCACTCCAGCCCCTGGCCTGGGGAAAGCCCGCCAAAGGAGAGGGGTGTAACTACCCCCCTCCTAGTCCCACCCATAGGGCAGGACTTAGTCGCGTGCCAGCCCTCTTTTTTCAGGATAAAGGTGGGAACTGGCCCCCTTCCAAATTAGATCAATCTTTGAATCCTGAACCAACTTTCAACGAGAGGAACTCAAGACTCTTCCTAAGATTTTCTCCCTTGTGACTAAGGAGTAGTCACCCTGCAGCAGCAGGCACCATCCAAGCATCGCGGTCTGCTGAAAGTCTCTCCTCCGGATCAAGACTGCCCAGCACGACGAGAACCGGCTTCCCTGGCACCTCTGACCTCTACCCACATCATCAGCCCAGCTGTGACCCGTGGGTGTGACGAGACCTCGAGGGACCGGCCATCTTCCAAGACTGCACGACGCTTGACCAGCACGACTCCCGAGTGACCCTCGACCGAGTGCTTTGGGGTAAGAGAAGCCCCGACCCTGAGCAGCACCAGCACCGAAGTTCAGCCCCCCTGCATCCACGAGATCTGCGTGGGGCCCTTCTGCTCTTTGCTGCCCACCGCGTTGTTTAGGTCACTTGCCCGTTGGCTAGTGGCCCTTTCACGACGCTCCACGACGACAACTACTGCTGGTCTGGTTGCTCCAGACTAGCCCTTGCTCCCCTCCAACAGAGGAGCACCCTGGACCCTCCTGGTCCACTCAAGACGCCATTTTAGGTCCACCGCGTGGGCCTTGCATTTGCCAAGACTTGTTGCCCAATCCTGGGTCCAGCGACGTCAGCAGCAGATACCTTCGTGGGACAGCTCGCACCTCCATCCTGGTCGCCGACAACGCCTCCTGGTCCGAGAGACTGCAGAGCCCAGCAGCGCCCACTCACCTGGTCGAGGTGACTTCGTCCGGTGCCACTCTGGTGCCCACCTAAATCACTGGCTAGTGATTCAGAACTTGGTCCCCTCTGCTTTCAGGTCTTCTTCTTCCTTGATCCAGGCTTGGATCACTACGAACTTTCTTCACTGGCCGCCTGCCAGCAACTCTTTCTTCAGGCTCCTGGTTCTTCAACGTGGGTTTCCGACGCAACTTCAACCCTATGCAGCCGCAGCCCCTGGGCTAGGTAAACCAAGTACTCCGGTGCTTCAGCATAGTCCAACACTCCAAGTGTTCGGATCCACCCTTGTTTTCGACCCACCTAGTCGGGTTCGCCCGAGAACAGTAACTTTGTGACTACTAGCTTCCATAGACTTTTTCCCGCCTTACGCGTGAGAGTTCCCACTCTGCACACGACGTCCACAGGCCTCCTGCAACTAATCTAAGTGTTTAGCATTGTAGGACTAGCGTTTCTAAAGTCTATGAGAATAGTTACTTACCTGCTAGTAGTTCGCATTCCACTTTTATAATTGTGAGAAGTTGGCCTGATGTGCAGTGTTCACTATTCTAGTGATCACTATATATCAGTCCAAACAACCCTTATTGATGATTGGTTGTAAGTCAACCTTATAGACCAGCTATCCTAGTAGCATGGATACGAGCAGTCTAAGGCTAAGACTCTAGAGGGCGTGTTAAGCCAGCTGTTTTACCATCACATTACCCCTTGAACACCCAGTGAAAGGACACCAAACAAGTGTTATGAAAATAAACAATGTATTTATTAGAATCACAACAACCCTGTACTCTTTATGAGGACAGGGTGCTAAGCACACAACAAAACTCTTACGAAAATACTTAAGTTAGCACGTTATACACAAATGCCCGAGGGGCACGAAAAACCATATACTTTAAAAGTGGAATGCGAAATTACTAGCAGGTAAGTACAGTACTAATAGGCTTTGGACTCGCTAGGACTTGACTATAGAATCGTTAGATTACTTCTAGGAGACCTAGGGGACTCGGGTGCAGAGTGTGCACTCTCACGCGGGATGCGGGACAAAGTCTATGGGAGCTAGTAAAGGCAAAGTTAGTGTTCACGGGCGAACCCGACCTGGTAGGGAGAAAACGACAGTGGATCCTGACCCTAGGATAGTGAGGCTATGCTGGGACACCGAAGTGCCGAAGTTACCTAGCCCAGGGGCTGCAGCTGCATAGGTCTGAAAAGACGTCGGGAATCTCGTTGCCGGACCAGGAGCCTGGAAGAAGGAAGTTGCTGGCAGGCGACCAGTGAAGGAAAGTTCGATGGATCCAAGCCTGGATCAAGGAAGAAGAAAACCTGAAAGCAGAGGGGACCAAGTTCTTGAATCACTAGCCAGTGATTAAGTGGGCACCAGGATGGCACCGGGCGAAGTCACCTCGACTAGGTGAGTGGGCGACGCTGGCTCTGCAGATCTCACGGACCAGGAGGCGTTGTCGGCGACCAGGATGGAGAGGCGAGCTGTCCCACGATGGATGAAGCTGTCGGCGTCGAAGTTACCCCGGATTGGGCAACAAGCCTTGGCTAATTCAAGCCCACGCGGTGGACTCAAAATGGCGTCTTGAGTGGACCAGGAGGGTCCGGAGTGCTCCTCTTCTGGAAGGGAGCAAGGGCCAGTCTGGAGCAACCAGACTAGCAGCAGTGATGTCGTCGGGCGTCGTTCAGGAGGCCACAAGCCAGCGGGCTAGTAGCCAAACAACGCGGTGAGCAGTAAAAAGCAGAAGGGCCCCACGCCGATCGTGGAGATGCTGGGGGGCTGCACTTCGGTGCTGGAGCTGCTCAGGGTCGGGGCTTCTCGGACCCCAAAGCACTCACCAGGAAATTACTCGGCGGGCTTGCTGTGCAGAAGTCGTGCAGTCTTGCAGATGGCCGGTCCCTCGAGGTCTCGTCGCACCCACGGTTCTCAGCTGGGCTGTAGAGGTGGGTAGAGGTCAGAGGTGCCAGGGAAGCCGGTTCTCGTCGAGCTGGGCAGTCGGATTCCGGAGGAAGGACTTGCAGCAGACCGCAGTGTTCTTTAGATGGTGCCTGCGGATGCAGGGTGACTACTCCTTAGTCACAAGGGAGAAATCTTAGGAAGAAGTCTTGAGTTCCTTTCGTGGAAAGTAGTTTCAGGATTCAAAGATGATCTGATTTGGAAGGGGGCCAGTTCCTACCTTTATCCTGTAAAAAGGGGCTGGCACGCGACTAAGTCCTGCCCTAGGGGTGGGACTAGGAGGGGGGTGGTTACACCCACTTCCTTGGCGGGCTTTTCCCCAGCACAGGGTCTGGAGTGACCCTGGAACTGGTTCCAGCCAGCCTATGCACAGTGAGCACCGGGGTGCCACGTGCAATCACCTTCCTCTAAAGCCCTGCCTACCTACAATACACAAAACCCTGTCTGGGACGGTGCTGGCACCGCCCCTGGCAGGAAACCCTTTGTCCTTATCTCCTGCTCTGGGAGGACTCCCAGCAGCAGGAGGGCAGACTTGTGTCTCGGTGTCAGCATCCATTTTGTGGAGCTGAGGCTCTGTTTGACTTTAACCGGGGTTAGGGGTTACATACATGTCGTGTCCCTCTAGAAGGGTGGAATGCTAACCCCGTCGCCAGAATTGGCGAGGGGTTAGTATTCCAATTCGTATGACACCTTACTCGACATGTTTTGATAAAGCGATACCAGAGTTGGCATATAACCGCGAGGATTATAATGCACTTAAGAGTATATGGTATGCGATATCATGGAAACGGCCAAGGGATGGATCCCGAAAGCCGCAGACAGGCTCAGCTCATGCCAGAGCACCATCTCACACGATTCCAAGCACTCTGCCTCCAGGATTGTTAAGGCCTGCCATAGGAGTGACTGATAGGAGATCTGTGTGTCCATTTTAGGGTTAGATATAGGTATACTATATCTACAGCAAAGGGTGAGTACACCACCTTGCCCCAGCTGTCGTGCAGCCAGTTGTGTCAGTTTAGTTAGTCAGCCCAGGGGTGGCATAATACATGCTTCAGCCCCTGGGAGACTTCTGGGTACACCTCAGCCCTGGGTACAGGGACTTGGAGAGGGCCCAGTGCCAATTCAGTACTTGAGTACAATTTGGATAGAGAGAACAGCTAGGCTGTGGGTCTGATTAGCAGGCCCACAGCCAGGGAAAGTCGTAAACCAGTGCAGCAAAAAGCAAAAATCTGGGTGATCATAGGATTGCAGACCCTACTCTCCTACATGACCCCCCCCAAACTTTGGGACAATAAACTAACCTTGACCAGGTGAGTCTTCTCACCTGGAGAGCCCATCAGCATTGCTGTGATCAGTACCAGGTCTATGCTCCACTGTAAAATCCATCCCCTGTAGGGAAATGGACCACCTAAGCAGTTTGGGGTTTTCACCCTTCATCTGATTTAGCCACAAGAGGGGCTTATGGTCTGTCTGAATGGTGAAGTGAGTGCCAAACAAGTAGGCCCTCAGCTTCTTCAGGGCCCAGACCACAGCAAAGGCCTCCCTCTCAATAGCTGACCAATTTTTCTCTCTGGGTGTCAACCTTCTACTAATGAAAGCAATAGGCTGATCATTACCATCAAAATTCAGTTGAGACAGAACAGCCCCCACACCCAACTCAGAAGCATCTGTTTGGACAATGAATGGCTTGGAGTAATCTGGACTCTTTAGGATAGGTGCTGTGCACATGGCCTGCTTTAGGTCATTGAATGCTTTCTGACAGCTTGCTGTCCACTGAACTTTCTTTGGCATCTTTTTGCTTGTCAGGTCATTAAGAGGGGTCACTATGGACCCATAATTTCTGACAAACTTCCTATAGTACCCAGTCAGGCCCAAGAAAGCTCGAACCTGAGTCTGGGTGATTGGAGGAGTCCAGTCCTTGATGGCCTGTATCTTACTCTCCAGTGGCTGAACCTGGCCTCCACCTACAAGGTGGCCCAGGTATACAACCTGTGTCTGCCCTATCTGGCACTTTGTGGCCTTGATAGTGAGGCCTGCCTTTTGCAGGGCCTCTAACACTTTCCTCAGGTGGACCAGGTGATCCTCCCAGGTGGAGCTAAAGACAGCAATATCGTCTAGATATGCTGCACAGAAGTCATCCAGCCCAGTGAGGACTTGATTCACCAACCTTTGGAAGGTGGCAGGTGCATTTTTCAGTCCAAAGGTCATTACCACAAATTGATAATGCCCTCCAGGGGTAGAAAATGCTGTCTTGGGTTTGGCCTCCTCAGCTAACCTGATTTGCCAATACCCAGCTGTCAAATCAAATGTACTTAAGAAGTTGGCAGAAGCCAATTTATCTATAAGTTCATCTGCTCTTGGTATTGGGTGGGCATCAGTCTTAGTGACTGCATTGAGGCCTCTGTAGTCTACGCAAAACCTCATCTCTTTCTTACCACCCTGGGTGTGAGGCTTTGGCACTAGAACTACTGGGCTAGCCCAAGGGCTATCTGAGGGCTCAATGACTCCCAGCTCCAACATTTTCTGCACTTCAGTTTTGATGCAGTCTCTAACATGATCAGGCTGTCTGTAGATTTTACTCTTGACAGGCAGACTGTCTCCAGTGTTAACATCATGGGTACACCAATCAGTTTGGCTGGGTGTCAGAGAGAACATATGTCTGAAGGATTGCAAGACTTGCCTGCAATCCTGTTGCTGATGTTCAGTGAGGCTGCCACAAAAGACAACACCATCAACTGATCCATCATCAGGATTCTGAGTGAGCAGGTCTGGGAGAGGGTCACTCTCTTCCTCCTGTCCCTCATCTGTGGCCATGAGCAAGCTCATGTCCTTCCTGTCAACATATGCCTTGAGCCTGTTAACATGGAGCACTCTGAGAGGGCTCCTGGGAGTTCCAAGGTCCACCAAGTAGGTAACCTCTCCCTTTTGCTCAATGATGGTGTGGGGCCCAGACCATTTGTCTTTCAGAGCTGCTGGGGCCACTGGCTCCAGCACCCACACCTTCTGTCCTGGCTGGTACACAGTCAGAACAGCCTTTTGGTCATGCCAAGCTTTTTGAAGTTCCTGGCTGGCCTCAAGGTTTTTAGATGCCTTTTCCATATACTCAGCCATCCTGGAGCGGAGACCAAGTACATAGTCCACTATGTTGGTTGCAGGCTTTTTGAGAGGTCTCTCCCATCCTTCCTTCACCAAACACAGGGGTCCTCTTACAGGATGCCCATACAAAAGCTCAAAAGGGCTGTAGCCAACCCCCTTCTGTGGGACCTCTCTGTAAGCAAACAAGAGGCAGGGGATCAGGACATCCCATCTTCTCCTAAGAGTTTCAGGTAGTCCATGAATCATCCCTTTCAGGGTCCTGTTGAATCTCTCAACAAGCCCATTGCATTGTGGGTGGTAGGGTGTGGTGAACTTGTAGTTTACACCACACTCCTTCCACATTGCAGTCAGATATCCTGACATGAAGTTTGTACCTCTGTCAGAAACGACCTCCTTAGGGAAACCCACTCTGGAGAACACTCCAACTAGGGCTCTTGCCACTACAGGTGCTGTAGTGGTCCTAAGGGGAATAGCTTCAGGATACCTGGTGGCATGATCCACCACCACCAGTATAAACTTGTGCCCTGATGCTGTCTGGGGTTCCATTGGACCAACAATGTCAATCCCCACTCTTTCAAAGGGAACCCCCACCACAGGTAGTGGTATGAGAGGGGCCTTTGTTGTGCCACCTGACTTACCACTGGCTTGGCAAGTGACACAGGAGCGACAAAACTCCTTGGTATTCTCATTCATATGGGGCCAGTGAAAGTGTGAGACAAGCCTGTCCCAAGTCTTTGTCTGACCTAAATGACCTGCAAGGGGAATCTCATGGGCCAAGGTGAGAAGGAAACCTCTCAGAGACAAGGGGATGACCAGCCTCCTGGTTGCACCAGGCTTGGGGTCTCTTGACTCAGAGTACAGGAGTCCATCTTCCCAGTATACCCTGTGGGCACCTGTGGCATTCCCTGCAGCCTCAGCAGCAGCCTGCTGTCTGAGGGGTTCAAGGGAAGGGCAGCTCAACTGTTCCTTCCCCAGGTCTGCTCTGGAGGGTCCCCCTGAGCCCAGAAACTCAACTTGATCAAGTTCAAGCTCTTTAGGCTCAGTTTCCCTCAGCTCTTCCAGATCAGCCTCCTCAGAGACTTGATCCTCAACCTGGGGCAAGGGGGAAGGCAAAGCCTTACCCTTACTGCTCTTCTTCTTGGAAGGTGTCTGGTCCATAATTTCAGGATCCAGCACCTGTTCAGTGGGGCATCTTCTGGCCTGTGACCTAGTCACAGCAAGCACATGTGCTGGCAAGCCTAACATTTCCATGTGAGTCCTCTGCTCCACTTCTGACCATTGTGATGACTCCAAATCATTGCCCAACAAACAATCAACTGGGAGGTCTGAACTGACTACAACTTTCTTTTGTCCCTTCACTCCACCCCAGGAGAAAGCCACAATTGCCACACTATGACTTCCCGACGGCCCCCCAGCGCCTAGAGACCCTTACGGGTGATTGTGCGCTTTACAAATGTGGACTTTACTTTTTACTTTATGACTAGTAGTGACATTGCTGGCATTGGTCACCAGGAAATCAGTACCTGGCATGATCTGTCCAGGGTCCACAAAGTTAGGTGTCACCATGGTGACACTGGCACAAGTGTCCCTATAGGCCTGAGCCATTTTGCCATTAATCAAAGGCGTCTGCCTGTATTTGCCCAAAGTATTGGGACTTATCTCAGGGGTTATATCCATATCCCCTGTACAGACAAGGACAGCCTGAGTGAGTGTGCCAACTAAGTTGTCAGACCCCTCAGTTCCCAAGGTTAACCCAACTAATGCCTTGGGAGGTACACTACCACTACTGACTGTACTAGGGGGTGCAGTTGCCTTAGGGGCTGTAGTGGCAGGAGTTTGTCCTCCTCTTTTGGTGCACTCACTAAACCAGTGAGATTTACTTTTGCAGTACTGGCACCACCTTTTTGACTGGCCTTCTTGAGTCTTCTTCTTCTGGGAAGCCTGACCCCCACCCTCTTTGGTTTGTTGGGGACCTGGTGAAGACTTCTGGTCATTTTGCTCATTCTTAACATTACCCTTCTGGTCTGCTTTCTTCTGACCACCCTGGTTCTGGTTCTGGTTCTGCTTGATCCTTGTCCTGACCCATTTGTCTGCCTTCTTTCCCAATTCTTGGGGAGAGGTCAGATCTGAATCAACAAGGTGCTGGTGCAACAACTGGTTCTGACAATTGTTTAAAATTTGTTCTCTCATCATTAGATTATACAATCCTGTGTAATCTGTAACCTTGCTACCCAGCAACCAGCCCTCCAAAGCCTTAGTGGCACAATCCACAAAGTCAGACCAGTCCTGAGACTGAGTTTTCTGGGTGTCTCTGAACAGCAACCTGTACTGCTCAGTGGTTAAACCAAACCCATCAACCAGTGTATTCTTCAGGACCTGGTAATTGTTAGCATCCTCTACTCTTGTAGTGAGGAGCGTATCTCTACCTTTACCATCAAAGGAAAGCCACAGTATAGCTGCCCACTGACTCTGGGGAATGCACTGCACAGTGCAGGCCCTCTCCAGAGCAGCCATCCATTTCTGGATATCATCCCCTTGCTTAAAGGGGGGCACTATTTTAGTCAGGTGTTTAGTATCTAAACCCTTCTCTCTATCTCTTGGGAGATTGCTGCCACCAGTGGGAGCTAGCCCACTCATCTGCTGCTCTCTAGCAAAGGCAAGCTTCTCTTTGGCCAGGGCAAGTTCTTCCCTTTCAATCCTCAGTTCAGCTTGTCTCATCCTAGCTTCATGCTCCCTTCTCTGAGGGGAAGTAAATCTCCTCTGTGGAGGATTCCTTCTCCCCTGAGAAGAGGCATTAGAGTGCAGAGATCTATTGGAGTCCCTAGAAAGAGATCTATCTCTCCTAACTCCAAGGTTAGGCCCACTTCGGGTCAGTACTGGGGGTCCCCCAGATCCTAGCCCAAGTAAGTCTAAGTTGGCCCTGGTTAGCCTTCTGACTACCTCAAGACCTTTGTCTACCTCATCCCCAGAGAGTTCCTCCTGATCCTCCTCCTCCTCAACTGCAGTAGCAGTGTTGGGGAGGTCTGGATCCCCAGAGGTTCCCTCTAAGGCTGGCATGTTCTCATGTAACTGAGAAAGCTTTCTGGCATCATATGTCTCTAAGAGACCTATCAGAAAGGGAATGGTGGGGTTAGACCCCTGCTTCAGTTTCCTGGAGACACAGATCTGTCTCATCTCCTGGAAACTGAGAGCTGCATTTCTTGAAGTGACCTGTGGGGGGTCAACACTGACCAGGGGAGTCTCAGTAGATTCTCCCTGGGTAGACATGCTTTTCTAGTGAGGTGTAAGTGGTGCACTTACCTACACTATGTGTTTGCCTACTGATCCCTTGCTAGAGTTGTAGTTTAGGGTGTGCTAGGCCCTAGGAGCTACAACAGCTGGTTCAGTAGAACTCAGAGTATTCTAAGCTAAGTTATATGTACCTTTAGTACTTATGTGATCTTTCACAAGATATTCTTAGGGCATGTGTGGTAAAACAACAGCAAGCTCAAATCCCAACCGCTGCTCACCAATGTGAGAAGTTGGCCTGATGTGCAGTGTTCACTATTCTAGTGATCACTATATATCAGTCCAAACAACCCTTATTGATGATTGGTTGTAAGTCAACCTTATAGACCAGCTATCCTAGTAGCATGGATACGAGCAGTCTAAGGCTAAGACTCTAGAGGGCGTGTTAAGCCAGCTGTTTTACCATCACATTACCCCTTGAACACCCAGTGAAAGGACACCACACAAGTGTTATGAAAATAAACAATGTATTTATTAGAATCACAACAACCCTGTACTCTTTATGAGGACAGGGTGCTAAGCACACAACAAAACTCTTACGAAAATACTTAAGTTAGCACGTTATACACAAATGCCCGAGGGGCACGAAAAACTATATACTTTAAAAGTGGAATGCGAAATTACTAGCAGGTAAGTACAGTACTAATAGGCTTTGGACTCGCTAGGACTTGACTATAGAATCGTTAGATTACTTCTAGGAGACCTAGGGGACTCGGGTGCAGAGTGTGCACTCTCACGCGGGATGCGGGACAAAGTCTATGGGAGCTAGTAAAGGCAAAGTTAGTGTTCACGGGCGAACCCGACCTGGTAGGGAGAAAACGACAGTGGATCCTGACCCTAGGATAGTGAGGCTATGCTGGGACACCGAAGTGCCGAAGTTACCTAGCCCAGGGGCTGCAGCTGCATAGGTCTGAAAAGACGTCGGGAATCTCGTTGCCGGACCAGGAGCCTGGAAGAAGGAAGTTGCTGGCAGGCGACCAGTGAAGGAAAGTTCGATGGATCCAAGCCTGGATCAAGGAAGAAGAAAACCTGAAAGCAGAGGGGACCAAGTTCTTGAATCACTAGCCAGTGATTAAGTGGGCACCAGGATGGCACCGGGCGAAGTCACCTCGACTAGGTGAGTGGGCGACGCTGGCTCTGCAGATCTCACGGACCAGGAGGCGTTGTCGGCGACCAGGATGGAGAGGCGAGCTGTCCCACGATGGATGAAGCTGTCGGCGTCGAAGTTACCCCGGATTGGGCAACAAGCCTTGGCTAATTCAAGCCCACGCGGTGGACTCAAAATGGCGTCTTGAGTGGACCAGGAGGGTCCGGAGTGCTCCTCTTCTGGAAGGGAGCAAGGGCCAGTCTGGAGCAACCAGACTAGCAGCATTGATGTCGTCGGGCGTCGTTCAGGAGGCCACAAGCCAGCGGGCTAGTAGCCAAACAACGCGGTGAGCAGTAAAAAGCAGAAGGGCCCCACGCCGATCGTGGAGATGCTGGGGGGCTGCACTTCGGTGCTGGAGCTGCTCAGGGTCGGGGCTTCTCGGACCCCAAAGCACTCACCAGGAAATTACTCGGCGGGCTTGCTGTGCAGAAGTCGTGCAGTCTTGCAGATGGCCGGTCCCTCGAGGTCTCGTCGCACCCACGGTTCTCAGCTGGGCTGTAGAGGTGGGTAGAGGTCAGAGGTGCCAGGGAAGCCGGTTCTCGTCGAGCTGGGCAGTCGGATTCCGGAGGAAGGACTTGCAGCAGACCGCAGTGTTCTTTAGATGGTGCCTGCGGATGCAGGGTGACTACTCCTTAGTCACAAGGGAGAAATCTTAGGAAGAAGTCTTGAGTTCCTTTCGTGGAAAGTAGTTTCAGGATTCAAAGATGATCTGATTTGGAAGGGGGCCAGTTCCTACCTTTATCCTGTAAAAAGGGGCTGGCACGCGACTAAGTCCTGCCCTAGGGGTGGGACTAGGAGGGGGGTGGTTACACCCACTTCCTTGGCGGGCTTTTCCCCAGCACAGGGTCTGGAGTGACCCTGGAACTGGTTCCAGCCAGCCTATGCACAGTGAGCACCGGGGTGCCACGTGCAGTCACCTTCCTCTAAAGCCCTGCCTACCTACAATACACAAAACCCTGTCTGGGACGGTGCTGGCACCGCCCCTGGCAGGAAACCCTTTGTCCTTATCTCCTGCTCTGGGAGGACTCCCAGCAGCAGGAGGGCAGACTTGTGTCTCGGTGGCAGCATCCATTTTGTGGAGCTGAGGCTCTGTTTGACTTTAACCGGGGTTAGGGGTTACATACATGTCGTGTCCCTCTAGAAGGGTGGAATGCTAACCCCGTCGCCAGAATTGGCGAGGGGTTAGTATTCCAATTCGTATGACACCTTACTCGACATGTTTTGATAAAGCGATACCAGAGTTGGCATATAACCGCGAGGATTATAATGCACTTAAGAGTATATGGTATGCGATATCATGGAAACGGCCAAGGGATGGATCCCGAAAGCCGCAGACAGGCTCAGCTCATGCCAGAGCACCATCTCACACGATTCCAAGCACTCTGCCTCGGGGATTGTTAAGGCCTGCCATAGGAGTGACTGATAGGAGATCTGTGTGTCCATTTTAGGGTTAGATATAGGTATACTATATCTACAGCAAAGGGTGAGTACACCACCTTGCCCCAGCTGTCGTGCAGCCAGTTGTGTCAGTTTAGTTAGTCAGCCCAGGGGTGGCATAATACATGCTTCAGCCCCTGGGAGACTTCTGGGTACACCTCAGCCCTGGGTACAGGGACTTGGAGAGGGCCCAGTGCCAATTCAGTACTTGAGTACAATTTGGATAGAGAGAACAGCTAGGCTGTGGGTCTGATTAGCAGGCCCACAGCCAGGGAAAGTCGTAAACCAGTGCAGCAAAAAGCAAAAATCTGGGTGATCATAGGATTGCAGACCCTACTCTCCTACAGTAATATATGGTTTTTCGTGCCCCTAGGGCATTTGTGTAAATTGTGCGACTTAAAGTATTTTCGTAAGAGTTTTGTTGTGTGCTTAGCTCCCTGACTCATAAAGAGTTCAGGATAGTCTTGTTATAAATAAATATCTGTTTATTTTCATAACAACTTGTGTGGTGTCCTTTCACTTGGTGTTCAAGGGGTAATGTGATGGTAAAACAGCTGGCTTAACACACCCTCTAGAGTATTAGCCTTAGACTGCTCGTATCCATGCTACTAGGATAGCTGGTCTATAAGGTTGACTTACAACCAATCATCAATAAGGGTTGTTTGGACTGATACAAAGTGCTCACTAGAATAGTGAACATTATATATCAGGCCAACTTCTCACAGGGAGGTTTACTACTAATGGCTTTCTTAGAACTAGTTTTCTTCTTACTTTTATGTGGAATTAAAGGTGAAGGCCTCACCTTCTCACCGAGTTCGGCTGAATCTAGAACCCCCTGCTGTTTTAGCTCTAGTTTTGACCTCAGCTGGTATCTATTCTTGACTACCTCTCCTCAGCTCTTTGCCTGCTTACTGTTTGCCCGGTCTCTCCCCTTATACTCTAAGACTCTAGTGGCTTTGGCTGAATATAGTTCTACTTGCGTGGAAGTTTCAGTATCAGACACAAAATCTGTGCTCCCTTCCCTCTGGTTCAACAGAACTGGCACTACTACTTCTGCTACAGGTGAAGCTGCCTCCATACGAACACTACCCTTAGCAGAAGTAACTGGAGAAACTAGGGAAAGGTACTTATTAATTGAAAAATGCCCCCAGCAGACAGGTCCTCTGTAGTGCTGCAGTGGAAAAACGCTTCTCCTGCGCTGCAAAATGTCCCACTTCCAAATAACCCCCTCCTGAATCCCACCACAGCATCTTAATTTGGCACTTATCTTAGGTTTGCAGGGGTGCCTTGGACAAACTCCCACGTTTGTAGTAGACTCCGCCGCCGAGTTTCCCAGGTCTGCTCTAGCCGTTCTTGCTGCCTTGTCTCTCACGTCCTGCGTCCGCCCTTCCTCCACGTCCTCACAGCTTGCGCCTGCTGCAACCATCCCCCTGCTCCAGGGTCCTAGCGCTGGCCGCCGACCACAGCCACCGTAGATTTCCATCGCCTCAGATCTCCTCGTCCGCTAGTAGCAAGTAAGTGCAAGAAAAAAACCTTGTTTTCCTGCTAAAATCGTACATGCAGGCTTCGCGCTACCTGTTCTCACCGTAGGGGGTCTATCGGGACATCCCTTCCGTCAGTCCGATGGGCTCAGGTGAAGAGCTCCGCGACAGCCGCTAGCCTGCCGCCGCCATGTTCCCTCGAGTACCGGTGATCGGCATTCGCTAATTAATTGACTATTGTTCCTTTGTTTCATACTTTTTAACTTCTTGCACAAGAAAAGAGTCAAGCTAGGTAGGCAGTGAAGATAGGTATTATACTTATAGGTATATAGGTGTTGCTAGGTTGCTATTGGTTGATTATATATGTACTACCTTTTTTTATCCCATTGGCTGTGTTCTTAAGCTGAATGGGATTTTTAGTATTTCTTTATATCTTGACTGCTGCTATGAAATATAAATGTAAAAACAACAATTGAGGGACAGAATGCTGTACAATGTCAAACATTCACCATAGTACAGAGATCTGGGCCTAAATCCATCGTTTTTTTTAGCAACCCATGCCATTCCTGTCTAAACACAGCAATATGCAAACCAGTCTTGACCCTTCTCCCCATGGGAACAGTCCAGCCCGAACTGCCAGGCCAGGTCCTCCCTGGACCGGAAACAACTATACTGGTACCTGTTTCAGAGTACCACCCCTCATCAATCAGGTTAGCTTGACTCCAGCGGCATGGAGAGCACGGGACCAACGTCTGGGAATACTCTCCCACTCGGGGTGACAAATAAAAAGAAAGCTCAATTGATGGACAGAATGCTGAACAATGTCAAACGTTCACCCCAGTACAGAGATCTGGGCCCAAATCCATAGTTTGTGTTGCTCCCCATGCCATTCCAGTTTAAACTCAGCCACATGCAACTCAGTCGTGAACCTGCTCCCCATGGGAACAGTCCAGCCCAAACTGTCAGGCCAGGTCCTCCCTGAACCGGAAACAAGCATCCTGGGACCAGTTTCAGGTTATCACCCCTCATCAGCCAAGCTAGCTTGACTTCATTGGCATTGAGAGTACGGGACCTACGTCTGGATATACCCGTCTCACTCGAGGTGACAAATGCAAAACAACAATTGATGGACAGAATGCTGAACAATGTCAAACATTCGCCCCAGTATAGGGGTTATTTTTAATGATAAATTTTTTTCCCACATTTTATTTCCCACCCTCTCCCCCATTACATGGACAAGGCACAATGCGTTTCATAAGGCAGCCACATACTCAGCTACGTATAAAAGAAAAAAGGGAAAATGAAATATTACAATATATATACTACATACAGATCCAATCATAATATATACGGATACAAATAATATATGTTAACATTCCATAATACATATATTTCTCTAAATACCTTATTCAGTTCCAACCTTCCATTGGATCAGAGGACCCCAGATTTGCATACCCAGCTTTTTACCCTTTCTCCCTTTCCTAGAGTAAATAGCTGTTTCCAATTTTTGTATTGACAAAGTTTTCCCAAGCCATTGATGATACGTTGGAGGATTTGGATCTAACCAAGTTGAGGCCACAAGCAGTCTAAAAATCGACATTGCTACAAACAGAAAATATTTACAATTAATTTGTCCGTTGGGGGATATTCCCAACAAAATGGTTGCTGAGTCCAACTCTATTGTTGTGTCTAAGGCATTCCGAAAAAAATTCCCGATATCTTGTTTTATCTTATCTAAATGTGGACAGGTAGAGAAAATATGTAACAAATTGGCCTCCATACTGCCACATCTAAAACACGAGATGCCCGACACAGCCCCCCATTGAGCAATTTTCCATGGCGTATAATACAAATGATACAAACCCCAAGCTAAATGTAAACACAACGGTGTAGAGTTTTTCGCACGTCCTGACTTTTGCCACACCACGGTGGAAAGAAGGTGGAGGATGAGGCAGCTCATTACTCCATTTCAAAATATAGGTTGTGAGGCTTACCTTCTGTATCCCGCTCGTCTGAAGATTGGTGTAAATGGGAACTTTAAAATGTTCTATTCTGAGATACTTGCACAAGAATATCTTAACTTTCTGCAAGATCTACGGAAAACAAGGCACAAGGAGAATGTTGAGAATAATGATTATGCAGTTGCTCTTAGGGATATTCCCCAAAAGAAACAAAGATAAATATAGTATGGAAAATAGAGACTGTGTCTGGTAATTTTTGGAGACGAAAAGCTACATATGAGGACTTATTTAAAATAATAGAGGAAGCGGTTTGCTCAAGGTCTATGAAAAATTTATTTGTTGTTTTTTCCCTCTTTATTGGAAGAATTTCTTTAGTTGTAGCTTTTTCTGCTTCAATAAGTAAAGATTGGTATTAATATAAGAAGAATTGGGGTAGAGGTTGAGCACGAATAGGGGTGGTATTCGTTGTACACACACTGAGCACAGTAAGATGAAGGGAAAGTTAGGGGGTTGACGGGTTTGACATCCAGGAGGCAAAAGTCGGCCAGACATAGGTCCGTTGGACCTATTTGCCTGTAGGGGGGTGGGACTCTGAGGGTGGGCAGTCTGGGGTGGGGCTGGGGACGGGTAGGGAAATGGACAGGGCACAAAGGCACAAGACTCTTAAGAGGATTTGACAAAAGTAATTTGTATCAACTGTATGATATGGGTAGTGATACTGAAGATGTGGAAGAAAACGTTGAAATTAACAAGGAAGTCTATTTATGTAGTGAGCTAGGCCTCGTATTGTATATCATTTTTAGAACATTAAATAAAAGCAAGCAGATTGGGTATGAAGAGAACTGGCTGGGGGAAAAAAATAAAATGAAAAATGTCTATTAGATTAGTGACATGGAATGTATGCGGCCTAAATGATGTAACGAAAAGGCAGAAGATAGGAATACGGCTACGGCAAATGAATGTAGATTTTGTGTTTCTTCAGGAGACACATGTAATGAGTACCCAGGAGATCTATCTAAATCAGCTGGGGTTTCAATTAATAGTTGCTTCTAAACAAGGAGTAAAACAGAGAGGGGTAGCGATTCTATCGAGGGATAAAAGTGTAGTAACCAGGAGAAAGTTAAGAGATAATTGGGGGAGATGGGCGATGGTAGAGGTACTATTAGGGGGTGTGTGGACAACATTAGTTGCAGTATATGGTTCTACACAGGACAATCCAGAAATTTTGCAATTTTTGGATTCTGAGTTGGCAGACTGGGCCCCTCGAGTTATCATAGGTGGAGACTTAAATATTGATGGAGCGGAGGGTCTAGGTTCAGGTTCAATAAGACAGTATAAGGGTAGGAAAAAAAAGGTCTACAAGGCCCTTATTGATCTTCTAGAAAATAATACACTGCGAGATGCCTGGGGGTCAATTAGATCGAAACAACTTGGTTATACATATTATTCAGCACCGCATCAGATATGCGTTAGGCTGGATTACTTTCTGGTCTCCAATGATTTAATTAGTATAGTGGAAATTGATAGACTTCCTCGGATACTTAGTGACCACAATCCCCTAATCCTAACGATAAAGCAGAGTGGGGGAACAACAATAAGAAGGGAGTGGACATTCGAAAGGGGATTGCTTTTAGATGATGATTATATAAAACATATGTCTAAATGGATTACCGAATTCTTTGAATATAATAGAGGAACCGCTGCAGTTGGCATAGTATGGGATGCCTTTAAGGCAGGAGCACGCGGTGAAACGTGTAGTTATAGCGCCTTTAAGAGGAAAACAGAAAGACTGCAATATAAGGAGAAAGAGGGAAAAGTACTGGAGGCAGAAGAACAACTTAATAACTGTGTAATAAGGGGCGAGCCGATTGAACAATTCGTAATAGAATTACTGAAGGTGAAAAGTGAGGCAGAGGAAGAACTTGCTAATAAATCCGCAAAGCAATACACAATCAGAAGGGAGAGATGTTACGAGTTCAGTGAGAAAATAGGGCGAGTCCTTGCTATACGAACCAGACAGATAGCGGCGGCAGGGATGATTAAGGAAATAAAAGATGAAAAGGGACAATTACATTCAGATCCAGAAGAAATTCGGGAGGTCTTTAGGAAGTTTTACCAATCTTTATAAGATGAGAAAGACCCCAGTAGTATCGATAGAATAAATGAATATCTCCAGAACATCGAGGCAAAAATTATATCCCCTGAAGATGCAGAGGAATTAGAGACCGTGTTGGACGAAACTGAGATTAAAGAAGCAATGACTGCTCTACCCTCGGGGAAGGCTGCTGGACCTGACCAGCTACCGATTGAGTTTTATAAAACTTTCTGGGGATGTTTAGGCAATAATCTAACTCAAATGTTTCAAGCTGCACAAAGTGGGGTATCCATTCCTAAATCCTGGAGCGGGGCAGATATAGTCTTAATTTTAAAAAAAGAAAAGCCTCCGAATGAACCAGGTTCGTACCGCCCAATAACATTGATGAATAATGATACCAAAATTTATTCGAAGGCACTGGCTGCAAGATTTGCAAGAATTATAAGTAACTTGGTTAGTGATAACCAACATGGGTTTATTCCTGGTAGAGGGACAACTCACCATATTAGAAAAGTTATAACTTTATTTGATGTGGCGGAGGTAGCAGGAGACCCGATGGCAGTTATGCTTTTGGATGCGGAAAAAGCATTTGATCGGGTCTCCTGGCAGTATTTGTGGCAGACCCTAGTTAGAGTTGGGATTAGAGGAGGTTATTTGAAAGCAATCCAGACTCTATATGTGGACCCAGGTGCAGCATTAAGGATAAACGGTGGTATAACTGGACAATTTAAAATCAAGAGAGGAACCCGTCAGGGTTGTCCTTTCTCTCCCCTGCTATTTGCCATTTATATGGATCCTTTAATACGGAAGATAGAATCAGCACCAGAGATCACCCCAGTCAATACAGTTCTTGGGCCATGCAAGATATTAGCCTATGCTGACGATGTTGCGGTGATAACACCTTGCCCTACGGAAGCAGCCACATTTGTAGAGGCCGAGGCCTTAAGATTGGACAGGTCTCAGGGTACTCATTGAACGCGTCTAAAACTCAGATTATCAAAAACTCTTTTACACCTTGTGAAGATAGAAGAGTAGTGTCGGCAGGGAAATACCTCGGAATTAATATTATGTCTAATTTAGATAGTTTGGTGGATAATAATATTGCCCCAGTAATTGAAAAGGCAAGAAAAGATCTGGATCGTTATGAGAACTTACATTTATCATTAGTTGGGCGAGTTAATATTATTAAAATGTTGATCCTACCCAAACTGTTGTATCTTTTTAGGGCAATCCCTCTTTTAATTGAAAATAAGTGGTTTAAAACTTGCGAAAGTATGGTAAATCGGTTTATTTGGGCCAGAGGTAAAACCCGGAGGGCATTGAGGTTTATGTCCCTTCCTAGGGAGAGAGGGGGGTGGTCACTGCCGGATCTAAAGGTATATTATTGGGCTGCAGCAATACAAGGAATGGTTGGATTAATTGGGGGGGCTGAGATGGATGGATGGGATAAGACAGGCTCGTTGGCTATATATGGTCTAGCTCTGGGTACAAATGCTGAAAATATTTTTTTAAGATTTACTGATGGAAGTTATTTTAAAAGAACACGTTTCAAGATAATTATGGCGGCCTACAGTATTTGGAAAGGATTTTCCAAAAAAGTTGGAATAGGGAAATATAGTGTATATACTAGATTCAAAAATAATCCCTCATTACCTAGGGCTGTGTTTTCAGGAATGGTATATGAAGAATGGGAGATTCGAGGCATAAGAATGATTGGCGATATGTGGGACGATAATGGCATCTTACAATTTATAGATTTGAAAAATAAGTATATGTTAAATACAAATCATTTCTTTAAATACCTTCAAATAAGGAGCTGTATATTAAATAAAAAAGGGGGAGCTCTAGGCTTTGGGAGGAGTATAATGATGGATCTCATACAAAAAGGTAATGACTGTACTATAAAATGATTTTATTTAGAAATGATAAAGTTAAAAAAGGATGATCTTGACAAATGGATAATTAAATGGTCCTCAGATTTAGATATAGCTAGAGAAAGAGATATTTTCTCTGAATCACTTGAGATGGGATGTAAATTACTATGCCCAGTATAGGGGTTAAATGTAAAGCAAGATTAGAAAGCATAATACTTGCATCTGTGGCTTTATAATAATTAAGACTATCCTTCATAAATTACTCGGAAAATCTACATTAACGTGACAAATTGTTATCTGAATCATCAACGGATGGTTCCTCTTTTGTGATTGATAGCCTACGCAGCAGACCCATGTGAAAGAATGCACTAAGAATACAATCCAGTGCCATAAAAATGTTTTTATCCCACTTGAATCCCTGAGTTTTGATTATGAAGAGAGTCATGTGATTGAAACAAGTATGTCACCTCCCATGTGACGGACAGTTGACAACGAAAATGTGTTTAAAGGAGGGGATGCAATGTTAACATTATCCAAAATATTGGAACTTTACCTCGACAGTGAGATGAGGTTGCGGGCAACACTATCCAAGGGTGCGAGTATAACCACAAGGCGCGCGCACACACACCGCAATCACAAGACCTGTCAAGAAATCGCCAGTAAGCAAATCTGCATTACAAGAGACTACATTTCAGTAAATGTTGTGATTAGGTCGCTGGACGTACCTACGGTCTGCCCACAAGGCCAATCGTTACACTGTTCCAATGTTGTATGGTAAGCTGAACGCACACTGTCAGCACATCCTGGGGGCTCCAATGTTTACCGATGAATGTTTAGTATTTCTCAGCCCAGCGTCATAAACCTTGAGTAGGCGGAACGTATCCCGTGACGTCGTAGTTTTAGGTGAACCATCCAATGGTGTGAGTTCCGCCCTTAGTCCCAAGAAGCAAGGCACATTTACCTACGCCTAACATGGCTACCACGTGACAGATTACAAGGTACGCGGTCTAGCTTTTACGTAGCGTTGGATGTAGTAATCACAGTCTGAGTTTGTTTCGAGATGAAAGTAGGACAAATCGAGACGTGTTATTCAGCAAAAGATTTTCCGCCTTCTATGTCCATGAATAACTCATAGTCTCCTCCAATAGGGAAGGCGCAGGGCGGATGTGGCCAGTTCCCGCCACTAAACATTGAGAGTTTGTAGTTCTTCTGGCCCGGAGGTTTGAGGAGTGCCATCGACAATGGGTGACATCCACGAGGTACCGAGAACGCGCATCAACGCGAGTATGTTGGCTCAGTACATCGGCAAGCCAGTCTGTTTCGTGGGGCGTGTGCAGAAGGTAAGCCAGCGACAGGAAATCATTTCGTATGTGCGGGACCTATAGAGTCACGATTACCCTGGAGTCAGTTTAGCCAGGCATGATGTAGCTTTCTGGCGGGTAGATGAGAGGAGCACCGTACCCTCGCTCTATTTGTCTTACGTCCCCCCCAACTGCTGAATATTTTAGGAAACGATGCTGAAACAACATACATACATCGCATACCTTAATTTGGTTATCTACCTTTAATTGCATTGATTTCATTTGTCTAAATCATGTATTTGCGTGATATATATAAACTTTTTAATTTTTTTTAGCGCGTGTGTATGTATGTATGTATGTGTGTATATATATATATATATATATATATATATATATATACTTAAAAAACCATAGGTTTCAGGCCTTATATAGTTAGGAATTAACATTTAAAAAACCTTGCAAATTCACTTAAAAAACCATAGGTTTCAGGCCTTATATAGTTAGGAATTAGCATTTTAAAAACCTTGCAAATTCACTTAAAAACCATAGGTTTCAAGCCTTATATAGTTAGGAATTAGCATTTAAAAAACCATTGAAATTGCTCCTATATAGTTAGTTGTACTAACTATATTTTGCGCACCCGCAATCCACTGCTGATGATGTCACATATTAGATCATTCATGACATGGTCAGTGACATCACTGATGACATCTCATTTGACATCACTGATGATATCATTCATGTGATAATACGATGCACCTCCTCACACTCTAATATAACCTTTGATACACCCAGTGTTAAATACAGACTACCATTCTTGAAACCATTGACCCACCAATACCAGTTACTACATACCCACTCACTGATTCCTAGGTCTACACACACATTCACTCATTCACCCATAGAATCACTCATACATACAGTCACTCATCAATACAACACTATCATATGCACTCATACACCTATACAGACACTCACACACTGCCACTCATCCATGGAGTTACTCACACACCTAGTCAGTCATGCAAAGAATCAATCACACTTCCATTTCCTCAACTATACAGTTGTACACACAACACCTTACTTATTCAAACATATACTAACACATACTTACTCTCTTATACAATCACTGATACAAGTACACAATGATCCATACAGCCACTCGCACATTCACTGGCTCTCATGTATAGTCATTTATATATGCCAACTCTCACATGCACTGTGTTTTACATATGTACTTACTTGGACATGCAGCACTGAGATATCCATTCACTCACCAACACAACCATGCACACAGTCAACCGCCCATATTGCTGTTTCCACATGCACTCTTGCACTCATACACCCAGTGAATCAACTGCTCACACATCTATGCACAGTCACACACCTCCCAACCACCCACACACACACTCGGTCTCCCATTCAAATACTTGGGCAACCAATCAATAACCCATATAGCCACTCCTAAAACTACTGATCAACACATGCAGCAGCTTACACAACAACAGAAATACTGATGCACACATTCAGACAGTTTAGTCACTAACCCATGCATTTAGTAAGACACATTTAATCACTCACTCATACAGTCAGTCACTACGATTGACGAATCCCCCCGAAACTTTCAGGGAAGGAGCGGAGCGCAGCAAGGCAAATTTAAGGAAAATTACAGGCAGATCCCTCAATCGGCGCCAAAGTTATTCCCAATAGAATGTTCGGAATTTCCTATGATAACTAGGTCCTAACTATATATACCTACTGGCGACCGCCAGTAGGTAATATATATCTATCCAACACATCCAATCCGGCGTAATCCCTTCTCCGATCACAGAAAGGAACAACACGGGAGCCGTGGCCTCTATTCTCAGTGCAGATTTATTCAAACACAACGTCCTACGCGTTTCGGAGGGAATCTACTCCTTCATCACGGGCAAACTTTGTGCGTTTCAACATGGATAATAAAATAATGTTACGTGATAACAAACATAAACAAAATACTATCTCCTCATACATCTTAAGTTTTAGTTGTAGACATCAGTGTAACTCATGACGATAGGAGCATGCCGAATTCATTTTCGTTTTGAGTATCTATGACCCGTAACATGAATAACAAACTTGAGCTCACAATTTAATATACTTATTTAAATTGCATCATTATGTTTCATACTGTATCAGAGCAATTAATCATGTTGCCCAGTGCTTAATTAATTTACAAATGAAGTATAAACAGATTATTTCAACAAAAATAAGCAGACTCGAACCCACAGTCTCAAAAGAGAACATTTCTCTCAAGCCCATTACTATCTTGAACTAAACAAATTACCGTTTTCAGTTACTGAATTACGTAGTATCTTCATAATCATAATATTATAGCACTGGTATCAAGGATAATTCTCATGATATACTCATGATTATACATTGCTTGTTAATTTTCAACAAGAAAGAAAAGAGGGCCATGTCTACTCAAGTGAGCAAATAAAGTTAATCAAAACTGAAATTGAAGATGGGTCAAACAAAATCATGCCCAAGTGGGCTACTATTTTCTTGATCATCGGCGTAATCCTTCATCAATAACACTTGTGTATATATATCTGTAAAAAACAAGATGATAAAGGCAAAGTCTTGTTAAAATCTTCATAGCCAAAAAGTGGTATATGAAGAAAACACACACAATTCTAAAAACAGCAATCAGAGATTTACAGCAGCAAGATTATTTCAATTAATCATACAATTTGTTAATGTAAATGTACCGACAGTTCTTCGTCCATATTTAACCCCTGGGGCACCATGGTGTTAAATCTGATAATAAATTTGGACTCCAATTTTCTAAGTTCCAAAAGTCTATTACCTCCTCTTACATTGGGGGAGATACAGTCAATAACTGCAAATTTAGAATAAGTGCATGTTTCTCTCAATGAATAATGGCTCTACGCCAACTTTTCTTCTCTTTGCAGAAAAGACACAGCACTCAAGGAGGGATGTCAAAACCACGCAAAGGTTTATTCAAACAAACGCGTTTCGGCGTACTGCCTTCATCTGTGTGTCGCTTACAATAGACAGTCAGCATGTTAAATAAAGTTTTAATAAATCACGGAAACAGACATAGGACTTATCCCTCGAATCACACCACGAGCGCCATATTTGAGTGTTTCTTAAGCCAAATTACATATGTAAAAGACTCTCTTTCCCCAGTTTGGGACCACATGCTCATGGTTTACGGGTTAGATATTATTCATCACAAATGTCTCAATTTATCGAAAAAAAAATAAAGCCGTGGATTGGCTAATGTCCTATGTCAACATTGTCCCATCATGATTGTGATACCGTAAGAATATACCGCAAAAAGAATTATATATCCTAATTCATCAAAATTCAACATTTCAACTGATCAAATCGCAAGGGCAGTTGCAAAATACATTACTGATACATGTAATCGATTGGGTCAATAAATGCAATCCATTCAGTTTTGAAAAGATATATCATTTCTGAGATCCAATTTTTGTAACAGTAACAGCATGACTTCAGTGTTTTACGCCAACTTGATGACAACCGAAAAAATAATAAATGAATGAGTGAATACAAGTCAAACAGGAGAAAATACCAAAGGGATAACTGTGTGTATCAAAGATTATCTATACATATCAAAACGCATCATTTCATATATGTTCCTCTCAGGAGTAATTATAAAGATTCGTTAGTCTCATAGATACCAAGTTGACTCTGGACCATCACTTCATATATGTGGAGAATCCCTGCAAAGATGGTGTACATATCTAGGACGTATATAGAAGAGTGTAACATCACTTTCCTAGATGGAACGCCATTTCTTCTCCACTATTAAGCCCATTTGGATGTTTACTGGAGAGATCTAGAATATACCTAGACTCCAACCTCGAGTCTTCTCAGGCGATCGCCTCCTCTGACATTGGGTGGGACAATATCCAACCCAAAAAACAGAAGTTTATCTCGATCCCTGCCGTGTACCTCGGCAAAATGCCGGGCCACCGGGTAGGTAGGATCCGCCTTTTCTATGGCCCGCTGATGTTCTAATATCCTCAGTTTGAGTTCCTTGATTGTGCTGCCGATGTAGCGGGAGCCGCAGGGGCAGAGCAAACAGTAAACTACAAATTGTGAGCTACAAGTGATGAACTTTTTGATGGTCATTGTTCTCCCTGTGTCTGGTATAAGGTAAGAGAAAACTCTTTTGCTACCGGCACAGGCCTTGCAGCGCCCACAGGGAAAAAACCCTTTCATCTCTTTGAGGGTATTCACTTTAGGTATAGGTTTTTTCCAGATGACTATTGACTTAACATGTCTCCTATGGACCTAGCTTTACTGAAGGTCAACAATGGATATGCCGGCAGATCTTCCTTCAATATACTGTCGGTTTGCAAAATATGCCAGTTCTTTTTCAACATGGCTCTAAAATCATTTGCTTATTCAAAATAGTAATACCTAGGCAACTGAAGGGTCCTGTTAGGTAATCAGGTACATAAAGACAGAATTGATAAGAACACAGACTTGCTGTTGAGTGAGGCAGTGTACAGCCCAAAGGATTCAGTGATGCAATATCATATAAAACAAATTTATTGACCAAATATCATAAAACAATCTATAGACATAGTTTAAAAATTATTACACAAAGCGAATGCACAGTCTATTTCGTATACAGAGTAATTACGTAAAGATACACATATTTATCACAATAAAAATGATTTACGCAAAATAAAATAATGCTTTTATATACATCCAATGAACAAACAAGTGATGAATAGAAATGTGTCTACGCGCGTTTCGGCGTATTCGCACGCCTTCTTCGGGAGACCACTTGATATTTCTGGAAATGAGGAAGGATAATGAACATAAGATCATATAAAAAAACAGCTGTACACTTTAGTAATTAGCTCTCACTAAGAGGATAAAGGAAGAGACTCAAATGAAATGAACTGGTTCATTATCCTTCCTCATTTCCAGAAATATCAAGTGGTCTCCCGAAGAGGATAAAGGAAGAGACTCAAATGAAATGAATTGGTTCATTATCCTTCCTCATTTCCAGAAATATCAAGTGGTCTCCCGAAGAAGGCGTGCGAATACGCCGAAACGCGCGTAGAGACATTTCTATTCATCACTTGTTTGTTCTGGTCTGTTCATTGGATGTATATAAAAGCATTATTTTATTTTGCGTAAATCATTTTTATTGTGATAAATATGTGTATCTTTACGTAATTACTCTGTATACGAAATTGACTGTGCATTCGCTTTGTGTAATAATTTTTAAACTATGTCTATAGATTGTTTTATGATATTTGGTCAAATTTGTTTTATGATATTGCATCACTGAATCCTTTGGGCTGTACACTGCCTCACTCAACAGCAAGTCTGTGTTCTTATCAATTCTGTCTTTATGTACCTGATTACCTAACAGGACCCTTCAGTTGCCTAGGTATTACTATTTTGAATAATATTGTGCCCTGTCCTAGGAACTTGTATCTAGTCGCAGGGGGTCCCTTTCTTATTTACTCTAAAATCATTTGCACCTGATGAGTAGGGGGTAGTCAACCTGAATTTCCCCTCGTTCATAGCTACATCCTTCTCACGACCACTCCCATGAGTTTTAGCGGTGAGTTAGGTCCCTCTCTGGATTTTTTTCTCCCTCCTCAATGTGTTCTGTAGTATTTCCTCGACATAGCCCCTTGTTGCAAAGCGCTTTGATCAATCCGAGGCAGCCGCCTCGAAATCTGAGTCCCTTGAACAATTCCTTCCGAGCCTCAAAAGTTCCCCGTAAGGAATGCTTCTTACAAGTTGGGGTGGATGACTACTGCTGGCAAAGAGTGTTGAATTGCCAGCAGTCTCCTTTCTATACAGTGCAGTGTGAAGGCGGTCTCCTTCGACAAACACCCTCAGGTCCAAGTACTCCGCTGCCACCGGACTAATTGAACCTGAGAAGTGCAGGTTAAGGTTGTTGTTGTTGAGTAACCTGATGTATTCCTCTGTCTGTCTCACCGTGCCAGACGATAAATAAATCGTCGATGTATCGGTGCCAACATACTGTTTCCCCCTTGTGTTGTCCAACCACACAGCTCCTGGTCACCCGCTCTTCCCACCAGCCTACGAACCAGTTTGCATAGCTGGGAGCGAAGCAGGTGAATTTTCCAGCCGTCATCGCTGTTGATAATATGAGATGATGATGCATTTATAAGCAGCCGCTTTACAGCGTTAGGGGTAAACACTGACGAAGGACTGTTGTCCGAAACGCGTCTGTTCACACCGCTAACGGCGAAATAAAATTATCCTACCTTTACCCTCGGAGTGCTGTACTTTGTTCCATGGATTGGGGGACGAAGCCTGAGCCTTGATGGAAACGCGAGTACCATCGCGTATAAGAACCCGCCTGTGTGACCCGGGATATATATATATATCAAATGCCCTTATGCTTACAGAGGGCACACAACGCTGCTCTCACCATCCGGTTTATTAGCCTTGCAGCTGCTTGCTTATCAGGTCTCCCTTCATTAATCCCATGCCCGACGCGTTTTGAGGCCATCTACGCCTCTTAATCATGGGCTGTTGCATACAAACAAAGAGGGCTCACCTTTTCATTTCCAATACTTTCATTTATTGAAAAAACGCCCTCAATGGGCGTGGCTCACAGGTAATGCTCAGAGCATGATGGTAGATGTGGTCCTAGGAAGGGTGAGTATCTGAATCGCCTTCAGTAGGTTCAATGTTTGAATGTCCGATTTGCACAATTATTTCCTTGAGTAGGATGGGGTTTCTGAAAGCAGGCAGAGTTAAATTGCAGAGCAGCATTCTTTTCAGAAGGAAACCGTTTCTTTCCGAAGCCTTCCCATTGTCAGCTCTCACAGCCTTCAGGAAGTGGTGCCCCTCTGCCACGACCAGGACTGCCGTGCGTAAATGTCAATATCAAATGCCCTTATGCTTACAGAGGGCACACAACGCTGCTCTCACCATCTGGTTTATTAGCCTCGCAGCTGCTTGCTTATCAGGTCTCCCTTCATTAATCCCATGCCCGACTCGTTTCGAGGCCATCTACGCCTCTTAATCATGGGCTGTTGCATACAAACAAAGAGGGCTCACCTTTTCATTTCCAATACTTTCATTTATTGAAAAAACGCCCTCAATGGGTGTGGCTCACAGGTAATGCTCAGAGCATGATGGTAGCTGTGGTCCTAGGAAGGGTGAGTATCTGAATCGCCTTCAGTAGGTTCAATGTTTGCAAAAGTAAGAAACTCACTGTGCAAAATACGCCGTTATTATTAAAACCAGCAATCCGTTTCAAGTTGTAATTATGACCTTTAAAAAAAAAATCTATTTCAGTTCTCACTGATTTCAGTATTTTTTGTATCATTGCGCCTCACCACCGGGCAGCAGCCTTTTGTGGCACCTGCTCCGAAAGTACCTCTGTCATCAGGACGAAGAGCACTTCATTTCCTTCTGTCACCATACTTCGGGGGCACTCAGGTTTCACACGTTGTGACCCTCTGAGTTGCGGTATTGCCTGAGTGCTCTAGAACGCTGGGTGTATGTATGTATGTATGTATGTGTATATAATATTCCACAGCAAGAAGGGCTCCTTTCAGGACCAGAGAGGTGGTGCACGTGCCGATGGAGCACGCCGGAAATTAATCTTCAAAGTGTAACATGTAAAGCTCACTCTAAGGACACAGTAAAAGTTGCAGCAACAGTATGTTTAATTTATCTTCTCATTACATGTTTCGACTGTTATGTTATGTTATGTTATGTTATGCACTTTTATTAGGCGCACAGCTGCTCCAGCGAAGGAGCGTCCTGGCGCTGCGACAAGGTAGCAGCACAACACAACAAATAAAAACAGTAGTGGAAGTGGACTAAAGGAACAGGAAAGTTTTCACAGCTCGGCGGAAGGAGAGCAAGTCCCTAGAGGCACGAATCGCCGGGGGGAGAGAGTTCCACAACATAGCAGCGCGGACTTGAAAAGAACGTCCGCCGGCTCTGCTGCGCTTAACACGGGGGACAACCGCGAGTTCCAAATCAGCGGATCTTAAAGATCGAGCAGGGGTGTAATGAACCAGAAGCTTGGATAGGATCCTGGCCGGGGATCCCTTAAGTATTTTGTAGGCGACACAGAGGACCTTAAATTGGATCCGCTGAGCCACCGGTAGCCAATGCAACGATCGCAGGGTGCTAGAGGTAGGACAAGATCTAGGTAGTCCTACTACCGCTCTCGCAGCGGCATTCTGAATCCGCTGCAAACAACCAATTTCTGCTTGGTTTAAGCCAGCGAATAAAGAACTCGCGTAATCCAGCCTAGAGATGACAGTGGCTTGGATCACGAGTTGCCGGGTGGCGGCATCAAAAAACTTAAGCACTGGGCGAAGGCCTCGTAGGATGCCGAAGCAACAGGCCGCCGTACGTTTAGTGTGACATACAAACGTAAGGGAGGGATCCAACCATACTCCGAGGTTTTTAAGCTCGGAGACTGGGATAGGTGTAGGACCCAAATCCCCTGGCCACCATCTGCTACCCCAAAGTTCCGGTTGCTTCCCAAAAATCATGACCTCTGTCTTACTGGCGTTCAGCTGGAGACAGTTGGACGTCATCCAGCCAGCGACCGCCCTCAGTCCTTGTTGGAATCTAGGTGCATCCACATCGGCATCCCCGCTGATCGTGACCGCTAGCTGGGTGTCATCGGCGTATGACACCATTGTCATACCCCATTGACGAACAACCTCAGCCAGCGGCCTTACGTATAGATTGAACAACGTAGGACTCAGCGAGGAGCCTTGGGGGACCCCCAGATCCAGCAGATGGGGTTTGGACTGATGTGGAGGGACGGTCACGCTAAAGGTCCGATTAGCTAGGAAAGACCGGAACCATTGGAGAGCGGTACCCGTGACACCAGCCTCCTCTAATCGACGCAGAAGGATGGGGTGTGATACGGTGTCGAAGGCGGCGCTCAGATCTAATAGCACCAGCGCCGCCGTTTGACCCGCATCAAGCACGGAGCGCAAATGCTCTACCATATACAGCAGAGCCGTCTCCGTGCTATGGCCTGCTCGAAATCCATTCTGCGTCGTATCGAAGATATCGGCTTGGAGAAGATGTTCCGAGAGGACCGCGTTGACATGCGCCTCAGTCACCTTGGCAGGCCACGGCAGCAGAGAAATTGGCCGATAGTTTTCGGGCTTACTCCCGTCCAGGCTTGGTTTCTTGAGAATGGGCCGCACCATTGCCTGTTTCCACTTGAGTGGAACTACACCAGATGTTAGCGATGCATTTATCAAGGAACATAACGGTGAGATGTCATGCACCGCCAGATCCTTGAACACATCCGGGCGGAGCGGTTCTGCTGGGGACCCTGACCTCACTTGGCAAGCCAGTTTACCAAGGCTTTCAGTTGTTAAAGTCGGAAAAGAGTGCAATTCCTCTACAGTCAAGGGTTTAAGAGGTGAATCTGCCGGTGAACTGGCCGGCGGAAAAGCCCGATAGATAGCGTTCACCTTCTCCACGAAAAAATCCGCCAGAATTTCACAGTGCTCCACAGAGCTCTGGAAAATAGCAGTCACCTTTTTAGTGGTAAGATCTTTCAACACCTTGAAGATAGTTTTTGAGGGATTGGTGTTAGTCCGAAATTGTGAGGCGTAAAAAGCAGCGCGGGTTCTACACACTGCTCGATGGTAGAGTTTAACAGTGGCTTGGTACATGGCCTTCTCCTGGTTGTTGTAGGTTTTACGCCATGCCCGCTCTGCACGCCTACAGGAGGTCTTAAGTACCCGCAGCGCATCGTCGTACCACGGGCTAGTATTCCTGGCCCCAAATTTACACCAAACTGTGGGGATAAGGGAATCCAATGCCCTAATCACCCAATTACAGAAGCCGTCATATCCTTGATCTATCGTACCAGTTATGTCTAATGGGTTGGACGATAAAAGATGGTAAAACTCGTCCAACTTTAGTTTATTCCACCGCCGTCTAGGGGTTGGACAGGCCACTGGTTTGGGCTGCATAACGGGTACGGGGCACTGGATCTGTATCAAGTCCATGCCAGCGGTGTAAGGCTAGAGATGCAGGCTTCTGTCAAGTTGGTGAAAAATGGGTCAAGAGTGTGCCCCCCTGTATGAGTGGGTTGTGCGACCATCTGAGTCATCTGAAACGACTCTAAATCTGCAATAAAACTAGCCACTGCCCAGCAGTCTTGATCACATTAGAATTCCTCACCAATACAGTGCACATAAATGACTGTGGGCTACACATAGACAAGGGACCTTCAAGGTAACTAACCAAGTAAAGTGTTGGCGATATTGTTGTGTTGTGGTATACAAATCAAATATTGAAATAAGGTGTATACATGGTTGAATAGTATTGCAGCATACAATAATAAATTCAAGGATAAATTCATGAAATTAAAATTAATAGTTGCAGCTTCTTTGTAAATAGCTAGGGGAGAAAAAATGAATCCAGAACCTAAAGTATGATCGATTCACTTACTATCGCCAACACTGAATATTACATGCTTTGTCACGGTTCACGTCTTCTGGCATTCCTGTCTGTTGTGAATGTACAGACCACCCTTAAACCACTGGTGCCCAGAGAGGTAAACTCCAGACTTGGAGGGAATTGGGTTTGATGAACCCTGAAATGCCCTAAAGTGGAGGGACCCATTCCTGAATTGAGGTGCGTGTCCAAAGGAGGTGACAGGCAGAGTGGATGAGATCTCCCAAACAAATGTGGGAAGGCAAAACCAACAGTTTTCTGTTAGACAGGGTGGCAGAGCTGCCTGGTACTAGTGCTGCCACGCCCTAGCATATGGAAGGGAAAACTCCAGCCTGGGGGGTGGGTTGAGTCCGATAGACCCAGAAGTGCCCTTCAGTTTAGTTATCAGTGCCCAAATAGGAGGGTACTGATGAAGAGACTAGTGCCTGGCTGTAGTAGTGATCCATCGTGTGTAAACCCCCTCCTCTCCCCCCCCCCCCCCCCTTCCCCTCCCATTAGTTCTGAGGAGCAGGGAACAGGACTGACGCTAGATAACAGGGTACCCTTAAGAGTGGGGACATAATTCCCAAGATGATCATAATGGGTCGAGGTTTAGTTCCTGTAAGTGGACCTGCTGTATGACCCACGTGTCCTCCTCTATATAAGACTTCTGCACTTTTTCTTTATCCTGTTATAGGCTGTGTCTGGCATCTTGGGACACTTATGAGGCACTTTATTGACCCATCGCTACAATAGAGGAGGACACATGGGACATACAGCAGAACAGCTTATAGGCACTAGGCCTCGACCCATTATGATCTGCTCCATTTACCACACTAATTGGTGCATCAGTCCACTCCATTGCTGAAACGAAGGAGAATAACCTCATAGGACCGTGGAATTACAAAACATATATGGTTATGAGGATTTTGGGCTTCCTTAAGACCCTTCAACTAATGTTTCTTTTTGGGGCGTCAGTGTTTTATTGATTTTGTATTTGTTTATTACGTACAATATGTCTCTGAATCTGATGTACTTTATACTGAATATCCTAAATATATATAATTTTATAAAAACAGTACGCCTAATACTGTTACACTGTTATCTGCTGTGTGGGTATTAGTTACAACGGATGAAGATGTTCTTCAATGAGCAGTGTCTGCCACACATTTAGGGTTTGAAAGTGATGTAAATATGCTACAGTTTTCCCAATTCAGTGGCGCTTGTTTTGTTAACCTCAAATGGATGAAAGGCTGAATCTTCCCTGGTATTCCATCCTGTTTATTCAGACTTACGAAGCAGACACATCAACCCTCTGAGCAGCTCATGTAATCTATTGAGCTGCAAAGATTGCACAGTTTAGATTTTTGTCCAAGTGATTGCTTTTGTTTTAGTTGGGAAGAGACCAGTATTAATACAATGGAAAGTACTAGTTCAAATTGGGTCATAATGATTTGCCACAGTAATCAATCTTTCTAGGCAAAGCATTTTCTAAGGTCTGAAGAATGCTCTGATTGTATGGTGCACATCTGAAATGCAAAATGTTGTCATAGGATTTTAAGAATTTGCGTTGTCAAATAGAACTAGGATCCTGTGTGTATTCTCAAACCAAATTTGAGAGCGCTTGATACAATGACATTTTGTATACATGTGCTACTTTTTTAGCTGATTATCTAACAATGTCTATATTCCTTTGCTTTTGTACAAATCATTTTCATACATTTACCAACATCATCTATAAGGATGATTAGCATAGTGTATCCTCTTAGTTTACCCTCTGGCAATTAGCTGTTGATTTTCTCAGGCAATCTTCCTCCCTCCTTCCCTTTCTTAAATCAATTTGGGGTGAAAACATCCTTTAATGTAAGACTGTCATAACTTGTCGAAAACCCACATGGTTTGATTGCACCATCACTGTACAGGCGCTTGACCATTGTTGTAACCAGATCAGCTATATTGTTTGTTAGTCCTATCTTTAGCTAGGAGGACATATGGCCCGTCAGTATTTTGAACATTGTCTTGCTCCCTTTTATCCTTTTAGGTCTTCACCTTACTTACCTTGTTGAATTTAATTCCTTGAGTTTGCATGAATATTGTTTAACATATATTTACGTTTGCAGGACATGTTTGTCTTTTAAAAAAAACAACGAAATTAGTAATGAAACATTAATTGAGATTTATCTGTTTATTTTTCCTACTTCCCACTAGGTTCACCCCAGTGGATCTTCATTTGTCCTATCAGATGGACAAGGAAAAAATACAACAGTTGAGCTGGCAGAACCGGTAGGTGGTGTTATAGAATGAGTGGAGATGTATGATTGTACACCATACAGGATATGGGAAACTATCATCTGTTAGTGGGCTGTTTCTTTAAAAGTCACCCTTGATCCAAAAATATTTTAAAGTCTGTTTTTTACCTGAAGTATGCTGACATTCACGTTTGTACAACACATGGAACTCGATTGATCTATGGTGTCTTGACAGTTAAACAAAAGATGTCACAATAAAAGCTTAGCAAATTTTCACAGAAGTACAGGGAGCTCACTCTATTGCTATCTATCTCTTTTTTTTAAATTCACGATTATCAAAATGTTACTGGACATTCTTATTTATGCTTTAAAGTAATTTGAGTTATAATCCATTTGTCCTCAAGGCAAAATTATTTTGTCAAATACTCAATGCTCTACTTGCTTACTCCATAAAGCTGTTTCATCGAGATTGCGTGATCTGACATTAAAAAAAAAAAAAAAGTTTCAGTAACTGTATAAAAAAATCTGTCCTACTGCAAAGAAAGTAACCAGAATCAATGAATCATATCAAATTGTTTCGTTTCCAATGAATCGTAAAACCTGAGATCTTTTGAAACTGCTGTCCTGGAGTTTGTGTCTTAATCGTCATTCTAACCATATTCCCACTATGCTCTTTTGCTTTATAAATGCTCCCTCACAAACTCACTAACCTCTGCCTTAGTCTTAACTATTTGTATGCAGCTGTGATGCATTTGAAGTACCTATTATGTTCAAGGCTCCTTCTGAAACACCAACTTACCACATCAATAGTCTTCTTCCTTTCTCATCTTAGTCCCATGACTCAGTCACTGTACATTACGAAAATTCATTCATAGATAAAACTGGTATTCAACCCTTCGGTGATATTTCATACCTAATTTTGTCATCACATTTGCCTCTGCCTTCCATTTTTTTCTATTTTGGTTAACTCCTCTTTATGGTTCTTCTACCAGTATCCACACCATAAAACAAAGCTGATGCAATTTGCTTTTATTTAGGGCCTGAAGATGCACCTCTAATGATGGTTTCTCATTTCCAGTCTTTACATTGCTTTTCTATGTGTGTATAGTTACACCGTTATCTGCATTCAGCTTGCTTACAGCCCATGTTGTTGTTTTATAGGATGCACTCTGTACATATTTTCATAACTTGACTTTCATCCAATTAGATTTTCTGTCCTGCCCTGGGATGTGTTCAGTATTCTCCTCAAGTTACATTATTACAATTGGAACAATTCAGACACTGTTTTTGTACTTGTTTTGTTCAACATATCTTTTACTTTTCCTGGAAATCTTATTGGTTCCAAATTGCCATTCATTTGGTGTTCATCATCTACACAAATTAACTTCCATCTTCTTGTAATGATTCTCACGTGCCAATTACTGAGAGTGGTCGAAAAAGGCCCTCTGTTGCACAAAGTCATCTCTCCTGCCCTGAGTGCATAAATATAACTATCTAGTATCCTGTTATTTTATTTTGACCCAACCTTGCGCCAAGCTAGTGTGTGCACGAAGGCCTACTCTATACTTTGACCTGAGTGAGATCCTGTACCTGTAAGGGTACATCAAGTGTGCTCTCATTTAACTGACAGTGTTATGGGTTTTACATGTAGAACAGTGGTGGCAGTGTACTATGTTTTTTTGGCTCCGTAGTTGTCACCAGACTTTTTTTAACGAATCACTGGAGTGAAGGCCTACTAGCATACACATGTAAAGTTCTGCTTCTATGTGCTAACCCAGGTCTTAGTTCTAACATCACAGTCAATGTCATAGATGCATTGTAAAAACAGGTGATGGACAGAATGCAGAACAATGTCATACATTCACCCCAGTACAGAGATCTGGGCATAAATCCATCGTTTTTTTTGCTCTCCATGCCATTCCAGTTTGAACCCAGCCATATGCAAATCAGTCTTGACCCTGTGCCCCATGGGAACAGTCCAGCCCGAACTGCCAAGCCAGGTCCTCCCTGGACTGGAAACAAGGACCCGTTTTGGGCTTTCAGCCCTCATCAGCCCAGATAGCTTGATTCCAGTGGCATGGAGAGCACGGGACTCACGTCTAAGCATACCCGTCCCACTCGGGGTGACAAATGCAAAAACAGGTGATGGATAGAATGCAGAACAATGTCATACATTTACCCCAGTACAGAGATCTGGGCCTAAATCCATCGTTTTCTGCATTGTAGCCTTTATGGTCCATTGTGCATTGTGTATACAAGTGAGCCAGAGTAATTAAGGCCTGAGAGTTCCATTTGGAAGACCCATGCCTGCTAGTGCAGAAGATGATGGTGAGGTTGTTTTTCTAGACTATGGAAGTGTATTGCTGACTACTTAAGCCGGAAGGAGGAGACCTAGACACCGAAGCGGGGGCAAATGGAGACCGGGCTCTTTTTAGGATCTGTTTGCTGAGGGGCTACTTAGTCGTCTTGAGCACTGCCATTTGGACGACAGTGAGGTTGAGGGTGTGGGACGGCAGTCCCTGTTGTTCAGAGTGTGAAGGGTCCTTTACGTGATGCCAGCCTTTTGTCTCTCATCTTGATTGATGTCCAAGTTGATAAGCAGATACAAAATGCTCATGGCCTCTTTTTGCCTCTGTTGTGGGTGCTGCAAACTGAAGGTGACCATGCATGTGGAGCATCACTCTAAATGAAAGTGCCAAACCAAACTGCTTCTGAGAGTGCAAACAGAGCATGAACATTCACTCTCTGCTTTACCTTTTATAAAAGTGAGCGCTTCTGACCCACTTGATTTTCCAGTCACAAATTCTTTGATCAAGAAAGATTCCTCCAATGTAGTACTCCATCATGTGGTACTTCTGACAGGAGAGGCTATATGCAGTGTCTTCAAAAATTGAGAGGGGTTTAGGTAGTGCTTAATTTAAGCCAGTGGTTCCATGTAGGGCTCAACAGCACTTGTTTTTGGGGCCCAGCACTCGTTTCCTCAACAGACATTGATCCAAAGCAAGCAAGAAAGAAAAAAACAAAAATGGGGAAAGCAGGAAGAAAAAGGTAGAAAGCAAGAATGAAGGAGAACCTGCAAGACTGGAATAAAGAGGTAGGGAGTGACTGGTAGCCAACAGAAAGTGACCCACAGAGAGCCATCTGTGACGCCCTCCAGTATTGAAAGCAAAAAATCTAACATGCATACATTTTGTACCCAGGGGAATCGGTTTGCCACACCAATGCATCCAACTCTGTCACTAAGAAATGTCTCTTGTGAGTACTGGCAAAAGGATTATGGAGTCCAGAAGAATTCATCAGTATTTCTGGATAGAGGGGAGAGAGATTGGAGAATCCCAAGAGATCTCCAAAATAGTGTTACCAGGGTTAAGTCTGCCAGTTGCTTTTTTAACCGAAGTTGCTGTCCTCAAAATCAGCAGGCCTGGGGGTTCGTCTAAGTTCAGGGGCCCACGCAGAGTCTGCAGAAAGCCCTACTTGACTGACACTGGATCTGCTCTACTGATGTATAAAAGTAGGAACTGGACTTTCTAATGAGATGTATAAAGATTCGCTTGGCAAAGACAGACAATCCCAGAGGTAAACAGTGTGAAACATGGTGAAGACTAGAAGCATGAATATGTTTACATCGATGATGTTAGAGGCTTATCCGAGCTCGTCTATTATGGCAATCACCAGTTCAATGCCCAGTCCAGCTGACTTTATATTTATCCTGGCCCTGCATTGCTTCAAAAGATTTGCAAAGCTATCTTTCTAGGAAATATTTACTAACTTTGGTGGCTGGTGGAAGAAGAGAAGTGGGTGGTAATTCACTGGGATCCAGATGCAGTTTTGGCATTGCGTTTACATGACCGTCTGAAATGCCTTAGGATCCACCTCTGTAGGCAGAGGTTGGTCATGTTATGTTATGTTAATGCGGCTCGCATAGCGCGCAGCTGCCCCAGCAAAGGGGCGTCCGGCGCTTGCAGCTAAGAAGTGTGAAATGCACAGTGATCAGAAAACCATAGTAGCTGTCAGAAGTACCCAAGTTAGGCTAAAGGAAAAAGGAAAGTTTTAACAGCTTTCCTAAAAGCAAGAACACAGTGCATACCACGGATCTGTTCCGGCAAAGAATTCCACAGCCTGGCTGCCAGATAGCGAAAGGAACGACCTCCCGCACGGCTGCGCTTAATCCGCGGAACCGCAACCAACTGCTACCCTGCCGACCACAGCCTGTGCGTCGGAACATACAAAGTGAGCAAGTTGCTCAACAGGCTGGGACTAGCAAATTTCACAGTCTTGAAGGATAGGCAAAGTGCCTTAAATTGAATCTGTTTCTCCTTGGGAATCCAATGCAGCCAGCTGAACAAACACTCGGAAGGCCTACCAGAGCTCGGGCAGCGGCATTTTGGACACGTTACATCAGACATATCTCGGCCTTATTTGCCCCAAGTAAAAGAGAGCTGGCATAATCGAGGCGAGAAAGGATGGTAGCCTGTATGACCAGCTGACGTGTAGTGGGGTAAAAGAATTTCAGAATGGGCTTAAGACCCTGCAGCTGGCCGAAACAAGTGCCGGTGACTTTTCTAGTATGGTCTTTAAAACTAAAGGATGAGTCCATCCACACCCCAAGATTTTTGTCAACGTCTTAGATGTGGGGATTACACCCAAAACCGTTGGCCACCACTGCTCGCTCCATAGACTAGTATTCTTCCCAACCAACAAAACCTTGGTTTTGTTGGCATTGAGTTGCAAACAATTGGAGGCCATCCATTGAGCCACAGCCGCCATCCTATCTCTAAACCTGGAGGCATTAGGGGAAGATCCGTCAGCCAAGGTGACAATCGGCTGCGTGTCATCGGCATATTTATTTATTTGGAAATTTTATATAGCGCTACAGATGCCTCAGTGAAGGGGCGTCCCGGCGCTTTAGGTCATGCCAACAGCGTGCAGAAGCTAGGCCCTAAGAGCAGAGGCTAGGCCCTGGGAAATAGAAAAGTTTTAATAGCTTTACGGAAGGACAGAAGGCAGTCTAAGCGGCGGATCTGCACAGGAATAGAGTTCCATAATTTGGCAGCAAGGTAGCGAAAGGACACCCCCACCCCCCAAGCTCTGACGCTTCACCCGGGGCACCGTGACAAGGCAGTGCTCGGCTGAACGTAGCTGGCGAGTAGGTACGTAGGGGGATCAGTAGGTTGGACAGTATCTCAGAGGAGGATTTCTTTTATAATTTTGAAGGTTAAACATATGGCCTTAACCTGAATCCTCCGAGGCACAGGCAGCCAGTGCAGCCGCCACAAAGCATCTGTCGCAGAGCACGTTCTAGGGAGCCACAGGAGGACACGAGCCGCTGCGTTCTGCACTCTTGAGAGGCGCGTGACTTCCGACTTGTTGGCTCCCAATAGAAGTGAGGTAGCATAGTCCAGCCTGGACAAGATAGTAGCTTGGACTATCTGCTGGCGGGTGGGAGGGTCAAAGAAACCAAGTATAGGTCGAAGGCCTCGGAGAAGACCGAAGCAGGAACCAGCGATCTTCTTGGTAGGCTCTTGAAAATCCAGCTTGATATCAAACCAGACCCCCCAGGTTTTTTACAGCCGACTTAGGAGTGGGGGCACCACCCATGGAATTAGGCCACCAGTGTTTGCTCCATAGTCCCTTATCTTTCCCCACCAGTAGCACCTCTGATTTGTTAGCATTGAGTTGCAAGCAGTTCGTGGTCATCTGCTGCAAGACCAGCCTGGAACTGTGCGGCAGCCCGAGTGATCTTCAGAGAGGGCCACCACCAGCTGAGTATCGCCAGCGTACGAAATCATGGACTAACCATGGTCTCTTGCTACCGCCGCTAAAGGTCGAACAGAGGTTAAACAGGACTGGGCTTAAAGTTGAGCCCTGAGGAACCCCCTGCTTGATGGCATGAGCATGGGAGAGGAAGGGGGGGGGGGGCCATGACCTGGAATGCTCGGTCAGAAAGGAAAGAATGGAACCACTCCAGGGCCGGCCCCATCGCCCCCACCTCCTCCTAGCGGCGCAAGAGAATCTTATGGGAGACCGTATCAAACGCCGTGCTGAGCTCGAGCAGGATGAGCGCCGCAGTCTGGCCCTCATCCAGGATGGTACGTAGATGTTCACATACTGCTATTAGTGCAATCTCGGTGCTATGGCCCGGGTGGAACCCGTTCTGGGTGCGGTCTAAGGCGCCAGAGTTGCTCAGATGTCCAGAGAGAATATTGTTCGCATGAGCTTTAGAAATTTTAGCGACCCAGGGTAGTAGGGATATGGGGCGGACGTTTTCTAGCTTAGTAGGGTCCAGAGAAGGTTTTTTCAACAGGGGGACCACCCTTGCAGTTTTCCAAGACATGGGCACCACTCCTGTATTAAAAGAAGAGTTTATAATCTGGCATATAAGTGGCAATAGCACAGATAGGGCATCTCTGAATTGGGCCGGTTTCATAGGGTCGATGGGGGAGCCAGATTTAACCCTCTTACTTAACGTAAGGAGTTTGTCGTGGGCCATAGGAGGGATAACCGCTAGGATAGTAGTAGGCCGACGGATAGTAGAGGGAGCAAGGTCTGTCGGGACAATGGCAAAGGATTTATAGATAGTCTCAACTTTTTAAACAAAGAAAGAGGCTAGATCCTCACATTGTTGTTCAGACGTGATACATGTCGTGGCGGGATCTTTCCTAGTTTTGAAGTCATGGAGTATTTTAAAGATGCTTTTGACTGGATTATTGCTGGCCTTAATCTCATTGGCCTGAAAGGCAGATCGGGCCTGATGTATTGCCTTGTGGTAACGTTTAATTGCTTCCTGACAAAGCTTTTTTGTCCCAGGGTCGTATTTTATTTTATTTTTATTTTATTTTCAAGAGTTTCATATAGCGCTGGCTAGACCCGGAGGTATCAGAGCGCTTTACATGTGCATCAGATAATAGTTACAGGTTACATCATAATGAAGGTTACATAGTTCTTAGAGCATGGCCACAGTTACTGGTAAGGTCGAGATAAACAATAAGCACAAACACGTAAGGGGAGAAGCAGGCAAGGTGAGAGATTCAGGGGAGGGGGGTTGGAGCAGGGGAAGTAGACAGATAATGAAGGCGGGAGAGAGGAGGTTAGGGTGAGAGACACAGCATGGGAAGAGGAGGGGAAGGGTGACTGGTACACAAACCGGTAGACGAGTCAAGGCAAACGTCCAAAGTCCAGTAAGCTATGATCCCAGGGGAAGTGGTATCACTTCCCTATCTCTGTTGCGAGAGGCTCCCTTTGCACAGTGGACTCTCTGAGAGGTCTCAGACCCCAAGACCTACATACTGGATCCTTCCCCAGAAAGGGGAGAGGGAGTGCTTTGGCAAGGGGTGCCATACCATGCCTCAAGTGTGAGTGGCTCCCTTGGCGCAATGGACTCACTCAGCGGGTTCGCTGAGACTCCAGTGTATAAATATTGAATCTTTCCCCAACAAGGGGAGAAGGAGTGCTTAGTCAACGGGCACAAAGGACAGGGGGTAGGCAGAGTAGCAGGCAAGGGGAGAGAATTCGGGGGAGAGGGGATAGGAGCTAGGGACGAGACAATGAGGAGAGACGAAAAGAAGTCTGTCTAAAGACCGACTGGGTAGGTGACGACCAAGGAGGGAATCCACGGCCCATCTCCCCTATAGCTAAACTAAGTAGCTCCATCGGGCGTCAGACAAAATAGTTCAGGCTCAATACATTGAGAGGAGGGAAGGTGAGACATACATGGAGTGCGGATGCGGTAGGAGACTGCAGGAGAGACGAAAGGAAGTGCAACAATGTGGTTCAACAATATATAGGAAAAGATCAAACAAGAAAAAATTATATCAAACAGTCAGCAATACATTAGGGGAGGAGAGAGAGGAGCGAGAAAGTAGTAGGGGGGAGGGGTAGCGCACAAGACGGGCCACACAGGCATACACGGGTAGATAGAGGATCGCCATAAATCAGGAGGAAGAAGAGGGCAGGTCAAATGAACAGGGCTAAGGGAGGGGAGGAGGGAAAGTGAGGTTGGCTAGACCAAAAGGTATCAGAGCACTATACATGAGGATCAACAATGTATCAGACAAGATGAAAAATTACACAATACATCAAAAATAATAGGCAATACATTAGGAGCGGAGAGAAAGGAGAGAGAAAAGCAATAGAGGGGGCTGGGGAGGTGGGAAAGAGAGAAAAGAGAGAAAAGACAACAAGGAGAGACAAGAGGAAGTCTGTCTAAAGACCGACTGGGTAGGTGACGACCAAGGAGGGAATCCACGGTCCATCTCCCCTATAGCTAAGCCATGTAGCTCCATCGGGCATCAGACAAAATAGTTCAGTCTCAATACTTCGAGAGAGGGGGGGAAGGAGAGACATAATAAAAATAAAATAAAATAAAAATGAATGGAGGGAGGATTTGGGAAGAGACGACAGGAGAGATGCAAGGAAGTCTGGCTAAAAACCGACTGGGTAGGTGACGTCCAAGTAGGGAAATCCCCGACCGGTCTCCCCTATAGCTAAACTAGGTAGCTCCATCGGGCATCAGAACAAAATAGCTAGATCTCCATTGACGAGGGAAAATTCAGATAGACAGGGTGGGGGCTAGGACAGGTGAGGGCAGAGGTCATTAGCAGGAAAGTGGAGAAGAGTAGAGCGGGGAGGGGTAGCGGACAGGACGGGCCACACAGGCGCACACGGGTAGATGGAGGATCGCCATAAATCAGGAGGAAGAAGAGGGCAGGTCAAATGAACAGGGCTAAGCGAATTACAGTTGCGGGAGTCCAACTGGACGCTAATTACAGCGGTGGGTGCTGAATATTAGCAGGGGTATCGGAAGTCCATAGAGGGCATTTAGGATTTACTGGAAGGCAGCCACGCATTGATTTACTTTGGGATATGGCTGCACGGGGTGCGAGAGGTACAAAAATGGAACGCATGTTGCAGACAATGATGTGCAGAATTAATGCGATGGACAAAATGTGGGGAGAGTGGATGCGCTCGGGAGGACGGTGGCTGAGATGGGTGAGCGGTTGGAGGCAAGCACAGGGAGCAGGCCCAAGCGAAGAATAGTACCACCAAAGCCTAGGGGTGATTGGGAGGTCCCCCCGGCGCGCGGCAGGGGCAAAAAAGGAGGCAGGGGGCGTAATAGCCCCAGATTGTGAGAAGGGTCACCGGTACCGGAGGCAGCCCCCGCGCCAGCCAGCCCCGTACCAGTACCGATAGTGCCAGCTACCCCAATTATTACACTGGCGGAACCGGCACCAGCCACACCGCCGGCAGGGGCAAATCCGGGAGTAGGTCCTGTTCCCCAGAACTGGAGGCACAGATAGCGGCGCTGGTCCCATGGTTGGGGATAGGGGGAGTTTTACCGGCGGCTGCGGACCCCTTGGCAGAAGCGCAGAAAGTGGTGGCCCGAATTATGGCGGCCAGGGCAGGTAATAACATGCCAAGCACACCTATTTCTCCGCTAACAGACGCAGCTGGTGACGTGGGGAAGAGTATGGAGCCGGCACCGAATCCGGACAATGGTAAGGAAGTTGCCTTACCCCTTTTAGGGGAAGGCTCGCTGCCATCCAGGGGGGAGAACCTGGCCCAACACGTGGCACAGTCGGTAAAAGAATGCATCTGGGCACGCAAATTCATCAATGTGTTTTCCTTGTTAATCGATAACAGAGAGTGGGAGCACGCTAAGACCCAGAAAGATATGTTGTTGCCTAGTGAGTGGCGGTCCCAGTTGTTGAAGTTTAGGGTGGAGGAGACCCTCAGCAACTGGCTGAAGGCATTTTCAGTATTTGTGGCAGTAATTGCTGAACATACGCCGGGGATGCAGGCTCAATTGGCCTGTTATCAGAGTAGGATCATAATGTTTAGTGAGAAACATGGGGAGGCATGGAAAGAATACGATATTGCCTTCAGGAAAGCCAAGGAGTTTGACAAATCGTTGTCTTGGGACAAGGTGGACTCCGCATCATGGCACTCTCAGTTTTCAGGGAGGCAGGCTCCCGGGGGGGCCCAGTAGTTGGAGTAAAGGTTATCCCAACAGGCCACAACAGCATTTCCAACAGCCATTCCAGCACTCGGTTCAACAGCCCTTTCGTGCGGGTCATGGGGTGGACCCGTCCAGCAGGGCCAGGGGCAACGCGGAAGGACAGGGGGTATGCTGGGATTTTAATAAGGGGGCATGTAATAGGGCCCCAGGCACGTGCAGATTTAAACATACATGCGCCAGCTGTGGGCAGGCATCCCATATTGAAGCCAATTGCAGGGCAAAAGGTCCCCAGAGCGGTAGGGGGAGGAGGAGACCAGAATAGGTCTTGTCACATCCAGGTCGCCCACACCCCCATCGACATAGCAATGATGATCCCGTGGCTAAATGAGTACCCAGACCATGACACTGCCAGGTTGCTACAGGAAGGTTTTACGCATGGCTTCAGGATTCCAGCGGCAGGCTATGTGGGTAGGCCACAGTGCAGGAACAAACTGTCAGTAAAGCACAACCCGGGGGTAGTGGAAGAAAAAATTGGAAAGGAATTGCGCCTGGGCAGAGTAGCGGGCCCCTTTAATGATATCCCTTCAGCAGATTTTGTGTGTTCACCACTGGGGGTGGTCCCAAAGGAAGATAAAGGCGAATTCAGACTGATCCATAATCTATCAGCACCCAGGGGCAACTCATTGAACAATGCAATTGATGAAGACATATGCAGCGTGAATTATGCCTCATTTGATTAAGCAGTAGGGATGTTAAGAACACTGGGGCATGGGGCATTGATGGCGAAATCGGACAATTGAATCCGCTTTTAGATTACTCCCAGTCCATCCCGAGGAACAACACGCATTAGGTTTCACCTTCCAGGGGAAGTACTATATGGACAGATGCATGCCCATGGGTTGTTCCATATCATGTTCATACTTTGAAGCTTTTAGTTCGTTCTTAGAATGGGTTTTGAGACAGTCCACGGGACATCAGCACGTAATGCATTATCTGGACGACTTCCTCTTCCTGGGGCAGCGGGCTCACGGGAGTGTGCAAAAGCATTGCAGGATTTTTGCGTGCTGATGCGTGCTTTCGGGGTCCCGCTTGCTCAGGGGAAGACGGTGGGGCCGGCCACGTGCTTGGAATTCCTAGGCATTGAATTGGATTCAGTGGAGGGCTGCTTCAGGTTGCCACAAGAAAAGATAGCAAAATTCAGAGCGACTTTGCAACAATGCTTAATGAAGGAGAAAGTGACACTGCAGCAGTTACAACAGACAGTGGGTCAACTTAATTTTGCATTGAGTCATACCCATGGCACGCCCCTTTTCACGCTCCATTGCCCAGGCCATGAAGGGTCTGAGGGAGAAAAATCAACGGACCAGGTTGTCAGCGGAGGTTCGCCAGGACATGCTCATTTGGATAGCATTCCTGGAGGATTTCAATGGCAGGGTGGTGTGGGGGCCCCCACCTGCGACGTCAGTGGAGTTAGGTCCAAGCCTGTTTCCAAAGTGCAGGTACAATGGCAGTGGAAAAAAAGGTATTGATTATGTGGCAGAGTGGGGCCTGAAAAATAGGGAAGGATTCTCTGAATTGTGAAGGCCTCGGGGTCAGCAGGGGAGCCCGTTTTGATTATACCACTCAACCGAGTGAGCCCCTCCTGAGAAATATGTGGGATGGCTGACAGCGTCTGCTGAGGTCCAGTGTCTGGGGACACAGAAGTGGCGTAAGAGGAGGCAGGAGAGAAGGATTGATAGATAGCACTCACTTTTACAAAAAAAAAAAAAGGGGGCTAAATCGTCACACTGTTGTGCCGATGATATAGCAGACACCGTGGCCTTCTTAGACCTAAGATCATTAAGAATTTTATAGATACATTTAGCTGGATTAGGACTCAGCTTGATTTCGCTAGCGTAATACGCGGAGCGAGCTTTACAGATGGCTTTATGATACTGCTTGATAGCGGCGAGATAGCATAACTTTTTATCGGGATCATAGTCCCTTCTTCACTCCTGTTTGGCTTTTTTATGTTTTCCTTAACGCAGTCAAGGAGTCATTGTACCAAGGGCTAGTAGCGGAAGATCGTCCCTTAAACCATTTGGCAGGGATCAGAGAATCAAGGCCGTATTTTATCCAATCGCAAAACGAACCATAGTCCGATTCTGAATCAGATAGAAGTCCCAGAGGATTACTGGTGAGGAAGTCGTGAAACTCCTCAAGCTTCAACTTACGCCAGGGCCGTTTTAAAGACCGATTTTACCGTGTCTATGTTACAGGGCTCTACGAGGGGGACAGATATGACCAAAGCATGGTCCGTCCAGCCCATAGGTGCAGGCGTATTCAACTTGGATAAGATTAGTAAGAGAATGGCTGTGGCCTGAAGGACAAGCGGCAATAGTTGAGGAAGACTAGGGTCCTGAGGGAAGTCTTATTTCAGTTTCCCTCTTGGGATTGAAATTTGATCCTTTGTAAAAAAGGAACCAAATTATGGGTGGGGCAAAGTGAGTGGGGTTCCTTGAGACCGACGTGGAGGCAATGGCTTTGATGCTGATCAAGACTTTTTATTTTTGAAGATGGCTACATTGGACAGAGCTATGAAGGTAGCTGAGAAGATGCAGAAGAACCATCTGGTACATCATGATGTGGAATATTTATTTGTATCCATCAAAGTTGGAAATGTGATTGGGAAAATATTAAGCATGAGCGTTGAGGAGCTAGATTTATAATCTCTTAAGTTCTTGTTTGTAAATGCGCCAAGCAGTAGTTTAGTAGAAATCTCACTAAGTTTGCATAATCTTCAAGGTTGCTTTTTGATTAATAAGACATTAAAGGAATTGTTTTGTTGTATAACAGAAAAACTCTCTCCATTAGCTGCTCTTGCTTAGCCCCTTCGGTGCGTTGGATGGCCGGGGGCCGTCCGGCGCACCAGTGCTCATGTGCGTAGGGTGGCCTCCAGCCGTCGGATCACATGGCACTAGAAATCCCTCGGGGGCAGGCACCAGAGGGATTTCTTACCCCCCAGATGGGGGCAGAAGACCCACTAAGCGCAAGCCCTTTTTTAAAATTATTTTTAAATATATAGGTTGGGGTGGGCTGCCCCCAAAAAATGCTAGTCTTTCTGCCCCTCCCTGGGAGGCACATGGTGCAATAGCACCTTATCTACCCCCCAATACTCCCACCTCCCAAAAGAATAGCCACAGTTTTCTGCCCCCCTCGGGGGCATGTCGGGGTAATAGCCCCAGATTTCCCCCTCCCCAGAGCGGCAGAAAGCCCACTAGGCACTGACTTTTTTTCGGAATGTGCCAACCTGTGAATTGTGGGTCCTAGCGCATCCTGCACCTAGGGAAATGAAGCAAGCCTATATATTTTGAAAACTAGACACCCAAGGGAATCCAGGCTGGGGTGACTTATGTGGCACTCACCAGGTTCTTTTACTCCGACTCCCTTGCAAACCTCAAAATGTGTCCAAAAAAACACATGGAAAGTTCTGGAATCTGCATGGACCCACAAAATTCCACCCACCCAACATTCTCCAAAGTATTCAGATAAAAATTATTCCTCACTTGTATGGGTAGGCATAGTACCCCTGACGGGAAACGGCTCAAAACGCAACGTGGACACACCACAATTTTACAGTGAAAACTGACCCCTAGTGCCTAGCTGTAGATTTGAACACTAGCTGTGCCGGCACCTAGGGAAACCTAGCAAACCTTTACATTTTTTAAAACTAGACAACCAGGGAAATCCAGGATGGGGTGACTTGTGTGGCTCTTACCATTTTCTGTTACCCAGATTCCCTTGCAAACCTCAAACCTTGTAAAACAAAACAACAAAAAAAACATTTTCTCCACATTTCTGTGACGGAAAGTTCTGGAATCTGTGTGTGACCACAAACATCCACCCACCCCGCATTATCCAAAGTCTCCGAAGTCTCCCGATAAAAATGGTACCTCACTTGTGTTGGTGGGTCAAATACCTGGGATAAGCAGGGGCCCCAAACATACTGTGAAGACATCAAAATTACCTATCACAACACGACCTGGTTTTGCAAGGGGGTGGCACATGGGTTTTTGGCCGCAGGCTCAGCAGTCCTCTAGGGAAACCTACCAAACCCACACATTTCTGAAAACTAGACACCCTGGGAAGTCCAGTGAGGTATGGCTTGTGTGGATCCCCCAACGATTCCCTATCCAGAATCCCCTGCAAACTTCAAATTTAGCTCGATTTAAAAAATCAAATTTTCTTAACTTTTCTGTGTGGGAAAGTTGTGGGATCACCGGGCTGACACTAATTTCCTACCACCTAGCATTCCCCCAGGTCTCCTGATAAAAGCAGTGCCTCCCTTGTGTAGGTAGACCTAGTGGCTGCAACAGGAAATGGCCCAAAATGACCTATCGTAAAACTACCTGGTTTTGCGTGGGACGCCTGTTTTTTTGGCCTGGGGTTCGCAGCCTTCTTGGGAAACTTGCCAAACTCGCACATTTCTGAAAACTAGACACCCTGGGGAGTCTAGTGAAGTATGACTTGCGTGGATCCCCGAACACTTTCCTACCCAGAATCCCCTGGAAACCTTAAATTTAGCTGAAAAAGCACTTTGCCCACACATTTTGTATGGGATCACTGTGCTGGCACAATTGTCCTAATACGTAGCGTTCCTCTTGATCTACAGAGTAAAATGATGCCTCGGTGGCTGTCCAATGCAGAATCCGCTAAAAACATACATTTTTTAAATGTAGCGTTTAGAATTTGCAGTGCTATCCTTTTAATCCTCAGGGTTTTGTCTCTTCGAAGTCACAGGCCTTTAGGCCACCCACACAAGTGAGGTATCATTTTACTTGAGAAAACAAGGGGAACACTGGGTGGTAGGACATTTGTGCCGGCACAGGGATCTCCCACACAAATGTGTGGAAAAAGCGATTTATTATTTAATTTGAGTTTGCAGGGGATTCCGGGTAGAGAAACGTTGGGGGATCCACGGAAGTCATACCTCACTGGACTCCCCAGGATGTCTAGTTTTCAGAAATGTGTGGGTTTGGTAGGTTTCCCTAGATGGCCGCGAGCCCTGGGCCAAAACCCAGGTTCCACCCCCCACTGCAAAACAGGTTGTTTTATGTTGGGTAATTTTGAAGTTTCCACAATACGTTTTGGGCCCTTCCCTGTCGCGGGTACTTGACCCACCCACACGAGTAAGGTACAATTTTATCGGGAAACCTGGGGGAATGCTGGGTGTTAGGAAATTTGTGTCAGCCCGGTGATCCTACAACTTTTCCACACAGAAATTTGAGAAGCATTTGATTTTTCTTTTCTCCCCAATTTGAGGTTTGCAGGGGATTGTGGGTAAGGAAACGTAAGTGGATCCACACAAGCCATACCTCCCTGAACTCCCCCCGGGTCTCTAGTTTTCAGAAATGTGTGGGTTTGGTAGGTTTCCCTAGATGGCCATTCAGGCCGGAACCAAAATCTCATGTGACCCCTCTTACAAAACTAGGTAATTTTCAGATACATAGGAGGCATCTGAAGCAAGACGCTGCTCAGTTATTGGCTCTGGGTTCGTCGGGTTCTTGGTGAACCTACAAGTCCTATATATCCCCACAACAAGAAAGGTCCAGCGGATGTAACGGTATATTGCTTTCAAACATCTGGCATACTTAGAAGTTGTTACAGGTGAAAATGTTGGCACAAATGGCTTTCTTTTCAACTCCTTTGCAATTTTTCCTTTTTCCTACTGTTAGTTTCTATAAAGAAACCTTGAAGGATCTACACAAATGACCCCTTGCTGAATTCAGAATTGTCTACTTTTCTAAAATGTATAGCTTTCCAAGGATCCATTGTTGGTTTCATACCCATTTCTACCATTTACTGGAAGATGGTTGAAAGCACAAAACATAGCAAAAATAGGCCATGTCTAGGCTGTCCGGAATTCGGTTAAAACCGACTCTGAACGAAAAAACACTACCGAATGAAAATCAGCTGACTCTGTTTAAACCGAGTGTCACTGATTTTCATTGCAGTTGCACCACTTGCCCACTTGATGGAGCCAAAGCATTGCAGACCAAACTGCAATTAAGGTACAAGAAGGAAGCAGCCCAGAAGGTGCGTCACCCCCATTAAAAGCGGGGAGACACATTGGTTGGCAAGGTTGTTGGGTGTTGCCAGGTACCATTCTAAATACTGTCCAAGTTTGTGTGGTCTCGCACACCTCACTACAGTTCGGGCAACCTTGACGAGGAGACAACGACCAGACGAAGACTGCCAGTGTTCCAAGGCCTAGGTGAACCAGCCAAGGTAAATGTTGGGAGTGTTACCCGGCGCCTGTGGGGTGGGCGCCGGGTAAAGAGGCGGCATGCTTGTACTTGAATTCTGATGCCATTACTAAATAGGCCCGTGAGCAAGGCCCCCCCCCTGCCTGGCTAACGTGGGGTGGGCGCCGGGTAAGGAGGCCGCATGCTTGTAGTGTTAATTGTGATGCCATTACTAAATCAGCCCGTGAGCAAGGCCCCCCTGCCTGGCTAACGTGGGGTGGGCGCCGGGTAAGGAGGCCGCATGCTTGTAGTTTTAATTGTGATGCCATTGCTAAATCGGCCCGTGAGCAAGGGCCCCCCTGCCTGGCTAACGTGGGGTGGGCGCCGGGTAAGGAGGCCGCATGCTTGTAGTTTTAATTGTGATGCCTCGCACTCATCACCACACACAGCGCACTCACAAATAGACACAGCCTCTCACGTTCATCAACACACACCCAATCACACGGTTTCTGATTGTGCTTGGACTCGGCCCACAGTCATAACTCCTGCAGACATTTTTTGTCAATATTTGCGCACTTCAGTGTCGAAGCCACGTTGATGTCTCTGCCGTCAGCTCGTCGCTCGCTGCAGTATATAATCTCTGGTACAAGGGGCCACACACAGGCTCTGTTTGTGGGCCGGAATGTGTGTGTGTTGGGGGGGGGGGAGATAATTAAAAAGAGTTGGGGAGGGAGAACGAGCAGGGAGAATGGCGAGAAGTGACTTGAGTGTTAAAGAGAGGGCAAGCTACGGTGGAGTAACAGCCAAAGCTGCTAACTAGGGAACCGGGTTCGAGTCTGGAGGTGGGCTCAACATCCGGAGATTCGGGCAGATCACGTAACCTCCCAGTGGCTATAAAAATGAATGTGCCCCTGTGTAATGTAATTGGTGCTCATGTAAAGCGCTCCAATACTTTTGGGTCGAGTTGGCGCTATGTAAAGCTGCAAAATAAAGAGCTAAAGAGAGGGGGTTTGAAAGAGATAGAGTGAAAAATGTTAGTACCACCGTGTATCTTTAGTTCAGAGTAAAGGAATGATGGTCTGAAAGGTGAGAAATGCAAGTTTGACCTTCAAAGTAAATAAAAAAGCCCCGATAGGGCTGGAGTAATCTGGTCATAAATTTTAAAATAACGATCTTGACGCTGAATGTAGTATCATAGCTAGGAGCCTTAATCAATTTTGGAGATAAGTGGCTTGAATTACAGCCCAGACGTTTGACAAGATCGACCTGTGGGAGAACTGACCTACGTGAATTGTAGATCACATTTTTGGGGCGTTCTACAATATTGGAGAGATTCTAGTTATTTCCGGGTGTGCGCCGGGTAAAGAGGCGGCATGCTTGTTTGTTCTAATCAAGATTCTACTGTTTAAATCGGCCCGTGAGCAAAGGCCCCCTGCCTGGCTAACGTGGGGTGGGCATCGGTGAAAGAGGCGCAATATTGTTTCATGCGGTGGTGGAGAGGAGCTGATAAGATCTGCTGTTTGTTAGCCTGCGGCCGTGCCCCATTACTTCACAGTTCGTTAAAAAGACCATTTACATAATGAGGCTTAAATGCTTGCAATGGCTAACGTGGGGGTGGGCATTCTCTCTGGCGGTCTGGTGACTCAACGATAAAGTGCAGGGGTGCGGTTATTAAGGAACCACCCTTGGTATGTCTGCTACCTTGATGCTAAGACCTAAAAGAAGGAAACAAGCAGCAAGTTTATCATCCTCAGTCTTTAAAATGGTGTATAGCAATGAATTCGACCTATAATAAAGAACGGGGTAGAGTAAAGTTAAAGTCTGATGAACTTTTGCGACATGGAAGAAATGGTATTACAAATGGAAAACCAAAGGGTACTTATCAGCATAAATGATGACAAACCGCCCTTAGTCCCCCAGAACAGAGATGAAAAAAAGACACTGACAAATGCCTCAATTGGTCCCATTTAGATTTGCACACTTGCTGGATGGGAGTCCTGTAGGCAATAATAGTGTCCACATAAGAACATTAATATTTACAACTGCGTCAAGGTAGCGCATTGCTGCAGGAGCGCTTCGCGCCTATTTACTGAAATTGCTTTTAAAATCCCTTTATTGTATTTAATTTCATCTTGGGTTTGTATTCCCTGTTTTTAAAAATCCCCCTCACCTGCACCATAATCGGTACAGCACCGCCGCTTGGGCGGGTCCGGGTCTTGAGGTGGGATCTATTGTCGCCGCCATCTTGGAGCGGGGTGGGTGTTTGTTCAGGAGCCACTTTCTACGTGCGCTTTAGTGCGCAGGAGTCAGCAAGGGACGCCTATTTAAGGCGAGTCCCATTGTAGCCTCGTTCTGTCAAGGTAGCGCATTGCTGCAGGAGCGCTTCGCGCCTATTTACTGAAATTGCTTTTAAAATCCCTTTATTGTATTTAATTTCATCTTGGGTTTGTATTCCCTGTTTTTAAAAATCCCCCCTCACCTGCACCATAATCGGTACAGCACCGCCGCTTGGGCGGGTCCGGGTCTTGAGGTGGGATCTATTGTCGCCGCCATCTTGGAGCGGGGTGGGTGTTTGTTCAGGAGCCACTTTCTACGTGCGCTTTAGTGCGCAGGAGTCAGCGAGGGACGCCTATTTAAAGCTCCTCCCTTAGCGCAGCGGGATCGCGCAGCGGGCGGGCCTTAGCGTGGCCGGAGTCGGGCCAGAGTCCTGCCCGTCTGCGCCTGGACGTGTTGGACGCGGCAGGACCCTGGCCCTCTCCGCTGGTCACTATCGGTATCATTATGCTGTACTATTCAAGGGATGCCCTACTTGCCATTGGGCATTGTAACAGGAGCTGTGATGCTCCACGGGTAGTGCCGCTGTGTGGACCTTATTCGTTTACCTGCGGGATGTTTGCCCTTTCCGCCCCCATTACATGCTTAAGCAACGCTTTGGTTGCTGCTGTAACCCGCTCCCGCCCTTCTTTCAGTATATGGAACCTGAATGTCAGGTCAATGGTAAAACACCACCAAGACATCTTCGACCTGATAGGTAAGGAGTCGCCGGATGTCTTCTGTGTGACGGAGTCCTGGTTACAGGAGACCGACACGGCTGTGATTAACTTGGCCTTCCCGCCTGAGTACTCTGTTTATACTCTCAACCGAGCTTCTAGAGGAGGGGGAAGAGCGCTTGCGGTCAAGTCTTGCTACCCGTGTGTCTGGCAAGGGCAAAAAATCACTGGCTGTGAAAGCGCGCTGTTTAAAATCTCAGTTACGCCCAATCTTGCTTTCTCGGGCCTTTTGATTTATCGTCCCCCTGGTAGCGACGTGGCTTTCAGAGAGGCCCTCCCAGATGCTATCTGCTCGTTGGCAGCAGGCTGCTCCAATTTTTCCATTCTCGGAGATTTAAATCTCCATTATGATAATTTGTCTATACCTGCGGTACACAGCTCTGTTGCCGATCTTGAGGCGCTCCAGTTAGTTCAGTTGGTGTTGCAGCCCACCCATGCAGGTGGCCACATCTTAGACTCTTTTTTCACTAATTTAGCAGAAGCCAGTATCCTTACCCCCTCCCCTCTGGCTTGGACTGATCACTAGCTGGTGCGTATCCAGTTGTCCACTGCATGAGCCGCACCGCAAACCTGCAGTCTGCTCTATTCCTAGACGGTGTTGGAATAAATTAAAATTTGAGGATTTTTTCCATCTTCTATCCTCTGACCCGCTAGGCTCAGTTGATACAGTGGATGCGGGCTACGACCGCTTTTGTGAGTGGGTTACCAGGGCCCTAGACTCCCTTATTCCGATAGTCTCGTGTAAGTGTGGGTCAAGGGACCCGAGTCCTTGGTAAGATGATTCGCTGCGGGTGCTTAAAAACACCTGTAGACGTGCCGAGCGGGTTTGGCGCAAAGCTTATGATAGCGATAAAAAAGTTTGGTATTTGGCCGCTGTAAAACTTTACCATCGAGCAGTGTGCAGAACCCGCGCGGCTTATTACGCCCTACAATTTCGTACCAGTACTAACCCCTCCAAAACTATTTTTAAAGCCCTGAAAGACCTTATCGTCAAAAAAATGATTGCGACTCACCAGGGTTCCATCTCCCACTGTGAAACTTTGGCGGCTTTCTTTTTGGAAAAGGTCCATGCCATCTATAGAGCCTTTCCTACGGTCGTACCCTCTGTCGGTAGACCCTTTAAGCCCCTTACCCTGGATGTGTTACATTCCTTCCCGAGTTTAACATCGGAAAGCTTTGGTAAGCTGGCCCAACAGGTCAAGTCAGGGTCTCCAGCTGATCCTCTACGGCCGGCCTTGTTTAGAGACCTACCATCTAATGGTCTCTCACCGGTTTGCTCTTTGATTAACATCTCTTTAGCATCCGGTGTGGTCCCAGTGAAGTGGAAACAGGCGGTAGTTATGCCCATCCTTAAGAAACAACTCTGGATGCTGGGAAACCTGAAAATTACCGCCCAATCTCTCTTCTCCCGTGGCCTGCTAAAGTTGCGGAGGCGCATGTCAACTCTGTCCTCTCAGACCATCTTCTACTGGCTAACATCTTAGACAGCACGCAGAATGGATTTCGTGTAGGGCATAGCACGGAGACAGCTCTACTCTATATGGTGGAGCATCTGCGCTCCGTGCTTGATGCGGGTCAAACGGCAGCGCTGGTGCTATTAGATCTGAGCGCCGCCTTTGACACCGTGTCCCACCCGATCCTTCTGCTGCGCCTGGAGGAAGCTGGTGTCACCGGCCCTGCTCTCCAGTGGTTCCGATCTTTCCTTGCCAACCGTTCCTTTTGCGTGACCGTTCCGCCCCATCAGTCCCAATTCCATCCTCTGGATCTGGGGGTCCCCCAGGGCTCCTCGCGGAGTCCCACGCTATTCAATCTATACGTGAGACCGCTGGCTGAGGTTGTCAGGCATTGGGGTATGACCATGGTGTCATATGCCGATGACACCCAGTTAGCGGTTACAATCAGCGGGGATGCGGATGTGGATGCCCCCAGATTCCAGAATGGACTTCGGGCGGTCGCCAGCTGGATGACCTCCAACTGTCTCCAGCTGAACGCAAGTAAGACGGAGGTTATGATCTTTGGCAAGCATACGGAACTCTGGGGAGACAGGTGGTGGCCATCGGATTTGGGCCCTACGCCTACTCCAGTCGCTGAGCTAAAAAACCTTGGGGTGTGGCTCGATCCAACTCTCACCTTTGACTGCCATACCAAGCGCACGGCGGCCTGCTGCTTTGGCATCTTGCGTGGATTACGACCCGTATTAAATTTTTTTGATGCGACCACCAGGCAACTCGTGATCCAGGCAACAGTGATCTCTCGGCTTGATTATGCCAGCGCCCTATTATTGGGCCTAAATCAGGCTGAAATCACCCGCCTGCAGCGCGTACAGAACGCAGCGGCGAGAGCTGTCCTGGGCCTGCCGAGATTCTGTCCCACAACTAATACCTTGCGCGCGCTGCATTGGCTACCGATTGCTCGAAGGATCCAGTTTAAGGTCCTTTGTGTTGCTTATAAGATCATCAAGGGATCCCCTGACTTGATTCTTTCCAACCTTTTGTCCCGCTATGTCCCGGGGCGTGCCTTAAGATCCTCGGACTTGGAACTCGCTGTCGTCCCCCGGTTCAAGCGCTGCCGGGCCGGCGGCCGTTCATTTCAAGTGCGCGCCGCAGTGTTGTGGAATTCCCTTCCCCTTGAGATTCGTGCCCTCAGGGATCTGCTCTCTTTTCGGCGAGCTGTAAAAACCTTCTTGTTTCCTTAGTTTTTCTGTTTGCCCCGTCTTGTTTTGTTGTGCTGTGTTGCTACCTTGGCGGGCGCCAGGACGCTCCTTCGCTGGAGCATCTGTGCGCCTAATAAATGAGTCTAACATAACATAACGGAACATATTTACAGCGGGCACATTTTCTTTTTAAACCTTTAGGCCTTTGTCCAACCTAGACCGCTCAACTTGGAACGGACTTTATAACCCTATCCCATTGCCTTCTCCTATGATTCCATTGCTTAAATCGGCCCGTGAGCAAGGCCCCCCCTTGCCTGGCTAAAGTGGGGTGGGCGCCGGGTAAAGAGGCCGCATGCTTACAATAACTCCCTCGCACTCATCACCACACACAGCGCACTCACAAATACACAATATTTGCGCACTTCAGTGTCGAAGCCACGTTACTGTCTCTGCCATCAGCTCGTCGCTCGCTGCAGTATATAATCTCTGGTACAAGGGGCCACACACAGGCTGTTTGTGGGCCGGAATGTGTGCGTGTTGGGGGGGGGGGGTGGGAGGGGAGAGATAATTAAAGAGTTGGGGAGGGAGAACGAGAAGGGAGAACGGCGAGAAGTGACTTGAGAGTGTTAAAGAGAGGGCAAGCTACGGTGGAGTAACAGCCAGAGCTGCTAACTAGGGAACCGGGTTCGAGTCTGGAGGTGGGCTCAACATCCGGAGATTCGGGCAGATCACGTAACCTCCCACCACGATCTGAAGCAGCAGCTGCTACAAACAGGCTCAGCGATATATATAAATATATTTATATACATTTATATCCCCCAGAACTGCTTTCATCTCGATGAGAATAGCACTTGCAATGCCTGGGGGTGTCAGATTATTGCAATTAACTTGGCGCAAAATAATTTCAAAGAGGAGAAGGCATGTGTGTTTGTCAATTGAAAATGGTGTTTTATAAAGGGCAAAAATATATAAAGGGATGATTAAATCTTTTTTTTGTGATGAGCTGAATACTAACATTAAGGTACGAATACAACATTCCATGTCCAATTGCCAATATCTTTTTGTTTTGTCATTTTATTTGAAAGCAGATACATAACAATAAAAGACATTATTAAAATATATCCAGGTATACAAATCAGTCCTACAGTAAACGTGACTGTCAGTGTAACACTGTTATTAACATTTTCCAAAATCTGCTACACCGATAACCACGTTCTATTTAAAGATTTCTATTGTTTTTCTGAATTGCTTGCAGCTGTAAATATAGACAGGAGATCGTTAGCAAGAAAACTTTATTTTAATGTTGGTCAGCCTTTCTCTGCAATTCACTCTAAACAAGCATTTGCAATGCAATAGGTCTCGCATTAATTAAGTTTGAGCTATTGGCATTTCTAAATATTGCAACACCATACTGCGATTGCTACATTAGTTAATTGTGGATGCGTTAACAATTGATGTGTGCACTGATGGCTGGTGGTGTGTGTGCCTGGTCGAAGTGTGCACTGCCGGCTGGTGGTGTGTGTGCCTGGTGGGTGTATGCACTGATGGCTGGTGGTGTGTGGCAATGACGCTCAACATCCTGTGAATCTGGGCAAACCACGTAATCTACCCGTCCCTAACAAAAATGCATGTGACCTTGTGTAAAGCAACAGGTGCTCACATGAAGCGCACCAAAATCTTCAGGTCAAGTTCGCACTATATAAATCTCAGAGGAGAAAAAAACAGCAGTGAAAACCAGCCTAGCTTTACTCAGAGCCATGCCATCATACTATGTGATTTGTGAGAAGTGCCCAAAACCATGAACATGTCACCCAGCTCTCACTTTCTTCAAATGACAACACATTGATTCTAAATGAACTATATAAAGTGCCTACCTTTTCTACAACGCCCAACACCCCCAGAAATCTCTCATAAATTACTCCTACCTGAAGATGTCACAAAACCTGCAATTCCAAAAACGTCTCTCTGTACCACGCAGTTCAAGAGGTGTGCCTTGCACAGAGCCTCCCTTTGCAGGCAAATTTCCAAAAGTGCTGACTTAACCTTACAGACATCAAGACCTCACGCCAATGCCCTGGGGTGCTTTTAGCCTATTAGCTCCCGTGACCAGTACTTGTTGTTTCTGTTACTCATTGCAACACAAGTCCGCTCTTCCCTGTTTGCACAGCAGTCACCTGACCATGAAAATATTGTCTTTCTCTTTATTTTCTCAACAGAACGCAACGGGTTTCTAAGTGTTTTTTTTATTTTTATTGATCTAGTGTGTGCAGAACAACATGCCCCGCAGAATAAAGACAGCAGAAGACTATGTGCTGGAAAACAAAGATTTCATGGTTGAAGAAGTGCGTGGACAAAAGATGTTTATTTGCAGGTTTTGCAGAGTGACTGTCCCAATAGTAACTGGGAAGACTGCAAGCCGAATTGCTGAACATCTTGTCACCAAGACTCACTTGAAATTGAAAGAGCCACCTAATAGCGACAGCCTATGCCAGATGTCTCTTGCAGAGACAATGACCCGCTTCAAAAGAAAACGTGAGGAAGAAAAGGATGTGGCACATGAATTTGTACGTGCCATAGTGCAATCTGGAACCAGCTTACATCAAGCCGATGGACCAATTGGGAATCTGTTCCACAGGCATGCACCAGCATGCAAAACATTACCAAAAGCAACACAAATGTATGAGAAATACCTAATGTAAAGATCTCTGTTACCATTGATGAAACCCCAGAGATGCGTGGCGACCCAGCAGTGGCAGTGCTAATCACATTTTGTGATGCAAAAAATGGATGGTACAGACGTACCATCATGGCAGATCTAGATGTACTGGAAACATACAACGCAGTGTCACTTGGAATGCTGCTGCAGAGAATTCTTACCAAGTTTAACAAAGATTGGAGTGATATTGTCTGTATTTGCAGCGATTCAGCTACGTATATGAAAAAGTTATGTGATGACCTGTCAAAAGCAATGCCTGAGCTGAAGTGTTTCCCTGTGAGAGATCCTTGCCACTTGCTAGATGGTATGCTGAAAGCAGCATTACAATCTTCTGAGCTAATGAAGAATGCTATTGATTTTGGTAGTCCATTCAGGCGCACTGTTTCGTTATGCGCGGGAACTCAAACGCAAATATTTCTCATTTTGTGTTTTGTGTGGCAGCAAAGAAAGAGTAATCCCAACTGTCATTTAGTCGGTGGTTCTCAGTCCTAGAGGCCGTGAATGCAATTTTATCTATGTGGCGACCGCTTACGGAATTTTTGCTTAGTGATGATGCAAAAGGCAAGAAATGTGAGTATCTTCGGGTGCATATTGATAGCGATGTCAAAAAAAGTACACTGTACTGCATCCTTAGATTTTTACAGGAAAACATGACTGCTGTAGTGGACATAATCAAAAAACTAGAGTCAGAAAACACCCTTGTCTACCAAGTTTTCAGTATAATTGGTGTAGATGTCAAACATCTCCTCAAGAGTAGGCTAGGCGACACTTTTTGTGACTTTGGCACTGCAACATGTTCCCTGTTGGAATGCTTGCCACTTGGTAAGCAAAGAAGTGTTGAAGACCAATTCAGGAAATGTTATTTTACCATGCATGAGAAATGGCTAGCTATGATGCATAGAAATGTCCCTTCACCAACCATGGCATTTGAAGTCCATGAAGCCTCACTTTGGTACTCTGCACAAGTGTTAGATCCATTCCGTAAAGGGGAATTTTCTCCGGACTTTGCAAAGTACCGCTTCATTTTTGACCGCTTTAATACCTCTGAGGGCATCTGCACCCAGTTCAACGCATATGTTGCAGAACCTGTCCCAGAGAATGTCAACCTTGAGGTGCACCAGTACTGGCATGCAAAGCTACGTCAGTGGCCAGAGTTGGCAAATTGTGTACTGGCTGTTTTGGCGTTGCCAGTCTCAAGTGCCAATGTTGAGAGGGTGTTTTCACAAATAAAAGTGTACATGGGAAGGAAAGAGAGAGCGCGAATGACTAAAGAATCACTGAAGAAATATTGTATGGTCTACTACAATAAATTGGACTTGTAAATATGTATTTGGACTTCATATACACGTACGTAAACTGTCTATATGCCATGTATCAATGAAGAAAGCCAGCAATAATAAAAGCAAAGTGTTCCATAAACACCGGAAAAACACAGTTTCAGTCGTTTTGTATGGCGCGAAAATTAGTAATCACTGAAGAGCACTGTTTTTTTTTTTTTTTCAGGTATTGAAATCACTGACAAAACACCACCAGAATTTACCAAAAATAGAAACTGAAAACAGGAAAGCCTAGCTATGTCCCAGTAAAATGCAAAAACTGTGTTAAAGAACAAACAAAAAACGTTGGTTTTCTGACAAAAGTCTGTCAGTCTCTGAAAGCTGCAAAATGGGGATTGCAGCCCCACAAACCATTTGTTGATACCATTTGCAGGGGGAACAAAACAGATGCTTTTATTTGCAGCATTTTCTTTCCTCTTTTTGTCCAAAAACATAATTTTAGATGTATTTTGGCTAATTTCTGGGTCTCCTCCAGGGGAATCCACATACCCTTTGTACCTTTAGAAACCCCGTGATGTTGGAAGAAAAGGATGTAATTTTGGCATGGATACCTTATGTGTTCACAAAGTTACAGGGGCCTAAGCGCAAACTACCCCAAATAGCCCAAAAAAGGCTTAGCACTCTAGCAGCGAAGGGGTTAGACAACCGTCTGTTAAATTTCAACACAGCAGTATCACTAGAAGTACTCATTTACTTAAATTCACTGTGATCCCAAGGTAAAATTCATGTCCATACTTCGTTCAAGGAAATCTATTTAAATATTACAAATGGCTGATGAAATGGAAGTATTTTTCGAATGAATAATTTTTGAATAGTACAAAATAACCTCTACTTATATATTTCCAGTAAGATCTACTGGTTAGCTGGCCTAATAAATGTACTGATTATTTGTAACACCACACACAATATGATAGAACGCTAAACTTAGTGATTTATTCATCTAAAACTACAGCGGATTGAGTAAATGTGTAACTCACGGTGAGTGGCCTGCAAAGTTTATTACTTGAATATTGTGGGCGAAGTGTACTGACTAGGTGGGGTCCGCCTACAAAGTCCCCTTCAACTTGTAGATGACATGGAAATAAGTTGTGTATTTAGTTTACACATGAGGCACTAATACAATTTCTTAATGTTTTACAGCTAGATGAAGAGCTCTCTGGAGTCATTGAAGTAGTGGGAAGAGTTACCCCCAAAGCAACCGTCATGGGCATGTCTTATATTCCTTTTCGGGAAGAAACAGCAGCTTTTGGTAAGCGCAAACTTATTTTGAGAATGCTCAGCAGCTTTGGGCATTGACGGGCCGTCAAGTGCCAGAGGTTTGACACTTTTATTTCTGCCACTGTAATTAATTGACCTTGTTTATTGCCATCTTTGTATTGACCTCTTGTATCTGGTTTAAGCTACCTCCTATATATATATATATATATATATATATATATATATATATATATATATATATATATATATATATATATATATATATATTTATTATTAAAACCCTTATAGGGTTCATTTGTCCAGTTCTGTAGTTTGTTTACCAATGATTTTTCACCACTGTATTTTCCAGAACATAAATGATGCACATGTCAAATTATTTATATTGGTTCTATAAACAAAGGTGAAAGATACTTTACCTTTGTGCAGTTCATGAACACTTTTTTTTAATTCTCCAGGTTTTCATTTTCACATTTTCCAATGTGTTCCTTGGATTGAGACCTAGGTCTTCATAGGACCTATGCAAACGTTTGATTACCTACTACATGCTGCCCCAGGGATGGCAATTAACATGTGCAGCACCCTCTCTGAACATTTTGGGAGTTACATTAAAAGACGATAGATTAATGCAGATTGATCAGCGGGTGTTTTATTTAACTCTTGATGATCCTCCTTCTCCAATATCTGTTTTGAGGTGTGCCAAGCGTAGATTTGTGATCACTTGTTGAATGGTAATAGATTGGAAAAGGTCATTATTTGGAAATGCAAAACTGCTCCAGACCAGTGGGACTTCGCACATCTGGTATGAATTAACCTTGTCAGAACCTAGATGGGTGGACCAGATGCCTCCCAAAGGAGGCATGAGGGTGCAAGGATGGAGTTCCGTGCTTCTCCATTGCATGCTTTTGTTAATACAAAGCATATATGTTTGAACTGGGTAGGAACTCTGTGGGAAGTGTTGACTATGGGGCAGATTTGCAATGCTTCCTGACAAGAACTGCATCTTCAATCAGAATTAAGCATCTGAAAGCACAACATCTTGCTTGCCGTTAGTATTTGTAATCATCACAAGGTTCCTCTGCTTCAAAGACGACACCGTTTAGAGATGCAATAGCTCCTTGTCCTTTTCTGGTTGTGATTTCGGATTACCTCTTAGCAAATAAACTACTTAAATACATTAGCAAATGCCTTTTGCTTGCACGCGTTTTCAGTGATCTGCTTTGTTTGACTACAACTATGTATCATTTAAAGATTTGTTGTAAATCTTACATATCCCTTTTTTCCCCCACAGATCTTGCACTTTACGATGAAGCACTAAAAATTATCCACGAGTTTCCTCAGTACTTTCCATTTGGGGTCGTGCGAAGTGAATGATTTGTGTGTTGCAGCAGTAGTCCTAAAAAATATCTTAAACTGTAAAGGCTGCCGATTAATGGGATTGAGTCTGTCTTTCTTTTTGTCCTGAGAAGATTCTGATCTAGTTGTTGTTTTCCCCCAAAGAGAGCCTTTTCATGTCATTCCAAAGTGGCAGAAATGTTAGTTTTGTTTAGTGGGTTGCATTCACGCAATGCTTGTGTACAATTGCCTATTTCCATAATAACGCTCACCAGATTGGTGAACTGTTTTGTAGGAATTTATACATACCCCCAGTTTTTTGCTCCAGCTGCCACCTAGCTATGTTTGCTTAAAAGTAGACCTCTGTTACAGTACTTTACGATGTTCAGTGCATGCTTACATGAGAGGCACTGGCATAATGTGGTTTTGCAAATATCCCCACCTAACATCTTTACTCTCATTTCATGCACTTCAGGAACTTCGTTTTCATCAAGGACATTATCAGTTAGGTTATTGGAAGTGCAAGCTGAATAGGGGTTGTATTTTCCTTACTTCAGTCCTTGTGTTTTAGAGTATTAGCTACACCTTATTAAGAAGTAGATTTTGTTTCTTTTGTTCATATAAAGAAATGTGGATCAGCACACTGCGTGTGTTTTTTTTCTTTTTTTTAAATAAAACAATATTTATATTAAAGTAGTCCCTTTTTTATTATTCAGCACAAACCTATTGATTGACGGAATATTTTAGTTACAGGAAGAGTTGTTAATATTCATTTAGCCTTTGCTTGTATTTCAGTACCTGGCATTATTCGGGGACCAACTAAGCTTCAACATAACATCATTGAACCTACTTGAGTGTTCAGCCACAAAGGTTTTTCTCAATAAGTGTCATGTGTTTATGAACCTCGTTCTTTCTGTGCTGTACATTTCCAATTTTAATTCCCTTTTAGAAGTGGTTGCAGCAAAAAGGTATGCTTTATCTGTAACTGTCTAAATCTACACTTTTTTGTTCTAATTTATTTTCTTGTTTTTGTCATCATGTAGCTTTGATACAAAATATTTAACAGTAGAATAGCAGTATTGTTTCAGATCTGCTCGCCATTGGACCACCTAAGATTTTTGGCCCTAAAGTTTGTGTGTGTGTAGTAAATATTTATTACCCAATGGCAGTTGCCACTGAGTAGTTGTAGTCAGGACCACTCTTTCATAGAAAATAGATTTAATGGTTTGCTAGCAACTTTGGCACTGTTTGAAGAATCTTGACAAATTCTTCCAAAAACAGGTTTCACCCGCCTCTGCTCCTTCCTGGAAAGTTTCTGGTCAATCTGAGTGGGGTCAAAGGAAACCAGCATTGGCAAAGCCAAAAGGTCTTGCCAATGTGAGATCAGTTGGTTATTTCAAACACTGGGGGAAAACATGGTCTACACCACAAGTAAATAACGTTTTAGAACAAATGTGCTAGGAAGCAGCCGGAGCTGGCGGTGTCCTAGTGCTATTTTTTCCTATGGCGGGAGGGTGTGGACAACAGGAGTGGGGTGGGAGGGAAGGGGCAACAGAAAGAGTAGTAGAGCGGAGGGAATGGAGTGGATAACAAAAAAGTGCTTTGTAAACCTCACCAGAATTTTGTTGTAAACCACATTTACTAGATTATGTGATGTACATGTTCTGTGCTTTAGCATATACCACTACCTGTAATTCACGGTAATGACGTTATGCTTGGTGAGTTACATATATGTTGACATAGTGCTCCATGCTGTTGATAAATATTACTAGACGCTGAGCACCTACAAGATAGATGAGGAACTATCTCAAAGCTTGAGAAATTCATGGAGGGAAAGTAGGAGACCTGAGAATAATAATAAGGGTAGACAATGGTGGAGAAGGTTCAGAAATGACTTCATACCAATTATGAGGTGTTAACGGTGAAAAATAAAATTTGGTGTTTTTTAGAAAGCAACATGAATTGGCCTACCCTATTGTAATGCTTTTGGAAATATATATGCAATTGGGGATCTTTTTACCAGTTTCTTGCAAGAATATGCTATAGTACTACTAATAGATGTCTCTCTAGAATGTCTATACATGTAAATGGGATGGGATCAGATCATACACACAACTTGCTTATATTTCACAAGCATTAGCAAAGCCTATAGGTCTCGCCTATGCAAGAGCTTTTGGTTTTTCCAGCGTGTTTTAGCCATGTGGTACACCAGCATGGCTAAAAGTTAGGGACATAAGGAAGACTTGCATGGATTTACATAGAGTGGTATGGTGAATAGTGTGTTGTACAGTGGAGTAGCAGAGTTGTGTTTTGGATATGCATAATGTGGAGTGGCATAGATTAGAGGGGAATGGTTCAGAGTGCATTGGCGTAGAGTGTTGCAGAGTGCACTGGCATTGAATTTAGGGGTGTATAATGCAACGTCTTAGAATGCAGTGGTATATGAGTGGTGCATAGTAGAGTGGATTGGTGCAGAGGAGTGGTGCAGCAGAGTGGCGCAGAGTCGAGTTGCATAGTATGCAGTGGTGCTGTGAGTGAGTGCAGTGGCAGAGTGGAGTAGTGCAGAGTAGATTGGCGTAGAGTTCAGTGGAGGAGAGTATAGTAGTGTGCAGTTGTGCAGAGTAGATTGTTTCAGAGTAGAGTGAAGTGGGGGTTGGAGAGTAGAGTGCAGTTGCTTAGAACGGCATGGACTGTAATGGCGTAGCATAAAGTGGTGTAGAGTGCTGTGTAGATTAGAGTGGCGTGCAGTGTGTTGACGTAGAGTGCAGAGCCGTAGAGTGGTGTAGAGTAGATTGGTGTGGTGTAGATTGGCGAAGAGTGGTACAGGGTAGAGTGGTGTGGAGTGTGCATGGTATGGTAGCGCACTGCCATTACAGACAACCGTTTTTCAATTGAAATGACAATAACATTTGCACAGACATGCAGTTTTACTAATAACTGTACAGTGCACAAACAAAAATGTGTGGAAATTGCATCACCTAGTGTAATGGTTTGTTTTGATCATATTAATGTATTAGTTTCCAACACACTTCAGATATAACAAAAAAGTGCTTCATTTGTCTTCCCAATTCAGATATATTCTGAAATACGTACACAGTTCATTTAAATGTTGTGTTTCAGAGAAAATAGTGTTCCTACCTCCAGTATCCAGCAAGATTGTTATATAAATACTCTCACTTTGAAGTCGGAGTAAGAAAGTAAATGAGCGCCCTCAGAAGACGGTGCCAGACATTTGACCTCGGTCTTTGAATGCACAGCTAATGTAACAAAATAACAACAAGGTTTAAAGTCCTTAAAGGGAGTTTGTGGAAGAATGCAGTAAACAAGCTTTAGGAGGGGCAAACTGAATCTAGAAAGCCTATCGCAAATAGAAAGCAATCACTGTGAGTTACGAAGGCATTGGTAATCAACAGGCGGAATGCATTCCTATGTCATCTTTCTGAAAGACCCCAAGATTTCTTTAGCAAACCAGATAGCTGTGCTGTTTGGTAGGCTGCAACCCCAAAAAAGGGGGGTGAGTGTCACAAAACCTGTTTTCCCCATGCAATTTCCTATAGAACTTTTAAATACATTTGCAGCAAAGCGACTGAACAGAATTAACACCAAGCTTGGCAAAAAGCGGAATATTCACCAGAAAAATTGCTTTTTGTGTTTTGGAGTAAATATGTTGAAAAGTTTAAAATAAAATTAAGGTAGGAGTATGTTTCCTAGTGCAGAGGATCTGCAAACTCAGCAGATCAAAAGATTAGACTGGATTAGATTTGATGCCATCCACATTAAAGATGTTTAAGAAGCCATTTAGGGACTCTGTCCCCTGTCCTGATAAAAGAGCTCTAAAAACATATAGAGAGCAAAGTAAGAATACCACGACCCTTTGGCCTGTACATGGCGGGCTTTGGGTTATAGCTACTTCTGTTAATTTAATTGGTGAATTTTACTGTTTTTTGTGTCTTTTTGTAGTTTAAAAGATTACGTTTCAACTGACACTTTCACAAAACTACAACATTACTTTAACCTTTTTTCTTTCAGTGGGAAGTTTTTTATAAATAGACAGTTTTTCTCACAAGGCAGCAGCTTGCAGAGAAGCATCCATACAGCAGCAGGTGTTCTGGATTTGTGGGTGTGCGAACCTAGTTGCAAATTAGAATACTATCTGCTCTCCGCTCCAATGCACACACCAGCCCTGAAGGAATTGTAGAAAAGGAGCCAATTGAGCACTCCATCAGTTTATGCTTGCTGATCTTCACTTACATAGGAGCTAACACTTTTTTCTGTTGGTACATTGCAGTCTCCATTCATGTTCAAGGGAGGATATTCCCCCCTCAAGCTTTGAGATGGTAAAGAACATTCACATGTTGCTGAGTGGCACAAAAGCTCAGTCATTGTGGCAGCCTCTTCCATCCCTCACAAGCACCCCATTCCTTTGCATGCATTTTGAATGGCAGTCAAACTTTCTAGAACCTGTGCAGTCTCATTAATGATGAATCACGGTCGTACATCCTTCACTGGTGTACAGGGGAGCGAGCAGGTGTCTAAAGTTTCCAAACGTGCTGCTGCTAGTCTAGCAGCCAATAATTGGTGAGTGATTTGTTTTTCATTTGGGGTTGTGAGTGGATAGAAAGACTTTCTCCTGTGTCTCCAAATAACAGGACTGTATGGAAAAGTGGTAACACTATCCCTGTGATTGCTTTTATGTGGGACAGTAACAACACATTTTTTATTGTATGATTACTTAAAATCCTTTACAAAAGCAGAGCAAATAGATACAAATTTAAAAAAGGGTAAAAATAGGATTTCTAAAAAGGGGGGTTACGTTGCAAAGATGCTATCATGGTCACCAGTACATAAGTGCAAGAAAAAGTACATTTAGAATTAAAACACATGTAAGATATAAAATGCAAAGGGTGTACGAAGCAACTTCACCAAGGAGGGCTAAGAGGCAGGAGTTCTAGGCATATTATGTGGGACAGAATCTTTTGCGAGTTAGATTGTTTATGTACGTCCACATCCTGTGGACTAAGGTACCGGTTTCCCTTCATACCCTTTTCGCACAACGCTCTGAACCTTGTTGGGCAAAGTTTCTCCCTGTCATTATTTTATATGCATTTTGTTTGTCCTGTAAACATATGGAGGACTTGCATATTGATGCCCAAGTCTTAGAGCATGTTTCCTCTGAGTTCTCTTTTCCAGTTGGTCATGTATTTGTTTTTTCAAGGGATATGATCATTTACCCCAGTATTGGAACTTTCATAGATTCCCATGCTTTGTATCATTCCCTGTCATCGGAATGGGAGCCTCGGTAAATAAAAAATATAACCATAGAAACAAAAGAGAAATCAGGCCTAGGCCTCATCTCATTTTGTAGCATATCACCCTCTTTGTGTAAAAGAGCCCAAACTTTTCTCAACAACCAATCAGAACAGCCTCACCACATAGAACCTTCCTGAGAGAGCCTCAGAGCCTTAGATTTTCTACCGCACGTTGAGCTAGGGAGTCTCCACTGAGCTCTGCTCAGTTTTCTTTCTTCAACTTCAATTCTTCTTCAAATTTACTTCAGAAAATTATTATGTCAGACAAGGAAAAGAAGGCTTTGTTCAGGGCCTGTGCTACCTGTGCAAAAAAGAGACTTTTTGTGGAGGACAAGCATGAAGACTGTATCTATTGCTTGTATCCAGACCACAAGGCCACAGATTGTAAAATCTGTAGGACATTTTCTACAAAGACATTGAGAGACAGGGAGTGCCGATTACTAACTTGGCTACAGAAGATGAAGTCACGGAAGGAAGTGCTGTCTTCGGACGAGGAGGACTCTTCATCTTCCAGGAGGTCCAGAAAGAGGGGTAGGTCACCTCCCTCTACTTCTTCAGAAATCCCTGTCAAAGCCCAACAAAAGATCTCTGATAGGTCTGAGAGGGCTAGTCCCATCAAATCTCTTCACCGAGGTCAAAAGGAGAGGCTGGGACAGGCTGCTGCGGTGGACACAGCCAAAAAGATGAAAAAGGATGTTTCTGTTCCTTCACAGCCAATTTTAAAAGTGAAGGAGAGCAAGAAACTGGCTGCTGACTCGCAGGATGGGAAACCGGATAAAAAGCAGCGTCCGTCGACGACAAAATCGGCAGGTACGTCGACGATGTCTTGTCAAAAAGCCTTGATTTCTATGGTGGCTCCGTCGACGGTAGCTCTGTCGACGTCGACTCCATTGGGACCATCGTCGACGTTTAAGGTGCCTTCGTGCTCGTCGACTATAGCTGTATTCTCGATGTCGACTATCATGACGACGAGAGTAGTGTCGACGGCGGCTACAACGATGAAGACTATGACGGCGACTGCAATGGTGATGACGACGAGTTCGTCGACGACACAGTCGACTATTGTTCCGACGACAAAAGTTCCGTCGACGATGAAAGCTCCGTCGACGAAGACCACTTCTGTCGACGGTTCCTTCGACGACTCCATCGATGAGGTCGTCGAAGATTCAAAAAATGCATATTTCCGTGCGCAAGCAGCAAATGACGCTGGAGATGACATCTCCTAGATGATTAACGTCCTTTCTCCCAACTATGATTGATGAGGAGTCTGACGAGGAGGATGAGAATCCATATGGGGATGCTTACAGTCCCTCGGACTTAAATGTAAAATGTCAGGATATGGACACTGAGGAATAATATGAACAACAATATGTCCAACAAAGCACACCTCCTCCAACTTTAGGACAAGACATGGCGGCCATGCCATCGTCGCTGATATCGGACTTACAACTGATGCTGCAGGATTACAGGAGCAGGTTTCCCACTCCACCTGTTCCACAGCAGGAGCGCCCTCCTTCGCCTGTTAGACCTCCGGCTGCGGCAATCATAGTAAAGATGGTGGTTCCACGGGCTGTGCAGCCGGAACCCAGAGAGGAAGTCCACGAAGTAGTAGATCTCTCTTCTGATGATGGTGTCCAGGAGGAACCTGCGCATGATCCCGATCTGGACTAGGATGATAGTGGTGCGCACGATCCAGATGTGGCGGGGCAGGATACTGCTACTTCTCTGCCTGCTGACATTGGGAGATTCCACAACCTCATGGAGAGGGCAGCTGTCAGATTTGGTCTGCCAATAACGACTGTTGAGTCAGACTGCTTCCTATATGATTTTAAAGAACCATTCAAGAGGTCGGTCCGATCTATTCCTATCATCGAACATGTATGGTCGGAGGGAGTTAAAATTATGCAAAATCCGGCGACAGTCATTCCTGTTCTTCCCAGCCTTGAGAAGAAATGCAAAGCGCCGGATGGCAGTCCAGCTTGTCTTCTGGGGCAACCTAAGCCGGATTCTGTAATCTCTCAAGCAGCGCAGAGCAAATCGAAGAATCCTTCCGCGCCCCTTACTACACCTCCGGATAAAGAAGGACGGCGATTGGACAATGTGGGTAAAAGATTCTCCTCTATGGCTAGTCTCCTTGTCCGTGCTGCTAATGCCCTTGCCATTCTCGGCAGGTATGATCGCCAGATGTGGTGCGACCTGTCCCCTTTTGTGGAACAGCTTCCGGAATCTACAAGGGATGAGGCCAAGAAAGATTTGGTGGAAGGAGAGAGGTCTTCATCAGAAGTGATAGATTGCGCTATGGACATCGCATCCACTGCCTTTCGTGCGCTGGCTGGATCAGCTGTGCTATGGCGTCGGGGCTGGTTGCGGGTGACCTGGTTTCGCCAGGAGGTACAGAACAAAATCTTGGACTTACCATTCGACGGAGAGATGCTTTTCGGAAAGCATGTGGATGAGGCCCTTCAGAGCATTAAAAAAGATACGGACACAGCAAAGTCCTTGGGTTCGTTGAACTACTGTAAAGTTCCTTTTAGAGGGGTAAGAGGGAGAGGTTTCTCCTCTTACAGAGGTGGCAACCAACAAAGATATTTGTCCTCCCAGTCTTACAAGCCTCAATATTCCAATCTACGTCAGGGCCAGTCAGCGTCTTATTCTCGTCGATCGCAGAGAGGCCGCCAGAATCGTCAAGGACGTGACGACTCCAAGAGGCAATAGCGGCCTCGCGGCTCTTTCTACTGTTCCTCCTCCGATTACATCAGTGGGGGGGGGGGGCAGGATATCTCTAGTTCCCGACAGCTGGAAACTAATAACATCAGACCAGTGGGTCTTAAATATCATCAAGAGTGGCCATGAGTTGGAGTTTCAACATCTACCTCCATCCAGAGCTCCAGGCACCTGTCAATCAAAACATCTAGGACGGTTACGTCTCGAAGCCCACCAGCTTTTCACCAAGGGGGCAATAGAACCTGTACCTCTTTCACAGAGGGGGAAAGGGTTTTATTCCAGGTTCTTCCTGGTTCAAAAATCGACAAACTTGGTGATCTACGGGAGCTCAACGCCTATCTCATCAAACTATCGTTCAGGATGGTCACTCTTCAAGATATTCTTCGTCTTTTAAATCCAGGCGATTACATGGCGACTCTGTATTTAGAGGATGCCTACTTCCATGTGCCGATCCACCCAGCTCACAGGCAATACTTTCGCTTCACAGTAGGCAAGAGCCATTTCCAATTCAAAGTACTTCCTTTTGGCCTAAGGTCTGCTCCGAGGATATTTACGAAGGTGTTGGCCCCAGTGGCTGCTTTCCTCAGGAAACAATCTCTGGAGGTTTTTCCCTACCTGGACGACTGGCTAGTCAAAGCTCCAACTTTCCAGGAAGCTTCCGAGGCTATTACCACCTGCAGTCAAGTGTTCATTGTCCTGGGCCTTCAGCTCAACAAGAACAAATCAGTTCTCTAACCGTCCAGGTCAGCAAAGTTTCTGGGGGCCATTCTGGACATGAAACGTTGCACGGCTTACCCTTCAGTCGATCGTCAAAACAAACTGATGCTCTCGGCTCGCCAATTGCTCAAGAAGAAATCTGTCAGTCCGAATCTACGAGTCCCTTCTAGGGTCGATCTCATCCTGCATACCATTGATTCCGCATTGCAGGCTGCGAATACGACCACTACAGGAGCAGCTCGACAGACAATGGTACCAAGCAGAGGGCTCTTTCGACGACAAGATTTCAATAACGCCAGAAATGAGAAAGGCATGCGACTGGTGGGTCATAAGGAGCAACATAGCCAAGGGCTTGTCTTTCATGCTTCCTCCGTCTCCCATGGTTATCACCACGTCGCCTCGTTAGAAGGCTGGGAGCGGTCCTCCAAGACTTACAAGTCAGTGGACACTGGGATCCAAGTCAACGCCAGTGCCACATCAACATGTTGGAGCTCAAAGCCATCCGATTAGCTCTACAGGCTTTTCTGCCGCGAATACAGAATCAATCAGTGCTGGTCCGCACGGACAACATGACGGCCATGCACTATATCAACAAGCAGGGGGGAACAAGATCTCAAACTCTGTCCAAGGAAGCTCAATTGATTTGGGATTGGGCAATCCTTCACAAGATTTCTGTGACTGCAGAAAACCTGGCGGGTTCGCTCAACATCACTGCGGACGCCCTGAGTCGATAGAAATCGACCACTCACGAATGGGAGTTGGATCAGGCCATTCTGGAAGAGGTGTTTTCGGTCTGGGGGACCCCGACCATAGACCTGTTTGCGACTCCGGAGAACACCAAATGCCGGTTCTATGCAAGCAGGGATCACCATCTGGGATCCTTGGGGAATGCGCTTTCGATTGCCTGGTACGGCGAATTCTGTTACGCTTTTCCACCGATACCCCTCATTCCGAGGATACTCAGGAAGGCCAAAGCGGAGCCGTGCAAAATGATCTTGATTGCACCAGCGTGGCCCCGGCAGTTCTGGTACACGGAACTCCTATTACTCTCCCAGGCTCATCCGATCCGCCTTCAACTGATTCCGTCCCTGTTGTCGAGGTCTCTGGGTCAAGTACTCCATCCGGATCTGGGCTCGCTTCACTTAACAGTGTGGCTCCTGAATACAGGGAGTTCGACATCTGAATCTCCCCAGGGAGTGTAGGGAGGTGTTGTCTCAGGCTCGAGCACCAAGTACTAACAAGACGTATAAGGCAAAGTGGAAGAGGTTCTGCCTATGGTGTCAGAAGCAACGTCTCCATCTGTACACTACAGCTCCTCATCAAATTTTACCATACATCCTGTTACTGGCTAAATCTGGACTAGCACATTCTTCTGTGAAACTGCATCTAGCGGCCATCTCCAGGTTCAGACGGACGTCTTCAGGTCCTTCTCTTTGGTCGGCTAGAATTGTCAAGCAACTTATGAAAGGCCTGTTTCGGATGTACCCCCCAGTCCGTCCTCCACCTCCAATTTGGCAACTTAATTTGGTGTTGGCTCAGCTAATGAAAGCTCCGTTTGAGCCCATCCACAAGGCGGACCTTCAATACCTTTCATGGAAACTAGCTCTTCTGTTGGCTCGGACATCGGCCAGGAGAATTAGTGAGCTGCAGGCTCTCTCCATAGTGGAACCTTTTCTTCAGTTCAAGCGAGATGTTCTAATCCTTCGGACTAATCCAAAATTCATCCCTAAGGTTCCATCTGAATTTCATCTGAACGAACCTTTGATCTTGAAGTCATTCTTTCCGCGACCTACGACTCCAGCAGAAAGATCCTTGCATTCATTGGACGTTCAAAGATGTTTAAAGTTCTATTTGGAGCGCACAAAATCTTTTAGAAGAACTTTACAACTGTTCGTATCTTACAGTGCTCCGCGGAAGGGTCTTCCGCTAACCAAGTGCAGCATTTACCGCTGGATTTCCAGCGCTATTCGATTCTGCCATCAAGCAGCGGGCAAACCACTTGCATCAAGAGTCCGTGCTCACTCCACAAGATCGATAGCATCTTCAGTGGCTTTGTTTGCTGGGGTTCCTATCAAAGACCTCTGCAGAGCAGCGACGTGGAGCAGTACACATACCTTCACGAAGCACTACTGCTTAGAGTCTACGGTGAAGGATGACGCCGCTGTTGGAAAGGCAGTCCTCAGAAATCTTTTCCAATGAGAGGTGAGCTTTCCCTAACATCCCTCCTTCCTGTATGGCACATTTTATGATTTGTTCCTATGAGGGTACTTGTATTGTCATGTCATGTGATGCAGGTAACAAAATGTGCTTTTATGGCTTACTGCTAACTACTCTGATACAAAGCTTGGGAATCTATGAAAGTTCCAATACTGGGGTAAGAAAACAAGTTACTTACCTGTAACTTTGGTTCCCCAGTATTGGTAACTTTCGTAGATTCCCATGTGCCCACCCGCCTCCCCTGGGAAAGCTCAGCCTGTTTTTACGGAGATAGTGGCTGTTGCACAACGGCTACGAAAATCTGAGGCTCTCTCAGGAAGGTTCTATGTGGCGAGGCTGTTCTGATTGGTTGTTGAGAAGTTTGGGCTCTTTTACACAAAGAGGGTGATATGCTACAAAATGAGATGAGGCCTAGGCCTGGTTTCTCTTTTGCTTCTATGGTTATGATATTTTTTATTTACCGAGGCTCCCATTCCGACGACGGGGAATGATACAAAGCATGGGAATCTATGAAAGTTACCAATACTGGGGAACCAAACTTGTTTTCTTATAGATTGGTAGAGGACTGAAATTCCTTTGTATATGGAAGTGTTGATTCATCAGTTTATTGTCTGGTGTATGTTTCTTTAGGTGCTTTCTCTTCTGTTAATAGGTATACATTGCTAGGGATTGTAACTAGCTTTTTGAGGTATTCTGCAATCTGAACTCTCCTACACACTGTAAAACGAAATTAAACAAAACCTATAGGAAATTTGTTATGAAAAGCATCTCCTTATTTAACGGCATCACCATGGGAAAAACAACATTAAAAAAAGTCCTCTAGTTGGTCAGGGGCAGTGTCCAGAAAACCTAGCCAGGCCTAACCACCTCTACTATTGTCAATGAACAATGACGCAAGCTATCAGTAGGCATTATACATGCTTATCAGAGTTTTTTTGTGGGGGTGGGAGCCCAGCTAAGTTTCTATGCATTTTCTATTGTTTGCGTTGCTGGTTTATATAGATGGCAGTGTTTATTTTGAGGTAAATGTCTCTACAGTCGTCCAGCTGTCTGGCCCGCTATTGGGTGAAGACTAAGATTTCTTTGGCTTCACTTGTTTCTTTAGCTACTTGCCCCGAAAAATAAAGGGCAGTCTGAATGAGTAACTCCCTTCTGTGTGGGATCTTCTCAATGGTCAGATTGCTCTTGTCATCTTTGAAATCTTGGCTCTTCACAGGTGTTTGCAATGCACCTTGGGAAAGAGTAATGGTGTTGGTTCTAAACGTTAGAGATATTCAGATCACCATGCAGATGGTTTCTTTCTCCTTACAGAAGTGCCCTCGTTACACCAAGCACCAGGTTTCCCCATTATTAGTAGTATGAAACCATGTAATGGTTGCAGTCTCTGAATGATTTTCAAGATCTAGTTTGTCAGTAAGGTCCCTCTGACTAGTTTCATGGAGCTCTACACTAGCCGATTGCTCATCGTGTTAATTCACCAGCAGGTTGCTTTTGAATGTGGCCAGTCTAGTCTCCTTTCTCAAGCAGTGATCCAGATCAGTCAGTCCTGCTGCAGGGCTACCATGTACTTTCAGGAATATTAAAGGCCAGTTTCAGATCACACCTCGTTTGAAGTGCCCTGGATGAAATTGCCATGAGGAGGTGAGGCAATGAAACATGTCGGCCGTGGGTAACCCGCACGTACCAGTAATTTTAACCATGTGCCTAGTTAAGCTATAGTAAAAATTGGATGGTCTCTAGAACACTCCCCCCCCCCCCCCCCAACAATCTCACAGTATGCACTGTTACAGGATGGCGTACATGCCGGCTTCACATAACCTCACTCCTTTTGAATTTACCGTGGCAGCAGGATCCTTGAGACCTGTGGTTAGGCCATTGTAACGGGCTCACTATTGACAAGCCCTTGATGGAGGATTGAAATTCTTTTCTCTCCCGACTATATTCCAGTGGAATAACTTCAGTTACATTCGACCTGTACGGAATGTAAATCGAAATTGGAAACAATTGTGTATATATACAAATTAAGAACGTGACTGTTCCTGCCTGGATTTTAAATAAACTTTGACGCTCAATGAAATGTTTCTGTCGACGCACCTGTGGCTTAAAAATATTTTAGTGGACACATAAGTTTTGTATATGTTGTACCCTTTTCCTTATAACATAATTATGGTTTGCCACATGTTTGGTTTCTTTTATATGTCTTGTACTTCTGTATAAACCAACAATTATATTTTCTGAGCGCACTATTTATAATAAATTTGTGATAATTTTTTTATCTTTTGCTGACAGTGTTGATTTATGTCTCCCTTGCCTCTCTTTATTTTCTCCCCCCCCTTTTTTCTGTTTTTCTTTCACATAAGTCATAGCATCACTTTACAGTATGAAACACATTTTTAACTATTACATGACAAAGAATATTTAGGAGGACCAAGATCTAAGGAGATGTGTGGCACTGACCCACAAGCAGTAGTCAATAGCTATTGGGATGACTAAAGATTAGATGGACTGCCATTCACTCCTGCATGCAAAGGAATCTTGTGATAAGCTTTTGCTACTGGAATGAATGCTGTGTCCCCATCTTGATTGCTTATGTGAGGTGTCAATTTTTGCAGTATATTTTTTACTGCATGATAATCCCAACTTTTAATTGTTACAATAGGTTGTAACTGAATTACATGCCTGCAGAACCAGACAATAGCGTGCCCTATGCCCTTGTAGTTTCAATGACGCATAAAGAGTTACAAACATAAGTAACATGCAGGGTGTTGGAGCAGGGGCTTATGTCGACAGAGGTGCTGGCAGGTCAGAACTGTTGGTGGGGGCTTCTTTATTGAATTGGAAGGTTATCTTGTGTCTGTGGCTTGTATTTTTTTTTGCGGATTGAATATATCCTTTTTGGATGGTGTTTTGTTTTAGAAGATGCCATTAATCTTTGTAATAAATGACCATGTAAATGTGCTAGTTATATTGAAGAGTAATGCTATTTAAGCTTGTGGTGGACTCCAGCATTCCATTCTCAATTGCGTTTGTTCTGTTCATATAACTGAAAATGCAGTGCAGTGAACAAGGGTAATGTGCTCGCCACATCTAAGCCTGATTTGCGCCTCTCTGAAGTGCACTTCCTTTCTGCTTCTATTCACCTCGCTCAAGTCTCCATGGGTAACGGAATGGAAAAACTTGCTTAGGAAAGAAATATGTTGTCCACGTCGACTTGTTGCTCGCAGGCCACTTGCCAGCAGCATCTGACCGTTCTGCCCTTCCAAAGCTGAACTCTCTGGTGCAAGGGTGCCAGACACTAGTGTTCTTGTGTTGGGCTAACGAGTGCCCCACCACCTTTCAAGGTTGGTAATTGCTATCTTTGCTGGACTGGATTATTTGTGTGACTTTCTTAGACAACTTCCACACAAGCTGAGAAGGGTTCTACAGTTGTTGCAATGAGAGAAGCTGACAAGACAAGCAAGTACAAGATTGGGCAGAGCCAGTTGGTCTACTTTGCTCACTAAGTATGAGGAGGAGAAATTCATCCTATCGTGGTTAAAGCACAAGCTATATCAGACTTGGATGTTCCCCACACTTAAATGGGACTTTTGTGGGTCTTGCGGAGTTTTACTGCAATTTTGCTGAGAACTATGAGACCATAGTTGCTCTATTGACTTGTCATGACTTCCACAAGGCAGCAGTTGGGCTCTCGAATGTCAAGATTCCTCTGACTGGCTGAAGGCGACTGAGTAAATGCTCTTGCGCTTCAGACATCTGACAAGGGAGGCGACTTGTAGTACAGTTGGATGCCTCTGACAAGGGTATATGCATCATGTTGGCAAATGGAACATGTACTACAGCATTCAAGTGGCATTAATGAGTTGTCTCCTACCCTTAGAGCAGAACTGGATGATAATTGAAAAAGAGGCTTATATGATCGTTTGGGTACTGAAGATGATCCATTCATATTTGTTTGGAACAACCTTCAGCATAACTCTTGTGGTGTTTGATGGCCAAGGAAGGCCATAACCAGGAGTGGGTTCTCTATTCTAAATCCTTGCAAGGATTAGACTTTCCTGCTAAGCGTGCTATGTAGAAAAGTCAGCCCATATCGCACCCGATGCCCAGGCTGCTGGTGCAGGGCGACTCTTCGTTCTCATCATAAATAATTACCAAATGAAGAGACGGGCACTGGAAGTAGGAAAACAAGAACAGAGTTTATTACTCATGAGGAGAGCATGTCGTTTGGGACACTCGCATAGTGTCTTCGGGAGGTGCTCTAACAAGTTTCTCTGAGGCTTCGTCTTTTATACACAGGTTTAAGGCACACACACCCTTCATTACAATCAAGACATTGTGAAGTATGAAGATATTCCAACACGTGGCTACAGTAGGGGCCCTTATCCTCCATGCAATAGGAGGGGGCTGTCACGCAGCTGAGTGTTCTGCTGATTCCATTGGAATGTGTGTGCCTGATCGAATCTCAGGGGTGGGGTGGCCATGATCAATAGTGGCTTCTTTCAAGAAAGACGAGTGCATACAGTAGTGGGCAATAAACTGTATCCTCGGGCTAAGGGATGACCAGCGGTCCGTGCAAACAATTAGGTTCAGAGGAAGAGGTCATCAAAGGAGGGGTATTCATGGAGGGACAGGAGGTGTTGGTCAGGCGCGGGGTGCGATTCTCAGGGACAGAGTCATGCGGGAGGGGAGGGCTCATGACTTGTGCATGTGAGAGCGGGGGCGGTCAGGGTGCATGGGGGAAGCTTGCAGGGTCAGAGAAGTGAGCTGATGATCGATCGTGAACAAGGAGACCATGATACCTAAAATGGCTGTCGTGTACGTGTGTGCATGGGTCTATGCTAGCGGGATAACACAGTCAGTGTTTTAGCGATATCCGTTCTGCTTACAACAAGGGGTACTGTGAACACAAATGAACGCCGCTTATGTACATACACATTGCTATTTTCAACAGTCGCCGCTTTTTTACATAAGCGAGTTCAATTTCTACATAGTCGATGCGATAGGCAGAATGCACTACATGTCAGTTTACATTTGTTGGGTTCTTCATACAAGCCTAGAGATCGGCATAATATTGAGTCGGAGTCAAGAAAAGAGGTTTCCGAAACATTACAGAATCAAGTTCAGACTTTTTCTCCGATGACATTAATTAAGAGTAATCTGATACCTTCGGGTCTTATCAGTACTTTGGGAAGCTAGATACATGGGTGACCGGTGAAACATTTTTATAAGCAATAAAAATTGAGGGAGGAATGCAATTCGATGTAAACAACTAGTCAAGGGGTGGGTAGAAAGTTCAGGAAGGGGGGGTCTTAGTGAAAAATGTCTTTTTCAACGAAGAGCCACCACTGGTAGACTCTGGTAGTCCGTGTTCTTTTCGTTGGCGCTTTTGAGCACCGGCGGTGGAGCTATAAGTCCAGCTCGGAATCATCCTTACCCGTTGCAGGGTGCGATCAGTCCTCTGCTGTTAGATCACAGTCCTGTTTCCTAACCCATTTTCTTAGGGGTGCCTCATGCTGGGCACCTGCGTGTCTTTCTTTTTCCGTGGCAAAATCCCAGTCCATAGTCAAAGTTTATATGAAAAAGTTTGTTGAATAATCGAGGGAAGAGAGGGCGGAGTGGGGCCAGATCTTTGAACACACCAAGAGACCAAGGGAGCAAAGGACAATGAGCAGGCAGGCCCATCAGTCGGACTCAAAAGGGGACGGGGGACTTCAGGCACAAGTGGGTCAGCGAGTCGAGGGCTTCAAGGCAGCCCTTCATTCCTTCATCTGCTGAGTTTGAAAGTTATCCCTCGTCCCGCGTCTCGTTGCTCTGCGGCTCCACCTTTGGTCGTCCCTCGTGCTCCATGATCTGTGGCCAGGTTGTGCGTTACGTCCAGCTCCTCTCCTCCGGTGATTATATCTTTGGGAAGAAAACAAGTTTTAGAAAAACTGGCAGGAGAAGACATTTATACATCTCAATTCCGTCCCCAATCCTATGTAGGTGGGGGATAAGTTCATCGGTCACAGTCAGAAGTCGTCATTTATGGAGTCTGTAGGAGTGCATTGCTTATGGAATTCATAACCCTGTTCGTCGCTCATTCGTGACGTACGTGGAGAGATATTGGACTTTTATACACAGTGTATTATAGCAAACACAAAGTCGAGTCCTTATGTAGAGACTCGCCCTTCCCTTTAACCCAAGCATCGACAATCTTACATCTCCCTTCGGGGTCAATCAATCAAGACATTTATAGAGCGCACTACTCACCCGTAGGGTCTCAAGGTGCTAGGAGGGGGGGGTGCCGTTACTGCTCGAACAGCCAGGTCTTGAGCTTCATCCTGAAGGAGAGGTGGTCTTGGGTCAGGCGCAGGTCGGTCGGGAGGGAGTTCCAGGTCTTGGCGGCCAGGTAGGAGAAGGACCTCTTCGCTCTTCGGATGCGGGGGACGGCGGCGAGGGCGTGGCTGGTTGATCTGATGTGGCGCTTGGGAGCGTAGAAGTTGATTCGGTTGTTGAGGTAGCTCGGGCCTTGGTCGTGTAGTGCTTTGTGTGCGTGGGTGAGGAGACGGAAGGTGATTCTTTTGTTGACGGGGAGCCAGTGCAGGTCTCTCAGATGTCCGGAGATGTGGCTGTTTCGTGGGATGTCGAGGATGAGTCTGGCTGAGGCGTTCTGGATCCGCTGGAGTCTCTTCTGGAGCTTGGCGGTGGTTCCGGCGTAGAGGGCGTTGCCGTAGTCCAGTCGGCTGGTGACGAGGGCCTGGGTGACAGTCTTCCTGGTCTCGGTGGGGATCCACCAGAAGATCTTCCGTAGCATGCGCAGGATGTTGAAGCATGACGAGGAGACGGCGTTGACTTGTCTGGTCATGGAGAGGGAGGAGTCCAGGATGAAGCCCAGGTTGCGTGCGTGGTCTGTCGGTTTGGGTGTGGTGCCCAGGGCGGGGGGCCACCAGGAGTCGTCCCAGGCGGAGGGCGAGGAGCCCAGGATGAGGACCTCCGTCTTGTCTGAGTTCAGTTTCAGGCGGCTGGTCGTCATCCACTCGGCTACACCTCTCATCCCTTCGTGTAGGTTGGCTCTGGGGGCGGCGGGGTCGTTGGTCAGGGAGAGGATCAGCTGGGTGTCGTCGGCGTAGGAGATTATGTTGAGGTTGTGTTGGCGTGCGATGGCCGCGAGAGGGCTCATGTAGACGTTGAAGAGGGTGGGACTCAACGAGGATCCTTGAGGGACGCCGCAGATGACTTCGGTGGCCTCTGACTTGTACGGTGGTAGACGGACTCTCTGTGTTCTTCCGTCGAGGAAGGAGGTGATCCATTCCAGTGCCTTCCCCTGGATTCCGATGTTGCCGAGGCGCTGCACTAGGGTGCGGTGGCAGACCGTGTCGAATGCCGCGGAGAGGTCCAGGAGGATGAGGGCCGCTGTTTCTCCGTTGTCCATCAGGGTTCGGATGTCATCGGTGGCAGCGATGAGGGCGGTCTCGGTGCTGTGGTTGGCTCGGAAGCCAGACTGTGAGGGGTCGAGGGATCCATTTGTCTCGAGGAAGGCGGCCAGCTGTTTGTTGACGGTCTTTTCGATGACTTTGGCCGGGAACGGGAGGAGCGAGATGGGACGGTAATTCTTGAGTTCGGTGGGGTCCGCTGTAGGTTTCTTGAGTAGAGCGCTGAGTTCTGCGTGCTTCCAGCTCTCCGGGAAGGTGGCGGTGTCGAAGGAGGTGTTGATAATGTCCTGCAGGTGGGGTGCGATGACAGCGTCGGCCTTGTTGAAGACGTGGTGAGGGCAGGGGTCGGTCGGAGATCCGGAGTGGACGGAGTTCATTGTGCGGACGGTGTCTTCGGTGCTGATCGGAGTCCAGGCGCGGAGGGTGGTGGTGGGTGGCGTTGCTGTGTTTGTGCGGGGTCGGCTAACTCTTGTAAGTGGGGCGTTATCGTCATGAAGAAGGGGGAGGGGGTGGACGTAAAACATGCTCTTCTTGGGGAGTGAACGTTAATCAAGGTCATCAATTTCGCTTTCGAGGGTAGATGACATGAAGCTGGGGTTAATCGGGGGAAACGGGGACGTTTTGGGCAGGGAGCTGGGGTCGATCGGGAGAAGTGGGGTACTCTGGACATCCACACTTAAGTGCAGAGGAGCGAAGTAATCTGTGCATTGGGAATTGCATTTTTAGCAAACTGAGAAACAGGAGGCCATTGACGTTCTAGTCCCTCTATAAAGGCCAGATTAGGGGACGTTAGTCGTCTGACCCGTCCTTTCTTTCATGACCAACTTGGGTTCTATTGTTCTGCAGAAAGGAGAGGTAGTAATATGGCAAGTTACAGTCGTTTTAGTTCCTGTCAATTTTTCCAAACACCTTTGTGTTCGAGGAAACCCAATTAGGTGTTGTGCCGGGAGGGGCACAACGTTATCATTACAAGAAAAGAGGGAACAGGGGGGTTTGAGAGAGAGAGAGAGAGAGAGAGAGAGAGAGAGAGAGAGAGAGATAGATAGATATAGATATAGATATAGATCGATCGCACTCTAAATGGTCCATTCTGTACACGCATGGCATGGAGCGAGAGAGAGACGTGTACAATAATGGACCATCCAGTGCACACAGAACAACGGGGATTAAGTACTACGGAAATACAGACAGAGGGATGACGTAGATCCATGCATCACGTATACACAAACTCAGGCGGAGAAGACAGTACATGTATTATGTACGAAAATCCAAGACCAAACATAAAACAGTTATTGGCCAAAATTATCCCTTTCTGTATGCTGTGCATTCTAAGCATCCTAAGCTCTTTTTACCTTTTTCTTCTCTTTTAACCGTCGGCTGCCCTTACTGGTGGCTTTGATTGTACACACTTACGCCTTTGGCAATTGGTCATGAACTAACCTGGTCGGGCTAATGCTCACCGTGGTTTATTCGAGTCATTTTTAGCAAATGCGTTTCCAGGCTGAGACAACAGTTGGTGTCAATTGGAGAACAATGGGGCCGCTTGGAGTTACATGTCTAGGAGGGTGCGAAGAAGGATGCAGTAGATTTTAAATGTACCTCACCCCAAAATATTCCTTAACTTTCCCTATTTAATTAATTGTGGGGTGCTTATTCATTAGCGCACGTCATTTTAGTTGTACTATTCGGGGTGCCAAGCGAAGTTACATTTTGTGGTTTCCCGTTCAGGCTGCCCTCCCAGGCGCTAAGTTCAGAGAGAGAAAATAGTCATGGTTTGCTTGTTGCGGTTGGGTACCATAATCAAACCCTTTTTTCCGTCTCTTTGTCCGTTAGATCACCGTTTTCATACATTGATCGATATTCCGATGTGACCTGCAGAGAGAGGGAAAAAGAAGGGGGCAGGGGCTACATTGATAGACACATTAGCGTGCATAAACCCAGAAAGGCTTTTACTTACTGCATACTCGGCCTATCTCCACGGAATGCAGTCCCTGCCTACTGGGCGTTTTAAGCCCTGGCGGACCGTTAGTGTGACTCTTTTTATACAGGTAGCGCATAAAGTATAGGCTAAACACCAGGATTTTTAGCGGTTGCTTTTTGGCTGCACAAAAAGGAAAAACGCACACAACGAAAACTTGGACCCTTCATTTTTGCAATATTTCTACGTACTATACTTTTTAATCCTTTAAACAGTGATCATTTAGTCGAAAATTACCAATTAACACGTGACAACTACGTTTGCTTTTTCCAAAAATCTTTAATAAGAATGTCGGTGCATAAATATGGGCCTACAACCCCGTGGGCCGGCCACGGAGCAGGCTGGAACTGTTATATGTGGGGATACTTATTAGCGGAGAACTTTAATGGAGTCGGTGGTCGTTTATTTCATAATCTAAAAGGGCGACAAGTGCAACAAAATCATGTCGAGACTTCAGTGTGAGCGAGTGTCATGAGTGTTGGGCTTCCAACTTTCAATAATCATGATGCGCCAAACTTAACAACAATTCATTGTCCGAATGTTCAATTAATACCCATCTGATGTCAATTTACCGTCTGAACACATAATCAGTACCCACCCAATATCAATTCATTGTCCGAACATATAGCCAGTACCCATCCCATATCAATTCATTTCCCGAACTGACAGTACACATCCTGAATCAATTAATTGTCCGAACATATAATTAGTACACATCCTATATCAATTCATGTGGTTAAAAAAACCCTTCATACATATCTCATGACACCAGGGCTGAACAATCGGGGTACAACAAGGAGTTGAAAGTTTCATTTGCATCGGCGCCATTTTGGGTGTGGTCAGGCAGAACCAGGCATAGTCTAAATTTCTAATAACTCGTGGTTGGCCCAGAGCTTCTTTTGGCAGTCCAAAAGTTCTGTTAAAGGGCAAAAGAAAGGATCGGTGGTCTGAACCATCAATCAAAAGGGGAGGGAGGCAACAATGTTCCTACCGGGTCATACTGTGCTTTCACCGGAACTGATCCGAACTGTAGTCTGCAGGATTCTAGTCATTCAAACTGAGGCTGGCGACAGCATGGAAGCGCCGACGTCCTGCGGCTACATTTCCATCGTTCCGTGGGCAATCATGGCAGTCATTCCCCATCGGGGGTATCTGCGGGGGTCGGGGACTCCCGCGGCTCCTCTAGAATCTTCAAGGTCGTGGAGAACTATGATGGTGGAGTCAACAAGTGACCGGGCCATTCCTTCATGCAGGGCCCGCTCTTGCCAGGTCGATCGCCATTTTGAGAGTTCGGCAGCTACCGGCGATCGCGGGGTCAAATGAGCGGACGGGCTCCACCCTGCCGGGCGAGGCGTTGCAGCATCGCCACAGTGGAAGAACCTTTTCCGGGCGCCTGGAGCGCTGAGGGTGCAGCTGGGAAGCCTCCACCTGGGGAGGCGGGAGAGACTTGTTCGCACCGTCTCTCCCTCCCAGTGCACTCCACGGCGTCTCGCTTGACATTTGTTATGGCCAAACCAGGCGATGAGGACGAGGGGGGGGTCGGAGGCATGTGCAAGACACCCCTCCCCCAGGGTTGTCGCAGCCATTATTGAAGAAAGAAGTGGCGCCTGGCATGTTTTCGGGCCGGGCCTCCGGTGGATGGCGGCCGGACGCTCTTCGCCCTGGCCCCAGGAACGGGTTCCTTGGTTCATCCGGTGGGGTAAGCCTTGGCGTGTGACGCTTCTCCTGGGCCTTTCGTGCAGTGGCCTCTCCACTCCCAGGCCCTTCATGAATGCTGGTCCTGACTGGGAGAGAGAGGGCAGGGTCGAGGACATAGACATTCCCCCCCCTGCAACTCTACAGGGTTGTTGTAGCAGTCCCCTTGGCCGGGTCCCTTCGGCCTCGGCCTCTCCTCCGGCTACACCCTATGTGATGATCTCCGGCCGACTGTTGGCAGCAGGACCCGCCCTATATGTGTTGCTTCCGGCTGGGCGTAGCCGCAACCCTGTTGCACTTTGGAAGTTTCCAGAATGGGGCGGATGTCTGTTGTTTTGTATCTTTCCCAGTTTGCCGTTATTTGGGCGTGGCAGGCGGTGGGACAGACATGTTCGGGGTAGTGAGGGGCGATGAAACCTCGTTGCCTTGTGGCCGTTGCAATGCCACGCTTGGTTTCTCTTACTGTTCTCAGGTTTCTTATTACGGGCTTATTTCTAACGTTTCTTGTTTCTAAGACAATAATAGATTTTATCATTAAGTATTGTTATTGTTCCCTTGTTCGTTATTAAATAAAAAGTTAATCAGTGGCCTACTGATTTTCGTTTTCCTATTGCTTTCTTTCCAGGTTGTTTCATGCTAAAGTTTCTGTTAACAGGATACAGTGATCACTTCGTTATTATTGTATATGTCCTTTTCACTAGGGGTGCTCTCTGGTCGGGCCAGGTGACCTATCTCTAGTAAATGGTCTGGGTGAGACTGGTGCATCAATCAGTGGGGAGTAGATAGGCATGACATATTACAATGGGGGACAAAGGTCCGCATTACCTACCCTTCACTACTTGCAAAGACTAGACAGAGTATGGCGACTCTGTGCTTGTTTGTAAATAGAGAATACCTCCAAAAAGAACCAATTCCAAACAGTCAATGTTTGGGCAAACAATCAATCAATGAGGAATGAAATAGGTACGACGTGTTAAAGGTTTGCGTTACCTACCCTTCACTATCTGTAAAGGGAGAGAGAATATTCCTATTCTTCCCCGTTTGCAGACAGAGAAGATCCTTAAGAGAACCAACTTCGAACAATTCAATGCTCGATTCAATCAATCAATCAATGGGGAGAAAAATAGGTATGACGGATTACAATGGGGACAAAAGTCTGCATTACCTATCCTTCACTATCTGCAAAGACTAAACAGAGTATGGCGACTCTGTGCTTGTTTGCAAATAGAGAATCTCTCAGAAACAATCAATAAGTAATACTAGTATTTTCAAACAATCAATCAATCAATTTCGCAATTTGTCGTGTGTCACGACCTTACCCGGACCGGACCATGTGGACAGTTCTTCGCCTTCCTTTTTCCAGCGCCCGATCGTTCTCTTTTCTCCATGTTTTTACCGCAGCAGTCCTGTGGGATTCCAGTCAGGACAATAGGTCACTTGAGAGAGGTCCGTTCGGAATCGGTGAAGTTCATTCAATCGGCAGCCGGACGAGGGCCCTCTCAAGGCAGGTATACTCCAATCATTTAGATGTTCACCCCATCGTCTGGACCTCTCTTACCGGACCTTATGTCGCTGATGGGCCCCGCATATCGCACCCGATGCCCAGGCTGCTGGTGCAGGGCGACTCTTCGTTCTCATCATAAATAATTACCAAATGAAGAGACGGGCACTGGAAGTAGGAAAACAAGAACAGAGTTTATTACTCATGAGGAGAGCATGTCGTTTGGGACACTCGCATAGTGTCTTCGGGAGGTGCTCTAACAAGTTTCTCTGAGGCTTCGTCTTTTATACACAGGTTTAAGGCACACACACATCCTTCATTACAATCAAGACTGTGAAGTATGAAGATATTCCAACACGTGGCTACAGTAGGGGCCCTTATCCTCCATGCAATAGGAGGGGGCTGTCACGCAGCTGAGTGTTCTGCTGATTCCATTGGAATGTGTGTGCCTGATCGAATCTCAGGGGTGGGGTGGCCATGATCAATAGTGGCTTCTTTCAAGAAAGACGAGTGCATACAGTAGTGGGCAATAAACTGTATCCTCGGGCTAAGGGATGACCAGCGGTCCGTGCAAACAATTAGGTTCAGAGGAAGAGGTCATCAAAGGAGGGGTATTCATGGAGGGACAGGAGGTGTTGGTCAGGCGCGGGGTGCGATTCTCAGGGACAGAGTCATGCGGGAGGGGAGGGCTCATGACTTGTGCATGTGAGAGCGGGGGCGGTCAGGGTGCATGGGGGAAGCTTGCAGGGTCAGGGAAGTGAGCTGATGATCGATCGTGAACAAGGAGACCATGATACCTAAAATGGCTGTCGTGTACGTGTGTGCATGGGTCTATGCTAGCGGGATAACACAGTCAGTGTTTTAGCGATATCCGTTCTGCTTACAACAAGGGGTACTGTGAACACAAATGAACGCCGCTTATGTACATACACATTGCTATTTTCAACAGCTAGTGGACATTTTCAAATGTACACTCCATTAGAACACCGATTTCCCTGGGAGGATTGGTATTAGAAAGCCTTATTTAGGATGTGCAGGCTATATAATCAAAAGCTCTTTGTGCTGTGCCCATGTGACTACTGGCTCCTCGCTTCATCATTGTGGACAACCTGGTTTATATTTTCATGTGCAGAAGATATGTCATGATTATCCTTACCAGTGCTCTACATGTTTTTGTCCGTTAACCAATAGTGCTAGACTGGTAAATCTGTCTGAGCTTGTAGCAAATCAGTTCCATCACCCCTGCCACATACCAGAGAAGAGGGACAACCGAACTATCTTCATTGCCAAGGCTTTACATCTTGTACAAAGAAACATATTAACTCTTCACCTCGCATCCCATGGCTTGGTATGCTGAAGACAGAAAACCCTCACCAACAAAGCCTCATTGGCTATAGACCGCTTGAATTCCAATTCACAAACATACTATTGGTTATTCAACTGCCACACCCGAAAGGAAAACTTACTTTGTGATTGGCTTCCCCTGAAAGTTGTTGGGACAGCTTTGGATGTGAATGGTGAGTTAGTTGGAGAACAGCTGCACAGTACTGGAATGACAGCCGCCATTGTTAGTTTTAAGTGGACCCATTTGACTTTAGAAGCTTTGCAATATTGTGTAGAAGGCTAGGACCAGTGGCAATTTTTAGCTGGCTTCCTTTAAGGGTTAAGGATTTTATCCTAATGATTTGTGCTGAACTTGAAGGAAAAGAGAGCAGCTAGATTCAGTGACCTTGAGCGCTGCAATGAGGCACTTGAGACCCATTTCTGCATCCAGTGAAGGTGAGCAACTTCTGCTCATCCCATCTGCAACTCCCAAGGAGAGGACTATCCCTGCCTGTGTTAATATCACCCCAGACCTACAGACTGACTGCAACTCCCTGCAGGAGGCCTCTGGCTTTTTCATTGCACCCGGAATCTACTGTGACTCCAGGTGGGAGAACTGGTTGCTTACTTGTTTACCTGTCCCTGACTTCAGCAAAACCGGCTGATGTGAAGGTCGGGCAGCCATGTTCTTGACCTTTAGAAGAACTGAGTGTTCTGCTGCATTGACACTAAGATATTTCGCAGTGCTTGGGTTTTAGCATTCTGATTTATACTCATGCTGTACTTAGTGTGGGTAGGGACTCAATTATTTACAGTTAATAAAATGCAGTGATTATGCAAGTGATTGTGATTCATGAAGTTACTACCTATATTTCTTTACTGTAAATAAAGTGTTTTACAAAAGGAATAACGCTGCTTGGACAATATATTGTTAGAGGCACCAGTGATCACTAAGCTAAGTGGTATGCTGCATACCAGGAGTAAGACGACCATTCCAAGGAGCTTTCACTTGCACCCACTGCAGGTACTCCAGTCCCCCCACCCACAGATGCCAACAACACCTGCACCACACAAGCACCAACAATGCCTACACCACAGCAAACCTGCACATCAACACCTACTCGCATGAATCTCAACACACAATTACACCACAAACTCACAAGTGAAATATGGAATCTTCTGAGTGGAGATGCACTTGATTTCCTTCATCACAGAGACCTTGCTCAACCCCTCATTGGCTCAAGACATCACTATGGTGGGTCTTGGATCCAATTATCCTGTAATACTATGAAATTTCTGGAGTACACCGCCCAAGAGCTGGAAAACAAGGTACCAACCAAAGAGGACTTAGGATAACAGGCTTGGCTATAGTCGGTCACGGACCCTCCTTCATTTTGCTCAATGGATATTATTCCCTCCACTCACTAGTATAATACAAGTATTCTTTTGAGTTAAAAAGTGTAATGTGATCCAACTTACACGACTCTTAAGTTTTACTTTTCCCCTTAGATCAACTCTGCAAAGTTTGTGTACTTTTACGTTACTACTTTTAATTCCGACTTGTTGTTTACTTTGTATTGTTTTAAAGATGTAAATGTTGACCGCATGGTGGTAAGTTCCACCCTTTTATGATTTTTTTTTATAAATCAAATAAAAGTATTATTATTATTATTATCATCATCACTATGGCAATTTCAGTAAGCTACAAAATCGGTAAACTACAAGATCGCTTGACAGGACTGTCATCACAAGCAAAGAGGAGGACACATCATCTACAAGGAATTTAGCAAATGCACAACATCCACAAAGAACGCCACCCCATTCATGGAATATCTGCACTTCAAGCTACAAATCTCTGAAAACTTCACCCTAAACAAAACCTTTGCCTACTGACCACCTGACCTACAAGCCACCTTTACCAATCTTATCACCAACTTTTTTTGCACCGCTCCCCATTTACTCCAGAGCCTACATTCACCTAGGACCTAGGTGAACCCAACTTTCACCCGGAAGACCGAATCAACCCATGCTCCACAGCACTCCTCAAATGCTTGAGCTACATCTCAGTCACCCAGCTCGTCGCAGAACCAACACACACCGGACCCCATCTTCACCACAAGCGTCCGCATCAAATACAACTCCACCACACCGCTCACTTGGACCGACCACTCCATCATCCACTTCAACACACCTCAAATTAAAACCCCTACCAGTTTCAGCATTACAAGGCGCAGCTGGAGCAAAATTACAGAAGCAGACTGGCTCAGTGCCCTCAGCACACACCTTTGACAAGGCCATCGACAACTGGATCAAGAACTGCACGGACTCCCTTGCACCAATCAAACACAACAAGCATAGTAGATCAAAAAAGCAGGCAGCTGCTATACAGAAAACCACAGAGACACCAATTGACACTGTAAATGGCTAGAAAAAAAATTGAGAGCCAGCCATGACTACACCGACAGAACTACCTAGAACGCTGCAGTCTGGCACTATCACCAGCAAATTAGTCACCAAGAAAAATAGCATTAGTGGATCGCATTGAAGGAAGCGTAAATAGCTGCAAGGATAGCTTCTTGATCGTCAAGGCTGTCACTTGCCTCAGCCACTGGCAAGAACATTGCTGCCTCCCAATAACTTGGTGACAACCTATCCAATGTCTTACACAGCAAAATCGCAAACATCAGTAGCAACTTCGCACACTAACCTTAACCCAGAGAACTCATTGCTAACCTACCCACCGCCAACCAAGACAGCACCTGACCAAATGAACAACCCTCTCCAGAAATGACACTGTTGCAGTCATGTAGACCATCCACTCAGGGGCCCCTCAACGGATCCATGCCCCTACCATATCTACAACCTGAGAACATCACTAATCAGCAACACCCTAATCACATCAACACCTCCATTACGTCCACCACTCTCCCGGATGGATGGAAACTTGCAGAAATCCATGCCAGGTGTGCATAAATATGGATCCTGGGCACACTGTGCCACTGGAATAACCGGTCCTAGGATGCTTGTTTCTGGTCCAGGGATGACCTGGCTTGGCAGTTCGGGCTGGACTGTTCCCATGATGCACTGGGCCAGGGACAGACTAATTTGCATATAGCCAGGTTCTGAGCTGGGATGGGGCAGTGAGCTAAATAACGGTGATGGATCAAGCCCTGATCTTTGGACTGGGTAAGAGTGGTCTGCTTAATTCAGACACTCTGTTCATCACCACCCCCTTTTCTGAACTGTTCCCATGAGGGACAGGGTCAAGACTGATTTGCATATGGTCAGGTCTAAACTGGGGTGGCATGGTGAGCAAAAGAATGATGGATTTAACCCAGATCTCTTGACTGGGGGTGAATGTTTTGATTTGTTCTGCATTCCGTTCATCAATTGTGTGTTTTTTGCTGATCACATCATCAACACCTCCATCACTTTCCCGGATGAATGGAAACTTGCAGAAATCCACACCATCCTCTAAAAGTCCACAGCTGACCTGAATCAACTGAGCAATTTCTGACCCATTTCCCTGCTCGATATCCAATTTGTCATATCTAGCCATGTTTTTATGTATAGTGTGCTGAAACAATCTTCCACACAGCCTTCAAGTCTAAATTAATTACCTTGAAATATGTATAGGATGTAATAACAAGTATATGTATATGTAGACTGATAGTCACATGTATAGTGGAGGCATGCACACGATAATTACCTGTAACAAAATAACGATATTGTGTATAGAATAATATTTGAATAAAATAAAATAAAAGCCATATTTTTGTATCACACACTTTATTCTGCAATAGTTCTTGCTGTCATTTGTCCTCTTTTACCTTCTATTTAAAACCAGTTCCTAATTACTTTTCTTTCAAATAGTATACCTATCCCGAATTAGGAACTCTAGTCGGGGATACCCCTTCTTCCTTACACATCCTGCTCGATATCCAGCCAAAGCGATTGAGAAGGCCATCAACAAGCAACTCCCAGCTCACCTCGAACTCACCATCTTCTAGATAACACTCAATCGGGAATCAGTTAAACCCACAGCACTGAAACGGTACTGTCAACATTTGAAACATCTTGGACCAAGGTGAAACAGCAGCCCTCTTCGACCTCTTCATTGCCTTCTAAACTGTTTCCCACAACACCCTATTCAGAAGACTCCAGGAGATTAGCTTACAAGGATCCACTCTCAAATGAATCTGTTCTTTCCTCATGGAAAGAACCCAAAGGGACAGGCTGCAACCCTTCAGATCACAGACCAAGAAAATGATGTGGTGTACCCCACAGGGATTGTCCCTCAGCCCCACCCTTTTCAACATATAGCGAGTGAATACACGGACGAAGAGCACGATAGACATAACCTTTGGTAAGCGATAAATCTATTTAATTTAGAAGCGCAGTTTGGAGCGAAGCGACAGCAGTATCATGGCACGTATAATGTTTAAACTAAAGGGCAGTAATTCTTTGTAACTTTCACGACGTGTAAACGGCGAGCTAGAGATAAAGCATGCGCATGAAAACATAACACCGTATTTCAGCTCCTAATGACACTAAATCGTTCACGCTGTTACTATTAATCAGATTAATCGTTTGACATTTGAGAAAGTGCTTAGGACAGTCACGACGGGAATTTAATCATTTCACAAACCAACTAAACACACATGGTGATGGCAAAAAAAACGATGATGTTCCACAATTATGAATGTTGATACAAGCTATTCATCTTTATAGATAATCCCCTGACAAATGCACAAAAGCCGAAATGCATTGGGAGGGAAGAATATACGTTTTGAATAACGGAAGACAATGCATTGTGGGAATTGGAGTATACAGGTCAATAGACATATGAAGAAATATGATGCGAAGTGAACAAATTGGAACTATTGAATAAGAGAAATAAAAGCTAATAGAAACATTTTGGAAATTTATTTTGAATTTGGCTGGAGCCCCAGCATAAGTTAAACCTGTGCCCAGTGAGACAGGCCAGGGTCTTTCTTGGCACTGCAACTATAGCATTCAGTATATATACACTCCTGAGTGGGCAGTGTTTCACCGGAGCACGGTCCACAGTTTCTTTTTGGGATTGGAATACGGCGGTGCACTTCCTGCTTTCCCCATCCTAAGCATGCTGCGAAGAATCTTCAAATAGTTGCTTCAAAATACCAAACTGATTGTTGCACAAGCACTTATCACCAGCAGGCTGAACTACGGCAACATTCTCTACTCCATGCTCTCCAAACAACTACACACATACCAGACCATCTAGAACAGAGGTCTCCAACCTTTTCTGTAGTGAGAGCTACTTCTGATCTGTGAAAATTGTGAGCTACTGAAGGCTAAGCAACGCGTGCATTGTTACAAGACATCCCTCCCCCCTTCATTGGCTTTAAGCCTAATGTCCATAGTGCCAGATACTATGGTTTGAATAAAATACTTTGACTAGGGGCACTATGACAGGGCTGCTATGTGTATCAGTGAGAGGGTGGTCTTTGGGGATGTATGCACATGTGTGCATAAGCATGGGATATATATGGATGGGTGACTGAGAGCCTGTGTTGTATCTGCTTGTGGCACAGGACATATTATTCACCATATGTGGCACCATTACATGTATAACAAACATACATCTGTTTTTTTTATAGGAGTAATTTAAAGTGCAGAAAAATGTTCATACTGTGGAACAATTTTCTACACTTTCTCCCACTTACAATAACGGTTGTATTTTCCAGTTATAAATATGGCATAGTGCCTATGAGCCACTGGAGCAAGATGCCTGCTATGTGTAAAGGAGACACTTTGAAATGGAAAAAAATTAAACTGAAGAGCTAACTATGTGTATATGGATACCATAAAACTCAAAATTTAAATTTCCCCTCATTTCCAAGTGTCACATTTACAGATGGAAGGCATATTGCTCCCAGTGACCTGTAGACATGGTGCTATATATTATTATAACAAAAAAATACAGCCATTGTTTAAATGGGAGGGATTTAAAGCGAAGAAACATGCTTCGTAAAACATTAAGATGGAATTGGAATTTCTCTCGTTTAAAAAGAATGACTGCATTTTTCTGTTACAAATATGGCACAGTCTACTGGACACTGGGAGTTGCTGTTTGTAAAGGATACACTTTGAAAATGGAGAAAATGAAGAGGTTTTTTTTTTATTTCTCCCATTTAAAAGCATTTATTTTGTTTCATGCTCCATACTGAGTTGACAAGAACTTTTATTTAAGAGTTAAATACTTAAGTGATTTAGTTTTTCACTTCTGTTCCCCAGTCTGGACCATAAATCTGTCTCTGCAGCCTGATGATGAAGATGTAAAATAAGCATAGGGTATTCTTAACTTTGAAGGAAAATTGTGACCCTGTGTGTATTTAAAAATGACCTAAAGACTGTGAGCTACTGGTAGCTTGCAATCGACTGGATGGAGTCGCCTGATCTAGAACACTGCCACCAGAGTCTTTCTCAACCGCCAATGCCACACCCACATCACAACTCAGGAAGCTTCACTGGCTACCCGTTAACAAGTGCAGCCAATCCAAACTTCTCACGCGCACATACAAAGCCCTAAGCTACACAGGACCAGAATATCTGATAAGGTGCATACACATTCGTCAACCCACCAGACACTGATGTTCTGCCTCACTCACACACGCCCTGCAACCGTAAAAGCAAAACTGGAGGTCGTTTCTCTTACATCAAACCTAAGACATGGAACGACCTCCCTCAACACATCAGAGCTTCCTTAACACTTCTTAAGTTCTGTAAGAAGCTGAAATCCTGGCTTTTCTTAGAGGTTCCTTTGGACCACACACCTAAACAAGCATCTGGATACCGGCTTGGGTGAAATGGGGGCGCTATGCAAATCAATATAACATCATTAGTCTGGCAAGTCAAGTATGCTAGTATGCATACAGTAGAGTTTGTGGCCAGACAAATGAGATACCAAGGCCCAGTCTGAAATCACTACTAATACTTCTGTGAGTGTAGGTCATCCGGGACTTGATGGTGTCCCTTGTATTCCCTGCTAAACCTGCTGAAAACTCTCCATCCATATATAGTGCTTAGAATGCTACAGCTGGAAGTGATATTGCAGAGGGCCAAGGAAGACCAAGCTTCATAGAGAGAAACGGGCTAGGTAGGATAAACCCAGTCCACTCATGATCCCTATTGTCAGGCTGCCACACAGAGCTGCTGACCAGACAGAAACCTGTAACTCTGTTGTGCATAAGAGAATCTGCAGGAGCCAAGTGAGGAGAATATATTGTGTATCCTTCCCCCATCTTGTGTGAGGCAGGGTAGTGATCGGGTCACATCCAAGTGACAGAAAAGACATAGGTAATAATATGCCTAAAAATACAGTAAGCGGTCTGTTATTAGACAGGCTGAAGCAGGTGTGAATGCAGTATGTTGTGGAGATTCAAGTATGTGGAGAAAGTCAGGTGGAAGATATAAGCTGTCCTGGCTGAGCCAGGTAGAAGGAATTATGTTGAGGAGCAAGTTCACAAGTGCAAAGATTCCGGGAAGGGCTGGCAGTGGTCGGGCAGGAAACGGGAATTTTGTTTGAGTGGTCATTGAATTGGAGATTTCACCAGAAGTGTGGTAAATCAGAAAGATCAAAATGATGGTCCTCCCCCGCTTCCTGTACATCTTACAAAACCTGACCACTCATCTCCCAGGTAGTTGGTTTCGGGAGTTGGACGGTATACTCACCCGTTTTTTATGTGGAGGAGGGAGACCGTGTAAGTCTCTTGCGTATTGCCGCATCCCCCGCTACGATGGGGGGATGGGGGTGACCTATCTTCAACTCTACTACCTGGCCACAAGGCTTATCGTGATCCACGACTGGTTCACGGGCGGCTAGTCCGACCCGGCGTACCGAGTGGAACTCTGGTCGATGGACTTCGCACAAATCCAAGTCTATCTGTATGGGAGCTCAGTTCCACAGGCTCTCTCCCCCGTCACCAGAACGGTGCTTATGGTCTGGCGAACCGCCCTGCGCTACGTAAAGTGGGACCACAAACTCACCAGGCAGACGCCTCTGTGGAGTGGGGCCTGGTTGGGAGAGGTCTCGTCCCTCCAGAACTTCCGTAAATGGGACCAAGTCAGGATCTCGCTTCTGGGAGATGTTTGGGTGGGGGACCATGTCAGATCCTTCGCAGACCTGCAACACCGCCACTCTCTCCACTTCTGCCAATTCTACAAATACTTACAGCTGAGGCACGCCCTCCATGCCCACATTCCATCCCCCACCTCCTTCCCTGAATTTAGTCCCCTGGAGGCCCAAGTTATGATGGGGAACCTGGGTAGAGGGGTGGTGTCGCGGATCTATCGCTCCTTGGTGAACAACGGCCCGTATCCCTAGACCTGCTTCGTGACCGGTAGGAGGGGTTGGCTGGGCCCCCTGGAGGATGCAGATTGGAGGGACGTCCTTATGGCACCGAAGACCCTGACGACTTCCTCCAAGTTGCATCTAGTCCAACTTTACTACCTCCACACGGCATACCTCACCCCTGCACGCCTGTTCCGCTCCCACCTGCGGCCCTCCCCAGCCTGCCTGTGCTGCAACCACGCCCCAACTGATTTTTACCACACAGTGTGGCAGTGTCCCAGTGTCCCGCCCTAGCATTGTTCTGGGCGGGGGTGGAGCGTGAACTTACACAAACTCTGTGGTGGGAGGTTCCCCATGACCCGCTACGTCTGATCCTGGGAGTGTTCGATGGTCTCGACGGATCCCGGGCTGATAAGCGCTTCCTGGGGACGGCAGTGGCAGTGGTGAAGCGTGACATTGCGGCGCTCTGGTCCCAGGCCAAGCAGCCCACCATGCGGGGCTGGAGGCGGGGAGTGGATTGGTGTGGCACCCAAGAAGAACCCCTCTTCGAGGCCCGGGTCTGCCCCGAACTCTTTGGCAAAATATGGGGCAAATGGTTCAACTTACTGCCTGTATGATGGGCCTAAGTGGCTATGTAAATTGTGAACGACGGGCGGGGGTAATGTTCCGTCCACAAGGGCCATACTAGTCTCAGTCGTCTTTCTTTATTGTACTATATCCGAATAATGTGTCTGATTGCTACCAATGTATTCTTGTTGATCTTTGCAAAAATGTAAAAAAATTGATTATCAAAAAAAAATATCAGAAAGATCAGCAAAGGGGGAAAGGGTCATAAAGTGGTAGTGTCAGGTGAGTGTTATATGCTGTGCCAAGGGACAGACTGTGGTGGTAGTTCACTTGACATGTGGAGACAGAAATAGACAGCAGGACACCCTCCAAGCTTGTAATGTATAGAAAAAGACTGTGAGCCACATTATAAGGGAAAGAGGTGGGGGTCAAATAGTCGTGATAAAAATGTGGTATGGGGGACACGGTTGTAAGTGTACATCCCAAAGGGAGTAGAACCAGTATAAATTGGGGAGAGATGAGGAAGGATGTCTGGTGAAGGAACAACACATTAAGCAATGGAGTGGAACTATAAAGCAACATATGGCTATGATTCACGTCCTACTAGGCAACAAAGGTCCTTAACTAAAACAAATTACATTCAAGGCAATAAATGACTTTATAGACAACAATGTGCTATAAGAAAACTTGTCCAGCCGGACAGTAATTTAATCAATATAGTTGATAGGCAAAATAAGGTGAGCAAATATACAGTGGGATACAATCCTGTATCAAGTACATATAACACATAAAGAAAAAAACAGAAGGTGTTTAGACATACAAGGGGAATTGGGCAGGCAATTCTAGGGTTGGGTGGTGACTGGTATTTAAATTAAGGTTGGTTCAAGCTGACCACATGTAGCAAACACTGTTGGGTAACCCAATGGAAAACATAGTGTGAAGCTACATAAATGTCGACGGCGTTTCGATCCTCCATACAATAAAGGATCATCATCAGGACTAAAGTAACATTGCCTCATTATAAAACATAACCCTTCATGTGGAGAGTCAAGGGAGGGTTGGAACAGCGCACTGGTCGATGGTCCAGGGGTGTATTGGGTTGATCCTGTGGGGAACAGTTAAGGTGGTTGCGCCATAATGGAGAGGCGCCAGCGTCTAGCTCGACCCTCGAGGGGAACCGAGGTATCGTTCTGATGGGAATCTTTCCTTCCGGCGATTCCCGGAAGCGGAGCGGAGGAAACCAGGACCTAATTAGTCGGGGTATTGCCGCGTGGTAGGTCCAATTTCGGGTTAACCACTCGCAGCGTAGATGCAGCTGGGCAATGGTGAGAGGGGATTCCTTGATGGAGATACCCAGGATTGCTTTATTCCACGAACGCGATCGGGCACAATGGCTCGGATCGGCTCGGATACGAGCCATTGTGCCCGATCGCGTTCCCGGAATAAAGCAATCCTGGGTATCTCCATCAAGGAATCCCCTCCCACCATTGCCCAGCTGCATCTGCGCTGCGAGTGGTTAACCCGAAATTGGACCTACCACGCGGCAATACCCCGACTAATTAGGTCCTGGTTTCCTCCGCTCCGCTTCCGGGAATCGCCGGAAGGAAAGAACCCCATCAGAACGATACCTCAGTTCCCCTCGAGGGTCGAGCTAGACGCTGGCGCCCCTCCATTATGGCGCTACCACCTTAACTGTTCCCCACAGGATCAACCCAATACACCCCCGGACCATCGACCGGTGCGCTGTTCCAACCCTCCCTTGACTCTCCACACGAAGGGTTATGTTTTATAATCAGGCAATGTTACTTTAGTCCTGATGATGATCCTTTATTGTATGTAGGATCGAAACGCCGTCGACATTTATGTAGCTTCACACTAAGTTTTCCATTGTGTTACCCAACAGTATTTGCTACATGTGGTCAGCTTGAACCAACCTTAATTTAAATACCAGCGCCCACCCAACCCTAGAATTGCCTGCTCAATTCCCCTTGTATGCCTAAACACCTTCTGTTTTTTTCTTTATGTGTTATATGTACTTGATACAGGTTTGTATCCCACTGTATATTTGCTCACCTTATTTTGCCTATCAACTATATTGATTAATTTACTGTCCGGCTGGACAAGTTTTCTTATAGCACATTGTTGTCTATAAAGTAATTTATTGCCTTGAATGTAATTTGTTTTAGTTAAGGACCTTTGTTGCCTAGTGTAACTGTTAGCCCTGGTCCTTGATTACCTAGTGGGTCCCCTTGTGGATTTAAACAGTATGATTCACTTCCAGCACATGGTATTGGGGATAGCATGGTCTTATTCAATGGACATTAATCAGCCAGTGAGGGTAGGTTAGGGCAAGGTAAATGTAGAGGGCTAAAGGCAGAAGAACAGAAGCAGAACACATTCTGTGGCGGGGAGAACCCAGTTGTACTGTATATGGCGTTTGGAGAGGGACTTGGTTACAGGTATGGGAGTCAAGGGATATACTGCAAATTCCAGTCCTCTGTTAACAAGTGAATGGTTTGAGGAAGAGGTTCAAGGTTGGTAGAGCCCTAGGAAATGCAGATGTGCTTTTAGAGAACTGGCTGAAAAGGGTGAAAGATGGTCAGGGGTTCAAAGCAGTAAAAAATGTCAAGTTGGTGTACTTTGGGTCATGGAGAACTAAGAAATAAAACAAGTCTCTCCGCATGTTTGAGAAAGATGTGGGAATTTATTTTGGCGTCCATTGCAAAGTACTCATATGTGGCATGGTGGGGTGGGGGTTTAGGTGCTTGAGGGTGCCAAGAAGGCATATTTGACATTGTTTGCACTCCTATTCTGCTTCCTTCGAGTACACCAGTCCTCGTGAAGGAAAGGGTAGGTTTGGGAGAATACATATTTGTCAAGAAAAAATTCTAGAATTTTCAATTCTATTAAGGACTCCGAGGTGAGGAGAATGCTTTATTTTTCTTCGCTGTTTATTAAACAACCTTTACAGCATCCAATCAAATTTTTTTAGACTACATTTCCCAACATCCCTTAAATGACACTATCTGTACACCAATCACCCTACTTCTGGGTCGAAATAATGCAGAGCCACCATATTGAGTCCTCTTTCTTTGCCAAAAGGCAGCGGAACGGTCTCTTAAACCTGGATAGAACTGTCGTCTACTCAACAGGAGTAACAAAACTGGACACAGTGGTCTGGGAGCGGAACTATCAGCTGGATCATCCGGAAGGAGAACTGGAACGCAGATCAACCTGCTTGAAGTTGTCTATTCTGCTTCTGTTCAAAACCTAATTAATCACAATAACATTGGTATGCACAAATTAGGGTGTTAAGGTTTCATGCAACATCTACGTAGAAATATCTTGGAGATGAAGATTACCCCACTTTTAGCATCTTACAAGTCCTTAATTGAATTGAAAACTCTAGCTGCGTTAACTAGAAAAATATGTCGGGACCAGAGGAATCGGGTTATGTTTGTTCAAAACTGATCTAGCACCACTGAGGCTACATCTAAAATAGATTTACAGTTTAAGGTCTTGAAAGTAGAAGCAAATGGCCAACCTGCCACCCTCATTATGTCCTGTAATTGGGAACCCCAAAGAAAGGATTTGGAAGCCATTGCTTCCCTAACTGAATGGGCACGGAATTTACTGGTGTCAATACCCGCTTCCCCAAGTGCCATTTCACCCAGCTCGCTAGAGTGGGTGAAAATACTGGATTGAAAGTTTTGAAGGGAAGATTAAAAGTTGGCATCGAATGGACTGACAGAATTCTCTAGTGTGGTTCTCATATTCATGCAAACATTGCACAATGCATATTTTAGGATTGTTTGGAAAATGTTGATAAGTAGTTTCTCTTGAATACATTTTCGTTCTCCTAGATATGGCAAAAGAGACCCCGTTGGAGAGAACACTCTACCTGTTCAATCCAGTGCTTTCACATCCTATACTTCCCTGCAGGACACCAGACAAAGGAGCATGGTCAGTTTCACCGAAAAGGTCAGAGTTGACGGGCCATTGTTGTAAAAATGAGAGAACCGTGTTTACATCCCAGAAGGGGGAATATTTGGGCCGTGGAGGATTGATTAGAAGAATATCTCTCATTACTCTGAGTTTCCCATTCACCAAGGAATAGATATAGCCGAGCAATAGTTGTTAACAGAGGAATAGACCCGATGAAGCTATTTCAGCTAAGCAGTTGAAGACAAGCTGAGGCGAGAGAGGTGAAATAGCAGAGAGAGGTGCTGACTGCCAGCGCACCGGAATGTGATCCGATCGACAGGTCTAGCACGAGTTGATGTGGCTCAGATTCAAAGTCCTAAATTCATCCACATCAACAAGCATTCAGCTTCACATAATTCAACACAACTCCACACAATTTCACAACACACAAATGCACACCGCATAATTCCACTATACAAACCATTGCAACATCTCATATATCTGCACTACACAATTCAATTCTATAACATTCCACATAAGGATAATCCATCTAATTCAACTCCACAAATTTCCACTCCGCTCCATGCCACATGATTCCACTTCAATAATACCACTCCATGCAACATAATTCCATTACACTCCACGCAACGCAATTCAACTCCAAATAATTCGACTACACATATTTATACACCAAACTTCATGATTACACTTCACACCACATATTTACATTCCACATATATCCACTCAGCTCTTAAACACATATTTACACTCAACAAAATTCAAATCTGCAACGTAACCCATATTTACACTCCACATAACTTCACACCATGCAACAAAATTCCACACAATGCCACACCTAACAATTCAAAACCACACAACATAATTACACTCCACATAAATCATTCCATACCACATAACACTCCACATAAATACACTCCACAACATGGCACATAATTCCACTCTACATATTTTTTACTCAATATCATACAATTCCACTCAACACAATTCAACTTCACACAATTCCATTCCACTGCCGAAAATTCTACTCCACAACACATATTTCCACTGCATACCACATATGCCCAGTCCACACCACACAATTCAACACCATGCCACATAATTCAACACAATACTTGCCACTACACAAAACACAATACCACTACACATAAGTCCACTACACAACACCACATAATTACTATCCACATAATCCCATTGCACACACTCAAAAAACATTTGTTATATTAGTTCACTTCAGGTCTTTCAGCACAGTTTCTTTACCATAACTTTTCAAAAAATCCAAACTGCAGACACATACTCCTCTTCTTTTGGTGTCTTCTGTATACACAAGTGCAATCTCTTTATGTGTCTATAACCTTCTCTCCCCTTCATTCTCTCTCTCACACACTCTTTCAACTACTTGAGTTCATTCACCACGTCCTACACAAACCACCTATCATTCTCAATCTTACTTTCTATTTTTTTTACAGTTCTCGTCCCTATCTATTTGCCATGTTATGTTATGTTATGTTATGTTAAATTAGCTCTTCTATAGCGCACGGCTACTCGGAGGAGTGTCCCGGCGCTTTGGCGAAGAGTGAAACAAGGTTAGGTACAGCATAACAGTGATCCAGAAAAGACACCGACTACAGCGTGAAAAGCCAGGTCTTTAGCTCCTTTCTAAAGGCTAACAGATTAGTCGTCAGTCTTAAGAATCGAGGGAGATCGTTCCAGCACCGGGGCGCAAGGTACCGAAAAGAGCGACCTCCGATTCGAGCGCGCCTAATGGAAGGAACCACCGCTTTGGCCTCGAAGGCAGACCTGAGAGCTCTTCTGGGGACATAGAAGGCTATCCGCTTACGAAGATAGTGAGGACCAATTCCGTGGAGCGCTTTAAAAGCCAGAGTCAGGGTTTTAAACGTGACTCTCTTGGCCATCGGAAGCCAATGGAGTTGCTCCAAAAGCTCCGAGGCCCGCGCCCTCCGGGGAAGTCCAAAGATGGCTCTGGCCGCCGAGTTCTGCACCACCTGCAGACGGGCCATCAAATATTTGGGAAGGCCCAAATAAAGCGCGTTCACGTAATCGAGGCGTGATCCTATCAAGGCCTGCACCGTTATTCTTTTGTGATGAAAGGACAGCAAAGGGAGAAATTTTCGTAGCATCCTGAGGATGCCGAAACATTTCCCCGTCAGCCCGATGATCTGAGGTCTCAGGGAAAGGTCGGCATCGCACAAGAAGCCAAGATTCTTCGCCTTTACTGCTACCGTGGAAGGAGGGGACATATCACACGGCCACCATGACTTCCAGGCCGGGTCGGGAGAGCAGCCGAAGAAGAGCAACTCGGATTTGTCTGAGTTGCACTTCAGACTATGTCCCTGAAACCACTCAAAAACGGCTTCCAAACATTCCCGAATCCGCCCGCCGTCGAAATCCTCCCCCTTGCCACATGAAAAAAGAAGCTGCGTATCATCCGCGTAGGAGATGATCTGGGCACCAAAAGACTCCGCCACCGCCGCAAGAGGGGCCATATAGATATTAAAAAGGGTGGGGCTCAGGATGGACCCCTGAGGAACCCCCACCTCGAGCGGCGGCATTTCGGCGGAGAACGGCGGTGCCCAGACCACTTGCCGGCGGTTGGTCAGGAACGACTTAAACCAATCCAACACCGTCCCCCGAAAGCCTATCTCCCAGAGTCTTAAAAGGAGACCGGCGTGGGGCACGGTGTCGAAAGCCGCCGACAAGTCCAGCATGACCAAGATGGCTTTTCCCCCTCCATCCAATATCTCGCGGATAGCATCAGTGATCTCAAGAAGAGCCGTCTCCGTGCTAAAATTAGCACGGAAACCCGACTGAGAGTCGTGCAGAATGTTATTACTCTCTATAAAGGTGGAAATAGAGAGGTGCACGTGCTTCTCGATCACTTTGGCCAGCGAGGGGAGGAGGGAGATTGGTCTATAGTTCGCATGTGCAAGAGGGTCTAAAGATGGTTTCTTCAGCAGCGGGAGGATAAGGGCATGCTTCCAAGAGTCCGGTACCTCTCCGGAAGACAGGGAGGCATTGAGCATAGGATTGATCAGAGTGTTGACTGCCGGCTCAATTTTCCCCAAGCACTTGGCAGGGCAGGGGTCAAGCGGCGAGCCCGATTTGAGCCGAGAGAGCTGATTCAAAGAGGAAGCAAGGGAGATAGACGGAAAAATCCCGAGCAGAGGACCCGCCGCCTCTGCAGCAGAAAGCCCAGATACTGGGGGGTCAGCCAGAGGAGAAGGTGCCGGAAAAGAGCCCTGAATGAGTTTAATTTTATTGGTGAAAAATTCACCAAGTTGGCTGATCCAGACAGCGCTATGTGCATGAGTAGGTGTGCCGGATACAGGTGACACAAATTCCCGTACAACTTTAAAAATTTCCTTGCTCATGCATTCGGCGGCATCAATTCTACGCTCTAAGTACACCTTTTTTGCCTCAAAGATGTGCTTATGATAGACATAGATGAGCTCCTTATATTTGCTCTTATCTTCGGGATCATATCTTCGTCTCCAAGCCCTCTCTGCCCTATTACATTCTTGACGCATTGAGGCCAAGAGTGGGGTAAACCAAGGGGCCGATATCTGTTGACCCGCAGCCTTACTCGGCTTGCCCGGGGCGAGCTCCTCCAATCTCATGGACAACCACTTCTGAAACAGTTCCAGGTCCTGTTCCAGGAAACCTGTAAGCTGACAGGGATAACGAACAAGAGCGTCGGCTAACATGTCCGCCGTGACTCGGTGGAAAGGTCGGGACCGTCTTGTTGCGTCAGTCACCCCTCTCGAACCAGATGAGACTGTAGCTAAGATGCAAAATCTGATCAGATAATGGTCAGTCCACAGGACTGGCATAGGAGAAGATGCCTCTATAGTCCTGGTGGAAAAGATCTGATCCAACACATGGCCTTTAACATGGGTAGGATTGACCACATAAGGGGTCATCCCGAATGGACACACCATGTCAGAAAGCTTGATGGTATCAGCGTCTAAGGGTTTATCCATGTGTAGATTAAAATCTCCCAGAAGGATACAGTGCTCAGATCTGAGACACGGCACAGACAGAGCGGCCTGCAGGTCATCAAAGAAGGTGCCCAGCGGGCCAGGAGCCCTGTAGATAATGATCCCGGAACAGGTTTGGCACGGGGACAATTTCAGGGTGAAACCAAGGGCCTCACAGCCAGCAATGGTCTCCACCGCGAAAGTCCGACAGGGGATGCTATTATCCACTATAATCGCTACTCCACCACCTCTGCCGTTGTCTCTATCTCTCCTATAGATGGTATAATTTGGAGGGACAGCAGCGGCAACATCGGGGGCGGAGCTATCACTCAGCCATGTCTCGGTGAGAAACAGACACATGATTTTAGAGTCTGTTAGCAAATTCCAGATGTCTGTGGAATGCTTGCTGAGTGATCTGGTGTTGAGCAGATAACAGGGGTACTGGGGTGAGTTACATCCAGCAGCACCATCCTCCTTAGGGAAAAGATTCCAACCACAACCCGAACAGCCCTTCCTCAGCGACCGACCGCCCGGGAAGACATGATGGCATGCAGGCGCAGAATGCCTAAGTGCAGATAACTCGCTAGCTGAATAACATAACATAGCTCACAAAAACTAAAAACACCGAACAGCTAAAAAGCCTACCACGCCGCCTCGCCGCCCTCCGAGACGCTGACGAGCGCAGACGGGCACGACTCAGGCACAGAGAAGGCACGCCCGCTGCGCGTCACCGCTGCGCGCCATCAGGCGAGCTTTAAATAGGCAGCTCCCCCAGTCCACGAGCGTGAGGACGCTCAAAGATGGCGCTCAGAGAAACTCACCACTACAAGATAGCGCTCCCCGCCCTCTGCCTCCCCGGAACCGGACCCGCTAAACAGCGGTGGGTATCCAAACAATTAGAGTGCGGGTGAGTGGCCAGAGACCCTGAGATTAAAACCAGGGGAAAAGAAAAATAAAATTAAATAAAATGAAAAACGGGATGATTAAAATCCAGAGTAGCGCTGAGAGAGCGCGCGTGGGCTGCAGCAAAGCGCTGCTGCAATCCTGACCTCAGGTCCAATTCGCCAGGCTGATACTAAGGCGGCTCCGCCTTAAATAGGCAGCTCCCCCAGTCCACGAGCGTGAGGACGCTCAAAGATGGCGCTCAGAGAAACTCACCACTACAAGATGGCGCTCCCCGCCCTCTGCCTCCCCGGAACCGGACCCGCTAAACAGCGGTGGGTATCCAAACAATTAGAGTGCGGGTGAGTGGCCAGAGACCCTGAGATTAAAACCAGGGGAAAAGAAAAATAAAATTAAATAAAATGAAAAACGGGATGATTAAAATCCAGAGTAGCGCTGAGAGAGCGCGCGTGGGCTGCAGCAAAGCGCTGCTGCAATCCTGACCTCAGGTCCAATTCGCCAGGCTGATACTAAGGCGGCTCCGCCTTAAATAGGCAGCTCCCCCAGTCCACAAGCGTGAGGACGCTCAAAGATGGCGCTCAGAGAAACTCACCACTACAAGATGGCGCTCCCCGCCCTCTGCCTCCCCGGAACCGGACCCGCTAAACAGCGGTGGGTATCCAAACAATTAGAGTGCGGGTGAGTGGCCAGAGACCCTGAGATTAAAACCAGGGGAAAAGAAAAATAAAATTAAATAAAATGAAAAACGGGATGATTAAAATCCAGAGTAGCGCTGAGAGAGCGCGCGTGGGCTGCAGCAAAGCGCTGCTGCAATCCTGACCTCAGGTCCAATTCGCCAGGCTGATACTAAGGCGGCTCCGCCTTAAATAGGCAGCTCCCCCAGTCCACGAGCGTGAGGACGCTCAAAGATGGCGCTCAGAGAAACTCACCACTACAAGATGGCGCTCCCCGCCCTCTGCCTCCCCGGAACCGGACCCGCTAAACAGCGGTGGGTATCCAAACAATTAGAGTGCGGGTGAGTGGCCAGAGACCCTGAGATTAAAACCAGGGGAAAAGAAAAATAAAATTAAATAAAATGAAAAACGGGATGATTAAAATCCAGAGTAGCGCTGAGAGAGCGCGCGTGGGCTGCAGCAAAGCGCTGCTGCAATCCTGACCTCAGGTCCAATTCGCCAGGCTGATACTAAGGCGGCTCCGCCTTAAATAGGCAGCTCCCCCAGTCCACGAGCGTGAGAACGCTCAAAGATGGCGCTCAGAGAAACTCACCACTACAAGATGGCGCTCCCCGCCCTCTGCCTCCCCGGAACCGGACCCGCTAAACAGCGGTGGGTATCCAAACAATTAGAGTGCGGGTGAGTGGCCAGAGACCCTGAGATTAAAACCAGGGGAAAAGAAAAATAAAATTAAATAAAATGAAAAACGGGATGATTAAAATCCAGAGTAGCGCTGAGAGAGCGCGCGTGGGCTGCAGCAAAGCGCTGCTGCAATCCTGACCTCAGGTCCAATTCGCCAGCCACATATTTCCAATACACAAATACACTACATAATTCCACGTCACACAATTCCACAACAATTCAAACCACATAATTCCACTACAAACAAAAACATAATTAAAAAACCAATATAATTTACAAAGCAAATAGCTCTAACTTTCCCAAATGTGAGACCCATTGCATTTGCGAATGCTTGTTTAAGAATGTTCTTGAATCCGCAGATTTAATGTGGATCTGCAAACCAAAAGCACACATCCAATGCAAAACAACATATCTAAGATTTGCTTGAAGAGGGTTCTGAGTGGATCTATAACTGTGTGTGTGAATCTGTGACTGAAAGTGTAAATGCTTGAGTGGGGCTGTGACTGGGTATATACATGTCAGTATGGATATATGAGTGGGTGTGAGAGTGTGTATATGAATGGTTGTGAAAGAGTGTATATGAGTGTAACTGTGTATCTGTATGAATATGTAGGTAGGTGTCAGATGTCTGTTTAGGTGTAAGTGTGACAGTTTATGCATAGGTATGTGAATGGGTGCGATAGTGTCTGTATTGGTGTAACTGACTGGCTGTGAGAGCCTCTGTATAGGTGTAAGTATACCTGTGAGAGTAACTGTATGCGCATGTGAGTTGGTGTGAGAGTGTCTTTATAGGTATAAGCATAGATGTGAGACTGACTGTATGGGTTTATGGCTTGTGTGAGAGTGTATGCAAGGGTATGTAAGTGGGTGTGAGAGTGTCTAAGTCTGTAAGCAGTTATATGAATGTCTGAGTAGACCTGTGAGTGGTTGTGTGACAGTGAGTAGGTCTGTTAAAGGGTGCATGAGTATCTAAGTGGGTGCGTGAAAGGGTGCATGAGTCTCTGGGTCTGTGAATGGATGCATGAGTCTGAGTGGGTCTGTGATTTGCTATGTGAATGTCAGATTGGCTACATGAATATCTGAGTGAATCTCTGAGTAGGTCCATGGGTGGGTGCCTGAACCTCTGAGTGGGTGTGTAAGTGGATGCATGAGTCTCTGATTGGGTCTGTGACTGGGCGCATGAGCCTCTGAGTGCATCTGTGAGTGGGTGTGTAAGTGAATGCATGAGTCTCTGATTGGGTCTGTGACTGGGCACATGAGTCTCTGAGTGGATCTGTGAGTGGGTACATAAGCCGGTGAGTGGGTGCATGAGTGTTTGACTGAATCTGTGAGTGGGGGCATGAGTCTCAGTGGGTCTGTGAGTGAGTACATGGGTCTGTAAGTGGGTGCATGAAATTGAGTGGATTGGTAACCGGGTGCGTGAGTGTCAGAGTGGGTCTGTGCATGGGTGTCTGAGTGAGTGGGTACATGAGCCTTTGAGTTGGTGAGTAAGTGGGTGCATGAGCATCTGATTGGGTCTGTGAGTGGGTGCATCAGTCTGAGTAGGTGTATGTATGTATGTATGTATGTATGTATGTATGTATGTATTTTGCACTCCTGGCGCTGAGACATAGTAAAAGAAGTTAAAAATGCAGCTGCAGAAACTGACCGACCAGCTGATTATTATCTTGGAAAAAGCCAGGTCTTGACTTTCTTTCGGAACAGCAGCAGATCCTGTATTTGCCTCAATTCCGGGGGGGAGGCTATTCCATAAGCGAGCTACTGCTACGCCGAAAGCTCGTCCTCCCATTGTAGATCTCATACTCCTCAGCATGATTGCCAGATTAGCTGCTGAAGAACACAACCTACGTGCAGGTACATACCATCCAAACCTAGCCTGTAGCAGTTTGGGTCCAAGTCCGTGAAGCGCTCTAAAGGCAATGCACAATATCCTTTGTCTCACCGGGAGCCAATGCAGCTCAGCCAAGACCTGAGATGTGGAAGACCCATGCGTTCTCATAAGAACGAGTTTTGCTGCTGCCGCCTGGATACTCTGGAGCCGTGAGATCAAATAACTTGGGGACTCCAGTAGCAAAGCATTAAAATAATCCAGGCGGCTGAGAACGACACTCCTAACCACTAAGCCTCTGACCTGGGGCGGCAATAGTGGTAATACCTTACGGAGTCCTCTGATGAGCATGTAACAGTGTCCAACTACTTTATTTACATGCGATTCCAGGTTAAGCTTCTCATTGAAGCTAACCCCCAGATTGCGTACCATGCTCACAGAAACCGGAGGTGTGTCTGTAGGAATGGGCCAGAAGTCAGATGGCAAGACTGTCGGCACTCTGCCCACCCCACAGTGCAGAATCTCTGTCTTGTCACTATTGAATTGCAAAGCGTTGATTCTCAACCAAGACACCGTTTCACGCATACACTTATGGAATATTTCTTGGGAGTCTGCATGGTCACCATTCAAGGACACAATCAATTGAGTGTCGTCAGCATAATTAACCACACTTATATTATTGGCTTTAATAACATCCAGCAATGGCCGCATATAAACCTTGAATAAAATGGGACTGATTGATGACCCCTGAAAGACCCCATGCTTATTGACAAAAAAATCTGATCGAAAAGGGGGCAAAGCGACGGCCTGCCATCTACCTGCCAGATAAGACTGAAACCATCGCAGAGCCACGTTTGACACCCCCACTTCTTCCAGTCTTGCCAGTAAGACAGTTCACTGTGTCGAATGCGGCGGACAGGTCCAACAAAATCAATGTCGCAGATTGCCCCCTGTCTGCACGCATTCGAAGGCTGTCCAGCACGGTAACCAACGATGTCTCAGTCCCATGACCTGGCCGGAAGCCAAATTGATCTTCCCCCAGCTTATTATTACCATCCAGAAAGCCAGAGAGAGCTCGGCTGACCATGCGCTCCACTATCTTTACAAGAAACAGTAAGAGGGAAATAGGTCTATAATTCCCGAGGCAGCCAGGGTCCAATGAGGTTTTTTTAAGACGGGGGGTTACTATTGCCTCCTTCCAACACGATGGAAGCACCCCACTGCTGAGTGATTGATTACACAGCTGGTGAAGCAATGTAAAGATCTCAGAGCCCAGCTCTTTCCAAATTTTCTTGGGGATGGGATCCAGCGGAGAGCCAGAAGAGACCCCCATTGCCACCCTAACAAACTCATCCTCCGTAGGCAGATCCCAGCGGTCCAGGGTAATCCCTTGCCTCCCTGGCTCCAGCCCAACATTCCCAACACCCATTAGGTTAGCTAGTCCTGTTTCCCCCCTTTCCCAAGTGCCTAGTGGGATGTCTGGTTTCAGACCCTCAATGATCCTGTTAGTTTTATCCTGAAAAAAAGCAGCCAGACCATTACAAAGTCCTTGTGACGGAGTAATCTTATTACTCGTACAATCAGGATTGGCCATATCTCTCAGTATATTAAAAACACATTTGGCACTATTTGGAGATTTCAGAATAAGATCTGCAAAGTATGCTGCCTTAGTGGTTACTATCTCTTTTTTATACATTTGCTAAGCATTCCTTCCAAATGGCTTTGTCATCATTAGCATAATGCAATCTCCACTGTCTTTCAGCCCGTTTGCAGTGTAACTTATAGGCTCTCAATTCCTCGGAGTACCACAGGGCAGAGGGTTTCCCCCATTTCCTGATCTTCTTCATGGGAGTGAGCTGATCGATTATGCTGGTTAGTTGGCCACAGAGAGCTATATAATTCTCATCCACCACCTTCCCCGGGTCGAAAAGAGACTCTATGTGGAAAAGCAGGGCCATTGTAGCTTTCCTCACTAGGGCCTTCCAGTCCCTACCCAGAACACACCTTTCCTCCATAGGAGTGGACCTGGTCCTTCTACCATGATTCTCTCAAAATTGAACCAGGTGATGATTGGACCATCCAACTGGTAAAATATTACCCATTATGACCAAGTTATCCTCCGAGAATACCAGATCCAAAACATGTCCTGCTATGTGGGTTGCTTCTTGGACCCGTTGTACCAAGTTCAAGTTAGCACAGGACTGGATAAAATTGTTATAGATAATATCCATCTTCCCATTAGGCCAAAGATTAAAATCTCCTAATAGCAGCAGTCTACGATGGGTAAGAGTCAGATTACTAATCACATCCACTAGCTGCTGCTGCTGTTGAGCATTCACTACCCACGGGGGGTATATAACAAACCATGCCTGTCAGGATATACCCAGTCCTGTCTTTCAAACAAAAAAACCAAGAATTTCCACATGTGCAACCTCATCTATGTCCAGAGGAGCAAAATCCCAGGAGTCTTTAAATATGATCCCGATCCTACCCCCTCTGCCACTGGATCTCGGTTAATGGAATGCTTTATACCCTGCAGGGCATGCTAACCCCAGCTCGAGATCCAGTCCTGCTTCAGTCCACGTCTCAGTCCTAAACAGGACGTCCAACTTATACATTTCAATCAGGAGTTGGATTTCTGTGGAGTGTTTAGGGAGTGATCTCACATTAAGAAGGCAACAAATCAATTTACCCATTTGTGACGAAGCAAGCTCACTCCCGTCTAAATGGTCTAAAGCAAATGCTCTGAGTGCATTGCCCCGCTCACCTACATCATACAGCTGCTTTCTTATGTAGCGATATCTGGGAGTTTCTGCAGTAATTTGATAAAAATCAGCATGATAGCTGGGCACTGCCGGTGCGCGGACGGGCGCAGACAGGCTTGCCTTTGGCGCGCCGCTGGCACGCCTGCTGCGGCATCCACTGCGTGGTCGCTCTAGTCTGACGCTATATAGGCGCCGCTGGACTAGGACTGGAGCGCTAACCCCCCTCAGCACGACAGAACCACTTTACAGGAAAGCGCCGACAAAGTTTAAAATGATTTATTAAAGAAGATTCAAGCAATTTTAAAAGAGTATTTTGTTTTAAATATTTCTAATCACACAGCTGCCACTATACACATACATAGTGGATAGAAAATTCACTCGACCAAGTTCTGCCCAGGAAAACATTACCCAAAAAAAACAGACCTTTCAAATCCTCTTGGTTCACCCCTGAACTCTGGGACCAAAAAAAACAATGCAAAAAGCTAGAGAGCTCCTGGAGGAAAAACTGGGCCACCGGTAAGAAAACAGAATACAGAGCAGCCATTAGGTCCTACAAAGCCTCCCTTAAAATCTCCCAAGCAGCCTTGTACGATGAGAAAATTCGGACCTCCGCAAACTCATCCAGAGAGACCTTCCGCATTGTTAAAGAACTTACTAAAGTCCCAGATCCGCCCCCTGCACCAGACACCTCAGGCCTTAGATGCAATGAACTTGCAGAATTCTTCTCAACGAAAATTTTAAAAATTCTAAAAAGCCTCCCAACCATAGATGAACCAACTGAATCCAGCTCCTCCATCCCCGCAAATGACATGCCTCATCTAGATTAATTTTCTCCTATCACCATGGAGGGATTCCCCAGAATTATTGAGTCAATAAAAAGCGGCTCCCCCTTAGACCCTGTGTAGGAGAGTAGGGTCTGCAATCCTATGGTCACCCCAGATTTTTGTTTTTTGCTTCACTGGTTTATGACTTTCCCTGGCTTTGGGCCTGCTAATCAGACCCACAGCCTAGCTGTTCTCTCTATAAATTGACACGCATTTACTTTAGGTGCATTTACCAATTGGTATTGGGACACCTTATCAGCCCCTGTACAATGTACCTTAGGTACCCAGGGCATAGGTGTACCCAAGGCCTACCAGGGGCTGCAGCATGTATTATGCCACCCCTGGCTGGCCATCTAAACAGACACAACTGGTTGGTAAGACAGCTGGGGCAAGGTGGTGTAATCACCCTTTGCTGTAGATATAGTATACCTATATCTAACCCCAAAATGGACACATATACTCCTATCAGTCACTCCTATGGCAGGCCTTAATTATGTGAGATGGTGCTCTAGCATGAGCTGAGCCTGTCTGCAGCTTGCGGAACCAAGTCCTTATAGCTGTTCCATGATAACGCTATACCATATACTCTTATAATCCTCGTGGTTATTGCTAACTTTGGTATAGCATTATCAAAACATGTTGAGTAAGGTGTCATACGAATTGGAATACTACCCCCTCGCCAGTTCTGGCGACGGGGGTAGCAATCCACCCTTTTAGAGGGAGACGACATGTATGTAACTGTGAACCCCGGTTAAAGTTAAACGAAGCCTCAGCATCACAAAATGGATGCTGCTACCAGAGACACAAGTCTGACCTCCTGCTGCTGGGAGTCCTTTCAGCGAGGGAGGCCAGGACAAAGGGTTTCCTGCCTTGGGAGGTGCTAGCACCACCCCAGACAGGATTTTGTGTATTGAGGTAGGGAGGGCTGAAAGGAATGAGACATGCCTGGGGCACACAAGGTGTCCCTGTGCATACCCAGGTTCAAACCAGTTGCTGGGGCACTCCAGCCCCAGCTCTGGCGCGAAACCGGACAAAGGATAGGGGGTGTAACCACCCCCCTTCCTGGTCCCACCCATGGGAGGGACCTAATCACTAGTACAGCCCCCTTTAGCAGAATAAAGGTAGGAGCTGGTCCCATTCCAAGTTAGATTATCCTGAACAACTTTTACAAGAAGAAACTCTGGACTTCGACGTTCTGCTCCCCAGAAGACTGAAGAATCTCCCTTGTGGGCAAGGAGTGTCCACCCTGCAACTGCAGGCACCATCAAGCTTCCTAGCGGTTTACTTTGTCATCCTTCCTGCCGGAACCAGACCTCACAGCCCGACGAGACCCGGATTCCCAGACCTCTCCGACCTCTACCCACATCTGCAGCACAGCTGAGACCCGTGGGTGTGACGAGACATGTGGGACCGGCCATCTTGAAGAAACTGCACTTCGCTTCCAGCACGACTTCAGAGGCATCCTCGAGTAAGTGCTTTGGGGATTGAGAAGCCCCAGCCCCGAGCAGCTCCTGCACCGAAGACCAGCCACCCCATTATCCACGAGATCTGCGTGGGGCCCTTTTGCTTGATTGCTGCTCGACGCGTTGGCTGGTCACTTGCCGGCTGGCTAGTGGCCTCCTAGACGACGATCCTTGAAATCTGCACCGCTGGTCTGGTTGCTCCAGACTGGCCCTTGCTCCCTTCCAAAAGAGGAGCACCCCAGACCCTCCTGGTCCACACCAGACGCCGTTTCCACTCACCGCATGGGTTGCCTTTGCCAAGGCCTGTTGACTCCAAATCCGGATCCGACACCGCCGACAGCGAGAACCTGTGTGGGACAGCTCATGCCTCCATCCTGGTCATCAAAGACACCTCCTGGTCCACGTGGCTGCAGAGACAAGCGTCCACTCTTCACCTGATCGTGACGACAGCATCTGGTTCCTTCCTGGTTCCACACCGGTCACTGGCTAGTGACTTTGAACACTGTCCCCTCTGCTTTCAGGTCCTCTTCTTCCTCGATCCACCCTTGGATCGCACCGGACATCTTCCTCCTGGTCGTCTGCAGCATCTTTCTTCAAGGCTCCATTGACTTCAACGCGGAAACCCGACACACTTTCACATCTATGCACCCGCAGCCCGTGGGTGAGGTAACGAGAGCATTTCGGTGCTCATAGGTAGATTGACTCTCCTAGTGTCCAGATATCTAGTCGTTTTAGTCCTAACCAGTCGGAACTGTCTGTTACTTACCTTTTCGTAATTTGTTCTGCCCATTGACTTTGTTCCGCATCTCGCGTGTGAGTTCACACTCTGCACACGCGTCCCGTGGGCCTCCTGCTACTTACCTAAGGTTAGGGTAGTGTAGTCCCAGCGATCCTACAGCCTCTGGGCATCTTCATTTCCTCTATCGTTCTACTTATACCATTTACTTAGTATATGGTTTGTCGTGCCCCTAGGGCACCATTGTAATTTGTGCGACTTACTGTATTTTTCTGAAGAGTATTGTTATGTGCTTAGCCCTCTGATCTCATAAAGAGTTCAGAGGTGTTTGTTAGTAATAAATATATTGTTTATTTTCATAACAACCTGTGTGGTGTCCTTTCATCTGGTATTCAAGGGGTTATATGTGGAAAACAGCTGGCTTCACATGCCAAAAGAGTTTAGCCTAAGACTGCTCTGTCCATGCTACGATTAGGATAGCTGGTCTATAAGGTTGACTTACCACCAATCACCATAAGGGTTGTTTAGACTGATACAAGGTGATCACTAGAACTAGTGAGCATCATATATCAGGCCAACTTCTCACATTGGTGTGCAGCGGTTGGGATTTGAGCTTGCTGTTGTTTTTACCAAATATAATCTTGAGATATCATTTGAAAGATCACATAAGGTACCATAGGTACATATAACAAGCTTAGAAACACTCTGAGTTCTACTGAACCAGCTGTTGTAGTAGAAAGGGCCTAGCACACCCTGACTACAACTCTTAGCAAGGGATCAGTAGGAAAACCCATAGTGTAGGTAAGTTATGTTATGTTATTTTGTGACTTTTATAGCGCACGGCTACTCAGAAGAGTGTTCCGGCGCTTTATTGACATCCTGAAAAGACAAACACAACAGAGTAAAAAGAGGCAGGGTTCAAAGAACATAAGAGTCTAGGAAGAAAAAAATCCAAGTTTTCAGGCCCTTCCTAAAAGACAGCAGATTTGGGGTGCTACGTAACGTATGGGGCAAAGAGTTCCAGAGCTGAGGGGCCCGAAGCATGAAAGAACGACCTCCCAGATGAGCCCTCCTCACACGAGGGACAATGGCAAGAAACTTCGACTCTGATCTCAAAGATCGAGAAGGACGATACGGCACGAATCTCTTCTGCAGGTATTTGGCTCCTGTGGAATAGAAGGCCTTATGCGCAAGGGTTAGAGCTTTAAAAGCTATCCGCTGTCGGATAGGCAGCCAATGAAGCGACTGCAACAAGCCAGAAACATTGACTCGCCTATGCAGACCAAAAATGGCACGTGCTGCCGCATTCTGGACCACCTGTATCCGTTGCAGGAGATATTCGGGCAGGCCAAGATACAAGATGTTAGAGTAGTCCAGTCTTGAACCGATCAAGGCCTGCACCGTAATCCTCCTGTGATCCTCCGAGAGCAAAGGAAAAAACATCCGTAGCATACGGAGAAGACCGAAGCAGGTGCCAGTGAGGGCAAGGATCTGAGATCTTAAAGTCAGACCGTTATCAATTTTAACCCCCAAATTCCTAGCTGACTGAGACGACTGCCTCGGAGTGGACATATCAGCAGGCCACCATACCCGCCAGTCCGGATCGGATTGACAACCGAAGAAGAGTACCTCCGATTTATCTGAGTTGCACTTGAGGCTGTTCAGTTGGAGCCATTTAAAAACAGCCCCAAGGCACTCGCGGATACTCTCTCCATCAAAATCCTCTCCTTTCCGGCAGGTGAAGAGCAGCTGGGTGTCATCCACGTAGGATACAATCTGGGCCCCGAAAGACTCAGCCAGAGCCGCCAGAGGGGTCATAAAGATGTTAAAAAGAGTCGGGCTCAATACCGAGCCCTGCGGGACTCCGACTCCCAATGGCTGCATCTCAGCAGAGCCAGAGGAGGCCCAGACCGTCTGTCGGCGGCCAGCCAAGAAAGATGTAAACCAGCTGAGCACCGTCCCCCTCAGACCGATCTCATGAAGTCTGATGAGCAAGCCCTCATGGAGGACGGTGTCGAAGGCCGCCGACAGATCGAGCATGATCAACATGGCTCTCCCACCCGAGTCTAACGTCTCCTTGATGGCCTCAGACACCTCCAACAGCGCCGTCTCCGTGCTTAGATTGGGGCGAAAGCCCGATTGAGTGGAATGAAGCAGATCGTTTGATTCCCAAAAATTGGAGAGCACGTTGTGCACGTGCTTCTCCAGGGTCTTCGCCAGAACAGGAAGAAGAGAAATAGGCCTGTAGTTGGCCAAGACCTCGGGGGCCAAACCGGGCTTCTTAATAAGGGGAATGACCATGGCTTGCTTCCAAGCCAGAGGGACTTCGCCTTGGCTCAAAGAAAGATTCAAAAGAGGGTTGACCAATGAATTTACCACCCCCGCCACCTTCGCCAAAAATTTGGCCGGGCATGGATCGAGCGGCGAACCAGATTTGAGATTGGCCAAAAGTGTCAAGGACGAAGCAGTTGAAATAGGCGGAAAGTCTGACAGGACTGGCCCTGAGGGGACCGATGGAACAGGACCAGCCTCGGACTGAAGAAGGGCATCAGCCGGCCGCGATGGAAAGGAATCCTGTATCAACTTAATCTTTGCAGTAAAGAAGCATGCAAGATCCGATGCCCACTTCTGTGTGGGAACAGACTGGGCCGCATTTGACCGCGGGGCAATATATTCCCTGACGATCGTGAAGATCTCTTTGCAGGAATTCGAATCATCCTCAATCCTCCTAGCAAAATAGCTTTTCTTCTCAAGGAGAATAGCTCGGTGCTAGGCTTTGACCCTGGTTCTGTATTCGAGTCTGGCAGCTGGGTTGTACTGGGCTCACCAGGTCCTTTCTGCCACCTTGCACTGCCTGCGGGAGGCAAGCAGCGCACCAGTGAACCACGGAGCAGATACCCGTTTAGGTAATGATCGGGGGGCCCTCAAAGGGGCCAGATCATTTAACCAGTCCCCAAACCAAGCCTGCAAGGACTCCAGGTCCCTATCTAAAACCCCGTGAGAGGGCAAGGATGTTCACACAGTGCTTGTGACAGCAGTTCTGGAGTCACCCGGTGCAATGCCCTTGACGCTGATCCAAACTGCCTAGGGGCACTACTCCGGGGTTTCTCATTGCCCAGTATATAAAAATGAACCAAGCGGTGGTCGGTCCAAAGAACCGGCATAAGTGCCGTCACCTCAATGGGAGAGGAAGAGAAGACCTGATCCAAAGTATGGCCTTTGTTGTGCGTTGGTTCAAAGAGAAAGGGGGCTAAACCCAAGGGAACCGTGATATCAGATAATTTAATCACGTCTGGGTCCAACGCATCGTCCATGTGAAAGTTGAAGTCACCAGCCAGAATGCAATGGTCCGCTCTCATGACCAGCATTGACATAACAGACTGGAGTTCTTAAAAAAAAGTGCCTGCTGGACCAGGAGGTCTATACACTAACAGTCCTTTCACTGACTGATGCGGCGCCAAAGATAAGGAGAAGGCAAGGGACTCAGACCCTTTAATAGCCTCAGTGGGAATAATAGAACATGCAACAGAGTTCTTCACCACGAGTGCTACGCCGCCACCCCTTCCTTCCGGTCTATCCTGCCTATAGATGCTATATTCTGACGGGATTGCAGAGGCGATGTCCGGGTTGGAAGAAACTCCCAACCAGGTCTCTATAAGCATCAGACACACCGGTTTTTCCATAGTCAGGAGGTCAAAGAGCTCCTGAGCGTGACTGCGCACTGACCTGGTATTTAATAGCATACAAAGATGCTTCACCGGAACCACCTCCCGGTAAGGGGGTGGCCGTGGAATAGCGTCTTTCGACCAGCCACAACCCGGGCATGTACTCTTGCCCCTATGGCGGCCAGGGAAAACCTTGAAGCAGCCACACGATACCCTTTGTAGGGACCATAGTTGCGCAGATGTGTAGCAGACCATAATAGCTCTCAATGAGCACGGTCGGCCCAGAACCAGGTCTCCCGCCGCTCCGCCCGCCTCCGGGACGCTGACGGGCGCAGACGGGCAGGACTCTGGCATGACTCAGGCACAGTGAAGGCACGACCGCTGCGCGAGTCCGCTGCGCGTAGGAGTGAGCTTTAAATAGGAGTCCCTCTGGACATCCGGAGCGCTAGACCGCTCAGTGTTGGTGTTCCTCGTGCTAACACCACTCCAAGATGGCGGCCGTTCTTACCCCACCACCCGGAACCGGGAACCGGACCCGCGAAATGCGGTGGAGGCCAATTATAGTGCAGGTAAGAGGGCCCTGGATACTGCCAGCTAAAAACAGGGGTTACGGACAAAAAGCAAATAAAATAGAAAAAAGGGAGCGTTTTAAAATAGAAGCGCGATAGAAAGGCGCCAAGCGTTTGAGCCGCCTTCAGTGTCTCATCGCCACCTACACCTCACTAGAAAGCATGTCTATCACAGGAGAGGCCTCAGCGACTCCCCTTGTGATTAGTGACCCTCCACAGGTCCTTTCCAGATATGCAGCCCTCGGCTTCCAGGAGATGAGACAATTGTGTACCTCCAGGAAACTGAAACAGGGTTCTAACCCTACCACTCCTTTTCTGTTAGGTCTCCTAGAGACATATGATGCTAGAAGGGCTCCTAACCCAGGCCCCTCTGATCCAGCAGATGGGAGCATGCCCCCCTTAGAAGGTGACCTAGACTCTAACCTCCCTGAAACAGGAAATGTAGATGGTAGCGAAGATGAAAACGTATCTGAGGATGAGGCAGACAATGGCCAACCTTTAGTCAGCAGTCCCACAGAAGGGGGTTGGCTACAGCCCTTTTGAGCTTCTGTTTGGGCATCCTGTAAGAGGACCCCTATGTCTTGTGAAGGAAGGATGGGAGTTACCTCTCAAAAAGCCTAAGCTTGACATAGTGGACTATGTACTTGGTATCCGCTCCAGGATGGCAGAGTACATGGAGAAGGCATCCAAAAACCTTGAGGCCAGCCAAGAACTTCAAAAAGCTTGGCATGACCAAAAGGCTATCCTGACTGTTTATCACCCAGGACAGAAGGTGTGGGTGCTGGAGCCAGTGGCCCCAGCAGCTCTCCAAGACAAATGGTCTGGACCCCATACCATCATTGAGCAAAAGGGAGAGGTCACCTACCTGGTGGACCTTGGAACTCCCAGAAGCCCCCACAGGGTGCTTCATGTTAACAGGCTCAAGGCATTTGTCGACAGGGAGGACATGGGCTTGCTCATGGCCACAGATGAGGGACAGGAGGAAGAGAGTGACCCTCTCCCAGACCTGCTCACTCAACACCCTGATTATGGGTCAGTAGATGGTGTGGTCTTTTCTGACAGCCTCTCTGAGCATCAACAAAAGGATTGCAAACGGGTTCTTCAATCCTTTAGACAAATGTTCTCACTGACACCCAGTCAAACTGGTGCACCCATGAGGTGGACACTGGTGACAGTCTGCCTGTCAAGAGTAAAATCTACAGGCAACCTGACCATGTCAGGGACTGCATAAAGAAAGAAGTACAAAAGATGTTGGAATTGGGAGTCATTGAACCCTCAGAGAGCCCTTGGGCTAGTCCTGTAGTTCTAGTGCCAAAACCTCACACCCAGGATGGTAAGCAAGAGATGAGGTTTTGTGTAGACTACAGGGGTCTCAATGCTGTCACTAAGACAGATGCACATCCAATACCTAGGGCAGATGAACTCCTAGATAAATTGGCTTCTGCCAAATTCTTGAGTACATTTGACCTAAAGGCTGGTTATTGGCAAATCAGGTTAACTGAGGATGCCATGGCCAAAGCAGCATTTTCTACCCCAGGAGGTCATTACCAATTTGTGGTGACGCCCTTTGGTTTGAAAAATGCACCTGCCACTTTTCAAAGGTTGGTGAACCAAGTTCTCACTGGGTTGGATGACTTTTGTGCAGCATATCTAGATGATATTGCTGTCTTCAGCTCCACCTGGGAGGATCACCTGATCCACCTGAGGAAAGTTTTGGAGGCCCTGCAGAAGGCAGGCCTCACTATCAAGGCCACCAAGTGCCAGATAGGGCAGAGTCAGGTTGTGTACCTGGGCCACCTTGTAGGTGGAGGCCAGGTTCAACCCTTGGAGAGCAAGATACAGGCCATAAAGGACTGGGCTCATCCAACCACCCAGACACAGGTCAGAGCTTTCTTGGGCCTGTCTGGTTACTATAGGAAGTTTGTCAAAAATTATGGGTCCATTGTGACACCACTTAATGACTTGACAAGCAGGAAAATGACAAAGAAAGTTCAGTGGACAGTTAGCTGTCAAAAGGCATTCGATGACCTGAAGCAAGCCATGTGTACTGCACCTATTCTCAAGAGTCCTGACTACTCCAAAACCTTCATTGTCCAAACAGATGCTTCTGAGTTGGGTGTGGGAGCTGTTCTATCTCAACTGTATAATGATGGTCATGACCAGCCCATTGCTTTTATAAGCAGAAGGCTGACCCCTAGAGAGAAACGTTGGTCAGCTATTGAGAGGGAGGCCTTTGCTGTGGTTTGGGCCCTGAAGAAGTTGAGGCAATACTTGTTTGGAACTCACTTCAAGATTCAGACCGACCATAAGCCCCTCTTGTGGCTAAATCAAATGAAGGGTGAAAACCCCAAACTTCTTAGGTGGTCCATTTCCCTACAGGGGATGGACTTTACAGTGGAGCACAGACCAGGGACTGACCATGGCAATGCAGATGGTCTCTCCAGGTATTTCCACTTAGAACAGGAAGACTCACCTGGTCAAGGTTAGTTTAATGTCCCTACGTTTGGGGGGGGATTATGTAGGAGAGTAGGGTCTGCAATCCTATGGTCACCCCAGATTTTTGCTTTTTGCTTCACTGGTTTACGACTTTCCTTGGCTGTGGGCCTGCTAATCAGACCCACAGCCTAGCTGTTCTCTCTCTAAATTGACACACATGTACTTTAGGTGCATTTACCAATTGGTATTGGGACACCTTATCAGCCCCTGTACAATTTACCTTAGGTACCCAGGGCATAGGTGTACCCAAGGCCTACCAGGGGCTGCAGCATGTATTATGCCACCCCTGGCTGGCCATCTAAACAGACACAACTGTCTGGTAAGACAGCTGGGGCAAGGTGGTGTAATCACCCTTTGCTGTAGATATAGTATACCTATACCTAACCCCAAAATAGACACATATACTCTTATCAGTCACTCCTATGGCAGGCCTTATCAATCCTGAAGGCAGAGTGCTTGGAATTATGTGAGATGGTGCTCTAGCATGAGCTGAGCCTGCCTGCAGCTTGCGGAACCAAGTCCTTATAGCTGTTCCAAGATAACGCTATACCATATACTCTTAAGTGCATTATAATCCTCGCGGTTATTGCTAACTTTGGTATAGCATTATCAAAACGTGTCGAGTAAGGTGTCATACGAATTGGAATACTACCCCCTGGCCAGTTCTGGCAACGGGGGTAGCATTCCACCCTTTTAAAGGGACACGACTTGTATGTAACTGTGAACCCCGGTTAAAGTTAAACGAAGCCTCAGCATCACAAAATGGATGCTGCCACCACAGACACAAGTCTGACCTCCTGCTGCTGGGAGTCCTTCCAGCGAGGGAGGCCTGGACAAAGGGTTTCCTGCCTTGGGAGGTGCTGCGAAACCCACCCTGAGATCCCTTCATTGGCTCCCAATCCGGGAAAGAATCAAATTCAAGTCCCTATGTATATCGCACAAAATCCTCCAGGGCAAAGCCCCCCCTATCTTGAGAGGCCTAATCACTCCCTACAAAGCCAACAGAGTGTTAAGATCAGATTATCTCTTCCTTGCGAACACTCCCAGAATAAAGAAGGCACTAACGGGTGGACGTCTCTTCTCCCACAACACCGCAAAGCTCTGGAACTCCCTTCCCCATAACATACGCAAAGAAGCCAATCTCCTTAAATTCCGCAAACTCCTAAAAACCTTCCTCTTTCCCTAGCTTACTCCTTCTCCATACACACAGCGCTGGGACGCCCACGGGTAGCCACGCGCTTTATAAATCCAATTCCATTCCATTCCATTCCATACATGTGCAAAAACGGCAGCAGTAAAGTGCACCACAAGATGTATTAAAAGGAGATTCAAGCAATTTTAAAAGAATATTTCGTTTTGAATATTTCTATTCACACAGCTGCCACTATACATGTGCACAGTACACCAACAGTAATGAGCACCACAAGTCAATTTCTGCCGCTTCAGCCCTCAACCAACAATTCCCCGTGTCTTAGTGATGCGCGTGTGCATGAGAATATGACTTGGTCTGTGAGTGGCTGTGTAACTGTCAGTGGGTGTGTGAGTGGGTGTATGAATCTGCGTGGGTTTGTGAGTGGGTGAGTGAGTCTGAGTGGATCTGTCAGTGGCTGCATGAGTCTATGAGTGGGTGCTTAAATCTCTGGGTGCATAAGTGTCTATGTGGGTGTGTCAGTCTTTGGGTGGGTCTGTGAGTGGGTGCATGAGAATATGACTAGATCTGCGAGTCAGTACGTGACTGTCTCAGTGGGTCTGTGACAGAGTGCGTGAGTGTCCGAGTGGGTCTGTGAATGGGTGTGACAGTGTTTCTCGATCTGTAAGTGTGGGCATGAGAGTGACTGTATGGGTATGTCAGAGGCATTGTTTTCTGCAAAGCGTATGCATGCACACCCATACTACCCCAAGGGCGCCGTGTCTCATGTGAAGGCAAAAACAGTTCCCAACAGGTATTATGTGGAGACAATTTCAAATATGTACGCCATTGGCATTACAAAGGAACAGAAACAAGGAGTCAATTGATTTAGGAAGAGGTAGTATTATTCACCAAGGGACAGAAAGAGAAAATTCTTTCATATGCAATTACAGTTCAAACAACACTGTAAAGACCGGATCTTGTGACAACCCAGTGACACTTGGTGCAAGGTGCTATATACAATTAGTGAAGTGAAATGTGCAAGTGCTCTAAAAACAGCATTGGCGACGCATTAAACAATGTATGTACATCAGTTAAAGGCTCCAGAAAACAAGTTACAATCACTTGGAAAACAATTATTTCAACAGGAGCACTAAACGTGATATGCGTCGTGTAATTCAAGCTGTGAAGTCGACGGCGTTTCGATCCCCATTAGTCGGGATCGTCATCAGGACAGAGTTGTCGATAGAAACAGTGCTGTTGACAAAGAAGGGCAATTTTTGAGCGGAGGTAATGGTCAAGGTCAGGATTGGGAGTGAAGGGGTGAACGGGTAATGATTGGAACTTTAACATTAAAGATTTAATGTGTAAAGGGTGTGAAAGCAGTGGTGGCCGGAATGGGGAGGCAGGGGTGAGAAAAGGGGGTGGCTACCGTGGAGGGTCGGGTGGAAATGTCTAATTAATTAAGGAACCGTCGATTCAGTGGAAAAGTGGCAGAATTACTAAATGGATGGACACTCACAGTGCAGCCAAGCAGAGAGGCGAGGCTAGACGGACTCCAAAACGACAATGAATGGCCGGTTACTGAAGGGAAAACAGGGAATGGAGTTAATCAAGGAAAATGGTTCGGCTAATTGAAACGTCTAAACAAACAGGCGAAGAGTTACCTGATCGCAGCTTGATTTGGATCGGCAGGCGGAGGGTGTAGAACCTGCGGGGGGGGGGAAGAAAGGTTAGGGTCAGCAGTGGCTGAGTACCGTAATCGAACAGGGCGAAATTAATAATTGTTCGATGATGAGCATACTCGAGGCGAGTATGCTCGGCATGCGGGCCAAGCTCTTACCTGAATTAAACAGGACATCAGAAGGCAAAAAGGAGCTCAACTGGCGTGTAGGCTCGGCAGTAAATGCGGGTGCTGACCATGGCGTCTCCCCGTCCTGGAGGATAACCAGGAAGCAGCGAGATGGGGGCGGGGTCCGAGCGCTGGAAGTGGGCGGGGTCCGGGGAGTGTAGAAACTACATTCCATTCCATTCCATACATGTGCAAAAACGGCAGCAGTAAAGTGCTACACTCCCCGGACCCCGCCCACTTCCAGCGCTCGGACCCGCCCCCATCTCGCTGCTTCCTGGTTATCCTCCAGGACGGGGAGACGCCATGGTCAGCGCCCGCATTTACTGCCGAGCCTACACGCCAGTTGAGCTCCTTTTTGCCTTCTGATGTCCTGTTTAATTCAGGTAAGAGCTTGGCCCGCATGCCGAGCATACTCGCCTCGAGTATGCTCATCATCGAACAATTATTAATTTCGCCCTGTTCGATTACGGTACTCAGCCACTGCTGACCCTAACCTTTCTTCCCCCCCCCCGCAGGTTCTACACCCTCCGCCTGCCGATCCAAATCAAGCTGCGATCAGGTAACTCTTCGCCTGTTTGTTTGGACGTTTCAATTAGCCGAACCATTTTCCTTGATTAACTCCATTCCCGGTTTTCCCTTCAGTAACCGGCCATTCATTGTCGTTTTGGAGTCCGTCTAGCCTCGCCTCTCTGCTTGGCTGCACTGTGAGTGTCCATCCATTTAGTAATTCTGCCACTTTTCCACTGAATCGGCGGTTCCTTAATTAATTAGACATTTCCACCCGACCCTCCACGGTAGCCACCCCCTTTTCTCACCCCTGCCTCCCCATTCCGGCCACCACTGCTTTCACACCCTTTACACATTAAATCTTTAATGTTAAAGTTCCAATCATTACCCGTTCACCCCTTCACTCCCAATCCTGACCTTGACCATTACCTCCGCTCAAAAATTGCCCTTCTTTGTCAACAGCACTGTTTCTATCGACAACTCTGTCCTGATGACGATCCCGACTAATGGGGATCGAAACGCCGTCGACTTCACAGCTTGAATTACACGACGCATATCACGTTTAGTGCTCCTGTTGAAATAATTGTTTTCCAAGTGATTGTAACTTGTTTTCTGGAGCCTTTAACTGATGTACATACATTGTTTAATGCGTCGCCAATGCTGTTTTTAGAGCACTTGCACATTTCACTTCACTAATTGTATATAGCACCTTGCACCAAGTGTCACTGGGTTGTCACAAGATCCGGTCTTTACAGTGTTGTTTGAACTGTAATTGCATATGAAAGAATTTTCTCTTTCTGTCCCTTGGTGAATAATACTACCTCTTCCTAAATCAATTGACTCCTTGTTTCTGTTCCTTTGTAATGCCAATGGCGTACATATTTGAAATTGTCTCCACATAATACCTGTTGGGAACTGTTTTTGCCTACACGATACACCCATCCCAACGAGGTCTATGGGTCTTCTCCTGTTATTCCTATAAATAAGTGTCTCATGTGAAGCGCACAAACTTCACACGAGAGAACGTTTTACGTTGCTGCTTTTAAAATGCGAGCAGCATGAAAAACTGTAATTTGCTTGTTGCAGGGTAGCAGTGGCAACAATTTTGGGAGAGCCTACACTACTTGCGATGGCACTAGTCAAACTTAGAAATTGCCATCACAATAGTGTCACTATCAGCAGATGATGGTCAGATTGGCCATGAAGCCCCTTCCAGGTCAGCGGGCTACTTCTGTCGGGATGCCGCACAGTAAAGCGACAGCGCTCGTAAAAGCTCCTTAGGTACAAACAGGGGCCTAAGTGCCCCAAGTGTCCTTTGGTCTCAAACTGAAGGATCAGGGGGCATATTACCAAGGGTGGAGATAGGCAATGATCGCCAGTTTAGCGGCTGTTTTCGGCCGCTAAGCGGCGATAATTCTATCACTATTAGCAAGCTGTCGCTAACTGATGTTAGCGACAGCTTTTAGGCGATAGCGAGCGGTTTGGGGCCCGCTTTGCATGTCAGCGATATTTATCGCTAATGACAAGCATAGTGGGCGTACCCAACCTGTTAGCGATTGAAAGCAGTCGCTAACGTCGCTATCGCCTATTAGCAAGGCAGGAGTAGCGATGGAAATATTCCTGCTATCGCCAAAAACTAACGCCTGCTCAGACCAGTTCTTAGCCATGTTATCCAATGGGTAGTGGATAACATGGCTAAGAGCATTTTGTCGCTAATGCGTGAATATCGCTGTATTCTCAGCGATATTCACGCATTACGCCGCTATCGCTGGATATTTTAGCACAATGGAGAAAAACGTTGCTAATAGCATGTTTTCCACTAACATATCCAGCGATAGGCTGCGATAAAAAAATCGTCGCCTAGCCTATTTAGCAATATTTATCGTTACTTGTTGGTAATATGCACCCACGATTTTTAGTACCTACATGCGCTTTCTGCACTCTCTGATTTCATGATGAAGGCAACAACAGTGTTTGCAAGACACGCCATGAACAGCCGTGTGGGGGTTCCTGCAACATTTTATCTTTGGTATCTTTGCTCCCCTTTCAGCATAGTGTGAAAAGACAGTTTTTTCCCTAATTTAATTGTGGGATTTTAAATAGCCCAAACCCGACCAGAGGTCATTAGTGCAGTTTATATGAGAACTAGATGTGTTACATATTTCTTTTTGGCTATGGAAGAGTAAGCGCCTTGCCCAGAATTACAGGATCTTGAGCCAAGGCAGGTTCCTCAGTACCAGAGCCAGCAGGTGCAGCTGCAATGCAATTATGGTGAACACACCATACGAAAGAGTTGCAAAAGTAGTAAACAAACAGTTCATCAGTTTCGAAAGCATCCACTGCAGAGTTCCTTGTATATGCAGTAGTTTTCAGGCAACAATAAAAGTGGCAAGATAATTAATGGTGGTTAATGTACATGCTGGATAGAGATGGGAGTTTGTCTACTGGCAGTATTGACTCATCTAAGGTAGCGCCGAGGATTAATATGCCTGCTGCAAAGAACTTGTACCATGCAGATCACAGAATGTGCATAGCTTAGTGGGTTTCTGCTTTTGTCCCAAAGACCCTTTTGCTAGTCTGAGGTTCATAATTTACAATAATAATCTAGTACAGTGCGCTATGAAGTGTCATTAACCCTCCGCCGAACGTTCGCGCTGGTGCGGAACGAACATTCCGCGCTGGTGCGGAACGTTCTATTGCGCGGGCGGGGCCGGAACGTTCAGCGGACGTGCGCAGCACTACCGTGGTACTGTACGCGACGTCCGCTGAACGTGCGCCGCACGGAAAGGGTTAAAGAGCTGCAAGCAAACTATGTGGTACAGGTAAGAAAGTTCTTTTTTTTAAGTCTTTCATTATATTAATGTTGCTAAAAAGGGTTTGTTTGAGTAGAAATGAATTCTTATTGGCCGACCCTAATCACTGTGTTACATTCTGAATCCTGAGTTTGTTCTTCTCCAGACCAAGCACTCTTAAAAAAAAATGCCTACTACTAGTATGGAGGACATGAATCACACACCTTACGGTCCCCTTTGTCTAATGTAGCATTTTGATTTACACATGTATATGTGTGATGTAAAGTGCTCCAACACCTTACACTGCTATAAGAGGCGCTACAAAACAAATAAAATACATATGAGAGAGGGGCTATAGAGAGATGAGGGGCACTGCTAGAAAGTAATAGTTAGGGAATCACTCAAGAACCCTCACAAATAATGTTGAATCCTGGTGCACTCTGAGGTCACCATTTGCTACGCTTTAAAAGCAGATACAATTGAAGTTATAATGAAAAATATACTGTAGAATGTGTTAATTTTGCCCAAATTTTCTTCAGGGGCAGAACCCCTCAAACACTCCTTGTTAAAATGAGGCTTGCTCGCTGCACTCACAAATCACTGTCTAGGGGCTGGTCTGACATTTGCCAGGGCTGGTTTGGGTTCCCAGTCCAGCCCTGTGTAGGATGGGTCTTATAATAGTACAACCGTTGGAGTCCTGTGCTTTTCCAAACCCGGAGTGTACTTGCCTGTGAAACATATTCATGTCATGGTGTGTGCATCTATATTGCAAACCTCTCTTAAGACCCCTCACGTGGTGCATCTTCTTCTCATTTTTTGAAAGCATATATTTGGTAATATTTGCACTACACTCGCATGCATGGTCGGATTCTTGGCGCACATAGCCTTGGCTGCAGAAATATCACCTGTCCGCACACTGAGGAAAAAAAAATAGAGGGAACATTGGTCAGAGGGTGTCAGTCTCTCTATGAAAGTAAGAGTGGGTGTAAAACTTATATATTTTTTCTTGGGGGGTGAGTGGGGGGGGGATGCGCTAACTCCGCAGATTCCTCACGGAGCTACACAGGAAGCCTCGCTGAGCCCTGCTATGGGTCCGCGGATTTCGCAAGGGGGGAAACATTTTAAAGTATTTTCCACTACAGTACACATGCTTGCCTTTCATTTTAAACATACACAAGGGGTCAAGGAACTTCTCACCTGACCCCTTCAATTAGTATTCAAGCAACATTTCAGCAAGAAGACCGTTTCCCTGAGATATAACAAAGCGGCCACAATTTTCTCTCAGATTGCGGCCAGCCAATCAGGGCCCTGCTGTAGTGCGTGGACCCAAAGTGGATGGATCCGCGCCCCAACATATACAAATTTGGAATGTGGTTAATATCTCTAAAACTACTGAATAGATTCACACCAAATCACAAAAAGGCACCATTCTGGACCAAGACGTAGCTTTCTGTAAAATTTGGTGTAATTCCATTCAGCAATTTTCGCATTATCGCTGTTCAAAGATATTAGACAAACAAAAAACGCTCCTCCTATGGAAACTAGATCCCAACTATAACTGCCCACTGCCAACCGCTAGTGGGATACATATATACAGACACGCACATGTGAAAAGGCCAGTGTTGTGGCCAAAATGCGTCATGGCGGACTGTTGTGCAAAATAAAATGTTTGGATAAAGAATTTGGTATCTGTGCCTGGTCCTTAAGGATCATATAGGAGAGATGGGAATTGGATATATATAATTACAGGTCTGGGGAAAAGAAAACAGCCACTCCGTAATTGTTGCAAGTGAATAAATGTAATGTCTGGCCGACAAACGAGAACGCGTTTCGACTCCTCCGAATAGATATGTATATGCACTTTACTTTGAATAATATCCAACTGTATAAAACTGGACTATTGGGGGACATGACCAAGATGGCGGTCGGGTAAGACGTCTTTTCTCGTCTCTCAGTGCCTGCCACTGGCCTAGCACATTAGCACCGACCCGCCTGTCTCGTGGGAGCTGCGTCTGCTGTTGACACTTGCCTGAAGACCAGAGACACCGAGACTGCACCGAGAGCTGTCCTGGTGGCAACGCGGACGACTGCACACCCAAGCTCTGAAGACAGGCTTCCAGAGAATATGGTCAGCAGCCCTAACCAGGCATGAGGCAAGGCCTGCAGCAGCTAGCCAGGCTGGGACCTGAAACACAGAGAGGCCTACCAGGAGCTACCGGGCAACGGCGACAGGCGTTGGAGCAGAGGAGATCCGAAGGGGGCTGGAAGATACGCCAGTTCCCATGAGGCACAGGGTCAAGACTGATTTGCATATGGCCAGGTCTAAACTGGGGTGGCATGGTGAGTGAAAGAATAATGGATTTAACACAGAACTCTTGACTGCGGGTGAATGATTTGTTTTGTTCTTCATTCCGTCCATCAATTGTGTATTTTGCTTTCTAGAGCCACAACCAGGGCGGGCCCATGTTTGGACACCCCTTCGAACCTGTTTGGACTGCACCCGGGGGCCAGCTGTCCTCTGCCTGCACATGGTGCTGCCTCATCCATCAGTGATCCATGACACCTGAGTTCCGAAGACCAGTGTGCCAGAAAGCACAATTGGCATCCCCGACCAGGGGAGAGGCTAGGCCTGTAGTGACCGGCCTGGTGGGAGTTGGGATGCGGAGAGGCCTGCCGGAAGTTGCTACCTGCGTGCTTAGACACCCATTCAGGCTTGACAGGACTGCACCCTAAAGCCAGCTGGTCCCTGCCTTCATGTGGGGATGTATGATGGTACAACGCGGTACATAACACCGCAGTACCATCACAACGCAGCTTTTACAACGCAAGTCGTTACCACGACTTGCGATGTAGGGTGCTGGAGTTAGGAATAGTATGATTTACTATTCCAACTCCAGCCTGCGTACAGTAGGGAAAGTGTTGGAATAGTAAATCACACTATTCCTTAGTCTAGAGCGCCCTCCAGCGACAGTCGTGGTAACGACTTGCGTTCTAAAATCCACGTTGTAATGGTACTGCGGTGTTATGACCGCATCGTAATGGTTGTTTCCCTTCATGAAGTACTGACTCCTATGTCGGTGGCCCATCTCCCCAGTGAGTCAGTGGGGAGCAGAGCAGCTGGGGCCGAGAGAGATTGAGGGCAGCTGGCCAGGCCCTCCAAGTGAATGAGGCCCACTTTGGCTTGATGGAGCAGCAGTGGCACCTGAAAGTGGAGTGCAGCACAGCTGCTGATATCGGAGGTGGAGGGAGAGATCTGCTCATAACACCTGGTGGTTGAGTACCGGACTGCACTTGGAGCGGGTCAATGGACAGTGCCCCACTTGTCGGGTCACACACAGGAGCGTGATTAGTGAAGTTCCTGCCTGTGGCTAACACATGGTCTCTCCCCCCACCCCGAGCAAGTGGACCCAAGAAACTCTCAAGTGACAGAGGGATTGTGAGATCTCAGCCTGGCGCCCACACTGGGAGCCGACCGTGGGTGCTGGAGGGAGCCCTAGGGACCCCCCTGTTAAGTAAGGTTACTGAATTCACCAGCGGTTGCCTGTCTGTGGCACATATGGAGAGAGAGCCCGCATGAGACTGCCATCCCCGTCCCACCTCCGTTCCACCTCAAAGTTCATCTCCTGGGGCTCTTTGTCCGGCAACTGGATGGTTTAGGCCCATGGAGTGAAAGCATTGGAGGAGGCTCGTGACAAATGCTGCAGGCAATGGTGACCAGTTATGCCAAGAAAGACCGCACCCTCAAGGAGATGTTCTCCAGTCCCTCCGGGGGCCCTTCTGTCAACTGCCCTTCCCCAATGGACACTCTTCAGTGCAAAGACAAAGCCATAGTAGAGGAGAAAGTGACATGCTCCTTCTTGGAATCCCTGTTCACGGCATTGAAGGGAGGATTTACAAGCAGTCAAAAGAGACCTCTCCCAAGATATCATAGAAATTAGGAGAGATGTGGACTCAGGGGATCGTGTTGCGCCTTTGGAGGAACAGGGAGACGCTGAGAGGAAGAGCTCAAATCCCTCCAGCAGAAGATCATCCGCCTCTGCGTGCAACAAATAGGCTTGCAGGCCTATAAGGAGGATTTTGAGAACAGATCCCGCTGAAATAACATCAGAATATGAGGCATAGATTCTAAAGCAGAGGGGGAGGACCTCTTTATCTACATCCAGGACCTCTTCTACTATGTCCTGGGGGCGCCTTCGAAAACCGAAATAAAGATTGACTAAGCACACTGTGTAGGAATGCCTCTCAAGTACGGCTCCACCAGCGGACATTTCGTGTATGTTTACAACTTTCAAGTCAAGGAAGAAATATTGCATAAAGTGCAGAAGAAGCACCCTATCAACTTTTTAAACCAGACGAAGAAACTCTACCAGGATTTAGCGGCATTCACACTGCAGATTCTGAGAGAGTTCCGACCTGCCACAACTCATCTGCGAAACAAGGAGGTGTCCTAACCTTGGAAGCACCCTGTCTGCATCATCTTTCGCCTGGAGTGGAAACCTTTCCAATTGAGATCCCTGGTTGAGGTATGCCAAGCTTAGGTCTGGACCTGCCCATAGAGCGGGCGGGTCTCGGATTCCTCTTCACCCTGCCGGGGAAACAACAATCTCACTCGTGCAGATGTGGGGCAGGAGGAGGGACGGCCCATGCGGACTCTGCGGAGATAGTTGAGGGGCAACAGGCTGCATTGAAAGCAGTCCCCACAGTGCTGGCCAAGGCGGAAGATCCATAGAATGGCCGGTCTCATAGCAAACTCACTCATGGCTGGCTGGCCGTGTGGCATGGATTGTTGACTATCTTTTGGACCCCTTACTGTTAAACTCACAGAGCTGGGTGACTGTGGGACTGAATGTAAGTCCAGTTATCAAATAGGGTTTCTTTGTTGGGGCTTACACTCACCTTCACAGTGGACACAACAAGATGACTACACAACATCTACAGTGACTGTGACATTAGCTAGCGACCTCTTTGGAGATGGCGGATTGCCATACCCTATAGCCTCTAAATTTGTTTTTTAAATATCTTTATTTGCCTTTTTTTTTATATAAACAACACCATACACAGAAAAAGTAGAGTTCTGCAGACATCCTGGAAGTCTACTAGTGTTTCCATGCATACGTTCGTACGTTATACAAATTGGTCAGCTCAAGCTCAGTTGACCGGTTAAGGGAAATCCTTGTTACAATATTAATACACAGTAGTTCTCTTGTGATTTATGTGAGCAGCAGATGGAAGTACATTAGAATGACTGTATATGGGTCTAAACTCTATAGCCTCTAATACTGTAGACGGAGCAAATGCCGGCCACTACACTTAAGGTCCTTACTCTCAATGTGTGGGGGCTTAACAACCCAGTAACAGGCAGGGCAGTGTTGTCGTACTTTGAAAAGTCAGGGGCTGACGCACAAGTTACTACTTGTGTAACGATATATCTGTAAGAGACATTAGTTAGTGATATATTCCTTACCTTAGAATATCCCCAGGCGTCAGACTGGATCCGGAATTTTTTTGCGTAGCAGTACCCTTGCGCGTCGGTAGGCGTCGTCTGCGGCTCCGCGTACGTCGTCGGAGAACTTAGACGCCGCCTCCGCGTGCTGACGTCAGTTCTTAGACACAGATTTTCCGCGCCAGAACACACTCATGGAGATGCCGTTTGATGGCCGTCGCCTTTTTGGCGACAAGGCAGACCATGCGCTTGAGCGCTTTAAGGACTAGGGCCCTGAAGGGGGTAACCCTAACCCTAGATATCGGTTCACAGAACGGGGAGGATGGGTGGGTCGGTAAGGAATCTATCACTAACTAATGTCTCTTACAGATATATCGTTACAAAAATAGTAACTTGTGCATCTGAAAGAGACACGTTAGTGATAGATTCCTTACCTTAGAATAGATACCCCAGCAATACCAACCCCGGTGGTGGGTCTGCGAACCAATAATCACACCAGAAAGTCCTGGAGGACAGAACGGCCAAAGAAGCCATCCCTCCGCACTTGGCTGTTCTGGCAGTAGTGTCTTGCAAACGTGTGCAGCGATGCCCACGTAGCTGCCTGACAGATGTCCTGTAAGGGCACTCCCCAGCCCAGGGCAGTTGTAGTCGCCGTGGCTTGGGTGGAATGAGCTCGCAATCCAACAGGGGGCTCCTTTTTAGCCAAGGAATAACATGCCTGGATACACAAGATGATCCACCGAGAGATGGTCCTCTTGTGCATCGCTTTCCCCTTCTTAGCGCCCACGTAACCAACAAAGAGTTGGTCATCCACCCAGAACTGGCGTGTGCGATCCAAATAGAATGAAAGCGCACGTTTTGGGTCCAGACGGTGGAGCCGCTCTTCCTCTTTAGAGGGATGCTGTGGCGGAAAGAAGGGGGGCAGGGTGATAGACTGCCCGATGTGGAAGGCCGTGACAACCTTGGGCAGGAAAGATGGCTTAGTACACAACACAACCTTGTCCGGATGGACAGAAAGGAAAGGAGGAGAACACGAAAGGGCCTGGAGCTCACTCAGTCTCCTGGCAGAGGTGATGGCAACCAGGAAAGCAGTCTTCAAAGTGAGAAGACAGAGAGGACAGTTGTGAAGAGGCTCAAAGGGAGCACACATCAGAAATGTAAGAACAAGGTTCAAGTCCCACTGAGGCATCACCAACGGAACAGGAGGGAACGTGTGTGTGATGCCCTTCAGAAATCGATTTACAATGGGGGACTTGAACAAAGAAGGTTGATCAGGCAGCCTTAGAAAGGCTGAAAGGGAAGAAAGGTAGCCCTTGATAGTGCCCAGAGCAGAGCCCTGCTGGGCATGAGAAAGAAGAAAGAGAAGAACCTCAGAGAGAGGGGCAGCAAGAGGATCCACAGCCTTTGCTGGGCACCATGCCACAAATCTGTTCCACCTGCAGGCGTATACCGACTTTGTGGAGGGACGCCTGGCTGCCAGAATGACATTACAGACTTCAGGAGGCAAGTCAAATGGCCTCAACTGTCACCGCTCAATCTCCAAGCATGGAGGTGGAGACTGGACAGGTTCGGGTGGAGGACCGTCCCCTGCTGCTGCGACAGAAGGTCCTCCCGAAGAGGCAGACGAACCGGGGGATCGACTGACATACTGAGTAGCTCTGGATACCAGTACCTTCATGCCCAGTCCGGAGCCACTAGGATGACTGTGGAGAAGTGTGGCTCAATGGTTAGAGAGGCAGACCCTGATGCAGAGGTCTAGCCCGGGACCAGGGTTCAATTCCCCGCCTCGGCGGGTCTTGGGCTCAAAAATTCCACGGACCTGATAATTCTCGCCTTGGTGCCTATTCCAATCATGGAGTCCCACTCTGCAACTCTGGGCAATAGCTTGCTTAATCTCCACAACGGCCCTCACAACGCTAAGGATGCCTGGCCTCCACCTTGGGGGTGCCCGGGAGTGGACACCTCACAGGGAAAGCCAGGAAGGGTTCCACAGCGGTATTCGTTCAAGCGCCTTGAGACCCTTGCGGGTGAGTAGTGCGCTATACAAGTATCAATTTACATTTTTTTACAATTTTACTTGGGCCCGGTCGCGCTTGATCTTCTTCAGCACTCTGGGCAGAAGTGGTATAGGCGGAAAGGCGTACAACAGACCACAACTCCACTTACGACGAAAAGCGTTTCCGAGCGAGTGCCGCCTTGGAAATTCCAACGCGCAGAACAGATGACATTGTGCGTTCTCTTCGGTGGCGAATAGATCTAACCAAGGCTCTCCCCACTGCTGAAAGAGGCCTTGCGCCACGTCAGAGTTCAGACGCCATTCGTTATCCATCATGCACCGACGGCTGAGCTCGTCTGCCCTGGCGTTCAGAGAACCTGCCAGGTGTTGAGCCACCAGGGTCACGCCCTGGCGTTCTAGCCACTGAAAGAGGCGCAGAGCCTCCTGGCAAAGGGTCCACGACCCCACTCCGCCCTGTTTGTTGCAGTACCACATGGCGGTGGTGTTGTCCGTGAACACCTACACTACACTCCCCCAGACAGAGGGGAGGAATGCCTTCAGTGCTAGACGAATCGCCCGCAACTCCAAAAGGTTGATATGGAGCCGGGCCTCTGCCGGAAACCAGAGGCCTCTGATCTCCGCCTCTCCCATGTGGCCCCCCCAGCCCAGGAGAGATGCATCCGTCACAACTATGTGCTCCGGTTGGGGAAGGGAGAAGGATCTGCCGCTGACCCAATCGCGGTCCGTGAGCCACAACTGCAGCTGTCTCGCAGTGCCCTCCAAGATCAGGACGTGGTCGGACAGGTTGCCCTGATGCTGGGCCCACTGAAACTTCAGGTCCCACCTGGCGTGATGCACCAGAAGGATGCAGGAGGCCATCAGCCCCAGAAGCCGCAGCGTCAACCTGACCGAGACCCGGGATAAAGGCTGAAAGAGTGGAATCAGAGCCTGAATATCCCGGACCCGCTGTTCGGGAGGATAAACCCGAAACCGTGCCGAGTCGCGAACCGCTCCGATGAAGAGTAGCTTCTGAGAGGGGCACAGGTGTGACTTCGGCACATTGATGGAAAACCCCAGCTGGTGCAGGAGGTCTGCTGTCGTCTGGAGGTGGCGGACGACTGTCTGGGGCGAGCCCGCCTTCAACAACCAGTCGTCAAGGTAGGGGAAGACTGAAACCCCTAACCTGCGCAGATGAGCTGCGACCACCGCCATCACCTTTGTGAACACCCGTTGGGCGCTGGTAAGGCCGAAGGGGAGCACGGTAAACTGAAAGTGCTCATGGCCAACCGTGAACCGCAGGTAGCGCCGGTGGGCCGGCAGGACGGGGATGTGGAAATAAGCGTCCTGCAAGTCCAACGCTACCATCCAGTCTCCTGGGTCCAGGGCAGCTAAGACCTGAGCCAATGTCAGCATTTTGAACTTCTCCTTCCGGAGGAAGCCGTTGACGTTCCTTAGGTCCAAGATAGGGCGTAGGCCCCCTTTGCCCTTCTTGGGTACCGGAAAGTAGTGGGAGTAGCAACCACACCCTACTTCTGGCCCCGGAACGCGCTCGATGGCCCCCTTGGCCAAGAGGGCCGTAACTTCCTCCTGCAGAAGCCGCAAATGATCCCCTGATAAGCGGTGGTTCTGTGGTGGTATGGCTGGAGGGGTCGCCTCGAAGGGGAGGGTGTAGCCCCTTTGGACGATTTGCAGCACCCACCTGTCCGATGTGACAGTGCGCCAGTGGAGGAGGTGATGGCGAACCCTGCCCCCCACTGGCGTCACATGGGCCTGAAAGCACGGACTAGGAGGGTTTGGAGGCGGATGCTGCGGGGGAAGGTGTGAACTGACCTCGCCGTTGTCCCCGACCGTCGCCACGGCGGTTTCCACGGCCGCCACCGTATTGGGTATTACCTTGCGGAGCATGGCTGGCAGCACGTGTGGGTACACCCCTTCCGTGGCCACGAAAAGAGTGAAAGGCAGCTGATTGCTGGCGCGGGTCCGAGAGGCCCAAGGACTTGGCCGTAGCCCTGGAGTCCTTAAAGCGCTCAAGCGCATGGTCTGCCTTGTCGCCAAAAAGACGACGGCCATCAAACGGCATGTCCATGAGTGTGTTCTGGACATCAGCCGAGAAGTTGGCGGATCTCAACCAGGCGTGGCGACGAATTGCCACCGTCGTTGCCATCGCTATACCCAGAGAGTCGGTGGTATCCAGTCCACACCGGATAGAATAACGTGCCGCATCTCGGCCTTCCACAAGGGCTTGGCCGAGTTTAGCCCGTACCTCCAACGGGCATTCTGGCAGCACGTCCGCGACCGTATCCCACAGAGAGTGGGTGTAGCGGCCCAAGATGCATGCGGTGTTGGAAGACCGCAGTCCCAGAGTCAGGGAGGAGAATACCTTTTTGCTGTATTGCTCATACCTCTTGGATTCCCTGGCAGGCGGGGCCGACGGGAATGCGGTCTGGGAATTGGAGGCCTGGATCACCAGGCTCTCAGGGGTGGGGTGGGTGGACAGGAAACAAAGGTCGCCCGGGGCCGGGCGGTGGCGTCTGGCCACGTTCCTATCTACAGGCGAACCTGTAGCGGGCCTGGACCAGGTGCCCAAAAGAACGTTGGTTAAGGCCTCATTAAACGGCAGCAGAGGCTCGGCCGAGCTTGACTGCGGTTTAAGGACGTCAGTGAGGAGGTAAGTCCTCACGGCCGCGACGGGGAGCTCAAGGCCCAAGGCCTTGGCCGCCCTCATCAACACCACACTGTAGGTTGTCCCCTCCTCCGTAGCCACGGTAGGAGGTGAGACAAAGCCAGTGTCCGGCGAGGTGTCCAGACCACTGGCATCCTCAAGTCCACCTGTCCAGTCCTCCTGGGACTGACATTCACGTGTCAGACGGTCCTCAGACCCCTCCCAATTCTCCTCATCACCCATCTCCTGGTACTCAGGGTTATCAAATGATGGGGCCGGTTCATGGAAAGTGAACTCTCCGAACGGCGTCGAGAGCGGCGCCCAGCGGCGTCGCTCCGGTGCCGGAACCGGGTCGAGGGAGGCATCGGGGACAGCGCCGCCCGAAGACGGCGCCGGGGGTGACACCTGAGGGACCGGCGCCGGGGAGGTCGTCAAGTCCACTGGCGACGACCCGGATCCGGAACCGGATCCAGTGGGGGCCTGCGGCGCCAGGCCCGAAGGCACCGGCGGCGCCGGTGCCGAAGCACCCGGCGGCGTCGGGCCGAAGCCTCCGACCCGCTAGGGCCCCCAGACGGGTCTGCTAGGCCCGAAGGCGTCGCAGAGCCAGTCGGGGGAGTGAGGGACCTCATGGCCATGAGGAACCGCTTGAACTCATCAGGCGCCGCGCGCGGCCCAGGGACCGGAGGGTATGGGGCCGGACACGACGCCTGCGACTCCGATGGAGCCGCGTGTGCGTTGCCTCCTGAGCCCCCGGCCGCGTCGCACGAGCGTCGGGGGGAGTCGGAAGAGCGATGACTTCTTGCGCTTACCTGATGACCTCGACCCCGAGGAGTGATTTAGACTCCCGGAGCTCCAATGGCTCCTCTCCCGCGACCGGTCCCTTGACCTTCGTCTGGACCGGGACCGTTCCTGGCACGGGGCCGACTGCCGGAGTTCGAGCCGCTTGCGGGACCGCTCCCGCCTAGCCTTCTAAGTCAGGGCCCGGCAGTCGGAACAGGTCTTGTCGTCGTGGTCGACGCCGAGACAGTGGAGACACCGACGGTGAGGGTCGGTGACCGACATCAGTCGGTTGCAATCCTCACAGGGCTTAAAACCTGGCATCCCTACCGGCACCGTTCAGAGTCGAAGACTTCGAAAAGGATGATCAAAAGAGATTAAAAAAAAGTTTAGTCAAAAAAGACTAAGGTACCACTTTTTCCGGATCTGCGCTTCTGGCGCGGAAAAAAGAAGAACTGACGTCAGCACGCGGAGGCGGCGTCTAAGTACTCCGACGACGTCATCACAGCGCCCACGACTCAGACGACGGATGCGGAGCCGCAGATGACGCGCAAGGGTACTGCTACGCAAAAAAAATCCGGATCCAGTCTGACGCCTAGGGATATTCTAAGGTAAGGAATATATCACTAACTAATGTCTCTTACAGATATATCGTTACACAAGTAGTAACTTGTGCGTCAGCCCCTGACCAGTTTTTCTCCTCCACTTCTACCAAGACTGCAGGAGTGGCCATACTGGTGGCATGCTCCTTCAAAGGGATGGGGGACATATGGGGGCCGAAATGAGGGACAGGCTTCTCACTTACCATTTTGAGCTGGGGGCCAACCCTTGGTGATGAGCTCTATCTACGCTTCGATTGAATGTCAGGATGCCTTCTTACATACTGCACTTGCAGAATCGATGTCTATTGAATAGAGGAGAGTTCTGTTGGGGGAGACCTCAACCTGGTTTTCACAATATCCTAGACAGGTCAACACAGAGATATGGCCAGGCAGGTGCGCTCTCGAAGTGAGGACAGGGGTGGCTGAGAGAAATGGGATTCCAATATTTATGAAGGCCCTTTCACTCACACACACGTGAGTACTACTTTTTTCTAATGCACATAAAACATATGCTAGGCTGGACTACCTACTAGGTTTGACTGACATACACACACTCACCACGAAGACGGAGATACTCCTGGTAGCACTTTCCGACCTGGCTGCAGTGATACTCTTGTTGTCCCTCCCCCACTGGAGCATCCCTCCCAAATGTGGAGACTGAGAGAAACAATGTTACAACGTCCCAAGGTGGTGACACAGGTCCAACGAGCTATGAATTAATACTTTTTTTTTTAAAACCTTTATTGTACAGAAAGAGCTCACAAATACGGGCCTACAACCCACCGGGCTGGCCACCACAGAGCCGAATGTCAGGAGCAATGCACAGAGTAGCACAGTATACAGAGGCAAAGAAACAGGAGAAATAACAAGCATCTTAGAGCAATCACAGGAGATAAGAATTAGAAAGGTAGTTTTCTTATTTTTAAAGGACGGGTTAGGGAGTACAGGAGTATGGCGGGCCGAGAGACAAACCAAAGGGGCGGGGCCGCGGCGGGCAGCAATACAATGATCGTAAAAAACACAGGAGAAACAAATACGAAATAGGCATACCAATAAGCACCGGTCAAAACAACAGACATGAGGAAAGGCCATCGCACACATCGTCCAATGCCCGCCCACCGCAGCTACCACCTGTCCCACCGAACAGCACAGAAAAGGACCCAAATACAAGAACAATACGAAACGGACCCCCAATAAAAGAAAGAACCCCGCATAAGGGGGGGGGGGGGGGGGGGGGGAAAGGAAGGGGGAAGAAGGAAAGGAAGGGACTCTTATCCAAACACCCGCCCCCGGGCGACGAAACAGGAAAACAATAACCCGGTACAAAATAGACATTGAAAATACAGAAAACACACCCAGCAAATCAGAATCATTGTGGTACTGGAGAAATACCCCAGAAAGACACCAGGGGGACAGACGACGAGACAGAGCCCCGAAAGAAGGGATACACAAGGGCCATAGAACCAAAAAGGGAGAAGAAAGGAGGAAAAAGATCCCCCAAAAACAGCAACAGACCCCCCCACCCACCCCACAAGCCCACCCTACACCCCTGCAGAAGGCTACGGCCAACCCCCCAGCAGCGTGCCTGTCGCCCTAAATAGAACCCGAAATATAGGAGAAAGAAACAAGGTAGAAACAAAGGCAAAAAAGAAGGGCCAAGGAAAGGAAGGAACATTACACACGGGAGAGGGCAAAAAACAGTATCATCTGCAACCATCCCACCACCTGTGAAAAGGGGAGAGGCAGAGCCCACGGGAAGTTAAACGACATCAGGATAAGTTTCAGGAGTCCCACGAAGTTACGCAACATCACAACAGCACATGTCGGTCATAAATCAAAAACAAGACTACCGCATATAATAAGTCATTTCAGCCCTGTCCGCTTTTGTCCAAGGTTGTAATCATCCAAACAAACAAAGTCAAAACGACGAGGGACACAGGGTTCAGGAGGAAATCCAGCGGCAGTCCTGAGGAGAAGCGTGAAAGAAAATACGGAGAAAATAAAAAAGCTACGGTACAATCTTCGCACCGCAGGCACAGTTCTATGGACAAGTCCAACGAGGCAAGCCCAGCTGGGTCGGCACAGGCGCCCCGGCCGGGGAGCCGACGCGATGAGAAACAGAAAGGATCATCGAGGCCTGGACAGGATGCAAACGGACCGCAGACCAGCGGCCGAGGCAACAAAGCAGGACGACGAAGGGCGTCGGAGAGTTTCCAATTCAAGGATGCGGTCTCCGCCGGAGGCACAGAGACCAGGAGCACACCAGCCGTACCCTGCAACAAGGAAGCAAAATCCAACGATGGGGGCCCGCATAAATCAAAAAGTGGGTCCGCCTCCACAGGGGAAACAGGCGCAGCCACGGAAGTCCGCCAGGAGTATAGTGCATCCAGGACAACTTGAAGTGCAGGAAACCCTTCAGAGGATCCGACCTCCGGGCCGTGTGGCGGGCCCCCAGTGCTCGCCCAGGCCCGGCAGAGACTCCCAGGGTCGGCCGCCATCTTAGGAGCCCAGCAAGCCCTCGGTCGTCGGGGGCCCCGGCCGGAGCAACACCAAAGCAAAAGGAGGTCAGCCGAACTGCGGCAGGGCGCCCCAAGGCAGGAAGGAGACCCACCAGAAGAAGGATGTTCGGCGGCCCCCTCGTGCCGCCGGCCCCGTTCTCCGAGCCCGGGCGGAAAATCCAAAATGGCCGGGCCGGGGAACAAAGGGGGGACCAAGCCGGATAAATGAGAAGGCTCTCCCGCAGGAGGCAGCGTCTGCACCCCTAGGCCCAGGCCAGTCGGGTCCGCCAACGGGCACAGCCGGCCTATTCGCACATCAGCCCCCGCAACCAGATCCACAGCGCCAGCAAGGGCCGACCATCGCGCTCCGTCACGTCCCGCCGCTGCCAGGAGGTCCAGGCCAGTCCGCCCCGAAGGCTCCGAGCGGGACCACCGCACAGGATCGACAGCACCCAGGATCACCGGAGCAACGGGTAAGTGTCCGCAAAGTGCCCGCGGTACCGAAACACCGCAAGGAGGGCTTCCCGGGGCAGGAGAAATACAGGATAAGCGAAGAAAACAGGCGGTTGAACGGAGCCGAGCTAAAGCGCGGCCATCTCGGTCGCGAGCTAGGCTCCTCCCCCCATGAATTAATAATTTGTGCTTGACAACACCACCGACATTCCCATTGCTATATTTGGGAGGCCCTCGAAACAGTGGTTATTGGGGAATTCATTGCAATTTCAGCAGCTGACAACATGGCGAGCAAAGAGAAGAGGGAGACCCTCGACAACCATGTCAAAGAGTTAGAAGGCATACACCAGTGTACATGCGCCCTGAGGGTGTGACGTTAACTGTCGGCTCTCCACTCCCAACTGGTGTTTATTTAGACTGGGCGGAATACGCTGCCTTTCACCTGCGCCACTCTTTTTATGTTGGGGGCGACAAGTGCGGCCAACTTCTAGCTAATAAGTTACATGTTCAGCGACAAGCTTTAGAGGTATCCTCATTACGTACACCAGTCGGAAACCATGTCACAGAGAACAAAGGTATAGCGAACACCTTCAGGGATTTTTACGCACACCTTTACTCTAGCCAACACCTTGACCCCGCAGACAGCGCGTGGTATCTCCAGACCACGCACACGTCCCCTCAGGCAGCGATACTGGAAAGTGATATTTTCTGGAGGAAGTTATCTCAGCTATTCTCGTCTGAAACTTGCAAAGCCATCGGGCTGAGACGGTTACCCATCTGTTTTCTACAAGACTTTCTGTAACATCATTGCTCCTGTTCTCACAAGGCTCTTTAACTCATTTGTCTCTCCTGGCCTCGATGCTGGCCGCCTCAGTTACTGTCATCCCTAAACTTGGCAAAGATAGGTTACAATGCAGTTCCTACCGACCCATTTCTCTTTTAAATGTGGACCTGGAACTGTTTACAGGTGTACTGGCTGGCAGGCTTAGCCCGCATATGCCTTCATTATATATCCAGACCAAGTGGGTTTCATCCCCCAGAGAGAAACGAGGGACAGCACCAAACGCATTTTACATGTCGTAGAGAAAGCTTCATGGGAATCGGATGCCATGATGCTCCTGGTGATAGACGTCAAAAAGGCCTTCGATAGAGTACACTGGCCGTTTTTGGAGCAGGTTCTCGTACACTTTTACCTCTGATTACCGTTACCTTTGTTTCCACTTAAGGTCGATAGATCTTGGCAACGTGTTTTGACCCAAAAGGCTCCTACATAAACATGGGCAATTAATCAAATGCAAATAAACATTTTAGTCAATAATGAGGACTGTGAGTAGTTTTAAAGGGATTTATTTTTAAGGTTCTCTTACTCTTCATTCATTAGTCAGCTCTCAATCAGAATACAGAATTGAAAATAGAAAATGTTAGTTAGTACAAGCATATCATAATTTTCACACACGCGTTCCATAAAGAAACAACCCCAATCTAAGATGGTGAGGCACAAATTATGTCAGTCAGACCTCATGAAGAGTTAAAGAATCATAATGCCAGAGTGAGCATAGCGTGAAGCTACATCAATCATTAATAATTGCAGAATCTCCCATGAAGAGAAATCAAGTGTAAAACAAATAAGCCTTGACAAAGCCAGTTAGTCAAAGCATATGCTTAGGGCTATTAATACAAGTCAAAATGGAACTAAACCTACATAGAACTGCCTTCGTCTGCCTCGGATATGCTATCCATCAAGTCTGCCCTCTCCTTCCCCACATTTGCAAATCACATCTGCAAATCACATCTGCTCTTCTCCTTTCGTTTCTGCATCAGAGTCTGAAACTCTTCTGCAGCCCTCCGTCTCTCCATCTGTCTGCAAGGGTTGTGTCTCTTGCAAAGGTCTCTGCAAGTGTTCTGAAAGCATTCTGAAAACTCCTACACTAGGAACGCATTTATCAAAGAATAACGTTACAAAGCAGGTGGCATGACTTCATCTCCATCCAACTGGAATCCAGCATTCTCCACAAGGACAACTCCACCCCTGGGCAGGCTGCATACGTCATCTTATCAGACAGGTGGTAGTCATACCCACAGCACATTCTGCATCTTATTTAATATAATTTCATCTACTAACCTTTTAATAAAAACATTTTATTTCTAACTAAACACATAACATGAACTGCAAAAGAACCTTTTTAATTAAGCAAGAAACATTAAATCTAACATGCAGTTTTATAATAACATATGTTTTCTATTCTCAGTAAAGCAAAGAATTAAAGAGGCTTTGTTTATACCTTCCAGCAACTAGAGATACAGCTCCTAGGTCATAGATAGGTTCATTTGCTTATCCTGAAGGCCAACAGAAACTTTCTCAGAGCAATAGCTAATTAAGAGCGGTTTCTGTTTTTCTACATTATAAATCGTGCTACTTCTAATATAAGTTATACTCTCCTAATGCGCACTTTTAACACTTTGACACATTAAAATCACATTTTCATAGTGAACAACACCTAAGCTAAATACATTTAAGTCAAGCTATGAATCACTTGCACATGGTGACATGGATTACATATATTGCTAAGTGGAAAGCCTCTGACTAAAGTCTGTGAATTTCAGAGCTCATGTTTTTACTTTGTAGCACAAAATATATGCGTGTCACTTTTCAAATACAGTTTTCATTTCTGAAGCAAAGGCAGGTTTTCCATTATTGATGCTACATTTTAAAACACTCACAAGACTTTAGGGAATTGACTTGCCCTAAATATCTCCGCCTCCTATGACTGCAGGAGATAGAAAACTTGACTGAACCTTCTGTTAGCTATGAAATGCTGTTGTCCCACATTTGGCAGACTATATGAAGCGAGTGAGGGATGGGTGAAGACCTGGGGGATGGGATTTGTTTGTTAAGATACTTGAATGTCCAGACTTGCATGACTTGATGAACGACCTCGAGAGGCATCGAGATGTCTGTGTGATTGGATTTGGCACTGTTTGGAATGACAATAAAAATAATTGCACCATAATTGGACTATTTCTGTACAGTGCTATTTAAGGCTATCATAAGACCGAGACAATGCTGCCATCTAGTGGGGTCCTTTATACGTTTGCCCAGCCGTTTATCGTCTTCTGAGAAGCTGTGTAAGTAGCACCGGCTTTTATGACTTGCAGAATGTCCTACTTGGCAAACTAACACCAGCCCCCCAGTTCCTTCTCTGGACTTGTGTGCAATCTAATTGATCATCTAGCAGGGAAAGCTGTAACAGTAGCGAATGTATATGGAACAGGAATGAGCTTCCTTGCTAAATCAAAAGCATGGCAAGATAGTGTACTGCTTTTTTTTACCTTCCCCAGTACACTTTTTCTAGCCTTATGTTTTTTGTGTCTCCAGACTTTAATCTCTAGCTGCTGTCGTCAGCATTAACAGTTGACCAACTCTACAGCAAGGAAGAGATTTGTTTGGAAAAGTTGACATTTTACCTCCACCCAGCCCAACCCCAGGGTTGATGGCAGGCGCCTTGTTTGAGGCTGCAGTTTTTCGCTAGCTGAGAATTGTGTATAGAGCAATAACAACATCTCACGCTGTTTGAAGGTGCTCAAAACCACACTTGAAGAAGGATTATTTGTTCCTTCTCTCCATTCAGGATCCAAATCCGTCAGCATCAGCGAGTTACCTTTCGCTTCTCAGACTTTGCCATGCGGCGCCTGCATCTCTTGCCGAGATGCAAACGCTTTTTTCTCAAGCAGACATTTACTATAACCTAAAAAGAATTGCCTTCAGAAGCCAAATACTGAAATAGGGGGAAAACGTATAATTCTGACGGGCTGGTAACCACTGGAATTAAGAAGTCACTCATGCAAAGGTTGTTGTAAATTCGTTCTACAGTTTTTGCTTTATTGGAGGGCAAAATTTGCTATGGGAGGTAAGATGGGAATGCATCCTTTTTTCACCTATCACGTTTGTTTATCCAGCAAAGGATGCGCACGAGCATGTCGGCCCTATAACCAATTTCGTCAGGGATTTGAAACATTTCGTGCAAATTTGTCATGTTGTCGAGTTTTTCAAGGTATGAGCAAACCCCAAACATGTATTTTAACTGAAAGTGCAGTTGAACAATAACAAGAGTAAAAAGAACATTTGATGGACAGAATGCAGAACAATGTCATACATTCACCCCAGTACCGAAATCTGGGACTAAATCAATCATTTTTTTGCTCACCATGACATTCCAGTTTGAACTCAGCCATATGCAAATCAGTCTTGACCCTGCGCCCAATGAGAACAGTCCAGTCTGAACTGCCAGGTCAGGTCCTCCCTGGACCGGAAAACAAGCATCCTAGGACCGGTTTCGGGGTTTCACCCCTCATCAGCCAGGATAGCTTGACTCCAGTGGCATGGAGAGCACGGGACCCACGTCTGGGCATACCCGTCCCACTCGGGATTACAAATGCAAAAAAATTGATGGACTGAATGCAAAACAATGTCGATTCGATTCGATTAAATAAGCTTTATTCGGTTCAGCTAAAACAACCATAAAAGCACATTTAAAACAATTGTTAAAAGCCAATACAATTAATTGAATTAATGGAATACAATCATGACTTACAACTTACAACTTAGTACAACATAGTTTTCCTTACATAAATAGATCTCAAAATATATGTTGCAGTATAAAAACAAATATTGGGCTTTCATTGTAACAACAGACTCATAGCAGCATCCGTAGTTAAAGTGCAATATTTTTTAAACAAAGGTTTTAGGAAAGCAATACGGAGGTTCAGATATAAATCACATATAAGGAGAAAGTGCAAAGTGCTTTGTTTAGTACGTCGATCACATGGGCAGGGGGGAACAGGATACTTTTTTACACAGGAAAATGCTACCAAGTGAAGAACAAGGCCTAATCTCATTCTTGTAAGGACAAAACGGTGCGACGATCTAGTTAGCTGGCTCAAATAGGTGTGGAATCCCTCAATTTCTAAATATGAGAACTGGCAAGTTGTTAAATGCCCGATGCTTCTTTGACGTGCATACTTTCTCTCCCACAGAAACTTATTTTTCACTTCTTTTTTTGACATTTCTATTGCTCCATTAGGATTTTCCAGGATGTTAATCTTAAATAGATCCTTAAAAGTTTGTACTATATAATTAAGCCAAGGAATCTTTAAGCAATTATCGAGTCGGAGACAGTCTTTAATAATCATTCTGTTGAATGTGGTCTCTTCTTTCAGCCATATGGATCTCCAGATCAGTAATGGTCTGAGCCCAATTAGGTCCATCAGGTAATTAGTCCCACTTCACTGTGAATTAATTCAGTGGCGCTGAAGTGGGTAAACAGAGCAGCTTTTTAAGAAACATATTTTCCTCTGTTTGCAAATCACCATGATAATGATGACCCCATACCCCCGCACCATAAAGTGCGATTGAGGTGCATCTCAATTGATAAATGTGCAACATATCTTTAATTCGATGGTCCCCTATTTTAGCAGCAACCTAAAAACCCTGTGTACACTTTTTGCCATTTTAGCCCGGACATTCATAATCTCTTGCGACCATTTACCATTGCCAGAAAAAGTTATCCCTAGGTAACAGAACTTGTCCACTGTTTGTATTTTCTGCCCTTCTACAAAAAAGGATTTTGTTCTCTCGGGCCTCGAACCACAGACCATAGTATACGTTTTAGTCTTATTAATCCGCAACTTTCTACCCTTAATAAAAGCAAACTTATTTAACCTCTGTAGGCCTATAGGTGTTCTCGATAAAAGTTCGGCATCATCTACGTAAAGCAGAACCGGCACATCATGACCCTCCACCTGAGGTGCATCCGACTTTAAGTGCTGTGTCCACTTCATTTATAAAAAGTGTAAAGAGCAAAGGAGCAAGGACGTAGCCTTGCCGGATGCATGATTTAACCTCAAATTTGGGGGTACACTCGCCTCTTTGGCCATACCGCACAGATGTTAATAATTTTTCGTAAAGCCTAGCCAAAAAGAAAATAATAGACTCTGGGGCACCAAGACCTAGTAAGATCGGCCATAATATGGCATGATTCACTAAATCAAATGCGCTGCTGAGGTCAGCAAAACATAGGAAAAGGGACCCTTGCTTAGCACGTGTATATTTTCAGATTAATAATTCCAGATTAATACACTGTTCAAGGATTCCCCGCCCTTTCCTAAAACCATATTGGGTCTGTGTTAAAATCCCGCTGGCCTCAGCCCACTCCTTTACCCTGACAAGTAGGACCCTACTCATAACTTTGATAGACGAATCTAAAAGAGAAATCGGCCGATAGTTGTTGGCTTCAGATTTATCTCCCTTCTTAAATATGGGAATAATAATTGCTTCGCTCCATGTAGAGGGAGCTCCTTCCATTACAGCGGCGTTAAAGACTCTATTTAATATGGGACCCCAAAGAGCAGGTATGGCTTTATAAACATCTATTGGAACGCCGTTCGGGCCTGGGGCTGGGGCTTTCCCTCCCTTACTGCTGTTAATTCCTTGTTCTACCTCCACTAGCGTGATATTTAGAGGTAAAATCGGCCACATACTTAGATCCCAGAATCAATTGTAGTTACATTTCCTGGGTTAAAAATACTAGTGAAATGTACAACCCATGGCTCGCTGCTGACATAGGATGTCAGTTCAGGGACTTCCTCATTTTTTAAGAAAGGTGAGTTGACTGTTTCGCAAAACAGCTGACTGTTGAATGTGTCTGCAGCCAGAGTTAATTTATCCCAGGCCTCCTGTTGGAGCTCTCTCTTTCTCCGTTTTAATTGTAATTTGTAAGCCGATCTTAAATTCTTTACAAGTACCATATCACTGCTCGTACTAGACAGTGCTTGTTTTAGCTGATTCAATGAGTGGGTGCAGGCATGGTTAAACCAACATCTATTCTGTGTGAGTTTCTTATTTGATGTCGTAGTCAGAATACTATTAATAATTCCATTCATTTTACAAAAGTTTGTTAAAATATGGGCTGGTTCGACATTAACATCCAAATTCTCAGAAATCTCAGTATAACAGTTGGAGACAATATTTTTTAAAACCTTGTCCGGATTGACCCCTTTACATTTTATTCTGGTGCCATATGGTCTACACGGGGCTATATTTCCGATTGTAATTTGTGTTACTGGGCATCTATTGCCCCATACAGCTAATGGCATAATAATGCAGTTATGATCACTTAGTTGTAGGTCTACGATCCATGGTGTGGTACAAAGAGGGACAATATTTGCGGAAACCAATACGTGATTAATGATGGTATTAGCATTTCTACCTGTAAAATTTGGGATCGATTTCCCAGAACCATCTCTTGCACACTGCATTATATCCAGGTCGAATTTAGCCAGAAATGTGTTTAAAATATCTCCGTAAGGGTTATGTGGGAAGTGCACACAGTCATCTCCTGTATCATACCTAAACCCACAAACCTTAGTCGAAGACAAAGGGCATATTTGCGTATTAAAATCTCCCACCCAAATTATGTAAAAATTGATGCCTTCTTCATTACCCAATTTATCAATTGCATTCTCCAGTTCTGTAACTACCTTATAGCGTGTACAATCAAACAAATTATTATAGAAATTAATTAACAAAACATCCCGGCCATTTTTTAGGTGTAGCCAGAGTACCTGAGAGTGACATCCAACATTTATAATTATTGAATCAAAGGAGAGAGTGAGGACTAGGTAAGCTAGTCCGGATCCCCACTTTTATATGTCAAAATCAAAGAGGACTAGCTAAGTTACATAGAGGGGGACTCAATGGAGTACGTGTGTCGACAAACCAGTAGGTTTTTTCAGAAAGCCCTCACCCACCAACCTAGTTGGTGGCATGCTTCATCATCGGGCCCACCACAGTGACACCTAATATGCCCCGGGTGTGCTTCAACGCCAGATTACTGCGGAGCTGGTATACTTGCTGAGTGTGCAGTGTAGTGAGTGTGAAGGTGAAAATTCAAAAACCATACAGGTGGTCCCAGTACCCGAGGGTAAAACAATATTTTAATTTACTGGGCCTCTGTTGGTATATTAAAAGGCAGACGGACGCGTTGGAGTATGGATTATGACCTCCAGTGTCCTGTGTGGTCTACATGTTTCAGCCTGGCCTTTTTAATTTGAAACAGGCTTTCCTCAGGACCAAGTGAGTATGTGTAAAAGGTGAATTAAATAAATAGACTAAATTATAGTGAGTGTGTTTATTTTTTGCTATGTGTAGCACTCCCTAAGGTGCTATATGGGTGAGAGGGGGGATCCCTCTCGCTTTGACAGTCTTTTTCTGTACAAAGCCTCCTTGGGTCACCTGGCAGAGAAAAAGACCGAAGTTGCCGTCTGGTTCCTCCTTGGACCTGTCGTCCTTCTGCGGTGCCCGAATGTGACACATCTGGCGTTGAAGCACACCCGGGGCATATTAGGTGTCACTGTGGTGGGCCCGATGATGAAGCATGCCACCAACTAGGTTGGTGGGTGAGGGCTTTCTGAAAAAACCTACTGGTTTGTCGACACACGTACTCCATTGAGTCCCCCTCTATGTAACTTAGCTAGTCCTCTTTGATTTTGACATCCAACATTTATAAACATTTTAACTACTATAGGCAGATTATTTAACATAAGTATTAGCAGCCCCCCCTTTGCTCTGCCAGCTATGGAATGCAAAGCGGGAAAGTTATAGGAAATAAACCCTTCAAAATTAACATGGTCTATACAGCAAGAGGCTGGCCATCCCCTGTCACATCAATCATAGAGATCACAACCTGGGGAGAAAGATCTTCTCCCAAAGGTTGGCCTATATTATCATCTGGGATCTCTCCTTGCTCAAATCCCTAACTTCCAGAATAATTATGTCTCCCTGGAGACTTATCTCCTGTCCAGATAACAACTGTCCTACTGACCCCTCAGCCTCTTGTTGATGAATACTCCTAGGGCCCGCCGTTCCTTTGATATGGCGGGCAGGACTTTGTCAATCATTCTCCTCAAGGGTACTGAGTGGTTGAAATCGGTTATGGGTAGGGAGGGCAAAATGTGGCAAAGGTGGCTTCGACCAATTAGCTCTACGGTATACCTGGTCCACTCCCATAGATGTGTCTTGTTTTAAATGCCTATAAAAAAAAAACAAGTGGAAGGAAATGAATACTACAATCATTTTCTGTCAGAGCAGAAGCTCTTTCTAAAGTAATCCTAGCATAATGTGGATTCTTAAAATTAACAATAACACAGTCACCTTTCGTTGATTTCCTTAAAGGGCTGATCCAATGTATTCTTCTTGTCGTAAGGATCTGGTCTGCATGATTAACAGGTTAGCCACAATTACGATTTAGCCAATCCACCACTTTATTTTTAAGGGATGCATGTGTTTCTGTTAGACTCGGACTAAGAGGGGGGATGTTCACCAATACTGCCACAAACGGACAGAAATCCGGAGGTAGGTTAATGGATCTAATCCTTTTTCCCACCTCTGGTTCTTTCTCTGCCCGATTTATAGGCGCCTGTGTAGTCTCCGAATTCCTAGTACCTTTGTTGCCTGCATCACAGGGGTAGCTATTCCCCAATGATTGCTTTCATTGTCCTAAAGGGACTGTGTTAACTACTGTGTCTAATACACTAGGGTTAGAGCTTACCGATTCTCCAACCCTCCTATACCTGGGAATATCGGATACAGCCCCTAAAACGGATGTTATTCCTATACCTTGTGATCCTTTCGGCTGCCTAGTTATATTTTCTTTAAGCAGCTCTTTAGAATTGTTAAGTACCCCACTAAGTCTAACAACTTCACCATTAAGTTTATCTATTTTATCATGCAATGGTTTAAGGCATGTTTCTAATGTAACAGATATGGCAGCAATAATCTGATTGACCTGCGCATCACCCATAATCCCCAGGCTAGGTGGGTGTTCCACTATAAGGTTAGGAGATGGGGCCTTTATGCCTTTATTGGCTGTGCCCTCTTTTTGCTGGGTTTTCCTACAGCTCCTTTTCCATTTTGGGGTAGGTGATCCATTGGATCCCGGTAAACAATAAGCTTCTCTAAGTTCAGGGGGAATCTGGGGCAGGATCTGGACATTAAGAATTCAAATAGGGGGCAATATTTAGGTCTTTGCTTGCATTAGACTACATTAGACGCTACTTGTAAATCAATCGTATTTACAGGGCTGGGTGCGCTACCTAATCCTAACGAAAGGCGTCGTTCTGCCCTGTCTATTTCAATGCTAATGGCGCTAACCGCCTTCCCGAGATAGCAATCGATAGTGGAGCCTGGGTTCTCAACTACATTATTAATTCCTTTTTGTAATTTACGTTTCGACATGTTTATTGATGTCATGTTTAATGAAGACAAGTATGAACTAGAGAGCCCCCCAGTTACAATATACTATGCTTGGTGATATTTATACCCAAAAGAAGAATACACAAATGCCCCTATACACAAAATAATATAATTGTTATGATTGGTACGATAGCCAGGACCTAATGCTAGGATAAAACAAAACACTTAGGAATAATACAATAGTAAGATAAATGCTTAAAAAAGATAAAAAATCTTATTGATCACCTAAATTTCAATTTAAAACTGCAGGAACACTAGAATAGCATGTCCAAAGGAAGCGGTTGTATAAACTTAGCAATTCAGAGCATAGCCGGTTACTCATGAGTTCTTTATCAATCCATGATTACAAAAACAAGGGGGTTGGCCCGGCCCAGCCTCGCACAGTCTCGGACGGGCTCAGATGGGCTCAGACGGGCCTGTTTTTCGTCCGGCGCTGCCCGCGCGCGTCCCGCTGGGCGGGAGTGCTATCGGGATTTTATGGGCCCTCCTGCGCTGCGCTGACGCGATCAGCGAGCGCCACCCAGCGCCTGCTGGGAATTGTAGTCTGCTGGCCGTTTCCCTCACGGCGAGGCCCGGTATCAAGTGTCCTACTCGGCCGTTCCCCTCATGGCTTCGTTGTCACCTGGAGTGTCGGAGGGTAAAGCTGTTCCCCTCACGGCTGGTTGCGCAGTGATTTAGCAGGTAGGTGTGCCCCAGAACAATGTCATACATTCATCCCAGTACTGAGATCTGGGCCTAAATCCATTGTTTTTTTGCTCCCCATTCCAGTTTGAACCCAGCCATATGTAAATCAGTCTCGACCCTGTACCCAATGTGAACAGATCAGCCCGAACTGCCAGGCCAGGTCCTCCCTGGACCGGAAACCAGCATCCTAGGACCGGTTTCGGGGTTTCACCACTCATCAGCCAGGAAAGCTGGACTCCATTGGCATGGAGAGCATGGGTCCCACGTCTGGGCATAGCCGTCCCACTCGGGGTGACAATTGCAAAAAGAACACATTGGGGGTGAGTGTTTGAAAAGTTTCAGCGCTCCGTCCATCATCTCCTTGTGTTTGCTTTGTTTGTCCTAAGTTGGCAGGGTATGCCCCGACGTGGGTCCCTTGCTCACTTTGCCTCTGGATTCAAGCTAGCATGGCTGATCGGTCCCAGGATGCATGTTTACGGTCTAGGGAAGACATGGCTTGGCAGTTCGGGCTGGACTGTTCCCATGAGGCACAGGGTCAAGACTGATTTGCATTTAGCCGTGTCTGAACTGGGGTGGCGAAGTGAGCTAAAGGACGATGATGGATTCAACCCAGATCTGTGACTGGGGGTGAGTGTTTGAAAAGTTTCAGTGCTCTTTGTTCTAACCATAACAAGAAGGCAGTTATCACCAGCTGTAATATGTATATCATAAAACACAGGTAAAAAAACAGAAGTTCTGGTAACAAAACACAGCACAATAACCATTGCCAAGGTAACACCAATAGGTCTGACTTTAATGTGCTGCACCTATCCAGGTACAACAGTCCTCCTCGCCCCACGAGTTTCACAGGTACACGGTTCATCCCACATTCTCACAGGCACTCTACACGCATATGGACCCTCCCTGCACTTGCACATCATACCCGATGCCCTCCACTCATGCAATCAAGTTGCTCACACCGCACTCACACAGGCCCACCGCTCACCCTGCACCAGGGTTGGATTGAGATTAAAAATAGGCCCACATTTGCATATTGCCATTGCACAAAAAAAAATGCACAGGTTAGTTTACACTGGTGAAACACGCCTGAAAACAAGTGAGGCCACTTTTGCTAAAGCCCCCTGCTCCCACTAAATATGCATGCATAAACGGGCCGGACCAGCGAGAGAAAGGGAGGGACCCCTCCGTCCCGTTGGTAAAAGGGAGGTAATGGACGCATATCTGCCTCCAGAAAGGCCACTCAGGCACCCACTGGGTCTGTGGTGGCATCCGAACAACGCAGAAACCGCCCAAATCGGCCACCCAAGAAAGCAGCCCACAGCTGCAATTCGGATACTGGCCCCTTGGGCCAGGGGCGTAGCTAGAGCTTATGGCGCCCGGGTCTATCCTTCAGATTGCCGCCCCCCTGGGGGGGTGCTGGGGAAAAGGGGTGGCGAGCACCTGAAAGAGGTCTGAGAGACACGTAGTATTGCCGCTAATAGTTACCTCGATCATGCAAGTTACATGCACATACATGACACAGTCCAGGTCTAGACAGCCCCCGTCCCCAACATAGTGCCGCCTGGGGTGGACTGCCCCCACCTAGCTACGCCGCTGAAGGAAAAGCAGAAGGAAACCCAAAACTTACATCAGTTCCACCTACCCTGTTTGTGACATCTCACTCATAACATCACAGCTTGTGCACGACCCTTGTCCCCTATCTTCCTCGTCCATGACGTCCGCAATGTCTGCAGACCGATCCACCACACTGGGTTTGACCACAATTCCCCTGGCAGCACCTTCAGAATACTACAGGTGAGCCCAATGCACCTGATCACTAGACTAACTTGAGTTCTGCAGTTGGGGCAGTACCAGGCCACATGAGGGGGTTGAGGGTTGGGAGGGGCTGTAAGTTCAAAACAAAGCTGGAAGTACAAAATATGTTTATTATTTCCCAAGTTTCACCTTCACCTTCAGGTAATAACATATAAAATAAAGGTACACTGTATGTTTAAAGATAAATCCAAGTTAAAGTAATCGGTAGGAAATGCACTTGTTTGCGTTATGATATTTTATTAATTCAGTCACTACAGAAGAGTGTAACCAGACAGTAAAGGAATAGATTCCTGGTGGTGGTGCGTAAGGAGTGGTGGTTAATGACTTCTGTATCCAAAGCAGTCTTGTTGAATGGTCACCTAATTCTGTTTCCTAGAGAATAGTCTATTGCTAATGAAAGGCACTGGACAAACTCTGCCCTTAATGTCAATTTGAGCCAGGACCGTTCAAACTCCTTTATTTGGCATCATGTAAGGAAGAACCACATTCAGGGACATCATATAGTGCTCTTTAGAGGTCTTTAAAGGTCTTCTGACATTCCGCTGTCTTAATCAGCTTCTAAGGCTGCTTCTTGCTTCTCAATCAGTTGCAGGGTTTTGGGTTGCTTACCCATGCCATCTTACCGTGCAGATGGACATTTGAGGTAAAGAGGAAGTGAATATATACCAGTAACTGTTTATTAGCCAAGGGCTGATATTAACATCATGGCATAACACAACTGTGGAGTACTGTGGCGCACTGCCAATAATTGTAGAATTTAATAGGAACGTGGACTTGTGTATTGCTGTGGAGAGATTAGTAGAAAGGGGAAGGGGTTAACGAAAATAACTTTATAACATGCTATGGGTTTAAGTAAGGGACCATGAATGATCTGAGCTGAGCAAATAGAGTTTTCTAACAGCCTTTTGTTTGTTCACCTATAAGGGCTAAGAGGTGGTTAAAGTTTAAGACAGGCTCCGTTAAAGACAATTCTTCAAGTCATGTATTTCTGACCGGACTGGAAGATAGGGTTGTGTTTCTCTCATATCTTTGCAAGGATGTGGTTGACGACTTCTAGGATAATCAACACAATTATTAGTGTTTCATCTGACCTTACAATTAAAATAAATAAAAAGTGTTTACAAATCTTCAGCTAACTTGGCATGAGGTCCGAATGGAGTCAGACACGGGCTGTGAGTGACTGCAATACTACATGTAGAGCAGGCAGCTGAAGATACTAGGTGCTGCTAGTTTAAAAGACAAGCACATCTTTAATTAAAAACTTGCAGGCGAGCGTCAATTCGGCACGGCCCAGCCTCCTCGTGGCCCCACTGACTCACGGGGCAAACCATGCCGCCCGGGCATGAATAATTTCAGGTTCAGCAGCAAAGCTGGCACTATAGGTTGGAAGATTATGACTCAGACTTCTTCAGAGACGATTGACAGCACTTGCTCAACAAAATCCCAGATTGTATGGGTGGACCGGCCCAAGAGACATGCGGTGTCACAGATGGGGTGCTCCTCTTTCCAAAAGTATCCAGCCTCTTCTATTCCTTACTTGGGGGAGTGGTTGGGAACTCTTACAACAGTAATCTGAATCAAAGTGATAAATAAAAACAAATAGGAACGAAATTGAAAAGTGTGGGAAGATACATGTGCATTTGCCAAGGTTTAATACTAATAATGTTTAGATTAAAAAAAAGAAACAGACTATGAGCTCTTTGTGCACGCCACTGCGCATCGCAAGAAGCCTGGAATGGAGATATGTTTACATCTTAGAAAATATGGAGCATAATTATTTCTAAAATCTTATTCATATGTCCAATCTAGTGATCGCCAATGAATGCAGCCTCGAATGTGGGCCTTTCAAGTTGACAAGCGAATCAGCGACTGCCACCTTAGGCAATCAGCTACTGTATTTGCTGAAATATGTGATTAAAATCTCCCAGAATAGAATGAAGCATGTCCTGCAAATTGTGTTTTTAGAGTTAAATTATGTTTGCATATTTTTCAGAACAAAAACAAAAGAAACGAGATAAGTACATTTTGCAGTAGATCCAAAAGAAGCAACGATGGGGGAAGCAAAATAAAAACAATCCCTTCAAAAAGGAACACAGGTTTTATCACTGACAATTTCCAATAACCATCAAATATGTCCATGGTTTGCATGTGCTCCCAATGAAAGGTTCACACTGTCCATTTGAAGAAAGTGCCCAGATTTACTTTTTTATGGAGGGTCCCTTCGGGATAGAGGAGCTAATAAATAAAGCAATGCACCTTAACTAATTACTATTAGCCTAGACTGATTTAAACATTCTCACCTCTCGTTTTGCTTTTTAACTATTCCTATAGTCTGGTTTCTCGGAAGTCTTGTACAGGTCTGGTAGGGCCTCACCGAAACTGAATGCAGCAATTAGCTTGGGGCTGCACACACCGGTGTGCCCTGGGCTGCGAGGCTGCTGCGATCCTTGGGGTTGGCTCGGGTGGGTCCGGTCTGAATACATTTTTTTAATTGATTTCTCGGTGTGAAGTGCGCTCAGTCATTGCTGCCACAACTTCCTCCTCGCACTCGCAGCAGCAGGAAGTCACGTGACGCACTGCTGAGCAGCCCTCGCACTTCAAACGGCGGCCGAGGCATTGGCGCGTTGCGGTGGCCTTTATCATTTATTTGAGGACACTCACTGACAGTAGTGACCTCTAATAAATAATAACGGCCGCCGCAACCGGCCAGTGCTGCGGCCGCCGCCCTCAAAATAGTGCCGCCTGGGGCGGACCGCCCCCACCGCACCCCCCTAGCTACGCCGCTGCCTTGGGCAATGCTCAAGTGCCCGCGTTACCAATCCGACCCTGCCCTGCACTTAGACCCCACACTCCCCTTACCACGCACATGGATACTTTCCATGACCTGCTGGATCCTCCCATAGCATGAGAGAAGAGCGACTTGGCAGGGGAAGATCGAGGGGGCTGAGCTATGATGGGACCTGCTTTGGGAGGGCAGGACCCAAAAGTGGGATGGAAGAAAGAAAGGGGTGGGTCAGGAAGGAGTGGATTACAAACCGCTGGGTGTAGAGGGGCAGGAGAGCCATGTTATTGGACCAGCAGCCCCCGACCCCCCAAGAGAAGGAGAGTAGGGAGGGGCAGGAGGACAGCATTGATAGGATTTCCCATCTGTACTGATACTGGCACATAACAATCCCAATTATTCTGGCAATACAGGCATAAGCTAATAATAGCAATGAGAATGGATGAAAGCATCAAGTATACGGAAGGATACACTGGTGGACTTTGATGCAAATCCCAGACTCCCACAAGGAATCCCCTGAGCTAGTACAGACTGCACAAATAGTGTCCGTAGGGGAATAGTGGGTGAAAGGCGATGAAGCAGAGACTGAGAAGATGGCTGTCACACAGGGAATCGCGAGGCAGGCCTTAGGAATTCAGAAACATGGTTGATGCATATAACTCCAGCTCTTGCATGAATATTGCAGACTCGAACCACGAGGCAACCCAGAAACAGCCAGTAGACACTGACAATCAATACAAAAGATATTTAAAAGTAATAAATGCAGAGCAAGAAACTAGACCCTGACATGGGCCCCAAGTTGAAAACAAAGTAAGGGACGCAGGTTTCTGCGAACCAGTGCAAACAGCAATTCCACAATAACTAGCATCGCTCGACGTCTTCACACTCTAGTACTACCGACGTATTTTATCCCAAAAGTCCCTCTTATTGCCCAACACCTCCTGATGTTGTGTGATGCATATATGACCTCCAGCCGCCAATCTCCAACTTCCCATCACTGCCAGCATGAGGATGATGAAACATAATCCACCCCTCTCTTGTTTATCCTGACTTTGGAAGAAGCAGGTATGGCAGCTATAAGAATATCCCCCTTCCCTGCCACATTGTCCTAGTGCTACAAAAATGACGAGCTTTACTCAATAGAGAGGGATGCAGAAGATCTGAATATTCCCAAGATTTTTCTGAAACACCAAAGCCCTTCCATCCAACCAAATACTAAAAGTATCCCCTATTTAATTCTAGAATCATGAATGGCTCCTGCTTCATCCTCTAAAGATCCATCATTCAACACTGGAGGAGGTGGAGTCCTTCTTGGAGATATTGTCGTTTTTACCCTGGAAATATGAATCACTCGATAATTCTTCAAAGTAATATGAAACTTTAGTTTCACAGCCTCTATTCCTACTATGTCCTGCACAGGAAAAGGACTCCCGAACCTACGATCCAGCTTACCATGAGTGCCCCAGAAATGTCATGACTACCCGAGTGCCTTGTCCTATAACTGACGGCTTGATTTTAGCATGAACCAATGGCTGTGCTGCACTTTTGTCTAGCCATCAGAGGATCATGACTCGTTGATTCGTAACTGTTCCCAATTGTCTTCACAAAACATTCCAAAACTGAGCGAGAAAAAAAACTGTGCTCCTTAATCTTTCATAACCGTTTCTGGTAAACCATGTAATTTTACAATTTCTTTAAAGAAAACTGCTAATTCTAGAACTGATGGTAATCTTGTCAAAGGGACAAATGTCCTACTTAATTGAATTAAACCACCCCCAACAAAAGAGCATTGAATCCCTGTGAAGATGGTAGTTCCTATAGACAATTCATCGTAGTTTGATCCCAGGGTCTTGGTTTGTAGTGGTTAAAATAACCTTGCTGAAGGCTCGGTGTCAGTTTTAGAACACACATTACACTTGTCAATGAATTGTTTTGCATGCAGGTGTAATTGGGGCCACCACACTATACAGGGTAAATTACAATCTTTCATATACCAGGAGGAACTGCAATCAGGGTACAGTGCCCCTACAATGAGTTGCTGTTCTAGTCTTTGACTAGGTAAGGTACATTTTATTTGCATGATTAACACAAATCTTACAATTACTACAATCTTAAAAAACACGCCAATTAAAATTACAGATAAATAATTTTAAAATTTCTAAAAGTCTCAGAATAATTTTCTCAAATGAATGAAAATAATTTATAAACATTACATCAGTCCGTCATCTTTCCAGGGCTTAATATAAATAGTATCACTCAATATTTCTGTAATTGTATGCAAATTCATAAAAATAGTCCAAAATGTTATCCCCAATTGTTTTAGACTTCCATATTTCCTGTGGTCAACTCACAAGTATCCAACTTCTTTTTTACAAGTATTAAAAATGTAGTCAAATTGGCATTTATTTTAATATCCATTGGTCTAAAACAAACTACCATAGCATGTCTGCAAGTACGAACACCTTTGTCATTGAAGCAGTTTTTCAAATAGTGTTTTCTTTCCGCCATCATTACTGCACATATACAAACAAAATGCATAATACTTTCATCCCATAGGTTGCATAATCTGCACATAATCAGCTTAGATGGTCCAACCAGGGCACTGTATGTTTTATTCCAGGTAAATTGCCGAATCTTGCTTTCATAAATAGGTTTTTGGTTTGTACAGACCATGGTATTTATAAATACGGTTGAACCTTAAGACTTGTATATTCCTGGACCAACATCCATGCGTGGGATCTCTTAATGAACAGTTTTGTCTTTCAAAAGGGATAAATGTTTTACTGATTTATTAATTATTTTTTTAAACTTTATACTGTTAAGGACATTTCACAAATCTCAGCAATTGACAATTCTTCAAGAGCTTTTTGCAGATATTTATAGAAAGACAATTTTTCATTCTGTTGCATTTCTTGCCACAAAAGGGTGCACATTGGGTTATTAATATTAGTTTTGATTAGTTTCCAGGTCTTAACGTACTGACCCATTCTTGCATGTAGTTGATTGCAAAAGCTAAATTTCAGCCTGATCTGTGCAGGGGATACATTGAGTGGAAGCTGAAACAGGTGTTTAAATGTATTTGTAATAGCATTGTTTAGTAATGTAGAATCCAAACCACGAAGAATTTCACTTCCATATGTGAGGCTTGGGAGCAATTTCGCTTTTATTAATGGGGTATCAATTGGGCCTCCTAAGGAGCTGTAAAGTAAGCGAAAAGCCCCTTGTAGGCTTTTGGCTCCTTTCTTCATCTCTATTTTATGGAACGAAAAAGATCCTTTCTCATCAAACAGTATCCCAAGATATTTATAACATTGAACTTTTTCTAGCTCCCGCCTTTGGTACTACCATTTATATGTACTGTACTTCCGTTTCTTGGTGCCGACTTCCATTACTTTTGTTTTCGTTTCATTTATAGTCATTTTATTCTCAATTGAACACATCAATGTTTTGTTTATTAATCGCTGCAGTCCTATCCTTGTTTGGCTTAGCAGGACGACGTCATCAGCGTATAGTAAATTCAATATTTGTTTCTCAGCCAGCTTTGGTGAGTCTGCTAACTCGTTCATTGCAGGCATAAAATCTGATAAGAATAGATTGTTGATGCCGAAGAGTTCCTTGCTATTGTGTGCATGTGTGGAGATTCTGCCATGGAGTGCTTTCTTCCTTGAGTATCTGATGAGTTTGTAGCGGGCGGTAGTGGCTGTTTTGAAGTTCCTCCATAGCTTTTCGAGGCATATGCAGGTGAGTCTGGAATCAAGGAGTTTGGTCAAGAACCAGCTGGCTTTCTTGGTGTGAGGGTTGGAGGCTTTCTTGAGGGGTTGATCCAGCGGCCTATAGAAAATATATCATAAACAACGCTACCCTACTTCATAACCTATAAACAAAATTCTATACTAAATTAAGGACCCATTTATAAACCTGACATATTTTGGGCCTACTGAATCAGGTGGTCAGATTAAATCTATATACACATTATCTACAAATTATATACAATTTTATACATCTGCGGAAAGAATATTGTCATTAGAATAAAACCTAACCATTTAAACGACCACCATTGGTGACGTGATCTAGCTAATAGTAACCTACACTTCTGAATAATCAAGACCAGCTTGTTTGTCAAAAGTAAGATTTTATTTACTAAATTATGGTATATAAGTTGATAGTTTTATAAATGAATTTTATTAGCAATAAAGCAAGCATGTTTGTAAAGAATCATAAAAAAGCAGTTTATGCATTTAAATGTAAATGTAAATGTAAATGTAAATGTAAATGTAGTATACTTGTATAGCGCACAGCTGCCCCAGCAACGGGGCGTCCCGGCGCTGTATAACTCTGGGGAACCCGTCCTGGCTTTCCCTGTGGGATGGTCCCTGCTGGGAGTCCCCAAGGTGGAGCCAGGCATCCCCGGAATTGGTGGGGCCGTTGTGGAGATTAGGCAAGCTAATGCCCAGAGTTGCCGAGTGGAACCCCTGATTAGAGTAAGCACCGAAGCGAAGCGAGAATTATCGAGTCTGCTGACCAAGGTCCACGACCCTGCCGCGTCGGGAATTGAACCCTGGTCCCGGGCTGACTTCTGCTCTCGGGCCTGCCGCCTCTAACCAGTGAGCCACACTACTCCAAAGTCTAAATCAAAGTTTAAGAGAATTATTAAAAGTTTAGCATTTCTAAAACCTATGTCCCTAGCTGAGCTAAAATAATAGAAATTAAAGTAAAGTTCCTTGAAGATTCTTACGTGCTCCAAGCAAAGTCCGACAGCACTTCACCCTCATCGGAAAGTCAGAAAGCAGCAGCCAGCCCATCCCTAGGAGCATGACTTTTTATACCTTTCTACGCTAACTAAACTACGCAAAGGAAAGTTTTCAGAAATCTTCGACGTCCCATTGGCTGAGAGTGACAAGTGACATGTCACCCACATTTCAGAAGTTCCGTGAGGTCACTTTTCTTAAGGACCATTGTCTTTTCTGTATGCAACCAGGAGCTTCCTAGGTTTGCTACAAATGTCTCATTGCTTCCAATTGACTTCCGCGGATGCCAAGTTAAGGACTGACAAAATGTTCTTTTTCGACCTTGGCCATGTCCGACAGAATGATGATAGCACGTCAGCTTTTGCTTTGTGAACGCAGCTTTTGACGAACATTTTATTTCAGAATGGGCGTCTCGTGACTTTTGCAGAAATAAAATTCAACTTTTTGTAGCTCGAGCAGGCTAGGCCCAAAAGCAGGCAATTTATGCTTTCTAGTATAAAACAAACACAAGAAAAGTATTAATGTAAGAAATAATGTAGATTCTGTATCCACCCCAAGATTTACTAATTAATTAACCCACCCGATTAATCTAATGTTACCTAGCCAATGCAAACAAATAAAGCAGCGTTTATATCTACCAGTCTCCGATAATCCATGAGACTTATATGCACCTAGAATAGTGGAAATGACATCACACAGACAAGGAAAAGCAAAACAAGCACATGCTTCTATTAAGTTTGCAGCAGTTAGTAATGACAAAAACGAAAACAATAATTTATTTTATTATTTTGCACGAACAAAAAGATGCAACAATTATGCACGTTTATGAGCACACATGTTAGTCCCCCCATGTGTAAAGTTTAATCTAAGTTGTATTAGCACGACATATCACAAATCATTAATATTATTATTCATGTTATGGAAATGTGACTTCACGAGTTTAAACAAAATTTTGTTTTCTATCTCGCTCCATCAACTCCCTCATCTGGTGATTAACAAATCACCACACCAGCACTCAAAATTTTGGTAAATTAAATTTCTAAGAAATCGATTCAAATTCATTTGTATCAGTAAACCTAAAAGTCTGTTTCTGCATAATCTTTGGAATTAGCATAACGCTCTCTATGTAACTCCTGTAATTCAATTTCTCTTTCTTCTTCTTTTCTAAGTTTATAGATTCTTTTCTTCTCTTTCAACTGTTTCTTTCTTTTATGTAACAAACAACCTATCTTGGTCAAAATAAAAATGAATATTATTATAATCAAAGGTGCCAAAATCTTGCCAAGAATTGAACTTCCGATATCATGAAACCAGTTTTTAATTGCTTGAAACCTTTTTGAAAGTTTCCCTGTAAAATCATCTTCTTCTAAAGGAATTATCTCTGAATGCATTTGTGTAATATTCTTAATGTACATTTCAATATTCTTACTTTCGTCAGGTATATATGTACAACAATGTTGTACATGTAAAATGCCACAGACTCCTCCCTCTTTTGCTAGGATTATGTCTAAAGCAAGGCGATCTTGAATTACCATGGATCTAATTGCAATAACTTCAACATTCACTAATTGAAACCCATCAGCTGTGTCAGTTGATAATCTATCAACTATAGTGGATAATTTTCTTATTCTCCCTGCGTTTAAGGTTATACCAACAAAAGGTATTACTGCTTGAAAAATATCTCCCAGAACTTCAGTAAAAGTTTCTCTTTTAACTCTATTTACATAATTATGAATTTTAAACAATCCTTCTGAATCTCTGTCAACATGAAACACTTTAGGAAAAACAATTCCCACATAACAAGTTCCATACCAGTGGTCTGGAAGGTTGTAGTAGGCTTTGTCACCACAAACAAAATAAATCCCAGGAAAGATTGGATCCTTTCCACCTTTGAATCCCCAACCTCCCAAAATCTGATAAGTATCTTCACAGTTACTTGCACCTACAAAGTAATTATCAAAAAGTGTATTATCTCTTCTAATGCAAAGCTTTCCACTAACTGGTTTGTCTATGTGAATTGCAATATTTTCAAGCATTTTGCCATTTAACTTCTCATCCTCTTTCTGCCAGAAACTTGACTTAGTCTGCTTGACTAATTCATTTCTCTTATAAATTGCTCTTCTCTCCTCAACCATATTCAAAAATTTCTTTCCTTCAGCACTTAATTTGCAAGTTAGATTATTTTTATAAGCATATTCATAAGTAAGTTCGTTAGTAACAAGGAAAAATTCTCTCATTTGCTTTGCTTTCTTATGCTTATTTAAAGCATTCTCAATCTTAATATTTGCAAAAATGTCATCATAATTTGAATAGTAATATTCTAAACGTCCAGTTTGATAAAATAAACTAGTTAACACACTACATGTTACAGCATAAGTGAGAGGAAGCATATTATATGTTACTCCCTCAGAAACAGAAGCAGGTAACTTAATGCAGACGTAGCAGTCTTTTGCATCCATTACCTTAACATATTCACTCAATAGCTTTGTGAATGTATTACTTGTAAAATCACTAATTGATTTATCTTGATGAATGTTAGGCTGATGATCAATAACTTTTGCAGACGCACTATGTTTAGTTTGGCTAACCAGAGCTTTGTTTGTTATGTTATCTTTGTGTAATTCTCTATTCATCTCTAAAGGGATAATCACAGCTAGAATCAACCAGAGCAGAATTAAAATGAGCAGACACACCAGAGTCATCTTACAGCATCTTTTAAAAACAGAACACTTTGAAGTGCTTTCCTTAACATAAGGCATTTTTGGTTAATTTTAGCCTCAAAAAAAATTAATTTTTTTTTTAAAATTCTAAATTATGTTTACACCCCCCTTTTAAAATATTTTTTTTTTTTTTTTTTTTAAAACCCTAAACAAGATTTCTTCGACCTTATGTCATACATAAGTTTTCTTCAACTAAACAGTTTTTCTTCGACCTTGTGTCAACTAACACATTTTCTTCAGCCTTTTGCCACTTTAATATATCTGTACTTCAATCATTGTCACTAATTTCTTGGATTTCGTTTTCTTCTTCACTACTATCATATATGTCAATAACAGGTGGAATTACTAAGTAAGTCCACTCAGGAGACTTGTATTTCTGGTTTGGTCTTACTATTCTCTTTCCTTTTCTCGATATCACTTCAATTTTTCTTCCAACTCCAACTTCTTTTCCAGGACTCTTTTGACTACTGATTTCTTCAACTTGTTCTTTTGGTTTTTTGATCAATCTGACTCTCAATCTTCCACCAGGCCAGTAGTCTGCTTTTCTCACGTACTTCTTCTTTGGTTCAGAATTATTTGATTCTGACTTCCAATTCCTTTTCTTTCTGTTTTCACTTTCACCATCCACGTCACTTTCTTCAGTTTCGTAGTCTGAAATTTCAATTGACTCAGGAACTTCTCTATTCGGCAATTTCACTCCTTCAGGAACTTCACTTTGTCTTCCATCACTGGTACTCGGTAATTCTTCTTCCTCCTCTTCTTCAATTACCTTCAACTTCCCAGATTTCGGATTTCTGTTCCTTACTTCAGAGTTTGTTCTCTGCCTTTCGATACTCTCCTGGTCTGAAACTTCTTTTTGTTCTGCTTCTTTGTCTTCAATAGAGACAACCGAATCCTCAGTTATCTTTCCTTTTAACAGATTCTCTTCACCTTCAGAATCTATTTCAATTATTTCCAAGTCTTTTCTTGTCAAATTTCCATTCACTGGCACAGTTTCCAGATGTCGACTTTCTTGTCGATCTTCAGAATCTGGAATTATTTCACTCTCTGTTTCGCCTTCTGCTTCAGAATCAGAATCATCTGTGGTATCACTTTCAACATCAGAACTCTCAGGAGTTGGTACTGGAATAGTATGACTAGGATGAATCCAGCGTTTCAATCCTCTGCACTTTACAGCATTAGTAGTGATCAAAATTATCTGCCTAGGCTTCTGCCATCTAGGAGCTAGACAATTCCTTCTCCGATGTACTTTCGTTCTGACCCAATCGCCAGGTCTCAGATCATGTGTCAAAACCTTTTCATCTGATTGTGCTTCAGTTCCCACCTGATTAGACACAGAAGTTACCATATCAGATAACCTTTTACAGTAATCCAAAATAGCACTGTCATTTATGCTCAACAGTTTACCTACAGGTACAAAAGCTTGCCTCATAACTCTTCCCATTAAAATTTCATGAGGACTCAAACCTGTCTTTTTATCTGGTGTACTTCTTAATGACATCAAAACAAGTGGAAGAGCATCGGTCCACTTTACACCTGTTTCAAGACACATTTTTCCAATTCTGTTTTTAATTGTTCCATTAATTTGTTCAACCACTCCTGATGCCTCTGGTCTGTATGCACAGTGTATTTTCTGCTCAATGCTCAAAGCTTCGCAAATTAATTTCATCAGTTTATTATCAAAATGGCTTCCTCCATCACTCTCAATAGTGACTGGAAAACCGTACCTTGGGATGATTTCTCTGAGCATCAGTTTTGCCACTGTAATTGAATCACAATGTCGTGTAGGGAAAGCCTCTACCCATCTTGAAAACAAGCAAACAATTACAAGCACATATTTCAAACAATTGTGTAAGGGCATTTCAATGAAATCCATTTGTAACCTGGTAAAGGGACCACCCTCTCGACCAATTATTCCTGTCCCCACCACTGATTTTCTGTTTGGATTCATTTGTTGGCATGACAAACACCTTTGACAAAAAGATTCAGCAATTGTTCTAAACTTGGTGTTAAACCATGTTTCTCTGAAAAGTCTGACCATAGAATCTCTTCCCAGATGTGCTGGACCATGATATAATCTGGCCATGTCAGCAATCAAGCAATTCGGTAAGACTACTCTGCCATCTTTGTAAACCCACACTCCATCTTCTTCTCGTGGTCTGCAATCTGATCTTAACCACAAGTCTTTTTCTTCATCTTCTGCTTCATTTTGTAAATCTCTAATTTCATGCCATGTTTCTACAACTGTTGTTAGCATTAATGAATTTGAATCAGTTTCTTTACTCCTCTCCCGATTGTAAGAATAATTTTTCCTTGCGCAGTATTTAGCTGTTTCATCTGCGAAGGCATTTCCCTTGGAAATATAATCAATTCCTCTAGTGTGCGCTGCACACTTAACAATGGCGATTTATTTTGGCAATTGTATTGCTTCAATTAATCTCCTAATGAAAACTGCATTTTTAATTGGTGATCCTGTTGATGTCATGTATCCTCTCTGTGACCAGAGTTGTCCATAATCATGCACAACTCCGTACCCATACTGACTATCAGTAATGATGGTAACTCTTATATCCTTTGATATTTCACATGCACGAATTAAAGCAATTAATTCAGCAACTTGTGCTGAACGAACTCCTTCAAGACATGATGCTTCTTCGACATCTGTGACTGTACAAACTGAATATGAAGCTTTTAAGACACCTCCTTCGGATCTTAAGCATGAGCCATCTACAAAGTAGACGAAATCCGATTCAGACAAAGGTCTGTCTTTGATGTCTTTTCTTGGTTTTGTGCAGAATTCCATGACATCTAAACATTCATGTTCTGTTTCAATGTCATCAACAATTTCAGAATCAGGCAGTAATGTAGAAGGATTCAGATTTAAACATCTTGAAACCGAAACATTATCTGCTCCTAGTATGATTTTCTCATACTTTGTCAATCTGCTACTTGTTAAATGCTGAGTCTTACCTCTTGTCAGTAATATTTCTACTGAATGAGGCACAAAAACTTTCACAGGAAATCCCATAATGATCCCTTCACTTTGTTCGAGGCTGATACTTGTAGCTGCAACTGCTTTCAAACAACCTGGTAATGCTTTTGCAATTGGATCAAGAACTGCAGAGAAGTATGCAATAGGTTTCTTTAAATTTCCGTGTCTCTGAATTAACACAGATAATGCACATCCTTCTCTCTCACTGCAATACAGTTCAAAATCTTTCTCATAATTTGGCATACCTAAAGCAGGAGCTTGGCATAAGCTCTTTTTCAGGTTCTCAAAAGAATCCATCTCAGCATCATTGAGAATAATTGGATCTTTTACATCTGACTTTGTCAGTCTTTGTAGTGGTTTTGCAATTACTGAAAATCCACTTATCCATTGTCGACAGTAACCTACCATTCCTAAGAACATTCTGACCTGTCTTTGTGTTCTAGGTGGTAACATTGCTTGAATCATTTTTATTCTCTCTATTGTTACTTGTCTTTTTCCCTTTGCAATTCTGTGACCAAGATATTTTACTTCTTGTTTGCAAAACTGTAGTTTTGTTGGGGACACTTTATGTCCTTCTTCTGCAAGGCGATTTAACAGAATTATTGTGTCTGTCACACAATTTTCTCTTGTCTTTGCAGCTATTAACAAATCATCAATATACTGCACTAGAGTAGACCTACCAGGTAAGTCTAGGTCTTCTAGTGATCTTTTTAACAGTTCGTTAAAGATTGAAGGACTTTCTGTATAGCCCTGAGGGATTCTTGACCATCCGAGGGTCTTACCTTGGAATCTGAAAGCAAAGATTTCATAACTGTCTGGATGTAAGGGAACAGTAAAGAATGCATTGCAAAGGTCAATGACTGTATACCATTCAGCATCATGTGGAATCTGAAATAGAATTACTGCTGGATTTGGAACCACAGGACAACATGGAACGACAATTTGATTAACCTTTCTCAAATCTTGTACGATTCTAAATGTTCCGTTAGACTTTTTAACTCCCATAATTGGTGAATTACAAGAACTACTCTCCATTTCTTTTAATACACCTTGCTTGATTAATTTTTCAATTATTGGTGTAATACCTTCAATTGTTTCTGTTTTCATTTTATACTGTGGAATGTTTGGAAATTCTATTCCCTGTTTCAATGTAATTTTTACTGGATCTACGTTTTTCATCAGACCCATCTCATTTCCAGTAAAATCCCATATTTCAGATTTTACTGTTTCTTTGAGTTCTTCAGGTAAATCCTTTTCTTCAAATGCAGGAAACAATTTTGTTTCTTCTGCTTCCATTATCATCATTGTCATTCTGTATAAACCATCTTCCTCCATTGTTTGTAGCTCAACTCCATCAGGAGAACAATATATTCTACAATTCATTTTACATAGGATGTCTCTGCCCAATAGATTCACTGGACTACTATTACAAACCACAAATCTGTGTTTGTCTCTGTAATTTCCAATTTCAACTGGTACTGGATCAGTTAAGTCAGTTTTAATTTGCTGATTACTTACTCCGACAACTTGGATGGTATCCCCAGAGAGAGGTAGGTTTTCAATTTCCACTGATCTAACAGTAGAACGGGTAGCACCAGTGTCCACTAGAAAAGTGATGTCTACATCATTAACTTTCCCGTTTACAAAAGGACCAGACTGGTCAACCTCAAGAGTGGCTCCAACAACACACTCTTCCTCCTCTCCCGGGCACCGTCAGCAATAATCATCAGAATCGCTGTCTTGACTTTCTGTTAATAAAAACTGTTGTGAAGCATTTTGCATTTGAATTCTTTGTTGCTTTTGCTGTTTTTGTGGTTTTATTACCTGTTCACTTCCCTGAAATCCCACGTTTGGATTATATTTTTGAACTCCCCCACAATTCGGAAAAGGTGGTTGTGGTAATTGATCTTGACGATTATTCACCTGTTGTTGTTGCTGTTGCTGCAACTGTCGCTGAATATTTAATTCGTTTAACCCCTGTTACATCTGTAGCTGTCGCTGCAGGTCAACACCATTCTGCATCTGTGGATTCAATAAGGGATTCTTTAAGTTTTTAGGAGGATGAGGACACTCGTCTCTCCAATGTCCAATTTCGCCACAATTAAAACAAGGTAATCTTTGTTTCAACTCCTCAATCTTTGGGCTAAATTTCTTTGGGAAATTATTATTTTTAAACTTTCCTTGTATCTGGTTTGTATTTCCAGTTTGAACAAAATTAGTGTTCTTATTACCCATGTTGGCAATTTGTTGCTCAGCCACTTTTACTTGAGCCCACATGGCTTTCTCCTTGAGCTTTTTCTGTTTTACTTCTATTTCATCACTGCAATACTTAGCCTTTCTTAGAATATCATCTACAGATAGTGATTGCCATCCGACAATGCTATTTCTGATCATTTCTCCAATTTCAGGTTTTAGTCCATAAACAAATCTATAGACAAAATGGCTCATGTCTTTTTCGTCTAGTTTTTCATAACCACTGTATTGTTTAAAGATTAACAGTAGTCTTTCATAAAAAGAATGAACTGATTCTTTAGTTTCCTGTTCTGTCCTTTCTATTTTAACCCAATCGACTTCTTTGGGTGGAATTTTGTTTTTCATCCAAACAATCACTTTTTCATAAAAATCCATTACAAGTGGATTTGGAGCACCTGTTTCTTTGATTCGCTCAGGTTCTGTTTTTGGCCAACTAATCGATATCTTGCATTCTGTCCAAAGATCTGATGGAACGAAAATGTCAAAAAATCCATCTAAATCAATCCACAGAACTTTTGACACTTTGATAAATCTATCGACTTGCCTGTACCACTCAACTGGTTTTTCCCTTAATTTCGGAAAGTCATTTGTAAATAAAAGAATGTCCTGTCTCGACCAAGGGACATGAACATATCCTCCACCTGCAATTTCTCTCATTGGAAATTGTTTTGACAATTTTTCCAATCTTTCATCTTCCTTCTTTTTCGTCCATTTTACTCTCCATTTATTCAGTTCTCCTAGCTTTTTGATATAGACAATCAAATCTTTTATATGTACTATTCTTCCCATTGAGTTCAAACTCTCAATGTCACTTTCTGAAAAGTCTAATCTGTAATGTTTCGCAAAATTCTTTTGTTTACTTACATCGATTTCAAGTTCTGCTGCTAGATCCTCTAGTTGATCATATTTATTTTTTGTTTTCCACTGAATGCTTTTACAAATAAACAGTAGTTCATCATCTCAATAGTAATTTAAACTATCAGGACCGATTGTTCCAATTATTAATTCTTCGATATTTGCTTTTAATTTGGCCACATCAAGTTTTGGTGTGGTTACCCTGACTTCAGGACTCCCAACATCTGATACAGCACCCATTGGTGTTTTTGGAGATAAATCTTCATTAAAGGTTAAATCAGGCATTCTCGATTTAGAAGAGTTTATTTCAGATAAATCTGAATAAAATTTTTCAGCAGCTTTTTGAATTTCTGTATTTAAAGGAACAGTTAATCCTGTTTTGTTTATTTCCTTTTGGTCAAATACAGGCTGAACAGGACCAATCGTTACTGGAACTGTCACAGCTTCCATGCCTTTTGTCATTCTTTTTATTAATTCTTCTTTAGATCTTAAATATTCATTATAATCAGCATCTTCAACATTTCTTGCCTCTCTTGTATAATCTTTTGGAGCTTCTCTTGCCCTTGGAGCCATTGTAAAATGTCTACCTTCATTTCGAACATTATCAAATTCTGATCTTCTAGGAGTTTCAATGATTTCACAATTATTTGGATAAAGTTTAGGAGCTTCATTAATTGGAGGTGCACTCGGTGAAGTTTCAGTAGAAACCACCGGAGTAGACCATGATCTAGGAGGTCTCAAAGGCTGATTCTTTCTAGCAGTTGTATATATTTCTTCCATAACTGCATCCTCAGATTCACTTTCCATAGATTTCCCTGTAGGAGTACCCATTACCATTTCCTGAATTAAATATAATCCTTCACTCATGTTTCCCTGTCTCCACATTCGCAATCTATCTTCATGAGTTTCTCTTCTCCAAGGTGGATTTTTAGAAGGTCTTTTAATTCCACTAGCTTCTCTTTGTAACTGATACATCTCGTCTTCCCACTCAACTAAAGCTTCAAATTGAGTTGGTCTCGGTTTCGGTATAAGAGCGTTCATTTTCTCTCGTAGATTTCTCAAGACTTTTACATTAAATGAACCATCATCAGGCCAAGTTAAAACACCGTCGTTCTTAGTATAGCGTTTCCAACTATCGAACCATAAGACAGTATGATATCCATATTCACCTTCCATATACGCTGCAGGTGTTTTATACTTATGAAGTAGTTTACCACCTCGCGTTTCGATTTTCTTATCAGGTGAAAATAAATTCTTAAACTTTTGAAATAATGTTGGCTTTTTCTCAACATGTTTAAAATGATAACTCATTTTTAAGAGTTAAATCTAATTCACAAAATCGTTCGTAAAATATTTCCGGGATGTTCCGCAAAACAACCAATCCGTGCGCGAAACACACCAACAAGCCAATGACAGTTGAGCTACGTCACTTTTCTGCTCAACCAATAAAAATGGAGTTTTTCTGAATGACCAATCAGCTTACAAGTCGTCAGAGACTCAAGAGCCAATCAGAATATAGCTTGTGACGTAGGTCACCCAATCCCAGCGCGGCTCTGTGACGTACACAGCAGCTGCGGTTTCTCGTTTCTCACTCCTGGCGCTTACCCCTCCTTCACAAAATCTTTTCACAGCGCCATTTTAAGAACACTTTTCAGTGTAAATTAATTCTTAACAATGACTATAAGGACAACATCTGTTCGTTTCACTATTTAGGATAGTTTACATACATTCAAGTATCCACACTTCGGAATAGACGGCGCTATTCACACTAAGGATAATATTCAATTGTCAGTAGAGTAACCTTACCCCACCCTTCTAACACGTATAATTATGAACTCGTTTTGCTCTGAACCCACCGCGAAGTGACAATTCTAAGAGTTCCACTTGAACATAAAATACAATTCAAACTCGCACTTTCACACTGAAAATTCCCTAATTTCAAACACACATGAAATCCGTACAGGACTCTCACCTGTTTATAGAGATCATGCACCGTTAGTAAAATAACGACGTTATCCGTACAGGGCTCTCACCTGTTTATAGATATGAAACATGTACCCGTACAGGACTCTAACCTGTTTATAGATAATCATGCAACGACGCTAATTTACCCTTCACTCAAGCTCGGATATAACTAATACTCTCATCACAGTGAGTTTTATGGAAGGCGCTTTGTCCCTATTCTCATGCTGCTTTAATTTCTTAGAAAACCCTCACTATACAAGATTCACACCTAGCCCTAAAACTGTGCTGCTCGGCGACAACACTATGGTACACGGCGATACCTCTTGTGATACTCGGCGATATCACTACAAACAGAACAGATGGCTTGCGTGACTAATTTCTCGCCACACAATCTATACCGGTATAGCTTACAGATAGCACGAAAAACGAACTCAACATGTGTTAAAACATTGATCCTATTTCTATACCATAACGCTTTAGTAACCCATAGCAACCAACATATTACCTTGGTTACTCTTAGCAACCATCAATTTCTGCTACCAGAGAATTGATCCAGCGGCCTATAGAAAATATATCATAAACAACGCTACCCTACTTCATAACCTATAAACAAAATTCTATACTAAATTAAGGACCCATTTATAAACCTGACATATTTTGGGCCTACTGAATCAGGTGGTCAGATTAAATCTATATACACATTATCTACAAATTATATACAATTTTATACATCTGCGGAAAGAATATTGTCATTAGAATAAAACCTAACCATTTAAACGACCACCATTGGTGACGTGATCTAGCTAATAGTAACCTACACTTCTGAATAATCAAGACCAGCTTGTTTGTCAAAAGTAAGATTTTATTTACTAAATTATGGTATATAAATTGATAGTTTTATAAATGAATTTTATTAGCAATAAAGCAAGCATGTTTGTAAAGAATCATAAAAAAGCAGTTTATGCATTTAAATCAAAGTTTAAGAGAATTATTAAAAGTTTAGCATTTCTAAAACCTATGTCCCTAGCTGAGCTAAAATAATAGAAATTAAAGTAAAGTTCCTTGAGGATTCTTACGTGCTCCAAGCAAAGTCCGACAGCACTTCACCCTCATCGGAAAGTCAGAAAGCAGCAGCCAGCCCATCCCTAGGAGCATGACTTTTTATACCTTTCTACGCTAACTAAACTACGCAAAGGAAAGTTTTCAGAAATCTTCGACGTCCCATTGGCTGAGAGTGACAAGTGACATGTCACCCACATTTCAAAAGTTCCGTTAGGTCACTTTTCTTAAGGACCATTGTCTTTTCTGTATGCAACCAGGAGCTTCCTAGGTTTGCTACAAATGTCTCATTGCTTCCAATTGACTTCCGCGGATGCCAAGTTAAGGACTGACAAAATGTTCTTTTTCGACCTTGGCCATGTCCGACAGAATGATGATAGCACGTCAGCTTTTGCTTTGTGAACGCAGCTTTTGACGAACATTTTATTTCAGAATGGGCGTCTCGTGACTTTTGCAGAAATAAAATTCAACTTTTTGTAGCTCGAGCAGGCTAGGCCCAAAAGCAGGCAATTTATGCTTTCTAGTATAAAACAAACACAAGAAAAGTATTAATGTAAGAAATAATGTAGATTCTGTATCCACCCCAAGATTTACTAATTAATTAACCCACCCGATTAATCTAATGTTACCTAGCCAATGCAAACAAATAAAGCAGCGTTTATATCTACCAGTCTCCGATAATCCATGAGACTTATATGCACCTAGAATAGTGGAAATGACATCACACAGACAAGGAAAAGCAAAACAAGCACATGCTTCTATTAAGTTTGCAGCAGTTAGTAATGACAAAAACGAAAACAATAATTAATTTTATTATTTTGCACGAACAAAAAGATGCAACAATTATGCACGTTTATGAGCACACATGTTAGTCCCCCCATGTGTAAAGTTTAATCTAAGTTGTATTAGCACGACATATCACAAATCATTAATATTATTATTCATGTTATGGAAATGTGACTTCACGAGTTTAAACAAAATTTTGTTTTCTATCTCGCTCCATCAGGGTGATGGTGTTGACGCAGTCCGTGATCCAGTTGTGTAGAGTGAGAGCGGCAGTGGTACGGTTCTCGTCTGTAGTGGTGGGAGCGGAGCTGCTGAGGGGGGCAGGGAGCAGCTTGGACATCTTGTTCCAATTCTTGCGCTGGAGTTGGAGCGGACGTCTGCAGGAGATGATGGTTCTGAAGGTGAAGTGAATGCAACGGTTGTCTGTCCATGAGAGTTCGGAGGTATGGCTGAAGGTGATTGTGTTCCCTGCTGTGAAGATGGGATCCATGGCTGAGTTCGCTGGTTCTGGTACAATCTGTTTGAGTCTGATGATGTGGAGGTTGTCCAGGAGGAAGGTAGAGTTGGGGTCTTGGCGGTTGGTGAGGTGGAAGTTAAGGTCTCCCAGCAAGGTGTAATCGGTGGAAGTGTGGCATGATGAAGTCGGTGATGGATTCTGAAAAGGTGCACAGGGTTCGGGTGGTCTGTAGATGAGGGTGCCCCGGAGGGTGGTGGACGGGTTGGCTTGTATCTTGAAGTGGAGGTGTTCCATCAGGTCTGTGGTCCCGTTGGTGTAGGTGCTCAGACGGACGTTTGCCTTGTAGGAGATGGCGATGCCCCCCCCCGGAGCGGTTCTTCAGGGTGAATTTGTATCCTTCGGGATGGTGATCACGATGTCTGGTCCGGAGGCAGCGTTCGTCCAGGTTTAGTTGCGGAAGGCGACGTCAGGGGAGGTGCTGTCGAAGAGTTTCCAGATTTTCACGGGGTATCTGGGAGGGAGCGGACGTTGAGGAGGATGCAGCGCAGTGTTTGTGGTGCAGTGGAGTTGTTGCTGGAGGGTGGAGGAGGGTCCTGGGTCCCAGTGAAAAAGTGGCGACAGTAACGGCAGGTGAAGGGTCCGTGGGTGTTAAGAGGTGAGGAGAGCTTGCAGTTGTTGTTCTTGCCAAAGCTGAGTAAGTGAAGAGCCGAGGAGATGTAGCGCTGATGGGCCGAAGCAACAGGGTTTCTGGCGCTGGTCGCGGTCGTAGACGGGCTTGCCTTTGGGGTTGGGGGGAGGGCGGGACAGCTGGGAGGCGGGTGCAGGAGTCCATAGGGTGCCCAGTGGCCCTGGAGGTGTACAATGCTGTATAGTACGTAAGCACCTCCTCGAGGATTCCCACATTGCCAGTTATCCACGATTCCCCATGACCTGTTAATTCAGCTATACGGGTCTATTGCATTAGTCTAGCTAGAGTTCTGCCCGGCCTCTCGCCCTCCCCATTCCGCCTGACAACTGCATACTTGCCGAGGTAGTGCGCCTCACGCTCTTCTGCCTCCTGAAATTCAGCCAGCATGGTTGCACGGCATTGCAAATCGTGAGGACCAGTGGAATTTGCCTCTAAACGATCTAGGTCCGTCAGCTGCGCTTCTATTTGTGCTAATGTACGTCGTAAGTCGCTAAGTACCCCGGCGCTTTCTGAAATACACACTCCTCTGATGTATGCCTTGAAGGCTTCCCACAGTGTGGCCTTGGATCCCACTGATGCAAAGGTTCAACAAAAAATATTCAGTGATCACCTCCCCCAATTCAGTTGCAAAAACAAGGTCTCTCGGGGCCATGTCAGGAAATCTCCATGAACGCTCTACCCCACCTGCTCTAGGGACTCTCGACTTTACCATGACGGGGGAATGGTCAGACAGTGGCTAACTGTGTCTATCCATAGTGCCACCCCAGCAGAAAGGCACCAGTAATCCAATCGTGTCCATGTGTTATGGGGTGCAGAATAGTGTGTGTACCATTCCCGATCTGTGCGATACCTCCAAGCGTCCAACAGCCCACACTTATCAATGGTGTCTAGCAGTGATCGCCTCGCCCTGGGCTTTGAGTCTATCATATGTGCTGTACTATCACGCACCAGGTCAAGGAGTAAATTGAAATCCCCACCCATGTATTTGTGGTCCACCCCATGCGCTCTGTGTGTATGAATAGTACCAAAGAAATCGGGGTCATCAACATTCGGTGCATATATATTAACAAACATTCAGGAATGCTCAAGCACACATCCCTTAACCAACAAATATCGCCCCCTGTATCCGGGCACACCTCCACCTCCCTAAACGGCACCCATCTTATGTATCAATAGTGCAATTCCTCTGGCAAAGGAGCTGTAAACTGCGAAATATCTATGTGCCTCCCAATTTGAGGCCAGGGGCGTCTTAACAGATAATGCCAAATGAGTCTCTTTAGGAAAGCAATGTCCACCCGATGGCGTTGAATATAACTGGTCACTTGTTTACATTTACGAGTATTATTAAGGCACCGACTTCCAGGACATCACCACAACATTAGCTTCTGCCTGTACCTTGTTAACCATAATCTACTTCTTGCATATATCAAACGTGCCAGCACCCAGATAATTGTTACTGCACTGCAATTGTTGATTGTGACTGAACCATGTTACTAACTTTTGTTTACAATCCCATTATCCCCCCTCTCGCCTCCCATACCAAACTTCAGGAGGAAGACTCAAACCGTTGTAACAATACTTGAATATAAATACAAATGAAAGAGCATCGTTCTATAATATTGCATAAACTTAAACAGGTGCATCCCCACTTGGGGGTGGCAACACAAAGCCGCTTCCCCATTATCTTGGCACATATGTGCCCGAGTATATATATATATGGTTCGTCCCTGGCGGCAATCCAAAGCAACTCAAGAGTAAGCATGAGGAGACACAATCTGGGTATTATATCATTCACACAGTCACTAGCCAACTATAGTTTGAAAATTGGCATTAGTTCCACTTAGCTGGCAGAGAAAAGGTCAGCGCTTGCGCCAGAGTCCGGTATATTCTGTGGGGGATGGTGTTCCGTGCTGTCTCCCTGACTTAGAGTATTTCTGCAGAACTCCTGGGCGTCGTGGGGGAAAAACAAAGATTTGCAACCGTTCATCCATGTCCACCTTTAGCCGTGCAGGGTACGGCTACCTGTACCGAAGTTCCAATTTTTGGAGGTTCACCTTCACCCCGGTATATTTTCGGCATGCTTCATGCACCATTGCAGTGAAGTCTGGATACATGGATATGAACGACCCCTGCCATTCAAGTTGTCCCTTCTCACGCGCCATCCATAGGGCAGTATCCCGGTCCCTAAAATTCAACAGATGGGCTATATTCGGTCTTGGCCGGCAACCCGGATTTTGTCGTGGCCCCATAATGAGATATGTGCGTTCCACCACACATGTGGTAGTGAAGGACGCACTACCAAAGAGATCCGAGAGGAGTGTTTCCACAAATTTAGCCAGCCGCTCAGTATTGGTGGATTCGGGCACCCCCATAATCCGTATGTTATTTTGCGCCCTCATATCCTCATTCTTAATGGTGTCTGCTTTAAGCAGCTTCTCCATTCTTTCATACTTTTTGGTGGTCTGGACGGAGCCATCTTCTAGGTCAGAAATTCTGTCCTCTGCCATGGTCAAGCACCCTTCGTGTTGATCAAGTCTTGTCCAGGGCATCAAAGTGGGTGCAAGTGCCCTAACCTCCTTCCTGAGCTACAATAATATAGTGTCAGGCCTGGCCGCTTCGGTCGTGTGCGTCACTCCACTCTCCGCCATGTTGGCCTGCTGCGTCGCTGTGCTGGTTCCAGGCGTTTTAAATGACAAGGTACTTTGCCTAGGGTCTTTACGACCCATGCCCCAATCTGGTGTATTACAGTGGTCAGTCTCGTAATTTCAGCCCCCTACTAGACACACTGCACGACTTGAGAAGACTAGGCACCTGGCCGAGGTAGGTCGGATCCCCAGCGTGATCCTGCACTGAACTGTCGTCCTCCAACATTGTTTGTATCTCTCTTTAGTAGCTTTATTTTGGTTTTGTTATTGCACCACCATTAGGGCTTGTGCATCCTGCCGTGGGACGCTACCACTGGTGCTATCCTTCTTGGGGGGGGAGGCCACGTTGCCGGCGCAGCAGGGGGCTTAAAGCTGGGGGAGGGCTACTAGTATTGGTCCCACAGCTACTGGCCCGACTGCCAGTCCCAGGCTCATCCGTGGCCCCTGTCTCCATGGGGCCACAGGGGATCGTCCACTGGTCTTATTAGGGTGTGGCTGGTCGCTTTGGGCAACCACCAAAGCTCACCCCACCAGGGTCTCCTGCTCTGGGCCCACAGCAGTCTCAATGGGCCACACCACTGGTGTTGTGCCTCTTGGGGGGAGGCGGGCCGTGTTGCTGGTTTAGTTTAACAGGGGTGAGGAAGCGGGGGAGCCACCCATACAGGTCACTTTTGGTGAAGATCTGGCCGCTCTGAGCGCCCCCACCACGATCGTTTACCCCGACGGCGTCACTCCTTCTGGGCAAACAGCAGCCCCCTCCGATCCCGCCTCGACGCCCGCCAGCCCAGCTCACGCGAGTCCCTGGCTTCCCATGAGGCTGCAGGCTGCTCCTCGCCCGATCTCCAAACTCCGGTGCCGATCCGCACTGCAATCGTACCAAGGGCTAAATTTCCTACTGACAGCCTCCCCACCGTCTCCTACGGCATGTTCCAACCCGTCGGTACCGGCGGAGTCACCAGGGCGGACATTCCTTACAAAGTCAGCGGCGGAGCTACAAGCCTACACGAACATTAGTTTCAACGGCTTGGCCATGCCCCCAACCCTGCAGAGCATTAATCGGTCAACTAAAACCCAGGAGAAGAGCAAAGTATTGAACCTTATAGTTGGGAAAAGAGCTGAAGTAGAAAGGAGGGGTGCGTCGCAGCAGGAAGTGCCAGACGCTGTGTGTGGTGTCAGGGTGGCAGGTTATGTGGGGATGCCTTATGCGTGGGGATGCCTTATGCGTGGGGATGCCTTATGCGTAGCAATGCCTCCATTTAGCAGTGTGACATTCTTTTAAACCAAAATCTCTTTAATTCAAATATCCTGCATGGGAAAACTTCCACGACAATCCAAGGCGAAAACTATGGTGACAAATGGGGGTGGGGTCGCACACTACTCACACACCGGCGGTGTCGCCCCTAAGGACTCTGGTCAATGTAGTAAAGTGTTCGCGATGCATCATCTTTCGATCTTCTGCTATCTTCGCTGTCTTTGCCATCCCTGGACACGTGTTTCGGGGTATTACCCCTCATCAGCAGGGATAGGCCGTGTACTGGGGTTGCCGATGGCTGCCAATATCTGCCAGGTATAGTACCACTCAGGCGCATAGGTGCGGGATCCCAGGCTTGTCAGCCCGCTGCTCAAGGGAGCTTTAAAGTTACAAATGGGGTGGGGTCGCACACTACTCACACACCGGCGGTGTCGCCCCTAAGGACTCTGGTCAATGTAGTAAAGTGTTCGCGATGCATCATCTTTCGATCTTCTGCTATCTTCGCTGTCTTCGCCAGGTATAGTACCACTCAGGCGCGTAGGTGCGGGATCCCAGGCTCGTCAGCCCGCTGCTCAAGGGAGCTTTAAAGTTACTACATTGACCAGAGTCCTTAGGGGCGACACCGCCGGTGTGTGAGTAGTGTGCGACCCCACCCCCATTTGTAACTTTAAAGCTCCCTTGAGCAGCGGGCTGACGAGCCTGGGATCTCGCACCTACGCGCCTGAGTGGTACTATACCTGGCAGATATTGGCAGCCATCGGCAACCCCAGTACACGGCCTATCCCTGCTGATGAGGGGTAATAACCCGAAACACGTGTCCAGGGATGGCGAAGACAGCAAAGATAGCAGAAGATCGAAAGATGATGCATCGCGAACACTTTACTACATTGACCAGAGTCCTCAGGGGCGACACCGCCGGTGTGTGAGTAGTGTGCGACCCCACCCCCATTTGTAACTTTAAAGCTCCCTTGAGCAGCGGGCTGACGAGCCTGGGATCCCGCACCTACGCGCCTGAGTGGTACTATACCTGGCAGATATTGGCAGCCATCGGCAACCCCAGTACACGGCCTATCCCTGCTGATGAGGGGTAATACCCCGAAACACGTGTCCAGGGATGGCGAAGACAGCGAAGATAGCAAAAGATCAAAAGATGATGCATCGCGAACACTTTACTACATTGACCAGAGTCCTTAGGGGCGACACCGCCGGTGTGTGAGTAGTGTGTGAGCCCACCCCCATTTGTAACTTTAAAGCTCCCTTGAGCAGCGGGCTGACGAGCCTGGGATCCCGCACCTACGCGCCTGAGTGGTACTATACCTGGCAGATATTGGCAGCCATCGGCAACCCCAGTACACGGCCTATCCCTGCTGATGAGGGGTAATACCCCGAAACACGTGTCCAGGGATGGCGAAGACAGCGAAGACAGCAGAAGATCGAAAGATGATGCATCGCGAACACTTTACTACATTGACCAGAGTCCTTAGGGGCAACACCGCCGGTGTGTGAGTAGTGTGCGACCCCACCCCCATTTGTAACTTTAAAGCTCCCTTGAGCAGCGGGCTGACGAGCCTGGGATCCCGCACCTACGCGCCTGAGTGGTACTATACCTGGCAGATATTGGCAGCCATCGGCAACCCCAGTACACGGCCTATCCCTGCTGATGAGGGGTAATAACCCGAAACACGTGTCCAGGGATGGCGAAGACAGCGAAGATAGCAGAAGATCGAAAGATGATGCATCGCGAACACTTTACTACATTGACCAGAGTCCTCAGGGGCGACACCGCCGGTGTGTGAGTAGTGTGCGACCCCACCCCCATTTGTAACTTTAAAGCTCCCTTGAGCAGCGGGCTGACGAGCCTGGGATCCCGCACCTACGCGCCTGAGTGGTACTATACCTGGCAGATATTGGCAGCCATCGGCAACCCCAGTACACGGCCTATCCCTGCTGATGAGGGGTAATACCCCGAAACACGTGTCCAGGGATGGCGAAGACAGCGAAGATAGCAAAAGATCAAAAGATGATGCATCGCGAACACTTTACTACATTGACCAGAGTCCTTAGGGGCGACACCGCCGGTGTGTGAGTAGTGTGCGAGCCCACCCCCATTTGTAACTTTAAAGCTCCCTTGAGCAGCGGGCTGACGAGCCTGGGATCCCGCACCTACGCGCCTGAGTGGTACTATACCTGGCAGATATTGGCAGCCATCGGCAACCCCAGTACACGGCCTATCCCTGCTGATGAGGGGTAATACCCCGAAACACGTGTCCAGGGATGGCGAAGACAGCGAAGATAGCAGAAGATCGAAAGATGATGCATCGCGAACACTTTACTACATTGACCAGAGTCCTTAGGGACGACACCGCCGGTGTGTGAGTAGTGTGTGACCCCACCCCCATTTGTATCTTTAAAGCTCCCTTGAGCAGCGGGCTGACGAGCCTGGGATCCCGCACCTACGCGCCTGAGTGGTACTATACCTGGCAGATATTGGCAGCCATCGGCAACCCCAGTACACGGCCTATCCCTGCTGATGAGGGGTAATACCCCGAAACACGTGTCCAGGGATGGCGAAGACAGCGAAGATAGCAGAAGATCGAAAGATGATGCATCGCGAACACTTTACTACATTGACCAGAGTCCTTAGGGGCGACGCCGCTGGTGTGTGAGTAGTGTGCGACCCCACCCCCATTTGAAACTTTAAAGCTCCCTTGAGCAGCGGGCTGACGAGCCTGGGATCCCGCACCTACGCGCCTGAGTGGTACTATACCTGGCAGATATTGGCAGCCATCGGCAACCCCAGTACACGGCCTATCCCTGCTGATGAGGGGTAATACCCCGAAACACGTGTCCAGGGATGGCGAAGACAGCGAAGATAGCAGAAGATCGAAAGATGATGCATCGCAAACACTTTACTACATTGACCAGAGTCCTATGGGGCGACACCGCCGGTGTGTGAGTAGTGTGCGACCCCACCCCAATTTGTAACTTTAAAGCTCCCTTGAGCAGCGGGCTGACGAGCCTGGGATCCCGCACCTACGTGCCTGAGTGGTACTATACCTGGCAGATATTGGCAGCCATCGGCAACTCCAGTACACGGCCTATACCTGCTGATGAGGGGTAATACCCCGAAACACGTGTCCAGGGATGGCGAAGACAGCGAAGATAGCAGAAGATCAAAAGATGATGCATCGCGAACACTTTACTACATTGACCAGAGTCCTTAGGGGCGACACCGCCGGTGTGTGAATAGTGTGCGACCCCACCCCCATTTGTAACTTTAAAGCTCCCTTGAGCAGCGGGCTGACGAGCCTGGGATCCCGCACCTACGCGCCTGAGTGGTACTATACCTGGCAGATATTGGCAGCCATCGGCAACCCCAGTACACGGCCTATCCCTGCTGATGAGGGGTAATACCCCGAAACACGTGTCCAGGGATGGCGAAGACAGCGAAGATAGCAGAAGATCGAAAGATGATGCATCGCGAACACTTTACTACATTGACCAGAGTCCTTAGGGGCGACACCGCCGGTGTGTGAGTAGTGTGCGACCCCACCCCCATTTGTAACTTTAAAGCTCCCTTGAGCAGCGGGCTGACGAGCCTGGGATCCCGCACCTACGCGCCCGAGTGGTACTATACCTGGCAGATATTGGCAGCCATCGGCAACCCCAGTACACGGCCTATCCCTGCTGATGAGGGGTAATACCCCGAAACACGTGTCCAGGGATGGCGAAGACAGCGAAGATAGCAGAAGATCGAAAGATGATGCATCGCGAACACTTTACTACATTGACCAGAGTCCTTAGGGGCGACACCGCCGGTGTGTGAGTAGTGTGCGACCCCACCCCCATTCGAAAACTATGGTGGATGTATAGTAAGAACAGCCACAGCAGGAGAATCTTTCCACGCCGTGAGGGCAACGGCTTCACTCACCTGCTTTTCCCGCTGTGAGGGCAACGGCATTTCCACCTTGTGATTCGCGCTGTGAGGGAAACGGCTGCAGGGTCGTCACGCCGGACCCACCAGCAGCGGGAAAACCACAACTCCCAGCTGCCCCGGGGTCCGGCGCAGCAGTAGTGACGCTCCCGATGCGCCCGGAGGCGCGTTAAGAGCAAGGAACACCTCCCGGGACGCGCGCGGGCAGCGCCGGGAGTGTGGCTGTCCGGGGCCGGGCCACCCCTCTAACATCTACCTCATACCAAGGTACTGTACCAAACTATCCTCTTTGCTGAACTATCATGGGGGGAAGGAGAACTGATGGTTGTAAACCTAACGGTGGGGGAGGAGCGACTCTGGACTCATACTTGGTAAAAGTATCAAGCATGTTAAATGAGGAAATCGAAAGAACAGAAAGAAGGCTCTCGCTGGATCCAGGTTGCACTATTACTGCCATGATGCAGGACATTCCTGTAACACAGACTGAATCCCCAGGTCTACCCCGGGACTTAATAGATCTGGTTGATCCACTCTCTATGTCAAAAAGTAGTCATGTCCAATCCCTAAATGCCTCCCCTTTGGGTATTACTGAAGATGTGCCACCTTGCATCTCCCCGTCACCCGCACCTGTTGTGAGACGATGTACTAGGGCTGGTGGGTTGGTACCTCCTGGAAAGGCAAAACAAAAGGGGACAAGGTATTCAAAAGCAAGGCCAAAAACATCTAAACAACTACCTCCCACTCCCCAACCTTCATTAGAGGACTTATCCAATACTATCTGGGTCACTCTTAAAGAAAAATTAGATCTCACTTTGATCCCTATCTTGACCAGGTTATCCATCATTGAAGATAGGTTGATGGTCTTGGAGCAAAATGGTGGTTTGATATCTCAGCCTAATGCCCCCATAGTAGGATTAGCATCACATCAGGTGCCGGATGGCCAGTCAGTTATCACAAAGGGGCAGGTACATCCATCCCCTTTAACTCAGGGCATTTTGGCCGTAGAGGGGCTAGTACCTAAAGATCAAGACCTCGCAACAACTGCCGTAAAACATGCTAGTGGACCAACAAACCAGGAGAGAGGGACCACGCACACTACTACTCTAGCTATTGCTGTAGGTGCCTCCTCAGACACACATACTGAACCCCCACAAGCTAGAGAGTCATTTCAATTCATTCCTGAGGCCCTACCCCTAGTACTTGTCTTGGCTAATGATCCCCCTCTGGGACCTGGCTAAGTGGAAACAGCAGCCTCTTTAGTTGACAAAGCCTCGCAGTGGTTGACTAATAATATGAGGATATCCCCTAGGGGCAAACAGCAACTTGCAGGGGAAATCATAATGGCTAGAAGGGTGACATGGCTAGGCGATCACAAGAAAAAATTCAGGGTCGATTGTACAGCTATGAATTTTTAAGTCCTCAGGTGCTGATTGATGTGCTGGCCATTTTACTTCCTCCACAATTAAGGAACTCATCAATAATTCCTCTAACTTTAGAATTCTTTTACGATAGGAGTTGGTGGGTAATGAATTTAAGTCGATCTAGGTCAAGGCGTTTCTATCCATCTAGGCCAATTGGAAGAGCTACCCCACTTATGATGGGCGGAATCAGTTTGAGAAATCGGTTTGGGGTTCTGACTGACATGGAGGAATGCGATTGACTGTATGGTGATCATAATTACTTTCAGGGAGAAAGAGAGGGAGGGAGCATAGTAGAGTGTACGATCCTCTGGATCAGGGTAAGGTAGTTACTAGTAAAGATTTGCAACCATTGTTAAAATCATTGGAACCACCGCAAGTGAATGTTGTGTCTATCCATATTGGTGACTCCCTGCCCGTGACAGGTCTGAACTCTACCAGGGAGCGTGATTTTTGTAAAACAGGTAGTGATCTGCCGGAGTCAAATTCCCCAAAGTACATAGAGAAACCAACAGAGACAGAGGGTGACATTCCAGGAGTTGAGTATTCTTTGAATGTATCTACTACACCCCAAAACAAGGAAAGGTTGTCCCTGTTCACATGGAATATAGCGGGAACAGGCAATAAGATATTATCCCCCGAATGGTACAGGTTTATTGACCAGCATGATATCAACTTTTTCCAGGAGACTTGGTCAACAGCTCCAGTCTTTCGTCTGGGGTTTTTTAACTTCTATGTTCCCGCTATCAAAAAATCGGCCAGTTGGTGGCCTTATAATCTGGGTCCGTCAGACCTTACGATGTAAGGCGCATCAAATTATGTCCCCAATGCATGACATTATGCCAGTTATACTTGAATGGACAAATGGTATTAGGGTGGCTATTTTTAACGTCTATGCTAGGGGGCTAGCAGGGGGACATATATCTGAGGTAGTAGCCGCTCTTGACTCCCAGCTTGAGGTCCTCCCAGAGCAGTTAATTTCTATAGTGGGTGGTGATTTTAATACAACCTTTGAACCACTAGGTCAAGAGGACCAGATTCTCACTGCAGATGAGGATAACAGATAGGGAATTCCACAACTTGAAGTACCCACTGTCAAGAGATGAACAGCTGCAGCCATACAACTAAAGGCATTGTGCCTAGAAAGAGTGCTTAGAGCAGCTAATGGAAGAACCCCCTCTGATCGACAGGGAGCAAACACTTTTGATAATGGAAGGTATAGTAGTCAAATAGATTATTTGTTGGTGGACATAAGATCATGGCATTACTTGGTGGATATGGCCGTTAAACCTAGGCTGGAAAGTGACCACAATCCCCTTTGTTCGATATTTTAAGCACATTTTGGGGTTAGAGATGACACCCCAAGGGGAGGGATGAACACATTAGTCATAGTCGCCTCAAATAATATGCGCCATATCAAATGGGGTAAATTCATTGAGAACCCTGAGAAATTGGAGGCGCTTAAAACCGAGGTTGTCAGTGAATTAGCCCTTTTGAATCCACAAACCTGTAGCCCGGATTTCCCCAAAATAATGCTAGAGGCACACACTAATCTTTTTCTAGACTCAAATCTTTTTTTAGTAAGGCCACAAATTTGGATAAGGGAGGTAAAAAGTCACACATGGCTAGGTGGTACAACGACGCATGTAAATTAGCCCGCCAAAATTTGAGTGTGGAACTAAGGTCAAAGAATCCCTTTAGAGTGAGAGAGGTAAGGGATTCATATAGACGCGCACAGAGAGATGCCAAAAGACAGTGGGACGAGGACAGGTGGCGGGATTTGAAATCAGCTTGTGCAGTAAAAGACTCCAAGTGATTTTGGAATATCATGAAATGGGATAGGGGAGGATTAGAAGAACCCCCACAAAATAATGTTGCTAAATCCCAGTGGTTGGATTTCTTCAAACCACAATATGCCTGTAGCTTGGCAGAGACAGAGTCCCCGCTACCACCCACCATCTTTTTCCAAAGCCAGCTTTTTACTATGAAAAATGTGAGTATAGCATTAGATTGTGTGACTAATGGCAGAGCTCCAGGCATGGACGGCATTCCTGCTGATGTCTTTTTAAGTGATAGACCGTCTTGGTGCCAGTATTTTTCATTTCTAGCTAATGCAGTGGCTAGGGGTGCTCCGATTCCTTTCTCGTGGAAAGGAGCTGAAATAATTCCGGTTTTCAAGAAGGGTGATAAATCCCTCCCAAGTAACTATAGACCTATTAGTCTTATAGACTCAGCTCAAAAACTCATTGGTCGACTAGTCCAAAACAAAATACAAACATGGGTAGAGGAACACAATATTTTATCCCCATTCCAAGCCGGTTTTCGCCCCTGCACTAGTTCTATTGGTCAAGTCTTTTATTTTATTGCACTTTATCGGAGGAATGTTGTTTTAACTAAAGGGACACTTTATGCAGTCTTTGTAGACCTGAAATCGGCTTTCGATTTAGTCCCCCGCTCTAAACTGTGGAAGGTTTTGGCTGAATTAGGGATGTCCCCTGAGCTATTGACCTTCATCGTCCGCCTACATGAGAACAACTTCGCTAGAATTAGATGGGGAGTACAGGGTGAGGTTACCGACGCATTTCCTGTCGAGCGAGGCGTTCGGCAGGGATGTGTCCTGGCTGGCACCCACACTGTTTTCACTATACATAAATGGTATAGTGGACCACCTACACAGTTCCCCCACAGATCCTCCTGTCCTAGCCGGGGTCCGGGTACCTGTTCTCCTGTTCGCGGACGATACGCTGATTATCTCGCGGACTCCGAGTGGGCTGCAGAAGGCCGTCAATGCATTTGGGGAATTTTGCCAACTGCGTGGACTTGAGATTAACACCTCAAAAACCAAGTTCATGTCCCTGAATCAGCGGAAAACCTTCAAAGGCAAAATCATCCTGAATGATATTCCCTTAGAGGAAGTGGAGGCCTTTACCTATCTAGGTATTTTACTTCAGAGCAACATGAGTTGGAAAGGTCACACAGACATGGCTATTTTAAAATTCCATCAACTTGCAGGTGCCCTATCCTCCAAACATAAATCCTCTCTTACAAAGCCAATTACACCTGCTTTGGAGATTTATAATATAAAAGTATTAAGTGCTACTTTGTATGGATCAGAGCTTTGGGGATTTTCAAACTTGAGCCAACTGGCAACATTGGAGAGGAAATTTTTACGTAGTTTGGTTGGCGTTCCCCAAAGCACTCCTACTGCTCCGCTTTTTCTTGACTTAGGTAGAAAAAATGTGGTGAACATAGCGAGATTACGACCACTATTGTATTGGAGATGAATCTGCATCACTCCAGAATTGGCTCATTACGCCATTGCATTGAGGGATGTGATCAAGGCAGATCGTTTCCATGCAATCCAGTGGCTTAAAGAGCTAAGGATACTCTTAAAAGAGCTGGAACTCAGCCAGTTATGGGAAGAACCTGACATGTCAACTTTCCCTTCAAAAAAGCAACTGAAAGATAAATATTGGGAAATGGTCTGGGTAAAAATTCATAGAGGTAGAATTAATACCAACCTAACTGGCCGTTTTCTAGATTATAAATCACGTCCCCTTTGTGAGGCATACTGGTACATCATAGAGTGCCCTCTAGACCGCAAATTGTATTTTCAATTCAGGGTAGGGACACTTTCTGTAAAAGCTTTTACCTGCAAATGGGCACCATTAAGAGACGATCAATGTCATAATTGTTTAAATTTGGTTGAGACCATAGCACATTTATTTTTTGTATGCCCCCTTTATGTTGCCCCCTCGTCGCAAATGGCTAAAACCCATTTGCTTAAACTTGGGTACCCGAAGGCATATAGAAGCCCTAAGGATATTAGAGTCAGACTGCTCACCCTGTATAGCGGTTGCTGTAGCGAAATTCCTAAAGTGGGCCTGGATTATACGAACTCGCACTTTCCAGCCACATGATGATAGCTAGCAAATTACCTGTTGTTTTTAAAATTGGTTTCATCTATGTAGTAATTTTTAATCGACCATAAATGTCTTTTAGAAAAATCTGCACTACAAACGACAGCAATCAGGGAATTTAATAACTTTTTAATATGTGTATTGTTATGTATTATTTATAGTGTATTGTATTGTGATGTATTGTGTGTTGCTTTTATGACATCCTGTCGAATAAAGATTTTGAAATTTGATTTGAATTTGAGAAAGGAGGAAAGAGACAGTTGAAGCTTATTTCCCATTAATTACAACCATCAACGTGAAACCATATTTTAACTAAAGTGCCGCGGCATCAGATGTTTTATTTGACCAGATTTAGACTTGGTTTGGCCCATTTCCTGGTCTCTTATCCTTCAGACGCCTGTGTCAACAGAGATTTGCTCCCGTGTCCATGTAACTCATTAACTTTCCAGTCGCACTTGTTTTTCTTTTATAATCTATATAAAGATCCGAGAACACATATCTTAAGACCTTTGCTCAGGAGCATTAACAGAGAATGCAAGGCGGCGCTGGAATATCTCCAGTTAATACAAACTGATGTGGTTTGCCATGTAATCTATAGAATTATTACTGATGCTGTTAAGCAGCGTAGATTAGTAGCGAAATTAAATGTGATGTGTACATAGCACTGCGCCTAACAAATAATGAACAAGACAGTCAATCAGGTTGGTTTAAAGGGAAATAAAAAATATCTGCGATGGAAGTGTTTTTTATATCTTTTGGATACCATTTGTGATTGTTTTTAGTATTTCTACGCACTAAGTCACTTTATGTACGAATTGTCTGTAAATTATTTTTAGATATTTTTATTAATCTGTACTGTTCCGTCTCTTTATTCCATTCTCTTTTGTTTTAAATGTGTGACTAAGATGGTGCATGGTTTGATTTTAAGTAAGATGACTTCATCTTTTAGGAAAGTGTTTGCTAAGAATGAACTGTGTTTTATGGCCACTATTTTATCGTTTTGTTAAAACCGAACAAAGATTGCAAACTGAACTGAATATTGATCCTTAGCAGGCTTCTTTTTCCCATTCGGCGACCAGACTTTGGAATGCCCTCCCCTTTGCCATCCGAGGAAATAGCAACCTCCTCTCATTCAGAAAGGCCTTGAAAACGCATTTGTTTGCTAAATCCTGCTGATCTGCCCCGAGCCTGCGCTAAACCATTTTATCTTCAAGCGCTGCGAGGCCCTAGGGCAGTTATGCGCTATACAAATGCAATTTTTCATTTCATTTCATTTCATTTCATTTCATTTCATTTCATTTCTCGCCTGTGACAAGGTAAAGCAGGTATAGGGACTGATTAAACAGTGATAATTATTTATAGCCAAGATCCTTCTTGCCATTCTGAGACAAAAACCAGATAGTGTGACACTGACCTACAATAACTGAGCAACCCACAATATGTATCCCAAGTAGAAAATCTTCATTCAGCCATTCTTTTCCATGTGTGAAGAACAGAGTAGCAGAAATGTGTTAAATGCCCACAATTATTCTGCTGCAATCAAATCTTAAAGAGGGACAATTGCATGTCCATCAATGCACTTCCTTTACAAAGGGTGAGGCTCAGCTGCTGGAAAAGGGAGCATGAATGAGGGGTAACGATGTAGGCATGGAAATTGAAATAAATAATTATATGTTACTTCAAAAAGCAAATTCAAGGAAAGGGTACAAAAAAAATGTAGTTCGGAATAAGATAAAAGTATGGTAGAATCCACACCAGGAATGAACAGAAGGAAATAAAAGCAAAATTCTTTATAAGCACCAGAAAACACCAGCACTGTGACATTTCAAGATAGAAAAATGAGTAAACATAGATAACCACTGTTTTTTTTACAATGTTTGACCCATACGGGAAATTACAACAAATTGAGAGTCAAAACACTACAGCCTAATTACATGTTTATTTTGGGAAAGTTAGCTTGAAAAATAGGTTTGACCAAAGATGGAGATGTTTAATGGAAAAAGTAAGAGAAATAATTTACTTTACCATTTGGTTGACTGCAGTTAAAGGATGATTACAATAGGTAATTATGTAGTTAAGAGAAAACACACTCCACGTTCATCAAAAAACATTCTGCATGCAGAAAAGCAAGAATGCTGAAGCTGTTCTGTTGAAAGTTTCCCTCAAGGTGCAGCCACCATTGGGTACTAACTAGAAATGGAATAATTCGGTTTTTTTAATCTTTCATGAATACAATGTTTATTGCATCGTAAGAGTAGACAATGATTTTATCAAGCAGTGCTAGGCTACAGGCAGAATCACAGAAAACTAAAGGTAAGGCGAGTCTGGAAAGAAGAGATAAATACTGTGATCTGCTTATCCACAAAGAACGGTCTCTTTCTAGGATGCAGAACCCTCATCCATCAATGGTGGCATGCCGCATCATTGGGTCCCCTCCTTATTCAGAACAAATTTCGTACTTCTCTGAATACGCTCCTAATGAAACTAGCTCTTATGGAGATTATTTTCAATGAGAGACTGATAATTTAAAGAAGAAGGTAGGATCCAAACTGTTATTGAAGTAAAATTACCTTGTGGTCAACTAATACGATTTTGTTAGGTTTGCATGCTGTTGGGAAGGTTACAAATACATTCAGAGTTTAATGTCTGGGACTCCTATCAACCCCTTCCCATTCTGGTTAACATATTCCAGCCACCCTCAAAAGCTTGAATGGTGTCTGTGGCCTTCTTCAGGACCTGTGTATCCCTAACACTGCCTCTACCCTATTTGTGTGATCACAAAGTAGAGGATGCATGGTACGATTAAAATGTGTAAGATTGGATGGATTGGGACAGATCATAGGTGAAAACACAGGCACCACCCTTTGGTGAATATGGACTATGAGGGTAGGGATCACACACTTCCCTGCCATATGGCTTACACCAAAGTTACTGTAGGCTAACCACTGTAGATGGGTGAATTTAACCCAGAGTATTGGCATTACGTTTATACTGCGTTTTACACATTCCTGGAGTCAGGAGTTCAAGTCCCACTGCAGTTAGGTGACAGGTAACTGCTTTTACAATTAGTTCATTTTTTATATGCTGACTCTAAATACAAAATACAAAGTGTGATAACACATTTGGATGCACATCACCAGTGATACAAACACACATTTCAACGATATGGATAAAAACGAAAAAGGAGAGAATCTTTACAGCAATAACTAAATTAATGGAATACATTTTAGCACCCACAGAGATGTGAAGGAAAAGCACCCTTATAATGAAGAAACCTTATTTTCAGATTCATTTACATCGAGTACTATTCGTAAGATTTTTATAGCAGCGGAGACATTAATCTGAACAGAGGCTCATCTGAGTTATGTCAAGTAAGTTTAACAAATGGCAGGTGAGAAAAAGAGCATTCCTCACTATCAAATACAATGCTTCATTCCATGTAAAGTGTGCCATTACTTCAACATTTAAATATATATATATATATATATTAAGTCAAGTTTACTTCAACCACAAAGTAATAAAAGTTATGAAGCTGGAACATTGATGAGGACCAGTGTTTAAGAATTATTTATTTTTTTGCTTACTACCTACAAAACCTTGCGTTTTTTTTAATACTGTGGTCAAGGTTTTGAAATTTCACTACTGATAATAATGTGTGGTCTGAAGAATGAATGTTCAATCTTTAAAATAAGAGTGTGAGGACAACCCTTAAATTGACTTTAACTGCTTATTTAGGGACTGAAAAAGAATGTCCAATGCCTTCCCCTCAACCACCACCTCCTACGGAACGTCATTTTTTCTTTTTACCCTGCAGTATAGTTACATGTCAATCCTGCTCTGTGGCCTCTGCAGTTCCATACAGAGGAGATACTTCAAGTGCTCACGTTGAAATTAATGTAAGAGATATGACCAGCAAGGGATGATGCACTCAACTGGTTAGACTCCTTCCTCCCTTGCATACTTCTTCAATCCAGAGTGGGTGCTTATATATGAAAGGTGCTCCAAATGTCCTTACCTCCTCCCACAGTTTCACAGGAGGAAGGAAGCTGTGGAAGTTCTTAATGAATGACCATAGACTAGGCAGGGTCATGAAAGACTGTACGGATAACGAGCTCTGCCGTGCGACTAAATGACATTAATAAGAAAGTGCTGGACAAGCTACAAGGGAGAGAGAATTAGTGAGCTTATTCTTGTGTCTCTGATTTAAAAAAAGATAATTTATGGCAGATTGGTTCAAATATTTCCCTATGCCAGGATGAGAAGTTGGAAGTGGGCAGTTGCATGGAAAATAGAAGTAGGGGGTGGAAACACAGCAGAACGTCCTTGCCAAGCTTCACTCATTGCAAGGGCCTGCTGCTTCCACTCTTGTGTTTTGTTTCCTCTTAATACCCAGACACCCAAGCAGCCTATATGAAATATTAATCTGATTAATAATTATTGATTTTCGTACAGTTCAAAAGGTCGACTGGTTGAGCCGCGCATGTTTTACCTGCACATTTAAAAAAAGATATACTTTTGTTTACAAAAGATTCTACGGAGGTGATGATAAACTTCAGTGGATGTAATAACGAATACACATAGGTTCGAAATGAAACGTTATATCACTATTTGCCCCATGCACCAGCAAGGAATTAAAAAATAAAATCTACCCAGTCCACTTATCATTAAATGTATTTACTGACATATTTTACAACAAAATAATTCCTTCCGTTTTCGCAATGTACCTGCAACCAAGGAAAAGCAGAATAGATCTGCTTTATCCACGGAGTGGGCTGACTAAAGAAATAAAGAAGCATATCTATATCTCACTTACAAAGACATGAACATTAACACATGTGGCTGCAGAACCCATGTAGGGAAATAGAGGAGATTTCAGAACCACCGCCAGGGGGCACCTGTCCTTCCCTTCCTTTGTTCTGCATTCCTCCTTTTGGTAAAACATACTCCACAGTGATTAGTTTAAGGAAATAATTAATATAACTTGCCAATTCATAGCTCAATAAACTCATGCCAATAGGAAAAACTAATGATGTCGAAAATCTCCAGGGTCCTTTTATGTATTATTCTCAAATACAGATACATATTGGCAATATTTTATGATTCAAAGAGAACAATATTCAAATATATACTACTTTATGTAATCTTACTTACGTATTCAAATATCGATTTAACAATTTTCCAATCCTTTACAAATTAGTTAGGAAAAATACTTATGAAAAACGTTTTGCCTAATAAATATTCCCCAATTGGTTTTTTTCGCCATATGAAAGACTTTGAATTATCCTTCACTTAATGTGTAGTAGGAATAGTAAATCATATTGCTTAACAGCTCAATGTGGGCTCACAGACTACCCATCGTTGCAGTTGGCCTTGTAGAGTGCTTTGAACATATTTCAACGGGTCTGCTAAAAATATCCACTTCAAGCCAGGGAGCCAGATGGCACCGCAAGGCACAATTTTCTTCCGTGTGGGTGAAAACCAACAGCACACCGAATTAAGGAGTTATGGTGCGATATAGTCTCCTATCTTGGAACGTTAGGGGTGCTTTGCTCGGCAGTATGAGTAAAGGTCGAAGATGTCCAGGAAAAAGCCCTTCATTGTAGAGCTCTCCTTTTCAAATGCTGCTGCCTAGCTGCACTGTCTCTGCTGGAACAAGATTTCCTGTAGTATCGAGCTGCATACATTTGCATGTACACGCAGACACCGGACACTCACTGTGATCCCTGAAAAACATAATGTTGGGCATACACATTAGAGAGAATAGTGTTGCAGTAGCCTAAACCAAAATTGATTGGTTATTTTCTTATTTTTCTAGGTTTATCAGAGCATGCACCGGAAATAACTTTCCTTTTTCACAAGGATTGTCAAAGGCCCGTACCAACTTAATGGATAATTAATAATAACAAAAAAAGATCAACATACTGGTTTGCAATATTTGAATTCACTTTTATTGAATCTGCAAATAAACTCTTAACATACAATAATTAACTCGATCCATGAACTGTTTATTATGCAAACTAAATTGAGGGCTCGAAGCACACAAAACAATTCATGTTGGAATATTCAGTTCTTATTTTTAGTACAAGAGCCTTCTGAAAACTAAACCGGGTTGACTGTCCTAAGAGCACTGAAAGGATTATCACAGTGCAAATCTCTGCCCCCCCCCCGCCCCCACCGGTTTGTCAAGGGAGTGGAGGGGGTGAATCAACACCAAACCACTTGCTTACTAAAGCAGTGTGCGAGACATGCAACAAAACATGGTACAACAACAATCCATCCTTGAAGGCCTATTGGCTTTTACAAATGTTTTTCATAACAAATATATCAAACTTACTGCCTTTGCTGTACCTTTTCATAATAAAAAAAGATTAGACCTATGGCAGCAGACATAATGCCGTCAATAAACCAATCTGGCCTTTAGCCTTAAAAATTGACTTGTATCCATAACCAACTCAGGCCTGCTGTATTTGTGTTGAAATTTTTTATTGAAATATTCAAAGAAAGATACAAATATGATAACCAAGCAGAAAAAATATCATAGTAAGTGAATGAAAATATAAGTGATAATAAATCTTACGTAGAATATAGTAAATATGAGGAAATACATAACATATATTCCATAATCCAATATAAGGTAACAGTAGAAAGAGTGATGGACAAATCATGATATAAAAAACAAATAAAAAGGGAGAAAAGTAAATAAATAAATAATAAAGGAGGAGAGTACCAGAGCAACAATGGCGAGGAGGGGATGAAGTAGGAGAAAGGGAGGGGAAAGGATAGTTATAGTAAAGTAATAGAAAAGGAACCACTGAAGGAATAGAATTAAGTAGAGACAGTATGTGGAGGAGAAGAGGCAATAGATGTAGAGTCATCATCTACCGTGGTTTCCAAGGAAGGGGACCAAATTGGGAAAAAAATGGAAGCCTGATCCTGAAGATTATAAATTGTGCGTTCGTGTAAAGCCGTTTGCATCATTGCCACCAACCATTCTTCCTGAGAGGGAGCTGAGGGAGATTTCCAGTGACGTAGACATTCGCAAATGATATGTGTTATGTCACAGCCAGAAGCAGAACATCTCCAGCAAGAAGTATGAGATAACAACTTAGCTTGGTGTAACTTAACAGGAGACCAATGCCATTCATGGAGAATTTTGAAGATACAGAATTTAAGACGAGCTTCCCTAACACCTTTATGTAATCCTTCTAAAATGTTATCCCATTGAATATTGGAGTACACAATTGATAAACGGGATTGCCATTTCATCTGAAGAGCATGTGAGAGAGGCTGTGAGAAGAGAGGATGCAGAAACGTTTTATAAAGACCAGAAGTCACACCTTTAAGATTTCCCCACAACTGTAAATAAGACAAAATGGGAGATACTGAAAGCAGTTCTGGTGGAGAGCCTAAGTGTTTTGTGATACATTGTTGAAGTTGGATATATTTAGAGGATTGCAAACGTGGTAGATGAAATTCCTCACAAATTTGGGAAGAAGATTTAAAGGTTCCATCATGAAAAAGTTGATCAATAGAATAGATGCCAGCCTCTTTCCATAAAGGCCAGGACAAGGTACGGCCACCAATACGAATAGCTGAATTATGCCATAGGGGAGCGTTTATGTGAATTCGTGAGTTAGATTTTAGTATGCGATTACCTCTCTGCCAAGATTTATGCATTGCAGATAAAATAGGGTTTTTAGGATCAGAAGAACTAGTCCCTGTACCGTATAAAAGGGATAAACCTAAATCTTGAGCCAAATGGTGGCGTTCAAGTGCAACCCATTGAGGGATATCTTTAGATTTGGGCAGAAAAGATGAGAGTTGAGAGATATGAAGGGCAAGTGAATAATGCTCAATGGAAGGAAGACCCAAACCCCCATGTAGCTGATGGGCCTTTAATTTGGCCAAGGCAAGGCGTGGCTTAACCGAGGCCTGCTGTATTGAGCATAAGCATTCTGACAAGGCAACCCATCAGGCATACAGTCCCACCATTATAAATATGTACAACATTACAGTAGGTAAAACAATATACAACCCTCTAACAATGCACGCTGGGTTTGTCAGAGGATGTCGCCAATACCAAATTCCTTGCCTATAATGGAAATTAGTGAGTTTCCATGTAACAACATACCAGACTACAGCCTTAACACAGTGTATTAACAATCCACTTTTAAACGCATATTGGCTTAACATGTTTTACACAATAAATATACCAGGCCTCTTACCGTTGTCATAACTTTAAATACAAAATAGATTAGGTCTATAGCTTCGACCATGATCATTAGCTTATCACCATCACTAAATCAGTCCTGCTGTACTGAGCATGAGCTTTCCCACTATGCAGAAAGTGCATCAAGAACATTATTTTTTTAGTAGAAGTACACAACTTCTGCCCAATGAAAATCTGTACTCATGGGATTCGACATGGGGCACAGACAAGGCCCCTTCTCAGCAGTGCTTCTGAAACCTCTTTTTTGGTTGATCACATATGGCATAACAACTGCTGTGCTGGCCAGGCAGACCTAAAAAGGATAATAACTACATTGAGCAAATGTGCATGAAAACTCCACAGACTAACCAAGGTCATTTGAATGTCAAATGAAGCCAAGATGTTTTAGGTTTGGCCAGATACATTTTTAACTGTGTGTGCCACAGCTCGCGAGATAGGCAAAAAGGAAAAATAATAGATAATACTGAATGGGGTCGGGTGGGGGGGGGTGTAGTGTAATTTGTAATTTAACAGCATTTGTTATTAGTATGCGTATTGAGTGGCTGCATTGTAAAGCATTTAATATTTATTTTAGTTTATTTCCTTCCACACGTGAGGGGCAGGATTGGGTGGATTGTTGGGGGCTCGACTGCAAACGAGGACCTGTCCCAGCTGGGACCCTGATTTGCAGGTTGGTGACGCCTACCTCTCGCTTCTCAAATGTGCAGATCAGCTGGCACGATCACCCCCCCCACCACCTTCTTACTGCAAACCCAAAAGAGGTGGGTAGGGTTGGATAGGGTGTGTGGAAGTGTTGACGTCTGTGTCTGCAGTAAATGCAGCACTCATGGTGACACTTCAGGGGTCAAAGTTGCTGCCTGTCTGTGCGCTGTAGTCAGAGCTGTAGCGATATCCTGAAAGGGTCTTTAATTCTAGGCTCTGCATATATACTGTTGTTGCTCCTTTTTGAGACTGTTTGCGTCCCTGAAAGATCTCTGCCTTGATGATCCTCCACACACTTTCCATGCTCGAAGCAGCGGACTGATTTTTGTGTACATGTTAGCGGGTGCCAACAAAGTGCTGTGCCCCCTGCCCTGTGGCAACAGGAGCACAGGTATAGTGATCTGTTTAGGTGCTGTTGGATTGAGTACTCTAGGAGGTACAACACGATGCCAGCGGGAGGAGTCGTCTCTCTGAACCCCTGGGTCCACGTAGTGCTAGGGGTAGTGGACCACTGGGTTCTCAATGGTTGACGTTTCAAAGGAAAGAGGTAGAATGAAAGCAGGGATCATGTAGTTTCGTATTTATTTATTCAAAGTTTTATATAGCGCGAACAGGATCCTTACAGATATCAGAGCGCTTCACAAAGACAGGGTAGGGGCAGTAGGAGTCAACAGAGATAATGGAAACAGTATAATAGTCAATAACATGGTAATAACAGGGATAGTAATAACATACATAAAACAAATCAATATACAATCAGGTAAAGAAGTAATATAAGACAGCACAAGTCATTGATCCCACTACAGAGGTGTTCAGGTACCCCTTGGGTGTGTGGATGGCTTATACCAATGTTTTAGTATAGAGAGAATAATGAGTGGGGGCATCGGGAGAGTGGATCAGTAAACCAACGTGTATCATATCTTGGTCGGTAGTAAGAGAGTAGCGTAGTAGTGCCCCCATCAAGTAGAAGTATAGTGCCAAAGGACAGGGTGAGCAGTGATACAAAGCAATGCAGAGTCTCTGATCCAACACCTATAAGGTTCAGGAGATCTTGGCCAGAAGGATGGTTTTCACCTCTTTCTTGAAGAGTGCAGTGGAGGAGATAAGCCTGGTTTCAGGAGGGAGCGCATTCCAGATCCTGGGTGCCATTCCTGAGAAGGAGCGGTTGTATGTTTTCACTTTCCGGAATCTACGAGGTTTCAGGAGTAGATTTTTTGTACTCCTATTGGATCTCGAACCTCCCGATATAGACAACTTTTGAGCGAGGTAGTTGGGTGCCTTGTGGTGCACGGCCGCGTGTGTCATGACTGCAATTTTTAGATGTATTCTTGCTTCAAAAGGCAGCCATTTTAGAGACTAAGTCTGGGGATGTGTGCGAATGCTTTCTTGAGCCAGTAATGAGTCTCGCGGCAGCGTTCAGGGAGGCTCTTAAGGGTGCTGTTGTGGATAGCGGGAGTCCGCTGAGGGCCGCAATTCCGTAGTCTATTCGAGGGATGACTAAAGCTTGTACAGCAGTTTGGAAGTCTTTGGCAGGGAGGAAGGGTTTAATTTTCCTCATTGTGTTAATTTGGAAATTAGCTGCTTTTGTGGCTTTGCTAACGTGCTGCTGCATGTTGAGCTTGGCGTCGAGTGTGATGCCTAGGGATTTCGCCGAGTCCACGATGGTAGGTTGGACATTGAGTGCTGTTAGGTTGTTGAGCCAGGTTTGGGTGGTGGAAATTTTCGCCGGGGGTGAGATGAGTAGGAACTCAGTTTTCAGAGCATTTAGTTTGAGGTGATTATCGGCCAGCCAAGATTGAGTGTTAATAAGCGTGGAATTCAGATGTTTGATATCTTCCGGGGATTGTAGCTTTAGGTAAAGTTGTGTGTCGTCGGCGTACATATGGAATTGGACATTGGAAGCTTGGAGCAAGGTGGCGAGCGGTTCCATGACGAGGTTGAACAGTGTGGGGGAGAGGGAGGATCCTTGTGGAACACCTAGATCTGCAGGCACAGGTGTAGATAGCACATTGTCGATCTTGAACCTCTGAGACCGGTTGTGAAGGAAGGACGAAAACCAATTGAGAACAGTTCCCGATAGCCCCATTCTAGTGCTTAGCAGCTCCAGCAAGTTCTCATGTTTGACCGTGTCAAATGCTGACGAGAGGTCAAGAAGGATGAGGAGGCAGGACTCATTGCGATCAAGAATTTGGAGGGCGTCATCAATTATGTGTGTCATAGCTGTTTCCGTGCTATGTTTCGCTCGGAAGCCTGATTGATGAGGGTTGAGGAGGTCAAATTGGTCAATGTGTTTTGTTAGTTGGAGTTGGACACATTTCTCCAGCAGTTTGGCCAGGGTGGGGATATTGGTGATGGGCCGATAATTGTTTAGGTCAGACGGATCAGCTGTAGGTTTCTTGAGTATAGGCGTGACTTGCCCCACCTTAAGGGAGTCTGGAATGTGGCCTTGTTGCAAAGAGCTGTTGATGATTTTGGTCCAGAGAGGGAGGAGCAAGGGGATGAAGTCTTTTACAGCATTAGCAGGTAGAGGGTCTGTGAGGTGATTAGAGGGCTTCAAGGTGCAGAGCAGTTTGTGTATTGCTTCTTCCGAATAGGTATCGAAGTACAGCCAAGATGCCTTGTTTTTAGGTTGAGTGTCAGCCATTCTGGTGTGGTTGGGGTATCGGCTTACATCCTTGATGAGGTCATTTCTTATGTTGTCAGTCTTTAGCTTAAAGAAAGCAGAGAAGGCTTCACAGTGTGGGGTGTCATTTGTTGTGCTGTTTGATTGTATGGGTTGTGCCTTTGTTTGGGTCTTGATTAGTTCGAACAGCTTTCTTGGCCTGTTCTTTGCTTGGTCCAACTGGCGGCTGAAGAAGTCCGACTTTGTGCGCTTTATTTTCCTGAAGTAGGCCTTTCTCTTGTTCTTAAGCCTTTTGAGATGCAGTGTTGAAGGGTCCGATCTCCAGGTGCGCTCTGCCATTCGCATAGTACGCCTGTCGTCATTGAGTCTATCATCATACCAGGGGTTAGAAATTTTGGTGGAGACTCTTTAGTTGCAGAGGGGCGACTTCATTGACTATTGTATTCATAGAGTCAAGGTAGTGGTCAATCAGTGATTGAACATCCGAGGCACCTGAAGGGGGAAGGAGGAGGTTGCCGATGTGGGGAGGCAGGGTAGAGGGGTTAAGATTCTTCATATCCCTTTTCCATGTTTTGGATTTGATTGGTTGAGTCGGGTTAAGTTTAACTTTTTCATTGATAAAGAAGGTGATAATGTGGTGATCTGACCAATCGCAGGGTAGAATCGCCTCCAGTTGTGTAGAGTTCTCTTTGGCAATGATGAGATCGAGTATCGAGCCTTTGTCGTGTGTTGGTCTATCGCATATTTGGGTGAGGTCAAGCGCATTAAGGAAAGTTTTGAGACTATTCACCACTGTGTCTTTCTGATCGTTCCAGTGGAGATTGAAGTCACCCAGGTAGACTTGGGTGGTCTGCCGACCGGCATTGGAAGTGATCAGGTCCATGAGTTGTTGGGTGAATATGAGATTGTCACCAGGCGGGTGATAGATGAGATGTAAAGCACAAACTTGTTTGCCCTCGCTGGTGATGTCGAGGCAGAGGAGTTCACAGGATGAAAGGGAGGGGGAGGTGACTTTAGTAACGGAGAGGTTGCTCCTAAAAATGCATGCAATTCCCCCGCCCGTCTTGCCAGGAGACCTGCCCAGCCTAATGATGTGATAATTGGGGGGGGACTAGTATGTCCATAATCGGGGTAGAGGCTTCAGTGAGCCACGTTTCCGTTAGAATGGCTAGGTCCAGATCCCTAGCTGAGACGAGATCAGCGATGTCGGAGGAATGTCTCTGGGCCGATCTGCAGTTTAATAGGATGCATTTGAGTTTGGGAGAGAGAAGGGTGGTCGAGCTTTCTAGTGTGAGGGGAACTTTTCTGAGGTTGTTAGGGACGGAGCCTCTGTTGTTGAGTGTTGGGAGCCTCAGAGGGTTTGTAAGAATTGTGGGTATGGGGATGTGTGTGTTGGATATGTGTTTTACCGGACCTGGGCCATAAGAGCGTAGGAGAGAGCATAGGTCGCGGTCCGACAATGGGTTGAGGACACGACGGGGGCGGTGGGAGTTATTGCGAACGGGGATAGTCGGCCAGCGCTGGTGTCGTCGGAGGCGAGGGTATGTAGGGAGGGTGCGTCGTTTGTAGGGTAGTGGGATGGTGGGAGGTAGACTGGGCTGTGAGGAGAGAAGGTCTTTGATTGCGTGGACGTCTTTTTTGATTTGTAGAATTTCCTCTTTGACTTGTTGGAGGGTGGATAAAGTCAGGTCAGGAGGAGCATTGGGGATGGTGTTGGTGGTGAGAGCCATTGGTGAGTGGTTGAGTAGTGAGCTGGAAAGCGGGCATGGTATCGAGGGGGGGTATACTAGCGTTGTTGGGAGGTTCCGCGGTGCTAATGAGTGGGATGGCATTCAAAGTGTGGGCGTGTTTGTGGGCGAGGGGTGTGGGTGAAGTAGGTGAGGCAGGCGGTGGGTGGGAAGCATAGGTAGTGACGTCAGTGGGAGACGGTGCCGGTGAGTAGAAGAGTGAGTGAAGGCTGAAGACAGTGGGGGAGACAGGAGGGTAGTGAGGGCTGAGAGTAGGAGGTGGGAGAGAGGGGGATGCTAAGGTAAGGGAGGCGGTATGTTCTGTATCTTTTGTTGGGAGGGAGATAGTGTCGTGAGTGGGAGTGGGGAGGGAGCAGGGGAGGGAGAGGTGTCTGCCATGGGGGGGATGGGAGGGGGGGGTGGATAAACTCCGAATGGTGGTGTGTGCAGATGGTAGCGTGTTGTGGGTGGGAGTTGTTGTGTCAGGTGTGAGAGACTCGTGGGTGGGAGTGGGGAGGGAGATGGGGAGGGAGAGGGGTCTGTCGTGGGGGGGATGGGAGGGGGGGTGGATAAACTCTGGGCGGTGGCGTGTTCAGATGGTGGTGTGTTGTGGGTGGGGGTTGTTATGTCCGGGGGGAGAGGGATGGAGGGGGTATGGGTGGGGATAAGAGGGGTCATGTTAGAGGGGCGGCTAGTATATGAGGTGAACTTGGGGAACAGGTTGTCTAGTAGTTCCAAGTTCTTGTCCGTGGATTGAATTAGGACAATCCCGTTATTGTAGATAGTAATGGTAGACCTGCCAGGGAAGAGGTGGGAAGGTGTGATAGAGAGAGTTAGGCCATGAGTTGTTTTCCTGGTGGTGGAGACGGTGAGTAGGGATAGGAACGCTTTTCTCCATTGGGCTCTGCGTGAGGTGTGGAAGATGATATCAGTATTCAGGGCTCCATTGCCCGGTGAGAAGTAGGTGTTGGCAAAGGGTGTTTCAGGGTGCGACCTCAAGAAGTTGTGTTTAAAACGTTTAGTGGCATTTTTGGTGAGAGTGGAAGGGTAGTTAATTCTAAAAGTGTGCTTGCCGTTGAGCTCCATTTTAGAGAGGCTGTGGTGTTGGGTGTAGGAAATAGGACGATAATAGAAACTGTCAGCCGCTAGTTACAGGGCCAAGGAATGACACTAGTGAGTGACCAAAAGTATAAGAGGTAGAAGTCAGTGTGATCCACGAACAAACAGTGCGTAGGTGCAGCTTACCAAATGTATCCTATATACGAGGTAGCAGTCAGCTTACACCATGTACCAAATATGAGAGGTAGGACCGATTAGGTGGAAGCAAAATTACACATCAGAATGTACGAGGTAACAGCAGTGTAGTCTAGGTGTAGAAAGTGGCTGGGTGCAGCTTACATGACTGAGCGAAGTGAATGAGGTAGTAATAATCAGTGCAATATTGTGACGTAGCTTACATCGAAAAACCAACAAATAAATGAGGTAGCGAACAGTGAATGATGGGGATAAAGGTGAGATAGGTGCAGCTTACCGCATATAAAGTACAAAAATAGGGCTAAACTACTAATGAATTACTGAATCCAATATATGTGCATACAAATTACAGCAATAACAAATATGACACTGGAATATGAGGTAGCAATCAGTGCACTGTCGGTGGGTGAAAGTGAAGATGGGTGTATAATACATACAATGTAGGAAACCAGTAACAATAAAATAAAATAAAATACTGCAGTAAAAGGCAATGACTAGTCCATGATGGCCGCTGACTAGAGAGAGAGGTCAGTCTAAAATGGCCGCCAGATAGGGGGGCTGGAGACAGTAGTCCTTTTTTGTTGTTATTGCTTTGAGAGCAAGGAAGGGAAGTTCCAGGTTCCGTTTGAGCAAGCCCAGTTCCTAGCTAGATATGAGGTAGCGATGGTTGCATTACAGGTGAAGGAAAAGTGACATGAGTACCAGTTACGTAGAAAGTGCAGAATACGATTAGAGATAGCCTAAGGAGTCCAGTTCTTAGTACATATGGTGCAAAAAATGACTAGTCCAAGATGGTCGCCGAAGAGCCATTCTAATATGGCCGATCAGAGAGGGGAGATAGAGACATTAGTCCTCGGTCTGTTGTTATTACTTTGGGAACAGGGGAAATGCATTTTCTTTTCTGTTTGAGCAGTCCCCGCCCCCAGCTTGCTGGGCGAGAGTCTTATCTCTATTTTTGGAGGTCTTGTGTGGAGGAGTTAAGTTAAGGAGCCTCGTGGGCAACAGCGGTACCAGAGGGGATTTATAGCTACAGTTTTATGGCCCCAGCCATTTTGAACAATGGATGTGATTTAAAAAGGACGTGGTTTAAAAATGAGGGCCAGCGAGTGGGGTGGGGGGGAAATAAATACCTTATATGTTGAGTTTGCCAGCAGAGTGTTGCAGTTGTCGATGATCCGGCCATAAATGTGCACAGCTGCTGTTAGTGGCAGGTTGAGGTCTGTTCTTCTTCTTGCTGTAGCTTGCTTGTGTTGTAGATAGCTGATGGTGAAACGGGCTCTTAACCCTTCCTGTCCTGGGGTACAGGCTCACCGGCTGCAAGCATGCCCTCGTGTGCACCACCTAACCACAGGCAGGATCGTGGGGGGGGGGGCACGTCCAGCCTCACCGGTCTGGCAACCAGTGTCTGACGTGCCAGGAGAGCACGGGGGTCCCGCCGATCCGCACCGCCAGGCGTCTCACGGGTGGCTCACACAGGGTGTCTCACGGTGCTTGCTCCCGATGCTCCCGTTGCAGCCCTGCAACCACGCCTCTGATCCGCGCAGCGCCCGAGGCCAAGTGGGCTCCGGACCTCCGTCCCAGGTCCCGAGGGGAAACGCAGCAGCCCGGCGAGGCGGGGCAGGCTCTAGCCGCGGCCGCCCAGGCGTGTGCGAGTCCCCCAGCAGCTCCACAGGCTCCAGCCGACTCCGACCCTCCGCACTGACCCACCGAGCAGTCCTCCGTCCCCGAGCTCCAGCCTCCCAGTCTCGGCAGGGCGATGGGAGTGTCTGCAGGCGAGCGCCCAGGAAGAATCGCACACAGGGTGGCTCTCGGTGCTTACTCCCGTTGCAGCCCCGCATCCACGCCTCTGACCTCCTCCGCCTCTGATCCGGGCAGCGCCCGAGGCCAGGTGGGCTCCGGACCTCAGTCCCAGGTCCCGAGGGGAAACGCAGCAGCCCCTGCGAGGCGGGGCAGGCTCTAGCCACGGCCGCCCAGGCTTGTGCGAGTCCCCCAGCAGCTCCACAGGCTCCAGCCAACTCCGACCCTCCGCACTGACCCGCCGAGCAGTCCTCCGTCCCCGAGCTCCAGCCTCCCAGTCTCGGCGAGGCGATGGGGGTGTCTGCAGGCGAGCGCCCAGGAAGAATCGATCCAAGAGCGTCCAGGAGTAGTCCGGCGAGGATGAGGGGAGATCGCAGGTCTTCGCAGGCTCCCGATCTCCGTCAAGCAGGTAAGCGTCAAAACCAGTTACTTTTTTCAATCCAGTTACTTGGCAATCCAGTTACTTTTTGGTAGTAGATTTCCTAGACTGGTGGGTACTTAGGAGGGATAAAGCCCAAATTGGGATCCCTAGCACCGGGAGCTCTAACAGGAGCTCCTACCAGGCGGCCATCTTACAAAAAGATATAATTGTACACTGATCATACTGTACTGTAGAACCTCCAGAACCATCTGGATATCCTGGAGTATCAGCACAGGAGGTGAGGGGTAAGATAACCGAATAAACCTGTATATGCATTCCATGGATGAACGCCAGATGGGAGGTGAGCTGAGCAATGACCGAGCAAACCTACTAACCATATTAGTGCTTCCTACTGCTTGACAACAGATTCAGTGAGGCAGTGCTCTACTTCAAATGAAGTTGGAAACAAGGGGAAAAGACACCTTCTTGAAGGGCTGGCTATAGTACTTGCACAGAGAAGTGCTCGCTACGTTTGAGATGACAAAAGACCTGGGCAGGATGAGAGAGAGAAAACAATAGACGGGGACGGACTCCGCTCACAAAAATGAGGGCAGGGGTAGACAAACTGGTCAAAGCGGAAATACCCTAACTATAAATGATCACTTATTTCACTGTTCTTTGGTGTCTTCCTTAGTCTTCCTCACGTCTCTGGCAGCATCCTGGGTACTTCCAGAAGCCAGTGAGCACCCCTTAGTACCAACTAACCCATATCTCAATTTGTGTACAAGGGCGGTTACTTTACGTAAAACGTTACAGATGTCGTCCACTTCCCAGCAACTGAGCCATAGCACAGTTCACATGTCCAAGGAATCCCTCGACATGCCTGGCTTTCTTTTCAGTAACACACGATCTCCAAAAAGAGCTCCTTAAATTTGTGGTTACCTTTTTGAGATTGAGACGTGATTTGAAAACCTTGCTACTGTCTTCGTATTATTTGTAATGTTAAGATGATCACTGTTGATGTAAGTCTTTTCCGATGTTTGTTAAGTCAATGTGCAGTTTGTAAGGTTCTTTTTTAAGTGCTTTAAGTTGATAACGTGGCATGATTACAAGAAACAAATGTTCTTTTGCAAAGGAATAGTTATGGCATGATGAACGGAGTCCACGTGTCGCTATTATTTACAAAAGAAGATATATTTTATGGTAAATTGAGGGTATTTCCACTTTGATCAGACAGCACAAAATCTTGACTATTCCTGTGGTCTTGCATCATTCTGCTGTCATTGTCTAGGAGCTTTTCCTCCTTAGCCGTCAGTGGGTGGAGCTTGTTTCTGCTGTATACAGAAGGCAACAAGAGGCACTTCCAGCCACTCTTGGGGTAGCAACAACTGTAGCAGCGCATGGACCCTGGGTCTTTTCTCCTTGTGCATCAGGTAACTGCAGAGTATATTTTGGACAGTGTTGAAATGTCATTATTTTCCTTAGACAGTTATGTAAGGTTTGCAACTAATGGGTCCTCGTTTGCTCACAATAGAGCCGAAGGCAGTGGTATGAAACTGGATTGAAACCAGCCATCACTGTTGATTTGTTGTCATCCAACAACCTCACGCTTCAGGGATTTCCAACTTTTCAGCCTGTAATCCAAAGTACTGTTCTTTATATTCAAGCGCTTACAGTTTCAATTTTAGCAATGTAGATATGGACACAAAACTCACACCATTCAAAGCTCTATTAATGAAAAATCAAGAGCTTACTGAAAGTGACACATCCTATGAGGCCACTAGACAGCCATGATACCTGGCTTGGGTGTTCGAATTCACAGACAGACAGGTAGACACTCCATTCCAGAATGAAGCGTACTGCAGCTAAAGCCAAATGCAGAGAAGGATTTCAAATCAGGATTCACATGTGTCCTTTATTAGGTGGAACCTACCTGGCAGTGCAGCCTGTCTGGTTGAAACAGGCCTATTATCAGCTTAACCCCTTCGACGCTGGCGGGATTCCCCCGCTGTGCTGGGGGGCGGGGGGCGCGTACAGCGCCCCCATGCTCATGACGAGGTCAGCTCGCCATGAGCCACGGCACTCTGGTGCTCATGACGAGCTGAGCTCGTCATGACCGCGCCCGTTCCAATGGAACGTTCAGCACAGCAGGGGAATCAGCCCAGCGTGCGAGCGTTCCAAGTAACGGGCACGGTCATGACGAGCTCAGCTCGTCATGAGCAGCGGTGCGCCGTGGCTCATGACGAGCTGACCTCGTCATGAGCACGCAAGAGGTTAACAGATCTTATAGTGGGCATAGAAACTTAAAGCCCGCCCATTGCTTGCCTTGTCTTTCTTGTGCTATTCCTCCCCTGCTTACTTTTGGAAACCACTTTTTATGTCGAGCCTGGGCAGCGCAAGAGCGGCTCTGCGAGGCATGCTGTATTCAAGTATGGAATTGAAGCTCTGCCCACTCCCCGCCCATATTTTTCATTGGCTTGTGTCATTGTCCGTTGGAAATGCTGACTTCGGATTCGTTAATAGGCTTGTTTGTCCCTCCTTAGTACCTCGATGTCTTCATTTGTAACCTCCCATGAGGACTGGCCCTTTTACTTCTGTTGCTACACGGTATGTCTTATTTAGCACGAAAGCACTATTTTCTTTAGTGAGTTTCTCCTATTGCAGGCACGACATGCTTTCCTGCAACATTCAGCGCGCCATGCATGCTTTCACTTTCCAAGCAGCCCGTGACAATGGCGACCGCTTCTTTGAAATGAAATAGGTCTCGCATTTACAAGAGTTTGAGCTATTGGCTTTAAATGATAATGCCTTTTATTTATGTGTTAATTATCAAAACAGATAAATAAAAGGCATTGTCATTTACAATGCCAATAGCTCAAACACTCGTAAATGCAAGACCTATTGCATTGCAAATGCTTGTTTATTTTTGTTTAAGCACTCCACAAGTGCGTGTGTTATCAAGATGTCGCCTTCATGTGCTTCTCTCCCTCCCTCACTCACTCTGTACTGCGCTCTCATCTGTGTGCTTTTCTAGCCGTTCTTTATGCTGCTCTTTCATTTCTTTTTGTTTAAGCACTCCATGAGTGCATGTGTTTTCTACATATCTCCCCTGTCTTCTTCTCTCCCCTACTGTGTCACTCTCTTATCCATGTGTTTCTCACACTCGCAACCTATGCAGCTCTCTCTCTCATCCTTGTTTTTCTCCCCCACCGCAGGCTTCATGTTGCGCTCTCTATCGCCCGTCGTGTCCTCTGTCAGTTGAGCTTTACCCCGCCCTCCATGAGCTGCTTATCCTCTTCTTACCCACACGCTCCTCCCTTAACCACACCCCGAAGTGCCTTTTTTTTTTTCTTCTTAAACCAAAGGCTTTTGCTCCCCCCAAAAATATTTACCAATCCAAGTGGCGATGACCATCTTGCATTTGTAAATAAAAAAATTAAGCAAGTGACACCTGTGTTATTCCACTGACACACACGTGTTCTAACGCACAAGTGCCTCAATGGAATGACAAGACTGTCATAGTGCCTTTTTAGGTCTCGCCTGTCGATGCGCATGCGCATCGAGCAAGCGAGACTATAGGGGCTCATCGACTCTTTATCTAACTTGCAAGGAATCGTGGCGATTCCTTGCAGTGCCCGTGACTTTTAAGCTCAATGCGCATGTGCATTGAGCTTAAAAGCGCGTGCACAGCCGCCCGCATTCCTCCGACACCTTTGAAGTGAAGCTTAGCTTCACTTCAAAGGCCCGGCTTCTTCACACCCACATGCCGCTCTGCCCCGCTCCGCCCCCTCCCCTGAGTCATCCTGCCTGCCCTCGACGTTCCCCCCGCCCCCTCCCGCCACGCAATGCCGAGAGCTTGTTGAAGCTGCTGCTTTTATCCGTCTTCTGCCAGACTAGCACCTTTAGTTGTGATGTGGACAAGACGTGAACGTTTTATAATTTGCCATCCCCGGGCTTGAACACTAAATACTAGCGTCATATGCTCACGCAAAATATAAAAATAAAAAAGCTGCTGTTTAGGCTTTGTTTTCTTTACCTATGCTGCATAGTTTAACAGATAATCTACAGTGTGTTGTTAAAGCGCACAGGCTTTATGGGTATTGGTGACCAGCCTTCTGGTATTTTAGAAGAGGGTCCGTTCGTCTTCATCAGTGGTATAGTGTGTTTATAGCAAGTGCTATTAAGGATGTAAACACGGACTACAGGGTCCGCGTTTATACAAACAGACGACACCTTATCTGCCGGTCCCGAAACCGAGCCCAGACAAAGCCCTGGAGACCACCCATGCATTGGATCCGAGTAGATTTGGCGTAGTGCTCTGAAAGAAGCGTGGGGTTTGTGATCAAATAAGACATTGCGAGAGCTCTCTTTTTTTCTGAATGCTGGTAAATCTGGTGGGCATAAGCAGACTATGTTTTTGAAAGTGCCGAGGAGAGCTTTGTGAGGAAGAAGAGGTAGATCAATTTGTGTGATTTAAAAAAATATATACATTTTGGTGCTTTCAGGAGGCTAGTGGGGTCCCATTAAGATAAACATCCGCCAATTACCGCTTTTTGGCATGACGGCCCTACCCTTGAATGGCCCCGGACAACTAATACCGAGCCTTAGTTTCTACTGTGGAAAAGAGAAAGGAAAGAACATAATTCTTTTCTCCTTCACTGACTATAGTCACGTGACTTCCTTTTTAGTGACTCACGGATAGGGTTGAAGGTGAATCATGGGTGATTCAGACTCAAAAAACCTACATTTTCACTTGTGGCAATCCATGTTACAGTGATCCGTCTGAGTATCCGTAGCACAGGATCTGTGTAATAAAAGAGGCTTTTCTCCTTTAGTCCAGCACCCAGCTTAAAACCTGCCCGCTTTTTAGGAATGCGCTCGATGAGTAATTCAGGATATGACTAAATATGAGTCTTCCCAACCCTCCTCTTCTCTCAGCCCTACTACTGCTCCTTCAGAAAAGTGTTTTTTTTTCAGCAACGTTTTGATGTTGCCGAACATCGCCATATTTTCCTAAGAACTCACATGGCAACTAAAGAGGGGGAGGGGACCCACCCACCATGCCTGGCAGTGGGGGTTGGGGTATTGCTCTTCAGACTGATGATAAACACACTCCCAATTGAAACAAAAAAAATGTCTCCGCTCACCCTCTGCCCTGTTGTATAATCTAAATTCTATGGCTTTATACTCACCGAGCAAAAACCCATGTGCCGTCTCTCTTGTGCCCATAATAAACAAGCGCATTTCCCCGTCGCAGGAAAAAGGGGTCGATTGCAGCGAAGGACAGACTGCTAATTAATTTTAGGCTTGCACTCCGATTGTGTTCCATATTTCTCTCATAGATATGATCACAAAAAGGCGTCTCTTTAAACATTTATTCCTGTATTTGAGGGATATAAGGTTTTGCCTTTCAGTCCGTCATAAAACGTGTATAAAGGACGTTACTCAAAGCTTAATATTAAGGCTTGTGTTACGTCAGCCATTTTCTTAAAAGAAAAAAAATACACGTGGCTATGAGCTACTTTTGTTTTTTTTCATTTCCAACCGTTTTTAGATTAGACCTCTAGAACCGTTTCAGTGTATTTTTTTAATTAGTTTAGGTGTTCTATTTGATTGTTTTACCAAGCCGCCTAGTTCTAAACACGATTTAATTAAAACAAATCTGACATGGAAAACAGGGTTATGTCACACTGGTAAAACGGAATCACAAATACAAAATTGAACCTCAGTATTGCACAATAAATGCTTGGAAAGAATTAGATGTTTCGAAATTTATAACATGGGATACTAGGCTAAGTATAACCGCAATTCAAGTACACCAGAAGTTAAATTGTGTTTTTAGAGTGTAGTGCCTAAGCTAGCACTATTGTTTGTTTCTTAAGAATAGAATAAAAGACACACAAAGACGCTCTGATAATGAATAGCCCTTTCTCCATATTTTTAGTAAGCATCCACGCTACAGAATGCCCAAATGATCAGTATAGGGGCCTCGCATTTCAGTGAAAGCTGAAATTATACCTTGTTGCATGCCTTATGATAAAGAATAAAACACGTTCCAATTTTCCTCCTACAATTGGTGAATTGCCACAGCTCCCTTCGTATGTAAATATTTTCGTTCATTATTTTGGAGAAATCCTTTTCTAGTTTAAGACTAATATTTTTTTTCTTTTAGTGGTATTTTTTCCTTTTATTCGCCGTTTTACTTGTTTTTTCTTTTTTAAGGCTTTCATCCATTTTGGTGTACCGTTTTTGCCTCTACTTTTGAGAGTGTGTGTTGCAGGTGCCCAGGACAACCTCATTGCTGCATTGTAGCAGATACCTAGCATTGGTGTATGACTAATTAACTCTACCCCTCTTTCCTGAATAGCAACCCCTTGAAGACGAAGTTTTACCACTGCTAGACTTGTATTAAGGGGACAGCAGCGCCTCCTAGCTGTGGGCGATAGTCGCCTTTTATAAAACAGAGGACAGACTCGACACTGCCTGCAGGAGCCCATGGATGTCTGGTCGGCCATTGCAACGTCTTCCTTTTATTAATGGTTCACCCTCAACCCCTCACCCTCACTCACCCTCACCCTCACTTACCCTCAACCCTTCACCCTCAAACCCTCACTCACCCTCACCCTCACTCACCCTCAACCCCTCAGCATCACACTCACTCACCCTCACCCTCACTCACCCTCAACCCCTCACCTACCCTCACCCTCAACCACTCACCCTCACCCTCACTCACCCTCACTCACCCTCAACACCTCAACCTCAACCCCTCACCCTCACTCACCCTCACCCACCCTCACTCACCCTCACTCTCACTCACCCTCAACCCCTCACTCACCCTCAACCCCTCACCCTCACCCACCCTCAACCCCTCACCCTAACTCACACTCACCCTCACTCACCCTCACCCTCACTCACCCTCACCCTCACTCACCCTCACTCACCCTCACTCACCCTCACTCTCACTCACCCTCACTCTCACTCACCCTCAACCCCTCACTCACCCTCACTCACTCACCCTCACTCACCCTCACCCACCCTCACTCTCACTCTCACTCACCCTCACCCTCACTCACCCTCAACCCCTCACCCTCACACAGTGCAATAGGTCTCGGAGCATTTGAGTTAGAGCTTTTACATTTGTTTATGGCTTTTTTTCTTTGTAATTCTTTAGCATTGCCTACAGGAAACAAAAATGCTAAAGATTTACAAAAAAAACCCATAAACAATTCTAAAAGCACTAACTCTAATGCTGCGAGACCTATTGCATTTCCAATGCTTGTTTTATAAACCTGTTATTTAGACAGTGCTGCACGATGTCCCAAAGCTGTACAGCACTGCCAGAAACATGTGGCAAAGCTAAAAGGTCCCAACAACAATACCTATTAGTTTTGTCAGTACTTGTCAAGGTGGAAATCTGTTGAACATGTTCCCTTCCAACCTGCTTGCTCGCTCCTCACCTTCCAGAGGTGGAGAGCAGGGCAGACAGATTGCAAAGAACATCTGTGCTGGCCCGCTTGCATCTAATGTTACTGCTGGGAGAGGCGCTCCTACCAGAGATTGCCCTTGATGCCCACCAAGAAAATGTGTTGGCTTGAGAGCCTGCGCTCGGGGTTTGAGGCTGAGAAGCAATGTTGTTCTATGATGATGAAAGGCCCTGTCTTTGTATTGAGCTGATTGCAAGGAATGACAAACATCAGCAGCACAGCCGTGCAGGAGGCGGAGTTGCAGCGTTGTAGGACCGCCTGACTGTCTCCTCTTTTGCTAGCCAATGTAAGAAAGTGGATTAGTATTTGGGGTGGATTGAAGTCCAACACAAGTAATAATGGCAGTATTCTTGTTGGGACAAGTAAAGGTTTCAGTATTTTAAACCTAGGTTTGCAAAAACCAAGTTGGATTTGGGCAGAGAGGGGCGCTGTGTGATTGTTTGCAGTAGGGCACATAGGAACTGCTGAAAAAGAGGGTAGGGTTACTCTTGGGAACTATTTTCCCATTGGTCAGGGAGGGGCCAGGAGTCACTTCCACCAACAGGCTAGTGCCAGGCATAAATGTGGCACCCCTGGGTACCCTCTTCAGAACACTCCTGGATCCGTGTAAAATAGAAAAACTTCACCTGCTGTGACCTGTGAGGAGAACCCTAAGGGATGGACCTACTTCCACTTGTAACCAGGACTGCGAAGTAGACGCCAAAGGTCAGTAGGCTTACCTCCTCTTTGGTCAGGGCCATAAAAGCTTTAAGAGACCCCCTTTCCTGAAGAGCTCAGCTGAGCACCGGCCTGCTGGTGGCTTCTACTGGAATGACTCCTGACCCCTAAATGGCGCCTCTAAGACCCTGAGGCCTTTAAAAAGCTGTCAGTGGGGGGAGGAGCTTCGCGCGCATCTAAGATGGCCGCGTGAGCACAGGGCTCCCGAGACCCTCGCTGCCTCCCGCATCTATCCTGTCTCTAATCCTGAAACAGACGACGGGTTCTGATAGAGATCACCCTACTGATGCGAAATCTCTTTTCGGGAGTCGATTTGGACGCAGAGGTCCGGACTTACTCCACCGTGCAACTCCGGGGCCTACTACGTACGACCGACCGGGGCTTTGAGTCCCCGAGGTACCCAGGTGGCAATTGAACAACAACGGCTGGTGGGTCGAGGCCGCCGCCCCTGTGGTACTTTCGGTTTCGTTCTTGGCCTTTGTCTACTGGGACTTGTATCCCGCTGGTGATACTGCTTGCACTCTGCTATTGGCCAGAAGTTTGGCTTCTACCCTCGTCCCTGGACTTTACAAGTTGATTGTGTGGGGAGCCATTCTAACCAGGTCCCAAAGGCTCCGCCGGGGCTCGCAGCTCGATATGGCTAACAAGCCGGAGAGCGAGAAGCGAGCTCTCAAGGCGTCGCAGCGAGGAGGTGTCTCCCAATCTAACACTTTGGACCGCTTTACCCACCCGAGAGGATCCCCCGGTGATACGGGTAAGGCTTTGACTGAGACCGGGAATGGCTCTCCCGCGGCGGAGGACCCAACGTTGAGGGACGTAATGGGCGCCATTGCAAGCATGAAGACGGCCATGAGTCAGCAATATGATGTTCTAGCTTCGAAAATCGACACTGTGGCGATGGACGTCAACTTAATTTGGACTGACTTGGCTAAGACTAATGAGCGGGTCAAGTCCCTGGACATTAAGACGGCCAGCCTTACGACCGATGTTGCCGATCTCCAGACCGAAGTACGTAACCTCCGCACATTCAATGACAACTATGCCCGGCGGCTGGAGGACTTTGAAAGCCGGGCCAGGCGCAATAATGTGCGTATTGTCGGGGTTCCAGAGAAACCCACCGAACTTTCTATGGATCTGTTGGTGGAGGATCTTGTCCTGAATCATTTGGCACCCAAAGGACTGAGTCATTTCTTCACGGTCGAACGCGCTCATTGTGTCCCCGGTGGGAAGCCTAAAACTGGGGCGGCACCGCGGCCTATTATTGCCCGCATCTTTAACTTTCGAGATAGGGATGCCATCCTTCAGGCCTCGCGGATCAGCGGCCCCACGAAGTTTGAAAACGCATCGATTAGCTTCTTCCCGCACTTCACGCAGGCAGTGCAGAAACAACGCATGGGTTTTCTGGGTGTGAAGCGGCGGCTCAGAGACATGGGACTGAAGTATGCCATGCTTTTTCCGGCCCGATTGAGAATCGAATACGAGGAACGTGCGCTTTTCTTTGACCGACCGGAGATCGCTAGCGATTGGCTTGACACTTTACCAGTGAATAGAGACTGTTCGGAACAATCGAGGGGTGCTGAAGGTGCCACGGAGGAACAGGAGGAGTGAGGACTCATCCGCGAGTGTTTTCCTTGAACTTTCAGTAGTGGTGAACGGTTTATTCAGTGCAATATGATTCCCGGGGGTGGCGGGGAATCGGGACTCGTCCTCCTCTATGGGGTCTCTTCTCTCTTTTTGTAGATTAGTTCTTATGGCGCGACAGGCACACTGCAAGTTGGGGTGGATTTCAGGTCTAACGCAGGGGTGCAGGGTGGGGGGTGTGTGTTTGGGGTCTCATTGGGGTGGAGGGGGGGGTCTTTGTTACTTTCTGGTTTATTTCGAGGCTACACACTGCTTTGTGCTTCTGTAGCGCAGCGCCGCTTCCTGCTGCCTGCTCGACTTCTCCCCTGCTCGTCTTCTCCCCTGCTGCACGTTGTCTCCTGCCTCTGCACTCTCGCTCTGTTTCCCCCCTGTATTGGTGCTGCTTCCCCTGTTGTGCCCAGCCTTTCTAGGTTTCTTTGTGTGTCCCTTGCCTAGTCTGCCGTTTTTCCCACTTTTCCCCCGCCGCGCTTGCCGCCACTTCCCCGCTCCCCGCTGCTGATCCCCTGCGGCCCCGCCCCCCTCCACCTGGACCCTTCCCTTCCCATTCGCCACCCCGCTCCCGCCTCCCAGCTGCCCCTCCCTCGCTCCGCCCCCCCCTCTCCTCATATGGCAGAGTGGCAAACGCGCAGCGTTGACGCGCAGCGGGCGCGCCGATTGTGCACCGAAGGTGCGCCAAAGGTAAGCCCGTCTGCGCCCGTCCGCGCCTGGCCCGCGCCCAGTGCCAGGACCCCTGGCCCCCACCGCCGGAAGCCGACCCGACGGTCCTACAACGCCACCGAACTCAACGCACTCAACACCGGCCGACCCCCGGGCTGCTACCGAGCCACACCGAGACGCACCCACGGACCCTTCAGCTGCCACTCCTGCAAGTTCACCTGCAACCGGACCCACGCTACACCAGCACCCACCAACCCGAACTCCAGCAGCACCCACCTGAAGTGCATCCTGCTCAACACCCGCTCCATCCACAGACACGCCGTCGAGCTATGGAACCTGCTCGACACCACAGACCCAGACGTCGCCTTCATCACGGAAACCTGGATGAACGCCTCCTCAGCGCCCGACATTGCCATCGCCATCCCGGACGGCTACAAGATCATCCGGAGGGACCGCGTCAACCAGACAGGAGGAGGCATCGCCATCATCCACAGGAACACCATCCGCATCTCGACCGACACCGACGACACCCTCGCACCCGCCGAACACCTGCATTTCCAGATCCATGTCAACCCCAAGACCACCCTCAGAGGCACCCTCATCTACAGACCCCCGGGACCACGCACACAATTCAGCGAAGACATCGCCGACTTCATCAGCCCACACGCCCTCCCCTCCGCCGACTACATCCTCCTCGGGGACCTCAACTTCCACCTGGAGAATAACAACGACCGCAACACCACCACCCTGCTGGACAACCTCGCCAACCTCGGACTCAAGCAACTGGTGACCACCCCCACCCACTACGCCGGACACACACTCGACCCGGTCTTCTCTTCCAGCAAGGACATCGCCTTCAACCACGCCACGGGACTCCACTGGACGGACCACAGCTGCGTCCACTTCAGCTTCAGTAGAACCACGGTCCACCATCACCAGCAACAGGTTCTCCGCAGAAGCTGGAACAAGATCACTGCAGACCAGCTCGCTACTTCCCTGAGCAAGAACCCTCCCACCAGCACAACGAACCCCAGCCAAGCGGCCACCAACCTCACGAAACGGATCAGCGACTGCGCAGACGACCTCGCCCCTCTGAAGACCCCGCCGAGCAGACCAGGCAGCAAGAAAGCACCATGGTTTAACGACGAACTCAAGAGCTCCAAGAAGAACTGCAGAGCACTCGAGAAAACCTGGCGCAGAGACCCAACACCGGACAACATGATTGCCCTCAAGCTCGCCACCCAAAAACACCACCAACTGATCCGCGCCACCAAGAAAACCGCATTCAAGGAACGACTGGACAACAACGCACACAACAGCAAAGAACTCTTCAGCATCGTGAAAGAGCTCTCCAACCCCAACGCCGGAAACAACGACATCACCCCTTCGCAAGACCTCTGCAACTCCCTCGCCTCCTACTTCCACAACAAGATCGCGGACATACACAACAGCTTCAGCACTCAACCGACGCACGCCACGACCGAACCACCGCCCCCCACAACCACCCTCCGACCCTGGACCCCGATCAGCACCAAAGACACCGTCAACACGATGAACTCCATCCACTCCGGATCTCCGACCGACCCCTGCCCTCACCACGTCTTCAACAAGGCCGACGCTGTCATCGCACCCCACCTGCGGGACATCATCAACACCTCCTTCGTCACCGCTACCTTCCCGGAGAGCTGGAAGCACGCCGAACTCAGCGCCCTACTTAAGAAGCCATCAGCCGACCCCACCGACCTCAAGAACTACCGCCCCATCTCGCTGCTCCCATTTCCGGCAAAAGTCATCGAGAAGACCGTCAACAAGCAACTGGCCGCCTTCCTCGAGACGAACGGCTCCCTCGACCCCTCGCAGTCTGGCTTCCGGGCCAACCACAGCACCGATACCGCCCTGATCGCAGCAACCGATGACATCCAAGCCCTGCTCGACAACGGAGAAACAGCGGCCCTCATCCTCCTGGACCTCTCCGCGGCCTTCGACACTGTCTGCCACCGTACCCTAGTACAGCGCCTCAGCAACGTCGGAATCCAGGAGAAGGAACTGGAGTGGATCATCTCCTTCCTCGCCGGAAGGACACAGAGGGTCCGCCTCCCCCCGTTCAGATCGGAGGCCTCCGAAGTCATCTGCGGCGTTCCTCAAGGCTCCTCGCTCAGCCCAACACTCTTCAACGTCTACATGAGCCCCCTCGCAGCCATCGCACGCCAGCACAACCTCAACATCATCTCCTACGCCGACGACACCCAGCTGATCCTCTCCCTCACCAACGACCCCGCCACCGCCAGAGCCAACCTACACGAAGGGATGACAGACGTTGCCAAGTGGATGATGAACAGTCGCCTGAAACTGAACTCTGACAAGACGGAAGTCCTCATCCTGGGATCTTCACCCTCCGCCTGGGACGACTCCTGGTGGCCCCCCGCCCTGGGCAGCGCTCCCAAACCCACGGACCACGCACGCAACCTGGGCTTCATCCTGGACTCCTCCCTCTCCATGACCAGACAAGTCAACGCCGTCTCCTCGTCGTGCTTCAACATCCTGCGCATGTTACGTAAGATCTTCCGATGGATCCCCACCGAGACCAGGAAGACGGTCACCCAGGCCCTCGTCACCAGCCGTCTGGACTACGACAACTCCCTCTACGCCGGTACCACCGCCAAACTCCAGAAGAGACTCCAGCGGATCCAGAACGCCTCAGCACGACTCATCCTGGACATCCCCCGCCGCAGCCACATCTCCGGACACCTGAGAGACCTGCACTGGCTCCCAGTCAACAAGAGAATCACCTTCCGGCTCCTCACCCACGCACACAAAGCCCTACACAACCAAGGCCCAGGATACCTCAACAGCCGCCTCAACTTCTACGCTCCCAAACGCCAGCTCCGATCGACCAGCCACACCCTCGCCGCCGTCCCTCGCATCCGAAGAGCCACCACAGGAGGAAGGTCCTTCTCCTACCTGGCCGCCAAGACTTGGAACTCCCTTCCGACCCACGTACGCCTGACCCAGGACCACCTCGCCTTCAGGAAGCAACTCAAGACCTGGCTGTTCGAGCAGTAGCGGACCCCCTCCCCCCAGCGCCTTGAGACCCTCCGGGTGAGTAGTGCGCTATACAAATGCTTTGATTGATTGATTGATTGATTGTTTTTGATGTCGGTTTCCTTTTGGAAGGGGTGGCATCTTCCTTTCCGGGATGGAGGGTAAGGGGTTGAGGGTGTTGAGTTGGAATGTCAATGGTCTGGGGGACAGGATAAAACGGGGGATAGTGCTACAATATCTGAAACGTCTTTCCCCAGATGTAGTGTTGCTGCAGGAAACGCATCTGATCGGAAACACCTTCCATGCATTGAATAGACGGGGCTATCGCCTAGTGGCGCACTCCGGATTCACTACTGGGTCGAGGGGGGCTGGTATTCTTGTCAGGACCTCCCTCCCCCTGGAAATAGACAATACGGTGTTAGACGACAGGGGCCGCTATGCGGCTATCACGGGCAGATAGGAAGGGAAGACTGTTTCCATGATTTCTGCATATGTCCCCCCGGGCTTGCAATACACGACCTTCTCTGATCTGGGGAGGGTGGTGCTGGATCTCCCGGAGGGTATGTTGGTTGTAGGTGGCGATTTTAACTCTCTGGTTAGCGGCAGGGAGGACCGCAGCCCCCCCAGGGATCTCCCGAGGTCGCAATCTTGGTTGGGTACCTTCCTAGACACACTGGGCCTGGTGGATAGTTGGAGGCAGTTGCACCCCGGACAAGCACAGTTTACCTTCCATTCTGGAGCGCATGGGAGTCTCTCGAGGCTTGATTATATGCTTGTTCCGGCGGCACAGATGACCTCTGTGAGGGAGGTTCGCCACCTGGCCAGGGGGATTTCGGACCACTCTCCGCTTTGGCTTACTATTGATGTCCAGATGGGTGCTGCAGGCCGGGTGGCTCCGATCAACCCCTGGCATCTCCTTAGTCCAAAAATTAGGGCTAGAATGGTGAAATGCATGGAGCACTACTTTGTTGAGAATGAAGGGTCGGTGTACTCCGCTATCTCCCTGTGGGAGGCCTACAAGACGGTGGTCCGGGGTCAGGCCTTGTCCCTGATTGCCAGTGCGAAGAAAGATAAGAATGCGGATGTGGTTCGTTTGGAAAGTGAAATCACGGTGCTGGAAGATGAGTTGCAGTCTGGGGTCACTCAGGAAGGGCTGCATGCTCTAGCCCTTAAACAGGCTGATTATAGGGCTCTGGTGACGGATGCGGCCAAGGCAATGAGTCGTGAACAACAGGGGCATTTGTATGACGTTGGTGACAAAGCCGGGAAATTGATTGCCTGGCTGGATAAGAGGGATAGGCTGAATCGGGTGGTGCCTGTTGTTGAAAGAATGGATGGGGAGCGGGTTGTGGACCCTGTTGAGATAGTAGACGCCTTTGCCCACCATTTCCGGAGGGTTTACGCGCCGGTCTCCGACCGACCGGAGGAGGACTCGCATTTATTGCTAAGAGACATTGCGTTGCCTAGCCTGTCTGACTCAGACAAGGAGCTCATGGAGGCGGATTTTTCCGCCGATTAAATAGTGCTTGCTATCCGCTCCATTCGCTCCGGGAAAGCGACGGGACCGAATGGTATCCCGATCGAACTGTACAAGTTGTGTCCCGATAAAATGGCGCCGCACCTTCGTCGAATGTTCCATGAGTCGCGAGAGGTTGGCTCCCTCTCCCGAGATCAGAGGCTTGCGTCCATTGTTGTTATTCATAAGGATGGGAAGCCCCGTGACCAATGTGCCTCGTATAGACCGATATCGCTCTTAAATGTTAAACCTAAGATCTTGGCGAAACTTTTGGCGAATCGACTGATAAAGGTCATTAGCGACCTGGTACACCCGGATCAATCCGGGTTTATTCCCCATCGTAACACTGCGTTAAACCTGCGCCGTCTTCACGGCGTATTGGCGAGGGCGGGGTCGTTACGTGAGCCGGCCATCTTGGTTTCCTTGGATGCCTCTATGGCGTTTGATACGGTGGAATGGCCATATCTGTGGGCTGCCCTTGCTAAATTTGGGTTTGGCCCCGGTTTTATTGGATGGGTTAAGCTCCTCTATGAGCAATCGCTGGCGCAGGTAGTAGTTAATGGTAGGGTGTCTGACTCATTTGTGCTTGGGAGGGGCACGCGGCAGGGCTGTCCTTTATTGCCATTGCTTTTCGCGCTCGCCCTGGAGCCCCTTGCTGCATGGCTCAGATGGGAACCGTCGCTTAAGGGTATACGCTGGTCCCCGGAATTTGAAGATCGCATATCGTTATACGCGGACGATATTCTGTTATATCTCACTTCCCCCCGTAAATCGTTTGGGGTCCTTTTTGATGTGTTGGATTCCTTCGGTAGAAACTCTGGACTCGTGATCAACTGGGCTAAGTCCTCCATCTATTCACTGACTGGGGAGCTGCCCCCCTTGCCGCGTGTCTGTCCGATACCGATTTCGCATGCTGGTTTCAGGTATCTGGGGATCTATATCTCGCTGGACTCTACCGTACGGTATGAAAACAACTTACTTCCCCCGCTCCGGCGGCTGAGGTCTGATGTACACGCGTGGTGTGGCCTGCCGCTGTCTCCGCTGGGAAGGGCCGCCCTTTTTAAGATGATGTCTCTTCCCCGTTTCTTGTATGCTATTCAAAACACACTCGATCTTGTGCCCGCTAGTTACTTTCGCGAGATTGAGAGCCTCCAGAGGAAGCTCGTGTGGGGCGGGCGATCTCGCATTGCTTTCGCGAAGTTAACTTTGCCATGGTATGACGGGGGCATTGCGTTGCCCGACATTAAGCGTTATTACTGGGCGTCCCAGCTTAGTGCCATCAATCACGCGTTGTATGGCCCCGTCCCGAATCCTGCATTCGAGATGGACAAATGGCTGTTGCCAGGTGGTGACTATAACAGGGCGCTCTACTCCAGCTCGGCTCGAACCGCTCTTACTGGACCCACTGGGGTCGCAGTGCGAGTGTGGGAAAACGCGACTGCTGCGACGCGATGGTCTGATCGATTGACTAGGGCTGCCCCGCTTTACGCGACTGGGAGATTGGGCAACCTTTGGTCAACGAAGGGTTTTGAAAAGTGGGACCTCGTAGGTATAAGCAGAGTTGGTGATCTCTGGGTTAAGGACCGGATTAAAACTTTCGAGGAACTCAAACGGGAATACGCGTTTAATGATAGAGAATATTTTCGCTACCTCCAGGTTCGTCATGCGCTTGGGTCGGTATTTTCGGTTGGCACGGTCATTCCTGAGTCTTCTCCTCTTGAGGATAGGGTGCTTGACGGGCATGTCCCAGATAGCACCATTTCTCTTATTTATAAGAAACTTATTAATGATCGATCGGACCTCCTTGTACAGCTTCGTGAGGCTTGGACTTGTGATGGCTTGGAACTGGATGATGAAGATTGGCAGGCAGCGATATCCTCCCCTAAAGAGGTCGCGATTCCGGCGCGACTCCGGCTGGTGCAATTGAAGGTTTTACACTGTGTCTATATCACGGGTCCACGCCTGATGCGGATGGGTTACTCAGAGGATGGGTTGTGTAGGCGTGGATGTGGTATGCTTGCTACTTTTCTTCACATTATATGGGAGTGTCCTGCTGTTGTGATGTTCTGGAATCGAGTGCATGCGGTGATGGAAGAAGTGACGGGAGTTTCGCTGTTGCCGGAGGCTAGACGTTGTTTGTTGAATGTTTGGGAGCCTAATGACTACAGCACTGTCCAGACTCAATGGGCCACCCTTGGGAATATGATAGCGAAAAGGGACATAGCTCAACTATGGGGATCCCAGAGGACACCTAAGATCTCAGCCTGGACAGAAAACATGGATTGGTGCATGTTTAGGGAAAAAACCGTGTATCTAGCTCGGGGCCGGCCCAAGAAGTGGGGGAGGATATGGCACCAATGGAACTTGTATCGTAGAGAGATTTGCACCCCCCCCCTTTGTAGAGGTTCCCGATCTGCCCTTGTCCCCATGACTCGGTGTTCCCGGACTTTTATACTTTGCTATCTATGATTGCTTGACCACTCTCGGCGCCCCCCTCCTCCTGGATCCATAGATCCTTATTAATGCTGTCCATTTACAGGGATTAGCCCCCCCCGGCTGTCAGGGGACGGACATTTACAATACTGTTTGATGCCTCGTTGCTTTTGTTTATGTTCCTTATTATTTCATAAAATATAACATATGGAACCTTTAATTTATCCTCCTATAATCACGGGATCTTCCTATTATGTGACGCAACCGCTGCTGGACCCTTGGATTGTCGGCTAACTAGCTGTGTTGAATAATATCGTTGGTCTTTAATGCTACCGGCCGGCCCCTGTGGTTGTAGGCCAATGGATGTATCCTTTTTATTGTAATAAAGTTTTTTTTTAAAAACAATAAAAAAAGCTGTCAGTGTGTACGCCTCCTGCCTAGCTTTAAAACCTGGAACTTAAAAAGCTTTTTCAAAGATTTTTGCTTGGAGAACAGAGAGAAGACTGGTACAAACCTTCCAAGCCAATCTGACAAAAGTGCATAGCCTCTGAACCAAAGATTTAGGTTGCTACCACTCAGAACTTTTCCGCAGCAGCAAGTTTGCTTCACTGGGACGTCACAGAAAGGCTGTGGAGTGAGGTTAGACTACAGCTTTGCCCCGCTAGAGGAATCAGAGTTCCAAAAAACGTGCGTAGGTAGAAATCTTAACTGGGCGAAGGTGCCAAAAGTATCCCGCCCACGAGAGACCTTTCATAGACACACATTTTGAATTTCTCCTGCTCTGAGCTTTCTAGCCAAAAGTTAACTGTTTCATAGAGTCCTCACTTAACGGCCGTCCGGACTCATGGAGACCTTATCGGCCCCAGCCTGCTGCCTTGCCCTGCTAAGGATTTTGGACTACCATTTCAGAGACTATGCCAGAAGGTAAAACTCTTGATTGGGACAAACTTGGCCCCTGTATCCAACCCATGCACCATCAGAGTAGGCCTTAAATTGCACCTAGGTACCAGTCAAGTACACCCAGATGACCGCTGTTGGTGCCTAAGGGTGCTAGGAGCTACTTTTATTTCTTACAGCTATGGTACAAGGGCATACCAGAAACATAAAGGTGACCCTCTTATGACTGTAAACTGCCCCAGAAACTGCATAAAATAGTCCAGAAGTGTGACTTAGGCCATTCCGGAGATTCAACTTTGAAACATGATTATTAATTTTCTGTAGAACATTATTTTTCTAGGTTAATAAAGGTGCATAGCTGTGGCAAAACCTTTTAAAGTATCATCTTTGAATAAAATAAAAAAACATTCAAGATTTCACATTAAACATATAAAAAAGAACTTCTAAATAGAACAGTATTGAATTTTGACCGCTTTTACCTAAACCAACTCAGCATGTGTCCAGCATGACCACCGTGTCTACAGTTATGACACCAAGTAAACCAGTTGTTAAACTGGGCTAGTTTCTTGTCTTTGCTGAGATCCACCTTCTCATCCGATTTTGAGGTTCCTAAGGAAACAAAAGCCCAGCAACATCAAATATTATAATAAAATTATACAAGTAATGGCCATGTCCCTAGTAAGAACTACATTAACACCACATGTAAAAAAAGTATCTATGTGTTAATGATTCATAACATAGTCTGCTACTGATATTCCATTTGTTAAGGTTTAACTAATATGTTTTTATCTATTAAAAAACATTGAAGAATATTTGTATTCCCTTGTTAAAAATAAACTTGTAAGAACATTTTTTTAAAATGGAGTAAGCAATTTGACCAAGTCAATTTATACATTAAGCATTCCTTTCACATAGTTTTAGTCTCTCAAAGCATTTCGTAATACACAGAACTTGGCACATCCATTTTTACGTCTCGCCAGTCTTGCACATTGAGCTTGCGAGAATATAGGGGCTTAACAAGAGCTTAACCATTCGGGCGATTTCATGCTGTGCCCGTGAAAAGCAAGCTCAATGCGCAAGCGCATTGACCGCAAAAGCGCGTGCACATGAAAGCCAGCAGCTTCACTTGAAAGGGATCCGCTCCGCCCCCTGCTGCATCAAAGGCTTTCTTCTTCGTACTTTTATCCGCTCCGCCCCCTGCTGCATCAAAGGCTTTCTTCCTCGCACTTTTCACGGCCGCCAGGCCGTGTCGCATTTCTCCTCCCCCTCCCCACAGCAATGATTTTTTTTCCCCTTAGATGCTTACATTGCTGTACGTAAAGTAACTTTGTGGCATGTGTAAGTGTCTCTTTCTTTCCGTGTTTCATTTACACACGAACATTGATTACTTCTGTTCTTATATAGTGGAGAGTCACAATATCTGCATCATCAGGATATGTCAAAGATTTAGGTCAGACATTAAAAAATCGTCTAGCCTTACTTCATCAGCCGTGCTTTCATATCAGTTTCCATTTCCCACCTTTTGGATATTTCTTTCCTCTGTAGCTTTTCCAAGTGTCTCAATTAAATCTTTAGCCTCAGCGAGCTGATCACTCCTTCTCCGTGAGGCTTGGTTGCCTGTGTCATCAGGCACCTCCTCTGTGCTGAATACATTTTCAGCGGAAGCCTCCCTTTCTCTCAGCTAATCCATGATTCTTGATGCCACAACACCTCAAGCGTTCTCCGTGTCCCGATCTGCAGGACATTTCGGCTCTCCTCTCTCCCCACTGCCTCCACTAATGCGGCACGGCTTACCGTAATTCTGAGTACTCTCCGACATCCAGATTATGGCAGCTCAGCTGATCTTTGTGATTTTTTTTTTGCTAGGGGGGGCTCCGTGACATGCAACACTGTACACTTCTCAAATGCCAGTGACCGCGGTGCCCCTAATCGAGAGAGCGTGCCGGATTCCAGTGCCAGCAATTTGAACAACTATACTACAATGCCTGTCCCATTCATCTGAAATAGGCTCCAGCATTGCATTATTTTTATTATTACTGAGGCTTTTTAAAGCGTGTTCCAGCTCTCCTTCAGCGCCTCCTCTCCGCCCCTTCCCTGCTGCTATTTAACACCAGGTTTTCACTCTGCCTTCAATTACAGCTTCGTTTCCTTCTCTTCAGACAGCTTCTCACAGCTTTGATGTTCTCAGTGGGCTGTGTCTCGACATTTGGCTAACTTCAGCTTGTCTTGTTTGTAAAGCAATCCTGCGTAGCCATTTGTTTGCAGGATACACGTAATTGGCTGTAATAAGAAAACCTTAGCGAGCGTATCAGAAGGAATTATTTTGAGGGAGAAATACCTTATTTAGAATAAGGGCAGATTAGAACTTCAGGTTTGTATCTCACAACATCCTTGGAAAAAAAATATCTTCTAATGTATGGGACTTTTTAAGTCTCTGCTTTGGGGAGGTCCAGAGCTTCAAGTATGTAGGTGCAGAATACAGAACCAGTTGTACAGCACCTCCTAGTGCCCACATTTCTCACAGCCTTAGTTTATTCATTTCGGAAGTGAAAATCACCCCAATATCCCTCCCGCGCTCTCTCTCTCTCTCTCTCTTTCTCACTCTTTCCCTTTCTTTCCTCTCCTCTCTCTTTCTCCCTCTCTATCTCTTTCTCTCTCTCCCCTCTATCTCTTTCTCTCCTCCCTTTCTATCTCTCTCCTTTCTCTTTCTGTATCTCCCGCGCTCTCTTGCTCTCTCACTCTTTCACTCTCTCCTCTATTTCTATCTTTCTCTGTCTCTTTTTGAAACCTCTCTCTTTCTCTCTCTAGCTCTTTCTCTCACTCCCTCTCCCTCTCTTTATCACTCTTCCCTCTCACACTCCACTCTGTGCCACGTAATAACTCGCCACATAGTTACACTCTACTCAATACTACATAAATACACCACACATAATACCACCTCAACTACCACTCTAACTCTTCTCTACCTCTATCTCTCTTCTACCCCTCTACCTCTACTCTACCTCTCTACCCCTCTATTACCCCTCTACTACCCCTATAAACCTCTTTTACCCCTCTACTACCCCTCTTTTACCCCACTACTTCCCCTCTACCTCTCTTCTATCCCTCTACTCTACCTCTCTACCCCTCTACTACCCCTCTTCTACAACTCTACCACCCATCTACTACCCCTCTACCTCTCTACCCCCTCTACCATACTACCCCTGTACCATACTACCCCTCTATTACCCCTCTACTACACCTCTATTACCCCTCTACTACCGCTCTACCCCTCTAATACCCATCTACCTCTTCTACCCCTCCATCTATCCATCCCCCACTCCATCCATCCTTCCCCCTCACTCTATCCATCCCCCACTCCATCCATCCATCCCCCCACTCCATCCATCCATCCCCCCACTCCATCCATCCATCCATCCCCCAACTCCATCCATCATCCCACTCCATCCATCCATCCATCCCCCCACTCCATCCATCCATCCCCCACTCCATCCATCCCCCTACTCCATCCATCCATCTCCATTCACTCCATCCATCCCACTCCATCCATCCATCCATCAATCCCACTCCATCCATCCATCAATCCCACTCCATCCATCCATCCCCCCACTCCATCCATCCCCCCACTCCATCCATCAATGCCCGCCCTCCATCCATCCATGCCCGCCCTCCATCCATCCAGCCATACCCGCCCTCCATCCATCCATCCCCGCTCTCCATCCATCCATCCATCCATTCCCCCGACTCCATCCATTCCTCCCCGCCCCACACTCCATCCCTCCCCCGCCCGACACTCCATCCCTCCCCCGCCCGACACTCCATCCCTCCCCCGCCCGACACTCCATCCCTCCCCCGCCCGACACTCCATCCCTCCCCCGCCCCACACTCCATCCCTCGCCCTCTCGCATCACCACAGCATCACTCAGGGGCACCACAACATCACTATGCGCTACCACAGCATCACTGAACGCCACAGCATCACTCTTCGTCACCACATCACTCAGCGCCACCACAGCATCAATCTGTGCAACCATTCAACAACTGATTCAAATATGTTCTCTCAATGTTTCAAGCTTTATTACAAATGTCACAAAAAGATGTTAATATTTCACTTCTGTTCTTGTATTTTCATCACAATAAAATACACTAAACATATCTTCCAAAAAGTTATTTGCAAAAGTTTAAGCTATTGCCATTATAAATTACAATAACTTTTATTTAAGTATTAATTATTGAAAAAAATAAATACAACCCATTGTTATTTTTAATATTAATACATCTAAGTCATGTAAATACAACACATATTGCATTACAAATGCTATATGTGTCACATTTGCAAAAGTTAACACTATTGGCATTGTAAATGACAAAGTTATTAATTTAGCTATTTTCAAAACAAAAACATAAATAAAAAATGTGTCATTTACAATACTAATACCTCTAAATTTACTAATCGAGACCTATTGCATTGCAAATGCTTGTTGTATTTGCACCCGTTTACAGTGGCAGCTAACTCATGTTGATGTTTAGGAAGAGACCTACAAGACTAGGTTTCCCGTCACTGAAAGTATGGCTTTGTGCAGAGCGTGGTCCTAGAGGGCACAGGGGACCGTTATAAAAAATAAGCTAGAGTAAAGGATGTGTATGCATATGTATGTCTGTCTGCATATGTGCAGTAGTGATGAAGTCAGTGTCCCTGGTATATGTGATATCCATTCATAGGAGCCACCCGACCTAATGCCAAACTATCCAAGCCACCATGATACACGATTCCTCCCCAGGACATACAGGGTCATCTCTGGTATGATAGGACCTAACCTAGGTATTATGGACGCAATATTGAAATGTTGTGGTCATCCAAGGCTCATCCAGCCCTACAATATTATGAGCATCCTTAGCATTATTGAGCCCAACCCTGGCAGAATGTTGGAATTACTTACCCATCTCTTCTCACAACAGACACTACAGTCCCACCCCCACCTATACCATCCACCAAATAACAGTACTCAAGAAGCTTTAATCAATCCCTTAATATCAAAATATTCATAGAATCTCTGAAGGGGGCCCTTCATCCAAGCTCCTCACTTCAGTTTCTGGTTTTAAACCTTTCAGCCACAGTAATGCAGGCAATACGCTTCCACTGCTTGAGCGAGCTGTCCTCTCACTCATTTTGTGCCATGACAAACCAGGGGCATCCAAATGGATCCTTTGTTTTTTTTTTTTTTTTTAATAATACTGAAAGTCAAACTTTAAGGGTGACCATCATAAGATATCCGCTTCAGCATTTACAGAGTTTTGAATTATTTACCCTGTATATCCTTTAATGTTGCTATGATCATGATGTTACTGCTTCGTTCGAGTGCAGCCTAAAGCTCTCTATATTTCCCTATATATGCATCCACCTATTACTTTATGATTCAACCCCTTGTACGCATCAGCTGACCTTGCTGAAGCCGTTGTCTATTGGTTGCCTACCAGGGGACAGGCCGTTCATCAGACTCTAGAACCTATCAAAGCACCAATAGAGCACTAACTCATCTGCAAACAAGGATTATTTCTTTAGTTATGAATCCTCAGATTGCATGCGATTTCAAAAAAGCCTTTTTTATGTTCCGAAAACCTTCATGAAGAACTCGCCTGAACTTACAACTTCTAATTGTCCCCTCTCCTTTCCCCTTCTAATAACTTCTCCTTACTTACCATCCCCTGCATGCCCCCTCTCTTTGAGCACAGCTCAGAAACATCCATGTTTGCCATACTGTATATTACTGCATTTTTGCAAATTACCCTAATTTCATTTATTTCAATAATCACAACTTCTTCTTAGAAAGCTGTACTTTGCAACCTAATACCTTGTCTCTTCTAGCATAACAATTAATCCCACCAACCATCTGCATTTCTTTCCATTTATGAGGGACAACTAACTTCTATTAATTGAATCCACCACAAAGAAACTAAAGTATATGCACTGAATGATTCCCTTGAGAGAACAAGGTTAATCCTAATAATTAATAACCACTGGATTACCCACTAACCTTGGGTTCCGGAGCAGCGTGCTGTCTGCCATTAAGTGAAAAATGACCAGCCCTGGTGTGGTTCATGACTGGCTGCCAGCCATCTGCCACCAACAGACAGGTTTCTGGACCACTGTGCCAAGATACTCAGCTCTCTGGGTCCTGTAACAAAGCTCATCCTGGGCAGAGTTGTCATGCTTTCTCCCCAGGATGTTTGAATATAAGGAGTTAGGTCCTGGGACGTGCAGTTGGATGGACCATCATTAAATACTTATACAAAGAATTACCAGCTGCACATTTCTTTCATATCTCACATTTGAGAACTACAACCCAATATCAATTCAAGTTTGTAAGGTATACTTTGTTCATACCTATTTTATTTCGTTATTTTTTAAGAGTTTCTGTATTATTTCATCAAAGAAAAGACACTATACGTACATATTTACAATTTATACAAGACAACATATATACTCCAAAACATTTCAACAATATATAGAAATAGAATTCATCACATAGAAACAATTTCATCAACAGACATCAATTATTGTGGGGTGCCCTAACTTGACACCAAATTAATTTCCTGTCCATTACAACTTAATGCAAGGAAAAGAGTAAAAAATACTCAAAGCAACAAATTATTCCCAAAAAGACTACACATTAATTAATTGGTCTAAAAGACTTCCAAGTCAATTGCTTTTCAATGTGCCGACGCGTTTCGAACCCTCTCACGTCAATTTTCAGGTTCTCATCAGGGCTCTGTTCTGAACTTGTCTGTTTTCCAGCAAGAATCGGTCCACAGATTCGCTTTCTTTTGTATGGGGGAAGGATGTCCTTCTATCCTGCTACCTGCCTTCGGCGTTTCTTGCACAAGCAGTCCTCTTATTGCGTGGCTTGTACCTTATGTTTTCTTTTTCTAGGGTTGTTTTTCTTTCCTGTTCGTTCTTTAGTTTAGTGCTCACTATTCCTTTCCTCGTTATTCAGCCTGTTTTAGGTAGTCGTTTTAAACACTGGGCCGCCGGTTTTGCCAACATCTGGCGGTGGATTTGCGGAGACCGCCGATACTTCTTGTTAGTAAACGCGCAATAGTCAGCGTCTTTTTCATGGGGCCATTATCTGTTTGAACAGCTTCTTCGGATTCACTGACTATCTCTGGACGCCCAGAAAATTGACGTGAGAGGGTTCGAAACGCGTCGGCACATTGAAAAGCAATTGACTTGGAAGTCTTTTAGACCAATTAATTAATGTGTAGTCTTTTTGGGAATAATTTGTTGCTTTGAGTATTTTTTACTCTTTTCCTTGCATTAAGTTGTAATGGACAGGAAATGAATTCGGTGTCAAGTTAAGGCACCCCACAATAATTGATGTCTGTTGATGAAATTGTTTCTATGTGATGAATTCTATTTCTATATACTGTTGAAATGTTTTGGAGTATATATGTTGTCTTGTATAAATTGTAAATATGTACGTATAGTGTCTTTTCTTTGATGAAATAATACAGAAACTCTTAAAAAATAACGAAATAAAATAGGTATGAACAAAGTATACCTTACAAACTTGAATTGATATTGGTTTGTAGTTCTCAAATGTGAGATATGAAAGAAATGTGCAGCTGGTAATTCTTTGTATAAGTGTTCTCCCCAGGATGGGCAGGGTTCACGAAGGGGAAGCTTCAAAGGCCTGCCACATTTGTTAACTACCCCCAGCCTTTTGCTGCTATCTGCAACTGGTCCCCAACAGTTCAGACCCCCACTTTGCGAGAGAATCGGCGGGAAAACCTAGCCGGAAAGGGAGGTGTCCCCACCTTTGCCAACTTCACCCCTCAGGTGGGGGAGGTGAAGTGAAGCACACATCTCAGTCCCCTCCATCTTGAAGATGAGGGGACTTACTCAATCAGGAGGAGGGTGGCATAATAGGGGGTGTAGACACCCCAGGGAAGGGACCTATTGGTCTTGAACTGCACACTTGTGTAACACCCCTAAATCTAGTATTTAGGGGCACAGCAGAATCTTGCCTCTTCAGATTCAATGACCTAAGAAAAAGAACCTATGAGTCATGTGGAGAAGATGATGACGACTGACTTGGTCCCAGTCCTATCGGCCTGTCTCCTCCTCCAGCGACCCTGCTTCCCAAAATCGGCGTGGCCATCAGCCAGCAACCTCAAGAACCCCAGAGGACCTGTGCTGTCTTCGACAAAGACTCCAGTCTCCCGTGGACACCGGATTTCTCCGGCAAAGAAACCAACACCAGTCTGCGGATCCACAACACTGCACCACTCTGCACCCGACGCCCAAGTTCGAGTGAACTACTTACGCTGAGACACTTCCCATTATATCCTGACTTTGTCTGCACCGGTGGCTGACCTCTCCAAGACCCCTCCTCGACAGCTGCAGCCTCTGTTTGAAGGGTCCCCCCAACCGCACCCAGCTAGTGAAACCAGACACCAAAAGGTACCCATGAATTCTCCACACCCTGACTTTAGGGAGCCCAGCTGACAGTACCCAAGTGCACCCCAGCTATCCAACTTACCTGTCCAGCTGGTGGTCGCCTTCATCCAGCATCCTTGTCCAAGCCTGCAGCATTTCTTCCTGAGGACATCTTCAATTGATCTCCGTTGGGAGCCAGACTCCTACATTGCACACTGCCGCCAGTGTACCGCTGGAGTTGCGCTGCTGGTGCCTACTTGTGGCTCCCTTTGATCCCTGAGACCCGACACAGAAACTGCAATTAACTACCTGTGACCGGTGCTCTTCAGAGTGCCCCATGTCTCCATAGCACTGCATTGAGCTCAACCTCTCCTTTGACCTCTGCACCCATCCCCCCAGTGCCTTGCTGGAGGCACTCTCCTTACCTACCTGACCCCTGCCCAGTGTAAGTGCTATCGGCCCAAGACTGAACCACAATACTGTTTATTTACCTGCAAAATTAACACTTTGTTATTCTCCATAGGACTGTATGGTGGGGTTTTGGGTTTTCCCCGAAAAATGTTCTAAGTGTTGACCCTCTCTTGTACTGCAACAAAGTAACTGTGTCTCCAAAATTATTAAACTGATTACTGATACATTGGGATGCATAGACTGTAGTATTAGTTTGTTTCACCCCAAACTAGAAAAGTAATTAACAAGTAATCTAAAGTAATTACAAGTATTCTAAAGAGCTTACAACCCATTTTCTCTACTGCAAAGTAACTTGTATGCTTCTACAAAACTAGTACTTACTTGTATCTTAAAAAGTATTATTGTATTGAAAGGATCATTGTCCTGCTCCTGAGTAAATCTTGGCTCTAGTAATAAAAATATCAAAGTAATAATATTTTATACAAACAATTAGCTGGATTCAGTCTGTTGAGTGTGTGACATCATTTCTTTCAGAGTGTATACAACAAAGGCTTAACACTACCCTCTGATAAGCCCAACTGATAAACCACACTACCACAATAGAGAGTAAGGTATGGTCTACTTTAGCCTCAGCTATACCTCTGGTGATCCACTGGACTCTGTGCACATTATACCTCACTTTGGTATAGTATATACAGAGCCAGCTTCCTACATTAGGCAAAAGTACACTGGGGCCAAAATTCTAAAGAGAGTTATGTGCACTGGCAGAAAACATACACCCTCTTAAGGAACCAGATACCAAAGGTTCAAAGGAGGATAACCGTCCTCCAAATAGGTTTTCAGTCATCTGTGTTCACAGAGGGATGACAACTCCATTGCTGTATTTAATTCCAGAATAGTGGACAGCTAAAAAACATATGCAAGACCAACTGCTGGTCATGAATGTCAAACATTTTTGGGAATACATCTGGTTTGAAAGATACTCAGGGCTGAATATCAATTGGACGAAATTGGTTGTACTCCCACTAACGCTTACCACTCGAGTACTCTCTAAAGTTTCCATTGGTGTGGGGCACAGACCCTGTTAAATATCTAGGCATATGGATTCCTAGGGACCCAGACTTAGTAATTAGATACAACTATGGTAGGGTTTTCTCCAAACTAGAAGAACAGGTCTCTAGGTGGTCACGTCTACCACTGTCCTTAGCTGATAGGATAGCCATTCTGAAAATGGTGGCCCTGCCTAAGCTTTCATATCTTTTAGTTAATATTCTCATTGCATTACTGCTGCATTAAAAAAATTTAGGGGATGCTTGCCAACATTAACATGAGCTGGTAAATAGCTGAGAATCAGTTGCAATATACTTAACAATGCCATATTCAAGTGGAGGATTTAACACGCCAGACTTCCATTCATATTATGTGCTCATTTTGCACATTATTGGCATGCGCCACATGAGTACGTACCACCCCTTACGGTGGTACATGACTATGTCCATCCCATACCACTCCAGGCTATTCCTTCGCATAACAGAGATGGGCTCTCGCACATGGAAATCAACATATTGCACTCTGCGATGAAGGCATGGTGGGTACTAGGAGAGCTAGCAGGGAAAACCCCCTTATATGAACCTGTGTTGCTGCTACAATACCACCCCTCAATCTAGGTCTCCAAGGAGAATACCACGCTGCGATTGCTCAACTGAGCAGGCTTAATAACTTTGGGAGATTCCTATCCCAATGGGAATTTTTTTGTGTCACTTGAAGACATTTCTCATACTCCATGACACATCCCATTACTGGCATTTACATACACCCACCTTAGATTTGCACTACGCAAGTTCTACTCACAATTCCCACAAGAGCCACTCCACTCAATGCACTGTAGACACTTCTAACTAGTGACACGTGATGACACATGATCACGAAATTATATAATGCAGCACAGACGTACCGGCCATAGGTCCCCGACAAGGCACTAGAGAGTGTCAAGGCTGTGCTTGACAGACTACTACAGGTGTCAGACTGGAAATTCTGCTGTATTAGGTTGCATCCTCTCATCTAATTGTAACTTGTGCATTATACACTTCAAATATTTGCACCAAATGTACTACACGCCTGCTAAATTATGTAAATTTGGTTTGAGAGACTATGCGAACTGTGTGAGATGTACATCGGCAGTCTGCACGAAGCGTGGCAATGTGAACCTATTAGAAGATACTAGACTTAAATTACGAAGCACTTTTAGCCATGGTGCTCGAGGGAATGACTGTCAGATCTGACCTACTGCGGGTCCCACCTGGAACTGTACATGGGGGAATTGCCGCTAGCCTCGAGGCGTAAAGACAATTGGAGTCCACTTATGAAACACTTGTTGGTTACTTCGGATTAGACATAGGGTGAGATGCGCCTTGGGTACTGGGTACATCACTATGTAGCATTTTAATATCTGCACATGTTCTACTGAAAATGCACTGTGGAGCTGATAATGTCCTGTCTAAAAGGCACTGGTACATGTTATGTTCACGTATTTCTTTGATTGTTATGTATCAATAAAATAAATAATAATAAAAAAGAATGTCAAACGCTTAAAATGGTTCTCCTTGAGTTTCTATTATGGACTCCAGAATTTAGTTTAGTACACTGCCCCCTTGGAATCATTCGCCAAAGTAAACTGAGGAATAAGCAATTCCACAAAGGTAGCAACTGTTCAATTCAATCAGGATTGGAAGGGGAATTTTGCACAACTGTTGCTACATAAATGTAATAATGGATAGCCCACGTTAGCAAACACAGAGAAAATAATTTGTGCTGGAAATGGCATCAGAAAATAGCCGAACAAAGGATACAATGCTTTATCTTCCTCATCTCTCGCGTTTACACATACATTTATGACTGTAATGAGGTAACAGAAGGTGGGATGGGTAATTCGCTGTACCTCAGCCACTACAGACTAAGGAAAATATAATTCTATCAAACCACTTCCTTCCCTCCCTTTCACCTTATGTTTTGTCAGCCAGAGGAGAAAGGAAGGGCCTTTGAGAGATGTGTCTTATTCTATATGATCTAGGGTAAAATCAGTCTGTGTGCAGCAGAATTATGACCCTGGAGTAAGCAAGGCTTAACATCCATTTAAACCATTGCCAAATGCAACAGGACTGTGGTGTAATAATCTTGCAGAAATTACCTGAAACCAAGAGTATTCAGTACCCAACTCGGCTGGGAGGAGTCATTTAGCAACTAAGGGTGATTTAAGGTCTGAAGAGTATGCTAAGTAGTCCATCTAGACTTAGTAGGCGTCTTTCTCTTAAAAAAGACTACATGAGATTATGCATCTTTACACAGCACACTAATGCCTCTAGGTTTGCATGGTGAGCATTGCCTATACATTCCAAACTGAAGGACATTAACTTATGATGAAAGGTTATGCTTGTGATGAGGGGCATTGGGAAGGGATTTCCAGAGGTGAGAGCCCTGAACTCCCAACTGGCAGCCTCCACCAGTTGAGACGTTAGAAATAAGTACAGAGAGAAGATTCTGGAGTGCATTCTGCAAAAAGCAAGCAGAATTAAAGTATAAATTAAAGTATTTGTTCAGGACCTAGAAGCAGAACCATTAAAGAACTTCTACAAGTGGCAAAGAACAAAGTGAATTCTGGCCTCCACTGGACCCTGTGGCAGTAAATGATCCCTTTTCTTTCAGCATTGAGTCAAACAAACAATGGCATTCAGGACACTCTGAGAAAGTCTGTGAGATATATTTACCAGCAAAATACTTTACTTCTCAACCACTTAATTGATGCTCTTATTGATTTATTGAGAGCTAGTATTGTATAAATCAATAGGGATTAGTATTCTACACATTACACCATGCCAGGGTTTACATTCAGTCAGTTTCTTTTTTACACTGAGTTCACATCGCAAGAGTCTTTTTTTCATATTATTCCCAAGCATGGAATAAATGAGGTGTCCCAGTAAGGACTTGATTCTCTTGATATGTATTCTTGTTCCTGTCCAGGACTCCAACTGGCACATAGATGAGAAAAGGGACCCATCACAACCTTCTTTCCTCTTCCCCTCTATTCTACTAGCCCCTCCACCTGGGTCGGGCCTCTACTCTTTCTAAAACCCATTATTGCCTGAATAGAAGAACAGGAAGACATTGCCCCACCTGCCAGTCCCGGATCTCCTTTCCAAGGGACTACAGGAGACCCTTCTTACTAGCAGGGTCATCTGAGTAAGTCTGTGCTTTAAACGTCCTGATTTCCAGCAGGGCTGCATACATCTACAGCCAGTCCCTACTGTTTCGACTTTACTAGTGGGGGTTTATTGAGGGGGTGTATCACAAAAGATACCATAACTTCTATCTTGAGGCTCCTCCTCATGTCAGGCGAGAACCCAATGATGCGGGGACGAGATGATGGCGGGGCAAGAGCGTAGCAATTTAAGGTTTTTCAATGACATCCTGGCGTTCCCTTGTTCACCCTGGTCCTGCTGCAGGTAAGCGGTTTGTGCCCATGGCACAGTAGCCCACTGGCCGGTTCCCATCCCCCCATACACTGTGCCATGAAACTAACAGAGCCAGGAGTGGCAATTCGTGAATGAGGTGTGGCCACAGAACTTGTTCAATGCTGCTTTCTCATGCTGCGGTACAAAAGGGGGTGGTAATGGACGGAGCATCTGAACCAATCAAACACTCACACCCAGTCAAAAGATCTGGGTTTAATCCATCACCGTTCTTTAGCCCACTCTGCCACCCCAGTTCAGACATGGCTATATGCAAATCAGTCTGACCCTGTGCCTCATGGGAACAGTCCAGCCCGAACTGCCAAGCCATGCCTTGCCTGGACCAGAAACAAGCTTCCGAGGACCAGTTTCTGGCATTACAGCCGTCTTCAGCCCGGCTTGCTTGAATCCAGTTGCAAAGTGAGCAAGGGACTCACGTCTGAGCATACCCTGCCACACTTATGGCGGCCAAAAGCGGTACAAAAGGGGGTGGTAATGGACGGAGCATCTGAACCAATCAAACACTCGCACCCAGTCAAAAGATCTGGGTTTAATCCATCACCGTTCTTTAGCCCACTCTGCCACCCCAGTTCAAACATGGCTATATGCAAATCAGTCTGACCCTGTGCCTCATGGGAACAGTCCAGCCCGAACTGCCAAGCCATGCCTTCCCTGGACCGGAAACAAGCTTCCGAGGACCGGTTTCTGGCATTACAGCAGTCTTCAGCCCGGCTTGCTTGAGTCCAGTGGCAACGTGAGCAAGGGACTCACGTCTGAGCAGCATACCCTGGTGGCAGGGTATGCTCAGACGTGAGTCCCTTGCTCACTTTGCCACTGGATTCAAGCAAGCCGGGCTGAAGACGGCTGGAATGCCAGAAACCGGTCCTCTGAAGCTTGTTTCCGGTCCAGGGAAGACCTGGCTTGGCAGTTCGTGTTAAATGCTTTGAACTTGTTCTTCTGTGTAAGCCTTGCTGCTCAGCACCATAGCTACAGAGGGTTCAGCTGAGAGTTTTACAGACGAAACCTACTGCACCTACAGGGGTTGGGAAGTGTTTTACACAGTGAGGACGCACACCCACACCATTTAATACACCCCATTTCCTCACAAACACCAAACATTCTTTTGTATAACCGGACATCAAAATCGACTTATTTATTTTATTTTCCTTTTTTTTAAAATGGGCATCTGTTTCTTATTTCAGAATTTCACTCTTTTTCATATTTCTTTTTATTAGTGAAAATAATAAACAGTACAGTGGCAGACGCCTTACATCACGGAATAAGCAGTTCTTATACAAATAAATGGTGAGCAATGAACGGGGGATCCATACGGCGAAAGCAGATCTCGAGTTAAAATGGCGTACGATCTCACAGTACACAGTAATTATCAATCCAACTTATCGACATTATTGACCAGTCCACTACTCCTTAAAAACAGAATTTTAAAAATACGAGGAAATCGAGTGGTTGTCAAATGCAATATGATAGAAACAACGAGCGGATCTTCGAGCATTATCCATTAGCAGCTATTAAAGACAAAACATTGCGGAAAGTCTAATGCAACACTAGCACCCTAGGACCCGTATGCCCACCAATCAGGATAACCCCACTGGAAGGCGTCCACTACCTGGATTTGAATATGAGTTTGAAACATAAAATCACAACTAAGACAACACAACGAACACCCCTCCCCCCTCCCTGCACCCCTGCATATGGCTTCCGCCCAACCCCAACTAGCAGTGTGCCTGTCGCCCCATCTAACTAAATATCAAACATGGAAAAGTGGAGGAGGAATTTGTCATACATGCTCCCGGTCTCCCCTCCTCCCCGCCAAAAGCAAACAACCCCTCCGATCAAATTACTAGCAAACTAATAGGGGAAGTTATGACAACCGCCCAGAACCCCGCATCGGCAAAGGCAGCAGAATCCAGTGTCCATTAAAGCCTTAATATCGAACCCAGACAGCAAGCTCATCCCTGGCCCTTACGATCTTTCATGCGAGCTCCACCATTAGAACCACTGTGCTGACAGGAGAGTCAAAGTGTCGAAGGAAGTTCCCAAGTGCAGGAGAAACGTGTCAAAAATATTAAGTCTTGAAATGCATCAATCACGCTGAAATGTTCCCCCACCGACAAGAAGTCTCGATAATATTCCCTCGGTAAACGTAGTGAAGCTATACGGGGGAAAAGATATAAGGTCAATCCAGAAAGTAGTAAAGAAGTCTTCCAGATGTGAAAAGTCAAGCGGTTCCACATCAAGCGTCGATACCATTGGAGTGAGAAACTCAAAAAAATCTCGAGCGTTGATCAAGGGCTTCAGTTCTTTTGTCTGCATGGGACCTTCTTCCCCATTTGAGCCTTGCTTTGCGGGAAACTCAACTCGTTTCAGGGCTGGCAAAGGGTCAGAGTCCGGCCTCAAACTTCTAGTCTTAACCACGTCGATCATTTTGTGGATGATTGAATCCACTTGATAGTGAAGTGCCCCGATGGCGGCCATTACAGTTCTCAGCGACAACGCACTCTCCGTCCGATCCATCTCCTCACGCTCGATCTCAAACAAAGTTTCCTATCCCGGAGGTCCGGACAACTCCGGGGGAACAGACAAGAGCGGGGCGGACGGTCATGGAAGGCAACCTATCGATTCGCCGATTTTTACTCAGCCGCAGCAAGCGGGGACCCCAGCCCGTCAGACCCGGGGGCCGATGCAAGGTCTCCGGGAAAGGGACCCCCGCCCACAGCCATATATAATCTTTGTCGCCATTCCTTTATCATCAACCAGACCATTCAACCGCCATCAGAATCGGGCAAGGATGACCTCCACTTCAAAAGACCGGACTCTGCCTGAGTCCCGCGGCTGATGTTATTCAACTGAAACCCGGCTGGGTCAGTACTCGAGGCCCCGGCTCACACACTGGGCATGGCCGAAAAATGAAGCTCGGTGTAACTCCATCGTTCGAGCCGACAAATGTCTCTGGAACGCACCATTCGGATCCGCAGCTCCTCAGCCACACGGGGGTCGGGCGCAAAGTCAGGATAAATAACAGGATTATGTAGCTAGCGACGGAGGTCAGCGGAGCCGGGAGCTTATGCGGCCATCTTGGGTGCTGGCGTAGCTCCTCCTCTGAGAATTTCACACTTATCCTCATATTTTGCATAATTGGAGGTGGATCTCAGCAACATTGAAAAACCTCACTGTAGCAGAGCTGAAAAAGTTGTATGAGGAGAGGAGTCTGAAGCCAACAAAAGGCTCCAGAAATCAGAATATCAGCTTGCCCTCAGAGTCTGGGAAGAGGCCCACATGTTGCAGTCTACATCACAGGGGCGGGATGAATATGGTGCACTAGAGGAAGATGAAACAAAAGAGGAGGTAGAGACTATCCTGATAATGCTCCAACAGGAGAGAGAGGAGGGGCCATAGAAGTGAAATCCCCTTACATGTCCAGGGCCGGGAGCAGCGTGTCCTCCCACAACCTAACTCTTGAAGAGTTTTAGGACAGACAAGTTGAGTGAGTGGAGGCTTCAAATGGCTACTCTGGAAAAAGAGAAGAAAAAGCTGCCATGGAGAAGAGGGAGACTGAATTAGCTTCGGCAAGAGCCCTGGATGAGAAAAGGCAGAAGGTGAGAGAGACTTAGAGAAAAAAATGCTAGCTTTACAGAGAAAATTCTGCTGACACATGTGATAATACTTCTGCCTATGCATTGAAATGTTGATTGTGGAAGTATTGCCTCGGTTCCAAGTTCTACGATACTTGAATAAAAGGTAACATTGGTTTAGATGCAGCCATTCACAAACAGTTCCCTCCAGGAGGTATGAGGTTTCCTTGACATTAAATGCGCTTCAAATTCGTAGATGTTCTCAATGACAAGTCCTTGACCCCAACTTTATTGTATAAGGTGAAAAAGAGAACAGGTAACTGGCGAGTCTGACTTCAAAGCTGAATCGCTGGACACAAATCTGTAACGACTTAGCTGGTCTTATAGGCACTACCCTTCAGCGTGTACATCAAGTAACACTTGTCCCTTGTGTCCTAGTCGCTCTCCTTTGATGCCAGACACTCTTTTTCCTGGGGAATCAAGTGGGTAGTAACTTGTCTCTGGGATGTGGGACTGGAAGGTGGAAAGCACATGGACAGAGCACCAATTGCTGCAGGAGGCAGAAACAACACACAGCATAGTTTGCAGTCCCACAGCACTATACTGCAGAACGCTGAGCTGCTGCGTATGACAAAGTTCCTGAAGCTGCTGAGATGGAATTACTGTCCATGGTTATTTATTTATTAATTTTAAAGTTTTATAGAGCGTGAACTTGACCAGTGAGGGTATCAGAGCACTTTACAGGTTCAAAGAGTAATACAGAACGATCGGTTGACAAGTGATAGCAATAAATCGGGGGGATATGCAGAAACAAGGGTCATATGCTAGGCAGGGAGTCAAAGGGGTATGTGCACGGAGGGAGGGGGTGAAAAGGTACATAGGAAAAGTTTACAGAATATACGGTCATACATTAGGGAGGAAAGTGCAGGGGTGCTTTACATTACGAGGCTAGCAAAAAAAAAAAACAGAATGTCAATGGAGAAGAAATACCTTTGGATTCGGGTTCTTCCTCAGCGAGTTCTATTACTGGACGCAACCACTAAGTATCACAACCAATGCTTTAGTCGGGTAAATGTTAAGAACACCATACAATAACGTTAGTATCTATAGTAAAGATAAATTATAAAGTTTTTGTGACAGGAAAAGAAATCCAAAAGTTTTATTTAAAAAGGTAAACACAAGTTTATTACACATATTTCAGAATACTGAAGACACAAACTTAATACAAATTAAAAGTACATTTTGATACACCAAAATTTCATAAAATGTTAAAAATGTTCTTGAGAACACAGGTCGACGCGGCGTTTCGGTTTGACATTCTGTCTTCATGGGACACTGTCATATTTTTTCTCCTTACTCCCCTTGGTCCCAGATCACACTTTAGGGGGCCCCCTATACCTTTTTTGATAAAAAAAAAAAAACAACAACAAAAAAAACAAAAGAGAACTATAACACGGTGATCTTTACAGAGTCAAGGATCATACAATAGAATAGGGTATCACAAAGGTAATAAGTCTCTCGGTGCTTGTGGAGCGGGTTAGCCAAGGAAGGATTTAGCCTCTTTTTTAAAGCGTGCCAGGGAGTGGATACTTCTAATGTCAGGCCGGAAGGTGTTCCATATTCTTGGAGCAGACCCGCTGAAAGAGCGATTGTAGTTTTTTTCCCCTTAAAACGTGCAGGCCGGAGTAGGAAGGTATTTGCCGATCGAGAGTTTCTGCTTCCTCCGGATATCGTGAGCTTCTGTGCAAGATACGCAGGGGAGTTGGTGTGCAGAGCCTTGTGTGTGATGCATGCCAACTTGAGGTGAATCCTAGACTCGAGAGGGAGCCAGTTCAACGCTTTCAGGTGAGGGGTGATGTGATCAAATTTTCTAGAGCCCGTAAGTAGTCTGGCGGCTGCATTGAGGCAGGCTTTTAAGGGTGCCAGAGTGATCTTGGGTAAACCAGAGAGCGTGGAGCAGCCATATTCCAGCTGAGAGATGACTAGAGATTGGACTGCTTGTTTTAGGTCGGGAGCGGCTAGAAATGGTTTCAGTTTCCATAGGTAACTCAGGTGGAATCTGGCAGATTTGGCCATTGAGTTGATGTGGTTTCGCATGTTTAGGTTATAATCCAAGGTGATTCCCAGTGATTTGGCAGAATCCACTATGATCGGGGAACAGTTTAGGGCTGTGATAGCTTTGATCCAAGTCTGTATCTCAGAGTTGCTCTTGGGCGTGGAGATTAGCAGGAACTCAGTTTTGTTAGCATTGAGTTTGAGTTGGTTCGAGGCTAGCCAACGGACGGTCAACTTCAGGGCCTCATTCATGGTGAGGATCTCTGCAAGAGATGAGATTTTTATGTAGATCTGAGTATCATCAGCGTACATATGGAAGGAGATATTTGCATTGCGGAGGATTTCAGCAAGGGGTTCTAGATAGAGATTAAAGAGGGTGGGGGGACAACGTTGATCCTTGAGGGACTCCCACCGTGACCATGGAGGAGGAGGAGAGTTCACCATTGATTAGAAATCTCTGAGATCTGTTTTGGAGGCAGGAAATAAACCAGTCGAGTACTGTGCCGTCTAAACCCATCCTAAGTTTGAGGCGTTCGAGTAGCATCTCATAGTTGAAAGTATCGAAGGCAGAGGATAGATCCAGGAGGATTAGGAGACATCCTCCACCCATGTATGAAAATTATCAGTCCCCGAGGTAGTTGGTGCCTCGAATGGAGCTTGGTGGAGGTGGAACGTAGATTAACGGCAGACTGCTAGAAGTGATGCACACTGAAGTAGTAGGAGTAACTGTGCCACTGGTTTAACTACATTGACCAATTTAAATTATTATTTAACTTTCCAACACTGCTCTTTTACTGGCGTCCTGAGAGTATGAATGAGCTGGATAAGTGGAAGCAGGCTGTAGCAGAGCATATATTTGATCCAGACCTTGATCTGCAATTCATAGTCCCGTTCGCAAATGCACATTCTGGTTCCAGTGTCAAGGCAAAAATCATGGCGGGGGAGGGGAGAGGTGGGGAGAAGGGCGGCCCGTGCTCATAAGAAATAGTTTTGAATAAGTAACTTTGCCCCTGATACAGGCAAGGGAGCTATTGATCTAGTGGCTTTATCCATGCCAAATACTTGTGCCCAAAATGCATCCTTTCCAGAACCTGAAACAGATAGGCCCATTCTAATGAGTCAAAGGCATTGAAGGTGTTCAACAACACCACCACTGCCCATTCTGCCAGTGCCTCCATGTGAGCAATACCACCATATTATCTCCTCAGATTCAACTATGCGTTTTTACCTGGGATAAACCCCGAACATTCCTGGTGAACCAGACATGTAATTACCCGTGGAAGCCTAACCGTCAGGTACTTGGTCAGTATCTTGATTTCAATGTTTAATAATGAAATAAGTCTGTCAGAAGAACAGAAATCGGGGGGGATTTCCAGTTCTGCAAACACAATAATTGTTTCTAACCTCAGAACTACTGATAAGCACCCTTCACCTATGCCACCCTTTATCTTGTGCTGTGGTATACATATCCCGCAGAAGACTCCATGTACTGCTATGGCTTATATAGATCTCAACCGGCAGGCCATTAGGTTCTGGGGTGTTCCTGGATTGCAGTAATGGTAATGTCTCTTCAATTTCTGTTTCTTATATAGAAGCAGCTCTATCTGCATTCGCCATGAGTGGCAGCGTTACATCTGCAAAAATGTCTTGTATTTCTGCTTTTGAGCACCCATACCAGGAAGTGTACAGGCTGGACAAGGCTCAGCAAATGGCTTGCAATTTTTAAATTCCAGTTACAATCTTGCCTGTCCGTCTCACACCTCACGCTCCCATTTGGTTTCCTTTTCCTACCCAAGCAAGCAGTTTATGCGCCTTACTGCCTACATCATGTAATCACCTCCTAGTCACTAAGTAATGATTACGGGCTACATTGGTTGTTAATAACAGGTATGCCTGCCTCGTTATTTTTAGTTGGTGAGACAGATCTTCATATGGCTGTTTTGTTAGTCGTTGTTCTAGATCTAGTAATTGTATCTCCAGCCTATGAATGTCCTCCCATCTCTGCTTTCAACAGGCGGAGGTTAGAGAGATCACTTAGCCCCTTAGCACTGTCTTGTAGGATTACCATAAGACAACCACTGAATCCACTGTGCCTGAGTTTTCACCGCAATAAGCTTTGGTGGTTTACCTCAGCTCATCTATTATCTCAGTCTGTCGCAACAGTCATGAATCTCGTTTCCATCCCTGAAATCCCCTTCTTCTGGCTTCCTACCTCTGCCACAAATTGGTGAATGATCAGAAATACCCGGAGCTAAAAAACTTACTTTTGAAGTAGTGATTCTCTGCTCCACCTCCCCACGATGCTGCCTATCCACCCTCTCATCTATTGTGAGTTTGAAATTTCCTGCCAAGATCAGCATTCCATTTAGCAACTGCGTAAGCTCTGCCCTTGGATTCCTTAAACCGCACATTTTTAAACACGGTAAGAGAAAGACACAGCAAAGTATAAAACGTGCTCCTTCACAACATCCTACCATCATCACATAATGGCCCAGCTGGTCTCTTAAGACTCAGGTCATCGACAATGGAAACAATGTCTTTATGAATAGGGACACTCTTCAGGAATCGGAGGATTAGCCAACATGTATGATAAGCCAATATCATCCTTTGGTTAACATTCAACAGTTGTCTCTCATTATATAGGTATCTTGACCTTACTACCCAGTCCAATCACATTTCATGAGAGAATGTTTATGCTTCCACTATTCTGGAAGCAACCACTAGATTCGGACATTATTTGTCAGCTCCTGCTGTGACCAACCATGTTACATCATCATACGTTCCAGGGCCTCATGTCATTTATTATTGTAAACAACACAGAACTATCCCAGTCCCATCTCCCATCCTCCGTCCCATTTGCCTGGAGCCTTGCAAAATACCATCTTGGTCGAAATAATTAAATAAATGCACAATTATTGTCCTTGCTGTGTGTCCTGGCCTCAGAAGCCTCCACAGTCAGGCTCTCTGATCCCAACAGGATCCCACCAGTTGGATGTTATTCTGGTGTGATCTTCTCTATGCATCTTCAATTCTGGCCTGCACCCTTGCATTTTTCTTTGCTACAATATTCCCCGTGGACTGCTGTGCACTTCTTCAAATGTTTTTGTGATTGTTTTCACCTGTTTCACTCTATCACTGTTCTTTCTACGATCCATGTGAAGCAGCCCCACCTCAATAGTAACAGTGTCGATCTTAGACTCCAAAATTGCCTTGGAGTCCTTAACGGAGATCATTAGATCCTTTTGAGTAGTTTCATCTTCAGTGGAGCTCCCCTCCTTCATGCTGTTGCAGGCCGATACACATTTTCCCGCCTCATCTGGTCTGCCCCTCACAAAAGCAAAATTGTCCATTCAGTTGTGCTACACCTTTTTTCTGTTTGCTCCCAGCCCATAGTGCGCAGAGCTTAAATTACACCCAGTGGCGGCTGACTTGTACCGAGGGTGGTGGGGATGGGCTGGGCTGGACTGGACTGGAGAGGGGGTGGGAGATTATATAAAAAAATTAAAATAATTCACCTCCGCAGCACGATGTCCTTCTCCCTCGGGTGTCTAAAGCTTTATCTGAGGGTAGTGTGAAGCATTTGTTGTACACACTTAGGCAGCAAATGATGTCACACACTCAAAGACTAAAACCTGATCAATTTGTTTGTATACAAAATATTATTTAGGGATGGTTATTTTCTTGAACCAAGCAAGCCTGGTACAGGAAAGTGTAAATGGTACTTTTCAACAGAGGTTGAACAATAGAAGCAAGCTAAATTAAAATGTCTTTGTTACAGGTTTTTAAATCTTTTCAACACAGTGAAAATTACTGTTAGATTACTTTTGATTATTTTTTCTACTCAGTGTGATATACCCACATATCACACTGGGATATTTCCTAGAAAAAGGTAAGTAAAGAAGTTTTTAGTTATTTGCAGTTTTTCAAGTTCTCATACAAAACCAACTCCACACTTTTCAGCGAAAAACAGTCACTGTATTCCTATGCAAAAAATGTGGTTATCGGTTAACAGGTAAGTACTTGGTTGTGGGAGTTGGTATTCTGGGGTTAGAACCACAGTTCCCCCAGGGTCAAGAATGGACTCATGAAACAACCTCAGCATCACTAGGGTGGCTGGGTGCAGAGTGCGGAGGCCCAATGTTATCCAATGGGGAATAGGGGGCCTCCGGTTGGTGGCTGCTCACGAGCAGGCAAAAAGGTTGTGGGAGCAAAGCTCCTGATGTTAGGCTCAGGGCAAAGGGGGATCCGAGTTCGCACCCAAATTACACTAGCAGTGGCGGTGGGGTGCAGGGTGCTGTTTTCACGTCAGATGCCCAGTTGTTTTCAGTGGGGATTCTCCGGTTGCAACAAAGACTGCAGGCTCGGGACGAAGACCTTCTGGAGGTGATCACCGGTTGGAGAGATAAGTTGGGATGCCTGGGGATGCTGGGACACCGTCGGTTGGGCCACCCAAGGCCTTTGGACATCGCGTTCAGGGGTGTCTTTAGGCATCGGGTTTTCTTACCAGAACCGGGTGGGGTCGGGTGATCCGCCAGAAAGAGGCTGCAGGCTTCGCTTGGAGATTCGAGGCAGGTCAGAGATCACCAGGTCTCAGGTCAGGATCGCTGGGTTTACGTCTTTGTGGTGTTGGGACACTCAAACTTGGGGAGTAGGCGTCTGTTACAGACTCACGGTTTTGGCTGGGGCCAGAGTCTGTGGGAGAGCAAATCCGGTGCTCACGGGAAACAAAGTCTTTGACTTGGAAGGCAGGACAGGTCCTCGGGGTTCTTGCGGTTGCTGGCTGCAGGGCTAACCAGGATTTCGCTGGAGCAGGTTCGAGGTGGGGACAGGCCGGCAGGGCTGGGGCCAAGTCAATGGGCGTCCTCCTCTTAGTTTCAAAACGGCTTCTTCGTGCCTTTTCTTCTCTTCTTCTTGTCGATTCTTGTCTGAGGAGGGAAGGTTCAGGGTTGCCCCTAAATAATAGATTTAGGGGCGTTATAGGTAAGTAAAAGGTTGGGAATAATGGGTCCCTTCCTTGGGGTGGGTACACCCCTATTATGCCCCCATCCAGTGGGAGGGGGGCATATGCCTCTCTGGTTGGCTGGGTCCCCCCCCATCTGCAAGACTCACCTCCCCCACTTGAGGCATGGAGTTGGCAAAGGTGGGCGCACCTTCCTTCCTCACCTAGTTTTCCTGCTGATTCTCCCACCCAAAGAGGGGGTTAGAACCACTGGAAACAGCAAAGGGTTAGGTTAGCTCCCAAAGGTGATAGACTTTGAAGCTCCCCCTTCGTGGACCCTGCCCATCCAGGGGGAGGAGGCTTGGCACCTCGTCCCAGGATGTGCATTGTTTCAGACCCCTGAGAGCAGCAAGCTCTCGACCCAGGGGTTCAGAAAATTGTCTGGTGGTGGCGGCAGCTGGTAAGCAGCCACTCAGTCTGGACACCAGTATTGAGTCGTTTTTTGGGGGGCATCTCTAAGTGTTATATTCAATATAGGTACCCCAATATAGGCTCGGGTAATATCCCAACCTTTCACCTATATTCATCCCTACACTACATACAGAACGGGCTGCTAGGACTGACCCTTTACCTAGTTATGGTACTGCATACAGAATGTGGGGTTTTCCCTGACCAAATAGCCTCATACATTATTCATGAGGATCCTTGGATTCTTGGAATCTCAGCAGGGCTATCATCTCCTTCATAATAACTATGTACAAGGTTCATTCCCGACGTCATCCTTAGTCTGACAGTGGCACAGCAAGGTAGAACCCCTGGGGATACCTTCGGGTATATAATAATAATAATAATAATCCACATTTGTATAGCGCACAATCACCCGTTAGGGTCTCTAGGCGCTGGGGGCCGTCGGGAAGATTAAGCAAGCTATTGCCCAGAGTCGCATGGTGCTGGGCTAACCTGCCGCCGGAGCCGGGGATCGAACCCTGATCCCCAGATTCCAGCGTCAGTCGCCCTGGCCGCGGAGCCACACAAACATAACATCTTGCTAAGATAGGGAGAGGAGATCAGGACTTCCTTGCCGACACACTGACACACTGACGTGAGACGCTGAAGCCCTTGCATGCAGATACTCCAGCTCGCAGTGGTCTGACATCCTTTGCGGGGTGTCCAACCGGAAACCAGGATGGGGTCCCACAGTTTCTCACTTCAGGTAATAGGGGTTGACTCTATCCTAGAGGGATTCTTGGCTTAACACCTACATACATGCTAGGTACACTCAGGTACATCTAATTAGGGTTGCATCGTAGAGTACGCAATATATTATCATGTATTTTATGTACTTACCTGTATTCATGGTTATAGCAAAATGGTAGAAGTCTACCATCCTTTTACTTTCCTAGTACTTCTAATCATCTAGATCTGTTACTGTCTAATGATTGTTTCAGCACACCTATTTTACAATAGAATAATGACTGTTCAATAAATACTTATTGAAAACGTTCCTACCGTTTATTCTGTGTATCTCTCCGAGACTAAGCGAGCACGAGTGACTGAGCAAACAGCAGTACACGGTTTCCACAGTACTGAGGGATCAGGGTTGTCATGTTCGATAGTTGCCAAGAACTATTCTCTCCTTGGCAAGAGGAGTTTCTAGTGGCCCTGGGTACCTGTTTGGCAGGCGTCCAGGGCACACAGTCACACTCAGTCAAAGTACATCAGCATTACCTTACTGGGATAGCCAGGGTCAATCGAGTAAACGCTGTGCAACAAGTCATATAGCCCATGCAACTGGATCAGATCCTTGAGTGATGCCCTAGTTCTTGGTTTACGCGGGGTGGCAGTACAGTTAGTGGTATCCAAACTGTTGTCAAGTATGCAGTTAAAATCGCCCATCACAATCAGTTCCCCATCTCAATCAAAGAGTTCCATTGGCAGCATATCTAGTACTTCTGTGTCATCAATGTTAGGACCATAGACCATGCACAGAACAAATCAAAATGTATTAAGTAATAGTGGAGTGAGAACCCATCTTCTCCTAGAGTCTGCAGCTACTCTTAGAACAAGGCCACAAACGTTTTTAGCAGAGACTACTGCAACCCCATGTATTGAAGTGGATTGTGATGTACAAGCGACTATATCATATCCCAGCGGTTTTAATAAGGACCAATCCTTGAATGCTAGGTGGGTCTCGGTCAAAGCTGTCAGTTGAGGTTTGTATATACCAATCTCCTCCCGGACCAATTGTTGCTTACTCCGCATGTTGATTCCAGATACAATACAGCATATACATTTATCATGAGCCATGGGACCTACAGAAATTTACACCTCTTCTGTACCCTTGTGATCTTTGTAATTCTAGAATATTATTCCAACACCATAGAATGACTAAAATGCAAGCCCTGACTACGTTGACCATACTATGACCAGTTTACCCCCCCACCAACACCATGTTGCAGATGCAAGGCCACTGACAGGAGACAAATTGTTGTTTTTCTCCCCCCTCACACCCCAATCCTCCCACCTCCTCCACCCTCCCTTTATGTATTAGAAGGAATCACCCCCACCCCTCCCCCCCACCTGGCAGCCACCCAACCACCCTGTGCCAGAAAAATTACTAATCGACTATCTAATCAGCGATACAATATTGGCACAGCGGCTCATAGACCAGTCTCAGAAAGAAGCAGACAGCCTCAGAACAGATACGGAAAGAGAGGAGAGAATATGGGGACATAAAATTAAAAAGAGAATGGCATGTTTTAAGCTAAACGTCCAGCCCTTAAACAATGTAGAGCATTCTCGGGGTGGGTGTTGTGTTGTAGCCTGTATTGGCAGCTGGCCCTAGAAGTGTTGCAGATAGGTGGGAGCTAAGAGCTTTTAACTCCCTCTTCCTAAGCGGGCTACTCTTGGCAGCCTGGTCTCCGACCTTGCTAGGCTGACGCTGCCTTGAAGATTTGGGTAGATAGCGCAGCAGAGCTTGGCCTGTGGGTTTCGTCTTCTTTTTTAGAGTGGTCCAGCCCCTGCTGAGTCGTATACCGCCCACTCCCCTGAGAAGATGTAGGAACTATAGAGGAGCCAATATCAGTTGTATTTAGAGGGATACTAACATTGTTAAAGCACCTTTCATCATATTTTATTTCATCATCTAACTCACAGCCTGCATCCTCCAGAGCCTCTATGTCAGCAATTGCTCCCACACCCTGGGCCCCTGAGTTATTGAAAACAGTACTCACATTTTGTGGCTCCAGTACTCCAGTTTGAAGGGGCCCAGAGGGTGAATCATACGGGCTGCTAGACAAGTTAATACTACATTGCTGTATGGTCAAAAGGTCTCCTGTGTCTATGAGAAATGTGTCTCCAGCTCCACCTTTCACCTGACCATCATCACAGGACGTAGCCGGAACTCCTACAACAACTGCTGCCATTATTGTGTCTGCCAGAGAAGACCCTTCATTTGGAGGTGGCAGATGCTGTAGCCGCTGCGTGCATGAGTTTACCTCATCATGCCTAACTGTAGTAGTTTTAGGATAGGGCGTCCAACTTGCGTTGTTTCTCTAGTGGTGTAGCTGCAGTAATTAACTCCCCCTCGCTGTGTAGGTGCTTTTTTTGAGCTCCATTAGTGCGTGTTTTGCTAAAGTCTGGCTCAACAAGATGCATCCCCTTCTATGGGGCAATTATTGTTCCAGGCTGGAATCCTCGAAGTTGAGAAACTAAAATGATTGCCAGCTGCGGATAGCCGATGGGTCTGATATTGCTGTGGATTCGCCGAGCTGGAGGAGTTGGTTGTCCGTGTGCGGCAGAGAAATCAGAGCGCGACACAACAGAGGAATCTTTTGCTCGCCGGTTGTGGTTTGTGGCACGATGGATGGCGGCGGTAGTCACAATGCACCATCTTCCTTCCCTCAATAGATTCCCTTTCAAGGGAGGGTACTGATTCACTCAAGGTTTACGCACATTAAAAAAAAATTGTCTTTTAACATAGATCTCCCGGAGTCCTGGGTCACCGATGATAGACTATGCGCTACAGATGGGTAGGTTTCCAAACAAGGTACATAAAGGGGACAGTCTCTTTGGGGCTGTGACTACGGGACTGTTTTTCACTTTATGATATACGAAGGCTGGGATAGTTAACAATTGATGAAATGTAACAAGGCTCTTCCCCAGTACGGAATCTGTTTTGTTCAAAACAATTAGACTGAAACTAGCTGCCATGTTTTTATGTACTATTACATATTTTCTATAAGAACACTAGGAGGAAATGTCTCTTTCCCCTTCTTTAAAGCTCTTAATGTAAGAAGGGCAGGAAATGCCTACAAGATGCACTATTACACCAAATCATCTTTATCCTCTAAACTTTTAAACTTCCAGGAAAATCAAAAGGAAAATTCAGACTTTGTAACTCAAAGCATTTACAAGTATGCATACAGTATAATAATGTGATAATATTAAATCCCTAAATAAATGACATATTGCCTCAACTAGTGTTCTCACATGTTGGGAGACTGTTGTAATTTAGAGGTTTTATGGGGTTTTATCCAAACAAACCAATAAATTGAATTGAATATAAGAACAGCAATAGTTTACCCCAGAAGCAATATTATATAGAGATGAACTTTAATCGAAGTCTAGGCTGAGGGTCATGAAGTCATGAAGTAGAGGTAAGCACGTTTCCTTGATGAACGCTACGGAAAAGGGACACAGAGTCCTCCTGAAAGGCGTATCTGCTTGCTCAAGCACACCATAGTTGCCGAAATTAGAACAGGCGTCTCCTAACTGAACACTGCTTCTGTTGTACTGACAGGTATGTGGGTGTAGGCCATATAAGAAAATCAAGTAGGCCACTTTTTAAAGCTGAGATAAGCTTAGTGAGCTGAGGGATGACAGAGGTTATTGATGTAGAGACATCCTAAAATACTGTCAGTGTTAACAATATTTTCTGTTCTGCCTACTGACAGATATCATTGCCACTATCTTGTTTGCTTTTATAATAACTACTATTCCAATTGAGTGCAGTAGGATAGGATCTTAATTCTAATACATCTTGGAAATATATTCCTAGTTTTAGTGTTATTGAGTTTCATGATGAAAGAGTTTGGGTTCCACTATCTCTTCAGAGTCTCCAATGACTGATCATTACTTAATATGCACCTTATTCAAGTAATCCTCTGTGGTTTGTGTGGGTATTGCAGTCCATCGGGTTCTCGGTCTCATATAGGTACACTGACTCAGTCACCTGAGCCACAGAGTGTAGAGAATTCTCTCTCTGACCGTATTCTGGAAAAAATGTCAGAAGACTTACAAGAGCCAGAAGGGGACGGGAAGATATTTAGTCCAATCCACAGGTGTCACAGGCTTGTACTGGATTGATAATGAGGCTGCAATTATTATGTTGAGGGTGCAGCCGTTATTATGGATGCCCGTATATGTTGCTTGATGTCCAGTGCCCTGAGGAGTGTATTGAGGAAGTCTTTTGATCTCTTGGTTCTTGAGTCTCCAGGAATGTTGGAGTAAATATGGGGTGGGTGTGTGGAGCGGAGGCAGTGGGGATCAGTTCTGAGATTTTATCATCTCCTTTAGTGGGTCTCTGAGGTCTTCAGATCAAGTTGAAGTTAGCGGACTTGGATGGAGAGAGTGAAATGCTGTTGAGGTGCTCAAAAGAATGCAGTAATGTTGGTTCACTTATGGTGCAGGGGAGGACCATGGTTCTCTTCTTTTTAATGTGTTTTGGTCCACACATTGGATTTTGTAGCCTGCTGGGTAAGGTTTTATAAAAATATGTATGGATCTAGGAGTGTCTCTGTGAAGAACAGTACATACAGGTTGCACACTGTGATGATATCTGCAATGTTGGCGAGCATGGACAACTGAGGGGGCATTGAGCGCAAGTTTGCATGTTTGATCTAAATGATATTTGCATTCTACTGAGGGTGACGTGAATCAGTTCTCAAGTGTTATTGTGCAAATGTGGTATGTGCAATATCTGCTGTGGTGACGTGTGATGCAGGTAACATGGATGGTTTATCTAAGAAACCAGGCTTAAATCACTCAGCCCTTCTTGGCTTGAACAGTGCCAAACAGGACATGCAATTTTTTGTGACTGCTCATAGCTATGGATGCCTGGGTGATAGGATGGCCAGAAAATCAGACTGAAGTATTGAAATTGTTCTTGTGGTAGGAAGTGCTGGGTATAGGAAACTGGGTTTTTGTGGCAGCTGTCCCCTCACTTTTGGCCCCCTTTTTGGCTACTGGATGCTGATTTTCGACTAACAGTGCACTGACGCCTGCTAACCCGACCTCAGTGCTCCTTCCTTAAACAAAGTGAGTCTGATTGTTTCACAATTGGCCAAGGACTTTAGCACCCCTGTATGTCTCTAGTAAATGGTACCTCAGGTACTTTCCTAGGGCAGGGGTACTAAAGAGGGTCCCTTAGGGTTGAAGCATGTCTTATGCCACCCTAAGGGGCACACAAACAAATTACACACAGGATGCCATTACAGGCTGAAACCACATCTGAAAACATGACATGGCATACTACGGTGTGCCACGCCAAAGACACTGCATGGGCTATATGCAAGTCACCCCTACAGCAGGCCTGGGAGCCCTAAGGTAGGGAGTATTATGGTACATATGAGGACATATCTGCATGAGCAGATCTGCCACTGTTAGATCTACTTGCATTACAAGTGAGTAGGGAATCCATCTTAAGTTTTGTACTGTGCACTGGTCAAAACGAGTTTCCCAGCTACATAATGGCTTCACTGAAACCTATGGTCTATCAAAAACCTTGTATTAATAAACTAACACTGATTCCACAGATGCATTTATTAATACATGCACCCAGAGGGTACCATAGAGGTATCCCCTGAATCGTATTTGTCCTCTAGTGTGCCGCCTGGCTGATCCTGTCAAGCCAGCACCACAGAGGAATTTCAGAACCCTAGGAGCTGAGGTTAGAAACAATGCCTGCTCTAGAAGGAGGTGTTTACACATCCTCCACACAGAATAGCTAGCACATTAGCATGTCCAGGCAGGAAGCTTCAAAGAGCACACCACCTTTGATATGAGAGAATGGCTTCCCCAGCCATGGAGGATGCCACCCATTGCCCTTAGGCTCATTTGGCACCAGGACAGGTGGGAAATTAGCTCTGAAGGAGGCGTATTGCACTGCCAGGCTAGACACACCTCTAAGGTGGGCAGCCTGAGGAGAACATGAAAATTAGAATTCCACCATCTTGTGTGTGGTGGAATTAGGAACACTGGGAGAAGAGGATACCCACTCCTCACAGGAAGTGGTCATCTAGGGGTGTAGCGATCCCGGGGTAAGTACCCCATTGGCTACTACCCTAACCTCCATTAACACACCTAAATTTAGTATTTAGGTGGCTCCCTGACATCAGGAATCAACTACTGGGAACCAAGGAAGAAAGAAGAAGGACCTAAGAGAGTGAGAACTGAAGTCCTGCACTAAACATTGGCACAAAACCCTGCCTGGCTGCTCTCACTTCGACCACCGGTGGGACCGACTTTGCCAAACACTGGACACCCTCCCCAAAACACTTGAAGGACTGCCCAGCATTTCAACAACCAAGAAAGATCTCCCTTGGAGTAGAGGAGCTGCTCCCCTGTATTTGCAGGCACCGCAAAGCATCTGCCGGTCCACCTTGTTGCTAACCTTAGGACTCACCGAAGGAGTAAAACGACATGAGAAAAGTCTTCATGCTCCAGGATGTCAGATCCATCTCCTGATCAAGTTTGGAGATAACAGGACCCCCAGAAGCCGATCAGTAGCAATACCCTGGGCACCGAGGCAGTGGCAGCTACCAAGGCTTGTTGGTGGTCAAGTCCAGACTCCAACAACACAAGCAAGACCTACTGTCGAGGGACATCAGGATCCACCAGGCTAGCATGGAGAGTGGCCCTGCTGCCCTGTTTTCCCTCTTCATAAGATCTGTACTACAGAGAGTGACCCTATGACCACTTGACTAGACGCTTCAAAGCAGCCCTGCACCCGTGCCCCACAGCCCGAGTCAAAGGGGGGGGGGGGGCGACAGTGCCAAAGTGGTCGTGAGACCCTCAGGAGCTGAGCCAGCCCTTTGGTTTAGCCAGACTGGTTCCCCAGTTGCTGCCTCTTTCTGTAGGGACCAAAAACTGCAAGAGTCTTCAACTGCACGACTCCACTGGATAAAGCCCCATTGCACACAAGTCCTCCAGCTGAGTTAGAGTGGGCCAACGGTGTTCCGATGGCCCCAAGACCCTCAAGACTTGAGCCCCAGTGGGTGCGCAGTGATTGGCCCCACAGTACCTCCTTAGTCTCTTTGTGACCGGCTGTTCCCCATTGACTTCACCAGGGCACCCAATGCTGTATTGCACGCCTGCACCCGGATGCCCCAGAGCCACCCGAGGTGGCCTGCTGATGTTGCTTTGGACCTTGCCGATATGTACCTTAAGAACAATAATGTGAGTACCTTCTATTTGCAGGAATGCAGTATATGTTTCTTTCCAATAGGATAACATTAACATTACCGCATTAAAACATACAAGTGCCGCTGTAAACTGAAAAGTCGTGATAACTCAAATATCATGTATTTCTGTACACTTTCGAAACAGTGATATTTCAAAACAAAGTACTTACTCAATTACGTAGTTCTTGGTGTTAAAAATATATATAAGTGTTATTTTTCTAAATTGGTGTGGATCTCCTTTATGAGCGTATCATTTATTTACTCTGTGTGTGTAGCAAATGTCTAAAAGAGCACCTTGGAATTGTTAAAGTAAGCCATGCCCACTCATAGGTGATACCTGGACTCTCAATATTATGTACCAAAAAAGAGCTATAATGTGTAAAGAGCCAGCTTCCTACACTAGGAATGTGCAGGTGAATTGGGATGGCATGTAGCAGCAGTTCGTGACCTCAGTGTGGTGCACTAATTTATAAGATGGTTGCAACGTGTGGTGCAGTAAATGGCTGGCCTTAAAAATCTAGTGAAAAGAAAAACTGTTAGGTACTGAAATACTAAAGTTTTAAATATTATGATGCAAAACCTGTTGCAGCAAAAATATCAAAACAGTAAAAAAATATAGTGAAGTATAAATGTACAGGGGGTGCTGCTATTGTTCGAAGAGCCAGGTCTTGAGGAGTCTTCTGAAAGGGAGTAGGTCTTGGGTCTGCCATATGTGGGTAGGGAGGGTGTTCCAGGTCTTGGCGGCGAGGTAGGAGAAGGATCTGCCACTTGAGGTCGTACGTTGGATGCGGGGCACAGCGGCGAGGGCGAGGCTGGCGGAACAATGCTGGCGGGTGGGGGTGTGGAAGCTGAGTCTGCGGTTTAGGTAGGCTGGTCCGGTGTTGTGGAGTCCCAACAAGAGACGGCAACTGGTTCGCAGAGGAAGCCTAGGGCAGTTTCAAAACTTTTACAGGTTTTTCCCCTGTGAGCCTTTTTGGAGGCAGAAGCAGCCAGAGCACTCCTGACAAAGTACTAACCAGAGGATTACATTTTTGTTTTTTTAGAAGACATTGATTGTATACTACAGTAGAGATTATATGGCGGTACTGCCTTCCACCACTCAAAGATGGTCAACATGTTACCTTGGTGAGTGGTGAACCAAACAATCTTCTTTATGAAGCTCAGACTGTGTGTGAAATCTACAACCGATTCTTTGGTTGTAAGCAGACAGTTTACTTTGACAGTGACATAGACACAATATGTACCTTCTATGAGGCACTGCATTTATACAAAAAGATGAATTTTACAAAGTAAGATCATACCTGGGCAGCTTGAAACAGGGGTTCCCATATTTATGAGGCACAGTGCACAGCGAGGAAGGGGTTTGCGACATCCAGGACAACTAGTCACTTTTGACTTGGTTGGTGAACCACTGACTCCATATTGGCTAAAACCTCGACCCTGGTGAGGCACTGCAGAACAACTGTACGAGATGGACTTTCCACAGAAATTGCAACTCACAAACACCTTAGAGAAGAACAAGTAATTAAGTAAACAAAGATAACTGCACAGATGACTCAAGGAACTAACAATTAACTGGCAAGCTAAGTTTCAAATAGATTACCCAGGATACAGGGGTAAGGATTCCATCATTAATTTGAAATAAAGTAATTGCTAGCACAGAACTACTTATTTTACAATTATGGCTTAACTCTTCAATTGAAAACATGAAACCAGGAACAGGACCTCTACTGTACATGCAACATGCCAAGTCTAAAATACCTTGCATACAATGCTATGTCAAGAAAGACATTCAGGGCCAATAAATCAGGGGCTGAATAATTCAGATGCTTAAGTAAACCCCTTTTTGCCCAGTGAGTGGAATTAAAAGTGGTGCAGAGTTTACTACACTTGGTAATAAGCGCATGCGATCAAGTTTGCACCCGCAGAAATCTTCTGCAGGGACCTACCAGCAGGTCACACCTGCCAATATAGACCATGGAGAAAAAAACAGCTAATTGCTAGACAAGCAGATTTTGGTGGAGAAAGCACCCATTTCTGCACACTATGTCCCATTGTGAAGGGCAAAACTTGCAGTAAGCAATATTTATCATAACTGTTAAATTCTACCAAAGGGGTATTGGATTTTAAGCAGTCCGATAAATATTGCACTCTCCACCAGGTACCTGTGATTAGGATCTAAGTAAGTTCAGTATGTAAAGCAACAGCCCTCAACCAGAGTAGTCCGTAATTAAATCAAACTTCAATGGAAAGCAAGCATTGACAAAGAAAAGAGGCTTCTACTTTTTGCTGATGCTAGTAGGTCAAAAAGATAATTGCTTGCTTTCGATGCTATGTAGCGAGTGGGGAAAAAGGGTAAACAGGGAATAATGATGCAGCTACTGCGGTCAGTGGTTTCATTCTGTGGTGTGCACATGCCTGAGGACGTGTAAGCGGGAAACAGCCTAACCCATTCAGCCTAAACAACGGGTGGCTAAACAACGCAGGCGGAAGCACGCACATCTAAACCACTCATATGCCTTTACCACACATATGCGTGGTTTAGACGTTAGTGGTAGTTCGTGCTCTAGACAAGGGCGGAGTGTGGGACTGGGTGGGGGGGACTTTCTAACCAGACGAGGAACAGCTTGGCGAGTACGATTTTTTAAATCATTTATGCAGGGAACTTTGAAGGTTTTAGGGCTCAGGGCAGGTGGTCTGGGTACATGGAGGGGAGGCCGGTTTTTGGGCTCAGGGCGGGGAGCGGAGTTGTATTTTTAGGTCTGGGGTGAAGGGTTTAGGGCAGGGGGGTCAGGTCACTTTCAGGGCTGGGGGCCAGGTTTTAGGGCTCATGGTGCAGTGGGGCTGGGGTGGGGTATTTAGCGTTGGGGTTTGCTTTTAGCCTTCAGGGCAGGGGGCTGGAGTGTTTTAGGGCTTGGGTTGTACTCCGGGCAGGTGACTGGGTTTTAGGATTTAGGGCGGAGGCTAGGGCAGAACCTCAACCACGCACATGCCTTTACCAAATATGCCATTACAACTAAATTTGTTGCACAGGCATGCATGGTAAAGGCATGTGTGGTTAAGATGCAGTCCATGTTGTTCAGGCATGCGTTATTGGGGATTGCGTGGTTGCAACATAAAACCCGTGCATGAATCACCATGCATGCAGGCACCATTTTCTTTACCTTTTAAGGTGGTGGACACCACTTGATTTTCAAATAAATAAAAAAATGAATACAGCACCTACCTCCAGAAATAAATCCAAGTAAAAAAATTAATATCTGTATTTGACTGGGGTGGTTGGAGGAGAAACAGAGGAATGGGTGGGGACTGGGAGCGCTAACCAACAGGGATTGGGCGAGTTGGGAGGGGGAATTAAGTAATAGATGTATGTAAAAGGAGGGAGGTCCATTACCAAACGGCAGCTACCAAGCCCTCCATAAAAAGCTAATTTAAATTAAAACATTTATTTCAAGGTTTGTGAGGGGTAGGGGAACAACAGATTAGCAGGAGAAGAGAGGATGAAGGGGAAGTAACATAGGCACACTCAAGTGTTTAATGAAAAAGCAAAATAATTGTTCCATAAATAGGAGCAGTGGTCGGATACAAGTAAGCCAATCAAAAAGATGGTAAAGAGATGGCAAAGAGATATGATACAGGGGAGGAACAAACAAGGGGAGGAAGGCAGGTCATCGAATAAGCAAGTAAGCAAACGAGAGGGATAAAACACCAACCAAAGGTGCAAGGCGCCAGTGAGCCCGGCAGCAAGATGGGCGCAGTCTAACGAGGGTCTGCCGGTAGAATTTATCAGGCATCAATCTGCCTATGTGGAGCGTTCTGGGCCTCCGTGAGGCAGAAGGAATCTATGGTGACAGCCATCTGTACCAGAGACTGTGTATATCAGTCAGGCAGTGGGGAGAGGTGAGCCAGGCCTAGGGCATACCTGTGACCGATGCGTGGGTCTGGGCCCAAGATTTGGAGTGTCTGAGAACCGTGTGTGGCCTTGCATGAGCCCCTTGGCCGGTACTGTGGCATTCCCACCTGCATGGTGTGCTTTTCAGGACTGTGAGAGGCTGCCCAGGTAGAAGGACTAGAGATGATGGATGAAGCGTTTGTGTATGTGGGGGAAGGGGGGGGGAAAGGGGTAGTCGAGCCTCGGCCAAAAAGAGGGGAGTGGGAGCGGTGACCGATGTGCGGCTTGAAGAATGCTGGTGAGAGTTGGGGATGTGAACTGCTCCAGCTGTTTTCACAGCTCCCACAAGAAGCGACGACTGATACCTGTACGTCATTAGGTTTGGCCAGTTGTTGACATTTGCAGAATGCAGCAGAGATATATAGCATTTTAAGGAGACACTGTTCTTGGGCCACTGTAATCTGGTGCAGAGGTAACAGTGAAGCGCCCATAATGCCTTGCCTGCGTAGAAAGCACTGGGTCTGTTAGTGCTCCTCTGTGCTGACCACATAGTGCAGGGAGTGGTGGGACCTGGTAGCCCTTGACCTGGGGAGCCCAAAGAGCCGCCTGATCCTACTTCAGTGCAGTCTCCCTGCTCTGGAATCTGCTTTGCCTTGTGGTATTTGGAGGTCACCCCTTCGCCCCCTTTATAAGATGGAAGTTCATGAGCCGAGAGTTGCCTCTAGGAAGGTACACCTGGTGAGACGCTGTAAATTGCTGGGGACGTATAGGGGAGCGGTCCATAACCCTACACGGACATCACCGAGCCGTAGAAACTGGCATTGCATACACTTGTGCCTAACAGTGCTGCTCCGGGGTGCAGGAAAGTGATGGGCGCTGCCGACTGGACCTCTTCTTGAGAACCAAAAGGGGATAGGTCCATAAACACGTAGTGGGGGTTAGACCTTATATTTAAATTGCAAAAACACACAGTGCCCACACCACAGTTACTCATTCAATATTCAAGAAGGGTAAGAAACCAGTTTATTGTAACCACCCTTAGACAGCATTACTCAGTGTATCATTTTATGCTTTTTTTCAAATTTTCAAAAAATCATAACAGAATAAAGGACTACGTATTGGAATATTTACAAGACTAAATACACTTTGTACATACATCAAAAAACAAACATTATTTACACACTAAAAAACGTTACAAAAAATTATAATAGTTACATCACAACCAACAAATATTACAATAAAAACATGAAGAAAAATGATTTCCAAGGGGGTATAAGCAACTTAATAGCTTGTAAACGCTTAAATACTTTATTCCACCCAAGAAAGACTGCCGACGCGTTTCAAGAACCAGGCACAAAGTCACTGGTCTATCATCAGGGCTGTTTATTCTTTGTATCTGAAAAGATGCAAAGACATTGTTTTACTTTAACAGGCAAATTCATAGTGAGTGCCTTTCTCCAATGGTGGGCAAGGAGTGATAATAAAGGATAGCTACATACCAAAATTGTTTTAAAGAGGGGCGTGATGTGATGGTTAATCTTCTTGTGGTCCAACTCGCTAGTTATTGTGGTGGCCAGACAGAGATGTCTAAAAAAGATGGGAAATTGGTTTTCAATTTAACCCACTCGGGTCTTTTAATTATCAAGCTCCAGTCAAAGATGTAAAAAAAGGGGAGAAGCGTACCTTATTTTTGTGAACTGCCAAGCACGGCGAATTTTGCTTGTACGACGTCACCATCAAGGTGTAATTCTACAACAGTAATGGCATAGGTTTCAATCATGTGGTTTTTTCAAAACATTCTAAGTGAGTGGATATAACTCACAGAAGAATTAGCCTACCTTACTGAAGTATCTTGTTCTTAAAGATTTAAAGGGAGAAACTGCAGTCACCGTCCTGTAATAGAACGAAACGCCGATTTAAAAAAAAGATCTCTCAAAAATATTGAATGAATACTCAGACCACGATAAGGCGGTGTTTGTAAATACCTGCTCCTCTGCCACAGCACGCCCGTGCTCGAGTCTGCTTTCTTTCAATAAAGATGGCCGCCGCACTTTTCTGTTTGTTTTATACTTCCTGGTGCAAAATTGCATTATGGGACTTGTTTTACACTTCCTGGTGCCAAATTGCATTATGGGACTTGTAGTCGCATTTAATCAAATCGCATATTCTAGGCGCCATGGAGAGACATATATATGCGACATGTTTGCCTATCCATTTTATCGTGCTAATGCGATCAAACTAATGAAATTTTTGGTGTATGCGCTGATAAATTATGAAGCGCATTGGTTCTGTACCCCATGCTAAAGGTACTTCTCAAGATTTGAAGTGTATTGCAACTTGAGCATCATACAATGTTATTCTCAACACATCTCATGGCCATGGACCACAATTTTTAAAATTATCGAAATAGATCGAAAGGACCACAGGTCAAACCAGGGATGTTAAACCGATGTAGGTCAGCTCTGATGAATTTTACCAGACAAGTGTTATATATGCGCTATCTCAGACAGGCTATTGAGGCCAGTCTGTGCGCTGTTGAACTTTAGAATAAGATATGCTTCTTTCTGTAATAGAACTCGCTCAACGTCATGGCATTTAGACTTGGGATTCATGGTGTACAGTGCAGACCATTGGAGTTGTTGTTCATTGTGGCCCTTTTCGCAGAAATGTTCTACCATTGGAGCAGACATTACCTGCTTCTTAATCCGGGATCGGTGCTGGCTGATTCTTTGATTCACTTGTTGACTGGTTTTTCCTATATAAAGGGACTGGCACGGACATAATACCATGTAGACAACATTCTTAGTTCTGCAATTGGAGAAATCCTTGTGTCTCCACTTTATGTCTAAGGGTGGTTACAATAAACTGGTTTCTTACCCTTCTTGAATATTGAATGAGTAATTGTGGTGTGGGCACTGTGTGTTTTTGCGACTGGACCTCTTCTGGCATTGCGATTCACCTTGACAGGGCGTGGTGTTCCCAGCTAGCTCACCATGGACAAACAAGATAATAAGCAGCCCAAGTTATCCTTTAACTCTACGAGCCAAACTAAAACAGAGGAGCCCAATAATGAGAGCCATACAAGGGGGCTACTATATCCATTGATGAAGGGCCAAATCAGGAATTCAAAATCATACTTATAGAGGTTAAAGGAAAGGGTAGAAAAGCAAGATGCCACATTGAGAACCTGGACACCCATGCTTCAGACATTGATGACACCCTGTCGTCCGCAAATGAGGTCCTACTACAGATGGAAAAAGTCTTGGGAGGTCATTAAAAATAAGACTGAAGACCTGTAAGCACAGTCCTGATGCAACAATCTTTGTATTCTCATTGTGCCAGAGTCCATTGCCATGGACAAATGGAAACATATGTGGAGACCATTCTCCGTTCCCAGTTTGGAGATGCCCTTTCCCCCGTCTTTATCGTGGATCATGCCCACAGGTCACTGGGGCAGCAAGCTCCACTGGGGTGTCAGTGCAGCCTACTGTGACCCATTTATTAAACTAAAGAGATCGCATCCTGAGATTGACCAGAGAATGGCAATCTCTTCAATACCAGGGCAACACTATTTTCTTTTACCCAGATTTCACCCTTGTTTTTTTTCAGTCTGCATGGAGTTCCTGCCGGTGAAACGCATCCTACAGAGCCGTGCCGGTGCCACCTATTCCTTAATTTACCCGGCAAACCTGGCTGTCAGCCACAACAAGAAGAACCATGCATTACAGACCCAAAAGGTGGCAATGAAGTTCTTGTGCATGCTGAAGGATCCTTCCGGCAGACAAATCACAGCCTCAGTCACGAACAAGCTCAAACACTGCTTGCTACTGTGCCCAAATGACTACTGACATGCCTTTCTCATTTCAATTTTCATTGAGACATTGAAATCACCTATTCAGTAAACTCCACAGCCTCTCAGCATGTACAGTTCAATTGGGCATGCCAAACCACTACAATGCTTTGCTATTGTGAATGCTATTGATCACTGCCTAACCTACAGCCCGCTGGGATGCTTTATTCACCCTAGGCCACCCAGTTTTCCAAAGCTAGGCTATAAGATTGGCCACTGGCGGCCTCAAGGGAAGTCTCCCTCTATGTTTGTTGAGCATAGGTATAGGGGACAGTGAGTGGGGTAGTTTGAAGAGTTTTCAACAAGGTGGGTATGTTGAAGTGGGTGGGGGAGTGACTTGGGGAGTGCATTATGGGTTGGCATGGCACAGAATAGATTCACTGCACGTGAGACGCTCACGCACCGTTTCTCATATGTACACTGTGACCGTGCCAAACACAAAGTTAACAGCGCACAACTTTACTTACATCCTGTTGCAATAACTAGGTACCTACATAACGTCAACACACAGTACGTGGTCAAGAATTGACTGCTGGTTGACTTTCAAGAAAGTAGCTCTCTGGGCCACCAGTACAGATTATCTCCTGGGAACTTTGTCTGATTATGCCCCAGTGCTGCTAAAGACAAAATCCGAGTAGTCATACTGGACAACGTTACTCACAATGAGCAGTTGAAGTTACATGGGGCTATTGGAAGATGTCAAAGATGTGCGACAACGCTGTTTTCTTGCATCCAACCTGGAGATGCTCCCCCCCTCCCCACTAATCCCAGTACTGGTTCGAGGTTTAACATGCTATGGAGTCCATCACAGATTACAGGCTTCAGTGCACCCCCTTAGTTGCCTTCCTGGGCGACGTAAAGGACATTCAGGCAAGGGTGAGGCGTCAGACGGCCATGTTATTACTCCTGGCCAAAAGAAGAGTTTCAATACACTTGGGGAGGAGCTTAGCACCCTGGCTGCAAAGAGCAGCATAATGCCAGGAACAGTTGCATGCATACTGAGAGCTAAGGACAGCATGTTCACGCCCCAATGATATTTGGTATCTGCTAGCCTTGGTGTCTTGCATCCCAGACGGAGACTGAACCAAACAAGACTCTAGATACCTTGTGAATAGATCCTCCACCTGGTGCATTATTAGCAGGCATTTACATGGCAAAAGTTAATATGCGTGAGCAGGGCAGCGGACAGAAGTAGGTTATCGGCCAGAAGCCTCACATCAAAACTAATATGTTTCATACAGAGGAAATCCTTCCCCTGCCCTATGATGTCTATAAATACCCCAATGAGAGTATTTTGATCTGCTTTTACCTCGCTTACCCATTGCGGTACAAGCTGACACCATAGGCATATTTTTGCCTCTTTGGTTCCAGGGGGCAGGATTGGGTGCGTCTTTTAGGGGGCACAGACCGTCCACTTCCCTGGATTTTGGTCCTGAAGAAAACCTGGTTAAATATTACCTTCATGGTTGAAACATGTAGACCAGACACACAGAGATACACGGGCTCATAATCACCCTCACATTATCTCGCCATTGTTTTTAACATTGTCCAGTTGCTTGAAAATAAAGTTTTATTTCTCCCAAGTTAAACCAGGACAATTTTTAACACACCTTTTTGTTTATGCACCTTCACTCACAACCTGCTCCACTGTAATCAGGTGTTGTAGCACACCCTGATGGCGCTAGGTCATTAGGGTGGACCTCGATGATGAAGCATGTCACCACTAGGTGGTGAGTGAGGGGTTTTTAACAAAAGGAGAATTCCTTCCTTTTGTTCAACCACACACCCCATTAGGAATCTCTGATTCCACTTGGTGGTACTCCTCCTTTTGTTTCAATCAAAAGTTAATATGCTCCATGAGCCACCACCTGTAAAGAAATGCTTAATGTGATGAAGTGCTGTTCCACATGATATACATGTGCTGCGCAAACTTACCTGTTTATATCTATATAGTTGCTGTGTTGTACATTTTCCAAAAATGTGAATACAATCGAAATAAAAAAGCCAACCAAAGATAAGCAATGGGCACCCTCCAAGCGAATTGTAAGTTTTTGGTATGTGCACAAGAGGTTATTTGCAAACAGATAGCTATAAACTGTTTGGTAAGCTATATCTTAAAAACAAAAAGGACCAGCTGTAGTCTATATGGATTTCCAGTCCCAGGAATAGCAAAAGTACACTCTAGCCTCAATCTGAAGACACTTTTTGAAAGAATGACAGTCAAAAGCCACAGATTCCATAGCTGGGCTACTTCAACGAGTCCCATGCCACTACCGGCCTTCTTGATGGACATTGGAAATTCCTTAGCAGCAATAGGATTTTCCTGCCCTCCTTGACATGCAGCTTCGCGGGAAACCAAACAGGCGCCTCGCCACCTATAGCAGATCATACTTTTTACACTTGTCTTCGATCCAGTGATGCACGACTCAGACTCTTCAATATCAGACTCCTCTAAAGTTGTATACTTTAGATAATTGCTTTAAAGTTTTTTCATAAATCCCATCCAGAGAGGTCATTGTAAATTACCTAGGTAATAAAAGGTTAAAAAAATGCTTATGGATGTTGCTATTATTACGCTTTAAACCAATTGTTTATTTGCACTATTTTACTTGTCACTTGCACAATATGGCGCAACAAATGGGGAGCAGTTTGAGAACAGATAGATGGTGGCTTGTGTTTCACCAACAGCCATGAACATCCTCGGTCATTTCCTCGTCCCCTGCTGAAATGTCATTACTCCGCACTTTAGAATATTTGTCGAACAATCATACATTTTAAATTAATGCCATTTTAGAATGTCTTCGGACAGGAGACAAATGAAGCCAATTACTTTTTGTTGGGCGGCGTGGGGCTCATCCTTTCCTAGTTTCATGCAGAGACTCTGGCATTATTGGATCATATCCTCACCCCTGCCCCTCCCGCAACACGCAGATATCAGAAACAACATCACCTGCTTCAGGTACTCAAAGGGAGCAGCTTCTGAATAATCCGAATTTCTGCCAGCTTCTGAATAATCCGAATTTCTGCCAGCTTCTGAATAATGCAAATTTCAACCTGCCTCTGAATAATGCGAACTTCTGCCCCTAGATTGGATTTGACATGTCATAAAATTATGCAACTAACTTGATTAGGTCGAACACGATTTCCTGTTTTTTTTTTCTTTTTCTTATCTTACATACGAATAGGATGCACTTTAAGTCCAGGTGGTGTCTGAGTAAGTTGAACACTTGCAGCTGACAGCTGCTGTGATGTTCCAGTCACTAGCTCAAAAGCTGTCAGGGTCCAATAAGCCTCTCTTCCTTTCGAATTTATAACTGAGCACCATTTAATATGGTAAAGTAACAGTTACTTTCAGCACATAAAAGGAAAGCCGTTTTCATGCAGCGCTTCATAGTACCACGAAGCACTATATAAAACATGTTAAAATAAAATGCAGCCAAAAGATTCTGCACTTGTCCTACTTTATTATTTTAGATAAACTGGTATTTAGTTCATTCTAACAAACGTGAGGGATAGAATCAACTATTCCTATCTTGTAGGTTTCATTTGAGCCAAACAAACAAATAATGCTCACCATAGACCGCGCAAAAAAAACTATCAGTTGGAAATGTACGCCTAATGAACGTGGTCGTTGAAACTAATGCCAAAGTGCAGAGGGCGCTTTCAACTTAATAAAAAGTTGCCAGTTGCACATTCCCGCGAGTTAGGTCCATGTCAAGCATCGAACTCAGTTACTTTTTTAAATACTGTAAAGAGTGCAAAGATGGGGTGTCAGTTTCAGAAATTAATAGAGTTCATAAAAAGGCAAAAAAGCATCCTCTTTCAAGGCGGACACATTTTATGGGAAACAACAACACAGCAAAAACTAAGGGATGAGGGCATAGACTAGTGTGCACAAGTCTTAGTTCAAATTATTTCGAACAAAGTTTAGTATTGACGCTCAACTCTCCGTGGCTCACCGCTCCAGGCCACAATTCCCAATGAAACTCTTACTTATGGAAAAGGAGCGTCTTCTCAGTACCAATGTATCAGTCTGTGGTTCCCAAAATCCGGACCCTGTGGTTTTCCCGATATCGAGGTCCAATACCCGTGTCACGAAACCTCAACGTACCGAGACGATTTTGGTGTCTACGAACCGATAATGATTAGGACATCATTCCTATGTATCTGCGTTACAATCGAGGGTTGCCAACACCCCTAAATCACAGTTTCTGTCCCATCCCTTAAACTCCATTTTGTGAACGGCATCCATCTTGCATCTTGCCCTCATGATAAGTCAATTAAAGGTCGAGCTTGATCCAAATAGACACGTCCACCTTTCGTGACTTTCCCCTGACCTGTCCCAACTGACTCCACTGTCTTCGGCCAAACCTGTTTAGGCAGCTCCTCGCCCAGTGGCCGAATACGATAGCATCTACGCATAACATTCCACGAACCATTCACTACATACAGCCCATGTTTCCTTCAAACACGCACCTGTCCCCGTATCTTGTTTATGGCCCTTTTATGGCTGGGTTGTACCTTCCTTTATTGGTGGTTCATCTATATCTGATGGGAGTTCCCGATCCAACTGGGTAATCTATCAGCAAACTGGACATCTAAAATATGGGCTTGCTTACATGACTTCGCTCTTTGTATTGTTGTAGAAATATGTGTGTTACCATACCATAAACTCAAGAATTCTTGCTTGAAGCCATATATTTGATATATAAGGAGACGGCTGGTTCTGTAAAAACGAACAGTCTCCCAAGAACCTACTCTCTGTGTGGTGTACTTCTGGGACACGTGTTACTTGGTAGCTACCAATAAAACTTGATCTTTGACTGCGACTAGAAGACTACGTGTTTCTGTGGTCCGGAACAAGGGAACTCAGAGGTCTTCGGGTGTTATCCCCTGACACCAGCGGGTTCCTAAAAACCCGTTACCTCAGTTGGCGCCCAACGTGGGGCGATATCAAGCGGTGACGGTCCAAGCCAGATGTTCGTGAGGAGCTTCGTGTGAAAATTCCGGAGGACGGCCAGCCACTTCAGCGACCCCTGTATGTCGACGTGGTTCCGAAGGTCTTTGCTGCGAGGTTCCCCGCGTCCCGACGGCTACGAAGGACTGCTGCCCTGACTATCACCTTGTTTTGGACCCAGTGATCCTTGGTAGAGCGAAACGATAGACGAGTCTTCTAGCGACGTCATCGATCTTCAAATACTTCAGTTAAGTATAAGTGGAGCGTCTCCTAGTCCTTAGTTTGTTCTTAGTTTTTGGTATCCTTGAGATACGACTTGATTTGGAACTTGCAAGCCCCAAAGCCGAAGGACTCGTGTATTCACGAGAAATATCGTAACAGATAATCCTTTGAAGTTTGAAGCTAGACCAGTGAGCGAAGATGCCTGGTTTTAGCAAACTTGGAAACTTGTTTTGTCTTGGTTGTAGTAAGGACTCCCAATTGGAAGATTCTTGTCCGGTTCCTCCAATTGGAACTCCAATGTATGAACTCTATGTGAAGCATGGCGTAGGTCCTATCACATATAACGAGGTATGGATAAAATACACCCGCAAGGATGGTGTTTTAAAATGGCCCCAATATGGTAGTTTCTACCAAGAAATATTAGATAACTTAGAGGTCAAATTGTTCAAGAAGAAAGCCCGGCCGGCAATGTTTGACTCTTTCCGCTTATGGCGCAAGGAAGCCAAACAGAAAGAAATAAGACTAGCAAAAAAGAATAAAAGAGGTATGTCAATGGTGCAAGCTGCCGTTGCATACAGAGATTACGAGGAAGAGCAGGAGAGCGAACAGATGCTTAGGAGCAAGAAACTAGCGATAGATAAATGTTACCCAATGCTGCCAAATAGAGGAAAAAGTCAACAGGAAGGATCCGAGAAAGATCCATTGATGTCCCACCTATTAAATTCTCCGCCACCCTATGCACAAAATGCCACAGCACCTCCGCAACCTTTCGTTGCACCTTTGGTAGCTGTAATACAGGCTCCTTTACCGCACTCACCAGCTACTCTTCAGCTGGCTCCTATTTCTTTGGCACAGCCTCCTCAAGGCTCACCGATCACATCTATTTCTCCTACCGTTCCTTCTAAAATTTCGCCTAGCGCACCTTCTAGTCTCTCTGATACTCGTTCTACGAACATTTCTGTTTCTGCTTTGCGTGACTCTGTTCTACTACCAGCTATTCCTCCACCTTCACCTTTCGTCTGGCATAAAATGGCCAGCATTGTTACTAACTTTCCTTCACCACTTTTTCGGTCGCCTAAAACGACCCCTAACACGGAACGAAGACAATTACGAAGCCAAATGCCTGATTATCAGGAAAGGGAAACATTGAATAAGTTAGCACGAAATTGGGCTATGGATACAGCGAGATATGATGTAGAGTCTGTCATGAACGTTTTCCGTCAATGGGATGAACCAACGCAAAGATACGTCTTTGAGCAGATGTGTGTTTTCCTGTGTGAGGATTTGGAAGATAATGGTCAGAAGAGCAACCTGCAGGAGTTGTGTAGGTTACGATTTAAATTTGGGGAGGGTATGATAGTTGGTCCCGACGTTGAAAGAGCAGTAGAGATATTATTATCACATCGAAGTACAGGTGGTACTTCTGGGTCATCCTCTGACAGTGGTACGTATAGTAGGAAAAGAGCGAGACAGTACCCTATGAGAGAGGTTCCTCCGGTTTGGAGGGAAGGTGATGCAAACGCAGTTCCACCGGTTCTGCCTCATTTCCAGCGTGTATGGGTACATGTCCCCTGGAAAAGATCCGAAGTTCTAGCACTCAAGCAGACACTACCCGATCCCCGTAAAAACCCGACTGGGTATTATAAGGAGTTGTCCCAAACTGCAAGCTCATGTATAATGAATTTAGTGGATATAGACATGTTGTTTGGGAACATTGTTCCACATCCTTTATGGAGTAAGATACGTCATACGGATCATGACCAAGAATTAGGTGACTCATGGGCAAACATTGCGACTACTGATGCTAGACAAATCGGTGGTTTCAAGCCTGAGCCGTTAATAGCTGAACTTCCTGGTAGAATTATCGCATACATGAAGACAATTATGCCTGAAGTACGTGTAAACTGGGACAAGCTATCCGCGTGCAAGCAGAAGAAAGACGAGAATGTGTCTGACTTCTTCACGAGATTTGAGGAAACCTTCACTGACCATAGTGGTCAGGATATGGCTACCGAGGGTGGCCAAAGACTGTTTGTAGACAAGTTTGTACACAATTTGCTTCCTGAATTGTGTGCTAAACTAAAAGACTCAGAAAGTGCTTGGGCTGTCTCTACGTCAGCGCAGATTCTAGAAACAGCCCAGTACTATGAAAATAGGCGTAAAGACGAGTTAGACAAGGCAGACAAAAAGACGAAAGATTTGAAAACTAAAGTTCTTCTCCAACAGGCCTATCAGCCTCGTATGGCTAGCCAGCCTAATTATCAACAGAATCAGCAGTACTCTAGAGACGCGCAAGGAAACGAGCTTTCCCATCAGCGTCCTACGTATGGCCCGAATCAATGTGCGTATTGCAAAGAAGAGGGCCATTTTAGGAATAATTGTCCGGCTCTTGCACGACGTTTAAACGGTGCACAAGGTGTAAGGGAAAGAGGTGTTCAGCATGCCTCTAGAGGTAGAGGCCGTGGAAATTTCACTCAGAATATAACTTCTTTTCCACCTCTGAAATCAATGAATAGCTTTGATCAACAGGGTAATTCATCGTCCAAGTCAGCTCAGTACTATGCTGACGACTATTACACCGAACACGACAATGAGGGTAACGATCGCTAGGACAGCCATGGACAAAGAGAGGGAGTTGTTTCAGTTCCAGTAGATCAGGATGGACCTTATGTCGAGGTAATTACCTCAGGAGTGTCAGAGCCATTTCTGCTGGATACTGGTGCTACAAAAAGTTCTATCATGCACTCAAAACTTCCTGGCGCAACTTTGTCTGGCGAAATGAATGTCTCAGTAGGCTTCTCTGGCGCCCCTGTTAGAAACCCGATCTGTAGTCCTGTTTCCGTTTCTGTTGGCCCCTGTGAATTAGAAGCACCCCTCATTCTTACAACAGGTTGCGGTGAAAATTTGTTAGGATTGGATTTGCTAAAGAGGTTGTACGCGACTTTGTACTGTTCTCCCTCGGGAGTACAGCTTACTTTAGGGAGAAAAGTCATTTCTCCAATGTACTTGTCAAAAGAAGGTATCCCAACAGAATTGTCATCACTTCCAGATATACTATGGGCTAATGGTTCCAACGATGTAGGTCGTTTAGAGATAGCACCGTATGTCATAACTTTGAAAGCAAACGTCAGATTGCCACGTATTCCCCAATACAAAATTTCTAACGACTGCGAACAGGCATTGTTAACGATCGTTTATGATTTGGTCGATAAAGATGTTATCGAGGAAACAACAGGAAACATTTGTAACAGTCCAGTTTTACCGGTCTTGAAACGTACTGATCCTTCACAGCCCCCTGTGTATAGGTTTGTGATTGACCTCCGAGAAGTAAACAAGGTAGTTATACCGCAGTTTCCAGTCGTCCCCGACATTACTGCTTTATTGACAATGGTTCCAGCTTCAGCAGCTTGGTTCTCGGTGATTGACCTGAAGAACGCTTTCTTCAGCATCCCGATCGCCGAAGAGAGTAGAGACCTTTTCGGCTTCAATTTAGGAGGACGAAGCTTCCGCTTCAAATGCGCTCCTCAAGGCTACTGCGAAAGTCCGTCAATATTCAGTCAGGCTCTGAAAACACAACTAGACACAATTGTACTGCCAGATGGGTCAACATTGATTCAGTACGTAGACGATCTACTGATCGCTGCAGACACTGAAGAGATTTGCAAGGAAGCTACGTTGTCGCTATTACGTCACCTATGTGACATGAAGCACAAAGTCTCCCTTTCAAAACTGCAATTTTGTCGACAAGAAGTAACCTACCTAGGTCACATCTTATCGAAGGAGGGAAGGAGACTGACACCAGAAAGAATACAGGCAATCACAGAACTAAGTGCCCCAAGGACACTGAGAGGTGTCCGAGCTTTTTTGGGCATTACATCGTACTGTAGACAATGGATACCGAATTTCTCACTACTAGCCAAACCCTTACTGTCACTACTCCGCAAAGACACGCCTAAACCTATGCCTTGGTCTGAAGATTGTCAGACGAGTTTCCGCGAGTTGCGCGATGCATTGTGTTCGGCTCCTGTGTTGGGAAACCCCAACTACACTAAGCCTTTTACATTGTATGTCCACCAAAAAGAAGGTTGTGCATTATCAGTCTTAATGCAACTCTTTGGGGACAAACAGCGCCCATGCGTGTATTTTTCGGCAACTCTGGATCCAGTGGCTAAGGCACTGCCAAGTTGTCTAAGAGCAACAGCCGCAGCAGCTGTCTGCATTCGACAGTCTGCTGGATTAGTCATGAATAACACTCTGATCGTTATGGTTCCGCATGCAGTAGACATTTTACTAAATAGGACAAAGACACAACACCTTACTAGCGCTCGACTATCCAGTTACGAACTTACCCTGCTAGCAAGTAACATCCATATAAAGAGGTGTGATACACTCAATCCCGCTACGTTATTACCCATCCCGACAGAGACAGACAAGATTGACAAGCATGACTGCTGTTTCAGGACAGAGGAAGAGACAAAAGGGAGAGTAGACTTACAGGACACTCCCCTTCCCGAATGCAATGATACTCTATGGGTTGATGGTTCATGTTTCAAGTTGCCGAATGGTGATACGACTACAGCATATGCCGTAACGACGTTACACACCATTGTAGAGACTGCACGCATTCCCCACAGTTCTGCACAAGCTGCAGAGTTGATAGCGCTTACTAGAGCATGTGTGCTGGCGAAAGGAAAGAGAGTGAATGTGTACACTGACAGCCAATATGCCTTTGGTGTGGCTCACAGTTTTGGGAGATTATGGCGTGAACGTGGGTTCCTTACGTCCCATGGTGCAAAGATACAACATGGCCAGCTAGTTAATGAGCTCCTTGAGTCACTCACCTTGCCCCTACAAGTCGCCATTATAAAATGTAGTGCACACAGAAAGATTCAGGATGATGTTGGCCGCGGAAATGCATTTGCAGATGAGGTTGCGAAAGGAACTGCAAGGAACACAATGAATCGGATGTATGTCATGGGTCCCGCTAGATGGATTGCTGATGTAGGAATGTGTGAGGACACCATTGAAAGCGTAAAATCAATACAAGCCGAGGCCACTGAGAACGAGATGAATGAATGGAGAGAAAGCACAGGTAGATTGGATGCGAATGGTTGTTGGGTCGAACTATCGGAACACCAGCGATGGTTACTACCTAATGCATACGTACTTGCAGTGGTAACGATGGCTCACGGAATGGCACACATCAATTCGAGAGGAATATGTAAACTATTGGCCCCAGTATGGCAGAATAGCAATATCCCGAAGTACGCAGAAAACGTGGTCAGAAAGTGTATGGTATGTTTGAAGTACAATCCCGGTAGGGGAACGCCAACTCCAGCTGGTCATTTTGCGCCTCCAACGTACCCGTTCGAGGTTTTGCAGCTAGATTTCATCCACATGGAGAGGTGCAACAACCTGAAATACGTTCTCGTTGTTGTTTGCGCCTTTTCAAGGTGGGTGGAAGCGTACCCCCTTAAGGACAACACCGCCTTATCGACTGCCAAAGCCCTTGTCAAAGAGTTCTTCCCTAGATTCGGTATGCCTAGAATTGTCTGGAGTGATAACGGAAGTGAATTCGTAGGATGCGTGATGAAGAGAGTGTGTGAGTGTCTAGGCATACACCAAAAATTCCACTCTGCGAATCACCCCCAATCGGCTGGATTAGTAGAATGCTACAATGGCACTCTGAAACTCAAACTAGCCAAAATCCAAGCCAGTACAGGTCTTAAATGGCCTGATGTCTTGCCTCTAGCACTTTTGTCAACCAGGACGACTGTCCACTCCAGGTTAGGACTTAGCCCCCATGAAATCGTGTTTGGCCGCCCAGCCAACGTCTGGGGCGTGCCAAGACCCAGGAAACTGAGCGAGATAGAGCACCCCGTACTGCTTGACTATTTGTGCGAATTGACAACTAAATTGCGTGTTTTACACCAACAGGTTCACAGTTCTTCTCCACCAGCCTCTGACGATCCAGGCCACCTCATCGAACCCGGTTCGTGGGTTCTGTTGCGGAATTTTCAGCGCACCAACAACGGACAACCGAGGTGGACCGGACCGCACCTGGTACTACTTTCAACAAGATCTGCTGTTCGGGTTGAAGGCAAGAAGAACTGGGTACATGGGACCCACTGCAAACGGGTCCCTCTACCCCTTCCATACGACCGGTGGGTCAACAAAGGACTTGCTGACTCTGAGACAGAATCCGTACCGCGCTTCATCCCTTTCAGCGATGCCCGTTTGAAAGAAACTAGCACCGAAAAGAAGAGTGATCATATTTTGCAAGGACTTGTGTCACCATCCATGCAATTGGACACTACTGACCCTGAAACGCTGTTTGAAGATCACACCGTACCTGGGAAACGACGATACAACCTGCGGTCTAGACAAAAGAACTAATAAAAGCTTGATCTAATGTAATTTCCTCTTCTCCCCATAGAACTATTTTTGAATTTTCAGCTCTCTCGTCCCAAGGGAACTAGCTCATTTTTGATTTTTTGAACCGCCATCCGGTTCTGCTGCTAGGGTCGCGGTTGAAGTCTGGGGAGTGCAACTGGGAAGTTCTAGGTCCACGGTTCTGATTGGTCCACGGGAGTTACCCCGGACTGAGCAGAGCGCGCTCCCTGGGAGAATCAATCAACCACCGCGGGCAGCAACTAGAGGATGGAGTTTCCAAGGGTAGAGAGACCTGTCAGACTCACGAACTTCGAAAAACAGTTATGCACGATACTGTCCAGAAGAAGATTCCTGATATTATGTGTTTTAATGTTATGTAGCATACTTGTGTTTTTTATTGGTTATACCTTGTTCGTATTTAAAGTTACCTTTTCGAATGACACCCAGACACCACCTCCTCCCACTATTTCTCCACACTACTTTCACCCTTTACCTGAACACGAGTCTGCCCGAAGACTCGAATTTGTAAACAACTCTTTCATCCAGCTTCTACACCAACACCAGTCCATAATGAACACGTCAAACTGTTGGATATGCGGACTTATGCCACACACAACCGATAAGGGTATCCCATACTTCGTTTTGCCATTTAGCTACTATGGTTCTCTGTGGGCTTTCCAGACCATGTTCCTATTCGCCCTAGAACCATACCCGACCCGTTCCGCTGCGAGCGACTCCAGTAACAAGGCACTAATTGCAGGGATAAGGAACATGAGTAGGGATATCGACACCTATCTGACAATCCCCAAAGATGAACTGAGTCCCTACACCCGTTGGAACGTGACCAAACATGGGGTTTACCTGGTCAAGAGCCAGGCAGCACAGAAATCTCGCCCAATTTGGATAGTTCCCCACCGAGGTCACTTATGCTTACAGGGTATTGGTAGGAACCCCACAGCACAGTTAGGAAAGAGCATTTGCACGGAAACATATGTATTTGCTTCCCGAACTTCCCCGATACTCTTGGCGGCTAAAGGCACGTATTTCGTTTGCCACGACCAAGCCTACACGTGGTTGCCCCCTGATTTCTCAGGTATATGTTTTATTTCATTTCTGCTGCCTCCTACCTACACGGCCCGAGCAGATTACCACCGGACAAGGACAGCTAGAGGTGTCGTGAGTAAAGACGACACCGCGGGTCAGGAATTCGCTGACTTCGCAAAGGGTTTTCTGCCATTTTGGGGGCCTATGGTGAACAGCAGGAATATTCGCCAGTTAGCGAGGATAGTTGAATCCGCCGTGACCACAACGGCCGGAGCACTTGGCAATTTAACAACAGAACTTCAGTCGGATCGACTTATGACCCTTCAGAACCGAATTGCCTTAGACATTATACTCGCCGATCGTGGTGGTGTGTGTAGAGTCATCCAATCCAGTTGCTGCATTTTTATCCCTGATAACGCACCAACAGTATACCAGGCCATCTCCAAACTACACGAAATATCTGGTTCCCTTCACATTGAGAAAGGGGATTGGTCCCTGCTGGGGTGGTTCTGGGAACTGATCACTGCCTGGGGATGGAAAACTTTGATTTTCATCGGGATGATCTTGGCACTTCTGTTCATGTTTTGCTTGTGTATACAGTGTGCTCCTGCACTATGTGGCCTCTGTGCTACCTCGTGTGTACGGAAGCCTGTGTCACAGGACGAGCTGAGTAGCAGAATGATGCTCCAGCAACATCTCCACGAATTTCTTCATACCGATTTGGACTCAGATTAGCATGAGTTATTGCCTTATATGAGGGCAAAAGGAGGGTCTGTGGTTCCCAAAATCCGGACCCTGTGGTTTTCCCGATATCGAGGTCCAATACCCGTGTCACGAAACCTCAACGTACCGAGACGATTTTGGTGTCTACGAACCGATAATGATTAGGACATCATTCCTATGTATTTGCGTTACAATCGAGGGTTGCCAACACCCCTAAATCACAGTTTCTGTCCCATCCCTTAAACTCCATTTTGTGAACGGCATCCATCTTGCATCTTGCCCTCATGATAAGTCAATTAAAGGTCGAGCTTGATCCAAATAGACACGTCCACCTTTCGTGACTTTCCCCTGACCTGTCCCAACTGACTCCACTGTCTTCGGCCAAACCTGTTTAGGCAGCTCCTCGCCCAGTGGCCGAATACGATAGCATCTACGCATAACATTCCACGAACCATTCACTACATACAGCCCATGTTTCCTTCAAACACGCACCTGTCCCCGTATCTTGTTTATGGCCCTTTTATGGCTGGGTTGTACCTTCCTTTATTGGTGGTTCATCTATATCTGATGGGAGTTCCCGATCCAACTGGGTAATCTATCAGCAAACTGGACATCTAAAATATGGGCTTGCTTACATGACTTCGCTCTTTGTATTGTTGTAGAAATATGTGTGTTACCATACCATAAACTCAAGAATTCTTGCTTGAAGCCATATATTTGATATATAAGGAGACGGCTGGTTCTGTAAAAACGAACAGTCTCCCAAGAACCTACTCTCTGTGTGGTGTACTTCTGGGACACGTGTTACTTGGTAGCTACCAATAAAACTTGATCTTTGACTGCGACTAGAAGACTACGTGTTTCTGTGGTCCGGAACAAGGGAACTCAGAGGTCTTCGGGTGTTATCCCCTGACACCAGCGGGTTCCTAAAAACCCGTTACCTCAAGTCAATTATTGACATTTGTCCAATGAACAGTCAGTAGGCCAAAATGTAGTTCTAATGGATTGTTCCAGTTGTATTCCAAAAATATCAGAAACAGCATCCTTTCATTCTGTACCCGATACCCCAGGAACCTAACGTCAGCCAATATTTTGAACCATACATTAACCAAATCCAAATAATCCAAATCATATTTATCTTACAATTCCTTAAACGTTGTTTGAGAATTGACAAAAGTCTGCTAATCCTAAATAGACACAAAAGTCCATGTTAAAATATATTATTCGGAATAAACAAACTAAAAGGGATATACCTACAATTTTCATTCAATAAATCCTCTCTGTAATGAGAATCTTCTTATGTTGATCCTTAATCATAGGCATCAATTTCTGAATATAAAAATATTAACATAAATTCTCTACATGGAGGTTTATTCCAAAAAAAGAATAATTATAGTTCCAACAATAACCCGAGACATACCTAGTTAATTCTTGTTTTTAGAACATATTTTGTATAGTGTTTTTTTGCCTAACCATTAGTCCTCTAATGGATCCTCCTCCAATGTGTGTCCAATATCGTTTTCAACACAGCGCTTTTGGTCTTGTGCGATTATTCTAAAAGAGAGAATTTGATATGGAACCTGCCATTAGTCCCATACATTTAATCAACTAAACACATTGATATCTAAATGCCCTATATTATGATGCATACCGTTATATTTACTTATTCATCGTTACTGTCTCTGTATTCCTCATAGATCCCCAATTTCTTGAATATTTATATGGCACAAAAGATTTCTGCATCAAGAAAAAAAGAAAAGAAAATCCCTTATGTATTACACTTGCTATTCCAAACTCGACTATGACAAGCATTACGCTAGCCAATTACCCATTACGCCATATCAGTTATTAAATGCCTCACAAAAAACATATAGACACTACACCCATGATAAAGGTTTTAGTAACAACCCATTCTCCCTCCCAAAGGGGAAGAGACCCATGCAAAATATCCCTAATGCCTGTAGTGCTTACCATTGCACACCACAATGAGCCCGTCACCACGAACAGCAGGTCTGATAAATCCCGCTGCCATAAAGGTTCCCACTCTCTTGTTCTTTTCAATACTCCCTGCATCAATCCAATTCCCATATTTTTGCTAGCACCAATCACAGTTTGTTTCCTGTACTGCGCTATTTGCATGCTTCAATCCCTGTTTTCAATCTGGTCCGACTCGGTTTCCACCAATCGGATTGTTTCGTCCTACCTTCTACTGTTGCTTCTGTTGGCTGGTTCACCCACACTCGTGCTCAGTGTATAAATTCACTTCCGTAATCTCTGAACCAATCCAAACTTCTGGTCTCTATTCCTTACATCTACATATTCCTAGTTTGTGCTCAATTTGGTCCGTTAGCAAGTTCCATCAGACCGGCAAAAAGCTTGTTCCATCATCTATACCTTGCTTAAACTGCATATGTGTTTTACCTCTAATAAACATGTTTGTCGCGAGATGCAAAAGTTCTCATACTTTCTTGTGCGTCTGGTCACCTGCGATTGACATAAATACAATGCCAAGTTGGTAGCCCAGTCCTACTCCACTTCCGATACTCGCGCTAAGTATGTGCACCGCGTCATTATTAATGATTAACTTTATAACTGAAAAAATATTCAGGCTGGCAATCGTACATTACAAAGACCTGTTTCTACTCCAGTACAAAGTACGTTCCACCAGACCGGCAGCAACCTTGTTCCATTTTCTATACCTTACTTAGACCGCGTATGTATTTTTACTCGAATTAACATGTTCGCAGCGAAATGCAAAGGTTCTCATACCTTCATGTGCGTCCGTTCCCCGCAATTTACATAATTACAATACCATATCGGTGGCCCAGTCCAACTCCGCTACCGATACTCGCACTAAGTATACACGGCAGTGCCATTGTTAATTATAAAGATTATAATTGATTTTTTTTTATCCAGTCTGGCAATCGTACATTACAGATACCGGTCTCCACTCCAGTACCTGGTAGTAACAGGAAATAAAACTTAAGTTTCAAATAACTATTTTCCATGATCTAATATTTTATCATCGATTAGCATATTCACCGATGGGTGTACAGAATCTTCTACCTTGTACTTCTCACTCGTATTTGACAATTAACATGCTACCAAAGCCATGTTAATGGTACGTTCAGGCTCTAACACCGGTGTTCGCACTAAGTTTACAAGCTCCTGTCCACATTAGCTACTACACCTATCGACATCCGCCTGTCTTCATTTAATTATCGTTTTTTTTGCAAGCTACCCTCCTCCAATTACTTTTTCAGTTTTAACTTAATATTTCTTTCTTCATTTTGCAGTTTTTATATTTTACTCAAATATGTAAACATTACTTAACTAGAGTAATTTCCGCAACAAGTTCATTTAAAAAATAGTGCATCTCATTATCAACGTTTAGGCCTAGGGCCACAGCTCTGCACATGCTAATCCATCTGGCTTCCTGCTGGCGTAGGTGCAGTTCCCAGTCACCACCTCTTCCTTTCTGTTCTATTTTCTGTAAACCATGAAACTTACATTTTGCTTTATATTCATGGTAGTCTTTTATGTGCTGGAATAGAGGAGATTTAACATCTTTGTTTATAGTTGATCTCCTATGTTCCTGAATCCTCAATTTTAAAGCACACTTGTACTTCCTGTGTAAATCTTCTGACATTCACATAGAATTATATAAATTACTCCACAACTGTTACAATTCATATATTCATTGATGCAATATTTTATAGATGTATTGTAACTAAATTCTTGAATACGATTCACCCCTAAATCACAATTATTACACACCCGCACGTGAAAAACCCTTTCGGTGGGGCTGGGAGCCAATTGTCTCTTTGTGAAGTTAGTGGTTCCAAGTAGTTCCATGTAATTAATCCCCCTAGAGTGGGACATTTCCTGTGAGTCATTTTTGGCTCATCGGAAACTACATTTAACAATCCAGGTACTCCTTTCAACAAATCACAGTTTTTTTCTAAAGTCTTATGAATCTGTTTTTGACTTGCACTATATATTGAATCTAAGGCTGCTCTTTCCTTTCCTTTTCTTTTTCTGTACCAAAATAGTCTCTTTTTTGACCAAACTAATTCCAGTTTTAGCTTGATTTAAATAAATCCTTGAATATCCTCTGCCGGATAGTCTGCTCTGTAATTCATTCAATTCTACTTCAAAGTCCCTATCTAAACTGCAGTTACGCCAAATGCGTATCATTTCTCCGTAGGGAATCCCTTTTATGACCGCTGGAGGGTGGGCACTATCTGCTCGAAGGATAGAATTTGTGGCGGTCTTTTTTCGAAATAACTTACTTTGTACTCTATTCTCTACAATGAACAACTCCACATCTAAAAAATCAATGTTGTCTTTTTGGTGGCACATGGTGAAAGTGACATTAAAATCATTATTATTCAAGAATTCAAAGTAATCTGTCAAATCCGACACGGATCCTCTCCATATAACCAGAATATCATCAATAAAGCGTCCCCAAAATAGAATTAAATCCATCCATTTTGCTGCCCTCCTGCTCCAGGCATGCTCCCTCTCAAACCAACCCATAAAGAGGTTGGCATAAGAGGGAGCAAACCTGGAACATATCGCTGTGCCTCGTATCTGGTGATACCATTCTCCTTCAAATAGGAAAACGTTGTTATTCAAAATCAACATGCTCATATCTGCTAACATATTAGAATTATCTCGTAAACTCGCACTACTTTTACCTAGCAAGTGATAGAACGCCTCTGCGCCTTTATCATTCCCTATGCAGGTATATAACCCTACAACATCTAGAGTAACAAAACTAATTTCTTCTTCCCAGACCATGTCCTGTAGTTGATTTAATACATCCATGGTATCTCTAATGTAAGAAGGTAGATTGGTGACTAAAGGTTTTAAAAACAAATCCACAAACTCAGAAAGGTGTTCTGTTAGACTCCCTATGCTAGAGACTATAGGTCTTCCTGGTGGCTTTTGCATGGATTTATGTATTTTTGGCAATATATAAATACATGGAAAAGTGGGATTAACCACATTCAAATATGAATATTCCTGCTCATCTAATAAGCCTTGTTCTTTCCAGCTTAATAGTCTTTCAGTTATCCTTCTGCGTGCCTCTTTCATTGGATTAGTATTCAATTTCTTATAGCAACTTGTGTAGCCCAACTGCCTCCTCACCTCATTGCTATAATCCTCACTACTCATCACCACAATGTTGACACCTTTATCGGCTTCACGTATCACAATGGTTGCATTATTTTTCAGGGTGATATTTGCTTGCAGTTCCTCTTTAGATAAGTTGTCATTATACCCATAATTTTTCTTGCCACATCTAATTTGATTCTCCAGTTTATACAAGTCTTCCATGGCCTTTTTTACAAATAAATCTATCGCTGCATACTGGGGACCTTGGGGAATAAACTTAGATGCTGGTCTCAGACCACTAGTGCAGTCATAGTCTGTTGGAATGTCTAACATAGATGCCACATCTTCCACCCCATACATCTCACCCTCGGTCAAAGAAATAAGTGTGTGTACATTTCTTAAATGTTCAATAGACAATTCTGAACCTTCACTTCTGGTATTAGACTGAACAGGTTTGTTCATTATTGAAAAAATCTTTTTAATTTCAATTTTCTTGCAAACTTATATAAATCAATCTCAACATCAGTGAAATTACAATAATTATTATGACAAAATAAGCGTCTTTTTAAGACGGCAAACTCACGCGCGTTCAGCACTCTGTCAGATAAATTAATCACTTTCAAATCACAATCTTTAGAATCTAGTTCAATATCACAAGTACCTGACCTTATTTTCTGAATTTGTTCTGGCTGCGAGTACCTACACAACAAGACTAAAAAGCGCTGTGTTGAAAATGATATAGGACACACATTGAATGAGGATCCATGTGAGGACTAATGGTTAGGCAAAAAAACATGATACAAAACATGTTCTAAAAACAAGAATTAACTAGGTATGTCTCGGTCATTGTGGGGACTATTTTTTTTTATATATATTTTTATTATTTGAAGAAAAACAAGAGAGTGAGTACACACATCGGGTACTGTACATCAGAGCACATTGCGGAGGTGAACAGGCGAATAGACTAAAGGGTTACATATCAATTAAACGATGACTGAGACGTCAACACTAGCAAATACGTAGCAGGAGTAAGGACATAACAATCCACAACCCGGCTAGGCTGAAACCTACAGGGCCCGTCCACCCGCAAACTCAGGCTAATTATAGCCAGAACACATGACACCCGAAGATGAGAAACAGAGCAGCTCAGGATAATCCACCCACATCTCGTACAAGAAAGAAAGGAAAGAAGCAAAGGCTATAGAAACAAAATAAAGACAAAACAAAAAACTCTCCATACCCCCACCCTGCACCCCTGCAGATGGCTACAGCCCAACCCACTAGCAGCGTGCCTGTCGCCCCAGCTAACTAAGCCCTAAAAGAAGGAAGAAATGGAGGAGGGCATGGTCTATCATATCCCCGGACCCCTCTCCCCCCCGCCCGAACCAAGAATCACCTGGAGTAAACAAAAACGTAGTAAGCTGCAAGTTCGTAGCGTAACAGGGGAAACTTCAAATACCACCCTGCCTTCCATAGATAGTACCATCGCAAACCCCGTGTCCAGCGAGACTCGATGTGAAACTCAGTCTCTCAATCTCAACCTTGTCCCCTTCGAGCAGACACACGAACCCCTTCCGGACGAACAGCCGCTTTAGCAGGATAGCCAAAACATAAAAAGGTCGGAACAGAGTCAAGTCCAGGATGTAGCACAAGGTGGAGAGTGCCGATAACTCCACCGGGGTCCGAGACTCCCCTAGCCCTCACGGATGTACAGCGTTGTTGCGGCCGCCATCTTAGCGGCCAAGACACATAGGGGAGTAACGCAGGCCCAGGCCGACAATAGTTCCCCAGCGTTGGGTTCCGGAAGGGGAGCAGCAGGTAGTCCATCCACAATCAGCAGTAGTCGTGGGCTACAGGATCCAGTCACCACTTCGTGTTCTCTCCATTTACACTCAACACCGTTGAAAGGCTCCGACACCTCCCACAGTACAGGGCCTGGATCCCCTGTCGAAGTGGCCATCAAGGGCATCTCGAGTAGTTCCGCTTCCCGCAGTGGAACAGGGCCCGGTATGATTCGCTCGATTCCAGTCAAGCAAGTCATCATAGTGCGTAGGTGTGCATCAATACACTCATGAAATGACCCTATGGCTGCCAACACAGTTCGTAGTGACGGGACACTACCGGTTCCTTCCACAACACTGCATTCGGTCTCAATCATAGTGTCGGCTCCGGAGAGCCCGGTCCCCCGGAGGGGAAAACAAGTGGATGCGGAACGGAAGACTGCAGAGGGGGACACTCCGTTAGCAACAATAATAGTCCGGAAGCAGCTACCGCAGGCGGAGAACCCCACCCGGCGAGCACCGGCTGCTCCCAAAACCGGGCCATCGGGCCAGGAACCCCGGTCCGCTGCTGCAATTATGTGTCGTCACCCCTCTTTCAATGCACACCGAGCACACCAATCGCCGTCCGTAGCGGGTCAAAAGAAAACTTGCCACCTCAGCTGACCGGATCCTGTCACACAACCACAGCCGATGTTGTTCAACTTCAGCCCGGCTGGGCCAGTACTCGAGACCCCGGCTTTCAAGCTGGTGTAGGCCGCAAAGTGCCACACGACGTATCTTTGTCCACCGGAGTGACAGAAATCTCAGGATTGCACCATTTCGATCCAGACCAGTTCAGACACAAGAAGGCAGGGCGCAAATTCAGGATATATGACAGGATCTACTGGCAGGAGACGGAGGTCGGGGGAGCCGGGAACTCACGCGGCCATCTTGGTTGCTATCGTAGCTCCTCCTCCATTGTGGGGACTATTAATTAGTTTTTTTTTTGGAATAGACCACCATGTAGAGAATTTATATCAATATTTTTATATTCAGAAATTGATGCCTATGATTAAGGATCAACATAAGAAGATTCTCATTACAGCGAGGATTTATTGAATGAAAATTTTAGGTACGTCCCTTTTAGTTTGTTTTCCCCGAATAATATTTTTTAACATGGACTTTAGTGTCTATTTAGGATTAGCAGACTTTTGTCAATTCTCATACAACGTTTAAGAAATTGTAAAATAAATATGATTTGGATTATTTTGATTAACTTAATGTATGGTTCAAAATATTAGTGATGTTAGGTTCCTGGGGTATCAAGTACAGAATGGAAAGATGCTGTTCCTGATATTTTTGGAATAAAACTGGAACAATCCATTGGGACAAAAGTTTGGCCTGCTGACTGTTCATTGGACAAATGTCAATAATTGACTGATACAATCATTGGTACTAAGAAGACGCTCCTTTTCCATAAGTAAGAGTTACATTTTATGGGAATATATGGTCACTCTGCAGGAACTCCTAATGATTGACGGGCCGATCTTTTTTAAATAAAATTAAACGTGATAAATGAAGTTGGGTTCCAAGGGCTCAAGTGATCAAAACTATTCCATTGTTAGTTTCAGCAACTATTTGATCATGGTTTGGTAAATGCAGTTTGCTCCTCAAACATGGCTACCTCAAACCTACATCGGCGCCATCTTAGCCGCAGTCGGGACACTAAACTTTTTAAAGGATTTGTGTCAAAGTCGTTTCCATCAGGTTTTAGAATTCCGTTAAGCAGTTTACATATCTTGTTTGGGTTGTGTTGATGTACTGCAGTACTGTTTAAGCATGTTCTGTGCAGCACTCTAAGGGTGTCACAGCTTGAACCCAAGCACTTACAACCCCCTCACCCCTCTTGTGACCTGACTCAGGGAAAGTGAAGAGGAGACCATGGTTTCATTGGTAATGACCCCTCCAGTATAATGAGCTGCAGCCTGGCGTCTGGCTAAAAAATACACTTGCATTGTGAGACGTAGACTGTCTCGGGCACACTTGATAAATGCTTTTAAATAAGACATCAGAAGTGCAAAAAAATACACAAACAAACCAAAATCAAATCAACATGAGAGAGAGGCGTGGGGAAGGAGGGTGGGGAGGGGGGGGGTGTCAACACAAGGTAGTAGCTGGGGAAGAAGGAGGGAGGGGCAGGAAATGGACTGCAGACATGCACTCTTTGGGAGTACATGTTTAAAAGTGTATATATGATGCTGTTTCCTTTTACCATCCGATGTTGTCTTGAAGCGCCGGGATGCCCTAGGGTAGCTGCGCGCTATATAAGATTTTAAAAAAAAATAAAAAAAAAAAAAAAAAAAAATATATAGGGCCATAAACCTCAAGGACCGATTAGTCCACAGTTATCTCAAACCGAAAGCGAAAAAATAATCATGGCTAAAAACAAAAGGCTTTGTGAAATGCCATTGCTGTAAAGTCTGCCAAATAGCTAACCCAACGAGAGAAATTTCAATGGGAGATGGAAAAACATGGAGAATAAATGAACTAATCACATGTAAGAGTCAATATACTGTATATATCATCAAATAACCATGCAAGCTCAAATATGTGGGCAGCACAATTTGTGAACTCAAAAAACGTATATTGGAACATGTAAGGGCCACACCAAACCAAGAAAAAAATAACTCAGTGGCAAAACACATGGAGACACATCACAAATGTGATTGGAAAACCCTAAAATTCTGTGGAATCGAAACTTTGTCCCCAAATGCTCGAGGAGGGAACCGTAAAAGAACACTGCGACAGAAAGAATCCCGTCATATTTTAAATTTCAGAAGTTTATCCCAGTATGGTTTGAACCAGTCAGAGGAATTATATATACACACTTGTAAACTTCCCGTTTTTTGATAGTACTCTGCACAATAAGATAACCAAACGCAAGACAAAACTAAAAGAATAATGAACGCTTTGCAAACAAGTTCTTCCCACAAGCTAATCACCCACGGGAGGGTATTGATGTCAGAACAGCTTTTTATCATTGCACATAATCGGTTTTCTGAGAAAATCAATAATATAGAATACCAGAAAATTGAACAATAAAGTTGTATTTGAAAAAGAAAAGGAAAAAACTGCCCACTGGGAAACGAACTGTTGTAAATATAAGGCACAACAACTCTGGACATCATAAACAGATATAGCAAATTAGAAAATCATGATGTGACATGAAATGCTAGATCTTTTAGACATGGGTTTTTCTTGTTTGTTTCCTTTGTTTAAAACTTGCGTTTGTTTTAGGTTGTTGTTGAAGGTGACTTCATGTCCCACAAGTAATGTAATGATTTTGAAAATACAAAAAAAACTCAGTTTTTGCACAGCAAACCGACCGTGGTCAAGGTATAAGGTTATACTGAAACGCGTAGGTCTTTCACCTGCTTTCCTGATGTAACTGATTTAAGAACTAATTAACACTGCTGCGGAAAATCAACCTGCAAGAGTGCGACTTTATTTTGTTCACTTGGAAACAAATGAACTGTGAGAAAATATATAATATATATAAAATCACCCCCTACAGTAAGTCTTTTAAGACCACACTTGCTTACTATTAAAACATTTGGCACACTAAATGTGTTTAATTTGAATAAGAAACACTTTAACCTAAACAAGTACAATTATTGATCAGTGTTCTGATGCAAAACAGTTTTTCTTTGCTCTTGTAAAATAGAATTATCATTTTATTAAAGTATACAGAGGCAAAGGCTGCAAGAGGCAAATGCTGATAAAAGGCAGGCTGCAAGACTTTTCACTAATGTCATTGCTGATGTTATTTGCTCTCTACACAGCCTTTCTGTTAGTTGGGAAATGTTTTCTACCTCTGAGGTACTCAATCAAAATAGGGGTAAATGGTGCAGGACAAAGTTGAGAAGCTGTCCTTGAGTAGGTGTGCTACTGTGAGAATTCAGGGGCAGTGAATGACAAAGTAAAAAAAAGAAAACACATTTGCTGACCCATGTCATGAGATGCTGTAGTACTTATGATTGTGCAGTGGCCACATCTCTATAGTTATTACACTTTTCCTTCAAAAATGTGATTAATTTCATAATGTTTCTGTGCTGAAGTAAATAAAAGACAAGAATTGGCAAAGACAAGAATTGGCAAAGCCAACAGATTTAGCCTACGCAAGATCTATTGGTTTTGTGAAAGTGTTTTTTAAATGTTGCACAGCGGTGTGAGCAGTTTATATTCTTGAACAAATGCCCATTGCAATCACCGATGTTTCTTGGTGTAGCTAGCTGGAACACGGAGCATGGAGAGACTGGTGTTCCGGCTACAACTGCTAAATTTGGAGCAGGAGAACCAGGATCAAGTCTTGGCGCTGGCTCAACATCTTCTAAATCTGGGTATATCATTTATTCTCCCTGTGCACGTAAACATTAAATTTCCTTGTGTAATGTAACGGGCACTCATGTAAAGTGCTCCAAGTCCGTCAAATCGAATTTGCGCTTTATAAAACAAGCTAGCAGGGTATGGAAATGGCATGCAGTGATGGGAGTGAGGTGGTGGGAGAGACAGGCCAGCAACAAACAGTGAAGGGGCATGCAGCAACAGAATTGAGGTGGTGATCAGGACGGGCAAACAAACAATGCGGATGCTGGAAATTAAAAAAGGGGGGAAAAAGCACTGCACATACAAAGAAGTTAAAATTATTATTTTCCATATTCTTAATATGATTTTATACTCTTGAACAAATGCCCATTACAGTTACCAGCGTGTCAAAGTGTAGCGAGCTGGAACACTGAGCATGGAGGGGCTGTGGTGTTACAACCAGAGCTACTAACTTTGGAGCTAGGGAACCAGGTTTGAGTATTGGCACTGGCTCAACAACCTGTGGTTCTGGGCAAATCACTTAATCTGCATGTAAAACTGAATGTGTCCTAGTGTAATCCAACTAGCGCTCATGTAAAGCACCCCAAGTCCTTCCAGTCGACTTCGCACTGTATAAAATCAAGTTATGACTAGAGACAGGGTGGCGAAGGGGCAAGCAGTGACAGAAGGGAGGTGGTGGGAGGGACAGCAACGAACAGAATGTGGTCACTGGAAAGTATAAAAATAAATAAATGAAGTATTCTACAAGCGCACAGCCAGTGGAAGGACACTGGCTGCCCGAAGCAGTACTTGGACCAAGCTCCACAAGCATGAAAATGTGAAGCCGAGCAGGAAGCTGGAGTCAGGAAGACGCGCTGACCAACAGGAAGAAAGGAAGCTAGAGTGACGTGGGAGCCAACCAGTAGTAAATACAGATAAGCAATGGGCAGGCTCTAAGCCCCTTTAAAGACTTTATCGTTACAAGAAATTTCGGAAGCACAGTGCAAGCGCAGTGTAGGCGAAACCTAAAAAAGGCATATTCCTTGAGTCTGTATTCTTGACAGAATTATGACTTTCAATTATGGCAACTTTGGAAAAATGACTTGTGTTGTAGGTTTCTAAACCCACAGCTAAACACGCATGTTTTATATTCTAGCAGTGAAAAAAAAAACAGAGTATGAAGGACAAAAGGCACAGCCACTGTCATCTACTGAACAACAGAACAGGCAATCTTAGTTCCATTACTAAAGTATCCACAAAACCTTTAAACATGTTATAACTAACAGTATCTGTATATTGGTCTTTAATAAATATAGAGCTAGATAACTTCCAATAAACTATTTCAAGTGAATGCCTGGCACTCTTTCAATGCATTTTGTAGGACACATAGTTGTAGCTCACTTAGTGGACAGCATAGCAAGAGTCAACTTATAAAGAACTGCACCATTCGTCTCTGTTGAGACAAAGATATAATAGCATACCAATGTGGATTAGTAAGGGTTTCTTTCTCCATTGGCTTATCCTCCACCTTACTCTTGCTGTTATGTGGTACGTCAATGAACAGAAATCTGGGAGATAGCTTATTTTGTGTAGTACTCATTTTGTTGCTTCGCAGGGATTCTCCCATTTTTAGAGGAATAACGTACTTCATGGTGCTGTTTTAAGACATTGTAAGACTACAATGGTAAAAGACATCCACAGAATTATTCTAGGGGTAATTTGACCCAACGTTTAAATAGTATTTGAGCACTTTAATGATAGAATTAAGATTGACTATTAATGTAGTTACGTTTTTTTGGTCTGACGTTTTTATGATCAGAAATGTTTCTCAGGTCTAATCCTATTTACTTTGTTTAAAATTAATAGATTCCTAATTCATGTAGCTTTGTTTTAAAATGGATGCTATACCTGTACGATGCCATCTCTTCTTCAAAGTAAAGTTTGGTATTTTCTAGTACACGTACAACTTTTCCAGAGCAACCTTCTTTTGGTTTGGAACAGTGTTTTCCAAACTCAAGGTCGCAAGCCGATGTTTGGTGGGTTGTAAATATCCAAGCAATAAATAAAGCAGCTTTTAAATTCTGTATTGATCTTCTCACGTTTGCTTCTTTTCAGAGACAAATGTCAGCCTATGTCCTCTAACACAGTGCTACCATGGGAATTGGTGTTTACAAACTACTCAGAGAAAGAAAAGTAAAGTGAATTATGTGACAATCTTGCTGCGGTATTGAAAGTTTGAAAGAAAAGGCTGTAGAATGTTATTTTTTGTGACACATAACAAAATGTAAATACATGCAAATGAACTGTACACATTCAGGAGTTAGGAAATCAAAAATGAAGAAGATTATTTTTGTAATTCCGAAGTGTGAATTCCGAAGTGTGTTGCAATCAAATATTTTAATAGGATCAAAATCAAGACACTTTACAAATGATAAATATTCACTGAAACTTTATGTCCATTAGTTATTTGTGTGGAATATATATGTATCTAATTCAAATTGGTCAGTTCGAATTTAACAATTCGATACGTACAAAAATTAAAAACAATTTGCATAATGAACAATTCAAATGGTTAAAAAGGCAGACTAATAACATTCATTGACAATATAATATCAATAAAACTATAATCATAACATTTTTAAATGATCGAGCATCCATTACTTTTTAGGAAGTCCAATACATCAACAGCAATATTCATTAAGTGAATACTGCCTACACTGCAACAGTGCTGACGTCTATACAGAAGGCTATGATCTTCTGTCGTAGTGACCATGCGGACACAATACATTAAGCCACAGCGAACACCACTGTTGCCCTAGTGTCACTTTAGCATATTCTTAGGGAGTTAATATAATCACGTAATCCCAATACATGACACATTGCTGCAATCCACCTAGATCTCAATCTTGAATATGTCCTGCATAAAAAGAAAAAGTGCTCCTCGGACATATCTGTAGAGTGACAAGCTGGGCAAAGTTTTGATTTGTTAGTTGATGAAGTCCAAGACAAAACGTAGGTAGCCAAAGGAAGAAAGTCAAAGTGAAACTGCAATAGAAGAGAGCGAGCACGGGTCGGAGGGATGTAATCCAGGGCTTTCTCAAATGTAATTATATTTGTAGGCATTGAAATGCTTCAGTCCTACTACCTAGAGAATTGGAGGATTCATTAGAAGTAATAAAGTTTGTTCAATATTAACCCTGGGCGTAGTAGCGCTACACGTAGCTACGCGTAGCTACACGAAGTGCACTTTGCGCTACGCGTAGCTACGCAAACTGCATAGTGCTGTAGGGAAAATGCTGTTTGCACTGATTGCACAGTGCGGGATGCTTGTCCGCACTGTGCAATCATTGCAAACAGCATCTGTGCACAGTGCAAGCGGTCGTTTTCTGCCACCCGAGTAGATTTGTACTCGAGCGGCAGCTTTCTCAACGCGGCTGCTAGTTTCTCATCTTGAGCGGTCGCGAGCATACGTGACCACTCGCAATGAGAAACCTGACCTCCCGGTGTTGAGAATGTCGCCGGGAGATATATTTTCCACGCTCGCGATCGGCAACTTGATGTTGCTGATCCCCCAACAAGGAAAAAGTCTCACCAGAATGTTGATTTTGCCGCTCGCGGACACCAACTTGATGTTGAGGACCGCGAGCAAGCAAAAAATGCCCGCTACGCTACCCTACACGTTTTTGCACAGTGCTATGTGCTTCGCGTAGCGCAAACTACGCACGCTCCGCGAGCGTAGCGTAGTCCTACGCCCAGGGTTATTCAATATGCCCGTTTGACAATACCTTTGATGTTGCTATTGATGGTTAAGGAGTCGTTCCAGACACTTCCCAGCCTTAAGGTGTTGAGAGCGAATTTAATATACGCCAACCAGTAGATTTCACACAAGTCATTCAGGGCTATGATCTCACTTAGGGCATCTCTATCCAGCTTTAGCGCCTCTATTGACCAGATCAGAAACCAACACATTAAGGGTAGCAATCTTGCCACTTCTGTTATGGGCTTAAGGCCAAGGTCCAGTCTGAGAGGTCGATGTATCACAGTAAACTGTATGCCTGTGAAAATGTAGAGGCCATTTCAATGTAAAATGTGCTACGTGTCAATGATAGGGTGCTAGCACTAGATGCTTTAGTTACATTAAAAATGTGCCCGCCCCTTGTACATTAAAGCTACATGGGTCGCAGAAATTTGTCGTTCTAAATTTGGGATGGATTTCTAAAAGGTTTGGGAAGCACTGGTTTAGAGTATAAGCACCACGATAGCTTCAATTAAATATTTTCCCATTAATATAAATTTACGAAAAGGACTTTTGTCATTTACCATTAGTGGTACTACACATCAGAAGCTTCAAGAGTTGTTTTAAAGCAGTCCACCTTTTATTCAAGTCATGAGTTTTAATCCATAACAATGTATGTTAGAGTACCGGAGCCTTAATTTAAATCTGCATGAAGGCTGATGTTTATAAAGTTTTGTGGTCTTAACTTTTGAGCTAATGGTTGTGTGCTTACATGAAGAACTACTGCCAAGGTTCAGCAGTAAGTAAGCCAGAAAAGTATTGTCGGATTTGAACTATTCTCTTGTCCATGCAAAAACTAGATAAAGGGAGTTCTGGTCATTTAAATGAGCAGTGTTAACTTTCAATGCTAGAGCCCATGCTGTTCCCATCATCCTTGGTTTGACTCAACTCATTAAAGGCTCTCTTGTTCCATGACCTACATGATGAACCATCAGAGCACCCCCCCCCTCTGACCTCCCCCTCCCCTCCCCCCCCGCCGCGCCCCAACTCTAAGCTTAGAAACCCCTTTGCTAATCTTGGTGATTGGCTTTATGTTGTTCATCATTCACAACCAATGGAATTATTCTTCGAGAGCAAACATTAAAACCTGAATACTTACTAGTGAACACTTTCAGGCGTTATCTACCACAATGTACAAAACAACAAGCAACAACTCTGGCGCTGCACGTTAGATCGCTTTTTAACGGAACGTTAACATGAAAACATATTTTACATACCTGTGCTAATGGCTTAGAACTTGGATCTAGTTTACTTCTGTGGATGTCAAACTCTGCTCGTTTGTGCCAGAATCTCCATGCATCTAGTAAATTTCTATAATTCTCAATCCAATATTGGACTCGCTCATCCCGCAGAACGTCTGTTGGAGAACCCTAAGAAAACAGCTTATAGAATCAGAAACACAATAAAGTAAAAAGTCTAATATAAAGGGAAATGTAAATTAGTAAATTTAGGTCTACCATACTGTTACCCTCAGCATATTTAAGAGCATTCTACCGCATCACGAATTAAAGCAATTACCCCAATGTAGTTTCCACTGAAAAACTCAACTTGTCGAAGGCTTCCTGCAAGAACCACTATAAATGATTTGGTATTTTGGCAGTAAGGGGAAGGTGGCTGTAGAAGTAACCTACCTATAACATAATGTATTTGCACGCTTCGGATTGATGTAAACATTTGTGAGGGTTTTGTTAAAAAAGTGTAATTAAGTACACATACAGAGAAACCAAATAAAATTCAAACAAAGGCCATTAGCCCTAGTTTTCATAATGTTACTATACTAAAATCTGTGATACGCTTTTACAGTATGCTTATCAATGCAGATAGAAACCAGTACACACCAAATGCATTGCGTATGGGCCTTGGAGAATGACTTATGTGTCACTTGAGAGTTGGAACAGATATTTTATTTGGCATAAATTGAAGCATGCCTATCCTAATCTATAATGCACTTAAATGGGAAGTTGAGGGCAGGTCTTCAAAATGAAATGAAATTAAATGAAATTATATATTTATAAAGTGCGACAGGACCCAAAGGTATCTAGGCGCTAAATACACTAGACTGCATTCGTTGGAGGAAGAGCATTAATAAAGCCATGTTTTAAGATGTTTTCTGAACTGAAGTAGGTTATGTTCATTTTTGAGAGCCATCGGCAAAGAGTTCCAGAGTTTGACAGTGGTAAAGGTGAAACTGTTGCCTCTCCATTTTACTCTATAGAACTTGGGGATGGCTAGATTGCCACTGTAAGATGATCTAAGAATTCTGCCTGGGATGTAGGGCTTGAAAAGTTGAGACAATTGCTATGGGTCCTTACCATGAATGACCTTAAATACAATGCATAGGGCCTTAAACTGGATGCGCTTGATGACAGGCAGCCAGTGCAGCTCTGCGAGGGCCTTGGAAGCTGAGCCGAAACGAGTGAGCCCAAGCAGGGCTCTTGCGGCAGCATTCTGGGGGGTTTGCAGTTCATGAAGACTGCGTTTACGTGCACTGGTCAGAAGAGTGTTGCAGTAGTCCAGTCTTGAACCAATCAAGGCTGTGACCACTGTTTTCCTCAGCTCAAGGGGGGTGAACCGCAGTACTTTTTAAAGGATTTTAATGATGGAGAAACAGGTTGGTGTGGTTTTGTTGATCTGGGATTCAAAGGAGAGCTTGGAGTCGAACAGTACTCCAAGGTTCTTAACTTTGTCAGCCGGTGTTGGGGAAGAGCCCATATGACTAGGCCACCAGCTGTCAGACCATAGGAGTGGTACCAACAAGCATGACTTCAGTTTTTGAAGTGTTCAATTTGAGGCAGTTTGTTTGCATCCATTTCCCCATGTGACTCATACAGTTTTTGAAATGGGACGCAGTATCTGAGGATGGACTGTTGACTGTACAAAAGGTCTTTAAATGAGAGGTGAAACAATGCTCTTTGTGCCAATGGTGTTTAATAATTATTTTACCTGCTAATAATAGAGAACAGTCCTTCCCTAGCACTAAAGCGATACCCTATAAATATCACAAGAAGAAGGGTACTTGTTTTCCCCCCAAATATAATTTTGTTTACTTGCCGAGGTATTTTAGAGCATGCTGAAACTATGCATGCATCCTGTGCTACTAGTGCGCTTAAACAGGTTCCACCAATTTATCAGTTACATGTTTCTGTATTCTGAGCATTGATTCGCCTCAAATTGTTTTACGGTATTTAAGCTTTAAAGAAAAGGGTGCTTTTGCCCTCCTATTTTAATTGTTTTGTGTGTTTTTTCCCCGTATACGCCCAAGATAACAGGGTTTCTGCAAATCTTGCTGAATAAAATTGGTACTCCATTTATGACCTTCTGTAAGAAAAGTAAATAAGAAAGTGGATGGGTCAAAGATGTTTGCATCTTATTAAGTTCTACTCGGAAATCCCCATCTGATTTACAAGACAGCGACCTAAAGTGCTGAAAGTGAAATTATGATTTGATCTTCTGGTGTGGCTAATGCTCTAAAATCCATGACTACCTTGCTACTACTTCACATGCTGGAAGCAGCATATTTAGCGGACTCCGAGTCTCCTCGCTTGCAACTTTCACATCTAAAAATAAGAAATAAAGCAAAGACAACTCTAGGTACAGCCTCTTGGTGCTTAAGGAGAATATATTCTAGGGGCTGTGGTTAGAATATAAGGCTTTAGGTGCTGAAGGAAGATGGAGAAACAGAGAATCACATGTCCACTAATCAGGGATATATGAGAAGACCTCTGGACAAAACTCTACTCTTTGAACTCACTAGTGGGAAAGAGGTTTAAGAATGACCAGTATGCTAGGTTAACTGGGCAGAAAATTTAATTTACATTGTCTCAGATTAGGGTGATTGTGTTGAAAAGCGACAGTACCTACTGTTGTTAAGGAGCAATTTGCTTAATTTTAGCATTGTACCACCTCACCGATTTCAACTTTGAAACAAACCAGAAATAAATACAACACAAAGAGAGCAGCAATTGTCTCATGTCTTCAAGCAGAAGTGTAAAAGGCAGACACAACAGTTGAGTTTCCAATGCATAGTGCAATCCTCAATATGGAAGAGAATCCAGTGAGCACAGGAAATACTGGCAGCTTCCCATAAGCAAAAGCATGGATCCTCGTTTGGTAAACGTACCACTAGTTCTTGTGATGCAGATGGCATAACAAGACCCGGGACAAAGATTCAACAGTGTGCAGAAATCACAGTTGGAATTGCTGCCATCGGTCTGTCAGCATGCTAATCAAATTCTGATGTAAGTTAGCGGTTAGTCCTTTGTCCAGGTGATTTATTTTTGAGCAGCGTGTGGTAAAACAGGATAGTCAGTTTTATAAAAATAAAGCAGTATGTGTATCCAAGGTCATTTTGGGTTAGGAAACTGGGGTCAGCTCCGGATTTCACCAATTACTTATCTTAACAAAAATGTAGTAGGTTGCGGAGATCATTGAGGGCACAGCTCATCGTATAGGTAATATTCAGTGAGAACTCATCTTCTGGAATGTAAAGAACAAATCTATTCAAAAGACACATTTGACCTGGTAGCAGTTTTTGCTAACCTTAGCGTTGTGGTCAATGCTAACATGTAAATGCAAAATACACCATCAGTGTAGAAACACTGAAAGTAGGACATTCCGTAAGCACTGTGGACATTAGTAGTCTCTCCGCAGCCCCTCGGATTAACATGAAGAAATACTTTTTTATGCAACATCCTGCATACAAGACAGTGGCATCTTGGGAAGCTAGATTATTACATGTGGAGTCTCAAGAGAGACCCAGCTTACAATCAAATTCGATCTGTTTAAGTGTTCTGCAGCCTGACAATGATGTCATGACAAAATGATTGGACCTTGATTTGTGACTATACACTGAAAATACTTCATTTCAGAGTACTTTATCATTAATTTTACACATTGTCAACACAAAACAAATGTTTCATAAGGTGCAAAACTAAGCAACAACGAAACAGTGGGCAGTCCCCCTGCAAAGCGAATAAATCTGTGAAAACAGCAAAGAAATCCAATAAAATTCTGCTTTGAATTAAATGATAAATGCAAAAAGAACAATTGACGGACATAATGCAGAACAATGTCATACATTCACTCCAGTACAGAGATCTGGGCCTAAATCCATCGTTTTTTGGCTCACCGTGCCATTCCAGTTTGGACCGAGCCATATCCATAAGTGGGAAGGGTATGCCCAGACGTGGGTCCCGTGCTCACTACACCACTGGATTCAATCTAGCCTGGCTGATGATGACTGAAACCGGTCCCAGGATGCTTGTTTCCGGTCTAGGGGGGACCTGGCTACAAGGAACAGGGTCAAGACGGATTTGCATATGGCTGGGTCAAAATTGGGGTGGTGTGGTGAGCAAAAGAATGATGGATTTAACCCAGATACTTGTGACTGGGAGCGAATGCTGGCATTGTCCAGCATTCCGTCCATCAGTTGTTTCTTTTGCATTTAATTAAATGACCGCATGAATATTTGGCTCAACAGATTATGTCCGGCATTAGATTTTTTTTCTTTCTTATAAAATTATGAAACTATTTGAAATGGAATCGACATTCGTTTTTACCCACCAACAATTATTAAATAAGGCCTTCATCAAAACAATTGATTTAGAAGAGGTGTCCCGAGCTAGTCTGGAGAGAGAGCTCACAAATCATTTAGTGACAATGAACAAATGCAATGGCATAACATTTTAGTTTGAAATAGCTAAATCACAGATAACAGTAACAAGCTCATCAAAGAGACACGACTTGAGACCACCTACAAGGACTGGAGATAGCATCAGCCAAAATGTTAGCAAACTAGAAAAAATATATTAATACCATATAAAACACAAATCAAACACTAACCTGTAACATACAATAACTGGCTGTTTGGACATCCCCCGTTCTATCAACATAACTTTCCATCAAGTCAACACCATCTTTGGTTAAGCCAGTCAATAGGATTCCTTCCAGATTTCCAGCTTCCTTCATTTCATTGGTCATTTTTTCAATGTACCGGTTTAACTACAAAGAAAAACCAAATTCAGTGATTTACCAAGTTACGTTGGAACAGATCATGAAATATGACATTTAAAAACTTTTATTAACGCAGAATTATTTCTTATTAAAGGTCTAATCCGATGCCCAAAACCTCCATGTAACGTTATATATAAACAAAGATCTGTACTTTCACAGAAGAGATCAATAAAAGAAGGTAGGTGTATCAGACCTCAAGGTACTGTGCTGCTATTTATTCTACACTTAGTATTTTCTGATGCTGCTTCTTTAGTTTCCTGGTGTTCCACTCAATACGTTCAAAGGTGCTGACATTTTTAGGTCTGACTTCACAGCAAAGCAGTCACCAGACCTTTAGTGATCAACTGAAAAAGAGCTTTAAGAAGCAAATTTAAGAGAGGGGCTTTGGCGTCACTCAAACTGATTACCTGGAGTACAGCATCTGATTTGGACAGCAGTTGAGTTAGTGCGCATGAGCAGTTTCAATGCCTCTGCTATCCCATGGCGTGCTACGTCACATGCTGCTCCAGCACCAGCGAGAGCGAGCACTCTTGGCTATTGCAGCAGGGGCTAGTTATTTTTCATGTAGGACTGTGATATAGTAATTTGAGGGAGTCAGGATTTTTTTTGAAAATGCATTTTCTAAAAAATGAAGGAAGGAGCATGTTTTATCTAGTTTGTTGATGCATTCCAAGCTATCGATGTGTTGCTTTGTCAACCCCAGTAGGGGGTCTTACAAATCGATTTTAAACTGAAGAGAAGCTCTCCAAGACAACAGGCACTTATGCGGTTTTCAAAAAACCAAGTAACAGGTACCACATAGACAGCCGTCTCTGCACCAGCCACCTTCCTGACCCCGCCCCATCTCGGACTTAAGTGCCTTATAACCAAAACTGTACATGCTGTTCGGTTGCAGAAAAACTGTGTGTGGTGCACTCGTAGTATGACACTGTGAGCAGCTCCGCCTCTACGGTGGTGCTGTACACCATCGAGTCAGATAAAGGTGCATCCCTCATTTGTCTCACTTTGTTTGTGCTCTGCACCCTGCTCATTGGCAAGGTACCAGTGTCAATATGCACTCACTTACCACATATGTGTGGCTCCATCCTGGTATACAATACACTGTTAGATCCCCTTCACACTCTTCCAGGACCACCAGTACAGGCTGATGTCCAGTCCATTTGGAAGCAATGCAAGTCTACAATTCCCAGAATGCAGGAGTTACCATCATCCAAACACCTCAGCCAGGGGAGAGGCTAATACTATACTTCAACAACAGCACTCATACCCTCTGGCACAATGATGTCTAGAGCCAACGATGAAAGCAAGTGTCAGGGGCAGGGATGTTAAATTTGCACCTATTTCTAAGCTATTTTAATGCTATATTAAGAATCGGTCAATGCAAAAAGCCCCATGCCAGCATCTCCTTTAGTATTGTTCAATAATTGTATAAAGTGGGTGTGTGAAATATGTTTTACAATAGGAGCAAGTCAATGAAAGATTCACAATTTGTATCACAGCTAATTGCCTTATAATTTTATCACAAACATAGCCCTCCTTGGAATACTCTGACACTCTAACTTTGGCATTATGTTATGTGTCTAACATATGTGCCTGAAAAGCAAGACCTCTGAACAGGAGTTCTTTACGACAGCAGCGGACAGAAGAGCGAGTTGTGTTATGTAGAATTTTTTTTAATGATGGCATTGCAGAATGATGGACAAAGCTGTCATTTTCACATCTAGTGCAGTAATGCAGAGGTGAGCAGAACACATTCACATATGGTCTACAAGTACTCAACAAGGGAATCTGCTTCCCCATCATATGGAATGCGTTCATAGAGAGATGCTGTGTTCTTCAGGAGAACAATGCCATCATTGTTTGCTGTTTGAGATCGACCCAGCTATTCAGACTTTGGTATTCTATACTTTGGAAGTTTTATTGACGTTGAAAAGTTAAAAAAATCTCTCAAAACTACATTTTTAAGAGTTATGTTCCAGCACATTAAAATCATACATGTGATTTGTATCCGTTTCCAACGTCCCTCTTTTGCACTGTCAGTACAGATGATGGGTGTCCAAAAAAGGTCCAAAAGGGCCGAATTCATACTACTATTTGTGGATAAAATTAATGTAGAATAGTTTCATTCCCATTTATAATATGCAAGTATATGCGGGAAACCCTGAAACGTCCGATACTGATCCAGTGCTCATGGACTGAAGTTTGACACAATATAGATACATCAGTCTGACGCTTTTCGGATCTTTGACTAGTTTGTGGCACTTTTCATCACTGTAATGCAGGCATCACTGTATTACAGGGCCCATTTGCCTCCGAGGTTTAAGCTGGTGATGGCAGGGTGAAAGACTTCAGTAGTTGCATCTATTAAGGATACTTATTTGAGGGACCACTGGAAGGGCCCTGTTATGAGTCTGGCGGTCCGAGGAACGCTAGACTTGTGGTGGTGCGGGGTCGGAGTCCAGCCACAGCAGCACTGGCAGTCTGACTGCCCGATTAAGACTTGGGTGGTCAGACCACCCAGCCCCCCCGCCACCGGGGAACCACAGTTCCAGTAGCCGGTGAAACAAACAAGTGGAGTGGACAGGCAGTATTTAACCTGACGAGAAGGTCTCCACCTCTTTTCATTATTTCCAAAAATCTTCATCCACCACCAGCCTAGAACTCCCACCAGACAGAGTACCGCAAATAGCAAAAGAGAGTGGATGGAGGCCGAACTTTGATGATACTGTCCAGAAATACAATTTTGTACTCTACCTTTGGATGGAAAAAGGATGAGGCATGTGAAAGGTAGACTAGTGATGTAAAAACTCATTATTTTCAACCTATAGTTTACAATTGTTAACTATTAACATATTAAAGTCATCCTTTTTTTTCCTTTGCCAGTGCTTGTTAAACGCATGGAATACCAGGCGTGCTCAAATGCACGCTCCCAACGGTAGGATCAGGTAGCTCGTCACAAAAATTCCTTTGATATGTTGAATTGTGGATACGCTGCCCATGAAGTGTTCTGAAAATGGCAGCCTTGCTCATGGAGTGTATTGTAAATCGCCCTCTATACAGATTAAATGAAGGTTACATCTCTTTACACTGCCAGAAGTAAATATTCTATATCTCCCTCTTATTTAGCATGAATCTTCTTTACAATTGAATGTTAGTTTCTATTCCTAACATTTTAGATCTACATCACTCTTTAAATTGTCATTTGCGAGACAAATTGCATTTGTCCTAGCTGTTAGTCTGGATAGCTTATTACCTACATTTAAATGTACAATTTGCATCACACAAATCTATTCAGAGCCACCAGTCACTTCTATTTGTTCAAAACGAAGTTTGCAGACAAACGTTCTGAGGGTTCTTCTAAAATTCTTCCTACACACTTTACACTACAATAACAATACCTTTCCTCACTGATAAATCCTGAGGCAGTTTGAAAGGAGTGCGTCACCGACAGGTTTTGCAGCAATAAACTCTAGTAAACCCTCGAGCTGGAGCACTCCATGGCCATTATCAGTATCTCCTGCCCAAATAAGGCAGTATGCCCCTCTCAAAATGAACCAGAACCATGAGCAAACATTGACTTTACATTTTCAACCCTCATCCTTTTAACTGGGGTCATTCAGGGATTACTGGCCCTGTTGGCGGTGACTGCGGTTCGGTAATTCCTTCAAACGATGAGCACATTTGAATGTAGGTTTCTGGACTATTTACAAAAAATAAAAGGGAAAGGCGGACTTCAAGAGGTCTCCGCATTACAACAACCCAATTTTAAAATGTTGCATTTGCAATGGGTGTAGTAGATTTACATTTCCTGGTTTGTAGTAGGTTTTCATGTCGATGCTGCAAAAGACCCAGCTGTCCCAAGGGATCACAAAGATGCAATTTAAAACAAGGCAATAAAATGTGTAAATTTTAGCTTTTAAAGCAAAAGAGGTAAAGCTTTGCAAAAATAAGCAACTACTTGGTAAGTAAAACCCCTTACCTGAGAGTCATTGAGGAACATGCAAGCAAAGGCTACTCTATCCCGAACTGCCACGTTATGCTCAAACTGAAAAGGAATACAAATATTTATAAATAAAATGATTCGAGGGAGTTAGAAAATGCAAAAAGTATTTAAATGTTATCAAGGTATAAAATAGAGCATACAGTCGAGTTAGTTATGCGTGTTACCCTAATATTTGGTTTTCAAGAAATCAGTGCCTTTGGTTAGTTTCTGACCCGGACTTCCGCTCCCCTGGTGGAGAGCCATCTGCCATAACTGAAGACCTCCACCTGCATGGCCGTGATCGCTCTGCCTGCAATCTATCTACTGGTACAGCGCATGTAAAGTAGGCACAGCAGTTTGCAGAATGGGCACCATGTTTTCTTAACCCTACTTTGCAAACTTTTCATTAGTCTAAAACAAAATGCCAAAGCAGGAGTTTCTTCCTTGCGAGCAAGGAGTTTCCCCCCCTGTGATTCAGGGTCATTAATTGAGTTCCCTGCCTGCGGCTTCCAAGCCGTACAGGGTGATTCACGGCAGGGAAATCCAGTTAAGGTGGCCAGCACCCAATTAGGGTGTTGGCAGCATCACCTTGACATGGTGGCCTTGTGGTAGTTAGCCCTAAAGTTCAAGGGGTTTCTGGTGGCAGACACAGCTGAGTCTCCATCATCGGAAACTCAGTTATTTCTCCCCCTCAAAATGGAGCAGGGGAACCGCAGGCTGGCATGGCAAATGCAAAACTGACAATGTCCCCAATGTATTTGAAGGGTAAAGGCCTTTTTCTGACATCTGCTAACTGGCACCAGATTAATGGTGTGTAACTCAGGTCACTTATAACCACCACTTGCATTTATTTTGGGGAAAAACAAAACAGTATTCTAGAGCCCTACTAAAATATTCAATAAGAATGAACTGTACAATGCTAATAATTCACAGGATTTTTCACAAATATCTTAGTACTTGGAATATAATCAATATATATTTTGAATGAAAACGCATTTAACCCGATTTCCCAATTTATGATAAAAACGTTGTTCCTCTACTTTACAATGCTACACCTTGATGAAATGAGGACAATTGACAGAGGCAGCTCACCAGCATTACAAGCATACTTAATTTGTAAATGTTTAGCAAGTTAGTGGGGCTTCCCCTGCATTCTAAGTGTTATAGTTCCCAGATGTAATATTTACAGACATCCAAGGGTGGACGGTTACCAAAACCTCCATGTTGGAAATACTATGCAAGGCTCCTGGAAGCGAACCAACATTCTAAATATCAGCATTTCTTCGCCGAAATGTTCCAGGCAGGCAAATAAACTATCCCAAACAGACTTGGTTTACATTGGTAAAGTTTCCATCTGCAACAGTTGTTCCTCTCAGCTCAGCATGATAATGCGGATTGAAGAAACCTATGCTGCTGTGCAGTGTGTTTAATGCATAGCTGAACAATGTTCCTGCATACGCCCAGTTTCCTACACACAGGTGAAAAAGTAAAGTTGTTGACAGCCACTGGGGAAACATGTCCACAAACACCTAAAGCAGTCCATGAATGAGAAGAAAGTAGGACCACAACCCAAGATAAGTTAACATTGTATTCAACCAATGGCCTGGAAAGACCTAGGTTCTACATCCCCATTATATCGAACTGGGCACCTAAATCTGAAACTGCCCAACCCCATATTACCTAAATCTGATACAAAGCAAAGCCATACTCCTCTATTCTCAAACAGGAATCAACAAGACTAGAAATAATACTGGCTACACACCATGAAGCTGAATAGATTCACACCTCAGCACACCATGATAATCAAACAACCTAGATTAACCCTAGAGACAGAAATCTCCTTCAAGACATGTTGCCAAGAAAGCTTAGAGGAACATTATGCAATCTTTTGCTGCTACAGAATGTAAAGACCCACCAGCTCAAAGCAGACTTAATTTCTGGCTATCTCATACATGGATGGCGAAAAGGCATCAGCAATTCCTGCATCCATGGTAGCTTCCAAGCAACAACAGCCTACCGGCTTCTACCCAACTTCAAGGACTGAGATAAGAGAACAATGTCACTACCACCATAAAGGACCTGCATTGAGTGCCCTTACAAGCAAATATTAGCTTCAAAACCTGTGGCTTCACCAGCAAAGCAGCAACATATCTGAAGTATATGGGCATACCTGGCTCGAAAAATAAACACTACAGGTGGCTGATATAACAGTGACAAATGCAAATTTACAACCTCCAGCACACCGTTATAACCTGTCAAAGATCTAAACCTTGCAGTCCTAATAATGTCATGAGCATTTGATATCGGTCCCCTGATCATCAATATCAGTAGTTGGGAGACCTCATACTTTCCTTAACTTTCATCCTGGAAGAGAAATTGTATAGTAAAGTGGACTGCGTACCTCGCTTTTTGAGGCCTGCAGCCAGTTAAATGTATCTTGAATTAGTTTTTTGGGGGGGAAGTGGGGTGGTGGGGAAGTGTGATACAGGGAAGCTTTGCCCCGTTATAATACACATACACACATATTAAAATGAATATATCTATTAATTGGTACAGTTGTAACTTTAGTCTCAGTGACACAATGAAGAGGCTCATAGGTAACGGTCAGTTCTGGAAGGTTGGAATGAAGCATATCAGAGACGGAGGCAAAAAGAACAAATGATGGACAGAATGCTGAACAATGTCATATATTAACCCCAACACAGAGATCTGGGCCTACAGTCATCGTTTTTTAGCTCCCATGCCATTCCAGTTTAGACCCAGACATATGCAAATCATTATTGACCCTGTTCAGTCCAGCCCGAACCGCCAGGCCAGGCCTTACCTGGACTGGAAACAAACATCCTAGGACTGGTTTTGGGGTTTCACCCTTCATCAGCCAGACTAGCTTGACTCCAGTGGCATGGAGAGCACGGGACCCACGTCTGGGCATACCCGTCACACTCGGGGTGACAAATGCAAAAAGAACAATTGATGCACAGAATGCTGAACAATGTCATACATTCACCCCAGTACAGAGATCTGGGCCTAAATCCAGCGAAACCAGTCCAAGCATGCTTGTTTATGGTCCAGGGAGGACCTGGCCTAGCAGCTCAGGCTGGACTGTTCCCATGGAAAATGGAATAGCGTGGCGTGCAAAAAAACAATGGATTTGCCCCGGATCTGTGACTGGGGTTGAATGTTTGATTGATTCAGTTTTCCATCGATCATCTGTTCTTTGGCATTTATAAGAGACAAGAGGATGCTGGGGAGCGTGGATACGTTTGGACGATTATATGATTAATGGCTGGGGTGACACTGAATTGAAATAGTGACTCAACAGTTGGTTTGCTTTGATATTTTGTGAAACCATCCAACATTGGATAGGACTAATCTATTTACTGCCACAATGATTAATTGTATGCAATAACATACAATACTGTACAGCACTCCAATTCTTTTTAGGTCAGCACTGCATCATTTTCACACACATGCAAACATCCATCCATACATACTGAAAACCTCTAGAACTTTAGATCGGTTTTCAAGTGTCCCTTCTTAGGGACAATTATGGAAAACATTATTGCAAATCAACTTCTTTATATCTCCAATTACAAGGTGCTGGACTACTATCAATTCGATTATGTCCCTAATGTAGCAGAGAAACTGAAAGACTACAAATTCTAGACGACACATTAAGAGTTCTTGATCAAGGCAGGGTTTGTCGACTTTTGCTCCTTTATCTTTCTGCAGACTTTGATACAATTTATCACAATTCTTCATTGAATAGTCTCCTCTTCGAAAGGATTGAGGCATAAGTTTCTAAACCGCATGCTTTCCTCCTATCAAGCTCTTAATTGTTTTTACTATTCTAAACTAGAACGATCATTTACACTTTTACTGAAGAAAGTGTTGTCCCACCAGGTTCGATTGTCTTGCCCTATCCGCTCAATCTATAAACAAAAACATGCTTAAGAAACATAACCCAGCTTCCCTCCAGCCTATTTTAAGGCTACAGTGGAAGCTTTAGCAATAACGTATCTCGATGAAGGTAATGTAGTGCCTTCTGGCCTTCCTAAATCCACAATTGCAAATAAGATGCATGCAGAAAGCCAAATGATTGACAGTGTTGTAGATGAGATGACACATGGGTTTTGTTCAGTGGAGGGCGAGCTCTTAAAGCGGTGTCACATTAGAATCGTAATTGTAAACGTTACACAAGAGATGTGGCGTACGTAATTAAGGGCGTGGCTAAATATATAATAAATAGAGCCCTCTACTGAACAAATTCATAAATAATAGTCTTTCGAGACAAAGTATAATAACCGAAAATCAACAGGAAACAACATCTTTAATATGGCACCATGATACTGGGCCAGAAGCGATAACACACATGAAAACTTCAATTTAAAAGTAAGCGGACAATTGACTGCTGGCTATCATACAACTAACTACAAAATCAAGTGTACAAATAGGACAACGTGATTATTCAAATGGAATGAAATTGAATTTTAGATCTGGAACATTCAATAGTGAATGACACTATCCACTGCGATTAGTGTCCTGTAACGACCTATTGCCCCGGAATCCAGAAAAAAAGGTTTCAGTCTGGCCGGAATCTGGTTCTGTATCTACAAATATTGTGAGTACTTAAACATAAACTCAAAATCAGGCAGCTAATTGTGACAAAAATAAACCCCAGTGCCTAGCACCCGCTGAACCAAAAAACAATGCTACATGGTCAACCTTTGGCACATACTCGGAAGAAGAAATTGGCAAGCTACTCAGCACCCTGAAACCATCCAATCACCTCACGGACCCCCTTCCTGCCTCTGCAGTAAAAGACTTTACCCCATTGCTTCTCCCTCTCTGGACTAAAATTATCAACAGCTCTCTCCAACAAGGAAGCATACCTGACTCCCTCAAAGTTGGTCAAGTCACACCTCTATTAAAGAAACCCACAGCCGACCCCTCTGATCTCAACAACTACCGTCCCATTACCAATATTCCCACTCTCGCCAAACTGCTGGAAAAGTGCGCACAACTACAATTGACTAAACACATTGAACAATTTGATCTCCTCAACCCTCACCAGTCAGGCTTCCGAGCAGGACACAGTACAGAAACTGCCATGACTCACATAATTGACGACGCTCTTCAAATACTAGACCAAAACGACACTTGCCTCCTCATCCTTCTTGACCTCTCTTCAGCATTCGACACCGTTAAACATGAGAATCTGCTAGAACTACTAAATACAAGAATGGGTTTATCTGGAACTGTTCTCAAGTGGTTCACTTCCTTTCTTCACAACAGGTCGCAGAAATTCAAGAGCAACAACCAGATGTCCTCGCCAATACCTGTAACGCCAGGCGTCCCCCAAGGCTCCTCTCTATCCCCAACTCTGTTCAACCTAGTCATGGAACCACTCACTACCTTGCTACAAGCATCCAATGTACACTTTCACATGTACGCCGATGACACCCAACTTTATCTCAAATTACAATCCCCCAATGACATCCTGCTCCTGACCTCAACAATCAGACGCACCCAATCCTGGCTTGCCGATAATCACCTCAAACTCAATGCCCTGAAAACAGAGTTCCTTCTGATCTCACCTCCAGCGAAGATCTCCACCACTCAAATTTGGCTTAAACACCTAACCGCTCTCAATGTCCAACCCACCATCGTGGACTCAGCAAAATCTTTAGGCATAACACTCGACACCAATCTCAACATGCAGCAACATATCAGCAAGGCAACTAAGGGAGCGAACTTCCAGATCAATACTCTGAGGAAACTAAAACCCTTCCTCCCAGCCAAAGACTTCCAAACCGCAGTACAAGCAATAGTCATACCTCGAATTGAATACGGTAGCACCGCCCTCTGCGGACTCCCCCTAACCACAACCGCACCATTAAGAGCTTCCCTAAACGCTGCAGCGAGACTCATCACTGGGTCAAAAAAGCACTCCCATATTACCCCTGATTTGAAAACCCTGAATTGGCTGCCTTTTGAAGCCAGAATACACCTGAAAATCGCCTGCATGACACACAAGGCGGTTCACCTAAACTCACCCGGCTACCTCGCTCAGAAACTGACAATCTCTGGCAGAACCAGAAACACTAGAGGCACAAACAATCTTCTGCTGAAACCGAGAAGATTCCGGAAGGAAAAAACATATAAGCGCTCCTTCTCGGGAATGGCACCTAGGATCTGGAACTCACTCCCTCCAGAAACCAGGCTTATCTCTTCCACTACACTCTTTAAAAAAGAAGTAAAAGCTATCCTCATGGCTAAATACGCTGGAACCAGTATCTAGAACTCTGTTAATACTCGGCACCGATCTGTACTACATGCTTAACCCCTTTGCCTACTTGTATGAGTTGTCTCATCACTCACATGATTGGCGTTGCAGTCACCTATTTGTACTGTTTGATTTATTGATTTATCTGTCTGACTATGTTCCCTTATGTACCCCTCTATGTAACCTATTGTAACCTATTTGTACTATTTGATCTATTGATTTATTTGATTTGATTTATTTGTATGACTATACCCCCTCATGTACCCCTCTATGTAAAGCGCTCTGATATCTGCAAAGATCTTGTCCGCGCTATATAAAACTTTTAAAATAAAATAAATAAATAAAATAAAGTGAGAAAATAAAAATAATAAATTGGAAAGACCCCAAGAAGCGATATTTCTCTGTGGAACTGCATTTTCACATTTTCAACCAGCAAAGGACATTTCTTTCCGTTGCCAAGAGTCTGCATTGGCATGTCTCTTGGCCTACTTTGAGCCCTGAGGATTGCCAAGAAATCACATTACCACCATGTTAAGGGAACAACACTACACGCAACTAATTTATTAAAAGGATATTTGTTTTCTTTGCCAAGATTCTGCATTGGCAACCATCTTGGCCCACTCAGAGTACTGATGAGTGCTAAGATATCACATTATAAAACTTTTCAAATAAATAAATTACCACTATTTTGAGAATACTTCATTTTAAACAACTCATTTATTTATTTAAAAAAATAACAAAGTGTGTGCATCAGAGCACTGCATTTGTGGGTGTTTGTTAGATGTCCTTGAATTCCTTTCACACTCCTGCTCTATTTTTGGCATTGGTTAAACAGACTTTTTTGTGCCTTGCTTTTGTCTACATCATATTTGTTGCCAATTATTATCGGCTTACAGTTCTCCAGCTCCCTCTTGTTTCCAGGAAATAAAGTTGACTGAATCATGAACACTACATTTGGTGCAGGTCTGTGCAGGCTGGCTACCTTGCAGATTACTGGCTAAGAAAACTAATAGAGTGTCAGTTTGACATTGACCATATGCAGCAGTTTTAAAACCACAGCCTATAGTTCCAGGAGTGAGAGAATAGAGGAGTAGAGGCAGGGGCGTAGCTATGCGGGTGGGGGGAGGGGGGTAAGGTCACACCCCTTCTAATCACTTTCAGTATGTATGATAAGGTGTCTGTTGTATTTCACCTGCAATTTTTAAATACTCACTCAGGAAAAAATATATACACACATGCATTCTCATCTTTATTTTGAAGATCTTAAAACATGGTTATTTTATAAAATACTGTGTTTTAAGTACACCTCACAATCTGCACCCCTTTCACTTTCCACAAACCCATAAGCCCCCCTTTACGCACTGCTTCTCATCTACAAATCGGCGAGATATGCCAGAGTATTGTTGCATAGTCTGAGCCCGCCCCCCCTGTCTAACTGACCAAGCTTTACCCCGGTTACAGGAGACTATAATATTTAATATCATACAACATACTCTAAATAAGCAGCCAATATCAAAGAGCCATTGCACACATCAGTAGTGGAAATGAGAGGAGAATGAATACCCATCAGTAAGAAAGAAATATGGGAAGGGGGAAAGTAGAAAAATAAAAATGGGAGAAGAATATAACCGTAAAGAAACACGGTACTGAAACAATGTTGATAAAATGCTAATTAAGATTGTCTTACCAGTACACCATCATACAAACCAGATTCACTGGTTAGAAAGGCAAACATGACGCACAGATAAGGGTTGTTCAACTGTAATCTGAGAGTGCTGCACATTTCTCTCCAAAGGGAATTCTTCTCATCTGTATAACCAGATAACGCCATTGCCACTACATTCAGGTTCAGATCTCCTGTATATAAAAATAGAAAAACTAGCTTATTAGTTAGTTACTGATGTGAGTCAATTACATGCTATGTTTGGAGTGCACACTTGAATTGACTATGTTGAGAAAGAAGACTGAACTGATGGATCTAGTTTGTACGAAACCTGAAGGAATACATGGTTCATTAAACTGGGTTGCTTCTCGGTATTCGTTCAGTTTTACCATTGATCTGAATGCCTAACTATCACTTTAGTCAACCACTAGCCATTAACTATTGACCATCCGTAGAAACGAGAACAGGCTAGCGGACATTTATCTGTTATTGGCATATTCCCCAATGTTAAAGTTGCTATCCAACTAACCTTTAAACTAGTCATTTTCTCAACCATTACCAATTTATCAGTTAGATGCAAATACAAAATACAATCAAAAAAGGAAATATTTATTTTCAGTTCTGTTACGGAGACACATAATAAAATTAACAGACCTTAATCCAGTTCCAATAACTCACTCTTTTGTGCAATTACTCAATGCTTTTTTACTCATATCAGTTTATTACTTTTTTAAAGGGTGCAAGAGCGTTATCAGTTGGCAACATAGATGTACACAGAGTGCGTAATGCAGCCCAAGATTATACATACTTGAATAGAAGCATATTAAAATAGAAAATTCCAAATCTACATTGTATGAATCATTTCTCTTGCATAGTGCACAGACGCAACATTCCCCGAACAGGCACGAACATCTAGAAGAAGCGAAGGAGGTGGAAGAGGAAAGCCCCACCCACCATTTCCCAACGTGTTCCCATCAACACAGAAAAAAATGGTAATATACTCAATTTTAAGATGGCTTTACCATTACTAAGCACATCAAATTATGCCTCACTCAAGTTAAGCAGGCTAAAATACCTTGGTGGAATGTTAACCCTTTAGCAACAATAAATAATGCTCACAATGCTTGACCTCGACTCTTTCATGCAGATTACGGGAGCCCCTACAAGAATATACCTATTACACGCCATGGTCTCACATTATATTAAGAACACGTGGGCACCCTTAAGATTAAAACCTACACAACATGAACTGGTTTATTTAATGTATTATATGGGCGAGGGGGGACATCTTGTACACTGGCTCTACACTGGGATCAGGGAACACGCTGCAATTCCGCTTACGACACTTGGTTCTAAACAGGAATCTTGAGCCCAGGTCGCTCTAACAGACAAAACCTGGCAGCTTATATTAAAGCACTCGAAAAGGGGATCACGTAATGATAAATTCAGGTATATTCAGACAATGGTGCTCCATAGAGCATACCTCACGCACAAGCAAATACACCGTATGTTCCCAGACTCCCCACATTGCTGCCCCCGGTGCCAAGGCGACAAAGCTGATTTCATTCACATGTTGTGGTCCTGCCCACGATTACTGACCTATTGGGCTGAACTCTGTCAGATACTTCATACGGTCACACAATTACCTGTCCCGCTGGAAACCCTGTATTGTTTAGTGGGGATGCGTAAGAGATCTAAGTCATTGAAGGTTAAACTAAAATTCCTGGACCTGGCCATGATTCTGGCGATTAGATGCATAACGATGAGATGGAAATCCCCAAGGCCCCCTAGGTTAACTATGTGGAAATCGGATCTAGTACAGTGGGGTCGGGCGGAGCGTCCGGCCTTAAGGAGAGAGGAAGAGAGGTCATAGGAAACAGCCCATAGCAATGGAATGGGACGGATGGTGCTGAAATTGGAGGGAACGGATGCAATTATCCCTCATTTAGCCGGATCACAATAGCCTGTTCAGAAGAGAAGAAGGTGGCCAGGAGGTTCGCCCCCCCTCCCCCGCAGGAAGGTGTACATGGACATTGTACCCTATGACTGTAGTTTTGTCAGTCATTACTATTTGCCCTAAGAGAATCATCTAGTTTAGTCTGACGCGACCAGGAGTGGGTGGGTTAGGGGGAGGGGGGAAGAGTTGAGGGTGGGAGTTTATATTTGTGAGAATAATATTGCTCCTGTATGTGGCAAGTTTTATGAACTGTTGTCAGTGCGGAAAACTGGCAACTGTTGATGACGGACCTTTACCTTCATTTTTGCCTTCCTTACGAAGTCATTTAGAGACTGTAATTATATATAGTGAGGCAGGAGTCTATATATGATACTGCAAAAAAAGAAAACAACAGACTTTGTTGTATACATGTCTTGATGTAATGTAAATTCTTCATACAGTACAATAAAGAGTTAAAAAAAATAATAATGCTCATATATTACCATAGATTTACATGAATACTTCATCCTCTAAATGTAAGGCAATATGAGTAATCAATTAACATCACTCCTGTCCCTCTAATCTCTGATCATCATCAAACATGACCTCTGCTGTTGTGGTCCATATATTCCTGCTAGCAGTGGGAAGAACTGTACATCTTTTTATTTGTACTTTACCGTGCACAGACTGGAGTTTGCTTTAGATGGAGAATATCTTTATCAACCAGTATATTGGTAGATTGTGAAGTCTAGGTTACCTTGTCACTTCTTTGCTTATTAACGGTTTTCTTTGAGAGTGGGATTAATCTCTTTGTGAACTTGGCTTGGTGGAGCAGGAAGATGATGTACCAGTGGTGGGAAAGGAGGGGCGGTAAGCTTTAAAATCGCTTCACTGTTTAGTGACCTCTCCTTTCATAAACCATCAGCTGCCCATATGTCTGGTCCAGGACTGTAATACATGTACTCCTCACCCAACCAGTTTGCCCAGACAAAAACACTCTACCCAGGTAGTCATGAAGTAGATGAAAAAAAGAAAGTTGTGTGTGGGCACGACAAGATTGCTACGAGTCGGTGTACACTACACAAAGCATGGCAACAATCAGACTCTGTGGAACTTACAAAGTGATGTTCCCTCATCTGCAGAACAGAGACCAATGTAGAACAATGAAAGAGGCAAAAGCAGAGATCACCCACACGCTGGGCACAAGCCTTGACCGCCTAGAAACCATGGAGAAAGCCAAATAAATCCAAGGAAAAAAATGGTACTCGAAGGGGCAGAGATCCTTCTGCTGGTTGGAAGCATGACACATTGATGGAAGGGCCTATCTAAACACAAATTGAGCCTCCTTGGGGTCAATGACAAAAGACTAACGAAGCAGACAACAAAGAAAAGAGTTGTGATGATTCTCCGTCACCCCCAAATGCATAAACAAATATACAGCAAGAGACAATGCCTGCAGCTTTCAGTGTTACCGTTACATCCACTCTCTCACTTCCAGAAGCTCATGAACTGGTTGGCTCTGGAATTACAGTGGTTACTCCAGAGGAGAATGGGAAACCCCTTGAAAGAATCAATCTGTAACCAGTACCAGGAGAAATATAAAATTGCTACACCACTATGAACTTAATTTTAAATCTTTAATTTTAATATAATAAATTAAATACATTTTTCTGGAACTAAAATTAAATAATGAAAACCACCCAAATTAAAACTTTAACTATGCACTAATAATTAAAAGTGCTGTATATAATTAAAAGTAATTCATGATATTTTATAAAATATTACTGTTAAATTAATGTGTACATTCAAAAAAAGGTTAAAATGTTTTATAATTAAATATTAAAGGTTTTATTTTTAGATGCATTTCAACATTACATTTTATTTGTGCTATTTTAAATTATTTAACATTTTCTATTGAGTTCTTTTTTAGGTCCCTACCTCTCTTAATTTCTATGTGAGTGTGTTGCAGTATTAGAGGTTGGCAATATTAAAGTTTACTCCTTTGAGTAAATTTAAACTCTGTTTTGGGAATAGCCTAAAGCAGTAAATGTACTCAAAACGGTAATAGTAAATTACACATGTAAATTACTCACAAGTGTAAGTTACCTTTGTGAACGGCCCATATAAACGACTGGGGTAATACATAATTGCAGGATTAGATAAATTAGATTGTGGTCACTTAGGCTCTTAGATATTAACTGAAAATGTGTCACTATGCTGATGTTATCATAAGATACAAAATGCAGTCAATGGTAAACTCAGGAGACCACTACAGTAAGTAGGAATACCCAGTAAATCTCTCTATACACAGATGTTCATGACTGCATCATTTAACTTCAATTTCCAATTTTAGAAAACAACACCCTTTTCACATTATAGTGTTATATATATAGATGGAGGAGCAAGCCCCCCATATGTCATCTAATTTTGTTAAAGATGATTCAGCATATAAAGCTGATGCTATACAAGCATTACATTTACCCACTGAAAGTACTTGGGAGATCTGGATAGATATTCATTATGTTAATAATTGCAAACATCATCCCCTCCAAGTTGAAATCATAACTTCTACAGGGAGGTAGATGATATTCAAAAATAATCCAGATTTCATATTCCCCAAAAATCTTAGAGGTATACATTTTCAAAACAATCAAAGATTTGAAATCCAAAATAAAGCTTTTATAGGTTCTGCTGACCTGGTGTCAGCTATAGTGGCTTCCAGAAGTATGGAAGGTGCAGTGTAACCAATGTAACCTCCACGTACACCAGAAATAAAATATCTAATGTTGAAACTATTCAAGCGCAGTCAATCAAATGACCAGATCATAGTACATGTCGCTGTATGGGTAAATGTAATTTAAGCACTGTGTTAAGTTCCATCTATGGGGGATCATATTTCATCACTTCTACAAGTACAATGTGGGCTGGCTGAATTACTCTTAAAGTGGGAACTGCATGACAAACGCTCTATTCATGGGGTGGCAGCCATCTTTATCAGGAAATACATTTTCAATTATATTCTGTGTTATATGGCCTGTAAATAGGCCAATGTCATCAGATCCGATCTCATCCAAGTAAGCCAAATTTGGAACCTGGCAAATATTGGTATGTCCTGCATCCCCGAGTGACCTTATGGACCCTTGATCAATTTTTCTATTCTCAATTGGTGCAAAAGGATTATTCTGTCTTTTTTTGTTATTAAAATTTTTAGGGATAAAATTGAAGACACCTTTGTTAGACTGGTATAGGTGTCATTAGACAATGTATGGCAATTGCAACATGGAGTGCATACATGAGAAACTAAAATGGCTCGATTTAATTTTGTACGATTCAAGAGTTTATCCTCAATTTGTGCAAACCGAGACATGTATAAACATCAATGCATTTGGCTTAAATGGTCTCTTTTCCTAGTAAGGATTTTGAGAATAGAGGTAAGCATTTCAAGTGAATCATCCTGGGCTGTAAGCTTTTTAACTATAGGTTTCACCATAGAGGTCATGGCATTTTGGATGACAATCATCATAGCCGATATGAAGGGGGGTAATAAATTGCAGGTTGTGGTAAATTTGATTCTGGGGATGTTTTTAGTTACTCTTCCATATTTGGAAGTACACTACTCATTAGAGCCAGTCTGAGGCTTGAATTTTAATTACATTTTAGTACTTCCTGTGGTTTTGAGTCAGACATATTCTCAAAATATTCCATTAGTTGATGTATTTGATTCATCTCATCCTGACACATGAACCTTATGCCTGGAACGTTCAGTCTAGATACACCGGAATCAAATCCTACTGGGGTTACTGCATAAACAGCTACCTAATAAGATGTAATATTATCCTAAAGCTAATTTATACATGTGTATTCACCGTTTTAATATACATTTTAAAACAATAAATATTCAGATTGGTGACAATTATTAGAAAAACCTTTTGTTGTATAGTAACAGGCACAACAAACCTTTCACTGGTCTTTTACAGCACTTAAAACGTCTTGTTTGTTTGACCACATGTAATAACTTGCCATTAGCATTCTCTTGCTCCCTAATGTTGGGCAATATTCCTTTTGGCTACTAGAAGGCCAAGACCACAAAGCGACAGCTGAGCACATGGTAAATCAACATCATTAGGGATTCCCAGGGTAAGGAATTTAGGGTCCAATGAAAGCTTGGCCAAGAGCACTCTTCCAAATTCTCTAATAATATCCCCCCAATAGTCCTGAATTAGGGGGCAACCCCAAATCATATGGAAGAAGTTACCCTCTGCTTTCCTATATCTGAAACAATACAGGGTCGGCGCCCTAACCATTGCTTGCAAGCAGCGTCTATCATCGTACACTCTATATAATATTTTAAATTGAACTAATTGGAGTCAGCCCTTTATTGCAACTTCCCGTAGGTGTATCAAGGCTGCCTCCCAATCAATGTCTTCAAGCACTCCCACGTCTTCTTCCCACTTTTCCCATAGATTACACAGGTTATCAGGCATGTTGTCATTCAGAGTTTTATACGTTGGGAAATCCCTTTCCTATCTCATCTGTGAGGAGCCTTCCTTCTAAGTGAGGCATATTCTGGAATACCCTCTACGGGAAACCCTTCAGCCCTCCATGTGTGTTGCATTTGTGCGTATTTTAGGAACTGGTTAGAACTCATCCATAATCTCGGTGTAGTTAAGAGAATGGCATGATGTCCCCCCTCAAGGGGTCTCCTACCGTGGATATTCCAATCAGGTCACATGCCTCAAATCCTTGTAATTTTCGTATCACAGGGAGCCACGTCCCCATCCACTGTGGTGTTTCTCTAGTGAATTTCCCGTGCCACCCAATAGTTTTTCTGGCCTTTTTCCATGCAGTTACTGTAGCCTGTGTGGCCAGGAGGAGACATTCAACCCTCCCACACCCCATATAAATAGTGGATACAAGAACAGTCTCCCCACGTTCAAGCTGAAAAGTGGAGTGATCCAAGGGTGCAAAAAGCCAGTCATAAATATTGATAAGGTGTGCGGCCCAGTAGTAGGCATGTATATCTGGCAGCGAAAGTCCACCATTATATTGTTTATGGTGCTAAGTTATCAGAGCAATTCTAGGGTGCTTATTGTCCCACAGTAGGGTTCACATATCACGGTGAATCAGCTGGAAGGTCTTAGGTGGAATCTTATAGTAAGTATTCTGCAGGACAAAGCAATTTGGGCAGGGAGATCATTTTAAACATGGTTGCCCTTCCCATCAGTGTGAGGGGGCAACCTTCACCATCTTTTGATGTCCTATAAACAAGCACGCACCACCCTCATAAGGTTATGCAAGTAGCAAGTTTCCCTTTCTTTTGTCTTAAATATGCCCAGGTATTTGAACCAGAGGGCAGTGAGAGTTAAGCAGCGCAGGTGTGGAGGTATATCCAGCCCACGCTGTGAGAGGAAAAGCACAGACTTATCCCAATTGATGCTTTAGTCCGAACAGTTCCCATATTCCCCAAAGAGTTGGAAGGGACAATGAAGGGTAAGTCAGATAAAGCAGGATATCATCCATGTAAATCACGATTTTTTCTCCAAACCCGGGTTCTGCCTCAATCTTAAAGCCTCTGGTTCAAGGGTGGTTATGCACAGTACAGTCAAGGGACTCTATAGTGAGAGCGGAAAGAAGAGGGGACAGAAGGCATCCCTGCCTGGTGCCTCTACCAAAAGAGTATTGCTGTTGGGGCTTGATACAATAATTTGATCCAACTCCTGTAGAGGGGACCAAACCCAAATTTAACAAGGGGACTGTTAGACCTGTCAGCCCTTTGGGTGGTCCCACTTAATTTTTTATTTTTATTTTTATCCCCTTTTTGCCTTCTGTATTTTTCTTGTGTGTCCACTAAATTTTTTTCTGGTGTGAACCTAGGTCTCTGGGTGCCTCATTATCATCTATTAGTAGTGAGGTGCAGGTGCTTCTCTAAAATGGAGGAAGAGTAGAAGGTCACCTACAAAATGGTGGCCTGTCAAACTGTCAAAGTTTTACCTCAGAGCTTGGCCCATAAGTTAGTGTTGGAGGGATCTAGACCCTTCCGGCCCATTCTAGTGACCTGGGCCTAGGGTATATAAGGTCAGAACCTGGGCACCATTTTGGGCACTGTTGGGCTGGCTGGAGGACAGACTGTTGTGTTAGGGGGATAGGGCGCTGAGGGGGATTGACTTCTCTTAAGGGTTGCTGTCTCGCTGCTGTCGTTTCCCCACCTACCTAAAGATCTGGCCCCGCTTTAGATAACCTTCTTCTGAAACTGGCTCAGGTGTCACCACATTAGGAGAGAGAGGGGCCGTCATATCCATCACTGAGTTATCCATGAGTGAATATTGGAGGTGGTGCTGATTGGGGAGTCCGACCTCCCTGAACTGTAGTGGTGAGTGTGGCCTGGGGACACTGCCTGGCTGCATCTGTCAAGTAGAGACTTGAGAAGATTCCCCGCCCTCCCTATCCAGCGTAATCTTTACTGACAGGGATTCTATAAAGTTGTAAACCACGATTACTTCCCAGGATTACCTGTGCTGGGGAGCGCTGGGAGGACAACCTGTCGCTGATCCCTGGGAACATTTTCGTAGGGGCCCAGCTGTGGAGAGTAAATGTACGCCTGTGACATCGGGCTGGGACACCCTCCTGTGAGGCCCTGCGACTTCCGCTCAGGGTGAGGGGGAATTGGCAACCCGGGCGACCGCCTTGCTGAGGAGAACCTCGCTGTGGGGGCAGCGCCGAGGGTAGTGTTCTTCAACCTGCGCAAGTCAAGTGGAGGGATGGCCTTCCTCACAGAGTAGGCGGTGCCGTACCGTAGTGTTCTCCTTCCTGCGCGATCTCAGTGGAGGGCTGGCCTTCTTCTCAGAGAAGGCCGCGTCGTGCTGAAGTGTCCTCCCTCCCGCGCAGGCCCAGTGTTGGGTTTGGCTTCATCAGGGAGAGGAGGATCAACAACGGAGCGAAGCCTTGCTGCCAGTAGAGGTTCCCAAGCCTCAGGCGACTCGCCAAGGTGGGACAACGGGGGGCGCCCTCGCTTCCGAGCAGATCTGGTGTGTGGGCTTGCCTCATATACCAGGGAGCAGGTATTTTCGCCGGGAGTCTGACGGCGAGAATAGAGACTACCTGTGACAGTAAAAAACAATGAACAAATCTTCAAGCTACAAGTAAGCCGGGATTTGGGGCTGGTGCGGGACACAATCGTGGTGAGATTACTAACGGGCCGAATGTTGACCTACCTCCCTGATCCCTGGTGGTGAGGTAACGTGAACCAGGGGATCTTAAAATTAATAAGAACCATACGTCAGGAGCGAGAGTCTTGATAAGCTTAAAACTTCTGTTTGACCTTGGATACCACTGAACAGAAGCCAGGGAAGTGTGGGTTACCTGCACAAGTATCTGAGTACTGGCCGAGATTAACGCATGTTTTTGCTCCGCAGGGGGGTAAATGATTCTGGTTTCTATTATAATAATGCCTGTACCAATCCTATTGAAAGGAACATGTGAGAATGTTACAATACTGGGATAAGGCGCCAACCTGTTCCACTGTATAGAAGCGCCTGACATGCTAATGTATATTGTCAAATTGCAAGGTGACTTCCTGGAAACTAGAGTATTAAGTGAAAATTGCTGAGCTCATTTTCCCTGTAAGAAAAAGTTCTTTAACTGATGTAATGTCAAGCTCTTATTGATGCAAATAATCAGATGTGGAAGTGTTTGATGAGCTAAAGTTTTATACTACTAAAAGAAAGTACATCTAAAGATTTTTATAAAGTCTTCCATATTTTTCTAACAAGGTGTGGTGTCATTTTTGGAGTGGAAGTACGCTGTGCTACTGGGTTGAGTGTGACGCAAGTGCAACAGTTTGCCTTTGAGATAGGCCTTACCACCTGAGCCAGGCTACCCTAGGTCGACCGGTAATCTCAGGTCCTACAGGGACCATCAAGAAAATGGCCAGGGCACCGCATCAAACACATTTTAAACGTCAAGTGCAAGAAAGATATGTGGATCTGAATGATACTTTATTTCGTTCAGCCAGTTGTGTGTTCTACAAAGATTATACTGGGTCGATCTCCCAGGCATGAAGCCCGACTGATCCCTATTGCTCCAAAGTATAATAATCTGTTGGGAGTCTGAAGGCCAGTATAGTAGCCAGTATTTTGACTTCAATATTAAGTAAAGATATCGGACGATATGAGTCACAATGCTCTTTAGGCTTACCATCTTTGGGAATAACCACTATTTTCCGTCTGCCTAAGGTCGGGAGGAAGGATACCCAGATTATCTGCTTCTATAAATAAGTTCAATAGATGAGGACCCATTACCCCAGAGTATCGTTTGTAGAATTCTGTAGGAATCCCATTATGTCCCGGGGTTTATTAGATTTAAGTTTAGCTATAGTGGCTTGAAACTCCGCTAGAGTAAGTTCAGCATCGAGAGCCTCACTGGTCTAGGCATCCAAAACTAGACACCAGATAATGTTCAATGTGAGGCAATGTCTGTAGTGGTTGGGCTTTGTAACAGCCCTCGTAGTAGCAAGCAAAAGCTTCAGCTACAGCCTCGCCCCTCTCAACACAAACTTCCGCAGGGAACACTTTACGATGTACCCACGGAGCTTCTGTCTTCCGCCTATCCAGCCACGCAAAGAGTTTTTCAGACTTATCCCTGGTGTCATATAAATAATGTAAGGAGGCCATCATTTAGGTTTTAGCTTCATCTTGTGCTAAAGTTCAATACTCATCTCTTAGGAGACTTAATGTGAGGGTGAGGGGATCGGGGTCTGAGCCCAAGGTCTCCTCCAAGCCCAGCAGTTTATTCTCTAACTCCTCCATGGAACCCATCATCTTTCTTATCTTTCAGGTTCTGGGCACTATCCAAGAGGACCGTTTTATAAGCTACCCAGAGAACTATTTTAGATTTAAGTGATTACTCATTTTCCTGAAAATAGAATTCAGAGTCCACCCTCAGGCGATTGTCACATCCCGGTCTTTCAAGTCCCGGTCTTTCAAGTCCTACACACTTAGTTTCCAACTTAACCCTTCCCTACCCTTACGACCCAGTTTCCTCAGCAATGGGGACTGGTCAGAAAGGCCCAGAGCCAGATGAGTCTCCTGTAGGAGGATCACATCAGGTTGTATGGGTTTGATACACTGGGCCACTAGGCCTATCTTAATTTTGCCCCAGTGGCTATTAACCTTCCAAGAAAGGACTGACAAGAGTCCTGGTTTCAAATATTTCATAACCATCAGATCTTATGGCAAGATAATAGGGAATCGCTGTCCAATTGCTAGTTCTCGATCGTAACGGTGTATGTTGCCTGTACTGGGGCCAAGTGCGGGCTGATGCATCTGTGTGGTCTTTCCCTAAACTTTAACCTTGGAACCCCCTGAACATGTGTCTCACCTTCCCCCCTCCCAACCCCTAAGGCCCCCGGTTAGTATAGAATCCCACAACATAACAATAATAGACTCAACAGAGATTTTGAGAGTTGTGTAGCCCCTCTCCCCCGCCCAACAATTCAGTCCCCAGAAACATAAAAAAAATCACAGCAATTCAAACACTCTCCACTACAAGGAACAACTTTGAGTCTGAGGGGACGCAGTAAAGGCTTCAGGAACCCCCAAAATTAAAACATTACGTCTATACCACCTTTTCTGTTGCCGGGATCATCTGCACCCATTGCAGCACCCGCTACAGGGGACCTTCTCCCAGTCCAGCAGTTCAATTTCTTAGCTAGTGGGTCATCCGTGTCCAAGGACTGTTCTAAGTCGGAGCAGCGGGGAGTCTGACTGCTGAATCCTCCGGCTGATTTTGACTTTTTGCATAGCAAAAGGTGTACCTCCGTTAGTGTCGGAGGACAAGCCCGGCCTCTGCTCCGGTCATTCAACCAACAGTGGGGTTCCACTACGCCAAGGCCCATCGGTTCGACCCCGCCTCCTTCTCCCATACCTACGTGTCTTGGGCCTAGCTCCTTCTGGATATGAAGTACTTCAGCCGTTCTGTCCATTTTCGGTGTACCGCAGCGGACAACGCTCCTCCAGCCAGCCAGGTAAAAGCCTCCTCCGGGGAGTGAAAGTTAAATGATTTACCCTCAAATATAACCTTAAAATTTGCGGAAAACAACGACATGTATTTCAGGGGGCGGGCTCTCAATTTAATCTTTACGGTGTCAAAAGTATGACGTTGTCTCACGCCTCTCATTTTCATATCGGACCTTCCTCAGACAACGGACACCTCTTAGAATCATGTATCGATCCAGAAGAACGAGCGATCACTGAGCGGGTAGAAGCCCCTGGGGGCGGCTTGGGATTTAAGGCTCTGTGGGCTCGTTCAATAACGAAACGTGAGGAGAACTGTTCTAACTGGAGTAAGGCATGCAGCCAATTGGACAGAAAGGCCCCCATGTTGGAGCCCGCGACCCCCTCTGGAAAGCCCACAAAGCACAGGTTATTTCTTCTAGTGCGGTTTTCGGCGTTGTCTACTCTCCAATTGAGGTCTTCACTACAGCTCCAAGTTCTAAGACTTCCTTCCGCAGTCTGAGATCCTTGTCTCAGTCGTTGTGACCCTCTCTGAAAAATTTCATATGTCTTGGAGCAAGAGACACACCTCAGGCTGTACCTCACTGATGTGTCCCTCAATGGCCTCCCGCGAGGACTCAATAACTAATAGCAGGGCAGCATTGTCCGGCATGTTGGGATATTTTGTTCCGTATCCACCAAGGGGGGCACCGCTCGAGTATAGCGGCCTAGTTTGCCTGGTCTTGGAGGCTTAGCATCTTTATCTTTAGTCCGGATGGCTTGCGCTGAAGATGTCACTTGCTGGGAAAAAAGAGGCACGTTCAAGTTCAGTAGTAATTATAGGGACCTCTTGCTCCGCCCTGGGGCCGTAGGCCTCCTCTACACCAACCCAATTGTTCTGTACAACTGCTGCCGAGTGAGGCCAGGGACGTTCCAGGGCGTGCTTGCGCACTCTAAGTGATGCAGCATAAGCAACCCCAGTGAGTCAGGAGGACCCAAAGTTAGACACTTTCCCCCACTTTTAAGCCAGGAGAGGATATTTCAATTAAAAGGAATCATCAAGTAACAGTCAGAGGAAGAGGATCTGGTGGCGCCACTGTGGTGGCACAAACCTGTCAGAGGTCAAAGGAGAGTGGGGTTTTGCCAGAAGGCCAGGAGTGATGTGGGTGGGTGTTGCAGATTATGGAGAATGCAAAAAACTCAGATGAGGCCGTTTTAAGCAGGGTCTATAGGACTGCACCAGCACTCCACCCATAGGGTAAAGAGGTCCGCTTGCACTCACAAAAGGCTCCCAACTTGTAGTGCAGCACAAGCAGCCCCCGTAGGAAGTCTAGATGACGTTGGGCATTCGGGTCTATAATCTATGATGGGCGATGGTTTTGGCTTGTCTACATGTTATGGGCATAGTCAAAGAGAAGGCAGACAAGTAGGGAAACCCCTTGCAGCGCCAGCCACGGTGAACTGTCCAGAACTGCTCACAGTAGTATCTCCTACCTCTCTGAAGCTCCACTGTTGGTCAGGTTCGAGGTGTGGCCCATCGGGCCGGAGAGTCATTGGTGAAAGGGAGGCCAGAGCCACAGGACATGTAACCGCCCGATCCACCACTCAGGTACAGCTCCCCACTGCAGCAGCGCCACCAACACCGCAGGAGGGTGCCCCACACCGATTTGTGACGGGGGCAAAGGTAGGGCCCGTCTTCCCTTCTAATATGCCACTATCCACCTGCATTCCCCTGATGCTGGCGACCCAACCAGCTCTATTCCTCTGCACTCAAGGGGGCGCCCCAGGTTACGGGCTGGGACATCAGGTCTCCTCCAGGCCGCAAGCGCCTGTTGTGGAAAGCTTGTGCCTCCTCAGGGGCACTGCTACAGCAGCTGTGCAATCCCAGGGGGCCCCCTCCTCCTCCAACAAGGCAGAGGCCGCGGCAGAGCCACAGCCAAAGGAAAGGCCAGCAACGACCAGTCTGTGCCACGTCAGACACAACAACCACGTTCGGAGGCCCAAGCACCCTGTAGCAGCGAGGGCATCCCAACCCCTACCCCAGCGGGGGTCGTCCTGTGTGACGGCAGGGGGTGGGGATCGTAGAGTTGGTCTGCCCTGCACAACAGCTACCCTGAGCTCCTCCAGAGCTCTGCAGGAAAAGCGGCAACCGCCGAGCGCGGTCTCTCTCCCAGTCCGCGTGGTCCCCCAGCCTTGCACCAGTCCGTGGGTCACCACGATGGTCGGGGGACCGCAGCTCAGAGGCGAACACCCCTTCCCCATTGCGCAGGTTCAGGGATCTGGAATTGGCGGCCAGTGGCATAGAGGATAATTGCAGGATAAACGGGGTTTCAATGTGGAGTTCCGTTACAGCGCATCTCATCTGCCATGCTGGTCTCTCAAGCCACACCCAGTTTTAAATTCATTGTTAATATATTAACTATGCTGTTTTTACTGTGTACTCGTATGGTTTTCCTTGAGGAAACCGAATAACGAATAATGACTAAATGAATTCTGAATGACATCCAGTCCGTGGCAGAAGACCATCATAGAAAAAGGTTGATCCTTTTAAACAATTCAAACAATGGTCCAAATTAAGGCACATGATTAGTCTCAAAACATTACAGGTAACCGATTTGGAGGAAAAGCACAGCAAATATGCTTGGTGTGCATAATTGTAGGTTTTCTGGTCCTAAACGAGAAAATTTAGAAATGAGAATCACAGATGGTTTTTCAAGCAATATATCTTTGTGTAGGCAATAAAGAGCTGAGGTAGAGCCTGAAAACATGGGTTTATGTTGATTTGGATTCACATGAAGCATCGACCTGAAATTATTATGGTTGCTGAACCAGAGTGGTAAAGTAACCCTTATATTAGAATGGTGTCTAAAATGGTATTCGATACATGAAACACGATAGCAATTAGAACGAAATGACTCACCTTTTCAAATATTAACTAACTTTGCCTTTGGAGGCTGGTCAGGCTATTTTCCGTTGTTGGACTGTTCCTGTGTGCCGGGGTGCACACCTACGCCTCGCCGGACCCGCTGCGCGGGTCCCGCTTCGTCTCCTGAGTCTGCGGGAGGGACAGCAGACTAGTGATATCAAAGGGGCTGCTGGAAGTAAAGTGCTGGAGGACGCATCAGAGCACCAGCAGGGCTGCGAGCACTGTAGCAGGGACTCAAATTCCCAAGAGTCCTTGCTCGTTTAGCCCGCAACACCTGGGCCGCTCTCCCTGCCGGCCACGCCCCTCCGCCTGGACTTAAAACCGCCTCAACTCTTCCTGCTGGTGGGATACTTTGCCTTTGGCACTGGTCAGGCTATTTTCCGTTGTTGGACTGTTCCTGCGTGCCGGGGTGCACACCTACGCCTCGCCGGACCCGCTGTGCGGGTCCCGCTTCATCTCCTGAGTCTGCGGGAGGGACAGCAGACTAGTGATATCAAAGGGGCTGCTGGAAGTAAAGTGCTGGAGGACGCATCAGAGCACCGGCAGGGCTGCGAGCACTGTAGCAGGGACTCAAATTCCCAAGAGTCCCTGCTCGTTTAGCCCGCAACACCTGGGCCGCTCTCCCTGCCGGCCACGCCCCCCGCCTGGACTTAAAACCGCCTCAACTCTTCCTGCTGGTGGGATACTTTGCCTTTGGACGCTGGTCAGGCTATTTTCCGTTGTTGGACTGTTCCTGTGTGCCGGGGTGCACACCTACACCTCGCCGGACCCGCTGCGCGGGTCCCGCTTCGTCTCCTGAGTCTGCGGGAGGGACAGCAGACTAGTGATATCAAAGGGGCTGCTGGAAGTAAAGTGCTGGAGGACACATCAGAGCACCGGCAGGGCTGCGAGCACTGTAGCAGGGACTCAAATTCCCAAGAGTCCCTGCTTGTTTAGCACGCAACACCTGGGCCGCTCTCCCTGCCGGCCACGCCCCCCCGCCTGGACTTAAAACCGCCTCAACTCTTCCTGCTGGTGGGATACTTTGCCTTTGGACGCTGGTCAGGCTATTTTCCGTTGTTGGACTGTTCCTGTGTGCCGGGGTGCACACCTACGCCTCGCCGGACCCGCTGCGCGGGTCCCGCTTCGTCTCCTGAGTCTGCGGGAGGGACAGCAGACTAGTGATATCAAAGGGGCTGCTGGAAGTAAAGTGCTGGAGGACGCATCAGAGCACCGGCAGGGCTGCGAGCACTGTAGCAGGGACTCAAATTCCCAAGAGTCATTGCTCGTTTAGCCCGCGACACCTGGGCCGCTCTCCCTGCCGGCCACGCCCCTCCGCCTGGACTTAAAACCGCCTCAACTCTTCCTGCTGGTGGGATACTTTGCCTTTGGACGCTAGTCAGGCTATTTTCCGTTGTTGGACTGTTCCTGTGTGCCGGGGTGCACACCTACGCCTCGCCGGACCCGCTGCGCGGGTCCCGCTTCGTCTCCTGAGTCTGCGGGAGGGACAGCAGACTAGTGATATCAAAGGGGCTGCTGGAAGTAAAGTGCTGGAGGACGCATCAGAGCACCGGCAGGGCTGCGAGCACTGTAGCAGGGACTCAAATTCCCAAGAGTCCCTGCTTGTTTAGCCCGCAACACCTGGGCCGCTCTCCCTGCCGGCCACGCCCCCCCGCCTGGACTTAAAACCGCCTCAACTCTTCCTGCTGGTGGGATACTTTGCCTTTGGACGCTGGTCAGGCTATTTTCCGTTGTTGGACTGTTCCTGTGTGCCGGGGTGCACACCTACGCCTCGCCGGACCCGCTGCGCGGGTCCCGCTTCGTCTCCTGAGTCTGCGGGAGGGACAGCAGACTAGTGATATCAAAGGGGCTGCTGGAAGTAAAGTGCTGGAGGACGCATCAGAGCACCGGCAGGGCTGCGAGCACTGTAGCAGGGACTCAAATTCCCAAGAGTCATTGCTCGTTTAGCCCGCGACACCTGGGCCGCTCTCCCTGCCGGCCACGCCCCTCCGCCTGGACTTAAAACCGCCTCAACTCTTCCTGCTGGTGGGATACTTTGCCTTTGGACGCTAGTCAGGCTATTTTCCGTTGTTGGACTGTTCCTGTGTGCCGGGGTGCACACCTACGCCTCGCCGGACCCGCTGCGCGGGTCCCGCTTCGTCTCCTGAGTCTGCGGGAGGGACAGCAGACTAGTGATATCAAAGGGGCTGCTGGAAGTAAAGTGCTGGAGGACGCATCAGAGCACCGGCAGGGCTGCGAGCACTGTAGCAGGGACTCAAATTCCCCAAGAGTCCCTGCTCGTTTAGCCCGCAACACCTGGGCCGCTCTCCCTGCCGGCCACGCCCCCCTCCATAGCTCTACTTAAACTTCTTGTATGACCGCTACGCGGTTGCGCGCGGAAGCGCCCGGGGCGAAGCCCGGGCAAAGGGCGGGCCCTCTGAGGCCCTCGTAGGCCAGAGGAGGCTGGGCTGGGCCTACCCTCTTACTTCCGCTAGCGTTTTTCACGTGTGGTCCCTGAACAACTGACGGACATGGCCCAGATTCCAGAGGTTGCCACCACTGATAAGCCGGGGGGGGTCCAGAAACGGGACACTGGGCAACTACTTCTCCAGGGTATCGATTGATGGTGATAGGGAAAACCTGTTGGCAGAGCGTAGGGCTGAGCGCCGACGCTCGGTTGAAGGCTTGAAAAATAGGTTGCTTGTAGACCCCACACCCCACTTCGTTGCCCAGGAGGGAGGAAGCCCAAGTAGTAGTAATGAAGATTTATTATCAATGGATAGTGTCCCACTGCTGCTGCGGGACTGCACCCCCATTCTTGGTGTTCCTACTGACCAGATTGTAAGTGCTTCCCCCCCCTTAATCCCAAGCTGTACGGCTGTCGACTTAACTACCCAGACCCCCACTTGTGTTAAGCTGTTAAGGATGAAGCCGAAGCAGCCAGCTTTGGCGAAAATCCATGGCCCACCCCCTAGTAAAAGAAGACGGAAGATGGGGGTGGGTTGCCTAAAACTAAAACTAGCCACTCTGATTTTGGCAAATCTTCAAAGCCCGCTAATAAACCTGTCTCGGCGCCAGTGGAGGTGCCAGAAAGTCTCTCAACCTTGCCATTGCCCCCAGTAGTTTCACTACCTGTCACGGATATTAATATCACTGAGCCTGACCCAGCCCCTGTGGAGACACAATTGAATGTAGTACCCCTCACAATTCCTCAGGGAAATTTGGAATATTTAATCCGATCTCTTTTTCAGCCCATTATAGAGAGTTTAAAAAGGGTGGAGATTAGACTTACGATCTTAGAGACCGCCATAAGTAGTAAGGTTATTCCTCCTAAGGCCCAGGTAAGTGTGGCTGCTCCGCCCACAACCTTGGTTATGTTACCTTCTACTAATGTCGCTAAAGCTCCATCCCAAATTACCAAAGCCACACCACAGCCTTCTAGTAGGGGCGTCTATATCCAGCAAAAGCTACAGCCACAAAAGCCGGTAGGAGCTCCGGTTAGTGAACTGCCAAGGGGTTTGGCAATGGCTCCCACAGGGAACACTCGGGAGGAACGGGGAAGTGCTAGACACACTAGAGCCACAGTGAATAAAGGGCCACAAGTGGAACTACCTCCACAAGCTGTGCCTTTTGTAGTTGTTCTAACGGGGGTTCCACCACGATCAGACAATAAGAGAGAAGGGTTCGCCCAGCTGAAGAACAAAATCATGCATTGGCTGGGTACATATAGACCCATCTCACACAATATTGACGGTGAGATAGTGCACGTTAGGCGACTCACCTGGCTGGGTAGTAGATGTAAAGACATTGAGGGCGATTTGGTGGTAGTTAATTTTAGAGACCCACGTGCAGTGGACTACATATTAAATTGGCCCATGGGAAGTGGTGACAATTGCATTACCCCACGGGCCCTGACATACTTTTACCCTAGATCTTTGGTGTTCCCCCCCATCCTTTTCAAATGGGCTGATTCCCACCTATGTAAACCCCCTGCCATTATATAATACTAGGCATGCACTTCACGGTCATTACCCTGCACATGTGGCCGAGCCCTTCGGGTGGAACACTGTACCTCCGAGATATAATAGGAACATCAGCAGGAGAATGGACCATTTGAGACCCTTCACACCTCTGGAGTCAGGGAACAGGTTTTCTGTGCTATCAGGCATGGAAGACTGCGATTGAAGATCACAGTTGAGGGTATATAAGGGTGGTCGACCATGTGATACCAGCCTAGGGGGTATAGTTCAAGTGGCTTCAAGTGAAGCCAGCTCTTATGATACGGGGAAATTGGACCCTATATTAGCCAATCTCACAGTTAGTAGTGTAACCACAGAGGTATCGTGTCCGGGCTCCTAGGTTGGCAAAAATGTAACCCTAAATCTAACTAAACATGTGGAGGCCAGCCAAAAGTCCATTGCTTGGGGGAGGAGTGGGACCAAGGGGGCCCCTGATGTGTCTGCTACAGGTTATAGGGTTGTGCATTTGTTATCCTGGAATGTGGCGGGGCTAAAAAGGAAGATGGCTTTACCGGAATGGCACACTTTCATTGGGAAGTTCGACGTGTGTCTGTTCCAAGAGACTTGGAGCCTGTCCCCATTACATAAATCAGGGTATTCAACCTTCTTCTCCCCCGCCTCAAGCTGTGGGAAGGGCAGGCCAGCGGGAGGCTTATTGGCCTGGATTAAAACTGATTTGAACTGGGAGGTGGTTAGTCACAATTCAGTATGTACGGATATCCTACATCTCTCAATTAGGGGACAAAATGAGGTGAGCAGGTTTGATTTATTCAATGTCTATTCCAGAGGGACACCGGGGGATACAGCCTCACCCACATTAACGTGTTTAGATCTGGCACTAGCCAACTGTCCCCCATCATCTAAAATTATAGTGGGTGGGGATTTTAACTGTACATTCGAGCCCCTTAGCGGGGATGATCCCTTGGACATTGAGGAGGAAGATTCTAGATGGTCCATTCCATCCCTGTCTTTAGCCCCAATTAGAAAATGGTCAGCAAGGGCAATACAAATTAACGCCCTTACCAGGGAACATAACCTAAGAGCATTGAACGGTAGGACTATGTCTGACCGTGCTGGCGCGAGGACTTTTAATAGGCTTACTGGTCCGTCAAGAATCGACTATATCTTACTGGACGTCAAAATATGGAGGGATCTGGTAGACTTGGAGGTGGTATCCCCACAGGACAGTGACCACAACCCCCTTTGTACCAAGCTAAGGTGGGGCATCCTAAATGGATGTGTGAAGAGCGCTCCCTTGAGGACAACCAATGAGGTTATCCCTTACAATGGTAACCGAAGGCTGAAATGGGACAAGGCCCAACTGCAGGAAGATCAACTTGTGAGTATTAAGTCACATGTGGCAGATCTGACCGCAGAATTGGTGGCCCTGGAACTGGGAATGGGAAATGCCCAGGAATCGCCGTTCGTTTTTGCCACTGCATACAAAAATACAATAGAATATGTAGGCCAACATTTTCTATCCAAGGGGAAAAGAGGAAGACTAAAAAAGGTGTCTTCCATATCCAGCAACCCTTGGTACAGGGTTCAGTGCAGGGGAAAAAGGAAAGAGCTAACAGTTGCCCTGCTAAAAAAAGATCCCTCACTAGTTAGAGCAGCTAGGAAGGATTATGCAAGGGTAATGGCATTGGCCAAACGAGATTGGGAAGAACAACACTGGAAGGATCTTAACTCTGCAGTTAGTAAGAGGAATTCGATGTTGTTTTGGGAGCTTATTAATAAAGCTAGGCAGAAGAGCTCTCAACCACTAGCTACCCATATAACAAGCCAACAATGGTTCTCCCATTTTTCAGCACTGTACGGTGGAGCTGAAGAACACTCTTGTCCCCCTTTAGACCCCGCGAGAAGGGACCAACTCCCACTAGTGCTTGAGGATCCATTTTCACCCTCAGAGCTAGTAGTGGCAATTAGGCATTTGACCCCGGGGAAGGCGGCGGGCCCGGATGGGATCCCAGGGGACCTCCTGTTAGAAGATCCTATTGCTTGGGCCAAACTCATTGCCCTTATAATGAACCTGATTGCCAAGGGACAACCTGTGCCAGACTCTTGGAAGGGGGCAGAGGTCGTCACCGTGTTTAAAAAGGGGGCTAGAGATGACCCTGCCAACTACAGACCAATCAGTCTGATAGATGTGATACAGAAGGTGGTTGGCAGGGTCATTATTTCTAGGGTGGGAACCTGGATGGAAGAAGAACATGTCCTCTCCCACTTTCAAGCAGGATTCCGCCAAAAGGTAGGCACGATGGACCAGGTCTTTCGTTTTTTTGCCATCTATTGGAAATCTGTGACCATTAATAAGGGTAGTCTCTACCTTGCTTTCATAGATCTCAAGATGGCATTTGACCTGGTCCCTCGAGCAAGGCTGTGGGATACGCTAGAGAAGATGGGCTTTCCTGGGCCTCTCTTGGGTTTGATTGTAAGGCTTCACGAGGGGAATTATGCGAGGATTAGATGGGGCACCCAGGGACAATTGACAGACAGGGTGCCCGTGAGGAGTGGAGTCCGCCAGGGTTGTGTTATGGCGCCGACCCTCTTTTCTCTCTTTGTGAACGGTGTGGTGGACCATCTGAGAGAGGAAGACGCAGACGCGCCAACCCTGGCGGGGGAAAAAACACCCACTATACTCTTTGCGGATGACACCATACTGATCTCCAAATCCCCCGTGGGACTTGGAAAGCTTTTGCACCGTTTTAGTACCTTTTGTACGGATAGTGGTCTTACCATTAACACCTCCAAAACCAAGCTTATGGCCCTCTCTCCCTCTAAAAGATTTAGGAACAACTTCACGCTCAATGGGACACCTCTGGAGCTGGTAGATTCCTTCGACTATTTGGGGGTTCTGGTTAATAGTCGGATGAACTGGAAGGACCATCTGGCCAAAATGTTACTGAGCCATAAAAGAGTGTCAGGGGTGACCTTGAGAGAACACCGGGAGTCGTCGAGTAAACCTGTGGCACCGGCTCTGGCAATCTAGGAGGGACAGATTTTACCGGCCGCCCAATACGGCTCTGAGCTGTGGGGGTTAGTCTCAGCTGAAAATAAATTTTTGAGGGACCTGGTGGCTCTCCCAGTCTCAACTCCGCTAATCCCTCTAAGGATAGATCTAGGCAGGCGCTCCTTTAAAGATTTAGTGCGATTGCGCCCACTATTATTTTGGCTACGGCTGAGAAGGACCAGGGAGCTCACAAACTATGCTGCTGTTTTAGATGAACTCATTTTGCTCAATACCAGTGATAAGATCAGATGGTTGAGCAAACTGAGGCAGCTGGTTGTGCATCTGGGCTTGAGCGATGCATGGTCTAGTCAAATGCCACCCCCCAAACTAGTGATGAAGAAACTCTACTGGGACTGGGTTCAGGCAGAGGCAATGCGTAGTGGCGCAGGGGGCTTGCTCACGGAGCGGTTCTTAGAGTTTAAAGGGTCAAGAAAACTGGAATCCTTCTTAGACCTTATATCAAAGCCTCTGGATATAGCACTCTACCTAAAACTTAGGTATGGGACCCTCCCGGTGCATGACTTCACTTCGGGGTGGACCAACGTCGGTGGTTTGTTGAACTCTTGCCCTTGTTGTGCTGCCCCGAATGAATCTGTGGCGCATTTCCTCTTTGCTTGCCCCGCATATAAAGTTGCCAGGAAGGTTTGGCTAAAACCCTTATGTAGGGGGTTGGGTCTTAGATGCCACAAAATGGCCCTACGAGTACTGTGCACAGATACGTCCTCCACCCTTATGGTATGCGGGGTAGCTAAATATCTGGGTAGTGCATGGCTGACACGTATGAGGAGGATGAAGCCCCGCCCCACCCCGCTTAACACCTAGACGGCCTCTGGTAGGATACTTGATGGTATTTTTGTATTGGTTAAAATGTACCCTACCAGTATGCACGGGGATAGTTATGTGAGATCACAGGCATATTTGGTTGTTGGGTCCTAACATACTATGTGTACTGTACAATATGCACACTCTTGATGGAATTTTATTGAATGAAGTATCTATTTATGTATTTTTAAATTAAAAAATGTATGGCATAATTTGTATACTTTTATGGCGAAATTTTTACAGAATAAAGTTATTTCACACAATATTAACACCTATATATTTTAATGAGAAATTTGCTCGGGGATTACAAGGTGGGGCATTCAAACGTTTGCACGAAGGAGGGTGCAGTATCATAATGTAAAGATTTGATGTGTTGGTTAAGTTGTTTGAGCAGGGCAAAAATCTTAAAGTTGGAATCATTTCCTGAGGCTGAAATGTTTACAAATTAGTCAGTGGATGCTATAAACATTAAACAGTGAGGTTGCTACTAGGGATCGGTTTGCCTCAGTGATTCTTCAGACCATGATAGGGTTCATCTAACCATGTATAAATTGCAAAATCCACCAAAAATGGAGTGACAACTCTGGGTAACAGTTATTGAAAAGAAGACATGGCAGAGGCTTTGACAATAGCACACATGGTATACTGCATCAGATGACTCTACAATCACATGTAATCAACATCAGATTCAAGGAAACCAGGCAACATGTTCACAGAAACCACTGATAGCTGTTGGAGGGGATGTGGAGCACAGAATATATTTCCTTTTTGGTGGAAATGACTTAAATGGAGCACTTAGTAGAACGGGGTGCTGCAAGAGTTTTAAAAAGTAGTAATGGTTCCAATCCAATGTCAACCTGAGAGGGCTTCGTTTTGGTGAACATGTAATAAATACATTAATGTAGGACTGTAATGGAAGGATAACTCTCTCGACACTCATTAACAGCAAATATGGCAATGATTGCACGCTGCAATGGAATGGGAGCACCATTACAAATAGAAAAACAAAATGTTAGTGCATTTTTTCCCCATCATAGTGCACTACAGGAGAACTCAATATCATTAGTAAAGCTGTGAACCGGCACATACCTTTCCCGGACGAAGCGCCTTTATTTAGGATCTGGATAGCTCGCCTGATATCCAAATTGAACAGTGCTACTGCAGCTGCTCGCTCCCATTCGCCGTCCAGCTCCAAAGAATTCAGGAATGGTCCCACATCCACATCTGCTCCCTTCTTTATCCAGCCGCAGAGCTGCAGCGCCAGGCTTCGCTCTTCACTGCGATACCGAATGACATCGGCCTGCTTTTCAGACCCACTCCAGCTGTGCCTGTAGTTTTCAGTTGTTCCTGTTTAATAGAAGAAGATCGGATGTACATTGCGTGTGTAAGTTGTAAAGTATTATGATTAGAAAACAAGTGCAAATACTTTTTAAACTCTCCTGACAATTCCTCATATGGAAATACTTATTAATCACTGGACAAGAGAATCCAAAGCCCAAAGCGATTTATATAGGATCCGTAAGCATGTGAAATACCAGAATCAACCAACAATTACAGGAAAGGACACTAATAACGGGGATTTTTCACCGATTTCTTAAACAATGAATACCTCAACCCATGTGCGGGATCCCAGAACGGTTCTCAAGACGATCTCTTATTTTTATAGACCATTCCATCTACGGGTACATTTTTATTTTTAACGATAGCTCATTAGGCCTCAAGATTAATAACTCAAAACGCAGTGGACTTTACATAACTTTCCAAACACATCTTCTCTTTATTTTTAAAAATACTGAATGGACAGAGGTGTGGTCTGTGGATATAGCTATACTGAGCATATACTCCACCCAAACTGATACTGGTAACCCCAAAGAACACAGCACTGGCAGTGTAAAAAGGCAGGGCCGAATTCGACCAAGAACCCTTCAGTATTTGCCCGGCATTAGCCGCCTCTCATACCATTCAATATTACCAAACAAAGAGGCAGGCGCTGGAGACTGGAAGGCAGGAAACAGGAGTTTATTCCGACGGAACAGAACACGTCAAATCAGACAACAGGGTATGTTCTCGAGGTGCTCTAACCGCATCTCTGAGGCCTGGCCTCTTATACACAAGTTTATGGCTTTATTACATTTATGACATCCGTGGTATTGCTTTGAAGTACGAAAAAGGCATCTTTGGAATCCCCGGTTCAGGCCCGTTCTCACACATATCTACAGTAGGGGTCCCCACCCAAATCTCAGCATGACGGCTATCGCGCAGCTGGACATTCCGCTGGGAACAGGAATGCGGGCGATCGGTCGGATCTAGGGGTGTGAAGGCATTGATTAATCCCCGCTCCTTTGATGTGAGGCGAGGTCCTACTGTAGGGAGCAATAAACTGCATCTGTTGGGCTAGGTGATGGCCTGGGATCAGGCCGGACAATCGGGCAGGGAGGAAGAGGTTATCAAAGGGCCTGTTCTATGAATGAGATGAAAGAGTGAGGGGGTTCAGCACGGGATGTGGCTCGGAGACAGGGTCGCGCTGGAGGTGCGTTTATGGCCCAAGCAGGAGAGGCCGGGGGCTGTCGGGGTGCGGGGGGATGCTTGCGAGGCCGGGGAGTGAGGGGGAGAGACGTGCAGGCTATTGGCAGTGGGCAGAGAGGCCAGGGCACACAAAATGGCTGCCACTTGCGTGCATGAAGGGGCCTAAAAAGGGACAAGATGGCGTGGCCACTGTTTCACGATTTTCACTTTACTTTCAACAGTGGCTGTGGTGAACATAAATGAACGCCACTTATGCATACCTAATTTAGTCATTTTCCACAGTCCCCAGTTTTTATCATAAGTTAGTTCATTTCTGTTCATGTCACAGGTGAGGATGTACAAGCTGACATTAGTTATACAATCCACTTTGGTAGCCCATATACATTACGGGCAGATGGAAATAATTCTGCTATCAATGCTGACAGAATCGTACATAACCATATGTAGTCAAGGTGATAGGCGAGGAGGCAGTGCATACAAAATTACATTAGCTGTGTCATACATTAGACCTGGAGATGGGGACATTACTTAGATGATGTAGGGAATTCGTTCGAATACAAACATGATGTCATACAAAAAATGTTCTGGCAGAATAAGGGCTATTAAGTACATTACTTGAGGTCTGGACTCCGTGGGGATCAAAACTAGACAGAATGTTCATGTGTATGACTGGTGTTCTATAATCATCATGATACAGAGTTGACGCTTTCTTAGTTATCCATGCACAGTTGAAAGTGACCGATGTAAGGTTTCGAAAGCTCAATTGGGTGATAATCAATACAAAGTGGTTGGGAGAGGAATTCAACTTAATACAAGTGACAGTCAAGGGGTGGTAATGTTCAAAAAGGGTTCTTCTTTCCAGTGTCTTATTACAGCGAGCCATCACTGGTAGGCTCTCATTGTTCTTCCTTTTTTTTTTTTTTTTTTTTTCGTTGGCACTGTTGAGCACCGGCGGTGGAGCTATGCGTCCAGCTCTAATCCAGATTTCGCGTTGCAGGGTGTGGCCATTCTTTGCTCTCGGACCACAGTCCTGATTGTCTTGTTCCTAACTGATCTACCATAGATACTTTAGGCGGGGTACCCGCATTCCGTTCTTCTTTCGTGACAAACCCTATTCTATCTTTGTGCTGTGTTTCTTCTTGAAGTCAAGTTAAAAAAAAAAAAACTCCATATGGAAAAAGGGGGGGGGGAATGGGGGCGTGCTTTGGGAGGCCGAGGGAAGAGAGGGTGGAGTGGGATCAGATCTGAAATGGACCAAGGAGGGCAGAAATCTCAAGCAAGTGGGCCCATCAATCGGGCTCAATGGGCTGGGACTTTCGGCACGAGCTGGTCAACATGCAGGGGCTTCTGGACAGCCCTTCTTTCTTTTCACTTTCCATGTTGAGAATGGTGCCTCGTCCCGCATCTCTTTGCTCTGTGGCTCCGCCTTGGTCGAGCTCACAGATGTTCCCGATCTGCAGCCAGGCTGTGCGTCACGTCCGGCCCCTCTCCTCCGACGACTGCATGTCATCTTTAAATAAGTACAAAAACAAGTCTTAGAGAACTGGCAGGGGAAGACGTTCACACACTTCAATTTCTCTCCCAACCCCAAGTAGTTGGGGAAACGTTTATCGGTCACGATAGGGTGGATGTTTATTAATCCTTACATCGGGGTATGCTATTAACTCATGAATCATTGCTGTGGTGCAGGTTTGCAGGCATTTTTACTATTTTCCATCATCATGTCTGTTTGGTGTTTATTCCTGTTACATTCGCGAACGTGATTTATCTTTAAAAACAAGGTCATCAGCTTCTGCCTCTACTCCAACCATAGCTATATCTGGATTCGGAGTCAGAAGTTTGGGTTGATGTCAGGTTATAACCTAAATAAAACTAAAACACAGATCATTCTGAATAGATTTGCATCAAGTTTAGATAGCAGGGTGGTTAGCAATGCAACCTATCTAGGCATTGATGTTACTGTAAAACTGGAGGATTTAGTAGAACGAAACATTGAACCATTGCTTACTAAGGTAAAAAAAGATTTGGAAAGAATAAGCAATCTACATCTTTCATTGGTTGGAACTACAAACGTGCTGAAAATGATGGTTCTGCCCAAATTTTTGTATCTATTCAGGTCAATACCTCTGATTTTTGACAACAAATGGTTTAATAGGTTGGAAAGCTTGGCCAATAGATTTATATGGGCAAGAGGGAAAACTCGCAGGGCATATAAATTCATTTCCCTGCCAAGGGATAGAGGGGGGTGGGGTGCACCAGATTTTAGACTATACTTTTTGGCGGCTGCACTCCAGTATATGCAGGGATTAATTGGAGGAGGTGGCGGGGCATCAAAGACCATGAACATGTCAATTGAAACCTACACAATGATGTTAGGTCAAAACGCTGACAACGCATTCCTGTATTATACGGATTTGGGGTACCTTAGAAGGCAGCCGTACAAAACCCTGAGGGCAGCACTTAAAGTCTGGGGTATTTTTTTAAAGAAATTGGGCATGGGTAGATTTAATAGGTACACCAGAGTCTACAAGAACAAATCATTCCCTGAAGAAATCTTTTCTGATGCACTAATGGCAGAATGGGAGGGTAAAGGGATACAGCAAGTTGGGGACTTAGTCAAACCAGAGGGCATAATACAATTCGAGGAATTGATTAGAATATATAAAGTAAACAGAAGGGACCTCTTTAAGTATCTTCAGATCAGGAGTTTCCTTAGGAATAAACAAGGAGGTCCACTGGGCTTTCAGCCAACTGAGTTGATGGAAGGGCTAATTACAGGGGAGGAATACTCCATTAGGCTAATATATGCTGTACTGGCAAAAATTAGACCTGATGATCTAGACAAACATAGGGCCAAATGGGGGGAAAGGATAGAGGCCACACCTGAATCTTTTAACACTTCACTGGAGCTAGGTCGGTCTATCCTATGCTCCGCCCCCTTGCAATCCCAACATTACAAAACGCTATTCTCGCTATACTACACCCCAGCCAGGATTGCGAAGTGGGGGGGTACGGAAGGCACTACGTGCCCGAGGTGTAACTCTTCTGAGGCAGATATCGTCCACATGTTTGCCACCTGTCCTCAATTATACACACTAATCAAGGACGTAGAAAACTTTTTAACCAATTCATTAAAGATCAGGTTAACCTTTTCGGTCGGTTTAATTATGCTGGGGGTGGATATTGGAAATGAGTATGCGGATTCAGGTGATGAAATGTTTATGTTTATGGCAGCGGCTGTCTTTAGATTAATGCTAGCCAGGGTATGGCTAGATAAGAATCCCCCGACCTTGCAAACATGGTTATCAAATCTTATTGCCATTCATAACTTAGAAAAATACATATATGCAAGAAAGGGTAGGAGCGGGAGAGTACGAGGTATTAAGATATGGGGACCTTTGGAGAAATGGAGAACAGGAATAGGTTGATTTATTTTTTTACTGATGTAATATGAAGGTGTTTACTATACCATATAATGTAATATAGGATATGTTTTCCCCCTTTGGCGGCTAAATAACTTTAACATGAAATTTTATTTGGATTGTACTGTAAGATGAACAAATGTATGAACAAAATGCTGCATTTTCTATTTTTCTATTTTTTCTGTAATGTGTGCTTTTTTCTTTTTTGAAATGGAAAATAAAAGATATTTAAAAAAAAAAAAAAAAAAAAACAAGGTCATCAGCTACACTCTTTAAGGTTTTCTGGGACGGCTGGTACAGAACTGGGACCATTCTGGAACAACGGGGAAGTTTCGGACACTCTACTTTTGTGCAATGGGCGGTGGTAATCTGAATGATGAAGGTGGTGTTACTAAAGCACTAAAAAAAGCCACTGACATATAGCTCCCTTTTAAGTGCCAGATTAGGGGACATCAGTCATCTTACCTGTCCTTTCTTTCTCAGCCAATTAAGTTCCATCATCTTACAGAAAGGAGAGGTAGTAATATGGCAAGATACGATCGTTTTGTTTCTGTCAATTTGTTCAAACACTGTCGTGTTCAAAGCCAATTATACATGTACCGGCGAGGTACAGTGTCGTCATTTATTCAAAAGGGAGCAAGGGAGCCCTCAGAGGGAGAGAGCGTCGTGCGCACCAAATAGGCTATTAGTACACGTACAACATAAAAGAGAGAGAGGAAAAAAACGTGTATAATAATAGGCTATTCAGTGCACACACACATAGAACAGTACGGGTCAGTTTTACGTGTAAAAACACAAGCTGAGGGAAAACATAAATTCCTAGTTTACGTACACACAAATACCAGATAGGGCGCGACAGTACATACATCAAGTACGAAAACCTAAGACAAGACACAGAGCTATTTTGGGCAAAAGGACTTTGTCATGCGTGTTGCGTATTCTCAGTATTCCCTTTAATTCATTTGGGGGTCGAGCTCTTTTTATTCTCCTTCCTTCCTAATAGTAGACAATTTTTGTTGGTAACCTCGTTTCAAAAATACTTACTCCTTTTTAATTGGTCGGACACTAGTCCAGTCGTGCTTATACTCACGGTGGGGTCTTCCAACATCTAGCAAATGATAATGATAATGGTACAATTCCGGTTTTTCTATGAGGATGGAAGAAGAAGGGGTAAATATAAAACATGACAATATCCCTAATTTCTGGGCTGAGGGGGATTTTGGATGAACCCCGACCCGGGGTACTCTTAACTTCTCTTATTTAGTCAGCGCATAAATTGACTCACTGGTGCGCATTATTTTGGGTATACATTTGGGATATCGGTTGGGGTCGGGTTCGTTGTACTGCAGTAACCCTTCAAGTTTCTGGTGTAGGCCACTCTCCCATTTACTAGCTCCAGAGAGAGAGTCGTCTCTAATTAAGGAATGTGCTATACTCTTATTCGTCTTTCACATGCAGGTACCATGTTCGGGCTTAATTTTCCTATCCCATTAACCGTTCGATCAACACCTCAGTCATACAAAAAGCATTCTTTTGTCAACCCAGACGTGTGCCACACATAAACATTCATACGGCACAAATCAGGGCCCATGCGCACATTCATACCATACAAATTTTTCACGCTCCCAGAGATAGCTCCTGTATACAATGTACCATCTCACAGAGCTAGCCTATTTTTTTTTTTCGCGTGGAACACGTGCGTTTTAGGTCTTCTCCATACTTCAGCTGAAATTCCGATATTAACCTGCAGAAAAAGAAAAGAGGGGGAGGGGGCAGCGTTCAAAGCACATCAGCGCGCATAAACACGAAAATGTTTTTACCTACCACGTACCTGACTTATCTCTTTGGGATGCAGTACCTTGCATTTCGGCATTGAAGCCCAGAGGAACTGGTAGTGCGGCAAAGACAACCGATGATAGGCTGTTTATTACATAGATCGCCCGAGGGTGGTAGTACAGACCGCATGTAGGAAAGGGTCAAAAGCCAGGGGTATTCAGTATAAGGTGAGGGGGGGTGACGGAGTCATGTTTTCATTTGAAGGAAAGAAATGGTCTACAGTGGTATAGGGTTGTTCCTATTCGCAGAGCATGGAAACTATTGGGGGGTGGCAAGTTTCACTGAGGGCTTTCGTGCCTTCAATAGTATGCGTTTTGCCCAACGTTAGACTAGAGGGCATTCCTCTGGTGAGTTTTAGGAGCGTTTAAAAACTCCTCTGATACACGGGGTGGGTAAAACAAGGATTATGATGTTTAGGATTCCGAGGACCAGAATGCGCTTGGGGTTCATCGCTAACGATACTTCGGGTCAATGTACTTCTTCGGGGAATTTACAACTGTAGTGTAATTAAAGATTCCTAGTTTGAAAAAGGCGCGCTTTCGATCCACAAGGGGGCTGTGAAGTAAAAGAGGTCTGGTCTACTGTCCTATTCATAGATATATCTAAATATCAGGATCTTTACCTATTGCTTATGCTGCAGAAATGTAAAATACGACAGATCTGGACTATTCTTTTCGCATTATTTCTGTGTACTATGTCTTTTTAATTTTTCATAATCAAAATTGCTTCATTTTACTTGCCCTTCATTTATTTGAGGATAGTAGCCTTTATTCGAAAACCTACCAATCTAAGTGACTGTTATGATGCTAGTTCCATATATTTTAAAAAAACCTTTATTTGTGAAGATGTCAGCATTCAAATACGGGCCTCCAACCATATAGGCCGGTCACGGAGCAGACGGGAAACGCATGAGGTAAGGAGAGATTACACTGTAGTATAGAAGTACGTAACGGGCGAGCCATTTAATTAAAAAAACTAAACGTGACTAACGGTTGCAGGATCAGTGAAGGTTAATTTTATAATTGGAAGTATAACAGGATCAGTTACAATAAAATCGTCCATAAGCACACCATGGGCGAGTATCATGAGTAACATTACTTCGAAGCTTTAATAATACAATAATCAATAATGAATAAAAACCCACATCAATAGGGTTGTCCGCATGCCCAGTCAGTACCCTTCCCCGCCCGTGTGCACAAAGACCGCATACATATCCCATAACATCAAGGTTAAGCAACTAGAACGTCATAAGGAGTTGCAAGTCCCGCCTATACTGGCGCCATTTTGGTCGAGGCCGGACAGGTCCAGAGTATAGTCCAAATTGCCTCCAATAACTAGCGGTCAGACCAGAACCCCTTTCGGCAGTTCAAAAAAATTCCGTTAACGCCAACGGAAAGGACAGGCGGCATGAACCGTGACTTAAAGGTGAGGAAGGCAGAATCTTCCCTACCGGGCCATGCTGAGGTCCCACCGGAACTGATCGAGTTGGTAGTCTACAGTATCTCTTAGTAATTTAGGACAAAAGCTGGCATTAGCATGAGAGCACCGCCACCTCGTGACAACGTCGTGGCCACTCCGGAGAGCGGGACAGCAGGCGTATCCCTCCGTCGATGCACTGAATCATCCTCCCTCACGGCACCAGATGAGGGTAAGGCGGCGGTCACCCCCACCGGAAGCCCGCGGGAGTCGGGGGCCAGCGACTTCCGTAGAATCTCTAGAGCTGAGAGAACGTCTTCAAGAGTGGGGTTCATGCCCGAGCAGGCAAGCATCCGAGTCCCATGGTAGCCCAGAGCCATCTTAGTGGACCAGGCCCAAATCTGGGGAGCCGGCCGCCATCTTGACAGTCCCACAGCAGCTGCCCTTCACCACGGCCACCGGAGCGGCCCCCCCCGGTCAGCCAGCCGCGGGGGATCCGTAAGTGGAACGCGAATGGCAATCTTGGTGCAGGAGAGGAACCTCCACCTGGAGGGGGAGGGGGCCGTCCGCGCCGCCTCTCCGCGGGCGCCCCACGCCATCTCCTGGCGCAGGTATACAAAATGGCTGGACCAGGCAACAAAGGGGGGAGCCATCAGCAAGGCATCCCCCGCACACAACTTGCTGGACACCTCCTGTGGACGATCCGGGGACGGGCCTCGGCGCGTTGTGTTGCCTCCGGCTTATTCGCACAACGGTCCCTTTTGGTCGGCCTCCATCCTCCACCCCGGGCCGCCACCGATGTCACCTCGCCGGCTGATGACTGCAGGCAAGGCCCCGGTCTCCACGTGCCGGAGGCCTCATTTTCCGGACGAGCGTAGCTGCGGATCTGCTGCACTCTGGAGCCCCCAGGACGGATGGTAGGTATCAGCAGATAAGGTTGTCGTTATTGGGCAGGGTGGGCGGCAGGATAGACACGTTTGGGCAGCGGGGTCGGCGGAGCCGAGCTACCTTGCGGTCATCACGGTGTCGAGCTCGGCTCCTCCCACTAGTTTCATATTTCTCATGAAGGGCTGTTCCTAGTGTTTCTATTTTAGCGGGGTCAAAAAGAATCCCATCAGTGACCTACTGACTTTGCTCGATTCCTTTTGTTTTTCCTAGCGATTTTTATGTCATAGTTCGTTGGAAAGATACAGCGGCTAATCCGTATTTTATATACATATCCTTTTTATTAGGGGTGCCCTCCGGTGGAGCCGGATGATCTACCTCTAATAAACGGTCCGGGCTGAACCAACTACTGAACAATGGGGAGAAGATAGGCATGACGGGTTACAATGGGGACAAAAGTCTGCACTACCTATCCTTCACTACTTTGCGAAGACTAGGCAGAATATTTCTATTCTACAGTATTCGCAAATAGGGAATACCCAAAGAGAGAACTAATTCCAAACAGTCAATGTTCGGACAAACAATCAATCAATCAAATGAGGAATAAAATAGGCGCGACGGGTTACAACGGGGGCAAAAGCCTGCGCTACCTACCCTTCACTATCTGCAAAGAGAGAGGGAAATTCCTGTTCCTCCTCGTTTATAGGCAGAGAAGATCCTTTCAGAGAACCAATTTCGAACAGTTAATGCTCGAACAAACAATCAATCAATGGAGAGGGAAGTAGGCGCGACGGGTTTCAACGGGGGCAAAAGCCTGCGCTACCTACCCTTCACTATCTGCAAAGGGAGAATACTCCTATCCTTCCCCGTTTGTAGACAGAGAATCTCTCAGAACCAAACAATCAAATGCGTAATACTAGTATTTTCCAAGTCAATCAAACAATCAATTCGCCGTGTTACACGACCTTACCCGGACCGCATGGACAGTTTCTCGTCTTCCGCTTCCAGCGCCTGATCGTCCTCTATTCTCCGTAATTGCTGTGGCACTCCTGATGGTTCCCAGTCAGGACCGTAGATCACTCGAGAGAGGTCTGCTCGGAACCGGTGAAGTTCGGATGATCGGCTGCCAGACGAGGGTCTATCGGGCAGGTGCACTTCCCGATCGTTGCAGTCGGTCACTCTGTCGTTGGGACCTCTCCCACTGGATCCACGTGTCGCTGATGGGCCCCACGTTTGGGACGCCAATTGTAAAAAGGCAGGGCCGAATTCGACCAAGAACCCTTCAGTATTTGCCCGGCGTTAGCCGCCTCTCATACCATTCAATATTACCAAACAAAGAGGCAGGCGCTGGAGACTGGAAGGCAGGAAACAGGAGTTTATTCCGACGGAACAGAACACGTCAAATCAGACAACAGGGTATCTTCTCGAGGTGCTCTAACCACATGTCTGAGGCCTGGCCTCTTATACACAAGTTTATGGCTTTATTACATTTAGGACATTTGTGGTATTGCTTTGAAGTACGAAAAAGGCATCTTTGGAATCCCCGGTTCAGGCCCGTTCTCACACATATCTACAGTAGGGGTCCCCACCCAAATCTCAGCATGATGGCTATCGCGCAGCTGGACATTCCGCTGGGAACAGGAATGCGGGCGATCGGTCGGATCTAGGGGTGTGAAGGCATTGATTAATCCCCGCTCCTTTGATGTGAGGCGAGGTCCTACTGTAGGGGGCAATAAACTGCATCTGTTGGGCTAGGTGATGGCCTGGGATCAGGCCGGACAATCGGGCAGGGAGGAAGAGGTTATCAAAGGGCCTGTTCTATGAATGAGATGAAAGAGTGAGGGGGTTCAGCACGGGATGTGGCTCGGAGACAGGGTCGCGCTGGAGGTGCGTTTATGGCCCAAGCAGGAGAGGCCGGGGGCTGTCGGGGCGCGGGGGGGATGCTTGCGAGGCCGGGGAGTGAGGGGGAGAGACGCGCAGGCTATTGGCAGTGGGCAGAGAGGCCTGGGCACACAAAATGGCTGCCACTTACGTGCATGAAGGGGCCTAAAAAGGGACAAGATGGCGTGGCCACTGTTTCACGATTTTCAGTTTACTTTCAACAGTGGCTGTGGTGAACATAAATGAACGCCGCTTATGCATACCTAATTTAGTCATTTTCCACAGGCAGCCGACAGGCAGTTGACTTTGCTTGTTATTAAAAAGGGTGTCCATTGTGTCTTGGTTAACTCGAGTACCATAGCAAACGTAGCTTCACACTCTACAGTAAAGCAACGTAAAAAGAAAGCACATATGGAAATAAAGAACAGAAATGCGCTTTACTCAACCCTTTCCACTAAGGTGCCTGGCCCAGCACTGTATCCGTCGTTAAGTCTAAATCTAGGTAAAGGCGTTTTGATCTCTAAGCAGCTGCCCTGCACATTTTAGCAAGAGACGTTTCAGACGATCTTTGACCATTGTTAGTGGGTACTTTTTTAGTTGTGACAGAAGAATGGTTTGCATTCTCGTAGCATGTTAGAGGTCAAGAGCCCATCCAGCAAACCATGGCTCCTTTAGATGCTACCATTCGAATACTGATGTGCTCACAGATGACAAACAGTCCTTTACACTTCCCAATCTCGCTTAATGTATCCATACATTAGCAGGGGGATTTTCTAAACGGACGATGCGAACAGCTTTCTTTGGTCAACTCGAATAATTTGTGAAGAATGATGGCAAATAAATACTTTATTTACAGTGAAGTCTGGAATGAAATTAAGGAAGAAACCTAGTAAGGGCTCTTAATCCACTTTTCTCCAAAATTAGAATACTGTGTAAACATAACTTGCAGCTAGCAATGCTGCAAGCAGGCTTTATGGGGGGGGGGGGGGCTAAAAAAGAAACTTTCTAGTATATATTTTGTGCTGTATCTGCATTTATCAAATAGGAATTTATGCAGCAGGCGATAGAAAAAGTAGTGCTAAATGGAGTTACTTCTGTCATCAAACTGCCAGGAACTATCACGTTTTTAAAGTGAAGTTTTATATGCTATTTGCGGACCACTGCCATATTGTGGCTGATACCAGATGACCAGAATGAATGATTATGAAATGCACTCTGCAATATAAATTATTCAACCACTAGCATTTAATTTACTTGTCGGGTTAGGGTATAGAATAGGCTCCACGGAACACAAGATCTTCCAACATGCAGACAATATTCTTGTATATGTACGGGCTCCATCAACAACGGTGGACAGTTTCTTATAGACTCCAGACAGATTTGGGAGATTCTTGAAGCTGAAAGTGACCTGGGACAAATCGATACACTACCATTTTTATTATGTCCAACATCACTACGACCTACTATAAAAGCCTTCTTGACAATTCACGGTTTAGCGAGTCTTCGGTCTCAATTTAGATCTCTTCACAAATAGACCATTAATTACTGCAAGTGCAGGTAATTGCAATGAGGAATGTTTCCAGGTGCAATATGACATAATCAAAAAATAAATAAATGCTCGTATTATAGTAGGGTTTGGATTCTAGCAATGTCCTGATTTTGCCACCTTCCTGTAAATATCCATATTTAAGCTAGAAGTAGAGAGAAGTGTCAGTTCCATTGCTGAAATACCCTTTTGAGTCTTGTGCCTGTTTGAGGGTTTTCACCATCTTATCCCAAACTGGGTAAAGCTGGAAATTCACTCCTTTAAAAAAAAAAATCTTTACTGGTAAAAAAACAAAAACAAAACCACACTATATGCAGTTCTTGACAGTTGCAGGCCGGAGCCGGAACCTGTATAGCCCAGCTACTGCTGGCTATAAGGCTATTAGAACATTCCGCCACCAGAGGGCAGAATGCTCTAACAAATAAAGCAAAGGCCTCAGTGAGCACGAGGGGATTTCCTCCGGCTCAATGAAACCTTTGTTCACAGCAACACCTGTGAAGGACAAACATTGGAATGTTGGAGCTCTTGGCTTTTACCAGCCATTAGAAACCCAGAGCACTCAATTTTCTTTAATGGATCTCCAAACATTACAATGTTCTAATGACCCATAAACAAAAGTTCGAACAGTTCAAACATATTGATACAAATTGTACCTTAACTGCAGACAATGCTCTTTACTGGTCCATAATGTGGTACTGTGAGGAGGCTGCCAACGGGTATACGCTGCAGGGGTTTGGGCCTCCTTGTCCAAAAGTCAAAATAAACATGAAAACTGATTGTCCTTGACCCTAAACTATGTGTCTTGAGCTTGGTTGATAGGACTCCTACATCCCGCTATTAGATCAGATCATGCTTGCCAGAAGAGTTACGATAATACTATCTTTAACATGTAATGGACTTTCCTTTGCAGCAACTGCAGGTTCTTTCTCTTGGATGTAATTTATCTGTCAAAGTCCACTTGGCTACTAAGTAGGTTTGTATTTTCAGATAGTAGGTCAAAACATCCATATTGCAAGCACTTGGGAGGTCAGGGTGCTAAATGGAACGATTTTAAAATGTGTGGCAGGATTTGCCAGACGGTCTGAGCAGAAAGGTTGACCTGCACGAAAATCTAGGCAGTGGATCCGACAGGTGAAACAGATCTATAAATCCTTGGTATATCGTCCTCTGTGTAAACTGCATTTTTAGGTTTGGCATTAGCCAAGCCCTTTTGATTTTACTAAAATAATATGCATAATCTGCTTACTTACAGGGGATTTGAGCCAGCCCTAGTCATCCACTGGTCTGTTGCTGTATCATTCCCCGTTGCTTGTTCCCCCTACCACATACAGCATGGAGCAAAGGGTCAGCCTACTTAAACCACAAGTTAACTTTACATTGAGTGACTGCATTTGGTCTTCCACAGTGAGCACACCAACATGCAAAAAGTAGTTCCCTTCATTGCCAGCATTTTTGTTTTTGCTTTATTATTACTTTAATGTTGTTTTTCTCATAGTATAATGTTTTCTACCAGTTCTTCATGTGAGCACTGGGCATATCTCAGCTGTCAGTTCCTTTCTCCTGCCAATACTGTTGACCATTCCTTTGGAAGTGGCCTTAGTTATTTATCAGACTGCTGCTATTTCACAACATTGCTTTTGTGTTCCAGGTTCATTAATAAACTTTTCCCTGGAAGAATACCAAACTTCATAGTGTTTAATTTGCATCACGCTTGTAACACTTATTTAAACATAGGTGGTGTGTAACTTAAGTTTAATATCCAATATTTTATACTGTGAACCCTCTTTCCCGCTTTATTTCCATTGTCTTTATTTGTTCCCTTCTTTTGCTGTCTTTCCTTTTTTAGGTCTCGGCTAGCCGCGCGAAGCGCGTCTCCGCCGAGCCCCTTTCGTCGGCATGTGTGCTTCCCAGGAGACAGTCCTGGCCGCGCGCATCGCCTTGGAGGCGATTTGAAAGTGACACGCGCACGCGAACGAGCGCTGCGGCCAGGCGCTGTCTCCTGGGAAGCACACACGCATGCGCATACACACACAAGCGGTCACATACATACAGAGAGATTCCCCCCCCCACACACATACACACACGCGCATACAAGCTGCATTCCCTCCATCTCACTCGCTAACTCCTTCTCCTTCCGTTTTTATCACCCTTTGAACTGTGCACTTCCGCCTACATATCTGGCTGCTTACCCTCGATGCCCATGTTGCGACTTTCATGTAATTTTCTTTTTTATTGCATTCTTGCCCGTCTCCCACTGCACCACGATTAACTCCCCCTCGGTACCCCAGCCTCTCCGTACGTCCCTGCTACTTCTTACACCCCCTACAGCTCCACATCTCTGAGCCCCTCATTAACGTCGCCCCAACAAACACCATGCACTAATTACCTCTGCAAGATGCTCGGCTCTCTCATGCCCAGCCCCGGGACATCTCTCGGCATTCCTTCCATGCTGGCACTTTTTCTGGCTCACATGACGGGCCCCACCTCCACCCTCTCCTACGTAGGCTGGACTCCACCCTCTCCTACGTAGGCTGGACTCCACCCTCTCCTACGTAGGCTGGACTCAGTGGAAGCTATGTTTGGCTGCGTTCGTGTTGGTGTGCTACTATTGGACACCAGCAGGAGGGTCGACTGGATTCCTGTAGTTTAATTGATCGAAGTGTTGTAGGGGCTCGTCTTTTTGTGACCAAAAAACATAATAGCGTAAGTGTTGGCGCGTGGGTACGTCATGAAGTGACTGCAAGAATGCTTGTGTCACTGTCGCTGTGCGGAAATTGAGAATATCAATTATCAAATTAGAAGCAGGAAGCGAGAGGGGATATCTTTCAATAACGAATGTTCACGAATAGAAGGGATAAACTGAATACCTAACATGGACAGGCCCAACGGGTAGGAGGTAAAGTCAGTCGGTAAAGTAGGCAAGTAAGTGAACTCTGGGAAAAGTGAATCAAAGAATGTGGAACCACAGGGAAATCTGTGCCTAAACGAAATATAACATACACTGGAAATGCCAGTAGGTCTTTGTTATGAATGATAGTTGTTTTTGTGTCATTGATGGGTTTAAATGACACTCAATAATTAATCATATATGCACTCTGTTACTCATCTTTCCACTCATTCATCCATCCACTGACTCAGTCTTGCATTCACTCTCTGACAAAATAAATAAAAAAATTAAAAAAAAATGCACAGCACTCACAGGAATGTTTTTGAAACCCAGTGGTTTTATTTGGGTTACAGTATCACAAGACGCGTTTCGGCTTGCCGCCTTTGTCAATAGTGGTCGGCGCCGAAATGAGGCAGACATTTAAAGTGTGTGCATGCACCAATAGTCAAAAACATAAACAAAGGACACGTTGTAACTTCTATCCAAAGCGTCGGCCATTGCTACACATGCAAATCAGGGCTCAGAGTAGTGAGTGGCTGGCCCTGTTTCTAGCTCAAGCAGCACCGGCACCTGTAGTCTAAAGATAATACCTCTGCCTCAAGTGAAGTACTCTGGTACCCAAGGATAACTAGCAAACAATATTATTCACAAGGTTGCTTACTATTCAGCAACATTTGACAGTTTGCAAATCATCTTTATAAAACAATTCAGAGTTTGATAACAAATTAATGCAACACATTGTAATATACAATACCAATAGCTCAAACTTTAATGCTGCGAGACCTATTGCATTGTAAATGCTTGTTCTTTTCTTCTTTCTTGTATTCTTTCTTTCCTTTTTTGCTTTCTTCCCTTTCTCTGGTCTTTAAATGCACTTTCTTTCCTTCTTTTTCCTTCTCTTTTTTTGCCTTTCTTCCCTTTTTTGTTGCCTTTTAAATTTCTCTCATTCTTTTTTCCCTTCTTTCTTCTTTCCTTCTACATTGGTCTCTCTCCTTCCTTCATTTGTATCTTCTTTCTTTCAGTCTTTCATTCCTTCATACCTTCTATGTTTTTTGCCTTCTTGCCCGCTTTCATTTTTCTTTCCTTCTCTCTTTTGCCCTCTTTCCGTTTTTGCCTACTTTTTCTTTTTTCTGCCGTTCCTTTCCCTTCCTTCTTTGCCTGCCTTGCTTTCTTCCTTCCTTTCTTTCTTGCCTTCTTTCTGAAAGGCAAGAGGCTGGCAGCCAATACCCAGATCGACTGGCTTTTTTTTTTTTTTAAGGTCTGTTAGCCAAGACCTTTTGATTTTTCTTAAAGCATGTATAACATGGCTACCTACAGGTAACTTCAGCCAGACTTTATCCATTAGTCTGTGAATGGGTCATTCACATTTTTCTTCCAGCCACCGAGGCATGCATCAAGGAGCAATATGTCAACTCACTTCACTATGAGTTATGGTGAATTGCTCTTTCCAAACAAATACATTCACACACAAAGTAGTTCACTTCAGTGCCAGGGATTACTATGGTAATGTGACCCAAAAACATTTTTGCCTTCAGACAATTTTTTTAATTATATTTTTTTTAATATAGATTTGATGAGGGCCCAGCAGCTTCCAGAACAATAAAGCTTTGCAAAAATCATGACAAAGCAAGTATTGACAAAAGGCTGCCGTCCAACGCCAGGTACTGACTTTGCAAATGCTTGTTTTATTATGCACCTAATGTAGATGACCAATGTGTTTGTACAATGAAGCCCTAGGCAGGTAGTGAAAATGGGACCTCGTTTGAGTGGCTGACTTGACTAACATCTAAGTGACATAGAGAAGCTCAATTTTGTAGGGACAGGTAATCGCAGTGTGTGGAAGGCTGATCCATTTCATCATAGTCACCTTTTTAGGTCTCACCTACAATACAGCAAAAGCTTTCTGTTGTTGAAAAGACCTATGGACCGCTTATAGTGAGTGGGCTTAAAGATGGCCCATTGCTTGGGTTCATTCTATCTCAATTGCTTGCCTTTATATGCGTTAGCTTCTGTGGGCGTTCCTTTCTCTTCTTGTGGTTGTTGCTCCCCTGGAGCGTAGACACATTACTTGTGTCCTTCCATTGCATAATTTTCAGGCACTACGTTTTTCTTTTCAGTTAAGCACTCCATCGGTTTGCATGTGTTTTTCAGCTGCCTCCTTTGTGTACTTCTGTGTTGCTGTGCGAATCTCCTCTGGTGTTGCTTTCTCATCTGTATGCTTCTTACTTGTCTACTCCACATTGCTCTATCGTGCCCACCCTGCTACCACCCCTGTCTGAATTGCTTCCGTTTTGCCCCTCTGTGTTCCTTCGCCCACATGTGTGTGCCCCCTGTTTTTTTTTGCCTAAACACACCCTCATTGTGGTTTCTCCCACCTCCATCTTTTGTGGCGCTTCTCCAACACCCACACATCATAAAAATAAATAAACACATAAAAGAACATTCCAATCCAACTCTGTAAATAACAAAAGAGCGATAGTCATTTTGATGGTGCCAAACCTACAAAATGGTGCATCTGTTACATCAGAATCCCTTTTCGTTTGTTTTGCTTAGCGACGGTGTACAGCATGGCTAATAACCAGAAGCAAACCCAATAGGCCCCAAAGGAGAGACCTCCTGGCCTTGCCAATACTGGTTTTTAACTTCCTCTGAGTGTTTCCCCCAGTGCACTCAACATCATATTTTATTATCTTGCTGGTGAATAAACAGTTGCAACTAAATAAAGCATTGCAAAATGTATGATTTGGAATGCAAAGTCTTATAAAAGATTGACTCCAATTTAAAATTTACTTGAAAAATATACCAAAGTAAAAATAAAAATAACCATTACAACTATCACCATAGTAACAACCATTACAACCATAATATAATAATTAAAGTCTCCAAATGAGGCTTGTTGATTTTGCTTTGCTACAAATTTCAAGGGTAAGGAGCAACAATTAGAACCAATACATTTCTGCATCTGTTTCCATACATAAATGAAGATTCCAAAAACCAAAGGAGTACAAAAAGTAGACATGTTAAAAAGTTCAAAATAATTGTCAGGTTTTAGGTTAATAAAACATTGCAAGTACACATTACCACCTTAAAAGAAAAATAACATTTAATAGTTAACTATACTGTATTAACTTTGCTTATTTGCAGGCTTGCGAGTATCTATACATTGTTCATTTCTATTGCACTTTTAATCCACATCCTTTATCAATTAACATATAGCTGTAAATTTGTACATAACTGCATGTATACAGTTTGTTTTAGTTAGTGTACTGTAGCAGTGAAATATTTATCAGATAATCCAGAACAGGACTAGAAATATAAAGGTTCTTACCGAGAGATGACTTAACAATCGATTTGATGCCAGCATACACCAAGAGACCTTTATTCCCGGATGGCTTTGGGTCTGTGTCTTCTGTGTATTGCTTCATAAGTATTTCAATGTAAAGAAAACATGACTCCTAGATGTTACAACACGGACAAGGTATACTTTTCTATTTAACACCAAATTAATTTAGACTGCATGTGTCTGGCAAGATACAACTGGGGAAGGGAGCAACTATGTGCTTTACAAGGGTGGAGGAGGGAGATGGCTATGGCCTATACATGCACACATGAGTTACATACATTATTTAAAGTTCCACTTAGTAGAAGATAAATGGGGCAAAAAAAGAGAATTAAATAGTATTCTGTGTGTGAAATACTTTTGCATGTTCTTTTGCACTTTACTTTGGCATTTCTAAATTAAAAAAAATAGGTAGCTTCTTACAAACGGGACATTGGGCCAGATGTACGACAGCCTTTTGCATTTCTTAATGGGACGAATAGCAATTTAGGCGCGTTCAGAAATGCAAAACAGCCTTTTCATATGTACAAAGGCCAAAAACTGGTCTTAATTTAGGATTTCTACCCAGTAGAAATCGCAAATAGCGACCGCGATTTAGGAAACACAAATAGGGATTCCGAAAACACATGCACAAAGCATTTCCTAAATGAGAATTGGGCATTTAGGAAATGGTATTACCATCAACTCAAAGTCGATGGTGACCATGTGCAATATTAAAAAAGCATATAATAATGCATTCTTTTTAAAGGAATGAAGTGCACATATTCCGCTAGGGCATATGTGCACTACAAATTTTGGGGGTGCCTCCAGGGGGGCCTTAAGGGCAGAGGCACCTTTGGGTTTGGATTTCCTATTTAGCCCATGAGGTGGGCATGCAAGAGCCTTTCCCATTTTCGATTTCCTAATAGCGATTCCTACTCCACAGTTGGCAAGTAGAATACACAAAGATACGACCGCCCCATGAAGCTTTCTTTTTTTTGTGTGACTTTTTATTATATAAAACAAAAGGAAACAACACATCAAACATACAATCAAGGCAATACAGCAATAATACAGCCATTAGGCCTGCGCTCAAGGAGGACGGGAGATAATAGACAACAGGAGAAAAGATTTTTGAATACAGATGAGGGGAAGGTGCCAAAGGTAGACTTGCATATGAACAGCACAGTATACCACAGCTAGAAGGAATGTAGGTCAAGGCGACTGGGAAGGACTAGGAATCGCAGTGAGTGGGGGCGTACAGATATCTCCACGGTATGAGTTCCACTGGTTCCAAATCTTACCCCATTTTTTGGGTCTGCCTCTTGCCATATACACTGTCTTCTCTCTGAACATGCACCAGTCCAGAATCTCTTTCCAAGCAGTCACTGTAGGCGGCCTCGGGGACCCCCACAACTGTGCAATATCCCTCTTCGCAACCATATTGGCAAGAGTCACCCACCGAAGCTGCGACACGTCATAATCATTAGGACCCCACACATTCAATAAACATTGTCGGGCTTCCGGCATCATCACAACACCCGTTACTTCATCCATCACCTCATGTATACGTTTCCAAAATCGCACCACCTCAGGGCATTCCCATATGATATGGAGATAGGTGCCAAGGAGACCACACCCACGCCTACACATGCCATCCGTGGAGTAGCCCATGTGGATCAGACGGGGACCGGTGACATAGATTCTGTGGAGGATCTTGAGTTGGACCAGACGGAGGCGGGCCGGAATCGCCACCTCCCTGGGAGAGGAGATCGCGGACTGCCAGTCCTCATCATCCAGTTCAATACCATCAGCAATCCAAGCTTCACGAAGGCGATCAAGCAGACTCGATCAGTCATTAATCATTTTTTTATAGAACAATGAGATAGTAGTGTCTGGCACATAACCGTCTAGTATACGATCTTCGAGGGGGGAGGATTCCGGAAGATCACTACCCACTGGCAACACAGAGTGCAGAGCATGGCGTACCTGGACATAGCAAACTTTTTCCCTGTCACTCAGTTCATACTCTACTTGCAGATCCGAGAAGGTCTTCACCTCTCTTTTAACCCAGAGATCACGCACTTTACTAATACCGATCGTGTCCCACTTATCAAATCCCTTCGTCTTCCACAGGCCACCCAACTTCGCAGAGGCATAGAGCGGAGTTGCACCAGTTAGTTTATCACTCCAGCCATAGCCGCCGTTGCGCTATGACATACCCGCACGGCTATAGCGGTAGGTCCCGACAGTTGTGAACGCGAGGGTCCCGAATAAAGCGACCTGTAGTAATCACCACCCGGGAGCAGCCACTTATCCATTTCAAATGCTGGATTCAACGCCGGGCCATACATCCCGTGGTTAATGGCAGAAAGGTGGGAGGCCCAATAATACCTACGAATATCCGGGAGCGCTATACCGCCATCATACCAGGGAAGTGTCAATTTTGGAAGAGCGATGCGTGAACGTCCGTCCCATATTAATTGCCTCTGCAACGATTCTACTTCCCAAAAATATTTTGACGGGATGACATCAAAACTATTCTGAAGTGCGTATAGGAACCGCGGTAAGGACATCATTTTAAAAAGGGCCGTACGCCCTAGGGGAGATAACGGTAATTTACGCCAACGCGCTACATCGGAGCGCAACCTTTGGAGTGGGGGGGGGGAGTAAATTGCGTTCATAGCGAACCGCCGGATCAAACGAGATAAACACACCCAAGTACTTAAAGCCAGACTGCGACAACTGGATGGGACAGCCCCGCGGCAAACGGGGGACATCATCCGCAAGTACATAAATGTAGGATTTCGACCAATTAATGATAAGGCCCGAGTTCTTCCCGAAGGAGTTAAGGACGTCAAACAATACATTGAGCGATTTTTGGGGAGATGTAAGGTACAATAAAATATCATCCGCATATAAGGAAATGCGATCTTCAAATTCCGGCGTCCAGCGTATACCCTTCATCGAAGGTTCCCACCGTAGCCAAGCGGCGAGTGGCTCCAACGCTAAAGCAAAGAGGAGCGGGGACAACGGACAACCCTGCCGCGTGCCCCTCCCAAGAGTAAAAGGCGCGGAGACACGGCCATTAACCACCACCTGTGCCAGTGGCGTTTCATACAGGAGTTTGACCCAACCAATAAAACCAGCGCCAAATCCAAATTTGGCGAGTACCGCCCAGAGATAAGACCATTCGATTGTATCAAAGGCCATCGTGGCGTCCAAGGACGCCAAGATGGCCGGTTCACGCAGGGTCGGGGCCGTCGCGAGAACACCATGCAAACGCCGCAAATTTCATGCCGTGTTACGGTGCGGGATAAAACCCGATTGATCCGGATGAATCAGGTCGCTAATAACCGTAATCAGACGATTAGCAAGCAGTTTGGCGAGGACCTTAGGCTCCGCATTTAAGAGCGAAATGGGTCTATAAGACGACCAACGATCCCGTGGTTTACCCTCCTTATGGATCACCACAATGGTAGCAAGACGCTGATCTCTGGGGAGGGAGCCAGTCTCGCACAGCCAAAAACATATCACGGAGATAGGGAGCTAGAGTATCAGGGCGTAATTTATACAGTTCAACAGGAAGACCATTGGGACCCAGCGCCTTGCCGGAACGAATGGAGCGTAGCGCGAGAGCCACCTCATCCACTGAGGGCGTGGCATCCAAACAGTCCAGATCCGATTCCGACAAACATGGAAGTGCTATATCTCGAAGCATCAACTGCGAATCCTCCTCGGGCCTGTCAGACACCGAGGTATAGACCTCTCGAAAATAATCAGCAAAGCATTCAACAATTTCAACAGGGTCCGTGACACGCACACCATCACATATCTCAATCACCAGAACCACTCGACTCGCTCTCTCCTGTCTGTCCAGCCAGGCAATCAATTTTCCTGCTTTATCACCCACATCATATAGCCGTCCCTGCTGTTCCCTACTCATCATCTTTGCCGCATCAGTAACCAAAGTTTTATATTCTAATTGTTTAAGGCGGAGGACATGTAATGCTTCTCGAGACACTTCTCGCTCCAATGCAGTCTCCAGGTCTGTGATTTCAGTCTCGAGCTGAACAATTGCCTCATTCTTACATTTCTTAGCACACCCCACCAAAGACAATGCCTGACCCCTGATCACAGTCTTAAAAGCTTCCCATAACGAAACAGGCGAGGATACAGAACCAGCATTCTCAGTAAAATACAGATCAAATGATTTAATCAATTCAGTGCGAGTCTTAGGGTTAAGAAGATACCAGGGGTTAATCGGGGCCACCCTCCCTTCGGCGCCGGTGCTGAGATTAAAATGAAACCAAATGGGGGAATGGTCTGATATACCCCGGGCCAAGCCATGAAGCTTTCTTGAGTCTTGGGACAAAGGCTGAATGTGGTACGGCGGGTCTCAACAGTCTTTTTGGGTCGGCACCAACTTAATTTCTTTGTAAGAAATTCTGGTCCAACTCCATAGAGAGCTTTGTGCGCCAGACAGAGCGCCTTAAATGCAACTCTTTTCTTCACTGAGAGCCAATTGAGTTCCACCAGTGCGTTTGAAACAGACTTTGATGTAGTAGTTTTTTAAGGAGGGGAGCAGCTCCGTTCTGCAGCGTCTAAAGTGTATTTAATGCCGATTGTTTAAGGCCTAAATAGAGGGCACTACAATAATTGATCCTGGATAAAACCGAAGCAATAACAGATTTTTGAACTTGGAAATGAATAAAAACCAACACCATCCTTATAGATCTCAACATTAGAAAACAAGAAGATGTCAATGTATTGATCTGTTCAGCAAAAGATAGTTTGACATCTAATACTCCTGCAAGATTTCTAGCCTTGGGAACTGGCTCAGGGAGAGAACCAGGGGCCTGCAGCAACCAAGATTAGTTCCAAAAAGAGGTCTACTTCCCAAATAGGAAAACCTCAGTTTTGTCTGAATTTAACTTTAAAACATTGCATGACATCAAGTCAACAATAGCACCTATGCACCTTTTAAATCGAGCGGCAACCTCAGCTACATTGCTGGAAACTGAAACCACAATTTGGGTGTCGTCAGCATATGCCACTGTAGGACATCCAAAAGAGTGGATAAGCTTGGCCAGGGGAGCCACATAGAGGGTATAAAGCGTTGGGCTAAGTGATAACCCCTTAAGGGCCCCACAAGGCAAAGAAAACAATTTGGAGTTAAACTCCCCAAGAGCCAATGACTGCTCCCCATCTATCAAAAATGAAGAAAGGAGGTCATAAGGTAAAAACAGCAATCCTGATTTCAGTCAGACTCTCAAGCAGTACAACAAGGCTTACTGTGTCGAAGGATACATAAAGATCTAAAAGAACAACCGCAGCCCTCCCACAGTTATCCATAATCAGTCTGATCACTTCTGAAACAGCCACCAGGGCTGGCTCGGTGCTATAGCCTGATCTAAAGCGACCTGTGCTTCATTAACAAGTGTATTCTCCTCCATTTAACCTGAGCAACCTTTATTGAGATGTCCCTAAAGGATCTTTGCTGCATGAGGTACCCATGAGATTTAACAATAATTTTTCTCTTACTTATGATCAAGTAAAGGCTTGTATTAGCAGCAAAAGAATTAAAGCTTTTTACCAGTCTGATGGAATCAGAGCACATGTAATCAGACCAAAGATGACCAGTGCTTGCTTGTTCAATGTAGTTCGGAGGCAAGAGCACCACTCTATGACACCTGCTGGATCAAATCAGGAGTGGAAGATTGAATATAAGCAGATGATTTCAAGCCATGTGACTGTGTGTTTTCCCCTTCAGAGGAACAAGCACGTCTGTGCTCCTGGAGGTTCCCCTTCAGAATGGACAGAAGATGGCCAAAGAAAGGGGGGAGGAGCAACCCTTTTCCAGTACTATTACATGTTACCGGTAGAACTATCCTTGCCTAGATGCAACAATTTCAGTTACCTTACACAGTCCAAGTATTCCTTTGGTACCAACTTCTTCTTGTACACGGATAGAAAAATTAAATGTTTTTCAGCATCCTTGGACAAATTTCACCATCAAAAGACACAAACCCTTTTATTCCTGGCCTTTGCAGCAATCTCACCGTATTACAGGTTTCCCCAAAAATCCATATATAATATGCATGAATCCTCACTCCTGCTCTCCCTGATGCTGCTTCCAGCCTCCGGGCCATTTAGCCCATGACTGACCATGCTTTTCTGCCTGCCAAACTTAGTACTTCTGTATTGAATATTTAGCAGTTGCTTTGTTCTGACAGATTGTTTTCTTGTGTTGCCATAGTTTGTGCCAGTTTTCCTTTTAGTGCCAAATTGCACCCTCACCACTCTCCCACCCTTTATGCTCTGGCAGTTCACCTCCTACTTTCTGCCTGCCCGGCCCCCCTACCAAGACCTATCACAGGCAAGACCATCTGTATCCTTCCACACCAGGACTGTGCCATGCGTCAGCAACCCTGGTTCTTCCACCCCGTGCAACTATACCGCCGCAGACCTCCAAGCCAAAAAAAATCCCAGGCGCATCGACTACAACTGCTACAGCACATCTCCATGCACCACCAGATGACCGTTCTCCTGTCAGCTCTGCCACTTCTCCTGCAACACTGAAGTGACCAACAACGCTAGGGACTCTCAAACATGGCCACGTCTTCCATGCTGACCGAGGCCACGCCTACACAACTCAAGTGCATTCTAGTCAACGCACGATCGATTGGCAAACACGCCACGCAGATCTGGGACATGATCTCATCCCTCACCTCATACGTCACCTTCCTCACAGAGACCTGGCTAAAACCAGTCTCCACGCTGGACATAGTCATCGCCACCCCGGACAACTACAATATAACACATCACGACCAAACCAACAAACGCCGAGGTGGAGCTGCCATCATTTATAAGGACACCATCCGATGCACGACTTTTGCAGACTACCCAGATTATGAAGCATCTCAACTTCCCTATTGACATGGAGTACGAGCATTAAATCTTCCTAGGGGATCCTAACCTCCACCTGGATGACCCCATCGACAAATACTACTGACCTCCTGGAAAGCATGAGCAACATCCACCGCCAGCAACTTCTCACTAACTCCACCCACAAAGCAGGGCACACCATGACCCTATTTTCACATCAAGCAGTACACTCACTTCTCACAGCTCCCCTGGACCAACCATTACAGCATCCACTTCACCATCTCAGGACCCAACAACTCCAGAACCATGCCCCTCAACTCCACAAGCAGAAACTGAAAAAAGTTATCAGAAGACCAGTGGAACAACACTCTAAACTCCCACCTCCCAAGCACGACATCAAACCCAGATCAGGCTGCGAAGAACTTCCTCCAGTATATCACAGAATGAGCCAACACACACTCACCCCCACCCTACCAGCCAAATCCAAAGGACATACCAGAAGAGTCAGCTGCTTCACAGCAGAATTGCAATCCACCAAACACAACTGCAGACAAATAGAAAGGAAGTAGTGCTCCAGTAAAGAGACAGAAGGCTGCACCACCTACAAGACAGCACTAAACCAGTACCACCGCCTCCTGAAAGAAACAAATAAGAATGCCCTATAAACCGCATAGAAGCCAGCACAAACCGCAACAAGGAGCTCTTCGCCATCGTGAAGGAGTACTCCAAACACGAAGCCGGCGGGTACAAAATCACCCCCTCCCAAGAACTGTGTGACAGCCTAAACAAACATTTTCCAAAACAAGATCGCAACCATCTATGAAAACTTCAAAACCCCAACCCTCCGCCACCATTAGCCTGCTCACACCAACGAACACTAAACCTGAATACCTGCTCACCCACTGGGAACAACTAAATACTCAAGCTACTATCTCCATCATCAACTCCATGCACTCAGGAGCAGCCACAGATCCCTGTCCCCACCACATCTTCAACCTCGGGAGTAAAATGATTGCCAGTGAGCTCAAGAAAGTCTTGAACACTCCGTTACCTCAGCCTCCTTCCCTGAAGGCTGGAAACAGGCTGAAGTGAGGCCCCTAATAAAGAAACCTTCCGCCGGCCCAGCAAAACAAAAGAACTACTGGCCCACCACCCTTCTCAGCAAAGGTTGCAGTGAAGGCAATCAATCAGCAACTCACCACACACAACAACCCCCTGGATCCCACTCAATCAGGTTTCAGAGTCAACCAGAGCTCCAAGAAAGCCCTGTTTGCAGCCATTGATGACATCAGGGCCCTCCTGGACCAGGGCAAAACAGCACCCTCATGCTCCTGGACCCGTCAGTCGCCTTCGATACCATCTCCCATAACATCTTGAACAACAGACTCCACTACATCGGAATCCAGCAAGACTCCCTCAAATGGATCACCTAATACCTCACCAAAAGAACCCAGAGAATCAGTCTCCCACTATTCACCTTAGAACCCAAGAAAATCATCTGCTACATCCCCCAAGGATCGTCCCTCAGCCCCACCCTCTTCTACACATATATGACCCCCCCCCCGGCCAACACTGTCAGATTGCGTGGACTGAACATCATCTCCTATACCGAAAACACCTAGCTCATCCTCTCACTGCTGAAGACTCTACCACCAGAGCCAACTTCCACAGGTGCATGATGAACGTCGCTGCGTGGATGAAGGACAACTGTCTCAAACTCCACATGGCCGTTGCCATACCCAAAATGTGCTGCCATTTCACTATGGCAAGTGGGGCAAACCTCCAATATGCCCTGGGGGAGGGGGCAGAAAGACTGCTGCACCCTTTTGTGGGGGTGGGAGCATGGGCATGCCCATGGTGGGACACAACCCATGTTTTGTTTAAAGACATTCCCTGGTGTCTAGTGGGCTTTCTGACCCTTTCCCCCCAGGGGTGGCAGATTGGGGAAAACTCTAAATCTGCCCCCCCTCATAGGACCTATTATGAGATGGGGCAGGGCCATGGTGCTACCTCTGTTTTTTTTCTAATACCCTGGTGCCTACTGGCTTTTCTGCCCTCCCTGGGGTTAGATTGGGGGTAATCACTCCATCTTTCACCCAAGGGGGCAGAAAGACTGAAAAATAACGTGGGTGGCCTGGGGAAGCACAAACCCTTGCCCATGAATATGCTCCCCAGGCAAGAATCTCTGGTGTCTAGTGGGTGGATGCCTGCATGGGGATCATTTTCCAGTGGCGATCCCCAAGCAGGTATCCACTGGGCAGAGATACCATGGGAAAGGGGAGATTGTGAGGCTTTGTTTTTTTTGGTTGCTTGGATTGTATTTCCTTTTCTTTTAGTTGTGCAGTGCATATCTGGAAGAAAGAAAAAAAATCAGGATTTGTTTAGGTTTTAAGCCTTTTGTTGTCTTTCATGTCCAGCACAGAAAAAGCAATTTATAACTGTATACCCATATGCGGTCCATACATGGGTTTTCACTTATTTCATTATTTTGTGGACTTGTGATTAAGACTGAACTGCTGCATGTTCAACTTCGAGTAGGACGGTGTACGTCTGATAAAACTCCCATACGCTTATAACAAATAGAATTACAGTTCCGTTTTCACTTTCAATGGAATGAAAGTTATGTCATATCGTAGTCCCTTCTCTGTGCAGAAAAGTATGGAAATGAGTAACAATTTATTTAACGTATTTAAGTCCCGTTTCTATGAATGCGGTGTGACATATTTCAAGCATTTGTCATGTTGGCTGTGCTCCATCAAAAGTATGGAACTGAATAACAACGTATTTAATTTATTTAAGTCCCGTCTTTATGAATGGGGTGCGACATATTTCATGCATTTGTCATGTTGGCTGTGCTCCATCATATATTAGCATTGCTGAAACAAATCCACTTTTTGTGCGTGATCACCCAATTTTTTACCTTTCGCTGCATCCAATATTTCTGATGTTTTTAGAACTCTGTGCACAAGTGCCTGTACTCCTCGTGAACCATGGTTAAATTGCTTATTCCAGACCAGTACATTTAACTTGCCTTTAAGTCCCTACTATAGAAAATGATATGTGCACCCAGGGCCTAAAAATTAAATGCCACTGGAGGGCTACAGCACCTACTGTGGCGTTCCACTATAGTGGCAGTGTAAACACCTACCTTGTGTAGCTTGCCTGGTGCAGTGCAAACATACACTGCAATCTATCAAAATAGACATTTTTTGATCAATACAAATCTCTTTTACATATTAAGTCACCCCTATACAAGCCTTGTAACGCATGGGGTAAGGTGCATAGAAATTAAAAGTAGTGCAAGGAAAAAGTTACTGTTGCCATGTCCCTACAGTGACAAGGCCCTAACAGCTATGGTCACTGTGGCAGACCTAGCTGTCCCATGAAGAAAACCAGAGTACAGATTGAAATACTAGCACTGTAGCTCAGGAATGGAACCAGTTAGAAAATTAATGAAAACACTATTTTTAATATTTCTTAAAATACAATTCAATTGTGAGGTCAGATTCTTAATAAATATTAGGAAAAGTTTACTTTAAGAAAGTTACCCTTTACCTGCATAAACAGTCAGCGGGCTAATTAGTATACGTCTCTTCCAGCTCTAAGGCTGTGCTCAGCATTGAATAGGTGTGAAAAGCATTACATGCCTCCCATGAGCAAACAATAGGCTGACTTGAATGCACAAAGATGACTTTTCTAAACTCAACAGAATATGCACGATTGTGGTTGTGTACATCCTCTTGACAGCACAGTATCAAATATTGCTTGACAGGTCTGTTGAGCCACATGTGACACTTGAAAGGGAGAGAACAGGATGCCAGGACAATTCTTGTGTATTCACCGTTTGATTGCTGGAGGACCTTGCTTTTGTCCTACTAGACTTCAGTCTCTGGGTTTGTTATGGGTACAAGGCCTGCCTCAAACTGGACCTTTGTGTTAGATGTGGGAGGACACTAGGATTACCATAGTCCACACACAACCTCAGTACTCAAAGTCCACGTTTAATGTGGTCAAAGCACTTCCCTATTTTGACAGTGTTGTGACACAAAGCAGTCTGGCCACGTTTGCAGAAAGGCAAATAGGAACTACTGAAAAAGTGGGTATGGTGGGCCCCAGGATCTTTTACCCTATTGGTTATAGCATGCCAGGAGTCACCACACAAACCTAGCTGGTTCCAGGCATAAATGGGGCACCTCCAGGACCCCACTTTAGAACAATTTCTTGACCTGCAGAATATCAGAAAAGGACTTGACTTGCTCTCAGTGACCTGAGAAGAAACCTGAAGGACATAACATGCTTCCTCTTGAACCCATTACAAAGAATTGGACTTCAAGTTTCAGTTGGCTGCACCCGGTGTGCCTACAGTGAAACAAAAAGCTGCAAGAGGACTTTCTAGGAATTACCCAGCTGACCACAGCCAACTGGACCTGGATTGGAACCTGCTGTTTTCCTCTGCCTGACACCTTGTGACTCTCCAAGTGCCGCATGAGGTCCTGGGGGAACTTTAGATATATACTTCTGTGGTGGAGTGGGACTGAAGACCAAGTCAAAGGTAAAACCTCTGAACAGGAAGAACATTGTTGGTGTATCCAACTCATGCTCCCACACAGTCAGTTTGAAATTGAACCTTGGTCCCGGTCTCCTGCAACCATTGATACCAAATCACCCCATCATGCCCAGTTTTTATAATGTCAATGAAACACATCATGGCCAGTCACCATTATACCCAATTTACACTATGACTTGTCCTTACTATAGCAAGCTGTCATGCCGCAGCCACTTTCTGTTGTGCATACTTATAACACCCTGACCCAGTGAAACTCAAAAGTACGGCCCATGGGCCACATGCTGCCCTCCTGACCTTTACATGTGGCCACCTGGGCCACAGCAGGACTGGGCTGCTGTTTCCTCGACTCAGCACGAACATTAAATAATTGTTAAACAAATTGCAAGCACTAATTTAAAGGTTAATTGCAGTCAAAGATAGGAAGTGACTAGACCCTTAACTTTAGGAGAGCCTTCATTTTTAAAGACAGCTAACGTGTGAAAATATGATAGTCTTTTCAAAATTCAAAATGTGTTTTTTTTATTAACCTGTAGAACCATTTCAGCTTAGTAAATCCGATTTTTTTTTTTTAAAGTGATGGTTTTCAAACATGAATTTAGAAGGGTTCATGCTTCCCACCCTCCAATCCAGAAGGTTTTGTATACCACGCATCCTGAAGTCATATTTTGAGGTCCTCTTATATGTGATAATGAAGAAAAAGGAGGGAAATTTAAATAAAATAATTGACCTGGATCACACAATTTGGTCAAGTGAGGAAGCTGGGATTCATCCCAAGTTTTCTGGTATCACATTGTGCAATTGAGTTCAACCACTAGATGTACATGCTTCGCTTCCCCTACACTCACTTTACGCTCCCACCGCGCTGGCATTCGTGCGGCCCTCAGTCACACCAAACACCAAACTGTTCAGCCCCTGGGAAAATGTTTATGAGTACCCATGCCCTGACCAATAACCATCAGATCCAGTTAACATGCAACAACCAAATGCAGTTAGGCCAAGTAATCAGAGAGCTCAATTACTATATCATGATCAAAGTAATTAATCCTAGTTAGAACATGAAACGCAACTGACTCTTACCACGATGCCTGGTTAGCACATTATAACCAAAAGAGAATATACTGAATTATTACTACATGGCCATATTTCATTACGCCCAGTGTTCACAGCTTACCTCGCGTCAAGTCAAGTCAGGGGCATTTGTATAGCGCACACATCACTACAAAAGTCTCATGGCGCTTGCAGACAGCCCTGAGAAAGAGATGCTGGCTTAGTTATCGAATAGCCAAGTCTTCAACTTCTTGCGGAAGCAGCTATGGTCGGGGGTAGAACGTAGATATAAGGGAATTTTATTCCAGGATGCCGGTGCAAGGAAGGAGAAGGATTAACCACCTTTTCTAGCGGTGCGGATTCTGAGAGGAGTGAGCAGTGCATCATTGCTGTATCTGAGCATTCTACGTGGCTGGTACCAACGTAGTTTTTGTGACCAGTATTTAGGGCCATTACCATACATATGCTTATGTGTCAAGCAAAGGATTTTGAAAATAATTTGTTTTTCACTGGAAGCTAGTGTAGAGCTCTTAAGCAGGGAGCAGAGGAAGATCTGTGTGGAAGATCTAAGACTAATCTAGCAGCGGTGTTCTGCAGGACTTGAAGTCCGTTTAGAAGGTTTTCATTTAGTGAGAGCAGTAGGGCATTACCGTAATCCATTCTGTTTATGATTAATCCCTGGATTAATGGTTTCGCGCCTCAATGGGGATCCATGTAAAAACCTTCTGCAAACTGCGCATTACACCGAAACAGGCACAGTTGATTGTCCATGTAGAAACCGAGGTTGCGAACCGTTTCTTTGGAAGTTGGGCAGGGGCCTAGATTGGATGGCCACCAGTCCTATGCCCAATACCTCCATTTTGCCTAGTCCACAAATCACTGCCACCATACATGGCACTCCGATAACATGAAATGTTCTAATTATGTTAGAGGTAGAACATCCTATCACATAAACTGAGAGGTGTACTACCAAGAGTCTGTATGGGTGAAGGCCCAAACTGGCCTTCTGTGAAAACAGGCCGGAGGAAAAAAATAATTTTTTGTTAACTTTTATTTGTTTTCAAACAACAAATAAAACAAGTAGTATAGTTCTGTTTTCACTGTGTTGGGACAGAAAAATTTATCGCATGGTGATGGGCATGCACGCCTGCCCCGAGTGCCCCAACTGTAATGATGTCTGTATCCCGGATGGTGATTTTTCTTATGGGCGAACACAGACAATGCATGTGCATCATTACGTAGGCCTGTCTCATGGATTGAAGTCTTTTTGGACCGGGAGGGGAACACAAAGTACTATTCTCATAGTGGTGGAAAGGCTATGGTCTTTATCAAGAGTTGAGCAGCATGAGCAGAGTAGTGGCAGCATACTACGTAGTGATCAGTACAAGTTCCACTCGATCACTGGAGTGAGTCGTATCAACTCACTCATTTTAAATTCTGCAGCCATATGCTTAATTCACCCATAGCCTACATTTGTTTTGTGTGAAGTGCAGGTCAGTGCACGTGTTGGGTGTATGTGTGCCATAGTGCAGGGCTACTGCAATACTGAGCAGTGGGTGTATGTATATGCACGTGCTGGGTGAATGCCTGCCTGACAATTGCAATATACATTGAAGGTTCTGGGTTCCACTTTGGGAGTCCCAGGGCTAACTGGAGGAACATGCAAAGGTAGAGAAACCCTCCTGTACAGATTTGTAAATTGCTGCATTCCTATGAGTGAAGCTGGGACACACTGGGAGGGAGGGAGAGCCAGCCTCTTCAGTATGTGACCTTTTATTCAGGGAGAGATTGTACGGAAGGGGCCTGGGCACATCTCAGAAAGGAGAGATGGGGCTGATAAGAGAATCATAAAGAGTAGTGCAGAGGCCTTGGGTGTAAATCTTGTGATACACGTATCACTGTGGCCAACATCCAGTGTGTGTACCCCTAGTCACTCCCATGGCCAAGGTTCAGGGGCTATCAGGTTTAGAGTTGTTCCTGCTGTGACAGACTGTTTTCTGGAGGAAGAGCAGGGCAGTGGAGAGGGCACTTCAAAAGGAAGCGTACACACCCACCATCAACTTTAAAGACTCAGACTCTAATTCACAATTGTTTCTGAAAATGGACTATAAGAAAAAGCCCTCAAAATTGTCAACTGTCAAAAAGTGAGTCGGCCTGTGGAAGGAGGTGAAGCTCTGCAAGACTTCGGTCTGTGACCAGGATTGGGGACCAAGGCCTCTTCAAGGCCACCTGCTTTTGGAGTCTCGAGCACAAGAGCCTTCCTGTCTGCCAAGCCCAGTCTGCCCACTGAGGAAGGGAAGGGCGTTGAAGGGAGCAAGGTCCAGTGGGTCCTGTTGACTGGATCCCAGTAGTGAGGTGTGAGGATGTGGTTGCTGCACCAATCATGTTCTCGTATGCACGGAAACGTCAGCGACCACCACCCCCATGCCGAAGAAAGGCAGCCGTGAACATGACCCCGTATGCCAGGTGTGGCCAAAAGAAGAGTACTTCTGTGTGGATCGAGCCATAGCCTGTGTGCAGAGAAGGGAGAGTGACCCTATATGTCAGAGGGGGCCACTAAGACCAGTCAAGAAACATGGTCTGGTCGAGATTATCAACAAGAGGAGGAGGCCATTGTAGTGACACAAGCACCAACTGTGGACCAGCAGCAGGAGAGTCACAACCAAACCAGTGGGGAGAATAAAAAAACGTATGAACATTGAGGACCCCCTCAGCTGCAGCCTCCATAGGACCATGTGTGAGTAACTCAAGGACACCCAACCGCTGTCCTTGCCGGGCTGTCTGTGAGAAAGTTACCGGAGATTGCCACTGCAGCTTCAGTAGCAGCGAAGGGGTGCACTCGAAAATCCTGCCAGTGTGGGCAACATTGATTTACGGGCCAGACTGCCCCAGAGTAACTTACCTGCACTTTAGTGCTTTAACACTTTTGAAATAAAGAGTTACAGTGGGACTCCTGAGACTTGGACTGCTCATGGGGTTTAACCTGAATGTCGCCCATATTAATTGAGGAATAAACACTACTGCTAGAGAGAAGGGGGTGGAACTCAGGGACCCGCCTAAAAAACACTAGAGCCCTGACCTCAGGGACTATGCATACTGTGTGTGAATGTCAATACAGAAGGGATGGCTGAGTGGGAAATTGCGCTGTGTTGTGACAAAATCTGTAGTCGCAATAAGGCAAGCTTCAAGGATAAGGCGATGGCCATCCACCATCAACCAAAGGTAAAGAAAAGTCAATACCCAATGTAATCAAAAAAGCAAAATATATCCTGAGCTAGTAGCAATAATCAATTAGGTCCTTGAATAAATCGCACTCAAGATGGTCTTCGTCTCGTCATTTATTATGATGTCATTCTTCATAGCAAATCTAGCCGCCAACACGTGTTTCGTCTTAAGTCGACTTCTTCAGGGCTAGAACGTCATAATAATCACAATCAGAAGTAACAAAGTTGAATATAAAAACATCCTATCAACCAAGTTTGACAATTTACATCAAAGTGAATTGAATACAAAAGTGGCTGAATAAACCAAGGTAAGTAGGTAAAAATCTAAAGTAAAAAGCAAAAACCCAAAATTTTGAAAATCATAAAAGAAACACCAATCATTGCCTAGTGTTAGAAAAAACCAACAAAAGGATCTATGTGATCAAAGTTTAGAGCAAACCGTAAAGACCAAGTCAACGAACACCACACTAACGAATACAGTGCTCAAGACAGGAAAAAAGTGCAGTGACTGGAGTCATCCTGACATTAGTTGCCCTAAGTTATATATCACAAAAAGTGACACACTCTAATTTATATCAGAGAGAAAGAGGAAAAGGTAGAAGGAAGATGTACCCAGAGCAAACACTCACCTATTGCTATTCTAACAAGTTGTCGTTGAGAGGAGAAATCTTATCAACCTCTAAATAATGTATTGTCACAATCTGTACGGAATCCAACCAAAACAAATAGTGTAAGTATAACAACCAAGTTCTCAGTGTTGAAGTCACCATAGTATAATCATAATGTCATGTCACTCACTATAGGATCAGGAGACTCTCGAAAAGTAGATCACGAATCTGGTAAATCTTCACAGTCACAAAAGAGCCCCAAAACGACCTAATGTTCATAACGAGAGAAACATAACTCTCCATGAGTTTCTGTCCTATCGGACCCCAAAAAAGCCTTACTGTAATCAGATCACACTAGAAAGACCCAGTCCTCAACAAAATTAAATTCAGTTTGTAACCCATCACAAATCCATATTAATAAATCGCATATAGAGTAAAAGTAACTTTAAATCTAATCTATAATCAAAATATGTATTTGCTCATCTACCCAATGTAAGTGGTATACATTGGTCTACTATTAAAACAAGAAATCAATCCTATATATCCAGATACAGGCAACATGGACAAAATAAATCCAATATTCCGTATTCAACTTAACCTTAAAAAGTGACATTAGTCAAAATCTCCGACCTCATAGATAATAGGGTCGTTATTCACCCCGAAGGTTAAAATATACATAAAAGTCTTGACGTAGAGACCACTATCTTGTCTCAAATATGTTAAGTGTGCCGATAATTCTAGTGAATGATGCCATCTGACGAGTTCGACAAATTTCTTAAACAGAGAATTAATTACGTTGGAATATTGGTGATCTCAGACTTAAAATTCTACCGTAAAATGTCCCGATAGATCAGCAGCCTCAAATTACATCGGATCAAAAACCGAGATTCAGCTCGGACACGTTGTAGTCCGACGCATCGATCAGCAAACGGCGTGTAGCGTGGGCGCCATGTTGAAATTGCAATTTATAGTGTCACGATCAGTAACATCAAAATAGGACTGAGTAGCTACAAACCATCACATCCATCAGCCACAAGGACGGCGTAAAATCCACGCCATCTTTAAATGAGGAAATATTCAACGGTCACAATTACGAAAATAGCCATATCGTTAATAGAGTATATTTTGTATAGAATTATAAAAAGAGGCATATATATATATAAAATCACGTCAGGTATACACCTACGAAAGCCTTGTAGTCATTTAAATAGTATTAATTCAAAAGGGAAAACGTGTCAGCCGTGCCTGATGATTAAACCAAAGAATAATCAAAATATCAAAAAGGAAAGAGCGCAACAGTCAGAACTCGTGAAAATCCAAGTAATTGGGTCAGACAGTAATTTTTGCTTCTAAGAGAAAATATAATCCTGCAGGTGAGTTGTTAGTTAAAAACAAAAGTGACAGAACAGAAAGTGTAGTTTATACCATATTAGTATACCACAAGTCTAACCTATCTTAAACATGTAGATTTACATGGAGAAAATTGCAAATGAAGTACTGTGTTTAGTAACAAGGTCAACAGTAAAGATGTTACATCATAAACACTAACAAGCATGTCATGAAGACAATGTTTATGAAAAAACGAACATAATCAAACATCAGTAGTATCACTCATCCACGAGTCATAATAAGACCACTCTAGATACATCCAGGTGTATATTCAATGTGCCAACAGGACAAAACAAAATGTAGTCAATATCAGACAAGGAAATAAGTCCACTTTAGGATTAACACAGTAGTCATGGAAAAAGGAAAAGAGTGCAGGCATTAATTTGGTTTGTCAAGAGATGTACTGGTGGCATAACCTAATGTCAACCTGCTTATTACTGTATAATCACATGTCCAAAAACAGAATCAAAAAAACAAGAACACCATAAAAAAAACTATATCATACAAACTGCAGTGAAAACGAACGCCACCATGTCCATATAGTCAGAGTTATGTGAGCAATTATTTCTAACAGGAACCATACAATTTCAGTTCTCAATCAGTCAAAGTAAGTCACAGTCATGAACCAAATAATACATGAGACAAAGCACATGTTTTAATGACCAAGAAAATATTGTAATTCATCATCGAAATTACGACCCCATTCTACCGCATGCACTTGCATAATCCATCATGCTTCTTTTTGTCTTAATTTTAATTGGCGGTTTCCACCCCTAACATCTACAGGCATAATTTCAATGCCTGTAGAATGAAAATGACAGATGTGCTGTTTGTGAGCCACACTCAGGTGCATGCACTGCTAATGGATATCTTGTATCTCCATTCTTCAGAGCCCTGAAGTGTTCAGCAATGCGATCTTTGAGCTTCCTGATAGTGCTCCCTATATACACTTTGTTGCATCGGCATATCACTGCATATACAACAAAAGTAGTATTGCAATCAATATGGGTCTTGATGGGAAATTTCTTGGAACCATTATAGCTGAAATCACGTATTCCATGTAGTGACAGTCTACACATGCTACAGTTTCCACATCGAAATGACCCCTTGTTGAGTAAATGTAGCCACGATGAAGTCTGCTCCTTTAATTTAGGATAACTGGGGCTAACTATGTTCTTAATTGTCATGCCCCTACGATAAGTAATCGATGGATGAGAGTCTACATATTGGCGTAGAATGGGGTCAGAACATATCATAAACCAATATTTTTTCAGAATTTGGTACATTTTTTTAGACCATGGATGGTAACCTGGGATTAATCTGATCAGATTTTTGTGATCTTTAATACCAGTCTTCTTAGACTGAAGTGTGTCTTTTCTAGCTAGTTTAAGAGCCCTAGTTTTCGCTCTTGCAACCACTTCATGTCCATATCCTCTTGAAAGAAACCTGCTCTCAATATCTTCTGCACAATGTACGAAGTCTACTTCCGCACTGCAGTTATGGCATGATCTGTAGAGTTCACCATAAGGAATTGCAATAACTTGCGATTTAGGATGTGCACTGTTGTAGTGTAAGACAGAGTTGCAAGACGTCTTTTTTCTGAACAGTTTACTGCAAAGTCTCCCATTGTTGACAAACAATATCAAGTCAAGGAACGTAATGTTGTTATGGCTGTAGTTGATTGTAAAGGATATATTATAGATATTATTATTCATGTGTGCAAAAAAGTCTAACAATTCAGTCTCACCACCAGTCCAAATGAATAGTAAGTCATCTATGTACCTTCCGTAGTAAATAATAAAAAGATGCCAGTGGGCCCCACCAGGGCCCCAGATGTGCACCGCCTCCATCCACCCCATAAAAAGGCAGGCAAAGGACGGCGCAAATCTTGAACCCATGGCAGTCCCACACGTTTGTCTGTACCATTGGCCATTAAACAAAAACACGTTATGTTCCAATACAAGTCTGGACATTGTAAGTATCATCTCTGTGTGCTCAAGTAATTCCACTGATCTTTTATAGAGAAAATACTTCAGAGCATTCAAGCCGTGCTCATGCCTTATGTTTGTATAAAGTGATGCCACATCCATAGTGACGAGCATCATATTCGATTCCCAGGCAAAGCCATTCAAAATAATGAAGAACGTGTTTTGTATCCCTGATATTTGAGGGTAAATTCAAGACATACGTATAGTAAAAAAATATCTACGAATTCCGCCAATTTTTCGGTTGGCCCCCCTATACCTGATACTATGGGCCGTCCGGGGGGAGAGAGGGCATCTTTATGAACCTTTGGTAAGGTATACAGACAAGGGAAACGAGGACGATGTACAGTCATATATTTAAACTCATCGTCACTAATAATGGTCTCATGGTGCCATTGTTTAAGATGACCATTGATCTTAGCAGTGATCGAGGAAATTGGATTATGTGGTAATTTAGTATACCAGTCTTTGTTGTCAAGTTGACTTAAGATTTCATTGTCATATTTACTCTTATCCATCAAAACGACATTTCCTCCCTTGTCCACCTCCTTAACGACAAGGGAGGAATCATCCGCAAGATTCCTAAGTGCAGTTCTTTCTTTAGATGTCAAATTATTTATGATTATACTATGGCGACTTCAACACTGAGAACTTGGTTGTTAAACTTACACTATTTGTTTTGGTTGGATTCCTTACAGATTGTGACAATACATTTATTTAGATTCTTCCACTACTCCCTGCAACCTCACAAAAAATGCTCATGCAAGGTCTAATACTGTCTAGATTAGACTACTGCAATGCCCTTTTTTTGGCCGCCCCTGAAGCTACGCTCAATGTCCTGCAGCAAACACAAAATGCCGCTGCAAGGATACTCACGGGAACCCCCCGTAGAGTTTCAGCCAAACCTGCCCTAAAGACATTGCACTGGCTGCCGATCCGAGACAGGGTCAAATTCAAAACCTTATGTACCACCCACAGAGCCATGCAAAATCAAGGACCCCCAATGCTTAAATCTATGATCTGCCCATACATACCTAACAGACCCTTACGTTCAGCGCAAGGCAACCTGGCTAAGGTTCACCGAATTAAAAGAGCTCGAACCGGTGGACGCCGTTTTTCGGTGATCGCCGAAACCCTCTGGAATTCTCTTCCAATCCAACTCCGGTCTGAACCTAATCATATGAGATTCCGAAAACTTCTCAAAACTCACCTCTTCCCGCAATAACCTTTCCTCTTCTGCTTCTATCCTCAGGTGTTTGTCCGCAATCTCAGCGCTGGGACGCTTCCGGGCAGCCATGCGCTATAGAAGTCCCATATTCATTCATTCATTCAGAGGTTGATAAGATTTCTCCTCTCAACGACAACTTGTTAGAATAGCAATAGGTGAGTGTTTGCTCTGGGTACATCTTCCTTCTACCTTTTCCTCTTTCTCTCTGATATAAATTAGAGTGTATCACTTTTTGTGATATATAACTTAGGGCAACTAATGCCAGGATGACTCCAGTCACTGCACTTTTTTCCTGTCTTGAGCAATGTATTCGTTGGTGTGGTGTTGGTTAACTTGGTCTTTACGGTTTGCTCTAAACTTTGATCACATAGATCCTTTTGTTGGTTTTTTCTAACACTAGGCAATGATTGGTGTTTCTTTTATGATTTTCAAAATATTGGGTTTTTGCTTTTTACTTTAGATTTTTACCTACTTGCCTTGGTTTTTTCAGCCACTTTTGTATTCAATTCACTTTGATGAAAATTGTCAAACTTGGTTGATAGGATATTTTTATATTCAACTTTGTAACTCTGATTACTTCTGATTGTGATTATTATGACGTTCTAGCCCTGAAGAAGTCTGTGGTCTATAGGACTTAAGACTAAACACGTGTTGGCGGCTAGATTTGCTATGAAGAATGACATCATAATAAATGACGAGAGGAAGACCATCTTGATTGTGATTTATTCAAGGAACCGATTGATTATTGCTACTAGTTCAGGATATATTTTGCTTTTTTGATTACATTGGGTATTGACTTTTCTTTACCTTTGGTTGATGGTGGATGGCCATCACCTTATCCTTGGAGATTGCCTTATTGCGACAACAGATTTTGTCCCAACCCAGCTCAATTTCCCACTCAGCCATCCCTTCTGTATCGTATGGTTTATTGAGTGTGCTGCGGGTTTGTGATTTGGCCTTGTGTCATTTACTTTCTAGATAGGTGCTCCATAAATGATAGAAACAAAGTGGCTGATGACTTGTTTAAAAGCTTGAATGCTGGTGCATCGGTCAACAAGGCCGTAGCACAGGGTACAAATAGATCAAATGAAGGTCTGAAATTGAAATTCATCAGATTAGAACGCCTGAAAAAAGTAGAGATCAGTAAATGGTGGGATGGGGCTACTTTGAAAGAATATCAGAGGTTAGACAGGATTCCCCGTGGCCTTAGGTCCCAGCTATTTCCCACGTACGATGATCTTGAAGAGGATCTGTTGCTAATTTGGGAAAAGGAGTTGATTGGTAACTCAATGAGAATAATGAATTTCTTGATAGAAAACTCAGAGAGAAAGGTTCTCAAAACCATCTCAGAGGTGGATGTCCTCGAGAAAGAAATAGCAGATTTGAATAAGGTAGAAGGGACAAAGAAGACTTATAAAATTCTCACAGGTATTTTGGAGAAGTATGAGGATGAGATTAAGCAAAGGAAAGCCCGTAAACTGAAACGTGACAAGCAAGATTACACTACCGGTTGGGTTTTTATCTTTGCTAAACGATTTGATGCCCTCATCAACAATGATACACTGACTGGGGATAGGAAAGCTTCATCTATGAGCAGCATTAATACAGCTTCTTCTAGTAGTGTGTCCATTAGTGGTGAAGAAGGAGCCACTAATGTTAATGAAGAACAAACAGGGAGCCACTCTTTTTTAAAGGAGGTGCAAAGAATTCGAATAGGAAATTCGAGACAGAGGGAACAAAGGGTAGACACTACAGTAAATCCAAGAGAGGAAAAAGGGGCGGCAGGAAATGCAGGCGAAAGGGAACGTTATCAGACACGCTCTTGGAAGGCCAATCAGAAAAGATAGAAGACAGTAGTGATATACAGGTCATTAATCTCTCTAGCAAAGATTTAACGGATGATATGCTCTCTGTCCTTAAGAAAGGATTACATTTTTGCCCTACAAGTAAATGTGACATAAATGATGTAAAAATTGATGTCTATAAGTTTGTGAGACAACTGAAAATTAGAAAGTTGTTTTTGGCAAATGGTGTTGATAAAGATCGAGTTTCAAATGTAGTATGTGGTGATGTAACGATTCAGGATGGTCATGCTACCAAAATGTTACTGTCTATTACCGAGAATGAGAACGATTCGATTACGCTACATCAGGTTTTGCAGGATTTAGACTGTTGTACCAACATGAGTGAAGACAGTGGACTTAAGGATAAATCCAAGTGGACACCACAGTTAGCTTGCGGCAACAACATTGACGCCTTTTACAAAAGTGTCAATAGAGAGCTAGATTTACTTGAAAAGAGGATTAATAAGACCAAACTATCACACTTTACCAATAATTTGACATCTAAAGAAAGAACTGCACTTAGGAATCTTGCGGATGATTCCTCCCTTGTCGTTAAGGAGGAGGACAAGGGAGTAAATGTCGTTTTGATGGATAAGAGTAAATATGACAATGGAATCTTAAGTCAACTTGACAACAAAGACTGGTATACTAAATTACCACACAATCCAATTTCCTCGATCATTGCTAAGATCAATGGTCATCTTAAACAATGGCACCATGAGACCATTATTAGTGACGATGAATTTAAATATCTGACTGTACATCGTCCTCGTTTCCCTTGTCTGTATACCTTACCAAAGGTTCATAAAGGTGCCCTCTCTCCCCCCAGGAGGCCCATAGTATCGGGTATAGGGGGAACAATGAAAAATTGGAGGAATTCGTATATATTTTTTTACAACCGTATGTCTTGAATTTACCCTCAAATATCAGGGATACAAAACACGTTCTTAATATTTTGAATGACTTTGCCTGGGAACCGAATATGATGCTCGTCACTATGGACGTGGCATCACTTTATACAAACATAAGTCATGAGCACGGCTTGAATGCTCTGAAGTATTTTCTCTATAAAAGATCAGTGGAATTTCTTGATCACACAGAGATAATACTTACAATGTCCAGACTCATATTGGAACATAACTTGTTTTAGTTTAATGGCCAATGGTACAGACACGTGTGGCACTGCCATGGGTTCCAGATTTGCTCCGTCCTTTGCCTGCCTTTTTATGGGGTGGATAAAGTCGGTGCACATCTGGGGCCCTGGTGGGGCCGACTGGCATCCTTTTATTAATTACTACGGAAGGTATATAGATGACTTACTATTCATTTGGACTGGTGGTGAGACTGAATTGTTAGACTTTTTTGCACACATGAATAATAATATCTACAATATGACCTTTACAATCAACTACAGCCAGAACAACATTACGTTCCTGGACTTGATATTGTTTGTCAACAATGGGAGACTTTGCAGTAAACTGTTCAGAAAAAAGACGTCTTGCAACTCTGTCTTACACTACAACAGTGCACATCCTAAATCGCAAGTTAATGCGATTCCTTATGGCGAACTCTACAGAGCACGCCGTAACTGCAGTGAGGAAGTAGACTTCGTACATTGTGCAGAAGATATTGAGAGCAGGTTTCTTTCAAGAGGATATGGACATGAAGTGGTTGCGAGAGCGAAAACTAGGGCTCTTAAACTAGCTAGAAAATACACACTTCAGTCTAAGAAGACGGGTATTAAAGATCATAAAAATCCGATCAGATTAATCACAGGTTACCATCCTTGGTCTAAATAAATTTACCAAATTCTGAAAAAATATTGGTTTATGATATGTTCTGACCCCATTCTACGCCAATATGTAGACTCTCATCTATTGATTACTTATCGTAGGGGCATGACAATTAAGAACATAGTTAGCCCCAGTTATCCTAAATTAAAGGAGCAGACTTCAACGTGGCTACATTTACTAAACAAGGGGTTATTTTCGATGTGGAAACTGTAGCATGTGTAGACTGTCACTACATGGAATACGTGATTTCAGATATAATGGTTCCAAGAAATTTCACATCAAGACCGATATTGATTGAAATACTACTTTTGTTGTATATACAGTGATATGCAGATGCAACAAAGTGTATATAGGGAGCACGATCAGGAAGCTCAAAGATCGCATTGCTGAACACTTCAGGACTCTGAAGAATAGAGATACAAGATATCCATTAGCAGTGCATGCACTTGAGTGTGGCTCACAAACAGCACATCTGTCATTTTCATTTCATGGCATTGAAATTATGCCTGCAGATGTTAGGGGTGGAAACCGCGAATTAAAATTAAGACAAAAAGAAGCACAATGGATTATGCAAGTGCATGCGGTAGAAAGGGGTCTTAATTTCAATGATGAATTACAATATTTTCTTGGTCATTAAAACATGTGGTTTGTCTCAGGTATTATTTGATTCATGACTGTTACTAACTTTGACTGATTTAGAACTGAAATTGTATGGTTCATGTTAGAAATAATTGCTCACATAACTAACTATATGGACATGGTGGCGTTCGTTTTCACTGCAGTCTGTATGATATAGTTTGTTTTGCGTTCTTGTTTTTTTGATTGTCTGTTTTTGGACATGTGATTATAAGTAATAAGCAGGTGGACATTAGGTTATGCCATCAGTACATCTCTTGACAAACCAAATTAATGCCAGCACTCTCTTCCTTTTTCTAGGACTACCGTGTTAATCCTAAAGTGGACATATTTCCCCGTCTGATATTGACTAAACTTTGTTTTGACTTGTTGGCACATTGAATATACACATGGTTGTATCTAGAGTTGTCTTATTATGACCCGTGGATGAGTAAGTGATACTACTGATGTTTGATTATGTTCGTTTTTTCATAATCACTGTATTCATGACATACTTGTTAGTGTTTATGATGTAACATCTTTACTGTTGACCTTGTTACTAAACACAGTACTTCATTTGCAATTTTCTCCATGTAAATCTACATGTTTAAGATAGGTTAGACTTGGGGTATACTAATATGGTATAAACTACACTTGCTGTTCTCTGTCACTTTTTGTTTTTAACTAACAACTCACCTGCAGGACTATATTTTCTCTTTGAAGCAAATATTACTGTCCGACCCAATTACTTGGATTTTCACGAGTTCTGACTGTTGCGCTCTTTCTTTTTCGATATTTTGATTATTCTTTGGTTTAATCATCAGGCACGGCTGACACGTTTTCCCTTTTGAATTAATACTATTTAAATGACTATGAGGCTTTCGTTGGTGTATACCTGACGTGATTTTATATATATATATATGCCTCTTTTTATAACTCTATACAACATATACTCTATTAACGATATGGCTATTTTCGAAAGTGTGACCGCTGAATATTTCCTCATTTAAAGATGGCATGGATTTTACACCGTCCTAGTGGCCGATAGATGTGATGGTTTGTGTTGGAAACCGGCTATTTCTGGTAGGCTAAGGCTTATGCCAAAGCCAGGCAGAAACCACCATTCCAGTCAGGGCAAGGAAGTCACACGCCAAGATAACCCCTGCTCACCCTCTAGGTAGCATGGCGCAAGCAGTCTAGGCTAAACTCTGAGGCGATGTGTAAAGCATTTGCATCAGCGCACGACAGCAACAACATACTAGGCACACCACAAAAGAGACTCCACACAAGGTTATATTAAAATAACTTTTGTATTGTCAAAACATATCAGATAGAAATCACACATGTACATTGTGCCAACTGTCACGGCAATATTCACAAGGGATTATTTACAAGACAGGGCCACATGGGCCACTGTCTGAATCCACACTTTGCAGATATAGAAATACTTGTCAGAAATTAGAATAAAAGTATATAAACTTCACTGTAACACAAAGTAACAGTTATAGATCACACCCAGTAACTACTGGGAACAGGTAAGTACATCCTACGCAACCCTAAACACCTTAGGAGCATGTCACGCAGGTACCCAGGACCTCCCTAGGACCACCTGTACTAGAAAGAACAACCACCTAAGGATGAAATCCACTTAGGGGTATAGCTCAAAACACACTACCCATGATGCATGAATATACATTCAGAGGAGTAGTAAAGAAAGAAAACACATGATGTATAGACCTACACATTCAGCGGTGTTCAGGACAGAGCACATGATGCAATTAAAATACAGTCAGGGGTGCAGCGCAAGAAGACACATGATGACTAAACATTCAGAGGTGTAGCGCAAGAAGAGAAAGACACATAATGCATGAAACATTCAGGGGTGTCAAAGTAAAGCGATAGCGCAAGAATCACATGATGTCTAAAAACATTCAGAGGTGTAAGATCAAGGTGCGTAATCATACTAAATGAATTACATTTCCTAGCACCACATCACAATGCGCCAAACTCACATTAGGCAAATACTATCACATGAGCCACTACCTGTGGCAGTCCCTAGGCCAACGGCCTTGTTGGGGCTCAGACGCCCTGAGTCTCAGTGTCAGGGTGCGCTGCCATGCAGCGCCAGTCTCAAAGTACCAAAAAGCCTAAACGTAGCAGGTGCCCACTAAGTGCTGGGCACCTGGAGAACAACAGAACTGAGCCAGGGCCCTCACTGGCCCTTCGGCGCCAACTGCGCCACTGCTGGAGCCACACAGGCTCTGGGCATAACACACATGCCCCAGACGTTGGATTCTCAAAGGCTCTAAAGCAATGATGCCAACCGTTGGAGCCACACAGGCTCTTAAAACACAGATGCCCCCATGAGCCTCACCGGACTCTAGCCCTCACACTCAGGGGCAGGAGGGGACGAGCACCGAAAATATGCCCCGAAGCCCCCCTCTCGAATATGGCCCTCTCGGGAGCCAAACGGGCTCGTACACATAATGCGGCCCCTCTGAGCCTCTCTAGGCTCATGCGCGTTGGGGCGACCCACTGCCAACTGGGGCCGCCCTTGAAGGCTTTGCAATGCGTTGGGGCGACCCACTGCCAACGGGGCCGCCCTTACTCGGCGCCTTGACCGGCACCGCACGCGAAGCAATGCGGGCCCTCAAGAGCCCCTCGCGGGCTCTGTGCTCACGGTGGGGCGGCCCACTGCCATTTGGGGCCGCCCTTCCTTGGTGCCTCGACCGGCACCCCGAGAACCCATCTGCTCCCTCACGGAGCAGCAGCATCACGGAGCCCCCCCAGCCCTCTTGACTCACCAGGCTGTTCTCGGCGGGGGCTCCTCTTCGCCCGGTCTCCCTCCCTGGGACCGGGTCTCTTCACCGGCAGCAGGCGGGGCTCTCCTTCGTTCGCGGTGGGGCAGGCACCGCCAATGTGCCTCGCGCCCCCGCCGCAAGTCTCCGCCTGCTGCTCCTCCTTCACTCGGGGCTCCCTCTGCACACGGGAGCCCCAGAAGCCGACCACACGCCTCTTCAGAGGCCGCCGGGTTCCCTCAGATCACGGGAGCCCGGCCGACCCGCCGCCATGCTTCTCCTCCGCCTCATCTCCCCCAGGTCACGAGCGATGGGCCAATCCCATCGCGGCTCCTTCGGCAAGCCCCCAGTGACGCGTAGCTTCCTCGGCCAATCGGAGCGCGGCTCCTGCCGAGAGACGGCCAATCAGGTCGCGGCCCCTTCGTGGCTTCGTCCACGGCCGCGCACAGGCAGACGGCGGCTCCTGGACCCCTTTAGGCCCCCGGGCAGCGGCAATCACGGCGTGGGCAGCCGAAGTTAAATAACACTAAGAATAAGCGAAGTGGGAACTCGCCAGGCGGGCAAAGCGCTCCTCAGCGCTATCATCAAAATAAAGCGCTCTTCCAGGGCTGCCAGCACCAAAGCGCTTTCAAGGCTCTAGAACACAAAGTCCCAAAGTCCTTCCAGCAATGCAGCTCCACCATGCTGCACAAAGGTCCCAGAGAGTCTCAGCGGGCTAAGCAAAAGTCCCCCCATCAGCCCAGGCAGGCAGGAGGGTCCCCCAGGAGTCCAGGAATCCAGGTATCCAGGGGCTGGGCAGCGCCCACCCCTGGTAGATCCGAGTCAGCCACAAGAGCCAGGACAAGAACATTTTGGAAGGGGCAGAGCCCCTTCTTATACACAGAAAAAGCTTTGAAGCCTTTGAAGCTTTCGTGCAAGGCGAGCCCTAAGCTCTGGGAGTATCTGGTTTCCCTCCCCTGTCAGCCTCAGGTCAGAGGTGACAGGGGGCCATCGGGAGGGAGAGTCATCCAGGGTGGGCCGACAGACACAGCCTGGCACCACCAGAGCTCTTTCCACTCCTCCCTAACAGCAGATGGGGGGCCTTTCATCTACGCCCTCCTCCGGGGCCTTGCGGACCCTGCAGACCCTGTTCTACTCAAACCAGACAGTCCATCTACCAACAGGCCCAGGCATGCCTGGGCAGACTCACCAGCCAATCACACGCTAGCACCAACTTACACAATTATGCCAACTTCCAAAAGTGGTACTTCTAGACTAGACACAGTCATGCTGCATACATCATTTTGCAGCATTCATTCTCACGAGTTCATACATATCAAACTCGACCCTGCACTCCCCATGCATCAGGAATCTACCATGGGCATACATATTCCCAGTCATTCCTATGGGAGGGCAGGTCACTCACCATCCATACACAGAAAGCACACGCACTTTACACTGTACCACAGTGAAAAAGTGCGCAGAGGCCTACAATCACCAATCCAGGTTCCAAAAACAGGCTAGGAAAAAGCAAAAAGTCACGGGGTAAACCTGCCCAAAGGACCGGGTCCAACACATCCCCCTTCCAGCCAAAACGCAGGGTAGACCAATCAATACACTGATGGTCTTCAATGCTTTGGGCGACAAAACCACGGAGACGGGCCTGCAGGGCAGGGCCACCTTACAGTTTTTCGCCACTCGGAACCCACAGGGATTTCCCTCAACAAAAGCTCTCTGACACAACTAGGATACCCCACTGGTACACACTAGTCATCCACAGCCAGGACCAGGCCCGAGGCCATACAAACATCACAGGTCCTAACCAATCCACAGAGTGGGGGCAGAAGCCCCTGGCACACAATAGCCAATCTCCACTCTCTCTCTCAGGGTAGCTACACTACCACTGATCCTATACCCTAGGGACCACACCCTCAGGCTGACTAGAGGTCACGGGCAAGCATGCCCCACCCTACCTCTACTCCATCAATGTTAAAACTGGGGGTCTCCAGTTGGCAGAGGTAAGTACCTTAGACCAAGTAGGGACCCTTGCTTCCAGTCATGGTGAAGGAATAACCCTCACAGCGAAGCACTCACCAGAACACAACTCTCCTACCAGATCAGGACCTCACTCCGTCACTGGTCTATCACCTGGAAACGATTCCACTTCTGCGGTACAAAGCACACAGCACCAGTCCCTCTTCAAGCAGGTGGGGGGACACAGCACACAGCAAAGCCCCCTTTCGTCTACCTTAGTGGAAACAACAAACTGCAGGTGGGCCCCCGAACACACAGCAAGGGCCGCCTCCTCAGTCTCTTCAGTTGATCCACTTTAGTAGAGACTCCTCTTGACCTAGAAGTTTCCTAATCTCCCAACCTAGGATTTACACCCTTAAGTTGCACCGGGGTCAGAAGTACACCGTCCTTCTGCACCCCCTTCCAGTTCCACTATCACAGGCACAGTATGTCTCAGGCTAGACAGAGCACACGCCAGCGGCGTAGCAGTGACACACTCTCCTCCAGTACTCCCTATCACAGGGTGATTCTCAGTATGTTCCAGGCTAGACAGAGCACACGCCAGCGGCGTATCAGCAACACACTTTCCTCCCACCGGGGTCAGAAGTAAGGACACCCTCCCTCTGCACCCCCCTCCAGAGTTCTGCACCCTCCCACCTGGGAGCGGTACCCCTGGAAGTCAACAACCGGTCAGGACACTGACTACAGATGCCCTTCCTTCCAGGTCAGGCTGAACCTGAACCTGGCCTCCCCCCTCCTCGGGGAATAACCTCCAGAGGCCCCACAAATGGTCAAGCACTCTAGACGGTCAAATGCCCAGCGAACCAGGACTTCTGCACCCTCCACTTAGGAGCGGTACAGCCCAATACTAGGACCGCCGGAGTTCTGATTACAGACACTCCCCGTCCTCTTGACACAGGAAGATCCTCCTCAAATGACTTAGAAGTACAGCCTAGGCCCCTGACCTGGCGCTCCCTTAGGGAACCCTCCAGGCCCCGAGACAGGGTTTCGGGCCAACGTGGGACACACCGTCCCACACTCACTCCGCCTCCACTGAGACAGGACTTGAGCCCCTACACCCCTATCATCCTAATGGGACATAGCTGGGCTACACATGAACCTCTTCACCTACACAGGATCATCAGATACACAAGCCACTACTTTTAGAATCACTTTCTAATGTCTCTGCACGACATCCAGCACACCGCCAGACATCCACCTTCTTGTCCAATGCCTCTGCAGGACGTCCTGCACACCACCAGAGGTACACCTCACGTGCAAGCTCCTTAAAAAAAACTCACACGAACTCCTCCAGTTCAAGACACCACTCATCCACACACTCCCCCTCCAGACTGGTGAGACAGTTCCTCACTGCCTCTGACTCTCAACCTGTCACTCTCTTACTGAGCACCAGGCACCATACTCTGGGAACGGGGAATGGGAATTCACGCACTGGACACATTTAAGCTGCCACCACTGGATCCTACCATACTGGGGAATCCAGACACACACACTACACTCAGGAAATAACCACCCTCCTGAGCAAGCAATTTCTCCTCCACCCTCCCTCTCTTCCATCTACCCGCACAGGGACAGGAACGGGAATTGGACACTGGACCCAGCAAGGGATTCCTAACCTATGGGAACCTCCCCTATCTACTGGCGTCCCGCCCTGTCATTTTCTCTCATCTGCCACTAAACATAAAGCGCAGGAACACCATCTGAAAATGACACTTTTGAGGAAAAATAAAATCAAAAACAATAATCCCAAATATGTGACTATCTGAAAAACGCAGAGTTTTTGTAATGTAGCCAGTTGTCGCTATGGCACTGGGCAAATGCAAGTCCAAATCCCACCGCTGAAACACCAATGTTGGAAACCGGCTATTTCTGGTAGGCTAAGGCTTATGCCAAAGCCAGGCAGAAACCACCATTCCAGTCAGGGCAAGGAAGTCACACGCCAAGATAACCCCTGCTCACCCTCTAGGTAGCATGGCGCAAGCAGTCTAGGCTAAACTCGGAGGCGATGTGTAAAGCATTTGCATCAGCGCACGACAGCAACAACATACTAGGCACACCACAAAAGAGACTCCACACAAGGTTATATTAAAATAACTTTTGTATTGTCAAAACATATCAGATAGAAATCACACATGTACATTGTGCCAACTGTCACGGCAATATTCACAAGGGATTATTTACAAGACAGGGCCACATGGGCCACTGTCTGAATCCACACTTTGCAGATATAGAAATACTTGTCAGAAATTAGAATAAAAGTATATAAACTTCACTGTAACACAAAGTAACAGTTATAGATCACACCCAGTAACTACTGGGAACAGGTAAGTACATCCTACGCAACCCTAAACACCTTAGGAGCATGTCACGCAGGTACCCAGGACCTCCCTAGGACCACCTGTACTAGAAAGAACAACCACCTAAGGATGAAATCCACTTAGGGGTATAGCTCAAAACACACTACCCATGATGCATGAATATACATTCAGAGGAGTAGTAAAGAAAGAAAACACATGATGTATAGACCTACACATTCAGCGGTGTTCAGGACAGAGCACATGATGCAATTAAAATACAGTCAGGGGTGCAGCGCAAGAAGACACATGATGACTAAACATTCAGAGGTGTAGCGCAAGAAGAGAAAGACACATAATGCATGAAACATTCAGGGGTGTCAAAGTAAAGCGATAGCGCAAGAATCACATGATGTCTAAAAACATTCAGAGGTGTAAGATCAAGGTGCGTAATCATACTAAATGAATTACATTTCCTAGCACCACATCACAATGCGCCAAACTCACATTAGGCAAATACTATCACATGAGCCACTACCTGTGGCAGTCCCTAGGCCAACGGCCTTGTTGGGGCTCAGACGCCCTGAGTCTCAGTGTCAGGGTGCGCTGCCATGCAGCGCCAGTCTCAAAGTACCAAAAAGCCTAAACGTAGCAGGTGCCCACTAAGTGCTGGGCACCTGGAGAACAACAGAACTGAGCCAGGGCCCTCACTGGCCCTTCGGCGCCAACTGCGCCACTGCTGGAGCCACACAGGCTCTGGGCATAACACACATGCCCCAGACGTTGGATTCTCAAAGGCTCTAAAGCAATGATGCCAACCGTTGGAGCCACACAGGCTCTTAAAACACAGATGCCCCCATGAGCCTCACCGGACTCTAGCCCTCACACTCAGGGGCAGGAGGGGACGAGCACCGAAAATATGCCCCGAAGCCCCCCTCTCGAATATGGCCCTCTCGGGAGCTAAACGGGCTCGTACACATAATGCGGCCCCTCTGAGCCTCTCTAGGCTCATGCGCGTTGGGGCGACCCACTGCCAACTGGGGCCGCCCTTGAAGGCTTTGCAATGCGTTGGGGCGACCCACTGCCAACGGGGCCGCCCTTACTCGGCGCCTTGACCGGCACCGCACGCGAAGCAATGCGGGCCCTCAAGAGCCCCTCGCGGGCTCTGTGCTCACGGTGGGGCGGCCCACTGCCATTTGGGGCCGCCCTTCCTTGGTGCCTCGACCGGCACCCCGAGAACCCATCTGCTCCCTCACGGAGCAGCAGCATCACGGAGCCCCCCCAGCCCTCTTGACTCACCAGGCTGTTCTCGGCGGGGGCTCCTCTTCGCCCGGTCTCCCTCCCTGGGACCGGGTCTCTTCACCGGCAGCAGGCGGGGCTCTCCTTCGTTCGCGGTGGGGCAGGCACCGCCAATGTGCCTCGCGCCCCCGCCGCAAGTCTCCGCCTGCTGCTCCTCCTTCACTCGGGGCTCCCTCTGCACACGGGAGCCCCAGAAGCCGACCACACGCCTCTTCAGAGGCCGCCGGGTTCCCTCAGATCACGGGAGCCCGGCCGACCCGCCGCCATGCTTCTCCTCCGCCTCATCTCCCCCAGGTCACGAGCGATGGGCCAATCCCATCGCGGCTCCTTCGGCAAGCCCCCAGTGACGCGTAGCTTCCTCGGCCAATCGGAGCGCGGCTCCTGCCGAGAGACGGCCAATCAGGTCGCGGCCCCTTCGTGGCTTCGTCCACGGCCGCGCACAGGCAGACGGCGGCTCCTGGACCCCTTTAGGCCCCCGGGCAGCGGCAATCACGGCGTGGGCAGCCGAAGTTAAATAACACTAAGAATAAGCGAAGTGGGAACTCGCCAGGCGGGCAAAGCGCTCCTCAGCGCTATCATCAAAATAAAGCGCTCTTCCAGGGCTGCCAGCACCAAAGCGCTTTCAAGGCTCTAGAACACAAAGTCCCAAAGTCCTTCCAGCAATGCAGCTCCACCATGCTGCGCAAAGGTCCCAGAGAGTCTCAGCGGGCTAAGCAAAAGTCCCCCCATCAGCCCAGGCAGGCAGGAGGGTCCCCCAGGAGTCCAGGAATCCAGGTATCCAGGGGCTGGGCAGCGCCCACCCCTGGTAGATCCGAGTCAGCCACAAGAGCCAGGACAAGAACATTTTGGAAGGGGCAGAGCCCCTTCTTATACACAGAAAAAGCTTTGAAGCCTTTGAAGCTTTCGTGCAAGGCGAGCCCTAAGCTCTGGGAGTATCTGGTTTCCCTCCCCTGTCAGCCTCAGGTCAGAGGTGACAGGGGGCCATCGGGAGGGAGAGTCATCCAGGGTGGGCCGACAGACACAGCCTGGCACCACCAGAGCTCTTTCCACTCCTCCCTAACAGCAGATGGGGGGCCTTTCATCTACGCCCTCCTCCGGGGCCTTGCGGACCCTGCAGACCCTGTTCTACTCAAACCAGACAGTCCATCTACCAACAGGCCCAGGCATGCCTGGGCAGACTCACCAGCCAATCACACGCTAGCACCAACTTACACAATTATGCCAACTTCCAAAAGTGGTACTTCTAGACTAGACACAGTCATGCTGCATACATCATTTTGCAGCATTCATTCTCACGAGTTCATACATATCAAACTCGACCCTGCACTCCCCATGCATCAGGAATCTACCATGGGCATACATATTCCCAGTCATTCCTATGGGAGGGCAGGTCACTCACCATCCATACACAGAAAGCACACGCACTTTACACTGTACCACAGTGAAAAAGTGCGCAGAGGCCTACAATCACCAATCCAGGTTCCAAAAACAGGCTAGGAAAAAGCAAAAAGTCACGGGGTAAACCTGCCCAAAGGACCGGGTCCAACAGTTTGTAGCTACTCAGTCCTATTTTGATGTTACTGATCGGGACACTATAAATTGCAATTTCAACATGGCGCCCACGCTATACGCTGTTTGCTGATAGATGCGTCGGACTACAACGTGTCCGAGCTGAGTCTCGGTTTTTGATCCGATGTAATTTGAGGCTGCTGATCTATCGGGACATTTTACGGTAGAATTTTAAGTCTGAGATCACCAATATCCCAACGTAATTAATTCTCCGTTTAAGAAATTTGTCGAACTCGCCAGATGGTATCATTCACTAGAATTATCGGTACACTTAACATATTTGAGACAGGATAGTGGTCTCTACGTCAAGACTTTTATGTATATTTTAACCTTCGGGGTGAATAACGACCCTATTATTTATGAGGTCGGAGATTTTGATTAATGTCACTTTTTAAGGTTAAGTTGAATACGGAATATTGGATTTATTTTGTCCATGTTGCCTGTATCTGGATATATAGGACTGATTTCTTGTTTTAATAGTAGACCAATGTATACCACTTACATTGGGTAGATGAGCAAATACGTATTTTTGATATAGATTAGTTTTAAAGTTACTTTTACTCTATATGCGATTTATTAATATGGATTTGTGATGGGTTACAAACTGAATTTAATTTTGTTGAGGACTGGGTCTTTCTAGTGTGATCTGATCACAGTAAGGCTTTTTTGGGGTCAGATAGGACAGAAACTCATGGAGAGTTATGTTTCTCTCGTTATGAACATTAGGTCGCTTTGGGGCTCTTTTGTGACTGTGAAGATTTACCAGATTCGTGATCTACTTTTCAAGAGTTTCTTGATCCTATAGTGAGTGACATCACATTATGATTATACTATGGTGACTTCAACACTGAGAACTTGGTTGTTATACTTACTCTATTTGTTTTGGTTGGATTCCTTACAGATTGTGACAATACATTATTTAGAGGTTGATAAGATTTCTCCTCTCAACGACAACTTGTTAGAATAGCAATAGGTGAGTGTTTGCTCTGGGTGCATCTTCCTTCTACCTTTTCCTCTTTCTCTCTGATATAAATTAGAGTGTATCACTTTTTGTGATATATAACTTAGGGCAACTAATGCCAGGAGGATTCCAGTCACTGCATTTTTTCCCTGTCTTGAGCACTGTATTTGTTGGGTTGTATGATCTTACAACGAACTCCGTTGTAACGCATGCCTTTACCACGCATGCGTTACAACGGAATACTATATTCACGCTTTTCCTTCTCCACGTTTTTTCCGTGGTGACGTCATAAATAGAAAAAAAAAACGGCCGTTTCCTTCTCCTGCGCCGCCGATTTCCTGCACATCTCCTCTAAAGGTTAGTGGTTTATTTTTGGGGGGGCAAGCCCCCCCAAGCCCCCCTTTTTTATTTTTACCCTTTACCACACATGCCTTTACTACGTACATCGTAGTAAAAGTATGCGTGGTAAAGGCAGTCGTTGTAACCACGCATGCGTTGTAATGCATGCGTGGTTATGGTTTTCGTTGAAACGGCCTCGTTGTAGTGGCCGTTTCCCATTTGTTGGTGTGGTGTTGGTTTACTTGGTCTTTACGGTTTGCTCTAAACTTTGATCACATAGATCCTTTTGTTGTTTTTTTCTAACACTAGGCAATGTTTGGTGTTTCTTTTATGATTTTCAAAATTTGGGGTTTTTGCTTAGATTTTTACCTACTTACCTTGTTTTTTTCAGCCACTTTTGTATTCAATTCACTTTGATGAAAATGGTCAAACTTGGTTGATATGATGTTTTTATATTCAACTTTGTAACTCGGATTACTTCTGAGTGTGCTTATTATGACGTTCTAGCCCTGAAGAAGTATGTGGTCTATACGACTTAAGACGAAACACGTGTTGGCGGCTAGATTTGCTATGAAGAATGACATCATAATAAATGACGATACGAAGACCATCTTGATTGTGATTTATTCAAGGACCGGATTGATTATTGCTACTAGCTCAGGATATATTTTGCTTTTTTGAATACTGTGTGTGAATGTCCTTTTACTTTGCGTTTGTATATAAATGCTTCTTTTTCATAAAAGCAACAATTTGATTGGCCAATCATTTATTGGTGCTGCTGGCCGTATTTTGAGTTGTAAGCCTGTGTACACTTCCATGTGCCTATCCCTCCCCTCTCCACCCACGAGACACCTTGAACTGCTCGACCCATGCTACGACCGAGTCAAGTGCTGAAGGGATACTTGGTCCATTTGCTCACGATCCGTAGCAGGTTGTGCCTCGAGTAAAAGGTCTCAACCCCTACAGTTGGGCCCAGTAGCTCTTCTTGCCCCTTGGCCCTGTGAACAGGGATACGACAAACTGATTGATATCAGACAGGAGGCAAAGTTCATCGAGTCAGACAGATGCACGGAGCAAACAGTTCAGGAGGGAATCTCACTCTTTTCAGATATTCTACTAAATGCATCAACAGTGCCTCCCATCACAATAATATATTCTTTCTACTTACTATTCTGACGCTCGGATTCCATATGGCCTATGTCACAATTCACTATGAGATGTCACCATTGCAATTTCTTTATGCCAATTCGTGGTTTATGATTGCATATTATTTTCTCCCTAGTTGCAGTTTGATCTTTATTCACATTTCACAGCGGCCTTGTACCTGTGGACTCCGTCTGCTTGCCATTCACCCATTATGCAAGGCCTTCTGTTTTTCATCTCTTCTACTACAGTTTATCTGCTCCTCTCGGCATCTGCCCATTCAAGCATGTCTCTGATCGAAATCTGTATTCGTGGACAATGTGATGGAGCACCAGTGATTTACTATTTTTCTCCTCACAAGTATCATCCCAAGCATATTCAATTTATGTTTCTTTATCCCCTTAATGAGCTTTGATACTACTCCCAATAAGCATAGCCTGGGTGCTCAGGAATACCACCTGGTACGGATCTATCACCCCCAGTGTTTCCATCGAATAACTTTCTACAATTTTACAGATCGATCCATCTGCAGGAAATCTGCCTCTAATTCTTCCCATCAAAGTTACGCAGCCGCCTCCTCTCAGGTACATTTTTACCAATTTCGGTGGGGTGCGATACAACCTGTGTAGATGCATACATGTACGGGTATCTGTTGCTCATGGGGTCTATATTTACCAAAGGTCTACAAACTGTGCATACAGGACAAACTGACAAGGTCACACTCTGATGTTCTCTTGTGCTTCTTCAAATGTGATGAGTCAGTGGGGTATAGAGCATATGTCCTGCATCTGCCTTCTATCCATCACACCACTGATATCTTGGGTCATTTGAACAAACAGCAGCAAACTCCTCAACTCCATCTCCTTTCAAAACCGGGGCCTTTTCATCAAGTTTCTCAACATTCTCTCCTATAAATTCCCTACTTTCCAGATGTCATAAGAATAATCATGGGGTATGATTCCTTCCATCATGAGTGGCTCTTTCAAAGGAGTCTAATCCAATTATGTGGTTGTGGATCATGTGATGATGCACCAATGAATTACTATTATTCTCCTGACAAGTATCGTACTAAAAATATTACATTTATGTTTCTTTATCCACTTATTGAGCTTTTATACTACTACCAGTAAGCACTACCTGGGTGCTCAGGAATACCACCTGGGACGGATCAACCCCAGTGTTTGGGTCTAATACCTTTCTACAGTTTAACAGCTCGATCCACATGCAGGAAATCGGCTTCTAATTTCCAATCTTCTTCCATTTTGTCCCCCAATCACCCTCAATGTCAAACCATCTAAAAGGCATGCTGGAGCTGTGACACAATATATTTCCAGGTCAGGCAAGCCAGGCATCAGCTTTCTCAACTTTGCTTCTACATTTCTGCACTCTCAAGGTCACCAAAACTAAATGGGGGGTTTATCCCTCGCCCCGTAGACAGTATTTTTGCAAGTGCTGTTGTTTCCATAATTGAGAGCGTTAGCGTCTTCCAGAATGACACTAAGCCCTCAAGCGCATTTCCGTTTGCATGGAAACACATCTTAACTTTTTCATTACTATTCCTCCCTTCCTCAAAGCTAATCTTACTCAGCAGCCCAACGGTTCCACAACCAAGACAAACAGCAGAGACGTTAGAGGGACGCCTTGTCTGTCTCCGCTTTTTATTAGCTCTCCAACATCACTTGTCCTGACTTCAACCTAGTCGTTGGCTGTATAGTAGCTGTATCCAGTCACAAAAATGACCCAAATCCCACGTGTTTCCAGTGCATGCAACATGTATTAACACCCTGACATATCAAAGACCTTTCTATATTTAAAACAGCCAAATTATAAAATTGCTCCACTCTGTTTAGGGAGTGGATCACATCTGAAAGTCTTCTTAAATTATGGGTAGTGCTTCTATGTGGTATAAAACCCACACTGATTAGGCTATATTAAGAACTACACATTTTCTGCAGCCCCAGGAGCCTCGCCTAGCAGCATCAGCTCAAAACAGGTACACATTTGCAATTGGCCAACAGCAAATAAAGTCGAAGCTATCACTGTACTCTACATAACATGAAACAAATCATATAGCACTAGCAGATTTATAACTATTTATGAAATACAACCGTCTCATGCTGAAAGATGACAAATGTAGCGAAACGTAGCAAATGGTATGTTACAGTAACTTATAAAGCAATATATTAACATATATACTAGTAAGAGGCCCACATAGAGTCTTTGCCCAATAACACTAAACAGCCTGCTTCAACTATTCCTTCAACTACCACCAACAGCTTGCGGGTGGAAGCTTCATTGTAGATGCATACAAATTATTTAGACCCTGGCAGTAGGGGGAATTAGATTTGTGTGCTACGAGAACATTTGCTAAGAAACATATGAATAATAAAATGTTGATAAAAATTGATGGATACAGACTAAATGATGACATTTTCTGTATACAATAAGAAAATAGGTATGTAAAGTGCTGATCAAATAATCGGCAGCAATGTTATGTTTCTTAAGTTTGCATCTCTCTTACACAAAATTAAGCATAAGTAAATGCAGTGACTGAATCAATATGATACCATTAACATTGCATGTGATTGTCAATGCTTCTGGAATAAAGCACATGATCTTGTAAATATAAGAATGACAAGAATATATATATATTTTAATCTACCTACCATCTGTAATACAAAACCACCTTTTCAAGAACTGCCTATACAATCCTACACAATACTCAACTGCAAAAGCTAGAACAATGTCACCTATTCCTTATCAGCTTAATGTGAAATCCATAGACCTCAACAATCCATACTAAGATCACCCACTTGTCTACCACCTCAATTCAGTTATAGTGGTAAAACCTTCCTCTCTCACAATGGAAAAAGTAATATGCAGTAGGAAATATTCTCCAGTGACAGGACACTGGTTCCAAGTTAGCTATCGATTTACTCTGTTTGAGACAGCAAGTTTAAGTCACTTTAGTCAGATTCACTATGCACAGTAAGACAAGCAGCTCTTGAATAAATGCTGTGTACTTCAGTATACAGGAAAGTATGCCAGTTTCGTTAGATTTACATACATGCCAACATTTCAGAAGTGGAAAGTGGGAGATTTTAGAAAAATAATGGGGACATTGTTTTTCTCCCATTAACTTCTATCGAGGCCTGGATCAAGCCTACTGTCATGTATGGGACTTAGTGTGCCACCGCAGGGTCGGATATCAGAAACGCAGATACATGTTCTTTATCCTCTTCCCTGTCAGGAGCACGGAGAAAGCGCAGGCAGAGCATCCATGACAAAACTGTTGTGCACTGGCCTGCAGGAGCAGGTTACTGTAAGTGCATACTACGAGTCTCACTAGACCAGGCTTCTCCAACAAGTAGCTTGTGAGCTACAGGTAGCTCTCCAGCTACCTGTGAGTAGCTCTCCTGTGTGCAGCTCAGTCTTCAAAATTAGAAGCTTTTGTTTGTTGAATTAATATAGGTATACCAACATTTACAAGTGAGTGTTTGATCTGAAAATACACAAATTTTCAGAACACATCATTTCCAAAATCTTTTTCATGTGGATATTTAAATGATAAATCATGCAGCCTTGAGAGACGTATTACTAATATTATTACCTTGATGCCAAGAGGCATTCCAGCTGTGGCTGTGTTGTATTACTGTTGTGGAGGAATTCGAAATTGACTAAGCCTTTTTTACATTACTTTTAGCAATCCTGCAGTGGGATAATCATGGCTGGTAACCTTGCACGAGAGGTCACTAATGTACTCTTATCGGATGTGTGCAACACTAATTATATTAGCAGCTCGGGATGACTTCCACTGAACATAAGTAGCTCTTGTGAGTGAAAAGGTTGAAGAACCCTGCAGGCCAATCCCAGCTGCAGCCGGCTGAGGAATCGGGTCTTTGAATGTAGGACTCAGGAGGTGGAAGATTAGCCTTGAAAATCAGTAGTCCCCCATCTGATTTTGGGGGTTGGCATATGTTGATTTAATGCGTAGAGTAATCCCTTTTAAGATCTAGGTCAATTTTTATCTTCTCATTCTAGGTCATTTTTTTGACACACCAAAACATGGTGGCCTACCTAAATACATTCGTTTTTTATATACCTTTAATTATTTAATTTCGAATGTAGTCAACTAAAAGGCTCATTTGTGGTTTTTATTTTTGTAACAGAAATAAAAGCTTTAGGGTCAAAATACATATTTTTCTCAGATCCTGAAGCTGCGAAATGACGCCACACGCCACATTCTATACGTGGCCCAGCCATTTATTAGTCTGGCAGTTGCTGAATCAGCGTTCATGGGCCTCGACTTATATGGATATCTAAATTATTCCTTTGGTGCACTGGAAGTAACTATCAAGAAGCCCCTGACCTGTCATGGTAGCATCTAGTAACATCAAATGTGCCAGTACCAAGGTTTGTACTCAAATTATTGTATCTCTCTTGATACTATTGCAAAGGATATAGTGAAGTGTATACCAAAGGGACTTCAGCTGAAGATCTTCATAGCCAGCAAGTAAGTGATTTCTCCAGACCTGTTCCGTGTCAAGGCCATACCTGGAAAGCGCACGCAGGCGCATCTTGGTAGCAATATCCTTTTCCAATGAGCCGGTCTTCACTTCTTCTGTGCACTCATACAAGTGCCTCCCACATGCCCACATCAAAGACGTAGTGGGACTCCAAGCAAGAGAAATCCTCTCAAATACAGTGAAGTCCGACATGGACCTTGTAGGAGTCACAACTACCATTCTGTTCTGGCTGGTTGGATGCCATGCAAATGAAGCAATATAGTTCTCACAGGGCTGAACACTTCTTTCAATTATAGTAGGCTCAGTTTCATCTCCAATGGGAGTCGGTGTGTGCTGCATATCATACAGTCGAATAATGTTACTGTCCCTGGTTAAGGTAGCTAACAGACCAGTTCTGGTTGGACACCAGGCCACCTTGGTTAAGGGTTTAGGTTGCTCTGTCAAAGTTAAAACAGGTTTTTCGAATTTTCGAAGGTCCCATATTGCAACCTGCCCTTCAAAGAAAGATGCAACTCTATCATGGAAGTAGGGGTCCACAGTCACGCCTTGAACCGCTTTCGTATTAACAAACATCTTTTGGCTTGTATTTCTCAAGTCAAATATTGCCAGATTTCGATGCATACCAGCTAAAAGTAACTTTTGGTCCCGTGGAAGCCAGCAAAGAGAGAGACAGGCATCATTTTGACCTAGTTCATAGAGGGGTTTGGTTACAACCAACCCAGCTTCAGCCTCGCCAGCTGCAAGCCTCACTTTCTCCAAAGGAACAGCAGCATCAGGCACATATTTGCTGCTGATATCCCAGATCAAAACTGAAAAGTCTGCTCGATGCTTATCAAGGCCTGCGGCAAGCCAATTGCTGTCCAGTGGATTCCATGCTAAGGTATTACATTGTCGAGCATGCTTTGGAACAAACTCTTTCCCAATCAAGTCTTTGCATTTAGAGTTATGATCTTGGCCAAGGCTGGTCAGAACAACTCGGCCATTTGCTTGTCCAACTGCCAAGAGGCACTCTGGGTCATACTTTGGGTACCATGCCACACATTTCATGTAAGGAGTGTCTGAATTTATTGCCAGCAGCGTAGCTGTTGTTTCTTCAGAAAGTCTAAGGGATCCTGCTTTTAGTTCTGAATTTGAACTTGTAGCTGCCTCAATGTGATAAAGGCTCAGCTCAGAATCACAAACAACAAATCTGTCCACATGATGCGGTGCCCAGAGGATATCAGGCTTGGAGCCACTCATTTCTGCAGCTGAAGAGTAGTGGAAGAGTGTGAGCCACAGGATTTAGGAAGTGTTCTGTAAAGAAATGAAATAGAAACTAAGTATTTGAAAAAAACTTGAAAGACTTTAAATCCACAAGTCATTTAATCATTTTATTAACTTTGAGTATATGGCATTAACACCATCAAAACGACACATAGGTTTCAAGCGTATTACAGTTTACACAGTAAAATTCCCAGGTGGTGGACATTTGCATCCTAGTCATCGAACCCCATTTGCTAAGACCCTTCCTAGGTTTGAAAATATAGTTCATTTTCGTGGTTAAAAAAAATCTGTCCTTTTTAGTTTATTTGGTGGAATTTTTTTGCACAAACTACAAAGCTAGCATTACATGTTTCTCCTACCAACGAGTAAACTGACACATCTAGCACCCAATTCACAGTAATTTTGTTGTAAAAATAAGAGTGAAGATTTTCATCTTCGCATGAAAAGAAATAATGTGGGGGTTTTCAATTTATAAACAAATCCACTACAATGGCTAGGAAGTTCAGCACAGGTTTTCAGGTATATTACTGGGAATGTCTTGTGACATGTGCCATGGGCTCCTATTCTCCCAGTGCATACATCTACATAGCAAAAGGGAAATGGAGGCAGCTGTGTAAATGAACATATATATTTCTTTTTTGTACATGGGAAAATATGTTTCCCCACAGAGGAAGCCTCCAATCGATTTCTAACACGTCTGAAGTAATCTGAAAATTATACCAGACTGTATTGAGTAAATGTCATACTATTTTAAGAGTGGGAGTGGTCAGATTGGAGTTTGTGAATGTTCACAAATATCACTGTTAAATGGAGTGGACAGAATTACAACCCATTGCATGGGATATACTACCGGGGATTTCTTTACACTCATACCAGAGAAATACACAGTAGTTAATCAATTTACTCATGCCAGAAATTGTTTTGTCAATTGCTGTCTGGCCCAGATGGAGGTATTTTCAGCTGTAAACATATAATTACGGCTGGCAATATCTTTGTGGATTGGGCCTCTAGTTTCTAAACAAATGTTAAATAGTAACGTTCAATAACCAACCCAAAGAAATCCAATATGCATTTTCAGCCTTTAATATGGACACGGTACAAAAGGGGGTGGTGATGGACGGAGCATCTGAATCAATCAAACACTCACACCCAGTCAAAAGATCTGGGTATACTCAGACGTGAGTCCCTTGCTCACGTTGCCCCTGGATTCAAGCAAGCCGGGCTGAAGACGGCTGTAATGCCAGAAACCGGTCCTCGGAAGCTTGTTTCCGGTCAGGGAAGACATGGCTTGGCAGTTCGGGCTGGACTGTTCCCATGAGGCACAGGGTCAGACTGATTTGCATATAGCCATATCTGAACTGGGGTGGCAGAGTGGGCTAAAGAACAGTGATGGATTAAACCCAGATCTTTTGACTGTGTGTGAGTGTTTGATTGGTTCAGATGCTCCGTCCATCACCACCCCCTTTTGTACCGCTTTTGGCCGCCATAAGTGTGGCAGGGTATGCTCAGACGTGAGTCCCTTGCTCACTTTGCCACTGGATTCAAACAAGCCGGGATGAAGACGGCTGTAATGCCAGAAACCGATCCTCGGAAGCTTGTTTCCGGTCCAGGGAAGGCATGGCTTGGCAGTTCGGGCTGGACTGTTCCCATGAGGCACAGGGTCAGACTGATTTGCATATAGCCATATCTGAACTGGGGTGGCAGAGTGGGCTAAAGAACGGTGATGGATTAAACCCAGATCTTTTGACTGGGTGTGAGTGTTTGATTGGTTCAGATGCTCCGTCCATCACCACCCCCTTTTGTACCGTTAATATGGACACAGCAGGCAAAAAAATGAACACACTTCACCAGTGATTAGTTTCATAACAAAGCTTTCACTAAGTTTACATTCATTTATTTATAATTAATGATATAGCAATATGCGCCAGGGATCATACACCAAGAATAGTTGCATCGAAATGATGGTGTTGATGAAAAAAAATGTTGCAGGATATTTAGAGCTGATTTTATAGCTTTTTGCAACAGGAAAGGTGTATGTTGTTCTTTGTTAGTTTGTTTAATGTGAAATACACAAGTTACTCTGAAACTCGGAATACACGAATGCATTTGCACCTCTTTTGTGCGATTTTTATTAGGCTCTGGTATCAAACAGGAAAAGTGCGCAGATTACAAACAGTTTTGTATGAATTTTCTACAGACTGGATATAGCACCTCTTCTAGATGCGAGTTGCATCAGGAAATATTATTCACACACGGTGAACTTTTAGGGGGACTATTACTAACCCATTTGACCTTAAACCCATCCAAATAGTCTTCAATTGAAGCACTATGGGCAACAGAACCACCACTGGCTACCTGTCGAGAAGAGAGTGACCTTCGAGATACTCACCCACGCCTAAAATGCCTCCACAACACCGGACCCCAATACCTCAACAAAAGAATTTCCTTCCTTTTACCCAAGAGAAACTTCCGATCCACCAACCTCGCCGAAACCCAGCGCTTCCGCAGAACCAGAACAGGTGGAAGAGCCTTCTCCTACATCGCGACCAAGACCTGGAAAGAGTTCCCGATCGACATCAGAAGCGACCCCTCTCTGAACATCTTCAGGAAGGCACTCAAGACCTGGCTCTCTGACTGAGCGGAGCTGCCCCCTCCCCCCGCCTCGAGACCCTCACGGGTGAGTAGCGCGCTTACAATTCCCTAATTGATTGAAAGTGGAGAATATATGGGACAATACAAGGAAATGATATGGTGATAGAAATGAAAAAGAGAAAGTAATAATGAGAGGGAATAAGATATTAAAAGTAAAGGTATTACAGGAAAATTGAAATAGACTGAGAAGACAGGATAAGATGAAAGACAAGGAGTGGAAAAGAAACAAAACACATGGCGGAGGAGAATGATGAACTAAACGTGAGAGAAGTGCAAAAAAATATATGTGGGCAAAATGAAACTTAAAAAAAGGAGCAAAATATATAGTAATATTCCATGATCATAATGACGTTAAGAGAATGTAAGAGAAAGAAAGGTGACACGCCGTAAAAGGAATAGAGGGGAATGAGGTACGAGAGGCATATCTCTTGAGTTGCACAGGTATATGCATTCGTAGCTAACCCAGTGCAAGCCTTTTGTTTTAATTTTGGGACTTCTAATCATCCTAACTTTATAATAGGATCAAAAAGATAAAATAATCTCAGAATGCAAAGAAATAAGTGGGCTGGATAAGCAACTCAAGCATGGAGTTGGAAACTTGAGAGCTATGGAGAAGGAAGTAATAGAAAACAAAAGTACTAGATGATACGGGAATCAAATGAAATAAATAATGAGAAGCATACAATGAAAGAATGTACGAGACGGCAGAATCGGAGAATAAACATTAGAAGAGAGAGGAAGTAAACAATGTGTGTAAAACTGCAGCTAGAAGGGAATGTGATTAGAACAAACAGGTAGCAAATGAAAACAAATAAGGGGATATGCGTGTAGATAAAAAGGAGAGTGAAAATTAAGAGAATCTATAACAGCTGAGATAAAGGAATGGAAAAACAAAGTTGGTAGGTCCCTCGACCACGCACGCCCACTGTAGTTACGCAGAGTTGCAACATCAACACTTACATTAATCATTGCTCAACAATGTTGCCGCCGGTACTGGGCAAACAGTAGTAAAACATCCCCAAGAAGCAGTAAAATGAACACAGTAACTGTAACATCTTCAAGAGAAAACTAGCATATCCCTAGAAGAACATTACACTAACACAAACATCTGCTGTCTGGCCTGCCTGACATACTCCAAGGCTTGGTTCTCGTAGTCCTGTCTCTATATCTATGCTCCAATGTAGTATAGTGCCACTATCTGTAACGGTGCTCACCTTCAAAGTATCTGTCATCCGACCTCTGGTTTTCATCTGTTCTGTTGCCCCCTTATGTGCAGTCAGCCACTATTGTCTTTTAATCTACAGTCACTCTCGGTGACCACCTGTCCACTACTCACATGGGACGAACGTGATATCAGCCTAATATTGCTGTCCGTTGTCGCTCTTTTTTTTACGGATGTCATTTGTCAATATATTCAGCACTTCCGGGTCGAATAACAACAGGTCCTACAGCTGAACGTGTGTTTGGTAGTAGGCGGGACTAGTAAGGTGTAGCGCGCTCTAGGATTGGCGTTACCCTAGCCAGTCTTAATGCGCAGCACAATAATTCCGAAGTTTGTATTGGCTGTAGAATCCCAATGTGTGCCTGCACTAGCCGTCCTCCAATAGTCGTTTGACATTTCCAGCTTTGAGAAACTCGGTTTGATTAAAGGCGCGCGTGGGGTGCATGAGTTACCGACCTGGTTGTGACTGCGTCATTTTCTCGGACAGAATGGGCTGTTGTCCCCTCCGTTCTACATGCGAATATAGGTGGAGAAAGGGGCTACAGCTTTTTAGAGCGAAGTCGGACTGACCCCGCGTGGTCAAAGTGAGCACAGTCAAACACCATCATGGTCTTCCCTCAGCGCCCTGTAAGATAAAATGGTCTGTTTGCAGCTGATGGAGGACAGGATGTTGCACCAACAGGCCCTGTTGGACTGTGCTTCTTTTTTGGGGTCTGTGCGTGGCCCCCAGCCCCAACCACTTAAATGAGAACACACTGCGCACCAGTATATGCCCGTAGCTGCCAAGGTTTCAGATTGCTTATGTGCGATATTTTCATAATTTCAGTGTAATGAGCGACTTTCAACGACAATGAGTGACATTTTCTCGCGAACAGTATAATGTCACCCTAAATTAGTAGTAGAATGGCACCGCCTAGATTGGACACCTGTTGTCGAGAGAGGCTGCAGAGAAACAGTAAATTAAACAGACCTTAGCCCGCCTGCGCCTTCTTGGCTGGCAATCAAACAAATTAATGGCATGATCAGATCTGATCAGTTGGCAGAGTCTGTGCAGGCTCTCTGCCACATGGGACCCGTGGCTGACGTCAAGAAATGAGAGAGGCCCAGCAGAGAGCTCTCAGTACAGCTGTCCAATTAGGCCTCTCTTTTACTGCAGTTTAGACTGACCACGTTTTTGGGATGCATTTAGAAGCTTCGTTTTGTGGCTGGACGTCCACATCTATTTAATACTACTTTTTTACATTAATTAGGCGGGTGTGTGGTTTTGTGTTTGGTCTTGAAATCTCTAAAGCTCATTTGTCTTAATGTGATAGCAGGATAATCCCACTCATAATATATTGAGAATACTATACCTCCCGTTGTACACTAGTGCCATCTTGTGGCTTTTGAAAAACGACATTCGGAACTCAGCTTTTATGCCTTCCATCCCAGCAATGTTAGGAACCAGAACTGTCGGACTTTAGGACACAGTTCTTTTGCGTGACAATCTCCGGTAATGCGGAAAAATTACCGGAAATGCGTTATTCTAAAGCGAGATGCGTGGCACTGGGCAGGGCTGTATGTCAAGTGGGAAAGACCCCAATCAAGCTTTTTCCCATTTATTTATATCCTCGGCCACTGGCTTTGTGACTCGTCACAGTGGGACCCATCACTATGTTCATGTGATGGCCGGCCGCTAGGTCCTTTGGGACCCACCGCTGGATCACTTCTTTGGTGAGGTGGGCCACTCGTGTCAGCATCATTAGTGCCTCCACCTTCATCCAAGTCACTCCCTTCTGCCACATTCTCACTAGAGGAATCAGTTACTCTTTTGAACCACAACACATCCCTCATTACTGTTTCATATCCATGTTCAGTTGTCCCCATTGTGCTTTCCGCTGATGTCAATCTTCCACATCCTAGCTTCATACCGAGTACAGAATTTCTAACCTGGATGGCGTTCATTCAGGAGTACCACATCCCCAGGAACGACATCTTCCACATGTGCTCAACACCACCTGCTAGCATTGTCATTGTTCTTTTTCCTCAAGCCCTGCAACCTGTCCTGGTCATAATCAGGCGGTGACCACTCTGGTTGGGCAGGAATGTTATCCCTCCGATGTCCTTTCGTCATCATCATTCATGGGGAGCATCTCGTGGTCCAGTGCAGAGTGCCCTTAAATTTTTGCAAGAAATTTGTAGTGGCAGTCCCAGGGTTGGACCCCTCGTGCACTGCAATTCTCATGGCTATGTTTAGAGTTCTCATGAAGCTTTCTGCCTTTCCGTTTGCCTGTGGTCACTGGGGAGTGATGCATCTGTGATATATCCCAAGATGTTGCAAGAATACTCCAAATTCAGTTCTTTCAAATGGCTGCCCATTATCCACCCGGATTTCCTCTGGTAGCACATATGTCGCCAGGACGTTGTTGAGTGCAGAACACACATTGCTGAAAGCAGTTGAGTCCACTAATTCCACGATCAAATATTTGGAATGGCTATCAACCAATACTATGGTTAAGCGCCCTTTGGGAAAACTGCGAAAATCCAGACTGATCCTCTGCCAGGGAATGTCGCTTCTTCCTTCCGGGATTACTGTGCAGGGGCATATATACAGTTACGCTCTCGCTACTACAGTAAATTATCACACAAACAGTACAGTGACTGGTAGTTATTCAAAGAGACAGAAGCAGATTCTTTGGTGTGTTCTTGGTTACAGCAAGAAGATGGTTTATTTTCTCCAGACTCAAGGAATTTCATACAAAGCCAGCCGACACGTGTTTCGTCGTGTACAGTTGAGTCAACACGACTCTTCAGGGCTTCAGGCTCAGTACACTCTTGGTGCTTAGGTCTGGACTAGTATTTAAATGTTTGACGTTTATGTCAGAGAGAGACAATATTAATGAAAAGGTGACTCAATAGAAACTGTACGTTCTTTAAGGGTAGTCACGAAGAAAGCACTAATGTCTAGGCAATCTGCCTTGTTGATTGCCAGAAATCTTCAACTTAGAGCACTCTGACTACTGGTGTGTGTCAGAGAGACGGCGACCGGGAACCTTAGGAGGAGGGATACCAGATTACGGCGCATTACCCGACAAGAAACGCACCCGTTTCTAGCGAGCTTTCGACCAGAAGGATCCCCTCCCGGTTTATGCCTGACACACACCAGTAGTCAGAGTGCTCTAAGTTGAAGATTTCTGGCAATCAACAAGGCAGATTGCCTAGACATTAGTGCTTTCTTCGTGACTACCCTTAAAGAACGTACAGTTTCTATTGAGTCACCTTTTCATTAATATTGTCTCTCTCTGACATAAACGTCAAACATTTAAATACTAGTCCAGACCTAAGCACCAAGAGTGTACTGAGCCTGAAGCCCTGAAGAGTCGTGTTGACTCAACTGTACACGACGAAACACGTGTCGGCTGGCTTTGTATGAAATTCCTTGAGTCTGGAGAAAATAAACCATCTTCTTGCTGTAACCAAGAACACACCAAAGAATCTGCTTCTGTCTCTTTGAATAACTACCAGTCACTGTACTGTTTGTGTGATAATTTACTGTAGTAGCGAGAGCGTAACTGTATATATGTGCTTAGTCCTTTGACTTTTTAGACGGTTAAGGGTGTTTTTCCGCCTGCTCTTCACGCACTACATACCTACGTGTCAATTTATACCCTGTAACGTATAATTGAGGTAGCGCGCCTTAAAGATCTGAATCTCTAAAAACCCCATTCAAGTGTTTTACTGTGCAGGGGCTTCAGGACTGCTTGTTATCTGGCATGCCTCGCAGTTGTGAAGAACCTCGTCTACAGCTACCGCCAAGCCCGGGAACCAAACTTTCTCACTAAGACGGTTTTTGGTTTTGGCAGCCCCTTGCTTGCCTCCATGCGCCAGCTCCGCCAGATGAGGGACCAATTTGGCTGGCACCAGTGTGGCACCCTCTCAGTACCACACCTTCAGGGGTATAGCAGGGTTGATGTCGAACCCTCAATCGTTGCATCACCCTCACTTTGTCCATGCCACCAGTTTTGTTCTTATCCTGCAAAAACAAGTTCCATGTCCCACTTTGCAGTGTCTCCCTGACTCTTATCAACACACCATTCTTTTGGTAGCTTGACTGAAGTCCTTGAAACTCATAGCCATTGGGCATGCCCCAGGAGTCACTAGCCTTAGGTAACCATCTGCTGACCCTCCGTCAAGTCCTGTGTTGTCATTGCCCCTCAGTGGGTGTCGGGAGAAGAAATCAGCGGAATTCCATGATCCTTGCCGTTAGACCACTTCAAACTGGTATTGCTGTAGTTGGATCACTCACCACTCATCATGTCCTGTGAGGAGTGTGAGGCGCAGACTCTTTGAATAAGTGTTTGAGTGGGTGATGGTCTATCAGGACTCTGAACAGCCGCCCACACAAATACAGGAGTAGTTCCCACACGCCAATTTGATGGCCAGGGCTTCACGTTCGATCTGGGTGTACCATGCTTCAGTTAGTGTGAGTGCCTTGCTTGCAAAGGCTAAGGGTGCTCATCTGCCAGGCTCCACCTCCTGCTTTAGGACAGCACCCAATCCTAACGGGCTGGCATCCACCAGTAGCTCGGTCTTTTGCTTGGGGTCTACGTAGGTCATCGTGGATTGGCTCAGAAGCGCCAGTATGATCTTTTGGAACGAGTCTTCTTCTGGCCCCCAAACCTATCAAGCATCCGCTTCTGCCAAGGACCTAAGCGGCTCTACAAAGTTTTCCAGAATAGCGATATATTATACACAGTAGGTCGCCTTCCCCAGGAAACTGTGAACCTTGGTGACAGTGCAGGGCGCCTGAGCCTGCTGTATGACCCATGACTTTCTGGGGCAAACTGGATGCTATCCTTGTTGAACACATACCCAAAGAAGTCAATGGTAGACTCAAAAAACGAACACTTCTCCCTATGAAGGGTAAGCCTATGGTCAAACAGCCTTTTCAGAGTGGCTTTCAGGCGCTGGTAATATTCTTCAGCTGTAGTGGAACGCATAAGAATGTCATCCTGGACATTCATCATGCCTTGTAGGCCAGACAAGACCTCATGGATAATGTTTTGAAATACCTCAGCTGCCGGTAATATGCCAAAGCTAAGGCGTAGTATCTGCGCAAACCCAGGTTGTCGAAAATGTAATATATCGGCTGCCCTCATCCAGCTGTAGTAGGTGGTAGCCGGCATTTAGGTCAAGCTTCGAGAACCACCTGGCACTGTTGAGATTAGCTATGATATTGTTCATTGTTGGAGTGATGTGCCTTTCACGCTTGATGTCTTTATTTGGGAGGAGCATATTGTTAGAAATGGCGATCTCTTGTTGGCAGAGGTAGGTACCTTGTTCAAGTAGGGACCCTTCCTTCTAGTCAGGATAAGGGAGTTGCACTCATAAAATAACCCCTGCTCACACCCCCTTGGTAGCTTGGCACGAGCAGTCAGGCTTATCTCAGAGGCAGTGTGTAAAGCACATAACCAACAGTAATACTGTGTAAGCACTTCAAAGGGACACCACACAAGTTTTGAAAAATATCCAATATGTTTTTTTATACTTAAGACAAGACCAAAAATGATACAAATCCACAATACATTACTTAGAAATCTTCAGTTATCAAAATAAACTTGAAAAACAGTTCCTTGAAGTCATTAGCTCCGTCTGGGGTTATCACTGCATTGTGAACAACAATTCCAAACAGTTCTGGCTTACCGTGGCGTCTCGGGCCAGCTACGGTGTCGGGATGACCAACAAAACAGTACCTTGAGAAGTGCAGGGTGTCGGACACCTCTCGTTGAGCTCCGAAAGCACGGCTTCTGCAAGCGTCGGTTCTGGAAATCAGTGCAGGAGTCGTTGGGCCCTTGAAGTCACACGTGATGCAGATCAAACTCCTCGGGGTTGAAGTTGGGAGCGCCAGCATCAGGACTGCGGTGCAAAGTGCAGCAGTGCGGCGTGCGATGCCCTCAGGTCAGGGTGCAGGCAGCTGCTTGGTGACCGTCGTCCAGCGGCGTTGATGAGACCAGGGCTGCAGTGCGAAGTGATGCGTTGCTCGTCGCGGTGCTGGCAGGTCACGGTGCAAGCAGCGGCATTGTCGTTGCCGAAGCGCTATCGTCGGCTGACGAACCGGAGTCGATGGTGCCGACGTCAGTAGGTCAAGGCTGCGGTGCAGGATGAGGACAGTGCGTCGTGTACCTTACGAGCGGTGCCTTCGAACCACGGTGCAAGCAGCGGCATCCATGTCAGTGTAGAGTGGTGCCGTTGGGGATACCAGGGCAACGGTGTGAAGGGAGGCGGTGGGGGTGAGGTGCCCACAGGTCGCGGTGCAAACAGCTGCTCGGTGGCGGCATCAGATGGAGGCATCGGTGAGACCAGGGTTGCGGTGCGGCATTGCAGCTATGCCCTCTGCGGTGCCTTCAGGAGACAGAGTTGGCAGCAGCGTCATAGACGGCGTCGGGTTGCTTTTTCTTCTGTTGCAGCACAAAACACACAGACCCCAGTGCTGATGGCAGAAGAGCTTGAAGTCTTTGCTGTTCCTGAGATTTCTTGAACCGGGGGCAAGCTCTACCTCAAGCCCTTGGAGGAGCTCAATAAAGAAGTTGTAGAAAGTTCAAGTCCAGTCTTTTCACTTCCCAAGAGAGAAGCAGCCACTGCTGGCCAGCAAAGCACTCAGCAAAGTGGTAGTGTCTCCTCACAGCTTCTCCAGCTCTTCTTCTTGGCAGTCTTCTTGGTCCAAAAGAGTTCTAAAGTTCTGGGGTCTGTGTCCCAATATGTATACCATCATATCCTTTGTCCTGTGACGGCAGAGAGTGTCTTTACCCACCCCAAACCAGTTCTGTCCCCACTGGTGCGGCTTCCTGGCAGGGGGTGAGGCGGCATTGTGCAAGGCAGACCAGGCCCATTCAGGTGCAAGGAAATCTTCTCCCACTACTCTTAATGCAACCCAGGTCAATTCAGCCCAGCCCTGAACCATCAAGCTCTCTGAAGCCACTGCCCCTCTCCAGCCCCTGTCTTCCCAAAGCCAGACAGTCAATCCACAACCCCAGCAGAGGCACACAGGATGTCTAAGCAAGAAAATTTTAACAGACATACTAAACTTCATTTTTCTACCTTGTTCCCAAGGGTAGTTATGTTTATAAGATGGTATAAACAAACTTCCCATTCTGTCGTATGAGAACAAGCAGCATTACAATGGTGAAAAACGAAATACACTGTAATTCACCACCAGGACATGTCACACACATCAGTACATGTCCTACCTTTAACATACACAACACCCTACTCACATGGGTACATTGGGCCTAACTTAGGGGTGACTGACATGTAGAAAAAGGGAAGGTTGGGGCCTGGCAAGTGGGTGCACTTGCTAGGTTGACATGGAAGGTACAAACTGCTCACAGACTCTGCGGTGGCAGGTCTGAGTTACCTTTCCAGGGCAACTTCTGTGGGTGGCATAACCAGTGCTGCAAGCCGACTAGTAGTGTTTGATTTACCAGCCCTGGCCCTCTCAGTGCGCTTTAGTCTGGCCTCACCAGTAAATCAGATATGCCAATCATGGAAACACTAATCCATAACATAATTTACAAAAGGAGCACTTGCACTCCAACTCTAAACAGCAGTGAGAAAGTGAGCAGAGACACTAAGCCAGCAAAAACAGGTTCAAAACCAGGAGGTCAGAAAGCAAAAAGACAGGGGAAACATGCCAAAAGATGCCATGTCTAACACGTCCCCTCCAGCTGAAAGTAAGGAGAACTACCCAACCTCCTGGGAGTTCTCTTCACTAAGACGGAAGAACCTGGAAAGATCATCTGCGTTGGCGTGTTCTGTGCCAGGGCGGTGTTCCACCCTAAAGTCTATTCCCTGTAGGGAGATGGACCACCTCAACAGTTTTGGATTCTCACTCCTCATTTGCATCAGCCATCTGAGGGGCCTGTGCCAGTCTGTCTGAACTCGGAAGTGAGTCCCAAACAGGTATGTCTCAGCTTCTTCAGTGCCCAGACCACAGTGAAAGCTTCCCCTTCTATGGCACTCCATCTCTGTTCCCTGGGGTGTAGTCTCCTGCTAAGGAAGACTACAGGCTAGTCTAGGCCCTCTTCGTTCAGTTGTGAGAGCACCACTCCCACACCATGCTCGGAAGCAACAGTCTGCACGACAAATTCCTTGGAAAAGCTGGGTGCCTTAAGGACGGGCGCAGTGCACATGGCTGCCTTCAGGGCATCAAAAGCTTTCTGACAGGCCTCAGTCCAGATCACCTTCTTGGGCTGCTTTCTGGAAGTCAGCCTCGTTAAGGGGGCACCAATGGTGCCATAACACTTAGCAAATCTCCTGTAGTAACCGGTAAGACTTAAAAAGGTCTCACCTCTGTCGGGGTCTTGGGGGGCTCCCAAGCCAGAATGGTGTCAATATTGGGTTGTAGGGGCGCCACCTTGCTGCTTCCTACCTCGTGTCCCAGGTACACCACAGAGTCCTGCCCGATTTAGCACTTACTGGCCTTGATCATGAGGCCTGGCCTCTGCAGAGCCCTCAACTTTTCCCCGAGGTGCTGTAAGTGTTCTTCCCAGCTGGAACTAAATACTGCAATGTCATCCAGGTATGCAGCACTGAAATCCTCCAGTCCAGCAAACACCTGGTTGACCAACCTCTGAAAGGTGGCAGGGGCAGTCTTCAACCCAAAGGGCATCACCTGGAACTGGTAATGTCCCTCTGGGGTTGAGAATGCTGACCTCTCCTTGGCCCTATCGCTTAAGGTAATCTGCCAGTACCCAGCCGTTAAATCAAACTTGCTGAGAAACCTGGCAACTCCCAACCGATCAATGAGCTCATCAGCTCTGGGGATTGGGTGTGCGTCAGTCCCGGTGACGGCATTGAGCCCACGGTAGTCCACACAAAACCACAGTTCTGGAGTGGCTTTTGGGACGAAGACCACTGGGCTGGCCCAAGGAATGTTGGAGGGCTCTATCACCCCTAATGCCAACATCTTAGAGACTTCCTCCTTGATGGTGATCCTGATCCGGTCAGTCAACCTGTAAATCCTGTCCTTTACAGGAGGGCTGTCACCAGTGTCCACGTCATGGATACACCAGTGAGTAACACCTGGAGTCAGAGAGAACAGTGGGGCAAACTGTCCCAACAACTGGTGACAGTCACTCTGCTGCTGTGGGGTCAGTGTAGGGGAAAGGTTCACAAAACACACAAGATGATGGAAAAGGGTCACACCTTCCACTGACCCATCGTGCTCCTTGGTGGAAAGGAGGTCAGGGAAAGGCTCACTCTCCTCTTCCACCCCATCATCTGTCGCCAACCGCATGCTCACTTCAGACCTCCCGAAGTGGGGATTGAGACGGTTCACGTGGAGGACCTTCAAAGGGTTCCTAGGATCCTGCAAATTCACCAGGTAGGTGACATCGCTTTTGCACTCCACCACCTCAAAAGGTCCGGTCCACTTGTCCTGCAAGGCACAAGATTCCACTGGGGCCATGACCCACACTTTTTGCCCAAGTTGCAATTCGACCAGAGTGGCATTCTGGTCATACCACTTTTTCAGTTCTTCCTTGCTTGCTTCCAGGTTCGCCTGAGCGAGTTTCCTGAAGCGGGCAGTTTGGTTTCTGAAGGCCAGGATGTACCTGTTGTCCATGGCTGTCTTGGGATCAGGGGCCCCACATTATCCATCCCTACCCTTTCAAAAGAGGTGCCAACAACTGAAAAAGTTTGGAGAGGAGCTTTGACCTTCTTACCACTTTCCTGGCAAGTTTGACAAGACCCGCAATGTCCATCTGACTGCCTTCGCATTTGGGGCCAGAAGAAGTGGGTGACAAGCCTGTCAAAGGTCTTGTACCGCCCCAAATGTCCTGCCAATGGCACGTTGTGAGCCAGACCCAGTAAGAAGGTTCTGAAGTGCTGGGGTACCACCAGCACACGGGCTGACCCTGGCTCACCGACTCACCGACCTTAGGCTCACTATATAGGAGACCATTCTTCCAGTAGACTCAATGTGATCCAGACTGATCACCAGCTGACTGGTTTGCACCCTGCCGTTGCAGACCCTCGAGAGAAGGGCACTCTTTCTGCTCCCTGCAGAATTCTTCCCTGGTAGGACCGTCTTCTTGCTGCCAATGGGTCAGGTCAGAGATGTCCCCCAGTTCAGCTACCTGCTCCCCTGTAGGTACCAGGGTGTCCACCTCAAGGTCAGCCTCCTCCCTGTCCATGGGAATCTCAGGGGCCGGATTCTCATGCCCACTGTCCTTTGTCTTTGCAGGGACCTGGGCCACTGTTTCAGGCTCCAGGTCCTTCTGATCACCCTTCCTGGCCGCCATTGACAAATGGACTCGCATGCCCACTCAGGCAACCCAAGCATCTCCAAGTGAGACCTGAGCTCAACATCTTTCCACAAGGACTGCTGCAGGTTGTTACCTTGCAGACAATCTACAGGCATCGTAGGGCTCACAACCGCCCTCAAGGAATCTGAGACCCCCCCATTCAAATGGAATTTGCACCACCATACACTGGCGTTCCAACTACTTGGTGGAATGCCCTGGGGACTACTTGCTCCTCAGAGACCAGGTGATACTGAACTGAGGTCCCACTGGCTCCAGTATCTCTGAGAGCCTCTATCCTTTTCCCATTGATGGCCACCCAGGTGCTGTGTTTCTATGTTTTTGGGGGCACCTGGTTTACTGGGACCATCTCACTGTCCCCTGGTGAGAGGAGGGTCATTTCTGTGGGATCCCCACCCTCCTGTGGGCACCCCTCTTCGCCAAGCGCTACACTAACCAACACCTTGTTTTGTCCACCGGTGAGTGGCTGAGCCCTTTTGGGACACTTGGGGCCCCCCTTTAAGTGACACACCTGGTCACATGAAAAATGCTTGCAGACCGGTCTTGGGACACTTTCCTGAAGAGACCCCTTGTTTCTTTTCCCCTGGGGTATGTGAACCTGTGCCCTGGGTGTTAGTTTGGGGCCCTTTAGAGAACTCCTGTGCTGTACCCTTGTCCCCTCCACTTTTCTGCTGGGGACCCTGCCCACCTTTGGCTGAGTCTCCCCCAAACGCTTTCTTGTGGACCCTGGTACTCGCCCAGTGGTCCACCTCCATAACAAGCTTCCTGGGGACAGTCGGCTTACTATCAACCAAGTGCTGGCGCAGCTCTGCAAAACATAGACTAGACAAGTGCTCCCATGCAATCAAATTGTAGAACCCCTGAAAATCTGTTACATTACTGCCCTTTACCCAGCCATCCAGAGACCTACAGAAATAATCTACACTTTCCAACCAAGTGTTGGCATCAGTTCTGTTGCTGAACCTAAAGTGATCCCTATACTTCTCAGGAGTGAGACCATACCTGGTGAGGAGAGTGTACTTCATATCAGCATAGGTGAGGTTCTGCCCCTTACCCAAAGTTATCAGAGTATCCCTAGCTTCTTCTAGAAAGAGAGGCCACAACCCTGCCCCCAATTCCTTTCAGGGACCCCATTCTTATGAATAGATGCCCCATACCCTTGGAACCACCTTTGTATGTCATCCCCCTTCTTAAATTCCTTGCCTATATTCTTGGGGATGTACACAATTCTGTCTGACTTCCCTGATGAATCGCCGCCACCATCTGAGCTGGTTCTACTCCTCTGATCCAGCTACTTTATCCTGATCTCATGGTCTAGCATCATCCTTTTCTCCTCCATGGCTAACTTAAGCTTCTCCAGTTCCATAGCAACTCTACTTGCTTCCCACCTGTCCTCTAGCTCCTCTGTGGGCCAGCCACTGCTGCCTGGTTTAGAGGGTGCCCCCGCTCATAAAAGCACATCCACCATTGGAATAGGCTCCTCTGCCTCCTTGCAAGATCCCCAGACAGCTCACTCGCATGTCTGGCTGCTACCCAGGCCTTCAGCGTTTTTTGTAGCTCCTCTTTTCTGGTGAGGCCCCTGATTTGGACTTTGAGGCTTTTGCAGATCGCCTTCAATTCCTTCACATTGTAGGTTTCTAACTTCTCCTCCTCAAAGGCCACTTCCAAGGATGCTGTGGAGAAGATACTTAATAGTAGATTGAAGAAAGAAGGGAAAAATCATATATATATATATTCAGGGATTTGGTCCGATGTCAAATAGAAAACAAACCAGAAACACTGATTTTGCTTTTCAATGAATGTGACATCTCACCAAATCCCTGAATATATATATATATATATATATATATATATCTATATCTATATGCGATTTCTTGCTTCTTTCTTCAATCTACTATTAAGTATCTTCTCCACAGGAACCACTGTTTTTTCCTTAAAATACTTAAATACCCTGGGTCCGTCGTGAGTAGGGTTCCCTTCTCTTTTCCTTTACGACTTCCAAGGATGCAGCAGATAATGCAATTGATTCAGGCATGTTTGTGCATGATAGTTTAAGTTCAAGACCGATGGAAAGGCAAAAATAGACCAAAATAAACAGTATGTGGTACGTAATGGTCTGTGATATGGTAGTAGTGCACACCAATCACTGTACGTCAAGTGCAAACGCAAGTCCTATCTTCACCACTGACAACCAATGTTAGAAATGGGGGTCTCTAGTTGGCAGAGGTAGGTACCTTGTCCAAGTAGGGACCCTTCCTTCCAGTCAGGATTAAGGAGTTCTCCTAAAATAACCCCTGCTCACTCCCCCTTGGCAGCTTGGCATGAGCAGTCAGGCTTATCTCAGAGGCAGTGTGTAAAGCATTTGCACATAACCAACAGTAGTACAGTGTTAGCACTACAAAAGGACAACACATTAGCTTAGAAAAATATCCAGTACTTTTATATACTTAAGACAAGACCAACAACGATAAAAATCCACAATACAATACTTAGAAATCTTCAGTTATCAAAATAAACTTGAAAACAGTTCCTTGAAGTAGTTAGCTCCATCTGGGGCTATCACGGCGTCGTGAACAACAAATCCAAACAGTTCTGGATGACCGCGACGTCGCCGGACAGCTATGGTTTCAGGAAGACCCGCAAAACAGTACCTTTAGAAATGCAGGGCTTCGGCGCCCTCTCGTTGAGCTCCGAAAGCACGGCATCTACAGGCGTAGGTTCTGGAAGTCAGTGCAGGAGTCGGGACCTTGTAGTCACACGCGTTGCAGATCGAACCGCTCGCGGTTGAAGTCGGGAGGGCCGGCGTCTGCAGGCGCCGGGGCTGCTGTGCGAAGTGCAGCGGTGTGGCGTGCGGTGCCCTCAGGTCAGGGTGCAGGCAGCGGCTCGGTGACGGTCGTCCAGTGGCGTGGAGACCAGGGCTGTAGTGCGAAGTGATGCTGTACTCGTCGCAGGGCTGGCAGGTCACGGTGCAAGCAGCAGCATTGTCGTTGCTGAATCGCTGTCGTCAGCTGACGAACTGGAGTCCATGGCAACGGCATGCCAAGGCTGTGGTGCGGAATGAGGACAGTGCTTTGTGTAACTTATGAGCAGTGACCTCGAACCACGATGCAAGCAGCGTCATCGATGTCAGCGTGGAGCACCGTCGTCGGAGATTCAATGGCGTGAAGCGAGGCGGTGCGTAGTGCGGTGCCCACAGGTCGCGGTGAAAGCAGCGGCTCAGTGGCAGCATTAGATGGCGGCATCGGTGAGACCAGGGTTGTGGTGCAGCATTGCAGCAGTGCCCTCTGCTGTGCCTTCAGGAGACGAAGTCGGCAGCGGCGTCGTAGATGGCTTCGGGTTGCTTTATCTTCTGTTGCAGCACAAAACACACAGTCCCCAGTGCTGATGGCAGAAGAGCTTGACGTCTTTGCCGTTCATGAGACTTCTTGAACAGGGGGCAAGCTCTACCTCAAGCCTTTGGAGAAACTCAATAAAGAAGTTGTAGAAAGTTCAAGTCCAGTCCTTTCACTTCCCAAGACAGAAGCAGCCACTGAAGCCAACACAGCAAAGCACTCAGCAAAGTGGTAGTTCCTCCTCACAGCTTCTCCAGCTCTTCTTGTCAGTCTTCTTGGTCCAAAGAGTTCTAAATTCTGGGGTCTGGGCCCCAATATCTATACTGTTAGACCTGGCATCTTGGCGTGAGTTTCCCTTCCACTTTTTGCTGATGTGCCTCAGATGTTTTTGCTGGTGTCCGCTGCTCAGGGCACTGCGCCATGGCCAACCCGTGCCGCAGTGCAAGTGCTCCCTATGGAAAGTGTAACTGTGATTGATATTCCTGATTGGTTCATTGGATTTACTGTCAGTCCCCAGTAAAGTGCACCAGGAGTGCCAGGGCTTGTGAATGCCAATACTGCTAGTGGGCCTGCAGCGCTGGTTGCGCCACCCACAGAAGCAGCCTTAAAATGTGTCTAGGGTCTGCCATTGCAGAACCTGCGTGCAGTGGTACTGTCATGCTGGCTGGGCAAGTGCACACACTTGCCAGCCCCTAAACCTTCCCTTAACTTCATATTAGTCACCCCTATGGTAGGCCCAAGGGCAGGGTGCATTGCAAGTGTAAGGTAGGACATGCTCTGATGAGTGTGGCATGTCCTAATAGTGAATTACTGCCAAATTAGTTTTTCACTATTGTAAGGCTACCTGTTCCCTTTAGGCCAGATGGGCTGCTGGAATTATTACACTCTATAATCCCAGCAGGCTCAGGGAACATGGTAGAAAATAAAGTTTAGTATGCCTGAACTCAGAATAATAAAATACTTCTTTTAGTAAAGTTTATTTTAATATCCTGTGTTTGCAAATGCTACTTTTAGAAAGTTGGCATTTGCTTGCCTAACCATTTCAGCCCGCCTCTGCTAGTATGTGGATCTGACTGTCTGGGATGTGTGAGTGGCAGGGCTGGGGGATGACAGGTGGTGAATGCAAGGATTACACCTTAGTGGGAGGTAGGAGTGCCCCTGGACTCTTAATCAGGCTGTGCTCTGCCACCACAATGCTGGCTCCGACCCCTGGGGAGCGACTGATGACTCAGCCTGCACCTGGCCCAGGAAGGGCGAAGAACTGTCATCAAGATACTCCTGGCTGCCCCTGTCCACACAATGCTGGCTCCACCTCCTGTGGAGCGTCTGATGGGCCTGCACCTCACACTGAAAGCAGAAGCCAGAAGTACACCCAACAAGTACTCAGAGACTGAAAGCAGTTATGCAAAGGCCCCCCTGGCCTGAGAACACAAAAGAAATGCTGTATAAAAGTAGGAGCCCTGCTCCTTGTAAATCAGAATCCTGTTTCCCCACAAGGAACCTCTGCCCGACTAGAAGGAGAAGAAGACGCTGGAAGGACTGGCCTGCTGCTTGCCTTGCTGAGAAAGGAGAGGAGAAGACTTTTGAAAAGACTTTGCTGACTTGTGCTTTGAAACATTCTCCAAGGGCTTGATTGAGCTTGCCCCCTGAACTGAACCCCAGGACCAGTGGGTTCTCCTGTGCTTTGGCTCGTCCCCTGCCTGAGGCCGAGTGTTTCCTCCCGCCGGAGGTGAAGTCTGCCCCCTCTCGCCCCCTCCTAGGGCCGTGGTACCCGGGAGCCAGCCTGCCCTCTTGCCCTTGAGAGCCTCGCTCCACTCGGAGTCGCTCTCTGCCCCAGGGCTAAGGCCGGCCGCTCCTCTACCCCCGCCTGCTTCAAGGAGGGCCTGAGCGCGATTTCAGCCCCTCCCGCCGGAATCCCGGGGACGCGAGCAGTCTGTAGCCTGGGCGACCGCCCGTGCATTTCCTTTGCACCCGGCCGCCCCGCTTGCTCTGCCCCCCAGGAGAGGCCGCACCGCACTAAGAAGGGAGCCCCCTCGCTGTACCGTCGGTACTGAGGGCCCCCGTGCTGTGTTTCGCCTCCCGGAGAGCCTCCGCGTTCAGAAAGGAGCCCAAGGCACTGTCCGGACCAAGTCGCGCTGCCCGTGCCCGACTCGGCCCAACCCCGCAAAGAAAGAAGTCTCCGTGAGCTCCACACCGGCTAGGGGCCCGCACCGTTGTTATTTCCCCTTCATCGCACCGGACGCACCCGCCTCGGCTGAACCGTGAGTACGAGTGAGCGCTCTCACCCTAGCGCACCGGCCCTCCTCGCCACCTGCCTCCCGGCTAGCAACGCTCCGCAGGTGAGAGGGCGACCAGGGCACTTACCTGGTCAAGAGGGGCCTGGGCGCCGCACGGCCGAGACCCGCAACGGTACGCTCCCCTTCTCCCTGGTGAAGTGTACGCCCGAAGGCGTACCCACGCCCGATGCGTGAGCCGCGGTAGGGTCCGGGTCAGTTTCCTCGGAGAGAGCGAGGGAGGCGCTGGAAAGCGCTCCGGAGGCCCAGGGCTGATCTAAAATCCCCCGAACTTGGGAAGAGAACCATTGGGGAAATAACTGTGACAAAGAGAACTGTCGAGAAGTGAATCAACGACGAAATCCATATTTGAACTCAGTAACAGTAGAAAAAGCTTTGCCTATTTACAATCTGTGGCCTAATCTAAAACGTTATTGGTCTTGTAATAAGTCTGAACTGCATATCTATATTTTTACATAAAGGAACGTATTTTTATATATTCACAGCCTTGTGTCCATTTGTGGGGGGATTAGTACATTTTACTGTGTGTGTTATTACAAATGCTTAACTGAATAACGCCTGAAGAATAGCCTTGGCTGCTCACGCCACGCACCTAGAGGGTGAGCAAGGGTAATTCTAAGGGGTCATCCTTCGCCCTGACTTAGAGGAGAGGGTCCCTGCTTGTCACAAGTGCATACTTGCGCCAACCAGAGACCCCCAATTCTAACATATACCACCAAATCCTTTGTTCTCTGAAGGCATGGCGTGTCTGTACCCAGCCCAAACCAGTTCCGTCCCCACTCGTGCAGCTTCCTGGCAGTGGGTGGAGACAGTATTGTGCAAGGAAGACCGGGCCCATTCAGGTGCAAGGAAATCTCCTCCCACAACTTTAAATGCAACCCAGGTCAATTCAGCCCAGCCCAGCTCTCTGGAGCCACTGCCCCTCTCCAACCCCTGTCATCCCATAGCTAGACAGTTAATCCACAACTCCAGCAGAGGCACAGGATGTCTAAGCAAGAAATTACCTACTTTCTAAAAGTGGTATTTTGAAACACAGAATGTAAAAATCATCTTCACTAAAAGATGCATTTTAACAAACATACTAAACTTTATTTTTCTACCTTGTTCCCAGGGGTAGTTATGTTTATAAGATGGTATAAACAAACTCCCCATTCTATCCAATGGAAAATGGCAGCCTTGCAATGGTGAAAAACAAAATGCACTGTAATTCACCACCAGGACATGTCACACACACCAGTACATGTATTATCTTTAACATACACAACTGCCCACAGGGGTACCTTGGGCCTAACTTAGGGGTGACTGACATGTAGAACAAGCATTTGCAATGCAATATGTCTCGCATTAGGAAAGTTTGAGCTATTGGTATTGTAAATGACAAATTTTTTATTTATGAGTTGGTTTTGAAAATAGCGAAATTAATAGCTTTGTCATTTACAATGGCAAAACTTGTAACTTTTGCAAATGGGACGCCTATAGCATTTGTAATGCAGTATGTGTTGTATTTACGTGACTTAGATGTATTTATTTTACAAATAAAAATGGCTTATTTTTTTGAATAATTAATACTTAAATGAAAGTTATTGTAATTTATAATGGCAATAGCTTTTGTAAATAACTTTTGGGAAGTTTATGTTCATTGTGACGAAAATCCAAGAACAGAAGCGAAATATTAACATTTTTTTGTGACATTTGTAATAAAGCTTGAAACATTGAGAGAACATATTTGAACTAGTTGTTGTTGAATTGTTGCACAGATTGATGCTGTGGTGGTGCCAAGTGATGTTGTGGTGGCGACAAGTGATGCTGTGGCGCTCAGTGATGCTGTGGTAGCGCATAGTGATGTTGTGGTGCCCCTGAGTGATGCTGTGTTGGTGCTGAATGATGCTATGGTGATGCGATAGAGTGAGGGCGATAGATAGATAGAGTGAGGGCGATCGATAGATAGAGTGATGGCGATAGATAGAGTGAGTGCGATAGATAAAGTGTATCTATGTTGCATTGAGTAGAGTGTAAGTATGAGGTGTGTAATTATATGGCACTGAGTGGTGTTATGTGGAGTGTATTTACGTTGCATTGAAAAGAGTGTAATTATGTGGCGTGTAATTATGTGGCACTGAGTGGCAATATGGGGAGTGTGTGTTGTATTCAGTAGAGTGTAATTTTGTGGCATGTAATTATGTGGCACTGAGTGTTATTTGGAGGGTACGTTGAATTGAGTGCAGTGTAATTATGTAGCATATAATCATATGGCACTGAGTGGTATTGTTTGGAGTGTATGTTGCATTGAGTGCAGTGTAATTATGTAGCATATCATTTTGTGGCACTGAGTGTATGTTGCATTGAGTGCTGTGTAATTATGTGGCACCGAGTGGGATTTCGAGTGTATGTTGCATTGAGTGCAGTGTGATTATGTGGCGTGTAATTATGTGGCACTGAGTGGTATTTGTAGTGTATGTTGCATTGAGTGCAGCGTACTAATGTAGCGTGTAATTATGTGGCACTGAGTGGTATTTGAAGTGTATGTTCCATTGAGTGCAGTGTAATTATGTGGCGTGTAATTATGTGGCACTGAGTGGTATTTGGAGTGTACGTTGCATTGAGTGCAGTGTAATTATGTAGGATATAATTTTGTGGCACCGAGTGTATGTTGCATTGAGTGCTGTGTAATTATGTGGCGTGTAATTATGTGGCACCGAGTGTGATTTGGAGTGTATGCTGCATTGAGTGTAGTGTAATTATGTGGCGTGTAATTACGTGGCACTGAATGGTATTTAGAGTGTATGTTCCATTGAGTGCAGTGTAATTATGTGGCGTGTAATTATGTGGCATTGAGTGGTACTTGGAGTGTATGTTGCATTGAGTGCAGTGTAATTATGTGGCGTGTAATTATGTGGCACTGAGTGGTATTTGGAGTTTATGTTGCATTGAGTGCAATGTAATTATGTGGCGTGTAATTATGTGGCACTGAGCGGTATTTGGAGTGTATGTTGAATTGAGTGCAGTGTAATTATGTGGCGTGTGAGGGTGCGCAGAGTGTGAGGGTGCGCAGAGTGTGAGAGTGCAGTGTGTGCACTGTGTGTGAGGGTGCAGTATGTGCAGTATGTGTGAGGGTGCAGTGTGTGAGGGTGCAGTGTGTGTGACGGTGCGGTGTGTGCAGTGTGTGTGAGGGTGCAGTGTGTGCGAGGGTGCAGTGTGTGCGAGGGTGCAGTGTGTGCGAGGGTGCAGTGTGTGTGAGGGTGCAGTGTGGGCAGTGTGTGTGAGAGTGCAGTGTGTGTGGGTGTAGTGTGTGTGAGGGTGCAGTGTGTGTGAGGGTGCAGTGTGTGCAGTGTATGCGAGGGTGCAGTGTGTACAGTGTGTGTGAGGGTGCAGTGTTTACAGTGTGTGTGTGTGAAGTGCCCACTATGAACTGAATGTATGCAAGCACAGGTGTACAGGATCTGGTAGTCCACAAGGCATGACTTTTTTTCACAGAGAGGTCACTATCCTAGGTAGGGGTGAGGCCAGTTTGCCAACAATTAATCATGCTTGGGCCCTAGAGAGCACACACGCCTGAACTGGAGAGTTGCGATTCAGCCCATGAAGGAGGATTTTCAAGGGGATGACTGTTCTTGTGTGGGCTAGACCTCCTGAAGTGCAAAGTGCTTTTAGAAACTCAGAAGCCTCCTACCCTCTGAATACCTGCGAGTTCTAGGAAACACAAGCGCACTGTTTGCCTCGTCTTCTACTAATGGCACATTTCATACAGATCTTAGACCTGCTAACCTGTATGTAAAATGTCACTGTGTGAAGAGGGAGGGGGGGCAGAGCTTCCTGGCGAGATTTCCTTAAGAGACAATGTGTCCTGCACCAAGCGCCCCACCTCTAACCACCCAAAAAAAAATGATGTACCGGCAGTGCAAGGGGCCTGTAAAGAAGCCCCCAGTATTTTGGTGTTCATGAACAGGTGTAGTTGCGCCAGTAAGAAGCTCGGTGTGCCGAGCTCCCACTGAGGAGAGCTGCGCGTGACCTGGAGGCTACAGGCTAGCCTCCCTGCAACTTATAACACAGAGCTGGGTACAAATGTCCACCATCTGCATGAACTGAACTCAGCCTTTCTTTATTTATGGTTGATAAAAGGAGTACCACTGAGGAGGAGGGTACTTCCCATCAGCACTCTAAATTGGCTCAACCTTTCTTTCTTTGCTTTTAATTAATATTATTATTATGTTTTTTTGCAGTTTTATATAGCTTAAACTTTGCACAATGGCATTAGCGCGCTTTATATGAGAACCAGATTCTGTTACACGTTTTTGGGCCGAATGAGATTAAATAATTTGCCCAGAATCACGGGATCATGAGGCGAAATGGGGACTCCAGCCTGGTTCCCCAGTTCCAAGCTGGCAGCTCTGGAAATGAGAGCCATTCATTTGGCTAGTAACTCCCGTCAGCACGCTGAACCGGCTCAATCTTAATTTAAGTGTTGATGAAATGAGTACCATTGAGCTGGCTAATACGAGCATCAGCACGCTGAACTGGTTAAATCTTTATTTAAGTGTTGATGAAATGAGTACCATTGAGCTGGCTAATAACGGGCATCAGCACGCTGAACTGGTTCAATCTTTATTTAAGTGTTGATGAAATGAGTACCATTGAGTTGGCTAATAACGAGCATCAGCACGCTGAACTGGTTCAATCTTTAAGTGTTGATGAAATGAGTACCATTGAGCTGGCTAATAACGGGCATCAGCACGCTGAACTGGTTCAATCTTTATTTAAGTGTTGATGAAATGAGTACCATTGAGTTGGCTAATAACGAGCATCAGCACGCTGAACTGGTTCAATCTTTAAGTGTTGATGAAATGAGTACCATTGAGCTGGCTAATAACGGGCATCAGCACGCTGAACTGGTTCAATCTTTATTTAAGTGTTGATGAAATGAGTACCATTGAGCTGGCTAATGACGAGCATCAGCACGCTGAACCGGCTCAATCTTTATTTTCAGGTTGATGAAATGAGGGCCATTGAGCCGGGTTTTAAAGCTCATCGACACGGTGAACCGGTTCAATCTTTATTTACGGGTTGATGAAATGAGGACCATTGAGCTGGCTAACAACGGTCATCAGCATGCTGAATAGACTCGCTATTTCTAATTTACCTGTTGCTAAAACGAGTCCCAGTGAGTTGAGTAGCAGTGCTCCTGAGCATTTTGAGTAGATTCCGTGTGTCTATAGTTACAGGATGATGAGAGGAGTACCAGTGGGCTGGTTAGTAATGATAATCAGCACGCACAGATAACTTAGTCTTTCTTTATTTAAAGGGTGATGAAACGAGAAGCATTGATGTAGGTAGCAACACCCTCGGCACGGCCACTGAACTGAAGGCTGTGATTGGTCAAGGCCCCGGGGATGCTAGCACTCACTACTTTTGTTTGTTCTATGAAACCAAAGCATGCAGGTCGGATATAGAGCGGATGGGACAGTTTCCCTGTTTCTACATCTGTGTTTGGGCGAGAGTAGGGGCGGGCATTGATGGCCTCGTTGCTCACATTCTGTGGGGTGTTAACCACTGTTAATGGCCCTTCCCCATAATATGCGTTCTCTTTTTCAACTTGGAGTGGAGGGGTCCTGACGTCAAGGTGATCAGTTGAGCTAATTCTTCCTCGCAGGGCATTAACCAGTTAGAGCTTTGAGCTTCGAGAGAAAAATAGGTTAATTTTCGGCTGTTCATATTATAGTATAAGGAACTTATTTACAGTAACATAGTCGGCTTCCTTAAATTTAGAGCAGTCTGCAGACAGATGGTGGATTATCTGGCGACAGTGCACTTATAAGAGATGGGCAGGGTTTAGTGGACGTGCTGAGCCTGGTGTAAAACTGCTGATTCCCTAGGCGCTCTGCAGGCACTGGAAGCAGACGCCGGATAGTGACTGTTTGACAGATGAATTGGGAATCTTGAGCTTTAATCCCGGCATGGTGTTCCGCACACTCTGTGATACTGGGCACATTCTTTAACGCTTCGGTTCCGCTCATTGCCAAGGAACAGCAGCTCTTCAAAAGGGGCGCAAATCTGGTGATTGGTGCTAGATCATAGCACCTTTTATCCAGAACTCCACTAATTTTTCAATTCTTGGCGATCTTAACCTTCATCTAGATGATCCATGTTGCTCCATTAGTAGAAACCTTCTACAGGACCTAGCTGCATTAAATATCACTCTACATAACTCAGGCCCTACGCATGCTGCAGGACATCTTTTGGACCCCATCTTCTCCAATTTAGACACCATCAAGTGCGAGACCCAATTACCGATCGTATGGTCGGATCACTTTAAAATAACTTTCACTATTACCATTGGTCACCAACTCAACGTTCCCCCTAAATCAACCCAATCTAGACTAACTAGAAATTGGAGCAAATTAGATATAAATGAGCTCAACTCCCGCCTTGAGTATTTTAGACCTCCCATGGAAGATAACTGTACTGAAGCTGCTGCAGCTGTTGACGCCTGGCTAGCAATGGCCGCTGATGCATGCTTACCCCAACGCATGCAAAAACTAAATTTTCATCATCCACCCGCACCCTGGTTCACAGCTGCCTTAAAAGTAGAAAAAAACACTTGCAAAAATCTTGAACGCAAATGGCGTGTAAAATATGATCCTTGCTCTAAACAAATTTACAAAGCTGCCCTATCTAAATACCACTCTTTATGTAAAATGGCCAAAGCTGAATATGTGAATACTACCATTCTTGAAGCACTAAATCGCCCTAAAGCTCTCTTTAAGGTAGTTCAGAGTCTGTTGGGTGCTCTGTGTCAACCCAAACCGCCAAGCCTAAATACTGTACAGTGTAATTCATTGGCTGCATTTTTTGTAGCCAAAATAGATACCATCTATTCTAATTTTGCGAAATCTGTCCCTTCCCCTTCATCGCCCTACCCACCCGCCCCCACCCCACTCACTGAACAATTGACGTCAGAGGACTTGCATGCTAACATAGATCAATTTACCCGTTCCACTGCCCCAGTACCTACGATCTCCTGTGATTCCAGGCTTCCTCGAGAAACCAGTCTCTCTTCTTCTTTGATCGACACCTGGGAGCCATTTAACATCACGTCTCTCTCTGATATCATCTGCAGAATTAAATCTGGCTCTCCATTGGACCCCCTTCCTCCCCACATACTAAACAAACTAGACCATTCTTCATTGGCACTGATTATGGATCTTCTTAACACCTCCCTTAAAACAGCATCAGTACCTGCCGCATGGAAACATGCAATGGTAGTGCCCCTGTTGAAAAAACCCAATGCAGACCCTAGTATCCCTTTAAATTTCACTTCTTCCAGTTTTTTCCAAAATCCGGGAAAAACACATCAATTCCCAATTGTCAACCCATGTTGAGGCTTGTGGACTTCTTCATCCATCTCAATCTGGATTTAGACGAGGTTTCTCGACCGAATCCACTTTGCTAGGGGTTTCTGAAAACATCAGGTGCCGAGTTGATAAAGGGGAAACCGTGGCACTCATTTTACTTGATCTGAGTGCCGCATTTGATACGGTTTCCCATCCCATCCTTATCAATGCCCTCAGATCATCAGGCATCATCGGCACAGCTCTCAACTGGTTTGTTAGCTTTTTATCAAATCGCACATTTCAAGTATTCTCCACGTCCTCTGCTTCTCAAACTTTCACATCAGAGTACGGTGTACCGCAAGGTTCCATCTTGAGCCCCTTGCTTTTCAATTTGTACATTAGACCCTTGGCTACTATTGCAGAGCAAGCTGGGCTCACTATTTACTCGTACGCTGATGATACCCAGGTCATCTATTCCCTTTCTTCTGACTCTTCTTCTGATTCCTCCTCCCTATGTACAGGACTGAATAACATTGCAGCCTGGATGTTGGATCACAAACTTCAACTAAATGGGAGCAAAACTGAGGTTCTTTTGTTCGGTCACAACACCACCTTATGGGGACCCCTGCAATGGCCTTCCCAAATGGGCCCTTTGCCTATTCCATCCAAAACAGCTCGCAACCTTGGTGTCACTTTTGACAACCAACTATCCATGAAGAATCATGTGGTTAAAACATCATCCACTTGTATTACTATCATCAAGTGGTTGCGAAAAATTATTTGGATGCTTCCCCTGGACACTCAGAAGACCGTGGTCCAGGCTCTTATTACTTCTAGACTGGACTACGGGAACATCCTTCTTCTGGGAGCCAGCAAAGAGGTGACGTGTAAATTGCAGACAGTCCAGAATATGGCAGCGCGACTTCTCTGCAATTTACCTTACACCTCTTCTACCTCCAATGCCATACGCTCTCTGCACTGGCTCCGAATTGAAAACCGAACAAAATTTAAGGCCCTCTGTATCATCCATAAAATAAACTCTGGTCTAGCCCCCTCTTACCTAAACCCTTTGGCACAGTTATATCATCCCCCTCATAATTTACGTTCTTCTAATCAATATTTACTTTCTGTTCCCAGAATTAAAAAAGCCAGAATGGGTGGCCGCTCATTTGCCTGGCTGGCCCCCTCGCTCTGGAATTCTCTTCCCCTTCAGATACGTACTGAACCCAACTATCTCAGGTTCCGTAGGCAGGTAAAAACCTGGCTATTTAACATCTAACAGCCCTATTCTGACTTTCCCCCTCACCCTTCTCAATTTAGCGCCGGGAAACCTACGGGTAGCTGTTGCGCTTTACAAGTTTAATTATAATAATAATAATAATAGATGTCATGCTGTTTACTGCTGGATCGTATGTTATTTCCAACTTCTGAAAATGTGGCCCAGCGGTTATTATATGTAAACTAACCGAACGAGCAAAGTCCTAGCTCTACTGCATGTAACCCTAAACTTGCTGTGTGATCTTAGGCACATCGTTAGAACGTAAAGGCATTGAACCAGTCTTTGTAACAGAGACTATATTACCCGACTCAAGGGTGCTAGGGTATCCCATCTCGCAGGCCCCACCGGTATGGCTGACGAAGGTGTGTTGTATGCACGCTCTCTCTCATGCGCACAATCTCCCGGTCGCATCATTAGCACGATATAAGCAGTGCATTTCTTCACCGCCCGGCCGTCTCAGCTACACAGGATCGGTGACATCACCAACACCGGAGCAGCGGCCAATGGCGCGCTAGCAGGGCGGAGTCTCGGAGGCGGCCGAAGGGCAGGGGCTACGAATCCTGCGCAGCCGCCGTCCTGTCCCGCCCGTGCACCGCAGGTGCCGTCCCCGCAGCACACCGTAGGTCCCTCCAGAGCATTTTTCAGCCTGTCCCTGGTCTGGAGCCTCTGGCCATGTCGCCCCCGCCAGCCCATCCATCGGAAGCCGAGGACCCGGCGACTGTCCCCAACAGCAGCGGTGAGGAGCGTGTGTGTGTGCGTGTGTGTGCCTGCGCGCGTGCGTGTGTGTGTGTGCCTGCGTGTGTGTGCATGTATGCCTGCCTGTGTGTGTGTATATGTGTGTGCCTGTGTGTGTGCCTGCCTGCGTGTGTGTGCATGTGTGCCTGCCTGCGTGTGTGTATGTCTGTGTTTGCGCGCCTCAGGGAATCTGAGGCAAGGGATGTGCACGGCGCCGGGCTGGGCGTGCGAGCCCACGAGGTGATGTCGACGCTCGTGCCCGGCCCCTGTCTCAGATTCCCAGGAGACGGGCGGCTATAGTTGTCGAGCTGGACTTCAGCATGCTTCGCATGCTTTCTCCAGCTCGACCTAAAAAGGGAAGGTTGGGGTTTGGCAAGTGGGTGCACTTGCCAGGTTGACATGGCAGTCACAAACTGTGCACAGACTCTGCTGTGGCAGGTTTGAGTTATCTTTTCAGGGCTACTTCTGTGGGTGGCACAACCAGTGCTGCAATCCCACTAGTAGCATTTCATTTACCAGCCCTGGCACTCTTGGTGCACTTTACTCGGGCCTCACCAGTAAATCAAATATGCCAATCATGGAAACACCAATCCATAACATAATTTACAACAGGAGCACTTGCACTCTAACACTGAACAGCAGTGAGAAAGTGTGCAGAGACACTAAGCCAGCAAAAACAGAGTAAAAACCAGGAGGTCACAAAGCAAAAAGACGGGAAACACGCCAAAAGATGCCAAGTCTAACACATAGCCACGTAAATCCGAATCTTGCCAGTTTGCTTTGGTTTTTCGGCAGTGACCACATGGATACCCAGGCGGTGGGCCTGGACACTTTCTTAATCACATCCAGCTGCTCTAGTTTTTTCAGATCTTCCTCAACCTGCGGTGGAAGGTGAAATGGTCCTCTACTATGTCTGAGGGCCATCGGTTTGATGGATCTATCAATATGCGGAGATGCTCAGAGGCAGCTCAGTCCTTGATACAAGCTTGGGAACTGGTGCAGTAGCTCATCCACATTGAAGTGTTGTACATTCCAGGTAAATGACACAAGCCCTAGGTCCTTTGTCATGTGACACCCGACAAGAGTTTCCATGTCTTGGTCAATGATGAGGTATTTTGCTGGCTGTTCCGTTCCATTGGAGCAGACTCGCACCTCCATGAAACCTCTCAGTTGCAGAGGGGTCTACCCCCAATAAGTGTAGATATTAGTCTTAGGGGGTATAAGCTCTGGTCTTGATCAAAGACAGCGGCACTGCTGATAACACATTACATTTACTGAGACTCCTGTATCTATCAGAGCCTTGACAGTCATGCCAGTGATCTCCATGGCACACGCTGTACACTACCTTACACCTCCAAACCCTAGGATATCGTCCATAGTGCCCCCTAGGGCTCCGCCCCATGCTCTTCAATGCATATAAGACCCTCAATGAATCATGTTTGAAGATCTTCAAGTCTCTAGATACTTGTACTCTCTGGGCTACCCGCATTTGCCTTGTCTGTTTGATTTGACACAGCATGGTGGAGTGTCACCCAACCGTTTTCTGCAGGGACCTCCTTTATATGTTCAAGCTCTATTGTTTTTGCTCCCAGTTTTAACAGTAAAGTGGTAACAAATAACTATTGCTTACTGTAGGAAAGTAGGATCTGCTTCTTATCGTTACCCCCACTTTTTGCTAGATGTAATGCTGTTTTTTACTAGTCTGACTGGGATCCTGCAAATCAGGACCCCATTCTATCTGCTTTCTCCTAAAACTTTTATGTTATGTACTTAGGTATACTGGGGTACCCTTGTCAGTCCCTAGTATATGGTAAACATGTTCCCATGGGCAGAAGCATGTATTATGTCACCCATGAGATGCCATGCAAAATGGAACTACAGGCCTGCCATTGCAGCGTGTGTAAGTTGGTCCATGTACCACTTACTTAAGATATAGGTTTACTATATCTAAGGGTCTCTGCACTTAAAACCTTTGTCAGCCCTATTGCAGGCCTTTACAATCCTGAGGGCATGGTGCTTGGCTCTAAGTGAGAGGGTGCCCCTGCATGAGCAGGACTCCCCTGCAGCCTTCGGAGTCCATCCTGCCGGGTTTGTCGATGAAGCAACCATATACCATATATAGAGGGGCATTATGCTACCTTGTGATGATCAACTCTAAAACAGCTGAAAACGGCTGAAACAAACCCTATTGTGATTAGTGTCAAACATGTTGGAATCATACCCCCACATCAGTAACCAGAGTGGGAGGTATGATTCCACCCCTCAGAAGCGAGCTTCATGGAGTGCCCGGTGTTCCCAGTACCAGCCTTCTAGCTCCGGACAGCACAAAATGGTTGCTGCCGACCAGAGACACATTTCTGCCCTCCTGCTGCTGAGCCATGCTCGAGCAGGGGAAGGCAGAACAATAGGCATCCTGTCACAGGGAGGTGTGACCACTTCCCTAACAGGATTTAGTGCATTAGGGATGGGTGGGTGCGCTTGCAAGTGACATTAGGGGTACATTTGGTGTCCCTGCGCATAGTCCAGTTCAAACCAGTCCTAGGAGACTTTGGCTCCCGCTCTGGCGCGAAACTGGACAAAGGACATTAGAAGAACCTCCCCCCCCCCGTCCAGACCCTCCCCAGGGAGGGTCCCCTGAATCTTTCCAACCATCTCCTGTGGGTACTTAAGGGCTTACCTGGCTGTAGGACCTTAGATTCATCATGGACAAGATTCTGAACAAGAAACCACTGCACTTCGACCATCTGGGCACTCTGGACTTCGCTGGACTTTTTTTGGGCCTGACATTGTCTCCTTCTCAGTCTGCTGCATCGTCTGTGCCTGTGCACCATATAGGATCAGTGTAGGACCTGTGGAGCATCCAAGACATCCAAAGATAATCTCCCTTGGAGTGAAGGAGTCAGTCAGTCAAAAGTACTTTATTCGGTTCATAACCAAAACCATAAAAGTATACTAAACATCAAGGTCAAGACCACAGTAACAAACGATAAGGAAGTTATACAGATATACAATCCATAAAATACATTATCATATTTAAAAGCATACACTAACGAGATAGGCAAGGGATTTCATTACATCTGCAAATATCATATAAAAAGACTAATTAAAAAGAATAAAAACAGTTTATTTAAAAAAGAGATAAAGTGCTAGATCGCAATTCATAAGTTCACCGCTATGTACAATGGGTCCACATTAATTTTCCTCTTAAGTCTCATGGCTATTGTAAGGAAATTTGCTATGTTGAAAATCTCCCATACGTTAGACAACAGCTGTAGATACAAAAGGGCGGGTTTGACTTGTCTGAAGCCCTTGTCTTTAATAAGAGGCCTGATGAACCTATTGCGAATGGGGCGAAGGTGTTCACAAAAGAAAATAAAGTGCACAGTGTCCATGATGGAGAATCCGTCACAAGAACAGATCCCCAAATCTATCTCCTTAGTCCAACCTGGGCGTTCTGTGAGGAGTAGGTGGAATTTGTTCAAATATAAACTTTGTCAATTAGAATCGGTGGTTGGTATTGTTAACAATTCTTAAATAGGGTTCCATCTCACTTGAGGTTATTAACAGCTGGTGAGCCCTTACTGTTGGTTTACCCAGCTCCTTATCTTCTCTGGCCAGAGATGTCATCAACTTATGCGTGTCTTTCAACCATTTAACGTCCCCCTTCAATAAATTGTTCGGCTGATCAAACAGCTCTGGGCGACCCAGTTTAACTGCCAATTTTTTAACATTGTTCAGCCAGGGGATGGAGTTGCCATGCTCAAGGGCTAAACAGTCCCTGAGAATCTCATAATTCAACTCCTACTCGGGGTTCAGCCAAATTGTTATCCATTTCAGGAGCGGGGCTATGACTATACGATCTTCTAAATATTCTACACCACACTCTTGATGAGCGATGTAGCCAGAAGTTGACTGGGGGACGGATAAGATAGATTTCAGAAACTTATCCTCTGCCACCTGCATGGCCTTTACATTTTTAAAACCTCACAAATCAGCTCCATACATTGCTAACGAAATACATTTAGTGTCATATATCTTTAACACCGCTTGCAACGGCTTCACCCCCAATTTGCGGGCGAAACCCAAGACAGCCAGGATAGACCTTGCAAAGGCATTACGTTTGGCAACCAGTTGGGACAACCATGTAGATTTATCATCAAAAATAACCCCTAAGTATGGGAATCTTGACACCATAGACAGAACATTCCCTTCACAGTGCAGAGTTTTAATTCGTTTAGGTTTACTACCCACAATCATTACATGCGATTTAGAAAAATTTACAGTGAGGTCCAGCACTTTCATAAAAGTAGCAAATGAGTTTAAAAGACATTGCAGCCCTACCACTGTGCATGCTATGAGAGCGGAATCGTCCGCATAAAGTAATGCCGGAATAAAACGCTTGCCTGCCCTCGGTATATCCTTGCACACCTCAGTTAAAACAGTGCCTAGGTCGTTAATGTAGAGGGTAAAGAGTAGGGGGGCTAAAATGCAGCCCTGCCTAACCCCATTTGTGATCCCAATCTTACCCGTACAATTGCCCAAGCGGTCGTATCTGACTGTAGCCGAGAGGTCCCTATGCAGATCAGCAAGGAAATATACAATATTTTTTTCCATGCCCAACTTAAGGAGCAACCCCCATAGTTTGGACCTATTCACACGGTCAAAGGCAGAGGAAAGGTCCATGAAAGCTAGATATAGAGTGCCCCTGTTGGCAATTGTGTATTTCCCAATTAATAATTGTAAATTAAGACCCTGATCTATGGTCCCTCGACCTTTCCTAAACCCATATTGTAGGGCCGAAAGGGTGTTTGTTACAGCCAGCCAATCAGTAAGTCTACCTAAGACCACCCGACCTAACACTTTCACAGCAGAATCAATAAGAGAGATCGGGCGATAACAACTTGGGTCCCCTCTGTCGCCTTTCTTGTAGATGGGTACAATGACGGATTCCGACCAGGTACCCGGAATACCCAATTTACAAACCCTAATAAAAACATTTGTTAAAACTCTAGACCAGGTCTTGATGTCTGATTTAAAGAGGTCGGCTGGAACGCCATCTGGGCCCGGAGCCTTATTACTTGTCATCTTCCCGATGGCGTCTGCCGCCTCTATCTCAGGAACCACTAAAGTATTGGGTAAGAAAGTGGGGGTGGATATAATCACCTCCCCTGAGTTTTCCCCTTCATAGACTGACTTAAAATGGGAGCACCACACCTGCTCCTGAATGCCACAATCCAATTGGCCATTACAAGAATCCTGGAAAAAAGGTTTATTTACGACTGCCCAAAATTTGGAGCTGTTCTTAAGGACATCTATAGAGGTTAATTCTTCCCAGGCCTCTTCCCTGATTTCCCGTCTTCTGACTTCCAGTGTGATTTTATAGGCTTTCCTTAATGAGGCCACAATGGCCTTGTCCACTGGTTTACATTTCAAGGCAGCCATCAACTTTTGGTTTGCTGCCGAACAGTTTTGATCAAACCAACCCATCCCAGCGGGATCCTTCACTTTACCTGGTCGTCTAAGATCGGCTGCGACCTGAGTACAAATTTTGGAGTAAGCCTCTAAAACCTCTTCATTCCCTGCTTGCACATTCATACATATGTGCAGCTCGGTTCCTACTGTGTTTAAAAGGTTATCAGAAAAGTCTCCAGGTACAACTCTATTCCATTTAATTCTGCGGGCCTGATCTGTTGGGCGGATATCAAACTTATTCGTCCTGTTATGACGTGCCTCTGGTTTTTTGATCAAGTCCTTAATACTAGCAACCACTGGATTATGGTCACTGAAATGTGACCAGACCGCCGAATAGCCATGGATCTTATCCCCCAGCGTAGAGCTAATAAAGATATAATCAATCACTGAATGACTTCCGTTCCCTTTAAAAGTAGGTGTCTCCTCATCCACCATAGATGGGAGTATTAGACCATTATCTGCCAAGATTATTTCAAGGAGTTCTCCTTGTGCAGAGTGCTCAAAATGGGTGTCCCCTTGCTCTATGGGGCCTAATTGGTCTAATGCCTGACATTTATCCGGGCACCCATGAATGTTAAAATCGCCCAGTACTATAATGAAACATTGACGATTGTTCACCTCTTTATAATCTGCCAAAAAAAGGTTTAACATGGCCAAATGATCTGTCGTAGTGGCTCTATCATATTCATTATAAAAATGAATAACTAAAATGCTACCCACTCCACTCCATTCTATTTGGATGGCCAAGCAGTGTGAGGATCCTGTGTCTAATTGGGTATGGGTACCTGGGATGGTAGCCGAGATTAGAGTAACCAATCCACCCTTTGCCCTCCCCATGTTGGATGCTACTGCGGGGATAAAATGGGTGGTATAACCATCTAAGCTAAACGTATTCCCAGTATCCCATGTTTCTTGCAACCCAATGATATCAGCCTCACCTATACATTTTCTCCAGATCGGGTCGTCTACTCTCTTTTTGAGGCCAGCAATATTCCAGGTTGCTAGCTTTATGCTTGCACCGGTCACTGGTTGGACCAGCCCGTCTGAAGAGCAAATGTTGCTTGGTAGTAGGTCCGAACCAAAGGCTGTAGGAGGAGTGGTAGGAGTAGGGATAACTACGGGTGAACCTAGTCACTCGATATCATCCAGATTTGAAAAAGTATCAAATCTGTTGAAAACTGGTACAGAGAATTCATAGGGACCTCACCCCTTAAATGGTTCTCTATTCACTGCCCCAATATTGTGAGGGGGATAAAAAAAACCAAGAGGAGCACATTCACGTATTCATGATGAATTCTAGCTGACCCCGCTTGTCTCAATATATCATCAACCAATCTGGGAGACCTAAAACTTATGACGACACAATCGCCTTCCAGACGTTTCTTAGCTTTGCCCACCCAAGACACCCTTCTTATCATTTGAAAGTTATTATACAGGTGGGCAGCTAACACAGTTTTATTGGACAGGTAGTGAAGGGCTTTATTTTTTAATTTAGTCCAATGTTCGTCCTGTCCATCCTGAATTTTTGGTACGTTGGCCAAGATTATAGTGTAAGGGCATGCCTCCGCTGGTAAATGCAGTGGCAGATCTCTATTAGGGGGCGATGCCCGAGTACTTGATTTCCCCACTGGGCCCCCGGGACCTTGTTTCCCTCCCTGTGTAATTCCCGTGACTCCTGGGACTAAAGATGGAATGTTAGGCGCTATAACCGGGGCTACAACTTGTGGTGCAGTTTGGGGGAGTGGGGTGATCATAGAATCCAACAAGTTATTAACAGAAGTTGTGACTGCACTCAAAGAGTCGACTACAGGTAGATTGGTCCCTAGAGTTAGGCCTTTGTTATCTTTAAGATATTTTTCAATTAAGTTAAGTCGGCCATCTATTTTCTCTAGTTTGTCCATTAGTGGGGAGGTAAATAGCCTGAACCGTTCGTCCATAATTCTTATGAAATCAGACATCATTCCCCTCCTCTCTTTATCAACATCTAGAGCAATATGATAATTTCTTCCTGCGCTCCTGTCCTCAACAGCCTGATGAGGGGCATATATTCCCTTACGACCCGACCCAAATGCGGAATTATTGTTCCTTGGCTGTTTAGCCTGTTGGAAACTCCCTTTGGGGGTGTTCTTAGCTTTCCTTTTCCCCGGTATGGCTTTACAGCCTGTGGCCAACGTGCCTGGCCTAGCCCTTAACTGCCTAGTACATGTCACCATAGGGGAAGGAACTGGGCTAGTTACAGGTGAAGGGGCAGGAGAAATTGACAAGCTGGTCTCTAACACTGACCCATTGGGAACTTGATTAAATTGCGTACCGACCAGTGGGGCAACAGTTAGAGCAGATATCTCCGCCGTTAATGGCGAAGGGTCTGTTTGCCGTAGGGGATCCAAGGACAGGCTCCTCTCTGCTAGTTCGATTTATTTTGCCACTGCAAATTCTGCTTGTTTTAAAAAAGCATCAAGAGTCCCCATGCCCCCAACGCCTGTACACACTTTAGGGTTAGATTTAGCCACGTCAACAGTACCTCAGTTAAATAGGGTCAGCAAATGTTCATCCAGGGATCGAAAAGGGGTGGGCCTAGCCCGGCCTCCTCTGGCCTAAGAGGGCCGGCCCTTGTACCGGGCTTCTCCCCGGACGCTCCCGCGCGCTCCCGCGTGCTCCCGCGCAGCAGCAGTCTGGGTCAACTATGTAGTACATATGACGTCTTGTGGGCGGGGCAGACAGGGAGCGTGGACCAGGTGGATATGGTCAGCCAGGGACTCCTGGGTGATTGAGTCCCTGCAGCGCTACACTCCAACCTGTCAGGGTCTTTACTGGCCTCACGATGCCCACGGCTCCTCCAGACCCGGTGTGATACTTGTCGTCCCGGTGGTGATGGGCGAAGACAGGGAGGCGGGCCAGGTGGATACGGTCAGGCAGGGAATCCTGTCAGGGTCTTTACTGGCCTCACGGCGCCCACGGCTCCTCCAGACCCGGTGTGATACTTGTCGTCCCGGTGGTGATGGGCGAAGACAGGGAGCGCGGACCAGGTTGATACGGTCAGGCAGGGAATCCTGGGTGATTGAGTCCCTGCAGCGCTACACTCCAACCTGTCAGGGTCTTTACTGGCCTCACGGCGCCCACGGCTCCTCCAGACCCGGTGTGATACTTGTCGTCCCGGTGGTGATGGGCGAAGCGACACCCGCGGAGTGGGTGCGGCAAGCTGCTGGTTAAAGGTCTCTGCTCCCAAATAAAGGCTCCCCTCACGCAGCAAACAGCAAAAGTGTCCCACAGGTAAACTACAAGCAGGGTGATTTAAGGTTTTCAGCAACCTGTGGGCCGGGCAGACAGGGAGCGCAGAACCAGGTGGATACGGTCAGGCAGGGACTCCTGGGTGATTGAGTCCCTGCAGCGCTACACTCCAACCTGTCAGGGCCTTTACAGGCCTCACGGTGCCCACGGCTCCTCCAGACCCAGTGTGATACTTGTCGTCCCGGTGGTGATGGGCGAAGCGGCACCCGCGGAGCGAGTGCGGCAAGCTGCTGGTTAAAGGTCTCTGCTCCCAAATAAAGGCTCTCCTCACGCAGCAAACAGCAAAAGTGTCCCGCAGGTAAACTACAAGCAGGGTGATTTAAGGTTTTCAGCATCCTGTGGGCCGGGCAGACAGGGAGCGCAGAACCAGGTGGATACGGTCAGGCAGGGACTCCTGGGTGATTGAGTCCCTGCAGCGCTACACTCCAACCTGTCAGGGCCTTTACAGGCCTCACGGTGCCCACGGCTCCTCCAGACCCGGTGTGATACTTGTCGTCCCGGTGGTGATGGGCGAAGCGGCACCCGCGGAGCGGTTGCGGCAAGCTGCTGGTTAAAGGTCTCTGCTCCCAACTAAAGGCTCTCCTCACGCAGCAAACAGCAAAAGTGAAGGAGTCATTTCCCTGCATTCGTAGGCACCGCAACACTGCTGACGGGTCTGATGATCCCAAGCTCCTACGGACTCCGAAAGGCTCAGCAACAAAGGAGGTGGGTTTCTACATCCCTCGAGGTCCGAGGTGTCATCTCACCAAGTTTGAGGTCAGAATCCTTGGTGGGGGTTGCAGCGCCCAAACCCCTGTGCACTGCGTACTTTTGCAAGTGCATGTTCTGGTTGGCAATCCTGAGACAAGTGCATTGGGCTCCAAGTAGCCCCAACCTATGGCACCACTTCCTGCAAAGATCCTCAGTCACCTTGCACCATATGCTCCGTGGGCTGTCATTTTGTGAAGTTGCTTGAGGTCCTCTCGCGACTCCTGTGCCTCCCGCCTGTGGGTCCAATTGAGGGTAAACTTTTCTTGGGCTCCCCTGGATGCTCCAGGTGAGTCTCCTGGACCTTGCTGATCCGAACCGTACGCTCCCTTGACCTTCTGCGTGGGTTGCTGTTGCCAAGGCTTGTTGCTGCTCCCACCGGACACCGACCCCGCCGCACTTGACATCCTTCGTGGGAAAGCTCGCATCCCGCTCTTGGTTGTCCTCAACTTTACCTGTTCCCCGCAGCTGCAGAGTCAAGGTCACTGTAAACTATCCTGAAGCACCCGACATCGGTGGACATTTGTCTACCGAGCCCTTGGTCACACTCAAGTGACCCAGACTCTGTCCCCTCCGTTTTCAGATACTCTTCAACAGGAATCCACTTGTGGATTCCAACGGACATTATTCTCCCTTCAAGCTGCGGCTCTTCTTCAAAGTCCTCCACTGGGTTCGACCGCAGTTTCCGACGCCACTTCACACCTGTGCACCTGGCTTCCCTGTGTTAGGTAACTTGGGTACCTCTGTATCCATGGGTGGGGTGGCCCTCCAACCTTCTGTGTTCCACTGGGTTTCTTTGTAGTCCACTGGGAAGGGTCCTTCATCTTTAAAAATCTAACCATGATGTACCTATAGACTTGTACGGAGCACGTGGCCGTGTCCGTGGGAGATACTGGAACGTACTATAGAGTATTCTGTGATAAATAAATATTTTTATAAATACCTTGTGTGTTTCTCTTTTCATTTAATCTATACTACAAGATGGCATTCATGTAAAAGAAGCTGCTTTACACTCCTTCAAGACTTAGCCTAAAGGCTTCTCTACACAGCTACCAGTTGGATAGCTTTCTAAGGTTGTCTAAGACCTCTTAAATCACCACAAGGGTTGTCCGCAATGGTGCAGAGTGCCCACTAATATACCAAGCCAGCCTCTCACACTTACAATGTAAATAGAGTGGCTTTGGGTTTGCCCCTATTCTACCATTGGATTTCTTGGGCCAGCCTTTTTGAACTATTGGCTTGAGACTTTGTCATTCACTTCTGGCACAGCACTATGGAGGATTCATCTCTTCCCTAATGCTATTGGTTTTTGGGGTGTATTTTTCCACCTCCACTCAAGTGCTTGCTTTTAACTGCAAGTGGGGCTACATTACTACCATAGCCCTCTTTGCCCACTCTACTGGCGTTACAAGCTTATGCTGCATTTGTTACAAAATTAAACCTAAAATTATTGGTTTTGCCAATGCTCTCTTTCCTTGTCCATACTCTTTTTTTGCCTTTTCTTTTAGATTTTCCCATTTTGATTTCTCCTTGGTTAGTGTTTAAACAGATCTTTGTACCTCCTTTTACGTCACGTAGCAGAGAAGACATTTTTAAATAGGACTTACATTTTACATCTGTTTCTATACGCTGTCATTTAGACACATACAAACTGTAGACATGACCAGAATTCAGTTTGGTACAATGGACCCTGTCCATGGGGTGGAATGCACAATAGTAACCTTTAGGTTTCTATCTGTGGTAGCAGAGTTACTCCAAGATAAAAGATTTTGCACAGTGGGTTACTGACTTCTAAAACAGAGCCAAAGAGATAGCCCTTTGTCCTAATTAAGCCTAAGGATGTTGGTTTCATGAAATACACTTAGCAATTCCACGAAAAGTTATTGCACCCTTTTGGCACAGAGAATGAGGCAGATTGGAGGTGGTTGGCTTCTACTTTAAGCAGGCAGGATCTAGTAAATATGCCCCCATTAAACACCGTCATCTCATAATGCACACTATCTCTAGCTTCCTGAAGATTCTTCTACCAGAGATATACATGGCCCATTACAAGCCATAATCTGTTTACTTAGCAACAGGTAATAAAGATCTATAATTGACAAAGGTTACAGAAAGCAAAATGTTTCGTCTCACCTACCTACCCGTGCATTGTTTAAACATCAGTGGGCTTCCACCCTGCCCACAGCACACCATTAGTTGTTTTATTTGCCACTCTCATTTGTAATCTTTTGATTGCTTTGCTTCCATAGGCTTCCCTTCCTTTCTTGTGTTAGCTCCTCCCTGGAGCACAAACTAGGTACATGTGTTCTTTCGCATCTTTCTGCAACATATTATTTTATTTTATGAGCATTTTGGTCTTATTCCTGGACATGGAATGTGCTTTTCTACTTCAACACAGGCAAACACTTTCTTATTTATGTTGCTTTCACCCTCTCTGCTGTCAATTTTGATGCTTTATGTACTTTTACCCACAAATGTACTACTCTACCTGCTCCACTGTATGCCACTCCACGCCACTCAATCCCACTCCACACAATACCACTCTACACCATTGTAATGTAGATTATGCCACTGTACTCTGTAGTGCCTTCCCCAGCCCTGGAGTATCAAGCAAATTACGCCACACACAGGACCTGTGGTTGAACAGGTCCTGTTCACAGGTCACTGTAATTGAAAGCATGAGCAGCAGAGGCCGTTTCACGGAAGTGCCCCAATTTGTGCGCCCCCCCACCCCCCGGGCATTTTGATATTACAGAAGGGGTCGCAGATGCTTGTGCAGCCCCTTCTGTAATACAGATAGTGCTGGTGCACATCTAGCGCCAAATTAGAATGGCGGTGGGTACCGCGGCGGACGCAAAGTCCGTCCACCGCTTCACCGCCAAAGGCAATCTCACTGATTGCCTGGCGGGTTGAGCAGGGCCACTAATATGGTGGTGGTGCCTAGCAGGCACCGTCAACCACGTTAGGATGTTGGTCGAAACAGGCATCACCGCCATGGAAAGACTGGCGGGGATTGGGTTTGGGGGCCTGTTGCGGGCCCCCCTTGGGGGGGGTGGTTGTTGCTGCACAGGAGGTACCCATGGTACCCCCCTCATTTCTATGCACCAAGTGGCAGGCACTGCATGGTGCCTGCCACATAGTGTAGGGAAATGCTGTGCACACACTTTTGACATTACATGCTGTCTTGCAGCCAGCAGCACCGTCCGCAATGTCAAAAGCCCAGGATGTGCCTGCCAGTATGGCGGGCGCATCCTAATCGCAGTGGTGGGACCGCCGCATGTCTGGCAGGCGGTCCCAAACACCGCTACGATGGCAAGCAGCTCAAGTCCGCCCTCCATCGTAATCACCCACTAAGCCACTAGAGTTGACACCACTCTACTCTATGCCGCTCCCTTCTACTGTATGCCACTCTACAACACTCTGCTCTCCTCTTGGCCACACCACTAACCTTTAGCTATGCCGAACAGCAGCCACACCACTGTACAACATAGCTAAAAGACATTGGCAAAGCCAATAGGTCTCACATAGGTGAGACCTATTGGCTGTGCCAATGCTTGTTAACCAAAGCCCCTTCTTAACCTGAATTGAAACTTATTTTAAAGAGGCAATTTTTGATAATATCGAAGAAAACAGATCAAGAAAAGCTTGAAGCTTATCCCCATTTTAAACCAATTTGCCCTTCCTTGGAAACAAGTCTAAGAAACAAGTCAAATGTAGTATTATTTAATGAGCCGATTTGAAGGTCCTGCAGAAATGAAATTTTGTCAGTAATTGTAATGGTCCTGCCAATCAACATTTATAGACACAACTGGAGGAGTACTCCAATCACTACTCCTCATTGCAGATCCTGCAAGTGTAAAAAAAGTTCTTGATTGATTTAAGATTTTCACAGTGGCACTTTTATAATTTAAGTATTAAGTTAACAAAGCAGTTGACGCAGGAGTTGAATAAGACATTTTTCTACATACATGTTTTAAGGACTCTTTCTTCGCTGTTTATTACATTTGTTTTTTTCAGCACCCATTCACATTAAAGATTTAAAAAATAAACGACATTTCCTGTAATTCGTATATGACATCATGCCCTTTGCTCTAGTCAGCATGTCCCTGATGACTTAAAAGTCCTCAACACCATTTTAGTGTCTCTTTCTTTGAAACTTGCAAAGCATGCTTAAAGTACAACATATATAGAAGACGTTCCAGAACTCTAGACTCCAGAATGAGGAGGGAGCCCAAACATATCCGGCAGAAGAATAACTGCTGTAGATTGGGAGTGGTCTCCATTCCAGACCTGAATTGTTTAAATGTCTTTTCAGGAATTTATCCATCTTGGCTTCTATTCTTGTATTTGATCCGAACCTAAAATAAAACAAAGGATATGCATGTGGCCTCTATATGGAGTTTGGATTTTAAAGTACAAAAATACAATAATGCATGAGAATTGTCAGGGTGGCAGTAACAATCAAACGATTAATCATTAAACTGTTTCGAAAAGTGGGATAATTTTCTCCTCAAGTCGTTAATAGAATTGATAATTCTAGATGTGTTTACTAGAAAATGTTTAATTGTATGTCAAGGATAGAGGCTTCAGCTTATGCTTGTTTTAAGCTCCTCCATCACCACTGAAGTGATATCTAGTATTGGTTTGTATTAGAAAGACTTAAAAGAGGCGAGGGAGGCGATGATGAGTATCTCAAAGTATTTATTAAAGAGACAGGTATCAGTCAGTAACACTGCACACGACTTCAGCCACAGCTGGAGTCACACCGCAACACCACCGGTCAGGAGTCAATTCCGGCGCTCGCCTTGGAACCCTCGCAGTGGTGACATTCTAAGTGATATCACCATGGAGCGTTCCACAGCATGTTATGGGACAGGAGGGTGGTGGATGGACAGGGTGTAAGATACCACACATCCCCCTTCCCTACATAACAAAATTCAAATAGTCAACAAGACTATGTGTGGCTCACTGGTTAGAGGAGGCAGACCTGGAAGCAGAGGTCAGCCCGGGACCAGGGTTCAATTCCCGGCTCGGCGGGGTCTTGAGTCCTAAAATGTCCATGGACTCGACAATTCTCGCTCCGGTGCCTACTCGATTCACGGGTTCACACTCTGCGACTCTGGGCAATAGCTTGCTTAATCTCCACAACGGCCCCTCGCGGCGGGATGCCTGGCTTTCACCTTGCGGATACCCTGCCGGGGTTATCTCACAGGGGAATACCAGGACGGGTTCCCTAAGCAAGCGCTTAGAAACCGCTTGGTGATTTACGCTATATAAATTCCTGTACATTTACATTTTGTACATTTCAAGAACATTTTCAGGACAACCCCGCATTATTTAGTCACATATTGCTCCAGATGTCTGGGCGATCTAACCACTCTCTGGCTTGTCCTGCTGACAGGGTGAGCTATTACAAAACGCTTCCTAGGAGGCAGTTCTCCTTGCACCTGGGGCTTGTCCTCTCTCACCCCCCCTCCTAGTGTCTTTCTTGGGGGGGATGATACCTCACCACTCTTTCCAAGTTCCAAATCTTTCCCTCCTTGGTTTTCACAGCGTTTCTGAATAATTTAACAATCTTTGTGGGTCTGCTGAACTCCGACCAACTCGCTCTCCCTGTGGGTGCTCTGATTTTTATATCATCTCCCACCCTGAACCCCGCATCACGAGTGGAGTTCAATCTATCGAACCTTTCTTTCTTTTCTAACATGGCCTTGCCATGTGTGTCTAGCCCTTTAGACTCCCTAGAGTGATCAGTCCATCCTTTGTGCCAACCCATCCATCCTGGTGATAGTTTGGTGTTAGGTCTTCTCGCTCTGAGCAATTCAAAAGGGGTTGCCCCTGTCGTCTGGTGTGGGGTCAGACGGTAGGCTTCCAGACGTTTCGTGATTTCTTCTTTCCAGTTCAGACCATTAGTCTTAGCTAACTGGATGCTTTCTTTCAGGGTCTTATTGAACCGTTCTACCATTCCGTTGGTTTCGGGGTGGTAAAGCGCGCAGCGCTTGTGTTCAATCCCATACTTCTCGAGAAACTCCTTAATTTCCCTTGAGCACAGCTGCACTCCGTTGTCCGTTAGCAAACTGCTAGGTGATCCTTCTCTGAGGAATAGCTCCTGTAAGAACTCAACAACTGTCTTTGTGGTGATTTCAGGTACTACCTTCACCTCAGGCCATCTTGAGTACAAATCTACCAGGACTAGGATGTACGGTGTGCGTAGTTCTCCAGTCAGAAGGCCCATTATGTCCAGTGCCACTTCATCCCAGGGTCCCGAAGGGGGTGGCCTGCAAATCATGGGCGGTGTGTGTTGTTTCAAGACCTTGTCACTAACTGTACAAGGGATGCAATCTCTTACTTTCCTTTCGATAGTATGATCCATGCACGGCCACCAGTAGTCCTCCGGCATTCTGTGTTTGGTCTTGGTGATGCCCAAATGTCCTTCATGGGCTAAATCCACCAATTGTTCCCTCACCGTTTTGGGCGGGATCAGCCTCGTTCCTCTGAACAGACACCCGTCAACCGCAGACAGTTCTTCCCTGACCATCCAGAATGGGCGTAGTGTTTCGCTTAGTTTATCTTCGTGTCTCCATGTCCCTTTTACTCTCTCACATACTCCCATAAGTAGGTCGTCTGCCTTCAGAGCCTCTTTCCAAGATTCTTCTCTGATGGCCCCTTGAGTGATCACGCACACATTTTCTGTTTGGAAGTCCTCCTTGTCTTCACTATTCTTGTCTTTGGACTCGTCTTCCCCCTTTTCTTCTACCAGCCGCGAGAGGCAGTCTGCCGCAAGATTCCTCGTTCCAGGTACATATTCGACACAAAATGCGTATTCCTGTAGATTTACCACCCATCGCCTGATTCTGCTCGAGATTGCGTCAAGTCCCTTCTTGTTGAACACTTCAACTAGAGGCTTGTGGTCTGTACGAAGGGTGAATTTAGGACCCCAGATGAAGTCTCTGAATTTGCTCATGGCCCAGTGTACCGCCAACGCCTCCTTCTCAATTACAGAGTAGTTTATCTCAGACTTCTGTAGCGATCTTGATGCGAAGGCTATTGTTTCTTCTCCACACGCCCCTACTTGAGCAAGAACTGCTCCTAGCCCTTTCGAGCTCGCGTCGGTCATTACCACCGTCTTTCTGTTTGGTACGAACGCTTTCAGGCTGGGTGCTTCTGCCAGTGCTCTCTTTACATCCTCAAATTCTTTATGGCATTCTTTGTCCCAATTGAACCCTACATCTTTCTTGAGTATGCGTCGTATGGCAAATGTTCTACCCGCGAAGTTCCTTACGAATTTACTGTAGAGTTCCAGCATTCCCATAAATGACTTTATTTCTTCTTTGTTCTTCGGAGGCATCAAGTTTGTTATGGTGTTCTGCAACTCGGCTTTCGGACGGATCCCACCAGGTGTCACCTTGTGCCCCAGAAAGTCTAGCTCCTTGCACCCAATTCTGCACTTCTCCCTCTTCACAGTGAGGCCTTGGTCCTTAAACCTCGCCAGCACTTGCCTCAACCTTCTGTCATGTTGTTCGTTGTCACTGCCAAACACGAGTACGTCGTCCTGGTAACACAAGACGCCGGGAATTCCTCTCATTATGCTTCCCATGATTCTCTGGAATACCGCCGCTGCAGAGACCAACCCAAAAGGCATTCTCTTGAATTTAAATGCACCCATGGGCGTCACGAATGATGTCAGTTCCTGTGAGTCTTCATGGAGCTTGATCTGGAAGTAGGCCGAGGTCAGATCCAGTGTGGAGAATACCCTTGCTCCTTCCAGCATACTCATAATTTGTGCTATGTTTGGCAGCGGGAATTTGTCAATGACCACCTCCTTGTTCAATGCCCTGAGGTCAATGCATAGGCGGATCGATCCATCCTTTTTCCTTGCTGCGACGATCAGCGCCAGCCATTCTGTTGCTTCCACCGGTTCTATGACCCCTAGGTTGCATAGCTTTTCCAGCTCGTCTCTTACTGCCTCCTGAATAGCTATCGGAAGGTTCCTCACCTTGGCTACCACCAGTACAGCGTTTTCCTTCAGTTTTATCCTGTGAGAGTAATTCTTCAGGCACCCCAATTCGTCGTTGAACACCTCTTTGAATTTTGTCTCAATGCTGTCCCTAGTTCCCTTCACTTCCTGTACCAAAATTTGTGGGGTTTTATTTGGGTCGAGGTATGTGCCTAAATTCTTTTGAGCTTGCCACCCCAGAATGTTGTCTCCCTTGGAGGATACGTACACCTTAGGCACTGTAAGTCTATCTTTATATTCTACTGTGCCCCAGAAGTAGCCCTTCATGCTAATAGGCTGACCACTATACCCCCCTGGTCTGACATCCATTCTGCTCAACTTGATCTTACCCTTGGCCACCCTTTCAAATTCTTTTGCATTGATGATCGTGATTTTTGAGCACGAGTCGAACTTAGCCTCTATGCCAGTCCCCTCAATCGTTATAGTGTCTTCGGCACTGCTGACTTGACCACTCTGAACTTGTAGGACTATTTCGTCACACACTCTGTTTGTGATGTCTCTAGTTTGCTTCTTAATGCCCTGACCACTCCTGCAATATTGTCTAAAATGGCCCTTTCTACCACACTTGTTACATGTGTACTTGAGCGCGGGGCAATCTTTATTGTTCGCTATGTGTCCTTGCTTACCGCACCTATAACAGTTCCCTTTAAAAGACCATCCCACTTTGCTCTCCTTCTGCTCTTTATGCCCCATCTTCTGTCCTTTGACTTCCAGTACACTGTCCCCTTCTGCCACTTCTTCACTCACCTTGACCTTGCCCTCACTGTCTTTGTTCTCACTATCTTGCTTTATCTCACTCACACATTGCATCATGTGTTCTACCTGCTTGGCAACTATAAGTACTTCTCTTAGTGGAGGGTCATCTTTTAACCACAACTCCTCTCGTACACGTTCCGTTCTGCATGCCAACACAAACTGGTCTCTGATTCTCTCTTCACTTGAACCCCCAAATTTGCATGCTGCAGCAAGTTTACGCAAATCAGACACAAAGTCTTCTATAGATTCCCCTTCCTTCTTCCTCTTTTCCCAAAGTGGTATCTTTCCATGATGGTGCTAGTTTTTGGGAGGTAGTGTAGGTCTAGTTTTTTAATGCTTATTTCGAACTGATTCAGACCTCTAGCCTCATGTGCTCTTAGCTCTGGGAGGTACTCTAAAACTTCTTCTCCCTCCGCCCCCAAATAATATGCTAACAAAGCCACCTTTCTCTCTAAGCCCAGATTTGGCCCGCATACAACAACATAGTTCATAAACATTTTTTTCCATTTCTTCCACTGTATTTCAGGGTCCCCTGGACTCAATAGAAACATAGGGGGTGGCGGCATGTTTTGCATACTTCCCCAGTGATCTTCTGAAAGAGTTATCTTAGCTTAAATAGGGTAGTACGACGCCAGAGGGTTACACTAGAACGATAACAAACACATATGTCTATTTGACAAAACACATTTTCATCTTAACATATGATAAATAAGAAAATGTACTCTGGAGCCCACAAGGTGGCACTGTTTTCCTTAAGGCTCACTTTCAGTCAGATTCCCACTCTTATTTAACAGTATTCCAGAACATTTCCCTTAGTGTGTGACAGGAAGTGCCCTCGCAGAGATGAGGAGAACGTTTCTCTCTTCAAGCAGACAAAGTACACATCCTCAAGGAACTTTCTCTCCGTGTTTGACTGCAGCCAACAGCTTATCACAAGGTACATGCGATGGTTTATTCCTCAAATGTCTTGCAAGGGTGAATTTCTAAGTATTTTGTAATACGTGCGTTTACTGTTTCTTCGCTCCACTTATTCCACACAAAAGCTCTGTCCTGCTACGCTTCTCCGAGTTCCTTTCCGCCTCCCAAACCGCACTCCTAGTATGCGGTTCGATGCGCCGTTCGCAATCACACCGTGAGGCTGTTAATATTCCTCGCTTCCCTCGCAGCACTCTTCCTCCGCCAAAATTCGTTGCCGCTCGATATTCCTCGCTTTCTACTGCCGATGGCAAGCAAAATTCCTCACACCTTCGCCCGCAATTCTATTGCCTTGCGTAACACCTTCATTTAGTGTTTTTACCAATCTAATTCCGAACCAATGGCCGCAATTCTTCTTTTATCGAGCTCACCGCTTAAGGGTACAGACAGTCACACATCACTTATAAGCGCTCTTCCTCCCGATATCACTCGCGCGTGATTTTTCCTCTGGTACACGCACACATATACTTTCCACATTTCAGAGTTCTCACGGACAGTACCTTAAGTTTCAAGAGAGCGCTTCTGTTTACTTCTTTCACTAATCGTTGTGCTCCAGACCTCCTAATATTCCATTCCACTTTTCACCTCAATCTTCCGTGTTGAGGTCGTGTAAACCTTTTCCTCCATCCTCGTCGCCAGTGTAGTAAGTACCAAAAGAGGCAAGGGAGGCGATGATGAGTATCTCAAAGTATTTATTAAAGAGACAGGTATCAGTCAGTAACACTGCACACGACCTCAGCCACAGCTGGAGTCACACCGCAACACCACCGGTCAGGAGTCAATTCCGGCGCTCACCTTAGAACCCTCGCAGTGGTGACATTCTAAGTGATGTCACCATGCAGCGTTCCACGACGTGTTATGGGACAGGAGGGTGGGGGATGGACAGGGTGGAAGATACCACAGGTTTGTATTAGAAAGACTTAAAACGGAGTCTGTAAACCAGTCTGCAGCTCTCATGTGATCTCCCAACTGGCAACCAGTAGAAAGGATTTGAAATTCATTGCTTTCCTTACTGAGTGGACAGTAAATCTGCTCACGTCTATACCTGCTTCTGACATTAACCATTTCACCCATCTCGCTAAAGTCGCAGGTGAAAGAGAATTGTAAAGTTTCTGTAGGGCGATCTATAATTGGCTCCCATTGGTTTGCCTCAATTTTCTTGTGCAGCCCTCATACTCTTAAAGATAATGAACAATGCAGCGTTTTGAATTGTCTGCGATACGTAACATGTTTTGAGAATGTTTTTGTTCTTCTAGATATGTTAAATGAAACCTCATGTGGGGGAAAAACTCCTACCAGATAGATCCAGGGCTTTGAAGTCTGATACTCTTCTGCAGGATACCAGGCAAATTAGCATTGTTAGTTTCGCGGAAAGCTGTTTTTTTGATAAATCAGAGTTTGCTGGCCACCTCTAAAGGAATAAGAACACAGTATTCACATTCCATAGGTCTGTGTATTTTGGGTTTGGAAGATTAGAGAGGCAAATGCCTTGCATCACGACTTACCTGAGGGTTGTACCTTAGCAAGGAATGACCTGCCGATATGGCTGGGCGGTAGTTTACTGAAGTGTATGCTAGACCTTCTGTAGCTAGTTTTGCCAAGAAGTTAATCACAAAAAAAGTCTGGGCCCCTTAGGCATCCATCTTCTGTTAGTCGTTTCAACGCAGTCACCTCTGCCGTGCTGATTAATATTGTTTATGGGCAGCCTCAGACCAGGATTGTGAGATGAAGGATGTAGACTGTTTCGGTAAGTCTGGCAAAAACCAGCAACTCCTGAAATTATCCAGGCCCTTAGGTGTAACTGGCTTTGCAGTATTAAGGGGTTTTGGAACCTCTGTGTGTCCAACAGGAGGTCTAGGAACATAGGAAGTTTGACTAGAGAGATACAGGACATCTCTAGAAGTACAGGAAACCATGACTGAGCTCTCCAAAGAGGAGTTACTAGGATAAGTTCTGCTTGTTGGTTATGTGCAGTAGCTGGTACTCTGGGAATCATTGGACAAGATGAGATGGTGCAGGTGAAACCTCACACTCCCCCGCCAGTGGACTCTGATTCATCCCACGAAGACAGACGCAACAGAGCGACAGAGACCCAAGCGAAACATCATAACAGATCACATTCATGATGGAGGAACTCCCAGTGGACCAAAAGGAACTCTAGCCACTGAGAGTAGAGCCCACAATCCCCTGGCATTGACCACAGTACCCTCCAAGTGGCATAATGAAACTTGAGGGGGCCTACAGCAAAGTAGTTGGAGGGCCCCCTACCCTCTGTACCCAGTCAGGAGCTCTTAGCCACCACGTGTGCACAGTGCCAGAGGTGGATCCTCATGCTTGGAGCCCCCGTACCGCAGGGGCTGTGGGGCCTTTTGTTATGCCACTGCTTGGGGTGCTTCCTCTGAACTCCAATGTACTCTCCTCTATGTGTGGCCGTAAGACATTTGGAGTGGTTGGTTACTTTCCTCCACTGTTCTTTCTTTTTTCTACGGGGAATCATTGGGTCAGACTTGACTGGGCTCCCTATTGGGGCTCAGGTGTGGTCTGCCTTGCGGGAGATATTTCCTGTTTACAAATTATGGGGGGGGATTAAGGGTTTGCTGTTCTTGAAAGTTTGGATATCATTTTCGAGGGGTATGTTTTGGTTTTATCATTGTGTTACATGCCTGCTGCACACCTGACTTCCCACATGCCTCATCTGCCGACACTCAAACCCTCCTTCTTTATGAGTGACCCTCTGCCCACTGGTCAAATAGACCACTTGCAGGTAGTATCATGGAACGTAAATGGCCTACTAGTTAAGCTTAAGAGAGGGGTGGTACTAAGGCATGTCAAGAGGGTGGGTGCAGATGTCCTCCTCCTCCAAGAGACACTGCTGATTGGTAACAAAATCTTGTGCCTGGCTAGGTTTAGTTATTCCTAAGTCTTGTGCTCTAGGTTCACGAGGGGATCCAGGGGTACAGGTATCCTGATTAAACGTACTGTCCCATATGAACATATTAAATTATGGTCGGACTGACAGGGCCTATACCTTACATGCACACTTTTTAGGCATTCCTTCACATTTATATGTGTTTATGCCCCTGCCTCCTTGGTCCTACCTTTGTGGCGCTAATGACAAAATGATGGGGAGATCTGCCTGGGGTACTAATGGTGTTAGGTGGGAAAGGGACAGGGTGGTGAATCCTATCTTACGATAAATTGATGGCACCCTAGAGGAGCACTCCCAAAGTCTGGAGCGACACCTTTGTCTTTCTTCATCTCCTCTTTGGGCTTGGCTGACGTATGGAGGGCCCATCATAAAGCTGATGGGAGCTACACAGTCTTCTTAGCTTCCTATGGCTCATTTTCCCATCTAGATTATTTCCTTGTCCCACAGCCCTACCAACATAGAGTTTCTGATATTACAGTTTTGGCCAGAGTACGGTCTGATCTCTCTCCGATTGATATGCTTCTCCAGGAGGGCTGCCGTCACCCAGCCTTCCGCTGGCGCCTATTGCACAGGTACCTGCAGAACCTGGAGTACCGCTGTCACATGGACCGCTCCATTGTGGCATACTTCACCCATAATGTTGCACCTACTATATCACCTAAGATGCTCTAGGAATCTCTGAAACCCACATTAAGGGGGTAGACATTAGCCATTGCGTAGAGTTGCGGCAGCGTAAGACACTTGACTTGGTGTACCTCGAAACTCGAATAACAGCATTGGATGAGCGAAGTTGTGAGGCATGAGAACAGGTGGCATGCAGGCAACTGGGTCTCTTACAGCAACAAACCAACAAGTCATGTGAGACGAGGTCAAACAATCCTGACATGTGGCTCAGATTGGCATTTATCAATGGGGGGGATAAATCTAGTAAAATGCACCACAGACTATGTCAGAGTGTTCTCCACTCCCCCCTTGTTCTCCTAATTCGGAACTCATCTGGCGCGTTGCTCACAGATCCTCAGAAGATAGCACACAGCTTTGTTGTTCATTTGAAGGGCGTACATGCTCGTATGAAGGTCCTATCCTGGAAGCATATTGTAGATTTTGTAAAGGCTCTCCCCCTCAAGATTCTTTCTACAACTGACCGTGAGTTGCTGGATAGTGCCCTTACTGGAGATGAACTCTCGTCTGCTCTAGCGGGCTTGAACACTGGGAAGAACCGGGGCCCGATAAGTTCCCATGCATGTTTTATAAAGCTTATATGCCCAAACGGTGGGACCTTATGCTCAGAGTAGTATACTCTGCAGCCTGGGCTGCCATCCTCCCATTCAATTCGCGCCATGCAGAGATTGTGGTTTTTCCCAAGCATGGCAGGCTGGCAGATAAGCATTCCTCTTATTACCCAATTTCTCGGTTAAACCTAGAGGTACAGATTGTAGAAAAGGCACTTGCGTACAGGCTTGTGCGCTTGGTCCCAAATTTGGTCAATTCGGACCAGGCGGGCTTTGTGACTCATCGCACCACTCGCCACAATATTCAATGTCTATTCAGCGAGCTGGCACTTGCCAACAGGCTAGGAGGTCTAGTGGCGATTTATTTTAGCTGACATCAACAAAGCCTTCAACTCCGTGAGTTGGGATTACTCGTTCGTTCTTCTTTAACGTCTTCATTTTGGGTCCCGATTTTTTTCTTACCATAAACTATTGTATTCCGATTTAACAGCATCAGTCCGAGTGGCAGGCACTCAGGTATCCCCGATACAACGGGGGACACAGCAGGGTTGTCTCCTGTCTCCCCTACTGTTCTCTCTTGCCATGGAGTTGTTGGCAGTGTGGGTGAGAAAGTACTCCCAGGTGCTGTGCTTCAAATGGGGAGAGGGACTGTCGAATAGCATAGCGTAAGATGCAGATTATGTACTTTTTCTTCCTCTCCACCCCTGTGGACTCGGGCCCTGCGTGCTACAGATCCTGCATATTTTTGGGGAAACCTCTGGGCAAATGTACGACCGCTTTTGCATGCGCAAACGGGTTTGCAAACCCGTTTGTGCATGCAAAAACAGCATGGGGACTGTACAGACCCTATTTTGCGAGTCACAATTTTTTGCGACTCGAAAATAGGGGTTCGCAACTCACTATTAGCAGTGGTGACTGGTGACATTTGAAAGTGATGGGGTGTAAAATTAGTGGTGGAGCACACCGCGGCAAGCGAGCACGCGTAGGGAGACAGACCGTACAACCTAAGGGGGCTTCAGGGGGGGGGATTTCCACCCGAGAACATTTTGAAAAATGACTGGGCAAATGGTGCATTTTTCAAGACTTTCAGAAGCCACTGTGCTAAACAGAAACAGGCCACTGCTTCTCCTCAAACTATCATCCCCCCCCCCCACTCATGTGCCTAACACAATGGGACATTACCTGTACCTTTAAACATGCATGATCAAAGTCAAACAGAAGCACGCACGAGCGCCTGGAATCTGCGGCCTGTAAGAATTTGTAGCCTAAGAACTTAGATAGGTATCCCCACTGCATGACACTGCCAAGCACTAAACTAGTTATTACTTATTTTTTTTTTTTATTGTAAAGCCTCATTGAAAGTAATATTTCATACAATAAGTCAGCCTAGTGTGCAGATACAAAATTTAGAGGTCTGAATTAATCCAAATGTATAATACATTAGAAAAAGTAATCCCTTTAAAACCTTAAAATGAGCATTCCCATGGTACAAAACCTTAATGTTCAAGCACAACAAGTTATAGAGAAACACGCAGCACTTTATTTTGAACTTTTATGAGAAAATATTCAACAAAATGAGGAATAAAATAAACCAAAGAAGCATCAATATGTTCTATGTGACAAACCGGTGACATCAAAAGAGTACCATGTAAATAATATTGAGGAAAAAGGAATTAAATATCAATAAAGAGACTGTAATAGCACATCCAACAAGTGCAAAAAACGTGCAGTTCATGATGATATTGGAATTGTGAAATTCAGGTGAATACATGGAAGAATGTTTTAGGACCTCACCATTCCTAAATATGTCCAATGAAGATTTTGACAGGGAAGAAGTCAGAGGTAACCACTGCATCTTCTTTTCACTGAAAATTGGGCTGATGTATGTTCTATTTTATCAAGTCTATGATAGTGCTAGTGAATATTCCACCATGCCTTAAATAAAATATTGACAACACTTTCCCAGTTAAATGCCATCGCATGAAAAGCAATGACTTAATACATCAAAAAAATCTATAATGTATTGGACAATCTGGGAAGTCATCATGAATATATCCCTGAAAATACAATGTCTGATCTCTTAATATAATATTTGTGAACTTAGTCTAACGTACACGTGTTCACAGCTAACCATGGACTGAGGCACGCGCACACACACCATACATTGTGTACGTCATGGTCTGGAGTCTGTTATTTTTTTCATAAAAAAGGGGGTTTGGGGAAATTAGTTCTGTTAATCAAACCTGCTAAATAATTACACACATGCCGTTTTAGCATTTTAACAATGCAATAATACCAAACATTTTTTCTCATTGGGATGCAAATGAGCTGATTTAATAATCCCACAAGAGAATGCTAGCACACTCAGCTTTAAAAGTACGGTTGTATGTGAAATATTAATGCCCGACAAGTCTGTGCAAGTACTGTTCACTTTCCCAGCACTTCTGTGTGACGGGATGAAATGCTGCACACCTTAAAGCTGGGGCATCTGGCAAAATCCACATTATGCAGCTACAGTACACACCCTGCCACAGCATCAGTGCTTAATTTGTAAAAAAAAAAAGAAGTGCAGGTGCTGAAAATGTTGCCAAGGAGGCCACCGCACACGTCTTCCTCCGGTGAGCCCCACTTTCAACACTCTCACTGCTTCAGTCTCTATCTTCTAACCTTGATCTGTTGTCTGTCCCCTAAGTCTTTGCTCTAAGAGTCTATCCCAGGAGTCTCCAACAAGTAGCTTGGGAGCTACTGGTAGCTCGCCAGTATCTTCAAAGTAGCTTTCTGGGGTGAAGTAAAGCCCAGTATCAAATTCAGAGAGTATGTGCCTATTAAATAAGGCAGCAGTGCTCATCTCAAGACCCTTCGAGTGACAACCAGACAAATTTATGGCAGAAACTCCTACTAACATTCACAATACTCAAACACACTGTGTCAGCCTACAGGGCCTGCTACATGACAGTCTGTATTCAATTTCAATATAATTAAGCCACAAGGAGATTGACCAGTGTTGTAGTCCCTCTTTTATCAGTCACAACAGTGCACCATCAAAGAAATATGGCAGCAGTAGCCTGAGCAGTAATCAGTGCTGACCCACCAAAGTGTGAGACTGGAGGAGTCAGAGTGAAAACGTGTCAGTTGAATGCATGATCCCAAGACCTGATGTGAACAGGGTATGATCCAGACCAGAGAAAACGAAGAGATTCATCAACATTTATGTGTGTCCATAATAAACACTATTGCTTCCTGAAACTATGCCTGGCGCCAAGAACCGCTAAATGTATATGCTAGCCCCCATCATCAAAGTGTTATCTCTGGCATAATTGAGTCCATTTCTGGCATAATAGTGCCAATGGCATAATAATGGTCATCCTTGACTATTTTAGTATTTTGGGTATAGTTTGGGTATACTGGCAGCCATCATTGACACACTAAGAGCATTACTGGCCTATATGCACCTATTCCTGGCATATTAATGGTTATGACTGATATATAATCTCATCCCTGGTCCGTATGGTTAACAGCCTTCCCACAACTGTGGCCCTAGTACAATGTTGGGCATTGCTGGCATAATATGGGCATCCGTGGTGCTATGGTGAGCATCCATGGCTTATGAATGTAATACCTGGGAATTCAAAGTAGTCTGTCCATGTGAGGCATTTGTACATGGGAGTACATGATGAAAATAACAAGCTGATGTTTTGGGGTTGCGCATTTCCTAAAAGCTGAAAACTGATATTTTAAAGGCAGTTTTAGTTTTCAAAAATGGGTTTTCTTCTGGAAAATTGAGTTTGTTTGCCCACAGTGGAAAAATGTATTAAATAGAAAATGTGCATTTTCAGAAACTGGTGAATGATAATTCAAGCTGAGCTGGGGAGACGTACTGCTGTGCGTATGTCCTTTGTGCCACAGGGCATGTCAAGATTTGAATGTTGCTTCATAAGTCAAGAGGAGGCATTTAATACTGATTAACCTCACTTGATATACTTGGGTGGTAACTACTGAAAATCCTGATTTGGGTAGTCTTAGTGTAGTCACTATTTTACAGTTATAAAATGTGCTAGTAGCTCAAGAAGACTTTCCTTGAGCAGAAGTAGCTCTCCCTACAGAAAAGGTTGGAGCCCACTGGTATATCCCCTCACCTCTCTATTGTTTTCTATCACCTTTGTCACACCCTATATTTCTGATTTGCCCTCTATTAATTTTAGCCCTGCCCTTTTTTCTTTTCACTTTTATCCATGCTCCGCTCTCTCTCCCCTCGATCTTGGCTCTTTACTATCACTCTCTAGCAATGATTAGCTGTGTCTACATTTTATCATTTGTCTGCTTTTTTCCTCTGTCCTGTCCTCCAGATCCTTTCATTCTATCTTCTCTCTTCTTAATGCTCTCTTCTTCACATCATGTCTGCTTTCTCTTTGTATCTGATTTGCCCTCCTCCTTTTCTTCTACTTTGCTCCGTTTTATCTCTCTCCTCTCTTGTTGTTTCTTCTCCTCTTTACTCTCGCTGTCTCTCATCTCTAACACTGCTGCTGCCTGTGACCCCTGTTGTGAGCCTGTACATGTCCCTGCTATTTTGTACTCTGCGTTTTCCTATTGTCATTCCTAAAGAAGCGGAAGATGTTTTACTTTCTTACCCACACTAGGGGGTCGATTCCGATCCGGTAAAAAGCGCTCCCAATTGCCGTTCGGAGCGTTTTTCCCCGTACGATTCGTACCCGTAAGCGTCCCCATACGAATCAGCAAGTACGATCCCAATCAAAAGCGCCACTCCGTATGCCTCATAAAAAATGCCGTACAAATCGAAAGTCCATACGATTTGCGGTCGGATGACGCTCCACGCTACGTCCGAACGTAAATAGACCGCGTCTTCCAAACCAGGAAGTACGATCCGTGTTGAACACACTCCGTACGGCTCTTTTGCTACGAGAGCTCAAAACTACCGTAAAACCAGAGTCCGGCACGAACCGCACCCCGGTACGCGACAACCAAGACATGAACGCCATTGTCCGTGTCATCCCAATCCTGTACGGCCACCACCTCGTACATAGAAACCGATGACGGCGCAGACGGTGAGTACAACGAAGTCCAACATACCTGTACGTGGTGCCACACGCGCACCTCTCCATTGCCCAACTGTAATGTCTGGGTACGTTGCGCCACACACTCCCGCATATCACCAGTGTAATACGGAGACGTGCTACACCTACGTCATCGACCTCGGGGTACGGTACGCCACCGCACATCACCAGTGTAATACCGAGACGTGCCGCACCTACGTCATTGACCTCGGGGTACGGTACGCCACCGCACATCACCAGTGTAATACAGAGACGTGCCGCACCTACGTCATCGACTTCGGGGTACGGTATGTCAAGGCACATCACCAGTGTAATACAGAGACGTGCCACACCTACGTCATCGACCTCCGGGTACGGTACGTCACCGCACATCACCAGTGTAATACGGAGACGTGCCGCACCTACGTCATCGACCTCGGGGTACGGTATGTCACCGCACATCACCAGTGTAACAGTGAGACGTGTGGGACATACGTCTGCTATGTCAGTGTAAGTGTAAGAGGTGTCTAGAAAACACACCCAGCAGTGCCCAGCAGCATAGGGTGTGTGTGGCTAAGACCCCCAGCAGTGCCCATCAGTGCCCAGCAGTGCCCAGCATTAGAGTGTGTGTGTGGCTAAGACCCCCACCAGTGCCCAGCAGTGCCAAGCATTAGAGTGTGTGTGTGGCTAAGAACCCCACCAGTGCCCAGCAGTGCCCAGCATTAGAGTGTGTGTGGCTAAGACCCCCACCAGTGCCCAGCAGCATAGGGTGTGTGTGGCTAAGACCCCCACCAGTGCCCAGCATTAGAGTGTGTGTGGCTAAGACCCCCACCAGTGCCCAGCATTAGAGTGTGTGTGTGGCTAAGACCCCCACCAGTGCCCAGCAGTGCCCAGCATTACAGTGTGTGTGGCTAAGACCCCCACCAGTGCCCAGCATTAGAGTGTGTGTGTGGCTAAGACCCCCACCAGTGCCCAGCAGTCCCCAGCATTAGAGTGTGTGTGGCTAAGACCCCCACCGGTGCCCAGCAGCATAGGGTGTGTGTGGCTAAGACCCCCACCAGTGCTCAGCATTAGAGTGTGTGTGGCTAAGACTCCCACCAGTGACCAGCATTAGAGTGTGTGTGTGGCTAAGACCCCCACCAGTGCCCAGCAGTGCCCAGCATTACAGTGTGTGTGGCTAGGACCGCCACCAGTGCCCAGCATTAGAGTGTGTGTGGCTAAGACCCCCACCAGTGCCCAGCATTAGAGTGTGTGTGTGTGGCTAAGACCCCCACCAGTGCCCAGCATTAGAGTGTGTGTGTGGCTAAGACCCCCACCAGTGCCCAGCAGTGCCCAGCATTAGAGTGTGTGTGGCTAAGACCCCCACCAGTGCCCAGCAGCATAGGGTGTGTGTGGCTAAGACCCCCACCAGTGCCCAGCATTAGAGTGTGTGTGGCTAAGACCCCCACCAGTGCCCAGCATTAGAGTGTGTGTGTGGCCAAGACCCCTACCAGTGCCCAGCAGTGCCCAGCATTACAGTGTGTGTGGCTAAGACCCCCACCAGTGCCCAGCATTAGAGTGTGTGTGTGGCTAAGACCCCCACCAGTGCCCAGCAGTGCCCAGCATTAGAGTGTGTGTGGCTAAGACCCCCACCGGTGCCCAGCAGCATAGGGTGTGTGTGGCTAAGACCCCCACCAGTGCTCAGCATTAGAGTGTGTGTGGCTAAGACCCCCACCAGTGCCCAGCATTAGAGTGTGTGTGTGGCTAAGACCCCCACCAGTGCCCAGCAGTGCCCAGCATTACAGTGTGTGTGGCTAGGACCGCCACCAGTGCCCAGCATTAGAGTGTGTGTGGCTAAGACCCCCACCAGTGCCCAGCATTAGAGTGTGTGTGTGTGGCTAAGACCCCCACCAGTGCCCAGCATTAGAGTGTGTGTGTGGCTAAGACCCCCACCAGTGCCCAGCAGTGCCCAGCATTACAGTGTGTGTGGCTAAGACCCCCACCAGTGCCCAGCAGCATAGGGTGTGTGTGGCTAAGACCCCCACCAGTGCCCAGCATTAGAGTGTGTGTGGCTAAGACCCCCACCAGTGCCCAGCATTAGAGTGTGTGTGTGGCTAAGACCCCCACCAGTGCCCAGCAGTGCCCAACAATACAGTGTGTGTGGCTACGACCCCCACCAGTGCCCAGCAGTGCCCAGCATTAGAGTGTGTGTGTGGCTAAGACCCCCACCAGTGCCCAGCAGTGCCCAGCATTACAGTGTGTGTGGCTAAGACCCACACCAGTGCCCAGCTTTAGAGTGTGTGTGTGGCTAAGACCCCCAGCAGTGCCCAGCATTACAGTGTGTGTGTGGCTAAGACCCCCACCAGTGCCCAGCAGTGCCCAGCATTAGAGTGTGTGTTTGGCTAAGAACCCCACCAGTGCCCAGCAGTGCCCAGCATTAGAGTGTGTGTGGCTAAGACCCCCACCAGTGCCCAGCAGCATAGGGTGTGTGTGGCTAAGACCCCCACCAGTGCCCAGCATGAGAGTGTGTGGGGCTAAGACCCCCACCAGTGCCCAGCATTAGAGTGTGTGTGGCTTAGACCCCCACCAGTGCCCAGCTTTAGAGTGTGTGTGTGGCTAAGACCCCCACCAGTGCCCAGCAGTGCCCAGCATTAGAGTGTGTGTGTAGCTAAGACCCCCACCAGTGCCCAGCAGTGCCCAGCAGTAAAAGCAAAAACATACCATTGTTAACCTCATTACCATCAGCAAATAGACACATGTTACTATACCCAAATCTGAACATCACACCAGCTCCCAGGCACACAGCAGTCACAGACATTATCAGACAAACTAAAGTACAGAAACTTAAATAAATAGCTTTATTCAGCTGGTTAAAAATTGAAAACGCAAATAAGAGTCCTTGCTCATAAAAGGCCAACGGCCAGTCCAAACAAGTCAGAAAAACAGTTTGTGTCTTCATGGATGTTCTCACACCCAAACTTGCCTGCACATGGAGTTCAATTCGCAGTGGAAACTTTGGGGGCAACATCTGTGGAATCCTCTGGCACCGCATGGACAGGAGAGGGAAGGACAGGTGGAGTGGGTGCAGGTGTTGTGGATTCATCCACACTGGCCGGTGCATCGCAGAAAGTAGCAAGAAAAACTTGGCTGCACACTTCAGCCAGTTCAGAAAAACTACCACCTGAACCCGGGGACACATTGGGGGTGGAGGTAGAGGGCTGTGAGTCTGTTGTCCTGGGTCTGTGGATGCGTGTGTGAAGTGTGTCCCCTCTCCCTGTGGGTGTGCCTACATCCCCTTGAGATTGGGAGCATGGAGATTTGAGCTTTTTCTGGCGTGTGGGTGTGCTGGGTGTGTCTGTTGTTGTGTCTGACCTGTGGCGTCTGCGTATATGTTGGGTAGGTATGGGAGAGGCTGAGGTGGATGGGTCTGAAGGAGGGGGGAACAGATGCTGCTGTGTGTACAGAGCTGCCGTCAGTGTTGACTCTATGGCAGCCACACTCCGACGTAGATCAGACATGGCAGATGACATGCCCTCCATGAACGACACCAACTGTGTAATGAGTCGTGTATGTCCATGGAGGACAGTCAACATGGATGTCTGACCTACTACAATCTGCCGGAGTAGGTCCACAGACTCAGCACTGAGGGCAGCAGGGGACACAGGGACAGGGGCTGCGGTGCCGGGAACAAAGGAGACACAGGGGCTAGCACGGACCCTAGGGACCCTAACAACTGGGAGGGTGGAGATGGTACTGGAGGAGGAGAGGCCAGCCAAAGATGAAGAAGAGACCATTGCTGCATATTCCCCCTCCTCCTGAGAGTCTGATTCCGAGCCGTCCGCATGGTAGGATGTGTCAGTCACATGGGGCCCGGCCTGCAGACTCTCCTCACCCTCTGTGCCACTGCCTCCCTCTGACTCCTCAAAGCAGGTGGCACTGTCGCTGGGTCCCTCTGCCTGGTCCGGCCCTGTGTCTCCTCCAGATTCTGTTGATGATGCTGTTGGCAAGGAGAATAAGAAAAACATATCAGTCACCTGTACACATCAGACATATCAGCTACAAATCATTTGGGCACATTTCTAAACATAGAATAGAGGAATGTATGTAAGATACATCGATGACTTGTTCTTCATATGGACGGACACCAAAGATTCTCTCAACAATGCCCTAATTGAATTGAACTCCAAGGACGAACGCATCCAACTTACGTGGCAAATCAGTGCCACTGAAATCTCTTTTCTTGATGTTAACATCAAAATCACCAATGAAGGAATCACTACCGATCTACATCGCAAAAGCACTGATCGTAACAACACGTTACATTACACTAGCTTCCACCAGGGATCACTCAAAAAGCACCTTCCGTTCTCACAAATGCTGCGTGTCAAACGTATAGTCTCTGATGAAAACATCCTTAAAACCAGAATCAATGAAATGCATGTTCGCTTTGCACAGAGAGGTTACCCAGAGAACATTCTCAATGAAGCACAAACCCGCGTTGCAAACATCAGGAGAAAGGAAACCCTAACCAAGAAAATCAAACCTACTGACCAATGCATGGTATTGGTATCTAAATTTTCGACATCAAGTAATGCTTTCAAAAAAATCATTCTCAAACATTGGCCTATCCTACAACTGGAACCGGACTTTCGGGACGCTTTTCTAGCTCCCCCCCCTATTTGCCTACACCCGCAGCAATAACTTGAAGGAAATTCTCACAAAAAAACATCCTATCCACAAAACCCACAAAGGAACCTTACCATGTATGAATTGCAACAACTGCCACTGCATAATCAAAGGCAACATCATCAGACACCCTATGAAAGGCCACCCCATCAAACTTCAAGTTGATGCTACATGCGACTCCACGAATCTGATTTATGCCCTCAAATGCCCATGTGGCAAACTATACGTCGGCAAGACCGAAAGAAAAATAAAAACACGCATGAACGAACACAAATCGAATATCCGTACTAAAAATGAGAAATCCAGTGTAGCCACACACTTTCATGAGTCTCACCATACCATCGCCCAACTTCAATTCACTGTACTGGAAATGATTACAAAGTCTGAGGGCATTGACAATCGCAAACTTCTCCTCAGAAGAGAACTTGAATGGATATACCGTCTCCAGTCTCTTAAGCCACACGGTCTTAATGATCGCGTTGAATACAGTTGTTACTTATAATTACATCAGTATGCTCTATTGTTCATAACATTGCTCTTTATGCGCTTTTCACTTAATTTCTATTTGCTCCTATATCCCCACTCCTGTCTCACACTCCACCTCTAGACCCCTTCCAATATGGCCACCACGTTTCACCCCCACCTCTTAGACTTTACTCGCTAGTCCTTTTTTTATCTCCGTTTTTCTTCACACTCTATCGGCACCCTCCCAACACAGACCCATTCTACCAGGAACGTTTATGCCGGCTGACCGAATCTTCGCGCGAAGGCGCGCCAGCACTCAGAAGTAAGATTTACTTTCTCCTCACCGATCCCCTTCCCGGGACCACGTCACCCCCGTTAAATCCAGTCACTCCAACTTCGCCATCGCCAACCCACCCGCTTTTGTTTTCTTTCACACTATGACACTACCTTTACCTTTCCTCACTATACGTCTCACCATTACACCCCATCATTGAAATAAGCCACACTAAGCATGTTCACGTTCGTGAAGGCACTTTATTTATCACTTTTTCACTCGTCACCATTTCACTTAATTTTTTCATTCTACTTTTTTGCTCACTGGCATTTTCAGTGATACTGACGCAGGCTCGTCTCTTCTTTCCAGCTCTCCTTGATAAAGGGCCTCTTGCCCGAAATGCATCGGAGTTCTTGTGGAGTTCTGAAAGGAAACACTTATGTGTTGAACATATTGTGAACTTTATTGATATGAAGTGAATATCATTATTGAAATCACTAATGACGAACTAATAAATGATCAAAACATTGTTCTTACAAACTTTGGAATCAATTCATTGACCCACCCGGAGTGGCTCATTCAGGGATGTCCACGCAAGTTTGCGCGCACACTACTTGACATTTCTAAACATGGCATGCATCATGATTCACATGCCACTGAGCTCTGCACAATGCTAAGCCTAGTCTTGGGCAATTGTAAGAGACACAACACTCAATGTATAGTAGGATACAAGTAACAGGCAAGGCAAAAACTTGTATGAGAGACACAATGATGAGCCACTGCCTGACAACAGGATAGCTGATGATAAATCACAGTTCATTTGCCCACCCAAATCCAGACCTGGTCATGTTTGATTTGCCTTGACCTTGTGCCACATGGGGAAAGTCCTGCCTGAACTGCCATGTGACCTGAACCAAGTGTTCCATCACCTCACAGTGACATCACAGCTGTCTACACCCAAAGTCACATTGTGTGGCTGACCATCAATATTATTTACAAACAACATGCAACATATTTTGAGAATATGCACGCACGCACTGCCCAGTGTGAGTATGCACAAGCCAAAATTATTGCAGATGTACAGGGTGCACCTGTAGCTAACACATGACAATTAGAAAGTGTACCATGGACAAAGGCCACTGAGGCTGACTCGTGCAGAAAACACATGTTGAGACTCAAGATCAGTGCCAAAATATAAAGAAGGGCAGACACAGTGCACATGTGGTGCTACATGTAAGGTACCACCAGGTGTCACAGACCCCCCTCCAACATGATGATGTGCAAAGGAAAATGCATACTAAGACATTGCACCATGGGAGTACATGTGAAAAACAATCATTAGCCAAAGCGCTGGTCAAATGTGGAGTAGGGCAAGGCATGTAAAGAAGCAGCTGCTGAAACTGGGCCATTCTTATGCCAATGCATAAAGTGCCTGTCTGACCACACCACTCCAACTATGGGAGTGTTACCATGCCTTGGAACACTGCAGGTAGCATGTGACACACATGACAACAAACAGACATGTACCTACCCCCTTCTTGCTGCTGTCCCTCCTGCAACTGCCTATGGAGGTCTGGGAACACCACTTCCAGGACCCGGAGCATGTGGGGGGTGAGGTGGCGGCTGCCGCCATGCCGACGAGGAGCTTCCAGCTTCAGCTGTACCCTGGCGATGCGGCGGGTCCAGCACCGGATGTCCTGCCACCTCTTCTTGATGTTTCTGAGCCTCCTGCGACGCCCCCCTCACTCCTGACAGCCCTGGCGATGGCCAGCCAGATTTCACCCTTCTCATAGGCAGATACCTGTCACAAATGTAAAGTTAAAGAACATCAGTACACCTGGTCCATGTTCCAAAAACACACATATGTGCACAAAATACTAGAGGACAACAGGGCATCGGATGCTACACCATTTGCATCATTGTCCAGGAGTATGTGGCCTGTGAGCAAACAGAACTGCACTACATGCCATTTTAAGGCTACAGATGACATAAGGGGTGCAAACCACTCTTTGAGCATGACACTCACTGAGCAATATATGCTACATCTGGGTGCACTGCAGCACATGACATGCTGTCACCCCCCCACTACAACAAAGAACCTTCTGCAAACAACACTGTACACCCTGGCACTCACTCCCAACAACATAGCATCTATCCACTATACATACACAGTGGCTATAGTGTCACACACACACAACAGGTGCACACTCCAAGGTAGTGCACAAATCACTCACCTGCTCTTCTGGTCTCCCATACAGCTTGCTGTAGTTAGGCAGGAGGGCATCCAGCAGGGCCTTGTTCTCACCATCACTGAATGCAGGTGCCCTCTCCATGCCCAACTAATCAGGGTCCAGAGGATACAGAGACAGCAGCTGTGTTTTCCACTCCAATGTTGTGCAGGCAAGTGCCCTCCCACTGCCACATGCTGCCTTATATTTGTGCTGCAGAGGGTCTGTGAGTCCAAGGAGTAGTGTGTGATAGACCACCATAGTTTGCATCCTATGTTTCATCCAATCCCATCACACATAAGGCCATGACACACATATGCATGGTTTGAAACCTGAGCCAGAGCTGAACAACAACTTTTGCAACATTGTATACTTTTGACCAACTGAATTTTCTAGAACACCTGTTGGAGGCTCTAAACTCTCTGTATCCAGGACAACCTGGCTGCATTATGATCATTCCTCTGTTCCCCTAGATGTTCCCTATGTATTTATTTGAATACCCACACAAGTACGGTGCGATTGCCGTTGCAAATGTAACCCATTCAATGGTGAAACGAGGCGTACACACACACATACCATTGGGGTACGCTGTGCTCGCGTATGGCTACAATGCAATAGGGAAACGAGGCTTACACACGCACGTACCATTGGGGTACGCTGTGCTCGCGTATGGCTACAATGCAATAGGGAAACGAGGCGTACACACGCACGTACCATTGGGGTACGCTGTGCTGCGTATGGCTACAATGCAATAGGGAAACGAGGCGTACACACACACGTACCATTGGGGTACGCTGTGCTCGCATATGGCTACAATGCAATAGGGAAACAAGGCGTACACACGCACGTACCATTGGGGTACGTTGTGCTCGCGTATGGCTACAATGCAATAGGGAAACGAGGCGTACACACGCACGTATCATTGAGGTACGCTGTGCTCGTGTATGACTACAATGCAATAGGGAAACGAGGCATACACACGCACGTACCATTGGGGTACGCTGTGCTCGCGTATGGCTACAATGCAATAGGGAAACGAGGCGTACACACGCACGTACCATTGGGGTACGCTGTGCTCGCGTATGGCTACAATGCAATAGGGAAACGAGGCTTACACACGCACGTACCATTGGGGTACGCTGTGCTGCGTATGGCTACAATGCAATAGGGAAACGAGGCGTACACACGCACGTACCATTGGGATACGCTGTGCTCGCGTATGGCTACAATGCAATAGGGAAACGAGGCGTACACACGCACGTACCATTGGGGTACGCTGTGCTCGCGTATGGCTACAATGCAATAGGGAAACGAGGCGTACACACGCAAGTACCATTGGGGTACGCTCTGCTCGCGTATGGCTACAATGCAATAGGGAAACGAGGCGTACACACGCACGGACCATTGGGGTACGCTGTGCTGCGTATGGCTACAATGCAATAGGGAAACAAGGCGTACACACGCATGTACCATTGGGGTACGCTGTGCTCGTGTATGGCTACAATGCAATATGGAAACGAGGCGTACACACGCACGTACCATTGGGGTACAGTGCGTCAGACATGCTCAAGTGAACGCTTGTGTAGGCTGCGTTCCTGACCTCCTTCATGTCACCATTCGGAGAGTGACCCCAGGAAATCACATTGCAGGAATGTAGTTTAGACTCATGTTGACGATGTGAATGCATACATCAGCATGGTATCCTTATATCAGCAGGCCCCAGGTGTGGCAGACATTGAAGAAGCACAGGGACTGTGACCTTGTGGCTCAGTTGATGTGTGAAGAGCTGTTGAGACATGTCATTAATCATTGTGCACATGTGTATCACATACATTCAACACTTCGCACCTGAGTAACGTCTGCAACATGTTGTGATGCACATCAACACTGGAATGGCACACCATTCAGTACAGGGAACTGTCACAAGATGACAGCAACATGCCCACTGTCACATATGTCGAATTGACGCACAGCATGACCCTGTGTGCCCACGTCATGTGTGTAGAAAAATGCGTGTGATCAATGGATCATTGATGACATCCCCAAGGCACTCAGTCTGGTGTATTCCTCCAAATAATTCACATAAAAAATATATAAGTATTCAAGATTCAATCAGTATTTAATCTCTTTTCATATATAGTATTCATTGATTTTTCAAACGTGATATTCCATTCATATCAACATATTTAGTTACTGAGAAATATTTCCAGTTCGAAGATGCATTCCAGTTCACAAAATGCAAATTATTAGACCCTGCTCCAATGCATTTCGGGCCACCGCCCTTCATCGGGGAGCATCTACAAAATGAAGACAATAACGCATTGTAATATTCATCCACCAAACTAATGAAGTAAAATAAAGATTCCTTAATCCCTCGGAGACACCCATGTGTATGTATCAGCTTTCACTACTCTAATGTGCATCTACTTGAAGAACGTGAGCTATAGTTAAATCACTCTAGGTGATAAATTAAACAAATGTGTACACGCTAACACTTTAAAGTTACTTGTCCGTTTAGGGTCTCACTTCTACATTATGCGCAAGTTTACAGCGCGCCAAAGGCGATGCTTAGCTTTCAGATTAACTTACATTTCTCTGTAGTTCGTAAAGTTCCGATGCCGCGAATCGGCCAGGTTAAACCGGAAGTGTTCCCTCGGCTTTGAAACAGAAGCCGGGAAAAAGCTAGGTCGTGTGTTTAAAAGCTAAAAAACGGACTACAGTGTGAGATAACTATAAAGCTGAAAGACAGACTAGGACTAGATGCTGCTAACATAGATTATAACTAATGGGATGTATTCAAAATGATGTGTAGATAAATAAATACATGAAAAATAAACACAAATAAAGCTAACTGGTATACAGGTTACATTCTTTGAATTACATGCGTGTTCAACAAACAAGATTTCAGAACACACCGGCACATTGAGTGCTGTAGCATAAATGTCATAAATAACAAGAAAATTCCACGCGTTCATTTAGACCAAATGGCTTGGTCGAATTAAGTTTGTAAATCCAGTAATTTTCACGTTGTAACAGTATCCTGTTATTGTCTCTGCCTTCTGCTTTTTGAATGATTTCTAATGCCATAAATTTTAATTGGGATATATTGTGGTTCATTTCCAAAAAATGTGATGCCACTGAAGATTTTAGGTTCTTTGTTCGAATGCTGGACTTATGTTCATTTAAGCGAGTCTTTAGTTTGCGTTCTGTCTTGCCTACGTAAACCTTTCCACACGGGCATTTCAAAAGGTAAATAAGATTGTTGGAATCGCATGTGGCTGTAACTTTAAGATTAATCTTAAATCCTTTCATTGGATGTGTCATTGTATTTCCTATTATAACATTATGGCAATTGTTACAATTATTGCATGGTCTGGTTCCTTTTGCAAGAAGGTGTTGTTCCGTTGGTTGTTTTAGGATCTCGCCTAAGTTCTTACTCCTAGTGTGAGCAAATATTGGTTTAGCTTTGAACATGTCTCTAAAGTCTGTCTCTAACTCTAACATTGGCCAATGTTTGAGTATGATCTTCTTGTATATATTGCTGACATTAGAGAACTTTGATACAATGACCATCCGGTCACTTGCCTTTTCCTTTTTAGATTGTTGTAACAGGGTACATCGTTCCAGTTTATCCACCTCTTTTTTGGCTTGTGTGAGTACTTCCTCTGGATATTTTCTCTCTTTGAATCGATTGATCATTTCATTCATTCTTATTTCGGTCTGTGTGGGATCTGAGCTAATTCGTTTAACTCTTATCAGCTGTGATTTAGGTAGATGTGTTTTCAGTGAGTTCTGATGGAAACTACTATAATGTAACATGTTGTTACGGTCTGTAGGTTTGCGAAAGATATCCGTTTTAATCTGCTTGTTTTGAAGAGTGACTTGAACATCCAAAAAGGTGATGGTTTTAGAATCGATTGTCCATGTAAACTGGATACGAGGATTAGCTGAGTTCAACATTTTTAGGTGATTGTTCCATTTTTTGTTGGTCCAGATATTGGTCTGTTCGAATTCTCCCATAAAAATATTAGCATATACAGGAGCAGCGCTGTTTCCCATGCTGGTGCCCACTAGTTGCAGAAACCAATTGTCTTTGTAGGTAAAATAACTGTGGTACAAAGTGAACATTGTGAGCTCCATCAGAAATATTTTCATAGGTTCATTTTTCCAATATCTGGACCAACAAAAAATGGAACAATCACCTAAAAATGTATGTAAGATTTATTGATGACCTATTTATACTCTGGAAAGACACACGAGAGAATTTGGAACAAGCCTTAATAATGTTGAACTCAGCTAATCCTCGTATCCAGTTTACATGGACAATCGATTCTAAAACCATCACCTTTTTGGATGTTCAAGTCACTCTTCAAAACAAGCAGATTAAAACGGATATCTTTCGCAAACCTACAGACCGTAACAACATGTTACATTATAGTAGTTTCCATCAGAACTCACTGAAAACACATCTACCTAAATCACAGCTGATAAGAGTTAAACGAATTAGCTCAGATCCCACACAGACCGAAATAAGAATGAATGAAATGATCAATCGATTCAAAGAGAGAAAATATCCAGAGGAAGTACTCACACAAGCCAAAAAAGAGGTGGATAAACTGGAACGATGTACCCTGTTACAACAATCTAAAAAGGAAAAGGCAAGTGACCGGATGGTCATTGTATCAAAGTTCTCTAATGTCAGCAATATATACAAGAAGATCATACTCAAACATTGGCCAATGTTAGAGTTAGAGACAGACTTTAGAGACATGTTCAAAGCTAAACCAATATTTGCTCACACTAGGAGTAAGAACTTAGGCGAGATCCTAAAACAACCAACGGAACAACACCTTCTTGCAAAAGGAACCAGACCATGCAATAATTGTAACAATTGCCATAATGTTATAATAGGAAATACAATGACACATCCAATGAAAGGATTTAAGATTAATCTTAAAGTTACAGCCACATGCGATTCCAACAATCTTATTTACCTTTTGAAATGCCCGTGTGGAAAGGTTTACGTAGGCAAGACAGAACGCAAACTAAAGACTCGCTTAAATGAACATAAGTCCAGCATTCGAACAAAGAACCTAAAATCTTCAGTGGCATCCCATTTTTTGGAAATGAACCACAATATATCCCAATTAAAATTTATGGCATTAGAAATCATTAAAAAAGCAGAAGGCAGAGACAATAACAGGATACTGTTACAACGTGAAAATTACTGGATTTACAAACTTAATTCGACCAAGCCATTTGGTCTAAATGAACGCGTGGAATTTTCTTGTTATTTATGACATTTATGCTACAGCACTCAATGTGCCGGTGTGTTCTGAAATCTTGTTTGTTGAACACGCATGTAATTCAAAGAATGTAACCTGTATACCAGTTAGCTTTATTTGTGTTTATTTTTTATGTATTTATTTATCTACACATCATTTTGAATACATCCCATTAGTTATAATCAATGTTAGCAGCATCTAGTCCTAGTCTGTCTTTCAGCTTTATAGTTATCTCACACTGTAGTCCGTTTTTTAGCTTTTAAACACACGACCTAGCTTTTCCCGGCTTCTGTTTCAAAGCCGAGGGAACACTTCCGGTTTAACCTGGCCGATTCGCGGCATCGGAACTTCACGAACTACAGAGAAATGTAAGTTAATCTGAAAGCTAAGCATCGCCTTTGACGCGCTGTAAACTTGCGCATAATGTAGAAGTGAGACCCTAAACGGACAAGTAACTTTAAAGTGTTAGCGTGTACACATTTGTTTAATTTATCACCTAGAGTGATTTAACTATAGCTCACGTTCTTCAAGTAGATGCACATTAGAGTAGTGAAAGCTGATACATACACATGGGTGTCTCCGAGGGATTAAGGAATCTTTATTTTACTTCATTAGTTTGGTGGATGAATATTACAATGCGTTATTGTCTTCATTTTGTAGATGCTCCCCGATGAAGGGCGGTGGCCCGAAATGCATTGGAGCAGGGTCTAATAATTTGCATTTTGTGAACTGGAATGCATCTTCGAACTGGAAATATTTCTCAGTAACTAAATATGTTGATATGAATGGAATATCACGTTTGAAAAATCAATGAATACTATATATGAAAAGAGATTAAATACTGATTGAATCTTGAATACTTATATATTTTTTATGTGAATTATTTGGAGGAATACACCAGACTGAGTGCCTTGGGGATGTCATCAATGATCCATTGATCACACGCATTTTTCTATTCAAGTTATTCGCCCGAGGGTGATGGGCGATACCTAAGTGCACCTAAAAACTATCAACCCACCCACACAACACGTGAAAAAGCAGTGCACGGCTCTCATATATTTTAATTCACGTCATGTGTGTGCCATGTGCGACATTGTGCATGCTGTTTGCATATGAAAGAAACAGGTCAGTATTATATTCCTCACCTTAGAATATCCCCAAGCGTCAGACTGGATCTGCCAATTTAGGCTTAGCAGTACCCTTGTGTGTCGGTAGGCATCGTCTGCGCCTCCGCGTGTGTTGCTGGCGTTGTGTGCGCCGTGATGACGTTGTCTGAGTACTTATACGTCGCCTCCGCGTGCTGACGTCAGGTCCTCTTTTTTCACGCCAGCAGCGCAGTTCCCGTATAAGTGTAACCTTACTCATGTTGTTTCAAATCATAGTACGATCACTTCTGATCATTTAACTTGAATTGTCCGACTCAGGACGGTGCCAATAGGGATGGCCGTTTCCAAGCCTGTGAGGATTGCGACCGACTGATGTCGGTGTCTGACCCTCACCATCAGTGTCTCCACTGTTTCGACGTCAAGCATGGCAACAAGAGCTGCTCCGACTGCCGGGCCCAGACATATGAAGGTAGGTGGGAGTGGTCCTGCAAGCAGCTCGGACTCCAGCAGTTGGCCCTGCACCACAATAGCTAATGGTCTGGACGTAGTCCGAGTGCCCGGGCATCGGGTTTGAGCCATCAGAGCCCCGGGATTTGACATCACTCCTCCAGGGCAAAGTCGTCAGATAACCACAAGAAGTCAAAGAGACGTCATCGCACTTCAAACTCACCACAATGCACGTGCAATGCTGCACGGGATTTGGGTGACACCGCCCACGCGGCTCCGTCAGATTTTCAGCCGTCGTAGCCTGCACCACGACCTCCGGTCCCTGGCCAGCATGCGACGTAGGAGGAGTTAGTGCGATTCCTCATGGCAATGATGTCCCTCACTCCACCCACGGCTACGCCGCGGCTTAGGGCCCAGCGGACCCGTCTGGGGGCACTAGCTGGTCTGGTGCTTTGGCCCCGACGCCGTCTCTTGCTTTGGCTCTGACGCTGGCAGCGCCTTCGTCCCGGCACCGCTGGGCCACACTGGATCCGATAGGTGATCCTGGTCCTCGCTGGTTCACCTCACGACCTCACCAGCAACAGTCCCCCAGGTGTCACCCTCGGCGCCATCCTCGGGTGGTGATGTCCCCGATACCACACACTATACGGCTCCGGCGTGGGAACGGCGCGGCAGAACACCGCTTTTAATGCTGCATTGGGAGTTTAACTTCAACTAGCCGGCAACATCTTTTGACAACCCTGATTATCAGGGAATGGGTGATAAGGAGTATTGGGAGGGTCCTGAAGACCCACTGACACGTGAGTGTCAGTCCCAAGACGACTGGACAGGTGGACTGGGGGATGCGAGTGGTCTGGACACCTCACCAGACCCTGGTAATGTCTCTAATCCAACCGTGTCTTTGGAGGATTAGGCAACGTCCAGTGTTGTGTTTATATGTGCGACCAAAGCCTTGCCCCTTCATCTCCCCGTTGCGCCCGTGAGGACCAACCTCCTGACTGAGGTCCTTAAACTGCAGTCAAGCTCGGCTGACCCTCTGCAGCCGTTTCATGAGGCATTGACTGGTGCTATTTTGGCCACTATGTCCAGGCCCGCTGCAGGTTTGGCTGTAGATAGGCACGTTGCCAGACGCCCACACCCGTCCCCGGACGACCCATGTCTCCGTCCTCCCACCCCACCCCAGAGAGCATGGCCACCCAGGCCTCCAAATCACAGACCGCATTCCCGTTTGCTCCGCTAGACAGGGTATCCAAGAGGTATGAGCAGTACGGAAAGATGGTATCACCCTCCCTGAGTCTGGGACTGAGGCCTTCCAACATCACATGCCTCTTTGTCCGCTACACACACTCTCTGTGGGACACGGTTGTGGAACTGCTGCTAGAGTGCGCATTGTAGGTACGGGCAATACTTGGCCAAGCCCTTGTAGAATGCCGATCTGCGGCACGGTATTCGATCCGGTGTGGGCTGGTTAGGAATGACTCACTGGGCAGAGCGATGGCATCCACGGAGGTGATTTGTTGCAAAGCCTGGTATGTATTCCAAGGTAGGAATATGGTATTAACTACTGTTCCTTACAGATATTTCGTTACAAAAGGTAAGTAACTTGTTCATACTGTTCAGTATATCTGCTGTAGGAGCATCTATGATGGGTCCTTGCCGTGATGACAGGGTTTCACATGTACGCACACCATGCCACTTGTGCAAATGAACCGCTCATATGTGTGATGGCATCACAGACCATTTGTCACAAATCAAACATTTCTGCTGTCTGATGATGTCCATGTATTAGTTTTGGAAATATCACACCGCAATAGGAATATGTCAGATCTGTGCAAATGATGGCACATGTGATGTGGGTGTGTGTATTGCTGTCAGCTGTGTGAATGTGCAGACAACCTCCTAATGCAATTCACATGACGTGTGTCACTGACGTGATACATTGTCATGCTCACTCAGACCTTCCCATCAGATCATTTGTATGCATGTCATATCCATTCCACAGACCACAGGTCTTTTACTTTTCACGGAGGAGTGGCTGGCAGCTGGCAAATGTTTCCTCAGTGTGTATCCCACACCACACTCAAAATTGTCTAGATTTGTTGAAGCAGTGTTGCTTGTGCCATATACATTGTTATTGTCTTTGTCTGACAGTTGTACACATTTCCTACTAAATATGGTTTGCAGGGCACCCCCTCTGGAAAGGCCGTTGCCAGACTTGGAAGCCATGAGGGAACGTAATTGCATACGGCGTTACCACTTCGGCAGACAGTTGATCAAGGACCTGACACAGGCTGGAACAACACCTGCAACCACGACACAGGTATCCAACTGCGCTGACACCCAAGGTACAGGTGATGGCAGCCCTACATTTCTTTGCCACAGGTATGTTCCAATTTACCATAGCTGATGTGGGAGGGATGTCTCAGACAATGTTTAGCCGGGTATTAAGCGATGTATTGGCAGCTATGTTGCTGCACATAGATGAATTCATTGCATTCCCTACTCCAGAACAGTTGACACATGCAAGGGGGAATTCTATGGCCTGGGACGCATGCCACATGTAATTGGTGCAATTGATGGTACACATGTTACTCTGGTGCCACCACAGGCTCAGGAGCAAGCGTACCGCAACAGGAAACACTACCACTCGATAAATGCCCTGGTGGTGTGTCTTGCCAACATGCTTATCTCACATGTTTGTGCACGTTTTCCAGGATCGTGCCACGATGCATTCATCAGGAGGCGTAGCAGGGTACCACAGATGATGCTGCAGCTGCACAACCATCGGGCATGTCTTGTTGGTGGGTAAACTCTGTTAGCCATGTATGTCAGTATGTCAAAACTTCATGAACTGCATCATATTACACACTCATATCCATGATGTCAATTTGCAGGAGACGCAGGATATCCAAACATGCCGTGGCTAATGACTCCGCTACGCAACCCCAGGACAGCTGCAGACCAGCGGTACAACAATGCTCATGGGAAGACCAGGCGGGTGATCGAGCGAACATTTGGACTCCTGAAGAGCCGGTTCAGGTGCCTGGACAAGACAGGGGGAGCCCTCCAATACACCCCACTCAAGGTGTGTGACATATTCACGTGTGCTGCATGCTACACAACATTAGAAGCAAAATGTCCAGGAAGGAATCATTTCAAATATGATTTCAATGTTATATGTGTCACATACGTGAACACTAAATTATAGTGACCATAGGGATTCACAAACAACAATCCAATTGTATCAAAAATATAGATTATTTTAATTTTCAACAAATAGATGACTTTTTTAACAGTACAAATCTGGCAACAAAAATACTACCAAAATGATTGTAAAAAGTACTGTGGTAGTGAAAGAACACCTTTCGCCTATGCTGTGGGTAAACGATAGAACCACATACAAAAGAATTGAGATTCACAAATTGTATTTAGGTGAATTTTACAATGTTTTGCAAAAAGGCGTTATGCGTCGACGTTTCGGTCCTCGTTGGTCACAGCGATCCGTAGGACCATCTTCAGGACAGAATAGTTGCACAGGAATATCTAATATAAACATAATGACAGACATAAATGAAACCCTAGGGTACAAGGAGAATTTTGTAGTCAGCCCAACGCAAAAAGACAATAAAGTGATGGTAGCATGACCAGCTGCATGCAGGAAAATAATTACAACCAAAACAAAATCCAGACACCCATCACCAAGTGAAACTACCATAGAACAAATTCCCAAAAGCATGCCACAGCCGAGTGCTATTTATCCTAAACCTAATTCTACAAATGTACCAAATAATCTAAGCATGTATAATAGATTCACAAGAGCATTACTCACATGTCCATTTACTAGGACCAACGGATAATCTAGTGAAAAATATATAAACCAATATAAACACAGTTAATCAAAAGTGCTAAAAAGTACTATATACAATGTGTGCTGGTTAAAGCGTTACTCACGGTAGATACACGCCAGACTGGTCGCTCTAAGTTACAATAAAAAGGGGGTTAGATTAGCACAATGTGCCATACGGTATAACACCCCTGTTTAGCAATACACCCAAACGTGAGACAATGTTTGTAAACTTACGTATCAAAAGGCCACCTTATAACCTGCGGGAAATAGCGAATCTACATTAGTGACCCAGCCGAGTCTACAATGTATAATATTGTGTGGAAATAACATTCTCGTGGCATGTACTTACTTTAGCAGCAACCGACAACCAGCATGGCTCAGTCCGTGTTGATCCCGGCAAAAAATCTCGGAATCACTAACCCGATGAACACTGCGTGATTAAGACGCCGTGTGTAGATGACGTCACACAGTCAACCAACGTGGCGGCCATCTTAGAATGGAACACAAGATGCCTAAAGCCTATCCACATATAATATTATATAATATTATGGTACAGAATCTACGCAAATCACGAAAATTATCAGACGCAATTGGCATCTGATTAGAAAAGTAGAGCCGCAATTACCTATCCCGCGCTTTGCATTTAAGAGGGGTAAAAACCTGCGTGACCACCTTGTAAAGGCCTATGTCGAGCCTAAGACCAATACTTTAACAAACCTTTGGGGCTTAGCACCCATCGTGGGACATTTTCCTTGCGGTGGATGTATAGCATGTGCAACCACTCAGGTCACTAAGACTTGTTGCATAAACGGGAGGCAAATAACATTGAAACAGCATTCCAATTGCATGACTAGAAACATAGTCTACTGTATCCAGTGCCCTTGTGCCCTTAACTACATTGGCAAGACAACACAAGAAATAAAAAAACGCATCACACAACACCAATCGCGTATTAGGTGCAATGTGAGTACTGCTCCGCTTGTTGAACATTATGTTATGTTATGTTATGTTATGTTATGTGTTTTTATTAGAGGCACAGATGCTCCAGCCAAGGAGCGTCCTGGCGCCCGACAAGGCAGCTGCACAACACAACGAAACAATAATCAAACAAGTTTAAACTAAGGGAATAAAAAAGTTTTCACCGCACGGCGAAAGGATAGCAGATCCCCAAGGGCACGAATCGCCGGGGGAAGGGAGTTCCAGAGCACCGCCGCCCGAACTTGAAACGAACGCCCACCCGCTCTGCTCCGCTTAAAACGCGGGACAACAGCCAGTTCTAAATCAGCAGATCTTAAAGCTCGGGCTGGAATGTAATGGGCCAAAAGTGTAGACAGAATCAAGGCTGGGGACCCCTTCAGAATCTTGTAGGCAACACAGAGGACCTTAAACTGGATCCGCTGGGCCACCGGGAGCCAGTGCAATGAACGCAGGGTACTGGAAGTGGGGCACGATCTAGGTAATCCTACCACCGCCCTTGCTGCGGCATTCTGGATCCGTTGCAGACGTCCGATCTCTGCCTGGTTCAGGCCTACCAAAAGGGAGCTTACGTAATCCAGCCTAGAGATGACAGTAGCTTGGATCACGAGCTGCCTAGTGGGGGCATCAAAGAACTTGAGCACTGGACGGAGCCCGCACAGGATACCAAAGCAGCAGGCCGCCGTACGCTTGGTATGGCAGGCGAACGTAAGGGAAGGGTCCAGCCAGACCCCGAGGTTTTTAAGCTCGGCAACTGGGATGGGAGTAGGACCCAGATCCCCTGGCCACCATCTCTCTCCCCAAAGTTCCGGTTGTTTGCCAAAAATCATGACCTCGGTCTTGCTAGCGTTCAACTGGAGACAGTTGGACGTCATCCAGCCGGCGACCGCCCGCAGTCCTTGTTGGAATCTGGGGGCATCGACATCGGCATCCCCGCTGATCGTAACCGCTAGCTGGGTGTCATCGGCGTATGACACCATTGTCATACCCCATTGCCTGACAACCTCAGCTAGCGGCCTTACGTAAAGATTGAACAACGTAGGACTCAGCGAGGAGCCTTGGGGAACCCCCAGGTCCAAAGGATGGTATTTGGACTGGTACGGCGGGACGGTCACACTAAAGGCCCGATTGGCTAAAAAGGACCGGAACCACTGGAGAGCGATGCCGGTGACACCAACTTCCTCTAAGCGACGCAGAAGGATCGGGTGCGATACGGTATCAAAGGCGGCGCTCAGGTCTAATAGCACAAGCGCCGCCGTTTGACCCGCGTCAAGCACGGAGCGAAGATGCTCCACCATATACAGCAGAGCCGTCTCCGTGCTGTGACCGGCCCTGAATCCATTCTGCGTTACATCGAGGACGTCAGCATGAAGTAGATGTTCCGAGAGGACCGCGTTGACATGCATGTCGCATGGACCCTCTGATATGAAGTGGTTTGTCATTGAGGTTGTAAAGGGTACAAGGAGAAGACCAAATGTGGACAAGTTGTTAACTCAAAGAGAGAATAAATGGATTTGGCTGTGTAATACTGTTGATAATGGGTTAAATGCCTTTATTGAATGGCATAGTTTGGCCACTCTTTGTTAACTCATGACTATGTAGTACACCTCTGGATTACCTTACCTTGCATTAGGATTTTGGAATTTTAGCTACATGATTTTGATGAGCTGCCGTATATACATGATGGTTCTTTCACTTGGCAGAACTTTATCAATAACCTTGGCTGGTTTACTGATCTAACTATGCACACGGCTGTGTTCCCTTACTAGTACCCTTTAGACATGGATGTAGACCATCATAATATAGTTTTGTCATTCCATATATTATTCGTTTTATATGTGTATGATTTGGTTTTTGTTCATATTTTGTGTTTTGTTTGTTTATTTTGGTATAATATTTCGGACTCGTGCATATAACCTTATATGTGGATAGGCTTTAGGCATCTTGTGTTCCATTCTAAGATGGCCGCCACGTTGGTTGACTGTGTGACGTCATCTACACACGGCGTCTTAATCACGCAGTGTTCATCGGGTTAGTGATTCCGAGATTTTTTTCCGGGATCAACACGGACTGAGCCATGCTGGTTGTCGGTTGCTGCTAAAGTAAGTACACGCCACGAGAATGTTATTTCCACACAATATTAGACATTGTAGACTCGGCTGGGTCACTAATGTAGATTCGCTATTTCCCGCAGGTTATAAGGTGGCCTTTTGATACGTAAGTTTACAAACATTGTCTCACGTTTGGGTGTATTGCTAAACAGGGGTGTTATACCGTACGGCACATTGTGCTAATCTAACCCCCTTTTTATTGTAACTTCGAGCGACCAGTCTGGCGTGTATCTACCGTGAGTAACACTTTAACCAGCACACATTGTATATAGTACTTTTTAGCACTTTTGATTAACTGTGTTTATATTGGTTTATATATTTTTCACTAGATTATCCGTTGGTCCTAGTAAATGGACATGTGAGTAATGCTCTTGTGAATCTATTATACACGCTTAGATTATTTGGTACATTTGTAGAATTAGGTTTAGGATAAATAGCACTCGGCTGTGGCATGCTTTTGGGAATTTGTTCTATGGTAGTTTCACTTGGTGATGGTTGTCTGGATTTTGTTTTGGTTGTAATTATTTTCCTGTATGCAGCTGGTCATGCTACCATCACTTTATTGTCTTTTTGCGTTGGGCTGACTACATAATTCTCCTTGTACCCTAGGGTTTCATTTATGTCTGTCATTATGTTTATATTAGATATTCCTGTGCAACTATTCTGTCCTGAAGATGGTCCTACGGATCGCTGTGACCAACGAGGACCGAAACGTCGACGCATAACGCCTTTTTGCAAAACATTGTAAAATTCACCTAAATACAATTTGTGAATCTCATTGTGCTTAATTCTTTTGTATGTGGTTCTATCGTTTACCCACAGCATAGGCGAAAGGTGTTCTTTCACTTCCACAGTACTTTTTACAATCATTTTGGTAGTATTTTTGTTGCCAGATTTGTACTGTTAAAAAAGTCATCTATTTGTTGAAAATTAAAATAATCTATATTTTTGATACAATTGGATTGTTGTTTGTGAATCCCTATGGTCACTATAATTTAGTGTTCACGTATGTGACACATATAACATTGAAATCATATTTGAAATGATTCCTTCCTGGACATTTTGCTTCTATTGTTTATGATACCCAGTTCCGGGGGATTATTGGGTGGCTCTGTTCTTTTGCTGCTGCTACACAACATGGCAGTGGAGAAGGCCGTGCCACTCATCCTTGATCCTGATGAGCTGGAACATCCGCCCGTTGAGGATGAAGGCCTTGCCCCAGGATGCCAGTGACGAGGAGGATGAAGATGATATCTGGAGTCACCTCATCCGCAACTTCTTTTCATAATGGTGAGTCATAGGTGCTTTTTGGTAAAACATGTACTATAGAGTTGCATGGGTAGCATGCTGTGTATGCAACTGACTGTATGCAATGTCACTTGGATGTTTGTTGTGCAGTGTCACACAGGTGCAGATGTAATGCAACACACATACGTGCTATGTGTGTACTTGGAATGTACAGGTGTACTACAACATCAGGCTATTCAACAGGACAATGTCAGAATGACATTATACGGAACTTGACCCCTTGTTTGCCTCTCATCCCCAGCTCGCCCTGCCTGTTGTCCGTTGGTGTCATCATGGTCAGCCTGCTATTGCTCATTATGATTGCAACGTCAGCCGATTCAAAGGAGCATGCATGGACATGTGGAAAAGTCAATTTGGGTAAGGACTTATATGAGGCTGTTTAGCGTTGGTATGGTTTCAATTGTGTGGTACATGTTCATGCGCATGTTGTTAGACCATGCATACATGCAACAACATCATGTTTCTGATTACATGTAGGCCCACTCCCATGACAGGATAGTCACCCCATCTGACAGTCATCTGTCATAGTTTTAGACTCTGGTGAATACATCAATGTGTGTAGACATTGACACTGCAACCTAACATATACCATGGTTTGACATTGTGTTAGAGGTCACAACCACGGACTCTGTGGGGGATTGCAGCCTCACTGTGTGCATTAGAATGTGTCTGGATCCTCACCTCAACCTTGTGGGCCAGTCTTGTTTGTTTACCAAAAAACCATGTCGTGTAGGTGTGGCCCAGTGTATGTTCCACATGTTAAGACAACTGTCCTGTGATTTTGTTCGCATGGATGCATTGCCCCTTGTTGCAGTATGTCATGTCACTGTCATGTCGTTACCTCAGTGCAGGTTGAGAATACTGCTACGCCAGCCTTCACAGTGAGTAGCAGTTCTGTTTTCATTCACATGATGCCATGTATGTTTTGCAGTAGACATGACAATGGTGGGATGATGCATATGTGAATTATTGTGTTGCACCAGTGGAGTGCGGTCATTCACATGATTATCTTGTCCCGTGCAGCATTTCTGTGCGACGGTAGGGTTCATTATGTGGCTTGGATCCACATCAGTTGCTGTTGAGTTATTTTCAACCTGCTTGTCATGTTTAGCATAGTGATGCAAAGTTGATAGAGCAAAAGACTGGCTACAGAGTGCCTTCATTGCATGTAGGTCATTAGCTTCCTCATCATATGTGATTCTTACAGCTGTTGTGGGTGATGTCAAGTTTGCCTACATGGCCCTTACGGGTACACATAAACAAATACAGATATTACACTTTGCGTAAGTAGCATTGCCATATATTAATATTTGTTTGTAGGGTCCACATCATCAGTCACTGTGAATACGTTTTTGTCCACATAGATCTCATTGCATAGTAGCAGACTTGTGAGCGTTACACAAGACTCAAATAGATGACAGACTGGCCTAGGTTTTATGTGTCCGTGTTACAGCATCGGATCCTATGTGATAGCATAATGAGTGATCTCAAACTGGCTACAGTCGTTACACTTCACAGGTGTGACTGGTACAGTGTATCTCATGAGGTATTTGTAGTGTCAGTGACATGAGAAAGTACTCCTAATGGTTTTTTGCCTCTGTTTCAGGTCTCCCTCCCTGCAGTTCCCATCCTCTCCTTACCTCGCCTGATCACCCTTTTGTGTCTGTCATTTGTACTCCGACCAAGGGGCTATTTGGAGGTGGAAACCTTTGAGCATCACACCACTCTGATGAAGAAAGGTACGGCCAGTCCCTGGCAGGCTTGTAGCGAATCATTCTGCTGCATTACAGGTGATATCATTCATAGACTTTTTTTGGCTTCTTGCCAATGCCAATGACCATGTATGTTTGATAATGCTCCATGGCCTCCCAAGGTAAATCATCATGTTGTGCATGACGTGTGATTTCAACTGAATATTGTGCCTCCTTGATGTGAATGAGGTGGGATTTGTCTACGCGCAACTATGCCCAATGGGCGTCAAGGCGCCTAACTCAAAAATTAGCTGACGGCAACCAGTGACAGGAGCTTATTGATAGGCTTTAATGAAACACCAAGTTTTCAAAGCTTTCCTGAAGAGATCCAGTGAAGGCTGTGATTTGATCTCCAGGGGAAGTGAGTTCCATAATTGGGGAGCCAGAATGGAGAAGGCCTTGCTCCCCCATCTAGCCTTCCTAGCTCGTGGGACTACCAGTTGGTTTAGCTCTAGAGAGCGCAAACATCTGTTCGGGACATACCTAGTAAGCAGGGATCCCAGAGCATCAGCCGGGCCTGCCATCAGGGCACTGTAGGTCAGGCAGAGAAGTTTAAACGAAACTCTGGAGGGGATAGGAAGCCAGTGGAGATTCTTCCTTGCCAGGGTCGCAGAGGACAGCCACGGCAGGGCCAGGACAAATCGCGCTGCTGCATTCTGCACAACCTGCAGACGCTGCAAAAGGCCCTTGTTGGCCCCGGCATAGAGTGAGTTACAATAGTCAAGCCTTGAGCCAATAAGAGCGATCACAACCTGCTTACGAGCCTGTGGGGAAAGATAGTAAACAATTCTTTTCAAAGTCCTGATGACACCCCAACAGGTGGCCACCGTCCTATTGACCTGAAGTTCCATGGAGAGCCGGGTGTCAAAGATGACGCCAAGATTCCTAGCGGATTGTGTAGGAGTGGGGCAAATACCTAAAGAAGGAGGCCACCACTCACCTGACCACAAGCCCTGGTCATTGCCAAAGACCAGGACCTCCGTTTTGTCACCATTCAGCTTTAGGGAGTTGAAAATCATCCACTCTGCCACAAGTTGCATGCAGGACCTAAAGCTGGACGCGGTGACATTCACAGAGTGGGTCAGGGACACCATAATCTGCGTGTCGTCAGCATATGACACTACCTCCATCCCCTGAGATTTTACTAGTCTTGCAAGGGGGGCCACGTAGATATTAAACAGGGTCGGACTCAATGCCGACCCCTGTGGCACCCCACATTGCAAAGACTTAGCAGGGGAGAGGTAGTCTCCAAGCATCACACGCTGCTCTCGCTGCTGTAGAAAGGAGTTCAGGAGACTAAGGGCCGGTCCTGCTACCCCTGCCTCCCTTAACCTGGATGTTAAAGTACAGGGAGACAGGGTATCGAATGCTGCTGTAAGGTCCAGCAATACCAGCACGGTGGTTTGTCCCAGATCAACTTTCCGGCGGATGTTATCTGCGATCTTAGTCAAAGCAGACTCCGTGCTGTGAAGCTTTCTGAAGCCATGTTGGGACCCATCCAGAAATCCTGAGGTATCCAGGAAGTTGGAGAGATGACAGTTCAGATGGGCCTCCAGCATCTTAGCAGGAGCCGGCAGAAGGGATATTGGTCTAAAGTTCTTCAATAGACCAGGATCCAGGGTGGGCTTTTTAAGCAGAGGTTTTACAATAGCCCTCTTCCAGGCCACCGGAAAAATGCCTTGATCCATAGCTCCATTCATTATTTCCAGCATCGGAGGAAGAATGATATCCCTACGGTCCTTTAGTATCTTCAAAGGAACCGGATCCAGAGGAGAAGCTGATTTCGTTTTGTCTAGGAGGCGATTTAGTCCCTCCAAAGAAAGCGCAGGAAAACGGATAAGGGCCTGGGGAGCATCCGCATCCCAGACTTCCAGATGTTTAACTCGAGAGGAGTCATCCTCACTCAAAGAGTTCCTCTGTGATTGTAGAGCAAGATAGATGTCATCTATTTTTTGATAAAAGAAGTCCGAAATGTTGTTGCATAACTCCTGTGATGCAACCACAGGGTCGGGTGTCTGGAGAGAGCAAAGGGAGTCCACGATCTTAAAGAGTTCTTTAGATGATGTAAGAGAACAGGTCAAGTTGGTAAAATAATCCTGTTTCTCCTTAATGACTCTACTTTTATATTCTCGTAACAGGCCCTTGTACACTTCTCGATCTTTAGGATCCCAGGACTTACGCCAACCTCGTTCCTTTCTTCTGCATTGTTGTCTGAGAAGCCTCAGTGCTTCCGTAAACCAGGGAGCTGTCGGCTTTTGTCGCGCCACATATTTGAGTGAGGAGGGAGCTAACTCATCTACTGCTTTGGTGATGGAGTCAGCGAGTTCTTGTGCCGCCTCATTCACCATCCGCTGGGATGTAATCTTAGTATTTTGAATAAAAGGGGCCAACGCCTCATTCGTAAAATTCTTGAAGCTTCTTTTGAGACATTTCTTATTGGTACCCGAGTTAACTTCCCGACAAGGAATGTCCAAAGATAATGGAACTGCTAAATGATCAGACCAAACTATCGGCAGAGGCATGCCGACTGTTAGTCTAGAGTCATTGGAAAATATCCCATCCAAGGTGTGACCAGCCTTATGAGTTGGATGGAGTACCCTTTGGACAAAGTCACATGCCTCCAGGGAATTAACCAGGGAGGAAGTGTCTTTAGATGCCAAATCCTCTAGATGAAAATTCATATCACCCAGGATAGTAAAATGGGATCTACCAAAGTAGGGTTCCAAGATTCTGAAAAGCTCCGAGCAGTAGTTGGCTCTGGATCCTGGAGGTCTATATACCAGAATTCCAGTGAAGGAACTCGAGGGGGCACTCACAATGCAAAAGTATAGGGCCTCAAATGGGTCCGAGGGAACAGATAGAGGTTTTACAGTGCATGAGAGTGTGGACTTAAAAAGGATAGCCAATCCACCTCCTCTGCGTCGCACTCTATCCAGCCTCTGGAATGCATATCCTTCCGGAATAGCCAAGAGGAGGTCATGACCAGAAGAGTCCGAGGCCCATGTCTCGGTGACAAAGACCCAGTCGGGTTGCCTCATACTTACAAAATCATGAAAGTCTATACTATGTTTGATCAGAGACTGCGCATTGATCAAAAAACCCTGTTTGGGTTGAGAGCAGGGCTGACCAAGGGTAGGGGAAGCAAGATTCCTAGCAGCCTGTGTAAAGAAATTAAAAGAGGTTTTACACGAGGGACATACCCGCGCCTGACATAGGGCCTCCGGGGGGAGCCGATGATGGCACAGGAGCATAGGGGGTCTGAGGGACACCAAGTCACATGTCCTTCTAATGTGCATGTATACTATATCATATGGCATGAAGTAAGCTTATTCTTGTTATGTGTTTACGTGTACAGTGACAACATGCATGGTGTTGGTTAAGGCTAAAGTACTATATTGTGTGTGAGGTAGATGGCTGTGTAGCTGCTGTTTAGCTTGGAACACACTACCTGTAGACTACACCTGCTGACGCTGTGTGTCCTGTGCCCCACTTGTCCCTACGGGGCCTGATCCTGTGACCGTGATCTTTGGTGATTACTGTGCCATTTTATTTGCAGTGACCCTGAGTGAAGCAGACACTCCTGCATTCACATACACATGTCACTTTGTGGCTTGCCAATGCCCTTGTGGTATGTGCTTGTTTTGCAAGTTGTCTTACCCCTCCTGCCGTCATGTCTTCACTCATTCCTGCTGCTGCATACACAGCCACAATGCAGCGCACACTATCCAGGACCACACACGCCTACAGGATACCCCTCCTTCCATCCATTTGCAGAGCATGCTCCTGCCACCCTACACACAGAGAACACCAGACAATCATCCTCCTGGTATCACGATGCCTCAAACTCACCCATTACAGCTTCTATGCATGTGTGTGCAACACATACTGGCAAGACTATGCTGAGCCACATGACAGTGTGTCTACGTACCACCAGGTCATGTGCCTTGTACAGCACACACCTTCCATAGGCACAATATTGTACAGTGTTACCTTGTCAACACCACAGCAGCAAAACTCGCCTTCCTTACAGTCACGTGGCAGTACACGACCTGGTCACACCACTTCAACATAGCCGTCACAGTCAGTCAAGTAGCCACAGGAGACACACACCATGACCACGTCTCTTGGGTGCGGTGTGATTTGGCCGTTCTGGTGTAGATAATTGTCAGACGTGGCTAGTTGTTCTGGATGCGTTGCACCCATCACAGGAGTTTAGTACTTGTAGCTCCATAGGGGGAGGTCACATAATCAGGTGAGCTTGGGTAGAGTGCTACAGCCCATTGCCCACAGTCTCTCCTGCCACCCTTGTCCTGTCCGCCATTCATCACATCCACAGTACAGCAGCATGCTGATGATAGTTTACATACCTGAGGACACAGATGTAGGTACTCCCTACGTGGACAACTAGCTTTTTAACACTGATCTATACACCTCCAAGTGACTCTCCTGTGCCTGTCTGTAATTGCAGTTTTGTGATCCAAACCCCCTCCAGCATTTACTATCCATCACAGGTGTGTGTTTCCATCCATGTATCTAGTTGTTAGAAATTTGTGACCTATGTGTGTCCTCACCCGGACTCAGATCCAAGTGTGTGGATGGCTGGAGTTTGTTGAATACTCTTGCATTTCATACATTTGCACACACATATTCTTTTATACTGTGGGTACAAGATAACTCAACAAATGCTTATGATGTTTGTTATATTTATTGGGTGATCTTGTGCAGGAAACGTGAGTAGGTGCTGTACAGAAAGGGGGGAATCCAAAGTTCACTGCTGGAGATGAGATGCCTTACAGTTTGAGTCAACAGAGTCCAGGCCACAGTGCTTGGCATCATTGGGCAGACTGTGACCAGCAAGTCCATGTGGGAGAGTCTCATAGGTGATGCTGTTCCACCCAAGGGCAATTTGCCAGGTCAGGTGTCCTGGGAGTTGTGCATGGCCCACTGCCTCTCAACGTCTTAGCCGTGAACGACCCTTCTTCCTTCAGGGACCCTCACGTGCAGACATGGACGATGCATGGGACGCTACGTCAGACAGTTCCTCCTCCTCCTCCTCCCTCCCTGTGGCTGGTGTTGCACGTTGCCTTGATGTAGCTGGCCTGGTGACACAGGGAGGGTACTGCATGTTGGCAGCAATCTGACGTAGTGATTGGCTCATTTCCCGATGCACCGTCAAGAGCTCAGCCAGACTTGCCTCCACCCGTCCATAATGTTGTTCTTGCCTGGCATTTTGCTCAGCCTGCTGTTCTTTCACCTGGTTGAGGGCCTCCGCTACCTGGCTTACCTCCCTGGTGTCCCGCCGGTATGCCTCCAGGATGTTAGTCAGTTCAGGCATACCGGGCCCTGCAGCTGACTGGCCAGAATCTCGCCTCCGCCTTGCGCCACTCCCACCACCCTGACCCACACGAGCACGGCCTGCGCTTGTGGGCACATCCATTCGACGGGCCCCCCGAGTGCTGGCAGGGTGGATGTTATCTGCCACCTCAGGGGTGCCCGACAAACGGTGTCCCTCATTTTCAGACAGGCTCTCTGGTGGATCATGGGCAGGGCTCTGACCTGTCTGCTGGGATGTGGTGGGAATGGTTCCAGTGGTTGGCACAGATGTAGCTGGTACAGTTGCTGCAGGTGTTTGGGATCCAGAGGAGCCAGGTTGGTTGGGGTCATCCACAGTGCGTTGAGTGTCGGTGGGGTCAGGGTCCTGCTGAGCCTGGGACTGGGATCCTTCTTCCCCCTGGTTGGGGGTGGTCTCCACACGTTGCCCTGTGTGTGGGAGAGATAGACACTGTTAATGCACTATCAAGTGACATCTTAATTTGTTAACCATGATCAGCATCACAGTTCCAGCAGCTTTACATTGTTGTCATTGTTCAGTTGTGTATGTAGTGGTAGCAAATTGACATGTACTCTGGGGTATTTTCCTTCTTCCATTCTCTTGACAATGACTGACACAGCCATTGCTGTGTCTTGTCTTGCCGGCACAACACATATACAGCAGTGCTCTGGTTCACGCAACATCCAGGATACAGTGTAAATCCTTATGCCAGCGTCAAAAATGCACAGAGTTTAGATGCAGCATGTTCATATTAGAGACAGAGCATTATTTAGTAGGATAAATTCATCTACTTTGGATAGGTGTTGCTGTTCCGTGATGGCCAACCAATGGCAACACCCCAAGACCTGTACACCCACTTCTAGATCATGGCTTTAGAACGTGGCACTTCTCCAAGACGCATCACCTTGCCAATACCCATGTCCATGTTGGTACTTAAGTGCATCCACAACGTTCATGAGATGGGGCACGTGCATTGTGTGAGAGGCACAATGGACTGGAGCATCTGCAATGTGCATGTAAAAGTTGTATGCGTATTCATATGAGTGAGTGTTTAGTTGTGGTACATGACAATTGTGACAGTGTTGCACTCCATTGCCTGTCCCCAGGGGATGAGTTTCTGTAAGGGGGGTGTATGACAGGCCATGCTAGTAGTTTGCGTGTGATTTGCAAGTGTCCATCCTTCGTGATTTGGCTGTTCCCTCATGTAGCATGCTGGCATAATCGTGGTTGTGGGTTCCTGCACAGGATGTCTGACCTTGTCCTGGTGTTTGTGTTTGCAGTGATCACAGGAGGGACTTGTGCTGCCTACACCTGGGCCCATTGTGTACTACAGAGCTTTCCAAACTGGGTGTCCTGACACAGTACTGTGTCGCTTGCAAATGGTGGGTGTGTCGCAGGCACTTAGTACATGACTGCTGGTAAATAGGAGACATCCCTAGACACTCTGCTCTATGGTCTTTATAAGGCCTGTGCAGTGCTCGGGTGCAACTGTGTGTGTGCCCAGGAAGCTGGGGTGAGGTGACAGAGGGAGGAAAACTGAGGGTTGGATACAGAGGGTGGGAGGGAGACAGAGGGAGGGAGACAGAGGGAGGGAGACAGAGGGAGGGAGACAGAGGGAGAGGGAGACAGAGGGAGAGGGAGACAGAGGGAGAGGAAGACAGAGGGAGGGAGGGAGAGAGAGAGGGAGACAGAGGGAGAGGGAGACAGAGAGAGAGGCCGACAGGGATGGAGGGAGTCAGAGGGAGGGAGGGAGACAGAGGGAGGGAGACAGAGGGAGAGGGAGACAGGAAGACAGAGAGAGAGGGAGACAGAGGGAGAGGGAGACAGAGAGAGAGGCCGACAGGGATGGAGGGAGTCAGAGGGAGGGAGGGAGACAGAGGGAGACAGACAGAGGGAGGAGGGCAACAGAGGGATGGACACAGGTTGTTTGTGCTCGCTTGCTTGCTACACTGCCCTACTGTGTCACAAAATGATGCCTCTCAGAAAGGTGTGTCAGCAACATGAAATTGTTTAGCAGCTGTGGTCTACTATCTTGTGTGATATTTCCGTATCCCTGTGCATTGGCCATGGTGCTTGGGTGTGTCCCTGGGACATATGGGATGAGAGCAGCCTCCTACCCTACACCTTCCACCATTTGTGCCTCCCCCTTGCAACTACCCCCATTCTGTTGTGTACTACTGGGACTCATGGCCACCCACCCCATGCTACTGGGCACTGTTGTAAGTCCACCCATGTAACTTGTGTTTTTTGTACACTCACCAGACTCAATGGCTCCTTCAATTCCGTGTACTCCCACCGGTTGCAGCAAGGCCATGCCTTTCTCCTCCCAGGGATGGTATACAGGAGGTCTGCGGGGACCACCACCTCCAGTGTAGTGTGCATTGGCATAGTCCTGGTCCATTTTCTTCTTGACCATCCTCCGCAGATCATACCACCTGGCCTGGCATTCCTGCCTGGTGCGCAATATGGGTGCAACAGCATTGACCTTGTCAACGATCCTCTCCCACAGGCGTGTTTTTTCAGCCATGCTGGTCTGTCTGACCAATGCGCCAAACAGCTGTGGCTCGACTCTGATGACTTCATCTGTAAGGATCTCCATCTCCGGGTTAGTGAACTTTGGATTCTTGGGTGTGGTCATAGTGTGGGGTGTATGTGATTGAGGGGGTCATGGTGTGTATGGATGAGGGTGTGTGGTTCTGATTGTGAAGGGGGTGGTGTGGGTGTAGATGAGATAGGGTGTATGTGTGAAGGTGTGTGGCTGCAATTGTTGGTGAGATGTCTGTGTCTTAGCAAGAATAGGTATGTTGCAAAGGATGATGGGTTGTATGTGTGGACCCTTTTATTGGTCAATTTGTGGGTGTGGCTTATTTTGAATTGGTGGTGTGTGTGTTATATGGGGTGGGTGTTAGTGTTGACCTCTGTTTGCTTGTTTGGCTGTGACCAGGACATTGTTTCTCAATGGTGTGTACACAGGAGACATGTTCAGTGTTGTTGTGCGACTCGTTAGCAAAGTCCTTGTGCTGGTTTAGGTGTTGGCGTTAGGTGTGCGTGTCGTACTTGTGCGTGCGGTTGACTTGTATGGGCCGTTGGTGGGTGGGGGGGTTCACGTAGGCTTGATCGGGGGTGTGTGCGTGTCGTACTTGTGCGTATGGTTGACTTGTACGGGCCGTTGGTGGGGGAGGTTCGCGTAGGCTTGTTCGGGGTGTGTGCGTGTCGTACTTGTGCGTGCGGTTGACTTTTACGGGCCGTTGGCGGATGGGGGAGTTTGCGTAGGCTTAATCGGGGGGGTGTGCGTGTCGTACTTGTGCGTGCGGTTGACTTGTACGGGCCGTTGGCGCGGGGGGGTCGCGTAGGCTTGATCGGGGGTGTGTGCGTGTCGTACTTGTGCGTGCGGTTGACTTGTACTGGCCGTTGGCGGGGGGGGTTCTTGGTCGCTTGAGGGGGTGTGTGCGTGTCGTACTTGTGCGTGCGGTTGACTTGTATGGGCCGTTGGCAGGGGGGTTCTTGGTCGCTTGAGGGGGGTGTGCGTGTCGTACTTGTGCGTGCGGTTGACTTGTACGGGCCGTTGGCGGGGGGGTTCTTGGTCGCTTGAGGGGGTGTGTGCGTGTCGTACTTGTGCGTGCGGTTGACTTGTACGGGCCGTTGGCGGGGGGGTTCTTGGTCGCTTGAGGGGGGTGTGCGTGTCGTACTTGTGCGTGCGGTTGACTTGTATGGGCCGTTGGCGGGTGGGGGGGTTCGCGTAGGCTTGATCGGGGGGTGGGCGTGTCGTACTTGTGCGTGCGGTTGACTTGTACGGGCCATTGGCAGGTGGGGGGGTTCGCATAGGCTTGATCGGGGGGGGTGTGCGTGTCGTACTTGTGCGTGCGGTTGACTTGTACGGGCCGTTGGCAGGTGGGGGGGGTCACGTAGGCTTGATCGGGGGTGTGTGCGTGTCGTACTTGTGCGTGCGGTTGACTTGTACGGGCCGTTGGCGGGGGGGGGGGTTCTTGGTCGCTTGAGGGGGTGTGTGCGTGTCGTACTTGTGCGTGCGGTTGACTTGTATGGGCCGTTGGCGGGGGAGTTCTTGGTCGCTTGAGGGGGGTGTGCGTGTCGTACTTGTGTGTGCGGTTGACTTGTATGGGCCATTGGCGGGGGGGGGTTCTTGGTCGCTTGAGGGGGTGTGTGCGTGTCGTACTTGTGCGTGCGGTTGACTTGTACGGGCCGTTGGTGGGGGGTTCTTGGTCGCTTGAGGGGGGGTGTGCGTGTCATATTTGTGCGTGCGGTTGACTTGTAGGGGCCGTTGGCGGGGGGGTTCGCTTAGGCTTGATCGGGGGTGTGTGCGTGTCGTACTTGTGCGTGCGGTTGACTTGTACGGGCCGTTGGCGGGTGGGGGGGTTCACGTAGGCTTGATCGGGGGGTGTGCGTGTCGTACTTGTGCGTGCGGTTGACTTGTACGGGCCGTTGGCGGGTGGGGGGGTTCGCGTAGGCTTGATTGGGGGTGTGTGCGTGTCATACTTGTGCGTGCGGTTGACTTGTACGGGCCGTTGGCGGGTGGGGGGTTCGCGTAGGCTTTATCGGGGGGGTGCGTGTCGTACTTGTGCGTGCGGTTGACTTTTACGGGCCGTTGGCGGGTGGGGGGGTTTGCGTAGGCTTGATCGGGGGGGTGTGCGTATCATACTTGTGCGTGCGGTTGACTTGTACGGGCCGTTGGCGGGGGGGTTCGCGTAGGCTTGATGGGGGGGTGCGTGTCGTACTTGTGCGTGCGGTTGACTTGTACGGGCCGTTGGTGGGAGGGGTTCTTGGTAACTTGAGGGGGGTGTGCGTGTCGTACTTGTGCGTGCGGTTGACTTGTACGGGCCGTTGGCGGGGAGGGGTTCTTGGTCGTTTGAGGGGGGGTGTACGTGTCGTACTTCTGCGTGCGGTTGACTTGTACGGGCCGTTGGCGGGGGGGTTCGCGTAGGCTTGATCGGGGGGTGTGCGTGTCGTACTTGTGTGTGTGGTTGACTTGTACGGGCCGTTGGCGGGTGGGGGGCTTTGTGTAGACTTGATCGGGGGTGTGCGTGTCATACTTGTGCGTGCGGTTGACTTGTATGGGCCGTTGGCGGGTGGGGGGTTCGCGTAGGCTTGATAGGGGGGTGTGCGTGTCGTACTTGTGCGTGCGGTTGACTTGTACGGGCCGTTGGCGAGGGGGGGGTTCGCGTAGGCTTGATCGGGGGGGGTGTGCGTGTCGTACTTGTGCGTGCGGTTGACTTGTACGGGCCGTTGGCGGGGGGGGTTCTTGGTCGCTTGAGGGGGGGTGTGCGTGTCATACTTGTGCGTGCGGTTGACTTGTATGGGCCGTTGGCGGGGGGGGTTCTTGGTCGCTTGAGGGGGGTATCGGTGTCGTACTTGGGCGTGCGGTTGACTTGTCCGGGCCGTTGGCGGGTGGGGGGGTTCGCGTACGCTTCATCGAGGGGTACACAGGTGGTATGTGTTGATGCCGCTTGCTGTGAGGTGAAAAATCCCGTACAAATCATTCTTCATGCGCGAATACTTTGGCCCGTACGAATCGCGGACAGGCTTTCCGTACAGGATCGTACTAGTGTGGTTGTACGGCATGTTTACAAATCGTACGGTAGGATTTCCGATGCTGATTCGTACGGGTCAACGACTGTGGTTCGTACGGTCCGATGATATTCGTACGGAAATCGACAGAAATGGATCGTACTTCGAAGATCGGACGGTAGTTTCCCATTCGTATGGAATCGGCTACGAATACGAATCGTACGGCGGATTATTTTAACGGATCGGAATCGGCCCCTAAGTGCAAAAACAAAATGTGCACCAAATGAAAATGCTTTTTTGCATATATTAATCAATGTGGTATGACTGGGTTTATTGCGGAACAGGCGGCTGCTTGAGCACAGCAGGTCATGTCACTGCTAGTGCTGCCTATAATTAGTAGGCCCAGGCATGATGACGGCATCTGCATCCACTGCTCAGCTTGCTGTGATCCTGCCTGATACAGCACAGGCATTGTCCCCAGCAGTAATGCTGCCAATGCCGGTAAGTATTGCTGTGGTGCCTACTGGACTCACTCACGCTCAGCAATTACCATGCTGGGGTGCAGCGCACAGATTCTACAGGTGACGCCATGGCGCACAAAAGTTGTGTTGGGCCACAGCCTCATGGAGCACATTGAGGATATCAGCAATGCAGGGCTGCCGGCTACGCAACAAGTGGAAAGTCCACACTTACTTTCATTTATTCTTCCTCAAGAGCCCTCACTCCCAAGTTCCAAAATGCGCCCTTGCAGCTGCCATGCCTCAACTCCGTCATGAGCCAGCCCCCAGCTACAATTATTAATTGGGGGGTTTAGCCTCAGGCCGTGGCAGGGTGCAGCAGACTAGGGGAATAGAATGTAAGCCATAGTTTGTCGATGACTTCTTGGAATTGTGATCAGCGTGATGACATCATCACTAACGTGGTGATACACAATCATGCCTGCCTGCCTATGAACATTTACCAGCCAGTCACCTTGCAATGTATGTTATCCTCTTTATTTTGAATAGAACAATTAATATTGAGACCACCAACTGCAGGTTCAGAAATTGTAGCCCCGGCCCTGTGAAAGAAGTGCAGGTGCTGAGCACCTAAAAGCACCTGCTCAAATTAAGCACTGCACAGCATTATTATTGTAGACACATGCACCTTCATGCTGGCGACTGTCAAATATCCCGATTCCCTGAATGAAGGAAAACAATTAGGGACACCTGTCTGCGGTGGAGGCCACATCGGACGAGCAATGAGTTCACAGGTCTGCACGGGGCACAATTAACCCTGCACTGGAGCAAAATCTGTCATTAACCCTTCACAGGATTGCACGGGGCACCATTAACCTTTCACAGGACTGCATGGGGCACCATTAACCTTTCACAGAACTGCACAAGGCACCATTAACCCTGCACTGGAGCAAATAACGTCATTAACCCTCAACATCACTGCACCATTAAACGCTTCATCGCAGCAAAGATCGATTAATATTTCCGAAAAATGCACAGTGTAGCATTAACATTTCAGGCTTAACTATTCAGTTAAATGGAGTGTGTTAACCCTGCCGCAGAGAAAATCATTGCGCACAGTCAGTGCATCTCGGACTGCACAGCAAACAGAAATGTTTTGACGTTAGCTTAGTACGCGCCCTGGGTTGAAATACAAAGAAAGCTCACATGATTAAATACATTCACTCAACAGCCTAAGTGAGCATTGTCAACAGATATAGAAAATATTGGCAAATAAAAAAAACACATATTACGGGTCGAAATTGTCTCGGTTTCACTTTTTATATAAAAGTTCGAAGTAATGTCCTTCCTAGCAAAGTTCGACATAACACATAGAGGTGGCCTTCGCTAATTGACGTCGGTTTTCCTCCTTAGCCCCTCTTTGCTCTCTCAGTTGTCTAGTGAAAATCCCCCTGTTTGAAACCAGACTATATACACAGAACAGTGCCACAGCGACTCAGGGCATGGCCCACGTGAGACGGAGGGAGAGTACAATAGTGAAGCAAAGAGTACATTGTGGAAAAAGAGAGCAATTACAGGCAGTCGCGTGCCGGCATGACGGGTGCCTGGGGGGGATAGCGTGGGGTGGTTGCGTGTGTTGGGGGTCGGGGAGGAGGCGGGAGGGGTTTATAAAATAAAAGATAATAAAACTTACGGTCCCGCACTTTCTGCTGCTGCTCTCTCTCCGGCGACTCTTCTGGAAGCTGTCACCCAAAGACAACCTCCCTCCCTCCCCTGCGCCAATCACAATGCTGCAATGGCAGCGCTGTGATTGGTGAGGCGCAGCGGAGAGCGCCCAGCCGGGTCCATTTTCTCTATGTAGGCTGCTGCATGCAGCCTACATAGAGAAATGGGGGAGTGCACTAGACTGCTTTGTTCGGCCCTGGGGCCGACCAAAGCAGTCAGGGCCCACAACATTGGGCAAGCCACTCCCCTCTGCCGTTGAGTAGGACCGCCCACCCGTCTGCCACCAACCAGGCACAGAGCCACTTCTGCTTTCTCGCAGTGCAAGAAGCAGAAACATAAAATGGTAGGCGTTTACCATTTTATGTTTCTGCTTCTCACACTGCTAGAAAGCAGGGGGCCGACGCCCCAATGCCCCTATGAAGGAGCCGCCACTGGCTATTAGGAAGGGGCGTTCCCTTTCTAATTGCGAGCGCAATCCTATGTAAGAATATTTTGCGTCTGCAATTGTGGGTGCAAAACACTCGCAAATTACCTTCATTTGTAGAAGTAGACCTCAGCAAGGCCTACCGGTGCTAGGGATTCACCCTTCTCTGCACACAAGTCCTTAGACCAGCAAATAGAAGTTGGCACGGAAACTGATATGTCAAGAACATAACTTATTAAACCTCATGAGGTGGAACTACATTCATACAGCACCCTTCGGCAGTGTATGAAGTAGCACAAGGAGTAGAAGAACCATGGGTCTTTTATACCCACACAGGAGCTCAAAAGGAGGCGGTACAGGTTCACATAGGAAGAGTTACACACATAGATGGTCATACAGAGAATGCACAGTAAACAAAGAAGGAGGGGCCATGGATTGCAGACCTCAGTTAAAACAGCCTGACAGTAATTAACTAGAGCTGGTGCATGGGTAGCTACAGACTCTTCTGAGCATGTGCAGAGTAGCAGGGGCTAAGTATAGCCAGTTCTTGAGCAAAGCACAAGGGTAAGCAACAGCGAAGAAGGAAAAGGCACATGGGAAGCATATGGTCAACAAGTTGGCTGCCGGAAACAAAATGGCTTCAGCTAAATGCTAACAGCGATCTCTACCAAATTTCCACACTTCAAGAGGGTGATAATGCACTCGCAAAAGGGAAGTAGCCCCCAGGGGACCCCTTCTCCTTTACAAATGCAGGAAAAAATATTTTTTAAGGCCTGTCCTTGCAAAATGAAACGAAAACGTTTCAATTTTTATTTAAATATGCATCCCGTTTTCCTTAAAGGAAAATGGGTTGCATTAAAAAAAACTGCTTTATTTAAAAGCAGTCCCAGACATGGTGGTCTGCGGAGCCCAGCAGGCCACCATACCAGGGAGGGCCTGCCATTCCTAATGGGGTCGCAAATTGCTAGAGGCTCATTAATATTCATTCTCAATTTGCGACCCCATTGCGAATCGCTAACAGTGTGAAATACACTGTTGTACATCCAAAATAGTGCCTCGCAAATTGTGAGTCGCAAAAATCTTGCAGTTTGTGAGGCGCTGATTTGGGCGTCGTACATCTGGCCCCTTAGTCTCTCCACATTAAATCTGTGGTGTTTCCGTGGTGGGTGGTTCCCGGGACTCGACTGGACATCCGGCCTGCGGATGGTGGTGAATGGGTTTAAATATTCTTGCATATTCATGTCGCCTGATGAGACCTCAGCGTGGTCAGTAATCTGGAACTGGTTTTTGCTTGTCTGTGGGAGGATGTTCAGATATGGTCCATCTTTCCATTGTTGCTGACAGGCCGCTACGCCATTTTTAAATGGTGTCCTTACCTCGGTTCCAATATCAACTGCAGAACTTCCCATATGACATTCCAAGACGATGGATCTGGAAATTGAATCCCCTCATTTTACTGCCTTTCTTTGGGGCAGGGGGACCCCACATATTGCTCAGAGTATATTTTTCCAATCTACCTATTGTGGAGAATCACTGCGCAGATATTGAGTCATATTACTGTTTATCCCATCTTTTGCTTATCACCGATTGGTGGTACGACGTCAAGGTTAACTCCGCTTATGATTCTGAAAGGTGGGCGATGAGGGACACTCATACCCTTACTTATCTGTATGGTGGTGGAGACAGGCGTTTTCTCAAACTGTTTACAAGGGCAACATTTAGTCTATGGCATGCCTCCCTACAACAAATTAAGTGGTGGGCAAATTGACAGAATAAACACCACTTCCAGGAGTCGGTAGTTCCACACTACCGACTCCTGGAAATCCTTGCAGCCAAGGGGATCCGGGAAAATGCATTAGGGTGGCTGCAGTCCTTTCTGCAAGACAGAACTCAGTCAGTACGGATGGGTGATTTTGTTTCCCCTCCCCGGAATATCAAGTATGGGGTCCCACAAGGGGCCTCATTGAGTCCAACCCTATTTAATGTGTTTGTCTCATCACTAGCCGAAATCGGGAGAAAGTGGGGTGTCGAGATCTGTTCTTATGCAGACGACACACAGCTGATGATTTCATTGGATGAAGAAGATGACCCTAAGGATAGATTATTGAACTGTTTAACTGAACTAGCCAACTGGATGCACAACCATTGCCTTAAGCTAAATGCAGATAAATCTGAGGTACTGTTGTTTGGTAGACATATACAACTATGGAACAGCAGCTGGTGGCCCACAACTCTGGGCACCGCCCCCAGTCCAGCGTCAACGGCCAAGAATCTAGGTGTGATTTTAGATAATACCTTGAGCATGAAAACCCATGTATCCACAATCTGTGGCAAAGGCTTTGCACTACTTAAGATGCTCCGGCGAGTCTTTCCATTGATCCCTATTGAGTGCAGAAAAATACTGGTCCAGTCCTTATTAATGAGTAGGCTGGATTATGGAAACTCCCTGTTCGTGGGAATGGCTGACTATCTTTTTTCCAAATTACAAGTCGTACAGAACGCTGCGGCGAAGGCAATCTGTAATAAAAAAAATTACGACCCAGCCAAAAGCTGCCTGCAAGAGCTTCATTGGCTACCAATGAGGCAGAGAGCCACCTTTAAGCTACTGTGCATAACGCATAGAGCATTGCACAATACGGGTCCTCGCATCCTAAAAAATAAAATCAGATTTTATGCTCCTTCCAGGAACTTGCGCTCCCGTACGGCAGCTAGAGCAAGAAATACTCGCGTGAAAACAGCTAGGATGGGTGGACGGGCGTTCTCCCACCTGGCGGCAAACAACTGGAATGAGTTGCCTATGGAACTTAGACTAACAGACTGTTATTTGTCCTTTAGGAAACAACTAAAAACATTTCTTTTCCCTAAATCTGATTAAACTTTAATTACGACTCTGTTAATTGTCAACCACTCATTACTGTCATGATAGCGTCGTGATATCCTATTTAGGATGATTGTTTGCGCTTTATAAATACCATTGACATTGACATTGACTGTGGAGAGGTAGCCAGCTCTCACAGGTAGCCACATTTGAAGATTTCCGTAGGTGGGACCTCATCGGGATCTCTACCTTAAAACATGTAAAGCCCTGGACAGTCTTAAAGTCGTTCCAGACTCTACACCCTGAATATCAACTTATTTGTAGCCAGTATCAGAGGTACCTCCAACTCTGCCATGCACTGACCTCTTACATAGCTGCCCTGACTGACCTCCCCGAATTCAATCCATTGGAGGACAAATACCAGGAGGTGCTCAAGGCTAATAAAACACCCCTCTGGTCAGTGCCCAGTGCTGAGAAAACGTAGGCAAAAAAAGGGTCAATTCTGAAATGATAGCTAACGTAAGAACATCAGACAAAATAGAGCAGAACATACAGCACTGGTCAAAAGGAATAACATCATCTACTATAAATCTAAGTGGGATGAAATGAGTAATGTGATCTCTTCAAATATGAGTTGACATTTTTCAGAAAAACGCATTAAAAAAGATTAGAACTTTAGCCTCTGGTCAGTGGCCATAGAGCAATGGTAAAACAAGGTAACGTATTCTGTTGCTTTGATGATTTTCGCTCTGCCTTTGACCTAATGGACTGGGAGACTCTTTGGAAAAAATATAGAGGTAAGAGTATACCCTGTAGTCTACTATGGGGATTGACCATGGTGGATTTATACAAAAGCAGAACCTTATCTAACAAAAGTTCAATAGTAAATGGTCTTCGGCAGGGTTGCATAATAGCCCCACCTGGTTTACACAGTGCCTTATAAAGCTTCTCGTGACCCTATAGACTGTGCACTAATTTTCCCCATGGATGGAGACATGTTCTGTGTTTACTATATGCTGATGATTTAACAATTTTGGATTTTGGATATCATGGAAGTAGAGCTGCTAAGGAAACTTGATGCCTTTCAAATACATTGTGAGTCAAGTTATTTAACAAATAATCTTGGAGAAAACAATAATGTAGGTGATAGGGAAAATATGTAAACCTTTTAGTGGGTCAATTGGGAAGAAGAAGAAACACCCTCTTATAGGTATGTAGGTATGATTTTCAATAACAAAATAAAGTGGAAAATGCATCTAGACACTTTAGAAACTCAACCACTGACAACTGTAGGAGGGCTATGGAAATTCCAATAGGACTTTGGTGGTCCCTCTCTACATTCAGTGATTACCGGATATAAAGCAATGGTACCTGCACAAATGCTAAACGGGGCTGAGATTATGTGCCTTCACTCAAAGCATGATTGTGATAAGACAGAAGGAATATTTCTTCTGTTGGTCCTCCCTTAAAGTGCAATGTATTAAGCTCCAAAAATAGAAGCCAATTAAAAATTTTGGAACAGTATAGTGAACTTTTGCTCACGGTTTTGGAATAAGCAGGTAACGATTACAGAATTAAAAGTGCAATAACACTGTTTTAAGGAAATATGCTAAAGTTACCTACTGTGGTCAAGATATGTGAAGGAATGCCTTCACTAGATTACACATGATTTTCCTATACACAAGTTTAGGATTGAAGGCGCTCTTCGTTTAACAAAAAGGAATTAAAGAATGGAAACTCTATGGAATCCAGGTTGAAAGAACCTAAGTGGCCTGGCCATAAAGCGCTCTCCCTTTTGCGTAAGAGAGTCCAGATAGGATTTTAATGTGTACCCTCACCTCATAGAGCTTCCCAATCCCTCCATGCGTAGTGCACTACTGAAATTCTGAATAAGGTAAAACCTAGTTTACACATGCAGAGATAGAGTGAAAGCTCTTCAAGATGGAGATGGGAAGTGTGGTTGTAGGCTGTGTGTTTGTTGTTCTAATGTACATGTATTCATGGATTGTACATAATTTATAACTTTAAGATGTCTTCTTTTAAAACCTGTTCTTATTCAATACAGGAAAAAGGCAAGGATGGATGTGACAAGGTTTTTATATGCCATGCTGTATTTGAAGTAATATGTGCCGTGGGTGGGTTATTGACTGTAATGGCACAGAAAGATTTTACATGATTTAAATTTTTAATGTCAATGAAATATTAGTGTACACCCCTAAATGGGAATCTAAGGCTGTGTCTTCATAGAATAAGTACTTTGTACTTTTTGTAGATTAGGGATAGAGATAAGTAAATAAAATAATCAGCACCTTTTATTTTACCTTTTATAATATGTTTAGGTTGTACTTTATTCATGGGTGAAGGCGTTCCTAAACAGGGTAATGATTCTATTAATACTTTTGAATAATGCCAACCTGGTAGCAGAGGTTCTGGAAACCACTTTGTTACAGGTAAGTTTATCGAGATGTTAACCTCTGTGTGTATACAAGTGCAAAAATGGTTTACAAATGTAATGTCCAGTTGTCCAGAGCTGTCAGGGAAGTAAGACCTAGTTCTTTTCTCAATCTGCAATGACGTATGGAAGGTCTGAGATTTAATAAATGACATATGCTTTAACTAAATATATTTTTGAACCTAAGGACACTCTTTGGATGAAATGTAAAAGAACCATACAGCAGCAAAAGAGTAGCCACAGTAAAGGTAGATCCAGTTGCTCATTCCTCACATTCCTTGGAGAAATATTTTAAAAGCATTAGTAGCATCCACACATCTAATTCCCAACTACATGAACATTACAGGTTAGTTAGATGTCAGTGATTACCCAGAGGTATGGTTTATCTGAAACTTCTTCAATTAAAAAAGTGCCCACCACTCAGGTAAACCTGGTGTTGTGTCAAGAATATTGAGGTGTCAAAAATACTTTTCACAGGAATATTGCAGGTAAGAATATTGTTTTTAGAGTTTTTAGTATTGTTGGTAAAAAATATCGATATTTGAAAATATTGTATGTAATATCGTTTGTAAGTGTTATTTTGTATGTAATTTATTGCAGTTTGCTTGATTATAAATGGTTAATATGTTTCCATTTATGTTTTAAGGATGGTAATTCATTATTTGTGAAACTATTAAAATCAGGCTTTTTAATTGTTTTCATGTAAATATTTAAATAATGGCTTTATATATTTTGTTTTTAACAGTGGAATATTGGGTAGATTAATAAAAAGTGGATAACTTAATTTAAATGTAATGTTCATTATTTTGATGATGTGCAAATTAGTATGGTCAATTGTTTTACTTTCTTTTGTTCTGTTAATTTGAATAAATAATATTTTATAATAGTTTTGTTTATTTATTAATTATATTAATACCGATAAGTTGTTCCTGGGCACGTGCATGCTGGTGGCGAAAAGAGACATTGCGGCGGCATGGAAAAAATAAGATTGGCCCCTAAATTGCAAAATGGAGGCGGGAGTAGATTGGTGTGCCACCCAAGAAAAGTCTGTATACGAGGCGAGAGGATGCCCCGCCAAACACGATTGCATGAAATGGGACCTGCACAAATGCTAAACCGGGCTGAGATTATGTGCCCTAACTCAAAGTATGATTGTGATAAGACAGAAGGAACATTTCTTAAAAATCTGTTGGTCCTCCCTTTATGTTCAATGTTTTAAGCTCCAAAAATGGAAAAGTGCATTCGGTGAGGGGGAGGGTCATATATACATATATTATATTCTAACTCTAGGCTATCAAATATTAGGGTGTTTCACATAAAGGAGGTGCTCTTCACCTAAAATTGCGAACTACCTGAAGTTCCTTAATTCCTGTTTTGCAAAATATTTGGGGATGTTCACATGTTTGAGGGGGGAATTAAATATCCAGAGAGTTGCTACACAGACATATATAGAAGTATTTATTTTTAAAACTAATAATGTGACACATTAAATCAGGAACACTTAATGTAAAATAATAAATACTGTTTGCAAAATTATACATATCAAAAATGTGAACAAATCAAATTATTGTACATTTTAATAAAAACAGTACGCCGAAAAATGCTACTTAAAATATTTTGACAATTTTATGTAACTAGAAAAATAAGTATATTTCAATTAAATGTAATACAATTTTAATAAATCATTCCAATATTTAAATGTTACTAATATATAGTAATTATAAATATTAATATCAAAATAGCAATTATGTCACAGTCTTAAAACCTTATACCCGTCAAGCCCTCAAAAACTTCATAAATAAATACAAATAATAAAAATGTTCGAATAATTTAAAAACCCTTACACAACAAACTATTATATGTACCTTTATAAAAATAAAAATTATTATGAATTATTATTTCTTTAAAATAAATGACTACCCATAAATGCCCCCATTAAACCACACAACACAATAGGTAAAACAGTTAAATCTTGTAAAATGATTTAAACATATTAATAAATAATTACCAGTTAATACGTTTACAGAAATATTATTGTCAATATATAACAGGTAATATATATTTTTAATCACTACTTACCTAAGGCCCTGATAAACCCCTTAACCCATAAAAGTAATTAAAATAATTTAAACAATATTAAACATATAAACACATAACTTTGAAATAATAAAACATGTAAATCTTTACCAATTAAAAGAATTATGTAATCTATAATAGTTGAGGTGAATTATTATACTTTATAATAATTAACCTCAACTAATATATATTATAAATACAATACCCTCCCATTAGCTGAATAAACCCTAGAACCAGAAAATACAGCAAATAAAAAATTGAAAATAATCAAACATTTAATAATGTAAAAATGGACATGAATAACATATTAATGAATTTACATGAATGTATACTTTAAAATTACACCACACCTCCTATAAAGCCAACAACCCAAAAAAATAAACATTATTACAATGTTATTCAATAAAAATGAAAACTATATATCACAATAAAATAATTTAAGAAATTGAAACATAACACTACTTACTAAAACATTATAATAAAAAAGCGACATTATTGAAAACAATATTTCAAACTTTGATTTTATCATAACAAATTAAACAAAAAGTATACTTGCATTCAGTATTTTGGTCTGAAATATTTTTGTAGTCATGAATCAATATTTTGGTGGATTAACTCCAGGGTGTCTAAGAATTCCACAGGAGATTCAAGATATAAGTTAAGCAGGATGGGGAGGGTCAGTATTTTTTCTCGTGAGAAATCAAATTTAGTTTTCATGCAGTGGGAGTATGATTAATTTATTTTCCCCATCTGTAAGTGACCATATATATGCTGTTTGACTCACAGAAGAATAATTTTAGCAAAAACTAGTACGTGAGGAGGGTATGTTAAGTAGTGTGTCAAGGTCAACTGTATCAAATACTGCTGTAAGTCAAGCATGATCAACAGGTTGTATTGTTACTAAGCATTTAGGGCCCTATTACGACTACAGCCGTCCCTAGTACCACTGTACTTGCAATGGCAGCCTGACCACTGCCACACTACGGGCCAGCCGTATTACTAGTGTGGCGCCAGAATGTGGACTGGAGGCTCCGAGGTTTGATTTATATTATTATGCAGCGCAACTGTTGCCGGCAGCTAGGTGGTTCGCGGATGCATGCAACAGTTCTTGTATGATGCCGCAATTGGGGGGGAATGTTTATGTTTCTTTGCATAACTAAAAAATAAAGTTTAAAAAAAACAAAAACACTGAGGGAGGACAGAGCACACGGCGAGCACATGGCAAACAAAATGGCTGCCAGAAATAAAAATGGCTTTCAGCTCATGCTAACAAATCCGTCCAGAATTATCATTTTTCTAGTCCTAAGCTAAAGCAAATCCTAAAATCTTCTAGTAAACATTTTTAGGGCTCCTATGCATTTCAGTGACTATTCATTCTAAATTTCAGAATAGCTAACAGGACATCTCTAATAAAAATATCTTCACTAGACTGTTCCATTTTCCTTTTGTGAGGGCTAGAACATCAATTTACTACATTCAAGGAAAGGGCAAAGTCACATTTTTCAATTGCTTAGATTTTTTTTTTCCGTGCATAATAAGTATAACTAATGCAAATATTAAAGCGACTAAACATATTATTACAAAATCAATCCTGGCTCCAAGGGACCAGGAGGACCACACAGGGCCATAGGAATTAGAACACAGAGCTGCAAAGGGCTGGTCCTCCTAAAAAATGGGATGACTAAAGGGGTACATTATTGACAAGAAAAAAGAAAAATAAAATCCTTGGGGAAATTGATGCTGCTGTACAACCAAGCCAGAGGGGAGTCTTCTCCCTGTGTCCGTTTGAGCCTCACAGGCAGGCTATTGTTGTTTCCACTGTGGAGCTGCACAACTCGCAACTCAAAAATCCAAGTCCAGTTTCAAGGAAAAAGTCTCTTCTTTCAGGATAGGGCAGTCACCCACCAGGCAAATGCTCTTAGCGATTCTGTCCAGTGTCTCAGGCAGTGCACCAGTTTTCTTCACTTCAAGCTAACAGGCACCAGAGACACAGCACCAGTACCCTAATCTCAAGTCCTTCCCTAAATCCTGTATTGCTCTGCTGGCGCACTGCTCATTCGTTGGGGCCACATATTACATCCAGTGTACCCAGGTATCTCTTAACCAACAAACAAAGGAGCAAACTTGTATTCACTTTGGGACCAGAATTCAAAGGCCTGATGCTAGGATCTCTGAAGCAACCCTTGTTTCAAAAGGAGTCACCTCAAGCAAAGCCTCCTCGCCTTTCTGGTCGGTCTGTGACTCTCAGCTGGGCATCAACCACAATTTCTCCTTTCTGATTTGTGACTCCGTCTTTTGCCCAAGACAGTGGCAGGGGTATGCACTTAACTTCCCAGTGCTTCCGCCTTCACTAAGGTCCTAGTTGCCAGCAATGCCTGTGCTGGTTACCTTCACTTTGGCTTCAAGCTGGACTGGTGCTGACGCTGACTCCCCAGGCTGAATCTGATGTCCGGGCCCATCTGGTAGTGGTTTGTACAGCAGCAAATATCTATTGGTGGACAGAACAAAAGGTCTTTAGACAAGGCACAGAAGGAGTCTATCAACAGAGAGGATAGTCTCAAAATTTCCTAGTCTTGGGACGCCCCATATATTAATTTACTAAACTCAGAGAAAAACAACACAGACATACTCTAAATCCTTACATTGGTGTATTCCTGTGTACTAATCTGAAAACCCTCAAAAAAGGAAATGTTCTACACTATTGCTCATAAACTTTACATTACTTGTACAGGACTGCAGACACTTCTAAAATTCTTCTTCTTATTTATTTATTTATTTTAGTGTCTAATAGAGCACAAACTTGACCCGTGAGGGTATCAGAGCGCTTTACAGGGTATACAAGGTCTACAAACCAAATGCAGAGAAATACTAACACATCTTACCCTTACTCCTACATGTAAATGATTACAATCATAGTCAGTTTCAGTGCTCAGAAGTGAGATAGGTGTGACAGATTTGTGGGCTATACCTACATTGTACGCTTAGGACCATGCTCTCATGTTATAGGAGCAACAGGAAAATCTAAAACTGCTAATTTCACAGGGGCTCTTATCTATAAAACAACATTTTCTTCAAAACATTTTTGCTAAGGATCACATGGGCATCTTCCCTGCGTTCTACTTTTCATGATCCAAACTATACAACATCAGCTTTAATAAAGACTGTCAGTTTATTTACACAAACTAGCTAATAAAAAAACTAGCAATGCCCTTGCAAAACTACAATAATGGTGTTATCACCTAACACTTGTAGAACAAAACTACCCACATCTAATTCCCCTTAAAGATCAAAATAAGGGAACAACAATCTAGACTATTGATCCTGTCATAATTTCATCAAACAGGAAGGGCAGTAATAAAACCTATATATTTATTTATTTTATTAATGCTAACAATGTTTAAAACAGTATTACTGAATAGCCAATTAAATGTCTCATTGCTATTTCACAGACAGTTTAGACAGGTTAAAAAAAATTGAGAAAAGGAGAGAGCAACATACATATTACCTAGCTATAATTTGTAGAGGAGATAGCCTCCTTCCCCCATTTTGACAGTAGGAAACCTGAAACAAGTTTCACTTCTGTCAACAGTATCAACCCCTATTTGTACCAACTAGGCATAAACATAGTTATAGGAGGTACATAGCACTTTTGAGAGAGCTAGAAAAACACATGAATACCCAATTCCCAATCTTATTTATTTATTTATTTATAAAAACATTTGTAAAGCGCGAAACGAAGGCCCGTGGGCATCTCGGCGCTAAGTAACTGCAATGTTTAGCCAATCCTTTTCGCAAATGTACAAATTTCATTGCCTCCGCTTTTAAGCATTAGTGCTGTATAAATATGGCAAAGCTTATCTGTTGAGCAAAGTTCACATATACCATTATATCATTGTCTATCACATGAGTGCATAAAGTGCTTGTTTTTTGCCAAAAAAAGGTAAAACTTCTCCTTTTCCCTTGTCCTCTTTCAAAACATTTCAGAGGTCAAAATGGCAACGCAGACCTTGCTCTGGGAGCCATGCTTTGTTTCTAAATATAGAGCTGAAATTTAACTCTTCCCAGCTGTCTTATTCTGTAATCAAGGGTGTCCATGCGGCTGTCCCAATTCGCCTAGAGACAGAAAGCTGAAAAGCTCTTATCCCCCTGTTTGTAGTTAAAAGAATAACTTCTGCTGGTTTTATAAATATTTTCAATTATAAGCAGGGTGCAGTATAGTTTTGCAGCAATATAAAGTTCAGCTATTTGTTTTATACCTCAATGTATGTATTTACTGAAGCCTAAGGCACTTTAAAAGCTACTCTAAATGAAAAAAATGCTGTTTAAATACTGCTTTTTACCCAATTTCGACTTTGATATTTGGGGCACTTAAAAATGAATATCCTATAATTTCTTTGCATACTATTCCTTATCAGAATGTTCATTACATAGCCCAGGAGTTAGAAATTGAAAATAATCATATATACCTTCATAAAAATGAGTTTTTTTACACCTGCGCAGAGTGAAATTCCATATGCAAATATCCTCATTATGCGGTACAACACAACTTAAATTTAATTTTAATGCTAGGAGGTCACAGTATGAGTATTAAGCTTTATAAATATTAAAAAACAAATTTAAAAGCACTTATTTTTTAAATAATTTTTCATAATTAATTTAAAAAAAATTCAACCAATCATTTTTGATAATTCTACAGAGGAAAAGCAAGCTGCATCCCCTGCCTATCATATTTAGATGCATTCATTCATAAGCCTAAGCACAGAAGCCTAACTTGAAACATGAAACATTTTTGCGCCACTTTTTTTTAAAAGGTCAATTATTTAACATCAGAACCAAGAATGTGCTTATAAAAACGGCTTTAAGAAAGGAAATCCTCACTTGAAATGTTTTCATGTTATACAAAATAATGAATTTGATTTTTTTAACTTTTTTAAAACAGCAGTCTAAAATGCAGGGTTTTACCCGTGTTTAACTGACAAAATCCTGGCTGAGTGAACATTCCTGTCTCTCCGTGGCCTACAATCAAAACAACAGCTGTTGCTAAGGGGAAGTAAACACACAGCCGTCGCAAAGCTTTTCTTAGTGGTGAAATGTGAGCTTGAGGACAGTGTATTTAAAACTGAGACATTTCTAGTTCTAAAATGTGTGTGCAGTTCAGCAACATCCAATATATTTAGATGATGTGTTTGCCTGTTAATATCTAATACAATGTATCTAAGAAAAATGCTGTAAGTTTATTTATTGCAAAACACACAATTTCGTTTTTGAGGCCTTTTTGTATTCCTATTGAATGTGAATTCTAATTTTATCATTTAAGCATTGGCAGTTTGTACATGTGCATAGTTGCTTACTCTATAATTTAAATAGTAACATATAATTTATTTAGCATAATCATATGGTTCATTTCTGTATTTTTATTTAATTTTTATTTAATATTAATTAAATGACATTTTGCATAACAGACTGAAGACAACAAAAAAAACAAACATACACATTGAGCTCATTCCAGACATGTACAGAAAGGGTCAAACACTCAGAACACATAATACAGAGTGCTTAATAGCCATTATTTCATAAATAGTGCAATCGCTATTTACTTACAGAAGTATCACTAATGTGAAACCACAAACCACATAGACATTTAAACACACATTTAACCCACAGATCAACACTTAAGACAGAAACAAAGGACAGCCCACAGACTGTACTTAAACCAAACCATTTGTAAATACTAGTTGTAAGTCATATTTTAAAGAAGCGCTTCTCAATAGTATTCCAAAAGACTGCAAAAACAGCCCAACAAACTGTTTTATTTCCAAGAAGCCAAAATACACTCAATTCACTAGCTTTGGCTGGCAGGACACCAAAAAAAATCACTCTGAATATCTCCATTCATAAAATTGCTCAGAAAAAGGATTCATATTTTAATTCCCTGGGGATACAGAATCACCAAGGAAGAAATATGTTTTTATACCTAAACCTATCTAGCTATTCCCTCAAGGGAGCCAGCTAATTTTATTCACATCTCACTATGGTACCTCCAAAAAGCAACACATTCTTCGATGTGTGCTTGAAACAGGCATGCCAAAAATATTGCAAAATATGCAAATATTATATAATCAAAGTAGCGCTTAAGGTACTCTTCGTACGTTGCGCCGTTCAAACAAAGTTAAACAGAGAAAAATCTCCTCATTACCTGCCTACATAAATTGCAATTTGCATATCTATCCCATACAAATCCAAAGTTGGCCAACACAAATCTAAGCCACAGTAAGTGTTACTAAACTACCTTACCAATCCAAGGCATCAAACCAACAGTAAGAGCTGCAGAACGACTCTTACCAAACTCTTACTTCTAACTGCCAAGTTCTGAATGACCTAGCGGTCTTTTTTTTTTTTTTTTTAAATACTCACGCCAAAAAGGTTCTCAGTCAGGGGTGACATCATGTGGAGGATCAAAATCAGGAAGGCCAGAAATATACCGGGCTGCAGAGACAGAGAATCCCCAGAATCTCCTTGCACAGAGTACCTCCTTAGTAGAGTCCTGTCCTCCACAGTAGATTTCGGTCTCCTGACAAGATCACTCCCTCAGATAGCCTCTTCTCTGATGAGGTCCACGTTGGAGCGCCATTTGAAGAACATTGAAACCTGAAACAGGGGTCCCACTGATATTTGGTCCTTTTAAACCAACAAAGAAGAAATTGGCACAGAAGCTGAAATATAAAAGTACATCTTTATTAACCTCAAATGAGTGAGACTACGTCACACAGAAGCCTTAGCAACTGAATGAGGCAGTCTCAGGAGTACAGGAAACTGGGGCTTTATATATGCTTAGGGTTACATAGTAAGCATAAAACCAAGGGGCAGTCCTGGCTCATGTAAGCATGCAAAATGACTAAGATGGGCATACAAGATCTGCTTGCTCAACAAAGTGGGAGGAGAGTTACTTCTCCATGCAGCAGCAAAAATAGCCTGACAAATATACTAGAGAAGCAGGTGCATTCTACTAGCTAGGCCCTTCTGGGCATGTGGAAAGGTGGAAGATGCTAAATATAATTTGTCTCTAGGCAGACTTCAAGAGCAGTTAACACTGAGGGAGGACAGAGCACATGGCAAGCACATGGCAAACAAAATGGCTGCCGGAAATACAAAATGGCTTTAAGCTCATGCTAACAAATCCGTTCAATATTTAACAATGGGATTTGGAGCTTTGTTATGCTTCACATGCTTGAATCAGGCTGTCTGAAAAACATGTAATGCAAACGTGGTTCTTTCTAGCTTTCTGAGTGTTTCTATCTCTTTGGTTCCCTCACTCACTTCTTACACCCGTGTTCCTCCCCCTTCTTGAGCATAACCTACCTCTGATTGGTCTTGATTTTTAGATCGGCTCAAGTTAAAGGGAGGAAATTAGATAAAAGGGTTTTGTGAAGGTATAGAAGCTTGAAAAACATTCACATGAACTGTAACCACAAAGTTTTAAGTTACCTCTCCAACTTGTCTTTAACTGGATCAAGTCTCTTTATGACTGAAATTGTAAGTCATACAGTATGCACTTTGCAGTTCTTGATGAGTTGGGGTTAGCTGCTGCACTAAGCTGGCTGAGGCTCCCGCATTGATTCCGACTTCGACCGAACATGAGCAGCGGAGGCTCAGGCTTCAGTTCTGCCTTCTTCTACCTTATTAGGGGAGTGTGCGAGCAGGGAGATGAAGCGAAGGCAGTGGCGGCTAGGAGAGACCGGGTGGGTAGGCTGCGCCGCCACTGATAGCCGCCAGCCAACCAATGAGGCTAAGGTATGGTCAGGAGGCCTTACCATGCTAGGGCGCGGCACTCCAAGGAATTTCACAGAGTTTTCCACTAACTCCGTGCAATTCTGCGGAGTACAACTCCGCAAATTCTGCCCAGCCTTAGTTGAAAGGTTATCTTTCTGCCATCTTAGCATTTCTGTGGTAGCCACAACAGCTGTTCCTTAATAAAATCTCCTATTGTACATAGGTTCTTGAAAGGTCTCCAACATATGTTTCCACCAGCTTCTTTTATTATGCCCCAGTGGGACTTGAATTTGGTTGTTATGTTTCTGATGTGCGCTCTATTTGAGCCGCTTCACAACTGTCCACTCAGACTGCTAACCATCAAAACGGCCAATCTAGTGACGATAATATCTGCCAGGAGGGTCAGTGAGGTACAGGCACTGTCTGCAAAATCTCAGTATTAAACTAAGCTGGTCCTCCGGCATCCTTTTTACCAAAGGTGGTAACTCCTTTCCGTGTAGGCTAGTCTATCACTCTGCCCACCTTATTCCTTCCCCTAATCCATCTAAAGAAGAGGAGAAACTCCAGCGGTTGGACCCAAAAACAGTGCACAAAAAGACCGCACAAAAAAGTTCCGGGTGGATGATCAACTCTTACTGGAGTATGTCGAAGCAAAGAAAGGGAAGGCAGTGCAGAAATGGACCATCCTGCGATGGATAGTGCTTTGCATCAAAATCTGCTAAAAGGCAACCCCCTCAGGGCTTGTGTGCTCACTCTTCAAGAGCCAAGGCAGCGACCACTGTATTAGCTCGCGGTGTTCCTGTCTTGGAAATCTATCAGGCAACAACATGGTCTTCTTTCCAAACATTTAGGAAGCACTATTTCCCATTTGGCCCTACAGGACTTTTTAGTCTAATCTGTACCGCAGCCCCACCTCCAGGGAAGTATTGCTTGGGCATCTATTCTAATGTAAGGAATCTGCAGCTTGAAGTCTCTGTCATATGAACAAGCTACTTACCTTTGGCGGTAGGGAGACGGTGGCAGTGTCTCCCAGACCCGCTGTCCGCTTGGTGTGCAATTGAGACGCTAGACCTTCTGTGTATCCCGATTGCGAGGGCTGCGAGGAGCTAGGAACTATTTTCATTTACTTGGCAATTTTAAACATCTTTGCACGATTGATTTTAGAATCGTTTAGATTGGATTGATTAATAATCCTTATTTTTAAACCTGCATTTAATTTGCATTAATATTCCTACCACTCTCCCCCGCATTGCCTAGGCTCGATATTACAGCCTGCCCGCCCCGGTCCGACTCGGCAATTACAGCCGTAGAGCGGAGGGCGGACAGGTAAGAGCCAGGCATACTAAAAGCTACACTTCCGCTAGTGCGGAGGTCAGCGCTCTAGGCGTCCACGTCATCGGGGCTATTTAGATTGATTCTACCATCGAGTGGCCGCGGTAGGGAGACGGTGGCAGTGTCTCCCAGACCCGCTGTCCGCTTGGTGTGCAATTGAGACGCTAGACCTTCTGTGTATCCCGATTGCGAGGGCTGCGAGGAGCTAGGAACTATTTTCATTTACTTGGCAATTTTAAACATCTTTGCACGATTGATTTTAGAATCGTTTAGATTGGATTGATTAATAATCCTTATTTTTAAACCTGCATTTAATTTGCATTAATATTCCTACCACTCTCCCCCGCATTGCCTAGGCTCGATATTACAGCCTGCCCGCCCCGGTCCGACTCGGCAATTACAGCCGTAGAGCGGAGGGCGGACAGGTAAGAGCCAGGCATACTAAAAGCTACACTTCCGCTAGTGCGGAGGTCAGCGCTCTAGGCGTCCACGTCATCGGGGCTATTTAGCTACGCCCTCTAGTCAAGCGCGCAGCGGTTGCGCGCAGGGGGCGCCTTCAAGCGCGCCTAAGAAGCGCCGAAGAAAAGCCCGTCTGCGCCCGTCCGCGACAGGACGGGGCATAGTGGCTAGAGCCCTGGAACCATGGACCCTGGCACCACAGGTACCCGATTATTTACCTACTCTGCAGATGTATTACGACAGTTACAACCCATGAGGATCTGTGATACACGTCTGTCCTGCAACCTGCTTGAGGGCTGTTTTGCATGTTTACAATGTCATTACCAGTCTGATGGGGGGATAAACAGTACTGACGCTCATGGTCTTAAATCAGTACCCCCTATGGAACTTAAATGCCTTCTCTTAAATGTTCGGTCCCTCCCTAAACATCAACTGCAGATCTGGGATCTGATCTTTAATCAGCAGCCTGATATATGTTTTCTCACCGAAACATGGATGAAACCCCATACTATAACAGCGATTACATTAGGGGTCCCAGTAGGGTACAGAGCATGCATGTCGACCGGCCAGTTAAAACCGGAGGTGGATTAGCCATTATATTTAAAGACGCTTTTAAGGTTGCAATTCCAGAACAGAAGTTTACTCCTTTATTAGAAATTATGTTTTTTAAAATTAGTTTAGCAAGCAATATTTCATGGAAAGGTGCTTTGGTATACCGCCCACCAGGCCCCAATCCAGCTTTTGCTCTGTCTCTTTTGGAACTACTGGCCCCTCATATTAGGGCAAAAGAGGATTTTCTCCTCCTGGGGGATTTTAATATACATATGGACAATCCCATACACCCAGAAACAATCCAGTTAATGGCAGACTTGTCCAATCTTGGACTAAAAGCAATGAATAGTGGTGCCACATACACAGGTGGTCATACTTTGGATTCTATATTCTCCAATTGTACTAGAATTAGGTGCTTGCCCGCTAAGGAAGTGCATTGGACAGACCACTTCCTGATTGAGTTCTATTTGGTCGGCCCAATCAAACGCCAGTATAGGATTCCACCCCGCCAATATTTCGTCGCCAATGGCACAAAATATCTGAAACAAATCTGCGTGAATATTGGCAACAACCTTTATTCGCAGATGAAGATTCAGCTGATTTAGCACTAGAAAAATTTAATAATTCCCTCAGATCAGCCATTGAAACTGTGGCACCCTTAAAACTTCATAAGCAGTATCCTCCTACCAAACAAGAAAAATGGTATACCTTAGATCTTAGGAAGGAAAAACAGAAATGTAGGCGGTTAGAAAAAACATGGAGGAAATCCAAAAATGGTAAGGAAAGGGAAATTTTTCTAGAGGCTCAGTCAATTTATTATAAAAATATAAAGCTGGCAAGGAAAAAGGTTCTCTCCCTTCAACTTGCAGAGGCAGGGAACAGCCCGAGGGAATTATTTAAAATCTTGCAAAGCTTTGTAAAACCTATAGCCAGCGAGAGCCCTGATGATGCCTCACAATCACTCTGTGATGAAATTTCCAGGTTCTCCACCTGTTCCATCAATACAGAATAAAAATTCTCTCTTTACCATCCCACCAGTTAGCGACCTAGATCTCCCACTCCTCATCAACCACATGAAAACTGGCTCCCCCAATGATCTCCTTCCTGCAAAAATGGTGCCCCCTCTGATTTCCATCCTGGGACCCTCCATTCAGTCAGTAATGAACACCTCACTGGCAAAGGGACAAGTCCCTAGGGAGTGGAAGATTGCGGTTGTAAACCCTATTAGGAAGAAGGCTACCTCCCCCTGGACTGATCTTTCGAACCTCCGGCCCATTTCCCTCCTACCTTACATCGGTAAGATGACAGAGAAGCACGTAAACATCCATTTATCTAACCATATCGAGGCAGCGGATGGCCTGGACCCGTCACAATCTGGGTTCAGGCCAAATCACAGCACCGAATCAGCCCTACTTGCAGTGTCCAATAACATCAGGATGACACTGGATGGTGGGGGATCAATGATTCTGGTGTTGTTGGATTTATCCGCTGCCTTCGACACGGTGTCTCATGAAGTGCTTCTCGGCCGTCTGAGGGATGTAGGGCTGGGAGGAGTAGCTCTGTCCTGGATGGAAAGCTTCCTTACATGTCGCTCCCAAGAAGTCAGGTTGGGCTCCCATAAATCCATCTCTAGGGAGCTCACCAGGGGTGTGCCACAGGGCTCTTGCCTAAGCCCCACATTATTTAATGTGTATGTGGCCCCCCTGGCCGACTTGGTGAGGTCTTTTGGGTTTACCCCGGTGTCTTACGCCGACGACACCCAGCTTCTGTTCCCTTTTAAAACCTTCACTCCTGCTTTACAAAAATCTTTTTCAGAAGGAATGCGGGCAGTGTCAAAATGGATGGCGGAGAATTGTTTACAATGTAATGTGGGCAAAACAGAAGTCTTACTGTTTGGGGAGGCAGTGACATTGTGGTCTGATGAGTGGTGGCCCACTGAATTAGGACCTGTACCAATTCCGAAACAGACTGTTAAAAATGTAGGAGTATTGTTCGATCAAGCCTTGACATTCAAACATCATGTCAATCAAGTCGCTGGCACCTGTTTCAGGACCATTGGACTATTGAAAAGGGTATTTCCCTATCTACCTGATAATCACAGGAAGACTCTAGTCCAGGCACTAGTGATCAGTAGATTAGACTACTGCAATGGCCTTCTTTTGTCAACTAATGAAGGCCAAATGAACAAAATGCAAGTAGTCCAAAATACAGCGGCGAGGTTGGTCCTTAATGTTCCATCTAGGACCCCCTCCCAACCTCTACTGGTTAAACTTCATTGGTTGCCTGTGCGGCAACGCACAAAGTTAAAAATTTTATGTACTATCCATAAATGTTTGATAGGAAAGGGCCCCAAATGTCTTACTAAAGCCTTTCAAACTTATATCCCAGGCCGTTCCTTACGATCCAGCAACCTCCATTTATTACAGGTCCCTAAAGTAAGAAAGTCTCGTCAGGGAGGTCGCGCCCTGGCATACACTGGACCCGTTCTCTGGAATTCCCTTCCCCCAACATTAAAACTTATCACTAATCACCTTCTTTTTCGTAAAACCCTCAAGACCCATCTTTTTATTAGTAGTTAATTTTCCACTTGTTCTAGCTTCTGAAACGATCTGGCACAGCATAGTCTCCTACACTGGACAAAGCGCAGAGATACCCCTTCGGGGGTTTATTCAGGCGCTATATAAGCACATAAAATAAAATAAAATAAAATCTTATCTGTTTGAGACTCCATCTACCTGCATATTCATTCCAACGCTCCCATCCTCCCTGCTCTGCAAACAGATTAAAGTGTTTCAGGGGGTTCACCCTTTCTAAGGGACCTAGCTTCATAGGTCAGTGATCAGTAGTCACTGTTCCTCGGGGCACAGCGCTTTTATAATTGAAAGATGCAAAATGTAACTGATGTCAGTGCGCCTGGGTGGCACCTATATAGGCACTGTGCACATAATTTCCAGTGCATCCGCCGACGCCATGTGGAGGAGAATGACACCACCTACAGGCGCGCAGCGGTACTGCTTATCAAAGGTTTCCAGATCCAGTCTGATGCCTGGGGAATATTCTAAGGTAAGGAATCTGCAGCTAGATAGAGTCTCTATCAAATAAGGCTTAACCAAAGGTAAGTAACTTGTTCTTTATTATCTTTCCTTACATTACTATGTGGTTTTTTAATTACAGCATGAATGCTGCAGTGCTTTCGCTCTAGCTGCAGAAACAGAGGAAGCTGCATTGCACAGATGAAGTATAAATCATTTGGAATTCGGAGTTCAGTGCAGGGTTTCCTAGAAAGGGGTGTCTTGTCCAATATAAACGAGACTCATGGGCACAGCTGCATTATTAATTTAAAGGGGGCTGTTAATTTTGCTTCTCTGGTTTTTGACATCAAATCTGTGGTCTCTGCTACGTATTTTGAACGACTTAATAATAGTACTCCAGTTGAAATTCCTGCTCATAATGTTTGCAATCTCGTAGGAGTAGGTTGTGTACTCAGTAGGCCTTGTATTTCCTAATTGTAAGCATACACACTTTTTTCCAATGTTAAACTTTTCGGTGCCCTTTCATACGCACGCTTCTCATAGCTGTAACAAATGTTTGTGAAGTCAAATGTATAGAAGGAGTGTCCAGAGCTTAGATACACTTCATAAACTGCAACAAATATTCGTTTGGAATCTATTTGTGAAAATGTTCCTCTGCAATTGATTTGGCCAAGAAATACTTTGAATACAAACAGCACTCATGTGCTGCACTGTCATCATCAAATCCTGGTTATAGTGTTTAGGTTTTGCAACTCGTCAACCACTATCCTTTGTGAAACTCCTTCATGCAGCTCCTGCACTTTATCAGGAGGATACTATTTCCACTAAAGCCTTTGTGATAAGCTTCTGCTGAGCCTGTGTTCTCTCTTAGTGAAAATATACCATCAGAATGCAAACGAGGTGAAGGTAACGAACTGTGAGGTGCTACGTCTGCAGTGGGGCTAGTAATGCGCCCCATGCAAATGCTCCACTTACTCTCAGCAATCAGCATTGCTGTCCTTGAGGAATGACATACCCAGAAGATTGAGTCAAAACATGCTCAAGATTTTAACCACTTACTTTTTAGCAGTGGCAACTTTGTAGTCATGGCTGTAGTGGCTTTCCCAGAAAAATGTTAGTTGAAGCGTCACAATTATAATATTACAATCACACATGCTGATGTTCCACGCTTATTGTCAGTTGTGTACTATAATGCCACTGATTCTCCCAATGCCTTGCTCGTGGCCTCACAACTTAAGTCACAGTTGGCATCAGGCATAACATCATCGATAGCCATGTTCAAAGTCTTCCTGGCACCGGTGGGAGCCCCAGCCATGGCTTATACCGTCTCTCTCTGCTCTCATACCGACCTGGCTTGGCAGTTCGGGCTGAACATCGATTTATCCCCTACCGTGGTTTTACTAGGTACTGATGGTAAACTGAAGTCGGCAAGAAATGCTGAAGCCCTGGTTTTTATCTCAGTGGCAGTGTTACGCATACTTATCTCTGCTGGTTGGAAGGATGCCACCGCCCCCACTTTCCAGATGTGGCTCACAAGATTATTAGGAATGCATAATATAGAGGCGTGTTTATATGAATTTAAGGAAGAGAAATCGCAGGAAATGGGAAGAAACATCTGGACTCCTCTCAGAAGATGGAGGGAATCTAGGCGCTGAATTTTTAAGAACCTTCTAGAAGAGAATTTTTTAAGAATAAGTTCTCCTTATATTCTGTCCGAGGTGTGCTGATATGCATTTTAATTTTGTGAAGCCTTGTGTCGTATTATTAATATTATTAACTGATGCTTTTATCCCATTCGAGCTATTTTGGTATGAAGTATATTAGACATGTCTTCTCTTACTACTGCTATTGATTGATGCTGATGTATTTATTTTTAACCTGCTTCTTCTACTTTTTTGTACCTCAATTGCACCTTAACATCTCAATAAATATATTAAAAAAAGAGGTGAAGGTAAGGAACTGTGAGGTGCTACGTCCGTAGTGGGGCTAGTAATGCGCCCCATGCAAATGCTCCACGTATTCTCAGCAATCAGCATTGCTGTCCTTGTGGAATGACATACCCAGAAGATTGAGTCAAAACATGCTCAAGATTTTAACCACTTACAGCCTGATTCATGTACATGCCGTTTTGCGTGTCCCTAATAGCGAATCATAGCGATTCGCTATTGAGGACACGCAAAACGGCATTCATGTAGGAATTGCTACTTAAATAGCGATTCCTACATGTTCTTTATTTGCGAGTTGCAATTTGCTACTCGCAAATACTCCCCATTCATTCCTATGGGCCAAGAGGCCCATAGGAATGAATGGGGAGTATCCCTCATTTGCGAGTAGCAATTTGCTACTCGCAAATGAGATAGCGATTTTAAGGGTGCCAGGGGTGTCCAAAGGACGCCCTGTAGCACCCCTAAAATGCACATTTGAACAGGTGTTGCGCGCAAAGGACATGTGTGTGTGCAACATGCAACTTAGAAAAATGCTTTTAAAAGCATTTTTCTGAGTTTTTTCTATTTACCGACAGGTCTGACCTCTCGGTAAATAGCGGCCCCAAAAGTCCAAAATCGCTATTTTGTTTTGTGTCATGAATAGAATTTGAGGAATCTCTATTAGAGATTCCTAAAATGCCATTCCACGCAAATATGCGAATTCTTACATAGCGATTTTTGCATTTGGTATCATGAATACCAAATGCAAAAATTGCACTCGCAAAGGGCCAGATTCTGAGAATCTGGCCCTTTGCGAGTGCAATTTACCTACATGAATCAGGCTGTTACTTCTTAGCAGTGGCAACTTTGTAGTCATGGCTGTAGTCGCTTTCCCAGAAAAATGTTAGTTGAAGCGTCACAATTATAATATTAAAATCACACACGCTGATGTTCCACGCTTATTGTCAGTTGTGTACTATACTGCCACTGATTCTCCCAATGCCTTGCTCGTGGCCTCACAACTTAAGTCACAGTTGGCATCAGGCATGACATCATCGATAGCCATGTTCAAAGTCTTCCTGGCACAGGTGGGAGCCCCAGCCATGGCTTATACCGTCTCTCTCTGCTCTCAGACCGACCTGGCTTGGCAGTTCGGGCTGGACTGTTTCCACAAGGAACAGGGTCAATACTGATTTGCATATGGCTGGGTCCAAACTGGGGTGGTGTGGTGAGCAAAAGAATGATGGATTAAACCCAGATCTTTGTGGCTGGGGGTGAATGTTTGCATTGTCCAGCATTCCGTCCATCAATTGTTTCTTTTGCATATGTTGCCCTAAGTGGGAAGGGTATGCCCAGACATGGGTCCCGTGCTCACTATACCACTGGAGTCAAGCTATCCTGGTTGATGAAGGGTGATGCCCTTCATCAACGATTTCCCCTCAAAGTGCGGAGCACTTTGCGGGGAAATCGATAACCCAATCGGGGTTCTGGCTGATAGCTGCAGAGAGGGTGGAGCGCAGGCGTGTCTTCCAAACTGCGGGTGCTGGTCTTACCTTGGTGGTCCTGTCCTGATCCTATTCTGGGTTTCCTGACCTGTCCTGAGGTGTCCATTCTGCACCTGCTGTCCCACTGATGACTGTCCTTCCTTGGGGTCCCTCCCGTCCTTAACTGACCCGTGGCCAGGGTTGGTCTTCACACCATACTAGGTAAATATAGAGCTGAGAAATCTATTCTGCATCTCCTATTTTCCTTTCTTTGCTTTAATAAAGTCATACTCTTGCATATTTGATTTTCCATGCTTTTTGCACCACTATATGAGCAGGTCATATCTTATCGTTGTTATTTTATCATATTCCATTGTCTTACCAATTTTTAAGTACATTTCCCTTTTAGTTTGTGATATATAGATGTTCCTTTTCTTTACCCATCCTTTAGTAAATTCAAGTAATTGCACTGTTTTATTAGTATGGTCTATTCTTACTTTACCTATGGTTCCTCTTCATGGGGAAATATTTCACTGTGAAATTCTAGTATGTTCCTTATTTTTCCCGTCCTTTAGACAACATACTGAGTCTAAACTCTGAAACCTATTTTAGTATGTTTACTGTTCTTACCTTCCTTTAGATTCGTAAATGGTTGGCTTGATTTACTTTCTATATGGATATGTGCTCTTTATAATTTTAGTTATTGATAGTTTAATTGTTGTAAACCTCATGCTTTCTGAGATTGAAGAAAACTAGATAAAGGTTTTAAAACTTCCCGAGTCTGTGATTATTTTATGAGTGCAAATATAAGAAGGTATTTTGATGTCTGCCTTTCTTTTACAGCTAGCTCCCTGATCCATTGTGATCATAGGTACCCGTAACGGTGGAATGATAAGTCGGGTACAGTAGGAATAAATAGGAAGGAACAAGGGTTACTGGTAGTAGAGTGTAAGGTCACCTGATTAATAAATATGGTAAATTGAAATTTATTGGCCCGATACGTGTATGGCAAAATTGTTGGTTGGGTGACCTGCGCGCTCTATCAGTAATTTTCTGGTAGCAGAGGTGATGGTTAGGGACTAGTTAAAGTTAGGTAGGACTAGTTAAGATAGGTAAGTAGATCGGATGCTGCTATAAAGATTTTTGCTGCTAAAACTGTGAACATTATATTGCTGCTAAATTGATAAATCACGTGAAATGTTTTTGCTTTGAAAATTATGAAATGTTTTAAATTGTTTTTTCTACTGTTATATTGATAAATGTACTAATCCACTTGTTAGTGATTGTTATATGTTTGTCTGGAATCCCCGGGGAATTGAATAGCGAGTGGTGAGGAGAATCCACTTCTCTCTGAGGTCAGTGGCTCGAGGAAAATTAGTGCATGGTTAGGCAGAACTGGAAGCGCTAATTAGGGTTTCTGTATGAATAGTTGAATAAATGATAGCAACGAGTTCGCTAATGAAACTTCAGTTGTGATATAACCTAGTAAGGGTCACACGAGAAAGGAGTAGTAGGTTAATCGGAGCTTGAGTGATATCAAAAGAGTTCGCTAGTGAAACTTTAGACTTAGTATATATCCCGGAAAGAAGTGGATGAGTCAAAAGAAGTAGCAGGTTCTCTAATGCTTGAGTGAAGTGTAGGCAGAAGAGATCTATCCATAGTGTATGAAAAGTAGACAGAAGAAGTTTACTTGCAGTAAACCGTATCTTTCATTTCTAGACACTCGAGTACAGTGGCGAATGTGTTTACGTTGTTAATTTACTAAAGCACTTGCACTTTAAAAGGGAAATTAAGTTTCCGTTACCTTGTGAAGGAGGGAGTCAGTTGCGGAGCTGTTCTGACGTCACTCTGTGCCGCGCTGGTATTGGTCGAAACGGCGGGTGTGTAGCGGAGCTGGAATTGTAAAGGAGGGGTGAGCGCCGAAGCGTGAGAACCTGTCTCGCGAAAAAGCCGCGCACCCATTGGTCAAGATTATTTGAAACCGTGCATTTGATTGGTTGCACGAAAATAAAAGCCGCATTTGGATTGGGAGTGATTTTGTAAACAAAGTCGCTTGTAGGAAGTTTATGTGGCATACATATAGGCCAGTGACTAGACCTGATCCAAGACATTTAGGGTTTGAAAACGATCAGCGGAAGGGTCAAAACACCAGCATTATGTACGGAAATAAGAGAAAATTGACCCTTGTAAACAAAGTGAAGAATTATTTCAAGAAAGACAAACCTATTAAAACTAGAGAAGGTGTTGTCATTCCGCCACCTAATACTCCCGCATCTTTCATGATGTTTGATAAAGGGTACCACTCGTGTGTATGGTTGGAAAATTGGACGGAATACACGAAAGAAGATGGAATTTTGGCTTTTCCATTGGAAGGTACATTTAATGGCAGGATTTTATTTAATTTGAGAACCCGAATGAATGATTTGCATCCCAGACCCAGATTGACGCAGTATGAAGCTTTAGAGGAATGGGAGATAGAGGCTTTTGAAAGAGACAAGCCCCGAATGGACAAAGGGTTACCCAAATGGTATCCAAAATTGAAGCAAGAGACCCGAGATAAAAAGATGAAACAATGGAGACAGAATATGATAGTAGAAGGACTGTATCCTATGATGGCACTAGGAGAACCAGTGGGAGAGAAAAAGGCAGAAAAGACCAAACACTGGGTAACTAGTGGGGAATCGATTGACGATTATTTGGAGGACTTGTTCATGAAGAATCCACCTCTTTATAACGAAGGACCCAGATCCTCTAGTGTAGGGGATGCTTCCCGAAGACCCCCTTATCAGGAAGTGACTAGATCTGTAAATGTAGGAGGCGGCTGTCAAATACCTTCCTATATCGAGGGCCTAGGACCCATAGATGCCCGAGATACCTGTCTAAGACCACCGTTTAGTGAAGAGTCAAGATATGAGAGACTTCTGTCCAAGACCTCCTTACGAGGGTGAGGCAAGACCCTTAAGCACAGGAAATCCGTTCTCAAGACCTAATTATGGTGAAGGACCAAGTATGACGCATCCCACTGCCCCGAGTTGTGCTCCAACTTTGACTCCACAGGTATTGCATGAGAATTCCTTGGAAAGGATATTGCAGGAAAAGGAGCGAGAGGCTCTAGCCAAACAAAGAACCGAAATAATTCAGAAAATCTCCCAGTTAAATACTAGCCCTGAAGCCTTGACAATCCCAGTGACTATTGGACCAGTTGTTCCTTTGTATGGGGATAGACAGGGGAGTCCAAAGACTCCGATCATTACCCCAACTGTAGTGCAGCCAAGAAAAGAGCCCTTAATTGTAGATGATCAGACGAGTGAATGTGAATCTGAGGTTTCTTTGATGGATTTACCGATAAGGGACCCAGGTAGGAATTCGCAAAGGAGACATAATCCTTTTAATACAGGAGAAATTCAAATGGAATCAACTTCAGGTGCTAAAAGTGTCACAGTAGTGACTCCTGAAGAGATTGAGAGATGGAGTCGAGAATTAGAGAGACAAACTCCTCAGTCAAAACCCTTAGATATTTACAAACTGAGAATAGAAATGGAAGAACTGATGGCCGGAAACGTGGGGTTAGACAGATTAAATACCTATTCCGAGGAAGAGCTTCTATTTATCTGTAAAAGTCTTACCCGTAATACCAGAGTGTACCATGAGAAATTAACAGACACTGCCGCCAGTATGGGAATAGATATTGGGAAATCAAAGCCATTACAGAAACCCTACAGAGCAGAATTCTCAGACAAAGATCTAGAGAATATGAATGTGTCAGGAAAGAAGGTACAGATCAAGGAATTGTTGAACGTGTTACAAAAATGGGGAGATTTAGAGAAATGGAAAGCCAGGTGGGCAAAGAAAAAGGAAGAGAGTAGATCCAAACAGATGACTTCTGAGTTTGTTTTAAAGGAAGCTGACAAGCCAGAACAGTTATATCCTATGCGAGAAGTGCCAGGTGGAAAGTATGTGCATGTTCCATGGTCCAGACAGGATATTGTGTCCTTTACTAATGATTTTCCGAAATTACGAGAAAAACCCGTGGAGTGGTACAGACAGGTAGAAAGGTTTGTGAAAGTACAAAAATGCCTGTGGAAAGATCTGGATGGGTTTTTCGATGTAGTAGTTCCCGTAGATTTGTGGACAGAATGTAAAATTGCCATTGGTTGGCCTAGTGAGGAATACCCGAGGAACCCTACTACAGGAGCTCCTTCCGATGAGGTAATGAAAAAATACGATCAGGTAATGTTACACCTGAAGGGAAAGGTGCCTGCAAAGGAAACTGATTGGACCAGAATAGATAGAACTACACAGGAAAGAGATGAGACTGTGCATTCCTTTTATGAAAGACTGTTACAGGTGTTTAAAACATACAGCGGTATAGATAACATCGAGATGAAGGATATGACCCACTTCATTTACAGGTTTGTAAATGGTTTAAGACCTGAAATTTGCCAGTGGATCAAAGACAATAAAATCTGTTGGCAGTCTAAGAAAATAGATGAAGTTTTGCGATACGCAAAGTATTGCGAAGACGAGATGGCTGATAAGCGAAAGGCTTTAAAGGAAAAGGTTATGTGGGCACAAGTCAAACTAGCTGAACAACACGAAAAGCAATTGGGTAAAATGAATAATAATTCCCAAAATCAAGGTTCTCAAGGTGGAGGGAAGCCCAAAGTGAAAATGAGCCGAGAGGAAGCCAAAAAGAAATTTCCCTGTCACGGGTGCGGACAGATAGGGCACTAGAGAGACGAGTGTCCATACGCACAGAATAATAACCCCCAAACCACTGATTTAAATCCACAGACGCACAATGAAAAACCGAGAAAGAACCAGCAACAGGTAAAATCGAGTCAGTTGCCTCGTGCACCTAGACCGAATTTTAAAGGAAAGACACCGCAGGGTGAAGACATAGAAATTTGGGGAGGAAAAGAGGATAGAAATGCAGCAACCTCGCAATTTTTGTTGAATGACACTTTCCTCTGTGACGAACAATACTGACGGGGCCTGAGGGGGGAGGATGAGGAGTGCGTACTTGGTGCCTCCTTGCCGGTAGACCAGTCAGGGCCATACATTGAAGGAAAGGTTGAAGGCAATGATGTCACCTTTCTGTTGGACACTGGGGCTACCCGTTCTACTGTAAGAACAGCAGACGTTCCAAACCTACCCCTCTCGGGAGAAGCCATCCAAGTAGTGGGCATATCTAATCAATTAATTAGTACCCCAGTTACTGAATCCATGGAGATTACAATAGGGAATTTCAAAGAAATGCATAGATTTGTTGTCTGTGACACCAGTCTTGTAAACCTAATAGGACGTGATTTGTTGTGCAAAATGAATTGTACCATCTTTTGCTCACCAAAGGGCGTCGAAATTCAAACCCCAGACGAAGATGGAATATACAAACTAATGTTAATAAGACCTGAATCAGAAATTAAAAGACTGACAATACAAGACTTACCTGAAGAACTCCAACAGACAGTGAAACCAGAAGTATGGGACTTTACTGGAAAAGATGTAGGATTAATGGCAAATGTAGACCCAATTAAAATAGCTATAAAAGAAGATGCAGTTTACCCAAATACTAGACAATACAAAATGAGTGCAGAAGTGAAAGCTGGAGTTGCCATTGAAATTAAAAAGATTGCTAGAAGCAAACATTATACAAGAAGTGTTGAGTAGCCCATGTAACTCACCCATAATTGGAATCAAGAAACCTAGTGGTAAGTACAGAGTAGTGCAGGACCTGAGAAAGTTAAACAAAATCGTTGTTCCTTGCTGTCCTATTGTTCCGAACCCAGCAGTGATCCTGTACCAAATCCCATGGAATGCTGAGTGGTTCACCGTGATTGACCTATGTCATGCATTCTTTTCGATCCCATTGCATCCAGACAGCAAATTTCTTTTCTCATTTGAATTCGACAGTCACGTGTTCATTTGGAATCGCGTTCCTCAGGGGTATACAGAAAGCCCCTCAATATTTAATCAGATTCTGAAAAAGTGCCTTGAATCTTTGGTCTTACCAGGAGAATCAGTTCTGGTGCAATATATAGACAACCTCTTGGTGGCGTCTAAAAGTCAGAAAGACTGTGTGACTGACACCATTGCTTTACTGAACCATTTAGGTGAAGGAGGACATAAAGTATCCCCTGACAAACTACAGTTCTGTACCTATTCAGTAAAATATCTGGGGCACCAGATAGAAAAGGGAGTCAGGAAAGTTACTTCAGAAAGAATCAGAATAATTCGAAACATGCAGATACCCAATACTCAGAAAGAAGTCAGAATGTTCCTTGGAGTCGTAGGTTACTGCAGACAGTGGATTGTGGGATTTGCAGTCCTAGCAAAACCTTTGATAAAAATGACAAAGAAAGGAGTAAAGGATCCAGTGGAATGGAATGAGGAAAGCTTGACAGCATTTACGAAATTACGAGAATGTCTGTGTACAGCCCCTGCTTTGGGAATGCCTGATTATTCGAAAGAATTAGCACTATTTTGTGATACACGAGACAATTGTGCACTGTCAGTCCTAACCCAAGAGCATGGTTTGACTAGACGTCCAGTAGCATACTTCTCTGCTACATTGGATCCAGTGGCTGCTGGATTGCCTGGATGTCTGAAAGCAGTAGCTGCAACTTGCATGAGTCTTGAACAGAGTGAATCCATCATTATGGGACATCCTGTAACTGTGTATGTTCCACATGCAGTTGTAATCCTACTGACCAGAACTAAGACCCAGTATCTCACAGCTAATCAATCAATCATCAATCATTGCCACTTGTAAAGCGCGCTACCTACCCGTAGGGTCTCAAGGCGCTGGGGGGGGGGGGGGTGCCGCTACTGCTCGAACAGCCAGGTCTTCAGCTTCTTCCTGAAGGAGAGGTGGTCTTGGGTCAGGCGCAGGTCGGTCGGGAGGGAGTTCCAGGTCTTGGCGGCCAGGTAGGAGAAGGATCTTCCTCCTGTAGTCGCTCTTCGGATGCGGGGGACGGCGGCGAGGGCGTGGTTGGCTGATCGGAGGTGGCGTTTGGGAGCGTAGAAGTTGACTCGGCTGTTGAGGTAGCTCGGGCCTTGGTCGTGTAGGGCTTTGTGTGCGTGGGTGAGGAGGCGGAAGGTGATTCTTTTGTTGACGGGGAGCCAGTGAAGGTCTCTCAGGTGTCCGGAGATGTGGCTGGTTCGTGGGATGTCGAGGATGAGTCTGGCTGAGGCGTTCTGGATCCGCTGGAGTCTCTTCTGGAGCTTGGCGGTGGTACCGGCGTAGAGGGCGTTGCCGTAGTCCAGTCGGCTGGTGACGAGGGCCTGGGTGACGGTCTTCCTGGTCTCGGTGGGGATCCACCAGAAGATCTTCCGTAGCATGCGTAGGATGTTGAAGCACGCCGAGGAGACGCTGTTGACTTGCCTGGTCATGGAGAGGGAGGTGTCCAGGATGAAGCCCAGGTTGCGCGCATGGTCTGTCGGTTTGGGTGCGGTGCCCAGGGCGGGGGGCCACCAGGAGTTGTCCCAGGCGGAGGGCGAGGAGCCCAGGATGAGGACCTCCGTCTTGTCCGAGTTCAGTTTCAGGCGGCTGGTCGTCATCCACTCGGCTACCTCTTTCATCCCTTCGTGCAGGTTGGTTCTGGCGGCGGCGGGGTCGTTGGTCAGGGAGAGGATCAGCTGGGTGTCGTCGGCGTAGGAGATTATGCTGAGGTTGTGTTTGCGTACGATGGCCGCGAGGGGGCTCATGTAGACGTTGAAGAGGGTGGGGCTCAGAGATGAACCTTGGGGGACGCCGCAGATGACTTCGGAGGCCTCTGACTTGTACGGTGGTAGGCGAACTCTCTGTGTTCTTCCGTCGAGGAAGGAGATGATCCATTCCAGTGCCTTCCCCTGGATTCCGGCGTTGTTGAGCCGCTGTACTAGGGTGCGGTGGCAGACCGTGTCGAAAGCCGCGGAGAGGTCTAGGAGGATGAGGGCCGCTGTTTCTCCCTTGTCCATCAGGGCTCGGATGTCATCGGTGGCGGCGATGAGGGCGGTCTCGGTGCTGTGATTGGCCCGGAAGCCGGACTGTGAGGGGTCGAGGGATCCGTTCGTCTCGAGGAAGGCGGCCATCTGCTTGTTGACGGTCTTCTCGATGACCTTGGCTGGAAACGGGAGGAGCGAGATGGGTCGGTAATTCTTGAGGTCGGTGGGGTCCGCTGTTGGTTTCTTGAGTAGAGCGCTGAGTTCGGCATGTTTCCAGCTCTCCGGGAAGATGGTGGTGTCGAAGGATGTGTTGATGATGTCTCGCAGGTGGGGTGCGATGACAGCGTCGGCCTTGTTGAAGACGTGGTGAGGGCAGGGGTCTGTCGGTGATCCGGAGTGGATGGAGTTCATCGTGCGGATGGTGTCTTCGGTGCTGATCGGGGTCCAGGCATGGAGGGTGGTGGTGGGGGGTGGTTGTTCGGTCCTGGTGTGCGTAGGTTGGTTGTTGAAGCTGTTGTGTATGTCCGCGATCTTGTTGTGGAAGTATGAAGCGAGGGAGTTGCAGAGGTCTTGCGATGGGGTGATGTCGTTGTTACCAGCGCTGGGGTTGGAAAGCTCTTTCACGATGTTGAAGAGTTCCTTGCAGTTGTGTGCGTTGTTGTCCAACCGGTCCTTGAATGCTGTTTTCTTGGCGGCGCGGATCAGCTGGTGGTGTTTCCGGGTGGCAAGTTTGAAGGAGGTCCTGTTGTCTGGTGTTGGTTCCCTTCTCCAGACTTTCTCGAGGGCTCGGCAGTTCTTCTTGGAGCTCTTGAGTTCGTCGGTGAACCATGGGGCCTTCTTGCTGCCGGGTCTGCTAGGCGGGGTCCTCAGTGGGGCGAGTTCGTCGGCGCAGTTGCTGATCCACTTCGTGAGGTTGTCGGCGGCCTGGCTGGGGTTCGCTGAGCTGGCAGGAGGGTGCTGGCCCAGAGAGGCGGTGAGCTGGTCTGCCGTGATCTTGTTCCAGCTTCTGCGGGCGGCCTGTTGCTGGTGTTGGTGGGTCGTTGTTCTCTTGAAGGTGAAATGGACGCAGCTGTGGTCCGTCCATTGAAGCTCTGTGGTGTGGCTGAAGGTGACGTCTTTGCTGGATGAGAAGACGGCGTCGAGTGTGTGTCCGGCGAGGTGGGTGGGGGTGGACACCAGTTGCTTGAGTCCCAGGTTGGCGAGGTTGTCGAGCAGGGTGCTGGCCAAGTATGAGAGGATTCTTGTAGGTGCTGCAAATGTAGTCATTACTCGGTGTAACATATTGAATCCAGCAACCTTATTACCTGAGTCACTGATTGCAGAAGCGAAGGGAGAGGTCGAGCATGACTGCATTGACCTGACTGAGTTTAGTACCAAACCACGCCCAGATATCAAAGAAATGCCCCTGACTGTAGAAGATTACGAACTGTTTGTAGATGGCTCATGTCTGAGACATGAAAATGGAGGCCTAAGTGCTGCCTATGCTGTGGTCACAGTATCCCGTGCAATAGAAGCATCTTATCTATTTGGAGTAAAGTCTGCACAAGTAGCCGAATTGGTTGCATTGGCAAGAGCCTGTAAAATTGGGAAAAATAAAAGAGTAACCGTATATACTGACAGTCAATATGGTTACGGAGTTGTGCATGACTTTGGCCAATTGTGGTTGCAAAGAGAGTTTCTGACTTCTTCAGGTACTCCTATCAGAAATGGGAAATTGGTTCAGGAATTACTGGAAGCAATCCAGTTACCAAAAGAATTGGCAGTGGTCAAGTGTACTGCTCACAAATCTGGTGACGACAATGTGACAGTAGGTAATCGATATGCTGACCAAGTAGCCCAACATTGTGCCAGACATCGAATGTCTGTCAATATCAAATTGGGGGGATATGGAAACAGCTGCCAACTTATGGTGTTTGAGAATGTGCCTACATGGGAGGAATTGAGAGATTTACAGAATGCAGTGACACCAAAGGAAAAGGGAAAATGGAGAAAGTTTGGTTGTCGACAGAGAAACGAGGATGGTGTCATTGTTGGCCCTAATGGTATGCCTGTGTTGCCTGACAGCCTGCTTGCTTCTATGGCCAGATTAATACATGGAAATGCACACATTGGTAGGGATGCCATGATACGTGTTTTCCAATAGACATGGTTCAGCTCGAAGTTCAGGAAGGTAGCAGAGTCACTCTGCCAGAGGTGCTTGACATGTCAGCAATTCAAGGCTGGGAAGAAAACAGTTGTTGAAATAGGTAAAATTGGGAAAGCAGGAGGTCCTTTTACGAGATTACAAATTGACTTCATTCAGTTACCCCTTTGTAAAGGAATGAGATATGTCCTTGTCATTGTCTGCCTATTTTCAAAGTGGGTAGAAGCTTACCCGGCCAAGAAGAATGATGCCATCACTGTAGCCAAGTTGTTACTGCGAGAACTAATACCTAGGTACGGGGTCCCGGTCACAATTGAATCAGATAGAGGTGGGCATTTTCAGAATGAAATAATTGGTCAGCTCTGTGAAGCATTCAGGATTACACAAAAGCTGCACTGTGCATATCGTCCAGAGGCTTCTGGAGTGGTGGAACAGATGAATGGCACTATCAAGTCGAGACTAGGAAAGATGTGTGAGTCTACTAGCATGAATTGGATAGAGGCTTTACCTCTTGTTCTGATGGGAATCCAAAGTATTCCAGACCGAAATACAGGCCTGAGTCCCCATGAGATCCTGATGGGAAGAGTGATGAGACAAGCATGGGTACTAGGACACAAACTGATAAGCATGTCTGATGATTTGGTACTAGAGTACTGCAAGAAACTGGGTGACCAAGTGAGTTCTATCTCTCACCAGATTGGGGAAGACGCCGTCGCCAGTCCAGCAACTCCAGTCCATAAATTGAAACCAGGTGATTGGGTGGTACTCAAGAAACACACTTGTTCAAGTTGCCTTGCACCGAAGTGGGGAAAACCAAGACAAGTGATTCTGGTGACCACAACAGCGGTGAAGTGTGCCGGTGTGCCGAAGTGGATTCATGCTAGCCACACCAAGAAGGTGACCGAAGACGAGAAAACTGATGCTGAAGGTTGTCCAGCTGAGGGGTCTCCAGACGTTGGTCCTGAAATAGCTGATGACGAACAACCGAGCACCAGTCAAGATGAGTGGATACCTATAATCGACCTGACAGATGATCCCATAAGAACAAGAAGTCAAACCTATTCAGACAGAGAGTGGAATAGTGAGGAAGAGACAGGAATAGGAGGAGACAATCAGATTATCGAAATCCATGTCAAATCTGATGAAGAAGCAGATCAGATAGGGACAGAACAGGTGATTGACACACCTCCAAGAACTCCTGAGATCGAAAAGGGACAGACAAAACAAGGGCGAAAGTTCAAGCGGAAGAAAATCAAAGGTTCGAAGTGCTTGATCAGGATCAGATAGAGTTAAACCAATTTGTTCAGGACGCAGAAGTTGAAACATCTAAAAGTCAAATCCAGTCTACACCTGAACAAGGCCAGCTTAGCAACCAGGCAGAAGAAAATGAAATAAGACCTGGGACTAGTCAGATAGAAAGGGAGGAAACAGAAACAGAAGTGCCACAGCAAAATGAAAATAAGAGAGCATTAGAAGAAAGCCAAACCGCAGTGCCAGCTAAACGGTTCAAGGAAAAGAATAAAGAACCAAGATACATTAAAAGACTGAGACTAAGATTGAAAACAGTTGAAGAAAAACTTGAGCAAAGAAAGCAAAATTCCAGTAAAACAGAGCAAACTGGAGAAAACTCCAAACGAAGAAGCGACCGAATAAAAAGATTGAACGAAAAATATCAGGATCCTGAATGGACTTACTTGGTATTGGAAGAATTTGAGGAACTTGAGATAACTGACGAAAGTGACAAAGAAGTGACGGCTGATCAGTCTGCCGAAGAAGAAGAAACAACCTGAAAGTTGCTCAGTGTAAGCAACCTGTGCAAAGTTACAAAGAGGGGTTGAGAAAAGCTTCTTTTGAGCAGAAATGTCTGATTCAAGTGTGAATGGAAGACCTAGACGTAATTGCTGTAAAACATGCTGTAAAGTATGTATATGTAGTGTAGCCTTAGTGTTAATATTATGGATAGGACTAACCATTACTATTCCTTATACCACAGAGACTGTGACGAAAAATGAAGAAGAAGTGACATCACAAAGTGTAGAAGGACATGAGAAAGCACTTCGCATTAGACAAACTAAATTGGACTTAGAAGCACCAGATGAGGAAGGACTACATTATCACGGAATCAAGAACCAGACTCTTTTAAACGTATTCGCTAACCTTTTAGTGCATTATGTAGAAACCATGGAAATAGAAGACTGTTACGTTTGCATGAAGCTACCTACTTCTGTAGCTGAGGGAGTGACATACCATCACTTGCCCCTAACAATTGGAATTTCCTGTAGTATTTTAGCTAGTTTATTTTACAAAAGAGGACCGTTACAGTACTATTACTCTAACTCAGACGTGATATTTTCTGAACTTCGTATACGTGGAAATCTGAACCCTGTACATACAAAAAGTGATGTAACACGTTATATGGGAGAATATTTTCTGACTATAGGTACCATAGATTTAGGTGAAGCACACAGAGATAACTTGACCTGTTCATTGCATGAACAAGAGAAAGTGTTCTTAAACATGGCAGAGAAAAGAAGAGAAAGTTTCCAAAGAAAAGCGAATGATAAAAGGCAGAAAACTCCTAAGTGGGCTGAAAACATGGGAAGCACCTCAAATGGTGGGGCTAGTCCTGCTTTGTTGCTGGATTTTGAGAGAAAAGGGAAACTTTGTCTTCACTGAGAAAAGACTAGTTATTATAATAACATTTTCATTGGTTCCAGTCAATGTGAACACAATTACAAGGTAATTGGAGGTTGGGGTTTCAAAAATGGGTCAGAACCTGTGTTTCCCGGAATTTATTACATATGTGAAAACAAGGCTTATTTCAAATTGCCGGATCACTGGTATGGAAGCTGCTATTTTGGAATTGTCTTCCCGAAAATATACCATGTGAATGAAATTGCTGGAAGCAATGAAAACACTAACAGTTTAGTGCATAGTAAAAGAGAAAGTGTAGGTGAAATAATGGGTAGTATATTTAGTGCATTGATACCTGCAGTGGGAGTGGTTCTGAACACACACAGAATTTTCAAATTGTCAACTATAGTGGATCGGTTGTCTACTGACACTGCTAGTGGATTTCTGATGATCAATACCGAAATGGTTGCGATCAGATCTATGGTTTTGCAGAACAGACTTGCTCTTGACACCTTATTAGCAAAAAAAGGCGGAGTCTGCCGAATGTTGAAAGCACAACATTGTTGCACTTACATACCGGACAAGAGTGTGCAACTCAAAAGGTATGTGAGGAACATTACAAATTTGGAAAAGGAACTCAAACCACTGGAGGTTGATAGTGCCTGGAAGAGACTTACTGATGGTCTCTCCGCTGTAGGTCATTGGTTTTCTAATTTAGGTAAAGGTTTTTTGTTCAAGGTACTGATGCCAATTGCAGTAATAGGTTTTATTATACTCCTCATATTTGTCTGTTGCAAATGTCGCAAACACCAGAAGAAATATACCGTGAACAAAAGAGGCGTGAAACGGAGTGTGGATGAACTTGAATTAGAGGAACTGAATAATCATATTTATAAAAGGGTGAAGAATTCTCACCCTAACAAAGATACGAAAGAGATATTGAATCGAATGTTGGAGGATATCGAATTGGGAAAGTTGTGAAAGTTGGCATCTGATTCCATTAGTTTTGTGATGATAGTAAATATCATCAAAGAGGGGATTGATGGAGCAAGGATTAGCACGTTACGCGACTTGCTTGAATTCATGAACCTCGAATAACATGTAACAGAGTAACCCAACATGTTTTGTCTTACTAACTTCCCTTTATTTTGACATTTGGGGTGTCCTAGCGAGGCTTGCCTATGTGTTTACTAAAACTTAATAACGCTTGTCATTAAAAATGGCCGCTGCTTGGCAGGGTTTCTTCTGCGCATGCGTTAGTCACACTCACGTGACGTGACGTACTTACAGTTCTGGTGGGAATCTTTGCGCTTGCGCATTAGTATTAAGATGGCCGCTTTGTATCCTCACATGGTGAAGCTTGCGCTGCTGCTTTTTTGTTATTGTTTGTTTTGCATTTAACCATAATGCTATAGTTAATATAAAGTAAGGGGGTATAAGGTAGCTATTCATGGTATACAGTGTAATCATTAATTTCTGTGTTTTAATTTGTTTTCGCTTACTTTTCATGTACCGCGTTCTTGAGGGTCTGAGAAACACTCGTGATTCCATATTGAACAGCCTTTCTGCGCATGACAGTCTTTGGCCGGTGGCATTGAATCCCTGCCAACCAGAGGTCCCAGCCAAGATGTGCCTGGGAAGATGCAGCTTCGCCTAGCAGAAGAAGCTGTACTGTCCTGCAAATGCAACAATTGTATTTTATTCATTGTGTTCTGTAAAATATGTCATGGGAACCCCAAAATCGATAGGCGGTCCCAGAGTATGTTAATGCAGGCTTGTAGAAATGAAATGTGATTGGTGTGTTGACCTGGCCTACTTGGGGACCAATCGAAATTGGGGATTCTGACACTTGCAACATTTGGGGGGGTGGTACACTGACCCGAAAACAGTATAACTAACCTAGGTTTAGCTAGAGAAATTGTCCGACTTGTCTGAATAGCTGACCTGTCACTGACCCAACACACTCAATAGGTAACTGATACAGAGAGCTGCGGAGCACTCTGTCCAAACTTTCCATAGACTCTAGAGGTTTTAAACCTTAAGTGCTGGCGGAGCACTTTGCGGGGAAATCGATAACCCAATCGGGGTTCTGGCTGATAGCTGCAGAGAGGGTGGAGCGCAGGCATTTCTTCCAAACTGCGGGTGCTGGTCTTACCTTGGTGGTCCTGTCCTGATCTTATTCTGGGTTTCCTGTCCTGTCCTGAGGTGTCCATTCTGCACCTGCTGTCCCACTGATGACTGTCCTTCCTTGGGGTCCCTCCCGTCCTTAACTGACCCGTGGCCAGGGTTGGTCTTCACACCATACTAGGTAAATATAGAGCTGAGAAATCTATTCTGCATCTCCTATTTTCCTTTCTTTGCTTTAATAAAGTCATACTCTTGCATATTTGATTTTCCATGCTTTTTGCACCACTATATGAGCAGGTCATATCTTATCGTTGTTATTTTATCATATACCATTGTCTTACCCATTTTTAAGTACATTTCCCTTTTAGTTCGTGGTATATAGATGTTCCTTTTCTTTACCCATCCTTTAGTAAATTCAAGTAATTGCACTGTTTTATTAGTATGGTCTATTCTTACTTTACCTATGGTTCCTCTTCATGGGGAAATATTTCACTGTGAAATTCTAGTATGTTCCTTATTTTTCCCGTCCTTTAGACAACATACTGAGTCTAAACTCTGAAACCTATTTTAGTATGTTTACTGTTCTTACCTTCCTTTAGATTCGTAAATGATTGGCTTGATTTACTTTCTATATGGATATGTGCTCTTTATAATTTTAGTTATTGATAGTTTAATTGTTGTAAACCTCATGCTTTCTGAGATTGAAGAAAACTAGATAAAGGTTTTAAAACTTCCCGAGTCTGTGATTATTTTATGAGTGCAAATATAAGAAGGTATTTTGGTGTCTGCCTTTCTTTTACAGCTAGCTCCCTGATCCATTGTGATCATAGGTACCCGTAACGGTGAAATGATAAGTCGGGTACAGTAGGAATAAATAGGAAGGAACAAGGGTTACTGGTAGTAGAGTGTAAGGTCACCTGATTAATAAATATGGTAAATTGAAATTTATTGGCCCGATACGTGTATGGCAAAATTGTTGGTTGGGTGACCTGCGCGCTCTATCAGTAATTTTCTGGTAGCAGAGGTGATGGTTAGGGACTAGTTAAAGTTAGGTAGGACTAGTTAAGATAGGTAAGTAGGTCGGAGGCTGCTATAAAGATTTTTGCTGCTAAAACTGTGAACATTATATTGCTGCTAAATTGATAAATCACGTGAAATGTTTTTGCTTTGAAAATTATGAAATGTTTTAAATTGTTTTTTCTACTGTTATATTGATAAATGTACTAATCCACTTGTTAGTGATTGTTATATGTTTGTCTGGAATCCCCGGGGAATTGAATAGCGAGTGGTGAGGAGAATCCACTTCTCTCTGAGGTCAGTGGCTCGAGGAAAATTAGTGCATGGTTAGGCAGAACTGGAAGCGCTAATTAGGGTTTCTGTATGAATAGTTGAATAAATGATAGCAACGAGTTCGCTAATGAAACTTCAGTTGTGATATAACCTAGTAAGGGTCACACGAGAAAGGAGTAGTAGGTTAATCGGAGCTTGAGTGATATCAAAAGAGTTCGCTAGTGAAACTTTAGACTTAGTATATATCCCGGAAAGAAGTGGATGAGTCAAAAGAAGTAGCAGGTTCTCTAATGCTTGAGTGAAGTGTAGGCAGAAGAGATCTATCCGTAGTGTATGAAAAGTAGACAGAAGAAGTTTACTTGCAGTAAACCGTATCTTTCCTTTCTAGACACTCGAGTACAGTGGCGAATGTGTTTACGTTGTTAATTTACTAAAGCACTTGCACTTTAAAAGGGAAATTAAGTTTCCATTACCTTGTGAAGGAGGGAGTCAGTTGCGGAGCTGTTCTGACGTCACTCTGTGCCGCGCTGGTATTGGTCGAAACGGCGGGTGTGTAGCGGAGCTGGAATTGTAAAGGAGGGGTGAGCGCCGAAGCGTGAGAACCTGTCTCGCGAAAAAGCCGCGCACCCATTGGTCAAGATTATTTGAAACCGTGCATTTGATTGGTTGCACGAAAATAAAAGCCGCATTTGCATTGGGAGTGATTTTGTAAGCAAAGTCGCTTGTAGGAAGTTATATGTGGCATACGTATAGGCCAGTGACTAGACCTGATCCAAGACATTTAGGGTTTGAAAACTATCAGCGGAAGGGTCAAAACACCAGCATTATGTACGGAAATAAGAGAAAATTGACCCTTGTAAACAAAGTGAAGAATTATTTCAAGAAAGACAAACCTATTAAAACTAGAGAAGGTGTTGTCATTCCGCCACCTAATACTCCCGCATCTTTCATGATGTTTGATAAAGGGTACCACTCGTGTGTATGGTTGGAAAATTGGACGGAATACACAAAAGAAGATGGAATTTTGGCTTTTCATTGGAAGGTACATTTAATGGCAGGATTTTATTTAATTTGAGAACCCGAATGAATGATTTGCATCCCAGACCCAGATTGACGCAGTATGAAGCTTTAGAGGAATGGGAGATAGAGGCTTTTGAAAGAGACAAGCCCCGAATGGACAAAGGGTTACCCAAATGGTATCCAAAATTGAAGCAAGAGACCCGAGATAAAAAGATGAAACAATGGAGACGGAATATGATAGTTGAAGGACTGTATCCTATGATGGCACTAGGAGAACCAGTGGGAGAGAAAAAGGCAGAAAAGACCAAACACTGGGTAACTAGTGGGGAATCGATTGACGATTATTTGGAGGACTTGTTCATGAAGAATCCACCTCTTTATAACGAAGGACCCAGATCCTCTAGTGTAGGGGATGCTTCCCGAAGACCCCCTTATCAGGAAGTGACTAGATCTGTAAATGTAGGAGACGGCTGCCAAATACCTTCCTATATCGAGGGCCTAGGACCCATAGATGCCAGAGATACCTGTCTAAGACCACCGTTTAGTGAAGAGTCAAGATACTCAGGTGAGAGAGACTTCTGTCCAAGACCTCCTTACGAGGGTGAGGCAAGACCCTTAAGCACAGGAAATCCGTTCTCAAGACCTAATTATGGTGAAGGACCAAGTATGACGCATCCCACTGCCCCGAGTTGTGCTCCAACTTTGACTCCACAGGTATTGCATGAGAATTCCTTGGAAAGGATATTGCAGGAAAAGGAGCGAGAGGCTCTAGCCAAACAAAGAACCAAAATAATTCAGAAAATCTCCCAGTTAAATACTAGCCCTGAAGCCTTGACAATCCCAGTGACTATTGGACCAGTTGTTCCTTTGTATGGGGATAGACAGGGGAGTCCAAAGACTCCGATCATTACCCCAACTGTAGTGCAGCCAAGAAAAGAGCCCTTAATTGTAGATGATCAGATGAGTGAATGTGAATCTGAGGTTTCTTTGATGGATTTACCGATAAGGAACCCAGGTAGGAATTCGCAAAGGAGACATAATCCTTTTAATACAGGAGAAATTCAAATGGAATCAACTTCAGGTGCTAAAAGTGTCACAGTAGTGACTCCTGAAGAGATTGAGAGATGGAGTCGAGAATTAGAGAGACAAACTCCTCAGTCAAAACCCTTAGATATTTACAAACTGAGAATAGAAATGGAAGAACTGATGGCCGGAAACGTGGGGTTAGATTAAATACCTATTCCGAGGAAGAGCTTCTATTTATCTGTAAAAGTCTTACCCATAATACCAGAGTGTACCATGAGAAATTAACAGACACTGCCGCCAGTATGGGAATAGATATTGGGAAATCAAAGCCATTACAGAAACCCTACAGAGCAGAATTCTCAGACAAAGATCTAGAGAATATGAATGTGTCAGGAAAGAAGGTACAGATCAAGGAATTGTTGAACGTGTTACAAAAATGGGGAGATTTAGAGAAATGGAAAGCCAGGTGGGCAAAGAAAAAGGAAGAGAGTAGATCCAAACAGATGACTTCTGAGTTTGTTTTAAAGGAAGCTGACAAGCCAGAACAGTTATATCCTATGCGAGAAGTGCCAGGTGGAAAGTATGTGCATGTTCCATGGTCCAGACAGGATATTGTGTCCTTTACTAATGATTTTCCGAAATTACGAGAAAAACCCGTGGAGTGGTACAGACAGGTAGAAAGGTTTGTGAAAGTACAAAAATGCCTGTGGAAAGATCTGGATGGGTTTTTCGATGTAGTAGTTCCCGTAGATTTGTGGACAGAATGTAAAATTGCCATTGGTTGGCCTAGTGAGGAATACCCGAGGAACCCTACTACAGGAGCTCCTTCCGATGAGGTAATGAAAAAATACGATCAGGTAATGTTACACCTGAAGGGAAAGGTGCCTGCAAAGGAAACTGATTGGACCAGAATAGATAGAACTACACAGGAAAGAGATGAGACTGTGCATTCCTTTTATGAAAGACTGTTACAGGTGTTTAAAACATACAGCGGTATAGATAACATCGAGATGAAGGATATGACCCACTTCATTTACAGGTTTGTAAATGGTTTAAGACCTGAAATTTGCCAGTGGATCAAAGACAATAAAATCTGTTGGCAGTCTAAGAAAATAGATGAAGTTTTGCGATACGCAAAGTATTGCGAAGACGAGATGGCTGATAAGCGAAAGGCTTTAAAGGAAAAGGTTATGTGGGCACAAGTCAAACTAGCTGAACAACACGAAAAGCAATTGGGTAAAATGAATAATAATTCCCAAAATCAAGGTTCTCAAGGTGGAGGGAAGCCCAAAGTGAAAATGAGCCGAGAGGAAGCCAAAAAGAAATTTCCCTGTCACGGGTGCGGACAGATAGGGCACTAGAGAGACGAGTGTCCATACGCACAGAATAATAACCCCCAAACCACTGATTTAAATCCACAGACGCACAATGAAAAACCGAGAAAGAACCAGCAACAGGTAAAATCGAGTCAGTTGCCTCGTGCACCTAGACCGAATTTTAAAGGAAAGACACCGCAGGGTGAAGACATAGAAATTTGGGGAGGAAAAGAGGATAGAAATGCAGCAACCTCGCAATTTTTGTTGAATGACACTTTCCTCTGTGACGAACAATACTGACGGGGCCTGAGGGGGGAGGATGAGGAGTGCGTACTTGGTGCCTCCTTGCCGGTAGACCAGTCAGGGCCATACATTGAAGGAAAGGTTGAAGGCAATGATGTCACCTTTCTGTTGGACACTGGGGCTACCCGTTCTACTGTAAGAACAGCAGACGTTCCAAACCTACCCCTCTCGGGAGAAGCCATCCAAGTAGTGGGCATATCTAATCAATTAATTAGTACCCCAGTTACTGAACCCATGGAGATTACAATAGGGAATTTCAAAGAAATGCATAGATTTGTTGTCTGTGACACCAGTCTTGTAAACCTATTAGGGCGTGATTTGTTGTGCAAAATGAATTGTACCATCTTTTGCTCACCAAAGGGCGTCGAAATTCAAACCCCAGACGAAGATGGAATATACAAACTAATGTTAATAAGACCTGAATCAGAAATTAAAAGACTGACAATACAAGACTTACCTGAAGAACTCCAACAGACAGTGAAACCAGAAGTATGGGACTTTACTGGAAAAGATGTAGGATTAATGGCAAATGTAGACCCAATTAAAATAGCTATAAAAGAAGATGCAGTTTACCCAAATACTAGACAATACAAAATGAGTGCAGAAGTGAAAGCTGGAGTTGCCATTGAAATAAAAAAGATTGCTAGAAGCAAACATTATACAAGAAGTGTTGAGTAGCCCATGTAACTCACCCATAATTGGAATCAAGAAACCTAGTGGTAAGTACAGAGTAGTGCAGTTCCTGAGAAAGTTAAACAAAATCGTTGTTCCTTGCTGTCCTATTGTTCCGAACCCAGCAGTGATCCTGTACCAAATCCCATGGAATGCTGAGTGGTTCACCGTGATTGACCTATGTCATGCATTCTTTTCGATCCCATTGCATCCAGACAGCAAATTTCTTTTCTCATTTGAATTCGACAGTCACGTGTTCATTTGGAATCGCGTTCCTCAGGGGTATACAGAAAGCCCCTCAATATTTAATCAGATTCTGAAAAAGTGCCTTGAATCTTTGGTCTTACCAGGAGAATCAGTTCTGGTGCAATATATAGACAACCTCTTGGTGGCGTCTAAAAGTCAGAAAGACTGTGTGACTGACACCATTGCTTTACTGAACCATTTAGGTGAAGGAGGACATAAAGTATCCCCTGACAAACTACAGTTCTGTACCTATTCAGTAAAATATCTGGGGCACCAGATAGAAAAGGGAGTCAGCAAAGTTACTTCAGAAAGAATCAGAATAATTCGAAACATGCAAATACCCAATACTCAGAAAGAAGTCAGAATGTTCCTTGGAGTCGTAGGTTACTGCAGACAGTGGATTGTGGGATTTGCAGTCCTAGCAAAACCTTTGATAAAAATGACAAAGAAAGGAGTAAAGGATCCAGTGGAATGGAATGAGGAAAGCTTGACAGCATTTACGAAATTACGAGAATGTCTGTGTACAGCCCCTGCTTTGGGAATGCCTGATTATTCGAAAGAATTAGCACTATTTTGTGATACACGAGACAATTGTGCACTGTCAGTCCTAACCCAAGAGCATGGTTTGACTAGACGTCCAGTAGCATACTTCTCTGCTACATTGGATCCAGTGGCTGCTGGATTGCCTGGATGTCTGAAAGCAGTAGCTGCAACTTGCATGAGTCTTGAACAGAGTGAATCCATCATTATGGGACATCCTGTAACTGTGTATGTTCCACATGCAGTTGTAATCCTACTGACCAGAACTAAGACCCAGTATCTCACAGCTAGTCGGCTGACCAAGTATGAGAGGATTCTTGTAGGTGCTGCAAATGTAGTCATTACTCGGTGTAACATATTGAATCCAGCAACCTTATTACCTGAGTCACTGATTGCAGAAGCGAAGGGAGAGGTCGAGCATGACTGCATTGACCTGACTGAGTTTAGTACCAAACCACGCCCAGATATCAAAGAAATGCCCCTGACTGTAGAAGATTACGAACTGTTTGTAGATGGCTCATGTCTGAGACATGAAAATGGAGGCCTAAGTGCTGCCTATGCTGTGGTCACAGTATCCCGTGCAATAGAAGCATCTTATCTATTTGGAGTAAAGTCTGCACAAGTAGCCGAATTGGTTGCATTGGCAAGAGCCTGTAAAATTGGGAAAAATAAAAGAGTAACCGTATATACTGACAGTCAATATGGTTACGGAGTTGTGCATGACTTTGGCCAATTGTGGTTGCAAAGAGAGTTTCTGACTTCTTCAGGTACTCCTATCAGAAATGGGAAATTGGTTCAGGAATTACTGGAAGCAATCCAGTTACCAAAAGAATTGGCAGTGGTCAAGTGTACTGCTCACAAATCTGGTGACGACAATGTGACAGTAGGTAATCGATATGCTGACCAAGTAGCCCAACATTGTGCCAGACATCGAATGTCTGTCAATATCAAATTGGGGGGATATGGAAACAGCTGCCAACTTATGGTGTTTGAGAATGTGCCTACATGGGAGGAATTGAGAGATTTACAGAATGCAGTGACACCAAAGGAAAAGGGAAAATGGAGAAAGTTTGGTTGTCGACAGAGAAACGAGGATGGTGTCATTGTTGGCCCTAATGGTATGCCTGTGTTGCCTGACAGCCTGCTTGCTTCTATGGCCAGATTAATACATGGAAATGCACACATTGGTAGGGATGCCATGATACGTGTTTTCCAACAGACATGGTTCAGCTCGAAGTTCAGGAAGGTAGCAGAGTCACTCTGCCAGAGGTGCTTGACATGTCAGCAATTCAAGGCTGGGAAGAAAACAGTTGTTGAAATAGGTAAAATTGGGAAAGCAGGAGGTCCTTTTACGAGATTACAAATTGACTTCATTCAGTTACCCCTTTGTAAAGGAATGAGATATGTCCTTGTCATTGTCTGCCTATTTTCAAAGTGGGTAGAAGCTTATCCGGCCAAGAAGAATGATGCCATCACTGTAGCCAAGTTGTTACTGCGAGAACTAATACCTAGGTACGGGGTCCCGGTCACAATTGAATCAGATAGAGGTGGGCATTTCCAGAATGAAATAATTGGTCAGCTCTGTGAAGCATTCAGGATTACACAAAAGCTGCACTGTGCATATCGTCCAGAGGCTTCTGGAGTGGTGGAACAGATGAATGGCACTATCAAGTCGAGACTAGGAAAGATGTGTGAGTCTACTAGCATGAATTGGATAGAGGCTTTACCTCTTGTTCTGATGGGAATCCAAAGTATTCCAGACCGAAATACAGGCCTGAGTCCCCATGAGATCCTGATGGGAAGAGTGATGAGACAAGCATGGGTACCAGGACACAAACTGATAAGCATTTCTGATGATTTGGTACTAGAGTACTGCAAGAAACTGGGTGACCAAGTGAGTTCTATCTCTCACCAGATTGGGGAAGACGCCGTCGCCAGTCCAGCAACTCCAGTCCATAAATTGAAACCAGGTGATTGGGTGGTACTCAAGAAACACACTTGTTCAAGTTGCCTTGCACCGAAGTGGGGAAAACCAAGACAAGTGATTCTGGTGACCACACCAGCGGTGAAGTGTGCCGGTGTGCCGAAGTGGATTCATGCTAGCCACACCAAGAAGGTGACCGAAGACGAGAAAACTGATGCTGAAGGTTGTCCAGCTGAGGGGTCTCCAGACGTTGGTCCTAAAATAGCTGATGACGAACAACCGAGCACCAGTCAAGATGAGTGGATACCTATAATCGACCTGACAGGTGATCCCATGAGAACAAGAAGTCAAACCTATTCAGACAGAGAGTGGAATAGTGAGGAAGAAACAGGAATAGGAGGAGACAATCAGATTATCGAAATCCATGTCAAATCTGATGAAGAAGCAGATCAGATAGGGACAGAACAGGTGATTGACACACCTCCAAGAACTCCTGAGATCGAAAAGGGACAGACAAAACAAGGGCGAAAGTTCAAGCAGAAGAAAATCAAAGGTTCGAAGTGCTTGATCAGGATCAGATAGAGTTAAACGAATTTGTTCAGGACGCAGAAGTTGAAACATCTAAAAGTCAAATCCAGTCTACACCTGAACAAGGCCAGCTTAGCAACCAGGCAGAAGAAAATGAAATAAGACCTGGGACTAGTCAGATAGAAAGGGAGGAAACAGAAACAGAAGTGCCACAGCAAAATGAAAATAAGAGAGCATTAGAAGAAAGCCAAACCACAGTGCCAGCTAAACGGTTCAAGGAAAAGAATAAAGAACCAAGATACATTAAAAGACTGAGACTAAGATTGAAAACAGTTGAAGAAAAACTTGAGCAAAGAAAGCAAAATTCCAGTGAAACAGAGCAAACTGGAGAAAACTCCAAACGAAGAAGTGACCGAATAAAAAGATTGAACGAAAAATATCAGGATCCTGAATGGACTTACTTGGTATTGGAAGAATTTGAGGAACTTGAGATAACTGACGAAAGTGACAAAGAAGTGACGGCTGATCGGTCTGCCGAAGAAGAAGAAACAACCTGAAAGTTGCTAAGTGTAAGCAACCTGTGCAAAGTTACAAAGAGGGGTTGAGAAAAGCTTCTTTTGAGCAGAAATGTCTGATTCAAGTGTGAATGGAAGACCTAGACGTAATTGCTGTAAAACATGCTGTAAAGTATGTATATGTAGTGTAGCCTTAGTGTTAATATTATGGATAGGACTAACCATTACTATTCCTTATACCACAGAGACTGTGACGAAAAATGAAGAAGAAGTGACATCACAAAGTGTAGAAGGACATGAGAAAGCACTTCGCATTAGACAAACTAAATTGGACTTAGAAGCACCAGATGAGGAAGGACTACATTATCACGGAATCAAGAACCAGACTCATTTAAACGTATTCGCTAACCTTTTAGTGCATTATGTAGAAACCATGGAAATAGAAGACTGTTACGTTTGCATGAAGCTACCTACTTCTGTAGCTGAGGGAGTGACATACCATCACTTGCCCCTAACAATTGGAATTTCCTGTAGTATTTTAGCTAGTTTATTTTACAAAAGAGGACCGTTACAGTACTATTACTCTAACTCAGACGTGATATTTTCTGAACTTCCTATACGTGGAAATCTGAACCCTGTACATACAAAAAGTGATGTAACACGTTATATGGGAGAATATTTTCTGACTATAGGTACCATAGATTTAGGTGAAGCACACAGAGATAACTTGACCTGTTCATTGCATGAACAAGAGAAAGTGTTCTTAAACATGGCAGAGAAAAGAAGAGAAAGTTTCCATAGAAAAGCGAATGATAAAAGGCAGAAAACTCCTAAGTGGGCTGAAAACATGGGAAGCACCTCAAATGGTGGGGCTAGTCCTGCTTTGTTGCTGGATTTCGAGAGAAAAGGGAAACTTTGTCTTCACTGAGAAAAGACTAGTTATTATAATAACATTTTCATTGGTTCCAGTCAATGTGAACACAATTACAAGGTAATTGGAGGTTGGGGTTTCAAAAATGGGTCAGAACCTGTGTTTCCCGGAATTTATTACATATGTGAAAACAAGGCTTATTTCAAATTGCCGGATCACTGGTATGGAAGTTGCTATTTTGGAATTGTCTTCCCGAAAATATACCATGTGAATGAAATTACTGGAAGCAATGAAAACACTAACAGTTTAGTGCGTAGTAAAAGAGAAAGTGTAGGTGAAATAATGGGTAGTATATTTAGTGCATTGATACCTGCAGTGGGAGTGGTTTTGAACACACACAGAATTTTCAAATTGTCAACTATAGTGGATCGGTTGTCTACTGACACTGCTAGTGGATTTCTGATGATCAATACCGAAATGGTTGCGATCAGATCTATGGTTTTGCAGAACAGACTTGCTCTTGACACCTTATTAGCAAAAGAGGGCGGAGTCTGCCGAATGTTGAAAGCACAACATTGTTGCACTTACATACCGGACAAGAGTGTGCAACTCAAAAGGTATGTGAGGAACATTACAAATTTGGAAAAGGAACTCAAACCACTGGAGGTTGATAGTGCCTGGAAGAGACTTACTGATGGTCTCTCCGCTGTAGGTCATTGGTTTTCTAATTTAGGTAAAGGTTTTTTGTTCAAGGTACTGATGCCAATTGCAGTAATAGGTTTTATTATACTCCTCATATTTGTCTGTTGCAAATGTCGCAAACACCAGAAGAAATATACCGTGAACAAAAGAGGCGTGAAACGGAGTGTGGATGAACTTGAATTAGAGGAACTGAATAATCATATTTATAAAAGGGTGAAGAATTCTCACCCTAACAAAGATACGAAAGAGAAATTGAATCAAATGTTGGAGGATATCGAATTGGGAAAGTTGTGAAAGTTGGCATCTGATTCCATTAGTTTTGTGATGATAGTAAATATCATCAAAGAGGGGATTGATGGAGCAAGGATTAGCACGTTACGCGACTTGCTTGAATTCATGAACCTCGAATAACATGTAACAGAGTAACCCAACATGTTTTGTCTTACTAACTTCCCTTTATTTTGACATTTGGGGTGTCCTAGCGAGGCTTGCCTATGTGTTTACTAAAACTTAATAACGCTTGTCATTAAAAATGGCCGCTGCTTGGCAGGGTTTCTTCTGCGCATGCGTTAGTCACACTCACGTGACGTGACGTACTTACAGTTCTGGTGGGAATCTTTGCGCTTGCGCATTAGTATTAAGATGGCCGCTTTGTATCCTCACATGGTGAAGCTTGCGCTGCTGCTTTTTTGTTATTGTTTGTTTTGCATTTAACCATAATGCTATAGTTAATATAAAGTAAGGGGGTATAGAGTAGCTATTCATGGTATACAGTGTAATCATTTATTTCTGTGTTTTAATTTGTTTTCGCTTACTTTTCATGTACCGCGTTCTTGAGGGTCTGAGAAACACTCGTGATTCCATATTGAACAGCCTTTCTGCGCATGACAGTCTTTGGCCGGTGGCATTGAATCCCTGCCAACCAGAGGTCCCAGCCAAGATGTGCCTGGGAAGATGCAGCTTCGCCTAGCAGAAGAAGCTGAACTGTCCTGCAAATGCAACAATTGTATTTTATTCATTGTGTTCTGTAAAATATGTCATGGGAACCCCAAAATCGATAGGCGGTCCCAGAGTATGTTAATGCAGGCTTGTAGAAATGAAATGTGATTGGTGTGTTGACCTGGCCTACTTGGGGACCAATCGAAATTGGGGATTCTGACACTTGCAACATTTGGGGGGTGGTACACTGACCCGAAAACAGTATAACTAGCCTAGGTTTAGCTAGAGAAATTGTCCGACTTGTCTGAATAGCTGACCTGTCACTGACCCAACACACTCAATAGGTAACTGATACAGAGAGCTGCGGAGCACTCTGTCCAAACTTTCCATAGACTCTAGAGGTTTTAAACCTTAAGTGCTGGCGGAGCACTTTGCGGGGAAATCGATAACCCAATCGGGGTTCTGGCTGATAGCTGCAGAGAGGGTGGAGCGCAGGCATTTCTTCCAAACTGCGGGTGCTGGTCTTACCTTGGTGGTCCTGTCCTGATCTTATTCTGGGTTTCCTGTCCTGTCCTGAGGTGTCCATTCTGCACCTGCTGTCCCACTGATGACTGTCCTTCCTTGGGGTCCCTCCCGTCCTTAACTGACCCGTGGCCAGGGTTGGTCTTCACACCATACTAGGTAAATATAGAGCTGAGAAATCTATTCTGCATCTCCTATTTTCCTTTCTTTGCTTTAATAAAGTCATACTCTTGCATATTTGATTTTCCATGCTTTTTGCACCACTATATGAGCAGGTCATATCTTATCGTTGTTATTTTATCATATACCATTGTCTTACCCATTTTTAAGTACATTTCCCTTTTAGTTCGTGGTATATAGATGTTCCTTTTCTTTACCCATCCTTTAGTAAATTCAAGTAATTGCACTGTTTTATTAGTATGGTCTATTCTTACTTTACCTATGGTTCCTCTTCATGGGGAAATATTTCACTGTGAAATTCTAGTATGTTCCTTATTTTTCCCGTCCTTTAGACAACATACTGAGTCTAAACTCTGAAACCTATTTTAGTATGTTTACTGTTCTTACCTTCCTTTAGATTCGTAAATGATTGGCTTGATTTACTTTCTATATGGATATGTGCTCTTTATAATTTTAGTTATTGATAGTTTAATTGTTGTAAACCTCATGCTTTCTGAGATTGAAGAAAACTAGATAAAGGTTTTAAAACTTCCCGAGTCTGTGATTATTTTATGAGTGCAAATATAAGAAGGTATTTTGGTGTCTGCCTTTCTTTTACAGCTAGCTCCCTGATCCATTGTGATCATAGGTACCCGTAACGGTGAAATGATAAGTCGGGTACAGTAGGAATAAATAGGAAGGAACAAGGGTTACTGGTAGTACAGTGTAAGGTCACCTGATTAATAAATATGGTAAATTGAAATTTATGGTCCCGATACGTGTATGGTAAAATTGTTGGTCGGGTGACCTGCGCGCTCTATCAAAGTAACCAACGATGTGGGCTCCCTGCCTGTCCACTTCAGTTAATATATAGAAGACGAAGGGCTCCACGTCAAAGTACAGGGTCTTGTGTTCGAGGAAGAGTTTAGCCAACAAACAAAGGTTCTGGCAGCAGATTTTATGATCCCTGCCATCCACTTCATGGACTGAGATGTTACTTTTACTGTAGATTTCTTTCCCGGGTGGTTGTCTCCACTGACAAAGTCCCAGGTGATTTCTGTAGCTTTTTTTCAAACTTCATGTACTTCAAGCAGTACTGGCAAATCCATAGCTTGGGCTGCTTTCCATAGTCCTCTGGGAAGGGAGCGATCTCAAAGTTGCCAATGTGTATCTTATCCACATACTTCACTTTGGTATCGCTTCATGCTCTTTTTCCAGGGCTGCTGTGGTGGGGTCCATCTCTGCATAGGTCTTCTGTACATGGTTGATCTCATCATGTTTGCGCTTCTGGTTACGGGTAATCTTGCGTTCTGGTTGCTCAGTCAACTCATTCATGTACTGGTCTTTGTTCTTCTGCACTGCATCCTTCACAGTCTTGGTCAGTGCCAACTGGTTCTTGTCCACCCATTCATCCAGCCGCCTGTTGAATCCAACATAATGTACAAAACTCCTCCCAGCCTTCCTGTTCGTTCAGTCTGGACTGGATCACTTCAGCTGAATGCCAAGTGTCGTCGCTCCACCGACACAGATAGGTCTCTCCTATCCCCACAGTCCCGTCCCCCAGGTTCGGCGGGAGGTTCCTCCTCGTGCATGCCGCCTTGGGGCGGCGAGAGCCCCGCTGTCTGTTCAATAGGTGCCTCTTCAATTCGCATGGGCTCCGTGTCCATGCTCTCGTCTTCTGTAACCACCAGTCCATCCGGGCTCCCCAAATCTGCTAGCGGCGTGAGGGACCGCGGTGGCAGCTCCTGCAGGGGTACGGTTGTGGCTGCCGCAGCTTGCTGCAGACCCTCCAACTCCCCCACCTACTTTGTTGGTTCGTCCTTTTTAGGTTTCGCATAAGACAGATCATGCACTTTCTCCTGCACAACCTTTTGTTTTCTAACAGTGGGCTTAGAGACAGCCGATTGCTTACTGTTCATTGGCTTAATTGTCACTCCTGTTTGCTTGCTTCTTATTGACCGCTACCGAAGACCTCTTTCCTCTTTGTTTGTTTGGTCCTCCTCTGGAGCATGGCCACATTACTTGTGTCCTTCCACTGCTCTTTCTTTAGGTGCTACTTTTTTCTTTATTTTTAAGTACTCTGGGAGAATGCTTGTTTTTTAAGCTGCCTTGTGTACTTCACCCCCCTTTTTTTTGTTGCAGATTTTATATTGCGCAAACTCGACCCAAAGGTATTGGAGCGCTTTACATGAGCACCCATTACGTTACACATTCAGGCACGGGGAGATTAAGTGACTTGCCCAGAATCACAGGATGTGGACGCGACCCCAAGGCTCGAAACCTGGTTTCCGGCACCAGAGTTGGAAGTCTAGTCGACGGAGCACATCCTCTCCCCCTCGTTTTCCTCCTGCCTGCTGACCCTACTCTGTCTGTATGCTTGCCCCAGCACCTTTCCCCTCAACCTCTGTTGTACGCCTACTTGCCCCAAGCCCCTTCCAACCACCCTCGATTGTCTGTGTTGCCCCCAACTGTCCTCCCTCCTTTGTACGTGTTTCCCCCACCCACCCTCCCTTTGTTGTTGGTGTTGCCTACGCACCAGCTCTCCCTCCATTGTTCATCCAGGCCCACCACCCGGGCTCCCTCCATTATCTGTGATATCTCCCTACCTGCCCTTGTTCTGTTGTCTGTGTTGGCTCAACAACCAACCTCCGTCCCTCTGTTGTCCATGATTTAACCCTCCATTGTCCATTGTCCATGTTCCCCACCACCCACCCTCCCTTTGTTGTCCGTATTGCCCCCACCCAATTTCCCACCGCTGTCCATGTTGCGCCCTACCCTTCCTCTTTAAGTTGTCTATGTTGATCCCCCACCCACCCTCAATCCGTTGTCCGTGTTGACCTCTGTTATCTATGTAGCCCTTCGACCCACCATAGAAAATTGGTGTGAAGCAGACACTACTGGCCAAGTCCTTGCCCTTTTCACCCCCCAAGCCCTCCATTGTCCTTGTTGAGCACCCACCTACTCACTCTCAATGCTGCCTCTCGCCCTGCCCTCAATACCTGCCAGCAATATTTAAAAAAATACATTGTGGTGCTGTGTCATACTGCTTTTTTTTTTTTTTTGTAAAAGATAGTTTTATTGGATTTTAGGGAAGGACAAAAGTAAAAGAAACAGAAGGAAAACAAGCGGCATCAATGCAGCAGTACAACATGAGCCCCGCAGGAGCATCCAATACAACCATCATTAGTCTCGAGCACTAGCTTGTCACATTAAGCGGAGTTTGTGATGAGAGCGTCGGGTAATCGTCCCAATCGCCAGGCGCTACCAAAAGTCTCTTCTGGAACTATCTTGAGGAAGGATAGCTAGCTGCATGAAATGTCACGGGAATTTCCCGAGCGGGTAAGGTCCTTCCTCAGTCTTGCAGTGCCGCAACAATAACAAAATCCCCCCAACCATGTCACCCTTCCAACCCCCCCACTGCCCCCCCCCCCAAGTGGTGGCGCCAGCACACATTCTCAGTCATTACCACTCACTCACATCTGCCGGGGAACTAGACTTGGAAAAGGTGAAGTTCTCTCAGGGCCGGTGGACAGACGGCAGAAGGTAAACCGTTCGACAAAAACCTGACCAAAGGTCCCCAGCGGAACATAAAGTTCTTAAAGTTGCCCAAGAAGATGTCCGCCATTCTCTCCATGCTCATCGGGTTCCATAACTTTGCGTGCCATAAAGACATGGCCGGGGCCGTTTGTTTTTTCCAAGCCGCAGCCAGTGTCAGCTTAGCCGCCCCCAAGCACAGCCACCTAATTTGCTTATCAGCCTTTGTTTGATGTTCTAGTAGCGGATCTCGGAGACCCAAGACAACAAAGGATAGGGAATCCGGAATTGGATACACCAACATGTCTTTGATATGTGATAGAATTTCGGTCCAAAAAGGCCTAATGACAGGACAGTCCCACCAGATGTGGCGAAAATCACCCAGTAAGCCACAGCCCCGCCAGCAGCGATCCGAAGTTGCCGGGAAGATGCGATGAAGTTTTGAGGGGTAGAGATACCAATCAAACATGGTTTTGAGATGGGCATCCCTCAGGTCTGCCGAGTGATTATGGTTCTTAATGTCCCGCCAGAGACTCCTCCATTCAGTCTCCGCTATGTCCCTACCCAGCTGACCTTCCCAATGGTCCATATAGCGGGGACGCGGGGAGAGCACTGTGTCAAGCAAAAGCTTATATAAAAAGGAGATTGTTCCCTTCATCGTGGCGGTCCGTAAAAGGAAAGCTTCGAACGGCGAGGGTGGTCTGGTAGCCGCCTCTCTCAGACCGGGCGAGGTCGCCCAATGGATCAGCTGGGCATATCGGTATCGTTCCGTGGGTGGCAGGTCGTAGTCCCGCTTGCAATTAGAGAAGGTAAGGGGCTCTGCACCATGGAAAAGATGCGTAAGGGCCCTACAACCACCCTCTCTCCAAGGTCGAAAGTGTCCCTCCTGTAATGCCGGCGGGAAAGCCGGATTAAAGTGTAGCGGAGTAAAAGGGGAGGGGAACGACGTCCAGCGCTCGTCCCCTGACACCGTGTCCCACACCTTCAAGACAGTGCCTGTGGGGATGCTGATGTAAGCATTCCTAGGTCTATCTGACTTGGGTTTCCAAGCTAGGTCCCAAATCGACCTCCCAGCCACACTCCTGTCCATGTGCAGCCAGTGTTTTTCTGATTCTTGCTGCGACCACTCCACTAAGACTCGCAATTGTGCGGCCTTATAGTACAAGTGCAGGTCCGGGAGGCCCACTCCTCCCTCCTCCCTTGGTCGCCTCAGAGTCGCATAGGAGAGGCTTGCTCGTCCACCCTGCCAGAGGAACTTCAGGAGAGGGTCTTCATCCGCCGGAAGAAATCGATCTCCATCGGTATGGGGAGGGCTTGGAAAAGGTACAGGAATTTCGGGAGTAGGACCATCTTAATGGCATGGATCCTGCCCAGCCAAGAAATGTATTTCGGCTTCCACCTGTCCAATTCCCTCCGTACAGCCAATAACATAGGTGGAAAGTTCGCTGCAAACAAGGAGCCAACAGAAGGTGTTAGTCGGACCCCTAAATAGAGCAGGGAGGCCGGCGCCCACGCCAATTGCGTAAGCGACCGCAATCGCTCTACCTCAGTCGGCGGGAGTGTTAGGTTCAAGATATAAGATTTATCAAAATTAACCTTGAACCCGGCCACATCTTCAAAGCTGGATAGCAGATTTTGTATGTGTGGTAGAGATTGCGCCGGATCCCCTACCGAGAGGAGTACATCGTCCGCAAAAAGGGAGATCTTATGTTGTTCACCCGAAAAGGGAAGTCCCTTTATCAGCTCCTGTTCGCGCAGCGCGATGGCCAGGGGCTCAATGCTCAGAGCAAAGAGCAAAGGCGAAAGAGGACAGCCCTGTCTCGTGCCCCTGGTGTGAGCAAAACCGGCGGAGCAATGACCATTAACCATCATCCTGGAGCATGGAGTATTGTAGTTCGCGCGAATCATGGTGAGGAATCGGGGCGCGAATCCAAATGCCTCCAGGGTGCGAAACATGAAGTTCCAGTCCACCCGATCAAAAGCCTTTTCTGCATCCAACCCCACCAGCACCGCCGGGAGACGCATCTTGGTGGCCTTCTCAATGAGGTGAATCACCCTCCTCAGGTTATCGTGCGTTTGACGTCCCTTAATAAACCCTGACTGATCCGGGTGAATGATGGCCGGCATCAGATCCCGAAGTCTATGTGCCAGAATCGCGGAATATAGCTTGGCATCTATGTTAAGTAGAGCTATCGGGCGGTAGGATGAACAGTGGGACGGGTCTTTCCCCGGTTTAGGAATCACGGAAATTCTGGCCTCAGCCATGGAGCCCGTGGTGCAACACGGGTCCGCCATTTCGTTAAAGAGGGGCACCAAAAATTCGCAGAGCTCCGTAGCAAAGGATTTATAAAATAGGGCCGTGTAGCCATCCGGGCCGGGAGCTTTGTGGAGCTTAAGGTCCCTGATAGCCTTCAACACCTCCTCCCTAGAGATAGAGGCTCCCAGTAGCTCGTTCCTTTCTTTCGATACCTTTGGGATGGGGAGATCAGCCAAAAAGCGATCCTGGGCTGCTTAGTCTCGGGGGTCACCCCTGTAAAGTGCCTCATAAAACCGGCCAAAGAGACTTGCCTTATCTGCATCACTGTGGTGAAGCGTTCCTGAAGAGTCCAGGATGCCCCCTATATATCCCCTTTCCCGTTTATCTCGTAGTTGGCGCGCCAGATGTCTACCTATCTTGTTTCCCTGGGAATAGGAGGTGCGCCGAAGTCGGAGCAGGGTGAACTCCGCACGGTTGGCATAGTGGGCCTTCAACTTACCCCTTACTGCAGTCAATGGTCTCAGGGTAAGCCTAGATGGGTTATCTTTGTGGGCCTGCTCCAAGGCAGCCAGCTCCGTTTCCAGGGCCTCCCGGTCCTTCCGTCTCAACCGATTGAGGTTGGCGTTGAGGTGAAGGCATGTACCCCTTATAGAAGCCTTACACGCATCCCAGGTGTTAAAGAGGGAGGTATCCGACGCCGGATTGAGAGTCCGAAACTCCCCTATAGCCTTGCGTAGGGCCTTGCAAGAGGTATCATCCCTGACCAGTGCCGGTGGAAAATACCAAGTTTTCACGCCATCCCCCCCGGACGGCCATCGCAGCCCTAGTACCAGTAAGCTGTGGTCCGAAACAGACAGGGGAAAAATGCTAGCATCCCTTATATCCCCTCGGAGTGCCTGGCTTACAAAAATATGGTCAAGCCTGGAGTAGGAGTGATGGACATGGGAGAAGAACGTGTAATCGCGCATCTGGGGGTGCAGAAATCTCCAGCTATCAACCAAACCGAAATCCCCAATCGTACCCTGAGTCTCAGCAGAAAACACTCCCGCTCCTGCCCTCTGTGCCCGTGAGCAGTCCAGATCCCCATCCCAGACCATGTTAAAATCACCCATTAGTACCACAAGACCCTCCGCAAAGTCCCCCGCCCTGTCCAACAGGTCTCGTAGAAAAGCATTCTGCCCCGAATTGGGGACATACACCACCACAAACGTACATGACACTCCACCAAGCACCCCCTTGACCATAAGCCACCGCCCTTCCTTGTCACCGCTAATCCCCAAGGGTTGAAAGTGCAGAGATGCTCGAAAGAGAAGCGCTACCCCTCTATGTTTGGTGGAGGCAGAGGCCCTGTAGATCAACGGGAAGTGTCTATGGCGTAGCCGGAGTTCGTCCTTACGCGCCAGGTGGCTCTCCTGGAGTCCCACAATATCTAGATGGTGATCAATAAGGTATTTCCACACTTTTTGGCGCTTCGGTGGGGAGTTAAGACCCTTGACATTCCATGTCCCAACACTAAGCGGCATAAGGGAAGTCCCACACCCACCCCCGGCTAATCAATGCAAGTACCTTCCCGCCCCCCCACTCCTTAGTAGCCAAACTTGCCGGGTCCGACAGTCCCCTCACCACCAAGACCCCACAGCGCCCCACATCACTTTTAGAGTCCTGTAACTCAGGACTTGAAACAGCATTCATCCAATCAAGAATCTCCCCGGAAGTCCCGACAAGCAAGAGCCCCAGGAATCTAGCCTCAGAGAGAGAAAGCACACCATACATCCATACCAGGCACCACCACTCCCCGACCCACCCAACCCCTTCCCCACAAGGCCCCCACAACACCCCCTGAGTCCCCCCCCCCAACTAAACCCCAAGTCAAAAACAAACAGAGATACTTAGCAGTCTCAACGAATAGTCCCAGATTAGTGCAGCGCAACGTTTAGTCACTGGGAAGGGGACGGGAGACTCCATCTGTGACTCCCAGGGCCTCGGTCCGGGGTGTCTTCTCACAAAGTACTTGCATACCCACGGAACCGGTGAACAGGAGCCCCCTCCGGCGCCCTCAGCCGCATCTCACAAGTCAGGCCGCCCCGGAGCTCTGCTGCGACGCCGTCAGTGTCGCCGCTGCAACGGAGGCCACCGCATCCCCTCTTTCCTGTAAGCTGGCTGCCCGGTCAGGCCGTCCGCGACTCAATGCTGACCCCACTCTGTGCCAGGAGGAGGATCGATGTCGCCGTCTCGGAGATGGCCTGCCCGCCCTCGAAGTTGGAGACTCATCCTCGATGCCCAGGAGGTCCTTTGCCACTTGAAGCGAGCGTATCTGCACCAGCCTATTCTGCCAACGGAAAACTATGCGGAATGGATGACCCCATGAGTAAGTAATGTTATGGTTCCGCAAAAACGCCGTCACTGGTCGAAACTCCCGCCGCTTCTGAAGGGTCGTTGCCGCCAAGTCCTGATACAGCTGCGGGTGGTGTTCACGGAATTGCAGAGTAGGAGTGTCTCGCGCTTTCCTAAGGATTCGCTCCTTGAGCTGAAAGTCATGGACACACACTAGAATATCAGGGGGTGGTCCTCCGCCCCTCCGCGGCAGACCAACTCTGTGGACCCGATCCATCCGAATTTCCCGTACATCCTCCTCGCCCAGGATCTGAAGGAAGAGGTCCTGCACGTAGCCACGCAGATCACCCGCTTCGCCATCCCATGGCACCGCTCGAATGCGGATGTTATTTCTTCGAGAGCGGTTCTCTAAATCTGCCGCATGGGACTGCAAGTCCAAGTTTTGTTCAGTGAGTCTCAGCACGTCTTGTTGCAACTGGTGGACGTCGTTCGCCATGCTAAGATCGTGATCCTCTAGCGTGGCTACTCTCTCCCCCACCGCATCCACGTCCCTCCGCACCTCTCGAAGATCTGATGTCAGTTGCCCTCGGAGGTCCGAGATGTCTTCTTTGATAGATTTAAAGAGGTCAGTCATGAAGGCTTTGGTAACTGGAGCCTCGTCATCCGACCCCCTCGGAGAGGAACTCGGGCCAGGGGACGGTGGTTGCTGGGAATTCTTCGGTTGGCCGTCCTTACCGGTCTTCTTGCGCAAAACGGTAGTCATTGCGGCCCTCCTGGACTTCCTGGGAGACACCACGACCGGTGCCCCTCCGCAATGAGAGAGAGCCTATCAAGGCCCCTGCTGTCCTCCCTCGGCTCTTGCCCAGATCACCAGAGGTAGCCCCAATTCGGTTCGATGGAGTGGGTAGATCCGGGCCAGTAGAGGCAGCCTCCGCAGCCTCAGTATCCACCCCGACAGCCTGGGGTGGAGCGGTGGCCCAGTCGCAATACAGCCGGTCAGTCCAAAGGCTAGGGGATCAGCCGACCCTCCCGGTCCTCCCCTCTAGTAGGCGTCTCGGGTAGTCAGTCGCAGTCCTCTGGGGCCCTCTCGGCACTATGCAGCAGTTCGATCCCTCTTGCCCCTATGCTTCAGCAAGAGTCTTGTTCCCGCGTTGGAAGAAGGAGGGGGGAGGGGAACCCAGCTCGCAGTGCCTGCCTCCGCTATAGCGCCAAATGGGTCCCCCCGCAGCAATTGTCCTGGCGCCCGACTCTTCGATCCCCCAAAGGCTGTGGCAAAGGCCGCGCTCACCTGCGGCCCGCACCGTCACTCCCCTGCAGCATCGCGTCTCTCCGAGGGTCAGGCCGCCACGCTTCAGATCACCACGTGGTCAGGGGATCAGCCAAGGCTCGTCACACTTGCCGCCTCACTCCAGCTGGTTTGCCGCACATGCCCGTGGGGGCCGACTGCACCCCTCCAAAGGCCAGAGCCCAGACCCCCTCCAAATCACGGGCCCTAACTCCGCCCAGTCGCGTGGGCCTCGGGGTCAGCGCCAACCGCTCCCGGCGCTAGGCCGCAGACCGCGACCTCAAGTAGGCAGCCCGCCGTGCCCTGGCTCCGGGTGCCCGCGGATGTTAGGCTCCGCCCCCTCCCGGGGATCCGGGAACACAGCACCGGTCAGGCATCCCCTCATCGCCAACGGCTCCCGGCGGCACCGCACCACAGCGCCCAGGCGGATTCGCCAGCCGCCACTCGTAGTTCCACTTCAGGGCTTCTTGGGCTGCTCTCGTGCGTCGCAGCTCTCGGCGCCGCACCGGCCCCAGGCACCTCCGCCGGTCTTGGTACCGCGATGACGGGCTCCCGCGTCGTCGAGGGTCACATCACTGCTGGCCACCGCCGTAATTGGTCTCCGGAGCAACCAGCAGCCCGAGGGGACTCCGGGGGCCCCCGCTAAACAATGCTGTGTAGGGCCTGGCGCCGGAGGGGACAAAGAGCACGTCCTACTCCGCCGCCATCTTGAGCGTCTCTCCCTGCTTTTTTTTAACTTTCAGCCATGCTGCACAACCGCCCAGGGCCGGACTGAGAACCAAAACCGGCCCTTGCAAAGTGCTCGGCCGGCCCCCGGGGGGCGGCGACCAAGCTCTTTGCCGAGGCCAGTTTTCGGCCGATTTTGTTACAGGGCCGATTTTTCAGCTATGCTGCAAAAACGGCCATGTAACAAAAAACGGCCTCCAGGGCCCAAAACCGGCCCCCACCCTTGCAGCGCACTGGGGGATTGCCCGGTGCCCGCTACGGCCAGTTCGGGCCTGCAACTGCCGCACTGCCATACAGCATGGCTAAAAAAAACCTTGACGAATCCAATATCTCTCGTAGGCGAGAGCAATTGACTTTCCCAGTTGCAGGACCAGACAATGTTTTCAAGCCAAACAGTTCTTGTTCTCTGGAAAGAAACAGTACTTTTGTTTCCCATTCCCACACATGGAAAAAGAGCAGCCTGTTCCAACAGACAGTTCTTCTGCGGCATTTTAATCGCTCAGCTGCATAGCAAGTATTTTCGACTCAGTGTAAAGAGGAGGAATGCACCAAACAACCTACTAACTTGGTGCCTGTAACTGGGCCACATTTTATTTTAAGAAAGGGAGTTTCTGCATCCACATAGGAGCTGTCTGCATAAAAGAGTCAGAGGAAATCTTTGTTTTAAGGGTTTTCCACAGACCGGTTCAACCAGATCACTCTCGAGAAAACTGTTTCAGGGATACCATGCAATCAAGGGTTACTCATAATTTAAAATATTTATTAATTGACAATTAATTGTCCGGCAACTTAAACATACAAATAATAAGGAAAACATCGTAAATCTAGTACCAGATAATAAACAGCTGGACTGAAATCTGAATCATAATCTAATATTATACCATGGCCAAAACAAACAATTCGGTTATTCCAGAACTGAATCTCTCTGGTACACACGCTGAGGGCTTATCTGCAACTCTACAGCAAAGTAGGCGAAACGTCTTCATTAGTAGGGTGACATTAGCAATAAGATGAGGAGAAGTAGGCGTTTCCAGGAAGTGAGAGGGGAGAGGTGAGATAAATGCAATGCAATCGGAGCTTTGTGGGTGTACATGAACATTAGCTTTGCATTTCACACTTAATGAGTCAGTCGTAAGTGTGGGGAATAGAACCATTTCCACAGGAGAGCACAAAAAGAAAAGACAATTAATGAAAATAACGTTTCCTTGGATAAAAAAGTAAGTAAAAAAATTCACATTTTTCAATTTCATTATTTATTTTACAATACACACATGAAATCTTTGCAGTGCTGACATTTTGCACACCTAGGGGCCGATTCCGATGTCGGACGGACCAGAGTCCGTCCGACATCATTTTGGAACTGGACCGAATGACATCCTGTCGACGGTTCCAGCCCAGGAAGTAGGATGCGACCAAACCCTGTTCGCAATCCTATACTTTACAATGGGAGCATTGCAAAGAGCAGAGGTGCAGAGGTGCCCCCCTAGGCCGCCATCCGGCAGCCTTGCACCCATGGGGCCCTGCTGGGGGCCCTCAAAGACAGATTCCCAATGCCTTTCTGTGTCAGAAAGGCAGTGGGACTCTGCCATTGTAATCCCTCGGCCAGAAACAGCCAGGCGAGGGATTACTGCAGGGTTTCCGAATGGCAGATGGGCTTTCCGAGCCCATAGGTGGCCATTTGGAAAACCGATTCGGATTCCCTTCTGACCGACCTCGTCGAAATGGGTTGGTTGGAAAGGAATACGACCAGCCGACTATGATATGGGCTGGAAAGGCTCCAACCGTCGGTCGAAACTCTCTAGCCCGCATCATAGTCGGCTGGTCGTATTCCTTTCCAACCGACCATTTCGATGGAGTCGGTCAGAAGTGAATCCAAATCAGTTTTCCGAATGGCCTCCGATGGCCCCTAGTTTCTGATTCACAAAAATGGGTGAATAAATGTACTCATGTGGTAAATTACAACCTTTCAGAAGTATTAATCTTCGACCTAACCGATTTTATTAAACTTAATGTAGAAATCAAAGAAGTCTCGTAGACAGCTCTTGGAAAATGTTCATTACTGTGAAAACAGCGTTTAAAAAAGAAAAAAGGAAATGACATCATATTGTTAGAGCATCAGGCAGAGAATAAGGGCAGGGAAGGTGCATTACTTAACAAGCAGATTACTACACATCTTCCCTAAGTATTCAATATTTGCCTTGAGAGGGCAAAATGACACATGAAGTGTATGGGTGAAGATTCATATGCCTAAATATGTGTTCATAATGTTGTAATGCACAGCTTTTTCTACCAAAATCAGTGTGCGTGTAACATAGTGAACACAAATATGGGTCCAGGCAGAGAGTATGCCTGCATTAACTAAGGGTATTGTGTAAAACTGTTATGAAGGGGTGTGACTAGTAAATCAGTAATATCTGTGAATAATCACACTTACCAAATAGCAGTCACATACTCATAAATATCTACATTTGTCAAAGCTGTGTCTCTCCAGCAGCACTGTCTTAGTGATAGCAGAAGCGATACCAACAGAAGACGTTTATACAAATGAAGCGGATGAGGTAGACATTGTGATCTACTGTGTGGTGAATCATTGTGGAGAATTGACCTATTCACACTTTCAGAGCAGGAGACAAGCAGCACATGCGCCAGAACTCACTGATATGGTGATAACATAACATAACAAGCCATGACATGACATAACATAACATAACATGACATAACAATGCCATGTGAATGGAGAACCGGAGGTTAACATGAAATGGTAGAATCAGAGGCATTAGAAAAAGACATCTGCATTACCTGTCTCATGTCTTTGACTGACCACCACGGATCAAAGTTTAATCAACATCAGACGCTACAGCATACTGCAAGACCTGCTTGTTTCAGGGATCATAGTTTAAAGACTATGTAAGGACCATTACAAAATGAAGATACTCACTACAATATGTTCCCTCCATATTGCCAAAGCACCACAATAATTGCCTCACTTAGGGGGAATGTTTAACAATTGCACCATCTTTACATGTTTGAGAAAAATGAAGTCACAAATAAAACAAATTGTGTCTGTTATCTGTGTCTTGCTACTTTGAAGGCCCATTGGTAGCAAAGGCACCCACAACTGCCACATATACAACCCCAGTGTTGCAATGTTGTAATTTAGATTACAAATATTACCCACACAGTGTCAGGTAGGTGTATTGGTCTCATGGTATCTTCCATATGGTCTTCCCAATAAATCAGCAGCTGGCACTTTACCTGTTGGACTTGGCCCTTTCTGCAGGGTCATACCCAAACTTTTTGCCATTACCCTCCTGATATATGAACTCGTTTTTGTTGACTTTTAGGACTCCACACACTTTACCAGTACTAGTCAGTGCTAAAGTACTTGTACTCTCTCCTTTAAATTGGTAACATTAGCATACACTCAATTTGAACATGTAATTTACCTGTAAGTCCCTAGTAAAGTGGTACTACATGTATCCAGGGCCTGTAAATGAAATGCTACTAGTGGGTCTGCACCCACCACTTATTCTACCACCCACTAAAGCAGCCTTCTAAACATGTCTCAGGCCTTCCAGTCTGTGTGTACAGTTTTAAACTGCCATTTTGACCTAGCAAATTACACCATTTACCAGGCCAAAACCTTCCGTTTCAATACATATAAGTCAGGATTAGGCTTTAAAAGGCCCATAGGGCAGGGTGCAGTGTTCAAGTTGGACATGTATTCTCTCATAAGATAGCATTGGGTTAACTTATTAGATTTAATAAGTGATAACTTTTAATTGGGAGCAGGTTAGAATGTCGAGTTTGGTGTCTAAATAATTGTAAATTAAAACCCTTGTTAATGGTAAAGTTGTTTTTTAAGTCACAGTTCTGAAAATTCCACTTTCAGAAAGTTGGCATTCGCTTATCCTAACCATTTAGTGCCATTAGCCTGTTTCGTGGGTTATGTGACTAGGTGTAGCTGGAAGTTGGCTTTTGTATATTGCTCCCAGACAGTGAGACAAAGAAGCATAGGTGTTGGCAGGATGGGCCATATCTGACTTGATGAGGGGGAGGAGCTGTCACCTACCACACTTACACATTATAAAAGCTCTGCCTGCGCATACTTACAAAGCATTTGACACTAGTCGATTGTGACCCCAAACAAACTAGGCTAGTGCAGGGAGGCAGAGAATTCCAAACATCTCTGGGGGTGGAAACCTCCAGAACCTTCTCTTACTTCAAAGTGGGCAACAGGTATAAATATTGGACCCTCAGACCCAACTCTTCAGTACACCGCTGGACCTGTGGAAGACTCAGAAGGACTGCTGTGTGGCTCTGCAAGGAGGACTGCTACTCTGTTGCCCTGCTGCCTAAGTGAATATAATGGTCCTGCATCTTGAGCTTAGGATCACCAGAGTGACTTCAAGGGCTGGTTGGCTGGCCTCCTGATCAGAGTTTCAGGGAAAGCAAAGGCTCCAACCAATTAGAACCCAGCACTTGGACTCTGTCAGCAGTGAGTCCTATCCCTTAAGTGGTGCCACCCCTGTCCTGGACCCTTGGAAGTGGGCCTGAAAGTGCTCTGCGAGCCCAGCTGTGGTTGGAACTGATGCAGCACGATTCAACTCCTCATACTCCTGCTTTGGAACTGCCACAGCACAATGCTGTATGATGCAACATTCCAAACATGGCAGCTGACGGGCTCAAGAGGAGTGTGGCCTGCAATGATTTAGTTATCAGATGCCTGACTGGATGCAGAGTGCGGCAGGCCTTGAGTGGCACCGCACGAAGAACAGCTATGGTAGCAAAGTGTTGGAAAACGAGGCAGTATCTGTGAGGCCTGCACAAATAACATGACTACATTTGTCCTTCACTGGGAACCAGTCACCCAATTGTAGCGCCTGACTCTCAGAGGGTAACTTTGCAGAGCAGCCTGAGGCTTACTCAAGGGAGGTGGTGTGGGCTAGTAATCGCCATTACAGGTGTGCAGGAATAACATTCAATATTTGATTGTCCAGTCTGTACTTTGCTTTATAATAGTAAGAGTACAATTACTTAACACATACACTACTCAATACTATGCACCAATTTACAAATATACATAAGCTGTTGGAATTACTTTGTGACATTGCATAACGTCTCCTCCCTTCCCGCAAGGGGGGGGGACTTGTACCACCACTCCCATGTATGCACATCATCTTGTCCCCTAATGCATTTAGTTGAACATAACCTAGAGTGAGGGCCCTGCGCACTGGTATCATCCCAGTGACGAGCCACCCCATTACCTCAACACGCATTTAAAATAGACACACCTGCTCTGGTGACACATAACCTTGCCTGAACATTTCCTACTGACTATGAAGTATACACTTCTACGTCTTAAGGGCTAACAGTCTGGGTTCTTCACCTAAGCGCAGCAGCAAGAATACATGTTTAAGCATCACTTTAGAATGATAGTACTCATCACATTTGTGGATCACTAGGATGCATCTCAATTACAGCCCCTAAAGGCATCACAGATGAAATCACAGGATTAAGCATATACAGCCAGACACCCTCGCAGGAATGTCTAGCAACGTAACCCCACTTTGTTTATGACTCCACCTTACAGAGGTACTTCACATTACAGATTTGACTTTCAGTCCCTCTAGAAAGCAATAACGTGGTTAAATACATTTGTGGTGCAATTACACCTCTTCACCTCCAGGGGATGCCCTTCTCCAGACATCCCCAACTCAGCCCTTCACTCCTTAAGGGTGTCCCTAAAGCACCCCCAGCTGTAGAATAAAAGTTCCAGCCATGGGGATGCAGATGACTCCTGGCTGAGCCCTTGAGGGGTTTTTCTTTTGAGTCCCCATGAGACTTAGGGAGGGACTTTCAGGTTCGTGCTGGGGGAGACTGCGTTGCTCCTGCAGCTACCCCTGCACCATACACTCACTTGGTGGTGACCCCGTCCTCTGGGGACCACCACAAACAGATAAAACGCTGTTTTTCCCTTACAGGCCGGTCCAGGCCTGCAAGGCATTATGGGGCGATTCTCCTTGTTGTCGTGAGTATTATTACAGCGGCTATCCCGCAGTGCCGGGGAGAGCCATGCCACCCGCATCACTTCGCGAGGGCCCGGTCCCACCCTGGCCCTCCCGCATCGCAAGGCTTGTTGGGGGGCCCGTCACCACTTGGACCCCCAGGTAAGTGTTTTTGGCTCGGGGAGCCCACCCCCTGCCGCTTCTCTCCGATTTTCAGTGGCCCGGTCCCACCTGGGCCCCTGACTCCTCCTCCGCTTCATGGGGGCCCGGTCCCACCCGGGCACCCCGCCCTTATGGCACTGCTAGATGTTAGTGCAGCCCGGGGATCCCACCCCTGGCTGCTCCGGCTGGAACCCGGTCTGGCCCACACTCTTGTGTGCAGCCACAGGAGCCAGCGCTGTTCTTCTGGCCTGCCCGGTGGCAGCAGCTGGACCGGCGTGTCTTCGGGGGAGCACAGCACCCCCCCCCACGCCTTCCCGCACTTCGGGCCCAGGGATGGGGTCCCGGGCCCCCTCACCAGCTTCACAGGGAGCGCCAGCTTGCCTCTTCTTCAGGGCCCGGGGATGGGGTCCCGGGCCCCGATTCTATCTTCACGGGGAGCAAACCAGCACTCCCTCGCTTCGTATTCTTCATGAGGAGGATTGCGTTACGGCACGCCCCCCTCTCCTCTGCCACCAGCATCGGGCCCGGAGTTGGGCTCTAGGGAACCTTCCAGGGGGGAGGGTTGGGTGCGATGGCGACCCCGGCATCCAGTGTCCTCGGTGGCCAGGGTGGGCTCCTGGCCTCTGGTTGAAGCTCTTCACAGGGAGCACAACGGCGCTCCACGGCTGGGTGTTCTGGGTGTCGGGCCCAGAGTTGGGGTCCCGGGCCCCTTCAGGCTTCCTTGTGGGGGGCACGATGGTGCTCCCCCCATATCGCCGGGGGCCAGGGTGGGCTCCTGGCTCCCCGCTTGGCCGCCTTCATGGGAAGTGCGACAGCACTCCTCGGCTTTTCTTCACATTGGGGCAGCCCCTGGGACTTGACCCACCCTGGGGGCACATCATGGACCGGCGGCGGAGCCCCACACGCTTAGTCGTCAGTCCTTCCAGAGGTCAAAGGTCAGCTACCTCGGGGGGTATTTCTCAGCCCCCAGGGGTCAGATCTTCGCAATTCTGGCCTCTTCTTGCTCCTTGAGGTGCACACCAGCCACTGGGAGCACTTTCCTTTGCCGTCCTGGTCTCAACGAGGGTGCATTCAGCATGGAGCTGTCTTCATTGGCTCTCTGCGCCAGGCTTTCACCTGGCTCTCCTCCTGGCCCTCTCTTTTCCTTGGGCAGAGGCCGAGGCGTCTGCTCACTGGTCCTGGACTATTCTCCTGGTGCTGTTCAGGGTCCTGGGACAGTCAGGGGGTTCCTCCTTCCATTGCGCCAGGCTCCAGCACCCTCTGCTTCCGCAGACTACACCCCAGAGAGAGCTTCTCTTGCTGTTCAAACACTTTTTAAAGAAAGAGGAGGGGGCTGGCAGGAAGTCTCTGTTTGTCCTATAAAAACAGCGACAGATCACTACTCTGCCCCTGCTCCCTCCTTCCTGCCCAGGCCTCTATGTTTGTTCAAAATGGCGGCGTCCAGGGGCTCCTACCACATGGTCTCTGAAAGCCCCTCCCCCGTGCTGCCTTCTCCCTTGTACAGCGTGGTGCCTGGCACCAGGTGACAGCTGCTGATGGATTAGCCTGTAGCTACACCCGTCCTCTCTTCTTGGAGAGGAGGACTTTACCTTTGGAAGGATGGTCATTAATCCAGCCTGGCAAGATAATCCCCAGCATGGCCCTGGTTATGAGCTGAGTCAGAGCAATATGACAGTTCTGGATGACCCAAAAGTAGTACAGATATGGCTTTGGACTCTGCAGAATACTTCTTCTCACACAAGTTACAGTGGACTTTAGTGCGTGTCTGGAATTTGTAGGCCCTAGGAAAGTGAAACTAGCCCATGGGCTCCACATCCTCATAGGAAAATAATGGAGTGAAAAACAGTACAACACGCTGACTTTCCCTGGCATGTTTCTTCCCAGTGTATAAAGCCTAGTCCATGTCACACCCAGCTCTTATAATTCCTGCCACACCATTCTATTTGCACCTGCTCCTGGGCTGCATACGCCAGGAATCTCCCCTGTGCAGCCCCTACACGTGTGCTCACGCATGTACACCAGTGTCTGCATGTAACCAGCCCGGAGCCACTTACTCCAGCTGCAGCACAGAGGCCTAGTCAAGCTAGGGAGACACCAGTAAAATCCAAATGCAGTCTCTTTCATCATGAGTTCACTGTGGGTGAGTCACAACTTATGAGGCTCTCCCACAGTAAAAGCTCAACAATTAGGTATTCAAAAAGTGAAAAATTCGGGCGGCTGAGATGGTCCGAACCACCTTCTAACACAAAGTGATAGCCATTTCCACCTAAAACGTTCTGAGCCCTATTCACCATGGGTTTGACTACCTCCAGAAATTCCCCATGGCTCAACTGTGCTCTGCTGTAATCTACTCCCTTCCAATGCTCTATAGTTGGGTATGGGTGTGGTTGTGAGATTTGGTCGAGCCTTTCTGATAGTTGTGCTTAGGCTATGACAGCTGCTATATTTGTGATATGGGTCGTGCAGTTCAAGAATCAGCAATGATCTCCTTTATCAGCCCCTATTGAGGTGCATTTAGATTACCACTGAGTCCCAGTGTCTCTCCCACACCTGTACGACATTGTCCATTTGAGCCAGAACATGCCCAGTTCTGGCTCAGGCATACTGGTGGTTGTGGCAGTCAGTGAGGAGCATAATGGGATTGATCAAACTATAGCACACTAGGGGGTCATTAGGATGGCGGACGGATTGGCGGGCGATTGCCCCCGCCAGGCTGGCAGCTAAATGACCCCCCGCCATATTAGTATGGCGGGGGGACGGAAAGACCGTCCGCCGCTTTTCCGCCCCGGTCGACTTGCGGCCGGGGCAGAAAAGGTTTAATATGGTGGCGGTGTCTATTAGACACCGCCAGCCATATTACCATGGGTTAAGTTGGATGCCTTTCCGTGGCGGGGATGCCGCCACGGAAAGGCATGCGGTCTTCACTCTGGTGGCCCCCTGCGGGCCCCCAGAGTGAAGGACAGGTGGGGGTGCACACGGGGGGGGTACCTGTGGTACCCACCTGCATTTAAATAAACAAAGTGGCAGGCACCGCGCGGTGCCTGCCGCTTTGTTTATGTAAATGCGTCACATGCATTTTTAGCATTGTGGCGGGCAGTGCTGAGAGCACCGCCCGCCACAATGCTAAAAATTCAGGATGCGCCCGCCACAGTGGCGGGCGCATCCTAATACCCCCCACGGGACCCCTGCCCTTATGGCGGGCGGTCCCAGTCACCGATGGGATGGCGGGCGGACCTAATGACCCCCCTAGGTCTTAGGCATCCCTTGTCCTAGCATTGTTATCTCTTCTCAAAGTGGTGAGGAAGGCAACATCCGTTAAAAGTATTTCAAAGGACAATTTCAGCTCTGTTTAATCTTTGTTGGAGCTATAGCTTGACATGAAATATTAGCAAATTAAGCTTTAGAAGGGCTGGAGCAAGGCCAGTAGTTGAATGTTGTGATGTTAGTGGGATCTCAGTGACCCTAATTGCATTTCTGCTAGGTCTTCCATGTAGCAGATAAAATTGTTGGTTCATTTGTTTAAATGTCCCATGCAAAGACTTTAGGCAGCTGCGCTCTGCTGCTAGATCTTCCTGATCAACATTCGTCTCTTCACAATCTGTATTACATCCTCTCCTTTTTCCAGGTCATATAAGAAGGGTTTATTTGGAGATCAAGTCTAGCGACCAGCAATGTCATGTTCCTGAAAACATATCTCTGTTTCACACAGTCTTCTTCAGAGGTCTTCAGAGGTTCAGACAAGTGTAACTATTAGTTGGATATCTTCTTTTGGAGGCAATGCCAGAGAACCAGAGCCAATCAAAATGTGAACCGCAATTAAATTTTGAACACTCTTCCAATCAGAGCATCATGCATGGTCCAAAGCTTTTCCAGATCAGCTGCAAGTTAGAATTTTACATATTTGCTTGAACCATTGTTTCTCAGTCCAAGCCAAGGTCATTGGTTGTCAGGTGACATTCAGCACAACACTGGAAAGGGACGGTGAGTTCAAGAGCTGGTAAGTAGGGTAACGTCTGTCAGGGAACAGATTTTCCACCAGACAGAGATTCAGGACAGAGATATTGGAACCACCGTGGAGTGTAGATTATCTGTGACTAAGCCTAGCCTCAAGATCATGCTTCATCTGCATAGTTCGTGGGAGCTCTCTATAAACACACAATGATAGGAGGTACAGTTGTTGGAGCTTACACCAAAATACCTATACAACAATCGAGTGTTAAATAACCCCCCACACCAGTACACAAATACTCACCTGTATATAAGCAAAGGAGAATTTTGTCCAATCTGTTGTGTTGAGTGGTACTTGTTCCTTGGTTCTTGGTAACAGATCTCTTTGTTGAAGGCAAAAAGGGTTGCTTGCAGTTGGTTACTTGCTCTAAGGTTACCAAATGTTTAGTATTTGCACATAGTCTTTGTTATTGCAATGCTGTGTGTTGTTAAGTCAAGTGTTCCTTGTGGGCATCACTAACTGATGCTTAGTATTTTCTGTTTTATTTTGCAAGTTCAGAGGATTGCGGGGTCACACAGGCTAGGAGATCAAAAGATGAGTCAAAAGGTGTCCGAAAATGAGCCAGGTGGGAAAGGGACTTGGACCAAACAGGTAAGCTCCCAGCAGAGCGTGGATGAGTACAACAGAGAGCATCCAAGAGTGGTGGTTCAAATAGGATCTTGCCCTGATGGATGCTGTCCTCTTGCAAGATCTCCATGCCCTATGGAATCTCATGGAAGAACAGCAGGGCATGCCCACTCCGAATCAAGCTACTAGGAGACCTGTTAGGGGTAGCAGGTGAGGTTATGAGATTTAGGGAACCAACCATTGGGACGCGTACCCAGGGAGCCAGCCTAGATGTCAGCAGGGCCTGTCTAGCTTGGTGATAGGGAGGACAGACTTAACACTGAAGCATGCTGGCAGAGAGGATGGATGTAATAACAGGAGGATGATGAAGATGACCTTGAGGCGAGCCATCATTTCTTGCAGGAGCTCACAGTACTCTCTATTCGCACCATTGGCCCTTCACATTGCCAAAGAGCACATATGAACCACTGCACACTTCCTTTTTGAACGATACAGTAGAAGAGATCAGTCTGGTTTCAGGGGGAAGAGTATTCCAAATCCTAGGCGCCATCCCAGAGAAGGATCGTTTATATGTTGTTTGTTTTTTTATTGAATCTTTGAGGTTTCAGTAGTAGGTTATCTGCACCCCTAGAGGACCTTGAGCCACCAGAGATTGTCAATTTCTGTGCAAGGTAAAGGGGTGCCTTGTGGTGCAGGGCCTTATGAGTCATGCAAGCTATTTTTAGATGAATTCTTGCTTCAAACGGGAGCCAGTTCAAGGATTTTAGGTCAGGGGAGATGTGGAAACTTCTTTTCGAGCCAGCGATGAGTCTTGCTGCAGAGTTTATTGATGCTCTAAGGGGGTTGTAGTCGCTTTTGGGAGGCCGCATAAAGAGACACTACCATAATCCACACGGGGGATAACTAGCGCTTGTACAGCCTGTTTAAAGTCGTTGACTGGCAAGAATGGCTTCAGCTTCCTTAGAATGTTTAACTGGAAGTTTGCTCCCTTTGTAGCGTTGCTAACGTGTTTCTGCATAGTGAGATTGCTGTACCCGGGGAGCCAGCCTAGATGTCAGCAGGGCCTGTCTAGCTTGGTGATAGGGAGGACAGACTTAACACTGAAGCATGCTGGCAGAGAGGATGGATGTAATAACAGGAGGATGATGAATATGACCTTAAGGCGAGCCATCATTTCTTGCAGGAGCTCACAGCACTCTCTATTCGCACCATTGACCCTTCACATTGCCAAAGAGCACATATCAACCACTGCACAATACACACAGAGCCTATAGGGATTAATTAGGGCTGATTGTATGAACTTTACCAGGTAGGGCTGGGAGGCAGTTCTGCCATTGCTGGGGCAGGCACGATAGCCTGTCCCCCTCTCCTAGACTCCGTTGATATCAACTCTCAGTCACCCCATAGCCTGCTCTGAAGGAACAGTAGCCACAATCAGCTATGGGTCTGGGTATGATTTTCATGCAGCCCTTAAACAGCAGAAGCCAGAATCTACTTCTAATCGTCTCAGTTTATAACGGAAAAACAAAAAAGTGAAATGTAGGACGCTTGAATTAAGCTCACCCACTGGTGTTTACGGAGGATGCACTCCAGTCCCTCTTCTCTTCCCACTAGTAGCTGAGATTAATTGAAGCATCTACCCATTACTTTGTTTTTCTTAGTGTAAGATAGTAAAATTCCAAGTCTCCGGGAGGCATATTGCCAAGAAGATTGCGCAGCGCAGTGCAGCAAGCAGTTTTGCTTTGCTGCTCCAAGCTGCGTCATTTTCTAAGTACAGGAATGTGTCATATTTGCAACAATTTGGCGCATTCCTGTACTCACCCCTGCGCCGGCGCAAAAAAAGCAGCCTAGCGCCAGCGCAGGCAATCTTGCACCATGATGCAAAGGTGCCTGTGTTGCAGGAATGACTGTTGTTGTGCAGGATGGGACACCTTCCTGCACAAAAACTATCATCAATTGTGTTTTGCTCCTTCTATGTGTGCTGCAGAATTCAGTACATATAGAAAGAGCAAAAAACAAAGAGAAATAAACGTTCTCCTCCTCATTGTGCTACTCTTACACCTGCCCTGGGGAGGCGTACATTTTTGTCGCTGCCTCAGATTTACAGATCCTTGTAACTCTGAAGCAGTATCATAAATAATGGGTGTTGCAATGGAATGCCCACAGCAACACTCACTGCATGCCCCTTTGGTGCAGAAAATTGCTTTGAGGAGGACCATATTTACAAGGCGATGTTAAACCATGCAAAGTGGCTTAGTGCTGCCTTATAAATATGGAGCCGGGCACAGTGCCTCCGGATTGTCGCAAGAAGAGCCGCTCCGGTGGCGCAATGCCCTTGTAAATATGCCCCCAGTTTCTAGATCCATTAGAGGGAAGAGCAAAGACCCAGACGGAAACTATTGAACCTGGGTTGGGTGGCACAGCTTCCACAACCCTGAGAGAAAGCAAACATGCACAAATACTCTCTCACACACTCATTCTCTCTCTCACACACTCCTCTCAATCTCGCACAGCCACATACTCTCACTTCTCCCTCCCACCTCAAACTGACAGATAACTAACTGGTTCTATTGAGCCCTAACAGCCAACACTTAAGAATTTGATGGCATCAATTAATTCAGTAAGATGGGCCTTCAACCCTACGTTCTTATGGCCAGGGACCAACATGAAAGCATGGTGGTCCCTGCCAAGAAATAGATTTTTTTTTGTTGTTGTAGATTTATATAGCGCAAACTCAACCCAAAGGTATTGGAGCGCTATACATGAGCACCAGTTACGTTACACAAGGACACATTCATTTATTTGATAGGCACGGGGAGATTAAGTGATTTGCCCAGAATCACAGGATGTGGAGTCGACCCCGAGGCTCGAACCTTGGTTTCCCAGCTCCAAGATCGGAAGTCAAGGCGTGAGACCACAACCTCTATTTGTTGTGCATTAGGGCCATTGATATTTGGTTTTGCAGGAAGAAATCCACCCCTCCTATAAGGGGGATTTGTTCTGCAAAATGAAAACAAAAAAATGCTATCCGCCACCATAACATGACAGCCGACCAGCATTTTCTAATTTGACACAAGTATTCCAGACAAGCTTCACGATCACTTTCACTGAAACAATCTTCACTGTTGTTAAATATTGTGTGGGTGGGGGGTCCTCTGCTGGGGTGCGGCGGCGAGGGTCTCTGCAGCAGTATCTGGCTTGCAGGCCACCCAGCGAGAGATCAATGCCCTTCTATGTCTGGGTCAGTGTGTGTGTGGTTAAACAGGCAGCAGATGCGCCGCCCAAATGGTCTTTCCGAAGCATGGACATGATATATTTTTGCATACATTGTAACATTTTAGTTTAGTCCCATGTAATCACAAAATGCTTCAGTATTGTTACACATTCACTCAACCTGCATGAGAAAAGAGGTCTGCCTCTGGCCCGACCATCCTCCTGTTTAGGTATAGCCTGCACAGAGATTGCGCTGTGCTTGTGAAATCCCTTGTATTTAATATATCTTAAAAGGGGGCTCTTATCAGGTCCCAATACCAATTACTGTGTTCATTTGCTTTTGTGTGGAACCTTTTTTTGTTAACTTCTCCTGGCTGCACGCATTTAAGATACCTCTAACAAAGCTGTTCACACTGTTTAAGCCCTATTCACTGTCAAGATAAGATCTCTTCCCACATAAAAGGCAGACATCTTCTAACAGTATAATTGGAATGCTTGCTTTTTATTACTTAGTTGTGTAAAGCAGATGCTTTAGCCTTAGAACTTTGTGGCAGTTCCTATCATGCCTCTGTACCTTTCTTTGCTCTTTGTAATCATTATCAGATTGAATTTTACAACTTAATCTATTTGGGGGCATATGTAGGTAAAATATGTTTTGCGATTCCGAAAATGCGATTTTCTGCGTTTCGCATTTTCGGAATCGAAAAACGCGAGGTAGGTAAAAAATCGCCAAAAAATAGCGATTGCCAAAAATTTGCAGAATTAAAAAGCGATTACTAAAACAGCGATTCCTTAATAGCAAAATCGCTAATAAGGAATCTCAAAAACGGAAAATAGCAATCCAGGTGCAGAATGATGACATCATAACCAGGAAGTGTGACTTCCCATGCTGCACCTGATTGCCAGTACTGTCTCATTTGCTGCCTGAGAGACTGTGAGGAGGGAGAGTGCTTCTGACTGCATTTCCAAGAAGCTGAAATGGATTCTCAGGGGGTGACAAGCAGCCAGAGGAACACAGCAGAAAGAGGAAACAAGAGTTCTCTGAGAGGTACCTTGAGGTGCTAACAGAGGAGGTTGTGAGGCAACATGACCTCCTGTTTGGAAAGAGCTCACTCCGTGTTCCAGAGGCCAGGAAGAGGAGAATCTGGAACGACATACAAGAGAAAGTAAATGCGATTGGCGTAACCCACCTGCCAATTGATGACTTATGCAAGCGGTGGTATGACATGAGGCAAAGATCCAAGGAGAGGGTGGCCACCAGATTAGCAGAGGCAAAAGCGACTGGAGGTGGGACTTCAACTGCACCAGAGCCGACGCCCCTGGAGGAGTTGGTGGAGGGCACACTTATGCCTGAGTCTGTGACGGGTGTGGCTGATCTGGACAGCTCAGAAAATACAGACACCAGACAAGGGAAGATGCATGCCAATATCCCCAAAACATACCCATCCCACTCACAGCCCCAAACACCCATGCCTGAGTAGAAATCCAATACATGTGCACAAGCTCACCTTGAATTGCATTATGAGAAATGTAGTCCCATGCACTGATACTTGGTCCTGTGACACATACAAAGGGTACATAGGGAAGAGTCATACTTGCAATGTGCAAAACAGACAAGTAGTAGTCATGTGTTTAGTTGTATAACAAACTTTAATGCTGTAAAAACCTAAACATGACACACAACTAATGTGTGCATTTAATTTTACAGCACCACCAACAACACAGGATACAGTGGCTGAAGAGTTGGAGACAGCTACAAATGTGGATGTGGCAGGGCAGGAGTTGCAGGGTGCAACAAGAGAAACACAACCAGCGCCACCCAAACGGTGCAAAATCATTCCGTCACTGCCACTGATGGCGTCAGAGTCAACAGATGCCGATGAGGAGTCACAGGCAGGTCCAAGCCAAGTCCCAAGGCAGAACACACCACAGTCCAATGCACAAACCGCAAACGGCAGTGGTGCAAGACGCAGGGCACGGGCCACCACCAGCAATGCCTCCTCCGAAACAGACACGTGTTTGCAGGCCTGGAGGGAAGCATGTTACGCGCACAGCGCCTGCAAAGCAAAGGAATTTTATCAATACAGCGCCAACTAGCCACACACAACCGCCAAATGTCAGAGTTGCGGCTCGGGTGAATACCAAGTCTGGAGCTTTGGAGGCTCTTTGTAGGGAGATCAGAAGAGACAGGCTGGCCAGGCGCAGGGACCAACACCGCCGAAACACCCGCCTGGACCTCTTCACTAAGGCTGTTAACCACCAATCTCCCTGCTAGCTAGAAGATGCGTTAGCATGCAACACGAAATAGCACACTGCTGCCAGGATGTGGGTAGGGGCCTGGTGCAGGTCACGCGGTATACACCTGTTACAACGCATTTTTTACTCCGCACTACCATTACAACGCGACTTTTACTCCGCATACTATTACAACGCATTGCGCTGGGGGGCGCTGTAGGATAGGGAATAAGTTTAATTTTCTATCCAACACCTTCCCTAGTGTCCACGGGGACTGGTGTTGGAATAGAAAATTATACTTACCACTATCCAGCGCCCCAAGGCGCTATGCGTTGTAACGGTATGCGGAGTAAAAGTCGCGTTGTAATGGTATGCGGAGTAATAGTATGCGTTATAACGTCATACATCCAGGTCACGCATGCGGTTGACCAAATGCGTGCTGTAGCCACCAGTGGCATTGGGACACTGGGCAGCTTAGGCACTGATGGCCAGTCCAGCAGTAGCACCCCAACTCCTCCAATTCCTGCTGAAAGACGCCGGAGTGGGCATCAGGGCAGAGCAGGGGAAAAGAGCAGTGAGGCCAGTGCGCAGCCCGAAAGAGGGGCAACAGGGCGTGCACGCCGGAGATGAAGGGGCAGCATGCACCTATGGCATCTTGTGAGGCAACACATGCCATACGGACTAAGTGACTCTGATGGCACTGTGACATCAACATGTGCAACCAACATAATTACAGTCACACTGTGTGACATTAGTAATCCTGCTGTTAAGGGAATAAACATTTTTTTTTAACATCATCATTTGGCATTGTGTACTCATTTCTCACCTAGAAGTAGTTCTGTGTGATATCATCACGTCTCAGGCACCCGACAGCTGCCCCGGCTCCACCTACACGTCTGCATTGTGGAGCTGGATCCTCCTCATCTGATGTGTCTGCATCTGTCAGATCCACTTGGGTGCCCTTCTTGGTAGCGATGTTATGTAGTATTGTGCAGGCCACCACAATTTTGCAACACGTCTCAGGGCTGTACTGTAGGGTACCTCCACTCTTATGGAGGCACCGGAAACGGCTCTTTACTTTAGGATTCCGAAGGTCCTCTCAATGGTGCATCTTGTGGCTCTGTGGGCACTGTTGTACCTCCGCGCTGCTGCTGTGGCTGGATTGAGGTAGGGTGTGAGAATGTAGTCACGCACAGCATATGCACTGTTACCTGCAGGGCAAAAGTAGGTTGATGTTAAGTACTATCCTGCCAGTTCAGACCTTTCCTACTTGTGTGTGTGTTTGTGCCATGCAATTACCTAGCAGGTATCCCTCTCCAAACTCGCCATTTGTGAGTCTGTGATGTAAACCAGTGTCGGAAAATGAAGGAATCGTTTGTGCTTCCTGGGAATTTTGCTACAATATCTGCGATTACATGTTTAGCATTGCAGATTATCTGGATGTTTAAGGAGTGAGAGTATTGTCTGTTTCTAAACACATACTCATTGTGTGATGGGGGACAGTGCGACATGGGTTCCGTCTACGCAGCTAATCACGTGGGGGAATTGTGCTATTTGGTAAAAATCTTGTTTGGTCTGGTCAAGTGCCTGTTGTGTGTCTGGGAATTGTATGTGGTGATGTATCCTCTGAATCATAGCATCAAGGAAAGCGTGGAAGAAACGCGAAAGTGCACTCTGGGAGACCTCTCCTGCTGCGGCTATCACCCCCTGAAAACTCCCTGATGCTAGGAGGTGCAGAGAGCACAAAACCTGTATGTGGGTGGGAATGGTGTGTGCCCTGTATGTGAGGGGCTCAAGTATGGGTGTCAGCTCCTCAATCAACTCCAGGATACTGTCTGGGTGCAGCCTGTAGTGCACATGGATGTCCTCCTCGGTCCGCTGGAAAAGGGTGATGCGTGCTCTGTAGATTCTCTCCTGGCTTCTCCTTTTCTGTTCAGCCTCTCGGATTTGCAGCCTCCTGGCTATCACATACAGGCCAGCCATTGTGAGAAGCCCCAGTGGCATTGTGTGCCTGTTTAAATATGTTGCACCTGGTTACCACCTGGTCAGAGTTGGTGGTATTAGAGAAGTGCAAAAATGCGAATATCGTGAAATTGCTAATTGCGATTTGCGTAAACAATATTTGCGATTTGCGCAAATACTGACACACACCTTGTGAATTCGCAATTTGATTAGCAGATTCATTGCCTTGCAGAATTGCTAATCGCTAAGTTTGCGATTCGCATTTTTGCAAGGAAAAATACTTACCTACATCGGAACAGTCGCTTTTGCGATCTCAAACAGATGGGATTCTGCGAATCGCATTGTTTGCGATCACAAAACACCTACCTACATATGCCCCTTGGTCATTATGATCAAATTCTAAATGTTGTAATAAACATTACACGCTGAAAATAAAGTTAATATACAAGAGCCATGCTATATTATATTACTAAACAGGCAGCCAAAAGCACAGATACCCTGCAGACAACAGGGTCATGATTTGAATGGTGCAGCAGGTGCTGTGGCAGTGGACCCAACATTTGTCAGAACTCCTCTAAGCACCTAATATTGTTATATTTTACTACTAAACAGGCAGTCACAATTGCAGTTACCTTGCATATAAAAGGGGTTTGATCTAAATGGTGAGATAGGTGCAGTGGTACCGGGAGAAAAAAGTCGGATCTCCTCTAAACACCAAATATTGTGCAGTGATCTAACAAGCGCTAGGGTAATGATTTCAATAATGCGACAGATGCAGTAGCACCTGCGCCAAAAGCTCCAGGCACCCCACTAAACCCCACTTATTGCTATATTTCACATCTAAAAAGGCAGTCACAAGTGCAGTTATCTTTCAGGCACTAGGGTCATGATTTGAATGGGGGAGCAGGTGCAATGGCACAAGGGCCAAAAAGTTGTCATAACTCCACTAAACACCAAATATTGCTATATTTTAGTACTAAGCAGGCCGTCACAAGTGGAGTTATATTGCAGGCAACAGGGTCCTTATTTGAATGGTGCAGCAGGTGCAGTCGCACCAGGTCCAAAAGTTGTCTGCACTCCTCCAATATTGCTAAATTTTGAAACTAAACAGGCAAACATGAGTGCAGTTATCTAGCAAGCACTATGATCGTGATTCCAATAGTGCAGCAGGAACAGTGGCACCAGGACAAAAAGTACCAGGCACCCCGCAAAACACCTAATACTTCTATATTTTATTCCTAAACAGGCAACCACAAGTGCAGTTACCTTGCAGACAACAGGGTCATGATTTTAATGGTGCAGCAGGTGCAGCAGCACCCAGCCCAAAAGTTGTCAGAACTCCTCTAAACTCATAATATTGCTATATTTGACTACTAAGCAGGCAGTCACAATTGCCATTACCTTGCAGTTAAAAAGGACTTGATTTGAATGGTGCAGCAGGTACAGTGGCATCTGGCCTAAAATTGGTCATGGTCTGCTCTAAACACCTACTATTGCTATATTTTACTACTATACAGGCAGACACAATTGCAGTTATCTTGCAGTTAAAAGAGGCTTGATTTGAATGGTGCAGCAAGTAAAGTGGTACAGGCTCAAAAGAAGCTCTAGGGACCACACTAAACACAGAATATTGCTAAACTTTACTACTAAACTGGCAGTCACAAGTGCAGTTATCTAGCAGGCACTAGGGCCATGATTTGAATGGTGTTGAAGGTGCAGTGGGACCAAGACTAAAGTTGTCATAACTCCTATAAACACCAAATATTGCAATATTTCACTACTAAACAGGAAGTCACAAATGCAGTTATTTTGTAGGCACTAGGGGCATGATTTGAATGGTGCAGCAGGTGCAGTGGCACCAGGCCCAAACGTTGCCAGAACTCCTTTAAACACATAATATTGCTATTACATCAATTAATTTGATTATTTCCCTAATCATTTCATTTATCAAAATGTTGCTATTACTTACCCGCACTTTACCTTTTTGAACACTATACCTTTTCTTGCATAGTCATAACACTTTAACAGACTTTATGCAACTTACATTGTACAATTGCTCATCAAACTACAACTTACAACAAAAAACAACTTATTAATAATCACATAGGCAAAACCTAATGCATTTACTAATGCTTGCTTATGCCGGGGTGAGTTTTGATGTAGCTTCTTTCTATACCGTCATGTCGCTGGAAGTCCACGGTACAGTCCAAGAACCAGTCAACTGTACTCTCACTCAGTGAGCTGTTGCTTCACTCGTCATTCCATTCAGTAGTTTGGGATTTTAGTTGTGCGGCAGTTCGATCTTGCTGTTCCTTCATCAAGGGACTTGCTCCTCATCATTGACCAAGTAGGCATCAGGCTTTCTAGTGCTTGCCTGGTCCTGTTGGCCTTTGTGGTTTCAGTATCTTGTTGGTGATTGCTTGGAGCTAGTGTCATTTGCAGGTACAGCGCTGTATTTTTTTTGCATGCATGCATGTGGGCTGAGTAGCGGGAGGCGATTATTACGCTTTGGTTAGATTTTCTGCAAGGCAGCCTGATGTTCTGGGCTAGAGGGTGTGTGGCTGTGCTTGGCTTTCTGGTTCTGTTTAGGTGTAAAGCATTCCTGCTTCTGGAGATGTCTGCTCTTCTCTAGTGTTTGGCCTGATCCATGGCATTGATGCATTCACAGTCATCTGTGAGGATGACTTTGTCTCTGCAGTGTTTTTTTTTTTTTTAAACAGATTTTATTTGTCACAGGTCACATATCTCGCATAGCTCCGTAACCCGGAGACTGCAGCATACAGCAATGAAATCACAATACTGCCGTAGACTTTTTATAACAAACAACAACCCCCCCGCCCACCACCCCCGATTGCGTATTTGCCATTCCAACTAAAGGATTGTATGACCAATATAGCACACTGAGGGGCATATTACCAACAACTAGCGATAATTATCGCTATGTTGGTTTAGCGGCGATATTTTTATCGCTGATGAACCTTGCTATTATCAAGGTTTATCTCCTAAGCGATAAAAATCGGGCGAAATGCATGAATATCGCTGAAAAGTCAGCGATATTCATGCATTACCGAGCTAATGCTCATAGCCATGTTATCCACCTACCATTGGATAACATGGCTAAGAACTGCTCAGGGGCAGGTGTTAGCTTTTGGAGATATTCGCGCTTAGCGCGAATATCTCCAAAAGTTGGTAATAGTCGCTAACATCTTGGCACGCCCACTTTGCATGTCATTAGTGATAAATATCACTGACATGGAAAGCGGGGCCCAAGATGGTCTCTATCTCCTACTAGCTGTCGCTAACTGGTGTTAGCAACAGCTAGGTAATAGAGAGATCATTTTATCTCCACTTTCTTGGCTTTTAAAGCCAAAAAAGCGGAGATAAACCCCCTTGATAATATGCCCCTAGGTCTGTCCAGCACCCCACAGATCACTATCTTCATCTCAATTCAAATATGTACAATGGATCTTTCTTCCGGCGGAGAGTCAAGCTCCAGTCCCCGATAGTCCGCCCACCTTTTCCAAATTTTAAAGTGCTTACGGGGGCATCTCCTGGCAACAAAGATTGGCAGCTCTAGCCCCATACAGAAGTCCACCCCAGATCTCCATGTCGCAAGCGGCGGAGCTCGAGTTTCCTTCCAAGCCCTGGCTTTATCCCTCTTCGCCAGCGAAAGACCCAGCAGTAGCAGGTGGCGCTTATATCTATTGCCCCCAATACCTTCCAGCACATGCAGCAATGCTAGTCTCGGCGTGTATGGACGCTCCCAAGCCAACACTTCCGAAAAACAGGAGAACACCCCCTCCAAAATCTATTCAATGCAGGACAATCCCAAACTGTGTGTAGAAGTGTGCCCTCATGCATCCCACATCGCAGACACTCAGGGGAGCCTATCATTCCTGCCCTCCATAATCTCACTCTGGTATAATACACGCGCGCGGTGTAGGTATTTAAATTGTACTACCCATAGGTGTGTGGATATGGCGGCTCCACGCAGGCTCACCAGAGCCTCTGCCCAGTCTTCTTCCTCAAGATCGCCCACATCACCCACCCATGCTGTCCGGAGGCGCTGTAAATCAGTAGAGCAATGATGAACTAACGTCTGGTAGATGAGGGAGATCTTACGGTCTGGCAATTCACCCATTAACACCTTTGCCTCCAGGGAACTAAACTCAGGTAGGGACTCCAAACCCACTAGGTGGGGTGACAGTGCGTGTCTGAACTGTAAATACTGAAAGAATTGGGACCAAGGCATCCCATATTCGGTACGTAGCTCTTGAAAGGATTTAAGTGTCAGATCTGTCATTACGTCGCCTAGGGACGATATCCCTATAGAATCTCATCCCTGGAAACCACGCAGCGCCCCAACTGAGGCAACCGCCCATTACTCCACAGAGGCGTTTCCCGGGTCAAAACATTCCACCACCCCATCCTGTACAGAGTCCGCCGCCAGACATGAAATACCACCTGTGTAGCTGAGGGAAGGCCCGTCTCAGCAGCGCGAAGTAGAGCAACATGGGCAGCGACCTAGTGCCCATCAAATGGCACTCCACTGCATACGCCGATCCCCCCGATCCCCGTACCACCACTCATTAAGCACCAACAGGTGTGCCGCCTGATAATAAGAAAGGACGTCTAATGTCGCAAGCCCCCTGGTGTATGTGGAGAGGAAACACGTTCGCAGAGCCACGCGAACTGCCCCCCCACCCCCAAAGAAACCCACCCAGAGCCGAATTAACCTGTTGGAACCAACGCGGCGGAAGCAATAATGGGTGATTCTGAAATTGATAAAGAAGGCGAGGGAGCGCCACCATTTTAAAAATAGCCGACCTACCGTAAATCATTAGGGGCATGCGAGACCACATCTTAAGATCCTCTCGCGTGCGATCCCACAACGAGGCCAGGTTCCACTCTCTAGAGACAATTGGTGAAGCCGAGAGATATACGCCCAGGTATTTCATCCCCCAGGTGCGAGCAATAGAGCGGAAGCCCAGTCCCCTGCCTCATGCTGATCGTCCAGAACCCAGAGCGTAGACTTGCTCGGGCTCATATAGAGCCCCGAGGATTCGCCAAAGATCTGTAAGATTCGCAGCAATCGTGGTCCCGACCTGTCAATATCAGTGAGGAAGAACAGGACATCATCGGCATACAACGCTATCTTATCAACAACACCGGGAGCCCATTTGAAACCGTTGAGCTGAGCATCAATGTGCACCCATGCCACCAGCGGCTCCATAGCAAGCGCGAACAGATAGGGGGAGAGGGGTCTCCCCTGACGCGTGCCCCGCTGGATCGTAAAGGAGCGAGATATCACCTGCCCCCCACCCGCACCGACGCCGTAAGATCTGTATAGAGCAGCCACAAGTAGGCCATGAAACGTGGGCCAAAGTTAAGACGTCGCAATAATGCAAACAAATACACCCAGCTTAGGGAATCAAACACCCTATCCATATCTGCCAATAAGAGAGCCGCTGGCTCTCCAAGCTGTCTCCAGGCCGATATTGCAACATGCGCTCATCTGATATTATGACGGGTTGCCCTTTGGGGCATGAATCCAGCCTGGTTCGGATGTACCAGGTCCATGATATGCGGCCTGAGCCTGTTGGCCAGAGCCTTAGCCAACACCTTGGCCTCAATATTGAGAAGGAAAATGGGGCGATAGGACTCATGCCGCTCCGGAGGCCTCCCTGGTTTAAGAAACACTACCACCTCCGTATGCCTCCAGTCTGGAGGAAGCGAGCCACTTTCCCGCACCTCCTCAATCACCGGTCTAAAGTGGGGACCTAACTGCATGAAAAAGCGTTTAAAAAACTCACTTGGGAAGCCACTGGGACCCGGCGCCTTCCCCGGGCTCAGCTCCCCCAAGGCTGTGCTAAGTTCGTCGTCTGACAAGTTTCGATCCAGCCTCTCCCGTACGTCATCTGATACAGCCCCGGGGGGGGGGAGATCATCTATAAACTTCTGGACAGTCTCCTCAGGGAGACACTCCAGGGGTGTATATAAGCCATCATAGTACGCCGCAAAGCTCTCGGCGACAGCCGGGAACTCAACAATTGGCGCCCCCTCCAGATCAAGGACCCGAGGCAGCGGCTGGGCATGCAGGGAACCCTGACACAAGCGGTGGAGCATCTTGCTGGATTTATTCCCCCATTGATACACCCGTCTGCACGTAGCCAGCCAGGCCTGTCATGCCTCATCCATCAGAGTCGTGGAGTATTGCTGCTGAGCCCATATTAACTGTCTCCTTGCCGGACCCCCATCAGCCTCCCGTCTCCTGCGATCTAACGCCTCAATATCAGCCTCCCGACGCACCAAGTCCCTCAGCCGCTCCTTCCTTGCCGCCACGCACCACGAGATATTGACACCCCACAACGTCGGTTTCAATGCCTCCCAAAGAGTCGCGGGAGAGTCTAGAATTAGCTGCAAAATAGTCCGCAATGGCCTTAGTCAAGTGCTCCCTGTACTCCTCCCCCTGGAGGCACCACCCTGTCATACGCCACCTAATCGGCTGCCGCCCTGGGCCTAACTGAAGCGTGAGCGCTACAGGCGAATGATCAGAGAGGGCCCTGGGCAGTATATCAGTCGACAGTACCCTATAGGCGAGTCCCCTGGGAACGTAGGAATAATCCAACCTGGAGAAGGAATCATGCACTGCAGAAAAATATGTGTACTCCCTGCGAGGGCCATGCATATGTCGCCACACATCCACCCAGTCAAGCCCCATGCCCATAGAATGAAGTTTAGTAGATGAACCTCCCGCCAAGGGAATCCCCCCACTCCTCCACCTTTCAAGCCCAGGTTCCATCACATCTTTCCTGTCTCCACCCACTATGGACAGGGTATCCCGCATGGTCCCCCACAGCGCCAAGAGCCGTTCCACCAAAGACCACTGTAGTGGCGGAGGAGCATACACACTGCTAATTGTCAATAGGTCCCCCAATCCTGCCCTGTATGACAATATATCTGCCATGTGTATCAGACCATATCTTTTCATGAATGTACGGGACCCTACGATGAATCAAAATTGCAACACCCCGTGAACCCCTTGTGAACCCGGAGTGATAAACCTGGTTGAATCCAAACCGCTGTAAACAAAGAGCCTTCGTACCCATTAGGTGTGTTTTCTGAAGCAACAACAAGTCATCCCCAGCTCTCTTAGCATATCGCAAAATGGCCCCTCTCTTCACTTTATCTAACGCCCCAGGAACATTCCAGCTGACAACACGCAGTGAACCAGGAGCTACTCGCCCTCTCCCGTGTCAGACATGATAGAAAGTACCTGTTCCTCCCACCGGTGCCACCCTGGCTCAGCGCACCCAAATCTTGGCTAACAAGCAGCATGAATACACAATCAAACAAACCCCCAGACCCCCAACCCCCCCAGACCCCACCCCACACCCCCCACCCCATACCTCCCATACTTGGAAGTACCTGTCGCGGTCGGATCATGGGCTAGTCTCCAACAGGGGGACAAACACCACCCCCTCCAATGGATCCCCAATGAAACACCTATAAATTTTGGGGGGGAGAAAGCCACACTTCGTCCCGTCCACGACTACGTGAGCGGGATCCAGCCTAAATTTAAGCTGGCCTAACTGAACACCCATACAAAAGAAAATCATAGAGTCATTACTCCAACTTCTGCTTCTCCGGCAACGCCTCCTTCTGGCGGCGAGCAGAGCCGGACCGGGACTGACGCCTGGAGCGGGACCTCCTGCTGCCGCCCCTCTGGCCCCGGGACCCCCCACAGGCCGCATCGCTGGAAGAGGATTCAGAGTCTATGCCCGGTGGCGTATCGGGACGTATCCGCACAGTCTCATCAGTCCATTTAAAGACTTCTTCCGGGGAGTCAAAGAACAATGTGCGGGACCGATAGATAACCCGCAGCCTGGCGGGATACAGCAAAGCATATTAAAGCTTGAGGTCCCGAAGGCACGCCTTGGCCGCCAGGAAGGATTGTCTCTGCTGTTGCACCATGCAGGTATAGTCCAGAAAAATAAGTATAGAGGCATTGTCACATGTGAGGGAGGACTTAGCCCTGGCCTGCCGCAGGATAGTGTCTCGATCCATATAGTTCAGGAATTTAGCTATGATTGGCCTGGGGCGGGCACCCGGGGGGGGGGGCTTCTGCATGAGGGCACGGTGAGCCCGTTCTATGACAAATCAACGGGATAACACGTCCGAGGGGAGCCACCCCTCCAGCCACTGGGTTAGAAAGCGCTCCACGCTGTCTCCTTCGCATCCCTCCGGAAAGCCTACAAAGCGCAGATTGTTCCGTCTGGCTCGCCCTTCCGCATCCTCGACCCGCAGAGCCAGACCCTTTTGTACCTTTTCCATAGCCGCGACTTTCTTCTTCAGGGCTGTGACGTCGTCCTCTACCTCTGAGACACAAGTCTCTGTTTCAGTAATGCGGTCTACGGCATTCCGCAGGTCCTGTCGCAGCAGGGTGACATCGGACCCAACAGCCCCGATGTTGGCGTGAAGCATATCTCGTGATTGGGTGATGGCCGCCATGAACGCCGTATTATCAGGTAGCTGACTCTGCGATCCCGCAGTCCCGGCAGCCGCCCCGGCCCCATGTGTTTTTATAGATAATGAGGAGGATCTCCTGCATACGTGAAGGAGAACTGCAGGGGCATGATGGGTGTGGTTGCCAGGTGCACGTTGATGGTGTTTGAATCTTGAGGGATTCAATTGGCTTCATTGCCAGGATGTGTTTTCCATTCGAAGCTTGCGCCTTAGTTGATATTTTACAAGAGTGCAGGGGTGAAAAAGTCCAGGCAATGCTTAGATTGAGGTTGCAGTAAGAATAATATTGGCATTTCGATCAGATGTGCCTTTTTCTGTTTAAGCTGCATCAGATCCTCCATTGTCCAACTTAGGTATGCTCTGACTTCTACTAGGTGGTGTAATGGTTTTTTTCTTGGTGCTTGTGGTTTAGCATGGGTATTTGCTGTGCAGGTTCCATTTTTAAGGGTCTTATTGGTGGAAAATGCATTTTTTTTTAAATGCAGTTGTTTTCAGGGATGTGGCCTTCCAGGTTGCATTTTCGTATTAATGTCTAAGCACAGTATGGGCATTCATAAGAATATATAGCTATTTATTAGAGCACCACACATATAACAGGTATACCTAGACTAAAAATTCACCACACCATAGATGGAAAATCAATCAATTAAAATGATAACATCAGTAAAGATCTCTATATAAAGATCTCTATATAAATGTAGCTTGATGAGATGAGGACGTGTTGGTACACACCTGGACCGCAAGCGAAAACAAGAAAAGTCCCTACATTTACGAATGGGCATCCAAAAGTGAAACTTGCATCATAATATGAACCCTAAGGTCTAATCATCTCTGGGATCCCAGGGAACAATAACACAAGCACCCCGACTTGCAGGATGCAATGGGCAACAGAAAAAGAGATGAAGGACTCACTTAGGTACAGACCCTTCACACAGCAGATTAACCTGTCATTAAATGGTACACTCGTCTGAGCCTCTGTCTAGCACAGGATATGATGAAGATACCTTCCCTGAGTCCCGAAGGCAAAGAAAGAGCTGGAGACCCCAGAAGAGCAGGCATCAACTGAAAACGGTGTTAGACTACTCAGAAACTAATCATGTTGCTAGCTCTGAATTCGGTGCACGACATTAAATTCAAAACAATCAAGTTGTTAAAAGAAATGTCAAAGAAACTCTAAATTAATTAGATTTTTTTGTCTCATAAAGTAATTGTAAAAAATTTACTTTTTGCGTGGTCACTCCCCCACTTTTTGCTAGATTTTGTTGACGGTGTATGGTCCCTGAACACTAGGACACTGCCATCTAGCACCCAATGTATGTGCACTGACCACTAAAAACATGTGGAACTGGCTAATCCCTGATTGGCATATTTATGCTACAGTGTATTTTTCTCCTACGCTGAAGATCCTAATTTCCCATTGTTCATGACAAGGCCAGCTCGTCATAAGCACAGCTCCAGTGGACCTGCATGACGAGCTGACCTTGTCATTAGCATCGAAGAGGTTCATACCTTTAAATCTCTAGTATATGGTATACTGTGCAGCCAGGGCTGTTAAGTTAAACGTCGCTAGTGGACTGCAGCACCTTTTGTGCCACCACTAAAGTGACAAGGCAAGGACTGCCTTAGGCCTGCCTCTGCAGCCTGGGTGTGCAGTTTTAAAACTGCAAATTCCACCTGGCAAAGTAAACCTTGTGCCTAGCTTAAACCGTCCTTTTTAATACTAATAAGGCACCACTCAGGTTGGCCCTAAAGGCAGGAAATGGCCTTTACAAATGAGCTGAGCTACGCTTGCCGTTTCCCCATAAGAGGACCCATGCTCGTTTTAATCACTCATATGCCTTAACCATGGATATGCGTTATTAAAGTAGTGCACGGTCTAGATGCTGGGATGGGCAGGCACATGTTGAGGAAGGATTGGGAGAGGTCACTGTCTGATAAGTGGGGCCAGGTTTTGGAGGGTGAGTTCTTCAGGGTTTCTGGATGGTTTTTAGGGCTCAGAGTTGGTTGGGGTTGTTTTCAGGGCTGGGGGGGTAGGGGTAGTTTATAGGGCTTAGGAGGGTCATGGTAGTTTTTCGGGCTGGGGGTCGGGTAGTGTTTAGGGTTTAGGGGGGTCGGGTCGTTTTTAGAACCCAGAGGGGTCGGGGTAGTGTTTAGGGCATGGGGGTCGGGGTAGTTTTTAGGTCTCAGGGGGTCGGGTAGTGTTTAGGGCTCAGGGTAGCTTTTAGAGCCAGGGAAGTCGGGTGGTTTTTAGGACTCAGAGCTGGGGGTGGGCTGTGATCTTTACCACGCATCCCTTTACCAGTCATGCCTTTACCATGAAATTGCGTGGTAAAGGCATGCGTGGTAAAGGAATGTGTTGTTCAGACACATTCGTTGTTCGGGCAGTGTTGTACAGGAACGTGTGGTTTAGCCATGTATGCCTCTGCCATACATCCCCTAAATGCCAATAGGGCAGGGTGCATAGTATTTAATATATAGGACATGCGTACTTATGTTTTACATGTCCTGGCAGTGAAAAATCTGCAAAGTCGTTTTTCACTGAAAACATTAGAAGGTTGGCATTTTCCTGGCTGAAGCATCTAGCAGACTTTTAAGAATTACTTCCCTACTATCACCTGGCAGCCTACTGGAAGGTGTGAATAGCTTCCATGATAGACAACAAAAGAGCCTTGGCTGTGAAGAAGTGTGACGTCCTCCTGACAGGATCACCTGGTGATGTGACCACCAACTGCACAAGTGTCAATGGGGCATCCCCTCTCACGGCAGATGTAACTCACACCTAGGCCACCCCTGCAATTGTCAAAGTAGCCAGAGTGCAATCAATCCCTGTGAAGGAAAAATCTGTTCCAGAACTGTGTTGCAGGGGAGATTCTCATTTTCACAGAAACACCTCGAAGGTGTGCCCAGAGCAGAAAGATTCTGCAAGCTTGGTTTTTGGCAGAACATGACACTGTGGGATTCTTTAGGGCCAACCCCCAGGCGATGATACGTGAATAGGGTTGCCCGTTGGATGTTTTCCCTATTGGACAGGGAGTTCCCCCCACTCACAAGCTAGTGCCAGGCATCAAAGTGGAACCCCTGGGTACCTTCTTCAGAGCATTGCGGGACCTAAGGAAGACAGAAGAAGGACTGCACCTGCTGAACCCTTTAGACTTTTGAAAGAAGACTGCACCAACTGTGGAGTGGAATACCAAGGGCTGGACCTGCTCACGTTTGAACCCAGTACGAAAGAGGGGACTCCAAGGACTTGTGCCTAGCCTCCTGGTAAGTTACAGGGACACACAATTGTAACCTTGCAAGAAGCTTCCCTCCTTGAAAAGCCCAGCTGACCATTTCTAACTGGATGTGCCCTAGGCCCTACTGGTGGCTTTCCCTGGAGTGACTCCTGACCTCCAAGTGGTGTTCCCAAGGGCCTGGGCCATTTGACAAGTGTCCCATTTGACAAGTGTCAGAATGTACTCTTGTGAGAAATTAGTTTGTTGGTTAGCTGGAGTGTGGCCCTTGTCAGGCAGCAACCACATCTAGTAAGGGGGAGGCACAAGCCAACCCTAAATTAACCTGTGCTCCATCCTAATGCTGGCCACGGGACCCCTGCCCTTATGGCGGGCAGTCCCTTTCACCCGCCCGTCATCCTAATGGGCCCCCAAGTGTCCAGGACCTGAGAGGCACCACTTGGGGGCCAGGAACTAACTGCAGCAGGATCCAGGGTCTGGTGCAGGATGTTGGGGTGCCTTTTATGTCCCTGGGGATCAGGAGGCCAGCAGACTAGCCATTGGAATCACTCTAGTGTCCTGGGTTCAAAGGTGAAGTTGCAGGTCCAGTTCTCTTCTCACCCTGGCAACAGGGCAGCAGGCGGCAGGTCAGCACAGCAGGGCAACAGTTCCTTCAGGGCAGCAGCCCAGCAGAATGGCCGCCCTTCTTCCTGGCAGAGTGTCCACTAGTCCAGAAGTGTATTGTAGAGTTGGTATCTGAGGTCTAGCATTTATTCCCAGTTGTGCCTTTGAAGTGGGGAGAAGCTTCAAGATGCATGCCTTTGAAGTGCACTGTTGCTCTGCCTTCCTGGCCCTGGCTCCAGACTAATTACAGGGGGTAGGTAGTCCTTTGTGTGGAGACAAGACACAGCCTATTCAAATATAAGTGGGGATGGGCCTAGCTCCTCCCTCCCATCCTGCCAGTGATGGCCCATCCAGCCACACATAAATTCCCCATTGTGTGTGGTTGTCAAGGAGGAATACACAAAGCCCAACTGTCATCAACACCCAGTCATGTGTCCCAGAGATAGGTTCAAACACCGAATGGCTAAGGGAAAAATGTTCCAACTTTCTAAAAGGGCATTTTCGAATTGTAATTTTTAAATCTGACTGCGCCATAAGTTTGGATTTTCAATTCCAATTCCAGAGACCCCATGCATCAACTAGTTAAATGTTCCAATTTGAAAAATAGACTTATAAAATGTAATAAGATAACCCCAATGCTATTCTATGGGAGGGTCAGGCCTTGCAATAGTTAAAAATTAAGCATTTTTCACTACCAGGACATGTAATGCTTAAAGGTACATGCCCTGCGTTTTAAATTCATTTCTCCCAATAGATGGGACTAGATCTGGACTAGATCTGGACGAGCTGTAAATGCCCAATAAGAAAAAAAAAGTTTGACCTGCATGTCTCTGTCACTGGTCTCAGAGTCCACCAGGAAAGGCAGACTGCTATTTCATTGGCAGCAGTTACATTAAAGACAGCAGAAAGGTTCCTGTGAATTGGAGTAATTGGGTTGTTGGTGGTTTAATGCTTAGTGTCCTCTGGTGGCCTCTACACTTTGCCGCTGTGTTCTCAAGGCTGCACTTCCACACATCAGCGTGACCTTTGCGCTGTGTTTTGTGCCCGTCTCGGAGGCTTGTGGGTGCTCTCAATGAGTAGATTGTTGTAGCCTACCATACGTTGCTTCTAAAGCCTTGAGTTGTACCCAGTCTTGCCTGAGTGCTCTGTTGTTTTGTTTCCCCCCAGGGTTCGTGCAATCCCCATCAAAAGAACACAGGATAAAGCAATTTAAATAGAAGGCATCCGGACCAGAGTCTCACAGCCTCTGACTTCTGTAGACAATGCTCCTTTAACATGAACTATGTGGCCCACCTCCCAGATTTCGGAAACTGGCTTCTTGCCCACGCCTCTGGATCCAACGGTGTCTACAAAACATGCTTAAAAGATCATATTTGTACCAGAAGCGTGAGCCTGCTGTTTGCAGTAGAACAGATCCATGCGGAAATATTGTTTGCATTTGTCTCTTCCTTATTTTTAAAACGTTTAAAGATGTGGACTTATTAATGTACAATCTGATCATCTCCTAAGGTAAGCAAAAATATCCTTTTATTCGCAAATGAGTAAGGCATTTAAGCTTAGCCTATGCAAATAGGATTCGAAGTTGCAAAAGTGTATACTATTGGTGCATGAAGTTGTTTTTTTACTTTACCTTATTTTTCAACAAAAGGTCGTTTTGGTTTATCTGGAAAAATGCATTAAACTGGGGTATTTGGCTAATGGCACAGTCATTTATGTTATCAATCATTGAAAATGTTGGCATATATTTTCAGGACAATTTGAGATCATCATTAAATCATATTTTAAAATAACAACTGTTATTCTTGCTCTACACATAACTTATAATATCTAAACCATATGTAAAATATAACTCACTCCTGTAAGTAGTTTGAAATGCATATGCAATGTGATACATAGCTTAATCTTGTTAGTAGTTAATATTAGCCTTAACAATAAAAATACTTATTTCATTGCTACCAATTGTGCTGCTGATTGTTCTTCTTCTTCCTACTATTATTATGATTATTATCATCATCATTACATGTTTACCTTATTATATATTGAAATTAAGATACTTCAGAGTATTTCGGGGTTAAATATTGTCTTTTTTGATTTGACTATTATGGTCGCTTTTAAAAGTACGAATCAGCTCCAGGATAGTAGATTTTTCCCGAACTGTGAATGCCAAAAGTACTATGATGAGTAATAACTTTATAATTTCTGTGTAATTAAGTTGATTTGAATGGCATTTTTAATATTTAAAAAGCATCTATCTTGTTCGAGTTAAGAAAAAAATTGAAAATGGGACGTGTCAATAAATAACAGGCATATTGTTTCTTCCCCATGAGTGCAGCAGTAACAAAACATGTCTTTTCCATTCAGAGGGGAGACTTGGACAGCAGTCAGAATGTGGAAGAGACATTATGCCGTTTGTGCTTGGTTTTTGGCTGTGGTTGGCAGTCATCCAGGCTATGGACAAAGCAGACGGAAGGGCATGAAGCCAAGCACCGCGGCAAGACAGGAGGGTGCGCAGGGTAAGACTAGACATTGAATATATATGTCATTTTTAACCACCGAAGCAATTCTGTGTACCAGAAGGGCATCAAGTTTACCAAGGAATAAAGGAAAATGGCGGGGTCCCCCTGAAAAATGAGACTCGGGGTTCAGGGGAGTCCCTGTATCCACAATGTAACTGAGGCTGCCCGCACTTCTGTTCAGCCGCCGCCCTCAGAACAGATGTGCACATATATTGGGCCGAGTCTGGGAATTGGGGTTTTCCACTGCAGAGGCTTTCGTAAGTGCCCTGAAGCTTAGCTTGTCCATCATTGTTCATTTATTTCATTGTATCCGGGGAATTCGTGGAGAGCGCTCTTGCCATGAATGTGTTGGAATGTGCAGGTGAGAGATATAAAGTTATGCAGTGCACATAACTCGTCGGTCCCAAACATTTTTTAATATTTTTAAAAGGCATGACGGTCCTGCAGGCGCTGTATGGAAACAGTAATCAAGGACCATTTGTGTCATACAAATTCGCATTCGCAAAGGCCGAAATGCGAATTTGTATGATGGGATGTATGAATGAAAATCCGGTGCAAAATAAGGAATCGCAAAATTTGCGATTCCTTATTTTGCAATTGCATTTAAGGAATCGCAAATTTTGCGATTCCTTAAATGCCATGTATGAAGCTAAAAAAAATTGCTAATTGTCCCTAAGGAATCGCAAATTACCACCAACTTCAAGTTGGTGGTAATTTGCGAATTTCTTGAAAAATGCCCATTTTAGCATTTTTCAAAGTGCCATGTGACACACATACATGCCCTGAGGGCATGTATGTGCACCACATATGCACCCATACTTATTTCAGGGGTGCAACAGGGTCTCCTTTGGACACCCCTGCACCCTTGAAATTATTCTCATTTTGCGATTAGCAAATTGGAATCGCAAATGGAGAATAAAATCCCATTCCTTCCTATGGGCCAGGAGGCCCATAGAAATGAATGGGAAAGTATTCCTTAATTGCGAATTCGCAATTTGCGAATTCGCAATTAAGGAATATCAAGAAATCATTAAAAAAATTGCGATTTTCTTGATACATACCAATTAGCGATTCTGAAATAATGATTTCTTAAAAATCGCTATTACAGAATCGCTAATTGGTATCTTGATACATATGGCCCCTAGTAACCTTTCAAATTGTGCGGGACTCCATTTGAGAACTTTTAACACTGCAGTTTTAATCTATTATTTTCAAACAATACAAACCAGGCAACGACATGCGTGAATTTCAACGTACTACATAGGAACAGTGGTCCCAGTAAACAATAAGTGAACACACAAAGCATATCAATCAAAGACAATAATTCAAAAAAACACATATTGTAGTTGACACACAGTGTTATTTAATCATACTGGGCGTACATGGGTTTATAATCTTATTAATTATTTTCAAAAGTGCCCCTAGAGCAGAGAGGGGAGAAAGGGAAGTGACTTGTTGGAATTTCAACAGCAAGTGAGGGAGGCACTTCACAGATGAGTTTGCAAGCTTCCCAGGAGTAAGGTGCCAGTCTGACGGCTTGTGTTCTATCCGTTGAGAAGACCAGATCCAGTGGAGTGCGTGTCCTTGGATGCCAATCTTGTGCAGGTGTCTGATGAGATTGGGGTGTCAGGCTGTAATGCAGAGAGGTCCAGGAGAGTGAGGGCTGTTGTTTCTCCTCTGGCTTGGATCATGCAAATGTTGGTTGTGGCAGCAATGAGTGCCCTTACTGTGCTATGGTTGGGCCTGAATCTGAATTGTGTGGCATAGAGGAGCTGGTGGTTGCTGAGGTGGTTAGTGAGGCGTCGATTAATTAGTTTCTCTTAGATTTTCGGTGGGTATTGTAGGAGTGAGATGGGTCTGTAGTCTGTACTTGGAAAGCATGGCTGGGTTAGCGGATGGTTTCCTGAGCAGAGTTGTGACCGTAGCATGTTTCCAGGTGTCCAGAAATACTGCTCAGTCGATGGAGGCCCTGAGGGTGAGTGTTAGTGCTTCGCTGATTGGTAGGAGTCCTTTGGTGAAGGCGTGATGGGAGTGTCAGACAGGCTCCCGGATTGAATGGTCTTCATGGTAGAATCTATTTTGACAGAGGTGAGGGATGCCACGAGGTCAGGGTTCATTCTTCGACTGTGATGGGAAGTTGAGTTTCGATGGTGACGGGGTCCAGTTGAGACGCGAAGATGCTGTACATGGAGTTGATTTTGTTACAGAAGAATTCCAAACGCTTGTTGCAAAGGTCTTGTGAGGGGATAATGTTGCTTGAGGCAGCAGGAGGTGCAGTGAAATATTTGATAATGGGGAAGCCACCGTAAATGAGAATAACTATGCGTACCTTGAAATGCAGGAAATACTGGGTGAAAATCTGCACAGCTTCTCAGATTCTCTTGAATATTTTCATTTTCTGGGTTGGTGGAAAACATAATGGGTGCAGTATGGGTCAGGGGATGTTGGCTGGGGAGGGCAGTTGTTGCCAGGACAGGCTTTGGTCTCTCTGTGGGGGTTAGGGATGTTGTCTGCTTCTTTTGGTGTTGGAGGCAGCATGTTTGAGGTGGGCCGTCATCACCTTGTAATTTCAAGTCCAGCAACATCAGACTACTCATAGTTTGGTGGAGCAGTAACCTCCTACAATTTCACTTCACTACACTAATAAGGCGCCTTGTGTGTGGCTTTGAGTCAAGTTGCTACTGAGCAAAACACTCTGCATTGATTACTGGCAGATTCCTCCAGCTGGCATTTGGATTTTCAATTGCCCAGTCACGTAAGTTGTGGTCAGGCATGCAGAAGGCAGTAAGGCTGTTCAAGCCTCAGCAATGATGGGCTTTCAAGACCTCAGTCCAAAACCTGGCCACAGTCACAGTAATGGAAAATTGGAACTTTAAAAAATATACATTGAATTGGTATCAAGCCAAGTGAAAGCATAGTCTTTTCTGAATATTTTGATCTGGTTTCAGCCAGAGTGCAGATTTTACTAGCAGAAGGGAGAACTCATGTTTTAAAATAAGTAATCCCCAAAAATACCTCTTCTTACAGCTACTGAAAGAGACCTCAAATGTTCAGTTGGACTTGTCGCGCTTACAGCATTGTGCCAGTGACTTCTAACATAGCGTTTGGCAAGCAAAGATGCTCTGTCTGGCAAACATAGCAAAACATCCCGCCCTGGCTCTAGTATGAGAGGCATGTTTGAACACATTTCTCTCCACGCGCCACCTTCAAGCTGTAATATTTCCTTAGAAGCAGATGTGCTCCACAGCTATTGACAGCCGATCTCTGAGACAATGTGTGCATTGTAATGCTCCCACAGTGAGCTGGATATATTTTAGAAATCACTTTTTGGATGACCCGGATTTAAAGGCCGGTAAATGCCCACATTAATAGCGTTACAAAGTGATCCACAAGTGGCTAGCAGGGACGTACTGGCCGTAGTGGGAACCGGTCATTTCCCTGGTGGGACGCCATGGTGGGGGCCACTTTTGGACTCCTGGGGGGCTGTTTTTGTTACCGGCGGCCGGTTTTGCAGCATAGCTGCAATATCGCCCCCCTGTAACAAAGTGATGCTTCCCACTAACACCCCACTCCGGGGCCGGCTGAACTGTTTGCCAGGGCCAGTTTCGGTTCCCAGTCCGCCCCTGTAGGCTAGTACGCAGTATGAAATAACATGTGGGAAACAGTGCTTCCATACCAATTCCTGTATGTATGCGCATGTTTGTGGGCTTTTACTAGTTACAAAATACTCTGAGATCACATGGAGAATTGTCCCGGGTAAAAAAAGTAGGATTAAAGCACTTGGGAATACCGGGTGTAGTCATACTGCATCACTTATGATTCCCAAATGGGACCATCACAGATGTTACAGGCCCCTCTGAGAGCTCTGTGACAAATATGAGGGTCTCAGATCCTGATTTTGAGTTTGACTGAGGGCATTCCTCTGGCATAACCAGGGAAATGCCACCTATCAAGTTTACATTGTCCATCGGCCCTCTGGCAACTCTGTACATTTACAGGAACTGCTGTCATGGCAGTTCCTGTCAATGTATGAACAGTTTGACAGAAGGTAACATTAGGCAGTCAAAAGTTTCAAAATATTAATTTTTTTATAAAAACAAACTCAAAAAGTAGGATCCCAAAGTGGGAGCTTGTTTTAGAGGAAACAAAAATCTAATGGCCAACACCCTTGGAGCTTTCTCCCAGGGTGTGGAGTCATTATTTTTTTTCTTCTAGCCTTCACCCCCAGGTATTTCCTGGCAGTGATGGACAGGAAAATAAGCCTTGCCAGCATCCACCCTATATAGGATTGGCAGTGTAAAGTCCTTCCTCCGACGGCTCCTACTCTGTTGGGCCATCAGTATTCGATCAACGGGAACTCCTTTTTGACTCCAATGACGGAATTCTGACAGTCCTACTCAAAGTAGGGCAGGCGAACAGTGAGTTTGGTAGTCAGAGTACTCCATCACGTTTGCGTGGAGTACCTTGTCTGCTAATGTCTAAACCAGGGCCTTAATGTGTCCGATTAGCCCTTTGTTGAGAACACTTGTTCTCCTGCCAGGATTTGTGCTCATAAAATCATGTCATGTGCACATATTTTCTTAACCTATGATTGCAAAAGTCTTTGTAAATTGAGCCCACAAATACCAGTTGCCATTTTTGTGTTCAGTACGAGTGCCACTGCTGCAGTGCTGTATTTACCTGGCTGTCTAGTTTAACTAATGGAAGTGTTTACAGAGGGAAGGATAGGCGCACAAAGCCTCAGAACATACATGTTTTCATTCACTACTAGGCCATTTTGTGCACATTGAACTCTGCCAGAAACATGAAAAGGTAATCAGTGGCTCCCTCACGACTGGGGAGAAAATTAGCAAGCCTATGTTCCTAGATCAGTGTTTCCCAAACCCTGGTCCGTGACACATTCCCAGGGGGTACTCAGGTGGCAGTTTTAAAAGCATGGCAACGTTCCTTGTAGAATTAGCAGTTCCTGAGCAACAATAAAAGTGTCAAGATAACACCAGTGATAAATGTACCTGCTGGAGAGAGATGAGAGTTTTGTCCAGTGGCAGGTTTGACTTATCTAATGTAGCACAGAAGGTTAATATGCCTGCTGCAAAGAACGCATACCATGCATTTTTAAAAAAACAGTATTTGATGTGCATAAGTCAGTGGGTTACTGCTTTTGTCACAGATATTCTTGTGTTATTCTGCAGCTCATAAGAGACACTCATAATCTAGCAGAGTGACCTATAAACTGTCATCAAAGAGCTGCTTACACACTGCCTGGAACAAGTTAGTAATGTATGTGTTTTCCCAGCCCTTCATTATCCTGATGCTGCTATAGGGGTTTATTTGGGTGTAAATACATTTTTATTGTCAAAGTCAATGCTAAACACTGTGTTATGTTCTGAATCTTTAAAAATACCTACCAGAATGGATGACATTGCAATCCTACACCTTGCAGTCCCCTTTGCCTTATGTAACATTTTCTCTGCACTGATTCACACGTCTGATTCATTGTCTCTATATGTGTGTGATGTAAAGTGCTCCGACATCCTACAATGGTATGAGAGATGCTATAAAACAAATGGAATACATGTGACAAGTGTGCTATGGGGAAATGAGAGGCAATGTTGAAGGTTGGTAATAAGGGAATCATTGAAGAACCCCAACAAAGATTGTCGCATCCTGGTGCAGTCAGGCCTTAATTTACTATTCTTTAAAAGCTAATACAATTCAATATATGATGATAAATGTGTTGTAGAATGCACCATTGTATCCTATATTTTCTTGATAGGAGAGCCTCCCAAAGCCCCCTTTGTAGTGGTCAGGCTCACTAACTGCACCTGGTGTGCACTGTATGGTGACTGGTCTGAACACATTTGCCAGGGCTGCTTTGGGTTTCCACTTTGCCACCGGCAGGAGCAGGAGCCTTGTACTGCGAAATAAAACTAACCATTTAAAAGTTAATCACGGAGATGCAACACCAACCTTCCCATTAAATGTTTCCATTTTTGGCAAACTCTTTCAATATAAAATACTAAAATCCTTAGTAATGTGAGTGTTTGTTTTGTGTGCACGTGTGTTTATTTTTTTTAATTACTCTTTTAATGTTTGAAATTTAAATCATACAAATTGCTGGGGGTCCCCGGCTTCCAGTGCTGAGTTAATGGGGGTCCTCAAGAGTCGAATGTTTGGGAACAACTGTTCTAGATCATAAAAGAGGCAGAAACATAAGAGTTTCACAGTTGTTCAAGACAATGTGAAACAAGCACTGGCAAAGCCAACAGGTAAAACTTTTGTATAGCCATGCACACAGACTTTCAATGTTCAATGCACATTGACATTGATTTTGCATTTTTGTGCACATATGCAGACAGAGCAATGTACCCACAAATATCAATGTACACAGAAACCATCACACAATCAAACACCCGTGCATGCAGACCCACAGGCACCCCTGACAACACAGTCCACGTGGTAATGAGCCTTGGTGGCTCCAGTTATTAAGAAGTCTTAGATGGCCGCTGGATTTAATGAGACATAAAAGTGTTTTGTATTAGTGAATATCATTGAACCTGGGAAGTAAGGCGGAGCAATTCCATACACCTGTAGTAAACCTTTATTGCCCCAGACAGTCAGCCCTCCTTTCACGACAAAGGACACCTCTTGGACCCTGTTTTAACCAACATCTCGGACATCACCACTTGCACTCCCCTTCCCCTTCCCTGGACAGACCACTTTTTAATACCTATCTTCTGGCATCTCCTTACTCCACCCTTCCAACAGACCAAAATCCGGGTCACTGACCGTCGCTGGCATAAACTCGTGCCAGACGAATGGAACATCATTCTCAGGGCCTCTCTCCCGCCCCCAATCTCAGATCCAGCCAACGCCGATGATCAGTTTAACTCTTGGCTCACTACATCACTGGACAAACGTCTCCCTAAAACTACCACCCTTAGGCGAATCAAAAGAGTGAGCCCTGCCCCTTGGTACACTCCTGAACTTAATCTTCTACGGAAGGAGTGTAGGAGAACGGAGCGCTCCTGGAGGAAGGATAAATCGACAGTCAAGAAAGACGCTTTCCGTACCTCCTTAAAAAACTACAAGCTCGCCCTTCGCAATACTAAAAGTACATTCTTTCAGGAAAGGATAGAAAACTCCTCCTGCTCCAGCAAGGAAACATTTATTATCCTAAAAGAATTACTTAAAGCCCCAGACCTTGTACCAAAGATTCTGCCAGACACCAAGGCAGCTGAAGAAAAATGCCTTAAATTGGCCAATTTCTTCGAGGAGAAGATTCAGAAAATCCTGGCTTCTCTTCCACCCATTAATTTCAGTGAGGAAGACGGTATCAATGCAAGCCCCACCTCTCCCCGTCTTATCTCTCTGGGTCCAGTGACTGTTGAAGAGGTTGCAACCACGCTAGACACCATCAAAAGCGGATCCCCCAGGGACCCTGTCCCTTTACGCATCCTTAAGAAAGTGGCCCCGACCATCGTCCCTTCACTCACTCATCTCATAAATGCTTCACTGATCCAGGGAAAAGTTCCCCCCAGCTGGAAGGCGGCCGTCGTCAAGGCGCTACTTAAAAAACCTTCTCTGGATCCCTCGGACTTGGCCAATTACAGGCCAATCTCTCTCCTCCCCGGAACCAGTAAAATCACCGAAAAACTAGTGAACAAAAAACTCTCGCAGTATCTGGAGACTAACAATCTTCTCAGATGCTCGCAAACTGGATTCCGCCCAGGGCAGGGCACTGACATCGCCCTACTCGCAGCGGTGGAGGAGGCCAGAGCACTTCTGGACGCGGGAGGATCAGTGGCAGTGATCCTCCTGGACCTCAGTGCGGCCTTCGACACCGTCAACCACCGGGTCTTAATCCAGCGACTCAAGAACATCGGTGTTGAGGGCACTGCGCTGACTTGGTTCACATCCTTCCTTGGCCAGCGCTCCTTTCAGGTCTGGGAGAATGACACCCGCTCTCCCGAAACCCCCCTCCAATGCGGCGTGCCCCAGGGCTCATCTCTGAGCCCGACATTATTTAATGTCTACATGTCCCCATTGGAGGAGGTTGTCAATCCGTTCGGAGTTAAAATCATCAGCTACGCTGATGACACTCAATTAGTGGTGTCTCTATCTCACCCAAACCAAGAACCATCGGACCTATATAACTGTCTGGCAGAAATACAAGGATGGATGAATAGCTCGTCACTGAAGCTTAATGGTTCAAAGACTGATATTCTCCTCCTTGGCCAGAAGGGGCTCTTCCGCCCTCCGAACATCTGGCCCCCTTGCCTGGGTGAACCCCCTGCCCCTAAGTCTGAGATTAAGAGCCTGGGAATTTGGCTTGTAAAAGACCTGTCTTTCAAGACTCAAGCCAAAAAAATAGCTGGGACTTGTTTTGGGCTCCTCAAATCGATCAGGAAGATTCTGCCCTTACTTCCTCCTGCCTCCCAGAAACTGTTAATTCAAGACCTCATTGTCTCAAGGCTGGATTACAGCAATACCATCTATCTGGGTGCTCCCGAGTCAACCCTCAATAAACTGCAAAGGATCCAGAACGCCGCGGCCCGGATCCTTACCAATACCCCGTCCAGATCTTCGACCAAACCAGCCCTGAAACACCTCCACTGGCTTCCAGTGAGAGAGCGAGTGAAGTTCAAAGCTCTCTGTTTGTCTCACAAACTTCTGCAGGATAAGGGCCCCCCATCCTAAAAAAATTCATCAGGCCCTACAAAGCCTCAAGATCCCTCCGATCTGATCAGGAATACCTTATCACCATCCCTAGAGTGAAGAAGGTGCGCACGGGTGGACGGCGTTTTTCTGTTAACACAGCCCGCCTTTGGAATTCCCTCCCCCGTGATCTTAGGATGGAACCAGACTACCTCCGATTCAGGAAGCGGCTGAAAACGCACCTTTTCCCCTGATCTGCCTCCCTCCCTGTTATCCTTAGCAGTTTGGATCTTAGCGCTGGGATACCTACGGGTGACTACGCGCTTTACAAAATCTAATAATAATAATTTTCATGGAATATGTTCAGCCTCTCCATAAGCAGCTGCTGCACATTAAGGTTCCTTGCCATAACTGTGCAGACAATACTCAAGTGATGCTTCACTTATAGAAATCTCTCTTAAAGATCATAGAACAGCTGAGTTTCCATTCTGGTCAATCCAAGTCTTTATGGATGAAAATTGCCTTAGCCCTATTGCAGCCAAAACAGAGGAGGTTATTTAGACCTCAGCTGGTTTCTTGTCAGCCAGCCAGGTCAGCAGAGGCCCACCATATTATCAGATTCCCACCTGTTTTGCAGGGATATCACTGCTCTATGCGCATCTACCATTGTGGCGGCTGCACAGAAGGCAGAGAAGTAGGTTGAGAATGTTCCATGGTGTTTTGATCCTGCTCTGCAAACCTTTTTTGTTTTTCAGGAGCAAACCCAAAAGCAGGGTCTTGTTTCTGAAAAAAATATCAAGGCCCTGATGCTTTGGTAGTTTTTTCCTAGCCCCCTAGGAAGGGTTGTATTATTTCCTAATTAGAAGTGCCAGGCATTTCCTAGTGGTTCTAAACAGGAAAACAGTACATTGGAAGGACAGCCATATGGGGGCAGGCTGCCACTCAAAGGTTTCTTGAGCTACGCTGCTGGAAACTTGGTTCTTCCCCTAACTATCAATAGAGCAGGCCATCGTTGAATCATATTTAGGGCATAGGATCTGTTCCATCAAACTCCACCAAGCTCTAAATGAGGACCTGAGTTGCTACTGGTGGGAAGAAATGCCTTTCTAAAAAAAGATGAAAAACAGGTACCGGGCATTTGAAGTAAATAACTCTGAAATTGTGTCCGAAGACAAGGTGAAGACTCCTGAAGTCTACCTTGATGTTTGTGTACCTATGCTTAGTCAGGTGAATCTAATTGTTCCTTGTGAGAAATTGGGTTCTTTGTTGATTGGGGTGTTAACACTGATCAAGCAACAGCCACAATCCCTGTCATGGTGAACCACAAAAGTCACTAAATTAATCTATGCTTAACCCTCTGGTTGCTAGGCACAAAACAGTCAGGCATTACTTATGGGCAATGTGCAAAGTATTTATGCAGCACACAAACAGTAATAAACTGAACACACAACACAAGAAAAATCCCACGCCAATTTAGAATAATAGAGTGACTTTTAACAAAATATTTGACACAAAAATGACAAATATCCAATCAGTAGAAACAGAGTTATGAATTTTTAAAGTTTAAGATAAAAAATAGCACCTTAAAAATCAATGTGTCAACTACGGACATCTAGTCGAAAAATATGGCTGACTGAGATGGAGTGCAAGTCGGATACAAGAAGTGGGTTGAGCCCAGTCGGTGCTTACCTTTGGATTTAGAATAAATTTGAAGAAAAATGTTCTGAGAAAGTAAAGTTCAGTGGGGCAAGGCTGGAGGTTGTGTCCGAGGAGGGAGTGTCGTCATCTTCGGTGAGCTGCTGAACAGAGCCATGGTGAAGATTTTTTCACTTGGACATAGTCACTTTTTTGGAAGTTGAATATCTCCAGAGTTCCACGAGGCCGGATACCCCTTCGTCAAAAGAGCATTGAACTGGATTTGCTGCTGTGGGGAAGAATGTAGCTGGAGCGGCCATGAAGCCAGGCCGTACAGCAATGCACCTTCAGCAGATAGACGAACAGGCTGGTCCTGGTCTCTCCTCGATTATTAGAATTAGGGGGAGCTAACTAAGCAGGAGGGAGCCTGTTTCGCCCTGCCGACACCGCCAAGAGTCATCCTTGCACCGGATAACCCGCGGGGGGCTTACCTTTGCTGCCGCCACCGCCAAGAGTCCCAGCACGCCAACAACAGCGCCACCGCCCCGGGACTACAATTCCCGGCAGCCTTAGCAGGCAAAGGGCGGGCCGTCTGTGGCCGTTAGGGGTCGACAGAGGCTGGGCTGGGCCCCCCACCCAAGCTTCTGATTGAGGTGAGTGAAAAATCAACTACAATGAGAAAACGTACAGTTACCACTGCCATCTCGGGTTCTAAGAGTTCCTCAACCACTGCTTTTGAAAGCTTACTTGAAAATGCTGTTAATATGGTTACCTCCGAAATAGAAATGACTGAGAGGAGACTTTCTATGGGCTAATCGTTACCTCATTTATATATCCCTTATGGGCCAGAGAAGGGTGGTTAAACAATGCCTCCCCCATTATCACCCACCGTAATCATCAATAACTCAATCCATCATGAAAAGTTACTTGTGGGCCCTGAGTCTGGACAAAATGCTGCAAAATCTTTAGATTGCCTACAGGGTCCCCAAGACAATAATAATGTCACCAATTCAGTTCCAACTACAAAAAGCTTGGGGGAGAAAATGAAGAGAGGTCTATCAAAGATGACTGATAATAAAAGGAAACAACCACCCCGCCAAAAATCTCAACCTACTCCTTTGAGTATGTGGACACGTGGAGCTACTGGATTAAGCGGGACATCAGTCAGCTCTACTGTGCAAATAAATGATAGCACTGTAGATTTGCCCGTAACTGAAGCTGAAGCTGCATCTAAATCGATTTGGAAACCGAGACAATACCTGCAAACGGCGTACAAGGAAGGCCAAATGGAAATTTAATTGACACTATAGTGGACTCTACTTTTGAGCGTTTGAAAAATCTAATGGATAAACAATTTAATGCTATTTTGAAACGTTTAGATAGATTAGAAAGCTTGGTAAAGAAAGAGGATGCTAAAAGAAAAGGGGCTACTATGATTGACCAAATTAGGGGTGAACGGCTCCTAAAAAACATGAAATTAATAAGGGCATTGTGGGTGAAAATGGCCAATGTATATTTCTCCTTGTGCTAATAACATATGTGAAAAATGTGGTAGCAACAAGAATAGCCTGTTATCTAGTTCTACGCCTAGCCTTATGGCTAACAGGTCACCTTTGCTAAATAGACCTATTGAGAACAGGCATTCTAGCTCATTATACAAACCCACATTAGCAACCCCTGTATTGCCTGCCCCTATCTCTGCGAAACCGGTTATTGATTTGACTAGTAACCCCAATCCTGTGGTACAGGCTGTAAAAACCTCCGAGGTTGTTCTCCATTTACCCCTTGAAGCATGTCCTTACGTTTTAATTCTTGCGGGAGTACCCCCACTGAAGAAAGACCAGACTGAGTCCTGGGACCAACTAAAAAATAAGTGTATGGATTGGTTATCCAGGTACAAGGGGACAGGGTGGGAAATTGCTAATGAAATTTTGATGGTGCGATGGGTGGGATGGGTGGAACCGGCAGATAAGAACATCATGGGTGACTGTATAGTCGTGAATTTTAGGCCCCTTCCCTGGTGAAATGGATATTGGATGGCCAAATTAACCATAATAGTATTCCAACCCTCATAACCTCGCTACCCTTGGGCTTTTTTTTACAGACCCCCCCAGAGAGTTTGTAACTTGGATACCCAGATATATACTACACATAACCGGTTCACCGTTTTGTCTGACCGTGAGAGACAGGATTGACAATTGAATAATCGATCAACTACGGTAGTAGGACCAATGGAATCATCAATGACCCATCCAGTTGATATTGAACCAAGGTCTCTAGATATCACCCAAAAAATCTCCCAGGCAGAATCACTATCAGCCTGCCCGGCTGATATTGAACTTGGATCTTTAGACCAAAACTTAAAGGTACTTAGTTGGAACATTGCAGCTCTAAAATCCAAATTGAATATAGAGGAGTGGATTAATTGGGTTAGTAAATACGATATTTTAATGTTTCAAAAGACATTGTGTACCAGTGATCTGTTTCTCGAGGGATTTGTATTCTATATTAGTATTGTACCCAGGCCTGAATCTGGTCGACCCAGTGAAGGGTTATCCACATGGTTAAAGATTAAAGCTGGGAGTAGTACAAAATCCCTAGAGACAAATGATGGGAATTTTCAGGCTATGATCTATTCCCATTGAATTAGGATATGATTAGTTAATTTTTATAATAATGATTTTACATCGTCACCCAATAGGAATTTTATTCCTTTGTTTGATTTTATTGATAGTCTGGTAGATGAACAGAGGTATGGCAAACTGGATGGAATCCTTTTAGGGGGGATTTCAATGCCCACTTGTATAGTACAATCGATAACTCTGTTGTTACATCTGTAAGGGTAACCTCGTGTAAAAGAGGGGAAGAACTGTATAATTACCTATCCACCCGGGACTTAATTGATGTCATGGACAAGGTTGGTTACGAGTCAGACACGGGCCCATTGCCTACCTATAGAGGTCGCGGCTGCTCATCTATCATAGACTATGTTTTTATATCTTCTTTTCTTGAAAATTGTCCAGTTAAGGCTGAGATTGCAGATACTACTTATAGTGACCATAACCCAATTTTAACAATTATTAGATTTTTTAATAATTTTATAAGCCGGAAGGAAATAGGGGCTAAGAACCTGGTGGCATCGACCGACAAACTTAAAGTGATTTGGAAGGGCATAGATAATAAAGCTCTACTCGCACGTACGATAAAATCCTACCCCCTATTGGTGGAGACGTGCTTGTCGAGTAGCCATTCAGATACAGAAATTGTTCAGGCATTTATCGGGCTATGTACTGGCATCAAACATGAAATCTCAAAACCCGTTATGAATTTGAGTAAGAACCCCAGATGGTTCGACAGCACTTGCTCCCGGGCCAACAGGGAACTTCGTGAAGCATAAGCTGACAAACCCAGGGACATAGCCTTGGTGTGGGCACGGAGAGCGTATTTTAAGAAAGTAATCAAATTACGCTTGGATGAGATATTGAAGGGATGGTGGGATTCTCTTGCTTGTGCCGCCTCACTTAAAGATGTAACTGGTTTTTGGAATGAAGTAAAGGCCATGAGGTCTATGGGTATGAACATCACTTCCATAGTTTGCAATATATCGAGCGAGTCCTGGGAGGAGCATTTTGCAAATATATATACAGCCCCTATATCGACCGCTAATAGCTATTACCCAGTTGCAAAAGTGGCTATATCAATAATTGAAGTTGAGGATGCCATATATCAAAGTGCAGGGAATAAAGCACCAGGTTCTGACGGATTGTCAATTGATCTTATTACATCCGAACCTGACTTCTGGTCCCCTCTTTTATGCAATGTTTTTAACAGTTTAACTAATACAGTAATTCCAAACACTTGGTCAACTAGGATCATTGTGCCCATTTTTAAGAAGGGGGATAGATCCAATCCCAGCTGTTACTGCCCTATATCCTTGATTGATAACACGTTGAAGATCTTGGGTAGGGTTGTTTTTAATAAAATTAAGAATTGGGCAGAAGACAACCAAATTTTAAGCTATTGTCAGCTAGGTTTTAGGAGCAGCGTTGGGACCGTGGAACAGTGTTTGAATCTAAACCTCATACTGGGTAAATATACGTTTGCCAAAAAAGTTCCACTATACTTGGGTTTTATGGATTTATCCTCAGCCTTTGATTTTGTTAACAGATCACGGTTATGGAGATGCTTTTAAATTATGGGTTGGATGAGGCACTTGTTATTTTTTTGGCGTATTTGCACAGAGACTTGAAAGCAAGGGTTAGGATAAGCAATGAAGGGGATGTTTCTGGGGACATTTTAATTGGTAGAGGGGTTAGACAAGGCTGTGTCTTGGCCCCTCTACTTTTTATCCTTTATATAAATGAATTACATAATTATTTGTCCAAACTAACAAGTGATGTACCGAAAATTAATGGAAAATTGCTGCCCGTACTTCTGTACGCGGATGATGCGGTCCTTATGGGCCGCACACCAAAAGCACTGTGCACTTTAATTATGGGTTTTGTGTCCTTCATGGCAGACCTGGACCTTTGCACCAATTTTAAAAAATCATATATAATGTCCTGTGGGCCAAAAAACACTGCATTGACCATATTACCTCGTGAAATGACTCCCTAAAATGCACTAGTACTTTCCCTTATTTGGGTTTAGTCTTTTCTGACGCAGGAACATGGCACAACCATGTAGTCCATGGCAGAAATAAACTTGGAAAAGCTGTTAATTCCATTATTAGTTTACGACAGCCCAAACAGGCAGAGGTGGTGATACCCTTACTACAGATTTACAAATCCCAATGTGTACCAAAGGCTACGTATGGTGCCGAAGTGTGGGGGTATGTGAATTGCAGCGGGATCCAAATCGAGGAAAATAGATTTTGCAGAAAAGTTCTTGGGGCACAAATATCCTCGTCAAATTATATATGCCATAAAGAACTGAATCTAGATTATGTGGAGGATTTTAATAAATCCCGGCCAGCGTTATTCTGGATACAATTATGACACAACCCCGCCGCGATTTTAAGACAGGAGATAATCACAGATTGCCTTAAATGCGAGAAGGGTAGCAGCATTCCTTGGCTAGCCTCAGTAAAAAACTGTCTATTAAGTGTGAAGCTGGAACATACTTTCTCCATCCATCAGTAACAGATGGTATAAGTTTAAAAACAGTGAGGGGAGCATTGTACGATTTATATCGTAAGGAAAGAGGAGTCATTTAGTACTGTAAACCATCAATTATTAGATACATCCCTATCCTGGTGTCATCTGGTAATGAACATCATATGCCGCAGGATTATTTTAGGAAAAACATCAGGAGATGGAACAGGAGCTTACTTTTCCGCCTTAGGGATGGCAGTATAAAATACTCACTTTGTTTCCCCCTTGGTTTTAATAATAACCTAGAGAAGTTGTGCTGTCCATGTGGCTCCGGCTGTAAACAAACATTGTTAAATTTTTTACTTTTTTGTACATTTTTTGTCAGATATACCCAACACTATTTAGTTCCTTATTTTAAGGCACATGCCATTACTGATTTTAATCTGGCATATCATGAAATTTTGCAGCTGGGGAACGATGAGTTGATTTTCCGAGTAAGTTCTTTTCTGCAAACTGTGGTACGTTCTTGAGCTTCCATGAACGATCCTTGAAATATGCAGCATATATGCACATTGTACTTTTTAAGCCTATATGGCGCTTATTAATATTATTTGGTTTTTATGAAATGTGTTTTGTTGATTGAAATATTGTACACTGTAGCACTTTATTTATGGAATATGTTGTTCTTTATAGGACTCAACCTATGGACAAATTGCCCATCTTGCACATTTGTCTAAATTCATAAATTTGCGATTTTTGCACTATGCAGCTGCTAGTTTTGCTGCTTGTTAAATGCACGCACAGCACTTTATTTGCATAATTTTTGTCATTTTTTGCATTTTGGCTTTATGCTACTAATGACATTAGATTTGGAATGCCCAATCCCATTCTCCTACCTTTTTTGTATTTTTTTTTTTTTAAACAGATTTTGTTGACAGATCACAAACAAATCGCAGAGCTCTGTACCCCAGAGGTATCTGCCAGTCAAATGTAGACATGAGTCACAACGCAATCCGTCTTGACATTTTACATAGGTAATAGAAGAACTTAATTTATGCAATGAACAGCCCTCCTTCCCACCCCTCCCCCCCCAAATGCCCCTCCCGCCCTCCCGGATCCCCCCCCACACACGGTTACTAACTTTTCGGCAATCAGCACACACACATCCATCGACGCAACACTCTCAAACGTCAAGTATTGGGTCCAGGTCCGGCGGAGGTTCGAGCCATAGACCCCTGAAGTCGGCCCAGCGTTTCCAAATTTTATAGTGCTTACGTGGGCATCCCCGGGCCAGAAATATGGGCTTCTCCATCCCCATGCAAAAATCTAGTTCTCTCTTCCACCCCACTAGTGACAGGGCCCTCGGGTCCTTCCACGCCCTGGCTATATCTCTTTTGGCTACTGTGAGCCCCAATAGCAGTAAGTGTCTCTTGTAGAGGTTACCCCCCCACCCCATCCATCACATGCAAGAGGCCTAATTGTGGTGTACGTGGGAGCACCCACCCCAGAGCCTCGTCTAATCCATTCCATACCCCGTTCCAGAACCTGTCTAAGTGGCTACAACTCCACACCGTGTGCAGGAATGTTCCCTCCTCCTGGCCACATCTAGTACAATCCAGAGATGCAATGAGGCCCGCCCGCCACGGCCTCCGCCTAGTAAAATAGACCCTATGTAGGTATTTAAATTGGATAAGCCTAAGGCGGACAGATATGGCAGCGCCTCTAGGGCTCGTGAGAGCCTCATTCCAGTCCTCTTCCTCCAGTGTTCCAATGTCTTCCTCCCAAGTCTCCCTCAGCTTCTGCAATGTGGAGGAGCAATGTATGATCAGGGACTGGTATATGCGTGACATTTTTTTGGTTTCTATATCGCCCATGAAAACCCTAGCTTCCAGGGGGCTAAACTCAGGAAGGGAGGTCAACCCCTCCAGGTACGGGATCAGAGCATGGCGGAGCTGTAGGTACCTCAAAAATTGGGTGTGGGGCATATTATATTCTGTACTCAGTTCCTGGAATGACTTAAGTCACGTTCCTGACATGACATCCCCCAATTTAGATATCCCTATGGGGTCCCATCCCGTAAAGCCCTGCAGTGTTGCCAGGCCGGGTAGGCGGCCGTTACGCCAAAGGGGGGTTTCTTCGGTCAGGGTCCGTCACCACCCCATTCTACGCAGAGCCTGCCTCCAAATGTCAAACACTACCTGTGTAACAAGTGGCAGCGCCTTACGCCTCTGTGCCGCATATAGAATAGTGTGTAGTGTGTGAGGTTCCATCAGAAACCGCTCCAGGGCGTAGGCTGGGTCTCCCCTGTCCCCATACCACCATTGATTCAATACTAGGAGATGCGGAGCTTGGTAATAGGAGAGGACATCAGAGGTCGCCAAGCCACCACTATACGTTGACCTAAAGCACGTGGGCAGCGCCACCCGAACCGAGCCGCCCACCCAAAGAAAGTGTCCTAGAACAGAATCCACCTGTTTAAACCAATGATGTGGGATGTGATAGGGGTGGTTTTGCAGTTGGTAGAGCAGCTGAGGCAGGGCCACCATTTTAAAAATGGCCAATCTGCCATATATAGTCAGGGGCATGCGGGACCACGTTTTAATATCTGCCCGAGCCCTCTCCCAGACCGGTGCCACATTCCGCTCCCAAGATACCTCGGGAATCTCTGACAGGAACACCCCCAGATATTTGATGCCCCCGACTGCTACCTGTAGCGCCGAGGCCCAGTCCCCCTCCACCGGGCCACTCCCGAATACCCAAAGTGTAGATTTACGTGGGTTCATGTACAGCCCCGAAGTCTCGCCAAAGATCTGAAGGATGCGCAAGAGACGGGGCCCGACCTATTGAGGTCCGTTAAAAAGAACAGGACGTCATCCGCATATAACCCTATTCTATCCGACAGGCCGTGCTCCCATTCCAACCCCTTCATCTGCGCATCCATCCGTACCCATGCAGTCAGTGGCTCCATGGCCAATGCGAAGAGGTAGGGCGAGAGGGGGCAGCCCTGCCTGGTACCCCTCCGGATAGCAAAATTCGAGGACGAGACCCCCGCCACCCTGACCGAAGCCGTCCAATCAGTGTATAGCAATCTCAAATAGGACATAAAGTGGAGTCCAAGGTTTAGCCGGGGCAGGAGCGAGAACAAGTACGACCAGCTTAATGAATCAAACGCCCTGTCCATGTCGGCCAGAAAAAGCGCCGCCTGCACCCCCGCCGACCGAACTGCTGCTACCGCAACATGAGCCCGCCTGATATTATGCCGTGTCGCCCGTTGAGACATAAAGCCAGCCTGGTCAGGGTGTATGAGATGTGCAATGTACGGCAATAACCTATTAGCCAACGCCTTGGCCAATACTTTGGCCTCTATATTTAAGAGGGAAATCGGGCGGTGCAAGGCATGCTGCTCCGGGGGCCGACCGAGCTTGTGAAACACCACTACCTCAGCGTGTCTCCAGTCCGGAGGTAGGCAGCCTCAATCTGGGGCCTCCTCCACCACCGCCTTATAATGGGCCCCGAATTGTAGATGACATTTTTCGAAGAATTCACTGGGGAACCCATTGGGGCCGGGAGCCTTGCCAGTGTTCAGCTCACCCAGGGCGGCACCCAGCTCCTCCTCCGTTAACGGGAGTTCAAGGCGGTCTCGTGCTTCATCTGAAACCGCGCGCTGTGGCAGATCTGCTATAAACTTGTCGACTAATTCTGCGGAGAGGCATTCTTTCAGGGCATATAAGTCTGCGTAATAGGCAGCAAAGCCCTCAGCGAGCTCCTTGGGATCTGTGATGGGGGACCCAGTGTCATCTTGAATCCTCGGGAGGGTCTGAGTCTGAAATATGCCCTGACACAGTCTGTGTAGCATTGTCCCTGATTTGTCGCCCCATTGGTATACTCTACTACGGGTCGCCAGCCACAACTGTCGCGCCTCATCCAACAATAGAGAGGCATAGGACTGCTGTGCCAGCAAGAGCTGCCCAACCGTCTGGTCCTCCCCCTCAACCCCGCCGCGATGCTCCAGTTCCCTGATCTCCGCCTCAGCTTGGACTAAAGTCGCCCTGCGCCTCCTTCGAGCCGCCGCACACCACGCAATATCGATTCCCCGCAATGTGGGTTTCATTGCCTCCCAGAGCGTCGTCGCATCCGCCACCGTCCCTACAATCTCGGACAGGTAGTGAGCTATGGCCTCACTCATATGCTTTTGGTAGTCTACTAATTGCAGATGCCAAATGGAGAGATGCCAGCGAAACGGCTGTCTCCGCCTATCCAAACAGATGTCTATAGCAGTGGGGGAGTGGTCCGACAGCCCACGCGGCAGAATATCTGCGGCCTCCACTCTACCTATTGTCGCCCTGGGAACAAATATGTAATTCAGCCTAGAGAAGGATCTATGAACCGCGGAGAGAAAAGTATATTCTCCATGCATGTGCCTCCAGGTATCCACCCAATTCAGGTTCCTTATCATGTCACTCAGTTTGGTGGGACTAGCTGCCACACTCCCTCCCCCAGGCCGGCGCCTATCTTGAGCACTGTCCATTACATCATTCCAATCCCCACCCACCACTGCAAGTACATTCGGGATGTTTGCCCACACAGCAAAAATCTTCTCAACGAGGGACCACTGTAGAGGGGGTGGGGCTTACACACAACCCAGCACAATAGGCTCCTCCCCTAATGTACCTTGAATAAATATATAGCGGCCCTGCGTATCTAGCCAATGAGTGGAATGGACATATGGAACCCTGCGGTGCACTAAAATGGCCACCCCCTAGACCCTTTTGTAAACCCTGCGTGAAAGACCTGATGATAGCCAAATCGTTCGAGGCATAATGTTTTATTACCCAGGAGATTTGTTTCCTGCAACATCACTATATCAGCCCCGCCTTCTTTGCCCGCCGCAGTACAGCCCCCCGTTTTATCTTATTCAGCACTCCCCTCACATTCCAGCTGAGGACGCGAATAGAGTCCCCGGGCCCACTGACCCTACTATCCGAGCACGACATCAAGGACCACCTTGATCAAAGAGCCACAATACGCGCCATGAAGGTGTACACTCGACCACCAATGCTACGTTGCCAGAACCGTGTGTCTCCCCCCAATCCAACCTCAAACAGCCCACCCTGCCCTCAACTCCCTTCCCCACCCCATACCTCAAGAAACAATGAAGTACCTGTCGCGGTGTAGCGGGGCCTCCACCCCCAACATGAGGTTGAGGACCCTCCACGCCAATGAATCCCCATAGAACTACCCTACCCCCGGACAACCCTCAACTACCAACCCACAACTGGGGGAACCCCCCGCCTGTGATTAACCTTCCCTCCACCCTGGCTACCCTTGATGCACCTACCAAAATATCTGTATACTCCAACAATATTTCGCACCCATACGGTCGGGGGCCTATTGTACCCAAGGGTATGGCACACCATCACAGAGGGCATTTGCAATATATCAACAGTATGTCCCTGGAAACATTCAGGTGCCCTTCTTCGGATTTCCGGCTGCTTCTTTCTCCTTCTCTGAGGCATTGCCCGATGTGGATCGCTGCCTGGACCTGGACCTCCAGTTGTCTTTACGCTGTGTCCCCCGGGGGGGCCGTGCCTGTGTTCCACTGTGAGAGGTGTCAGAGTCCAGCCCCGGAGGTGTATTCACTTACACTGGCACCGTTTCGTCCGTCCAGGCGAACACCTCTTCTGGGGATTCAAAGAAGTGGGTGCGGGATTGAAACACGACCCGAAGGCGGGCCGGGTAGAGCAGGGCAAACGGTATTTTCAGGTCATGCAGCCGAGCCTTGGCTGCCGTAAAAGACTGCCGTTGTTGCTGTACCATACGAGTATAGTCTGGGAAGACCAGGACACGGCGATTGTCATACAGCAATGGTTCCTTCGCTCTGGCCTGTTGTAGGGTTATGTCTCTATCGTGGTAATTTAAGAGCTTGGCAATCACAGGCAGCGGCCTTGCCCCCACTGGCGGTTTTTGCATCAGAGCCCGATGCGCCCGCTCAATTACAAAGCATCTAGACAAGGTGTCTGGAGAGAGCCAGCTCTCGAGCCACTGCGCCAGGAAGCCCTCCATGTTGCCCTTTTCGCAGCCCTCCGGCAGGCCGACAAAGCGTAGGTTGTTGCACCTGGCGCGTCCCTCCGCATCCTCCACACGAATGGCCAGACCCTTCTGAACTGATTTCAGGCTGGCCACCTTGCGCTTCAGGGTCACAATATTGTCTTCTGCCCCGGAGATACGTGTCTCAGCCTCCGTAATGCGGGATACAGCATTCCGCAGATCCTGGCGCAGCAGTGTAACATCAGATCCCACCGCCCCTATCTTTGCCTTCAACATGTCCCGTGACTGGGTGATGGCCGCCATGAGGGACGCATTGTACGGGCCGGCATCATGATGTCCTCCCGAGGCCCCCGCACCGCCACTGGGCCCCGTAAACTTATCAATCGGGCCATGCTAGGGGGGCCCCCCACCACCTGCACCGCGCGTCATAACGGCCTGGATGCCGCCTCACAGAATCACGCCGTCAAATCCACCAGGAGCGTAGCCGGCAGCACCACCCAAGGTTCCACCGCGGCCCGGCCCGTTCTGGCCGCCGAGGATCCGTTCGAGGATCCCCTCCGATGTCGCTATGGCCAATAGGGTCTCCAGTCTACTCCCCCCGCTCCCAGGGCCGCACACTCCTTATTGGCTGCAGTTAATGGCCGACCCGGCCGCCGCCCAACTGGTCCCAGGCCCCCCAAAGAATTGCTGTCCGCAGGGCCTCCCCATGCCTGGGGGTCACCGCGCACCTCCTTACTGTCTTGGCCGTCCGACCGACGCCATCTGGGGAGATCCGCCACCAGGCCTGGGCCGGGAGCTGCCCCGGGGGAGCTCCAATCTCAAGCTCCCTGCCCGGCTGTCCAGGCCAGGCTCCACTGCCCTCGCCCCTCGCCGGAACCAGGGGCCCGCCGGCCACCCGACAACTTCGCTGGCTGCAAAGGCCCCAGATGCTGCTGTGAGGGTCACTCGTGTCTGATGCAGGCCCCTTTCTGTTCGGGCTCACTCCACCAGGGCTGTGCCCCCAGCGCCGTCGCACATCCACCACCGGGACTCGTGAAAATCGAGGTCCCTGGCTGCAGCCGGTGGCACAGGCCGCAATCCCCACCGCCACTACCGTCCAGCCCCCAGTGCTCCACGTCGATCGGGGCCTCTCTGGTGGGGCGTCTCTCGTGTCCGGCCAACGCTGTCCGGGAAAGTCCTCCGCCAATCTGGGGGCCGGGAGCCGCTCCGGGGGGGGCGCCCCTGCCCCGAGGATTCTGTCCCACTGCCCTCTCGTCACTCTAGGGCCTAGGGTCCGCCTGTCGCCCCAGATTCGCCGCTGCCGATGAAGGGCCTCAGCTGCTGCCACCAGGATCTCCGGGCCGACCGCCAACCCCCTCCGATGCGGGCCCGCTCCTCTCTGCCCGCGCCCAGACGCCTCCGCTCGCCCTCAGCCGGGACTTGTGAAACTCGAGATCCCCGGCTGCGGCTGTCCGCAAAGGCAGCTCCGCTCTCGGCTGCCACCACCAGGCCCCCCACTCGCCAGATCAGCCGAAACTTTACCAGTGGGGTGCCGCTAGGTTCCGATAGAGGATTCTACCCTCTGGGTCGCTCTAGAGTGAGGAAGGCAGGATAAATAGGCAGATATCTTGCTTGCGGGGACGGAGCTCTGTTAAGCTATGTCCGCCATGCTGGCTTCCCTGGCCACGCCCCTCCTTTTATGTATTTTTAAATGTGCCTATGATGATTGTATACTTTTATGTCCTATTGGTGGTGATGATTTGTACTTTTATGGATACTTATCTGAATAAAGATTATTTGGACTTTGAACTTTGATTATTAGAATAGTTTTTAGCCAAAAATATTTTAAGTCCCAAGTTTTGGATCTTGCCTAGCTGGCCATCTTTAGTACCACCACTAAGTATCCAGTAATGGAGGGGTACCACTTGGGGGGTTAGGACTCACTCGGGGTGGGTCCAGGTGTGAGTTCAAGATGGTTGGAGCCTTTTCTGTCCCTGACACTGATCAGCAGGCCAGCCAACTAGCCTTTTGAGTCACTCTGGTAGTCCTGGGTTGAGAAGTGAACAGGGTCCAAGGAGCAAGACAGGCCTCTGAGGGTTCAAGGCAGGTTTCAGGCAGCAGAGCAGTCCTTCCAGGTGCAGCAAAGCAGTCTTCTGAATTGCACAGCATGTTACAGCAGCAGACAGCGCTTAGAGACCCCTGGGTGATAAGGCGCTCTACAAATCAAAAATACAAATACAAATACAAATACAATCCTCTGAAAGGCCTTCTGCAGATCCAGAAAGCAGACTGATGAGTAGGGCTGAAGGTCCTAGTCCTGACTTCAAGCTGGCTGCATGAACAATGCAGGAGTGACAAGTCCTTTGTGTGAAGGCAGAGCACAACCTATACAGTTGCAAGTGGGGCTGAGCCCAGCTCCGCCCCCTTTCTGGCCAGTGATGATCCATCAGGCATATCTAATCCCCCTGTTGTGTGGCTGTCCGGGAGGAATAAATAAAGTCCAACTGCCAACTACACCTAGTCATGTGACCCAGGAACAGTCTGTAGGCACAAAATAGTTAGGACAGGACCGGAAACTAACAACTTTCTAAAAGTGGCATTTCAAAATTGCAACTTAAAATCTGACTTTACCAATAAAAGGGAATTTTTTATTACAATTTCTCAGACATCAAACCTGAAAAGTCTATCTGTCCTCAATCAAATGTTAGTACTTATTAAATGTAATAAGGCAATCCAATGTCATCCTATGGTAGTGGTAAGCCTCACAGTAGTGACACATGAATTTAGGAGTTTTCACTGCCGGGACATGTAAATGGTAAGAGTACATGTTCAACCTTTTAGTTACAGTGCATCCTGTCCTACAGGCTACCTAGGGTCCACCATAGGGGTGACATATGCAATAAAAGGGGTGTTTAAGGCTTGGCAAGGAGGCTAGATTGTCAAGTCGAATTGGCAGCTTAAAACTGCATACAGGATGCAATGGCAGGCATGGGACATAATTTAAGGGGGTGGCACAATAAGTGTTACAGTCCTACTAGTGACATTTATTTTACAAGCTCTTGGTATTTTGTATACCACTTTACTAACAACTTATACGTAGATGAAATATGGCAATCAAGTGTAAGCCAATTTTACCATGGTTTAGGGAGAGAGCACTAGCATTTTAGCACTGTTTAGCAGTGGTAGAGTGCAAGAAGTCCTAAGGCCAATAAAAAAGTATTCAGCAAAAATAGGAGGGGTGAAGGCAAAACATTTGGGGGTGACCCTTCAGGGAGGGCCAAGACCAACATTCCTTTAGCCCACATGCATTTAAAATTGCTGAGAAGAGACCAACCTCTAATATAGGAGTAAGTACCATTATTGGGTCAAAACATATCTATTGACGTTTCCTGTTTGTGTACACAAAAGAAGGCAATTTCCATTTGCAGTTTGCACCCTTCCAAAGTAAAACCAAATCACACCGATACAAAAGTCATGCACTGCCTTCTGGTTTAGGCGTAAGCAATGTTTTAATCGTAACCCAGACTCATAAAACGCTGTTTGGCACTGCATCAGTTATCTGAAAAACCGATCACAGATTTATCAAATCCATGTGTCGGCTATGCCAACCCCGCCCCCATGATAAAGAAAGTCCAGTCATGAGGGACATTTTTCACCTAGGCATATCTCATTGTGGAATGCATTGCCGGAACATTTAAGATTCAGCAGCTAAATTCTGCCCTTTAAAAAGCATAAAGAGTATTAGAACCTACTTCCTTTGACAGATAGCAACTGTCCCTCTGCATTTCCCACCTATTATGAGAGATTACTGTTGTCACTCTCTATCAGGGGATGGATGCATGTTCTGCAGTTTTAACACTTAGAAATAACAATGACCATGATGGCCCCAGGCAGTAATGAACCCCAATAAACTCAGGCAGTCCCAATCAGCAATGAGCCTAAACAGCCACAGTGCAGGATCACTCTGTAACCGATCATGGACCTGAGTAGAGAATCATGTAATGTCTAGGTCCTCACAGAGACTGCTGTTTTATGCATATTTCCACTTGCACTTTGTTTCATCCCTGGGCACTGGACTTCTTTTTCTTAATACATAACACACACACTGGGGTTGTTTCTAGATAAATACTAGAGGCAGTCCTGCCCTACATACAGAATAGGGGGACCTCCTGTATAGTGTTGTATATTAGATGTGTGTGTCGCGCAAAGGGTTTTTGTACTCTTTAATCCACTGCCAGACACTCCCTGCCCCTTTATCTCTCTCCTGCAGGTTCCTGCATTCTCTCTTGGTGCCGGTTCTTCTGTTTTTTTCTTCCTCCTTCTTTCCCATTCGTGTGTTTTTCCCTCTCTTGCTCTTGGGAAATGTCTAATGAGGAAAAATAGGTGTCGGCCCCAAAAATGAGTGCTGGTGGCCCCCATTGGCAGCACCAGCTCAAATTAAGCACTGCTTGCTGAAAGGAAAAGAAAATATCCTGCTTTAAAGTAAAATACTATATTTCGTGACAAATCAAATGCACAGATCCTGCCTCTTCAAAAGTACTCAGCATTTTATGGTGATTAATATGGATGAGTTCAAACGTGTAGCATAATTGTTTAGTTGATGAAAAGTATATTTTTGTTGATTTAGTTTTATTGTCCTGACAAGACCTCTGAATAATGGACGCTTGGAAGTGCTCATAGACTCATCCTAAATCCTTTTTCTCTGACGTTTGCTATCACAAAAACATATATTATTTGTTTTAATTAATACAAATATAAAACCTCAGATAAGAAACACTTATGGTTGCCCACTGGGATGCATCTCTTGTCTTCCTTTGGCCACCACTCCACAAGCTGATTTGGTGAATGTATTTTGCAAATAATTAATGTTATGGCTCTCAAAACTCTGTGAAAGCATGGACCATAAACAGTGGTTGTACAAAACTTGCAGACTCGAGTAGTGGACCTACCCCAGTTTTAGCAAAGGCCTGATCGGTAGTTTGAAGAATTGTACTCCATCCGCCAGGGTATTTATTTATTTATTTGAAGGTTTTATATAGACCATTGCGGGTATCAGAGCGCTTTACATGTCATATGTTGGAAACAAGAATAGGGTAGCGGAGGACGATGTTAAGCCTGCCACGCTGATGGATTACCACTGGCCCAACTTTGGCCCAACTTTTGACTGCCTTCTAAGATCAGTTGAAGCGTACATCATGGACCTGAAACAGATGAGCACAGTGGGCATACGTAACTATTATCGGATGGGGGAGGGCGGGGCTCACTGATGCTAAAAGTCTTACGACTGCTGTCAGTTGTTAATGGCTAATAGTTGCCCATTCCCTTCAACTCTTTTTCACAAGTGCAGGTTGGGCAGGTAACTGTGAATGCACGCAGAGGGAAATACCTCTTAACTGTCACTAGCCTAAAAACAATGAATGTAGGTGCCATTAAGTCCAGATTTTTACTTGTAATGTTTCATTCCTTTACAGATTCTTTCTGCCCTGTTGATGTAATTTTCATCTTGGACAGTTCTGAAAGTGCAAAAAATGCCCTATTTGACCAGCAAAAGAATTTTATCATTCAGTTTGGTGAGAAGGTTTTTCAGATGAAGCGGGACATTGGTGGGAAATACACTCCGAAGCTGGCTGTCATGCAATTCAGCAGCTCTGTCAGAACAGATCACCCTTTCCAAGAATGGACTGGGCTGGAGAACTTCAAGCAGATAGTTAAATCTATGAACTACATTGGGCAAGGAACCTATACCTTTTATGCAATTTCCAATGCCACTCAGATTTTCAGAACTGAAGGCCGCACTAAAAGCGTCAAAGTGGCCTTGCTGATGACTGACGGTGTTGACCATCCAAAGAGCCCAGATGTCCAGAGCGCATCCGAAGCTGCTCGAGCTCTGGGAATCACATTCATCACCATTGGTCTTTCTGACAGCGCTAAAGTAGCAAGCAACGCAGCCAAACTCCGCTTAATATCTGGCGATCCACCCTCGGAACCCATCCTGATCCTTAATGACCCTACTCTTCTCGACAGGATGATCAATAAACTGGTAAGCTGTACAGGTCCATATGATATGTTTTGTGTATGTATATTTCCTTTTGAACCACCTGTTAATCTACCAATCTATACACACATGAACTTCTCCGGTGGTGCTAACTTCCTCAGAGTTGCAGTTGAGCACCATATGAAATATTGTACCAAGTGGTATTTTGCTCCATTGTTCTTTGTGATAGCTGTGCTGTTTTGTGGTGCTTTGTCTACAACATCAAAATACAGGCATTGATATATGCTGCTGCAGAACACTACTGACTCCTTCAAAACTGAAAATACTTGCTTTCAATGTACTTGTCCAGTGCATTGTGCAAGAGACATGGGTGAAAGACATGTGGTAATAATATAGGCAACTGTTTGCTCTTAACCTTGCCATCAAGGTATCACAACATATGGGAGTTTTAGAGCTAGTTACCCATTGAGCCAATCCCATTTCTTTGCTGTCAAGAGGAAATTGAACATGATGATTAGGAATACTTTTCAAATGTCTGCTGTGTGTGAGGGATTGGCTGCTTGTGGAGGGCCAGGCTCATGCTGTATGCTCAACCCCCACTAGGACACCTGATGGGCATGTGCAGTGGGAATTCCTGCCTGTGAAGGGTTGTCTGTGGCTAGGCCATGCTGACAGCCACCGCTGCGCATAGCCAAACGCTGTGTACAATGTTGGTAGTCGCTCACTGAGTTGGACGCCCGGCCTGGTCATTTGACTAACCGCAGTTGCACATGGCTGATGGCAGAATATTTATATAACTGGATGATGTAATCAGTAAGATCATCAATGTTGTTATTTGAGATGGGATCAGTGATGTCATCAATGATGCTAGTTAACATGTCATGAGCGATGTCATATGGGAGGTCATAAGCACTGCATAACAGAGTCATGAGTTATGATTAGTTGACTCTTTAAGTAATTTTTAAGCATATATTAAGTTCTCATAAGTAAAGCTAACTGTACTTTAACATTTGTTTTATCGGTGATTTTTTTTTTTTTTTAACGTAGTCCACATATTCTGATTCTGGGCTTGGCCTGCAGCAATGCCCTGCTTTCAGCCCACTATGGGCAGCCAATCCTTGTTGCGCACTGCCTGAGGACATGAACAGTGGCAGTTGCCTGCAGGGCTTCACTTATGGCCGGGTACCATGCCCAACCCTTCGTGGGCGGTAACACCCTTGTCACACTGCCTGAAGCCAAGCCACACTGCTAATGGCAAGCAAGGGTTGGCTGCAGAATCTGGTCTTCATGCCTACACAGTGTCCGACCTGCCATGGTCAGCCAACCCTTGCTGAACATAGCCTTTGGCTATGCAAAGCAGGGATTAGTTGCAGGGACGGGTCAACAAAAAAGCCCTGCTTGAATTTTTTAATTTACAATTTTTTCTTTTTACAAATCTCAAAACTGGGGTTGCATTTCCCAACAAAACATAAATGGAGACTTCAAATCCAGTGCAAACTTTAGACACTGGTACAGAATACACAGGGCAAGCTTCAGAGACCCAGGCAGAGTCTGCATTTTCGGAACCTGATCCTTCAGCCACACAATAGGTCACTGTGGGTCCATGAAACTTGTGATTGGGGTACCAGGCTGTGACACTTGTACTATATTTCTTAGTCCCTAACTGGCATTCATGAATATTGAGAGGGGGGCGGGCACCCTGGTGGACCGCAAATCCATTGCCAGGATCTAAGAACAAGTGTCGAAATTAAACTTTGGTTTACATTACAACATGGAGTGGTCATTTTGGGACCCCCTCTTGGGCCTGAGGTTCAGAGTGTACCCACCCTACCCGCTAATGTACCCCATCAGATGGTGATGGGGTAGGTGCAGGTTTGAGATCACTGGGCCATGAGTTATTGCTCCAGTGATCCCATTTCTTAGCAGAACAATTTCCATTTTGTCGTCATTGAACTTTAGATGATTGGTTGCCATCCAGTTTTCAAAAAATATTAAAGTGCTCTGGTCGTGTAGGTCTTTGGATGCTTTCGTCTTGGCATCTAATTTCTTCAAAGAGATAAGGTCATCTAAGATCAGAAAAGTTTCCTTCTGATTATTGGTAGCTTTCGAAATCTGGTCACTATAGAATTTGGATATCACCAATTGAAGTTTGATTTTATATTCTTTTTTTCCCTCTTTGCTTTTGTTTTTATGCTCGTCTTGATAATCTTTACGCCACTGGTGCTCAATCTGATGCAGTTTAAGCTTAGTTTCCTGCAGTTCCTTATTAAACCAGGCAGCTGCCTTTGCTTGTTTAGCTATGCATTGTTTTTGCATTGCTGCAAAGTGATCTACTATGGTTTTAGCCAGTGATTGTACTGTCTTTATACTGCCATCACCTATCCCCCAACATCAGGGTCAAGACTCATTTGCATATGGCTGGTTTAAACTGGAATGGCATGGTGAGCAAAAAAAACGACGGATTTAGGCCCAGATCTCTGTAGTGGGGTGAATGTTGACATTGTTTTGCATTCTGTCCATCATATGTTGTTTTGCATTTGTCACCCCGAGTGGGACGGGTATGCTCAGGCGTGAGTCCTGTGCTCTCCATGCCACTGGAATCAAGCTATCCAGGCTGATGAGGGCTGAAAGCCCGAAACCGGTCCTTGGATGCTTGTTTCCAGTCCTTCCCATGGGGCACAGGGTCAAGACTGATTTGCATATGGCTGGGTACAAACTGGAATGGCATGGTGAGCAAATAAACGATGGATTTAGGCCCAGATCTCTGTACTGGGGTGAATGTATGACATTGTTCTGCATTCTGTCCATCACCTGTTGTTTTTGCATTTGTCACCCCGAGTGGGACGGGTATGCTCAGACGTGAGTCCCGTGCTCTCCATGCCACTGGAATCAAGTTATCCAGGCTGATGAGGGCTGAAAGCCCGAAACTGGTCTTTGGATTCTTGTTTCCAGGCCAGGGAGGACCTGGCTTGGCAGTTCGGGCTAGACTGTTCCCATGGTGCACAGGGTCAAGACTGATTTGCATATGGCTGGGTTCAAACTGGAATGGCATGGTGAGCAAAAAACGATGGATTTAGGCCCAGATCTCTGTTCTGGGGTGAATGTATGACATTGTCCTGTATTCTGTCCAACACCTGTTGTTTTTGCATCAATTCTTCCATGACAGTGGCCCGAAATATCCATCCTCACTAGTGAAGCCCTATGATCCACAGCGCAGCCTTAGATCGGCTGGCGCTAACTTAGCTGGAGTACCCAGTGTAAATAGAGACCAGTTAGGGTACCGTTCTTTTTGTTTCCAAGAAGCAAAGATGTGGAACTCCCTAACGAACCAACTGAGGATCAATTCATCTGAGCTGATCTACCATAAGAGGCTTAAAACCTGACTGTTTGGATCATCTTAGGATAGGTTCGACTGCCGGATCTCCTTGACCAGGCCTATGCTCTTCTTGGTATAGTGCCCTAAGCTTTAGAAGAGGTTCTGGTCCTAGTGCAGGGTCACACTGTGCAGTGTTAACATTGATCTTTATAAAACTATTATTATTATTGTGCTATTTCTCAATCCAATTTCTAAGCAAAAGCAGATTCATATTAGCAATTCAAGTATACTGCAGCTGGGAAATCTTTAAACATTTATTGGCAATTATAGCTACCCCTCCCCCTCCCCCTTTTTTTGAAAAGAGTAAGTATTCTTCTGGGAATTCTTCAATCAATTCAGGTGTGGATTCTTCAGCCAACCAAGACTCACAAATCAGCATTAAGGGGGTCATTCGGATCGCGGATTTCCCGCATCCTCCGGGCCGGCGGAAGCCACCGCCGGCCCGGAGGATGTGGGAAATCCGCCGCGGATGCTTGCAAGACCCACCGCCAAATTAGGATGGCTGGTGGGTCTTTGAATCTGTCCGCCGCTTTTCTGCCGCGGTCGCCTTCCGACCGCGGCGGAAAAGCATTAACATGGCTGGCGGTGTCTATCAGACACCGCCAGCCATATTATGATGGAGTAGAAAGTATTCTTTTCCACGGCGGCTTTTCCGCCGTGGAAAAGCATACGGACCTTCACTTCGGGGGCCTGTTGCGGGCCCCCTGGGTGAAGGGGGGATGGGGGGTGCACAAAGGGGGGTACCTATGGTACCCCCCTGCATTTGCGTGCACAAAGCGGCAGGCACCGCGTGGTGCCTGCCGCTTTGTGCACGTAAATGCCGTGCATGCATTTTTAACATTGCGGCGGGTGCAGCTTGAAGCTGCACCCGCCGCAATGTTAAAAATAGAGGATGTGACCGCCACCCTGGCGGTCACATCCTAATCTGTATGGAGGGACCGCCGCTACCCCTGCGGACGGTCCCTCCTACTCTATGGTGGCGGACGGACTCAGGTCCGTCCGCCATCATAATCGGCCCCTAAGTCTGGTTTAGTAAGTTCAATAAAGTCTCTTCCAAACTATGTTTAATTAGGGAACATGTATTGAAATAAGGTCAGCAAAGTGTTTTGGACCACGAATACTTAATTGGTGTAGGTCTGTCCAGACTGTTTTGCCCATCCATGTCAGTCTAACCATGTGTTGTATGTGTTTTTTTTCTAAGATACCATGGGAATTTAAAGTATTCACAAGTTCTGTAGAAATATTGTGTCCTACCTCGTGTAATTAGAGGAGTTCCCTCCTTGAGTAGGAAATCGATTGGGCATTATGACTGGCCCCGGCTGGCCAGGCGCAGATGGGCTTGCCTTTGGTGCACAGCGGCGTGTTTGCCAAGTGTTTCTGCTCTCCCCTTTCATTAAATAGGCCTCCAAATTTGCGGTACCCAAAAGTGCGGCGCCTCTTATGTGGAAAAGTGCAAAATAGTGCCCAACTTGCCTGACAATAGGTTTCCTCCCAGATACTCCCTTCCCACCTGTATTAGTAAAAACGTGCCCTCCTTAAAGTTTGAGAATAAAAACATTTCGAATTCATCAACGCTAAATTGTAAAAAAGATTTAAAGCAAGTCAATCATTAGCAGTTTAAGTTTAAAATTTCATCAGGCATATGAGTAGAGCAGTCCATCTATACGTGCACGGATGCGCTGTCTCTTTCATTAAATTGGCCTCCTATTGGCCTGTCCATTGGCTCTATCATTGGTTTCCCAAAACACTAGAGCGCTAACAGTGCGCTGCCGAAGCAAACATTGAGACACCCAAAAGTGGGTGTCAGCGGTGTGCCTCTTATGTGGAAAAGTGCAAAATAGTGCTCAACTTTCCTGACAATAGGTTTGCCCCAAGATACTCCCTTTCCGCCTAGTCAGTAAGAACGTGCCCTCCTAAAAGTTTAAAAATAAAAACATTCCGAATTTATCAAAGCTAAATTATAAAAAAAATGCAAAGCAAGTTAATCATTATTAGTTTAAGTTTAAAATTTCATCAGGCATTGGAGTAAAGCAGTCCATCTATTTGTGCACGGATGCACTGCCTCTACCATTAAATATGCCTCCAATTGGCCTGTTCATTTGCTATCTCATTGGCTCCCCAAAACACTAGAGCACTAACTGTGCGCTGCTGAACCAAAATTGGCGGCATCCAAAAGTGAGTGTCAGCGTGGTGCCTCCTACGTGGAAAAGTGCAAAACAGTGATCAACTTTTCTGACAATAGTTCACTCCCAGATACTACCTTCCCACCTATTCAGTAACAATGTGCCCTCCTAAAAGTTTAAAAATAAAAACATCAAAGTTAAATTGTACAAAAGATTTAAAACAAGTCCCTCATTAACAGTTTAAGTTTAAAATGTCATCAGGCATAAGAGTAGAACAGTTAATATATGGCAGATTCAAAGACATCCAAAAGGATGAGAAAATTAGCCTTCAAGAACATCTAGTAAGTATGGAATAGAGGTAGCAGGCTCTACAGATCAGGGACCAATTTGACAAGTAATAGTCTTGAAAAATAACAAATGCTATAGAAAAAGGGTTATCGGTGAGGGACCTTCCGGATATCCTGAAATCTTGCATGACCCTGGCTTGATGGACTTTGCCCTTGTGCCTGAGAACTGCACAGAGGGTGAGACCTAGATAAAAATAAGACAAAATATAGGAACCCCGCATAAAGGAAAATTCTGTAAATTGGTTTCACTGCGGGGAAGTCAAGTCTGACAAACATTGAGTAAGCCGCCTGTAAATTAAATCAAGTGGTGGGTTTCAGGCTGGATATTTGTTTTTTTGGTAGCTGATTTAAAACTATTCCACACAGGTCGATAATGGGTGCCACTGCATAAAATATGAACAGGATTTGGATTAGAGTCTGAAATCAAAGAAGGTTGGTGAAAAAAGTCACACGGAGGATAAGAGGATGATTAGTGACTGGTCGTTATTGTGAATGATTTGAAGGTGCTCTTAAGCCCCTTTTTTTGGCACTGAACAAGGTCTTGGTAGTGGCCTAGGTTTGTAGTGTAGTTCCTATATTCCCAATAGGCTCTACTCATTGGAATAGTATATCCTATAGATTAGACGTAGGTCTGAGGTCAACTAGGTTTCTATCGAATATACTAAACTTAATAGTGAGTGCCAGCTAGCTCAGAGTTCACTAGAAACGTTCTCGAATACACAAGAAGGGATTAGTTTCTGACAACCGCATAAACATGACAACTTTGTTTCCCAAGAATAAGAAATATATCTCTAGAGTCGCGGAAACAATAGATAAGTATTTCACTCAGTCAATCGTGCATGCTTCGTTTCAACAGAGGTGCAGAGAAGAGGAGAGATGGGCGTTTTCAATAAAAGGTTTATTGAACAGTCTTCTTTCTCATGCAAGTAAAGTGAGCTGCTACAATCGTAATGTAGACTGCAAAGCATAATGCGTACAGCGAGAACAATATTATAAAATAATACTGTAAGAGCATTGTATAGTTTCTAAACCATATATAAATACATACATAAATAACAATGGCTAAAAAAACTCAACTGGTGCTTCCAAAATACGCCTATCCCAATGTACCTAACCTAAGTCTAGTACGAGGGAAGAAGTAAGTGTGGTGTAGTATAGGTTTAGTTTTCTTTGCCTAGAATCTATCCAAGATTTCTAATCAGCTCCATACCTTTAGTTTAGAATGAAGGAGGTCTGGTATCTCTGTCTCGGGACTCGATTTCCCAATACCCCGCAAGGGGAGCTTAGAAACACGAGCTGGATTCTCGCCGAGAGAAATGCAGCCTCTCGATCAGTGCGTCAGCTGGAGAGTCGGCTTCCTTCGGCACTTGCTGTAGCGAGCTGCGTCCGGCAAGTAGATAGTCGAACTGCTCCGAACCACCGTGTCTTGCTAGAACAAGTGAGGGCATTTTTATACCTTGAAGGTGCCTAGCTTGACGTAAAGTCGGACATAATAACGTCAGGAAAGAACCCCAAGGGAATAGTAGTTCTTTGTAAAGTACATGAGTTCTTGGACACATTACTATTCAAGCAAGGGGAGGTCCCTGACTGCTTAAGCCAGTTTTCCAAGAAATAGTTGTGACGTTTTGGTACGGGTGGAAGTAGCCATGCCTGTATTTGGACTGCATGGGCTATGCCTAAATAAGGGAATGATGTCTATGCCTATATTAGGGCAATGTGAATTGTACCTATATATGGGTATGAATCAGGAAAATTCACTTGAATCCTAAAACGTCATACAACACCCACTCCACTTTATTATTATGTATGACATTACCAAGTTCTAAGCACATAAAACATATCTAAAACATGATGTGTTAAAACCCCCATCCTAAATACATAACAATGCATTCGAAATGGCTGTACATGAAAAGAGCATTTGTGCTGTACGCATATAAAAACAATGCTTCATTCAAAGCATATAGATGACATTTAAAAAATGCTATACGAATGAATCATGAAAAAATACATTTATGAAATGGCTCTTAAATACAGAAGGGAAAAAATCGAGACCATTCTATGACATAATGTATAATTACTTTGGTTGTAGACGAGGTCAAATATTGTCTCTTGGAAGTATTCAAAGAATTCTTGTTCTCTAGGAATAGTTCTAATTTAAGCAGATTACTCTGTGCCCCCCCCAAAAAATTCAATTTTGGAAAAAAGTTGAAAAATAGAGTTCCAAGGTTAGAAGTTTGTTTCTGAAATGAAGGTCGACTTCAGAGTCTCACAGAACACTGTGTGCTAACTTCAAAAGTCAGTCTCATCAAATCTTCTAAGCTGGTAAAGAATTTGTCTACTACTGTAGGTGAAAGTTGGACAACCTGGTTAAGCAGATCAATAGCACATAGATGCGAAGCGTCGCCGTCAGCGTCAGTAGCATTAGCAATGTTCGAAGTAGATGGTACCTGTGTGCCTGTCGCTCCACGTATCTCACGGTCTGCAGTTTGCGTCTGTGAGACCTCAACGAATGCATGAGCCGTTACTGGTCCAAGCAAAGTATCAAAATCCATTGGCAGGACTGATGGGAGTGTCAGACAGATGTCTAGCACACATTCTTCTCCATATAGCAGGCATCGTAGAACAGGTAAGGTGCAATCTTGCTAGATTGGTCAGAATTATAGAAACCATGTGGTATTTAGATCTCTTAAATGAGTAAGTCCCAGAATCTGTATCATGCGCTCACGACACTTCATTGCCAGGAGAGTGTTCTCCAAGGTAATCTGGGTGTCGCTGGTGATTTGACTTGCCATATCGAAGCAGAATGAATAAAAATAGTATTCCTGCTACGAGTCCCAAAATGAGAGGCAGGCCGCCAAACACTGAGTACACGAAGTTTGGAAATATACAGAGGACTGCTTCAAAGGGTGCTAACAGTCCTGAAAAAACGGTCTTAAATACATCTACAGTACCACTGGTATCAGACATGTTTAAGATTCGACCTAACATTTCTGAGAAATGTATAGGGCAGTTTGTGGATAAAAGGGCATGTATCTCTGCAGAAGTCCTTGCAACTTGCAGATCTTACGTCTCTTTGGACGAGGTCAGTGGCACAGTTTTTTGTAAAAGAATGGCTTTCATTCTGCTTAAAGTATCAATTAGTATAGAAGAGATGTTCAGTGAAGGCCATAACAGCGACTCCCAGTCTGTCGTAGTTTTAAGAAACAATACTTGCATACAGCAAGTGACCCTGGCTGACACGCTTACGAGATAGGGTATTCCTGGCAACATGTCACAGCAGCTGTGATCATTCAACATAATATAACTTCCATTAGAAAGCTGCCTAAAAATTGGATTCATCACTGCAGGTGGAGAACCTTGCAGGTGGCAGGATAAGTTGTTCGAAGAACCTTCGCAGGCCCTGTGTAAGTTAATACCCTGACATAAAAATTTACCGCTTAGTGCGTTTTTGCAGTTAGTACCACTAACAAATACTTCTTTTCCCCCACTCCAACATCTGTGTGTATATGGTAAATCCCAGGATGTCTTGATGTATTCTTTACCCAACCTTTCATATACGCCTGCAGGTATATGTTTCAAACAATACTGAAAATGGAAAACCGTCACAGGCAGAGTGATTGTTCCATGTATTATCCATTCTATCGCTGTTTTTTCAGAAACAGTTAATTGTAATCTTTCCAGTTTTTCAATGCTCAGCACTGTATAGTCTGCTCCCCTCTGTGCCAAAGTGATTTGTTTATCTGTAAGGTTAAATTCAGAAAACAATGATGTGGTGTTGATTAGACGCCATGGCACATAGCCAGAACAAAGATTTTGTAACGTCCAGCCTAAAAGTATTATAGAACCCAATTGCGACTGACCATGCTGTAACATGCCCAAGTCCTGTTCCATTATGTCTATGGCAGAGGATACTATGGTGTCCAAAGAATAAATTCTGGATGACAGAGTTGTTCACCCATTGTCAACTACAGAGAGATTTCTCTAAATTAATACGATCAATTTCTCGCATTCGTTCTGCAGTCTCTGCTTGAGTCGTTTTCCATGCTTCATTATAAATGGCATAGATACCAGCGTATATAAAACGTTTATGACGCGGTTTTGCAGGTCCTTGCAAGAAGTCCCTTAAATCAGCGCCATCTTTAAGTAAAGATAAGTGTTGTTTTAATTCTTTTAGTGTAGACTTTTGTAGCCACTCAAGGCACTTTTTTTCCTACACTGTATGATGTTACTATCCCTGGATGTTGTCTCTGGACATATATTGGATCTGGCCTAGTGAATGTGAACCCTTGTATCTTATTCAGGAATCTATCTTGACAGTTGTTTGTGTCTGTGGGCCAGATTAACCCTTTTTTCCAAACAGGATCAGTTCTGTTTTTAAGTAAAATAGTTTTTACGTCAACCACCCCCTCTGTAGTGTTCTTACTATCAGGTGTAGGTATTGACGGTTTGTTTAAATCTTTTATCTTAGCTAGGCCAAGACAAGATGTCTGCTGAACAGTGTCATTTAAAAACATTATTTGTTCAGGGATGATGCAGGCTCTAAATAAAGCTTCTAATCCCTGCACCTGCCAGTCTTTTGTGCCCCTGACAGTTTTTGTCTCAACGTTGTCTTTCCAAAAGTCAAAACCTAATGTGTACAGCTGAGCATAAAAGGCCGCAAAATAAATTTGCTTAGTATTAGTCAACATACTTTTCATTCCTGTCTTATTAACATTTTTAAAGTAAAATGCTTCTAGATTTGAGACATTAAAACCTGAAAAGTATGAACATTTTTCATAAAATGTTTTTGAGCTACCCTTTGGTGGCGTTGGACAATGTTCCTATTGTTTATAAGTATAAACGTTTCTAGGATTTGCAGATTTGTGCAAAAAATGATGACCATAATGATTATAACAGTACATTTGTTCATAATCTGATGAACCTTCTAAGTATTCATGATTTGTAAATTTTGCAGACATTTCTAAGTCTGACATCATATAATTAACTGGGTGAAACAAAGTCACTCAAGGAAACCTTGAATTGGTGTAGAATCTTCAACAGCTCCGCCGGACCATGAATGTCATATTCGATTCTGTCCCAAGCTATACCCCCTGGTATAGGAATGGCTGTGATGTTCACTGATGACAAGTCTCTTTGTTCACGATGGGATGATTTATGTGGCTTGAGGAGTAAGTTGATGTTCTTACTCACTGTGTCCATTGTACTATATTTCCCACTGATCAGCATTCCCAAGGTAAATACCATAGTTAACCAAAGTAGAAGAAAAAGTACACCTAAGACAATCCATACTTCAACCCATGGTGAAACCGTCTTTTCTAGTTGATGAAAAAGTTCTGAAGTTTGTTCTTTAAAAGTTCTTTACTGGCGGCGTTTCCGGTTCACTGGGATCCTCGGAAAACATATCAAAGTTAATGAAATAGCCAGAGGCAGTTCTGCCAATTGTAGGTGTTGCATCAGGATTATTTGAAATCGCTGGAGCTACTTGATCCCTTGTCATATTAGTATAGTCAGATGCTATATCATTATAGAAAGGCGTTTCTTGACGAACTGTTATTTGGGTTTTAAGAGGCACAAGTTCCATTGCTTTGTTGCATAGTCCTTTGTTCTGTGCTGCAGAGTCTTCAAATGTTATCAGTCTCTCAGTTTGAACCTCTTGGATAGTAGCCAGATTTGGTCGTCTGCTACATCTTTGCGGACCACTTGGCCTACTACTTATGATTTGCCACATAATGTGGTTTGACCAGGTCTATGGATACGAACCTGTTCTCCTTTCTTCCAGCAAGGGGAGGTAGTAACACTGTTCTTGATCCGTGGATTGCTAGCACAGGTACTGGTTGTCTGTAAGAAGGCCCAAATTCATTCTTGTCCGCGATCTTTTCTCTGACTAGATCCCCAATCTTTGGAATCCAGGCAGGCCTTGCTGTGATGGGTGGTTCCCCTTCAGTGGTCGTTGGCTTCTGCAATGTGTTGCTTTGACTTTTCCTTGTTTCTTTTAAGTCCTGCAAAACAGCCAAACGGTCTTTGATATCAAAATGTTTTTGTTCTACCACTGAAGTGTGACGATCAAGGTCCTGGACAATCATTCTAGTTCCAAAAAGGATTTCATATGGAGTGATTCCTCCCAGAGAACTTCTTGGCAGATTGTTAAGACTACGTTGGACACTTATTAGATGTTTGACCTACCGGTCACCCGAGCCTAATACCCTAGCTGTTATAGATTGCTTTATGTCCCGCTTTTTTCTCTCCACAACCGAATTTCCCTCAGGATGGAATGGACTAGAGTACCACAATGCATCGCCCAGATTGGCCATGGCCTCCTTGTAAGCTTTTGAGCTAAATGCAGAATGTGTAAATAAAAAGTGACAATATTTTTTGAATAACTTCTGTTTGTGGGACAATGTTTTTTGGCATATGTATCTAGGATGTACCACCTAGTCTAAAATATTATTAAGTGAGGGGTCTGTTTTTGCTGTTGAGCTAAATGCAGGACCCTGGTCAGAATGTAGTGGGCCGACTGCGTACGTGCTTATAAAGACTCGCAAATCTTTTATAACAGTTCGGGAGTCAGCCGCGCGCTGAGGCCACATCCAAATGAATCTCGTCTTAATATTTGTGGGAACGCATTTGTCCATAGGGACGTCTGCGTGTAGATAGTCTAATGCTGTCTAACAATGGTGTCTGTACTGGGCTGGCTACACTGTAGTCAGGTATGTGGCGGCGTTCTCTGCTGCGATCTCTGTTGCAGTCATGGCAGTTAATTGCAAATTCGTGAATGTGGGCATTCATTCCTGGCCACCAGCACGTCTCCTTTAATTCTAGTATAGACTTAGAGATCCCTTGATGTATCAGAACCTCTCCCAAATGTGCTTTGTGTATCAAAGCTACTCTACGTCTCCTGTTTGGACTTACTCTATCCCCCACTCCAGGAATTCGATGCAAAAGGAACAGAGTTGGCATCAATTATGTATGAATATTCGAGTGGATAGTTTAGAGGTAATGCTACACTGCTGCCTTTGCTTGTGGCATTGACAGCTAGCATTATTTCGCCGTTTATTTTTGTTTTTGAACGAGTGATTGCAGCTACGGAAGCCATTTGCACAGCTGCCTTCGCGGCTTCATCAGCCAATGAATTCCCTGCATCGTGAACGCCATCACGTTGATGACTCAGTGTATGGATCACGTGAGTTTTTTGTAGTTCTTTTTGTAACTGAACTACTTGTTCCCAAAGCAACTTATGCTTGATTGTGCCACCTTTTGCATCTTTGAAACTGTTTTGAATACAGTTCTGCGAGTATTCATTGTAAGATTGAACGCAGTAATAAGAATCGTACACTATGAGTGTGGGGAATTCGCGATCAGTATTTTCAAGCGCCATCTTGAATGCTTGTAGTTCAGCTCGCTAAGTTGTACAATCTCTGAGAGATTGTGTTTTTGTGACCATAGGTCGGAATTTAGCATCGCGCCAGCGACCTTTAACGATCGCACACGCAGCACTATGAGCTTGTTTACCCCCAATTGCGGGCTGTGCTGATCCGTCTGTATACATTATACATTTGTACTGTTCTAGAGGCAGAATCTCAGTGGGCAGAGGACATTCTTGTTCGTATTGTAGAAATTCTTGTAGTTCTCATGAGGGGTATTATCGGGAAATACTGCCTCGATTTGAGTAATTTTTTGAGCTATCCAGAATGGAATTTGTTCCCGTTTTGCGGGCAATTTACCAATGACTGATTGTATAGTCTGTGGTGTGATTTTATTTGTGTTCCCCTGGTAAGGGGTGTGTTGTGGAATCCTTATAGGAGGTTGGACTGTTAGAGTCCGCATGACATATTGAACCAATTGTCTATGTAGTTTGATTAGCTGTTTCAGTTGAACTAATTTTTCCGCACCTGTCATTTCTTCAATGGCAGGTTGTGGTGTATAGCTGGCTAAAACCGCCCATGTTGCTCCTGGTCTACCTAGTGGACCGAGCCTGGTAATGTGATTTTGATGTTGTAGGGCGCCTTTAAACAGGAGCGCATGCTCTTGGTATGTTAGTGGAATTTCAACATCCTCGAAAGGAGTTTATTCCATTGGATGTTCCTCTTCTTTATAGAAGTGAAACACATGCGTTACTGGATTTGCTGCAGGGAAGATAATCCATGAATAGAATACATCTGTCTGCCGATATTCATGTGCCTCTATGACAAAAATTACCCTACCACCTCTTGATGATAGGCCATTTGTTATAAGTTTTAAAGTGATGGTTTTCCTTACATTTTCCGGGATGATTATAGCATCCAGGTCGGTTTCTTGGAAACCTGTTGTGTCAAAGCCTGGTACGGCATTATTGCCTGTAGCTCCACCGTTCTCGGTGTCGCTATCTGGCATTTTGTTGACTGAAAGATTTCAGAGCAAGTTTCAAGGAAACAAAGATAAGGTGCACAATATTTTGGAGCACTGTATCCTTCAACGTTGAACAAAACCAAAAACTAATACATAGGATTCTCGTCCTATTCAGTTATGGCGGATATTTTATCTTTTTTCCCACTCTAGACGTCTACTGGAGTATTTTATGGGAAAAGGGGTCTCTGAGAAAAGCACGACTGAGTTACTTTAGTATCTAGCGTTAAATTAGTGCCTTACCAAACGTTGGGCGCCATGTAGTGTAGTTCCTATATTCCCAATATTCTCTGCGCATTGGAATAATATATCCTATAGATTAGACTTAGGACTGAGGTCAACTAGGCCTCTATCGAATATACTAAACTTAATAGTGAATGTCAGCTAGCTCAGAGGTAACTAGAAACATTCTAAAATACACAAGAAGGGATTAGTTTCTGACAACCGCATAAACATGACAACTTACAAGAATACGAAATATATCTCTAGAGTCGCGGAAACAATAGATAAGTATTTCTCTCAGTCAATCGTGCATGCTTCGTTTCAAAAGAAGTGCAGAGAAGTAGAGAGACAGGCATTTTCAATAAAAGGTTTATGAACAATCTTCTTCCTCATGCAAATTAAGTGAGCTGCTACAATCGTAATGCAGACTGCAAAGTATAATGCGTACAGCGAGAACAATATTATAAAATAATACTGTAAGAGCATTGTATGGTTTCTAAACCATATATAAATACATACATAAATAACAATGGGTAAACATACTCAACTGGTGCTTCTAAAATACGCCTACCCCAATGTACCTAACCTAAGTCTAGGACGAGGGAAGAAGTAAGTGTAGTGTAGTATAGGTTTAGTTTTCTTTGCCAATAATCTATCCAAGATTTCTCTTGGGTTCTAATCAGCTTCATATCTTTAGTTTAGAATGAAGGAGGTCTAGTATCTCTGTCTCGGGACTCCATTTCCCAACACCCCGCAAGGGGAGCTTGGAAACACTGGAGCTGGATTCTCGCAGAGAGAAATCAGCCTCTCGATCGGTGCGTCAGCTGGAGGGTCGGCTTCCTTCGGCACTTGCTGTAGCGAGCTGCGTTGGGCAAGTAGATAGTCGAACTGCTCCGAACCACCGTGTCTTGCTAGAGCAAGTGAGGGCATATTTATACCTTGAAGGTGCCTAGTTTGACGTAACGTCTGGCATAATAACGTCAGGAAAGAACCCCAAGGGAATAGTAGTTCTTGGTAAAGTACATGAGTTCTTGGACAAATCAATATTCAAGCAAGGGGAGGTCCCTGACTGCTTAAGCCGATTTTCCAAGAAATCGTTGTGACGCTTTGGTACGGGTGGAAGTAGCCATGCCTGTATTTGGACTGCATGGACTATGCCTAAATAAGGGAATGATTTCTATGCCTATATTAGGACAATGTGAATTGTACCTATATAAGGGCATGAATCTGGAAAATTCACTCAGATCCTAAAACGCCATACAACAGGATCAGCTATCACATTAATAGCTCGCGTTATGGGAAGCAAAATTAAACTCGGTTATTGTAATGTCATGTCTATAAGATATGACATGATAGTTGTGGGTGAAGTTATCATGGGACAGTTAAGTGATCCTGGGGCTAATATATCAGAATATTTTTCCTAAGTCTTTAAAAAGTCATGATCTCCACAAAACAATCAGAGAAATGGTAGAAAAAATCACAAGCAAATTGGTGCAACATTTGAATCATAAGGTCTATCAGTGAAGAAGGAAACACTTGGTTGCATGTTAACTAAAGGACTGTGGTAAGAGTGGACATGATAAAGATATTTAAATTACTTTTAGAGCCTGTTACCCATTTTGCTATCCTTATGGTGCCTATATTTTGGGTAAGGCTTTGGACCAGTAGCACCTAGATTCCTGTAAAGGATGCAGTGGAGGAATTATTAATTCTTCAAAGACTCTCAGGGAGACTGCCCTGGTTCAACAAGGTTAAAGAGTGGCTATTTAGACTGGGCCTGGAAATAATGTGGGAGGATCCGCAGTCCATTACAAAAAAATGGCTCCCTTGCTAAAAAAAGAGGTATTGGGACTTGATTCTTCTTGTACTGATGTTAGTGCTCCCAGCACTTTAACCTTTTTAAATGTCAAAAGCTGTTTTAAGTTAGATATGTATATGGACGATGTGGAACCCCCCAGGCATGTGCACTTTACATCCAATTTAGGTTTGGGATTCTACCATTGAATGTAATGAAAAATAGTTGGCCAAATGTTACTGAATCCCCTCTGTGTCCATCCTGTCACTCTACCCCAGAGACTATAGAGCATTTTATTTTTTTCTGTCCCGCCTATGTAAACTTAAGAAAAACTTGGAATATCCCGGCCTGCCGGCTGCTTTCTTTTTCACGCCCCTCTGATGCTCTACGCATATTTAGGTCAGATACGACAAGGTGGTTTGTTTTTACAATATCAAGATATCTGCTTTACGCCTGGTTGCAGAGGCTTTAGGTGGTAAAATAATATCATGATGTAGGTCTATTGACCAAGCAGGGTAAGCAGTCTGCAAGGTGACTCAGTGGGACAGTAGGGAAATGATGGGGTTCAATTGTTTTAATGTGGGTGTTTTTAACTGACATCTTTGATTTTATGGCAAAAACATAAACTACAATCTTGTTTTCAAACACTGTATAGGACCGGGAAGTTAATGTCATCTTTAACTACTGTTTTTTAATATTTTAATGAAATATTATGTGCTACGTGATATTATGTTGTGTATGATCAAGCTGTTGATCAAAAATATAAATAATAATATTTAAATTTCTCTGTGAAAATGTAACGTTATAAGAGGCTTACATTCTTCATTGACAGGAAAGTCAAAAAGTAGAGGTCTGATATGCAGAATGAAATGTTAGCAATTTTACAATTGACCTAATCTCTGACATCACTATGAACGTCAAGGCTGAGTAACTGTGCAAAAAATAGTAAACCTTGAATTTAAAGTGAAAAAACACAGCATCTCTAGGAAACCTGGATCTACTTCTTATGATTACCCCCTCTTTTTGCTAAATGTGATACTGTTTTTGACTAGTCTGACTGGGATCCTGCTAATCAGGACCCCAGTCTATCTGCTTTCTCCCTAAACTGTTATGATATATACTTAGGTACACTCCAGATTGGATACTGGGGTACCATTGTCAGTCCTTAGTATATGGTGTCCATGTATCCAGGGCATAGGTACCCCAGAGGCCTCCCATGGGCTGAAGCGTGTATGATGCCACCCATGAGAAGCCATGCAAATTGGAACTACAGGCCTGTCATTGCAGCCTGTGTAAGTTGGTGCATGCACCACTTACTTAAAATTTAGGTTTACTATATCTAAGGGTCACTGCACTTAAAACCTATAAGTCACCCCTCTAGCAGGCCTTTACAATCTTGAGGGCAGGGGGCTTTGTTCTAAGTGAGAGGGTGCCACTGCAGGAGCAGAATACCCCTGCAGCCTATGGAGTCCATTCTCCCGGGTTGTCAGTGAGGCAGCCATTTACGACCTATAAAGTGGCATTATGCGACCGCGTGATGACCATCTCTAAAACGGCTGAAGCTAACCCTCTCGTTTTTGGTGTCAAACATGTTGGAATCATACCCCCACAATGTTAACCGGTGTGGGAGGTATGCTTCCACCCCTCAGAAGCGAGCTTTGTGGGGTCCCTGGTGTTTCCGGTACCAGCCTTTTAGTCCTGGGCAGCACAAAATGGTTGCTGCCGACCAGAGACACATTTCTGCCCTCCTGATGCTGAGCCATGCTCGAGCAGGGCAAGGCAGAAAAATAGGCATCCTGTCACAGGGAGGTTTGACCATCTCCAGACAGGATTTGGTGTATTAGGGCTGGGTGGGTGCGCTTGCAAGCGACTGAAAGTCTTCATGAGGGGCACATTTGGTGTCCCTGTGCATAGTCCAGTTCAAACCAGTACTGGGAGCTGTTGGCTCCCGCTCTGGTGTGAAACTGGACAAAAGACATGTAAGGAACCTCCCCACTGTCCCGACCCTCCCCTGGGAGTGTCACCTAAATCTTGCCAACCCTCTTCTGTGGGTACATATAGGCTTACCTGGCTGTAGGACCTTAGATTCGATGTGGACAAGATTCTAAACCAGAAACCACTGAACTACAACCGTATGGAGACTCTGGACTTCGCTAGACTTCATTTGGGCCCAACTTCATCTCCCTCTCAGTCTGAAGCATCGCTTATGCCTGTACACCATACAGGATCCATGCAGGACCTGTGGAGCATCAAGGACAACTGAAGATATCTCCCTTGGAGTGAAGGAGTCCCTTCCCCGGCATTCGTAGGCACCGCAACACTGCTGTCCGGTCTGCTGACCCTGACCTCCTACGGACCCCAAAGGCTTCAGCAACACAGGAGGTGGGTTTCTATATCCATTGAGGTCTGATCTGCCCTCTCACCAACTTAGAGTTCAGAAGCCCTTTTGGGGGCTGCAATACTCAAACCCCTGTGCACCTCGTACAGTTGCAAGTGCATATGCCTGTAGGTGATTCCCGAACAAGTGCATTGGGCTTCTAGTTGCCCCAACCTCTGGCACCATTTCCTACCAAGAATTCCACCCTCCTCACACTGAGTGCTCCGAGGGCTGCTGTTTTGTGAAATCACCCGATTTCCTCTCGCGACTCCTGTGCCTCCAGCCTGTGGGTCCACTTGAGGGTCAACTTTGCTTCTCTTGGGCTCTGCTGGTTTCTCCAGGCCTGCCCTGACTCCCCATGCTGTGGTGAGTCTCCTAGACCTTGCTAGTCCGAACCGTACACATCCTTGACCTTCTACGTGGGTTGCTGTTGCCAAGGTTTGTTTTCGCTCCAGCCAGACACTGACTGCTCAGTACTCGCGATCTTTTGTGGGACAGCTTGTATCCAGCTCCTGGACATCCTTGACGGCTCCTGGTTCCCTTAGCTGCAGAGTCAAGAACTCCATCAACGCACCAGAAGCACCCAACATCGGTGGGCATTCGTCTACCGAGACCCTGGTCACTCCTGAGTGACCCAGACTCTGTCCCCTCTGCTTCACGTACTCTTTGACAAGAATCTACCTTTGGATTCCACTTGATACTTTCTTCCTTCAAGCAGTGGCTCTTCTTCGAAGTCCTCCATTAGGTTCGACAGCGGTTTCTGACGTCACTTCTAACCTATGCACCCGGCATCCCTGGGATAGGTAACATGGGTACCTCCATATCCACGGGTTGAGTGGCTCTCCAACCTCCTAACTTCCACAGGGTTTCTTTGAAGTCCACTGGGAAGGGTCCTTAAACTCTAAATCTTCAACCAGGACTTTCCCATAGAATTGTACGGAGCATGCAGTCATGTTCCCACACTGCACCGTCCTCCGTGGGGTCCCTACTTACTCATCTTGGATGGTTGCTTGGGGTCAGAGTGATTCTATGTCCTCTCAACACTGTCTTGACTCAAGTCGTCGTTCTTATACCACTTTCTTAGTATATGGTTTGGTCCCCCTTGGCCCCACTGTGTATTTTTGCTATTTACTGTCATTTTTTTTGTGCTTAAGTATTGTGTGCTTTGTGATTATCTCCTTGTGGGAGATACTATGTTGTACTAGATAGTGTTATATTAATAAATACATATTTTTGTAGCTACTGTGTGGTTCTCCTTTCATTTAACCAATACTAAAAGGTTGCATTCTGATAAAACAAGGTGCTTAACATTCCTTCAAGACTAAGCCTGAAGGCTGCTCTCCACAGTTACCACTTAGATAGCGTTCTAAGGTTATCTTTGACCTCTGAAATCACATAAGAGTTGTTTGACTGCTGCAAGGTGCCCACTTTAATTAGTGGACAGCATATACCAGGCCAACTTCTCACATCATCTCTAAGCTCTGAGACTTAATGCTGCCAGCCAGGACCAAGCCTCAGTGGTGTCATGATCAGAGAGCATCAATCACTGCTACATTTGGAGCAGAAATTGAACCCAAGCGGTAATGAGCTTCAAATTCTCCAGGCAGTAAGGAGCATGACTCAACCTAGGCATTATTTGGCATCCATGACACCATACAGCATTGAGTATTAATGACCTCTCACATCAGTGAACTTTATTGGCCACCGATGGTCATGAATATGAATATTAATAACTAGTAATAATCATAAATGTCCCCAGGCATGAATAATCTTTAATACCTCTAGCCCGAGGGTAAAATTGTGTGGCTTCTCAGAAGTTATGTAAAAAAGGAAAGGGAAAATGAAGAGAATCGATCTGTGGGGCACCCAAAAGAAATTGTATGGGCTCTAACCCCCTTCGTAGCATTCACCTCGAGCTCACTGCACTGCTTGACAACAATAAAAAGATATATGATTGCCTCACAAAGCCTATTGTGATATTGCCACTGGCTATTTTGTTACTCTCTTCGCTGACCATCCAGTCTTAGATACAGCAGTTGTACGATTTCTTGACCCCTTTGCACAAGGTGGATCTACTTTTCATGTATTTCTTTGCTCCACACAGTCAAGTTGCTTTTGTCAGCTATACAGCTATATAAACTGTTTCAATGCTTAGAGAAAATTGTCTGTATATATAATATCTCTTGGCATTAACGTGCATCAGTATTTTCATATGCGATGAGACTCATTATTTATCACATTATTTCGTGTTATTTTTAACATTTGACGTAAAACTACTCACAGAAATATGTTAATTGCATCCAAGTTATGCTGAGTAACGTGTTTACTTTTTTGTTTCCACAGGGTACCATTGCTAATGAGCAGGTGAGTTGTGCACATTATTACTTTTGATTTCTAGTTGTTGAAGACGAACTAATCACAAACTGGTGGCCAACTCACAACATTTCTCTCAAATCCAGATCTTTGAGGGCGTCTGGGTAAGATAGTCTCTGGTCTTTAGTACTAACACATTTTGCCAAGATGGTCCGCTTATGTTATTTCTTATTATTCAAGTGACTGATCGAGAATAGCTCACTCATGGAATAGCATTATATTGTTTTCTGAGAAAGGTAGGAGAGAGGACCCGATCTGCTACCTTGATCACTTAATTGACTACTGCTTCAAAATGTTTGTACTAGCTCTTTTGCCTTATCTGTTGAACTGGGTGAGAGAAAATTCTATATTCATGTTGTTAGACCTGTCTTCTGTTGGGTGGTCTTCCCCCAAACATTTTGCCTGCTTACCTCCTCTTTTTGCTGTATCTGTTTGTCGGCCTTAGGACTCGGAGCACTTTACCACTGCTAACCAGTGCTAAAGTTCATAAGCTTTTCCCCTAAACATTGTGACATTGGTGCATACATGATTGGCATATTTAGTTAACTTATATGTCCCTTGTAAAGTGGTGAACCATATACCCAGAGCCTGCAATCAAATGCTACTAGCGGGTCTGCAGCACTGGTTGTGCCACCCACACAGTTAGCCTTTTAAATCTGTCTCAGGCCTACCCTTGCAAGGGCAAGGCCTGTGTGCTCATTTTACTGCAACTTCGACTTGGCATTTAAAACCACTTACCATGCCTTAAACTCCCCATTTATTACACATACATCACCCCTAAGTTAGGCCATATGTAGCATTAAGAGCAGGGTGCTGTGTAACTAGGATGTCGGGCATGTAATTTTAAGTTTTAAATTTCCTGGAAGTGACAAACAGCTAAATTATTTTTTCACTACTGTGAGGCCTTCTCCTCTCATAGGCTAGTATTGGTAATGTTTCATATCTTTGAAATGTTAATGATAAATCCTCTTTACTGGTAACGTTGGATTTAACATTACTGTTTTAGAAATACCACTTTCAGAAAGTGGACATTTCTGTGCTCTTACTACTCTGTGTGCCTTGCAACCTGTCTCCAATACACGTCTGTGGTGGGTGACATCTACGCTTTGTGTGTTCTCTCTAGACAGCCACAAACACAGGAAGGGTGGGTATGACAGGAAACTCATCCTCATTCATCTACATTCTGATAGCTCTTCCAGGGCAGGAAACCGGAGGAGGAGCTGACACATACACCTGAATAGGCAGTGTCCTGTGTCCCACACAAAGGACTGATTACCCCCCACAGATAGCCTGGCAGACAGGTCTAAGATGAAATGGGGACTGTGCACTTTAAGGGCCACCTTTGAAGTCACCCCCACTTCAAAGGCACATTTGGGTATAAAAACTGGAGCTCTGACCCTACCTAGAAAGTACACTACTGGACCTGTGGAGACCTCTCCCAGGAGTAAAGACTGCTGTGCCCCAAGGATTGCCACACTTCTGCTCTGAAGAAACTGGTGTCTGCTTTACTGAGTTGTCCTGCTGCCTGCTGATTTCTGCCCTCTGAGGACAAGAACTGGATCCCATCTCGCTTGAACCTAGAGTGACTCCAAGGGCTTATTGGCTTTCCCCCTGTTCTGAAGTTTCAAGGCCATTAAAAACGTCCTGCAATGCTACAACAGGATCGTGACTCTGCCATCTGTAAGTCCACCAAGTGGTGCTGATCCAGTCTCAGGCGCCTGAGAGGTGATTTCTGCTGTCAAGAACCATCAAAAGTGATGCAGTGACGGCTTTGCGCCAATTGGAACTGACACAGTACCCTTCGACGCTGATGCAATGCCGAACCGCGGACATCCTTGCGTGGCTCGATGACCATGTGGGACCTGACTGCGAGGTCCGATGATTACGCAGCGCCAGCACGTGAGGGGGTCGATGCAGGACCTGGCTGCGGGGCTCGATGATGATGCGTCTACCCGAGTGCATAAATCAGAACCGATGCATCAAGTCTTTAAAGCAGATGATTACTCCATTCATGGTACTTTTTCAGACGGGCCTGCGTGAGTCCTGTAGCCGGCCTGCCCTTCGTCACAGTCGGCCTAAACTTTGGATTCCATCGTAACCTCAAGTAACCCCTTAGTGCTATTGACTTCTAAGCACTGCTTTTTGCTGTACTCTGTACAAATTTATAACTCCAGTTCTACTTATTGGATTTTTGTCGTTTTGGTCTTGTTTTACTCATAAAAATATTGTGCATTTTTATAAACCTCTGTGGAGTATTTCTGTGGTGTTTTTATTGTGTTACTAGGTGTGTGTATTGCACAAATACTTTACACATTGCCTCTTTGAATAAGCCTGACTGATCTGTGGTAGGATACCAGAGGGTGAGCACAGGTTATCTTTTAGTGTGTAGCTAGCTTACCTGATTAGGATTGTGTTGCCTACTTGGACAGGGTGCATACCTCTGCCAACCAGAGACCCAATCTGGTGATCAGTGGTGAGGATAGGACTTGTGTTTGTGCAATACCAGAGAGTAGCTCATTGTTCACTACAACTCTATACTAAGACCAATTTGAGCCTTTTTCAATTCTCCCTAATTGGCTTTTTGATTTTTCTGCTAAACCATGTCTCACTCTGGAGAAGCAGCACCTGAACCTGCAGTAATTGATTTCTGTATGGACTTTCAAGTGTTGATAAGGGGTTTTACCAGGAAGGTGGAGTAACAAAAGGCTTTGAGAACCTGGGCGAAGACCCAGGTATCAGGGGATGACAATCCAGAGGAAGAGCAGGAAATTCCTGAGGAGGAGGATGACCTGATCCGGGATTCCAATGTGGATTAGGGACTGCCTGTTGAAGGGGCTAACAAGTTGCCAGGAGCACTAGAGGTTCCCAGACCGGGGAGCAGTGTCTCCTCCAGCAACCTGTCCTCAGAGGAGCTGGCAGACAGTATGGAGGAAAGGACAATAAAGATTGAGCTTGATAAATTGTAGGAGGCTCGAGAAGAGAGGAGGCTGGCCAGGGAGGAGAGGAACATGACCCATGAGTTCAACCTCAAGGAGCTGGACATTAGAGCCCTACAAGTGGGCTCCAGCAACAACAATGGTGGCAGCATGCCTGCAATGTCTGCTGGTGATTAAGGATTCCAAATGATTTGGTTCCCAGTTATCTGGTGGAGGATGACATAGGCAAATGTTTTGCAGCCTATGAAGTGACTATGTGAGTGCACAAGGTCCCGTAGGAGTTCTGGGGTGGTAATTTATTGAGGTATAGGAGCACAGTGGGGAGGGACACACTCCTCACGCTAGAGGTAGAGGACCAGACATGCTACACTGCTATGAAGGCCATTCTAGTCAGTAAGTTTGGATTGACCTCTGAGAGGTATAGGCTTAGATTCAGGGGCAGCCACAAGATCTGATTACAAAATGGGTGGATTTCTAGGATTATGTCAGAAAGGCACTGAAGGGCTGGGTGAGGGGCTGCAAGGTTGATGATTATTCAGGGCCATACAACTTAATTTTAAAAGAGCTAATGCTTGATATTTGTTTTCCAGAGCTGCAGCAACACCTAGTTGATAGCCAGCTTCCCTACCGCAGGCAGTGTGCAGAGGCGTAGGTCATCTGGGTCAGCACCAGAGTGTCCATGAAGGCATCTGGAGAGGACTCCCAATGGGGTTCCCATCAGAAGAAGGGGGAAGATAAAAAAGACAGAGTTCTCTAAATGCCCTCAAAACAACTCAAAGGGGAAAGGGTCTGGTTCTCGTTCCTAGTCTTGCAACTAGAAGAAAAACGACCCTGAGAAAGTTCAGGAGCCCAAGCCAATCAAGGGCTATGAGCATGGTCACTACAAGGGGGATTCCAAGTGTACAAATGATCACCACCTCACACTGAAGGAATGAATCTAGGGGTTTCAAGTGTAGTGCAGGGGTAGGTGTTTGTCCCAGTTCATGGGGAGGGAGTTAGTGGGGTTACCCTAGTGTCCCTGGATGACAGTGAGACGGTTCCTAAGATCCATGTGCCCTCAAATACTACTACGTATAGGCAATAGGTCACCATCAATGGGGAAGTTGCTGAAGGTCTGGGGGAGACTGTGGTAAGAGTCAGCTGGTGTCCCCAGAGCAAGTAATTCTCAATGAATTCCTCCAGGTTGTAGTGGCTGACAACAGAGAGGGTCACTATCCTGTGGCCCTTGTTCCATTTGAGTGGGGGATGGGTTAAGGTCTCCTGAATGGTGCTGTGAGCCCTGCCATGCCTGTGGACTGTGTGCTTGGTAATGACCTTGCCTTGAGCACACTATCTGGAAGGAAGTGGAGCTAAAGGCTAATTTGGAGATGTTGAGGTTACCTGATGGTATCTGTGCAATGACTAAGGGGCCCATTAGGATGGCGGGCGGATAGCCCCACCAGGCTGGCTGTAGCCACCGCCAGCCTGGCGGGGCAATCCGCCCGCCATCCGCACCTAAATTCCCCCCGCAATATTAGGATGGCGGGGGGACCGTGGCGGACGGAAAGACGGAAAAGGTTTAATATGGTGGCGGTGTCTATTAGACACCGCCAGCCATATTAGCATGGCCCAAAACAAATGCCTTTCCGTGGCGGCATCGGAATGCGGTCTTCACTTCGGGGGCCCCCTGCATGGCCCCGGAGTGAGGGACAGGTGGGGGGTGCACGCGGGGGTACCTGTGGTACCCCCCTGCATTTGCATTAACAAAGTGGCAGGCACCGAGCGGTGCCTGCCGCTTTTTTAATGCAAATGCATATATGCATTTTTAGCATTGTGGCGGGCGGTGCTGAGAGCACCGCCCGCCACAATGCTAAAAATGCAGCATGCACCCGCCACAGTGGCGGGCTCATCCTAATCCCCCCCATGGGACCCCCTCCCTTATGGTGGGCGGTCCCATACTCCGATAGGATAGCGGGCAGACTAAATCCGCCTGCCATCCTAATGACCCCCTAAGTCTGGGCGGTGAACTCCGCTCTGCTCGCGGAGTTTGCAGAGTTTTCGCACTCCGCGTAACGTGGAGCTCGCGGAGTTCCGTAAAACTCCGCTCTGTGAAGCAGAGTTTTTTTCCTTGTTCGCGCTCGTCAACGTCAAGTTGGCGAGCCCGACCAAGGAAAATTCACTACCCAGCGAGATTGTTCCTAGTTCGCGATCGTCAACGTCAAGTTGACGAGTGTGAGCATGGAAAATCAACCTCCCCGCAAGATTTCTCAACGTGGGTGGTCGGATTTCACATTGTGAGTGGCCGCGTATGCTATTGACCGCTTTCGTTGAGAAACTGTTCGTTCGTATTGAGAAAGCAGCCGCTCGAGTAAAAAATCAACTCGAGCGACAGGAAGGAAGCAGCGCCTGCTTCCCGGTACACAGTCTAAATATCGAGTTTGTATTATTAACCTACAGAAATATCGAGTTTGAAATATCGAAGGTAAAGAATATCGAGGTCAAGAATATCGTTGGACAGAATATCGACTCTAAGGTAAGTAATATCGATTTTTTTTATCGATGTATGTAATATCGAAGTGAGTAATATCGATATCAAATATATCGATGTTACTAATTTTGATGCTACTAATATCGATATTTGTATTATTGTTATGTATTTTATTATGTATTTAATATGTATGTGTTATATGTTTTTTGTTAAGTATTTTACTTGTTTCAAATTATATGTGTACTATTTTTATATATTAATAATGTTATTTTTTAAATCAATTTGATGTTTTAGTACTGGAGCGGGTTGTGGGCTTATAGGGTAATAGGGTGGGAAGTAATTTAAATATATTAAATTAATTATTATTTTTTAGGAATTATAAATTCATTTTAATACATTTTTGCGTTTGATTTTTTTAATTTATTGGTATTGATAATTACATCATTTTTTATTAATTATTAATTGGCAATTAAATATTTTAATTGTTAATTTATTTTTTAAATTGGTAATTAATGTTTGTGATTGGTAAATCAGTTTTTTAATTGGTATTTAATGTTTGTAATTGGTAAGTCATGTTTGTAATTGGTAATTAATTTTTGTAATTGGCAATTAATTTATTTAATCGGTAATTAATTTTTTTAATTGGTAATTATTTTTTTAATTGGTAAGTAATTCTTTTAATTGGAAATTATGTTTTAATAATTGGTAAATAATGTTTTATAAAAACGTATTTTTTGGTATAAAAATAATTTTATTGTTTAACGTTTTTTAATTGCTAATCAATTTTTAATAATACATATGTTTTTTGTTTTGAAAACTATTTTATTGTTCAATATTTATTATTTGGTAACTAATATTAATTAATTAATATTTATTGGTATTTTTTTGTTCATTTATTGTTAATTAATTATTCAATTGTAATTATGTTTTGAATAATTATTAATGGGTATTTGTAAATGATGTTGAGTTATTTAAATTTAAATAATTAATTATTTTAAATACAAACATTATTTATAAGTATGTTCTATTTAATTTCTATGCTATCCAACCCATTCGCTACTGTTGCACTCTCTGGAGTGGGAATAGTAATTTTTACCCCAACGCTATCCAACGTTTTCCCTACTGTTTCACTCTCTGGAGTTGGAATAGTAATTTTTACCCACCCGCTATCCAACGCTTTCCCTACTGTTGCACTCACTGGAGTGGGAATAGTAATTTTTACCCCTACGCTATCCAATGCTTTCCCTACTGTTGCACTCTCTAGAGTGGGAATAGTAATTTTACCTTCCCGCTATCCAACCCTTTCCCTACTGTTGCACTCTTTGGAGTGGGAATAGTAATTTTTACCCCTAAGCTATCCAACGCTTTCCCTACTGTTGCACTCTCTGGAGTGGGAATAGTAATTTTTACCCCTACGCTTTCCAACGTTTTCCCTACTGTTAATTAATATTTATGAAATGAAATGAAATGAAATGAAATGAAATGAAATGAAACAAATATTTATAAGAGCGCACTGCGGCCAAGTGGCTTCCTGGCGCTGAGGAACACAGCCATAATTTGGAAGAGAACCGGGGGGAAGTTAGACAGGAAAAGCCTGAAGGAAGAGAAAAGTTTTAAGAGCTTTACGGAAATGGGAAAAAATGGGAATAGAGCGAATCGAGAGGGGAAGAGAATTCCAGATCTGGGGGGCCCGCACCGAGAAGCGGGTGCCTCCGGTGCGGGATTTACGGAAGCGGGGAACGTGAAGAAGAGAGAGGGAGGACGAGCGAAGAGAGCGACAAGGGGCATGAGAGGAAACTAAAGAATTGATAAAGAGGGGAGCAGATCGGGCATGAGCCCGGAAAGCCAAGCAGGCGAGTTTAAAGTGAGATCTGAGGTGAACAGGGAGCCAGTGGAGGGATTTAAGGGCAGGGGTGATGTGGGAAAACTTAGGAAGACGCAAAACAAGACGGGCTGCCTGGTTCTGGATGGCCTGAAGGCGGCGAGTTTCGTAGGCCGGAATACCTACGAACAGGCCATTGCCATAATCCAGGCGGGAGGTGATAAGGGCAGAAATAATAGTTTTAAGGGCATCAACAGAAAAAAACCGGGAAATCTTGCGAATGAGGCGGAGGGAAAGGAAACAAGCAGAGACGACGGCGCTGATATGCGCATGCATAGTAAGATCATTGCTGATCTTAATGCCCAAGGTCCGGACGGAAGAGACTGGGGAGGGAGGGGGGCCAAAGGAAAGGGGCCAGTGAACAGCAGACCAAGGGTTAGAAGGGCCACCAGTGAGGACAAGCTCAGTCTTGTCAGGATTGAGCTTTAAGTGATTAAAGCTCATCCATTGGGAAATGAAGAGTAGAGTAGAACTGAACTTAGAAAGAGAGTGAGTAGGAGAGGAGAGATCAAAAACGAGCTGGAGGTCATCTGCGTAATTGTACACAGAGACCCCCAGCTCGAGAAGGGAGGAGATAAGAGGGCGGATATAGAGGTTGAATAGAAGAGGGGACAGAGAAGAACCTTGGGGAACCCCACAGGTGACCGGGAGAGAGGGGGCAGAAAAGTCAGAGAGGTGAACTGCCTGTGATCTGCCCTGAAGAAAGGACGCGATCCAGGAGAGGGCGGTTCCCTGGATGCCCGCTGCGCCGACACGGTCGAGAAGAATGGTATGATCGACCGTGTCAAACGCAGCGGACAAGTCCAAGAGAACTAAGGCCTGGGGGAGATTGCTGTCAGCCTTCCCCTTCAGTTCATCCAGGACCGCAAGGACCACACTCTCAGTGGAGTGGCCAGGTCGAAAACCAGCCTGGCGAGCGGCCAAGATGTTATTCTCCTCGATGAAACTCGAGAGACAAGAAGTTACATAGCTCTCGAGAATCTTCCCGAGGTAGGGGAGGAGGGAGATCGGCCTAAAGTTCGATGGAAGGGAAGGGTCCAGGCCAGCTTTCTTCAGGATAGGAAGCACGATGGCAGTTTTGAAGAGAGAAGGAACAGAACCCAAAGCCAGGCAAGAATTAAGAAGAGTTAAGGGAGGAGTGGGGCAGGAAGTGTAGAGGGATCTAAGGATCCGAGCAGGAGCACAATCCGCCGGAGAACCGGACTTGACCTTAACAAGGAGGTCACGGAAGAGCTCAAGTGAAATAGGTTGAAAGTGATCAAAAACAGAAGAACAACAGAAAGAGTGGTATTTATTGTTAATTTTTTGTTAATTAATTATTCAATTGTAATTATGTTTTTAATCATTATTAATGGGTATTTGTAAATGATGTTGAGTTATTTAAAATTTTAATTATTAATTATTTTAAATACAAACATTATTTATAAGTATGTTATATTTAATTTCTATGCTATCCAACCCTTTCGCTACTGTTGCACTCTCTGGAGTGGGAATAGTAATTTTTACCCCAACGCTATCCAACGTTTCCCCTACTGTTTCACTCTCTGGAGTTGGAATAGTAATTTTTACCCACCCGCTATCCAACGCTTTCCCTACTGTTGCACTCACTGGAGTGGGAATAGTAATTTTTACCCCCACGCTATTTAACGCTTTCCCTACTGTTGCATTTTCTGGAGTGGGAATAGTAATTTTACGTTCTACGCTATCCAATGTTTTCATTACTGTCATTTTTTTGGGACTTTAAATAGTAGTTTTATTTATTCATCTATTTAATATTTTTTGTATTATTTTAGATAATGTAGTATTTAATTAATTTTACATATTTTGAAAGTATATTTAATTTTTTAATTTATTAAAATAATTATTCACTTTTTATTTATGTTATTATTTTATGTGTGTAGATGTATTTGAAAATTATAGTATTTATAAATAATTTATAAGTAATTGAAATAATTATTAAAAGTTATTATTAAGTAAGTTTACATTATATATTTTATGTATATGTTTCATTAATGCTCTATTATTACATATGTATTATTTATTCAATTTAAACATTATTAAATATTTTTAAGTATGTTTATTTTATTTATTAGTATTATTTACTTTATGTTACACATTTATTTTTAACAGAAAAAAACCCGATATTTTTAATTACGATATTTTTAACATTGATATTTTGATTTCGATATTTTTGTACTTACCTTGTTGTAGATAGGATGTCGATATACTTGCCTTCGATATTCCAGTATTGATGTTTCTGTAGGTCGATATTCTGTGAGTCGATATTCTGTCAGTGATTCGCCCTTCCCAATGATTGCACAGTGCGGACAAACACCCGGCAATGAAAATCACCACAAACGGCATTTATCTGACACACTCTGCCGCTTACGGAGCTCAGCGTAGCGCAGCAGAGTTTTTATTGCACTTCGGGGAGTTCCGCATAGCTGAACTCCGCAAACTCCGCCCAGGATTAGCAACGACAAGGTCCATGGCTGCCTAGGATGCAAGTCTATAAGGGCTGGAGCCTGGAACAATAGCCCAACCTAGCTGCTAAAAAGGGGAAGCCAACCCCTGAATGTCTGCCCAGTGAGGTGGATGGGGCACCTGCTGTGGCCGCCTCAAAGCCCACTTAGGAGGGCACTGCTTCGCTTGGTGACCTGCCTACACTTGCTGCATGGCATGTAGAAAGAGGACCCACCAAGGAGGAGTTCTGTAAGGCACAAAGGGAGTGTCCACCCCTTGAGGGCATGAGGAAACAGGTGATGCCTCTGAGAGGTATCAAATTTACTGGGAGGACAGCCTCCTTTACAGTGCGACTAAGGCTCCTGTGCATGGGAAAACAAGGACCCTGGTGGTCCCCCAATGCTACAGGGCCTTCCTACTGGAACTGGTTCATGTGATTCCCCTGGCAGGGCACCTGGGCCAAGACAAGACCTTCACAAGGCTTGTCCCACACTTTTATTGGCCTAGAATTAAGAATTCCACAGATGCATTCTACAGGACTTGTGTAACCTGCCAGGCCAGTGGAAAGACACCGTAGATGCTGTGACTGCATTAGGCAACAGGTTTATCCTCGTTCTGGTGGATCATGCCACTAGGTACGGGAAACAACCTTTACAACGCAACTTTTACAACGCACTACCATTACAACAAAACTTTTACAACGCAACATCCATTACAACGCATGCATTTACAACGCAACCATTACAATGCATGACACTACAACGCACACCACTACAACGCATATCATTACAACGCAGTCATTACAACGCATACCATTACACCGCATAACATTACGACGCATAGTACCCTTACACTATCCTACACTTACCCTACTGTTGCACCCCCTGGAGTTAGAATAGTAATTTTTACCCCTACACTATCCAACACTTACCCTCCTGTTGCACCCCCTGGAGTTAGAATAGTAATTTTTACCCCTACACTATCCAACATTTACCCTACTGTTGCACCCCCTGGAGTTAGAATAGTAATTTTTACCCCTACACTATCCAATACTTACCTTACATGCAATGTAATGTTATGCGTTGTAATGGTATGCGTTGTAAAGGTAGTATGCGATGTAATGGAATGCGTTGTAAAGGTAGTTTTTTAATATTCGTTGTAAATGCATGCGTTGTAATGTAATGCGTTGTAATGGATGTTGCGGTGTAAAAAATGTGTTGTAAAGGTAGGCGTTGTAAAAGTATGCGTTGTAACGTCATACATCCCTAGGTACCCAGAGGCAATCCCCCTAAGGACCATGTCTGTACCTGCACTGGCAAAGGCCCAGATGGGGATTTTTACCAAAGTAGGTTTCCCCAAGGAAGTTGTGTCTGACAGGGGCACAAACTTCATGTCTGCATACATGCAGTCAATGTGGAGGGTGTGTGGGGTAAACTACTAGTTCTCCATCCCTTACCATCCGTAAACAAATGAGCTTGTTGAGAGATTCAAGAAGACCCTGAAGGGCATGATTAGATGACTACCTGAGGGACATCCAATTTCCATGCCTATTGTATGCCTACAGGGAGGGACAACAGAAGGGAGTGGGCTTTAGCTCCTTTGAGTTTCTGTACGGGCACCCTGTTAGAGGACCTCTAAGTTTAGCGAATGAGGGGTGGAAGCAAGCTCCTAGGAAGATTGCCCAGGATGTAGTAAGGTACCTGCTGATCTGCCAAAGTGGCTAGGTTGTGGAAGCAAACTTTTGACAACATAGAGGACAGTCAGGCTGTAACAAAAGAGTGGTATGACCAAAATTCTACCACTGTGGATTTGCAACCTGGGCAGATAGTGTGGGTTGTGGAACCTGTGGAAAGCAGGGCCCTCTAGGACCGTTGGACTGGGCCCTATGAGGTGATTGAGAAGAGGGTAAGGCCACCTACCTGGTGGACCTTAAGACCCTCAGTAGCAGCTGGAAGGCCCCCCTTACTCACCTCCAGGAAGTGCAACACACAAGCCTTACTATTACGGTCAGTAAGTGCCAGATAGAGCAGGGGTTTGTGGTATACTTGGGACACCTGGTGGGCCTGGTGGTAAGGTCAGCCCCTCCAGGCCAAGATAGAGACTATCATGGCCTGAGAGCCCTTCAAAACCTAGACTGAGGCCAGCGCATTCTCTGGCCTCACTGGATACTACAGGAGGTTTGTCAAGGGATATGGCACCATTGTTGCCCCCTTGACAGAGTTGATGTCTAAAAATCTTCCCAAAATGTGATTTGAACAGAGGCATGCCAAACTGCATTTGACTCCCTGAAGCAGGCCATGTGCACAGCTCCTGTGCTCGAGCTCCTGACTTTCCAAAGGAGTTTATAGTTCAAACGGATGCCTCAGAACATGGCATAGGGGCAGAGTTATCACAGCTAAAGGAAGAGGTCCTGGACCAACCTGTAGCCTACGTCTCCAGGAGGTTACTACCCGGGGAAGGTGGAGTGCTATAGAGCGGGAGGCCTTTGCTCTGCTCGCGGCACTGATGAAGCTGAGACGATACCTGTTTGGTACTCACTTCCTGATTCAAACTAACTATAGGCCCCTCAGGTGGCTCATGCAAATGAGGGGTGAAAACCCAAAATTGTTTAGGTGGTCCAATCCCCTACAGGGTATGCACTTTAGGGTGGAACACCGGCCAGGGGTAGACTATACCAATCCTGATGGTCTAGCCAGGTTCTTCCACCTTAATGATGAGAACTCCCTATAGGTTGGGTAGATAACCCCACTTCCAGCTGGGGGGGACATGTCTGAGACCTGCCACCCTTAGGGTGGGCTTTCCCCAAATGTTTTGCCTGCGTACCTCCTCTTTTTGCTGTATTTGTTATTGGCCTAAGGACTCCGAGCTCTTTACCACTTCTAACTAGTGCTAGCGTGCATATTTGTTCCCTAAAGATGGTGACATTGGTGTTTACATGAATGACATATTTTGTTTACCTATAAGTCCCTTGTCAAGTGGTATACCATATACCCAGGGCCTGTAATCTAAATGCTACTAGGGGTCTGCAGCACTGAATGTGCCACCCACACATGTAGCCTTTCAAACCTGTCTTAAGCCTGCTATTTTAAGGCCTGTGTGTGCAGTTTACTGCCAATTGGACTTGCAATTTAAAACTACTTGCCAAGCCTTAAACTCCCCTTTTCTTACACATATGTCACAACTAAGGTAGGCCCTAGGTAGCCTTAAGGGCAGTGTGCTGTGTAACTAAGTGGTAGAACATATACTTTGAAGTTTGACATGTCCTGATAGTGACAAACAGCTGAATTCATTTTTTCCTACTGTAAGGGCTACTCCTCTCATAGGCTAGCATTGGGAATTCCTAAATATTGTAATTCCTAATTAGAAAGGAGTAGCTGCATCATGTTTCATATCTTTGGAATAGTAATGATAAATCCTCTTTACTGGCAAGGATGGATTTAACATTACCGTTTTAGAAATGCCACTTTTAGAAAGTGGGCATTTCTATGTTCTTACTGCTCTGTGTGATTTGCAGCCTGTCTCCAATACATGTCTGGGGTGGGTGACAGCTATACGTTGTACATTTTCTCTAGACAGCCACAAACACAGGAAGGGTGGGTATGACAGAGAACTCATCAACATTCTGATAGCTTTTCCTGAGCAGGAAGACGGAGGCGCAGATAACCTTTACATCTGAACAGGCAATGTCCTATGTCCCACACAAAGGGCTGATTATCCCACCACCTCCAGATACCCTGGTAGACTGGGCTGGGATGAAATGGGACCTGCACCCTTCAAGGGCTGGCTTTGAAGTCACCCCCACTTCAAAGGCACATTTGGGTATAAGTACTGGGGCTCTGATCCTAACATGAAAGTACACTACTGGACCCATGAAGAACCCTTCCAGGAATAAAGACTGCTGTGCTATAAGGATCACCGCTCTGCCTATCTGCTGCTATGAAGGAACTGCTGTCTGATTTGCTGGGCTGCGCTGCTGCCTGCTTATATCTGCCCCGCTGAGGACAAGTACTGGGCCTCTCTCACTTGAACCCAGAATGACCACAAGGGCTTGCTGACTTGCCCCTGCTCTGAAGTCTCTGGGCCGTCAAATACTTCCTGCAACTCTACAACGCCACTGGAATTGTACCATCTGTGAGTCCTTCCCTGCCAAGTGGTTCTTGCCACCGCCTACCAGTTCTTGGCCCTTGAGAGGTGATTTCTGCTGTCCGGACCATCAAAAGTGATGCAGTGATGTCTTTGCGCCGATCTGAACCAACACAGTGCCCTTCAACACTGACATACTGCCGATCTGAGGACATCCCTGCACAGCTCAACCTGACTAGGAGCTTCGATGATGACGCAGTGCTTGCATCTTAAGGGGTTTGACGTGGGACCTGACTGTGAGACTCAACAAAGACGCATCTAACTGACTCTGTGAATCAGAACCAACGCTTTGAGTCTTCAATGCCGGTGCTTGCTCCATCCAAGGAACTTTTTTTCCAGCTGGACCTCCATGAGTCGTGTAGCCGGCCTGCCCTCCATCCCGGTCAGACTGTACTTTGGATTTGCGCCGGTCCAGCGCGAACTCAAGTAACCCCTTAGAGATATTGACATCTAAATACTACTTTTTGATTTATTATTTAATATTCATAACTCTGGTTCTACTTATTAGATATTTGCTATTTTGCTCTTGTTGTACTCATAAAAATATTCTCTATTATTCTAAACGTGTGAAGTATTTTTGTGATGTTTTCATTGTGTTACTGATTGTGTGTGTGTTGCACAAATACTTTACACATTGCCTCTTTAGATAAGTGTGACTGCTTTGTGCCAAGCTAACAGAGGGTGAGCACAGGTTATCTTTTAGAGTGTATCTAGCTTACCCTGACTATGATTGTGTTCCCTACTAGTACAGGGTGCATACCCTTGCCAACTAGAGACCCAATTTCAAAAACAAGTTGTTCCATCATGCCAATAAAGCCAAAGTTTTAATAGATCTTTATTTTCTCCTTGTCACATTATAGTGGCCCAAGAACTGAGAAAAAGAGCTTCCTCTTTAAACTGTGGTTACAATCTGGGCCTTTAGGAATTCTACATCTATTGCTATCCCTCACTCATAGCTGTGTGCTCAGCCACCTGGATTAGGGTGTATTTTAAAATCATGAAACACATCTCATCCATGGCCTGGAGAAATATGATCACATCACCCCCATCTTGATGGAGTTCCTCTGGCTCCCCTTGCATGCCGTAGCATCTTCAAAACCAGCTGCATCATTAACAGTGCCATCACGACCTGCAAAGAAATAAATAAATCCTGCTTTTCTTGAAAAGTTCACCATCTCTGGTGGCTCTCTGCACAATCGCAGCCAGGAAACCATCAGATTGTAGAGGAAGAAGTGTAACAAAATTAAAAACAAATCAGCAGGCCTTTTCTATCTGCATACTCAGGATCTGGAACAAAATCCCCCTATACATGTGTAGTTCCTTGCTGAGCTCTCCAAATCTCCAGTAATTCAAGTACTTCACAGTATCAGGTAGTCCAAATAATAATCAAGAGTATCAAAGTAATGTCCAATAGCCACTTGAGCTAAGACACCAACGCTCGTCGTGGTTCACAATTCCAATTTATTGAAACTCCTTCCCATCAATATAGGTGCTTATAACAGCCTGGACCCAAAGCCCACCAACAGTAAAAGACCCCGATAAACATATATTCTTCGTGACCTTGTAGAGTGAGTAAAACGTATTACGTTTGAAATTAGTGCACTGTGGGCCCGCGAGGGATGCAGGAGTAAGGATGGGTTCATATCATTTCAGATTCCTACTCTGCTGGATATACTGAGGATTAACTTGTTTATCAAGGATACAACCTTTTTCTTTGGTAAAGTTTATTTCTAAATACTTTGAATTTTACTGTTGTTGGGCTTTGGGTCCAGGCTCTTATAAGCACCTATATTGATTGGAAGGAGTTTCAATAAATTGGAATTGTGAACCACGACGAGCGTTGGTGTCTTAGCTGAAGTGGCTATTGGACATTACTTTGATACTCTTGATTATTATTTGGACTACCTGATACTGTGGACTACTTGAATTACTGGAGATTTGGAGAGCTCAGAAAGGAACTACTAAGTGTGTTTACCTGGAACTTTGTTTTGGGATTGTGGGGAAGTGGGTGACCTTCCTTTTCTTGCTTCGAGAACCCTGTTACCTTGTGTGATTCACTAATTGCCATACTGTTGCTGTGCGCCTGAATTTCACCTGGTTACCCTCCTCTTTTTCCCCTATACATGTGGCTGCTTCAATTTAGGAGTGACTCGAAGACATTCCTCTTTGAAGAACGCTACATCACAATGCAGCAATAGTACACTACTGCTCCCAAAGTTCAGTTACCACTCTAATATGCAACATGAAGTACTAGAAATTTTACAATTGACATCAACTCTGACATCACTATGAGCGCCAAGGCAGAGTAACTGTACCAAAACTAGAAAACTTTGAATTTAAAATGAAAAACCACAGCATCTCTAACCATTGAGACTTAATGCTGCGAGCCAGGACCAAGCCTCAGTGGCTTCATTATCAGATAAAATAAATTACTGCTACATTTGGAGCAGAAATTGGACCCAATCGGTAATTAGCTTCAATAAGGAGCATGACTCGACCTAGGCATTATTTGGCATCCATGACACCATGCAACATTAAGTATTAATGACCTCTCACATCAGTGAACTTTATTGGCCACCAATGGTCATGAATATGAATATAAATAACCAATAATTATCATAAACGTCCCCGGGCATGAACAATCGTTAATGCCCCTAGACCGAGGGTAGATAACATTTTGTGACTTCCCAGAAGACATGTAAAAAGGGACAGAGAAAATGAAGCAATTTTTCTGTGGGGCATCCCAAATTTTCCTAAATCACAATTATTGGTTGTGGTCAAACTCTCGGTGAATCACCGTTCTCTAGCCCCCTCCATAACATTCTCCTCGAGGTCACTGCACTGCTTGACAATAATACAAAGAGTAGAGATTAAAGTATATGATTGTCATACAACGCCTACTGAGATATTGCTACAGGCAATTTTGTGCTCTCTGCTGACCATCCACTCTTAGATACAGAAGTTGCAAGATTTCTTGGCATGGTCATACCCACAAGCAGTGCTTAATTTGAGCAAGTGGTTTCTGATGCTTGGCACCTGCACTTAATTGACAACACCAGCACTTATGATAACTGCCACATGGTGGCGATGTCTGTGTTATTTAGAGATAAGGAAATCAACATTTTTTTATTCATTAAATAAATATACAGTAAAACAACTAATACCCACTGCCCAAGGCATTCTATAGCTAAATTCTATATTGTAATAGGCTTAATTATCACACTTGTAGCATTGTGATGGTTAGTAGTTGCATAGGTAATTTTATTGGCAGTGTCAGCAGTAGCAATGGGTAAAGCAAGCTACAGTGGCCTCCTGGTGAGGGCTCTGGCACTTATTGTTTTACAAATTAAGCACTGCCCCCAAGCACAAGGTGGATATACTTTTCATGTATTTCAGAAGTACTATTACTTGTTGACTGTTTTTGCCTTTGACCCATATACAGGCTTCCTCTGCCTTTAGGCTAGGCTCGCTTTCTACAAATACGACATATATGTATGTATGTATGTATTGGTGTGTTGGTGTGTTGTTTTCTAGCAGCACAACACTTCAAACCAATTCTACTTAACCTTCAGACAGAAAGTGTGATTTTTAAATGTGATTTTTAAATGTAATTTTTAGCTACAGATGTCAAAGATTTACTTTCACACTATACTTGATATTTAGAAAGTAGTAAATACACTTTCAAGCATGTCTGTATAATTTGTGCTAGTGAAATTATAAAACTATACATGTATTTACAATCAGGCTCTCATGCAGGAAAATTATTAACTTTTCCAACACAGTATCAAATATTTTTAGGAACCTGGTCACTGTGGGGCATACATTTCCTTAATATTTAGTATGTGCCAAGTTAAATATTAAGAACCCAGCCATGCATTTTAAGGACACGCTTAAGGGTGTCTCAGATAATGTACAAAAGTATATTTTTCTACATGACAAAGCACTTTACTCTGACCTGTGTTGCTACAGTGTACATAAAACACGGCCAGCCAGGACACAATGGTGTTCCCTAGAGTGGTACATGTTAAAGATACAAGTGGGTGGTTTAAATATACATTGTGATACATATATGATAGTTAACGTCCATGCCAAAGATGCGTTTCCCCCTCCAACTTGCCCTTTCCTCATTGAAAAGATAAATAAGCCAATTGTGTATAAGCAGTATAACCTCGTGTTTTCAGGAGTAGAGCATGTGCACTGTAAGACTGAGCGGCACTTTCACAGTGCCCAGAGTCCTAATGCCAGCAACTGCAACAATCAGTCCATAAAAGGTGAAAAATCTCTGTAGAACATGCAAAAAAGCATAAACATTTCCACACTCCTAGTATCAGCACACCAGTATGGAGACTCAGCCCAGAACCAGCAGAAAAAGCTGCAGTGCTGGCTCTGACGTTTGTTCCCACTTTATATTTTTGCCCAGAAATGTGTTCCACAATTGCATTTTTGAATGTAGTACACCGATTCTCATCAGAGTAAGGACTACATACTCTGGCCAACCCCTCCCTGCAACATATCTCTCTTTTTCCTTCTCCAGCAATAATGGAAGGCTTGTCGTGTAGTTCCTAGGAGTTCCCCAGGACCTGCACGTTTTGGATGACCAAAACTGAGGGCTTGGTGTCCCAACCACGTCTGGGCACCCCCACAGGATATGTCAGCCATTAGACCAGCAAGCTCTACAGTGCCACTACCTCCCCCGTTTTTTTCTACAGTGGAGTAGGTAGTCTCTGGCAACCACTGAACATGACAACCCTGATTCCTCAGGGATCGTGGAAAACAGTACAGTACGTTTCGCTCAGACACTTGTGCTTGCTTCCTCTCAGAAAACACACAGCATGGCAATTAGGATGTTCCAGTACGAATTTATTGGTCCAGCGACAGCCTGGTGTAAAACATATGTGCAGTGACAATCAGGAGACAGATGCATACAAAAGAGAATGCTAGTACCAATATAGTGAATAGTAGATACATTTCTACCATATTGCTTATAAGATGAACATAAACAGTTAGATAAAAGCAGTAGCACTTGCATATTTCTAAAATGCGCCCTAAGTAATTTACTAAAATTTACCGAGCCTAACCTGGATGTGAAGTTGTTTGTATGGTCAGCCAAGAAACCCTTAGGGATGAACCAGCTCCCTCACCTGATGGTTTAGAATGAAGGACCCCATCTCTGCGTCGAGGATGACAACCCGCAAGGGATGTCAAACCACTGCTTGTGGGAGATTCGGCATGCAGGACTCAAGTCTCATCTTGGAAGGAATTCTCCTCTAATTTGTAGGGAAGGAGTAAGGGTCTTTTAAACAAAAGTGATCACTCCAGTGTTTTTTCTAGAATCAATATGTTTTTAAGAAACCATGGATGTTTTGAAAGCAATCACCGATGATTTTCTAAACAAGTGCAATCATACACAGCTGGCTGTTGGCCAAGGATGAAAAAAGTGGTGTTCCGTATACAGAATAAATCTGCAGTGCCTGGGGACATGTGTATGTACGTCAGGTACAGGTATTCAGGTAGAATATTGAGAGCCTGGTGTTGATGAGACAGGAGCAAGCTATTAGGTAAAAAGTCAACTGTTTAGAATCGTTATAGTCGTGTGGATGGGATGTTGTACGTAAAATGGAGTATACATGACAGGGCTATCCTAAAGGACATGACAGGCTGCTCCTGATGACTCTGTCTGCCCTCTATCATAGGCGGAAGTGTTGGTGTGTCAGAAGAACCCCACACCTGTGTGTCAGGAGCTGCCTGTTCATGATCACCCTTGTTTCCACCCACAACACCTCAGTACCTGGCCACCCTGGTGTGTATGACTTTGCCGAGCCTAAATGATGCACTGGCAGTCCTTGCCTCGATGACCTACAGCCTGTTTTGGCCCTCTCTTTCTGCCCAGTCATTAATGCCAGGTTGGGTTAGACTGTAGCTCTGGGCCTACAGCAGGTCAGCCAAGCACAAGGAGCCAGGTCGTCAGCTTCTATATTAAGTACTTCACCTGCCCTTTCAGCGTCATCCTCTGGGAAGTCCTGGCCTCGAGGTATCACACCATGTGTTGTGGACACCATTCCTTTTCAACAGCACCCTGGCATGAGTACCCACCCTGAGGAGCCCCGGTATGGCCTTTTTCATCAGCCTGCTGATGTCTAACAATCACAACTCATACATCTCTTATGGTAACTTTTCCTTGGTTACAACCAGATGCCACAATGGAGGCATGAAGACACTGATCTCCCAATACTAAGTCAAATCCCCAAGCCTGGGTGTCGCGATTCCTGGAATAAAACAGCTTAAGAATATACCTTGTAAAGGGCAGGAGCTTTTTTGACGTCAAGAGGGAGGAGGTACCCCCCTCCCTCCATCTTCAGCAGCTAATTGCAAGTCATCCAGACCAGATGATGCCAGTGAGATGCAGGGCTTAATTTGTAAAAGAACGATTGCCAGTGCCCGAAGCTGTGCTTAGAAGCCCATGGTTGTTGCTATTAAATGTTAGCGCGCCCAATACAAAGACTGCACATTCTTGAATCCACCCCAGGCCTCTTTAATTCCCTTGGGGCAGCCTGTACCCCTTTATCTCACTATTGTAGGTTCCTCCTTTCTTACGCTGTGACTTTTTTTCCGGCTTACTCTTCCTTCATCTTACCTCTTTGTGTGTTTTCCCTCTCTTTCTCTCAGAAACGTCTGAAGAGGAAAAAAATAAGTGTAGATCACCAAAAATGCGTGCCGGTGTCCCCCAGCGGCTCAAATTAAGCTCTGGAAGGTGGCGACTGAAGCTTCTGGGAACTGCAAGGATTTTTGTACATTAGCTGAAAGTCTCAGGAAGGGAATTTTTATTGAAACCTTCTACTTTCGACTTGGGTCAGTAACTAAGGTGTGTGAATTCAATTGGCCAATATAACTGGATACGACGAGCTATAAGGCTAGGGGCTCACTATATAAAAAGAGAGTTAAACATGCTTAATAGCCTCAGATGCTGCCCGAGTGTCAAAGGTCGCTCATCTATCTCATTTTACAAGACTTTGAAATTTCCCAAATCTCAATAGTTATGTGATATATCTATTTGTGTTATTTCAGTGGGAAAGAGCATCTCCTGAAGAAATGCAGTACATAGGTTAAAGAAAACCACATCTAAGGAGCAATGTTCGTGGGGGCTTGTGTGAGCCTGTATTATATATGGCGAGCGTGCGAGGGGGATGTGAGTGAGACATTTCAGAGCTGGAGCTACATAATGGGCCAGTGTCCACTTAAAAAGTGTTCTATGTAGGCAGGACTGGAAATGTCAAGCGGGCGCAGAGAGGCTTCGGTGGGAATCTTCATGCTGGAAGGCAGCATATCCTTTGAATATGCAAAGCGAACAAAACATTCCAAGTAGTTATATTACTACATCTATATGAGAGCAATGTTAAAGCTGTCATAGATCCTGAAAAGGACCCCCAACACAATCAAATTGTTGCAAGTTATCATTTAGCTTATACATCATTATCTCGAATTTTTCCACTTTTTACATATCTTCAAGCCAGGATTGAATTGGAGGGGGCACAGCACATCTGTCTTCCAAAAAACATAATATATTGTGCTGTGGAAAGCCATTTAAAAGTATGTGTGGACATGGGGGTATGTTTGAAAACCAGATCCTCACCACTAATTCCAAGCAGAGAGGGTGTCACTGAAAGGATGCAAAGTGGTAAACGAAGCTGCATGCTCAGGATACAGAGTTTTGTCGGGGATGCTGAGTTTGCGAGCCTTTCCAAGAGTACCCAATGGCAGTTACAATGTGACATGGGGGAACTACTCATGGGCTGGTTTAAGTACATGTCAGGAAATTATACAGGCACAATGGCACATTTATAAATACCCAGCACTAAGATACAAAGGATGAGGTCCGGTGCGGCACAGAGGCAGAAAACTAGAATCTCAGAATTATCAAGCTTGGCAATGTAATAGGATTTGTCTTTAAAGGGTGAATGCCGAACTATTGGCTTTGTTATTGCTTATTTGTATTGGCGCTCTCACACACTTTTTTATTTTATTTTACTTTACCGTTCTGAAATGGCCGTTGTCAATGTAGGAAGTGTAAGGTGAAAAAGCCATTACAGTGGCAGGTGCTTCACAATGCAAACACATGCACGCGTGCCCACTGTGGCCTCTCAGGAATGCTTTCTATTTTAAGAAAAGTGTTGACTATAGTTTCAAATTTCGTGCACACAGTGACAATAGACATTTCTTTATGCAAAATTTGTGAATCAAACACTTATTTCGTAACCTCTGAAAATTTCCGTTTTCCTCTTATACAACTTAAGTGGCAACATGACCCATGTCTTGGGTTATTCGTAGCATAATGTTTTCACAATGTACCTTTAAGATCAAAAGGTAAATGAGTAAAATATTTTAGAACCAGTTCTGTCCTCTGATCATTTACTCAGTATTTTTGTTTGCTACCTTCCAAACATGCTCAAGGATTAAAAACAAACAATGTTTTCGTCTTTTGAGTGCAACTGTTGATGGTATTAGATTTTATTATGTAATTTTCTTTAACAATTAAAATAGTAAATGAAATGTATAATATTTCGTTCATTCCCTTACTCTGCAGTGTAACCGTAAGACTTGCGAGTGTGAGAAGGGAGAAACAGGCACCACAGGGCCGCCCGTAAGTATATTTTACTTTCAACTACAAACCTAGGCCACATGCCACTTCTGTTTTTTCTAACTATTATTTTATAAGCATCTGACTATGGCACATGGGTGCACTATGGTTAGAGCGTTCAAATCATAGTTAAGATGTTATACCTGTTTGCCTTATCATATCAGCAGAAGAAAAACAACACCATGCAACATACCCATCTACTAACAGCTCCCCAAATCCAGACATCACCAGACTATACATATTAACACATTAGTGAGTGGGAAGAAACTCTTCGATCATTTAGGAAGGCCAGTTAAGGAGAATGAACCCGAGCTAATCTTTTGAACACCATGTCAACCCATTGATAGGCGAGACTTCAAGCCACCAAGAAAAGGTGTGTGATACAAGGGAACGATAGTTCTGCTATGGTTGTCATCCAGTTCTTTTAAGGATGCACTCATGATCTTGGATTCCTTTTCTTGTAACATGTGTCCCTGATGTTATAATGCATGGACCGGTAACAGGACAGTATAGATTGGGTTGCAAGCCTCAGTAGCAGGCATGTGGTGTGTGGAAGCTCTGACACTTAGTCATCCTAAGTGGGAAGGGTATGACCAAATGTGGGAACGTGCTCCTGAAAGCCCGAAACCAGTCCAAGGATGCTTGTTTCCAGTCCAGGGAGGACCTGGCCTGGCAGTTCGGGCTGGACTGTTCCCATTGGGCGCAGGGTCAAGACTGATTTGCATATGGCTAGGTACACACTGGAATTGCATGGTGAGCAAAAAAACGATGGATTGAGGCCCAGATCTCTGTATTGGGGTGAATGTATGACATTGTTCTGCATTCTGTCCATCAGTTGTTCTTTTTGCATTTGTCACCCCGAGTGGGACGGGTATGCCCAGACGTGGGTCCCGTGCTCTCCATGCCACTGGAGTCAAGCTATCCTGGCTGATATGGACTGAAAGCCAAAAACCGGTCCTAGGATGCTTGTTTCCAGTCCAGGGAGGACCTGGCCTGGCAGTTCAGGCTGGACTGTTCCCAGTGGGTGCAGGGTCAAAACTGATTTGCATATGGCTGGGTCCAAACTGGAATGGCATGGTGAGCAAAAAACGATGGATTTAGGCCCAGATCTCCGTACTGGGTGCATGTATGACATTGTTATGCATTCTGTCCATCAGTTGTTCTTTGTGCAATTGTCACCCCGAGTGGAACGGGTATACCCAGACGTGGGTCCCTTGCTCTCCATGCCACTGGAGTCAGGCTATCCTGGCTGAAGAGTGCTGAAAGCCCGAAACTGGTCCTAGGATGCTTGTTTCCAGTCCAGGGAGGACGTGGCCTGACAGTTTGGGCTGGACTGTTCCCATTGGGCGCAGGGTCAAGACTGATTTGCATTTGGCTGGGTCCAAACTGGAATGGCATGGTGAGCAAAAAACAATGGATTTAGGCCCAGATCTCTGTACTGGGGTGAATGTATGACATTGTTCTTCATTCTGTCCATCAGTTGTTCTTTGTGCATTTGTCACCCCGAGTGGGACGGGAATGCCCAGACGTAGGTCCCGTGCTCTCCATGCCACTGGAGTCAAGCTACCCTGGCTGAAGAGGGCTGAAAACCCGAAACCGGTCTGAGGATGCTTGTTTCCAGCCCAGAGAGGACCAGGCCTGGCAGTTCGGGCTGGACTGTTCCCATTGGGCGCAGGGTCAAGACTGATTTGCATATGGCTGGGTCCAAACTGGAATGGCATGGTGAGCGAAAACACAATGGATTTAGGCCCAGATCTCTGTACTGGGGTGAATGTATGACATTGTTCTGTATTCTGACCATCGTTTGTTCTTTTTGCATTCGTCACCCCAAGTGGGACGGGTATGTCCAGACGTGGTTTCTGCGTTCTCCATGCCACTGGAGTCAGGCTATCCTGGCTGATGAGGGCTGAAAGCCTGAAACCGGTCCTAGGATGCTTTTTTCCAGTCCAGGGAGGCCCTGGCCTGGCAGTTCGGGCTGGACTGTTCCCATTGGGTGCAGGGTCAAGACTGATTTGCATATGGCTTGGTCCAAACTGGAATGGCATGGTGAACACAAAAACAATGGATTTAGGCCCAGACCTCTGTACTGGGGTGATTGTATGATATTGTCCTGCATTCTGTCCATCAGTTGTTCTTTTTGCATTTGTCACCCTGAGTGGGACAGGAATGCCAAGACGTCGGTCCCATGCTCTCCGTGCCTCTGGAGTCAAGCTATCCTGGCTGATGAGGACTGAAAGTCCGAAACCTGTCCTATGATGCTTCATTCCACTCCAGGGAGGACCTGGCCTGGCAGTTCGGGCTGTACTGTTCCCATTGGGCACAGGGTCAAGACTGATTTGCATATGGTTGGGTCCAAACTGGAATGGCATGGTGAGCAAAAGAACAATGGATTTAGGTCCAGAGCTCTGTACTGGGGTGAATGTATGACATTGTTCTGCATTCTGTCCATCAGTTGTTCTTTTTGGAATGCTAAAACTGCATGTCTGAAATTTCACAGCACTAAATGGCAGGCACCATGCGGTGCCTCGCAACAGGCCCCCCAAACCCAATCCCCACCAGCCTTTCCATGGTGTTTCCACCGCCATAGAAAGGCTGTCTACAGCCAACATCGTAATTTGTCGGGCAGTGCCTGCTAGGCACCATCGTCATATTACTGATGTAGACCGCTCCGCCAGGCAATCCTAAGGATTGCCTGTGGCGGTCTTGTGACGGACGGCCTTTTTGACTGCCAAAGTCGCGGTGAGATTCCCCCCGCCATCCTAATTTGGCGGGGGAAAATCGTAGTTGGAGGACAGAAGGACTTCCACCTCAGGGCTGGAGGTCCTTCCGCAATCCTAAGGAGCCCCTTTATCTTTTGAATCAGCCATTATCTCAGCAAGTCACAGCAGAGATGTCTGCAAATGGGTTACTAGATGGTGTTGGACAGTCACTATAGGAGCTTGGGTAGCATGCTGGGTCAGAGAGGGTATTGATATTAGTCTGCAATAGATCAAAGCTATCTAAGATGGGTGAATTGAATTAGCATACCTTACATGGTTTGACATTTTAGAGGACCGCGATTGGTCATGATTTGGATTGAGCTTGTGATCTGCAGAAAGAGGTTTAAGTGCTGTAGTAGACCAACATGTGTTGGGCGCCAGGCGTATTGAAGTATAAGTCAATAATGGGAGTAGGAGTATCTTATATGTTGAAATGTCCGTCAGTTAGTTGGATAGACTCCTGCAGGTACTGGCTGTGGTTATCTGAAGGAGCAGCCTGTTAGTATCTGGCTGTAGGTATTGTCTGCATATGCAGAAATCTGGCTCTATAAACTTCACCACCTCCACAGACCATTGTCCATAGGTTTTTTGGCATCAGTATTTTAATTATGGATCAGCACACAGTATCTTTTAGTAGCAGGCAGCTGGACACAACACACTGACATGGCGGACTGCTCTGATGTGCGTTCTAATGTGCCTCTATGTAGTTCTCCTGTGTGGGAGTCATCATACAATATGTGGTATCTAGCATTATCAGGTAGTACCAAGTAGACGGGCTGTCTTGCAGCAAGCGGTCAATGCAGCAGATAGGCAATGGCGATGTATAGTGATCAAATTACCAATCACAGTTAAGGACTGTCTGAAAAGACTGCTGCTTCAGGGAGCTGCCATAATGATCATAGGCACGGACTGGAAGGCGACTTAGCTAGATGAGCTGGACATATCCATCACTCAGCTACGAGACGTAGGTGATTTGGGTGTATCAACTCCCACTGCTGGTCCCAGGTAGAGAGAGGATCTCTATTATGTGCATCGCCGGAGGGCTGAGGAAATCTTATGGTGGCTACTAGAAGTCACTGGAATCTGCCATTTTGTCGTTAGGCAGGGAGAGCGTTGCAGTGGGTATCATCTGTATTCGGGCGAATGTTGTTGAGTTAAAATGTAAGATGTGATTCCTGTCCTTATCTGAAGCACCCAATAGTAAGGGGAGAGGAGCAGCATCAGCGCAAAGTCATATTGCACGTCAGCTCTCTCTCCATTGCATCGGAGCAGCAGGGCTATGCGTAAATCTTGTCTGGGCTCGTCACTGTCCCATTTCCAAATTGGCTTTAATTTTAAATCCTTGCTTACATTATTTTCTTTGGGAGTATGCTAAAGTACCATTTGTTGGCCATGTGTACTTCTGAACTTACTCCAGCTGTAAGCTGCAATACATTTACAACTGTTTTGTGTCTTTTTTTGGCTGGTGTAATTATAGTGCAGTTTGTGAATAGCAATGGGCCTACTCTTTTGTGGGTGGACACCTGTCCTTCACTAAAACCCTATGTAACCCTGCCTTAACTCCTCCTCATCCTTCCTTAACCCCTCTCCTTTAGTATTAAGTGTTCCCCATTTTCAGTCACTCCTCCCTATCCCTCCCACCTGAACTACTAAAATGTATATCTATGTGTTCGAGTATCTCCACGCCGAAAGATCGGCGTGATGGAGGCTTTGACCTCTGCATGTAAGTTTGTGAATAGCATTTTGTAGTATGTTAATACTACTATGTACCAGACTACAAAATGCAGTTTGTGAATAGGCCCCTTTATTTTGCACTTGAGGAGGTCCCTGTAGCATTAAATGAGAGCCCTTTAGGGAAAAGTTCTATACAAGATGGGGTCCCAGGGGAACTTTACAAATTCAACTTTGAGCTATGGACTCTCTTAATAACTATTGTCTCAAAAGCAGCTAGTGCCTTCCTTTTGCTGCCCTTTTGGTCACACTATATCAGAAAATGGTATTAGGAGTAATCCTAGCTGCTATGAACCTATTTCTCCTATAAAGTTGTATGGAGGGTCCTCCTTGAAATAATTTTGACTTTGGCGACACATAATAACAATACTGATATTCAATGTGGCTTTAGGGCAGGATTGGGGATCACTGAACAATGTTTAAGCCTTTGCTTATTAGTAAATGTACAAAGGCCTCTAAGGGCTCTCTTTATATGATCTGTGTGGACATCAGCAGTGCTATTGACCATGTTAACAGATCCAAACTTGGCTGACAGGGTGACGGATATCCCATCTGCCAAATTACAATTCTTTTTTATCCTATGGAACTTGTAATATGGCGGATGGGATATTGTGACGGAGTATCCCATCCACCAAGATCATAATCAGCCCCTGAGTCTTTTAAGCTTTCCAGAGGATTGCAGCAAGGATCTGTCCTAGTCTCTATTCTTTTGTTTTGTATGCGAATAATTTGAATGCTTATCTAGTATACAGCAGCCAAGATATTCCACAAATTGGACATAACCCTATTCCAGCTCTTCTTTATGCATGCAATACTGTATTATTGTCCTGCTCTGCTAACAGGGCAAACAAACATTTGATTTATTCATAAAGTTTATGGACAACCTTGATTTGGATACCAGTTATTCCAAAACCCATGTGATGATTTGTGACTCAAAGTCTACTAAGACTAGGACCAATGATAATTAAAATTAAAAAGATTGAACACATTTATGCTTTTCCTTACCTTGGTGTGATTTTCTTATTCCTCTGGTCTTTGGTCTTCCTTAATTTCATCCAGTAGAAAATTATTTTTACCGTCTGAAGGGACTGTTTTTAATTTTTGCCAATAAATTCGGTAACATTAAACACATGATTGAAATCTACAAAAGCAAATATGTACCTATTGTTTTTTATGGCTCAAGTATCTGGGGGCATTGTGATATCGACACATTATATTGTCTTCCCAGCCCCCATTTTTTCTGCCATGAAGAACTGGGCCCGAATTATATGAAGGACTTCTTATATGGGTATGGCTGTCTATCTGGCCCAATCCTGCTACCCTGCTTCATAATTATTGACTGCCTCAAAATGTATGATCATTCGAAGATTCCCTGGAGTAATGATGTGAAATATATTTACAGGCCCTAGCAGCATCCTTAAAGGGATAGTTTGGGGCACAAGAATGCCCTTTGCAGGTGTTTCCAGAAGGAATCTGTCGTGCTCCAAAAGCCTACTGTCAGTATTATGCAATGGTGAAGAATCCCTGTGTGGTGGAATGTTATTTATCGCTAGTTACTAATTTAAGGTAGAGATAGCTATCAATAATAGGTTGGGCGTTATCCACCATCAACGTCCTTTCCCTCTAGGCTGGGTACGTTCTCATTTAATATGTTGTTGTCCTTGTGAGGAGCACTCTACCCAAATACGTTTACTTCCTGTTGTGTTTTTTTTTAAATAAATGGATGCATCCGCGTTACCTTGTACCTTTGTTCAAGGATGTTGGTTTTATTGGAGGTAGGGCAGCAGTGACGTTTATACAGCTGTTATTGAGCTTTCTGCTTTGTGCACTGCTATTGGTTGTTTTCAAAAGTCTTCAACTAAACTACGTGAGTCCATGTTATTTTACCCTAGTATGAGTTTGCTATCCTTCTTTTATGAATGTAACTTTTATGATTTATTTTACAAACGATCAAAGCATATTAATATAATAATCGGTTGAGCAGAAAGACCTGCCGTAATACAGAACTCCTAAACTGAACTTCGGTCTGTGACTCTTTTTTACCATAATAAGAATATGTCTTGCACTGACTGCCTCTTTACTATAAAGGTGTTAAAGACTTCTATACAGGGAAGTTATGTACGCTCTAAAAATAACATTTTAGTCCATTGCATAACCTGGATTGTATTTTAACTTCTTTTATTTAGCATAAGTACTTTGTCTATTGAATTTTAATGCCAGCATGAATTTGTTTTACTGATTGCTGCAACGGTTTTAAGTAACTACGCACTTATTAAAGTATTCATTTACTCTTTCATTCATTGGTTGAGCAGTCCAAGTGCATTCTGTACAACGCAAACAGTATTGATGGCTCTGAAAATTCCTAATTTTCCTTATGACTGCCTCACTCCTGAGTTTTTTTCAAACTAACTCTCTGGTCCCACTCCCTACGAGGAATGGTTATCAATTTTGCTACAACTGTACAATTTAAGGGGAGAGGGGTTGGCCTAACGGCTAAGGCGCTCGACCTCGGACCTGGGGAACTTGGTTCGAGTCTCGGTAACGACGCCAAAAACCCCCTGTGATTCTGGGCTAATCACTTAATCTCCCCGTGCCTAAAATGAAAGTGTGTCCTCATGTAACGTAACTGGTGCTATGTAAAGCGCTCTGATAACTGATTCGGTTCTAGTTCGCGCTATATAAAAATAAAATAAAAATAATGCTCAATCATACAGACTTGCATTATTTCCTCAGACTCAAATCACAGAAATATTCAGGCAGTGCAAAATTCGTAAACTAATGAGAGCCAATGCCCAAAGCGCTGTTTCGAAGCTCGGTCGGCGTTATTAAATGTCAGTGTGCCGAATACCATAACTGTATAGTCTGGAATTCACCCCAGGTCTCTATAATACAGTGCGACACTGACCGTCCATTTATTTCACTCTTGCTTTCCTTCTTGAGTCGGCAATCTTTCTCTCCTTCCTTATTTTCTGTATGTGTGTTCTTCCCTCTCTTGCTCTCGGGAAATATTTGATCAGAGGAAATAAGTGCGGGCCCCCAAAAATGTGTGTTATCGGCACAGACAAGCAACCACCGGCTCAAATTAAAGTATTGAGGTATTACACTGAACTAAAATGTAGGAACTCCAGGAGGATGTGAAGTGTTTTTGGAATATAGATCTTTTGTAACATTTTTGTCTAGTTTTATGTGAAATGCAGGCAAACGGGTTTGCACTTTAGAGTATCTTGCAGAAGAACATCCTATAAGAGATAACTGTATTACTAGACACAAATCCTATTGTCCCAGTAGCCTTGGCACAACAACAGAATGCCCTTATTTTGCAGTTTTTCTGCCTGCAAAGAAAACAAAGGATCACTGTCCAGCATCTTGTTGTTGACATGTTAGCAGTTCATAAATAACTTCCCTTTAAAGATGGAAAGACATTTAATAGTGTTGCTGGTATTTCAGCTTAGAAACTGCCTGACAACCTTCGATCTGAATGTTACTTATCTACATAATCTGAGATTAGCCTTAACAAGCTCAGTGCTGTAGTGGATAATATTTAATAATCACTCTCTTAAGAAGTTGCAAGAATTTGGCAATCAGATATAAAAGAAAATGCTCTTGTTATTGTGTGTTCAGTAAAACATCCTAAAGTTCTCTACGTAGGAGGAACCCAGAGAGAAGCCTTTATGAGAACTGGTGACTGTTACTTTCTGTTGATCGTTGACTGATCATGGTGTTTTCTATGTAGTTTAAGCCTCCTCAAGCTTCAAACCTCACAACTTCAATCAGCCAACCTTCCTCGGTTTTGCTTTGGAGCCTCGGGCACCAACTGCATGGGTGGATGTTGATTGGGAAAAACATTTCCAATTACCCCATTTCCAGAAGGCAAGAAAGGGCAACAGCCATTGGCAACCATCAGTAAATAGTGCCAAATAACAAGAAAAAGTGCAAAAAGCGACTGCCTATTTACTTGTGGGTAGTGAATAGTAAACAAACTCTAAGGCACTAAGGGCATGGGACATGAGCATTCCCTAGTATCTGCTGATGTGCATGATCGTTGGTTGACGTAAATCCTGAAATTTGTTGTTGCTCCAAATCATATCTGACGAACATATTGAAATGCCAATGGAATCACATAATTTGTGTAGATAATCCAACTTTCATGCATCGTCATCATGGGTTTTGTGACTGTGAGGGTCCCTATTTTTGTTGCTGGGTTTAGAACTCTGTGCATGTTACCCCTGCTAACCAGTAGTAAAGTGCTGTGCTTCCCTTTAAAGATGCATGAATTGGCATACTCCTAATTGGCATATTTATCCTGCCTAACAGTCCCTAGTATATGGTACAAAGTGTACCCAGGGCCTGTAATTTAAATGCCACTATTAGAGTGCAGCATCTATTATGCCATTCACTATAGTGGCAGTACAAACATGGCTTTACGCCTACCATTGTACCCTGACTGTAGCAGTGAAAAAAACTGGTCAAAATAAACCATTTTGACAGGTCAAAACCCCCCTTTTGAATATTAATGTCACCGCTATGCAAGCCTTCTAGCCCACAAGGTATAGTGCATGGTATTTAAAAGTGGGACATGTAGGCAATTAATATTACCATGTTCATAAAGTAATAAGGGTCAAAAATGTGCTCTCAATTTTGCAGTCCCAGCTGTTTTATTTAGAAAACCAGAGCGCAGAGCACAGATTAAAATACTAATACTGCTAACTCAGGAAAATAATTAATCAACTATTTTTATTAGTTATTACGAATCCAATTTGGTGGTAAAGTCGGATTTGTAATAAATATTAAGGAAAAGTAACTTGTAGAAAAATAGCCTTTACCCACTTAAACAGTTAAAAGGCTAATTAGCATAAACTTCTGCCAGCTGCAAGCCAGTGATAAGCCTTCAATAGGTGTGAAAAGGGTGTGAAATGCCCCACACAGCAAACAATAGGCTTACCTAGATGGGCAGAGAGGACTCCTCAGAGTTCACCAAAATATTCAGCGTCGGGGCTGTGGCCTCCTTTTAACAGGAGTGTCAACTCTTACTTGACAGGTCTGTTGAGCCGGATGTAACACAAGGGATGTACTTGAAAGGGAGGGAACAGAATGCAAAGACATTTCTTGTGTATCCACTGTATGGTTGCTTAAGGACCCTGCTTTTGTCCTACCAGCCGTCTTTTTCTGGGTTTCTTGTGGGTTTAGTACCTGCTACAATATGGATTGTAGTGTTAGATGTGGGAGGATCCTAAGATTACCATAGTACACTCCGCCCCCCACACACACCCCAGCCCTCAGAGCCTAAGTTTAGAGTAAGGAAAGACTTTTTCCCTCTTGGACATGCCCTGACACACTGAACTTTGGGCCTGTTTGAGGTAAGGCCAACATGGACTGTAGGAAATTGGGCTGTTGTTTGACTGGGGTGTGAACCCTGGTCAAGCAGCACCCATAGTCCTTGTCAGGGTGAGGCACAAGCCAACCCTAAATTAACCTGTGCTCAACCCACTGGTAGCGTGGCTCAGAGCATTCAGACTTAACCTAGAGGAAAGGTGTAAAGTATTTGTGGTAAAAAAAGTTTGACAGTTTGTTCCTATTAAGAAATTGTTCTACTATTATGTATAAATATGTCTGTGGTAAACATTGCTATACAAGCAGTTTTTAAACCTAAAATTGTTTTAGTGAATGTGTTATAATTTTTTTTTGTATTAATTGAATATATATCTTGCATTGTTTTTTTATGTAACAGTATTGTGGTACTATGATCTTTTTAACAAAAATTTTATTAATAAATATATGACTAATTTTTTAAAAGTCTTTGATTCATATATGGTCCCCCAAGACACCGAAGGGTTTGATATTTCACGTTGTAAATTTGGTAACCTAGACAATATTGCATAATCTCTTTCACGTTAGGTAGTCACCCCGACGGGGTTAGGCACACCACACATAAGGTATAAAATCAGGAAAAGGTACTCTGTTTTTGTACAATTGTCGACCCAATCCTTTTCCTGACAGAAAGGGTAGCTCCCTACTCATAACTTTTCTGTAAAGTATTTGTGTAACATTTCAAACAGCAGTAAAGTGAAAACACCACGCAAAAAGGAGCCCACACAAGATTAGAACAGTAGAGGAATTTTAAATAAATAAAACAAGACTAAAACAACAAAAGTCTAATGAGTATAACGGGAGATATGCAAGTTTAAACATTTCACTGAAAATAGCTCCAAAAAGCACAAAGTGCCAACAGTGGATATCTGGTTGCGCCGGACTGGGATACATCACAAGTGCAGGCCGACCACAATGGATTGTGGGCCAGCTACAGAGACCCAGTTAGGCCATCTAAACAAAGTACCTTAAATCCTGGTTTGCAGAGCGTTGCGGAGATCCGCGTCGATGACTCATCGAACAGCCGATGCCATGCATTGGTTGCAAGATGCAGCGAGGCTGCGCTGCGAGGTCCTGCATAATCATTTAGTATCATGTTGAGAAGGGCTTGCAATGTGAAGTTCGGTGTCGAGTTTTCATGGCGCAGTTGGTGCGAAGGATCTGTGAGGCTGTGATATGGAGTCCGGCATCGTCATTGAGGCTGCCATCGATGAGGGATGCAAGGTCCTGCACCGGGGATGTGCTGTCCAGCGGCAGTTCCGATGAGGCGGTGGACTGCGATGCAATGCGGGTCTTTGTGACGGAGAAGAGCCATGCACCAGTGACGATGTGTCTGCGATACGTCACTTCTGCCCAGGGTTGTGCTGTGCAAAAGGTGAGATGTATCAGTTCCGCTGGTGCCACAGGACTGGGATGGCACCACTTGACAGAGTAGACTCAGAGATGGCAGCTTCCAGGTGCTGTGGTTGAGGTTGTTGCAGCCTTTTGTCCCTGGGGCTCAAATCAGGAAGCCTGCCAACTAGTCCCTAGAGTCACTTTGGATCCTGGGTTCAACAGATGGAGGTCCAGGCCTTCACACCTAAGCAAGAGCACAGCAGGTCAGCACAGCAGGGCAGCAGAGTGGCAGTCCTATCAGCAGCACAGCAGCCCTTCTTCCTTTCAGAGTAACTCCAGGTCTAGAAGACTCATGAAGAGTTGACATCTGAGGTGTAATATTTATACCCAGTTCTGCCTTTGAAGTGGGAGAGGCTACTAGAGACTTGCCTTTAAAATGCACAGGTGCCCTGCCTTCCTTGCCCTGGCACCGGATTAACTACAGGGGGTACGCAGTCCTTTGTGTTGAGGCAGGACACAGCCTATTCAAATGTACGTGGGGCTTTGCCAAGCTCCTCCCTCTCATCCTGCCAGTGAAGGCCCATCCAGGCACACCAAAGCTCAGTATTGTGTGTGGCTGTCTAGGAGGAATACACAAAGCTCAACTGTCACCTACACTCCGCCATGTGACCACAGGCTGCAGGCACCAAATGGCTAAGGCAGGAAAAAGCCAACTTTCTAAAAGTTGAGAACCAAAAGGGGATAGGTCCATAAACACGTAGTGGGGGCTAGACCTTATATTTAAATTGCAAAAACACACAGTGCCCACACCACAATTACTCATTCAATATTCAAGAAGGGTAAGAAACCAGTTTATTGTAACCACCCTTAGACAGCATTACTCAGTGTCTATCATTTTATGCTTTTTTTCAAATTTTCAAAAAATCATAACAGAATAAAGGACTACGTATTGGAATATTTACAAGACTAAATACACTTTGTACATACATTAAAAAACAAACATTATTTACACACTAAAAAACGTTTCTGCATCAAACATTACAAAAAATTATAATAGTTACATCACAACCAACAAATATTACAATAAAAAACATGAAGAAAAATGATTTCCAAGGGGGTATAAGCAACTTAATAGCTTGTAAACGCTTAAATACTGTTTATTCTTTGTATCAAAATTGTTTTAAAGAGGGGCGTGATGGTTAATCTTCTTGTGGTCCAACTCGCTAGTTATTGTGGTGGCCAGACAGAGATGTCTTATTTTTTGTGAACTGCCGGAGAACGGCAAATTTTGCTTGTACGACGTCACCATCAAGGTGTAATTCTTACTGAAGTATCTTGTTCTTAAAGATTTAAAGGGAGAAACCGCAGTCACCGTCCTGCTCCTCTGCCACAGCACGCCCGTGCTCGAGTCTGCTTTATTTCAAATGAAAGAAAGCAGACTCGAGCTCCATCACGCCCCTCTTTAAAAAAAAATTATACAAAGAATAAACAGCCCTGATGATAGACCAGTGACTTTTTGCCTGGTTCTTGAAACGCGTCGGCAGTCTTTCTTGGGTGGAATAAATTGTCAACTTCACGACACTAGGACCGGCTGGTCGAGTATTTAAGCGTTTACAAGCTATTAAGTTGCTTATACCCCCTTGGAAATCATTTTTCTTCATGTTTTTTATTGTAATATTTGTTGGTTGTGATGTAACTATTATAATTTTTTGTAATATTTGATTTAGTGTGTAAATAATGTTTGTTTTTTGATGTATGTACAAAGTGTATTTAGTCTTGTAAATATTCCAATACGTAGTCCTTTATTCTGTTATGATTTTTTGAAAAGCATAAAATGATAGACACTGAGTAATGCTGTCTAAGGGTGGTTACAATAAACTGGTTTCTTACCCTTCTTGAATATTGAATGAGTAATTGTGGTGTGGGCACTGTGTGTTTTTGCAACTTTCTAAAAGTGACTTCTTCAAAATTGTAATTGAAAATCCTACTTCACCTAGGATTTTTCATTATAATTCCAAAGACACCAAAGATGAATGAATTGCCTGTTCCCATTTGGAAGTCACAGCTTATCAAATGTAATAAGTTAACTCTAACGTTATACTATGGCAGAGGTAGGCCTTCCAGTATTGAAAAACGAATGTAAGAGTTTTTCTCTACCAGGACATGTAAAACTGAAAAGTACATGTACTACTTTTGAAATACACTGCACCTTGCCCTCTGGTCTGCCCAGGACCCACTTTAGGGTGACTTATAGCTGTTAAAGAGGAGGTGTGGGCCTGGCAAACATTTTATTTTGCCAGGTCAAAATGGCAGTTTAATACTGCACACACAGGCCTGAGATATGTTTAAAGGGTAAAGCACCTTCACCCCGCATCCGTGACCCCGCATGCTGTCACAACGCGGTCGTTATAACGACCGTGTTGTGACAACGCATACGATTACTCCGCAAGTCGTTACAACGACTTGCAGAGGGGAGGAGAAGGTGTTGGATTTAAAATCCAATACCTTCCCTAAAGTCGGCACAGACTGGAGTTGAAATAGTAAATTTTACTATTCCAACATCCAGTGCCCCCCCTCTGCAAGTCGTCGTAACGACTTGCGGAGTAATGATATGCTTTGTCACAACGCGGTCGTTGTTACGACCGCATTGTGACAGCATGCGGGATAATGGTATGCGGAGTGAAGAGTCATATTCTGTTTAATGTGTTACTTACATGGGTGGCACAATCAATGCGTTTAATTTACCGGCCCTGGGCACAGGTAGTGTCATTTTACTAGGGACTTACTAGTAAATTAAGTATGCCAATTGGGTGTAAGCCAATGATCCCATGTTTTAAGGAGCGAGCACAAACACTTTAGCACTGGTTAGCAGTGGTAAAGTGTGCTGCATCTTAAAGTAGCAACAATGAAGTCAGCAAAACAGTAGATCTGAAGGCAAAAAGTTAGGAAATAAACCACACCCAGGATGCCAGGTCTAACACAGGTTCCCCCAGCTGAAAGTGGGGAGAACTTTCAACCCCTATGGAGCTCTCTTCACTGGATTGACCATCAACGTTGGCATGGTCTGTTCCAGAATGGTGTTCCACTGTAAAGTCCATTCCCTGCAGGGAGATGGACCACCTTAACAGTCTGGGATTCTCTGAAGACATCTGAAGGGTCTGTGGTCTGTCTGAACTCGGGAGTGAGAACCAAACAGGTATGGTCCCAACTTTTCCAGTGCCCAGATCTCTGCAAAGTCTTCCCTTTCTATTGAGGTCCACCTCTGTTCCTGGGGAAGTAACCTCCAACTGATGAAGGCTACTGGTTGATCCTGGCCCTCTTCATTTAGCTGTGAGAGAATGGCCCCTATGCAATGATCAATTCATTATTTGGAGAAATCAGGAGCCTTCAACATGGGTGCTGTGCAGATAGACTCCTTGACTGTATCAAAAGCATTCTGGCAAGCCTCCTTCCAGATAACCTGTCTAGGTTGCTTCCTTCTAATTTGGCTTGGGAGTTTTATTGTTTTGCAATCTTAGTTTATTACTGTTTAGGTGCGGCATAAATACTTTTCACATTGACCTTAAACCTGTCTGCTCTATGCCATATCTACCTGGGGTTTGAGCGCAGCTTAATTTAGTGACTTTGAGGTTTTACCCTCCAAGAGTTGGAATTATTCCTTTAAGTGGGCTGTCAACCACCCTAAATAAAAATCCATTTTATTACACTTCACAATACCTTTTGATGACATCTGGTTCTATTTATTTTTATTGAGCGGAATTATAACAAAAGCGGACATCCTGAAAAATATAACTATTTATAACTCGTAAAATCGAATACTTTTTCTTATATTAAACCAGGAAATCAACCATTTTTAAAATTTCTTCCTTTGAATGCGTAGTGCTGCCGCCTAACCAAATTGCAGATAATAAAGTGTAGTGCTATCAATCTTATACAAAGTCTAAAACAAACAGTAAATTCAGATAAAGAGACTAATTCATTGGAATAGTGGTTCATTAAGATTACTCCCCACAAATAACTGGGCAAATAACTAGCCTTAGAGTGCATATACAACCCCCAAGTCCCCAACCACACAACTATCAGCACTACTCATACCATCTTATACATGATCAGATTATTCCTTTAATCTTAATACATAGTAATTTAATTCATAACATTTAAAACTTGTATTTCTTAATAATCCATTTATTATTACCTCTTGTCCCGAGGCAATGGACCTTAAGGGGAAGCAGAAGTTTAACATCTCTCTTCAAACTAAAGTGCTGTGCATTTAACTCCCCTAAAGTGCTTTTCCCATCTATCCCCACTAAAATGTATCCACATTTTACTTATGTGCCCCGATACCCAAATTTCCATTTAGCTCTCCTTCCTCATTACCCCTACATGGGAGTAGCCATGAGATATTATCGAATAAAGTGCAGTGCTTTCAGCGATTCCACTAATATCATAATTATATTGTTTAAGTTCGATTCACTCTTGACCTACGTTATCAATATATTGCCAAACTGCTGACAATCTTTCAATAGCTATACAAAAACAATAGAGAGAGCAAGGATTATGTTCACCAGAGTGAACGGGGAGTACTCCTGTACCCCTGGATACAATAGTAGAATAAACAACACAGAGGAGTACCACCAATGAGAATTCACCAGTTGCTGTAGGGGTGAATGGTTTTCGTAAGGTGGAGAAAAACTCTTTTTATTAGAAACCCCTCACTCATCACCTAGTGATGACATGCTTCATCATCGGGGTCCACCCTAATGACCTAGCGCCATCAGGGTGTGCTTCGACACCTGATTACAGTGGAGCAGGTTTTTGAGTGGTGGTGCGTAAAAAAAAATGAAAGGTAAGTGTGTTAAAAATTGTCCTGGTTTGAACTTAAAAAATAAAGATTTTTATTGGTAAGCAACTGGACAATGTTAAAATCGTGGCGAGATAAAATAAGGGCAGTGATGAGCCCGTGTATCTCTAGGGTTTATGTGTTAGGTCTACATGTTTCAACCTTAGCGGTTATGGTCAACCAGGTTTTCGTCAGGACCTCAAAACCAAGTAGGTGGATGGTCTGCGTCCCCTAAAAGACGCACCCAATCCTACCACATGGGACCACTGGATGGCAAAAATGTGCCCGTGGTTTTAGCTCGCTCCACACTGGGTGAGCTGTAGAAAAATTGTTTAAAACACTCTCAGTGGAGTGTTCAAGGACTTCATGGGGCAGGGGAGGTTACCCTCGAAAATAAACGTATTAGTTTGATGCCGAGGGACTCAGCTTGTAACCTACTGCCTGCACCTACCCTTTTTGCATAAGCTTCCTCAAATGTTTTTATGCGTAGGACTTTTTTATGCCAGTTTAGATAATCTGGGACTTTAGTTGTCCTCCAATTCTGAAGGATCAGGGACCATGCTATTAAAGAGGATATTCCTATAAATGCTTCCTCCTCTTTGGACATTGAAGTATTTTGGGTCTGCCTTACTAAGCCAAAAAGTGCTATCTCTGCCTTTGGTTTTAATTTTCTCTGTAAGCCATTGTTGAGGGCGGAGAACACTTTCTCCCAAAACTGCGTTAAAAGTGGACAAGTAAAAAAGATATGGAGCCATCCCCCCTTTCCCAGTTGATGGCAACAAAAGCACCTATCTTCTATTTCTGTATGTATCTTATGTAAGGCTCTTGGTGTATAGTAGTCCATCCATCATGATAAAAAATTATACTCTTTTGAAATTTGCCCTCTTAATGCCTTATTGCCCTGCTTCGAAATCCTCTGCTACTCAAGCTCTGAGAAAGTGCAATGTGTTTCTTGAGAAATGTTATCTAAAAACCTTGTTATTGTACAACATTCCCTTTGGTTCCGCAAAAGCCTGTACCAGTTTCTCACCCCCTTAGCTTAGTTCTGTAGAGCGCTGTCAGTATAGGCATTGAAGTAGAACCAGATGGGAAGCAATATTTTTTCAAAAGTTGCATAATCTGGAAAAACCCTAAAAAAAAAGTGCTTCACCCCATGTTCATTGCATGAAGTAAGTTTCTACTTTGCAACACATCTTACTGTCATCAGGATAAGGCAGTCGTCTGAGTTTTTGGTATTGCTATTTCCAGCTCCTTGCTCATTTTTTTATTATATAAAATCATTGAGGCATATTTTGTTGAACAGTTAGTGTTTTGTAAAGCCATGTAAGCAGCCAGTGAAGTCTGTACATAATATTATAACCTTTCAATCCTTTATAGCTTCTGTTTTTATCAAGGAGGGTAAAACAAAGAGTCGCTGGAGCTCTCCAATGCTGAATTCCTTTTTCAACATCTCAATAGATTTATATCCTGCCGCCTTTTAAAAATTTCACCTATTATTAGTCACTTTCCTAGTCTACAACAGATTAATTCCAGGTTCTCTGATGCAGGCAGAACTCTGAAATGTAGTGCCTGGGCATCATACAAAATGGAAAGATAATAAGTGCCTTGAGGAATGCTACACCATCCAATATCTCTAACGATGGCTTGGTGATTGGGCTGCAAATAAAGCCTCTTTAGGTACCTAATAACCATCTCAGTGCGATCTTCCTGGCACGGCCAAAGACTACCAGTACTACTCTGATTTGCAGTGCCCATTGCCCCAGTGACCGAGGCTGTGAAGCCTCCTGGTATTTTATCAGGTCCAGCAATGACAGATCTTCTATTTGGCTCTGTGTCTTCACAACCTTGGCAGGAAGCCTTGGCCTCATTTCACCCCACACAAAGGCAAGATTGATATTCTGTAGGTCCCCAGTGTGCCACTTGTCATTCTCATGTTCCGTGCTGTATTGGTTATTTTAATGTCTATTATTCTGCCTAACCAAAATACAAATGAATTCCGCAATGTATGGATGTTCTTCTACAGGATCTACTCCTTCAGTTCAGGAATATTTGTCCTGTAGATGTTGCTTTATAATTGGCAGTTTTGAATGTCTATCCGCTTTACATTGTATTAGACTCATTTGAAAGAATATATCGTGCTCAGTACAAGCTGTAGCGGTCTAGTTATTGTCCGCTGTGGACAAGGCCCCGGAAGCACCCACAAACACTGTATCACTCTGGCCAGAGAGCTTAAATAAAGGGGCCGGAGTCGCTCGTGACTTTCGGCCGAGACTAGCATACAACGTGTCTGTGTGGCCATTGATTGCAGCACAGCGCTAGCCTCCCCACTTACATATGCCAACACTGGCCCCGCTGTGTCGCGACACTGGCGACGAGGGTGGGATCAGATTCGCCACCTAAGAAAACACAACACACCCCCAAGACGGCTCAGCGTTCATTATAAGGCCAGGTACCTGCGGTGTGGCTGGGACGGCGCCGGCGTTCGCAGAGTTCAGCGGAGATCGAGCAGTAGCGAGAACACAGCGGGAGGAGTGGCGAACACTGAGGACCTAACGGTGAGCAGAGGGTGGCGCAGCTCAGCGTTTACTGGTACCCCAAGCTCATGATACCCACACACGTCACGCTGGAACTCCAAAACGTGGCCGAGGAGCCCCGCGTTGCCGTGCTGGATGCGTGCATACGCAGAGATGCCCTGCTACCGCCGAGCTCAGTCAAGCGCGAGTGAAACAGCCTCTAGGCCTCCCAAGCAGCTCAGAGCGAAGGAGAAAGGGAGAGGACAAGCTGTCCGGCACACAGCGCCAGCATTTTCCCCCCTGTTGAGGTCAAAAGCAACAAAGTGCAACAAGCAGTGGCAAAGACAAATCCCCATGAGGCAAAAGAAGAGAGCATCAACAAACAATTGCCAGGCAGCAGCGAAACAACCATTGACATAACCAAGGGTCGCTGGTCAGAGAGGAGGGGAAAAAAGTAACAAGCATTGGCACAACCAACACAAACCCTTGCAACACAAGCACAGAACAACGGGCACGAGTGACTAGGACGTCACGTGCACAGGACAGGGAGCAGGTGAGGCCGCAAGGCAGGAACACACCATTGTAGATCAAGCTGCACCAGCGGCTCAACAGCATGTAACCCCGGCTGCGCCACCACATCCGGTGCACTCCCAGATTAACACACTACCTCTGTTTAGTGAACTAATCAACCCCGCCACCGCCTCACCTAGATGGAAGGTATGGATTGTCCGCCTCGACAATTATTTCATAACGAGGGAGACAGATGGAGCTGTTAAGAGGTCGCTACTCTTAAGTTTCGCAGGATACGAAATATACAAGCTGTTCGCCCACCTGCCAGACACTGGGGCGCCAACAGACTATGACGCCGCAGTCAGGACCCTAAACGCCCATTTTGACCCTCAGCTCAACCCTATTTATGAACGCTTCAAACTCAGACAAGCCCATCAGAGAGGAGAGTCCATGGACACGTACCATGCGCGTCTCAGAGAGCTAGCAAGCATGTGCACTGAGGACGATCAGTCCAAAGAAGTGAGGGCACAAGCCATTCAAAGGTGCCGCAATAAGACATTGCGGACACTCATCCTTCGGCAACCCCGCATTTCATTAGAAGACATCTTGATCCTGGCTCGCTCACATGAGCAGTCCGACATCAGAGCGACCTCCATGGAAGCAGCGCTCAATCAACAAGCAGAACAGACAGTCGCCATCAAGATGGAGCGAGCGGACGCCATCCGCACGCCGTCCCGTAGTGGGCGAGGGAGATGGCCCACCAGAACTCCAAGGCGGGCACAGTGTGGATACTCCGGAAAGGAGGAACACCCTCAAGAAGACTGCCCGGCGCGAGGAAAGACCAGCACCAGGTGTGGCATTCCCAACCACTTTGCGAGTGTATGCAGGGGAGGTGTGTGAGGCAGGGGAAACCCAGGGCGGAGAACACCAACAAGAGCCATGAGACATCTCACTCTGGAAGAGCCCACTGCCTCACGACCAGCAGGATCTACCACTCACCACAACCAACGTCTGGAAGACTCGTCCACGGAAGAAGACGAAGAATGCTACCTCATATCATTCACAACCGACCTCAAACGGAGACGCAACCACAACCCAAATGCAACATCGAGAACGCCGGGTCACCGGTAATGGCTCTGATTGACACAGGAGCAACAGTGAACGTCATGGGGTCGCAACACTACAAAAAGCTAAATCCAAGACCGCCACTCACCCCATCAAAAATTAGAATTCTCACGTACGGAAGCCAGAAACCACTCCCCTTAAAAGGGAAAATGTCTGTCCAGGTAAAGTTAGAAAGCCAAGAAGTCACAACTACATTCCACATGGTCGATACAGAAGCAGACATACTAGTCGGGAGTCACACAGCGGAAGATCTGAGCCTGGTCGCATTCGCAAATGCAGTGAAGCTACTCCAAACCGATGACATCCTGGACCTATTTCCACAGCTGTTTAAAGGACTAAGGAGCATGAAGAGACCACCAGTGAAACTGCATATAGACACAGCGGTGCAATCCGTCGGGCTAAGACACAGATGGATAAGTTTTCACCTCCGGCCACTGGTTGAACAGGAGCTCCTGAAGCTGGAACAACAGGGAGTGATTGAGAAAGTGACGGGGCCGACTCCTTGGGTATCCCCCATGTTCATCGCCGAAAAACCAAAGCAACCAGGGAAGATTCGAATCTGCATTGATATGAGGATGCCCAACCAGTACAAGAAAAAGATCCCTTGGTAAACAAAACTACTGTCACCACTCACAATAAATGTAGCCCATGTATTAGAACAAACATATAATATTCACACCATAGATTTCAGGATAACTGATTAAAATAATATATATTTTTTTTAATTAAATACAAAGTCATCAATATTACACAAATCAATCTTAAAAATGCATAATCATAAAAACATATACTTCAAATTCACATATGTGTACACTTCAAATTACATATATCTAACAGACTTTTTGATCCAAAACACAGGTTTTGTAAAACAAACAAATTGATTGCCACAAATCTGGATTAAATGCACCTAACAACAGGAAAAGGAAAAGGAGAGAGAGACAGGAAAACAGTTTAGATGGGTTTAGGATCGATACACCATCTTTATCAAGACCTTAAATAATTGTCTCTCTTGTGATGGGCACTGGTTGGTTGCCACTCTCGTTTATTACCTGTTGACAGACATAATCAGATAAAAAAGGGTTTTTTAGAGAACATAGAGCATGCTATCATTCTCCCATCCTATATGTACCTGTCTTTCTTCTATACATTGGAACCACAGTTCTCTCCATCTAAGTTGAGTATAACCTCACATTGTTTGGAATGCCACCAAATTAATACATTTCCTTGTTTGCAAAGGAGGTTTTTTAGAGAACATAGAGCAAAGCTCCCCTTCTCCCATTTTAACTTTCCCTTTCCTTTTTTTGTAAATTTGAAACCCAATTGTCTCTACCTACGTTGGGTACAACCTCATCTTATGTGGAATGCTAGCATATTCATACATTTCCTTATTATACACAATGAAAAAAGATATTGTCAAGCCTCAGCCATAGATTGTTTACATATACATGTTCAATTTTTACACAATGGTTGAACCACACTTCTTTTTGTGCCATGTTGTTGTACCAATTTATTTGTAGTGTTCTAATAAATGGGCTATTTCACTTAAAATCTCTGCTACGCCCATGCCCCCTACTCTTTCTGGGCCACTTCCTGGATGCCTTAAACATCTGCTACTGCATTATTTGTGGAGAGATAGCAGGATGGTGGATTGATAGGGGACTAACCCCTTTTTTTGGCATTATTTCATCGCAAAGCTACTATCTTCATTTCTACTACTCCCAACCAGAGAAATTTCTTTGGTTACCTTATGTCATGTTATTTGCTGTTTCCATCAGTCACTTATTATTGCATTGGATTCATCTATATCCCCGTTGTCTAAAAATTAAATGGCCAACCAGGCCATAAAGAGGGAGAGACACCTAACGTCAACGCAATGACGACATTTTAGCCGACCTTAATGGCTCCCAATGGTTTTCAAAACTAGACATGAATGCTGGTTATCACCAGTTAAAACTTGCGAAGGAAAGCAGGTACATTACTACGTTTTCGACCCACTTTGGCCTTTGGCGATACAAAAGGTTGAACTTTGGAATATCTTCCGCAGCAGAAATATTCCAAAATGCCGTGAGGAAAATCCTATTGGAGCTCCAGGGGCTCATCAACGTCAGTGATGACATCCTCATTCACTCAGCAACAATTGAAGAGCATCACCGTCGACTCCGAGCCACCCTTCAGCGATTAACAGAACATGGAGTGACCCTTCACAAGGAGAAATGTCAATTCTTCCGCAAAACAATTGATTTCGTCTGCTACGTATTCAGCCCGGAGGGTGTCAAGGTGGACTTCAGAAAATTCCAAGCCATCCAACTCGCCCCCGCGCCAACCAATGCCTCCGAAGTGAGGAGCTTTCTGGGGATGGCAACATACTGCGGAAGATTTATTCCAAATCTTGCCACAATCGTAGAGCCACTACGAAACCTGACCAAGAAGGAAACCACCTGGCGGTGGACCCAGGAGGAGGAGAAGGCTTTCGGACAGGTGAAGTCAGCTCTACTGGACAGCACGACCCTGGCGTACTTCGACACAACTCGCCCAACAGAACTGTTAGTAGAAGCCAGCCCGGTAGGCCTAGGAGTCCTGCTCACCCAGGAAATTGAACCAGGAACCTGGGTTCCCCTAGCATTCGCAAGTAAAGCACAGCGACGGAGGCCCGCTACTCACAGATAGAACGGGAGGCTGGCCATTAAGTGGGCGTGCAACCACTTTCATTTATACGTGAGTGGTCAACCATTCAGAGTAGTAACAGATCATCAGCCTCTCCTCCCGCTATTCAAAGGGACTGCACCGAACCCGCCTCCCAGGATTGAGAGATGGGCGATCCAACCTCAGCATTACCAGATGGAGCTGATATACGGACCAGGTGCGAAAAACCCAACCGACTTCCTGTCGCGTCATCCAGCGAACCCAGCGCCGTAACGGACTCCGATCAAGAAACGAAAACAGAGGAATTTGTCAACATGATCTCCCAGTGGTCATGCCCGCGGGCTCTCTCTATAGAAGAGATCAAGGCACTAATGGACACAGACATGATCCTCAAGCGAGTAGCTGATGCTCTAAGGGATGGCTCGTGGGAAGGATTCCTCAAGAACATCCAGGGGTGAAATGAACCTGACACGACACGACTGGGAAAATTCGGTCATCAAGGTACCGGTCGCATGAAGTCGAGAATGAGGGAGAAGGTATGGTTCCTGGGTGTAGAAGAAAGTGTGGACACCGTCGTACGTAACTGCAGAGCCTGTCAACTCACTGGCAGCTCAGAAGCCCCAGCGCCTGTGATAACCGAAGACCCTGCCCCATCGCCGTGGTCATGGGTGAGCCTTGATTTCGGAAGTTTCCCGGTTGGAAAAGTGACAGCTGTTCTAATCGATACCTACACCAAGTATCCCATCGTGGCAGTCCTACCATCCACGGCATTTGCTCATCTGCAGCCTGTCCTAGAACGATTGTTTGCACTATTTGGTCTGCCACACGTCCTCAAGACAGATAATGGTCCCCCATTCCAGGGCAGTGACTTCAAAGACTTCCTGACACGACTAGGAGTCAAACATCACTGGTTTACCCCTCAGTGGCCACAGGCCAATGGTGAAGTCGAACGGTTCATGCGAACCACGAACAATGTTTTGCGCATAGCAGTGGCTGAACAGGCTGACCCGGAAGTCGCTCTATGGCAATTTCTGAGAGAATACTGCAGCACACCTCATTGCAGAACACAAAGGTCCCCATGGTCCCTCATGCTGACAGGACCCCGGCGAGACACGCTACCCATGGCCGACAACTGGAAGCAAGAGCCATACGACCGAACTTATACCCAAGCAAGGAGGCAAATGACCAACGACAAAGCGAGTCATCGGCGGAAAGCACGAGCCCGAGTGTCGATGCCAGGGTGTTCTGTATTGATACGAAATCGTCGGAGTGGAGGAAAATTCACACTTCCTACGAACAGGGACTGTGGGCTGTAAGGTCAACCAGAGGGACAGCTGTCACCGTAGAACGAGAAGGAGAGGTGATAACAAGGAACATCTCGTGGTTCAAAAGAGTCCCCACACCAGATGGTACACGGCAAGAATCGGAGCAGTCAAGAGTCGGTGAACCCCAGACTGAAGTGGCCGAGTACAACTCTGGTGAGAACCCAACTCAAAGCCCTGGGACGCCAACATTAGCTGGGACCCTCAGTCCCGGGACATCGGCTGGTGACAGAGAACCAGTGAGTCCCAGGCGGGAGCAGGGGAGCCGCCAGCACCACAACAACCTCAGGCCCAATCGGAGACTGGCTGACTTTGCATGTTAGTGGCCTCTGCCTCTTTTATTTGAAGAACTAATTTAGGATGGGATGTGGCGGTTCAGTTATTGTCCGCTGTGGACACGGCTCTGGAAGCACCCACAAACACTGTAACACTCTCTGGACAGGCGTGGCCAGAGAGCTTAAATAAAGGGTCCGGAGTCGCTCGTGACTTACGACCGAGACTAGCATACAACGTGTCTGTGTGGCCATTGATTTCAGCGCAGCGCTAGCCCCCTCTTACATATGCCAACACTGGCCCTGCTGGGTCGCGACACTATCCAATAGTTTAGTTTGTACCTCTAACACTTTAAACTCCTATACTCTTTTAAATTTGCATAGCTCTGATGTCAAATGTATAGGGTGCTGAATTGGTTGGCAAAACTACATCAGTGTAATCTCTCAGATATACAGATTTCCTCTTCATAACACCGCTACTTGTATTGAAGTTACAGATGACATGTAATGCGACCCTCTTGGTATTCTTAATGCTTCTTTCTTGGCGCTCTTCTTGCTGTAGAGTCTGCTGACTTTTTCCTAGAGTACTGAGTGGGATTTTCGTCTCTGATTTACAACTGACGTTTTCAAGGTTATTGTTTTTTAGACCTTTCTCTGTGCCTGTTGCTAGGATGTCAGAAATCTTGCATCAGCCATTATTTTTCTTTTTGTTGTTGTGTAATACTGCGGTACCATAAGGACTGTATGTGTATGCGTGAGATAAGGGGAACCACCACTGTGACTTCTTCCTCCTAGGTTGAGTATAAGCCCAGAGGGAGTGTCATCCTGAGCGCTGGTTAGAATATAATGACAAGTGAAGGAAATGAACAAGAGATAAGGACATTACATGGGGGAATTTTGTTCAGGGTTCCCCACTCTGGTGGGGACGTATGAAATCAGTGTGCTTGAATATCATGAAAGGGAATGCAATGCTATGATTGGCAGAAGGCAACCAATGATCTGTAGACAACAAGCATTGGAAAATCCAGTAGGTCTGGCGTTTACTGCTTGCCTTTTGGCAATTCTTGTTTTGTCATGGTTTTTGTGAAACATTATTGTTAAGCAAGTTGCCAGGTCATCATTAATCTAAACAAAAACATTGACTAAAGGCAAAAAGGTTGTTTTGGGCTCAAAAAAGCACACATTGGATTAGAACTCCCTGCCACTGAAGACAACTACTTTGTGTTTTGATGTGCTTCTTGTGAAAAGGCAGCAAGCCTTAGGTCATAATGAATTCAGCCAGTGGGCTGAACATTTCCCCTTGATGCAGATCAGAGTGTTTAAAAGAAAGATGTGAATGAGAGAACCAAGTCTAGCTGAAAACTCCTATATGTAACTATATAATTGTAGTAAAATCAAACTGGCAGAGGACCGTATCTGAAGGCGACACCAGATGCACAAAAATACACTTTGCATGTGCAGACGACCAAACGCAAGGCAAACATTGAAAACTCGCATTACTCATCATAAATCAGGAAGGAAACCTTAATAAATGAAACATTGGTAAACATCAATATAGTGCACTAATAAGTTACCCAAATGCTGTGTAGTTGGCCTCCCATGAGTCCACTTCTAAAACCTATTCTTTGGATTGGGTGGTGCACAATCTTTGGTGTGTGTGTGGAGTGCGAGAAATAAAGAGCTGAAAGGCAGCTGACACGCCAAAGGTTCAACGAGTGAAGACTGTAGAAATAGCGGGCAAAGGACTCTGTCACTGAGTATACATCATCTTGATTATGAAATGCTGTATGTTACTTCTGGCATGCTCTCACTATGACCTGCTAATATGCAAGCCAGTCCCTTCACTGCAGATGAATTTTGGGATCCCACTCAGGCTACTGCAGGGGTCTCCAAACTTTTCTGTAGTGAGGGCTAGCTCTGATCAGTGAAAATCATTGTGAGCTGCTGGAGGCTAAGCAACTCGTGCATTGTTACCAGACACCCCCCACGCCCAGTTCATTGACTTTGAGCATAATGTCCATAGAGCCAGTTTCTATGGTTTGAACAAAATATGAGTGTGTGGTCTTTGGGGATGTATAAACATATGAGCGTCTCAAAGAGATATATGGGTATGGATGAATTAGAGCCTGTGTTGTATGTACTTGTGGCACATGAAATACCTTTTGCCATGTGTGTATAACACAAACATACATCCGTTTTTAGGTCTCGCTGAGCCAACACGCATGCTTTGTCTCCGAGACTTAAGTAAGGGAATTTCAAAAAGGCTGCCAAAGGCTTTTCCAGACGGATTGCCTACAGTCCATGTGTGCGGGCGCATGCACATCGCACACCATTTGGCACCCTGTGAGCCTCTCTCCGCACTCATGATGGTTTGCTTGCAGCCGGCATCAGACTTTAAACACTTCAAAGGAATGCGCTCCCCCGCGTTTCTGCAGCTGCACCCTACTGTTGGCTTTGTTAGTGCTTGTTTTTATTGGAACAGTGACAAACAGTTTTGCATCGCATCCTTAAAGAGATGGTGAGAAAAAACGTGCTATATCAAGCATGTTGCTTTGTTTCCAAACCAAGGGATAGTTTTACTGAATTATTTATGTGCATTGTATTTTACGCATGGCCTGGTAACTTGCACAGATGTGTTTGGCCACCTCTTCAGATGAGATCATCTCTACCTCCAAGCCTTGTTCAATCAGCTGTAGGGTAAAGATAATACGCTTCCTGTTTGACCATTGACCACTCACTTTCGCCGGCGATCACTTTAGGAGCGCTCCTTTGATCAGCGCCCTTTGGTGTTCTCGTTCAAAGAACATCAAACATCAAAGATCGATGTTGTGTTAATGCTTTGCTGGGCCTGTTTGACTTACAATGTGCTTTCTCTTTCCACAAACTAGATGTTTGTGTTCCTTTATTTTGAGATGCTTTTAGTATTAATGTCACACAAACATCCCCACACATATACACAACCACAACCCCCCACACACGCACAACCCCACACACACAACCCCCCCACACCCCCCCGCACACACAACCCCCCACACACACACAACCACACACAACCCCACACAAACAACCCCCAATACACACACAACCCCCCACACACAACCCCACACACACACAACTCCCCCACACACAACCCCCCACACACAAACCCACAACTACACAACCCCACCCCCCCACACACAACCCCCCCACACACACATGCACAACCCCACACACACAACCCCACACACACACACAACCCCACGCACACACAACCCCACACACACAACCACACAACCCCACACACAAGCCCACATACACAAACCCCCCACACACGCACAACCCCCCCACACACACACAACCCCACACACACAACCACACACACACAACCCCACACACACTCACAAGCCCCACACACACAACCCCACACACAACCCCACACACACTCACAACCCCACACACACAACCCCACACACAACCCCACACACACAATCCCCCTACACACACAAATACAACCCCCGCACAACCCCACACCACACAACCCCCCACACACAACCACAACCCCACACACAACCACAACCCCACACACACATGCACAACCACAACCCCACACTCACATACACAACCCCCCACACACCCCCACACACTCAACCACACACAACCCCACACACAACCCCTCCACACACAACCCCCCACACACACAACCCCACATATACACAACCCCCCATACACACAACCCCACACACACACACGCAACCCCCCTCACACACAAACCCACACATACAACCACACAACCCCACACACACAACTCCACACACAACCCCACACACACAACCCCACACACACACAATCCCACACCACACAACCCCCCACACACACAACCCCCCACACACACACAACCCACACACACAACCCCACACCACACAACCCCCCACAGACAACCACAACCCCACACACACAACCCCACACCACAAAACACCCCAAACACACACAACCACAACCCCACACACACACACAACCCCACACACACAACCCTACACACCCCTCCACACACACACAACCCCCCACACACAAACACACAACCACGCAAACGCAACCCCCCACACACAACCCCCCCGCACACACACAACCCCACACAAACACACACAACCCCACACACAAACAACCCCACACACACAGCCACACACACACAACCACACACAAATACCCACACACACACACAACCCCCACACACACAACCCCAAACACAACCCTACACACACAACCCCACACACACAGCCCCACACACACAACCCCACACACAACCACACACACAACCCCACACACACAACCCCACACACCCAAAACCACACACACAACCCCCCCCCCCCCACACACACACACACAACCACACACCAGGATAGAAAAACATAGCATAGCAAAACAAAACATAGCACAGCATACCAAAACATAGTATAGCATAACAAAACATAACAAAACATAGCATAGCATAACAAAACATAGCATAACAAAACAAAGCATGGCATAGAATAACAAAGCACAACAAAACATAGCATAGCATCACAAAACATAGCATAGCATAACAAAACAAAGCAAAGCATAACAAAGCATAGCATAGCATAACAAAACACAACATAGCATAGCATAATGAAACATAGCATAACAAAACATAGCATAGCATAACATAACAAAATAAAGCAAAGCATAGCATAACACAACAAAACATAGCATAACATAACAAAACATAGCATAGCATAACAAAACACAACGAAACATAACAAAACAGAATAGCAAAACAAAACATAGCATAGCATAGCATAACAAAGCACAGCATAACAAAACAAAACATAGCATAGCATAACGAAACACAACAAACCATAGCATAACAAAACAAAACATAGAATAGCATAACGAAACAAAACACTTTCATGGCATATCATAACAAAACACAACAAAACATAGCATAACAAAACATAGCATAGCATATCAGTTCAGTTCAGTTCAGTTCATAAATCTTTATTCGAATTCCAAGAATTCATAAAAGCACAATCAAACAAATTGACAGTAATATTAAAAAATCCTTATAGAAAAATATTAGCATAGCAAAACACAACAAAACATAGGATAACAAAACAAAACCTAGCATAACAAAACAAGGCATAGCATGGCATATCATAACAAAACACAACAAAACATAGCATAGCATAACAAAGCATAGCATAACAAAACATAGCATAGCATAACAAAATAAAGCAACGCATAGCATAACACAACAAAACATAGCATAGCATAACAAAACATAGCATAGCATAACAAAACACAACAAAACATAGCATAACAAAATATAGCATAGCAAAACAAAACATAGCATAGCATAACAAAACACAGCATTACAAAACAAAACATAGCATAACATAATACATAGCATAGCATAACAAAAGACAACAAAACATAGCATAGCATAACAAAACAAAACATAGCATAGCATAACAAAACATAGCATAGCATAACAAAACATAGCATAGTATAGCAAAACACAAAAAAATAGCATAACAAAATATAGCATAGCATAACAAAACATAGCATAGCATAACAAAAGACAACAAAGCATAGCATAACAAAACACAACCAAACAGAACTGCATATCAAAGCATAGCACAGCATACCAAAACATAGCATAGCATAACAAAACACAACAAAGCTTAGCATAGCATAACAAAACATAGCGTAGCATAACAAAACATAGCGTAGCATAACAACACATAGCATAGCATAACAAAACACAATAAAACATAGCATAACATAAGAAAACAAAGCATAGCATAACAAAACACAATAAAACATAGCATAACAAAACATAGCAAAACACAAAAAAACATAGCATAGCATAACAAAACATAGCATAGCAAAGCATAGTATAACAAAACAAGACATATAGCATAGCAAAACATCGCATAGCATAGTATAACAAAACATAGCATAACTAAACATAGCATAACAAAGCATAGCATAACATAACAAAACATAGCATAGCAAAACAAAGCATAGCATAATAAAACACAACAAAACAGAATAGCATAACAAAACATAGCATAGCACAACCACGCACAAAACCACACACACAACCACACACAACCACACACACAACCACACACAACCAGACACAGAACCACACACACAACCACACACACAACGATACACACACGCACAGCCACACACACACACACACAACCACACACACAACACAATCACACACACAACCACAACCACACACAACCACAAACACACGCACAACCACATACACATGCACAACCACACACACACAACTGCAAACACAACCACACACATAACCACACACACACACAAAGCCACACACAGCCACACACAGCCACACACAGCCACATACACAACCACACACACACACACACAACCACACACACAACAACACACACACCCACACTGCCAGTGCACACTTTGAACAGACATCTTCAGTCGTCAGTGCACGCTTTCACCAGGCACAAACACCACGAGCCGTCAGTACACGCTTTCACTGGGCACAAACACCACCATCCATCAGTGCACGCTTCCACCAGGCACACCACCAGACGTCAGTGCAAACTTCCACAATGCACTGACGCATCCACAATTAACTGTTGTAGCAATCTCAGTATGGCGCACTCTACTTTTAAACATATTCATCTAAAGCACAGCATGCCACCATTGCTACAAAAATAAATATACATTTTTTTGGCCTACAATTTGTTGACTTTTGTTGCAATTGGTGTTGCAATATTTAGCAATGCCAATAGCTCAAACTTAATTAATGCGAGACCTATTGCATTGCAAATGCTTGTTTTAAATGGGAAAGCACAGTAAAATGTTGTGCAAAAATGTTCATAATATGTAAACATCTTTTGCACTTTAAATTTCTCCAACTTCAAAAAATTGCTGTGTTTATCAGTTATAATATGAGACTGTTTGAAACCGTGTCTACCAGCCACTGGGAGGAAAGTGCCTGCTCTGTGTAAATTCAACACTTTTGAAATGGGAGAAAAAATTAAACTGAAGAGTTAACTTTATGTGTATATGGTTTCCATGAAACTCCTCACTTCAATTGTCTACCAAAGTGTTGCACTTGCAACAGTAGGCATCTTTTTATAACTGACAATTACAGCTGTTTATTTAAATGGGAGGAATTCAAAGTTAAGAAACATGCCTCATACAATATTAGGATGTGAAAAGCTTAATTGAAAGTGGAGACAAACACTAAGATTTAATGTTTCATAGAAATATGTTTCTTCGTTTGAAATTTCCCCCATTAAAAAATGACTGTGGGCCATACGTAGGTAATCTACATTTACCGATTGTAAAATACCGAATTTTACCGATTCGGTATTTTAGAGTCGGTAAATGCTATGTAGGAAAAAAATCGGTAAATTTTACAGAATCAGTAAAATTCGGTAATTACCGATTCAGTATTTACCGATTCGGTAATTCCCATTCATTCCTATGGGCCTGGAGTGCAGAAGAGGGCTACAGAGAGTGGAGTGCAGATGCCGGATCGCTAGACGCCGGTTCTCCACGGCACGGAGCAGCAAGTGCGAGCGAGCCGAGCAAGCCGGTACAGCGAGCTGGCGTGCGACCCCGGCAACTACATTACCCGCGGCTGATCGCAGCCGACCTTTCCCGCTTTTCTGCTCGACCTCCTACCGCGCCCCCTCAGGAGAGGTCCGCGGCTCCGGGCTCCCGGCACAGAGGAGAGTGGGAAGCCCCGGGAGAGGCTGGGCTGGGAGAGCTGAGGTGCTGCCACAACCGCGGGGGATTAACGTGACCCCCCACGGCCCCAGTGGAATTTCCCCCCCGGCCCAGGCGTGGCTGCAGGATGCACTTGGCGTGAAGGGGGGACACAACATCGCCGCTAAGCCCTTGGCAGCACTCCAGTCAACAGGGAAGCAGGTGTGAGGGCTTGTTACCTGTCTGCGCTTACCTCGGTGTCACTGTACAAGAGGTGAATAGAAGGCGGCGGGCAGCACTGTCTAAAGACAGGAGGACCCCTCTCGCACTCCTGCTCCCTCTGCATCTCTGACAGCCGATCTTACTGCACCAGCGCCAGCATAGGAGGTGTGCGAACCGGGTGCTCTGGTGTTACGGTGTTTGGAACTTGCAATATGGGGGACCACATCGAATAGACCGGCATTATAGTACTCTCCTGGGCAAGGAGGCAAGAGCTGCGGTGCACCAAGTGGGATGCTCCAGTAGAGTACAGCAAGAGAACTAAGGTGAGCCAACCAGCTGTATTACCTCTTCACCTGGCCACTCTTTATACATAGTAATAACTCACCAGAAAGCATTTCTTTAAGTCAGTCCCCTTGCTTTAGCGGAAGTGGCGAGGAGTCCAGAGCTAGCCCTAAAAAGACTGCATAACCCTATAGGAACGAACTTGGGGAATTGGATCAGGGTGCTGGTGCTGGCGTTGCATGAGCGGGGACACTTTTATCGTGGGACAAAAGCAGTGATTAGAAGGGGAAATATATATAGTATCCGCCCCGCCCGGACCTCTGGACAACAACGTGTCACCTCTAACTGACTTAAAATAGTGCAATGGCTTATAAGAAGCTCAGATCCAGAACCATTTTCATGAAAAGAATGGGAACGGACAACGCAATCAGGAAGAGCACCACTAAAGCAGTAAGAAACGGAAAGACAATAGCAACACCTGGAATCAGAAAGTATTTTGAAAAAGCAAATCCAGATGAAAAGGACTATATAGTAAAAGAACAGGCAAACTTGGAACCAGAAGGTATCATGGAAGTTGAAAACGGCACCCAAATAATCCCAGAAGCAGGAAAAAAAAATACCTTTATGGAACAAGTGGATTCAACCTCAGATTTAAAGGCAACCGGATCAATAACACCGGATGTTTCCAAAATACAACAGTCTTTCGACTGCAACATCGTTTACCCAGATACCTGCACCGAGGATGGAATATCTCAAATGAAACACCAAAGGAGGATCGACAACATACAGATCAGTACTCCACAAAAACCAACAGATATGGAGGGCCATCTCGAAAATTCACCAGATCTTTCTATCTTTAAAACCACCAGCCTGATCAATCATTATACACCAGTTTCTAAATCAATGTTTGTTCTACAAGATATCCTGGAATCAGTCCTCAAACATTTAGGTAACATACTGGAAAATTCTGATCAAACACTTGATGTACAAATTGGAATCTTAAAATTTCTGGTTGAGGAAAAAAAGAAGAAAGAACAAATTCGGTCATCAAAAACAACAAAAACAACAGGAATCTGTGGCAAATGCCAAGAGATAACCAGTGACACCTTAAAAATAAAAAAGGACACTATGCCGCCTCCCTTGAAAAAAGAAGTTGCAACACAAACCGGGAAGAAATCATCTGGCGAAAGTGTGGGAAAGCAGAGTGATATCACCGTATATTCCCTCAGAAAACTCTTCAAAGAGCAAACTAACTTAGAACCACAACAACAACCTGTGACGTACTACCCAATATTTGCACAAAGCAAATCCAAACTAAACACGATCAATTCTATAATACCTGATCCTGAAGAAAACACTGGGTTAACTAGTGAAGAAGTACAAAACTCGAAAAAAATAGAGAAGGAACAACGGCAAGGAAAGACAAAAAAGAGAAAGGCGCTAAGAAGAATCAAAAAGAAGAAGGCCACAAAAATCAAATTACTTAACGCCCCACCAGGTTATGAAGGAAGACCAAATCTGCCCTTGACACCGAGTCTGATGCACCAGAAGATACAGGTGAAAACCAACAGCAAAAATCTTTGCCAATATTCAACACTAAATCCAAAGGCTACAGATTTCATATACAGCTCGGAAAGTGCAACTCTAGGAGGAACACTGGTAGGATACCCAGAATCACAGGGAAGAGAAACGCAAGAAGAGGAGATAAGATCCAACTATTTACAAATTGCAGAGTTATTCCTTACTGATGAAGCTCCACTTAATCGCGGCCGAATCATTAACCTATTGCAACAGATCCAGTCGCTAAAATTTTTAGCGTCAAATGAGATCAAACTAGTAATGTTTCCGGACAAAGCGAAAACAAAAACTGCAATTGTAGAATTCTGGTCCCCAGCCTTACCAGGAATTATCCTTAAGGAGAGCGAGATCCTCCACAAATGTGGCTATGACTTGATTCCAGTAAAAAGAAATGAAGCCTACAATATGATGTCTCCGCTCGAATCCTCTCAAAAAACGTTCCAAACCATAAATAAAAAAAACTATCCCTTAGATCAATCAGCAGCAAATTTATTTGTTTCAGTAAAGAATGGCGAAAGGGAAATCTGGAGCAAAAGCACTCGCAGTAAGGAAACAATACAGAGGGACCAGTCATGGGACTGGATCTCTGAGACCCTGAACAGTAACAAACAAACGAAGGACATTAGCTCTTCTGTTTAGCACAGGCTTAATGATCTCTTCTTGGAATATAGCGGGAAAAACTAAAGAAAAAATGGCAGAATTAGTAAAAAACTCTCCCGCTATCGTGGCCCTACAAGAAACCTGGAGTACACAAAATTTCAATCTAGAGGGATACTTCATATATGACATCCCTGCCCTGCGGGTCAAGCGGGGGCATGCAGAGGGTGGGATTGCAATCTTACTAAGTGAAGAGTATGACTGGGCCCAAGAAATAATCTCTACGAATTCTTATAATTATCAATGTATTAAGGTTAGGTGCAGGACAAACCTTTTAGACTCCCAAAATAACGTACTAATCTTTAACGTATATATCCCGCCTGGAGCAAAAATGGACGGAATGATGACAGAGATCCTGGATGGCATAGATCAAATAATTGAAAGGCATGACTATCCATCGTTCCTCATCATGGGAGATCTAAATGGAAAAGTTTCCAATAAAGAAATATCAAAATGGTCTAACTGGTATAAAGAAGAGGCGTTAGAAATTTCCACACCATTATTCCCCAAAGGGAACAAGGCGGATCAAAGGGGAAAAATTCTATTAGCATCGCTCCCAACGCTAAATGGAATAATATTAAACGGGAATGTGGAAGGCGACATCCCCGCCTCAAATACAAGACAGGGGAATAATAGTAACACACTTTTGGATTATATGATATCCAGTCTAGACTTGTTCGGATCCGCCCGACAACTAAAAATAACTTTTGTACACGGAAGCGATCACGCTATTTTACAGTTAACTACAGAGTGGAAAATTCTACCATGTACACCTACTCAAATCATGTACAAACACAGTACAGTCATGGTAAATCAAAACCAAAGACGGATTTATTGGAACTCAGCGACACTTAATACGATGACTAATATTATAGCCATTAACCAGTTTCTTGAAACAACACACTCTGTAAACCCAATAAGGAATTTTTAACTGATCATAAAAGAACTAATGCAAAAATTGCAGAAAAAATTGACGCAACCAAGATATACAAAGACTAAAAACAAAAACTCAAAATCAGCCACTGGAATAAAGCTGCTAAATAAACTGATAAGAGCACAGTTCTTAGAAGCTTCACCATCTAGGCAAGCAGAAATTAACAAACTAAAGAACCAACGGAGGAGAGAAAAAGAAAAACACAAGAGAATAACCCAAGATCAAAATTGGGTGGATCTGCAGATAGCAGCTAAACAGAACAACCAACGTGCCTACTGGACCATAATTGCCAAAGAAACGGGCACGAAAAAAACATTACAAAGTATTCCTGTGCCCCCAAACGAATGGGAAACCTATCTCACTAATCTATACAAATTAAACAATAATTCAGAAATGGTCTATAAGTTTTTCAGTAATTCAGAAACTGAAATTCCAAACATTGGCACATCCTCTCCCTTCTCTATTGAGATACACATAAGAAGAGCAAGAGCAACAGGAGCAACTGGCCCAGATCAAATCCCAATTAAAGTCCTCCAGATCGATCCAAAAGGGTGGAGCAGGATGCTTTCCCCCCTCTTCAACTACATTCTTAGTACTGGGGTAATCCCGAAGTCGTGGAAGGGGAGTATCATTATACCTATACATAAAAAGGGATCAAGACTACTACCTGGTAACTACAGACAAATTGCTTTGCTGGATGCCACTGGAAAGATCTTCACGGCGGAAGTCCTGGATCAACTTAAAAACTGGGCCTTCTCATCTGGACTGATCCCTCGATATCAAGCTGGCTTCAGACCAAAGCATTCAGTCACGGACAATATTGCCATCCTTCAAACTATCTTAGATAAATATGTGTCCATCAAATCTCAGGCTGTTTATGCAGCTTTTATTGACTTTTCGACTGCGTTCGATAGGGTGGACAGGAGGATACTCTGGGAAAAACTTAGTAAAATGGGTATCCCTGATAAGTTACTACGAATATTAATATCATTGCACACAGACACCTGGTGCCAGGTACAAATGGGGAGAGAAAGGGGCCTAACCAACCCTATCCTGACCCCCAACGGCCTCAAACAGGGATGTCTCCTTGCTCCCCTACTCTTTTCACTCTATCTCAGTGATATGCCTCAATGTCTCCAGCAAGCACGCAATTTTCCACCAAAAGTTGCCTCCCATAACATACATACATTGTTATACGCAGACGATATTGTCATACTAGATTTAACACCATTTGGACTACAAAGCAATCTCTAGGCACTGAACAAATATACGGAGGAAAACTACTTAATCCCTAACATTACCAAAACAAAAATAGTTTCTTTTTCAGGAAAGAAAAAGAGTTCTAAATATAACTGGACCCTTGGTGGAGACAAAGTGGAAGAAGTAAATGAATACACCTACTTAGGCAGGATCTTTACCAAGTCTCTACAAAATCGGCCACACACTGTGAACCTGACTAGAAAAGCTGATGTACACGCGGGAGCTCTTGCAAGACTATACGCAGCGTCAGGATACAGGCATTTCTCTTCTCTGCTCAAGGTATATAGCGAAAAGATACCGCCTGTACTATCATACGCCTTGGAATATATTCCCATAAACCAGTGGAACTTCCTAGATCTAAAAGAAGTAAAAATATTACGGAGACTAATGAAGGTATCACAGGCCGTTCCTGTACAAGCCCTTCACCTCGAGTTCTCATTAACCAGCTCCTACTCCCGAGGAATTGCTAATGTCATCAGGTGGGCATATAATCTCCTGCACGCCGAGGAAGGAACTCTTCGATCTCTGCTCAAAACAGAAACAATGGACTGTGACTCATCCAAACACATTTTTAAGAAAAATATGTCAGTTGCTTTTAAGCTAGCGGAGATTAATACTGAATTGCTGTTAGCCTGGACACCATCCCAACTTAAACTCTTTTTGAAACATTTCACCCCGAGGCTGAGCTTTGATCTAGACCTTCTGCATTGTTCTAAACTATCTACATATAGGAATTTCTCTGAAACTGTAACATACAAGAAAATTCAACAGTACATTGCTTTCAACCTAAATCATTCTGTCAGGAGAGCGATTGTTTTGCTCCGGTTCGGTATTTTACCCGTTAAAACTGTAACAGCCAAATGGCACTTAAAGGAAAACTCTAAATGTAATTTGTGTAATGGAGGAGAGCAAGATGTCGAGCATCTAATGTTTGCCTGTTTAAATCCAAAGGTGGTAACGGCAAGAAAGCGGTACTTGCAAGCTATATACATTAAATGTAGGATTAACTCAGCAAAGGAACTGATCACTCTATGTAAATTCCCGCCAAATGAATTTGTCTGTCATAACTTTTATACATTTTTAAAATCTTTTTTAACATTGTATTAGCACAAGAAATTTTATTGATGTAAATAATCTGAATTTTACGTTTAAAATATTTGTGGTCCCCAGTTGAGTAACAAAGCAAATAAAAATAAATAAACTTGAAACTATGGGCCTGGAGGCCTATAGGAATGAATGAGAATTACCGATTCAGTAAACACCGAATCGTAATAGTGGGAAGACTTACAAGGGTGGCAGGGTGTCACATTGACACCCTGTTGAAACCCTGAATAGTGCATGGGTGCACATGTGGCACACATCTGCCACATGGCACTGTTAAAAATTGCAAAAAATTGCTTTTTTAACGGTTTTTGATATTTACCACCAACTTGTAGTTGGTGGTAAATAACGAATCCTGAAATGAGAAAAACCCTACATTAAGGAATCGGTAATTTACCGAATCGGTATTTAATAACTCAGTAATCTACCCATTCCTTAAATTACCGATTCGGTAAATTACCGAATCCTTCAATTTGGCCTCCTACATCTGAAAAGCCTAATACCGGTCGGTAACGGCCGAAATGAAGTAATTTTGGCCATTACCGACCGGTATTAGGCTACCTACATCTAGCCCTGTATTTTTTATTTATAAATATGGCACAGTGTCTACTTGCCACTGGGAGCAACAGGCTTGCTGCTTGTAAATTCAAGACTTTGACCAATATTGAGTGTCTTGACCCTGTTCGTCATGGGAACATTCCAGCCCGAACTGCCAAGCCAGGTCTTCCCTGGACTGGAAACAAGCATCCTACGACCAGTTTCGGGGTAACACCCCTCATAAGCCAGGCTAGCTTGAATCCAGTGGCAAAGTGAGCAAGGGACCCACTTCTGGGCAAACCCTGCCAACTTAGGGCAAACAAAGCAAACACAAGGAGATGATGGTAGGAGCGCTGAAGCTTTTTAGACACGCACCCCCAGTCACAGATCTGGGTTGAATCCATCATCGTTCTTTAGCTCACTTCGCCACCCCAGTTCAGACCCAGCAATATGCAAATCAGTCTAGACCCTGTTCCTCACGGGAACGGTCCAGCATAAACTGCCAAGCCACGCCTTCCCTTGAATGGAAATATGCATTCTGGGACGGGTTTCGGGGTACCACCTCTCATCAGCCAGGCTAGCTTGAATCCAGTGACAAAGTGAGCAAGAGACCCACGTCTGGGCATACCCTAACAATTTAGGGCGAACAAAGCAAACACAAGGAGATGATGCACGGAGTGTGAAAATAAGAAGGGCGAGTATAGATTTCTACAGTTATATGTGGGGCCTGCTGGAAACTTCTACCAACTTTTGGAAAATTACATAGTACTGAACTGTGGACCTCAAAAGCAGCAAAAACAATGGCCCACACACTGATCTATCGGATCTGCCTTCTGGGCACTGCCAGATTTCCCGATATGCCAGTCCAACACTGGCTTCATTTAGGCCTCACTCACCTGTGATGCAGATCACAGGTTCTTTTTCCCCAGTTGATAATTAAAAAAACTTCTCTCATGACATTGTATCACTTTTGTGTTCCAGAAGCGACTAACAATGTTCCAGCCAATCACTGAGAGCACATGTAGCAAAACTCAAATTAGGGGCCATGTATCACACATGTGCTCTCTCCTCAGGGTGTGGAAACTTGACAATTTCTGAAACATTATTAACTGTCTCAGTGGACCACCTCACCTCACTAGTCAATGAGACACAAACAGCCAGACCCTCAGTACCCATGCTAAGCCACCTGCCTTGACCTAGCATTTATCGAGCCTTCAAGAAGCCAGGGACTCAATTAGTGCTATGCCACATTTAGGGAGCAACCCTGGAGGTGGGGATCCTCCAAGTCCCAGTCCATGGTCTGTAAACGTGCTGAACTATATGACCCTTCTCCTGTACATGTGCAAAGACATGCAGAATCCTCAAAGCCATGCTCTGAGCTGGTGTGCCAGAAAATCAGATCCTTGGGTGTCGGAGCCCTAAACACTTCCAGCATGCCCAAAGCCATTGAACCAACCCAATGAAGAAATCAGGGTTTGACAGTTGCATAGTGGTCCTGGCAGTGTTCTCTAGGGGCTACCTTTACATTTGGAAAAGTGTCACCTTGTCTAACAAAGTGATTGGGTATTGGTCCTTGATATTGCTCCTCGGTCCACCTCTGCTGGCATTTTTGGTGCTCACACAGTTTCCTTCCTTCAGTCACAAGACCTGGGTGAACTGATCTTTTAGAACTCTAGCATTCATCAAATTCTGCATCTCCTTTCATTTATCCCAACTTAATTTTATGATTGCAAACTCTGTTTTCAAATCCCCATCCATCACCTGTAGCTGGAGTATGTCAAGTTTAGTTTAGATAAGGCACTTTTAATTTTAATAGCTTTTATCGATCACCTTCTGTAGTTTGTATTTTTTTTTATCACAGATGACCTATGTATTCTTTCAGGCCTTTTCACAAGGGTTCTATTTCCACTGTGAGTATCTTACTCCATTCTTCCTGGTATTCTTTGAGACAGGCCTTTAGGTAATATTATGAGACATACATTGTTTCACCACCTCCCCTTTTTTCTTTGTACCATGGATCAACTGATATGTGAATACCTTGGGATTTGCTTTCTTCAATGTTATCATATTTACATGTTGAAGTTGCCCATTGATGTCAGTTTCGTTCCCCCTGCGAACCATGCGAGTATCAGCTAAGACACTGTGGATGTGTTGTATACAGATTAGCCTTTCTTCTCAATATTTCTCAGTTCCTCATAAATTTACATCGATGCTCCCTGTGCCCTTTAGTCTCTTTGCAGCATCTTGGGCTGTGCCTTCTCCTCCGGGAACACACTGCTCAGCACCTTCTCTTTCCCTCCCTTTACCTCCCTTAGATTTGGCACACCCAACCACCTGTATGTTTGGTGGGAGGAGTGATCAACCTCTACTTGTCAAACAGATTATATTCCCCTTCAGAGCTAATACACAGTGGCTCCCAACATCTGTGTCTGACCTCTTTCACTTCATCTTCTCACTCCTCCTATCCAGAGAATTCTAGCAGGGTAAGCTGTTACATTAATAGCAAGAATGCCTTCCCTTTATGATGGCACCCAAAGAGATTCATGCCACATTGATCTACCCTTTGTCAAACCCCAGAGTGGAGTGCCCTCCTCTTCCCACTGTTCTGCTCCAGCTGTGCTGTTATCTTGCACCAGTGCTTGCTCATATCCCTCGCTCACCGACTGTCTTCTGTGCTATTGTCTCTCTGCCAGCGTTACTCTGCTTCTTATGTTTGTACTGTTGTATAAAGGCTGCATCATTTTAGGGGTCTCCCCTAGAACATAGACCCTGCTGTCTCTGGGTGATTAGTACTTCTAGCCAAGTCATTCTGGTAATGCTCTAATTCAAGAGTGGTTTGTGCCTTCATAGTCTCGGCACTTCTAAAATCAAAAGGGCCTCTCTCTTGTTTGGGTGCCAAAGCTCTGTTACTGGGAGCTAGTTGTTGCACCATCGCCCTGCCTCACCTGGGGGTTCTTGTACTGTGGTATCTGTACCTGGACTGCTGCCTTTCAGGGTGTATCTATCAGTGAGTCTGCAGTCTCTGGTATTGGTCTGGTGTCTCTTTCTTTTCATCATCTAGTCGCTTCTGGGCCTCATTGGGACCAAGATAGTATTATTAAGCTGAAGGACTATTTGTTCCATGTCAGTTATTTGTTTACCTAGTTATTGCCTACACTTCATTTATGTAATTTTGATGAGTTCTGGGAGTTCGTAAAGAGCTTCTTCTATGTTTGTCTGTTCAGGTCATCCTTAGATCGATACACCCTAAACTGGCCCTTTTATGGCCTACACCTGGCCAGTTGTGTCTGCGCTGCTGGTGGTAGATTTCCATAAGTCTGACTGGATGGTGCATGGGGAACTGCAATGCCTCCCTTGCTTAGATCTCTTATTTTTGCTGCTTCCATCACATAGTTCTCACATTTTTGCCTGGGCAAAAACTATGTAGGTGGATGCAAACTGGGCCAAGCTTTCCATTTTACCCCAGCCCCTAGACAGGGCCTAGAAGCCAGAAGGAGATGTAAAGCAGCTACTTTACATTAGCACCAATAGGAGGGGCATCACCTTACAAGACATGGCCAACATGGTTCCTTTTTTCGTTAGATTTTATTTATTTTTAAACTAATTTTTACCAAGCTTTTTATGTGGAACAAGGGACAGCATTCACCCCCAGATGCATCAAGGCCAGATTCTGCGAATTCCAAATTGCGAAAAATACAGAATCGCAATTTAGAATTCGCAGAATGGGATGCATCAAGAAAAGCGAATCGCAGTCGGCCGCAATTGCCGATTACGATTTTCGCGAAATCGAACAAAAATCGCAGAATCACCCGTTTCCCATGTTGAAATTGCGATCTCGCAATTACCGAAATCGCAAATTGCGATCTCGCTAATTGCGAGATCGCAAAAACTGGAAGTCGCATTTCGAGCACAATGATGACATCACAACCAGGAAGTAGGCAGTTCCCTCACTCATTCAGAACACAGAGCCTGAGAGTGGAAGAAGCACAGCCCAGAGCTCCACAAGACACATCTTGCAGCACCACAACAGGACACACACACCAAAACAGAATGTCCCAGGAAGCAGCAGGAAGCAGTGCACCTGGCAGAAAACGCAAAATAAAATTTTCTGAACAGGAGTTGGAGTTCCTCATCGAGGGTGTAAGCAGGGACCATGACAGGCTGTTTGGCAAGGAATCCCGGAAGGTGCCTGAGGCCGACAAGTGGCGCATTTGGCAGCGCATCGGTCCAAGGTGAACTCTGTTGGAGTGAGCCAGCGCTCCATTGATGAGCTGAAAAAGAGGTGGTACGACCTCAGAGGTCGTGCCAAAGAACGCATTACTGAGAGGCTGGGGAAGCAACATGCCACCGGAGGAGGAGACCCCACAGTTGCGCCCAACACTCCACTTGAAGACCTGGTGGAGGACACACTCAACCCTGCAGCCTGCGTGGGGGTCACCAGCTGGACACCTCCCGACCCATCCAACAATCCCAAGGTAAGTGCCATGCAACTGCGACCCCGTCCCCTAACAATGCCCATGCCTCCAGAGCTAGCCATTTGATAACCCCAGTAATGCAGGCCATGCACACCTGAAATGCCATATTGCATTGTGGGACCTGTAGTGTGACAATATATCCCGGATAGCCACACACAGCCAGACCTGTCAAGTGAAACATGTCACGAAAAACAGTCAGATTGAGGAGAACCCTGAGGACACCGAGGGAGAGGGTCATCCTGCCCCATGACCTGGACCATCACAACCACCAGCACCAGAACCACCACCTCCCCATGTGGACAGGGCCACCCCTGCAGCCACAGGAGGACAGCAACCACCCCATGTGACACCCATGGCAGTGGTACAGGCCACACCACCACCCAGGAGGCAGACACGGCGCACAGCCACTGTGCGTTCGCAGTCCAGCGGACTGATGAGGCAGCAGCGCAACGTGTCAACACGCGCTGGCAGGGGGGAACATGTCCGAGATCCTGGGCTGGGCATCTCCTCACCACCGCTTTCCCAATAACACCCCTCTCATCCCTCCCCCACCCTTCCTCGCCTCATCCTCCCAACATGGCCACCTCTCGAGTTAAGTCTGGAGCCAATTGCTACAAAATCATTTATCCTACCGATCAGTCTAAAGCTACAATAAAACGACTGAAGCATAACACTATTGAACAATGGTTGTCTTGGGAGGCTCAAAAACTATTTCATTTTCTTCACTCGCGACACCCCCTCTTGGTCCAACAGTTTTTACAATTCCCTCAACGTCACCTCCTCCTCCTCTATCCCTTATGGGAAACAACTAAAAATCTCCCCCTCTGAGTGCTTCAATGGCTACCTCACTATCTCACTCTATAACAACGGTACTGTCATGATCCAAGGCAAAGACACCTGCCTCTCGTTCTTTGACCACCTCTTCCCCTCCTTACTCCCCTCCTCTGCAACCGGGTTTCCCCCTGTCTCTCCTTCCAGCTCCACCCATTTCTCCCTTTCTCCCCCGCCGACCCCACTCCAATTGGCTGTACTCTCGAGAAGCACAGGTCGGTCCTCTTCCCTCCCCGCCCCAACTTACCTCATCTCCTATTCCTCCCCCCTCACAGTATGTCCCCTCCCACATTACTTCAGCCTTACCACTAGCTAATACGCTCCTCGTCCCATCTGCACTATCGCGATACTCAAATCTCTTCTCCTCCCCCATACTTCTCCCTATCACCCCCCTTCTTAGTCCACCTCTCCTCCAACCCTCTCCCCCGATTAACTTTCCCTATGCTCCCCTTATCCCTCCTCTCCACCCCTTCATCCCCTCGCCATTCATCCTGTTTTCGCCACATTCCCACTGCATCTCTCTCCTCCCTCCTACTCCTCCAGTACTGCTGCACTACCCCCTTTCCTCTCCCAGTAACCCCTCCCATCTCCCTCCCTCGGGCCCAGCAGGACCATTTCCCTTCCACAACTTCCCTCTCTCTCAACCCCCCTCACTCTGCCAGATGACCGTTCCCTCACTGCCACCTCTCCTAACTGACAGGACCTCCACAACTACTGCACCTCGCTTCCTCCCAAACCTCCTACATTCCCATAACGCCACTCAGGCCTCCTCCCTCCTACTTCCCTACCGCCGTGTTCCGCACCTTTCTCCCTCTAAACTTGTCCTTAACTCCTCTCCCTCTTGCAACACCAACAATGACAACTCTCCCTTAACGCCCAATTCACTTACTTCACCTGTGAACCCCACACCCCAACTTACCTCCTGTCCCCCCACCTCTCCCCAACTTACCTCCTGTCCCCCCACCTCTCCCTGCCTTCCACCACCAATACCACCACCCCTTGTCTCAATCGAGCCACCCAACCTTCCGTGCTCTGCCTCATTCTCACTGGAAAATACGCTAGGCTCTCTGATCACCTCCATCTCCCAGCTTACAGCTGCCATTTCACTTTTATGCTCTAAGATCTCCACCCATCCATGCACCTCTACTCCCTCCCAACTTCCCATGAGATGCACTTCGCCCCTTCACCCCAATACAGCCAAGCCCAACCTCTCGTCTGCAAACGTCTTTAACTCACACAAGCCCTTGAACGCCACCCTCCTTCAACAGACATACCCTAGCAACCCCACTATCTACACTATTCCGACCATCACCTCTGTCAGAACAAAGCATCCACCTAAACCTTCCCGAGCACCCCCACATAAGTACAATATCCCGATCACCCTTCAGAGCCCAAGTGCCCCCGTCACCAAAACAGTCTTGACAGAGCTGCGCTGTATGCTTCACAACTGCAGATCTGCAGTAAAACACAAACTTGAAATCTCCGATACCATCACCCTTCACAAACTTGACATGCTCTTCCTCACAGAGACCTGGTTCAAAGATACCTCTCACTCTATGTTTGATCTCCTATTACCCACAGGTTACTCCATATTAAGGAATGACAGAACTGACAACACGGGGGAGATGTTGCAGTCATCTTTAGAAACGCCCTCCAACTTAAGGCTTCTCCAATCAGTTCCTGCCTCACCTTTGAATGCCTTTCTCTTGAGCTTCAATTGAAACACTGTCCACCGCTCAGATTCCATATCATTTACCGCCCGCCTCGTAGTGGCCCTTCGTTTATAGAAGATCTCACTGACTTCATCAGTGACCAATACACACAAAGTGACAATCAGACCTTCGTGGGTGACTTCAATCTCCACTGGGGCGTACCACAAGACTCCTCTGCGAACTCTCTGGCCACCTTCCTCTCTACATACGATCTTATCCAACACTGCATTGAACCAACCCACTCTAAGGGCGCAATCCTGGACCTTGTTATTTCTAAAGCAGGCATGCTTTCTACCTCTACCCCAATCCATGTAGATTGGTCTGACCACCACCTCATCCCATTCTCTCTTCAACTTTCACACTCTATAACTCTTGGCCAACCCAAGAGGGCCATCTCCTGGTTCCGTAATGCCAAAAATATTGATGTCGGTCCCCTCTGTGAATCAGCTTTGCTATCACTTCCAAGGCTAGACCCAAACATAGCTGTTGACGATCTCACCTCCCAATGCCTCACAGTTCTTGCAGCTGAAATTAATGACGTCGCTCCACTCAAAAGCAAAAGGATAAGGCCCACTCCCTCAGCACCTTGGTTCAACAAATCCCTTTATGAGGAAAGGAAGCAGCTAAGATTCCTGGAGAAGCAATGGAGGCAAGTGCCCTCCACAGACAATTTAGCCATGCTTCACACAGCAAGATCCAAGTACCACAAGCATATCTTCCTTGAGAAAGCGGCGCACTTCAAAACCCTCCTTGACTCCGCCAAAAATAGACCCAAAAAACTATTCGATCTCATCAAGACTCCGAGCTGCTCTCCCCCATCCTCCGAGGTGGAGGATTCTACTAAGAGAGCAGCGGATTTCGCTATTTTCTTCGATGAAAAAGTGAAATCACTTGTGGATCAGGTCGCTCATCCTACACCTCCAGAGGAGCGCAAATCCTTAGCCATTTTGCAGAACTTTGACCCCATATCTGAAGATGCCCTTCTCAAGCGCATACGCGAAACAAAGCCCTCCAACCATTCTCTTGACCCTATCCCCAGTGCCATTGCCTTGGACTTCTATACCCATTCCCTTTCCTATTGGACCACTCTGATCAACCTCTCCCTCTGGCAAGGCTCCCTTCCTGTCTCCTTCAAAACTGGGCAGGTCACCCCTCTGCTTAAAAAGCCCACTGCTGATGCGAAGGACCTCAACAACTTCCGCCCCATCACTAACCTTCCCTTCCTTGCGAAGATCACAGAAAGATGTGTAGCAAAACAACTCTCTCGTCATATCAAGGACAATGATCTGCTTGACAATTGTCAGTCTGGCTTCATGCAAAACTGCAGCACTGAAACAGCCCTACTGCAAGTGGTTGATGACGTGCTGAGGATACTCGATTCGGGGGGGTCCTGTCTTCTAATTCTCCTTGACCTTTCTGCAGCCTTTGACACTGTCAATCACAACACCCTCCTCAATATCCTTCAACAGAGAATGGGCATGGAGGGCACTGTGCTTAAATGGTTTGCATCCTTCCTCTCTGACAGATCCCAAATGATCAAAATAGCGAACAGTCTTTCTTCTCCTGTGGCGGTAGGTCAGGGTGTTCCTCAAGGCTCTATACTTGCACCCACATTGTTCAATCTCTACTTAGAACCACTGGGAAACCTCCTAAGCAAATCCGGGATTCACTATCATCTCTATGCAGACGACACTCAACTCTACCTCAAGGTTGCCTCCACTCATGATCTCTCCTTCCTAAGCTCTACTCTGGACTCCATCCAAAACTGGATGTCAACCCATCAACTGATTCTGAATCCCTCCAAAACTGAATTCCTCCTCTTCTCCTCCTCACTCTCTCCCCCCCCAGTTCAATCATGGATGGATCAGATGAATCTACTAAACAATAAACCCATCATTGTCGACAGCGCAAAATCCCTTGGAGTCATGCTAGACAAAAAAACTCAATCTAACTCCCCACATCAATTCTATTGCAAAATCTGCTCGTTACCAACTGCGCCTTCTTTGGGGAATCCGACGCTTCTTCCCGGAGCAGGACCTTATAACCCTGGTGCAATCGCTGGTCCTCTCCAGACTAGACTACTGCAATTCTCTTCTCACTGGCCTCCCCAAATCTCACATGTCCCCACTTAAGTCTGTTTTCCATTCAGCAGCTCGCTTCATTTATGGGGCCAAAAGAAGCGATCACATCACACCGATGTTATCCACCCTCCGCTGGCTTCCCTTCGAGGCTAGAGCTATCTACAAGACCGCTTGTATCACCCACAAAGCCTTACAATCCTCCTCTCCTCGCTACCTGGAGGCTCTAGACCCTCACGCAATGCGGAGAATCTTCTACTTGAACCTCCCACTTTCAAGAAGGAGAGAACAATGGCCCAATCCTTTTCAGGCAACGCAGTGAGAATCTGGAACTCCCTTCCGCCTCTGCTCCGGACCACCGCCTCCTCCCAGGCCTTCAAAAGGGACCTCAAAGTTCTCCTCCTCCAGAGACACCTCCAAAAGTAATTCACGTCCTCTTGTTATTTGGAGGAAGACTTCCCACTACTGATAATTTCCACGACCATGGAAGTGCCTTCCCAGGGTATTCCTGGGGTTGGAGTGTCTGCCTCTTTGGAGTATTTTCCATGTACTTGTGTTTGGTGCCCTTGTGTAACATGCACACACCACTTTGCCCTTGTAACACACGGTTTGCTACCTCTCACATGTTTTTACCTTTGATACTGGCACAAGTGCCTCCTTTGCCTACATAACGCTTGTTCTTGTGCCTGAGTGTCTAGCACCTTTTGCAGTATTATACCTCAAATGATACTTTGTTTTCTCTTGTAACTGCACACTTGTCACTTTTTCCTCCTGTGCACTTTTTACTACCTCATGTATTTTTGGCTGCTCACAATTTTTACTACCTCATGTATTTTGTTTGCTCACAATTGTCACTATTACCTTTACTACCTCATGTATTTTTGGTTGCTCACAATTTTTACTACCTTATGTATTTTGTTTGCTCACAAATGTCACTATTACCTTATGTAACGTAATGTATGCTTTTGTAATCTGTTCTTTTGTAATGTTTCTCATTATGTTTCATTTCTGTTCCTTTTGTGAAGCGCTCTGACACCTTCGGGTAAAGTCCGCGCTATATAAAAATGCATAAATAAATAAATAAATAAAATAGAACGCAGGATGCTTGCTGTCCACCAAAAGCAGGCACGGCACATGGCAGCCATGCAGCTGCAGCTTTATAAGACAGCGCGCAACGTGAGTCAGCTCACGGAAAGCGTGCAGGTGCTGACGGCTGCTGTCAGGGAGAACAGCCAGATCATGGTGTCACAGCAGGGCATCACCCGCCGCCGCCACCGCCAGCTGCTGACCCGCCTGTCAGCATACACCAGATCCAACCATCTGATTGGTAATGCGACCGCCCAACTTTCGCGCCGGTCCCTGGTGATGCAAATTCAGATGGTTCAATGCTGCCAGGACGTCGCCAGGGCCTTGGAACAGGTCACACCAGCTGTCCAGAATCAGAAGGCGTGTGGCCATGGCCAAGCAAGGGGGGGGATATGCCAGTGAGGGCACATCAAGTCTCAGCAGCCTGTCTGTGCCGGTGGTAACGGTACGCCTTCCGCAGCACCAGGCCCAGTGCAGCATCATGGGCCAATACTGGTGAGGATGATGTGGAGAGGCGACTGGGTGCGTCCGGCCGGAGGCGCCAGTGACTCTATGTACTCTAGCAGCAGTGCCATGCTGATTAAGACAAGCACGCCTCTGTCGCTATCATGGGGCTGTATGAGGAAATACAGTTGTCATGTATTGTGAAAAAATATTTTAAAGAAATATTATTGTGCAAAAAACAATAGGAATTTATTTCAAACAGAAATCTGACTCATGTCATTATTTCATTTGGCATGCATGAGTGCAGTGTTGTGTGAGGGGTATGGGTGCACTAGAAATAGTTCATTGTGATTTGGTGGCAGCGCCTCTGTCCTTCTGCAGGATTCTCCCCGCCTGCATGATGCACATGTGCAGGTGGGCGGTTGTCCCCCTCCGACTCACTGCCAGAGATCTCCACAGGTATCCTCCGCTTGGTATCAATATTTTGGAGTATGGCACACACGGCCACGATGCGGCAGCAGACCTCAGGCTGGTATTTGAGGGCCCCACCAGTCTTATGTAGGATGCGGAATCGGCTCTTTAAAAGCCCAAATGTCTGCTCAATGCAATTTCTAGTGCGAATGTGTGCAGCATTGTAATGCCATTGCTGTGGTGTGGCAGGGTTGAGGTATGGGGTGAGGAGGTACTCACGGAGGCTGTAGGTGCTGTCACCTGAATGGAAGGAGTAGAGGGTCAGTACCTGTTATGGGCAGCTACATGGTCTCGACGTACTGTAAGTGGGCATGTGTACTTACCTAAGAGGTGTCCTTCGCCATAGTCACCCCTGGCCAAGCGGGTGTGTATGCCACTGTGCCGGAAGATGAAGGAATCATGTGTGCTCCCCGGGTATTGGGCCACTATGTCAGTGATGATTGTCTTTGCATTGCAGACCATCTGGATGTTCAGTGAGTGGTAGGACTTGCGGTTCCGGTACATGTACTCTGTCTCAGCGGGTGGGCAGTTGTGGATGTGGGTACAGTCAATGCATCCAATTACATGGGGAAGTTGCGCAGTGTTGTAGAATTGAAGCTTTGTTTGACTTAAGTCCTGTTGGTTGTTTCGGAAGGTTATCTAATGGTGTATCCGGGTCAGCATGGCGTCCAGGAAACTCCGTAGGCAGCGGGACAGTGTGCTCTGGGAGATCCCCCCTGCATATGTAACTATCCCCTGGAAGCTTCCAGAGGCCAGGAGGTGCAGGCAGCACAGGACCTGGACATGGGTGGGCTCGGCATTGGTCCTGCGTGTTGGGTGCTGCATCAGGGGGTCAAGGTCATCGATGAGCTTCTTAATCATTGCCCCATTCAGCCTGTATTTGGAGTAGATCTCCTCATCAGTCTGGCCCAGGAGTGTTATCCACAGCCGGAAGATGCGCTCCTGAATCCTGCGTTGGTTCCGGGCTGCACGCTGGAGCCTCAGCCGCCTTGCCACGATGTATAGACCTGGCATTGTGAATGTCCTCATGCTCCTACTGTGTCTCCTTAAGTGTGTTTGTTTTGCCCCGCCCATTTTTACATTTTGATTTTTTTTCTTCTTTTTTTCCAATTGAACTTTATGGTTGCCACCTGGTTTGACTTCTCCTTAAATAGCGCCTCGTTAATAGCGATTTTGTTTTTTTTCACTAATTGCGATTTTTGATGAATTGGGTTTGCGAATATTTTGCGAGTTCGCTAATTATTTCGCAGAATCAGTGGAACATCGCTATTACAGAATCGCAAAGGGGGTTCCATGTTGATTCTGCTAATTTAATTGCGATCTCGCAAAATATTTTTTGCAAATTCGCAATTTGATTGTTTTTTCAATCATGAATTGCGGGAACATGAATTGCGATCGCAATAGCTGTTTCGCAACTATTGCGATCGCAATTTTGGTTGATGAATCTATCCCTTACAGAATAATGTTGTACATTTCATTTGGTGTTTTGTTAAATCTTTGGAGCAGGACTTAGCACTTGCCGGCAAGCCCCATGTGTGTCTGCCCCCACCAAGTCCTTGGGGAGGCTAGGGGTGTAAGGGGGAAATGTGCCACCAAGGCACAAGCAGCGTTTAGATTACAATTAGCCAGACGCACCTCTAATGACAAAGCGCTAGATGCGGCCAGGGCTTGGGGCGCGCTGGTGGCGGACCTTCAGTCAATGGTGGAAGCTGGTGGGGGTGATGAGATGGATGCGCGGGCGAGCCAGGTATTGGAGACTGGGGCGGGGACTGCGGGGGTACACACGGGGGCTGCAGACAGCTAGGTCCACGCACCCTGGTGCATGGGAGGGTTTACGTACTCTTGCTGACAGGGAGCGAATGCCTGCTGAGGTGCCATGTCATATTTTGCACTTTTTCTGGATCACCGACTGGATGACGGCTGCAACTGTGAATGTCTTGGAAGGAGTTGGGCACTACTGCACAAAGGTTTATGCTACTCTATGGGGGAAGCGGTAGGGAGCACACTGACAAGGGGGGTGAGGGTAGAGAGGGAGAATTGTTGAGGCATAGAGGGTGCGGGCAACTGTTGCTTTGATCCTGATAAGGACTGTGGTGTTGAAGGCCCGTTTATGATGCATGGATGTAAGATGTTTGACCAAAACTCAATAAAAATTTGTTAAAAAAAAAAAAAAGGCACAAGCAGCGTTTTGCGCCCTGTGATGAGGTATGAAAAACTATGGCTTACTGGGGGAACGCAAGGTGGGGGGAGGAGGTTCTTAGAAGAGGGAAGTAGGAATCGGAAATATAGCTTGGGGATGGTTACCCTTGAGTACTTTGTTGATGGCAAATACCTGAGGCATGGGGGGAGGAAGAATACTACGTGGGGGTGTTACACATTTCCATTGCATATTATGATGGTGTGTTTAGCAATAAGAAGGGCCAGATCTGAAAAACAGGATATTACCTTGCCTTTTTTACGGCATTTATAAAGATGAACGACTCCAGCAACCCAAGAGGCCAAGCCAGGTACTTTGGTGATATTGGAAAGGGTTTCGGTCACCTCTGTTCAAAAGTGAACTAGTGCAGAATAAGCCCAAAGTATATGCTTAACATCAGCCACTTGGGAGTTATAGCGTGGGTAAGAGTCTGCCGCACATGGGGAGTGCCTATGTATCTTGGCGGGGGAAAGCTATGCTCTGAGAAGTATATAGGGTTGTATTAGTTTAAGCCGTGCGTAATGGGCTCCCAATTCGGGTATTCGAGGGCTCTGGCACATTCTTTGTCATTAAGGGTGCAACAAAATCTGTTTCCCATTTGTCGCTAAGGGATTAGTGAGGTGCCTGACCTTCACACTGAGCTCCCAGGGGCTCCAATGCAAGCACAAAGAGGAAGGGTAAGGGGGGCACCCCTGCTCATACCTCTACCAACCGGTAAAGGCTCAGAGATAAGTTCGGCCAGGCTGGATGGTGGGGACAAATCATACAGATGCTGTGGGCTTCGAATCACAAACCCAGTGACGCTCTCAAAGATATGGGCCTAATTCAGCGAATCAAAAGCTTTCTTCAAGTCTAGAACTAAGGCTGCTGCCTGGGGTAGTTGTGTTTTTTGCGGCTTCCTTGACCTAGAGTAATCTTCTTATATTGAATGAGATATAAAGACAATTTAATTTTGATCTTGGTAGATTGGACACAGGAGTGCTTGCTAGATTCTAGAGCAAGTATCTTGATTATGATTTTATAATCAGTTGTTAAAACGGCAATAGGGTGTTATGAGGATGGATCCGCTGGGTCTTTGTTGGGTTTGAGTAGTGAGACTAGGGAGTCTGATTTCCTCATGAGGGGTGTCTGGCTGCTGTCTTTAAAGGTCACAGTAGAGTTCCTGTAAGGCCCCAATAAATTTCATGCTGGGAATAGAGCGTCTCCCAATTCCATCCGCAGAGGCCATGACCTATGGCTGTCATAATTCTCTGTATGTAAGTCATGCAAGTAAGTGATCAGACTTATCACTCTCTGAGTTGGCTCACTCCACTTGTGATTAATAGTCTAGACAGAGAAGTAATTTGAGCAGTGTTGCCTATTGCTCCCAAAGCTGAGAGGGGCTAGTAGAGAGCGTTGTGTTCAGCATTCTTAGTTTTCTCCTCCGCGGGCACCATGTCTCGCAGTAGGGCCCACCACTCGCTGATGGTTGTACAGATACAATTTCCATGCATGACCATCTTAAATGACTCGCACTCACTGATCGGTGAAGAGACGGACCCCTCATTATGGTCAAAATATTCCACTAGTTGGTCTGCATGTATATTCAACAAGGCTGGATCTTCCAGCACTGCAGGTGGAGCCACCAAGTGGGTATGGGGGATGGACTCCTTTTCCACGTCACAGTGAGTACCAGGGGATTGTGGTCTGAGATCGTTCTGCCCATGTATTCTTACTGGACCATCCTGGGGCAATGAGATGTAGAGCATGGATTTGCCACTAGTTGCCCTGAGCCGGAAAGCCGGGGCACTTAGGCCATTTATCTTGCTGCTTATTGAGTAAACTGCTGCTATTGCGTTTTTGCACAAAGTTGTTTTAAATTTCTTTTATTGTGTTGCACACTGTCTTGGAGACTGTCTACTTACCCTGATCCCGACAGCCTTCCCCGCAGCCGATTAGGATCTGACGCGGGATGCTGAAAGGGTAAGCCGCCATCTTGTGTGAGGCGCCGGGTTGCGGACCAGTTGTTTCATTCGCCCACCCTCTCCGGTACTTATTGCCGCAATTTCCTGTTCCTCACTGATTTGCCACTAGTTTGCCCTGAGGCGGAAAGCCGGGGCACTTAGGCCATTGATCTCGCTGCTTATTGAGTAAACTGCTGCTATTGCGTTTTTGCACAAAGTTGTTTTAAATTTCTTTTATTGTGTTGCACACTGTCTTGGAGACTGTCTACTTACCCTGATCCCGACAGCCTTCCCCGCAGCCGATTAGGATCTGACGCGGGATGCTGAAAGGGTAAGCCGCCATCTTGTGTGAGGCGCCGGGTTGCGGACCAGTTGTTTCATCCGCCCGCCCTATTTCTGTATTTATGGCTCGTATTTCCCGTCCGCGCAGCGGGCGGGGGCAGCGGGCGCGCCGACGGCGCACCAAAGGTGTGCCCGTCTGCACCCGTCTGCACCCGTCCGCGCCCAACCGGGCCCAGGGGCCACATCCCCTGGCCTAATTTCTAATTCACCTCAGAGACTCACTTACAGGGCAGATCAATTGCGAGCACACAGACTCCTTTACAACGCCGACTGCTCCATTTTCGACCTGTTTAGCAAACTTCCCCAGTCCTGTTTATGCTTCTCCCTTTCCCTGGAAGCCCCTCAGCTGTGTCGGAGTTGCACGCCTCAAACGTCGCTCCTTCCCAAAACCTCATTCTACTTTCTCAGCTTGAATTGTCGCTCTGTGCCTAAGCACAGGCGTGAGATCTTTGATCTCCTAAAAGAGGAGCAACCTGATGCTCTTTTTGTCACTGAGTCATGGCTTCACGATGGCTCTGGACCCGACATTGCGGAAGCACTTCCTTCCAATTACGCTATTGTCAGGTGTGACAGGGTCGCGAAAGTTGGTGGTGGCATTGCCATAATTTTTAAAAATATGTATCAATGCCAATTTGATCACATCACCCTAAACAACTGTGAAGCTGCGTTCTTCAAACTTGCACTCCATCCTAAAACTACATTAACAGGCCTGTTAATTTATCGTCCTCCTGGCCCTGCTAATGCCTGGGTTACCCATCTGTCCGAACTTATTGCCTCCATCCTTACAAATTCCAGTACTCTATTGATCGTGGGCGACTTTAACATTCATTTGGACGACCCTGGTAACACCACGGCCAGAGCCCTGATTGCTGACCTCAAAGCAATGAACATCACATTACACAATCACAGCCCGACGCATAAAGGTGGTCACCTCTTACACTGTCCTGCCTTGCCCGTCCTTTGGTCTGACCACTACCAAGTTAGCTTCACGGTCACTCCCACTGACGTCTCACATCGCCACAGAAGTACCCATGTTGCTAGCAGGAGGGAATGGAAATAATTGGATATTACCTCTTTGAATAACGTGCTTGCCACTCACCTTCCCGCAGAACTACTTGCGTCAGCTGACGCCGAAACAGCAGCTATATTGACGAATTCTTGGCTTCAAAATGCCATTGATATCTGCCTTCCCGCTTCTTTCAAGAAGGACGCATCCCATAAAACTCCAGCCCTTTGGTATACTGAGGCGCTAAAAGTGGACAAGTCCTACTGCAAAAAGCTCGAACGCATTTGGCGTAGGGATTATTCTCTGCCGGCTGCACTCGCTTATAAAAATGCCCTAAAAAGCTATCATAAAGCTTGTGCCTTAACCAGGGCCAATTTTGTTACCAAAACCATAACAGACGCTATTGATAAATCGAAAGTTCTGTTCGGACTGGTCAAAAATCTTGCCGGTTCTCTTACTACAGCGAAAACTCCCCCTTTGTCTAGAAGCAGGCATGATGAAATCGCTCTGTTTTTTACTAGCAAAGTTGACAAGATCCACCATGATATTTCCACACAAAGCTGCTGTAATAACCATCTGGCTCCTCTCACAAATGTAATGGGTGCCAACCGCTGCTTGGCTTCAACCTCGGGTCCATTACTTACCTGGCCCGATCTTCTGCCTGATGCTCTCTATGAAATCCTATGCATAGTAAAATCTGGTTCCCCTACCGACCCTTTGCCCATTTCTGTACTCCGGTCACTGGTTCCCCCCCAGCTCTCCACGATTTGCACCACTTTGAATCTCTCCCTCAAGACCGCTACTGTTCCAGCCAGTTGGAAGCATGCAATGGTTACGCCGCTGCTGAAAAAGCCTACTGCAGACCCTGAGGTCCTTTCCAACTATTGCCCTATTTCTTTGTTGCCTGCCTTTTCTAAGGTTCTAGAGCGACATATTCACCACCATTTGACTCAGTTTGTTACTACCAACAATTTATTGCATCCTTCGCAGTCAGGATTCTGCCCGGGTTTCTCCACGGAAACGACGCTTCTTGGCATCACAGAGAACCTTCGGTCCCTGATAGACAGAGGTGAAATGGCCGCGCTAATATTACTTGACCTCAGCGTGGCGTTCGACACTGTCTCGCACAAAATCCTCCTCGAATCCTTATCCATCATGGGCATTGAAGGTCTAGCCCTTGACTGGCTGGCTTCCTTCCTTTCCGATCGCACCTTTCAAATTTTCTCTCACACAGCTACTTCTAATATCTACTCCCAACCTCACGGTGTTCCTCAGGGTTCTATTCTTAGTCCCTTACTTTTCAATCTTTATGTTACCCCTCTGGCCCACATCGCAGACAGCGTCGGACTTACTTTGTTCACGTATGCCGACGATTCACAAGTTGTCTTTTCCCTTACTAAATCTGACAAGGCCTCTACCTCCCTCCTTCAGTCTGGACTTGGGGAAATCGCCAAGTGGATGAATCAAAATCTTCTCAAGCTGAATGGAGGGAAGACGGAAGTCCTTGTCCTCTGGCACAAGCAAGACATCTGGATCTCCAGGCACTGGCCTGCAGAGCTAGGCCCGCTTCCTTCCCTGGCTGAGCATGTGCGAAATCTGGGAGTGATTATTGACAGGGGTCTGACAATGCATTGTCAGGCCAACAAGGTCTCGTCTACCTGCTTTACCATCATGCGCTCTCTGAAAAATATCTTATGGATGCTGCCCAGTGACACCCAGAGATCCGTGGTGAATGCCTTGGACACCTCTTGGTTGGATTATGGCAACATACTCTACCTGGGGCGACCAAGGCAGTCATTCGACGCCTCCAACTTGTGCAGAATGCCGCAGCGCGACTTCTCAGTGGCTGTCGCAGAACTGATCATATATCGAGTCACCTTCATGACCTTCACTGGCTGAGGGTGGACAGTCGAGTGAAGTTCAAGGTGCTCAGTTACATGCATAAGATCAGGAGAAAGTTGGCTCCTAGTTACTTGCAAACCTTGGTGAATTTTTATTCTCCTGCCCGTTCTCTTCGTTCCTCCGCCCAAATTTTTTTTACTGTTCCTAAGTTCAGACTTTCCCAAATGGGCGGAAGATCTTTCGCCTATTTGGGGCCCAAGCTATGGAACTCCCTCCCTTATGATATTCACTCAGAGGACTGCTACATTCTCTTTCGCAAGGCCGTCAAGACCTGGCTTTTTAATTAGTAAAAGAGACCTCTCTCTATCTTCTGCTAGTTGCATTATCTCAGCGCCGGGAAACCCTTTCGGGTAGCTGTCGCGCTTTAAAAGCTTAATTAATAAATACATAATTAAATACTATCCTATCAAGGCACAGGTAGAGGTCATGGACCTGGGAATAGAGGGAATAGTGCCTGACTTCTAGGTTATGGAAGCGTCAGGCATCTTGGAGTGACCAATGCATTATCCAGTGTGCCAGGGGTTGGCTGTTGGTGGTTGTGAGAGCTCCGGGTGAAGGGTGTTGTGATCGATCCAGTCGGGCATTGAGAACACTATTAAAGTCTCCACCTATGACCCAGGGGGGATCGGCCAACGTTCCAGCACAGCGGTGAGATGCCACAGAAAATATCTGGCTGGTTTGAGTTAGGAGTTTAAAAAGACTCCAGGAGTAGGGGCTTTGTAGGATTAGAAGATGGGTGGTCCAGCACCAAACTCAATATGCAGTGATAATCTTTTCACCTATTCTGCCCCATAGTAGGTGGAGTGGGGATTTATTACCCAATTTCACTTTGCCTACTGTACCTAGGAAGTAGAGTCTTAATATTTTCTTTTTAACCCATTTCTCATGCATCATTATATGCAAAATACTATTTTAGTAATATGACGGATGAAGCATGAAACTTCTGTGACTGGATTGAGGTCTCTGCGACCGGTGCCACCGCACCTGGCGCAGATCTCTGGGAGCGCTGTGTTTTGAAATATCTTCTGGGTTTAAAAGCAACTGCTGCAAAGTTCCTTCTGTGTCCAGCAATTTCCAGAAAACAATTCAAATTTCAAGATAACTACGCGGTTCAATGTACCAGCTGGAGAGCGATCGTAGTTTCATCTAGTAGAAGTTTTGACTCATTAGAAATTAGGGCAGAGAGTTAATCTGCCAGCTACAAAGAACATGTTCTATGCAGATCGCACAGTTATATTTTATGTAGATAGCTCAGTAGGTTACTGCTTTTGTCTCAGAGATCCTTTTTGTATGAATGAGCTATGAAGTGCCATCAAAGAGCAATAGGCAAACTACATATAAATTACAAGGTATAGGTTAGAACGGTATGCTTTTTCTCCCAGTTGTTTGGTATCCTAATGTTTCTAAAAAGGGTCTGTTTGGGTAGAAATAAATTCTTATTAGTCAAGCCAACCCCAACCAGGGCTACATTGTAAATCCTGAATTTGTGCTTCTCCAGGCCTAGAACTCTTAAAATATACTGCCAACCAGTAAGGATGGTATGTCACTCCTACACATTGTAGTCCTCGTGTTCTTTTGTAATATTTCATATGCACTGATCTATACACGTATGATTCATTGTCTCTATATAACAAGCGGGTGTAGTAAAGGGCTCTGACATCCTACACTGATATGAGTAGCCCTATAAAACAAAATCAATACATGACCGAGAGGGGCTATGGAGAGATGAGGGTCACCCATGGAGGGTGCTAGTGAAGGAATCAGTGGAGGAGGTAATTGTGGATCCAACAAAGATTGTCCTACCAGACAACAAGAAAGACATGTCATCATCACTTTGCAGTATCAAGACAGGTCGAAAGCGTATGCCAAGCATTACTGCTGTGCAGAATAAATAAGAAAAAATAATGACCTTGGGCCAGAGAATATCTAACAAACCATCTGTCCAGCTGGGGTCCATCCGACTTATAATGGTCAAATTATGTTCTGCTCGTCTTTGGCAAACGTTTAACCCGTTGTAGATGCTATCTCCTGCTGGACAATAGTTATCTAACATATTTCTTGCCAAAAGCTGTATTCTTCAGAGTATAAAAATGTTCCGCAAGAATTACCGCCATACATTCACAGTATTTCCCCTGTCAAAGAAGACATTATTTTACCCGGAATGTTAGAAATGATGGCCTAGTCTCCGTAGGATTGATCCTGTAACACAGACCTTATCCAGCAGGGAATTCCTAGACAAGACATCTCTCAAAGCTGGGCTTCCTGGTCTTAAACTAAAAGAAAGCATTTCAGATTTCAGAGAGTGATTTACCCAAAACTGTAAGGCAGATAGAGGTTGCTAGCTTTAGCAGAGTGCCAGTAGAGGCAGTACCTCATAGTTATGAGCTGTATTCAGAATCAATATTAGTTTCTTTCTTTCTTTCTAGTGTTTCTCAGCACACTACTACATAAGCATCAGCAATCTGTTTGCAACGCACTATACTATCATTAGAAACCTTCAAATAATCTCAGCACATAAGATCAGATCTTCATATTAGAAGTAACATTTCCAAAAGTACAGTCAAAACATATTAATAGGAAAATTAGGTACTGTAGAACAAAGTAGAACTCACCATCCTCTTAGGCTTTGCATCCTATCCAATACGCCATATCAAAGCCAACAGCTCTGGTTCTAAGGTGCTAACTTATGGAAACACAGGCGAGCACAAATGTGCACAGGCCATTTGTAATGGAAGTCTGTGCACCCTGCATCTTTCTGTGCTCTAGTTCTTGTTCCGCGAGCTCATGTGGCTTCATGAAGTCTGCTGCACAAAGATCAGGGATAACAAAAGCAGCACTCTAAGCTTCTGTAATAGAAAACTGGCGGCAGGCACGGGAGCGTTGCCTATGCGTATGTGCGAGGGTTCTAGATTTGATAATTTCTGTCTTCGGTGTGGCATGGGGAGGGTGCGTTAAGGTCCGGATTTTGAAAGAAAGTAAAGTGTGGCTTTTGGATTGGGCAGGTGTAGTGTTGTAGTAGGTAACAGTCTGGAAGGATTTGAAGAAGGTCACCGGTTTCTTAATGGCTGTTGTAATGCCTAAGGAATTTGGTCACAAGAGTTGAGTTATCAGTGGCAGCATCAAGAAAACCTCCAATAAAATTCCCTTGCTGCCAGGTGGGTGATATAAGATATTGAGCTTCAGTGGTCCTTGACAGTATTTCTGTCCGTGTTAGTGAGTTTTTCTGAGGTTGTTAGGGCAGATTGTTCATGGACTGTATTTAGGCTGTCTACCACTGGAGAGTGTGGTATTTAGATTGTGGGATCTGATATCAGAGTATTTGGGTATGTGTGGTGCATTAGAGGGAATGTTTATGGAAGTATGCTCCAAATCACTGGTTTTGGTTCGCACGTTGAACTCTTCAGGACGAGGTATGTCGAACAAAGTGTTTAGCCCTGCAAAGTAATTTGATGTGTCAGTGCAGCAGTAGGTTACACTCCAGACTACCTTGATTAACCCTAGTATTTGGCTATGTGGTTTTATTGCCCAAGAGGTGTGTGGGTGATAATTGGGAGATCATGGAAATGGAGGCGATAAGCTATTGGTATTGAGTCAGTAGAGATGGTTTACTTGTTACAAGTGTTCATGTCCATAGCTTTTAGGATATTACCCAATGTGGTGAAGATTTGGACGTGGATATCCCGAGAGTGAGTTCCTGATTTAGAGTTCAGCAGATGATGGATATCCTGTCTGCCGTATTACAAGTGTTATAGGATATAATGCACCTGTAACATGGCAGACAGGACATCAGTCATGATTTGTGATGAAGTGTCTGGTCTGCCATAATCTAAATCAAGCCCTGTATCATGTTATTCAGAGTTTCATATAAGGTGAGGTGTTACTCACATTTCTATTATAACAACCCTAGATTTTAAATATTTCCCCAAACAGATTACTAGGTGCTCTGTGAGCAACAAGAAAAAATTATAGCATATCAGTCTTGGAGATTATCTCCATAGTGATATGCAAATGTTTTCCTTGTGCTATATGAATAATTTCTATAAGACTAACACGTTTTATACGTTTCATGTGAGAAGTGCATCAGATGGAAAATCAGGTCTTTTTGGATGCTTTATTAGCACAAGGTTCCCATCATGTTCACCATCTGCTAATGAGTAGCAATTAACTCACATACCTTTTTCTCACTGATGTCCACTGTAGCAAATTTGCCTTTTATGCATGGTCACCCCAGGTTTTTCGACTTTCTCTCGACCCTATGTTTTCTTGACTTTAGAATTCTATGCACTATACCCCTGCTAAGCAGGAGTAAAGTGCCTGTGCTCCCCCTCTAAACACGGTTAAATCGGCTTTCCCCTCAATTACTTATTTAACTTTCCTTCAAGTCCCTAGTATATGGTATGAAAAATGTCCACAGTGCTCAGAAGTAAAATGCCATAAATGCCACCTAGGGAATGCATTACCTATTGTACCATATACAGAGTGGGCCTGGAAAACATGGCTTTAGGCTTACCATGTGTAGCCTGATTGCGGCAGCATAAACAAATTATGTCACCCTGCTCATTTGTAAGAGGCAAGATGGCGGCCGCAGGGAAGGCTGTGTGAGCAGCTCGGTCCCCACTCCGGGTTTGGAAGGAGTAGAAAATGAAGCAGCTTGCTCGCGCAGTTCCGTGAAAAAGAAATCGGATTAAGATTCCCGCTGGAAGTTAAAAAAAGACCCCTGTATCTCTCGCTTCTTAAATCAGTGTTGGTGCTTGACTCACCGGTTCATGGTGAGGAGTGTTTCGAGATTTCGGTGAACGCCAGTATACTCCTGTCCTTCTGCGGCGTGTCGGATGGTTTCCAGGCTCTTAGTTTTTCGATTGATCAGAGCGCCGGTTTGGGGGTTCCCGGCTTTGTTCGTGGGACTACACCGGCGAGTGGTTCGTGGGTGTGGAGGAGTGGGGAGCAGAATGCCTCAGAAATTGAATACTCGAAGCGGGAAAACGAAAGCACAGCCTGCTTTGATGGATGGCACCAAAATGGCAATGACGGAGATGCAGGAGAGATGGGTGAGAGGGGAGAAGGCGGGAAGTCAGCTTCACAGACTCCCTCAGGTATAAGCCAAAAGAAAGGGGGTGAGCGCTCCGTAAAACCAAGTACTGCTGCGCGTTCTGTGAAACAAGGTGCACAAACTCTCCCAGCACTATTTGAAAAGCAAATATCTAAGAATGCACAATCGCACTATTAAGTACCGAGATTACAGCACTGGATATTCTCGGTGCTGGAAACAAAGAAACATGTTGTATTTCTCCCTCTCGAGACATTGTATCAGCGGATCCTTTAGCTGTCGCAACATATTTACTATTTACTGGTACAGAGAAAGATAAAGAAGCTCATGATGGAGCAACTACAGGGAAGGATATTATGGGAGTTTGAGTCCCTGAGAACTCTCCCCTGGAAGGAATTACTGGCAGCTTGGATAATCTTGTTTCGGAGATAGATTCACTGGTATTAAACAGGGGTACTTCTTTACAGGACTTGACAGGGTCTCAAGATATTGCTGATACTTTTTACTCAATGTCTGATCACTCTTCGGATGAAAGTACAAGTATAAGTAAAGATTGGGCTGATTCCCAGGAAGAGGTTAGCAGTGTGGACGATGAGTTAAAATCGAGTGAGGCCTCTCCAAGAGCAACAATAACCACAGTAAAGAAATTAAAAACTAGAAAGACTTGGCATGCGAATTCTAAGAATAAATCTTTAGACATGAGTGTGGTCTTTCCATAGAATACTATATCGGGATCACTTCCTGAAGAAACTCCTGGGTCTGGTGATGCATTGAAGCCGGGGGAGCAGAGCCCTGATCAGGAGATTACTCTGTCCATGATTTATCATACTATGATAGAACACAGAGCGGAAATAAAATCAGAAAATACTCGTACCCAGGCAACATGTCGTAAGGTACAGAATGCAGTACGGCGAGTGATTAAAATTTGCTCAGATACCTCGCTCAGAGTAACAGAAGCAGAGACAAGAATTTCAACTTTGGAAGATGATCTCGCCGCTCAGAAACTCGAAATTAACTCTATCAGAGCCCAACGAGATGATATTCGTTTTTAAGCTCTCCAAGTTGGAGAATCAAGCACGTAGGAACAATCTACGATTCCTCGAAGTTCCAGAGAAAAAGGAAGAATCGGATGTCTGTAAATTTGTCTGTGAACTTTTTGCAGAGGCATTTCCAGAATTGACTCTTTGGGACTGGACAATGGAGATACAGAGGGCGCACAGGTTTCCATTTACCGTCAAAAGAGGAAGGCAAGGAGAGGAAGATCACTCAAGAGCTATCCTTGCTCGATTCAGCAATCTTTTAGCAAGAGAAGCGGTTTTCGGGCTAGCTAGGCCCGATAAAAAAAGAGGGGCAAAAGGATGTAATTTTTTTGTTCGACCTGATTTTTGTCAGGCTACGGTATCTAAACGTTGGCATCTGCGCCAGCTCATTCCGGGGTTCCAAGAAAAAGGAGCGATGGTCTATCTCCAGAATCCAGATAAGCTAAAGATCATCGTAAAGGGTCAAACTAGTTTTTTTTCTGAGATTGAGGCCAAAGAATACCTACTGTCAATATGATGTATTTATGGCATGATCAGCCGGTGATGAACATGTGATTTTTTTTCTGCGCGAACATTCTGCTTAAGGAAATCTTATGTTATGGTTAATGAAAATGTTATTCTCTTTCCTAACTTAGCCAAGGGGGGGGGGGCACTCCATATTTTCAGGGGACTGACAGTCCTTGTGCCTCATATGGTGGGCTGGGTGGGGTGGGTGGAGCAGTGGGAGGGAGGCGGGAGGAAGGGAGGGGTGATGGTGAAGGGGGGATGGAGGGGGTGTGCAAAGTCAGCAGCAGCCATGATTTCTAGGAAAACTGAAAAGAGACATGTCACATAATCCGAACCAAAATCTCCTGTTTCCCTTTTTTTTCTTGACATATGGATAGGAAATTAAGGATATGCACGGTTAATATTAGTGGGCTCAATGATTTGAAGAAAAGAGAAGTATTGGCTAAGATTGTTCAATTATCACGAATTGATATATTATGTTTACAAAAAACCCACATTGCTTGGGCACAGAGGGGATGTCTGAAAAACTGAGGGCTAGAGTTAATGGCCTGCTCAAAACAAACTGGGATTAAGAGAGGGGTAGCTATTCTCATTAAACGGGGCTTAGGGACGTGTTTAAAGACTCTGGAAGATGAATGGGGGCGGTGGGCAATTGGAGAATTTAAGATTAATCAGAGTAGATTTACGTTGTGCACTATATACGGTCCGAATCTGGATGATTCTGAGTTTATGAATTTTTTAAACATCGAATTAGCTCAATGGCCCCAACCAGTGATTATGTGTGGGGATTTGAATATACACTTGGAGGCAAATTTCGATATTAGCAAAAATACGGGGTATGCTGGAAGAATACATCGGACCTTTAGGGCCCTGCGGGAATTAATTTTAGAACATGGGCTTTTAATGATGTGTGGAATTTGTTTCACGCAGAAGATCCAGGTTATACCTTTTTTCCGGCCCCGCATAAACAAATTGTTCGTCTGGATTATTTTTTTATTCCGCAGCAATTTACAGGAAAAGTTAATATAGAGATTCTGCCCAAATTCATACCAGACCACATCCCTTTAATACTTGAATTAACTCTGGGTTTATAAACAGGAGTTAGGAATCGGACATGGTCTTTTGAAAGAAATTTGTTATTGGATGGAGATTACTGTCAACATATGGTTAAAGCTATACAGGAGTTTTTCAAATTTAATAAAAAAACGGCACCAAATAAGATAGTTTGGGATGCCTTTAAGGCGATAGTTAGGGGAGAAACCCTTAGTTATTCGTATTTACATCATAAAAGAAGATAGGCTAAACATAAGAATGAAATTGACATGGTTATGTTGGCAGAACGCAAATTAGCTGATACGATTAGACTAGACCAGTATACAGTAGCGGCGCAAAGAGATTTAACTATTAAAAGGGCTACAGTGTATTCCAATATTGTTGATCAAATCGTGCTCAAACACAATCAACATAGGGTAGAATCTAACGAATTTAGCGAAAAAACTGGGAGAATTTTAGCAAAAAGGCTATGCCAGAAAGCAGTCTTCAACGATATTTTAAAGATCTTTGATCTGAATGGGGTTTTGCAAGAAACCAAAGATGGGGTATTAGCAGCCTTTCAAAAATGTTATCAATCTTTATATAGCGCACATTAGGAGACATTAGGGGGGAACATTGCTGTGGAATATTTGAAAGACTTAGAGACCAAGGAAATCACAGAAACGCAAAAAGTACTGCTATCTGCACCTATTACCTGGGAAGAAATAGAAGCAACTCTATTAGATCTAGCTCCAGGTAAAGCAATGGGACCGGATAGCATTCCACTCGAATTTTATCATACTTTTAGAAAGATACTAAAAAAAGAGCTAATAGAAGTTTGTCAACAAGCCTTTTTGGGTAATCCCCCAGACTCTTGGTCTGAAGCAACTATCGTAGTTTTTAAGAAAAAAGGTAAGAAGGATACTAACATGGGGTCATACAGACCAATCTCGCTTATTAACGCAGACAGCTAGGTCTATTCAAAGATATTGGCTAATAGACTGAATGATCTCATGCCTAGTTTAGTTTCGAAGAGACAACATGGATTTATTTTAAACCGAGACACAACAGACCACGTGAAAAGAATTGTCTCTCTCCTGGATTGGTCACAATCTACAAATTCTCCTGTTGCGGTAGCCCTGTTAGATGCGGAAAAAGCATTTGACAGGGTTTCCTGGAAGTTTTTATGGTCTATTCTAATTTGGAAGGTATTCCCTGGGGAATTTATCAACACAGTACAGGTATTGTATACCCATCTGAAGGCCACAATCGTATTGCTGGAAATTTTTCGGATAATATAGCAATAACACGGGGGACGAGACAAGGATGTCCTTGTTCCCCCTTGTTATTTGCCTTGTATATTGAGCCCTTTTTGAACAGACTAAAATGCGAAGCAGGAATCATTCCGGTTTAGGTACATCAGATAGCGTATAAGGTGTTTGCATATGCAGACGACATTGCAATCGTAACGTCAGACATTAAGGCAGCTCTTCCAAAGATAGTTGAAGCACCTGAAAAATTTGGGGGGTATTCGGGCTATAAATTAAACAGTTAATCCATTCAGGTGCAGGACGCCCAAAGGATATGATTTTTGCATCGGAAGCCCTATATCTGGGCATTAAAATCTCAGCAAAAATAGATGATATAGTGCGGCTGAACCTAGATCCTATACTAGGCTCGGTAAATAAAATGCTGGAAAGGCCGAACAATCTTCACTTATCCTTATATGGGCGGAGCAACGTTTTAAAAATGCGAATTTTTTGCGAAATTCCTGTACCTATTTTGTACGATCCTCTCCTCTTTCTAACATCTTTTTTCGTTAGAATTGATAGATTATGCTCTAGGTTTCTTTGGAGTTATAGTAGATCCAGGAGAGCAATGGCATGGTGTATATTACCTAGAGATAGAGGAGGTTGGGGGATCCCTAATTTTCGTTTATATTACTGGGTTGCACTTCTGAAACATATGGGTGTTTTGATTTTTCATGATGTAACAATAGAAGAACCTGTCAGCCCATCAATCTACGAGATGGTATTGGGTAAGGAGGTCAGGCAATGTTTAGTGCGAATAAGTGAGCCTAGCTATTATAAAAATCATATTGACTGCCTTTGAAATTTGGAGGACAGTAAAAGGCAGATTTGGCTGGAATTGCAATCTAAATTATTATACACCATTAAATAATTGCTTTCTATTACTGGAGGGGTTTAGGGATCAGGTGATGGCTAGATGGTATCTAGCAGGGATACGTACATTAGGAGATTTATTTCAGGGGGATCAAATAGTTTCTTTTCTCTTTTTGCAGCATAAATACAATTTGGCTAAGACAGACTTTTTTAAATATCTTCAATTACAAAGTTTCCTAGAATTCAAAATCAAATAATGACTGATAAAGTTGATATTTTGGAAGCAATAAGAGCAAGACTTAAAATAGGCCCAATTTATCAACTTCTGTTAAACAAGTTAGATGATGAGCTGTGCGTCTTGGAGGGCAAATGGCAAAGGAAACTTGAAATCGATAAAATAGAAATGGTTAGAGCGATTGAATTATCAACAAAAGTTTTATTTAATGGCCCTCCAAAAAGTCAACATTTTATGTCCATATTTGATTTATACTATACCCCCGTGAAATTGGCAAAATGGGAATCTATAAGAGGGGATAAATGCAACCGTTGCGGGTTCATTGCTGCAGATGCTGCTCATATGTTTTTTTATTGTCCAAAATTTAGTCAATTTATTACCGATGTTGAATTTTTCCTGAATGTTAGCTTGGGGATCCGGTTGCAATTGTCAGCAGAAATGGTTATTATGGGTCTGCAGGCAAACCAAGCCAGAGGCAGGACGGAAGCAGAGAAAGGATTTGTATTCATTTGCATGTCAATTTTTCGGTTATACATAACAACTCAATGGTTAGATATAGATCCACCATCTTTTTATAATTGGCAATCTAGATTACTTTTGACATTTTATTTGGAGATCGCAGCATATAAATCAAAAGGAGCAAGAAGAAAGCTATTTGGCCAGAAAATTTGGTCTCCTTTATCAAACTGGATATGAATTCATGACTTACTGAGGAATTGTTTGTAAATAGAATCATGCTGCAATATATTGTTTAAATAACCTTTTGTTTATAATTTGACTGTGAAGATGTATTTAAAATGGCTGCTTGCTGACATAAATGAGAATAAAAAATTAAAAAAATGATGTCACCCTTATTAAAATAACTCTGTATGAATATTTTCACTGGAATGGCTGTAAATGAACACTAGAAAATGTCAAAGTCCAGATTATAAAATGTAATCTGAAACTTTAGAGAGGAACCAGCTACAAAAGTGTTTCATAAACTATTTATAATATTTATCAAAAACCCAATTCATTGATGAAGTCAGATTTGTAATACATGTCTAAGATAAGTAACTTTTAGAAAAGTGCCCTTTCCCAGCCTGAAGCTTGCGGAGGCTAATTTACATTAGCCCTCCATCAACTATCAAGCCAAGTGCTTCACCATAATGAGTCATGCCAACTGCTCCCAGAGCAGGAACAATGAATATACTGGGTGTGGAGAAAGGTTTTTCTTCTTCCCCTTACAGGAAGACCAGTTAGAGTGGACACAGGAACTTCATTAAATTATAAAAGGGCCTGCCCTGTCACAAGCAGAGGTAAGGTAGGACCTGGAGAAGGCAATCTTTAATCCCCCACAGGCTGGCACAAAATACAGAGGGAGAGGGAACTACCTACAGAACCAGTTTAGAGTGAGGAAGGGTTGCTCATTTATCTCCACAGTCACACCTTTAGGTGGGCACATAGACTCTGCACAAGGGAAGAAGTGTTTTCCCATCTTGAATTTCAAGTTAAAGGTGCACTGTGGGATTGCTTCCAGGACCAGCTGCAAATGTGTGTTTGGGCGCCTGGTGGACCTTTTTGTCTATTTGTATTGTGAGGTGGAGAAAATCATGGGACTTAAAATTGAAGGTAGGGTTATTGTGTTTTAGTTATTTAACATTGTTTTTTTAAATATACCTGCATATAATATTTTTTCTTTAATATAGTTGTATCTACCATTGCTTTTTTATTATTTTAATTATCTTGATTTGAAACAAATAGTTATTGTAGTATTGTAAGGTATTAGTTTTACAATAACAGGCCTCGAAAAATCATAAAAATGTTACTAGACCTGCAGGTCTAGTAACTCGAATAATCTACTCAACCTAACTGAAATGTACTTGTCTCAAATTGTGTGGTCCTAGGAAAATATTTCATTTAACATTGCCGCCTTTTTCTTCATTATCACATTTGAGAGCACCTTCAAATATGTGAGTTCAGAATATCTGCTGTACAAAAAACCCTCTTTTGTTTGATAAACTAGACTAGGACCTTATTACGAGTTTGGTGGTCTTTCACTGGGACTGCCACCGCGGCGGTCCCAGGAAGACTGCAGAACCTGTGGTAGACCTGCCTGCCAGATTATGAGTTTAATCCAGGGTGGGCGGGTGGTGCGACGGTGGTCTCACAGCGGTTGGTATCTAAGGTTAATAAAAGAGCCTACACAGCATACTGCCACAGTGCGAGAGCCTGCACCATGTTCCTGCAGGTGCAGCTTTTACCATATTGTGCATGCTACACAGTGCAGGGACAAAGATGCAAATCTAGGTGCCCCCCCCCACTTGTACCCCAATTGCCAGATGTGCCCTTACCTGCATCTCTTCCACCCTTTTCATGGCGGGCCTCACCATGAAATGGACAGTGGAAATGCAAGTCACATGCTACAGTCAACCATAAATATGACAACCAACTCAATCTCCTGGGAAAAAATTCTGGACCTTTGGAAGATTAGAATAGGACTGGACCTGCGGTCTAAGACCTGAGATGAGCACTGACGGACAGGACCTGTTCCTTCTTGTACCCAGGAAAAAGAAGTGAACTGTAAGGGCCAGTTACCTGAACTCCTTTGTGGCTCCAGGCACGCAACAAGCTGCAAGAGGACTTTTTCCTGAAGTTACGAGATGACAAGTACCAACTGGACCTGGACTGAACCTTGCTGGTGGACTTTCCTGGAGTGAGTCATGGCCGCTAAGTGCTGTCTCTTAGGTTCCAGGAGCATTAGAAGTAACCCAGAGGAGCTGCTCCAGAAAATCTGAGCTATAAAATGTTTGGACTTTCAATGCCCATTGGAGCTGTCACAGGCACCTTATGGCAAAGGTGATTGATTTTGATGCACCTTCCTCGGATACAGCTTTAGGCTTGCCCCGCTGTAGGATTTTGAGCTCCATACAAAATACTATGGGGCCGATTCCGATTGGGTCAGTCAAAAAGGAATCCGAACCAGATTTCTGAATGGCATCCGATGGGTTCAAAGAGCCCAGCTGCCATGCGTAAACCCTCCATCAATCCCTTGGGCGGCTCAATCCGGCTGAGGGATTCCGATGAAAGATTCCCACAGCCTGTCTGTTCCGGCCTTTCCGACAAAGAAAGACAGTGGGAATCCTACTTTGGGGGCCTCCAGCAGGGCCACTATCGGTGCATGGCCCCTGCATGGCAGCCTATGGGGCACCTATGGTACCCCCTGTTGATCCCTGCACCCGGTGGCAGGCACCTTGAGGTGCACCTCTGCTCTTTGCAATGAACGCATGCATTCCATTCGGAATGCACGCTCCCATTGTAAAGAATAGGATTGCAACCAAACAGGGTTCAATAGCATCCTACTTGCTGGGCTGGAAACGATGACAGGGGCTCGTTCGGTTCCAGTTCCCAACCAATGTCGAATGGACCCCAGTCCGTCTTACATCAGAATCGACCCCTATGTCAGAAGTTAAAATCTTTGACCGGGGCAAGCCTGTTTGGTGTATTTGACCATGCTCCATTGTGGCTGGCTTGAAATTGCTCCTAGCTCCCAGTCTACAGCTACCATAGACTATTATTGGTGCTTAGTACTTTTTAGTTAGTGTTATTATTCCTGGAGGTGGGCAATCCCCCTCACCAAATAATCACTTTTTTAAACATCCAACATAAAACTAGTCAAGATACGAATGTACATGAGATGTGCACTAACAAAAAAAAAGGAGTGCAACATTATTATGCCTGTCCATTTACTATAAGTCACATGGTGAATGTTGCTAGTGCAGTACATGCAGTTGTAGCAGGCAATTCCAGCAAGGCATGTTCTGCTAGAACCATATCTTGTATGTGGTCAGCACAAGCATAAAAAAAAGTAAGCACAAAATGGATCATCCAGTAAACAAGGTTTGCACAAGATTACTATAGCCTCATAAATATTATGTACAATTCTACTTAGCAACATAGTTAGTCAATTTTAATTAGCCCAATTTACAGACTATGGTATTTATCAGTGAGTTAGGTTTGTTGGTTGGTTGTCAATGTTTGGGTTTTGAAGGAATGTGAGGGCAGTTTTCTTTGGATGAGGGAGAAAATTCTCTTTGAGGTCTTTTCACTTGCCGCCTTCAGTTTGAACTAATATGAAGCTACAGTTGCCAAATATTGGGGAGAATAATCATTTTTTTTTTTTCATGAGTCTTATGGGGGCCATTAATCCCTCAGCTGTCAACCGTATTCCAAAAAGGCACTGAGTCCATGATTTACCAATTTGCGGCAAACCAAGGGGGTAGTATAGCAGCCATGTGGGGCCGGGCATGAACCGGATACCGGCTGTTCCAGAGGTACAAGATATCGAAGTACCATAGGAGATCAATCATTGGACCCGGGGGGAAAAAAAAACCCGGAAGAGTCAATGAAGCCAAGAAAGTTGATACCAAAAGGCCCTTTTACTCTGACTACCAGATCTGGCCAGATCGGTACATGAAGTCTGCAAGACTGAGTTTTGCCAGTCTCTAAAAGTAGGCGGTAAAGAGTCTTTCCATTTCCTGCAGATTTCCCTTCTTGCAAGTAGGATAGCATAAAAGACTAGACACCTGGCTGGATTTTGTACGTCTTCTAGAACACCAAATACTATTAGAGATAGATCTGTAGTGACAAGTCTTCCCAATGATTCTGTGAGGGACTTACTGATATCCTCCCAAAATGTGGTTAATAGTGGGCATTCAAAAAACATGTGAGTATCTGATGCAGCAATCAACCCGCATTTAGCACAAGACACAAACTGTCCTCCTGCAAATTTAGATAACCTGAGAGGGGAATAGTATGCCCTATGCAGGGTAAAAATATGGTTTCTGCGAAGCCAAGAGGGCTTGACAATGTTCCACAGAAGTTCAAAAGAAGTCATCCAAAGATTTTGTAAATTCTGGTCCGTCAAAACAGGGCCCCATAATGACTCCAGCAGAACAAAGTCCCCATCCGACTCCTCCAGAATGAAATTATAAAATTTAGATACTTCCTTTTTGGCTGGACCATAAATTAGTAAATCAGAAACAAATGTGCTATGCCCTCCAAGTTTGAATTTATTCCTGTTAGCGGGAGAGGTTTTATAGGCGACAGACCAGCTTTGAATCTGTATGTATTTGAATCGTGAAAGATTGGGGCCAACCTTAGCTTGCAGATGTTCCCAAGAGAGTAAATCCCCCTCATAGAAAAGGTCACCCCAAACTTCCAGGCCTGCCTCTCTCAAAGGGATTGTTAGAGTTTCATCAAGCCAAGCAGGATTTTCAGGCAACCCCCACAGCGGAGTTTTTTCACAAAAGTAATTTAGTTTTATGGATTTCATGATTTCAGCCCAAGTTCTGGCCAAACCTTGTAGGGTCTTCAGTTTAATTTTTTTTAAAAACTTAGGATGACCAAACCTAAAAAGAAAACCAAAATGATCAATTCTTTCCCCATCCAACATAGCTGCATACATGGAACCCACCCCCGAGACTACAGGAAGGGGAGAATAATCTCAATAGTCACTTGAAAACATCTTCTGCATTGAGGACATAAAAATTAAAACTTACATTTGGATCAAGAAGACTGCAACAGTGTTTTAAATTATCAATAAAAACACTCACTATGACATCACTTAAAACGTGCAGTTTTTCTGGGCAATACCTTCTTTAAACTTACAGCTGCCATTAATTATTGCCATTTGCAACATCTTAGCATCAAAACTTAGATGAAGTATTCTATTTACTTTTTTTAAATGTGTTTGCAAATGAAAAGGATGCTTGTGTCCTGCTAAATCCCCTTGCCCCCTTTACATGGGTCTAGTACATCAAATAGCAAAATATATGAGCACCTTCTGGTGAGCAGATATGGTACCAAATATCATAATGTCATGGATTTAATATTATCATGCAAACATATTGTTGCAAAAATATTGCCTATCATAGTATTGTCAAGGCAATCACATTCAGCTAAGTATAGGTTCACTATAAATCTCATTATGTTTGTTTATATATTTATACATGTTTTGACAAACACACAGAGGATGTTTAAACACAATATCAAGTTTTTAATATCAAGATACAAGAATATTGTGTCAAAAATTTCATTAGTTCAGAAATATCATGTCACAGAATAGTGCTGTCAAGAATATAATTGTTTGGGTAAATAATATTGTGTTAAACAATATTAGCTTTTCTGTGTATAATAAAATATGTGTTAGTTATGCCATTATTATAATTTTAGGTGTTGTTAGTATAAGTGTTATTAATATTTTGTAATCTAAAAAGTTGAATTTATATTTTGTTGATTGAGTTAGTTGCAGTAGCTGGTTCTTCCGTTTGTAGGGGAATAGGTTGGGAAGTACCTTACATTATACTTACTATTGATGTCATGGTATTGCTAATTTATTATTGTAGTGTACATTACATATTTACCTGATTGATAATTATTTATAATTTTTTAATTGTTTGTTTTTTTATTAATGTAAGTTTAATTTGTTATTTTGATGTATGTTTAATTTTTAAATTTTTGAGTATTATTTTTAGTGCATTAGCATGCTGTAGTATTTTGTTTAAGGAATAGGGTAGGGAGTTTACTGATAATATTATAATTTGTATATTGATGGCAATGCATTTTTAATTGTTTATTAACTATGTAATTGATTATTAAAGATTTAAATAGTTGTATTTGTTAATAATCGAGAATTATTTTTACATTTTAGTAGTGGGTTGTTGGTTTTTTCATTTCATAACAGTTCTGTTCATTTATTGTTATTTAAATTTTACAGTATATTTAAATGTTTTCATTTTTTTAAGTAATTTATTTTTTAGTAGATGGCTATTGGTGTTACAGGGGAATAGGATGGGAATTATTGAAATTATAGTATACGTTAAATAAATTGTTAATAACATTTCATTGATTGATGGATAATCATTTATGTTTATCATTGTTGGAAATATTATTCACAATATTTGTTTTTTTAATAATATCAACTGTTTTAATATTAATGTTTGTAGAGTGCATTGCTTTAATTAAAATTGTTTTCTTTTAAAGTATTTTTTTTAACTTACTTTTTATTTAAGTTATTGTTTTTAGTATTTTGTGATAGGGAAGTACATTGTATGTAAATCTTTTTGATTTTCTAGATTTTATCATGTATTTAATAATTTTGTAGCTATTTATATTATAATATAATAATCTATTATATGAATTTATTTTGCATTTGATTTTAGGTATTTACATATTTTGTACAAAATGATTAGGAGTTGAATTGTTGTTTGTAGTCAGTCCCTAAAAATGCCTACATTTTCTGTATTGTTGGGGTTTTATATCTTAATAACTTATACTGACATCTGAATAGTAAATAAAACCCCTCTCGAGTCGAACAATTTCCCCACTGTTATGTCGTTTAGATTGGGAATAAATTCTTAGAGTGAAGTGGGCATAGTGAACCTAATCCCTCTGTATTCCAACACTTTCTCTACTGTTGCTTGAACTGGAGTGGAAATAGTAAGTCTAACCTATCTTGAGACCACCTCTTTCTCTAATTTTGTTTAGATTGGAGTGAGAATAGTAAATCTAACCCCTCCGAAGTCCAACACTTTACCTGCTGTTGATTAGGTGGAGTGGGAATAGTTAATCTAAACCCTCCGGAGTTCAACACTTTCTCTACTGTTGCTTGGCCGGGAATGAGAATAGTAAATCTAAACACTACGAAGTACAAACGTTTCCCTACTGTTGCGTACAGTGGAGTAGGAATAGTAAATCTACCTCCCCCCCAAAGTTCAACACTGTCTTCCAGAATCCAAAGATTGCCCTTCTTTCATGTAGATTGAAGTGGGAAAAGTAAATGCAACACTGCCATAGGCCTACACTTTCCCTACTGTTGCTTAGATTGGAGAGGGAATAGTAAATATAACCCTTCGAGAGATCAACCCTTTCCCTACAGTTGGTGGAAATAATGAATATAACCACTCTGACGTCCAACAGCTAAGTGGCTGTTTAATAGGATGGAGTTAAAATAGTCAAATAATTTTGGGAAAATTAAATATTTTATATATTGTTTGTTAAACTGCATTTATAGTCATTTTATATTGCTGTTTAAGATTGCATTTTCAGATCTTGTAACTTGTTTCTTTTGTTTATGGTTTATATTATTTTTATAACACTCTTTTTGAACTTACATTTTTATCTGTATTAAAGTAGTTTACATAATTGTTATAAATGTTATTATTATTATTATAATCATTAATTGTGTTTTGTTAAGCGCAAACAACCCGGAGGCCTCGTAGCGCTATATTGTCTGAATCAAGACAATATGTTTCTATAATTGTTGTAACTGTTGTTATTTTTTGTTGTATATTTTTTACAATTTTATATTGAATGTACTTTTACTGTTTTCCTTTTAAATACTAGAAAACTGGTTTCTTTACTGTAAAATACTGTTTATATTTAAGTATTATATAAGTATATATTATACATCTATATATTATATATGATGTATGTAGTTCAGATCGTATTTTATTAATATTTTATTTTTAAAACATTACTGTACAGTTTTAATGCATTATGAAAACAATATCCTTACCCTGTGTTTGATGATATTTCCTTCCACAATATTTTTGGTACAATATTTTTGTCATTGCTATTATAACTATAGGAAGACAATATTTCTCCCCAAAAAATTTTGGGTGATATTTTTACATTGGCCTAATTACAATGTAGGGCGAACTTAAGTCTGCCCGACATTGTCTTGGTCCAGGGACTGACCGACCGCCGGTCGGCGGTTCCGACCTCCTAATTCAGATGCATTCTTACATTTCCCTATGGGAGCATACATTACGGCCGTAATACATGCCCATAGGGAAATGGAAGGTGCTGTTCCTCCATGCACCCCGCGCTAGGCACCTAAAGGTGCTGGGCACGGATCAACAGGGGGGCACATTGACCCCCAACTGGAGGCCACACACACAGGGAGGCTCTGCTGGGGACTTCCAAACACGCTTCCCAACATGGTTTCTTTGTCGGATAGGTCAGCATGGAAACCATGCTGGAAACCATGCATCGTACTCCTAAGGAAGGAAAGTCCTGCCCTTTGGGATTATGAGCTGGATCCGGCTGGCTGACAGGCTCCTTCAGCTTGTCGAAATCCAGCCGGAATGACCGGCCAGTTGAAATTCCGAACAGCTGATACTTAATCAGCATGTCAGAATGGAAACCGACGATGGGGGTCGGAAAGACCCGACCAAAGGTCGGAAGCTTTCTAACCTTCATCGTAATCAGCCCCATAGTGTATATGCAGATGTGAAGAATGTACTGTGCTGTTTGTTGTTGGATTGTGGGGAGCGGCCACGACTCATCATGCTCTTTATCTACCCCAATAATGCATTTTATATTCTGCGCATTTGCATATATGGTTTATGTCAAGTAATTTTTTCATGTTCATTTATTATTAATAAAAGCTATTTAACCAAAACAGGAATGCCAATGGTTAATTTTGTGTAGTAAGATACATTTGCATTGAATAGCCATCCTGAATATTAGGAGTGTTGTTTCCTTGTGTAAAGAAATTGTTACATGCAGTCTGGGAGGCAATAAACAGTGTATGTCCCATGCCAATTTTACAGTACTGGGTAATTTAACTCAAATTTGATTTATGCACTCTTAATACATGTTTGAATATGCATTTGTTTTTACAGTTGCTCTAAATAATGTTATTGGGTCACATTTATTTTCCCTGCCACAGTGTAAATTTATATAGTTAAATACTTGCATATCTTAAAAATATGTAGATGTAAAGCTAAAAATTGTAAATTTATACTTACCGAAATATACCTGTCTTAATGATGATCTGTTGGTCAAACGTTTGGTTACATTATTCTTGTAGGACAATATTAACATCTATGATATTCTGACACACATCTAGTAAGACTTTCCTTCATTCTAAATGCCTGAATATTGCAGTCAACAGGGGAAAAGGTTTGTCCAGTAAATTCTCCAGTGTTAGAAGCCACAATGGATACACAGCTTTTTTGTAACCTTTGATCATTTTTTAGACTTGCAGATTATGTAGCAAGTGATCAATTGTTTGGGCAAATCTTTCATTATGAGCTATTACCATTAGCTGCAGAATCACTGTATTCCAGTAGCTCTTCCTGTAAAGTGTGATTGTTATACCATATGTAATTATGAAGTCATTTCCTTAAATAATCTTATTAGATACATCACTTACATAATCAAAGACACATGTACAATAGCATCTCCAGTAAACAAACATTTGGGGTGATCAAATAGTTAGAAATACTACAAATTGTCATTATTTACTTTAAATGTGGCTGGTGGGGTGGATGATTAATGAAAAATAGCAAGGAGCCCAAAGTTGACATGGACAGTTCCTGGTACCTGACACAAATATTGAATCAAAAATATCATGGCTAGAGTATTGTGAGGTGGAGAAAATCATGGGACTTAAAATTGAAGGTAGGGTTATTGTGTTTTAGTTATTTAACATTGTTTTTTTAAATATACCTACATATAATATTTTTTCTTTAATATAGTTGTATCTACCATTGCTTTTTTATTATTTTAATTATCTTGATTTGAAACAAATAGTTATTGTAGTAATGTAAGGTATTAGTTTTACAACAACAGGCCTCGAAAAATCATAAAAATGTTACTAGACCTGCAGGTCTAGTAACTCGAATAATCTACTCAACCTAACTGAAATGTACTTGTCTCAAATTGTGTGGTCCTAGGAAAATATTTCATTTAACATTGCCGCCTTTTTCTTCATTATCACATTTGAGAGCACCTTCAAATATGTGAGTTCAGAATATCTGCTGTACAAAAAACCCTCTTTTGTTTGATAAACTAGACTAGGACCTTATTACGAGTTTGGTGGTCTTTCACTGGGACTGCCACCGCGGCGGTCCCAGGAAGACTGCAGAACCTGTGGTAGACCTGCCTGCCAGATTATGAGTTTAATCCAGGGTGGGCGGGTGGTGCGACGGTGGTCTCACAGCGGTTGGTATCTAAGGTTAATAAAAGAGCCTACACAGCATACTGCCACAGTGCGAGAGCCTGCACCATGTTCCTGCAGGTGCAGCTTTTACCATATTGTGCATGCTACACAGTGCAGGGACAAAGATGCAAATCTAGGTGCCCCCCCCACTTGTACCCCAATTGCCAGATGTGCCCTTACCTGCATCTCTTCCACCCTTTTCATGGCGGGCCTCACCATGAAATGGACAGTGGAAATGCAAGTCACATGCTACAGTCAACCATAAATATGACAACCAACTCAATCTCCTGGGAAAAAATTCTGGACCTTTGGAAGATTAGAATAGGACTGGACCTGCGGTCTAAGACCTGAGATGAGCACTGACGGACAGGACCTGTTCCTTCTTGTACCCAGGAAAAAGAAGTGAACTGTAAGGGCCAGTTACCTGAACTCCTTTGTGGCTCCAGGCACGCAACAAGCTGCAAGAGGACTTTTTCCTGAAGTTACGAGATGACAAGTACCAACTGGACCTGGACTGAACCTTGCTGGTGGACTTTCCTGGAGTGAGTCATGGCCGCTAAGTGCTGTCTCTTAGGTTCCAGGAGCATTAGAAGTAACCCAGAGGAGCTGCTCCAGAAAATCTGAGCTATAAAATGTTTGGACTTTCAATGCCCATTGGAGCTGTCACAGGCACCTTATGGCAAAGGTGATTGATTTTGATGCACCTTCCTCGGATACAGCTTTAGGCTTGCCCCGCTGTAGGATTTTGAGCTCCATACAAAATACTATGGGGCCGATTCCGATGGGGTCAGTCAAAAAGGAATCCGAACCAGATTTCTGAATGGCATCCGATGGGTTCAAAGCGCCCAGCTGCCATGCGTAAACCCTCCATCAATCCCTTGGTCGGCTCAATCCGGCTGAGGGATTCCGATGAAAGATTCCCACAGCCTGTCTGTTCCGGCCTTTCCAACAAAGAAAGACTGTGGGAATCCTACTTTGGGGGCCTCCAGCAGGGCCACTATCGGTGCATGGCCCCTGCATGGCAGCCTATGGGGCACCTATGGTACCCCCTGTTGATCCCTGCACCCGGTGGCAGGCACCTTGAGGTGCACCTCTGCTCTTTGCAATGAACGCATGCATTCCATTCGGAATGCACGCTCCCATTGTAAAGAATAGGATTGCAACGGAACAGGGTTCAATAGCATCCTACTTGCTGGGCTGGAAACGATGACAGGGGCTCGTTCGGTTCCAGTTCCCAACCAATGTCGAATGGACCCCAGTCCGTCTTACATCAGAATCGACCCCTATGTCAGAAGTTAAAATCTTTGACCGGGGCAAGCCTGTTTGGTGTATTTGACCATGCTCCATTGTGGCTGGCTTGAAATTGCTCCTAGGTCCCAGTCTACAGCTACCATAGACTATTATTGGTGCTTAGTACTTTTTAGTTAGTGTTATTATTCCTGGAGGTGGGCAATCCCCCTCACCAAATAATCACTTTTTTAAACATCCAACATAAAACTAGTCAAGATACGAATGTACATGAGATGTGCACTAACAAAAAAAAAGGAGTGCAACATTATTATGCCTGTCCATTTACTATAAGTCACATGGTGAATGTTGCTAGTGCAGTACATGCAGTTGTAGCAGGCAATTCCAGCAAGGCATGTTCTGCTAGAACCATATCTTGTATGTGGTCAGCACAAGCATAAAAAAAAAGTAAGCACAAAATGGATCATCCAGTAAACAAGGTTTGCACAAGATTACTATAGCCTCATAAATATTATGTACAATTCTACTTAGCAACATAGTTAGTCAATTTTAATTAGCCCAATTTACAGACTATGGTATTTATCAGTGAGTTAGGTTTGTGGGTTGGTTGTCAATGTTTGGGTTTTGAAGGAATGTGAGGGCAGTTTTCTTTGGATGAGGGAGAAAATTCTCTTTGAGGTCTTTTCACTTGCCGCCTTCAGTTTGAACTAATATGAAGCTACAGTTGCCAAATATTGGGGAGAATAATCTTTTTTTTTTTTCATGAGTCTTATGGGGGCCATTAATCCCTCAGCTGTCAACCGTATTCCAAAAAGGCACTGAGTCCATGATTTACCATGATTTACCAATTTGCGGCAAACCAAGGGGGTAGTATAGCAGCCATGTGGGGCCGGGCATGAACCGGATAACGGCTGTTCCAGAGGTACAAGATATCGAAGTACCATAGGAGATCAATCATTGGACCCGGGGGGAAAAAAAAAACCCCGGAAGAGTCAATGAAGCCAAGAAAGTTGATACCAAAAGGCCCTTTTACTCTGACTACCAGATCTGGCCAGATCGGTACATGAAGTCTGCAAGACTGAGTTTTGCCAGTCTCTAAAAGTAGGCGGTGAAGAGTCTTTCCATTTCCTGCAGATTTCCCTTCTTGCAAGTAGGATAGCATAAAAGACTAGACACCTGGCTGGGTTTTGTACATCTTCTAGAACACCAAATACTATTAGAGATAGATCTATAGTGACAAGTCTTCCCAATGATTCTGTGAGGGACTTACTGATATCCTCCCAAAATGTGGTTAATAGTGGGCATTCAAAAAACATGTGAGTATCTGATGCAGCAATCAACCCGCATTTAGCACAAGACACAAACTGTCCTCCTGCAAATTTAGATAACCTGAGAGGGGAATAGTATGCCCTATGCAGGGTAAAAATATGGTTTCTGCGAAGCCAAGAGGGCTTGACAATGTTCCACAGAAGTTCAAAAGAAGTCATCCAAAGATTTTGTAAATTCTGGTCCGTCAAAACAGGGCCCCATAATGACTCCAGCAGAACAAAGTCCCCATCCGACTCCTCCAGAATGAAATTATACCATTTAGATACTTCCTTTTTGGCTGGACCATAAATTAGTAAATCAGAAACAAATGTGCTATGCCCTCCAAGTTTGAATTTATTCCTGTTAGCGGGAGAGGTTTTATAGGAGACAGACCAGCTTTGAATCTGTATGTATTTGAATCGTGAAAGATTGGGGCCAACCTTAGCTTGCAGATGTTCCCAAGAGAGTAAATCCCCCTCATAGAAAAGGTCACCCCAAACTTCCAGGCCTGCCTCTCTCAAAGGGATTGCTAGAGTTTCATCAAGCCAAGCAGGATTTTCAGGCAACCCCCACAGCGGAGTTTTTTCACAAAAGTAATTTAGTTTTATGGATTTCATGATTTCAGCCCAAGTTCTGGCCAAACCTTGTAGGGTCTTCAGTTTAATTTTTTTTTAAAACTTAGTATGACCAAACTTAAAAAGAAAACCAAAATGATCAATTCTTTCCCCATCCAACATAGCTGCATACATGGAACCCACCCCCGAGACTACGGGAAGGGGAGAATAATCTCAATAGTCACTTGAAAACATCTTCTGCATTGAGGACATAAAAAATTAAAACTTACATTTGGATCAAGAAGACTGCAACAGTGTTTTAAATTATCAATAAAAACACTCACTATGACATCACTTAAAACGTGCAGTTTTTCTGGGCAATGCCTTCTTTAAACTTACAGCTGCCATTAATTATTGCCATTTGCAACATCTTAGCATCAAAACTTAGATGAAGTATTCTATTTACTTTTTTTAAACGTGTTTGCAAATGAAAAGGATGCTTGTGTCCTGCTGAATCCCCTTGCCCCCTTTACATGGGTCTAGTACATCAAATAGCAAAATATATGAGCACCTTCTGGTGAGCAGATATGGTACCAAATATCATAATGTCATGGATTTAATATTATCATGCAAAAATATTGCCTATCATAGTATTGTCAAGGCAATCACATTCAGCTAAGTATAGGTTCACTATAAATCTCATTATGTTTGTTTATATATTTATACATGTTTTGACAAACACATAGAGGATGTTTAAACACAATATCAAGTTTTTAATATCAAGATACAAGAATATTGTGTCAAAAATTTAATTAGTTCAGAAATATCATGTCACAGAATAGTGCTGTCAAGAATATAATTGTTTGGGTGAATAATATTGTGTTAAACAATATTAGCTTTTCTGTGTATAATATAATATGTGTTAGTTATGCCATTATTATAATTGTAGGTGTTGTTAGTATAAGTGTTATTAATATTTTGTAATCTAAAAAGTTGAATTTATATTTTGTTGATTGAGTTAGTTGCAGTAGCTGGTTCTTCCGTTTGTAGGGGAATAGGTTGGGAAGAACCTTACATTATACTTACTATTGATGTCATGGTATTGCTAATTTATTATTGTAGTGTACATTACATATTTACCTGATTGATAATTATTTATATTATTTAATTGTTTGTTATTTTATTAATTTAAGTTTAATTTGTTATTTTGATGTATGTTTAATTTTTAAATTTTTGAGTATTATTTTTAGTGCATTAGCATGCTGTAGTATTTTGTTTAAGGAATAGGGTAGGGAGTTTACTGATAATATTATAATTTGTATATTGATGGCAATGCATTTTTAATTGTTTATTAACTATGTAATTGATTATTAAAGATTTAAATAGTTGTATTTGTTAATAATCGAGAATTATTTTTACATTTTAGCAGTGGGTTGTTGGTTGTTTCATTTCATAACAGTTCTGTTCATTTACTGTTATTTAAATTTTACAGTATATTTAAATGTTTTCATTTTTTTAAGTAATGTATTTTTTAGTAGATGGCTATTGGTGTTACAGGGGAATAGGATGGGAATTATTGAAATTATAGTATACGTTAAATACATTGTTAATAACATTTCATTGATTGATGGATATTCATTTATGTTTATCATTGTTGGAAATATTATTCACAATATTTGTTTTTTTAATAATATCAACTGTTTTAATAATAATGTTTGTAGAGTGCATTGCTTTAATTAAAATTGTTTTCTTTTAAAGTATTTTTTTTTAACTTACTTTTTATTTAAGTTATTGTTTTTAGTATTTTGTGATAGGGAAGTACATTGTATGTAAATCTTTTTGATTTTCTAGATTTTATCATGTATTTAATAGTTTTGTAGCTATTTATATTATAATATAATAATCTATTATATGAATTTAATTTGCATTTGATTTTAGGTATTTACATATTTTGTACAAAATGATTAGGAGTTGAATTGTTGTTTGTAGTCAGTCCCTAAAAATGCCTACATTTTCTGTATTGTTGGGGTTTTATATCTTAATAACTTATACTGACATCAGAATAGTAAATAAAACCCCTCTCGAGTCGAACAATTTCCCCATTGTTATGTCGTTTAGATTGGGAATAAATTCTTAGAGTGAAGTGGGCATAGTGAACCTAATCCCTCTGTATTCCAACACTTTCTCTACTGTTGCTTGAACTGGAGTGGAAATAGTAAGTCTAACCTATCTTGAGACCACCTCTTTCTCTAATTTTGTTTAGATTGGAGTGAGAATAGTAAATCTAACCCCTCCGAAGTCCAACACTTTACCTGCTGTTGCTTAGGTGGAGTGGGAATAGTTAATCTAAACCTTCTGGAGTTCAACACTTTCTCTACTGTTGCTTGGCCGGGAATGAGAATAGTAAATCTAAACACTACGAAGTACAAACGTTTCCCTACTGTTGCGTACACTGGAGTAGGAATAGTAAATCTACCTCCCTCCCCAAAGTTCAACACTGTCTTCCAGAATCCAAAGATTGCCCTTCTTTCATGTAGATTGAAGTGGGAAAAGTAAATGCAACACTGCCAGAGGCCTACACTTTCCCTACTGTTGCTTAGATTGGAGAGGGAATAGTAAATATAACCCTTCGAGAGATCAACCCTTTCCCTACAGTTGGTGGAAATAATGAATATAACCACTCTGACGTCCAACAGCTAAGTGGCTGTTTAATAGGATGGAGTTAAAATAGTCAAATAATTTTGGGAAAATTAAATATTTTATATATTGTTTGTTAAACTGCATTTATAGTCATTTTATATTGCTGTTTAAGATTGCATTTTCAGATCTTGTAACTTGTTTCTTTTGTTTATGGTTTATATTATTTTTATAACACTCTTTTTGAACTTACATTTTTATCTGTATTAAAGTAGTTTACATAATTGTTATAAATGTTATTATTATTATTATTATTATTATTATTAATTGTGTTTTGTTAAGCGCAAACAACCCGGAGGCCTCGTAGCGCTATATTGTCTGAATCAAGACAATATGTTTCTATAATTGTTGTAACTGTTGTTATTTTTTGTTGTATATTTTTTACAATTTTATATTGAATGTACTTTTACTGTTTTCCTTTTTTAAATACTAGAAAACTGGTTTCTTTACTGTAAAATACTGTTTATATTTAAGTATTATATAAGTATATATTATACATCTATATATTATATATGATGTATGTAGTTCAGATCGTATTTTATTAATATTTTATTTTTAAAACATTACTGTACAGATTTAATGCATTATGAAAACAATATCCTTACCCTGTGTTTGATGATATTTCCTTCCACAATATTTTTGGTACAATATTTTTGTCATTGCTATTATAACTATAGGAAGACAATATTTCTACAAAAAAAATTTGGGGTGATATTTTTACATTGGCCTAATTACAATGTAGGGCGAACTTAAGTCTGCCCGACATTGTCTTGGTCCAGGGACTGACCGACCGCCGGTCGGCGGTTCCGACCTCCTAATTCAGATGCATTCTTGCATTCTATGGGAGCATACATTACGGCCGTAATACATGCCCATAGGGAAATGGAAGGTGCTGTTCCTCCATGCACCCCGTGCTAGGCACCTAAAGGTGCCGGGCACGCATCAACAGGGGGGCACATTGACCCCCAACTGGAGGCCACACACACAGGGGGGCTCTGCTGGGGACTTCCAAACCCGCTTCCCAACATGGTTTCTTTGTCGGATAGGCCAGCATGGAAACCATGCTGGAAACCATGCATCGTACTCCTAAGGGCGGAAAGTCCTGCCCTTTGGGATTATGAGCTGGATCCGGCTGGCTGACAGGCTCCTTCAGCTTGTCGAAATCCAGCCGGAATGACCGGCCAGTTGAAATTCCGAACAGCTGATACATAATCAGCATGTCAGAATGGAAACCGACGATGGGGGTCGGAAAGACCCGACCAAAGGTCGGAAGCTTTCCAACCTTCATCGTAATCAGCCCCATAGTGTATATGCAGATGTGAAGAATGTACTGTGCTGTTTGTTGTTGGATGGTGGGGAGGGGCCACGACTCATCATGCTCTTTATCTACCCCAATAATGCATTTTATATTCTGCGCATTTGCATATATGGTTTATGTCAAGTAATTTTTTCATGTTCATTTATTATTAATAAAAGCTATTTAACCAAAACAGGAATGCCAATGGTTAATTTTGTGTAGTAAGATACATTTGCATTGAATAGCCATCCTGAATATTAGGAGTGTTGTTTCCTTGTGTAAAGAAATTGTTACATGCAGTCTGGGAGGCAATAACCAGTGTATGTCCCATGCCAATTTTACAGTACTGGGTAATTTAACTCAAATTTGATTTATGCACTCTTAATACATGTTTGAATATGCATTTGTTTTTACAGTTGCTCTAAATAATGTTATTGGGTCACATTTATTTTCCCTGCCACAGTGTAAATTTATATAGTTAAATACTTGCATATCTTAAAAATATGTAGATGTAAAGCTAAAAATTGTAAATTTATACTTACCGAAATATACCTGTCTTAATGATGATCTGTTGGTCAAACGTTTGGTTACATTATTCTTGTAGGACAATATTAACATCTATGATATTCTGACACACATCTAGTAAGAATTTCCTTCATTCTAAATGCCTGAATATTGCAGTCAACAGGGGAAAAGGTTTGTCCAGTAAATTCTCCAGTGTTAGAAGCCACAAGGGATACACAGCTTTTTTGTAACCTTTGATCATTTTTTAGACTTGCAGATTATGTAGCAAGTGATCAATTGTTTGGGCAAATCTTTCATTATGAGCTATTACCATTAGATGCAGAATCACTGTATTCCAGTAGCTCTTCCTGTAAAGTGTGATTGTTATACCATATGTAATTATGAAGTCATTTCCTTAAATAATCTTATTAGATACATCACTTACATAATCAAAGACACATGTACAATAGCATCTCCAGTAAACAAACATTTGGGGTGATCAAATAGTTAGAAATACTACAAATTGTCATTATTTACTTTAAATGTGGCTGGTGGGGTGGATGATTAATGAAAAATAGCAAGGAGCCCAAAGTTGACATGGACAGTTCCTGGTACCTGACACAAATATTGAATCAAAAATATCATGGCTAGAGTATTGTGAGGTGGAGAAAATCATGGGACTTAAAATTGAAGGTAGGGTTATTGTGTTTTAGTTATTTAACATTGTTTTTTTAAATATACCTGCATATAATATTTTTTCTTTAATATAGTTGTATCTACCATTGCTTTTTTATTATTTTAATTATCTTGATTTGAAACAAATAGTTATTGTAGTATTGTAAGGTATTAGTTATACAATAACAGGCCTCGAAAAATCATAAAAATGTTACTAGACCTGCAGGTCTAGTAACTCGAATAATCTACTCAACCTAACTGAAATGTACTTGTCTCAAATTGTGTGGTCCTAGGAAAATATTTCATTTAACATTGCCGCCTTTTTCTTCATTATCACATTTGAGAGCACCTTCAAATATGTGAGTTCAGAATATCTGCTGTACAAAAAACCCTCTTTTGTTTGATAAACTAGACTAGGACCTTATTACGAGTTTGGTGGTCTTTCACTGGGACTGCCACCGCGGCGGTCCCAGGAAGACTGCAGAACCTGTGGTAGACCTGCCTGCCAGATTATGAGTTTAATCCAGGGTGGGCGGGTGGTGCGACGGTGGTCTCACAGCGGTTGGTATCTAAGGTTAATAAAAGAGCCTACACAGCATACTGCCACAGTGCGAGAGCCTGCACCATGTTCCTGCAGGTGCAGCTTTTACCATATTGTGCATGCTACACAGTGCAGGGACAAAGATGCAAATCTAGGTGCCCCTCCCACTTGTACCCCAATTGCCCGATGTGCCCTTACCTGCATCTCTTCCACCCTTTTCATGGCGGGCCTCACCATGAAATGGACAGTGGAAATGCAAGTCAGAATATGCTTGGCAGTGCTGACATCAGCACCGCCACCATATTCAGGCCCCTTCATGCACCGCCACTGCTGTGAGATCCAGGATCCTAGTAGAGGTGGCGGTCCTATGGTGGTCTCACTGCCATCATCATAATACTGAACTGGGGTGGCAGAGTGGGCTGAATAACAGTGATGGATTAAACCCGGATCTTTTGACTGGGTGTGAGTGTTTGATTGATTCAGATGCTCCGTCCATCACCACCCCCTTTTGTACATCATCATAATACGGCAGGCGGACCCACAGAGGTGGTGGTGGTTGTACCGCCACCACATGTACAGCGGTCCCAGGACAGCCGTACTTGTGATAAGGCCCTATAGGTTTGCTCCATTTATCATAAGAATCTAGCCCAGATATAGGGTACATGTGATCCCCGACTTGCCTCATAGTTCACTAATAGCATTGCAATCAGGGCAGAGGCAGGACTGTTTTTCAGTTCATGTTTAAAAATGTACTTTTAATTTATATACAGGGCTATATGCAGAATCTAGAATTTGCGATGTGCTAATTGTGATTCTTTTCAAATCACAATTAGGGAATCGCAGTCCTAACGTACAGAAACCTAGAAGTTTGAAATATGGGGTCACAATAGACCTACCTCATGAATATTAATGAGGTAGGTTGCAGTTTACGACCCTTAAGGAATTGCAGCTATCACAGAGATGGTGGCCTGCTGGGGTGGGTCAGCAGACTACCATGTCTCTGATTGTTTTTAATAAAGTTATCTTTTTTTAATGAAGCCCGTTTTTCTTAAAGGAAAACAGGATGAGTTTGAAGAGAAAAAAATGAAACATTAAATGTTGATTTTTTTTTAAAAGTAGCAGTGGTCCGTGGGACCACCCAGTGCTCTTAAGAAAAATTTGTATCAACATTCATTCTCCCAAGCCAGGTTTAACGAGGCACTTACGGTGGGGGGTGGTCCGGAGGGAGAGGATGTGGAGAAAGCCAACAACAATCTGGACCAGCGCATCACGGACGCCCTGGACCAGGTTGCTCCGCTTGCCCTGATTAGAACGGAGGGACGTGCCCAGAGAACAGCACCTTGGTACAATGAAGAGGTGCGCGCGGCCAAGGTTGCGTGCAAACGTGCAGAAAGGCAGTGGAGATCAGCCTTCGCCACTCAAGCTAAAATGGACTATGTTGCAAGTAGGCACACCTACCATAGATTAATAAGGAAGGCTAAAAAGGTGTACTACGACACCAGGATTAGGGAAGCAGAAAACTCCACAAAGGAATTGTTTTTAATTTATAAATTACTCTCGGGTTGGGAAGCCTTCGGCAGTCCCAGAAGAATTCTGCACGGTGGACAGCTGTAACCGAGTAGCGGAGTTTTTTGCCAACAAGGTAGCAACTATCTATTCGGCCTTCCCAAGGCGGGCTATCATAGACCCCGAGATTGAAGAGGTGCCTGGGGTAAGGGGAGAACAACGGGTGCTAACCACATTCGTCACCCTACTGAGAAACTTATTCAGATCTGTGGATCAATAAAATCAGGCTCCCCTAGTGACCCTACTACACCCAGACGCCTGATGGGCAGTCTGCACGTATTAGAGCCGTACATCCGCCACCTCCTGGACATCTCTTTTGGGACCCATACTGTCCCTGATGCCTGGAAACGGGCGGTGGTCCTTCCTCTCCAAAAGAAGCCCAATATCAGCTATGACAGGTTAGACAATCTTCGACCCATTTCTCTTTTGCCATATATGGCGAAGGTTGCTGAGAAAACTGTGAACCTCCAGCTGATGGGCTTTGTGGAAGAGGCTTCCCTACTTCACGACTCTCAGTTTGGCTTCCGTCCACGGCACTCGACGGAGTCAGCATTGCTCATGGCAGTAGAGTCCATACGGCAGGGAGTGGATGAGGGCCAGACTATGGCCCTGATCCTCTTGGATCTAAGCGCAGCATTTGACACTGTAGCTCATTCCACCTTGCTACAGTGTCTGAATGATGGAGGGGTATCAGGGGCTGCGCTTAGATGGATCCGGTCTTTCCTGACAGGTAGATGCTTTCAAGTCCGCCAGGCAGAATGTTATTCTAGGGAGATTAGGTTGGGCCAGGGCGTGCCGCAGGGCTCGTCCCTGAGCCCAACTCTGTTCAATCTGTACGTCTCCCCGCTGGCGGCTCTAGTTGAAAGCTATGGCTTGCGCCTCGTGTCCTATGCCGACGACACGCAGCTGGTCATATCCCTCTCACGTGTGCCTGGTCTTGTGGCGGACAATTTCAGAGTTTGCATGCAAGAACTGGCAGCTTGGATGTCCGCCAACTGCTTGAAACTCAATGGCAGTAAGACCGAGGTGCTCGGGTGGGGGGGGCATCTGTATGGTCGTCGGCATGGTGGCCACCCTGTCTAGGAGAAACACCTGTTCCTTGCCAGGAAGTAAAGAATCTTGGGGTATGGTTGGACGTTGACCTTGCCTTTGGCCCCCAGATTGGCCGAGTGGTGGGGACAGGCTTCGGAGTTTTAAAAACTCTGAGGAAGGTCTTGGATCTTCTGCCCATTACAGCTCGCCGGACGCTGGTGCATGCCCTAGTCACCTCGCGCCTAGATTACGGCAATTTGCTGTATCTGGGGGCCACGGGAAGGGTCTTCAACCGCCTCCAAGTGCTGCAAAATGCAGCCGCTCGCCTAATTTTGAGGCTCCCTAGAAGATCATCCTCAAAGGCAGCGCTCCAGACCCTGCACTGGCTTCCTGTCAGGAGCAGGGTGGAGTTCAAGGCTCTAGCCATGTGTCACCGCATCCTGGGCGGCAAAGCCCCAGCCCCGCTACAGAGTCTGGTTACCCGGTATGAGCCCACAAGGAATCTGCACTCCTCCTACACAGGGCTACTGAAAATCCCAAAAATAAAGAAAGCGCAAATGGGGGGCAGGTCTTTCAGATATCTGGCTGCTAAGCAGTGGAATGACCTACCATCAGAGTTACGTCTGGAGCTTTCAGAATCCATGTTCAGAAGGAAACTCAAGACTCACCTATTTGGAAGGTAGGCGGCTGTGATGGCTGCTTGGACTGCTTAACCCACTTACCATAGCGCGGGGACACGCCGGTGTGCGTAAACCAGGCGCTCTACAAATTTCACTAATAATAATAATAATAAATGTATAGGCGTTCTGTGGAAAAGTAAATTTTGCCATGTTCTGTGTCCCTACGTGTTCCCCATCTTATGCTATATGTGCATGATTAATATGCATATGTATTCCCCATGATCGATTAAAGATGCAATTACAGTTGTGTCCATCTCTAGTATGCCAGTTTCCAGTTCTCGTGAAAGCTACGAGTATTAGGCCTATGTAAAGCTACATTGCCACGTTTCTCAGTGTGCACGTTATTTCATTGAAAGTCCCCGTTTCTAGGCCTCAAAAGGGCCCGGACTCAGATTCAGCTCCTGTCTCCTGAACCCTCTCCGAGGAGCGATACAGCCCCCACCTGTATCCCTGACCCTTCACTTACTTCCTGCCTCACAGTGCCCGGCTCGGCCTGGCTCTGCCTCCCAGTCTGCCAAGAGTATGTTATGATTCTAGTTATCAGTCCAGCCCTCCTTCTCTGCATTCCTAAGCTACTGAATCGCATCAATAGTTTCAGTCATCGTCTAGCCTTTACGTCTCCATGTAAGAGAAATACTGTATTTATGGTCATTTAATATTCCTCAACACACACTACATGTAGAATAATGCATGCACCAGTCTTAGTGTCTGTTAGCCTTTGCCCTGATAACTTTTGGATTCTATCAACATGTTCTCTAAACATCAGATACTAGATAGTGTTTAGGTACATGTCGCTCTGACTCTCCAGACTTTCGTCTCTCCTTCTAGCTCAGAAGTCATAGCCCCCAGCTTCTCCCTAGTAACACGTCATTGCCAGCTTGCGCGCACCACTAGGTTAGAGGTCCCGGCTCCTTAGGTAGCCCCCTCCATGTTTCCGCCCATTTGTGACATATTCCGTTACGTTTACATCACATGTCTATGTATACGCCCTGTTCACGCCTCTTGTTACACCTACTTTCTGCCTTATCTCTCGCGACTGCTATAGGCCCTGCCTACTGTTACGCCTATTGTATTGAATACCATGTATTTTGTTTAAGTATATATACTTGTGCACTGTTATTAAAAGTTAGCCATTCCATTCCTTTGTCCCTGCCCCGTGCAGCGCTGCCATCCTATTCCCGTGCAGGTTGTCCTGTTCCTGTCCTTTATGCTGTATTAAACCTGCATACTCCTACTACCTCGAATCTTGACTCTTATTTATTGAGCTATCTGTTATTGTATATCCAGTCAAAAATAGAGGTATTATTTATTTATTTACCACATAATGGCGCCCGAACAGGGACTTGCCCTTTCCCCACGCGCCGGTGAAGCCACGCAAGCCCCCTGATCCTCTGCAGCCGTGACGGAACCATACCGGCCACGTGCAGATATTTCTGCTTCAAGTATCCCTCAGGCCCACGGAGGAGACGGAGGTTGCGGTCCAGCGTCCAGACGAGGCGGTGGAGGAACGCGGCGAGTCCCGACCAGAGCCCAAGCCGAGAGTCCAAGGTCCGAGGTATCCGGAGGCCCACCTGTAACTGAAGTCCGAAGTTCGTCCGTCCGTCGTCGTAGCAGTCCAGTCCAGTCCGAGGCCTTCCGTTCTTGCTGCCCGGTGAGTACCGTTGCTGGGGTAGTATCTAGACAGGGTCAATTACATTGTCTCTGGTCCGTGGGTTTGGGTACACAGATCCAACACGAAGTGTCCACTTAGGTGGATGCAGGTCCTGACGTGTCTCTTTATGAGACCGGTAAGTTTCGTACTGTTTTAGCAGTGCATCTCGTTTCTGTTCTAGTCCGTTCTGTTCTCGAGAAATTCATGTATTCTGTTTCCAGTATTCCAGGTAGTATTTTGTCCGAACTGTTATTTTAAATGTCATTCATGTATTTCAATGTCGTGGTATGAAAGTGGTGTACCCTCAGTAATTATCGTGTTCATTGTGTATTGTAATTGTGTCTAGACTCCAGCCCAATCATGCCATTGTTTTCAAAGTTACGTCAGTTAAGAACCAGAAAAGGTCTGTTAGAAGAAGCAGTTCCTGTCCCGCCTAGGGACAGTCCAGGTCATTTTATGTATCAAAAGCATGGCATAAGTGCCATATTATATCTAGATTTGTGGGTGGAGTACACCAAACAGTTAGAAGAAAAGTATAGATGGCCCGTATCGGGTACATGGGATGCCGAGTGCATCATGCGAGTAGAAGAAGCATTATGGAAAAAGAAAGCCAGACAGTCACAGAAAGATGCCATCGAGTTATGGCGCAAAGAATCTCATAAAAGAACCGAAAAAGAAATCAGAAAGTCAGAATTAAGTAGAGAATCCTTAGAAAGAGCCCAAGAAAGGGAATTAATCGAAATAGGTGAACGAGTTAAAACCGAACAGTCAGACAGACAGAGGAATGCCCTTATTAAGGGTATGTATCCTCTTCTTGCCGAGGGCTTGCCAAAAGCAACCCCGGAGGCATCCAGTAATTTTCCGCCACCCTTAGTTCCGACCAAGCTACGTCACAAACCGACCGCAGCTGATATTTTTCTCTCGTCCTATTTGGACGACACAGTCCCAGAATATGCAAATCCTGTTCCGCCAGCTCCTGTAAATAATGTAAATCCTGCTCCTCCAGTCACCGGGGCACCTGTTACAGCACCTGTTATAGCACCTGTTACGGTACCCCCGGTCCAGCCTACATTACAAGTACCCGCTACACTGGTCACTCTGCCAGCACGAAGAGTATCAGTCGACGATTCCAGTTTAGGGGCCGCGGGAGGAGGTCCTCCGGGAACCCCGCCGCCACACAAACGTGTAACGTCAGTCGAGTTGCATGAACGTGCGTTACAGCGCACGCCCAAACATCAGTCTGTTGCAGATATCAGACGAGCTCTTACCGAATGCCGTTATGATCCGGTCCCAGGTGATGATAGTATGGTTATATATTCATTACGTGTAAGACGGGTGACCGAGTATTTGGACACCCTACCGAATATGAAAGAAGATCTAGACAGAATGTATCGTTTCATTCGTACAGGACAAGATCCAGAAAGTATTGGTGAAGTCATGTCTCACAGAAAATCTGAGATCCAGTTCATGCTGTTAAAGTTTCTGATCAATTGTTTAATTAGGGAACAAGATTCCCCGACTAAAGATCCGACCGAAATGAAAATTCTGACAAAGTGGAGTGATAATATAGCCGAGGGTAAGCACAAGACACTCAATAGTATAGAGAGTATGTACAAGAAAATACGTAAAGAAATAATAAGGTTACACGAACAACGCAAAGAAGCTCTAGGAAGCGAGAAAGAAAATGACTCTCCTACTGAAGAGGTAGACGACGAGAACACCGCCAGAATAGCGTATGTAGGTAAATCTAGATTTCCAGACCGACATTTACGCCTAGAACATAAGAAAACTGTTCCTCTTCCAGCACCAGAACAAGGTTCTCTAGAACAAGTATTTCAAGCTACCGATCACATTCTGAAATCACGAATCGGTTATAGTGAGTTAAGTACCATGCATGAACAAGAACTAGCCCGATCAGCAGTCCGATGGATTACTGATTCTACCACTTTTCCAGACGAAATAGTGGCACAAATGTTTCTGAAACTGCCCCCAGCCGAGCAGCGACTGGTGGGTATGTATATGATCCAACACCTCATTACTCTGTATGAGGGTCAACATTCTGATCCAGGTCCGTTACATGATGTCCTGAACGAGTTACTCCAGTATAGATGGAAAGGTTTAGGCACCGATTTAATTAGTGTCATTCTAGAACAGCGCCACAAATATAGAACGTTCCTAAATCCGCATTTTGTTCATGTCTCACCTCCAGAAAGTAAACCGTTTTATATAGATAGACAGCATCCGTTACGAGAAGTACACCCAGTTAGGACAGCGGGTGGTGAAATGCAACGAGTATTTGTTTACACCCCAGTTACCAAGATGGAACTCTTAGAGATGAAGAAATTAATTCCCTGTCACGACAAAGATCCAGCAGGGTTCCACCGAGAATTAAAAGACATGCTCCGTATGGGAGAATACACGTATCCAGATATTATTAAAATGTTAAAAGTCCTGTTGCCTGCGGGCATATACGAAAAACTCAAGGAAAAAGATTGGGAGGTGGGAGAGAAAAAGATCGATTGGACAGCTCTAGAAGCTGAAGATAAGATACGTGTACCAGGTACCGGTCTTGGAGACAAATGTAAAGAATTACCAGAATTATTGATACAAGTTTTGCCTAGGTTATTAGCCACGAAAAAGGAAGACTGGGATGCAATCTCAGCATGTAAACAGAAACCAGACGAAGATACTAGTGATTTTTATTCTAGATTTGAGAAATGTTTTATAATAAACAGTGGTTTGAAGACGAGTAGCGCGTCATACCCTCATCTTTTTGTTACTAAATTAGTCGAGAATTCAAGTCCACAAGTTAAAAATCGAGTTTTGAAAGTCGAAAGTACATGGCAAGCTAGTACTCCGTCACAGATGTTACAGATGCTCCAGTATCACCAGAATAGAATCAGGGAAGAGCAAGAACACGAGAGAAGACGTATGAAAGACACAAAAATGAAAGTACTAGTTGCACAATCTGTTCCTCAAGACAGTCAGAAGAGGGGTCCGAATCAAGCCAGTCATCCTGCAGCTCCCGTTAAAGGGACATGCAATTATTGTAAACAGCCAGGTCATTTCATAAACGAGTGTGCAGTTCTGAAACACAATATAGCCACTGGTAAAACTAAAGAAAGACCACGTCCGCCTAGACAAGAACAAGTTTCACAGACTTCTCAGCCACAGAATGCACAACAGACAGTTACAGCACCGCAGCCTATCGCTGCAACACAGCATGTTACACAGCAGATGTACCAGTATGCACAATCCGAGTATCCAGAGTATCAAGCGTATTCATGAAACAGCCTAGAGAGGGAGGTAGGCTTGCCTCTCATCGAGATTCCTGTAGATCAAGAAGGTCCCTATGTACACAGTCAAGTATTAGGGAAAGACAGAAAGTTTCTGATTGATACAGGGGCAAGTAGGACGACTATTAGTCACGACGAGGTTCCAGGGGCTCCGCTCTCAGGCTCTAGAAATGTTTCCCTTGGATTTTCAGGAAAGCCTATTGTAAACGAGATATCAAAGCCAGTTACTCTAGAAGTAGGTCCATTGTCCCGAACTACTGATCTATTGCTTACGAAGTCATGTCCAGAAAATTTGTTAGGTATTAAGACACTGAAAGAATTAGGTGCAGTTATTTGCTGTTCCCCAGAGGGGATACGTTTGTTTTTACGTGACTTCAAGGGTCACTATGTTCTACGAGATTTTGATCAGAGATTGTCAAATGTCCCGCAACATCTATGGGCGCAAGGTCCAACTGATGTTGGTTTCATGCGAATCACACCCCATCGTGTGACTCTCAAGCAAGGTGTAGTGTTACCACGAATCAGACAGTACAGATTGCCACCTGAGGCTGTAGCAGCCTTATCCAAAATTATTGGCGAGCTCATTGCTCAAGGAGTAGTTGTAGAAACTGACTCCAATGTATGTAATTCTCCTATCATTCCAGTCATGAAACGTACTGATCCAAATGCACCCCCAGTATATCGATTAGTGATTGACCTTCGAGAACTCAATAAATGTATCATTCCTCAGTAACCAGTTGTTCCAGATATCTCATCTCTATTGACAGCCATTGATTCTGAGGCAATATTTTTTACAGTAATCGACCTCAAGAATGCATTTTTCAGTGTCCCCATTCATCCAGACAGCCAGTACCTTTTCGGATTCTGTCTAAATGGAAGGAGCTATAAATTCACACGAGCTCCTCAAGGTTTCACAGAAAGTCCTAGTATTTACAGTCAAGCACTTAAGAGACAACTAGACAATATTCACATGCCAACTGACACTGCTCTGCTCCAGTATGTCGATGATCTACTGATCACTGCCCGTTCTGAACGTGCTTGCGAGCGAGCGTCACTCACAGTTCTGTATTTCCTAGCCGAGATGGGGCACAAGGTGTCCCCTTCAAAACTTCAATTCTGTGTCCAGCAAGTGATCTACTTAGGCCACTTACTGTCCAAGTGGGGTAGGCAGTTGACACCTGACCGTATCCAGTTAATAGCGAGTCTCCCTCAGCCCAAGACACAGAAGGAGGTACGTGCTTTTATCGGCCTTACTTCTTATTGCAGACAATGGATTCCTCAGTATGCATTTCTAGCCAAGCCATTGATACAGTTAACGACACAGGAGGCAGCCGTATCGACTGTCCTCCCTTGGACATCTGAACATACACTTAGTTTCAATGAGTTAAAGAAAGCTTTATGCCAAGCTCCCGTTCTAGCTACACCGAACTACAGTAAGCCTTTTACACTTTTTGTCACAGAACGCGATGGTACAGCATTATCTGTTCTCACACAAGATCAAGCCAGACAATACAATCCCTGTGCTTATTTTTCGAGCACATTAGATCCAGTAGCCCAGGCGCTGCCTGCGTGCCTCAAGTCAGTTGCAGCCACAGCACTAGCTATCAGACAAAGTGATTCCATAGTATTAGGACATTCCTTGACAGTACAAGTTCCACACTCCGTGGAAGTTCTTTTAAACCGAACACAGACTCAGCACTTGACAATTGCACGTTTGACAGGTTATGAATTGACACTATTCCAGCCACACATAGAAATCAGACGCTGCAACGTTCTAAATCCTGCTACACTGTTACCGTCAGTTACTTCAAATCCTGCCATGCATGACTGTGTGGAAGTTGTTAACACTATGACTAAGCCGAGACAAGACCTGGCAGATATTCCATTACCAGACCCCGACCTGACACTTTATGTGGATGGTTCATGTATGAGAACGAGTACAGGAGAACTAGTAGCCGCGTATGCAGTGACTACTGACACTGAAGTTATTGAAACACATCGTATTGACACCCTGTCTGCTCAAGCAGCAGAGCTAGTCGCTCTGACACAAGCCTGCATATGTGCCAAGAACCTGAAAGTTAATATTTACACAGATTCACGCTACGCATTCGGAGTTGTACACGACTTCGGAGTGCTCTGGCAGGAGAGAGGTTTCATGACTTCTCATGGAACCAAGATTCAGCATGGTCTCCTCATTCAAGCTCTGTTAGATGCAATACATTTACCGACATCCATCGCTATTATGAAATGCAAAGCACATACGAAAGTTACTGACATTATTTCCCAAGGTAATGATCTAGCAGATCGAACAGCCAAGCTTACAGCACAGACTCCAGACATGCCAGTTAACAAGACACCGACATCCACTCTAGAACAGACTACTTGTATGACAGTTAAGGACCCTACTCAAGATGTCATAGATATCCAGTTACATGCTACTCCCGAAGAAATCAAGAAATGGTCCGAACAAGGAGGGGTCCAGACAGATCAGGGATGGTTGACGAGGGGAAAAGCCACATGGTTTCTCCCCGACTCAATGGTTCAAGTCATTATCAATACCGCACATAGTCCAGCACACTTAGGAGAAAAAGCCATGTTAGACAGTATCCAGAACATTTGGTTTAACAAGCATTTACGAGCTGCAGCCAAGCAGAAAGTCCGTACCTGTATGATATGTTGCCAGTTCAATCCAGGTAAAAGTGTCCCGGTGGAACAAGGTGGATTCCAACCTCCTGACCACCCTTTTGAAGTCCTCCAGATGGATTATATTCAGATGGAGCGATGTCGAGGTTTCAAGTATGTCCTTGTAGTTGTATGCGCTTTGTCCAGGTGGACAGAAGCATATCCAGTCCCAGATTACACAGCCGCGACCACTGCCAAGCAGTTGGTTCGTGAATTCTTCCCCCGTTATGGACTCCCTAGGGTCGTGTATTCTGATAACCTTGAAAATCCGCATTGCCAAAATCTGTCAAGAAAAAGGTGTAGACTGGTTAGTTGCTCTGCCAGTCGCTTTATTTTATATGCGCATGGTCGCACACTCCAGATCAGGTCTGTCCCCTTATGAGGTCGTATTCGGCCGCCCCCCAAATATGTGGGGTACACCTAGACCCCGAAGTATTACCGATGTTTCCAGTAATATGCTGACAGATTACCTAGCTTCCTTGATGTCTGCCCTACACTCTTGTCGTTCACAGGTTGCCGCTGCATTTCCCGACAATACTGAAGTCAAGCCACACGAGATCCTTCCCGGCACCCTGGTCCTCGTCCGCAATTTTGATCGTTCAAGTCCGCTGGAGCCTCGCTGGAAGGAGCCGAAGTTAGTCCTTCTAACCACCCGTACTGCCGTCAAGTTGGAAGGCAGGAAGGGGTGGGTGCACCTGTCACACGTCAAGAAATTTCACGGACTAAAAACTGTTTCCAAGAACATTTCCAAGGATTGTCAAGATTTTAAAGACTGCCAAGATACTATTCTTAAGGACTGTCCCGCAAATGACATTGATATCAAGCCCTCCCTGTTAGAGAAAACTCCGCAGCAGGAGTATAAAAGTAAGCTACGGTCTAGTAAAATAAGTCAGCCAGTTTAATTGTCTAAGTCCTCCCCTAGGTGAAACGGTTAGACAGGTATCTGACATGTATGAGATAGACCCCCATAGTGAGAGAGTTAGTCAAAACTCTATCCGATGTATCGTTTTTCTAAGTTTTATATTGTTTTTAAGCTTAATGGTTACCTGCACGAGTTATGCATTTCATTTATGTTTTCCAATTTCTCATGTAAATATGTTTTCTAATGCTACAGTAGAGCACACATTTAGTGATCTGCCTCCTCACGAACTATCTTATCGTCTTGCTATGCGCAACAATACCTTTATCCGTATGTTGCATTATTCACACCAGACCAGCAATGCCACTAATTGTTGGGTGTGTGGTCGACTCCCCCCTTTCCAGACACCGAAGGGAGTTCTGCCACTCTTTCCTTATCCGTTTTCACATAATGGTTCATGTGGAGCATGGTCCACGTTAACGTCATCCTCAACTGATATGTCCCTTCTGAACAGTACATGTTTTCCAGACAAGCAAGGTCTTCCCCACAGAACAGGGTTAGATCTAGAAAATGAAGTTTATAATTTGGGTAATTATTCTTCGAATTTTATGGTTCTGAATGTTCAGTCTGATCCTACTCCAGACTTACCTGCTATTTCAGTATTACCAGTCAAAGGCGAATTATGTGTCCGAAATAATGGTTCCGTACATGTAGGACATAGTGATTGTACTACTATTGTCGAGTATAGTGACAGTGGGAAATCTATTTTCAAAGCTTCACGTCATTCTTATTTTGTTTGTGGTCAGACCGCATATGTTCGTCTGCCCCTCGATTGGGATGGAACCTGTTACATTGCCTTCCTACTGCCACCAGTTTTTCTAGCCCCATCTTATTATCACAGAAACACACATCTAGTACACATTAGACATAGAAGGGAGATCGAGTCCCCGATTGTCGATCAAACTGAAACTGCTCTAGAACAGTATACAGATTTCAATAGAGGATTCTTTTTCTTTATAGGACCTATCCAGAATAGTAAGTTAATCCGTAGGTTAACAAGAACTCTTGAAGCAGTAGTGAATGAGACTGCCTCTGCTCTAGGTAACTTAACCGAAGAGCAATCTGCTATGAGATTTGTCGTGCTCCAAAATCGTCTCGTTCTTGACGTCATACTGGCCGATAGAGGAGGAGCATGTAGAGTCATCGGATCTAGTTGCTGCATTTTCATTCCTAATAACGCGCCGTCTGTTTATTCAGCTATAGCCAGACTTCATAAAATTGCCCATCAGTTACACCAGAACCCAGGCACCTGGACATGGTCCGGTTGGTTTTGGAGTATAATTTCTGCCTGGGGATGGAAAGTATTGTCCTTTCTAGGTATTGCAGTAGCGATCATATTCAGTTGCTGCCTCTGTATACAATGTGGCCCTGCGATTTGCGGCATTTGTGCTACCTCTTGTATTCCTAGTCCCAAGTCCCGTCCTAGATCCCGTTCCAAGAAATTTCGAGACGAGCAAATGATACTGTATGAAATGATAGATGGTATCATGAATATTGATGTTTCCTGATGGAAACGTAGTGACAAGGAGGGAATGTGGAAAAGTAAATTTTGCCATGTTCTGTGTCCCTACGTGTTCCCCATCTTATGCTATATGTGCATGATTAATATGCATATGTATTCCCCATGATCGATTAAAGACGCAATTACAGTTGTGTCCATCTCTAGTATGCCAGTTTCCAGTTCTCGTGAAAGCTACGAGTATTAGGCCTATGTAAAGCTACATTGCCACGTTTCTCAGTGTGCACGTTATTTCATTGAAAGTCCCCGTTTCTAGGCCTCAAAAGGGCCCGGACTCAGATTCAGCTCCTGTCTCCTGAACCCTCTCCGAGGAGCGATACAGCCCCCACCTGTATCCCTGACCCTTCACTTACTTCCTGCCTCACAGTGCCCGGCTCGGCCTGGCTCTGCCTCCCAGTCTGCCAAGAGTATGTTATGATTCTAGTTATCAGTCCAGCCCTCCTTCTCTGCATTCCTAAGCTACTGAATCGCATCAATAGTTTCAGTCATCGTCTAGCCTTTACGTCTCCATGTAAGAGAAATACTGTATTTATGGTCATTTAATATTCCTCAACACACACTACATGTAGAATAATGCATGCACCAGTCTTAGTGTCTGTTAGCCTTTGCCCTGATAACTTTTGGATTCTATCAACATGTTCTCTAAACATCAGATACTAGATAGTGTTTAGGTACATGTCGCTCTGACTCTCCAGACTTTCGTCTCTCCTTCTAGCTCAGAAGTCATAGCCCCCAGCTTCTCCCTAGTAACACGTCATTGCCAGCTTGCGCGCACCACTAGGTTAGAGGTCCCGGCTCCTTAGGTAGCCCCCTCCATGTTTCCGCCCATTTGTGACATATTCCGTTACGTTTACATCACATGTCTATGTATACGCCCTGTTCACGCCTCTTGTTACACCTACTTTCTGCCTTATCTCTCGCGACTGCTATAGGCCCTGCCTACTGTTACGCCTATTGTATTGAATACCATGTATTTTGTTTAAGTATATATACTTGTGCACTGTTATTAAAAGTTAGCCATTCCATTCCTTTGTCCCTGCCCCGTGCAGCGCTGCCATCCTATTCCCGTGCAGGTTGTCCTGTTCCTGTCCTTTATGCTGTATTAAACCTGCATACTCCTACTACCTCGAATCTTGACTCTTATTTATTGAGCTATCTGTTATTGTATATCCAGTCAAAAATAGAGGTATTATTTATTTATTTACCACAGTTCCGTGGGGAACCCTTTCCTTTTCTGAATGGTTACCACCACCCTTGAGGTGTTGGTAAAATAGTAATGTGTAGTGACCGTAATCTGGTTGCAAAACATTCACACATATCACTGCGAATGGGAATTAGGAAGTGCACTAAACACGCGCCTTCTAAATACCGATTTGCAACCCCAAATTGCGATTTGATGATAGGTTACTGAATCACAATTTACCCTTTGTACATTTTAAAACTCTTTTTTGCAGTCGCACATGACCTGATTCTGTTCAATGGGCCATTTACGACCTCAAAAAAAGTTTGTACATATGACCCTGTATTACTAAAGAATGATGTAGTAGCACACTGCCATTTACAGACAGTAAATTTACCACTAAATTGGCCAAAATCTTTCCCATTAACATGCAGTTTTACTGATAAAATTATATAGTTTATAAGCAATAATGTGTTAAAATTTGATTTTGGCAAACACATTTGCGATTTGCACATCACCAAGTGTTCTGATTTGGTTTCATCCTATTAAGATATTCACTGATTTACAAAAAATGTGCTTTCATAACTATTGAAATAGATTTTTCAATGTTATCTCATTAGCTATTTAATTGTTGTGTGTTAGAAAGAAATCCTGACACCGTAAAGCCTTTAATTTCACACACTTTGTCCTGCACAACAGACAGTTAAACTTTACAAAATGCTGGTACTCTGCAGTCAGAGAAAGAAAAGTAATTGTAAGAAGACATAAACTGACTTCTGAACTTTGTCTTTGAACAAAGAGCAAATGTGACAAGATAAAAACAAGATTTTAAGGCATCTTTATTGCTCCTTCACTTTCTGAGTGAACAAAGCACCTGCTCCTTATCAGCTTGCCTGAATGGATGAGTAGGCCCTAAATATAGCTCTCTCTGACAAAATCTGACTCGCCATAGCAAGTGGGCGAGTAGATTTTACGAGGCCTGAGTAATATTTGTGTCCAATGTGTTTTAATATATTTTGTACGTTTATATGGTATACAATTTGTTTATTCATTTAATTAGAAATTGTTAGTTTAAGAGCTGAGCTGTTGCAATTTGAGTAGGATGCTTTTCAATAGTTAAATTATTATTTTGATTGTTTAATTATGTTTTATGTAATTCATTTATGTAATTGATAACTTATGCAATTTAATTAATTGATTAACTGTTAATTAGTTATGAAGTGGAAATAGTAAATCCTACCCCAATTGCTACAGTGTGGGGTGCATAAACACCCAGGGCAAACAAGGGCATTCTCCCTTTGGTGCCCTCGACCCCTGCGTGTCTACCTTGTGGGGCGAACAAAGTCTTGACTAGTCAGAAAGGTGGAGATCTTCCTCAACAGGATCCCCACTCCCGGGACCCTCTGGTGCAGCCTTTGCAAACCAAACTCACTCGTTGGCCACTTTTTAGGCAAGGAACATGGTTGTCTGCCAGAAGTATTTCCTGCAGTATTATAAGGTTTGGGGCCTTGCAACCAACCCATGTTTGAGCTTGCTGATCAGGTCATTGACTTATCATGACAGGATGTGCAGTTGCTGTGACTCACCCCCACGCATGTTATTCATAATGGCAAGGCATCAAGTCACCCCATCTCATCGAATCGCATCTAGTGTATCCCATCTAACTTGTCTGTTTTTTGATGATGTTCAGAACCACAATATTTTTGTAGTTTTCATTTAAACTATTTTAACACAGTATTTTGGTTCACCGTATTTTGTTTCATGATTTTTTATCCTACAGCTGCACTAGGCTTTGGACAACCTTTGGCTATTTATTATCTCTTTGTTTTCAGAGTTGCTATATGTGAGATCAAGCAAGGACCAGATGGGTCCTGGATAATGAGCTGCAGATTCCTGTCTCTTTCTGATTAATAAACCTGGGGAAGGGAATGCTAGGTCTCATGAATAGTAGGAACATGTTTTAAGTTAGATGGCAACAGTGTTGTGTAATAATCCATATTCAAGATCAATAAAGGCATTGGCAAGTCCTGACATTAGAGTACATAATATAGGGTACCTCAAGCTATAAAGGAAGTCAAACACAATTTGTCATGGCAGGTTAGGCACATGGAAAGTCAGAAGTCTGGCATTATTTAATTCTATAAAATTATAAACTAAACATGCAATATTAATAGTAAAATAAATAAGTGTCTCCACTGCAGTCTCAACTGGATAACAGGCTGTTGACTGCTTGTCAATTTGGAATTTAGTTTTATATTTCTATTTAACGGATATTTAAAGAAATTACTAACATAAAGGTTAGTTTGATGCTATGCAAGACCCTAATAGCATTAAAAAGAGCCAGTGTAACTAATAGACACATTGTTAATACATGTTGTTCCAACTGCAGGCTCCTAGGAGAAGTAACACTTTGAATTATGCACAGGTAGCAGTAAATAACAGAGATGATTTTCACTTGGGAGTTGTTAGTGACATCAAATAAACAATGAGAATGAAGTTCGAGTTGCCTATGATGTCACTCTAGACCCAGAGGCCCAGGGTGGTAAAACCAGCTGCCAAGACTGAGGTGACTGAATACACAGTAATGTGTTTTCTTCTAGGACATACCATTCACCTGATGTTACCTCCCCAGTTGTAAGGAGACACTTAGGGGCCCATTAGGATGACGGACGGATTGCCCCCGCCAGGCTGGCGGTAGCCACCGCCGGCCTGGCGGGGACAATCCGCCCAAATTGGGAAAAGAGAATGGCACTGGGCAAAGGTGCCGCTGATAACTGAGTGCTGCAGCTATATCATAGATGAATGTGCAGAAAAGAGTATGACACTCTTGTATTTTATCAAAAATATATATTTTTATTTTTCTTTTATCAAAATTCAAAACAGATAATTTGATTATTTCCAAATATTCAGAAAATTATTTCAGACAATCTAAAAAGACAATTCCTTTTTCATATGTATACATATTTAGTATTGTATGTCCACAAACTCAGCCTTTTCTCAGCACTGTTATCAACTAAAAATCAGAACAACATGAGAAGGGTATAGACGTTATACACAAATATCACCATTGCGTTTCGGTGTTGAACCTTCCTCAGGGTGATTTTAACAGTGACATACTGTAACAAAAAAGGAGGAAAAAGAATTTATTTAAAAAAAAATTTTCATAACATTTGTCTATAATACAGATGCAAAGCACTATATACAGACTACAAAATGGCTTCTAAGAGTCCTCCCCACCTCCCCAAATTTATGTGGGTTTCACAATCTGCAACGCAACAGTACAACCACCACAAGATACTCCCACCTCCAAGAAAGCATACAAACAACACATATATGTCCCACACTTCGGTTTTAAGATCTACTTAGGATGAGGTTATAAAGAAACATATATTAGGTTGAATTGAATTAGCACAATATTAGTAACCGTGGACTATAATGGCATGATCCGTGGCCTATTTTGTAGAGAGGGTCCAGGCTGTGTGCTGTTATAGTCACAACCAGAGACAGACCTAAATAGAGGAAACGGTATTAGTCCTATGAGTAACGATAAAAAGAGTCATAGCTATGCTACATGTAATTCCTATGGATAACAAGAGAAGGGGACCTAGTATTGCTAAAAACATGTACAAGCCAAACCTTAATAAATCAACCTTACCAGAGAGATATAAATATCCTGCAGTTGCTTGTGTATTCTACCTTCTACTTCAAGAGATCTGCTGACTGACGAAACATAACTATCCTGGTATCAAAAAGACCGGGGGAGAAAAAGGATGAACATTTTTTTTTTGTTTTAAAACAATGCAAAAAACATATATGACCAGTGATTCTTAAGGCTGCATGAGGTCCTACTGAACCGACAGGTTCGAAAGGAGATTATGTTATAAGAGCACTTACCTCAAATTATCTTGGCTATGATGGCCCACTCTAACTGTACTCTTAGTTGAATCTTGAAGGAGTTCTATGATTGTATAGCTGTGAAGGTATTTATTAAAATGTGTAATGTGCAAGATTACATTGCGGAAATATAATGATATCTCTAACCTAATGACTGATAAGGCGTGGGCTTACCTAAAAAACCATGTTACAGTCCTGGAGGACGTAAGGGATAACCCAGGGCTGGTAAAAAGCCCAGCCTGCCAAACAGACTCTAGATGAGGCTCCTCTGCCGTTCATGACTACAGTCATCCAAAGGGTGTGATCTGCCAGAAACATCAAAAGACGACTATGATATTATGTTTGAGCTTGGCAATATTCTTACATCAATTATGGGTTGTACTTGTTACATGAAACTCAATGTACCTTATAGATCTTACCTATATATTATAGATTAAGCGGCCCAGATGTGACTCCAAGACATGATCTCAGTTCAGTTGGCAAGGCGTTAGAAGGGTTACACCGGACGGATGAATGTCGTTCGCGGCAATGTATAGCCTAATAAATAGAGGAAAGACAGAATATTAAGAGTGTCCACTCTCTTCAAGTAACAACCTCTTACTGGGTCTAACTGTGTAAATGCAAGGTGCCAGTTCCCTGTAGATCTTACCTATATGTTATAGATTAAGCGACCCAGATGTGGCTCCAAGAAATGTTCTCAGTTAAGTTGACAAGGCGTTAGCAGGGATGCACTGAATGGTGATGAATACTGAAGAATATAATTTGTGGCAATATGTAGCCTAATGAATGGAGGAGAGACAGAATATAATGAGTGTCCACTCGCTTCAAATAACAAACCCTGACTGGTTCTAAAAGTGTGAAAACAAGGTACCAGTAGAAGCTAAGTTCCCAAGGGCTAGCACAACAGAAACGGTATGTAAGGCTCCTTAGAGAACACTAGTTAAGTATCAAATACTAAATTCTCTGTGAATCCTATGTCTGAAAGCAGACGATGTGTGCGGGAGGCAAAAGTAATTCATTCTTAGTAGCAAATGTGCCTTACTCAATAGAGACCCGTCTACAATTAAGACTAGCCCTATGCTGTAAAATCTCCTTCGAAAAAGGAACGCACTCGGTAAAAGTGAAACCATACTCTAAATGACCGGTTAACAGTTAATACCAATGCACAAGCTAAAACCGCGCTTTAACTGCAATAATGGCCGCTCTATTGTTTATGTAACAGGATGAAATATACAAATAATAGCGCGGTGTAGATGTATTGACGCTGACTTACCAGCATCTCGTGAATCTTGAAGACCGCGTATGTCGGGTGCAGTATACGGTGAAAAAGAAGTAAACGCTCCTGCTGCCTGTTGTATCCTATAAGCAATAGCTGTCGTGCGCGTATGACGTAATGGCGTCACGGTCAAGCGTCTATAGTTGCAATAATTCTAAAAGATATGGCGGCCATATTGGAAGTACTGATGCCACGATATATTTAATGCACAATTGCGATCAATTCAATAAACAGCATAATCGTGAATGCGGGGTCCGCGCGCCATCCGCACAGAAATGACCCCCTCCACATTAGGAAGGCTGGGGGGTCCACGGCGGACAGAAAGACCGTCTGCTGCTTTTTCGCCTTGGTCGCCTTGTGACCGGGGCGGAAAAGGTCTAATATGGTGGCGGGTCTATCAGACACCGCCAGCCATATTAGGATGGGCTTTGGGGAATGCCTTTCCGTGGCGGCAATGCCGCCACCGAAAGGCATGCGGAGACTCCCTGCGGGGGCCCGTTGCGGGCCCCCTGGGACTCCGGGGGGTGCACATGGGGGTTACCCCCCTGCATTTCAAAGTGTAACATGGCAGACACCACGCGGTGCCTGTCATGTTGTGCTTTGAAATGCACAACATGCTTTTTTAGCATTGCGGCGGGCGGTGCTTTCAGCACCACCCGCCACAATGTTAAAAATGCGGGATGCACCCGCCACTGTGGCCGGTGCATCCTAATTCCAAGGATGGGACCCCCACCCGTCATCCCAATAGGATCCTTAGTGTGGTTCAAGATGGAGGTAGTAAGGTCATGTTCTGGTCACACTCAAGTTATTACAGTAAATTGAGGTTTCAGGAACGGAAGGTTTGGCAATAGGAAGCATAGACAACAGAAATACATGAGATCCAAGAAGCGCACAAACTCTTCAATAAAGTGGAAAACCTGTCAAAACTAAGGGAAGGGGATTTAGTATTAAAACTGAATGCCATGCAGAAACCTATTGTAAAACAGAATCTGAAGTATATCAAATTCATGCTATCATCTGATTTAGCAATAGCACTATTTTAAAAACAAAATCAGTGGATGGATATAAAGCAGTGGCTCTAACTGGAATTAAAGATTTCAGGTTGGTAGGAGTCAGCATTACATGGAACATGATTCTTACTAGCATTTGGCCACAGAGAGGAGGTTGACCCCATGGGCTTCTTCTGTGAGTTATGTTTTGGATAGAAATCATGTAAATGAGAAAAGATAATTTAGGAATAGATCATGGGTTGGATGACCTTCTCATGCAACTAAATAAATGCAGGTTTAAGTATAGGCAAGGTACAAATTAGAGAACATTCTTAAATTTTGGTAATAGGCTCCACCACACCTCTGGACACTGCTCCGCCAGTGTCCACTTTTTTCCTGACATAAATAGAAGTACAAGGCTATTTAGGTGGAACACCTGAAGTATGCACTTATTTTAACTTGTGAAATGTGTTTTCATGTCTATTCCTTAAAGAGAATGAGTTTTAAAACTATTCACTCCGTTTAAGAGAAAGGTTGTGCTTGTAAGTTCACGAGGCATCAGAGCACGAATGGTTATCTTGTGAAACAATATAATAGACAATAGACACGTTGACCTGTGTTTGAATTAAATGATGAAAGTCAGAGTTGAGTGCCATGGTAAAATCGTTGTGGATGGAGGTTTGATAAGGTCTGTTGGGATTCCCTTTGTTTTTCCTTGCTTGCTGCTATATGTTATGTGATGTGAATTTGTAGAGCGCGGCTAATCACCCTTGTGTGTATCCAGGCGCTATAGAGTGATTTGTCAAGACATTGCATCACTAAGCCATGGGTTTTGCCAGTAAGGGCAAGGTTTCCTGAAACCCTCTTCCTAGAAATGATCTCTAGTTGTGAATGGAATTGCTGATTGTGGATGTTGAAAGGCTACGTTATGAAACAATTGTGATCCAGTCTGAAAGAGTTGTTGGGAATGATCTGCCAGATTTGTAAATGAGAGTGCAATCTTATCATCCCGCAGGACTTAATCAATTGATTGTCTAAAAGCATCAGTTTTTAGGAGTTTCTTGGCTTTGCCTTTAGAGTTGGATTCAAGACATCCCATAGTTTCAGGCTTTGGACACCAATGGAAATGGCAATATTACTGACATTTGAAAAGTGTACTGTGATGTAAAACCGAATGACATAAATATCTTAATAAAATCCATCCATCGAGTGTATGGCAAAAACCTTGCGTTGATTTGGTCACAATTTCAGTTAAGGCTACAGACATCATACATAACCAGTGTTTCTCTCTTTTCTTCTAGCAATTAATTGAAATCATCCAATACCACTAATTATGATACATACATCATAAGATAAGAAGCAATGTCCAATAAAGCTTCAATCAATAGTTTTTCATAGCTTGGGAATCCATATCATTAAAAAACAAATGTGTTTGCACTCTAAGGTCTCACTAATGCTTTCCTACTATACCATGCTTGCAATCTTCCTAGGCGTTTCCCCTCACCTATCACCTTAGTTACTGAATCACCCTTTGGGTCTGCTTGATTATGTACAGTACTCCAAAAAGTTGTCCTTGCCTTACCACCCATTGTCCTACACTTCACTAATTCACCATGAAACTGCGCGGTATATCAGTGATTGGATACTATACAATGCTATTCTGTTTAAAATGCTTGTGCCTTGATATGAATACATAAATAAACAAAGTAAAGTCCTTTCTCCCTCCATATATTCAAGGCTGGTGATTGTGAACCAATCACTAATCCATCTGCATCACTTATGCCAAGACAGAATGGCAGTCAGCAACGAATTAGGACTCTTTTAGTATTATCATGTTAACTTTCCTACACAGAATGATATACAATCTATGTTTTGTTGTCAGTCTTCCATTAACAAACATAGAACCTAGATTGCCTACCTGAGGCACCTCTAGCCTAGGCTGACTATGCGGAGCGTGAGGAGTGTCAACCAGCAACTTTTCCTTTTTTGATATTTTAAAATCTCAGATGATCTATGTATCTTCTGCCTGTACAACTCATGATAATCAGTCCTTAGAACTTCCAGATATGGCCTGACCTCTCCGCTCACAGTTGTCTTGTGCACAAATATGCCTCTTCACTCCGCACACCATTATCCCGCATGCTGTCACAACGCGGCCGTAACAACGACCGCGTTGTGGCAACACATACCACAAAAATTTACTCTAATGACCACTTAGGTCTTCTCGATACTTTAGTTTGTTTTTCCAGACTACCACTTTTTCTTTTTAAACCTTTTATGATACTTTTTTTAACGTTTAATATAGACCCCCCTGATCACATCCCAGCACCAGACATCACCTTACCCTGCCAGTATCCCTAAATGTCTGAGTACTAATAAATGTGTCATGACTACTGATCCAGCGCTCTGTAAGAAAAACTGTCTCAATAACGCTACCTATTACCTCAATACTCACCATTAATCATAAACACTTATAAAGGCCCATAATACCAATGAGACAATTTTTGAGCAACTGAATCATGTGGTCTGATTAACTAAACTATTCACATATTATTTACATTATAGTATACAACTGCAGTTTGTCTATTTTCACCATGGTTTTACACATTTATCATTTATTAATCAGGCCACTTAGGTGATTGGATCAACTGATGGAAACTAGACCATGAATAAACAAGACCAGCTTGTCTTTTCAAATCTAATTTTATTAACTTTATTTTTCATAAAAGAAAGCATTTCCGTTTTAGAATCTTTATTTTGTAAGCAATTAAGAAAACAGCATTTTAATAAGGAAATGAATTAATGAACTGACATTTTCAAAGCAAGCTCAGAAACACGAATTATTAGCAGGATAACAGTTTCCATTCCCTAAATCTATTTCCTTGTCTATTTCTCACTTCACCTAGAAAGGAAAAAACTCATTTAAAGTCTACTGTCCTTACGTGCGCCAAAAGTCCAACAGCATGTCACGTCATTCAGGAATCGGAAAGTAAGAGTTTTTTCCCTGCTCACGATGTCAGGTTTTATACCTTTCTTTCTAGCTAAACTTTCTACATTTTACATTCCAAACCCAGCAGACAGGAGGCAGTTAATGCAGAGAGAAATAAAACAGCAAGAAAGTATGTTAGACATTTCTATAAAGATGGTACGAAGTTTAAGTTTAAGTGACGTTTTTTCTGTTTGTGATAGGAACCAACTGCAGAGACAACCCATGGCTGAAGCAATTATTAGCTACGTCACCACTTAAGAAAATCAAAATCTGTTCTTTAAATATTTGTGGTCTTAACGATCCCAAAAAGCGACAGGTTTTGGGGAAACTCATGCAGATTTTACAGGTAGACATATTATGTCTACAAGAAACACATATTCCATGGCACAACCGAGGGTATTTAAAAGCAATGGGTATGGAATTGATAGTGTGTTCAAAACAAACAGGGATGAAAAGAGGAGTTGCGATTTTGAAAAGACGAGGGTTTGGAATGTAGCAGCTGATAAATGGGGTCGTTGGGCCATTTCAGGTATTAAAGTAGGCCAAACAAGGTTTACATTGTGTAATGTGTATGGACCAAATCTAGATGATGCTGAATTATTTAATTGTTTAAATTTAGAATTAGCCCAATGGACGGTCCCCCTGGTACTTTGTGGAGATCTGAACATCAATTTGGAAGCCGCAGTGGATATCAGATCTAACTATGTATATAAGGGTAGAAAGAGGTTGGTGTTTAAATCACTTCAAGCTCTGATTATGGACCACAGCTTATATGATGTTTGGAACTCCAAATTTCCAGCGGATGATAGGTTTACCTTTTATTCCGCTCCCCATGCAAAATTTGTACGATTGGATTACTTTTTTATTTCTACTCAACCATAAACCGATGATACTTGTATTAGATCTTGACCAAGGAGAAAGGGAAGAACCCCAACAATGGTTGTTTGATAGGAAGCTATCGTTGGATGGTGAATACCGTCAGATTATGGCCAATAAGATACAGGAGTTTTTTTAGATAAATAAAGGCACTGCTCCTCTACCGATTGTGTGGGATGCATTTAAATCGGTAGTTCGTGGTGAAACTTTAAGTTTTTCTAGATTTAAACGGAAACAGACCCTGTTAAAACATCGACAGGATTTTGATAAAGTGTTTCTTGCTGAGAAAAAGCTGGCTGAGGCAATAAGGGTTGGGGCGGAAGTAGCTGTACTCACTTTAATTCAGAAAGAGCTCTCTATTCTTAGGTCCAGGGCTTATGCAACTATAGCTGATGTTATAGCTGCTCAATTTGTTTTACACAAGGAGGAAGCATATGCATTTGGAGATAAAACAGGCCGTGTATTGGCCAAAAGAGCAAGAGAAAAAGCCTCCAATATAGATATTTCTAAAGTAAAAGACCTGCAGGGGATGCTTCAAGAAACTAAGGAGGGTGTGTTGACTGCCTTTCAAGGTTATTATCAGGACCTCTATACGGAGGATGTTGGAGAGGTATCATCTGAGGAATATTTAAATGAAGTAATCCCAACTACATTAACCGAAATACAAAAGAACAGTCTACAAGAGCTACCAGGTTGGGGGGAAATAGAGAGTGCTATCTTAGGACTTGCCCAGGGGAAAGCAATGGGCCCAGACAATATCCCACTAGAATTTTATCGGTTCTTTAGGAACAGTATGAGAACAGAGCTGGTTGAAATCTGTCAAGAAGCTTTTAAAGGGAATCCTCCCCAGTCCTGGTCTAATGCTATAATAGTAGTTTTCAAAAAGAAGGGCAAAAAAGATACAGAGATGGGATCATACAGACCAATATCTCTATTGAATTCGGATAATAAAATTGATTCAAAAATTATCGCTAATAGGATGAATGATATAATGCCGGGTTTGGTTTCATTGAGAGAACATGGTTTTATACAACATAGGGAAACCACGGACCATATAAGAAGAATTATCTCCATGTTGGATTGGGCGCAGGGAGAGAATTCTCTGGTGGGAGTGGCCCTGTTGGACGCTGAAAAGCATTCGACAGGGTCTCGTGGAATTTTTTGTGGCAGGTTTTGGTGAAGAAGGGGTTTCCAGATGCTTTAATTAAAGCAATAAAGGCATTATATAAAGAACCAGCTGCATACATAAGGATAGGTGGGAAATTATCAGGGAAGGTACTGATAGAAAGAGGGACGAGGCAGGGCTGTCCCTGCTCCCCCATTCTCTTTGCTTTATACATAGACCCTTTTATTTTATCATTAGAGATAAATTATGCAATTAAACCTGTTCTGATTCAAAATTCCGAATTCAAAATCTGTGCTTATGCAGATGACATTGCGGTTGTGTCAAATGATATCGCAAGCTCCCTTCCTATTATTATAGAAGCAGCAGCAACGTTTGGTCGAATTTTCGGCTACAAGCTAAATGTATGCAAGACCCAAATTATACATTCTGTTGCAGGCCGACCAGAAAATATTAATTGTGATCAAGAGGCCATATATCTTGGTGTTAAATTTATGGCTAACGTTGATAATATTATTGCAGCTAATTTGGATCCAATAATTGTTTCTTCAAATAAGACATTAGAGAGATTAAACAATTTAAAATTCTCGTTGGTAGGACGTACTAATATACTGAAAATGCTAATTTTTCCAAGATTTTTATATATATTTCGGGCTATTCCTTTCTTAATACCCTCGCATTATTTTGCCCGTATAGATAGAATGTGTTCAAGATTTCTATGGGGATATCATCGAGCAAGGCGATCCTTCAAAAAATGTATGTTATCTAGGGAGAGAAGAGGCTGGGGTATTCCCAATTTTCAATTTTATCATTGGATAGCATTACTTCAACATATGGGGGTGTTGATCTTACCAGATGATCCTATTGAAGATTTTTCTACCCCCTCTATTTATGAGATGATTTTGGGTGAAGAGGCTAAACAATGTCTGCACAGAATTGTGGAACCAAGCTATTATAAAAAGACTAAATTTAAAATATTTTACACTGCATATCTGGTTTGGAGGATTATGAAGAAAAAAATCAGAATCTTTAGTAAGTTAACATTGTATACACCATTTCATAAGTGTCCTCTTTTCCCTGAACTTTTTAAAGATCGGGTGATGGTAAGATGGGAAGAGCGGGGTGTGCGTGACTTGGGAGATTTGTTCCAGGGGTAGAGTTTTGCTTCTTTTGATTTTTTACTGGGCAAGTATAAATTGCAGCGAACTGACTTTTTTAAATATCTCCAACTTCGGAGCTTCTGCAAAGAGAAGCTGTTAAGAAATATGATCTTTCTAGATAAAATAGAGATTCTTGAAGCAATTAAAAGAAGGTTTAAAATGGGACCTCTGTACCAACTTCTCTTGGCAACGGAGGAAGATGATATCCTGGTTATAGAAAAGAAATGGCAAGATAAGCTGGGTGTAGAGGGAAGTATGTTGGAAAGAAGTTTGGAGATAGCCACCAGTGTATTATTAAATGGCTCTCTTCAAGCTCAACATTATATGTCAGTGTTTGATTTGTACTACACGCCAGATAAACTAATAAAATGGAAGTCTGGTCGGGGGACCTATTGTAGCCGCTGTAATTTAAATGTTGCAGATACGATTCATGTTTTTTTCCTTTGTCCGAAGCTCTCTAAATTTATAGGAGATATTGAGAGATATATTAAGGAAAGCCTGGGCATTGGGGTAAAATTAACGGCACAATTGGTCATATTTGGTGTGGAAGAAAGTATACTGTATAAAAGGTCGACAGTAGAAGAAGCTCTTGTGTTTTTATGCATGTCTGTGTATAGATCCTGTATCACTACGCAATGGATAGACCCCGAACCACCAAATTTTGTAAAATGGCAAGCGAAATTGCTATCAATATACTACCAATTGAGAAATGGATGGGGCAGTAAGGATTCTGATGTTGGTCATATATGTATATTTATCATTTTGTTTTTTGCTGTGTGTGCTCTACAATTCATGGAGTAATAGTGTATTTACTTTGGCATTTATTTTCTTGTCTGTCTGCTGGTATTAAAATTCAATAAATAAATAAATAAATAAAAAAAGCAAAGCTAGCCTCACTTTCTTCCCAATGCAAATGCGCTACTAATTTTCCATCGCAGTTTCCTATTTTTTGCTTATTTCTGTGTTGATTGCTGTGGAATAGTCAAGCTTTCTGTCTTCTGCACAAATATGAACGACAGATGGTGTTCCCGAGAAATTCCACACAGATGGTAGTGAATTATGAATTTAATAGCAATAATGTAAACACAATGGTCTTTCTGTCTTAATGGAGTTCTTTACTATTTAGACTTTTCGACTGGATTGTGCGTGAGGTACATTTTCCATCCCATCTGTTTTCATAGGATACTTTGGAGCTACCTTGTGTTATGCTGTGCATGCTTCCTTCTATCACATAAAACTACACAATCTACGTATTACTATATGTCACCTTTCAATAAATAGTAATACATGATATATGTTTTTAGGGTCGGCACGGTGCCCCAGGTGAACGAGGTGAGTCAGGTCCCAAAGGAGAAGCGGTAAGTGCTCATTAGATCTACAAACTTATGTATTTTTAAATAATTGTTGACAGTAAATGTTGTAAATATCCATAACTATAAAATAAACTCTGGTTAAAACTTCTAACATATAAGGACAATCTATAATCGATTAATTAATATGGCTTTTTGGGCTTTGTCGGATTGAGTAACATTTTAGTTAACATGAACTCATGGACTATTTCATATTTAGTCAAGAAATGTTTGGGAGCCATGATGTCACAGAATGAAAATGCACCCCTGTCACTGAAAAGGGCTCCTGGGATTTTGTAAGTGCTATACCTTGTTGAGATTGAGTGGGACACTAAAGAACAAATGTATATTGCACATGATCCAGACTGATAGCATAAACTTTCAAATCGTTAGTTTGAAATCACCAGTTATATAGGTAACTAACGTATGATATTGAATGTATTTATGTATTTATTGTGTGAAGATAAGAGCTACTAGACTTTAAGGTGGGCCAGAAACCTATCAAAATGAACATATATGGAAATGTGCAGATGTGACTGCAATGACCAGAAGTTTGGGAGAGCTGTTCATTTTCCGGAATTGGAGCACTAGCCAAGAATTCTTGCTATGTTGCTATGTTGAATGGCAGGCTGCAATTCATGCACTGCCATTTTTGAAGTTCACCAGCCGCTACTGCTTGCCAGAAGTAAATACTACCCCAAAATTGGAAGTATGGTAACAGTATTAGAATATTTTCTCAACAGCAACCGAACATTTCCTGAACAAAAGATCAGCACTGTTTGCTGAACATAACTGTATGCTGTTGGAATTTATTGAGTTTTGCTTGACGAATAAAATTTTGCTGTTTGATGGGCAACTCTACATACAAACATCTGGGACTGCGATGGGCACCTGCTTCGCCCCCAGCTACGCGAATTTATTTGTGGGCTGGTGGGAGGAGCGGGTGCCCATGGCACTACAGATAGAGGGACAGCAATTGGACAAAGTGGTGAGGTGGTACCGATACATAGATGACCTCTTCATCGTGTGGCAGGGGACGGTGGAGACGGCACATCTGTTTATCGAGGTCCTGAACAACAACAATTGCAACCTGCACTTCTCGGGGACAGCTAGTCCGGTGGCAGCGGACTACCTGGACCTGAGGGTGTTTGTGGAGCAAGGCAGGCTACACACCTCACTGTATCGGAAAGCCACAGCAGGAAATTACATCCTAAGAGCAGACAGTAACCATCCAGCCAGACTAATACAAAGTATCCCATATGGGGAATTCCTCAGATTAAAAAGAAATAGCAGCAGGGAGGAGGACTTTGAATTGGCGGCAGGAGCAAGTACTGAGAGATTCCTTCGGAGAGGGTATGACCCAGACCTACTAACAAAAACCTTAGTGAAGGTCAAAAAAATCCCTAGGTCAGAATTAATAAAACAGAAATCCCCGAGATTGGAATCGAAGATAGAAGGTAAATTCCGGCTGATTACGCCATATTCCACTGATTCCCATAATCTAAAACGAATACTTCGAAAAAATTGGCACATCCTGAAGACAGATCCAGTAATAAAGGACGATATTCCATCACAACCCCTAGTGACATTTCGAAAGGCAAGGTCATTAAAGGATGCACTAGTTAGGAGCCATCTGGAGAAAATGCCACCGAGAAGAGGTGAAATTGCAAGCATAGGGGGTTTTTACCCGTGTGGTAAATGCAAAGCCTGTGCTGGGAGCAAGAGAGTTCGCTCCTACTGGGTACCAGCAGCCAATATTTCGAAAGGAATTCAGAAATTCTTGACATGTAGTACAAACTACGCAGTTTACTGTCTTGTCTGTCCGTGCGGCCTCAGGTACATTGGAAGCACGATAAACCAATTGAAGATCAGAGTCCTGGAACATCTTAGGGCAATAGACAAGGCAGACCCAGCATACCCAGTGGCACGTCACTTTGACCAAGTACACAAAAGAGACAGAAGCAAATTACAGTACTTTGGGCTAGACTATGTACCAGAGAGTATGAGAGGAGGAGATAGGCTGAAAAAGTTGAGACGCTTGGAGTCGAGGTACATCATAGACCTAATGACCAAGGTACCTATGGGGCTAAAGAAAGCGGGGAAGAGCTGGCAGTTCACCTGGGTAGATAACTGCAGAGTATAGAGCATAGACTATCACTCCATGAAGGTGACCACCTTCCTCTGGATTATGAATAGACAACATTGAAACACTGGAACAGTAAGGGATAATCTGAACTGTGTCGAGGCTTATGAATATTGTGGGACAGTGTAACTCAATTCAATTTGGTTTGGTTGAAGCTAATTTAATTTAATTTGGTTTGATTGAATTGACCTAAATCTGATTTGAGTTAGGATGATGAAAGATACCCAACTGGGAAATTTACAAGTAATGTGGTATTTGTAAGATCTTGGGACAACTTTGTAAATAATGTAAATAACTTGCAATGCCGATATATAGTGTAATTGGTTAAATAAGGAAACAAGTGCACATTATGGTGATTTGTAAGGAGGTCTGAAATGGATACGATACACTACAATGTCACATCACAAATGTATGGGTCTTTGCACGCACAAACAAATGGCATACACCTGGCACTCACTACCATATTCAGGGCTTGACATGCTACATTAAGCCAATATATGGCTGGATGGACTAAAGGAAATTGGTGATGTGAGGCTTTACATCCCCAAAATCTCCCTTCGAAGCTCGAGGGGAGCAAGGCCAATACACGGCAAGATCAAATATTTTCCAACATATGTGCTGGCAGGTAGCGCGCCTCAATGCGTAGGATGCCTTGCAAAGGAACATATAGAATGTAAATAATATGTATAATGATGTATAATATGTACATAGGCATCTTCCAAGATGGCGCCCTAACGTGCCACACATTTGTAGTCCATCGCTAATGTCTAGTAACAGGAAGCAATGCATGTAAAATAGAGTCAGCACAAGCAGTGCGATCAACACTGACGAAGGCTTTAGGCTGAAACGCGTCTGTTGTCTCTGACAAAATAAACCTGGTGGTGTGAGTACCTTACTGGATTTACGAGTGCAGTTCTTTGGAAAACAGATTATTTTCGAAGCCGAGCGTGGTATTAGTGCGGGGGCCTTCAACCGCAAGCTGCACCCGCCCGCGAGTGCCCGGGACTTTCAGAGGGACTTGGAGCGAATATATATAAATATATATATATAAATATGGGTGCTTACAAATGATTTAACAGGAGGAGTCAATTTGGGCAGTGTTCTCTACAGCGAAGGGCGCCGAAGAAGGCTACCACGCCGAAATGCATCAACCGCCGCTGGGGTTTTAATGAAATAAAGTGGTGTTCTGCTCTGAAAACCCCCTTATGGCCTCTGATCTTTTTCTTGGAAGGGATTTTCAGTGATATATATATATCAACAATGTATTTCTCTTTAATCAACAATTGTACCGTCAGTTACAGGGCGTGGCAATGGGGGCCAGCTTCTCCCCGAGCTTTGCATGTTTGCACATGGGAGCTTGGGAGGAGCTGGTCCTGGGACACGAATACCGTCATAATATCCGCAACAATCTGGTTGCATGGTTTCGCTTTATTGACGACCTTTTGGTTATTTGGCGGGGGAGTAAGGAGGGTGCATTGAAGTTCATTGAAGATATCAATGACAATGAATTGAACTTAAAATTCACGGCAACATTAAGTCAGGACAGTGTAACTTTTCTTGATACTGAATTATACATAAGAGACGGCCAGTTGGAATCTAGGATTTTTTGAAAAGCCACTGCTGGAAACATCATATTACACGCAGCCAGTGCACACCCATCACACTTAATATTGAGCATCCCTTATGGGGAGATGCTAAGATTAAGGCGCATCTGCAGCAACCCTATTGATTTAAAAAGGGCACAAGATCAAAGCAGAACCCGCTTTTTGGAGCGAGGTTACTCGAGTCAACTCATACAGGGGGCCAAGGATAAATCTATGGTGTTTTCCCGGGAGGAACTACTTACTAAGAATAGTAGTAGGCAGGAAGATAAGTTAGGTAACACACCAGCTGATGCCCCAGTGGGCAATAACTGTTTTCGAATAATCACGGCATATAATAGACAACACCAACAGATCCGCAAAATCCTCAATAAACACTGGCCCTTAGTCACACATGATACCATCATTGGCAACAGTCTCCCTAAACAAGTCTCCCTTACATTCAGCAGGGCACCCTCGTTACGACACCATTTGGTGGTAACCAATCCTGAGCCTTATGTGAAATCTACCTGGTGGCAAGAGAATAAGGGCTTCTACAGATGTAAGACCTGTAAAGCTTGCCTCCATGGTCAGAATATGAAAACCTACAAGGATAGTTTCACCAACATTCAACACTCTATCACCCAGGTCTTAACATGTAAGACAGAATTCGCAGTGTACATCTTGGAATGCCCCTGTTCATTGAAATATGTGGGTAGCACAAAAAATGCTGTCCACATACGCATTCTCCAACACCTGCGGGCTATCACTAATGGTGACAACACCTACCCGGTGGCTCGCCATTTTAGGGAATGCCACCGAAGTGATAACACTGACCTTAAATACTGGGTGATTGATTCGATCATGAGTAGCAAGAGAGGTGGAGATAGGGATGCTAGACTGAGAAAACTTGAGACCAAATATATTTTGTTGCTCAACACTGAGTCACCAGTTGGCTTGAATGTCACGGAGGACTTGTACACGTGTCTGCCTTAAGCGGGTGAGTCTGGATTGCTTTATAACCATGCAGGGATCCCCCGCAACAGTTCTCAATGACAGGAATCACCCGGCTGGGAGATACTGTGTGAGAACCTAGTGGGGTTGAGACCTGAGTCGAAATGTATGTTGCTCTGAATGTGCTGCGACCTATAGGAATTCAATTTTGAATTGTAGTACACGTATATAATATTCGGACTGTGTTGGGTCCTAAATCCCAGTCAGTCTGTAATTGTTATTTATAGTATTTATTCACTTCTTATTATTAAGCAGGTATATAGAAATTATTGTAGTCTTGATTGTTAAAGGGTTGAGGTATTAACATTATGAATTACAGGGTGGCAGGCTGTAGTCTAACACTCCCCCCGGTATTTGGCATAGGGAGATATGCATCGTATGGGTATTTAACTCTGAATGTATTCTTTCGGAAGTGTGCTCAGTTTATTTATTCAGGTTCTTAAACATGTTGATTATCAGTGATGTAGATTCCTGGTTGACACAACTGGACAGTGGCCAGATATTGTTATTTTGCACATATTGCGGAATATGCACATTAAATTGCTATTTTGCACATTTGTTGCGGAATTTGCACATTTGGTGGTACTATTTGCACTATTTTGCACATCTAAGAAATAAGCATTTGCACTTTATTATTGACACTACTATAACATTGTATTTTGGAACCTAGATGAAAGGATTAGATATCCTGAGCCTATAGCAGTGGGACTCCTGGTATGTTCTTCTTATTAGGAGAATATAATATCAATGTTTACAACCTTCAGTACAAAATGTATTTTACCATGATCTTAACGAGGTTATTGCACCCCGGGATAATGAGCAATGTTTATTTGTGTATATATATATTTTTTTACACTATGTACTTAATTCCAGCTTTGGTATTTCACTGATATTTTTTTCAATCAAGCAAAGTTATTCATTATTACTTACACGTGACGTCAATTTAATCAACACTGGCACTTTAAAAGGTTGAAACCTGCTAAGTAACATTGTCATGTGAACAAGGCCCGTGGAGCCGAAACGTCATGGACTTTACCTGCACTAAATAAACGAAAACGAAACTTGACTGGTCCGTGTCCGAGTACTATTTACCCTGGCTGGCTGTAACTCCAGAGCGAGGTGGATCGACGGAATGGTGAATATATATATATATATATATATATATATATATTATCCAAGGTTGCCTCTAATTCAAGGACGCCACTCCGCCACGAGGTAAGTGTCAAACTTCTTTATTTGGGAAACAACACATAGCGGCTGCATATCAATCCCCAACGCGTTTCGGAGCCGCAGGCTCCTTCCTCATGGGGCGGTGCTTCAGGCAATGGACAGGATCACTGCAGGTGTATTTATCCCATACAGCGCATGCGCTCTCCAGTGAGGCATGCTGGGACCCGTAGTGCGATTCTTCTCCTCCGGTGGAGTCTGTCCGTTATGCCTCCATTAAGAACAAGCATTTTCAAAGTACATTTTAACAGCCCTCCAGTGGGCCCCAGGCGCTATGTGCAGTTTCCATTCTATAACTTCGTGTGCCGCTTGTCAGCTTGTATAATACCAGCTCGCAGACCTGTCACCATATTCCAAACAGGTGGTGCATCCTCCGCGGCTGAGGCCGCCGCGTGTACATTATCCAAGGTTGCCTCTAATTCAAGGACGCCACTCTGCCACGAGGTAAGTGTCAAACTTCTTTATTTGGGAAACAACACATAGCGGCTGCATATCAATCCCCAACGCGTTTCGGAGCCGCAGGCTCCTTCCTCATGGGGCGGTGCTTCAGGCAATGGACAGGATCAGTGCAGGTGTATTTATCCCATACAGCGCATGCGCTCTCCAGTGAGGCATGCTGGGACCCATAGTGCGATTCTTCTCCTCCGGTGGAGTCTGACAAGCGGCACACGAAGTTACAGAATGGAAACTGCACATAGCGCCTGGGGCCCACTGGAGGGCTGTTAAAATGTACTTTAAAAATGCTTGTTCTTAATGGAGGCATAACGGACAGACTCCACCGGAGGAGAAGAATCGCACTACGGGTCCCAGCATGCCTCACTGGAGAGCGCATGCGCTGTATGGGATAAATACACCTGCAGTGATCCTGTCCATTGCCTGAAGCACCGCCCCATGAGGAAGGAGCCTGCGGCTCCGAAACGCGTTGGGGATTGATATGCAGCCGCTATGTGTTGTTTCCCAAATAAAGAAGTTTGACACTTACCTCGTGGCGGAGTGGCGTCCTTGAATTAGAGGCAACCTTGGATATATATATATATATATATATATATATATATATATATATATATATATATATATATATATATATATATATATATATATATATCCTTCCTTCTTTCCTTTCTCCCCTTTCTCTACTCATGCCCTCCTTCCTTCTACCTTTCCCCTTCCCCCTTTCTTAGTAACTTCCTTGCTTCCGTCCTTCTTTCACTATTTCCTTTCTTCCTGCTGTCCAACTTTCTTGCCTTCCTTCTCTCTTCCCTCCTTACTAGCTTACATCCTTCTTTTCTCACTTCCTTCCTTTCGCCCTTCGTTCCTTCTTTCTTTTAGCCCCTCATCCCTTATTTCATCCGTCCTTCCTCACTCCACTCAACCCTTCCTTCTGTTTCTCCTTTCTTCCTCACTTCCTCACTTCCTTTCTTTCTTCTTTCATTCTCTTCTTTCTAACTCCTCTCCCTCCCTCCTTCTTTTCCCATGTCATTTCTCCCTCCGTTCCTTTCCAACCAGTTCATTCGTCCGTTGCATTCTTCATTTTGTCCTGCAGCCCTCCAAATTTAGCAGACATAACAAGAACAAGAAGTGTCAGGAGGCTCCAGAGTGAGCAATCAACATGAAAGGAACGTTGCAACGAATCGAATCACATCTAAAAGACACTTACATGAACAGTGGTCGAAATATGGGCAGATAGATCACAGGAAGTAATCGTAGCCATTTTGAGTTGGGAAGGTGCATAGAACTATTAAGTTGAAACGGCTTTGGGACCCACCAGTAGGAGGGGGGGGGCACTGACCACAGACACAGGAATGGTGTGATAAAGGCCGCTTTATTGGAATCAGGTGCACCCTGCCTAACCCCAACCTTGGCCTGCGCCGCAAAAAACTATGTCTCACTAAGTAAGTGATTGCCTAACAACCCCCCCACCACCCCTAAATGGATCCCCAACATTTGCAAACTCATACAACATCAATATAACATCCCGTCTGTAACCTACCCCCCTGACTACAACTGCAAACAACCTCAGTGTCCCCCACCGCCTACAAAAAGCCAAACCAGACCTCTTCTACTACCCCCCAACTGCCCCCTTTTAAGTAGGAGAAGCGCCAAAGAAAAAGGCAGCTACCAGCACCTGATCCAGCGACAACACAGCTGTTCCCTACCACCTTCAAAACTTGTGCACCATCATCCAAGAAAACCTCCTCCAAAAACTCCAATCCCCCCAAAGAAACCCCCTCCCCCCCCAAGGAATAACTTGTACACTGGGCGGGCGGGAGGGAAAAATCACGAGCCCCAGCGCTTTTCCCTGGCTGCTGTGTCACTGTCTCACAAAATGGTGGACAGTGACACTCGTCTTCCTGCTAAAAACACTCCTCAGCCCAAAACTAGCCCAAACATAGCCCAACAGCCCACCCCCAGCCCAAACAGCTCAAAAAGCCCTTCCTGTCCGTCTCGGCCCGATTCCCCCTCCCCTCCTACCGGCCCCAAATATCCCCGTGGGGGCAAGCCTCCCGATGGTCGGCTGCCCCCCCAAATCCCCATTGGGGCCCACCAGTAGGAGGGGGGGCACTGACCACAGACACAGGAATGGTGTGATAAAGGCCGCTTTATTGGAATCAGGTGCACCCTGCCTAACCCCAACCTTGGCCTGCGCCGCACAAAACTATGTCTCACTAAGTAAGTGACTGCCTAACAACCCCCCACCACCCCTAAATGGATCCCCAACATTTGCAAACTCATACAACATCAATATAACATCCCGTCTGTAACCTACCCCCCTGCCTACAACTGCAAACAACCTCAGTGTCCCCCACCGCCTACAAAAAGCCAAACCAGACCTCTTCTACTACCCCCCAACTGCCCCCTTTTAAGTAGGAGAAGTGCCACTCGAAAGCCGCATTAGTGTCTTTCGACCCCCCCCAGGACTCCAGCCTCCTCGGGTACCTGCCCACCCCCAATGCCGCATCCAGTGCCTCCTTCAACTGCACGATGTATAGCTTCATCCCATACCGTGATAGATGGACCCCATCCTCCCGAAAGAAATACACCGCCCCGTACCTAAGCTCAGGATGCTATATCCCGCTTATCCCCTCCCTGGCACAGAAATCTTTCATCTCCTTGTTGATCTTTCTCCTCGTCCTGTCAATAGCACTCGGGTGCTCCGCTCCCCTCCAACATCTCCTAGGAATAAAATCCGACCAAATCAGATGACACCCTGACCATTGTCTCTTAACCTCCAACAAATCTCGCTTCATCTGCTTGACCAGTGCCAAGCTTTTACATTGCACATGGTCATTTTCCCCCAGATGAATGACTACCACATCCGGGCACCCCCCCCCCTGGCTACAGAATTCAGCAAGGGCATCAACTCATGCCAGCGCATTCCACCCTTTCCCCGCCAATGACACCTAAATAATCTGTCATCCAATTCCAAGTTGAGCGTCCGGTGCTTGTCCCATTCAGCCCTCTCAGCCCGCTTGACAAATGAGTGTCCCACAATGTAAATGTTCAGAAGCGCCACCTCCTGCCCCCCACAGCACATGCAAAGACACACATGTAAGAGGGTGAAAAATAGAGTTCAGACCGTCCCCGCTACCCCCCGCATCCTGACATATCGCCTGTAACAGTCAGCCTTCCATCGCCCCAGTCGCTTGATCTCCTCTGTCCCCCACCCACACCGCGCTGCCTCCGTCGCCGCCCGATCCGAAAGGAGTGCATCCCAAACGCCTTCGGGTCCTCACCCATAGACCGCAGGGCATGCCGCTGAACCCACAAAGCCTGAGCCGCCGTCACCCTGTCGCCATCCTTCCGACCGAAGACCTCAGCCTCCGCTGCCCGTCGACCCACCGCCAGACGGCATCCCCACATCGCCGGACACACCTCCTCCCAACCCCCCGGTCCCAACACCACCCACGTCCCTACACCCCTTTGGTCCATCTTGGAGCGTCGCAAGCTCACCGCCACCTCCCAGGCCCGCATCTCCACGTCCTCCCACTGTAGCCCTCTCCCCTCTTTTACACCCACCAGCTCCGACACCCGAAATGCTCCAAAAAACAGCCAGGACATCAGCGTGGAAAACAAAACCGTCTCCTCCTCGTTGTGTCGCACCGACGGCAGCGCCCCAATCAAATCCACCAGCAAGACCCCAGTGATAGGCCGACGCTGCGCCACGCCCGCTCCCCTCTCCCTCGCCAACCCTTCCAGTAAGCGAGTCCCCAACTCACCGGCGACGGGGGGTACCCCCACCACAACTTCCCCATGAACGCCACCGCCGCCAGCTTGCCTGCAATCGTGACCCGCGACAATCCTCTGTCCATCAAGTTCAACATGAATCGCACCACCTGCTCCTCTCGCCCCCAGGGGTCCCCCCGCCTTACCGCACCAGAGCGCTGAACCTCCTCCCACGCCTGAGCATACGCCTTCCACGTGGACGCCGCCAATGATGCCCTCACCAGCTGAACGACCCGGTGTCTCCCACCGACCAGAGCACCCCCGGGACCGGCGTCTTGGCTGTCTCCGCCGCCGTGGCTAGCCCATGGAACCTCTGCCACTGTGAACGAGACAAGGCATCCGCAATGTCATTGTCCACGCCCGGCACGTGTCGCGCATGAAACATAATGTCATTCTCCAAGCAGCGCAGCACAAAAACTCTCATCAGCTTCAACACCTGGGGGTCCCGCGCTGACTGCCTGTTCACCACATGCACCACCGACATGTTGTCCACCCGGAACAACACCCGCTTGTGCGCCCACTCCGCCGCCCACACCGTGACCGCCACCAACAGCGGAAACAACTCCAGGAAAGCAATGCTCCGCCCTCCCCCACCTGCCAATGCGTCGGCCATTGTTCCGCACACCATCTCCCATCCCAAAACAGGCCAAAACCGCCGACACCCGCCGCATCGGAGTACAGCGTCACGTCCCACTCCCAATCCTCCGATGGAGCCATTGGCACACCATTGACCGTTCCAAGAACACCCTCCACATCCGCAAATCTTCCTTCACTCCTGCCGTGAGACGCACGTGGTGATGTGGCAGCGTCAAGCCCGATAGCGCCAACCCGAGCTGCCGACAGAAAGTACGACCCGCTCGCACCACGCGACATGCAAAGTTAAGATGCCCCAGGAGAACTTGCACCTCCCGAACCAACGCCTTCTGTTTTCGTAGCATGTCGCCCACCAACTCCAACATCACCGACCTCTTGTCCTCCAGCAGGCGTGCTTCCATGGCCGCTGAGTCGAGCTATATACCGAGAAAGGACAACACCATACTGAGACCGTGCGTCTTCTCCGGCGCCAGGGGAACCCCAAACTCCTCCATCATCCCCGCCAAACTGTCCAGCAACCGCTGGCAGTCCATCGCACCGGGTCGCCCCACCAGGAAGAAGTCATCCCGGTAGTGCGTCACCATCTCAGAGCCTGTGCGCCTGGAAAAAACCCACTGCAAAAAGGAACTGAAACGCTCAAAAAGCGCAGGAGATGGAACATCCCATCGGCAGCGCCTGGTCCACAAAGAAGCCACCGTCAAACTGGATCCCCAGTAACTGGTGATCCTCCGGATGTACCGGGAGCAAACGGAATGCCGACTTAATGTCACACTTTGCCATCATAGCGTCCCGCCCTACCCTTGACACCACCTTCCGCGCCACATCCACCGAGGAATAGGACACCGACGCCAAGTCCGACGCGATGAAGTCGTTGACTGACCCACCCGCCGGCCACGACAAGTGTTGAATCAGCCGGAATTTCCCCGGCTCCTTCTGGGCACCACCCCTATCGGGGAAATAATCAACCCCGGCAGCGGCGGCTCCGTAAACGGGCCCACCATACGGCCCTCCTTGACCTCCTTGCACAGCTTCTCCCGCACAATGCCTCTGTGAGCCTGCACCGATTTCAGATTGTCCGCCCAGCGCACAATCCGCGGGCCCTCATAGCCCAGCCGAAAACCCACCCGAAAACCGCTTCGCAACACGGCTGCGTCGTCAGCCCGCGGGTACTCCGCCAGCCATGGCTCCATCTGCGCCACTCTAACCGGCGTACGAGCCCTTTCCCAAAGTCTCCGACCCTCCCCGTCCACCTCCCCTCCCCCCACTCTGTGATCCCCTGCTCTGCACTCCGTCATGTGCGGGCTGCTGTCCTGGTGTCCCCGTGACACCCCAGCAGCGTACCACCGGGTGTCGCCGCCTGCACTTAGAGCACTCGTGCCAGAAACGGCACACCTGCCGGCCACACGCCGCCTTATTGAAGTCCCAACAGGCCCCGATTGTGCTCTGACCGTTGGGCTCCCCCTGACCCACCCCCCCCCGTGGGTGGGGCGGGCCGAAAAGGGGGCCGGCGCAAGTGGCAAACCGCTGGCCGTATAGACGGTGCGACCAAATTTGGCACCGCCCATCGTCTGCTGGTAAAGGTCTGAATCCAGCTCCCCCCACTTCGCCTCCGGGTCGGCTGCCATTCGCGCCCAGAACTCCTCGTCATAATGTGACCAGGCGTACCCCCCGTATGTCACATGGGCCCTCCGCACCACATCCATGTACTTGAATAGCGCGATGGACCGATCTGGGAATTTATAGCCCCTAGATAACAATATACGCTGGCATATATGAGAAAAGCCGCCGACCAATTGTCGATTGTCAACGGTACCTTGGGGCGCTGTGCCAACTCCTGTTCTTCCTCCTTGGACCCCTCCTTCGACGTCAGTTCCCTATGCAACAGCTTCAGAATGTCAATGTACTCCCCTTTCCAGATCTTCTCCCTTGTCGCCAGCGAAAAGTGCGCCCCACGCGGCTTGGTCACCCCCGTGTAGGCAAGCTTCCGAACCGGCACCACACAACTCTCCTTACCTGACCCACCCCCCCGCCGGGGCCGCCCTCGCCACTGCTCCTCCTGCCGCGCTCGCAGATGCTGCGCCATCCGTTCCCACCGCCGTGTCTTTCACATACCGACCCCTCACCAGCCGTCCCTCATCAACCCCCCAAGTATCCGTCCCCACCGACACCTGCAACAGCGCCTCTTGCCCGCACCATTCCCCACTCCGTCTCCAACCTTACCTGGCGTCAAGGTCGGCGTCCGAGCTGGATCCCGCCGCCTAACCAGTGGAGCTGAGGGGGCCGTCACCCTGGGCGCATCCTGCTGTGGCCGGAACTGCAACACACTGCCAACAACATTACTAGATCCCCCCCTCCCGTATCTCCCCCTCCTCTTCGGACTCCCCACCCCCCACATCCTGTGGCCCCCGGTTGTCCCCACTGGACTCCAGCCGGCTCAACCCCGCCTTCTCTCTGCACATCCGCATCAGATCCACCAGATCCACACACTCGCCCCCTCCTGCACTCAAACCAACAGACAAATTAACAGGATCCGTATGCACCCCCTGACCCCGGGCGGCTGATGTGACCCTTCGGGGGGGGGGGCTGGCGGTGACTCCTCCTGTCTCCACTCGACGCCATCCCATGACATGTCTCACGTTGGAGCGCGACCGCCCGTACAAGGCAGAGCCGGCCCATCCCCTTGGTGGAACGGAGCCGCATGCTGCTCACCCGGGCCCCTCGCCAACATGTCCTGCCAATGGAAAAAAGTGGAGTCCAGCATGCCAGGGAAAAAATGCCCTTCTTGCCCCCCCACGGGCTGCCCCCCTCCCAAACCCGCTGCGCCCCTCAGCCCCACCCCTTCCCCCATTCTGGCCACTGAGGTGCTACCCACCCACCCCCCAGACCAACAACCCGGTCCCACCCCCCCAAACCATCCCCCCCACTCCCCGTCGCCTCACCCCCTTCCCCACCCACCAACCGCGAGCCTCCCGCCACCTCCGCACCCCCCCGCTACCCCCCTTGGCGCCTGGCCCCTTCCTCCCCCCTCCCCACCTCCCCCTCCCCGGTGACGGGGACCTGCTCGGGCCCACCACGCTCGCCCCCTCCCCGGACGAGGACCCCCAGTCCAGCTCACTCTCAGCGCCCCCCTGTCCTCCCCTCCCCTCCCCTCCCTCATCCCCCCGCCCCACCCCTCCTCCATGTCTGACTCTTCAATTAAGAGGGGGGGCCTCGCCCCCCCACCTCCTGGCCTGCCTCCCCCCCACCCTCCAGCTCCAGTAACCCCCCTGCACCCTTCCCCAGGCCCTCCCTGGCTCCTTCCCCCTGGCCTGCACCTCCTAGTTCTGACACCCCCCCGCGAACCTCCGGGGCCCCACCCCCTTCTCAGGGCCCGAACCGCCGACTGCCCCAGCCTCCCCACCACCACCCCGCTCCGCCCACAGACTCCAGCGCAGGGCGTCCCCGGGGCCCTCCAGCCCCCTTCGCAGTCTTCGGCGCCTTCCCGCGCCTCGCAGCCCTGCCTCACTGGCCTCCCCCTCCCTAATCCCGCCCACCCCTCCCACCTCCTGGGGCCTTCCGCGGTCGGTACCGCGGAGACCCACAAGCGATCACCGCTGCCGCGGCGCCGTTGGCAGCGAGCCGCGGCGGCCTTACCTGGAGGTCGGGCCGCACCAGGTCCATGCGGCCCGCCTCCCCCAGGAGCCTCATCGCCTACTGGACCCGGGGATCGTTCAACGCCGCCATTGTCTCCGCGTGCAAGGCCGACATACACTCCGCCTACAGTTGCGACGCCACCGACCACGGATCCCAGCCTAAAAACCACGCAAACCACAAAAATCACGAGCCCCAGCGCTTTTCCCTGGCTGCTGTGTATCTCTCTCACAAATCGGTGGACAGTGACACTCGTCTTCCTGCTAAAAACACTCCCCAGCCCAAAACTAGCCCAAACAAGTCCACCCCCAGTCCAAACAGCCCAAAAAGCCCTTCCTGTCCGTCTCGGCCCGATTCCCCCTCCCCTCCTACCGGCCCCAAATATCCCCGTGGGGGCAAGCCTCCCGATGGTCGGCTGCCCCCCCAAATCCCCATTAACCTAGTTGATAAAACATGACAAGGAGTTTCAGTAATTAAACTCACAGGATTAGAAGCCAAATTGTCAGCATTCACACAGAACCACCACAAAAAGGCAGGAGACGGAAATGGCGCAAATCCTTTCTGAGTTATGTAGAAGTATGCCCATAGTCAGTGGAGCCAGACCAACTGCACTGGGTGCACATGCATACCACTGCTCAGTACTTTGTTGGGTACCATCCCTGAGATAACCACAGTAAACAAAGGTTTATATATGAGAGAACTTTGAATAGAGTATGTTGATGACTGTGTACCTAACATTTTTAACAACATAATATAGCCTTATAGCCCGTTGTAGCGGGCTATCCCGGCTATTAAAGGCCTGCTGAATCGTTAAAGACCCGAGCCGAAGGCGAGGGACTTTAACGAGACAGCGGGACTTTAATAGACAGAATAGCCCTGCTACGAAGGGCTATAAGGCTCTTAGAACATTCTGCCACTAGAGGGCAGAATGTTCTAACAAATTAAACAAAGGGTTCTCGAAGCTCGAGGGGATATAAACCCCCTCGAGCTTCGAGAAACCTTTGTAGAACATTGGAATGTTGCTCTGCAGGCCTTTACCGGCCCGTAGAAGCAGGGAGCACTCCATTGTCTGCAATGGAGCTCCCAACATTCCAATGTTCTAATTGAATGTAAAGTATTACAATTTCACTTTTGCAGTTTTTGTGTCATAGTATTTTGTTAAGTTTCCCCATTTCTACATATGGCTCAACAATATTAATGAACTGTGATAAAAGTTGTGCTCTGTAACATGAAAGTTCTTGTTGTATTTTAGTACTATTTCTCTTAAATTGAAAAAGTGAAAGCAAGGAATACTGCATATTGGTTGCTAAACAAACATTAATTGTCACGCAATCCATTCTTTTGAAGATGCTTATCATATTGTATGGGTCCAGTCTGGGACATGACCTGTGAAATTCTGCATTTTGGGGAAAGAATACTATGAAGCTGGCTCACCTGATAGAAACCAAGCTGACATAATTGTTAAAATCATGAGCCCATCATATAAATTTAACCTAACTTGAAGCCCAGATTATTAACAACACCGCCAGGCTTGAGGGCAAACACCAAGTTCCTGTATCCAGACAGTCAGTTCCCTTGGGTCCTTGCTGCCACTTGCCTCCATTGCTTCAGTCTTAATTGAGTTAATGTATGCCTGTGATTACCTATCCAGACCTGGACCTCCACCATATTGTTGGATCTTTCAAACCATCACTCCCAATGAGGCTATTGTACATAAAAATGTGGAAGGTTTTGGTGTGGTTTATATGCACTAGAGGCTTGATGTTGGTGGTAAAAAGGCTCACTCAATGCAAGGTGTCCTGGGGCATACCACAGGATTAATTCTCGGTTTGAACGAAATCAATATAAAGCAGACTCTTCCTTACCAATGACTTTTAGGTGATACTTGAGAATTGTCCATGTGATGGTGTTGTATATCACTAATAAATCAAAAAAGGATCAGGATTTGTTATCTCAAACTTGCCAAAATCACTCATCCTCTCAGATAATGACATATTCACAAACTCTACTCCATGAAGGACAAGTCTGCTGCTTTATGATACTTTCAGGAGCTCATTGACTACAAAGCAAAACCATGGTTCCCTGCGGGAGACGTTTTCAGATCTAAACCTCCTAGGCAAAATAATTCAAATTCAAAGTCAATCTGTATGATCTAAACAGATAATTTAATTCAATGTATCAAATTACAGTGGAGGTACTCCAAGTTCAACGCAGTGAAAGTGAAAGGTGACACCAGTGAGGAAGATGTGCATCGGTGCTGTACAAAAATTATATTCAAGCACAGTTGATCTGCACCTTGTTATCTAGGGGCTGATAAAATAGCTTCATCTTGGCAAGACTCCAAATGCGATTACATAGTGGTTATCATGCTCAATCATATCAGTACACTACTTTAATTGTCAATGTTTCGACCATGTTTAAAGCAGATTCATCAGTATCATCATTTGGACAAAATGACAATGGTAGCGACCTGCAAGAAAAAGGAAAGCCAAGCTAATTAGCATCTACCCTAATCTTAAGGGGGGCACATGTACTGTAGCATCAATTAGAACTAGCATTGGTATAGCCAATAGGTCTCGCCTTTGGGACCTTATAAGTGTTTAGTTATCCAGCACAAGATCCTTGGTGCAACAACATCAAGTGTTGCATGGCCAAACACTTATAAGGTCCCAAAGGCGAGACCTATTGGCTATGCCAATGCTTGTTGTTGCTTGGAGGTCTCTGTGCCAGAGCTCCTAATAACTGTTAATGAAGATCAGAGTATGCAATATTTGATACGACAATATATATATTTTGACAACTATTTGACAGTCAAAGATGGCTAGGAACTAAAGTGTAGTCCTACTTCTAGTGCTGAGAAATGCTGGGGCATTATTTTTAGTCTTGCTAAATCAGAACTCATAGGAATGTAATTCCACTTAATGCCATTTCCGCCGGAAACAGAAACAGTAGTGCAGTCTTTGATCACCTCAAGACTGGATTATGCCAACTCTCTTTACCTCGGTCTTTCTCACTATATTCCTAATCTACTGCAGGTCATTCAGAATACCGCAACCTGGGAACTTCTGAAACTTTCAAAATGGCCATCAGTGGTATTTCGTCTTCCTAGTCTTCACTGGCTTCCAAATGGAAAGAGTTTGATTTTTAAATCTCTATGTGTGATCTACGAAAACCCTGCAAACTCTGGAATAATACATTTTGGAGAGAAGACTCAACACCATCACCTTCTTTGCTCTGTTCACTCTTTAACTCCTATCTAATCACAATCCCATGCTTCTCACGCTAGAGTATTGGTGAGTGCTCTGCTGTCTGGTTGCAAAACACTGGAATTCACTGACTCGTGATCTGAGAATGGCAGAATCTCATCAATCTTTTTGGAGAAAAAAAACCCTGAAAACATTGCAGCTTTAACTAGAATCAAGATGCACGTGCAAAAATATTGGACAAAATCAGTACAATATATATAGGGCTCCTGTTTTTATTGTATTTATTTTGTTAACACTTCTGTCTGTATATATCCATATTTATGTTTTGGCCGTCTTATTGGTATTTATCCATATTTATTTTGTGTTTTGAGAAGAAACGGAGCTGTTAAACGTTTAACTCTTGACAGTGCACACATACATGGATGTCTGTTACATTTCAGCAAATTAAACAGCCACGTATAACGAAACACCACAGCTGTTGACTGGAAGTCACGAAATACACCATGGAGAGTCTCGCAAAAAGCACCATTTTCAGTAATTTTCCACTTTTAAATATAAATACAGACAGGAAAAACATTGTTTTCTGTCTGTATTTATTTGTAAAAATCAGTACAAACCGAAAACTGGAAGATTTAAATAAATAGTACTGAGGACTGACTGCAGAGAATTCCTGAATCTGATAGCCTTGATGAAGTCCTAGGGACATTTCCCCCAAACGACAAAACACGTGTTGGCTAAAGCTCTGAAGAGGTTACAAAAACACGGTATATACCCATGAAGTCAAGAAAATAAGTCTTCTCTGTTATTCATACTATATATTGTATTGCTTTTGTCTAAAAATGTTTGCGTTGCCTCTTGATTCTAATTATTGTTGCTCAATCTTTAGATTTAAGTTTCGGCGGTTTGGGTTTTACTTCCCATCATTTGAGAGCACCATGGGTGAGAACCCTTGGAGTAAAGCTGGGTGCAATGGCTATATGAGCGCCCCAAACCTATTAAACACCCATTTGAACGAACATTGCTGCTTACTCTCTAAGTCCCTAATCTAGCCCCGAAATTGGTTATTGTCAGCACTATGATGCCCTCTTGAATATCAGCACACTTTACAAAAGACAAATCTAACTTTGTATGATAAATTTCATGGACAGGCTTTATAGTTCTAGATGTTGGGCTATTAGGAGCGGTCATCATAGTTCACCAACCATGGCAGACCTGCAAACTCACGGTGCTGCAGTGCGTCACATGACTTCAGCTCCCTTCACATGGTCACCCAGTGGAGAGCCAAAAACGCACGGTGGCAAGGAAAATATTCTGGAAACCACTGTAAACAGTGGATTACAAGCTCGTTTATGGTGGTTGTAAGCAGCCGATGTCCATAAAATGTATAAAAACACCCCAGGACATCAGCGACAACTTCAATAACTCTTTGAGGTTTTCTTGGAGGGGTTGGGGGGGCGTGGTGAGGGGCAGAGTGCCTCTTAGCTATGGGCACCAGGCCCGACCTCTCGTCACACTGTGAAAATATTTTGTAAGATTGGCAGGTATGTATATGGCTTTGAGTGCCTTGGCACAATTGTAGCAGTTATTTATGGTGAAGAGCTCCTAGAAGCGATCACTCTAAATTTCTGTGTATGAAAGATGACTCATACCAGCTATATTTGCAGCTGTAGTTCTATAGCTGAGAGATTCGTATAGGCTTTCAATTTAGGTCCACCTATGGGGCTGGTGGTTCCTCAGAGCAGCAACGTTGTTTTGTCACTATGGCCTCTCAGAATTGAATTTATACCTGGGTATGGTTCCTTTCCTCAGCGTCAAGACACACTTTGTGGTATTAGCCACACTTTATATCCTTTTTAATATATCATATCAATATCTGAAAACTCCTAGAAGCCATCACATCAGAGGTCTGTCCTATGTCTTGGTTTAATCCAAATAACTTAACTTTGTGGAAAAAATATATAAATAGGTCAATGGGAACACATGCTACAAACTTTTCTTTGGAGAATGTACATCCTCCCTTTTGCTACTTTGGTGCACTTTGAAGAAATACCGATTTGAAACAACCATGCTATCACACTGGAAGATAGACTAGAGCAAGGTCTCTTTGCTTCAATACAAAGTGGGTACCATCGAGGCATGTTATTCCCTGATCCCAATGACACTGCCGACCTTTTCCATGATTCAGTCCATCCCCTCACTCAAGCCTTGCTACGTTGTCTATTCTACCACTTAAACTATACGATATTGGTTCTCCAAAATTATATCAGTGCTGTTCGCTGCTGGCAGAAAGCTTTTATCAGGTCTAACTCAAAGCAGCAAGCGCGGCAGACCAGAGATGAAAAAATGTCACTGACCATACACAGGTTACAAATGCTGGGTTGTTTGCACAGTTGGTTGAAATAACAGTTTAGGCCTTGGTGAATTCAGCAAATGTCTGAATAAGGTTTAGTAAGACAAACAAATGGGTCTATGATTGCAAGCTAATTGAGTTCAGATCTGGAGAAACCCAGGTTTGGGAATGTTTTGGACAAAATGGACCAACCCCAAGATGCAAATCTAAAGCTGAGGGCTCATCACAATGTTCACAATAGTTCCATGTCCATGCACGATTGAGTCTATGACCTCAAGAGTTTGGCTCTAGGGAGAAGGCCAGTCAGTATTTTCGGTAGGCTTAAAGTCTTGGTTTGAAGTGCATAGATGCCAAATGACCACATTGAGTGTCACATCTGAAAATATAGGTATGAATCAATTAGGTGTAACATGTATATTTTTTTTACCTGCTTGCTACAAATGATAATTTAGCTTTCTCCCTGTTAAATGCTTCTCCAACTCAATGAAAGTTAATGAAAAATTCAATTCTCTGGATGTCGACCTCCATCGCCCTCTCGGTTGTTCTTAAGTAATCTCCAAAAACTCTTGGCCAACCGCACTTTGGTTGTGTGGCATGTGGGCCTAAAGTTATAAGGAAAAAAAACAACAACATGCCCCTTATGTGAAGTGTGACCTATAGCTATCAATATGTGGCTCACGAATGAGCAAGAGGCAAGATGTTTAGGAGTATGATCCTATTAGAGTGCATAGAGAATTAATTTTTGATGGTTGATGCTGCACAAAGGTTGACCTTAAAGGAGAAATGTTGCTGGTGTCAAAACAACAAATGAGGGTGAGTTGAACGCATCGTACTACATCAGGACTGATTATAACTGCCATGCACTACATAGAGCCACTGCGCAGTTACATTAGTCCAAGCAGCTGTCAAAACAGTCTTAGATTTTGTTGTTGTCTTGTCCAAAAGAGTTTCAATTCTGCGGAAGCTGTCAATCTACTGATGCTCCTAGGGGTCTACATCAAGTTGCTGGGATTCTGCAGAAAGTGTCAATCTACAGATGCTCCTATTGGTCGACTTCAAGTCTCTGTTACTTTCATCCTCCCTTTTCATGAAAGCGTCTATCTAGCTACTAACAACAGCGTGAGTCCTTCTTCTATTTTGATTGTGCCTTTGAGTCCGAAGACAAGCATTCCGTCGGTTGGGCGGGCCATATTACACAGGGCGGGACCAGAACGAAAACAAAAAGGGGGGGGGGGGCGGCTGTCATGGAAAGAGGCGGGGAGGCTAAGCCGAAGGAATGCTGCGTATGCACGGGGGTCTTCACGGATCTGTGGTCTGTCCCACAGTGTATCGTGTAATTTTCCACAGTCTCCTCTTTGTCAGGCACCACACGGTCCCTACCTGCTCATCGCAGCAGACATTGCTTCCCCGCCGCCAGCCTGAGTCAGCGCCCTCGATGCTCCGCTCGCTGCACTCTCTGCTCCCCTCAGCTGTAAACATTCGCCAGCTTACTGCGCATGATGTCATCACGCAGCATGCAAACGAATAGACAGTGCTACTGTGGTCCTATTCCTATAGTCTGACTTGAACTACAAGTTCATATTAAGCGTGGACACGCAAAAGTGAAAGCGATCGCCTTAAGAACACGCTAATTAAAAGCACGCCACCATGCGCACTCGCGTGTTCGACGGGAAGACCCGAGCTATGACAACAAAATGGCGTGGGACTGTCCACAGTCCCGACGGACACGCGCATGCTGTCTGCTTTGGATAGATGGCGAGAGCAGCCATCTTTGTCCATGCAGACGCGTGCACGTAAGCCCACGGGTAGAATTTATTCCAAAAGGTCCTCTCCATGGTGAGAGCAGCGCATGCGCTGCTTTTGCCAGGCAAGACCTAAAAAGCATACCAGTTAGGGGATATAGCCAAGATGTAGAGAATAAATCAAGATGTATTGCTGAATATGCAAAGGATACAAACTCATTTGGTCAAATGACACCTGAACAAATTGGGACATGTGTGTGCGTAGAACAAAAGCTTGAGAGTAAGTGCCAAGTCTGATAACCCAAAGAATACTACAGATGTATCCATGGGTGTGCCAAATAAAAGAACTCACTAACACTGGGTAAAGCCAGTCAAAAACTGGGATCTTCAATACTTACTTAAGGAAGACAAAACAGAGGTCTTAATGTCATGTCCGGAAAGAAAACGTGTTTCCTGCTTAAACTCAAATTGAAGTAAAAACCTATTAAGGCATCACTAATCAGAGATACCAAGAACCATCTATGATATTTTCTTAATAAAACATATCGAATATAGACAGTGATGACTTATCATCAGAGACAATGAGAAGGAAGCGCTGATAAAAAGCCTTAAAGATTCTTATCGCCTGGGAAGACACCCTCAGTTTAGAAAAAGCACCATCTGAGGATCTGTGCTGTGGGCTACTGAGTTCTGTAGAAGAAAAATAGAAGACTCAACTGCATAACCTTGAAAGTTACAAAAATGGGCAAATCATGACTTACAGTGGAGAGTAAAAAAAACCTGCGCTAGTGCTGCCACGCTACAAACTGCACTGCTGTGTGGACAGTGCATGCACCAGCTTTCTAAATATAGGAGCTAAGGGTATGCATAGAAGGAGTCTACCAATAACAATTTAAATACTGCAAAAACAGAGTGAATTTAAATGCAAACATTAAAAGCCCAGGAAATTAATTACAATGAAAATATTTGGAAAGGTGTAGGTCAGTGGATAACAGTAGATATAGAAAAATCACTATGCCTAAACCCTGCTTGTGGCAGGGAAACACTACAAACAAGTGGAGCCTCACAAAGAAACAAAGTGGAGCCTCACTGAGAAACAAAGATCACATTACCATACCACTGGAACAACCACAATTGATGATGGACATAGCGTCCTCCTCAACCTGGTAGCATAGAAATGACTATGCCACATATGGAGCTATGTGGAGCACATATTTATTCTTCAAAGTGCAACCGTTAATTAATTCGCAATATGTCGCCAACATTATTTAACCACATCTAGACACCGTTCAACGCTTACATCGTTCCTACAGAGTCCTTCAGGGACCAGAAGGGTTCTGCTATACAAATATATACAAGACACAAGATAAGTTCAAAACATACAAATGCAGTTAATTATAATTAAATCAAATGTAGAGCTGTTACATTGAATTAAATTATCTCTTTAATTCATACAGATTGATTCCGAATTTGAATTTTTTTGTTTGGGATGTTTAGGCTTGAAGCATTCCCCACAGGGAACCATTGTTTTCATTTGTATTCACTAATCCAATCTCCCAGGGTTCAGGATTGCCTCTTAATTCTTTATGAGGAGCTCATTGACAACAAATACACCATTTGACGACAAGAGAATAAACAGTGATAATCACACCAGGAAGGCGACCTAATGACTCTGAGCAATCTCTGCACAACCTACATAAACACCATCCTAGAGGAAAAGGCTTCCTACTAAGCAAAAATCACCAGTAATGCCTTCAAGAAAATCAGCGTATATTTTGTCTGTATCAATCACTTTGTGACTGTCTCTACACGTCAACACTCCGAAAAAAAGTGCAAAGTAAACAGAAGTCAACAGTTTTACAAGAACAAGAAACATAAAATGTGAAGGCACAAGGCAGGTTAGCTCCAGAGAAAAACATCTTGATTCCTCAGGACAGCATTCCCAAGTTGACAGCCTTCAATACCCTCGCCTTCAATGACCTAATACGACTCCTCTGCTCTTTTAGGGCCACCTATTCTAAAGACAAGATGTTCCTCTTGTTTATACTGATGGGCTTGCACACCACTACTCAGTATCATCAATGCATTCTTCATCCAAAACATATTCATAGACTCTCTTAAATCTTAACAGATCCTGCACCTAGCAAAAAAGCAAAACCTGAATCCTTAAGGCCTTGCTTACTATCATCCAGTCCCTCACTTACCATTCTTTTTTTTTTTTTTATCTTTTTATTAAATGTGAATAAAAAAAAACATAGAAAAGAAAACAGAAAACAAGGCAGTACATCACAGTTGTGTCATTGCGGCGCTGGGGGGGGATACACATTCAAATCAGATGCCAGAAGTATGTGATGAGATTGGGGAGGGGGGAGGAGACCAGGAAGAAGCAAGATATCTAGATTCCCGTGGAGGAAACATCAGGTTGGGAGGATGACAGGTCAGTATCCAATGCTGAATGGGGGGGAGTACAGATGTCACCACGGTATGCGTTCCATTGATTCCAGATCTTCCCCCATTTGCGGGGCGTGCCACGGGAAACATATACTGTCTTTTCCCTAAACATGCACCAGTCCATGTTTTGTTGCCACACCAGAACTGTCGGTGGCCTCTGGGCACCCCACAACTGAGCAATGTCCCTCTTAGCGATCATATTACCCAAGGTCACCCATCGAAGCTGCGCCAGGTCATAATCATTCGGCTCCCAGACATTCAACAGACACCGCCTCGCCTCAGGCATTGATTGCACACCCATGACCTCACTCATAACTTCATGCACGCGAGTCCAATAGCGCATCACAGCAGGACATTCCCAAATGATATGGAGAAACGTACCCACCAGACCACAACCACGCTTGCACAGTCCATCCACAGAGAATCCCATTCGCACCAAACGGGGACCAGTCACGTAGACCCTATGAAGAATTTTGAGCTGGACAAACCGGAGGCGCGCCGGGATAGCCAATTCCTTCGGGGAAGAGATCGCAGCCTGCCAGTCCTCGTCATCGAGCTCCAGACCGTCACCAGTCCACGCCTCTCGAAGGGTACTCAGTAGGTCGGTTCTGGCATTGATCAACTTTTTATAGATGAGTGAGATCGTGCTATCAGGGATATGCCCGTCTAGTACCCGATCTTCGAGCGGGGATGCCTCCGGAATATCCGAGCCCAGGGGAAATACAGACAAAACCGCGTGTCGGATTTGCATATATCGAAAGGATTCTCTATCATTCAAATCATACTCAACTTCAGCTCCTCAAACGTCTTGACTCTACCCTTGATCCACACATCATTCACCCTGCTGATACCGATCACATCCCACTTATCGAATCCTTTCGACTTCCAGAGGAAGCCAAGTTTTTCCGACGCATAAAGCAGGGTAGCACGGGTCGGCTTGTCAGCCCATCCCAGGGCCGCTGTAGCGCGATACCACACCTGCACTGCCGTTCTAGTGGGGCCCGTGAGAGATCTGCCAACAGATTTCGCATACAGAGCCCTGTTGTAGTCTCCACCAGGCAGCAGCCATCTATCCATCTCAAACGCCGGGCTCGGCAAAGGACCGTATGTGCAGTGGTTGATGGCCCCCAGCTGAGAGGCCCAATAATAGCGGCGGAAGTCCGGGAGCGCGATACCCCCGTCGTACCACGGGAGCGTCAGCTTCGCAAGAGCAATACGAGGACGGCCCCCCATACCAATTGTCTCTGTAGACTATCAATCTCCCGGTAGTAGCGGGCAGGCACAATATCAAGTGTATTTTGCAGCGCATAAAGGAACCGAGGGAGCGACATCATCTTAAACAACGCTGCCCGTCCCAGAGGAGAGAGAGGGAGCCTGCTCCACGCAGTCACATCGGCACGGAGGCGCTGGAGAGGGGTCAACAAATTGCGTTCATAACGAAGCGCAGGGTCCAAGGTGATAAAAATCCCCTAGTACTTGAATCCCTCCCGCACCACCGAGATAGGACATCCACGAGGCAGGAGAGGTGCCTCGTCGGAAAGGACATAGATGCAAGACTTCGACCAGTTGATGACCAGACCGGAGTTTCTACGGAAAGAAGTCAAAACGTCAAAAAGGACAATCAACGATTTCCGAGGCGACGTAAGATATAGGAGTATATCGTCTGCATAGAAGGATATTCGGTCTTCAAACTCCGGAGTCCATCTAATGCCCTTCAAGGACGGTTCCCATCTCAGCCATGCCGCCAGTGGCTCCAAAGCAAGGGCAAACAAAAGGGGGGACAAAGGATAGCCCTGGCGCGTTCCCCTACCGAGAGCAAAGGAGGCCGAGACACGACCGTTGACCACCACTTGAGCTAAGAGGTCGGTGTAGAGGCGTTTCACCCAGTCAATGAAGGTGGGGCCAAAGCCAAATTTAGAGAGAACCGCCGAAAGATATGGCCACTCCAGCGTATCAAACGCCATGGTGGCGTCCAAAGACGCCAAGATGACCGGTTCACGCAGAGTCTCCGCTCGCGCGAGGACTCCATGCAGGCGCCGGAGATTGAGTGCCATGTTACGATGGGGTATGAAACCGGATTGGTCCGGGTGAACCAGATCGCCTATGACAGTGACCAAGCGGTTGGCAAGCACTTTGGCCAGAATCTTCGGTTCGGCGTTAATCAATGATATAGGCCTAAAGGAGGCACAGCGGTCACGTGGCTTGCCATCCTTGTGGATCACCACTATGGAAGCCAATCTTTGGTCAGGAGGGAGGGAGCCTGCCTCCAGCGATTCCAAGAACATCGACCGCAGATACGGTGCTAACACATCCGGACGGAGCTTGTAAAGCTCTACAGGGAGCCCATTAGGGCTGTCCCTCGAGAGGGGAAGTCCTCTTTGTCTCCCTGGACCCCAGCCGCAGAGCCACGGAAAACCACCCACCCACCCGGCATAGAAGTCAAGGGTGGAGCGCTGACAGTTAACAACGAAGGAACAAAAACAGTTGCCAATGCTGGGACTAGTTCCTCTTAAATCCGTAGAACAATCTCATGAATTAAAACATGAAATATAGCTTTAAAGATTGCTATTTATTTGTATGCAAAAATTTTAACCTTCATTTGTTTTCTCGAACAGTATTATTAAGTGTGCATTTGAAAAAAAGGTGGACAATTACATTACATTGGGAGACAAATATTTACAAAAAACACTTATAAACAACTTTTTGTCATACATCTATACATTTGGCCTTCCCCGAGCGAACCGAGCGGATGGCAGTCGCAACCTCATGAACTGTAGGCGGAGCTTCTAGAAGATCCCTTTCAGGGTCGGACAAACGTGGCAGCGTAATGTCGCGCAGGAGCAAGTGGGAGTCCTGTTCAGGTCTATCAGAGACGGGGGAGTACACTTCCCGGAAATAGTCGGCGAAACATTCAACAATATCAGCAGGGTCGGTGATACTCACGTCATTCACATCCACAATCACAGGGACCACTCGACTCGCACGTTCCCTCTTATCCAGCCAAGCAAGCAATTTCCCCGCCTTATCCCCAACATCATACAGACGTCCCTGCTGTTCCCTGCTCATCTCCTTTGCCACATCAGTCACCAACGCCCTATACTCGAGTTGTTTTAGACCCAAAAGGTGCAGCCTCTCTGGGGTGACCTCGGATTCCAACTCCCCCTCAAGAACAGTGATGTCATTTTCAACACGGACAACCTCCTCCCGCCTACGTCTCTTGACATTGCCAATCAAGGAGAGGGCCTGGCCCCGAATCACAGTGTTGTACGCTTCCCACAACGTGACAGAGGAGGACACGGAACCCACATTTCCAGCAAAGTATTGGTCAATCGTTTTAATTAGTTCCGCCCTAACCTTGGGATCGCGAAGATACCAGGGGTTTATCGGGGCCACTCTACCCTCCGACCCCAAGTGAGCGTCGACTACCAACCACAGTGGGGAATGATCCGAGATACCCCTAGCTAGATGTTTCACCTCCCTTATGGAGGAGGCCTGGGAGGAGGGCATCAGCACATAATCAAGTCTCGAAAGACTGCCGTGGGCACCAGAGTGGAAAGTATATTGCAGTTGCCCAGGATGAAGCAGGCGCCAGCAGTCGGTGAGCCCTAGAGCCTCCAGGAAGTCCCCCAACCAGGACTGCGACTTCGCGATTTCTCGGGGAGGGTAGTGATCACACATCCCGACACTACAGAGTTGAAATCCCCACCCGCTACAAGCAGACCCTCGGGGACTCCCAAGATCACTCTTCCCAGATCCGCATAAGTGGTAGTTTGGAGACCCGGGGGCACGTAGACGGAGAGCAGGGTAACAACCCGTCCCTCCCAGCGCCCCACTATGGCAGCGTACCGTCCCCTGTCATCAAGGATGATTTTGTCAACGGCAAGAGGGAGGGAGTTCCGAACCAGAATGCCCACCCCCCTGGAGCCAGAAGTGAAACCTGAGTGTGCGACGAGACGATAGCCACGCCTATTCATTGCATGGCACGTATTGCCACGCAAATGCGTCTCCTGAAGCAAAACCACATCAGGGGACAACCGTCTCAACAGCTGCAACACTACGCCCCGCTTGATCCTATCCCCCAACCCATTAACGTTCCAACACAGTACCTTAAGTCCCCGACCCTCCATCCCAGAGATCAACCCCATCCCCACCCCTCACCGGATGCGACACTGTACAAAAGGAGATCATCAATAATATGCCTTGAAGAAAACAATGAAACAGGAACTGTAACCCCCCAACCCCCCAAACAACCCCGTACATCATACCCCCACCCCGCACCCCTGCGTAAGGCTCAAAAGCCACCCCAACTTGCAGTGTGCCTGTCGCCCCAACATACAACTATTCTACGAAAAGTACCCCTGAGGAGGAAGACTCACCCACCCCCCCGCCCACACCCCAATAAGACATCATAGTAGCAAGCAATAGTGGCATAGCACCAAACCACAGCCGAAAGTCAATACGATGGACCGGGAGCTGATTCCGCCCCCTATTCCTGCTCCACCGGGCCTCCCTCCGCACCACCGGAGTGTCTAGAGTGTTCAGAACGATCGGGCCCCGGAGGCAGCGTGTCCAGCCAATCACTTGCCGCCCCTGGATGATCAAAGAAAAATGTTCGGTCATTGTACACCACACGTAACCAAAGCATGGCGTATTTCATGTCTCTCGCCCTCAGTCTCTTTTTCACCCCCTGGAATCCAAGTCGCTGTTTCTGAACCTGCTGGGTAAAGTCTGGGTAAAAGCTGACTGCAGTGTTCTCATAAGCCGTTGGACCAGATAGGCGTGACGCTTGCAGGATCGCATCCCTGTCCCGAAAGTTAAAGATCCAAGCAATGATGGGACGCGGAGTGGCTCCCTGCTTAGGCGGGCCACCCGGGATCCTGTGTGCACGTTCAACAGCAAAAAACTTGCTGAGGCCCTTGGGGGCTAGATGATTCAGGACCAGATCTTCCACCAGCAGGTCCACCGAGGATGCTTCCGAAGTTTCTGGGACACCAACCAGACGGACGTTGTTTCGTCTTGCACGGCCCTCAAAATCGTCCAGGCGTCGAGTGAGAAAGTCACGGGCGGCTCGCAAGTTACCGACCTCTGCCTGTAAGTCGGAGACGTCAGTAACAAGACTAGATGTCTGTAGATCGAGGGATTTGACCTTTTCATTGGTTTTCGCAAGGTCAGCCCTGATCAAGGTAACATCGATAGCGACCGTATCCAACTTGTGGGCCAGGGCCTCATACTGTTGACCCAGCGTGGCCTTCATCCCGGCAATGGCGTCCATGACGTCCCTCAACGACAGTTCTTCATCCATCGGGGATTCTTCTCCCACCGTGGCCGGGGATTTAGTCGATCCGCCCGGAGAGCCCTTGGGAAGGGTGTATCTGTCCATGACATTTGATTGCACGGAGCCCCCTCGCGTTGCCGGTCTGGTCTTGCGTTTCTCCACCTCTGGCTTGGTGGCCATCTTAGTTCGTGCGCCCCGAAGGGTAGTCTGAGACCAAGTAAAAATGGCTAAACTCGATGCGCCGGCAACAATGTAGAAATGTAGATGAGACCCAATCACCAGGTGATAAATAGCAGGAGGCCGAGTCGCCAGTTGGTGAATCGTGGTTAGGTTGAAAGCAGCAAGCCAGGGCGATCGAGACAAAGTCAAGTAGGTCTAAGCGCGAGAAACGAAACCGAAAGTAGACAACCAGGCAAAGGAGGCTCGCATGATCCGTTGTTGTTCAATTACTGTCCGGCTGGCAGAGAAACCGAGCCCGTGGGCAGTACCATGGAGCAGGCCGGAAAGGTTCAAAAGTCCATATCTTCGGCTCCCGATGTCCAAATCGAAGTCCGAAAAACGGATAAACGATCAGCAGGGCCGTGCCAGTAATAACCCGTCGTCCAAGTCAGGATAGGGTTCAGGATAGTCGGTGGAGGTGGCGAAGGTCCGGGAGCCCTAAGCTCACGCGACCATCTTGGGTGCGCGCTAAGCTCCTCCCCTCACTTACCATTCTTGACAAGCATCATAACAAATATGTTGCTAACCAATCGCATGACAAAATCAAATCCCACACCTTCATATTTGACTACTATACTGCCTTCAGGCCGCAATGCAGCATGGAATTAGAATCTGTTCAAGTAATTGATGCACTTCAGATAACTGACAGTGGTAAGTCCTGTATCATATGGTATTGTCATCATCTACTCCATCAAACATAAAGTCCTACTCAAAACACTTGCAATTAGACTGGGTTTCAGTGCTGTCCTGCAATTGTTTTGTCCTACTTAATGAGTAGATCCAAATTCATTTGGATTACTTACTGTAGGGGTGAACCCATTTGCAAGTTCTCCGGTGTTCCCCTATGCTCTTCCTCTCACCAATGATCTTCACCCTCAAAATGGGGCTTCTGGGAATGTTGCTGGCTGATAAGAGTGTCACTATCAATCGGTATGTGAATGACAGCTGAAAGTCTCTGCTGGGCATGACATTGACCATCTAAACGTAAGCATGGTTGGCAAAGGTGTGCCTCAAGATAAATCCCATACACAAATAATATGTGCTCATAGCCTGTGACAGACAGCCACAGCAAAGTTCAAGGTTGGCTCTCAGCAATGAAGATCAATTGCTTACTCAATGACCTGTTGCCAGCACCGCGTCCATCACGTCCCATACTTTAAGTTACTCATGTCTCCGCTGCCCCTCAACTGTACCAGTCTGCCTGCAGTTCTTCCTACTTGTACTTTGCTCCTTGTAAATCTTTTGGTTGCTTTTGGACTAAGGGGCTCATTACAATGGCGGAATGATCGCCACCGCAGCCCCGGCAGTGGCGATTGTTCCGCCATCACAATGAGATTTACCCACCACGATATTAGGATGGTGGTGGGTATTGCGGGGGACGCAAAGTCCGTTTGACACTTTTCCGCCGGTGGCACTCGTAACGATTGCCTGGAGGGTGGGGCAGGGCCACTAATATGGTGGCGGTGCCTAGCAGGCACCGCCCGCCATATTAGGATATGGGAAATGAAAGGCCTTTCCATGGTGGCGATGCCGCATGGAAAGGCTGGCGGGGATCGGGTTATAGTGGCCCGTTGATGGCTGCCCTTGTGTCTGGGGAGGTGGGGTGCACTTGGGGGGGGTACATATGGTACCCCCTACATTTCACTGCACCAAGTGGCAGGCACTGTGTGGTTCGTGCCATGTGGTGCAGTGAAATGCTAGATATGCGCTTTTAACATCACATCGGGTGCTTCTGTCAGCAGCACCAGCCGCAATGTTAAAGTGCAGAATGCGACCGCCATGGTGGCGGTCACATCCTTATTCATGGTGCGGGACCGCCGCATGTCTGGTGGCCGGTCCAAACACCACAGGGATGGCGGGCGGACTCAGGTCTGCCCGCCATCCTAATGAGCCCCTAAATTCGTACTATAAAAGTCACAAACGTACTTGTACACATAAATATATTTTGCAAGGAGAACATGGGATGAAAACTAACCTGGTATAAATAGGATGTGCTTAATTGGCTCTAGGATCCTATGTAAGAAGAAACCCTTGTAGAAAAAAATATTTTCCAATGTACAACCCTTATATTTGAGTTTCTATAAAAATGACATAAGTGTCCCCTTTATTCTATGTGTGTGTTTACAGAATGTCTTCTACTTTCAAGTTGTCTTTTAACAATTTTTTAATGCTTTACAAAAAACATAAAAGCAAACAGACGAACAACACTGAACCTTTGCTACCTGTTATATGCTTGTGGTAGTTATATATTGTTTAACCGTAATTTTTATTGTATCTCAAAAGGGTGATGCTGTCAAAGGAGAGCAAGGAGAAAAAGGTGCAGAGGTATGTAGACTGGATTGCACACTTCTTCACATTTGCAAAATACCTCTGTGAAATGCCTTTAATTACACAGTATAATACACATATTTAACGTGTCATAGCTGATGAGGGACCTCAGAGGTAGGTGGTTACGGGTCACTTGCCCAGTAAAAGAGAAAGTCTCCTCTTGGTGTCCTCGCCTCATTTATGGAGAGTGGCAAATTAAATACTAGACAGTACAGCTTCTGAAAGTTTTCCCGTGGTGGATCCGATGCCGATGGAAGTAGGGTTGGAGCACCGACCCAATGTAGGGCATCTTATCCAGTGCTATCGCCAACCTTGGACTTTCTGTCAAGGATTGCCATGTAAACCATGGTGGCTCCACATCATTTGCAATTGTGTTATAATCCTTTTTTTTTGTTTTACAAAAACATCATATTGTACCTATCTAAACCAAACGTTCACAACATAGAGCCTTATTTAGAATGAGGGACCACCACCGAAAAGTGGTGGATGTACTGGCTGCCGTATTAAGTGTGTATTGATATCAATGGTGGACGCGGTATTCACCACTTTCCTGTGTTAGAAGAGTGATTGGGTAGACGATGGATATGCACCTGTTTAGTACACAGTAATTTTAAACCAAATTATTTTAAATGTGTGGAATGGACAAGTGGGTTATGTTAACACTATTGCAGATTTGGCAGTGGGTGATAGTGGCAGTGCTGATTCACAATAACATTGTTACATCTGAGGATAACAAAACTGTTGTGACTGAGGCAGACACCCTCCACTACGACACTCCTAGGGGCAAATGCATTCTTGAATTACTCACATTTTCGCTCCATTTTGGTATATGCGAAGCTTAGCATGCATTAAATTTGTTTACGCTGGGTAAGAAGTAATATGATTTTGAATAGTACTGTTGGAACGAGTCTTCCCAGAAAGCAAGCTTTTCATCATTCACTACAATGACAATGGGATTTCCATCATTTTGACGTCACTCACAGAATGTGCTGCCTAATTCACAAGTATGGGTGAAGATCACGAAGACAGGCATACCTCCAGTGAAGACATGACACTGTACATACAAGTAGAGTCAGAAAACAAAAATGGATGTGCCAGCTAAAACAAAATAGTTGGACTTAGTACTTTAAATCTTGTATATATATATTTTCAAACACATTAACGCTAATGGAAAATCAAATATATATATACATATAGTCCTTAAGTGACGTGCTAGGGCAGTAGAGTTGAGGACCACCGGCAGGCCGGTCCACCTTTTTTACCGCCAATCCACTGCACACTTCAATCCTACCCCGTCCTGGGGTCCATACAGTCACTCAACCTCCTTTGTTGAGCATGCCCCTTCGTTCTTAACTGTCAGCGATCCACCCTTGACTTCTATGCCGGGTGGGTGGGTGGTTTTCCGTGGCTCTGCGGCTGGGGTCCAGGGAGACAAAGAGGACTTCCCCTCTCGAGGGACAGCCTTAAATACCTAGCGGATAAGGTTCGGTTTCGTTTCTCCTTGGACACTTCAGAAACCACAACGTAACTAGGCTGTACCCTTCCTCAATCCAGCCCCCAGAGTAATGTTGGGTCACATGGCGCAACTAAGGGAGCCCCTCCTCTAGGCGAGTGAGGCTCCTGTTCAGTACTTTAAATCTTGTATATATATATTTTCAAACACATTAAAGCTAATGGAAAATCAAACATATCTATACATATATTTTGCCAACCTGAAATTTGATGTAGCAAAATTGGAATTGTACAATTAATGAATTCATAAATGGACTTTTTGAGAGAATCTGATGATGTACACTAACAAGTGCTGTGACTTTTTCCTGCGGAAGGCAGGCGTGTGAAGCTTCCTGCCTCAATGCATTGCACACGTGATATACAGAGGGATGTGTTGGCGTTGGCCATTGCAAGCCCACACAAACACACACACACACAATTTTACGTGTGTCAAATCTGAGATGGTGCAGGTAGTAGCACTCTGTGCAAAAGAGTCACCTCTGTCTCACGGGTGCAAGGTAGTTTCAGTGTAGAGCGGCTCTTTTGACCAACAAGGATGCAACTGCACCATATTTAGTTTATGTATAAGATCATGAAGATGAGTTTTCTATACATTAAAAATCCACATCTCCTGCCTTCAGCTCTGTGTGGGATTGACATTGTCAATAAAAACAAATTCGTCAGTGACAAATTTATTACTGCAATTTTTCCCATTGATGAGTGTGCTCAAGAAAGGCATTTTTTTCCTTTTTTATGTGTTTACATTTTTTCCATATTACCCTCGACGCACCCTTAGTTTATTGTGCACCGATATATTTCAGTTCTTCTAGTGTCAGACTCTTGCACACTCCTTCCTGATGTTCAATTTAGTTTTTTTATTATGCATCGCTATGTAGCTCTGCGCATGCATGCCTTTACAATGGCACGTATTGGCGCTATCTTTTGTGTTGCCTTGTATGATGCAAGCGGACGTTAAAAACATTAGTAAATGTTTGACCTGTTGTCTTATAATTGTTTTTATAAACAGTCAGTGTGGTTATTGTATATTAAAATGTTTATGGTATAGAAATCCCAAAAGAAGGAAAGCCTAACATGAAACCCATCACTTTATTTGTCAAAAGAAACACTTATTTACCCACAACTGTGTTAGTACTTCAAATGCTTTATTCTAAAATCACTTTAGCAATTTGTAATTAATTCGCATCATAGTACAACTTTCCTGATAACTCCTTATGCATAACAACCCCATTATGGGGCCTCATTTATGGGCTTTTTGCCGTAGGGCAGTGCAGCAGACCTTGCTGCTGTGCTGCCCTACAGCAAGAGAAAAGGGCAGGAATGCGCCGTATCTATTGGATACAGTGCATTCCCGTCCTTTTCCCCTGCGCTGGGCCACAAAGGGCTACAGTGCGCCAATGCAGGCACCTATACACCATGGTGCAAGGGTGTCTGCGTTGCGGGGATGATTATTTTTGTGCAGGAAGGTAAACCTTCCTGCACAAAAACAATCACAAGAGACTTCTTTTTCCTCTTTCTATAAAACGAGGAGAAATAAAGACATTTCTCCTCGTGTGCCTCCCTTACGCCTCCCCTGGGGAGGTGTAAGATTTTGGCGCTGCCTCAGACTTACGATTTCTTGTAAATCTGGGGCAGTGTCAAAAAGCCATGGCTCTTGCTGGTAATGCCCTCAGCAACACCCAGTTTCCTGCTTGAAAGGGGCACATATTTATAAGCTCATGAAAAGCCACATAACGTGGCTTTATGTGGCCTTATAAATATGCCACTGGCACATTCTGTCACCTGAATGTCCAAAAAGTGACGCTCTGGCAGCGCAAACGTTTCGGCAGGCCCTTAGGGCTTATTTACAAGCCCCGTGCGCTGCCAGTGCGTCACTTTTTTTCATATTAAAAGTGATGCACCAGCGGCGCAAGGGGCTTGTAAATATACCCCATATTATTTAACACTCCACGCATTGTACGTGGCATGGCTGTGAAATTCATTGTTAGAAATGATCCTGCAATAAAGTATGTCCAAGATACTAAATGTATTTCACAATTTTTAATCTGTCTTGGCGATAATGCTGCTGCTGTTTAAGTTACATTCCACAGATGCATTCGCTGTGTTACTCGTGGAGGAATTCACAACAGAGAGCTGTGTGGAATGCTACGGAATGCGACAAAGATCCCTTCTTGTCCTCAGTGGGCCTAAGGGGTTCACACATTGCTGCACTTGTGGGGATAAGACTGTGATTCATTCTCTTGCTGGACAGAACTCGTTTCTTAAAGCCATACATTTAGAGGAAGAGTTGCATTGTAGGAGCATTGTGTAGAAGACTAGTGAATCGCTCTGTACATTCACTCGCAATTCCCACGCCCATCATTTCAGTTCTGTTCGCATTTTTGTAGAGTGAGAAACCTAGCTTGTCCAACTCCCTCAATCTCCATCAATCATTCATCGGCTCTTTACTCTGTGACAATAACTTGGAGTTAAGTGGACCTCCTTTTATTCCATTGGCTGCATTAGAAAGCTATTGTATGCGTACATTTAGCTTACTCGTGCAGATACCATTTTTTAACTAAATACATATGTAATTCACAAGAGGTGGTTTTACCTCAACATTTTTAGCCTCCAAAACTGATGAGTTTGAGATATTTTGGAGGGTGTTTTAAATCAACGGAACTGAAGAACGTTTTCAGGATGGTTGATATTATCCAAGTGGTGTGCACCCCGAATATCAAAACCACAATATCAAGGACAGAATATCATAAATAAAATAGCCGCTAAGTAAGTCCAGATTTTCTTTACCTAACTCCACATACATATACCTATAGCACATATATCTTAAAGGTACGTAGATGTCTACTTAGCAGTAGTCATTTTTTTTTCATTCATGATAACTTTATTGCGACTATTACAGTCATAAAAGCACAGAAGTTAATAAAAAATCAACTAGACATTTCCATAAAAACTAAGATCTAAAAACCAATTACAGCATGAACCATAGTTTGGCACACAGACTACCAGTGGATTTCAAATGGTAAGACAGTTTTAGAATTATATCCAATTTTAAAAGTATAAATTAAGATATAAATATTAAAAACATTATTAACATTGTAAAAAAATGGTTAAGAAACGCTCCACGTGTTCAAAAATAAATAATACAGAGCTCACTAGATATCAATTTCCATAAGGTGCCTTCTTTTCAGCCACATTGCCTGTAGAAATTTAGAAATTGCAACCACATACATCGGGTCCATATCAGATTTTAGAATTCTAAAGAAGACATGATAATCCCTAATGCCCAAGTTCCTACACAATTGTATTAACCATTTGGATCTAGACTGCTTATATGCTGGGCAGAAAAAAATACATGAATTTCTGTTTCTTCTGCCACTCGACATCCGGGGCAAAGGTAGCGGGCCTCCTCTGACCACTTATTAGTTGTTGCAAATAGTGGCAGGGACCCGTATCTAAATTGAAGGAATAACCTCCTCATGAACAAAAGGTTTATAGAGTCTAACACCTGTTCAAATAGATAATGAGTTTTAAAATTCAAGAACCTATGAGTCAAACTCGAACCCCTGGTTGCTCGAATCAGGCTGTCCAAATTGTGATGCTTAATTTGTGTGGATAACATTTTTTTGGAAGTGGCTGAACACGACTCCTCCGGAAAATCCCAGAGATCCTCCCTACCGATGGCACGAAGCGAATCCTTCACAAAAGACAACCAAGGAATACTACCCACGGCCCCATATAACACCAATATAGCTTTGATTTCCTGCCGGTAGTGGCCCAACTCAGCTGTACTCGACAGCCGACGCCGGTATAGCAGGGGGCGGCACGAGATCAAGTCTGCTACCAGCAGGATGCCCAGGTCCACCCTAAGTGGGATCAGTGGGGTATTTGTTGGGAGGGCAGTAATACTTCTAAGAAGTTTATGTTCAGTGAGCGTCAATTTGGTGGATTTACTGTGTCCCCAAAGTTCAGCAACATACATGAAGGCCGAGCGTGCTTGAACCTTATAAAGTTCCAGGGGGGCTGATTGCTTTTAAAACACAGCCTTTCTGTACTTTCCATAGTCCCTCTATCGCCTGCGTAAGCTTTAAATTCGCCCTGTCAATTTGTGGGGCAGTAGTAATTCTATGCTTCTATATATATGCACTTACCTTTCAATATTTTATCCCTCAATATTCTGTTCTTGATATTCTTCTACCTTCATATTGTTGGTGTTGATATTCAGCAGTACAATCATTCAAATTAATTGTTTTGAGGGTGAAGACCAGTCCAAGAAGGGCGACAAACGCCAGTTGGGAGATATGCATGCACTTCTAAAGAGATTTGCTAACACTAACATTTTCGTGGCAATAAATCTACTTCTTCAGGCAGGGAGTTGGTGTTTAAGAGGGGAAATGCTCTAAACGTTTGTGCACAACACCAAATATAAATGTTTTTGTACTGATTTACTACTGTTAATGGCAGGAGGTGATCCAACTCCTGGTGGCAACTAGAAAGAAACACACCCAAACTGACAAGGGGATGTTAGTGGTGCAACGTCAAATGATGGGGCTTCCCTGCTAACGGGAAGAGGGGCACCTGAGTCTCCCATACATCACAGATATTCACTGGCCTTGGAGCGGAACTGGGGCCACCTGAAGAATTGGGGAGCTCCTGAAGGTTAGGAGACCACCTTGCGTTGCAGTGGTTCTAGGGTTCTATGTTACGACTAGGGGTGCCACCTGGCCGGTTTTATACCGGCATGACCTATATTTTAATGCCCTGCGGGAAAATTCTTTAAAGTGTGTTCTGCAGCTGCCCTAATGTCCCCTGACTGATAATTAAAGTAAACAAAACGATAGAGGCCATGTTAAAAAATGAAAAAAGACAATTTCAAATAAAGTTCTACTTAAGAAGCGTGTTTGGACCTTTGTTGAATTATCAACCAAGAACCCTTTGGCTGGTATTTACCTCTGAGAAAAGTGGCAGCCCTAGTTATGGACCTGGTCAGTCTAGGAATACCTCTTTCCTTCTCAGATGAACAGTGGTCTGTGAAAGACTCTCTACCCTGGGCCACCACCTACTCTCAAAGTGGGCCTTGTAGACTATGTCTGAAAGAGACACAAAGTACTGCTTTCTATATTTCTCTGCAGTCCTGGGTCTGCACGGTTTCAGCTCAGAGCATGCCTTTCACTGCAGCTGCTTCAGAGGGACACACATTTACTGTAGACAAGCTGAAGGCCCCCCCTTCATGTAATAACGTCTGGCTCCATGTGCTGCGGGAGCTGTGGGGTGTTTGTTTTGCCTATGTGGAGTGGGGAAAATGGGGTTTTCCATACAAAGAAATACCTTCCCTAGGAGGATAAATGTTGCCAAGTGCAATTGTAGTCATGCAAGGCAATTTTGTATGCACTGTGGTATACTAAGGAAATGATTTCTCATATTAGTAAATAAGGATTTACAGAGGTTTTTCTGGAGCATTCCTGGAAAGCTGCCAGGGTACTCCTGGGATGCTGCGACAGCCACAGGTTTCTTTGAGTACTTTTGGAAACCTTTATGATTTCTAACAGTTCATAAGTCTGAGTGAGTGATGTATGTTCACTGTGGCTCCTTACTTGTAGCAGGAAAGGGCACCCCTGTTCTCGCCTGACAGGGGGTAGATGGCCTTAGGTTTTTGGTGGTTTCTGTCTCACTGCAACCACTGTGCAATTGGAAAGTGTGTGAGGTGTATGCCACGGACTGTCACCAGTTCATTGTTTTGACTGTTTCTCCACCCTTCTTGCTTTCATTGGCTTGAATTAAACCTTTGGGCCCAGCAGGGCCCCACAACCAATAAATCATAAATCTATGCAAGGTGATAAAGTACACCAATGACTGCAAACTCTTCAAAGTATCCGCACATCCCAAACACTGACCCACACTCTTCCATCTATCCTTACAATCACCCATTGACATCCCTTCCTCCCCACCCCTCTTACGCTGGCCCTCCTGTCCAAATGCAGATTTCCACCTCACGTATCATCCAACAACCTCTGCAGCATGCCCCACTGTTGCTCCCATGTGTGCATGTCTCTGTATATATATGGATTATCTGTAGTGTAAACATTGCCAAAAAGCAGTAGAGCACTGTACGCGTACAAAGCATGTAGTATGGTCAATAACCCTACCACTCTGATCACATGTTCAGTCCTTCAGAATCACCAAAACAGCTTAATTTCCTTACCTACTCAAATGGTTTTCTACTACCTCTCTGACTTCTCCTTCTCAGTCGTCTAGCAGATAGGCTCATCAGAGGCATTCTCCAAAACCCAGGCTCGCTCCTTCATCTATGTTTGCGTTATTTTCTTTAGTGGCATCATCCTTCCTTTGGCATACACTAGCACCTCTTCATTAATGACACACAGATCTTCTCTTTTTGAACTCCCCCTTCAAGTCAGAAATGTGAGTTGTCTCACAGCCACCTGGCACATTTAGTTTGTATACTCCTGTAAAATAGAGATGATCTATTTCCAATCCCTCATCTTTGTCGACCCTGACTTCAACTCCACTTTCAACCTCTGGCTTTATGAGAAATGTAGGTTTTCAAATCCACTCTAGTTACCACCACAGCCACAAACTATTGATGAAATGTAAGATCAGCTTTCATTTGCTCTGTCACACCACCAGTTCTCTGAACAACACCTTCACATTAATAATCTTGACTATTGCAAAATTATCCTGGTGGTCTTCCACAATGTACATGTGTAGTGAAACCAAATGGTGAGGCTTTCCACCCCCACTACTGTAAACTCACCTCTGATGCAACTGTTTCCTCTGATTGTCATTAGGTTGGTTGTCTTTCAGACAGAAAACAGTCACTACATTCTTTATTTGGCAGTCCATGGCAACTCACTTTCTTACGTCTTCCTAAATGTGTCTCTGCTCAAACATTATATGTTCCTAGCCTCAACCATCTTTTCCTTCCTGACCCACTTGTGTTCCATTTATGTTTTGCCATTTAAATGTGTAGCTCCTTTCCTTTAGAACACCGTACCCACAAAATTACAAGATGAACCCTTTCTTTCCACTTTTCGAGCCTGTTCTTAAGAAATATCGTTCTATGCTTTTGTACTAGCACTGATAACTTATCCACACCATCACATTTTCTTTTGCCCTTTTCTCTGACCCTCATTCCAATGACAGCCCTATGTTACGAATTGCACATACATCAAAACCTATAATTATGTTATGCGTTCACTGTACTTGTAGGTATAGTAAGCACCATATTGCCACTGTATTATTGCATCACCCCTCCCTCCCCCAATTAGTTCAAATGTATTCTATGTCACCATTAAATTAGTTTTTTTCTAGCAGGGTGAAGCCCTGTAGCCCAGTGTCATTTCCGATCAAGATCCAGATCTCTCTCCCACTCTTATTCTTCCTCCAAGCCTTCCAGAGAGGGGAAAAGAAGATAAAAGTAGAAAGGAAAGCAATGTAATCACCTCAGCATGAAACAAAAATAAGAGGTGCTTCACTGCAACATACCCCAAGGTTCCTCTTCGGAGACGGAATTAGTGGAAATTACTCCACCCCAGGAGCCTCTTCTGCCATCAATGCAGATTTCTCATCCAGAGCCTTTCCCAGCCCCGCCGCTGCTGACACCGCTGGACTACCCTGAGCTTTGGACCCTATGGGATCATGTGGGGCTCTGTTTGGGATGCTGCATGTGAGTGCCCTCTCTGGCACCATGCACCCTCATTCCGCTAGGGAACAAGTCTGGTGCCAGCCAGAGTAGTACCACCTGCAAGATCCTCATCAGATGTACGATACAGGTGCCAATTCCGGCACCACCACTTCCACCACCACACCAGTCAACTCATTCTCCACCTCTTGATGCTCTGACCGTGCTAGTCAAGACTCATCTCTCTGCACAGACGCGGTGGGCGACCCTTGGGAATATGATCGCTAAGAGAGACATTGCACAGTTGTGGGGCTCCCGGCGGGCGCCCACGGTATCGGTATGGACGGAGAATATGGATTGGTGTATTTTCAGGGAAAAGATTGTGTATGTGGCGCGGGGCAGACCTAGGAAATGGAAGGCAATTTGGAACGCATACCGTGGAAATACATGTACACCTCCATTCGTGGAGAGCCCAGATGTCCCCCTCTCCCCCTGATCCGGCATTCTATGTCTTAGGTATTTTATGTTATCTCTGATTTGTTTCCCCACTGCCCCCCCCCCACTCCTTGTACTATTGCTCTACTGTATAACACTGTACTCAGGTGTCCTCCTCTGTGAACACATGTCCATGCGCATTGTAACTTGCCTTGTATGTTGTTGTTTTCTTCCTTTTATAATAAAAATTTAAAAATAAAAAAAAAGACTCATCTCTCTAGAAGAGAGGGTCAGGGGCTTGTAGAGGAGGAAGAAAGCAGGGTAGGTTAAGACAGCTTGCACCATTCCTAATAGCAAAAGATGCATGATGTCTTCGGATCAGATTCTGACCCTACACAGATGCCGAAGGGGCAACAAGACGCAGATGGCAGCAATGACCTGGCATATCTGTTCCCACCGCACTCTATGGAGGCAGCTGATAATCTGGCTATGTGAAATGCCAGTGGGACGGACATCTCTCCAGATATGACATAGACCCTCCTCCAGGCTCAGCCCCGGTGGAAATGGAATTGTTCCACTTAGTGCTTAAACGTTACCTGCTCTATTAGTGGAACTGAAAGTGAACATTTTTACAGAAGTCCTGCAAGCCACCTCTATGTTAGCGAATTCGCATCTACCTTTCAATGATGGAGCCTATGAAGGACGTATGGGACAAACTGAAATCTGCACCAAGATGATACAGATTGACACCAGGGCTCCACTGTTTAGTCTATTCATCCATCTCTGGAAAGTCTTGTAGTGCAGGCCTCTTCATGTGGTATGCAGAACCCGGGATCCCTTCCAACCCGCCCACCTGACAGAATCCAAGAAGTGGGAAGTGTCCAAACTGCAGGGTCAACTATAAGACCACTTACGTGAGGTTGTCCATGATGGCCAGGATGCATCAAAATACATCATAATGGTGGGTTTGGATCCGGTGGATTCAGTGGAAAAGGTTGTGGCCTTCTCTGTCTCCCTACACAGACATGTCTGATTAAGATCTATAGGTCTTCAATCATCATTGAAAGATTACAGACAATTCAGGAAATGTTGCATCTTTCAAAGGGCTTCCAAATCTGGCAGCATCAGATCATTTAAGCTGCAACAGAAGCCCCTAGTCAGGCAGTACAGGGGTAGAGGCAAGGGAGGAGGCCGGCAGTCTCGACAGCTCTCCTCCTCATCTTCCACACCACCTCATGTAGCCTCTTTAGCTCACACCTGAAGGTGCATGTACATCCTGTTTGATGACAGATTTTCTCCTTTCTGTAAGCCTAGGAAGAAGTAACATCAGATCAATGGGTATTTTAAATTTTAGACGGAGTAATGCCCTATTCGTCCAGCACACTATTCCCCACATCTCACCCCATTGGTCCATTCAGTCAGAAGACTATCTCCACATACTGCAGTAGGAGGTGGCAGCCTGCTGCAAAAAAGAGCATTATAGACGTTGCCTGAGTAGGAAATTGGGCCGTGGTGCTTGTTGGACTAGGCTCTTTCTTCAGGACTCCCAGGGGTTTGCCTGCCTTTGCTAAACCCGTTTTGTTGGCTTTTAGGACTGTGACCTTTACTCCTGCTAACCTGCGGTAAAGTGCTTGTGCTCACCCTTTTAAACAGGGTAAAATTGAAGTACATCTGATAGTCCCTAGTAAATTGTACTACATGTACCCAGGGCCTGCAAATTAAATACTACTATTGGGCTGCAGCACTCATTGTGCCACCCACTAAAGCAGAAATGTAAAGCATGTCTCAGGCCTGCCACTGCAACCTCTAGTGCAGTTTTAGTTTCCTTTTTGACCTGGCAAAATAAACCCTTTCTAAAGGATTTAAGTGTATGCGGTGCACACCTGCGAATACGTAGTTTAAACCAATGAGTGAGAAATGTGTTTGAACTATTTATCTGATCTGAAAACATGTTTTCATGTGCTACGCAGTATTTGTGGGCTGCCTGTTCCACATGTGGATAAATGCAAAAAGATCAAGCAAGCACTCACTTCAAAACTGCGTGCACTCCCAATGTAGGTTCCAAAACCTGATTCAAATTTTACATGATCAGCGATATGAATCAACAATTTGAATCAATGATAATTCAAAATGAAGCTTCAAACAAATATTAATACTTTTCAACAATTGTTCTTATTGTGTAATATAAACAAATGAAATGGAACAGAGACCATGACAATGCATCGCTTGTGTTTTTCTTCTGTAAGTCTATACATGAATTTATACATAAATCATAACATCCTGGATACAGGCACCCAACGTGGGGCTCGAACCCACGACCCTGAGATTAAGAGTCTTATGCTAAGCTAGCTCAGTTGGTAGAGCATGAGACTCTTAATCTCAGGGCCGTAGTTTTTTTGCAAAATAAACCCTTTACCAGGCCTAAACCATGCTTTGTAATGCTTATAATGCACCCCTAATGTAAGCCCTAAAGCAGTGGTCTTCACATTTTTTCATGCTGTGAGCCCCAGGGAAAAAAGCTAAATCATTGGGGCCCTGCCCTCAGAATGTTTCACAATTATGTTATTAAATTGGCAATGTATAAATATGTCTATACTTATTTACACATGGTAGTCAAGTTATGTTACCCTTTCAAAAATGCAATCAAATACATGATTGCCAAACATGCCATTCTGTTCAGGCAGGCCTTACTTACGTGTAAAAGTATCCACAGTGTGATTATTAGAAATGGGGCATGGGGGTGGGGTTTTGAAGAATATTTGGAGTCTCTTCCCTTTTTACACATACTCTCAGCTAGGTTATACTTGACAAAAGATGTTAGTGATGGCCCATTTGTTCCACTCTAAACAAAGCACTGCTAGCAGAATAATACTTCTTTTGGCCAGAGCTTAGTGTCCCCTTCGGATCCCTTGGGATCCCTTGAGGCCCTCCCTAGTCAGGCCTACCCCAGTTTGAAACCCCCTGCTCTAAAGGTTCATAGGGTAGGGTGCATGGTATTTTAAAAGTAGAACACATACTTAAGTTTTATAAGACCTGATACTGAAAAAAACCTAAAGGTGTTTTTCACTGTTGTGAGATTATCTCTACCATAGACTAACATTGGCTTACCTTATCACACTTAATAAGTGATGACTTCAGTTTTGGAACCAATGGTAAAATGCTTTTACCACTCATTCAAATTGTAATTTAAAATCCTCTCTAATGATAAATTCGGATTTTAAGATACTATTCTGAAAATGCCACTTTTAGAAAGTTGACCTTTTGTCTGCCTAAATCAAATGTGACTTTCTGCCTGCGTCTAGGGTCTCACAACAATGAACAGCTCTCCTGTGCTGTTTTTTGGATTCCTTCCTGACATAGGGACTAAAGGCCTTGTGTTTGGGGAAGGTTGTTCCTCTCCTAGGATGGATTCTCTGATGTGTCGTACTCAGCCTTCCTGAACTTCAAAGTGTAGCCTCAGGGCTATGGCCACCGCCTTCCTTACTTCTAACGGCTGCCTGCTCTGCATTTGACCACTGTAGCTCACATCTAGCCCTGACTGCCCTTTGTTACCCTACATGGTTGGAGCCCCAATCCATCGTAACCAGATAACTGCGAGTGACACTTTGTGCTTTTTGGTGCTATTTCACCTGAAATGTAAACATTCTTAACTTCGGTTCTAATGATTGGATTTATCTTATGTTGTGCTTTCAACCTATTACTGTTTGAGTGCTGCTTAAATACTTTACACATTGCCTCTAAGTTAAGCCTGACTGCTTTTGTGCCAAGCTACTAGAAGGTTGAGCACAGGTTTCTTTAGTGAATTTTGTGGTTCACCCGGACAAGGATTATGTTTATTATTTGAGTGAGGCTTCCACTCCTCTGAACTAATAAACCAAGTTCTTACAATACTACTCTCTGTACTGGTTTCCCAAGAAGGATAGTGTTTTTCATCCCATTCTAGACCTCAGAATCTGGAACTTCTACCTTTGAAAGGAAAGGTCAAGATGGTGTCCATGGCTTAGGTCCTGCTGGAGCTGGAAACAGGAGACTGGATGGTGTCCCTTGACTTTCAGGACATGTATTTTCACAGACCAATCCTGCAGTCACATAGGAGGTACCTGTGCTTTATTGTAGGTTCCATTCACTACCAGTTTGTGGTTCTCCCTACTGGGCTGACATCGACACCTGCAGTCTTCACGGTGGTCGCAGTTCATCTCAGGAGGTCAGGGATAATTGTATCCCCATACCTAGACATCTGGAATCCAGTTGACCCCAGAGGGTATTCATCACCTGCATACCACAGCATCTCTACTATTGGTCATGAGCATTTCCATCAACGTGCCCAAGTCTCACCTAGAGCACTCTCAGTGCCTCTTGTTCATAGGGGCAGTACTAGACCGACATTGGTTCAAGGCTTCCCATCTCTCCAGAAAATCCAAGACATTCATGATCTGATTCCGATCTTTTGAGAGGGGGCTTGGAATCTAGTCCAGACAGTTCTTCATGTACTTGGTCTGCTGTCTTTTGCATTGTCCTGGTCACTTATGCACACAGGCACATGAGGGCACTCCAGTAGTGCCAAGGCAAGCAGCAGTTTCAGTGTGATGGAGATCTGGCAGACATTGTGATCCCCTGGGACACTGCAGCTGATCTGACTTGGTCGGAGGAGGAGTAATGGGATACTCTTCTGCCACCCCACCAGCCTTGTCCACGAGGGTGACGGATATATCTACCCTCGGGTGGGGTGCACAGCTGGAGGAGCTGGAGATCAGAGGCCCTTGGCATCCAGAGGAGCTGTTATTACACATCAACTTGCTTGAACTGAGGGTGATTGGGCTTGCACTCAATGATTTCCTTCCTTCCCTTCTCGTCAGTCTATATATTAAGATCTTGATGTACAATACAACCGTGGTGTAGTATGTCAACAGGCAGGGAGGAGTTGGTTGTCACCTTCTCTGTTGGGAAGCACTGAAGCTGTAGCTGTGGGTGTATCAGCATGAACTTTGGCTAATCTCCAACCATATGTCTGGCTCTCTGAAGAACAGAGCTGACAGCCTGAGTTAGCATGTTCTTGCTGACCATGAGTGATAACTTCACACAGAGGGCTACAAGATAGAAGAAGTGGAGATGAGGAAGTGGTAGAACCGGGGGCCTCTAGTTGGCAGAGGTAGGTACCAATGTCCAAATAGGGACCCTTGCTTCTAGTCAGGGTAAGGGGAATACACTCTTTGGATAACCCCTGCTCACCCCCTTGGTAGCTTGGCACCAGCAGACAGGCTGATCAAAGGCAATGTGTTAAGTATTTGTACCAACACTCATAGTAACACAGTGAAAACACCACAAATGGACTCCACACCAGTTTAGAAAAATAAAGTATCTTTATCTAAACTATACAAGACCAAAATGATAAAAATCCAACATACACAGTTCAAGAATATGATTTTAAAAGAGTTCTAGGGTTTGCGTCAAAATAATCCACAGTTTCATCACGTTTAGCCCAAAGTACCTGTAGATGCGACAAAAGTTCCAAATGGAAGCTGCAGCGTTGAAAAACAAGCAATGCGTCACTCCTGAGACCCTGGGGAGGCGATGCGACAGCCCCGCTGGACACAGCGGGCGTGTTGCGATGAATCCGGTCTGTATGGTGAGGGATGCGATACCTTGTATGCATTCCGGTGCGCAGGTTCGGTAGGAAGCATCTCGCACAGGCACGATGCGACGATCTTCGGGACGGCAACGATCTCAGGTGCGGCGGCGAAGCGCGGTGGAGCGTCCACCTTCTCCTCTTTCGACCCCTCGATGCGATGGCTCTGCGACGATGTTCACAGCGACGTGATGCAGTCCGCAAGCAAGCGGTGGAACGATCTCACCCAGCGACGAAAGGCTCTGCGATGATACTCGCAGTGACAGGAGTTTTCCCGCACGGGGGCAATGCGCTCCGCAAGCGAACAATGCGTCGGTTCTTGCAGCGGCAACAGGCGCTGCGACGATCTTCGCAGTGACAGGAATTCTCTTGCACTGTGGATGATGCGCTCCACAAGCGTGAAAATTGCAGATCTTCTTCTTTTCTCCTTGTCCAGCTTCCCAAACAGCCGGCAACAACTTCCAGAGGCCCCACAAATGGATCAAGCACTCTAGGAAGGCAGAACTCACTCAGCAGAGTTCAGGGGGGAAGCTGGGGGTGAAGTTCTTTTGTTCCTGGGACTTCTTAACAGGAGGCCAGTTCTCCTCAGGCCCTTGGAGATCTCTTCAAGAAAGGGGACACAGCACACAGCAAAGTCCTTCCCCTCTCCTTGGCAGCAAAGCAACTGCAGGTCAGTCCACAAGCACACAGCAGGACAATCCTTCCTCTTCAGTCTTCAAGCTTTCTCCCTGGCAGAGGTTCCTTCTTGATTCTAGGATGATTAAATCTTCTGGCGTCTGGGTATCCCTTTTATACCAATATTTCCTTTGTTCTCTGAAGGCAGAGAGGCATTTGCCTTGTCCAAACCAGTTCCGGTCAGTCCTGGAGCACTTTGTTTACCTGACTCCTTCTTTCCTTTGAGAGAGAGGGGCAGGGTCATCAGCCGCCTAGCAGGGGGTGGAGCCAGCACTGTGGAAGGCAGGCAGAGCCCTATTCAGGCCCAGGTGCTATCCCTTCCCACCATTCAGGATGCAGATGAAGTTATTCAGCCCTGGGCTGACCCAGACAGCCTCCTGGAGCCACTCCAGCCCCTGTCACTCACAAACTAGGCAATTCACAAACAGGCAAAGGCACACAGAAAGGTCATACAAGAAAACAGCCACTTTCTAAAAGTGCTGTTTTCAAACACAGGATTTAAAAAACATATGGGTTATAACATTCTGAGTTCAGGGATACCAGATTCCGATTGTCTATCTTGCTCCTATGGGAAGATATGCAGGTAAACATTATATACATGGAGAAGTGTGGCTCACTGGTTAGAAGCGGCAGTCCCTGATGCAGAGGTCTGGCCCGGGACCAGGGTTCAATTCCCGACGTGGCAGGGTCTTGGGCTCAATGTCCGCGGACTCGATAATTCTCGCCTCGGTGCCTACTCTAATCATGGGTCCCACTCTGCAACTCTGGGCAATAGCTTGCTTAATCTCCACAATGGCCCCATTAGCGCTGGGATGCCTGGCTTCACCTTGGGGTGCCCAGTAGGGAGCATCTCACAGGGAAAGCCAGGAAGGGATCCACAGCGGTATACAGCGCCAGGATGCCCCGAGATGGGGCGGCAGTGCGCTTTACAAGTATACCTACATACATACATACAGCATTCCCCATTCTAGCCTGTCGGCTAGATAGCCTTTTAATAGTGAAAAACGAAAATGGCTGTAATTCACTATCAGAGCATGTCACCCACACTAGTACATGCTCTACCTTTCAAATACACTGCATCCTGCCCAGGGGGTTACCTTGTGCCTTCCATAGGGGTGTCCAATATGTAAAGAAAGGGAAGGGTTAGGCTTGGTCAGTGTGGACACTGGTCACGTCAACATGGCAGTTAACAACTGCGCACAGGCACTGCGGTGGCAGGCCCGAGACACCATTTTAGAGCTACTCATGTGGGTGGCACAATCAGTGCTGCAGGCCACTAGTAGCATTTGAATTACCAGCCCTGGCACACTCAGTGCACTTTACTAGGGACCTACTGGTAAAACAAATATGCCAATCATGGATAACAAATCATAATAACAATTTATACAGAGAGCATATGCACTTTAGCACTGATTAGCAGTGGTAAAGTACCCAGAGTCCTATTGCCAACAACCAAAGGTCAGGAAAAATAAAGGAGGAAGAAGCAAAAAGTTTGGGGATAACCCTACAAAAAAGGCCATTTCCAACAGGAAGTCTAGTGTGCGTAGGTATTTTTTTATTGAAAACTGTGTCATCAACGGAAACCTATCTTTTATGGTTTAAAAATAACCATGACCGTCTTTTTAGAACCAGATTTTGATTGGACCTCTTTCAGTATCTTTTAGCACATCCTTTTGGTGCATATATAGGGCAGTGCCTCCCACTCTGTGGCTGCAACGGAAAGTCTCCACTGGATATGATGCACTTTTTAATGTTTTGTAGTTTTTGCGAGGTACCCAGAAAGTCTTTTATTAGCCCTATTCTTAGAGAAGTAAGTTTTAGGTGGGTTAGACCTGCTTTTATCTTTTTACAACTGTTTTCAAGCCATTCAGTATTGTATGTTCCTAGCTTTTTAAGGGCTGCTCTTAGGGTTAGGTCCACCTGTGATTAACCTTTATGGACAATTGCCTGTTATTGTGCTAACATGAATCAGGTTTAAATATGATCCAAGTTTACAATTTTGTATTTTATGGGATCGTGATCGACAGCTTTATTGCTCTTGATATAGCCTGTACGACCAATTTTGTACTTTGTGGTGCTTCGATGATGTCGTTTCATATTTTTGACACTTTTGTTCTTGCAATAGTGCTTGTTTTTTAACCTTGTATTTATGGGCCCATGATGGTCACACTGTACTGTTTTTCCTCGGATGGTGACTTTTAATTGTGTTTGTTTGACTTTTATGGTTATCTGTGCAAAAACCGAATAAAGTGTTAGTGATGATGTAAAAACCTTTGCAGATATTAGCTGCATTTTGCGTAATCACCCAAAAAAGGGGAAACTTTTGTTTGGGATGATAAACATTGTCGCTTTTGCGTCAAGATGTAAGTCCAAAGTTGAAATGAATAACTCTGTGATGGAGAAGGAGGCATTAGTGTGCTACTGAACGGAAAACGCTTCAAGTTCTTTTCATGCAGTCTGCCATTCACAATTTGTACTAATCAGATACCTCTTACCTTCTGTTTCCAAGAGGATAAATAACGGCACACCCCGCATTGCTAATTGGATGTTGAGTTTAGATGGATTTTTGCTTTGAAATAGAGTATGTTTGGGGAAATCAGAATCAACCGGCTGATTTCCTTTCAAGGTTATCCTTTCAGAAATTTGAGGTTGAGAAAAAACCTTGACTTTTCCATACCTGAAGCAAGGGTTGTATGACAGTACAACGCGGGCTATTACCACGCGTGCCATTACAACGCTGTTTCTACAACGCAAGTCCTGTAAGCGCTGGATAGTGGAATATTTTATTTTCTATTCCAACTCCAGCCCACGTTACAGTAGGGAAGGTGTTGGAATAGAAAATTAAACTATTCCCTATCCAACAGCGCCCTCCAGCGCAAGTCGTTGAAATGACTTGCGTTGTAAAAGCAGCGTAGTAATGGCAGCGCTTGGGAATGCCCGCGTTGTAAAGGTTGTCCCCCGAAGCAAGTGTACCTGCCATATATGAGTCTTAACGGGGTAAAATATGTTCTGTTCTCCATTGTATCAGGAGTTACTTCAGCAAGGGTTAACCTGTGAGGCGTAGTGATTTGGACAAAGAGTTTAGGGATTTTTGGGAAGTAAGAATTTAACTCAACATCCATGACAATGATGTAATTTTCTGAAATGACAAAATGATACCTCCCAAGGATTTGTGGGATACGATTGCTGATCTTTCCCATGAAGGTCATCTAGGCAGGAGTTTCAACTAAAATAAAGCCAGGTGCACTTTCTGGTTCAAAGGATGGATGCATTAATTGAACAAAAAATAAAGGATTGTTTATGTTCCTCCTTAAGTGATGAAAGCAAACTTGCAGGCAGAGCTCCTTTGTGGCTTGTGTCAGTGCCTGAAAAACCTTGGGATAAACTTGCCCTTGATATTATTGGTCCAATTGATACACTAGGAATGTGCAACAAAATCATATTTATTTTAATTGATTACAATCGTTATTGGATTTTCACTAAAATGTTGCATTACACTACTACTGAAGACCTTAACGATTTCTTGTGGGACAGTTTTTGCATAGAACGAAACCTTCCACATTTTTGAAGGACAATGGAGACCAATTTACAACTCAAGAAATTAAGAATTTTCTAGCAGATATTTCTATTAAACATGAGAAAACATTTCTGTACTACCCTAGAGCCAGTGGGTTAGTTCAAGGGTCAACCATATGTTAAAGACAACACACAGGTAGCAGTTGCCAACGGTTTAAGTATGGGGAAATTATTACACAAGCTTCTGTGGTCATATTACACAGCACCAAACCTAAACACTGGAGTTTTCCCATTCAACTTACTTAAGGGAGGGAATCCATGCACAGAGCTTTCTCCATTCTGTATTGGTGAGGGAAAAAGAATGGGGTGCCGCTCGCTGAGAGGAGCTGGACTTTTGTGTTTGCCTGCCACCTTTGGACCCTGCTGTTGAGGTGAAACTGCGTTAGGGGAAGAGGTTGCTTCACGGAGGACGGGACTGCGAGGCCCACCAGGCTGTGCGTGAGTCACCTGGCACACCTGCCGCCTCTTCCCGTGTCTCCGCCCCCCTGGCTCCGCGCACTTAAAAACTCCTCGCGGCCCCCGCTTCGCGGGAGCCGCTCGCTGAGAGGAGCTGGACTTTTGTGTTTGCCTGCCACCTTTGGACCCTGCTGTTGAGGTGAAACTGCGTTAGGGGAAGAGGTTGCTTCACGGAGGACGGGACTGCGAGGCCCACCAGGCTGTGCGTGAGTCACCTGGCACACCTGCCGCCTCTTCCCGTGTCTCCGCCCCCTAATTAACGTTCCGTGTAAGAACTGCTGAAACAACGCGTGAGCGGAACGCGTGTGCGGGACAAATCCCGGGACAAAGCCCGGACTAAGGGCGGACCCTCTGAGACCCTCCGAGAACCGAGGAAACTGGACTGGGCACATCTCCTTGTCCTACAGGTACTGATTGCTCTGCCATTGCCCACTACTGCCTTGACCTTTTTGCTTCGTCAAATTCTGTTTTGTAAATGTCTTCTTTAAACATAGACCAGCCTACGTTTGACAAACAGGGTGTGTTGTTAAATGGAACCTTGGATAATTACTTTTCCAAATCATCCCCTGATATTGCAAGAGAGATCATCTTGGTGGAGCGGCGGGCGGACCGACGCCGTTCCGTGGAAAGTATAAAAAATGGGTCAGTTTTATTGTCATTATCTCCCGTCACTGGTTTGACCGACACTGACATTGAATTAATACCTAATGAGTCGACTAATTTACCAGATAACCAGCCCTTGGAAGCAAATGTGGTTGTGCTCACACCAAATATGTTATCCAAGGTAGACGCGAACGGGTTATCCTCTACTTCTCAAGTAAACAGTCCAAGTACACTGAAGGGAGATGTTCTGCTACCAGTGAAAATACTCCGCAATAGGGCTACAAAACAGATACCCTCGCAAAAAATCTATGGACCACCACCGATTAAAAAACAGCGGAAAAGGGGGCACCCGTTACAACCTAAGTTGAGTTGTCGTGATTTTGGCAAAAAGGCGATTAACGTTGTGAAGGAATCCTGTACTCTACAAGTAGAATCCGAGGAGATCCCTATATTACCTTCATCCTCAACCCAGTCAAATTTGCTGACAGACAAGGAGGACAGTATGGACACTAGTGGGGTTGTCAACGTACCAACTGAGATCAAGGGTTCTGTGACACTATTTGATATAGAGAGTTTAATTAAATCTTACTCTGCAAGTATTTTGGAGAGGGTGATGGAAGTGGAATGTAGGTTGTGTAAAATTGAGCATGCACTAGGAAGTAAGGACGTTGTAATTGACTCCGGTCCAAACGACGTAGTTAATACAACTTCAAACAACGTATTACAAAACACACTAATTCCAGCTCAAAACCCCAAACTTATTCCAAATCCCATACCTATTCCTCCCTCAACTGCACCTACCTTCAAACCTATGGGGAATACGGTGATAGCGACTGTCCAACAACACCCACCTCCTAAACCTCCACAACAAAAAATTGTTAATCAACAACCTTTAAATGTTACAAACAAAACCCATGGTAACACATCTAATATACTTTTGGGGAAACCAACAAGGGAGGTGGGGGAAAACAGACATACCTGGGGGAAGCCTAGAAGGACTCCTCTGCCCGAACTTCCACCAGAGGCTGTACCCTATGTGGTAGTTCTAACAGGTGTGCCTGTGCTTGGTCACAATAAGAGGGAGGGTTTCGCCCAATTAAAAAATAAGATTATGCATTGGCTGAGTATTTATAGGCCAATTGCAAATCATATTAATGGTGAAATTGCCCACGTTCGTCGTCTCCAATGGTTGGGGGGCAGAACCAAAGACATTGAAGGTGACATAGTGGTGGTGAATTTTAGAGACCCTAATGCTGTCCAATTCATATTGAATTGGCAGACAGGAAGCTCCAATAATACAATAATCCCTAAACCACTAACATACTTTTACCCTAGGTCAGTGGTGTTTCCATCTCAGCACCACCCGCCCCAGTACCATCCCTTACAGCATACACTTCAAACTCAGTCAAATAACCATTTTAGTGTACAGAATGCTGGGAGCAATCAATATGCTCTGTATTCCTCTTCACTACAGAATGCTAACAATATGCGTTATGCACCTTACCCTGTGGAAGCCCCAGACTCTATGGGATGGAATTACGCAATGGCTAGCGCATACAATCCCCAGAAAGGAAGGATGGATCACCTAAAACCCTTCACCCCTCTAGAAACCTTTAATAGGTTTGACATCTTTAGCGGCTTAGATGATTGCGATTGATGCTATTTGATTCGGGGGGATGAGGGGCCAGATACAACGTTTTTTGGTGATGTGGGCATTGTTAATATGCCTGACGTACTGGTTAATACTGTGTCTTCTTGTTTGGATAAAACTGTACTTCACGATGTAAATGTATTCCATGATGTAAATATTCTAGAAGAGCAGGTATTACCCACAACCATCTTGAGTAACAACCCAACCGTAGAAGTACCTACCTTGGTAATTCAACCTGTGCTTCCCACTAACTATGAAGAGATGCCTAGGGCTCTTTCTGAGAGGCCACTAACTCCTAAGAAGTCGATCAAAATGGTCTGTTGGAATATAGCTGGAGTTGCAAAAAATTTGAGGGATCCGGAGTGGGCAAATTTTATAGAGTCTTTCGAACTCTGTTTCTTTCAGGAAACATGGGCAGTGGAGACGCCCCATAGGGTGGGTTACAAGACCTATGGAATTGGCGCGACACCCTCTAGAAGTGGAAGGCCGTCAGGGGGTCTTTTGATATGGGTGAAAATAAACTTAAAGGTAAAAATTGAGGAGATACCCACAAATTCTGTAGACATATTAGCTTTAAAAGCTACAGTATGTAACGGGAAGAACTTATTTCTTGTAAATGTCTATAACAGGCCTTTACCTTCTTCTGGAGAATCGCCAACTATTGCAAAATTAGATTGCTTCTTGAATAGATTAGATTCCAGGGATGATTTCGTTATCCTGGCTGGCGATTTAAATTGTAATTTTGAACCAGTTTCGGGCCTTAGCGAAATCTTTGATGAGGAAGACCAGGCAAACAAAATCCCTATTTTGGAGAATGTTAAATCGGTTAAATGCTCAACATTGGGATTACAACTGATTAGTTTATGTACGGAACACTCTCTTAGGGCTTGCAATGGAAGGTTACCATCCGATAGCTCTAAGAAACCAACATTTACCAGGAATAACTATAAAAGTAACTTAGATTTTGTTATTGCTTCTATTCCTCTCTGGCCAAATCTCCTGGACCTTGAAGTAATGGAACGGTTTGAAAGTGATCATTTCCCCCTAAAATTGACGTTAGATGTCTTACTTTTTAATAATATGGTTGAGCAATGTACAACTGAGGAAAGTGGCGTTAATAACCCTGAGATCCATATTAGTAACAACAGAAGATCTCTGAAATGGCCATTCATACTGGACCACAGTGACATCCTTAGTGAAATATATTCACTTCTGGCTGGGACCTTTGGACCCTATTTAGCGGCAATGGGTGAGGATGAAACCAAAACTTCATTCCTGCCAATACACCAATTTTTTTTTTCTGATTTACGATTACTAGTTACCAAAATGCCCAAAAAAACCCAACAGAAGATCCAGAATCTGTCCCATAGTAAGCCATGGTATGACAGATCCTGTAGAGAGTTATAGAGGGAATTATTAATCGCAATTAAGGCCAAATCTCCATTAGATGTAAAAAAAGCAAGGAATAATTATAAAGCTGTTCAAAGGGCCTCAAAGATGGCATGGGAGGAAGACAAATGGGCCGATTTGTTGCTAGCCGCCAGATCGCGCGATAATGTGGCTTTCTGGAGGCTGGTCGCAAACGGGAATCACGTAGGTAGGGTGGTCAAGGACGTTTTTTTGGACGAGCAAACTTGGGTCACTCATTATACGAATTTATACAAAAAATACGATGACCCAAATATGGACACGGATGTGGCAAACTACGAATCTCCAGTAGACCAGCTGGTTTTTACTTTAGGCGAAACAGAGCTGGCAATAACCCAAATTAAATCAGGAAAAGCCCCAGGCTTGGATAAGATCCCGGGGGATTTATACAAGCATGACCTAGGAGTATGGGTACCCTATATTAATTATTTGTGCAATACATTTTCTTGCACTTTAGAATTTCCTGAAAGTTGGAAGGGAGCGGAAATTGTTTTAATCTTTAAAAAAGGAGATAGGATGGACCCATGTAATTATCGGCCAATAAGTTTAATGGATATCTTACAGAAAATTTACTCACGACATATTTTATTACGCGTGAGTAATTGGCTAGATGAAAATACAATTCTGACCAAATTCCAAGCTGGATTCAGATCTAAAGTCAGCACAATAGACCAGATTTTTAGATTCTGCTGCCTCTATTGGAAGTACGTGGTGATTAAAAGGTGTCATTTATATGTTGCCTTTGTTGATTTAAGGGCAGCATTTGATCTGGTGCCTCGCAATCTCTTATGGAAAACTTTGAGTGCAGCAGGCATGCCAAATAATCTTGTCACTCAGATTAAAGAGCTGCATGTAGGGAATTTCGCGAGAATTAGATGGGGCCCAAATGGTGAACTAACTCAAAAGATACCCATCGAGCGTGGAGTCCGCCAGAGCTGCGTCCTGGCTCCTACGCTCTTCTCCCTCTTCGTAAATGATATTCCCTCCTTTTTAGAGAGATGCAAAAATGACTCTCCTAAATTGAACGGCGAAAAGGTGACATCGCTACTATTTGCTGATGATACCATTTTGATTTCCCAAACGAAAAATGGCTTACAGACATTATTAGATACTTTTAATGAATATTGTAGCCAAAAGGGGTTGGAAATCAATGGGAAGAAGACCAAATGTATGGCCCTAAATCCGATAAAACCAGATAAGGGCTGTTTAACATTAAATGGTGAAAAATTGGAATCAGTCCCCCATTTTTTATACCTGGGGGTGACTTTGGATTCAAACTTTACCTGGAAAGCCCAAATGGATAAAAATAAATTAATCTTTGCTCAGAATGCTAAACCAATTCTTAGGGAGCAAAGTCTGAGCACTAGCAAAGCGGTGTCCCCAGTGATGGAATTATTTAAATCCAAGGTCCAATCATCAGTCCTTTACGGGGCAGAAATATGGGGTCCCGGTTCCAAGGAAACTTTTGGTGTCCTAGACAACAATTTTATGCGAAGTTTGGTAAGGGTTCCGAGAGGTACTCCATTAGTGCCCTTGGAATTGGACCTAAACCTCAAAAGAACCGATCACCAAGTCTTGATTCGACCCTTAATGCTGTGGGTTAGATTATGGCATGTTCCTGAACTTCAAGACTATAGAGACGGGCTAAAAGAAGTTATGATACTTGACAGCCAGGCTGCCACCCCATGGCTAAGGCATATTAAGACCTGGTTGAGTAATATAGGACTGAAACATTTTTGGGAGAACCCTGAGCAATTACCCGCCAACTCCAAATTAGTTTTAAAAAGGGCCTTTTGGAGCTTCATATTAAACAGGACTGTAAGCAATAGAACTAGTGGGACCTTAGTTTCAAAGTTCCTAAATTTTAAGGACGAACCTCTGTACGAGATTTTTATGGATGAAATAGAGCCCCCACTTGCCAAAACGTTATTTTTAAAGCTTAGATATGGAAACTTATTAATTAAAACTACTTTGGCTCGTTGGGCTAGGAAACGTGATGTAGCAACCCCAGAAATGGATGAAAATTGCTGTATGTGTGATCATAACCAGATTGAAAACGAGCAACATATCCTCCTTTTTTGCCCTTTTTACGCTCAGGCAAGAAAGAGATGGATTAAACCCATTTGCCTACTTTTAGGCTTGAGGTCATGTTCACAGGCTCTGAGAATCCTAACAACAAACACATCTCAACAGATAATATTTAGTGTCAGTAGATTCTTACTTTCTATTTTTTATCTAAGGAAAAAAATGGGGCATCAATTGTAACTGAACTATTTGCTTGGAATTGATAAAGTGGTCCATTCTATGACTTGTGAATGTATTGTTTCCGCTCCAATTATTTCCCAACTGGAATTGCATTTTTTAACTAAAGTTTTTTATGTAATGATACGTTTTAGCTCAATGAAATGTAATGTAAAGTATGCATTGCTCTTTTATGGCATTTATGCCGAAATAATGAATTTAAAGAATGCCTGTAGGCCATGAAACATCTAAAGACAATGTAAATAAATAATAATTTCTTTATTCGGAATTTCAGTATCAGAAATCCATAAAAGCAGTGTTAATACATAAAAAGGAATTTTTAAACATGAATTTTACAGTGAGAAATAATTTCATAAACCATTGCTTTACAGATTTTTTCTGTGTCTGTATATACATTTAAAAAAATGAATAACATGATAACAGGTCATTTCAGTGTCCAAGCGCTGTAAACTCAACATAGCAGGACGACATTGCTTAAATCCCCAAGATTTTAATAAAGTCAATAGCCAAAGTTTGCGATGTTCATGATAAAATTTGCAGAACAAGACTGTATGTAAAGTAGTTTGTGATGACTTTTCATCGCATGGACACAGAGGTAAAGTCGTATCCCATGCGTTTGCTACTGGAAATGCTACTAGCCTGTGAAATAGGTTTAATCTGAATCTTACCAGGAGAAAGCGATCAAAAGTACTGATTTCAAGATTTAAGTAAGGCTGGATGGAAAGTGTGGATTGAACCATTACAGCGTGTTGGACCGACGGTTTTCCTGCTTCGATTTGTAGTCTCAAATTTTGCAAATGTCCCAGGGCTAGTGTTTGTAGTTGTTTTTTGGTGAGTTCACTAATTTTTTCGGGAGTTAAATAATATTTTTCGGCCCCAAGGTCAATAAAAAAGTTCCTGATGTAAGCTAGCCATTTTATTTTTTGAGCATGGTCCAGTGTCATGGCATCTGCCACTATTGTCTTAGTAAGGGCGTTTTTTTCTGAGATCCAGATACGGCGCCATAGGAGTAGCGGTTGTATTCTTGCCAAGTCCTCAATGTATGGAACGCCTAGTTCGACATGACATGCATACGTAGAGGATCGCTTTGGGGCCATTAAAAGGAACCTCAGGAAATAATTTTCAGCGATTTGCAGGGAGGATACATCCATATGCCCCCATACACTAGCTCCATATAGTGCTGTTGATTGGCACTTCGCTCTATAAATGGCTAGTAATTCCAGGGGCGGTCGTTTTCCCAGTTTTTGTGAAAATGATATCAAAGCCGCTATTGCTCTCTTAAAGCAATGTTTCCTTGCTTCCACTGCCTTTTTCTAGGACAATTTGTTGTCTATTGTAATACCCAGGTAACAGTATTCAGTTGCAAACTCAATTTTTTGATTATTGAGGATTAAATCTTTGGGGTGTTTTCTCCCAGCACCTGCCGTCATCACAAAGGTTTTTTTCACATTTATGTGAAGATCTAAAGTGGCCATGAAAAGAGAATATCTATTGAGTATCCTCTGAAGTTCACGGGGAGTCCGTGCCAGCAAGACAGCATCGTCCGCATAGAGCAGAGCGGGTATCGGGCGTTGTTTTGCCTGTGGGAGGTCCTGGGCATCCCTCAAAAGCTCAACCTCCAAGTTGTTAGTATAGAGGGAGAAGAGGAAAGGGGCCAGGACGCATCCTTGCCTGACTCCGCGCTCTACTCTAAGGGGCGCTGACAGCTCGCCTTTTGTACCGTAGCGGACTCTAGCAGAGGGTTTGGAGTACATTTCTCTCAGAAAATTCAAAAGTAGTAGATCGACTCCCATTTGTAACAAGAGGGACCACAATTTGGAGTGAGAAACGCAGTCAAACGCGGAGGACAGATCCACGTAGATCATATATAGTTTGTCCTTCTTTGCCTGTATGTATTTTCCAATGATGATCGAGAGGTTAAGGGCTTGTTCCACAGTTCCGAACCCTTCCTGGAATCCGAATTGCAACTCAGATAGGATACCTCGCTGCTCCACCCATTTTTGAAGTCGCTCCAGGATCATCCTGCCTGCTATCTTTCCCAAAGAATCCAATAGAGATATTGGGCGGTAGCAGGCGGGGTCCTGGCGGTTGCCCTTCTTGAAGATCGGTACCATCAGAGACCTTGTCCAGGACTCCAGGATTTCTTCTTTAGCGGCTGCCGTGAATACCCTGGTAATGATAGGAGCCCAGAGATCTATGTTGTATTTAAAAAAGTCTACCGGAACTCCATCCGGTCCTGGAGCTTTTCCGTTTTTGCTTGATTTCAGGGCTAAAAGGACTTCAGACATTTCGAAGTCTATTTGGATGGGGTAGGATGGGACCACTAAGTTTATATCTTCATTTTCTTGTTCTGTTGGTTGTTTTTGGAAAATCTTTGAAAAGTGTGATACCCATTCTGACTCATCTATTGCAACTTCAATTTTTGGAATTTTATCGTCAGCTAAGAACGGGGCTCTCACTACTTTCCAGAAAGCCTGGCTGTTTTTTTCCTGGGCATTAGAGTGGAGCTCATCCCACAAAGCTTGCTTTAACTCCGCCTTTCTCTTTTTTCTGATGGCAAGGTATTCCTTTCTTAGTGCGGATATAGCCTGGGGGTCCCTTTCATCTTTATTTAGTGCTATTTTGAGGTTTGAGTGGGCCTGCGTGCATTCATGATTAAACCATCCTCTGATTTGTTGGGGGCCTAATTTGTGTTTTACTGTGAGTAAAGATTTTATTTCTCCCATGATTTGGGCAAAGTTGCTAAGAAGTTCCTCATCTTCGGTCTGTGGGTCTAGACACTTCTTAATTTGGGGATATGCCAATTTTATCAGATCTTTAGTAAGTTCCCCTGGGTCTACTTTTCCCCATTTTATTGTATACCCATTTATTTGGCCCAGATTTATATTACCCTGGGTCAATGCAGTAGCTATTGTCACAGATAGGGATTGTTGACAGTTTAAGAGCAATTCCAATTTAAGGATGGAGTGATCACTTAAGATGTTAGGTAAAACTTCAAACTGATTGACTCTGGTTTGTAAGCTAGCCGATATTATAATTTAGTCAAGTGTGGTACTAAAACCCCTTCCTACATATGTCGGTTCTAAAGAATTAGTACTATCAACTGGGGTATTTACTACTTGGAGATCCAGATCTGATAGAATCTCGTTCATTATTCCACCCATATTATTATGATGAAAATGAGTAATGAAGTTACCTTCCTCTGTCATCATTCCCGCAAATTTTTTCTCCGGTTGGGTGCAGTGATGCAAGTTGAAGTCCCCTGCCCATATTATAGATGGTGATCCCTTAGCTCCTTGTTTCTGCCTTAGGATGGTTAGTTTCTTGTGCAAGTGTATCAACACTTTCTGGAGCTGTGATTCCTCGAGATTATTGTAAAAATTAACGAGGACAACAGACTCATTTCTGGGTAGGGAAAGAGAAATAATCTGGAAGTTATGTTCCAGTTCAATAGTGCTTAGTTTAAAATTTTTGATGGTATTAGAAATATAGATAATTAATCCACCCTTTGGCCTACCCTATTGTCCCACTAAAGCTGGGGAGAAGTACGTCTTGTAACCCAACATATGGAGTACTGTTGGCGACCATGTCTCCTGCAGGCAGACTATTTGATGTCCGTCTACAGAGTGCATGATACTCCCATCCTCAACCTTTGGCCGTAATCCTGCGATGTTCCAGGAGATCACGGTCAAAGATAGAGGGCCGTTGTTAGGGCTGTTTTCCATTTGTGGTTTGCCAACAGTAACGGGGTAATCAGAAGTTTGAGGATTATCTGGAGTTGGGGGATTGTCTGGGAGTTTGAGGGCCTGTTCATCTGGCTGTGATGGTCAGTCCACGCATTCTAAACCACTGTACATATTTGTTTGTGGTATTCCATTCCAACCCTCCCAACGTGGTTCTTCTCTATAATTTCTCCACTGCTCTTGCCCTCTCCACTCTTCCCTTTCTCTCCCTCGATAGCGAGGGCCCACTGTATACCAGGGTCCATCATTTTGTGAAGGACCGTTCGAAAATCTGGGTGGGTAGAAAAAAGAGAGGCGTTTTATGCCTATCCCCCCATTTAGATTCGAATCCCCCTCTGCACATATATATTTCACTATTCTAGGGTCCTCAAAGGTAATTAAAATACAATCGCCCTGTATTGTTTTTTTACCATGTCCAACCCAGGGAGCTCTTCTAACCATTAGAATTCGGGTAGAGCAGTAAGCGGGTGCTGGGCGATTTATAGTAAGCCAATGTTGTATCTTGTTTTTTAAGGACCAGTTTGGTTCAGGTTTTTGGTCTGTCAATTCTGGGACACCGGTCAGAATAACAACAAATGGGCTCGCTTCTGGTGGAAGAGTTACTGGTCGTGTATTGCCCTGTTGTTGTCTCTCCCTCTCTCGATATATTTGGGGTTGTCTAGTTTGGGGTTGTTTATTCTTCATATCTGTGGTGATGGTATTGCAAGGAGTACTATTTTTTTCAGATAGGGTATTTACAGATAAAATCTCTTCTGTGTTTTTGTTAGACGCTATCATGGTTGTGGGTTTTGGTGCTGCTGTGAGCACAGGGGTCAAGCTTTTTGCTTGAGCCACGGGGATTAGGTTTAACGACTTAGGCACCCCGGGCTTCTGTACTTTTGGTTGCTCTTGAACGTAATTAGGGTTATGCTTGGTCTTCACCAGAGCTGAGAGTTCGACTATAGTTTTTTGTAAATTGGCCAAAGTGACCTGAATCGGTGCAAGAGTTTTCTGTAAGAGGTCACCGATTTTGACTAATAAGTCTGTGTTATAGTTATGTTGATGTTCCTTTGTTGGCGAAACCTCTGATGCCAACACTGAGGTTGTAAGAAGTGAGTCATCGTGTACTTGATGTATCATTGCAGGGTACCTATTCAGATTTTCCGATGTAGGGGGGCTGGGTGGGTTCCCTGTTTCTTCTATTGTAACTGGGGTTGCTAGAGTCGGTACTTTGCTTGTCGCTAGCTGGTTCCTTTTCCTTATTGCTCCCTCTCTCCTCCCTCTAGCCTGTCTTACCTCTTCAGGGGTGGGATGTGATACTAGGTCTGGGGTTTTTTCTAGGTCTGTATCGGATGTTAGTTGGGATTCTGAGAGTTGTGACAATTTTGAGACCGATAAATCCACTATGTTTGGAAGACTCTGTCTTTTATCATTCCCGCCCTCGCTCTGTCTTTGATCCCTTTGAGGGACCGGAGTTCTAGCTGTTGCCAGATGACCCATTGAGGATCTTCTAGCCTCCAGGAGGTCTTGGGATACTCTCCGTTCCATAAGTGTAATGCTCTGATCTATAAAAGAGTTTGCTTTTGTGATAAAGCTGTCTAATGGGCCGGTTAATGGGCCTTTTTTTGCCGCAGTCTTACTCCTGGATCCTCTAGGAGACATACCTGTAAAGTGGGTGAAGCTGTATAATCAGTTTGTGAGGTAGAGTTTAGGGGGGTGGCCCAGCCCGGCCCTAACCGGCCTCGAACGGCCTAAAACGGCCCGCTCTTAGCCCGGTCTTCGCCCCGAGCTGCGTCCCGCGCTGCGGGAGTACTGATCCTAGATGTAGTAAGCGTAGAGGGCGGTGGGCGGGCCAACAGGGAGAGCGGACCGGAAGGTGTCCCACGGTCACGCAGGGACTCCTGGGCAATGGAGTCCCTGCAACGCTCGCAGCCCCGCTGAAGCCTCGCGCCCAAGCCCAAGTCCTCCTCAGTGCCGGTATCAGTATCCAAAGGTCCAGCCCCTTGCTCAGTCGACGAAGCGGCACCCGCGGAGCGGGTGCGGCGAGTTTCGCTGGGCAGTGGTGATATCGCAAGACAAGCGCCTTCGGGTACAAGCGCTCGAACAGCAGTTAGTGGCGTCCCAGAGAGAAAGTAGAAACAGGGGTTTAAAAACCCTCCAATGGGCGGTGGGCGGGCCAACAGGGAGAGCGGACCGGAAGGTGTCCCACGGTCACGCAGGGACTCCTGGGCAATGGAGTCCCTGCAACGCTCGCAGCCCCGCTGAAGCCTCGCGCCCAAGCTCAAGTCCTCCTCAGTGCCGGTATCAGTATCCAAAGGTCCAGCCCCTTGTTGAGTCGACGAAGCGGCACCCGCGGAGCGGGTGCGGCGAGTTTCGCTGTTTTGCTGTTCGCTGTTCGCTGGGCAGTGGTGATATCGCAAGACAAGCGCCTTCAGGTACAAGCGCTCGAACAGCAGTTAGTGGCGTCCCCACTAAAGACAATGTGCTAAAGAACCAATGTAAATACAAATAATGATATGAATTAAAACATGGTGCTAACAGGCAAAGTTGGTCAGTGAGTGACTGAGTTATGGAGAAAAGGCTTGATAGAGAGTGTGGTAAGGTGAACAAATTCTACAAACCTATGGCATTGTTCTGTTTAAACGGTGTACAGTCATAATATCGAGTCAATTATTTCGACTGGACAGAATATCGAGTAAAAAATATAGAATGGACATAATATCGACTAGACATAATATAGACAACAAAAATATCGACTAGAGAAAATTAATATCGAATAGAATGGACATAATATCGAATCAAAAATATAGAATGGACATAATATCGACTAGACATAATATAGACAACAAAAATATCGAATTTAAGGTAAGTTAATAATAATTTTTATTTTTTGTGTAATATAAGTCTGTAGCGGGTTGTGGGTTTATAGGGGAATAGGGTGGGAAGTAATTTAATTCTAATTAATTAAATATGTTAATTTATTTATTGATATATATTTAGAATTAATTGTTAATTAATTATTAATTGGTAATTAATTAAAATATAATTGGTAATTAATTATAATTGATTAATTGATAAATATTTTAATTTTAGTAATTTATTTTCTGTAGCGGGTTGTGGGTTTATAGGGGAATAGGGTGGGAAGTAATTTAATTATAATTAATTAAATATGTTAATTTATTTATTGATAATAATTTAGAATTAATTGTTAATTAATTATTAATTGGTAATTAATTAAAATATAATTGGTAATTAATTATAATTGATTAATTGATAACTATTTTAATTTTAGTAATTTATTTTCTGTAGCGGGTTGTGGGTTTATAGGGGAATAGGGTGGGAAGTAATTTAATTATAATTAATTAAATATGTTAATTTATTTATTGATATTTTTTTTAAATTAATTGTTAATTAATTATTAATTGGTAATTAATTAAAATATAATTGGTAATTAATTATAATTGATTAATTGATAAATATTTTAATTTTAGGGTTCAGGGTCAGTTTTCAGTTTTTGGGTAAAGGGGTATTTTTAGGGTTCAGGGTCAGTTTTCAGTTTTTGGGTAAAGGGGTATTTTTAGGATTCAGGGTCAGTTTTCAGTTTTTGGGGTAAAGGGGTATTTTTAGGGTTCAGGGTCAGTTTTCAGTTTGTAGGTAAAGGGGTATTTTTAGGGTTCAGGGTCAGTTTTCAGTTTTTGGGTAAAGGGGTATTTTTAGGGTTCAGGGTCAGTTTTCAGTTTTTGGGTAAAGGGGTATTTTTAGGGTTCAGGGTCAGTTTTCAGTTTTTGGGTAAAGGGGTATTTTTAGGGTTCAGGGTCAGTTTTCAGTTTTTGGGGTAAAGGGGTATTTTTAGGGTTCAGGGTCAGTTTTCAGTTTGTAGGTAAAGGGGTATTTTTAGGGTTCAGGGTCAGTTTTCAGTTTTTGGGTAAAGGGGTATTTTTAGGGTTCAGGGTCAGTTTTCAGTTTTTGGGGTAAAGGGGTATTTTTAGGGTTCAGGGTCAGTTTTCAGTTTGTAGGTAAAGGGGTATTTTTAGGGTTCAGGGTCAGTTTTCAGTTTTCGGGTAAAGGGGTATTTTTAGGGTTCAGGGTCAGTTTTCAGTTTATGGGTAAAGGGGTATTTTTAGGGTTCAGGGTCAGTTTTGGGTTTTTGGGGTACAGGGGTACTTTGTAAAAATAAAGTAAAATTACATTTAAATTACATTTATTTAATAAAATTAAATTATATTAAATTATATTATAATATTTTTTATTAATTTATATTCAAAAAATTATTATATACTTACCAATACTTATGTTGTAATGGTATGCGTTGTAAAGGTATATGCGTTGTAAAATCTTGCGTTGTAAATGTATGCGTTGTAAAAGTTTTTTGCGTTGTAAAAGTTTTGTTGTAATGGTAGGCGTTGTAAAAGTATGCGTTGTAACGTCATACATCCCTGGAGTGGGAATAGTAATTTTAACCTCTACGCTACCCAGCGCTTTCCCTACTGTTGCACCCACTGGAGTGGGAGTAGTAAATTTTACCTCTACGCTATCCAACACTTTTGCTAATGTTGAACTCACTATAGTTGTAACAATAAATTTTAAACATTTTCTAAAATGTTATATATGTTTATTTAATAATATGTTTAATATATATATATATATATATATATATATATATATATATATATATATATATATATATATATATATATATATATATATATATATATATATATATATATGTGTGTGTAATTTTTGGTGATATAATTTTTTTAATTATATAAATTATTTATTAAAATTATATTTTTTTAATAATTATTTCTAAGTTTATATTAAATATATTTATTACTATATTAGTTTTAACTTAATTTTAAGACATTTAAAAAAATCGATATTTTGACAGTCTATATTTTTGTAAGTCGATATTTTGGAGTCGATATTTTGGTACTTACCTGTTTGAAGATAGGGAGTCGATATTTTGTCAATCGATATTTTTGACTCGATATTTGTGTATCTCGATATTTGTGTCGTCGATATTATGTCAGTGATCCGTTTAAACACTGTGTTGTGATAGTTGAAAATGGTCAGAGGTGGCCCATGGATAGATTTGCTAAATCCCAAGATGGAACACCGACAAATCAAAATAGCAACCGAGATTCAACCACTACCGTCTCAAATGGTAAAGGCTCTGCAATCTTCAAAGATAAAGAGTAGTGCCAACTTGGCAAAAGGATTTTGTTATAAATTAACTTTTATGTCTGCTAATTTATGGTGGGGAGATGTGTTATAATTATCTTAAGTCATATATATTTCACAAATTTATGTATGATTATATTACATCATGTTATTCCTTCCACTATGGTACATCCATGCCTACTCCCCCCTCCATGTGATAGTGCCCATTTTGACAGTTTGTAATGTTGGCTCTCGCACTCAGTCATTTCAAGAAGAACTTAGAAAACAGTAAATAAACCTCTTCTTCCTCTTACCTTGTCTGCGTTTCTATTCACTTCAGTCTTCTTTCTGGGTGCTCTGCTTGGGTTTCAGAGGTACTATACATGACCTCCTATTATGTTTCCGACCGGAATGTCTTTCAAACTACTGTAAAAGATCAAGGTCCCTAAGAGAAATGATCCGCACATAGCGCAACTATGTACATGTGACTATGCAAAGCCACGCCTGTAGACGATTCTTTCCTCCTAATCATGACAGTCATTGGCTCTATGACCAGAGCAAACAGCAGAGTGGACAGGGGGCACACCTGACTGGTTTTCCTATGCACCTTCCAAGCCTCAGAGATAATCTTGCCACTTTGAATGTGCACTGTTGAGTTTGTGTATAACAGTCTAGTCAGCATCCTGAACTCTACCCCAAAGTCCATCTCATCCATCACCCCCTACAGGAATTCCCAACTTAACCGCTACCGCGTTTTCCCGCTGTGCGCTGATTTTTAAAAATCGCGCTGTTTATGACAAAGCCATGCTCGTCATCCGCGTAGCGCAGGTAACGCCCATGACGAGCTGGCTTTGTCATCAGCGTCGAAGGGGTTAAGACGTCAAAGCCCCTTTCCATATTGTTAACAGCAACAGCCAAATTGGTATCTCATAACAGATTGCTGTTGACCAGGTGACAGAGTCTATGGATGTTCGGAATGTATTACTACAAGGGATGAAGCCGGATTGATGAGGATAAATGAGTTGCAGCAGCAGGGGAGAGGGTTGTTTTGCAAGTAGGTTAGCTAAAATCGTTTGGCTAGACGGCATATAAACATACATAGTTTTGGAAGATTGTCAAAGAAATATGCTAAGGTATATCAAATTCAAAACACATTTTACAAAATACTTATTAATCCTTTTTCTATTCTTCTGCTTTATGATACATAGGATTTAAAAAACAGAAATATATGTATTAATTTGTTAACTGATGCCTGGGTCGTTGGGAAGGCAATGTGAATATCGACATGTTAGTTGCATTACCTTTTACTGCAGTTCAGTACAGTTGCATTTTAACATTCGTTATTTTGTTTTTTTTAAATAGGGTGCTCCCGGATACCGAGGAGACAAGGTAAGGCACAAAACCAAAATGTAATAGATGGCAGCACACTTTTCCAGGAATTATACTTAGTAGAAAGTCTGTACATCATAACGAAGCTTAGACTCGAAGGCACCCTCGAGCAATACTTTGACAATGTTGCCCCGACCTGATCCAAATACCCTAGATGTATTTAGTTAATTATCAGATAGAATGTTATTACCAAGCTGCTCATGGTAATACAACTTATGTCTGCCACTAATTTGATTCAAACAGTGATGTGACTTATACCATTCTCTTTTTTTTTAACACAGCCAACATTGGTCACTGCATTTAGCATTCAACAGTCACCCCATCTTATCCAAGTTGTATTAGCTCAGCCATCTTAACAATCCAAATTTGTGTCACTGATTCTCAGGGCCTGGTTCAAGAAAGTAAACTTACACTTTTGTATAAGTTTGCGTTTGTTTGCTATTCACAAAGGGATATACGAGTAGTGTCTTTACAAGTGTCTGTGCACTTAAAATTGCATATCTTTTTATGTGCGGAGACTCCGCAGTTATAAATATGCTACCCATAACTTCCTTTATGAATGGAAAACAAACATAAACTTACACAAAAGTGTAAGTTTACCTTTATGAATCAGGCCCTCAGCATTACTATGTATAATCAAATCATTCATAAAGGCAGTGCTGGACTGGCATGTGTGGCATTCTGGCAGCATGACACTGCCGGCAGAGGAATCACATTGAAAGGGCCAGTGAGTATGTTGGTTTTGTTTTGGTCACCTGGGCCATGAGGGGACCACAACAACAGCCCCTATCTGGCTCATGTGGCAACGCAAGACTGCCTGACAGGCCCGTCCTACAGCGTGTAAAGAAATGTGTATGTGTAATAGTGAACTCCTTTTAGATTCATTACTACCAATAATGCTTTTGTGGAAACATAGTAAACTCATCCTTCAGCATGAGATCATCTGGAAACTAAAGGAAATATTGGAGTTAAGAGGACATTTCACCCTCGAAAACATGACCAAACTGGAAGTTAATTGCAGATTCAAAAACAAACACACTGATATTTCCTACCATTGGTTTACTAGTAAGTGTGGTAATTACAGACTGTTTAGGGAATCATGGAGAATCCCTGGAGAATTCTTGGAAATTTATACCAAGAGTAATTTTTCATCCGTAACATTTACTCAAACGGAATTTGCCAGCCAGTGGAAATTTCTACGTAAGCAATTTTCTGATGCAAATGCACATTTGCACAATTAGATTGTTTATGTTTTTGGACAGGAAAATAATTATCACTGTTACACCCCATTAAATATGAGATGTTCCCTCCCTGGAACTGCACGTTTTCCTGTCCTTGAGAGAAGTAAATCTGAATAAGTTTCTACAGTCTGAAATTATCTGCTTGGGTGACAAAGTGAACACATACAATCCTACAGGTATGTTGGTGTTCACCTACTTTTGCAGGTAACACTTATACTCAGTTGTCTGAAATTGGAACCCAGGATATTCAACATGCACTGTGTTATAAGCACACTACTAATCTGACACTGAAGAACAGACTTGAGTACATGCATGATTATACAACTCACTACCCGCCAATGAAACAGCATAAGTGAAGGATCTCTGCTACTGGGAATTATTATTATCATTGCTATTATTGTGTCTTATAAAGCGCTTGTCTGCACCCGGGAGTTTCCCGGAGGTAGACCTAGGACAAATGAGTACAGCCTCTAGTTTAAAACAGCCAAGTCATCAATACCTTGCGAAACACCATAAAAGAAAAGTAGTTTCACAGAGATTCCAGAAGGGTGTTCCAGAGCTTCCCACCAGGGTATGAAAATCACCTTCCACCCCCATCCTTGCTAGACAAATTCTCTGGAATTTACACAACTGGTTAGATGACCGAAGCAGGCATAAGGGTTGATAAGACACCACCAAATCTTGTATATAGTGTGGTGTAGTGCCAAATCTTGCCATGTGCATATAGCACTAGGCTTTTAGCTGTATACATTTGTCTGCGATCAGCCGTGAAGCTCCCCCGAGGAAGATACAACACCGATGCATGCTTAGAAAGGCAAAAGAAATGTCTGGTTGCAGCATTGTGAACTACTTGTATGTGCCAGATGACTGCTTTCTCGGCTCCCAAGTATAGGATATTCCTGTAATCAATTCTGGACAAGAATAATGCTTGAATCACAGTTTTTTGGGCATAGAGTGGTATTATTCCTATGATCCACCTCAGAACTGCGAGACAAGTGGAGGCTACCTTGGCTACCTGCGGTTTTATAGTAGCTTCTCATCCAACCAGAACCTGAGGTACTTTACCTTGGGTGACAAATCTGGGAGGCTATCCAGAGACTCTGGGCAATGCTGAAAACCCCATATTTGATGAGTTTTTCTCAGGTCCATAACCTCAGTCTGCTCGCTGTTGAGCTTAAGTGAGTTTGCACCCATCCATGTGGAAATCCTGTTCTGGCATAGGTTCAGGGTTCTGATGCCATCACCCTGTGCAGACGACAAAGCAAAGATGATCTGTGTGTCGCCTGCATAATGGAACAAAGTTAAGCTGCAGCTGTCAACCTCCTCCGCAAGGGGACGTGCATAGATGTTAAACAGCATTGGGCTTAACGCTATCCCCTGGGTAATGCCACAAACAAGTGCACATGATTCTGATCTAGCACTGTCTGAGAAGACCTGAAATGAATGGTCTTCAAGAAACAAAGACATCCAGTCCAGTGCAATACCCTGCAAGCCCAATGACGTTTGCTTTTCCAGGAGAATGGAATGGTACACAGTGTCAAAGGCTGCACTGAGATCCAATAAAATCAGTGCTGCTGTACCACCCTCATCCAGGAGCCATCTAAGATGTCAAGAAAAAACAGGAGAGGGACCCCTACAATCCAAAGGAAAAGGGCACAAGTAGACTGTCAGTCAAAATTACATTCCCTTTGGGAATATATCAAAAATGCCTAATTGCAAATCACACACCATTCACACCCAATTATAATCAATATCACCAAGAAATCCTGATAGAATCAAAGTTCCAATATATAATTGTATTCCTCCATACAAAACCAGTTAAAAAAGTGTATCAAATATACAATTGATACATTCAATATACCAATAAATTCACATGGCAAATCTTGTTCTTTACAGTCACAACTGTCACACCAGAAATGTTCAAAGACCAATCAATCATTCCAAGTTCTCAACAAATTCATATTATAGAGAACAGGGAGAGAATTTTATAGACATTGATTATTTTGTCATTATGGCACACTAATCGAACTAAACAATCATTGGTCAAACCACTATGTTGGTAAAGTCTCTTTGTTCAACCAAAGCTAAGTCGATTTAGTGCTTTAGTAACTCAGCATCAACGATGTTCCGTGTCCCCTAGGAGGGCATCATTTTAACCCAGGTCCACATGTCACAAATGATGATGTCAATGGCACAAGTGTTTTATCTGTAAATACCAGTGCATGTTTTAAATTTTGTATACCTTGTTCTCTGTTAGGGTGAAAGAGGTGAATGTGGAAAACCAGGTGTAAAAGGAGAAAAAGTAAGTATAAAGAGTGACACCTTGAAATTGTGATTACTGTTTAGTATTTGCTAACATCAGAACATATACTCTATCTATAACTAACGCCTGGTGTGAACTCTGCACCAAGAAATGTGGGCAACTCACAAAATATTTATTAATATGTAATTCCCATTGAGGTCTTCATCAGAAATTCCAATGTAGTAATTTTACACTCAAAATGACTGACACCAGTAGTTTTGGGATGGGAAATTAACCATGACTTTCAAGGTATCCCTATGGATTGCCACATCACTTTCTCCATTAATGAGCTGTGTTTTGTGGACATGTTTCACTAGGTTTAACCAGATAAACGTGATCCGCAGAAAAACGTTTGGTAATTCTACACGAAGCTATACTTCATTACTCAAACCTTCTGTATTAACAGGAAATGTTCTATTTCCAGTACCACACGGTGATGAACCAGCACCAGTCACCCTGTGCAGAAAATGTATTTTCAGCGATCGCATATGACATGACAAATGTCTGATATCTTGATATGTTTGTTTGTTAACATGTGAGTGAATTTATAATTTTAGTATATGTTGAAAAGTGGCCAAGAGGCAAATATTTTTCATTTTTTTTACGGTCTTAAACTAATGGATGCTTAAATGACATATGGGTACAATTAAATGGTTATCATGTAATGAGTGGTTCAAGTTTTCTTAAGTTTTCCCACCATGGAGGTGCCATCGCCTCTTAACCAACTCTACGTTACCAGGAAAATTATTGGTTACATAGGGGAAGGCACTACTTACTTTCACAACAAATGCAGAGTTATCTCTTGACACAGCAAAGAACTTGCCTTCCTTCTCTGAACTTAGTAAACTAGGCAATTGCTAGGCAAACCCCACACAAGGTAGCACAGAATTTGGGAAAGGCATATATCTGAATGATGTTAACATTTATAATAATATTGTATCTCTTTTTTAGTGATTTTGTTTTAGTCTAACATTGTTTTTTAATATAACTTTGTCAATTATGTCCTGTTTTAATGTAAAACACATTTGGCTAAAGCCAATAAGTAAAAAAATATCAAGTCTGCCAGTTGTAGCTGCTGTGACTTAAATGCCTTTGGCGCCCTTTACTTTTATTTATCATATGTCCTATACTAGTCACATTTAACTAAGTGCATGCCCTGTCAATGGTCACTCTTTTGCTATCAGCAATTAATTCAGGAAGGCAGCCATTTCAGAACAAAAAGTATTTGAAAACCCGAATATCCCTCTTTCACCTGGCAGTGGGAGCTTTCCGTGTGTATATGTGTCCGTGTACATGTATTTAGCATGTCCTGGTGGTAACGTTGTTCTTCACTAGCTTGAGTTTAGCCTCTTTCCCCTCTAGTTAATCGTTCCTGAGTGACCCAGCACTGACATCTCTAATATAGCTCACTATTTTTAAATTAATTGTAAAATATTGCTTGGGTACCGAAGAATGCATTCTAAAATGAATATTGTTCATTAACTACATTCATCAAATTAACCACATGTGCCTCAGAAAATTAAATGCAAAAAGAGAACGAAATGTAAAAGTGCAGTGCTACAAATTAGGACGCGTTGATAGAACACATGAACATCTTTTTGTTATGCCTGATATAGTGAAATCTTAAAACATAATTTAATGAAAAAATACGCTTTAGGTCCGAATAAACCCTTCATTTGTTTCTTGTAACTGTTTTTTTATAGGGTCCAGAAGGCCCCGTTGGGCAGAGGGGACTTAGAGGACCACAGGTAAGCACACCAGGAGCTATTACCAATACTACCTTCAGACTATTGCAATAACTGTCCTGTGAGGCTTAGTCTCTGGGTCAAGATTGTGCTTCTCTCAGAGGCCGACCTCTGTGACACGGAAACACATATGCTGCTATGTTCTGTAACCTGTCTTGATTTATGGGACACTTCTGGAGCACTCCAGAGGTCCTGGGACACACATCTTTCACTATGATTAGTCATTGGGAGAGATGAGAAGAGGTTTGACTGCAGCAGGGAGGTCTGTGGTGGTAGCAAGGAATTTTGGGAGCTGCTGATTAGTTGATTTTCTGCTGCCATCACCCCTGTGAGTCCATATATTATTGTGCATGTTGGGGTGACATGAGAGGAGCATTATAAAACATGTCTGGAATTACTTACGTTCTCATACAGCGGAGATGTGGCCCGGCCGTTCGGTAAGCATTGTCACCTTTTGTGGCAGATCAATATTTATTTGCATATTGTTGGTTTATATATTTGCTCCCCTAAATTAGTCGCACTGTGAGCACAAAAAAGGAATGATGGACTGAAATGTGTCCCATTACATAGTCACTGATAGTAAATGTTTCCATTCCCAATCTCAGAAGAAATACATATTTGGTACATAATGCAAGTAATAACACAACAAAATCAAGATAAGGCCACCATCAAATTGTTTGCAATGAATAGTATTAGAACAACACAGGTACAGACACATTGATCAGATTTGGGGGATGAGAGATCAATGTGTTACCAAATTAGTCGATGGACAATTTCGATTTTTCACAGCCTGGTGGGCAGAAAATCTGGATTTTATTAAGGACACGGAAGCATTACAAATGGCGGGAATGCATATGACCTTAAGCCTTGGCAGTTCTGGAGAAAGGCATCCACACCTGATGCCTGAGGGTCCAGCCTCCAACTGAAAAAGTTCGGCATCTGAGTGTTTAATCTGTCTGCGAAGAGGTCCGTCCGGAAGGGGCCCCATCGGTCTTTGATAATCAAGAATATCTCCCTGTTTAACTTCCAGTTGCTGGAGTCCTTGAAATTCCTGGAGAACCAGTCCGCTACACCATTGTTCAAACCGGGGATGTGTTCCGCCATGACTGACAGTCCCTTGGTCAAACAATAGTCCCAGAAAACCTTCGCTATATCGGTCAGACCCTTCAAAAGTGGTCCCCCCATCTTGTTGACGTATTTCACCACAGAGACATTGTTCATGCGCAGCATTATATAGCATTTCAACGAATTCTGGGTGAAGCTTCAAAACGCAAAGGAACCTGCAAAAAGTTCCAGGCAGTTGATATGTAATTTCTTCTCCTCGCGTGTCCACCGCCCTCTGGTGGAAGAGTTGCCACATGTGGCACCCCAACCCTTCAGACTTGCATCCGATTCTATTATCAAATCTGGGGTTTCCCCCAAGATGGCTTTTGCCGTTCCAAGCTTCTGCATTTTTCAGCCACCAATATAGTTATTCCCTTGAATCTTCGTCCAAGGAAGTCACCTGAGTGTAAGCCAGAGTCGATTTCAGAGCTTTTACTTTGAGTCTCTGGAGGGCCCTGTGGTGTAGTGGGCCCGGAAAGATCGCCTGAATGGTTGAGGAGAGGAGACCCAGGATTCTGGCTAAAAGTCTCAAAAGGAAGACTTCCAGAGAAAGTATATTTTTTAATTCCTTTCTAAGTTTCTTTATTTTTTTCCCTTGGTAATTTCAATTCTCCTGATACCGTGTTTACCATGAACCCCAGGAATTGGGTTTCCTGGGTTGGGGTAGTGCAAGATTTCTTTGTATTTATGACAAAGCCTAGATTCTCCAAAAGGCGGATTAAAGGTCCGTGTGGTGACAAATTGTCAACCTTGGACTAACCCATGAGAAGGATATCGTCCAGATAGATTATTAGTCTTACACCCCTTTCCCTTGCTACTACCGGACGTAAGACCTTAGTGAAGCACCAAGGGGCTGAGGATAGTCCGAATGGAAGACTGCAACATTTCCAGAGTTTTCCCTCCCAGGTGAATTGGAGGAACATCCTGTGCGGGGGCCAAATTGGAATGGTCAAATAGGCTTCCTTTAAGTCTAGGCGTGTTAGCCAGTCGCCTTTTCTCAAGACATCTCTCAGGAGGTGTATTCCCTCCATCTTGAAGTGGTGGTAAGATACCCACCCGTTTAGACTTTTTAAGTTCATGACAGGTCTCTGTGTGTTGTCTTTCTTTTCTACCAAGAAAATATTGCTGACAAAACCTGCCTGTGAGCTCTCCATTATAGCCCCTTTTGCGAAAAGATCCATAACTTCTTGAGATACTAGTTTTTTCTGTTCTTGGGAGAACATTATCTCGCGGGGTGTTTTTGATTGGAAGGGGATGTCTATAAAATCTATTTTGTAACCTTTGACGGTTTGTAGGACCCATGGGTCTTGAGTTATCAAAGTTCAGTTCGCAGAGAAAAGTGCTAGTTTCCCTCTCACTTTTATAGGGGTATCTGAATGGTCTTTCGATACACCTACCTGTTGAGAAACCTCTGCTTCTTCTTTCGCTACGAAATGGTCTTCCCCTGTTGCGTTGCCTCTGAGGGTAGAAGGTTTGTTTCCCGTAGAATGATGTCTGTTGGAATCTAGATCCTCGTCCCTGAAAGGGTCTTGAGGTGGATTGGCCATGGCTGGGTAATCGACCCCGCATTCAATCAATCAATCAATCAGGGAATTTGTAAAGCGCACTGCTTACCCGCTAGGGACTCAAGGCGCATTCTCCCGGCCCTTCAAAAAACGTTGTCTTGGAAGACTTTTTTTATTTTGCATTGGGATTTTTGTTTTGAGCAGGACGCCCCTACATATTTGGCCATTTCACAGATAAAATCTTCTCCAAATAGGAGTCCTTGTGAGGTGGGTCCTGCCTCCTTGTTAGTCAATTCAATTAGCTTAGGATCTATTTTAAGGAGTATCCCCTTCCTGTGTTGACTTGATATGGCAGTGTTCCCATTGCCAAGGAGGCAGATGGATCTTTGGACCCACTCACATAACTCCTTGGGATCAATAGGAGTACCATCAACATATGCGTTTTCGGCCAGGTCAAAAATGTTGGCTAGGGGACCAATTATATCAAGCAGACGGTCTTGACATGACTTAAGACCTTTGGCTGTGCCCTGCCTTGGGTCCTTTGCACATTTGGCTATAAAAGCGACAACCTTAGGGCGAGTACCAGGGGTGGAAGCGATTTTGTCTGGAAGGGATCGACAAGGGCATTCCGATCTCAATCTGGATCTTACTTCTTTCGAGATCTTCCTTCTTAGCCAGAAGATAATATATTCTGCTACATGGTGGGCTGGTAGCTATTCGAGAGATAGGGGATGTTTGATTAACAATGGATCAAATATATCGTCTTCGAAAAGGTCAGTGATACCCATTTTTGATCCTGAGGCCTTGCTTACCTCTTCAGAGTTTTCCATTGAATTGTCTCCTTGGATCTCAATGTCCGAATCAAAAGGTGATGAGCAGGAGAGATCTATCTCTGCCTCGTCTTACTCATCGCCATCAATATGTATAGGGGGTTGTGGGCCTGTCTGTTGCCCCTCTGTGATGCCCGGGGCTTCGTCTGGTGCAGCCCTTTGGACTGCTGCACCCGCTGCGCCAGGGACCCACTGTTCCCTGACTGTGGCGCAGCGGCAGAGTATCCAATATGCAAGGTGGTCCGCCGAGCATGTTTCGAGTTTCCCCACAGCCAGCCTTTTCATGGCAGTGAGCCTGCCATGAAAAGGCTAGCAGTGGGGAAACAAAGGGGGCCCTACAGGACCCCTTGGCCCTGCTGCCATGGGGATAAACTCAGGGTGGCACAACATGTGCCCCCCTGTTTGCATGCACCCCAAGTTCTAGCATGGCATGGACTTCACTGTCCATGCCGTGCTAGTACTTCTATTGCGTTCCCATTGGGGTACCTGTTTTCAGGGTGCCGCCCGTGGGAACAGCAAAATAAAATCCCGCCAGACATGAGTTGTACTCATAATCTGGCAGGCGTACCATGCATGCATGGCTTTGGTGGTGCTGTGCGGGCGCAAAAATGACGCAGCACTGCCAAAGTCGTAATCAGGTCCATGATTTTTTTATGTCCTTGCCAAGTTCGTCCATTTTATTGTTGTGGTTAAAAAATTCTGAAGTCCTATACTGAGTTTTAAAGGTTCTCCAATGTTTCCTTAGCATTCGTCAAAACAACATCATCTAATATCTGCCATTTCCAACCTGCTATTTCTTTAGTCAATGTCCTCACATACTCAAGGGCTGTGTCCACCGGCAATACAGTCCAGTCCTTAAAGCAATTACCAATTTCTTTATTAATTTCTTTAATTTGTTTAATTATTTTCTAAAATGTTATTAACTGGCACTGGTGTGCTATCAAGAAAACAAGAAGTTAAAAGGTGCTTTTCTCATAATGGCACCTTGTTGTTTTGTGTCTAGTATTGGGGGGGTATTCTGATTTTAGGGTGAGGTTTCAACTATTCTAAGGGTGTCACCAAAGGTATTTACATCTATCTAATGGTACATATTTGTAAATTAATGCACAGTATTCAGAAGTGTGTACATGGAATTAAGTACTTTTCCTTTTTATAAGGAAACTTTGTGCCTGGACAATGATTTATTGAGTGTTATTTTTGTGTACTCGCAAGCTGGGGTACTAGCACACTTCACCTCCTGCGAGTAGGCCTGGACTGCTCTGTTTCACTACCCTTAGAGATTCAAGGAAGATGCAATTTTGCTACTTGGTTGCCGGTAAAGGAAAGATAGTGGACTTGCTACCTGTGAAGGACTCACATCCTTTGCAATTCATAACGCACTTTCTTACATTTAAGATTTTAGGGTCAGTAGATACTAAGACTCTTAGATCTGTCAGTCTAAGTGTGGTCTTCCCTCCAAACGTTTTGTCTTTCTCCTTCATTTTTTGCTGGTTGTATTTTGCTGACCTTAGGTCTGTGTGCACTTTACCACTGTTAACCAGAGCTGAAGTGCATGTGCTCACTCCTTAAACCATGGTAACATTGGCTTATCCCCAATTGGTATATGTAATTTATTTACTTGTATGTCCCTAGTAAAGAGGTTACATATGCCATGGCCCTGTAGATTATTTGCTACCAGGGGGCTTGCAACACTGATTGTGCCACCCACCTAAGAAACTCTTCAAACATGTCTCAGGACTGCCATCGCTGCCTGTGTAGGCAGTTTTAAACTGCACTTTCGACCTGACAAATTAAACCTTTTACCAGGTCCAAACTTTCTTTTTCAAACATAGAAGTCACCAGTAGGGTAGGCACTAAACAGCCCACAGGGCAGGGTGCAATGTATTTAAAAAGTGGGACATGTAATTGTACGTTTTACATGTCCTGATAGTGAAAAACTCTTAAATTCAATTTTCACTCCTGCAAGGCACACCCCTCCCATAGGATAACATTAGAGCTACCTTATTACATTTAGTAAGCTGTAATTTCCAAATGGGAGGAGGTGACAAGTTCATGTTTGGTGCCTTTGGAATTGTAATGAAAAATCACCTCTAAAGGCAAAGTCCGATTTTATATTACAATTTTGAAAATGCCAGTTTTAGGAAGTTTCAAACCTAAATAGAGTTTCAAATTTAGCACCAGTGAATCAATTAACTAGACACTTGTATTTATTAAAAAAAAATCAAAATCATTACGAAGTGTAAAAAAACATATTAAATGTCAAAGGGAGAGAGCTTAGGTGTGCCTGGATGAATTATCACTGGCAGGATGGGAGGGTGAAGCTGGGTGCAGTCCTACTTAAACTTGAATATGCTGTGTCCTGCTTCCACATAACAGGCTGCATACCCCCTGTAACTAGTCTGGAGCCAGGACAGGGAACTCAGGTTGCCTGGGGTCTTCAAAGGGAAACGTCTAGAAGCTTCTCCCACCTTCCAGAGGGAGTGCACCGGGTATAAATATTGCACCTCAGACACTACCTCTTCAGTACACTTCTGGACCTGTCAATAGTCTGCCAGGAAGAAGGACTGTTGTGCTTCTGAAAGGACTGCTTCTCTGCTGGACTGCTGCATTGAAGGACTGCTGTCCTGCTGTGCTGCCCTGCTGCTCTCTTGACTGGGTGATAAGATCTGGGCCTGCATCTGTTGAACCCAGGACTCCAAAGTGACTCCAAGGGCGGGTTGGCTGGCCTCCTGATTACAGCCTCAGGGACAGAAGGCTCCAACAACCTTGAACCCAGCAGCTGGACTCTGCCATCTGTATGTCCTATTCTACTAAGTGGTCCCACCCAATCCAAGATCCTTTGAAGGGGGCCTAAAGGTGCTCTGCCAGCCCATTTGTTGATCCAGCAGAACCGATGCATCTCCTCTGCTGGGTGCCGCTAAACCCTGCAGAACCACTGCATCACCTCTGCGGTGAGGATTCTCAAGACTCAAAGGACTCTGCATCGACCTCGCAGCCTGCATCAGAACTACTGCCTGTGTGATGCTTACCAACAAAGGTCCCTGCATCCGTCATTGATGGCAGCCTCAACAATGATTCAGTTTCTTGTATCGCATCGTCACAGCTCATCAGAACCAACACATTGCCTTGACTGCATGACACATCCTTGGACGTGAATTTAAGATTGCAAGCCCTCTTCGATGGGATCCTCAATGACAATGCATGACCTTGCATTGAAGCTCCACAGCACCTCAGAACTGATGCATTGCATTACCTTGCCTGCATGACGCATCCGCTGCACCGAAACTCACAACGCTTTGCAACCAGGCCTAAGATACTTTGTTCAGTGAGCCTAACTGTGTCCCTGTAGCTGGCCTGCGCTCCACTGGGGTTGGCCTGAACTTGTAGCTCTGCCCTGGTCCAGCACGAACAGATATTGCCAGTTGGCATATTTGTGCTTTTTTGTCACAATTTTTTTGCTGTAATCTTAAAAGCTGCATATGTCTGGGTCTACTGGTTGGATTCTTGCAGTTTTGGTCATGTTCTATTTACTAAAAATCACTCTATTTTCTAAATCTGTTGTGGTATCCTTCTGTGGTGTTTTTTCAGTGTGTTACTGTTTGAAGTGTTGCGCAAATACTTTATAGATTGTCTCTGAGTTCAGCCTGACTGCTCTGTGCCAAGCTACCTGAGGGTTGAGCACAGGTTAATTTAGGATTGTTTGCGCCTTCACCCTGACAAGGGTTGTGGTTCCTGCTTGAGTAGAGTTTCACCCCCTTCAACCAGTAACTACATTTCTTACAACAGCCAAGTCCTGTATACATCTTGAAATATCTACTGTTAAAAAAAGGCTTTCTCTTCTCAACAGTTAGGAAAATGGACCTCTTTCCTGAATGACAAAAACAGGTATCAGATCTTTCCGAAGACTGACTTTTTCAAAATCAAGCTTTACATTTGACTATCCCGATTCACCTTTACTTACTCCTCATACACTCTTCAACTGAAGTAGTTTATTGTGGTGTTCTATTGTGTTGTAATGAATTAATTTTATTATGTGTGAGGAGGACTACAGCCAGCGTGAATCAGTCTTTCATGGACACTGATGACAACTGTATAATATTTGTACTAACACAGGGCATCAGCGGACCTCTTGGTGACCCAGGCCCAAAGGGAATTCAAGGAGACAAGGTACTGATAAACCTTTTATTTGTACTCTACTTTTTGATGCAGCTATTATTGTTTGTGTCATTTCAAAGCATTTAAGTTCAATTTGAAACGTTGTTGCCCATTTATGTTGTTTTGCAAGGAGTACTTGTAGGCTGTTATACATGTCAGAAATACACCTGTACAAATATGAATTTTCCTGAAAAATGTAGTACGCAGACAAATGATTAATAGGCTCACTCTATTTCTCTATGTGCACCATTTCGGAAGGCATCAGACACTGAAATACTTTAATTTACTGCTCATACGTCTAACACTGTGAATATATTTTCGGCAATGTATTAATGAGCATTCCACTTATTGCAAAATGTTCAAGTTAAGTAAGTGCATGTCATATTAATTTCAGTGCAAGTTACATTAATTTTAAACTGTCACATTCATTTCACTGATGCTATATTCATTTCATAGCCTATTTGCCACCATCTATCATATTTATTTTAATGCAGGTATTGGTAATTTCAAAATATATCATGTCCATTTCACGACAGCTAATATTTATTGCAGCTCCTACATTTTAATGCCTTTCAAATATTTAAACGAAAATCACATTTTTTTCTGTGCATTATAGATCTAAATGTGTTGCATACTCATTTCAATACATTCCATGTTTCAGATTAATTTCAACTAAAGTCATATTCATCTCAACCTTTATTGTACTAATTGCGAAGTGTGTCATATTAATTTCAGTGTACATCATATAATTTTCCATGCATGTGATATTCACAACAGCGTTTTATATTATTTTGAAGATATGTCATTTTAATTTGTACCTGTTCTTTCATTGCCTACCATATTCTTTTCAACATGTCATTTAGTTAAGTGTAGGTTATTTTCATTTGAACACTCATATTCATTTCAATAGGTGTTATGTTTATTCCTTCATGGGTTATCTGCCTTTGAAGGTATTTGTTATTCATTTAAAAAATCATATTAATTTGAGCATAGACCATAATTATCTTAGCACTTTATTTTGATTTCAACATGTTTAAGTTTGCAAGTTACAGAGGTAATTGAAATACCTTTTAATAATGCCTATATTAGACAAGAAAGAGAAGTAATATCAAGAGTGTCTCTGCTCAGAGTTGGCCTTAATCTTAAATATAAATTGTGATTAATTGAAGTCTAAGAATCTAGATACCATTTTGAATGGCTATAATATCTTATAAATTCACTTAGTAGAATAGTTGTTCTAGTACAAAACAAAGAACTGATCCATTTGCACATCAAATGTTAGGTATTATAAAAAAGAATTCAGGAACTTCAGGCCCACATTTTTCGCACTACATAGATAGTTCTTCAAAGGATTCCTCAAAGCTGAAAATTAAATTGTGTATAGTTTGTTATGTACATAAAAATACCCTTGAATTAGTACATAAATAGTGTATAATTCACAAGTCAAGCATTACAAACAGGTGGAATGAACCGTATGCCAACTGTTCTTGTGAGCATTCTGTAAAGAGGAGAAAAATTACATTAATACGTTTTGATTTTGCAATGCCTTGTGAGGTATTATAGAAAAGGGCATGTGCCCTAGTGGCAATATGTCATCTTATAGATTCACTTATTTATATAGATTTTCCAGTACAAAATACAGAGAACAGGTGATTTGCAAAACAGACATTAGGTGTTATTGTAACAATGTTCTTGAGATATTGAGCACATCATGTTGTTTCTTAGAACGTCAGCCAACATGTTTCACCCATAGTAGGTAGTTCTTCAAGGGCTTCTACAAGGCTGAAAATAAAGATGTGTATAGTTGGTAATGGACATAAAAAGGAAATAAAAGTCAGTGTTAATTTCTTTAGCCGAAAGTTCAAAATCGTTAGCTGACACAGTGTGCATGGGACCATGTCTGGGCATACCTGTCCCACTTAGAGACACAAAAGTATAACTTAAATCATGCTATACCTGACTGATGAGCCCTAATGAAGGCAAAATTGTTCCTGTTTGCTTATGTTCTGTACAGGGAGGACCTGACCTGGCTGTTCAGTCTGGACTGTTCCCATTGGAGCAGGATGAAGACTGTTTTGAGTATGGCTGTGTCAAAACTGAGGTGACATGGTGTGCAAAATAATGATGGAGTGGGGTGCAGCCCGAGTATTTACCAGTGGCTGAAATTAATTCAAGCATTCCTTCCATCAATTTTTGCTATACTTTATTCTGACAATGGAGAGCTATAGTGAATGCAGGGGGAGGGGGTGATTCAGAATTATGTTGCACTCATTTCCATCCACCAGTGTAGCAGATCTACGTTTTAGTCAACATTTGTTATGGACATCCACACATTTCGAGTTGCTGCCACGGTGTCAGGGGTTTCTCCATCAAAGCTTCTGTTTCTGTTGTTTAATGAGCCATTTTGGTCAGATGGAAGTTTTTTGCAAAAGGTTGACTGACCCTGATGGAGAATGGTGGCATTTCCACCAAAAGAAATGGAACTTAAAAGGCACCTTCAAAGTCAAAGCATATTGACATTGCACAAATAAGCTGTCTTCCAAAAATGATCGGGGTGTTTCCAAGCATGTTACAGCACAAAGGTTTGAGAAAACCATCCACCCTTTCCATAACCATTTTTCATGGTGCGATATCTAACACTATAGATACAGCACTTCTGACTAATTCAACTATGGCAAAGTATGTACTACTCCTTCTTCCGACCCGAATGCTAGGGTGGAAGTGTCTTACCATACATAACTGTTAATTGAGTGGATATGTAGCTATGTTTTGTATCATGCTCCACTACCATCCTCTTGTAAATCAGGCTTCAAGTTCTTTACGATCTACACCAAAATGGTTTCTTCAACAAAGAAGATCTATATTTCAGTGAACCTTCTGGGCCAATATAGGACTGCATTGTTTTACAGTGTCTTGCCACACAGTGCTGCACCATCACGGTTTGAGCATCAGTAAGCACAAACCAAATATAGGGCCTAGATGCATGCACAATGTAATATTGCAACTCATCTTAGTACTGTGATAACTTTTTGAACTTCATAATGCTATTTGTTTGTAGCATTTACCTTAGTTGGTATGGTCTCATTTTTAACATAATTTTCTTTATGTTCCTACATTTTAGGGTGAGCCCGGCCCTATTGGTCCTTATGGTCCAATGGGAGCACCAGGTATTGGACATCAGGGCGTAAAGGTAATTATGGGTACTTTTTCTTTTTAATAGTGTTGATTCTACAAGACAGCATCAAGTGTAAGATTCAATATAGTTGTGCTTCTAATAGAACATAAACTATGGCAATGATAAACGTTAAAGGTCACAAGTTTCATAATATTCATCAAAGCAAATCTGTGTCATTAATTTGCTATTATTATTTGGAATGAGGGCCCCATTAAAAGTATGGTGGTAATGAAAAAATCTTGGATATGTCCACAAAGTGGTACTGGCAGAATTTCCTCTAGATAGGGTAGTACAGCAGAGTTTATTCCAGCAACATATTCTTCTCCAGCAGAGAACCCTCCTATGGAAGGCTTTCCTCCAACAAGCTGAATGAAACTGTTACCACTCAATTTTTAGTTAGGTTATATTGATTCCTGTTTGTTGTTCAAAATTACCTTCAGTACACTTTCATTCATTTATGAAAATATTACCTCTACAATCATACTGAATGTAAAACATTTTAAATGTTGCATTGTTTTTTGACAGCTACTGTATAATTTTTACCCCTTAACTGCTGAGGCATCCCTTGCCCTGCTAGTGCTGGACCTTTTGTTTTTTCTCAAGCCACTTTCCGCTTAAGCCTTCATAGGTGTTTTTTTCACATAAAGGTATCAAGACAAAATTTGTGTCCCTTTTCCCCACATGTTGGGGATTTTAAAGGTACCCAGGGTTTATGGATCCCCCTGGAGTGAACCGAGAAAATAGACAACATATAGCATATTTTGTTTTTCAAAAAATTGCATCAAAATCTTATCTGTTCTAGGATAACCATCTTCCCATTTTTAAGAACATTTATACCTACTTGCAGTTTGTTGTTGAAACAGGTGTGAAAACAGTGGGAGATCCTGGAGCTCTGTACATTTCTGAAAACTAGACAAACTTCAAGAATTCAGCATGGGCGGGGTCATTTGTGTAACTCACTCATGACTGTCCACAAGAAACTGATTATTGAAATCAACCAATAATGAAAATAATTAAGGAAAATAGAAACAGGTGTCAACATTGTCATCTGTAATTCTTTGCCCCAATGGCCGATTTACAAAAGTATTATACTCCTCAGTCCATGTCTGAGCTGCAGCCTATTATGATATTTTATTGTGTAACAGCCATGTAGATATTCATGTGATAAAATCTAAAGAATAAAAAATGAATATGAAGAAAATGTGTGCATTTTTAAAATGTGCCCAAGATACTGAGTTTAAGAATAATTATTTTTTGTAGAAATCTGAATGTGGGGTTACCTATACTATTGTGATTTGGAGGGCATTTCACAAAATGTGTTCTTTCTTGCATGATGGCTTTTAGTTAGAAGGCAGAAAATAAAGAGATATTCAAGGGATAATAATAAATATTGTACTATTCTGTATTCCCTCACTTCTCACAATGCAAATGGTATCCCACTTGGGTGACTCAGCCTATTTCCTAGAACACAATAGGCCCCAAAAAGCAACATTGAGACTTCAAATTTTTGCTATGGAAATTTACCCAATTTGGCGATTTGCATAGCTACTGTATTTGGGACTGGGCTCAGCTGCCACCCAAGGCAACCTACTAAACCTAGACATTTCTGAAAACTAGACACTCAGGAGAGTCCAGGCTATTGTGATTTGAATTGATCCTACAGAATTATCTTACCAGGAATGACCTGCTGACCTTACACTTTCCCCAAAGTCTTTGAAGGAAAGTTTTTGGAATCTGTAGGGATCCACAAAAATTCCACCATCCAGAGTTCCCACACTTTCCTGATAAAAACTGTAGAAAAAAGTGGCACAAGAGGAGAATTGGATTTATTGATAAAGCTAATTATTTTAAGCTGTCCAAATAGAATTTTGGGGCAATAGTTATTAGGTATAAGGATAGTTTTTCTCTGTCCAGATTTCTTCACAACCTTTCTTTTAACTGAATGTGCACTCCTGTAGAAACCCAATTTAGACAGTCTCCTTAATAGTTCTTTTTGAATTTTTTTTAATGTTAGCCTTTCAATTTTTTAATAATTTTTCTTCATTTTGGAATAAATTCCTGGAATCCGTATTTGACTCTCCCTTTGTAAAGTAAAGTATAGAAATATCTGGGTTAATGGTTTTGTTACTTCAGTTGTCTAGGTGAGTATATTAATTTCCTTGTATGAGAGTTTTATGATAGTAGAATTGCTTAGCACAACCTGCTAATTGACTTACACAGTATCATAAGGGTTTCTATACACAATAAGCATTTATAGAGTCATAATTGTACTTACCTGCACTGTCGTCACTTTGAATAGAACTTCTTTGCTGCAAATATTCACAATGGAAACTCTGAATAGATTTCATGGCCCACCTCTCAGCCATCGTCTGAAGCCATGGACTCAGTGAAGAGAATAGAGGCAGCGGCAGTAGATGCTTCACCTGAAGCTAAGTATGTGCATAGCAGATTGTTAAAGAATCTGCTTTGCTTTGAAAAGGTTCTGTCCAAAATGGAAGTGCCCTTCGTTTTCATGAGTATTGTAGGTATTTGCTCTTGGCAAATCTTATTATTCTTTAATTTTAGGATAGTACTCAATCCAATAAATGAATTGCACTGGCACAACCTTGTGGATGCTTCCACTGACTACATACTACTCGGAGACCTCAACTTCCACATGGACAACCCCAGTGATCAGAACACTGTCTCCTTCTGGAGAACCTTGCCAACATCGGACTTAAGCAGCTATTCACCACACCGACCCACACAGCTGGACAAACGCTCAACCCCGTCTTCTCCACCAGCTATAGCCAAACCACCAAACTCTCCGGGACCGGCCATCACTGCGTGCATTTTGCCTTCATCACGCCTGCCGTACGCCACCATCATCATCGCCCCGTCACAGCTGGATAAAGACCACCACAGAACTTCTTGTTAACTTCCTTAGCACAACCCCTCCACCAGTGCCAACGGATGCCAACACCGCAGCACACAACCTCCACCGATGGATCTCCAACTGTGCCGACACCCTGGCACCCCTCAAGAATAGACCAGGCAAGCAACACTCCAAGAAGTCCAGCTGGTTCACTCCGACCCTCCTTGAGTCCAGACTCACCTGCAGACAGCTCGAAAAGAGATGGAGGAACAACAAAACCCTGGAAACTCAATCAATCTTCAAATCCTCTATCAATGCACATGACCACCAAGAAAACAGCCCTCCAGGATAGAATCAACGCACACAACAGCAAAGAATTCTTCACCATCATCAAGGAGTTCGCCAGGCCCAACAGCGAGACCACAGACGTCCCCCCCTCCCAAGACCTCTGTAATAAACTCAGCACCTTTTTCAACCACAAGAGCAGAAAGAGCTACAACAGCTTAGGACCCGGCCACCACGCCTGCCACCATTGCACACAACCAAGCCACACTCCAACAGACTGTGCTCTGATGGACCCAGCTCACAAAAGAGGACATGCTCAAGACCACAAAGAGCATCCACTCTGGAGCCTTGATGGATCCTTGTCCGATCAACATCTTCCACAGAGCAGCTGCCACCATCGCCCCCAGCTTCGCTGCACTATCAACTGCTCCATTCCATCAAAACTGCCACATCACCTGCTGAAGAAGCCGTCCTAAAACCTGACAGAACTCAACAACTTCAGACCCATCTCCTTCCTCCCATTCTCAGCCAAGGTCATTGAGAAGGCCATCAACGCCCAAATAGAGTTAATCGAAGTGAACCATGTCCTGAGCACCTCCCAATCCGGCGTCCAAGGCAACCACGTCATGGAGACTGCACACCTCGCCACCACAGAGGGCATCTGCTCCCTCCTCGACCGGGGAGAGACCGCAGCCCTCATCCTAATAGACCTCTAAGCCACGTTCTACACCGTCTCCCATGACACCCTAATCATGAGACTCCACGACGCTGGCATCAATGACAAGTACCCACTCCTTCTGCACTGGCCAGACCCAGCGAGTCAGACTACCACTGTTCCTCTCACAACCACAGAGATCAGATGTGGAGTGCCCCAGGGTTCCTCCCTGATCCCCACCCTCTTCAACGTCCACATGGCCCACCTCTCAGCCATCGTCTGAAGCCATGGACTCAACATCATCGCCTACGCCGACGACACCCCGCTGACCCTCTACCTCACCGATGAACCCACAACTGCCAGAACCAACTTCCACAGTGGAATGAAGGCTGTTGCTACCTGGGTGAAAGACAGCTGCCTCAAGCTCAACTCGGACAAGACCGTAGTACTCATCCTGGGACCCACCCTTTTAGGTTGGGATGACTCCCTGTGGCCAGCTGCTTTGGGATCTCCCCCCACCCTGACGGGCCACACATGCTACCTCAGCACCATACTGGACTTACTGCTCACTATGAACTGCCAAATGAACGCAGGTTCCTCGGCCTGCTTCCACACGCTCCGCATGCTTCGAAATACATTCAGATGGATCCCCACAGAATCCAGAAAGATGGTCACCCACAGTCTCATCACCAGCAGACTCGACTATGGCAACTCACTCTGCGTCGCCATCAACCAGAAACAGCTAATAAAAACTACAGAATGTCCAAAACGTTGCAGCCAGACTGGTCCTCAACATCCCCTGCCGCAGCCACATCATGCAACACCTCCGACAACTCCACTGGCTCCCAGTCAACAGGAGAATCACTTTCAAGCTACTCACTCATGTCTACAAAGCTCCACATGACCAAAGATCAGCATACCTCAACCACTGCCTCACATTTTACTTACCCGCCAGACAACTCCAATCCTCCCAACTTGCCCTTTCCTCTGTCCTCACGATCTGCAAGACCAGAACCGGAGGAAGGTCGTTTTCCTATCTCGCCGCCAAGACTTGAAACACCCTGCCTCTCCACCTCAGGCAAGTCACGTTGCTGACCTAATTCAGGAAGGACCTCAAGACCTGGCTCTTTGATTGATCCTCTACCCAGTCCGACCAGCAGCCCTTCTCCCTTGGTGCCTTGAGACCTTCACGGGTGAGTAGCTGCGCCATACAAGACCCTGATTGATTGATTTGTTTGATTGATTGATATAACAACAAGGATTTCTACTCTCAAACTTAACATATAAACAATTCTGGAAAGCGAGCAATTATTTACTATCTTCTGTCTGGCATTACTATACATTTCTAGTATTTATAAGGCTCAATTTAACCCCTTCCATGCTGATGACGAGCTCAGCTCGTCATCAGCTATGGCGCTCCTGTGCTGATAATGAGCTGAGCTCGTCATGTAACGCGGTAATTTGCAAATTGCCGCACACAGCGGGAAAAGCCGCCGCAGCAATGCGGTTAAGATATATATTTCATTACTTTCTAATAGTATTACTTTGAAACTTAACCTTACTTTGACAAATTAAACAGCTTCCACATTGTTCAAATGATACCTTCCTCCACTCTCTCCTGCCATTCTAAATTCCAGGGGATGTCATTTGTGCAGGCCTGGTCCAAGATAACAGCATCCTGTTAGCTGCTCCAGTACTCCACATCATCACCACACTTTCAACGAATCAGTGGCGGTGTAACCCTGAAAATGCCATTTAACCATGGAATCCGAAACAACTCCACACAAACACACGACCCCCTTGTATTTCAGTAATCCTGGAAGAAGTAGTAATCTCTCACTTTTTAAAAGTTGGTGGACATGTACCTTCCACCTTCCACCTCTGGTTTCTGCACTAGTGTACAGCATAGAAACAGCCTGACTAGCAGTGTCAAATGCGATTTTTGCTTATTAATAACTCTCTTTAGAAAGGCATTTATCCACTGAATTTGAAGAAGGAAATGGAACTGCACTTATTAAAGAAAAGGCTGCCTTGGATTCATCAAATCCTCAGAATTGTATATCAATATCTACCCTGCCCTTCTTGGCTAAACCTATGTATGTAGAAGTCACTGATCAACCGCAGCGTTATTTAGAGACAAATACGTTGCTTTCAGATAACCAGTCTGGGTTTTGCCCTTCCAAGGGCACTGGAATAATGATGACGGACATGAGATAGAAGTTAATTGACCTGATTGACAGAGAGTCACCTGTTGAATGGATCTTTCAAGTTTTTGTATTTTAGAGTTTTTAATAAAGAGTTCATAGCTTAAGAAATTTGAAATGGTTATCCCCACAACCTTTGACACCATGGATGGAACCATTAAAATGTAACATTTAGACCAGATGCTGGGAATTCACGGTGCTGTCTTGAGTTAAATTAGATCATTTCTCTCTTCCGCTTCCCCAGTCCTCAGGGTTCAGACCTGTCCCCGTTATTGTTCAATCACTACTCCCAGAGGCCCCGCTTACTAAGGAGTGTCAGCTCTTTGCTAATAACACCCAGTTGCTGCTGGATGTGCACAGAAATTCTAAGGACCCAACTGAGGTGGGGGTTGCCTGAGGTTGGTCCAGCACTAGATACACAACAGATGTTTGCGCCTAAATAACAGTAAGACCAAAGTCCAAATCCTAGGATACGCAGGTTTCCCTGGTCTGATATTTGACTGGCCTGAAAGCCTGTGCCCTGCTCCCTTTCTCATGGGGTTGGTTAGTATTATTTGAGAGATTTATGACAGCTATCTCGCATCTCAGCCACTTATAAAGACAGTGGTGAAGTTGACTCATTTGAACGTCTATTCCATTTTCAAAGTCTCTCTCTCCCCCCTCGCCCCTCCCCCGCCCCCCGTATTGCTAATGGTAATCAATCGTGTTTTAAATTGTTTTACTCCAATGCTTTTCTATCTGTTCCTTAATAATGAGCTACCTCAGGTATTACTTTATACTTTTGTTTTATGCCTTTGTATTTGCTGAGAACGCATACCTCCTCCTCGCGCTAGTTTTGCCCCCTCATTTTGTCAAATACATTTTTGTTATACATGCAGTTTTGTATATTTATTGATAACTGATTTGGAAAGTTTTCTGACTGCACTTTGCGTACGCCCAAGCGTAGTTATCTACACCAATGTTAGTTGGCGCTGGGATCTCACCATGGGTTAATGTGCTTTTTCACGTAAGTACATTGAACACTAGCCCCAGCTAACTTGGAACCACATCAACTATCGTGTATGATTTTGTATTTGGGAGCTGCTTGAGTACATGCCACAGCTGATTCTTCAAAGTATACATTTTGGGAAGTGTACAGAGGATGAATGCCTGCCATGGATGTGTAATATACAATATCTCTTTCCATTAGGGCGAAAAGGGTGAAGAAGGAAGAATTGGGCCACTGGGACCCACAGGAATTGGGGAGCCAGGATCACCTGTAAGTAAATAGATCTCGTGTTTACATTTATATTAACGATGCAGAAACATATGTATTAGTTCATATTCGTTGCAGAGACGTGCATTATTTCATATTCGTTGCAGAGACATATACATGATTTCATATTCGTTGTAGTTATAACTAAAACACAAGGTGTGATCAAAATTGAAAGTACATTATTTTACGCATTGTTGTCAATTATAAAGATTGTTTCGCAGACATCATCAGACATATCATACAGGTTTTATTTGGAGGAGCAGGAACAGGACCAAATATACAAGATTTCAAAGAAGGGGATATAGACAAGTTCGATTTTATTTCAATATACCCATGCAAGGTTCTTTTTGATTTTAAACACACTCTATACTTATCCTAGTGAATGACTGAAACATACCCATCATAGCAGAAAGCCTCTTCGAACCACTACCAAGTACATCAATTCATCTAATGGTAGCGGAAGTGACATTACTCAACCTTTCAACCGGAAAAGGCATGTTCCAAACTTTGACCTTCAGGACCGTTGTAGTCTGAGGGAAAGGCAGAGTGTGGCAATCAGAAAGAGTAAACATAGATGTAAGAATCCTCTTTACTTTCTGTTTCTGCCTTGATAGCCCCTGAGCCAGGGGTGGCAATGGCAGTCCCAGGGATGAATAATGACAAAGCAGTGGTAGCAACTAACACCTCAGGTCACCCAAGATTAAAGTCCCTCTTTGCTGCTTTGATTTTAACTACGTTGTGTTCACTACACAATTGCAGGAGTTGGGCTAAGGTGTAGCACGCCTTATCAGTAAATGTCTTTAAAGGATTGTGGATATTACAGTACTGGAAATTATTATTACATGTTAAATGTTATCACATGGTAACACCAGGACCTTCTAGACTATTTTTGGGAAAAAATTGGATGTTTCACTTTAAATAGGCAGCATGAAATCTCCGCTTACGTTTGCTAACAAGCACTTTATATCTGCATACACATTTTATATGTAATAATTTGTAGAATATAGATTCAGTGTAATCTCTTTTCATTACATTTTGATAACATATTCTATTTAGGGGCTTCCTGGTCCCGATGGGTTGCCAGGTGAGAGAGGCTTGCCAGGAGAAGGAATACAAGGACAGAAGGTACAGTTTAACGATCATGGTATTTTATTAAAATAGGAATTTATCATATTTGTGGGGTCATTGTGACAGTGGATCAATTTCTTTGAATACGTGTGGAACAACTGTTATATATGCACAAGGCACTGAGATTGCTGGTCATTGGATTTGGTTAAACAACAATTTTTGCCCACACTCAGCTCTCCAGGTCGCTAGTTCAACACTAATTACAGTGCAATCCTCCTCACATCATTCTGAGCTGCACCACCATTTTAAGGCAGCCTTGAGTAATGCCCGCTCCCCCCAAAACATGCTAATAACATACATGACACTTTGTGACAAATGTTTTTGACGCGTTGTTTGTAACAGAGACGTGGCTTACTGATTCCTTGGGTCATGACATTTGGTCAGCAGTTCAGAAGAGGTTTACAATTGTAAGGAAAGACAGAGATACGGGGAGGCCTTGCCATTATGTTTAAGTATTGTTATACTCTGACCCGAATGCCCCAAATGGAATTGGAGGCGGAGAGATTAGGATTCTCCCTCTCATCTAAACAATCTCTAGCCAGGGCCCTTATATACAGACCTCCTGGCATTTCTGGAGGGTTCGCATCCTATGTGACGCCTTTTCTCCACTGACCCTCAGATATGCGCATTATGTCCTTCTGGGGGACTTTAACTTACACATGGATTGCAATCATGTAAAAGAAAGCCAAAAACTCCTGGAGAACTTAGCAGCTAAGGGCTTTACGCAAACCGGCCGGTCACACGCTAGACCAAATCTTCACTTCAATACCTCTTGAAGCGGACTGTCCTATTCCTCTGGTCTGGACTGACCACTATATGCTCAGGTTTAGATCGTCAAAACGTAGTAATTCCCTCCTAAGAAATGCAACTTACTCCGCGCGGTAAGAGCTTCTCTCAAAATTAAACCGGAATTATTAAACAACAGGCTCGATGCTGCTAAGCCCTCTCTCACTGGCAATATTAGTGAAGATGTAAATCAGATTGATAGCTAGATTGAGTCTACCTGTGAAGCCCTAGCACCAGGAAGTAACACCTGGTGCTAGGGAACATGCCCAGCCCCTCGTTCACCCCCTATCTCAAAAAAGCAAAACTAGCCTGTAAACATAAAGAGAGGCTATGGAGGGTAAACTAGTGCAAATAAGCCAAAGCTGACTATAAAGCAGAATTAGGGAAGTATTATAGAGAAATTAAGTTAACCAAAAAAGCCTACTTTGAGTCTAAAATTCTAAAGGCGGGAAACCACTCCGGAGAAATCTTCAAAATTGATAATTCCTTTTCCTCTCCCAAAGTAGGCTCTAATAATAAATCTCCATCACTGGAATGGTGCGAGACACTCGCCTTGTTCTTTTGTGTAAAAATAGATACCATTCAGGCAAGCCTCCTACCACCTGGTGTGGGAAATGACATACTGGAATTTGGCACAGATACTGCTGTTCTAAATGTGATAGGTAAATAGGAAGAGCCTGCCCATGACCCAATCATCAATGATGAAGTGCGCTCTCTGAACTCTTTCTCTCTTATCCCCTTGGATGATTCCCTGCGTGCCTTAAAATGTCTCAAATCAGGTTCCCTGCTGGACCCGGCCCCCTCCATTATTCTTGCCTTGGGGGCAGAGGCTGTTAACCCGCTTATGGATCAATTACCGAATATCTCTCTCGCATCAGCCACCGTAACAAGCAAAGGTTATCCCGCGGCTCAACACATCCAAACATATGCCAACCGTAACAAGCGAAGGTTATCCCGCTGCTCAACACATCTAACCATGGGCCAATTTCCCTCCTTCCCGCCTTCTCGAAAGTTCTAGAGAAACAGGTGAACCAGCAGTTATCATACCTTGAAAGGAACTGCCTACTACATGCCAGCCAATTCGGCTTTTGACCTAATTACAGTACCGAAATAGCGCTGTTGGAGGTAGTTGTCTCTATCCGACTTGGTCTGGAAGTGGGTAACAGGGAGCTGCTGGTCCTGTTAAACCCATCGGCTGCTTTCGATATGATCTCACAACATATTCTCCTGACCATCTCGACTCAATTGGCAATTGGTGGCTGGCCTGGAAATGGCTGGCATCTTTCTTCGTGGGGAGGGGACAGGAGGTATGGTGCCATCCCGACTTGGCCACTTCCCACAAGCTGAAGGTTGGTGTTCCTCAGGGTGATGCCCTGAGCCCAACTTTGTTCAATAACTCCTCATGCCTCTGGCTCCTTTCGCAGAATCCTTAGGGGCAAAAATTGTGTCCTATGCCGACAACACCCAAATGCTGTTCATGTGGAAGAAGAACGAGCCCTGCCCAGGCAAGTTAATCAGCTCTTGCCTCGCAGCGGTATTTGGGCGGCTGTCCGTGAACCAACTTAAATGTAATGCAGGAAAGACGGAGCTGCTCTTCTTTGGCTCAGATGCTGAGACACCCTTGCAGTCCTTCTGGCCACTGGATGCTCCCCTCCTCTTAACAAAAGTCAGGAGCTGAAAAACATGGGCTTTAAATTTGATAGTCAACTGCTATTCCATACCCACGTAAACTTGGTAGTGGGCCCCTGCTTTGCCCACTTGCGTCTTCTTCAGAGGTTTTTGTTCCTATTGTCCTTGGCGGCCAGAAATCAAGTGATGCATGCCCTGATCATATCACAGCTTGACTATGGGAAATGCCTTTACTTAGTGTCAGGGACTGTCCGGGACTATGTGGGGAACACAGTCCGGGACTTGGGGCAAGCACTGGGAACTGGGTAGAAAAACGTACACAGAAAGAGGAGTACAGCGCTGCCCAGGATCACACAAGAAGTCAGAGGAGAAAAGAGATCCAAAGGGCAAGCCTGCACGAAGGAACAAGATGACTAAGACTCAGCAAGGAAGGACACTCATGAGGCAATTTAGCATTCAGAAAAACTACACCCAGGATGAATGTGCAAGACATATATATGAAACAACATTAACAATAAAGGGGAGTGCTGGGTAAAGCACTCAGGACCTCCACACGGTAAGACTGAAGCTCAGTAAGTTTCTCACCCACAATTGCGGTTACAGATACTGACTGCAAATATCCACATGTAGGATATGCATGCAAAGGCAGGTCCTGTGGAGTTTATACCTATGGTGATGTTATGAATGCAACTCAAAGACAATACTCACAGTGAACAAGAAACACCACCTAGGTAGTCAGCTGTGCCCATGGATCCTGGCGATCAAACAGGAACACGCAAGGCAGTAACAGCAAGAGGGTAGAACTAAACACAAGCACAATAGACAAGGAGCTACCAAGGAGGAGTGCTTAACAGGAAAGGAAGGAAATTACAGGGTACACTTGGCAGAAAGCAGGTAACACACATACAAGGCAACAGAAGCAGAATAGAAAGACAGCAAACTAGGAACTGGAACCAAGGAATTAGGAAGAAAGGCAGGGACTGGAAAGGGATATACAGAAGCTGAGGCTACAAGGGTATACTAGAATAGTGCAGGTTAAGGAATCAAGAAAACAAAGTAGCATAGAAGGCAGTGCTGGGGCAGGAACACAAATTGAGTTAAAGCTCAGGAGGCTAGGTAGCATTGCAGGCAGTGCTAGTACAGGAATAGGGAATTACTAAGGCTTTATGAGTCAAGGTAGCACTGAAGGCAGTGCTAGTTCAGGAACTGGGAATTAGCTACAGCTCATGAAACAAGGAGTCAATAGAGCACTGCAAGCAATGCAAATCAGGAACAAGAAATAGCTGAAGCCCAGGAACAAAGAATAACTATAGCCCAGGAACTCAGGAAACAAGAGCACTGCAGGCAGTGCTAATTCAGGCAGAAGGAATAGTTATAGCGCAGGACATAAGGTAGCACTGCCGGCAGTGCTATTTAAGGTAAAAGTAATAGCTATAGATCAGGAAATCAGAAAACAAGGTAAAGGCTAATTCAGAAGAAGGGAAACTGCTACAGTTCATGGAACAAGGAATACTAAGGCTCAGGGGGTCAAGGTAGCACTGCAAGCAGTGCTAATTCAGGAACAAGGAAAACAGCAGCAGGTCAGGAACAAGGCACAACTAAAGCTCAGGAAACACTGGAAACAAGGATCGGTCTCACCGGTAAACAGCTAAAATGACCAACCTTGGCCTGAAGGGAGCTGGGGCTTATAAGAGCTCACAGTAATCACATGCAGCAGGTGTAAGCAGGCTAGCAGCAGCCAGCCACAGGTGAGCTGAATTCCTCCACTCATCCTTGGCCTGCAGGGGTGGAGACAAAGCTGTGAGCAGGGAATTCTGGGTAATGGAGTTTCAGGCATGAGTAGGCTGTCTTCAAGTATAAGCAGGCTGGCTTTCACAAAACCCGGCATGGATTGGGAATGGATGTCAATTCCCAATAAGTGTCCAAATGTCTGGAAGTCAGGATATGCATGCAGGGAAGGGTCTGGAAGCTTATTAGAAGACTGGAATGTCCCACTATGTTGCCCTCTGGTGGTGGGTACGAGAGCACAGGGAGCGAATTGTGACACTTAGGCATGCCTGATGGATAGGCTTCAGCTGGTCCAGAATGGAGCAGCTCAAACTATTTTTGAGCTCCCCCGGGACGCTCAAGTATCCAGCCTTTTTTAGGACGCTTCACTGGCTGCCAGTGAGAAAAAGGATTATTTTCAAGAGGCTGCTTGTGACTCAGAACGCCTTATACGGAATGGGCCCTGCCTATCTGATGCACAGGATCTCGTTCTATGCTCCACAGAGGAATCTCCGCTCCGCAAATCTTTTCCTAGCCAGTACCCCACGTATCAATAAGGCATGGTCAGGGGAAAAGCCCCTCTCCTTCCTGGGCCCATCCCTTTGGAACAAACTGCCTCTGACCCTTAATTTTGTGAAAGATAACAGGAGTATAAACCCATCAACCATGTTGGGATTGGGGTAGAGAATTATACACAAGAAACAGTATCCCAACCGGTATTGTTTGTAGACAATTATTAAGGATATCTATACAGTATTATCCAGACAGAAAAAGGAGACTCCGTTTGAACGCCGTCGACTCTCCAGCGAGATTCTAGGCGCCCTTCACATAGTGGTTTTCGCAAAAAATGGAAAATGAATAATAATCTTTCTTAACTATCTTGAAACCACTCTGTTGATTTTATTCACTGTACATAATTGCTCACTACTCACTCTGCGCCGTCCACGCTGCTCTCACTGTCACTTGTGTCGCCGTAGTGTCACTCACCTTCTGCACTCGTGCACCTTGTACAACCTTGGGCTGTCACTTATTACTTAATACTGCAGTGCTGATATTAACTGTTTATCTCAACTGTTTCAGACCCATTCTTAATGTTTATAAAGATGATGCCTTGAGCACATATGAAAATCAAACGGAGTCTCCTTTTTCTGTCTGGATAATACTGTATAGATATCCTTAATATTGTCTACAAACAATACCGGTTGGGATACTGTTTCTTGTGTATAATTCTGACCCTTAAAGGCATAAAGTCAGCGCCCGTGTTTCGGGAAAACTTGGCTTTTTTCCAGCCCTTAGGTCCTTGTTGCCCCAGCTGTCACTTTTCGGCAACCAGCGCCAGGACACTCCTTGGAGTAGCAGCTGTGCTTTATAAATACCCCTACATAGATATAGAGATAGGATTTAGGCTAACAGCTTGGAAAGAGGTATAGTTGGATATGGGGAGATGGATTCAGGTACCAGGATATCAAAAGGACATATGTATACTAGGATATCAGTAGGGGTAAAGGTAAGAGAGTATAGGCAGCAGTGAATGAACTATGTTGTAAATGGGGAACACATAGTCGAGAATATGTATATCAGGGTATCAGTATATATATTAATGCATAGGGAAGAGAAGCAAGATTGACTAGGTGAAAGAGTAGAGAAGCTAGAATATAGGGAGGAATAGTTACGAATTGATGCACAAGGGTATAGGAAGGGTAAAGGTATCAAGAAATACATAGTGGTATAGTTGTTACTTTAGAGCATAAGGTAGGTATACTAGGGTATAGGTGCTGTAAAGGTTCTAGACTACAGACAGGGTAGAAGTACTGTGATACTGGTAGGAATAGACGTTCTAGGACATAAGAAGAATAGAAGCATTAGGGTTTAGTTGGGGTAGAGAGATGTCAGTCTAGGCAGAATATGAAACAAGTGTGTAGTCTCTGCTGAAGGACCAACGTAAACATAGTTGACGAAGAAGGTGAGAGGGACCGACTTAGGTTTAAAAAGAAGAATGGCTAGAGGAGGAGAGTAAATAGGGCATGGACCTTGTCGATTCCTCCTCACAGACCAGACAGAGAGGGTGGACACAGAGTGGAGGAGGAAGGCAGAGGCTTCCCCTGTGAAAGGGAAACAAACCTCAGTGTAATTACTTGTAGCTAGGTGCATGCTCTATAAAATATATATATAAAATGCACATGCATACGCACATAGATCTTAGAAAAAGGTCAGCAGTGATTTTCCTAGACATGAAAGTGACTTTTCGAGATGGATTCAGCATTTAACACTATTCTTAAATATATTTTTCCAGAGTTCTACAGAACCAGATTTTTAATTAGCTTTTTCTTTTTAATAACGAAGAGTTACTAAATCCTACATATCTTTGTGTTATACCTATTGTTTTTAAATGAAAACAGCTAGGTACATTTCACACAATAAAATAAAAAGGTACATTTTAGGAAATGCCATTTCTAGATCTGATTAACAATATTTCGCAGAGAAAGGTATTTATTTGTAGCATTCCCAAAGCCCGGTTAAACATGCACTTGTGAGTGTGAATTACTTGCTTGTGCTATTACCAGTTATCTGTACATATGTATACCCCTGATGTCTATGAAGTGGGTGTCGCTGCGACACGTCCACTCAATGATCTATAAATACAAAGCAGATGAGGGGAGCACGCGCAGTCATATTATAACGTTGCACTGTTTTCCCACATCTTCAGCACATCTAGCTTACATCTAACCTGTACCTGAATACTCCAAGCGCACGTGATGCAAAAAGTGTGGGAATGTTCACCAGTATTCTCCAATTGTATACTGTGTTTAGGAAGGAGAAGCATTTCAGGAAACATATCTTTTACGAAGAAAATGAAGAGAGAAGTATTAAGATTAGGGGGAAAAAGTTTAGGGGCAGAGGTATAAGTGAGCAATATTTGCTAGTTCTATTAATCTATTGCTTAGTTTACAAAAGGACAGTTTAGGCACAGTTGGGCGGGCCATAGATTTTTCAAACACCTACTCGTAAATTCCAAACGTGTAGCTGTAAATATGTGTGTCATAATTTACAACTCGTTTTGTGACTTCACCCTGCCTCGTACTAATCTCTGGAAATATACTGGTGATTAATGGATTTGGGAGATTGTTTGCTGTCTATAGTGCTCTGTGGACACAAATGTCAGTTATCAGTTATGCTTATAACGTTGGACTCCTTAGTAACTAACTTTTTTTTTTACCCACATCTCATAAAACATGGTCGTACAGATTTGAAATCTCATGTGCATCATAGCATTGTAAGCCCTGAGGGAAGGTGTTTCACAAGACAGATGCACACGTGCTGTGTTCCGTCCATGAGTAAATGTAAACCCCTGACTGGGCGTGTGTGTCTCGTTGATATCAGAACTGTGTGTGTCTCCTTTCAATCCAGTCAACCCACATGTTTCTTATATTTCAGGGTGAAAAGGGTTCTGAGGGGCCCTCGGGCCCCGTTGGATCGCCAGGCCCAGCAGTAAAGGGTGATAAGGTAACGTAGTGCACACTACTTGCCACTCTTACAAGGCAGCAATAGTGTTTTCTTGTTATCATTGGTGTGGTGATGTATGGTAGAAAGGTGCAAGCTTGAAAATAAAATGAATATGATGGGGGAATGGCATGCATTAGTGTTTTTGTATACTGAAATCTTACTGAGTCAAACTGATGCTAAATACTTGGTAAACTGATTATTTTTTTACATGTTTTCTGGTGGAGTAAACGTTACCACTCGGTGCATCACATTTTGAAATGAGTTTTCTGTACTTTGAGCCATTATCAACACATATGAATATTTTATAATGAATAGTGCTGTGGATCAGATAATGCACATGCAGGGAGGAAGCAATAATTTTACAGTCAGTTATGCATGGGATATGCCAATAACAGACATTTAAGCGTATGCAGTTATATAAAAGCATGCATCTGGTAGAGGGACAATGGAAAAAGATCTGGAACAAAACTAAACTGTGAATCAAACACGGGTCAAAAATCACGAAGCTAAGTCCTTCAAAAGAAATTGAATTGAAGTGGTGGAAAGAGTTCCAGGGTTAAGTATCCCTCCAATTCGACAGTGCTGTATTCATTGTCAGGCAGTCACACAATGGGTGCTATACCTTGTTGAGTGGGCTTCAGGTGTGTTCCATATCAGAGGCGGTACTGTGAGAGGGGAGAAACACACACACTGCCTGTGCTAGTCTTAATCCTGGGTTACGGCACATATCTTCACGTGGATAAGACCTCAACCTATAAGCGGGCAATGGGTCGTATGCGAAACCCTCTATTTTCCTTGTGATGTAGAGCAAGGCTTTCATTCTGAGGCCATCTCTACATTTCTCTATGCCGTCGCAGTGGCGCTGTCGAGGGGCGCAACAACATGGAAATGGCTCTTCCCACCAACAGCAACTTAATGTCCACATTTTTGGTTCCCACTTTATATGGTTTAAGGTGACTGAAAAGGCCTGACATGCAATATACCAATGTATATAGGTTAGCATGCCATGCTGTCTCTTCCAGTACCTCAGGAACATGTTAACACTTACTGTTAATGACAGGCAATTCCCATTCCATGTGGCAGAAGCCTGCATCTATGCGTGTGCATCTGGAGCATGATCGGGTTTCTGTATGTATGGTATTGAGCCTTTTGGGAGTCAGGTATGTTCTGTGAGTGTAATTAATTTGGAGATTCTTCAAACAGGAATTCTAGATACTTTGAGTACATTCTAGTGTTCGCTTCCAGGTCCAGTCACGCAATTCTGTTTCTAAGCTCATGTTCCATTTGCACCTATCTCTGTCTAAAGTGCCCTGTACATCCATGCCATTGTCTGGCTGCTCTCGCTCAGACTGAGTAGTAGCTCATGGGTTTGAAGTTCGTCCTCCTCCAATCCCCCAAAATGTACATTATGAAGTGATGAAATGAAGTAGATTTATAAAGTTCACAAATACCAAAGGCGTCAGGGCACTAATGAGGGGAGAGCTCCAGAGACAAAGACAGAGGAAAGGACTACTATCCCTAGGAAAATCACTGGCCAAGAATTAAAGAGTGAAAAGCCAGGAATTCAATGCTTTCTGAAAGCTGGTATGTTCCTGAAGATCCCTGATTTCGTGTGGAAGAGAATTTCAAAGTTTTTCTGCGGCCACGGAAAAAGCCCTACTATCTCACCTGGTCTTCCTAAATTTAGGCACAACTACAAGGTTGTAGTTAGCCGGATGAAGATGTCTAGTGCCATTAAAGAGTAGGACTTGCCAGGCAATCTGTCTTCCTAAGTCAGTTGCTGAAGTGTTTTCAATACCCCGAACGAGTCGCAGTCACCTACTGTCGCTATTTCCACTCTCTTCCAGACCATGAGTTGCTTAGTTTAAAATGACCGTGGGACCTTGCTAGTCCCACCCAGAGGAGGGCCGGGGTGTACATCTGGGATTGTCTGGTCTGCACTATGAAGCTGCTGCAGCATTTCCACACTGTACGGTGCAATCTCATACCTATGCCAGTTGGACCCAAACATCTCAGGATGAGGTTCATCAGTGTCCCATCAACCAGCCTAATCCTGGGCAGTCAAGTCATTTAGATGTGCCTTTCTTATACAGCCAATGCAGTATCCATTGTAACTGCACTGCTAAGTAATATTGTTTGAAATCTGCTGCATCCAAGCCAGCTTATGTTATTAGAAATGTTATTTTATCAGGAGCAATGTGGTGCTTACCCAAAGCCTAAATCAATTGAGCTAAGAAATAATTTAGTTCACTGTAGAATGATTTAGGCACCCATATAAGGAGGGCTGTGAAATAATCTAGAAACGAGGGGGAATATTTACAAGGGCTTTGCACCACTGTAGCATCTCTTTTTCCGATGCTCCGGTGACGCAATGCCCTGCTCCATATTTACAAGACAGTGCTAAGCCACTTTGCGTGGCTTAATGCTGCCTTGTAAATATGACCCTTCTTGCCACAGTTCTCTGTGGCAAAGGCGCGTGCAATGGGCAATTGCTGTGGGTGTTTTGACGCAACACTCATTGCTTTTTGATACTGCCCCAGATTTACAAGGATCAGAAGATCTGAGGCAGCACTAAAAACTAACACCTTTAAAAAGTAGGAATTAGAGTGGTTAAAGGAGGAGAAATACTTTTATTTCTCCTAGTTTTTTGCTCTATGTGTGCTAAGGAGTAAAACGCCATTCTGAAGGTGTACCTTCCTGCTCAAACACAATCATCCCTGCAATGCAGGCACCCTTGCACCATGGTTCAAGTGTGCCTGTGCAAGCACTAGGCAGCTTTTGTTTTAGCGCTGGTGCAAGGAAAACCCCAGGGGTACCCCACTGTTAAATACTGCGCATCCATGTGTTTTTGAAATTACATAGCGTGACGCATGTAAATTGCTTGCAGTGTTGTGCTCCGCCATTTCATTGTAAATTTGCCCCAGGGTGCTTTGCCTCTTACCTAGGGCTGTTTTACCCATTACAGATGTAAGCAGAGTTTTTCAAAAGTCTGTTCATCCCTTGAGAGATTGAAAACCTCTCCGGAGATTCCCCATCAGCAGGTCGGTATCAGAACGGCAAACTTGAATTCCAAGATAGTAACCGAATTTTGCAACTGCTGCTCTTTAAAAAAAACCAGTGCTAACTCATCTGCAACTGAGGAGATAGTGTAATCAACCTCCTCTAGGTTTAGTCTACTTCCGGATCCTTCATTTCTATTTACCCCTTCCACGGGCTCTGTTGCAAGGGCCTAGAGGGAGGGGGCACCCACGTTTTGTTTCCCAGCATCTGTCAAGGAGAGTCAATATTATAAAGACAGACTTCACCCCAGCAGCGGGATTGCTATAAAGAAGGGAGATTTAACAAAGCATCATGCCTCCAAATCCAAGGTGTACACAAGAAAGTACCTGGTATCCTTGTCACTTACACTGCTTTTATTTCTGCAAAAACCACACTATATTCCTTTCGTGATTAGGTATATTTAATTACCCTATTTTTTCAGATTATCATCATTTTTCTGTAAGGATTCTGACCTTCACATAGTTACACATACTATTTCAAACCATATTCTACGAACATTTATACATAACATATTTACATTTAAACATACAACCTAGACATATCCATTGCTAAAGAATACTTTTACAATATTTTACAATATATGCAAAACAATACCAATGTTGTACAGAAATCAAAACTCCAAATCCAAGGTGACAGGGTACTTCCAACATATAGCACCAAGTAAGCATGTCAAATGCCTTTCCTGATCTTTTGACACGTCTGTTACATTTGTATGATCAGGGCGGCCCTCTTGTAATATTCTAAATAGGCAGTGGAGGTTCAAGGAGATGATACGCTTAGAGATGAAGTTAGTTTGGTCAGGGAGCACTAAAGAGTAGGGTGACCTGACACCCTGAATTTCCCCAGAGAGTTCTGGAATTCCCCAGGCAGTTCCAGTTTTCAGTGGACTTTCCAGCATTCCAACGCCTCTATGCCACTCTACTCTATGCTGTTCCCTTGCATGCCACTCCAATCTCGCCACTCTAGTGTACGCCTCTTCACTCTACACCACTCCACTCTACGCCACTGCTCTCCATGCCACTCCACTCTATGCTATTCCACCCTATATCACTCCACTCTGCACCACTTCACTCTACGCAAGTGCACTGTACCCCACTCCACTCAGTTTTATACCACTCTACGCCACTCCACTCTACAGTATTCCACTCTACACTGCTCCACTCAATGCCACTCCACTCTATGCCACTCCACTCAACTTTATGCCCCTCCACTCTATGCCACTCAGCTTTACACCACTTTACTCTATTCCACTCTATGCGATTCTGCAGTATTCCAGTCTACACTACTCCACTCCACTCTAGGCAATTCCACACTTTGTCACTCAGCTCTACGCCATTCTACTCTGTCACTCCACCTGATCCCACTTTACTGTACGCCACTTCACTCTACACAAATCCACTATACATCACTCTACTGTACGGTATTCCAATCTGCACCAATACACTATGCCACTCCACTGTACGCCATTCCACTCTACACCACTCCACAATATGCCACCCCACTCTACACCACTCGACTTTATGCTAGTCAACTCTACACCACTGGACTCAATGTCCCTCTACATCACTGGCATAGTGCGGAGTGGTGTGTGGGATAGTGTCTTAGAGTGGAGGGATGTACAGTGGAGTGGTGTAGAGTGAACTGGGATGTCGTAGAGTGGAATGACGTGTCATAGAGTGGAGTGGCGTGTCTTACAGTGGAGTAGTGTGTCGTATAATATTGTTTAAAGAGACGTAGTGTGAAAATGGCTTAAAGAATGTGTCAGAAATGTGTCAGAAATATAGATTATATGAAGTAAAGAGACCTTTTTTATAGTAGTTATACATTGTTTGTGAAGTTCTAAAGTTATAGGGCATTATTCACAAAGGGAAACTTACACTTTTGTATGAGTTAATAATGGTTTGCTATTCACAAAGATATTTTATGAGTAGTATCTTTAAGAATGCAGAGTCTCTGCACATAAAAAGATAGGATGGTCCAATTTTTCTATGTGTGGAGACTCCGCAGTCTTAAAGATATTACCATTAAAATGCCTTTGTGAATAGCAAACAAAGGTAAACTTACAGAAAATTTTAGTTTACCATTGTGATCAGGCCCATAAGGCTAAAACATTTAGTGACATATAGGGCACTGTATACCATGGTAATTTTGAAGTATACTGAGGTACATGCTGATGCCATTACAGTACATGATTGGCTAACAACTGGCCTCACAAAAGTAAAAGGCAGGCATATCTTTTAGGCCAGACTTTGTTTGTGTTGTGAGATTTAAGTGTAAATATAGATGTAGGAAGGGATGAGTCTGTTTATATAATTGTGTAAAGGTAAGTAAAAGTTGTTTTATTATTTTATATATTTTATAACGCAATTTGTTTTTTAATTGTGGTGTTTGACCCATAAGGCACTTATAAAGGGGATTCCTTCTTATCTGCATGTCAGACTCAGTAAATAACAGCCTTCATGGCTGCTTAGATAATCAAATCAGGCTTTATTAAAAGTCTATTGAATCCGCACCTCCAGATTAGGTGACAGAACCTTTTCATATCTAGCCACATTTCATTGGAACAAGCTCCCTCTGCTAATCTGGATGTATCAAGATTTTTTGAAATTTCAAAATCTTCTAAAAACGTGGATGTATTAACTGGTCTACTCACACTTGCCGTTTCTGGTTGCTTAGCACGGAGATACACCTTTGGGTGTGAGTCGTGTGCTATAATAAATTCCTTTAACGTAACATGCAATAACATATAAAAAGTTTGCTGAGTACTAAGGTACTACCATATTGTTTAGATTGTTCCTGGGTCTGTCATACCCACATTGATGGTCCAAATACCACCACTGCGGCGGTCCGATCGGCCGACCACAAGTTTTGTGGTGACACCACCCCAATACTGTCTCCAGACCACCACCTCCGCATAGAGCTGAGCTCCCCTGGCGGCTGAAGTGTGGATAGCAGCGCCACCATTTTCATGTTTGATACGTCATGAAACGGTGGTGGAAAGGCAGGTTTTGGGGGTGAATTTATGTCTCCAGGGCTAGTGTGCCCTGGAGAGATATTCATGGTGACATCTATGGCTGCCCCTATGCCATCTGCACGGTTGTGCACACTGTTTCTTCTGCAGACCTTGCTGCAGAGAAACAGTGCACCGACCACCCAGATGCATTGCAGCATAGCCAGCATTGGCTACAGCTATTTCCTTGACCCACAGCCTGCTGCCATCATGACTGCTCCGCTGCAAAACTGACGGTTAACTCTTAATGCGGCGGTCGGGATGCTGCTGGCATGGCGGTATACTCCTGACTGTTGCAACGACGGTATGGAGGTTGGACCCTTAGTCTGCATTATGGGTTTTAAAAGTAAATCTAGTGAAGCACAGTGCTATTTTATATATTTTATAATTTTTTGATTTGCACATTTTTTAAGTGCACTATACTACACTAAGGGCCCAATTCTCAAAGGTAAACTGAGACGAAAGTCAAACTTTATGACTTTTGGTATTTACAAAAGGTATTTACTGCTCGTAAATGTCCTTTTTGAATCCCGAAAGTTGTAAAGTTAGATCTTCGGTATTCACAAAGGGCATTTACTACTGGTAAATTCCTTTGTGAATACCAAAAGTTGTAAAGTTAGACTTTTGTCTCAGTGTATCTTGGTGAATTGGGCCCTATGTCTCCCCTCAAAAGCCAGAACACACATTTAGTGTAGTCTAAACAATATTTTGCTCTTCCAAACTCAAAAGTGCAAAATATAGTTAAGACCACGCTTAGTTTGCGCTGTGAGTATAAAGGTGGAAACAGTAATTCGTTCTGTTTGGGTCGCACAATTGGTCAGCCCCATGTACAAACCATATTCTGTTAGTCACTAACCTATTAGCAACTTGCAAAATATGGTTTGCGACTCGCTACTAGGAAGGGGCGTGCCAAGGCCGTCCCTTCCTAATAGCCAATCTGACTGCAATGTATGATTGTTTTACAACCACATTTGCGGTCACAAAACAATTGCAGTTTAATACCCTTTTCAATAGGGTGGTAAGCCACTTGCAAACAGCAATGGGTCCCCAGGGGACCCCTTCCCCTTTGTGAATGGGTGCAAAAATATTTTTTAAGAGCAGGCAGTGGCCCCAGGGACCACTGGCTACCCTTAAAAATGAAACTGAAAAGTTACATTTTTCTTTTTTTAAATGCATCACAGTTTCTCTTAAGATAAACAGACTTCATTTAAAAAAAAAACTGCTTTATTAAAAAAGCAGTCACAGACATTGTAGTCATAAAGGGCATTTACTGCTCGTAAATGTACTTATTGAATACCGAAAGCCGTAAAGTTATATCTGCGTCTCAGTGTACCTTGGTGAATCTGGCCCTATGTTTCCCCTCAAAACAATATTTCACTCTTCCAAAATCAAAAGTGCAAAATATAGTTAAGACCACGCTTGGGGGTCTATTACGATGCCGCCCGCCATCGCACCGGGAGATGGGATCACCCGCTATGTGTACGGCGGTCCCGCATGTACAATTAGGATGCGCCCGCCACACTGGTTGGCGCATCCCGCATTTTTTGCATTGCATCGGGTGGTGCAGTCAGCAGCACCCACCGCAATGCAAAAAAGGCATCTGTGCATTTGCATGCACAACGTGGCAGGCACCACACGGTGCCTGCCACGCGTGCATGCAAAAGTAGGGGATAACATAAGTTCCCCCCCAACATCCTGGGGGCCCGCAACGGGACCCCAATTGCGAAAAACACGTGCCTTTCCGTGGCGGCGTGGCTGGTTCCCACAGCCATTGTAATATGGATGGCGGTGAAACAACGCCATCATATTCAACCCTTTTCTCGTCGCCTGAGCAGAAAAGTGGCAGACAGACTTCCCGTCCGCCGCGGTACCCCCCGCCATCATAATATGGCGGGGGGTAAATGTGAGGCGATGGCGATCTGCCCGGCATTGTAATAGACCCCTTAGTGTGCGCTGTGTGTTTTAAGGGGAAACAGGAGGGCAGATGTACAACCCTTCATTAATAGCGATTCTGACTGTAATGTATGATTGTGTTGCGACCGCATTTGCGGTCGCAAAACAATCGCAGTTTACCACCCTTTTCAAAATGGTGGTAAGCCACACTCAAGGGTCCCCAGGGGACCCCTTCCCCTTTGTGAATGGTGTGAAAATATTTTTTTAGAGCAGGCAGTGGTCCCAGGGACCACTGCCTGTCCTTAATAAATGAAACTGAAAAGTTAAATGTTTCTCTTTTAAATGCATCCCGTTTCCTTTAACTGCATTTAATTAAAAAAAACTGCTTTATTAAAAAAGTAGTCACAGAAATGGTTGTCTGCTCACCCCAGAAGTCCACCATCCCTGTGAGTGCTAGCTGTTCCCAATGGGGTCGCAAACTACGACTACCTCATGTTTATCAATGAGGCATGCAATTTGCGACCCCATTGGAAATCGCAAACAGTCTGAGACACTGTTGTACGGTCACTTTTGCGAGTCGCAATTCGATGCAATTTGCGACTCCCAAATGTGAATGTTTGTACATCTGGGCACAAGTGTAGTGCACAGTAGCGGTCCGTGGAGGGAGTGCTGTGGGTCGGCGGGGGAGGGGCAGGGTGGGAGTTAGTAAACTCCGGATTAAGGCCGAACGGAGTTCAGAAACTAAATAAATAAAACAAATTACATTGCGCTCTGCATCACCAGTTTGATGTTGCAGCGCACTCAATGTAATTCATTTTATTTATTTATTTAGTTACTGAACTCTGTTTTGCCTTAATCCGGAGTTTACTACCCCACCCTGCCCTTGCCCCGCCCCACTGCCCCGCAGCGCTCCCTCCATGGGCTGCTACTGGTAGTGTAGTGTTTTTAAAATGTGACTTTTCAATTGTTTTTAAGTACACTGCACACCCCTCAAAACCCAGAACGTAGACTAAGGGGCCTAGTCCGATGTCAGATGGACCTAAGTTCGTCCGACATCGGGCTGTAAACGACCGACCTGCTGACGTCGGTTACAGCCCTGCTACTACGATGCGCCCGAACAGGGTTCGGTCGCATTCGTATACCTTACAATGCAAGCATGCTTTGTGACCGGAAAGCATACTTGCAATGTAGAAAGCAGGGGTGCAGTTCATCCCTGCACCCTGTGGCCAGTACCCCAAGGTGCCTGCCACTGGGTGCAGTGATCAACGGCCACGTCGCCATCCGGCAGCCTCACACCCATGGGGCCCTGCTGGGGGCCCACAGAGACAGCTTCCGACTGCCTTTTCGTGCCAGACAGACCGGCACGAAAAGGCAGTGAAAAGCTGCCATCGTACTCCCTCGGTCGCACCGAGTCGAATGGGGGAGAAATGGAGTATTTCCGGATTGCGGATAGGCTCTCCGAGGCTTTCGTCCACAATCCAGAATCCGAGTCGGATTCCTTCCCGACCGAGCCCATCGGAATGGCTTGGTCAGGAAGGAATCTGGCCGGCACTGACCAATTCGGTCGGAAGGGCTCCGAACATGGTTCGGAGCCCTTCCTGGCCGAATTCAGAATCGGCCCCTTAGTGTAAAATTTTTAAAATACATCTGTAAAAAATGCAAAAAACACAATACGACAGTATTTTTCCCTTTCCAAATATTAATGTAGTAGTATTTGTCACTGTTTTCTTATTTTTTTACATATTTACCCCCTTACACTTTCCTGTGCAATCCTGTGATGTGAAGGTGTTGATGATGTTTGAGATGAGACGTTGTTAAAATATTAATTAAGGTTTTTGCTCATAATACATTTTATGATTAATTAAAAGATTATTCCATAATTAAATATGTACAATATTCAATTGATTACATGTCATTTTAAATATTTATTGTTTTTTTGTTAGTTGATCCCTGTATTCAGTTCGAATTTCGTATTGAGGTTTTAGATTTTTTGTTTTATAAATTTTTCTTTAATAACTAATTTAATATTAATAATAGTTTATTATGTTTTCGTTTGTAGATAGTAAATTTGGTTAGTAAGTCGGGAAGTGTATTAATTTTAATTTATTTACCATTTATAAATTTTTTTGTACTATGAAATGTTTTCTTTCTACATTAAATGTAACTAAATTTTTTGTAATCCATACATTTTTTAATTTAAACATGCTTAAATATGTTTATTTTGTTGTGTATTTCATTCTTTTTTATGTTATTAATTGGAATGGTCTATCTAACCTCTTAAGAGTTCACACTTGCTCAACTGTTTCTTAGATTAGAATGGGAATAGTAAATCTAACCATCACTTTCCCTGAGTTTGCTTACATTGGAGTGGGAATAGGAAACCTGATGCCTGCAAAGACAATCAATCAAGCAATCATTTATGGACGCAGGGTCTCGAGGTGCTAGCGAAGTTGGTTGCTGTGTAGTGGTTTGTTCGTTCGAACATCCAGGCCTTGAGTTCTTTCCTGAAATGCCATGGCTGCCAGGTATGAGAAAGAGCAACCTCTGCTGCTGGTACGGCCGATTCGGGGGATGTCTGTGAAGAAGAGGGAGACAGATGGAAAGTGTCTGGTCAGTTGGTGGAAGGTCAGGCATTTGTTGATGTATGCAGGTCCTTTGTTGTGCAGTGCTTTGAAAGCGTGATTCAGCATCTTGAACTGGCATCGCTTCTGAATCAGGAGCCAGTGTAGTTTCTTGAAGTGGGGTGTGATGTGGGTCCTTCTGGGGAGGGAGAGGATGCGTCTTGCCAATTAGTTTTGCATTGTCTGTATTCTCTTCAGGAGGCATGCAGTGATTCGTACGTACGTAGAGTGTGTTTCCATAGTCCAGTCTGCTGGTTACAAGGTTTGGTGTGACTGTCCTTCTGGGAACCACCTGAAGATCTTGCAGAGCATGTGAATTGTGTGGAAGCAGGCTGATGAGACTGCGTTGATCTGCTTTCTCATGGATAGCTTGCTGTCCAGGATGATGCTGAGGTTGCAGGCGTGATCTGTCAGAGAGAGGGTATACCGAGTTCCGTGGGTCACCATGCTTCTTTCCAGGTTGAGGTGTTCCCAAAGATGAAGACTTCTGTCTTGTCCATGTTGAGTTTGAGGCAGTAGTCCTTCATCCAATCAGCGACGTTCATCAAGCCTCTGTGGAAGTTGGCTCTGGTGGTGGAGGAGTCTTTGGACAATTGAGAGGATGAGTTGGGTGTCGTTGGCATAGGAGATGATGTTGAGGCCATGGGATCTGACGGTGTAGGGCAAATGGGTCTGTAGGTGTTGAAGGGGGGATGAGGGACAATCAATGTGGAACACAAAGATGATCTACTTAGGCTCCAAGGTGAACGGAGGGAAATGGATCCTCTTGGCTCTTCTGAGAGAAACAAGGTGATCTTTTTGAGGGCGTCTCCCTGAATCCCGATGTGGTGGAGTCTGTTGATTAGGATGGGAGATGATGTTAAAATCAGCTGACAGATCCAGGAGGATGAGAGCTGACATTTTGCCGCAGTCCAGGAGGGCTCTGATGTAGTTGGTGGCTGGGATCAGGGCAGTCTGGGTGCTGTGATTAGCTCGGAATCCAGATTGGGAGGGGTCCAGGAAGTTGTGGTTTTCCAAGTGTTGGGTGAGATGCTGATTGATTGTTTTTCTAGAACCTTTGCTGGACAGTGGAGCAGAGAGATGAGCCAGTAGTTTTTCAGTTCAGCTTTGTCAGTGGATGTTTTTTTCCAGAAGGGCTTTACTTCTGATTGTTTTCAGTCCTCAATGAAGGAGGCCGAGATGATGCAGGTGTTGAGGACTTTCCTGAGCTTGTCGCCAATGGGTCCATGGGTGCTCCCGAGTGCACTGAATTCATGATAGAGATAGTGTCTTGTGCCTTGAGGAGGGTCCAGTGGGTGAGCAGGTGTTTGGGGTTTGTGTTCATGGGTGTGAGCTGGTTGATACAGTCAGTGGCAGGTGAGTTAGGGTTTGAAGTTTTGTAGAAGGCCAAGATCATGTCATGGAAAAAGTTGCAAGGATGTCGAGTAGTTCCTCAGATGTTGTAATGTCGTTCTTGGTGGCCATGGTATTGGAGAATCCTTCATGATGGCTAAAAGGTCCTCACTGTAGTTGCTGCTGACTACAATTCAGCCTGTTGGGGCTTTCTTCCTGGTTTCTTTCAGGAGGCGGTGGAACTGGTTTAGTGCTATCTTGAAGGTGGTGCGGTCTTCTGTCTTTTTGCTGATTTGCCACTTCCTTTCTGGTTGCCAGCAGTTGCACTTGGTGGATTTCAGTTCCTCTGTGAACCAGCTCCCTCTTTTGTTTGGTGTTTTGAAACTAGCAGTCTTGGTGGGGGCGAGCGCATCAGGGCGATCTGTGATCCACTGGGAGAAGTTTTTTGCTACTTGTTCTGGGTTGGGTGTTGAGTCTGGGAGGTGGGAACCAGGCCCGGACTGGTCGTTGTGGGCACCGGGCAATCCCCCGGTCGGCCGCATGGGTGGGGGCCGGTTTTGGGCCCCAGGGGGCCGTTTTTGTTACAGTGCCGTTTTTTGCAGCATAGCTGCAATAACGGTCCTGTAACAAAATCGGCCGAAAACCGGCCCTGGCAAAGAGTGCGATCGCACCCCCAGGGGAGAGGTGGGGGCCGGCTGAGCACTTTGCCAGGGCCGATTTCGGTTCCCAGTCCGGCCCTGGTGGGAACAGAGAGGGTTGTTCCACTGATCTTCTGATAACTTTTTCCAGTCTCTGCACGTGCAGCTGGCGACATCCAACACGTTCCCTACTGTTATGTAGCTTGGAGTGTGAATAGTAAATCTAATGCTTTCTCTTCTGTTGTGTAGATGGGAGTGGGAACAGTACATTTAACTACTCCAAAGTCCAACACTTCCCTGGTTTTACCTATGTAGGAGTGGGAATAGTAAATCTGACCCTTTGATATTCAACGCTTTTATTACTGTTGCTCAGGTTTAAGTGCAAATAGTAAATTCGACCTCTCCAAAGCCCAATGTTTTCCCTATTGTTCAGACTAGAGTGGGGCAAAAATAAATATGACCTTCACCAATGTTAGTTATTTGGAGTTGGAACAGTAAATCTAACCCCCCAAAGTACAATGCTTTACTTACAGTTGCTTGGATTGAAGTGGGAAGAGTTAATTTGACCCACCCAAAGTCCAACAGTTTCCCTACTGTTGCTTAGTTTGGAATGGGAATAGAAAATCTGATACCTCGTAGCTCTAGGCTTTCCCTACTGTTGCTTACATTGGAATTTGATATAAGTATGATCTGTTTTAAAATTCAGTACTTTTGCTACTGGTTTTTGGGTTGAATGGAAGTGGTAAATTTTATTTTTGGTTGGGTATCCATTGTTAATTTAGTTTTATTTATGTTTGATTTTTTATTTAATTTTCATTTTAATGGAATTCAATTGTTTGTTTATATTTATTTTCAATTTGTGTGTTTGTTACTTTCTGTGTAGTATTTAAAACATTCCCTTTATGTTTGGGATATACATATATTTTTATTATACTAGTATTTGTGAGGTTGGCTTATGTTTTTATCACACTTATTTTAATTTTTGTATTTTTGAATATAAATTTGTGAATTTATGGTACAGTATATTTTGAATGTAATTACATTTTTCAATGTAATTTTGTACAATTGTTGGCATATTTATTTTACTACTGTGCATGTAAAATATAAATATAATTAAATAGTCATACAGTATGGCCTAAAGTTACTTGTCAGTACGAGTTATAGTTTCTTCGGATAAGTATGACTATAACTGCTGAATTTCTATGGTTTTGTGTGGGTAAAACGTATACCTAATTATAACGTCTCTGTCACTAATGTTATTTTCAGTGAATTTCTAATAGAACCACTGCTGTGCATTGCCTTTGGCTGTGGATGGTGGGGTTGGCAGCAGGGCCTGAGCCCAGGGCCAACCCCATCGCATGCACCTAACTCCATGCTGCGCACAGCCTTTGGCCATGGGTGGTGGGGGGTTGGTATATGAGTTGGTGTTCATTTTTTTTCCATCGGGTTGTTGATCCATGGATCCTACACGGTTATTCACTAGGAGTCACACTGAGTGCCACAATGGATCCGCTGAAAAATGTGGGCAATGTCCTATGCTATTCTGATTGCATATGTGTTTTTACACTTTATGCTTCCCTCCCCGAGCCAAGCAACAAAAGAAAATGGTTACCTCAACTTTCCTCTCAGGTCACGGCTAGCCCTTCAGGGCCATCTATTTCTCCTGGATCCGCAGATCCCTCACGGGTGGATCCGCGATAGATCCATGCCCCTTGATGTGAATACATTTTTTAATTTAAAATCTCTGAAATTACTGAACAGATTAACACCAAATTACAAAAATATCCTTTATAGACTAAGGTATTTCTTTCTGCAAAATGTGGTGAAAGACTGTTGAGCAGTTCGGGCTGTAGTTGTGTTAAAAAAAATACAAAATCCCCATAGACATTGCATGGGGAAAAAGCGATTTGGGACCCATCTTTTTCTCAGCCCCCGCTTCACAAATCACCCTGATATTTTCCATACATCAGCTCACGTAAGTTGTGCATTAGTTTTGAAAATGTTGTAAAGATTTGTCAATAGGCATCAAAGTTATTACCAAAACAAAAAATACTTATGTCTATGGGAAAAAAATGGTTCTAACTTTAACTACCCACTGGCTTTCACTATTAGGTAATCCAAATTTATATATATCTTTTTTTATAGTGGTTATATTTTTAAATATGTTTAAATATATGTACTTACCTATATAATCTCGTTTATTGGAGATCATGTTTTTGTATTCTACATGAATTGCATCATAAATATTTATCCTCTATATTTAGTACCACAATATTTTTACTGCAATATTTGTGTATGAAGATATTCTTGAAGGCAGTAGTATGTCATGGAAGCCTTTGATGTATGCGCTCTCTTTCGTGATGGGGGAAGTTATAACAGTTTATTTTCTACAATGGCAAAACACCTCGGCATGGTCTCAACATTTCTAGAATTACGTGTCATAGACACATAAGGGTTGAATTACAAATGATTGTTGTGGAGTCAGTTCTGAAGAGATTCTTCATTCATTCATTCACAGTCTGAATTCCTTTGTAGATGCTGCAAATTACCTGTGAGATTGGGGCAATGTTATTACAATACAGTTTATTCCCTGTTACTTCTAAGATTCATAAAAAGTAACCGAATCAATGGTGCCACAAGCATTAGAAGATGTGGGAGTCAGAGGAGACCATGAGCAAGTACATTTTATGTCATCCCTGACGATATAATTTACATCTTTTTTGTTACAGGGTGGAGTTGGTCCACCTGGACCTCAAGGCCTCATGGGCTCTCCTGGCGTTGGTATTCAAGGAGTGCAGGTAACTATGCAGCATCCAAAGTTCATAATTTTTAAAATATAGTATTGGTTAAACTTAACTAAATCTAAACTCTGTCACATTGATGTCATTTTCTTTACGATTTGTTATCAAGAAAGCCAGCGGGGAATCACCTGTAAGTTACATTTTTAAGACACAGTAGCTACTGGGTGTAACTGCAGTCTTCGTACCCTAAATGTACTTTAGTAAATAATTTAGGTAGGTACCTTTTGTACCTTTATACAATCCAATCTTTCTCAAAATCCTTTTTTGGTGTTCTTCTCAGAAATCACAGAGTCCATCAAGGAGAAGCTTGATATGGGTGTGGTAAAGACATGCTAATTCTGTTGGACATCTCTGCAGCTTTCGATGCCGTGCCACATGATCGACTCCTGCACAGATTGCAGCATTGCAGTCTTGGTGGCACGGTTCTGAAGTGGTTCTCCTTCTTTCTGGAGGATAGATACCAAGAAGTCTGATCTCTCCTTTTGCTGCTCCCTTCCCGTACATAAAGGTGGGAGTCCCTCAGGGCTCAATTTTTGAGCCCCACACTTTTCAACCTTTATGTGTTCCCCCTTGCTCCTTTATTAGCAGCTTGCAGCACTAAAGTGATTTCATGTGCTGACGACACGCAGCTTCTATTCCCCTGTGACAAGGGTGCAGACCTTGTAGGTGAAAAGATTAATCAATGCCTGACTAGCGTTTTTGCATGGCTAAGGGAAAACGAGCTCAAATGCAACTCAGAGATATTGGAGGTTATTTTCTCGGCTCCCCATCCACAGATGAGTGGAAACAATGGTGACCATTGGATATGTCACCACCCCTCTCTTGCGTCAGCGCGGTAAAGAACCTGGGCATCAAGACTGATGACTCCTTGTCTATGAAAGCGCAAATCCAGTCAGTCGCAGGATCCAGTTTTGGCCTCCTGCGGATGCTCAGAAAATTCCTTCTCCTCCTGCCTCTTGACCACAGGAAAACCGTTATCCAAGCCCCTATTGTTTCCAGACTGTACTCTGTCGATGTCCTATACTTAGGCCTCGCGGAATACCTATTCAATAAATTGCAGGTGGTCCAAAATGCGGTCGCCCGGGCGGTCCTCCAGCTTAAACCCAGAACCCAGATTTCACGTCACCTGAAGGCCCTGCACTTGCTACCTGTTAGGAAAATAATTTTCTTCAAGGCCTTGGTTGTGGCCTTTGAGGCACTGCAGGGCACAGGTGCACATTACCTCAGAAGGAGAGACACACATTATGCACCCTGCAGAACCTTGAGGTCATCTTCATTGCATCTGGCTTCTATCCCCAAGATATGCCGCACCCGCACAGGAGGTCGCTCTTTCCAAGTGCAGGTTGCACTGCCTGGAACCTCCTTCCAGGGACACTCAGACAGTTGATGGACATACTCACCTTTAGGAAGATGCTTCAAACTTTGCTCTTCTGGTATTCACCCTAAGTTTCCCTTGCCAAGTAGGGACAGAAGCAGACTAGTTTTGAGGTCTCTCCAGTGCCGGGACACTCTTCTGAGTAGCTGTGGGCTTTATAAATACTCTTCAATCATTCATTCTAGGCTACCATTTTCAGGAACAGAGACTTCATTTTCACCCTTAGATTCAAAGGCTCAAACATAGGGAGATTATTTCTGGTGCTGTTTTGTCATGGTCTGTTCCTTCTAACCAAGTACAGCCAAAGAATCAGGATTATGTCATTTGAGTCACTGATGTGCATGGTATCCAGTGAAATTTCCCTCGGGTTGTCCTCTCTTACCAGTAGTTTCAAGCATACACTTGACTCCTGGCTCTGCTTGTCAAACAGCACCAGGTGAACTTCCAAGTGTATGCAGCTCACATACAAATCCATTCCAGATAAATAATAAAGTTAATAATCATAACAGCATCACATTGGGATTAGACCATGTGCTCCACTGAATGAGGATTGCATGTCTTTTCATAAGGAAACACTCGTTTTCCCTCTTTCTTACTGGCCCGGTGGCATTGTAATCCCCCCTTCAACCTCACAAAAAGCCACGGAGCAGGGAATACCTTTTGACTTTGAACTTGTATTCTCTCTACAAAAGGCAAAGCAGTGGTAAAAGGTATCAATCTTCAATTGCCCGTACTTTACAGAATCCTTCCACTTCTACCACATGGACCACCTTGTTGAGTTGACCAGAGTCTTTGTCATAGCATGCCTAGACTTATGCAACTGCAAAAAACACAGTTGATGGAAAGAATGTAGAACAATGTCATACATTCACCCCAGTACAAGGATCTGGGCCTAAATCCATCGTTTTTTTGCACTCCACACCACCCTGGGTTAGACACTGGCTATATGCAAATCAGCTCTGACCCTGTGCCTCATGGGAACAGTCCAGTCCGAACTACCAAGCCATGTCTTTCCCAGACCGGAATCAAGCATCCAAGGACCGGTTTCTGGCTATCAGCCTTCATCAGCCTGGATAGCTTGACTCCAGTGGTGTGGAGAGCCTGGGACTCACGTCTGAGCATCCCCAGCACACTCAGTGTGAAATTGCAAAAAACACAGTTGATGGACAGAATGTAGAACAATGTCATACATTCACCCCAGTACAAGGATCTGGGCCTAAATCCATCGTTTTTTTGCACTCCACACCACCCTGGGTTAGACACTGGCTATATGCAAATCAGCTCTGACCCTGTGCCTCATGGGAACAGTCCAGTCCGAACTACCAAGCCATGACTTTCCCAGACCGGAATCAAGCATCCAAGGACCGGTTTCTGGCTATCAGCCTTCATCAGCCTGGATAGCTTGACTCCAGTGGTGTGGAGAGCCTGGGACTTACGTCTGAGCATCCCCAGCACACTCAGGGTGAAATTGCAAAAAACACAGTTGATGGACAGAATGTAGAACAATGTCATACATTCACCCCAGTACAAGGATCTGGGCCTAAATCCATCGTTTTTTTGCACTCCACACCACCCTGGGTTAGACACTGGCTATATGCAAATCAGCTCTGACCCTGTGCCTCATGGGAACAGTCCAGTCCGAACTACCAAGCCATGTCTTTCCCAGACCGGAATCAAGCATCCAAGGACCGGTTTCTGGCTATCAGCCTTCATCAGCCTGGATAGCTTGACTCCAGTGGTGTGGAGAGCCTGGGACTCACGTCTGAGCATCCCCAGCACACTCAGGGTGAAATTGCAAAAAACACAGTTGATGGACAGAATGTAGAACAATGTCATACATTCACCCCAGTACAAGGATCTGGGCCTAAATCCATCGTTTTTTTGCACTCCACAGTAGTTCGGACTGGACTGTTCCCATGAGGCACAGGGTCAGAGCTGATTTGCATATAGCCAGTGTCTAACCCAGGGTGGTGTGGAGTGCAAAAAAACGATGAACTTAGGCCCAGATCCTTGTACTGGGGTGAATGTATGACATTGTTCTACATTCTGTCCATCAACTGTGGTTTTTTGCAATTTTCACCCCGAGTGGGCTGGGTATGCTCAGACGTGAGTCCCAGGCTCTCCACACCACTGGAGTCGGGCTATCCAGGCTGATGAAGGCTGATAGCCAGAAACCGATCCTTGGATGCTTGATTCCGGTCTGGGAAAGAAATGGCTTGGTAGTTCGGACTGGACTGTTCCCATGAGGCACAGGGTCAGAGCTGATTTGCATATAGCCAGTGTCTAACCCAGGGTGGTGTGGAGTGCAAAAAAACGATGAACTTAGGCCCAGATCCTTGTACTGGGGTGAATGTATGACATTGTTCTACATTCTGTCCATCAACTGTGTTTTTTGCAATTTTCACCCCGAGTGGGCTGGGTATGCTCAGACGTGAGTCCCAGGCTCTCCACACCACTGGAGTCGGGCTATCCAGGCTGATGAAGGCTGATAGCCAGAAACCGGTCCTTGGATGCTTGATTCCGGTCTGGGAAAGAAATGGCTTGGTAGTTCGGACTGGACTGTTCCCATGAGGCACAGGGTCAGAGCTGATTTGCATATAGCCAGTGTCTAACCCAGGGTGGTGTGGAGTGCAAAAAAACGATGAACTTAGGCCCAGATCCTTGTACTGGGGTGAATGTATGACATTGTTCTACATTTTTTCCATCAACTGTGTTTTTTGCAATTTAGACTTATGCAACATCATCTGCATTGGTCAACAAATGAAGATAATAGCCAGATTGACCAGGATGCAAAACCAACTGCCAGACTTGACCTAAATCTCCACAAACGTGACCACGTGAAGCCCCTCATGAAATCTCTTTACTGGCTTCCAGTACAATCCAAGATCACATTCACAATTCTTTGTACACTCCATAAAGCCTAATGGGAAAAAGGCCAAAATATTTGCAAAATCTGGCTTCTCACTACCCTCTTCCTGATTCTTCAATGATCATTCAAGGCAACCTGGCGCCTCCTTGTGGTAGCACCTTCGGTGGCAGTCTGCAATCCTTTTAATGTCTCGCCAGGCCTGTGTATTTTGTGCTCACTTTCTGCAGCAGTGGTAGTACCGAATCCCTGCTGGCTTCATCCAACTTATAACAAGCATTGGTAAATGCAATAAGTTTTGCCAATGTGATTATTAATATTTTTGTTCTTGTAAGTTTTAGCTTGATGAGCAGGTGTTAAACTGATTTGGTAAACTAATGTTTGAACGGGATGTATGAATGCCAGACACTATGTTACGAGGTGACAGGGAGAAATAACAAGAAAATCAACAAATGAAAGCATGAGAGGAGAGATTGAGGAAGGTAGCAAGATGATAAGTAAGGATTTAAAGAAAAAAGAGCGAGCAAGTAAAACATCAAAGAGAAAAGAAAGTAGTCAAATCCTGGTGGTGAAAATGAAAAAAAACCCGGAAATGTGGAGTTTTGAATTAATCAAATAAAGGTTTTGGATGTTCTGATTACAGCGCCTATTCTCTGGGCAGGATAGTTGCAACCAAGAAGAGTTTTTAGCTAGTGCAGTTTACAAACAAGTTGCAGCGAAACTGGGCAAAGAGAAGAGGAACCCCTTCCAACTCCATTGAGCAGCAGGTGCAACCTTTCTTACTATGCTCATTCAGTGGCAGCGACATTTATTTGATTCTGACTAGCTGTAAAGTTCACAAGCCGTCAAGGGAGGGCTTGATGCAAAACAGCTACAGGCCAAGTAACTACTTAAGATATGTTTTCTGTTGACACGCGCTGTGCAGGCAAAACCTCAAAGGAAACGCATTAAAAAAATTCATAATAGGCTATCTGCCATTACAGTGTTACTCTGAGGAATTTCAAGCAGGGCGAAAGTGCTGCTATCATTAAAAAGGAAATTGCAACACTAAATAATTTACTAGTCATGTGGTTCAAAGAAAGTTTATGTATGCTTTCCTTTACACATTGAACTAGTCTGAGCAGTAGAGCTTAAGTGGGACGACGTCAGATGAATGACATTTTAAAAAACACAGTGCGTGCTATGATGTTTAAGGTTCAGAATAGCTGCGCTTTCAGATTGCAAATCATTTCCATTCAAAGTGAACAAAGATTTGTTGTCTGTCGTTCTTCTGTAGCTTCTAGAAGCCTGTGTTGGGTATTTGGAAGCATGTTGGTTTATAGCGCTGACAAATGATGCATAGAAGATATATCCATCACCCAAAGCTGAGTATGTTTGCTCCTGTTTTTTTACAATAGGGTTGTGTTTTTTCATTATAGCGATCCTCGGGCAACGCCTGCAGCGTCTACCCAGCTCTATCTCAAAGTTCAAGAGAGACTCTAAAGAGTTAACACACATTGTTTTGACTTTTACTTGGATTTTATTTTTTCAGATCTGCTCCTGGTTTATAAAAAAACAAACTGGAAAACCACAGATCGCCATTAACAGTGCTGGAACATCATGATTCCACTATTAAGACTACAGTAAAGATAACACAGGGTGCCTAGCCGCCATTCCCTCTCAGACAGAAGAGAGAAGATGAAAGGTTGTACATATCATTTTAGTTTTGTGGAGTCAGTTTTGTGGAGTTTTCAATCTCGCGTAATAACATCGCCCTATTGATAAATTTCAAGTGTTTTTTTTTTCTAGTTAGATGGCCTCAAATGCTTCTAAGAAATAGTTACGATTTATTGTAATAATTAAAATGCATAAATGTGCACTCAAGTACAGCCACTAATCACTCCTAGAGCAGTGTAGTCTCCCGATTTCTTATCAGGCGTGGGCGTGGCTCCTCCACTGTGGCAGAGGAGCGTTGCCCCACTGTTTTCAAGCAGTGGGAAAAGCGGAAACATAAAATGATAATAACTTTCAGTTAATATCATTTTGTGTTCTTGCCTCTTTGTTGGCGGGGCTGCTCTGCTCACGGAGCAGGGCAGGGGAGGAGTGGTGGGCAAAGTATGCAATGACTGTTTGGTCAGCCCTCTTGGAGTGCACTTTGCCCCTTTGCCATGCAGGCTGCATTACAGCCTGCATAAAGAAAATGCCCATGCCCGCATTCTCTGGCTGAGCATCCAACCAGGATGCTCAGACCAATCACATCACTGCTGGTCAGGGAGCCTGGGTCCTTAACATTCACAATGCCGTATTGCAGTGTTGTGATTGGGCTGGGGGGCCTGCTTCTTATTCCTAGAATTTCAGAAGGGCAGGAGCAGCGACGGGAGACCCGGCATTTATTTTTACTATGCGCTTTCCCTCCCCCTGCATGACCCCGAACGTAAACCCTCTCCGCGCCTGCCCTCCCACCCGTGAGGGATTCCGGCCGCACCAGTTTCTTATTAGTGTGAGTGGTGTCTGACTCCAAGATGGCAGCAGTCTTACAAGGACCAAGTTTCGGGATGCGTCGAGATGGGTTGGTGATTGTCATTGGAGTGGTGTGTGGAAGGAAGTAATGGTGGGGGGCAACATGAGGAAAGGAGACGAACAGTAGAGTTCCATGTGCTTGCCAGAAAGTAATAAAGAAGCACAGGGCATGCCCTGTGATGGAAAAAGCTTTAAAAAAGTCCCACAAAGCGATTGAACACAGTACTTGAGCCAGGAGGCTGAGGAGAGAGAAACACACAGAGGAACAACAGGAAATAGTAGGCTACAGGCAATAGAAACCGAGGAAAAGTATGTGGCAAGCACAGGAACCAATAAAAACAAAGCAAGGGCAGAAGGGCGTGATGTAAGCCCCTTTTAAGATTTAAAATTAATACAATAAATTTCACAAGCACAGCGCAAGTGCTGTGCATGCAAAACCTAAAAAGGAGATTTTCTCTCCTGCTCCCTTCATACTCTCCTAGTATCCCCAAGTAGGTTCCTCAATTGTAATGCTAAAATACTTTTCCACAAACTGCATTCTTTAAAGTATGTTTGACTACTACATTTGTTTATGTTTTGTGCTTGCTGTTTAGGGAATTCAAGGTCCCAAAGGCCTGCCTGGCTTCAGAGGCTTCCCAGGAGTGGGTCTGCCAGGTCCTAAGGTACTGCTGCAATGTCTGCTTTTTAATATTGTTATAAAAACATCATGTTTACTGAATAAGTTTAGACAGAACTCAGTACATTTTCGCATTTTTTGTTGACATTTGTGTTTTTCATTTACAATTTAGATGTTTTAAGCACAAATACTCAGTACAGCACAAAATGTATTCAGAAATTAGCAGCCAGTTTCAAATTTGTATATTTGGAGGCATTTTACGAAATCGCGCTTAGGTGTTCATTTTAATTACTGCATACGGGGCACTAATGCACAGAGCCCCATTTTCTGCATATTTACGATTTGGCATAGATTTTAGGTTCAGCTTTAAAACTGATGTTGTGTTACTACTAATGGTGTAGCCTGAGCATCATCCACCCTATTTTAAGCTATTGAACTTCGTCCCCAGGAGGTATTTAAATACTGCTATAAATGAGGTGCAGAACACCCATGGACCCCAGTGTCACTGCACCTGCTTCATTAATGTCATTCACAGGTCTTCAAGCCCCTCATTCTACTCTTCTTTCTTTTTTGCATCCCTAGTTCCACTCCACTCCACTCTCCTCTCGTCTCCCTCTTCTATTTGATGCTCTCGTCTTTTCTTCCTTCCTTAGTCTCTCTCTTAGCACTCTTCTGCCTCTCACTCATCCTCATCCCCTTTCTCCTGTATCTCCTTATTTCTGGTTCCTTTCACTTGCCCACTTTGCTCATCTTCATCTCCTATCTCTTTCTTGCTCAACATTATATCCTACATTTTCCGGCCCTCCTCCCTGTTCTTTTACCCTCTTCTTTTCTTTAATTCATTTCCTCCTTCTTCTATATTGTTCACTTATCCATTACTCTTTCTGTACCCCACCCCCAGAAAAGTAAACACAGCCAAGCTTCTGACATGCACTGTTTCTAAAAAAATAAAAAATCTGAACTGGCTGCCTTTGAAATAACATTCGCTGTGGCAGGGAACCCTGGACAGTAGTAATTAAACAAAAGGAATCCACTTAAGGAAGGGTTTCCCTACTCAGGTTGGGAACACCCTGTGTTGTAAAATACCCCTCACACACCAAAAGGACCCTTGGTGTCATGCTTCATCATTGGGGTCTTCGCACTCCTCTACGGGATGCGGCGTGCTGCGACCAGCGACTGCGCGGGAGCACTTTTCAAGACTATGTGTGGTGTATGTGAAGGGATACTATGTGCGTGAGTGGTGAGTTTATACGGCGAGTGAAGTTTAAAAAGGGCCTGGCTCGTAGGGTAAAAAACAATTTTAATCTGCCCCCGGGCTGGCGCTATTATAAACGTGCAGTAGATAGAGGTACATTATGCAAGACTATGTGCACTACCTCCCATGTGTGTGTCGACATGTTTCGGAGACTCAGCTCCTTCTTCAGGACAGGGTACACAAATCCCCACCTTACTCACGTATCTCTACTTAAAACATGAAATTTATAGTCGCTGATTGACGACTGTTATGAGTCACTTCCAATGCCTCATGACACTGCTGCCTGACTGCCCCATACGCGGCTCCGCTGAGAGTGCACTCTCAGCGGAGCCGCGTATGGGGCAGTCAGGCAGCAGTGACTCCTAGACTTTCGTAGTGAATCTGCACGCATACCACTACGTTCCTGAGGCTCATGAGGCATTGGAAGTGACTCATAACAGTCGTCAATCAGCGACTATTGAATCATCCAGTAGGTACATAATTATGACCTGCACTAATTATCACTTTTGTAAATAAATTTCATGTTTTAAGTAGAGATACGTGAGTAAGGTGGGGATTTGTGTTCCCTGTCCTGAAGAAGTAGCTGAGTCTCCGAAACATGTCGACACACACACATGGGAGGTAGTGCACATAGTCTTGCATAACATACCTCTATCTACTGCACGTTTTTAATAGCGCCAGCCCGGGGGCAGATTAAAATTGTTTTTTACCCCCCAAGCCAGGCCCTTTTTTAAACTTCACTCGCCGTATAAACTCACCACTCACGCACATAGTATCCCTTCACATACACCACACATAGTCTTGAAAAGTGCTCCCGCGCAGTCGCTGGTCGCAGCACGCCGCATCCCGTAGAGGGGTGCGAAGACCCCAATGATGAAGCATGACACCAAGGGTCCTTTTGGTGTGTGAGGGGTATTTTACAACACAGGGTGTTCCCAACCTGAGTAGGGAAACCCTTCCTTAAGTGGATTCCTTTTGCTTAATTACTACTGACCAGGGAGTACGAATCCACCTACCAACTCTCTCTCCCCTTCGTGTTAATTTTGCTAGGGAACCCTGGACCCCATCCCACCTCCTGCACACCCTGATTCCTTGCACCAATGGTAACTACGCCCGTGGTTACCACATCAATGATGCAGAATATCAAAGTTGTCAACATTACGATTGCAGAAATGTGCAAAACATCATCCATTGCAAAATGAACATTTGCACATGGTTGCAAAAATCCTCCTTTGTGAATAATAACAAGGAAGGAGGCATTCCATATCCCTTTGAACACATTGACGGTAAGCACATTAACCCTTATTCCGAGTTGGGCTGAATTTTTGGACCCCGGCGCGAAACATTATTTGTGCTTGAATTAGAATTCCGAAAGACCTGGTAATTAGTGGATGCATTAAATACCATCAAACCCGCTGGAACTCAACAGGGGAAACCAATTCGGTATTTAACATGAAATGCACATTACGGTGTGGTAAGCACCAAGCTGCGTACGTGAGGCCAGGGCTGCGGTGCGGAGTGAAGGCGGTGCTCATTGCAGTGCTGACAGATCAAGGTGCAGGCGACAGAGCCAGTTGCGGGAAGCTGGCGTTGGTCGGTCTGGACTCCGGTGTGGGATGGTGTGGTGCATCGTGCGACCCCCACAGGATGGCTAGGCAAGAAAATACCCACTTTCTAAAAGTGGTATTTTTAAAAACACACAATATAAAAATCATCTCTACTAAAAGATGCATTTTTATATTCTGAGTACAGGCATACTAAACTCCATCTTTCTATCTTGTCCCAAAGGGTAGTAATATTTATAAGATGTTATAAATTAACTCCCATTCTATCCTATGGGACAGACAGCCTTTCAATAGTAAAAACCGTAATTGGCAGTATTTCACTTTCAGGACATGCCACACACATCAGGGCATGTCCTACCTTTCGCATACACTTCACCGTGCCCACATGGGTACCTTGGGCCTACCTTAGGGATGACTTATATGTAAGAAAAGGGAAGATTAGGGCCTGGCAAGTGGGTGCACTTGCCATGTCGACATGCCAGTTACACACTGTGCGCAGACACTGCAGTGGCAGGTCTGAGTTACATTTACAGGCTGCTCATGTGGGTGGCACAGTCGGTGCTGCAGGCCAACTAGCAGCATTTGATTTACAGGCCCTGGGCACACAAAGTGCACTGTACTAGGACTTACCTGTAAATACAATATATCAATCATGTAAACACCAATCCATAACACAATTTACCTGGAGAGCTTATGCACTGAATAGCAGTGGTAAAGTGCCCAGAGTCCTAAACCCAACAAAAACACGGTCGAAAACAGGAGGCCAAAAAGCAAAAAGCCTGGGGGTAAACCAGCTGAAAAAGCCAAGTCTAACACATGCTGACATATAGCTCTGCAAATACTTTCCCTTAAAGAGGTGTGAAAACTCTTCTCAGAGCAGATACAATGGCTCAGGCCTTTTGGTACGATGACCTGGCTGTCAGGTATGTGACACATGTCAGCTCTGTAGGGACATCTGGGGGGGGGGGTCAGAAACTTCATAAATTTGAAGGGGACTAGGCTGAAACCTGTCCATTCATAGTTACGTGTAAAGGGAGTCCTGGGGAAGAGAACTAAGTTGTCCCCTGAGCTCTCTCTCGCCTGTTTGGCACCTGCCCATTGGTTGAGAAAGCTGGGTCCAGACCCAGTTTGGTGAAACTGAGAATGTGGGTCTGCTCATTTCCCTAAACACACCCTGGGGAGAAAATAAGCTCCCTTCAGAGGTAGAAAGATTTTACCATATTGAATTTGTCACAGGATAGTGCTCTGTGGGATCGGTTGCAGAGAGCCAAACTGGATGTGCTGCAAAAATAGGAAAGTTTGCCCTTGGGACCTTTTTTTTTCATAGGTTAGGGAGTGTTCAGGGGTCACCCCCACCCACTGGCTAGTCAACCCTACACAAGTGACACCTCTCCCACTGTTCAATGTTATGTATCCTCCAGACAACAGTAGCTCTTAGCTTGCCCCACTGGCGTATTGGGAGTGCCCAAAAAAAGATTAAGGGGCCAATTATGACAGAGGCGGTTTTCCTGGCAGCCCGCTGCAGCAGTGGTCCAGAAGACGCCGGAAAGCCGGTGGAATCCCGCCAGCTGTATCACAAGTTTCCCACTAGGCTGACTGTGTGTGGGCCGCAGAGTCATGGCAACGGCACTCTTCGGTTCTAGTAATGAGCAAAAAACAATTGCCGGCCATGCTACAGTGCATCCAGCCAGTCAAGCGCACTGCTTCCTTGCATTACATTGTGCAAAAGAAGCAGTGCACATTTGACCCAAAGGCATTGGAGGGCAAAACATGAGCACCAGTCACATTTTACAAGGGCACATTTGCAGTTGAGCGAGTTATTTGCCTCGTTACCTGCCTTTTGCAGAGTCTTGCGTGGTCAGAAAAGGTTGGTGGACAGGCAGGAAGAACTGATTGGGCTGTCTCTGCCTCTTCCTCCCCAGTAGCAGAAATGTCAGCAGTGGAGGTGGTCTTGTGGTGGTCTCACCGCACAAAATGTATTCAGGTGGTCGGACCTCCGAGGAGGCGGCGGTCGGACTGCTGAAAAAACAACCGGGTGACACATCCTGCTGCCATCGTAAATCAGACCCTGAAATCCAAAGGTAGAAATCTTGACCGAATGAAAGTCTGAAAAGTATCTTCTAGACAACAGGACTTAGGCAGCTGCAAAATTAACATTTTGCTCGCTTGACGCTTTTGTGGGGCCTCAACCTCATCCATCGCGATCCAGCTTCAAGAGGGCTTTGTCGAATATAGCCTGCAACCTTGCACCACTGGAGGATTTCGACTTCCATTTCAGACTCTAAGTCAGAATGTAAAATCATTGACCAGGACAATCTCCTTGGTATATCCGACCTATTTTCCATTGAATTCAGCCTGAAATCACGTCTAGGACAAGGTCATTGACAACTGATTAGCGCTTTACTTTTTCATAGGGCTTTTTGTCTTAAATCTTTAGAAAATCATATCTCAGCTTCCCTTTATTGGATGTTTGTTGTTTTGGTGTAATTTTGCAAATTACATGTTTCTCTATTTTTAGAAATAAGCTGTGGGATTTTTTGTTATGTTCTGTTTGGAGTTTATAACTGTTTTTTACTGCTAAATGGTTTAAACATTTTCCTAGGCTAAGCCTGCCTGCTCTCTGCCATAGCTACCAGGGGATTGAGCCTAATTTAAATTATTGAAACTATGTTATACACTGACAAGTGTGTGTTCTTTTTCCTTATGGTGGACACCCAACCCCAATTATTAACCCACTTTCTTACACATGCATACCTCCATACATACATACAACGGGCACGGCTGGACTGGGGATGCAAACCATCCTGGTAATTGAGTCAGACCGGCCACTCGGGGGTTGGAAATCAATCTGGCTGCTTTTGTTACAGGAGGCCGATATTGCAGCTATGCTGCACAACCGGCTCCCGGTAACAAAAATGAGTCAAAAACCGGACCCCCCTTCCTGACAGCTCACCGGGTAAACGCCCAGTGCCTGCTACTGCCAGTCCAGCCCTGACAACGGGCACAGTTTGAATTTGCCAAATTTTACCTTGATTTCCTTTGATTCATACTTAGTTATTTGAAGGCATTGATCTGTTCCCCAGTACGGGTGGTCAGGTATTCCTCTATACAGGCATCAGAATGTAGCAGAAGAGGCAGTAGGCCTGATGCCTGCAGTTGCATAGGCAAACTAATCCAAAATGTGCCAGTTATATCATCACAATGCCTTTAACAGGTGCAGGTGGTGATACTGACTGTATCTTGGTGAATGTACTTTCAGTATCATCAGCATTTCCAAAAGTTACATGTTATCGTAAAGGTTGATATTTTTAACCAGCCATCTACAAAACAAAAGAACCATTTAGGACACTAGAGAGAATTAATTCATGAAACATTATTATATCCCAAACCCAGTCCAGGTTGTTTGGCATTCCACATCTTTGACCCAGCTGAACATCACTTGAAGGTGCTTCCCAATAGAGCCCAAATATAATGTCAATACTGAACTTATTCTGTACTACACTTAACAGAGTGCTAATGTTTATTATTCTACCTCCCCTGCCTCTAGGTATGCAAACAAGGGTAAACAAATGTAAAGCGAAGTAGTGAATTAAGGCATAAGAAAAAGACAAATGCCCTCATTTTAAGTGACCTGGTAAATGGGCTAGGTTTTCCTCAGCACCCCTGTAGCTACTGATCCAAAGGGGTACTGGCAACTTCGTGGGTGGGGAAAATTAGCCATGACAATTTGGACCTTAAGTGCACACTTAAAAATGAGGACTTTCTGGGGAGTTAGTAACTCAGGGCCAGATGTAGGTCGCCAATTACCGGTCGGTAACGGCCGATTTCGGCCGTTACCGACCGGTAATTGGTTTTCGAGATGTAGGGGCCTATATTTTACAGATTCGGTAAATTTACCGTAACTGTAAATTTACCGAATCTGTAAAATACCGAATCGGTAATTTTACCGATTCGGTAAAACCCAGATGTAGGTAGCACTGTTTACAGTGCTACAGGCCTTCAGAATTCGGTATTTTACCACCCATTCCAATTGGGTGGTAAAATACCGAATTCAGGTGTGCATGCACATCTGTGCATGCACACCTGTGCCATGTGACACACAGACATGCCCTTAGGGCATGTCTGTGTGCCACATGGCACACATGCCTGTATTTGGGGTGCTAGAGGGTGTCAAAGTGACACCCCCTGCACCCTTGCTGAAATCGGTATTTACTGAATCTGTAAATACCGATTCGGTAATGTCCATTGATTCCTATGGGCTTCAATGCCCATAGGAATCAATGGGCATTACCGATTCGGTATTTACAGATTTGGTAAATACCGAATCTTAACGATTCGGTATTTACTGAATCTGAAATACCCACATCTCCCCCCCTCTATTTTACCACTTCTTAAATACCGAATCGGTATGATTCGGTATTTAAGAAGTGGTAAAATAAAATTACCTACATCTGGCCCTCAGTGTCCTATTCCCCAGGTAATTCCTCATTCTCCCTCATAGTTTTACAAATACATTTTGGCTGTTTTCAGCAGCCATAATCTCGTAGTGAAAGTTATGACATCTGTGATTTTCCCATAGATCTCATCATTCTGATGGGACCGGTACCTGTGTTTACAGGTTGTAAAACGGCGGTCGGACCGCTGGTGCGGTGGTAGCCACATCGTCATTGCTGTGCCACCATGATTTTGGCAGTCCACGGACCACCATATTCATAATCAGGCCCTTAGTATGTACAAGTACAATGAAGACCGAAAGGCTAAAATACAGTGAAGTGGTAGTGTCTTGCTTGGACGACCATCTAGCCATATAGCAGTAACCGTACATAAAACTATTTCTTGCCTAGGGGAAGAAGGTGAATCTGGACTTCCAGGACCTCCTGGGCCTTCGGTAGTTGGAGCACCAGGCCCTAAAGTAAGTCTTTAAAACACTGTCTTTGTGATAAGCAATTCCATTGAACTATTTTATGCTGTTATGAACTGTATTCATATTTGCACGTGTGTCAAGTCCTGTTTATTACCTTTACTTCTAACGATCATGCAATGAGCTAAGTCTTCATTGTGTGCAGTGAAACCTTATTTTATTTTTATGTTGAAAAGTTCTTTTTTTTTAAACATATTATATTTGTCCAAAAAAAAAGAAAAAAAAGGAAAGGTGGTTTTATTTAACATATTATGTGACTGTTGTTTTAATAGTATCAGATAGACTGAGTTCTTTTTATGTTTAATAAGCTTTATTAAGTAAATAATTACATACGAATAGGTCAAGAAAAATCAAAATACCTATAGTATAATCGAAATATAAAAACAGACAATAAATCCGAGTAGAAAGCTGTTTACATTTTAACAATAATAAAAGGAGGAAGAAGGGGTGAAGGAAAGAGGGGAAACAAGGAAGTATATAATACAATTCTATAATTAAAGATCATGAGAATATATTATAGACTTATTAAACATATTCAAATTTTTAAACTTATTATACTATTAAGCTTATCATATCTTATCCAAGAGGCGGGTAAACTGTTAAAAACATAAGAAATTAAATGAAACTTTTATGGAGTGCAAACTGTCGCTCCCACGGGAGCCTCCTGGTGCTACAATGCAATATACGTAAAAAAAGGGGGAACAGTAATATGGGGGAGAAAAACAGTGACTAAATGATCTACGGAGGCTGGAAATTCTCATAGCGATTACGTGATGCATGCGTTGAAATCTTAGTTAAATATTTTGATAATGGTAACCAAAATAAATCCCTATTTACATAGGTTTTAACAGAAGAAGCAAACACAATGTCTTATCTATGGTAATGGCAAACGTTATTCTACCAGGATTTCGCTGAGAGTTTAGTTGAACATTTCCAATTAAGTGAGAACTGCTTAAAAGCTAAGGCCAACATTACATCAAATAAACCCTTCTCATGTAAAGACAATCACAATGAGACTGATGAACTACCAATAAAAAGATTAATGTTTGATAAAGGGGTCTTTAGGTTAAAAATATGTGAAAGGTGCTTCCAAACATCCTTCCAAAAGGAAGCGACAGCAGGGCAAGAAATAAGGAGGTGCATCAGATCAGCCAAAGGCGATTGACAGGACCAGCAGGTCTCATCATTAGAGTGTGTAAACTTAAATATAGAAGATGGTGTATAGCATAATCCGTGATAAATAAAGAACATGGACTGAGTAGTGGAGGCAGACCTAGAGATCTTCAAAGATATACCCCATAGTTTGTTCCAAAAGTCAATGCTCCAATCACAACCCAACTCTGCTTCCAAGGCAGCCTCTATTTTAGATATAGAGTGAAGAAGATCAGAAGAAATAAGACATTTATAGATCAAGGAAGCTCTGGAAAATGTAGTTAAAAACTTTGAGTAGTGGATCTGCTATGGAAATGGGTTCAGTAGAGGGTAGAGAATAAAAAACATCTAAGATTATTGTCATAAGAGTAGAAAATTGGTGCTAAAATGAGTGCGGGCATTTAAAGATGACTTGAAATTGAGGGAAGAAGCATGAATATCAGCCTTCAAACAAATCCTGAACCCATATAATCCCCTTAAGTCTCCAAGATTTCCAAAAAATAGGTCTATTATGGAAAGTAATTGTACCAAAGGAGAGAAAGAAGGAAAGTATTCCTAGAGATGATTTCCTATTGATAATGAGGCTTTAATAATGAGAGAGTGTGTTTAAACAAGGGGAGAGAGGTAAAGGTTACCTTTGTTGAGAATGTAAGGAGAGAAAGGTGCAAGCAAGGATCGTTAAATTGGGACCCATTAAGATGTAAAGGGGGAGAATTCGGAAAGGAGTCATTTAGAAGCTAATGGAAGGCAAAAGGTCTCATGATACAGTCGAAAATCAGGAAAATTCACTCCTCCCATAGAATTAGGTTTATGAAGATGTTCCGGGGAAAGTCTAGATTTTTTATTGTTCCATAAAAATTTAGAGAGAAGGGAGTCCATTTAAAAAAAAATAGACATTTGGGATGTGAATGGGACTCATGGAAAAATATGTAATAAAATGGGAGTAATCATCATTTTAATGGAATCAAGTCATCCCCACCAAGAAAGAAAGAGAGGGTTCCAGGAGGAGAGAAGTTTAGAGATACGATCTAGCACATCCTTCATGTTAATCTTAACTGAATCTAATATGAAGTTGTTAAAACAAATGCCTATGTATTGTTATTTTAGAACTGTTCTAGCAGAAACCAGTGGCATCAAAGTGTTGCTTAAAACAAATTTAGAGATGGGGAGAATTTCTGTCTTGTCAAAGTTAATTTTATAACCTAAGACAAGGGAAAAATCTGAGATTTCTTGCAGGAGTGGAGGGATAGAAGTTGTGCGGTGAGAAATGAAGTGTAAGATATCATCTGCGTAGGCAGATCATTTCAAATGTTGATCACCATATAAAAAACCCAGAAATGGACGAATTGTGGCAAATACGAGATAAAAAGGGTTCAAGTGTAAAATAAAAAGAAGGGGTGATAGAGGGCAACCTTGACGTACACCTCAATTTAAATTAATGATTGAGAAACAAGATCATTAACTGTTATGGAAGCTTTAGGAGCAGAATATAACAAAGAAATCAAAGAAATGAATTTAGGACCAAAACCGTGCCATAGAGGGCTTTAAATAAAAAGGACCAATTAACTCTGCAGAAGGCTTTCTCTGCATCGATAGAAACTGCGGGAAGAAGGTAAGAAAGAGAAGAGGTCTTATTTAAAAAATTAAAAAATAAACAAGAATTGTCAGATGTTAATCTGCCCTTAACAAAACCACATTGTTCTAAACCAATTAGCTTTGGTAAAAGAGGCTCAGGATGTAGCGCAAGCAGTTTGGCGAAAAATGTATAATCCATGTTTACAAGGGAGATAGGACAATCATTTTTACACTGTTTGGGATCGCGGCCATCTTTATGGATTAAACAAATTGTAGCATCTAAGAAAGTACCCTGCGCCTTACCGTTATTGTGGAAAGATTGAAAAAGTTGTGGGGGTGGAGCTAGCTCGGGAGCGCGATGGCTGCCTGAGTCCGTAGCTCCGTGAAGCCATCTAACGATCCAGCAACTATCGTACAGCTAAGGCGGAGTACCTGCATCCAAAATTGTCCCCATAGCATCTGAAGCGATCCGGAGGCGGTGGAGAGGTCTGGCATATTGAATGCCGGTCTGTGGAGCAAGACAGCAAGGTGGGCCGTCTTTAGGTGACCAGGCCGCCGATCCCCGGCGCACAGTGATCTTTGGGGCCGGGCTGCGTCGCAGGAGGTGCGGCCAGATCGGGACCTTGGTGCCGCGGGAGGCGGGGCTCGGGCGGATCATTCCCGGTGAGAGCCGCGGCAGCAACGGAGGCGGAAGGTAGAGCACTAACCGATCACGGAGCCAGCGGGGGTCGGCTGGCAGAAGACTGCAGTGACGATTGCAGTGGAAGGGTGCAGAGAGGCCCATGCCAGGTAGGGCGACACTGGGCCCCTGGCGGTATTGGCTAGGTGCGGCCTAGTGATGCGGGTGGCGGATGTGCTTGCTGGGAGCTTGTGCCCCCACCCTGCGAGTGCCTACCCAAGTGTTTACCGGGGCGCTGGGATCTATTCAAGAGGCCCATGATTTGAATTGATGTGCAGCTGACAACTTTGGACCTAATTGCGACCTGTGTACTAAGGAGTGTGGGATTCTGTGCTGGAGCACTCCGGCTGCCTTCCCCCCCCCCCCCCGGGACTGGTCACTGTTTGCGGGGATTGCGCAGAGGGAGACCTGTATACTGCTGCACTTACCAGAGTCTCTGGCTTTTTGGCCTGTGGGGTGGCAGTTGTTATCGAGAGTGACGGCCTACAGACCTGCGGCATCTGCATAGTGACATTGGTCTGTGGATCTGGGTCTATGCCCAGTTTGTTGCCTGAGTAAGGTGGATCCTGCTAGTTGCCGCGTTCTGGAGAAGGCACTGAAATCTGTGGTGGAAGTGAGGGGTACCATAAGCTGGTGGTGGTAACGAGACGTGAAAGGCTGTAATGACTGGCAGACCTTGGCTACTTGGGGGCAGCCCTTGCCCTTTAATCGGCCCGGGGAACGTGGGTGTCTATACATTTCCCGGATAGAGTGGACGTCCATAGCGGACATGGGAAAGGGGGACAGGACCCAGTCTAAGCTGACATTTGAACAAAAGCGATCCAAGTCTCAGGACCCCACCCCGGGTAGAGGTGCAGGGGCGATGGCGCCGGTGCAAGACGAAGCCGATGAGGACATTAGGTCTATCCTAAAATCTATGTCGCAATCTCTTCAAAGCGGCATCACCACTTTAGGTACTAAAATGGACGCTTTATCCTATAGGATGGATAGAATGGTGGAGTGCCTGGATAAGCATGCTGAAAGATTGGATATGTCTGAGTGGTGTCTCACGGAGGTTGAGGAGGCACACACTACTCTGGACGCCGACCACAAGCAGCTGGGTAAGGTCATACGCATCTTGCAGGAGAAGACAGAGGATATAGAAGCGCGCTCTCGGCGCTGTAATCTGCGACTGGTTGGCCTTCCGGGATTGACGGCCACAGGCAATATGGAACAGTTCATTGAGAAGTTGCTTGTCACGCTGCTGGGTGACGATGTCTTTTCAGCAATGTTTGTTGTGGAGAAAGCCCACAGGGCACTGGGACCTAGGCGGCCACCGGGTGCTGCCCCACACCCAATAATAGCAAAGCTACTAAACTACCACGATCGGGATGCTGCCCTCCGCGTCGCTAGGGAAAAGAAAATCTTGAAGTATGAGGAGTCGGAGCTCTCACTGTATCCCGACTTTACTGCTAGAGTGCAGGAGGCTCGCAGACACTTTGTGCCACTTAAGAGGCAGCTCCGTCAGATGGGATTGGATTACACCATGTTGTATCCTGTAAGCTGCGGGTAAACAGACAAGGGAGATCGCATATCTTCACGGACCCTAAGGTTTTGCAGCAAGCCATTAGGAGTTGGACAAAAGAACGGAGAACCAGTTTGGAGCGATTACAGCAGGAAGTGTCGGAGGAGGATACGCTGGATGCACAGGACTGAAAACTGCAGTGGACTCTTTTGGGGCGTTGTAAGGTATTGGAGGCTGCATTGGGGGTGCTCGGCGTTTTCAGCTATGAGGATTTGGGGTGAGAATTTATGCGACACTTGAATGTGGGGGTGCACTACTGATTCGCACCCCGGGGGGTGGGGGTGGTCACAAATACGAGCACGAAATGCTGAACATTGGATGGGACTGCCTTGCACTAATAATCTTCATGCTGCAACAATGGGTCCGGGGTCCTGGGGACACTACTAGGAGGGTAGGTTGTGATCAGTACATTGCGATATGCCACGAGGGCTTGTATACTTGCTGGTGGGGGTTTAATGCTTTATGGCCTATGCTGAAAATGTAATTGAGATGGCACACAGGGGCTAGGGCCAGTTCTATTTGTTGTTGTTAATCGCTGAAGTTAGGTACGTGGGGCTACCTCCACTCACGTGTGCCTTGCATTGTTATTGTTTTCTCACTGGAAGGGGCTCAAGGTAGGGAGGCGCGGGGGGCGGGGTCGGGGTTTGACTTACAGGTGGCCATGTTGGGGGAGGTCTGCTGTGGGAGGGGGGTAGTGGTGGGAGGGGGGGCCAATGAGGGGCGCTGGTTCAGGAGTTGGATGTTTGTTGAGTTGATGCTACACGGCACGTCAAAGCACAAATAGGCTTGCTTCACACTCTGTCCTGTCTACGTAGTTATTGGCACATGAACATCAAGAGCCGCAGGAACAGAGGGGGGGGACATACGAACTTTGTCATGGAATGTTAGAGGACTGAATGATTATCGTAAGCTCAGGAAGGTGTTGTGCTACCTTAGAAGGCAGAATGTCGATCTGGCTCTCCTCCAGGAGACTCACCTGCCACAAGCGAGCTCCATGCTGAAGTATAGGGGGTTAGAGGGTAACATTAACTTGTCAGGTTTCACCACACACGCTAAAGGGGTGCTGAACTGGGTTAATCCCAGGTTGTCTCTTAAACTTACCCTGCTCAGAGAAGACCCTGATGGCCGATATGTCGGGTTTAAGTGCTCAGGTCGGGGTTTGGATCAACTGGTAGTTAATATATATGATCCCAACTTTGACTGCCCTGAGTTTTTCGGGGATATAGCTTGGATTCTTGCTCAATGTGGGGACTCTAAGATCCTTTGGGTGGGGGGACTTTAACTTGGTAAGGGACCCGGACATGGATAGATCGGCGGGCCCCACCAGGAGCCCAGCGGCGTCCGCGAGAAAGTTGGAAGAAGTCATGGTGTGTCTGGATGTATGTGATGTGTGGCGGACGAGAAACGGAGAGAAAGGGGGTTATACACACTACTCGGCATATCACGACATCCACACGCGTTTTGATTATTGGATGGTCTCTACAGCATTCATTAATAAGGTAAGACATTGCTCGGTGCTACCGCGCACGCTCTCTGATCACTCCCCTCTGTTGTTGGTATTGGAGCCTCCGAGCAAACGTCTGCCTCCATTTACATGGAGGTTCCCTCCTTATTCCTTATTCAATTCGGTTTTTAGGGAGGAGATGGCTGAGGCCATTGGTACCTTCTTCGACACTAATATTGGCTCGGTAGATAGTTTCCAAACTGTATGAGAGGCGTTTAAGGTATATATTAGGAGTGTCGTGATAGCCAAGCACTCAGGAGTGCTTAAAGCTCTCTGCAAGACGCTGGCTGACCTCGAAGGGAAACTAAAGCACCTGAAGCAGCGACGGCTAGCGGGGGGTGATGACGCTCTAGATGGAGAAATTAAATCGGTACTGGAGGAATATCATACTGCAGCTGATAGTGAAGTGAAACATCTAGGCAAGTATGCCACGGCGTGCGTGTATGGTGAGGGGGAGAGGCCAGGGTCTGTTCTGGCCCGATTAATGAAAGCGCGGCGAGGTAAGACTCAAGCTACCGAAATTAAGTCAGAGAGTGGGGAGCTTTTGACGGAAGAGACGGAGGTGGCAGAACGCTTGAGATAGTATTACACAGAGCTGTACAGGTCGCGGTTGACAGGGACGTACGATCAGATAGCTGAATATCTAGAGTATATACATCTTCCCTTTCTCCCGAATACGCACAGGGAACTTCTAATGCATCCGGTCGAGAAGGATGAGATAATTGAGGCTGTAGGGGCATGAGAACTGGTAGTGCTCCGGGGACTGATGGTTTGATAGTCGCGTTCTATAAGACGTTTTTAGAACAATTGCTCCCACACCTTGCTGCTCTGTTTGATGATATGTGTACAACGGGTACGGCACCTCCATCCATGAGGGAAGCTATGCTGGTAGTCATTCGCAAGCCAGGCAAACCGCTGGATGAGTGTAGCTCGTTTCATCCTCTGTCTCTCCTTAACGTGGACATAAAAATATTTGCGAAATACTAGCCACCAGGCTAGCTCTGATGTCACATATTCTTGTCGCTCCAGAGCAGGCGGGATTTATCCCATCCAGAAACTTAACTTATAATATCCGTACGGTATTTGGTACGATGCAACATGTTAGTCAGGAGCACAAAGCGGCGGCTGTTTTCCTTGATATGGAGAAAGCATTCGACTCTGTGGAATGGTCGTTTTTAAAGCAAGTGCTAACTAGAATGTTTTTACAGCTGCTGGGAACTCTATATTACAAACCCACTGCCCGTGTGCAAATTGGAGACCTGGTTACGGCTTCCTTTAATATCACAAGGGGCACCAGACAGGGCTTCCCGCTGTCCCCGTTGTTATATGCCCTGGTAGCGGAGCCTCTGGCTTACGCTCTGTGGGAGTACCATGGGAATAAAGGTATTGGATTTCCGTCGTATAGAATTGTAGTGTCAACATATGCAGACGACACGCTCCTGTGTGTGCGAGATCCCAAGAACAACCTGACCTCGGTTCTTAGGGAAGTGATCTGCTTTGGAGCACTGTCTGGACTCCGGGTTAACTGGGACAAATCTCTTGTGTTCCCACTTACACCAGTCACTCATGAATTTGATATGGAATATCCGTTGCAGTGGACTGATGACTCGGTACGGTACTTAGGCATCAGACTACACACAAACGCTGACATTGTCTTTAGAGAAAACTATGGCATGGCCATCTCCCGGCTAGAAGATGATGTGGATTTGTGGTGTTGTTTGCCGCTGTCTTTTATGGGGCGTATTTCCATTATGAAAATGATTGTCCTGCACAGACTCCTATTCCTTTTCACGAATATTCCATTGGTGCTTCCGCGCATTTTTTTCCATAGGCTGAGGCAATTAATGTTAAAACTGGCCTGGGGAGGAAGGCAAGCTAGGGTCAAGTGGGGAGTGCTCACACTGCCATATCATCTAGGGGGTCTGGGCGCGCCGGACTTCGAACTTTATTATAGGGCGGCCCAAGAAGCACACTTGCATGCCTGGATTCATGGTGGGACGGATGTCCCATTTCTGCGGATGGAGAGACTTTTTGCCGAACCCACTCCTCTACCAGCAATAATTATGGAACCTGTTGATAGCAGGACGGGCATTGTAGATTCCTTGAACACTACTAGACATGTGTGGAATTAACTCTTACAGAATCAGGCGGGTGCATTATTGTATTCCCCTGCAATGCCTATAGAGTGGATGAGGTGGTTGGGTCCTTGTGCTGAGAGAGGCGTTATTTTGGCATTGTGTGAGCTGAATGTGGAGGTCGCTGGGGACCTATTTCGCGACAGGATGGTTTGCACTCTGGTAACAAGTGACAGGTACGCTGGAGGGTGTCTCACTCCTGACCAAATTCCAGTTTCATAGAGTAAGGAGGGCACTCAGGGCACAATTGGGTGATGGTATGGATGAGCCGCTGGAGGTTTTGGAATTAACGCATGTTATCAAGAGCGCTTCTCCCTGCAAAATGATTACAGCTATTTACAAAATTGCAATGTCGCATAGGGCGCATAAGTATACTGCGGCCAGACTTGCATGGCATCTTAATCGAATATACTATACCCCCGAACGACTGTGCAGATATGGCCTGCGTGAGGACGCTAGGTGTGAGAGATGTTGGTTGCCGATTTTTTACATCTGGCATGGTTGTGCCCGGGAGTCTATTCCTTTTGGAAAGGTGTATTTGTGGAGTTGGGCAGAGTGGTTGACCAAAATCTTACACCAGATCCATTGATGGCTCTACTGGGCTACCCAAAGGCACTACCTAAGGCTGTGCGCAAGCTGGTGGACATGGAGTTACTAATAGCCAAGAGAGGACTATGTGCTGGATGAGGGGGCCAGCTCCGACGCTGCGTCAATGGTCACGGGACATGATGTACTGTTCTACACAATCGGAAAATTATAGTGAGTTGTTCCCTCCCAGAAGTAGACCCAAAAACTTTTGGGGATTATATATTTCGTATATGCAGGGCGTTGAGGGGCATGCAGACGGAGAAACTGAGGATGTACGCGTCGGGAGTGATCGGAGTGTGGATGAACCTGCGGGAATTGGTTGAGGCCTGGCGGGTTTGGTCCCTTTATTTGGTACTGTGAGATGATTCATGGGAGTGTTCTTGGGGCAGTATATAGGCCACAGTGGAGACTATAGAAGTGGGGTACTTGAGGGCGGAACTCTTTTCAGACTGGTTGATAAAGGGTAGGTCTACGCAACGCGACCTGGAGGTCTATACTATTTTCACAAACCTGGGTGCTGGTAATTGTTATTTATGCTGTACTATTTTTATTTATTTATTTATTTATTATTTGCTGTCTCTCGACGCCTGCCCGACTTGGGATGTTGGCTGAAAGGCTGTGTACAATTACTTTAGTGAGTGAGCTACAAGTACCTTGTTACGATGAACCTTGCTTAAAATGACATGCTGTGTAACTGTCAATAATTACAATAAAATGTTTAAAATAAAATAAAAATTAAGTTGTTGAAGTTTAGGAAAAAGACGATGTGAGAAATATAGAAAATATTCTACCGTAAGCCATCAGGATCTGGCGTTTTATTTTTCTTAAGAAGATTTAGGGATTGTGATATTTCTTGGGTAGACAGATTGGATTCTAGAGAGCTAAAGTCAAGGTCTGCATGAGATGAAGGTGGAACATGATTATGATATGAGTCCATGGAAGAAAGAAGTGAGGAGGTTTCTGGAGTATATTAAGTTTTGTAGAATTCCATGAATTCATTTAGGATGTCTTGATCCTTGAATAGGGTTTTCCCATCCGATGAATCAATAGAATCTATCAAAACAAGTTATTTTCGAGATTTAAGATAACTTGCCAGGAGTTTACCAACATTATTACATCCGCCGTAATATTGAGCGCTCGTTCAGAGTAGAACAGATAAGGCATTATCAGTGGTGGTTTTGTTAAAGTCGAATTTAGCACGAACAAGCTCCTGTAAGTAGGAATCAGAAGAAGATGTATAGAAATGATGCTCTAGATGTTTAATATTAGCTAGCAAAATCTTTTGCTGGTTAACAAAAATTTTCTTTTTCTTGGATACATAATCTATAAAAAAGCCACGAGCTGTAGCTTTAAAAGTATTCCAAAGCAGTGAAGGGGAGGAATAAGGAGATGAATTCAAAGAGAAAAAGACTTGGGATGCGAGCGGAGCAAATCGAAATCAGCAACAACCGGGGCATGATCAGAGATGACAATGGGTTAAATTGAGGAGGAGATAAGTGTCTGTGTTAAGGCAGAAGAAAGAAAACTATAGTTCAATCGTGTCAGAGTGCCATGTGGGGGAGAGAAAAAAGAGAATTCTGAGTTGTCAGGGTTACAGAGTCTCCAGGCATCTACCAGATGGGTCTGAAATATTATGTTTTGAAATTGTTTGTGGGGGTTGAAACGGATTTGGGATTGTCGATCAATGAAAGAATCCATAATTTGGTTGCAATCACCACCTAAAATTAAAAAATGTATCTTTATGTTGAATGCATTTTTTTGTGATAATAGTCCAAAAGGAAGGATCCGGTTGAGTTGGACCATAAATATTAAAAACTGTAAGAGAAATATTGTTAATAAAAACGTAACTAATAACCTACCTTCTGAATCAGTTTCCTTAGAAATAACTGAACATTTCAAACGTTTACGAACAAGAATAATTACCCCATTTTTCTTTGTGGTCTTAGGAGATAGTAAGACTAAACCCACCCACTGCCTTTGAAGCTTAAGAGCTTCTGCCTCAGTCAAATGTGTCTTTTGTAATAAAACTAAGTCAGGGTTATATGTAGCTCAGAAATATAGTATTCTCTGCCTCTTTATGGGATTAATAAAACCTTTTACACACCATGAAATAACTTTGAATGTAAATGAAATAGAATAAATATAGAATCACACGATCAACATTAATGCAAGGAAATAAAAAGAAGAAAGAAAGAAGGTTATAGAATGAAGTCTCCACTGAGAAGAATAAGAGAAAGGGGAGAGTTTGAGAGATGTAACAACTCTGAATGTAAGAGATTAAACCTAGATGTAAAACAAAGGAACTGACAGTAATGTAGTAGTATAGGAAGAGCAATAGACAAAGCCAAAAGTAGGATACGGTAGATATATAAAAAGTTTATAAAGAGCTATATGACCGTCAATAGTAAAAGAAAAGGAAAGGAAGAAAGAAAAGAAACAAATGTGAGACAAAAAAATATACTGAAGAATAAACTGGGGGAAGAGAGCGAAGAGAGATAGATAAGAGAAGAAAAGGAAGGGGGAAAAAAGATAGCCAGATAGGACAGCACATGTCAAATAGACGACTGTAATACTTACCATATAAGGGGGGAATGAAGACAACAATAAGGAGTGGCGACAACGAATAAAGACGGCACAACCAACAAAGGAGAAGGTATTTTGCCGGGACGCCAACACGACAAATAGGGAAACAGGCAACTGAATTCCCAAAAACCTATAAGGGAATTGACAAAGGAAAGAATGTGAAACAAGTGAAAAAAATCTGAATTAAGGAGCAACCTGTAAAGGAAGCAAAACATTAGTAAAACAGAAAACAAGGTTTGCATAACAGTCAAGTTACAGAAGAAGGACCAGGAATTTCCATTGACGAAGCAGAGTTCAAATGAACGAATTTCCTCAGATCTGCAGGATTGTCGAATGTGGACATGTTGTTCTGAAAAGTCACCTTAAAGAGACAAGCATGGAAAAGCCCATATCGTGCACCTAGGGCCCGTAGTGCAGGTCATAGTTCGAGGAAGTCCTTCCATCGTTTAGCCGTAGCAGTAGAAACATCTTGAGAGATAAACAAGTTAGCACCAGACCAAACAAGACGCTTTTTAGACTTAGCTGCGTTGAGCACTTAGATGAGGTCTATAAACTGCAAGAAAAGAAAAATCACTCGACAAGCTTTTAATGGAGCCAAAGAGAGACAAGGGCCTAATCTGTGAGCACGCTGAATGTTCAGTTTAGTTGAAAGTGGAAGATCTAGAAGCTTTGGAAAAAAGGAGGTGAAGAAGGTGACCGGATAATTCCCTACAAAGATTGTTCAGTCTGTTCCAGTTTACAAGGTCTTCTGCTGATTTTTTAAGCAGCAAAATCTCTTTTAGATAGACGGAGTTCTGACCATGCTGAGGGGGGAGTAGTCTTTATGCTTTTATGCCCATTTATGGTAATTGTTGTTGTGGGCCAACACTGCGCAGCATTGGTCTAGACTATTGTTTGGACTTTCCCATAGTACTTCCCTGGCACAGGAGGGACTTGTATTTAATCTGTTCAAATGGAACGGGCTGCTTAATGGGCAAGAGTATTTTCTCTGTGGAGAAAAAGAAATATAAGTAAGGGCATTTAGATGTATGCAGTTGAACTATATTTACAATTATGCATGGGTGAATACTTACTCTTGTGATACTCCTAAGAAGAGAGAGCCTATTAAGAGTATGGCTGGTATCCTTTCTGATTCAAAATATTGAAATTTGCACCCAAATGTCGGTGTTAGCCTGAGGTATTGATTAATATATTACTTTGTGAATCACATCCCTTGTATTTAACTCTCAGCTGACTTGATCAAAATGAGTAGGAGTAGAGCTTGGTCACTAGGGGTGCATCAATATGCACAAACAGATGTACTGTTGTGGCAGGGAGTCCTATGCATATTCCATTTAGCAGGATTATCCTAGAACCACAGTGCCACAGGGTTATTCCTGACCCACATACTCTTTATATTCAGCCCAGCAGAGATGAGAATGGGTACTGGCCTTGCGACGTTGACACAGACGTGCCATGTAATGTGGTTGACCAGAAGCTTGGCAGATAATCTGCATTGTTTAAAAGATCCCAATAAAGAGTATAATGCTGTACTGAAAAATACTGACAAGTAGCAGATGAGAGTGCTGACAACAAATACAAATTCAGACTCTTTGGTTTTCATTCTTTAACATTATATTCTGGTATGTTCCCATAGCAATAGAACTGGTTGGTTGCTCACAAATTACTTTCTGCATTCACTACTGTTAGACCTGGCACCCTTGGCGTGTTTTTCCCTGACTTTTTGCCTCTACCTCCTGTGTTTTTGATGCTGTGCTGGATTCCATTTTTGCTGGCTTAGATGTTTTGGGCACTTTGCCACTGCTGATCAGTGTCAAAGTGCAAGTGGTCCCTGTGTAAATTGGTATTATGATTGGTTCTCCCTAATTGGCATATTTCATTTACCAGTAGGTCCCTAGTAAAGTGCACTAAGTGTGCCAGGGCTGGTAAATCAAATGCTACTAGTGGGCCTGCAGCACTGATTGTGCCACTCACATGACTAGCCCTGAAGAGACGTCTCAGGCCTGCCACCGCCGTGCCTGTGCGTAGTTTGTTAACTGCCATTTCGACTGGGCCCTACCCTTCCCTTTTCTTACACATAGGACACCCCTATGGTAGGCCCAAGGTACCCCCTGGGTAGGGTGCAGTGTATGTGAAAGGTATGACCTGTGCCGATGTGTTTAAAATGTCCTGATAGTGAATTATTGCCAGTTTCGTTTTTCACTATTGCAAGGCTACCTGTTCCTATAGGACAGACTGGGGAGTTTGTTTATAACATCTTATAAACATAACTGTCCCTGGGAACAAGGTAGGAAACTAAAGTTTAGTGTGCCTGAACTCAGAATGTGAAAATGCATCTTTTCGTGAGGCTGATTTTTGCATTTTGTGTTTGAAAATACCACTTTTAGACAGTAGGTATTTTCTTGTTTAGCCATCCAGTGTGCCTCTGCTAGGATGTGGATTCATTGTGTGGGTTTGGGTGTCAGGGGTTGGGCAGGAGCAGTGGCTCTAGAGAGCCTTCTGAGTCAAGGTTGGGCTGAATAGACCTGAGATGCATTTAGAGTAGAGGGAGGAGATTTCCTTTCACCTGAATGGACCTGGTCTGCTTTCCACAATGCTGTCGCCACCTCCTGCCAGAAAGCTGCACCAGAGAGGACATAACTGGTTTTGGTTGGGCACAGGGCTTCTCTGCACAAAGAGAACAAAGACATTTTGGGGTATAAGTATTAGACCTAAAATCCTTGAACTTTAGATCATTCCTGGAATTCAAGAGTAACCTTTGCCAAGGAGAAGAGCTGGAGAGACTGAGGAGGAATAATTCCCCTTTGCTGTGTGCTGTGCGGGGTTGGCCTGCAGTTGCTGTTTCTGCCAAGGAATGGAGAAGGACTTTGCTGTGTGCTGTGTCCCCTGCTTGAAGGAGATCTCCAAGGGCCTGTGAGTGATGGCCTCCTTTTCTGAAGTCTCAAGGACACCAAGACTTCACCCCCAGCTCTCCTGAACTCTGCTGCTGTGAGTTCTGACCTTACTAGGAAAAAAGAGAAGGGGTAGTGCCCAAATTACCCTCATGGACATGAGCACATGACATCAAAAAGATGTATACGAATACAAAGGAGCACAGAGGGATCGATTCAGTATTTATTTGTAATCAAGGTTAAATTAAAAACCTTGATATATCCAAAAAATGAATTTTATAAAGTAATAAATACACAAATTATAGTCACATATATAGCCATATCAAACAACTATGTGGAGCACATAAAACAAGCAACAAGTAATTATATACAGCAAGAGTACCTTTCCATATAATACAATATACAACATATACATCACATATATATATATTTACACTGAATATCAAAACAACACAGCCCTACAAAGAAAAAACAAAAAAACAAAAAATGACACAAAAAACATATATATAATCTATGTGCGCATTGAATTGCAATGCTACACTACCAGGTAGTCCTATGTAACAGCGCCTGGGGAAATTATTACCCCAAAATAATTATTTAGACCGCCGCTTATGCTACAGTCTAGCACAAATTAACAGTTGAAACGGACTCCTCCACAGAATGTCGACGCGGTCGCGTTTCAGCCACACGTATCTATGGGCTTCCTCAGGACAGAAGGGCCAAATTACAGGGATCCAACAACAAATTACGGACCCTGTGCACCGTAGCTGGAATATCCAGGGTTGGGGTACACCCCACAGGGGGTACCTATGGGTTGGTGCCCACTTCAAGTGCCCACTCGGTAGGGAATAACACAGCAGAGGAAGGGTCAATTCTTCTCTCTCTTACGTCTAAAGTCCACACGGCTAAAGGCTTTCAGGATGCGTCGGGAACAAGGTTTACCGGTGAGTTCTGACCTTCCAAGAGGTGTCTGTGCCAGTTTTGGGCCTCTGGAGGTTGTTGCTGCTGTGTGGGAGCTGGAAGAAAAAAGAAACTCAAAGAACTACAGAAATCAACACATCGCTCTTCTTGCGGCTGTTTTTCCGATGCATCTTCATGGCACAAGAAGAATTTCCATGCATGGTTGTGCCGCTGTGAAAACCGATGCTGCGTCAAAAACAAGGTTGGTGGAGGGTCTAAGGGGAAAATTATTTAAAGACCAAAGGACAGACAAACCCCTTATTCACAGGAGGCTCAGGATTAGTCCAGGGGTACCGACGGACAGAGCGGGGCCTCCAACCCTGAGCAGTGGCCAGGATGAGGTGAGGCTTTCTCCCAAACATTTTTGGGAAAGAATCCTAAATACTTTATGAAACAGACATCCCCGTCTGGAAAATTCAATGTACGGTAGGATGTTTTGTATCATTAATTTGTGTTAATTTTTGCTTTTTTCACTAAGCTTAGGTCAAGCTTAATTGCAGTAGTGTTAAAGAGGTCCTGACGAAAGCCCGGTAGGCTTAACCTTCCTACAATGGCTGAAACATGTTGACCAAATACCATCCTTTATAGACAGTTATTGTGTCAAACTGTCTCACACTCATTTTAATTTTGACACCATGATTTTCCCTAATAAAGTTTTCCTTAAATCATGGTAGCCAATTTTACATCTCACTTTTTGATTCTTTTTGCACACATTTTTTCTCACTGCAATTTAACATCTCACACCATTCCAAACTGATTTGACTTTTGGTATGATCCATCACTGGTGGTTCCTTGGGTTTGGAGAAGCACATAATTCCAACAGGTGTGTGGCTCCCTAACCGGACCATCTTTGGTTCTATCCCAGATGATGAAGCTCTGCCATATGGGTGGGCTGATGGGATTCATTCCCTTTTTGTTGTACACACTTTACAGGTAGACACAGAATCCGTCATATTTTTCTTTGCACGTATTAGTTGTACAGACCAGTGACAGTCCTTTTGTATTGTTAAAACCGATGCTGCACCTTTTGCTGCAGCAAGAATCGATGCATTGAGGGATTGCAGCTGAAGTGGACCGAAGCAGCGCCACTCGACAGCGCCGCATCGATCGCCTACGCATTCCGGATTGCCACGCATCGTACCTGTCTTGCAAGTTTTCCCAACGCATCACCGGAACTGTCACAAAGAATTGATGTATCTCTCCCCATACAAACCGGATTCAATGCAACTCATCCTCCGCGGACTGCAGAACTGTCGCAGCGCCTCCCCAAGGTCTCAGGAGTGATGCATCTCTTTGTTGTCCGACTATGCAGCTGTTTGGCTTTTGGAATTGTGACGCATCTACATGTACTTTGGTGAAAAGGCTCGCATCCATAGTTTTCTATGGTACAAGTTCTTGAAACCTTTTGAAAGTCATATTTTGAACTGTGTATGTTGGATTTCTGTTGGTTTGGTATTGTTTAGTTTAGATACACATATGTTATTGTTCTAAACTGTTTTGGTGTTTTCACTGTGTTACTGTGAGTGTTGGTACAAATACCTTACACATTGCCTTTGGGATAAGCCTGTCTGCTCATGATAAGCTACCAAGGGGTTGAGCAGGGATGATTTAGAGTGTGATTACCCTTACCCTGATTAGAAGCAAGGGTCCCTATTTGGACAAAGGTATCTACCTCTTCCAACTAGAGACCCCAATTTCTAACAACTACCTTCTGCTTAACTCTTTCTCTGCTAAAGGTGTTCAACCTGGTAATATTATTCCATCTACCTCATCCCAGTCCTTACAGTCTGAGGCATATGTACATCGCTTACAAGCACCCCACTGCCTAACAAATGTAAAAATAAAACCTATGGTTCTAGCTTCAAGCTTCATGGTCAAAAGCTAAGAGTAGGAGAAACCTGAAAAATGTAGCGACTGAAGTTGCATCATATTTGGCAGGCCTAGCACCTTGCCTGCACCTCCAGAAAATGCAAGATTTCTTATTTTATTTTTAAACAAATGTTATTATTTTATTTTAAGGGAACAACAAGTCACATGTTCCATCCATAAAAACAGATCAGTCAGTAACAATTACAATTAGCAGCAAGCCTGGCAGCTTGTTCGAACTAGCGCACACAGGAAGAAAGAGATATATAAGTTGTTGTATTTTCATTTTACTCCAACGTCCACTCCCAAAGCCCCAAGCCATTTACCCCAAACTCTGGCATGTTTAGCCAGCAATCCACTGGCCTCATACACAGGTTTTTCTTGTTGCCTGCACCAGTCCAGTCCACGCCTCCACAATCATGCCCTAGGGTCTTCAATGTGCAGCTATATCTCTCTTAGCCACTACGAGAGCAGTTCCCAAGAAAGCCCTGTCTGCCCTAGAGCACCCCACACCGTCATCCACTCCTAAATGGATCAGCAAAGGGGAGAGTTCCAATGTCAGGTCCAAGAAGTCCGATACTTCAGCCACCACTACCTCCCAGTAACATGTTATGAAAATACAGGACCACACCATGGGAAAAAAGTCCACAGGGACATGGCAACAGCTGGGGTCGGTCACCAGGCCATTCTGAAACAGCTTAACTGGAGTGAGGTAGGCACAGTGTAGGTAATAGGTTTGCACCAAATGAAGCTTGGATGAAATTACCATTACTCTAAGGGCCATCATAGTTTTGCGCCAGTCAGCATCTTCTAAGGCCCTATCCATGCCTCCCAACGGGTCTTGAGGGCTTCATACGACTGAGGGCTATTAAGGATCAGGGGATGTGGGTTCGCAATGCATGGCACAGCTGTAGAAATTTATGAAATTGTCTATTGGAGAGGGAATGTGTTTGTTGGAGATCTTGGTAGGAGACCATATGTGAGCCTGCCCAGACATCACCTGGAAATGTGATATCTACGGTGTTCCATCGAGCAAATCCCTAAATTGTTGCCACCTCCCCCAACCATGTGCCCTGCTATAACGAGGTTTGTTGAGTGAGTTTCTCCCACCACCCTGTATATTTCTGGGCCGCCCACCCTCCATTAAGAATCCGGGCGAATCACCTGCGGTATCGTATTTGGTATGGTAGTACCATAAGTGTAACGCCGTAATACGGGAGATACCCAGCGTTTTCACGGCAGTGAAAGGCAACATTTCAATGTCCTATCTTTTAGCAAAAGGTCTATAACTTCTTCCCCAGTACTCCAAAAGTCGTTAACTGTTCTGAATATTGGACAACAGGATTACATTGTGTGAAGTCTCCTCACATCTCCCACTCAGGACTTTGGCCAAATGTCTAGTGAGAGGCTGGGGATGGAGGACAATAATCATCTGTCATTCCATTGACCCTCCCTTGGGTCACAGGAGACCCTGGGGAGGTTGAGGGTCATTGGTGGCCAAGGCACCGGCTTCAGAATCTGGGGCCAGATTTACATAGAAAAGTGTTTGTGATTACCAAATTGCTAATTTTTGTGATTAGCTGTTTGGAAATCGCAAACACCCATGTACCCGTGGGACCATTGCCTGCTCTTAAAAAGTGTTTTACAAGGGTTGTGGGAAGGGGCCTTCCCATTTGTGAATGGGTCACCACCTACTCGAAGTAGGTGGTAAAATGTGAATATTTAGCAACTGCATTTCAGTTGCAAAACATTCACACATACCACTGTGATTCGGTATTAGGAAGGCAAACCCAATTTGTTATTCGGTAACAGGTTACCGAATTGCAAATCGGGCTGTTGCGAACAATGCAAGAGCATTGAATAAATAAACTCGTTGCTCGCTGCTTTTACATCAGAGAAGGCTATATAACTTGGTTTCAAATATGTGCCTGTAAATATATTTATAACACGAAAAGCAAGGAAAATCAGAGAGCTGGATTAATTTATACAAAAGCCATGTGTTGTGATCTGATCTGCCAAATAAATGTTGCTTTGAACATTTATCAGTTTTTTTTTTGCCTACTGTGCACTGTTTACTTTGATAGCCTATAACATAATCTAGTATACCAAAATATATGTTCCTAAATTTGAATGTAGAAAATAAAGATAGTGTTAATGTAGTTTTAAATAAACCTATATGCTATTATTATTTTTCTGAACTTTCATTTTAAATCTTTGCTCTCTTCAGGGGGATCCCGGCTTGCAGGGATTGCAGGGAGAGCCAGGATTACAAGGAAAAGACGGAGAGATGGGGAAAAAGGTAAATATCCTTGATGTCGTCGTGTTTAAAACATGTTTATCATCTTGTGAATTGAAAGTGCCTGGCTATGAATCGGGCGTTAATGACATTGCTGGCACCCTTATAATGTTAGGGATTAAACGGAGGTAAGAGTGTTGCTTCCCATCAATTTCGCTTCCTAACTGCAGCATCCTTCATCTGCAAGAAACGTCTGTGCTCAGTAATGTATGGTGGGTGGTTATTTCCACAATGGTTAGTACCGGATACGTGTTGCTTTTAATACCACAAGTGGAAAGCGTTCATGGAGTTTGCTAGCAGAAGAGAAATGTTTTGTCTTGGGCCGGAAATATTTATGACAGCTACATAACTGCCTGTTCATGTGCAATGACTTAAAAGTGAATTTCTTGGAAATCCACCCACCCATGGACACACAGGAGGGAATTGACTTAGTAAGTAATGGGAGAATGTCATGTAAAATAATCACAAGTATCTTCTTCGATTTCATAGTAAAATAAGGAAAAAAGTTCATGTTTATTCAAGAGTGGAAATACATTCCAAGAGAGTTTGGAATAGATGTGTGTTAAAAACCCAGATGGTGCAAATATATCCCCAGACTGCTGAGTAAAATATATACAATACATTTTTCATCATATATCTTTCCGCTCCTAATTTTTTGTTCCTTTATTTTTCATTTTCAAGAAACATAAGGTGGAATGTAGGATTGTCACAGCAGACTTGGGCCTTTCTATTGGAGGCCCTCCCAAAGACTGTGTGATAGAGGTCAAAGCGGTCAGTACTGCTCTTCTCATATCATTGAATTGTGGGCAGTGGCGGCTGCTAGGGACCAGAAGTGGTGATGCAGCAGGGGCACGGAAGGCGGTTGAAAAGAAAAAAGAAAAGATCACTTACCTATGTAAGGCCGCCGCTGTCCTCTGTTCTCTTCTGTTCCTGACTCTCGGCAGTACACAGGCTCTCAGACTCCCCTAAGTCAATCACGGTGCTGCTATCATGCATGACAGCAGTGACGTGATTGGTCTGAGCGGCCTGGTTTGCCGCTCAGACAGTGCCTGGGACTGTTTTCCACCTGGCTGTGCAACACAGCTGGCTCCAGAAATGCTAAGTGCGCATGAAGGTTTGGCTGTCCTGTGCACAAATAGTGCCCACCACTCCTCTTCCCTGCAGGCTGCTGCTGTACGTCAAGATAGCACAGCCCTGGCTCAGCACTAACAAATAAAATTATAACATTGTGTTATTGTCATTTTATTTTTTCCTTGTTGCACAGCTCAGAGAGCGGTGGGGTGACGCTCCTCCTCCTTGACGTAGGAGCCTCTTCTGATTGTGGGTCCCAGTCACAAAGCGTCTTGTGTGAGCTGAATTAGCAGGACTGATTTATAAAGCACATTTTTTGAGAAGTTGTGCTGTACTCTAGCCTAAGATATGTCTTACTCATTAACTTCCTGGAATAAGATTTCATTACTCAAACAGATTAAGCATGCCTGAGTAAGAATGCCTCACGAAAAAGGTCTGGTTATTCAGGTGTGATTCACATTTGAGATAAGTCTAAGGGCCAATCATGGAAGAAGCCTAGGGAATCAGTTCCGATGTCTCACGATGCAGCCAAAGTATATAAATCGTAAATCTTCTTTTGTAGGTTTACTCCTACTTTTGGAGTATATTATTTTTTAGAATTCAGAAATGTTTCCCGGAGTACTCAGAGTAAGCTATGACTGTCACAGTTTTCTCATTAGTGCTCCTGTAATTCATTTGTGAATCCCATTTTCATTAGCAAATATATCATTGCTGTGGCGAAAATTTCAGAGGAAGTGGGCATGTAACTGCTAACTTTCTGACCGATTTTTAGAAGAATTTTGAAAACGGCACTTCAAGGTTTACAACCTTGTATGGGTGCAGACTTGCAATTTTCTTTAAATTCACAATGTTTCCTAGTCTATGAGTAGACATGTGAACATGCCTTTACATGTATGCGATCACAACTTTGTACTGTTTTCCCCATGGGAGAAAATATGTATGCCTTTGGAAAATTCCTTCTACACTTCAATAGGTTGGTTTTAGAGGCGTTCCCATTCTACGCCATGTTTTGACCAAGTAGATTTGGTTTTTAGATCCTGAATACCAAAATTTAGCATGTTAGTGAAATAAGGCAGGAGTTACTGATTATTTGACCAGAGCACTATGTAGCGTTTGAACACACCCTGAAATTTCAGTAACATCTCTCCAGTGCTACAATTTGTCATTGTGCTCTTCCCTACAACAAAAATGTAACTGATACAGAATTATTACGTCTAATAATGTATTCATCAAAACAACTTGTTAAGATTTGATACCAGCAGAGGGCCTCGCGTTACATTTAAAGCCTTGCAAGCGCAGCCAAGAAGTCATACCTGCCGTGGAGGGAGCCCATTAGTCAAAAGTGGGCTGGCTGTTTAAAGCAGTTAGGCCGCCTTTCACAGTGTAGGTAGCAACCCAGCCTGCCATTTAAAGTGGGGGCAGAGGTCCCCTTGCAAGCGGGTGCTGTCAGTGAGTGCATCAACCTGCATGCAGATATTTAGGGATCCACCCTTCAAGGTCACCTTATGGGGGCACACTTTGGGCCTGATGACGAGTTTGGCGGATGGGTCACTCCATCACAAACATGACGGATATCCCCTCCGGAACTCGCAAAACGGTGTGACACCTCTTTCTTGCACCTCTTGACAGCTCCTTTGCTTTGTGTCAGCCTATGTAACATGGCGCAGGTGCAAAGGCAAGGTATTTCTCCTTTGCATGGATCCCCTGCTCCTTGGAAATGAGGGAACACCCACTTGAGATCACTCCAGTGCACATTTAGAGATGACATGATCTGTATTATATAAGGGGCCATGCAAGCATCTGCGGCCCCCTCTGTAATATGAAAGTGCCTCAGGGGAGGGAAGGGTGCAAATAGTGGGCACACATGCCTGTTGTTCCCCCCGGAAATGTTGGGGCATATTTACAAGAACTGATTTCCTGCGGCTTCCTCAAATGCCCTGACGACTCCATGGATGCGCTGTATTTACATTACAGTGCACCATGGCACAAGGATTCACGGGTGTGTCAGAAATCCTGATGCATCTTTTGGAGCTAAAGTGACGCATTGCTGGAGTTGGTCTTAAGGTTGACGCGACTCCAGAAATGCGTCAGAACACAGAGGTGAGTCCCATGTTGCAAGCCCTGTGTCAATCTTTACACCTGGTTTGAGAAGGCTTAGGGATTTTGATGCAGTCAGGTTGTAGAGCGACGCAGTAAAAAGTTGTACATTTCACTTCGGTAGTTCTATGTGACTTTTAATGTGGGAACACCACCCTGCATACATTATACCTAGTGCAGGTATCGTGACCCAGGCCTCTACAAACTGACGCATTGGGCACAATGCATCAGTTTGTAAATATGGAGCAGTGTGGAGCACTGATTGCACCTCTGCTGTGTCAAAAAAAAATGTTGCTGCGGTGGCGTTAGCTCGTTGTAAATATAACCTCTTAGTGTAGTATGGCATAAGATAGAGAAAGCGGTTGTGTCTGCCTCCCTGGCACTAGCAATATAGGAACCTTGACATAAGCTTGAAGGTGTATCAACAGAATAGTTATCTCTTTTGTGGAAGTCAACGTCCTACAGTGGAAAAAGGCTGGAGGCTGTAGATGGGCAGGGTTCCACAAGGCTTGATATCCTCTCAGAGAGGTCTAGCTCAAACGGGGAACATCACTTACAACGCAACTTTTACAACACAGTGCCTTTACGACGCAACTTTTACAACGCAAACCATTACAACGAAATGCGCTGGGGGGCGCTCTAGGATAGGGAATGTGTTTAATCTACTATCCAACACCTTCCCTACTATCCACGGGGACTGGAGTTGGAATAGTAAATTAAACAATTCACTATCCAGCGCCTAAAAGCATTATGCGTTGTAACGGTATGCGTTGTAAAACTAGCGTTGTAAAAGCATGCGATGTAAAAGCATGCGTTGTAATGTCGTACATCCAGCTCAAACTGTTGTCCACATTGGAAAAAGCTCTGAGTGCGACAAACCTTGTTTCCCTGCCCATTCTGGTGCAACCTCACTGGGCAAGCCTCAGCATCCTGTCTTAGTCCTACTTAGGTGGCAAAAAGGCTAAGTGCCAGTTGTACGAGCATATATTTTCGCGGTTCGGTATATGTGAAAAGTACCAAATTGCAATTTCCAAATCGTAGAAGCATATGTACTGTTGGGCTTCGTATTTCATTTGTATTGCTATTTGCAATCATGAAAAACCAATTTGGTAATTGACATGATACAATTTGCATTTAGTGAATTCGCATTTATAAGTTATGAATATCACATAGGCAGCTACTGAGGATATATTAGGGAAGTAACCTTTCTGCAGCACATTGCTCACTTTCTGTTTGAGGACCAGACACGTCACTCGAGCAGGAGCACATGCAGTGGGATTCTGCACTATCTACCCAGGAGCAACAGTCAGAGGAGGTTGGACAAAAGCGAAAAAATACGTTTTTAAGATGAGGTGTTTGAAATACTTGTTGATGAATTTGCTTCAAACAATGATATTCTGTCTGGGTAATAATTTTGAACATTTCAAGAATTCACCAAAGAAATGTGTGCATATCAAAGCAAATAAACGCCGTTAGATTTACTAAGCACAACAAATGAAATCAGTAAACACTGGTATGATTTAAGCACACATGAAATGGAGAAGCTGGCCAAATGAAAAAGTGAGGCAGGTTGCACAGGATGTGCTTGTTCTACTGATCCTCCGCAAATCCAGTGTAGGAAATGATTGAATTCACATTTATGTAGTTACTGACATTGATACAAGTACAAGTTAGAGCTCTACATTTATATAATTATTTACATATAATCAGCATAATTGTAATGAATATCATTTTTTGGAAAATTGAAATAAATTGCATGTATTCATTCTTTATTTTATTTGTGAAAACATTTTTATGATGAACTTTTTAATTCTTGAAAAATTCATATTATTAACAGTGCTTTAAAATTAAATATTTTTACATTTGGATTGTAACAAATTTGAAATGTAATGTGGAATATTTTTTATACAAATACTTTTTTACTAAAAAATTGTTTTATTTAAATGATAATGTTATTAAATATAATGTGCAGGTAACACTTTGGAACACAAATATCACGAAAAAGAAATTGAGTTAGATGTGGGTGATTTAGAAATGGGAGAAACTTCTTCAAACGTACTTATATCACCAACTACTTATCAAGATGCTAGTTCTGCCTCCAGAGTTGAAAGTAGAAACACTATTCTAATAGCTACACCCACTACTACTCCGACTTATCAAAGTAATGCAGCTTTGAACATACGTGGTATGTTTAATACACTATAGCAGGTTTAGATCAAGTGCAAGACCTAGATCTCCTGCCAAAGTATATACAAGAAGTCCCGAATGCTCAACCTGAAAGGAAAGCAAAAAAGGTGCCCTCCCCCAACAGGAAACAGCCTTTACCATGCAAGTAAATATATAAGGTAAATATGTATCTATTATAGTAAGGTTACATTTAGGGTTATGGGATGGGTGGTAAAAGGAGGTATTGGTAATTTGAAGGGTGAGCTGTGGTAAAGGAAGCTTAGGTGGTAAAAAAGGGTCCACAAAAACATTATATACGTTTCACTTACCTTAAAGATACTCACCACACATGGAAAAGGGTACATTGTAAAGACATGCATGGTAATGTCAATACAGACCCCTCATCGCACCAATGATAATAGGAAATAATCTTCCAATGGCAAACCAGGCATCTAACACACACAGACTGCATGCAATCAGCACTGTCTTCTCAAAAAAGTAATGCAAAGTCTGTAGGTCTGGTGTTAGCTGCCCACCTTGTGACTTCTCCAATTCTTATTTTGTATGTGAATGGCGTTTTGCAAGAAAGCACACAGCGCGTATTGTGTGAACGCACATATTATATAAATGTGAACGCCAGACCTAAATACACATAGTGCTGAAAGTAGCTATATCACAGGAGGCACACAGGTGAGTAGCATACGCGCATCCCTATAAAAGTGCAGTTATACTATGCACAACTATCACAGAACGAGCAAAAAGAAGCTTTATCACGCATCGTGCAAGCGATCGCTCTGGAGCCTATCTCGTATACAATATGGAAAAAGACCTTTAATAGACAAGTGTGACTGGCCTCATTTCAGCAAGATCGAGCTTCCTTAAAATCAATAGAGTTCTTGTGCCCTTTAAATTCTTCATAGCTGGTGGCAAAAGCCCAGCCCTATCTATCAGCTGCCCTCAAATTTATAACCCGGAGAAAGATTATGTATATGCGATTGCTGGGCCTACCGATTCTGGACTTCAATCCAGTATGGGCCAACCAAGACAACGGAGGTGCTTGCAGGTTATGTCATTACACACACGAGTCATGGCCGCACCTTCTGTGCTGTTGTCCTGCCATAATCAAGGAAAGGAGAATTCTACTCAGGCAATTATTTCTGAAACAAGGGGCCCGCACCTACACAGGGGCATCAGCAGTATGCTTTTCACAAGCAGAGGTTTCCACCCTCGCATGCTGCGAGAAATTTGTAAAAATACTCAGCGATGCACTACATTCTAAGCCAGACCCTTTGCAACGTCCTTATAAGTCCAGAAACTGATATCAAACTATTAAACAAAGTAAGTGGGAAACAAATAACTTTGCCTCTGGCACTGTATATTCCAGGAAACCCAAAGAGTTGGAGAAATGCCTTGGCGTCATGTAATTGGCGCACCTTGAAACGCCAAAGGCAGGCTCTCTGCAGGAATCTAAAGCGACCTTCCAGGAACCACAATTATCACTGAGCTAAGAATGCTCTATTGAGCAAATTTTAACGCACTTTAATTTCTTTTTTCAAACTTAGGGGCATATTATCAAGGACAGTGTTAAAATTATCACCGGTTAAGCGGCAGAAAACTGCAGCTAAAGCAGCGATAATGGGCTTGATAATATGCCCTGGAGAATTCCAATAGAAGCCCATGTTCACACCAAAACATGGGCTTCAATGGGAACTCACAAGGGCATATTATCAAGCCCATTATCGCCGCTTTAGCAGCAGTTTTCTGCTGCTAAACCGGCGATAATTTGTTAACGCCGTTCTTGATAATATGCCCCTTAGTGAATATATTATAGCATCAGCACTTTACACTGTTGTATTGTGTCCCAAGAAACAGTTACAATTATATAACCCACCTCCCCCAAATAATAGAGCAGTCATGTCTTAGAGGGTTCGATACATAGAAAGAAGGGTGGGTTAAAAATGCACCTACATATTTGTATGAACTGATTTGCAGTTTTTTTTTTTAAGTTTATCCGTTTGTAATTGTTTTAATTAACTGATACAAATACATTTGATATGATATGATTGATATGAGTTCTATAGTGCAGGGATATCACAAACAGCGTATACAAAAGTAAGTTAACTACCATAAGCTTGTGACAAAATACACAAGCCTTACCAAGTGCGACAGAATACACACTTCAGAAGTACAGAGTACAATTTTATTGCACAACACATGTAAGTCACCGGCACGGACAGCAACTCACAAATGGATGAGCAGTACAGAATGCACAATGGCCAGCAGTCCTGGGTGTAGCTTTATCATACAGCAAACAAGGTTCAACAAAATAACTTTATTACGGAGTACAGAGGCCGCTTTACGTAAGTTAAACAGTGCCAATTTATTAGAAAGCAGAGGCTTGCGGAATAGAGTGCAGCTTTAGGACAGACTATTTACAGATAACAGAGATAGGGAACCGCGCGTGCAGCTTAATCACTTACTACACACTGCAGCCCTATTAACATCGCAGAGGCCAGCCATGCAGTGTTCAGCGTTAATCACAGTCCTGTAATGGCCTGGGGACACGTCCTAGTGTTCCGCAGGAAGCTGTAACCCCAGCCACTTCCTTGAGGGCAGGACACACTGCACCCCAGGCCCGGCTCCAGGAATTTTTATTTGGGTGGGCCAATGGTGTATTTGGGTGGGCCACTGAGTTAGTCGCATCCGGCATGACTCGCGGGGGGAGGGAGAGGGGGCAGGGGGGTCACGCGGGGGGGGGGTAATTTAATAATATCTTTTCTTTAAATGTAGCTTACCGGGTGCCACGGCTTCTCAGCTCCTGCCCAGGATGCAAGCACCCAGGTTCCCTCCCCAATGGTGCATAATTCCAGCGGCCCTGGTTATATCAATACACCCCAGCAGGCAGCAGTTAATGACTGTGCTGTCTGAACAAATAACTATGGCGTAAACATGTTCAGTTTTGCTGGTTTTGATTGAAAGGGCTTTATTTTTTTTTCCAAGGAAGGAGTGCATGATCAAACATTTGGTCTCTCAGAAAAACCATAACAGTTTCTGTGGTGGCCCTCCTTTGACTGAGGTAACTTAAAAGTTACACTGCGGTGGCCCTAGGGCCCAGGAAACTCGCTGCCAAGGGCATCTGCTGACAAAGCCTATACATTAAATGCCACATCTCAAAGAGATTGGTATGGTGGGTGTTGGTTTCTGGTTAAATCCTGAGTTTGAGATGGGAGGTTGGTAGAGCAGTGAGGATGCCTTGCCTGGCCAGAATGAGTTGGAGTCGGGCCAGCCATCCACTGCGAGGAGGGAAGGAGCAAAACCCTGTTTATTGCCCTCATCACTTCCTGTTCCAAGGGGAGTGAAAACTCTGGCCCGTCGTAGCAGCATCTCCCGTGGTGAGGCCTCACTGTCATACCCTAAGGCATTGGTCTTCAAACTTTTTTGCATGGGGCCCCCCAAAGCAAAATGTTTTGAAGTTGGGGACCCCTGCTAAACTTTATTCCAAGGATCGTAAAACAGGAGAGGCAGGGCTGAGAACAAAGGCAGAGCTTTTGAGATCATATCATGGACACTTTTTTGTAGCTCATAATCCACAGTAAATGTGAAACATATGTAGGGAAAATCATCAAGCAATAACAGAAATTGACAAAAAACCTGTTCTCTCAATAAATTGGTTCTTGTGAGCCCCTCGCACTCCTGGGCCCCAATGGAATTTTATTTTCTGCACTAATTATAGCTGAGGCCCTAATTAGCCCCCTACCTCCTCTGCCTCTTTCACAACTTACCGACCATGGCTATCACTCCAATCTTGAAACAGGTTATCCATCACTTTTTTGGTTTTACGTAAGAAAGACCCGGCCCAAGGGCATTGGGAAACTTTAAATAAGCGCCATTTACATTACACAAATACAAGTTCATAACATTTATTATATATATTTTTTTATTTTAGGCACTGGACTATTAAGTGATTTGAGTTGAGCTGACAGGGGGACCTGAACAAGGTTCCAGAGTAGGAAGCTCTTGCCATTAGGACACAACTCCTCCCTTTTAGAAATAATGAGCTCCAACGTGCTGCCCCCACCTTTTCGCAGTGAAGGTGCTCTCATCTCTCTGTGAAACGCCCTTCGCAAAGCTTGACTGGTCACCTTTCTTTTGCTTTTTGCTATATTTGGGTATTAAACCAGCATTAATGAGGTAAAATCAATGCCCAGATAGTTTTTACCAAATGTAAAAATGACAAAGTAGATGCATGAGAAAATGTTCTGCATAACCCCACATAATTTTCCTTTTCTTGCCGCATAATTTAGTCAACCCTGCCACATGATTTGGTCCTCCCCTGCCGCATGATTCCAGTGACCCTGGCTTTAATAGGCCTCTCATGACACTGGACCCTATGCAACTGGTTAAGCAAAACACATAAAAGCAGCCGAGGAGCTAATATATGCTTTATGTGATGCCAAAGTGCTTTTTACCACAGGCATGGAATGTGTAGCTCTATAAATACACGAGTTACTATTTCCCACTGTGAAAACCAGGATTCAAATCGGCGACTCTCTAGTTAGACTCAGAAATCTGCAGTGATCGCTTTAGATAACTGAGGTTTATAACGTAAGAGATTATATTTTTGCAAAATTCGTTTCATTTGCTTTGTTTTTTCATTTACTGTGTGTGCGCTTTTTTTAAAATATGCAATTATATGAAGATGAAAAGATTACATAGTTATTAGCATGTTGTGTTTACCCTTGAGCCCCGTCTCCCTACTTACTGACAGCGCCCCAGGAAACACTCAGGATTACAGGTGCAAACGTTTTATGCTGTTTAACTTTTGCATATAAAAGAACACAGCCTGTGAACTCACCAGATAAATGTCGACGCTTGCAGGCGATCTTCATTCACAATTCCTTCCTTGCAGACGCAGTTGTGCCCCCCTGGGAATGCAATCACGGACCCCCAGGGAGGTGTGCACCACCGTTTGAAGACCTGTGCCCTAAGGCCAGGGCTGGAGCTCCCACCACATGCTGTGCCTGCTGGCTTTGGCCCATTGTCATTCTATATTTGACAATGGGCCGCGATAATCTGTGCTGGGCTGCGCAGAGGCTGCAGCAGCCTCTAGACTTTGGATCAGGAGAGCCAGCCCGAACACTGATGGGGGAGGAACGGCTCACATCAGGCCTCAGGCCAAGGCTCCTGTTTGGGTGGGCCAGGCTCATGTTTGGGTGGGCCCGGCCCACCCGGCCCACCCTCTAGAACCGGGCCTGCTGCACCCCCACACCCATCTATCAAGGGTGTCACGAGTGACGTCGACCCACCAATAAAAGGGCCCGGGTGCAGGTGCTCGCGGCCAGTTATCTCACCATACTACCGGCTGTCTGTGTCCATCTTTTCCTGCCATGTGGGCCTGTGGCCCAACACCACAAGTCCTAAGCTGACATCAAGTCCACCTAATGAGCAAGCCCCTCTGTTGTAGCTAGACTGCAGGATCACAGCACGAACGACACCAACATTTCATGCATCAGCACATTCTCCCAAGCATCAAAACCCCACAGCATGGCCATGCACAAGCAGACACAACATCACTACATCATCCCTTTTCCTTACAGACAGCCTCCACCACATCAGCGCTGCCAAATCCATTATGTAAGTTACCCCATAGATCAGCGTCAGTCCAGAAGGTAGAATGACACCGCCAATTGTACAGCGGCGACCCTTTCACAGCGAGGCATTCAAATATTGTTTTTTTTTCAGACTTTGCAGACATAAGAGCAGAACCCTGTGAAACCACCTTTTGCAAAAATCTAAAGACATGGTTGTTCCCCACTATCAAACCGGAGCAGAGCCACTAGAATTTCTCTCACATGCCTCTAGGTTTTTAGTAGAGTTCTCTACGCTGCCTCACTGAGAGTCTGCTTCTAGCGCAGGGACGCACCGGTGGTGTAACCAAGCGCTTTACAAAATGGATAAATAAATGTCAGTGCCATAGCTTCAGCAAATTAGCAAGCCCATTGTCAATGGGCGGTTCTGGTGAATGTCTTAACTCCACTTCTGCTGTCTGGAGCACTTGACAACCGTACACACATAAACTTTTTTTTTTTTTACTATTCAAGATGGAAAAAAATGGGGAATGGGAGAAGGGTAAAAAATGTCGAGCATGGTGTCAATCCAAATGAAACCACGTGCAGATGTTATTTACAAATCTAACCAAACTGTTAAAAGCTGATAAAACCCAGCAAGGAGAGCCTGCAGTGATGTATAGAAAAAAAAGTGTCAAGCGCCGATGAACTTGTGTCTCGTTGGTTATTAATAACTTAGGGCCATATGCATGAACACATTTTCCCATAGGCACAGAATGGGCAAAACCCTTTGATACATCTGGCCCTTAGATTCATAAACTGATCAATTAAAACTGCTAGTTTTTATTCAAATCAACACCATCCACTTTAAAGACCACATTAACTAGTTCTTCTAATCTCGCCCAGACAAAGTAAAATGCATTCCGATTGTCATGCATGTGACCAGATAGCAACTACACTGGTCTCATGCAAGCCAGTGTAATTCCAACATCAAAAGCGAGGAGTTACCTGTACTAGTTTACTTGTGCATTGCACAAAACGTATTCCAATTTTACAAATAAAGGGGACAGGACATAAAAGAGGCAGCCAAATCACCAAGATCGCACAACGAGGTCAAGTGTGAAAGAGGGACCGCTTCTATTGCAACCACCCTCTATCCCAGTCTTCCGAAGTATGCCCACTAGGAGCCCATAATGTAGAGCACTAGTTCCCAAACAGGTGTGTCAAGAGCATAAAACCGTGCCTATCAATGCCAGAGTACTGTCATAGCTCTCAACCTGTCAGTGGAGCCGTCGGCCCTCAGATACGGCAATGTCACTCGAGCTTTTAATTGAAAACCTGAGATCTAAACGTGAAATGGCACGCTTTTTTGTCTTTAAAAATAAGTTAAACAATGATGCATTCTTCCATTGATACTCTATACTGGCAATGAGGTGTCAAACTACTAAGTAACGCACACTGAAACCCACATGTAATCGGGAAGAAACTGATCCGCTAGAATAGCCCAGCCCCATTGAGTGCTGCAATCACAGATGGGAATCCTGATAAATCAAGTACTATTATCTGGGCCAACAATTACATTTATTACGTGCAAACAGACAGACGTATGTGGAGTTCGGTATATGAACACGCTTTTTTTGTGGAGTTCTGTGGTGCTTTGACTTCCTCAAAAAAAGTCAGAATGTGCAATATTATAACTGTACCTGGGAAGTGTAGCCCCTTCAACTTGTCAACGCTCGAATGTCAGGCAACTGTCATTGAAAAGTTGCACTCGCTTCAACTTTTCACTGAAAAAAAACCTCAGACTGAAACAGGAAACTTCGGTTTTTTTGTCTACAAATAAAGACCACGTGACTGCTATGCTTTTCACAACAAAATTGTCAAAATGCAAGAACACATTGGCGGCAATGCAACCTTTGCAGGAATGTACATCACACCAAGAAAGGACAAACCTAAACCGGTAAAATATAAAGCTGCCACAAATCACGCCCTCCCTATCAATTCAATTCAATTCAATAATAACTTTATTCGGTAGTTTAAAAGAAAAACACCATAAAAGTTCACATTAAGCAAATAACAAAGTTTACAAGCATTAAAACCACTTAAAAATACAATTATTAAAAAACAGTTAAAAAAGACGTCTCAGTTTATATATTTTTCAGTCATACCATAACATACAATTTTCCATTTATCTAGCAGTCTTTATTTTGGGCAGGGCTTATATATAGTTCATAATCAAAGGTTCGCACGATGACGGATACAAAATTTAAGAAAACATACAATCGCTTTGGCATAATTTTCGTTTTCAAGATACTGAAGTGCCAAGTATGCTGGACGACACTGTCGAAGCCCCCAGGTTTTCAAAATGGCCAATATCCAGCATTTGCGGGGTTCAATAAAAAATTTACAAAATAACGTTATATGTATAGTTGTTTGTGGTGACACCAAGTCACACGGACACATGGACAGTGTAGACGACCAAACATTTTGAATTGGAAATGCGACCAGTAGATGAAGTATATCAAATCTGAAACGGGTAAGCAGCATTTTTTCATATTGCGTTAAGCTAAACATCAAATAGGGTTCAACAGAAAACACAGTCTGCGCTAATAAAGAGTGTTGAACAGATGGCTTATGAATCTCTGATAATAAGCGTAGCTGGCGCAAGTGTACAAGACACTCTTTTTTTAGATCCTTCTTGGAAATTTCATTTATCGTTGACGGGTAGTCAAAAAACTTCCTATAGCCTAAATCTGTTAGTAGCGCTTTGACATAAGATAACCATTTGATTTTCCTACACTGATCAAGTGTCAAAATATCTTGAATAATCGCTCTAGTTAATTGACATTGTTCAGTGACCCATATTCGTCGCCACAGCATTACTGGTTGTAATTTTATAATATCTGCTATGTAATCAATACCCAGTTCTGCGTGACAGGCATACGTGGAACAACTTTTAGGTACCGCAAGCAGGTATCTCAAAAAGGAGTTCTCGACTTTTTGTATTGAGTCCACGTTCGCAAAGCCCCATCCCCGCCCCATATGTGGCCGTGCTTACACATTTCGCATTATATATTTTTAACAATTCTAATGGTGGTCGCTGCCCCAGTCTTTGTGAGAACATTTTTAACGATACCGTCTCTCGCAGGAGAGAAAGTTTCCTTGCATTAATAGCTGGGTTCCATTTAAATTTTTCGTCTATAACAATCCCTAAATAGGGGTAAGTTGTAGTCCTGTCCAATGATTCACCTTGTACAAACAGCCTCCGATTTTTTACTTTTTTTTTCCCCGCGTGCATAGTGTATGTTTTCTTTGCATTTAATTTCAAGTTTAAACTTGCCATAAAGGCGCAGTATCTGTCTAATGCCAGCTGTAGCTCAATCGGTGTTCATGCTAGAATGACAGCATCGTCGGCATATAAAAGCGCTGGTATCTGCCGACGAGCAATTAGGGGAAGATCTTTACTGCCTTAAAGCATGGCGGTCTCTAAGCCGTTAGTATACAGGGTGAATAAAAAGGGGGCCAGTACACATCCCTGTCTGACCCCCTTTTCCACCCTGAAAGTATCCGTAAGCTCACCTTTCACCCCTAATCTTACCCTGCCTGTAGTGCCAGTATACAATTCTCGGAGGAAGTCCACAATTGGGGGGGGCAACCCCCATTTTCAGAATAATGCTCCATAGCGTTCAGTGTGCCACGCAATCAAACGCTGCGGAGAGGTCAACGTACACCATGTGGAGCGTGGACCCCTTAGCCTCCACATATTTGCCCGCCATTAGGGACAGATTTAAAGCTTGGTCTACTGTTCCTAGCCCCTCGCGAAACCCGTATTGTATATCTGAGATGATACTATAGTCAGTGGCCCACTCCTGGAGTCGATCGAGAAGTATCCGCCCTGCCATCTTCCCGAGCGAATCCAGGAGGGAGATAGGCCTATAGCAAGACGGGCTATTTCGGTCCCCTTTTTTAAATATGGGGACCAACGTCGATGTTCTCCAGGAATCTAGTAATCCCACTTCAGTGGTGGCATTCAAGACATTGGTCAGCAAGGGAGACCAAAGGTCCGCTTGATATTTGAAGATGTCAACAGGGACGCCATCCGGACCGGGAGCTTTGGCTGTTTTTGAGAGTCTTAGAGCTTTTTGGACCTCTTCATGGGAAAACTGCAGCTTTATTGGATAGGAGACCTGTATCAAGGGGTCTGATTGATCCATATCTACTGAGGCGTCTTTACTAAAAACTTTTGTAAAATGACTCACCCACTCCCGTTCGCTTATGGCGACATCAATAGAGGGAGAGTCATCTTTATCTGTTAGAAAAGGGGACCGGACTACCTGCCAGAACATAACACTATCTTTTAGCTCTGAACTTTGTTTAAGGCGTTCCCACAGTTCAGCTTTCAGTTCTTTTTTCCTATTGTTTAGGGCAACCGCATACTCCTTTCTAAATCTGCTAACTTCAGCTTTGTCCCTATGATCTCTGTTTAGGGCTTCCTTTAAACTTGAGTGTGCCTTTGTGCATGCTGAATTAAACCAGCCTTTTTTCGTTAGGGACTTTTGTTTGTGCGTCCTGGTTAATTCTTTTTGAATATTTTTTATAACAGCCAAAAAACTCGTTATAACGTCCTTAGGTTGTAACTTAGGGTCAAGGCAATTTATGATAGCAACTTGATTATATTTAACTATTTTTCTAGTTGTTGCTTCCTTATCAATACTACCCCATTTCAATGTGTAACCGTTCAAAGAGCCTAGTACTAACTCACGTTGGTGTAAGATAGTCATGATATCCCTATCTCTTCAGACATCGGTAAAACTATGTACTTTATATTACACAACAACTAAGCATTCTCTGCCAGAATGCAAAGAGATGGAGTGTTCATTATAGAAATGAATATCTTCAGAGAGGCTCCTGTTGACACTCTGATATTGTATGCAGTACTACTAAAACAAGAAGGCACTGCAGCTGCCGTCCGGCGTGCCGCTGTTCGCTGCAGCAAAACACACAAGATGATGGACGGAATGTTGCACAATGGCAAAACATTCACCCCCAGTCACAGATCTGGGTTTAATCCATCGTTATTTTGCTCACCAAGGCACCCCGGTTCAGAAATGGTCATATGCAAATCAGTCTTGACCCTGTGCCTCATGGGAACAGTCCAGATCGAACTGCCAAGCCATGTCTTTCCTGGACCGTAATCAAACATCCTAGGACCGGTTTCTGGCTATCAGCCGTCTTCAGCCAGGATAGCTTGACTCCAGTGGCTTAGTGAGCATGGGACCCACGTCTGGGCATACCCTTCCCACTTAGGGTGAACAGCAAAACACACAAGATGATGGACGGAATGTTGCACAATGGCAAAACATTCACCCCCAGTCACAGATCTGGGTTTAATCCATCGTTATTTTGCTCACCAAGCCGCCCCAGTTCAGACATGGCCATATGCAAATCAGTCTTGACCCTGTGCCTCATGGGAACAGTCCAGATCGAACTGCCAAGCCATGTCTTTCCTGGACCGTTATCAAGCATCCTAGGACTGGTTTCTGGCTATCAGCCGTCTTCAGCCAGGATAGCTTGACTCCAGTGGCTTAGTGAGCACGGGACCCACGTCTGGGCATACCCTTCCCACTTAGGGTGAACAGCAAAACACACATGATGATGGACGGAATGTTGCACAATGGCAAAACATTCACCCCCAGTCACAGATCTGGGTTTAATCCATTGTTATTTTGCTCACCAAGCCACCCCAGTTCAGACATGGCCATATGCAAATCAGTCATGACCGTGTGCCTCATGGGAACAGTCCAGACCGAACTGCCAAGCTATGTCTTTCCTGGACCGTAATCAAGCATCCTAGGACCGGTTTCTGGCTATCAGCCGTCTTCAGCCAGGATAGCTTGACTCCAGTGGCTTAGTGAGCAAGGGACCCACGTCTGGGCCTACCCTTCCCACTTAGGGTGAACAGCAAAACACACAAGATGATGGACGGAATGTTGCACAATGGCAAAACATTCACCCCAGTCACAGATCTGGGTTTAATCTATCGTTATTTTGCTCACCAAGCCACCCCAGTTCAGACATGGCCATATGCAAATCAGTCTTGACCCTGTGCCTCATGGGAACAGTCCAGACCGAACTGCCAAGCCATGTCTTTCCTGGACCGTAATCAAGCATCGTAGGACCGGTTTCTGGCTATCAGCCGTCTTCAGCCAGGATAGCTTGACTCCAGTGGCTTAGTGAGCACGGGACCCACGTCTGGGCATACCCTTCCCACTTAGGGTGAAGAGCAAAACACACAAGATGATGGAGGAATGTTGCACAATGGCAAAACATTCACCCCAGTCACAGATCTGTGTTTAATCCATCGTTATTTTGCTCACCAAGCCACCCCAGTTCAGACATGGCCATATGCAAATCAGCCTTGACCCTGTGCCTCATGGGAACAGTCCAGACCGTACTGCCAAGCCATGTCTTTCCTGGACCGTAATCAAGCATCCTAGGACCGGTTTCTGGCTATCAGCCGTCTTCAGCCAGGATAGCTTGACTCCAGTGGCTTAGTGAGCATGGGACCCACGTCTGGGCATACCCTTCCCACTTAGGGTGAACAGCAAAACACACAAGATGATGGACGGAATGTTGCACAATGGCAAAATATTCACCCCCAGTCACAGAGCTGGGTTTAATCCATCGTTATTTTGCTCACCAAGCCACCCCAGTTCAGACATGGCCATATGTAAATCAGTCTTGACCCTGTGCCTCATGGGAACAGTCCAGACCGAACTGCCAAGCCATGTCTTTCCTGGACCGTAATCAAGCATCCTAGGACCGGTTTCTGGCTATCAGCCGTCTTCAGCCAGGATAGCTTGACTCCAGTGGCTTAGTGAGCATGGGACCCACGTCTGGGCATACCCTTCTCACTTAGGGTGAACAGCAAAACACACAAGATGTTCGCTGCAGCGGCAAAACGCGTTGGGAGTGAACCTTTCAGAAGAGGTGGGACATGCACCCACTTTTAGCCATTTGCAAGCTGTAATTCCACAAAGATGCATGCAAAAGCCAACCCAATGCGTGGGAGGAATCATACCCACACAGAGTAATTACAAGAAGTCTCGCAGAGCAGGGCATGCGCGCTAGGCTCGATCTAAAAAGTGGCTGTCCCTGTTATTACATCTATTGCCTGGCCCTTTGTATGTTATCTCTGAAGGGTAACCAGACAGGGATGTAGGATATCTTGCCTGGTTTCTCACAACCAGGTGGTAAAAGTACCCAAGGGGGAGCGCTTTAATGCCCCCCGGGCCTTGATTACTTCCCTCTTCAAAAAGGAGGCCAGCTACATTAACCTTGTTAAAATTTATAATGACACAGTCGCCCTCATCCGTCTTCATACCCTGACCAACCCATCCCACCCGCCTAGCCATTATAATGTGAGATGATGCTTTTGCCCTACCATCAGACAGCTTGGTACACCAAAATTTGACTTTACGGATCAATTTATTAGGGGTCTCATTTATGTTATCTTTAAGGTGAGGTAAACCTACTAACACCGCAGTTAAAGGGGTGGCCTCGGGGGTAAATGAAGCCTGCATTTATTACCAGCCCCATGCATTGAAAGATTACTCCACTCTCTATGAACGAGAATTTCTAGCTGTACAGGCGGTAAGTTGGACCCCATGATAATTTGTTGCGCAGCCAGCTGCTGTGACTCTTTATTATTATTTATTCCCTATTTTACTGTCATCTGGCTTTGGGACCCCAGAGTGTTGGATGGTGTGTTGAGCCCCCCCTAGATGGTCCTGCCAGTGGCGGACATGAAGCAGTTTGAACACCATGCGCCACATTGTCGTTGAATTGTTATCATTGTTATCGTTTAACCTCGGTATGTACTCCCTTAGCTCACTTAGTTTTAGCTCTACGGAGGCGAGATTAGTCAGAATGTCTTCTAAAACACTTTTAATACAAGTAATCAGGTTTACCCAAAAAGGTCTCAAAGTGTGCTTGAATAAAGCCTCCTACTACAGTGGTGAGATGTGCTTTGGCCCAGTCCTTCATGCCCAAAGGTCCTTCGCTCCCCACCTGGGGCTGAAAGTCAGCTGTATTGGCTCCCTGTTTCGTGCATTTTTCCCGCTTTTTTTGTTTGGGGCTGCCACCAAAGCAGAGGAAACATCTCCACCCAGGCTTCTCCCAGTTTTATTCACATGTCCCTGAATAGAGGTCACGGGGCATTGTGCGACCCGGGTTGAATCGCCCTCCTCCACATCAAAATCTGTCTCAATGTTAACAACTGGTATTTCGTGTTGTGAGGCTTCCGTAGGGGTGTTAGAGGGGTTATTTAATTTAATTTAATTTAATTTAATTTCTTGTAAAGCGCTAACAATCATCCAGGGTAGGATATCACGGCGCTATGATTGCTAAAGTGCATGTGACGTAGGTATGAATCCAGTTAGATTATTCTAGATGGGGGAAGAGGAAAGATTTTAGCTGTTTCCTAAATGCCAGGTGGCATTCTGTAAGTCGGAGGGCTGTAGGTAGTTCGTTCCATTTGGTAGCAGCGATGTGGGAGAAGGCACGCTCGCCCATCCTGGCTCTCTTTACCCGGCAGGTTTTTGCACGAGCCAAGAATTGAGAGTGGAGGTTCCTAGTGGGAGCGTAGAACTGAATCCTATTTCTAAGGATGAGGGGACCAGTTTTGTGCAGTGCTCTATGAGTAATACACATCATTTTAAAAGTTGCTCTTTGCTTCATTGGTAACCAATGGAGATCACGCAGACAGCTCTTGGCTGAGTCATATTTCCTTTTCATACAAATGGCCTTGGCCGCTGCGTTCTGCACCATTTGGAGCCTGGTGAAGAGATACTCTGCCATGCCTACGAACAGGGAGTTTCCAGAGTCCAGCCTACTCATCAGGAGAGACTGGACCAGGATCTTTCTACACTCCATTGGAATCCAGGGGAAGACTCTCTTAAGCATTTTTAGTATTGCGAAGCCTTTTCCGCATATGGCAGCTACATGAGTCTTCAGGGATAGGGATGTGTCCAGGGATATTCCAAGGTTCCTAGCTGTTTGTGTCGGGGAAGGTGGGGTGCCCGGGGCTTCTGGCCACCAGCTGTCGTTCCACAGCTGATTGTGACTTCCGAACAGAAGTATCTCGGATTTGTCTGCATTGAGTTTTAGGAAATGCTGGTGCATCTATTCGGCCAATTCAGAAAGGCAGTTTAGTAACCTGTCTTTAGGGTTGTTTTTTTCATCCAGGATGACAGTGAGTTGAGTGTCGTCGGCATAAGAACATATTTCCACACCCCACTTTCTGCCTATTCCTGCCAAGGATGAGACAACTCCATTAAACAAGGTTGGGCTTAGTGAGGCCCCCTGTGGGACCCCGTATTTGATGTTCCGGCATGGGGACGAGAACTTGCCCATGCGCACTGATTGTGATCTATCCGATAGGAAGGACCGCAGCCAACCCAGTGCTTTGTCCCTAATGCCCTTAGATGCTAGGGTTTCCAGAAGCAGATGGTGAGGGACGGTGTCGAAAGCCGCCGAGAGATCCAACAGTATTAGGGCAACTGTCTTCCCCTGATCTACGTGCATCCTGATGTGATCCAGCACGGCTAGAAGAGTTGTTTCCGTGCTGTTGTTGGCCCTGAAACCCGTTTGTGTGATGTCCAGCAGATTGTTTGCCTCGAGAAAGCTGGCCAGTTGCCTGTTGACCAGTTTCTCTAGGACTTTCGACAGGTAGGGAAGTTGGGATATGGGTCTGTAGTTGGCCGGATTGTTGATATCTAAGCCAGCTTTTTTTAGAAGGGGAGTGACTGTGGCGTTCTTCCAGCTGGATGGGAACTCTGCAGCATCTAGCGAATGATTTAGTACCTGAGTCACTGCAACCAACTCTAGATCCCCCCTAGTCCCAATTGCTCCTCAACATCATGGATTTCCTCGTTTAACGCCCGACAGCTGTTGTTGTAGTAGTAGAAAGCTTTATTCGATTTTAAAACAAGCATAAAATCATAAAAGCAACAATCATAATATACAATTTCATACACAGTCATAAGAATACAATAAACATAGAATTAAACATTGTATTTACGTTTAACAGAGTAAAGTCTTTCGTAACTACAATCGCTAGGTAAAAAATTGTTTCCGCCGAATACTTGTATAATACCAGACATAATTGCTATACACACTTCAGTTTTCAGCGATAGGAATCAATTAAACACTGGAACTACAATCATGTTTGCGACGAATTTTCAAACAGTTTTTAAGAAACATAGCTATGCATTTAGCATTTGATACTGATTCTAGATGTTGTAACGCCATAAGAGCTGGGCGGCATCTTCGCAAACCCTGGGATAACAATATTGGAATAATCCAACGCTTGCGAGGTGATTCATAAAATTTGCAGAACAGAAATACATGGATAGTGGACTGTTCAGAAATACCATCACAAGGACACCGGGTAATTGAAGTGGACCAATCTTGTCTCTTTGGAAATGTAACCAAACGGAAAAACATATTGAGCCTAAACCGTGTCAACAAATATTTTTCGTAGCTGGTCAGACAAAAGGTGAGATACGGTTGAATGCCCTGAGTACATTGAATAGTTAAAATTTGTCGGTTTGAAACTTTATTAATTTCTTGGGCTATACGTAATTCCCTTAGATGTGACAAACATAACATTCTCAAGGTCTTTCTTGTAATAGTAGATAAAATGGAAGGTTCTTTAAAATATATAGAAAGATCCAAATCCTTAAGAAAGTTGTGTACAAAGGACAGCCTCGGAATATCTGACCAGTTGTCTAGGCCCAAACAGTCTGAGATTAGTGCACGTGTTAGACTACACTGCTCCGTTGACCAAATACGGTGCCATAGTAATATTGGCTGAATTTTAATAAGATCAGCAATGTAATCTGTTATAATGAAGTCATTTTGTTGTCATCTCTTGTAGGTGATATAAATAGGTTTATTCTGGTAGAAGTGAGCAGGTAAATAGTTACAAGAAGATCTTAAGTAATTCAGGTAGTCTCTGGTAAAGCCCCACCAGGAGCAAGGTCCACTCTGCTCAGCCCATCTCACCAACTGATCTTGCCACATACAAAGCCACCTTAACATTCCACATGACATCATAGCAGGCTGAGCAGGCAGAGAGAGAACCAAAGAGGGGAGACATGAAAAAGGCAATAAGCACATTATAACACATCCCTCTCCTTAATAACTGAACAAACAAAGGAAGAAGAAACAGAGAATGTATTAAAACATAGAACCAAAACATCCCCTATCCATTCAAAAGAAAGGGAGAATAAGAGAATGTATTAATAAACGCAACAAGTGGAATAAGAGAGAATGAATTAATAAAAACCAAACGGAGAAGAAGAGAAATGCATTAATAAATGCAACAACAGGAAGAAGAGAGAATGTACTAATAAAAACCAAAAGGAGAAGAAGAGAAATGCATTAATAAATGCAACAACAGGAAGAAGAGAGAATGTACTAATAAAAACCAAAAGGAGAAGAAGAGAATGCATTATTTATATGCAACTAACTCAACTCTCTCCTTGGATAGTGATATAAGTACAATAAGAAATGCCTAGATGGAAAATGCATTTCCTACAGAAAGAAGAAGACAAAGTATTAACTCAATACAATACCTCCTTCTCCCTGAAATTGATCAAAAACAAACGAAAAACAAAACAAGAAAAACCATTCTAAAAACCAATAAATCCAAATCTTTATACAAAATCTAATGTGCCTTACACTAAAACTGCAATAAAACAAAACAAGCACAAAACTAAATCTGGATAAGCTGGGGCAACAGGGATCTACATCCCAAAACTGTATAATTGGCAAAATAAAGGTAACAAGTGTGTACTCATTACTCACAGACTGTGTAGCTAAGTAGTATAATCAGAAAACCATAACTTAGGGTAACTCTTAACTTCAAAACCAAAAACCAAGGGTAACTCTTCATCCCATCCTCGTCGCCAGTGTTATAATGAAGTCATTTTGTTGTCATCTCTTGTAGGTGATATAAATAGGTTTATTCTGGTAGAAGTGAGCAGGTAAATAGTTACAAGAAGATCTTAAGTAATTCAGGTAGTCTCTGGTAAAGCCCCACCAGGAGCAAGGTCCACTCTGCTCAGCCCATCTCACCAACTGATCTTGCCACATACAAAGCCACCTTAACATTCCACATGACATCATAGCAGGCTGAGCAGGCAGAGAGAGAACCAAAGAGGGGAGACATGAAAAAGGCAATAAGCACATTATAACATAATCCATGCCCAATTCGATATGACAAGCAAACGTTGGAGAGCACTGTGGGACGGCCAGCAAGAAACAAATAAAATTGTTCTCTACCCTCTGTAAGATGTCCACGGGTACGTGGCCCCACACCCCAGCACCGCAAACAGCTACGCTATGACATTTTGCATAGTATATTTGCATAAGTTCTTTTGGGGGAGGCTTCCCTATTTTACGCGCGAAGGCAATAAGGGCAGAAGTAGCTCTCAAGAATAAGAGATGCCTACTAACAATGGCCGGTTTCCAAGAAGAAGTGTTATCAAATAAAATACCTAAATATGGGTAGGTCTTGGTGCAGTCCAACTTAGCTTCTTCAATAAGTATCGATTTTTTCTTGGCTGTCTTTTTACCAAAATGCATAGCAAAGGTTTTTTTAATATTGACCTTAAGGTCCAGTGAGGCCATAAATTTGCAGTAGGAGTTTAACTGGATCTGGAGTTGTAATGGGGTTCGCGCCATAATCACCGCGTCGTCCGCATAAAGTAACGCAGGAATGGGATGACGGGCGATAGCTGGTAAGTCCTGGCTCCCCTCTAGCATGGCCTTCTCAAGACAGTTCGTGTAGAGGTTAAATAAAAAGGGAGCCAGAACACATCCCTGTCTGAATCCCTTGGTGACTGCAAAAGGGGGAGTAAGCTCACCGTTCACCCCAAATCTCACCCTGGCCGATGCTTCCGAATACAACTCACGTAGGGAGGATATTATCGGTGGGTCTACGCCCAGTTCTGTTAAGATTGACCCCAGCCTTGAATGTGAAACACAGTCAAAAGCTGCGGTCAAATCCACATAGACTAAGTGGAGATTACCTTTCTTAGCCTGGGCATATTTCCCAATAAGAAGGGAGAGATTCAGCGCCTGCTCCACTGTGCCCAGGCCCTCCCGGAAGCCGTATTGCAGGTCAGTCATGATGTTGTTGTCCTCAGATCAGGCCCGCAATCTATCTAGGATAAAGCAACCAGTGACTTTACCAAGAGAATCCAGGAGGGAAATGGGCCTGTAGCATGCAGGGTTATTGCGATCTCCCCTCTTAAAAATAGGCAGCAAGGTAGAGGTTGACCAAGATTTTACACGACCCCCTTTTAGAGCTGCTTCAATTACTCTGGTCAGTACCGGAGACCAGAGCTTCTGCGTATGGGTATAGATATCCAAGGGTACACCGTCCGGCCCGGGGGCTTTGCCAGACTTCGAGGATGACAGGGCATTAATTACTTCATCGTGACTGAAAGATAATTCAATAGGATAAGGTGATGTGTATGGAATAACTCCCTCCCCACTTTCGTTTGAGCTAAGACCTTCAGCTAAGAATATTTTTGAAAAGTGAGAGACCCATCCCTCTGCTGTAATTGCTACCTCAATACTGGGGCCAGGGTTCACACCATTCAGGAAGGGTGAATTAACCACTTTCCAAAACATTAAACTATCCTTTCTATTACAGCTCTCGTGAAGCTTCACCCACAGATCTTTTTTCCTTTCTTGCCTACATTCTTTTTTAGCCAAATTATAAAGCTTTCTCAGCTTCCTAATTTCAAGTTGATCCCTCTCGGATTTGCGTAAGGCTATTTTTAGGGTCGAAAGGGCCTTACGACATTCAGAATTAAACCACCTTTTTTCATGCGAGAAATTCTGCTTTTGTTTACGAAGCAACTCCTTGCTAATTACCTTAGTGATATTAATAAAACTGGTCAAAATCTGCTCTGCAGAGGAATGCAAATTTAGGCATGTTTCTAGCATAGGAAGGGCTCTGGTAATGACCTTAGTTGTGATAGCATCCGGATCTAGTTTGGACCATTTAACCAAATAGCCATTCATTTTATCTATGCTTATGGCTTTTTGATTTAATAACCCAGGGTTACCAGTTGTATTATGTGCGGTTTGCACTGAGATGGTAACACTGTTGCGCAAATGATCACTACTAATATCACCTCCGGTTAAAAATGTAAGCAGCTCGACCTGCATATGATTGGAGATCAAGATGAAATCAATTATGCTGTTACAGCCCCTGCCGGGAAAGGTGGGGGAGAAGTTAATTGGGGGTTCAACTAATTCATTCGTGTACCCCAGTCCTAGGGTAAAGAACTTTTCATTTAGAACGTTCCCAGCACTGGAGTGTGCGAAATGTGTTAGAGGTCTCCAACCCTCATCTACAATACCACAATTTGGATTATTATGTTCTTTACATAAAGTAATATTAAAATCGCCACCCCATATCAATTTAAAAGGCAAAGAGGAACATCTATTCCGGAGCTCGTCTAAAACAGAGGTTATCCTATTTAGAACTTTCACAAGTTCAGGTGGTGACAGATAGTTATAGAAATTTACCCAAAAATATGTATGCCCTTGATTCACTGAGAGTTTAAGTATTTGTTAGTTCTCTTCAGTTTTTATTTCAACAATTTCCTTAAATGGGAGGGTATTAGATACATACACTGATAATCCTCCCTTAGGTCTACCAAAAAGGGAAGGACGTGCATTTGAGTAATACAATCTGTACCCCTGAAGATGGATAGCAGTTATCGACCATGTTTCCTGGCAACATACTATATTATGATTTCTAATTATTTCTAGCCAGTTGAGTTGGTCGACTTTAGGACGCAGGCCTGCTATGTTCCAGAATATGATGGAAAGAGTCAAACTACTAGATGATAGTACCTTGGGAGGAAGATACGGTTGTTTGGAATGGATTTTGGTTTCCACAGTTTGACCTTGAGACAACGGAGAGGGATCTTGTATTAGGTTCCGAGGCCCTTCAGTCAGGATACTATTTTCCAGGGCCTTGCTTGGAAGATCGCTTGAGGGAGAAAAGCTGCCACAGTGGTCCTCAGATAAGGAAACCTTTTGAGATACGGTCAGCTTGTCTAGGGGGTGCAGGTTAAAATTATCCAAAGAAGTTGGGGTGGTTGTTAGTCATTCTATATCATCTATTCCTGACAGAATGTTAAATCGATTCTGAGTGGGAATCAGAAATTGTCTTGTGGTCAGTTGATGATTAAAAGTGCATTCCTGGGTAGGAAAATTATTCCATAGAGAGAGATAATGATTACCTGGGGGCTTGAAGTGATCATTCTGATATTGGAATGAAGGTCTATAGTGATCGATCTGATATAAGGGTAGGGACCTAGAGCAGGCATCCTGGTGTTGGGATGGAGGTCTGAGGTGATCATCTTGATGATTAAATTGAGGCCTAAAGCGATCAACCTCACGTTGGAATAAGGGTCTGATGTAATCATCCTGATGATGGACCAGCGGCCTGGGATTAATAGTAGGGGTTATCAAATTTCTGGGATAAAAGTAAGTCAAATCACGGGCTGTAATTGCATGACTGCCATTGGGAGGAAACCAATCTAAGATATATCTTACTGCCCTGATATCGCTAAAATTTATTATAATGATATCCCCCGTAATATTCTTTATACTAGGACCTAGCCAGGAAAGGCGCCTGACGTATAGAATTTTGCCATTCACGTTAGGGGAAAGTGGTCGGTTTTTCCTGAGCCAAAAAATGACTTTATTTTTTAACTGATTTTGATTTTCATTCTTACCATCTTTACCATCCTCCAAAACCGGGACTCCAGTGAGGACCACCACAAGTGGAACTGCTTCCGGAGGCAGTTCCATATTGTGCCTCTTAGGAAGGGATGGCCTCACAGAATCTGTTGTTAAATATGAGATCATTAAGGCACAATTTCGCGGGATCTTAGCTTTCACTGTACCCCCATCGCTGTTAGAAGGCAATTTTCGCGTACCCATGCCGATTTCCAGATGAAAGAGAGATAGTCCAGCCCAGCCTGTCAGGGGCTGACGGGTGCAGATGGGCCTGCCCTTGGCCCGGGCTAGCCTGCGCACGTCCCGTGCTGGATTTTAAAGCGCCTCCTGGCGCTATAGATGATGTTGGCGGCTTCTCACTGCAGGGATGCCTGTCTCTTGTAGTCCCAGTGGCAGCAAAGGCAGAAAGGCAATTACGGGCGCCCTGTGCTGCGGGTGCTTGTGATGGATTTTAAAGCGCATCCTGGCGCTATACATGACTTTGGCGGCTTCTCACCACAGGGAGGCCTGGCTCTCGTTGTCCCGGTGGCAGCAAAGACAGAAAAGCAATTACGGGCGTCCTCCACACACTTTTAATACATTCACGGTATTTTGTCCATTCTGTGTCTCTCATGTCTGAGTCTGATTTTTGATTTTGCATTAAGCCCTGAAATATGTGTTTTAATCCTGTTAATTCTCACTATCAGGGACATAGCTTGTTTGCTATGGGCAAGCGTCAACATTAGCTGTAGCTGCTCTGACTTGGGTGGCTCTGTTTTTTCCTCACTCATTGTCTGTGCTGCTGCTCTGATCAATGCACTCAAAATCGTGAATTTCCCAGCAGTGATGTTATGTATCGCGGTAATGGGTCCATAGCTGTGTTTGGTAACTTTATCATATAGTTCACCTACTGTCTTGAACCCATCTGATTCACTTAGAGGAACATGCTAAAGTGTGGGGGATGAAGGATATGCCCAGCAATTAGAAGAAACCAAATGGCCAATTCACAAATAAGAACACATATTTTGCAGGGCATAATGTATTCATAGACAGAAATTCATTCTAGATAATGGTGCTTCTGGTGACGTTGCAGTGCAAATGATAGGGGGATATAGTGAAGAAAGTGCACATGTAAACATTACAATGGTTACAAATGCAGTTGCCATCTTATATTCCAAGACATCCACTGGTGTCCAAGGAAGGCCTGTCCTTGATTTAGTTGTGGCCAAGTAAAGTAAAAGTCGCCATTTCGACCCTTAGAATAATCTGAGACATGTCTTCATCAGGACAAAGGAAATAGGTAGCAACCTCCGGAACATAAGTTCAAACTACATAGATTACCCAGTCAAATTTATCAACTAACCAGTTTCATACTCCATACACGTCCAGCTCCGGAAGAGAGCTCCGATTTTTCACTCATTGCGTGGAAAACACGGCACAGTTATCGGGAAGTGCTGCAGTTTCAGGATTCTTCTTTATGTAGGGCCTTCTCCTTCAGATGGAGTCTTCCCAGGAATGTTCTGAGGAGGTGGTGAGGTTCCAGATGTATCCAGTACACTAGCCAGTGATTAGAGAACTCTACCACCCAACCTAACTATCTCCTCACATTCCCCTTAACTCCTTTTGCATGGCTTCCTTTTGCCTTACTGTAAATTTACCCAAGATGCCCTGTTTCAACATGACAGGAACTGCTTGCCACCAGGCAGGCCTGTCTTTTGCTTCTCGGCTACTCCCCTACCTGGCAGAGCCAACATTGGTTTTCCCTCCTACAATGACTGGGTTTGACTGTCCGGAAGAGTTCAAGTGAGTTAAAAGAGTGAATGCCAAAGCTGCCCTTTGTTCTGCCAATTATTCTTATCCTCTGCCAGATATCTGATTGTTGCTTTGGCCTTTCTTGGGCCAAGAGGGTGTCATCTTCAGTTTGGTCGCACCACAAGAAATACTTTTTAATAATGCTTGTTGAATAGATTTGTAATACTTACTATTATTATTAAACTGCTTATTCATGATCTCTGTTCATATAATCAAATCTTATGACTCATCAGATACAAATGTGTGACGTTACCACTTTTATTACATACTAGCAGCCTGTCCCGACGTTGTCCGTGCATGCTGTAGCCGACGCCACTGTACCTTAACACGCTCCAGCCGCGAACGTGTTTTTCCGGTGTTCGCTCCATCTCCAAACGTGTTTGGGCGCTCCAGTGTGTTCGGCCGCTCCAGCCTATGCCCCTGCAATATGCGAACATGTGTGCTCGCTCCATCCCCAAACGTGTTTGGACGCTCCAGCCTACGCCACTTAGACGCACAACATCGCGTCAACGTCCAACGCCCACAACAATGCTAAAGGACACGCCACTCGTATTGGAATGCTAGTCCCAAACAGAACGCTTCTCTTTTGCTGAATCCCACAACGCACACGCCCACAACGGACTACTTTTCACAAAACGTTCTTTTCCCCTTCTAATGTATATGTTGGGCTGCTGTATAGCCTATGACCATCTGCTGATACTGTAGTTTGCAATGCTTTATTGGGTGTTCCGATTGGTGCTGTAGTTCTTGAGCTTACCCGCCTCAAAGGTTTGGGCTCTCTCTTTATTATATTAGTATAGATATAGAGAGATTCAATTAATAGATGTTTTCATTCAACGTTGGACTTCACGGTAAACTGTTGGCAGATTATTTTAAAAGTACTCCTTGAATCACCAAGGAGATTTATGATCCCACTTCTAAGGCAGATGCCATTTAGAAACCTTCCTTGTACCCCTTATACTGCACTCGTCTTACTATAAAGTGCTTTATGTCATTTCCCTGTGTGCACATCACAGTTATTCCCTTTACTGGTCAGTATTTATGCGAACAATTTATTCCAGTACCATCCACCTAACTACAGCATGTTGACTGTCACTGTAAACAGGTAGTCCAGTGGGCGAACGGGCAATTGGGTGAAGGGTGAAGGGTTCCTGCAATGAAAATAACTGAGGCTCTGCTGTCATGAGTCTAACGGTGCTCCCACCTCTAAAAGACTCAAGGGAATTGTGAGTTTCATTGGGTGGAAGCCCCAACATTTTAAACATAACTGCTGTCCGCTAAACTCTAAATTACCTTAGTCTGCTTCAAAAGCTTTGATGTAATGTTTCTGGGGATATCACAATTTCCTACCACAACTCTCCAGATCATGGCTGAACTTCTGTGACCCGGCCTCTGCACAGTTACTTCATTCTCGACAATTGCTCATCATCCAGAATCTCAGCAGATACCAAGTATAAAGCACTCCACGTTCCATTGACAGAAACTAGCGCAACATGCATGCTGACCACACATATACAACAAAAGTCACATAGTTGAAGCATAAAGGACCTTACCATATTCATATGTGCTCAGCATCCCTTCCTTCTACAGAAGGAAGGACACTAATAATGAAGAATTATGTTTGGTCATGGACAAGTGTCATAATTGTACCTTGATCAAGGTCCATAACCTCTGAGGTTCTCCCTTCAGTCTCAATTCAGGGCATCTGTCTTCCCTGAAACTGAATCCCTTTCCTGCCGAAGTCAGTGCAACAGGTGCTGCATAGAAACTAGAATGCATTTGTTCAATTGAACAATCTGAAAGGCCTTCTTGAGCAATCTCTCAAAAAATACTCTCTGGGCTTAAAAACACTTAGGTAAATAAGGTAATGTGAATTTCTCCTATCTTTGGAATCGAGAATATTCTTCAGCCTTCTGCCGCTACTTTATTCAGAGGAACAGCTATGGTCTTTTTTATAATCATAGTGGGCTTTAGAATTGTCAATTTAAAAGAGGGTTGATCTTCCATTGACTACTCGAGTTCCCTGCACGCAGTACCCGCCTAATTTCTTGATGTTGGCTTGGCTGGCATGGGACTTGGTCCCTCAGCTCACCGTGCACCCAGAGGGGGCAGCTATCTGTGCACCTGAAGTCTTTTTTGCATCTTAGATATTCGCTTTTGGCAAATTTCTTGCCCCTGAACTATACATATCTGTTGAAAACAAGTAAATGGTGGTCTGCATATTTTACCTGGCATGGTCTGATTAAAGGCCCTACCGACTTCCAGGTTGGATTCTGTCCAGCTGTGCTCCACGATCCTTGTCAGTGAGCACCTTGTTACTTATTTCTCTTGCACTTGCACTCACATTTTATTCTATCTGAGGGCGTTCTTCGCCCACCCACGTCATGAGGAAAAGAAAAGCAAAGACAAAGAACACCACAGAGAACCGGCTCTGAACCAGTAGTCCCATCTTTTCCTTCTTAAATAACGCCGTGGATGTTCTCTCTGAAGCAATTTCTTCTGTTGAGGAGCAGTTGACTCATTGAAGGCCGGACATTGACTCTCTGACTGCAGGGGGAGGCCGTTCTTCAACAGCCCCATGCACTGAGAGAAAGGGTCACATAAAAGGATCTTCTACTAAACGGAGCCATGCAGCTGCATTGGATCATGAGGCCCAGGTGGACCCACAAGTCCAGACACCAACAACAAGTCTCTCAGGGCCTGGTGAAGGGGCATGGAGTCGAGGCCAAAAGGCAACAATAAAAAGGGGTTACCCTCATACCCCTCAAGCCTGTAATACTGTCCCTAATAAGCCGAAAAGGGGGCAACCGGCTGTTGCTACTGAGAACTTCTCTCCTCAGAAATTGTTTAGTGACTTGGAAGTCAAAATTCTCTCTGTCTTAGAGGACATCAGCCGCAGACTTGACATACTGGAGGACTGAGTGGGCTCCATGGGGAATTCTGTTGGATCTCTTCTGCAGAAGTTTGATAATGTTCTGGGCAAAATATCTCCTCTCTCGAATACCCAGAAAAAAATCATGCAGGGGAATGTTCCCTCTTATGATAAAACGGTCAAATTAGTATGCCTTTTACCCCAACTTGTGTTGTTATTAACTTTTGCCACGCCTATAGGGTGGGGTTTATCTTATGTAATTTTCATGTACGTTCTTACAGCCCCTGGTGGAATCTGAGTACTGCCTTTGGGTTATTTTTATAAATCCTAGCGAGTAGGGATGACCCGCCAAGGGGGTCCTTATGAAGGTGACTCCACGAAAACGGCTAATATTCATGTACCAAATCAGAGACCCAGCCCTGCCTTGGCTACCCGTTATGAATCCTTGAGCCGGCTGAATGATCAAGATTGACTGGGGTTGGTCCAAATGAATACAGAAGCTATCAGTGGCTCTTACACCCTTAAGGTTCTTCAGGTTTTAAGATGGAATATAATCCAGAGTAGTTTAAGACTTTGACTCCCTCTGACATTTATGTTTTCAGGTGATATGGGATATGTCAGGGATCCTTCATCTTGATGGTCTTGCTTCCCATGCTATTAATGCTTCACCTTCACTCAGTGGGACAGCAAGTGGGGGCCTTTTGACCTTTGCTAAATTAGATATGAAACATAAAATGAAAATGATCTTCTGTAGCTCCCCTCACATACTTGGGTTTATTAACCATACTAGAATATTATGCATAAACATGTATATTGCAATCTATGTGAATGAGTCCGATGACGTGGTGATATCGCTTGGTGCTTTTTTAAATCTTTTTTTCCTTGCAGCCCCACAGACACACTATCCTTATGATCCCTGGTGATTTTCATCTTCATCCCTGTAGAGACTGTTATTTGCATGAAGTGACGGACCTTGAGGTTGGCTCTCAGAAGCAAGTCCATCTTAAGCACTCAATTCAGTGAATCTGATGAATGAGCTCACGCCAAATCATAATTTAGTTAGTCTGCTGAGTGTTTGGAATTTGCTCTCTGGTAACAGCGCTCTGACCTTTAAAGGACCGGGGTCTGGTTCTTATATCGACTACGTGTAAGTCTCAGTGGGCTTGTTTTCCTCTCTGAATTTCTTCTCAGTGAATTGGAATGTTTCTAGTGATCATAATACACGTTTTGCTAGTTTCCACTGAGACAAGAGCAGGTGGTTTCACATCATTCTTTTAGAACCCCAGTCAACGTGAAAGGCTAGTGACATAGATTAGAGTGGAACAAATTCATTCCCAAAATTATTTTTGCCAAGCTAGTTACGGCTTGCCATTCTGAATTCTAGATTTGCCAGGATGAAGTGGCCACTGTGATAGTGTATTGAGTGTACCCAAGTAAGGGGCATATTATTAACAGCCAGCGATAATTATCGCTGGCCATGCTTAGCGATAAATTTCTTGTCGCAGGCAATCTCTGGAATTTATCGCCCTGGTAGCGCGTTATTAACAACGCGTTTCTCCAGGGCGATAAAAATTCCAGAGATAGCGAGGTTATCGCCGTTTTGCAGGGATGTTCCCTCCAAAACGGCGATAACCTTGCTGATACGACCCTGTGGTCGTATCAGCATAATCCACCCCCTATATCAAACATAGGTATGTCAGGATTTTAGCAGACATTAGATTTTGGCGAAAACGTCTGCTAAAATCCTTTGGGCTGCCTTGTAAATATTGCGATGTGAACATCAGCGATATTTGCTAGGTAGTCCACCCGGGGCACGCCCAGTGACGCCCACTTTGCATCTCATTAGAGATGCAAAGTGAGGCGCTGGGAAAAAGGGTGCTAACATGCGATTATGCATGTTTGCACCCTCTTGTAAATAGGGCGTTTGTTTTATCTCTGCTTTTTTGGCTTTTTAAGCCAAAAAAGCAGAGATAGAGCCCTTGTAAATATGCCCCTAAATTCTTCTCTTCTGAAGCCAGGGTGGGCAGGACCTCCAAACCCAAGTTGTTGGTTTGTCAAGAATTGTACAGTAGTGCACATCCCAGAGTAGTGTCCGGAGTTCAGACTCAATCGCTTGAAAGTAGGAGGGTGAAGCCAGGCGCGGCGTGTTCTGTAAGGCAAAGTGGATTTGCAGTAAAGCCATCCTTTTGAACAGGGCACCTTCCCAAGTAGCAATAGGCGCAGAACTCTCCATTGGCGGACATCTCTAGAGAGGGCTCCGAGTGGGAGTTCAAAATTATGGATATTAAAGTGTTTAGGGTTAGTGGTGATACATATCCCCAAATACCAAAAGCCCTTCTCCACCACCCTTGCTGCACAGGTAAGGGAGGTGCAGGACCATGTATAAGATAGGTGAGGGACTTCACTCAATTAATGGTGTAGCCCCAGTACTGGTGGTATATGTCGACGATATGAATTATTCTGTCATGGGTATGTGCGGGTCAGAATTGTAAAGTAAAACATCATTGGCTTAGAGGGAGATTCTGTCCTCCCAGTCTTCTGTCCATGTCAGACCTCTAATCAGGGGTCACCTCTAATCGAGGCCGGGTGTTCCAGGACAATGGCGAACATTAAGGGGGAAAGTGGGCATCCCTGCCTTGTTTCACGTAGTAGATGGAAAGTGAGGGCTAGGTCCCCATTCACTGTCACCAGGGCCAGAGGGGCAGTGTATAGGAGTCTCACCCATGATTTAAATCCCTGGCCGAAGCCCAGTTTGGCTAGGACTTTCACCATGTATTGCCATTCGACGGTGGCAAAGACCAAGCATGCATCAAAGCAACGTACTAGAGTAGCCTCGCAAAGGCGTACGCCCCAGGACCCCGTGTACATGCCGCAGGTTGAGGGAGGTACTCATACCAGGCGTAAAACTGGATGGACTAGGGTCCTGATTATCTGGATCAGCCAGGTGGCCAGTAGTTACCTCTGTGTTAAACAGCGAGATTGGCTTGTATGAGTCACATTTCTCTGGCAGTTTGCCCTCTTTATGCATAACCACTATACTAGCTAGCCTCTGATCTCTGGGCAGAGAGCCCTTCCCACAGCTTTCATTGAACATACGCAGGAGATATGGCACCATCTTGGATGCAGTGAGTTTATATAATTCCATACGTATGCCGTTGGGGCCCACCGCTTTGCCAAAGGGCAAGGTGCGATCCCCTGTATTCCTTCAGGTTCTGTGATCTCCTGTTCTAGGAGGTCTCTATCTGGCTGTGGGAGTTTCGGGAGTTGTATGTCAGACAGTAACTCACAGCACTCATTGGCAGCTGCGGTGTGTGCTGGAGAATAAAGTTGTGCAGTATGCTGTGACGGCGTTTGCCACGCCCTGTTGGTCCCTCACCCGTTCCCCATCTTCGTTTAGTATTTTCAGGGCCCACCGGTTAGCTACATTCCACTTATCTAGCCAGGCAGGAGCTTCCCTGCTTTATACCCCACCTCGTAAAGGCAGTGTTGAGTTGTGTGGTAGCTGGCCCTATCGGCGTCCAGTGCCACCCCTCTGTATTCAATCTGTTTAAATGTCAAAAGGTGTCTTTGATTCTCTGGCCCATCGTCTGTGAACTTGGACTCTATCGCTAGAATTTCTTGCACAAGTATCTCCAGCTTAGCTCTCTTTTCCTTCATGTGCCCTACTGCCAGTGAAAGGGCTTGTCCCTTTATAACTACCTTATATGACCCCTATTGAGTCTGTGCCAATCACATGGAACTCTCATTCTCCTCAAAGTATTTTTCTGTGGCATCATATAGACATGTGCAGATGTGGGGTATTTGTAGGTACCAAGGATTGAGCACAATGCGTCTTTGACCATGCTTGTCCAGTAGGCCGTAGACCACCCAGATCAGGGAGTGGTCAGGGATCCATCTGGCAAGATGGTGAACCTCTCAAAAGAATGGGATCAGAATGGACAGTGTAAGGATATGATCTACGCATGAGAGGCTGCCGTGGGCCCCCGAGTGATGTGTGTATTGCAGTAACCTGGGGTTGAGGGTACGCCATGTATCCGCAAGACTCAGGGCTTTCACAAAGTCCGCCATGGGATAACGAGTGGGTCCCTCCCCCATAGGGGACAGACAGTCTCTATGGTCACACATGGCGCTGGTAAAATCACCCCCATCACTAGCCTGCCCTCTGGAAGACAAAGTAGGAGGGTGCTGCACTCCAGGAGCACTGAATCGTGTAATCTTGGAGGGGCGAAGACAGAGATTATGTTAAGGGTCTGACCCTACCAGCTTCTGGAATCCTCTATGTACCTCCCATGGGTACCAGCCCAAATGTTCAGATGATCCAGTCCTTATCGCCTGTATTGCTAGAAATCTTCAGTGGCTGTTAGATCATTTTTTGATTGATTTTGTGGATAGCTTGGACCTACTCATCAATTTTTTTAAATCTCACGTCGTGGTCCTGGGTCCGAAAAATACCAAAAGCTCTACCTTTATGGTACAGGGTCAGGTCTTAGGCAAGGTGGATACTTTTACTTATTTGGGGATTTTAATCGACTCAGGTCTCAGGTGGCGACCCTTATTAAACAAGCATTGTTAATGTCCATAGGCCTAACCATATAGTGGAGTTTAGTGGCATGGATAGAAGTGAAGAGTATTGTTATGAAGTAGGTTAACGTGTTGTGAAGTGTTGTGGAGGGAGCATAGTGTTGTAGAGTGGATTATAGTATTAAAATGTAGTATAGTGTTGAAAGGTGTATTGTTTTATACTATTGTGTAGTGATGTAGCGTATAAAGTAGTAGTGTAGAGGGTGTTGTGTAGAGTGTTGTGGTGTATAGTGAATGTTCAGTGGTCGCAGAGTATATTGGTATAGAGAGTGGTGGTGTAGTGAGCATTTGTTTTGAGTAAAACGGTGTAGAGCGTACTGGTATTTTTGTGTCGTGATGTAAAGTAGTATAGAGTGCTGTGGTATAGAGTATAGTGGTGTGGAGAATTTCATAGTTGTATATAGTGTAATGGTGTAAAGCAGAGTGTGTTATAGTGAATTATAGTGTTATAGAGTGGAGTAGTGTTAGGCACAGTGTAGCGATGTAGAGTGACATAGAGTGAGTAGAGTTGAGAGGTGTTGAGTGCATTAATAGAGATTGTAGTGGTATATAGTGTAGTTATGCAGAATAGACTTTAGAGTGTATGTTTGCATAGTGATGTGTTGCATAGTCGTGCAGAGAGGAGTGAGGTATAGTACTGTGCTACAGAGTAGAATAGAGTAGTATGTAGTGTAGTTTGTTAAAGTGTAGTGATATATAGTGCACTGGCATAGATCGATGCATGTAGCGTTGTAATGTGCTGTGGTATATATTAAAATGTAGTTTTTGTATGGGGTATAAAGTGCAGTGGAGCAAAGTAGTTGTAAGTGTAATGTTGTAGGGTGTATTAGTTCAAGTGGTGTTGTATGTATTGGTATAGAGTGCAGTTTTAGACTGCAGTGGCATAGCGTAGTGACATAATGTATAGTGTGGTGGCATCAAGATGCATGTTTTGTAGTGGTATAGAGTGTAGTAATGAATATGTGGAAAAAATACAACTGGGGGGCACTACCAACCAGAATATAAGATCCTTAATTATTGCCCGGCGGTGTCGCCTCTTGAACCCACAAAGAAGTTAAACTATTGAAGAGGCAGGCGCTGGAGACTGGAAGGCAGGAAACAAGGTTTTTATTCTCTCCGGAGGAGAACACAACGAAACGGACAGAAGGTAACGTTCTGAGGTGCTCTAACTGCATCCCTGAGGCCTGGCCTCTTATACACACGTTTATCTGTTTATTGCATGTAACACATCCTCGTCGATACTTTGATGTACGGAAAGACATTCTCAGAATCCCCCCTTTCCCAGCCCGTTCCCACGCAAGGTTACAGTGGAAGTCCCCGCCCCGTTTACAACAGGTGATGATCATCGCGCAGCTGGATATTCCGCCGATTCATAGAGTGTGTGGGTTTCGATCGGATCTCGTGGGATGGGGGGTTTTGATCATCTCGGGGGTCCTTTGAGGAGGGAAGCTTTCTATTGTATGGGGAGGGGCGAAGGATTGGTATCGGCAGAGCTGGGTGTCGGCCTGGGAACGGGGAAGACAAACGGGCGCACGGGAAAAAAGGGGTTTGCATCAAAGGGCCGGAGATCATGAAAAGGGAGGCAGGGAGGTGTCGCGCTGGGAACAGGATGAGGGCCTGGGGCAGAGCAGCGCCGAAGAGGGGTTTATGACTCAAGGCAGGTGCAAGCAGGGGGTTGCCAGCGAAGCTAGGAGGGAGAGAGAGGCGCGCTGGCTCTCGGCGAGAGCAGGGAAGCCATGGTGCCCAAAATGGCGGCTGTTTTACGCGCTAATAAGGTTTAAGGAGAGCAAGAGGGCGCCGATAATGTTGACGGTTTCAGCCCAACTTTCAACAGTCCTCCCTTTTCAACATATCTAGCCACCTTGCTTTACTCAATGTCAATTTTCATCAAATTCCTAACTTCGGTATCATACAATGCTCTCATATGTTCGCTTCCAATGTCCACAGTTTTGGGAAAAATACAACTCGCACATAAAGAACACATAGGTGGCAAACATTGAATTCCTAAGCATAGGCCACATATTACAACTACGGGAATCAGGATAATGGTGAGCAGTCTCCAGCCCCAGCTTTTGACGGTGTCCCAGAACCAACCACCAAGCGACCATTCTTCTTGCTCTTGGTGGACTTCCGAAGAGAGTCTGTGAAGATGTTCGATGGCTTTGTACACTGAGGGTGAGTTGTCCGGTATGTATGTACAACAGCTGGACCCAATAATGCGGCAAGCTCCTCCACGGTCCGCCAGAACCACATCTAGAACGAGGCGGTTCTGCAGAGCCACCAAACGGACCGCTTGGAGCTCGGCAGTGTTGTTGGCAAAGATGCCCGCTGTGATGTTCATGGTTGTCTCGACCGCCTGAGTCAAATGTCGGATGGCACGGCTGTTTGCCATCGGGCCCCAGAGGGGGACGAGTCCTTTCATAGCATCGAGGAACTGCGCCCCTGTTGAGTCGGCTTGTTCAATGTCTTTGGCTCGTTTTTGCCGGTGGTGATTCGCTGGGGCTACATAAGTCGGAGGAAGGACGAAGGAGATGTAGCAAGTGCCCCCCCAGCCTTTGGGGAGCCAGGTGTAGGCCTTCGTGCCGCAGATGAAGTACATGTTTGGGGATGACACAAAGGAAGGTGGATCCGTGGAGTCCAAAGTTCTGGTAAAGCGGCAAGCGCTGCGACCCACCAGCTGTGTCCCAAGTCTTTCTACACACATTTGGCCTGTGACGTTGATGACCGTCAGGGCCACAGTCAGAGTGGCAGCCGTTCGTTTCCGTAGATAGGAGAAGGTGGGTCTGGTTGGATTGTTGAACACCTGCATTTCGATTCGTTCTTTGGCCGGGATGTCCATTTGGATCGAGTCGCTGGGGGTCAGCGGGCAGAAGTGTGTCTTTGTCTTGTTTCGCCCGGCCCCGTGAGAAGAATGTGCTGCAGTTCTGCTGGAGGTGGCATTGCCCGTATAGCTTTCTTGCAGGAGGATCAGCCAAGCAAGGCAGGAGCCGTGGACAGAGAAGGGTGAAGGGATGAATGGTATTGAATGTCCAGTGGCATGGGGTAGCAACCCACAGATCCAGCAGTTGGTGGTATTGGTGGCAAGATTGTGCTGGTGAAGTAGCTGCACGAAAGAGTTGTTCCAAAACTCCTTTCGCCTCTCTCTTAGTTGAGGAGAGAGCGAAATTAGATAATGTTCCTTCATGGTGGTAGGCTGAGCAGTGGTTAGGAATGTTTCGTGAGCAGGTGCATGTTCTTCCATAATCCAGAGCGTAGTCATGAGGAGAAAACAGAGGAGGATTACGATGAAGAGTGCAATTGTCTTTGGGCTATGGAGCCTGTCTATTCTCGGATTTCTGTAGTGGGTATTTCCTGCTGTCTCCGTCGGCTTCTTATTTGGCGCTTCCATCATCTTCTTATCTGGCGCTTCCATCATCTTCGTCTTCAAGGTGCTCGGTAGTGGGCAGGACCACAGACTTAGTTTTAGCTTCTCTCCAGGTAACCCTTGGTAGTTTGGGTCACCGTTCTGAGATCCTTTAACCTAGTCCGTGGCCTACTTAGCCGAAGCTCCCTCCTTTCGACGCAGGAAATACCCTTCTCGAGATGGCACAGTGGGGTCAGGATGTTTTGAAAGTTCAAGTGTCTCAGTATCAGGGTAGCAGTTCAACGATGGTCGGTCCTGGTTCAGGAGCTCTTCTTGGGTGTTGACGGTGTCTGTCGTGGCCAGGGCTGGAGAGACCTTTTTGCAGTGATGAGCGTGCAGCCAGTGTTTCTTCCCCTCCACTCGAAGTGCGGTCCGAGTGGTGATCAGCACTTGCCAGGGGCCCGTCCACCGGGGTTCCAAACTCTTTGATCGCTGAAAATTTCGGATCAGCACGAAGTCCCCCGGCTGGATGGCGTGACCCGGACCCCTGGAAGCATCGGGGATGGCCTGCTGCACCTGCTGATGAAGGACAGACAAAGTTTCAGTCAATTTGTACAGATAATCAGACATTAGGACATCCGGAACGTCATGAATGGAAGTTGGTTTCGGGGCAGACCAGACGCTCATGGGTCGACCGAAGACAACTTCATAAGGGGTTAAGTGATGTCGGGTGGGGGTAGAGCGCATCGATAGCAATGCCAATGGGAGGGCGTCTGGCCATTTCAGGCCCGTCGTAGCCACTATTTTGGCCAGTTTAAGCTTTAGTGTGGCATTGTGTCGTTCGACAAGCCCAGCAGATTGGGGGTGGAAGACTGCGTGGAATTTTTGTTTAATACCCAGCCCATTTAGGATGAGCTGGATAACGTTGGCTACAAAGTGGGGGCCATTATCACTCCATAAAACACGACAGAGGCCATAACGGGGGAAAAACTCCTTTAACAGGACCTTTGCAGTGGCCATAGCGGTGTTGTCACGGGTTGGATATGCTTCCACCCACTTGCTAAATGCGCACACCACGACGAGTACATATTTCAGGCCCTGGCATCTGTCTAGCTGGATGTAGTCCATCTGCAGGACTTCAAATGGGTGGTTTGGGACCCCAAATCCCCCCCGGGGTACTACAGTTCCTTTCCCGGGGTTGTGTTGCAGGCATATTAAGCATTGTTGGACCAGGCGTTTGGCGGAATCTGGGATCTTGTCATTGTGCCAAACCCTGGAGACAAGTTCGATCATGGGGGCTGATCCTATGTGGGCAGGGGAGTGTGCCATGGTTAATATGGGAATCAAGTACGAATCAGGTAGCAACCATTTGTTCGTGTCTTTTGTCCGCCAGCAGCCTTCATCGTCTTTCAATCCCACCCGTGTCCATTCGGTCAATTCGTGTTGTGTGCTAGTCGTTTGTATGTCTCTAATTGTGTCCTTGGCATCAGTCCAGTTTTCTGCTTGTGACCTGGTCACGTACATATGTGTTGTCGTTCTGTTTTCAGCTGTCGTTCGGGCGGTGATGTCGGCTAGTGCATTTCCCTGTCCGATAATGTCTGTCACTTTCTTGTGTGCCTGGCATTTGATAACGGCAAGTTTGTTGGGGAGGAGGACAGCTTCGATTAAGGCGGAGACTAGATCTCCGTGCAAAATGGGTGTGCCGTGTGAGGTCAAGTATCCTCTCTCCCTCCAGAGAAGCCCAAAATGGTGAACCACCCCGAAGGCATACTGGCTGTCGGTGTAAATGTTCGCTGTGGTTCCCGTTGCCAGGATGCAGGCTCGCGTCAAAGCAATCAGTTCCGCTGCCTGGGCAGATCGCTGGGTGATGCGGGCTGTTTCTATTACAGTTCGAGCCGTGGTGACTGCATAGGCAGCGGAAGTGGTACCATCGGGGAGTTTGATGCAAGAACCGTCCACCCACAACTCCCCGTCGGGGTCAGGGAAAGCTGTGTCTCTGAGATCGACCCTACTCCTGGTCTGTTCGTCCGTAAGAGTCACGCAGTCATGTACGGGGTGCACATTGGGATCGCTCTCTGGCAAGGGTAACAGAGTTGCTGGGTTCAGTGTGGTGCATCTTTTCAGGGTGATATGGGGGGCAAGCAAGGTCAGTTCGTATCCAGTCAGTCGTGCACTCGTCAGGTGTTGCGTCTTGGTTTGGTTCAGGAGGGTGTCGACTGCATGGGGTACCAGTACCGTGAGGGAATTCGAGAGTACAATCCCCTCACTCTGTCGGATAGAGACTGCAGCAGCAGCTACAGCTCGAAGGCAGGCAGGCAAGGCTCTGGCGACAGGGTCAAGAGTGGCAGAGAAGTAAGCGCACGGTCGTTGCTTAGGGCCGATGGCCTGGGTCAGGACAGATAAAGCGCACCCCTCCCTTTCGTGAGTGTAAAGGGAGAAGGGCTTTCTGTAATCAGGGGTACCCAGGACAGGGGCTGAGCAAAGGGCATCTCGCAGTTCTGTGAAGGAAGTTTGACACTCAGGAGTCCAAGGGAGTGGGAAAGGGACATCTTTGTTTAGCAGAGAAAGCAGTGGTTTTACAACGAGGCTGAAGTTTGGTAACCATTGTCGGCAGAAGGAGGTGAGGCCTAATAGGGAGCGAACCTGCTTCTGGGTTTTTGGGACAGGGGTATCTAGAATGGTTTGGATTCGATCAGGGGTGAGTTTTCTTCCATCTTTGGACAAAAGGTGGCCTAGGTAAGTGACCTGGGGTAGGCAGAATTGCAACTTCTTCTTGGAGACCTTGTGGCCATTTTCCGCAAGGAAGTGCAAGAGTTGAATGGTGGCGGTAACCGCTAGAGGGGTGGTGTCGGCTGCCAAAAGGATGTCATCGACATATTGTACCAACACCACCCCGTCGGGTAACTGGACTTGGTCTAGTTGTCTTTTGAGGGCCTGGCTGTAGATGCTAGGGCTTTCCGTGTAGCCTTGAGGCGCTCGGCAAAACCTATATGAGCGAGCTTTTAGGGTAAAGCCGAAGAGATATCGGCTGTCTGGGTGGATGGGGATGGAGAAGAATGCGTTCTTGAGGTCGATGACGGAAAAGGTGGTGGCAGTGGATGGAATCAAGGTCAGGATGGTGGTGATGTCTGAGACCACGGGGTACTGGGGTACCACCACTTTGTTGATCTCTCGGAGGTCGATGATGAAACGGTATGCTTTCTCATCTCCCTCTCCCTGCTTCTTGATAATGGGCAAGATAGGGCTGTTGCAAACGTTGCTAACCACTTCCTCTACCACTCCTGCGTCTATCAGTGACTGGATAATCATTACCAATGCCTTCTCGCCCTCTGGCGATATCCGATATTGTGGGAGTTTTGGGAGTGTTGCGTCTGGTCGGACAGTAATGTGCACTGGGTCAATTAACATACGCCCTACGTCCGAATCCGCTTTGGCCCACAGATACGGAGGTAGAGTGTCAAGCAGGGATGCGTCAACGTCGGTGATGGAAAACATGTGTCGGGGGGAACAATGTCTAAGCAGAACGGGGTTGTCGTAAAGAAACACTCGAACTCCATCTTGAGAACACCTAATCGTCGCTCGGAAGTGTTTCAGTAAGTCAAGTCCCATAATGGCGTCAGGGCTATTGGAGGAAAGCAAGAACGTGGTGTCGGTGGTGTTGTTTTCTACGTCAAAGAGAATCGGGGCAGACAAAGGGTTGGTGGAGGGCGTTCCATCGAAACCTGTCGATGTTATGAGTGAGCCAGACAAGGGTGCCCTTGGAATCAGTCGTTTAGATAACGCACTACGTGTTGCGCCAGTGTCTACCAGAAATGGAGACTTGGTACCCAGGACCTTAGCAGTGACATAAGGGCCCTGCTGGTCAACATAGAGCTCGACTGGATCCCTCCCTCGCCCTTGGCTGTCCTATGCGAAGGTGTGAGTGTCGTCATAGTCAGATTGTTGATATTGGTTCTGCCTGGGTCGATCGAACGTATTTGGTCTGCTTGATCTGTCATTAGTCGCGTCATTTGGGGGCCCTCGTTGTGGTCCCTTAGGTCTCGGTCCGTTTGCTACATCCCTGGGGTCTCTGTTTCTGATCATTTCCAGAAGAACTGGGCACTGGGATTTCCAATGGCCAGTCCCTTTGCAGAAGGCGCACTGGTCTTCTCTAAGGTCTGTGCGTCCACTGTAGGAAGTCAGAGTGCGGTCCTGGGGAAATGTAGTCTTAGGGACGTTTGTCTGGTAGTTTCCCCGGTATTGGTCTCGTCCTATAGTCACCCCTTGCAGTTTGGCAATCATCACCCTCTCTTTTAAGTCCTTCTTCTTTTTCTCTGTCGCCCTATCGGTTTCATTTTTCTGATGCTCATAATATTGGGCCATTTGGAGAATCGCTGTAGGTTTGGAGGCTGCCCAACTACTCTCGCTGGCCTGTAGTTTCTGGGAGATTTCCGATGATAGGCCCTTAACATAATTCTGGACAAACAGATGGTGTCCGGTTGCAGTGGTCATGTCCTGGCCGCTGTAATCGGAGAACACCGTTTCAAACCGGGAGAAGTATTCCGATACATCCTCCTGGGGTTTTTGGCGACAGGCTGTTACTATCGACCAGTCCACTTTCTTTTCTGGGATTAGGGTTTTTAATTTCTCTACGATTTTATCTGGGAGGTCTAGAATGGATTTCAACGGCTTTTGTCCTGGTCCCCGTTGTTTGTCCAGGTCATCGAGTTGTGACCAGGTATGTCCAAACAGCTCAAGGTGGTCGACTTTCCGGATTTGCTTCCACACATCAGCTGGTAGACATAACCCGAAGAACAAGTCGATGTCAGCCAGGGTCATGATTGTTGAACCCAGGGCTGTACCCAATTCAGTATAGAAGGCAGTGGGGTTTTTACGTAAGTCGGGTAGAGATTTCCGGAATGTCAGTATCTCTTGCCGGTCCCATGGCTGGTAGACCCAGTTGTACACTACCCTTCCCTTCGCATCTTGGTTGTTTGCATCATCGTGAGTCCCTGTACCCCGAGGAGGGACCCAGTAAGGGGCAGCCTCACGTATCGGCATCATGGGGTTAGATTGCTCGGTTGGTGGTTCGGTCACTACGGGGGCTGCGGATTTAGCTCCCGGCTTTCGTTCAGTGAGGTGGCGGAAAACCTCAAGCGTACGCGTAAGGAGGTCCGACACATCACACTCGCCCTCATCCCCGATATCGACCTTCCGGTACAGAGTCCTTAGGCTCTCGGGACCTTTGTCTCGATATCGGTCCTCGTATGCATTCAAGACATGATAACACAGTCGTACGGTAAAATGTCGTCTGTGACTCCCTGTATACGAGCTGAACATATCTGTGATGTACTCTTCATCATCCTTCCTTTCTACCAGTGTCCTTGCTATTTTGTCGATCCCCGCTCGCTCGTCTTTGTCTAGCCTGTTTGTTCTTGCAGGGCCTGCCCCTCGAGTCTCATGGTCGTCTAACGTTGTTGTTGATACGGGTTTTAATACAAGGGGTTCGGCTGGCACAGAGGCCATTGGGGCCGACGCTGTGGCGGTACCTTCGTTTGTACCTGGGGGTGGCGCGTGCTGCGCCAAGGGTTGAGAAGGGGCATATGGAGGGGGCATGTAGATGATAGGAGGACCTAACAGCAGGTCCTCATTGGCTTGTCGTTTCGAGGGTAAATCAGGGTAGAGCATGGAGGGGGTTCTAACCGGACACTGGCTTGGCGTTTCCATTTCTAGTTTCTGTTTAGCTTTTTCTCTTTCTTTTATCTCCTTTTTTAGTCTCTGAGCAGCTAGGTGGGCTGCTTTTTGCAGCTCTTTTTCCAACCTACTCTCAGTTTTCTTTTTACGTTGTTCAGTTTCTTTTCGCCACATGCCGAAGCTGTCAAGCATAGTAGGTGTTGTTTTGTTTTTACCCAGGGCAGTTTCTAGCGTTTTTATTTTATCATCATCGAAGGATCCTATCAGGGGCCATTGACTTTCTTGACCCTTTTTTGTATATTTATGCCATAGTTTACTATAGGCTATAGCGGTCAATCCATGCTTCATGAACATATCCTTATTAGGGGTGCCTTCCAGTGGGGCTGGATGGTCCATCTCTAATAGGCGGTCCGGGCTAAACAGGCTACTAATCAGTGGGGAGAAGACAGACATGACGGCTCGTAACGAGGGACTAAAAAGTCAGCACTGCCTATCTTATCACTAGGTGCAAAGACTGGACAGAATATTTCTATTCTACGTTGTTTGCAGGCAGTGAATACCTCATGGATCAAAATATCAAAAGACCAATAAATAACAATGGGGAGAATGAGTAGGTCCGCAAAGATCTGCGTTACCTACCTTTTTCACTATCTGCAAAAAGGGTGGTCTCTTCCCTGTTTGCAGACAGGGAATCTCCAGGAAACAATAGTTTTGCGAACAACAGTTCAGTTTCAAGTGATTATTGAGTGGGGGGGAAAAAATAAGCACGGCTGCTGCCCTACCTATCCTCCACTGCTTGCAAAGAGAGAGAGCCCGTTGTTTCTCCGTTTGCAGACAGTGAATCCCTCATAGATCAAAATAACAAAAAGACCAATAAATAACAATGGGGAGAATGAGTAGGTCCGCAAAGATCTGCGTTACCTACCCTTTTCACTATCTGCAAAAAGGGTGGTCTCTTCCCTGTTTGCAGACAGGGAATCTCCAGGAAACAATAGTTTGGGAACAACAGTTCAGTTTCAAGTGGTTATTGAGTGGGGGAGAAAAATAAGCACGGCTGCCGCCCTACCTATCCTCCACTGCTTGCAAAGAGAGAGCCTGTTGTTTCTCCGTTTGCAGACAGTGAATCTCCAAATAAATAAAAAGAGCAATACTAGTATTTTTTTAACAAACAAGCAATCAAGCAATTTTTCGCAACTTGTCGTGGTGACACGACCTTACCCGGACCGCATGGACAGTTTCCTGTCTTCCGAATCCAGCGCCCGATCGTCCTCTCTTCTTCGTTATCCTCGCGGCACTCCTGATGGTTCCCAGTCAGGACCGTAGATCACTCGAGAGAGGTCTGTTCGGAACCAGTGAAGTTCGGATGATCGGCTGTCAGACGAGGGTCTATCGGACAGACGCGTTCCCGATCGTTGCAGTCGTTCACTTTGTCGTCAGGACCTCTCCCACTGGATCCATGGGTCGCTGATGGGCCCCACGCTTGGGACGCCAATTGTGGAAAAAATACAACTGGGGGGCACTACCAACCAGAATATAAGATCCTTAATTATTGCCCGGCGGTGTCGCCTCTTGAACCCACAAAGAAGTTAAACTATTGAAGAGGCAGGCGCTGGAGACTGGAAGGCAGGAAACAAGGTTTTTATTCTCTCCGGAGGAGAACACAACGAAACGGACAGAAGGTAACGTTCTGAGGTGCTCTAACTGCATCCCTGAGGCCTGGCCTCTTATACACACGTTTATCTGTTTATTGCATGTAACACATCCTCGTCGATACTTTGATGTACGGAAAGACATTCTCAGAATCCCCCCTTTCCCAGCCCGTTCCCACGCAAGGTTACAGTGGAAGTCCCCGCCCCGTTTACAACAGGTGATGATCATCGCGCAGCTGGATATTCCGCCGATTCATAGAGTGTGTGGGTTTCGATCGGATCTCGTGGGATGGGGGGTTTTGATCATCTCGGGGGTCCTTTGAGGAGGGAAGCTTTCTATTGTACGGGGAGGGGCGAAGGATTGGTATCGGCAGAGCTGGGTGTCGGCCTGGGAACGGGGAAGACAAACGGGCGCACGGGAAAAAAGGGGTTTGCATCAAAGGGCCGGAGATCATGAAAAGGGAGGCAGGGAGGTGTCGCGCTGGGAACAGGATGAGGGCCTGGGGCAGAGCAGCGCCGAAGAGGGGTTTATGACTCAAGGCAGGTGCAAGCAGGGGGTTGCCAGCGAAGCTAGGAGGGAGAGAGAGGCGCGCTGGCTCTCGGCGAGAGCAGGGAAGCCATGGTGCCCAAAATGGCGGCTGTTTTACGCGCTAATAAGGTTTAAGGAGAGCAAGAGGGCGCCGATAATGTTGACGGTTTCAGCCCAACTTTCAACAAATAGTGTATTGTTTTAGAGTATAGTGACTTGGTGTAGAGTGTAGTGATGTTGAATGCAGTGGAGTATAGTGACTTATGTTGCAGTGGTGTGGTGTAAAGTAGTTGGCGTCGGTATTGTGGAGTAGAGAGTATTTCTTTTTCGTAAAACAGTGGCAAAGTGAAGTGTTGTAGAGTGTAGTGGTTTTCAGTAGAGTGGTGTAGTGTAGAGTGCAATGGTGTACAGTGGAGTGATGTAGAGTAGAGTGGTATAGAGTAGAGAGGCGTAGAGTGTAGCATGGCTCGGAGTGGAGTGGTGTTAAGTGTAGTGGTTTATAGTGTAGTGGTGTTTAATGCCTTTGTATACATTTGAGTGGGTAATAAGGAAATGGTATTTAGAAATGAGTGGCGTATTACAGAGTAAAGTAGAATAGTGTTAAGTGGTTCGGTCTCGCTTTTGGGACCTTATAAGTGTTTAGCCATGCAGCACATTATCCTGGGTGCTACAACGTCTACTATTAACTCATGTGTCAGTGGCGAACAGCCACACACACCCAAGGTCGGGCTTTTGGGCTATTTAATGAACACTGGAAATGCAATTCATGCCCGATAGGGCCAGGCTACAACCTTAAGGAGACACGGTGAGTTAGTGCTGCTGTCTGGTGGTCTGGGACACAGGGTGAGACAGTGCTGCTGTCTCGTGCACTAGGACACATGGAGAGGCAGTGCTGCTGTCTCGTGCACTAGGACACATGGAGAGGCAGTGCTGCTGTCTCGTGCACTAGGACACATGGAGAGGCAGTGCTGCTGTCTCGTGCACTAGGACACATGGAGAGGCAGTGCTGCTGTCTCGTGCACTAGGACACATGGAGAGGCAGTGCTGCTGTCTCGTGCACTAGGAGACATGGAGAGGCAGTGCTGCTGTCTCGGGCACTAGGACACATGGCGAGGCAGTGCTGCAGACTGGTGCACTGGGAAACACTGGCAGGCTGTGCTGCTGTCAAGTGAGTTTACAGATACGAAAAAGGCGCTACTCGGTTCTGACTTATATTGCTCAGTGAGACACACGCTGCGTCTAGGGTGCTTGGTAGCATGGGGAGGCAGTGATGTGCTGGGAGACATGCTGAGACAGTGCTGCTGTCTGGTTTGTTGGAAGACGTGGTGATGCAGTGCTGGTATCCGTGGTACTTAGAGACATGGCGAAGCAGGAGCATCTTATGTGGGTTGGGATATGCGGGTTGTGCTGTGGCTGACATGTCAAATGTGCTGCTGCACTGTGGCTGACTGTGAGTATGAGTTGGTTTTCTGTGCTGGTCTCTACTGTTGGGCAGCACGTGCTGTTCAAACGCACCATGGTAATGACGCCCTGGCTTTGCAGGATGCTCTGTGATGCATATTAAGTGCTGGTCTCCTGAAGTAGAAGGTGCTGCTTGAGGACTGAGGGAAGGCGGGGCATGTGGCGCCCGCTGAGGGACGTTTCGGGCTCCCTCCGGACTGTACTGTTGGTCGGTGTCTTAGATACCTCTATGGTATTTGTGGCCTTTTGTTTTTCTGATTGACATAAGACGGTCTTTGTTTCCTCGCGTTCCTGGTGTGCTAGGTAACTGGCCATAATCTTATTGCCCCAAGTCACAAGGCCTTAAGACATCCACAAAGGCTAAAAGAGCGACATGCTATTTTTGACATCTTAGACAGACAACAGCAATTTACATACTGTGCCGCTTAAAGCAAATACATAAACCGGTAAAATATAAACAACAAGTCCCAGAAGGCAAAGGGTTGTTGACGAAAAAGTCATGACTGGCTGAAAGTGTTTACACGTGACAAGCAGGCACTTGAGCAGCTGGGCACATCATAAATACATTAAGTAACCAAGCCAAGTCCCCCAAATTTGATCAGAGATTTCCCAAAAACCTAACTATGCTAAAGATTTAGTATGGAGTTTTCGACACTGGAATGCATACATTCCACCAATGGGAAATTGTAACTATAATTAATAATAAAAAACTAAAATCAATAGGCAATGTTTATAGTTACCAAATGATACTATACTGCATGTTCCGCCTAAGTCTTCATTTAACACCTGACTGCATTTTGGGAGTTGTAGTCACTAACCACCTCTCAAAGTACAAATTGGGCTATCGAATTTGGATTACAACTGTGTGTACAGCTTAAAACTCGGATTGAAGTTGGTGTTCCTAGTGACAATGTTGTCTGACAATCTTATAATTTATTAGAAGAACAATTGACACTTTCTAGCGCGAGCCAGATGTCAGCAATTGGCTGCAGAGAAATCATTTGCATCTGGATCAGTGCAATTTCCGCCAGGGAAACTTTGAGTATGAGACGAGGAAGACCCCGGAACTGCAGATTACTCTGCAACAGCAGATACATTAGTGAAAACAGCGTCACCACGAGAGAATCTAGTTGCAGCTGCGCATGGCTGTGTGGGAAGAGAGTGCAGAGTGCATTGTGTAGCATCTGGGTGGCGCTTTCTGCCTTTGACAAGACGCAGAAGCGTTCTGCCTGTATATAGTATGAAATATGTCATAACTGATCTTGGGGCATGGAAGCTGGACGTGCTGAAAACACAAGGCTAGAGCAACTTGGAAACACTGAAAGGCTCATTGAAATAAACGATCACCCACCCCTTACCACACTTAAGTGGAAGGGACTAATAAAAAGGACATATATTTTAAATCAAGCACAATCGAGTGGTCTCTTCAGTGAAAGTCCAGCGTCTGTAAAACTGTCTAAACAAAAAACTTATCTCACTCCAAATGTACACAAAGCACCTTCCACTTGGAGCCTGCACACAGACTGGGGCTGCCTGACCTAGGCACTTTGGGGAAGCCATTTCAAAACAAACAATGGTGTCTCAAAACAAGCCGGATGCAACATCCGCATGGTTCCCCCACCCCACAAAAACACACATGCACGTTATTTTAAGCAGGAGGAGTGCCAGGGACACAGGGTGTTCTGTTTTTTAGACTGTGGAGGGTTAGGAAACAAAGCAGGAGAAGGGACAGAAAAGAAACTCAATCAAATACTTGCTCAACAGGGTGCTCTGGGTCACAGTAGTCCCGCATGTTCATAGGCCACAGCGAGGACTGGGAGCTGCTGCTTCTGGGGGCCTGGACAAATCTAGCATGGGAGAGAGGTATAGGGAGGGGTGAAAGCGGAGCAGCTAAATACAAGGCAGTATTAAAAGGCGCAGGCATTTCTAAGAAGTCCTCGATGTAAATAATTATTAAAAGAAAATAGTGCAAAGTGCCGCATCTGAGAAGCGTGTCCCACAACATACACTCGAGGGAAGTGCTTGATTACATTGAAGTGCAGTGGCTGCGCACACTGACACAAATATAAAGAAATAAATAAACGGGTGCTCTCACTTATGCAAAGAAACAAAGTCACATACAAAACCAATGGAAACACGGTTGCATCTGCGCAAAGGTGTTCAAATACACCAAAAACAGCCCTAAATAGTAAGTAACAGAGAAAAAGCGGAAACCTAGAGGCCATGTGGCAATACTCCGGTAGAGTGAACAACTTCAAAAAGAGGAGGACCAGGAAGCCCAATTACCCACTGTCAAGGCAGGATTTTTACAAGACAACCATATAGAAAAATCCAAAGCGATGGGAGGAGTCAAATCCCACAAAGTACATGCAACAGATCATCCTGCAGCGCAGGCACTGTAGGCTCGACCTATAAACAATATTGTTAGCCTTAAGAGGGCCTGTGCCAGTGTCAGTGTCATTGACTTCTCTTGGCTTGGCCAGAAGCCATTGAAAATCATACTTAATGTTTATAAAGCTACGTTTATTCCAATCTTCACGTTTGGTTGTGAGATTTGGGCTATGCTAATATAGCCCCGACCTGGTGGAGAAGAACGGATTTCTAAGATGTCTCTTGGGCGCTGGGCAGCATAAACCCTCTGAGATTTTACACACAGAGCTCTGGATTACCAACATTGCTGATTTTATCCATCCACAGCTGCTCCTATTATGGTATGCAGTCTGGCTAAAGGAGGAACTTAGCCTTAACAGGTTAGTTATTCAGGATTGTTTGAATTTAGATAATATGCCCAATATAACATGGTTGCATTCTCTGATGGGAAATCTTAACACCCTTGGGATGCCTGAGCTATTCTCCAACCCAAAGAGCATTAGGAAACAAGATGTCTGGTTAAGGAAGGACTTTCATCTCAGGGTGGCAGCTGAGTGGGAAGCTTCTGCTTTGGCCAAACAGACATACCCTCATTTTGCCATGGTTAAAACTGTTCCCCGCATAGAACCTTATCTTCTTCTTGAAATGACCTATTTCAGGCTGGCCATATTCCATCATATGAGTAATAAAGGGGTGGGCCCTTAGAACTCAAGGACCTGGGTCCATGTGACAGTACAAGGAAGAAATGGTCCGAGTTACGCTGTGACTACTGTACTACAATGATTCTGTATCATACCATACAGACATTCACCACATAAACATTTGCCACAAATTTACACAACTTTATCAAAAAGAAATAATAATCAAGAAGAAAATTGCATTTATTTGTGCAATATTGGTATTTGCGTACTTTACTCAGCCTGTTGTGTATCAAATATTCAAAAGACAATACTTAAATGTAATTGTAAAGTCATTACATTCAGAGTGCTCTCAGTGAGAAAGGGAGGGGAAGTGCGAAGGTTGTGAGGGACCGGGTAAAGGTGGTGTGACTTTTTAAAGACATCACGTTAAAATCAAAACACGCCTTTACAATCAAAATGTACAAGAGGTACCGAAATTGCATCACACATAGGTCAAATCAATATATTCCTTTGTGTCCTATGGTGTGTTCAGATGGCATAGTCTACGTTTCGACCCCCAATGTACGCTAGAAGGGTTATTATTGCCTCATGTTGGGGTCTTCATCAGGACAGTGATATGGAGAGCCTACAAGAATAATGTGGAGACTGTAGTTAAATTAAAAATGGTGAGCAATCTCAGTGGTGATCAAACTAGTTAAGAAGAGTTACATACATCAATAGACGGTCATCATCTTTGCCGTCTGGGGGTGGGCCTTGGCGTGCTCCTTTGTATTCTGTTAATACATAAGTGAAAACTGGGTCTCAATGGGCTGTGTGGCTGGGAAGCCGGAAAGAATTAATGATGGGAGGGGAGAACTTACTTGGGCTCTGTTCCTTACTGGCGACTGAGCATCGTGTCAGCGTTCAGTCCTGGTATTCAAAAAGTCTCAACGCGCTGTACTGGGAAAGTTAACAGAAACCGCCGTTAGATGATCAGAGGGACTGAGGCTGTTAGATCAGTCCATCTAGAATAATCTATGAGGGCTAATTGTGGCAAGAAATTTGTTGCGGTACCAGGGGAGCGCGTTAAACACATAGTGCTTGAAAAAACATTCTTAAACTGGACAGGACTTAAAGGTGCACTAGAGTCCCTTCAGTTATAAGTACACATGTCAAATAGTCGAAGTGCTCGAGGATCTTAAAAGCGCGAGTTTCAAGAAGTGAAACAGGGACGCCGTATGAGAATCAAACCGGGACTCAGGGTTTATAAAAAAGAGTCACCTAGTGGATATTGCATCAGGGTACTATACATAATCCATAATACTAGTACGATCACTTACTACAGCGCGGTTGTGGCTGTCAGTGCTCCTGGCTGCCTCGATGCATCTGTCGATGCTCGCGGTGCAGCCGCTGGGTGCTAGTTAGAAATGGGCTCGTCAATGGCGGGCCAATCACGTTGAACCTCTGCAGGCCTGCTCATTCACCGCGCGAGGCGTGAGCAAGGGGGCATCTGGTAAGAAGTGATTTGCTTCCTTAGGGCTGAGGGAGTGTGTCAAAACATTCGTATGCCTCCGTGGTGGAAAGTTAGTTTCCAAGGGTACAATGCATGTACGAGTTGAACTTTATAGCGCAACCTACATATCACAAATGTGTATCAGGAAACCATGCAGCATGAAAATGTGATCATCTTACAATGTTCTTGATACAGATGATAAGTTACAAGGGTACAGTACTGGTACAAATTTCACAGAACACAGATGCGTTGTTGCGCAACCTACATATCATAGTTACGTATATCAACAACATGCAGCATGCAACTGTGGTTATCTTATAAAATTCTTAACCTCTATCAAACAATCACTTCCAATGCGGAATTGAAGGACAGAGTAATATAGGAATGCAGGTGATTATCCTATACTACAAAGGATCAGGTTTAAGGAGGTGAAAGTCTTTAATACAGGACGCTCATTCTGGGTTTATACCGGCCATTTGGGCAAAATTGGCATCTAGTTCATTAAGCCCACGGGTGATAGTTTTGAATAAGTACATCCATTTGCATTCTCTAATATTTAAAATGGTATTCAAATTTCCTCTGCGTGGTCCCAGTGAAATCTTTTCAAGTACCAACCATCTGATGGATTCTGGGGTGTGGTTTTGTTCTTTAAAGTGTTCCACTAGAGGGGCTCCCGCCGTGGAGCAGCGGATTCTGCTGCAATGTTGAAATATCCGATTTTTTATTTTTTGTTTTGTCTGTCCAACATACATCAAGTCGCATGGGCACAGGATAGCGTAGATAACTCCGCTCGTGTTGCAATTTGTGAAGGATTTCAAGTCAATAGTGAGGTTGTTATGCACTATTTGCTTAGTTTCCAAGCATGTGGGGCATGCTTTGCATGACGTACATTTGAAGTGGCCCACCACCTCGGGTAAGTTCCATAATCGTTGAATAGTAGGTGCCTGTGGAATGTCCAGCATTGATCGTACCACATGATCCCTTACACTTTTTGGGCATATTCCATCAGCGGCTTTTTCCCGAGGGCTCCTGATTCATGAATGCGGACTTGCCACCATGTATTGTGACTAGGTCTCCCTCTGCAATACTTTGCACATTGTACCTATTTGTCCTATTTTTAAGACCCTGCATCATAAGTTTTTAGGACCTCTCCTTTTAACTTTGGATATTAGGCAGACTAGACCTGCTTTACTATATCTATAGCTCTTAGCAACACTCAAAATTTGTTTTCATGTGTCACGACACCTGTCAGGGGCTTTCAGTGCTAGTCACTAGGCCCCACCTCCCTGTTTTCCTTAGCCAGGTGAGATTGCTATGTAGATGGACTTTTATTGTGGATGTGACAACATTGACGATGCTTGTTACTGAGTTTTTAATGTGTTTTTATCTATTACACCTGTATGATTTTAATTGTCTTTTAATGGTGCTTTGTGCTCATATTTTATTTTTATGTACACGTGATGTAATGTTTTTATCTTTGCAGGCTAGTAAGATTTTACTTTTGTAAAATTGAAAAAAGTCTTTGAACTGAACAGACTACAAACAGACAGCCTCATAACAATGGAAGTGATTACGTTATCAATTTGGAAAGTTTCAATTTACTGAGATATGAACATTGTTTAAGTCCCAAGCGTATGCACATTACTATAGATGAGCTACACACTGGGCCTGACTCTCACTTCCTCTCTAAGATCCATGGACATATTGGACTATACACTTCCAATTTTACCAATACCATCTCTGAAATGTGTTTTTGCAAAGTCTGATTTTTTTTCTTCTAAATATGCTTGTTACCCCCGGGCTAACTTTGCTTCAATATTTGATTAAGTCATAGCCTATTCTACATCTACTCAGGAAGAGTTTAAGCTCATATTTAACTAGTTCATGGCTACTGCCCTCTGGGACATAATCTTAGCCTCCCTTCTGCTTGTTACGTGCATTTGTATAAATAGCCTTGAATACGCCAGAGGCCAACGACACACAAAAGCTGCAGAATCGCTTGACAGTTCATACAGCTGAAGGGCTAAAAGAGTTTCGACACAGACAAACGTGCAATCACTGACTGAAAACAATGCACCAAACTGACAGGTGGAGTTCTCCTAAACGTAATTGCCTTGTTACTCGGTTGGTTTGCATCAGTGAAATAAAACACGCAAGCTTGTCATCAACTACGTCTTCAGTTAAATGCCCTTTAATGCTTACTGGAGGTTACTATTGAAATAACACTTGTTAGATTAAGTAGGCTAGCCACCTTGCACTGCGTATTTATGGTTGAAAGACAGATTTCTCTGCCATGTCGTAAGGAATAAGAGAGTATGGCGGTACGGCCAGGGCTGCCTATTTCGGAATTGGGTAACCCCTATCGAGTCCCGGCGTCCACTTAACAACCTGTGATTCTGAGCAAATCAATAATATAATAAATATGAATATGATCTTGAGTAATGTAACTGGTTCTCGTGTAAAGCGTTCCAACACAATCGGGTCGAGTTTGCACTATATAAAACTGCAAAGGAAAAGAAACTCATTTAGGACTGATTTGTAAACCATCCCCACTTTTGCGGCAAAGCCCATAGCATAGACATTGAAAAAGTTCACCTTGAACACGCGTTTTTAATAAAATGAATTGAGTACCGTTGACTAAACAGCTGCACAGATCCACTAGGCTACCTATTCAAGGGCTCAAGTCCATGTAAATATTTTTTTATTGATTCTAGTTTCACTTAGCGCCTACTTGGGAGGGCGTTGGAACGCTTTACAGAAGAACCATATTACGTTACCCATTACGCCTTTGCGGCACAGGGAGATCGAGTGATTTCTCCAGAACCACAGGATGTTGAGGCGCGGCCTGGGATACGAACCTGGGTCCTCAGCTCCAGCCAGTCTGCAGCTTTGGTGCTTTATTTCGAGAATTAACTTAACACAAGCAGAGATCCGTACATGAAGGGAACTTTATGGAACCTGTGTGCGTGAGAGCACTGGCATGGATCTCAAAGATGAAGACACATTAAGGTTCTGGGAAAAAAGGCGAAAAACATTTTTATTCCGGCTTTCAAATGGCCCTTTGAAAAGGTTAATCTCGTCAAAACTAAACAGCCTCTGATACTCACTCCCCAGGTCCGTTATTGCCTTGTATAGTTTACCTAACGTGACTGCGCGCAGCAGAGGCAGCCCTGCTGCTTGACCACGCCCTCATTGCATTAAAGACGGCGTCGCCTGGCTGCAAACCGGTAGCCTGCCAGCGCCTTCCTCAAACTCCCGCTTCTTGGGCACTACGGGCTTTGTGACTCGGAGATGCGCGGCTCCGCGGCTGGAATGTCACAATTATAGGGCACCATTGATTTAATTAAAGGCCGTGGCGTGCCGTCGCGCACCATTTAATTTATGGGGCGAGGAGGCCCTGCGCACCATTTCATTTATGAGGACTTGGAGAGGCTTGCTGGCTGGCCTCGCTGAGTGAGGGGGGCCCTGGAGCGCGGGGGCGTTCCCGGGGCTGCCGGGGCCTTTGTTACGCCCCTGGTTTTACCACTATAGCACGCGGATACCCTCTCCAAGCAGGGGCGGCCTTAGGCATGTGCAAGCTGTGCACCTGCACAGGGCCACCAAACCCCAGGGGCCATCACACCAATATATATCCTTAATATAATAATCCTCTGAGGATGGATACATATTTGCGTGGCGGCCCCTGGCAGGGATTTGGCGGCCTCCGGCTCTGTTCCACTTCCAAACACCCTGACCCCCCCCCTCTTCACTGGCCTCTGCGCTCCGCCCCGCCTGGACCCCCTCCTCCGGGGCCCCTACCTACGCTCCCTGCCCAGGGCCGCCATGAGCCTAGAGCCGCCCCTGCTCCAACAAAGCGCCACAAAAAATCCAAAGATACTCCATAGCCAGGGACAGTTTATCTGAAGATGCATACCCGGCTGCATAGTGTACTGGGACTGTTCCACGTTCATAGTGCCCTCAGCCTTTGTCTGTTGCACATCTTTCCACATACACTGCAGCCACCTGAATGGAACCCGAATGTATCAGTTTCCATCACACAGAACAAAATATAAAAAGAAGCAGAACAAGCAAAGACAGGTAAGGTTATTTTGTGCAAGCTTTAGTATACACAGACAGGAGGCAGCACATGCAACCATGGTGGAGTGAGGGGCAGTCCCACATTCTTCTTGACCAAGGAAGGGAGTGCTACAGAGTACTTGAAGGACTACAGCCAGTCTCTTTGGGTTGAGGGAACATCACCTGAAGTCTTGGCTTTCTGCTGGAGGAGCTGAGGGTCTGCCTGAAGTGCCTGGCTGCCTGCCTGTTGTCTGATGGGGAGAAGGAGCATGCATGACCCTTTCAGAAGCACTGACAGTGCAGGAGGAGAAGCCAAGTATGTTTCCGGTGAATGGAGCCCCTAGACAAAGGCGACTATTGAAAAAGAGCGAAGCAAAGAGTGCTCTGTGCTCTGAAGGAATACCCCAGTCTCCAGCAGTCCACCTAGGACTAGAAAGAATTGTGCTGCTACAGACATGACAGAAAGTGACATCTGATCACCCCTGAAGAGGGTGGTCCTGCCCGGCCTTCAGAACTCCAGTCTACCACAAGCCAGGAAGATCACTGCTGTCGTAGGAGCAAGCGGCTACACAGAATAACCTTATAGTCCACCCTCCATGATCCAAGTAGACACATAGTTTGAGCACTGACCTCCTATAATAAAATTGGGTCAGTGAAGATGACGTTAACGCTGTGCATATTGACATATTTCTTCACCCACTTCTAATAATGGCAATCATATAAAATTGAATTGTAAAGCCATCTATACTGACAGAAATCTGATTCCCCATCGCTCTTTGTCAACAACTATTCTGCCAGAGCCATGTGTGCAGAGTGGACAACAACCGCCTGCCACAGTCACCCTACAAATTCAGATGAGAACATAAAATATAAACTACCAACTCAATAAATTGACCTGCTGAGCTAATCGGAGCTGCCATTCTAACATTAGTTATAAAACTGCTTAACTATCTCTCACGCTTTCTCATTCCTCACACCACTGAGTGCTGCGTACCATAACCACACCTCAATGATCAGCATTCACAACATGGACACACTTCCCAAATTGGTTCAGAACAAAGACTACCCTCTTCCAATCATCCACTCATTGGGGTATCCTGTTAACCTTGTGAACAAGTTCTTCAGTGCTCCACATAGGGGTAGTAAGCGTTATACAAATATTATAATAAAATATAATACAATACTTGGTTCTCCCGAAGTACTCTCCAAGGTTCTGCACAGACCCGCTGAGCAACTGCTTGAGTATTGCTCAATGAAAATCCAACTATCAGGATTCATTTTGTCCCTGTAAATCTTAATTGTGTCTAAAAGGCCAGTGTTATGGGGACCAGGTGATGCCATCACAGTTCACCATCACCATTTTTAGCTTAATGGCCTCATCTTGTGATCCTGTCTCTGCAATGCTACCATGTTCCTTACAGTGACATATCCACGTCCTTGCCATGTGCCACTTCAGAGTGTACTCAGAATCCTGCAGATCTACAGAAGCAAGCAAACTAATGCCGTCTGATCAAATGAGCAAAGCCAGCAGCTTCCAACCAGGACCTCGAAAAGCCAGAAAAATCTTTAGTTCGATCATATTCAAGGGCCGTAGAACATACCCTTTTCAAGGTTTCCAGGGTCAAAACCTTCATTGGCTGATTGTCTCCTCTGTGCTTGGGAGATAACTATCTAGCTCCAGAAGGACCCTGTTTCTTCAGTCTGCTAGCAGTGCCAGAACTGCATGATTCAAAATCTGGTACTATTCGCACATCTGGAGAAGAACTTTGTAAAACCTCAATTTAGTAACTTCTTGTCAGTGAGCTGATGCCTTCACACTTTGTTTGACCTCCATAGTTGTTTTCTGCTGCACTTAAAATGTTCATCTCAACAAAGCTGGCATTTAAAAAATATCTAAAATGCCATTTGGAGTTATAGCCTCCAAACATGTTAAACATTTAAAAAATCTGTCAAAAATGCCAGTCTTCCAAACTTCAGAAGTTTTTTGTGGGCTGAGTAGCATATATTAACTTGGAAATGTATGTGATTTGGGCTGCAAAAAATATAATGCTTAATAATTTTTTTTTAATAAACGCACCTTGTATTTACAATACCTAGAAAAGCCATAAGTGTATGAAACACCATAAATTCATTGGTTTATTATAATAGGCAAAGAGTGCAACCAGGCAAACAATCCTTCCAAGGTGTGAGGCAAGGGCATTGGATGCTTTTTAAGTATTCCTTAAGTTGGTTTTGGAATCCATGGCATTTAAACGGATTCAATAGTTAAAGACAATAGACTTTTTTTCATACTTTTGTGCCTCTTGATCACTCGTTTCCCTTGTGTGCCTCTTAATTCTCATACATTTGTCATACTACTGTGCACTACTTCTTACTTTTGTGACTTTTCCATATTTCCCAGACAGACCTCTCATCCCTCTCCCGCGCTTTTTCCTCCTTCCACCTGTCCTCACTCCTTACTTGCTCTCCCATATCTTCTGCTTCTTCCTGCCTCTCCATAGCCCTGCCCAACTCCCTCCCGCACTCCTCCTCCCTCCCAGGACCTACTTAATGGCGGCAGCTGTGTGACTGTGTTGCTGGTGAGCCAAATACAATCCTATGTTCACTCATCCGTGCCTGGACCGCACCCAGTGCCACAACCACTGTTTGGATCACCAACAGCTGCTACTCCGCAGCATCCCTCCACTCACTCAACCCAGGACACCCATTCACCCGCTGCTGCCACACTGTGCCCCACTGCATGGCAGGACCTTTCTCCTGCTCCACTGTCAGATTACCTGCAGCAACTCACCGTCACACATTTCCCCTACCTTGACTCCCACATAACCCAAACACCACCTCACCTCACTCATTCGCAGAAAAATCTTCAAAAGTATTCCAAAGAACACCAAGTATACAGTCACTCAAGCCCTAGTCAGGAAAGTATGGCAAAACACTCTATGATGGAATCTCCAACTATCTCCTTCACAGTCTCCAAACGATCCAGAAGACCACAACCAGACGCATCCTGAACCTCCCATGGTGCATCCACATCACACCTCACCTTAGAGAACTGGGAGAGGAGTTGGCCTAACGGCTAGGGCGGTCGACTTCGAATCTGGGGAACCGGGTTCGAGTCTCAGCTATGACGCTGAACATCCTGTGATTCTGGGCAAATCACTTAATCTCCCCATGCCTAACAAATATGAATGTGTCCGCATGTAACGCAACTGGTGCTATGGAAATCGCTCTGATACCCGATATCAGGTGAAGTTTGCGCTATATAAAACACTGTAAAAAAAAAAAAACTCCACTGGCTGCCGATACGCAAACGCTGCCAATTCAAATTCCTCTCACATACATATAAGATACTGCACAAGATATGAAAAGCTTACCTCAAATGCTGCCTCTACTTCCACTATCCCACCAGACACCTATGCTCTGCCTCACTCTTCTCGCACATACCCCTCACATCCGTAAAAGCAGAACTGGATACCAAGCCTTCTACTTCACACCCAAAACTTGGAACGACCTCCCTCTACACATAAGAGCCTCCTCCTCACTTCTGGAATTTTGCAAGAAGCTGAAGACCTGACTCTTTAACTAACACTCTACAGACGACCAATACACCTGCTCTAGCACCTGGCTATTCTTCGAGTGATAAGCCATGTTGTACAAATCCAAATAATATAACATAACAACATTCACAACTCCACCCTCCTTCCCATATTCCATCCAGTGTCCTCTTTTCTCCAGAGTTTTTTTTTAAACATTTTACTTTCTTGCTTCTCGCCATGCTGTCGATGGGCAGCCATCTTAAAATGGTTCTCTGAACTTCCCAAAAGGGCCACCAGACAATAACACATGTACACAAAACATGCCTTTGTTTGTTTTTGTTTTATTTTAAACACATTTCATTTGAAGATGGGATGGCACCACGGATGCACTTGCATACACAGTGGCCATTTCGAATTCAAGAAAGTGCTAAACGGCTTCTGTGAATGCACGTTAATCAAAGGCAGCTATGTTTGAACAGCATTTTCGATAACAAAGTAAAATGCATTCCAAGATGGCTACCGTGGATGCATAGAGATCAGTTGCAGCCATCTTCGAATACACATATTGTTTTACTGACCAGCTTTAAGATGGCTGCCAGGGATATGTGTGCATTTGCAATGGCTATCTAATACAACATAAGCACTGGAAAAGGGAACGGATTGCTCAATCAAGATGGTTTGACTATGCAAATGTTTGTTCAAATGGAGTCCTGGATGATGTACTTTGAATAAGCTGGAGGTTTTGTATGTTCCTGAAGAGTAGACCTAAATATACTGCAATTTCAAATGTAATGTGAGATTGTGTGATAGTGCTGACTTTAAAGATGATGTGGGTAATAGACAGGAAAGGGGAAGTATGTTGAAGTATCTGCAAATGATGAAAAATATGCAAATAACATTGTCAACTGTTGCTCGAAACCGAGATAAAAGTCATTTAGGTTCATCAAGTTAACAGATTTACATAGAATGCACTGATAATATTAATAATACTGTTCAATATAGCACTTAATAACACCAAGTTCTATAAATGTGAGTGTTATTGGTACCCAGTGGTCCTCTACTTTTAAACATACACATTAGACTGCAGATTGGCAAAGGTTCACCGGTGTCTGATAAAATACTCTCTTTTCATTCAGGGTGAACAAGGACTACAGGGAGCCAGAGGACTAGAAGGGCCTGCTGGGAAAGGAGAAACTGGGCCAAAGGTATGAGTTAAAATCCAGTGAGGAAACATGGCAGCAGAGTGCAGACTCCCTACAGATGACGCAATGTGTCACGTAGTGTCCGACACTACGAACAAGGGCGGCCTTAGGCATGTGCAAGCTGTGCACCTGCACAGGGCCACCAAACCCCAGGGGCCACCACGCCAATATATATCCTTAATATAATAATCCTCTGAGGATGGATACATATTTGCGTGGTGGCCCCTGGCAGGGATTTGGTGGCCTGTGGCTCTGTTCCACTTCCAAACACCCTGACCCCCCCTCTTCACTGGCCTCCGCACTCCACCCCACCAGGACCCCCTCTTCCGGGGCCCCCTACCTACGCTCTCTGCCCAGGGCCGCCATGAGCCTAGAGCCGCCCCTGCTACGAATGATTATTATTACTCTCTCATGAATGTTTGCTTCATGGAGGGACTGGCCTTTCGGACTCCTTATCAGTTCTAGCTGATCACCTTGTTTCAGAACATGGGGGGCTGCCATCTTCTAACCACGAAACCCTCGTGGCCCCCATTACAGCATGCTGAATATTTCTGCCTGGGCGAAATCTCGTTTCTATCCCGGCTCTACATTGCTCACTATGCACGTGTACTCTCAAAATTGTTTCACACTTGCTTTTTTTGAAATGTTTTAATTTGCGAGACTCGCGTGGACTGAAGATTATGTAAAACAGCTTGTTAGGAGGGATCGTGCATGTGAAATATATAATTCGTCTGCCTGGCAAAAGTTAGGCCAACCATTCACTCTTCCATTAAATGTTTGACAAAAAATTAAAAAACATGCCTGGGTTCTGAGTTGATCATTAATCACTTCACAAACCTTCTCGGTGTTTCGCAAGTGTTCTCCACCTTTTTTTGTACCATTGCCAAGAATTGTTTAGTGATTAGTGATAAGCCATTACCCCTGGTTTACCACTGAATTCTCTGGAATTAGTCACACATGGAAGCAACCTTTGTGCATCGGCCCGCAGTGAACTTTCAATAACTTGTAACCTGTGTAGAGACCGGGCTCTCCTCTAGCTCTACTGATTGGATTAAATTCAGCTCTATTTTACCAATGTGGGGGCATATTAACAACGGGTTCCTAGCGATAATTTTGTTATAGCAGGCTATCTCTGGAATGTATCGCCCTGGTAGCGCGTTATTAATTACGCGTTTCTCCAGGGCGATAAAAATTCCAGAGATAGCAAGTTTATCGCCGTTTTGCAGGGATGTTCCCTGCAAAACGGCGATTACCTTGCTGATACGACCCACAGGTTCGTATCAGCATAATCCACCCCAATGTTAGGGAAAGGTAAGTCTGCATCTTAGCAGACGTTACTTTTTGGAGAAAACAGCTGTTTTCTCCAAAAACGAACGTGTGCTAAAATGCTGGAGCAGCCTTGTAAATATCGCGATGTGAACATCCGCGATATTGGCAAGGTACGCCCAGTGATGCCCACTTTGCATCTCATTAGAGATGCAAAGGGAGGCGTTGGGAAAAAGGGTGCTAACATGCGATTATGCATGTTAGCACCCTCTTAAAAGCCAAAAAAGCGGAGATAAAGCCCTTGTAAATATGCCCCCTAGAGTGGGAACGTTTTGTGTGCTGTTTTCACTGTTGAAAGTGTTGCACACATACTTTACACATTGCCTCCAAGTTAAGCCTGACTGCTCTGTGCCAGGCTACCCATGAGTAGAGCTCAGGTTAGTTTGGGGTTTACAAGTACCTTAAAATACGCATATTTTGACAGGTGCATAGTGATTTTAGCCAGACACCACTGTGTGTGGGTCGTTTACACGAAGTTCTGTATTTATTTTGAATGGAACCTCTGCGACATAAAGCTCTAACTATTATGAAATGGGCACAGGGCAAATAACCACCCTATTGCATCATGAAAATTAGCATATCTCCTAGTTGGCTGAAACTTCCATTATTATTGGCACCTTCTGTCAACCATGTTTGATTAAACAAAATGCACTATTTTCGCTTAAATATGGACTTTAAGTAAATATAGTATTATCTAATAAGTGAATGCAATTGTCTTTTTATGCCATATAGGATTTATATCCCTGTTTTTTTCGTAAACTGCCTAAGCGAGCAGTATGGTTAGTTTTTTTTATCCTGAATAATGTGCACAGATGAAACCAACCTTACAATAGGTCAGTTTTATTTGAATGCACCTTTCCATACTAACTGATTTTAGCAAATTCCTTTCAAGTAGCTATACATATTTTTCCTTGTACACCAGGCATTATACAATGTACATATGTATTACATTTATTTGAGAAGTCATTTTATTTATATTTGTGTACAGGGTGATCAGGGAGAGAAAGGATCTCGGGGATTTGTTGGCCCTCAAGGACCACAAGGACCTTCGGGGAATAAGGTACGTCTTTTTATTAACTTTTACTTGTTATCAATTCTTAATGTAATTTTACCTAGAGTTGTTGGGTGCATGCATTTCAATTAATTAATAGCACTGGTAATACAAGCGAGGCCATTCAATGTACATAACCAACTTGGTTTCCCACTAGAAGTGTTTTCATCATTCTAATGGTTTCCTAGCTGAGCGCTCAAAGTATGTCTACATTAGATAGCATGTAACACTGTCCTTGCATCACCTAAATTGTTCCACCACTCTTAAGAGTAGGTTTCTCCGTGTTTTGCAATGTAAAGACTGCCGTAACACTAATGGTTTCCTAGCTGAGCTCTCAAAGGATGTCCAGATAGCTAGACAGCAAGTGAGACTGCCCTTCCATCACTTAAAAACCCCCAATATATATACATAATGTGTGTGTGTGTGTGTATATATATATATATATATATATATATCCAAAACACAAAAAGGATCCTTCCTGAATTGTTCCCGTAGTCAGGTGGCGCATGTGCCGGCAGGACCCCTAGCGCCGGTAAAGTTTGTACAAATTTCAAGTTCCCAGCAAAAGGATTTTTCAAGATCAAGAGACCCACCGGTCTCTTGATCACACGTGTGATCAAGAGACCGGTGGGTCTCGAAACGCGTAGCGACTATAGAAAATAAAAACTTGGTGGTTTCTACCCTCCTTCCGAGTGCGCATTAAATCCTTTTGCTGGGAACTTGGAATTTATATATATATATATATATATATATATATATATATATATATATATATATATATATATATATATATATATATATTTGCCAAGCTCGTCACTCAGAAGACAGGGAACTGCCGGAATCGTAGTGACAAAGAGTCGACCCAAAAGGTGCTGGTGCAAAGGTGATTTATTCAGATGAAGCCAGCGCTGCCGCCATGACGCGTTTCGCCTTCGAAAAGGCTTGATCACATGACAAACTGCTCGTCATTGAGCGGGGCATTTAAAGTGACAGTGCATACGAATGAATCATAAAAATGGTAGAAATACTATACATTTGAACGCTGAGATTGTGCAGTCAATGGAAGAAAGCCCTGATGAAACACCTAGAATTTCCTCAAAGTGTTTCACAATCAATAAAACCAATTATACAGTTTATAAATAAACAAGCATATTTACAGTACACAAGCTAGTGGAAATGATATCCATACATGACAAATGATTTTGTCTATGTATAAGAGCGTCGGCCCATTGCCTGTAAGTAATCAAAGTTTCAAGTTTGTGTAAAAAGTCAAAAACATGCTCACATTCAATATAACAGCGTTAGTCCAAATTCATGAGACAAAAAATAGAAAATTCTGAATAGAGCCCAAGTGGGCCTGTCACAATGCCTGCTAGAAACATGATAAGTGCAAAAGTGATTGTGCAAAAATGGCAGTATACAGTACAACTTGTTACAACAGATAATTTCTACGATGAAATCACAGAAAAGTTTCTAAAAACTCTTTTTTTCATAGTTAAAAATAGTTATGTACAGAAAGAATCACCCCATTGGGAAAAGAAATTATTTTATAAATCCGGACAGGTCTTATGGGCATACTGACTAATCCTAAATGCAAGTATAAAGATCTTCCCTATCGTTGAGACCATTAGGATTTTTCGTATTGAGCTCCAAGATGTATCTCGTCTCAAGGAGACGGAGTTTGGCCTCACGGTCCCCTCCCCTCCTTGAGACTTCGACACAGTCAATCAAAAAAAATTGGAGCTTATCAGGTATGCCTAGATGTTTTTCTTGACAATGCCTGGCAACCGGATAATTTTGATTGTGCCCAGATATTGCACGTATGTGTTGGAGTATCCGTTTGTGGGCGGGCAGTTTGGTACTGCCCACATACTGGAGTCCACATGGACACTCCAACACATAGATGGCATAATCAGTCTTGCAGGTGAGCCACTTGGAGATAGCAGTAGGGTGTTCATGAAATGGGCTTTTAAAGTGAGTCCTATTGCTGCCAAATCGGCAGGCTTTACATTGTGGACATGCCTTAAAGCCTTTCTTAAGTGTCGACCAAGTGGTGGAGGCTCTTGGCTCCACGGTATTACTGACTAATGCCTTTGACATGGAGGGAGATCTTCGGAATGTAAGTTCTGGTTTGATGTTGACTTTGTGACCGATCACTGGATCACTTTGAACCAGATTCCAGTTTTTGTACAAGATTTTCCGAAGAGCCCCATGTTGTCGGTTATATGTCAGAATGACTCGTGGGGAACTGGTTTTAACCTCCCCTACCAAGGAGACATCCAAATGGATGTTTCTTGCTTTGGGAATCAGAGCCTCTTGTCTGCTGACTGAGTTTGAACGCTTGATCACTTTGGTGAGATTGTTATTTGAATAACCTCTGGCCAGGAAACGTAACCTGCATGCCTCCTGTGCAGCCGCACACTCGACATCGGTACTGCAGATTCTTTTGATCCGGAGCATTTCCCCGAAAGGAATGCTTCGAATCAAGTGAGCCGGATGTTGGCTATTTGAATGTAGTATAGTGTTCCCAGCGCTGGGCTTTCTGTAGAGTCTTGTATTTAGGGTGTTACCTTCTACAAATACCTCAACATCCAAAAAACAGATAGATTTAGAACTCATATTCGAAGTAAAATTTAGATTAATGGTGTTTCTGTTAATCAAATCTACAAACGCTTTGGCACTATCAGTGTTACCCCTCCAAATAAGAAAAACATCATCAATGTAACGTAAATACAAATATATATATATATAGATAGATAGATAGATAGATAGATAGATAGATAGATAGATAGATAGATAGATAGATAGATAGATAGATAGATAGATAGATAGATAGATAGATAGATATCTCCGTGGGATGTTACTTCTCCTGGACACCCGATCCTACGGCGGCACACATCCAGCAAACACAAGTAGAAACTCTGACTTCCTGGTCAGTTTTTCATAAAAATTATCTATTTATTTTAGGCTCAAGCAATCAGCAATAAAAACAGTCCTTTACTATACAAATCAACACGTTTCGGCAAGTTGCTTTATACACACACACACATGTATATATATATATATATATGTTCACTGGAAAAAAACAAAGGTTACAGGGACGTTATAGTTAGGCTCAAAACGAGTGAAATTCAGCAGTTATAGTTATCTGAGCTTACTGTAACTTACGTCCTTGCAATGCACTGCTTATGACCTCACATATTATATCACTCATGACATGGTCAGTGACATCACTGATGACTTCCCTGTAACCTATGATATTTTTGGTGAAGTTCTAAGGTTTTTTAAATTCTATTTCCTAACTGTAACGTCCCTGTAACCTTTGTTTTGTCAGTAAATTCCCTTTTTTTATTACATTTTTTCAACTTTTATTGCCACAAAAAAGATACACAAATAGTGAATATAAAACAACAAAAAAACAAAAAATAAATAAAGACATCGGTATGCATATGCAGAGCACAAAGGAGCAGAAAAAGGAAGGAAAAAAGACATGGAAGGAAGAAGAAAAGAGTACGAAGAAAAAGAAAAGAAAAGAAAAAGAAGAGGACACATACAATCATTAATCCCAATGAAGACAGGACTAAATCCTGCACAGTTTTAACAGGGATCAGGGGCCTCCAGCTTTTGTCAATCCAGTTTCCATTTCATAGATCTCCCTCATCAGAGACCAAAATTCATTAATATTAGGAGGTGTGGCATGTATCCAAGAGCGGGCTATACGCAAACAAGCACAAGAAGCAATAATAGAGGCTAAGGGTTTCGTAAGACACCCAGATTCGGAGAATAGTCCCAGCAACAGCTCTTTACCCGAGACCGGGCTATCATATCCGACCCAAGTTGACAAAGCCAATGCAATGTTGGACCAAAAATCCTTTAACCGAGGGCAGATAAAAAACATATGATGTAAATCAGCAGCGTATTCCTGACACTTAGGGCAGTTGGTCTTAGAAGCGGTTGCATTATTAGCCCATTTGAACATTTGCTCGGGAGTGTAATATAGCATAAAAATAATTCTGTGCTGTTGTAATTTTAAATTGACAGATCTTACAGATGAATCAATTGTTTGAAGAGATTCTTGTATTTCCTCCCTAGAAATATCAGAGCCAAAAACCCGGCTAAGTTTAGCAGCAATTTGTATACCGTCATCGCCCGCCGACCCTATACGTTTTTGATAGATTTTACCGATAGCTCCTTGCCCTCTGGTCCCGACAAGTATAGACAAGGTCTCACATGAGCTAGACAGCTCGGATAGTCCCCGACCTCGAGTAACATAATCCCTGACTTGTTAGTATTAAAAAAATGGGTTTGTTCCCATCTGCTGACCTTTCTGTCCAGAGATTTCGAATGCGGCTATTGCGGTGTTAATATGAGCAGAAGTGTCTCTTCCGGTAACAAAGCTGTGCTGTTGCTCAGAGACTATTAAATGAATTACCGGAGCCAAGCAAGCCGGGAGGATTTTAGAAAAGAGCTTAGCGTCGGCGTTGATCAGCGCTAGTGGTCGATATGAACTCATCTCGTCAATAGGCTTCCCCTTTTGTGGGAAAACAATGATATAAGATGTGTTCCAAGAGAGAGGGACCTCTTCTTCCTGTAAAATAGAGTTGCATACCTTGAGGAAGATAGGGACCAGTATATCTTTAAAGATTTTATAAAATTCCACTGGAATCTTATCCTCGCCAACTGCCTTGCCAACCGGCAGAGCCTTAATAGCTTCCTCGCTTTCGCATGCATCAATCAATGTCTGCATCCAGTGGCTCAGATACCAACGGACACAGGGTTGACACTGACATTCCTGCGTGTATTCAAAAATGATCTGCTCACCCGAGCTGCCTGAGCCACTATATAACTTAGCATAAAAGAACCCAAAATGGTCAGCTATGTGAGCAGACCTAATATATATCAAGCCATCAACCCCTTTAATCGATTTTTCCTGGGTTTTAGCATTTTGATCTGCAATCTGATTAGCTAATAGCCGGCCGTCTCTTTCGCCGTACTCGTACTGTTTAGTCCGAAGCTTGTGATAGTTATTAGAGATTTTATCTTTTAGCCGTCTTTTGAGCTTGGCCCGTGATTCTATGATCTTTTGAAATAACGAATGTTCAGTCTCACTCTGAGTGACAATGGCTGCAGCATGCTGACGCTCCAAGTCTCAGCACCATTTTTGCTCCTGGTCCCACTATCGGGTACCCAATCTGTTTTGCCTTATAATAAATTGGAGTGTAATATCTCTGACATAAGCCTTTAAACAGTCCCAGACTGTTGCAATTGATGCCAAAACCATATTAGAGTCAATATACTCCCCAAGTGCCTTACGCATCACCTCTATGTATTCCGAATTGCTAAGAAGATGTCTATGAAAAGTAAAATCCCTGGTTCATGCTTGCGTGTTTTACTGTACCTGTGCTGTTAGCATAACAGGGTTATGATCTAAAGTGATTTTAGGACAGACTGCCACCAGTGCGTTTTCCAAACTAGAATATTTGGCAAAAATTATATCAATTGGAGAATAGTGCTAATGGGGAGATGACAAAAAGATATAGCCTGGCACATTAGCGAATAACTTCCTCCAAGATTCTTCCAACTGATGCAAATGCAGGAGCTCACATATGGCAGTATTGGTTTTACACATTCTGACGCAAGCAGAAGCATTGTCAATCCTTCTATCCATAATCCACTTAAAATCGCCCATTACTATCCTATCGCCTGACCATTCCAACAGCTCGGAGCTCACCTGATAAATAACATCTGGGCAGTCTGTGTTAGGGCCATAAACCATACATATTGTGAGCATATGCCCATAGATCAAGATTTGTGAAATTGCCCACCTCCCCTAGTATCTGCGAGTGAGTGAACAACAGTAGCATGACACAATCTAGATTTTAACAAAGCCACCCCTGGATAGATACTGTTTGTGATGTGCACACCATAAGGTCGTATGCCAAGTGTTTAAAAGGTGCTTTGTCTTTATAAGCAATATGCGCCTCTGCCAACCCTAGTATATAAGGCTTAAAAGTGCGTAACTCTTCCATTACTAATCGTCATTTCCCCTCTTGATTTAATCCCGCCACATTCCAACACATACACTTAAGTTCAGGCATTATGACATTTTCAAAATCAGGATCAAATTATAAGTACTCATTATAGCAAACTCCTCTGTCTGTTGCTCTGCATAAATAACGGAATTTGAACAATCAAAACTGTGGCTTTTACCCCCCCCCCTACCCCAGGCAGTCATCCCTACCTGACCCTTCACCCACCCCCTTCCCAGTTACTAGAAAAAGGAATTGCTCCTTACCCTGCTGTTCCATGGTGACATCATTGCAAAGACTCCCTCCCTAAACCCCCCCAATCACCCGTCCTGGGTGACCCCTACTGTCCCCTAACCTATACGACAATCATGCCACATGCCCTATGTGCTTACGAATAAGAAAAGAAGAAGAAGATGAACAACAACAAACAAAAAGGAAAGGAAATAAAGAGTGGAAGTCTCTTAGGAGTGTCCGTTATAGTGTCCATTACCATGCAGAAGATAAAAGTCTATTTCCAAAAAAACATCCTCTCTTAGAGTTACTGCAAAGGGCTTAAGACTATTGATACTACTTGCTACTTACCATTTACTCAAAGCTTGTTTGGCGTCTTGCTCATTGAGAAAAAAAGTATTTTCTGCCATCCTTGACTACTTTTAGACGTGCAGGCTCTTGCAAGAACACCTGAGACGAGACAGTCTTAAAGGGATCTATAAGTTGACGAAGCCTCCACCGCTTGTCCATAGTCGACTTACATAAATCCGATCGCACAAAAATATTCATTGTGTCTACCTTGACTGGGGCTGCAGGATGCGCCTTAAAATATATTGCTTGGCGCAAAAGAAAATTTCCCAGGAACACCAAGATTGTCAGTGACATCACTGATGACTTCCCTGTAAGCTTTGATTTTTTCGGTGAAGTTCTGAGGTTTTTAAAATTCTATTTCCTAACTATAAGGTCCCTGTAAACTGTTCTGTCAGTAAATTTCTCTGTTTTTTTAAATTCTGTTTCCTAATTATAACTTCCCTGTAACCTTTGTTTTTTCTGTGAATATCTTTGGTGAATAACTATGATTTTAATGTTATTTCCTAACTGTAATCTGTAACCTTTGAAAGTGAGTGTCTCAGTGGGTGTGTGGATGAATGCATGAGTGTCACACTGGGTGTGTGAGTGTGTGACTGGGTCTGTGAGTGGCTGAGTGGGTGTCTGAGTGAGTGCATTAGTGTTTGAGGGGGTTTGCGAGTGCCTCCGTGAGTGTGTCAGTCACTCCGTGAGTGACTGCATGAGTGTCTGAGTGGGTCTGTGAATGGGTGTGGGAGTCACTGAGTGGGTCTGGAAGTCCCTGAGTGGACCAGTAAATCAGGGCATGAGTATCTGAGTAGATCTGTGAGTGGTTGAGAGAGAGTATGACTGATTCTGTAAGTGGATGCATACGTGCCTGACTGGGTCCGTGAGTGATTCCTATTTTGCCTCTTTCTGCTTGTTGCTAGCCTTTGTTTTGCCTCGCTTTGCTCATTGCTCACCTTTATTATCCCTCTTTCTGCTCATTTAGACCTTTATTCTGCCACTATCGGTTTGTTTCTTACCTTCATCCTGCCTCTTTCAGCTTGTTGCTGACTTTTCTTTTGCCTTTTTTTGCTCGTTGCTGACCTTTATTCTGCATCTTGCTGCTTGTTTCTGACCGCTACTTTGCCTCTTTCTGCTTGTTGCTTACCTTTATTCTACCTCGTTCTGCTAATTTCTGACCTCTATTTTACCTCTTACTGGTTGTTGATGAACTTTATTTTGACTCTTTCTGATCGTTGCTGACCTATATTCTGCCTCTTTCTGCTAGTTCTGGGAGGAAGGGGGGCTGGCTAAGGCTTAGTCCCAAGTTGGCTGCCAATACTTCCTGGTTGCGCCTATAGATATACAAAATACGCACATTTGTATTTTCTTTAATATCTCCAAATCTACCTAACAAATGTACACCAAATAACAAAAAATACTTTTTCTGGCTCAAACCATAGCTTTCTGCCAAATTTGGTTTAATTCCATCTAGCAGTTCTAGCTGTAGTCATAACTAAACTATCTATGGGAAATTGCATTGGGAAAACGCTTTGTAGGACATCCCTTTTTCTTGTCCTCAGCTTCACGAATCACCCTGAAACTTTCAAGACAGTAACTGAAGTGAGCGTCATACCAATTTTAAAAATGCCGTGAAGATTTGTCAAATGGCCCCAAAGTTATTGTCAAAACAAAAAACGCTTTATCTATGGAAACTAGGTCCAAACTATGAGTACCTACTGTTGACTGCCAGTAGGTAATATATATATATATATATACGGAGCCGATTTCAATGCGGTTTCAAACAGTCTTTATTCTACGCAAGACACAATGCATTTCAGCCGACAAGGCGGCCTTGATCACATCCAGTTTGCCTGCCTATCACTGGCCTTATCTTTGCAGAGGTCAAACTTCAAACACGAAAAGACTACCCCCTTGCCAAAGGTTTACAGGTGCTGTTTTCCACTACGAGTTACATTCACTCAATATTTTAATCTAAACATGACATCATATTGTTTTTGAGGCATGAGGCATGCAGATTGTGAATATAACATATTAGGGTATAACATATTAGGGTGTACTGCGTCAAAATAAATATTCAAAACATTTCAAATGTTTTACTATACATCATGAATCAGACTTCAAGTGTCTAGGCTAGAAGAGACAAGTGTCAAACAAATATCATGATCAGATGCACATTTCATTTGCTCTAATCACACAGAGCATTCACAATTGCAGGCAAGTGCCCAATTAATCAAATAATATTTTTTAATCCCAACAACTTGAGTTTTGGCTAGTGCCTGATGATGCCATTTGCAGTTTTTAACCCGCGGAGGTAGGTCACGTCTGCTAGAAGTCAATTTGCATCACTTTGTTACAACCAATTTCTCATCATTCAGAACTAAAATTGAAGAAAAAGTTAAAGGTGAAGTTACAGTTAAGGTTTGAGGTAAAGGCACAAGTGAAATTCTTCATCACAGTTAAGCCCATTCGGTGTTGTACTATCATGACTAAGAATGTATCTTGTTTCAAGCTCCCGTAATGTTCTTACATTATCGGGACCGCATCTATCACAAAGTATTTAACTAGTGTGGGTCTTTCTGGTGTACTGTTTCGCAATGTGGAGCTACAGGGTATTTTCTATCAGCATTGGTGATTGCCCTCAAATGCTGCAGGATTCTTTTTTGGACTTTGCTATGTGGTGCTACCCACATACTACTAGCCACAGGTACAGGTCAGTACATAGATTGTAAATTCAGTCTTGCAGTTATAGGGCCCCTGAACATCCCCTGCTTACTCCCAAAGGTGGGAGGATAAGCTAAAGTATTTCGACTTATACTGCATGCTCTGCATCTTCTGCACTTCTTAAAGCCATGTGCAGCCTGAAGCAATCTGGGTCACTTTCCATTTCTGGGCTAGATTTAACAATGGCATCTCTCAGGGATGGAGCTCTATGAAACGTAATGGGTGGGTGTCTAGGCAAAATTTTCCCAATAATTGGATCTGTTTTATGCCAGTTTTTGTTGACAAGATCCCTGAACTCTTTATTCTGGGTGTTGTACCCAGAAGAAAACGCATTGCTGTTCTATCTTTTGCATTCTGGATTCCTTTTTAGAGAATAAGATCACCTCCCATTCCTTCCTATTTGCTTCCTGCCTTGCTACCTCCAACATTGTTTGCCCATAGCCCCTCTCGCTGAATCTCTGGCTCATCTCCTTCTGGCATTTGATTAAGTCATTAGATGTGCTACAATTTCTATTAGCTTGTAGAATTTCACCGTACGTACGCTCTGTTTTGTATGGGCTGGATAAAAGCTAGATGCATGCATGTATTGCCTGCTGTTACCTACCTGTAAAGTCTGGTCTCAAGTTTCCCTGCCTCCACATGTACCTCCACATCTAAGAAAGTTAGACTGCTTTTATTGATGGTATGTGTACATTTCAAATTCACATTGTTGTTGTTTAGATGACTGACAAACTGTTCTGCGGAGTCAATTGTTCCTCTCCAGATCACAAATAAAGCATCTATGAATCTGTCCCACAATATTATGAAGTTCTCCCATACCTGTGCAATTTCTCAGCAGAGCACCTGTTCCTCCCACCAGCCTACATGTAAACACGCGTAGCTGGAGTCGAAACAGGTGCCCATCGCAGTCCCCCACTTTTGCTGGTACAAAACCCCTTCAAATAGAAAGTAGTTCTCTTCTAGGTAACTTTTTTTTCCATTGCCAACATCATCTGTGTATGCTTCCATAAGCTGATCGATCTGTCACTCAGGAAGAATTCCATAGCTCTTAAACTATCATTGTGTGCAATGCTCTTGTAGAGAGTTGTTATGTCCAGTGCAATTAATAAAAAATCCTGTTCCATAGGTATATTGTATGTCATTTTCAAAAAGTCACTACTGCCCCTTACGTATTAAAGTAATTTTGACACATAAGATTTAAAAAAGAAGTCAATGTACTTGGATGTATTCTCCATCATACTTCCGTTGGCCGATATTATTGGTCATCCAGGGGGGCAACTGACATTTTTGTGCACCTTTGGAATGAAAAACAGCACCGGAGTCCTTGGTGAGTCATTCCTGAGATATCTGAATTCATCATGTGAGAGTAAACCCTCCTTCATCCACTGCTCTAATTCCAGACTATATTCAGCATGAGCTTTGGTCATTATTTCCTGTTTGCATTTTTTTTAACAATCTCTCTGATTTAACTGATTGCGGGCTTCCTGTAAGTACATATCCATCGACCAAAGGTCAACATTGCCCCCTTTATCGGAGTTCCTTAAGACAACTTGCTTCTTCTTATTGATTTTTTCCACCAAGTCATGGTATTTCCATTCGCTGGCAGTGCGTTTTCTGTTGCTTTGGTTATTACCTCTATTGATCCTCTTGAGGCCGACAGTAATTAGTTCATGAAACGTATCAATATAATCCTTAGCAGTTGACGGGATTGCTCTTGATTGTGGCCTGAACAATGTAATTATTGTTTCACCAGTTTTCAAGTTCTGTTCCATTATGATGTCCTTGATTGTTACTTGAGTATTCGGGTCCTTATTTTCCTTTTCCAAATCTCTCAGGGTTTTTAGGACAGATAGGTCCGCAATTGTTGTACCATCCACTAATACTTCAAGTTGGTTCATATCTCTGAAGTCATCCCTCACTCTGTTCCTCAATGTGTGTGTTTTTAAGAGCTTGAGTTTCCTTGTATACTTAAAAGTATCAATCCTCACTTAGGGATAGTCCATTGTCTGCTTTGGGCAGAATGACAGTCCCAACATTAAAATCTGTTTATCAGCCTTGGATAGTGCTAGATCTGTAAAGGTTTATGATTGATTTGATTAGGTCGTAATTTTTACTAGTTACTTGTGCTTCCATATTTTCTTGGTATTTTTGTTTTTGTTTTGTTTGCCTGTTTGTTTGTCATTGCTGTCTCCATCGGCACCTCCTCCGGTTGGCTTTTGAGACTTTGGGTTCTGAGGTCTGATGGTTGCATGACGGTCCAGTCTTAAAAAATCCATCTCGTCAGAAATTGTTATTTTTCTTGTTGCACCTAAATTGAGCTGATACATTTTTTATATGCATATATTTTTTATATATTCCTGACACTCCTGGTAGAATGTAACATCATGCTGGATTCTCACTAAAGGCAGTACATACAGCCCTAAGTTTTTATTCAAGTAAACAACCTACAAGACATTTTGCCCGTCAACAGCCTTATTCACATGAAAGGCTATGCGACATTACACCACTTAAATTGTGATATAAACAAACATTAAAAAATATAACATTTTGTAGGAAAATGGGTGCTATCTTGGAATGTGCAACCACAGATCAACATACCAAGTCATATACTCTTCTCCTCAAGTTACACGTTATTTGATGCACAAAAAATACATGAAAATGCAAAAGTTAGTCCACCTGATCTCATGCATTTCTAAAAATGCAAGTTAACAATTGATAATGTATCTCAGCTCCATATGAGATTGCTGTGATATAGTTACTATATCTTCCATTCTGTCACTTCCTCATTTAAACCATCATAGAGTGTGAGCAAACGAACATCATCTCGCTCCATCTTGTGATATGATCCTACACATTTTACATCAGACACTATGTGCATTATAAGTGTCTTTATAAAAATTCTAATAAAATAACGAAAAAGTATCAGAAGGTTGTATCATGCATGTGAACAGACTTGTCTTGCACTCTAGTGACATGAGTACCACGTGTCTCTGGACATGAGTACATTCTCTATCTTTTTAGGAGGCCAAAAAAGCAAATATTGTGTGTGGTGATCTGATCTCAAATTTGCTGTAATACAGCCTCAAATGGGCATATCCTCATACCTCCGTACAAAAACTATCTCTGAAAAGACAGATTGGCTTATTGTTGAAACTCTACATATATAGCATTTGCAGTGATTGTAGATCCAAGAGGCTCAATAATAGGACAGAGTATCTTGTTCCCCTTATCATGAGAAGTCATTGAAACTATTTCTTCATGCAGGTAAGAGAATATGCTTAATTTGTGATGGGATTGGTATAAATGTTATGCGTAAAACACAATAACACACACTCCAGAATATTCCAAGTGATAAAGTATCAAAGAGTTCTCACCTTTAGTACATACACAGGTGCCAGACAGTGTCCAGAGAATTTTACAGCAATACCTAAGTAAACTGATATGTAGCTCTGTGTGGCTCTGTGACGACTGCAGAGCCATGCATAAGCCATATCCTTGCATGCTGACAGGCATTTTTTTCTTTACACACTCTTTGATGTGGATCCGGAGCTCCACTCACAACTTTGTTGATTTTCTGATGCCTTCAAATTTTATCTCAGACAGTGTGCCAAGAATGATTTCTTTCCCAAAAACAATAAATATCAAGCTGTGCTGCGACGGCAGGAAGCAGATGTGGTCACTGACTTGCATGATGTGTGTTTTTGATACTGGGGCTCTGATCACAACTTAAAGTCATGTAATACATACTTCCTCATGCACCTGAAGGGGATCTGGGAACAGGAGGTGAAACTCTATATCGCCATACATAAGAACAGGTCACGGTCAAAACATAAGTTATCATTTCATGAGGTCGCTCAGGATTCTGTTTAGGGAGCTGATCCTGCTCAAAGTCTTACAGTAAGTTGAAGCGAAAAATGCACCATAAGCGCAAGAAAACTAAGCAGGACTTGATCCCATCCTGCCACTTAAAATCAAGTGAGAATGCAAGGACATTTTTCGAACAATCATACCTTGCAAGAATCTTCGGAATCATATCCAGTCCCTCAACTGGTCCTGGCAAGCTCTGAATTCCCTAGTCTTGTAGCATATATTGGCTATCAAGGAGTCTATGCTGTTGCACTTTCATATTCTTCCAGCTCCCTCTGGTGTGCCATTGGATCGCATGAAGCCATAAGGAGTTCCAGTTAAGCTTCCAATGGTGGGCCTTTCCTCTGCAGTAACTGACTCTCTGGGACCCATTCCTGGCCCATTCCAGCACAAGTTTACACTTCCACCTTGGCCCCCACGTCCATACCAGTCCCTTCTGTGCCGGTGCTGATGCTGACTTGACCTGCAGCACCCCTGACTCTGATGATGGTCACTGAAGCCAAGCTGTCATTGGTCTGCTCCAGCTTCTGTCATGCTATAAGGTTACAAAGATGCAACCAGGCACTTTGCAAACAACTCTATTCTTCAGGTTCTGCCTCAACACCAGTACCATCAGAGTTTAGGGAATTATTTGGATCTTACTCTGCTGTGATTCACGGGATGCAAAATGTTTCATACGGCACTGGTGCTGAGAAGGTGGACAAGCTATTTCTCCCATATTACACTGATGACAGACTATATCTTGATTTGCAAAATGCAAGTGGGTTAGAAATGTCTCCAGGGGCTAAGCTGAAGTTGCCAATTAGGCCCACCAACAGAAGAAAGTCTATTTTCGATGTAGTTGTGCAAGGGCAGCAGAAGTGTTGTGTTAACAGTTGCCTACTTTTGAAACTAAGGAAACTAAGGAAAACTTGTTAACTGAAGTACATTAACTAGGCCCATCCTCTTCTCAGTCATACTTGAGGACCCATGTTAGTTGAACCATGGCCAGGCAATGCAGACCGGCCCCCAATGTTCCTGATTTTTTGACAAAATGTCCTACACCTCAAAGACTAGTGGTACAGGTGTCAACACGTAAAGTCAATTTTAATGCCTTTCTGACAAATCCTCAGGATAGCGAGTCAAAATCAATTGATGCCATGGAAAAGAGAATGTTCTCTTTGACTACTTTAGCCTTTAGATCCTTGAACGTAGTGTGCAGACATGCTTTATGGGACATGGTGAGTGAGATCTTGAGGACATCCTGGAAGACCTCAGAGCTTTGCTGGATAAAATGATACCTGATGGCCAGGACATGGAGAAGTATGTCTTGCTTGCTATTGTAGAATCCACAGCTTATATTGGCAAAGCTAGCAGCATCAGTGTCATGCTTATAAGGCACACCTGGATGAGAGAAACTGGGTTTTCAGGAGATGTCCAAGCATCCTTGATGGACATGTTCTTTGATGTCTAGAGATTGTTTGGAGAGAAGGCTTAAATGATTCAAGGATAATCACGCCACAGCGTGATGTTTGTGACTCTGGTCTCCCCCAAGTAGTTCCACCAACATTACAAAAAATGCAAGAGTTCTTCTGAGGGTATAGCTTACATGCAACTCTAGCCCTCTTAACCTGTGCCGAAACAGCAAACCCTTCCAAATTGGGATGGCCAACGCTGACCACACCAGCGGGGACAGTCCTCCCTTAATTCTTCTTCTCTCCTGCAGCTGCTGCTAAGGTCCTTTACCTTGCCCTCAAAGGCCAATAATCATTCAGTAGTAGACAATATAAACCATTTGCTCTCCAGCTTGAGACCCTTTAAGTCAGATAAGTGGGCTTACAAATCTTTCAAAGGGGCCATGCCCTACCTTTCATTTCCTCCCCGCCCCATTTTCTCCCCACATCAGAACGATTTTCAGAGGACCACTGTACAATCTTGCTACAAGAAACAAACCTTTTTCTGGGCCAAGGATGTCAGATCTGGCGGGAGGAGAGGGGTTCTATTCCTTGTAGCAAAGAATGATGGAGGCCTAAGGACTATACCTGTCTGAGGAAAAAGAAATTCCAAATGCTTACCCTGTCTCACATTCTTTCTGCTTTGGACCCAGGAAACTGGAAGGTGTCTCTGCACTTGCAGATCATGTATTTTCATGCAGATCCCAGTAGCCTCGGCATCGGCGCTGCCTCTTCACCTCCATTCAGATCTCAAAAGGGATGAGCTAAGGAACTGCAGGGGTAGCTGGTAGATCCCAACCTGGCCTATCGATGGGTGCTCTCACTCCAATATCCAGAGTTCGTGGTTTTGACAGATGCATCACTGATAGGTTCGCGGAGCCAGCTGGAAGTGGTGATTACAAGCCCCTGGACCTCAGTGGAGGGCCAGCTCCATATTAGCCTGCTGGAGCTTCAAGTCATCCACCAAAGGCATACCTTTTCTGCCATGTGGTAATGGAACAAACAGGGCAGAGTGAGCTCCTGGGACTTGTGCCAGAAGTTTCTAAGTCTCATGAGGTTCTAGACCAGCAGAACATTTTTGAGGACACTAACCACCTAGCTGGGTCAGTGAATGCTAGAGTGGACGCACTAAGCAGGCGTCATTTGAGAGATCCTCTACTTCGCAGTATGGTGCAAGACATTTTCGATCAGTGGGGAACGTCCTGGATAGATTTATTTGCCACGATCGAGAACGCACACTCTCAGCAATTTTTTCTTGCTGGAGTTTCCTCTAAATTATTGGCAACAAGAGAACCCGAGTGCCACCTGGGGCTTTGGGTAAGCCTATGAATAAAGAACAGTGGCCCCAAGACCATAGATATCACAACAAATGTACAAATACATCAAATGATTAATTTATTCAATCATATATATAAAAAGTAAAAACAATGTGATAATGAAGTGGCTGTGCGGTGAGAAACGAGCTCAGTGCTCTCATATAAGTGCTACACACATGTTACAATACATGACCAAGAGTGTGTATCAAATAAGAACAACATGACCCATTTTATTCTTATGTACGTACCATCAAATTGAGTTTGTAGAACTAGACAGAAATGTTTTGATCCTTTAGACAGATAGAAGTCTCAGGACACTAAGAATACATAGGCCCGAGAAAAATAAAGGATGGGCACTAACAGCCTGATTCATCAAGCCGAAATCGGCTCGCAAATGGCCAGATTCTCAGAATCTGGCCCTTTGCGAGCGCTATTTTTACATTTGGGATTCATCATCCCAAGTGCAAAAATCGGTAATAGCGATTTCGCTATTTTGCGAGGAATTACATTTAAGGAATCTCTATTTGAGATTCCTTAAATGCAATTCATCATCCATTTAAAAATTGCGATTTCGCAATTTCGGCCCGCTATTTACCGCGAGGTCAAACCTCGTGGTAAATAGCGAAAACGTAGAAAAATGCTTTTAAAAGCATTTTTCTAAGTTGCATGTTGCACACACACATGTCAGACATGTGTGTGCGCAACACCTGTTTCAATTTGCATTTAAGGGGTGCTACAGGGTGTCCTTTGGACACCCCTGGCACCCTTTAAATCGCTATCTTATTTGCGATTAGCTAATTGCTAATCGCAAATAAGGAATACTTTTGGCCCATAGGAATGAATGGGGAGTTACAGCCTGATTCATCATTCTCCCGTTTTGCGAGCCCCTAATAGCGATTCATAACGAATCGCTATTAAGGACTTGCAAAACGGGATTCATGTAGGAATTGCAATAAATATTGCGATTCCTACATGTTCCTTATGTGCGATTAGCTAATTGCTAATCGCTAATAAGGAATGTGTAGGAATCGCATTTCTTTATGCAATTCCTACATGAATCCCGTTTTGCAAGTCCTTAATAGCGATTTGTTATGAATCGCTATTAGGGGCTCGCAAAACGGGAGATTGATGAATCAGGCTGTAAGTCATCAAATATTGCCAGAGCTTTCCTTTCAAGCTGTATTGTCTGCTGTCCAGGAAGATCTCGCAGTACTCCTCTGCAGGCACTTTTACATTTAAGAAGTGGCCCACACTGCCCACTCACATTACTAGAGTCCCCGGTCCCCTACAGGACTACACCGGCAAGTTTTGATGACTTTGTAAGTCTCTAGAATCCTTGCAGAGGTGTAGCTGGATTGAGCCCATTGGTGTCTTCAGCAATCTTTGATTAGTGTCCATCCTCAATTTGTCTCGTGCTCATGTATTCTTAGAGTCCTGATGAGGATCCTTCTATCATTAGCAATAATATCACACAGTTGTGGCAATCCACTGTGCTAGTGTAGCTTTTTGGTGTGATGAAGCAGTGCCACAACAAGAACCATCAACATGAGGAAGTTTTAGGTAATAAAGTTGGTGACCAGGACAACTCCTGACGTTTTGTCTGGTTAACTGCCTCCTCACTCGAGAAAAAGTCCAAAACAGTATAATGCTGTTCATGTATATTTCAATCCCCGAGCAGGATCCAGTATCAAGGGGTCTTCATCAGGACATAGGATGCTCACTACTTCTAAATTGCACTGTGCAAGGACATAAAAGGGGGAAATTGCCCTGAACACCTTATGAATGGAAAATGAGCAAATAAGTGGGAAGGGATTTCTAATAGACCTTCCAAAGATCGGGCAAGTTCAGAAATTGAAGGACAAAAATCCACGCTGGCTCGTTGCAGGAGGTGAACATAGGCAGGGACTTGCATGATGCCAAACAGCCATATTTGCGAGCAAGCAAAATGAAGAAGTACTACCATACTTACCTAAGAATGGTGTGTAGAACAGTTTTACTTAAACAGCTGTGACCCACCGTCAGCCCTGAATACAGAACAAGCATTGGCATAGCCAATAGGTCTCGCTTTTGGGACCATATAAGTGTTTAGTTATGAAGCACAATATCCTTGGTGCAACAACATCAACTTGTGCTTGGCTAAACACTTATAAGGTCCCAAAGGCGAGATCGATTGGCTTTGCCAATGCTTTTTTTTTTAACTATGCTTATGAGCTTTATGCATGTTTACAGAGATGGAAACACTGTGAAAACATGAATAGCCTTTAAAGGAGCGAGTTTTCAGTTGTTCTGTGCATTTTAATTACTCTTAGATAAACAACAGTACTGCAGATAGTCCATTGGTAAGGAAGATTTTTCGCATTAGTAAGTTACATCTGCAAATTAGTTTTTTGCTCTCCCAAGTGGTATGTTGCAATGTTAGCAGGGGCCATGAACTGCTATCAGATTCTCAGCATAGCCTTGGCATAAAATGACTACAGGTGGCTCCTAAGCTCTCGAGAGCCTGGGGGTTCCTGGGCCCTCTGGGCGGACAGTCAGTCAGGTTTGTCTGGGAACTGTAAGTGTGGGAGAGAGCGACAAGTGGGCATAGTGAAAGAGGTGGGGGATAAGACAAAGAAAGAGAGAAGGGGGCAAGAGGAGGAGGAAGGGATATAAAGACGAGAGATGGAGAGAGGGGAAAAGATAGCGAGAGAAATAGAAGACAGACGAGGGAGAAAACAGAGGAAACAAATCTGAAGCTTACAGACGGAGAAACAGAACGAGAGGAGAGATAGAGAGAGAAATAAAAAAGACTGAGAAAACAAGGTAAATGTGACAAAAGAAAGATAAATGCGATATATTAGGGAAAATGCGAGATAAAAGGACAGAGCGTAACAGAACAAGCTGGCAAGAGAGGGAGATGTAGAGAGCAGGAGACCGTGAGGCAAATGGAGGAGAGTTAAATGGGGTGGTGGTATGAAATAGAGGGCAGAGGGAAGATACGAGTGGGGGAAGGAAGGCGGAAATCATGGAGATAGAACCGAGATAAAGTAAGACATAATTTAAAAACACGGAATTCCCTGTTCGCCGGACATGAAAGGGTGCCCGGAGAGAGGCGCTTAATTACCCATGACAACAAAGGAAAGGTAGGAAAGGCAGATAGGTGCGCGTGCACGCGCAGTGCACTCAAGCTTGTAGCCAGCCAGCAAACGCCTGGGTAGCACTTTCGAGATCCCCTTTACTTAAAGTCGAGCAACAGTGCATGCGCTGTTCTAGGCTCGACCTAAAAAGGAAAGTGAGTTTAAGTATATATACACAATGCATGCTCAGGAGACTATTTGGAAGCAAAAGAGTAGCTATTGGGAACGTACTGAGCTAAGCGACCAGGTGCGTACAGTAAACTGGCTATCTATCTCAATTAAAAAGTCAGGAAAACAATTCATTAAAAGGGTGTGCCCCCAGTGGTGGAACGTGTATGCAGCAGGACGATCAACCCTGTCAATGTGGAACGCTGGCCATGTGTGGCCATTTTTACTCTACTGCACAGATGCAAATGACACAATTTGTTATTTTTAATACAATATTCCGCACAGTGATTTTTTTACACATTTAATAGCTGCAACTGAAATCAATCAAACAGAAAATTTAGGCATAAACTATTTAGGGCAAATTATGAGTTTGTGTCTATTTGAAATTGTGTGTTTCTTTATTTTATCAGGGTGAGCCTGGAAGTTTAGGACCTATGGGTATGCCTGGACCATCCGTTCGTGGATCACCTGGACCTAAGGTAATCAATGCATGATTTTTCAGAAACAATCATTTGAATGATTTGCAGACTTCCCAAACTCACGATGGAAGACCACAATTATGCAATCAATACTTCTGGAAGGTAGTCATGAAGAAAGCAAGGTGTCATTTATATGCTACTTTTGTTTGCAAGAAAAAAGCTATGATCTACACTTTATTTGCAAATATCTGCATTGCCTATTTAGGGTAGCAATGTTTTGCTGTGCCTTACATTGCAAAGGTAAAATGACTGCCACTCGTTCATGATGTCTCATTCAGAACGATGAAAAAACAGCAGAGGTTGAAAGTATATCACCCCTGTGCCTCTTTTGAGCCAGTCTCACTGACAGTCAGTACAAAATGCCATTTAACTTTCATTTTTTTAATGCGTTTTTTTATTGGTGATATTTCAAAAGCAGTACCTTAGCTCTAAAGAGACTCAGAATACCGAGCAGAGCAACATGATATGGATACAGTAGCATATAAGTGCATTTAAATTGTGAACTAAGGATGGTAAGTATGTGAAAATACAAATGGGATCAGAAACACCATCATAAAGGGTGGCGGAGGAAGGGAAGGTCTGCAGTCTGGTATGGTAGAAAGAGTCTGAAGAGGTGGAATTTGATAGGTTTCTTGAATTGAAGCAATCAAGGAGCAGCTCTGATGTGCAAGGGAAAGTGTTAGTGTGTGGGAGACTTTTTTAGTTTTCAGCCTCGTAGTGTTGAAGCTAAAAAAAACATTGATTTTAGATATAAGATATTTAGGTTAAGATGTATTTAGGTTAAGACGAAGTCATAGCTCATACAACCGGCTTTAAATGTGCCCTGGCTGGGAGATGTAGCCAGAGAAGTTTTCTGGAGGTAAATGATATGTAATAAATCAAGTTGTTTCTTAAAGGATAAATTAGATTGATACAGAGGGACTCTGGAGGGCCAGTGAGTAGCGTGCTGCCTCTGTCCATTTGTGATAAGAGAAGGACCTAGACCAGGGAGCAATCGCTTGTAGGAGGTAGACGTAACTTACCTTTGTGCAGAAAGGCGGCTTGTGCTTTTTTCTTGGTATGATTCTTGAAGGACAGAGAGGGTTCAATGAGGAAGCCCAGGAGTTTAGCAGAGAATGAGAGACCGGGGAAGACCGGAGGATACTGGGGCCACACTGTTGAGCCTCATATGTGGGACTGAGAAGGGAAGATGTACATTGAGAGGTCTGTCCTAAATATGGTGGACCTCATGATGCACTGATGGTGACGGCCCTGTGTCACCAATGAATGCATGCAGATAAAGCAGCCAGGGGTACCATTGCTGCACCATCACTAGTTCCTACACATATAGGGTGAGCCCACAGCCAGTTTGGTACAGCTCCCACTTAGACAAACTGTAATTGAGACCTGATAATACCTTAGCAACAGCAGACATTGCAGAATCACACAAAAGCAACCAAAACACAGGCAATTGCAAATTTTGTAAGCAGAGATGAAAACCAAATCCCACGTGAGCATGTGATTAGTACTGAAATTTCACACATCTCCACTAAGGAGCAAGGGTCCTAGGGAAGGTTTAACGACCAACTACCAGATTTAATCCCCAATTCAACTGATACTCATTACAAACAAATCTGGTGGTCAAAAAAACGGAAGGGGAGCAAGAACCAATTAGTTACAACAAACAAGAGTGCAAACACCCAGCAAATATACACAGTGTAAAAGAGTAACATATAGGAGACAGAACTTAACGAAATAGTTGGATTTCCATCAACTACCAAGAGAGGTCAGTGTCATCACTTGGATATCCTTCTTTCCTACCACAGCACCTCTTGATCATGGAGGGGAACCATGTGATTCAGATTTCGTGCAGGTCAATGAAATGTCAACAAGAGGAAGTATAGAAAAGGAGAGTGAAAAGGATTGACCAATTTAGTCACCTACTTCAAGATTGCAAACAAAGGTTATTTATTGCCTGGGTGATGAATAATATAGGTGCAGTGCAAACCACATGGTTCCCCTCTATGATCAAGGGGTGCTGTGGTAGGAAGGAAGGATATCCAAGTGATGACACTGACCTCTCTTGGTAGTTGATGGAAATCCGACTATTTCGTTAAGGTCTGTCTCCTATATGTTGCTCTTTTACACTGTGTATATTTTGTTGGGTGTTTGCACTCTTGTTTGTTGTAACTAATCGGTTCTTGCTCCCGTTTTTTTGACCATCAGATTTATTAGTACTGAAATGCCATGATGGCTAACACATACAAGAAAGGAGCTGAACAAATACTTTTTAATAGAGACGGATTAGCCCTTCACGGAAAATTCTTCTCAGCTGAATAACTCGAGAGGGTAACACAACATACATTAACTTTAGATACCTCCCAATGAATTCTTGATGCTTGTTGTATGTTGTGTATCCAGCCTCAGCTGGCAACTTTGAGTGAACTTTATATAGACAGATGCACCTCTGAAATTAGGTTTAACACCTACCTCCATTGCAAATTCTGTAAGTGCACATTTTTTAACTCTGTTCTTGCGTGGCAATTTGCATGAAATTTAAGGGAAAAGAGTTCTTGAATGAAACATAAACTGTGTCAACTATGATGCTGATTTATTAACTGTTTAGAATGTTCTAAAGGTATTCCACATCTTCTCACTTTTTAATTTAACTTAGGCCATCTAATAGTAAATGTGCCTGTCTGTCATTCAGTACCTTTCGTGGTTTTGGGAATTTTTACCTAGTCATTTTTGAGATACAAGCAAAAATGGAACAGTTTATTACTCATGCCCGTGTGCTGTACCAAAAAAATGTATGATCTGGGGGAAGTTAAACACATATCACCACCTGAGAAAAGGAGTAGTAATTGTACCCAGCCCCTTCTGATTTAAAAGCCACCCACATTAGTCAATGACAGGGTTTAACTCTTTTCAGACCTCTTTTGTGGACCCACAATTGTAGCACTCTGTGCAAGGGAAAAGGAGGGTAAAAAACCACTGGGCAGCTCTGAGCTACCGAGGCACGCTTAATATCCCCGCCACCTTGCAGGGCAAACACACAGTACTTCTTACCACTTGCTCTGGCAGAGGCCAGACGAGCTTAAATGTGTCCCTTGGAAACCTTTGACTTGGTAGCTATGGCAAGGGAAATGTGTGCTATAAAATGCTCCGTTTGGTCCTTTTTCATCATTTACTCAGAGCGAGAAAGCCCCCAAATCTTAAAGAAGGCAGTTGTGCTTGTTCACTCTAACGAATTTGAGGTAGGTATTTACGGCCAGCAAAATATAGTAGAGCAATGTTTGTGTTTTTTTGGTCTCAGGCAGCACAGTATCAAACCATTACTTGAACTTGTCAGACATGCTGTTTCTGCCCCTTTTGATTTGTACAGGAAATGCCCCAAAATAGGGCTAGTAAATTAAAAAATTAAATTAAAAAATCCTATTTTCTCTTTGCTGTATGTTGTCCTGCCCGGGTCTGCCATGCATCTCCTGGCCTACCCAGACAGGGAAAATCAGTGGAGGTGGCACAGCCCTAAATATGGCTGGGCTATCGACACTGCGACCCAGAGGTCCTCTTAAGGAGATGGGGGGATTGCTAGTTTGGTGCCAAGAATTTTGCCAAACTCAGAATGATGCCCTCTCTTAGACAATGTGCCACATTGTCATCAAGCTGGTAGGTTAAACGCTCAGAATATAAGTGAATATTTCAATATGAAAGAACAAAAGTGTGCCATGCTAAAGTCCATATAACTACTGTCTTGTAAAGAACAAGCATTTGAAGTGTGTCCCTTTCTGTGTTTGTAGGGGGACATTGGACCTTCTGGACCACCAGGAGCTAACGGGGAACCTGGCAATTCAATAGTAGGCCCAAAGGTATGTGTATCACATGCTATTGTTTTACACCGAAAATATATTCTCATGGTGATAGGCTTTCTTTTATACTTCACTCTGATTAGGGAATAGCTGCCAGTGAGTTTATGAACATTATTGACAGCGACGGGGTATAGCTGTCTGAACTCCATGATAGGACATTTAAAAAAACGTTATAATAAAAGAGTCAATGCAAACTCCCAGAAGTTGTGACTGGCCTCTGAATAGCTACAGCATCTGAACATTCAGGTGATTGGGGTTCTGACCATCATGTTTTCCCAGGTCCAAATGCAACATCTCCTATGTTGTCTATCAGATTTTCTATTTTTAAAAGGTAATTTTTAAAGTTGTTTCCATATACTTGTTTTTACATTGTTTTTCAGTTTAATATCAACTATTTTCCTAGTAAATTAAATTTGAATGTAATTATGTTTATATTAGCTACAGTTGTACATAGCACTGTTCCCTCTTGGAATCATATGGATATGCTTCATACAAAAAAATTAAAAGAAACAAAACATAAAGATCGAATGAAAATGGTGACATTGGAGGAGTAAAATGAGGAGCTAAAAAGGTAGTAGTTACAGCCATAGAGTAGAAGATCTGAGAAAGTAGTTACATGAAATTCGATACACGTAAACAAATTCCGTGGAAAATGTTAGTTTATGGTTATAAACATATATGTTTTATTATGTTTCTGTATTGATAGGTCTAGGGAAGCCACTGTTGTAGATTGAGGCAAATGAGTTATTGCTATCTATGTATAGCAATTATGTCATCACACAGTCTTTCCATAGGTGAACTGTTATGTATATTATATCTTGAGTACTGATGTGTTACTGTTAAATGTGAGATAATTCTATCTCTGTTAGTGTTAGCTATATTGATTATTTTGTAATGCTTTTAGTTAAGTGTACAAATAAATACACACCCACTCTCTCTACCTGCCCTCCCCCGCCTCCCACATCCATGAATGAATTACCCGGTCCTTCTCAGAGGGGGCTTCCTAAAACAATTTTTGGGAAGACTAAACACCCGCTCTCAATGTGATGGATCTGAAATTGAAACATTTCCCACTCACATTTCACCAGAAATTAGGATGTGTGGTATTTCCCTACATTTTGTAAACCCAGTTGGTCCAGTAACTACATTTCTAATTGCTTCTACCAGGGGCGTAACAAACACCCCCGCAGCCCCCGCGGTGCGGGGGCGGGGGCCCAGTCTTCAGTGAGTGAAGGGCCCCCCCTCAGCTCTTCAGTAGGAGCTGTGAAAGAGAGGCTTGCTCGAAGGCAAACCCCTCTGTCTCTGAAGCAGCCTGCACGCGCTGACCCAGGACTGAAGAGAAACACTGTAACAACTTACATTGTTTCTCTTCAGTCAGAGCCAGGCCCGGAAAAAGGATGGGGGTGGGGGCTCCAGATGCAGCAATCTCCACATAGCAGTAACCCAGGTAGAACATGACCCCGGCTCGTGTCTGCACTAATTGATGGTAAGTGTAAAGATGTGGAAGAACTTTTTAGGTCTCGCCTAGACGAAAGCAAAAGCGAAGCTTTTGCTGTCTAGGGAGACAACTTATGTCGCCACTTTCCAGGGATTCCGGGGAATGTAGACTGCAGACTGTGACGAGCTTGTCCTCCTGGCGATTGTATCTCGTGAGCGCGCACGTCGCGTCGCCGTCCCTGCTATTCCCATGCACAGAAAGGCTCCCGCACGCATGCGCACATACACACACTGCATACACACACACACACACGCACCCCCCCTTTAACAGACACACGCGCAGACAGACACACGCACGCACAGACACACTACAACAGACACACGCGCACACCCCACCCCCACTCACCCCTCCTCCTCCGCAACACACTCACCTGTTCTGGCGGTGCTCGGCGTGCCTCTCGGGCGGCGGTTGCGCTTTGCGGGGCTCCTTTACCACATGAGAGCCCCGCCTTCTTCATGCGCCCGGCCGCTCTTCACCCGGTCCCCCATCTCGGGACCGGGACTCGATCAGGAGCCCTCGGGGCTCCTCGGACAGTGGCTTCTCTCTCGCGCCGCGATGGGGGCGGGACTTCCGGTTGGGGCCGCGCTGCGATTGGCCGGCTGCCCAACCGCTTCCGGGTCGTCGCAGGCAGCGCGGCGGCCCGGCGGGAAGCGGGAACTTGTTTTTTAGTGCTGCAGTAATACCAGGATCAGGGCGCAGACGGCATTCCGTGTTGTGTGGTAATAAGGCCGCTCGCACAAATTCAGCGGACCAGCCGTATATCTACGGCGGCCCCATGTCTACTTCGGTGCCATGCTGCCCTATTAAAGTCACCCCCCGCCACACACACATGGCTTACCACCCTGTCTTTCCAGCTTCCGCTCGCTTCCCCTGCCCCTCTGCCTATCCATGCCTCTCGCGCTCCTGCTCATTAGTTTCTTCTCCCTCCCTACCCGCTGTCTCACTCTCTTCTCCCTTTCTATCGCTGTTCCCCTCTCCCCCTTACGCTGTTTCCCTCGCATCTATCGCTCTCCACCTACCGCTCGAGTCCCCTCTTGCTTTCTACCGCACACTCTTCCTCTTTCACCGTGCCTCTCACCCTCTTTCTATCCATCCAGTCCCCTCGCCTCTGCATTGCTCCTTTCTACCATCATGTTCCCTCTAGCCCTTCTTTTCTAGCTCTCTCCCCTTCATCCCTTCCTCTGTGTTTCTCTTTCCTCCCCATATTCCATCCTCCTGTTCACCGTGCCTTCTCGTTCCTGCTTTAATTTGCAGCAATATTTTCCTCTGCCCCCCCACCCCTTCATTCGTCATTTTATCTTCCCTTGCGGTTAGTCGCTATACATTTATAGCTTTCTTCTTTACGTGTTCAGTACACACGTGCTCACATTTCTTTTGATTAATCTCAAGCTTTCCCTCTATGATTACAGCATTGTTCCAAGTCTGTAAGACACAAAGTTTCCTATTCATGGATTTTATTTGACAACCTATCTCTTTTTAAACAAGCATTTACAATGCCATAGGTCTCGCATTTGCGAATGTTTATGCTATTGGCATTGGAAATGACAATGCCTTTTATTTATTTGTTTTAAAAACCAACACATTAATAAAAGGCATTGTAATTAACAATGCCAATAGCTCAAACTGTAGTAAATGCGAGACCTATTGCATTGCAAATGCTTGTGTTTCTGAAAGTTGACACCTTTTTTTATTATTTTGACGGGTAACGCAAGCAATATTTGAATTGAAGGTGATTTTTAGGTTTCTGACTGTGCACTAGGAGGGGAAACAAGGTGTGTAGGTCAAATAGAACGTGGCTTGGCTGCACTCCCCCCCCCTCATGCCCTCAAATTAAGACCTGCGTTTTGGCACTGTTTAAAGGGTTCTCCAAACCGGTCCTGGAGGGCCGGATCCATGACAGATTTTTAAAATAACTACATGTATCTAAATGGGGATATACACAAAATCTGGCTTGGATCCGGCCCTCCAGGACCGGTTTGGAGACCCCACTCCCTTTTTCAACCAGTGATGGTCAGGCATCTCTTTGTCCTCAGCATGCGTTAGAATGCGCTCCTGGTGCTCATGAAGTATTTTTCTTGGGGGAGTCACATAGATGTAGAACGGCAACAGACCCCCTTGAAACGCAGTATTGTGCATATTGAAAAGCAAGCTGCCTGTAACCACAACAGTTAACCAGCTGATCTCGCTCACAAGTGTCTGGTGAATGATTTGACCCCTTTCACTTTTCAAACATGTAAAAAAACATGTTTATCGTGCAATGTTTGGTGACATACTTTCGTAGTCGTAAGTAATTGGGCTGCCACAGTTTCAAAGGTAAAATAATAGGTTAGTTCAGGGGCAGTTTTAGCTCGCCAAGGAGCTGAAATGTGGCTCTCTGCATGGATTTAATCCATTCTACTCGCGCCTGTGGTTAAGGACTACTAACCAGCACTGGCTGTGCATAGTTTCTTTTATTCTACCTGAAGCCAATCACTTTTATCACCTATTTACTAGTCAACTTGAGGTATCCAGTCAGTAGAGTCTGTTACTGCTGCGTGGGTGACGTCCAGACCGACGTGCTTCTAAGGCGTGGAAATCAATCCTCGTGTTAGCCATACAGAAGCACTACTGGCCAGCGGCAGGGAAACTCTCCCTGTTCAAATAACCTGATCCTAAAAGTGTGATGCTTATTTTGTGATCCGACCTAAGTACTATTATATTTATTTGCAAAATAAGGAATCAGAGGGGCTAACAGAATGACAAGCCTAATTAATATTCAGTAGGCAGAACGCAAATTATGATTCCCTCGGTTTGACTACCTGCACAGTGATGGTGGCCTGTGAGGGAAAGCATACCATTAGAGGTGTGCAAAACTTACTTCATTTGCTTATGTTTAATTACGAGAAATTTAGGAAAGATTACTCGAAATGCAAAACTGGCATTTAGAGCTATATTTTAATATGAAATGTGTCTTTATTTCCATTTTGGGCAAAAGGACATATTTGGTGCTAAAAAAATTGTGAGAAAAAATGCAAGTGCTGCAAACAGCAGTGACTTGCATTCTTGTTGCTCTCATAGTTCTCATGCGTTCGCACCAAATGTTTCTCGCAAACTGCATGTAATTACGTACCGTGGAGTAATAGCATAATTTCTAGAATTTTGAATAACAAGCATAGCATAAAATTACTGAAATTATGTGATATTACACTCGCATAACAAAATTTAACAATTTTTCAAAGCAGCCCGAGTTCCTTTAAGAAATGCGACTGCTTTAATAAAAGTATGTTGTCCAATTTTGAAAAGATTCAGTGAGAGTGAGCCTGGGCCTCTGCCTACTGCCACCATGATTCGCAAAGGGGACAAGGATCCACAGAGGACGACCCATTTGCTTTGGAAATCAGTTACTATGACTTAGGAGTCAGTAACTTGTCAGTGGTTTGACCAGAATTAGTGTTGGAAACTATTGATACCTAGGTTACTGATTCGCTGTTTGGAATGGATGCCTGAGACCCGCCCCTTTAAAATTTCAAATCTGTAATCATTCCTAAAAACATTTCTGAACTGCTAAATGGGTTTAGAAAATCAGAAATATGTTTTTAACAGTCGCGAGCCCTCTGGTTTGTGAAATAGGGGGTTTTCAACCAGTAAAAACCTTTATATAGCTGGCTCATAATGCCTTTAAAAATATGGATACTAAATATGTGATTTTAAATTCTTGTGAGAAGCTACTAGTCCCCAGGTTGTTTCTCCCATCTTGTGGTTTGAAAGCATTTCTTTTCAACTAAGGGATCTGAGGTGCAGGGAGAATGCTGGCTTAAGGGACTTGTCCTGAATCCCAGCAATTCGGCCATATTCCGCTTTCCTTAATAGACATGTAGACATCAGGCATTATCATGGCTGTCAATGGGGAGCACCTCATTTTAGGTCATCTGCACTTAAGGGGCTAGCTGTTGTACTAAACACACATCATTTCATAGGGTTTTTGCATTACTATTCTCCAAGCAGCATGAGTTAAGAGCTTTTTTTATAGTGAAATAGAAATTCAGTGAAGCCATATATTTACATTTTTACCTTCATTGTTTTGTAAGGCTCCCCTAAGATGAGTAAAAGATATTTTGGAGAGATCTGTGACCCTGGTGATTGGTAGCACCTCAACCAGGTTCAGATATACATCTTTTCAATTGCTAGTTGTGTTTTACTTCAGCATTAAGATTGTGTAAAAACTGCTGTGTAACAGTGTAATTTCAGTGTGGATAACAAAATCCAGCATTCCCCTGATATCACAGGTACAGAAGTAGTGTGGCTTGCTTAGCAGTAAATAGATAAATATGTATACCCTTTAAATGAAACTTTCTCGTGAGTCAAAATGAATGCTTTAAAATAAGTCTGTAGATATTTTTGTCCTCTCAGTGCAGTTGATGTCGGGGAGTACAGTGCAGGTAGGTATTTTGAATAATAATACGTCTAATCTAAGCAGCACTTTTGCTACACTAGGCCTCTCCAATCATTGTAGACATTGGTCCTGTGAATTATGTTGCCCTGGAACGAGACGATTGAAGTCCTGGGCCTGTCCTTTTCCTGCCATGAGATGTAGAATCTAAATCTTGACCAGAAACCTGAAAACTAGCCATCAGACTCAATACAGATATTTTCCCAATGAAAGAAAGAACCAACTGTAGGGGGAAAGCATTCTAGTGCATTACACTGCCATCAAGATGATGGTAACTTGTGGGTGAACAAAAAGGGAAAGGGCTGCTAGGGGTTCAGTTAGTGACAGAAACACTCCTATCTGAGCTTCTCGGACACTCTCTCATCCCCACTTCCCACCTCCATACTGAATCACCTGTAACAACTGTGTTAGACACTACCAGGTTATGTCCTTTCTCCGGGTTCCGTGTGTGACCTTAAAGGGTGATACTTGTGTAAAACAGTCTTACCCCTCTTTAAAAAACTCTGCATTCAAAAATGTTAACTCATGGCCTTCTCAGAAGTCTACTTTGTCTCGGCTTGGCATTACTGGACATGAGCTTCAATACCCCATCCATGAGGCTGGGGGATGTTCAAGTCGATTTTCAAAACCACTCCTTAACACAATCAGATTGGAAAAAAATGCAAAATATGTTTGTTTTTCATCATAACCAGAGTAGAATGATGCTACCAAACCCTACAAGCCCTTCCCTCTCCACACACACATTGAGTGTTGCTCTTCACAGAGATTGTTGTACTATGTAGAAGGAATCTTTTAGAATAGTGCTGCCTCGGGGCGTTACGGCACCTGATATCACCTCATACTACATGGTGGCACAGGTCATGATAATAAATAAGTGATGGTATGATACCAGAAAACCCGGCTTATGCATCAGAAAATGGGCCAGGCAGGGAACACTGCTGCGGCATCTCCTCTATGGAGGGATTTCTTTCCCTTCTCTTCCACCTGCTACTAAGTGGACTTCAAACATAGTACAAAACAACCAAAGCACTGGGGTCAAAACATTACCTTACCAAGGAAGCACCTTTATGGCCCGGAGACTGTCTCCGACACGTGGCGGAACTTTGGGGGTTCTGACAATAAGGCACCATAGGGATATCCAAACTGGCGATGCCATGGCCAGAACATTAATAAAGTCCTTTGCGACACTACAGTAAGAATTTGAACTACATTGCTCCTAATTTTTCAAATACTTACATTTGTGACATGCGCTGTGGATCTAGATTAGGAGCATCGACATAATTTACGATTCACCAGGGGTTGCTGCTCTGACCACTGGCTTGACCCTTGAGACCCCCGGCACTGCCTGTGTACACCCCAGGCCTCAGAGGTAGCAAAATCAGTGCCAGGAGTGCTGGGGCAGCTCATCTTCATGAAGGTCGGTTGGGTCTCAACTCTCCTTGTTTTCTTACAGTTTTTTTTTATTTTACTAATGGTGAATAATATTTCATAATTAACTATTAGGGTTATAGAAAATGGAGTACAAATAGCAGTTATATGACAGCTGAGGTAAGGCAAAAAACATTCTTTTAAATGCATGTTGTGTGCGTTTATGTAAGAGAGTGTGTGTATGTGTAAGTGGAAGTGAAGGTCAAAGGGCATTTGATGTCACTTCCGCTACCCATGGCATGTTGGGATATTGGCGTCCATGATTAGGGGCGACATGAAGACCTCCATAACTTTGGCCCTTTAGAAGCTAAACTCCCAACAGAAGAGTTCCAGATGCATACATTCTTGCAAATCTATTGAACATTGGTGAATAACCTTCTTGACACTTTTCCCCACCTCCATGAGGGGAGGGAGAGAGATCTAGGTACACTCTGTGAAAGCCATTGGAGGGAGGCATGTGCCTCACTGGGAATCTGTCTTCGCATCACATTTTACCATCATCCAACTAAATGACTTTCATTGTTCATACCTTACCCAATAGAAATAGTGGGAAATGGGTGTGATGAGCTCACCGCATAGCCACACATGGGGGTTTTATACATAGGGTCTTGGGTTGTGGGGTAGTTGCTTAAGGTTTGAAGAGGTGTTGGGCTGGCCGCATCCCAAGTACCCTAATTTCTATTGATCTAGATAGAAACCGTTACAAACTCAGACTATTACTAATTGGTCTCTTGGTTGCAAAGATTGACTTTGCTCAAAACTGGACAGATGTTGACCCTCCTTCATTGGAGCTTTGGAAGAGGGGTGTTCATTATTACATGAATCTGGAAAGGCCAGTCTATATGGCAAGGGGTGACCCTAAAATCTGGAATAAATGGGCTCCTTATAGAGGAAGCGGACTGGGATCTCCGCCCACAACAAGTGGATGTTGAAACGCAGTGGCGTAACAATAGCCCCTTCGGCCCCCACAATGCGGGGGGCTCTGAGCTCCAGGGAGGTCACACCAGCACAGTGTTGCACTGTGAGCTCCAGAATGGGTCTGGAATGTGGGGGGCCCCTCCAGGTACTTTGCAGGGGGGCCTCATTAAGTTTCTACAGCTTATTTAAAATGTTCCCTTAGCTAGTTCAGTATCAATTAATAATTCATCTTTCCTGTTTCATGCACTTAGGTATCCATAAAATATTTTAAACTGCACAGTAATGATAAAATCCTGTAAAAATCTTCCTTTTTTTCTGATTCCTTTTTATTGAGTTTGTGTAATTGTGTTTCTTTGTTTCACAGTATGTGCATTTTAATTGGTCACTTTGCTGTTTATGGCTAGAAAGAAATTCCCAAGTGGAGCTTTTGGGCAGTTTTTAGTTCCACTCGCCTTGTTTTATATTTTGTATTACTGCACTATGTTGTGGTAAATTTCTGGTTCCTGGAAGTGGCCATATTGAATTCCTCACTAGAACACAGGTGGTAACTGACGCTGTGACGTCACTGAGAGGATTCCACATGCATGACTGTTGATGATTCCCCAATAGCAACACACAAAAGGTGCAAACAAGACATGTCAGTCTGAGCACGTCCATGCCACAGTATCACCTTAGAGCCTTTCCAGTTAGGCCTGGTTCCTGCGGCTACTGGATTCATAATACATTGAAGACCTTAAGACAAAAGATTCAAGAAAATATATTAAAACCTAAAGAAAAGATTAAACAAAATGCTGCGGTTCATCGAACTCCCTTTCATGTACAGGCCAAGAGACAAGGTGTGGCTTTTTATACGAATCCTTCCATCAGTCTTCAAATAAGTTCATGGGCTTTCAGGGCTCAGTTTCAGTTGCATATTTCTCATCTCAGTAACTCCACAATAGAGATAGACTGCGACCTTCTCAGAGCACAATATCTGATTAGAAATACTTCTTTTATTGAGCGAACTTATGCAGGTTAGAGTTCACCTAAGAAACTAAGATGAGCACTTTCGTACTAAAAAGATTTAGTGAAGGGTTAGAAGGAGGGATTGGCTACCAAATACACAATTGCTCTGTTTGAAAGAATACCATTAAAAGTTGCAATATTGTTTAATACTTTTTTGATAACCACTTTCATTGGCACTGTAATGTTTGTTTTTGGAGTTACATGTATTGATAAACTCTGCATCAGAAAAGGGCATTCCTTTCTAAGAAAGCCTTAAATATATAGTGTGGATTTCTTCTGTGTTGTACTATTGGGAAAAACATTTTGAAACTCACAGAACTGATCATTGCCCCATCCCAACATCCTCATATAGTGCCTGGGAGGTCCAAGGTTACAGTCAAAGGGTTTAGGGGATCTAAGTTTGAGCCATATCCTGTTGCTAGCATTTCAAAAATGTATCATGGTGCTCAATACGTGCCCCAGCTTTGAGTACCCTTGGGATACACACGCAAGATTGTACCAATAATTGCTAATGCAGAGACATCCATTGTAATGTTAGTTTTCTCCCTCAGACAGGAGCTCCCTCTCTCCTACAGGGTTTGCCAAGCTTGGGTTTTCTCTCTTTGATTATATTTTTGAATCTCCTTTTGAATCTGTCTTAAAATGGAGGCTGCACATGTGATGAACCAAACCTTTGGGGTCTGGTGACAGAGTACCTCACGAAACAAGGATTCCTGAGGCGGGGGAGTCAAGTGATTCTAGTAGTAACAGCAACTGCAGCAAAACCCTTTGAAACGTTTTACTCAAGGATGGATTTTAAACAAGTAGATTGAATTGAATTGAATTGTATTTGAATTTGTAGTGCGCACAGCTACCGTAGGGGTTTCTCGGGGCCTGCCCGGTAGGAACGCTGAGATCTAGCAAGGAGGAATATAAGAGTTGAAGAACCAAGTCTTTAAGCTTATGCGGAATACACCAAAAACGGTTTCCTCACACAGTGAGATAGTTAGAGTTCCACAGGGTTGGTTCTAAATAAGAAAATGACTGGCCACGCATGCTAGAGAGTTTGAATTTCAGGACAGAGAATCTCACCTGGTGGGCGGAGCGCAGAAGACGAGATTGTTGGTAGCGTTGAACTAGCTTTTGCAAATATTTGGGGGCCACTCCAATTTTAATTTTAAACATGTAGCATAGGGCTTTACATTTTATTCGGTTCTCCACCATCATCCAATGAAGGCTACGAAGGAAGCTGGTGAATGATGAAGATTTAGGCACTTGCCACAGTAATCTAGTAGCCACATTTGAAACCACTTGAAGTCTTTGGATTATAGCTTTATTGGAGCCCAGATAGAGAACATTGCTGTAGTCCAGCCTAGAAGTGCCCAGTGCATGGACTACCATTTTCTGGGAAGAGACGGGAATCATCCATAAAAACATGTTCAGCCATTTTAAAATAGTAAAGCAGATAGCGGATATCTTGGTAACTTGTTGTTTCATAGAGAAATGAATATCTTGGTAACTTCTTGTTTCATACAGAGATGCTCGTCAATAATGAAACCCAAATTGCGAACGTGGTGTACCGGCAAGGGCAGCGCACCCATTTCGGAGGGCCAATGCTGAGGACCCCAAAGATCATGTTTTTTCCCTTAAATCTTAACTTCAGTCTTTTCATTGTTCAGTTTGAGTAGATTGTTTTGCATCCAAGATGTGACTTTACTCAAACCTGACTGAAGAGCAGAGGGGTCCGACCCCTTAACAGAGGAAAGGGAAAAAATGATCTGAGTGTCATCAGCATCGGAGAAGAGGGAGAGATCAGCCTCTTCCACAACATCTGCCAGAGGACGGACATACACATTAAACAGCAGTGGGCTCAGCACCGAACATTGAGCACTCCATAAGGGGAAAGATAAGAGTTAAAATTAGCTGGTGCAGAGAAAACCTGGAAGGTTCGATCAGCAAGAAAAGATCTGATCCACTGCAAGGCTAAACCGGCTAAGCCCACAGCCTGCAAGGCTCTCAACATGGCGGAGTGAGACACAGTGTCGAAAGCGATGCTAAGGTCAAGTAAGATAAGGGCCGCTGTTTCACCCAAATCTAACCGGTGCCTCATCATTTCCGTGACTCCAAGAAGAGTTGATTTGGTAGAGAAACCAGCTCTAAAACCTGATTGAGAGGTGTGGAGAAAGTTCTGATATTCCACATAAGCGGTCAGCTGATCGTTTATATACTTTTACCAGAATTTTAGAGAATGGGAGAAGCAGCGAGATGAGATGAAAGTTAGATGGCTTGGTGGGGTCAGCATTGACTTTCTCCAGAAGAGGGAGCACCATAGCATATTTCCATTCCCGCCGCACTATGCCCTCTAATAACGAGGCATTAAGGAGGTTCATAATTATCGAGAGTATGGGTACGTCCAGCTGTTTAATCACATGAAAGGGGAGTAAGTCACGGGGGAACCCAATTTCATGTTTGTCAAGAGGTGGCCAAAGGAACTAGGTTCCAAGAGGGTCCAAGTTTCCAATATATTGGAGGAAATGTTATTAACGTGTGATCCAAGCCCCACCGACTCAGGGGTGACAGTAGTAGTGGTCTCGGTGTCTGGTGGAATATTTTGAGAGTATTGATAGCAAGTATGATGGGACCCCCTCAAAAGGTTAAATGTGGCCAAGGAACAGAGGGGAAGAAAAAAACATCACTACGAAAAAATTGTTCCAACACAGGCCATAATCTTCAAATACTGGTATACATCCTATTCTTAATCTAAACTAGGTGACAGATACATGACAATCATTTTTATTTTTTTCACAAATATAAAGTTTTTTATTTTCAATTTGTCAATAATTTTATATTCTTCATTATTTTTTAATTTATAATAGAGACATTTCATCACAAATACAATTTATAAATATTCACATAGTTCTTGACAAGGAAGAAAAAATATAATGTAACTATAAATATATACAGAAAATAACACAATATACTTCAAGTAAATAAACCCCTGGTATCATGCACTCAATCACAAAATACTACCACACTCACACCCATTCTTCATTCGAAACCACAGCATCTGAAGAAAAAGGGGGAACTGAATCTTAATTGGCAGAACCGTCACGCCAATTGGTAGGTCTCAAAACCCAGTATGAGACACCGCACTAGGTCGACGCGCGTTTCGGCGGCTCAAGGCCACCTTCCTCAGGACCTCTTTCAAGCAGTCTAATCCAAAATTCCAAGGGACGATTAAAAACAAATTGTTGTTCCTAGTCCATGAACCATGATATCATGAGAGTAAACCATGTTAAGTGATTGATTGAAAAAATCGTACTTAAGAAACCACAATCTAAGGCGGCGAGGGAGAGAGTCTTTAGCGCTGAGTCGATTATTTGTAAAAATCGTGCCTAATCTTCAGCAAGGCAGTATACCCAAAGGTATTCAACTTTTAAACAAGTTAGTGGATCCTGTTCCATGTGTTGAATTAAAATAATGTGCCAAGTCGTATTCAATTGGTGAGGGCAAAGGTAACTTCCTCTATCCGTCGATAACTCAAATATTGCACGTAGTGCAGACCGATACTCTCCCCTGCCTGGTATTCTCGTTGTGCAGAGTGTATTTGTTCAACTTTATCAGTAAAGTAGAGGGCGAGTTCTTCATATTGGGCGCCAGTAAGAGCAAGGGGGTAGTCTGAGTTTTCATGCCAGATAGTTATTTTACCACCTTAATAGCGTTTTGGATCGATTTTGGGCTTGAGAGATTTTATGTGTAAAGAACTCCACTCGTGCTACTTAGCAAAGAATGTGGTGTTCCTTACAGGCTTTTTTATATGCCACTTTATCTTCGTTATGATAATGTTTCCTACAACTTCTTTCTAGGATTATACACTTAGATTTTTCACTCTTCAGCTCCTTTGAGAACCAGGGAGCTGGTGGCAGTTGTCTTTTAATGCGCCTGTTCGATTGAGGGAAGCAGGTGTCTATTGCTTGAGCTATCCATTTATGGATGGAACTAAGATCAGTAATAGTAATCTGTTCTACAGCTGGTTTACTGTCTTCTAAAAGTTTGTTTAGAGCCTTGACTTTACGCTTAGCCCAATTTATCCTCTTTTGTTCAGGCTCCAGGCCGGTCACAGGAGGAGAAAAAATCAACTTTCAATGAGAAAGCTACAGCAAAATTATGGGACCAAATTATGGAAAGAGCAGGAACACGGCTAAGATCAGGTAGATTGGAAAAAATAGGATCTAGCAAATGACCCGCTATATGGGTCGGACCTGAGGTGCAGAGACGAAAGATTATTGCTTCTAAATCAGCAATGAGTGACGAACTCTTAGAACAATTTGGATTGTCTAAGTGCAAGTTCATATCGACCAGGATGGTAAAATTTGCAGCCTTCAAGATATGAGGGCCTGCTTGATCGGGTAAAGAAAGTGCCCACAGCCCAGCCGGGCTGGGAGGGCGGTTTTTTAGAAAGACCAAAAAAGGGAAATTAGGCATCAGTGCGATTTTGAATAACACGGTTTCACAATCCGTGACACAAAAGTCATCTGTTCTACATGTTAAAGAGCTTTTGTGAATAATAGCTATGGCGCCCCCCATCTTCAACTTCCTATCTTTCCTTATAACGGAGTAGTTGGGTGGAAGTGTTGCTGCCACATCAGGGTCCGAGCTTTCCTGTAACCACATTTCTGTTAAAAAGACAGCGGCCGGTTGATTATTAGTCAGGAGATCGAAGATGTTGTTTTGATGGTTAGATAGAAATCGACAATTAATATTATAAAATGTAAAATCTGTATGAGATGGGGGTGTACCTATAGGTGTCGCCCTGTTAGGTAGCCCTACCGGGTTAGATTGTCCTGTCCACTGAGAGTGTGACGAACACTAGTGTTGAAATCCCTGCTATGAATGGACTCAGTGGAATAAATCAAACAATACTGGCAGTCAGTGTGGGGTTCGTCTGCTTTTAAAATATTGCATTTGGGGGGAAAAGCCTGGCGCAACTCGGTCAGTTGCTTGGTTGAATAAACTAGTCTCGTTATTATATTTGGTCCAGGGGTCATGGCCTCTGGTCACGGTCGGGCGTGGAGGGGCGCAGATGGGCTTGCCTTTGGTGCGCCATTGATGCACCCACTGCGCGTGGCCATTAAGTAGGGGCCGAGGCGTGACGCAGTGTGAGAAGACTAAAGCGCTAACCGGCAGTGACGTCAGGCACCGCAAAATGGCCTCCCGAGGACAGGAGCGTCGTAAGTTAAAGTGCTAATAGTATCACGTAGATGTAAAACAAAAATCAGTAAAACTCATTGAAATCATATACGTTTATCAGCATAAAAAGTAATAAAAGCAGTGCATGAAAAGTATGTAGGCAGTTTTAAACGTAGATAGCCTACCAAGATCCAAGATCCAAACATTAGGCATTTTTCTGCCTATAAATCTGCCTTTATTCCTCAAAACTATGAACCATATCAAGGACTGAAAATCCCTATAGGGTATCAACAACATCAAGCATGGTTTGAGGGGAATTTACCTCATGTGGTGGACGCTGTAAGAATGAGTCCTTCAGGACTTCCTGGTGGTATCTGGCCCATATTGGCTGGTTATATTTCTCATCCATATGCAAGAATGGCCTAGTACTAAGATATTTGTTAGCTGAATTAATGACTATATCTAGATGACTTCAACAATATGTGCTACAAATGATAGGCACATGCTCCACTGCAGACAAGCAATCCACAGACTGTTAATATGATTATGGGCAAAGCACTCACAAAGTGAGATGAATCCCATTTTGGGTTGCTTACAAAACAAATCAATTGGAAATGACCTGTCCCCACGCAACAGCCAAACATAAGCTCAGAATGTTAACTATGTGTGTTCCTCTTGGTGTGCTACGACCCGCAGAGAATTTTACTACATGGCAAACTATAATTGTAAGTGTAAATATACTTCTACGCATCGACAGCATATGCTGTCATTGATCATTGGAAACCTTTGTCTTTATCTGGCTACCCAGCAGATTTGAATGTTCTGTAACAATCATCATACTTTCTTGGCAGGGTGCATCCACCATCCTGCCCAAGCATCTGGGGACTCTGGTAGGACACACCTGTCAGGACCAGCCATTGAGAGAGTCTTTGCTTCAATGATATTCACTAACAGGGCTAATTCATAAAGGAGCCAATTCACACAGACATCTTTAAGTATGTGAAGTAAGACTCATGTAGTGTTAGTTCACATACTAACCAAATGCAATTCACTAAGTTGCAGGTTGAGTATTTGCCTGTCCTGTACCACAGACACATAATGACACACAGCAAAAATATATGTGACATCTGCTTGCAACCTCTTACAGTAAGTACATTGAGAAGCAGTTGGAGCACACAGTGTGGGCCTTTCTTATGTGCTTCCAATAATATTGTTTGGCGGTGTGATTGATTTTCTTTACATAGCACAGGCTGAGATTTCCACCTAAGCTTAGTAGAAAGGTTTTAGGTGGTGTGCACATAAAATGTACCCAGAAAATTACTTGTGGTAATGTTGTGGTTATATTTTCAATTGTGTGTGCTCTCACCCTTCAAGAGAGGGCATGGGGTAATGTACTACTACTACTTCATAGTGTATTTGTGCTGTATGGTACATAAGGTATTCATGCATACATTGTTATTCTCCACTGTGGTGTTTGCTATCATTTGTTTATTAACAAGATCCCAGTCGTGTTTGCTATTATTCTGCCATCAGCATCTAAATGTTTCCAGCAGCTTAGATTGACATAGTTGTTCAAGTGGTGCCTGTATGGCTTTAGGATCCAGAAGAGGTAGTACCTCTTCAATTTCACCTGACACCTCTGTAGAGTATTTTCTTCTATAACTCCCTTATGGTCCCTGTAGCTGTACTTGTAAGCTCTGACTATGGGTTGTGTAGAGTGGCCCGTTAAAAACGTTCTACTCTATTCATCCTTCTTATATTATTAAACACAGTACTTGCTGAGTGAGAACCATTACTACAACTTTATTTTTTTTAACGATTTCTTCAATCCAAGGATATAGATATATAGGATATAGCAAATTCATTTATACAACACTTGTGTGTTCCCAACTTGGCCACAAATTCAAGCAGTAATCAGATGCAGTTCATGCAATAATTATTTCTGACTTTCATCTCTTATTTGATGCTAAGAGCATAATGGTTCCACTGCAGTATATCTGTAGAAAATAGAAACCAGATCAAAACCTAGTCTGTTGCATCAAATAGTTTTCACAGATCGCTTACAAAGGTTAGGCAGAAGGGTCTACCTAATCATACTCCAAACATGAGTGCTGTCCTGATGCAGAGCATTTCAAGAACACATGCAGGCTCTTCCATTCTACTAGAACTGTGGTCTGTAAACTCTCCTTTTATGTAGGTCAGGTAGAGAGCAGAGAGATGGAAAAGAGAATTTGTTGTTGTGCTTACTGTGGGGGTTAAACTATATTGCATTCCTCCCATTTCACAATGAAATCCCCAAATACAAGTAGGCAGTGACCATTCTTCTAACTCACTCACTAATGTGCCTCATGATGGTGCTTTATAACACCTGCAGTGACCACGTTATGCAAAAGATCGTACAAGGATTTGCACTGCATACCTAATAATCAATGGTGTTCTCTTTGCAAAATGACAGTTGTCTTTATGTTCATGTCCTAACTGTTTTGATCAATTTCTACTGTCTAGGGCCCACAGGGTGCTCCCGGACCACCAGGGCCCATAGGACCTAAAGGAGAAGGCTTTCCTGGTTCAATGGTAAGCAATGCAATTAAGTTTTGTATCCCAACCAACCACCCTAATATCAGATCATGTATTTGTAAAAAATGTTCTACAGAAAAGCCCACTTCTTGAATGATAGAAATCTGTAAAAAGTGTAATCATGCCAAAATGAAGACTGATATCCAGAAAAAACATTTTACAATTGCATTTACTCATGTGTAGCATAAATAACTAAATGACTGTTGTCTTAAGAAAGTGCTTTGTAACTGGTTTATAAAACTCTGTACAGAAAATCTGGTGACCCAAATGGACAATGATATAATAATCCAAAGCATTTTATCTTCTGTGGGGATGGGAACAGACTCACTGAGACAGGAACTATGGGTAACGCGGGTTTTATTGACTTGAACACTCTTCTGCGCTGTTTTACTCTTCGGTAATAAGGAAGGGGGAGGTCACTGTCCGATTCTGCTCCGGTTCTTCTTCTCTCCCGGTGTCTTCTGGGACTTGGAGTCCGGAAGGAAGGCGTGTCTTCTTCCAGCTCGGTGTTCACGTAGGGGACATGAAGGAGAAAACGGGACAGGTCTTAGTCCGGGTGTCAACAGATTATACAGTGATTCAGGGAAAGGGAGTGAGGGACACACGTGCTCAGCAAGAACCCTCTAACCGAAAGTGAATGGCGATGCGGTGATGGGGAAAGGGTAGTGCACTGGATATCCATGTGAACGCCTCAAGGAGGTTTAGCCCACTTACATCCCGCCCAGCCCGCAAAGCGTGACCGTACCTGCGAGAGCCACACTTCCCTTGAAGTGTGGCTGGGCGAAGCGCCTTCTCGTTGGCCTCCTGGCTTGTCGCTGCAGTCATCTGCTCTCCCTCCCGTCTCTCCTCCGATCCACTCCTTGTTCTCCTCGATGGTCCTGGCAGCTCTGCCATTCCCGCTCTCTGCCTCCGATCTTCCTCCTCCTGCCGTGACTCCTGGCTCGCCTCCGATGTTCTCTTCTCCTCTCCTCCACTCCTCGCCATCGCACTCCTCGCCTTTCCAATCTCCAGACCTCCACTCCTCGCCGTCGCACTCCTCGCTTCTCCAAACTCCTCCTCCGCCTCCGGGTGATGAACACACCTGTGCGTGGGTCTCGCAGGTTTTTACCTTGTGTTTGTGGGTGGGGCTTGCCTCGGGATCCGCCCAATTAAAGTAACAGTGTTCCTCAGGGTGGTTGTACTCGAGTCCTGGTGTGACACCCTCGTCTACCTTCCAGTTTTCGGGCTGCTGTTTGGAGAAAGGCAAAAGGTCATTGTCTTTCATGTCGTCGTCCGCGTCTCCCCCGTCACATCTTCCTATATCATAAGTAAGACAATAACGAATTAGGGACTTCATTCTGAGATTCCTTCATGAAACAACTTTCAGGCCTTGAGATCTGTAGAGGACCATACAAAAACTGTGTTTCACAAAGCAGTCAAATGGCAGCACGCTCTGATAACTGGTGCATCCGTTGAAGGTTGACCAAACCTCCTAGCAATTTATATACACACACACACATACATATATATATACATATATATATATATATATATAATTTGAAGGCATTAGAGGCAGCCCCACGAGGGGAATTTTTTTGGAGCACTGCAATGACCAGAAGGCCTTGCCAAATGGCACGCCCACTGAGGCAGGTGTTTGAAATATCTACTAACGTGCGCTTTGAAAAACTGTCCTCTAATCTCCTTTGAACTTTGCCTCTGATGAAAGGATTGAGGAAATCCTGAAACGCGCCAGGCTGACATTAACCTTTGAAGACTGCAGCTGTGTGTTTTTCTGCTGGCAAGCTGTGAAATGGATGCAAATTTTCAGTGCCGATTAAACTTCTTGTGGCTTTACTTCGTCTTTGGGGCTTACCTGCTTTGTTGGAGATATATATATATATATATATATATATATATATATATATATATATATATATATATATTCACACGCTGGTTCCAGGTTACCCGGCCATTGAGCGCTCGTTGTGGGTGCGTAACCCTACGGCAGAACCACGCCGTTATATATTTCACGCTTTTTCGCTGTCACACGAAAAAATTGGGCGCACTCCCTCTGAATTCCACAGTTTGATTTATTATAATCTTTTTAGCATGAAAGCAAAACGATCTACGCGTTTCGATGCTACAAGCATCTTGCTCACGATCAACTTCTCATATTTTTTTCAAAACATTTAAAGCAATCAAGGGTTTGATGTTACATCACTTCCTGTTTCTCTCTGCTAGGCATTGTGGATATTGTGGTTTTTTATATAAAAAGAGTCTTTGGGTAGATTTGTACCGTTCATTTAACACAGAAAATAATAACCCCTTATTTTCAGTATTGAACTCTTTCCATGTCTTAAGGACAAGTGACATTTTTCTTTTTATTGTGTGATTTTCTACTCTTTGTTGGTGTCTTTAACCATCAAATTCCTTGATTTCATTTCTAATCCCTCTAGTGGGATATATCAACTCCCTCCTTAATCCCAAAGATGACGACACAGCTTACGAGTTTGTTGATGTTTTTTCTTTATTCACTGGCCAACAGTAGGTGGATGATCAGTTCTTCGTGGGGTTCTGGGAGGCAAAGAAAGGTAAGGCAGTGAAGAATGTGACTTTGTCCAGGTGGATAATCGTTTGCGCTAAGATCTGCTAAATGATGGCCAAGAAAGCAGCCTCCAGAAGGATTAAGGGCCCATTCCACAAGGTCTAAGGTTGCTACCACTGGTTCGGCATGTGGATTGACTGTTTTAAATATTTGTCAGGATGCAATGTGGGCATCAGTGCACATGTTCACAAATTCAAACTGTATTGACCATCGCAGGTAAAATACGAGTGGTTCCTGGTCCCACTCTTGGAATGTGTGGAAGATGATTGGTAAGTATTATTGGCAGTAAAACATGCAGCAAAACATGCACAATTCTCCGTCTAGCTGTGTAGAAAGAGAGAGAGATTGATTGTTTTTTAGCAACCGCCTTTCACAAGCAGAGAAAGACTATGGGTGGACACTTGAACTGTTGAAGTGGTGCCAAAGAAGCTGTTGTAACTACACTTTTTCATGAACATTTTACTTTTATTTTATAAAGCACATTATCACCTACAGGACATGAAAACTGCCTAAAATAGAAATTTAAAAAACATATATTTGATCTTTTGACTCAAATGAAGTGCATGACCTCTCATTCAGCTTTATCAAAAATGATGGATTATTATGTATTGCAGAGAGGGTGATAGTGCAGTGTACACTGGTTGAAATGTGGGACTCTAGGACCTGATTTAAAATTTTGCTGGCAGAAATGATGTGCAACTTTGTGACTTTTCTTCTGCAGTCTATATACAAATGTGACCTCCTTTATATAAGACTGAATTCTTCAGGGGATGACTAAGATGCTTCATTTATATCACCCTGAGCACATGACATGTCTCTTTTAACAATTGATCTATGATGGACTGGAAGACTGCATACTGGTTCCATGACAGTAGATTTGGTTGTCCTGACAATACACACTAGAATGGGTTTCAGTCATCACACAAGTCAATGCTATTGTTATTTTCAAATTATGTTATAAAGAATATGTTGACATGCACAGTCATAGCTATAACCTCTTTGTGGATGACATTGTTAAAAAAGATGAATATGCTTCAGCAAGGTCTCCAGGGCATACAGTTGGCACTAGAATATTACAGTTTCAGAGTTAAAAGTGACCTTTGTGTGAGGCAATTCATTCTCAAAAGCAGAAGGTCCTTGAAGCTAAATCATCATCCTTACAAAGAAGATGATTTAATCTAGAAGAATTCAACCATCATCCTTGAAGGTTTCTTTCTGTATGTGCTGGAGACAAAACCCTAAAATGTCTTCAGACATCTATCAGGCAGTTTCACTTAAGGGCAAAGACGGACTTGGAACAGCAACCAGCCATGGCAGATTGCTGCTCGACTGGCCCTGGGAGCGGGGTGGGGGTAGAGCAGGGGAGGAGCTAGCAAGAAGCACTGTTTCCGCTTTTGTTACAGGGGGGCGATATTGCAGCACTGCTGCAAAACAGGTCCCCATGGGCACACAATCAGCCCCCACCCCTCCAGCCCACTGGGGAAATGCCTGGTGCCCACTACAGCCAGTCCGGCCCTGCTTAAGGGCAACTAGAATTTGATGATTGTAACATCCAATCAATTAATGGCTCTCAATTGCCTTTGTAGAGAAATCTCCAACATTTCCCTTGCTTATACCAAGTCTCACAAATGAAGTGCTCCTAGTAGAAGGGAACGTTATTGGTGTATTTGGAGATTTATGGTGCAATTAGTTTGTCGTATGAATTTTGTAAGTGTTTGCAATACAGTTTATTGTATCCATTGCTAAATTGTAATGTTTTGCAGTTTAATAAAGACTGTTTCTATCTTTTCTCCTTATGTCCTATGGATCCATGTAATACCATGTTGATTCTTTTTTTTATTTTAATCATGTTTTGCTGAAATGTTAGTCTGTACACATGAGAAATGTTTAAGTTTAGCTGCTTATGTTTTAATTTTGGAAGTGCTTTTGTGGTTTGAAGGAACAAGTTGATTGGTTCCTGTTAGGATGCTTATAAACCAAGAGAGTGATTTTCGTCTTGTGCTGGACAGGATAGTGCATATGCTTGTAGTATAAGTTATTGGAAACCAAGGTGCCGGACTGACTGAATGTTATAAACCGAGCTGTGAACTGCCTGGAAAATGCATGCTGATCTAGTCATCTGAATTACTTGACTAGTGCAGGCTTCTCATTGCTGTTTCGTTAGGCTGAAGTCTCTTTCTGGCTTAACTAATCCATTGCTGAGCAGCTTAAAATGGGCTCCCCTTTTATCCTCAATAGACTTCATGATTTTACTAATGTCATTAAAAGAAAATCATGAGTAAAGATAGAGCTACATGTTACCCAGGACCGGTTTAACTCGAGTTATGGACCCATGTCCCTTAGGGAGGTACATGAAACACACAAAGGTTGATGGGAGGACTGCTTGCACTTTTTCTCATTTTCAATAAATAGCATGCCTGTTTCATAAAAAGTTTTCTTTTTTTACACAATCATATTCTTCATGACTTATTATGTCATTGTGTTTATAGTGCTATCATGTTTTAATGCTAAAAATGTAAACATGAATTCCTGAAAAGGAATGTATTGCAAATGTTGTTCCTCGTTGCCTTTAAGATGTACACAGGATAGGTTTTTCATTGTACCTGCATACTGCAAAAGGTTTAATATGTTTCACTTAGTGAATTAACAAGTGGTCATTGTCCTCGTTTAGAAAGGGATCAAGAAGTAGGGATTCAGTTAACTCTTTCTGTAATCAGGTTACCCAGCATATTTACCCACTCTGCTGCATTGCATGTCTTTGATGAGTGACAGTAAGAACTGCAAAAACCTCACGGTAATACCAGCACTATTTACCAGCAGCGAAAGACAGGTGCTGAAGAAATACCTGGTGGTAAAAAAAAAACATCAGGAAATGTCAGTAATGTAGTCTCCACAAATTATTCCCCATATTTCTGCCACACCTCTAAAGGCACTGGTTATGCAGTAGCCTGTTGTTATCACCGCTGCTGGTCCTCATTTCTTTATTTAACAGTGTGCTGCAAACAACTGCCAGGTCAGCAGTGAGTAATCAGTTCATATTGCACCAACCTTACTCTTTGTTTCATGGCCAGCCCAGCTTATCAGTTGTTGAAAAATATGGACCACGTGAGCACCTATTTTTCCTTCGGTATGGTTGTCCGAGCATAATCGAATTTACTTTGAAAACCCTCAGTAGCAATTAAATAATACAAAAAACTATCCCAAATTATCCTGTGTGTAATTGTCCATTTCACAATGCAAAAACTAGCCACCATGAAGCAATGACGCTTTTGTGTAACTAATGCGTCAAAGCACTATGCAAATAATCCTTCTCTCCGCTTTCCTTCTCTGGAAACGCCCAATGCGAGTAATAAGAGGAGCAAATAGATTAGTGGGTGAAGTCACCAAGACTAGGAAACCATAAAATGCAAATATAGAAGTGTACGACACCTTTACTATTTCTTGGCATACTGTGATTACGCTGAAATCTAAACCCCTGAGGCTAACTACACACCCTGATCAGAGCACATCCGGGGAAATGTACGTTTAAGAGGCTACGGAGGGCGTTGCCACAATAACCGCAATTCCAATCTGTGCTTAAAATAAACACCAGCGTATTTAACTCTGGGTTTTTGCTTTCACGTTCGTTTTGAGAAATATGCCAAATATCGCTTGTAGAAAGGGAGACCTTTTTTCGTCTTTGTAAGGGAGTGGGGGCCGTTACTACTGGGGGCCTACCGGTAAGTGTGGATGCATGCAAATAAGGGACACCACGCGTTCATTACTGTGTTGGACCGGAAGCCCCGAGCGACCTCCGTCCTTTTATTTATAGCCTTCTGGCCACGCCTGGCCAGAAAGTGATACATAGTGTGTGAGTGTTTCCGGGTCTCAGCCGAGACCCGCGAAACACTAGAGCGTCACATCCCTTCCCACCTTGGTATTTGTTTTTCCTTTCTTTTCGAACAGTCTTGGTAAGTCAGCATACAAAATCGGCCAGCCTCTGGCTTGGTCTGGGGTTTGGTCGAAGGTTGTGAAAACTTCGCCCCCTGGCTTGCAAGGGTTCCAACTCCGTCATCATTGGTGATGGCGAGGTGCTGGCAAGTTCACCATTTTCAACCGGATCACCAACACTGTCGGATTGGTCAGCAGTTTCAGTGACAGGCCCAAATTCGGTTGCTGGGGCTTCAGGCACAGATGGAATGCGTTTGAACCACAAGACATTCCTGGTGATTTCTTCCCCACTCTTTTGTGCCGTCACAGCAGGGACTTTGGTCGCCTTGATGGTCCACGGTTCTACTTCATACGGAGTGCGGAACTTTCCTCCTGGTCTGCGTGTTCGTACCAGCATCATGTCTCCGGGGGTCAATTCTTTGTCTCGTGCCCGCCTCTTCTCGCTTGCCCTTTCGTTTGTCTTTCTCCTCCTCTCTTGGGCAGCGGCCGGTACATATGGTTCAGGTGTCCACTTCTCTGCCGTTGGCAATAGATCATGCCGGGGTCCTGCAAACATCAACGACCAGGGGGATCTTTGAGTGGTGCTGTGGGGAGTGCTTCTGTACTCCCTCAGAAAAAGTTGCAGTGCTGTCTCTGGATCCTTCCCTTCTACTATAGCTATCCTTAGGGCTTTATTGACAGTCCTCATAAACCTTTCCGCTTCCCCATTGGCTTGAGGCCATTGAGGTGTGATTCGACGGTGCTTTATCCCCAGCTGTTGCAAGAACTCTTTAAATTTGTTTCCTTGAAACGGTGGGCCATTGTCCGTTTTAACCACCTGAGAGATACCAAACATCGCAAATATTTTGCTGAGGATCGGCTGGATATTTAAAAAGCTGGTAGATGGTGCTACCTCTACCACTGGGTATTTAGTGTAACTGTCTACTAGTATCACAGTCACTCTTCCGTCAGGAAAACTACCAAAGTCGAAGCTGACCCAGGTCCAGGGTGCTGGAGAGGGCTCTTCCGTGATAACTGGTGCCGGGGTATCCGGCAGACTGGTTAGCTGGCATGCTCGGCAGTTTCTCACTACATTGTCCACTTTCTCATCCATGTCAGGGAACCACACCTTTTCCCTCATTCTGGCTTTCATCCTCCTCGTACCTTGGTGTCCTTCATGGGCCAGTGAGGTCGCTCGATCTTGGAGAGTCTTCGGAATCACTACACGTGAACCTCGAAGGAGGAGCCCATTGTTTGCTCTACTGAGTTCATTGTGTACCCTCCAGAACTGAGAAAGGCGAGTGCGGTCTGCTTCATTCCAGTCACTCACATTATGCAAAAAGTTCTCCCAGGAACCATTGTCTATTGCCGTCTTGACTCTTGTCACGACTACATCATTGTCATACTGATCTATAATGTCTTCAGCTGCCAGCGCTTGGGGACATGACAGTTGGGACACCATGTCTACAAATTCTTCGGTCCGTAGTTCTAGGTCTTGAGCCTCACTTGCCTCCACCTGAGGATGTCGTGATAGAAAATCCGCTGGGTTTTTCGCTCCCGGTCTGTAGACCAGATCCATTTGATAATGTTGGACCTGAATGGCCCATCGCTCAATCCGCGGCGGTGGATGTGGTGCGGTACTTTTGAACAAAGGAATCAACGGCTGATGATCTGTGACCATCCTGAAGGGTTGCCCGGTGATATATAAGTGGAAATGATTGCAGGCCCACTTCACGGCCAAAGCCTCCTTCTCGATCTGCGAGTACCTGGCCTCTGTCGCTGTGAGGGCCTTGCTCGCAAATGCCAGGGTAACCCACACTCCAGGCTCTGATTCTTGCGTTAGTAGAGCGCCCAAACCAACAGGACTGGCGTCCACCAATATTTCTGTCTGTCTAGCCGTATCAAAATATGCCATTGTGGTGCTGTCTAACAGCGCTGCCTTTATCTTGTCAAACGCCTCGGCTTCACTTCGGGACCACCTCCAGGGAGTTTCCTTCTTGGTTAAGTTCCGCAGAGGCTCAGCTATGGTGGCAAGCTGCGGGATAAACCGGGCACAGTACTGCGCCATGCCCATGAAACTCCTCACCTCTGACGCTGTAGTTGGGGCCGGAGCACACTTAATGGCGGTCGACTTCCGAGGGTCTACCTTGACTCCTTCCGAGTCGAAGACATATCCAAAAAACTCTATGGACTGTTTGAAGAACTGGCACTTGTCCTTATGCAGTGTGACTCCAAAGTCGGTCAGTCTTCGGAGCGTGGCTTTTAGCCTCCTGTGGTGTTCTTCACTAGTCTTGACGTGGATGAGGATGTCATCACTGTCATTTAAGACTCCACTCAATCCAGACAGAATCTCTTTGATGGTGTTTTGAAAGATTTCGGCTGCAGATGTTATGCCAAAATTGAGCCTTTTATATCTTCTTAGACCTAAGTGCGTTGAAAACGTTGTGATGTAGCGGCTCTCTTCTGCCAGTTTTAGTTGATGGTAGCCTGCGTTTAAATCTAACTTGGAGAACCATTGTGCTCCCTTCAGGTCCGTTAGTATGTCATCTACTGTGGGCGTGAGATGCCTCTCCCTCTTGATTGCCTTATTGGGCAACCTCATGTCAATGCATATACGAATCTTGCCAGGCTGTCGGGGCTTCTCTGCAATCACCATCGGCGATACCCATGGTGTCGGTCCTGTCACTTTTTCTATTACTCCTTGCTCTTCCAGCGTTATCAATTCTCTTTCTACCGCCGACCTGAGATGGAAGGGAATTCTCCTATGCCTCAAAGCTATGGGTTGTATCGCCTCGTCAATGTGTAGCTTGACGGGTGGCCTCTTGATGGTTCCTAGACCTTGAAACAGTGATGGGAATAATTGAAGGATTTCCTCCGTGTGTAGTGCTTTGACGGCATTGACGAAAGCAATTAGTTTGAGGTCCTCAGCCATATGACTGCCAACCAGCAAGTCCGCCTCTTTGTCTCACATGGAAAGTGGTTGTCAGCTCTTGACCCTCTGCCTTCACTTGTACAGTCATCTTCCCTCGCAGGGGTAATGGCGTCTTGCTGCCATATGTGAGGATACAAGCTTTCGATGGTACCAGTTGTGGTCGTGGCCGCAACGCCTTGTAATGTTGAATGCCCATCACATTGATCGTGGCTCCAGTGTCTATGACCCCTGTTACTGTCGAACCATCGATCTGAATCTGACACTTCGGCTGCGGTCTTCGCCGCCTTTTGAGTTTGCTCACTAAGGATACGTAGTAGCATTCTTCCTCATCCTCCGTCGACGAGTCATCAAGCCGCTGTGTTTGGCGGGGCTGTGTTCTATTCCCTCTCGACGGGTTCTCATCCCGTGCATCATCTAGGGCAAGTTGCCTGACTGCTTTAGTCGGTGCTTTCTTCCCTGCTGTTCCTTGTCCTCTGAAGTTTCCTCTTGCTCCACCCCTGCAGACGCTGGCAAAATGGTTAAGTCCTCCACATTTGGCGCACGTCTTGCCACGTGCCGGGCAGCCATCTTGGTTGTGATCTTCATATCCGCAGGATCCACATTGCGCCCGCTGCTGTGCCCTGGTCGGCCATCTTCCTCGTCCTCCGCGGCTACTACTCCGCACAGCATCCACTCTTTCTGTCTTCATGGTTACTTCAGTGCTTGCTGATGGGTTGACGGCGGGCTCCATTGCCGTGGCACGTGCATCCGACAACTCATGAGACCTGGCTAACATTAATATTTCATCCAAGGTTATGCGGGGCAGTCTTAATATCAGTGTCCTTAGGTGCTTACTCTTGCATCCCTGAATCAGTTGGGCTGTTACCTCCTTTGTTTGATCATCATCCGGGCATGTGCTTATCAGCTCTCTTAGTCGTGCGTGAAAAGCATCCATCGTTTCTCCTTCCCTTTGCCTTGATTGTCTGAATTTGAACCATTCATAATGGGGGTTCAGTTGCGGGTCAAAGTGTGCATTTAGCGCTTGAACTGCAGCATTATAGTCTGTTGATGCTCCGGTGTTTGGTAGGTGTGAAAATAACTTGTAGAGTTCATCACCACCAAAGTGCAGTAGTAAGGATCGTTTCACCTCATTGTCCTTTTCCCTCGTTGCTGTGAAATAGTTATTTAAACGACTCAGCCATACTGCCCACCTCGGCGCCGCTGTGCCTGGGTCAGCTAGCGCACTAAACGGAGGCATCGGGTTGATTTGGGAGTGAGGTGACGGTTGGAATATTGGCCCTACTGCTTGTTGTCCTGCCGGCCCTGCTCCTTGTGCCGGGGCTGCTGCCTGTTGAGCCCCTCCAGTCGCTGCATCATCTTGCGCCACTGACATTGCTGTGATTGAAAGTTCCTGCTCCTACGCTCCACGTGTCTGACCTAGTGTGATGTGTCGCCCACTTCGTGACTTAGCAAGCACTATTCATGGGATATATCCCTGTACTATTGTCTTCTCTTCACACCACTTGGTTTCTCATGTCCATGCCCACTTTTCGTGTTTGGCTACTCATCCACTTTTTTTTTTTTTCTCTTACAGGTACCAGTGCTTGTTGGTAGCTGTACTCGACGATGACTTCTTCCCCACATGCAGACTGCCTTCACCCTGCAGCCGCGGGGATTCTCTGCCCTCCCGTGCCGATCGCACCAAACACTCGAAAGGATCGAGGCTTCTTCACGCGTCTCTGACGCTGGGGCGGGCCTTACTACCACTGCGCATGCGCGCACCTCTGTGTGCACCAGCCGGGCCTTCGCGCCGCGTAGCCGATGACTGCCGGGCCCTCACCGCAGGGAACTACTGCTGTCCGCCGGCCTTCACGCAGCCTCTCCACGCTGCTTCCCGGCGTGAGCCCGATTCGCGGTACCTTCGTCTTCTGCCCCTCGGCCACAACGTCGGAGCACACGTCAGGCTGGGAGCACACCGTCACCGCCAGCAAGGAAGCGTCCCACTCCTCAGCTAGGGTTCTTCACCGATGGTCACCACCCTCGTCGCCAGTGTAAGGGAGTGGGGGCCGTTACTACTGGGGGCCTACCGGTAAGTGTGGATGCATGCAAATAAGGGACACCACGCGTTCATTACTGTGTTGGACCGGAAGCCCCGAGCGACCTCCGTCCTTTTATTTATAGCCTTCTGGCTACGCCTGGCCAGAAGGTGATACATAGTGTGTGAGTGTTTCCGGGTCTCAGCCAAGACCCGCGAAACACTAGAGCGTCACAGTCTTCAAATAAAATCTTCATTTTATCATTTAAAAAAGTTTGAACAAAAATAATATATGCACTGTTAAAGCTATTGCTACCCCATCAAGGTTGGACATTTAAAAACAATTTAAAGTAAGATCATTAACATTTTAAGAACGCACTCGGGGGCAGATCTACAAGAAACTAACGCAGTCGTTTTCCTGCCCTGCGTTAGTTCCCAAGCACAGGATGCAACATTTCAATATGTTGCATCTCTGTGCTTTCCCCTGTGCTGGCACACAAACTGCTGCCATGCGCCTGTGCAGGCACCTAGGGTGCCTGCATCGTGGGGAGATTGTTTATCTGCAGGAAGGGGTACCTTCCTGCACAAAAACAATCAATTGAGGTGATTTACTCTTCCAATGTGTGATGTAGAATGCAGCAAGCATTGAAAGAAGAAAAAAACAAGGAGAAATTAAAACATTTCTCCTTGTTGCACCTCGCTACGCCACCCCATGGATGGCGTAGCATTCTGACGCATTTTCAGATTTACGATTTCTGGTAAATCTGGAAATGCATCAGTGGACGTGGGTGTTGCGTGGGAACACCCACAGCAACACCCATGGCACGCCCCTAACATGCAAACGGTTGCATGAACAGGGGCTATATTTACAAGCACAGGTTAAGTCATGCAGGGTGACTTTACCTGTGCTTGTAAATATCACTCAGCAGGCTACACCACTGGTGCGTCACGCAACGTGATGCACTGTAGGCACAAGGGGTTTGTAAATCTGCCCCTCAGTGCTTAATTTGTAAAACAATAATTGCCAGGTCCCTCTTCAGGAGACCACAGCAGCTTCCACCACACATTGCCCCTGCCATGCTGCCAGTGATAGTAACAATACAGCTAGTTACCATCACACTCCTACAAGTGTGGCAATTCAGACTATTTCAGGATCCCAAAGCAATAAGAACGGCTCGGGCACCAGGTACTAGTCATTTTTAATGTACATTGAATTAATAATTAACAGTTGTTGTGTTCTTCTCTAAATTAGTCAGACAGCGCCATCTTGCAGCAGACTGTCACAGTCTCTGGTGTTGACAAGAGCTGGTGCCGAGCCCCGGAAACCACAGTCTCAAATTAAGCACTGAATGCACTTCAATTGCTAAAGTTTATACTTACATAGAAGGTTGATGAAGTTACTCAAAAACATTAATTAAACAATACATTCTATGTGGGTAATTTGCATACTTTTTTCTATGGATACTGGATCATTCTTTTATTGAAATCAGTAAGGTTTACCCAAATTTGGCGAGGTTTCTGGGTATGCCCTGCTTATACCTATCATGTGCTGGATTTGTATTAGTTCAGATAGATTGCATCCTCTTCTGAAATGAGATTTCTGGGCCCTCATTTAAAATAGGTTGCACTAGCCCAGACTGTGCCATGACGCACCTTTTGAAATGGGTGTGCCCGGCGCAGACCGGACCACTCCACAAAATTACACTTCTGCACTGTTTACACGCCTGCACTGCTAACAGCACATTCGTGAATGATGGATTGGCTGTTTGAAGTAGCTGGACTGCTTTTCACTGTGCAGGCAAAAACCCGCCCATCAATTCAAAGCGGATAGGTATCTTCTTGCATGCAGATGCAGTGAGTTATGTCTATGAGATTTATGGTACCCTTTTTCACCCTCTCAAGGGGCGCCCTTTGGGGCACACTTACTATACATCACCTCTAAATGGTGCCCAGTCATTGTAATTCATGAGGCCCTCTTTTCCTCTGCAGCCATGTCTGTAATACGTGCATGGAGTGTTTTATAATTTTCATGGAGCCACACTCGCATAGAAATGAGGGAACGTTCCTTCATGATCACGTTGGAGCAAGATGTGCATTGTCAGAATTCATATTATAGAAAGGGCTGCACAAGCATCTGCTTATCATTCTGTAATATTGAAATGCTCCTTGTCCAAGAAGTGGGTAAAACATTCATTTTGTCCCAAGAGCACTTAGCCTAATCCAGCTCCTGTTATCCAAATATCAGCTTTTCTTAAGGACTTTTAAGCAAATTGTGTTCCACTTCTCATGGAAAACATCGGATCCTATTTGCAATTTAAGAACTATGCCTCTATTTTGTTCCAAGACTTTGGATTCTAGGATTGTGGCAAATCAAGGTCTCACCGAGCATATCAGAAATTGAATTACGGTTATGGCAGTAGCGGGTGTCCATGTCAGATCTTAAAGCTTATTTCTGCTCGATATCTTCAAACAGGTTCCTCGGCTTTTGACACCAGGTCATATGTCTGCTCAGAGGACTTCATTCAAGCATTGCAGACAGTGATGCAAGATGATGTCCCTCGCTGGACCACCACAATAGCCTTATGTGATGTTTTAAGTCAGATCCTTTTTTCACACCATGTTATTTTTGTGCCTTCATGCACCCGAAGGCCATCAGGGAGAGGGAGACCAAGTTAGCTTTGGCTAAGGCCTACAGGGAGCATCCCAATTTAACTCTGTCTCCTAAAGAACAGTACGGTTCCAGGGTATGTTCTTTGAAAAGACAGCCCCACAAAAAGAACAGTAAGTGCCTTAAGAAAAAGAAAACCTCTTCTTCCTCAAAGAAGCGGTCTCCTTCTTGGGACTGGTTGAAGTCTTGAGGTAGTCCACTGAAGCCAGGCTCTTCTTCGATATCAAGCAACCTCAGGCACCTAAGAAGTTGTGACTGGAGTTTCCATTCCTTCGCCCAGCCTTGCTCAGGTTGAAGTTTTTGGGCTAGTGATGCTGGACCTTTTCAGGATGGCTTGGAAACACTCTGGGCTACTTCCCATGGTAAGTAAGTATTAGCACAGTTAGTTAAAACCAATGCAATACAAAAGCAGAATATATAAAAACAAAAAATATAAAATTAAATGTATTTTAAAACCGACATAGCGTGGACATTGCTGTTCTGTTCGTACTGGTAATAAGGTGTATTGTCCTTTCATTTTTCACGCAAAAAGTACTTTGGCAGTGGAAATAATTTTTATTTTAAAAGCAGTTTAAAAATCGGTTCTGGGCATTTTTTTTTCCACTGCCTTTATAAATTTTACCAGGCTGCAGCTCAGCTGGGGGTCCTGAGATGAAAAACAGGTGAGAACTGCACTCCTTCGTGTGCGTATCCCGTATCGGATAAAATGGCGCTTCAGCAGGAGTTTCCACTAATCTAGCAGTTTCTCGCAGGAGCATAGCAAGTGTAGCATATCCTCTTGCATAACGCCACATAGCCGCAATAGCGTGCCTGCTTTCTCTTTTAACCAGTGTGGAAGATGCTGAATGCAGGGTAGCAGACCTAACCGGTACCTTAGGAAGCACATTTGGTAGTTTTGGCGTAGCCCAGGCCAAGATAGTTCTGAGGAGCTTTTGCCGAATACGAGTTCAGAATCATCCAAGCGTGCGTTCTTTTTGAGAAGTCAGCTTTGTCTTGAACCCATGACAGTTGTTTGATTGACTTCTTGACCAAATTTTTGAGCATTGTGTGATTTGTGAAGGTGGCCCAGAGCTGTTCCAACCCCGTGTTTACAAGACTGTTTGCCAAATACTTGGCTGCTGGTGAGGTTGGATGCTGCTCTAGCTCCCTCCATAGATAGTCGTTCAGTGTTCCTTGTGCGGATTTCCTCACTTTATCCCAGGTACAAATGTAGGCCCCCTGTCTTGCCAGGAGCTGTCGTTGACTGCCAAACTCCAGCCTAATCTGCGATGGAGAGGTTCGCTTGGGAAGACTGAAGATGATTCTATATGCAGCTGTGATCGTGCTATCAAGTGTTGTTGCGTCTCTGCCTCGCTGCACCTCGCTCCCGTAGGTAATTGTTAGCAACAATTTGGCGCGGATAACTTTTATCAGAGGTTTTAGAGAAGGGCCAGTAAGTTTGTTGTTTAGTGCTTTTAAAGAGATTGCCAGTGCAAGTCCTTTTCCTCTCATGCTTGATCTTTGCACACTGAATCGACCACCATCGTCAATCTTCACGCCTAGGTATTTGTATGTCGACGTATCTTTGATGCGAGAGTTGTTCCAGAACCACGAAAGGGATTTCTTTTTACTTTTGCTAATCGTCATCGTTTGGGTTTTCTCAAGGTTTATTGTTAGGTTGTTTGACTTGGAGTAGCTCTGCGTTGTGTTCACAGGGTTTTGAAGCCCTACCTTGGTGTGACTTATTAGGACTATATGGGGGGAGTCTGTTCCTGCAGGCTTGGCTACTATGGATACTCTGATACCTTCCAATGCTGCACCTCTATGAGTGCCAGTCCTGGTACCTAAAGTGAAGTTGAAGCCAGCCAGGGCACCATCTCTGTGCATTCAGGTTATTCCTCAACAGTGATGTTGAAGTCAGGAAAGAAAACGCCCACTGAGCCAACTCCAGTGTGGCCAACAAGACAAAAAACCTGATACTTGTGGCAAAGGAGAAAGTGGGCACATTTTAACAGTAAATCATTGTTGTAAAATGGACCTCTCTAAATGGTCACGTCAAACTTGTTGCCTTCCTCCTTCTCTTTTCTGACCTTCTTTTTGTTGGCTTTAGGACTCTTCACACTTTACCAGTGTTAACTGGTGTTTAAGCAGTGCTTAATTTGAGCTGGTGGTTTTACTGCTCAGCACCAGCACTTAAGTGTCAGCACTGGTACCTATGACAGTCTGCCACATTGTGGCTCTGTTTTTTTAATTCAGAGATAAGCTCAATTCAATATACATTAAGAATGGCTAGTACCTGCTTCCGAAGCCATTTTTTTATCTTTGGGGCCCTGGAATTGTCAGAATTGTCACACTTGTAGGAGTGTGACTTATTAGTTATGCTGTTACTGTAATTGACGGTAAAAAAGGGGGTGGTGATGGACGGAGCATCTGAATCAATCAAACACTCACACCCAGTCAAAAGAACTGGGTTTAATCCATCACCGTTCTTTAGCCCACTCTGCCACCCCAGTTCAGACATGGCTATATGCAAATCAGTCTGACCCTGTGCCTCATGGGAACAGTCCAGCCCGAACTGCCAAGCCATGTCTTCCCTGGACCGGAAACATGCTTCCGAGGACCGGTTTCTGGCATTCCAGCCGTCTTCAGCCCAGCTTGCTTGAATCCAGTGGCAAAGTGAGCAAGGGACTCACGTCTGAGCATACCCTGCCACACTTATGGCAGCCAAAAGCGGTACAAAAGGGGGTGGTGATGGACGGAGCATCTGAATCAATCAAACACTCACACCCAGTCAAAAGATCTAGGTTTAATCCATCACCGTTCGGTAGCCCACTCTGCCTCCCCAGTTCAGACATGGCTATATGCAAATCAGTCTGACCATGTGCCTCATGGGAACAGCCAGAAACCGGTCCTTGGATGCTTGATTCCAGTCTAGGAAAGACATGGCTTGGTAGTTCGGGCTGGACTGTTCCCATGAGGCACAGGGTCAAGGCTGATTTGCATATAGCCATTGTCTGACCTAGGGTGGTGTGGAGTGCAAAAAAACGATGGATTTAGGCCTAGATCTTAGTACTGGGGTGAATGTAAGACATTGTTCTACATTCTGTCCATCAACTGTGGTTTTTGCAATTTTCACCCGGAGTGGGCTGGGTATGCTCAGACGTGAGTCCCAGGCTCTCCACATCACTGGAGTCAAGCTATCCAGGCTGAAGAAGGCTGATAGCCAGAAACCGGTCCTTGGATGCTTGATTCCAGTCTAGGAAAGACATGACTTGGTAGTTCGGGCTGGACTGGTCCCATGAGGCACAGGGTCAAGGCTGATTTGCATATAGCCATTGTCTGACCTAGGGTGGTGTGGAGTGCAAAAAATCGATGGATTTAGGCCCAGATCTTAGTACTGGGGTGAATGTAAGACATTGTTCTACATTCTGTCCATCAACTGTGGTTTTTGCAATTTTCACCCCGAGTGGGCTGGGTATGCTCAAACGTGAGTCCCAGGCTCTCCACATCACTGGAGTCAAGCTATCCAGGCTGAAGAAGGCTGATAGCCAGAAACCGGTCCTTGGATGCTTGATTCCAGTCTAGGAAAGACATGACTTGGTAGTTTGGGCTGGACTGTTCCCATGAGGCACAGGGTCAAGGCTGATTTTCATATAGCCATTGTCTGACCTAGGGTGGTGTGGAGTGCAAAAAAACGATGGATTTAGTCCCAGATCTTTGTACTGGGGTGAATGTAAGACATTGTTCTACATTCTGTCCATCAACTGTGGTTTTTGCAATGTTCACCCCGAGTGGGCTGGGTATGCTCAGACGTGAGCCCCAGGCTCTCCACATCACTGGAGTCAAGCTATCCAGGCTGAAGAAGGCTGATAGCCAGAAACCGGTCCTTGGATGCTTGATTCCAGTCTAGGAAAGACATGGCTTGGTAGTTCGGGCTGGACTGTTCCCATGAGGCACAGGGTCAAGGCTGATTTGCATATAGCCGTTGTCTGACCTAGGGTGGTGTGGAGTGCAAAAAAAACGATGGATTTAGGCCCAGATCTTTGTACTGGGGCGAACGTAAGACATTGTTCTACATTCTGTCCATCAACTGTGGTTTTTGCGATTTTCACCCCAAGTGGGCTGGGTATGCTCAGACGCGAGTCCCAGGCTCTCCACATCACTGGAGTCAAGCTATCCAGGCTGAAGAAGGCTGATAGCCAGAAACTGGTCCTTGGATGCTTGATTCCAGTCTAGGAAAAACATGGCTTGGTAGTTCGGGCTGGACTGTTCCCATGAGGCACAGGGTCAAGGCTGATTTGCATATAGCCATTGTCTGACCTAGGGTGGTGTGGAGTGCAAAAAAATGATGGATTTAGGCCCAGATCTTTGTACTGGGGTGAATGTAAGACATTGTTCTACATTCTGTCCATCAACTGTGGTTTTTGCAGTTACTGTAATTGACAGCAGCAATGGGCAGTGCAAGTGTAAGTGGTCGCTGACTAGAGCCCTGGAACTTTGTAATTTTGTTTTTACAAATTACGCACTGTGCTAAAGTGCATGTGCTCTTTCCTTTAAACATGGTATATTTGGTTGACACCTTTTTGGTATATTTGATTAACTTGTAAGTCCCTAGTAAAGTGGTATACCATATACCCATGGCCTTTAAATTAAATACTACCAGTGGGCATGCAGAACTTCTTCTGCCACAGGAGTGGCCTTTCAATCAAATTTCTCTGTGCTTATAACTCTGTGTGCTTTGCAGCCTGTCTCCAATACACGTCTGAACTTTGTACATTACCTCTAGACAACCACACACAGAAAGGATAGGTGAGTCTGAATACCCATCTGCATATATCTGCATCTGATGCCTTGCAGTATGGAAGGGAGAGGCTACCACTTCACTTGAATATGCTGTGTCCTGTCCCCACACACAGGACTGATTACCCGCCACAGATAGCCTGGAAGAAAGGACTAGGTTGAAAGAGATACATGTGCACTTCAGAAAGCTGCTTTGAAGTCACTCCCACATCAAAGGCACTTTTGGGTATAAGTACTGGGTCTTTAACCCCATAAAAACAGACACTATTGGACTTGTAGCCGAAGATCTGCCAGAAAAACTGCTCTGCTGCTTAAAGGACTCCACTGGGATGCTGATCTGGAAAGCCTACTTGTCTGTTTGTTGCCCTGTTGCCTGCTGCTCTCTGACTCTGCTGAAGGAGAGCTGGACTCTGTCTTCCATCCAAGTGATCTCCAGTGGCGTGCTGGCTTGCCTCCTATTGCTTCAGACTCAAAGAACTCACAATACCTGCCCGTTCTCCTGTGCCTGGCTCACTGGAAAGGCTACGCAAACAAATGATGGACGGAATGCCGAATAAATCATACATTCACCCCAGACAAGTGATCTGGGTTAAATCCATCATTCTTTTGCTCACCATGCCACCCCAGTTTAGACCCAGCCATATGCAAATCAGTCTTGACCCTGTGCTTCATGGGAACAGTCCAGACTGAACTGCCAAGCCAGGTCCTCCTTGGACTGGAAACAAGCATTCTGGGACTGGTTTCTGGGTATTACCCTTCATCAGCCAGGCTAGCTTGAATCCAGTGGCACAGTGAGCAAGAGACCAGCAAGAGACCAGCTTCTGGGCATACCCATCCCACTTAGGGTGAAACGTGCTTAACAAACAAATGATTGACGGAATGCTCAATAAATCATACATTCACTCCCAGACAAGAGATCTGGGTTAAATCCATCATTCTTTTGCTCACCATGTCACCCCAGCTTAGACCCAGCCATATACAAATCACTCTTGACCCTGTGCCTCATGGGAACAGTCAAGACTGAACTGCCAAGCCAGGTCCTCCTTGGACTGGAAACAAGCATCCTGGGACCAGTTTCTGGGCATTACTCTTCATCAGCCAGTCTAGCTTAAATCCAGTGGCACAGTGAGCAAGGGACCCACGTCTGGGCATACACATTCTGCAAAAAAATGGACGGAATGCTGAATAAATCATACATTCACCCCCAGACAAGAGATCTGGGTTAAATCCATTGTTCTTCTGCTCACCATGCCACCCCAGTTTAGACTTAGCCATATGCAAATCAGTCTTGGCCCTGTGCCTCATTGGAGCAGTCCAGTATGAACTGCCAAGTCAGGTCCTCCTTGGACCAGAAACAAGCATCCTGGGACCGGTTTCCGGGTATTACCCTTCATCAGCCAGGATAGCTTGAATCCAGTGGCACAGTGAACAAGGGACCCACGTCTGGGCATACCCATCCCACTTAGGGTGAAAAGTGCTACGGAAACAAATGATGGACGGAATGCTGAATAAATCATACATTCATCCCCAGACAAGAGATCTGGGTTAAATCCATCGTTCTTTGCTCACCATGCCACCCCAGTTTAGACCCAGCCATATGTAAATCAGTTTTGACCCTGTGCCTAATGGGAACAGTCCAGAATGAACTGCCAAGCCAGGTCCTCCTTGGACCGGAAACAAGCATCCTGGGACTGGTTTCTGGGTATTACCCTTCATCAGCCAAGCTAGCTTGAATCCAGTGACACAGAGAGCAAGAGAACCCTGTCTGGGCATACCCATCCCACTTAGGGTGAAAAGTGCTACGCAAACAAGTGATCGACGGAATGCTGAATAAATCATACATTCATCCCCAGACAAGAGATATGGGTTAAATCCATAATTCTTTTGCTCACCATGGCAACCCAGTTTAGACCCAGCCATATGCAAATCAGTCTTGACCCTGTGCCTCATGGGAACAGTCCAGAATGAACTGCCAAGTCAGGTCCTCCTTGGACCGGAAACAAGCATCCTGGGACCGGTTTCTAGGTATTACCCTTCATCAGCTAAGCTAGCTTGAATCCAGTGGCACAGAGAGCAAGAGACCCTGTCTGGGCATACCCATCCACCTTAGGGTGAAAAGTGCTACACAAACAAATGATAATGGAATGATGAATAAATCATACATTCACTCCCAAACAAGAGATCTGGGTTAAATCCATTGTTCTTTTGCTCACCATGCCACCCCAGTTTATACCCAGCCATATACAAATCAGTCTTGACCCTGTGCCTCATGGGAACAGTCCAGACCAAACTGCCAAGCCAGGTCCTCCTTGGACCGGAAACAAGCATTCTGGGACAGTTTTCTGGGTATTACCCTTCATCAGCAAGGCTAGCTTGAATCCAGTGTCACAGTGAGCAAGGGACCCACGTCTGGGCATACCCATCCCACTTAGGGTAAAAAGTACTACGCAAAAAAATATTGGATGGAATGTTGAATAAATCATACATTCACCCCCAGACAAGAGATCTGGGTTAAATCCATCATTCTTTTGCTCACCATGCCACCCCAGTTTAGACCCAGCCATATTCAAATCAGTCTTGACCCTGTGCCTCATGGGAACAGTACAGACCGAACTGCCAAGCCAGGTCCTCCTTGGACCAGAAACAAGCATCCTGGGACCGGTTTCTGGGTATTACCCTTCATTAGCCAGGCTACCTTAAATCCAGTGGCACAGTGAGCAAGTGACCCATGTCTGGGCATATACATCCCACAAAAAAATGATGGAGGGAATGCTGAATAAATAATACATTCACCCCCAGACAAGAGATCCGGGTTAAATCCATTGTTCTTTTGCTCACCATGCCACCCCAGTTTAGACCCAGCCATAATCAAATCAGTCTTGACCCTGTGCCTCATGGGAACAGTCCAGAACGAACTGCCGAGCCAGGTCCTCGTTGGACCAAAACAAGCATCCTGGGACCGGTTTCTGGGTATTAGCCCCCTCGTCAGCCAGGTTGGCTTGAATTCAGTGGCACAGTGAGCAAGGGACCCACGTCTGGGCATACCCATCCCACTCAGGGTGAAAAGTGCTACACAAAGAAATGATGGACGGAATGCTGAATAAATCATACATTCACCCCCAGACAAGAGATCCGGGTTAAATCCATTATTCTTTTGCTCACCATGCCACCCCAGTTTAGACCCAGCCATAATCAAATCAGTCTTGACCCTATGCCTCATGGGAACAGTCCAGAACGAACTGCCGAGCCAGGTCCTCCTTGGACCGGAAACAAGCAACCTGGGACCGGTTTCTGGGTATTACCCCCCTCGTCAGCCAGGTTGGCTTGAATCCAGTGGCACAGTGAGCAAGGGACCCACGTCTGGGCATACCCATCCCACTTAGGGTGAAAGGTGCAACACAAAGAAATGATGGACGGAATGCTGAATAAATCATACCATCACCCCAGACAAGAGATCTGGGTTAAATCCATTGTTTTTTTGCTCTGCTCACCATGCCACTACGATTTAGACCCAGCCATATGCAAATCAGTCTTGACCCTGTGCCTCATGGGAACAGTCCAGACTGAACTGCCAAGCCAGGTCCTCCTTGGACCGGAAACAAGCATCCTGTGACCGGATTCTGGGTATTACCCCCCTCGTCAGCCAGGTTGGCTTGAATCCAATGGCACAGTGAGCAAGTGACCCACGTCCTGGCATAACAATCCCACTTGGGGTGAAAAGTGCTACGCAAACAAATGATGGACGGAATGCTGAATAAATGATACATTCACCCCCAGACAAGAGATCTGGTTAAATCCATCGTTCTTTGGCTCACCATGTTACCCCAGTTTAGACCCAGCCATATTCAAATCAGTCTTAACCCTGTGCCTCATGAGAACAGTACACACCGATCTGCCAAGCCAGGTCCTCCTTGGACCAGAAACAAGCATCCTGGGTCCGGTTTCTGGGTATTACCCTTCATCAGCCAGACTGCCTTATATCCAGTGGCACAGTGAGCAAGGGACCCATGTCTGGGCATATACATCCCACAAAAAAATGATGGAGGGAATGCTGAATAAATCATACATTCACCCCCAGACAAGAGATCTGGGTTAAATCCATTGTTCTTTTGCTCACCATGCCACCCCAGTTTAGACCCAGCCATATTCAAATCAGTCTTGACCCTGTGCCTCATGGGAACAGTCCAGAATAAACTGCGAGCCAGGTCCTCCTTGGACCGGAAACAAGCATCCTGGGACCGGTTTCTGGGTATTGCCCTCCTCGTCAGCCAGGTTGGCTTGAATCCAGTGGCCCAGTTAGGAAGGGACCCACATCTGGGCATACCAATCCCACTTAGGGTGAAAAGTGCTACACAAAGAAATGATGGACGGAATGCTGAATAAATCATGCATTCACCCCCGACAAGAGATCTGGGTTAAATCCATAGTTTTTTTGCTCACCATGCCACTATGATTTAGACCCAGCCATAATCAAATCAGTCTTAACCCTGTGCCTCATGGGAACAGTCCAGACTGAACTGCCAAGCCAGGTCCTCCTTGGACCGGAAACAAGCATCCTGGGACCAGTCTCTGGGTATTACCCTTCATCAGCCAGGCTTGCTTGAATTCAGTGGCACAGTGAGCAAGGGACCCTCGTCTGGGCATACCTATCCCTCAAACAAATGATGGACGGAATGCTGAATAAATCATACATTCACCCCAGACAAGAGATCTGGGTTAAATCCATCATTCTTTTGCTCACCATGCCACCCTAGTTTAGACACAGCCATAAGCAAATCTGTCTTGACCTTGTGCCTCATGGGAACAGTCCAGACCAAACTGCCAAGCCAGGTACTCCTTTAACCGGAAACACACATTCTGGGACCAGTTTCTGGATATTACCCTTCATCAGCCAGGCTAGCTTGAATCCAGTGGCACAGTGAGCAAGGGACCCACGTCTGGGCATAACAATCCCACTTGGGGTGAAATGTGCTACGCAAACAATTGATGGACGGAATGCTGAATAAATCATACTTCACCCCCAGGCAAGAGATCTGGTTAAATCCATAGTTCTTTTGCTCACCATGCCACCCCAGTTTAGACCCAGCAATATGCAAATCAGTTTTGACCCAGTGTGTCATGGGAACAGTCAAGACCGAACTGCCAAGCCAGGTCCTCCTTGAACCGGAAACAAGCATCCTAGGACCGGTTTTTGGGTATTACCCTTCATCAGCCAGGCTAGCTTGAATCCAGTGGCACAGTGAGCAAGGGAGCCACGTCTGGGCATACCCATCCCACTTAGGGTGAAAAGTGCTACACAAACAAATGATAACAGTATGCTGAATAAATCATACATTCACTCCCAGACAAAAGATCTGGGTTAAATCCATCGTTCTTTTGCTCACCATGTTACCCCAGTTTAGACCCAGCCATATACAAATCAGTCTTGACCCTGTGCCTCATGGGAATAGTCCAGACTGAACTGCCAAGCCAGGTCCTCATTGGACCGGGAATAAGCATTATGGGACCGGTTTAGGGGTATTACCCTTCATCAGCCAGGCTAGCTTGAATCCAGTGGCACAGTGAGCAAGGGACTCACATCTGGGCATACCCATCCCACTTAGGGTGAAAAGTGTTACGCAAACAAATGATGGACGGAATGCTGAATAAATGATACATTCACCCCTTGACAAGAGATCTGGGTTAAATCCATAATTCTTTTGCTCACCATGCCACCCCAGTTTAGACCCAGCCATATTCAAATCAGTCTTGACCGTGTGCATCATGGGAACAGTCCAGAACGAACTGCGAAGCCAGGTCCTCCTTGGACCGGAAACACGCATTCTGGGACTGGTTTCTGGGTATTTCCCTTCATCAGCCAGGCTAGCTTGAATCCAGTGGCAAAGTGAGCAAAGGACCCATGTCTGGGCATACCCATCCCACTTAGGGTGAAAAGTATTACGCAAAGAAATGATGGCAGGAATGCTGAATAAATCATACATTCACCCCCAGACAAGAGATCTGGGTTAAATCCATCGTTCTTTTGCTCACCATGCCACTGCAATTTAGACCCACCCATATGCAAATTAGTCTTGACCCTGTGCCTCATGGGAACATTCCAGGCCGAACTGGAAGCCAGCTCCTCCTTGGACCGGAAACAAGCATCCTGGGACCAGTTTCTGGGTATTACCCTTCATCAGCCAGGCTTGCATTGAATCCAGTGGTACAGTGAGCAAGAGACCCATGTCTGGGCATACCCATCCCACTTAGGGTGATAAGTGCTAAGCAAACAAACTGGAATGGCATGGTGGCCAAACAAACGTTGGATTTAGGCCCAGATCTCTGTACTGGGGTGAATGTGTGACAATGTACTGTATTCTGTCCATCTTTTTACATTTTTCACCCGATTGGGACGGGTATGCCCAGACGCGGGTACCGTGCTCTCCATGCCACTGGAGTAAAGCCTACCTGGCTGATGGGGGCTGAAAGCCCGAAACCGGTCCTAGGATGCTTGTTTGCAGTCCAGGGAGGACCTGACCTGGCAGTTCAGGCTGGACTGTTCCCATTGGGTGCAGGGTCATCACTGATTTGCATATGGCTGGGTCCAAAGAGGAATGGCATGGTGAGCAAAACACCAATGGATTTAGGCCCAGATCTCCGTACTGGGGTGAATGCATGATATTGTTCTGCATTCTGTCCATCAAGTGTTCTTTTTGCATGGCTCACTGGAAGTGGCCAAAACACTTGTAACATGGATTTCAACACATCTCCTGTTTACGTGTACCAGAACCGGATGCATCAACCTTGTTGCGCGAGAAAAAACGGCCCATCGCACTGGAATCAGCACTTTATTGCAGCTGCTGCAGCTTAGTGAGATCGATGCATCTCCTCGACTTTATGGCAGAATCTGGCACAATCTTCGATGCCTCTTGACCTCGGTACTCATCTTCTGACCTGACACATCACCTTCACTGCGTGGAGAAGATCGAAGCATCCTGCACCTGCAGGCCTCGACATCAGTGCATCTCGCTGTTTGCGACCAGGAAAGGTACTTTGTTCACTTGGGCCTGCATGGGTCCTGTAGCTGACCGGCGCTTTATTGCGTTCAGCATGAACTTTAACTTTGTCCAAGTCCAGCATGACATAAAGTAAACATTTTAGCTTACTTGCTTCTTAGCGCTTTACTGCATTTATTCTTTTAAAATTCAATATCTCAACTTCCATACGTTGGATTGTTGTCGTTTTGGTCTTGTTTTGTCCAGAATATAATGGTCTAGTTTTGTAAACCTGTGTGGTGGTCCCTGCCTGGCCTTAGTGCATACCTCAGCCATGCAGCGAATCCTATTTCTAACAAATATTATGTGAGCGTCTTCAATGCCCCAGAGTTTTACCTTTTTGGAAAAGATTTGTGGCAAGGATTCAGATGCTTTGGATATGAAGGAGAGGATGATGGCTCAAAAGCGGATCTTCTCCTGTTACCTTAAACTATGAACGCTGGCATTTACTTCAACTGGAATGATACCAGTTGCCCAAAGACTTCATCAGAACCATATGGGGAATTTCCTACCCCTCTGGCTCAGCGTTGGGAGAGGTCTCTTCTTTCACAACAATTGCTCATAAAGCAATGGCGGCTAAGGAATTGACTTTGGTTTCTGTGGAAGTGTAGTTTAACATTTTGACAGAACCTTGCATCCCTCCACATGTTCTATGAAGCCTTTGATTGTGTTTAATGAGGCGACCCTATAATGGCTGCATGGAAGAAATGTTTTTTGGGCCCAGCATTGCACAAAAGAGAACGCCAGACACCTTAAACCTGCTCTGAGTCACCTGCACTTATTGCACTCTCATCTGTCACTGAAGAGTTGGGTTGTTATTGTATCACCTTCTCTTAGAACATGCCAGCAGACAGCTAAAAGATGAGTGAGGCGAGGTCAAATAATGCACTTATCCTCGTGTTCCCACCTCATAGGGCGGGGCACATGGGCAAAAGTGTGATGCATTGGACCGCTGCTATGTCATTGACAGCGGGCTGCTCTGCGTTGTTGCTGCAAGCACTATTGTCCAGTGCACTTTCGCAATCCTGCACAGTCGTGAACTTGGAACAGGTTCAGGGAATCCCTCAGTATCTGCTGCTATTAGTGGAGCCCACAATATTTGTAATCCAGCCCTGTAACTTCCTAACTTGAACGTCTGGTAAGGAAATCCAATACTTAAATATGTTTACTCACAAGTTAAGTAATTTCACTCCATACCTTCTGGTGCTAGCACATACAATTACATTAAGAATATTACAGTGAGTGGATGGATTTTGTTACGGTAATTTTAGCAACATATCTCCTCCTAGAGCAGCGTTTTCACTAGACTTCAATGGAATTAACAATATTAGAGGATTCTGTCAATTATTCCATCGTTTTAAAGTCTGTTTCTTTCAAATGGAAACAACGAGAACACTAGCAAAGGCGTAAAACGTGATGTGTGTGAGTGATTAATTAATCAATGCTTGTGCTTAACTGTAGATTTATTGCAGACTGTTGCACAAAAGGAAATTTGTATGAGACAGAGACGTGTCAAGCTTAAAATGATGTGTTCCACGCTTCTCTCACTGCTGGGTTGAGCAAGCCACTGACTGCATTCAATTTCCTTTGGGTTTAGGGACCACCAGGATTGCCAGGACCTGCAGGGCCACAGGGGGCCGTAGGAACAGGGGATCTAGGACCAAAGGTACAGTACTCTGATTTTAGCATATTGTTTCTCTGTTCAGCCAATGGTCTTAGCTGTAGTTTTCCAAACCTGTGGATCAAAGAGGTCTGGCAGAAAGCTGTGATGGATCAATTCATGGAACATGATCAATAAATCCCAGTTAAGCACAATTTAGTAATCTTGAAAATGGAGGAGGTGGGACACTACCTGGTCTACTGAAAGCAAGGATGGTTTATTCTAAGCAGATTTGTCTCAGAATAACTGCATGATGTTTCAGGGCTAATGCGAAAAAGCACATCGGATTGAATAAAATTGTATTATTTATGTTATGGAGATATCGCTCAATTACATAGTGCAGGGTTGGTCCCACCGCACATTTCAATACCAAAGCCAAAAGTTAAATGGGGGCACGCCTTTCTCCTTAACTTCCCTGTATCTCTATCAATAAAAAAGTGGATATAGTTTATTATTATCTTTGTTATTTTTTATTGTGTAAACGTAGAAAATGTGTAGCAAAGAAGGGGTAAAAGGATTGGATCAAGTGTTGATCCTAAGGCTCAATTTACCATTCCAGGAAAATAGAATGGAAGGTCCAACCTGAGTCCAACCTGAGTCGGAGCCCCAAGTAGCAATGACTGACAAAAAAGGGACTCAGTTGTTCCTAGGAGAAGAGTAATACGGTCAAGGAAGGAAGAAGGTTGATAAGAGGGTAGTGCTCAGTGGAGGGCTACCCTGGGCATCCCATTAGTTGGAATGAATGGCCTCACACACTCTTGCAAGTGTCATGCTTCATCATCGGCCGTTGCTCCTCGTTGGACAGGCGGTGCAATGTCCAACGGGCTCACCTCTAGGAGGGGCTCTTTATCGGAGATCTTTTTTCCAACAGCCTGTGGGTGAAGTGCAAGTGAGGGGCCAGGTAAGAAGTGAATAGTGTAGGTGGGTGTGTTAAAATATAGCAAGGGATACCGGAGAGCAATTTATTCTGGTGGTTCCCATACTATAAATAAAACCAGTGGGTAGCCTATGATCGCCAGAGATTAGGTTCTGTATCACGATCTAGGACTACAAAGCGTTCTGTGAGGTCACTTGCACTTCACCCACAGGCTGTTGGAAAAAAGATCACCTTCTTCCTTCCTTGACCGTATTACTCTTCTCCTAGGAACAACTGAGTGCCTTTTTTGTCAGTAAACGTAGAAAATGGCACTTGTCCCTGGATTTGCCTCGTTACAAAGCTTTGGTTTGGAATGGTATTGGTTCCAGTTTAAAAACAAAAGTAATGAACTTGCAGTTATTGCCATTAATAGGAATGGTTATTATAACTTTGTATCAGGCAGCTCCATCCATTATTATGAGTAATTTTTTGAATAACCAGAAGACGCCAGTTCATTTCTATTATTATCAGAATTGTTATCAGCTTCAGCCAATGTCACTGTAAATGTTATAGGACAACACTAAAATAATAAGGATTAAAAACTGCATACAGTTCTTCAATTAGCCTTGTTAGATTAATTTGGTGTTCTGTGTAAGTACCTTCATGAAAACCATATAGACATATCCATACCTTATTGGTTTATGAAAATAGTCAAATAATAGTGCGTTTGTGTGTTCCTTCAGGGTCAGCCTGGAATTAGAGGTCCGCCCGGAGCCCCCGGGCCACGAGGGATAGGTTTGCCTGGTTTAAAGGTAATATTTTTATATTTATCTTTTGGTATGAGGGTTAAAGAATGTATTACTAATGCAGAAAAGTAAAAAGTACATGTTGAGAAATTGTAATAGTAACAGGCAGATTTCAGACTACCTGGGACTATGATGTTTCAGAAGCCTTTCATGCATTAACTGATCCTGCTTTGCTAGAGTTCATGTCAAGTCTTAAGGCTTTAATTAAAAACATGTATGACGTAGAATCGCTCCATTGATCATGTTTATAATTACTAAAACATTATGTATCATGTTTTACATTGAATTACTGAAAGTTTCATGCCCCTAAGGTTTTTTTCAATTAAAATATTTGCGTAAAAAAACATATGCAGGGAGGCCTTATTTGGACACCCCTCACAGAAAATAGAAAACCTGCACAGTATAACAGAAACCCTGCACGTGTTATTATAAAGTGAGCTTCTTGCCTCTTCTACCCATACCCAACCAAAGGAAACAAACCCACTCCTAACTCACAGCAATACCCAACATAACACCAGCAAATGGTTGTGTTAGTCTCCGTGGAGCAGATTTACCAGCCCCTTGCGCCACTTTTGCGTCACTTTTTCCATGTTAAAAATGTCGTAAAAGTGGCGCAAGAGGCTTGTAAATGTGTACCCGTGTTTTCATTTTCTTCTTCCATTGGCACACGAATCCACTGTGGGTTCCACTGCGGGGGGGTCAGCGGGCATGGGGGCAGATTTATGTTAACTGGCGCATCCTCAGGGATGCGCCAGTTAATGTGCGCCACAGTGCGCCACAGCTCCGCCACCCATGGTGCGCGCATTTATAATGCGGCGCACCATGGGGGAAAAACGGCACAGATGCGTGACGCATCTGTGCCGTAAAGTTGGCGCATTGCTGGAGTTGCGTCGCAAGCGCGACGCAGCTCCAGCAAGGCTCGGGGGTGCCTTGCTTGTGGTGCCCCATCTTCACAATGCTACGTCAGACCTACACCTGCTTGAAGCAGGCGCAAGGTTTTGACGCAGCATTGGCCTGAAAGTGACTGAGTGAAATCTTATAGATTTCACTCAGCCACTTTCAGGAGGCGTTCCTGCGCAGGAACGCCCCCCCCCCCTACGCAGGAACGCCTCCTTATGGCGCAGGGCTTTACAACGTGACGCATCTCCTAGATGCGTCACGTTGTAAATAGGGCGCATTGTTTGCGCCGCCGTTGTGTCAAATAAAGTGACGCAATTGCAGCGCAAAGAGGCGCAAGGGCCTCATAAATCTGCCCCATGGTTTGTTTGGTTTTGGGGCAAATCCACACTCAATAAGCCTCACCGCCTGTGAAGTTACGTCCGCAGTATTATTTGCCTGTGGATTTTTACTTCCGGTGAAGTGCACTGCTTCAATTCCTTCCAGCTTCACAATATCTAATATGGGCTCTGGTATGTGCACTAGATGATACCAGATTGCAAAGTGTGCTTGAAGATAATAAACAACATTTAGAACACCACTTTAGGAAACAGGTTCCAATGCCCGTATCACCTGTGTTATAAATACATTTGATTGTTTGAGTCTACCACCTACAAATTTGACTGATTATGTGTGCTTCTTTTTGTTGATTAGATTCACAGGCAAAATGTTTGCTCGTTGTAGATTTGCACTGAAAGGCTTGTTTGTGAGCAGAGAAAGATACCGTGTGGGCTAAGATTGACTGCAATATTTGTTTTCACTTAAATGAGAATTTATCAGAAATGCCAGTACCTGGAGGCGGAGGCCCACATTACACAGTAGCTATCAGAATATGTAAACACTGGGTCCTAATGGGAGGTTGTTATCAAGTAAATAGAAGCTAACGACTGCCTGCTGTTCCTAGTTCTGACAGTATATTATAGATACAAAGTTAATGATCTGTGCACGGCTGTTCGTGTTGAAAGTATGTAACAAGCAGTGGGAACAGTGTGTTGCCCAGATGCAAACTTCTCAATTTTTGCATCCAATGACTAACAATTTTTTTTTTTTTTAACAACTCTTTATTCGGTTTATCGCAAAGAAAACCATAAAAGACACAATCAGAAGTACGGATCCATGAGAGTACAGCTTGTAAAACAAAGAGAGATTTCATAAAAAGCAATATGCGATGAATATAAACAGAGATATTATAAAAGATATTGCATTTGAGGGTTGTTATTTTTTCATAAACACGTTTCTAAAGATTTTTTCTGTGGTTCATGATACATTTTAAAAAGTTTAAAACTACATAACACACTTCTTCAGACTCTAAAAATTGCAATCGATAAAATGCCGGTCGGCACTGTCTAAGACCCCACCGCCTGCATATCGGGAGAAGCCAACGTTTTCTGAGGGGATGGTAAAATTTACAAAACATAATCACGTGCATATTAGATTGTGTGGATTTCCCGTCACAGGGACATGGGGGTAAACTTGATTCCCAGGCCTTATTCGTTGGAAAAACAACCAGTCTGAAAAAGAGGTCCAGTCTGAGCCTAGTCAACAGCATCCTCTCATATGTTTTAGACTGCAAAGTTAAATATGGTTGAATGCCATATGTTATCTGGACTATATTTGCGTGAATAACTGAAGGTTTTGCAGCATCAGATGTCAATCTCAATGTTTCCAGGTGTTGTAGAGCTAGTTGCTTGAGCTCCTTTTTTGACAGACCGACTATCGTCTCGGGTTGAAGGTAACAGTTCTCAAGTCCGAGATCGGTGAGAAAGTTTCTGATGTAGCGAAGCCACTTCAGTCTGGGGGAATAATCAAGTGACATAATATCAGCCACTATTGTCTGCGTTAGCGTGTTCAAGTCGGATGACCAAATACGCCTCCACAGCATCAATGGCTGAATTTTGAGAAGGTCCTGCAGGTAGGGAATTCCCAGTTCCATGTGGGAGGCGTAAGTTGAAGTACCCTTTGGAGTGGCCAAAAGAAATCTTATGAATGTGTTTTCAATTATCTGTAGGGCTCCAACATCTGTGTGACCCCACACTCCTGCTCCATAAAGGGCAATGGCCTGACACTTGGCGTTGTAGATTTTCAACAACTCTACTGGGGCCCTCCTCCCCAGCCTCCGCGAGAAAGTCTGCAGGGCCGCTATCGATCGCTTAAATAGATGGCATCTCGTTTCCACTGCCGGTTTCCATGTTAGCCTATCGTCTACCATGATCCCGAGGTATGGGTATTGTGTGGCGATCTCAAGGACTTGGTTTTCGAGGTAGATCTTGTTTGTGCCTTTCTTCACCCCCCCCTTCCCCCGTGATCATGACAAAGTTTTTTTTACGTTGACCTTGAGATCCAAGCTATTCATGAAGGTCGTGTATCTGTTTAGTGAGTTCTGGAGTTCGCGCGGAGTTCGAGCCAGAATGACGGCGTCATCCGCGTAGAGCAGTGCTGGGATCAGGCGCTGCTTTACTTTTGGGAGGTCCTGGGCCCCCCTTAACATCTCCCCCTCCAAGTCGTTGGTATAGAGTGAGAAGAGGAAGGGGGCCAGGATGCAGCCCTGCCTGACTCCCCGCTCCACTCCAAATGACGCCGTCATCTCGCCGTTCCTTCCGAAGCGGACTCTCGCCGAAGCCCCTGAGTACAATTCTCTCAAAAAATCTAGCAGGGAGGGGTCCACGTCCATTTGTCTTAGGACTGTCCAAAGTTTGGAGTGCGAGACGCAGTCGAACGCGGCAGACAGGTCCACATAGACCATGTATACCGTGCTCTTCTTTGCCTGCATATACTTGCCCATTATCAGACTAAGGTTAAGTGCCTGCTCTACCTTCCCAAGGCCTTCTCGGAACCCGAATTGCAGGTCCGAGATGATACCTCTTTCCTCGGCCCACTGTTGAAGTCTCTCCAAAATGACCCTCCCCACCACTTTGCCGAGAGAGTCCAGGAGTGAAATGGGGCGGTAGCACTTCACGTCCTGGTGGTCCCCTTTCTTAAAAATGGGGACCATGATTGACCTAGTCCAAGAATCTAATACGCCCTCACTAGCTGCAGCTACACATACTCTTGTTAGAATAGGCGCCCAGAGATCCTGGTTAAATTTAAAAAGGTCGACTGGGACGCCATCTGGGCCGGGAGCTTTTCCTGTCTTACTTTTTTCCAGAGCCACCAAGATTTCGGAGATGTCAAAGGACAATGGGATTGGGTATTGTACCTCGTTATGAGTATTCAATGGACAATCTACACGCCCTTGGTCTTTCAAGATGTTTTCGAAGTGGGCTACCCAAGTATCCTCATCTATGGCCACCTCTATCTTAGGGGAATTGTTATGTGTAAGATATGGGGATCTGACCGTTCTCCAAAAGGCCTTACTGTTTTTCGAGAGAGCGCTCTTGTTTAGATCTTCCCAGAGTTTCTCTTTCTGTTGTTGTACTCTTAACTTACGTTCCTGAGTGTATTTCCGTCTCAAGAGTTGAATAAGGCCCGCGTCTCTTGGTTTGTTGTGAAGGGCAGATTTTAGATCAGATAAGGCTCTCGTGCAATTGTGGTCAAACCATCCTTTCTTGGTGGGGTGTTTGTTTGTTGTTTTCACCGTAAGCAGTCCCTTAATTATTTCTAAGATTTCTATGAAATTGTTCAGTACCTCTGCATGATTTAGCGCTGGATCCAGGCATTTAATTATATTTGGATATGCCTGGTCCACTAACTTTTTTGTAAGCTCATGCGGGTAAATCTTTTCCCATTTTATAGAGAAACCATTGTGTTTTACTAATTCTAGTCTATCTTGGGTGAAAGCGTTTACTATGTCAGTGGCCTTGGATTTAGATTCTGTCATGTGGAGTTCCATCTTTAATGCAGAGTGATCGCTTAGTAGGTTAACCATAACTTGATGGGCTTTGGCCATCGGGAGAAGTCCTGGAGGCAGCAGAATGTAGTCCACTGTTGTTTGATGGCCTCTGCCCACATAAGTTGGGGTAAACAGATTTTTCTCCAAGTTTGGGGGATTAGTGATTACTAAGTCAAAATCGGACAGTATGTTGTTCATTGCATTTCCCGATTTATTGTGGACGAAGTGGGCTAGTGGAGCCTCGTATTCGTCCACAAACCCACAGCGTTGGGAGTCTGTCATGGGGCATGGGTGAAGATTGAAGTCGCCTCCCCATAGGAGGTGAATCATTCTACAGTGGTCCTCCCTCTGCAGTAGACTTCTTAGTCTCTCCTGCAAATTACTAACGAAGGTCAAAAAATCGTTTTCACCTAGGTTATTATACGAGTTGACTAGAATAATAATGTCTTTGTTTAGAAGGGAAAGGGATAATATCTGGCAATTAGAGTCGGTAAATAGGTTGGACACTTTTAGGAGAGGAAGGGTGTTAGCAATATATATTGTTAGCCCTCCTTTGGGTCTACCTGTTATGCTGCGGATAGCTAAAGATGAATACGTTTTGTAACCCAGAAGATGAAGCTCTGTTGTTATCCAGGTCTCTTTGAGACAAATTATTTCTCCTTGTTCTAAAAAGTTCAGGGCCGTAGGGTCTTCGATCTTTGTTCGTAGACCCGCCACGTTCCAAAAAAGGAGGGGTAAAATTCGAACATTGGCTTTTGGAATTAATGTTACTGGAGCCTGTGTCATATTCTCACTTCGGGGGATGGAGTGTGGTGGGGTAGGGCTAATATGCTCCATATCCCTTGGTGGTCAATCGACCATTTCTAAGGGACTGTATCTATTCGCTAGTGGGATGTTGTACCAGGGGTCCCATCGGGGCGGTTCTCTATGAACCATCCTCTGCTGTTGGTGTCCCCATTCCCCCCAATTCGCTCCCTGGTGACGTGGTCTTACTATGTGCCAGGGGTTCTCGTACTCACGGAAACGGGGGGCTCCGTATTGTCTATTATCATGGAATGTAGCCTGACGGGGGGGTAGTTCGGCCCAGGGAAAGACGGGGTCCTCAAAGAAGTTGTTATTGTTAGGTTGAATTAATGGATAAAAAAAGGACAGCGGCTTAATTCTAATTCCTCCGTTTACATTAGATTGGTCCCAGGAGCTGATGTAATCTGCCGCCCAGGAGTCCTCAAAGGTAATGACGATGCAGTCCCCTGGGGACTGTTTACTACCTTTGCCCACCCAGGGAGTCCTACGCAATGAGGAAATCCTTCCATGGCAGTTTGGTGGCATGGGGCGATTTGTCTGTAACCAATGATGTACTTTATTTTTTAAGGACCAGGGAGGTTCCACTGTGTTGGGAGCTAGCTCTGGTACACCGATCATGACCGCTACATATGGTGCAGCCTCAGGCGGTAGCTCTAAATGAGCTCTAGCCTCTCCGGGGCCTCTTAGTGTGTTTCTTTGAGTTGGTTGAAAAAAGAGATTATGTGCCGGAGTTTTAGGAGGTGCAGTTTTTCTTGGCGCTGGTGGTTGTGACAAGGTAGTTGTTGATGCCACTATGTTGCCTTGTTTCGATGTAGTTACTGCGGTGGTGGTTGGGTTTAGTGTGCTTGGAGCGGACATTACTGTGGGAGTTGGAATGAGGGGCAATGCTGTAGATACTACTGTCTGTGGAGTAGTCGTTTGGGGAATTGTAGGTTTTGCAATAACACCCGAAAAATTCGGGAGCGGAATCTGAGGAGGGTTTATTCCCCCTTTCTTCTGTGGGGCAAGCCCCTGATTATGTTGTGACATAGTAATGAGCTTCAGAATCTGGCTCTCTAATTTTACTAGACTAACAAATTGTACAGCCTTCTCTAAACATGAATGTTGCCTATTTTATGTATTAGATACTTTTCTTGAACTATTACGAGGAGGAAATGTACTGGGCTTGATTCACAAATAGCTTACTGTGTTGTAGGCATGCCTTACCCTTGTAATACTCCTAACTTACTCCTGAATTCCTGGAGTAAGCCAGGAGTATACCAAGAGCAAGTCACAGTAAAATCATTGTGAGTCAGACCCATGTTTTGTAGTAGATTCACCAAAGAGAAGCTGTTGCACATGAAAGAGATACATCAATTAGAGGGTTGATGTCAGTCTCAAATGCAAATGACACCTCCAAGCTGGAGGCAAAGACCTGCAAAAATGAAAACCACATGAGAGAGGCCTTCTCTGTCTGCGCGCCCAGGATCTGTAATTATGTCCCTGCAGACATCGGGACTACCTGAACCTTCTAATCAGGAAGAAACTGAAGACACACTTCGTCAAAGAACTATACTTCTCAGCACCTTTGAGGGCCCTTCTCACATCACCAAAATCTGCTTAAATGCTCCGCCTTATAAATGATCAATGATCACTGGTCGCAATCTTTATGATTGGCCTTGTAAATGGCTCCATTGCTTTTTTCTGCTACAAGAGAGATGCGTAACAGATAGCTGTGGTGGAGGAACATAGTATGTGTACTTTAGAGGGATTCTCAAGCCAACATGCCTTGATGAAGTATTTGCTCACTGATGGAGTGCATTGAATAATAGCAGTGAAATCATGCATTAACTCATTTTAAAAGAAGATCCTGACTCAAACTAGTAGTTGTATGAGCTACTGAGATTTGAAAGTGTAGAAGTTGAATGGTAGAAGAAATATATGGAGGATGACTAGATAGATCTCTTCTCTGACAGCAATTTGGCTAACTTTTAAAAGAGATCTCTGAGGGTCCTCAAGAAGGTGGATGTAAATACACGTTTCAAGTGAAATGTAGAGTTCACGTTGTTGGAAGTTTCCTACCTTGACACCTTTACCACTAAAATAGATCAACTTACTCAAGTAATGCTATGATGCTTTGAATTTGAGGGATTATCAGCCACATGCATCAAGCTAAAAACCGGTCGCAAACAGGCAGATTCTCAGAATCTACCCCTTTGCGACCGGTATTTTTGCATTTGGGATGCATCATCCCAAATGCAAAAATCTCAATTTAAGGAATCTCTAAATTGAGATTCCTTAAATTGCGATTGCATTTAAGGAATCCAATGTTGAGATTCCTTAAATGCAATGCATCAAAGTCAAAAAATTTGCGATTTCGCTAATAGGAGTAGCAAATTACCAAGAAGTTCAACTTCATGATAATTTGAAAAAACTTTGAAAAATGCACTTTTCTGCATTTTTCAAAGTTTCATGTTGTGCACAGATCAATTTCAGGGGTGCAACAGGGTGTCCTTTTGACACCCTGGCACCCTTGAAATTGCATTCTTAATTTGCGATTCTCTAATTGAGAATCCCAAATTGAGAATGTCTTCCCATTCATTCCTATGGGCCTCTAGGCCCATAGGAATGAATGGGGAGGTATTCCTTAATTGCGATTCGCAATTTGCAAGTCGCAATTATGGAATGTTTAGAAATCGCTATTTTTTAAGCGATTTCTACATGCATAGGTTTTTGCGATTCCTTAATTGCGATTCCTTAAAAATCGCAATTAAGGAATCGCAAAAGCCAACATTGATGCATGTGCCTGTAAGAGTGTACAATTATGGGTGAACGAGTATGAATGTAGTGGATGTAAGTAGAGGTGCTTCAAGAGAGGAAAATCCCTTCCAAAACGGTTTTGATACTTAAAATTAATTATCTAAAATAAAGTGTTTATAGGTAATTAATAATTAATAGACTTTTTGGAAGTTGCTCATACTGGGTTCGGTTTTATGTACCTGGCAGGAAGCGGAAAGCAGGCAGCCTCCCTCTTCTCTCCTAAGCCAATCACAATGCTGCAATGGCAGCAATGTGGTTGGCTGTCACGCCGACTCCACAGACGACTATGGAGAGACCGTTTATTCCATGCAGCCTACAGAAGTAAACGGGAGAGTGCATATGACTGGTTTGGTCAGCCCTAGGGCCGACCAAACAGTCAGCGCCCACAACAGTGGGCAAGCCGCTCCTCCCCTGCCTGGAGCAGAACCAGCCAACCAACCCCCTTCTGTTTTTATCGCAGTGCGAGAAGCAGAAACATAAAATGGTATTCATAATGCCATTTTATGTTTCTGCTTCTCGCACTGCGAGAAAGCAGTGGGGCGACGCTCCTCCGCCCATGTGGAGGAGCCACCCCTAGCTTCTGCCAAGAAGAAAAGATGATAATCAAGTAGAAGTAGAAGGCAGCTGTTGAAATCAACCTGAAATTAATCTCATGGTTTGGCTCATATTGCTTTGACTTTCGGCATTAATAAATCTAGACTACTTAAAGGACTTTTAATGGTGCATGAGTCACATTCTTTTTAGTTCAGGAGCTGACTCAGTAGGGGTCACTGACACTTTTAGGCACTATCACACCTGTTCAGACCTGTGGCCTGCAATCACTGCAGCTCCAAATCACTACTTGCTTCAGTTACAGAATCATGTGATTGAGACGGGAAAGGGACTGGAGAATATGGAGTCCTGGGTAATGATATCTGAGGAACACTAGAGCTCTAAATGAATTGGGGTGGCAACATTCGGGTCAGACATTTAGCTACAGGTCAGTCATGGTAGAATCATTTCTTAACCACACTGCAATGCTTCCTTCCATGGCAATATTTTGTGGTTGCATTGGCTTGCCACTTTTACTCGATTTATGTGTTCCACCTTTGTTATATTCCTCCCTCCAAGTTCCTCGAGTATTAATCCTCCTCTTGTGTCTTCACATCTTTTTACCTTGTCTTGGTTATATGCTATTGCCTACCATACATCTGCTGCTGTTTTGTAGTCTTCCACTTCTTGGCTTTCTAGGTATCAGTGCTAGTATTGTGGTCAATGTCTGGTCTCATTACTGCCACGACACTCTGGATCACAGTAAGCTATTCCCTGATATATATTGTAGATAGGTCCTCTTTGCACCTGCTCATATTTAGTCATTATTGCGCACTTGAACTGTTAGTTTATACCTTGCTTATTTAGAACTCCCTCCATCCACAGCTGAAGTTACGGCTGCATATCAGACTGCAAATAAATGTCAGTCTAGGCCGGGTATTTCTGATAAGGCTGTGGAGGGCAGGGTTCAACGGCGGACTTCAATAGCCACACCTCTTTGCTGCGTTCCCATTTTTAAATAGTTGATGATGTATTCACAATTGGTGTGCACAGACTGCTCCTACACCTGCCGTTGGGCGATGCAAACTACCAGGCAGATAAACAGGAATCTGGGAAAAGATGGAGCCGTGCATCACCCTGGTCTTCTGTTTCAGTAACAACAAATATTCAATATCCTTTAGTGAAAAAATGTTCTTTATTCAGATATTACAACAAAAATGTGCAAAGAGTCTCAGCCAACGCGTTTCGTTCAGCAGAAATGAACTTCTGCACGGCTGAAAAGAGGTGTTACATAGATAATATAAATTTATATAAATGACTAAATGGACACCGGACAAAACGAGCAAATGAATATATATAGGACATAATAAAAAATGACACCACTATAAGTATGTGCAAATATCTAGGTGGACACGGGACAAAAAATGCAAATGAGTACATATAAAACATAATTCAAAATAACACCACAATATTAACACGGGACATGACCCCCAATATGTCCTTACATTGGGTCAACACCTAAACTGAAAACAAAACTAATAACACCAATGCCAAATAGTGCACATAAAACATGAATGAATCATAAAACAGGCCAGTACATACAGGGATATGTCGGACCCATACCTATTTAAATGAGAACTGGTCATATACGAAGTCAATATAAAAACTGCAATCATATCTTAGTACGAGTGTCCTGGTGGGGTTGTTGTCTGGTGGCCAGTAACCAGGTAAAGTGTGCGTGTGTAAAATAGTAAAACGACAGGCCTAGACCTGCCAGCATATACCCCGCAAGATTGTATGTTCAGAGACCATCATTTGTACTGACTAATCTCCTCTTTGTGTTCCGTGTACATGATCAAAAAATGCTGGACTTAAGTTTGTAATATAATAACAAGCATGGGCCTAAAGTTATGAACCCCAAGCAACTATGTGTTCAGAGTCCATCCTGTAATTAGGCCCTACCTATGTGTACCCCATATATGAGATCTATGAGAGATACAGTTCCAATGTACAAACAAACCCAAATGGAGGCAGATGCGCAAAACGATGGCAATGGGCTACAAAAGATAAATAGGCACACAGCTAAGAGCAGTCCAATATAAAGAGCGCTACTGGTCACGAGATTACAAAAGTTTGAGAGAGGGGAGATAAACAAATGGACGAGTATCAAAAGGACAAAGACAACAGCAGTAGTTGAATGGGGGGGACAGAGACGTTCATAGGCACATACCGTATGTATTATTGAAGATCAATTCCAAAGGGTTCCGTGATGGTGAGGTCTCCTGTTAGGGAATGACCGAATATCACTGTGGTAGCAGTCACAAGTGTGATGGCGGCTCCGAGGACAGAGAGTGCCTCCTTGAAAAGGGCCCAATAGAGAGATCTGCCAGGGGAGGTAAAGAAGCAATCAGCCACAAGCAAAGCGTATCATGATAATATCCGTATCACCCGGAGAGGGGGGGAGAAAGCAAGGTGTGTGGCCGATCAGAGAGAGAAGGGGAAAGGGTGTGCAGCGCCGATCATCGGGGTACGGGGCGTGCAGGGTTGGACGTGTCCAGGGTATGGAACCCGTAACTATGAGGGTCGAAGGGTGTCTAGACTCGTGAGCAAAGATGGAAATGGGCGGAGAGGGCCGGGTGCGTAGCTGGTCAGAGAAAGACGGGGAGACGGTGTGCAGTGCCGGCCATCGCGGTATGGGGCATGGATGTCTGGACATGATACTGTTACGGAAACAACGGCTTTTGGTGGGAAGGTGCCGTGACCCGTGAGTGATGATAAAAATACACAGGACAGAAGTGATGTGGAAAAGTAGTAAGGGCAAGTCATGACCCCAAGTGCAGCTGCATCTCCGAGGTGATACTCAGAGCTAAGGTGAAAGTAGCTCAGGGGGCCGCAAAGTACAGTGGGATGACAGTATGAAAAGTAAAGACCAAAGCCCAAGCTAGAGGAGCCAAGCGGAAAGGGCGAGAATATCAGGCAGAGCAAGCGGGATTAGCCAGGGTATCAGGCTTTGGCCTTGGGCGTTGGGCCGAAATGCATCACAGGGTGCTGGCAGCACATGTAGGCAGGACAGCGTGGAATGAAAAATGGTGTGAGCAAAGGCAAGCGGGAAAAGCAGATAAGTGATGTGTGCGAGCAAAAATGGAGTGGCGCTGGGCAAGTCTCGATTCTTGGAGGAGTGATAACCCAAGTAGTAAAGCGCCCGGCTTACCTTTAGCCGTGGTACATTTGTGCTCCTTCCTGGCGCCGCCTCTGAATGATAGTGGAATCCATTGGTGGGGAGGCGGGCCGGTAGATAAAGAAAAACGAAAAAAAAGAAAGAGAAAAGCACACTTTGGAAAGTGTAACTGGAGGAGAGACTCAGGGGGGGCGTGACCCGTCAATCAATGTCTAAATCAGCCTGTCAGCCTGCGTGTGATAGAACGTTCGGAATGTAGAAAGAAAGCCTATGGACTCATGGCGTCTGAGGTTGCCGTGGGAACCCACGTGGTTGGAATGAAAAGGAAAAAAGACTTACTCTCTGTGCATGATGTGGAGCCCAAAGGCAGACAGGGAGATGAACCGGCATTCCCAAATGCTGTAATGGAGGCAGAATACAGTTTAAAAAAGCCCCATGTGGAAAGACAAAACCAAAATAGTATGTGGCGGCAGCGTGCAATACTATTGTTAGGGGAACCATGATGGTTCGAATAAAGTGGAAGACATACCGAATGGGCATGCACGTGCGCCCAAAATTCGGAACGAGAAGACACTCCGACGTCCTTTTATGTCACAGTGTAAGCATATGAGAGTAAGGGATACCCCATGTGTAACAATGAAAATGCATGCAGCTGTAATGGGTGGTTCGAATGAAGCGGGGAACATGCATATGCACCCAAAATAAAGGAATTTCCCATATGTGACAATGAAAATACAAGTGGCTGAAATCGGTGGAAAAGAAAACCGAGCCGGTGTGAGAATGCACAATGGAGAGTGTGTGCCTTCAATATCCCATGTGAGGGCCAAAGCAGATGACAGAATGGTCCCGGTGCAAAGATGTTAGGTGCCACTGGTAATACAATGCGTGCCATGGGGTGGGTATATGAGCCCATTGGATCTGAAAGGCCATGTCGCAATAGCATTGCACCCCGGCAACGCGTGGTGGTGGCGGGACCAATGTTTTATTATGAGGCCGAGGGTGGCGATAGGTGTTCAAAAGAATCAAGGATGGTGGTGGCCGTGGGAACACTGTGCCTGGGAGCTATCATCCAATGGTCAGTGTGAACATACAGTCAGCCCAATGGAATAGGTCTTGTGAGGACCTACTGCCTAACAGTATCACGTCCAGCCATCCACGCCCCAAAACATTCACCCCCAGTCACAGATCTGGGTTTAATCCATCGTTATTTTGCTCACGACGTGGGAAGGGTATGCCCAGACGTGGGAGCTGTGCTCACTACACCACTGGAGTCAAGCTATCCTGGCTGATGACGGCTGATAGCCAGAAACCGGTCCTAGGATGCTTGATTCCGGTCCAGGGAAGACATGGCTTGGCAGTTCGGGCTGGACTGTTCCCATGAGGCACAGGGTCAAGACTAATTTGCATTTGGCCATGTCTGAACTGGGGTGGCGTGGTGAGCAAAATAATAATGGAATAAACCCAGATCTGTGACTAGAGTTGAATGCTTTGGCAATGTGCAACATTTCGTCCATCATCTTGTGTGTTTTGCTGTTTTCCCTGTGTGGGAAGGGTATGCCCAGACGTGGGTCGCATGCTCACTACGCCACTGGAGTCAAGCTATCCTGTCTGATGACGGCTGATAGCCAGAAACCGGTCCTAGGATGCTTGATTCCGGTCCAGGGAAGATATGGCTTGGCAGTTCGGGCTGGACTGTTCCCATGAGGCACAGGGTCAAGACTGCTCTTAGCTGTGTGCCTATTTGTCTTTTGCAATAAGCAACAAAGCAAATTGCCAGTACTGCGCAACACTTTTAAAAATTTCACAAATTAGTGAACAAAACAACTGTTATGAATGGACCACTCTTATAGTCAGAATGAATCTTTAATCACATTACTTTTAATTTTTGAATTTTTTTATATGTACATATTATTTTTGAGGAAAATTCTTTAGATGATCAAAATACAAAAGCATTTATTTACAAGAAGAGCCCTTATTTTACAAAATTGGGGGAAATTGGAATATCTACAGTGAATTGTTATAAGGATTTAGTAGGAAAAAACAGAATAAAGTCATTTATACCAAATACATACTCAATCATTCCGTGTTACTGTCATACAACTCACACTCTAAAACTTACACTCAACAAAGAAAAGTGAGAAAGATGAAAACAAATGGAACATTTTTTTGAAAGGTACCTCACCTAGAAATTTTTAAGTTCTATATTATTTTGGGAGGGTGGGGTACTTATTGATGCCTATTTATTAAAAAAAAACATCCTAAGTCACAAAACTGAGGCCATCCGGCTTTTTTCTTTCTTTAACTCCAACATGTATCAAAAACTATTTTTGAATTAGCAGATTGGCCTAAACAAAAAAAGGTCGACGTGTTTCGAAGCCCCTCATTTGTGGGGATTCTCCTCAGGACCAAGACGAACAATCCTCTTAATGCTGGGTTGGGACGGTGCAATCTGGCTCTTGCACAGGGTCTTTTGGCTTTAACGTCCAAGATGATTATTTCAAGACTCTGTAATAGGCTGTTAATCCTTTTTCTTCTCAGGCGGATGAAACAACTCTTTTGTTATACCACTCAATGGTTTACTGACGGGCTCCGGATCTGAATCGTTCCTACGCGCTCAATCAAGTTCATTTGTCTTTTGCAGCACATTGCCATCGTTTTGCGCATCTGCCTCCACTTGGGTTTGTTTGTACATTGGAACTGTATCTCTCAAAGATCTCCTATATGGGGTACACATAGGTAGGGCCTAACTACAGGATGCACTCTGAACACATAGTTGCTTGGGGTCCATAACTTTAGGCCCATGCTTGTTATTATATTACAAACTTAAGTCCAGCATTTTTTGATCCTGTACACGGAACACAAAGAGGAGATTAGTCAGTACAATGATGGTCTCTGAACATACAATCTTGCGGGTTATATGCTGGCAGGTCTAGGCCTGTCGTTTTACTATTTTACACACGCACACTTTACCTGGTTACTGGCCACCAGACAACAACCCCACCAGGACACTCGTACTAAGATATGATTGCAGTTTTTATACTGACTTCGTATATGACCAGTTCTCATTTAAATAGGTATGGGTGCGACATATCCCTGTATGTACTGGCCTGTTCTATGATTCATTCATGTTTTATGTGCACTATTTGGCATTGGTGTTATTAGTTTTGTTTTCAGTTTAGGTGTTGACCCAATGTAAGTACATATTGGGGGTCATGTCCCGTGTTAATATTGTGGTGTTATTTTGAATTATGTTTTATATGTACTCATTTGCATTTTTTGTCCCGTGTCCACCTAGTCATTTGTACATACTTATAGTGGTGTCATTTTTAATTATGTCCTATATATATTCATTTGCTCGTTTTGTCCTGTGTCCATTTAGTCATTTGTATATATTTATATTATCTATGTTACACCTCTTTTCAGCCCTGACGAAGTTCTTTTCTGCTGAACAAAACATGTTGGCTGAGACTCTTTGCTTATTTTTGTTTGAATATCTGAATAAAGACCATTTTTTCACTAAAGGATATTGACTATTTGTTGTTACTGAAACAGAAGACCAGGGTAGTCTACTGCTCCATGTTTCTGTTATCTTAGCAAATACTCATGTGTCTTCGTTTGTCCTTCTCTTTCATTTTCTGGTGAGGTATTAGAATTCTCTGAGCCTTCAGAGAAACGCGGGAAATTGCAAGATTTACAGCAGATCTACATTCTCAGCCAAAGCTTGATAGTTCTGCTCTTCAAGACTGTCAGGAGGTGTTTAGGTCTCAAATGAAGTGCCATAACATCCACAATGTGTTGAATGAAGAGATATGATTTGTCTACCATCTTGAATAAACCCATTTGTGGATTTGCTGACCTTTTCAGAAGCTCATGCTCCTCTCCATGTATAACATGTAATCTGGAATTAAAATAATATTTCTTTAATATATTGTTGTTCTATTTACTTATTATTTTCCATATATTTCTTATAAACATTTGAGTTTACATCAATCAGACTGTATTGACACAGTTTTCTTGAAGAACCTGGTTTTCTTTTATGATTATACCTCATTCTGCAAGGACTAACAATTGCTATTTTCAAGAGAAGACTATCCAATCCCACAAAACAATGCGATTGACTGCTTCCTAATCTCTTGATTAGAGAGCACCATAATAAGTAGCAGAGGAACTCACTCACTGACCCATCAAAACTTTCCCTGTTGCAGCCTTCACCATTTCTGTAGCTTCCTTCTCCACTTCCTCTTCCTCTTCCTTTACTCTGGCTCCTGCTAGTGTCTCCTTTTGCAAGATACATTCTCTACTGTAGTGCAATGGTGGTGAACCTCAGGTTATTTGATTTCTTATTACCTTGGCCACCCACTAACATGTTCCAGCCAAGCAGAAGAAGCCCTAGGATCCTGATGTATTTCTCACTTTGCAGGCCCTGTTACACTCCAAAGTCTTGTTCTACCACCTTCTTCTGGGATCTTTTTGCCATTGCCACCATTTTGTCCTCTTCAGGTCAATGGACCAACCGTGCTTATGTTCTCTATCTGAGATCTCCTTTACAACCAGGACACAGCTAGTGCAGACATTCTGATAGATACGTTTAACTGCAGATTCCTCTTACTTAGTCTATCCCAGTCACCAGCCTAGATCTAGAAAATTCTCCCAGCAATGTTTACTGCATGTTGACAGGTGGTGCTGTGTGACTACATAGGGATTTCTCACCTCTGTAGAAGAGCCAGAACAGGGACGCATATAAGCACTAGCCCATGTACACTTATGTCAGTTCCATGCTTTCCTTGACGTGGATCCAGTGGTCCTCTCCCAACTTTGTTGTTCCCAACGACTTCAACATTTTCGGATAGTGTGGCAAGGACAGAGTCTCCCCCGTAGACAACAGGATGCAAGTTGCGTTGCAACTTCTGGAACCATGCCCCTTGATGAAGATTACAGAAAAGGAGGTAAAACTATATGTTGCAGAGCGTAAGAAGAGTTTGTGTCGGAAACATCAGTCGTGCTCATGCTCCAAGTCACAAGGCCGCTCTCAGTTCAAGTGCCAATGTCTTCAGTTAAATCAAAATTGGAACCATGCCCTTAGTGCAAGAAAGACATGTGGGATTCAACCTCATCCCACTGCTTAAAATCAGATGAGAAATCACAAGGGCAACACACAAAGGGCTCACTGCCTCGAAAGTCTTCTATATCTGATCTGGCATCACTGCTGGTGTCGGATTGCCCACATTCTACCGGCCATGCTGAAGATCTTTCAGACACTGCTGGCTCCCTCTTTTGCACCTTCAAGCCCCATGGAGCAGCAGGGTCCTCCAGTCAGACATCCACTGAGCGGCCCTCCCACAGCGCCAGCTGCCCACTTTGGAACCACTTTCTAAGCCTATACTAAAGCTGGTCCAGACTTCCTCTCCGGCTCCAAGGTCTATGCCAGTTCCTGCCATGCTGGCACTAGTGCTGATGCCTGATCTGATCCCAATACTGCTCTCTGACCCCTAACAGACACTGGCCCATGCCAGGCCTATGCCGCTCCATGAGAATACCAAGGTGCAGCCAATGGTTATTCAACCAGATCTTTAGCCTCTTCTAGGATGCTGGTATTCCCATATGCTGGAGGTCCTCTTTGGCTCTGATTCTGATGGAGTCCAAAGCTACAAAATGTTCTTCTGACACTGATGATGATGAGGGGGTAGACTATTGCTCCACTCTCGTCGCACTGAGGAAGGACTTTGTGTAGAACTACAGAATGCTAGTGGGCTACACACCTCCTCTAAGGCTGTACTTCACTTACCACCAGATTTAACAAAGGAATAAAGTTCCTCCTTTCCAATAGTAGTGCACACAGCAGCAGACCTGTCTGATTTACAATTGCCCATGGTGGAAACAAAAGCCAATTTGTTGACTAAAAGACTCTAACCAGGCTGTCATCATCAGAACCTCTGTTGCCTTTTAACAAGGCACGCAAAATACCCTCATTGCCGCTATTTCATTAACATGTTTGGCTTCTCTAGTCAGGATGACTGGCTCTGAGCAACCCTGTTTTTCTGAGAAATGATTTCAAATGCCTTTCCCTTGATCGCTCCAGATAGGGGATCAATTTGCATTCAGCAAAAATATGTTTTATTTGGCTAGTCTTGCTCTATGTTTCTCAAATACAGTGTGGCTTCTAGACAGATACATTCACAAGTGGGAAATGTTCAGCTTGATATTTCTGGCCATCCTGGAGAACCACAGGGTGTCTCTTGCCCAAACTATTTAGGATGGACAGGAGGTAGCAAAATATGTACTGTGTGCTGGACACCACCAATGGGTACGGATTTAGAATTTTTTAAGACAAGACAACTTGGCACTTGAGCATTTTTAAAGATAGCCAAGCCACAACATAATCAGCCGGGTCTGGTGGTTCAGTGGACTAATGCATCCACTGCAGGGGCCTGTGTTCAAACTTATGGTCACAGGTTCAAATTCCGGCGGGTCCACTCAGCCTTTCATCCATCTGAGGTCAATAAAATGAGTACCATTGAGTTGGGTAACAATAAACATCTGTTATTCAGCGCCTTGAGACTCTTGGGTGATAAGTGTGATTTACAAATGCATGTGTTATGTTAATCTTGGAGTTATTGTCCTCAGTCTTTCAATTCGGCCAGCAGTACAGAAGGTTCTGATGGATACTTCTAACCACAGATTATTTAGCTTTATAATATTCCCCAGGTGGCAGACTTTATCTCTGGAACTTTTCAGCAATGCGCCTATGCACAGCACGGTGGCATTGTGCGGCTCCTTACACCCTAGAAAGGATAGAGTGGAGCTCCATAAAGGCACCACCCCTGCACACTGTCAGATCCTTTCTTTCCAGATCTTCAACATAGATCTGGAGATTTAATCCCATCTTTTTTGGTCTTTGACGTTTCCAAATTGTATCTCAGACAATATGCTATAGAGAATCTCCCTCCAAAAATTATAGACTTCAAGCCATATCAATACTGCTGCAAGTAGAACTCGGTCACAGACCCCCATGAGGTGTGTCTTTGCTGCCTGGGCTCTGGTCATTACTCCAAGTGATGTGACCAATGTCCCATAATGCTCTTGAAGTTGATCTGAGGAAGTGAGGCAATGATTTACATCTTTGAGTATAAGAAGAAGTCTCAGATATCCTGCTGGTCCTATTCCTGGTCCAAGTCACAGGACTACTCCCGGGCATGAGGCCGTTCTGGTGATCGCTCCTTTTCCTGCTCAAAATCTCCAGGTAAGTCAAAGTTCAAACATAAGCTCAAGAAAGGGAAGCATGACATAGCCCCATTGAATCACTCTACTTCCAAAGAAAAAGTGCAAGGGTGTCAATCTCTAAGGTGCACTCCATCGAGGTCATCGGCCATAGCTCAACTGGCCCTGACACACCCCGAGTTTCCTATGCCATTTTCAATCCTGCAGCAGATTAAGGCCTTCAAGGAGACAGTGTTTCAAATTTTAGTGTACTTTCTGGTGTGCCTTTAGGCCCCACAGTGCCACAGGGCCTTCCGTGATTATGTTTACCCACTGGAATTCATACCAATACCGGTACAACCTTCCATGTTAGACCCATAGTTCATGCTGATTTCTACAACACCAGTGCCATTGCTGCCTATTCCAGTGCTGATCAATGATCCATTAGCAATGTCAAACCACAAATAAGTAAAGTGCCATCAGATGTCATGTTACCTGATTGTAACCCGACACCTCAACCAAGCAGCAACTATTAGCAGAGGCTCTATTCTCTTTTTAGTTCTAACTCCCATCCTAAACCAGACAAAGTAGCATCCAAGGGTACTGAAGAAAATGGGGAAGGTGATGGCTTGCTTCCCCTTCTTTATATTGATGATGCATTATACTTATTATACTTGCAAAATGGCAATAGGCATAACACCGCCACTGAAGCTGAGCTTTATTCGCCACTGGGGGCACCAACACAGGAAGGTGCCTCATTTATGGTTGTGGTTCAGAAGGCTTTTGAGGTACTAAAATCGAAGTTGCCCTCCATTGACACTAAGACAACTATCCTATGGGGGATTATCCCACTGCACAGGCCCTACACCAATGGGAGGTACTATTTTGCTACCTATTCTAAAGATGAGGAATGTGCTGTCAGTGACTCACTTTCTGGTAGATACTCTATCCAACCACAGTTCATCACTGCCCTTCCCCATTCTGTGGAGTGGGTTCTTCAACATCTAAAAAAGTCCCAAGCTAGTGATCAGTACACTGTCACCAACAATTGTTTTGTGCGTCATCTCTAATGGAGCAAAACGGGAAAAAATAAGAAACTGACAACAGCACACGTGGGTGATGCTTATAAGTTTCTCTGCTCCTTTATTTCTGGGGCAGCACAGAGCCAGCCCAGAGCCACATGATGCCACAAACCAACACTCAAGATCACTGCTGAAAAAGAATTCTCCAGATCCAGTCTAGTACCCCGGGGATATTTTAAGAGGAATCTGAAAAAGACACAATACCCACTAGAAAGAGCCCGAGACACGCACACTCCGAATTGAGTTAATATCGGACCTTATCATGGAGGCTCCAAGAATTTACTTGTGACTTGATGGAATTTGGGATGAAACTGCATCCTCGTATGCCTCACCGTGACTCTGACTCGTCACCTAAATATCTTGCCCTGACGAAGTTCACGTCTTGAACGAAACGCGTTGGCTGAGGTTTCATGTTTACACAAGTCTTTGATGAACTTCAATAAAGAATATATTTTAAAGAAGAAACTGATCGTGCTTCCTAATTGAATATCACTAAACTTTGGTAGTGCACCATTCCATTCAGTTCCAAATACCCAGTAGAAAGAGCATTATCAAATGTAAGTACCTTGTTCCTTAGGGATTGCTCCAGAAGCCTAGTTCATTAGCAATGTCCGAAGTCTCAACCATTACAGCAACTGACAAGCGTTTTTGAGGCAGAGGATGTGGAGAAGGTCATTCATGCTGCAGTGTCTCCAGAGCCACTTTTATTGACCCTCGACAACCAAAAGTCAGCAAATTGTTCTAAGGGGTACACATTACCTCTCATTTATTCTCAGGTTCAAATCCCCCCATGCCAGCTCAAATTTCAGTATCCCATCCTCAATCTTAATGCAGGAAGTGAACATCTTCCTGGCCAAGGGTGCCATTAAACGAGTACCTCACTTGGAGAGGGGTAAGGGATGCTACTCTAGATTCTTCCTCATGCCGATGAACAGAGACATTAAGCCTATACTGTATCTCCAGCAGTTGACAGACTTTTTGAGAAAGGCAAGTTCAAAATGCTCACTCTGGCCAGACCCTCTCTGCTCTGGATAAACTGGATGGTGTCCTTTGACTTGCATGATACATATTTTCATATGCCTATCTGTCCTACATTCCCACAGACACTACCTGCAGTTCACAATGTGGCTGTAAGATTTCCAATTTGCCATTTTGGCCATAAGTATCCCCTTGCATGTTCACAAAAGTGATAGTGGTGGACACAGCTCATTTTCAGCAGTTGGGGATACATGCTTGCCCGTACCTCAATGTCTGGCTGCTCTACAAAGTCATACCGCTGCCAATCACAGACCACTGAGGGACTACAGACAATGTCTTGACCTATTTGGAGTTTTCCAACAGCAAACTGAAGTCCCACCTGATGCCTATGCAGAGACTTCCTTTTATAGAGGCTATCCTGGATATGGTGACACTCAAGGCCTTTTCTTCTGCAGGGAGTCTGGGACATTTAGAATATGTTCCAGATGTTCCGGGCTCAATCCAGAGACCTGGTGAGAATGGTTCTGAGGCTTCTTGAACTCCTACCTTTGTGCGTCCTCCTTATCCCTAGCACCAGCTAGTATATACAGACCCGCGCCTGTGACAAATGCATTACTGCTGGGTTTGGGGGTGTCACCTTGTGTAGGTGGAGATTAGGTGCCTCTGGTCTCCTGTGAGGAGCCAACTCCTGAGCAATCTTCTGCAGCTTTGGTGATCAGTCTAGCCCTGAAACAAGTCCTGCCATCCATCAAGGGGAGGCTGGTGCAGGTCCTTATAGCGAGCATGATCATCCTGTTGTACTGCTAGAAGCAGGGCAAATGGGGTCCTGTGCTACGCATCCTACATCTCTGGAAGTAGTTGGACCAGCAGATCATCTTTCTGGTAGCCAACCATCAAACAGGATCTCTGAATGCCAGATCAGATGAGTTGAGCAGCCGTAAGCTGACGGATCGTAAGTGCCATCTTCCTCCTAAGGTGGCAAGGGACATCTTTGATCAGTGGAACATGCCTGTTTAGATCTGTTTGTCACCTTCAAGAATGCAAAAGAAACAATTGATGGACGGAATGCTGGACAATGCAAACATTCACCCCCAGTCACGAAGATCTGGGTTTAATCCATCATTCTTTTGCTAACCACACCACCCAAGTTTGGACCCAGCCATATGCAAATAAGTCTTGACCATGTTCCTTGTAGGACAGTGCATCCTGAACTGCCAAGCCAGGTCCTCCCTGGACAGGAAACAAGCATCCTGGGACAGGTTTCAAGGCATAACCCTTCATCAGCAAGGCTAGCTTGAATCCAGTGGTGTAGTGAGCACGGGACCCACGTATGGGCGGACCCATCCCACTTAGGGCAACATATCCAAAAGAAACAATTGATTGAAGGAATGCTGGACAATGCAAGCATTCACCCCCAGTCTCAAAGATCTGGGTTTAGTCCATCAATCTTTTTCTTTCCACACCAACCCAGTTTGGACCCAGCCATATGCAAATCAGTCTTGACCCTGTTCCTTGTGGGAACAGTCCAGCCCGAACTGCCAAGCCAGGTCCTCCCTGGACCGGAAACAAGCATCCTGGGACCGGTTCCAGGACATCACCCTTCATCACCCAGGCTAGCTTGAATCCAGTGGTGTAGTGAGCATGGAACCTACGTCTGGGCCTACCCTTCCCACTTAGAGTGACATATGCAAAAGAAACAATTGATGGACGGAATGTAGGACAATGCAAACATTCACCCCCCAGTCAGAAAGATCTGGGTTTAATCCATCATTAGTTTGCTCACCACAGTACCCCAGTTTAGACCCAGCCATATGCAAATCAGTCTTGACCCTCTTCCTTGTGGGAACAGTCCAGTCCGAACTGCCAAGCCAGGTCCTCCCTGTACCAGAAACAAGCATCTTGGGACCGGTTTCAGGGCATCATCCTTCATCAGCCACACTAGCTTGAATCCAGTGGTGTAGTGAGCACAGGACCCACGTCTGGGCATACCCTTCCCACTTAGGGCGACATATGCAAAAGAAACATTTGATGGACGGAATGCTGGACAATGCAAGCATTCACCCCAGTCACAAAGATCTGGGTTTAATCCATCATTCTTTTGCTAACCACACTACCCAAGTTTGGACCCAGCCATATGCAAATCAGTCTTGACCATGTTCCTTGTAGGACAGTGCAGCCTGAACTGCCAAGCCAGGTCCTCCCTGGACAGGAAACAAGCATCCTGGGACCGGTTTCAAGGCATAACCCTTCATCAGCCAGGCTAGCTTGAATCCAGTGGTGTAGTGAGCAAGGGACCCACGTATGGGCATACCCATCCCACTTAGGGCAACATATCCAAAAGAAACAATTGATTTAAAGAATGCTGGGCAATGCAAGCATTCACCCCCAGTCACAAAGATCTGGGTTTAGTCCATCAATCTTTTGCTCTCCACACCACCCCAGTTTGGACCCAGCCATATGCAAATCAGTCTTGACCCTGTTCCTTGTGGGAACAGTACAGCCCGAACTGCCAAGCCAGGTCCTCCCTAGACCGGAAACAAGCATCCTGGGACCGGTTCCAGGACATCACCCTTCATCAGCCAGGCTAGCTTGAATCCAGTGGTGTAGTGAGCATGGAACCTACGTCTGGGCATACCCTTCCCACTTAGGGTGACATGTGCAAAAGAAACAATTGATGGACGGAATGTTGGACAATGCAAACATTCACTCCCCAGTCAGAAAGATGTGGTTTTAATCCATCATTAGTTTGCTCACCACAGTACCCCAGTTTGGACCCAGCCATATGCAAATCAGTCTTGACCCTCTTCCTTGAGGGAACAGTCCAGTCCGAACTGCCAAGCCAGGTCCTCCCTAGACCAGAAACAAGCATCCTGGGACCGGTTTCAGGGCATCATCCTTCATCAGCCACACTAGCTTGAATCCAGTGGTGTAGTGAGAACAGGACCCACGTCTGGGCAAACCCTTCCCACTTAGGGCGACATATGCAAAAGAAATATTTGATGGACGGAATGCTGGACAATGCAAGCATTCACCCCAGTCACAAAGATCTGGGTTTAATCCATCATTCTTTTGCTAACCACACTACCCACGTTTGGAACCAGCCATATGCAAATCAGTCTTGACCATGTTCCTTGTAGGACAGTGCAGCCCGAGCTGCCAAGCCAGGTCCTCCCCGGACAGGAAACAAGCATCCTGGGACCGGTTTCAAGGCATAACCCTTCATCTGCCAGGCTAGCTTGAATCCAGTGGTGTAGTGAGCACGGGACCCGCGTATGGGCATACCCATCCCACTTAGGGCAACATATCCAAATGAAACAATTGATTTAACCCCTTCGACGCTCATCACGAGCTGAGCGCGTCATGAGTTACGCCTCTCGTACACTCATGACGAGCTCGTCATGTAACGCGGGTTGTTAAAAATCGCCGCACACAGTGGGAAAACCGCTAGCGCGCATGCGGTTAAGGAATGCTGGGCAATGCAAGCTTTCACCCCCAGTCACAAAGATCTGGGTTTAGTCCATCAATCTTTTGCTCTCCACACCACCCCAGTTTGGACCCAGCCATATGCAAATCAGTCTTGACCCTCTTCCTTGTGGGAACAGTCCAGTCCGAACTGCCAAGCCAGGTCCTCCCTGGACCGGAAGCAAGCATCCTGGGACCGGTTCCAGGACATCACCCTTCATCAGGCAGGCTAGCTTGAATCCAGTGGTGTAGTGAGCATGGAACCTACATCTGGGCATACCCTTCCCACTTAGGGTGACATATGCAAAAGAAACAATTGATGGACGGAATGTAGGACAATGCAAACATTCATCCCCCAGTCAGAAAGATGTGGGTTTAATCCATCATTAGTTTGCTCACCACAGTACCCCAGTTTGGACCCAGCCATATGCAAATCAGTCTTGACCATGTTCCTTGTGGGAACAGTCCAGCCCGAACTGCCAAGCCAGATCCTCCCTGGACTGGAAAAAAGCATCCTGGGACCAGTTTCAGGGCATCACCCTTCATCAGGCAGGCTAGCTTGAATCCAGTGGTGTAGTGAGCATGGGACCCACATCTGGACATACCCTTCTCACTTAGGGCGAAATATGCAAAATAAACAATTGATGGACGGAATGCTGTACAATGCAAAAATTTACCCCAGTCACAAAGATCTGGGTTTAATCCATCATTCTTTTGCTCACTACACTATCCCAGTGTGGACCCAGCCATATGCAAATCAGTCTTGACCATGTTCCTTGTGGGAACAGTCCAGCCCGAACTGCCAAGCCAGATCCTCCCTGGACTGGAAACAAGCATCCTGGGACCACTTTCGGGGTTTCACCCCTCTTCAGCCAGGATAGATTGACTCCAGTGGAATGGAGAGCACAGGACCCACGTCTGGGCATACCAGCCCCATTGGGCACAGAGTCAAGATTGATTTGCATGTGGCTGGGTTCAAAGTGGAATGGCATGGTGAGCAAAACAACGATTTAGGCCAAGATCTCTGTGCTGGACTGGGGTGAATGTATGAAATGAAATGATTACGCTCTTGTATAGCGCACGACTACCCGTAGGCATCTCGGCGCTTGCTTAGGGAACCCGTCCTGGTATTCCCCTGTGAGATACCCCGGCAGGGTGTCCACAAGGTGAAAGCCAGGCATCCCGCCGCGAGGGGCCGTAGTGGAGATTAAGCAAGCTATTGCCCAGAGTCGCAGAGTGTGACCCCGTGAGTTGAGTAGGCACCGGAACGAGAATTATCGAGTCCGTGGAATTTTTGAGCCCGAGACCCGCCGAGGCGGGGAATCGAACCCTGGTCCACGGCTGATCTCAGCTTCCAGGTCTGCCGCCTCTAACCACTGAGCCTGACATTGTTCTGCATTCTGTCCATCAATTGTTTTTGCATTTGTCACCACAATTGGGACGGGTATGCCCAGACGTGGCTTCCGTGCTCTCCCTGCCCCTGGAGTCAAGCAATCCTGGCTGAAGAGGGGTGAAACTCCAAAACCGGTCCAAGGATACTTGTTTCCAGTCCGGGGAGGACCTGGCCTTGCAGTACGGGCTGGACTGTTCCCATTGGGCACAGGGTCAAGACTGATTTGCATATGGCTGGGTTCAAACTGGAATGGCATGGTGAGCAAAAAACGATGGATTTAGGCCTCTCTGTATTGGGGTGAATGTATGACATTGTTCTGCATTCTGTCTATCAATTGCTGTTTTTGCACCTTCAAGAATGCAGCATGTCAAAACCACTGCATCCACACTGCAGTTTCCTCCAGGAAAGTCATTGAAAGATGCATTCTGCCTGTGTTGTTGCATGCGTCTCCTGTAAACATTTCCACCTCTACCTCTCCTCCTCAAGATGCGTCTCCTGTACACATTTCCACCACTACCTCTTATGCTCAAGTTTCTCAACAATTCAGGCTGGACTGAGCCTGAGTCATTAAATCACCCCGAATGGGGCTAGGAGAGTATGGTACTCAGAGCTCCTGAGCCTTTGCCCTTTGACCCAACTACTACTTTGGTAGAAACTTTTGTCTTGGCCACAGAGTGGGACTTGCTTCTTCATCTCCATGCATGGTTCATAAATGTATTCTGTCTACCAGTCACAGTAGTCAATGTCATCCTTGCTGCCAGTCACCCTTCAATAAACTCGATCTATGCTGTGTGCTAGGAGAGATTCTTTGCCAGGTGTGTTGCTCATCATACGACCCTCTGCAGATCAGACTTTTGGACGTAATATTGTTTGTTTTAAAAGTAGCCCAGCAAGGCTTTGCAGTGGGCACAGTTAAGTGTTACCTGTCAGCCTTTTCGGCACTCACATGTTTGATCATCCCTCTATTTAAATGCCCTGTTGTGATGCATTTTCTCAAAGTTATGATTGACATGTTTCCCTGAAAGTCATTGGTCGTGCCACAATGGGACGTGAACTTGGTATTGACATTTCTTGTGTGCATACCTTTCAAGATGATGCACAACTGTTTGTTTTGACTATTGATGCTCAAACTAGGTTTCCTAATTGCTAGTACCCCATGAATGAACTACAGGCTGGCTAGGTAAGACCACCCCACACCACCTTCTTCCCTGATAAATTAGTGCTGATGAACCTGGCTGCCTTTTAACCCACAGCTGTGACACCTTTCCACATCGGCCAATGTATCACCATTCAAAGAAATTGAAGAGGCTCCATCTGCTCAACCCAAATGAGGGTTTTGAATTTTTACAAAGACCGCACCAAAGACCATCATGTGAATGATCAATGGTTGTAGGATTCCTTAGAGCAAGGAAAGAGAATATGATGCAGAATAGGACACTTTCGAAATGGTTAGGCCCCTGATGGAGGACCGAATTTCGATTTCCTCCCGACCTAAATTCCTTTTTACAGGAACAAGCTCAGTGGCATTCCCAATACTTGGGAATTGTAATCGCTTTTTAAGTAAGTGGCCCCTGATTAGCTAGCAATTTTTATCCTCATGCCTTAGGGTTAGGATACTAATGAAGTTCTCCTTTTTACAGTAATTCGAATCTGGAAACTCTTGGGAGCACACAAAATCAGAACGTGATAGCGTCGGCGTGTATTGTATTATGTAGGTGTTTTTATCTGTTTGCACAATTGGTGTTGGCAGTATTTTTCAATCCGGTTTTTTTCCTTTGATAAGTTTGGCCTTTATTCTTGCTCCCCTTTTCTTGATTAATTCACGTGGTGGGCAGCTCTCTCTCTCTTTTTTCCTTTCCTCTTCCTTCATTTCTCCTTTTTTTCTTTCCCCCCCAATCCCCCCCCTCTTTTTGTTACCTCTAAAGGAGTCCAAAAAATTTATATTGTTGTAATTACATTTACAGAACTTTGCCGCTCAATGAATTGTTCTTGTCCTGATGATGACCGCAACCTCTGACAGCGGTTGAAACGCCGTTGACGTATCTGTGGCTCATAAATTTTATTGGACACATACGTTTTGTATATGTTGTACCCCTCCTTGTAACATAATTATTGTTGGCCACATGTTTGGTTTTCTTTTGTATGTTATGTATTGTTGTATAACCAGCCATTATTCTTTTTGAGCGCACTATTTATAATAAATTTGTGATAATTTTTTTAATCCTTGGTTGACAATTTCTATTTGTGCCTCTCCTTCTTTTGCCCTTCTTTCTTTCTTCTTTTCTGTTTATAAAAGTGAAATTTAATTGCAATTGATTATTTCCAAATTGTGATTTGTTATTTGTCTCCTGAACTACTGTTTGGAACACTATTATAAAGGTAAGGCATCTGTGGTTAAAAGGACCTATCAGAAGGCTGAATTACTTACCTTCATGGTGGATTATCTATCTGCAGATTTCTTGCTGCCCTCCCATCTCCCCATTCTAAAAAGTGGACTTCTAGCTTGATAAAGTTCCAATTTTGGCACACTATCACCTACAATGAGTGCTCCCCGTTTGAGGGAACTGAAGGAGAATAATTTATAAACTGATGTCAGCGCACTGGGCTAGTGCTTATATGTGGCTCAGCTCCGTCACTTCGAGGACAGTACAGAGTCACACATAAGGGAGAATTCTCCAGATCATGCCTGGTGTGGTATTCTAAAGGGATCTGTGGTTGGATATAGTATCTATCAGAAACAGCTTTAATGAAAGTAAGTAACTTACTAAGTACCCCTGGATTGGGCCAGGACAATGTGGTACCCAGATTTCTTGAGCCTGCAAATTTGCTCTCCGATCTAGCTACCTCTTCAAGGGGACCTCCAGTCTCAGCAAGAGGGGATGCTCCTACACACAAATCTTCTCTAACTTACAGGTCTGTGCATTGAAATTAAACTGAAACAACGGAGTACCTTTGATTTACCCTTGATTAATATCCTTGCAACCAGGCATACTTCAAACCGATCCTTCTTTAGGAAGAGGCCTGGGCCAGAAGAAGAGGCAAAGAGCATTATAAAGGCACCACCACCCGCATCCAGTGGGCAGAGGAACCACAAACACAGATACTGAAATAAAGGTACTAAACCGAGGCCTTGGCTTTTTTCCCTGGCCAAAGGATGACCCTTTCAAACTATTATGTGAATTTCTAAGGATTAGTTTGGAAAACCAGAATAAAATATTTCTTACACAACAAACCAGACAGAGAGAAAGTTAAAAATGCAGGATTAAGAAATCCTTCTACCATCATCCCCCCGTCATCAACATTACTGAGTGAATTCAATACAAACAGGCAATCTTCAAAGAGGTCTTCAAGCTTGTTCCTAAAACCACTTTTCCGAATATCTCTAGAGAAGAATATGAAGCAATTTGGACAGTACAGAAGGATCATTATCAAACCAGTGGACAAAAGAGGTGCTATCGTAATTATGTCCGCTATAGCTTGTAGGAAAAAATATCTATAACTTCTATTAGATCATAAGAGTTACAAGAGAATCAACACTAACCTCACCACTCCTCTTAAGAAAAAGATCAAGATGATTGTTGATGAAGTCGAGACTATAGGGCGGATTCCCAACAGAGAGGCTTATTTTAAAAAAAAATCCCAAATCACATATTTCTACATTGTATCAAAAATTCACAAAGGGAAAACACTACCTCCAGGACACCCCACAGTCTCTCGAATTGACTCTGTCTTGGAACCTGTATCCATTTTCTGCGACTCTTTCCTTCACCATCTAGTGGCAGACACACCCTCCTTCTTGAAATACACAAAATATGTGCTTAATCCTCTAGACACCATTCACTTAGAAGGTGAAGGGAATTTGGTAATGATTCTTGATGTAGAGGCCCTTCACACAAGCATCCCGCAAGATGCAACTCTTCCACCTGCACCTGGATATCGATCACATCTATGAGTTTCATTATGGCATGTGCAACTTTGCTGCTAAAAGTTAACAATTTCCAATTTGAAATCAAACTATACCTTCAAACCCAGCGCACTTCCATGGGAAGCACATTCACTCCAAGTTTAGCGTGTCTCTCTATGCACCATCTTGAAAAACCTATTCATCTTCAACAACGAGAATCTATTAGAACAGGAAATAACTAGGGGTGGGCAGAACTCATGGAGTTTTACTCAATGGAATTCTGCAGAGTTACTTAAAAATCCATGAGATTCCGCAGATTTGAGCAAGCAGCAGAATTCTGAGCAGTCGTTCTGATAATAATCCCATCAGACTTGGTCTATAAGCTTCTTTTAGTTCTGCTAGAAGATATGAAAAACGGCCTAAAATATATGGGGGTTACTACTATGAATTCCTCTTTTCCCACCAGCAATAACAGTTTGAAAGTATTGTTAACACCAACATTTCTCTACTGGAGAATGGGCACTCTAAAAACGACAGGACTCCCGTGGACATCTGAAGTACACCCCTATCAAGTGCTCATGTCTCCCACCCCTTTAATGGTATCCTGCACAGACTTCAGTTCTGGGGTGCTTCATAGCAGAGACAAAGAGTACAGCCAGTACTCACCTTTCTCTGCAGAGGCTGCATGGTGATCATGCTGGTCTTGGAAGAACCATAAATTCCTTGTGTGGAGAGAAGCCTCCGGTGCAGCTCTGTACCCCATTCGGGGAGCGGAGGGAGCCGGGTTCTGCTTCGGAGAGTCCCAGCGCTGAGGTAGCTGCTGCTCTTCAGCCCGTGTACTCACCTTGGATGTGGCATCACCATTCTAGGCCTACCCGGATCTCTGCTCCCCATACAGCAGAGCAGACCATGGGGCTGGCAGAAAGCGAGGGAGGAAGAGCCTGCAGCGCACAACACAGAGCGGGGCAGGAGAACAGCACAATGAAGAGAGACAGGGAGGAGATGCACTGAGCCCTGTGAAGAGGAGGGACACTGGGCTTGGGGAGGAGGAGTGCAGAGCTCAGAAGAGGAGGAGGTGTGCAGAGTCAAGGGGGGAGGCGGTACCCAGAAAATGCAGGAGAAGCCGAACACAAGCTGGGGAAGGAAGTGATGTTCCTGGGGAGTTGGGGGCACAGATTTCACATGGATGCCAGGAAGGCAGTTTTCTGCTTGTTCTCACAAGCGTTGGACTTCCATTTACATGACACAGAAGCACATTTTGGGCCAAAGATGGCTGTTAATATTGGCTTTGAATCTGATCGGGTTGATAGAGCGCGCGGGTCACCTGACCAATAACTTCGCCACTTCCGGCTTCGGGCCCATATATTTCAAATCACCATATACATTGATCAGATGACCTCGCGCTCTGCTATCAGATATGTGTGAGTTCCTTTCGTTATTCCTCAGAGTACCCGACTTACCATCCACCGACACGGGTACCTATGACCACAATGGATCAGGGAGCTAGCTGTAAAAGGAAAGGCAGCAAAATACAAACCCAAAATGATATTCAATACTTTTGTAAAATGACCACGGACAACTGGAAGTTTTAAAGTCTTTATCTAGTTTAGTAAATTTCAGGAAACATCAAATTCACAGTAAGTAAGCAATCGATAATCAGAATAACATAAAGAATGTAGCTAAATAGCAAATAAGTCAGAGCAACCATTTATAATCTAAGGGAATCAGGACACAGTTCAAATGAAGGATCAGGAATTTAGAACGTTTAAGATGAATCACTAGAGATAGGACAGGCTTCGATTAGGACTGGTATTCTAGAATTATCTCAGAACAATGAGACAGGAGTTTGGGACATTTATACAACTAGGAGAGTCTATGGAGAGAGACACGCTATGCTTTAAGGCAAAAGTTCTTTAGACAATTTAAGTAAGGAGGTTCTAGACCATATCAGGAAATGACAAACTGCAATGCAAAATATGATTTCTAACAGGTAGGGTAACATAGGAACACGTTATGAATATATGCAATTGACTTTACGATTCAATGGTTGCGGCAAAAGCATGGAAAATTAACATGTGCAAAGGTATGTCTTTATTGAAGCAAAAGACAGAAAATTAGAGAGGTGCAAGATTTAAGAGATTCGGAGTGATATTTACCTAGACTGGTGTGGAAACCAAACCCTGGCCACGGGTCAGTTAAGAACAGGAAACCCTCAAGGAAGGATACCCCTCAATGGACAGCAGGTGCAGAATGGACACCCAGGACAGGACAGGAAAACCAGATTAGGATCAGGACAGGACCCTCAGGACAGGAAACCCTCAGGACAGGACCGCTCAGGACAGGACCGCACCCGCAGTTTGGAAGCAACGCCTGCGCTCCACCCTCTCTGCAGCTATCGATCACGACCCCGATTGGATCAGCGAACTCCCAGCAAAGTGCTCCGCCAGCACTTTAAGGTTTAGTAAAACCTTAGACTATGGTCAATTTCGGACAGAGTACTCCGCAGTGCTCTGTATCTTCAGTCACCTATTGAGTGCGTTGGGTCAGTGACAGGTCAGCTAAACCAGACAAGTCGGACAAATTCCCTAGGTGAACCCAGGGTAGTTATACTGTTTGGGGACGGTGTACCACCCCCCAATGTTGCAAAGTGTCAGAATCCCTCAATTTGGATTGGTCCTAAGGTAGGCTTTGGGTAACACACCAATCAGAATAGACTATTTGGAGGCCTAATTTACATCTCTGGGTACCGCCTAGCGAGATTGGGGTTCCCATGAGAAACTGCACGGCAAACAGTAGCGCGACACACATTGTATCATATAAGGAGCAACTTTCTCCGTTCTCGTAGGGCAGAGGTGGCTTTCCCATGAGCATCTTGACGGTGGCTGCCAGCTGGCTGTGTTCCACTGTCCAATGTTGCCACCTTTCAGGGCACCACGAGTCTGCGCAGAAGGGACCTTCAATATGGCTCCCAACCGGTTCGGACCCCCATTTCCCGCAGTACATGAAAAGTAAGCGAGAACAAATTAAAACATAGAAATAAACGTACGTAAACACATCATTGGGTTTGTACTTTAAACTTATCATTATAAAAATATACTATGCAATTGAAATGTTAGCAACACATACACGTTCACAAGAGCATTACCACGTTATTCACGCAAGCTGTGTATTACGCATGCGCACCCTTTCCCTCCAAACTTATAACTACGTCAGGATACGTGAGTGTGACTGACGCATGCGCAGAAGCCATTTACTAAGCGGCGGCCATTTTAGAGACATGGATTAATCGTATTAGAAAACACATAGACAAGCTTTATCTACCTCGTTCAAATATAAAGATAAAGATTAGTAAGACGTACAAATTATTAATTGATTACACATGGGCGAGGTTCATGACTCGAGCAAGTCGCAATGCGATGCTTGCTCTATCAATCCCCTCTTTGATGATATTTACTATCATCACAAAAATATAATGGAACCAGATGCCAACTTCTTCACACCTTATACAACTCTATTTCTTCCAACAAGCGATTCAGCTTTTCCCTTTCATTTTTGGTAGGGTGAGAATTCTTCACCCTTTTGTATATCTGATTATTCATTTCCTCTAATTCAAGTTCATCCACACTTCGTTTCACTCCTCTTGCATTCACTTGATGCTTTCTGGTGTGCTTACGACATTTGCAACAGACAAATATGAAAAATAGGATGAGACCTATAATTCCAATTGGCATCAGTACCTTGAACAATAAGCTTTTACCTAAACTAGCAAGCCAATGACCTACATTTGAGAGACCATCTACCAGTCTCTTCCAGGCACTGTCAACCTCGAGTGGTTTGAGTTCCCTTTCCAAATTAGTAATGTTTTTCACGTATCTTTTGAGCTGTACACTTTTGTCCGGAATATAAGTACAACAATGTTGCGCCTTCAACATCCGGCAGACTCCGCCCTCTTTTGCTAATAAGGTGTCAAGAGCAAGTCTGTTCTGTAAAACCATTGATCTGATCGCAACCATTTCGGTATTGACCAGCAGAAATCCATGAGCTGTGTCAGTAGACAACACATCCACTATGGTGGACAATTTGCAAATTCTGTGAGTGTTCAGAACCACTCCCACTCCAGGTATCAGTGCACTGAAAATACTACCCATTATTTCACCTACACTTTCTCTTTTACTACGCACTAAGCTATTAGTATTTTCACTGCTTCCAGCAACTTTGTTCACATGGTATATTTTCGGGAAGACAATGCCAAAGTAGCAACTTCCATACCAGTGATCCGGCAATTTGAAATAAGCCTTGTCCCCACAAATATAATAAATTCCGGGAAACACAGGCTCTGACCCATTTTTGAAACCCCATCCTCCAATTACCTTGTAATTATGTTCACATTCACTGGAACCAATGAAAATGTTATTATAATAGCTAGTCTTCTCGCGGTGAAGACATAGCTTGCCTTTCTTTTCAAAATCCAGCAACAGAGCAGGACCCGCCCCACCATTTGAGGTGCCTTCCATGTTCTAAGCCCATTTTGGCGTTTTCTGTCTCTCGTCATCTGCCTTTCTTTGTATTTTTATTCTCCTTTTCTCTGCCATGTTCAGGAACATCTTTTCCTGCTCACGCAAAGAACAAGTCAAGTTATCTCTGTGTGCGTCACCTATGTCGATATTACCTATAGTCAGAAAGTATTCGCCCATGTAGCGAGTAACGTCACTTTTGGTATGTACAGGATTCAAGTTCCCACGTATGGGAAGTTCAGAAAAGATCACGTCATTGTTAGAGTAATAGTACTGTAACGGTCCTGTTTTGTAAAATAAGCTTGCTAATATGCTACAGGAGATTCCATATGTCAGGGGCAGGTGATGGTATGTCACGCCTTCAGCTACAGAGGTAGGTAGCTTCATGCAGACATAGCAATCTTCAATTTCCATAGTCTCTACATAGTGTATTAACAAGTTTGCGAAAACATTTAAATGTGTCTTATTCTTAACTCCATGATAATGTAGTCCTCCCTCATCTGATGCTTCTAAGTCTCGTTTTGTTTGTCTAAGTGCTCTCTCATGTCTTGCTACACTCTGTGTTGTCAGCTCCTCATTGTCAGTATTTACAATCTCAGTAGGGTCAACGTTAGTATTTTTGCTCACCGCAAAAGGAATGAAAACTGTTAGTCCTATCCAAACTAATATCACTATAATTATACTACATACACATACCTTGCAGCATGTATTACAACAACTGCGACTAGGTCTACCACTCACGCTTGAATCAGACATTTTGGCTCAGAAGAAGTTTCTCGACCCCTCTTTGTGACTTTACACGAGTAGCTTACTTTGTGCAAATTCACGGTGGCTCGTCTTCTTCTTCGGCAGAGTACTCAGGGACGGGTTCTCCGTCGCTTTCGTCAGTTATATCAAGATCTTCAAATTCTTCCAAAACGAGCGTCCATTCAGGAGACTTGTACTTTTTGTTTTGTCTTTTAATTCGATCGCTCCTTCTTCTGGAAGGGTCTTCTGGTTGCTCTGCTATGCGAGCACTTCTCCTCTCTTCTGCACGTTTCTCTTCTACTGTTTTTACCCTCAGCCTCAATTTCTTTATGAATCCGGGCTCAATGTGCTTTCTTTTCTTAAGTCTTTTACTTGGCACTGAGACTTTGTTCTCTTCTCTTGCTCTTTTCTTTTCATTAGTTTGTGGCAATTCTGCTACTTCGTCCCTTCCTATCTCATTAGTTCCAGGACTTGCATCTATTTCTTCTGCCTGGTTACTAATCTGGCCTGGTTCAGGAGAGTTCTGTTTTTGCTTTTCAAATGTCTCTGTTTCTGTTTCCTGAACACTTTCTCCTAACCCTGTCTGATCCTGTTCGAGCACTTCGATCTCTTGACTTTCTTCCGCTCGAATCTCTTTACTGGGTCTAATCTGTTGTTTTCCCCCTTCTGGAGTTTGGGGAGGTGTATCAATTATTTGCTCAGTCCCTGTCTGACCTTCTCCTTCCTCAGTTTTGATGTGAATCTCAAAAGTCTGAGGTTCTTCGCCTGTGCCTTGCTTTTCCTCTCTATTCCACTCTCTACCTTTCCAAATTCGTTCGCTTGTTCTGATGGGGTCTTCGGTGAGGTCAATCAAGGGTATCCAATCATCTGGCCATATGCTTGTCAGCTCGTCATCAGCTATTTCTGGACCAACTTTTGGGAACCCTTCAGCAGGCTGGACTCTTGGTAGCTCGTTCTCAACTACTCCTGGACCAACGTCTGCAGACCCCTCAGCTCGACTGGTACTGGGCTGTACGTTGTCAGTTACTTCCGGTCTTGTTTCTGCAGGCCCCTCTGCTGTACCGTCTTCTTCTCCAGGCTCTTTGTCGGGTTGTACCTTCTGGGTGTGGCTGGCGTGGATCCAACGTGGAACACCTGCACACTTCACTGCTGTGGTCGTTACCAGGTTCACTTGGCGCTTCTCTCCCCACCTCGGTTCCAGGCAGCTCGACCGAGTATGCTTCTTTATTTTGACCCAGTCCCCAGGAACCAGTTTGTGGAGAGGAGTCGTAGGATTGGCGACGGCGTCTTCTCCGATCTGGCGAGAGATATAACGCACTTGGTCACCTAATCTCTTGCAGTATTCAAGCACCAAATCATCAGTAATACTCAACAGTTTGCTTCCTGGTAGCCATGCTTGTCTCATTACTCTTCCCATCAAGATTTCATGAGGGCTCAGGCCTGTCTTTCGGTCTGGAATACTTCGGAGTCCCATCAGAACCAGAGGCAGGGCCTTCACCCAGGTCATGCCAGATGCATCACACAGTTTCGCTAGTCTCGTCTTGATAGTCCCGTTTATTTGTTCCACTACTCCAGATGCCTCTGGACGATATGCACAGTGGAGTTTTTGCGAGATCCCAAATGCCTTACAGAGTTGGTCGATCACATCATTCTGAAAATGTCGGCCCTTATCTGATTCAATCGTGACTGGAACCCCGAATCTAGGTATCAGTTCTTTCAGTAAACACTTTGCTACTGTCAGTGCGTCACTTTGGGGAGTAGGGTAAGCTTCCACCCACTTGGAAAATAGGCAGACAATGACAAGGACATAACGCTTCCCTTCACAACGGGGCATGGTGATGAAATCAACCTGTATTCTCACAAAGGGACCCCCTGACCTCCCAATTTTCCCTAGTTCCACCATTGTTCTCTTGGCTGCGTTCATCTTTTGACATGACAGGCACCTCTGGCAGAGGGACTCTGCTACTTTCCTGAACTTTTTACTGTACCAAGTCTGTTGGAATACCAGAATCATGGCGTCCCTACCAATGTGTGATCCTTCATGTATCAATCTTGCCATTGTGCCAAGCAAGTGTCTGGGTAACACAGGCATACCATTTGGGCCCAAGATGACACCATCCTCACGTCTTGGTCTACACCCTTCTTCCTTCCACTTCTCTCTCTCTTGCCACGGTGCTGCCTGCTGCCATTCTCTCACTTCATCCCATGTAGGCACTTCTTCAAAAACTCGAAGTTGGCAGCTGGTTCCGGGCCCTCCCCATTTTGGATTTATGATATATCGGTCCCTGGCGCATAATTGTGCCACTCGATCAGCAAAATCATTTCCCAATGATACAGGGTCAAAGTCCCTCTTATGGGCAGTACACTTGACCACTGCCAATTCCTTTGGTAATTGGATTGCCTCTAAAAGGTCTTGAACAACTTTTCCATTTCGAATAGGGGTACCTGATGAAGTCAGGAACTCCCTCTGTAGCCATAATTGGCCAAAGTCATGCACAACCCCAAAACAGTACTGACTGTCAGTATACACTGTTAGGCGTACGTTTTTCCCAATTTTGCAAGCTTTTAGCATAGCGATCAATTCGGCTACTTGTGCAGACTTTACTTCAAATAGATAACCTGCTTCTATAATTTTCGTTAAGGAGACTACCGCATAGGCAGCACTCAGGCCTCCTTGTTCATGTCTTAGGCATGAACCATCCACAAACAATTCCATGCCATGTTTAGGCAAAGGTGTTTCTTTAATGTCTGGGCGTGGTTTTGTGCAAAATTCTGTTAGATCAATGCAATTATGCTCCTCCTCCTCCCCACCTTCCATATCCATTGAGTCCGGAAGCAGAGTGGCGGGGTTCAGAATGTTGCACCTGACAATGTTTACATTCGCAGCACCCACGAGAATCCTCTCGTATTTAGTCAGCCGACTAGGGGTGAGATACTGAGTTTTCGTTCTTGTTAACAAAATTACCACTCCATGTGGAACATACACAGTTACAGGATGTCCCATGACAATGGATTCACTCTGTTCCAAACTTGTGCAAGTAGCAGCTACTGCTTTCAGACATCCTGGTAATCCAGCAGCCACTGGATCCAGGGTGGCAGAGAAATATGCCACTGGCCTTCTGGTTGTGCCATGTTCTTGAGTTAGGACAGACAACGCGCAATTATCGCGAATGTCACAGAATAGGGCAAATTCCTTGGAATAGTCTGGCATTCCCAATGCAGGGGCTATACACAGACAATCTCGCAGTTTTGTGAAGGCCGTTAAGCTTTTATCATCCCATTCTACAATATCTGGTGCTCCTCTCTTGGTCATTTTTATCAAGGGTCTGGCTAGGACTGCAAATCCCACAATCCATTGCCTGCAGTATCCTATCACTCCAAGGAACATTCTGATTTCCTTCTGAGTATGGGGTAACTGCATATTTTGAATTATTCTCACTCTCTCTGACGTTACTTTCCTGATGCCTTTCTCTATCTGGTGCCCCAGATATTTCACTGATTTTGTACAGAACTGTAATTTCTCAGGGGCCACTTTATGGCCCTTCTCACCCAGGTGATTCAGTAGGGCAATAGTGTCAATCACACAGTCCCTATGACTTTTGGACGCCACCAAGAGGTCGTCAATGTATTGCACCAAGACAGAATTTCGAGGTAAGACCAAAGTTTCCAAACATTTTTTCAAGATCTGATTAAAGATAGAGGGGCTCTCTGTGTACCCCTGGGGGACCCTGTTCCAGACATACACGTGACTGTTGAAGGCAAATGAGAAAAGAAATTTGCTGTCTGGATGCAAGGGAATGGAAAAGAATGCATGACACAGGTCTATCACAGTGAACCACTCAGCATCCCAGGGAATCTGGTACAGAATCACTGCTGGGTTCGGGACAATAGGGCAGCAAGGAACCACTATTTTGTTTACCTTTCTTAGGTCCTGCACTACTCTGTACTTGCCACTAGGCTTTTTGATGCCCATAATTGGTGAGTTGCATGGGCTACTCATTACTTCCTGTATGATGTTTCCTTCTAGCAATTTCTGTATTTCCAGGGCAACACCTGCTCTCACTTCTGCATTCATTCTGTAGGGTTTGGTATTAGGATACACTGCATTGTCCTTGATGGCTATCTGTATGGGATCTACGTTTTTCATTAAGCCTACATCTTTTCCGGTAAAGTCCCATACCTCTGGCTTCACTGTTTCTTCGAGTTCTTTGGGCAAATCCTGCATAGTCATTCGTTTAATTTCTGAGTCAGGTCTGATTAACATTAATTTATAAATGCCATCTTCATCTGGGGTCTGAATTTCAACACCCTTTGGTGTGCAAAAGATGGTACAGCTCATTTTGCACAGCAAATCACGTCCCAGTAGGTTCACTGGGCTGGTGTCACAAACGACAAATCTATGCATTTGTTTAAAATTTCCAATTGAGATCTCCATGGGCTCGGTAACAGGAGTACTAATCAGTTGATTAGATACACCCACTACTTGGATGGCTTCTCCCGAGAGGGGTAGGTTTGGAACGTCCACTGTCCTCACAGTAGAACGGGTAGCGCCAGTGTCCAACAGAAAAGTGACATCATTTCCGTCAACTTTTCCTTCAATGTATGGTCCGGACTGGTCTACCGGCAAGGAGGCGCCAAGTACGCACTCCTCGTCCTCCCCTCTCAGGCCCCGTCAGTACTGGTCATCACAAAGGAAGGTATCATTTAGTAAATACTGCGAAGTTGCTGTATTTCTGTTCTCATCGCATCCCCAGACTTCTACGTCATCACCCTGTGGTGATTTTCCCTTAAATACTTGCTTCGGTGCTCTAGGCAACTGAATCGTTTTTACCTGTTGTTGTGTCTTTCTTGGTCTTTCTTTCTGCGTCTGTGGCATTAAATCAGGTGTTTGGGAGTTATCATCCTGCAAATAGGGACACTCGTCGCGCCAGTGTCCAATTTCTCCGCACTGGTGGCAGGGAAATTTCTTTTTAGCCTCCTCCCTGCACATTTTGGGCCGGGGCTTGCCTCCACCCCCTCCCCCAGGACTTTTGTTCTCATTGGATTTGGCCATTTTATTCAACTGTTTTTCCTGCTGTTCTGCGAGCTTCACTTGAGCCCACATAACCTTCTCCTTGAGAGCCTTTTTCTTTTCTGCCATTTCGTCCTCGCAGTACTTTGCGTACCGCAGGACCTCATCCATCTTTTTAGTATGCCAACAGATTTTGTTATCTTTTATCCACTGACAAATTTCGGGTCTTAAACCATTTACAAACCTGTAAATAAAATGTGTCATATCCTTCATCTCGATGTTGTCTATACCGCTGTATGTTTTGAACACCTGCAACAGCCTTTCATAAAAGGAATGCACTGTCTCGTCTCTTTCCTGCGTGGTTCTATCTATCTTGGTCCAATCAGTTTCCTTTGCTGGCACTTTTTGTTTCAGATGCTGAATTACTTGCTCATATTTTTTCATCACCTCTATCGATGGTTCCCCTGTGTTGCCATCTCTCGGGTATTCCTCACCAGGCCAAGCTATGGCTATTTTACACTCAGTCCATAGATCTACCGGGACCACAATGTCGAAAAACCCATCCAGGTCTTTCCACAGGCATTTTTGCACCTTTACGAACCTTTCCACCTGCCTGTACCAGTCCACTGGCTTTTCGCGCAATTTGGGGAAATCGTTAGTATAGGACACAATATCCTGTCTGGACCATGGAACGTGCACATACCTTCCACCTGGTACTTCGCGCATAGGGCATAACTGTTCTGGTTTTTCAGCTTCCTTTAGTAAGAATTCGGGAGTTGCCTGCCTAGCCCTGGCCTCATCCTTTTTCTTGGACCATCTGGCTTTCCACCTGTCCACATCTCCCCATTTCTCCAATACTGTCAATAGTTCTTTGACCTGCGCTTTCTTCCCTGACATATTCAAGTTTTCCAAATCTTTGTCTGAGAAATCTGCCCTGTATGGTTTTCGCAGCGGTTTCGATCTAGAAATATCTATTCCCATGCTGGCAGCTGTGTCTGTCAGTTTTTCATGAAGAACTCTGGTATTTCGAGTGAGACTTTTGCAGATGAACAGCATTTCGTCTTCAGAGTAGGTATTTAATCTGTCTAATCCTACGTTTCCTGCCATTAATTCTTCTATTTCTACTCTCAGTTTGTAGAGATCTAAAGGTTTCGTTGGGGACGCTTGTTTTTCCAATTCTTGACTCCATCTTTCGATTTCTTCAGGAGTCACCAAGGTGACACTTTTCGTACCTGAGGTCGATTCCATCTGAATTTCCCTCGCACTAAACGTGTGCGGCTTCGGTATCCTTTTTCCCGTCTTTCTAATAGGCAGATCTAGCAGCGAGACCTCCGACTCGCACTCACTGGTCTGGTCGTCTATAATTAAGGGCTCTGGTCGGGTCGGTGCAATGACAGGAGTAATTACAGGAGGTTTCGGACTTCCTTGATGGTCCCCATACAACGGAACCACCGGTCCGATTGTTACTGGGATCGTTAAGGCTTCGGGACTTGCATTTAGCTGTGACATTTTCTGTATTATCTCAGTTCTCTGATTTCCTAATGCTTCGCGTTCCTTTTCTTCCAATAACCTGTCCAGTGTGTTTCCATGTAACACCTGCGGGGTCAGAATGGGAGCATAACTCGGGGCAGTGGGATGAGTTTCACTCGGCCCTCCACCATAATTAGGTTTCTGAAATAAACTTCCGGTGCCTAGAATTCTCTGATCTTCCTCCTCCCGGGACTGTAATCGTGGCATTCCTGAATTCAAGGATCTCTCCTCTCCTCCATAAGGGGGTCGAGGGGAAAAATCTCCTTCACGGGAATAACCCGTTTCCCCACCCACAGGTCTCCTGGGGTAAATACTGCGGGTTTCTACGGGTCCCAGATTCTCAGTATAAGGAGGAATTAGATAATCCCCTCCCACACTTACGGACCTGACCTCCTCCCTTTGTAGGGGTCTCCGGGGAATATCTCCTGCACTCGAAGGTCGGTGTCCCTCATTATAAGGAGGCGGACTTCTCATGCACATGTCATCTAACAATTCGTCATCTGATTCTCCCAGGGGCCCCCAATGTTTGGTCTTTTCTGTTCTTTTCCCCCCCCCGGGAGGATCTTCTGCTGGCATCATGGGAAACAGTCCCTCAACAATCATGCTCTGTCTCCATTGTTTCATTTTTTTATCTCGGGATTCTTGTCTCAGTTTTGGGTAATACTTTGTCAGCCCTTTATCCATGCGCGGCTTTTCTCGCTGGAAAGCCTCAATCTCCCATTCCTCTAATGCCTCATACTGCGTTAGTCTCGGTCTGGGATGTAATTCGTTCATTCGGGTTCTTAAGTTAAATAAGATCCTACCATTAAAGGTACCTTCTAACGGAAAGGCCATTATTCCGTCGTCTTTGGTGTATTTCACCCAATTTTCTAACCACACACAGGTATTGTACCCTCTGTCAAACATCATGAAAGAGGCGGGAGTATTAGGTGGTGGAATAACAATGCCCTCTCTAGTTTTAATCGGCTTGTCCTTTTTGAAGTAATTCTTCATCTTATTTACAAGGGACATTTTTCTCTTAGTTCCGTACATAATATCGTATCTATTGGCTTTCCACTGATCCCTTTCAAACCCTTGGTTTCTTGGATCGGGTCTAGTCTCTGGACAATACGAGTGCCACATACGATTTCTACGCTTAACTTTGTTTACAGATTACCTCCAATCAGAATGCGTCTTGCAATTCCGTGCGACCAATGGGGTGCACGCGTTCAAATATTTTCGACCAATGGGTGCGCGGCCTTTTCGTGAGACAGTTCTCACGCTTCGGCGCTCACCCCTCCTTCACAATTTCAGCCCCGCTGCCCGCCCGCTGTTTCTACCAATCCCAGCGCGGCACGGAGTGACGTCAGAGACGCTTCGCGACTGACTCCCTCCCTTCACAAGGTAACGGAAACTTTCTTTCTTTCTAAAGTGCTAGTGCTTGGTTATTTTACAACGAATACACATTCGCCACAGTGCTCAAGTGTCTAGACAGAGAAAGAGTTTGTCTTACTGCAAGTAAACTACTTCCATTTACTTTTCACGCGCTGCGGGTAGATCTCTTCCGCCTACCCTTCACTCTAGCATTAGTGAACCTGTTACTTCCCTAGACCCATCCACTCTTTCCGGGATATATCCGAGTCTAAGGTTTCCCAGCGGACCCCTTTGCTTTCACCCAAGCTCCGATGAACCCGCTACTCTTCCGATGTGACCCTTACTAGGTTACGCCACTATTGGAATTTTGCCAATGAACCTCGTTACTAACATTTATTCACACACGTATTCAGAAAAAAACCCTAGTTAGTGCTTCCTGGTTGTACCTAACCTGCACCTAACTTTCCTTGAGCCTGCGACCTCAAGGCAATGGATTCTATTCACTACTTGCCTATTCAATTCCCCGGGGAGTTCTGACAACACTGAACAGTACGTTTTACATATGCTTGGATTAATACATATAACAATATAAGAACAAGAATAACAATGGTAAAACAATTCATAAATTTCAAAAGCAACACCTTTCAAGAGAGTGATCAGTTCCTCGAAGCGGCCGCTCTTGTAGCAGCATTAATGTACTAGCAGCTACCGACTTGACTAGTCTAACTAATCCTGCCTAACCTTTAACTAGTCCCTAACCATCCTCTGCTACCAGAAATACTGATAGAGCGCGCGGGTCACCTGACCAATAACTTCGCCACTTCCGGCTTCGGGCCCATATATTTCAAATCACCATATACATTGATCAGATGACCTCGCGCTCTGCTATCAGATATGTGTGAGTTCCTTTCGTTATTCCTCAGAGTACCCGACTTACCATCCACCGACACGGGTACCTATGACCACAATGGATCAGGGAGCTAGCTGTAAAAGGAAAGGCGGCAAAATACAAACCCAAAATGACATTCAATACTTTTGTAAAATGACCACGGACAACTGGAAGTTTTAAAGTCTTTATCTAGTTTAGTAAATTTCAGGAAACATCAAATTCACAGTAAGTAAGCAATCGATAATCAGAATAACATAAAGAACGTAGCTAAATAGCAAATAAGTCAGAGCAACCATTTATAATCTAAGGGAATCAGGACACAGTTCAAATGAAGGATCAGGAATTTAGAACGTTTAAGATGAATCACTAGAGATAGGACAGGCTTCGATTAGGACTGGTATTCTAGAATTATCTCAGAACAATGAGACAGGAGTTCGGGACATTTATACAACTAGGAGAGTCTATGGAGAGAGACACGCTATGCTTTAAGGCAAAAGTTCTTTAGACAATTTAAGTAAGGAGGTTCTAGACCATATCAGGAAATGACAAACTGCAATGCAAAATATGATTTCTAACAGGTAGGGTAACATAGGAACACGTTATGAATATATGCAATTGACTTTACGATTCAATGGTTGCGGCAAAAGCATGGAAAATTAACATGTGCAAAGGTATGTCTTTATTGAAGCAAAAGACAGAAAATTAGAGAGGTGCAAGATTTAAGAGATTCGGAGTGATATTTACCTAGACTGGTGTGGAAACCAAACCCTGGCCACGGGTCAGTTAAGAACAGGAAACTCTCAAGGAAGGATACCCCTCAATGGACAGCAGGTGCAGAATGGACACCCAGGACAGGACAGGAAAACCAGATTAGGATCAGGACAGGACCCTCAGGACAGGAAACCCTCAGGACAGGACCGCTCAGGACAGGACCGCACCCGCAGTTTGGAAGCAACGCCTGCGCTCCACCCTCTCTGCAGCTATCGATCACGACCCCGATTGGATCAGCGAACTCCCAACAAAGTGCTCCGCCAGCACTTTAAGGTTTAGTAAAACCTTAGACTATGGTCAATTTCGGACAGAGTACTCGCAGTGCTCTGTATCTTCAGTCACCTATTGAGTGCGTTGGGTCAGTGACAGGTCAGCTAAACCAGACAAGTCGGACAAATTCCCTAGGTGAACCCAGGGTAGTTATACTGTTTGGGGACGGTGTACCACCCCCCAATGTTGCAAAGTGTCAGAATCCCTCAATTTGGATTGGTCCTAAGGTAGGCTTTGGGTAACACACCAATCAGAATAGACTATTTGGAGGCCTAATTTACATCTCTGGGTACCGCCTAGCGAGATTGGGGTTCCCATGAGAAACTGCACGGCAAACAGTAGCGCGACACACATTGTATCATATAAGGAGCAACTTTCTCCGTTATCGTAGGGCAGAGGTGGCTTTCCCATGAGCATCTTGACGGTGGCTGCCAGCTGGCTGAGTTCCACTGTCCAATGTTGCCACCTTTCAGGGCACCACGAGTCTGCGCAGAAGGGACCTTCAATATGGCTCCCAACCGGTTTGGACCCCCATTTCCCGCAGTACATGAAAAGTAAGCGAGAACAAATTAAAACATAGAAATAAACGTACGTAAACACATCATTGGGTTTGTACTTTAAACTTATCATTATAAAAATATACTATGCAATTGAAATGTTAGCAACACATACACGTTCACAAGAGCATTACCACGTTATTCACGCAAGCTGTGTATTACGCATGCGCACCCTTTCCCTCCAAACTTATAACTACGTCAGGACACGTGAGTGTGACTGACGCATGCGCAGAAGCCATTTACTAAGCGGCGGCCATTTTAGAGACATGGATTAATCGTATTAGAAAACACATAGACAAGCTTCATCTACCTCGTTCAAATATAAAGATAAAGATTAGTAAGACGTACAAATTATTAATCGATTACACATGGGCGAGGTTCATGACTCGAGCAAGTCGCAATGCGATGCTTGCTCTATCAGGGTGTTACCAGTTTGGGGCATTGAGACAACCTACGGCCCTTGAAATGGACAGTTAGCCTTGACAGCAATCATCAACATGGCCCATACAGATAAGATGTGCAAAGATAATGTGGTGATCAGCTATGATGGGCAGCAAACTCCGCCATGCGGCAGTTGGCAGAGTTTTTGCCAAACTTTGGGCTCAAAGAAAAGTGGCAAAACTCACTAACTCTGCCGGCAGAGTGGAGTTCACCACCCACCCCGAGAAATAACCCTGTTGTTGAGAGTCAAAGAAGACATCCTGATAATTTGGCACAGCAATATTTCAAAAGCTGAAACATTCTTCACCTGGATTAACACTTTTGATCCTTATCTAAAATTAATTCAGACATACTCTACTGACCTGATTACCTATTTGAATTTCACAATCAAGATCGAAAATGGAATACTAACAACAAAAACATACCACAAAAAGTTGAAACCTAACAGCCTCTTATGGTATGATAGTAATCACCCCAAAGCTCTGAAACAGAGCTTACTATACAGCCAGTTCCCACAGCTCTGCAGGGATTGCAGCCATCTGGAATACTATGACAGAGGAGCTGCTGAATTATCAACTAAACTCAGCAGAAAAGTATATCCAAAGAAAATAATTTGTAACACAAGAAAGAGGGCCGCAAACAGCAATAGAAATTCACTATCGGAAACTTTTCCCAAACCACAGATGGATTGGAAAACATGCATTATCACTCTCACCCCGAGATATAGTGTTATTAAGGAGATCATCAATAAAAAGTGGAACGTTCTAAATACATGGCAAATGAACCTACCAAAACCATTGTTTGTATTTAAAAGATCCACAAATATAAGGGATCAATTGGTACATGCACGACCATGGAAACCTACACTCACCCAATCATGAACACTACAATGGGGTTTCCAAATGTTCGAGGACATTACCCTTGTGGTGATTGTAGTATTTGCCACTTAACAGAAGTAAAAAGATATATTGACTTATTCTGCAAATGAAAAATACCTGACTTCACAAACTGCAATACAAATAGCAGTGTATACTTAATTCAATGTCTTTGTAAAATGTTCTATATAGGCATGACCACAAGACTGGTAAAGACAAGAATCAATGAACATCGTAGCACAATCAGGTGCCAAGGAAAAGCAACAAAACTCAGAAATCATTATGTTTCCAAACAACACACTCCGAACGACATGAAGTGGATTGTTTTGGAAAAATTACAGGATGGACCTATTAAACATCACAGACTACTGCTCCGAGAACAACGCTGGATTTTCAGACTCCGTACCAATATTCATGGTCTGTACATTGAAATGCATTGGATGATTCTCATAAAGAATTAACTCTCTTAAGTCAACTCTGTCTGGCGCACTCTATAGGAGTTCTTATAAATCTATTTGCATTCCTATATATTAACATGGAACAACTAAGAATGCTGAACCTTGTCCATCACCCACTTTCACATACAGCCTGTAGTATCGCCCTTTTTGCGAAACATGTAATATCAAAGGACATGATAAAATATCTGTGAGAGATAGACTACACCAATCTCCTGCTCTCACATACAGACTGTAGTGTTAGATCCTCTTTTTCGAAGCACCTTCAGAGGTCCTAGTTTTACATACATTCAGGGTTCTTTTATTTAAAAAGTCGCCTTTTCCCAAGGTGATAATAAATAAATGAAAATTGCAATAACTAATATGGGGAAATTGATCCCGGACATTGTTACTTTTTTAATACAGCGTATCTTGCTTCAGAATTTTTTTTATTACATTCAACATGGCGCCCCCCGGCACCACCACCTACCTGGACGTTTACACCTCCATCTGTCTAGAGAATTCCATATCATTTAATGTCTTCTAAGGTGTAGGTTAAGGTTAGGCCAGCACCACCTGACACTATATGTTCACAGTGTTGGGATGATAACCACGCCCCATCAATGTTCAGCCACTTTCGGGAGTGCAATGAAGCGGATAGGTTCTTGACAACATTTCTCCATACCAGAAGTAAGTGTTAACCATGACGGTCTCTTTGGGCATCTATTTCTTTAAGAAACAAAGAACCTCGTACTTATTACTTTTCTTAAACATATATAATTTTGTCAGCTAGCAAACATGATAAGCGGCTCGGCACTCTAAGGGGCTCCTCGCCTTTAGTAATCGGTGAGGTTTCTTCACTTGATTATGATAATTACCAGTATTTGCATTTTGTAGTGAACTCTCAATTCATGTGCTGGTTCACAAGTCTGCATGGTTTCAGTACATGGGAGTTCATTTTTTGTGTGTACATATATACACGCTTTTTTCTATATCTATTTTATGTTTGCTCAAATTCTTCCAACAGGTTGGACAGATTCCTGAGAGACCCCGTATATTTACATTTTGTGCTTTCACGTTTTGCAAATGATCACTATAATTGTGAAGATGCAATATAGGAATACTTGACTAAACACACAGCGACAAATTCCTAAAGTAGATTAGGGCACTTATACAAGGTCCTGATGAATTTTCCATTGACATGCAGGAGTGGATAAGCCATGAAACATGTTGGCCACGGTTCAAGAACCAAATGTCCATTATTCCCCTAAGTGGTTCTTAAGTACTGTTTTTAGATCTCAGCTAGACAGCGCATGGGCTGTCTCGAAGAGACTGTTGTGTTCAATATGTGTGCTACAGCCCAGCAATTTGCTGGCTCGATTGTCACTCTCATATTCTTTCTCCCCATTTGTCCCTGGCAGGCTTCCGTTATGCCTCTTTCTGTGTTTAGCCCTTGGCAAGAATATGGATCGATTACTATTATCCATCCACTGTTCCCATTTTAGGAACTGTTATAGGAACTACTTTTTTCTTTGCTTAAGAGTACTTCACATGAGCACTTGTGTTGTCACTTGCTCCCAGCAACGTTTCTGTAAACAGGTCTGTAAATCTTGTTCTTATCTCATCACATTTGCTGTGCATTTAAAGACCGAGGTCAAATGTTAGGTGCTGTTTTCCGAGGGCGCCTGTTTACATTTTGTTTTCTGACTTCGAAATGTTAATGTCCCGGTGTTACTTGCCCGTCACCCCAACCCGTTCCCGCTTCACTGCTTGACTCATCCACCCACCTTCATCGCTGCTTGTCCCCTCCTTACTTGCTTCTACGTTCATCATTGGTTGCCGTATCTTGCTCACCCGCCGCTGCTTGTTTTAACTGAACTGTAAATACCAGTGTTTTAACGTTGAGGTCAATTTTACGTTCACTGAATGATATATCGTTCTCGCAGTTGTTATATTTATGTGTTGGCTTCTGGGTGGTGTACTCCTTTTTATTCCTCAATTATGTGGCATTCTATGAGGAAGGGCTGGCATTCCTTTATGCACCAGCGTTTGTGCAAAATCCTGTCTGCAACACTGAATGGAGTTGACGCTTGTGTGGTATGAATAGACTACGAGTGCAGTTAGCCCAAACGTACAACAGCAGGAGCACATCCTTCACTTTGGATGGAAACTAAGTGCCCATTTTGAATGGTAAACGTGTGGGGTGAAACAATGAGATAGGGATATTCTAATTAAAATACACTTTACATTTTACGATATCATTGATTTATTTGTATTCAAGGGAATATAGATGTGTAGTGGGATGGAAACTATAATAAAAATCAATGTACTTTTTGAAAAAAAATCACTGAATGAATAATATTATAATTAAAAAATTCATATAAATATTATTGGGAAAATAATATCATAAATGGATATTCTAAAGGATTTTTCAATGGACAAGGAAGTATCTACTAATCTAATAAGGCGGCTGCTTCTTTGCAAACTGATGCTGCCCTGTTGTCCTCTTTCTATCTCCATGCTTTAGCAGCCAGGTTTTCTGGTGTTTCACAGTACTGCTGCTGAAGAAGATGATGGCAGAAAGCGGATACAGCCTCTCTCTGACCACTTTCAGATGAGCACACTGAGGCTGTAGTTGGTGTTCTGGTCATAAGGGCGAGGAAGTGGTCAGCTTACCAGTGCCTGATCTATAAAGCTAACACTGCTGCGCTGTGATATGTACTACCAGTTTGAGGCCTCGTCAGGGATCCTGCAGAGTCATGACTTATTCTGAACTTCTTGCCACCACCAACCCTCAGAACATAATAGAAACTTTCTACATGCCAGGGGTGGAGGAGTCATTGATGAGAACACCAGTGTCACATCCTTCCTCACAATTGTTGTTCAGCAAGTGGAGATAGTTATCTTCCAAGAGCAATGGCACTCTCTGTCAGCTGGGGCACAATGTTTCCAGTCAGGCTATTCATTTACACATTTTGGTGTTCTAATGTTTGCCTGTTTGCCATAACACATTACTATATTGAATTAAGTATCATCGTCCTGTAAGGGAACACTCCTATTACTCTCCCTACCACACCTCTTCCAAGAACTGTCTATACCTCTGTATTCTTTACTTTTATTTTGCATTTTCTCATTGTGTTACCCCTCGCCTTTCCTCTCCCCGCACACTTTTCATCCGGCATTACTCAACCGTCCTCCCTTTGAAGTGGCTCTTAATAGTAGTCAACTTTTTGCCTTCAACCGCAGTTCAGCCGGTACCGCCAAGAGGCCCTTTCAAAGCCATTAGCACAATAAGTGTGTTAAAGTAACATAACATTCTTTCTCTGTCTTTTAGTACTCTGCCTCGGGAGTCCCTTTGCAGCCAAAACTAAACCCTGGGCCAAAGCATTGCAACATCAAAGGATCTATCTATAGGTGCCTATAGATAGACCCTTTGATGCTGCAGTGCGTTGGCCCGGGATTTCGTTTTGGTTCCAAAGGGACACTTCCGGAACAATGCTAAAAGACACTAGCATTGACAAAACCAATAGCTCTCGCATAGCCAAGACCTATTGTCTTGGCCATTGCTTGTTAATCTTGGCCTGTTTTTTCTCTGATCATTAAATAGTAGCTTCTATCAATCCATAGCCAATTGTAATCCTCCATCCCAATCTAACACTTCCCACTCAGAGCTAGGCACAGGGTAAACTATTGTACAGCTTGAGAAAAAGTTCTCTGTCAAAGAGTCCCCTCCTAGAGGTCTGCAGGGAACTGCAGTGCCCGCCCAGCGAGGAGAACTGCCCGATGGTGAAGCAGGCTACTACGGTGGGTGAGGGCCTATGCATCTTAAAATAGATGCCTTCAGTGTCAGATCTACAGTATCAGCAACAGTGTTGTATTGACATACCCATGGAAAAGCAAAATATTATTAGATAATTTAGTAAAGGAAGGGAGATGTGTGCTGAAGTGCCCAATTCCTCTCACACTTCCTGTTTGTTCTTGGATTCTTCAACAAGCTCCATTTACGCTGGACACTGGGAGTAGTTTATGGTGTGGTGTGGTGCCTGTCATCGTGATCTAATGCAGGCCAAACTTTCTGAAGTACTTTTATTTGTTTTGTCATTATTCCAGCAAGGTGTTTCTGTGGGCTCAGTAAAGAGTTGGTCATTTTGGCTTGTTTGTGTTTAACTTCTCACTCTTCCCCTTCCTCTTGTGATGCACTTTCTGAAAGATTTGACTTGTATGTTTCCTCCGAAACCTTTTGTCATGCCAAGGTTGGGGCTTCATTTGGGGGCATATTATCCAGCAGGGCTTTAAAATTATCGCCGTTTTAGCAGCAGAAAACGGCCACTACAGCGGCAATAATGGGCTTGATAATATGCCCTGGAGAATTCAAATAGAAGTCCATGTTCACACCAGAACATGGGTTTCTATTGGAATTCACAAGGCTATATTTTCAAGCCCATTATCGCCACTTTAACGGCAATTTTCTGCCGCTAAAACTGCGATAATTTTTAGCGCCCTGCAAGATAATATGCCCCCTAGTTCTTTGCTATTCTTTGGCAAGAAAAGATCCCCTGAGGTCCTGCGGTCATATTCCACCAGTGCTAAAGTTGCAACAATGGTGCTGGCAAGGGCAGTTTCTGTCCTGGACATGGCAAGAAAAGATCCCCTGAAGTCCTGCGGGCATATTCCACCAGTGCTAAAGTTGCAACAATTGTGCTGGCAAGGGCAGTTTCTGTCCTGGACATCTGCCACAATAAGATGTGGAATCTGATGCATACATTCTGCAACTGACTTGACATGTACTTCTGCAGTGAGGGTCATTTTGCCTTCTCGGTCCTACAAGACTTTCTGGTTTGAGGTCACTCCTCAGCCCCTTCGTCTTGAGGAAGTACTGCTACAGTATCAAGTCATATGATGAGTAATCTGCTGTTAGATGTTTTTAGCAGAATAACATGTTAGTAACCTTTGGTAATGCTTTTTCTGGTAGATACTCTCTAATTGCAGATCCCTCCATGCCCTGCCTCCTCACCATTCTGTGGAGTGGACATCTACACAGTGTAATAAGGTCCCAAGTTAGATTTCATCACACTGTCACCAATAACAATTTTACAATGATCAGTGTCTGAGGACAAAGAAGGAGAAAGAGTAAGAAAGTGACATTAGGACGCAGGACTTGTGCCTATATGAAGCCACCTCAATCGCTTACGGGTTGGCACAAGTTAGCCACAGAGCCAGACAGCGCCACTTGTCATCAAACAGGAGTCATTGTTGAGAGAATTTTCTGGATCCAGTCTGGCCATTGGGGTATTCTACAGGTGAGGAATCTGCAGTTACATAGACTATTTTTAGAAATGGGATTCCTGGTTGGCTAAGGTATGCACTCAGGCCAGGCAGGAAACAACACTCCAGTCAGGGTAAGCTAGATACACACTAAAAAATAACCTGTGTGCACCTTTTGTTAGGTTGGCTCAGAGCAGCCAGGCTTATCTAAAGAGGCAATATGGTAAGTATTTGTGCAAAACACTCACACAGTAACACAATGAATACATCCTAAAAGGACTCCACAAAACAAGCCCCAAACCACAGAAATCCAATGTATAGAAGTTGAGATGTTGACTTTTAAAAGAATAAATGCAGTAATTGCTTAAAAGCAAGTACTGCTAAAAAGGTTACTTTAGGTCATGCTGGACCGGGGCAAAGTCAAAGTTCAGGCTGATCGCTATGGGCCGCCGGCCGGCTACAGGACCCACACAGGCCCCAGTGAACAAAGTACCTTTCCTAGTCAAAAATCAGCAAGGTGTGTCGATGTTGAGGCCAGCAGGTGCAGTATGAGTCAATCTTCCCCACGCAGTGAAGGCAATGCGTCAGTTCCGAAGACAGGTGCTGAAGTCAAGGGGCGTTGAGCGATGCGCCAGATTCTGCCACGCAGTCGAGGGGATACATTGACCTCAACATGCTACAGTGGCGGTGATACGTGGTGCAATGCCTTGCTCTCTGGAGGAAAAGGGCTGGTTCCAAGGCGATGTGTCGATTTTACTCCTGCATCTGGGTAGATGTACCAGTTCTGCTACATGCAGACAGGAGATACATCAAAATCTGTGTTGCAAGTATCTGAGCCACTTCCAGTGAACCAGGTACAGGTTCAGGGGTAAATACTCTGATATTCCTGAGTCTTAAGCACCAGGAGACATGCCTACAAGCCATTGGAGATCACTTGGAGTGAAGGCAGAGACCAGCTGTCCTTGAGCAGAGTCAGAGAGTAGCAGGCAGAAGGGCAACTAACAGAAAAGCAGGCCTTCCTGATCAGCAGTCCAGTTGAATCATTTAAGCAGCATAGCAGTTCTTCTGGCAGAGCTTCAGTTACAAGTCCAGTAGTGTCTGATTTTAGGGGTCAGAGACCCAGTATTCATGCCTTTGATGTGGGGGTGACTTCAAAGCAGCTTTCCGACATGTACAAGTATCCCGTTAATCCCAGTCTTGTATGCCAGGCTATCAGGGGGGGGGGGGTAATCAGTCCTTTGTGTGAGGACAGGACACACACTAGTCAAGTGAAGTGTTAGCTGCTCCCTTCTATCCTGACCAGGCAAGGCAGATGTATGTAGATGGGTACTCAGACACACCTATCATTCCAGTGTTGTGGCTGTCTAAAGGGAATGTACAAAGTGTAGCTGTCACCCATCCCAGACGTGTATTGGAGACAGGCTGTCAGGCTATCAGGCTATCAGGCACACAGAACAGTAAGTGCAGAGAAATATCAACTTTCTAAAAGTGGCATTTCTAAAACAGTAATGTTACATCCAGCTTTACCAGTACAGAGGATTTATTAGCACCATTCCAAAGATATGAAACATGAAAAAGCTACTCCTCTCTGATCATGAATTACAACTTAGAAGTGTATTAAGAAATTCCCAATGCTAGCCTAGGAGAGAGGTCGGCCTCACAGTAGTGAAAAACGCATTTGGGTGTCTGTCACTACCTGGACATGTAAAGATTAAATACACATGTCCTATCTTTTACTTACATGGTACCCTGCCCTTAGGGTTACTTAGGGCCTACCTTAGGGGCCACCTATACGTAAAATAATTGGAGTTTGAGGATTAGCAAGCAGTTTTAACTGCCAAAGTTGAAGTGGCAGTAAACTGCACACACAGGCAATGCAATGCGAGACGGGTTTGAAAGGCTACTTCTGTGGATGGCGCACTCAGTGCTGCAGGACCACTAGTAGCATTTGACTTACAGGCCCTGGGTATATGTGATGCCACTTTACAAGGAACTTGCTAGTATATCAAATATGCCAATCAGGTATACACCAATGTCACCATGTTTAGGGGAGCATCACATGCACTTTCGCACTGGTTAGCAGTAGAAATGTGCTCAGAGTCCTAAGGGCAACAAAAAGAATCAGCAAAACGAGAGGAAAAGGGAAAAAGGTCTGGGGGAAGACCATCCTAAGGATGTCAGGTCTAAAACTATCTACCAGAAGGAGCATTACAAAAGGTAAGTATTGTGTTCTTCATGCCATCTGAGACACCCTCACTTAAGTCGTACTGATGCCCTCACTTGATGCTAGCACAATATTCCCAGCATGTTGAGGACATATGGCAGAGACATAGGGCAGCCTCAGCTATAGACCCTGCATCTCTCTTCAAAGGTCTCATGTAACCCTGAACCTTGTGCATCAATATCTTTTTTCTTTTGCCCATGAGCCTCACTGAATAATCCTTCAGCAGTTGATTATTGCATCTGTCCAGTGGCAGGACGGATACTGACTTTATTAAAGAACGTGAAACCTTCCTCCAGGAAAGTGATTTCAAAACTGCCATTAAGTCATTGTACTTTAGGCACGCTTGCCTATGGATTTTAACCATGCCCAGCATCATGACCGTTTAGACTCTACACTGACCACCTTGAAGACATCCTATGCATTAATGGACACATAATCATAGAACTGAAGGAGTCTGAGCACATCACTCCCACTATGATATAACTCTATGTGCTCCCTTTGCCGACTCAAGCCATCTTTAAAATCAGCTGCATTTTCTACTGTGCCATTACACCCAACAAACATGCCTATCTAGCTTACTACCTCATGTGCTTATTCATACACCTGCAGTAAGAATACGAACAGACCGGAGACGAAGACGTGAATAAGGCCCCATGCCTTCTTCTCTTCATCTATGCAGCCAGGTTATGGAACAATCTAACAGAACCACCACACCACTGCACCAGTTTAGGGAGGAGCTGATTGCACACCTCTTTAAAGAACACCACATCACAATGCATTAACAGTCCACTTCTGCTCTCACAATCCAGCTAACCCTTCAAGCACTTGTTCTCAGTATGTTTTGCTTTTACCCTCTACAGCTCTGCACTGCCCTTTTGGATAGGTTCACACTACTACATATATACACAGACATGGTCAAAAGTCTGTTAGAATTCATGGCAGCTTCAATAAAAGTTAAACACAAAAAAATCAAGCATCACCGGTACATCTCTGAGCCTTTTTTTAACTTGGTTTGAGAATTTACAAAACTTGGTAATGGGAATTTGCCCTTAGTCTGTAGGTACAACACTTACTACAGCCAGTAAGCTTTCAGGTTTCAGCCAACCTAAATTTATTGTATCTAAATTTTGATAACCTCTGAAATTATGTCTGAAGTTGATGGTATTACAAATGCATTATAACTTTGTAGACAACATCATTTCTAAGGCCAAACATTGTCAAAGAGGCTTTTGTGTATGCTCAAACTGGTGTGTTTTTAAGTGTTCACAAACTTACAAGCAACCTACTCTTGTTATTCCTGCTTCCCAACGCCTTTGTGGGACTTACACCTGCATAACTTTAATGGAGTTGTTTGTACAATTATGTAGGTGTAAAAGGATGTGAACCTGCTTGGTATTTTGGTTTTCTTTTTATGAATACTTAGCAGGTGTATATACAGCCATTCTCAGCCTTAGTACATTTGTAGCCGACAAAACATGTCTGAATCGATTCCAATAGATCTAAAGGGTAGTCACTTTTAATTAGTGCTTATCTTGAAAACCTGCCAAAAATGTAGACCTCGTGGACAAGGGTTGCACATCCATTGGAGCAGAGGACATGATTGTCATCATAAAATTATATCACTTTTGTTAACATATGGCTCTTACATATTTTGCATTCAGGGTGCAATGGGTCAGAAAGGCTTGCCTGGCCCAACTGGGCCTCCTGGATACGGCACTCAAGGGAACAAGGTAAATATAGTCTTCAGCATTACTGATCCATGCGTGGTTGTAAAATGTGTGCTCGGTTTCTATATGAACAATGAGCTGAGGTTTCTTTCTATGTTCTACTAACTGTACCATTTAATTTTGATAGAGCTTTAACTTTATTCTGTAGTTAAGTGCCAAATGCCCCAAATTGTCTTTTCAAGTAATAATTCAAAAATAAAGTTGTGAATCTTGAAAAAGGTTCATCGTGTAATCATAGAAAATCAGCATTCCTCTTACAGAGATAAATTGTGTTACAAAAATGTCATGAAGGTATTTATATATATTCACTGAAAAAACCCAAAGGTTACAGGCATGCTATAGTTCGGAAATAGAATTAAAAAAAACTTAGAAATGTATTGAAAAAACGAAAGGTTTCAGGGACATTATACTTAGGCCCAGATTTCACTAGTACAAAACCATAGAAATTCAGCAGTTATAGTTCCCTGAGCGAAGTATAACTTACGCCCCTGCAATGCAATGCTTATGTCCTCAAAAGTGACCCTGGGAAGGGATGTATGTTCACTGTAGTGTTGTCACTTAATTTAGAGCTGAATTCAGTGATGAGTGGTAACTTGAGTTCTGTCATAAAATGTTAAATGCCTTGCCCACCCTTCCCTGCATTCTTTGGCCTTCAGTCGCCTGGCCCATTAGAAACTGGTGGAAGACATTGTTTCTGATGTTGCAAACACTGCTGGCTCCTGCAGCACGAAGAACATCGGCAGGCATAACGTCACTGGAAAAGAGCAGCAGACCAGGTATCCCAATTCCCCCACCAACTTCAGCTGAGCCCCGTATGTTCAAACTCTCTCCTAAACAGAAGTAGCCTTGTACACAAAGCCACATACATTTCTCTGACGTGTTGGATGAAACTTTCAGCATGGCAGGAACATTTCTATTATTGGTCTCCACAGAGAGTTCTTTCCCATACCCCAGGGGTCACAGAAGAGAACCGCAAATCAGGGCTTCAGAATGGGTTTAGAGTCATGAGAGGCACCCCCCGCGTCTAGGGGAGGGGTGCCTTTAGTGGGATTTAGTGCCGAGGGAACGGTGTCGTTTCCCTGAAAGTGGGCAAGGGAGGGATGCCTGAAATGCGAGTATAGAAGGAGGTGCATTGGCGGTCCCTTCCCGTAGGTGATAAAATACCCGGAAGCAAGGGAGTAGCCCTCTTTGTCGTCTTGCGGCTCGGAGTGGCCAGAAAGGCGCAGCGGGAACAGTTGGCTTGGGGTGGCTACCTGGGCCCGGCGGCGTTGTCGGCAACTCGCAAAGTTGAGGGGGCCTCACGCGTAGTGGGGAAGCTTGCGGGGCATCATTAGGATGTCATTGGCATCAATTATAATGACAGTGTACTTAGGGGCGTTTTTCAATACAGGTTAGCGAGGGGAAAAGCCTGCGGCGGGAAACATGTGGGCGTGTGACGGGCTTGTCTCGATGAATGTGCCGTTTCTTATCGGGAAGCGCGGCTCGGCGTTACTAAGGTGGGAAACACTTTGAAGTGTTAACGTGTGGGTTGTTTCGGCATCCACCGCGATGATGCTTACAAGCTTGGTGTTTGTTTCCGAGATGTGCCAGTCTGAAAATCGTGCTTTAACTTGGAGAAATATTCAGTTAAAACAATTGTACTTTAGCCAGTGCAAGCGCTTAATACAGACATTCTTCAGCCAGTGCAAGCGCTTAATACAGACGTTCAGCGGTGTACGGATTCAGGGCTGCTGCTCACAGTATGGCCCATTGGCTTGTGACCACAAGCAGAACACCTGGGTGGAGGGTCTGGTGAGATATGAGGCATGATCCATTGGGGCAAGTCATAAGGGGCAGTGTCAATGTAGTAACTCATGCAGGTGCAGCTCAGTGGGTGGTTTGGTTACACCTGTCACCTGTCACAGTTTCCTCCTCGACACAACTCATGCTACAATGACAGGACAGGTGCAATACATTTATTCATCTACTCGTGCTTTGTGGGAGGGGTTTCCTCCATCACACTTGCAGGGTATTGCTCCAACACCAGTTCTCTAAATGGGTTTGTTATTCTGAGACACATTTACCTGCTTCGAGTAGGTGGTAAATGTGTGGGGGGGCCTTTACTTTCGGTAGCGAAGTGGGGGGCGCAGGGTAATGAGGGCTTAGTTTCAGAGTGGGGTTGGGAGGGGAGGGCATCCTATTGCAGTAGCTTCCTGCAGGTTCACTACCGAATCCAGGCCAGGTGTCTGGGACCTGATCAAACCACCCCTAAATACAGTGGGACATGGGTAGTGCGGTGCCGCTTTGGGGATACCAGACTGCCAGATGCGTAATGGGGGGGTGTAGCTGTTTTCTTACTTCACTCTCTGTGCACCGTGCCCCTACGTTGTCATTTTATCATGGCTAAACTTTTCATGGCAAAAACTCTTGATTTACACAATTACTGTCTTGTACCAGTTCAGCATTGAGTTAGAATCTCTGTGAAGTGTCATTAGTAGGGCTTCTGTCATGCACTGTGTGGGCACTAACGAGTTGCACTTTCATTGTGTAGATCTTCTTTGTACTCACAGTAGGCGATGTTTTGGTTTTAGGTTGGGTTCAGGTATTACACAGATATTTTACCCTTATTTTCTTGGAATAGAGAGGTTTGGTATGCCTCATTTTGAAGTAACATTCTACTGAAGGCACCTCAGCAAAACACACTCCCTTTATGGAGTAACGTTAAGAACCCTGTTAAAAGTTTTGAAAAATCAATTTCAAAAAGAACATTTCAAATGAACACTATATGTGATAAAAATAACTTCCACTATTTAAAAATAGTATTTTATAATCCTTTTATCCCATTTCTCTCTGTAATATTATTTTTACATTTGTCCAACAGGGAGAACAAGGACATAAAGGTTTACCTGGACCAAAGGGTTCACCTGGACATGGAATACCTGGGCAAAAGGTAAAAGCCAAATATCGTTCAGGCAGCCTGGATGGCATAATAATTTATATGATACATTCCTCTCTGTGTATGGTAGGTCTGAGTGGATTGTGGAGCTGTGTTTGTGTGTGAAGGTTGGTTGAGAGCAGCTGTAGGCTGGTTGAGAACAATGTTCTTACTCCTCTTCTTGGTTGTAGTTCTGTACTCAAAACGTAATTAAAAAGTTCAAACATTTCTGGTGTCAGTGTCTACATTACACTTAAGGTGAGTGCATCCCCACTTCAATCCTACTTCTGTATAACTCTTCTAAATCAAAACTGATGATTTGTGTGCCCTGTCACAGATCAGGTAAAAGTCCTGGAGACAATGAGGATTCTGTGTAAAGAAAATGCAAATGTGTTATCTTGACTAAGTCAAACTTTGAAGAGGCATACTTTAAGGTTTTGTGTGAAGCCAGTCCCTAGTAGTCTGATGATTCACCTAAGCATTTTAAGTTGAAACCAGCTCTAGATGTGTGGGGGACAAATGTGAGGATTTAGAGCAAAAAGTTATGTTTATTGGACAGCGTATTATTGGTAGGGTCCCAATTAGGTACCTTTATTATTAGCATGTTCTTGGTGTCATCTGTGTAGTTCTAGATGCTTAAGTTTCATTCTAAGTAAATTTGCACAAAAGGTTGACTATAGATAATAATACTACTAAGTACCTCCTCTAGGGATGAAGAAGCCAAAATCAAGAGGATCCAAGACCCTTGTGGATTCCACAAATAGCTGGAGTTGGTTGAGCACTGTTTTTGCTAGTAGTTTGTCCAGATGGTGAAATTTGATACAAGCCTAAAATGTGCATGGTCAGACAGGTTTAATTTTTTTATGTGGGTCACAGCTGCAGGTTTTACAATGGGGGAAAGAGGCTGCACATGCCATAAAATATTTATTGACACAGCGGGCAGTTTTAAAATTTATTTGAGTGTTGGTGGTTGGCAAGGATCCATGGTGAAGTATGAACATTTACTTGAATGTATCTAATTCTCACCTATATAAAACAGGCAGCTACAACAAAGTTGAAAAGATAAGTATTATCCTTCTGCCTCAGAAGAAGCAGAATATGGATTGGTAGTTCGAGTTTCCTGGCACAGTGCCTTTTAATTTGGCTTTCAGTAAGTCAATTTTGTACAGTCCTATCTTTTTATGTGCGAAGACTCTGCAGTCATAAAGATACTACTCATAAAATACCTTTGTGAATACCAAACAATTGTAAATTTACACAAGCATGTACGTTTACCTTTGAGAATCAGGCCCACACTTTCCTAAGTACCTTCACTCATGCAACATGTAACCTGTGGGTGTGTGTTGTGCACCAAAACACAGTTGTTTATTTACACCCGATGATTGTTTCGTTATTGTTCTTGCTTTGTGACAGGGAGATTATGGACAAAAGGGTGAAGTGGGAAAAAGAGGTGACAAAGGAGAGATTGGTGATCTTGGACCTCAAGGACCTAGGGTAAGACTTTCTAGTTTATGCATCTTTATCACAGCCACTATGTTAAAAGTAAAAAATAACAAAAATTCAACCCGGTGACTTACTATGGATATGAACTGCATAGAACTACATAAAAATCACAGAAACAGGTCCATGACCTAATCACAATGTAAACAGGAATGTCAAAGATAATTAGTATCAACAAATCTGACTGTCACCATACAATATGTAAATGTTTTACAACGTCCTGTTGACTGAACTACATCTATACAAGGATCGCCTTTGTTCAGACACCTGGTTTGGAGTGCAGTTCACAATGACGCCTTTTTAGATCTGGCCTTTGAGACAGTTTTAACTGCCTCGTCAGACTACTATTTTCCCAAGAAATCATGCAAAATATACATAATTATGCGTTTGGTCAGCATGCTTCATCCATTGGTCTGTTGAATTGCCATTTGCATTTTGCTTCCACCCACCACAGCACACTGCATGGGGCAGTTGTCCAACCCATTTTCCCCAATGGTTCCCTTCATTCTGGAACTGCACAAAATGTGTGCACCATATTCACATGCACATTTAATAAACGTTTTGTATATAAAAAATGGCTAATTATTTTGCTTGCACTGCAGGTGCCCAGTTAGATGGTGATTTATTTTATGTATAACACATACGGAATTTAGGCCTTGTGTGTGGTAGTGGGGGCTAAATGACTAATCACTAGTGGTATGTTGGACTTGCTAGTCATGTCCACTTATATGGGGGGAAAAAACTAGTTCTTTTTAGTTACCCTCACACACCCTAGTGGTGTCATGCTTTATCATCGGGTCACCCCGACTCCTAAAAGTCGAGGTGGGCTCAACCACAGTGTTGGGTAGCTCTTTGAGAGATGAAGGATGGGGATTTCTAAGATAAAATACCTCAATCAGGCCCCTGGTTTCCCTTTATTCGTGGGTCTGGTTGGGTCGTTAAAAATATATATTTAAAAATGGGTCTTGTTTGGATTTTAATGGTCCTATGACCCTAGTGCTGACATGTTTCAGTCCATACAGATGGCCGTAAAGGTCCAGGACTTTCTTCAGGGCTGGGAACAAACCTCCTCTATGTGTGGGGAGTATATAGGAAGGGGAGTCCCTATCCTACCAATGTAGCGAGGGAAGAGTAGCTTCTCCTCGTGTATGTTTCAAGGTATCTCTGTGATGCCAGGCTCCATCTGTGGAAAAAACATATTATCAATTGCTACTATAGACTAGATCCTATATCCTGAGGTATATGACCGCCTCCGTATTACAATTCGTGTGGGACCTTTGTTCCCACGGAGTCGTTAGGCCGAGATCTAGGTGTGTTGTATGTTCAGTGAACTCACATGCTATGCACATTCCACAAGGGAAGTGTCCCATCACTGGTTGTGTATTCCAGAGGGTGGTTTGGGTGTTAGTTTTTGGTTGAAAGCTGTTCGTATGTACCAATGAGTCTTTTAGACTTTTGTTCTTTTTTAAGGAGAACATAGGTTTATCAAACTTGAGTTGGTTCGAAGTCAATATATTCCATTTTTTGTTTATGATTTTCTTAATTTGATTGGAAGCTGAATTGAATGTGGTCATGCAAATCAGTTGTTGGGATTCTGGTGATTCATACGTTTCAAGGAGAGATTCCCTTGGTGTATTGCGTGCTCTCTTTTTGGCATGGAAATGGAAATGGAACTAGTTGACCTCATAAATACAAGTTGGTATACATTATAAATTCAAAATACAATCTGCTTCAAATATGATTCTAATCACCCTCCCGAAAAAACCACACTGAGTGTGCATACTAACATTAGAATGACACATATAAACACTGCATCTCCCAGGTGATTCTGATAATCGTCTGCAAGTCCGTGTTTTAAAAAAAATACTTTGTCTAAATAGACTTATAATAGCCCCTACTTTGGCATGTAAAATTAGGGCGTACATGAATGTATCTGTTGTTTATAACTTAAGTCCACCTAAAAGACCTGCCTAAAAGCACCTCGTAACACGAGTAATCACGTCACTTGTTCCGCCTTCACACTACAAATCCCATGATCCTCGCGATCTGCATGGGCGGGACTTCCGTTCGCCGAACCATTCAGACAAGGCTTTCCGGTTTTTCTACACATATGCGCAGTCACGCAGCCCCCTCGGCTGTCGATTCAGAACAAGCCGGGGACCGAGACCGCCATACAATGAATGGAAGAGAGTACTCATAATCTGAGTAAGTAAAAACAGTCATCGGGTTATAGCCCCATCCGCTTGATAACGCGAGCGTCCTTGCCACTTTCATTTTATTTTGGGCTCGGTAGCACATATGTAAACTCTCCCAGAGTACAATAACTTTGGACCTTTTCACTTATGACTACATTGGACCTCTCATCAGCATCTCTCAGTCCGTCGAGAAGCCCTAAGCCCTCCGAATTGGGTAAGTGCGAACAAAGATACTAATGCATGTAAAGCACATCTGAATGAATGCATGTATGAATGAATTGTACCGTCCCCGAATACATACCAATATGTTGTTTTAAACCTGCAATAGAGACGGTTTTTGTGGTCTTATTCAATACCTCTGACTATCCCATATACTTAACTAAGTTTAGTGGGTAGAACCTGGCACTAATATTGGATGTCACTTAAAACAGGAGTGTTACCACATATGAGAATGGGTGACACTGAGTGGGGACACCATTTCTCCTCTGTCAGAGCATGCACACAAGGCGTTAAGCATGCAGCGTTATAGATTGAGCACCTATAGGATATAGGATATAGTTTATAGTAGCAATTGATAATATGTTTTTCCAGAGATGGAGCCTGGCATCAAAGAGATACCTTGAAACATACACGAGGAGAAGCTACTCTTCCCTCGCTACATTGGTAGGATAGGGACTCCCCTTCCTATATACTCCCCACACATAGAGGGGGTTTGTTCCCAGCCCTGAAGAAAGTCCTGGACCTTTACGGCCATCTGTATGGACTGAAACATGTCGGCACTAGGGTCATAGGACCATTAAAATCCAAACAAGACCCATTTTTAAATATATTTTTTAATGACCCAACCAGACCCACGAATAAAGGGAAACCAGGGGCCTGATTGAGGTATTTTATCTTAGAAATCCCCATCCTTCATCTCTCAAAGAGCTACCCAACACTGTGGTTGAGCCCACCTCAACTTTTAGGAGTCGGGGTGACCCGATGATGAAGCATGACACCACTGGGGTGTGTGAGGGTAACTAAAAAGAACTAGTTTTTTCCCCCCATATAAGTGGACATGACTAGCAAGTCCAACATACCACTAGTGATTAGTCATTTAGCCCCCACTACCACACACAAGGCCTAAATTCCTTATGTGTTATACTACCTAGAAACTATTCTCAGGCCTAGTAACTTTTGGAGTATTTTGTTGTGATAAAATAATTGTAAGGAGGATATCCTTCATTTTTCCTCTTAAATCCCCCCCCCCCCCGCCGGTGCTCTGGATATTATACCAGAGACCCCTTGTGTTACAAGATTTATTTTATGTCTCATTTTTAAAGTTGCTATTATAAAGGGTTTGAGTGACCTTGTGAGACCTTGTGAGATTGTTGCTGCATGAAATTTGAGTGCTTGGTTGGGTAACGTCTTCAATAATAACAAAATACATGGCACAACTGACAAACTTGCTTTTTAAAAAGCATCACTAGTAAAACAGCAAACTCAGTGATTTAAAAAAAAGTTAAACTTTTACTGCTGTGCACAAAGCAAAGGACTGAATTAAAGGGCCACCAGCCTTTCTTTTGCTCCGGTATCACCGTGCTGGTAACCATCTGGACCCTAACACTTAGATGCCAATGCCAATGGAAGGGAAGGAAGGCACACAGTCACTTAATAAGTATTTTAGACAAACTATGACTTGGAGGCCCGTTTTTTTTTACTTTGTTCAAAGTTCCATGTAAGAAATGTGTATGACTGCAAGAATGCGGGATTTATCTGTATGTATGAGTACGTACACAAATAATTATTTAAATGACACCTGCTTAATTATATTTAATTATTTTAAAGCACTACTCATAGCGTTGTAGGCAGTCAGAGTGTTACACATCACACAGAGAAGCAAAAAATTATACAGATGTGAAAATAAACGTACAGGAAATGTTACATAACGTAATGAGGATGATAAGGTGTAGGAGCCACACATCATCCATACATGTAGAAATTGTTATCCCCTCAAAATTGCTGGGCCTACAAAGATTTCAGCAGCAGGAGTCAACTCTGCAAAATAGTTTGAAATAAACCCTCCTTGTGACCAATAAAGTAAGCTACAACGGATTTACTGTTAAATGTGTCCCTGTTGACAATTTCTTGGAGCAGATTTGCTTTAAATAAATGTATAAGTTGACTGCCAGACTGCTCTTCAAGATCCACCCCTCGTAACTACACCTCCTCTCCTCTGCCACACCTCGACCCCAATCTATGGGATCCAGGAGTGATATTTTCCAATTCCAGCACCGCACACAGGAATATAGATATCTGAATGTTTTCATCTGAATGCACTGCTTGCATGGATCTTGCCTTTATATCCTTTTATGCCTAATATTTGAACTCGGGTGAACCTTAAGTTATCACATCACAGTTATATCTAACCCAGGTGAGGTGTCTACATGCAATTTCATCTATCATTTTCATCAACTGAGAGTCCCCATAGCAAGGGGCATGTTTGTTAACGATGAAAAGAGAACACTTCACAATAATACTAAATTGTGCATTTATTGTGAAATTGGGATAGTAGATTCCAAGGGATCTATTCACAAATGCACTTTGGAATAAGCAAAGTAGCCCTCCTGCGGTACTCTTTAGCATGCCGTTGACCTGTAGCCTGCTTTAGCGAATTGGCCACAAAATATCTAAAATGGGATCATTCAGGAAATATTCATATACTGTAAGTAGAAATAGAGAGGGCAGTGCCCTCTTTGCACTTTTAATAATATGGAGTTGGATGTTTCAGGGCTAATTTACGAAGGGATGTAAGAGTATGTAAAAGAGTATTCCTAGCTAAAATGTTAAAGATTGAAAGACAGTCTTTTCACAGGATGGGAGGGGAGATGTGGCCACGAATTCGGAGGATATGAGACTTTTCCCAGCAACTCAAAATTTGAAATGTGACTAAATGACCAGAGACCATTGATGCTTTGAATAAGTCAATAAACTCTTTACACGTGCATGAAGTAGACATGAGTCACCCACAACTTTTATAACACCACAAGACTCTCTCTTTGGCATTGCTGAGAAGGACCCGCTACTCCACTTCTGATCAGGTCTCTCCCCATCAAGGATCCACCTATCCTAGTGTGTAGAAGTGAAGGCACATCCTAAAGTACCATCCAGATATCACAGGCCGGGTAATATCCCATTTCCAGACGATATTTGTGGACAGCTTTGCTCTCCTTGAAGATAGCCCTTCACAGAGGAACAAAGGCCAGAAACACCTCGCAACTAGGAGAGAAACTTCAGCCAAAAGCGGCACTTATTGGTAAATGATTGCACGACCTCTGCCATGATGAATAGAAAAAGGGATTGTCCCACAATGAATTGTACTACACTGTCTACCTTACCTTACTGAATGGTTTCACAGTCTGTGATCTAAACAATACAAACTCGACTGTTCTTCTCTCATAACCGTCCATCAGTACCCCTGGACATGTGTCCCACTGAACAGCGACCCAGTCTTTCTCCTGGGAAATAGCCGTTATAACGCATGCATTACAACGCATGCTTTTACCCTGCATGCCAAACGAAAATGGCTGGCTGTAGGGGGTATAAGGTGTTGGATTTAACTCCAACACCTTCCCTACTGTTGAACAGACTAGATATTCCAAACTCCAGCGCACCCCTCACAACAAGTCCGGGTAAAAAATTGGTAAACGCATGCGTTGTAACGTCATACAACCCTTTCTCCTGATATAAACCCACAGTTTTTTCTTTGATGAACGTTGAGCCAATCTCTCGCAAGATTAACTGTGCATGGTCTCTAGTCCAGTCATTTGTGTAATGAGGCAAATCTGATGGGATTACCACACTACATTGGTCTGGAGTGGCATTACGTAACTTGAGGGAGCCCCCCTGCAAACTACTTGGAGGGGGGCCATCCGGACCCAGTCAGATGCTCTTAGTTGCCACCCATGTGCAGTGCCCGAGGGGGCCCCCTGTGGCTCGAGGCTCCCCTGCACCGCAGGAGCTGCTGGGGATTTTGTTACACCACTGATGGTCTGTAAAAGGAAAATCTAGGACTGCAGCACTGCATATCGTAACACACTCTTTAACCCCTTCCACGCTCATGACGAGCTGGGCTCGTCATGCAGTAGCCTCCTCGCACGCTCATGACGAGCCCAGCTCGTCATGAACCAATGAGGATCACAAAATCCCAGCACAGCAGGGGAATTCCCATAGCATCCAAGAGGTTAACATTATGGTTACCATATTGTTGAAGAGAGTGTTATACTCAAACAAAAGGGGCAAAGTAATGTACTTGCTATAGTCTCTGGATGGGTGAATGATACCAGAGAAATTACCTTGTGTAAAGTAGATTATTAGTAGATAGGGGTATTCCCCTTCAGTTAGTAATAATACTACAATCCCTAATCGGTCCAGTCAAGTCTGAATAAATTAATCCTTGCTCAACCCTTGGTAGTTTTGCAAAAGAGCAGTCAGTCAGTCGTAACTTTCGAGACAATTATGTGTAATTGCGTGTCGAATAGGATTAGTGCCTTGTCCCGGTCAAAAACTTCCCCTCGTAGTGACCCTTAGGGGCATATTTGTGATAATTTTGGTGCAGGGCAGTGCAGCAAGTTACCTTGCTGTGCTGGCCTGCCTCACAGTGAAAAGGCAGGAATGTGCCATTTTAATCAAATATGGTGCATTCCTCTCACCCTGCACTGGCGCCATTTCTGTAGCCTAGTGCCAATGCAGGCACCATGGTGCAAGGGTACCTGTGTGGTAGGTACCCTTGCACCATGGATTGTTACTGTGCAGAAAGTTGGTCCTTCCAATCCATAGAGGCAGTTTTCCTGTTTCTATGTGTGCTGCAAAATTCAGCACACATAGAAAGAGGGAAAAACGGTGAGGAATAAAGATATTTCTTCTTGTTACACCTCACCTGGTGAGGCATATCTTTTTGGCGCATTCCCAGGTTTGCCAGGTTAGGTAATTCTGGGTCTGGGTCAAAAAACATGGGATTTACATAGGAACACCCGCTGCTTCGCCCATGGAATGCATCACTTGCGCAGAGTAATGTAAATCAGAGATTTGAGGTGTGTTACATTACTCCGTATTACCAGGCCATATAAAACCTACTTTGACTGACTGACTGACTGAGTTATTTATAGAGCACACTATTGCCGAGGCGTCTCGGCGCTAAGTGGTGTGCAGGGACGGCAGCTGACGGGTTCAGGGATGAGTAAAGAGCCAGGTTTTTATTTCTTTTCTAAAAAGAAACCTGCTGGGCTGAAGTCCCAGTTGGACAGGAAGGGAGTTCCATAGCTTAGCCGCTAAGAAGGAAAAGAGTTTCCCTCCCCACCTTATTTTTTTAATCTTTGGAAGGCGTACCAATCCAGAGGTAGAGGATCTTAGGTGACGGTACATAGCGAGGAAACAAGGATTGCAGATCCTTTGCCCCTCCTCCAAATAGGGCTTTATGTACTAGGCAGAGTGCCTTGAAATCAACCCGACGTTTCACTTGGAGCCAGTGAAGTTGCTTTATGCTAGCATATGTCCCTGCTTTTTAAAACAATGCACCATACCCTTGCGGCACCTACTGCAGACCTTAGGGGTGCCTTTAAAACTATAAAAATATAGTTTTGGACTTTGGAAGTACTTTTCATTCCAAAGTCGAATTTGGATGTAGTTTGATTTTGAAATCAGCTTGCAAGGCAGGCCTGACTTTAAAATTACACCAGACACCACAGCATGCACACTTAGGTGATTTAAGTCCGCTGGGGTCTCTAACCCAACTTGCCCTACTATACACTAGGGCCTTCCAGGTAGGTTGTCTTGGTCAATTAGAATAATACCAATTACCATATACCTTTACAAGACAATGCACTGGCCCCGATCCTGGTTAGAGGAGCCCAGGGCACTTTTAGAGTCAGTAACCGTCAGCATCAGTCAAAAAAATGGTGTTGAGCAGGGCAAAATGGATGACTTTCCTATACCTGGTCTACACACAGATGAATGCCATTTTAGACTTTGCCCTGATTAACCATTTTTGGAGACACTAAGCTGACGGAAGAGTGGAATAGGAGTTTACTGAAACTACTCATGTGGCTACTGTGAGTTGATAAATGATACATTGTAATATTTGAGTATTCAAGAAAGTTAGCAAAGCAAACACCACAGTGATTTACATCTGGAAGACTTACTGCTGCAAACCTCACTGTCAAAATGTAGTAACAATCAAATGAGATATGCTCTACATGTCTCCCTAACCATTTCCATAGTGATCAAGAGGCATATTCAGTAGCCTTTCCTTCTACTTTTGAATTTCAATGTAGGGGAAATATTTTTGGTGACTAAGCAATATAGATGCACTTATTGGCATAATGAAAAGAATGATGGCTTGAGCTTAGATTTTAAACATTGTTTTTTTTATTTTTCAGGGAGTTTCAGGGTTAAAAGGTGAAGCTGGTATAACTGTAAGTATATTTTTAGTTTATTATATATATTACTTTGTACTATCATTTTGCAGTCTGCATATTTCAATGCTTTTGATTAACCAGTCATGTTTTTTCATTGAATTATGTCACTTGTACATTGTGTTCCATTATAAATGTTGGACTACAAGTTCCAGAATGCAAAGAAAACCAATACTGGACTTGCTACTCAAACCAGACTTGGAAAAAACTCAGAATATATACATGCCAGTTTAAATGTGGAGCGGTGCTTAATGTATGCACAAGGAACAAATTCAGCGTAGGCATCGTCATTTTTATTGTCCTGTCCATATCTTGTTGGGAGTCAACAGAGAGCTTTACTTAGCAATATGACTGAATTGGATCTTCAGAGCAAGACACAGATGAATAGCAGCCGCACCAGCTGTGGTGGTAACTATAATGTCCTGCGGGAGACGTTCTAGACACCACAGGAACTGCCAGCCGCCGGCGGCAACATCCGACCCAGTTTGGGCGCCACGAAACCTAGGTATTTATTTATTTGACAAACAAATCCCTTTACAGGGATCCGCTGCCCTCTGGCTGTGTTTGCTCTACACGGATACCACATCCATACATACATACATTATGTATTCATGAATTCAGTTAGCATCTTTAGACTGTGGTTGGATTTGACACGTGCTCTGTTCAGTACCACTTCTCTGATTTTTATGATTTTCTTGTGCAGGTGTAGACCAGGTTAAACTATTTAACAGGTTGTCTTCGAAAGCTCTGCAGTAATTAAGGGAGGGGTTCTTGCACGTCATCTACAACCTATAGGAAATCCTCTAAATTAAAAGAAATGCATTGGTGGAAATAGAACTCCTGAGACGTATATTAAAATCTTTAACCGATATATGCAGTTTCCGCTATATGAAAGATAATGGCCCATCCTTACGAAATTCCAAAATTGCGATTCCCAAATAGTAAATCTGTAAAAAACGCTATTTGGGATTCGAAAATTGGAATATATGTAACCTGCGATTCCTACGGATTCGCATTCGCTATTAGAAAATCACAAAATCGTGATTTCCTAATAGGAAATTGCCATTTAAGAAAAGAATCATTCGGGAAAAAGAACGAAGACGTCCAGAAGGAATTGTAATGTAAAGAGGCTCAGATGCTACAGAAAATTGCCATCAAGTGTTAGAATCACAAAAAACCCAAATCAAGAAGGTGAATATGGTGCAAAATCAAACAGTGCACAGCAGTGTTAGGAATGCCATCAACCCTGATGTGCTGCCAAGTGGGAGGGCATGCCACTACCCAAACGAAACAGTGGCCATTGTGTCCCACGTGTAAACGTGTGGTGGAGCTCACTGAAGGACAACCATATTGGTTAAGAAATATGGTGCCCCTAAATGCACTCTATATAATAAAGCAGTTCAGCCCTCTTCGTGTGCTTGTGAGTTCACTACTGTTCAGTGTGCCATGGTAATAATCGCACTGCAGGGATCCAAGCGTACACCCTGTGATCGATACCTGTGCTGGTGATTCAGTGTAGCTATCGTCCCACGGTCTCTGGTCGCTAACCAGGAACACTTAATAATGATGTATGGAGACCTATAGTCAGGAAAAGCTCACAAGGACGTAAGCCACCGTGTAATGCTACATCGATCCCATAAAAATATACCTGCAACTAGCGATAAAGGATAACTACACAAGTTCTGTGATCAAGACGCCTCTAGGCAAAGTTCGTGCTTTACAAAGTTAATATTCATTCATTCATTCATTCAAGCTACGGTGTCTCTCAGTATCATGACAATAACCCCACCATCCGTGCATCGTGGGCTAATCAAAGGCGTTTAAGGATCTACTTACATCTGAGGTAAACCAAAAGCTGCTAATTCTTATTGTCATCAGGTTTTGTGATCCTAACGGTTAAAATAGTCGTCAGATCAGGGGCCACAACATTATCTCAAAGTGAACATACATAATGTACTGTGTATCCAAAACTTACTTACAATTCACTCTGGCAACATTTTGGGTGACTTTTTGATTTTTGCCTCTGGTTACCATCAGATCCGATTTGATGGTAATAGCGTTGCCTAAATGCCCATTTTGTGACACGTCGCAATTAGGAAATGCTATGTACATGCGGTTACTGAATCTCAAATAGGAAATTCCTATTTGCGATTTCCAATATTGTTATTCCCAAACTGCATATATCTACTGGGTAGAAATAGCATTTTGTGATGCTGTTTATGCCTTTCGTACATACCGAAAGGCAATTTTGCATTTCTATTATGGCCCTAAATAGCGATTCGGACCATTAAAAAAATGCAATATTGGTTTGTACATATGGGCCTTTTTGTTGCTAAGCATTCTAATCTATTCCTTTGTAAGAATTACCAGAAAGCACGTTCTGGCATTAACATGAGGTAATTGAATTGCTTCGGGAACGTATTGAGGTGGAGATCAGAAACTAGCGAAGAGTACCACCGTATTCGGTATTTTGATGCACTTAGCAGCGGGCTGCCTGAGACTTCACTCATCATCAGTAAGACAAGGACATCCCTGTTTTCAAGCACCACAGTGTGGCCCTGCTTGTGCCCTGATTACAGTCAGCCTGGAAAATACTAAAATATGTATTTCACCTGATATATTCACTCACAGCAGGAAACGAAATTGTTTGGGTACGATAAATATCACCCAATTACGACCACAGCCTGAACAAAGAGGCTTGACACACCAAAACCTGCATGTCCTGTTACTTATCAGGCATTTTTCCCTAAGGTAAGTTTTAGCTGGTTTTATCTTTCATGATTTACAGGGTGAAAATGCGGGTGGTGTGGTGCTTAGCCAAGAAATCCCAACTGGGATATGTGGGGTAACAGGAACTACTGCACATATCATAGTTAATCAGGCTTACCGTAATCATAGTCTTAGATGTCCTGAGTGGTGTTGAAGGCCAGGGGTCAACTACGACAGAGATCCATCTAGAGGAAACCCCGAGTCCTGCGTAGTTGTCCAGCAGATATTATCCCTCTTAGATCATGGTCGTAGGAAGAGCAGTAGAGGAGAAAGTTGGCAGCTTAGATCTATACCCTATATACTCCCTACCTAGGTTTCAATCTAGAAGCAGTCCTCCTACCAAAGGAACAGCATACCGACAGGAAATAAGGGTGAGGTTGTGGGGTGGCTGCAGCAATTTTTCTATGACTGGATATGTTGGTGTCCCACCATAAGATCTAATCCATAATTGAGTAGAGACATCCCCACCACTCAGGTTACAATAAGGTTTTAGCAGAGTAGGCATCTTTCTAATGCTTCAGACCATTCACACCTTATTAGCACGTGCTTCCTTGTGTTCTGGATCATTTCAGATAATGAGAACTGAAATGATAATGACCTTATCCCCAAGCCTAGATTGGGAAAATGCTGTTTCAAATTGTAAAGACACACGGAGGAGAAGATTATGTTTGTCAGTCATGTGAAACGCTAACATTTGGGATACAGGATGTGTTATTTACATGGGAGTGCAGCACATAAGGCAGGTGATGTGCTAATAATTGGCATACATGATGCCTTAGTAACATGGGAGGGCAACACATATGTCAGGTAATATGCTAACATCTGGCGTCTAGGTTATCTCATTTACTTGGGAGTCCAGCACATGAAGTAGGTGATAGGCTGACATTTGGCAAACAGGATACCTTATCTACGTGGGAGTGAAGCACATAAGCCATGCGATACACTATTCTATTCTATGTTGCACTTGTATAGCACATGGCTACTCGATGGCATCCCAGTGCTGTCAGTGTGAGACGACTGTTCAAAACCTCAGAGGGGACTATTCTGAAAAAGCCAGGTTTTTAGAAATTTATGGCATGGAACTTCCTTTGTGGTGGATCTCAGGGGTACGGGGAAGAAGTTCCACAGTCTAGCTACATTGAACCAGAAGGACCGAAGTCCCCATCTGGATCTTCTGATAGAGGGGCAGGTGGCAAGGAAGGCACTAGAGGTGCGAAGGGTTCGCCCAGGGATATAGGGAGAACTCAGAGAATGAGTGATCTGAGGCCCGGTATTTCAGAAAGGCCCGGTGGACAATGCACAGTGCTTTGAACTTAATACGTTTTGCTACCGGGCACCAAGTGAAGGGATTTGACACTCTAGCGAGAGGAGTGATGTTTAGGAACATTATGCAGCTGCATTCTGCCCAACTTGCAGTCTCCTTATGGTCATTTTGGGGTCCCCTAAATGGAGGGAAGTTCCGTAGTCCAGGCGAGAAAGTTTAAGGGCCTGGACCATTAGCCTCCTGGAAAGTGGTGGAAGTAGAGGAAAGATTTTTCTATTCATCCTAAGAATTCCAAAGCATAGCTCTGCAAGTTGTTTTGCCTCGGCCTCCAAATGTAAAGAGGAAGCCAGCCATATACACAGACATTTTATGGCAGTTGGCACAGGATACCTTATTTATGTGGGTGTGCAGCACATAAGGCAGACATTAAGCTAACATTTGACACACAGGGTACCTTATCTATTTAGGAGTACATTACATAAGTCAGGCGATATGCTAGCATTTGGCATACATTATGCCTTATTAGCATGGGAAGGCAGCACATATGTTAGGTGACATGCTGACGTCTGGAGTCTAGGATATCTGATTTACTTGGGAGTGAAGCACATAAGTCAGGCGATACACTAACATTTGGCACAGAAGATACATTATTTACATAGGTGTGAGATGTATATCTACAAAAGTGAACTTCATCGAATTGAAAAATGCTCAATAAAGATTGGGAAAATGACAAGCTCATAATATTTCTCTTTTTAGAAAGAAGACGTTATCAGGCTTATTCTTGAAATCTGTGGTAAGATCAAGAATCCAACACATTTGAATGTAATATTACATTTGGCAAGTTAATGTTTGAGTATTTACTATTTCCATTGCTAAGCCAGTATAGCTGTATGTTTTCTACTGAAAAATGTGATATTCATTTAATTTCACACGCCCAAATCACAAAGCTATTTATGCAGACAGCACTATTTACGATGGCTATTTCACCTCTATTTTGTCTCTGCCACATAGAAGTTCAAAGGTTTGATTCCTACAAGTTATGTTTTACATTTGAGCACATTCTGAATTTTTGGGAATTTGGAAAGCTGCAAGAGATGCCGATTCCAAGGAACACTCCTGGAATTATTTTTGAGTTTCGAGAAAGGCAGAGATTTGAAACTTGTGTACAAGTAAATACACGTTTTATGACTATCCTGAAAATCTGATATGTAGTCAGTCTTCCTGCACCTATACTGGACATTACTGCCATTGAATGGTGTCCCCTCATAGTCCATCATGTACTTTGGGTTAGGATTGCCTATCGAAAAATGTGTTAGGTTTTTGCAAGTGTGAGGCATTAAGGACTGGATGGCTTGTGGTGTTTGTGTGTTGTAACGTTTAAACAAGAGAGAGAGAGAGAGAGAGAGAGATAAAGAGACAAAGGGAGATGGAGAAAAGGTGAGAGAAGTAGAGTGAAACATTCTGCTGATTTCTTTCTACGTTATTTTCCTGTTGACTGGACTTCCAGTATTTCAGATTTGCTTTTGCTTCTTGTATGTCTTTTGTCCTGTTTTAGGACACATGACAAATGGCAGAGGCCTGACTGTGCTGTGGTCTGCCAGGAGGGAGGTTACGATATTACCCTGTCAGAAGGACGAAGAGTCTTTGTGCTTCTGCATGCCCGTGATGGAGTGGCACTTTCTTGGATAAAAGGAAAGGGAGATAGGAATGTTCAGTGATTATCATTTATAACAGCCTATCACATATCTAATAAACACATTACCAAACATAAAAAAGACTTGTATACACGAAGAAATTCTTTTAAAATTCCATGGCAATATGTCAACACAATTATAAACAAACTGGTTTACTCTTGATCCTGTAATGCAGATAAATTAATAAATCAGGCACTTAATGTTCGGTCCAGGGGCGAATGGTGGGAGAAAGGTGTGTGGTGGTTATTGCTCCATACCAATTGTCAACCAATGCGGTGACTGATTTTCATCTAAAACTGTTTGCCTTTCAGGTTGTGGAGTGGAATGTAAAGAAGTCCCAATGGAACTAGTATTTGTGATAGACAGCTCTGAAAGCGTGGGGCCAGACAACTTTCAAATCATCAAGAACTTTGTTAAAACACTCATTGATAGAGTGACTGTCAATCAAGCTACCACCCGCGTGGGTATTATAAACTTTAGCCATCAAGTAGAGTTGATGGCCACCCTGCAGCAATACTCAACAAAAGAGGAGATTAAGCAGTCTGTTGAGCAAATGCAGTACCTTGGAGAAGGAACATTCACAGCCAGTGCCATTAAAAGAGCAAACGAAATATTCCAGGCGGCGCGACCAGATGTGAGAAAAGTGGCCATTGTCATTACAGATGGGCAGGCAGATGTTCGGGAACAAATGAAACTGGAGGTTGTGGCGAGTGAAGCCCATGCAAGCAGCATTGAAATCTTTGTGATTGGAGTGGTTAGCAAGAGTGACCCTAACTTTGTTGAGTTTCAAAAGGAAATGGACCTCATTGCTTCAGATCCAGACAGTGAACATGTATACCAGATAGATGACTTTTTAACTCTACCAGGTAGGTGTGCAACAGCCTGTTTCATTTATGATAAACAGAGCCACTGAAAGTACGAGATTCTGGGCTGCTGCATTTTTGCCACAATGATGGTTCTGCCATATGACCCATTATCAAACAGATCAAAAGTTATTAAAAATGTGGCAACACTTGTTGGTGTGCAGCAGAAGGCACTTTCCAAAAAGTGACTATTCACTTTGCAGATGCATTTTGCTATGTTTGGGAGTAAAACTAGTGTTAATAAGGTGAAACATTTGTCCAGTCAGTATTAGCGTGTAAAAATGAAAAATTAATGAACTGATACTATCACCAAATGTGCTGCATAATTTGCTTTTTCTTGTGTCATAATTTAGTAAACCCTGCCGCATAATTTGGTCCTCCCTTGCTGCATAATTCCAGTAGCCATAATGATAAACAATCAGGCAGGAGGGAAATGCTTTTTGTTTGCATGCAAACAAAGTTACATTTCGTGATGCCTCAACATAGTTTTTAGAAATTAAGGTACATTCACAGTACTACTTTATGAATTCATTTCTTGTTATAACTCCTGAACTTTCTACACAAATGTCTAAATGTCATTAGTCTAGGACACATTATGTTCCTGCTGTAATAGCTTGACTTCTATTCTTTGTGCCTTGCAGGAGGAATGTTGCATTAGTGCTGGTGCTGAATGGCTCTCATATCTGATTGCCTACTCACCAGTAGCGGCTGGCATGGATAGGGGTGGCAGGGCGGGCGAAGGTAAAGATAAAAAAAAGGAAAACTTACCTTCTCGCATCTCTCTGCGTCGTCCCTTGTCGTCCTCATCCCTCCGCTCCAGCCAGAAGAGAAAGCACCCAGACTCCCAGCGTTGTGATTGGTCTGAGCACCGTGGTTCGGCGCTAAGATGGGGAATGGGGACCTGGGCATGTTCTCAATGCTGGCTGCAGTGCAGTCTGCATGTACAAAATGCAAAGTGTGCGTGACTGTTTTGCTGGCCTGAGAGGTCCTGTCAAACAGTCATGCGCACTTAACAGAGTGCTACCACTCCTTCCCCAACTCTGAGAGCAGAACAGCACCGCCCGCAAAGACAAAGGAACAAATAAAATGATAATAACGTCCAGTTATTATCATTTTATTTTACCTTCATTTCCACTGCTATAAGTAGTGAGGCGATGCTCCTCCGCCTCAGTGGAGGGGCTGCCACTACTATGCACAATGTGAGTACTGTAAGGAACACTTTTTGTTAAGTGGTCTAAAGTTATCAAACTATCATGAGTACTCTTGAATGTTCTTCCCATGTACCAGCATTCAGTGTCTGCACTATTATGGCTGGAAGTAAAGGCTATTTGTGGTGCTTGTGTTTGTGGCCCAACGTCTAAATAGCAATGCAAATCAATTTCTGCAAGACACCCTTCCACCTTTACTCATTAACTTTTACCTGAATATACCTGCTCCTGTGGTAGGGGGAGTATGTCCAGGTGTATAAATAACTGGTTACAAGTTGTGACCACTAATTTGTGCAGCTAGTAAAGAAGTTTACAACCCCCCCTGTTAACTAATAGGTCAGGTCAGTAGAGTCGATAGTGGGTCCTACCTTATGAATATGGATGAGGTAAGTCACAAATTGCAAATCACTACGATTGGAGGTCATAATAGAGATGGTGGCCTGCTGGGGTCAGCAGACCACCATGTCTGTGATCGCTTTTAAACTAGACAAACATTTATCTAATCCAGCCTGTTTTCATGAAAGAAAATGGGGCTATATTTAAAAAGGAACGCTTTGTTTGTTTGAGAGTTGTCAGTCCCGCTAAAATCTTTTTTTTTTTAATTCACTAAGGGGAAGGGATCCTTTTTCTTTGTGAATGGGTTACTACCTCCTTCGAGGTCTCAGAAGCTGCTCAATGTTTTGCGACTGGTAATTTTCTGACTCCTAAATGGAATTTGTACAACTGAAAGAGCATTTTTAGGTCTCAGACGACAAATTCGGAGCGTTTGGGAATATAAAAATCCTTAGTACAGCTGGCCCTTGGCGACTTCAGTGAGAGAATGGGTGTTCATGGTCGGAACGATCAAGAGCTCTGGACTTAGGGCTGAAGGCAACATGAGTTTCTCATGTTGTCTGTCAATGGATCATAAAAATATTCAGACTACATACCCATCCAATCTGTGACCTCTCTGCGGAGCGATGGTGATGACATATGTTCCACTGTAATTTAAGTGCCTGTCAGTGGGCCATAAAGGAGTTGAAACAACATGCTCATTCAGTCTTTGGCCTTTCTGCACAGTGCAAAGAGTGATGGTCACATATATACCAAATGTAATTACAGTGCCTTTCAGTGTGTCACACAGATTTTCAAACTGCATGCTCATCTGCTCTTTGGTCTTTCAGCAGAGCACAACATGATGGTCATGTACATGCCATTTGTAGTTACAGTTCCCGTCAGAGGGTCATAAAGGAGCTCAAACTACATCCACATCCAGCATTCCTCATCAACGGGCTATGGTCACATAAGTGCCAATTGTAATTACACTGCCCATTAGTGGTGTCGTATCTTGCTGGTTACAGTCGGCGCATCAATCACAGGACAGCAGGTGGGTGTATGTACTTCTTTTATTGGTGTCGCAGGAGCGCCAGCCGCGGGCCGTGGAGGGAGTTACGGTGGGGCAGGGAGGCGGGGAGGGGGAGGGGCAGGGTGGAGGGTGCTAAGAACAGGCATATGGATCATTGCAGGTAAGTACACAATTTAATTAATAAAACGAAATTCGTAGCGCGCACAGCATTGCTTTTTGCCATGCAGTGCGCGCTACGAATTTCGTTTTAATAATTAAATTGTGTACTTACCTGCAATGATCCATATGCCTGTTCTTAGCACCCTCCACCCTGCCCCTCCCCCTCCCCGCCTCCCTGCCCCACCGTAACTCCCTCCACGGCCCGCGGCTGAGGAGCGCGTCACAGCACGTCTGTCCTTTGGTCAGTCCTGGGCTTCTCTGTCCACTTCCTGTCCCTACAGGATGTGGTGTCCAGTGACCTAGTCACTGCCCTATGACCCACAGGGTCCTAGTGCCCTATCGTCAGACTTGTCGCCCTAAGGTCAAAGCACTACATCTCCCCCTTTGTCACAAACAAAAGTAGTTCCTGATGCAAGTCTGTTCGTCATTGTCACCCCCTTTTTGTTGACGTTGCTTGCTGATAGCTGGAGAGAGAGAGAGAGAGAGAGAGAGAGAGAGAGAGAGTTCTTTGTTCTACATTTCTTCAATGAGTCTTTGTGGTTTCCTGCACGTTCTTCTTGGTCTTGTCTCTCCGCTGATTTCTTGCTCTCTGTTTTCCACTTTCGGTGGTGTTGCTGCTGATTCTTCGTCTTCCGCCTTGAGCTCCTTGAAATGGGAACTGTTTCTCGTTATTATTTGGTGGTCAGAGACTGCCGTCACCATTGATCCCTTCACTTTGGTCACTACCAGCGGATCTTTGGAAAATGGGCTGTCCGACTTCCGTTGTTGTCTCTGTCTCACCACCACCAGGTCTCCTTCGTTTAGTTGTGATTCCGATGCGTGTCTCCGCTTATCGGCATATTCTTTAATTTTCCTCTTTGCTTCATGATCCCTTTCCACGATGTCATTTCGGTCTATGCTCACTGTGGCATCTATTTGAGGCAGTCTTGTCTTGCTCGATCGTCCCAACACCAGTTCCGCTGGGCATCGACCTGTGGAGCTATGAGGGGTGTTCCTGTAATCTCTCAGCACCTGGCACAGTGCTTGTCTAATCGATATTTGTGTCAGTTTTGCTTGCTGAATGGCTTTCTTTATAGTCCCCATAAATCGTTCTGCCATTCCGTTGGCCTGTGGCCACAGAGGTGTTATCTTCCGATGCTTGATCCCCAGATATTCCATGAATCGACGGAATTCTTCTCCAGAAAATGGAGGGCCGTTGTCCGTCTTCAATGTTTGTGGGGAGCCCCATGCAGCGAAAATGTCATCTAGCACTGGTAATGTGGCGCTTGCTGATGTTGACGATATCTGTCTTACAATCGGGAACCTTGAGAACTCGTCAATGACCACTAACAAGTAGTTTCCAGTCTCTAGTGGTCCATAAAAATCTGCTGCCAGCTCAGTCCATACTGCCTGTGGCAGTTCTGACATTTGTAGCGGTGCTGGTTTCGATGGTGGTCCCGTTACTTGACAGATGTGACAGTGTGCTATTGCTTCTTCCACCATGCCATCCAATCCTGGGAACCACACTTTTTCCCTCAGCATCTTCTTTGTCGCTACAATGCCTCGATGTGATTCATGCGCTAGTTCAATTGTTCTTTTCCTCAGCCGGTAAGGTATCACTATTCGGGATCCCCTCATTAGAAATCCGTTCTCTGTTTCAGATAGTTCTTCACTTATCTTCTTGAAAGCGAGCATTTCTTCTTTTATTACCCCTTCTTCTGTCGGGCTGGTATTGTTGACATGTCTCCATCGCTGTTGCCGCACTACTCTCCCTATTGCCTGCATGGTCGGATCTCTCTTCGTTTCTTGCTCCAGTTCGGCAATCGTTATTGACGTCGGAGTGTTTTGTTTGAGGATGAAGTTTAGATATTCTTCTGCCATGGTGGTGCAATCTTCTTGATGGGGGAGTGGGTGTTGTGACATGTAGCCAGCCGGGTTTTGCTCCTTTCCAGGTTTGTGAACTATTTTAAAGTTGTAGTCCATCAATCTTATTCCCCACTGCTCAATCCTTGGTGGTATCTTGGCGCTTGGGTTGCCATATATGGTGACTAGGGCCTGGTGATCTGTTACAATCGTGAACGGCTTTCCATAGATAAACATGTGGTAGTGCTCATATGCCCACACCACAGCCAGACTCTCCTTTTCTGGGTGAGAGTAGGCTCTCTCAACGTCTGACAGACTTTTGCTTCCATAGGCCACGACCCGTCGTGGCAAGTCTTTTCCATGCTTGTGTTGTGCCAGTATTGCGCCCAGGCCTACTGGGCTGGCATCCACTGTTAGTTCGGTGCATAGGCTCGGGTCCAAGTACGCCAGGTGGTCAACTGCCGTCACTGACGCCCTTATCTCTTCGAATGCCTTGCAGGATTCTGTGGTCCAGTCGAACGTTTGACCCTGCTTTGTGAGTTCTCGCAGTGGTGTGCTCACTGTTGCGAAGTCCTTGATATAGCGTGCACAGTAACTGGCAAGACCGAGGAACGATCGTACCTCGGCTACATCCTTTGGTTGTTGTGCCTTCTCTAGGGTGTCCACCTTGCTGCGATCTGGTCTCATTCCTTTCTTCGAGAAGATGTGTCCAAAGAACACCAGTTCTTCTCTTCCCAATTCGCACTTCTTTTCATTTACCGTCAGGCCCACTTCTTCAAGTTATGAGCAAACTTCTCTCAGTGCTTTGTCATGTTCTTCGTCTGACTTGCCAAATACCAGGATGTCGTCACTGTAATTGAGGCTGTTCTTGATTGGTCTTATTATTTGTCTGATTGTTTCCTGGAAGATCTCGGCCGCTGATGATATTCCGAAGCTTCAGCCGTTTGTAGCGAAACAGACCTAGGTGTGTCGAGAACGTTGTTATGTACCTTGATTGTTGGTCCAGTTCTAGTTGGTGGTATCCTTTACACAAGTCTAGTTTGGAAAATCGTCTCGTTCCCGTCAAACAGCTAATCATGTCGTCTAGATGTGGCCACGGATGTCGTTCTCTTTCAATGGCTGTGTTGGGGATTCTCATGTCTACACATATTCTGATTTGTGCAGTGTCCTTTTTTGGTACGGCAACTATCGGAGACACCCATGGCATTGGCCCTTCCGCCGGTTCAATGATGTCTTGATCCAGCAGTGCCTTTATTTCTTCTTCTACTTGCGGTTGTAGGTGGATCGGTACTCTTCTGTGATGCTGGGCGACGGGTCTGACTGACTCGTTGATGTGCAGTGTGATCTGACGCCCTTTCAGCTTCCCAAGTCCTTTTGTTAGCTTCGGATACTCTCGTAGGATGCTTCTTTTGTCAGACACGTGGTATGTCATCTGTAGTAGGCCCATGACCTTCGCCGTGACATTGCTTAATAAGCATGGTGCTGGGATGTCTCCTCGTAGTACATGAATCTCTTCTGTGACGGTTTTGCCTTTGTGTGTCATGGTGTCCGTGAATTTGCCCAAATTTGTTACTGGCCTCTTTGCGCCCCAGGTAAACACTCGTACACTTGATGGTTGTAGGTGTGGTTTTCTCTTCATTTTTTCATATTCGGTGGCGCACATGATGTTGCACGTGGCCCCACTGTCTAACACAAATTCTGCTTGGTGCGGCCCTGCATCGATGGTCACCCAGTCTGTTGTTTCTATTGACTGCTTGTCTACCAGCCTGATGTTTTCTTCCTCATGTCCCTCAAGAAATCAAAAGCCTGGGCGTCTGGCTTGACCAAGACCTCAGCTTCAGAGCCCAGGCATGAAAGACAGCAGGAACCTGCTTTGGACTTATGCGAGCAGCCCGGAAGATCCTTCCTCTGATCCCCCCCAGTCTAGGAAAATCCTGATTCAGGGCCTCAGTTTATCAAGACTGGACTACGGAAACGCCCTTTATTTGGGCGCACCCGCAGGTGTGATAAAAAAACTCCAGCATGCCCAGAACGCCGCAGCAAGACTACTGACGGGAACAAACTCCAGATGCTCGGCCAAACCCTCCCTCAAAACGCTCCACTGGCTCCCCATCCAGGAACGTATCTCTTTCAAGGCCCTGTGCATCGCCCATAGAATCCTAAAGGGAAGTGGTCCTCCAATCCTGAAATCTCTCATTAAGTCACACAAATCAGCCCGACATCTCAGATCAGACGACCTGTTCTTGGCCAGAGTTCCCAGAATAAAGAAAGCTCGCACGGGCGGCCGGCGCTTCTCTTACAACGCTCCCAAGCTGTGGAACAGCCTCCCCCTTAACATCCGCAAAGAAAGCAATCTCCTTTCATTCCGTAGAATGCTGAAAACATGGTTGTTCCCTCAATAATTTACCTCTAGGAGTACTGTCAAACTTTACTTAGCGCTGGGACGCCCGAGGGTAGCTACGCGCTTTAAAAATCCCGAATCAAATCAAATCAAATCGTCTGTGGACATGAGATATAGGCGTTCCACTTTCTCCTCTGCTTCTTCTTCTTCTTCTCCTGACTCTAGCGAGGAGCTCCTTGTTGTCGCTTCCATGTGTCGCACATGTCTGTTTGTCGTTGTTCTAGGTCTCCCTGGCCTTCCTCTTTCATTCTTGAAGTGCATGCCCTGGCACATGGTGGCAAAATGGTTGCTTCTGTTGCATTTTCGACATGTCTGACCAAATGCTGGGCACGCTCCTCGATGTGGAAATTCCAGCCCGCATTTGTAGCACTGTGACCCTTGTTGTTTCCTTGTCACTTGGTCATTCAACCCCTTCTTCCAGTGTCCAGTTCGACCCGTGTCTGTCATTCTGTGAACTTGCTCCCCTCGTCGGTCCATTTGTCTTGCATGCGCCATAGCCCTTGCCTCTGTTCTCGCCAGACCAAAAAAAAATTCTAGCGTGGTCGGTTCCTTTAGTACTCTCGTACGAAAGTCTGTGTCACGACATCCTTCTATCAGTCTTAGGCGGATGGCCTGCTCATTGTCGTATTTTTCAAATTCACAATGGGCCACTAATTTCCTTAGCCTCGTTGCAAAGTCATCCAGTGACTCGTCGGGTTGTTGAAACGCTATGTTGAAGCTGTATCTTTCAAAATCAATGTTTCTTTGAGGATCGAATTTATTTGTCAGACACTTTATCAGTCCTTTGTATGTGCTTGCTTCGCTCTTTGGGTGCGTTATTAGAAGGTCGTCCACGTCATCTCCCACCAGATTCAGGAATAATCCTAGTTGTTTGGCTTCTACTACATCCCTTGCGTCCATGTATCGCTCAAATTTCATGATCCACTTCTCCCATCTTATTCCCACCTGTGGTTCTGATACGCTGAATGGCAGTGGTCTGCGATACTGTGCACTTTGTTTGGTCTCAGGCATCTTTCGTCTCTTTGCCTTGTTGTACCTTTATTTCTTCTGTTTGCTGATGTATTGAAAGGGAACTTTTCCTTTCTTATTTCTTTGTTCTTACTGGTTGTTATTTGTTGTGGGGATCTTTTTTGTCCCTTTCTTCCTTTTCTTCACCAGTTTCTCTTTGTTTTTCACTGTTTTTCTTGCTTGCCTGTCCTTAAAATGGCTGCCTTGTACTTCTTCAATGTGTTTATGCCTTTGTGTCACACACCAAATGGCCGCCGGCAATCACGCGAGATTTCGCGATCGAAATCTCGCGTTTCCTGTCCTTAAGATGGCCGCCTTGCTGTTTCTGCGCTGTTATTGGCTCCCTTTGCCTGACTCCACTATGGCCGCCGAGATTTTGTACTTTCGCGAGACCTCGCGCCTTTGATTTTCAAGCGCGAGGACCTCGCGCTTTGATTCCCGGGCACTCGCGTTATGCTGACGCTTCCCTTACCGCGATCAGCTGCGCTTTGTTGGACGCTGTCGGGGTGGGCTCCCGTGTAGCTCCGTGCGTCTTTTTTCGCTGCTGCTGTTGTTCATCCAGGGTCGGCACCTGTTTTCCTTCACCGATGCTCGTTTTGGACACGCGATGTTCCACGCGTGTGTCCGTTCACCCTCGTCGCCAGATGTCGTATCTTGGTGGTTACAGTCGGCAAATCAATCACAGGACAGCAGGTGGGTGTATGTACTTCTTTTATTGGTGTCGCAGGAGCGCGTCGCAGCATGTCTGTCCTCTGGTCAGTCCTGGGCTTCTCTGTCCACTTCCTGTCCCTACAGGATGTGGTGTCCAGTGACCTGGTCACTGCCCTATGACCCACAGGGTCCTAGTGCCCTATCGTCAGACTTGTCGTCCTAAGGTCAAACCACTACAAGTGGGTCATGCAGCTGTTTAGGTTTTATGCCCATCAAGTTCTTGGCCTCTTAGTAGAGTGACTCTGGTCAAATAGGTGCACCATTTAATCCGACTATATGAGGATATGTGTGACAGACATACACAACAATTGAAATATTACAGTTCCAAAGGGACACAAAATGAAAGTGGGGAGAAGGTGTGTGTGTTTATGTGAGCAAGAGAGGATACTGAGGTGGAGGAGACTAAAGGAAGTGCATGCAGAAGGAGAATGCAAGGACAGCAATGAAGAGAAGGAAAAGAAGCTGTTGGAGGGACTCTAGAAAGAGAGATGTGGGAAGTTAAGTGCCTAACACCAAGGAAGAGCTTGCAGAAGAAAGTGATGTAAAAGGGAGAACAGGAGTTGTTGAGAGGCTCAAAAGGACACTCCTCCTTCCAAAGACCTTTGTATCATTGACTTTAGATTCTTGTATTTAATAGTTCTTCAGACTCTCACACTATTTATGAATTTTTGCCAAAGTTTCAGGCCAAGCTCTTAATTACATTACATGCCTTGCCAAACAATGTAGAAAACTCGTCTGGGGACTTGTGACACAAGTCTCCTTCACACGAAAAAATACCAAGTAAGCCAAAGTGAGACAATGCATAAACAATTGTACCGGGGACACTGCCGGAGGGAATCTCGAACCTACAGGGAGCCTGTTTCTCTTCAGTGCTAGCTTTAAATGAATGGGGAAATGCAAAGCTCTTATGCATTTATCCCCCATAATGCAATATCTCGCATTGCAATTAGTTATTGAGTGAGCAGCATAAAAAGCAGGTCAACACCTGTTCTTGCCCAACTACCAACACATATACGGAAGTTTCTCCTTATCTCTTTATTTTGTTCAGAAAATGTAATTTTTGTCTTGATGAGATGTCTGAAACCTACATATTATTTCTGAGATTGCTCTTGCTTTTTCAAATCTCTGTGTTGTTTAATATTTTTATTTCGCCTTTCCAGCGCTGGAAAACAAGCTTTTCAAAAAGATCTGTGAGAAGGACTTTGATACCTACATTAGTTTAATGGAGAAATCATCACGTGCCCCTGGATTTAGAATATCTGACGACGATAATGGACACAACGACAAACCATCTAAAGCTACAATTCCTCCACCAAGCATAGATCGTGCAGTAAGTAAGCCTACACTAACCACTGATTACATTACCAAGCTGAAAAATTGCATTTGACGTTCTTTCTGTAACAATAATGTTGGGTGGAAATTGAGTGATGTGATCAGAGGGGTACTGTTAAACGACTTTAGGGCTACACCATAACACCATTTACTTTGCACTGTCCAGGGACCACAGCTAAGCATTACGTAATAGCAAAACTTAAAAAAACTAAAGGGTGCTCTTTGATTCAGAGAGAGGTGACTAGAAAGGAGCCTTGGCACATCTCAGGAAGTAGATAGGGCTGATATGAGAAACAATAGGTCAGTGGCCCAGGGTAACCTTTTGATACGCATATCACTGTGGCTGACGTCCAGGTGTGAACCTCTAGTCACTCCCATGGCCTGTGTTCTGGGGCTGTCCGATTTGGAATTGCTCCTGCTGTGACAAACTGCTTCTGGAGGACATTTCAAAAGGAAGCAGAACCCCAACACAAACTTTAAAGACTCATACCCCAAATCTCATTTGGCACATGGAAATGGACTATAAGAAGGGGAGCCCGAGGCTCCCCCAAAAATGCCAATTGTCAAGCAGCCAGGCGGGCTGTGCGAGAAGGTGACGTTCCGTAAAACCTCTGCCTGTGGCCAGAACTGAAGGCTAGGGCCTTCTACTCTCCCAGCTGGGTGAGAGGACATCATACAGGGATATCTAAGATCACCTGCTTCTGGAGCCTGGGACGCCAGTGCTTGCCGTGACCAGTGAGGTAGAGGAGAGCGCTGGAGGGAGCAAGATCCAGTGTAGGATCCTGGTGAATGAATCCAAGTAGCAAGGTGTGCGGAGATGGCTCCTGCACCAATCCGCCCATTGCCTGTGTGAAAGTTCGAGTCGGTAGCCCATTTGCCAGAGTGTGCTACAGCGAAATCTGCATGGGATTGTGCTGTCGTCCTTCTGCAGTGTGTAAGCCGGAAAGTTCTTATGCCAGACATGGCTGCCATTAAGAAAAACCTGTTGCTTCGCTGATCAGGTCATTGCCTGAGTGGAAAGCAGGTGTGGTTACCCTATATGCCAGAGGGTGCCACTGGAGGAAGGCAAGGTTCATAACCTAGTTGATGTCATCTTTGTATGAGAGGCCACCTGGGTGACACCTGCAGGCCATAGCCCTGACTGAGAATCACAACCAGAAGCTTTCAAAATAAACGCCTCCCTCTTCCCGTGTGTGGGGGAGACCAAAAAAACGTACTCCTGCATCAGAGGAGCACCAATGACACCCAGCCGTGGCCCCTACGGAGCAGCCTGTGTGAAACTTTCCCGAGGCAGCTGCTGCATCCACTGCACCCGCAGGAGTGATGCCCTTGTGGGTTCGGTTTGACAATCCCTGCTGGTGAGAGTAACACCTTGTGAAGGGCCAGAAGCACCCTGGGGCAACTTGTTTGCCAGATAGCGCTTTGGCACTAGAACACTTTTGATTCAAACAGAGTCGGAGTGGCATTCCTGAGACTTAGGTGGCTAGTGGGGCCTAACCTTAATATTGCCTATAGTGAATGGGGGATTATCACTATCGTTAGTGAGAGGGAATTGGAACACATGGGACTACCAGTAAACACTAGAACCCAGACCTCAGGGGGCTGTTTGTATTGTTAGTGGATGACGTATCTTACTTTGTGGTCGTATATAAAGTCTCCTTTTTTCATGAAAAAAAAAGAATTTGATTGGACAGTGGTTTATTGCTGCTACTGAGTATATCTTGAGTTGTGAGATGTTTTTCACCCATCTGTGTTTATCCAGTGGAAGTGTGTGTAAATATTTTTGTAGGCTCAGACATAAGCTACCTACCACACCGTAAACTCAATCCTCAGCAACACTATTCACAATAACACAGAGTTTGGCCCATTGAAACTCTACAATATATCTCTGATATATCTTTGTAAAAGCTAATAGGGACTCAGGTAATTAGAGACGGAAAGCTACTCCTCCATGAGGACCTGGAATAAAGAAGTGTCAATCTAATAATAATACTTTCACAAAATCAATAATATCATCAATAAGAAAATCAAACTCATGGAATAGTCCGCAGAATGCCTTTATCTAACTTAAAAATGAAAGGTCAAAGCACAAAAATTACAATATAATTATTTAATTGCTAGTAATTCTTTTGTAATACAGGGAAATCACAATACAGCACAGCTTAGAGCAAATACGTAATCAAATATCATCTTGTGTGAGGGAGAAAAGAAATAGGGGGGTAATACATTGCAAAATACAAAATGCAATTTGGAATTATACAAACCAAAAATCAGTTGTAGATTTTTCAGAATCAAGACACAATATGAGCCCAAAAGAATGCTAAAGAACAGAGTACAATAGCCGAGTCATTAATTCTTCAGCTGAAGGATTTGACCTGCCCAACTTCACCAGCCGTTAAAGTACGAAGGTAATCAGGATAATTCAGTTCAGGGAAAATCAGAGTTCAAACTGACAGCATGTCAGGCTCATGATTTGCAGGGAAAATAGCCACGCCCGTCCTTTTCCCACGGGGTAATTATATCTTATGTTATCAATTCCTTCTCACAAAATAACGTTTTCACAGTTTGCATGATTTCTATAGGTCAAAATATGTGGTGCCACCGTGGTGTGATCATTTTCTAACCCAAATCGTCCGAAACCCATACATAATATCTTTGTTCAATGTTTACTGTTTTCTAAGAATGTATAATATCACTTCCCTTCGAAAATAAGAAATACATTTGCAACTTCTCATGTCCACTCCACACGCTCTCCTCTGAGCTTGCAACAAGGTCGATACAGTTCTTTTTTTGAGGTACAGAGAAGATGTCCATCATTCAAACTGTAGGAAAAGAAACTTCAGCGATAATACTCATAGCTACAATGCAATCAGGTCAGCATTTCTAGTCTATCTGAAGGAAATAATAAAAACTAAATACATTTCAAATTACGAGGCCTACATGAGAAGCAACTAGATGATCATTTTCTAATGAGTAAACATGCTAATATTGAAAACATTTAGAGAAATGCATAAGAAATAATACAAGAAGCATCATTTCATTAAACTTATAAACATAGTAAATGTAAATGTAGGTGTACTTATATAGCGCAAACCTGTCACCCAAAGGGCATCCTGGCGCTTGCTTAGGGAACCCATCCTGGTATTCCCCTGTGAGAAACCCCGGCAGGGTGTCCACAAGGCGAAAGCCAGGCATCCCGCCGCGAGGGGCCGTAGTGGAGATTAAGCAAGCTATTGCCCAGAGTTGCAGAGTGTGACCCCGTGATTCGAGTAGGCACCGGAGCAAGAATTGTCGAGTCCGTGGAATTTTTGAGCCCGAGACCCGCCGAGGCGGGGAATCGAACCCTGGTCCACAGTCGATCTCAGCTTCCGGGTCTGCCGCCTCTAACCACTGAGCCACGCTTCTCCACAGTCTGATTTATTAGAATATAAGCAAGCACTTTCTCTTAGATTTTCATGTGAAAGAAACTATAAGCAGGAATCATTTTACTTAAGCATTTTCATAATCATATCAGGGGCGGCTCTAGGCTCATGGCGGCCCTGGGCAGGGAGCGTAGGTAGGGGGCCCCTGGAGAAACGCAGGCACCGAGGCCAGTGAAGAGGGGGGGGGGAATCAGGGGGTTTGGAAGTGGAACAGAGCCAGAGGCCGCCAAATCCCTGCCAGGGGCTCCACGCAAATATGTATCCATCCTCAGAGGATTATTATATTAAGGATATTTATTGCCGTGGCGGCCCCTGGGGTTTGGTGGCCCTGTGCAGGTGCACAGCTTGCACATGCCTATGGCCGCCCCTGATCATATTTTGCTAAACTATGATTTGCATTTTTACATTTCACATTATTATCACAGCACATTAGTAGGTTTCTCTCTCTGTCATGAATGACTTAATCTCACACCAGTTTGTGACACTTCTGTGTGCTTTTACGATGCAGTTTAAAACTTTCACGTATTCACAAGACACTCTATTAGTCCTGTTTCTTAAGTAAAGATTAGTATCGGGGGGAGGAGCCAAGATGGCGCTCGGAGCGGACGTGTAGTCCCTCGGCTCCGGAGACCGTCTCCGCCTTCAAGCTTCTCCTGCCAGATATCCTGCACCGTGGTGGCTAATTCCGACAGCAAACGCGCTTCGCTGACCCTCCACGAAATCCTGAAGCTTTTACTCCTTGGCAAGTCGGAGAAATACTTGGGCGCAGCGGGCGGCCCGCATCGGCGTACAGACCGGGGCCTCGCGTGTCTATCGAGGCCGGTCATCAGACGCGCTCCCCCGGACTTGGTGACGGTGCGGTCCCGGTTGGCAGCTATCATCGGCCAGCGGACCCCGCACTCTCGTCCCGCTGCACTTTTGGCTCTGCGACGACTGCACCAGCCTACAACCTTACCGCTACGGACACTTGCACTGTGATTTGTGTGCTTATTCCCTGCATTTCGTCCCGCTATTGGCGATGGGCTTCCGATCTGGCCAGGCACTCGCAACCAAGCGGACCGACGTATTGAACGGACTACACTACTGTCTGCACCCGGGCTCAGACATCTGACTTCGCGGCATGCCTGGCTGTCCCTCTAGGGTGCGCTGCCTGTTCCTACCCGGGGTCTCCCTGCCTGATGCTATGGCGGACATGCTGCTGTGTATCTTGACTATTTGGCCGTGATTGGTGTTTTTGGACTCACTGAGTGGAGAAACATGCCTGATACATCGTGTGCTCCCTCTTACAGCTCTGGGAGCATTTTGGAAGCGGTCCTCTCCTTCCGATCTGAGGCTCTACGCTCTGGCTACACCCTGCTGGACAAAATGGAGGGCATCCTCAGTGCTTCAACTCGCCCTAAGATGGCCGACGCGCAGGGACTCGGCGCCGCTCTTTGTTCCACCTTCGCCTGTGCTCCGGTGGTGTCCACTGGAGTCGGTGGCACCTTCGTGACCCCAAGCCTGTCACTGCCATCAGTCACGGGAGAGTGGCTCCCGAAATCGTATACTTTGGAACCTTCGCCACGACGCGAGCCCTCCCTCCTTGCCATGTGCGCAGACCCCCGGGATTTGCTCTGGGAGGAGATGTACACAGTGATTTCCCTCCCTGCCCTGGCTACCCTCGGAGAGTTTGGGATGGCATACTCGGCGCTTTCTTTGGGACTCCTGGACTTCATTGCCTTATTTACACCGGGTCGCCTGCATCGCGGTGTATTCCCTGGATTGCCGTCTGCACCTACATCGACTGCGCGGGTCTGCGGTGGTAAGGAGAGGACGGGACAAGGATAGACGCTTCCATTATTGGACTGATGGATTTCTGGTTACTGATCGTGACGCAGGGGGACATATTGTCGGTATTCTGTTTATTGATATTGCCGCTGTGCTCCACTCTGTGCTTTGGAACCGTGCTATGGCCATCGGGCTACTGACTCCTACTCTTGCGCCATTCTTGTGGGTGGGACGGCGAGGGATCTAGTCTCTTTGAGTGACCCGGACATGTATCGGTGGGGATAGAAGATTATAGCGGGGGCTTGCGCTTGGATTGGGTGTTGTTGCCTTACATATATTGCGCGCTGCTGCTGCGACACCACTTTCTCTGCATATTGGACATATTATAATTGTTGAGCGTCAGACCACTGTAGGAACTATTGGTCGGAATGGCGGAGCTGGGGGACGGGTAGTGGGCTCCTCCCCACCTTTTTTCTTTTTTCTGAGAGTTTTAGGATTCTCTCCTTTTCTTACTCTCTATATTTCGGGACTCCTTTTCTTGGGCGACAGGCACACTGCTAGGGGGGGTCAGGCCGTAGCCAGCTGCAGGGGTGCAGGGTGGGGGGTACTTAGGGGGTGGGGCTGCTTTATTTTTGTTTTGTTTTTCTTTTTGTTCTATGGGCCTTCTATTCTTTTCCCCTTTTTCCTTCCCTGGGGTTTAGACGCTTCTTTCCTGGGTGCTACGTAGTGACTCTGGTGTTTGCTTATGCTTCACGATTACCTATTCTGATTGTTTTATAACAGCATTGCCTTGTTGCACCACGTTATCCTGTTCATGTCTATCCTACAAGGAAAACTTTTAAAACTAGACCTCAGTCCTTCTGTAATGAATCCTTTGTGCTTCAGTAATTTGTAATGTACCGCACGTGTGAGCCTCAGGGCTCCTGTTGATTTGTAATTGCCTTTCTTATCAATAAAGGTCTTTAAAAAAAAAAAAAAAAAAAAAGATTAGTATCACACCCAATGAGCAGGATTTGATCGAGCAAGACATTCTTAAAAATCATGCTCCATCAGCTTCCTGCTACCGGATTCGTCTTGCAGTTCCGGTTGTATTACAGAAGACCCGACGCAGACCGCACAGTTGGAAACGAAGGGTTCCAGTTCCTACGGGAACACCCGGCACATCAGCACTCAATTAAGTGCGGGACCATTTTTCTTTCGGGTCCTCTGTACCACTCCAATTCGGACTCTTGACTTCAGGACCTATGGCTGACATAGGACCTGCCAGAACCACCCCCCCTTCGGGGGCATCAGTCTCAGGCATATACCCTTATCTCCTGATGATGATCCCGGTTTCTAGTTAAATGGGATCTAAACGTCGTCGACTCTGTACGCCGTGATACTTATAGTATTGTTCATTATACTGTACCATGGTGTTATAATTCTGTATTTGTTTGGTTAAATACGCATTGGACTCCAAGCCTTTGTATATGTCTGAGCCTTTTTCTTTTTCTGTTTTTATTTCTCACGACAAATTGTGACCCCACTTATATGTTCCTTGTGTGCAATTAATTTTATAAAAATAACATTAGTTTATTCATTCATTTTTGTTGTTAGGGACCATTGTTCATTTAAAATTACTGTGCCTGAAGGTCCCTCACCAAATATTTGGGTTCCCTTGTTTGTTAAAACACACTTATAAAAGACAGACAACATATGTGTCTATTATTGCTGATGCATACTTATATTGTTATTGTACTGTATTTCGCTGGAACTCTGAGAAACAACATTATTTGCTATCAAAATAATTCCAATCAATATTCCCATGACCATTAAACACATTTTCTTACAGTTCACATTTTTCAAGTTAGATGTCAGACGTTTTGCATAGCAGGTTGGCTTTGTAATGATTTAACAGGTTAAGGTAGGCATTTTCTTTTTTTTAAACATCTTTTTATTGAAAGCAAAAAACAGTTCCATCACATTACACTTCTTGGAGCAACGAAAGAGCAGTATTAACTCACAATGTGAGAATCACAGCAGTGCAATTATTAACAAGGATAGGGATGTTCCTCCTAGAGTCCAGTGTACCCTCTAGCTCAGCTTCCGGCCTGCAGTCCGTCTCCTGCCCATCTAATCACCCTCCCTCAAGACCATCCCTCCTACCCCTTCCCTCCTTCAGAAGTGCAGACCGCAATTAATCTAAGGAACCAGGGCCTCTCAGGAAGGAGGGGACACAGACGTGGCATGGGCTAAGACCGAGCGGGCAGGGCCCCTCTACTCATCCTCCAAGGCGTCCAGCCACTCTCCTCTGTACCTTCTCCATGCCTGCCAGATCCTTTCCTACTTTTTGGGGCAACCCCTGCTGTTATAGATGACCTTTTCCGCCCTCTGGCACCAATCCAAGTCCCGCTCCCATTCCTCCACTGTTGGCAGCAGGTCACTCCCCAAAAGACGTGCGATATTTCTCTTCGCCACCATGCTCGCAAAGGCCAACCACATCTTATTTCTCTTAGTCCATGTTATCTCTCCCGTGACCCCCAGTATATGCCACCTGGCCTCTAGCGGTACCTCCGCTCCAACCACCTCCTCCATTATGTCCTGCAACCTGACCCAGTAGGAACGAATTTTGGGGCAATCCCAGAGGATGTGGAAGAAAGTACCCTCGAACCCGCACCCTCTCAGGCAGAAGTGTGATGTTGTATATCCCATTTTGAATAGCACCGTGCGTGGGGTGTAATACCTATGGAGTATACGGAGCTGCACCAGACGGAATCTTGCCCGGATCGCCACTTCCCTGGGGCCCTGTAGGGCCTCACCCCAATCATCGTCCTCTAGTAGGCCCAAATCAGATTCCCATTTTTACCGCAGTGGCCCGAGTGTATCCGGGAGGTTATTAATTAGTTTCTTGTAGGTAAGTGATATTGCCTTGTCAATCATCGGGTCTAGAAGCAACCTATCTTCGAGCGGGGCGTACTCAGGCAGCTGGTCTCCTTGTGATAAATGCGAGCTAATGGCATGCGCGAATTGCTGGTAGTGGAGGAATTCGCCAGACCCCATCTGGAATTCAGACTGCAATGCCGTGAATTCCACCACTCGTCCCCTCTTCCAGACATCACCCAGGAGATCTATGCCAATGAGGCTCCATTTGTGTAGGTCACAGAGTTTCACTACTTCCTTCAGGAAGTCGCCCTTCCATAGGGGCGTTTGAGCCGTGAGCTTCCTCTCCCAGCCGAGCAACTTCGTCGCCCGCTTCCATATCTGGACCACCACTGCAGTCTGGGGGGGCAAGGGCAGGCTACGCCGCATCCCCGAGTAAAGGGCTGCCAAATAGGTATCTGCGCCCAGGGCCGCACGATCCAGCCGATATGCCGGTTCCTCTTGTGGGGCAAAGACCCAACCGTTAACGTTAGCCAACTGGGCCGCCCAGTAGTAGAGGCGAATGCCAGGGACCGCCAGCCCCCCTCATAGGGACCACGCTGCAGCTTACTAAGGGCAATCCTCGAATATCCACCGCCCCATAGAAGGGAACGTTGCTCAGCCTCCACCGCCTTGAATATCTGGTCTGGGATCGGGAAGGGGGAGCTCTGCAGCACGTACAATAGCCGCGGTAGGGCCATCATTTTGAAGAGTACCGCTCTCCCCATGAGGGAGACCGGGAGGGTGCGCCAGTGTTGCACATCGCCGTGCAGGCGGTCGAGTTGTGGTTGTACATTAAGCCGGAGGAACTCCGAGGCCGTCGGCGTAATCCATATCCCTAGATAGCGAAACGCCTCTTGCCACACCAGGCCCTCACAACCTACCACCACGGGCGGCTGGGGTCCCGTCAATAAAGGTAGGCATTTTCAAACTCGTTTATATTTTAGTGCCTTGCAAGATGTGATATTTAACTCATGATATTGAGCAATGTGTTTTTTGGCAAGGTCCTGGACACACACATATGTGATCCTTCACTGAAACAAAGAGAAACAGGGCTCTGGTGTTAAAATGTTTGAGTTTTTAGTTAATTGCGATCTTAAAATATAACCTGAACATTAAATCATACTTATACTTTGAGATTTGTCTGCACTCTGACATTCACTCTAGTGTAGCTTCCAGAAATGCAGGTTTTTCTTTAATTTAGCTCATTCCCTATGCTATCTCCTCCCTCATTGGTTTAGAGCGATAAAGGAGCGCTCTTTCCCTAATTCCTCCCATGTATGAGTCTGCCTCATTGAGGAGGGCGTAGCTAAGTGCAGTGCACTATGGCTGTATTTTAGTAGTGCTCAATGATTGTTCCACCTTCCAGGGAGAAATATCCTGAAAACTAGAATTGGGGTACTGCTGGTAACACAACCAAAAAGAGCGGTGGTCGGTCTTGAGTCGAGAGAGACAGACAGTTGGGTGATCACTGGACCTCTGGGTCACCATGAGGCTACAATCGAGGCCCCCCCTTGACCAGCTGGCTGCTCATCTGGATCGGAGAACTTATCCTTGGGAGAAGCAGGCAAGCAGCGAACAAGACATAACAGACTGCTGTTGGCGCCGGGAACGGAGTGTACAGCGGCCTCCGATGTTGCAGAGCACATAGTGAAGAGGCTATCAGGCTCTGGATGATGCAGACGGTCTGCTTTTGAGGCACCAGAGACTTTATACAGCATCATCTGAATACCCTGGTGGTGTGTGAAAACATAATCTTGTATTCTTATTTCTTTAACGTCATTCTTGTTGCACCTGTATATCACAACATGCACTATTTTCTTATCAATCTGAAGTGCACTTTAGCCCCAATATGCCTTTTAAGATTCATGGCTCTAGTAGGCCTACTAGTATTTAAATTTGCAGTAGTGCATTTGCCCATTTCCTGCATCTCGTAGAAAAACATAGCCTCGCTTTCGATGCTGGCAACTAACTAGAAGCTTGGTATTAAAAAATGAATGAAGTGAGCGGAGTCTTCATGTATTATATCTTTGCTTCAAGGAAGTCTCGCATTTTCTTTGTGAGAAGATCCTGCCACCTTTTAATGAGATAAGTTTTGCTGAAAGTAACATGTTTCTGTCACGTGTTTGCCCCCCATTGACTTATATCGAGAGAATTCAATTTTGCATACACTTTAGCATTTCAAGCCCAAATGGACTTTTTTTGGGTGAAAGCTCTGGTCTGTAAAATGGCAAATGTCTTTTGATTATTTGCTGTTCTGCACGCTACTTTTGTGCTTATCATTGCATGCATGAGGCTTTTTGGCTTCCCAAAGTGTTATATTTTATGTTAACTGTGATTGCAGAGTAGTGAGGGCAAACATTGTTAAGAACAGTCAGACGTGACAAGGCATCTAAATTGAAGCTCTGCTGACAACTGTGGCCCTATATGCAAGTCAGTTTCTGAAAGAGAGTAACTCTAAATAGATCAACTGTGGTGAGCGGGGAAGGGCTGGAATGAGCACTAGCTGACAGTGACGAGGCCTACCTGTCCACATGCATGGCAGTGAGTGAGATATATCAGCATTATATGGATGAAGGTATTTGGGGCCTGTTGTGCCCTCCTGAATAAAGCATATTATGCTGAGGGGACACCATAAATGGGAACCTGGGCCTTTACAGAATTACTACTTGCATGAGTCTGAATCCACAAGACAGATGAACGACTAGTCTCACCATAGTCTGGGAGAGATAAGGCAAAGGAAGTGGCTAACAAATCTTAGGCCTCCACAAGATTTATAGCAGGGAACACTGTTTGAGTGTTTGCCACACAGCTGACTCTGTTCAAGGAATTGTTGGTGGTGTCAGAGGTGGTCATTCTGATTGTTGCCCTTCATATTTCCCACCTTGTTACAGAGACTTTTTCATTAAATGAAGAAGTGAATTTGTGGGATGAAAGTAGGGGAAGTAATCAGTGATAACACCATGGGAGTCATTGCTACAACCTACAAACCAGGAAAGGTGAAGGCACAACTCATGCACACCTCGCTATTGTGACGCGCACATTTAAAGGGAGGTGAAGGGACAAGCTGCGCTTGAAAATCATATAAGACTTGTCTTGAGGCTCCGTAAAGATTTATGTTTGAAGTCGGCAAAGGTAAATAGGCTTGGTAACAGCATGGACGGACACACCTGCTGGAATATGCCTTCAGCAAGCATCAGAACTATTTGTCCTTTGATGCTAGGAATGAAAAATGTTATGACAGAATCTGATGCACATGAGAAGGAGCCCTCCCTTCGTGAAGTGATCCAGGCAATGATCACCTCTAGAACCGTACTGAAGCACTAAATCAACTCTATCACTAAAGAAATGAAAGTGGGTGCAGCGGACATTGAAGACATACGACAGCGAATGTGTTGCAATTGATGAGCAAAACTATGATCCTCCAACAACTCCTTAAAGACTCAGAAGACAGATCTAGGCACAATAAGGTTTGCTTTATTGGCTTACCCGAAAAATCAGAGGTCCCTAGGTCAGAACCTTAAAGTGTGGATACAGCTGTAATGAAGGCAAAAGGACTGACTGCATTATTCTTTGTTTCAAAGAGCTCATAGAGTACTAGTTCCTCCGCCACTGTCATATGGAACATGCATGCTAAACATAACCAAATTGCTTGCATTTTTTAGCAATGCTCTGAAAATAAATCCATTGTGACATAATAAAAAGCATAATTAAAATGAATCTCTTCTAAGAACATGAATATTCTTTCGTCTATATGGTTAAACATGTTTTGATTTTCATAAAGAATCAGGAATCATGTTTTCTAACAGTTTGTAAGGGCATTCCATCAGTTCTACAAAATGCGAGAATCCTAGAAAACTTTGGTCACTTGGCATCGTATCACATGCTTTCCCAGGAAGATGTGGTTTTCTATTACAAAACACACAAAAAAGAACGTTTTTACAATCAGATGGATGCACTTTTAGAACAGATATGGCGAGTGCGATTAATTTAGTTGCTTTACAGTTAGGAATAGGTTCACAAGCTTGTTATTCTGTCTGTACATTGATGGGAAGGGTACCCATGACCTTTTACATCACAATTTTGGCATTAACGATGATAAATGTCAAAATCATTTGATTGATGTGGACAATACTATGAAAAGATCATTGTAAAAGCTAAGCCCCAACCTAGGGACAAAGTGCTATCGTGCAAAAATGCACATCGTTTGAGAACTTACAATAGCTTGTACTACTTGCAGACCAATAACTAAAATAGACGCCGATCACAATTTAAGCAGATTCACCACAGGTGAAAAATACCTTAAAGCATGCCAGTCTAAGGGCTCGATGTACAAAGCATTTTTACAGTTGCAAACACTCTGATTTGGATTTTGTCACTGCAAAAAAATTTTTTTAAATATACTAATCTCAATTTAGGAATCAGTAAAGTTTTATCGAATCCTAAAATAGAATTGCCTCCCCAAGTACGCATCTGGAAGGGGTGGGTTGTTGGTGTTCCTTCCCATCACCGAATCGGTATGCAATGTATCAATGTTTTGTGACTGAAATCTGATTACAAAACATTGATTAATTACCTGACTTCCAATTTTGGGTGGTAAAGCATTTGCAAAAAGTAGGGGTCCCGTTGGAGTCCTTTCAACTTTGTGATGGTAAAAAAGAAGTTTGTTGGCAATCATTGCCATCTCTCAATAACAGAAAACTTTTCCTTAAAATACAGCTGTTTCCTTTAAGTAAAACGAACTGCATTAAATACAAGCATTTGCAATGCAATAGGCCTTGCATTTGTGAGAGTTAGTGCTAGTGGCATTGTAAATGACAGTTTCTTTTACCTATGTGCTTTTGTTTGGAGTGGAGTGGATATATGTGGTGTGAAGTTGAATTGTGTGGGTTGATTTGGAATTGTTAATGGTGGAATTGTGTGTTGTGTAGTGTATTTGTGTAATGGAATGATGTGACAGGGTGAATAGATAGGGGTGAGAGATGCACAGAATAGATAGAAAGGAAGATAGAGATGGATGAGTAGGGTGTGCACAAAGTGGTGAATGAATTCCAGACAGAGGAGCAGAAAGAGTATGTGAGAGCGAGAGAAAGAAGGGGAGAGCAAGAAATAGACGCATAAATAGGGAGAGCCTGTGAATGCAGAAGACACCCTAAGAAGAGGAGGAGAGTGTGTGTTTGAGGTTTGGAAACCTTGAAAAGCTATGGGGAAGAAAATGTGATTGAAGACCTCAAGTGAACCAAATGAGAGAGGCGGGAAGAGTGTGAGAGAGTGAGAGAGAAGTGTCAGAGAGAGTATGAGAGAGACAGGGATGAGTGGAAGGGGCACGGGGGGGTGAAGAAGAGAGGAGGACCAATGTACAGCACGAGGAGGTATAGGAAGGTAGTATGTGTGAGCAGGCAGTAAAGAGAGGCGATAGGGAGTGTGAGGGAGGGATGAGGGGCAGTGGAATTGCGAGATGAGAGGGGGTAGTCAGCCTCGCACCGTGCAGGCAAGAGCGGTGGGGCAGTGGGGCTGAGTGGGAGGGGGATTTCGACATACAACAATGAGGGAAAATTAATTATTTATTTAATTTTCCCTCTTGGTTGTCTGCCGAATCCCCCCCCCCCAACCTTTCCCCACCACTCTTATCTGTATGGGCTGCGGCCGGAGTTGTAGGAGTGTGAGGGAGAAATGAGAGGAGCAGTGGGTGTGTGTGTGTGGAAGAGATAACAGGGTTGGTGGAAGTGCAAGGTAGGTATGGGTTGTGTTAGAATTGTTTGTTGTGGAATTGTATGGCATGGAAGTTTGTGTTGTGGTGTGGAGTTGTGTAGTAGAAATGTGTGGTATGGTGTGGTGTGGAATTATGTGGATAGTAATTGAATGGTATTAATAGTACTGGAATTATATCGAATGAGATTGTGTCTTAAGAAGTTAATTATGTGGAATGGTGTTGTGGAGTGGTATGTTGTGGAATTGAATTATATGGGGTGCTGTTAAATTTTTTGGTATGATGTGGAAATCTGTGGTCTGGTTTGGAGATATGTGGTGTGTTGTGTAACTACATTGTGTAGTTGTAATATATGGTTTAGTGTGGAATTATGTGGTGTGTATTTGAAATGTGTGGAGTTGAATTGTGTGGCGTGGAACTTTGTGGTGTTGAGTGAATTGATGCTGATTGGCTGGCTCTGCAGTGCCCCTAACTCCAACAACTGAAATAGTTCGAACTACTAAATAAAACGTGGTAAATTTGCTTACTCTTAAATCGTAAGATAATGTAAAAGGTAGGCATGGAAGAAATATGCCAATGGGAAATACAAATACATTAATGGAATTAATGTATGTTGTTGATAAGAACATTTTGTATTATACAATTGACATTCTTGTAGCATTCTAGTGTTTCGCGGGTCTCGGTTGAGACCCGGAAACACAACTACACAATGTATCACCTTCTGGCCAGGCGTGGCCAGAAGGCTATAAATAAATGGGAGGAGGTCGCTCGTGGCTTCCTGTCCCACCTAACCATCGAAGTGTGTGTGTCCATTATTATTCCCCCCAAGCCTATCTAGTACCTTACCATTAGCTCCCCTCCGAGGTCCTCTCCACGATCTTACACTGGCGAACGAGGGTAGTACCAAGGCGCGTGAACCCTGGAGTCGGAGATCGGTGTGGAGCGGTCTGCTGCCGCTGCGCGACCTGGGCGCCGCGTGAGGTCCGACGTGGTGCCGCCGAAGGAGCCGTTCAAGTGGCTGATGTTCCGGTAAGCAGCGTAGGCTGTGCTGCATGAGGGACCGGAATCGTGAGGCAGAGCAGTCGACGGGGAGCGACGTGACCTGGTTGTGTGGTGCGGCCTGGCTGAAGCCCGTCTGACGTGATCGGCTGTGCGCGCATGCGCAGTACGTCCGAGGCCTTCCCAGCTCTGAGGACGTACGGCGAGGCCGTGTGCTTGGCGGGAGACAGCGACGGGGCTCCCAAAGGAAGGCGGTGTGTCCGAAGAGGAGCTGAAGAGGCTGGACCGCAGGACGACTGTGGGTGCCAAGCATATCAATAAGCATTGGCAGTGGCAACAACAACAAAGTACAACAATGTCAAAATAAATTAAAAAAAAGGAAAAAAAAATACATTTTGTTGTTGGGGAAGGAAAACGAACATTGCAAGGTGGGAGCAATAAAACCAATGAAGCCGAGGAAGAGTAAAACCACACAGCAGAGTGGGAACTGTGAATCCAGTGCAAGCAGGCAGCACAACGAAGAAGGAGCTCAAGGCACAGCACCCGAAGGAAGCAGCTTACACACACAGGACAAGAAGAACAAGTGTAATACGACACAGAAATGTCGGTGCAACAAGGCGCAGCAGCAGTGGGTGGGGCGCAACAAGCCGAAGCCCCAGTACAACAAGCAGCCCCAGCACAACAAGCGGGACAGCCAGGGCCAGGCGCAGTAATTCAACCATCGCCACATGCCCAGATCAATCCTATTCCTCCATTCAGTGCATTAGCAGATCCAAGCACGGCAGCGCCACACTGGGGAGTATGGTTGAGTCGCCTGAACAATTACTTCACGGCAACGAGGGAAAAAGACAATGAAGTGAAGAGGAACCTATTACTACACTTTGGAGGCGATGAACTCTACAAATTATTTCTACATCTGCCTAACACAGGAGCGGCGACAGATTACAATGGCGCAGTCCAAGCACTGAATGCGCATTTTGACCCACAACTAAATCCCCATTTTGAAAGGTTAAAGTTCAGACAATCCCGGCAAAGGGAAGGGGAGACCATGGATGCGTTTCATGCCCGACTAAGGGAGCTAATAAGCACATGCCCGGATGATGACCAAGAGAAAGATTGATTCAGGGGTGCAAGAACAAACATTTAAGGACACTAACATTGAGGCAACCCCGCATAACGCTGGATGAGATACTAATGCTTGCTCAATCTCATGAGCTGTCAGATGCACGAGCAGCAGCAATGGAATCAGTCATCAACCCATCAGCAAACTCTGAGGTAACAGTCAAGACAGAAAGAATAGATGCTGTACGGAGCGCCAACCGCGGGGGTAGAGGAAGATGGCCGACCCGAACACAGAGACGCTCACAATGTGGCTCCTGCGGATACGAAGAACACAATCGCGATAGCTGCCCTGCACGAGGCAAAACGTGTGACAAATGTGGAGGAAATAATCATTTTACCAGCGTATGCAGAGGGGGAGCAAGAGGAACGTCGCGAGGTCAAAAACTAGAGGGAAGGAGAATGCCAACCAAAGCAGTTCGACAGTTGGCTCTAGAAGATACACGGGATAGACGCTCGGTGAGAGGAAACAAAACACCATCCCGTCACCCGAACCGGCTGGATGACTCGTCAACACATGACGAAGACGAATGCTATTATGTATCATTTGTAAGTGAACTCAAGAGACGGCGCAGGCCACAACCAAAGTGCCAAATCCAAATCGATGGGTCGACGGTGACAGGAGTCATAGACACCGGTGCGACGATCAATGTCATGGGCATCCAGCATTACAAGGCACTAAGACCAAGACCTCACCTAGTACCATCGAAGGCACGAATCCTAACCTATGGCAGCAAGACCCCGTTGCCTGTGAGAGGGAAAATGACGGTACGGGTGAAAGCCGAAGATCAGGAGTTGACGACGACCTTCCACGTGATTGATAAGGAAGCAGATCTGCTCGTTGGTAGTCACACGGCGGAAGACCTAAAGTTGATTGCGTTTGCACATGCAGTCAAGATGCTCCACACAGAGGAGATCCTTCAACCTTTCCCATCACTGTTTCAAGGTCTAGGCACCATCAAGAGGCCACCAGTCAAACTACATATAGACAAAGCCATACGACCCATCGCCTTAAGGCATAGGAGAATACCGTTTCATCTTAGGGCAGCGGTAGAACAAGAACTAGTCAAATTGGAAGAGCAGGGGGTTATTGAAAACGTGACAGGGCCGACACCGTGGGTGTCGCCAATGGTGATTGCTGAGAAGCCTCAACAACCTGGAAAAATCCGAATATGCATAGACATGAGAATGCCGAACAAAGAGATCAAAAGGGAGAGGCATCTCACTCCCACAGTGGATGACATCCTTACAGACTTAAATGGGGCGCAATGGTTTTCCAAGCTGGATCTAAATGCTGGATACCATCAACTGAAACTAGCGGAAGAGAGTCGATACATGACGACGTTCTCCACACATCTCGGCCTATGGAGGTACAAGAGACTCAACTTTGGCATCACCTCAGCAGCTGAGATTTTTCAAAACACAATCAAAGAGATTCTATCGGGACTCAGTGGAGTGTTAAATGTCAGTGACGACATCCTCATCCATGCCAAGACTAGCGAGGAACATCACAAGAGACTAAAGGCAACGTTAAGAAGATTGGCAGAGTTTGGGGTCACGCTGCACAAAGAAAAATGGCAATTCTTTAGGCAGTCAATAGAGTTCTTTGGATACGTGTTTGGAACAGAAGGAGTCAAAGTAGACCCACGGAAATCAATTGCCATTAAGAATGCTCCAGCCCCGACCACAGCGTCCGAGGTGAGAAGCTTCATGGGAATGGCTCAATATTGTGCCCGATTTATCCCACAATTGGCCACAATAGCTGAACCGCTGAGGAACTTAACAAAAAAAGAGAACCCATGGCGGTGGTCACCGACAGAAGAAGAAGCTTTCAACAGGATAAAAGCAGCACTGCTGGACAGCACAACAATGGCTTATTTTCATACGGCACGCCAAACTGAAATCTTAGTTGACGCAAGCCCAGTAGGACTAGGGGCGTTGTTGACGCAAGAAGCAGAACCTGGAACATGGGTGCCTTTGGCGTTCGCCAGTAAGGCGCTCACAGCAACGGAGGCCAGTTACTCACAGATAGAGAGGGAAGCGTTGGCTGTGAAGTGGGCCTGCAATCATTTCCACTTATACATCAATGGACAACCCTTTAGGATGGTTACTGGACCATCAGCCGCTAGTGCCTCTGTTCAAAGGTACTGCCCCACATCCACCTCCGAGGATTGAAAGATGGGCCATCTAGGTTCAACACTACCAAATGGACCTAGTCTATAGACCAGGAGCTAAGAACCCGGCGGATTTCCTGTCGCGACATCCCCAGACAGAAACAAGTGAATCCCTAGATCAAGAAGTACGGACTGAAGACTATGTTGACATGGTGTCCCAACTCTCGTGTCCCCAAGCCATGGCACCTGAAGAGATTGTGGCCCAGTACGGAGAAGATGCTGTCATCACCCGAGTTAAAGCGGCAATGGACACCGGGTCGTGGGAGAACGTTCTGCGAAACGTGAGTGACTGGGACGAAGCAGATAGGACGAGGTTGTCCCAGTTTTGGAAAGTACACAACGAACTCAGCCGAGCGAACAATGGACTAATACTTCGAGGTACGAGAGTAGTGATCCCACGGACTCTTCAAGACCGAGCAACATCACTTGCTCATGAAGGACATCAGGGAACGAAGAGGATAAAGGCCCGAATGAGGGAAAAGGTGTGGTTTCCTCACATGGACGAAAAAGTAGATGTGCTAGTAAGGAACTGTCGAGCGTGCCAACTTACCAGTCTTCCAGAAGCGCCAGCTTCCGTCATAACGGAAGAACCACCCCCAGCGCCATGGTCATGGGTCAGTCTAGACTTTGGGAGTTTCCCCGATGGGAGAGTGACGGTAGTATTGGTTGACAGCTACACGAAATACCCGGTGGTAGAAGTAGCGCAATCTACCAGCTTCACAAATGTACAACCCATACTCAGCAAGATCTTCGCAATGTTTGGCCTCCCACAAGTAGTCAAAACGGACAATGGGCCTCCGTTTCAGGGACGTGAGTTCAAAGAGTTTCTACAAGGACTAGGAATAACTCACCGGAGGATCACGCCCCAATGGCCCCAAGCCAACGGGGAGGCTGAAAGATTCATGAGGACAGTAAACAAGACTCTGAGAATTGCATTGGTAGAGGGGTCAGATCCGGATGCAGCGCTGCAGGTGCTCCTGAGGGAATACAGAAGCACTCCCCACAGCACTACCCAAAGATCCCCGTGGTCACTGATGTTCACAGGACCACGACGTGACCTGTTACCAACAGCTGAGAATTGGAGCCCTGAGCCTTACTCACCAGCTGAATCTCAAGAGAGAAGGAGAAGAACGAATGAAAAGGCAAGCCACAAGCGGCGGGCGCAAGACAGAGTGCTAGCTCCAGGTGATTTGGTGCTGGTGAGAGCGAGGCGGCCCGGAGGAAAATTCAAGACCCCGTATGAAGCTGAGCCATGGACAGTCAAGGCCACTAATGGGACGGCGGTGACCGTACAGAAGCCGGGGGAAGAAATTACCAGGAATATTTCGTTGTTCAAACGGATTTCATCGAGACAGGAAAGCTCAGAGACAGGTGTAGAACCAGTGCCCGAAACCGCCAGTTCACCTGACGCCAGGTGTGAGCTCCAAGAGAATGAGGAGATCACCAACACGTTCTCACCTCCCCGAAGGGGAGAGTTTGAACATCTACTTACCCGAGGGCGGGGCTCTCACAACCTGAGACCGAATCCGAGACCCAGTCGGATGTTGGCAGACTTTGAATGGTGACTTTGTAAGGTGGTGATAAAGAAAAGAAAATTGAACACTAACTTGGTAAGGGATGTAGAATTCTAGTGTTTCGCGGGTCTCGGCTGAGACCCGGAAACACAACTACACAATGTATCACCTTCTGGCCTGGCGTGGCCAGAAGGCTATAAATAAATGGGAGGAGGTCGCTCTTGGCTTCCTGTCCCACCTAACCATCGAAGTGTGTGTGTCCATTATTATTCCCCGAAGCCTATCTAGTACCTTACCGTTAGCTCCCCTCCGAGGTCCTCTCCACGATCTTACAATTCTGTACACCAAGCTCTAAGGACTATAACTTATATAAGTAAATTCTGGCAACTTGTAGCACAGCCTATTGCCACAGCATCCATAAACAAGAAGCCCAAAAAACACATGCAGACAAATACCACATCCATCGAAGTATTTTGACAGAACTCTGTTCAAGGCTGTACACGGCTTACACCTGCCAAACTGACAGCAATGGCAGATATGTAGGAGACATGTAAGCTGTCAGCACGGAGGACGGTGATCCACGTCCACAGTAGAAGATGCTGCCATCGATCATACACGCACCTGGTTCCTGTTATGAAAAACAACTTGCTATAGGACTCACATTCAGCCCCACACATGAAATACCGGCAAGACCTTGCGGCTAACTTGTGAGCCCTAAATGTCAAATATAGTTAATAAGCAAGGGTAGCATCTGTCTATGGCACAGCCATAGCACACTCTCTCAATCTATGTGGAACAAAATTCAGAAGAAATTAAATGTGAATACATTAAAAAACATTCGTAGTAAACTGTGATAAAAAAATTTGGTTTTGATTATTAGTATTGTCTCACACAGAAAATGTTGCACAGTGTATACATATGTACATTGTTAAAGGCAAATAATGATAAAAGTAGAGAATAGGAAAGGAATACACGTGTGTTAACGTATTCAAAAGCCACATAGAAAGAAAAACTCTAATTGAACACGTATTAGAAGTGTTTTTTTCAACTCATGATGTAGTTGAACATGTTATCAGAAATAACAAAAAAATAATACACCTGAGGATTAAATCAGCATCAACTAAAATTAGAAAAGGCAATGCTTCTAATGGACTGAATTCTTCTTTATATAATATTGTGTATTCCAGGCAAAGCAAACATCTGAACCTGAGCAGGAAACACTGCAATGCTGAGCACACAGTGCTTTAGTTGGCAGCGTTTCTAAGAAGCAGATTAAAAAAAATAACTAACCTCTAGTTAATGCATGGTGATACCAAGATAAAATGCATGTGGTGTGCGGAGCCCCACCAAAAACTACGCAATTTATACTGCTGGCATTTTCCTACAGCTATTGTTATATGTACATATTTGGAATTGACAATATGAAAACTGTTCCTCAGTCACACCAAACTAGCAGAGAATGAATGTGACAAGCACCTGCTAGTTCAAGGGGCATTGTAGCATTTATTTCCTTACCATAACAAAATTAATTTGCAACAGCGTAGCTTACAGTGTGTGAATTAGCCAATCCCATTTCTTTAGCCATCCTGCTGGGTGTCTTTCAAGCTGCGTTTTGAAGCACAGCAAAGTGACCTGCTCAATATAGGAAGCACCATGGAGCAATTTTTGCAATGTTGTAAATTTACCTGCACCTCAGAATAGCAAGCCAACATTGAAAATACCAGTATGTATTTGTTTACCTTTTTATATGATGTTAAAATTACTAAGAAGGTTCACGACGCCAATACAATTAAAAAAAAAATTGATAACTTGCTCCACCCTTACCACTAAAATAAATAAACAAAATTAAGCGAGGCGATTGTGAAGCGGACACGCTTTAAAGATGAAACAAAAAACGTGCACTACTGGGAAGTGCTCATCCTCGGCAAAGTAAATAGAAGTAGATAAAGCACTACAATCGTGAAGCGGACACCGCGTTAACGATGAAAACTAAATGCAGCGACTGGAAAGCTGAAATGCTAATCAAATGTAAAAAAGAGACCAAGTAAAAGCCTTTACAGCCCAATATACACATGGAAGATCAAAGGGAACATTCTAAAACCAGCGGATGGTTGGAAAGCAACTAATAACAAGCAGCAAGGGGCTGAAAGCAACAATGTCCTGCCCAAACAACTGTTCAAAAATTAAAATGTACGAAAACTGTACTTGGTCAGTGCTCCTCTGAATTTGAACGGACGTGACATATGGGCTAACAAATTAGTTAGGAGGCAGCAAAAAAAGTAGTTTTTTTAGGTACAGCAGGTCTTGCACACAGCGCATGTGTGCTGCCTGGGTTTAACCTAAAAGATTATCTTATCAAGGCAATCACAGACATGGTGGTTTGCTGACCATAGTAGACCACTGATCAGAGTGTGTCACATATACAACCCACCACATTTATATTTATGAGGTAGGTTGGATTGCGACCTACTATGAATCGGAATTTAGCAAAACAACCTGTTAGTCATAGGTTGGTTTGTTAACTTTTTGCTGGTCACAAAAAATACTGCTATCAAATTGTGACCAGATTTTTGCGACCAGTGACTAATATATTGGGCCCCTATATTCATAGTATGTAGTCACTATTGGAGCCATATTACATTAGCCATGAAGTGATTAATGGGAATGCTAGTATCAAAATGGCTAAAATAGAAAATGCCACTAGGAAGCTAATGCCTCCTAACCACCCATGTTTCTGTTTTGCTCCATAAAGTGGACACACCAAGACACTAACCTGTCTGACTACCAGCAACCCTTTAGATAGAGCCTGCTCTAACATACCCACAGGAAGACATAATGCCCCTGCTCAGGTCTTATTTCTACAGGACCAATTGTGTTCTCACTTTAGGCCTTGCTTTTGGGAGTGGGACGGTGTAAGAAAGGGATTACCAGTTATTTGTAGCTGCTGCAATCTCTGGCAAATTTTTTTCATGATATCCCCTCCCCCGGCTCATGGACCCCTGCTGGATTCTCACCCACTGCCAGGCATCAATACCTAGTGAGTGGAGAGTTCTCCAGTGGAGAAACAATCTTAGGGATGCTTTACTTAGGAGGCCCATCATGTACAGCTTCCTATTGCATCGCCAGTCATGAATTCATGCAACTGCCTGGTAATAGCTCTTTTAAGAGACAGATTTCCACTTATGCGGAACCATTGCTTCCTTGCCTGGTGACAAGAAGGGAATATTAATTAAAGTAGCGTTGATTTTTTACAGATTGTAAATTTCATTAGATGAAGGCAAAAATAGGGCACTACTTCTTTCTTTACAATTTTGTTTCCAGTGGGGAAACAGTCCGAATGAGGCTTTACAGAGAGGACTTGTCATGTAAAACTACCTACTACTATCACCAGTCGCGCATTTGTGTCTTGTAGTAGAACTATTGCTTCCTTGCCTAGCGGCAGGAATGGAGTACTCCTTTAACCATCATTGTCTTGCTACAGACTGGAAGAAAATATGATTAAATTAAGGGAGAAGGGAGACACTGCTTTTGTTTTCACTATTTTTATTTCAGTCACAACTGAAGAGAAGCAGTGCCAGCCCCCATTTTTCCAATTGGGTGCTATTGGTCACCTGCATTTCAGGATAAGACTCGCACGAGAGCGTACGGACAGCAGCGGATTATGAACTGGTCTTGCATATAACTACCCTGTTGAAAAGTGGCATTTCAAAGGCCATGTTGGGTTAACCCTGAAGGCAAAGGAACTGTGGGTAGGCCAGTCTATTATCTGCCCCAAAATAGTCATTGATAAATCTGAGCGCCAGGAAGCTGCTGCATGTTACCTCTTCAAAGCATTTTCGAAACGTGTATGTGGTAATTCTTTTCTTATCTGTCTCGAGATATTTTAGCTTTTGAAAGAAATCTGGTTTCAGTCCTGCTCCATATTTGCAATTTGTATTAATCTTGGAAAAGCTAATTCCGCAGATGACCCATACTATAATAACAGTCATATTTCTAATGTTCTAGGTGCGTCCACCTGAAGGAAGACGGGAGCCTGAGACATTTCAAGGTGCAATAGAGACCTGGAGAGATATCCCAGACCAAACTCTATTACCTCTCCCTACCGTCATTAGCACTCAAAAAGCTTCAGAATCCTTTAGTCCCATTGCTTCACCATCACCAAATCTGATTTTAGAAGAACCACCATTTCGTGAAAAAGAGCCATTCCTGGAAGCTATTGGTCACAGAGGTATTTGCAACTCAACATATTTGGGAAAACTGATGAATCTGAATACAATTTCAATATTGCCTAACTTGTCAATGTCTCTTTCTCACTCCTCCCTTCTCCGAGCCTTCTTTTACTCTCGTTTCTCCTGCCTTTTAGCCTTTCCATTGCCTCTATACAAATGTCATCTCACCTCTGCAGTTACTCATTACTTCCTTTGGTCTCTGTCTGTCACTGGTCTCCCAGGCTCATTCTTCCAGGTTTTATTCCTCATCTCTAATCACATTCAGCATCCCCCCTCTCTTGCAAATTTTAGCTTTCTGACTCTTATTTCCTAACATGTTACTAGTGTTCCTCTTTTGGAATAATCCCAGTCAAAATCTATTTTAAAATTAATTGTGTGGCCTTGCTCTGAACATTCTTCTGACCAAGCTGCACTGATTTTCGTGTGTCAATTTCCATGTAACATCACTTAGTTATAGCTAAATATCATGGCCTAAATGGCTTCATGCTGCATTAATTTGCATTCCTTTGAGCATGATAAAATATCTGTGTGGACTCCAGGTACTTTGGTAATTCCAAAGAATGCTCATCATTCTCCTAGATAGGTTTTATCTGATTCTTGACCATAAGTTCAGGTTTCCAAGCATTGACTCTTGTCCTCAACACTCCTAAATTAACATCTTTTGCACCTTTGTGTACTTCATCGCAGTCTCCTCCGCTTGGACGCTCATTACGAGTAGGGTGGGTGAGGTTGGCGTAAATATACCATAGCGTGCAATCTGGTACCCTGGGGATCAGACTAAATCAGGTGTCATAATTACCTCTCATTCCCCACTGACAATAGGGACTAATATGCAAACTCTTGTGTTGGACCTTACTGCCCCAGTATGTTTTGGGCTGGTTTTGACTGCCAAAATCTACTAAGGAAAAATGTGGCGGATGTTTAATTGCCACAAAGCATCTGTTTGCGCAAGGACTAGAATAATAAGTTTTTGCTGCAATTGCCAGTTTCACCTGGGTCTTTCGAAGTGAGGGCCTAGGCATCAGTCTTAAAGATTGCTTCCCTCTATTCCATAATGATGACGCAAGGCTCACATCTGGTGCTGGAGAAGAGTTTTTACCCTCCAGTTGAAACAGGGTTTACCATTCCTTCCAGGGCAGTAGCAGGTCACGCTAATAAAGGTGGGTGGAGCATACTAGCAGCACCTACCTTAAAGCAAAGAAACAGCGTTCCGACAAATTCACTGAACAAGACTGTCCTGATAGAGGTACAAATGGAGCTAGTGGTGGGGTACTAGACCACTGGCATAGCACACAATTGGAGGGTGATCAACTGAGTGAGGAGGCTGCTCCCATCCTTCCCGAAACCCAGTTAAGCTATACTGATATGGGAGCACTTAGGCTAGTACTTGCAAAACAAGCCGGGATCTATCAGGACGCACTTCCCTCCCCCCACTCCTTCTCCAGGAAGACAACAATAGGGGTAGGATTGAGGAGTAACGATCTACGAATTTGGTCTCGGAACGTAGCAGGACTGAGAAACAAATTAACATGTCCTGACTGGGGCTCTCTTGTGGACAACCAAGATATTTGCCTATTCCATGAAACCTGGGCCTGTGAAGAACAACAGAGGGTAGGCTTCACGCGATTTAACATCCTGGCTACCAGGGGGGGGGGGGGCAACCATTTGGAGGACTAGCGATCTGGGTGGCACGCATATCGGGTGCAAGGCAGAGCAGTTGGTAACTCCTACTAACGACATTCAATGTGTTCTACTGACATTCCTTGGCAAGAAGAAAGTTGCCCTAATTATTGTCTATTCTAGGCCGGTGATTAACAGACTAAATTCTGCTACCATAGACCATCTAGGCCACTATATCACAACCCTGGATCCAGAAACTCTGATGATCATAGGAGTAGACTTCAATTGTCAATTCGAACCTTTAACTGGCAATTTTCAGGAGGTCACCTCAGAAGAAGACCTTTATTGGTCAATTCCCGATCCACAGATCACCCCAATCAAAGTCTGGTCCCCTCTAGCCATGGAAATCCACTCATTCACGCTGTCCCATTCATTGAGGGCTTGTAAGGGGAGGACAAAGTCTGACCATCCTGGTAAATTTACATTCAATCGCGATGGTTAGCTTTCGCTAATAGATTATATCATGGTTAAAACGAGATCCTGGGAGAAAGTTCAAGACTTCTATGTACAACAGAGGCAGGGCAGTGATCATAATGCTCTGGTTGTAACACTAAAGCTGGAGAGTTTGGGCTTATCTACTACTTGCCCATACCCGATAACTAACACAGGTGCCTTAGTATCCACCAACAATCGAAGGAAAGTCAAATGGAACCATGTCCAGCAATCTCCCCCTAAACTGGCAGACATTTATTAGCTTGCAATACCCATGATAGCCAGCATGAGGGAGCTGGGACAGGTAGAGGCACCCATAGAGGACAGAGATAAAGTTAAAGTGATCCATGAGGAGTTAGTAACAAAGTTGGCAGATTTATTCTGCCCGGTATCAGCCACGAGGGAATTAGATCGACCCAAATGCTCCTGGTATAATAGCAAATGCTGCAACACAAAACAAGAGCTTGTGCAAGCGGTTAAAGCAAAAGATAGGATAAAAATCAAACTATCCAGAATAAAGCACAGGAAGATCTTGCACCAGGAAAAGAAAGAATGGGAACTAGAAAGGTGGGAGGCCAATGGGGTCTGCTCTGAAGGATAACAACCTCAAATTGTTCTGGAGGCTAGTTAGCTCTGGGGAGGAGGGGGAAGCGTAGCTATAGAGCTAAACATTGCCACCCGAAGCATGGGAATCACACTTTGGGTCTCTGTATGACTTCGAGGTGGAAGGCACCCCAAGCCTAGATATCTCGAGCAAGATCATGGAGAACTGTTAGGAGGGAGACGGGGACATTTCATTGATGGAGGTTCAAGGTGTGATAACTAGCTTATTACCCAACAAAGCACTGGGTCTAGACAAACTCCTGGGTGATTTGTTTCGGGAGAAGCCCATTACTTGGACCCCTTATCTGTGTGCCCTATTCAATGCTATTTTGAAGGGGATGAACCCTCCAGACACCTCGAAAGGTGCAGAGATAGTACCCATTTTTAAAAAAGGTTGCCCTCTTTTACCTACCAACTACAGACCCATCAGCCTGATTGAAAACACCCAAAAGCTGATGGGCAGGGTTCTATTGGTCCGCATTCAGGCGTGAATGGAGGAGCAGGGAATTTTGAGCCTCTACCAGGCCGGCTTCAGATCACCTATATCAACCGTGGACCAGATATTCAGACTCCAGCTACTTTTCTGGAAAATGGTGAAGATGGAGGGTGGCAGCCTCTATCTTATATTCGTTGATCTGAAGTCGGCCTTCGACCTTGTGCCAAGGAAGAAGTTGTGGGCGGTGCTTGTTGAGCTTGGCATTCCTCCATAACTCTTCAATGTGCTGGTGAGGTTACATACAGACAACTATGCACAGGTTAGATGCGGAAAACATGGGGAACTCTCCTCGCGCTTCCCTGCCAGAAAGGGGGTGAGACAGGGATGCGTACGAGCACCCACATTATTTTGTCTATACATCAACGGGCTCATTGCCTTTTTAAACAATATAAAAGAAATCGATCCCCCACAGCTTGCCACCGGGAGGATACCTGCATTGATGTTTGCAGACAATACTTTGTTATTGTCCAAGTACCCCCTAGGCATCCAATGCATCTTGGATGGGTTTGCACAGTTTTGTAACATGAGAGGTTTGGAGATTAATTTATCTAAGACCAAATTTATAGTCTTCAACCCTCCAAAAATCTCGCGTCCAAACCCCTCTCTTAATGGTACCCTCCTTTACAAAGTTAGGACCTTTGACTATTTGGGCATCACATTGTCTGAACAATTTGGCTGGGGCCCCCAGATGACTAAAGCACAGCTTAGGCTTACTCAGACAGAGGGGGGGGATAATGAAAATGTTGAGAACATCCGTTTTCAAGCTAGCAGCCCCTGTAGAGGAGATGTATAAAGCCCAAGCAAGAGGGGCAACATTATATGGAGCGGAACTTTGGTGGCATAGTTCCTCTATGGACATTGTGAAGCTAGAAAATACCTTCATGAGACAGCTCATAGGCCTACCACGCAGTACTCCTTTAGTTCCCCTCTGCATGGACTTGGGAATGAGGCTAATTGACCAAGAGATTGCCCTCAGGCCCTTGACATTTTGGAGGAGGTTATGGACAACCCCCGAGCTGAACCCGTACAAAGAGGAGCTGAAGAAACTCCTCCCTAGACCTAATCCCAGCAGAATACCATGGCAGCCTATATTAAGAGTCTTCTGAACAGGCTTGGGAGGTCGGAGCTATGGTTGTCTCCTGAGTCATCCTGCCCCATGACATCTAGGGTGGATCTTGTAGAACATTTCAGGCAATTCAATCTGCTGTCTCAACAGGAGAGCACTAAAGAGGGCAAGCTGACAATGGAGTTCTTACAAGTGAAAGAGGTGTACATGAAGGAACCCTTGTTAGATGCAATCCAGCCACATATGGCTAGGAAATTGTATTTTCAATTCAGATTGGGGAATTTACCTTTGGCTGCTTACACCAGTTCATGGGCTACCGAGAACTCAAGTATGCGTCCCAGTTGTAAAACAATGGCGTAAACTGATCTGCATGTATTGTTGTTTTGCCCGGCCTATGCGTCATCCCCCAAACATTGGATAATCCAAATATGTAAAAATCTAAGGTTTACACTTTGTACAGAGGCTTTTAGAGTTCTAAAATATGATACTGATCCTTCAATTGTATTTGCAGTATCTCGGTTTTTAAATGCCATGTGGCATACTAGGAGAAGACTTTTAAAGCAATATTAGGGGAGGATTTATTTGACAAAAGCCAATGTTCCTTTTAGAGCAGAGTGCAATGATTGTTTTGCACCTTTTTATCAAACTGAAGTTTGTACTATTAAACAGTGTATATAGTATGGAAGTGTAAATATTGTACATTTTTATGTAAGATTGTGGGTATTGTCCTCCATGTACTTTTATGGCCTGAATGGCCAAAATAACGGTTTTACAAACAAGCAAAGAAGCACAAACTATTAATAACATCAATGAACACAATAAATTAACGTAACAAATACAAACAAACGGACACAACAAGCTAATGAATTAAAATCATCAAATTCGATCTTCTACATGGTCAAGTCGTAGACCACGCTCAAAATGACATTTATTAGGGCACACAACTCTCATAATAATGGACAACAATGTTTAACTTACAGAGGTTGAAAAAAATTGCATTTTGACTTCTCCCACCACAATTCCCAAATCAATAGGTACACTTGAGTTAGGAGCAATATAATGACAGTTGAAGGTGGCACTACTTTCTCTCAATGACTAAAACGCATGCCAACAATCACATCACTTAGCCATAAGAATAATAGGTTGCTGCAATGTTCTTCTGAATCCTGTCGTATTTTGTACAAAGACTGAGTTTTGGGTACTAGAATGCACACTATATATGCCTGCAGTCAGGGGCGCAACTAGACCCAAACTTCGGGGGTGAGGGGTTCACTCTCAGCCATTGCTGCCCCTAGCACTGGTCGCGCACAGTGCAACAGTCTTTTTTTGCGCTCCTCCCCCACTTCCTCCTTCTCCATGAAATCTCTTACTACCACTCGCCAACAATGCACCTCATCTCTCTATAGCCCCTTTCTGACAAACATTTCTTTTTTTACAGGGTGAGGTAGAGGATGAATAGCGCAAGTGCATTTTGAGTGCAGAGTGATTACTGTGATTGCAGAGTGAGCAGTGTGCTCATGTGACTGCAGGCAGGGTCGGATTGGGATCACAATTCGGCCCGGGCACTGACGAAAAAAGTGGCCACATTCAAGAGGCGTCGCCCATATTTAAGGGGCGTGGCCCACATTCAAGGGGCGTGCCTTTCATGAAACACCATTTGCACAGACAAGGAATGAAAGTGGGAGGATACTGTTCTTGCACAGGACACAGGGCCAAGGTGACAATGGCCTACATGCTGAGCAACTAAAAAAAATAGCAAGGCCCCTTTCTGTCACAAAATTATTAGCCCTCCAGCACAGGAGCACCTGAAGAGCAGCAAAGCCCCTGCTATTACTAACCTACTTAGCCCTCCCCAGACCTTCAGCTCAGGAGCACATGAACAGAGGTAAGGCCCCTGCAATTAGTAAATTAATCAGCCCACCAGGCCTCGGGAAAATGTCCTGGCAGGGGAGCACAAAACACAGCTTTCTGGGTCGTCCAAGGTAGCCAGGTAGCCAGGGGGGAGGCTGAGGTGAAACTGGAGCATGGGAAGTGCCTTCCCAGTGTGTTCTGGCAGTTTGAGTGTTTACCATTTACTGTAGTATTACCCTTGTACCTGTGTATGGTACCCTTTTGTAACTTGAACACGTCACTTTTCTCTGGTATCACACTTTTGTTTGCTTTAGATACTTGCACAAGTGCCACCATTTCCTACATAACGTTTGTTCTTGTGCTGGAGTGTCTGCCATTTATTGCAGTATTATACCTCTATCAGTACTTTGTACGCTTTTGTAACCTTCACACACATATCACTTTTTCCTCCTGTAATGTTCCGATTGCTACCTCATGTATTTTGGTTGCTCACTATTGTCACTTTTGATTCATGTAACTTAACGTTTGCTTTTGTAATTTGTCCACTTGTAATTTTTCTCCTCATGTATTATTGCTGTTCCTAGTGTGAAGCGCTCTGACACCTTCGGGGAAAGTCCGCGCTATATAAAATCGTATAAATAAATAAATAAAATAAAAAAAATTCCAAACATGACCTGGCCCCCACAGCAAGACCCATTCTTCCTCGCCCACTATGGCCTGAATGTGAAGGGCTGTGGGCGAGGTGTTAAAACTAACACCGTTTCTGGGCTGCATGGGCCCCAGGGGGGCCGAGGTGAAAATGGCTCAAAGGCCTGAGAAACACCTAGCCCCCAGGGAGGCCGATTCTTGCAAACAATTACCCCTCCCCAGCCCAGCCTCAGCTTGATTGCTTGGCAGGGCAGGGGTGAAGGAGAGGCCACAGCTGACAATCGCTGTCCGGCCGCACAGCGAGGCTGCTTTCATTTTCTCTGTCTGTCTCAGTGCCCTCTGTGGGCCGTTTTTTTTTCTCCCCTTTCCTAGTCCACTCTCTGTGGACTGGGACAGGGGAGAAAAAAACGGCCCACAGAGGGCACTGAGGCACCGGCCCTTCGGCCTATGCCCGAATGCCCGCCTTGCCAATCCGCCCCTGACTGCAGGGTAAGGAGAGGGAGACCGGTGTGAGTTCATGGGGAGTGGCATAAGTGATGTGTGGTCATTGTGATCATTGTGAGTGCAGTGTAAATGGTATGTGTAATTGGTGTTCAGTGTGAATGCATTGTGATCGCTGTTAGTGCAGGGTGAATGTGAAAGTGAAGGGCGTAAATGTGGAGTGAGCTGTCTGAATGCAGGGTACATTCCCAGACACTTGAAGTAACTCAGCATGTTATTGAGGGCTGGCGTACGGTTTCAGATATAAGTTAAACTATTGCTATCATGGCATTAGCCAGGGATAAGGCCAGACTGTCCGGAGCGGGCATCGGGCGTTTTTTCGGTGGGCTGGAAGGGTTAGGGCCAGTTTTGGACTGGTGGGGTCGTTTTTGGTACAAGAGGCCGGTTTGGCAGCAGTGCTGTGCCAAAAGCAGCTGCAGTGTTTTCCACGTGCACCCTCCCATGCCTCCCCTTCCCTTGCGGCTGGTCTGACTCAATTGCCAAGGCTGGTTTGTGTTTCCAGTACGGCCCTGTTCAGGGATTGAGGGTGGAGCAAATAAATATTGTTCACATCCTGCAGCAAAATTCCACTCTTGTGATTAGGGTTGCCAGCTCATTATATTGATGTCCCAGACGGTACAAAAATAAGCAGTCACCTAAAGATTATTTTCAGCACTTATCTGTGCATACTTGGAACAGCACATATAAATAGAGAGCTTTTGTAATTATGTTCTAGGACTGCCTTAATGATCCATGACTGATAATTAAAGGGAACAAAGACAGAAAAGTCACATTACAAATGAATACATACTTTTCATATATAACCCTATTTAGTGTCAAGACGAGGACTTTGCACTTTGCAGGCTCTTTAAACAAAAAAATGTCCACCGTTTTTCTTTTGGCAACCCTACATTAAATATTCCTTTTCATAAAATGCATTCTCACACTAAGGCAGAGTGGGGGCCCAAGGGGTGCAGGAACCAGAAAAAAACTAAGCCTTGGGAACCACTATACAAATGTATGTAAATATGCAAAAGGTCTTTAAAGACCTGTGAAAAACTCAGGCATGCCAGAGATAAGACTCCAGACACTGCCCAGTCGAGCCCACCGCAGCTCAAGCTGCAGCAGCCCGGGCTGAGACACACAACGGCGGGGGCTGAATCCCTTTCAGCCCTATGGGCGTTGCACGCCTGCCTGCAGTATCTGTTTGTTTTCACCAGAGAGCAGCCACTTCCACCTGCAGGAAGTGCATGACTTTTCCTCACCTGGTGATTCCGGTCATTACAAGTCACCATACTAAAAGAGAAATCTCTAACCTACAATGCTGGATCGAAAACCAGAAATAGAGGAAGGCATTCGCCTCTAGCCCCTACCACGACAGCTTATGCTGATGGCAAGTGATGTTGTTGTCTCCATATGAAGATGATCTGAATGCAAAAAGCCAACACGGCTCACATGCAAAAGGTGCTCTGTGGAGCTTGATCATAACAGTTGGCTTCAAAGCTGGCATTGGCCACAGGCTAGCCCAGGTGTTTGGATACATGGGTGGGAATCTTTGTACAGTCGATAGTGAATCCCTTATTGGGTAAAGCACAAGCTAGGAAGTTACTCAAAACCAATACTTGCCAGAGTCTGCCTATCCATCCTCGCAACACGGGAGCACTCAGGATTCTTTAAAATAGTAGATTGTTTGCAAATTAACAGATATGGTGGTGATCAGGCTATTTGCCGAGTTCATAGAAGAGAAGAATAAGAGCAGAATCTGTCCTGCAGAATTAAACACACCAAAAGCAGTTAGCAATTTTTTGCAAAAAGATGTTAGAATCACTTTGTTATAATTCAGGTTAAAAAGCTGCGTCCAAGATTCTGTAGAAAAATGCACATATTCTCTCCTTCCTGCAATAATATATACTGTGGGAAAGATAAACATTACCATAAATATCTACTTTCTGCTAATCACTTTTTCTTTTCAGAAAAAGTAGAAGCCAGTTCCAGTTTTTCTTGTTTAAGCTACAACTGTAATTATGCTCTGTGACCTGCCTTCCACCTTGAGGCACCCAAACTCAACTGTAATAACTTATAAACGTTGAGCAGCTGTTCATTTAGGTATTACAGGCGATTAACGATGTCACAACACGACTGTAAAAAGGAAATTAGAGACAGGCTATTATGCACAAATTACAGGATACCTTGTTTCATAAATCACTAATGGAAATTGATGTTTGTCAAAGATTTCTAGGAATCCTCTTGTAAATGCCTGTAAATTTCTAAAATGACAGGACACTTACAAGAGAAGATTCTTGACATTGTGAATCAGGGCTTTATTACTCTCTTACATAGACATGGAAGATAATTGTGACACACTTAAAGTGGATATGTATATATAACATTCACACAATATGGGAAATACAGAAGCCATATGCAAGGAATCCATGACAGGTGGCCGTGGAGCAGGCAGATGGTACTGGGCCCCAATTGTAACCCTTTGCCACTGGTGTCCTGAAGCCTCCTATTTTGAGGAGACCCCAACTAGGAACTAAGTACCCTTTTTTAGTCCTTAACTCTTAGGATAGCAAAACAAAGCAGTCCAAGGCTTAGGGGAGATGCTGTGGGCTAGAGACACAGAGTTCAGCAACCAACAACGCATCATGATGCAATGTCCAATCAGGGATTTTTCCTAAAAAACAGAAAAGTACTTTATTACACACACAAGTTAAATATTAACAAATTGATATATACAAGAATACAGGTGGAAATACATATGGTGACACACTCTAAAGGGCCTCACAAGCATGAGAGGGCATTCACTAAAGAAAGATCCCACAGGTCAAAAGTAACCACCTAAATATACCCTGGATCACCTGCTCTAGAGGCAACTGTACAAATGTGCCTAGCAAGCCAGGAACCAGAAAGTCACAGTAACCCCATATGCCTCACACAAAATAATGGTTACATTTATGAAAAGTCAAGCCTGGGTTTGTCAGGGTGTCACACAATAGTTAAAGGCAAAATATAAATGTAGAACATTGCAAATCAATATGGAAACATTTCAGGAAAATGCCACATTTCAGTGTTTTAAAAGCATATGCAATGATTTACAGTCAGCTGCCTGCATGTCAAAAAGGTTTACAGTGTTCAATATAGCACAGTTTACGATGTATTTTCTTACCATCCACTTAGCTGCAAAGCAACAACAGGGTCTTGCAACAAAGGCTGATGCAAACCACACCTTAAAAGGAAAGTCACATCTCCTAAAGTGCTTGAAACAATGAGTAAATTGTCACAGATTATGCTTTTGTGCCCCAGGGATCTGGGGTGACTGAAACTGAAATCATTTGGAGCTCATTGTGGGCAGCCCCTCAAGTACAACCAACTTACCTGGTGCCACTGTCCTCTTTTGAGTACATCCAGACTAATATGCAATTTTTTGTCATCGCCCTGCTGGCTAATGGGCCTGAGCCAGCCATTACACTCCCTTTAAAAGGTTGTTGTGGCTGCTCAGTTTGTTTTTCAATTTTCTTTTCCTTTCTTGAGACTCTTGTGGTGTATTTTCTTTCATGTCCAGGTGCCTCGGGCTTGTGTGAGTTATGTGTTATGTTAGTAAGCACTTGTACAGCGCGCGTCCACCCTTGGGTTTCATGGCGCTAAAACTGAAGACTGTTGCCTTAACTGGCCTTAACTGGGATACATGCCAAACTTGTGAATGGGGCCACCAGGGAGCCCCACAGTCCTCACAATCCTGCCCGGCTGGTACAGCCTTTGAGTGCTATGAGAGAGCCGACTTACTTCTCCAGCCTGCGGTCAGTGTGGCTGGGAACTCCTGTGCGCTCACTCCAGACACAGACATGGGGAGTGAGTGAGGCACACCAGTGCTCCTGGAGCTCTGGATCTCCCCACGATGTCCCTTAAGCGCAGCACAATGTCGCTATACAATACCCATGGGGCACTGGCATGTTGTGGGAGCTCCTGTGAGTGAAGTGCAGTGGCGGTCCACAATACCACAGGGTCACTTTCCCTTTTCGTAGGTGAAAACTGGAACATGGGGAAGCCCGCATTCTCTCCTTGAAATGGCACACTCCCCCTAGGTAGCACGTAGCCCTATGGACTCTGATGCACTTTATGTAAATCCTGCTTAGTATTTCCGTAATCTGGTGTTGTCTTGGAGTGTTGCTCACATACAGCCATTGAAAAGCAGGGTATATCTGGCCAGGAAGGACCATTTACATGTTCTTTATGGTTTGCTCCGAGTGGTGTGCTCCATTCACCAGGAGTTTAGGATTTTATATTCCTGGCCTCTGAATTGCTTAAGATTTGTAGAGTATATTTTTTGTAACTGCTCAACCTTTAATGAGGGAAAGCCCAGGAGCTGTGCATCTGGAATGAACAACCATGGAGACCCGGCACAATGCAAGTAAAACGCTCTCCTTTATAGAAAAGAATACTGGGTGTTCCGCCTCCAAACCTGTATCACTGGTCTCAATGATGATATAACCTGATCAACATTAGTCACTTCAGAATATCTTGTAGCCATGCCATAGAGGTGGATTTATATAACACACACTTACATCTGTTTTCCAGCCTGCATTCCATCTTCATTGACATATATTCCTCCCTTTCAATATTATTTTGACACACATTTTTTTCTGAGTCCCTTGTGGATATAACATACTCTGGTTCTCTATTTGATCAGTCACCTTTTAATGTATACATATATTGTGACTTGTAACACTCCAACATGTTGACCGCTTAGCCGTGCCCCTCCGTTTGCTACCCTTCTAGCTGTTGAGTGCCTCCACAGTATGCTATAGTGATAGGCGCATGCTGTGACGTGCCGCTCCCACACACGAGGAGTCACGGCTGACACAGGATGCTATGGCGCAAACAGCAGATATTTTAGCGACGACCTCCCCTCCCGTGGCACCTCCGGGATTGGAGTGAGAGGTTAGGTCAGCCGGCAATTACCGCGCTCAATGCTGTGAGTATATCTTCCATTTCCCCCCTTTTTTGGACTTTCTCAATTTGGGGCTTAATGTTGACTATACTTTGTCGGTTTCCAGAGACCACACACAGCACGGTTTTCCCTGTAATACCCAAGGGACCTGATTAATACTCAATGAGGGTAAGACATAGTGGATGTTTCTCTTGCTGCCCTTCACAGTGCTTGACACTGAGTGTGGGGTGTCCGACATTTGTTCATTTCATGTTTCTCTTTTCCAGTCTATCACTACTGATAGTACCATGCACAGGGGCCACTTCCATGATCATCCTGATATGCATCCGTGTTGAATGCTAAAACACTGCTTTTAAATAATGCACTTACAATGGTAAGACTTGACGGAGATGCCTAAAATCAAATGCCTCTCTCACCATTTTCTTTCAGATCGGACTTCTTTTCCTCTCTTCATTATAGTTCCAGTACGAGACATTGACTTATCTACACTTCACAAGTGATTTATTCGATTGGGCACTTTGCCAATTTGAACACCTGTCCCAGTCCTCTGTAGATTAGAAAATTTGACAGTCCAGAAGAATTGCCACAGATCATTCATGTCTTCATTCAAGGCAAGGAAAATGTTGACCCTGACAGTATTTAACTTTATAAACAGAAATAAACTTTATTTCCTGTTTAGTTTTACTCTGTTTTTAAACTTGACAAGAACCATTATTATAATAAAATAGTGGTATTGTGGCCCTGAGTCAATTTTAACATTTCACTCACTTCCCTTCCAATCTACGCCTCTCAAATACCCTCACTATATGCTTGCTACAGCATGTCATTCTATAAGATCTCCACCAAAGAGTCCCCTCAAGGGGCCACTTGGGCACTGCAGCACCAGCCCAATGAGGAGCTACCCAATGATGAAGCATGCCACTCATTTGGGTGAGTGAGGGCTTTTGCTCCTGAATATTCACATTCCACCAAACACCACTGCCATGGGTATACACTTGTGGTGTTCGCCTTTATGACAACTTTAGGAACTGCATACTCCTTGTATATTGACAAAGCAAGAGTGTAACTCCACTCCAAAGAGGAGTTCATCTACGTAGGGCCCATCTGTCCTTGTCCTCTGCAGGTCTCAGGGTTTCTCAGAATTCTTCCTCTGTCCTAAAAGTAAAGGTAGAGCGTTCTAAAAGGTGGGCCACTGTTCTCAATCCAAAGATGTCACATCATGTTTTCACCCCTGTTTCAACCAACTGCACTGTGTTTTGGGGGTTTTCAAAAAATGGTAAATTCAAGCTTTGGTCAGCCACAGAACTTCAAACGACTTTAGCTCCACCCCTACTTACACAGCAAGGTGGTACCATCAATCCAAAAAATTAAAAAGAGAGCCTTTCCCGTGGGTAGAGACAGGGGTCTGGATAACAGGCATGTCAGTAATTGGGGGTTAATTTGCCCATACAGATTTCTCTCCTAATCTTTTTCTCTCCCAGAAGCAGGCTAATCCTCTCCAAATGGGTCTATTGTCTGGGGGTAGGCTTAGTCCTACCTTGTGGCCAGCACTGCAATAACTTGGCCCAGTAGGGTAGCTTATAGTTTGAAACCCAATATAGATTGACTAAGTAAAATACCGCAACACCCAAAGTATTTGAAGGAGTGCAAATATGGCCAAATCAATATTACATTTGCACGTGGGAGTTTTTTTTATAGCTATAGAAAAAGATGTTAATCTTTTCTCCATGTGGAGCCAATGGGGAGTTCATATGCTGGTGCAGCTTTCACTTACAGTACGAATACAGCAAAGCAGTACAGACTTGCAATGAATTACTACAAACTCATAGTTAGCAATACAGACTCCCATTGCAGCCAAAAAATAAATAATGATTTTTTTGCGAATGCCCAATGAAATTATATTTACAGGTCCAATCTGAAATAAGCTACCGGCACACAGAGACCGAACTGAATTAGACAGTAGACTCACTCACTCAGCCCATGTACAGGTGCACACATACGCGCGCTGGTGGTCAAACCAGCGCAGTGCCTACCACCCCCGCTGTGTAGCACCGGATCTTATTTTAGAAGGCAGACACTGGCATATAGTACTCAAGTCCATCTTAGCAGAGCTTACACTGAGTGAGACACAGTTATTAGTAGTACTAACTCTCAACAGAAGTTAAAAAATCGGGTGGTCCGAAATCCAAAACTTTAGGATAGCTAATCGGGTCACAACTGAATTCTTCGCACCATATTCTCAAATTTGTGTTTTTTCCAGTTAGTTCCATAGCATCTGCAATGCCCCATTTCCTTGTCAGCATATTTACCAGGTGTACTCCAGCCGGGTATGAGTTTATGACTGACCAGCTTCATCTGCATTAAGAATATCTGATATAACACACCAGTCAAGTCAACTGGAATTGCCGTATGATGGAACATAAACTTTTTAGTTTGTGGCATCATTGTGCTCACAGCCAATCTTCTAGGTGAAAACGTATTCTATTAGCGTTAAGAATGCGTGATGACCTTGAATTGGATGAGAAAATGTTGGTCATGATTTACTGCGGAGGCGCTTGTTCATTAGGTTTGATGGTGATCCTTTGTCACTACTTAGCCATCTGACCCTACCAGAGCCCTATTCAGTTGAAGCGCATGATTAACCACATCAAGACGATGAGTGTAGATGAGCAGCCTCTGCCCTGGGAAGGCATTCCATGGGCGTTGCGTGGGTGTTCCCACGCAACTCCCATGGATTTTGACACATTCCCAGATTCACCAGAGGCGGTAGACCTCGGAATGTGCAAAATTGCTACACCTTCCCAGATGAGGCATGCCAAAGGAGATACTTATTTATTTATTTATTTTAGTGTTTAATAGAGCGCGAACTTGACCCGTGAGGGTATCAGAGCGCTTTACAAGGTTTACAGAGTGAACAAACAAAAGGCTTAGAAGTACTGAAGTATACAAAACGATTGGAGAGGGGCAGGGTGCTAGACCCATAGGGGAAAAGAGGGACACAAGTGTATGGCTACAATTACAGTCAGAATCCGCCAAAAAACCCACAGTTTCTTGGTGGAGTGAATTGGTGATCTGAGGAAAAGGTGATAGTCTTAGATTAGTCAGGCACAGTGTGGTGGTTGAAGGCAGAACTTAGACGAGGAATTTACCCATGAGGAAAGTTTTGGCCTCCTTTTTGAAGCGTGCTAGAGAAGGGATTCTTCTGATGGGGGTGGGAAAGAGTTCTAAATTCTGAGTGCAGCCCTGGAGAAAGCCCGATTGTAGGTTCTTTTGTTCCGAAAATGGGCAGGTTGGAGCAAGAGGTCTCTGGCAGACCGGGAGTTCCTTCTTCCTCCAGATACCACTAGTTTCTGTGCCTGATAAGCCGGGGAGTTTGCTTATAGAGGCTTGTGTGTAATGCATGCCAGTTTCAGCTTTATTCTGGCCTTGAGGGGGAGCCAGTTCAAAACTTTCAGATGTGGAGAGATGTGGTCGAATTTCCTAGTGCCAGTAAGTAGTCTGGTGGCCGCGTTGAGGCAAGCTTTTAAAGGTGCCAATGAGATCTTGGGTAATCCTGAGAGGGTGGAACAGCCATATTCCAGCCTAGAGATGACTTGTGCTTGGACTGCCATTTTTAGGTCAGGAGCATCGAGGAAGGGTTTCAGCTTCCATAGGTAGCTCAGGTAGAACCTGGCTGATTTAGCCATCGAGTTGATGTGGTCCCGCATGTTCAGGTTGCAGTCGAGAATTATACCCAGAGATTTGGCCGAGTCCATGATGGTCGGCGGGCAGTTTAAGGATGTGATGACCTTGATCCACATCTGAATCTCCGGGTTGGCTTTTGTAGGGGATATTAGAAGAAATTCAGTTTTCTTTGCATTGAGTTTGAGTTGGTTAGAGGCGAGCCATTGGAAGGTCAGTTTCAGGGCCTAAACCATTCTAAGACAGAGCCATCCAAACCCATCCTGAGTTTGAGGCGTTCGAGTAGTTTTTCATGGTTGACCTGTCGAAGGCTGAGGAAAGATCTAGGAGGATTAGAAGGCAGGTTTTGCCTTGGTCTAGGGCTTGGAGGGCATCGTCCACGATGTGGAGCATAGTAGTTTCAGTGCTGTGCCCCAATCTGAATCCAGTTATATCTTTATTTCTCCTCGCTATTTCCTCTTTTTATGTGAGCTGCATTCTGAAGCACACTTTGAAAGGGGAACATGCCTCTCAGGATTGTGTTTGTGGAGTAAGATGCCCGTTCCTGCACAAAAACAATTCTGATTACAATGCAGGCACTCTTTCAAGATGGTACATGGGTGCTTGCGTTGGCGCTAAGCAGAAAAAATGGCGCTAGCGCAGGAACAAAAGCAGGAATGTACTGTATTCTTTTAAATACGGTGCATTCCTGCCCTTTCCCTGTCATACAGCGCAGCAAGGTGACTTGCTGCGCTGTGCTGTGTGACTGCATGCCTCGCAGTTTTTTATGTGAGTCCTAATGTAGCACCTGAAGTTGTACATGTCGTTCAAAAAAATCTGTCAAAGGTTGACATCACCAGTGTCACAGAAGCTTATTTCTGTGTCTACCTGTTTCAATGCGCTTCACCTCAGGGTAGCATTTACCTATTTAGATTTTGTGTGTACCTTGCAGGGAGTACAATGATCCTTCAACTCGTGATTCACTCAACTGCATATAAAAACAGGATATGCATAGGAAGTTGAATGGGAAGGGGGATCTCTTCAGAGTATGACATTTACAGATGAATCTGACAGCAGAGATCCAGTACCTTGTGTACAAGCCTCATCTATTGGAGGCTTCACGCAGGGACATCTTAAGGATTTTGGGGGCCCGGGACTGAACGTATTTTGGAGGCCCCTGTTTAGAACACCTTTGAATGTATGATCCAGTTTCAGCTCTTTCAGGCCATCTTTGGCCTAATCACAGTGCACAGACGCATTCATCCAAATTCCAAAGTTGTTACATCTAATATTCAAGGACAGTGACTTGTGTTTTATTATTGTAACACAGCAGCAGCTCACTAATATTACTGCAATTAATCTCTGAGACGATCTCCCATTTCTCATATGTGAAGTCCTGTTTTGATCCAAAGGAAACTTTTTTAATGAATGTCGCATGAAACATAAACACAACATTTCTCTGCAAAATGTCTGTAATAGACACACTCATCACTCACATTAGAAATAAATTAAAGAGAAACAATATTGAAAATAATCTGTTTAAGAACTATGCAAGGTCATCAGGGCAAGACTGCAGAACAGAGCTGGGGGGGCATGAACGGCTGGGACCTGGGCCAGAGGCCACTTTGCCCATGCATTAAAACGTCTCTGGCTTCATAAAGATTTCCAGATGTGTGATGGCTCAGTGTTGAGCTAATTCATAAGATGAATGTGTCTGCAATAAAACGGAGGGCTACTTATGAAGGTTGTGTGTACGTGTGCGAATGGGTGGCGCAAAGCCACACAAAGCATTAGGTGATTTACTAACCATTATAAAACCAGTAGATGCAGAGCTAAAATGTACAGCACAGCGAAAGCATCTGAGCAACCCTTGTGAAACCTAAGCCAGGTTGTAAACTGTTCTCCAGCCCAACACACACCTAAAAAAGATGTCTTCACACATCACACAGCTCCACTCAGCTGTTATTTTCTGGAGATGCTTTATTACATATCACAGAATCAAGGGATTGGCAACGTCTGCCAGTGATAACATATTTTAACAAGTTTCAATTTCAGTAATTCGAAGATAATATTCAGAATGATGCTGCAATCCGTAGTGACATTTGAGCAGCCAGCAAATAAAAACATCTCAGTAATAAGCAACAATCAGAGATGCTTCTTTCCCTGCCTAAAATGCATGAACCCAGTGCTTTTACCAGTGTCTGGATCATACAATGAAATGAGCTGGTTTTGCCGACTGTTTTTGACATTAGGAAATGTATATTTCTTTTCTACTGCACATCACAGTATACAGTTCTCACCCACTGTTTTTAGGTTTTGACTAGGGCAGCTTTAACTGTGTGTTGTGGAAGACCTATTGTTAACAGTACCTATTGTTAACAGGCCTATTGTTAACGGGCCTATTGTTAATGGTACCGATTGTTAACAGGCCTATTGCTAACAGTTGTTTGGGTCAGTCCCTTACTCATGGTTGGACGGTTTCCTTGTCTATTCTACTTTCCTGCTTGGATGACGTTCCTCCTTATCCTCATGTTTGCCCCACCCAAGGAGTTTTTCATTCTCACATTGTTTTGATTGGGTGGCTTGCATCTATCTGTAGTTAACATCAAATCTTTTAATGCAGTATGTATGAGGGACTTTTTTTCTCTCCTCTCACTTCCTGGTCTCTCTTCTTTCCCTGTTGCTCTCTTCATTTATTTATTTATTTATTTATTTATTTATTCAAAGTTTTATATAGCGCGAACAAGATCCTTACGGATATCAGAGCGCTTCACAGAGACAGGGGTAGGGGCAGCAGGAATGGACAGAGATAATGGGAGCAGTATAATAGTCACTAACATAATAGGATAACAGTAACGTACAGAAAACATAGCAATATACAATCAGGTAAACAAGTAATATAAGACGGCACAAGTCATTGATCCCACTACAGAAGGGTTCAGGTAAACCTTGGATGTGTGGATGGCTTATATCAATTTCTTAGGATAGAGAGAACACTGGGTGGGGGCATAATCCCCATCCAAGTGTATTTAGTTTTATTTAAACAAGCCCCACATTTGGCAGCCGCAGGTGCGCACAGGTCCATGGCAAACATCTAAATGGAGTTTCTTAAAATATAAAGAAGCACATTGAAAGATTTGCCACTGCAGATGCACATACATGCATCCACAGTGGCCACCTATCAATGGTTTTTCTTACACTTTAAGAAATTCCATTCAAAGATATCCACCACAGATATGCGCACCCCCACAGTGCCCATTTTGTTTTTTAAAGGCATCCACTGTGGCCATATAGGACAAAGAAGTCAAGCATTAGCAAAGCCAAAGGTTTCACACCCGGGACCCATACATTTTACTAATGGGTGTTTCTGTATGTGTGTAATGAGCTTTCGACCTGGTAACGTACCCCTTCATCCTCCCTTCTCCATGAGTTACTGCATGCACTGCAGACATCACAGCTCAGAAAGAAGGAGAGTTCAATAGCCTGCCCATGTTTTGAACCTGTGCTATCTGTAACAATTATTTTATCTTGCAAGACCATGCCCTATTACGGATGGCATAGCTCTCTTCTGTAGCTGTGTGCAGGCTCAGAATGTGACTATCACATAACCGTAGATGATGAGGCATGTTTACCATTAGAACCTCTGACTACTTGCCTACCCATCAAAGCCCTGGGTGATCCCCCTTACAATGACAGTGCTGATGAGGTTAGGTATCACGTTTATATCCCTATCGGCTTGCAAGGGGCTCATCCTGTGCTCTGTGTGTAGTTGCAGCTCGCAATCCTCGTGGGTGGGGGGGGGTTGGAGGGGTCACATGGGGGATCGCGTTGGGGGTTAAAAGATAATCTTTTGAAAAACGCACCTGACGGCATTTGACTTTTTCCTGCTCCGAAACAGGAACAGGCATGCTCCCTCCCCTCCCGTAAGCCAATCACAACGCTGCAATGGCAATGTTGTGATTGGTGCAGGTAGCACCCAGCAGGGCGCCTGTAGGGAGTCCATTTTCTTTGTGTAGGCTGCAGGCAGGCTACATGGAAAAAATGTAGAGTGCCCATGACTGGTTTGCTCAGCCCCAGAGGGGAGGGATTAGGAGGAGAGAAGTGGCGAGGAGTTAAGTTGAATTCTATTGCTTTTTGCCCCTTTCCCCTCCCGCCTCTCTGCCCCACCACCCCAGATCCGTGCTAGCTGCCACTGGACGTGGAGCCTTTACATCAGCACCAGTTACATTACACAAGGACACATCAATTTTTAGAGACACAGGAAGATTCACTGATTTCGCCAGAATCACTGGATGTTATGAAATGTTGAAGGAATTTGTATAGCTCACGCAGACCATCATGGCACTTATAGAGGAAGTGAACTGCTGCTCATAAGATCAATCATTCATAGGCCTGAGAAAGCAGCCAGGTTCTCAATCGTCTCCTAAAGTAAGAGTAACATGGAGACGCTCTAATGTTGAGAGGGCGTGCATTCCAAAAAGAGAGGGCTAATACCGCAAAGCGGGATCCACCAGTTCTTTTCCACTTATAGGAGGGAATGGCTTACAGAGACAGATGGGAGGACTGAAGGGCCCGGGTGGGGACATACATCTGGATAAGATTGGAAATAAATTCCAGGCATGTGCATGGGGTGATTTAAATATCAGGCATCCAACCGTGAATGCACATTTTTGGGTTATTGGGATCCAGTGCAGTTTCTTCGTGAGAGGATGACATGGTCCCATCTTGGCTGGTGATAAATAAATCACGCTGCCTGATTTTGCACTAGTTGCAGTCTTCTCATCAGCTACCCAGGAAGGCCAAAGTAAGTGGATTTGGTATAATCGAGATGTGAGATTACCAAGGACATGATAACTTGGATGGCTGCTTCTGGTGTAAGGCATCTACTCATTTTCCTAATTTTACGAAGTTGGAAAAAGCAGGTGGAAACCACTGTTCCAAAGTGGGTTTTCATTGAAAGGTCCCTTTTGATTGTAACGCCAAGGCTCTTTCAGGAGGGAGAGGGAAGGGGGGGGGGGGGGGCGCTCCCAACTCTGCTGGCCAGAAGTTCGAAGTCCAAGGGTTTCGAGAGCCACCGGTAAGAATCAGGATGTTGAGCTGGCACTGAGACTCAAACCTAATTCCCGAGTGCAAAAGTCAACAGCTCTGGCCTTAACCCGTTTGCGGCGGCCGCGATTCAGCGGCAGTGCAGCACTTCCGCAAAACGGGCGGGGCTGCGTCGGCCGTTGGACGTGCGCAGCACTACGAAGGTAGTGCTTGCGACGTCTAGCAGCTGACGGCAACACTTAAGGGGTTAATGCCACAGCCTCTCCATGATCAGCGTTCCAGCTAGCTACACTTTGACATGCTGGTAACTGCAACATTTACTTGTATGTATGTACATAGGTTAAAGTAAAATTAAAAACCTCTATGATGTGGTCTGGTCACGTCATATTGTTTTTTGGCTTTTTACTTTATGCTGTGTAGCACAGCAGCTCACAAAGATGTGCAACAGTTTTAAAAAAAATTGACAAAGCCACTAGATCTCGCATTGGTGAAACCTATTGGCTTTTCCAGTCCTTGTTAGATGAGTGTTACTACTCGAATGTACATGAAATGTAGAAATATTTCTTGAACTTGGAGCTTCCCCTCCACTCTGAAGATGTGTTCCTTTCTGTTTCTTTAGAGTGGGTTATAGAGTAGACACGAAGCAGCTTTATCAGAGAATATTCTTCTAAATTAATCTTTAGGGAAGGAAATACTTAAGGGAAAATAGCCCATTCTTTTAGGGGTGTGCGAAATAGAGTGCTAATGTCTAATATATGTGTTTATTTTGTTTAGCTCCCAGATGTTCAGAACCATTGAAACCCGGAGAATGCCGAAAATATGTGGTAAAGTGGTACTATGATAAGGAAGCAAACTCATGTGCAAGATTTTGGTACGGTGGCTGCGATGGAAACAACAACCAGTTTGAATCCGAACAGGAGTGTGTGAAATGGTGTGTCCGGAATTAAGCAAGTAAGTTACTTTGCAGCCTAAGGACCAGAGACTACTGCATGCAGTGTGTTGATGCCTCTTCGGCTGTTTGCATGTTCACATTACATCTGGTCTCTAATGATGCTTTGTATGTATTAAACACTCTGGGACTCATTGCGAGTGAAGATGTACACAAGGAGGCACCAATACTGCAGAGTATGGCTTTGGTCAGATGGTCAGATGTGGTATTACTGCAGCATGCTCGTCAGGTTGGAATGAGGGATCATGTGGTAATACTGCATTCCCCCCCTTTTCTAGTTGCAAAAAATCAGATATTGCAGGTTTCCCCACATAAATTTCACTAGGTTGTACCAGGCAGAATTGGTATGCCCATTCTGAGCAAGTTGTAATCCCAATATTTCAAGTGGTTTACGCAGTGGCGTAGCATGGAGGGGGGGAGGGAGGGGGGTGCGAGTTTTGGGGGCCTCCCCCTCGCTGTTACCTGCGGCCATCGTGGGGCAGCAAATCCAGGGGCCGCCACAGGTGGCCAAAGGTCTAGCTACGCCACTGGGTTACTGAGTAACAGAAAACAACTAGGGACAGATTTATCATCATATGGCGCAATACAACCAAGCAAGACAATTTGCTGTGCTGCGCTGCATCAAATGGAACAAGCATTTGCAATGCAATAGGTCTCGCATTTAGGCAATTTTGAGCTATTGACATTGCAAATGAAAATGCCTTTTATTTTTGTTTTCGTTTTTAAAACTTAAATAAAAGGCATTGTCATTTACAATGCCAATAGCTTAAACTTGCGTAAAGGCGAGACCAATAGCATTGCAAATGCTTGTTTTTTGTTAGGCATGGAGAGATACAGTGATTTGCCCAAAATCACAGGATGTAGAGGCAGCGTCGTTGCCGAGACTTGAACCCGGTTCCCCAGCTTCGAGGTCGACAGCTCTAGCCGTAAGGCTACATAAAGTGAAAGAACTTCTCCCTTCAAGGCCTCCCTTGGCACCAGAAACCGGTTTGTAAAATGCCATTACAATATTTGAGGAATACATGTTTAATGCTTGCCGCTCTTCCTTTAAAATGCAGACCTGGGAAGCAGGCCAACTGACACACAGGATTGGCACGCAACAGTAATATGCTGAAAGTCAATCAAGGTGACTGCAAATATTGAACCAGAAGCCATCATGCTTACTACAACACAACCAGAGATCCACCCACAACACAGGAACAAAAGGAAAGGGTGGCTTTCCTTTCAAGAGACGACAGATATATTTCGGTGAAGACAGATAAATATAAAAGGATTGCGCCATCAGGTCACCTTGCAGCACAGCAAGCACAGAGCAGAGAGCATCCGCAGCTCCGAAAGTGCTATGCGAAACAGACCAACCTATCAATGGATAACCAAAGTGCAAACATCAGCCAGGCCTATCAGGTGCACAGACTGCCTAAAAGAATCCTGCATCACGACATCCGGTCTGGTCTGCTAATCAGAACTGAATATTAAGAGACTATGTAAGGGCAAACAAACTTTTTAAGAACTTATTTCAACTGAAGCCCCGTCCCTTACCAATAGAGTATCCCAACAAATTAGCAGTAAAAAGCACCAGTTTCTTAATCCTTCTGTTGGACGGTTAGAAAGACAATCCTTTCTAAAATTCTAACCTAATCTGAGGATTCTTAAGAAAATGGAAATATTGGAAAACTCTGATAAAAACCAGTAGGTTTGACAACAACTAGAGGCTGAACATAGGAAAACCAATCTACAATGTAAGGCTGGAGTAGGCATCTCAAGAGTAGGGGGCGATAACCTGACACTGAAGAAAGAGGTGTGGTTTGGAATAAATTGTAAATACACAGTGAGATATTAGAAGGGTTAAGAAGTAAGAGGTCATGCGATGAAACTGAAGGGAGAGGGGTGTAGGCCTCTCAAGTATTAAAGGGGGTGATATCAGACGACTGAAGGGTGCCACAGGAAGAGACCACAGTAAGAGGCGGAGGAGTAAGGGCCTCTAAGGAGATGTAGAGAGGCCACGCTGAGGAGGCAGATATCATGATATCACATTGAAGGAGAGGCTCGGGTACTGTAGCATTCAATTCTCCACAGGAGGTTGCTCGCCGGATGACGGTCAATTCAGCGTTTCTATGACACACACATACAATCTCGCTATGAAACGAGGGGCGTCCCCCATTATTGCTTTCTACACCCTTCGAACCTGCAAGGGGTGCAAAAGGGGCCCAGGCGGAGGCCAGCTAGAAATGACGTCTATTAACTGAAATTTCTGCAGGAACTAAAGAGGGAGACAGGCCGCCCTCCTTCCGGCGCAGAGTCACACGGCGAGGTCACCTTCCTAATATAGAAGTATCATGCCATGCTGCCGGCGGGTCCTGTGGGGAGGCCGCCCCGCGCACCCTCAGCGACATTTCTATGCATCCACCTAGAGGTCCGTTTATTCATTCATCCCTTTGTGCGTTTTAGCCTGAGGTTTGTATAGCGCCAACACGCACCTTTTTCCGATTCAGAACGCTTCGTAACCCTGGGAGGGTGGGGGACTGAAACGCCTCACCGCAGAAATAGCAATATAGGAATGCAGAGCGGGTCGACACCTACTGGATAACCTTTAACATCCTCCCTTCTGCGGTTTCACACCCTGATCAAGGTCATTAATAGTCAATTATTTTAATTAGGTGAAGTGATTTATAGGGGCCACAAAAAATCATCTTGTCTGTACCTACATTTGCTGTCGAGAAGGTTTTTCGCTGAAACACAAGGATACCTGCCTGATTACATAAAACTTGTTATTCCAAAATAAATAATAGGAAAGCGCCCTGTGTCTTTGCCGAATTCCTGGGTGGTGAGCGGGGACAGGCATCGGCGGGTGTCTGTTTCAGTCTATTACATACCTTCGAAGTACCTGTAATTTTTTTTTACTCAAAGCAGTAGTATTCCGTGTACAGACTTCACGTAAATGAAAGGCATAACCAGTCGTGCCCATGATGTGATCCTATATCTGCATACACCTCGCTTCATCAAGAGCGCTCAACCCGCCGAGCGACCTCACCGACTTATCACCTCCCGTGGGGTCTGCTGGCCTCATTCCCTGGTGGCCCGGCGCCAGCTCCGGTCCCGCGACCTCCTGGGGGGCTCCCCCACCTCGGGGTGGCGCGGCTCGGCTGCCCGGTAGCACCCTCCCTGGCTCGGCTGGCGGTGCTGGCTCTGCCCGGCTGCAGGAGACGCTCTGCGCCGCTCCTCTGGCGGAAATGGACGGTAGAGGGGGACCGGTGTCAACAGCCATGGAGGAGGCTGTGCTGCAGTGACAGCTGCTGCCTTCAATTTTGCAGGCCAAATAACTCAAGCGCCGACAGCTGAGAGCTGGAGACACACAGAACACGCTTCGTTCCCGTTCACATGTGCACAAAACCGAGCCCAACTTCGAGACACCCAGCCTCGGGCGCCGCGCCGCTGAAGGGCGTTTTAGCACAGATATGGCAGAGCCGTGTCACGTAGGAACCTGTCTGCAGAAATAAACCAGCACCGCCTCTCCCCTACCTCCTCCACCACCCAGGAACGCACAGGCATGACGGCACAAACGAAACAAAAAAAAAACGGGGCGGAAACAGGATACTGAATCCCGCCCCTTCAGGACTCCCTGACCTGCCTCATGGTTGCCAAGGCAATATTTCTAAAAATATTGTTGTGCTACCGTAAGGCAGGTCATGGAGTTCTCGAAAGGCGGTATCCAGAGCAGACAAATCTGCTAAACAGGAGCTTTTACCAATGGCAGGCCTCTGTTTCGAGAGGCCTGCCAATGGAAAAAAGGGGCGTGGCTTCACGCCATACTGAAATCCCCTGCTCACAATATCTCTTTGCCTGCAGCAGCGCATGCGCTGCAATGCAGGCTTCGACCTAAAAAGCAGCAATCTGCCATAATTACTAACAGGGCGCATTCCTGCTTCTCTCTTTGTACTGCCCCACTTGTGGATACCAAGCGCCATCGCAGACACTCTTCCGCCATGGTGTAAGGATGCATGTATTACAGCCACGGTTGTTTTTGTGCAGGAAAGGACCCCTCCCTGCACAAAAACAATTCCCAGAGGCAATTTGCTCTTTCTGTGTGCTGTAGAATGCAGCAGATGTAGAAAGATGAAATAACAAGGAGAAATAAACATATTTCTCTTCGATATACCGCAACTGGAAAGGCATAGGATTTTGACGCATTCCCAAGTTTACTAGTCATATTAAATCTGGAAATGTACCCAAACCGTAGGTTTATGGTTGAGAACACCCATGCTCCACCATTGGAACGCCTTCCCTATGCACAGTAAAGCAAGACAGCGACTTGTGCTGCATTGCGTTACTCCAGATTTGCTATGCCATACAGAGCCATGCAAGATGACTTGGCATGGTTTAGTAAATCTCACTGAAGCCCTTTCGTTGCGTTGCGTTGCGCTGCGCTGCCTTGCTTACTCTAGATTTATTAAGCCACGCAAATGGCTCAGCATGGCATTTTTTTAGGTCTTCATTCTTGGTGTGGAGGAAATATGATTCAGTCATAACAAGAATTTCTAGCCGAATAAGTAAATCTGAGTTGCGCAGTAATGTTTTAGGTGAAATTGCCACACTATCTGGGTGTTCTGGGGCGACTAATAAGGATTTACCTGCAGAGATCTATGCAATAATACAGATGTTTCCAACAATTCTCGGTTCCTTAGAGCAAGAGTTGTAGCAATGCAATAGTTTTGCATTCCGAAATTATCCGTTCCCGGGTACACAATTTCTGATGAGAAATGAATGCCTACATTAGTTAGACTAGCCAGCTCTTCCTGGACCCCGCCCCCAAAACCCCATCCCACACACACTTAGTGTATAGTTTCTACGTTCATACCCACCCACAAAAATCTGAAGTGTTGTCACAAAAATAGGAAAATATTCTATACAACTATTCTACAGCCTACAATCTGGGGAAAAGGATTGCCAACTCTTTACTCTGGGAAAGCTTTTAACAAGCAGCTTGTTCAAATAGGCTTCTATGTGTACATATTATTCACTGGTACGGCACGTTTTTCTTGATAAATGTAGCCGTACTTTGGCGCATTTAATCATAAGGGAGTTGGTGACTGAATATAAGGGCAAACAGTCGTGGAGCTCTGTAGTTATTTGTTTAATGGGAACCAGGAGGATTCATTCTTCTGGGTATAGTGTGTGCCAATAGAATGCTTTTAACTTTACGTTTAAATCAGGAGCATATTCTGAAAAATCTTCATGAAGAGAGAGAGATTCTCCTTAAAATATTAATAGTACAATAAGCAGAGATTATCTCAAGCTGATAAAAAGAATAGCAGGTGTCCTTAGAGGCATGTTAGGCTTAGCTCATTGGCTGTGGTGCTGCCTCATTTCTGGTGATGGGAGCAAAAATATGATTGACCTGCCCCTATTAGTCACTCTTTGTGTTCCCCCCCTTTGAATACATACAGCCTTATCACATCTGGCTGCTGTATTCGTATAGAAAAGTCTATCTCTTTAATGGTTATATTTTTTAGGGTGCTTGGCTAATACTAATTGAATTGTTCAATTCGTGATTGCAGAAACTTATTTAAGTTGCTTTAACGTATCACCCTTGTTAAATGTACCTCTCTTCTTTTGGCAATTGGGTACCTGATGTACGGTGGACCAGATTCACAATGGGCCTTCGCAGTCGGTGAGAAGGCCCTGCGTTTCATCCTAAAGAAAAAAATACGCAAATGATCAAAATGTTCTTCTGGATGAATAGATTGTTGCCTTCCCTATTGAAACAAATTATACTATGGCAGCACGAGGCCTCAGTTTCAATATGGTGTATGGTTCTCCACCTACGAAGCACACACGATCTAGCTCCCAGAAGTAGACATGTTTCTGTCAGGCATCCTGAGAGTTCTCTCCAAAGCTTATCAGACATGGCAAGGCCTTCCTCAGAGAAAATGGCATATAGCACAAGAGCAGCAACACCAAAACAACGTTCCAGTTGAGAAATAAATATATTTCAAATACCAAACAGACTTGGGCAAAAATATTTACTAATTAAGATACCAAAACATTTAAAATAGGACATGGAGATCAGTATTTATAAATAACACAGTGGGAAGCAGAGCTGAGTGAGGTTTGGTAGTTTTAAGGATGCAAGGAAAATCTTAGAAGTGCTGCTTCAGGAGGAGTTTCAAGTATCACTATAAATAGAAAACTTCTGGGAAGATGTTCTCAACATCTGGCTTGAAGATAATCTCGACTGGCTGAGCCAGGGACAACCGAGAAGAGCAGAGCCCAAGCGTAGGAACACAGCTGCGGAGTGGTGCCCAAGCAGAGGCTTCTTCTCATCAAAAAGGCGCAAAGCCAAACACCTGGCTGCTCCTTTGGTGTGGCTTTTATAGACTGATGGGTCCTTAGACCCTGGGATACTTGAGTCTGCAGTAGTTCCTCCGATCCTGTTGTAGCCTGCCACTAAGATGGGGCATACAGTCACTGCACCTGGGGTGCCCTCACTGAGATAGGAGTGACTGTGCTGGTGATGGGAGGGGTGTTCGAGCTGTGCAGCACATGACAGCCAAACTCCTTGGCAGCATGACTACTCTCACACCAGCACAGATGGCCTCCTGAGTGGCAATGCCCTAAGCAGTGGGTGAAAGGCGTAGGACTATTGCTGGATGGCACTAGGGGCGAGCACTTGTAACAGAAATCTTTCCTGGCTGCCACTGCTGTCAGGACAGAGGTGCCAGTCAAGAAAGATTTTATCTAGGAGAAACTTTGATCACTGGAATTGAGGCCCCTCTCATGGGAGGGCATAGGTGGTAAAGTAACCAGGAACTGTGTTTGAGAAGCTTGCAGATTTCCATTTAGCTTGCTACAAATTTGCTGCATTGCAGCTGAAGGCCTGATCCACCCTGCAATAGTTTTCATTTGTAGGATTTCTACAAAAGGCACACTGGCTCTGGGTCAATTCAAACCCGCCCTCCTCGGATATCTTCCTGCAGTATACAGACAGTCCTTCCAAAAGAAGTATGGGAGATGAGTGTGCTGATTTATGCAAGAGGTGTCTTGGGTTCTCTCCTCGCGCACACATTAGCGATGGAGAAATACAAAATATTTAAACTAAGATGAATGCCCTCTCAATTATTACTGATTTGTGTTATTGGATAATGTGTAAGGCTGTACACTGAGTTATTATGATTTGATTTCATAATACATATATGGTTTTTAAAACAAGTAACTTACTTGCTTAACGTTAGGCCTCGTCACACTATTAATACGGTTAATAAAAACATGGTACAGATATGTAATAGTTCCTTCCCCTAAACATCAATTCAAGAAAAAGGTTCATTTACTCAAATCTGATTACGCTGGGATTCACATACAGATTTTCCCTTACCAATCCTTAGAATCCCTGGCCGATTGAATCTCTTTAGTCTGCAAAGAAGTGTAAAGGGAAGTTCTCTATTTTCATACTTATGACAATTTCCCAAAGACCAAATACATCTTAATCCAAAGGACCACTGACTACAAAGTAAAGTTTAGAAATGTATTACAAAGCCAAAAACAACTGAACATACAAGCACCTAAGCAAGAGGTTCAAGAAATAAACTGGCACTAATACAAACATAATCTACGCAGGAGTCTCAGACGACTCACAATGAAAAGCAACGTAAGTTCAAGAAGCATTAGGCAGGCAATAACAGTTCCCACTGGAAGTCTCGACTGCATCTGCTCCAAAGGGAAAGAAAAGATTAGTCTATCCCTACACTAACTCTAAGGAGACATCCCTACTTAGCATATCTCCCAGGCAAGAGAAAAAGGTGTCAGCTGTGAAGGCTCCCTAAGAAGCACATTCACTTTTTCCAAGTAAGTAGCCCAAGCTACCGAGCTAATTCTAAGATGCTCCTTTATTTCTCCTGCCTAGTTCCCACTGAGACCCCTGTCTAACTCTATTTCCAATTGGACTGCCTTAGACAGAACCCAGTCTGACTCCAACTGACTCTAACTCTAACTCCAATTGCGACTCACTCTCCTCCCTCGGGCACTTTCCCTAATACAAAATCCCAAAACAGTAGGCACGCCCATGGCACACCTCCTTCAGGCAGGTGCAGCCCCTCGCACTTTTCCAGCAGGGATCCATCTTCTTCCAAAAACTGTTGCTGTGTCCTTGGGTCCCAGGCACCTTCTCTGCCAAATGTTGCAGTTTTGCATACCAGTAGACTCCCTCTGTTCTCACTCCTACCAATTTAGCTCGTAAAACAATGGATTATTCTACCTAACGAGCTACATGGCTTGCACCTGCAAGAGAAATGCATGAGAAACACTCCTGTACACGCTCTAAATTCAACTGCGAACAGGAGCCTTTTCCCAAAGAAAACATTCAACCCTGCCTTTCTAGTTATGCTAAGAAAACTACAGTTAGGCCTATGATGGCAATTTCATGTCTCAGGCCTTTACACTTTTAAATGCATTTCTAATACAACATAAGCATTACATTTAAACCATTCTAAATCAATATTCTATTACATTTCTAAACATTATTCCTTCTTATATTAGCATCGCGCATTTCTATAATAGGCAACCTATACGTGCAACTTTTAAAATGGCACGTTCAATCTAATGCAACATTCGAAACACTAAGCAATAATTTTTACGTTATTTAAGGCATATTCTCGAACATTGCACTACATTAGTCTTCAAATGATATAAGCACACAACTACATATAGCACTGATCCCCGGCCTAGTACTACATTATAAAGTCACACAATAACATGGCCCTCTAAATATGCGAGTGCTGACTACTTGGGATTATGGTGCACCCCTACAATTTTCAGAATATCATGGCGCTCTATCAAATCTATACAGGTACTGGGCTACGGGCACAAATTTTAAAGTCTTCGACACCTCCCACCATTTAAATGTCTTGCATACATCTGTAGAACTTTATATCCACTGTGGTTTAGCCAACTTTCTGTGGCAAATACTAACACTAAAAACATTTGCAATGACTCCAGAAGCCAGGTTTGGTATTGTCCGTTTCTAGCAGATGTCATTTTTTGGGGAATTTTCCACCAGGAGATTAAAATAATAAATGTATGCCCATATCATCATTCTGGTCATTTTTGCATGATGGCACTTATTTAAAAGTAGCCACACCCTACAAAGTAGTTTTACGTCGTTGCTATCCTGTCATCGAATCCAATACCTAAAGCATTAACTTTGTCTTTACCTCAGTAATTAATTGGCCTACTTGTATTTCACTGCACCTTTCTTCTTCCTTTTTAGGTCTCGGCAGCGAGACCTATTGTTGTTAAAATGCCTCCCAAGGGAGACAGACAGGTGCACGAGCCGCTTAGGTTATGTGGACGCGCTTTGAGCGCGTGCGCACACACACAGCGTTACTGAAGGCCGAAGGCACGCACAAACGCGCATACACACACAGACGCGCATGCACACACACCGCCGCCGCCCCCCCACGCACACACACACACGCCGCCGCCTCCCCCCCACAATTAAGCCCCACTTACCGCATCAGCAGCCTCAGCCGCCACTCCTGACGTCTGCTGCCACCGCGGGGGCTTCTCGCATAAGAATGCAGAACTGGATGAGATCCCTCGACTCTGGGAGCACCCTGCAGATCTGAAGCGTCCGCCATCCATGAGGTCGCTGCAACTGCGGCCTGCATCGGGCCTCTGGCCGGTCCACACCGCGGGGGCTCCTCGTTCTCTCAGGCAGGGTCTGCGCACTGCTGTGCACGTGTGCACGCCCCAGGCGACGTGCACGCCCCTGGCGACCCTCGCGCCCGACCCCAGGTCTGCCCAGTAGAACGGCGCTCACTTCATCCCTCTGTGAGGCAGAAGGTTGAGCTGGTTATGTTAGGGTTTGAAGCGTGTCCTGCAAGTTACATAGGGCCTGTGCTGTTACGCCCAATGCACGCTAGTGGATCACTTCTTCTCTTTCTGGAGTAACCTTGACATAACCACGAACTATGGCAAGTCACAAATCATGGCCTGTGGGTCTGACAAAAAAGCCATGAGTAAAGTTATAATCAAAGGCCAGTAAATGGTTACTGTCAGAGAATTCAGTTACCTGAGAATTAACTCCTTAGGCACTTGGAACCCCAGGTGACTTACTGCCACTTGAAACTTCGTAGATTGACTGGAGCAATTTTTAATATTTCTAGCCCCACACTGAAAGGTAATCTTTCAGCCCTGTTAAAAGTATATAATGCTGAGTGCATCCCGACGGCAATGTATGGGGCAGGGGTTTGGGGGTTTCAAAATGTTTGGACACTCCAGTCCGAGGACAATCACAGGTTGTTATAGCACCCTCCTATTGCCTTGAGTTATATTATCTACATGGAGCTAAACCAGCAATTCATTGAGGATAGAGCATACCTGACTCTCTTATTGCTTTAGATTAGGGTTTGGGCTAATCCTCATGCTAAACTCTGCAGAGACGATTCAGAAAAGGGGGTGGTGATGAACAGAGTGTCTGAATTAAGCAGACCACTCTTACCCAGTCCAAAGATCAGGGCTTGATCCATCACCGTTATTTATCTCACTGCCCCATCCCAGCTCAGAACCTGGCTATATGCAAATTAGTCTGTCCCTGGCCCAGTGCATCATGGGAACAGGGCAGACCAAACTACCAAGCCAATTCTTCACCAGAAAGGAGACAAGCTACCGGGGACCGGTTTCTGGCATTTCAGCCTCTTCGGCCCGGCTTGCTTGAATCCTGATGGAGCAGTGAGAAAGGGACTCATGTCTGAGTATACCCTGCCACACCTATAGTGGCCAAAAACGATTCAGAAAAGGGGGTGGTGATGAACAGAGTGTCTGAATTAAGCAGACCACTCTTACCCAGTCCAAAGATCAGGGCTTGATCCATCACCGTTATTTATCTCACTGCCCCATCCCAGCTCAGAACCTGGCTATATGCAAATTAGTCTGTCCCTGGCCCAGTGCATCATGGGAACAGGGCAGACCAAACTACCAAGCCAATTCTTCACCAGAAAGGAGACAAGCTACCGGGGACCGGTTTCTGGCAGAGACATCCTCCTGGACTGCATTAGATTGGATCAGGGCATGCAATACTGGGGTTGAGCTACATATCAAGGTTGCTAAAGGCATTGGGGCTGTCTTCTCTTTTCCCACAAACATAAACAAGCATTTACAATGCAATAGGTCTCCCAGCATTAAAGTTTGAGCTATTGGCATTGTATATTACAATGTGTTACATTAATTTGTTATCAAACTCTGAATTGTTGTATAAAAATCATTTGCAAACTGTCAAATCTTGCTGAATAGTAAGCAACGTTGTGAATAATATTGTTTGCTAGTCATCCTTGGGTACCAGAGTACTTCACTTGAGGCAGCTCACTACTCTGCACTCACTACTCACTACTCTGCACTCACTACTCTGCACTCACTACTCTGCACTCACTACTCTGCACTCACTACTCTGCACTCACTACTCACTACTTTGCACTCACTACTCTGCACTCACTACTCTGCACTCACTACTCCGCACTCACTACTCTGCACTCACTGCTCTGCACTCACTGCTCTGCACTCACTACTCTGCACTCACTACTCTGCACTCACTACTCACTACTCTGCACTCACTACTCACTACTCTGCACTCACTACTCACTACTCTGCACTCACTACTCTGCACTCACTACTCTGCACTCACTACTCTGCACTCACTACTCACTACTTTGCACTCACTACTCTGCACTCACTACTCACTACTTTGCACTCACTACTCACTACTTTGCACTCACTACTCACTACTCTGCACTCACTGCTCACTACTCTGCACTCACTGCTCACTACTCTGCACTCACTACTTTGCACTCACTACTCACTACTCTGCACTCACTACTTTGCACTCACTACTCACTACTTTGCACTCACTACTCTGCACTCACTACTCACTACTCTGCACTCACTACTTTGCACTCACTACTCACTACTCTGCACTCACTACTCACTACTATGCACTCACTACTCACTACTCTGCACTCACTACTCTTCACTCACTACTCACTACTCTGCACTCACTACTCACTACTCTGCACTCACTACTCTGCACTCACTACTCACTACTTTGCACTCACTACTCACTACTCTGCACTCACTACTTTGCACTCACTACTCTGCACTCACTACTTTGCACTCACTAATCACTACTTTGCACTCACTACTCTGCACTCACTACTCACTACTTTGCACTCACTACTCACTACTCTGCACTCACTACTTTGCACTCACTACTCACTACTTTGCACTCACTACTCACTACTCTGCACTCACTACTCACTACTCTGCACTCACTACTCACTACTCTGCACTCACTACTCTGCACTCACTACTCACTACTCTGCACTCACTACTCTGCACTCACTACTCACTACTCTGCACTCACTACTCTGCATTCACTACTCTACACTCACTACTCACTACTCTGCACTCACTACTCACTACTCTGCACTCACTACTCACTACTCTGCACTCACTACTCTGCACTCACTACTCACTACTCTGCACTCACTACTCACTACTATGCACTCACTACTCACTACTATGCAATCACTACTCTTCACTCACTACTCACTACTCTGCACTCACTACTCACTACTCTGCATTCACTACTCTACACTCACTACTCACTACTCTGCACTCACTACTCACTACTCTGCACTCACTACTCACTACTCTGCACTCACTACTTACTACTCTGCACTCACTACTCACTACTCTGCACTCCCTGTAGTGTGCTGTCTCTAGTGTGCTGTCTCTCTGTAGTGTGCTGTCTCCCTGTAGTGTGCTGTCTCTCTGTAGTGTGCTGTCTCTAGTGTGCTGTCTCCCTATAGTGTGCTGTCTCTTTATAGTGTGCTGTGTGTATGAGACTACAGTGAGTGTTGATGGGCTATGTAAAACGAGGAAGGGGCTAAACAATTGGATTCTGTAAAAGGACAAAGGTATATACTTTTACATTAGATCTTAAATAATTGTGCATATTATTTTTTTGTGTGTTCGTTGTGATTATTATCATTAATGCTTATCTGTCGAGATGTGGCTATCACTTTTGTGTTTGTCGTTATATATGTAACAATAAAAGGACCAACCCGAGAGTTCACAGGATAATATAAGGTGTATGGGCCAACAATAAAGAATCTATCGAAGGGTAAAGAGGTAACTTCTTAGCAACTCGCATCCCAGAAATATTGGAGAGAACTTCATGAAAATGATTATGGTTTTGAAATACATATACCTACACCAGCCTAATAACTCAGCTTTAATATGAGCGGCTTCCACTCGAGAACTCGTTTGTCTTCCCCAAACACACCACAGTAAGTCTGTTCGCCTGCCCCATCAAAAGCTGAGTATTCAGATTCAATAACATCTTCCTGTAACTTTCACTTCAAGCTTGTGCAGCTGGGTTACCCTGCCGAGAATGAGGAGAGATGTGTACTTTACTTCCTTCATGTTTTATATCACACGTATTGAATCTTCTCTATAGACTATTTTGCTCTCCTTAATGCTTCGGAGGACAGTGATGACTGTGAAACCATTACCGCTCCCCCTCTAGACCCTTTGGCGTGGACTAGGAAAGCTTTGGACGGTACTGTAATGTCTCGCGAGTGCCTTATTGAAAAGGAAGCGCCTGCTGTTATTCTACAACAAAACAGGCCTGCACTTTCTCCCAGCAGTGGAAGTTCACATGTAGGTTTATTAGACAATAACAGACAACTCTCAATGACATCCAACAACCACAGCCGACTTCTGTACTATTTGAAACTCATCACTGCTATTAATTTGACATATGCTGACAATTTTACTCTTTGCCATGCAAATTAAAGCCGCTGGTTTACTCCGAGTTTTTGAAATCGTCATAAACCTGACATGTCGTTGGGCTACAGGTCTCCCAAGAGGATTACTCACAGCATCATAATTCAGCACAAACCTCCAGAAATGTTGGTATCATCAATGCCTTAGTGCAGTATCTCATCGTGTAACAGCAATGTACAAAGGACGGCGGAACGAGACGGGAGAAGCCCCGAGCTGCTGACACGGAGGACGACGCTACTGCTCGCGCACTCCTAAAAACGAAACCTATGGTGGGGGCGGGACTTCCGTTTTGTGAAGCCCGCGCCCACGGAGTGCCTGGAGGAGCAGTGGTGACGCGGGGCTCCCATGCCCGAGGGAGAGCCCCGCGGTCGTAGGCTGCACAAGTCCTGAGTGCCGGTGAGCGGGGAAGGGGGGGGATGCCTGTATGTGTGCGTGTGTGTGTGCGACTGCGGAGGGGTGGGGGGGATGTCTCTCCGTGCGTGTATGTGTGCTTGTGTATGTGTGTGCGCATGCGTGCAGTGGGAGGTGTGCCTGTGTATGTTTGCGCTTCCCAGGAGACAGCCACGGCGAGCGCGCTCCCGCGCGCGTGGCCTGCGCCGATCGCCTTTTGCGAAATGCGCGCGGCCAGATGCTGTCTCCTGGGAAGCAGAGTCAGTAACAAAAGATCTCCTGGCGGACACAGCGCTGACACGCTGTTAAACGCCAGGAGACCTAAAAAGGATGATAAATTGCGGGTTAAGTAATTATTTTGGCAGTCTTGTGAAGATAGTAGGCTTGCAGTTGAAACCGAGAAAAGCACAGTACTATTTTATTATAGATCACTTGCCTCTCCCGAGCCAGCGCTCTATCTTTAACTTAAATTAACGCACTGGGAGAGATCATTGTTATTCTGTTTTAGATTCTGTACTGTTTAGCGGCTTTTGTGTTTCATTACATTGTATGCCACAACGGGGAGTTCTGCTTCACCTTGTCCCTGTGATGGCATTTCCGAACACTCTTTGTTGCATTACATTTTTTTAAAAACATTTTAATAATGCACGTAAGCACTTTCTCAATCCTTTGCTATAAACACTTGGCCACCGCAGGTGTAGTGAAGCTCTATATCACCTGCAATTGCTGAAAACCCCAAGCATTTGCTTTGATGTATGCTCTTTTGTAAAAGCTTCTATTAGAGCCAGGAGAACAATGGAGGGATAATAACACCCCAGGACAAAAATGCTGCTTACCGTTATCACTGCAATTTTTAGGTCTCGGCAGCGAGACCTATTGTTGCTAAAATGCCTCCCAAGGAAGACAGACAGGTGCACGAGCCGCTTAGGGTATGTGGACGCGCTTTGCAGAGTGTGAGTGCAGAGTGCAGAGTTGTGAGTGCAGAGTGTGAGTGCAGAGTGAGTGTGCAGAGTGCAGAGTAGTGTGCAGAGTGCAGAGTGAGTGTGCAGAGTGCAGAGTAGTGAGTGCAGAGTAGTGAGTGCAGAGTGAGTGTGCAGAGTAGTGAGTGCAGAGTAGTGAGTGCAGAGTGCAGAGTAGTGAGTGTGCAGAGTAGTGAGTGCAGAGTAGTGAGTGTGCAGACTAGTGAGTGCAGAGTGTGAGTGCAGAGTGTGAGCGCAGAGTGCAGAGTAGTGAGTGCAGAGTAGTGAGTGCAGAGTGGTGAGTGCAGAGTAGTGAGTGCCGAGTAGTGAGTGCAGAGTGCAGAGTAGTGAGTGCAGAGTAGTGAGTGCAGAGTAGTGAGTGCAGAGTAGTGAGTGCAGAGTAGTGAGTGTAGAGTGGTGAGTGCAGAGTAGTGAGTGCAGAGTGCAGAGTATAGAAAAATTAGAAGAGGCATACGTTTCCAGATGTAGGTTTGTGAATAGCATTTTGTAGCATGCCAGTAGTACTACTTTAGTACTACTTCACATACTACAAAAAGCAGTTTGTGAATAGGCTCCTTAGTCTTTTTCTCATTTATGACCTACGGTTATCATTCATCCATTACTCTTGAGCTTTAGGTAGGTGGACTGTCACTTGTGTATCATCTGCATTACTATGAAATCTACATGTTTATTTCACATGTCAAATGGGCTCTTTGCAGATATTAAATAGAACCAATGAAGGGCTCCGTATTGTACCAAGGTTGTTTTCATACACCCCTGTCAGATAAAGATCCAAGCAAAATTTTCCCCAGGGTAAAATCCAATCCAGTGGTGGGCAAGACCACCAAAATCTACAGAGAGGTCCAACAGAGCAATAGCGAGGGATCACCAGTGTCCATTATTTAGAGCCACATCTTTATTAAGTTTAGAGGCAGATATTTAAAATCAGCATTTAAAAAGCTCCCTCTAATGTTTATGATAGGGAAGTACATCTATTACATGTTCTAAATCATGGACATTTCTTTTTTTTTAATTGTCATGGACTGCTGGACTGAGATTTGGGTTGTATTACATTGAACACTATTCCTCTACAAGCAATCTAAATTGTGGCAATTTCACGGAACACCATTTGGGGGACAACCACTTCTGCATGAAAGTTTTTAAAATGTTTGATGTTGACATTCCTTTACAAGTCAGTAGGTGAAAAGATAAAACGATTAAGAATATTGTTCAGATCAACGTTTTACCAATTTTGTATTTTATTTGGTAGAAATATAATAAATGATGCACCTAATCAAACCAAATCATCATAATCCCTATTTCCAAATAGGCACTTGACAAATCTACCTGAGGGATTACTATAGATATAGCTGAGATATTGTTAAAGATAAAAATATTCCCATATCTTTTCGCACCATTTCTACTGCCACTATAACCAATCCCCACCCTGTTTCCAGAAAGGTAGTGAGTGGCAAATGTTGCCTGGACATGGCCCTTCATTGTAATTGTTCACCTGAGGGCAAAATTAGAGGCAACTGTAGATAAAGAATTAGCATGGAAACTGCATTGTGGTCCTCCTAGTAAGAGGCATCATTATAACTTATGCTAGTTAGTTATGCATGCAGGAATATTTATTACATGTACAAGACCAGCTGTGTAAACTGGTCAGCATGCTGTAAATGCTTTGTAGTATTCATACATTGAAATGTATTTTATGAAGCTAATTGCGTTTTTTTCTATTAGCTTTCAGAAGATGAAGATGACCATGACTGAAGAAAAGACATGGAGGATGATTTTGAAAAACATATCAGCATGCCACAGTTCTAACAACATGAAAACAGTGTACAAGTCACAGTGTTACTAATACAGACAATTACATCTCTAAACTGGACAATCCTGAATTTTATTTTTGTAATACCATTCGCGTTTTCAAACTTGGTGAAATTGTTTTTTCATTCATTTGTGATACAAATGCAGATACATCTGTAGAATACACATTAAGCAGCATTTCCCTTTCTCAAGTTACTATCAGTGTCCATAGGTAACAGCATATGGGAATGAACTATTGTGTAAGCTTATTTTTCTTTATCTCTTGGATTCATGACCTTTCACATATATTTGAATAAAGTCGTTTGAAGGTGCACATGCACATAGTTTTATATTTAATGACAAAAAAATAGAAGAGCATTCATATAACTTTCTATTGAATATAGTACCATCTTCCTGGACTGGAACTTTCATCACATCTTTCTCTAAACTGTAAATAGTTCTAATTTATGGCTAAGCGCATGTTAGTCAAATTGCTGACAACATGCATTGAACAGAGACACAGATATATAGCATTGAGGATCTTGAGGTTTCAGTAACAAATAGAAATTAAAAAGATAGAGTAACAAAAATGCAGAGATAACAAGTAGGAACATACAAAATAAGACAACAAAAAATAGAATATATGAAAAAGAAGAAAGAAGTTGATGAAAAAATGCATGAGTTAGGGCTTGGAGTATTTTGGTAAGGTTTAAGTTGTGCTGGGGGTTTAAAGTTCCATTTGGAGTAGAGTATGAGTTGGAGAACGTTGCCGGGTAAGGTTAGGTTCAGGGTAATGAAAAGAGTTAGGGAATGGTAAAAGGTATTTTGTTAGATTACATTTGGGGGTTGATTCGGTTAAGTATATAGGCTGCTTGGTGTTAGAATAATGAAAGTTGTAAGTGATGGCTTAAACTCTTGGATGCCTAGTAATGTATTTATACGTCATAAAAAGGTGTCATCAGGATGCCCTTGTAACATGCATGTACGTCACTTTTCAAAAAATTTCACCCTCTTGGGGGTGCTTGTTTTGTATGTTTACAAACTGCTTCAGTAGTTGGGGATGGGGAAAGGAATTTGCTGGTACACAGTCCTTTCTGGGTCCAGCAGACTCCTGCTGAATGAGACAGCCCATTGCTCACTTCACCTCATTGGTATGTGTGTGACTTCACTTACATATCAGATGGGTCTTGGAGGGATTCCCTTACTCCTCCCAAGTCTGTCTAAAGATCAAGCTGTGGGTAGGCCAACAGAAGCGGCTATGGACAGGTATTATGGGGAGAAGATGTGGTCTTACGACTAGAGTGGCCGACCTTGACGCTGGGGAACCATGTTGTAATCTCGGCAGGGGCGCTCAACATCCTGTGATTCTCTGCAAATCACTTTATCTGCCCATGCCTAAAAAAAAAAATGTGTCGTTTTGTAATGCAACTGGTGCTCATGTAAAGCGTTCTAAAACCCTAAACCTTCGTGTCAAGTTCACGCTATATAAAACTCCATAAAAAACAAGAAAAAAATAGTGCACTCAGCTCTTCTCTAGCTAGATATTTGTAGTAATGTAGTCCACGCTGATGATGAGGTTCAAGTAGGTTTATTCAAGTAGTAGTTAAGCTCTGTAGAACCGCCCACCAGGAGCAGCCTGCTAGCTGTTCAGCCCTTCCACCAACTGTCACCACTCATACCCAGTCACTCAAGCATTCCACTCATGGCCCACACACCAACATTCCACAAGGAACATTCACACTGGCTCAGCAGCTAGGAACAAGATAACATAGAACAAAATAACACAACATGAAGATACTACAATGTTCTCACCAGCTCAGGCCACTTTTATCTGCTGGTGTGAGGATGGGGGAGCAGCCCAAATCTTCCCACCAACAAAAGAACTAAATCAGGGGGTGGGGATTGGAAAGGGAGGGACTAGGATTATTCCTTCCAACATCCACTTTCTGATTTCACTTTACTCAGACACACATATCTGTACCGCATAAAGGAGCCAGGTGCTTATTGAATTTATTCTTAGCCTAAGCAAAAATCAAAAGTTTACCTGGCTTCTTGCTAGGACACCAAACTGTGTTTTTTGTGCACAGCAAGTAGCCAAATTCTGTCTGGACATTTTCATGAACAGTACAACAAGGGAGGAAGAGGGCCTAAGGGGATGTTTAGAGACCTCTCGCTGCTACAGCCCCTCAATAGACAATATAACAACAAAAAGTAGCAGTGGGTCAGTGACTCAGTATCTCAGGTACGTATCTGGAACAACAAGGTGGAACTCAACTGTGTGCAAGGAATATTAACTAAAGGTGAATATCTTTCCTGTGTGGAAAAATACCCATCAGTTGTCGATCCTGGGCGCCCTGTTCATCATTTGGGTTCCTTCACACCGGGAAGGTAAGTTTAAGCCACTGTAGATGGTAAGAACTGGACAGTGGAAAACATTTAGATGTTATCAAGAATCAGGGTGTAGAAGGACAACTATAGAGCAGTGCATGTGAAAAGTGAAAAATGTGAACTGTGATGTAATCAGGTAAAATTGGGTAGTAGAAGGATAAACAACTTTATTAAACACCTTGGTACTCCCAAATCAATAAAATGCGTGCGATAATAGCGGCTTCAATAAATGACCACTAATCCTTATGTACGGTCAACATGTTTCTGCAGACTAAGTTTGGAGCCTAAAAGGTAGGAGAATGAAGAACTACTAAATACCCAGGTGATACCTTTTCCTATTTTCACCTTTTTAATGAGCAGTCGCGATTATGGTCCTGAAGAAAGCAGCAGGATACCTTTTAGGCTCCGTACATAAGGATTAGTGGTCATTTATTGAAGCCGCTATTATCGCACGCATTTTATTGATTTGGGAGTATCAAGGTGTTTAATAAAGTTATTCACCTTTAGTTAATATTCCTTGCACACAGTTGAGTTCCACCTTGTTGTTCCAGATACGTACCTGAGATACTGAGTCACTGACCCACTGCTACTTTTTGTTGTTATATGGACATTTTCATGACCTAAGGAGATATCCCAACAATGTATTGCTCTGTGATAGGACATAGAATTTTGGAGAAAAACAGTGGCGTAGCTAGCACTTTTGCCGCCCGGGGAGGTCCTGCAGTTTGCTGCCTATTGACGGCCGGTTTGTGCATGTAAGAGCGAGGGGGTGCGGTGAAGTGAAGGGGTGAAGTGCTGCAGCAACGCCCTCAAAAAAGTGCCACCATGGCTCTCCGCCCCCCACCGCTGCCCCCCTAGTTACACCCATGGAGTAAAAGAGTAATTGATCACAACAGTTTCACATCGTATTTTTTTGCGCAAAAGGAACATCCTCAAAAATAATATATCATTACTTTTGGCAGACTCTTCCTGATGCTTGTAGTTTGCTCTGAAGCCCATGATATACACAGCCAGCAAACAATCTGTGGTTTACGATGGTTCTTCATTGTATACAAAACATGCATCAATTGACAACAAACAAGTCTAATAAGTAGAAATTTGGGGTGAAGGAAAGCTATATATTTTACATGGACCCAATAATCTGAGTTTAGGGCACCTGAATTCTCAATTACCCATAAAACTAGGCGATTCTGACAAAGTTTTTATGATGACTTATAGGAAGCCAAATATATTGCAGAATTCAATAGATACTAGCAAATTTCCTGCTATCCTGCGTTCCCACACTTCTGAAAATCAAAATGATACCCAACAAGTGCATTGCTTGGGATAGGAAAGGCCCAAGTACTAATTGTGAAAAGAGCAAGAAAGAAGCTTGAAATTACATACATTTTTGTGATGTAGATAGGCCTGGGGTTGCCTGGCACTTAGGTAAACCCACCAATCGCAGACTTTACTGTACACTAAATACCCAGAGGAGTCATGGGTGGTGAGGCTGACATGAATGCTGCCACGTTATCTTACCCAAACTGTAGTGCACGTCATACATTACTTAAAAATAGAGGGTCCCATTTATGAGGCCCCTTGCGCCATCAGAAAGTCACTTTTTGTGACGTTCTGTGGCGCAGGAGCCTGCTCCATATTTACAAGGCAGCACTAAGCCACTGAAATGGCTTAATTATGCCTCGTAAATATTGTCCCCTTTAACACAGTTTTCTACATTAAAGGGGTGTGAAACAGGTGTTGTTGGGCCTTCCCAGCAACATCTATGGCATTTCGACACTGCCCCTGATTTACAGGAAACTGTAAATCTGAGGCAGCGTCAAAAACGTAGGGAGGCACAACGAGGAGAAATATCTTTCTTTCGCCTCTTTTTTTCCCATTCCTATGTGTGCTGCATTCTGCAGCACACATAGAAAAAGAAAAAGGCCTCTTGTGATTATTTTTGTGCAGGTAGGTTTTCCTTCCTGCACAAAAACAATCATCTTCTCAACGCAGGTACCCTTGCACCATGGTGCAAAGGGGCCTGCGTTGGCGAACGGCAGCTCATTGTGCGCCGTCGCAGGGAAAAAGGACAGGAATGCACTGTATCTCATAGATACAGCGCATTTCTGCCCCTTTCTTTTACCGTAGGGCAGCGCAGCAGGGAGGCCTGCGGCACTGCCCCACGGTAAAACCTCATAAATTAGGCCCAGAATTTTCTCACATCGCTGTGATAGTAATGTAAAGACTTTTTGGAGAAACACAAAATGCCCACCACCCAGTGTTACCACACATATGCCACTAAAACAGTACCTTGTGTATGTAGATGGGCTTATCGTGACTGAAAGTGTGAAGTCAATATAGTGTCAATGTAGTTTTTACATGCTTACATTTTTTACTATTTCTGTCCTGTCAAATAGTCCCATTGGAATTTGGAAATTTTGAAAGCAAATGCCAGTTCAAACTACCCAACCTTTGGTCGCAGGTATCACCCTTGGGTGTATGGAAACTTACTGTAACCATGCATTTTTAAAATGCACACACCACAGGGTTTCTATCGCTGTGTGCCAGACCATCATCACCCTGAATGGCTAGCCGGGAAAGTGTGATGAAGAAGACATTTGTAAGATTGTCAGCATTACCCCCCACCACCCCCAAACATGTGTGATTTGTACATGGGTTTGAGTAGGGATCCACAAAATAGAAGCCATGCAATGTTTTTGATGGGGGAAGAATCCAAAGGGGGACATATATCTAGAGTCTGGGCTTGGGGTCCGTCAGCACACAGGACAGTGGTTCCCAAACTTTTTTGACCCGTGGCTCCCTTGACCTAATTGGCAGTTGACCGTGGCTCCCCACCATTTTTTTACCGGTGGGCAAAGGGGGGTGGGATGTAAGCCACGGCCCTGTAGGGTCACAGAACTTCTCTGTGACTTCAAATATCTTTATAACATATGGCAGGCGGTATTTTATCCCTTTTATGATATTTGGAAGCCTGCAATCCTTGTATAAAAGCTACTCAGATGTAATAAGTTATTAGTGTTAAATTCTGACATCACAATGTCTTCAGCCAGACCCAGCAGTCAACTTTATAGAATTATCCTACACCTACTTTTTGGGAAGTACAACTTTGAGGGTTGGGGCACAACTTATTTAGTGCTGAGGTGTGTGAGTGGTTTCCCTTATTGTCTTTCTCCAGTCCATCTATGTATATTGATGATATTTAGCTGGGAAGTGAAAAGCATGTCATTAAATGTAACAACCTAGGCAATTCAATATTTGGTGCTCATAAAGAAAGTGACAGAGGGGGAAGGATTACTATAAAGCATAAAAATAGTGACTTAGATTTTATTAACATGAAAAATAAAACACATTTAAAAAGTTGGTTCTCAAATATAATAAATCAACTACAAAAATTAATTAAATCAGCATTACATAGTATCACAACACAGTTAAAAATTCCAAGTAAAAAAACTTTTTTTTTAAATAAAGTGGCATAAAGTGTTTCTCGACTCGCGTTTCGGCGACCAGCGCCTTCTTCTGGAGTAGCCACGAAATATCTAATAACAAAAATGTTAAAAAATAACATAAGCAAAATATTTTGAGAATTCATTAGATAATTTATAGCATATTTCTGTGATACAAAAAAATCATACAATAAGTCACTAACTAAGGTCAGCAAAGTATCAACAAGCACCTCCTTTTGTCACTTAGGTAAATTTGTAGCATATGATTCTTACATGGAAATTATTTTAACATTCGACATACTTATTGCATTGCTCATTATGTTTCATAACATTTTTAAAGGTATGCTCATGTATACTGATATGGGTTTGAAACAGACTAATTTAGACATAATGAGGTCACCTATTAAGCTTTCATATTGATAGACTAGCTTTTATGTCTATATATTATTTTTAAAGACACATTTTAACCAGTAATAGCTTCTATATATTTTTGTTGTTGTCTAATATACTTACTGCTATAGCAGTTAATCAAAGATGAAAGTTGAGGATGTTGTCTGTGAAATAAAGGCGATTTTAACTGAAAAGGGGGGATAACACAATTAATTTTATTCTTTATGGAAATTTTTCACATAAATCAAAATGATTAAACTAGATTAATTAAAAGAAAGGGATTGCTAAGGAACTTACAATTCCGGATATTCTAGGTATGCAGAATATACTTCGATTTGAAAGTGTAACAATATAGCTTCTTATAGGTGAGGCCTTTTTAGTGAGGAATACTATCTTCAAGGTCGTTTCTAAAAATTAAGATCATATTTGTTACATATTAAAACTGATCGAGTACTATTCATTATTTATTATGTTAGAACAAAACCTCTATGCTATGACGGTATATTGCAAGAATCTGTGCTCAACGATTGTTGTGTTCTAGAGAAATGTCTTAAGTCCTATTCTTTTCCTCTTTATAGTCAGATCTTAGGTCACAACATTCGATAGTTTTTAGTGGTTTTCTTAACAGACAAGTTTTTTGAAGGGAATTTAAGCGATCATTGAACTTATAGACAACTTCTATTTCAGGTTTAATTAGTTATTCTATAAGTTTGGAAAGAAATAGTGGTTCTATAAGGCATACAATAACTGAGGATAAATTCTTATCAATTTATACTTGAAGTTGCAACTTTACCTTCCTGTAATATAGAAGATTCGCAGCCGGTAATCACAATGTAGATTATGGCGGGATGAAAAAAACGAAACTTGCACGGGTCTAAAAGGTGTAAATTGTAAAGGGACAGAGTCTAACAAAGTCCGATAAACATCATTTACCTGAAGCGTTTAAACAAAATATGCAGGCAGATACATTATATTTGAAGTTTACCTTAGTTCGAATTTAAAGTATTAAACCTCCTGGTCGCGAAAAATGAATAAGGCAATGTTCAATGAAAGAAAAAGACATTATCAACTTTGTTTAGTTTATGAGGTATTTCTTTAAATAACAGGGATGCAGCCTGTACTACGTACCTGTATTAAAAAGATTTTTAGAAACGTCGTGATGTAGACAATCCTCCGAATGTGAGGTTAGCATACACGCTAGGAATAAATGGCAGAGGCAACGCTTTAATAAAAGACGTTTGTAGCTTATTGCATAAACGTCCAATTGTTTAGTGCATACGGGCGCTTACCGATTGTATTATTTTATTTATTTATTTTATTTTATTTGTGCATTTTTATATAGCGCGGACTTTACCCGCAGGTGTCAGAGCGCTTCACAATAGGAACAGAACTGGTACATGAGAACATTACAAGTGAACCAAATAAAAAGGCAAACGTTACATTAAATGAAGCAAAAATGACAATCGTGAGCCAGCAAAATACAAGAGGTAGCAAACGGTGCATTACAAAAGTAACAAATCGTGAACCAACAAAATAAAAGAGGTAGCAAACGGTGCATTACAGGAGGAAAAAGTGACGTGTGCAAGTTACAAAAGCATACAAGGTAAACATAAAGCTATAATACTGCAATATATGGGGGGCACTCAAGCACAAGAACAAATAAGGAGGGAATGGTGGCACTTGTGCAGGTATCGAAAATAAACAATTGTAGGAGGTAGAAAACAGTGTGTTACAAGAGAAAGTGACGGGTGCAAGTTACACATGAGTACCAAACACAGGTAGAAAGATAGTACTGCACAAAATGGCAGACTCTCAGACCACAAGAACACACTGTCATGTAAAGTAGATTTTTCTATAATGGAAGGGCTTCCTTCGGATAATAGAGAGGGCATGAGTTACGTTTGGAAGTGTCTTTGAAGGAGGAGAGCTTTGAGGTCAGTTTTGAAATCCTGGGAGGAGGTGGTGGTCCGGAGCTGCGGTGGAAGGGAGTTCCAGATTCTCACCGCATTGCCCGAAAAGGATTGTTCTTTCGATGGGTTCTTTCCTTCTTGAAAGTGGGAGGTTCAAGCAGAAGAGTTTCCGCATTTCGTGATGGTCTAGAGCCTCCAGAGAGTTTCAGTTTGTTCACCAGGTAGCGAGGAGAGGAGGAGTGCAAGGCTTTGTGGGTGATACAAGCAGTCTTGTAGATGGCTCTAGCCTCGATTGGAAGCCAGCGGAGGGTGGATAACATGGGAGTGATGTGGTCGCTTCTTTTGGCCCCATAAATGAAACGAGCTGCTGAATGGAGAGCAGATTTAAGGGGGGACAGGTGGGATTTGGGGAGGCCAGTAAGAAGAGAATTGCAGTAGTCCAGTCTGGAGAGGACCAGCGATTGCACCAGGGTTATAAGGTCCTGCTCTGGGAAGAAGCGACGGATTCCCCAAAGAAGGCGCAGATGGTAACGAGCAGACTTTGCAATGGAATTGATGTGAGGGGTTAGATTGAGTTTTTTGTCGAGGATGACACCCAGGGATTTTGCGCTGTCGGCAATGATGGGTTTAGTGTTCAGTAGATTCAGCTGATCCATCCAAGATTGCACTGGGGAGGAGAGATTGTAGAGGAGAAGAGGAGGAATTCGGTTTTGGAGGGGTTCAGAATCAGTTGATGAGTAAACATCCAGTTATGAATGGTGTCAAGAGTGGAGCTTAGGATCGAGAGATCGTGAGTAGAGGCAACCTTGAGGTAGATTTGAGTATCGTCAGAATAGAGATGATAGTGGATCCCGGATTTACTTAGGAGATTTCCTAGTGGTTCTAAATAAAGGTTGAACAAAGTGGGTGCAAGTATAGAGCCTTGAGGAACACCTTGACCTACCGCCACACGAGATGAAAGACTGTTCGCTATTTTGATCATTTGTGATCTATCAGAGAGGAAGGAAGCAAACCATTTATGCACAGTGCCCTCCATGCCCATTCTCTGTTTAAGAATGTTGAGGAGGGTGTTGTGATTGACAGTGTCAAAGGCTACAGAAAGGTCAAGGAGAATTAAGCTGACGCAGACCAGGAGTAGCATACACGTCAACGTTCTCGTGGTGATGATCTTATGAAGCCAACGAGAGCTAGGCTACTACGGACTATTTACGCAAACCAGCGTAAAAAAATACACCCGATTGTATACAAAACGATGTAGAAAGCTCCATCAAACTCGGACATGCGGGCTATGGGTCATAGACTCACCGTTTAAATCGTAATTGATATTGTTTAAAAAGGTGGCTTCTTTTAATTAATAATAATACCAATACTCCAGAAATTTATTTAGGGTCAATTTATGAGTGTAAGTATTATTCCTCAATTCAAAGTTAACTTTACGAATTTGGAACCAGAAAAGATGAAAATAAAGAACAGACTAATCGGTTTCAATATATCTTTCTTATTCTTGAAAACCTCTATAAACAGATATAGCCTAAATTGTCCAACAACGGAGACCTATACGCCTCAATTTAGATGCATTAATAAATAGCGTTCTCCCAGGGTATATCGCTATTCAACCCATTTTTAAAAGTATCAAAAACGAACATCCAGAAAACTTCACGTTTTTTTCTTATTTGTTGACCACCTTTAGTGTCTGATATGTGAATTTTTTCCAGTATTCGCCATTTGAATTCTTCTGGACTGTGATTATGTTCCACAAAGTGTTTTACCATTGGGGCCATCATTTTCTTCGTATTTATTGCTGATCGGTGCTCTGTTAGGCGCACTTGGATCGATCTAGATGTTTCACCTATGTACCCAAGTGAACAAGGACATTGAATGAAATACACTACGTTAGTAGTTTTATAATTCCATAGTTCTTTGGCCTTAGTGGTGTGTCCATTGTGACTAAACTGTTCTCCAGCAATTATATTATTGCAAGATTTACACATGGAGCATGGTATTGTACCTTTAATAGGGTGGCTGTAAGGATAGATTTCTGTACAAATCTTTGTTGGTTTGCTGGATTACAAAACCTTGAGTGTACAATGCAGTCTTTAATGTTCCTATTGCGGCGGTGCGCAAACAGGGGTTTAGCCAGTTTTTGGTCATTAGAACAATTACTGTTGAGAATATGCCAACTTGAATTGATTATCTGTTTTATTTTGGCATTAACTGTGGAGTGTTTAGTGACGCAAACTATCTGTTTGTTCTCTTTTGGTGGATTTACTTTCAGTAGGCAGTCTCGATCATAGTATCGAGCTCCTGTAAAAGAATCCCTCACCAACCGGTGAGGATATCCTCTTTCTATAAATTTTGATCGCATCACATTCGCTTGTTTGTCAAAATCTGCAAGAGTAGAGCAATTGCGTCTAACACGTAAGAACTGGGAAAAGGGGATGCTGTCCTTTTGGTTGCGGGGGTGAAAACTAATATAATGTAGGAGGGTATTTCTTGCCGTAGGCTTTACAAACAGATCAACTCTCAATCGATTTTGGTCATTTAAGATAATAATATCCAAGAATTCCACCTTATTTGCATTAATATGCGCTGTGAATTTTAAGTTGGTATCAGCAGCATTGATCCAATACAGGAATTCGGACAGGGTCTCTCTCCCATTGGTCCAGATAAAGAAAATGTCATCAATATATCTGGACCAATGGGAGATCGACTCAAAAAATGGGGCCACTTCATTGTAAATGTATCTGTTTTCGAATGCGGCCATATAGATATAGACGCCCCCATACTTACCCCCTTTGTTTGACGGTAAATCTGAGCACCAAATTGAAAAATGTTCTCAGTGAGAACAATCCTCAAACAATTAAGAACAAAGGCTTTTGGACACGGTATCTCTTGTTTTTCAATGAACCATTCAGTGGTTTTCATTGCTGCTTGAAGAGGAATGTTACTGTATAAGGACTCTACGTCCAACGTAACTAATAGGTCAGTGAAAGAATTAAAATGAATATCTTCAATTTTAGAAATCATGTGACCGGTGTCTCTCACATAGGACCTAATTTTAGGAATATGGGGGCGTAAATAGTTGTCAACATATTTTGATAAAGGTTCTGTCGCTGTGCCTATAATGGATACAATTGGCCTATATGGGGTTCTTTTGATCTTTATGGATTTTGGGTAATCCATACACACAGGCCACTTTTCCTTGATTAAAATTTAAGAATTCATATTCTTTTTTGGAGATTTCTCCATTATCTAGGGCTTGTTTAGTAATGCCTCGAATATTTTTGGCAATATTGATAGTAAAGTAGAAGTTAATTTTTGTGTAGAATGTTGGATCGTCCAGCATCCTCTACATATTAGTCTCATATTGGGAGGAATCCATAACAACAATCCCACCTCCTTTGTCGCATCCTTTTATTGTTAATTTCTCATTAGAAGATAACGATCGCAAAGCCAAATATTCATCTTTATTTAAGTTGTAGATTGGTTTCGGGATGAATTTTAATGCTTGGTCCAATTTTTTCAACGCTACAAGCTCGAAAGCCGCGACCTCTGGTCCTAGTTGGTCAAGGCCTGGGCTAAATGTGGATGGAAGAGTGAGAGTTTTAATATTATTGTGGTTTCCCTTATTGTCTTTCTCCAGTCCATCTATGTATATTGGTGATATTTAGCTGGGAAGTGAAAAGCATGTGCCATTGGCAATGACTGTGAGCCATTGTCAGTGAACAAGAACATCATTAGGTATCTACGAACTTCCCAGTGCCCAGAAACTCACCCACAGGGTTTGGTGGTCCTAGTTGGTGACCGTGTGCTGCCCACTTGCTGCCCACCAATGAAGTACAGGTCCAGCAACTACTATTCGTGTTCTGTGCCTCCATGGGTGGTGTCAAGACATTCATCTAGAAATGAAGGATCTCTGTGAATCAGGCCCTAGTGAGATCAACATCAACTACCTGGCCATCCTGTCCTTTTGTGGGCAAGTTCTCTGCCTGCATTAGTAATTTCTCTTTGCTCCTGACAGGTATAGAAAAAAAACGTATATTTGAATTTCTGATATCCGATCCTGCAGCAGCACACTTGCAAGTCCCACACATGCCAAGGGACCTGATGCAGAAAACATTTTGCGTACAAGATCATATTTGAGTTTAATACTTTTAATGTTTAATGCAATACGCATTTTTATTTATAACATTGACACGGCCTGTTTTATGTAGTCGTTTGATTGACTTTAGAGTCACCACATTCCAATACTTGTTTACTTTAATATGTGCACTTAAATTTTATCGATTCCACAGCGCCACCCTTTTTAACTTGCACACTTTCCTGAATCGCACCCCCTTGCTTTCAAGACCCATTTCCATTTCAAATAGTTTCCTCGAAGAACAGCATGGCTTTGTGCGCCTCGGGTCTTACATGCAAAAGAAAGCAGCCCCCACCACCAGTGGGACCTTCCCTCGGGTTCATGGAAAGTTTGCTCAATAAACACAGACATTAAATGCCTGTTCATTAAGTGGTGCGGGTTGGAGTGAGCAGAGGTTAGGCACTTTCTCAGCCAAACCCCAAGTCAGTGAAAGCTGAAGGATTCAGACAGCAAAACCTGTCTGTGTTAATATTGGAGACGAGACTTCTGGGGTTGAAGGTTCTAACATCATTTGCCATCAGAATCTGTTTTTGTGTCAAATAGGTCAGGAAGGAGGAATCCGATGAGCTAGTGGTGGTGGCCAGGGTCTGACTGGCTGCAGAAAAAGAGGCTTCACTTTTCCATATTGTGGTCGCGGTGCCCCTGGCTCCTCCTTACGGCGCACCGGGGTGCCGCGGCGTACAGTTTGGGAACCACGGACACAGGAGAACCTACCAACCCCAGACATTCTGAAAACGAGATGGGGGGAAATGTTTGATAAAGTGGCATGCATGAATCATCTTTCATCACCAGAATCCTCTGCAAATGTTAGTATATGGGCATATGAAGACCATCCGGACCCCAGACCACCAGAAAAATGACAGAATTCCTACCATCTATGGTTCTCATACTTTTAATAAAACAACACCTAGTTTATCGCCAGTCGGCGCCCTGTACCCATACAAAACCTATACATGCCTCATTCTTCTCACTCAGGAGAACTAAATAAACAAAGTTGAGGGTCAGGTTTTGGCAGGGATATGTTCCTGCGCAAGGGAGATTTGAGGAAATGACCCTGCTTTTAAAAAAAAACATTGCTGAAGATCTGCATGTTGTATCAGCCAACCGCTCAGTGCGATGGAGATCTGGCTAACAATCAATAGATTGCTTAGGGCATACAGAATTAAAATATATATAGTTTTTAACTGTAGATTCCTCACCTTTAGAAAATTCCCAGGCGTTATACTACAGCCAGAATATTTTAAAGCATAGCCCTTGTGTGCAATAGGTGGCAACATGCAGCTCAGTGTTGACCCTCTCCACACTACACGTGACATTTGGAGCCGTATGTAAGTGTCACCCAAGCATGCTGATGTCAGTTTCTTTCTTTCTACACCTTTGGATACGGATCCAGAGCTGGCTCCTAACTTTTTATAGTATGTTGATTAATTTTTTTCCGAAAACAATTCTTTGCCAGTGTGCAAGAGAACATGTCCTATACTAAAACTACAAGGTTTAAGCTTTGTAGGGACTGTTCGAAGCAGATGTCTGTGGCAGATCCCTACGATCTACGCCTCTAGTGTTTTGGTTTAGTTCACAACTCCAAATGTGCAGAGAGTGTGACCTTATTCACCTGAAGGTACTTACAAATATACATATGTACATGCACACACACACACACACACACACATGCACACATGCACTAAACATTAAAAAACATAAAACTTACCAGCCGCAGTATCTCAGGAGGGAAACTTGCCTCGTACCTGACGATTGGGACTGCCACCTCCTCTTACTGGTTGATCGCAGGTCAGCCAAGAGTAGAGATGGCAGTCCCTTTCTCATCACATAGTGGTGTGGGAAAAGTGAAATGGCTGACTCTACCCCACTCGAGGAAGGTGTCAGTGAAAGATACTCTGTCCCGGTCCAGGCTATCAGTGACGCACCCCGTCATCATGAGGGGGAGGACCTTGAGGCACTTTGTCGAGCTAAGGACAGGCCCACAGGGATGTGACATCTTTAGCCCAGCAAAGTTCTGCTCAAGCAGCCAAGAGCCTGTGGATTTAGCACATGTACAGAACCTGGCTGCCTGAGCTGAACATAAATAGTGTCTGTCAGGCTGACCTCTGCTCAGCCTGACAGACACTCTTAATGTATGCAGAAAGCTTGGGGGATGGGGCCCCTCTGTTCTTAAAGATGGGCCCCTGCTGAGGTTACGACTCCCTTCCTGTCACACTTTCAATGTTCTTTGCTCTGCATCACCCTTCAAAAGAGGAGGAGAGGCTCCATCATTTGCACCCCAGAAGAGCACCAACTTTTTACATTGATCATTAAAAAAAACAGGTGGACGATCAGCTCTTTATGCTGTACTCTGGGGCACAGAAAGGGATAGTCCTCTGCATGAAGATCTGCTATACACTAGTCAAGAAGCAGCCAGCAGAAGGACAGACGGCCCATTCCACAGGAGCCAAGGCTGCTATCAATGCGCTGACAGTCAGAGTGTCTGTCCTGGATATTTGTCAGGTTGCAACGTGGATATTAGCACACACATTTGCCAAGCACTTTTGCTGGGACAACCAGGTCTGATGGGAAAGGCATAGGCATATGCAGATCCAGCCATCACTTCCAGGGCAGAGCAGAGTTACCACAGATCTGCACAATGCCACCTACTGGTGGAAAAGGGCTGTGCTGAAATCTTTTTCAGATCCAGTTAAACACCTGTGGACATTCTAAAGGTGAGAAATCTATGTTTACATAGAGTTTGCACCACAATGAACATTACCAAAGGTAGGTAACATGCTCATTTACAATTTCCATATAGCCCTGAGTTTGAAACCTCTCATCAAATGTGCAACATAAACAGTAATTCTGCCACAATTTTGTGATCTGCGCAATTGATTTTGCAAATTACATTCCCAAGGAGAACCCACATATTTGAGATGTTGCCAGACTCCAGACATTCAGGGCAACATTTCTTTAGTTAGTTAGTGTGCAAACACCTAGGCAGTGAAAGGGTTAAGAAGAAGGTGCAGCAGAAAGGAGGGACCAACATAAGGGATGCCCTACTCCCCTATAAAATCTCAGAGTCAACATGGTATTAAGAAAAAAATGTATTAGGGTTAATGAAGAACAGTCAGAGATTATATAAAAGGGTTATTGTATATCTTTGCAGATAAATTATTTCCTTTTTCCTTTGCCATTTATGTTAGTTTTCACATTTTCATACTTTCCTCTTCCCTCTACTTTGTTATATCTAATTGTTTGCATTCACATTTTTTTACTTACAAACATATCTTCTGAGACTTACATTCAAAGAATACTAGAAATTAGACAATTGAGCAACATTTTTAAACCAATGCAAGTTTGTTTAAAGACGCTGATGTTCAGCAGCAAATGCAAACAAGCAGTTTTTCAAACACAGTAATATTCCATGTGAATTTAACTCTACAATTTGAACCCCTTGGCCGCGGCAGTATTTCTGCCACGGCGCTGGGGGGAGGGGGGCCGCGCGGCGCCGCCATGCTCGTGACGTAACCACTCCGTCACGAGCCACGGGCTCGCTGTGCTTGTGGCGGAGTGGTTCCGTCACAACCTCGCCCGCTCAATAGAACGCGCCGCGCAGGCGCGGAATTGCGGCAGCAGGGCGGGGCGGGCACGCCATGACGGAACCACTCCGTCACCAGCACAGCGTGCCCGTGGCTCGTGACGGAGTGGTTCCGTCACATGCGCTCATGGGGTTACGTTTTAAACTATTTTAGCATGCAGTTTGCGAAAGTATCAAACTATTCATAGGGACATAATTTAGAGTTGTAACTCTTTTGATCAAGTGCAGGTACTTTGCCTACATTCCTAATTTATAAATGTGGCTATACAAGGTTCCTAGTTCGTATGCAAGAATGCAATTTTTATTATATTTGAGAAAATAAGATTTCTGTTGTTCCTATGAGTTTACATCCCCTAAGAATAAAATATTTAAGATACACAGTAGTCATTTTTTTTAAAGTACAGACTATGATAACATGATTTTCACAAAGCAAGTTAGGTAAAGCTTATTTTACCATGGCAGGGAATCCAACTTAATACATTGTACTTTAATGAAGAATAATGCTCACAATAACATACTGTAACGATTTCCACTCTCTCACTTAAATCAAAGTTGTAAGTTTTGCATTGCCATAATATTAATAAAACCTCTCGGCAAATAATACAAGACTTGCTGTTGCAGAACGGTGGCTATAGTAAATGGTGATTTCTCCTGTTGGTGTGACATTATTTTAGGTTTCACTCACTCAGATTACCTTTCCACTAATTTATAAACGTATTGAAATATGTTATTCCAATGAACTATGTCACAGTACTGTATGTTATGATAAGGAGAAATACTTGAATCTAAATAAAACGGTGATCCGCCTTGTGGTTTCCCTGCTTTTTATAATAGCACGTTTTTTAATGAAACAACACTCAACATCACGCATTTATGATTTAGTAATGCAAACAATATACATTTAAAGAAGAGTATGTACGATGAGAGTTGTCCTTTAGATACTTGAGGGTTGCCGTAGGCTGCACTCTTGAAGACCAGGAGTGCTTTGTGGTGAGCTCAATGATATCGGGACTAACCCGATCCATCCAGTTCGGGAATATGCTGCCGCTCTCCACTATGGGGAGGGTGGTGGTGGCCAAGATGGCGTTCCTCCCAAGGTGTCTGTATACGGCCCAGAATTTGATGTGCACGCTTCCCGGTAGTGTGTTCCGAAAATTGGATAGCCTCTAGATCCAGCTGGTATGGGCAGGGAGAAGGAGCAGGGTAGAATTGCTGCAATTGAAACGTGACACACTGGAAGGGGGGATGAGCCTCCCGGACTTGGAGTTGTATTACTATGCATCTGAGTTGCAGTATGTGGAACAATGGACGCTGGATGAGGACAACGCTGGGAAACTAATGCTAAGGGGAACACATGGAATGCTCTCATTGGTGGAGCTGCTTATGCTAGGAAACAGGGTACCTGAGGGAAGTCCTTATCTTATAAGTCAAACAGCAGAGATATGGGAAAAAGTGATTAAGAGAGTGGTTAAGAAACCACCATTCGCTAGGGATTAAGATATCTGGACACTCTTGCTGTTTAGTCATGTAGACAGAGAAATGTCAATGGGGAGATGGAGAGAGGGGGGTTACATAACATTGGGAGACCTATACCTGGGAGAGACTTGTCTGACTTTTGCAGAAGCACAGGAGGCATTTGGAGTGACAAGGGCATAGTTCCTTCAATACGCTAAAATAATGCACATAGCGAGGGAAATATGGACATACTTCCCGAGGGAGTGTGGCACTTTATAGCTCGTGCTAACCGCGGGAGGTGTGCGACACATGGTGACCTTTCTATATAGAACATTGAAGGAGGACAGAGGGGTGAGGGAAATGCCGTCTAGAAGAGCATGGGAGGAGGATTTAGCAGGTCCCTTCGAGGACACTGAATGGAGGGCGACATGCGAATTGGTTCAGATAGTGTCAAGTAACACACGTTTTAGGCTGACACACCTTAATTACCTGCAACAAACATATATGACACAGATTAAACTTTGCAGAATATATGCGGGAAGGTGGGCCATATGCCCCAGATGTGGGATGGACGGGGCCTAGTTCTTCCACCTAGCATGGGAATGCCAGGCAGTTCTACACTACTGGCAGGAAGTGACGGAACAAATGAGGGAGGTGACCGGATTAATACGGGAGGCCCTTACAAGGGAATGCCTGTTGGGCATGGTTAAGAATCCCAGGAAGGACAAAATAGGCTGGAAAATTCTACAGTTAGAGTTGGTGCTGGCAAAAAGGAGGGTGGCTATAGGATGGAAGAGCGCGCGGACGCCCTCCATCTAATTATGGCATAAAGACGTATTAGAATGGGCACAAGCAGAGGAAATATACATGAAAAAGATCCGTAGGGATGATAAGTTGGGGAGGACGTAACCAAGTTGGTAGCGTTGATGGGCAGGATGACTAAATATAACAGAGAGAACGACGAAGACATGAAGGGAGGGAGGCATGATGGGAGAATGTGCGATCAGCAGGCTTCCTAAAGCCATCAAGGTTTGCGAGGCCAAGCTTTTAGTGGCCCGCACTCAGGACGACCATTGGGCTCTACATTTTTCCTGGTTGAGTTCTAGATCGACCTCCCGCTCTTCCCCTTCCTCTAAATCTTATAAAGAGGAAAAATCATGAAGACACAAGAAAAACAAGCATTGGCATAGCCAATAGATTGCTCATTTTGAACCTTATACGTTTGTAGCCATACAGCACATTATCCTGAGTGTTGTGTGTGCCTGACAAAGCAAGCGCCATCTAGGTTCAATCTAAAAAGGACTATATACGAGATAGAGAGAGAGAGAGGGAGGGAGAGGGAGAGGTATAGGGAGGGAGAGGGAGAGGTATAGGGAGAGAGGTAGAGGGAGGGGGAGAGAGAGAGAGAGAGAGGGGGAGAGAGAGAGAGAGAGAGAGAGAGGTCATTTATCTCATATTGTTTTTTTTATAGCACTTTACCCCTTCTCTAGTCTTCTTTAAAGCACTGAGTTGGAACATTAGACATTAGACCTGGCACTAGACATTGGAAGAGTGTAAAACATATGCAAGGTGGGTACATGATATTATGCAGAAGTGTGTAATTGTGCAGTGCCTAAATGCCCTAAGTTGTGTTAAAGCACTACGGAGGGTCAGAAAGGAAATGAAGGCAGAGAGTGAGGATGGGAGAGAGAGAGCCAGCGGTGACATATGAAAGGAGATCGAGGTAAACCCGGGATTAAGAGATGCTTTGGGAATATAAACATGAATTGACACAATGCAGCAACGTTTTAATTTAAGATGAGGGTGGCTTCTTTAACACCTTAGGAGCTTGTAAATAAACCTCCCCAGTGCTGCGCTGTCCATTATCCAGTGCTGAACTGGACGTCCAGCGGCCGCACGCAGCACTGGGGAGGTAGTGCCCGTGACGACCGTTGGCCGACGGCAGCACTTAAAGGGTTAAAAGGGGAGAACTGGTCAGCATGGCTGGGATCACGGTGACAGTGTGCATCAACCACCCACAGAGGGTGTGCAGTATGGAGGACAGGCAACAATACATGCTTTTATTAATTCTTCCACTGATAGACCTACTGGAGTTTTAATTGTATATCTAAATCAATCAAACTTTTCTCTGGAGTTACAGTTGCGGATTCTGCTCCCATCGGAATATTATATAGTAGACTCTGATTAATTGTCAAATTAGGTGGTGAAGTCCAAACAGTATTTCTATTTTCATTTAGATCTGGATAAATCTTTTCCCTGCCTTGTTGCACACTTGAATTTAAAGGAACAATCAATGAATTCTCATTTATTTTCTGATTTAAAAAAAACGGTATTGCAGGATCTATCGTTACAGCTACTGTCACATCTTCTACATGTTTAGTTAATTCCTTAATTGTCTCTGCCAATTCTTTTCCAATTCTGAAGTACTTGTTTTTTAAGTCGGTGGACATTCTGGCCTTTCAAAAATATGTTTTTCTTCTAAATGTCTTTTTGGGGTTTCTACTATATCGTTCTCCATTGGTGGTGCATTTAGAGTTACCACGGCAGAAGATGATTGATACGGTGCAGGTCTTTTATTCAAAATGCTTTCCAACACCTCATCCTCCATGTCACTCATTCCATACATACTCTTTTCTGAAACCTGGTTATTTCTTTTCTCCTTACATTTTCTTCCTACAGTCTCATCTACAGTCCGTACCGGATACATTCCATCCCACATATCTGCCATTCTCCATGTTTTCGTTCTACTCTCATGCACAGATCCCCAATATCCTTTAAAATTTCCGCATCTACCATCCATATTTCTGAACCTTTCTTCTTCTTTAGCATGCATTTCATCCTCCCATTCCATCAGAGCCTCAAACTAAGTCGGTGTAGGTCTCGGTTCAAGTCTCATCATTTTCTCTCTCAAATTTCTTAATACAGATGAACTAAATGAACCTGTTTCTGGCAATGCCAATATTCCATCATTTTTAGTGTACTTTGCCCAATTCTCCAAGCATATGCAATTATGATAGCCATATTTCATCATCATATAAGATGCAGGCGTTTTTGGTGGCGGAAGCAATTTTCCCTCTCTTGTTTCTATTTTCTTATCCTTTTTAAAGAAATTCTTTATTTTCTTAAACCATGAAGGTTTTTCTCTGTCTTCCTCATAATAGGAATCCATTTTACGAATTCTGTCTCAAAATACGATTGTTTACTTTCTTCTAATCTGTACCCCTATTCTCTGTCCAATCCCAGCGCGTCTCACACCAACGCACGAATCGGCACAATCTTCGTCACACAAATTCTGACCAATCCAAGCATGTCTTTACACTAACGGACCAATCAGAACTTTAAATGTCACAGTCACGTGGACCAATCCCAGCGCGACTCTTGCTATGTCAACTTCTACTCCAGCTTCTGCTGACCCCTCCTTTACAAAATTTATTGGCACAATATATTTACACTTTATTTAACTGAAATCAATTAGTAACAACATAAAACATTTCCATTTGTCTGTTTCGCTAAAGTGATAGTTTTGTTCAATCTCACAAGTAGTCTGTATTTCCAGTAGACGGCGCTTACCTCTTTTCTACCACAGAATGTTAGTTTCACTGATTAAGTAGCACTTCCCTCTACCTTACCCTGCTCTCAAGTTTAGGGGAAAACCTATTACTCTCCCAGGGATAAGTTTTAGTCGGAATACCCAATTGATTCCTTTGCTTAAGGACAAGATTTTATAGGTTGCCTTCGCTATACATTCACCACTTTCACACAGAAAAGTCCCTACCTGTAACACACGATGATGTTACTATTTTGAAACCAGACTATGTAATGTGCGACTTCACTTGCCACACGTTCCTCTGCCTGCAGACAGAGTGACCAACTTCATATATCCCAGAAGTTTTCAAATTCCGACTACATATAGCGCAATACAGACTCAACATATAGTGTTGGAGCGTAAAACATCAATAATCAATAAATCTCCAAACTAACCTATAGAAACCACTACCCTCCTGCCAAGAAATCTGATCCAGCACGGCTCTCTAACAACCTTCCATCCTCATCCCACTCTATTCAGGAGCAGCTTGATGTTCTCATAGATGGGGCCCATAACACCGAGAGTCACACATACACACACAATTATTCCTGAATGAGTGACAAAAAGGCAAGCTGTTGGTTAGCGGGGTACCTAGGATTTATGATATATACAGTATATACATTTATATGCTAACATGATACCTTCTAAACCTCTACACCAAGGTACTCCACTATTTGGTCAATAGATCATCTAGTAGAAGTTAGTTAATGGAGATTAAGACCAGCTTAATCATAGTAATCCTATAACGTAAGCATTTTATTCTGTTATGACATTTTAAAAAAGAAAAACATAACTCAAGTTTATATTTAAATTTTGCATTTATCGAAATCATTTAGGAAAACAGAACTTTAGATTTATTTATACAAGCAAGAATTTAGCATTTTATTTAGTACATGTTAAAAGAAAATAAAAATTTAGAAATCATATTACCTAGTCCTGTTAAATAGAAATAACAGGGTTGCACGAGCCTCAGTCTGACTTTCTAGTTTCCTCAACGTCTTTTTCTCAAAACAAAATCTCTGCATTCAATCATCTGCATAGCTCCAAAAATTAAAGTCCACGAATTTCAAAGTCTCTAGCACCATGAAATAGTGCAAACTGAAAGCATGTTGTGGTGCAAAATAAATCCAAGGAGCAAGCTTTTTTCATCCTTTCGAACAAGCTCTTTATACCCTTTTTCTCTAACTATCTAAATTATAATTGAAACTTTTAGGGTGCACAGTTCATTCTGATTGGTCCATTAGAGTGGTGGCTATGATCACCTCATCCCATCCTTGACAGAACCAGTTTTCCAAAATGCTCAGTCATTCTCAACATGTTCCCACAGTTGTCATCTCCGTTTATGCTTGTCATTCACAATTTTGATACTTTATCTTCGTTCTCATAGTCTCAGATACACACATCCTTTTGGTACCCTTTAGCGCTTTAGGCCAAGCTGACCTTGACATCACTTCGCTCTGTGTGCCAGACATTCTGCTTGTTTGGCTCTTTCAATTCAGCATATTCGTAGAGGCTCTCTCTTTTAGCCGATGTCAACACTGCAGTCAGCAGCCATTTTCAACGGCCTGGCCACGTAGGCCTCAATGAGAACTAGTGCGAAAACAAACACAGCAAACGTTAGATTTAGAATTATAGTTTTTTCTGTTTACCTCCCACCATTCTACTATCCCTTATTCGTAATTACCTAGCAAAGCATGACATATAGCTTTATTTTACTTACCAAGTGTATTTCTTTTTCTTTTTGCCACAACAAATACATATTTTCTAATTAAGCAAGGACATACATGCTATTTTGGTATTCTAATTCTAGCACTATATTAATATGACTCGTTCACAATTGTTAGTAGGTTAGTTTTGCAAATGGCAATTATTTTCCCACGTGTAAAATGTCTAAGTGCATTTTGTTGATTAATTTTGATGCATCATACCATTAGTTCATTTATTGTCATACAAAATTAATTTCAGAGGATACACAAACATTGTTGTCTCTCCTCTGCTCCATCAGTTACTTCCCTGAGTCTTAAACGTTTTCTCTGCTTATGTATATGCGTGTTTATAGTTCTTCCCTTGTTATATTGTTCTTTTCATTTTTCTTTAAAAACAATTTTTATTATTAATCAAGGCAACCATAGGGCATACAGAGAATCACAGTGCGCATACATAGAGACCGGTAAGCGTAAGATCTTGATACAAAAACATATGATAGGAAGCATTTGGTTTAAGGCAATTGATTGCAGTATGTGCCTATACGCACTCCCCCCTCCTCTACCCTCTCACTCAGAATCACTTTCACTGTCCATCGTCAGAGGGTCACACAAATATCCCCTGTATTCATTCCATGCATCCCAAAGCCGTACCCATTTCCGTGGACATTTTCGATTCAAATACACTGTTCGTTCAGCCAACATTGCGAAGTCAAGATACGAACACCAATCCTTGAGTGCCGGTACCACCGGGGATCCCCAGTATTTAGCTATATTTCTTTTTGCGTACATTATTCCTAACGTCATCCAGTCCTGGGAGGAGTGAGTGAGATCATTGGGTTCCCAGATATTTAATAGACAGCACCTAGGGTCCGGTACTATTGAGTCCTTAACCACCTGTGACATAGTACTCATTACCTTATTCCAGTAGTCTGCAATGCATGGGCAGTTCCAAATGGTGTGAAAGAACGTCCCTTCCTCCCCGGACCCTCACAAACAATATGTATGTTCGGCTCTCCCAATCGCGTGTAATGTAACTCTAGTGTAATATACCCGATGCAGTATTTTCAGTTGTACTAAGCGAAGTCTGGAAGGGATAGCAACCTCCCGAGGGAAAGAAAGCACAGTCTGCCACTCTGACTCGTCAAGCTCTCCCACCTCCTCAGTCCACTTGTCCTTTAATTTCAAAGTCGGGTCCGGCAGGTTATTAATGAGCTTACGATAAACGAATGAGGTCGCTTTTTTGGGCATGTTCTCTGTAAGAAGCCTGTCTTCTAGTGGGGTAGAGTCTGGAACCTCGTCCCCAGGCTGGATAAGTGATCCTAAGGCATGACGAATTTGCAGATATCTAAACCTTTCAGTGGGGGCCAGGTCATATTGTTCCGTAAGCTGTTCAAATGTTAATATGGCACCTCATTTCCAAAGGTCTCCCACTGTCGAAATACCGATCAGATCCCATGCCTGGAACCCCCTACTGTTACATAAGCGGCCTATTTGGCGCGATGACCAAAGTGGAGTCATTTGTATAATGACGTTTTTACATTTAAGGCGGGCCTGGGCCTCGTACCATAATTTAACTGTGTGGGCCGTAGGACCAAGCAAGGCCGAGGTGCCTCTTTTGTCATAGAGTGCAGCTAATACTCCCCCGATACCTAGGTCGTACCTATCAGCTTTGAACGCTGGCTCAGTCTGGGGCGCATGCAACCATTGATTAATGATCTTCAACTGGGCTGCCCAGTAGTATAGTTGGATATCGGGGAGAGCAACTCCGCCGTCATACTAGCCCCGAACTAACTTTTGTCAGGAATTGCGTGCCGGTTTATCTCCCCAGAGGAGACCTGAGACCAGCGTGTCTATGGATCTGAAATATGTTGGAGAGACAGAGAATGGGGTATTCTCGAGGATATAGAGCAGCCGAGGCAGTGTCTTCATTTTATATAGCGCCGCTTTCCCCAGGTGGGTCAAGGGCAAGGTATGCCAGTCATGTACATCAGTGCAAAAGCGCTCAAGAGGGGGTGCCAAGTTATGGCGGAAAAAGGCCTCTTGAGTAGGTGTCACCCAAATCCCCAAATATTTAATGGGCTCTACAATGATTATTAGTGGACAGTCTGCCGGAAGTTGTGGTGGGGGATCCTTGAGGACAAATAAAACAGACTTGGTCCAGTTAATAGTATACCCCGAGACCCGGCCAAAAATTTCAAAAATGTTAAGAAGAATTATAATTGAGCGCCTGGGCATGGTCAAATATAAGAGGATATCGTCCACGTATAGTGATATGCGGTCCTCCCACGTCGCGGTCCAACTGAGTCCCTTTATCATGGGGTCCCACCGGATCCATGCTGCCAGTGGTTCCAGAATCAAAGCAAAAAGCAAGGGGGATAAGGGGCACCCTTGACGTGTGCCGCGACCAAGCGGGAAGTTCCTACAGATATGGCCGTTAGCCACTACCTGAGCCAGTGGTTTAGTATAAAGCAGTTGTACCCATGCACAAAATTTGGGTCCAAAGCCACGATGCCGGAGGACAGCAAATAAATAAGGCCATTCAACCATGTCGAATGCCATTCGGGCATCCAGGTATAAAATTACCGCAGGCTCTTGGAGACTTGGGATCTGTGCCATCACCGCGTGGACTCGTCGCAGGTTAAGAGCTGTGTTTCTATTTGGCATAAAACCGGATTGATCCGGGTGGATCAATGTTTCAAGATGTGGGGTTATCCGGTTGCCAACCATTTTGGCTAAAATCTTGGCTTCCGCATTAAGTAAAAAGATCGGACGGTATGAGGTACACTCGTCCAGGGGTTTGCCAGGTTTCGGTATTGCAACAATTGTGGCAATTCGTAGATCTTGTGGCAATTCCCCCTTACCCAAACTATCTAAAAACATAGCTAAGAGGTGTGGGACTGTTAATTCAGATACTCGCTTATATAACTCAATAGGGATCCTGTTGGGCCCCATAGCCTTACCCGATTGCAGGGAGAGAACCGCAGCAGTGACTTCGTCCTTCGTAAAATCGGATTCTAAAAGTAAGGCGTCATCTTCCGATAGAGACAGCATTTTTATGTCTTTAATGTAGGTTTGCGCCTCTTCCGTCGTCAAGTGTGAAGTCGAGGTGTAAACTTGTTCATAATAGTCAGCTAAGGTGTCAACAATGTCTACTGGGGCGGAGACAACTACGCCCGTGGGGGTGCAGAGCTGTGCTATCGTCCTCTGAGCCCTCTCCTTCTGATCCAACCAGGCCAAAAGTTTCCCCGCCTTATCCCCTACTTCATAGATAGTGTGGTGTGTATGTTGGAGCCGCAGTCTAACTTGTTCCTGTTGATGCTCAGTAAGCTCGCATTGTTTGAGGCGTAGCTGCCGTGCCGTCTCTACCGTGGGGTCAGTGTCGTGCTGCAATTGCAGCCCGGCCAGCTTGGTTTCAATCATATCCAAATCACTTCTAGCTGCCCGCCTGTGTCCCGTTATCGAGGCAATAGCCTGCCCTCTCAATGCGGTCTTATAAGCTTCCCACAGGACGCCCGGCGAGCGTACGGAATCCGCATTTTCTTGAAAGTAGTGTTTCGTGACTGCAATAAGTTCCTTCCGAATTTTAGGGACCTGTAAATAGCCTGGAGAAATTGGAAAGATTCGTTTCCGAGCCTTGACGTAGGAGGTATATGTCATAGCAACCGGCGAATGGTCAGAGACGCCTCGCGGCCCTATCTCTGCCTCAGTCAAGTGAGGAAGGCTGTCTGCGGAGAGGAAAAAATAATCAATACGGGAGAGACTACCGTGACCTCCCGAGTGGAAAGTGCACCCACGGTCACCAGGATGTTTGTATCTCCACCCGTCCGTTAGGCCAAGTGCATCTAAAAAAACCACCCAGTCGGGATTTCCCCGATCCCTGCGACTTACATGGATGGCGATTCAGCGCAGCATTTAGAACCGCATTGAAGTCGCCTCACATAATGAGTTCTCCCTCCGGCAAGGTCAATAAAAATGCGCTAAGGGCAGGAAGCGCCACAGAATGGAGGGCCGGTGGGATGTATACTGACACTATGTTAAATATCTTCCCCTCCCATTGGCATGAGATAGCAGCAAATTGTCCCTGTGCGTCCCTCCAGACCTGTTGGATAACTAGTGGGAATCGTTTGCGAACCAATATGCCAACACCTCTGGACCCCGCAGAAAACTCTGAATGCGCCACCATTGTGTAGCCCCAACGGTCCATAGCTTTACATGCCGAGCCCACCAGATGTGTTTCTTGGAGCAGTGCTACAGCAGGTGCCTTTCGGCGTATGTATTGTGGTACCAATCCTCGTTTTAATTTTATCCCCCAACCCATGCACATTCCAGGTAAGTAAGGTCATAGGAGACACCGGGGCCAACAGGGGAACGCTAACGTCTGCAGCAGTGCACATTGTATCCGTTTCTTCCATCAGAATTAAGCCAGTATTGTAAACCTATCTCATCAGTATGCACCTCATAGATCACAGCAGTGAAATACAGCCCAAACCATAAACTAGTAACAGAACTGAAAAACCCTTCACACATCTTCACCATTAGTTTCATTAGCTTTACAGCGTCACAAGAAACAAGATCTCTGTCCCCTCCCCCAGGAACTCTCCTCTCACTCCTCCCCACCCCCCTCCCTGCTCCCCTGCCTGTGGATGTAGAACTACCCACCCCCCAACGTGGCCTGAACCCCCCCCCAACCATGCTAAAAACGCAGAGGGGAACTGAGCTCTCCATTCAATGGCATTATAAAATGACGTCTATAAGATACAGCCTTAACGCTACATTAGAACCTTACAAAACATCATAACATGTCTGAGTAATCGGTAAATAAAGCTCATTATAAACCCAGAGTCTTCTGAAACCTAGCATAGTCGCATAAGTCTGCGCTATTATTGGCATCTTCCCCCCACCTCCCCCCCAGTACTTGCGTGTGTCCTCGACGTCGGGGCCCCCAGTAGGTCAAGAGTTCATCTTATTCCTGCTCATTCAGACCGCTGGACCCCGCCGCAGTCTCCATAACTGTCCGGTCAGGACCATCATGACCCTCCGCTCTGTTCTCTCCCGCCGATTGCCGTTCCTGCCTCCGACCTTCATCCAGCCTTCCATCCAGTCCCAGGCTGCATCCGGTGAATCAAAGAACCATGGTTTACCTTCCCATTCCACTCTAAGTTGTGCCTGGACACGGGCAGTAAAATCGGGAAAGAAGGAGACTTCATAATTATCGATTTTGAGCGGGGGGCCGGTTCTTGAGGCCTGTAGGATACTGTCCCTATCCCGAAAGTTAAAGACCCTGGCTATCAAAGGTTGCGGCAGGGCTCCAGGCCTGGGCCTTCCGCCTGGTACCCGGTGGGCCCGTTCTATAGAGAAGTAAGCAGAGAGCGCCTTGGGTTTTAAGTGTTTCGTAATCAATTCCTCTACGTAAAGGTCCGCAGCCGGCAGTTCCGTTTTTTCCAGAACACCAAGGATTCTTATGTTATTTCGACGGGCCCATCCTTCATAGTCATCCAGCTGCTGTGCCATTCGAGGCTGCTTGTTCTCCATTTCGGACATTTGACGTTGAAGCTCGGAGGTATCATCCTGCAGTGCAGTCGTCGCTATTTTGAGCTCCTTCACTTTTTCATTCATCTGCTTAAAGTCAGCTCTGAGCAGGGAGACCTCTACCGAAACTGAGTCCATGGACGTGCGCATTCCTCCTATGGCAGCCAGGATGTCATGGAGCGTCGGCTATGGTTCCGAATGCGACGATGCCTCTGGGCCCCCCTTGTCCGCTTTCGGCGAGTCACCTTTATCGCCACCTTTAGTCGACGCAAATTTGGATAGTTGCGTCTGGGCAGTATTTCCCTTATGTAGCGCAGGATCCAATTCCGCCACTGCACCGCAGAGACCTCTGGCAGACCTCTAGAGCATTCTTGAGTCTATAGAAACAACCGTGTGAGGTCACACAATGCCCACCGGTGGCAACTGCTCCTCCAATTCGTCATCTGCATAAAGGACCACCCTGCGCCAGTACCAAAACTCCGGGTCTCCAGCCACAAGTCGCCGTTCTACACAGGGATCAATATATCAGGGGGCGAGGTCTCCCGTCGCAGACACTGGTGCTCACCTCCAAAGCCGGCAGCGCCCCGGGTACGTAGGGCCAAACAGGGGGGGGGGAGACGCACTCACGCCCTCTACGAGTCCTCCAAGGGCGTCCACTGACCACAGGATCACACAGGCAAATCGGGACAGACCCCCACAATCAGCAGCAGTACAGTAAGGGGGAGCCTCCTCCAGAGGGCATCTGCAGTCAGCAATTATGGGCCGGTGGGATCCCCTACCTCACACAGGGTCGGACCTGACCAGGCCCAAAAGTCTAGTTTCCAAGCGCAAGTAGTGCGTGGCACCACCCCGCGCCCAAGGAGCAAAAGCAATGTTCCAGCCTGTCAATAGGGTGCCTCCAGGCCCCCCCAGTCGGGTCCCCGCAACCCGAGGGCCCAGGGTCGCACCAAAGTCTTCACGCGCATTTTCTGCCACTCCTCTGCCAGTCGGCGGCTCCAGCTAGGCCGCAGGCCGGGGTCTCAATTTGGGTCCTGCCCCCAGGCCAACGCCCGCACCCTATGAATTCCCACAGTCACAGGAGACCAGCCCCTCCGCTTCAGGCCACGGGCAGGACTCAGGCAGGGAGGGGGGGGGGAGAAGTGTCGCGATGCAGAGTTCAAATCAGGTAGCCGCCTCAGCCCACCCGCGCCACAATCTTGTCCGTCCGTGGTCCAGGAACCAGTCAGGTCCCGGAATATCGCCCGAGGGCCCAGGGTCACACAAACGTCCCCTAGTGCGTGTTCCGCCGCTCCCCTGCCAGTCCACTGCTCCAGCTAGGCCACAAGCCGGGGCCTCAATTTGGGTCCCGCCCCCAGGCCGAGGCCCGCACTCTATGAATGCCTCCAGTCACGGGAGACCAGCCCCTATGCACGGCGGGGCGCCAGCGATTACCTCCTCCGCAACGTGGTGTGAATCTGCTTGAGGTCACGGGCGAAACTCAGCCGGGGGGGGGGGGGCGAAGCATCGCGATGCCGAATCCAATTCGGGGAGCCGCCTCAGTCCGTCCGCGTCACCATCTTCTTCCCTCTTCGGTCCTGGAGCCACTCGGATCCCAGAATAACACCCCGGGGGGGGGGGGGTGTTGTGCCCACAGAAACCAGTCTGCCGCCTCCACAGGGGTGCCAGGTTGGTGCTAAGGCTCTGTGGTGTGAATCGGAATGAAATTACAGGCTGCACAGGATTAAGTTGCCATGAACGAAGCGGAGCTCACTCAAGCTGCAGCCATTTCTCTCGGCTGCTAGCCACGCCCCCGTTCTTTTCATTTTTCATTTAAAAGGAGGGGGATATGTTATATCCTGCTTATGTTATCATATTTATACCTGGTTACCAATCTGCCTGCTGCTCAGCCAGTATGAGTGTTGGCAGTGGAATGTTGGTGTGACTGTGATTCTTGGAATGCTTGGGTGCCTGTGTGGCTGAGTGGTGACAGCTGGAAGATGGGCTGAGCTCCTGGTTGGGCTGGAGCTCAAGGAACACCAGGCTAATGGACATTTGTACATAATTACTATACTGCAACAATAAAGAAACATAGAAAAACGTATCTCGGCTACCTGCGGTAAGATACAACAGAGCCCTCCCCCCTCTTCTGCAGATTTTTAAAATACAGTGTATACTAATAGCCATTAATAAGTGTATTTTAATTCAAGTGGAGGAAAACAGGTTTTGCAGAAGAGTATTAGGGGTTCCCATTTACTCATCCAATTTTATTGCCCATAGTGAATTGAATATCCTGTATTTTGAGGATTACATATATGCCCGACCTTCACTATTATGGCTCCCACTATGGAGGAATACAGAAGTATGTCTCACCAAAGACATTATTCAAGACTGTCTCGTATGTGAAAAATGCAGGAGAATTTATTCCATGGCTGGTAACCATGGAGTCTCACCTACGGAAAGTAGGTTACCAACACTTATTTGAAAACCCGGAAGAATCTCCAATTGTTAGGAAAAAAGGAGCTCAAATAGCCATGAATATATCTCTCAATGCTGACAGATTGGCAACAAAGGTGTTAAAATCGAGTGTAGCAGCATATATGAATTTAGCAGTGGACAGATTACTGGCGATGTACTTAACAAAACATTTGGGGTGATGGGAGAGATGTTTGTTGTTTTGCTTCAGGGCTGACACTGTGAAATATATGCTATGCTTCCCTCTAGGATTTCAGGAAAATGTTGATTCCACCTTCTGCCCATGTAATGGGAGCTCAGGCAAATCGCTGCTACACTTTTTATTCTTTTGCGAATTTTACTCTATTTACACTAGAAGAATTGTACTTAATTTAAAGGTTTGCCACCAGTGACTATAGAGGAGTATACAGGATGTTGCTTCAACTCTCTGATGACAAGAGCATATTTCAGTGGGAATGTTCCGGAAAACTGTAGTTTGGGCATGTATGTCAATGAAGCAGTTATCTATAGTTGGTTTAAAGTACATGGTCATTAATTTTAATCATAATATTTCATATAGAATGTTCATTTTAAATTCTTTGTGGGATTTTAGAATGTATTTTTAAGGACACCTCCTTAGAAAAGAGCAAACTGAATTGTATACATGAGGGTAGCGTCAGGTTGTTTTAATCATTATCATGGAAGACCATCAAGTAGGTTTTTGTTTTTAGGTTCAAAGAAACTGTGCTGCTAAACTCAACATTCTCACAATTTACCAGTGGGAGCAGGCACTGTGAAATTAGATATTGTTTTAAAATGTTACCTTTTTACTATGCACTTTTATTGTTTCCCTTGTGTAAACCGAATAAAGATAATAAATGAAAATGAAGTGAATGAATCAGTCCAGATCTTGTGTGGTAAAGTCGAGCTGTGCGCGGTTCACGCAGCAGGACCCGGCAGGAGCAGGCTCTTTCCTCCGAGGAGCGCTGTCAGTTCCTTCCAGCGATCGGAGTTGTACCCGCTCTGCAAACATGCGGTAAGTCACTCTTCCCCTAATAGGTGAGGGGAATTCTCTAGCCCCCAACTGGAGCCCCAGCGAGGGTGTGACATCTGCAGCGTCCTTGTGGTTCGCTGGGAATCAGTCAGTTGCAGATCACAGTGTGCTTGCTTGACCCGCCGGTCACAGCAGTAATTCACGCAAGACCTGAACTGTGCACATGGTCACAGTGGTTCTGGCAACCTCTCTTGGCATATGGAGTTGCCACGTTACTCATGATCTGGGCACTGACTCTTCCGAAGCAAGCAACCTCACTATGGTGGCCCCTCCTGGCATATGGGGTCTTTGATTTCTGCAGACTCAAGTCTCAAGCTCCAGACCCAAATAAGTTCAACAGTGGGCCCCTCAGGCATGTGGGGTCACGATGGAGAGGCGGTGCTGCGCACAAGCAAAGAGGCGGTGCTGCACACGAGCAAAGACACAATCAGTGTACAACCAATCTCCTTCTACCTCGGTCATGTAGTCTTCTTGGTAGGGCTCCCCACTGGACCTCACTCCTTTCAGCACTCTCCTCTTCCACACAGGGCACACTGGTCTTAGCAAGCAGGCAGGTACTGGTGCTCCAGGTCAGGTGTTCTTGGTTTTTCTCACCAAGCAAGGTGACTAGCAGGCCATGGCCCCCAGTCCTGGCCAAAGACAGAAGTCTGGCAAAACTTCCCCTTCTCAGACCCTGCCTGGCTGCTTGGTAATTGACAAATGTTGGAGTTGCAACCTCCCCTTCTTATAAACCTTTTCCAGACATAAAATATAATTTAGGTTCTGAGTCTTTGAAGTTTTATGTTGGGGTTGTGCTTCTTTTAAAACATACATTTCTCTTTTTCTCCTTTCCTTCTAAAAGATGTCTGTCACAGCAGGCAAGACTCCGGAGCTGGTTGACCCACAACACATTTCACGAGAGTAACCAGAGATCACATGTGGTTGTCAGCCACAGTGATATGTGCACGAAAAACATAATCACAGGCTCCCAGGTCTACTCTTTATGATTCCCTTGTCAGTCCTATCTCTTTTCCTGAGCTATGTTGAGGTGTCTTCCTTGTTAACTTTCACTGAATCAAAGAGGAACCTTTTGAAGTGTAAAGGCAAGGTCCCTTCCTCCAGCTCACGTGGATGCAGAAATACAAAAATCTGGCTGGGGAGGCAGGGGTGCACTCTTTAACCATGCAGAACACCTTTACATCCTAACAGAGACATAGAATCTTTTTCTTGTTCATCAAAAACTCATCAGCTCATCAATGTGCGTATCCTCCATAAGCATGCACAAGAGATATCGGAGTTGATTACCAATTTAAATCCTGATTTACTCTTTCTTACAGAGACTTGGTTGTCTGTCTCTACCAATCCTTTTATCACAGTTGCTGTTCCCAACAATTATTTAATCAGAGTAGGTTAGGGAGGCGGTGGTGTGGCCATCATTTTCAAAGCCTCATATCAACGCTATACCTTTCCTTAAGAGAAACTTAGCCAAGCAGAAGGCTTAGGTATTTTCTTAAAAATTACCCCCAACTTTTCTCCTTTTCGGGTGTGCCTATTTCTCGCCCTCCCGGAGCATTGTTGGAGGTGCGTCAGCCCCCTAATGTTTAAACTTTGCCAACTTTTCAGTTGTAGGTGATTTTAATTTGCATACGGAAGACCCTAATGATGCCTGTAGATACAATAGCAGCATTCAACTTGCGTCAACGTATTACTTCTCCCACTCACAATGTGGGTCATAATATTGATTTGGTGTTTTTCGAATATAGACCTGATGGTAGTTCGGAACTCGGACCCAGTGGTCTGCAGACCACTATCTGAGTCCCTTAGACGTTTTTATTAAAGGAAAAAAAATGACTACACAAGTCTTGCCTAGGATAGCCCATGGTTGGAATACAAATTCCAAACTCGTTTTTTCCTTGGTCTTTCACCTGATCCACACGTTCAGGAAGCCTGGTTGTCTATTCATAAATGCCTTACTGATATTGCTGATCAAGCTGCACCCTTGCAAACTATTCATTCTCCCTGAAGAAGACCATCAGCACCATGGTTGTCCCCTTTTCTTGCACAAGAAAAGTGACACTGTTAACAGTTTGAACGCTGCTGGCGGGCTGGATTCTCTGCAGAAGCCAAAGTGATCTATAAATCAGATTTAAAAGAATAATGTAAAAAATATTAGCTGGCTCCAGTAGACATTTTTGCTTATAGAATTAGACAGGCTGATAATTCAATGCATGAAACATTAAAAAATATAAATCAATTTCTTCATCCAAAAGCCTGTCACGTTAAGATGCATGCTACTCAGAAATTCTGCAACCTGCTAGCCACGTTCGTTGTTGATAACAAATAGAATATCCAGGGTTCCATTGCCAATTCCTAGGTGCTTCCTTCCTTGACAGGGGTGGCCCTTAAACTCAACTCTACTTGCACCTTACTTAAATTTGACCGAATTTCAGTTGATGAATCGCCTATGGCAATGCTCCAGTGTATTTCGGGCTGTCCATTTGATCCCTACCCCGCTGTTATACTTTTACATGCTACTAAATTGATCAACCCGTGGATTAAAGATGTTTTTAATTCTTTGCCTGCCTCAGGGTAGGTTACTAGAGGTTGGAAACAGGAAGCGGTCATTCTTTTACTGAAAAAACCTATGGCTGGTCCGACCAAGTCGGAAAATATTCGGCATATTACTGTACGGCCAGCAGCAGCTAAGGTGCTGGAGAAATTGGGCAATTGCCAACTTAATTCTTACTTGGCAGCAAATAATTGACTCCATCCATCATGGTCGGGTTTCCGCTCAAATTTTAGTAGGGCAACAGCCTTAGTGGAAATAATCCCGCCTCGATCAGGGTCAGATGGTTGCCCTTATCCGGTTAGATCTGTCAGCAGCTTTAGACACTTTTTCTCGCCAGATATTACTAACCAGACTAGCTGACCTGGGTATTGATGGCACAGCACTTCAGTGGCTGCAATCATTTTGATCAGATATAGAACAGTTGGTATGTTTGTAGTCATTCCGTTCAGCACCTATAACATTGAAACCACGCTGCAAAACAGCATCCAGCTAAAATTGAGATGACGTAAAGCAAAAGTACTTAGAGATAAGTGTAAGTGAATGACATGCCTGCAACAGTATATGTCACCTTGAAATCCTGAAAACAGCCCAAAAGGCAGTGCAGCTTGCAATCCAGAGGACCATTCAATGGTTCTAGTGTAGAGTCCAAGTGACAGACTTCTGCTGCAACATCTCCTCCGGTCCATCAATTGTGTGTCTTTTGCTTCCTTGCCTTAAGTGCGCCAGGTATGCCCAGGCGTGGGTCTCAGGCTCACTGTGCCACTGTATTCAAGTTATCCTGGCTGAAGAAGGGTGAACCCCTGAAACCGGTCCTAGGATGCTTGTCTCCGGTCCAGGGAGGACCTGGCTTAGCAATTCGGGCTGGACTGTTCCCATGAGGTACAGAGTCAAGACTGATTTGCATATGGCCAGGTCTAAACGGGCTGGCATGGTGAGAAAAAGAAAGAGTCAGTGGCGGCTGGTGACATTCGAAATTAGTGGGGCGTAAAAGTTCAGGATGAGTGACACCAATTTTGTATTGTGTCTCTATCAATAAGCTGGTGTCTGATGCACACTGGAGCAGCTTTACGCTTGCCCGACCTGCTATCCCACTCATAACTGCCCCTGTGGGTCACGCTGCTTGAGGCTTGGACCACAACAAGCACGGGTCTCTGGGTGGAGGGAGGCTGGCGCAAAGCTGAAAACCCCCAACCTTCCCGTGCCCAGTCCACCTGGCATCTCGCCTTACAGGTGGCGAGGGTGGAGCTAATGAAGACGTGGTTGGGGGCCACCCCAGGAAAAGGTTCTTCTCGAGGGAGAAAGAAGATGAGGCCGAGCCCCCCACGTCCCTCCCCGTGCCACGGCCCCCGGGCATTTGGACAATCCCCACTTCAATGTTGACGTTTTGACCTACAGGTTAATTTGCCTGGGTTTGCTCAGGACAAAGTCTGTCTGACAAAGGTACCTCAGTGGTGTATATTCTGCACCTATAGAGGTCTCTAAACTGCCTCAACAACGGCTACTTCACCCTGGAGCCACCAACTTTCATCATGGACGCCAGTAAATATGAGCTCGGTACCAGACTTCTCCGGCACTCGCACTGCACTTTTCTATGTTTTATTCCTTTTAAGTCTTGCCTGCACATTGCTTTAGCTGTTGTCTTCACACTCCATGAGGATGTATCCTAGTACAGAAAAAGGCTTTCAGCCATTGGCTACTGTCGTTCATCTACTTTTATGCATTTTTCTCTGTTTGTGATTGATGGGACAGTGAACACAAGTATTTCATAAACACATTTCCGTTACGTTTTTATTTTTTTTTGCTTTGGCCTGGGCTCTGTGCACACCTTCCCTCCTCCAACTTGTCTCTTGCTCTCGAATGTTTTTCTCGCACTCACGGATTCAAACTGCGTCTCTACTTTTGAGCTGTTGTGCTCACTATATGTCATATACTAATAAAACACCCGTGGAGGGGTCACGTGACTGGCCAAGGCAAGAGGGTGAACTTTGTACACGCCATGCGACGTCGACGATAAATAATAATAAAATATAATAAAACTTACCTTGGCTTCAGTTCCCGCTTTTCTCCCGAGACTGCAGACTCCCGCCGTCCTGGATTTTGAATTCCTCTGACGTCTGGTCTGGGCTCTCCTCTCGTGAACAGGATCAGGAAGGCTGCAGGCAGCCTCCCTCCCCTCCAAAGGCAGCCAGCGCTGGCATTGGTTCGGCCGGCTGCCCCAACCACGTCATTTCTCTCTGTATGCTGCAGCATACAGAGAGACAGGGAGAGTGGGAGGTGTCTAGAGGGCAGGGGGGAGCGGCTTTCCCATTGTTCTTAATACTGTCTGTTTGGCAGCCTCTCAGGTTGCCCAAACAGACTGTATTAACAACAATGAGCAAGCCGCTCCCCCCTGCCCTCGAGTAACCCCGCCCACTCGAACTTCTGCTTTCTCGCCGTGCGAGAAGGCAGAAACAAATGGTAGTTATTACGGTAATAACTACCATTTGTTTCTGCCTTCTCGCACGGCGAGAAAGCAGTGGGGCGGCGCCCAAACGCCCCCATGGACGAGCCGCCACTGGAAAGAGTGATGGATTTAACCCAGATCTCTTGACTGGGGGTAAATATTTTGATTTGTTCTGCATTCCGTCCATCAATTGTGTGTCTTTTACATCTCCTCCGGTGGCAATAAATAAGAATATGATATGCAAATAGAACTTGGCCTCCCCATGAAATTATGTCTGAATTATCATTTCACCACTACCTCAACAATAAAGTAAAAGAACCCTCCAAAAAGCATTCTTATACTATGCGATATTTGGGAAAGCTGCTGTTTTCCATCAACCGTAATGAGAGTAGCAGGCCATATTTCAATATGGCAGCTGCAGCTGTGCGAGGCTGAGGAGAGATATTATGGTACCTAAAAATACCTGAAAAGCAATAACAGCCTCCGAGAAACAGACACAGGAACTCAACAGACACTCAACAGCTGCGCCCTGCTTTCAACATCTGAATCACCACGCAGACCAGGAGTTAAGCATCCATCTTCATGTGTGCACAAGCACCATGACTTTTTATATATTGTGTAACCCACGAGCATACCTAGGAGCAACCAGTCTTTAGAAGTTGTATGAGAGCTTTATATTGATTTCTAAAGCAGAGCTCTAATTGAATGCTTGATGCTGACATTGTTTGATCTGTGGATCACAGATGTGAACCCAGTAGTGGCTGCTGTGGGAAAAAAGCGGGAGGGGGGCAGTGCAGGGGACGAAAGTAACAAAAGAAATGAAAAAACACTTACCTGCTGGCCACCAACAAGGTCCTCTTCTGCTCCTCTCGACTCCCTCCACCAATGCAGATGCTGCTTTCATGCTGGTAACACCCAGCTTGAGAGCAGTGCCAGGATTGGTCTGAGCGGCCTGGTTTGATGCTCAGAGAGGTGTTGGGAGCCTGTGCCTATCTCCACCCGGTTGTGCAACACAGCTCGGAAGGAGAGTCCTAAATGTGCATGATGCTTTGGCCACCCTAAAATGAAAGGCCAAATTGGCATGTGCATTTGCAGCAGTGTCACAACTGCTGCTGTCACCGAGGATGGAACAGCCCAGCCCCACCGTGGACTTTGCTCAGCAAGGAAACATAAAATGATAATAACATGTTTTATTATCATTTTATCTTGCCTTTTTTCACAGTGGAGAGCAGTGGGGTGACGCTCCTCCGCCTCAATGGAGAAGCCGCCACTGTGTGACACTGTGTGACACTCAGCAAGGCAAATGCAGCATTAAGACACTGATTATGATCTTGGCCAGTTAAGGAGGTGAAAAAGACTGCGATAGTAATATCATTGCTGACAGTCCTCAAAACTGGGAAAGAAACAGTGGTAATCCTGTCACCACTCCTGTTTGCAAAATCTTTCTTTAGGAGCAAAGCACTGCTGTAGACATCTCCAAAAATGTCTGAGCTAGGTGTGGCATTCCCAGTATTGTTACTGCTTTTTCCATCAGTTACCAGAGTTGTTTGTAATTGTCTGATAACAAGATTCACAGATATTTTTTCTGCTCATCAAAGTTACCTTCATGAACATTATGGGAGCCTCAACTGGGAAGTAGTAACACCTGTAATTCAGTTGCAGTTTATTTATTAAAGCGCACAGTTAATTAAAACCATTGCCTACATAAAACCATTTAAGAAAAATCTTTTGAGGCGGAAGACAAAAGCAATTATACAAAATATTAAAAAGCAATTAAATGAAGAAATAGTGCAAGATATTACAAATGTAAAGGGCTTATTGTGATAAATTGTCCGTAGGATAAAAATGCATCAATCAAACATAAGCTGCTAGTAAGTGCTAAAGTGGTGGTGCAACACATAGTCGACAAAGTTCCATTGCGCCTGTTCGCTTCCAAGGTGCAGATGCAGAAGTGATGGTAGGCAGCCCAGGCGATATCTGAGGGATGATGTTTTGATCTGGGGTTTCCAAGCGTGCTGCCTAAGTGCACATGCAACCTTCTCTACTAGCAGCGAGCATGTTTTGACGGTCTTGTTTTCTGAGGCTTTAACTTGGGGAAAAGCTGGAGATTTCCTGCCATTGGTCTGCTAGGCCAAGGGCTGCTAGAGATTTCAGGAGACAGTCACTACCCAGGCAGTGGTCCCTGCTGGTGATTTCTGTCTAGAAATAGTAATTCAGGGTCCCACTGTTGGCCTGTTTTAGCTTGTAGTAGAGTTTGATGACGGCCCCTTGCCTTGCTATTGATTGCTTAACTAGGCCAAACTCAAGATGCAGCTGGGGACCAGTGTCCCAGCATAGAGAAGACTGACTTAAAGAGTTTGGTGATGGCGTTATCCAAGTAAACAGCATCTCTTCCCCTCATGGCTTCACTTCCGTAGGCGATGGTTGGAACCAGTTTAGCCTGGATTATTTTCAGAAGAAGGATATGCGTCGAAGGCGCTATGCTTTTATGCACTTGAAGGCTACCGTGAGAGCTACTGATTTCTGGCGCATAAGCTCCAGATGCTGTTTGAAGGAGTTGTGTCTGTCGAGAAGCATGCCTAAGTACTTGTACTCTCTTACTTACCTCCACTAAACTGTCCATACCCAGGGGCCACTGGTGGAGGCTACTTGCATGTTTTCAAAGAGTCATTATTTTGGACTTCTTTAGATTTTTTTCTATTGCGTTGGCAATGGAATATGAGGCTGCAGCACATAGAAGACTTTGAAGACCGATTTTGTGTTTGGCTGCGTAGAACTTAGTTGTCAGTGTACATCACACATGGTAGCAGAATCTTTCCCAGTTTAGGTGGGTGCGAGGTAACCTGGGCTAAGCTTGTGGGCAGGTCAGCTCAGATGAGAGTGGGGGGTAGCATGCACCCTTGCTGCAGCCCTTGATGGGTTGGGATCTTCCTCTATAGGTGGGTACCGTCACCTAGCTTGATTCTGACCCAAGTGTCCATATGAAAAAGGATCAGGGCTTTCAGAAATTGATCATGCATATTTCACTTGGCCAAATTGGGCCAAAGCTTTCCTCTGTCTACTCGGTCAAAAGCAACCTTGTAGTCTATAAAGGAAAGATAAAGGGACTGCTTGGTTGCCTTGGATTGGTCGAACAGCAAAGATATAGCCAGTAAATTTGGTATTGTTCTCACTCATTTGGCAAACTCTGTTTGATTGATCTGGATAAGGTTCTTCTCGGTGGCCCTTGACACTAGATCCTCAAGGAGACAGCCAGCAAAGTATTTAGATTCCACTTCCAGGAATTCTATAGCACGTCTTATAAGACAGTAGTTCACGGGGTCTGAATTGATCCCCCCTTTGTAGATTGGAGTAAGAGTGGAGCCTTTCCATGAGAAGGGATAAGTGTTTGAGAAGATTAAGCTCTTGTATACAAACTACAGGAGTCTTGCCCAGAACGGTTTGCCTTCTTTAAAAAAAAATAGCTGCTGGAAAGCCATTTGGGTCTGGTGCATCTTCTCTATGGCTATTTGAGTTTGCAATGCCTCTAATCTCAGCCAGTACCATATTCCAGACCATGCAAAATATAGATACTAAAGATGTTTCTCTTCTCCTTTTCCTTATACCCTTTAGTGGCACTTGGAGCTTTTGTAAGATTTTAAAATCCATATTGGAATTCAAGCCACAGATATTGCCACCACATGTTAGCGCGCTGCAATGAATCAATTTGAGGTAGAACCAAGGTTCTACATTTTTATTTGAGATGCTGTAGGAAGTAGACACCGGTTTCCGAAGGCCTGTGGACCTTTCTGAAATTTGAACACTGTTCAAACTGCAGAATTTCGCAGGACCTGTATATTTTTTAACTTAGCCCTCGCTGTTCAAGCCCTCAGACAATTACTAAACCTAGCTATGAATTAATGCCACTGTTAATCTCTTTGTTTGGGAGAAACTGTTTTTTCACAGCATGTTTAAATGGTATAATCACAGTATTGTATTGTATTGTAATTGCATTCATTTAGTGCTTACTACCCCTGACGAGGCGTCGAAGCGCTTTTTCGCTGATTAGCATGCTACTCCGGAACCCACAAAGGATTAGTGTTGAATTAGTATAGTGAAATATGAAAGTAATTTGAGTGGTGGATAGGTTAGTCAGTTATTTGGATTCAGAAGGATAGTGGAGGTATAGAAGAGGGAAAAAAGGTTTGCATTTATATAGAGCTTGTTTCCCCTGATGGGGTGTTGAAGCGCTTTTTTCGGCAAGTAGCACGCAACTCCGGAACCCATAAAGGATTAGTGGTGAATTAGTAAAGTGAAATATGAAAGTAATTTGAGTGGTGGATATTAATACGTTATTTGGATTGAGAAGGATAGCGGAGGGATAGAAGAGGGAAAAAGGTCTGCATTTATATAGCGCTTGTTACCCCTGATGGGGTGTTGAAGGACTTTTTGGCGAGTAGTAGACTACTCCAGAACTCATTAAAGGATTAGGGTTGAATTAGTATAGTGAAATATGAAAGTAATTAGAGTGGTGGATATGTTAGTCAGTTATTTGGATTGTGAAGGGTAGCAGAGGGATAGAAGAGGGACAAAGGTTTGCATATATATATATAGCGCTTGTTACCCCTGATGGGGTGTTGGAGCGCTTTTTTGGCGAGTAGCACGCTATTCAAGAACCCATAAAGGATCAGTTCTGAATTAGTATAGTGAAATATGAAAGTAATTTGAGAGGTGGATATTAGTCAGTTATTTGGATTGAGAAGGATAGTGGAGGGATAGAAGAGGGAAAAAGGTCTGCATTTATATAGTGCTTGCTACCCCTAAAGGAGGTGTTGAAGCGCTTTTTTGAGTGAGTAACACGCTACTCTGGAACCCATAAAGGATTAGCGGTGAATTAGTATAGTGAAATATGAAATTTGAGAAGTGGACATGTTAGTCTGTTATTTTGATTGAAAAGGATAGTGGAGGGATAGAAGAGTCAAGAATGTAGACTCTTTTTCTTTTATATCATAGCAGTAGTGGGAGGCTTGGTAGGAGTAAAAAGGGACGTGGAGGGGAAGAGTCAGAGAAAAGAGTTTAGAAAGGCTTGTTTTGGAGGATCAGTATAGTAAAAGTGATATAATAGCAACATTCTTGTATTCTTTTCCTTGGCACTGACAACAATCAGATATTTGCTAACTTGAAAGAAGTGCTGCATGCTAAATTGATTTTAAAACTGAAATCAGATCTCTTGGAGTCTTGGAGACATTCAGAATTACATATCTATAATATATTCAAGTGTTTACTTTCTTAATACGTATCTCCAAGATCATCTTTTTCCCTTTTAGCAGTGTAATTCTGGATTTCTAAATCAAGATGTGATAAGAGCTGCTGAAGTGACTGACAAGAAGTGGTGATAGGCATGTTCACTGCAGCCTCCATATTCGACATCCTCTGGCTTCATCATACCCAAACATAACACCACTCATGATTTCCTACCCTAGCAAAATTATTTCAGCCAGGGGGTAGATACATCAGACTGCCCTGCATTCCTCCTCGTCCTTTCCAAAAGAAAAGCGTAATGTGATCAAGGGGTTTGACTGCTGCTAGCAAATGTAGAAGAATGAGTAAAGCTGGGCACTTTTGTCCATCATTCAAAGACAGTGTTTTGACTGTCCATCAGTGCTGTCTCAGATCATTAACAAAACATGACGTGCATTAGTAAAAAGAACGTTCACCGAAGGGCATCTTGGCGCTGAATAACAGATGTTTATTGTTAGCTGGTATGTGCGCAGTGATGGCGGAGCTGCGAGTGAGTAAAGGAGGCTGCTAAGAAAGTCAGAACGCGGCTCCTTTACCACTACTCTTGCCGAGCCTCGGTGTACCCAGGGGTGCCATGACTGAATTTATTTTTTTGTACGGTGTGATGGCACCTACTATTTTTGCGATGCATAGATTGTGAGTTATTATGTACTTTCTTATATTCACCAGGTGTCACCCCTTCAATGCAGGTGGTACACGTTATAACATGGACAAGGAACTCTAAAGTACATAATGGTCTACTATCTTATTTTAGGTAAGATACAGTGGAACATTCTGCGTCTTTCCCGGTTTTAACAGTTGGCCAATATACTAGCTGGCCTTCCAGACTAATCATTTTGTGGATGGGGGATGTCATCTACCCTGCACTTTAGTGTCACAAAAACTGTGTTTCTCTCTTGCCACGGAATGAGGGTATTCCTTTTTAAAAAAAAAAAATTCAGCACTCCTGTAACTGACATTCTGCCAACTGGAGAAGGGAACCACCTTTTTTTATGGGTGTTTTTTCGCTATTTGGTTAATGACATAAACAGAATGAAGATTACTGCACCTTTTCTATATTTAGGTGCAAGTTTTCACTTGTTTTTCTAATTTTGATTTATTTTTGGCGCTAGTTTGTGGTGTCTTTCCTCCTTGTGAGCATATGGGTACAAGTTCAATATTTGTACTGTCACCAGCTCACATACTGCCTTTTTATCCTTTTTTAATTGTACATATGGATATTGTTATGTGATCCATAATTTTAACTGGAGATTCAATGTTACTTGCAGCCTTGAGAAAGTCCTTTCGGGCGAAACACGTGTTGGCTGCCTGTTTCGGATGTTTTGGAAATCGTGCTTGATATGGAATAAAAGACATACAAAGAAAAATCAAGACCGTTTTATGGACTTCTCGTTTGATACTTGAGTGGCTAAAGCCAGTTGTACTGTTTAGGACTTTTTTGTGTGCCTCGCCATTTGTGTAGCTAACTGTGCAAAGTAACTAGGCTAGGCAACAGGTTTCTAGTAAAGCCACCAGGTTTCCCACTGGGGGTTTCGGCACAGCACTACATGCTCAACACAAGGCGGGGAGTCAACACCCGGCTGAGGGTCGCTGGGGGGAGCCGAGAAAGATTGAAAGAAAAGTAAATACCTAAGCCTTAGAAAATCGGCTTAAGCTTCAAAGAAGAAGAATGCGGAAAAAATGCATAGTCACTCCAAAGCTCAATGCACTACAGTCAGTCTAGATACAACAGTTTTGGATCGAAGGTTTAAAAAGCTTGTGGGGTAGGCCACAGACTGTATTAACTGCACAACCTTGCTCCATGAATATCTGATAATGCCTCTTAATCCACTCAATCATGATCAGGAAGGAGGGACAAACTCTGCAGAACGCTCTGAGGTTGAGGATATGGAGTTAAATATCAGTCACACCTCAGCTGTAAACAGTGTGGTCATTGGAGCAGACTCTCCTACACAGCTTCTAGGGGGATCTCCATGGACCCTACCCTGGGTCAGGAGGTCGGTCTTCTAAAAATTAAGGAATATGTAATGTAATGTAATGTAATGATGTCTTGTAAAGCGCATGAATCACCCCACATGGGGTATCTCCGCGCTGTAGACCGCTGGGGAACCTGTCCTGGCTTTCCCTGTGAGATGGACCCTACAGGGTATCTCCAGGGTGAAACCAGGCATCCCCGGCGTATGTGGGGGGCCGTTGTGGAGATGAGGCAAGCTAATGCCCAGAGTTGCCGAGTGTGATCCCTGGTTAGAGTAGGCACCGAGGCGAGAATTATTGAGTCCGCTGACCCTGGTCCACGACCCTGCCGCGTCGGGAATTGAACCCTGGTCCCGGGCCGTCCTCTGCTTCTGGGTCTGCCGCCTCTAACCAGTGAGCCACACCACTCCACAATATCCTTTGTTCAGTAAATCTAAATCTGCCAGGAGCTCAGAGGAAGAAGTGTCAGAGAACTTTCAGTTTGCCGCCCCACTTCCTTCGCCTCCAACGCCAGCTGCTTCATCTGGTAGTGTTCCTGATACATCAAAATCATCAGTTCCTGTTGCACAGAAGTCTTTGACTTTGTCTCAACCTTCTGAACAGGCTGAATCAGGAGGTGAAAAGGCGCACATGGTGTTATTTCCAGAAGACCAAATGAAGGCACGCCACAGGGAGACACACCACTGATTACGCAATGGGAGACAAAAAGTATGCTTACTTCTATACTTGAAGAGATAAGGGATCTTAAAATCTCCCAAACCGCAGAAAAATCTGCTTTACATGCCAGACTTTCCAAAGTCAAGGACACCATGGCCCAGATCCCAGAGAGGTTGAAAGACGCGGAGACCAGGATCTCACAGCTTGAGGACCAGGTTACTCAGATACAGCAAAAAGTGGACACATTTCAAAAGCAAAAATCTATGGTAGAGAACAAACTCGAGGAGTTGGAAAATCATTCTTGATGTGCAAATCTCCGCAATGTGGGGGTCCCATAGGGACGGGAGGGTCAACATGGGCTTCAGTGGGAGGACTCATTTATAAAAACACACATTCTTACCGAATTCTATGGGGACCTGATGTTAACGAGAGCCCACAGTGTGCAGGCATACCAGTCCTCCAACTCAAAATTTCCTTGCACAGTACTTGTAAACTGTGATGATTATAATATTAAAGAGAAAGTCTTAACCAAGGCAACTCAACAGAGACATTTTACTACACCGGATGTTTCTCTGTATTGCATATTCACTGATATGTCGGCCTCTTGATCAAATTGGTGGATAGAATTTTTCCCAAAATGCTTTACTTGTTTAAAGCTCAGGGCGCTCAGGCAATGATTGCGCAGTAATCCAAATTGAAGGTGCTGGTAAAAGGGCAATTTAATCTATTTTGGGATGTTTCTGAGGCACAGGAGCTACTTCACCAGATCTCTAATAAGTCTTAATAAGTCTTTAGGTTTAGCGGGAGGGGTCAGAGGAGACGGGCAGTTGGGTCCAGGCACAATGTCATGGTGCCAGATAAGTTTGGGTGGAAGGAGCTTGTCAGGTGTGAGTGGGAAGGTGACTCAGGATGGGAGGGGGCAGCAGGGGTGTGGGGGTGGGATTGTTAGGTGATCGTTGGTGGTTCGGGGGGGGTCGAGGGAGGTATGATGGTGGTTGAAGGTAAAAGGGTGGCTAAAAAGTGATCCTAATCTGCGATGGATTTTACATGCATAAACTTTATAAATCTGGAATGTTAACATTACCAGATGGGAGGCACAACCACCGAGCTGATTTGGTGGTTGTCCCACTGCAGGTTATTTTTAAAGGGTATATTGGAGATATAGAGAAGATATACAGTCCTAGTAATTCAGACTGGAAGCTCAGGATGATAATCACTAAAAGCAGAGATGTTGGAATTAGCCTGGTAGTTCAGGATCGTATATCTCCTTCTCAAAGAAGACCACTGGTTGATGCAATATAATTTGGGATAGGTCAAATCGTATGGTTCCTTGGCACACTAAGTTCTTGACCACCTTTGGTGGCCCCTAGTCTGTACCAATGGTCTCACTAGGAAAGGAAAGTCAAGATAATAATGAATAATATCTTGAAGGTTGGTTCCCTAATTGTTACTAGCCCTAACAATTTTAAAAAACTGCATTTAATCGAATCTTGGATCACACCGGAGAACCTGTCTGTAATTTTACTCCCCGAAACACATATTCCAGTAGGAAAACTGTCTGAATCCTCAATGTTTCAGACCTGGGCAGGTTATAGAGACTTCTCCTCCGCCCAGGGGGCATACCGGGATACCGCAATGTTTTGTCTAAGAGGCTAGGTGTCCAAGTAGTTGATTCCACTTGTGACAAATGTGGTCAGTGGTGCTGGGTGAGCTGCCTAGTGTGGACTAGGTACCTCACATCTGTAAGTCTGTATGCCCCAGTAGATGTTAATGTCATGCCCTTTGAGGAGCTATTTCCATCATGATTACAAATTCCATGTGAAGTTGTGATGGGAGGTTATTATGTTTTTCAGAATCCAAGAATTGACTCTTCAGTAAATCTAGAGGCAGTTAAAACCTAAAACCTTGACCTTACAAAACTATCAAAAAACACTTAGATTGATTGATCCCTGGAGGGCCGCCTTCACTAAAAAGATTGCATACACCTGTCTTTCTGGACAATTTCGTAGCTCTTCCAGAATAGATTTTTTTCTACTTTCAAAGGCTCTGGTTTTTAAAGATCAATGGGTTTTACCTAATTTTTTTTAGACCACACAATGGTCTTCCTAGAGATATTGGTGGGGGAAACCTTGGGACACCCCAGATGTTGGGTTTTTAATATACTATATTTACAGGAGGAAGGGTGGGTTCAGATCTGTAAAGTAGAGATAAAGGAATTTTTGCTAAGGATTCATGGGTCTGCTTCCCCAAGTATAGTATGGGACTCCTTAAAAGCAGAATATCAGGGGGCTGGTGATCAGTAAGGACGCAAAGAAAATTAAAAAGGATAAATCACAAAAACAAATTTTAGAAAGAAATAATCAGCATAGTTACGAAAAGATTTTAAGAAATTTGTCTAAGTTCAATAAGAGAGAACTAGATAGAACTAAACAGGCATTAAGTGAGGCATATTATACAAAATGTGAAGTTTTAATTGCACGTACATGCAAAATGTTTACGAGGAGAGTAATTTCACTGGGAGATTTTTAGCCTGGCAGGCCCGTGAACGAGCTGCCAATAATCGGATAGATGCTCTGAAATGTCCGGTCTCTGAAACGAGGTGTAAAGGAACCGCACAAAGTGAGGGAAATTATGGTGGACCATTATACATGGATCTATACCCAAAACCAACCAGTAGATAAAGATTTCCTTGCAAAGCGGACCGCAATATTACCATGTTTTCCGAGGAGGAGGGGGAAAATATCACTCAACCCTTCTCTAAAGAAGAATTGGTTGAGGTAACTAAGAATCGCCCAAACTGTAAAGCCTGTGTGCCAGATGGTTTTCAGCAGAAGTTTAAAAAAAAATCCTAGATGTTTTAGTCGATTACTTTCTACTTGTCGCCAACACAATGTTAGAGGGTGGCCCTATATTGGCATAATTTCATAGGGGGAATGTTGTGAGTTTTCAAAAAAAGTGGAAAGATGGTGAAGACCCAAACTCATATTGCCCAATTACATGGTTAAACGTGGTTTATACACTAATTATCAGGCTCGGCTTCAGACTTCCTCAGGGCTGTGTTGAGAGTCCAATACCCGTCCCTACCGAACTACCTCAGAGTCCAATATACATTGAAACGAACAACCGAGATAGTACAGCGGGCGCGGGAAAGGAAGGGGACAGCAGGGAGGGAGATCTGTAACAACAAAGAACAAGAGTTTAGAACACCCTATCTCCCCCAATCTAAGCAGTTGTTTTCTACAATAAATGTCCCTTAACCAAAACACCCCACTGTGGCTAAGCAATACCTGTAAAGGAAAATACACAAAGATCAAATCCAAATGGAGACAGAGGTTGGAGGAGGTATGAGGAACTGTACCCAGCTGTAAAGACAAAACAAACACCATTCAATGCCTTCTGGTAAATGTGAACGGTTGTTTTTGTGGTAGATCAAAAGGTGCCATACACATACCATAAATAGAGCATCCTTTCCTATTTTATGGGTAATCCACAATTCCCTTTCTCCAATACCCCTCCTGTCTCCTGTAGAAATGAGATAATGAAAGAATAATGAACCTTGTTCTCCACGGGGACCTCCCAGAGAAGAACAGAGAGAATGCTCCTTAGGATGATTGAACACAGTGTTGAATTCACACTACTTTACAGTTTCTCAAAAGTAAGCTCTGACACCTGAATGTTCTGTGGGCTTACTCTTTCATAGGTTTGAATTAGCGAGGCTCAGTGAGAAGCTTCAAGTGAGTCCCATCGCAACTGAAAAAGTTATATACAGATATATACAATAAAGAATATACAACGTGATATCGTGCTTGGCAATGCACCAACAAAAGGTCTCTGTTCCACAGACCTAACGCAATACCAAACACCGTCTATGACCGAAGGCGAAGGTCTAGGAACCTTCGTGAAACACTCAGCCGAGTGGAGATTCCACTATAAATAACGCTGGCTGGTGTGCTGTTGGGATCGAATGGGACCAACGCCTCACACCGCCAGATACCAGTCTACTCACGGTCTCGTCGGACTTGGAACAGTAAGTCGAATCCTACCGCTTACAATCCTGAACTCCAGAAACGCCCCCGCAAAACGGAATTATCGGCGTTTCACCGCCGTCGGCTGCACTCCTTTATTTCCTGGCATGCGCGCGCAACTCGCTTTGTTACGCGACGTATGCGAGGCATGCCGGGAACTGTAGTCATTGTTCTTTTTGGCTGCCCGTGATCGATTGGCGCTGTGGAACATGACAGTACATCCCCCTTCACAAAGGGGCCATTCCCGCCCGCGGCTTCTCAGGAAACAATCGGTGGTATTTGGCCACTAACCGGGGAGCCCGAACGGCCCCCGCCGGTTCCCACGAATCCTCCTCCGGACCAAACCCCTTCCAGGAGAGCAGGTATTGCAGGCGACCCCTCACCCATCTAGAGTCCAAGACGCTCTTTACCTCATACTCCCTATCTTGTTGCACCCAGATAGGCAAAGGGGCCCTACGAACAGGACATTTGGAGGGTTTTAAGAGCAAAACATGGAAAACAGGATGGATGCGCAACTGCGCCGGCAAACGCAGACGCACAGCCACCGGATTCACATGCCCCACCACCCGGTAAGGGCCTATGAACCGGGGGTGAAACACACTGTGTTTCTTGAACTTGATGTTTTTGGTAGACAACCACACCAGATCACCTTTCCGATATACCGGATTGGGTCTCCGGTGTTTGTCGGCTTGGTGTTTGTATCTAGCTTTGGCCCGTGCAAGATTCCTGTGCGTGTTCAAAAGAACTTTTGTAGAAAGGTCAGCCCATATCGCACCCGATGCCCAGGCTGCTGGTGCAGGGCGACTCTTAGTTCCCATCTTGAATAATTACCAAATGAAGAGACGGGCGCTGAAGGCAGGAAAACAAGAACAGAGTTTATTTCTCATGAGGAGAGCATGTCATTTCGGACACTCTCATAGTGTCTTCAGGAGGTGCTCTAACAAGTTTCTCTGAGGCTTCGTCTTTTATACACAGGTTTGTGGCACACAGGCATCCTTTATTACAATCAAGACATTGTGAAGTACGAAGATATTCCAACACGTGGCTACAGTAGGGGCCCTTATCCTCCATACAATAGGAGGGGGCTGTCACGCAGCTGAGTGTTCTGCTGATTCTTTTGGAATGTGTGCTCTTGATCGAATCTCGGGGGGTGGGGAGGTCATGATCAATAGTGGCTCTTTTTAAGAGAGACGAGTGCATACAGTAGTGGGCAATAAACTGTATCCTCAGGCTAAGGGATGACCAGCGGTCCATGTAGACAATTAGGTTCAGAGGAAGAGGTCATCAAAGGAGGGGTATTCATGGAGGGAAAGGAGGTGTTGGTCAGGCGCGGGGTGCGATTCTCAGAGACAGAGTCATGCGGGAGGGGAGGGCTCATGACTTGTGCATGTGAGAGCGGGGGCAGTCAGGGTGCATGGGGGAAGCTTGCAGGGTCAGGGAAGGGCGCTGGTGATCGATCGCAAACAGAGAGACCACGGTACCTAAAATGGCTGTTGTATATATATGTGTGCATGGGTCTATGCTGGCGGGGTAACACAGTCAGTGTTTTGCAATGTCCATTCTGCTTATGACAAGAGGTACAGTGAACACAAATGAACGCCGCTTATGTACATACACATTGCTATTTTCATTAGTCGCCGCTTTTTTACATAAGCAAGTTCAATTTCTACCTAGTCGATGCTATAGGCAGAAATGCAATACATGTTAATATACATTTGTTGGGTTCTTCATACAAGCCTAGAGATCGGCATAATATTTAGTCGGTATAGAATCAAGTTCAGACTTTTTCTTCGGTGACATTAATCAAGAGTAATCTGATACCTTCGGGCCTTATCAGTGCTTTGGAAAGCTAGATACATGGGTGACCGATGAAACATTTGTGAAAGCAATAAAAATTGAGGGAGGAATGCAATTTTGATGTAAACAACTAGTCAAGGGGTGGGTAGAAAGTTCTGGAAAGGGGGAGGGTCTTTGTCGTAATGTCTTTTAACAGAGTCCGTCTTCTTTTGTTGGCGCTGCTGAGCACCGGCGGTGGAGCTATAGGTCCAGCTCGGAATCATCCTTACACGTTGCAGGGTGCGATCAGTCCTCTGCTGTTAGATCACAGTCCTGTTTCCTAACTTATTTTCTTAGGGGTGCCTTATGCTGGGCACCTGCGTGTCTTTCTTCTTTCGTGGCAAAACCTAATTCTATAGTCAAAGTTTGTGCAAAAAGGGTGAGTTTGTTGAATAATCGAGGGAAGAGAGGGCGGAGTGGGATCAGATCTTTGAGCACATCAGGGGACCAAAAGGAGCAAAGGATAACGAGCAGGCAGGCCCATCGGTCGGGCTCAAAAAGGACGGGGACTTCAGGCACAAGTGGGGCAGCAAATCGAGGGCTTCAAGGTAGCCCTTTATTCCTTAATCTGCCGAGTTTGAGAGTGATGCCTCGTCCCGCGTCTCGTTGCTCGGTGGCTCCACCTTTGGTCGTGGTCACACGTGCTTCATGATCTGTGGCCAGGCCGTGCGTCACGTCCAGCTCCTCTCCTCCGGTGATTGTATCTTTGAATGAGTACAGAAAAACAAGTTTTAGAAAAACTGGTAGGAGAAGACATTTATACATTTCAATTCCGTCCCCAATCCCATGCAGGTGGGAAAAAGTTCATCGGTCATAGTCAGAAGTCGTCACGTGTGGAGTCTGTAGGAGTGCATTGCCATGGAATTCATAACCCTGTTTGGTGCTCATTCGTGACGCATGTGGAGAGAAATTTGGACCTTTATACACAGTGCATTATAAAAACTCAAGATCGAGTCCTTATGTAGAGACTCGCCCTTCCCTTTAACCCAAGTATCGACAATCTTACATTTCCCTTCGGGGTCGGCTAACTCTTGTAAGCAGGGGCGTTATCGTCATGATGAAGGGGGAGGGGGCAGATGTAAAACATGCTTTTCCTGGGGAGTGGCCGTTAGTCAAGGTCATCAATTTCGCTTTCGATGACATGAGGCTGGGGTTAATCGGGGGAAACAGGGATGCTTTGGACAAGGAGCTGGGGTCGATCGGGAGAAGTGGGGTACTCTGGACATCCGCACTTAAGGGCAGAGGGGTGAAGTGGTCGGTGCATTGGGAATTGCATTTCTAGCGAGCCGAGAAACAGAAGGCCATTGACGTTATAGTCCCCCCATAAAAGGCCAGATTAGGGGACGTTAGTCGTCTGACCCGTCCTTTTTTTCATGACCAACTCGGGTCCTATTGTTTTGCAGAAAGGAGAGGTAGTAATATGGCAAGTCACAGTCGTTTTAGTTCCTGTCAATTTTTCCAAACACCTTTGTGTTCGAGGAGACCCAATTAGGTGTTGTGCCGGGGGGCACAACGTTACCATACGAGGGAACAGGGGGGGCTTTAGAGAGTGAGAGAGAGAGAGAGAGAGAGAGAGAGAGAGAGAGCGAGAGGGAGAGAGAGAGAAAGATTGTACTCTAAATGGTCCATTCTATACACGCATGACATGAAGCGAGAGAGAGAGAGAGAGAGAGAGAGAGAGAGAGAGACGTGTACAATAATGGGCCATTCAGCGCACACACAACACAGAACAACAGGGATTAAGTACTACGGAAACACAGGCAGAGGGATGACGTAGATCCATGCATCACGTATACACAAACTTAGACGGGGAAGACAGTACATGTATTATGTACAAAAATCCAAGACAAAACATAGAACAGTTATTGGCCAAAATTATCTTTTCCTGTATGCTGCGCATCCTTAGCATCCTAAGCTCTTTTTATCCTTTTCTTCTCCTTTATTCGTCGGCTGCCTTTACTGGTGGCTTTGATTGTACACACTTACGTCTTTGGCAATTGGTCATGAACTAACCTAGTCGGGCTAATGCTCACGGTGGTATTTTCGAGTCATTTTAGTAAATGTGTTTCTAGGCTGAGACAACAGTTGGTGTCGATTGGAGAATAATGGGGCAGCTTTGAGTTACATGTCTATGAAGATGCGAAAAAGGAGGTAGTAGGTTTTTAAGTATTGGCAATATTCCTAGTCCTCCCAGCGGAGGATACTTGTGTAAACCTCACCTCGGAATATTCCTTAAACTTTCCTTATTTAGTTAAACGTAGGAATATAATCATTTTTGTACGTTATTTTTGGTTGCATTATTTGGGGTACCAAGCGACGTCATATTTCGTAGTTCCCGCTTCAGGCTGTCCTCCCAGGCGCTAAGTTCAGGGAGAAAAATAGTCATGGTTTGCTTGTTGCGGTTAGGTACCATAATCAAACCTTTTTTCCCGTCTCTTCGTCCGCTAGATCACTGTTTTCATACATTAATCGATATTTCGATGTGACCTGCAGAGAGAGGGAAAAAAGAAGGGTGGGGGGACAGGGGCTACATTGATAGACACATTAGAGTGCATAAACCCAGAAAGGCTTTTACTTACTGCATACTCGGCCTATCTCCACGGGATACAGTCCCTGCCAATTGGGCGTTCAAGCCCAGGTGGACCGTCAGTGTGACTCTTCTTATACAGGTAGCATGTAAAGTATAGGCTAAATACCGGGGTCTTTAGCGGTTGCTTTGGCTGTACAAACATGTGCAAGGTACATACAACAAAAACCTGGACTATTCATATTTGCACTATTTCTGTGTACTATACGTTTTAACTCTTTAACTAATCGAGCTGAGCCATTTCACCTGTATTTTAGTTATATCGGAAATAGTGGTCATTCATTTGAAACTTATCAACTTACGCGTGACAACTACGATTTTGTTTTTTCCAAAAATCTTTAATAAGAATGTCGGTGTACAAATACGGGCCTACAACCCCGTGGGCCGGCCACGGAGCAGGCTGGAACTGTAGATGTGGGGATACTTTATTAGCGGAAAACTTAATGGAGTCGGTGGTCGTTAATTTCATAAAAAGTGCGCCAAGTGCAATAAAAAATCATATCGAATCTTTTAGTGTGAGCGAGTATCATAAGCATTGAAATTCGAACTTTCAATAATCATGATGCGCCAAAACTTAACAACAATTCATTGTCCGAATGTTCAATCGGTACCCATCTCATGTCAATTCATTGTCCTTCATTGTCCGAACACATAATCAGTACCCATCTCATATCAATTCATTGTCCGAGCTGACAGTATACATCCTATATCAATCCACTGTTCGAACATATAATCAGTACACATCCTATATCAATCTATATGTTTTAAAAACTTCATACATATCCCATGACACCAAGGCTGAGCAATCGGGGTACAATAAGGAGTTGAGAGTTTCATTTGCGTCGGCGCCATTTTGGGTGCAGTCAGGCAGATCCAGGCATAGTCTAAATCTCCACTAACTCGTGGTTGGCCCAGAGCTTCCTTTTGGCAGTCCAAAAAGTTCCGTTAAAGGGCAAAAGAAAGGATCGGTGGTCTGAACCATCAGTCAAAGGGGGAGGGAGGCAACAATTTTCCTACTGGGTCATACTGGGGTTTTCACCGGAACTGTTCCAAACTGCAGTCTGCAGGATCTTAGTCATTCAAACTGAGGCTGGCGACAGCATGGGAGCGCCGACGTCCTGCGGCTACATTTCCATCGTTCCGTGGGCAATCATGGCTGTCATTCCCCATCGGGGGTATCTGCGGGAGTCGGGGACTCCCGCGGCTCCTCTAGAATCTTCAAGGTCGAGGAGATCTTTTAGGATGGTGGAATCAGCAAGCAACCGGGCCATTCCTTCATGCTGGGCCCGCTCTTGCAAGTTTGACCGCCATTTTGAGAGTTCGGCAGCTACCGGCAATCGCGGGGTCAAATGAGCGGACGGGCTCCAACCTGCCGGGCGAGGCGTTGCAGCATTGCCACAGTGGACGAACCCTTTTGCTGGGTGCGAGGAGCGTTGGGGGTGCAGCTGGGGAACCTCCACCTGGGGAGGTGGGAGAGGCTCGTTCGCGCCGCCTCTCCCTCTCGGTGCACCCCACGGCGTCTCGCTTGACATTTGTTATGGCCGGACCAGGCGATGAGGACGAGGGGGGGGTCGGAGGCATGTGCAAGACATCCCCCCCAGTGTTGTCGCAGCCATTATAGAAGAAGTGGCGCCTAGTACGTTTCGGGCAGGGCCTCCGGTTGATGGCGGCCGGACGCTCTTCGCTCTGGCCCCAGGAACGGGTCCCTTGGTTCATCCGGTGGGGCAGACCTTGGCGCGTGGTGCCGCCTTCGGGTTATTTGCGCAGTGGCCTCTCCACCCCCAGGCCTCTTAGGGAAGCTGGTCCAGACTGTCTGAGAGAGGGGGGGTCGGGGGCATGGACATTCCCCCCCCCTACAACTCTCCAGGGTTGTCGTAGCCGCCACCGCGGCCGGATCCCGTCGGCCTCGGCCTCTCCTCAGGCCCACCCTTTGTGATGATCTCCGGCCGACGGTTGGCAGCAGGACCCGCCCTACATGTGTTGAAGATCTCGTCTTCCGGCTGGGCGTGGCCGAAAACCTGTTGTACTTTGGGAGTTTCCAGAATGGGGGCGGATGTCTGCTGACTTGTGTCTTTCCCAGGTTGCCGTTATTGGGGCGTGGCAGGCGGTGGGTCAGACATGTTTGGAGCAGCGAGGGGCGATGAAGCCTCGTTGCCTCGTGGCCGTCGCAATGTCAAGCTTGGCTTCTCTTATCGTTTTCAGGTTTCTTATTACGGGCTTATTTCTAACGTTTCTTGTTTCTAGGACAATCATATGTTTTATCATTAAGTATTGTTATCGTTGCCTTATTCGTTATTTAATAAAAAATTTCATCAGTGGCCTACTGAGTTCGTTTTCTTATTCTTTTCTTTCTAGTTTGTTTCGTGCTAAAGTTTCTGTTAACAGGATACAGTGATCACTTCGTTATTATTGCATATGTCCTTTTTCACTAGGGGTGCTCTCTGGTCGGGCCAGATGACCTACCTCTAGTAAATGGTCCGGGTGGAACTGGTTTATCAATCAGTGGGGAGTAGATAGGCATGACAGATTACAACGGGGGACAAAGGTCCGCATTACCTACCCTTCACTACTTGCAAAGACTAGACAGAGTATTTCTTTTCTATGTTATTTGCAAACAGAGAATACCTCCAAAGAGAACCAATTTCGAACAATCAATGTTCGGACAAACAATCAATCAATGAGGAATGAAATAGGCACGACGGATTACAATGGGGGCAAAAACCTGCGTTACCTACCCTTCACTATCTGCAAAGGGAGAGAGAATATTCCTATTCTTCCCCGTTTGTAGGCAGAGAAGATCCTTGAGAGAACCAACTTCGAGCAATTCAATGCTCGATCAAACAATCAATCAATGGGGAGAAAAAATAGGTATGACGGATTACAATGGGGACAAAAGTCTGCATTACCTATCTTTCACTATCTGCAAAGGGAGACAGAATATTCCTATTCGTCCCCGTTTGTAGACAGGGAATATCTCAAAAAGCAATAATCGATAAAAACCGATTAACAAACAATCAATGGGGAGAAAAGATAGGCATGACGGATTACAATGGGGACAAAAGTCTGCATTACCTATCCTTCACTATCTGCAAAGGGAGACAGACGTTCCTATCTGTCGCTGTTTGCAGACAGAGAATGTCTCCGAGAGAACCAATACTTCAAGTAGCACCCAAGGCTAAATGAACCAATCAATGAACAATACCAGTATCTAAATACCGTTTCCAATATCAACAATCAATCAATCAATCAGATGGATAAAGCCATCCTACCAATCAGACGTAAAGACGTCCTACTTAACCTTACCCGGACCGGACCGTGTGGACAGTTCTTCGCCTTCCTTTTTCCAGCGCCCGATCGTTCTCTTTTCTCCATGTTTTTACCGCAGCAGTCCTGTGGGATTCCAGTCAGGACAATAGGTCACTTGAGAGAGGTCCGTTCGGAATCGGTGAAGTTCATTCAATCGGCAGCCGGACGAGGGCCCTCTCAAGGCAGGTATACTCCAATCATTTAGATGTTCACCCCATCGTCTGGACCTCTCTTACCGGATCTTATGTCGCTGATGGGCCCCGCGTTGGGACGCCAATTGTAGAAAGGTCAGCCCATATCGCACCCGATGCCCAGGCTGCTGGTGCAGGGCGACTCTTAGTTCCCATCTTGAATAATTACCAAATGAAGAGACGGGCGCTGAAGGCAGGAAAACAAGAACAGAGTTTATTTCTCATGAGGAGAGCATGTCATTTCGGACACTCTCATAGTGTCTTCAGGAGGTGCTCTAACAAGTTTCTCTGAGGCTTCGTCTTTTATACACAGGTTTGTGGCACACAGGCATCCTTTATTACAATCAAGACATTGTGAAGTACGAAGATATTCCAACACGTGGCTACAGTAGGGGCCCTTATCCTCCATACAATAGGAGGGGGCTGTCACGCAGCTGAGTGTTCTACTGATTCTTTTGGAATGTGTGCTCTTGATCGAATCTCGGGGGTGGGGAGGTCATGATCAATAGTGACTCTTTTTAAGAGAGATGAGTGCATACAGTAGTGGGCAATAAACTGTATCCTCAGGCTAAGGGATGACCAGCGGTCCATGTAGACAATTAGGTTCAGAGGAAGAGGTCATCAAAGGAGGGGTATTCATGGAGGGAAAGGAGGTGTTGGTCAGGCGCGGGGTGCGATTCTCAGAGACAGAGTCATGCGGGAGGGGAGGGCTCATGACTTGTGCATGTGAGAGCGGGGGCAGTCAGGGTGCATGGGGGAAGCTTGCAGGGTCAGGGAAGGGCGCTGGTGATCGATCGCAAACAGAGAGACCACGGTACCTAAAATGGCTGTTGTATATATATGTGTGCATGGGTCTATGCTGGCGGGGTAACACAGTCAGTGTTTTGCAATGTCCATTCTGCTTATGACAAGAGGTACAGTGAACACAAATGAACGCCGCTTATGTACATACACATTGCTATTTTCAACACTTTGCGTACCCGCAACAATCGTTCCCTTACCTCTGGCAGCTTCACATTATCGGATAGTAACAGCATGGGGGTGAATCTGGGGTGATGCCCGTAGGAGCAATAGAAAGGAGTGTGTTGTGTGGATGCATGTTGGGTGCTATTATAGGCCACCTCTGCCACCCACAACCAATCCACCCAAGAATCACTGCTTTCTTGTACATAACATCGGAGATATTGTTTCAAGGATTGGTTCAGTCTCTCCGTCTGTCCATCCGTCTGCGGATGGAAACTGGTGGACACTGATGAGGTTATGTGCAAGGCCGTATACCATGTTCTCCAAAATCTGGCCGTAAACTGCGCCCCTCGATCAGATACAATGTCCCGGGGAAGACCATGCAGTCTTACAATGTTCACCAGAAGTAGCTGAGCTAATTGGCCCGCAGTGGGCACTTGAGCGCAGGCGATGAAGTGGCCCATTTTTGTCAGAAAGTCCACCACCACTACTATGGCTGTTTTGCCTTGGTCTTTCGGAAGCCCCACAATGAAGTCGACTGAGAACCTCTCCCACGGATTCTCTGGAGTGGGCAGAGGTTGTAACAATCCCTGTGGTCTTTGTCTGTCCGATTTCATTTGATTACAGGTGACACATTCCGCCACCCATCGGCTCAAGTCAGGTCTGATGGAAGGCCACCAGAATTGTCTCTGGGTTTTCTCCAACGTTTTGATGAATCCCATGTGACCGGCACAAGGAACCTCGTGGCACCAGGAGAATACAGTTTTACGCAAAACATTCGTGGGTACTAGGACTTGCTTTCCTCTCATCGGAACGCCTTGTTTTATTTTCCATTCTGGATGGTGTCTAAGCCATGTGCGCCACACACAGGTTTGTACTCCTCTCCTGATTCCAGACAGAAAGTCGTTGGTGTGTGTTACTCCTATGACCTTTCCCGGCTCGATGATCGACCGAATGGGTTTCTCCGAAGGGATCAGGAGGTTTTCTCTTTTCGTGAGTGCATCTGCTTTCCTGTTGTTGGTACCAGGCCGGAACGTAACCACGAAGCGGAACTCCTCGAAGAACATCATCCACCGGAGCTGTCTAGGGGACAGATGTCTTGCGGCCCTTAGAAACTGCAGGTTTCGATGATCGGTATAAACCGTGATCAGGTGTTTAGCCCCCATCAGCCAGTGACGCCATTCCATGAAAGCGTCTCTAATGGCTAGCAGTTCCTTTTCTGCGATCGTATAGTTTATTTCCGCAGGACTGAGTTTCCGAGACATGTAGGCTATTGGATGAAGAGTGCCTGTGGATTCCTCCTTTTGGGACAACACAGCTCCCAGAACAATTTCAGAGGCATCTGCCTCGACTATGAACGGGATATCAGGATTGGCATGCGTTAATACCGGTGCTGAGGAGAATGATGTCTTTAATTTGTCAAAAGCGATTTGCGCTTCCTCATCCCACACGAACGGTACGTTCTTTTTCGTAAGCCTCGTGAGTGGTGACACCATTCCGGAGAAACCAGCTATGAATCTCCTGTAGAAGTTGGCAAACCCCAACAGGCTCTGAATGTCTTTGACGTTCTTAGGATTTGGCCATCCCGCAATGGCCTGTACTTTTCTCTCTGCCATCACCTGTCCTGATGGGGTCAGCATTACACCCAGAAACTCCACTGTTGTTACGTGAAATTCACATTTGGTGATTTTACAGAAGAGATGATGCTTCCGTAGCGCTTGCAACACGGTTTTCACATGTGTTACGTGCTCCTCAGTCGAATCCGAATAGATGAGAATATCGTCAATATAGACAACTACATGACGATCCAGATATTCGCGAAGCACTTCATTTAGAAAGAACTGAAAAGCGGCCGGGGCATTGCAGAGCCCAAAGGGCATCACCAAATACTCATAGAGTCCGTACCGCGTCTTAAAGGCCGTTTTCCACTCATCACCCCGTCTAATGCGAACAAGGTGATATGCCCCACGCAGATCCAATTTCGTATAGAGGCGCGCTGCCCGGACTTGTTCCAGTAACACTGGGATCAAGGGCAGTGGGTATTGATTCTTTACGGTGATGGCGTTTAATGCTCTGTAGTCGATGCAGCACCTTTTTTCACCATTTGCTTTGGGTATAAAAAACAAAGGAGATGCTGCAGGGGATCTAGATGGTCTAATGAATCCTAGAGCCAGATATTTATCTAGATAGTCTCTCAATGTATCCGTTTCAGGTAGAGTAAGAGCATAAATTCTCCCGTTGGGGATTTCAGAGCCTGGGAGGAGGTCGATGCAACAGTCATATGCCCGGTGAGGTGGAAGTACTTCAGCCTCTTTATCGCTGAAGACCGTCCCAAACTCTGCGTAACAGGAAGGCAGGGACACGTCTTTTTCCGCTGCTGTGGCTATCGTCTGCATAGACGCTAATGTGGTTACCGGGCTCCAGGATGTCGAGAAACAGTGTTCAACGCAATACTGAGAGCGAAACTGGATTGTTTTAGCGGTCCATCGAATATCAGGGTCATGTTTTTGTAACCATGGGAGACCCAGTATGATCCCATACTGCGGGGCTTCTATGATGTTGAATACCAGCTTTTCATGGTGGGAATTATCATAAACAACTTCGTACTCCCTCGTATGGTATTTTATGGGACCTGCATGCAGTTCATTTCCATCTACGGCATAGACTGTTTCGGGTCTTTCTTTGGGGATGAGCCTTACTCCCAATCGACGAGCCTCAGAAAAATCCATAAAACATCCAGTAGCCCCAGAGTCAACCATCACATGTACGTCTTGTTTCACGTCCTCAATCACCATGGTCATGTTCAAAAAAAGATGATTCCGCTCGTCTTCTAGCTTCGGAGTGAGTGAAGGGATGATATGTGTGCTTGAGGGTTTCCCTTCATCCACCATCAAGCTGTGGAGTTTTCCGACTCTTTTTCTGCTACTCCTGCTAGACTTTGTCCTCCCCGAAACCTGTTACTTTTAGGTTTCACCGGGCATTCATGCAGGAAATGGCCTTTCTTCCCGCAATAGAGACACAATCCTTGTTTGCGCCTATGTTCTCTTTCGCTGGTGGTTAACGAGGCTCGCACCGCCCCTATTTCCATCGCTTCAGAGGAGGTAGCCGGTTTGTCCCGCTACTGGCTTGTTCATAAGGCATCACTGTTCGTTCCTTCTTCTTATGTTCTCCTTTCCTTTCCTTCATGCGATGGTCCAAGCGTAAGGCTAGTTCTATTAAGGCAGAGCACGTACGGGGCTGAGGGTCTATCTGCGCCAACATGTCCTTCATTTCTTCGCTAAGGCCTTGATAGAACAAGGCTGTTCTCTTGGCTTCCGGCCAATCAGTTTCGGCCACGAGTCTTCTGAAATTGTTGAGATAGGTAACAAGATCGGCCTCTCCCTGTTTCAGCTTCAACAACTCTCTGTCCGCCGTGAAGGTCTCTGCTCTCCTATCGAATGTTTTTTCAAATTCCTCCCTGGAATTGTCCCAGTGATATAAGAGGGGGTCGTCCCTTCTGACTATCAGAACAGCCCACTGTGCAGCTTCCCCCCCTAAATACGAAATAAGGAAAGCTACCCTCACTTGATGTGTGGAAAACATCTTGGGTTTGCACATAAAGTGCAACTGAACTTGTGTCATAAACACCTGAACCTTTTTATTGTCCCCATAGAAACGTTCAGGTGGGGCTAGAGGGATTTGTGCCGGCATCTCCACCACCACGGAAGTGGTAGGGGAAGAGCCACTTGTGGCCCCTGTAGTTGATGTAGTTGTGGGAAATCTATCCACCCTGGCTCGTAATTGCGCATTCTCCGCCCTCGAGGCAGCTACCTCTCTATTGGAAGCTGCCAGCTCCACCTGTACTAAGGCCAAAGCAGCCAGGACATCCTCTAAGGTAGTCATGGTGACGCTCAACACAGCCAAGAAGAGGCAAAATCCTTGGGCCGATAATTCTATCAGGCTCGGCTTCAGACTTCCTCGGGGCTGTGTTGAGAGTCCAATACCCGTCCCTACCGAACTACCTCAGAGTCCAATATACATTGAAACGAACAACCGAGATAGTACAGCGGGGCGCGGGAAAGGAAGGGGACAGCAGGGAGGGAGATCTGTAACAACAAAGAACAAGAGTTTAGAACACCCTATCTCCCCCAATCTAAGCAGTTGTTTTCTACAATAAATGTCCCTTAACCAAAACACCCCACTGTGGCTAAGCAATACCTGTAAAGGAAAATACACAAAGATCAAATCCAAATGGAGACAGAGGTTGGAGGAGGTATGAGGAACTGTACCCAGCTGTAAAGACAAAACAAACACCATTCAATGCCTTCTGGTAAATGTGAACGGTTGTTTTTGTGGTAGATCAAAAGGTGCCATACACATACCATAAATAGAGCATCCTTTCCTATTTTATGGGTAATCCACAATTCCCTTTCTCCAATACCCCTCCTGTCTCCTGTAGAAATGAGATAATGAAAGAATAATGAACCTTGTTCTCCACGGGGACCTCCCAGAGAAGAACAGAGAGAATGCTCCTTAGGATGATTGAACACAGTGTTGAATTCACACTACTTTACAGTTTCTCAAAAGTAAGCTCTCACACCTGAATGTTCTGTGGGCTTACTCTTTCATAGGTTTGAATTAGCGAGGCTCAGTGAGAAGCTTCAAGTGAGTCCCATCGCAACTGAAAAAGTTATATACAGATATATACAATAAAGAATATACAACGTGATATCGTGCTTGGCACTGCACCAACAAAAGGTCTCTGTTCCACAGACCTAACGCAATACCAAACACCGTCTATGACCGAAGGCGAAGGTCTAGGAACCTTCGTGAAACACTCAGCCGAGTGGAGATTCCACTATAAATAACGCTGGCTGGTGTGCTGTTGGGATCGAATGGGACCAACGCCTCACACCGCCAGATACCAGTCTACTCACGGTCTCGTCGGACTTGGAACAGTAAGTCGAATCCTACCGCTTACAATCCTGAACTCCAGAAACGCCCCCGCAAAACGGAATTATCGGCGTTTCACCGCCGTCGGCTGCACTCCTTTATTTCCTGGCATGCGCGCGCAACTCGCGTTGTTACGCGACGTATGCGAGGCATGCCGGGAACTGTAGTCATTGTTCTTTTTGGCTGCCCGTGATCGATTGGCGCTGTGGAACATGACACTAATCACAAAACTTCTAGCTAACAGATTCAACCTAATCACATCAAAGTTGATTCTTTCAGATTAAAATGTTTTTAGTGCTGGATGCCAATTAGGCACAAACACACATTATTTGGCGGAACCATTTGACTATTTCTCCATCAACAATACAACAGCTATAGTGCTTCTGTTAGATGCAGAAAAAGCATTTGACCTTGCGGTCTGGAAAACTTTGGGCCAGATGTAGGTAAATACCATTTACCGATTCTAAAATCCGAATTTTACCGATTCTGTATTTTAGAATCGGTAAATGGTATGTAGGTATTCATTCGGTAATTTTTACCGAATCGGTAAAATTCGGTAAATACCGATTCGGTATTCCCCTTTCATTCCTATGGGACTCCAGGCCTGGAGGCATATAGGAATGAATGGGGAATACCGAATCGCTAAATACCGAATTGGTAAGAGGGGGAAGACCTACAAGGATGGCAGGGTGTCACATTGACACCCTTCTTCCACCCTGAATAGTGCATGGGTGCACATGTGGCACACAAACATGCCCTAAGGACATATATGTCTGCCACATGGCACTGTTAAAAAAGCACAAAATTGCTTTTTTAACGGTTTTCGTTATTTACCACCAACTTGTAGTTGGTGGTAAATAACGAATCCTTACAAGTGAAAAGCACTCACTTGAGTGCTTCCTACATTAAGGATTCAGTAATTTACCGAATCGGTATTTAAGAATTCGGTAATTTACCGATTCCTTAAATTACCGATTCGGTAAATTACCGAATCCTTAAATTAGGCCCATACATCTCAAATGCCTAATACCGGTCGGTAACGGCCGAAATTCGGTAATTTCTGCTGTTACTGACCGGTATTAGGCTTCCTACATCTGGCCCTATGTTCTGTATTCTTTCTAGATTCGGTATTCCCACCCAGAACACAAGGTAGAAGCATAGGATGTATCGTAATGCAGAAGCCAATATTATCATGAATGCTACGGAGGTGGGGAAAGTACAAGTTTTGCATTGACCCTGCCAGGGTTGCCCTTTATCCCCCATTTTATTTGCCTTTTTACTGAGCCATTGGCAATAGTAAATAGGGAGGATGTATATATCGCCCTCTGCTTCCACAGATGGGAAAAATAAAATGAAATGCCGATGATATTATGTTACTTCTTGATAGTAGTAAAAGTGCCCAGGATAAGGTATCAGAATTTTTTGCACAGTACGAGAAATTGGGAGGCTATAAAATCAACAGGAAGAAAACTGAAATAATATTGTGTGGGTGCAACTCTGATATATTACATCCAGATATAGCCTCATGTGTCAACTCGCATCTCTGGGGATTAGGTACTCATCACGGATTGAGGATTTATATGGTCTTAACTTTCCCCTGTTGCTCTTAAAAATACAAGATCTATTTTCATGATGGAATCTTCTTCATCTGACAATCCTTGGGATGATCTCCTTGATTAAAATGTCGATTCTCTAGTGTAATGTTCTCTTTTCGGCTATTCCTTGTGTTCTAACTACATCATACTTTATAAAGGAGGAGTCAATGTTTATATCATTCATTTGGCAAAAAAAATAGGCACTTTATTTGAAGGGATGGAAAAAGGTGGGCTGGCACTTCCCAATCTTAAGGATTACTATTTCGCCTATTTTGCACTGTATATGTCCAGGTATAATGTGAAGCTTCACAATGTTTTTTTCAAGAATTATTTTATGAAGCAAATGTTTAAAGAATATGAGATTTAATGCATTGAAACCAGTTAAGTCACCAAAAAAAGTGTGTTATAAGAGTAGCAGATTGATCTCTATAGGTGATACGGCATTTCCCATATCAAAGCAGTGACACCCCTGTCAGAACTTGGGACAGTGTCTGCTATTAATTTGGCACCCGATATCGTCCAAAGGTGGGTCGAAAGCAGGGTTTAAGAAGCTAGTGGATTTCTTATCTCTGAGAGAGATGGCAAAATATGTCGGATGTTCACAAGTTGGCCCAGGGTGATTTCCTCCTTCTTGGTTCCTATACAATGTTGAGTAAACTATTCTGTGATTTGGATTCTAGACAGATAAGTTATGGTCAAACAGTGGTATATGCGCTTCTCGAAGTTTGCGAACATAAAAGCCCTAGTGAATGGAAAAGATGGCTACCCTCCATGAAGGGTCCCTATCTAAACCTGTTAGACTTGGTTTTGTCAGCGGGTTTACCCCCCAGACTTTTTGGCCTCCTGTTTTTGACACTGTTATTGTTGGTTTTAGGACTCTGGGCACTTTACCACTGCTATTCAGTGGTAAAGTGCATATGCCCTCCATATAAATTGTGTTTATGGACTGGTGTTTCCAGGATTGGCATTGGTTTTACTGGCAAATCCCTAGTTATGTGCAATGAGAGTGCCAGGGCATGTAAATCAAACGCTACTAGTGGTCCTGCAGCACTGATGTCTCACACCTGCCACACAGTGTCTGTGTGCAGTTTTTACTGCCATGTTGACTTGGCAAGTGCACCCACTTGCCAATCCCTAACCTTCCTTTTTATTACATGTAAGTCACCCCTAAGGTAGACCAAACGTACCCCTATGGACAGAGGGCAGTGTATGTGAAAGGTAGGACATGCACTGGTGTGTATTTCGTTTTTCACTATGGAAAGGCTATCGGTCCCATAGGGTAGAATGGGAGATATTTTGTAACATCTTACAAGTATAACTTCCCACTGGGACAAGACAGAGAAATGGAGTTTAGTATGCCTGAACTCAGAATGTAAAAATGCATCTTTTAGTAAAGATGATTTTTGTGTTGTGTGTTTGAAAATACCAATTTTAGAAAATGGGTATTTTCTTGCTTAGCCATCCTATGTGCCTCTGCCGGGTTGTGGATTGACTGTCTGGCTTTGGAGTGACAGGGGGTGGGGATGTGCATTCTCTTCGCCACTGGGAGGGTTGAGGTGTCTCCTGCTTCTTCTGGATGAGTCAGGGTTGGGCTGAATAGACCTGGGCTACAATTAGACTAGTGGGAGAAGATTTCCTTGCACCTGAATAGGTCTGGTCTCCCATGCACAATGCTGTCTCCACCCACTGCCAGGAAGCTGGGCCAGAGAGGATAGAACTTTGGACTGAGCTGAGAGACTTTTGCCACAAGAGACAAAGGACAAGTGGTATAAATATTGAGGCCCAGACCCCAGAACTTTAGATTACTGTTGAACTAAGGAACCTACCAGGAAGAAGAGCTGGAAAAGCAGTCAGGAGGAACTGTCACTTCTCTGCATGCTCTAATGTGTTGGCTTGCTGCTTCTGTCTTGGGCAGGAAAAAGACTGGATTGTACTTTCATCATCCTGCTGTTAGAGTTTTCTTCAAGGTCTTCAAGTAGAGCTTGCCTCCTGTTGGAAGTCTCAGGGAGATAAAAGACTTCAGAGAACTCTCTTGGATCTAGGGAACCTGCCAAGAAGAAGAGCTGGAAGAACTGCCAGGATGAGTACTGCCCCTTTGCTGTGTTGTTACTTTGCAAGGTTGGCCTGCAGTTGCTGCTTCTGCCTTGGGCAGTGAAAGGACTGGACTGAACTTTCTTCACTCGTCGCTGGGTATCTCCAAGGGCTTGAAATAGAGTTTGCCTCCTGTTCACTAAGTCTCAGGGACAGCAAAGACTTCACTTACCTCTTGGTACCACCTCTTGAACTGTGGGTTTCAGTTGCCAAAGAGGGGAAAGCAGCCGACACCGTCACCGCTGCAGGCTTTGTGTCCTGTAGGCAACACGTACTTTGCACCGCAGTCCTGGTCTCACCGATGACGATGATCGCTGCTTGCACCGCGAACTGTGGGCACCACCCTCTGCACCGTCTCGCTTCAGTCTGCTTCTCTGATCTCACCGAAGACGTCACTGCAAGCTGACCTCAACACCTGTGACCGTACCGCAGTTTGGGGGCACTGCTCGTAAGTCACACAACGCACCGCCCCATCCCACGCCGCAGTCTGGTTCGACTGACGCCAGCTCCCATCAACCGGCACTGCCACTTGCACTGTGACCTGTCAGCACTGCAATGAGCACCACCCCACTCCGCAACGCAGGCCTGGTGTCACTGACGCCACTGGATGACCGTCACCAAGCCGCTGCCTGCACTGCAACTTGAGGGCACCACATGCCGCACCGCTACGTTTCACATCGCAACAGCGACGGTTGCCATGACTGTCCCGCACCGACGCAGTCAGCTGGAACCAAAAGGTACTGTTTACAAGTTTGCTGACACTCACCCCAGTCCTCACCGACGCGGTTAGCCGGAACTGTTGGATTCTGTGGTTATCAGCACCTTGGTAGCCCCGAACGGAGGTACCGGCTTCAAGGAACTGCATTTTAAAGTTATACATATTTTTGATTACTGTATGTTGGTCTTGTTTGCAAAGATAAATATTGGATATTTTTTTAAAACTGTTGTGGTGTCCTTTTGCAGTGCTTTCATTGTATTACTGTATGTTATGTGCAAATGCTGAACACACATCCTCTGAGATAAGCCTGACTGCTCGTGCCAAGCTACCAAGGGGATGAGCTGGGGATATTTCAGTAGTGTATCCCTCTTATCCTGACTACAAGGAAATATCCCTTTTTGGACAAAGGTGCAAACGATTGCTAACTAGAGACCCCCATTTCTAACAAACTTAAGAAGCAATTAAAAAATGTGAAAAATACGAAGGTTTGGAACTAACAACAAAGATGTGGATGAAGTGAATGCACTAAAGTTTACCGTTTTAGAGGAGGCAATGGGCGTAGAATGCTATTTTTTAGTAAATGGCTTTTATATAGAACCCTGCAATTCCTTGCACAAGCCCCCCCAAATCTGTCAGGTTACTGCTTTCAATGTACCATTGGGACTGCTGCCATTTGGGAGCACGGAATGGGCATGTGTCCTCTTATTCAGGATTTTTGGAATGAAATATTACAGTATTTGGAGACTGAATGGTGGGTTAAATTAGTTCCTAGCACCTGGTGGAAAGTCTTTGGGTATGATCCTGCTCCCGGCCTTCCCTATTAACTAACAAATATATTATACGTTGCAACTAGAGTGGCCAGATCCCTTCTACTTCAAAAGTGGCAGACACTGCTGGTCCCCACAATTGTTAGAAATAACGAACGACTATATGTACTGTGCAATGGGGGGGATTAAAAAATTTGAGAAACTTTGGGGGCAGTTTCTGATCGAAAATGGGGAGTCGGTGTAGAAGTCTGGTTTATACCGTATTGCCTTTTTGCACATTAACCTTTTTATCCACTTAACACACATTTGACGTCCTATTTAGAACATTAGCTGGCTGGATGTATTCTTTGAATCAACTTTATGTGCAGTTTTTATGTATTGCCGTTTTTTTTATTGATCCTGGATGTATTTTTGCTATGAAATGTGTTTCACAGGCATACTTATTGTAGGTGCTTGACTGTATAGACATTTCCAGATTGTAATTAATAGATCTCAATTTACTTTTTTTTTTTTAAAAGATGTTTATTTTTACCCAACTCAATGGTACTCATTTGGTGAGGAAAGAAAGCAAGATTTGGTAACTCATAAAATGTAATTATCTTCTACCACATCGAGTAGCTGAAATGCTGCTTTCATTACCAAAGGTTTCAGCAACCAAGAGTAATTAGAGCTTTGCTGATAGTTCTCTGGATAAAACCTATCCAGTGTTGTTTTTTTTTTTACTAAATGGTGTAAGAATGACTTCTCCAAAGAGTCTGGAATATAACTGGTCCTATGACAGTAATTTATAATATTACCACTATGCAAGGCCTACTTCTAGGTAGTAGGGTAAGTGCTTTATGTAACAACCACAGTCTCTTGCAGGGAGATTCTTTAAATTAGAAAATATGACATTCCCACTCATTGCTCAAGCCTTTCCAATGTGTGAAAGCTTCATCTAATGAAGATAGAATCCTGACTCTAATATCTTAGCAGTGGAAATCTTTATGACTTGCCTCACAAGAACTTTTTTGCAAATTTGCAATATTATCAGTGGGGAATAGATTGGTGAGACTTTATAAAGCGGTGCTTCATTTTTCTAAACAGAAACAAATTGAGAAGAGGAGTCCATGTCACATAGGGATCAGTGGTCTATAGCACTACCCTACCTGATCCCCTTAGTGATACCCAGCCAACCTAATTAAATGTATCTTGTGGCGCACGCAAGGCAACATACCTGATAGGTTCATCGATTGAGATAGGATACAAATGATTGTGCCTTGATCATGTTACTGGAATATAAAGCACCAAGGATGACACCAGACATGTTAGGAAACTTCCCTAACCCTATGTATGAGCTAGAACCAAGAATCTAAATTTTAATTTGAGATGTTCTAGGAAGGGGACAAAGTTTCCCTTAGGCCTGCAACGTGTGGGAACCCTTGGGAAGTCTGAGCATTGTCCTTTCTGCAACATTTCGTAAGGTCTGTATTTTTCAAATTAGCCTTAGCTGTTCCAGCCAAGAATGGAATTGCAAAATTCAACTAGGAATTAATTTGCCATTGTTAATCTCTCAGTGTCTGAGAAGCTGTTCTTCAGAGCATCTTTAAATGATAGTATCATAGTGAAATAATTGGAAAATTCCTAGATTTTGTTTACCTTGGCACTGACAATAATCAGAGATTTTCCAAGTTGAAAAGAAGTGCTGCAATGTGTGTAGCGCACTTCCCAGCCAGGGTACCTGCAAATGACTACACCACACATGGAACTTAGTATTGCACGTCTTTATTCATCTGTGTGTAACTGCAAACACCACATTCTAAACCAGCCTTCATTGCATTCTGCTCTAACTCGTACGTTACAGTTCCACTGAATCTACAAGGAACCAAAAGGGTTCCAGTGTTTGTAATTTGCAAGATACTACTGGGCATATTTACTAGAAAATTATGTAGCGCGGAGCTGCAAGCCATCTTGCTGAGCTGCGTCATTAGGAAAGTGCATGGATGCATTGCATTTACAGCAATACGATGCATCCCGGTGCTTTCCGCACAATTGCCTGCCTTGCACTAACGCAGACACCCTTGCACCATACCTTTCTGTACAAAAAACAATCACTGATGGCATATTCCTTCTTCAATGTGTGTTGCAGGATGAAGCACACATAAAAAGAGCAGGAAATGAATAGAAATAAAGATATCCCCCCTTGTTGCGACACTTTAATGCCTTCCCAGGGGAGGTGTTAGAATCTGACACATTCCCAGGTTAATAAATTCTTGCAAATCTGGGAATGCGTCAAGATTCACTCAGACAGCAACACCCAATGCACTCCCCTTTCACTCAGAGTAATTTTGTACAAAACCATGAAAAGCCTCTTAGGGTGGCTTGTAAAAATGGGCTGGCACACTGCACCTCTGCTTTGGCAGCGTAAAAGTGCCACAGGGGCATTGTATATATGCCCCTACATCTCCCCCTCTGTTAAATAAAATGGTTTAAATGTTTACAAAAAATATATATGTAAACACGTACAATTAAATCTCTTCAATCAATCTTTTTGGCGCTTTAATTGTTCGACCTTATCTTGTTCTTGGAAACTGTCACCACCACTGTCCAGGATCTGTGTCAATGGTGCAGATGCAACATCAGCCACTGAGGTTTCAGACTTAGTCTCTCCTTCAACAGTTAAATCTGATGAACAATTAGTTATATGTCGAAAATGAAAAGAATCTCTGGTAATAGACTTCGCAGCCCGCTAGGCAGTCACCATGTGTCCCTTGGTAGACACCACTTGAAAAGGTTCTGCATCAAATGGAGATTCAGAATTTCTTATCTCCATTTGATGCGCAAGCACTAGATCTCCTTTCTTAAGACAATGTGTGGCATGTCGTCTTGTGTCAGCATACGCTTTCATCTTTTGGTTGTTAACAAAGTCCTTCTCAAGAGTTGCTTTCTCATCTTTCTTTCTCTGACTGGTCCATTGAGGTAACTTGGTGTTCTTTGCTCTCCTGAACATCAGTGTCGTAGGCCATTCACTTGTGGTCGAGTGAAGTGTTGAACGATAGGCTTGAAAGGGAGAATTCAACACAGTTTACAAATCTAGATTCTGAAGAGTAGCACGCAGCACTACTTTCTTTAGCGTACTCTTAAAACGCACTACAAGTCAGTTGGCCTGCGGCCACCGTAGTGTCCTCTGCTGATGCTTTATATTCAAATGCCCCAAGAAATCCTTAAACTCTCGACGGGCCATTGTCAGACTTCACTATGGCTGGAATACACCATGTCGCAAAGATGAAATTTAGTCTTTCAAAGACTCATTTGTGAGAGGTAGATGAAAGATCTTCAATTAATGGAAATTGTGAGTATTTATCTACAATCATCAGGTGCTGTCCATTGTCAAATTGACTAAAAATGTCAATAGCTAAACTCTCCCATTCATGCTTCTCGAGCTCTGACATGTTCATGGTGTGGTGAGTAGTTTTTGTAGAAAGGCAGTTGCGTAGATGGTAGGCCTTTCAATTACTTCAAATCATGTCATCCAGATGAGGAAAACAGACTTGCTATCGGAGAGCTTGTTTTGTGGCAACAATTCCACAATACCTTTCATGAGTCACCTGAATTAATCTCTGTCACAGACTCTTCGGAATCAGGATTCTCAACCCTTGTATCAGAACTCCTTTCCGATTTATGAACAGTTCAACATTTTTGATATTCACCATCACTGGTGAGCAATCGAGTGTATTGGTTCCATGACTGATGTGTAAATATATCTTTCAACTTTAACATGCCACTATCATGGATCGTAATACAATGTGAAGTGGAGTTCTTGGAAGGACCAAGAACTGTGTGACGCACAGCCAATGGCAACTAATGCCTACTTTTTTAAACCAAAGTTTGTTCAAATTTTTATCATCCTATTTCATTTAAACCACAACAATAACTTGAATTAAACAGAATCAAAATCGTGTTGTTAAAACATCATAATAAATATAGGCAGCCAGAGCTGAAATGTATCATATTCTTTATATTCTCAGGTGAATAAGGCAAAATCGCTCATCAAATTAAATGACATCTACAGCAGATATACATGTGCGAAAAACTGCGAGAATAGTATGAAAACCCAATGCATTTTGGGTTCATTCAGAACCCTTCTTCAGGGGTTAAACGTACAACAAATTATATGAATGAAACAATGTTCAAAATCTTCTGAATGGTTCAGCTTCCATGTCTGAAACTCCCTTCGGTGTCTCCTGCAATCAAACAGTAGCTTAAAACTACCTAAGTGAGCCGTCACCAAGATCACAAGGGTTTTTCTGATCCCATCTACATAAACGCACACTCGAGGTGCTTCAGGTTTACCAAACTCCTCTGGGTCTATGCGTAGAGTGCTCTCCCGAGTGTAGTATTCAATATTCCAAATCGTAAACTTTCAAGATACTCGTAACCGGTGTCCTACTTCTTAAAGACGGTCCAAAAGTCACGTGAAACCTCTCCGCCTCTCCCCCTCTCTGGTTTTGGACACGGAATTCAAGGTCTTTGAAAAGGGGTCTTCACATCAGGCTTCGGAAGAGTCCATCTGCAGGTGGACGAACAGCTTTTCGGTAAGCAAAGAGGTGTTCTCACGAGGTCCGTGTTGGCTAACAAGACCTCAGGAGCCCATTTCTTCCCTCCCCAACAGTATCTGCTTCCTCCTTTCACAACTCAATCCGCACGATTGCCTAAAAGCTGTTTGTCCACCTGCAGCTGTACTCTTCCGAAGCTTGTCTCAAGGGGCAGACTTGTCAGCCAGACCTTCTACCAAGTCTGGTACCCAGTCAATATGCCTTTTTGATAATACCCCCACTTGAGAACCCTGAATGTTTTTTAGAAATTTACTGCCCTCTATTGTGTCCTGCGGCACTTTGGACTGGAGGCCCAGCATAAGTAGCAGGTCGGTTTCCAGTGATTTGTTATACCAACCATCTCATGTAAAACTCATGAGACCTTCAACACAAGGGGGAAAAGCCCTGGCAGTACAACTGTCTGTTCCCAGTTATTATCTCACCATTCTTGTGTAAGATCAGGAGACTTCTCCTCTGTGATCAACTTGAAGGGTAATAAATCCATGCACTTCTGTGGCAACACTGTGGACACAAACAAAATGCATGGTAGTAGAATAGCACATTTTTAGGTCTTGCCCAGGCAGCACATGCACTATCTCTTTGAGACATTTGGTTACTCTCAGTGAATCACAGCAATCCCAACACTTACCATTTGTTAGCTTTGTTTTTACGCTTATATCCCTGCAACCATCTGGTCAGCTCGTGATGGCTTCCTCTACTGAACCCTCCCATGGAGCATGGCTCAAGTACTTGTGCTTTTCCACTGTTTCTTCAGTGGAAGCTACTTTTTTTAACTTTAACCAGTCTTTGCGAGTGCAACTCAGCCATCCCGTTCCCTCTCGTTGTCCTGCCCCTTCCCCCTCCCGCCCCATTGCTTGCTTTATCTAGACACCGTTTCCACTTTCATTTAAATAACTCTTGCAAAGCTGGTGTGGCAGCACACTTGCATTTTCACAAACACTTGCACGTTGATTCTTGCACAAGCAACACATGTTGCACAATACTTTCTATTTAGGGCACTATAGTGGCATAGGTATACTTAAAATGTTGCCAGTATTTTTTCCTAATTCCGGTATGAAGCCAGAATATTGAATAAAGGCTGCTCTGCTCGCAAAATGTTTTGTTCAACCTCGGTAGCCCAGATAAAGTTGTATGAAGAAAGGGCTTGGTGGTTGTGCTTCATTCTTTGACTGCCTTGAGGCTGCAATTATTTAATTGCTGAATTCTGCGTTTTTTCGTGGCACGTGCTACATAAACATATGTCATGACTTGTTACTGTAAATACCGGGCAGTCACCTTTATTTGTGTGTAGCAGCAAGGTGCCTGGAGCCAAGCACTTCAAAACCTGCCGGCTTCTCCAATGCGTGTTCATGTTTCTAGTTTATTATCTGCAATAAATAACTGCTGGAAGGAGCAATGGTCACATGCTTTTTGTTTTCCTTTTGCTGTCTAAACTTTGCAGCAGAATCACACTTGAATCACTGGAGGATACATAAGTGAGCAAGGAGGCACACGTATCTTTATTCCCTACAGATATGGCGACTGTGGGATAACTCAGTGGGCGAGTGCATCTGTTGCTGAAATCTGCATTCAACCTATAGGACATATGTTGGAAATGGCCCTTTTTGCAGGATTATCCCCAAACGTTTTGCTTCTTCCTCCTATTTTTTCCTGACCTGTGTTTGTTGGCTTTAGCACTCCAGATAACTTACAGAAACCCCTGCAAAAAGGACCACTGCTGATCAGTGCTAAAGTGCATATGCTCTCTGTGTTAATTGTTATTGTGATTGGTTATCCATGATTTGCATATTTGATTTACCAGTAGGGCCCTAGTAAAGTGCACTGAGTGTGCCAGGGCTGGTAAATCAAATGCTACTAGTGGTCCTGCAGCTCTGATTGTGCCACCCACATGAGTAGCCCTGAAAAGCTGTCTAAGGCCTGCCACCACTGTGCCTGTGCACAGTTTGCCATCCGCCATGTCGATTTGGCATGGGCCCCCACTTGCCAGGCCCTAACCTTCCCTTTCCTTACATATTGGGCCCCCCATGGTATGCCCAAGGTGCCCCCCTAGGCAGGGTGCAGTGTATGTGAAAGGGTGGACATGTACTTGTGTGTTTAACATGTCTTGGTAGCGAAATACTGCCAATTTCGTTTTTCACTGTTGAAAGGCTATCTTGCCCAATAGGACAGAATGGGGAATGCTTTGTAACATTTTACAAGCATTCTTTACATGGGGATAAGATGGAAACATTGAGTTTAGTATCCCTGAACTCAGGATATAATAACACATATTTTAGTAAAGATAGTTTTTAAATTGTGTGTTTGAAAATACCACTTTTTAGAAAGTGGCTATTTTATTGTTCAAACCATCTTGTGGGCCTCTGCCTGGTTGTGGATTGACTGACTGGCTTTAGAGTGACAGGGGCTGGGGAGGTGCAGTGGCTCCAGGAGTCTGTGTCACGATTTAGGTATATTCAGGGAAACTACAGGTCCCAGAATGCTTGAGTGCAGTCTGTTCTCCCTTTCTACTACTTTCCTTTTTCCCGGCATACTATATCTGTTTCCTTCCTGAAGCCTTCGGTGCTTGTCACCTGTGGTATGGCCTTTTCCGTTTGCACCCAAACCTGGTACATTGCAAAGGATTTCGAGTTACTACGTGTTCTTGGATTTCTGATCTCCTGATCCGCGCGGTAGAGCCGCGCTCTGAGGTTACGTCCTGATTCCTGAATACATTCGGCGTGTGTTGACCTTTGAACAGTGCGCTGAGGGTCGCGCTGGGAACCGCGCTGAGAGCCGCGCTGAGAGCCGCGCTGGAGCCGCGCTGGGAGCAGCGCTGAGAGCCGCGGTGAGAGCCTGAGTCAGCTGCACGCTGGCATTGTGGAAATAGACTCGATCCTGGTTCTTTAGTTTATCGAGTGATCTCAGTTTATCGGACCTGAGGCTAGCGGAGCGTTAGCATTGGGAGAGTGCCTTTTACTCTTCTAGTTTTTGTTAGTTTTGGCAGTAATCAGAACATTTTGGTTTCCGCAGATTCCTGGAGAACTCTATGATAAGGACCATTACATATCATGTGGAAGATCCAGAGATCATATTACCAGAAGATAAGTAGTATTCTCAATTGACTGCAAGATATTACAGAGACTGTATCCTTATCTTTCTGGAACTGGGATTCTTGGGCAGTCCCTTTTTCTTTTGCTATTTTCTTTATTTTTTCCTATTTTGCCCTTTTCTGATGGGATGATTGTGGAAGCCATGTTAAGTAAGTGTAATTCGAATTCATCACATATTTAGAGGTGATAGTGTACTATAGGGAAGAGTGTGATTTTCATGTCCTCGTGTCTCTGTGCAGGAACCAGCATACAGATCCAACGCTTGGCGTTTCTCCTGCTATCGAGCCCTGTAGATGGTTTATGGCTGCCAGTCCTTTATGTTTTATTTATCCACTTTTCCCCTTCCCTGGATAGGGTCCTCTTAGGCGAGTGTTATACTTAGACTCGCTTGGGGTGCCGTGTCTAGTGAGGAGAGAAACTAGCAACTACATCGCTCCTGCTGTACCTGATGCTTAAGGTTAGTCAATCTGTAGTACTTTGTGACAGTCTGCACTAGGCTGAATAGGACTGATCTGCATTTGGAGTGGTGGGAGGAGTAGCACCTGTACCTGAATTGGGGCTGTGCCTGCCTTCTACAATGCTGGCTCCACCCCCTGTGGTGTGTCTGGAGCCAAGGCTCACACTGACAATGGATGTTGTTGTGCACTTGCAGAGTGCCCCCCAGAACTGGTTTGAACTGGGCTCAGAGCCCCTTGTACAAAGAGAACAAAGACATTTTGGGGTATAAGCATCAGACCCAAAACCCCAGACTTTAGATCATTCCTGGAATTCAATTCAATTCATGAAGCTTTATTTGGTGCATATAGATGACCATAAAAGCACAAACAAAATATAACAGTACATATTAAAATGTTCCATCTAAGGTTTATAATTAGTGATGATAATCATAGTTCATAGGAGAACACATATAAAAGTTACATATGGTATAAAACATCTAGTGTTAATAGTCAAAGTTCATTAAAACACATACTTTTCCTAGAATTGATGCACTGATTTAAAAATGTTGCAATATAAAAACAGATATCTTCCGATTGCATGTTAAAAATTAAAATCATAGCTTGTTTAACTGTACGTATGCCATATTTAACAAACATGGGTTTCAAAAAGGCAATACGAAAATTAGTGTACAGTTTGCAAAACATTAGAAAGTGCACAGTGCTCTGGGTGGATGCCTCATCACACCTACATGGCCCAGTCGGATGTTTCTTAATATTTGGGTGGGCTACTAAATAATGTGCCATCCCAAATCTAAGTCTGGTTAGCACAAATTTATGTGAGTGCCTAGTCACCATAGTTAAGTAAGAAGGGAAACCTTCCGTTATATTATACTTATTATAAAAAATGACAGTGGACATTGATCCGGTTGCAATTGCCCGCTTCCTCCCCACATATGTCAGGAATATACTTTTCATTTCCGACTTAGGAATCATTGCTGCTGCGCTGGGGTCATTTAAAATGTTCAAGTTAAAAATGTCTGAAAAACAAGTAACAACATATTTAACCCAGGGTATCTCTCGATATTTATCCAACCGTAAACACTCCTCAATAATAGATCTATTAAAGGACTTCTCATCCTTAAGCCAAATAGACCGCCAGATCATCATTGGCCTAAGGGATAACAGGTCAGTTAAATAATCAATGGCTAGTTCACGGTGACTTAATTCGGTTGAAGCTGAGGTGGGCAAAAACAGGAGTTTCTTTACAAATAAGTTTTCCTCCAACTGTAACTTATGAACACAGCTGTGGCCCCATACTCCAGCTCCATACAGTGCTATAGTAACACATCTAGCCTGGTAAATCTTGAGCATATCCCTGGTACGACGGTGTCCTACCTTTGCAGCAAACCTGTAAATACCATGGGCATTCTTTGCCATTTTATTCCGGATATTGTTAAATTCATTGGCCCATTTCCTGTCATTAGAGAAGGTAATACCTAGATAACAAAATGTGTCCACCTGTTGCACCTTTTCTCTATCTATAAAAAAAAGTGTTTAAAAATTTAGCTTTAGCCCCACGGGTCATTGTATGTGTTTTCCCTTTATTAATTACTAATTTTCTATCTTTAATAAAGGAAGAAAAACTATCCATTAACCGCTGTAGACCCACAGGGGTTTTAGAGAGTAAAACAGCGTCATCGGCGTATAATAGCACCGGTAACAGGACACCTTTGATCTGGGGGGCATCTGCATTAACTTTTTTTAGAAAAGCATCAACTCCATCAATAAATAAAATAAATAGGAGGGGGGCCAAAACACACCCCTGCCTAATGCCTCTTTTAACACTAAATTTTGGAGTACATTCTCCTCTAGTGCCAAAGCGCACGCTAGTTTTCAATTTCTCGTACAACCTTGCGAGGAAAAAGATTATGCCTTCTGGTGCTCCTAACTTCAACAAGGTTGGCCACAAAAGAGAATGATCTACCATATCGAATGCACTGCTCAGGTCTGCAAAGCAGAGGTACAAGGAGCCAGGTTTTGCTTCGGTGTATTTCCCGATCAGTAGATCAAGATTGATGCACTGATCGAGCGTACATCGACCCTTCCTAAATCCAAACTGGCTGTCAGCCAGTATGCCATCCTGCTCCACCCATTCCTCTAATCTCACAAGCATAACCCTACTCATGACCTTGACTGATGAGTCAAGGAGAGAGATCGGGCGATAATTTTTTGCATCAGACCTGCTTCCCTTTTTATAAATTGGTACTATAATCGATTCGCCCCAAGTTGAAGGGGCCTCAGTACTCACAGCTGCATTAAAAACGGTAGTCAAGAGGGGTCCCCAGACCTCTGGTGCAGCTTTGTAAACATCTATAGGGACCCCATCCGGGCCCTGGGCTTTCCCTCCTTTACTAGCGCGTATGCCGCACTCAACCTCACTAACAGAAATATCCAGTGGCAGAACAAGCCACCTCTTTGAGCAGGCATCTGTAACTTTATTAGAGTCAAAAATATTAGAAAAATGGGCTATCCACCCCTCACTCGGGACATTTGAGGTTAGCTCGGGTATTTTTTAATCCTTAAGAAAGCGAGAGTTAACCGTGGCCCAAAATAAGGTGCAATTTGATAACTCCGCTGCTTGGTTAAGGGAATCCCAAGCCTGTTGCTGCAGTTCGCGCTTCCTCTGTTTGAGCACACATTTGTATTCCGTTCTCAAATTAATTATTAGATTTTTGTCCCGAGGCTTTACTGCTAATGCCTGCTTAAGGTCAGTTAATGCAGCAGTACAATGATGGTCGAACCAGCCCGGTCCATTACTACGTTGCCCGCTGTTACGTCCGATGAACTTTGCATCAATAGCAATATTAATTTCTTTAAAAAGTAATAAAACATTTACAAGGTCAAATCTATTTTCTAAAATAAAAACAATGTCCAACAGACTCTCCTTAATTATAGAGCTAATTATTTTGTGGGCCTTTTCTCCTGCCCATCTTAGCCTTACACCGTTGGTCCTATGTGGTTCCACATTGGAGATTGTGATTCCTACATCAGTTGAACTTCCGGCCCAAAAAATAGTCTCCAGGATAATACAATTATGGTCGCTTAATGTAGTTACCTCAATTCTAGGGGGAGCACAGCAAGAAAAAATATTTGAGGACACAATCACATGATCAATTGTAGAACTAGTGTGCCAGATTTTAAAAGTGGGAATCGGTAAATCATTAGCATCTTTACAACACTCCACTATTTCCAAATCAGGGCAACCCATGAGCATATGCAATGCTTCCCCATAGCTGTTGTGCCTGAAATGCAAAACATCCCACCCAGCATTATTAGTGACCCCACAAACCCTCTGTGATGACAAATCGCATAGATTGGTATTAAAATTCCCTACCCATATAAAATCAAATACAACATTAACTTCCAAACATACATTTTCAATGGCACCAGCTAAATCTGTTACTACTTTAGCCCTGGTGCCATCAAAAATATTGCTGTAATAGTTAATCAATAGGATATTATGGTCTTTGCCCCCAATAAGCCAGAGGATCTGCACAAGGTCGCCAAGAGGTATATACTTTTTAATCACAATTGGGCGAAAGATCGATACAAGTGTGAGTAGACCCCCTTTGGCTCTACCTGATCCCACACCCACTGCCGGTAAGTTATAAGAGACAAATCCCTCATAGTTGACATCATCCTTACGCCATGTTTCCTGAAAACATAGGACATCATGAGCATTAATACAATTTAGCCATCCCGGATCCCTCTCCTTCAATTTCAATCCTGCCACATTCCAGCAGACAAATGTAGTGCCTTTATCTATTGCACAATCACTATCTGACTTCAGCCATTATTTCGACCCCCCCTCTCATTCTGGTTTGTCCTACATGTGTCCCCGCATTCAGATGGAACTCTTATGACCGCCACCCGGCGTGGCTCAGTTATAATGGTTAACTCTGGGGCCGCAATAATATCTTTACAAACAACCCCATAGGGGCTAATAGTCTCCTGGGGTTGAGGCTGTCCTGTCTGTGCAAGTCAGTCATTCGTATCCAGAGAATTTAGGGCCTGGAATCGGTTTTGCATTGTGATGTCAGGGTATGGCCTATGGGTAACCGTACAGGGTCTACTTCCTCTACTCTCTTGGGTGGTAATATTAAGGTGGCTATAAAAGAAACATAACGAGCGGGCACACACATTATTATTAGTGACCGGTAAGGAGGCAGCTCTTAAAAGTACAGTGGCAGCATGTTGAGGGTGTTTAACATTTACAATAACACAATCTCCCCTAGAACTTTTCCTAGAGCTCCCTATCCAATTAACCCTTCTGGTGGTCAAAACTTGGTCCGAGAATGCAATTGGGAAACCACAATGTCTATGCAACCAGGACACCGTTTTATTTTTTAAAGAATCCTGTGTTTCCTGGTAATTCTCGTTCTCGGACGGGGGAACATTAGTTAAGACTACCACATATGGTGCGCAATCGGGAGGGAGGTTAGTGGCGTGTCTTCGTCTCACCTCAGTCCAGCCCTCCTTCATTTCGTCTGTTATTACAGCCTGGCTATCGTTACCGGCTGGGGGCTGGGTGGGCGGGGGGTTCCGTACAACATTCTCACTGCCACCTACCCCTCTCCCAGGGGGAACATCCTGGGTATCACAGTTACTTGTTACTAGGGCTGATAAGCTGCCCACTTCCTCCACTGACTTATTAAGGAGTCCTCCTAGTCTATTAACCTCTGCGGTAAGCTGATCAATTTTAGCCACAAGAGGTTTAATAATGCCCTTAATCTTCAAGTCAATCATACTTACTAAGTTTTTAATTTGTTCGGCCTCCAATTTAACAGTATCACCTTCACCGTGATGTCATCATCCTTATCTGGGTTTTTGAGTGGGGAAACTACTATTTTTCTAACAGAACGTGACCCCCCACGTTTGGTCTGAACTTTCCTACACGCTCTGACCACTCTAGGCACAGGTGTCGGTGGGTGCTGTGCGTAGTGTCTGAGGACTCTTCTAGGTTAACTATGGGGGGATTGTTTTGCTCAGGCATGTCACTAACAGAGATGTCAAAATTATTGATACCACTACTATCATCCTGCGCCAGTAGAACTGCTAAAGGTTGCGCAGTGGGTGGTGTAGAGGAACAACTTATCCCTAGCGACTGCCGCCTCTCACTGTTAATTTTTCTCACAACCTTCACTAGATAGTTATCCAAAGTGTTAGGCATCAGGGGAGCCTTTTGTTTAGACATACTGAACAATAATAATTAAAAGAACCGAACTAAAGCCTTGCAGAATTGCACAGAATAAAACGAACCGCCTATAATTGGCACTAGGTTTTTAAAATAAACACAATATGTGTATACAAGATTAAATGATTTCTGGTCTCACTGTAAAAGGGTCACAGAAGCCCAACAGCATATGTAAATCAGGGTCCCTGGCCCAGCCCAGTCACGTCCTGTCCCAGACTGTACGCCCTTTGTCCGGGCTTCGTCCCGCGCTGCGTCCCGGGCTGCATCCCGCGCCGTGCGGCCCAGTTAAAATTATAATAGCCGATATGTTTGGGGCGGAGCTCTGCGCAGGTGAACAGCCGCACGGACTCCTGGTCCTCGGAGTCCCGTGCGATACTGCCAAAGTGCCCCCGCAGGTGTTGGCGGACTCTTGCTGCCCTCAGCGTCACTCCCCACAAGAAAAAAGGCTGCTCTGCTGGCGTTGGCTTCTAACAGCGAAGCGGGACCTGCGCCAGCGGGTCCGGCGAGGGGTTATGAGGGCCGGTGTGTTTGGGGCGGAGCTCTGCGCAGGTGAACAGCTGCACGGACTCCTGGTCCTCGGAGTCCCGTGCGATACTGCCAAAGTGCCCCTGCAGGTGTTGGCGGCCTCCTGCTGCCCTCAGCGTCACTCCCCACAAGAAAAAAGGCTGCTCTGCTGGCGTTGGCTTCTAACAGCGAAGCGGGACCCGCGCCAGCGGGTCCGGCGAGGGGTTATGAGGGCCGGTGTGTTTGGGGCGGAGCTCTGCGCAGGTGAACAGCCGCACGGACTCCTGGTCCTCGGAGTCCCATGCGATACTGCCAAAGTGCCCCCGCAGGTGTTGGCGGCCTCTTGCTGCCCTCAGCGTCACTCCCCACAAGACAAAAGGCTGCTCTGCTGGCGTTGGCTTCCAACAGCGAAGCGGGACCCGCGCCAGCGGGTCCGGCGAGGGGTTATGGGGGCCGGTGTGTTTGGGGCGGAGCTCTGCGCAGGTGAACAGCCGCACGGACTCCTGGTCCTCGGAGTCCCGTGCGATACTGCCAAAGTGCCCCCGCAGGTGTTGGCGGCCTCTTGCTGCCCTCAGCGTCACTCCCCACAAGAAAAAAGGCTGCTCTGCTGGCGTTGGCTTCTAACAGCGAAGCGGGACCTCAGCCATCCTGTTCCCTCTCGTTGTACTGCCCCTTCCCCCTCCCGCCCCATTGCTTGCTTTATCTAGACACCGTTTCCACTTTGATTTAAATATATCTTGCAAAGCTGGTGTGGCAGCACACTTGCATTTTCACAAACACTTGCACGTTGATTCTTGCACAAGCATCACATGTTGCACAATACTTTCTATTTAGGGCACTATAGTGGCATAGGTATACTTAAAATGTTGTCAGTATTTTTTTCCTAATTCCGGTATGAAGCCAGAATATTGAATAAAGGCTGCTCTGCTCGCAAAATATTTTGTTCAACCTCGGTAGCCCAGATAAAGTTGTATGAAGAAAGGGCTTGGTGGTTGTGCCTCATTCTATGACTGCCTTGAGGCTGCAATTATTTAATTGCTGAATTCTGCGTTTTTTCGTGGTCGGTGCTACATAAACATATGTCATGACTTGTTACTGTACATACCGGGCAGTCACCTTTATTTGTGTATAGCAGCAGGGTGCCTGGAGCCAAGCACTTCAAAACCTGCCGGCTTCTCCAATGCGTGTTCATGTTCCTAGTTTATTATAAGCATCAGACCCAAAACACCAGACTTTAGATCATTCCTGGAATTCAACAGGAACCTTTGCCAAGGAGAAGAGCCGGAAAGACTGAGGAGAGGTACTGCCATTGCTGTGTGTCTGAAGTTGGCCTGCAGTTGCTGTTTCTGCCAAGGAAAGGAGAAGGACTTTGCTGTGGGCTGTGTCCCCTGCTTGAAGGAGATCTCCAAGGGCCTGAAGTAAGCTGGCCTCCTGTTCTGAAGTCTCACGGACACAAAGACTTCACCGCCAGCTCTAGTGAACTCTGCTGCTGTGAGTTCTAGCCTGCCAAGAGGTGCATGTGCCAGTTTTGAGCCTCAGGAAATTGTTGCTGCTGTTTGAGAGCTGGAAGAAAGAAGAAACGTGACGAACTGCTAAGATCGACGCATCAAGGGATCGCGTCCAAAGAGGGCCGACGCAGCGTCGCTCAATGCCATCGCATCGATTGCCGGCACATCCAGGACTTCCGTGCATCGTACCTGTGAGGCATGCTTTCCCGACGCATCACCTGCGAACCGGAACCGGCACGAAGGATCAACGCATCACTCCCCATACAGACCGGATTCGACACAACTGGTCCTCTGGTTGTCACAAAACTGTTGCATCGCCTCCCCAAGGTCTCAGGAGTGTTGCATCTCTTTATTTTTCGACTCTGCCGCTGTTTGGCTTTTGGAACTTTGACGCATCTACAGGTACTTTGGTGGAAAGTCACGCATCCATATGGTACAAAATTCTTGAAACCTTTTGAAAGTTCTATTTTTAACTGTGTATGTTGGATTTTTGTCACTTTGGTCTTGTTTAGTTTAGATAAAGATACTTTTTTTTCTAAACTGGTGTGGTGTCCATTTGTGGTGTTTTCACTGTGTTACTGTGAGTGTTGGTACAAATACTTCACACATTGCCTTTGGGATAAGCCTGTCTACTCGTGCCAAGCTACCAAGGTGGTGGGAAGGGGTTATCTAAAGTGTGCATCCCCTTACCCTGTCTAGAAGCAAATATCCCCATTTGGACAATGGTACCTACCTCTGCTAACTAGAGAACCCCATTTCTAACAACATAGCTTTGAATATGGCAGGTCTGGCAAGTATTTTCATTCTTCTAGGTCAATACTATGAGGACCAGGATTATAATTTACAACGATTGATAAAGACAAAAGGTCTCAACTATGTGAGAGCTACTGGCTTTGTCAAAGTAATTTTTTATTTTAAAGATGCTACCCAGTATGTGTCCCGATGCTGTAGGGTCCACCAAAAGCAATTACCAAAGCCAATAGGTCCCAAAGGAGAGACCTATTGGCTTCGCCAATGTGTGTTTTTGGGTGAAGACATTGCAGTCCAATCACCTCAACACATCCATCAGTCTCTTTTACATCGCCAGACCGCATATGAGCTAAACACTTGGAGGCCTACCAGCCAGCAGCTTAAACAATGAACACCTACCCCTATGTTTACATGGCTAGGACACCCCCCAAAAGAAGTTCAGAAGTGTACAGAGCTTTTTCATCTCTGCAGTGGCGTAGCTAGACGTACTGCCACTCAGGGCAGCCCCTAAGTTTGCCACCAGGGTGCAGGTAAGAGTGGGGGTGTCGGCAGCCAACAGATGGCTTGTTCAGGGTGGGATTGGGGGGGTGATGGCCAATGGACGACTTGTTCGGGGGGGGGGGGGGAGGGGTGGTTTGGCAGCCAACAGACTACTTGTTCTCAGGGCTGGGGGGATGGCGGTAGTTGGAAGACACAACTCCCACCACCGCCAAAAACAGTGCCCACACTCCCAACTAGCGACGCCACTGCATCTTTGGGAGCCTCTGTGCAACATATTTGGATCCCTCTCTGCCTGCTACAGGCATAGGGAAGTTAAGGATAGGATGAAGCAGCAGACAGGGGCACAATCACACACACACAGTAATGAATGCTTTAAACACATAACGGCATGCGCACTACCTATGAATATTGACCCTGCTAAAAAACAGATCACAACACTAGTAGTTAACAAGAATATTAACTGACGGACCAAAGAACACACTGTAGCAACGCATACTTAGGGGCACATTTACGAAATGAAATTGTCATGCGTGCAGCAAGTCACCTTGCTGCGCTGTGTGACAGGGTAGGGGCAGGAACGTGCTGTATTTAAGTCAACACAGCACGTTCCTGCCTTTTCTCCTTTGCTGGCGCCCTTTTGGCAGCCTAGCTCCAACGCAGTCACCCGTGCACTATGGTGCAAGGGTGCCTCCGTAGTATGCAGGGTTGTTTTTGTACAGCAAGGGGCACCTTCCTACACAAAAACAATCCCCTGAGGCATATTTCTCTATGTGTGCTGCCGAAGCACACAAAAGAAGAGGAAGTAACAAGAAGAAATACATATATTTCTCCTCATTATGCCTACCCTGGGTGGCGTAAGTTTTAGGTGCATCCCCTGGTTCACCAATTCTGTTAAATCTGGGAATGCGTCAAAATCCGTGAGAGCTGTGTGGGAACACCCACGCAACGCCTTCCAGGGCAGAGTAAGGCAAAGCAGTCATTTGCACTGCATTGCTTTGCTACAGATTTATGGGGCCAAGCAAGGTGGCCTTGCGTCAGTGCTTAATTTTGTAAAATATTAAGTGCTAGGGCCCTGACCAGGAGGCCACTGCAGCTTGCACCACCCATCACCCCTGTCATCGCTGACAAAACAACTACTAACCATCTCTCTCGCCTGAAAGTGCGACACTTCAGATTGTTCCAGATCCCCAAAGCTAAAGGAATGGCCGGGGAGGCCGGTATTAGTAATTTTTTTATGTATGCTGTATTCATAAACAACTGTTGTTCTGCTCATCTCTAAATCAGATGAGCAGGCCACCATGTGTCAGACTGTAATAAGTGCAGTGTTGACAATTAAGTGCCGGGCACCAGAAAACAATTAAGTGCTGGGTCCAGCACCGGAAACCACCGGCTCAAATTAAGCACTGCCTTGTGTGGCATGTAAGGTTTGTGCCCCACTTGTACCACGGTGCGTGGTGCAAACGAGGAGCAAACTGGGTAATAAATATACCCCTAGTTTGCTAATGTTCTTTGTGCATGGCAGTGAACGATGTATGCAAATGCTGGAACAAAGTCCCACAACATAGCCTTAACAGAAGACCACACATGAGCATAGGTATGCCAATAAAGTACAATACATGACGATAGGATGTCACATGATATACAACTATACGAGTGGTAATGTTGTGCACGTTCATGTCTTTTCACATCTGCCATGCAGAAGCCAGCACCACAACCAGGAGCAACACTGCTTCAAAGGATAAGGGAGCACGCGCTTAAGCGGATTATACGGTTAATTTTACAAGCAAAGCACCTTGCAAATTGTTTGTGCTTATTAAAGCTTAGTAACCCTCCCATAACCGATGCAAAATGAATGAAAAATAGATGGCTAAAAAAAATCACATTTTTCTCAAAAAACACAAGTCACAAACTTTTCTGACGTTTTGCAAGCACTGCACCACTCACATCAGCTGGGACAAAATTAAGACGCCTGGTTGAAATAAAGGTTAATATTTCACACAATGCCGCGGGGCTATGTTTTTTTTTATTGCCTTGCACTTTAATTTATTACTGTCTTGCATCTGTTTGGAGACTTTACTTAATTGTAATTGTACGTATTTATTGAGGTAAAATAGAGCTTTAGCGCAGTGCAGAACAGCTCTTTTCTCAGCAGAAGTGCCCGTGTAGCAGAGACAATACGCCTCAATAGGTAATACCAGTGCGTGTTTCCAGGACATTGTCGTGATGACGTCTATTCGTGACGGGTTATATTTGCAGAATATGCTCCGAGGGTTTCATGTACCGGATTACCTCAGTTAGTGCATAAAAGGTGAGCAAATACACACACAATGACTGCTACATGTGTCGTGGTTGCCCACCTGTTTGTTCATTTACAGTGAAGTGGCATTCCTTCATCCTTTTTTCTACACCCAAACATGCAGAAGAGCCAGAAATACAGGATTACAAGTAAACATTTGACACGGAATTTTCCCCTTGCTGGGGATAGAATAATAAATGTAGCTGCCCTTCCTTGAAAGAATGAGGTAAATAAAGGCGGGCCTGGGCGGGGAGCCCTTTGGGGTGCGGCTTTGACAACCAGGTAAGCGGAGAAGACAAACATAAGGTGAAGTTGCTGTAAGGGAGACTCCGAAGTAAGGTTTTTCTGAGGTAGAGTGCACGGCTTTTAACACATATTTCAGAACAAGGGAGTAGCCAGAAAAATAAAATACCCCCCACCCCCCCACCCCACTTTGATCCACATGGAACGAAATGTCCTAGCAAAGTGAGTGACCCCGAACCTTTCTAATAAGGAGCCAGTAGGTATTGTTTGCCCAGAGGAAAAAGCTTCGGGATGATGCAATTCACAGCATGATTTGAAAGGAATGAGGCCAAAACTGTACATTTACCAACATTGACTTCTTTACTTCCTTCCTTTTCTTTCTCTGATGTATTCTTTCCTTTTTTCTCTCCATCTTTTTTCCTGTGTTCGATTTCTTTCCACCCTTTTCATTCTCCTCTCATTCCGTTTTTCCATTTTTCTATTGTTCTGCCCAATCTTTTTTCAGGTGTTCTTTGAGCTCTCTATCCTTTATATTCATGTTTAATGTTTGTTCCTGCTTTCTATTTCTCCCTCCCTTAGTTCCATTCTCACATTCTTGTTTTATCATCTCCTATACTTTCTCGGCCCCTTGTCTCATCCCTCTTTCTTCTTGAATTCCTTCAATTTCCTGATTCTTTATTTTCATTTTTTTCAACTGATCTTCTATCCGTCTCTGCTTTCCAGTATTTTATTCTAATTTCAGCTTTACTTTGTCTTTCTTGTCATTTTTTAGGTCTCACGTTTGGCAGCGCATGTGCTACATGTCCTGTCTCAGCGAGATCATAAGTAATCTGTACATGTTGGCAAGCAGCTGGTAGTTTCCCATGCTGCTTGATATTGGCTTAGTGTTGTAATTGCATTTTTTTTTTTTTTAAACCTTTATTAGCGTCAAAAGGATATACAAGTCTAGGCCTACAACCAAATCGGCCGGCCTCAATACGTAAAGCAATCAGAAGTTCCAAGGCAAACATTACAGAGTCAAGCAGCAAGAAGCAAAGGCAATACAATCGTAAAAAGGGAGAATATACCTAGGAACCAGAGGGCCAAGACACAGGAGCAAAAAAGGTTAATTTTATAATATGGGGATAAGGCGTATGACAGGCTCACTTTCAATAGAGAGACGTCCGAAGTCCCAGAACCAGCCTCAGCGACAATAAGGGGGTATGGGGCCGCAATACAGGAGAGGCAACACAATTCACACAGGAAGATCGGGATAATTTAGACATAATCGACACTTGAACCTTATCATCGTTACATGCCCACCACCCAAACCACAGCTAAGCCAGAACAGAGGGATCGGAGAAACATTACATCAAAACTAACCCGTCATAGTGATGTCTAGGAAAATGGAGGGAGGGGGACGGGGGCGAGGAAAAGAGGGGGAAGAGGGGGGAAAGAGGGGGAGGGGAGGAGGACAAGACGAAACAATGAGAAAAAGAAATGAAATACAAAAACGAAAGAAAGAAGACACGCCGACACAGGCGTCCCGTGGCGGGAGTACAGGAGAAAACAGGAGTATCAGCACCAGTGAGGGTACAGCAATCGAGAAGAAATGCAACCAAACCATAAAAGAAGGGTTAACGACGCCACACACCCCACCCCGAACACACCACGGGAGGCAGGGACAGACGCGGCATTACTATAAAGAGATACAAAAGGGCCATAGAACCATAAAACAAACAACAAATAGAACCCAACCCACCCATCCCACCCTGCACCCCTGTAGAAGGCTATGGCCTACCCTTCAGACAGCGTGCCTGTCGCCCTAAACCAGAACCCGAAATATAGCAAGAAAGAAAGAGAGAAGAACGAGACAAAAAGAAACAGAAACAGAAATAAAGAAAACAGGAGGGAGGAGCATAAGAACAGAAATCAGTATGGTCGGCCGCCGCCCTCCGCCCAACCAGACAATCGCAGCAAAAACAGACCAGGACGACACCCCATCAAGCGCCATAAAACTTACAGAGGAGGGGACCACCCACCGCTTCATGGGTACAAACCACTGCGCCACTAAGTCGTATACCAATAATCAACCAGGAGTCGTGCATATCACCCCCATCCCTTCCGAACCACAAATCCCACCCACCACATGACAGTGTAAAATGAGATATTCAATACAAGACCAGCACACAATCGAAAAAAATGTTGACTACCATGTAGACATGGGGGGTAAATCGGTCCGCAAGTGAGCAAAAGTCCGAGCAGAGAGTTTAAATGCATCAGCAATCGCAGCACGGGTGATGAAGAACAGGAGTTCAGTTTCGCCGCTTGGGAAGGCGAGGGGGTCTCTGTAGTAAACAAAGGCGAAGCCATCGGAGCAGGTGCAGGCGGCAGTCCACCAATATTTCTAGGCATCCGAGCCGAACAGGGCCGCGGCACAATGTCCAAGTCCCCGGGGTCAGAACCTCGAAAAACAGGGAGCTCCAAAGTCACCGGCACACAAAATGATCTTCGATCAGCGGCAGCAACACTTGCAGCTATCGAGGGGGGCAAGGCAATGGAGTCACTGAAACAAGAGGGCGGCAAGAAGAAACGGCTGCTCAAAATGGGGGCAGATCGTGGCGGACTCACAGGGACATCGGGGGCCAGGGATGCGCGCAGGGATCTCAGAGCTTCCAGGATATCTCTGACCGTAAGCTCACGCTCACCAGACCGGACCCCCGCGCAATTAGGCAACCCAAGCCCGCCGCCACAAGGCGATTCATGTTTCAGAGGGTCGGCCGCCATTTCGCGAAGTCAGCCCAGTCGCCGCCCTCCGCGACCCCCACAAAACAGTTCAAAAATGTAGGACTTCACAGAGCTCCGGGGGGTTCCCAGCAATGGCAGCCTTGGTGCCGAAAGGATGTCCGCCCAATGCGGGTCTCCGCCTACACCAGCACCGGCGCCCCCAACAAGCAGAGTCCGGGCGCAGAGGTCCAGGGCCGCCGGTCAAAGCAGCGGCGGGGGGAGGACCCCTTCACAGAATCAGTCCCCGGTGCATCTCACCCACATCAGCCGCGCGGTCACCAGGGCAGGCCCGGATCAGGATCGCCGGGATTTTCGCACAGCGGCTCTCATCATTGGTTCACTCTCTCGACCGGGGCCGACAGTCGTCGGACCCCACAGGCTAGGTCCCGGTCTAGGTTCCACGGAGGCCCCGGTCTTGCGGAGGGCACAACTTCGGAGCCGCTGCACGTCGAAACCTCCGGGCCAAATGGTGAGTACAAGATAATGTGTCGTCTCCGGACAGGATATTATACAGGATACATGATCAGGCCGGAGGGCTGCGGGAGCCGAGCTAAAAGGCGACCATTACGCTCGCGAGCTTGGCTCCTCCCCGTAATTGCATTTCTTACCTTTGTTTTCAGTGGCTGTTCTGACTTCCGTGTAGTCCAGAAGCAGCGGCCACCAACTACAGTTTTAGTCCGTACAGTTCGGACTTTTAGATTTGTCTAGCGCATCGCTGCCTGACCTAAACATGGCAGCGGTGCATGCACAAGGAGCCGGTGTGCGCGAGGGGTGGGCAGCGCATGCTGCTCGTTTATTTTTATTCCCCACCCAACCCCCCCACCCTCCCTCCCGCGAGCATGCCGGACACGGATGTGTGCTTCGGGGAGTAATATGACAGCAGGGAAAATTCAGCATCAGCATACATCCATGGGGATCCGGCCCAGATATTGGTACTAGAATCAGTTTCCTGCAAGTTTCCCCTACTTTCCAGCACTGGTTACCACCCTCCTGTTGGTGTCAAATGTCTGGCTCAGGGAAGGAGAGAAACAGCTGACACCACGCACGGTGAATCTTTCCGAAGAATCTCAAACAGGCTGCTTTCGTGAACACGCCATGATGTATCTGAAGTTCATGTGTAGACGAGTTCCTCCATGACCACAATCGGTAAGAGTGTTGCATACCACTGGAACTATCTGGAAAGTTTATTTAACTGGCAAGTGTCACTTTCAGAGGCATCCTCTGTTGTCAGCGTTGGAACTTCTCTCTGTAAAAAACATAAAATAAATCTCTCGAGTGCATGTAATAGCGCCTTCGTGCACTGGAGCTGTGATGTGAAGGTGTGCAGCAGTGGTGTGCACACGTGCCTGCCTCTCCCTCTGTATATGCCCTCGGTTGTGTGTATTTCTCTGCATGTTTCTGTCTGGGTGTGTGCGTGCATGTTTCCAGGTGTGTTTTGTGCACCAATGTATAAATATGTTGTGTGTGCACATGTCTGCTTGTGAGCGGCCCATCGTCTTCTGGGTGTTTGTGTGCCCTTGTGGGTCCGTTAGTGTGTGCATGCATGTGTGCGTGCATTTGTGCGTGTGCCCGCACACATCCCTGTCTCTGAAGCAGCATTTCATCTCTTAGCAGCCAGTGTGAAATTATGGGATGCATGACTTAGAAACAGATGTTCGTGGGGCACAGCTCGCAGTGCCAGGACCAGGTAAGTGCCCAGCGCCCAGTAAGTACACAGACACCTCTGGTGCCAGCAGCTGCAGGGCACAGGGGAGTGCCCGGGTCACGTGCTGCAGACACACAGATGCCAGGGCTCACAATAAAGCCAACCCTACGACGGTGCCAGGGACTTCTTGCACGAGAAGCCACCAGTGCACAACGGTGGCACATGCAGTGCTGCTGAATGGTGCTAACCCTGGGCAGAAAGGGTCACATCTGCACAGAGAGGCCCCCATCTCACTGCATGTGCTTGTTACAACATAGGTCTGTGCACACGTCAACTTATGGCAGTATAAATACTGTAAGTAATCACAACATGAAAGCAACACAAATAACATAGGCAGCCGAAGTCTTGATTGAAGTGTTTCTTCAAATCTGTTTTATTCACATCGCCCAGCCAACACGTGTTTCGTCAGGGCACGTCGCCCACAACTTCATCAGGGCTCTACAAGATGTACAATGGTTGCATGTTACAAACATGTAATTGCACCAATTACATCACCACTACTTTAATAATATCAACGTGCTCAAGTGACAGCATGTGTGAGCACATAGACCACACCCAGAGGACAGCATCCCAAGTTGTTTGTGCCTTCAGGGTAAGTGTCATCTGACCATGCATACGCAGTTTTACAAACGCTATTAGTTACACAGAACGTGCTCAGCGCAATAAGATGTCCTCCGTGCAAGCCTCAAAACATGAATAATAGTATAGACATCGCGGCGTGATGGGCTCTGAAACCAGGGACACCCATGTTAATCAGTGACCTATAATGTATGTATCAGTGAAGAGAAAACAGAAGAAAATAGAGAAAAGAAGTACCACCCTATGCCACAGCACATTACGTGCATCTTACCCAAAGCCAGTAGTTTCATCGACTTGTATGCTGCAAAGACAATAATGCCAAAGGGACTATCAGGCAAAAGTGCTATTTTTAATTGCACAAATTAAAGCACCCGAAACAAACAAGAGAGTCATACCTCTCCGCCTATTATACTTCCGTCCCGGCTACCGGGTGAAAACGGGAGATCTTGCTGAAAGGTGCTCAACAGTGTGTATCGCGGTCAGTACCAGAAATGCAAAATACTGGGGAGGAAAAACACAAATTCACCATGTATTAGTCACTGGTGTATAACGTTCAACACCATTTTTAAGTTAAACCTGAACTTCCTAAATTCATGTACAATGAGGTGTATTGATCTCCTGTGTTCATGTTTTTTGCCACAGTGAATATTTGTTTCACCAGTTCTGGTCACAGACAACACGCCAACATGTGACGTGGTTAGTTAATTTTGCTGCTACTGCAAGATCTCGTTCTGTGCACCTACTGGAATTCTAAAGATTGATCAAAAGTCATTTGTAGTAGGTTTGGAGTGACCGTGAAGATGACCGATTTCATATCTTCCTTCTTGGCCTCCTGGATAATCCCATAAATATGGGCATTGTCCTGCAGCTTTTATCTCCCAAATCCACAATTTTTATCCATAGTGTGTACAATTCCACAGCCCTATTGTGGTTGTGTGTCTACACACCTCTCGACGTCTGTAAATCGGTTTTCTGCGGATGTCAGTTCTTTATAAACAGAGGTGATCTCCAACCTAAGCGACTGTACTTCAATGGTCGTTGATGCCACAACCAAGTGCCGATGGATACTTTAATGTCTGTAAATTCTTTCAGCAGTTTGATCAAGCCTGGTTGTTGGACTGCAGTCGTGTCTGACATGTTCTGCCTCAGGATGTTTCGATTTCAGGTTACGGACTACAGCTTCAGTGAAAAGGAGTTCCCTTGTGTGTTTTGATATTGACATGTGCTAGGGGTATTAAAGCTTTTGTTGTGTCGGGAACTGTTGAAGATCTCTTCACCTCACTACAATAATGTAAAGAGTATTTTGCAGTGCCCTCCTCTGTTGCATAAATAGCTTGAGCTCCCATCATTTACATTAAAGCTATCTATGTTCATAGATGCTATTTTATAGCCTCCCCTTCAATCCCTGTATTTATCGTCTCTTTCCTGCTGAACAATTGGATGCAGCCCAGAGGCCAGCACTCTTTATTCCATCAATTTGGTAAACAGATGATTTTGGTGGGCCACTGCAGAGGTACGGTGTGGACAGCTTAGAAAACATTGCAAAAACTCTTTGTGGGAACAATGGGACCTTTTCAGTGTGCTTAGGAAGCAGAATTTGACTTTTAGTGTTAGAAATCCATGAGAACTCACAGACCACTATGAAGGTGGAAATGCTATGGTCTAAACAGGTGTGGTACTTTAGGGGCAATAAAAATCAAAGATTTGTGACCCAATTGCATTATTCCTCTTACATCAAACAGTGTAGGTACTTGACACATTATAAAAGAGTGCTCTGGTAAGTTATGAATAAACTGGGACGTGAAAATATCTTGGGAAAAGTTTACAACTTTGAGATGAGATGCCCTGGTAACCACGTGGTGAACGCATGTGGGATTGAAGTCAAACAGGAGACATCTTGCACTGAGTGCCAAGAGTAGGTAGTGTAGTCCATGAAAGAATAGAGGCCCTAACAGCTGCAAAAAGATGTTGATGGCAACGGAAGATAGAAAATATTAGGCAGAATACAGAAGTCTTGGACTTCAGGGGCAGTATTACATATGCTGTGCATTTTCCTTCATTGCGCAAGTCGCACCTTTAAAAAGGTGCGCCCAGTGCAATGAAGGAAAGGGCGCTGTATTATGGGGATTGCGATGTCCCCACTGCAGCTGTGAACTTGCTCTGCCCTGCAGCAGATTTATGTGAAATACTGAACAGCTGCTCTATTTTTCAGTGTGCAGGAGGCAGCCTGCCTGCACTTTTAAAGGAGATTAGAGATGCCCTTGCAGGCAGGTGTAGTCAGTGCCTGCACCTGCCTGCAAGGGCACGTCTGGGGTGTCCACACCCTTTACCCCCTGCAGATGGCTGCTCCCTGGAGGCGCACTGACAGTGTGCCACCTTTAAAGTGGTTCAGAAAAGGGGGTGGTGATGAACAGAGTGTCTGAATTAAGCAGACCACTCTTACCCAGTCCAAAGATCAGGGCTTGATCCATCACCGTTATTTAGCTCACTGCCCCATCCCAGCTCAGAACATGGCTATATGCAAATTAGTCTGTCCCTGGCCCAGTGCATCATGGGAACAGGGCAGACCAAACTACCAAGCCAATTCTTCACCAGAAAGGAGACAAGCTTCCGGGGACCGGTTTCTGCCATTCCAGGCGTCGTCGGCCCGGCTTGCTTGAATCCTGATGGAGCAGTGAGCAAGGGACTCATGTCTGAGTATACCCTTCCACGCTTATGGTGGACAAAATGATTCAGAAAAGGGGGTGGTGATGAACAGAGTGTCTGAATTAAGCAGACCACTCTTACCCAGTCCAAAGATCAGGGCAGTGGAGCACTGTCAGTGTGCCTCCTGAGGGCTTCTTTGCCTCTGCGTCCACGTTGGTAATATGGTGCGGGCGCAATGGGATTCCCTCATTTGCATGGGGCACGAACCCATGCAAATGAGGAAATGCCTTTTTGAAGTCAGCGCTGACGCTTTATGTGCGCCAGCACTAATGGTATTATAGAAGGACCCGCACAAGCGTCTGCAGCCTCTTCTGTAATATAAATGTGCCCCAGGGGCTCGCAAAGCAGGCACCGACACCTGTTGCGCCCCCAGGGCGTTCTCTGTAATACGGCCCCAGTATACTAAAAAGCGTCCGGCTTAGCTCTTGCAATGAAAATAAATATGAGGTTGAATGAGATATTTGTAAATGATAAGTTGTAAGAAGCAGTAGGAGCGGAGTAGGTGAGGAAGATCTCAAGCTCAGTACTGACCGCAGCAAAGCAGTAGAAGGTACCTGTTCTTCTCAGTTGTCCCGAGTACTGAAAATGCTTCCTGCCTTCAATCACTTAGTGCAATAAAAACAGGCGGTAAAAGATTACCAGATAGCCTCCTTGACCTAATCTTGATATTTTTGGAGAATGTAGTATGGGAACCAGACAGTGTCTAAGCCAGTGTCAAAGAGCATGGTGTGACCACTGGACAGTAGTGGAGGATGCCTATGAGGTATTAACCTGAACTATCAAGTCTTCAGCAACCACAGTGCAGAAAGCTAGAACAGAGTTGGACTTCACTCTTGTTACCTAGCACTGAGTGATGACTGAAAAACCACGTCAAGGGAATGGGTTGAAGTATGAACTACACGGTAGAAGCTCATGTCAAATAAACCATTCCAATTACCTGGCACTGAAAAACAACAATGGATAGTTTGTTAAAGTGGAATGCGAAAATCCTCATAGTAGCACTGTACAACATGTCTCAGGTCTGTCACTGCAACCTGTAGTGCAGTTTTAAACTACCATTTTCACCTGCCAAAATAAACATTTTGAAAAGTCAGAAATTTAGAAAAGGCAGACAGTAAGCAGAGATGCTAAAGCAAACTGGAGCCATAGCAACATACCAGGTGGCAAGAACTCAGTCAGGGCAATTGAAGAGCATGCTTTTCAGGTTCTTACGGAAAGTAAGCAACGAGTTCCAGTTCCAGAGAGCTACCGGAAGAGTTCCAGGCCTAATAAGGAGAAGGAGCGAAGGCGAGATGGAAGCATATGTAGGCAGCCAGAAAAGAAGGAGGGCGGGTGCGTTCTGGATGATCTGCAAGCACCCAGATATAGTACACTCTCATAGTCCAACCTGGACGATACTAGGGCCTGTAGCACTGTTGTCTGGGCACTTAGAGGACTCAGCCAGAGGATTTTCTTTTGCCATTTAAGAACGGAAAAGCAAGAGGCTTTAAGCTTGGAGACCTGCGGCTTATGGAAAAGATCCTTATCAATGATGAAGCCGAGATTCTTAACCTTAACCGGCAAGGGTAAAGGCCCCAGTGGATAACTACCCAAAGTTCGGGATTGTTTCCCAGAATCAGGACTTCGGTTTTATTGCCATTACGTTTTAGGGCATTTCTGTTCATCCAAAGGGCGACAACAATATACAGGCCTTGCCTGAGTGGGCAAGGATCTTGATTATGAGCATCAGATGCCCGTCGGGCATTGCAGAGCCGGCCCGACGAGGAGCAGGCTCAAATGATGAAGCATGACACCTAGCTTGCTGGGTATGTGAGAGCCCTAGTTCCGAAAGGAGGAATTCCCCTCCTTGACCTCCTGTAATACATTGTCAGACTACACTAGCTATGACATTTTCTGTGTGATACTACATCACCAAGGAACTTCGTACTCCTATTTTTGTCAATCATCAGATAGTGAGAAAATAATCTGGCAGTCACCCGCGTACCGAAAATACGGTAAGGCCAGACTCTTCAATCCCTTCCATCAAGGGGCGAAGGTAAATGTTAAAGTGCAGGGGACTCAATATAGAGCCCTGTGGAACCCATAAGGTCAGTGTTAGGGTCATAGATGTATTGTTTGCTGATGAGACCTGAAACGTTCGATATTTCAGAAAGGAAGATAGCCACCTCAAGGTAACAACAACGATTTAAGCCTCCAATCTATCCAGAAGAATGGAGTGTGGGAACTTATCAAAAGCCGCACTTAGATCCAGAAGGACAAGGGTGGCAGTCCCACCAGAATAGAGTTCTTGCCTAAGTAGTTCTATGACTCCTAGTAGGGCGGATTTGGTACTGTGGCCTGCCCTAAACCCAGACGGGGACAGATGCAGCAGATTATAACCAGTGACGAAGGAAGAGAGGTGAGTGTTAACATGCTTTTCCAGAATTTTGGAAAAAACAGAAAGGAAGGAAAGTTTGACCAACAAGGAGGGTCAAGGTCATCCTTCTTGAGCAGAGGGAGTACCAAGGCATGCTTCCAGTTCTGAAGTACCTCACCCGTGATCAAGGAAGAGTTGAGGAGATCCAGAACTACTGTGAGGGCAGCCTCATCCATAAATCTAAGTTTTGATGGTGGGAGGGGATCAAGAGGAGAGCCAGACTTGATGGTGGCCAGTAAAGTTTTCAGTAGTGCTAAGTCCAAAAGGGGCCAGGCCCCGATTTCCAAGGACTTGTCTGACTTAACTATGGGCTGACAGTCAAAGGGACGCAGGTGCAAAAGCCCAAGCGATTGGGTGCCAGCATTTACGGAGTCACTAACACGGGAGCATCTACTTCTAACTGCCGGTGAATTAACTCTACTTTGCTCAGAAAAAAGGAGGCAAGCATGTCACGCTATGCTTGAGAAAGGGAGGGGGTGGTGTGAACTTGCTAGCTGCAGACCGATCCTTTACTACTTTAAACAAAGTCTTTTGACAGTGTTGGGCGTTGGTAATCAATTCTGTATAGTAGCCTGCACGTGCAGATTTGCACAAGGCATGGTATTTTTTCAATGCAGCTACATATTCTGTGTTTTTTGCCTGGGTGATGATGCTTCCTCCAACCCCTTCCGAGGGATTTACAGCCCTTTTTTCTGTGCGAAGGGTTTCATTAAACCAGGGGGCCGGAGGAAGCATTCTGCCTTGTGTTTTAGATGTTCAAGGCACAATTGAATCCGTAACTAGATGGTTTATTTTTGTTAGTTCTAGATAATGAGTTCCATTAGTAAGCTTCTAGGATAAGCTAAATGTTAATCTCTAATGTAAGCCCCACTAGGAGCAGCCTCCCTGCTGCTCAGCCCATACTCCAACTGACACTCACAGGCACCCAACATTCCAATTCATCACCATGCACCAACATTCCACACAGTACACTCATACTGGCTGAGCAGCAGGTATAGCAGTGGACCACTGGGAATATAAGCGAAGGAACCAGGGGAATAGCAGCATTTCAAAGCTGTTCAGGGCAGCAGTTCAAAGAGGCTATCCTCAAACTTAATTAGCCACAATGATTAAATCTACCTTCAGAGGCAATCCGCCCCACGCTGCAGCACCATCCTTGAAGCCAGCGTTGTACGGGAGAGGAGAGCCTTCCGACTTCCCCAACCTTGCAGGTGAGCCATATATGCCTTGCTCGTACTGCAATGAGCCACGCACCTTCAGGAAATATCCGTATGGCTCAGAAAAGAGGCTGTGCATAGGGGAGACCCTGAAGGAGCCTTCAACGAGACGCCGTTTCCCTCCATGTCCATGTCTGCTCGCTGCAGACTGGTTTGCGGGCCGTAGCCTGAAGATTTGGGGCTAGGAGACAGGCTTAGGTGATGAAGGAGATGGTGCAATCACCTAAGTGTGTATACTGGGCTCAACCTTCCATTTTTTTCAGAGCGTTTACAGATTCAATTTTTTGTTTTATCTGGGACCAACCCTTTTCTTTACCCCTCCCCTGCTGGTGACGAAACCGCTCCGTCACCAGCTGCAGTTGCGCTGTGCTGATGATGGAGCGGTTCCGCTCGGCGCGGATTTCGCGCCTGCGCTGAGCGTTCCATTAAGCGGGCGGGGCCGTGACGGAACCGCCCCGTCATGAGCACAGCGCGACCGCGACTGGTGACGGAGCGGTTCCGTCACCAGCATGGGGGTGCCGCGCGCCCCCCGACCCCTTAGCGCTGCGGCGAAATCGCCACCGCAGCGAAGGGGTTAAAGATGAATCTGAAGTAACTGATGGATACAAGCTTAAACTAACCGAGGATAATATTTAAATGCCAACTGTATCTTGAGCTTGTTGAGGAATTTAAAAGCTTAAGGACTTTCCTGTAGCTACAAATATTATTCATTGCTAAAGTGTTATCTTACCCTAATAAAACATGTGAAATTCCATCTACTGTAGCATATTTCCCCTTATTTTTTCAAGGGACTGTACTGTTTCTGGGGTTTTCCTGACTTGCCCTCTTTAATAAACTATGAAGTTCATCCCAATTGTTGTGTGGGAATTTGTATCCTTTCCCTTGTAAATACTTAATCCCTTGAACATTTATAAAATAACTGCATTTTTGTTGCTGTTTCTCTCTCTCTGTCTATACAGTTGGCTGAGAATCCACTTGCTGCTCATCAACCTAGCTACAAGGATGAGCCAAGGAACCTTGAGAACAACCTATTTACCTCTGTGGACTGGACTGTGAGGCACAGAACAACACATCAAATTTGAATCTTAAAACGGCCACAAAAAGTAAACAGTGGTTTAACAAACAACTCACAATGGTATATCTTGACCCATAGGTACTCGATTGGAAAACGCGTTTCATCTTGCCTGCTAACAAGGAGTAAACCAACCACCATTCACCACCTACTCGCATCAGAATAAATACGCACACACAAAATCATCAATACATTTGCATACTAGTTAGATTCAAGCCAGAATTACGAAATATATAATTTATTTTTTAACATTGTGCAGGTCATAGTTTACAGTCATTTAATCAAATGTTAAAAGGCACTTAAAACATGAAAAATCTTTAGAAAATACAGATTTTACTTTTGGTAGTGAAAATAGGCAAAATAGCACTTTGCATATCAGCACAGATGCTGTAATTCCATAGAATAGTATCTGTTTACTGCTTGGAAAAAGAGCAATATTTTACATAAACATTGCTTGTTTTCCGCAAAATATTCTTCAAATATATAATGGTTGGAATGAAGCTTTCTAGAGTTCATACTTCACATAACCTGCATGTGCAGTGGTACCGATATAAATATTATCACACCAAGGATGTTAATTTAGAACATAACAGAAGGTGGTCTATTTTGTACCACTAACACTTTAAATACTTCGATGTTTACAGTCACAACAAACAGAAACATAACTGTGTTTAAGCTGCAAACTAAAATAGAAGGTATTAACATAATATGCAGGGCGCTAAGTAGCACAAACAGTATGATAAATGTTTCTTAGTTACACACTTAATGGATGGTTCTAATCAAAGTGATAACACCTACCCTATCTACTTTCTACTACTGCATTAACACCATTCATGAGTTAGCAAACTATTAGTACTCATTAGGCTCACTTTATGCTGCAAGGAGGTCTCATGAACGCAGTTAAGCAGAATAAGAAAGGCTTTGGAAAGGCATCAAAAGGTCAAGGACTGCAGACAAATGATATTGCTGAAATATAGGCAATAAACTGAACAAAATGCTCGAAGAAAGTAGACATTCTTTAAATAACACTGGGCTGGGGTGGAAATCTATACTTGGATGCCCTTATTTCAGTCATCTGGCTGGACTTGTTCTTAGGTTTCGAAGCTCTTCTACATCAGGAAATGTTTGTCCTTTTTACGTCCATCAACACCAGATTACCGTATTTGCATCAAAATGTAGATAGTTGCCTTCAAAAACACAGAAAAGGAGATGATGCCCTTCTCTAACTCTAGGCTTTAGTTTTTGTTGTCACTGGCTGTTTTCCAGGAGTGGAGGTAGAACGTTGATTAGAGCTTCCTATTTTAATGGCCAAAAACTAACCACAGGCAGGAAAAACCTTAGGGAAAAGCAATTTAAAATAGGATTGGTGTGAGCGTCTAGCTTTATGGTGCATGCTGTATCTAGTTTCCAGTGTAATAATGGCCGCCCTATAGTGTGTCAAGTTTAGTTAAATCAATACTCATCGGGACACTAAAAAAATATACTATTTGTGTTTCCTCTGACAGTCTTGAGAGGTAACCCACCCTGTGCGCTAAATAAATAGATGTGAAATTCGCTGTATTTTCCTAACATAGGCCCCCTGGTGCTTTATACAATGCACATGAATTATACATATTTTTTGTCTGATCCATGAAAGTTCATTAGTTGACATGTCCTGATCCGCTGGCCTCGCCCTTGGAACGAGCATCATTTCCTTGATTATTTCTTGAACAATCAAGTGGCTACTCACAAAAGAAAACTGCAGGTACAGCTCTGGTAAAATGTGATTTGCAACTTTCAATATTGTAAGTGTCAGATCAGCAAATTGTTTAAAACAAACAAAGAAAAACAAAACAAAAAAACACAATGTTTTTTTCATTGGGCAAGATAAATAGACTAAGTATGCAAAAATACAAAACCTGTAAGGGTACATAAAAATAAATATCATGGAAATGTCTTCATGTATATTATTTACACTTTCGGTTTAAGTTAACCAGAAATAATTATTTACTGAGACTGATCAATAATGATTATTGCTAGAAATGTCTACATAGACGAACGGTTAAATTACATTAAGGGTTTGATTTAGAATACAGTTACTCCGTTAGTATTTTTCTGTCGCCCTGATGGACTAACCGCACTCCAAATTTAGAGATGTCTTCTGCCTCAGTGGACATCTCTGACACTGGCAGGAAGAAGGATGATCCTGTCAATGTACTGAAAGTGTGCAGTTCGTTAAGCGAAAGTGAGCCATACAGCGCACTTTCAATTTATTTTTATATTTTCGAAAAGAAAATTACAAAGCTGGATTTTCTTTTAGAAAAAAAAGCAATGGCCTTTACCCCATGGTGTAGGGGCTAATGAAATGTTCTCACTTTCACTTACCGCACATTTTCAATGGTGGTAAGCGAAAGTAAAAACCTGCCATTTGTTCGCCCATTCTAAATAGGGTGGACACATGGCAAAACCTCAGACAGCCCTTACTATGTCAATGGCAGGGATGGAGTACTGTTCGCCACTGATGTGCTGAAGGTCTTCAAATGAGGCAGTTGGACCTTCAGTACAACATACAGGGTAAGGGTACTCTGTCGCCGCTGCAATGAAGCAAGCTTTCCACCACACTCTAAAACAGGCCCTAAGGCTTTTCAATCAACAACTTCAACAGAAGAACTTTAAAAAAAACTGAATAGATTATAATAGGCAAATATAGATCATTTGGGCTTGCTACAAAAAAGAAGTAATAATTAGGTCTGGGCGGAATTTTTTATTCCGCCAGCAGACTCGGGGGAATTTGGTAATTCCACGTTACTTTTGTGACGTGGAATTACAGATAAATTTCACTGGCGAATTAACTACTTTAATCTGCAGGGGTTTTTAAACATGGAAGGACTGCTCATTCCTCCCCTCTGTTTAAAAAGCATTGCATACCTCCTCGGCGCCTTTAAATACTCTGCAGTGATTAAAAGTTTTATTCAATGCAGTTTCTAAATGTAGAGGGACTGCTCCCTCTTCCCTCAGTGTTCAGAAACCACTATCTCTCAGCATCCTTGCATACTCTGCTGTGATTAGTACTTTTAAATCAATGAGGAGTACATAAGGGTGCTTGAAGGCCACACTATTTTCCTAGGGAAAATGCATGCTTGCATCCATTTTTGAATGTTTGGGTGTTATTTGCGCTAAGAAAATAGCGCCAAATGCCGACTCCGCACGCTATTTTTGTTTAGACAGAATGCATTCTTGCATACATTTTTGGACGCAAGAGGGCATTTTGCATTAAGAAAATAGTGCCAAATGCCCAGTTGTGAAATTCCGTGGAATCTAACACCCTTTGTAATAATGCAGACATTAGAAATATGTTCAATCTTGAAAATGGACCCACAGAGGGCCAATAACTTAAAAGCCTTTAAAAAATCACAATATAAAAAGCTGAATATGAAATCACCCATTAACAATGTACTCATATATTCCATTGAAGGATAAACAGTTTTGAAATATATGAAATCACCTGGGCTGTATAGTGAACGTTATTCAAACATTGTAGGAAAGCAAGGTGCAGGCTCCGTGGCGCTCTGTATAGGGAGTGTCAAAAAACATTTGCAATTTCATCAACAACTTGTAGTCAATGGTTTGCTGGTAAACCATGTTGCAGACAATTATTAACTTGGTTAATGAAATATCCCTTCCTCTGAAATCCAACACTGTTTTCGAAGTCTGATCTTGATGCGCAACTTCGGTTCATAAAGTTGCATCCATCCATGAATACGATTGTTTCTTTTGATCGATCACAGATGCAATATCTTTTAGACAATGCCTTTGGAGTATTTTGATTTATCAGCTGTGTCTTCTTTAAATTGTTTGTTTATATTCTCATGTAAGATGGGATTGTATCTGTATTTGTATCCATATGGACGGAGGTGGTAAGTGAAGTATTCCAACTCGTACATTTTTGTAGAGTCAACATAGTGGAACGACACTGTCAAATCTGAACAGCAGCCAGCACCCTAAAATGAAAGAGAAATGTTTCAGAAATATATTATAGCAACACTTGTTTTCCGAAGTTTCTAGGAGCAAATAAATATATTTGTATTGATGCTGCATCATGAAAAAAGGTATTGCTCTCCTGCTATACACTAGTGCAAGTACCACCTTTAACTCCTTTCGCTAGACAATATTTTGCAAAGCAACACACAGACAAAAAGGCCACTATAACAACCACCATATTCATTATTTAGTAAAATGTCTCCAAGAAGACAAGCTTTCTGGTTTACCAAATCTAAAATTCATCCAGTTTTACAGACATTTCTTTAGAGGAACAAAATGTAACCAAACGTTGCAATTTATATCACAAAGTTTTAAGGGCCTTGATTAAAAGGCTTAAGATCTCCAGGCAGTTAACATCAGATATAAGTGCATCAAAATTGGCTTAAGTCAAAAACCAATTGTTAATTTGAAGTATTTTTCAAACTGTGGAAATTCCCCTAAAACTATTCAAAACACACTAGTAATTTGCAGGGCAACACCGACACAGACCTGCGCGAGCTCGGTTGACATGCTTACTCAGTGTAATTGCTGGATGCCCTCTGCTTTCTCAATGCTATAGCTAAGCTTGTTAACTAGCTGCTCAACTCTTTTGCCCTGCTGCTTTTCTCATCTGTGTTGAAAATGCCTTCCAGGCCAAGGAGCACTGAGACACTGACCCAAAACACCAACATGTTCCCTCTCTTCCTCACCAGATACCGCTGCCAGGCTGTGGGCTGGTGATGGGCAGAGTGGATCTCATTAGCAGGGTAACAACCACAATCATGGAGGGGGCAGGGAGGAGGGGATGGAGTAGTTCAGCCACTGAGCTGGTTGGCACTGCCTTGAACCATATGAAAGAGCTATATGTTAATTGTGCTGCAATGGACTGGGCACCAGCTGAAGCCATCACAACACAATAGGAGCGAGACAGGTGGGGTCCTGCTTTCCTTACCTTCCCTCTTGGTCTACCATCTTCAATTGTGGCTCTCTTCTCTTCATTTTGAGGTCGCTGGGCACTGTGTTGTGGTCCTAAGGCTGGGAGCCGTCAATAACCTCCAACTCTCTGAGGGGGACCCCTTAGGGATTTTTCGTGGGACATGCTTTCTACAGTAGGGCCAAGCGCTGAGGCACACTCCCCGCTAGTGTATAATGTGAATGTGGTGCTCCATCTCCAGCATTGTGCACATATTCTTCACTCTACATGTGCCCGTCTAGCAGACAGTCAAGGCCCAATTGCCCGCCACCAGAGGGGACTAATCTGTAGTTAGAGCCCGCTCTTTTAGGTGGCACAGCTGGCGTGGGTGAGTCCATTTACAGAGCTCAAACCCAGTTAAAGACAAACTGCACCACAGCGACTCCATTGTCTACATTGCAACCTACAAGTCGAAACGGACAAAGACTGCATAGGGATCCAGTGTGAAAGTGCCTGTCCTGCAGACACGGTCATGGCTAGCAGGCCTGTGTGGTAGATCGGAGACCCTTCAAGTTGCCCGTGTACTTGGTTCCCTTGGTCTAGGGACCCCAGATTGGCCTATGACCCGAGCAGAAAAAGGCCTTGCCTGGCTTCTCCGGAAGGAAACAGATGCTTCAGGAATGAGTAGGAATAAGGGGCTAGATCAACCCAGCAGCCACCAGTGAATGTTCTCACAGGTAAGAGCATGGATTCCCCAATCATGGACTCAACACCACACCCATTAGCAACACTAATAAACTGGACGCTATCCTAAAGGCCATTGGCATGACCAGAACGTCTCCGGAGACCAAAATTGATGCAGTCTTGCACCCATGATTGAGGAATTCCTAACTCACATACGGATACCCTCAGTCCAACTGGACCAATGAGGCATGATGGACGCCCCATAGCAGACTACGAGGTCAAGGAAGCCATACACAGCCTTAATACAGGGAAAACTTTAGGCTTCAATGGCTTCCACCTTAAATTTCTTGGGACCTTATCTGGTGCTACAGCTGTCGCCGAGTGTTGGTGGGTAACCCGCAACTCCTGACACCAAAGGGGAGGGCTAAGGACCTCTAATTTCAAGCACCATTACCTATTGCCACATCTGCTATAGGTGAGCCGTTGCTTTTAGGGGTGCTCACTGGAGGATACTTGTTCAGGGAAAGGCCAACTACAACTTCAACACCTGCTAAAATGTTTCCTTGCATGTGCTAAGCTGGTAGGGAACAATCTTGGCTAATACAGAGAGTTCAGAACTGCTTTTGCCGACGCTTGCTCTTTACTAAACATGTGGTGCCCTATGTGTCTTCCATCCCTCTTTTGGGGTTGTTTGAATTATCAGGGTAGGTTCACAGTTGGGGACCCGGGCTTTTTGTAAAGCAATGGGTATTACAACACTGGGTGATTTATTCAGGATGGACAACTCCTCACATTGGCTGCAATTCAGCAACAATTCAAAGGTCAATTCTTAGCCCACAACTGAGATTAAAACATGCCAAGAAATCCGAGTTAAGACAGCCAGAGCGCCACAAACATTCATTCAAGATCGGTGGGGGCTGTCGGCTAGTGAGCTGGCTAAATAAATCCTTAGGAGAACATATGCAGATCATGCTAGAGTCTGCGCTAAGAATAGGAGAGAGATAGGGAGGGTGCTGCAAGATAAAGAACAGGGCACAGTGCCTGCATACCCGCACACTGTTTCATGCTCACCAGATTGAAATACATTCAGCTCAATGTTCTTCACAGAGCATATTTGTCCACGGACAAAATTAACAAAATCTACCCAGAGCAACATGTTCCCAATGTGAGGATTCCTCAGTAGATCTCCAGCACATGCTTTAAAGGTGCACCTCCTACCTGGCTATTGGCCTACAGTCCCTGGTTTACTCACTAATATCACAGGCTTTCTCAATCTTCAGAGCTGGGAGGTATGTGCTCTGAGCCACTTCAAGCGAACCAAAAAGAATAAGCTAGCTTTCAGTTTTCTGGACTTGCCCTACTCCTACTTAACCACTTGGATGCTAAGGCACTTTATGGATTTTACTGTAATTTCCATTGAAATCAATGGAAACTCCATGACGAGCTGAGCTCGTCATGAGCGTCCAAGGGGAGCCATAACCTTAAGATGGAGAGTGCAAGAGTCCCCCCTCCCTGTAGATGGCCTGGCAGCTCACCACTCTGAAGTCGGCTAAGGCCGGGAGCAAAGCCCTGAGACGAGGAAGGCAATGGCCTTCGCAAATGCCCCAGGGATAATAAGTGGGAGGACATACTTCATAATTTTAAAAGCACTATGAACGACGGTGCTCTACCACTGTAGCTGTCTGTAAGAAAGATGACACCTCTCCTAATGGAGGCTCTTGGGCTTTGTGTAACACTCAGCACTCAATTCTCTCATGCACCCCTGCCTGCACAGATTTTTTTTCTCTTTGGTATTAATGCTCCGTTATAATATTTAAACACATCGATTGACTTTATGATATGAACAAGGCCATGGACAGTACAGATAACCGACAATTAAATACGATAACAGGATGGTATTCGGTATGCTCTGTGCAGGACTATCTGAATTCTATGACCAAATGCTGTAATATTGCATTTTGTGTCTTGGTTCAAGTTGAAATACTGTGGAAAACGAATCCTAAATCAGAGAAAAGGCAGTTTCCGGGCTGAATAACTTTTGAACGCAAACATCACTGTTGGTATATTCCATACAGGCTGCATTCTTTACATTCTGCATTGTGATATAGAGTACGGTCAGCTAGTGGTCATGAACAGTACTGTAAGAGTTACACTTTTTGGCTAAAGGATTGCAATTCTTACTTTTCTGAAATAGTATTATATACACTTATGTACAGCACTAGGACACCGTTCAATGCATTTCTCAAACAGTAGATATTGAATGTATCTTGGTTACTCATTAAAGGTATAAAGAACTATATAAATGTATGTACAATACGATATGCATTGTTCTTTGTAATCATGGTTTCTATTGTGTCTGTTGTGTGGACAACAACTGCTGTTCTGTGGTTCTACATTTTACTGCATATTTATACATGTTTGACGTTGTCAGTTTCTTAACTAACTGAAAACTATGTCACACAAACCAACCCACCCCAAAGGCCCATCTCACCTACACCTCTAAACCAGGCTGACCACGTTGCCATCCCACTCTCCCTACTCAGGATCCTATCAACAAACCAAGGTCAACACAGAAGATCAAACCTTCAGACTGCGACAGACAGTCGTTTGGACTCATCTCTCATCAGATCAACTCATTGCGAACACCCTTCTAAAGAACTTTAATACCTTTTTGGAAAATTAGGAGAACATCCACGCTTCGATTAAAACATGGAACTCAAAGTCTTCAGCACTCTAAAGACACTGAAAACAATAAATGACCCACTGCCAGACTCACTAATAATAAATGACCCACTGTGAGAGCCACACACAGTGGGTCTGCAGGACTCCAATCCCCAGGCTCCCCCGCACCGCATTACCACACCTGAAGGCGCCCGGAGGCACATTAAAGCATCGAGCGGGGTCCCGCAGTTCGGGGCGCCCTACCTAATGCCAGAAGCACTGCCAGCAGCACCGGGGTGAGAGCCACGCACAGTGTGTCTGCACGACTCCAATCCCCAGGCTCCCCTGCACCGCATTGCCACACCTGCAGCGCCCGGAGGCGCATCAAAGCATCAGCAGGCTCCCGCAGCGCGGGACGGGTGGGCCCGTCTGCGCCAGTCACAGCCAGGAAGAGGCAGGCAGGGCCACTCCCCTTTCATCTGAGGATCTGGGGCACAGACTAGTGACGGAGTTTGTTGCAGGTACTATTTTGCACTCGACATTACTGCCATTCTTGAGCTCGTTGGTAGTATTGGTGTTCTCTTGTTAAGAGTTCAATCCCCTTATATCATACTATATCAGGACCACTTGTAACTCTTCCTAAAAAAAACTACAGGGGCCTAGACTTTGAATTTTAAACTCTGGTGCCCGTCCCGCACTTGGTATCTCAGCTTTTTATACGGATTTTACATTTTTTATATTACTGCCATTTATTTGCACTTTTGCACTTATAGCACAAACATATTGCTCTGTGAGCGTTTATTGTTGATATTGTATTGGTTTATGCTTTAAGTACTGTACTGCTGTACTAGGCACTTTCATCTAGGGTTTGGCATCGATCTTTCTATTTTTGTGGACTATATGTTTTTATATCATTACTGCTAAACAACATATATGCATTTATGTATTTTTTAGCGCTAACACATTACCCTGTTGAAATTTTTATGGTTGTATTACTTTTTTCTTCTCTCTGGTACTGTATTGCATTTTGCACTTTGTATATTGCAGAAGACACTTTGTCCCAAACTCGATGTAGTACCCCTGCAGAGATCTATATTAATTTAGTGTCCTCTGAGATAGTCAATATGAGTAGACAGAAGAGAAATCTGGGGAAAGTGTGGCAGAACTTTAGATGCCTTTATTCTGAGGGCAGAATCAGTCTCTTGCTCATATCTGGAGCAAGAACTTCGCCCTGGTAAATCTAAAACTACAACTAGAGGGCAAAAGGCCGAACTGAAGATTACTGGTATCATTGGTCCACCCCCCGTAAAAAGGAAGAAGCGGGGATTAACCAATCTAAATAAATCGACCCAGGGCACTACCGGAAGGAAGACATTAGCTGTGCCAACCATGAATGCTTGTAAAGAGGGTCTCCCTACTCAGACGAACCAGTTAATATTGGGGCAACCTATCGACAGTGTGACAGTACACAGGAGGTGAATTTCTGGGGCAGGTTGGAAACCATGTTGTCTTCTCTACTAGATCCAATTATTAAAAAAATTGGTTTTGTTGAAGGTAGGTTGTTAAAATGAGAGGGGCTGGTGGGTCGCAAGCAGTCGGATACAGCTTCAGCTAGCACAAACACTAGTAAAGACCTCATTGCCACCGGGGTAAAGGAGTAGGGGTAGGTTCAGTAGAGAGGCTTGCAGTGAATAGCGAGGTGGTGGATAAGAGCAGCTCTAAAATCACCAGAACTGATAGGGTGGACACTACAGAAATGTCATGTCAGTCCCCTATTAGGGCAGGATCATCTGTGTCTCACAAGGTAAGGAGGCCAGAGGGAAGGGACATACAGATAGTAAGTCTCCCTATTATTGACCTCCCACCTGAATCCACCCCATATATAGTGGTTTTGGGGAGTGTCTCCTCCCTCCCCAAAGGGGTTAAGGAAGATTATGGGCAGCTGATGAACAAAGTAAATCACTGGTTTACACATACTACTACCCTAGGTGTTGGCCTGACTAGAAACATCCTCATGGCTCGTAAGGTCAGCTGGATAAGGAACATACGCAAAATGGGCTCTGGTGACTGCGTGATTGCAAATTTTGATAACCCACATATTGCTGTCCGTATATTAGCTGGGGATAATGGCCTCTCCCCTTCACAGGGATCTGTCATTAGGGTTTTACCTTTGGGTTACTTCTATAAGCCAGGTCCGCCTAGGGACATGATTGAAAATGTCCCCAGCGTATTTCCCGGAGGTGGGCGGCCAAGTAGACTAGCATTTAGGCAACAGCTTAACGCCAGGGTTTACCCACCCCCGAAATTAGACCGGCAGTTCGGCACTGACCTCTTATTAACATCAAACAATCGTTTTGCTGCTTTAACAGGTTTGGAGGATTGTGATTGACTAACCCCTGAGCCGGACCTGGTTGTTCTCACGGAGTCCCCAAAGGAGGCAGCCTCAAGGCCCTTAGATGTTAGTCCAAACAACTTCCTATCCTGGAACATTGCTGGGTTGGCCAACAAGCTCCATGACCCTCTGTGGGTACAATATGTAAGGCAATTTACGGTAATTATCCTTCAGGAAACATGGTCAGTGGATTGTGACCTATTTCTGGAAGGTTACAATGCTTTCTTTGTGCCGGCTATCTCATTGGTGAGTGGAAGACCAAAGGGTGGTCTAGTTGTGTTTATCTCGGTAGCCGTTGACTGCCAGATCCAAGTAATACCAACTACCCATCCTGGAATTTTGGCTATGTCTGTAAAAAGGGGAGATTCCAGATGGAGGATTGTTAATTTTTATAACTCGGTAGCCTATCACACGAGGCTTCTAATATCACCACTTTGGGAATGATCATAAGACAATCTTTGGGACTCAGTTTACATAACCTCCTGGTTTCTGGGGATTTTAACATACACCCCTGTGGTAACCCACCATTATCTTGCATTTCCGAGCTGGGCTGCCCACGTATGAGGGGCTTTCATTTTGAACATCATATCCAGGGGGAACTGCTAAATTATATGATGAATGAATTGGATTTGGTGGCCTTGATGTCTTTAACTGACCCACATACTAAGTTCTCTGTGCCAACGTTTAAAGGGCACGATAGGGGGTTATTTATTGATTTTATCTTATTAATTTCCTCCTTATTGCTATTCTCCTTCCATGGTTTTGATATCGTGGAGAGTGAATTCAGCGATCATAACCCACTAACAGTTCACATGTCGGGCCCATTAACAGCAAAGACTGGGGTTGTTTTATCTAGGGGGTGCACTGAGACCGACGGATGGCAAGCGCAGCCTAAAATGGGCTCAGGTGTCCCCTGTCAAGTTTTGTAAAAATATCTTGTGCCCAAGAAGTACTACTATGTACTATGGAGGGTGGCCCTCCTAATCAGGTTCTTGGTGCATACGAGTTGTTAGTGCAAAAAGTTGGTGACATTTTAGGTGTCCCAGCTAGCAAAAAAGCCTCATATGGTCCCAGGTGGTTTGACCCCCACTGCTCTAGAGCAGCAAAAAGGTTGAGGAAAGCCCTGTCTGTCAAACCGAGAATTCAGTCCAACGTATGTGCTTGTCGAAAGGAATATAAGGCAGCCCCGGCCAAGCGAAAGGATAATTTGAAGGAGGAAGCTGATCGACTCAAGCACTCTTAAGAACAGCTTGAGGTTTTGGAGTATTGTGAATAGGCCCCTTTTTGATCAGGAAGGGGGGGGCTAGATTCACACATCACATAGGAGGAGTGGGTACTTTATTTTAAATCTATGTTTGATTGACCTCAGGTGCCCAATCTCAAAAAAAGCCGGGATATAAAGGATCCGGTATTAACCTTTGACAGGGCTGAGATCCTGCATGGCATTACAGGTTTATCGATCAATAAAGCACCAGGGCCACACAGGATCCCACCAGACTTATTTAAGGCAGACCCTCCATTCTGGGCGCTGATATTGGAAACAGTTTTTAATGAAGCGGCAAAGAGTGGTTGTTCCAAGTCTTGGGCTTCCTCAACTATTGTCCCTGCTTTTAAGAAGGGAAATAGAAACAGTACCCATTGTTATAGACCGATCACGCTTACAGATTTCGTGATCAAAGTGGTAGGGCGCATTCTCCTACAGAGATTATCAACAGATAAACATAAGATCATGTCGGTTGTCCAGTATGGATTACGGGCGGGACGCTCTACCATTGCTCAGTGTCTTAATTTATCTATGATACTGAGCAAATATACAGTTGCTCGCCCCGGATCTATTCATCTTGCCTTCATGGACTTGCCATCTGTGTTTGACTTTGTAAACAGGGACAAACTGTGGCAGTCCATCACGGTAATAGGGGTGGAGACCGGTATTGTTAATTTTCTTGAGGACCTGCATATTTCCACTAAAGCTAATGTCAGGTTCTAACAGGATTTGCAGGGACCTAGGGACTTTGTTATTAAGAGGGGAGTCTGGCAGGGATGTATACGGGCGCCTTTTTTATTCAATTTTTATATAAATGAACTAGATAGCGCACTGAGGGCAACAGGAGCTGATTTTCCCTGCATAGGAAGGCGGGCATTCCAGTCCTGCTGCAGTGACGGAAAGTCTCAGCAGGAGCTGCTGCACTTTGTGTTCTTATGTAAACTATATTAATTCCCCCGTAGGCATTTTTTAGTTACCATTTTACAAAAGATGAATTTTAAACAAGTTAGACCAGCCCTTGTGTATCTCCAATTGTTGAAGGAGGATTGTATCTCTTTTATAGTAGGGTTTTTAAAAGCATCTGTGAAATCAAGGCATTGTATGGATGTGTAGAGTCTGTTTATTTAGATATGTTTTAAGATGATTTACTGTGCGGTACTGGACCTTTTCTTTTAAATTGTGTCAATACCTTACTGTTTTTATGTATTGTATCTGTGTAACTTTTATGGTTTTTCAAACAAAAACAGAATAAAGTTTATTGACAGACTGAGTATAGTAAAACATGCATAGTGAAGTGGATAGCTTCACCTCAAACGAAACAGGTCCCCCAAAGATCCAGGAAACAGATACTGGAGGTCACAGAATTGAGGGTAATGAGCATTGTTTCAAGTTGCAAAAAGATCCTCCTGTAGTGTGCCCCAAAGAGCGAAGATATATTGTACCAACTCTCTGGTGGAGACGCCAATTACAGCTAGAAAGATATCACTGGCATCTGTCAGTCCTGACATTCTTAATATGGGCTAAATGGTTGGCAAACACTTGGATATGGTGTTTCTGAATCAGGGACCAGTCTCCTATTGCTTATTGGAAGATAAGGTGCGACCACACTCTTCCCTGCGTGTGGACATACTGGATCAAAGTTTTGTTATCTATCAAGGTCTGGACAGACTGGAAGGTAAGTCCTCAGTACCAGCCACATTGATATCAGCTCCAGCAGACTGAAGTGCAATATCCGCTCTTCTGGAGACCAGAGGCCTCTGATCTCCAGTTTCCCCAGGTGCGCTCTCCACACTACAGTTGACGCGTCCATTATCTCTGGTCTCAGCTGAAGAAGGGTAGAAGGACATTCCTTCAGCTAGTTTCTTCTCCACAATCTATCAAATTAAACCAATTGCAGTGTCCCCCAAGATCACCACAACATGTGATAGATCTCCATCGTGTCTAAACCATTGTGTGCAGAGGCACCAATTGAGAACCCTTATGTGCCAGTGTGCGTGGATAACTAAGAGGTTACTAGCAGACCTAACCAGCTTAAGACCATCAGGACTGGACCATGTGCTCTCCCCGGAAACATTGTAATCACAACTTGAATATACTTTATCATCTGAGGAGGGGTGAAGGCTCAACTCGCTGCAGTGTTCAGTGCTGCCTCTATGAACAGGATGAGCTGAGAGGGCTTCAGTTAAGACATGGACCTGTTGATAGAAAAGCCCAGATCAGCAAAGCTGCTGTTGTATGTGATGTGTGATAGTATCACTGGAGACTTGGACTTGAGGATCAGATTGTCCAAATATGGAAATGCTGGGATTCCCAAATGTATTGTTGCATAATCTAGGGCACTAACATAGTTCTACAAGATTTGCCTTTCCCACCCACAGGTGCCCAAACTTGGTTCAGTGCACCAAAGTTTGAGCATAAAATTCCAGGTTATTGTAGCCCCAAACAATCCCACTTGATATTCTTGTCTGTGCTTCATGGGTTACTAACAGCCCCGTAAAGAGGTCAGGGTCGCAATGGTAATTCAAACTCAATTTTATTCTTTAGAATACAACACACAGGCACTGCAATAAAGGAAAGACACTATATATTTAAAAGTCTCATCCTGTTGCTTAGTACATGTCATTAACAGCGAGAATAATATGGACATTTCTAACATGTGCCACACTATAAAGGCATGGAGTAGCTAACTTGCCTCTAGAGTTTCTTGGAAACCAATGCACTGCATAGCTGTTCGCAGAGGAAAACCTATGGTTATAAGACTTCAGCCAGGAGAGAGTGTTCCCTCAGAATGAAAGCACACATCAGCTGGGCTCCGTTCATCTTCTCTCTGTATTGGCTCTCATCATAGGAATGGATACTGCAACATTCTGGCAAGACCTCTTGCGATAATTTGGGGCGAAGAGCTCTCTCCCTCACCCTCAGTGGTCAATTCATGGGTTTTTTGTAGGGTGGACCACAGACTTTTACCCTACTCTGGGGGGGACTGTATACTTAGTCCAAGACATAACCGGTGTGAACCAGAATGACAAAAATACGTCAATTCAGATTGCATGTTTATTTTGCACAGTCACTGTCAGACCTTGAAATTATCGTATCAGGGAACACATAGCAGACTTGTGTCATCTTAGGTGTTAGCAAAGTATTTTTTTGTGTGAACTGACACTTTCATGAGTTCTGTGAAATGTAATGACATCGGCACATGGGCCAAAGGCAGACAGGGTAACTTAACAAGTTCAAAATGGAGTCTGGCTTTAGGATCTTTACAACCGTTTGAGATGAGCCATCAATTTCCGTGATCCAATCTTTAAGTCTAGGGGGTCTCTTGCTTCCCCATCTTATCGCTATGCCCCTCTTAGCAAGCAGTAGTGCAACTGCCAAGAATTTCCTACATCTAGCATATTTAAGTTTCCTGACTCCTAAAACGCACACCAAGGGGGTGTTAGGAATCTGTTCCAGTAACATTTCAGTTAGTGTGTTAGTGACATCATTGCAATATAACTGCAGTTGTAGACATGACCATGACATGTGCAAAAAGTCAGCGCTCGGTGCATTACACCTCTGGCAGATATCTGTCTCTCGAAGGCCTAGTCTGTGTAGCTTAGCCGGCGTGTAGTATAGTTGATGAAGGAATTTGAAATGAATAATGCGCGGGTTGCAGTTTGACGTGAGGAGCGTGAGTTGTGTGCAGCTGTATTGCCAGTCATGTTCGTCTATTGTCTCACCCAGTGCGGTTATCCATCTACCTACCGCTGTATTAGACTTCTCAACCTGCTCCTCTTGGGCCGCGTAGTATAGGCGTGTCACCAAGTTTTTTCGGGAAGGAGCCGATAACAATATTTGTACTGTGTTCAATTGCATGTGTTTGTCTGGAAAAGTAGTCTACAGTGACCTGATTGCCGTGCGTAATCGTAAGTAAGCAAATTTCTTCAGGGGGAAATGATGGGCGCATAGTGAGGTATCTGTCCATTTAATGAATTTATTATGTGGGAATATATGTCCCATAGTATTCAGCCCCATCTCCACCAGCAATGTGTGCATTTTCTTTCCTTGCGTTACCGTAAGCTTAGGGTGTCTCGCCGTGGGCAACGCCTGTGCATATACCGGTAGCTTATGTGCTCTATGTGCCAACTCATGCCACGCCCTAGAAGTGCATTGAGCTGTGTGTATCTTTTCTGACGGTGTATACTTGATCAGGTCGGCTATAAGTGCAGTCAGTGGCATAGGATATACGCTTTTTCCACCGAAATGTGTGGGATGTATGCATGGGGTTTCGTCCAGTAGTGTGCATGTTGCACCTGTGCGCAGAGAAAGTATAAGTGGAAGTCTGGCGCCCCAAATCCCCCTAGATGGTACGGTTGTGTTAGGATCTTCCAACTAGTCCTGGCCTGTTTACATGTCCAAGTCAGTCGTTGCAAAATAGAGCATAGTCTGACAAAAAAGGCTGTGGTTAACCATATTGGTATATTCCAAAAAAGGTATAGGGCTATTCTCTCCACCATAGAGAGAGGCATTTGAATCCATTAATCAACCTTCTCTTCTAGTCTCACCGACGCCTTGCAATAGTTCTCTCGGACGACTAGTTTCTGGATCACGATGAATCCAGATCCCTAAATATTTGACTGGGTCTGTTCGCCATTTTAAAGGGTATTCCAGATCCGGTTCCGATGTGCCGGCAGTGAGAGGCATCACAATCGATTTATCATAGTTTATCCGGAGGCCTACATATTGCTCTTATCTGACATATTCTCTAATGAGTGGATTTAGGTTCCTATCAGGGTGCGTGGTATAAATGACCATATCATCAGCATACAACACAATTCCAATGGGCCTGAGGTCGAATTGTAAGGATTAAGGCAAAAAGCATTGGTGACAAGGGGCAGCCCTGTCTGGTACCTCCCATAATTTCTATTGGGCTGGATGTGTACCTGTTTCTTCTGACCCGTGCTCTAGGCGCAGCATATAGTAGTGATATCCATTTTAGAAATGGCCCTGGGAACCCCATTTTACGAAGAGTGACAAACATGCTCCACCGAGTCAAATGCCTTGGCGGCGTCTAAGGGAGCCGCAGCTGCTGGCATGTTCGGATCTATTTGGTGGTATAGCGCAAAAATGGTACAGATATTGTGGGTGGTGGATCGTGTTGGCATTAAGCCTGCCTGATCTGGTATACCAGATTACATAAGAGCGGTTGTATTCTGTTCGCTATTATTTTTTGCTAAAATCTTAGCATCTATGTTTATCAGGGATAAAGGACTGTATAACTCGCACTCAGTGGGGTCTTTACCCGGCTTCTGGAGTGCTATCAGGAGTGCCTCACTTAATGAGGTCAGGAGTGTGCCTTCTTCGTAGGCTTCCTCAAACATTTCAGCCAAATGTGAGATTAGAAGATCTCGGAATTCCTTATAAAAATTCTCCCGGGAGTCCATGCTTTATTATTAGGGAGGGAGTTAATGGCTTCTACTATTTTGTCTTTAGTAATATGGTGTCAGAAGTATTCTCTGTGTCATAATTTTTTATTGGAGTTCAAAGATAGGCAATTTCATAGGTTACAAAACAATATAATAAATATAAGTATTCTCAATGAGTATCTGATAGCCATGCCAGTGCTACATCATCCAGATAGCCTAGTATGTATGATATAGAGGTCGTCGCCTGAGCAGAGTATAACTAAGTGTAGTATTTGGTGAAGCGTTCTAGAATAGCCAGAGTGTCGTATACTGTTTGGCGCTGCTCATTTTGGATCTGCGTAATATACGCCGTGGTATGAGTGGGCTTGAGTTTATGTGACAATGCCCTTCCAGGTCTCCCACCCTCTCCATAGTTCCTAGCAGTATATTTGTGCGAAATGTATTTTACCTTATCTGCGGACTTGTTATATTTATCAATCTGTGTTCTAATATCAGCCAGTATTGTGTTGTCGTGGGTGTCTTCAAATTCCCGTTCCAATCTAGTAATATCAGTTTCTATCCTTTCTAGTTGTCCTTGGATATCCTTTAATATGCCAGCATGTTTGCTAATGCAATGGCCCCTAATGGTGGCTTTGAAAGCCTCCCAGAGTATCCTTGTACTCTGTAGCGATCCGGAGTTATGTTTGAAATAATCTATTATTGCCCGACGCAGTTCCTCACGGAACACCTGGTCCTGGAGCACTGTCTGTCTCGGTCTCCATGTGAATTGTCGTGGGGTATGCGTTGGGATTTCCTATGGAATCTCCCTCCTGTGGTGGGTCACCACCCGTGTGGCATTTGCTCTGTCTGTCCCCAGACGAATCATACCAGAGAGATAGACATAGGTACGAATAGACCTTGGGTGCAGTGCAATTTCAGCAATTGCAACAGCAATAATTTAATCTACATGCTGACATGTATATGTTCCATTCGATATGTGGGCATGACAACTCGAAAAGTCCGCACAAGAATGTTGGAGCATAAGAGCTCTTTTCGCTGCAAGAAGTCCCACACGAAACTCACACGACATTTCTTGGAGAAACAGCACAATGAAACTGATTTCCAATGGACTGTCCTTGAGAAGCCCTACATACCTGGACACATAAGTGATGTGTCGAGTTACCTTTTCTCAAAGGAACAAAAATGGATTTACAAGCTCCAGACAGATAAATGTGGATTAAACGATGATATTCCATGGACCCTAATATAGGGTTCCAACCACGGGTTTAGCTTACCTCAGCAGAGGCCCCCCGTTTTGTATGAACGTAGATATTTCAATGTGAACTGAGATATACACTTTTGGGTTGTATAGAGGTGTTATACTTTAACAAATACAACTATATAAGCGGCGGCGGCATAAGTTTCATTAACACAAAGAGGGCCGAGGCTTAGTATTGCTGCAGCTTGCATTATTACAACTAACACACACCTTAAATATGACCTCCAGAAGAAGTGTCTGTGTCTCGTAGGTGGAGCAGACTATGTACCACTAATATTTCTTCATTTACTGTTAGCCGGTGGTTCTTGGAAATACACTGTTGGCGAGAACCTTTACTGTAGGCACAATGATTCTATATAGCCATACTTATAGTCTGGCTGACACGTCTTAGAGTATTGATTATATAACTCTACCCTTCAAAACAAAGTTAGAGCATTTTTAGATAATTGACTGGATAATATCCAGTATTGCTGCGGTCATCGGTATAGTAAACATACTACCACAAACGGGCAAGTCGATATCATCGTTCAGTTCATATCTTTCAAGGTCCTGTGAGACTTGCAATATAACATAGAATGTCCTGTAATGTAGAGCGCCGTATTTCTAATGCGTTTGTATTTAGCGCAATGTCGAGTGCTCTACTTTTGTGCCTTTGATCATTGGCACAATTAATAACACTGAGCATGATAGGGTTCTGATCGGAAGCGTCCTTGTGCCTTCTATCACCCATAAAAACCGATACTAAACGAACTACAAAGATGAAGGAGATGACCTCATTTAGTAGTTCTGGGCCCGAGGTGATTACCCATAGCAACTGCATTGTAACGAACTACAAAGATGGAGTTCATGATGTCATCCAGTAGTTCTAAGCGCGAGTTCTCGCGCGATTTCGAGCACAAAGTAGTGCACCCCTAAATCCAACAAAAACAGGGTGAATAAACAATGCTCCTGTTTTCAAGTTACTGAAGAAGCAGGGAGATGCCACTGGGGACTAATCAAACCACTCTGGGATCACATAACATATACAATTAAAGACCTTCATTAATAACTGAGGCGGAGGGTTACCATACAATCAACCCCCGGAGACACTATTAAAGAAGAACCCATCTACAAGTCGGTGCCTCCCCCAAGTCTCAGATGGAAGCTTGAGGTAACGACGGATAGGTGAGTCTACAATAGATCAGACTAATAAGGAGTCTTTTTAATCCCAGTATGTAAATACAGTTATAGAGAATGTTGTTGATTTAGTTTGTAGCTTTTGACTAGTGACACTAGCAACACGTAATATATCTGTATGAGTACAATTTTGTGTTAGATGATAGACCTGGGAGGCTTTGAGGCAGGGCGCACTAAGTTTGAGTGCTAGAGTCTCATTACATGTTGGTCCCTAGATATAAGGGGATTTTTTATACAGGAATCACATTGGGCATATCAATAGGCTGTGTAATCCACGCTTTAGGGTGCTCCATTTCTGTTTCCCTTCTTGTATCTATGTAGCGCGGGGCCTCGTACAACCTGAGCAAGGTCCAGGTGAGGTGAGGTCCTTCTCCCTACCATGGAGGGTGAGCATGAATATATTATATAGTTTTTTCATTTATTTTTGGTGATACCAGGTGTGTGTGTAACTGACACAGTCAGTCCATAATTAACGACTATACATTTTCCTCCATAGAATTTGTATTTCCTTATTGACATGGAGGGCTAATGTCTGCGGTTGTTACAGGTTGTACCGTTTTCAACCTTTCTAATTTTTTATTTCTCTCACTTTGGTGGTGGTGGTGTTTCTTTTGTTTCACTACTACTTGTGCAACTATTGAAAGAACAGAGGCCCTGACGAATGCCATGGGATTTTATACCCGATAGGCAGAAACATGTTGGCCCGTTATCAGACAGATATTTGTTTGACTGTCTCTCTTGCACTGTTCTTGGTTTTTAACTAGGAGGTGTGGTTCGTCCGCAGAATAAAGTTATTAGTAGGAGGACACTCCATCCTATTTTAAAGTCACTATTTCTTTGTTGCACTGCTATTCACTTGACCATCAAGGATCAGCCATCACTGACGGTTCGCGTATGTTGGTGGACCAAATCCTTAACCAGCAATAGATGGTGCGGTGTTTGCTGTCCCAATGATCAGGGGACCAGACTGACATGCACTTGGCTTTGGCCAAATGATAGGACTGATCACTGAGTCTATTTGATGGAAACCCTTCACTAATTGTTCTGGATTTGTCAGCCATGTATGAATGATCTGCTCTGTGTTGGCTTTTCCTATACACATGGTGTTCACCGTATATTGAATTATGCTGTCTTCATGTGATTTATACACCCCGAGATCCTGGTGACTCGGACTGACAGTCCAGCTATATAATTAAGCTGATAGACCCTCTGTGTTTTCTGTGTTATACATTTCCAATTTGATTCCAACAGGGCCTGGTCAGAAAGTGTTTTGGGTCAGTGGTCAATGTCAGTAGTCCATGTGCACACATCTTGAGATACCAGCCAGTAATCAAGCCTGGACCATGTAAGGTGCGTTAATGAGAAACAAGTGCCTTCTCTCCTTTCTGGGTGTCTTTGCCTCCATATGTCTACTATGTCCCAGTCTTCCATCCCTTCCCTTAAAATGTTGGCCGATTGTTTGCCATACCTGTCATTCCCGGTTGACCTGTCTAGTGTGGGGTCTAGGCAAGTATTGAAATCCCTGCCCCATAGGACGACAGTGGGTTGAAAATCAGGCAGTTGCGTCCAGAGTTGTGCGTAAAAGAAGGGGTCATCGTTATTTGGTCCATACCCATTAACAATTGTTAACACTGTGCCGCCAAAGCAACCTTTCACTATCACATAGCGTCCCTGATCATCCTTTACAGATTTAATAAGCGTAAAAAGTGTGTTACGTCTCACCAAGAGCAGGATCCCCCGAGCATATGAGGAATAGGACGATGCCAGCCTATATGTTGCCCATTTAGCGCCTATCTACTTCTCTCCAAGGTCTGTCAGGTGTGTCTCTTGTATGCAGGCCACATCTACTTTGTGCCTATCCAAGTATGCTAGCACTTTACGTATTTTCTGTGGGCTGTGAAGTCCTCTGACATTCCAGGTCAGGAACGTCAGCGATCTACGCTGTTTCAGAGTGTCAGTCATCTGTCGAGTCTCCGTCATCTATTCAGTGTAGGTGCTTAAGGTGTTTGATAGGGTCTCCTCTGTGTCTGACTGCCGTTTCACTGCCAGTTAGAGTTTTTTGTTTAACTCCCTTTACCACCCCCTCCCACTCCTTCATCCCCCTACTAGTGGAGACATTCCCGACAATAACATACATCATGTCTCCGCAAAACAAAAAAGGGAAAAAACAATACAAAGGCTTGTGTGGTTCACACGTAGGGGTCAGAGCTGCCATCCCGTTACTTGTTGCGTAGGCCACATGGGTGAATGCCCTAGCTACACATATTACGAAAATCAACACGTTACATCAGTCCTGAATAAGGTTGTGAGAGAACTCCCTCCCAGCAGTGGCCAAATTGCACAAATCAGTACATGGGTATTTATTAGTTGATTAAATTATAGACTACAAATATTGAGTGTCGACTTATCTGGTCCTGCATATTGTAGATCACCCTGCATTCAAGCATCGTCTGAAAATAAGACGTTGGACACCGCCTAGTAGGAGTGCCCACTTCAGCACTTAGACAGTTCACCACAATGTCTATTGTATGTCTATTATATATTGTTCACTCAACATCAGACGTGGTGGATTGTTCCCCTTGCTCTCCTCTCGGCGATCTTCTCCTTGCGTGCTCATCTGCCCTTTCTGTTGTATAAACTTCAGCGCTTCCTGTGGTTCAGTGAAGATCCGCGTCTTACCATCGTCGGTGATTTTGAGTCTGGCTTGGTACAGCATGGTGTATGGTACATTTAAATCTCTTAGTTTCTGTTTCGCTGTGTTGAATTTTTTTCCTTGCTTCCTGCACTGACGACGTGAAATCTGGGTACAGGGATATGTCCATACCTTCATGAGACAATTTACCCAAGTTCAAGTTCAAAATACTTTATTCGGTTAAAAAAACAGAATAACCATAAAAGTAGCATGAAGAAAATACAGTTTTACACGGGAGTCATATATTCGTTGTTTAAAATGCATATGTACAATAAGGAGGTTAATTCATTGAGATCGATTTACGACATTTAAAAGTAGATTTAAAAAATTCGCCCAAAGAGGCTACCATAAAAACAGTTTCCATTTTCTGGCATTCTAAGAACGCTAAGCGACATCTTCGTATATTTAAGTCTTTGAGAATCGGGATGATAAGTTTCTTCCGAGAGAAAGTATAAAATTTACAAAAAAATAAAATATGAATATCGGACTGTGGGGAGACATCATCACATGGGCAAAAGGGTAATTCTTTCAGCCAACAATTCATCACAGGAAAGGACAAGACTCTAAAAACAATATTGAGTCTAAACCGGGTTAAAAGGAAACGTTCATGATTAGACATATATAAGGACAAATATGGCTGTAATTTATCTCCACATAAAATGTCCTGGTGAGCAGAGACAGTCTTTTTTCTTGCCTCCTCTAAGTGTCTTTTGTCCCTAAGATGGGCAATACACAAATTTTTCAAGTCTCTTCTCGATATGTATGCCATAGTTGGTGGGTCCTCGAAGTATTGAACACAATTTATTTCACTGAGAAAGTTACAATTTACCCAATTCTCTGGCCTTTCGGAGTGCTGCATCCCAGTCCCTGTAGTTTAGGATTTTCGCAATAAATAGGTGTCTGTCGGAATCCAGCTGGCGGTTTTGACGCTAGCGACCTGTGGGCCCTCTCGACAATGAAGATATCAGAAATGGTGTCTCGCGCCAGCATGGAGATGAGCAGCTGCTCCACATAACGTTCCATTGGACCAGTGTTTGTTGTTTCTGAAATTCCCGTTAAGCGGATGTTGTTTTTTTGGGACCTTGCTTCCAAGTCCTCCGTCTTTGCCGCCAGTTGTTTCTCCATCCTGGTCTGTTTCACTTTGATCTGCACTTGGCCATCCTCAGCTTCGGATATCCTGCGCTCTGCCATGTCTATTCTCTCCGTGTGTTTGTCTATTCGTGTCAACTCTATATGTCAAGGAGTCAATTTTGCCATCAATATTTGACAGTGCGGCCTGGATCGTAGTAAACATGGTTTGTATGTCGACATTTGTTACTCCTCCTGTAGCCCCTGCTGTCGATTGCGCCGTCGATTGTTCATCAGGGCTGTGTTCTTGTTGTTTCTGCGCCTGCTTTTAAGTTTATTTTTGGTTGGGCGCAGTCTGGCTTGGTGCGATTGCGTATCATCCCGGCCCACAGGTTCGCCGACTATAGCAGCGCAAAAGTGGGAGCGCTGCCAAGTAGTTAGTCTCGGCCTGTGAGGTAGTGTAGAAGGTGTCTATACCACAGAGGATGCCCGGCCCGCAAACAAGTTTTCTAGTCTTAGCGCCGGTCCAAGTTGGGACTTGGGCCTCTGGTGTAGTTGTGGGTTCTATAGTCAGATAGTGGTGTGATGGAGGAGATTCGCTGTGTAATACGTGCTGTTATACTAATCTGGTGCCTCTTGAACTCCGTCCGGGACGCCTACATGCCAGGATTCCAGTGGACCAGCGTCTCTGTAATCTCCAGCACCTATTCTCCATAACGCTGCCCACCCATATGCGAATTGAAATTGTGGTTTACTCAGTCTTGGCCTCTCCACCTATGTCATCACCGCAGCCGTGTTTCCAGCGTGAGGAACCAGAAGGGGGGGGGTGCCCCATGCACACCGGGGCCCTAAGGAGGGTGTTGTAGTATACACAGTGAGAGTCCCACCGGTGGCCCTAGGATCCAGCTGTGTGCTCACGACTATCACTAGCAGTCCTTGTTACTCGGGGGCCCACGTGCTCGCAGGGTCCGCAGTTCTTACTTGTCCAGGCTGTCTCCTCTACCATTCGCCTGCCCCGCATTTCCAGTGTTGCCAAGCAGACTCTGCACCAGTGTTACGCCATTCACGTACTTTCGTGGCCTACCCTGCACACACGGCGAAGCGCCTCTCACACTGGTCTGTCTTCTCTCGCTCGTGTTGCTCAGGGCACCTGCCAGTGTATTCTTCCCCCGTTTCTGTCTCTTAAGTGGGGGCCGCAGTGTCTAATCCAGTGGGTGAAGTGTGCGGATATCTGATCGGGCCACAGGGTTCGGTTCCCACCTGCATGGTATCGCCTTCAATGCTGTGTGTGTGTGCCCGATGCTTGTCGGATCGCCCCTGCGCCCCGCCGTGTTCCTGTCACCTGCAGCCGCGGACCTTTGCCCGCAGTCTGGGGTCAGATGTATGTTTGCAGTGGGCCCGACCTCCTCTCACGGCCGCGCTGCGTGACGTATGTCTCAGTGCAATTCTACACTGTTGTCCATGGCTTTACATTCATTTTTGAAGCGGAGGCCACAATTCTTTGGTCTCTTTTTTGCTGTGTTTGGATATTACCAGGGGCCGGTCTTGGCTCTCAAGTGCTCTCGCTGCCGATGGTTTCCGCTCTCTACCAGTTGCATTCACGTTAGGTGCGTGTTGGAAGGATTATTAAGGATATATAGGGCATTTGCGAGGAGCTCGCTCAACAAGTGGTCCTCTCGCTTTGTGACTAGCTCCGCCCCCCGGAATGGGATGCCTTTAAGGTGGTGATCCGGGGCCGCTGTATCGCTGAGACAGTAGGGGTAAGAAAGGTACTGTTGGCAGAAGTGACTGAAGCGGAAAGGCGGCTGCGAGAGGTGGAAAGGGACCGACCTGGGAGGCCTGACAAACAAGCAGACCTGCTGGAGGCAAAAGAGGGGGTAGCAGGACAGGTAGACGGTTTGCGCTGCTTGGACTATAAATCTTATCTTGCCCGTACCCATGTGAAGGGGGGCAAAGCGGGAGCCCTGTTGGCATGGTTAGCTAAGAGGGATGCCGATATTAGAGACCAGGGATGATCGGGGTAAGCCTGTTTTACCCAAAAGTGTATCAACAGGTTATTCTACGAGTTTTACAGGGAACCATACAGGAGTAAGACGTCCAATACAAAAGGGGACTTAGCCGAGTTTATGCGTGGACTGCAACTCCCGCGATTGGACGATGAGCAGGAGGAGGCACTGGTTGGAGATATTGAAGTGAGAGAGGTGCAGGCAACAATTAAACACATGGCACGGAACAAGACATCGGGGTCAGATGGCATCCTGATTGAATTTTATCTAACCTACTCTGAACTCCTAGCCCACACTTGGTGGCATTATATAACGAGGCCCGATGCCTGGGCCACCTCCCGACCTCCACGAGGGAAGCGGTTATTATTCCGCTACTTTAGCCAGGAAAGCCAGTGTGGGATAGAGCAGCGTATCGCCAGCTCTCCACGGATTATAAAATACTAAGTATTTTGGCCACTCTGCTATTGCCGCACATGCCGACCTTAATTCATTGTGACCAAGCCGGCTTTATCCCGGCTCGAAACACGGCCTTAAATATCAGGCGCTTGTTACAGGTGCTTGACTCAGACACTTATGCAAAAGATACTGCCGCAGTTTTTGCCGTTGATAGAGAAAACAAAAGACACAAAATTGATGGACAGAATGTCCATCAATAGTTCTTTTTGCATTTGTCACCCCGAGTGGGACGGGTATGCTCAGACGTGAGTCCCGTGCTCTCCATGCCACTGGAATCAAGCTATTCTGGCTAAAGCAGGGTGAAAGCCCGAAAACAGTCCTAGGATGCTTGTTTCGGCAGTTCGGGCTCGACTGTTCCCATTGGGCGCAGGGTCAAGACTGATTTGCATATGGCTGGGTCCAACCTGGAATGGCATAGTGAGCAAAAAAACAATGGATTCGGGCCCAGATCTCTGTACTGGGGTGAATGTATGACATTGTTCTGCATTCAGTCCATCAATAGTTCTTGCATTGGTCACCCCGGGTGAGACGGGTATGCTCAGACGTGAGTCCTGTGCTCTCCATGCCACTGGAATCAAGCTATCCTGGCTGAAGAGGAGTGAAACCCCGAAACCGGTCCTAGGATGCTTGTTTCCAGTCCAGGGAGGACCTGGCCTGGAAGTTCAGGCTGGACTGTTCCCATGAGGCACAGGGTCAAGACTGATTTGCATATGGCTGGGTCCAAACTGGAATGGCATGGTGAGCAAAAAAACTATGGATTTAGGCCCAGATCTCTGTACTGGGGTGAATGTAGGACATTGTTCTGCATTCTGTCCATCAATAGTTCTTTTTGCAGTTGATATAAAAAACGCATTTGATAGCTTAGAATGGCCATATCTATCCAGTGTTATGGCAGGCTTCAGGTTGGGAGATGCGTTTACCGCATGGACGGCATTATTGCTCCCCCACGACACGAGGTAGGACAGGCGGGGGATAACTGAAGCATGCGAAGTGAGTCGGGGTACGAGGCAGGGATGCCCGTTGTCCCTGTTCCTATTCGCATTGGCTATGGAACCTTTGGCGGCGAAGGCCAGAACTGGGGAGCATTATCAGGGCCTACGAATGGGAGGCCAGACCCACCATATTGCATTGGATGCGGATGATTTACTCATGTTCTTGGTGGATACGGAGCGAGCAGTAGAGGGGGCAAAAGCACTACTGCATGCATTAGGAGAGGTGTCTGGCCTCAGAGTTAACTGGTCCAAATCTTGTCTATTCCCGACAGACAATAGCAGAGGGGACTTGCAGAGAGTGGTAGGAGTGCGATGGGAAACTGGATGCCTTCCGTACTTGGGGGTTCAGATATATCATGACAGGTCAGAATTGTTAGAGGGGAATGTGCTGAGAGCGCTAAGAGGGCTGATGGGCAGCTTTGAAGCAAGCTGCCACTATCGGTGGTGGGCAGAGTGGCCTTACTTAAAATGGTGGCTCTCCCCAGATTGCTTTATTATTTCTCAACCCTTCCGGTCTGGATACCGGCGCGGGTGTTCAAGCAACTTAATCAAACATTACCGGCTTTTAATGGGGCACTGGGAGGCACCCGAGTAGGCCTATCTATTTTACAGCGCCCGGAGGGTGGATGGGCGGTTCCGGATTTCGTAACGTATTATTTGGCTGCGCAATTGCAGTGGTTAACAAAGCTTTGATGGCAAGGCTGAGAGGCACAGAGCAGGAAAGAGGAAGAGAGCCTGAGCTGAAGTTGCTGTCACAAATCCTTTTGGACCTTCCCGTTCGGCTGGGCGACCTCCCTGAGGACCTTAAGACACTGAGGCAGTGCTGGAGGAGGAGTGTTAAGTGAGTGGATATGGTATTGCCGTATGCTCCCAATATACCACTTGCTGTATGTGAGGCGCTCCCGTACAGGGGCTCGTGTCGGGATCTGAGCGACTGGGAGGAGAATGGGCTGTCTACCATTGGGGACCTCTACGAGGATGGGACTATGTTGCCCTTCCATGTGTTGCAGGAGCTATTTGAGTTAAGAGGGGGAGACTTTGTTACACACAGCCCTTATGGCAGCTATTTGGGTGCACTGGAAGGAGGGCTATACTGAGCCTCGGACCTCTTTGGGTTGTCAATACGTGGTGACTGCTGCAGGGAAATACAAGGCAGTCACATGCCTCTATAAGCGATTGACCATGGAGAAGTTGGCCCCCTTGGAAGGCCTTATGCACAAATGGGAAGTGGATGTGGGGGTTGAGATACCAGATAGGGCTTGGACTGACATAGTAGTGCGGGCGTGGAAGAGCACTAGAAACGCTAGGTTTCAGTTGGTAAGTTTCTATATACTGCCCAGGGCTTATCTCACCCCGGCGAAGATCAAAGCATATTTTCATACGGAGACAGATGAATGCCCGCGCTGCGAAAGGGAGGGTGCGGATTTCCCTCACATCATATGGGGATGCCCGTCATTAACAGATTATTGGATGGAGGTGGTTGACTTGCTGAATGTAATAACGGACGGGGGTTGGAGTTGTCTTTGGGAACATGCATCTTACACTGGTTTCCTCACACGTTAAGGCCAAAGTCACCAACAAGTTCATAGATATGGGGCTCTTGCTGGCCAAAAGGGAAATCACAATGCACTGGAAGGCGAGAGTAGTCCCTGGAGTGGCTAGGTGGAAGGAGGAGTTTCTTAAATGGGCGGAATGTGATGGGGTCGTTGGGCTCCAATTGGCAAAAAGATCCGGGAGCGAGAGGGCTCTGGAAATGACAAGAGCGTGGGAACATCTGGTAGGATTGTTAAAGAACCCAGACACGGATAGTGATGAAACAGAGCCGAACAAACAGGACCTAGAGCAACACCACGAAGATTCATAACAATAAGGACAGGGATGCACTTACAGCCAGTACGATGGGCAGCCGGGTGTAGGGTCAAACGCATGCACAAGCCAATAATACTGGGCCATGGGTCTACCCCAGCATTTCTCATGTTTACAGTTTACTGAAAGTGAGGTGCACTTCTAGGATCAACATGCATGGAGGGGGGATGAGGGAGGGGGTGGGGGTAGGTAGGAATGTTATTGGGTTAGTTTGAATCAGTATGAATATGATGGGCATATACAGTTGCTGCATAATGCAATATACAGGATTGTGGTGGGTTAGTTTCTTGATTATCTCTTAGTTTCGATTTGAGTCAAGGGGGAAGCTGGGAGGATAGGAAAAGGATTATCACAGACTGGGGACTGTTTATTTGCGATGGGACTTGTGATTTATTTGTTCAAGAATTTAAATATCTATGTAACTACTGAGAGTAACTTGGAAAACCAATAAAGAATCGAGCAGTTGTGTGAAAGACCTCAATAAGGAGGTTAGACTTGGTCTTTACAGAAACTTTTCAGACATACACCCCCAGTCACAGATCTGGGTTGAATACATCATCGTTCATTAGCTCACTTCGCCACCTCAGTTCAGACCCAGCTATATGCAAATCAGTCTTGACCCTGTGCCTCATGGGAACTGCTACTGTTGCTATATATCGAAATTAAAAATACTCAAATGTAATGTCACTTTTGCCAGTTGACCGAGTTTCTTCAACTGCCTAGGGGTAAAGAAACAAGTGAATCATTCATAACTTGTGCGTTAGCTTTCCTCCTTCATCTTTTCCATCCGTATTCAGCGCATGGAACCCACCTTCTGGCAGCGTCAGCGCTATACAAAAACTACGAACTTCAACATCTTAGTCTACTGTGGTATCAAACAATTGCACTTTCTGATTTATCAGATATAAAATACCGTGCAACCTCGTAGGTCGTGAAAAATTGCCCTGGGTGACATTACAATAAATTACTATTACTATAATGGAAAACGTCCTTCAAAGGTACAAAAAGAAAACTCTGCCCTTGTTTGAGAAGTGTGCAAAACTCTTCGCCCTCAGCTTAGTGCTTAAGCAAGGAGAACTGAATGATACTTTGTACGACTCCTTTGTTAATAGTGTTTGCTTTGCAAATGTTTGTTAACGAGTACTTCAGCTCCAGGTGATAAACCAAAAACGTATGAAAGAAAATGCCACGTGGAACAAGCCACCGTGAAGAAATTTAGGAACTAACTTGCTTGTCACACGGATGCTTGGCACATTAACTGGGCAAAAAATGCAAAGCAGCAGCAACTAGAATATGCAGGGACAAAGATAGTTGTAATAGTAGAATTGTATTTCCCACAGTGCTTATGCGCAGTGCACAAGGTGCACGCACACATGCAGACTTGGCACACAAGCTCACTTGCATCGAGGCCAACTCTAATAGGAAAAAACACAAAGGAGAATGTACAAAGTAGTGTTGCGAGGCGTCAGGGTGATGACTGACAGCAGAACACCAAGCTAGGTTTCCCCGGAGAACACAGGGCAATGTGCCACAGGGAGAGTGCAGTGGCAGGCACATTCTCTGTGTAATATCACAACGAATTGTGTGTCAGTTGCGCACATCTGCTGGTGAGTATAGTTCTTTGCTAGCTTTGATTTTCTACACAAAATAAATTGCTTCTAATAGGACGATTAGAACAATAGCTTTGTGTCTGTGTTTTTAAATATATTTTTATTGGGAGTAAACCCTCCAAGCCCCCTTTTTAAGAACACCCCTGACACCTAAAAATAGTTAATCACTTCAAAAGCACACCACAATCCCTAAAAAACCTGCCACAACTATTTCATACACGGCCATAAAGCCAAGAAAATACAGAACAACTAAGCGATGCAAATCCCCTAGCTTCCCATACAAAATGAAACCCACTAAAGCCATAGCCATATACCCAAACACATAATGAATCCAACAAGGAGGGCATACCTGCCATTAGGAAGGGCAGAAGTGTCGTATGGATAGCTCTAACCGCAGCAGGTGGGGTAGAATGTTGTTGTCAGTTTCCATCTCTCTATTTTCTAGGGGAATGCCAGCAAACAATGTATATGGAACCCGTTGTTACTGTATTAAACACAATACTGAATATCTTTTGGTGTAGGCGCACACTTTGCACACTCGGCCTAAGTGTGTTTTTTGACACCACTGCAAGTGGGCAGCAACCACAAACTCTCTCTGAAGCCCCGGCTGACATCCTGCTTTACTTCCTTCTCTGACTAATATATTTTTTACCTGTTCACATTAAGTAGGCCAGCAGAGGAGCAGAAAGAGACCGTACCTTACAGAATCACTTAATGTTAACCTCAAATGATCTGGCACAGCCTTTTCTATAGTTAATGCCCATCGCTGCTCCTGCATGGTGCACTCTTGAGATTCTCAAGAGATTTTTAAGGTCTCGCCTACACAGCGCATGTGAAAGCTCTTTGAAACCTTTTGTTTTCTATCAGTGGGCTTGGAGACAACCATTGCTTACCACTGGTTGGCTTCACTGTAACAATCATATGCTTGTTTCTTATTGGTCAGCTGTTGTAGGCTTCCTTCCTCTTCATGTTTGTCTCACCCATGGAGCATGTATGCATTACTTGTGTCCTTACCCTGCTACTTTTTTTTAGGTCTCGGCTGGCGTGGCTGCGCACATGCGCAGCTCGCTCAGTGAGATTTTATGTTTTCAGTAGCTTTCAGTAACGGGGTTTAAGCCCCGCCCCTCTTTTCCATTGGCCGGCGTCACCGTTTATGCTAAACGGTGGCCAGCCATTGGAAAAGGTGTTTGTCTGACATAAACTTTTCTGTTTGTCAGACGGCCCACTTGGACAGGCTCGTCTGACTTCCTCCCGTCGTTAAAGGTTTCTTATCTTTATGGGGCCATGTGTTTCAAACACATGGCCCCATAAAGACAAGAAATCTTACACGGCAGAAGGAAAGCAGGCCGCATGTTTATTTTTGCATCGCGCTTAACCCGTTTCGTGCTGCCGTCGGCCACTACCTCCCCAGTTCTGCTGTCGGCCAATGGCCGACGCGGCCCCGCCCGTTTTGGGGAAGTGCCGCACTTCTGCAAATTCGCGGCCGCCGTTAAGGCGTTAAAGTAAAACCACAATGCAAAAATAAACAGTGGCTGACTGGCGAGCTTTTTTTTTTGCGCGCGCTCTTTCCTTGTTTTTGGTAGTTAGGACATCGACTCGTGATCTCTGGCTTGTGCTATTTCATAGATTTCCTGTTGCCGACTGGACATTATCATAAACTATTTGACTTCTGGGGCCATATCATGAGGGTGTATGTTCACGTGGACCAGAGAGTTGCGTGTCTTTTTTTTTATTGAGTTGTAATTTTTGAAGTGTATATAATTAACTCGCAGTTTCTCTGAGTTAAAGTGTGCACAGCTCTGAAAGAGTATGAAGCAACTGACTACTTCGTGTTTCCGAGCTGTACTTTCAGCAGCGTGTGCACTAACGCGAGAAAGTCTGAGTTCAGTGAATATGCCCTTTAACATGTGCATTTACATAAACACAGGGGCGCGGTTATGCACACCTTTAACACCATGGCACCTGACTTTCTATGAGGAAAACCACTGTTTGAAATAGGACTTCTGACCCAGGTGCCCTTTCCAAGGCACCTGTTTGAAAAGTCGCACAGAGTCCCTTTCAGTTGACATTCTCTGCCCTGTTGCGTGTGTACACGAGTGAAACTCTGTGGGAGAGAAAGGCTGATAACAGCTCCTTTATCCCGGCTGTTTGCTGCTTAGCTACTCGGAGGGTGGCAGGCTTCAAAGTGACTGCTGGGTAACCCGATAAGGAGCAAAGTCCAGTGTGTGCTGAAGAAGGAGGAGTTATGTGTGCTTGTGAACTCCCCCTCCTTCCCCCAGCCCGCCGGGTTCTTTGAATTTCCCTTTTCTCTTATCACCAACTGCGTCTCCTGGAGCCTCGTGATGCCTTTCCTTATCGAGGACGCCTCTCTTCCGCTTCCTCTAGTGGACTTTTTTCAAGTCATAAGTCGAATATATTGGAAGACAACCCCCCTGCCACCAGCTGTTTCCAGTCTGCTCCGCCATCCTAAGTTAGACCGGTGGCATCCACCGGATTCTGGCTGCCCTCATGGTCACATTTACTCTTTTTGTCCCTCTACCATCGGCGGGAGAGGATGCTGGCTGTTCTCGGTGACCTTTCCTTGGACAGTCATTTCATAATCATAATGTCACTTCCGACCCTCCTTTTCTGCTCTGCCCAGCCCAGTGTTGGATTGGAATCAACAATAGGCGCCAGCAACCCCAACAAGCATTAAAAATGCAATGGGTCTCGCCTTTGATTAAGTTAAAGCCATTTGCTTTGCTAATGGTATTGTATAGCAAAGCAAATGGCTTTAACTTAATAAAAGGCGAGACCTATTGCATTTTTAATGCTTGTCCTTAGGTTTTACAAAAAACACAGTTGCTGGACAGAATGTAGAACAATGTCATACATTCAGCCCAGTACAAGGATCTGGGCCTAAATCCATCGTTTTTTTGCACCCCACACCACCCTGGGTTAGACACTGGCTATATGCAAATCAGCTCTGACCCTGTGCCTCATGGGAAAAGTCCAGCCAGAACTACCAAGCCATGTCTTTCCCAGACCGGAATCAAGCATCCAAGGACCGGTTTCTGGCTATCAGCCTTCATCAGCCTGGATAGCTTGACTCCAGTGGTGTGGAAAGCCTGGGACTCACGTCTGAGCATCCCCAGCCCACTTGGGGTGAAATTGCAAAAAACACAGTTGATGGACAGAATGTAGAACAATGTCATACATTCACCCCAGTACAAGGATCTGGGCCTAAATCCATCGTTTTTTTGCACTCCACACCACCCTGGGTTAGACACTGGCTATATGCAAATCAGCTCTGACCCTGTGCCTCATGGGAACAGTCCAGTCCGAACTACCAAGCCATGTCTTTCCCAGACCGGAATCAAGCATCCAAGGACCGGTTTCTGGCTATCAGCCTTCATCAGCCTGGATAGCTTGACTCCAGTGGTGTGGAGAGCCTGGGACTCACGTCTGAGCATCCCCAGCCCACTTGGGGTGAAATTGCAAAAAACACAGTTGATGGACAGAATGTAGAACAATGTCATACATTCACCCCAGTACAAGGATCTGGGCCTAAATCCATCGTTTTTTTGCACTCCACACCACCCTGGGTTAGACACTGGCTATATGCAAATCAGCTCTGACCCTGTGCCTCATGGGAACAGTCCAGTCCGAACTACCAAGCCATGTCTTTCCCAGACCGGAATCAAGCATCCAAGGACCGGTTTCTGGCTATCAGCCTTCATCAGCCTGGATAGCTTGACTCCAGTGGTGTGGAGAGCCTGGGACTCACGTCTGAGCATCCCCAGCCCACTTGGGGTGAAATTGCAAAAAACACAGTTGATGGACAGAATGTAGAACAATGTCATACATTCACCCCAGTACAAGGATCTGGGCCTAAATCCATAGTTTTTTTGCACTCCACACCACCCTGGGTTAGACACTGGCTATATGCAAATCAGCTCTGACCCTGTGCCTCATGGGAACAGTCCAGTCCGAACTACCAAGCCATGTCTTTCCCAGACCGGAATCAAGGATCCAAGGACCGGTTTCTGGCTATCCGCCTTCATCAGCCTGGATAGCTTGACTCCAGTGGTGTGGAGAGCCTGGGACTCACGTCTGAGCATTCCCAGCCCACTTGGGGTGAAATTGCAAAAAACACAGTTGATGGACAGAATGTAGAACAATGTCATACATTCACCCCAGTACAAGAATGTAGAACAATGTCATACATTCACCCCAGTACAAGGATCGTTTTTTTTGGGGTGAATGTATGACATTGTTCTTCATTCTGTCCATCAACTGTGTTTTTTGCAATGTCCTTAGGTTTTAAGCACTCTACCACAGTGTCTTTTTCAGCTAGCTCCTTTGAATACTTCAGTTCCCTCCGTGGTCCCTCCTGTGTTAGTCAACTTGCCCCTACCCGCCCCTCCCTTAAGTTCTTTGTTTCTTGCCCCATTCACCATCCCACCTTCCATTTGCTTTCTGTGTTAGCTTGCCCTCACTTGCCCTTCCTCCATTTGTTGTCTATGTTGGCTTACCCATTCCTTCTGGTCTCCTTCCCTTCTTCTGTTCATTGTTGGTGTTGCCCTGGGTCTAGTTGCCCTGGGTCTATTCCTTTTCCGTTGCCGGTGGTGGCACACTCCCGCCTCCCTCCATTGCACGCGATAGTCCCAATCCATTATCTATGTTGGCAGCCCTCCCACATATAGAGCTTTTGTTTTCCCATGCTCAGTGCCCTCCATGTCGCGTCTCCCATTGCCCTCCCTCTTGCAGCAATAAAAAAAGCAGTAAACACTGGCTGCCTTATGGCGTCCACCCCCCCTTAACTTTTAGCCATGCTGAACACCAGCCACGCTGGTTTACTACAACACAAAATGGCAACAGCAAAAAAGACAAAGCCAATACCTCAGCAGGCCTTGCCAATGATAGCTTTATAAACGATCTTGGTGGGTAACACTTGAAAACTCAAGTCACTGATGTCCAAGCAGAATGTCCAGAGACTATTTAAACTCCTACTGACATGAATCGTAAAGCAGATATGAATCTCTTAGATAGTACAGTAACACAAACCAGCCCAAAATGATTCTACTTTACAGTAGAAGGCTAGGGACATACTTATACAGGGCAGAGATATTTATTTTAGGATTAAGCTGCAAAACTCATGTAATTCACGAGATGCTTGACGTGTGCCTTACGAGGGGCATGCTGGGATCTCTGCATTGCAGGGAGAGGAGTCAACAGTGGGATGGATGGTCAAACCTCAGCACAACTTGCTGGTTTGAACTGTGACCACAGCATAACCTCAGGTTGGAAATTAAGCAAAGTGGGAAGGACGGCAGTCCTTTGCAGCTATGTGTCTAGTGAGTGGGGTTTACTGTGAGTACAGGGTGAGAAATGTATCTGGTTGCAGGATTTTGGTGTGTATTCTGAGTGGATTTTCCGTATGAGTGTGTTTCAGGGCAGGGTGAGCACTAAGGGTGTATGAATGTACCTCTTTGAGTGAAGAGAAGCAGTGCGACAGAGTTCAAGGTGAGTAAGGTGCCCGAGTGTAGTTTTTCCAGAGTCAAAGTGTATAAGTTGAGGGTTGGTGTGGGTGCAGGGTCAGCCGTGTGCACCTGTATGAATGCAGGGGTAGTGGTGTCTCTTTCTGAGTGTAGAGTGAGTTGTGACTGTTTGAGTTTATGGTGAATGGTGTGTCTGACTGCATGGAGTCTCGGTGTGTCTGCATGGTAAGCGGTGTTCCTGTGTTACTACAGGGTGAGCCGGGTGTCTTTGCAACCGAAGGTTGCAGCACATCAAAGCCAAATTCATTGGCTTTGCCGATGCTTATCAGTCTGGCAATGTTCTAAGACAGAAATGAGTCAATAATCGAAAATGATAGGGCAGCCAAGCAGATATGGATGCAAAGAGCTAGGAACCCTCAGATTTATTCTTATTTTTTCCCCTAGTGGATTCCCTTAAATTGACCTTCAGAACGTCCCTTCGTTTTTACAGTGAAGTTCTATTATCCTCATCATGTATGAACTGAGCTTAATCTAAATTTGATATTTGTTCATTTTATCCCATCCCGTATACGCTTAGAAGATAATCTTTGCAACATTTTAATGTCATCATTGTGGCCCTTTTTGCACCCTATTTCAGCTCCTCGCCTTTTTCAAGTTTGGTAAAAGAGGTCACATAGTAAATGTTCCTAGACAATAATGGTTTCCAGGGCTGAAACTGAAAAGCAGGCCGAAGGAGAGTGTGGCCGTTGTAAGAGAAGTGAAACAAGCACTTGCAGTGCAATAGGTCTCGCATTTGCGAGAGTTTGACCTATTGACATTGTAAATAATAACGCCTTTTATTTATGTGTTTATAAAAGCCGCAGGCGGCGCGTAAACGCCACTTGCAAGTTTTGTAAGCACATAAAATAAAAGGTATCATTTACAATGCAAATAGATCAAACTTTCGCACATGTGAGACCTATTGCACTGCAAGTGCTAGTTGCCTTGGTTCACCCGTATTTCTGAAAACTATCTCCTGCATGCAAATAAATGGCAATTGTAGATTTTAGGTTATGCTTGAGAAATTCGTTTTAATTACCTGGAATACTATCTTACGCTTCAAACAAATCGCTCATCGAGAACAGTTGTTTTTCTACCACTGTGTTGCTTTTCGCGGTTCTGATGTTTGCAAAATGTTGTGTAACAAGTGTAAATGACGTGTATCCTGTTTCTTTACTTCAGTGTGCTGATTCATGCAGTTTCGCAGAATTCCTACAACCTACTGCCACTGTTCTGATAAGGGCAGTGCCAAATAAATGACACTATTATGAACCATGTGATATTGTATAGCAAGGTATTCCCAACCTGAACCCAGTTTTTTAAAAAGTATATTGCACTTTAAAAACTAACTTCTTCCTTATTTTATGTAGAAAAAAACCATTATATCAAAATATAGCAGCTTTGATGAGATTTGCGCCTCATTACATTCACTTACCAATGGCAGAGGTATAGGAGAAGAAAATATAAGAACTGAAAGTTGTCCTGCAGTGAGCACTGCCACTAAAATACTAAAAATAAACCAAGCTATGGCCATGCTTCGAATGACAGAACTTAAAATCTGGGACCAGGTAGACTTGCGGGGTTGTCTTTTAGATGTGTAAACCACATGTATATGAAAACGTGTTTTTTCAGGAAAACGTAGCCTAAAAGCTGAAATAAATTGAGAGCCATCCACTTAAACAGAAACTGATGTGACACAAGTGGCACTTCGCAGCAAAAACTCTAAATCCAAAGCCATTGATCAAGGACAAGCACTGTTGATAGCTGGCACTTGCTTTGTGCTGCTACATTGCATCCCTTTAAGCCATCTGACGTGACTGACACCTGTGCTGGAAATCACAGTGTGACCGGGTATTAGGGTGGAGGGAACATTGTGAACCGAACTAGCACATCTCTGTGCACTTCACAGAAATACTTTCATACGAGGGGCCGGGACGAGCCACTGCGCCCCTGCAAGCATAAGGCACCAGGCATGCTGCTGCTGCTCCAGATGGGGCCTCCCTTCGCAGCTCGCCTGGCACACTGGGTGGGGGTCAAACAGAGGCCATGCCTCTCCGCCGTAGGATCTTGCATCTGATGCCCACTAGGAGCGAGAGGAATGGATGTTGACAAGAGTGTATTCAGTAGATGTCAATCTAAACCATTGTTAGTCATGCAGATACAACGATGCCACTTTCAGAGGCCGCTCCATTGGTACTCGACAAGAGTACAAAGTGTGGACAGAGCTATTCCAAACCACGAAAATGCTTGTAGTAAGGCGCACAACCCAACCGAAGTATCTCCGGTACACAACACGCAGCAACCGCTCATATCCATAAACTCCGCAATGGCGCTTGATTTCATAAAGTTGCCAAGTGCGATAATATTACATGTCCAAAAAAGTAAGCGGTGTCCCTTACATGTCCTGAGTCTGGCAAAACTCTTAATATCCCTGTGCCTTAAAAATAAACACAACGTGACTGTGTAACGCAACTGGTGCTCATGCAAAGTGGTCCAATACCTGCAAATCAAGTTCGCGGTATATTAAACTGCAAAAGAACAATACATCAGGGTCACACAACCCACCCCAAGATTTGTAGGTCTCACCTGAGAAAACGCATGCGCTGTCTCTTCGAGACATTTAGTATGTGGCTTTTAAAAGTGCCACCAGAGGCTTTTGCTGGCCTCCAGCGTGCGTTCACGAGCGTGTGCACGTTCACAGCGGCCATCTGTGTTTTTATTGCTGTAATCAGGCTCCTCTGCTTGCACTACCCCCTCCCTTTTCTCCCTCCCTCCTGGTCAGCTTCATTTGTGTCTTCTATCCTGCAAATGGTCCTCTGCTCGCACTCCCCCCTCCCTTCTGAGAAGAATATGTGCCTGCAGTTAAGCTCTTTGTTGACTTCCAACGAGATAAGCCAAGTTGGAGAAGAACCATTGGCTGCTGTAGTACCTCATGCCTCTCAGCTATGCTACAAGTGTGTGTGCTCTTCTGGGTCTTATGTTTGGTTGGGATTGCAACTGTTTGTTTACTTTATAGTTGATCCTGTTTTGAGCTTGGTGATACTCAACTATATGGAACATCTGAGTAGCGTTGGAGAGGTCCTTTTAGTACGAGTTACTTACCTTTGGTAATGATGTTTCTGGTACAGACAGTTCTAGCCGCAGATTCCTTCACATAGAATTATCCCCAGGCGTGAGACTGGATCCGGAAATCTTTTTGCCACAGCATCCCTGTGCGCCGGGGGTGGGGAGGGGGGACGACACTACGCGGCTCCGCCCAGGCGGCGTCCGCACACGTGACTTCAGTGAGGTCACATAAGTCCCATCCCAGCGCGCCTGCATCAGTTTTCTTCGGATAACTTTTCCGCGCCACAACGCGGAGCCATCAGACAAAACTGTGGGAGTATGGGAACAGTGTGCAAAAAGCAGAAACAATTGGAAAAGGATTGGTGCCAAACCACACCATATGGAGTAGTGTCAATACTACAGTATCGAAAGGCAGGGAAGGAATAAGGAACACAGCCCTGAGCAGCCACCCTGCCAGTATGTAGACATGTCCCCCCCTCCCCCCCCCCGAGACAAAGACACATGCAAAATGTCATGACAACAAGTAGCAGGACTACAACCCCAACAAGGAGACAATGAAGGAGAGCCAGTTCCAAGACAAACAGGAACTGCAAATCTCCAAGCAAACTCAGCTCAGAGGGCTACCACCCCCCGAAGGAACAAGGGCAATGGCAGGACCAGAGAACCCCAGCCCAGAGGGTAGCAGAGGGGGCAGGACACTCAGGATGAACAAAAAGGGAAAGTGAGAGGAGGGAAGAGAATGAAGGCAAGCCCCCTAATCCTAGAGCAACCAGAGCAGAGGGGCAGAAGATTACCTTTTAAACCCATCCACCAACGCCCCAAGAAAAGGAAGGCACAAGCAACAAGACAGATCAGCCCGCCAAAGAGCGAGAGAATGCACTCACAGAAGACACAGCACCCCACCCGGAGGCGAGTGCAGAAGACCAAACCAAAGGTCCACACAGAATGGGGAGGAAGGGCGGGCCGTGAAGGAATCTGCGTCTAGAATCGTCTCTACCAGATACATCGTTACTGAAGGTAAGTAACTCATACATCTGATAGCGACTACTAGCCACGGATTCCTTCACGTAGAATAGATACCATATCCATACCCACGGGGAAGGAGGGTCTGCGAAAGGACCCCACCAGCCTGGACATAACAGAGGGTCCCACAGGGGACCAGTCCAACGGACAGGGCGAGGAACCTCGTCCCCCCAGGGAAAGGGAACCCCTACAAGCAGAACACCACCGACCCAAAGAGGGGGTAGGAAGAAGAAATGAAAGAACAAGAAGCCCATTCACTCTTAATAGAGGAAAAAGGGCAAGGCATGGGGAGGCCGAAGCACCGCACGCCCCTACAAGGAAACAGAACCTCCCTCCAAGGCCAAGGCAAGGAAGAGGAAGAAGATCAAAAGAATGGCGCCGACTGCAAGATGCAGCCGAAGGCAGAAAGAGTAGCCCGAGGCACCCAGAAAGACCGGGCAGGATGCGCCTGAAAGAGGTAGGAATACAAAAACCATCCCATCCCTCAGGACAGAAAACCTAAATGTGAAGAAAATGCCCCGACACCTCAGAGAGGGGTCCGCACACATGATCCAAAAAGAAGCAGAACCAGAGCCACGATGCCAGGCCACAGGCAACAGGTCAGACCTGGCGAACAGCGCAGCAGCCCCGGAGAGGGACACCCCGGGTCGCCACCAAGGCATTCCAACCCAGCAATAGGGGAATTGCACCTGCAATGTACATAACGCCATGGAGAGCAGAGGCATGAGGGCAACCACAACTCCCCAGCACAGAACAAGCTATATAACAGCTACCACTACCCCACATAGGGTATGTTAAGTCCCAAGACATGGGAACCCTCTTAGGAAGAAACTTCCACAGCAGAGGAAAGATCTGCGGGTAAAACCCCCCGCCGAAGGTTAATTAAGCAGCCAAAGAGAAAAAAACAGAAGGCCTAATCTCAGGGCCAATCTGGTGTAGATAACAGCAAAAACACACAGTAAAGAAGGGCCGGCAGTCAGCCAACAGAGCCACAGTCCCAACAAAAGAGGACTCGCAGGCACATGAAGCACACAGATCACAAAACCGGGGCGACCTGCCCCAACAAAAGGACAGCTCCCAAAAACCAGATCAACTCATAGATCAACTCACTGAGGGGGCGAAGAAGGAGGAGGAGGAAATGCCGAAGCCCCGCCAACAACCTCCGAATGGCCGAGTCCGCCGGGGCGTGGAGCAAAAGAGTGCCATCGAAGGGAAGATCCACCAGCCATTCTCGAACATTTTCCGGGAATATACTGTCCCGAAGCCAAGCATGGCGGCGAAGGGCAACCGAAGAAGTCATGGCACGACCAAGCACCTCCGAAATGTCCAGAGCGGAGCGAAGAATAAACGCCGCCAGCTCCCGGCCATCTAACGCATGGTGTCGCAAATCAACACCAGAACCCTCCTGCGAAGCTGCAGACCCAAGGGACTCCGCGAGGCGACACAAACAAGAGGTTGCCCTAGCCAGCACACATAAAGTGTTAAGGGCCCGCAGAGCCGCAATGGTGAAAGCGAACATATTGCGTCCCCCAAGAGTCCAGCTAGCGAGCCTCCCGTGATGGTGGAGACAACTGCGACGGCAGGGAGGGAAAGGCAGTCTGCAAAACTGACACCTGTCTGGTGCCGTAGAGTCCGCAACCTGGAGCAGAGCGTCGTCGTCGTCTAACGCCAAAGGCGGCTCCGGACAGGCCTTCGCCACAGCACACAGCACAGGAGACCGATGCTGTGCTGGAGCCGAGGTGGTCAAGGAACAGCGCTGGACCAGTTCTGACTCGACCTCCGACGAGGCAGCCGCCTGCGTGGAGGGACAAGAGGCACCCGGGGAGTGACAAGGAGACCCCCTTCAGCCTCGACCGATGAGGGGATGAGAAGGGCCCGCCGAACCCATTGGCGGTGCCAAGGCCGACTCGACCACCTGCGAGGCAGTCGTCAGCGAGGAGGGAGGAGGGGGCCCACGGGGAGGGACGAGGAGTCCCCCCGCCAGCCTCGACCCATGATGGGACGAGGGGGGGTCCGCCAACCCCTGTGGCGCCGCCAGGGCCAGCAGCCGCCGGCGCCGTAGCGGCGTCACCTCGGCCTCAGACAAGGCTTGTCCACAGGGCCGAGAGGAGCTCAGGGATGCGACCCGAGCCCCGGGGCGACCTCCCGTGACACCACAGGGACTCCCGCGGGAGTTTGCGGTGAAGCAGAGGCGCCGTGGTCCAAAGGAGGGAGCCCCGAAGAGCCGCACCCCAACGGCACCACATCCTCCAGCCAGTCAGCGCCGGAGCCGCCGGCGACGCCGTGGAGGGCCCCGCACAATGCAATGGATCAACGGACTTCCCAGGAGGGGAAGGAGGAGGAGGAGAAGCCAGCGAGGCCTGCAAAGCTGCCGCATATGTCTCCATCTGGGCTCTCGACGCCCCCTCACCGGGAGACGGTGGATAGGGGAACAATAGGCGGGCCGCATCACCTGCGGAGAGACCACGCCCCCAACAGGCCAAAAACCAGCCCTCGGGGACAAACTGCGACACTTACCAACAGGTGAGCGACGTTCTTGCTGCACAGGGGATGGCGGAGGACGGCGACGATGATGGCTGCGTCGAAAACATTCAGCAGAGGCTGAGTGAGGCGACAAAGCCGATCTGGACTTGCAAGCCGAGAGAAGTGTCATGCGGCGCTCCCACCGCGACTTCGGCTTCAGTCATTGACACGCCTCACAATCAGTGGAGCCGTGATCTTCCCCCAAACACCAAATGCAAATGAGGTGAGAGTCCGTCGCCGAAATCAGGCGTCCACACGACGAGCACATCTTAAAGCCCGAAGTATTGCGCACCCTGTTCCCACAAACACACGTAATAGCGAAGGGAAAGGCCTAAATAGGCCCGGAGCATGAACCGGATCCGCGTTGCACGCGGAAAAAGAAAAAACTGACGTAGGCCCGCTGGGGTGGGACTTATGTGACCTCGCTGACGTCACGTTCGCGAACGACGCCTGGGCAGAGCTGTGTAGTGCCGTCACCCCACTCCCCCGGTGCGCAGGGATGCTGTGGCAAAAAGTTTACCGGATCCAGTCTCACGCCTGGGGATAATTCTACGTGAAGGAATCTGCGGCTAGTAGTCTCAATCAGGTCTACTGTCTCGCTTACATCAGGTCGCCCTTGCTTGTACCGTGACGTGCCACTTAAGTGTTCCACACAGTCGGACTATCATCCATATAAAAATGTGATTATCTTCTTATAAATTGTGTGTCAGGTGACTCCTCCTTTTATAAGTCTGTGTATAGGTGCTTCGCCTTCTGTACAAGTTTTGGGAAATGTTGCTAGGCATCCTAAAGTTAGAGGAGTTAAAAAAAAAAAAAGAACATAAATGTAAGTTGAAAACAATATTGGAATTAAGTCAATGTTAAAAATCTTCACAAGTAAATGATGTCCTGAAATAGAAAGTACTATTAAATTACATGTAATATATCAGTCACTTTTAGTTGCTTTATTCAATATTTATTTTAAAATCCATACCTAGGTACTAAATTGCTACATTAACCTTTTTGACCTGGTATATAGTTACTTCACCATCGCCCCACAACCCTTTGTAAACTATATGTAGAGATACTCGTTAAGCATTACAGGCGTGCCAACAGTGACACACCCTATGAAATGAGAAACTGACGCCCTTGTAACTGCATTGCTAAGGAGTAGTTCACATACCTGGACACAAAGCCCCATTCAGGAGTCACAGCATAAGGTTACTTGGAGTGTTGTGGATGAAGTATCTTTATTCCACCAAACTACTTAGCCGAAATCTATGCCAGACGAACATGTCCGTCACCTTTGCAGCCCATTCGTATACAAAAACATCAGCTTAAGAATGGGCTTGTTCCAATATTCCCACCAAAGGTTTACAAATCAATGCTCGTGCTTCTTAATTAAAAAAAATTAAAATATCTGAACGTAACTAGAAGAAACCATACTGGTATTTAGGAAACTGTAGAAAATAATGCATTTTAAGCTTTCAAATACCTAATAATTGACCAAACCCTACCATTTCGGGGTAGATGTTAGAAGCGAAAACATGTTTTTCATAGTACAAGAAAGCTTAGCAATAAAAGTAGAAAGCTAAAAGGACACTTGCATTCAGGAATACGTGTAAAGAGCTTTTGCTAAATGGTCATGAAACAGACAAGGGGTTGTTCTCCTAACAATGCCCCAGCGCCCAGACGCCAGTGGAATTATTTTTATTTTAGGTCGATTTATACTTGTTTTCTTACAGTATTTTACACAAAAGGCAAGCAAGCCAAATGTGCGTCCTCATTTCCGCACACGATGGGGACTTTGAAGATAACTAGAGTTTATGGATTCCTTTGGACGGGTTTAAGAAAATTGACAACATTTGGAAAAATGTTGTTTTCTACCCCAATAAATGTGAAAAAGTGTTAGATTTACTGTGTTAAAAGTACACTCTTAGCTTTATGCAACAGGCAAAAAGGTCAAAAGCGAAACAAAATGCCTTCTTCACTTTTGTAAATCGTGGACGCCATTTTCTATTATTGTAATTTGGACTGATTTACAATCCGTAGGGAAAATGGGGGTGAAACTAATGAGTGAACCCAGAAAGCTATAGGCTTCTGAAAAACAGACAGTTTTAAATTCGACAAGGGTTTTTTGTGTAGAGTGTACAATGTTTTCTCAAACAATATGAGCTATGAATTCACAAAACAGTTAATTCACATGAGAAACAAGCATTTGCATAGCCAATAGGTCTCGCCTTTGGGACCTTATAAGCGTTTAGCTATCCAGCACAATATCCTTGGTGCAACAACATCAAGTGTTGCTAGCCTAAACACTTATAAGGTCCTAAAGGTGAGCCCTATTGGCTATGCCAATGCTTGTTTTGAGTGAGTGGCTCGTGCAGGTATGCCACTGTGAGGTAGAGATGCTGCGAGTGATTTAACAGGAGCCCCTGTGACATTGTGCCTCTTTAAAATGTATCTTGGGTCTGGTGTAATACTTTTATACCCCATTCCAGTCTTCTAGCACCCAATGCATCCTTAAATGTCCCATGTACAACCGGGGTTGACAGTCCTATTACCCCTGCCCTCCAGTGACACTTTACCTGTCATGTGTGGTGGACGTGGTGTTGGTGGACGTTGTGGGGGTGGTGGTGGTGGTGGTGGACGTGGTGGTGTACATGGACATGGTGGTGGACGTGGTGGTGTATTTGGACATGGTGGTAGACGTGGTGGTAGTGGATGTGGTGGACATGGTGGTGGGTGTGGTGGTGGTGGTGGACATGGTGGTGGACGTGGTGGTGGTGGACATTGTGGTGGATGTGGTGGTGGTGGAGGACGTGGTGGTGGTGTACGTAGTGGTGGTGGTTGTGAAGGACGTGGTGGTGGAGGACATGGTGGTGGTGGACATGGTGGTAGTGGTGGACGTGGTTGTGGACGTGATGGTGGTGGACGTGGGGGTGGAGTGTACATGGTTTTGGTGGATGTGCTGGTGGTGGACGTGGTGGTGGTGAACGTGGAACCTCCCCCCCAGTACACCCTCCAAGTGCTGAACCCTACTCCCACCGCAAGGCCCCGAAAAGTCACTCAAGAAAGTCACAATGCACCCCATAAACTAATGAGGAAGGATAAAGGGGTGATTGGGAATTATGTCAGATGTTATAAAATTAATAAATGTATTGTGAAAGTAAACAAAGGCAGTAGGCCTGTCCCTAGGTATACTCTTGAAAGACAAAAGATTAGATACCATGAAGAGAGTAACCGAGAGAAAGTACGGGGTAAAGCACTTTATTTGTTAACAGAGGGAATTTGTATTTGCAGGTCATAATTGTTTGGGCGTGTCGAAGGTCCTCTAAGTTCACAATCAGGGTTTGAAATGCTGATTCTCAAAGCCTCCATTAAGAGAGGAGATGTTCTACCAGACTTGATGTGTGAGTGATGGGGTTAACGTCAAAGACTGGCACGCTGGTGGCACCCGGGCAGACAGCAACAGGAATGCTCCTAAGCCATCGCATTTAATGTCGCCGGCTGTACAATGCAGCGGGCGGCTTAGAGCTGACGATCTTAAAGATTGCGCTGCAGCGGGACACGCGCTGCAAGAGGTCAGAGCTGGCAGACGCGGGCACTCCAGAAACAAAGCACGCTGAGAAGGGCAGTGTTTGCAGGCAGCATTCAGGGAAGATGTGTCTGATTAGCAAATGTCGGTCTGAGAGTTAGTTTCAGGGCTGGAATAATTATTTTTTAAGGCAGCTGTTTAATTTATGCTTTCGGTTTCGGGGCCCTTTATTATGTTAAAGCATGTGCGGATTCATAATTTCAATGGATATATTCGAGAAACAAGTCCCAACTAACAATAGTGCATTCTTTCGGTAAAATACCCTAGCATGGTACGAAATGGTCTTGATGCAATAACATTCATTTGGAATAGATTAGCACATCAGATGTTAAAAACAAACACATGTGCCTCTTATACACCATGCTGGTGTTCTCACTTAAATAACAAGGACTTAAAAACATGCTCAGTAAGTCAAGCGATTTAATGACACCAATGCAAACTCAGCCTTTCATCCTTCCGTGGTCTCTAAGAGGAGAACTGGGTAAAAAGTAACACTGATTAGTTTAAGCACTCATTAGAGCAGGATAGGTGGCAAGAGGCACTACATGAAACAAACATTGGAAAAACAAACGCGCCCACGCTGATAAAACACAGATGGCCCCGGCGTGCGCTGGAAGGAAGAATAAACAAGCACTGGCCGTGCTGCCGTGAAAGTGAAGCGGCAGCGAAAGTAAAAATGATCGCGATGCACTTAATGACCCGTGACTGAGTAAAGACAGATGGCGGCTGCACGCGTGCAAGCGCGCGTAACCGCAAGCTTGAGGCCAGCAAAAGCCTGTGGCAGCACTTTCAAAACCCACTAACTAAATGGCTTGCAGAGCAGCGCAGGCGCTGGCTTAGGCAAGACCTAAAAATGAATTAGAAACTTGGTTAACATCTGTAACGTGAGAAAGAAGAGTGGGGTGCTGTTGTCTTGCTTGGGAGGGCTATGTATCATCGCCCCAGAAAACTTAACTTAGCAACACATGAAATAGCTCGCCTCAGAAATGCCCGATGGCCTGGTTCAATCTCTTGTACTGAAGTAGGTGGAATCTCCCAAAAGGAACACACAAGAAGACCCATGTCAGATTTTGAATACCATTCAAAAGTAGACTGCTTAAGGGAGTGTTGAGCAAGGAGAAATGTCAGAGAGGAACACAAACACTCAGGAGGCAATGAGCAGGCCTGCACAGTGCCTGGAAGTCGCTTGCACAGACATGACATATGGGAAGACTTACGAGAGAAAAAGAGCACAGTATTCAAGATTTTAAGTCAACCCTGGGCATGAAGAATAAGAACATGCACAGGGACGCAGATACAGTCAGATCCAGAAGTGTAGAAGTTAAAAGCCGTCGAACCATTGAATATTGATACTTAGCAGAGACTAGAAAGTATGGAGGAGTACCTGGAAATAATCGCAAAAAAAATCAGAGCAGGGGAAGGAAGCAAGGAGAGAGAATATAAGTGAGGGGCCTCAAAGAACGAGCAAAGAGAATGGACAGATCTTATTTGAGGGAGCTGTTCTACTCTATACTGGACATAGTTCCAAAATTCAACTGGGTAAAGGAGCTGGCCTTAGAATAACACAGCAAAGCGAGAGATCACGCGACTTTGAGCCTTTTCACAATGGTAAATATACATGTTTAGATTTATTTGCGTATATTTACTACTAAACGCAGGTGTAAACCAACAAATATTTTGCTAATCACGATATTAGAGTGTAGATTTATACATAAGTGTAGACTTTCATATATCGGTCCTCTAGTGCAGCCTCCTACAACGGGATTTACACAAATAACATTACTACAAGTACATTTACAAGCATAAGTGGAGTTCACTACCACTATAGAGCAGAACTCTCTATGGGAAAGTATAGGGAAAAAACATCAAAGTTTATTATTCTTATTAAGACCTCGGACGATCCTGGCATTTCAGCTGCCTTTCAGCTCTTCTATGAGCACCTTTATTTTGCCGAATCAACTCCTCTGGCGGACCCTTGGGAGTATCTGAGCAATGCAGCAGTCACCCCGCTTCCGACTAGTGCGGCGGAAGGGCTGGAGGCCCCTAACCAGATTCAAGAGGTAATATCTGCCATTGCCCGTCTGAAACCCTTAAAGGCACTGTGTCTGGATGGCTTCAGTGCCCTCTTTTACAAGACCTTTTGCGCAGAGCTGGCTCCGCTGCTCACCCGCTTATTTAAACTCTTTTGCAGACACGGGTACTCTCACGACTACCATGCTGCAGGCGACGATCTCGGTCATCCCTAAAATAGGGAAAGACCTGCCCCCACATGCATCAAGCATTTTTGTATTCGCAAACGGTGCGATTCCTTAAAATCGGCCGTTTGCGAATGCAAAAGTGCTTTTTGGGATGCATGAAGCAATTTTAGAATTCGTAACATGTGTGCGAATTCTAAAATTGCGGGTGCTTTTAAGAAGTCGCATATGTGCGATTTCTTAAAAGCAATGCATCATTTTTTTAAAAATTGTAAATTCGCTAATAGGGTGCCAAATTTACCGAGTAGTTTAACCACTCGGTAAATTTGGAAAAAGTGTGTTACATGTGTAAAATGTTTTTTTTTCAACATTCATGTTACGGACACACATGTCCTTAGGACATGTGTGTGTGCAACATGATGCGAAAAATACATTTCAGGGGTGCATGGGGGGGTCCTTTGGACCCCCCCCTGCACCCATGAAATTTTCTAAGTGCCACTCGCAATTTCCATTGACTCCTATGGGCCTTTTGGCCCATAGGAATCAATGGGAATTGCGAAAAGTAAGTTAAGAAATCGGTATTTCTTTGGGATTCGGTAAAAATTGTGATTTTTACCGAATCCCAACAGAATACCGAAAATATTGATGCATATCTTTTTGCATTTCTTAATTTGCGATTCCTTATTTTTCGCAATTTAAGAAATGCAAAAAGACACATTGATGCATGTGGGGGCTGGTGTTTTGCGGCTCATCCCAGACGATTTCCTTGTTGAATAAACACAAAATTGTTCTCTAGCATCTTGGCCCAGAGGCTGAACCCTTTCATGCCCGAATTGATTGACCCGGATCACTCGGGTTTCATCCCGAGTAGACAGTGCGGAGGCAACACTAAAAGGATTTGTAATTTAATCGACAAGGTACACCTTTCTAAAGAAGAGGCTTTACTGCTGGCAGTTGATGCTGAGAAAGCCTTCCATCGCGTGCACTGGCCGTATCTGTTTGCCACTCTAGAGCGCTTTGGCCTAGGAGTCAGGTTTCGCAAGTGGATTGCAAGCATCTACAGCTCTCCTACTGCTGCGGTCAGGGTTAATGGGGTCCTTTCGAGTGACTTTGCGGTGGGGAGGGGCTCCAGGCAAGGTAGCCCTCTCTTACCCCTACTATTTGCTCTGTATATGGAACTTTTGCCCAAAAACTACGGTACAATCCGCAGGAGCAGGGTATCCCATTTGGGGCCGATCACCACTTAATTAACCTCTACGCAGACGATGTTATTTTTTTTATATGGCGCCCCCTGACTTCCATGCAGGCCATGATAGATGATCTGCAGGCTTTTAGTCAGGTATCTGGATTCAAAATGAATCTACAGAAGTCACAGACTCCTATGCAAAGCATCTCAGACTTGCAACTTAGCAACGAAATGTCAGGCCATGGTCTCCCTGGGAACCATTGCAGGCACTAGAGATGTTTTCATACTAACACCCTAAAAGAATGGAGGGGAGACAAAACTTGCAGGGTGAAACGTGTATGGGAGGCATCCAACACTGCACTCTACACGTGTGTGCATTTTCCTCGTTTAAAAACAAGCACTCAAGTATGGTTCCAACTTCCTGGTGAATCTCGAAGGAGAAGTGGGCCCTACACTCAGCACTGCCACACTCCTCGTGCCCCCGCTTGCCAGCCGCCCGCGATCACCATTCACCAATGCCTCTCTTCTTGGCAAGGAGTCGACACTTCAGTGTCTTTGAGTCCTGGTACTGTTGTGTTGTGTCACCGCGCCGCCGCCGGTGACAGTGAAGTTTACTAGGGGTCATCATGGTGTCACTGACTCTCGGCGAGTCCCCGCCGGTCTCTGGCTGGCACTGGCACTGGCAGTGGCAACACAGGTAATTTGCGGCGCTGCGCATGTAGCCTGCCACAGGATACTTCCCTTTCTGGCTTGACACATGACAGGCCCTAATTGTATTTGTGTCCCACACGAACCTATGTAAGGCACCTCAACAAAAGTCAACCCCATATATTTATTATCAGTGACTGATCATCACATTAAGTATACAATACGAGGGCCGGCCAGAGGGTGCGCCGATGCCGGGTCACACAGAGGGGGCCCTCGCCCGTTTCTTACTTGTTTCCAACGGTCGATGGATTCACGGCAGCAGATTTAGCCACAAGCAGTAGAATTCACTGTAGTAGACACTACAGACAGTTAGACACCGGCACGACTCACGAGGTCTCTGTGTGTGTGGCGCGTTGACGCCACCCGGTCTGCTGCATGTGCGGCGAGGACACAACAGCGAGAAATGGCCAATCACTACTTTCTGGCTTCACATAAGCCACAGTGATTGGCCATATAAGTGCAGCAGTAACACCACCCACGCGCGGCACCCATACAGCGAAGGCTGCGCGGTGTCTTAGCCAATCCTGGCGCTGCATTAGCAGCACCACTGTGCTACAGCGCCAGGATTGGCTAAGAGCAGGGTTACTCCCTGCCCATTACGAGACCCGGGGGCTGCGGTATGAAGCAGCTTCCTCGGGTCCCTCGCTGGCTCGCACTTGACTCGCTGTCTGTAAAGGGGATTAGGGGGCAGTACTACTGTGCGCATGTTTGGGCTGGCCATTAAATTGACCAGCCCGAAAACGGACATGCGCACTGCTGTGCACTAGTGTCTGCTGCGCTATAGTGCCGCCCGCGCTCACGCAAGCAAGCTGCTGTAGCCCCGCCCCCACCCGCAGCGCCGTCTGATAGATTGAGTTGGGCTTGTCCCGGTAGCGTGCAGCGAGACGGCACTGCGAGAGAAGATAACTTTATATTGTAAAATTGTTTTAGTTTACTAATACTGAATGTAATTTTAGCATGATGGTTGTCCATGTGGCTTAGTGGGGTAACGCCCCAATGCCCCCAATGGACGCACCGCCATTGGTATCACATATCTGCGGCTGGTTCTTCATGAGAGCCTGCATAAGACCGCAGCGGTAAACTACTCCTTCCTACTCCCCGGCATTCGGAATGATCTTACTCACTGGCGGCGCCTGCCTCCATTGTGGCTTGGTAAATTGGCATCGGTTAAAATGAACGTCCTGCCTCAGGCCGTATAGCTCTTCCAGACTCTGCCTTTTGCTGCATCCACCGAGCTCGTTCGTACACATACAAACTGAAATTGAGCGTTTCATATGGGGTCCGGCCTCTCCTAGAGTGTCCAAACGGGCTAATCTTACCACAATCCCCTCCCCATGTTGCCCATCTTTTTAAACCCCAATTTCCCTCCTGGAATGGAAAATGGGGCGGGCAGGCGTAAGTTAGAGAGCGGGTGCAAGCACATGGGACATCGGTTTAATTTGCAGGGCCCCATCCCCTTCGACCAGCTCAGAGCAGACTATGGCCTCGCCGACTCGGACCTCTTCCTGCATACGCAGATGCTGCATTGGGCAAAAGGTCCCCTAATGCCTCCCTGGTTAGTAGACCAATGCTACCGTTTGAGAAGTGGCTTTTCTTGAAAAAAGATTATTGCAAACTCATCTCAGAGATTTATTTGTTCCTCACCCAGAGCGCCAAGAGAGCCCCGACCCCGGGACAGACGCAGTGGGAGGCGTAAATAGGTTACACCCGCTCGGACAAAGAGTGGGAGGACATTTTTTATAGGACCCACCCAACGCACATTCTATGGGCCACATGGAGACTGGATTTTAAATTGTATCCTACTGGTACCTCACTCCAGATCGCTTAACGAAATGGAACCCCCAGTGCGAGTGCCTCTGCTGGCGTGGCTGCAGGAGCCCAGGTACCCTGCTTCACTTGCTGTGGAATTGCCAGAAACTTAAGAGATACGGGGGCAAGATCCTTGACGAAATAGATAAGGCCTTTGACACCTCCATTCCCAGGGTCCCTGCTTACACTATCTTAGGACTGCGCAACGCACTGACCTTCCCATTGCGTTCTATCAAACGTAGGCAGACAGCTCTGGCGCTGAATGCTGGGCACGGGGTACTCCTAGCTGGTTGGAGGACAGACAGGATCCCAGAACACACATTATGGCTGCACCAATGGTGGTACTTTCTGGGCATGGAGAGACATCTATGGCCAATCTAGGGGACAAAGCTGAATATGCCAAGATCTGGGCCCCCTTTATCACAATTTTATCCACGGAATTTCGGGAAATGTCATCTTCCGCGTACCTTCCGATCTTGCGACTGATTCCCGAGACTCAGGAAATCGGCTAGCTCATGGTATCCTGATTGAACTCATTGGGCCACTCTAGATCCGTTAACCAACACACCGGACTGTACCCATTTGTTAGTGTATCGTTCCTAGCTCACCTGACGAGGGGAGGGCATTGGGATTCTTATTTTTGATTTAACTATTGTTCGGTTTATGTTTCCTTTTTTTCCCCATAAAAGGCAGGCTTAATCGCCTCTAGTGGGATATACCGACTCTGCATCTCACTGTGATATGCATACCCGTTGTGTTGTAGATCTTCCACATGTGCATATATCCTTATGACAGGTCCGTTAATGGTTTCCCCACATTACGCAGCCGGCCCAAGATGGGTTGTAGGCGGCATGCTGTGTCAGCTAACGTAACAGATAACCTATAAATCATAAGCCTTTTTTTTTCTTCTTTGCTTATATTGTAGCTGGCCCGAGGGGTTGAAGGCGATAATGCAATGTACTTTCATGCGATGTGTTCTGCTAATAAAAAACTATTTAATACTAAATTATATTTACTACATTTTGTAATAAAATCATTATTTCCTTTGAAGGAAAATGAATTCTTGGACCATAAAGCCTCCTGACTAAACCCACCCCTGGCAATGCGAGCTCAAGTACTTGGTCTGTGACCTGGAATGCCTTTACTGTAGGCTGTGATCTGCTGTCCCTATCCTGGTTGTATCACATAAGCGGTGTTAGAATCATAATGCATTTTGTGTATCTGAAGTGTGTGTCAACCTTTTTTTTCTTTGTGTCAGTGAGAGTGGGTCGACTGAACCCCTGTGTTTAAAAGTTACACTGTTATGTGGAACCCAGAAACTTGTAGTGACATCCTGTGTGAATTTTGTGAGTGTGTGTCTATGTCTGTATGTCTGTCTGCGTGCGTGTGTGTGTGTGTGTGTGCATCTGTCTGTCTGTCTAAGTATGTGTGTGTGTGTGTGTGTGTGTGTGTGTGTGTGTGTGTCTGTCTCTCTGAGTATGGAAACCAGTGGGACCTATTTTGGAAGCTTCAGGCTGCAGTATGGGCAAAGGCTGAGGGTTTAATTAACTGTCCCAGGTAGTGGAAGTGTATTGTGTGCATTGCGTTGGCTGGAGGGTAGGGAGCCAAACACCGAAGTAAAGAGGACAGAGGTGATTTGAAGACCTGGACTGGATTCACAAGGCCAACAGTAATGGCACAGCGTCTAGGACCAAGTGGAGGGACGTAGACATATCTGTCAAAAGAGGGTGAGGAAGGACAAGTAAGTATACTCATGGAGTAAAGCACACATACAATGATTTGACTTCAAAGTGCAGAGTGTAGGTAGTATATGACTAGCCTTTAGACAAACCAAGAATCTTGTTGAAGAACCAAAGTCGAATTTAAGCACTTCTGAAGCACCGATAAATAGAAGTGCAAGGAAAGAACAAGCACCAAAGATACCAAAAAAAACGCTGCGGTCTAAAGAGGGATAGGGACAAGGGAACCAACAAAAGAGTAAAATATTAAAGGTGCAGGGATGAAAGGCTGGATGTGAACCACAGTGAATGCAAAGGAGTCATAACAACTGATTCTGGCAGATGCTCGGATGGGATGTCTTCACACTACTCTGCCTAGACTGACCTGGGAAGTGCATCGCTCTGGCCAGCCCTATAGTGGCTGATGTGACATAGTGAACTACACTGCTCCGAAAGTGCGTGTCCTACATGTTTGCAGTTTCCCCTATTCTTTTCTCAATCTTCTCCGCAAATTAACTCTTAAGTTACATATGCACTTGTACCCCTGTTGACCAGAAACTGCCTGTGTGCGAAGAGAGGAAAAGAGTATGCCTGTTCCTGCAGGAGAGATGACCAGGAGGAAAGACCCAGAATGTTCTCGTTATGTGGACCGACCAGATGAAGCAGTCAAACCTAATAGAGTGACCCAGGAGTGACCCTTGCATCCCGTTATCCATATCCATAGTTCATGAAGAACTGGAGCGAAGACTGTATCAGCGTGTGAAGTCTGTGCTGTCGGGAAGCCTGCAGTGAGCCAAGTGACTGGTGTTGTTGCTGCTGACGAGAAGGAGATCGAATTGTCACCGTAAGGTAGCATCTAAACAGCGCTGAGGCCGCAAACCACACCACCAACCCGGATACCCACCGATGCCACGACAAACCTCTGTCTAGAGACTGCAAACAGTGCTGGTGTGCAGTAGACCTTCGGAAGACTGCCACTGCTGAGCAGTGCAGCTGCAGAGTAAAGCTCTGTCCATGAGCAGCCCTGAGAAGATCGTTCTGTGTGTTTTAGTTAAAGTGCAGATATTCTGATGGTTTTCCAGAAATGAGGTGAAGAAAGTTAGAAAGGTACTGCAGTAAGACGTGGAAGTAGCAAGGTGAGAGAGGAGTTTGAGCTTTAGGTTGTCGAAGGAGAAATCTGTGAAAGATCTGAACTTCTTTTTTGAAGTAGACCCTGACCAGATCGATGGGGCCAGTGTGGTGGTTGGTACAGTTCTCCCAATATAAAGTACATAAAGAAAGAATTGTGATCTAATCCTGTTTTATCATCTTGGATTCTGATGGTATATAAATAGCACTTGGCCATCAGCTGGCACCAACAGGCGGGCTTGAGACCAAAACAACTGCAAGCTATTAGAACATAAGAACAGACAGGAGAATGGGAAACCTTTTTCAATCCGGTATGGATCCATCCAAAGTACTAGGGGGGAGAGACTAAGTGCCAGATTTAGCTCTTGACATGCGGGTTACTATGTCAAAATTGTGGCGGATTTATATTTCGGCGGATGGGATATCTGTCACCGTTGTGATGGAATAACTCTTCCGCCAAGATCTAAATCAAGCCCCAAGTGATGCTTCTTGTGGTTGAACGCTGATTCAAATTAAGTCAGATTAGCCTTAAATAGGCAACTATAAAGTGGCGGACACAATTTTCCCTAGATGCTGCAGTTTATATTGTATTTTCATTGTTTTCTCATTTGTAAAATCTGAATTCAAAAACTAGAAAGTGTTTTGCATTGATGCCGACATTTAATAGTAGGAGTTGCCATGTAATTTTAAAGGTGAATTTAGGGAAATATTTTTTAGATAAATGTATCTGAATGTATAGAACTAACCTCTAACAGAAGTGGGTGTTACAAAAAGAAAGCAATTCGAAACCCAAGGACAAAGCTAGGACAAACCATTGGGACTGGACTGTACACAAAGGTACAAAGAATGCAAGTGCAAAGTTAACGACCAAGGATGTGAATACCAGAAAAAGAAAGGCTGCAGAGATTGATGTACGTAAAAACTGAAGGGTACATTTTTGTTTCCCAGAGGATTTCCTTGTTCAGAGGCCGAAAGGTGAAAATAACAGATATTAGTAATACTAAAATACGGAATTTGTAGACAAGTGACTGTAGCATAACACGTTTTATAACCTGTTTTTGCATAGCACGTAGTATGAAGTGCCCTGTTTTATAACGCTTTAAATGCTGCATTATTGGAACATTTTCAAATTTAGCCAGAGAAGTAGGCTTGCTAATTGAAATGTACTACAAGACCTTGAGAAAATGATTTTCAATTGGTTCTTCGGGTATGCAAACACTCATTGTGGGAAATGGTCACACACAGTGACACCACATGAACTTACTTTAGTCCCTAATGCATATGAGACTTTGCTACATGCTACCACATCCTATCAAGACATGCTACAGGCTTCCACATACCGTCCAGGGATGTGCTATATGCTAACCCACACTGCACAGCTTCCAACCTATCAGAGGTGTAATGAGGCTCATGCGACATCTAGATGGCCCTACACATAACCTGGACATTTTACAGGTGGGTTGCACAACCCAAGCACTGATGGACAGCACAGGATGTGGGCTGCAAGCACCTGCAACCAATCAAGGATTGCGTCTGCATTAACGTACAGTCCAGACACTGTTAAGCTGAAGGGAAATAAATGCTTCTGATTAAATTCCTGATTTGAACAAAAATGACGAGCAATATAACAAACTGTTGCTATTCTTCGAATCAATGGCACTTGCATAAAACAGATTTTTACTAACTTGAGCAGGTACTTCTACTGGTTGTGAGAAGAGATATGACTAACTCCGTCTGTGAACTTGCCACTCAGACAACGGTGCTCACAGCCTCACACTGGTACCTCCATTTGTGGTTGTTAGCAGCACACTCAACTTGCCAGCAGAGACTACAAATTTGAAATCAGGTTTTATCTGTGGTGAGAAGAAAGTACCATAATAAACCAACGAATTATGAATGCAGATCTTACCTGAACTGGAGGATAGTAATTATAATTCCAGTACCAAAAGTCTTTTGGTAAATAGTCTTTAATTAGAAGGTGTTCTGGAACAAAAGGGTGGAAAGTTTCTTTTCCAAGAGGGTCTCTGGAATCGCCAGCTTCCACTTTAATCTTTTCCATACACTTGCCTAGGGCAAGATCTTCCACAGAAGAGCTGTGAGTACATGTTTTCTCCTTAAATGCAGTCACAAATCTACGCAGAGCTTCTTTACTCAACACATACCCAGCGCCTCCACTCATATAACCCTGCTTCACAAAAGGTTTGAACTTCCTCCCAAAATACAAGGGCTTTTCAGGGTTGTGTTTGGATAGCAACCATCTCAGATTATCCAGCACAACGTAGGTATCGTCGTCCGCTTTCATGAACCAGTCAGCATCGTTCAAGTGATGGTCATGCACGTACTGGAAGGCTTTGATTGTTTTCCAATACAGCTGATCCCGGCCCTCTTTTGTTTCTAGCCCCACAGTTGGGAAGTCTTGGTTCTCCACTGAACTCATAAACAGCACTTTATTACAGCGTTGAGCCCAGGTCGCCTTTGCATGTCGGGTTTTCTTCTCCAGATTCTGAGGTGCAGTCATCACCCAGCAAAGGACGCGTACATTCTTAAAAAGGCTATCAGCAAGATTTCGATTCTCATCTAAAGAATAAAAGAACATTCTAATCAGCATACTATTATTGGAGACGTTTGAAGTACCACTGCATTGATACAGTGAGATGCAGACTAGCTGGGGAAACATTAGCAGAGTAGCACCACGCACAGACTGCCGATAGGGTTGCATGCTGGACTCCCTCCATAGCTCTGTTGTCGATGAGCAAGGCTATATATAGTGATACTTAACCTTATGACTTCTGTGGACCCCGCTTAATCATCACTGGAATCCGGGGCCCCTAAAGAGTCATTACTGGAAGTCGGGCCCCTAAAGGGTCATTACTGGAAGTCAAGAGCACCAGTTTAAGAAATTTTGATGATTGGAACCACAAACCATTACTCAGAAATACATTTAAAAAATACATAATTAAATATTTTACTTAATTCACAAACATAAAAAAGAATATTTTTAATTTGATGAGAAGATTTGGGGCTTTTCTGAAATCAACCGAGGCCACCCATCTTCCATGCTATATTATGTATGATCAATTTGTACTCCTCCCACAATATAATCTGGGGATACCAACTTAATTTTTAGCCTCCAATTTCAAATTCGGTCACATTTACAGAATGTTTCAAAATGTCCAATTTTACATTGTTTCTTTTTTTATATAATCACTTTAATTATCTGTTAATATTATTTTATTTTCCAAGCAGTCAAAAAACCCCTGTATAGGCTTCATGGACCCACAGGAGTCCTCGGATCATAGGTCAAGAAACGCTGCAGCAGACTGTTCAGCTGAACGCCAAAAACCTATTCCTCGTTTTCTAGATCTCACTTCTATACTCTTCTCTTTCCATTTCTATTTCCCCCTTCCCATCCTCTTTCCTCTTCTCTGTTCTATTCTGCTTCACTGCCCTTGCACAGAGTGCGTTATGGTATTTAAATGCATTGATCAATTGAGAGAAGAAGGTTAAAATTGTATCCTCTTTAATATCCCATCTTGTGCCAATAGTGTTTCACATTTAGGTTCCTTCTCCTTCCTGGCCATCGGCTCAACTGAACCAGCCACTTTCGGAGAGTAATGTGTTGGAGCTCTGAGGAGGACAAGAGTGGGCTTGATTAGGGCGGTTCTGTGGAGGTTAGGAGGCCACTGAGAGGGTGGTGGGAATGGGGTGAAAAGAGATGCTACTAGGAGACGGATATATGCAGAATCTGGGGCAAAGAGGTAATCAAGGCTAACACTACATGGATTGTGGGAGTCTGGCTTTCCTGAAGCGCTGGCAGGGATGAGATCTGGATGGAAGGTGAGGAAAGCCCCGAACTGCTACAAGATGCTGTACCTGACAGCTGCAAGGGCCTCGACACGTGCCACAGGTGCCAGGAGAGATACACAGATAATCTTCTGAGCACCAGTTGTGGCCACAGGCACTACAGTCATCACAGTAATGGGAGTAGCAGGTAAGAGGGGCATAGAGTATAACTGACAAACATGTTTTTGGGGCCTTGCGGATGTATTACTCAAGGTACAGCTTCACACCATCCCAGTAAGTATCCACACATATGGGGGCGAGCCCAACACGTGTCCCATCTTCCTGAAGAGAAAATCAGCTTGAGAGTGAAGTGTTCAAATACGTTGCTCTACCTTGAATCGATAGGGTTGGAGAGAAAGGGCAGTCTATTAAATGCTCACAGTGGTTGTTTTTTCAGTAAACATCGGGGACAGTAGAGGGATCCATGAATAGGATCTTTTATTGCAGTCTGATAACCTGTGCCAAGCATGGCCTTCACAGACACCTCACTGATGGTTTCTGAAATGGTGAAGGGAAGCAGAGAAGAACCGACAAGAAAATAATGCACATCTATTTCAATCAATAGTCATTCAGATATAGGCATGCTTGCGTCAGGTTTCAACATTCATAAAATTGAAGAGAGGATGATAAAGAGCCAAGCTACAACTAGAGCTTCTTCAAGGTTTAGATGTTTGCTATAGCAAGCTACTGCCTGTGTGACATTATTATTTAATGTTTAAACAGAAGTACTAGCAAACAAAGTTACAGCAAGCTTCGATTGAAACAACAGGCATCAAGAAGTCCATTGGTTATGGCTTTTGTATGGATGAAAGGTGTCTACAAGAGACCCTAGCATTCACCGCCTACCTTTGCAGCAGGAGCGTAAGAACTAATCACAGACAGAAGTGGTACAGCATGGCTCATAGCTAAGTACGCACACAATTCTCCCACCGTAACACTTTAAGGAAGGATAACAAATTAATTAGAAGGGCCTTCTTCCATGATCAAATGATGGCAAAACAGGTAGGACACGTTTTCACCTTCTGTGGCACAAAAAGGGGACCGTTGAGCCACACAGTGACTACTGCCTCACCAGAGCCCAAACACTTGCATAAAGTCCAACTTAAAAGTAGCCTCCAACTATTGTCTGCCAGTTCACTCCTCCTAACCGATGTCCAGCGTCACTGGTCGAGGAGGAGAACCCGGGCGCCAAGGAACTGGACCTGTGCAGCAGTGAGGGAAATGCAATGCAAGACTAATGGCGGAAGGAGAAGCAGGTGTTGGGTGCTAATGAGAATTTCCAATAGTGGAAGATTGAAAGATAAAACTCAATGGAGGAAAGACGGAACTACTTCTGTTTGGTAAACAAGCCTCCTTGTGGGGCCCACAACATTGGCCTTCCCAGATGGGGCCTACACCCACCCCTTCTAGTACCGCTCGCAACCTTGGCATAATATTTGATGAAGACCTGTCCATGAAACAACAGACGGTTAGAGTGGCAGCCACGTGTTTTAACATACTCAAGTGGCTTAGAAAAATTAGGTGGATGCTCCCCCAGGACACTTTAAAAACCGTGGTCCAAGCTCTAATCACATCCAGATTGGACTACGGTAATATCCTATACCTGGGAGCTCGCAAGGATGTTATTAAAAAACTACAAACAGTGCAAAATGAAGCTGTGAGACTGATATGCATGTTACCAAAAAGATCCCCTACATCATCTGATCTCCGGAACCTCCATTGGCTCCGGATCGAACAACGAGCAAAATTTAAAGCTCTGTGTTTCATGCATCGAATCAAAGCTGATAAGGCTCCTGCCTATCTGAGCTCCTTGGTTAAGAAATACGTCCCCCCCAGAATCCTACGTTCCTCGACTCAACATAAGTTCCAGGTACCTAGGATTAAACGAGTTAGACAGGGAGGTCGCTCTTTTTCCTATTTGGCCCCCTCATTATGGAACTCGCTCCCACTTCAACTCCGTAAAAATGAATGTTATCTGCAATTTCGTAAAAACCTGAAGACATGGTTGTTTAACCAATAAACAGAATCCATTTGCTCACTATCTTTCCTCTCCATTATTACTTTTTTTTAGTTTCTTTCTTAGCGCCGGGAAACCTTAGGGTAGCTGTTGCGTTCTACAAAAATAAATATAATAATAATAATAATAATAATAAAGATGGTAACAGAAGCTGGGGGGTGGAAGAGTGGCGGTGAAATCTACGCAGACTTAAAGGAGGCCAGGGGCAGTGAAGAAGGCGAATTGAGAGTTCCTTTCCATCATAGAGGAGCCTTGCAAACTATATGGACAAAACTATGCAAACATTACGCCAACAGGTGAACAGGGAGGCTGGGCTTGCCTTCTTTTGTAGGACTAAACACAACAAAATGATGGAGAGAGTGCTGAAACTTTTGAAACACTCATCCCCAGTTACGAGATCTGGGTTAAAATCATCATTCTTTTGCTCACCATGCCATCCCAGTTTGGAGCCAACCATATGCAAATCAGTCTTGACCCTGATGAGCAAAAAACACATGGATTAAACCCAGTTCTGTGACTGTGGGTGAATGTTTGATTTGTTCAGCATTCCGTCAATCGTCTGATCTTTTTGCTGTTGTCAGCATAAGTGGGAAGGGAATACCTAGATGTGGGTCCCGTGCTCACTGTGCCACTGGATTTTTTTTTTTTAAAGAGTTTTATATAGCGCGAACTAGACACAAGACATCGGGTATCAGAGCGCTTTACATGAGCACCAGTTCTGTTACAGACGGACACATTTATTTTTGTTAGGCACTCGAAGATTAAGTGATTTGTCCAGAATCACAGGATGTGGAGTGTCGTTGCTGAGACTCTAACCCGGTTTCCCCAGCTTCGAAGTGGACACCTCTAACTGCAAGGCTACATCCTCTCCCCTAGCTAGCCTGGCTGATGAGGGGAGATACCCTGAAACCGGTCCCAGGATACTTGCTTCCTGTCCAGGGAGGACCTGGTCTGGGAGTTTGGGCTGCACTGTTCCCATGGGGAGCAGGGTGAAGACTGATTTGCATATGGCGGCATCCAAACCGGGGTGTCGTGGTGAGCAAAAGAACGATGGATTTAACCCAGATCTTTGACTGGGGTGAATGTTTGATTTGTTCTGCATTCCATTCATCATCTGCTATTTTGGCTTTTTGTAGAAGGGAAGGAAGCCGTTACAGGAGGATATTGTGAAGCAGCTAGTCACGTCTGTATCTTGAACACCACTGCAACATAGTGATGTCTATGTGCCACTAAAGGAAAACATTTAATAACAATAATATAGTCAAGACAATCTACATACTACTAACAAAACTGCTTAGTTTCTATTTGAGAGACAAGCAAAACGTATTTTCCATGTTAGGCTGAAAGGATTATACACTTAACATGAAGTGCTGATGGCAGGGCAAGGCAATCTAAAATTATTACCTTGCAATGCAGCTAACAAAACACGGATGTTTATCAAAATGTAACATTTCCAGTCACGTGCACAAAAAAAGTAATTGCGTACGTTATTTTTTTAACTGCTTATTCTAGTCAGACTTAGGTAAAATACCTTTATGTTGTGCGACGTCTGCGTTGAAGTTCATCTGCCCCACGAGCTGCTCACTTCCGGTATCTTCGGAATGTCTTCCATGAGGGTCATTATGCAGAACCTTAGCTGGATTGCTCGGCTTCTCCTCAAGCACAACAGTGAACATCAAGTGGCAAAACATGAATCCTACCGCTAACCCCAAGGAGAAGATAGTTACATTTAGGACAAATTTAATCGGTGCCATTTCCTGAAGGCGGATCTCTGGAAGAACAAACGTGACAAAACAATTACTGAGAACTACAAATAACATTTAGTTGGAGCTATAAATTTAAAGCTAACATTGAAATAAAGAGAGTCAAGATCACCATTCCATGTGCCCCCAAAGATGTACACATGGTGCCATGTTTGCGCGTGTGCCCTAATTGCACAACAATGAATCGCTCTGGCACCACCATGCCCTTTCAAAGGACTTGAATGAACAGTCTAGATACATGCATCAAGCCATTGACACTGTAGGAGTTTCTGTTCGCGACCTTCAATTCCAAGTTGCTTATTATATCTCAAGAATGTTTAATTGTCCTGCAGAATGTATACAGTAGCTCAGGAGCCAGACAAGGCTGAAAAGCACCTCGATTCTTATGGAGTACTGGGTGCCCTGAGTGAGAGATTGCTTGTTGGGCTATCTTGAAGATACGCCTAATTGAAAGGTGCCGAGTGAGGTGTGTGAGGTAGGGAGATTTGCCCCAATTGTGGTGCAAGAAACTTGTAGCTTCCATCAAGCATGGGATGCCACAGCAAGGTGTAAGCAAAGCCGAAGATGTGCGGGCAAGTTCACACCATTCTGTTTGCTTTAGCAGCGATCTGTACAACAGAATCATGCAAGAGGAAATAGCCAGTTTTGTTAACTCTCCAAAATTGAAGATGGCTGTTACTTCTTCTTCTTCTTGAAGGAACAGAGTTCTGTGGCTCGGTTATCCAGGTTGAGAAAGAGCTTCAGCCAGTGCAAGACTTTTTGAAGGAAGGGGTGGGCAGGAGTGGGGCAAATCTATAATGCAGAGATCTAGGTTGGCAATAGGCGTTGAGTTTACATTGAAGGTATAGTGGTGAAGTACTGTGAAAATGCATTGTCTTTATCACAAATAATCCTCCAACCATATGTCTGCTAACACCTTGCTTGATACAGCAAATGACTTTCGAATAAACAAGCACCCATCAGCACCTCTGTTATTCCAACCAGACGTTAATATGCTTCACTAAATTGTACTAAATATCAAATGGGGCAAGAGGGGCTCAGAAGACCACTCGAGCGAGGTCTTAAAACCCAAAGATTGCTGAACACGTGACTTTGTACATAATCAATATGGGTGATATGAACAGTGAACTGTACATGTAAATTCACAAAAAATTAAGTTAAAGGCAAGTTTAGGCAGACATCGTTGTGGTGGGTGCCACTACTGGCTACAACTGAAAAACTCAAAAGATGTGAAATTCAAACGTTGCAGCACTAACTTCACCTTACTTAACAACCCCATTGTCACGTGTGAAAGATGGAAATAAGATATGAATGAGAGACTGAGTATAATGGTGTAAGAGTTTGCATGATTTGTATATTGCAGTCTACCCTCTCCATTTGAAATAACTTGTTCTTAGCCATTAAGTATATAATGCTGAATTTACGTGCTCATTTGCCAGACTAACAAACTAGTGCTCATCCAAGTTTATGATTTGCTGTGATGTATTATTGTCTAAAATTCCAATTTTTTCTTACACCCCGCAGAATTTGCCCAATGCATTTGGTGCTTTTCTCTTCTTCAGAGTCAACCATGCAATCTCCCTTAAAAACAGAATGTCCATGTTCTTGTTTCTCCTCTTTCACTCTGTCGATGTTCTCCAAACTTTACAGAAAATGCACCCAACAGGATAGTACTTAAAGAACACTAAAATGTGTAAACAATTTGTGACGTAAGTTGAAATACATTGATATGATGGCTTGATAAGAGCATGTGTTGATGCCTTGCTTCACATCTTAACTTCAGCAGAATGTGATTATTCCTGGAGGTGGGCAGTTAGTTACCAACTGCAAATAATAATCCAATTTCTTACACCTACTCTATAAATATTTAAAATAAAAGGTCTCGGACAGACAGACAAAGCGATCTGTAGACAAGACCTAAAAAGGCTTTCTTTTGGGACACATATTTGAGGGCCCTTGACAGCATGTGGCATTAACACACATGGTAATTTCAAATGCTTTTCATGTGTTGAGTGATATATTTATACCGAGGCTTTTTTCTACCAAGGATGCTTCAAAAGCTTTGATCTATTTACCCTAGATCTGGAGCTTTGTTTCCATAGTATTTTATCACCATTACATGAAAGGCTAACTGAAATTGCCATCTCTCTGGGCCTGATCTGCAGTTATCAGCGTGCCCTCTTGAAGTTGTGGAACCTCTGGTTATAGGTATATGTAGCACTTCAACCATTTGCTCCAAAGTGCACTAAAGATTACTTCTTGCACTGTAGTGTAGTTCCTATTATCCCAATAGGCTCTGCGCATTGGAATAATACCTTCAATAGTATAGGCCTAGACCAGACGTTAACTAGGTCTTCTATTGTCGATATTAGACTTAGAGTTTTGGGTTTGCCAGCTAGCTCAGAGTTCACTAGAAACTTTCTCGAATAGGCAAGGAGGAGTTGAACCTCCCTGGATAGACAAGAAGGGATTTAGTTTCTGACAACCATAGAACATGACAACTTTGCTCTCCCCTAATCAAGAGTATCTCTAGAGTCGTGTGAAAACAAAAGACAACTTATTTTACTCAGTCAGTACGTGCATTCTTAGTCTCACCAGATTGTAGAGAAAAGGAAGAGACGGGCGTGTTCAATAAAAGATGTTATTTATTGATCAGTCTCTTTTCTCATACAAGAGAAATGGATCGATATTATCGCAATACTTATGGTTAAGTAAAGTGCATACAATAAAAGCAGAAGTATAAAATAATACTGTAAAAACATTTATATGGTTTCTAAGCCATAAGGTGGTTTAAAATGGATAAAATAGATACATACATATATACATTTGACTAATCGTACTCAACTGGTGTTTCTAACTACGCCTACCCCGGTGTACCTGACCTAAGCCTAATACGTGGGCGGGAATAGAAAGTAGCAGTTTAAGTTAAGTTTGTTTTGGCAAGTGACTGACTCAAGAATTCTCTGCAAGGGGTTATTCAGTTCTGTACCTGGAATTTAGGATGAATGAGGGATGGTATCTCTCGTCTCTGGTCTTGATATTCCAGGCTGCCTGCGAGGGCTACCCGGAAGCGCCGGAGCTGGATTTCTCGGCAGGAGAAAGCAGCGTCTCGTTCTCAGCGCGTCAGGAAGGCGGGGCTGCGCCAGCGGGGTCTGCTCTGCTCTGGGCTTCGGCAAGTCTGGCTGCTCCGATCTCGTCACCACCGCGTGTGTTTGCTTAAGGCAATACCGGTAATATTTATACCTGTAAGGTGCCGAGATTGACGTAAGGATGGACATAGATACGTCAATAAGGATGTCATACGACTTGGTCGTTAGCACATTCTTTTGCTGAAGTTCTCGATGAAATCAAAACAATGGCCGCAGGGTTTTTCCCAGGTTGTCATAGGTTTGATTTGTTTTGAGAACTCCGTATGCCTTATCAGGGGCTGGAGGAATATCGCTTGTCTAATTAGATGGCAAGCGTTATGACCTAATCAGATAACACGTTCCTGTGCCGTAGTGTGGCTTAATCAGATAACGGTTTCTGCATCATGGGATGGCTGCTAGTTAACTTGTTAACCAGAACAGGGTCAGGAATAGGGGGATCGATACAGAACCTATAGGAATACATCACACCCACTCCACGCTAACTATGGCCATGTTTACGAATCTAGGCATAGTAAAACATACTGTAGAGTATCGTGTATACCTTACCACCCCAAAATACATATAATGCATTTCGAATAATGTAATATACGGAAATAATATTCACATGTACTATATGCACTCAAGCTGTAGAATAATGCTAAAGTAATCACGCATATGTATACATTATTTCTAAATGGGATATGAGAATTTACACATGAAATGGCTCTTAATACAGAAGAAAAAAGGTTCGAGACCATTTCATCACAGAATAAAAATAATTATGAACATACCAGCGGGCAGCTAATGTCTATAAAGTTTCTAAAAATAGAAAATTTTAGTTCTCTAAGAATATTTTTCACTTTAAGCAGAAGATAAGTGTCCCGAAAAATCGTAAAAATATTTTGGGGCTGCTGAAAAAAATCGCTGTCCGTGAACTGGAGGGAAAATAGTTCATGTAATTTTATCATTAAAGTTGAAGGCCAAATTCAGGGTGTTTGGAACGCCGTGTGCTAGCTTGCTCAAAAGTCTCTATTTCTGCTCTGGTGAGAACATCATATCATTTAGACTGTCGAAAAAGCTGTCAACAGCTTCCTGGGAGAGTTCCACTAACTCGGAAAAAGGTGTAACCATGCATTCGTGCGCATGATTGTCTCCATTGACGTTTTGATTAGTATTGCTGACAGAAGGTCGTACCTGATCGATGCTGCTTCCATCTTGAACTCCACTACCCCTTAATCGTAGTGGTGAAGTTTCCACGAATGCCGTCATCAGGATTGGCAGCCGTTGAGGGCAGCACAAAGCATGAGCCGTTATTGGACTCAACAATGTTTCTGCATCCATTGGCGCATCTGATTGTAGCGTCAGACAGGTGTCCAACACGCATTCTTCTCCGCACAGCAAGCACCTTAATACAGGTAAAACACATCGATGCCACATTGGTCGAAATGAAAGAAACCAAGTCATGTTCAGGTCTCTAAGCCGGGTTAGTCCCAGGATTTTTGATATCCGGTCCCGGTATCCAATGGCTCTGATTGTTTCTTCCCTTGTCGCAGGTGTTTTGTCTGTGACATGGTTTGCCATAACGAAATATTAGGACCAAGAATAGGATTCCTGCAATTAGTCCCAAAATGAGGGGAAGTCCGCCAAAAATCGAATGGACGAAGTCTGGAAAAATACCCAGTATGGCTTTGAATGGTGTTAATGCCATTGAAAATACGGTCTTAAATACTTTTGAGACTCCACTGGTATCAGAAATATTTAAGATTTCATTCAGGATTTCCACAAAATGTATGGGGGAATTAGTTAACAATGAGTGAATCTCTGCAGTCGTCCTTGCGACTAGGAGATCATACGTTTCTTTTGATGACGTGAGTCTGGTCGGCGTCTGAAGAAGCACTGTTTTCATTCTGCTTAAAGTATCTATTCGAATAGAAGTAATTTTTAAGTTAGGCCATGCCCTTGCCTCCCTGTCTGGAAAGGAGCTGGGGAACAATGAGTGTTCACAGCACATGACCTTCGCAGTCGTAGTTACGAGATAAGGAGTCCCGGGCATAAGGCTACAACATCTGCGATCCACAATTAGAATGTAACTCCCGTTATAGAGTCTTTTAAGGAATGGTTCTATCTCTGTTGCAGGTGTGCCTAGCTGGTGACATGAAAGGTTATTTGAGTTCCCTTCACAGGCTCCATGCAAACTAATTCCATTACACAGAAGTGTACCGCTTAGTGACATCGCACAATTATTGCCACTAAGAAACACTTTCTGTCCTTTATTACTGACACATGCATGTGAATAGGGCAAGTTCCATGATGTCTTAATGTACCCTTTTCCCAATTTTTCGTACATGCCAGCCTGTATATATTTTTGGCAGTATTGAAACCTGAAGGTTGATATTGGAATATTAATTATCCCATGTATTATCCATTCACTGACAGGTCGTTCTGACATTGTCACTGGTAATCTCTCGAGTTTCTCAATGCTCAGGATTGTATAATCAGCACCCTTTTGTGCCATACTGATTTGTTTATCAGTAAGGTTAAAGATATTGAATAGTGACGTTGTGTTGATTAAACGCCAAGGCACATAGCCTGAACGCAGATTTTGTAACGTCCAGCCAAGCTGTACAATAGAACGCAATTGAGACTGACCGTGTTGTAACAACAGTAAGTCTTGCGATATTATGTCGATTGCTGAAGACACAATGCTGTCCAAAGAAAAAATTCTGGAGGACAGAGTCATTAACCCATTGTCCACTACAGAAAGTGATTTTTCCAAATTAATACGGTCAATTTCCCGTATACTTTCCGCTGTCACAATTTGAGTTACCTTCCAGGCCTCGTTGTAAGCTGCATATACAGAGGCTGCTATGAAGCTGATAGAGCAAGCATCGCATCGCGACTTGCTCGAGTCAAGAACCTCGGCCGTGTGTAATCAATTAATAAATTGTACGTCTTACTAATCTTTTATTTTCATATTCGAACAAGGTAGAGGAAGCTTACGTACGTGTATTTCTAATACAACTAAACAATGTCTCTAAAACATGGGCACCGCTTGAAAAGTGCTTCTGCGCATGCGTCAGTCACACTCACGTGACCTGACGTAGTTATAAGTTTTGGAGGGAAAGGGTGCGCATGCGTAATACACAGCTTTCGTGAATAACGTGGTAATGCTCTTGTGAGTGTGTATATGTTGCTAACATTTAAACTGCATAGTATATTTTTATAATGATAAGTTTGAAGTACAAGACCAATGATGTGTTTACATACATTTATTTCTATGTATTAATTTGTTCTCGCTTACTTTTCATGTACTGCGGGAAATGGGGGTCCGAACCGGTTGGGAGCCATATTGAGGGTCTCTTCTGCGCAGACTCGTGGTGCACTGAAAGGTGACTGATTTTGGAAAAGGGGGGTGGTGATGGACAGAGTTTCTGAATGATGCAGAATACTCTTACCAAGTCAAGAGATCATGGTTTTAATCCATCACCGTTTTTTAGCTCACTGCACCATCCCAGCTCAGAACCTGGCTATATGCAAATTAGTCTGTTCCTGTCCCAGTGCATGATGGGAACAGGGCAAACCAAACTACCAAGCCAATTCTTATACTGGGAAGGAAACAAGCTTCCGGGGACCGGTTTCTGCCATTTCAGGCGTCGTCGGCCCGGCTTGCTTGAATCCTGATGGTGCAATGAGCAAGGGACTCACGTCTGAGTATACCCTCCCACACATAGTGTGGATAAAACCGATTTTGGAAAAGGGGGTGGTGATGGACAGAGTTTCTGAATGATGCAGAATACTCTTACCAAGTCAAGAGATCATGGTTTTAATCCATCACCGTTTTTTAGCTCACTGCACCATCCCAGCTCAGAACCTGGCTATATGCAAATTAGTCTGTTCCTGTCCCAGTGCATGATGGGAACAGGGCAAACCAAACTACCAAGCCAATTCTTATACTGGGAAGGAAACAAGCTTCCGGGGACCGGTTTCTGCCATTTCAGGCGTCGTCGGCCCGGCTTGCTTGAATCCTGATGGTGCAATGAGCAAGGGACTCACGTCTGAGTATACCCTCCCACACATAGTGTGGATAAAACCGATTTTGGAAAAGGGGGGTGGTGATGGACAGAGTTTCTGAATGATGCAGAATACTCTTACCAAGTCAAGAGATCATGGTTTTAATCCATCACCGTTTTTTAGCTCACTGCACCATCCCAGCTCAGAACCTGGCTATATGCAAATTAGTCTGTTCCTGTCCCAGTGCATGATGGGAACAGGGCAAACCAAACTACCAAGCCAATTCTTATACTGGGAAGGAAACAAGCTTCCGGGGACCGGTTTCTGCCATTTCAGGCGTCGTCGGCCCGGCTTGCTTGAATCCTGATGGTGCAATGAGCAAGGGACTCACGTCTGAGTATACCCTCCCACACATAGTGTGGATAAAACCGATTTTGGAAAAGGGGGGTGGTGATGGACAGAGTTTCTGAATGATGCAGAATACTCTTACCAAGTCAAGAGATCATGGTTTTAATCCATCACCGTTTTTTAGCTCACTGCACCATCCCAGCTCAGAACCTGGCTATATGCAAATTAGTCTGTTCCTGTCCCAGTGCATGATGGGAACAGGGCAAACCAAACTACCAAGCCAATTCTTATACTGGGAAGGAAACAAGCTTCCGGGGACCGGTTTCTGCCATTTCAGGCGTCGTCGGCCCGGCTTGCTTGAATCCTGATGGTGCAATGAGCAAGGGACTCACGTCTGAGTATACCCTCCCACACATAGTGTGGATAAAACCGATTTTGGAAAAGGGGGGTGGTGATGGACAGAGTTTCTGAATGATGCAGAATACTCTTACCAAGTCAAGAGATCATGGTTTTAATCCATCACCGTTTTTTAGCTCACTGCACCATCCCAGCTCAGAACCTGGCTATATGCAAATTAGTCTGTTCCTGTCCCAGTGCATGATGGGAACAGGGCAAACCATACTACCAAGCCAATTCTTATACTGGGAAGGAAACAAGCTTCCGGGGACCGGTTTCTGCCATTTCAGGCGTCGTCGGCCCGGCTTGCTTGAATCCTGATGGTGCAATGAGCAAGGGACTCACGTCTGAGTATACCCTCCCACACATAGTGTGGATAAAACCGATTTTGGAAAAGGGGGGTGGTGATGGACAGAGTTTCTGAATGATGCAGAATACTCTTACCAAGTCAAGAGATCATGGTTTTAATCCATCACCGTTTTTTAGCTCACTGCACCATCCCAGCTCAGAACCTGGCTATATGCAAATTAGTCTGTTCCTGTCCCAGTGCATGATGGGAACAGGGCAAACCAAACTACCAAGCCAATTCTTATACTGGGAAGGAAACAAGCTTCCGGGGGCCGGTTTCTGCCATTTCAGGCGTCGTCGGCCCGGCTTGCTTGAATCCTGATGGTGCAATGAGCAAGGGACTCACGTCTGAGTATACCCTCCCACACATAGTGTGGATAAAACCGATTTTGGAAAAGGGGGGTGGTGATGGACAGAGTTTCTGAATGATGCAGAATACTCTTACCAAGTCAAGAGATCATGGTTTTAATCCATCACCGTTTTTTAGCTCACTGCACCATCCCAGCTCAGAACCTGGCTATATGCAAATTAGTCTGTTCCTGTCCCAGTGCATGATGGGAACAGGGCAAACCATACTACCAAGCCAATTCTTATACTGGGAAGGAAACAAGCTTCCGGGGACCGGTTTCTGCCATTTCAGGCGTCGTCGGCCCGGCTTGCTTGAATCCTGATGGTGCAATGAGCAAGGGACTCACGTCTGAGTATACCCTCCCACACATAGTGTGCGCTACTGTTTGCCGTACAGTTTCTCATGGGAACCCCAATCTTGCTAGGCGGTACCCAGAGATGTAAATTAAGCCTCCAAATAGTCTATTCTGATTGGTGTGTTACCCAAAGCCTACCTTAGGACCAATCCAAATTGAGGGATTCTGACACTTTGCAACATTGGGGGGTGGTACACCGTCCCAAAACAGTATATCTACCCTGGGTTCACCTAGGGAAATCGTCCGACTTGTCTGGTTTAGCTGACCTGTCACTGACCCAACGCACTCAATAGGTGACTGAAGATACAGAGAGCTGCGGAGCACTCTGTCCGAAATTGACCATAGACTAAGGTTTTACTAAACCTTAAAGTGCTGGCGGAGCACTTTGCTGGGAGTTCGCTGACCCAATCGGGGTCTTGATCGATAGCTGCAGTGAGGGTGGAGCGCAGGCGTTGCTTCCGAACTGCGGGTGCTGGTCCTGTCCTGAGGGTCCTGTCCGAGAGGTCCTGTCCTGATTCCTAATCTGAGGGTTTCCTGTCCTGTCCTGGGTGTCCATTCTGCACCTGCTGTCCATTGAGGGGTATCCTTCCTTGAGGGTTTCCTGTCCTTAACTGACCCGTGGCCAGGGTTTGGTTTTCACACCAGTCTAGGTAAATATCACTCTGAATCTTGCACCTTCCTGAATTTCTGTCTTTTGCTTTAATAAAGACATACCTTTGCATATGTTAATTTTCCATGCTTTTCCGCAACCATTGAATTATAAAGTCATTTGCATTTGTTTCATAACGTGTTCCTATGTTACCCTACCTGTTAGAAATTATATTTTGCATTGCAGTTTGTCATTTCCTGATATGGTCTAGGACCTCCTTACTTAAATTGTCTAAAGCACTTTTGCCTTAAAGCATAGCGTGTCTCTCTCTATAGACTCTCCTATAGTTGTATAAATGTCCCGAACTCCTGTCTCATTCCCTTGAAATAATTCTAGAATACTAGTCCTAATCAAAGCCTATCCGATTCATCTTAAACGTTCTAATTCCTGATCCTTCATTTTTGAATGTGTCCTGGTTCCATTAGATTATAAATGGTTACACTGACTTATTTCCTATTCAGCTATGTGCTTTCTGTTATTCTGATTATCGATTGCTTAATTACTGTGAATTTGATGCTATCTGAATTTTACTAAATTAGATAAAGACTTTAAAACTTCCAGTTGTCCGTGGTCATTTTACAAAGGTATTGAATATTATTTTGTTGGGTTTGTATTTTGCTGCCTTCCCTTTTACAGCTAGCTCCCTGATCCATGATGGTCATAGGTACCCGTGTCGGTGGATGGTAAGTCGGGTACACTGAAGAATAACGAAAGGGACTCACTAATATCTGATAGCAGAGCGTGAGGTCATCTGATCAATGTATATGGTGATTTGAAATATATGGGCCCGAAGCCAGAAGTGGCGAAATTATTGGTCGGGTGACCCGCGCGCTCTATCAGTATTTTCTGGTAAGCAGAGGATGGTTAGGGAATAGTTAAAGGTTAGGTAGGACTAGTTAAGTTAAGTCAAGTCGGTAGCTGCTAGTATATTGATGCTGCTATAAGAGCGGCCATTTCGAGGGACCTGATCACTCTCTTGAGAATGAGCTGTTTTTGAAATTTATGAATTGTTTTAAAATTGTTATTCTTGCTCTTATATTGTTATATGTATTAATCCATGCGTACGTAAAACGTGTTGTTCAGTGTTGTCAGAACTCCCCGGGGAATTGAATAGGCAAGTGGTGAATAGAATCCATTGCCTTGAGGTCGCAGGCTCAAGGAAAGTTAGGTGCAGGTTAAGTAGAAAACCAGAAGCACTAACTAGGGTTTTTTTCTGAATACAAGTGTGAATAAATGTTAGTAACGAGGTTCATTGGCAAAATTCCAATAGTGGCGTAACCTAGCGAGGGTCACATCGGAAGAGTAGCAGGTTCATCGGAGCTTGGGTGAAAGCAAAGGGGTCCGCTGGGAACCCTTAGACTCGGATATATCCCGGAAAAGAGTGGATGGGTCTAGGGAAGTAACAGGTTCACTAATGCTAGAGTGAAGGGTAGGCGGAAGAGATCTACCCGCAGCGTGTGAAAAGTAAATGGATGTAGTTTACTTGCAGTAAAAGAAATCTTTCCTGTCTAGACACTTGAGCACTGTGGCGAATGTGTATTCGTTGTAAAATAAATCAGCACTAGCACTTTAGAAAGAAAGAAAGTTTCCGTTACCTTGTGAAGGGAGGGAGTCAGTCGCGAAGCGTCTCTGACGTCACTCCGTGCCGCGCTGGGATTGGTAGAAACAGCGGGCGGGTAGCGGGGCTGGAATTGTGAAGGAGGGGTGAGCGCCGAAGCGTGAGAACTGTCTCGCGAAAAGGCCGCGCACCCATTGGCCGAAAATATTTGAACGCGTGCACCCATTGGTCGCACGGAATTGCAAGACGCATTCTGATTGGAGGTAATTTGTAAACAAAGTTAAGCGTATAAATCGTATGTGGCACTCGTATTCTCCAGAAACTAGACCCGATCCAAGAAACCAAGGGTTTGAAAGGGATCAGTGGAAAGCTAATAGATACGATATTATGTACAGAACTAAGAGAAAAATGTCCCTTGTAAAGAAGGTAAAGAATTACTTTAAAAAGGACAAGCCGATTAAAACTAGAGAGGGCATTGTTATTCCACCACCAAATACTCCCGCCTCTTTCATGATGTTTGACAGAGGGTACAATACGTGTGTGTGGTTAGAAAATTGGGTGAAGTACACAGAAGACGACGGAATAATGGCCTTTCCGTTAGAAGGTACCTTTAATGGTAGAATCCTATTCAATTTAAGAACCCGAATGAATGAATTACATCCCAGACCGAGACTAACGCAGTATGAGGCATTAGAGGAATGGGAGATTGAGGCTTTCCAAAGAGAGAAGCCCCGAATGGACAAAGGGCTGACAAAGTATTACCCAAAACTGAGGCAAGAATCCCGAGATAAAAAGATGAAACAATGGAGACAGAGCATGATTGTTGAAGGACTGTTTCCCATGATGCCAGCAGAAAATCCTCCTGGGGGGGGGGAAAGAACAGAAAAGACTAAACATTGGGGGCCCCTGGGAGAGTCAGATGACGAATTGTTAGATGACATGTGCATGAGAAGTCCGCCTCCTTATAATGAGGGACACCGACCTTCGAGTGCAGGAGATATTCCCCGGAGACCCCTACAAAGGGAAGAGGTCAGGTCCGCAAGTGTAGGAGGGGATTATATAATTCCTCCTTATACTGAGAATCTAGGACCCATAGAACCCAGAAGTATTTACCCCAGGAGACCCGTAGGTGGAGAGACAAGATATTCACGTGAAGGAGAGTTTTTCCCTCGTCCCCCTTATGGAGGAGAGGTGAGGTCCGTAGGTTCAGGAATGCCGTTATTACAGCCCCAGAATGAGGAAGATCCAAGAATCCTAGGCACAGGAAGTCTGTTTCCGAAGCCTAACTATGGCGGAGGGCCGAGTGAGACTCATCCCACTGCCCCGAGTTATGCTCCCATTCTGACCCCGCAGGTGTTACATGGAAACTCCTTGGACAGGTTATTAGAAGAGAAAGAGCGAGAAGCGTTGGGGAATCAGCGAGCTGAAATAATACGGAAAATGTCACAGCTAAATGCAAGTCCTGAAGCCTTGACGATCCCAGTAACAATCGGACCGGTGGTTCCGCTGTATGGGGACCGTCAAGGGACTCCAAAAACTCCCGTAATTACTCCTGTCATTGCACCGACCAGACCAGAACCCTTAATTATAGATGATCAGACCAGTGAGTGCGAGTCGGAGGTCTCGCTGCTAGATCTGCCCATTAGGAAGACTGGGAAAAGGCTCCCGAAGCCGCACACGTTTAGTACGAGGGCAATTCAGATGGAATCGACCTCGGGTACTAGGAGTGTCACATTGGTGACTCCGGAAGAAATCGAAAGATGGAGTCAGGAATTGGAAAAGCAAACGTCCCCAACGAAACCTTTAGATCTTTACAAGCTGAGAATAGAAATAGAGGAATTGATGGCAGGAAACGTAGGATTAGACAGATTAAATACCTACTCCGAAGACGAAATGCTGTTTATCTGCAAAAGTCTCACCCGAAATACCCGAGTACTTCATGAAAAACTGACAGACACTGCTGCTAGCATGGGTATAGATATTTCAAGATCGAAACCACTGCAAAAACCCTATAGAGCAGATTTCTCCGACAAAGATTTGGAGAACTTGAATGCTTCAGGAAAGAAAGCACAGGTCAAGGAACTATTGTCAGTATTGCAAAAATGGGGAGATGTGGAAAGGTGGAAAGCCAGATGGGCCAAGAAAAAGGACGAGGCCAGGTCTAGGCAGGCAACTCCCGAATTTTTGCTAAAAGAAGCTGAAAAACCAGAGCAGTTATGCCCTATGCGCGAAGTACCAGGTGGGAAGTATGTGCACGTTCCATGGTCCAGACAGGACATTGTGTCCTTTACTAACGATTTCCCCAAATTGCGCGAAAAACCAGTAGACTGGTACAGGCAGGTGGAAAGGTTCGTAAAGGTACAAAAATGCCTGTGGAAAGACCTGGATGGGTTTTTCGACATTGTGGTCCCGGTAGATCTGTGGACCGAGTGTAAAATAGCCATAGCTTGGCCTAGTGAGGAATACCCGAGAGATGGCAACACAGGGGAACCATCGAAAGAAGTGATGAAAAAATATGAACAAGTAATACAGCATTTGAAAGTAAAAGTGCCAGCAAAGGAAACTGATTGGACCAAGATAGATAGAACAACACAGGAAGGAGACGAGACAGTACACTCCTTTTATGAAAGGCTGTTGCAGGTGTTCAAAACATACAGCGGGATAGACAACATCGAGATGAAGGATATGACACATTTTATTTACAGGTTTGTAAATGGTTTAAGACCCGAAATTTGTCAGTGGATAAAAGATAACAAAATCTGTTGGCATACTAAAAAGATGGATGAGGTCCTGCGGTACGCAAAGTACTGCGAGGACGAGATGGCAGAAAAGAAAAAGGCTCTCAAGGAGAAGGTTATGTGGGCTCAAGTGAAGCTCGCAGAACAGCAGGAAAAACAATTGAATAAAATGGCCAAAACTACTCAGAATCCAGGTCCTGGGGGTGGGGGAGGAGGCAAGCCCCGGCCCAAAATGAGCAGGGAGGAGGCTAAGAAGAAATTTCCCTGCCATCAGTGCGGAGAAATTGGACACTGGCGAGACGAGTGTCCCTATTTGCAGGATGATAACTCCCAAACACCTGATTTAATTCCACAGACGCAGAAAGAAAGACCAAGAAAGACCCAACCACAGGTAAAAACGATTCAGTTGCCCCGAGCACCAAAGCAAGTATTTAAGGGAAAGTCCACGCAGGGTGATGACGTAGAGGTCTGGGAAAGCAATGAGAACAGAAATACAGCAACTTCGCAGTATTTACTAAACGATACCTTCCTTTGTGATGACCAGTACTGACGGGGCCTGAGAGGGGAGGACGAGGTGTGCGTACTTGGCGCCTCCTTGCCGGTAGACCAGTCCGGACCATACACTGAAGGAAAGGTTGACGGACATGATGTCACTTTTCTGTTGGACACTGGCGCTACCCGTTCTACTGTGAGAACAGTGGACGTTCCAAACCTACCCCTCTCGGGAGAAGCCATCCAAGTAGTGGGTGTATCTAATCAATTGATTAGTACTCCTGTTACCGAGCCCATGGAGATCTCAATTGGAAACTTTAAGGAAATGCATAGATTTGTCGTTTGTGACACCAGTCCAGTGAACTTACTGGGACGTGATTTGCTGTGCAAAATGAACTGTACCATCTTTTGCACACCAAAGGGTGTTGAAATTCAGACCCCAGATGAAGATGGCATTTATAAATTAATGTTAATCAGACCGGACTCAGAAATTAAACGAATGACTATGCAGGATTTGCCCAAAGAACTCCAAGAAACAGTGAAGCCAGAAGTATGGGACTTTACCGGAAAAGATGTAGGATTAATGAAAAACGTAGACCCCATACAGATAGCCATCAAGGACAATGCAGTATATCCTAATACTAAACCCTACAGAATGAATGCAGAAGTGAGAGCAGGGGTTGCCCTGGAAATACAGAAATTATTAGAAGGAAACATCATACAGGAAGTAATGAGTAGCCCATGCAACTCATCGATTATGGGCATCAAAAAGCCTAGTGGCAAGTACAGAGTAGTACAGGACCTAAGAAAGGTAAACAAGATAGTGATTCCTTGCTGCCCTATTGTCCCAAACCCGGCAGTGATTCTGTACCAGATCCCCTGGGATGCTGAGTGGTTCACTGTGATAGACCTATGTCATGCTTTCTTTTCCATTCCCTTGCATCCAGACAGCAAATTTCTTTTCTCATTTGCCTTCAACAGTCACGTGTATGTCTGGAACAGGGTCCCCCAGGGGTACACAGAGAGCCTCTCTATCTTTAATCAGATCTTGAAAAAATGCTTGGAAACTTTGGTCTTACCTGGAAATTCTGTCTTGGTGCAATACATTGACGACCTCTTGGTGGCGTCCAAAAGTCATAGGGACTGTGTGATTGACACCATTGCCCTACTGAATCACCTGAGTGAAAAGGGACATAAAGTGGCCCCTGAAAAATTACAGTTCTGTGCAAAATCAGTGAAATATCTGGGGCACCAGATAGAGAAAGGCATCAGGAAAGTAACATCAGAAAGAGTGAGGATAATTCAAAAGATGCAGTTACCCCGTACTCAGAAAGAAATCAGAATGTTCCTTGGAGTGATAGGATACTGCAGGCAATGGATTGTGGGATTTGCGGTCCTAGCTAGGCCTTTGATACAAATGACCAAGAGAGGAACACCAGATATCGTAGAATGGGATGATGAAAGCTTAACAGCCTTCACAAAATTGCGAGATTGTCTGTGTACAGCCCCTGCGTTGGGAATGCCAGACTATTCCAAGGAATTTGCCCTGTTCTGTGACACTCGCGATAATTGCGCGTTGTCTGTCCTAACCCAAGAACATGGCACAACCAGAAGGCCAGTGGCGTATTTCTCTGCCACCCTGGATCCAGTGGCTGCTGGATTACCAGGATGTCTGAAAGCAGTAGCTGCTACTTGCACAAGTTTAGAGCAGAGTGAATCCATTGTCATGGGACATCCTGTAACTGTGTATGTTCCACATGGAGTGGTAATTTTGTTAACAAGAACGAAAACTCAGTATCTCACCCCTAGTCGGCTGACTAAATACGAGAGGATTCTCGTGGGTGCGGCGAATATAAACATTGTAAGGTGCAACATTCTGAACCCCGCTACTCTGCTTCCTGACTCAATGAATATGGAAAATGGGGAGGAAGAGGAGCACAACTGCATTGATTTGACAGAGTTTTGCACAAAGCCACGCCCAGACATCAAAGAAACACCTTTGCCTAAACATGACATAGAATTGTTTGTGGATGGTTCATGCCTAAGGCATGAACAAGGAGGCCTGAGTGCTGCCTATGCGGTAGTCTCCTTAACTAAAATTGTAGAAGCAGGTTATCTATTTGAAGTAAAGTCTGCACAAGTAGCCGAATTGATCGCTATGATAAAAGCTTGCAAATTGGGGAAAAACGTACGCCTAACAGTGTATACTGACAGTCAGTACTGTTTTGGAGTTGTGCATGACTTTGGCCAACTATGGCTACAAAGAGAGTTCCTGACTTCATCAGGTACCCCTATTCGAAATGGAAAAGTTGTTCAAGACCTTTTAGAGGCAATCCAGTTACCAAAGGAACTGGCAGTGGTCAAATGTGCTGCCCATAAGAAGGACTTTGACCCTGTATCTTTGGGAAATGATTTTGCTGATCGAGTGGCAAAATTATGCGCCAGGGATCGATATATCATAAATCCAAAACGGGGAGGGCCTGGAACCAGCTGCCAACTTCGAGTGTTTGTAGAAGTGCCTACATGGGATGAAGTGAGAGAATGGCAGCAGGCGGCACCCTGGCAAGAGAGAGATAAGTGGAAGGAAGACGGGTGTAGACCAAGACGTGAGGATGGTGTCATCTTGGGCCCAAATGGTATGCCTGTGTTACCCAGACACCTGCTTGGCACAATGGCGAGATTGATACATGAGGGATCACACATTGGTAGGGACGCCATGATTCTGGTATTCCAACAGACTTGGTATAGTAAAAAGTTCAGGAAGGTAGCAGAGTCCCTCTGCCAGAGGTGCCTGTCGTGTCAAAAGATGAACCCAGGCAAGAGAACAATAGTGGAACTAGGGAAAATTGGGAGGTCGGCGGGTCCCTTTGTGAGAATACAAGTTGATTTCATCACCATGCCACGTTGTGAAGGGAAGCGTTATGTCCTTGTCATTGTCTGCCTATTTTCAAAGTGGGTGGAAGCTTACCCTACTCCCCAAAGTGACGCACTGACAGTAGCAAAGTGTTTACTGAAAGAACTGATACCTAGATTCGGGGTTCCAGTCACTATTGAATCAGATAGAGGCCGACATTTTCAGAATGATGTGATCGACCAACTCTGTAAGGCATTTGGGATCTCGCAAAAACTCCACTGTGCATATCATCCAGAGGCTTCTGGAGTGGTGGAACAAATAAACGGGACTATCAAAACAAGACTAGCGAAACTGTGTGATGCATCTGGCATGACCTGGGTAAAGGCCCTGCCTCTGGTTCTGATGGGACTCCGAAGTATTCCAGACCGAAAGACAGGCCTGAGCCCTCATGAAATCTTGATGGGAAGAGTAATGAGACAAGCATGGGTACCAGGAAGCAAACTGTTGAGTATTACTGATGATTTGGTACTTGAATACTGCAAGAGATTAGGTGACCAAGTGCGTTATATCTCTCGCCAGATCGGAATAGACGCCGTCGCCAATCCAACGACTCCTCTCCACCAACTGGTTTCCGGAGACTGGGTCAAAATAAAGAAGCATACTCGGTCGAGCTGCCTGGAACCGAGGTGGGGAGAGAAGCGCCAAGTGATCCTGGTAACGACCACACCAGTGAAGTGTGCAGGTGTTCCCCATTGGATCCACGCCAGCCACACCCAGAAGGTACAACCCGACAAAGAGCCTGGAGAAGAAGACGGTCCAGCAGAGGGGCCTGCAGAAGCAAGACCCGAAGTAACTGACGACGTACAGCCCAGTACCAGTCAAGCAGAGGGGTCCGCAGACGTTGGTCCAGGAGTAGTTGATGACGAACTACCAAGAGTCCAGCCTGCTGAAGGGTTCCCAAAGGTTGGTCCAGAAGTAGCTGATGACGAGCTGACAAGCATATGGCCAGATGAGTGGATACCATTGATTGACCTTACCGAAGACCCCATCAGAACAAGCGAACGAATTTGGAAAGGTAGAGAGTGGAATAGAGAGGAAAAGCAAGCAACAGGCGAAGAACCTCAGGGTATTGAGATTCACATCAAAACTGAGGAAGGAGAAGGTCAGACAGGGACAGAACAAGTGATCGATACTCCTCCACTGACTCCTGATATCGAAAAGGGACAGATTAGACCTAGTAAAGAGATTCGAGCGGAAGAAAATCAAGAGAACGAAGTGCTCGAACAGGATCAGACAGGATTAGGAGAAAGTGTTCAGGAAACAGAAACAGAGAAATTTGAAAAGCAAAAACAAAATTCTCCTGAACAAGGCCAGATTAGTAACCAGGCAGAAGAAATAGATGCAAGTCCTGGAACTAGTGAGACAGGAAGGGAAATAGAAGAAGCAGAATTGTCACAAACTAATGAAAATAAAAAGGCAAGAGAAGAGAACGAAGTCTCAGTGCCAACTAAAAGACATAAGAAAAGAAAGCACATTGAGCCTGGATACATAAAGAAATTGAGACTGAGAATAAAAACGGTAGAAGAAAAACGTGCAGAAGAAAGGAGAAGTGCTCGCATAGCAGAACAACCAGAAGACACTTCCAAAAGAAGGAGCGATCGAATAAAAAGACAAAACAAAAAGTACAAGTCTCCTGAATGGACGCTCGTTTTAGAGGAATTTGAAGATCTTGATATAACCGACGAGAGCGACGGAGAACCAGTCGCTGAGTACTCTGCCGAAGAAGAAGACGAGCCACCGTGAATTTGCACAAAGTAAGCTACTGGTGTAAAGACACAAAGAGGGGTCGAGAAACTTCTTCTGAGCCAAAATGTCTGATTCAAACGTGAATGGTAGACCTAGTTGCAGTCGTTGCAAAACATGCTGCAAGGTATGTGTATGTAGTATAGTTATACTGATATTAATTTGGATAGGACTAACAGTTTTCATTCCTTTTGCGGTGAGCAAAAATACTAATATTGACCCTACTGAGATTGTAAATACTGAGACTGAAGAACTAACAACACAAAGTGTAGCAGCTCAAAAGATACGTGAAAAACATTACTAATTTGGAAAGGGAACTCAAACCACTCGAGGTTGACAGTGCCTGGAAGAGACTGGTAGATGGTCTCTCAAATGTAGGTCATTGGTTTGCTAGCTTAGGTAAAAGCTTATTGTTTAAGGTACTGATGCCAATTGGAATTATAGGTCTTATCCTATTTTTCATATTTGTCTGTTGCAAGTGTCGTAAACACACCGGAAAGCATCAAGTGAATGCCAGAGGAGTTAAACGAAGTGTGGATGAGCTTGAATTAGAGGAAATGAATAATCAGATATACAAAAAGGTGAAAAATTCTCACCCTACTAAAAATGAAAAAGAGAAGCTGGATCGTTTGTTGGAAGAAATAGAGCTGTATAAAGTGTGAAGAAGTTGGCATCTGGTTCCATTATTTTTGTGATGATAGTAAATATCATCAAAGAGGGGATTGATAGAGCAAGCATCGCATCGCGACTTGCTCGAGTCAAGAACCTCGGCCGTGTGTAATCAATTAATAAATTGTACGTCTTACTAATCTTTTATTTTCATATTCGAACAAGGTAGAGGAAGCTTGCGTACGTGTATTTCTAATACAACTAAACAATGTCTCTAAAACATGGCCGCCGCTTGAAAAGTGCTTCTGCGCATGCGTCAGTCACACTCACGTGACCTGGCGTAGTTATAAGTTTTGGAGGGAAAGGGTGCGCATGCGTAATACACAGCTTTCGTGAATAACGTGGTAATGCTCTTTTGAGTGTGTATATGTTGCTAACATTTAAACTGCATAGTATATTTTTATAATGATAAGTTTGAAGTACAAGACCAATGATGTGTTTACATACATTTATTTCTATGTATTAATTTGTTCTCGCTTACTTTTCATGTACTGCGGGAAATGGGGGTCCGAACCGGTTGGGAGCCATATTGAGGGTCTCTTCTGCGCAGACTCGTGGTGCACTGAAAGGTGGCAACATTGGACAGTGGAACTCAGCCAGCTGGCAGCCACCGTCAAGATGCTCATGGGAAAGCCACCTCTGCCCTACGAGAACGGAGAAAGTTGCTCCTTATATGATACAATGTGTGTTGCGCTACTGTTTGCCGTACAGTTTCTCATGGGAACCCCAATCTTGCTAGGCGGTACCCAGAGATGTAAATTAAGCCTCCAAATAGTCTATTCTGATTGGTGTGTTACCCAAAGCCTACCTTAGGACCAATCCAAATTGAGGGATTCTGACACTTTGCAACATTGGGGGGTGGTACACCGTCCCAAAACAGTATATTTACCCTGGGTTCACCTAGGGAAATCGTCCGACTTGTCTGGTTTAGCTGACCTGTCACTGACCCAACGCACTCAATAGGTGACTGAAGATACAGAGAGCTGCGGAGCACTCTGTCCGAAATTGACCATAGACTAAGGTTTTACTAAACCTTAAAGTGCTGGCGGAGCACTTTGCTGGGAGTTCGCTGACCCAATCGGGGTCTTGATCGATAGCTGCAGTGAGGGTGGAGCGCAGGCGTTGCTTCCGAACTGCGGGTGCTGGTCCTGTCCTGAGGGTCCTGTCCGAGAGGTCCTGTCCTGATTCCTAATCTGAGGGTTTCCTGTCCTGTCCTGGGTGTCCATTCTGCACCTGCTGTCCATTGAGGGGTATCCTTCCTTGAGGGTTTCCTGTCCTTAACTGACCCGTGGCCAGGGTTTGGTTTTCACACCAGTCTAGGTAAATATCACTCTGAATCTTGCACCTTCCTGAATTTCTGTCTTTTGCTTTAATAAAGACATACCTTTGCATATGTTAATTTTCCATGCTTTTCCGCAACCATTGAATTATAAAGTCATTTGCATTTGTTTCATAACGTGTTCCTATGTTACCCTACCTGTTAGAAATTATATTTTGCATTGCAGTTTGTCATTTCCTGATATGGTCTAGGACCTCCTTACTTAAATTGTCTAAAGCACTTTTGCCTTAAAGCATAGCGTGTCTCTCTCTATAGACTCTCCTATAGTTGTATAAATGTCCCGAACTCCTGTCTCATTCCCTTGAAATAATTCTAGAATACTAGTCCTAATCAAAGCCTATCCGATTCATCTTAAACGTTCTAATTCCTGATCCTTCATTTTTGAATGTGTCCTGGTTCCATTAGATTATAAATGGTTACACTGACTTATTTCCTATTCAGCTATGTGCTTTCTGTTATTATGATTATCGATTGCTTAATTACTGTGAATTTGATGCTATCTGAATTTTACTAAATTAGATAAAGACTTTAAAACTTCCAGTTGTCCGTGGTCATTTTACAAAGGTATTGAATATTATTTTGTTGGGTTTGTATTTTGCTGCCTTCCCTTTTACAGCTAGCTCCCTGATCCATGATGGTCATAGGTACCCGTGTCGGTGGATGGTAAGTCGGGTATACTGAAGAATAACGAAAGGGACTCACTAATATCTGATAGCAGAGCGTGAGGTCATCTGATCAATGTATATGGTCATTTGAAATATATGGGCCCGAAGCCAGAAGTGGCGAAATTATTGGTCGGGTGACCCGCGCGCTCTATCAAAGCGTTTTTGACGCTGTTTGCGTGGTCCCATAATGAAATCACGCAAGTCAGCACCATCAGTAAGTAAAGTGAGGTGTTGCTTAATTTCTGTCAGTGTGGAAGTTTGTAGCCATTGAAGGCATAATTTGCCCACACTGTAGGTGGTTATTATCCCTGGGTGTTTTCTTTGGGAATATCTAGGGTCTGGCCTGGTCAATTTGAACCCCTGTTTTTTGTTCAGGAATCTGTCTTGACAGTTATTAGTATCTGTGGGCCAGATCAACCACTGTTTCCAATCAGGATGTGTTCTGTTTTGGTTTAATATATAGTTTACGTCTATCTCTTCATCTGTAGAGCTATTGCTGTCCATTGTTGGCTTTGGAATAGACGGTTTATTTAAGTCTTTGATTTTGGCTAAGCCAAGACAGGTGGTTTGTTGAACAGTGTCATTTAAAAATATAATTTGTTCTGGGATCATGCAGGCTCTAAACAATGATTCTATACCTTGTACTTGCCATTCTTTTGTACCCCAAACACTTTTAACTTCAACATTTTTGTCCCAATAATCAAAACCAAAAGTATTCATTTGTTCAAAAAATGAGTCTGAATATATCAATTTCGTGTTTGTTAGCATGGTCTTTGTCCCTGTCTTATTTGACAATTTGAAATAAAATGTTTCAGCATTACTTGTGTTAAACCCTGAAAAGTATGAATATTTGTCGTAAAAGGTTCTTGAGCTTCCTTTTGGAGGGGTTGCACAATGTTCCCATTGATTATAATTTAAAACATTTCTAGGTTGTGCAGATTTATGTAGAAAATGGTTACCATAGTGGTTGTAACAGTACATACTATCATAATTAGTCGAACCCTGCAAATAATCATGTTTGGTAAATTTAGCAGACATCACTAAGTCAGACATCATATTATTTATACTTTCAAAGTCCCAATCATCAGCAAAGGAGCTTGTTTTTACAAAGTCACACAACGAGATCTTAATTTGGTGTGGATATTTCAGGATCTCAACCGGACCATAAATTTCGTAGTCAGTATTGTCCCATGCTACCCCACCCGGTATAGGATTGGCTGTGAAGTTGACTGAAGAAAGTTCTCTTTTCTCGACGTGTGAGGCTTGAGGATCAAGTTGATTTTCTGACTTGCTGTGTCCATTGTAGCATATTTTTCCTCAATGAAGCGTCCCAAAGTTAGTACCATGATGAGCCAAAGTATGAGGATAAATGCACCAAAGCCCACCCAAAATTCAATCCATGGAGAAATCAGATATGTTTCTTTCAGCTGTTTCAAAAGTTCTTTAGCTTTATCTTTATAGGTTTTTGTTGATGGCTGTGTTTTTGATTCACTTAGGTCTTCAGAGGAATCATCGAAGTTTATGAAGTAGCCGGATGCAGTTCTGTCAATTGTTCCAATTGCTTCAGGATTACTGTTTCTTGCATATTCGTTTGTTACTTCATTGTAGGTTGGTGTGTCTCTACTAAATGTTTTTATTTGGGTTTTCAGAGGTTTAAGTTCCAATGCATTGTTGCATAGTCCTTGTTGTTCTTCTGTAGGCGTTTCAAATGTGATTAGCCTCTTAGTTTGGACCTCTGTATTGGTAGCAAATCTTGGTGTTCTACTACTTATCGGGAGTCCACTTGGCCTACTGTTTGTTATCGGCCACATGATTGTGGTTTTACCAGGTCGATGGATACAACTCGGTTCTCCTTTTTACCAGCAAGCGGCGGTAGTACAACTGATCTTGTCCCGTTGATGGACAAGACAGGAACTGCTTTTCTGTAAGAAGGCCCAAATTCCTTCTTTACCGCGATCTTTTCTCTGACTAGATCCCCGACTTTTGGAATCCAGACAGGTCTTGCTGGGACAGGTGGTGGTTCTTCAGTGGTTGTTGGCTGCTGTTTCAACTTTATGTTGCTCAGGTCTTTTTTGTTTTGTTTAAGTCCTGCAAAATAGCCAAACGATCTTTGATATCAAAGCTTTTTTCCTTTACCACTGAAGTCTGACTGTCAAGATCTAAGACTAACATCCTAGTTCCAAACAATAATTCGTACGGACTGAATCCCTTCAGAGAATTTCTTGGCAGGTTATTTAGACTACGTTGGACACTTATTAGATGTTTGACCCACCCAGCTCCCGAACCTAATACCTTTGCTGTTATAGATTGCTTTATGTCACGGTTTTTTCTTTCTACAATTCCGTTCCCCTCAGGGTGAAATGGACAAGAGTACCGCAATGCAATGCCCATGCTGGTCATGGCCTCCTTATAAGCTCGAGAGCTAAAAGCAGGACCCTGGTCAGAATGCAGCATGCCAATTGCGTATGTGCCGATAAAGACCCGCAAATCTTTTATAACAGTTCTGGCGTCAGCCGAGCGCAGTGGCCACATCCATATGAATCTCGTGCATGAATCACTGCGACCAGGATATATTTATAGTTACCATCCCTTTGTAAGGGACCACAGTGGTCCAGATAGACACAGGCTAATGGTTTATCTGAGATTAGAAGGGGCGTCTGCGCTGGTCGTCTCACCGTTGATACTTTCATTCTTTGACATATTTCACATTCTAAAACATAGTTCCTTGTTTGTCTTCTCATTTGTGGCCACCAGTATCTCTGTTTTAACAATGATACTGTGGCTGAGACGCCAGCATGTACAGAAGCGAGCCCTTCGTGTGCCGCTATTATTAGTCCTAACCTATGTTCCATGTTTGGAATTGCCCTATCCCCCACTCCAGGGATTCGAGCAAAAGGAACATTGTTTGCATCAGTTATGTATGAGTATTTTACTGGAAAGCCTTTCGGGAGTGTTTCTATCGAATCCTTTTCTGTAGTGCTGACAGCCTGTAATATTTCGCTGTCTATTTTTGTTTTTGACCGTGTGATGGCAGCTACGGAAGCCGTTTGCACAGCTGCCTTCGCGGCCTCATCAGCCAATGAATTCCCTGCAACGTGAACGCCATCACGTTGATGACTCAGTGTATGTATCACGTGAGTCTTTGGTAGTTCTTTCTGTAAAAGAACTACTTGTTCCCAGAGCATTTTATGCTTGATTGTGCCTCCTTTTGCATCCTTAAAACCATTCTGAAGCCAGATCTGCAAGTATTCGTTGTAAGACTGAAGGCAATAATACGAATCGCACACTATGAGTGTGGGGAATTCTCGATCGGTATTTTCAAGCTCCATTTTGAATGCTATCAGTTCAGCTCGCTGAGCTGTACAGTCTCCCAGAGATTGTGTTTTGGTGATAGCTGGTTTAAATTTTCCTTCGTGCCAGCGACCTTTAACAATCGCGCACGCAGCACTGTAAGCTTGTTTACCCCCCACTGCGGGTTGTGCTGATCCGTCTGTATATATTATACAGCCGTAATGATCTAGAGGCAGAATTTCGGTCGGCGGCGGACATTCGAATTCATATTGGAGAAACTCTTGTGTTTTTAAGTTAGGATCAAATTCGTATGCCACGTCTGTTGCAGCAAGAGAATTAGCCCATTGTATCCATCTCGGATGGAGCGCTTTAGCATTCGGTATGCTTGCTTTTGTTACAGCCTCTAGGGCTGGTATCGGTGTAACGATTATTATTCATTTACCTTGTGACAGGGCTCGTTCTTTTGCTATAGCTGTCTGTGTTGCAGTAAGAATTTTTTCCGTTGGGCTAAATTTCATTTCAGCTTTAGTGTACAAGTGTGATTTGAATGCAATTGGTACCTTTTCTCCCTCGTTAGAGGTCAGGTATGTGAATCCGCATCTTCCTGGGATGACTCGAATCACAAGATTGCGTGTGTTATCACGTGTCTCTAATTTTGTTTTAATTAACATGTCTGTTTGTAAGGATCTCAAAATTTCTGTGTGTGTTTGAGTCCAATTGTTTTTTTAAAATCTGGTTTTATTAGATCATATAGGGGTTTGACCCTTTCTGCGTAATTTGCAATGTATGTTCTTCCGAAATTTAGGAAGCCTAGAATTGACTGTAGGTTTTTTAGTGTTCTAGGTGCTTGGAGTATGGCACATCTCTCGAGGAAATTTTCAGCCAGGCTTTTGCCTTCACTTGATAATTCATATCCTAAGAACAGGACTGTTAGATGGGCAATTCTAGATTTTTTAAAGTTGAATTTGTAACCCTCTGCTGCGAACCCAAGTATTATGGTGTTCACTCTCTTCAAGTGAGTATCCAAGTCATCATCTGTCAGGTATATGTCGTCGACATAAGATAATGCTTCGTCATCATATGTTTGTAGTAACTCTGTTACTCTCGCTGAGAATAATCCTGGGCTGTTCTTGAACCCTTGGGGTAACCGACAGAATTGTTTTTGAGCGCCATTTATTTGAGAACGCAGACAAATATCTGTTCTCTGGTGCTATATTTTGACAAAAGAATCCATTAGAGAGGTCTAATGTTGTTTTGTATTTTTTGCGAACTATGTTAGTTTTGCACTGCAAAAGTTTTGCAACATGAGTTAAGGTGTCTGTAATCCAAAACTAGACGATATGTATTGTCTGGTTTGGAGACAGGAAACAAAGGGTTGTTCATTTGTGAGGTGCACGTTTCAATCACCCCCTGGTATTCTAGTTGATCTAGGATTTCTTTTACCTGTTTTTTAGCTTCTTGCTTAATTGGGTACTGTCTTTGTGCAGTAGGTTGTGATTTTAACTGGATTTTGTGAGGAGGAGAGTCCTCATCCCATCCTACGTGATTCTTATATAAGGCAGGAGCTTGAGCTACTGCCCACTTTCTAGCAAGTGTGTATTTTTTATGAATTGGGATATGATTTGAGAAGGCAGGCATAATTATTTCTTCGCCATGAGGGCAGTCCCTGACAAACTCTGGTGGCCAGTCTTTTTCAGCTAGAAGGATGTCATAGCCCTTGGAGAGATTATCCCAAAATAGTCCCCTTATTTTTCTAGTCTTATCCCCTTCTATACGTAAAGTTATTTCATATATTTTGTGAGGTTTGCTAACTCTGGTGTCTGCAGTTTCCACTTGAAGGTATTCATTCGTGTCCACTGTCTCCAGATGATTCATAAGGACTTTGCGAGCTATGCTCACTTCTGCTGCGCTGTCTAGCATTGTCTGAACCCATTCTCCGTTTTTCAGTTGTGTCCTCAGTATTCTCGGCATTGTTAACTACTTTAATACTGGCTACCTTCTTTTTTGGAAATTGTAATTTCTTATTTGGATGAGCAGGTTCCTTGTCTTTGGACTTGACGTGCCCTTCCCTGGGTTCCGATCGTCCTCTTCTTTCCGATTTCTGCGAGGAAGTCTGAAAAGATTGAGAGGGACGTGTATCAAAATCTTGATATCTATCCGGTTTCTTTATATTATCCCTATTTCTAAGGTTGTATTTTTTCACAGAGGGCTCACTTTGGGGAGACCTAGGTCCTTGGTCCGGAGATTTTTCTCTCCGCCGAGGAGACCTTCCTCTGGACTGGAATTTATTTTCTTTTGGATAGGATTGTTTGTTTCCATCCCAGTTCTTCTTTTGACTGTTTAGATTATTTTTAATAAATATTTTTTCAGGACTTTCAATCAGTTGGGGCTTCACTGGTATTCCACCCAAACTATCTCTACCTAGTTCCTCATAGGATTTTTCTATAATTCTGGCAATTTCAGCTGGTTGGTCTGCTATATCTGTTTCTTTTAACCTTTGGCGGATCGCCACGTTTGCTGCTTCTCCCTTTATATTGGCTAGTAATATAGCCGAGACCTGCTTGAAGTCTTTCAGTAATTTCATACCAAGAGTTAAAGCGGGTTCTGGACCGTATTCGTCTTGAATTTGTTTTAGCACATCTGGTATTACCGAGATGGATGGTACACCATGTGTTTTTGTGTAAATGGAAGCAAAGACTGTACCCCAAGTGTCACAGTCCTCCAAGTGTGGTGCGATTCCCATTGGAAGACAGATAGTCAGAATCCTGTGTTTATCCACAGGAGTGGTGTCTGGAAACACCGCCTCTATTTGGGTGATTTTTTGTGCTAACCAGAATGGTATTTGTTCCCTTTTAGCTGGTACTTTACCTAGGCAGGACTGTATGTTCTGTGGTGTAATTTTATTTGTGTTCCCCTGATGAGGGGTCAGCTGTGGAATTTTAATTGCTGGTTTGATTGTTGAAGTCCGCATTACATATTGGACTAATTGTCTATGTACTTTTATTAATTGTTTTAGTTGTATTAGAAGATCTGCTGCAGACATTCTTTCGATGTCTGGATGTGGTGTGTATCCGGCTAGGACCGGCCACGTTGCTCCTGGTCTACCTAATGGACCGAGCCTGGTGATGTGATTGTTGTGTTTTAGGGCGCCATTAAACAAGAGCAGGTGCTCTTGAAATTTAAGTGGTACTTCCACCTCCTCGAAAGGAGTGTATTCTTCAGGAGGTTCCTCTGTTTTGTAATGGTGGAAGTACTTTGTTACAGCGTTTGCTGCTGGAAAGTTTATCCATGAATAGAATACCTCTGTCTGCCGATATTCGTGTGCCTCTATTACGAATATGACTGTGCCACCTCTAGGTGTCAGTCCATTTTCTATAAGTTTTAAAGTTATAGATTTTCTTATGTTGACCGGGATGAGTATTAAATCCGGGTCTGCTTCTTGCATAGTATTATCAGCTGCTACGAGTTCAGCTGCTACTCTAGCTATCTCCCTTTCTTCTTCAGTGTCTGACATTCTACTGTCAGGAAGGTTATTTTGTTTGTTTGCAGATCAGGTTTCTTTGGAAACAAAGATTAGATGCACAATATTTTGGAACAGTGTATCCTTCAACGTTGACTAAACCAAGAACCATACATAGGAGTTTCTTCCTGCGAGGTTTGGCAGATATGACCTTTCACCCACTCCAGACGTCTTTGGAGTATTATGGGGAAAAAGGGGTCTGAGTGAAAAAGCACGACTGAGTTACTCTAATGTCTTGCGTTAGTTTTATCGCCTTTCCAAACGTTTGGGCGCCATGTAGTGTAGTTCCTATTATCCCAATAGGCTCTACGCATTGGAATAATACCTTCAATAGTATAGGCCTAGACCAGACGTTAACTAGGTCTTCTATTGTCGATATTAGACTTAAAGTTTTGAGTTTGCCAGCTAGCTCAGAGTTCACTAGAAACTTTCTTGAATAGGCAAGGAGGAGTTGAACCTCCCTGGATAGACAAGAAGGGATTTAGTTTCTGACAACCATAGAACATGACAACTTTGCTCTCCCCTAATCAAGAGTGTATCTCTAGAGTCGTGTGAAAACAAAAGACAACTTATTTTACTCAGTCAGTACGTGCATTCTTAGTCTCACCAGATTGTAGAGAAAAGGAAGAGACGGGCGTGTTCAATAAAAGATGTTATTTATTGATCAGTCTCTTTTCTCATACAAGAGAAATGGATCGATATTATCGCAATACTTATGGTTAAGTAAAGTGCATACAATAAAAGCAGAAGTATAAAATAATACTGTAAAAACATTTATATGGTTTCTAAGCCATAAGGTGGTTTAAAATGGATAAAATAGATACATACATATATACATTTGACTTATCGTACTCAACTGGTGTTTCTAACTACGCCTACCCCGGTGTACCTGACCTAAGCCTAATACGTGGGCGGGAATAGAAAGTAGCAGTTTAAGTTAAGTTTGTTTTGCCAAGTGACTGACTCAAGAATTCTCTGCAAGGGGTTATTCAGTTCTGTACCTGGAATTTAGGATGAATGAGGGATGGTATCTCTCGTCTCTGGTCTCGATATTCCAGGCTGCCTGCGAGGGCTACCCGGAAGCGCCGGAGCTGGATTTCTCGGCAGGAGAAAGCAGCGTCTCGTTCTCAGCGCGTCAGGAAGGCGGGGCTGCACCAGCGGGGTCTGCTCTGCTCTGGGCTTCGGCAAGTCTGGCTGCTCCGATCTCGTCACCACCGCGTGTGTTTGCTTAAGGCAATACCGGTAATATTTATACCTGTAAGGTGCCGAGATTGACGTAAGGATGGACATAGATACGTCAATAAGGATGTCATACGACTTGGTCGTTAGCACATTCTTTTGCTGAAGTTCTCGATGAAATCAAAACAATGGCCGCAGGGTTTTTCCCAGGTTGTCATAGGTTTGATTTGTTTTGAGAACTCCGTATGCCTTATCAGGGGCTGGAGGAATATCGCTTGTCTAATTAGATGGCAAGCGTTATGACCTAATCAGATAACACGTTCCTGTGCCGTAGTGTGGCTTAATCAGATAACGGTTTCTGCATCACGGGATGGCTGCTAGTTAACTTGTTAACCAGAACAGGGTCAGGAATAGGGCGATCGATACAGAACCTATAGGAATACATCACAGCACAGAGACAATAGGCCTTGAAAATCAATGTTAGGCAAGAGTTAGTGCAATTCTGCTGTGGCAGAATCTGCAAATTTGTTCATAAAGGAAGGGGTAGGAATTTCTATTGCCCGATGTCGGAGTTATGTTGTTTTCTGTCAAGAACAAGAAGATTCCATTTTTAAGCTGTCTGTCAAATAAACATTAATTTGGTAAGCAGAGGCAAATCTGTAGCACTCTGGTCCTCCGAGCCAATCAGGAAGGCAGGTAACATATTTCTTTACATTGGGAAAAGTGTGAGGGCTCTAACCGGCCAGAAGCCCTTACTAGGAACCAGAATGGGTGTGGGCTCAGGGGCGGGTACTGTGGAGCTGCAGACAGCAGGAGTGTCCATGCTGAAACGCAGCCCTTCCTTGCTTCCCCCCAATCCTTCCGCCCGGAGATGTTTTCAGGAATGAACAAAGTTGCCAATTGCCCATGGCCCACACCTTTGAAGGAGGCCCACCCAGGTAAGGGTGGTGGGGCAGTTGAAATTATAGCTATAATAATGGTGTTCATCAACAGCTTCTTTTTCCCAATTGACAGCTGGGCCTGCTTAAAAAGATTTTGGGTCAAATTTACTATTTTTTTCATTCCATGCAGCAAACAATGTTACTGCGCGGTATTGTGTTAAAGGGAAAGAGCACCAAATCTTTCAAAGTGCTGGCATACTCCAACATCGCCTAGTGCCACTCATACAAATCAACATACGCACACATACACATCTATCACAACTGAGTGCAAAGGTGTCTGAGTAAATGTAGCATAGCTTTTGTACTAGAAGGTTACCCTCCCCATGCATAATATTATGCTTAGACTTACTTTAAAATGTGTCCCTCTGTGTATGTGTGCCGTACAGCACAGCACACACGCAAAGTTATAAATATTTGGAGAAAAGAAAACTTCACGTTTTACTTTACTGCAACTCTTTCTCTGTCACATCTTTTCCATTGTATCTCACTTCTCTTTTTCCATCCAACCTTCCTCTATTTCTCCTACACCTACTTCACTTCTGAAACAAGATCATCTCGATCTTTACCTCACATCTCTGTCTCTCTCCATTTCCCTGCTACCTTACCTCTCCTCTTCCGCTCTCAGCTCTTTCTGTCACCGTCGCCGATTTAATTGCTTTCTTTGCCTAACACCTCCCACACACCTCTCTCCACCATCACACACTCTCACTATCTAACCATTAGATTACCACATAATCTCACCACCTTCCCGTTTGGCTCGATTTCTTTTATCTATCTACATATCCTACTCTTTTCTGGTTAGTTTTAATTATCCACTCCCACCTCTTTCTTTTATATTATCCATCTCTCTCTCTCTCTCTCTCTCACTTTCTACCTCTTCCTGCCTTTCTTTTTCTTTCCTTTACCTCTTTTTCTTTATTCCCTCTCCCTTCTTCACCCCTTGGAATACTGAACTCATTTACTTCTCTCTACATTCCTTCTCCTATCTTTAGTTCTCTCTGCTCCTCTCCAGCACTCTAACAACGCTTCCTCTCTTTGTCTTCTCCATTACCCTCCTTATCTTTCTTTCTGGCTACCTCATCTTTCTTTCTCTCTATACTGTTCTCTCCGACTATGTGCTTCTCCTGTCCTGCAGGTCCCACTTCTCCTATGGTCGCAGGTAACTGCCTAGCTAGAGGGGTGCACACACAAGTAAAGAGGGGAAAATGGACCAGGCAGAGGAAGAGAAATCAGGGAGAAAATGAACAGAATGTAACCACCTGAATGGCGGAAATCATAAGACAAGCGTTTTCATTTTCATAGTTGTAGCAAGAACGTCAGCAGTGAAGGGAGATTGATTTGCGATTACAACTATCCATCAAGAAAAGCTACCAATTCAAGCATCATGTCTTATGTTATGTTAATGCCATGAACTAGTCCAATAACCAAGTCACAACAAACATGTTCTCCTACAATGGGAGTAGCAAGCTGGTCAAACACGGAATTCCACATTAAAATGTTATTGTAATTAAAACAAAATCTAGATCCTAACTCAAAAAGAAGTGTCTGAATCAATGTTTGTTCACTTAAGATGTCACTGCCTCGCCCCCCCCCCCCGCACCCCTGCTCCCCCCAGGAGGTGTGGCAGCATGACTGAGGAGAGAACAACTCCAACATAATTAGGTAAGGAGGCGGGAATGGGGGGTCTGATGGGCGACTTTTCATGTCAGCTGTTCACATCCCTGACCTAAGCTGTTTGCACCCCCATGTCTTCTCATGTCTGGCCCTTGGCCTCTCTTGTGTTTATTTGGACCCTGCCCCGTGCTCTACAAGCCTGCCCATTATTCACCTGCTAATTTGGGGCCTTTAATGCCTCTTCGTCTCGCTCCATTCGTGGTTCTATCCTGCTGCTGTTGGGCTTTTCCTTCCCCTCAGGGGCATGCTGCACGCTCTTTGCAGCCCCTTTGCAGGATTCCTCAAGTTTCAACATAACATAACATAATGTAACAAATTTAACATATGTGTATTTGTAAAGCGCACGTTCAACTAACGGTATCTTGCCGCTGAATACCAGATTTTGTATTGTTACCCAACTCAATGGTACTCATTTTATCGACCTCAGAAGGATGAAAGGCTAAGTGGACCTGCGGGATTTGAACCTGTGACCATGAGGTCGAACAGGGAGGCCCGACTGTGGACCCATTAGTCCACTAAGCCACCAGACCTGGCATCTTTAGGACGATTTCCCTCAAAACACTAAACTTTCTCTAAGCAGCAGGTCCCTACGGGCATCATTCAAAAACATTGTGCTGGGGAAATGCATCTTTTGCAGAAACTTGACAGAGTGAAGGATGTTGTGCGGGGTCTTTGTGTACGTCTGTAAGGTGTGTTTTTGCAGAATGTCTCTCGCTCTATATGATGCCTGACCCTTAAAATTGTGTATTTGTTTATGTGTGAGAGAGGTGTATTGCAGTGTGCCTTTAATGTTTTTGCGAGTCTACAGAAAGGGTGTCGGTATAAGCATGTTTGTTTGTGCACGGTCAGAGGTGTTTGTGTTGCACAGGCTGGCGCTGGTCTGTGCAGGCAATTTTTAGGTCTCGCCTAGCAATGCAGCGCATGAGCTGCTTGCTTACGAGATCTATTGTTGTGGATCTTGCTTGCGAAGGGGGACAGGAGATGTGCATGCGCCGGTAAAGGCGATGTACACGCAGCTTTTCAACACAGCACGAGCATGGCGCGCTATCACTTTCCCTCTCTCCCTCTGTGTTTTAGCACAGCACCTGCATGGCGTGCTTTCACTTTCCCTTCCGCCCTTCCCCCGTCAGCTCCAGATCATCTCGGAAGCACCCAGGAACCCTGCACGGCGTCAGCAGTCTCAGAGTCAGCTTGTTCCTTTATTGCGATTGTAACTTATTGGCTTCTTTGTTTGTAGAAAAAAAGATAAATACATTTACAAAGAAAAATACCAGTATCTTGTCCTAGTTCATCGTATTGAGCATGTGAAAATAACAGGTATAACCAAACCCTTCACCTCCGTGTTGTAATGATTATAAATATTTTACGAGTTGAAATATTTTAGGTCCTAGTATGGTACATATTGCAATGATTAGCTGTGTTCCATTTCTATTGCCCCAAGTGTGCATAACTGGTGTTATTAAAGTCTCTTTTAATATGTCTTTGTGTAATAATGTATGCACTTTGTCCGTGGTGGGGACACGAATTGCCCCCTTTATCATCAGGTTTTATAGCATTTTTTTTCTTCAGTTTTGCAGTAATAGTGTGTTTTGTTTCTGACAGTACACAATTCTCCTAGTTATTGTGAGCATGTTTCAGCCCTTCTCAAAACATCTTTTCAACCTAATTCAGCAATTCACATGGCTCCTGCTGAGAGATACGGTCGGTTGAACTGCTCAGTGATTTCACATTCTTAGCCTGTAGCTGATTGGCTCTGCAATTGAAACCTGGTATTTAAATCTCTCCTTCGTGTCGGTGGTTTGAATTGTTTTTTTTCCATACTTTGATTCTGTATTTTGTTTCATCTTTTCTCCAACCCATTTTACGATCTCTCAGTAGTGAATCCCTCCATAGCGTTTTTTTAGGTCTCGCCTACGCAGTGCGCCTGCGCTGCCTAGAAGAGAAACCTAATGCCTACGGCACAGCTTTGGGGGCAAAAACGTGCACGCGTCGCATTGCTTGCAATGGCAACGTGTGCACGTCTGGCGATTTCCTTGCGGGAGCGCGCAGCGCCATATGGTGGCGCCATATGGTCGCACGCTCCCGCAAGGGAATCACGCTGGCCCCCTCCCCTGCTGCTGCGCGCTTGTTTTATATCAAGGTCTTGACCTTTTGCAGATGTCAAGGATGATGGGTGAGACATTACTCTAGTGTCACAAGCCCTGATTTCTTTAACAGTTGCCATGTAGGTAATGTCAATATTAGAAATAGTTACCCAGACAATATTAGTTTGGAAGTAGTAGGAACAAACTTGCATGTGACTGCTCCTTATGTTCTTGATGTAGATCAGTCTCTGATCCCACACGTTGCTAGATATGTGAACATATTTTACTTCGTTCTGATCTTTGGAATGTTTTAAAACCGTAACAGAAAGCATTGCTAACTTCACGGTTACAACAGCTCCATAGGAACCACATTTCACATACCTCACAAGCAACGTAGCAAAAAGGCACAGATGCATAATTGTTTTGATTGAGTGTCACACCTAAACTTCACCCTGACCTGCTGCTGATGATAAATTCTTATTCCGGTTCATACACCTAGTTTATAGCTTGTTGCAAATTTTCTAAATTCCAAATAACTGAGAGGTAACAAGGGCCTTATATTTTGACTTAAACATTCTCTAGTGTCTAGACTGCTTTGAATGTTGCGCTTTAGTTGCTGGATCATTTAGATCGAAGTAAAAACCACATGGATGCCAACATTTTTAGTCCGCCGCTACTTAAGAGCGCACTTTTGTGTTTGAAATTCGTTTTCGACATCCAGACATTTGAAGTTGGCCTGTGTCCCTTGTGTAAAAAGTACATCCACTGTTGTTCTCGTATTTGCATTTTTGTGCGCCTGGCTCTCGTATTCCATCTCAAATGTAGGACTAACACAAATGCAAAATGCTCAGACAGTTCGGCACTGCATATGCGGATGGCGCCCAATAAAGAACAATTTGAAATCCCGGCTCTTGCGTTCAAACTGTGTGCCTGTACACAGCCGCAATGTCAGTGGTATGTCAGGCTATAGGAAGCCCAGGTCCTGCCATTAAAGAGAACAGCGGCACTGTATTTTTAAAATGTGCGTCAACTCTATAAGTTTAAGAGAACTCACAAGAAAAAGGCTTTGATAATCCTTAACCCACGGCCACGCCCGCACACACAAACACACAGAGACCTAACAATCAAATGCAGGCATTATTGTATGCGGGACGGCTGACGCTTGGGTCACTGTATTCCGGCTTGGGAGTCGTGGGACGGCCAGGGTGGGCACACAGCACCATTATGTTGCCAGTTGGTTAGCTATAGTCCAGATAAACCTATACAGCCCCACAGTACCGGGCAGTGTTAGCCATGAAATAAGTCCAGTTAGGATTGTACCTTGCAAGGTTCTTTGAATAACCAGGTCAAACTCTAAGCTGGGCCAACTCCGCCTTTCATCCTTCAAGAAACCAAAATCACCACGATTGAACTTTCTGACCGGAACACCTGTATTTCTACAGTGCTTTAAACCAGCCATCTGAGTATGTAAACAACAGATGTAAAACAGGCATTGTTATATGGTTTCTGTCCAGCTTCTACTTTTCATAAACACGCAATATATTGCACTGGAGCCAGCAGTACACCTGGCCACCTGATGAGGTGCGCAATGAGTCTTTTACGGTAATAAGCTGCTCAGCGCATGCCATAAACTGGTAAAGTTGAATTGCTGGCACATAACTGCCTCTATTGGAATTTACTAATTACTGCTCTTTTCACCCAGAAAAATGTCCTACGTGTTGATTGTGGAGGGACAGGAGGCTGAGTCAACCATGACAGAATACCAAGTAAAACTCCGGAGTATTGTCTCCAGTAGGTGCATAAACCCACCATGGTACCATACTGCTATTATAACCCATCATGTCCAGGTGAGCCCCAGATCCCAGTACAGCTGTCTAATACACTGAACCATCTCACTGGCTTGGGGTGCAAGTTAGACGATTTTCAGCTGCTTTGTACTGTTTATTGCTCTCGTGACCTGCAGTTTATAAAAACATCTCTGCAGCAGGCACCCAAAACAATGCCCTAACAAACCGGGATGTAAAACTGTGACCTCCATGTTACAGGCAGCTCTGTTTAGCAGAAACCCAAACTCACTCACTGCTAACTTTGGGATCAGTGGCCTTCAGTGTCATATGCTGCCATTACGAACCGACTAGGCTATCTCAGTTTTATTTCAATCTATTCGACCCTGTAGCCTTTAGTCGACAAGTTATCTATGCAGCAGGTACCAAGGCTACTGAGCTATTTTAATGGCGAGTCCCACCTGTAGGTCACATAAAGAGGTCTTCAGCAAGTGTATGGACCCACTCTTCCAGGCGATCTGGATCTGCAGATGTCAGAGACGGTAGTGTCAATGGTGCGGTCTTAAAAACTGTTAGGGGGCGTGGTCTGGCCACGCAGGAAGATGGCCGCCTGAAGGGAAGCCTCCGATGTGGGACGGGCCCCTGACGGGATTTCTGCACTTACCCCGGCTGCTGGAGTCATGTCTTCACCTCCTGGTACTGTTTGAAGACTCCCGGAGAGGATTGGAAGCAATTAAGGACGGCCGGCGTTGCTGGTTTTCTCTCCCTGGATGTCGACGTGGTGACTGCGCAGCTCCGACTTGGGACGCGCGTCAGCCCCTGCATGTTGCTCTCGGCCACGCCTCCTCACACTGACAGGCCGTGCCTCCTCATACTGCCAGGCCGCACCTCCTCCGGCTTGTACGAGCCCAGGACTGCACCGCGCCTCCCTTTGGTGTTAGGGAGGCGCTGCGTCTTCGGATTAATTTATTGTGCCATGCCTGTCAGTGTGGTATTTTGAGCTGCGTTCCTTCAGAATACTAGGCCAGCCTCCTCATCTCTTCAGACCACGTTTTCTTAAACTCTGAACGCGCTGTGGTCCTTACTGTAATTTCCTCGAATACTGAGGAATTATCTCTCTTGCTGCTACTGCTTTTTATGCCCTCCCACGCAGTGCTTCTTGTTTACTTCATGAACTCCACAGCTTCCCTGCACTTCTCATGACTGCGCTTGTTCACACCATGTTTTTTCTGGACATATATTATTTCACTAAGTTCCGTTACTACGATGGTGTGGCATAATTTGTATCTATGCGCCTTTTTTCTTCAAATGCACTTTACTTGTCTGCATGTCACAGTCACTGGAGGGGAACTTTGATATATATGCTACCTCCTCCTCATAATGTTCTCAGATACTCAATGCTTTGCAAACTGTTACAATATGTCCCTATATTTATAGAACTTCTACCTTTGCATGCTCCCCAATTATCTCACATGTTTTGGCTTACTGCATAGGGCCTTGTTTATATCTGATGATTATTCTCATCATATTTACATGCGTTGTGATTTACTGATTTTCACTATCGCTACTTTTGTTGTGTAGTACATGACATAGCACCAGGATTAGTTATTTCTGTGACAACAGTACAGTGCTGTTTCATTTTGCTGACTTACCAGTGTACACATATAGGATATTAATTTGTGCATATGTTTCAGCATTATTAGTCTAAAAATTTGTTTTTCATCCTTTACTTGGTCACTTGATGCACTATTGTTTTCATCATTGCTTCATATCGCAACATTCCATCAATTCGTTTTTGTAGAGCACCTGTACATCCGTGTATCACAATGTCTAACAACAGGAATGGTAGCAGAACGCCTAACAACCACTTTTCACTGAAGTGATAAAACAAACTCCTAATTTGCCAGTGAAGAGTAATGGTTCCTCCTCGCCTCCTTCAGCCCAAACCTCAACGCCTCAGAGTGACAAGGCATTATCTGATACGATGCAACGAATCTTGCAAGAACTTTCTGGGGTTAATCGTCGATTGGAGGGGCTAGATATTACCATGACTTCACTGGCTACAGAAACGAAGTCAATTAGAGCAGAGCTTACTACCTTTCATACAAGGATTGACAACATTGATTCTAAAATTCTAAGTATGGAGAACCGTTTGGATAGAGTTCAGAGTTCAGATCAAGACCTTCTTTTTTTTGCATCGCAAGATCATTGATTTGAAAGACCGCAGCCGCAGAGACAATGTCGTTTTTTTTGGATTTCCAGAGAATGTTGAAAAACAGGACGTGAAGCTATTTCTCTATGATGCTCTTCCCACTCTGACTGGTATCTCCTTCGCTCCTCCTCTTGAAATTCAGCGTGCTCACAGAATTGGTCCTCCACATTCAGATGTTTCTGCGCGGCCAAGACCAATTATTGCTTGTTTTCTTCGACAGAAACAAACTCGACAAATTTTGTCCATGGCTATCTCTCGTGGCTCCTTTCTTTTTAAAGGTCATACCATTCATATAGCTGCAGATTTTTCCAAAGAGACTAATGATGACGGAAGGCATTTCTCTCCATACGGCCCCAATTGCGTCAACTGGACATTAAATATGGATTGTTTGAGCCTGCACGTTTTCGTATCACTAGAAATGGGAAATCTAAAGATTTTTACGATCCTGCACTTTTGCAACAATTTTTGGATAACATTAAATCACGGATATGGAAACTCAATCCTCTCCTTGTGATCAGCCTCCATCATACGCTTCTCCATCTTCTACTTCACCTTTACCACACTCCAAAGCTTTTAGTGATTTCAGGCAGCATGGTAGGGATCTCACTCGTCTGCATCGTCCTCAAGATGATAAAGCTTCAGCTCTACACTCCATTTCCACCCTTACTAATGCGCCACAAAGAGATAAATCTAGATCTCCTCTCAAAAAACCCTCAGATGCTGACTGAATACTCTTTTCTGGTCACTTGTATATTTCTGTGACTTCTTGTTCTACCTTCTAATTGCCACCATGGAAGATGACCGATATCACTCTGCCTATTTAATTGCTCATTTTGATACGTTATTGCATTATATAATGTAGTTATTTCTGCTTCATATCTCCTATTGCAACATCAGTTTTAATACTATTGTGTATTTTCACGTTCGCAGTGTTTTCCGCTTTTCAAGCACATATATATCTCCTACTGTGTGTTTATTTCATGTTTAGGTTATAGTGATTTCCTTTTGCATGTTTTTTCCTTATTGTTAGGCTCCTCCCCCTGGAAATATTAGCGTCAACTATTCTGACACTGTATGCTTAGCTTCCTAGTTATTCAAATATTGCAATAAGTATTATTGTTTGATTGAATTCTATGTTTCTAAGTAGGCTTTGCTGTCTCTTTTCTATTCTTGTTTCAATATTTTATTATTCATGCCTACCTCTCCTTCTCTTCTATTTCTGATCTATTATTCTCCTCCTTTCTGTACTACATTTTGCCACCTGTTTTCTCTTCTTGTATTTTGTCTTCTGTATCTTTCTAACTTTCTTTTTGGTAATCTTTACGTTTGATATTACGTATTTCTTTCTTCTCAACACCTTTTATATTTATTGTACTTCTTTCTTATTCTCTTATCATAGTTACATCATGTTGTTGATGTCACTATTCTTAGTTCATGACTTTGCATTATACAGTACTATTTCATGATTCCTTATGCTATGACAATGTTATTCCATTTTATTACAATTTTCATATATTCCATAGTATCCATTATTCACTTCCTCCACTTTTTTTATTTTTCCCGGATGGGGATTTGTCCCACGGCGTTGCTTAAGTGCACCCAGGCCCGCGGTTAACAGTCTCGGTTTCTCCTTTATTTCCCTACTTTGTTTTTCTCCACTCCTTATACCGTAACTATTTATTTTCCTTTTCTCCTCTTATTTCTTTTCTTTTCCTCTATTATCAGTTTTTAAAACTTCTACACACTTTGTCTTTTATTTCCCCAGAGTGACATCTTTCTTCTTTTGTTTCTGTCTATCTTTTTCTTTTCTTTCTTTTTATCCTCTTGCTGAATCTTATTATCATGTCTTCTACTCATCCGTTATCAGTGGTTTCCTGGAATGTTCATGGCCTCACTCATTATATAAAACGCAAGAAAGTCCTTTCATATTTGCACTCGAAACATGTAGACGTTGCTTTATTGCAGGAAACACATTTGGATGATGTTGAATCTAGTAAACTTAGCAGAGATTGGGTTGGTAAAATTATTCATAGTAGTGTTTCCAAGTCTGATCCCACCAATCCTAACCCTGTTCGTAAGTGTGGGGTAGCCATCCTTTTTCGGAAGTCACTCCCCTTCACAATTTCCAAAATATGGTCTGACCCGGAAGGTCGGTATGTATTTGTTAAGCTGAAAATTGGGAACTCTTTTATTTGTCTTGGTTCTGTTTATGCTCCACTAGGTCCCAAAAAAACAATTTTTCCTTTGCCTGAATCGACTTTTCACAGAAATAAATGCCTCCCAATTTCTCATTGGAGGAGATTGGAACCTTGCCCCAGACCTTGACAAAACAGGTTGCCTTGACACCGTCAATGCTTCCGATAGAGCTACGTGATATTCTTGCTGACATTGGTCTTGTTGATCATTGGAGACTCAGTCACCCCCAGGACAAAGAATATACGTTCTTTTCTTCCACACACGGCACATTTTCACGTCTCGATTATTTTCTTCTTTTGTAACGAGCAGTCCAGTTGGTTACACAGTCACAGATCTTGGAAGCAGCCATATCTGATCACTCTCCTGTTTTCTTATCTCTCGTTTTGGGTCTCTCCAGTCCGGGACGCAAGCCATGGCGCTTGAATATAAACAAATATAAAACGCCAGCAGGTAAACTTCTTTTACAATCGCACCTCCGAGATTACCTTGTTATTAATAAGGACTCAATCTCCTCTAAGAGAATGGTTTGGGCAGCTGCTAAGGCGACCATTAGAGGTCAACTTATGCGGGATGCTGCTCTTCATAACAAGAAAAATGCTGCTAAACAGGCTGATCTGGAGAAAGACATTAGTCGACTCTCTCAATCATATATTTCAAAACCAACCGTCCAGAATCGTAGATTTTTGGAGCAGGCACGAATGTCCCTTAATAGCCTTTTTACTTCTAAGGCTGAATATGCCTGGCAAAAGATGAAAGGACGTCATTATGAACAGGGGGAAAAGGCTGGTTGGTTATTGGCTGCGCAATTGCGCCAGAGGGAAGCCGCTATGGCAATTCCAGCTATCAAATCAAGTGGTGGTGATATACTTACTCGGCCACAAGAAATTGTTAAAGAATTTGCCTCATTTTATAGATCTCTTTACTCTCCATGCACTCATATCGATACACTTCAGATGTCCAAATTTTTAGACGCGGCACATCTCCCACGACTCTCTGATGAAGGTAGAGCCCTACTTGATGATGTTATTATGACAGATTAAATATCTTCGGCTATAATTGCCTTGCCGTATCATAAAGCTCCGGGTGATGATGGTTTTCCTCCTGAATTTTTTAAGTGGACTGGTCAGAGTATGATTGATACTTTACATGCTGCATTTGGGGAAGCAGTGGAGGAGTCTTCTCTCGGATCTCTTTCCAACAAGGCCATTATAGCTGTTTTACCAAAACCTGGTAAAGATCCTTTGTTATGCGGCAGTTATCGGCCCATATCTCTTTTAAATTCTGATGTTAAGGTACTTGCTAGCATTCTTGCATCACGTCTTCGTAAAGTTTTACCTTCTTTAATTCACAATTCACAGGTAGGTTTTGTTCCCGGTCGGTCATCTCGGAATCATTTGCGTACTCTATCTCATGCTTTATGGTCAGCTAAACATCTTGCTGATGATGCCCTACTTCTCTCTCTAGACGCTGAAAAAGCATTTGATCGCATTGAGTGGGAGTATCTTTTTACCATCATGCAACGGTTTGGATTAGGAGACCAATTTATAGATAAAGCGCGACTGCTTTATGATAATCCATCAGCTCAAGTCAACTGCGGCGGTTTCCTATCTACTCCATTTCCAATTAGACGAGGTACTCGTCAAGGCTGTCCCTTTTCCCCCCTTCTTTTTCTCCTCGCAATGGAACCTTTAGCTGCTGCGATCCGTCAATTTGCTGCAGTGGTAGGCGACCCTCTTCCAATTGGTCATTCTAAAATTTATTTATACGCAGAGGATATGCTTCTCACACTTACTGATCTTCCCCGCTCTGTTCCTGCTCTCCTTAATATCATCAATGATTTCTCTTCTTTCTCCGGTTACAAGATCAACTGGGATAAAAGCGAAGCATTACCTATGTCCATTGGTACTACAAAAGCAGCAATTTCTGGTTTTCCTTTTCATTGGCAATCATCCCGGCTCAAATATTTAGGAATTTTAATTAATAGAGGATTGGATAATATAGTTACGGACAATTTGACTCCTTTAATCGCGCAAATGCAAAGAGACTTTGATAAATGGAAGGCTTTGGGTCTATCTTTATGGGGACGGATTCAAGCGGTCAAGATGGTTACTCTCCCTCGCTTTCTTTATGTTCTAGGTATGCTCCCTCTTAACATTCCCCTAACTAGTCTTCGGTCTATTGACTCCAAAATAAAACTTTTTGTCTGGGGCACGGCTAAACCACGTCTTACTTTGGCCAAACTAAAATCTCACCAATTACAGGGGGGTTTGGGTCTTCCCTCTATCGAACACTACTCACTAGCTCTTCATATTTCACAACTTACTTTCTTTCTGCCTAAGTCTAAAGACATACCTTAGTGGGTCCCTCTTGAACGTCACTTGTTGACACCTGGTCCCGGCTTGTCCCTTCTATATGGCAAGGGTACCAGTTCTTCCGATCCAAAAAACCTTATATTATCTGCAATGTATAAATCCTGGCAAAGGAGTCATCGTATCCTTAAATCTAATTCGCGTATTCATATCAAAGCTCCTTTATGGCTCAATTCTGCTGTTCGTGTTGGCGGTCGCACTTTGTCCTGGCCTATGTGGCAGGAAGCTGGTATCCACACTATAGATCAACTGTTTCATGGTGGCACTTTTAAATCCTTTTCTCAACTTAGTGAGGAATTCCATTTACCGTCCACACAATCCTGTAACTATATTCAGCTTCAACAAGCTATCACGAAACACTTAGGTCCTCCACCTGACTTGCTATCTGTATCTCCTATTTTGTCTTATCTACAGTTGTGGGGAAATCTTAAAGGTGTGACTTCTAGTCTTTATAAGACTTTCCTGCATCCTCTATTTTCGCAACCTCTTTCACAAGCTCTCCAGTGTAAATGGCAATCTCGCTTATCAGTTGTATATTCTAATACTCAATGGGATCAAATCTTAGAACAGCTATATAAGGGAGTTCGGGAAGCCCGTCTCAAATTCTGCATTTTTAAAATTGTACACAAATGGCATTGGTCTCCAGTTAAATTGCATCATGCTAAACTGCTATCACATACTTTGTGTTGGAGATGTTCTGCGTCCGGTTGTGATATTACACATATCATGGCGGTCCGTCCATATGACGCCCACAAATGGTTCTCCCCAGAACTTAAAACACTTAAACTCGATCTTAGGCGGTCGGAACGCCACTGGAGACGGACCTATTGCCCCTCTTTGTGCGTCAAATACAAATCACTCCTCACTGAATATAAAAAAGCGATCCTAGCGGCTAAGACCGCATACTTCACTGAGAGAGTGGCTCTCGCGGCCAACAAACCCCGTGAAATTTTCTCTCTGGTCCACAATCTTGCCACCTCTGATCGCTCCACTCCTAGTTTAGTTCCCTCACAGTCCCTCTGCTCCTCACTTAACGACTTTTTTATCGACAAGATCGTGAAGATCAAAGCCAATATTCCCACAGTGCCTCAACCCTGTCCTACTTGTTCCTCCATCTGTCCCCCTTCCTCCTTTGCCCTCTTCCCTCCCATCTCCACCGATTTATTCTTAAAACTTTTGGTTAAAACCAAGTCCGGCTCTCCTGCGGATTGCGCGCCTGCACGCATCCTCAAAACTCTCTTCACCAACTGTCCTGCTCCCCCTCTTGCTCTTCTCAATTCTTCTCTGGCTTTAGGATCGGTCCCCTCTCTTTTAAATCCGCTATAGTTCTCCCTATTTTAAAAAAAACCGGTCTAGATCCCTCTCTTCCTTCCAATTACCGCCCCATTTCCCTTCTTCCCTACCTCGGCAAGATCCTTGAAGCTCACGTTACTTCCTGCCTCTCCACATATATAGAGGAGAACGGCCTCCTTGCATCCCATCAGGCGGGATTCCGCCCGGGCCACTCCACGGAGATGGTGGTCCTGGCGGTCTTGGACAAGCTTAGGGGGAAGGCCGACTCCAACCTCCCCCAAGCCCTGGTCCTTCTCGATCTGTCCGCTGCGTTTGACACGGTTGACCATTCCATCCTCCTCTACCGTGTCAGCGCAGCGGGCATTCGGGGCGCGGCCTTCTCCTGGCTGGCGTCCTTCTTGCAGGATAGGCCCCAGGCAGTCCATCTCCCCGGTTACTCTGCTCCCCCCCGCCCAGTCACTTGCGGTGTCACCCAAGGTTCCTCTCTCTCCCCCCTTCTCTTCAACCTCTATATTCACCCCCTCATCACCTCTCTTCTTGAGCTGTGTATAATTACGCAGATGACCTCCAGCTCGTCTTTGATCTTTCCTCTACCCCTGATTCTCTTCCCAAGTTCTGTTCCACCTTAGTTTTTATCTCTGACTGGATGAGCGCTAACCATCTGAAGCTCAATCCAGACAAGACGGAACTTGTCCTCACTGGTGGTCCCTCCAACCCCTGGTCCCCTGCACATTGGCCCCTTTCTTTTGGTCCCCCCCCGGTGCCCGCCTCCTCTGTTCGCACTCTTGGTATTAAAGTCAGTCATGACTTATCCATGCACAGTCAGATCAGCTCCGTCGTGTCTTCTTGCTTTCTTTCTCTTCGTTTAATCTGGAAAATTTCATGTTTTTTTTCTACTGATGCACTTAAATCCATAGTCATGGCCCTCGTCATCTCCCGCCTTGACTATGGTAATGGTCTGTACGTGGGCATCCCTGCTTACGAATCCCGCCGCCTGCAGGCCATTCAAAATCAAGCTGCTCGTCTTATCCTTTCCCTCCGCAAATCTTCTCATATCACCCCGGTTCTCAAATCACTTCACTGGCTTCCAGTTCACTTCAGATCCTTTTTCAAATTGCCCTGTCTAGCCTTTCGGGCTCATTTCCGTTCTGCGCCCCTGTTTATAATTTCTCTTGTCTCTTCTCATGCCCCGGTCCGCATTCTTCGCTCTTCTTCTCTCTCTCCTTCATATCCCTCGTTTCCGTAAATCCAGAACAGGGGGCACTCGGTTCTCTGTCCTGGCCCCCCAGTTCTGGAACAGTCTTCCTCTCTCCATCCGCTCCATTCCTATCTACACTCACTTCCGCAAAGCTCTGAAAACCTTTCTTTTCTCTCAGGCATTCCCCTCCTAAATCCCCTGGGTTCCCTCTGCTGAGCTCTGATCAGGTCCCCAGCGCCAGGAAGCCGCTTGGCCACCGTGCGCTTTATTAAATACTTTATTCATTCATTCATTCATCATATGTGAATGTCCCCGTACTAGATCTTTTTGGCTTTTTGTACGAAACACGTTGGCTACTACAATGTCACTTCCTCTGCCCTTTACTTCTACAAACATAATTTTACATGATTTTCGCAGTCTCCCGAAGCTTTCTAAACCGCAAATTCGTCTTCTTCATACTGCTTTGGCTACGGCCAAAATATGTATGCTACGTCACTGGAAATCTCCCCTTCCTCCTTCCCAGAAAGAGTGGTTGGTGGCAATGGTGCAAACAGCCTTACATGAACGTACAATTTATAATTTACAGTATCAGGCTTCCATTTTTCTTCAAGTATGGTCCCCTTTCCTGGAGACCACTGTGGATAGTGACTCTGTCTCCACTCCTTCTTCTCCTCCGACTACTATTTCTTCTTAATCCTATTCTTATATGGTCCTTTTTCCAGTTACTCTTCTATAAAATCTTTCTACCTTCCTTGATGCCATTTCTCTTAATATCTGTTCTGGTTGCTCTGGGACTTTTTCTTTTTCTTTCTTTTTCTTTTCTTTGTTTTCTGTGTTTTCTTTTATTATATTATCCTTTTCTTGATATCACCCCATTATCATTACATTTAGGATTATGGAATATATGCTATTTTTGCTTCCTCATATTTGTTATATCCTATGTATTTTCTCTCCTCATTTGTACTATTTTGCATTTATCAATATTGTATTCTGCTTTATTATTGCATTTGTATTTTCATCTGAAATTTTTAATACAAAATTTCAACACAAAAAAAACTGTTAGAACCTGTGACCTGCAGCTCAGACACAGATTGCAACAGCAGAACCCATTGGTACGCTTTACTGGGGTTTGAAAGTAACACCTGTAGGCATGGGTATCTTTAGTAGATGCACAGGCTACTCATGCAAATCACACCTACAGCCTCCTAGACGGCACAGACATTTGGACCTGCATCCAGGGTCAGACTGGGACAATAGGCCCTGGCACCAACATGAAAGTAGCCCTTGTAGCGAAATACATAGCTAAAAAAGTGGACCAAATGTGCAAATCACGGCAGTTTGCAACTTGTAAAAACACTCTGCATATGTATTTTACAAGATATGGGCGACTGCATGCATTTGTGATTCTTGTAGGTAATGTTTGTGATAATACCAGAGAACAAACAGGCCCAACATATCATAAAACCGGCCCACAAATATAACAACAAGCATTGGCATAGCCAATAGGTCTCGCCTTTGGGACCTTATAAGTGTTTATCCATGCAACAGTTGTTGATGCACCAAGGATATTGAGCTGCATAGCTAAATACTTATAAGGTCCCAAAAGCGTGACCTATTGGCTATGTCAATGCTTGTTATTCTTGTCTCTTAATTCTTGATGCTGGTGAATTCCTCTTTTACTATTTTCGGTTTTGGTGTATTGCACTTGGCTGACTGAGGATTGATTTGGACAATTATAAGCATATCCCTGAGCGCAAATGTATCCTTTCGTTAAGAAACAGTGAAGAAAAGGTGGCTACTGAGAAACCTAGTGATTGAGCAGATATGTTTAGATGTTTACAAAAAACAATGATCGCAAGTAGAAAAAGGCTCAGGAAGATGACGTTTCGATAAGAGTCTGGCTACAAAGAGTTATCACATTTTGTGATAACAAAGAGGATGAAAAGGAAGGCATTTTTCTGAATTTTAAGGGTAAAGAAGCATACAGAAAAGAGAAGTTTGGATCAAAATATGCACTAAATTACAGGAACAGAAAACATTGAGCTAAATCAAGCCGGCCAACCATTATCATCCCAAATACAGGGAGGGCGAAAAGTTAACATCTCAGCAGTAAACAAGTTTTATTTGGTTTGGTACTCTACTGAGGACCATAAATAATGTATAAAATTCAATTCTTACAGTTTTTAAAATTTCTCATATTAATACAAAGATAAAAAAGGTCTTAAAAATTTGTACAGTTTATAACAAACTAGTTTATTTGGGGGAGTTTTGCAAGCAATAATCAATTCCTTGACGGTGGTGATGCGGCATCTGAGATATATAGGATACAGATGTTTTGCTCTCGCCGCTACTACTTTTAGATTGGGGCATATGAACAATAGATGCTCTAAGTCCTGCTCCCCACCGCTACATAGACTACATATTGGTGACCCGTTTTGATGCCATTTTGAAGTTATAGTTTGGGTGGGTAGAATGCCCAACCGGAGCATGATAATTAATCTCCTAGCGCTGTGAGTGAGAATAAAGTCTATGTAGTTCTGGGTTTTCTTAAATACCACTGATTCAGCAAAGTTTTTATATAGAGTTAGTTTGGCGCAATGCAATGAGTCAAGGTCAAAACTTAGTCTTGGGGTATAACATTTTAAGAAGAGTTTCAATTGAGGAGGTGTCCAAGTCAACAACAAATCGGTACTAATATTCGCCAGTTTAAAGGCGAAAGACATGTTTTTATAAAATACGTGCTTCGTGGAATCATTCTCTCTATTTTAAGCAGGGAGCGTAGTGTCCCATCCTTTGCATGGAGCAGGTTGTAAGCCCACCTGATGATGTTTGCAATACCTCGAGAGTAAGAGCTCGTGAGCGATAGTTCAAGGCGGAGTGCTTGTACTGGGATAGACTGCGCTACTTTTAGCATTTTCCTCAGAATTTTTCCTTCTTTTAGGTCCAGGAATGTCCACTGCTTTATAGGTATATACTCCAAGGCATAAGATAAAACTGCGGGGATCTTCACACTGTAGACTTTAAGCAGGGAGGAAAAATGTCTATTGCCCGAGGCTGCGTATAACCTTAGCAGTGCTCCTGCGTGCACCTCTGATTTTCTCGACAAGTTTAAAAACTGGCGGTTGTTTTTTAGTGACTTAGTTAAGATCCTACCCAAATAGGTATACTCCTGAACTTCTTCAATTTTTTCGTCACCAAGTCTCCAACAATATTTACTGCTTTTTTTCTTCCCTGAGAAAGAGACTATTTTTGTTTTGGCTAAGGTAGGTATTAGAAAAGTTTCCTTAGTATATTTATGCACGGCATCCAGATCGTTTTGTAAGCCAAAGGGTGTTTGGTCCAACACTATAATATCGTCCGCGTAAAGTAAGGTATGAACTTTTTGGGCACCTACCTTTGATGGAAAGTTTAGTTCTCGCTGTAGACGCTGAGGCAGATCACTGAGATATAAGGAGAACAACAACGGGGCGAGAAGGCACCCTTGCTTGAGTCCATTAGGGGTTGGGATCGGGTTAGTCAGGCCTTTTTCCCTCCCCATTTGTACTTGGCACCAGGTGTCTGTATGCAGTGCAATTATAATTCGTAACAACTGTTCAGGGATTCCTAATTTCTTCAATTTTTCCCAAAGGGTCGCTCTATCCACTCGGTCGAATGCAGTGGTAAAGTCGATGAATGCTGCATACACAGGCTGGGATTTAACTACCACATATTTGTCAAGGATAGTTTGTAACATCGCGATGTTTTCTAAGACTGAGTGCTTTGGTCTAAAGCCTGCTTGGTAGAGCGGGATCAGTCCCTGTGTGAAAGCCCATTTTTTTTGTTGATCAAGAACCTCTGCGGCAAAGATCTTTCCCGTAGCATCCAGTAGTGCTATCTGCCGATAATTGCCAGGGTGTTGTCTTGGTCCCTTTTTATATATCGGTATAACGATACTACCCTTCCAGGATTTCGGCAGTTTCCCTGTATTGAGGATGAAATTAAAGACGGGAGATAGTATCTTGCTCCATCCCTTAGGGTCAGTCTGAAGGACCATAATAGGTATTTGGTCTGGGCCGGTGGCTCCTGTTGTTCTTGCCTTCCTTATGTGCATTTCTACAGAAAAGGGGGACACAGTTCTAATGGAAGAGGTAGTTCCTTCGCAGCTGTTTGTGGGAGTTATAGGCCTTTCATAGTTATTATTTAATTTATACAAGTTGGTCAAATATATCTCCCATTCTTTAGGGGGGACTGGGATGGCTTGCAAGGCCTTTTTTGTACCTGTTTCTTTAGCGATTAGTGACCAGTAAGTACGTTGGTTGTACTGTTTTGCTGCTATCCGCAGGTCAACCCAATTTTTATCATATGTTAGATTTTTTTGCCATTGTTTCCCCCTCTTGCGTTGGTTCTTTAATTTGTTAATTTCTGCTTGTCTCAATATAGAGGGCTCCAGGAACTGTGATCTTATTAATTTATTAACATCTCTGTTTTGAATGAGTTATGGTGGAGTAAATTGAAACTGGTAGTGCTGTTTAGCACTGGGACCCGCTGCAAGGGAAAACAAGCATTTGCAATGCAATAGGTCTCACATTGGGGAGAGTTTGAGCTATTGACATTGTTGATGACAATGCCTTTTGTTTATGTGTTTTGAAAACTTGCAAGCGGTGCGTAAACATGCCTTTTGTAGTTATAGTCCTTGCTTACTAGAAGCAAGGCTGGCAATAAAAGAGGCGCAATTACTGCCAGCCTTGCTTCTCATAAGCAACAACTATAAGTACAAAGTGCGTGGCACCGCGTGCGGTTTTTCGAAACACATAAATAAAAGGCATTGTCATTTACAATGCCAATAGCTTAAACTCTTGCAAATGCGCGACCTGTTGCATTGCAGATGCTTGTTTGAAGCTTTTGTAGCCTGTAAAAGGTCTTTACAGAGAGGACATCAACATTTGCACAGTTTAGGGACTTTCTAGGGCAGGGATTGGGACTTCTGATGTCTTCCTTCAGCTGTCCGAGCAGCAGTGGCCCGTTCTCTTTCCCCAAATCTTCAGACACATTCCTCTTCCAGCAAAATAGCTCATCGGAAACCTGGCTGGCACTCACCCGTGACTAGGTCTGCTGGAAGTGTGATCAAAGGGCCATCCAATGTTTGCAGGGCGTTCATTACATGCATTCCTCTAAGTGCTGACTGTCGCACTTTGTGAAAGGGCGGGTGATTTATTACGCAAAAAACAAATGACTTTCGGCAGGATCTCTGTGAGTGCACAATTAAGGAGGTGTGTGATCCTGCAGGGTGCGTTTAGCCGGTGTGCAGGATTCTTTCTTTCCTACATTGGAATTCCAGCTACCTGCCGTTCCTAGGGACAGCCCTTTTTAGGTCTCGCACCTGCGAACGGATCGCGAAAGTGATCCGTCGGTGCGAGACGTGTGAGACTCTTTTGCAATCGTTTTAGCTTTCAAGGAGGTACAGGGAGCGACAAGAGATGTGCACGCGCCGCCTCCCGTAATCCGATCAGGTCGCGCGCACGTTCAACATCTCCTGTCTCTCTCCGCACCTCTCTCAGCACGGGCGTGATCGTGCCATTCCGCCTAAAGAGCGTGACCGCCTCCGTCGCACCTCTCCAACGATGACGCGAGCGCCTGTTTCCCCACCGCCTGCAAGGGGGGGCTCCTCTGACGGCGGAAGGACTAGGGTGACCAACTGGCATTGGTGCAAATTCAGGACGGTGAGTGTAAAAATTCAGGACAAAGGGTCGAAATTCAGGACACAAATTCAGGACAGGAGGTCAAAATTCAGGACAAAACTTCAGGACAATTTGATACGTTTTACAGACACATCAGAGGTCGCGCAATAGTATATAAGTAAGCCCAGCCATATCCAAACATATTCAACCATTTGCAAACCTATCCATCATGTATCCTTCCATCTATCAGTTCACTCATCCATCCTTTCACTCATCCATCCATTATCCATCCATCCACCCTTTCACCCTATCCATCTGTACACTCATCCATCCACTCTTCTACCCATCCATCCATTCATCCATCCAGCCATTTACCCTTTCACCCACCAGCCATCCTTTCACTTACTCTTCCATCCACCCAGTCACCCATCCATCCTCCCTTTCTCTCTCCATCGACTCTTTCACTTAACAATCCTTCCTTCCATCCACCCACCCATCCATCTACTAATCCACTCATGAATCCATCCATTGACCCTATCACTCATCCATCCTTTCTCTCATCCATTTATCCTTTCACTCCTTCACTCATATATTCATCCTTTTGTCCATCTACCCTCCCTTTCACTCACTCATCCATCCTTACATCCACCCTTTCACTCATTCGTCCATGCATTCACCCTTGCATTTATCAATTCATCAATCAATCCATCATTTCACTTATCCATCCACCCACTCACTCATCATCCACCTTTTCACTCATCTATCCTTTCACTCATCCATCCACCCTTTTACCCATCCAGCTACCCTTCCACCCATACATCCAGCCATTTACCTTTTCTCTCTTCCATCCTTCCACTCCACTCACTCATCAAACCATCCATCCTCTCTCATTATCCATCTATTCAATCTTTCATTCATCCATTCACCCTTTCACTAATTCATCTAGCCATCCACTCATCCCTTCACTTACTCACTCGCCCACCTTTCCATATTAATTTTGAGCTGAGCCTTTTTGACAAGAGGCCCATCAAGAACTTCACCCTCGCTGCAGGGGCCATTCCAGGACTGGGACAGAGGCCCCCCAGGGCAGAGACAGGATCCACCACAGGAGGGGGACAGGAGCCATCAAAGGCGGGGGGCAGGTGGGGGGGACAGGAGCCATCACAGGAGGGGGAACAGGATCCACCAGGGTGGGCACAGGGGTGGGCATGCAGTATTCTAATATAATCTTGGTCTCTTCCAGGGTGGGGTAGGGCTCCTCACCCCCCTGGACAAAACAATGAGAAGACAGGCTCTTTCCAAAATGTTAGTTTTGCCATCCGCCACTGTGATGTACAGTACTTACAGGAGATGCTCCAAGAGAACTGATTTAAATAATTGTCCTCCATACTTTGTTAATCAGTGTGGGTGCGATTGTGCCATTTCTTGATTTTATTACATTAAGACTGCATGTTAGAAGAACCGAGGTTTGTTTACAATTTAGTGACAGTATTTAAGCTCTGTGAAGAGAACCAGTGCTGCGTAGTGTAATCGGGCCGGTTCTAGGATGTTTGGGGCCCTGGGCAGAAATGGAATGTGTGAAGCCCTCCTAAATCGCAGAGACATGGCGCATTCAGGGCTGTTTGCATCTGAATAGATGTCGCTGCTCCTGAAGCTCCGCCCTCCCTCTCCGTCACCTTGGAGCACCTCTTAACAGGTCATCAAGGGCTGGAGGTGTGAGGGTTGCCATCTCGCTGTGCCTCTCCAATGCTGCGGGGTATCTGAGCTTTGGTACAGCATCGGAGTGAAGAAGGGAGGTGGGTGCAAGCTCTGCCGGCATTAGGGTAGTGCGACCGGTGTCGGGGTTAAAATTACGGAAAAATGGCATCCGTTAAAGAATCCTTCACGGACAACGGACAGACGGCCGAAATTACGGACTGTCCGTGAAATTTTGGACGGTTGGTCACCCTAGAGGACGTCTGTGGCTCTCGCGGTGGGGGCAGGCACCGACAATGTGCCTCGCGCCCCCTCCGCTGTCCAACAATGCTTGCTGGTCCCCCCGCCTTTAAACACTCACCGGCTGCAAGGGGGGGCTCCTCTGACAGCGGCAGGACGTCTGTGGCTCTTTCGGCTGGTGGCCCTGGGCTCTCCACACTCCACGGGAGCCCCGGGCCGCGGGAGGACGTCCCTTGTTCTTCCGGGCGGGTGCTGGCCAATCACAGCGCGGCGGCGGCCGTCACTCAACGTTAGCCTCGCTGTCGTGCTCCCTCCCCCCGCTCCTCTATGGTGAGCGCGGACCACTAGTTTTTTTTGTGTCTGAAACCCTGCTGGGCGAACATCGCGCTGAATAAAGCAACGAATAAATAAAGATCCATCAGAATTGTCTATGAATGTCATTCTATGTCAGGAAGCGGAGGCGAGGATTTCGCTAGTCCTTTCTCCATTTTATTGGACAGCAAGTTAAAAGTAAGAAAAGAAAAACATTAAAACCATGGACTACCCTAACCAACATGGCAGCGGTAGCCATGGTAGCACATCAACCAATAAGAGTCCATCAAGCAGCATATAGGGATTCCCAGCCGGTAGTCCTTCCTCTTTCTCCATTGCTGCCTCGGCAAGATAAGTCACCTTTTTTACCTCAGCTTGATCTTTGTCGTGGCAGTTTAGAAATTGATTGTAGACAGCTTTGTATCAGTTTTGTTTGATTCGTTTTTAACTTCGCCTTTGTTGTAGGCTGTTTTATTGATGTTTATTTAACGCGGTAGGCTTTTAGCCCGAGCGTTTCTTCTACGCGCGTGCGCGGTCTTGGTGTCGGCTTCTGACGCCGACCGGCTTTTCTCTCAGCGCTCTTCGCGCTTGTGTAGAAACGCGCTGAGGCTTTGCGCTTCTGCTTATTTCTGCCTCGTCCCTCACACTGACGCTGTGGTTTTTGACGGCACGTTATTTTTTTGACTGAAATTTTAAATAAATTATTTTTTATTTTCAGTCAGTCGTTAAGCTTCCAGGCTTTGTGTAACGTTTTAGCCTGTTGTGGTACCTGTGTGAGGGGCTTCCCCTGGTATATAGTTGGGGTGTTTGTTTTATGGGTACCAGTTTTTCTGCTGAAATGCAGTCCGGTCCTTCCCATGTTGAGGTGGCGAATTCAAATGAACAGCCACAATTGCCCCTTTCGCGCCCTCCTGCAGAGGTGGACAGGCTTCTCTCTTCCGCGATAGCTCAAGCTCTGGCACCTCTGCAGGACAGTGTTAATAAGCTGTCAGCCCATGTGTTCAAGACTGATTCGGGTGTATTTGGGGACAGCGGGGCAGGGCCCAGTGGTGTTTCTTGTGTTCCACCACGTACGGCCAGGAAGCGTGACGCGGGGCACCTGGAGGGCTTCAACAAATTAACTGAAGTCTTTCATAAGAGTGCGCGCACGCTAAGAAGCGCACCCTACCGGGGGGATGACTCACCCGGACAGATTGGTGGTTTTGCCACCCAGGACCTTGACCCGGAGGAAGGGTTTCCCAATGAGGGAGATGATGAGGAGGACGATTATGTAGATGAGGATGAGGATGCTTCCTCAGAGGATTTTTCGGATGTGAGCAGGTCTTGGCGCCCAAAACCTAGTGTTTCTGGTTGTTCAGAGGGTGAACTTGTGCCTCCCGATATGTTTGACCCATCTACTATTTTTAGACCCAGGTCTTCAGAATGGTTTCCTGAGAAGTCTACTGCTGAGTATGTCGCTGCTAAGCTTCGACAGCCTTTACCTCAGGATGTACGTTTACGCCTGCGTTCTGAGTGCCCACGCCCTTCTCTTCCCTTTAGGGTGGCGTGCACCCCTGAAATTGATCCAAAATTGTGCACCTTCTTTGTCAAGTATATCAAAGACCCTAAGAAGGGTATAGATAGGTCTTGGAAAGCCTGTCAAGATAAACTGTTGGATGTCGTTGGTCCTCTGATGAAAATAATTGAACTAGCCCAACGTTCTAAAGAGTCAGGCATGCCTCTTTCGGTTGATGACATTGCTGGTTGGTCACAAAGGGCTATGTGCCTTCTTGGCAATGCCAACTGTGCTCTTTCAGCGGAGCGTCGACGATCCTTGTTGCTTAAAATTGACCCAAAATTGGGAGAGTTGTTGTCATCAGAAGCGGGCCCGATTGCGCAGGGTGCTTTGTTTGGGGACCCCTTTGTGAAGGAGTTAGGGAAGTTCGTTGCTACGTTTTCTGCCCTAGACAAAGCACAAGCTTCTATGAAGAAGTTTTTTCCCAAAAAGGTTTTTGGCGGGGCCGGCAGAGGCAGGGGTCGCTCTTTTCCGGCCGCCAATTCCAGCAAGGCCCCAATAGAGGTCAATCCAGAAGAAACAACGGCTGGAATGATGGACGTCAGGGTACCTTTTACCCTTCCAGAGGAGGCAGAGGCCAAGGCAGGGGACGTGGTGGCAACCAGTCCAACTCCAGAGGATTTAATGGTAAATTTTCGCATCATTTCTCTGGTTCGAATGGGGGGAAGGTTGGCGTTGTTTCCCCAGGCCTGGTCGTCGATAACTTCAGATTCTTGGGTTCTGGAGACCGTTCAGGGGTTTCACATCGAGTTTTACGGTTCCCCTGTTCAGCTCTCTCGTCCACGCCCTCTAGTTTTTTCAGTCACAGAGCAGGAGCTTATAGACTTGGAAGTTCGGGCTATGTTGCAAAAAGGCGCCATCATCCCCTCTTTTTTCCACCCAAACGGTTTCCTCAGCAATATCTTTCTAGTGGAGAAGAAAGGCAAGGGGTTCAGACCGGTAATCAACCTCCGCTCCTTCAACGAATGGCTGATTTACAGACATTTCAAGATGGAGGGCATCCATCTTTTGAGAGACCTTCTGTTGCAAAACGACTGGTTGGTTCGCTTGGATCTGAAGGATGCTTATCTTTCGGTTCCAATCTATCCTTCTCATTCTCGGTTCCTCCAGTTTCTGTGGAAGGATCAGGTCTACGAATTTTGTAAGCTCCCCTTTGGTCTTTCCTCAGCACCGTGGTGCTTTACCAAACTCCTGCGCCCGGTGGTAGAACATCTCCGTACCTTGGGGATTCGCCTAATAATTTACCTGGACAACATTCTTTTAATGAATCAGTCCAAAGACCTCCTTCTTCACCACCTTCAGGTTACAATTTCCCTTCTTCAATCTCTGGGCTTCATCATCAATGCCCAGAAGTCGGATTTAATTCCTCGTCAGGAAATGACTTTCCTTGGATTTCTGATCATAACTATGGATGCAACGCTTCATCTTCCTTCTCAAAAGATCTCCAAGATCAAGAAGGAGATTCGCAAAGTACTCCGTCGGGATCGGATATCCCTCCGTCAATTGGCAAGGATTGTGGGCTTACGGTCTTCATCGATCCAGGCCATTTTTCCAGGCCCTCTTCATTACAGGGTTCTCCAGAGACTAAAAGCGTTTCATCTTCGCAAGGGTCTCACTTACTCGGAACTGATTTCCTTAAATTTGGAAGCCCGGTCAGAACTTCTTTGGTGGTTGGATCACATGGATGCGTGGAACGGGAAGGCGATTTTCGGCTCCCGTCCGGATCTTGTGATCGAGTCGGATGCCAGTCGCCAGGGTGGGGGTGCCCGGTGCGGCTCCCTCTCGGTGGGCGGCAGGTGGACGGAGGAAGAACTTCACCTCCACATCAATTGCTTGGAACTCCTCGCGGGTTCTTTCGCAATCCGTTCTTTCACCACGACCAAGGTCTCGTGTTGTGTTCTTCTCCGGATGGACAACACGACTGCGGTCAGATATATCAATCGTTTGGGCGGCACTCATTCCAAGGTCCTAGCGGATCTTGCGAAGGACTTCTGGAATTACTGCCTTCTTCGCCAGATTTCGGTCACGGCGGAGTATCTCCCAGGCGATCTGAACATGGTGGCGGATTGGCAGTCCAGGAATTTTCGGGATGTCAGCGATTGGAGGCTGGATCATTCGGTATTTCAGAGAATTTCGGACCTTTGGGGTCTGCCAATGATGGACCTGTTTGCGTCCAGATGGAACGCCCATCTTCCCCGCTTCTACAGCTGGAAACCGGACCCAGGTGCGGAAGCAGTGGATGTCTTCCTACAGGACTGGTCCCAGTTTCCAGCTTATGCGTTTCCTCCTTTCCTTTTCATTCAGAGGGTAGCAGCTCAGGTCCGCAGACAGAGAGCATCTCTGATTTTGATCACTCCAATCTGGAGAGCTCAATGCTGGTTTCCTTCCCTTCTAGAGCTGTCCTGGGACAGACCTCTTCGATTACCGTCGTTCGACCACATTCTGACGGATCCTTTGGGTCACCCGCATCCTCTAGTTCTCCAAGGCCATCTACATCTCATGGCCTGGAGGATTTCAGGGGACGTTGGTCTTGCGACTGACTTTCGAAAGACGCTGAGCTCCTCATTCGGGGAGCCTGGGCCCCCAACACCACTAAACGTTATAGATCAGCGTGGAACAGATGGGTTCGTTGGTGTGTGGCAAAACACCTGGATCCCATGGGCTCCTCTGTCACTGACGTGATTAACTTCCTCGCTGAACTTTTCCAAAAGAAATTGGCATACAACACCATTAATTCTTTCAGGTCGGCAATTTCTGCTGGTCATGCTCTTGTTGATGGCTCTCCAGTGGGTGAGCATCCTTGGATTTGTAAACTCCTCAAGGGTATTCGCCTTTCGCGTCCCCCAGAACCCCGTTATTCTGGGTTATGGGATGTTAATGTGGTCTTGAATTTCCTTAACTCCTGGCAGGATAATCAATACCTTTCGCGTAAGGAACTTTCTGCTAAATTGGCGATTCTTCTCTGCCTGATTTCTTGTAAACGAGCTTCAAGTGTTCGTGCTCTGGATATCTCGGCCAGGGTGTTTACCCCGGAAGGTGTTACGTTTACAGTTTCAAGAAGAACTAAGTGTAATACCAGGTCAGTTTCTTATCCAGCCTTCCCAGATTCTCCAAAGCTCTGTGTTGTTCGTTGCCTCAAAACTTATGAGGATGTTACTCTTGAATTCCGCCCTCCGGGCGAGAGACAATTGCTTATTGCGGTTAAAAAAACCTTTTAAGGCAGTTTCCTCTCCCACCATTGCCAGATGGGTCAGGTGGATTATGTCCGAAGCTGGAATTAATATCACTGACTTTGGGGCTCATTCCACTAGAGGTGCAATGGCTTCCAAGGCTGTACAGGTAGGGGGACGTTTGGAAGATATTATGAATGTAGAGGATTGGTCTTCAGATTCAACTTTTAAAAAGTTCTACTTTAAACCAATCCATGAGGCTGCATCTCTGGTGGTGAGTAAGCTTTGAACAAGCAAAATCCTCGCCTCCGCTTCCTGACATAGAATGAGAAATTTCCTAGTTATCACAAAGAAAAGTTTCAATTCTATTAAGGACGCGGAGGCGAGGATTTTCCCACCCAGGCTTTATCGAGCCTTCCCTCCCAAGACTGGATTCTGATGATCTTTTCTTCGTCTGAGGGAAGTATCTCTTTTCCTATGTCTTAATGTACATATTGGATTACTGTTCGATTATATTTTTTCTTCTTTCTGCAAATTGTTTTATTACTCCATTGCAATGTTCTTGACTTCGTTCAACATTGTTCTGGACAAGATATTATTATTGTTTCTCTTCCCTAGGCTCCGATCAGAAAGCGGACTAGTGGATTGATGACTTCTTTCCTGCGGCAGCACCCAAGAAAGAGGAAGGACTACCGGCTGGGAATCCCTATATGCTGCTTGATGGACTCTTATTGGTTGATGTGCTACCATGGCTACCGCTGCCATGTTGGTTAGGGTAGTCCATGGTTTTAATGTTTTTCTTTTCTTACTTTTAACTTGCTGTAAAATGGAGAAAGGACTAGCGAAATCCTCGCCTCTGCGTCCTTAATAGAATTGAAACTTTCCTTTGTGATAACTAGGAAATTTCTCATTGTTCACTGGAGACCCTAACTCACTAAAGCGAGAAAAAGTTTCCAGAATGCGACTAATACCTAAGACTACAAAGCTGGAAGCTGGGTCATGGGTGTGAACAGGAGTGTGATTAAAGTTTACAGGACATGTGATAAGAAAACAGGTTTCAGAAAGTCTGCGTGAAATTGAGTTCCACCGCATCAGTCTCTGTGGTAAATCCTGCCATGGGCACCCACGGGGCAGCTTCAGAAGCGAGTAGCGCGCCTCTAGGAAACTCTCGGCTGCAGGCAAGGCCGGTGAGGAGGCGGGGCGTGGGCGGGTCCTGCGCTCTGGACTGGAGGGTCGCTGCGGGAGGTGGGTGGCGAGGGAAGCCCAGAACACGGCTGGGAGATCCCGAAGCAAACTAGCTTCAAGCGGCCGGGAACAGAGGCTGCCGGAGCTTCCCTCTGGTGGCAGCAGCAGCGAGAGTGAACTGGAGCACCCCGACAGCTGCCCGCCGCCATGGACTACCTGCTGCAGGTGAAGCTGGGCTGCCTCTTCGGACTGCTCTTCCTGACCTTGTTTATCTAGCTTTCTCTCTACCACAGTTTTCCTGTCTTTCTCTTTCCCCTTCTTTTCCCATTTTTCTCTCTTTCCCGGGCCCATAGTCTAATGATGAACATTTTTCAATCAGCTCGTGTGACGTGTTGCCAGACAGTGTTTGTGTTGGCCTTTTAAGCACTATTCATTTGCTTGAGTCTTTATATAGCGCTGCGCTGAACAGCAGAAAGCGGTGCGCTTACATTTCGTAGCACATTGTGCTTTTCGTGCAGCGCGTGGCGTGAGCTTAACCGCCTCCAGGCGCTTTGGCGTTGGTGTTCGAAGCGGGTTTGGGGGTTGCAGAAGGGTTGTAGTGTAACGACCTCAATGTCAATGCTAGAATTCTTATCAGTGGCGTGGCAAGGCCGTTATGTGCTCTAAAGCAATACATTACATCATTGTGTAGTTTAACTTGTACTCCTAAAAGCGCTCCGATACCTTTGAGTCGAGTTTGAGCTAGCTAAAAAGAAAAACCTTGTATAAAATGCAAACACTGCTAGTGAAAGACGGCCACTAATTTAGTTGAAGAGGGCTCCTCACAGCCCGGTGTCACTACACCTGCTGCACTATTGATAGCCATGCCAATGTTCCCTAAATTCTGCCCATGTCTCCCAAGAGCTCTTTAGATGGTGTGCGCCAAAGTCTTCACAGTGTTGGTGTGACCCGGACTCCTCACAGAGTGTGCGCACCTCCCGCGGTTACTTCTGACCCTCTCATTGCTGGTCTATGCCCCCAACTTCTCACGCTGTCTGTGTGACTAAGACTCTTCACACATGTATGTATCCATCGCCATGTGTGTATGTAACTAGTGTTACGTTGTTTATCTTTTATCTTGAGTGCCTCAAGCTCCACACCGTGACTGGGTGTCTCAAACTTCTCGCTCGTGCTCTGTGAGTGCCTCAGGTTTTGCATTCACTCCATGCTGTACCCCGCGCTTCTCCCACTGCCTATCATGTACCTCAAAATATTACTGTCTTTCTGTCAGCAACACACAGCCCCACTCTCATAATGACTCCACTGGCCCCGCCGTGGAGAAGGCTGCTGGCGGGGGCAGTCTCCTGCTCTCACTAACCAGCGAGAAAGTAATAGTAGCGGACATTAGTGAAGGCAACTCTGATCGGCTCCTCCCCATCACCAGAGCATCACTGTCGTCACCGTCTTGGCACCACAGGGGTCTAAATTTTTCTCATTTTATGTACTGGCCTCGGCTTTCTGGCAGCTCAAGGGTGTGGCTAGACACCTAGAGGCAGATTTATGTTGCCTGACGCATCTCTGCAAATCGGCAGAGATGCGCCAGGAAAGTTACGGCACACAAGTTCATCCTTGCACCACCCATGATGCGCCATATTTACAATGCAGCGCACCATGGCGCAGGAATGAACAGATGCGTGTCGCATCTTGGGCGTAAAGTTGGGGCAGTGCTGAAGTTGTGTTGCGAGCGGCACGCAACTCCAGCACTGTTCCAACTTGCCCTATCTTTAACGTGGTGTGTCAAGCCTTACGCCTGCTTCAAGCAGGCGCAGGGTTTTGACGCATCAGCGTTGGGAAAGTGACTCAGTGAAATCTTGTAGATTTTACTGAGTCACTTTTCAGGGGCGTTCCTGCGACGGAACGTCCCCCCCTGCACCGGAACGCCTACATGAAACCTGACGCAGGTTTCATGTGGCGCAGGGCCTTACACCGTGACGCATCTCCATAGATGCATCACGTTGTAAATGCCTCGTAGGGATGCGCCACGTTTACGCCGCCTTGCGTGACGCAACTGCGGCGTAAACTTGGCGCAAGGGGCTTGTAAATCTGCCCCCCAGGGGCTTATTTACACGCCTTTTACACCATCAGTGCGTCACTTTTAGCCCTAGAGCAGTCAGAGCTGTGTGTCTCATCCTGGGGACCCCACACAAACTCCTTGTGCCGCCCGTAGTCCCTTTTACCCATGCTAAAAGTGGCACGCAAGGGGCTTGTAAATAAGCCCCCCAGTGTGGGGTCCCCCGGTGTGGGTTCCCCAGGTGAGGCGCACAGCTCTAACAGCACCTGGGTCCTACTCAAAGCCTGTGCCCAAGGCATAAACAACTCAGCAGCTCATTTCGTGTGTCCCTTGTTTCCCACAGATAACAAGCATTTGCAATGCAATAGGTCTCGCATTTACGCGAGTTTGAGCTATTGGCATTGTTAATTACAATGCCTTTTATTTATGTTTTAGTTTTTAAAACATAAATAAAAGTAATTGTCATTTACAATGTTAAGAGCTCAAACTCTTGCAAATGCGAGACCTATTGCATTGCAAATGCTTGTGTGTGTATGTCTGCAGTGTCTGCCGCGGTGTGTCTGCAGTGTCTGCCGCGGTGTGTCTGCAGTGGAGGGACCGATGTGTCCATGTTTCTGCTGGGAGTGATTGTCTGCCTTCGGGATCTGTGTGTATTGTTCCATTACTTTGCATTATATTCATGTGTGTGCGGCCTGTCACGCTTTGTCAACAGTCCTTGGTTGACCTATCATGTATCTGTCTGCAGGCAGAGCCATTTTAACCCTGGGATAAAGTGGGAAATGTTGCCTCCCCCCCCCCCCGAAGAAGGTGAACTTTCTCTCTATTTCACCTTTTGCGATTCTATTTTTCTTTCTAAACCTCCTCCCCGGCTACCTTTACCTCTGACACTGTATTCATCTAACCTGTGTCATCTCAAAGATGTTTGGGTCCCCGGCAAAACCTATTTCAAGTACATTTGTATGAACTAAAAGCTTAACCTATAATTCAGTAATGTTTGGCATAAAGCATCCTTAGATTAAAGAAAAATGGGAAATACAATTCCAAGCCCCCCAAAAATATGTCTTGTCCGAGGCCCCCAAAATCGTTAACAAGGCCCATGTGTATCTGCAGGGTCTGTGTGTGTATGCAATGTCTGTGTGTGTATGCAATGTCTGTGTGGTCTACTCATGTAAATTCCCGTTTGTGTTCTCTATTCATTTGTGAATAGTTCTTGGTTGATTTAGAGTATGTCTGTGGCATCTTGTCTTCCTACCCTCACTTTTAGGAGGCTCCTTAGTGAATACACCATGTTCAATCATGGCCATCAACGTTAAACCCAAGAATAAACCGTGAATTCCTGTGGCGACCAGGTACCTAAAAACAGGGACGTTCCTCTGTTGATGTGGCGTCTCCGTTATTTCCAGTAACCTCATTCCTTCTGTTCACTGCTGTTGCACTGATTATCTTTTCATGGATCCGTCTTCATTTTTTCCTGAGCCAGTACCTCCTTTACAACAGTTTGTGCAAATGTATTTTTTTCTCTCTCAGATCATCTTTTTTGAGGCACCTTCTCTCACAGGTTCCGATCATAATCGTAAACAATTGGGTTACTACTTGGAATGTGCAAAAACCGTGTAATTACGCAAAATGATGCCAAAATTCCACGAAGTTGCACATAATTATGTGAAATGCTGTTATGTTGTTTTGCGCCAAATTTCCAAGGTTGCATTTAAACAAGAGCACCATGAACAGCAGCCACTCTGGTTCTGTTGCTCCTGTGCGTTGGTGGTACAAAATAATGTACCGCAAATTGTCCCAGTCATGGTAAATATTTACCGCAATATTGCATAACTACGCAAAGTGGTGTCATGCCGGTATTTCAGTAATTTTGCCTACTGCATAATGCAAATGTTAGGAACTATGCTCGCCTAACTTATATTTCGCTCAGTCCTACTTAATGCACCCGTTGTTGTAAGGTCTGTTTGTACCCTTTATTTCACAGGTTCCAATTCTAGTGAAATAGGGCTAGATGTACAAAAATGCATTTTAGCATTTCATTAATAGCGACTCCATAGGAATCGCTATTCAGGAAATGCAAAATGATATGTGTGAAATTAGAGATTTCCTAACAGATTTATACAGAGTAGGAATCGCTATTAGGAAATCGCAAGTCCGAAAACCCATGCCATTCGTTCCATTGGGCTGGTTTTGTGTTTCCTAATTATAATACTATCAATAATAATACCAGCATTTGTATCCAAACAAACAAATTCCCAAATATTAATACCAGCATTTGTAAAGCACACAGCTACCTCAGGCGAGGTGTCCAGACGCTGGGGGCCATAGGGAAGATTAAGCGAGCTATTGCCCAGAGTCACAAGGTGCTGGGCTAACCTGCCGCCGGCGCAAGGGATCGAGCCGCAAGTCCCCGTGTTCCAGAGTCAGCCGCCCTGGCCACTGCACCACACCTCTTCCAATTAGGAAATCACTTTTTAGAAAATGCTAAACCAAGGATTGCTATGAACATAAGGTCCCCATAATGCACCCCAAAACTAGTGGTGCACATATAGAGGACACATATCCCCCATGGGCATATGTGGGCTCTATTGCACTTTAAAACAAGCATTTGCAATGCAATCAGTTTTGCCTTTGGGACCTTGTAAGTGTTTAGCTAGAGCCATTGGCTCCGTCAATGTGTTTAAGTTGCGTTATAAAAAGTACTTAATGAAAAAGCTATCAGCGGTCACCATGGAAACAGTCCTATTTGTGTAATAGTTCTCCTGCTATTTGGCAGACTTCTACCGTTATAAATTACAGGTAGATTTATTAGCAAAAAATGAGTTTGGGACTAGACAATTGCACGATCTCGCTGAATGCAGTTTCTCCACAGGAAATGGGGGTGAGAGGCAAACCAGAATGACAGTTTGCACCCTTCGATGAAACATTATTGGAGTATTAAATCAATGTGTATTGAAAGCTGCCAAGAGGGACGCCCAATGTAAATGGCAAATGAATGATACTTCAGTGAGCCCTTGGGATGATGAGATGTATTCTTACAGCGCCACGAAAGGCAATAACAGGGCAGAACGAGTCTGCTTTAACAATTATGTGCACTGTGTGCCATTCCACAAAAATTATAAATGAACGTGCCTGGAAAACATATTTGTTTTTAAAAAAAATATATCCAATCCAATCCAATCCAAAAATTCTTTATTTCGGTCGTTTAGACCATAAAAGATGCAAACAAATAAACAGTAAAAAGACTTAACTGTTAAAAAAACAAATTTCATACAGTTCACACGATAACTTCCCATAATAATCCAGGCATAAAAGGGGGTTTAAAAACAGTTCATACCATTATCCACACATGAAGTGATTTTTTTTTTCTTATCTGCTACATGGCCATTAGGAATTTAGCAACTGCAAACACAATATGAGGCAGAGTGCTGGTTTTCAGTATTCTATACGCGTGCAGGTGGCTCCTAAATCCAAGTTTCTACAAAGCGGCACCAGCCAGTATTTTCTGGGTCTATTATATGCAGGGCAGAAAAACATGAGGTGAATTTCATCTTCCTCGTGAATGTTACAGCATGGACAAGTTTTGTCATTACCCTTTAGCCATTTACAAGTGAAGGTTTTATTGGGCAAAGTGCCTAAACTCCATTGTATAAACAATTTTCTCGCTAAAATAGGAAAAATAAAATCCATAAAGCTTTCAAATACATAGGAATTTTTGGATTCCAGGAAACGGTCAGTTAGAGTGCCGCTGTTTCGTGCAGACAACAGTAATGCTAGTCTTTTTTCCTTATAAATTTGTACCAGTCTTTTGCGGGAAACCCTTCGGCAGCCTTGTTCAGGATCCTCCCACAGCTCAGACAAATTCATGGAGTACAGTTCTTTTTTTACAAAAGCAAGCCAGGGGATTCTATCTCGTTGGTTCAGGTTCATGACATGGATAAGGTCTTGCCTATAGTGAACAAGTTCACTGGTAGACCAAAGAATATGCCAGAATCTCAATGGCTTTGACTCAAGCTCCTCAGCAATAGAAGGGAGGCCCATGTCTAATCTTAAGGGCAGGAGCGGTGTGCCTCGTGGCAGGGCCAAAAGGCGTCTGAGGAAGTTATTTTCCACTCTTGCAAGTTCTTGCCCTGCTTTATACCCCCATAGTTCGCTCCCATAGGTTGCAGCTGCCTTAGCTTGGGTTTTGTACATTTCTACTGCCGGGCTAATAGGCTTGAAGGTTGAGGTGTTTACAACCTTCAAAATTGCGCCCGACAGTTGGGACAACTTGAGCCGAGATCTTACTATCTGGGGGTCCCAAGATACATTTTCATGTAGTGTTAATAATATATCCAAATTCCTTTTCAGGTAACTGTAACCACAACGGATTCCTCCCCACCTGTTTGTGGCCTTTTTAGAGCAATACTTACTTGTGTTTGCCAAAGGCGATAGAGCACGGTTTATTTACCCATGTCTTGACATCTGTTCAAATTTTGAATACTCTTCTATGATGTTATTTCAGTTGGAGAAGCAATGCTGTGTCCTATTGAGCCCGTTTTGTTTTCCATGTAGTGCTGGACGGATGTTAACAGCCGGAGGTGTAAAATTCAACTACAGGTGAAGATTCACAGCTACACTACTATTTTTGATAAATGTTTGCGGTTGCGAAGTAGCGTGCTACACAGTGATGCTTTACAGTTCGTGGTGTAGCTATTGAGGCCTTCCACAGGAGGCGGAGAATTGAAAACAACGACAGGAGTATGGGGATTGAAACCATTTTGCTATAAACTCACGACTAGTAATGGGTCAGAGGGTGGGACCGTGTGCAAGTAACTGGTGATCAAGTAAAGCGGTCCAATATGTTCGTATCAAGTTGGCACTTTGTTTTTCTGGGGAGTTGGGAGGACAGTAAGAAACGATGGAAGGCTATTTGGGAACAGTACCGGCACCGGGGGGCGAGCAAGGGAGAGCAGGCGGAGGTTGATTGGGGGACGGGAGAAACAAGAATGCGAGTGAGGGAGTGCGATTATGCAAGTTGTATTCATACAACTGACCTGCTTGAATATGCCAGGCCACAAGAATAAGTTCACAGCCTCCAGTGTCCTCCCCTCTGTGGTCGTGCTACAGTTGAGCTTGGGCGAGGGGAGTCAGGCAAAGGCATTGTAAATAAATACATCACGTGCCCAGTATCCCAAAGTGAACATTTACAGAACATCGGGAAAATAAAAGGAGGTGAAGTGATCTGCTGTCCTCCCCTCTGACAAGGATAAACTAGGGTGGGGGGAGGAACATTGGTGGAATGAAGGCACAAGCCCTTGCCATGGATGTTTTTGCTCAATGAGCCGCCGGATCAACTTAAAAATGTGCCCGTGAGGATATCGAAACCACTATCTCAGTGGCATTAGCACTATGTTAAGAGCAGACTGGACCATCTAATCAGGCTCAATGAGCCTTGTGCATGTTTACACAGATGAAGAAACATGCTGCTCAAATTGTTCACCCCGATAGCGCCGTGCCAGGCGTGCCCCTAAAATGCCTTAAGGTATGAGCAGTCAGCCCTTAAGAGCGCCGCCAGGAGATGAGAGAAACCTCCCCCAAAAGGCTCTAGATTCACTGCATAAAATCACTGACAATACCTCCTAGCTCAAAAGCAGGAGAGGGATAGGGCAACTAGCAATGCAGTCAAAGTGCATAAAAAGAAGTGCCAATTGGGGTCGGGGGGGCAAGCAGCGATGCAGGGGGGTGTTGTTCAAGCAGAGACCTGGGAAAGGTGGTTGGGCTGGCAAGTAGCAAAGACATGCTTCTGTGGACCTAGAGATTTCCAGCAAGGCAAGCGGCACCTAGTACCTGGGATGGGAGCCGCCGCTCCAACTGTTGGTGAGATGCAAACACAGAGCTCGTGGTGCTGGAGGCGTGGCTCGGGTCCTGAAATGTAGGGGGGTTAGTTGTGGTAGTGTGGGCAGCCTCACAAAAGGGGCTGCAATGAAATAAAATTGCAAGTAGCACGCAGCTATGTGGCTCATGGTGCCATGCATTATTTTAAAAAGACACACACGTCAACACGATCACATATGTGAAGAGCTGATCAGTAAATCAAAAAAAGCGGAAGCCAACAAAACGTGGGGTTACTGCAGGGGAGTCAACGAGTTGCAGAAAGGAGGGACAAGCAGGAACCATTATCAAATTAGAAGCAATATTTTTAAAGGACACTGACAAAAACTAATCAAAAGCCGGAGGAAGCTGGATGCTTGATTTAAGCCCACAGAGAGAATACAACATGTCTTCAAGACAGCACATGTGCTGTATAGGCTTGACCTAAAAAGCATCCTAGGGTGCTCTTTAAAAAATTGCACATGGTTATCATCGACTGAGTCGATGGAAATTGCATTTCCTAAATGCTCATTTTGCATGTAGGAAATGCTTGGAAATCGCAAATAGGAAATCCCATTTACGATTTCCTATTTAGGGAATCGCAAACTGTCGCAACTGCCTCTGAACATGTAGCCCATAGCTCCTACCAGGAGTGTGGAGTACGAACTTTAACTCAGAGTCCGAGGATTAAAAAGAGGAAACAAAAAAAAAAATTTAAAACATCTACTTCTTTAACGCACTAATATCTCACCAACGCCTCTTCAAATTTCCCTCACCCCAGATATATCAGCCAGAACACCAGGTGTGAGCACTGTCAGGAAGGACTACACCCATCAGATAGTCCTAGGATATCTTTCTTTGCTATTCATATCCTTAAAAAAGACTGCACAAATGGCACTCCAATATGTTTAGATGCTACTTACACTGGAGTCTCCTGAACATACTGGCAACACCTGAAACTGGTAATGAGGCATTGGTGTGACAGCACAATCGGCTGGAAATACTGGGTGGTGGCCAGCCTAAACTCTGTGGGTGGTGAAAACTGAGGATTGCTGTCACCATACTCTACCACATTGGGTGCTAAACATACTCATCTAAACAGATCATATGCTAAACATACTACCTAAACATATTAGGTGCTCTTCTATACATGTAACTTAACTTCATATGTGAAAAAAACCTTTATATACACACACATCTGCTGTACAAGTAGCAGTACAACACATATGCGTATGAGGGCAGCATCATTTTGCCTTGCACATCTGCACTTGCATGGACAGTAGTGCACTGAGTGATCAATGCCTCCTGAGGAATATTTTGCTCCCGCTCCCCACCCAAGCACCTGAAGTGATCCTCCTTCACAAGGATAAAAAAACACTTACCAGTCATAACTATTGACTGACACACTTGTCCTTGTAATGAGTTTTAGAGCAGTCTTCCCTTTCAAATGGGCTGATGATTGCTTTATGGAAATTGTTGACAAAGTTACAAGGAATTAGTTATTACACAGCGCTTTGGTTGTGTCTCAGAACACTCCTGGCCAAAAATGATAATGTCCATTACAAAAAGGTATATTTTAACATTGTTGCAAAGCATGTATTTGTCCGTTTTATTATAACAAAATAAAAATCGGATCATGTTTATGTGCCAAAACAAATACTTTATTTAGCTAGTAGGTGGGAGAGATGAATGTATAGACAAATAATTAGAGTTTTGTAGAATTCTGTCCCTTGAACAAGTAGATAACCTAAACATTTCCACAACCCGATACAGATGACTGTCCATTACTGTGATCTCTTCTCAGTTTCTAGCTAACACGAGGGACCAACAAATGCAGATTTTTTTTTATCGTGGGCAGAAAAAAGCAACAAAAAAAATGAGTAAACTGTTGAATGCACATTTCTGTCAAACTTACTCTTATGAATTGTTCACACATGGTATGTCAATAATTGGAATAAAAGTAAGTGAACTGGAGTAGGAACATTACACAAAGAAATCTGTGACCTGTATGCATTTCTGAGACATACATACTTCTTCGGAATTTGTGAATCCCAAAAAAGTTGAAGAGGTCTACAATGCAAAGATTTCCTCATTTTTTACACTCTGTATACAAACAATGTGCAAACTCCTCAGCAAGGTACAGTGAAAGCTAGACCTGGCTCAAAAGATCTCATAGTATTGCGCTGGGTAGAATATCTATCTACCTACCTACCTACCTATCAAAATCCAAGGAAAGATGTCACTCAAAGGTAAATTCGCACTCCACAGTTGGGATGTTAACAGAAAAGTTTTTTGCTGCAGCGCTTCACACACAATCCCAGGCTTCTTCATGGCCAAAGCTGGATACACCTTGTGCTCAACCATCTTTAACCCGTTCACCGCGGCCGTTATTTCGGCGCAGTGCGGGTGTTCTAAGGAGTGGGCGGGGCCGCGTCAGCCGTTGGACGTTCGCATCACTAGCCAGGTAGTGCTCGCGACGGCCAACGGCCGAAGGGAGCACGGAAGGGGTTAAAGAAAACTAAAAGTAGAAGTAAACAAGGGACAAAACCCGGAAGGGCTTGCTCCTCAATCCTATGGACATAGAAGACAGATGACTTCAAGTCATACACAAGCTGATATACAATATTGACATGTACATTATGATTTATAAAAAACATGGCAAAGTAATTCCAAATTTATAATCGGATCCTGGAAATAACATAAGTTTAGAACAATTATAAACATGAATCTTACATGACAAACCAATTTGACAGACACCACTCGACCCGCACTTTTAATGGGTGTAAGAGCAAATCAAAAGTAGCTTGTGTGTTGACATTGTAACGACCAAAGGCTAAAAAATGCCTGGTGGAAAACTGAAACTCCAAGAGGGCAAAAATAGGCTAGTGCCTGTGTTACAGTAATGTAGAGTTGCCCAAGGGGGTAATTAATAAATGCTGAAACCCTTGGAGGGGGAGACAAAATTCCGGGCAAGTGCCCATGCTAATACACATCAGAAAAACTTCTAGCTACGTAAAAGTCAACATTCAAAATGTTTATCAAATTGCGTCCAAATGACAAAGAAACAGCTGTTGTACAAAAAGTATAACAATAATAGTGAAGGCGATACAGTAAATCAACATCACATTGAAGTCGTAGCCATGTGGCTGGACGTACTAGAACCTAGCTTGAGCACATCATTACAAAAATGTTAAACTTGTTATCACCTTGAGTCTAATATTTGAACCATCACAGAAACAGGCAGGACATCAAAACAGAAAAGGACGTGGTCATAAAGAAAAAACTGAAATAGAGGAGCTTAAATTTCCATATGGGAACACATAAGTCTTCCAAGGCAGGAATGTTACCCATCTACCAAAACTGACAGGAATACTCTAGTTAAAAATGTCTCAGAGATGGGATACTAAAAGGAAAAAGAAGGAGAGAAGAAATACAGACTACACTTATCCTATGCGATATCAGCCGATATGCAGGTGTAGCAACTCATCATCATTCTAGCTGCTGAGGGTGGCAGAGTGGGCTAAAGAACGGTGATGGATTAAACCCAGATCTGTTGACTGGGTGTGAGTGTTTGATTGGTTCAGATGCTCCGTCCATCACCACCCCCTTTTGTACCATTTTGTTCGCCGTAAGTTGGCAGGGTATGCTCAGACTTGAGTCCCTTGCTCACTTTGCCACTGGTTGAAGCAAGCCGGGCTGAAGACGGCTGAAATGCCAGAAACCGGTCCTCGGAAGCTTGTTTCCGGTCCAGGAAAGGCATGGCTTGGCAGTTCGGGCTGGACTGTTCCAATTAGGCACTCTGTGAGAAGTGTGTATAGAAATCAAGTAACTCATTACTTGGACCATCCCAAATCACAAAAAGGTTGTCAATATAATGGTCCAGAAACAGATGTGACTTGTCCATCTCTCATCCGTCCAAATGTGTTTCTCCTTTCACCAACCCATAAAAATGCAGGCATAACTGGGAGCATATTGTCTTAAAAAAGTGCCTGCAAGGGATTTTTTTTCAAAGTGTGAATCACAAATGACAGACTATCTGTACCAATCAATCAATCAATCAATCAATCATGCCATTTGTATAGCGCACTACTCACCCGGGAGGGTCTCAAGGCGCTTGGGGGGAGGGGTATGCTACTGCTCGAACAGCCAGGTCTGGAGTTGTTTCCTGAAGGCGAGATGGTCCTGGGTCAGCCGAAGGTGGCTGGGGAGGGAGTTCCAAGTCTTGGCAGCCAGGTAAGAGAAGGATCTTCCTCCGGCGGTGGCTCTTCGGATGCGTGGTACGGCTGCGAGGGCGAGGCTGGTGGACCGTAGCTGGCGGGTGGGCGTGTAGAAGGTCAGGCGGTCGTTGAGGTACTTGGGGCCCAGGTCGTGGAGAGACTTGTGTGCGTGGGTGAGGAGCCGGAACGTGATCCTCTTGTCGACGGGGAGCCAGTGCAGGTTCCTCAGGTGGTTGGAGATGTGGCTGCGTTGGGGGACATCCAGGATGAGTCGGGCGGAGGCGTTCTGGATGCGCTGGAGTCTTTTCTGTAGCTTGGCTGTGGTTCCGGCGTAGAGGGCGTTTCCGTAGTCCAGTCGGCTGGTGACGAGTGCCTGGGTGACAGTCTTCCTGGTCTCGGTCGGGATCCAGCGGAAGATCTTGCGAAGCATACGCAGGGTGTTGAAGCACGATGAGGAGACGGCGTTGACTTGTCTGGTCATCGAGTCATTCAGTTTCAGGCGGCTGTCCTTCATCCACTCGGCGACGTCTTTCATCCCTTCGTGTAGGCAGGTTCTGGCGGTGTCGGGGTCTCTGGTGAGGGAGAGGATCAGCTGGGTGTTGTCGGCGTAAGAGATGATGTTGAGAATGTGCTGGCGTGCGATGGCTGCGAGAGGTTTCATGTAGATGTTGAAGAGGGTGGGGCTGAGTGAAGATCCTTGCGGGACGCCGCAGATGACTTCAGTGGCCTCGGAGCGAAACGGGGGGAGGCGGACTCTTTGTGTTCTTCCGGCGAGGAACGAGATGATCCACTCCAGTGCCTTCTCTTGGATACCGATGTTGCTGAGGCGCTGGACTAGGGTGCGGTGGCAGACCGTGTCGAACGCAGCGGAGAGGTCCAGGAGGATCAGGGCCACTGTTTCCCCCTTGTCGAGCAGGGTCCGGATGTCGTCGGTGGCTGCGATGAGGGCGGTCTCGGTGCTGTGGTTGGCTCTGAAGCCGGACTGCGAGGGGTCGAGGGATCCGTTCGTCTCGAGGAAGGCGGTCAGCTGTCTGTTGACGATCTTCTCGATGACTTTAGCAGGAAAAGGGAGGAGCGAGATGGGGCAGAAGTTTTTGAGATCGGTGGGGTCCGCTGTAGGTTTCTTCAGGAGGGCGCTGACCTCGGCGTGCTTCCAGCTCTCCGGGAAGGTGGCAGTGTTGAAGGAGGCGTTGATGATGTTCCGGAGTTGGGGTGCGATGGTGGAGTCGGCCTTGTTGAAGACGTGGTGTGGGCAGGGGTCGGTCGGTGATCCGGAGTGGATGGTATCTACTTATATGTCTGTCTCAACTTAATTTGTATTTGTACCAATAGTTATCCAATTATTTGAGCAAATAACGATGACTTATAGGATATGTAAAAGAAAGCAACACGGGAACTTTGTAGTATTCACAAAAAGATTTTTATATAAATGCAAAAATTGAAATTGATAGGGTACATATATCAACCATGTGAATTAATCAGTACTCTTTACAAATGAACAAGGAAAATTTGGCTTGTTCCTATATCTCATCTGTATAACTCAACCCAAACCAAATACAAATAGGAGACAAATGACACTTATTTTTCTAAAATAAAGATCACTTGTATAATAAAAAGTAATTAGGAGATGGGTATGGTCGTCGATGTTTCGGTCTTGTATGATATTATTAATTTCGCAATTGTTATGATTTGTCCTGTCTCAGTGATCTTGGTGATCTGAAAACGTGCAAATCCTTTCGTCAGGGATGTACCGATACAGCTATGTCACGCGAGATCCGGATTCCGGATCTCGCGCGACATAGCTGTATCGGTACGTCCCTGCCGAAAGGATTTGCACGTTTTCAGGCAGACATGCCTGTAACATTAACATTTTAAAGTGGCCCGAGTAACGAAGGCCATTCAACTCATTCGTCCAAAAAGACCACTCATCATAACTGATTAATTCACATGGTTGATATATGTACCCTATCAATTTCAATTTTTGCATTTATATATAAAAAAAATTGTGAATACTACAAAGTTCCCGTGTTGCTTTCTTTTACATATCCTATAAGTAATCGATATTTGCTCAAATAATTGGATAACTATTGGTACAAATACAAATTAAGTTGAGACAGACATATAAGTAGATACAGATAGTCTGTCATTTGTGATTCACTCTTTGAAATAAAATCCCTTGCAGGCACTTTTTTAAGACAATATTATCTGCCCAAGCCTGCAAGGGTATATTTGGTTTCCCACCCCTCTCTTCTCATAACTGGGAGCAAACGGTACCACACATCATTAAACACAAAGAAATTATTGTCAAGGTAAAAAATAAGCATCTCCAGCAACTTCATGGAATGGTCAAATCTGTGCAAAGGTTTGTCTTTCCTTCGATTTTGTTAAATTGATTACGGGTCCTGGACCCCCCCATACTCATGCCAGCCCCGCGAGAGTGGAAGCAACTGGCGAACTTGCAGGAATGAAAATACACTCCCCCACCGCGCAACACCCCCCCCCCCCCCGCCCCCCCCCCCGCGAAGATGGCACAGTTCCAGTAGAGCTCCACTCTACCCTGGACCCGTGATCCTGTTTTGGTGTTTTCAATAACTGAACAGGCATTGACAAAGCTGATCGGTTTCGCCGTTGTGGTTTGTTGGCTTTGCCAATGGTATTTAGCCACACTACACAGCATCAACCAATGCTGTGCAGTGGCTAAAGTAACCCAAAAAAAAAAAAGAACTTATGACGCGGCAACCAGCATCATTTTGTAGGAAAGCACATCACACATGTACGCACTTACAAAATGGCGTAAGCCTCTTTTTTTTATTACCGATGCATGTTGGATCTGCAACTATAGAGGATAAAAGACACAAAATGTTAAAATAAAAAAAAGTGATTAACGTGAGCCGTGGCCTGTGGGCGGTAACAGAACAACAAAGGGGGGTGGGGGGGTGAACGGAAGCAACCGGGGGGGGGGGGGGGGGTCTGAAGCCCCACGGGTTAACATGGAAGCAATAAGGGGGAGGGGGCAGAGCAGAGGCAAAACAGGGAAGAGTGGGGGGGATGAACGTGAAAGTAAAATGGGGTTGGGGGATGGATACAAAAGCAACACAGAGAAGGGGCAAGTAACTCACAGCAATGCCGGGGGAGGGACGTGCATTAGGAAGACAACTCAAAAGCAAATACACTCTCCTTGAGGCCTCAATAGAGAGGATGTGGCGTAACATCCAGAGTTGCCGATTTTGGAACTAGGGAACCAAGTTTGAGTCTCGGCGCCAGCTCTCCCTGTGCCTAAAAAACCCAATGCAGAGCCATGCCTATCGGAAGACGTAAAATAAAATAATGGCAAAGCCCCAAAAACAACAAAAAACAAAATATGTTAAGGAAACAAAATGACAAATGCCGAAACATTTTATGGCAATCGTTGCTGAACTCCAGTCAGGTAAACCTGTACAGTAAGAAAAGCTTACATTTTGAAAACATGGGCAGAAACAAAATTTTAAAAAACAGTGCCCTTAAACAAACCGACAAGCACAAAAGGCCAAGCCTACATGTAATAGGGGCATGTTGCATGGGAGGGGTCGGCACACAAAAAGGCGGGACATATAACCAACATTGACCAAAGAGAAGCAAGCCTTTGCGAAGGACACGCAAAGCAACAAATTAAAAGCGATGGGCAAGTTGTAAGCCCACAGAGTAGATATAGCATGTCTCGAAGAGACAGCACATGCGCTGCCTAGGTGAGTCCTAAAAACCTAGGTGAGGAGGCAGAGGAGGACACCTGAAACTGACAATGAAGCCTTGATGTTACCACATAATAGTCAGGCGATAATGGAGGGGGGGCTATAAACTGTGGAATTGTTACGACAAAATCAGCTGAAGGCACCAGGTAGTGGGGGTGGGCTAGATACCCTAGTCCCTTCCACACAGGAAGTCCCTCTGCATGCTTATGGAGATCAGCAAGTGTTATGAATAGAGAAAGACAACTGTAGGTGCTCCTCCATACTAACTACCCATTTGCAAGGGTAAATTTATACGTTGATCAAATGTACCTATACGTCCAAATGACACCTAATCGTTGCACGATATAGGCACCAAGGGAGAGTCTGGGCTGGTCAACAGGCAGGGGAAACCAGCACTACATCATTATACAGGTGACACATATAAATAATAGGTGGCCTGTCTCTGATCACACCTGTATTAAGCCAGCCGACCCCATATCGATCCCTCAGTTGAGGACACTCACTTAGGGAGGAACTGTATCTCCCATTCTAAATTGAACTGCAGGCACAGAACCAAAAGAGTTAAAATGGGGGCAGGAACAAATCATGCCCGAAATTATTAGTAAAGTGGGTGTACAATTGTTTGGCTTGGATCTCTCTTTAATCTACCTCACCAGTAAATGCGAAGAGGGCTGACAACTTAAGAAAACATGGGAAGGGAGGACAGAGGCATCTAGGCTAGTGTTCTAACTTACGGTGTCACACTGTCCAAATCAGCTAGACAACTTCTCTTTACGGAAACTGTTATGGGGGGACCTTCTAAACACTTGGCTGAAGCAAAGGCCCCAGTGCAGGAGGCTACTTTAGAAACTACCCGAAGGAACTGGTGGTTTTAAGGATGACTGGGGCCACATTTGCAGAAAACACCACTAAACATCTTCTGATATACTCTCTATCAGCGCGGACATTACCTCTTTTCATGTACATTTACAGGAAACTGAAACCAGACTGGCTCAGGTCAAAAAGAAATTGACCAACTTGATTGACTGAGAGCTGGGCCACTAGTTTATGCAAAAAAGATCGAGGAGGTAAAAGACAGACACCATAGAGGCAAACTTAGCTTTTCTGGAATACTCAAAAACCTAGAAGGTAACAATATGATCACCTTTCTAACTCACTTCATTCCAGACATCACAAACATAACATTCAAACTTCCTTGGAGTTGACCGGCCCCTTACAATCACGTCCATACGCATGATGGGGAAAGAAGGGCCATGTCATGTAATCGCCTTCTCATGAACACCGTGACAGCTCCACTTCAGACTTTTCTATTTCAATCATTTTGTTCATTCAAACTCTAGTATTTAATTATTCGCCTTTTCCACCTCTTCTATTTCTTTCATAGAAAGTGTGAAGTTTTAGACGTGTAGAAAGTCTAGAAAAGCCTGCACCATATGGATCTGCCATCTATCGCTATGATAATAGAGTTGAGACATTTACCACCATGATAGTTTATGCAGGTCGTAACACGGTTTTCAAAATAAAACCTAGGATAAGATAACATTTGCAATCAGATACTATAAAATCCAGGTATTGAACCATAGGCAGAGAGAGACTTCGAGCCAGGGCTATCGAGGTAGAGGTCACGCCGGTATACATCATTAGCCTCAGTTGGATGGGACAGTGGCAAAAAGTGGCCTTCAGCCAGTCCCTGTTTATGTTCCAGCCTCATACAAGCTGCTGAGCTGCAATAACTTGCTATTCCATAACGAAAACACTGGTATGCTGTGCAAACTATCTTAAAAACTCGAGAACTGATTTGCTGTTTACTTCTTTAGCTAAAGCTAGCATAGTGCTTAGAAATCGCATGAGGAGGTTATTCTATTTTTATAAAGCATGAACTAGACCCGAGGGTATCAGAGAAAGACCTACCTTGTATGCTGCTCCACCAGGTTGACGCCACAGACCTCTGCTTTCTGCTTGGGGGCACACAGCATCTCTCCTGCTCATTCTCCTCCTGCGAGGACTGCCACACTTCCCAGAAGCCCTACCACTAGGAAGCGCTTACAGGAAGGGGAGACACCCGGTCTTGCTTTAATGGCTTTGAGGGCATACACAACGCGGGACATGCGCGGGCGGCGCCCGGGCCAAGGGCGGGCCCGTTTGAGACCGGGCCCCGCCTCTAACTTCAGCGGTCCTGCAGGTCTGTTTGAAATCCATCTTATGAAGTATTTTTTGGGATACTAACATTTTGGGGTTTCTTGTGTTTGCTACACTTAGCTTGAGATGAATACTCGCGAAGGAAAGAGTAGATTTGCACCTTCGGGGGGAAGCGTCGCAGGGACTCTGGACCAATTTTTAATTAGGGCCAGTTCTGTTCTTGCACATGAGATCGCTCTGACCGAGCGTCGTCTATAATAGATGTTTTACAAACTAAACGCTCATCATTGGGCGCCCTGACATCTGCGAGTACGCCTGAACGCTGCTTGGTCACAGGCTCTGACTTTTGTGGCTTAGTCGGCGTTAATCAGTCTTCACATGCCTTGCTGGATTTATCGGCAATAGTGGAGGCCCCAAATACTGCCCCTGCTGATGATTTGGCCGGTGAAGGTACATCTGCTGGCACCCTAACATGTGCTGCTACAAGGACTGTGCCCAAATCCAAACCTCAAACTAAGGAACCTACAATAACTATGCCGGAGCCAACCATAAAGAGGGGAGGGGCCACAAAGGCAGAAAAGTGCCAAAGTGCAGAAGACCAACAAGAACGGCGGACAGTGATTATGACATCTCCTCTGACCGCAGAACTTTACAGAGCATACATATCAACATTTACAAACAGTCCATAAGGGAAATGAACAAACAAAAAGTACACCTGGTGATAATATATAAACAATGGTGGGATAAAATAGATGGGTGATATAGTCCAGAGGTAGCTATGGTAGATTAGTTCAAAAGTTGGGGGAATTTGCAGTTATTTTCACAAGTAGAGTTATTCAGTTTCAGTATTTTTCTGAAGTTTAGGAATGATTGATTGTGACGTAGATCCTGTGGCAGGGCATTACAAATTCTAGGTGCATTCCCAGAGAAGGAATGGGTGAATGAATATTCTTTCTCAAATTTGGGCGGAATTAGGAGTACATTTTTTGAGCTTCGCAATGTCCTTTTTTGTCCCCCTTTTGATAGTTTGTTTGCGAGGTAGGTTGGGTTTTCCGTGTAGAGTGCTTTGTGGGTTATACACGCCAGTTTTAATACACTTCTTGCTTCAATTGGTAGCCAGCTGAGTTTCTGAAGTGTGGGAATGATGTGTTCATAGAGGCTTTCTCCAGAGCGAAGTATGGCTGTTGTATTGTGTGTAGAGTTCATGGGACTAAGGTGCTTTTTGGGATGCCAGTGACCGTTGTCTCACGGTCTTTAGGTCTTCAGGGGGAATGAAGGGTTTGATTTTTTTCTTTTTAGATATTTCAGTATGTAGAAGGCACTTATTGCTGAGGAATTAATGTGATCTTTCATGCTCTGGTTTTTGTCAAGTGCAATCCCTAGAGCTCTGACAGAGTTTGAGATAGAGAGCTTACAGTTTAGGGCCGTTAGGTTATCAAGCCAGTTTTGATGAGGATAGGACTTTCTTTTTGGTTGGATGAGGAGGAGTTCGGTTTTGATGGGGTTGAGTTTTAATGTGTGCTTGTCAGCCAGGATTGTTCTGTGGGGAAAGTGTTGTTATGGTGCTGGATGTCTTTGGGTGATTAGATCTCCATAACCGTGTTAGCAGTTTTTCTTGCTGATCATTGGCAGTTTCATTGCATTGCTTTTTATATTCTGTGCTGCAATTCATATTTTATGCACTAGGTTAGGATTTTAAAATAAACATTTTAAAATACACGTTCTGTTTCTTTGTGCTGTCTCGTGTTATTCATGAAGGAAAGAGGGCATGAGTTACCCATCAAAAAACATATCAGCCCGCTTTCTACGACACACACACACTCAAGATCATCATGGAAGCGAAGAAACGCAGACCCATTCTCTATAAAGACTTATGAATTTATATCTTATAGGCCTTCTCGCAAGAAACAGTTCAAAAGCATAAAAGATTGCATAGAAGAGACCTTGCCTGAAAAAACTAGGAATTTGACCCGGCTAGCTGAATTCCAAGATAATGCTAATCACTTATGTAAACAAGACTATGGAACATGAGGACTCAGGCCAACTGTAAAACTTTATGGATTTGCTGGGTACTACTGGTATAGACATTGTCCAAAGGCAAGAAACACTGGACTGGCTCCCCAACCTGCCAGAATATGACATGCTCGGAACCACCAACAGAAGAAATTAAATGGCTGGAAGAAGTAACAAGATAATGGTTTACTGGTATTAAATCTAAGCATGAGACTAAGCCTCTCTCGACCATAGACAAATTAATATCACAGTTAAAGCCCACAAGTCCTCCTACACAGCAATATACCTTGGCAGCCATCTTGTACAAAGGATCACACTGCAAGAGGCGCAAATAAACTCTATCTGTTGAACTTATTACAAACGCAATAAACATTTAAAAAATTCTGAAAATGGCATAGGTATGTTCTATTACACAAAGGCCATCAGAGAACAATCACCATATGTTTTTCGCAAAAAAGAGCACCAAGGAATAAACTAACGAACAAAAGCAGAGTAGACATTATACATTCTTTTGAGGGCCTGAATCCAAGGGTACTAAAAACAAGTCTTCCAACAAAGGAAGTACTGAGATGGGGTTCCTTTAAGCTGGAACTGTTTTATGAAACAACCGTTTCATCATCACTTGTAGACTTATCAATGAAGTGTCCCCGGGAGCTCTTACCAACATTCTGACATGGCACCATTGCCCAACTACTCTCACAACATTTCCCCTGATTTTCAGGCTGCATACTAGGTCACAAAGTGTTAACAGACCTTTCCTCACAATATGCTTTGACCTTGCAAATTTCGGTAATGTTCTCAATGCGACTAAGAGCTGCCCCGGATTTTTCCAACCTTGTGTTGGCTTTGCACTTTTCAGATGCCCATTTCCCAAATGCACCAAACAGCTTTATCCCACATCTCGTCTGCGACACCAAGTACTTCAAATACAATCCACAAGCTCCTGATTAAATCTTTAAACTATGCTGTTGCATTTGGGCTGGGAAAATTGAGTTGAAGCAGCTAAAGAGAAACCACATGGCTTGTGGCAGAATTAATAAGTGATATGCTGACCTGTAATCCAACCTGGTGAACCACTTTGCTTGACCACTACGTGATAAATACTCTCTTGGGAAGGGGAAAATCCTCAACTAACAAGGTTTCATTAATTTGCCTAAGATATTCACAGACAGGCAACTCACTAGATTTCTTATGTGCCAACATGAGGTGAGATAACCATAATGTAGCATCAACAGCCTTGGTCACTCCCCTTTAATTAGCATTTGGTCTTTGAAGAGCTTCACGTCCACTAAGTGGCACATCCAAAACTTGAGCTTAAGTGGTACACAATCATTTTTATTCAATGGTGCCCGAAGAAATACTGTACACACTTTTGAATATCTCACACCATGTCTCCACTTTATTATTCTCTGCTACTAGCACTAGCACTTTCTCAGCCCGTTTTTAAGATCACCTTATAATCTGCTTGGTGACACTGCCTCAAAACATTCAACCCCTTTTTATCCACATAAGCTCTGCCTCCCATGACGCAATCCTTAAAGGATATATTAGCCCAAAATAACCAGTTGTGTTAGTTCTGCTACCCGCAAAAGCTACTATAGTAACATCTGATGGTGATAAAATCGTGTGCTTTGAATAATGCTCATTATCTTCGCCCCAGAATCTATCAATTAATCACCAGGGAACTTATTTATTAGTACTTGAGTGTGGGAAATCAGTACATTTACTGGAAGTCTCCAACACTCAAGTGTGCTTGATATCCACAACCAAAATAATTTCTTCCAATTTGTTTACAGATGCTTCCTAAGTATTGTCACACACTCTCATGATCTTCCTCAACATACCTCTGCACACCTTGCTGAAGTGTCTCATTTTTTCCCACATCTGTACACACCATACCGCCCAAACCTCAGGGTAATTCCAGTAACTAGATATGGGTGAAAGTGAACTACATTTGAAGCAGATGACTGCCGAGCACATTACTGCCTGGAAAATGTGCTGGGGATCAAATACTGCAACCTATTCTTGAGCTGAATGAAATGCTCTGACTGAATATATCGGATAACATGTGCAGTTTCAGAGTGTGCCCTCATTTGTTAACGGTCTAGCGCTTATAAGGACATGGTGTGGAGGAGACACCAATATAAGCACGGCTCTTAAATTAATCATTTTGCAGTTGTTTAGAAACTGTTTGGGCCCTTTTAATGCTGAATGTGATGCAAGACCTATATCGATGGTAGAATTGTTGGATGGCAATAGCTGCTTTTGAGCATTTTTTTTAAACATCTTGCAACAAACTAATAACTTATCAATCATGAATTGAAAGCCTCTAAATTGCAATTCTTAGAAAACAGTTTAAGTGCTGTAACAAAGCCCTCACTGGTTCACTGGCCCCTTGTAAAAAAAAAAAATTGTATTGCAGTAGACTACCAAGCTCTATTCCCTTTCAAAATACTTGCTTGAATAGGTATTTCAAACACCTCTATAAAGCTCCTCTAATCAAACGTGATCCTTCCTACTTCTAAATGCCAGCGATGTGCGACGGACCCCTCAGACTTCTTTCACACGATCTGGTCTTGCACTTTTCTCACCAGATACTGGTCAGCAATAATGACAGAACATAGCGATATACTAGGTCGGACAGTCCCCTTGCCCTTCTCCTAGGGGTAATGGAGGGTTTGGATGGCTCCTGAGCCGATATACTGTTCCTAGGGGTGGCCACCATGGTGGCTAAAAGAGACATTGCAGCTGCCTGAAAAGACCCTGCCTCCACATCCATCTCAAAATGGCGGAAAGAAGTGGACTGGTGTGCCATACAAGAGAAACCAGTGTACGAGGCAAGAGGTTGTCCTGCCAAATATAGGCGCATATGGGACAAATGGCTGGGTTTGGTGAACTGAAGATATGCGGGCGAAAATGGGTAACCTGAGTATGCATTATGTGATTAATTTGACCATGTGAACGTTGGGTGGTAATAATGATAAGAAATAATAATAATGAGCTTATAAAGCTCATGGTTACACTGAACTACTGTGTCCCCGCGCTGCGGCCCTTAACCTCATCTTGTGTGGTACCCTCAGAGTCTTGTTAGCAGGAGCCCCTTATGTTCGAAAAAGCCAAGTCTTTAGCTTTTTCTAGAGAAATAAATAACGATGTTATATGCCACTGTGTAGCATTGTTGTGTATTATTGTCTGAAAACCAATCATATGGATTTAAAAAAAGAATACGTATACATATATATATATATATATCTCAAACTTGAGCTTGAAAAACAAAGCGTGCCGCCAAATTGGAACTGATCTATGTCCAACCATAGTGAAGAAGTCAAGTGTCGGGCAAATCCTGAAATACAGACATAAAACTGAATGCACAGTTCACTCACCCAGAGGTACTACTGAACTCTATCAGCTACATGTATTCGAAACACATCCAACATTATGACATTCTGAAAAATACATAGGTATGTTCTGTGATGCAAAGGCCACCACAGAAAATTTCCGTCACCATACTACTTTTCAGAATTTTGGCTGAAGGTACAATTACTGGTTAAAGTTTCTTTACAGGCTCCAGTTTTAGGACCGTAGAAGTAATGAAAGGAAAATGTTTAAAATTGTAAAACATGTAACAAAGAAAACAGTTATTTTACAGTAACTTCATACTTGAGTATTTAGACATGGGTAAGGAGAAAAGTACAATTTTAAAGTATCTTTACCATGTGTATGTTTTTTTTTAATTTACAGGTAAGATGGTGAAGTTTCTGTTTCACATTCATTTAATAGAAAGTAAGAAATGAATTAAAAAAATTAAAAGTAGAAGAATTATTTCTTATAATTTCATTTCTCGAAGTACAAAGTTATACGCCATATAAAACTATGTTGGGATTTTAATAAACTTTACAGCAAGACTGTTTTACTAGGAAAGCATTAGGGCAACAACAGGCCTACAGGCAATGAATGGAAGTTTCACAGACTCACAAAAATTCACTACATAAGAAAATAAAATTTCTATTGCATAAAGGCATATGATAACTAATTGTGGGAGACTTTAGGAGTTGTGGCATAAGAGAGATAACAATCAACAGGAGTGCTCGCTGGTATGGAATTATGTAAGGTTAGTTATTAAGTAAAAAACTAGCTTTAAAGCAAAAGAGACTTGTTCAAGAGTAAGAAGACTTACAGTTTGGCTACTTTGCTTCGGTGACATGGGCGTGGGGGTAAGAGATTTGGCTGATTACTTCTGGATAAGGTGTTCGCTGACTTGGTGCTCAGTGCCCAGGCCCTGTGAAGAAAATATTGCTTTAGTTTTAGAGAGGTATGGCTGGATTTATTCCCAGACTTAATATTCAACAGTATCAGAGATACTTTACTGCAACTAAACTTTATGACACAAAGACCATCAGTTTCAGCAACAGTGTAAGTGTGATAATCAGCACCAACAAGCATTATCCTCTCCCACAGCCAAAGGTAGTACTTGGAATGTTGGTGATAAGGGGGTAAGGAAAATAGACTGCACCGTGCTTATCAGATATTGTAATGTGTACTGCTCTGGCTGATATAACTCTCGCTCCACTGGAGAAAAATAGGCAAAAGGCGGCATAAATTCCTTTTCACATGCTATGCAGCTGAGACAGGTTTTCAAGAGGTGACAGCAGGTATTCCGTTGGATATGGTTCATTTGATTTATAGTGAGATTCTGCCTGCTCTAGAGGACCCCGTTTGCACCTGATCAAATCAAACCTCGCTATGTCCAAGCAGGCCATAGGATGTGCCAAACATCTTCTCAACCCCCTAGGAAAGAAGATTTTGGCACTGGGCCGAGCTCTCAACTGCAGTAAGGAGATATCCAAATCATTTGATATGGAATCTCTGTCTATACTTGAACCAGATGTTGAACTTCGTCTCGGACTTTAATAATGCACAACTATGATCACAATGTATTCTCTTCTCATATGTCTTACAAAGAATATTTTTTTTAAAACATGGCTTCCATTCCTGGGAGAACCCTCACCTATGACCCATTAAATAATACCCTGTTTACTGTACTCTTCAGCTCTTGCTCTAAAACGCCAAGAAAACAGAAAAAGATGACTAGAACTCTGAGGGAGGCACAGAATTCTATATTGCTTATTTTAGAGCTTAGGGTAAAACACACCAAATAGAGCTACTGAATGTATAACATGAAACAAACCCCCCCCCCAAAAGATAGGGAACAGGGCCACAGCAGCTGCCTTTGACATTGACAGTCCAGCCTCTGAAAATCCCGACCACATTAGTGAATAAAATATAACTTGACGTTAATTGATAATGAAGTTCTGATTACTAAGATAGAGCCAGAGAACTGGAGGAAAAGCAACATAACATGCCAATCAAACAAGCAGCCGAAATGACTCTGGTAGGAAGTTCTTACTCCAACAAGATGAAAAAATATCAAACTGCATAGCACTTTATTACGACAACTCCAAACATAACTTGTGTAAAATTATCAGAACAAAACCCCCCATCATGCAGAGACATCAGTACTTTGTTGGAGTTAGGGACCAACTTTTCTTCAAAATGAGAAAAGTATGGGGTCATAAGCAATACTAATCTCCTACTTACAGGATTGCATATAGATTCAAACATTCTGCAGCAATGTCATTTGTCAAGTGTTCACTGTGTGCCATCGAATTCAAGATGCAGTCGTGGATGTCTGTTAAACCCTCCAAAAAACGTTTTCCTTTTTTCTCCAAGGTTCAAGAAGTCCTTCAATCAATCAACTCGGACTTATAAGACGCGACTATTCATCCGCGAGTGTATCCAGATGCTAGCTCCTTGCTGGGATCAGTTGAAGAGCCAGGTCTTGAGTCCCTTTCTGAATTCCAGGAGAGAAAAAGATGTTCGGAGGTGAATGGAGAAGGTTAATCCAGGACTTGGCGGCAAGGTAGAGGAAGGAAAGCCCTTCACTGTAGCTCCGGCCGATGTGGGGAGTATGAGCAAGGGCATCAGAGCGCAAGTGTCGGAAGAAGTTCAGGCGACAGTTGATGTATGCTCGACCTTGGTTGTGTTTGGGCTAGTAGGCATGTATCATCATCTTGAATTGGAATCTTTTCTGGTTGGGGAACCAGTGGAGGGCCCTGAGGTGGGGGGCGATGTGGATCTGGTTGGTGAGGTCGAGTTTGAGTCTGGCAGCTGAGTTTTGAATCATCTGGAGTCTACTCATGAGTTTTCTGGATAGAGAGCGTTGGTGTAGTCCAGCCGTTTGGTGACTAAGGTTTGAGTGACAGTTCTCCTAGTGATGATGGGGTGCCATCTGAAGATCTTTCAGCGCAAGTGGAGGGTGTGGAAGCTGAGTTTGCTATCCAGAATGATGCTAAGGTTGAGGGTGTGGTCTGTCAGCATGGGTCCGAATTCGGAAGGCCACTAGATGACGTTCCACAGGTGGGTATTGTTCCCAAAAATCAGCACTTCCGTCTTGTCTGTGTTGAACTCTGGCAGTGGTTCTTAGTCCAGTCGGCGACACATGTCATGCAGTTGTGGAAGCTGGCCCTAGTGGTGGAGGGGTCTTCTGGGAGCGAGAGGATATCTGGGTGTCGTTTGGTAGGATATGATGTTGATGCCATGGGTTCTGAAAATGTTTGCCTGGGGCATCATGTAAGTGGTGAATAGAGTGACCTTAAGGGACGCCACAGATGGTGCTCTTAGGATCCGAAGTGAAGGGCGGTAGACGGATTCTCTGGGTTCCACCGGTGAGGAAGGATGAGATCCACTTGAGGCCATCTCCCTAGATCCTGATGTGCTGAAGTCTCCTGATGAGGGTGTGGTGGGATATGGTGTCAAATGCTGCTGTGAGGTCGAGGAGGACCACGGTTGCAGCTTCCCTATGGCCAAGGAGGGTCCTGATGTTGATGGTGGCAGCAATCAGGGTGGTCTTGGTGATGTAGTTGGAGCGAAAGCCGGATTGGGAGGTGCCTTTCAGGTAGTTTCTCTCAGGTGTTGGGTTAGTTAGCAGTTGATGGCCTTCTAGAGAACTTTAGCAGGGAAGGAAAGCAGAGAGATGGGCATGGAAGTTCTTCAGTTTGCTGGGGTCATCAAGGGTTTCTTCAGTAGGGGTCTGATCTCTGCGTATTACCAGCGGTGGATAAAGGTAACCCTCAAAGTGCTCTTAAGTCACTGAATACTGTCCTACATGCAGCGTCCAGGCTTGTGCCATCTACCAAAAAATTTAACATCACACCTATCCTTGCTAATTTTCAATGGCTTTTTGTCAACTCCAGAATAAAGTTCAAGATGGGCTGTGTTGTCTACAAAGCTGTCAACCTCAGCTACCTGCCCCATCTTGCCACCATGCTTGAAGAGTCAGGTGAATCCAAAGAAGCAAGAATAATCTACTTGAGTCACCCTCCTTCAAAATGTTCAATACCCAGCAACCTTCCCAGGTGTTGTCTAGATTTTGTGGAACTCGTTACCCGTGGACTTAAGAATTAATCCCACTAAGAAGTCCTTCTGCAAGCACCTGAAAACTCATCACTTTGGACTATATTTGTCAGTCTAAGGAAAAAAGTCTACCATTTGATTCTGTTTCTCCTTCTGTCTGTCCAGCCAGCTCCTCGTACTATTGATTATAGCTCTTAATTTAAATCAATCCTGTGGCAAACACCATTTTGCTGTTTCTCTTTTTTACAAATTCATGTAGGCCTTACATCACTGTTGTTCTGCGTAAAGCTGTATCTCCGGCTCATCCATACACCAACCATCTCTTTCCAAGGCGAGTTTTATTTAAAGGGTAGGGGTACAAAGATCCTGCTGTACTGAAAACATCTACCATTCAAAGACTGCATGCTTCTCCCAGCCTGGGGATAAGAATTGCTCCACAGATCTAGCAAATGCAAGCACTCAGGACAATGAAGCACTGAGGATACAGAGGTGGCATACTACAACCCATTAAAAATCAAGAACAAGCAGCCTTGTAGAACCAAACAGAAGCTCAGTATTTCTGCGAGGCCAGTGAGAGGGATAGGAGAGTGCTCTGCAACCAAATTCAAAATAGCTTGAGTAATACTGCATTTACCTATACAGCTGTACTTGTGACTTCCATGTTGTAAACATTGTAAAGGTGAGATATTTGTCTCATAATTATTCCTAAAGTGATTTCCAGGTATGTCTCATATATATAGCACGTCTTGATTCTTCTTATGTTTGCGTTATATATCATTTTAATTCTGGATGATAATGCTACAGTAATTTGCAAGCTCTGAATGTAGCACGTCGGTGTTGGATTTAACAAACTACCTTTAGCAATCAGTGCTAAATATCGGTCGTGCAGTATTTTTAGATTTGATAAAGTGATAATAAATTATGATCTTAAACGATAACTTTAATTATGCAGAGAATTAAATGAGTTTATGTAATTTTGGAAGCTGTGCTGCAGTCTACACACAGAAGTGCCGTTGTCTCTAAAGACAATTAGTGCATTGACTCGAGGTAGTATAAACTGGGCCTATAAGTGAAATCAACACCGGTTTTGATTTTGATTGGCAAGTCCATATTTATATTATTGAATAGTCACCTGGATTTCAACTCGTTTATCAGTTTTTAGCTAGAAACAGCGGACTACCATCAAACTTTTCTTTATAAACCTGTTCGAAGATCAATGGAAGAAAAAGGAACAGGCACTGGAAAAGCCAATAGGTCTCATCAATGCAAAAGCCATTAGCTTTGCCAATGCGTTTTAGCTGTGTTGTACAGCAGCATGGCTAAAAGTTAGTAAAAAATTATTATGAGGCAGCCAGAGTGGGCCACATCAAACTGTTTTTTTACTGGCAGGAGGAAGAGGCAAGCAACAACAGGGGAGTGGGTTGGGGCAAGCAACGAAGAGGAGAGAGGCAGGGGGAAGGGGTTGAGAAACAATGCAGGAGCGGAGGTTGATGTGGCAAGCAACAATGATAGGGCAACAACTAGTGGGAGAAGGGAAGAAAGATGGGAAGGAGAAGGACTGCAAGCATATTCACACTTTTGGAGTCCTAGACTTAAAAGAAAAAAGTGGGGAATGGAAGCAGTAGTTGGGCCATGCTTCAAAAGAGGGACGAACAAATGAAGAGGAAGTAAAGCTGGCAAGGACTAACCAAAGAGAAGCATTGAAATAAGAGTGACAATAAAACCGACCAATGGTGAGCATGGGCAAAAATGTCTACAAAGAAACGGCATATGCTCTTTCTCAAGCAAGACCTAAAAAGGCTGGCAAACCACGCTGCATCTATAACAATCTTTTTCAAGAGTTACTATTCCCCCCAGTCCCCTATTAGCTGTGGTGGGTGCCTCCTTTTTATCTGATATCTATAACAATCAGCAATCCCGTGTGTCAAGATTTGTGCCTTGGCATGGGTGTCAGATTTCTGCACATACTCAGTAGGTCATCAGGAGAAACAATGATGCACCATGCCTGTTATCTTGATCAAGAGAAAACCCTATATAAAACAGTTACAGTTTAAATAAAGAAATCCTATATAAAATACGTGTAATACCAGAAGAACAAGAGGAGACCGCTGTAAATGCTGGTTGTATGATATTACACACCCCATCTTCAATAGAGGCAATGGAAACATAGTTTATTCATGGCGCATTCACACTTCCATCTTGATGCTTATGTGCACATGTTGTAAGGTAGCGAATAACCTACTGCACATGGGCTTATTACACGTGAATGATCGCTGCAAAAAATACAGGAAACTACTAAAATATCGTACTCAGGGGTTGAACACGTGATCTGCGGGGTGCATGGAATGCTCTTCACAAGGCACATTAACCGTTTAAAATGTTTCCTTCGTCCATCTGATTACACACATAACTCTGTAGCAAGTACATTAACCACCCTAGCTATATGTTCAGTATTTTATCATGCAGATCGCTGAGCAGTGTCTTACACTAATTAAGTCATCTTGGCAGCAGATGCATTCGGGCTAGGGAAACAAATGATTAGATACTTCAGGGCGTAATGATCCGATTATGGTGCTACCGAGAAGCGCCCCAACCTCTCCTTTAAAAGTATTGCGGCGCTGCTCACAAGTGCTGGTACTTTCCCTTTTAAAGAAGTGGAGATAGCCAGTATCTGAACATTTAAAGCACTGCCTTCAAAAGAAAGGCAAAATCTACGACAGCACCAAGCGAAATGTAAAAAAAAATATATATCACCCTCTTTGGTCAAATATTATGGAAACAGTCTCCTAAAACATGATGAATTTTTCTCATGTGCCACCAAGCTAGCTCATCTCTACATACCAAGCTTCGCAATTTATATGGGAAACAAACAACGACGGCCTTACCTTCCGCCATAGGCTCTTAGAAATACGAATGATTATGCTGCGCTTCCTACTTCAGCCAACTTCAATAAATGAAGACTAGCGGAAGGTAATTGAAACTAGCTAGGTTTTCAGTTAGTGACATGCCAAAGAGGCGGTGCTAGGAAGAGCTTCGGGCTGTGCTTCCCCGTAAATCGTACGATTGGTTGGGGAAAAGTGGCCCGCCCAGATGTAAAAAGCCCCGCCCATCCCGGAACGAATTCGCACCAACAGCAACATCGGAAACAACCGTCCAGCTGCACCGGAAGGCTTTGCTGAAGCGGCGCGTGAGCCGGCGCTCCAGGGGTGTTTACCGGTGTACCCGGTTGGGTATTTACAAGCACCACTCAGTGCTGGTTATTGTGGAAAGCTGATAGGAGTGCATTAACAGCATTATGGTTCTTAAATTGAACTTTATACGACATCATCGGTATTCGTTGTCAACATGGCCTTTCTGTTTTTGTTAAATTATCAGTCGGGCTATTTAGGGTAGCTGCAAAACATTTTAAACAGTTTTTTCGTACATTTAATGTTTAAAGTGTTAGGAGATCGTCGAATACACTGTTCTTCGTTGTATGAATATCATTATTGGTAGTATTCAAATATTCACAATTAACACCCTCACCCCAGCTGTGCGAGCATCTCGTGACCCTCCCGCAATTTGCGACTCTGAAAATGACATGTACAACAGTGTCAGTGCCACTGTTAGCGATTCTCCGTGGGGTTGCAAATTGCATGCCTCATCAATATTCATGAGGCACTCGTAATTTGCGACCCCATTGAGAATGGCTGGCCTCCTAGGTATGGTGGCCTGCTGGTTTTGGGAACATTATTGGTTGACACGAGCAGACACAAGCGTGATTCTTTGCCCCAGCTCGTGACTGACTCGCGTCATGTTAAGAATGTTATGTTTTAAGAGATGTGGAATCTTGCTGGGATTGTTGTGATGGGAGGTTGATTATTACTGACTGGATTTCATTACGAGCAGACAAGTGATTAAACCCCGTTGCTCTTTTCTACGTTGCCGTGTCCTTCCTTTCCTGACCTCTGGACTTCCAACACTGGCGACGAGGATGGGATTAGTTTCACCGCAATCTTAATTTTTAAGGAATTCATTTTAATGATAACTTTTTTTTTTTTAATGGCTCGTCTCGGATCACTAAACGAGTGAGGACCCCTTTATCTGTGGAGATCATCGTACGTGAGGATTTCTCATTTCTTTGTATGGATTGCCTTCTCTATTATTTTTTTTTATTATTTAAAGAGAGGAAATCTTACTGCATCTTTTGACTGGCCAGGAGTTCTAACTATTTTGTCAAATCTTCTTGGAACTCCGAATGAGTCACAAATTTGCTAGCATTCGCAACAAGAATTTGCAATTCTATTAAGGACACGGAGGCGAGGATTATGCTTCTCAATCTTTATTGAAGCTCACAGCAGCCAATGAAAATGCTTGCTTTTCATTCTTTAAACGTTAAACAACTACACATCCCATCATGAATAGCACATAGGCACGCCCCCTTAGTCCATAAGAGGCCTCTGTCTGCCGCCATCTTCCTCTTTCTTTAAGGCGAACAGCTCCAACAACAACTTGGATAACTTGGTAACTCCTCCAACGTGGAAGAACATAAACTTTTCAGGCGTAATATCCAGGCAGTCGTCGACGTTCAGTCGTTTTTCTTATCTGAACCTGCAATAAAGGATATGAGACCGTAACCACCATAACCACTGGGTGGGCAAGCATTTATACATAACATGCCGGGTGGGATAATCCTCGCCTCCGTGTCCTTAATAGAATTGCAAATTCTTGTCGCGAATGCTAGCAAATTTGTGATTCTATTGCAGGACTGGAGGCTTCAGATTATGCTTGTTTAACGCTTATTAAAAACAACAGAGGTAATATCCCCCACCGGCTTATAATAATACGTTTAGAAGGTCGATTCTGATGACCAATCTGCGCTACGCATGATATCTTGTATACTGGAACCCAACCTAAATGACTTTGACGCCATGGCTCCTCTGACTGAATGAGCACCAAAAATGGTGATATCCACACCAGCTTCCTTCATGACATAACGAAGCCATCTGGTAATGGTGGCAGCTGCCACCGCTTTAAAAGGCTTTTGTATGGCAATCAATAATTGAGAACAGCCCTGCGGCCTATTAGCCGCTGTACATTCCTCATAAGTTTTCAAACATTTAACAACACATAACTTGTCATTCTTTTGAAAAGCATTATATGAAATATGACGAGATAATGTCTTGGTGCGTCCTGAAATGGAAAAAGAAACTCCTTCAGGAGTAAATACTCTACCTGTAATCTCCAGCGCCCGCACGTCCGACGACCTCCTGCATGCCGAGAGGCAGAGTAACATGGCTAGCTTAGCTGACAACTGCTTCCTGGATAAAAGAGAGTTTACCGGCCATTTGTTAAATAACTCTAAAACCAAAGACACATCCCACAACCCGGTGTATTTGGGCTTTGGTGGGTTAGCCACCCTAATTCCTTTAAGCAATTTGCACACCACAGGGTGCATGCCTATCGGTTTTCCATCCAGCTGAGCATGGCCTGCTGATATGGCTGACCTAAAATTATTGACCGATCTATAAGCCAAACCCTCGGAAGCCTTATCCGATAAGAAATTCAGCACGTGGGGTAAGTCTGCCCCCACGGGATCCAGATGTCGTTCCATGCACCAATCCACCCACTTCTTCCAGGCCGAGGAGTATCTTTTCCGCGTGGATGGTGCCCAGGCCTGCTTGATGAAAGCGCAAGTCCTGTTTGAAACGCCTGGCAACTGCCACTGTTCCCTGAAAGCCTCCAAGCCATCAGCTGAAGTCTGCCTTCCATTATCAAGGGATGCTGTTCCTGATGAGGGCCCAGCAATAGCGTCTCCGATTCCGGGAGGAGTCTGGGACGATCGCAACTCCACTGCATTAGTTTGGGGAACCATGATTGTGACGTCCACCATGGGGTCACCATGACTACTTCCGCCCGTTGCTTGATCACTTGAGACATCGCTCTGGGGATCAGCATGAAGGGGGGGAAAGCATACTGCATCCCCTCCGACCAATCCTGGAGAAATGCATCCGTTGCTTGCGCCACCGGATCCGGTCTCCAGGTGAAGAACCGGGGTACCTGATACGTTAGTCTGGATGCAAATAAGTCCGTCCTGAACGGACCCCAAATTCTCTGCAGCCATTGGAACACCTTCGGGAGCAACTTCCAGTCGCTGTAGGCCCTGAGGTATCTCGAGTTCCAGTCCGCCACCTGATTGGACTGACCCGGTAGATATTCCGCAATTATCGGTATCTGATTCTCTAGACAGTAATGCCAGAAGTCCTTGGCTATTTGTACAAGCATCGACGACCTCGTGCCGCCCAACTTGTTGATGTATCTCACTGCTGACACATTGTCCAAGCGCAGGAGGATACAACAAGATGTCTGCCTCGGGGACAACGTCCGCACCGCGAACGAACCCGCAAGCAGTTCTAAACAATTTATGTGAAGCGAAAGCTCCTCCGGGGACCATCTGCCACCTGTGGAGATATTTCCGCAACGAGCTCCCCAGCCCCAACGGCTGGCGTCTGACTCTATTGTTATTTCTGGGAGAGAGCCGAAGATAGCTCGGCCGTTCCAGGCATCTACGTGTCCCAGCCACCATTGCAGTTCGGTTCGCACCTCTTCTGTGAGAGGGATACTGTCCGAGTACGACAGTCCCTTCTGCAGATGTCTGATCTTTAATTGTTGCAGGGCCCTGTAGTGCAGAGGGCCCGGGAATATCGCTTGTACTGATGACGCCAATATCCCTACCACTCTGGCAATCGCCCTGAGTGAAACTGTCTGACTGTTCAGCAGTCGCCTGATTTCCTTCTTCAGGTCCTTCAGCTTGTCCTTCGGGAGGCATAGCTGCGCTGTCATGGAGTCGATCGTGAAACCCAGGAAGTCTATCACTTGAGTGGGTACCATGACCGATTTCCTGGTGTTGAGTACGAAGCCCAGGTTTTGAAGCAACGTTGTCGCCAGCGTGAGATGTCGCAAGAGGGTCTGTTGACACTGATCCACTATCAGGACGTCGTCCAGATAGATTATGAGGCGTATACCCCTTTCTCGGAGGTATGCCACCACTGGCTTCATCCCCTTGGTGAAGCACCAAGGAGCCGAGGAGAGCCCGAAAGGCAGAACCAAATATTCGTACCATCGGTCTTTCCACCTGAATTGGAGGTATCTGCGATGCGGGGGAAAAATTGGAACGGAGAGATAAGCGTCCTTCAGGTCCAGCCGGACCATCCAGTCTCCTACCTGAAGTAGATCTTTCAAAAGATGGATGCCCTCCATCTTGAAGTGATTGTATGTGAGAAACTGGTTGAAATCCCTGAGGTTCAGAACCAGTCTGTTTCCGCCTCCCTTCTTCTGTATAACAAAAATATTGCTGCAGAAACCGCAAGGACCCTGATGTACGGGTGCTATCGCGTGTTTCTGCAGCAACTCGGCGACCTCTTCGTCTATAAAACTGAGATCTTGTTGGGAAAAATGGAGACCTGCAGGAAGTACTGATTGAACAGGACGAGAATAAAACTCCAAGTGAAAACCTTGAACTGTTTGTAACACCCAGGCGTCCTGTGTAAGCTCCCGCCACTGCGCCAGGCAGTGTTGTGTCCGTCCCCCCAATGGAAGAAGATAAACATTTGCTACTCTCACCTGAGTTCTGCTGGTGTTTGAAGTTCCCCCTGTTGGTATTCGATTGATAACGGCTCCTGTTGAACCTCCTACGGGAGGGGTAGAAGGTCCCACCACGGGTGGAATCGTACTCGTTTCTGCCCCTGCCGAAGTCGCCTCTTTGGGAGCCTTGTGGACTTCCACGGCCTGACGAGCGACCCCCGCCTCGTCCGGCCCTGTTAAAAACTCCCTGGCTGAGAGCTCTCTTAATGCCTGACTGCGCTTTGTCGAGCGCCGTAAAAGTCCCCACGTATTTGGAGACGTCCTTAACAAACTTGTCCCCGAACAATTGACCCGCTGCTAGGGGTCCTGGCTCAGCATCCGCTAGCTCGGTCAAATTACTATCCATTTTCATGAGTAGTGATTTTCTCCTCTCCGATGAAATGGCACAGTTCACGTTGCCCAGCAAGCAGATGGCTCGCTGGGTCCAACCGGCCAGCACGTCCGGGTCCACAGGAGAGGAAGCCTCTTTGGCCGCTAGAGCCATCTCCAGAATTTTTGCCAAAGGCCCGATTGCGTCCAACATTTTGTCTTGGCATCCTGACCATGCCCTATCCAAACCTCGTTTGGGGTCCTTCGTCAATTTCTTCAGGAAGGTCAAGAGACTTGCGTCAATCTCCGGTGTCTCCGCTACCTTGTCCGGGATGTCAGAGCGAGGGCATTCGGACTTAAGACGGTTCCTCACCTCCCTGGGGAAGCTCCGTCTAAGGTTGTTGTGGATATATGCTGCTACCGCCGGAGGTGGCACCCAGTCCTGTGACCTGGGGTGCATGATTTCAGTCGTATCGAAGGTGAATGGTGTATTGAATTTGAATGTAAAACATTTGTAAAGCGCATCATATACCCTGCGGTTTCTTGGCGCTGTATAGACAAAGTTTCGGCAAAAACGGAATTGTGGCAGACTGGCCCTGAAGTAACATAAGCAAGATTTACAGGGAAAATGCTTGTTTAAACAAAAAAGTTTTAAGATCTTTGCGGAAAGAAAGATAGTGGGAGGCGAAACGTAAATGATCGGGGAGGGAGTTCCAAAAAGTGGGAGCCAGAGTTGAAAAATTGGCACCTCCCCACTTCTTTCGTTTGAAGCGTGGAATTTGGAGGAGAGATTTGGACGAAGAACGGAGCTCTCTGGCAGGAGCGTATTCATTGATCAGGGAGGAAATAAAGGCAGGAGCAGACCCCTGGCGAGCCTGGAAGATCATGCAACCAGTTTTAAAAAGGGAACGCTCCTTGACAGGGAGCCAATGAAGCTCTCTAAGGAGGGGTGTGGAGTGATGAGAGCGCGAAAGACCATACACCAATCGTGCCGCTTGGTTCTGAACCAGCTGGAGCTTCCGCAGGCTGTACGCAGGGATGCCGTTGTAGAGGGCGTTGGCGTAGTCCAGCCGCGAAATCACCAGAGCGGACATGATCAGCTTAAGTGCCAGAGGGGAAAAGAAACTGGAGACAGTGCGAATGGTACGGAGAGTGAGAAAACAAGAGGAGACGACTGAACTGATTTGTGAGTGTAAGGTGAGTTGGTTATTCACCCTAACACCTAGAGTTTTGACAGTGGAGGAAGGAGTGGGGGGAGGACCAAGCGAGGGGGGGCAAAAAGAAGAGTTCCAGGGACTGGAGGAACCACCTGTGAGAACCAACTCGGTTTTGTCCGGGTTCAGTTTGAGGTGGTTGTGGTTCATCCAGTCCCTGATGAAAATCATGATAGATTGGAAATTAGAAATAGAGTGGGGAGAAGAGGAGAGGTTGAAAATGAGCTGGAGATCATCCGCATAGTTATATACGGTGACCTCCAGCTGCTGGAGGGCGAAGATTAAAGGAGAAATATATAGATTGAAAAGTAAAGGAGAAAGTTCACCTGAGCAATAGCTGCTTGCGCCATCGTCGCTTTCTTTGGCGGAGGATGCTCCTCAGAGGTATCCGTGTCTGTGCCTGTGGAAGTGTCCGTGTCAGTGTCAGTGTCCGTATCTGCATGGACCTTACGTTTTGCCTTGGCCTTGCCGCCGGAATAAGAATGTTCCGCCGTGTTCGGTAAGGTAGCTAGGACCTGTGCATGGGGCCAAGTGGCAGTGTCAACGGCAGGTTGACCAGAACTGGATGCAACAGCTTTTTTCTTTTGTGGCTTGTCAAAGCCATGTCTCTTGGCGAAGCCCTCCAATTGTTTTCTAATAGGTCGAAGGGCTGTCGCTAGAGCTTGCTGCACTGTCTGCGGGACTGTAGTCTCCATAGCCCTATTGACCGAAGACTGGACAGAGGCATCCAAAGTGTTGACCAAATTGTCCTCCAGGACAGCTTCCTGCCGTCCATCATGCACCTCCTCCTCAGCATACTCTTCATTGTATTGCTCCCACTCTGCCATTGCAGGGTTGGCTTATCCCAATACACTTCAGTGAAGATAGCAACCAAAGCTCGTTTGAACACTGTCCAGCCACAAGGAGGGTCAAGGGGGGGGGTCAGCCCTGATAGCACACTTAAGTCACAGTATTTCAACCCCCTCAGCAAAGTTGTAGTCACAGGGGTCAGAGACCCAGGCCACACAAAGATACAACGAGCGTGTGCACACTCAACCACTGGCCAAATATATTTTACAACCTTTCCAGGCGTTTCCAAAGAGCAGAGGGGCCAACGGTATGTGAATGCTAAATCCGCTATGTAAATCAGTCAGGGATTCGCGCCGCGAAGTGCAGCCCAAACACGACTGAAATCCTACTAAAAAGTAGCCCAATTTCAGCGCGTTTAGGCACACGCCGCGGCCGAGAGCCACCCGGACCCTACACGCGTCATCGGCCTACTAGGGATGCCGTATGCGCATGCGCGAGACGCGCTTAACGGGGAACAGCCGGGACAACAAAGAAGGCTCAAAGTGTTGCTACGCGGTGCCCGTCTGCCCCCGGTCAGCGACTGCTGTTACCTCGCGCCGGAAGGCGCACCAAATGCCACAGAGGAAATGAAATTCATTCGCTAGGCGCCGAGACGCTAGCGCTCGTGCACCACACCCCCCGATATGCTGATTAACCCTTCAAACAGGTAATAAAGATGAACAATCCTAAGCCCATTAAATATCTTTGTCTAATCAGTCCAATTTAACTAAATAACATTTAGCATAAGTAATTCTCAAGTAACAATTGCCAACAGCAGAGGGAGGAAACAACGTGCACTTAACTCTTGCTGTGAGCAGCAAAGAAAGAGGAAGATGGCGGCAGGCAGAGGCCTCTTATGGACTAAGGGGGCGTGCCTATGTGCTATTCATGATGGGATGTGTAGTTGTTTAACGTTTAAAGAATGAAAAGCAAGCATTTTCATTGGCTGCTGTGACCTTCAATAAAGATTGAGAAGCATAATCTGAAGCCTCCGGTCCTCCAATAGAATCAGCCTTTGCAGCAGCAACTCCATCTGACGCACGCTACGTTAATTAGCGTCATCACGCAGCGGATCACAGCGTGAGCGCCATTTTGGTTGTTATTGTATCTTAGCAACACTGCTTCTTCTACCGGAGCTTGTACTAGAGTGGCAGCATCAGAATTTCGACGCATCAAGGATTTTGTGGTAATTACTACATCCATCGGTAACACGCACACCGTGTGCCACACACACACATATATATATATATATATATATATATATACAATGCTTTTTTAATATATATATATTATTGTATTACAATAATATTTTCTTTTTCTTTTTTTTTTCTTTACTTTCTGTCTTATTTTATTATTAAATTAGCCATTGTTATTGCTTAGCCTGCCATGTCAGGTATTGTGCCTCTTCCTTCATTTCTATCGTCACCAGGTGATCCTCCCATGTCCTGGGAGATCTGGAAACCTGTTTTTCTAGCCTATGTCGAGGTTTTGGAGGGTGAGGAATGTGAACCTGAGAGAAAACTTTCTCTGTTAAAACATTGTTTAGGTGGTATTGCCTTGAAAGAATTTAAAACCTTACCTGCACTTCTTAATCCAGGTAATCTTAATGCATATGAGTATGCATCCTTGCAACTTGATTTGCGGTATGGTAAAAAGAAGAACATTGTGACGGAAAGAGTTATTTTTTATTCACGGAAACACCGAGCAGATGAACCTGTGGAAGACTTTGTATCAACCCTCAGGTCATTAGCTGTCACATGATTTTGAGCTCATTTAATATGAACAGGTTCTTAGAGACCACATCTTAATGAGGACAAATAACAAGAAAGTTCAAGAACGTCTTTGGACTACTTCTGATATGTCATTGAATAATGCCATTGATATAGCCAAATCCATGGAACACTCCGAAAAATTTGTGAAAGAAATTAGAGGGAATGATAAAAATTATGTTTTTAATGTTTGTAAGGAGTCTGATATACTAAGGAAAAGTTTTCACAGAGAAACGACAATTCATCTAAAATTGATGGCAAATTCAGAAGTTCCAAATATGAGAAAAATAATTCTCAACTACTTTGCTACAGATGTGGAAGCGACGGACATCTAGCTAACTGTAAAAACTGTCCTGCAATAGGGAGAACTTGCTCAAAATATAACAAGAAGGGTCATTTTGGGAAATTTTGTAGATCATTTCCTAGAAGAGTGAATTATATTCATGACATATGTGATAATGATAGTCCATATGATGAGAATGAGTGCGAAGTTAACACTGTTATTAACATTTGTGAGGGTGGAGAATGTACTAAATTTCCCTCGTGTTTTATTACTGTTGATAACATTGATCTAGAATTTCTTGTAGATTCCTGTGCATGGTACACCATTATTTCTTTAAGCGTTTTTCAGGACAAGTGGCCTAAGAAAATACTTTCACTACCTGATGTATCTCCTGGAGGTTATACAGTACACAAGATTGATCTAGTTGTTTTTTTTATGCCAATTTACAATTTTCTGGCCGTCTTTTGGGAAAATCTATGTAGCAAGATCAGGGCAATCACTGTTAGGGTGGCTGCATCAACAACAATTAGGAATTAAACTTGATCCCAGAGCTGACCCCCCCCCAGTCTATGTTGTTGAGTCCCAAGATTTTTTCAACAAAGAGAATACCCACTTTGTGAATAATTTAAGGAAATCATTTCCAAAGGTTTTTAGTGGGGCCCTAGGACGGTATCAAGGTTTTGAACATGTCATCAAATTACATGACAACGTTGTTCCTGTTCGTCATAAAGTGAGGAACGTGCCTCTCACATACAGGAACAAATTGAAAGATATGCTTAAAGACGTACGCAAAAAAAATATCATAGAACCTATTGAGTCATCTCCTTGGGGTTCTCCATCGTTATTTCTATTAAGTCTTCAGGTGAGCTTAGGTTGTGTGTGGACTTTTGCAGTGTGAATAATGCCATTTGGGTAGATGCCCACCCCTTACCCAATCTTCATGAGATGGTTTCCACTCTAGCGGGTGCACAGGTATTTTCTTGTATTGATTTGGCTAGGGCATACTGTTGGAACCGGGGCTGCCGGCCCACTTAGGGTAGCATGACACTAGCTAAAAGGCTAACAGCTTGACTCATCAAGCCAAAATCGGCTCGCAAAGGGTCAGATTCTGAGAATCTGGCCCTTTGCGAGCGCTATTTTTGCATTTGGGATTCATCATCCCAAATGCAAAAATCGCAATTCTAGAAATTGCTAAATTGCGAATAATTGCATTTAAGGAATCTCAGTTTGAGATTCCTTAAATGCAATTCATGAACCATTTTAAAATTGCGAATTCGCAATCTGGGGCCGCTATTTACAGCGAAGTCTAACTACGTGGTAAATAGCGAAAACTTAGAAAAATGCACTTTAGTGCATTTTTCTAAGTTGTATGTTACACACACACATGTCCTTTGGACATGTGTGTGCGCAACACCAGTGTACATTACCATTTCAGGGGTGCTACAGGGTGTCCTTTGGACACCGTGGCACCCTTGAAATCGCTTCCTTATTTGCGATTCGCTAATTGTTAATCGCAAATAAGGAATGACTCCCCATTCATTCCTATGGGCCTTTAGGCCCATAGGATTTCACGTCCGTTTGGACGATGAATTATTTTGAAAAATCTGGTGCGCTGAGCACAGGAGCCGTGCACATAGCTTGCTTTAAAGTGTCAAAAGCTTGTGGGCAAGCATCGGTCCAGATTACCTGTCGAGGGTGTTTTTTGGAGGTAAGCTCAGTCAAGGGAGCCACAATGGTACCATACCCCTTGACAAAGCGGCGGTAATAGCCGGTGAGGCCCAGGAAAGCTCGGACCTCAGTCTGCGTCTTGGGGAGTTCCCAGGCCATGATGGTTTCAATCTTGGCCTGGAGGGGCTGCACCTTACCCCGACCCACCAAGTGTCCTAGGTACACTACGACCCCTGCCCGATCTGGTACTTGATCGTTAGGCCTGCCCGCTGCAAGGCTTGGAGACCTTCCCGAAGGTGACACAGGTGGTCCTCCCAGCTGCTGCTGAAGACAGCTATGTCATCAAGGTAGGCAGCAGAAAAGGCCTCCAAACCGGAGAGGACCTGATTCACCAACCGCTGGAAGGTAGCAGGGGCATTCTTGAGCCCAAAGGGCATCACTCGAAACTGGTAGTGTCCTTCAGGGGTGGAGAAGGCAGACCTCTCCTTTGGCCCATCTGTCAGGAAAATTTGCCAGTACCCTGACGTGAGGTCAAAGGTACTCGGGTATTGGGCAGCTCCCAGCCGGTCAATGAGCTCATCCGCCCTTGGGATGGGATGAGCCTCAGTCTTCGTCACTGAGTTCAGTCCCCTGTAATCCACACAGCACCTGAGTTCCGGTGTGGTACCCGGTGGAGCAGCTTTTGTTACCAGTACCACCGGACTGTACCACTGGACTGGACATGGGGCTGTCGGATGGTTCAATCACTCCCAGCTCCAGCATCTTGGTGACCTCACTATGGATGCTGGCCTTCACCTTATCCGACAGCCGGTAGGACTTGGATTTCACAGGTGGACTGTCCCCTGTGTCCACATCGTGGGTACACAGGTGGGTCCTTACCGGGATAAGGGAGAACAGCGAGGAGTACTGCTCCAAGATTTGGCGGCAGTCCTTCTGCTGCTCGGGAGTCAGGGATGGTGAAAGGATCACCCCTTCCACTGAACCATCCTTCTCCTGGGATGCAAATAGGCCAGGGAGAGGCTCGCTTTCCTCTTCCTCTGCCCCATCAGTCACCATCATCAAAGTGACCTCGGACCTCTCAGGTGGGGCTTGAGGCGGTTGACATGGAGCACCCGATGAGGCTGCCTGGGGGTCTTAAGATCCACCTCATAGGTGACCTTGCCCTTCTTTTCAACCACTTCAAAGGGGCCTGTCTAGTGATCCTGGAGGGCACTAAGCTCTCCAGGATCCATGACCCACACCTTCTGTCCAGGCTCCAACTCCACGGGGTGAGCATTGTTGTCGTACCACTCTTTCAAGACTGCCTGGCTGGCTTCAAGGTTGTCAGAAGCTTGCTTCCACAACTTAGCCATTTGGCTACGGAAGGCCAGCATGTAACTCACCACATCCTGGGGAAGCCTCCTGGGAGTCTTTTCCCTGTCATCTTTCAACAGGCTAAGAGGTCCTCTAACAGGGTGCCCATACAGAAGCTAAAAGGGGCTGAAGCCCACCCCCTTCTGTGGCACTTCCCTGTATGAGAACAACAAACAGGGTAGGAGGATGTCCCATTTCCTCCGCAGGCTCTCAGGCAGACTTCTGATCATGCCCTTCAGGGTTTTGTTAAACCTTTCCACCAGACAGTTGGTCTGGGGGTGGTAAGGGGTGGAGAACCTGTAAGTGACTCCACATTCCTTCCACATAGCCTGCATGTATGCCGACATGAAGTTAGCCCCCCTGTCGGACACAACTTCCTTGGGGAAACCCACTCGGGTAAAAATCCCCATCAGGGCCCAGGGATAGCCTCTGAGGGATAGCCTCTGGGTACCGGGTGGCATGATCCACCAGTACCAGGATAAACCTGTGACCGGCTGAAGTGGGTGGATCCAATGGCCCAACAATGTCGATGCCCACCCTTTCAAAGGGGGTACTAACGACCGGTAGTGGTTCCAGGGGAGCCTTCAGCTTAACCCCTGTTTTTCTACTGGCTTGACATGACACACAAGTCCTACAAAAAGTGTCGGACGCAACCCATATCTGAGGCCAATAGAAATGTGGAACAAGCCGGGCAAAAGTCTTGTCCTGGCCCAGGTGTCCTGCCAAAGGAATTTCGTGAGCCAATTCCAAAAGAAAGGCTCGGTAACGCTGGGGAACTACTAAGGCCCGGGACGAGCCGTGCACCGGAGCCTTAGGTTCACTGTAGAGGAGGCCATCCTCCCAGTAGATGTGAAAGTTCCCGGAAGTATTACCTGCTGCCTGGGCTTCGGCCTGTCGCCTCAGACCCTCAAGGGTAGGGCACTCCTTCTGCCCTCAACAGAACTCCTCCCTGTTAGACCCTCACTCCACCTGCCACTCCGCAGGGATAGGTAAGTCCTCCAGGGAGACAACATCCCCCTCCGTGGACTCCAGGACTGCCACCTCAGGTGCTCCATTCATCTCACGGGGAGAGGACACCGAGGCAGGTTTTCCCCGTCCCCGGATCTTCCCCTTGTTGGCAGCTGGCTGTGCCTTTGTTCCAGGCTCCAACCCTTGTGAACTCCCCCTTCGTGCAGTCGCGGACCGCGTGCTTGCACAGGTCCAATCAGGTGATCCCAGCATTTCCGTATGTGTCTGGAACTCTACCTCTTTCCAAGCATTGTGCTCTAGGTCATTTCCCAACAGACAGTCGACTGGCACAGCAGGGCTCACCGCAACTCGTAGAAAGCCCGCGACACCTCCCCACTCAAAGGGAACTTCAGCCACAGGATAGTGACTACTCTGCCATCAGCCATCACAACTGGGTGGAGTACGTTAGGAATCACCTGCTCTGAGGACACCAGCTGTTTTCTTACTATGGTCATACTGGCACTTGTGTCCCTCAGATCCTCCCCCCTCTGGCCGTCGATGGTGACCCATTGCCTATACTTGGTAGTATTTGGGGGCACATGGATCTTAGGAACCATCTCACTGTCTCCCAGGGACACTAGGGTCAGCCCTGCCCACTCACCCCCCTTATCTAGGGGCAGCTCCTCCCCAAGCACTACACTCGCCACCCTTGGGGTTTTTCCTCCAGTGGGAGGGTGCGCTCTCTTTGGACACTTGGGATCTCCTTTATAGTGTCCAACTTCACTGCATTTGTAGCACCGGACAATTCTGGGCTGCTGGCTACGGTCAGGATAAGTGGGTTTTTGGTGGCCAGATTTGGCTGGGGAACCTGACTCCTTCCCCTGGGAGCTATTTTGGGGGCCTCTGTAGAACTCCTTCTTTTTATCTCCCCCTCTTTCTTCTGGGAAGAACCCTGACCAGCTTTCTGGGAGTCTCCCCAGATCCCTTAGAAGACACCATGGTACTAGACCAGGTGTCCGCCTCCTCTGCAAGCTTCCTAGGGTTAGTCAGCTTGCTGTCCACCAGGTGCTGGCGCAGCTCCGGAAAACATTTCTCGAGGAGGTGCTCCTTTAGAAACAGATTGTACAACCCCTCGTAATCAGTAACCTCACTGCCCTGCACCCAGCCCTCTAATGCCTTTCTAGCGTAGTCCAAAAAATCCACCCAGTTTTGCGTGGGGAGCTTGTGACTATTCCGGAATTTCTGCCGGTATTTTTCAGGGGTCAGCCCAAACTTCCTGACTAAGGCAATCTTCATTGTGGGGTAATTGGTCTGTTCCTCCTTTCTAAAGCTAGAAGGGCATCCCTCCCCACCGGAGGCATGTACTTATACATGCCACCCCCCCAGTGACTTTCAGGAACCCCATGGGCTCTCAACGAGACCTCATAGGCAGCTAACCACTTGCCAATGTCGTCGCCTACGCTAAAACTAGTGACTACATCCTTGGGTAGGTAGAGTCTGGGCTCCCTGGTAACTGCTTTAGGTATGCTGCCACCAATGGGATTACTGGGGGTCCCTATCTGCAGGGCTTTAAGATCCAGTTCTCTTAAAGTAAGTTAATGGATGAACCTCCTCTCCTCCCGCTCTTTTTCTAATCGTGCTAGCTCCAATTTTAGTTGTCTCTTCTCCCTCCTGTCCGCTAATTCTACTGAGGACAGGCTCCTCCCAGACACACTACTGCCCGCCCTAGAAGGTGTCCCAGGCCCCGGTACCAGGTTACCGCCTTCAGTTTGGTACCATAGGTCTAATTCTTTGGTGGTGTTAGGTTCCATTCCTTCCTCATCCCTCCCCCCATCCGGGTGAGCTGCTACCCATGCTCTCAAGCTGGTTTGAAGTTCTGCCTTCTTCGCTTAAAGAACACCCCTTTTTCCTGGCAAAATTCTTTAAGCTGTGTCACTGTGTTGTAATTCAGCAGCAATTAGGTTAAGCATTGGCAGAAGACATCCTGAATTTAGAGATTATCTTGTCCGTTTTATGGAATACATTTTGTATTGCTGGCAGCCATCTTGTCTGCCATGTGCTCTGTCCTACCTTCCTGTCAACTGCTCTTGAAATCTGCCCAGAGACGAGATATATTTAGCCTTTCCTGTACTGCACATGCTCAGTTGAGCTTGCAGCTGTTGTCAATTTATATCTGTCAGGATGTGTTTACTAGAAACTGGACACTGTTGGCTCCTCCTACTTGTCGACCCTGCATTTTCTGTATGACCTTATATGTACCTAAAACCAGCACTCTGTGCTTGTACCGCCCTCTTTTGAGCCCCTGTGTAGGTATAAAAGGACCATGCTCCTTCCATTCAGTGTGCTACTTCATACATTACCGAAGGGTGCTGTGTGAATATAGTACCACCTCTTGAGGTTAATAAACTCTGTTTTTTCTATTCCAGTTTCTGTGCCAACTTCTTCCTATTGGTCTGAGGACTCTGTGCAAAGAAGGGAGAACCCCTAGCACTGGTAGGCCTTGCTGAGGCCCACCACATCAAATTGGCGCATCCAACGTGGGGCTCATCGGCGACTCGGATGCCCGAAGGACTGGTCGCGACGAAGGATTGGAATCTCGCTTTGGAAGTGATCACTGCCAGAGGAGACCCGGGTCTTGTCATCCACGGCGTTTTTCCTTTCTTTCTGATCTGACCATCCAGGTGGCGCCGGTCCTAGACTGAGATCTCTTCTGTTGATTCGCCGTGCAGTGACCATTTGGTCGATTTGAGAACTTGGCAGTTGAAACCTGGACACCATTTGATTGGTAAGAGCCGTTCTGCGGCACTTGCTGTTTGACACCTTTGATTGGTAAGGGGTAGTTTAGTAACACTTACTGCGGCTTTGTCTGTAAGATTTGTTTGATAATTATATATGCATTGCAATTCATATAGGCAGGGAATGAGGAGAATTTTCTCTATTTGAATAGATTTGAACGGCACATCGTACTAAAGGTACCTTAAGTGCTACTTGGATATAATACTGCATATTCTGTACTATTTTTGGCATGCCTGTTTTTAGCACACTTCATATGTAATGTAATGTAAAAATTATTTGTAAAGCGCGGCATACACCGGACGGTTTCTTGGCTCTGTTCACTTTATTCGGTGAGAGGCAGAAGGGGAGGAGAGGAGAGCTTATATGTAAGTGCTGCGGAAGAGGTGAGTTTTTAAAAGAGACCTAAAGTGAGAGTAGGAAGGAGAGAGTCTCAATTTCAGCGGAAGAGAGTTCCAGAATGAGGGGGCCAAAAAGGAGAATCTGAGACCTCCGTGTTTTTTGCGCCTAAATCGAGGTGTCTGTAGGAGCGCATGGTGAGAGGAACGGAGGTGCCTGGAGGGAGCGTAAGGGTGCAGAAGACAGGAGATGAAGGAGGGACCGATGCCGGCCAAGGATTTGTAAGTCAGGCAGCCTAATTTAAATTTGCAACGCTCCAAAACAGGGAGCCAGTGGAGGGCTTTGAGGAGAGGGCGAACGTGGTGATGTTTTGGTTGTGTTGCTTTTGTAGCGGTACCAGTTTTAGAGTTGATGAATCCCAACCGGCCCCCCCGGAGGGGACGCCTAATAGGGACATGTATATTAAGTATGGTATTTCTTCCATAATGTACAGCACGTTATGGAATAAATATACTTGTAAAGATCCTGAGTTGCGTTGGCCTGTGCACGGGTCATTTGATTTGCGAAAGATTCAGTATGTGGAGCAACGAAAGTTTAAGCGAAAGGCTAGGCAAGACATGTTTGACTGTGTGAGAATGTGGGAGAAAGAAGTGCGTGAGCGAATGAAGCGTAAGCAAGCCTTGATTGAAAAAGAACAAAGAAAGACTATACATGCGAAAGCATTGGAAATGAAAAACCAAGAAATTAAAGAGAGAGAAGATAGGGAGCGCCACTTACAGGTAACTGGCCAATACGCTGTTAGGCAACCCCTTTATCCTATCCTTAATAAACCTCAAGATGATTTTTTGTTATTAGATCGTTCGCCACCTCCGTATATTTTCCTTTTCGCTCCTCATGAGTCAGATGAGGACTCTTCTTCAGACCAGGACAAAGCTAGAGAAACTCGCTCAATGTTATCTGCTGAGCGTGCATCTGAGGTTAGATCAGCTGCGCGTAAAGCCGTTCGTAGTGCTGCCACTGCTTCTGAACTTTTAGATAGCATAAAAGGTTGGCTGGAAAGGGAGCAAATATATTTTACCGATATATTTGCCGCAGAGGTTATTAAACGGTTTAGAAAATATTCGGTACAAATGGAGCCCGATGATGTAGCAGCTGATTGTAAAAAACTACGTGAAGGTCTTTTTGTCTTCTCCCAGGTGGCTGACACAATCAAACGCTTGGTTAAACTGCGTGTTGAAGCAGCCCGTTTGCGAGAGGAGAAAAAGGCAGCAGGCGCAGCTGCACAAACATCCCACGTCAGCCTGGCACGAACTTCTACTCCTGAAACAGATAAGAATGTTGTAATTCATGTGAAAAACAATGTGGGAAGCCGCGCCTTTATATGTTCCTCCTAAGGGAACTGGTACAAATGATGATAAGACTTCTGTAGATGCTAAAGGGTATTTTATTTATAATTGGGTTTACACTCCTTGGAATAGAGCAGATGTCATGGCCCTTAAAAATGCATTGCCTGATCCGTGAAAGAATCCAGCAGCCTTTTATGAGGAAGTTGAGGGTGCCATTAGCTCTTGTACTATGACTTGCCAGATATTGATTTGTTTTTCGGATTAATATTACCCCCTGATATGTGGAGAACTGTGCGTAAAGTTGATGATCGTGCAACTTTTGGGGCGTTATGGACAGACTTAAAACAAATGGATGTAAAACAGGAGCCTGCACAGAAACCGTGTAAATTAATATTAGATCTCCCTGCTGCTATATTAGTTAAATTAAAGACGATCATTCCCCCTAAAAAGATAGATTGGACTGTGTTAGCGTCGTGTAAGCAGAAGGCAGATGAATCAGTTTCAGATTTCTTTACACTTTTTTTGGAGGCATTCCACGATTTTAGTGGCCAGTCATTGACAGATGACACGGGTAGGCATCTGTTTGTAGATAAATACATCGACAACCTTTTGCCAGGAATAGCTAGTCGCCTAAAGGCCAGTGAGAGTTCATGGACTACCTCTTCTCCGGTTTCTCTTTTAACCATGGCTCAGTATTATGAGCGACAAGAATTAGAAGCTAAAAATAATGAGGATAAAAAGTCTAAAGAGTTAAAAACAAAGGTTATGTTGTCTCAAGCTTATGGCCCGCCTTCTAGAGGTAATGATAGAGGTGGATGTGGATCTTATGGTTCGTCCTTCCCTTCCTATACTCGTTCGAATTTGTCTGTTGACCAGTGTGCGTACTGCAAGAAATTTGGACATTGGATTTCTGATTGTCCAGTGCTGCGTGCTCAGCAGTGTCCACGTGGTTGGGGACAGATGAGAAGTCGTTCAGGATATTCAGGGCCCAGAGGAAGCACGAATGATCGTGCTAGGTTTGATGCTAATACACGTGGGCAGGATGGGTTTAACACTTTTGATAGACGGAACCAATACCAATACCAAATGTCCGACTATGTGCCGTCTGATTTTCAAGATTCTGCTTATGCATAGGATTGCCTAGGATGGGGTAAGGAATCAGTTGAAGTTCCAGTAGATCAGAAGGGTCCCTATGTTACAACACATGTTTTGGGTTCTACTGATCAGTTTCTTGTTGATACAGGAGCTACTCGTAGCGCCTTGTCTAAACAATTGGTTCCAAGGGCTCCCCTGTCTGGCTTAACCATTACATCGATAGGCTTCGATGGAACACCTTCCCAAAGCCCATTATCACAACCACTTGCATTCCATGTTGATAAGTTCACTGCTCCATGTCCATTTTTGCTTTCTCCAAACACACCAGACAATATTGTGGGTCTTGACATGCTCAAATATTTCAGGGACACGATACGATGTTCTCCGGAAGGCATACGGGTTATTTTGAATGACAACCCTGTGACTGAGAGATCTTGTATTGTTAAAGAGGACATTGCATTAGCTTCACTCCCTAGTACTTTGTAGGCTACTTCAGACACGGATGTAGGGCAAATGGTTATTCCACCAGTGCATATTAGTGTCAAGGAGGGTGCTTCATTGCCGAGACTGCCCCAGTATAAAATTTCTAAAGAAGGAGAAGCAGCACTTACACGCATTGTTCACGACTTAATTAAAGTGGGGGTTGTGGAAGTAGTTTCTTACAATGTTTGCAATAGTCGGATTCTTCTCATTTTGGAAAAATATACTGACACTAGGATTTACAGATTTATCATTGACTTGAGAGAAGTAAACAAGATTGTAGTACCACAGTACCCTGTGGTTTCTGACATAACGACACTACTTACTTTGGTTCCTCCAACAGCAACTACATTCTCTGTTATAGACTTGAAGAACGCTTTCTTTTCGATCCCTATTCATCCTGAAAGCCGATATTTGTTCGGTTTCACTTTGAATAACCGATCGCATAGATTTTGTAGATTTCCTCAAGGCTATACTGAGAGTCCTAGTATTTACAGTCAAGCATTGAAGAGACAACTTGATTCCTTTACTTTGTCTGAAGGAGTGGCTCTCATACAATATGTCGATGACATCTTGTTGGCAGCTGATACGCCTGAGCAGTGTGAGAAATATACTTTGTCTTTACTTTCTTTCCTTGCTACACACAACTATAAAGTGTCACAGAAGAAATTGCAATATTGTAGACCGAAGGTGACCAATTTAGAACACCTTCTGTCTAAGGAGGGCCGTGCACTGACACCAGATCGCATTCAAGCAATTTTAGACACACCAGTACCTTCCACACAGAAATATGTCCGTGCATTCATTGGTTTGACTTTGTTTTGTAGGCAATGGATATTAGGGTTTTCACACATTGTTAAACCCCTGCTAGCGCTTTTGACTAAAAACACTCCGATTCCCCTTCCATGGACAGATGAATGCCAAAATGCTTTTCGTCATTTAAGACAAGCTGTTTGCTCTGCACCAGTGTTAGGCACACCAGATTACACGAAAGCTTTTATACTCTATGTACATGAGAAAGATGGATGTGCATTGTCAGTTTTAGTACAGACACACGGGGACAAACAGCGTCCTTGCTCATACTTTTCTGCAGTTCTTGATCTTGTTGCTCATGCATTGCCTGGGTGCTTCCGTTCAGTTGCAGCAACAGCTGTGTCCATACGTCAGAGTGAAGGGATAGTTTTGTCACACAAACTGTTGGTGCTAGTACCCCATGCAGTAGATGCCCTTTTAAATCAGACTAAGACACAACACTTAACTAGTGCTCGCTTGACAGAATATGAATTGACACTGTTAGCACCTCATATTACCTTGAAGAGGTGCGCAACACTGAAGCCAGCCACTTTGTTGCCATATCCTGCGACTCAGTCCCAGTCAAAGGAACGTCACGATTGTATATTCCTTACTGAGGAAAAGACAAAGGGTCGCATTGATTTACAAGATACGCCCCTTCCAGATGTAGATGGGGAACTGTGGGTTGATGGGTCCTGTCTAAAGTTACCTGATGGCACGACTTCAGCTGCTTATGCAATTAGAACGCTTGAGACAGTAGTGGAAACAGCTCGCATACCTCAGAAGTCGGCTCAAGCAGCTGAACTAATAGCTTTGACACGAGCGTGTGAACTTAGCACTGACTTGTGTGTGAACATCTACACGGATAGCCGCTATGCTTTTGGAGTGGTCCATGATTTTGGCCTACTCTGGAAGGAAAGAGGCTTTCTTACATCCCACGGGATGCAGATAATGCACGGAGAATTAGTACATAATCTCTTGACTGCACTTACATACCCAAAGAAAGTTGCTATTATGAAGTGTAGTGCACACAAGAAAATCATTGACAAAATAGGACAAGGCAATGCCTTTGCAGATCGCGTAGCTTGTGAAACTGCGATGCAGCGAAGCACTACATCCATGTACGTAGTGAAATCACAAGCTGAGCGTTGGCATGATGCTAGAGAGGAAGTATTGGACATACAGAGATCTGCCTCTGTGGAAGAACTTGAGCAATGGTCTAAAGAAGGAATGTTAGACGATGAGGGCTGTTGGCGTAACAAAGAAATTAATAAGTGGAAATTGCCAGCAGCCTATTTACAACCTATAGTTCAAATGGCACATGGGCTGGCACATGTTGGAGCTCTAGCAATAACTAAATTGCTTACACGAGTTTGGGAGCATCCTGCAATTGCCAGCACAGCTAAAAGAGTAGTACAGTCCTGTTTGATCTGTTGGCAGTATAATCCTGGAAAAGGGACACAAACTCCTACAGGAGGGTTTGCTACACCGACTGCACCTTTTGAAGTTTTACAGATGGATTACATCCAACTTGAACACTGTAACAACCTAAAGTATGTCCTAGTGGTGGTATGTGCCTTCAGTAAATGGGTAGAGGCATACCCTACAAAGGATAATACAGCGCTCACTACAGCCAAGGTGCTTTTAAAGGAGCTTTTCCCTAGATTTGGTGTTTGTAAACTTTTGTGGAGTGACAACGGACCTCATTTTATTGGGCACGCTGTTGAGCATGTCTTGAAAGGATTAGGGATCAAACGGAAGTTCCATGCAGTCTTCCACCCACAATCAGTAGGATTAGTGGAGCGGTACAACTCTACTCTGAAACTAAAGTTAGCAAAAATTCTGGCTTCCACATCCTTAAAGTGGCCAGATTCGTTACTTCTGGCATTGCTGTCTATAAGATCGGTGCCACACTCACGATCTGGGCTCACACCTTACGAGGTGGTATTTGGAAGACAGATGAATATTTGGGGAGTTCCTAAGCCACGCCCCATACATGACGTAACTTGTGTTCTGATGAATGATTATTTAGCACAGTTAACCGACAGTTTGACAGAGCCAAGCTCTGGAACGCACTGCCACTGAACATCCGTTCTTTGGAAAACTTGTCTACTTTCCTGAAGGCCATCAAGACCCACCTATTCCCCTCTCCTTAGGTCTCTTATATATCCCACTCCTTCCTTCCTCAGTATAGTGTCTGTGGTTCCTTAGCGCCGGGACGCCTCTTTGCTGGGGCAGCTGTCGCGCTCTACCAAATTCTAACATAACATAACATAACATTCATCAACAGGTTCGAAAAGCTCTTCCTGATAGATCCGAAGGTGAGGCCCATGATCTCCGACCTGGCGACCACGTGATGGTCAAGGCCTTCGACAGATCCAGCAGCTTGGTGCCGAGGTGGCGAGGACCCGAGCAAGTGCTTCTGGCCACAAGGACAGCAGTTCGAGTGACGAACCGGAAGAACTGGGTCCATTGCAAACGTGTGTTGCCTACCTTGGTGGAGCCTGCTGCGTTGACCGACCATCAAGAGATTCTGGAGACGGAGAAAGGCCAAGCTATCCCACCTGACGAATTTGCGGTAGTCTTCCCGGACCACACGATTCCTGGAGCATCGCGATACCACTTGAGACCGAGGAAAGAATCTGCAGTTTTGAAAAAGACTGGTTGAGCTACCGCCCTGGGTTAGCGGAAATGGAATGCCGATATGACAAGGGGGGGATCAGCCCTGCCTAGTGTAGTGACACCCGTCTTGATCTTCAGTGAAGAAATCAGCGGCTGCCCAAAGAGATAAGAGCTCCAACGATTGTTTCAACGAATTTGCAGAAAGAACAAATTATCACTGTTGCTAAAAATGCTTAACAAGCAAATCATTTGTGCCGTAGGGCTTGTTGTTGCTCTGGTGGTTATGGTGATAATCACCTGGTTTGTTGAGAAAGTGGCTCCTGCTCGACAGCTTTTTGTTGCTACTACGCCAGTGCCAGTGGAGCGCCGCTACTTCACTCTTCCCTACCATGAGCAGAAGCATCGACAATCCTACCTAAATAACACTTTCATCCAGATGTTGCATCATACACACAATGCCACAAATACCACCAATTGTTGGGTGTGTGGGATGATACCTGCACATCAAAAGAAAGGAAGAACACCTTTTATTCCTCTGCCGTTTTCCCATAATGGTTCATGTCAAGCTTGGTATGCGCTATTGTTTGCATCTGGAAGACGTACAGTAGGCGGGCTTCTTTTTTGCCTTAATAAAGTATGCTACCAAGATAACAATGGTTATCCTCAAGCCAAAGGAACTAAATGGGAATGGGAAGAGTATCAACCGGACAATATTTCAACACCATATGCTTTCACAAATATAAGAACTTTTGCAAACAATTGAACAATTTGTGATTTCTGTTACTAAAGCTAAAGCAGATCTATGTATATGCAGTATTGGGCGAATTCCAGTGGGGGAAAGCGAATGTACTGTAATTTTGACTATTGAAGGTGTAAATAACAGTAGTTTTATAGCCTCACATATTACCTACTTTGTCTGTGGTAGCCATGGATATTATCAATTACCTGCTGGGGGTCAGGTGTGTGCTATGTGTCCTTTCTATTGCCCCCTGTGTTTCTAGCACCTGCATCATATCACCGGGACCTTAAATTGTTCAATGATATCTCTAGAAATAGATACAAAAGGACAATAAGTACTGACGAAGTAGACCAAACGGACACTACTCTGCAACAATATGTTGATTTTAATTTAGGTTTGTTCTTCTTCGTGGGTGCTGCATTAAACAGTAGGAAAATAAGACGATTGACTAGAGTTGTGAAAGCTGTTACCAATCAGACAGCTATGGCACTTGGGAACATTACAGAGGAGCTGCAAATTGCAAGAATTGTAGCTCTCCAGAACCGAATGGTGCTTATAGTGATTCTAGCTGGTCGAGGTGGTGCATGCCGCATCATTGGCAGCAGCTGTTGCGTCTTCTTCCCGGATCACTCACCTTCAGTCTATGACGCAATATCAAAACTGCATTAAATTGCTGCAGAAATTCATCCAGAGACTGGTACTTGGACTCTTGCTGGATAGTTTTGGACTCTTGTTTCTGCTTGGGGCTGGAAGCTACTGACTATCCTATGTGTAAAGATTACGATACTTTTTACATGCTGTGCTTGTATCCAATGCGGTCCAATGCTTTGCTCCATTTGCATCTCTGCTTGTATACCTGCCAAAAGGAATGTTGCAGAAATAAAGGCCCAACAAATGTTGAACAAAGAAGTGGCCGAAATAATGTTAATAGATGTACAGGATGCATATCTAGATTACCCCAGATAAACGAATGTCTTCAGCCAATGCTGAAAGGGTCGTCTGTTGTAATTCAGCAGCGATTAGGTTAAGCATTGGCAGAAGACATCCTGAATTTAGAGATTATCTTGTCCGTTTTATGGAATCCATTTTGTATTGCTGGCAGCCATCTTGTCTGCCATGTGCTCGCCATGTGCTCTGTCCTACCTTCCTGTCAACTGCTCTTGAAATCTGCCCAGAGACGAGATATATTTAGCCTTTCATGTACTGCACATGCTCAGTTGAGCTTGCAGCTGTTGTCAATTTATATCTGTCAGGATGTGACGAAAAAGGGTTCAGGCAGATCAGGTCGCCTTTTACCCCTTTCCTAGGTTTGCCCGGCGTTAGCCGCTTCTAACCCAACTCACGATTACCAAATAAAGAGGCAGGCGCTGGAGACTGGAAAGCGGGAAACAGGAGTTTATTACCGACGGAACAGAACACGTCAAATCAGACAACAGGGTATCTTCTCGAGGTGCTCTCTCGACATCTCTGAGGCCTGGCCTCTTATACACTGGTTTATTACTTTATTACATGCTACACATTCTTGGTAATGCTTTGAAGTACGGAAAAGGCGTCCTTGGAATCCCCGGTTCAGGCCCGTTCCCACACATATCTACAGTAGGAGTCCCCACCCCTAATCTCCGCATGATGGCTATCGCGCAGCTGGACATTCTGCTGGGAACAGAAATGCGGGTAATCGATCGGATCTAGGGGTGTGAGGGCAATGACTAATCCCCGCTCCTTTGAAGTGAGGCGAGGTCTTACTGTAGGGGCAATAAACTGCATCTGTAGGGCTAGTGATGGCCTGGGATCTGGCCGAACAATAGGGCAAGGAGGAAGAGGTTGTCGAAGGGCCTGTTTTATGAATGAGATGAAAGGGTGTGGGGGTTCAGCACGGGATGTGGCTCGGAGGCAGGGTCGCGCTGGAGGTGCGTTTAGGGCCCAAGCAGGAGAGACCGGGGGCTGTCAAACAAGGGGGGGGGGGGTTGTTTGTGCTTGCGAAGCCGGGGTGTGGGGGGAGAGACGCGTTGGCTATCGGCAGTAGGCAGAAAGATCATGGCATTCAAAATGGCTGCGGCTTACGCGCATGCATGGATCTGAAAAGAGACAAGATGGCGCCGATAATGTTTACGCCGTGATCTAGATTTCAACAGTCCTCCCTTTTCAACATATCTAGCCAGCTTGTTAATCTACGTCAATCCCCATTATATTTCTTATTTCGAGGTCATACAATGCTTTCATGCGTTCTGTTGTGAAGTCTGAAGTCTTAGGGCGCATGCAGTTGGCAATGAGTGAACACAAAGGTGGCAAGCATTGAATACCTAGGCAACACCCACACAGTATTACGACCGGTATCAATATAAATGTAAACAACCTCCATCCCCAGTCCTTCAAGGTACCCCAAAACCAGCTCCCAAGCGACCATCCTTCTTGCTCCTGGTGAACCTCTGAGGAAAGTCTGTGGAGGTGTTCGATTGCTTTGTAGACTGAAGGTGAGTTATCTGGCACGTAGGTACAACAGCTGGATCCGATGATGCGGCATGCTCCTCCGCGGTCGGCTAGAACCACGTCTAGGACAAGGCGGTTCTGAAGAGCCACCAGGCGGACTGCCTGAAGCTCGGCCGTATTGTTGGTGAGGATGCCAGCCGTGATGTTCATGGTTGTTTCAACTGCCTGGGTCAGGTGTCGGATGGCGCGGCTGTTTGCCATTGGGCCCCACATAGGAACAAGTCCCTTCACTGCATCCAGGAACTGTGCTCCGGTGGAGTCGGCTCGCTCAATGTCTCTTGCGCGCTTCTGCCGGTGATGGTTTGTTGAGGCCACGTATGTTGGAGGGAGAACGAAGGCAATGTAGCAAGTGCCCCCCCAACGTTTTGGAAGCCAAGTGTATGCTTTGGTGCCACAAACAAAGTACATATTCGGAGAAGCAACAAAGGAGGGGGGGTCCATTGAGTCCAATGTTCTAGTGATGTGGCAGGAACTGTGGCCCACCAGCTGTGTTCCTAGGCCCTCGAGGCGCACAAGGCCCGTGATGTTGATAACAGACAGAGCCACGGTCAGAGTGGCGGCAGTCCGCTTCCGTAGGTAGGAAAAAGTGGGTCTGGCTAGATTATGGAACACCTGCATTTCGACTCGCTCCTTGGCAGGGATGTCCACCTGGAAGGAGGAGCCAGAGGTCAAAGGACAAAAGGGAGCAGAAGTCCTTCCTGTCTTGTTCAGCCAGAACCCGTGGTAGAAGTGTGACACTGTTTGACCGGAAGTGGCGTTGTCCTTGTAGCTCTCTTGCAAGAGAATCAACCAGGCAAGGCAGGAGCCGTGAACTGAGAAAGGGGAAGGGATGAAAGGGATGAAAGGGATGGAGTGTCCGGTGGCATGTGGGAGCAACCCGCAGATCCAGCAGTTAGTGGCGTTGGCGGCAAGGTTGTGTTGGTGCAACAGTTGCACGAAAGAATTGTTCCAGAACTCCTTACGCCTTTCTCGGAGCTGAGGCGAAAGGGAGATCAGGTGGTGCTCCTTCATGGTGGTCGGTTGCGCAGTGGTCAGCAATATCTGGTGAGCGGGTGCGCTCTCCTCCACAATCCAGAAGGAAGTCATGAGGAGGAGGCAAAAGAGAAGGACAATGAAAAGAGCAATTGTCTTCGATTTGTGTATACTGTCAGTCTTTGGGTTTCGATAACGGGTATTTCCTATTGCTTCCGTTGTCATCTTATCTGGCGCTTCCATCATCTTCAAGGTGCTCGGTAGTGGGCAGAACCGCAGACTTTGTTTACCTTCTCTCCGGGTAACCCTTGGTTGTGTTTAGGCTACTGTTCTGAGATTCAACTTAGTCTGTGGTCTACTTAGCCGAAGCTCCCTCCTTTCGACGCAGGAAATACCCTTCCCTGGATGGCACCGTGGGATCAGCGAATTTTGCAAGTTCGAGTGCTTCGGTATCAGAATAACACTTCAACGATGGCCGGTCTTTGTTCAGGAGCTCTTCTTGGGTGTTGACGTTTTCTGTCGTGGCCAGGGACGAGGAGACCTTCTTGCAGTGGTGCGCATGCAGCCAGTGCCGCTTCCCCGCCACTCGAAGAGCCGTTTGGGTGGTAATCAGTACTTGCCAGGGGCCCGTCCACCGGGGTTCCAGACTCTTTGTCCGTTGGAAATTCCGGATCAGTATATAATCGCCTGGTTGGATATCGTGACCCGGACCCCTGGAAGCATCGGGGATGGCCTGCTGCACCTGCTGATGAATGACAGACAATGTTTTAGTCAATTTGCACAAGTAATCAGACAGTAGGACGTCCGGGACGTCGTGAATGGAGGTCGGTTTAGGGGCAGTCCAGAGGTTCATCGGACGCCCAAATACAACCTCATAGGGGGTCAAGTGGTGTTTAGTGGGGGTGGAGCGCATCAAGAGCAATGCCAGTGGGAGGGCATCTGGCCATTTAAGTCCTGTGGTGGCCACTATTTTTGAAAATTTTAGTTTTAGTGTGGCATTGTGTCGCTCAACTAAGCCAGCAGATTGGGGGTGAAAGACTGCATGAAACCTCTGTTTTACACCCAACCCTTTCAAGATTAGTTGGATAACTTCGGCTATGAAGTGGGGGCCGTTGTCGCTCCATAGAATTCGACAAAGACCGTAGCGAGGGAAAAATTCCTTCAGCAGTACCTTGGCGGTGGTCATGGCAGTGTTATCTCGGGTTGGATAGGCTTCTACCCATTTGCTGAAAGCACACACAATGACTAGTGCATACTTTAGGTTTTGGCATCTTTCTAGTTGGATGTAGTCCATCTGGAGAACCTCAAAAGGGTGGTCGGGGACCCCAAACCCTCCCCGGGGTACTACAGTTCCTTTCCCGGGGTTGTGTTGCAGGCAGATAAGGCATTGTTGGACCAGGCGTCTGGCTGAGTCGGGGATCTTGTCGTTGTGCCAGACCTTGGAGATAAGTTCGATCATGGGGGCAGGACCTATGTGTGCAGGGGAGTGAGCCATAGTCAGTATGGGGATCAGGTAGGAATTGGGCAGCAACCATTTGTTAGTGTCTTTTGTCCGCCAGCAGCCTTCATCGTCTTTCATTCCCACCCGTGTCCATTCCGTCAATTCGTGTGGTGAACTGGCCATCTGAATGTCCCTAATCGTTTCCCTAGCGTCAGTCCATTTTTCTGCTTGTGACCGGGTCACGTACATGTGTGTCGACGTCCTATTCTCAGCTGTGGTTCGGGCAGTGATGTCGGCCAGCGCGTTTCCCTGTCCGATTAAGTCTGTCACCTTCTTGTGTGCCTGACATTTCATTACCGCTAATCGTTTGGGGAGGAGGACTGCTTCAATCAGGGCGGAGACTAAATCTCCGTGGAGGATGGGCGTGCCGTGGGACGTCAAGAATCCTCTTTCTCTCCACAAGAGTCCAAAATGATGAACCACCCCGAAGGCATACTGGCTGTCTGTGTAAATGTTTGCCGTGGTCCCTATTGCTATAATACATGCTCGTGTGAGGGCAACATCAAGTGGTTCGCTTCCTTCTTGGAAGGCCGGACATTTGAGGTGTGGGAAGGCCACGAGAAATCATCTTCAGTACCTCTCCAGTGTGGTGTGCCACAGGGCTCATCGTTGAGCCCCACCCTATTTAACATTTATATGGCCCCTCTGGAGAGTGTGGTACTGCCTCTGGGTATCAAGATCATCAGCTATGCTGATGATGCCCAGTTGGTGGTAGGTCTTCCCCAGTTGGCTCACCATCCCGACCGGCTGCACACGTGCTTGGATAAGATCTTCACGTGGATGTGTAGCTCAGCTCTTAAGCTCAACGGCTCCAAGACGGAACTGATGCTGCTGGGGAATTCCCCTCCCTCTTTATCACCTAGCAGTTGGCCTAGCTGCCTGGGACCCGTACCCACCCCCAAGCAGGAGATCAAGAGCCTGGGGGTGTGGCTTGAGCAGGACCTTTCCTTTAAAACACACGCGAAAAAGATCTCAGGCGTGTGTTTCGGCCTGCTCCGATCAGCCCGGAAGATTCTACCTCTCCTTCCAGTGGCCTCTAGGAGGTTACTCATTCAGGGGCTTATCATCTCGCGGCTGGACTTCAGTAATGTACTGTTTCTGGGTGCCCCAGAATCCACCCTAAATAAACTGCAGCAAGTGCAGAACGCGGCCGCCAGGCTCCTGACGGATCTTCCTAGGCATCAGTCGGCTCGCCCTGCACTGAAGGCGCTACATTGGCTTCCCGTCAGAGAGAGGGTGAAATTCAAGGCACTCTGTGTAGCCCACAAAATTCTACAGGGGAAAGGCCCACCTATCCTTGGAGATATGGTTCAATCTTATAAGGCCTCCTGCTCTCTTTGCTCTGACCATCAACATCTGCTGCAGGTTTTGAGGGTGAGGAAGGCAAGAACCGGGGGTAGAAGATTTTCCATAAACGTGGCCACCCTGTGGAACTCCCTCCCTCTGTACTTGCGCTCGGAAGCGAGTTTTCTACGGTTTCGTAAACTTTTAAAAACTTTTCTGTTCCCTGTCTAATCCTTGTGCTTAGTGTGGTGGTGTCTCTTTCTGGATGAGCGTGGGGATGCCTAAGGGTAACCAGGCGCTATATTAAAACTCGTTAATAATAATAATAATAATAATAATCAGTTCTGCTGCCTGTGCGGATCGTTGCGTGATGCGGGCGGTTTCAACTACAGTTCGGGCTGTGGTAACTGCATAGGCAGCTGATGTGGTGCAGTCGGGGAGTTTTATGCAAGAGCCGTCTACCCATAGCTCTCCGTCCGGGTCTGTGAAGGCAGTGTCTCGGAGGTCAACTCTACTCCTAGTCTGTTCGTCTGTGAGGGTCACACAGTCATGTATGGGAGGGACATTTGGGTCGTTTTCGGGCAGGGGCAACAAGGTGGCTGGGTTCAGTGTGGTACATCTTTTCAACGTGATGTGGGGTGCAAGCAGAGTCAGTTCGTATCCGGTCAGTCGTGCGCTAGTCAGGTGTTGCGTCTTAGTCTGGTTTAGGAGGGTGTCAACAGCATGAGGCACCAATACAGTGAGGGATTTCGAAAGTACGATCCCCTCACTTTGTCGGATAGAGACAGCAGCCGCAGCTATGGCTCGGAGGCAGGCAGGTAAGGCCCTAGCTACGGGGTCAAGGGTGGCAGAGAAATAGGCACATGGTCGTTGCTTGGGGCCAATAGTTTGAGTCAGGACAGACAAAGCGCACCCCTCCCTTTCGTGAGTGTAGAGGGAGAAGGGTTTGGTGTAATCGGGGGTTCCTAGGACTGGTGCAGAACAAAGGGCGTCTCGAAGTTCTTTGAAGGAGGATTGGCATTCGGGGGTCCAAGGGAGTGGGAAGGGGACATCTTTGGCTAGTAGGGAAAGTGGTGGTTTTACAATGAGGCTGAAATTTGGCAACCACTGCCGGCAGAAGGAGGTGAGGCCTACCAGGGATCGGACTTGTTTCTGGGTCTTTGGGACAGGGATGTCTAGAATGGCCTGAATTCGATCGGGTGTGAGTTTTCTCCCGTCTTTGGACAAGAGGTGGCCTAGATAGGTGACCTGGGGTTGGCAGAATTGCAACTTCTTCTTGGAGACCTTGCGGCCATTTTCCGTGAGGAAGTGCAAGAGTTGGATGGTGGCTGTGACTGCAAGCGGAGTGGTGTCGGCCGCCAAAAGGATGTCATCGACGTACTGTATCAACACTACTCCCTCCGGCAGCTGAACGGCGTCCAGCTGTCTCTTGAGGGCCTGGCTATAGATGCTGGGGCTTTCTGTGTAACCTTGGGGAGCTCTACAAAATCTATATGAGCGGGATTTTAATGTGAAGCCGAAAAGAAAGCGGCTATCTGGGTGGATGGGGATGGAGAAGAAAGCGTTTTTGAGGTCTATTACAGTGAAGGTGGTGGCTGTGGAAGGAATTAGGGTCAGAATGGTGGCGATATCTGAGACTACAGGGTACTGAGGTACAACTACCTTGTTGACTTCTCGAAGGTCGATGATGAAGCGGTACGCTTTCTCATCTCCTTCACCCTGCTTCTTCACAATGGGTAGGATAGGGCTGTTGCAAACATTGCTGACTACTTCCTCTACCACCTCTACCAGGGACTGGATTATCATCACCAATGCCTTCTCACCTTCGGGCGATATCCGATATTGTGGGAGTTTTGGGAGTATCGCATCTTGGCGGACAGTTATGCGCACGGGGTCGATCATCATTTGTCCTACATCGGCGTCAGTCTTTGCCCATAGGTACAGAGGTAGAGAGTCAAGTAAGGATGTGTCAGTGTCAGTGATGGAGAGCATGTGTTGTGTATGATGATGTCTGAGCAGTGTCGGGTTATCGTACAGGATGACTCGAACCCCGTCTTGTGAGCACCTGATAGTGGCTCGAAAATGTTTTAGTAGGTCAAGTCACATAATGGCATCGGGAGTGTTGGAGGAAAGCAGAAACGTCGTGTCAGTGGGGTTACTGTCCAAGTCGAAAGAGATCGGTGCGGATAAGGGGTTAGTGGAGGGCGTTCCATCAAAGCCTATTGATGTTATTTGTGAGCCAGACAAGGGTGCCCTAGGAATCAGTCGTTTGGATAACGCACTACGTGTCGCGCCAGTGTCTACCAGGAACGGAGATTTCGTACCTAGGACCTTAGCGGTGACATAAGGACCTTGCTGGTCAACATAGAGCTCGACTGGATCCCTTCCTTGCCCTTGGCAGTCCTATGCGAAATCGCGGGCATTGTCACAGTCAGTCTGTTGGCACTGATTCTGCCGGGGGCGGTCAAATGTGTTCGGTCTGCTAGTTCTGTCATTGTTGGTGTTATGGGTGTGCCCCCGTCCCTGCTCTCTAGTCTTGGGACCATTCGTCATATCCCTCGTCTCTTTATTTTTGATCATTTCCAGAAGAACCGGACATTGAGACTTCCAATGGCCAAATCCTTTGCAAAACGCACACTGGTTCTCATCGAGGTCGGTTCGTGGAGCACCGGGTGCGGGTGTGCGGTCTCTAGGGGGTGGATTTCTAGGGGCATTCGACTGGTAATTTCCTCTACACTGGTCCCTTCCTGTCGTCACTCCTTGCAATTGAGCAATCATCACTCGTTCTTTCCAGTCCTTTTTCTTTTTCTCAGTCGCCCTGTCGTTCTCGTTCTTTTGGTGTTCGTAGTACTGAGCCATCTGAAGGATAGCTGCAGGTTTGGAGGCCCCCCAACTACTTTCGCTCGTCTGTAATTTCTGGGAGACTTCTTGCGATAGACCCTTTACGTAGTTCTGCACGAATAGGTGTTGTCCGGTTGCAGTGGTCATGTCTTGGCCACTGTAGTCGGAGAACACCGTCTCAAATCGGGAGAAGTATTCTGATACGTCTTCCTGGGGCTTCTGGCGGCAAGCCGTGACTACCGACCAGTCTACTTTCTTCTCTGGGATCAGTGTCTTTAGCTTCTGAACTATTTTGTCCGGGAGTTCCAGTATGTCTTTTACCGGTTTCTTCCCGGGCTCTCGCTGTCTATCTAGTTCACTGAGTTGATTCAAGGTATGTCCGAACAGGTCTGTGTGATCTGCTTTCCGGATTTGCTTCCACACATCAGCCGGCAGACATAACCCGAAGAACAAATCAATGTCCGCTAGAGTCATTATGGTCGAGCCCAAGGCTGTACCTAGTTCGGGATAAAATGCTGTCGGGTTCTTTCTTAAATCGGGCAGGGTTTGCCTAAAAGTTAAAATATCTTGCCGATCCCATGGTTGATAAACCCAGTTGTACACGACCCTCCCCTTTGCATCTGCATGGTTGATATCGTCGTTCGTTCCCTGACCTCGTGGGGGAACCCAGTAGGGGGCGGCTTCTCTGATAGGCATCATAGTGTTGCCTACTTCTGATGGGGACCCAGTCGTCTCGGGAACTGTAATCTTAACTTCTGGTTTCTGTTCCGTGAGGTGGCGGAAAACCTCAAGCGTTTGCATGAAGAGGTCCGCCGCGTCACGCTCGGCCTCGTCTCCAATGTCGACTTTCCTATATAACGCTGTCAGTTTAGCAGGACCCCGATTCTGATACCTATCCTCATATGCGTTCAGGGTGTGGTAACTAAACCGTAAAATGAAATGCCGTCTGTGATTACCGGCATGCGAATTGTGCATATCCATCGTGTATTCTTCGCTCTCCTTCCGTTCTACCAGTGCCTTTGCTATTTTGTCAATTCCCTCCCGCTCATCTTTGCTCAATCTATTCAGTCTGGCTGGTGGCTGCTTGCTAGCCTCGAGTTCATCTGATGTCGTTACTAATGCGGCCGGGGCAGAGGCCGTGAGGGCTGGGGCACTAGATTCAAGGTTATCCTCATTTGCACTCGGAGCTGGCAAGTGCTGTACTAGGGGTAGGGAGGGGGCATATGGGGGGGCATATAGATGATCGGAGGACCTAGCAGCAGCTCATCGTTCGCCCGTTGTTTGGAGGTCAGCTCAAGGTAAAGCGTAGAGGGGGTCCTAACAGGACACTGGCCTGTCGACTCAGATTCCTGTCTTTGTCTGCTTTCTGCTCTTTCTTTTATCTCTTCTTCTAGTTTCTTAGCGGCCAGGTGGGCTGCCTTTCGTAACTCTTTTCCTACTCTCGCTTCCTCTCTTTTCTTTCGTTGCTCTGCTTCTTTGCGCCACATGCCGAAACTATCAAGCATAGTGGGCGTGGTTTTATTGTTGCAAAGGGCTGTTTCCAGCAAGCTTATTTTTGTGTCGTCGAAGGATCCTATCAGTGGCCACTGACTTTCCTGATCCTTTTTAGTATATTTATTCCATAACTTACTATAAGCTACGGCGACTAGTCCATATTTTAAAAACATGTCCTTATTAGGGGTGCCCTCCAGAGGAGCCGGATGATCCACCTCTAATAAGCGGTCCGGGCTGAACCAACTACTGACCAATGGGGAGAAGATAGGCATGAAGGGTTACAACGGGGACAAAAGTCTGCACTACCTATCCTTCACTACTTTGTGAAGACTGGACAGAATATTTCTATTCTGCAGTATTCGCAAAATAGGGAATACCCAAAGAGAGAACCAATATTGAACAATTAATGTCCGTTCAATCAAACAATCAGTGGCGAGAAAGAAACAGGCACGACGGGTTACAACGGGGGCAAAAGCCTGCGTTACCTATTCTTCACTATCTGCAAAGGAGGACAGAATACTTTTATCCTTCCCCGTTTGCAGACAGAGAACTCTCGAGAAAACAATCCTCGAACAAGCAATGTTCGGGCAAACAATCAATCAGTGGGGGAGAAAAATAGGCACGACGGATTACAACGGGGGCAAAGGCCTGCGTTACCTACCCTTCACTACCTGCAAAGGAAGAGAGAATACTTTCTATTCCTCTTCGTTTGCAGACAGAGAATCTCCAAGAGAACCAACAATTCGGAGAGTAATACTAGTATTTTCCAATCAATCAATCAAATATTTCACAGTTTGTCGTGTTACACGACCTTACCCGGACCGTATGGACAGTTTCTCGTCTTCCGCTTCCAGCGCCCGATCGTCCTCTATTCTCCGTAATTGCTGTGGCACTCCTGATGGTTCCCAGTCAGGACCGTAGATCACTCGAGAGAGGTCTGCTCGGAACCAGTGAAGTTCGGATGATCGGCTGCCAGACGAGGGTCTATCGGGCAGGTGCACTTCCCGATCGTTGCAGTCGTTCACTCCGTCGTCGGGACCTCTCCCACTGGATCCACCTGTCGCTGATGGGCCCCACGCTTGGGACGCCAATTGACGAAAAAGGGTTCAGGCAGATCCGGTCGTCTTTTACCCCTTTCCTAGGTTTGCCCGGCGTTAGCCGCTTCTAACCCAACTCACGATTACCAAATAAAGAGGCAGGCGCAGGAGACTGGAAAGCGGGAAACAGGAGTTTATTACCGACGGAACAGAACACGTCAAATCAGACAACAGGGTATCTTCTCGAGGTGCTCTCTCGACATCTCTGAGGCCTGGCCTCTTATACACTGGTTTATTACTTTATTACATGCTACACATTCTTGGTAATGCTTTGAAGTACGGAAAAGGCGTCCTTGGAATCCCCGGTTCAGGCCCGTTCCCACACATATCTACAGTAGGAGTCCCCACCCCTAATCTCCGCATGATGGCTATCGCGCAGCTGGACATTCCACTGGGAACAGAAATGCGGGTAATCGATCGGATCTAGGGGTGTGAGGGCAATGACTAATCCCAGCTCCTTTGAAGTGAGGCGAGGTCTTACTGTAGGGGCAATAAACTGCATCTGTAGGGCTAGTGATGGCCTGGGATCTGGCCGAACAATAGGGCAAGGAGGAAGAGGTTGTCGAAGGGCCTGTTTTATGAATGAGATGAAAGGGTGTGGGGGTTCAGCACGGGATGTGGCTCGGAGGCAGGGTCGCGCTGGAGGTGCGTTTAGGGCCCAAGCAGGAGAGACCGGGGGCTGTCAAACAAGGGTGGGAGGGGGGGGGGGTTGTGTGTGCTTGCGAAGCCGGGGTGTGGGGGGGAGAGACGCGTTGGCTATCGGCAGTAGGCAGAGAGATCATGGCATTCAAAATGGCTGCGGCTTACGCGCATGCATGGATCTGAAAAGAGACAAGATGGCGCCGATAATGTTTATGCCGTGATCTAGATTTCAACAGATGTGTTTACTAGAAACTGGACACTGTTAGCTCCTCCTACTTGTCTACCCTGCATTTTCTATATGACCTTATATGTACCTAAAACCAGCACTCTGTGCTTGTACCGCCCTCTTTTGAGCCCCTGTGTGGGTATAAAAGGACCATGCTCCTTCCATTCAGTGTGCTACTTCATACATTACCGAAGGGTGCTGTGTGAATATAGTACCACCTCTTGAGGTTAATAAACTCTGTTTTTTCTATTCCAGTTTCTGTGCCAACTTCTTCCTATTGGTCTGAGGACTCTGTGCAAAGAAGGGAGAACCCCTAGCACTGGTAGGCCTTGCTGAGGCCTACCACATCAACTGAGTAAGTTTCCATCTCAGGCAGCTCGAACTCCATCTTGCCAGATGGGCCCACAGACATTTGCGATTGTATAGGCTGATTGGATAGGCAATAGAAAGGACACATAGCACAGATTGACGGGACACTTAATGGAAAGGCGTTAAATAGGAACTACCTACAACCACCACTTCAGGGAAGTTTTGGAAAAACCAAAAAGGCCAATTGAAAAAACTAACTCTTGGAAAACAAAATTGCCAGACAGAGAAAGAACACGAATTAGGTGTAAGGTGCGGGTTGCACACTAAGTTGCTGTAGGGTGTATGCAAGCACAAATCCTTATCCCACCACTGAGCACCAAATGTTGGAACCGGGGCTGCCGGCCCACTTAGGGTAGCATGACACTAGCTGAAAGGCTAAATCTAGAAGGCATTTGTAACGTGCTTGCATTACACACACTACAACACCCCAATGCAAACCCACCAAAAATGACACCACATCGTCTGTTAAATAGAAAATGGATTAGCTTTATCTCGTATTTTGTAAAAAGGATGAGTGAAGCTTCCCATATACCATAAATTAAGCCTTGGACATTTTCCTTTCAAAGATTAAATACATTAACTGCTTATTACATCATATTTCTTCCAGTAGTTTGAGCACCAGAATGTTAAATACAATCAAATTGACTTACAGCCGGTAATTATACTTCCTTTATTCCAATTATTACTGGTTGTCGTCTCTCCGGTCAGGTAAGTACCTTGTCTACTACACTTACAAATATGAGCAACTATTTGGAACAAACTTGTGAATAAGTGACATATTTCAGTAAAGCATTTTTATCAAAGATTTGAATTAGGCTGGTGCAGGCGTCTAAACTGGAGTCACCCTAATCTCTGAAACAGAGGCCAACTCTTTCCCCTCTGATACAAATGGAATGCTTTGGGGAGTCTTACTTGAAGAGAGTAGTTCGTAGGCTATGACCCTCTTTCTGAAAAATGAGCCAGTCACGACGTGCTGAGAAAGGTGGTCTACTTGGGCTAGTTCGTGGCTCCTGCAATCTTCACAATTTACTCCCCAGTCACTTGTCCCTCTTCCTTATTACAGCCCCTCCCTCCTTGGTGCTGCCCCAGGTACCTGTGTGTCCGTGTACTCAAGTCCAAGTTCAAGTTCAAAGCAAGCTTTATTCGATTTCATGTAAAATCATAAAAGCACATGTTATAGAAAAACAATTTTCAGCCTATACAATCGAGGTACAGATAGTTATTTTACAATTAAATGTTTAGGTCAGTTTAAGTTAAAAAAAATGTCAAGATGAAGATAATTCTAAAAAGACAATATTAAATAAAAACAATTTATAATAGTTAAAAAGCCTCACATTGTGTTCCAGAATTTGATCACTAATTTTAAAAAGCTGGTTACTGCAAGGATAACATGCTCCTCGTCTAATTTTTGCAGCTTGGTATGAGCTGCAAGACAGGTCCGTATCCCCCAGTTTTTAAGGATAGGTAATAAAAAGGCCCTTCGTGGTACATGATAAAATTTACAAAACAAAACACAATGTAAATTTGACTGACAGGAACAATCATCGCAGGGGCAAACGAGATTGTACCGTTGACCAGTTATTGGTTAAAGGAAAAGTAATTAAACGAAAAAAAGTACCTAGCCTGAAACGGGTAAGCAGCATGCGGGCATACGGGCTTGCTACAACAGCAAGCTACTTTTGGAGCCCCTCGTGGACAGTGATTTGCTGATATCTAAGAGTAGTCAATTTCCTTTTTCCGAGTTCCCACCTGACACCAACTAAATGGTCCGAGGCCATCTTTTTCAGGGAGCCTCTCGAAACCATCTCCAAGCTGGCGGGCCTCTCAAAAAATTCTGGATGTCCTATCTCATTAAACATACCTCTGACATAGGTGATCCATGTAATGTTAGAGGCCCCATCCAGAGATAGGCAGTCATTAATTAAGTCTCTGTTTAGGGCAGTCCCTTCGGTGACCCAAACCTTGTGCCGGAATAGTAAGGGGGAGATCCTAATGGTATCTAAAAGGTAGGAAAGACCTGCTTCTATATGTGTCATATACGTAGAAGACGTTTGCGAGAGTCCCAGTAGATAACAAATAAACTGGTTTTCACAGGTTTGTAAGACCTGTGCATTAGCGATCCCCCAAACGCCCGCTCCGTATGATGCTACCGGCACACATTTAGCTTTGTAGATATAGATCAGCTCTTTTACTGGTTTTCCCCCTAATTTGGACGCAAAATGTCTTAAGGCTCCCGTAGAACGGGTAAGGGCTAATTGTCTGGCGTGCACTGCTGTGTGCCTATTCCCCCTCCTATCAAAGTTCACACCTAGATAGGAGAATCTGTCCGTGGATTCAATTTTGCTGCCTTCAAGATAAATCGGGCATGGCACCCTCTTTGTCCCCTTCCCACAGGGCATTGTGTAAGTTTTTGCAATATTAATTTTTAGTCCTCTGGCCCTCATAAAGCTAGCAAATTTCTCCACGGTTTTCTGAAGTCCTATTCTTGTACGCGACATTAGTGCCGCGTCGTCCGCATATAGCAATATCGGTATCGGGGGTCCCACCAATAGTTGGATAGTCATGTTGCAAATCCCTAAGATGGTGTCCTACTGAATTTATATATAGAGTGAATACCAGGGGTGCCAAAATGCACCCCTGTCTTACCCCTCTCTTTATAGGGAATTTATCCGAGCACTCCCCCCTCCGTCCGTATCGTACCCTTGCCCCAGCTCCTCTGTAGAGTTCCTTTATAAAGAGAATGAGGTGGCTATCAACCCCCATGTCGCTCAACGTTCTCCACATAAACTCATGATCAACACAATCAAACGCCGAACTTAAGTCGATGAAAGTAATAAAAAGGTTCCCATTCTTTGCGTGAATATATTTTGCGTTCAACAGGGCTAGGTTTAGACATTGCTCAACAGTCTCTTTACCTGGTCTGAAACCATACTGCACATTTGATATGATATGGTTCTCCTCCCCCCATGTTTGAATCCTATTCAGGATGATGCGACCTGCCACCTTCATCAAGCCGTCTAACAGGGAAATTGGGCGGTAGCATGCGGGATCGTTCCGATCACCTTTTTTAAAGATTGGCACCACGATCGCGTCAGTCCAGGAGGGTATGAAACCACATTGATTGGCTTTATTTAAAACATTAGTTATCAGGGGTGCCCAGAGTTCCAGCTCCGCCTTATAGGTGTCAATCGGGACCCCATCCGGCCCCGGGGCCTGTCCTGATGAACTAATCTTTATCGCTTTAGTGACCTCCTGACAACTAAAGGTTATAGGTAATGGAAAAGGACAAGGGTGGTTTCTGGCCGGGGGGCTGGCAGTCCGGGTGTTATCGGACTGCTCTCCTTCATGTGGGATGACTTTGTCATACAGTTGTGAGAAATGAGTCACCCAGATATCCCCGGGTATGGCGATGTCTATCATATCACCCGCTTTGTTGTGAAAGTAAGGCGCATTAAGCACTTTCCAGAAGACTACGTTGGCTCTTTTTTGGGAAGCTTCTTTTAAGGGCTCCCATGCCTCTTTCTTCAGAGTGGCTTTTCTCTCCTTAGTTGTATCCTTATAGGACTTTCTGGCTTGCCTAATTAATCCAGGGTTTCTTGGTTTAGCTTGTGATGCTTTTTTAAGGATTAAAAGTGCCTTAGTACACTTACTGTCAAACCACCCTTGGTCATTACTAGGCTCAGCCCGAAATTCTCTAGTCAATAGGGTCTTTGAAGTTTCTTGTATGTGTGAGAAAGAGGCCATTACCTTTTCTGGTTCCTCATCTGGTGCCAGACAGATAGAAATGTCCTCCATGCAAACCTTAACTAATTTTTCCAGGAAGCACAACGGCTCCACCTTATTCCATTTAATGGTATAACCATTTTTTGACGCCAAACTGATCTCTGTTGGATATAGAGTGGCAGTCCCTATACTGCAGATAGGTCTTTTAATTTTTAAAGCAAAGGATAGGGAATAATGGTCACTAATCGGGGAGGGACCGGTTTCCCACGATACGACCAGCCCCCCATGGGCAGCAGTAATTAATGTAAAATCAATTGTGGAACTGCACCCCCTTCCGTTGAAGGTCGGCAAGAATGGTATGCTCGGGCTACATGTCTCATTTATAAAGGACAAATTAAAATGAAAAATAATATTATTAAGAGCATTACCAAGTTTCATATGGTTAAAATGGGTAGGGCAATCTTCCCCATGCTCTGATAGGCCGCACATGCCTGTTGAGCGGTGGGGACATATCATACAGTTAAAATCTCCCACCCCTATCATGACCTTATCTCCTACTATCTGTTCACTTAGAGTGATTAAGCTCGAAAAGAGTTTACTAATCATTGCCTCTGTCATTATAGAGGGTATATTGTTATAAAAGTTCACTATGATCACGTTTTTTAAATGTCTCCACCTGAGCAGAAGTATCTGGTAAAAGTCCGTGGACAAAAACGTATATACTTTCATGCCCCCAGTTGAGGACACGTATGAACATAAGCCCCCCCTGTTACGACCCTGAGCACTGGCCACTGCTGGGGTATGAAAAGTTTGGAAGCCTAATATGTGTCTTTCTTCAATAGACCATGTTTCCTGAAGGCAAAAAATACTGTGTTCAGTAACAAGGTCTAGCCACTGTTTTTGTGTCACTTTACTTGATAGGCCAGCAATATTCCAGGAAAGGAGGGTGGATGTATTATCCCTCTGATTTATGCCTTTGATCTCTAGGGGCAAGTCTACTCTGGCTCCAGTGGTCGCCAAAGGGGTCGTTTTGGGGCGGGGTACCCTAACAGTGTCAGTGATCATCGGTATATCAGATGTTGTTGTCAGCCTAATTTCCGGGCTACTAGTAGTAGCTTCCCTCACGGGGACAGCATTTGTCCTCCTTGGGGCACCTCCCATCTCCCGAGACAGATTTCTCAATGTCTGATTTGGGGGCATGAAATTCCTGTCAATGGGTATTGATGGAATCCCCACCTCAGTTGATGTCGGAAGTCAGTCTAGTTCATCCAAGCCAGAGAAAATACTATACCGGTTGGACAAAGGGATTGACCAATGAGGAGTGTGCAGGCTATGTCGTGTCCTAGATCCCCAATGGGTGAAGGGCCTGTCTACGTGCCCATTCACAGGGTAAATTGATCTTTGATGGTTAATATACATAGGATGGGGAGTGTAGGTGGAATATTTGGGTTTGGGGGGGAAAGTGACAAAACCACATTGATGTATCAACGGCTCAGGATAAAAGTAAATCAAGGGCCGGGCTGCTACGCCACTACTTCCGTGCTCATGGTACCAGTCTGCAATATGTGTTACCGCCTGCAGTCTCTGAAATTGATTACAATTATATATCCCCATTAATGTCTTTAGGTCTTGGTCCCACCCACGCAAGTCTTTGCACATGTACTATTATCCCATCTATGTTACCAGGGAGTGGTCTGTTATACCTGAGCCAATAGATTACTTTATTTTTTAGCTCAATATAACCTTCCCTGTTCCCATCTTTAAGTTCTGGGACCCCTGTAAGGACTATGACATATGGGGTAGCCTCAGGGGGCAAGTCAATATGGCTTCCTATCCTTTTTAAGTCCCTATCTAGAGGGTAAGCCTTGTCCGAGTCGGAATCTCTAAATGGTATTTGTTGAGGTTGGACTAGTTTACCATTTTGACCTATACCCCTCATCTGCTTTGGTGTTACAGCTGCTTTATCTGCCATCTTACTGGAATTTTTTGGTCGAGATAATATGTCACCGTTGTCCTTAGTCCCAGAAGCCAGCTTCATCTTTTTAGGGGTTTTAGGGCAAGATGGAGTGTCCCTCTTGTTGGAGATCGTGGTAGATTTCTCCCCTCCATTTACGGTATTCTGCCTATGGGCTATCAATCCTTTTAATAGTCTAGTGTTTAACGTTGTTTCTTTCACTAGAGTGTTAACCTGATCATTCAACCTTTTTACCCTTTCAAAAAGTGGAAGAAGTAATGATCTCACGAGGTGTTCTATATTCTGGATCATGCTTAATTGTTGTTGTTGCCCCGAGTTCCCCGTTAGTTTTTGGGAGACGTTTATATTGCCCTGAAAGGTTGGTTCGGGGAGAGGTGGATCTTTCTGACATTCAGGAGTAGTTTTATCTGGGGTGGTTTTGGCAAGGGGCGCTCTTATAGCTATTCTGGGTACCTTAGTTCTCCTACCCCGATGAGAAAGACCCCTCCTCGTCCTCTTCTGTGAAACTCCTTTCCCTGACGCTGTTTGTGGGGCTTTATTCTTTTATACTCACAGGGGTAGGGTTGGGCAGCTTCAACAAAGAAGATTTTTCCGGGGCAAAATCTATTGAACCATCTAGATCGACAATGGTATGATCCGACCTCATGGTTGACATTTGGGGTGGGAATTATGATCTATCCTGTAATAAGAAAGGGATACTATTGTCTACCATGGGAGTATCCTCTATGGACTGAGTGCTGTTTACAAAGGCGGGAGTGGGCGATGTTATTGGGCCTAATAAAGAACGCTTATTAAATTGCTGGTACTCCGAAGACAGACGCCTCTCTGCAATGGAGATTTCGTGTTCCAGGTTGATAACAGCCTTAGTAAGATAAGCGTCCAAGGTCCCTCTCACACCCTTCCCCTCATGCAGTTTCTTCCTCTTGCCCAAATTGGTAGACATTTTTTAATAGTTCTGGCATGAATATCACAATGCAAAATGCCCTGGTATGGGTGTTAAACCCAGTAAGCGCTATTTCTTAATCAATAGCCTCCTTACTGTGTTAGTTGTCCTGGAATTCCTGGCTGGTAATTCAAAGGGGGGTGGCCCAGCCCAGCCTCCTCCGGGCTAGGACGGGCGTAGACGGGCCCGCCCTTGGCCCGGGCTTCGCCTGGCGCGTCCCGCGCGCGGTCCCACGATGCGGGAGCAGGGCGCGTTTTTACAGCGCCTCCGGGCGCGGGAAGTATCGTGGGCGGCTCCTGCCGATAGTGACCCAGGGAAAGGTAGTCTTCTCCGCTCGGCGGCCGCAAGAGGCAAAGTGCAGTGGCGGGAGAGCTATGTGCGGTGTACAAGTCCTGGTCCAGTCAGCAGTGTCCCCGGGTCCCAAAGAAATGAGCAGCGCCTGCTCCCCTGGAGCAGGGCGCGTTTTTACAGCGCCTCCGGGCGCGGAAAGTATCGTGGGCGGCTCCTTCCGCTAGTGCCCCTGGGAAGGGTAGCCTTCTCCGCTCGGCGGCCGCAAGAGGCAAAGTGCGGCGGCGGGAGAGCTATGTACGGTGTGCAAGTCCTGGTCCGGTCAGCAGTGTCCCCGAGTCCCAAAGAAATGAGCAGCGCCCGCTCCCCCAGAGCAGGGCGCGTTTTTACAGCGCCTCCGGGCGCGGGAAGTATCGTGGGCGGCTCCTGCCGCTAGTGCCCCTGAGAAAGGTAGTCTTCTCCGCTCGGTGGCCGCAAGAGGCAAAGTTCGGCGGCGGGAGAGCTATGTGCGGTGTACAAGTCCTGGTCCGGTCAGCAGTGTCCCCGAGTCCCAAAGAAATGAGCAGCGCCCGCTCCCCCGGAGCAGGGCGCGTTTTTACAGCGCCTCCGGGCGCGGGAAGTATCGTGGGCGGCTCCTGCCGCTAGTGCCCCTGGGAAAGGTAGTCTTCTCCGCTCGGCGGCCGCAAGAGGCAAAGTGCGGCGGCGGGAGAGCTATGTGCGGTGTACAAGTCCTGGTCCGGTCAGCAGTGTCCCCGAGTCCCAAAGAAATGAGCAGCGTACCGTGTACTCTTTTCTGGAGGCAAGCTGAGGAGGCTGCACTTCCCCCGTCTTCCCGCTCAGGTTCGCCGTCGCGTTACCTGAGGCGGGGCGGGACCGCAGCTTAATGGGCCTGTACAGATTCTGGAGGACCCAGCATGAACGGTACTCCAGCCGCCCGCTCTCCAACACCGGAGCGGCCGACAGCAGGTGAACCCGATCTTCGGGTGTTCGTACTGGCTTCCGCCCCGATGGAGGCTTCAACTTCCGTGGGCGAGGCGTCGCTCTAGGCGGAAGGTTGGTTGCCTAGCGACCCCGCTCGGCGTCGTCTCACGAAGACTTGTGCTACTTCTTTCCTCACACGCCTTCCGGCAAAACCTCTCAGATCTCACCAGCTCCTGAGCCAGCGGCACAACAACGCTGGTAGCCACAGTTTCGCAGCCTTCAGAGTGCAAAGAGAATGTTGAGAGGCAAAGGAGGGGGGAAAAGGCCAGAACGCTCACAGACCAAGGCAAATCCCCAGCGCAGGCACAACTTGTACCCCCCCTGCTTTGGCCAGACATAAACCCGGTTAACAGTCCAGGCCCCACTTCTCCTCAAGGGCCAGGGCGGAGGTCCCCTGCCTCATGATGTCCTGAAGCTCTTGGCGACTCCCACAAAGGTCTCCGCAATTAGGGGCAGAATTTCACTCGCCAACAGTCAGCCGGATTTAGTGTTCTTGAGGAATGGCCACCTGAGTTACAATGCTTGCAGATCATCTCTCATAGGCAGGGTCAGATCAAAAGGAGGGAGGGCAGCACCTATAACCAACATGCAGCCCCTAGGAGCAGACAGGAGAGCCTAAGGCACCATCCCCCCTGTCACAGTTGTCCATACTCCAGCCAACCCAGCAGTGACAAAATGGCCGCCCATTGTCCTCCCTTATATAGCCTGTGCCCTGGTCACTAGAGTGAACCGGAAGGTTCTGGAACCATCTATTATAATCCTATGAGCCAGACTCTGAGGTAATTCCTAACAGGCGTCCATCTTAGGAACCCTCTCTATCCACCATTTTAGGAAGGCGCACCTGTACCTCAGCACTGGTTAGTAGTGGTGGGGGCACCCGGAGACCTAAGGCCACACAAAAAGGGTTGGTGGAAAAAAATAATGGGAGGCAGAAAGGGACAAAAAAAATAAGGGGAGACCATCCAAAAAGCTGACAGGTCTAACACATACCACCAAGTCGTTCTTTCTGAGGAATCTAAAAACATCACCGCTTTCATCACTCCTGAAGGTCTTTACAGATATTGTTGCATGCCTTTTGGCCTTGCTAGTGCTGCCTCAGTGTTTCAAAGATCATGAGAGATACTTTGGAGGGACTAAATGTTGCCATTGCATTTCAAGACGATATACTTGTTTATGGCAAAAATTACGAGGAACATGATGCAAATCTAGAATGTGTTATTGCTGCTTTGTCAAAAAAGGGGCTTACTCTCCGTCTTGATAAGTGCAAAATCAAGGAAAAGGAAGTAGAGTATCTTGGGCATACTGTTAGTGGAATGGGGATCAAACCTATACGTAGCCACATTGAAAGCATTGTAAATGCTCCACTACCTACTTCCAAAGAACAACTTGTAGCTTTTCTGGGTCTCATTGAATTCTATGCAAAGTTTATACCAAATTTTTCTTCTAAAGCAGACCCTTTTAGATGTCTGTTAAATGACTAAGGCGTTTGAAAAATTGAAGGAGTTCATTGTGAATGCCCCATGCCTCAAACCTTTTGTTTGTGGAATGAAATGCATTGTCATGGTAGACACTAGTAGCACTGGTTTGGGTGGTGTTTTTTTACAGAGAGATAATGAAAAAGAGTGGGTTGTTGCGTATGCTTCAAGAGCATTGAGAGATGCATAAAAACACTACTCTGTTATAGAGAGGGAGTTACTAGCGTGTGTTTGGGGAGCTGAACATTTTAGAACCTTTTTGTGGGGTACAAATTCATCATAAAAACTGACCATAAACCTCTTGTGTTTTTAATGGCTCTGGGTGGAGGCAGGACTATGTCGGCACGTCTCACAAGACTGGCTTCTAGATTACAGTCTTTCCAGTTTCAGATAGAGTATGTTCAAGGAAGAGCTAATGTACACGCTGACTGCATGTCCAGATTGATTTCGCCTACAAAAATTCCAGACAAGGCCCAAGATGAAGATTGTGAAGTGGCTTTCACCATGCGTGACATTAATTTAGTGTATGGCGAACAATCACATTTACAAGAAGATGTTTGGCTTATGGAAATGGAAAAGAATTTAAAATTGTGTAGTGTCAAGAAGTGTTTGGCACAAGGTTGGCCTGAACAGAGGAAGCTATCAGGGGACATGATGAGTTTTTTTTAAAGTTCAGGAAGAACTTGCTGTTGAGAATGGTTTAATTTTGAGGGGAGATAAAATTATACCTCCTTTTTCTCTCAGGAATACAATTCTCAAAATTGCTCATGAAGGGCATTTAGGGATTTCTTTCACCAGGAGACGTGTCGAAGAATCTTTTTGGTGGCCAGGCATTGACACTTGTGTGGACCATTTTGTACGTTCTTGCATTCATTGTTCAAATAGTGACAAATCTGCTGTGGCTTTACGTCCCGATCCTCATCCCATTGATTTGCCTCTTGGTGCCTGGCGTAAGCGTGCTTTAGACATCATTGGTCCGTTTAGCAGTTTACCTAAGCATGAAGCTTTTGGCATCGTTCTTATAGCCTACTACTCCAAATGGCCTGAGGTCAAGATGGTTAAGGAAGTCACTTCTCATAATGTTATTGAGTTCTTGGATGAAATTATTCGCAGGGAAGGGATCCCCCTAGAAATTGTAACTGATAACTGTCAAGGTTACAAGTAGTCTTACCTGTAGGCCACTTGTAAAGGGATTCCGCAGAGACGTTATGGACCAACTTCCCCAAATTCTAGGTAATTCCTAGTGATTTTGTAGTTTACACTTAGGTATCATATAGAAATCAGGGAGGTAGGCCGGATCGTGGACGCTACCTGCTTCCTTATTGTCGACCTGCGAGGCAATAAAAGAAAGCTATTGTAATCTCTATTCTCTAATCTTCTGCACTATTGTTAACTCCCCATAGATTCTCCTTATAAGTCAGATGCAAGCCTACCTGCGACTGTTAAGGCCTAGGCGTCACGTCCGTGTTGTCGTTGTGAAGGGTGAAGTGAAGATGAGCTGGGCAGGATTGAAACGGATGAGTTGCCAGAGAATTCTGATTGCCACTGGAAAGGAAATAATTTAGATAAGTTACTTCTTTTCTTGTATTGTTTAATCCTTCCTTTTCACTATCCCTTACTAATATACACCACTTACTCTCTCTGTATTGTGTTGTGTCTTCCTTCACCTTTTCTTCCTAGACAAAACTTATAATATTAACAAGATACAAATGCACACAAAATATTCTACGAAAATTATTGTCCCAAAAGTTAGCTTTGATACTTCTCAAAGCCTTAACAAGCAAGCAAGAAATGTCTATTTCAGGAAGTCTCTGTTCTAGTTCCTTATGCTTCTTCAAATCATTCTTCAGGTAAGTTATTCGAATTGGAACCTGTGTTGCTTGCTTGCGTTGGGCGCCTGCTGATTTAAACAATAAAGAAAGATTTCACTTAGCTTTCTTAGTTGTCCGTGTTCTTTTTCCTTTGTTGCGCGATGCCGAGATGAAGACGTCGAGATGCAGACCTTCGAAGTTGCAAGGGCGTTGGCTGGTGTCTGCAGGCTCCGTGAGTTCTCCAAGGCGATTCTGTGCTGGGCGACGGAGGAAGGCAAAGCGTGGATTTGCGTTGGGTGTGGTCTTTTATAGTTGTGCCACACCCAGGACTCCTTGACGTTACGCGCACATTTTCCTGCGTGTGCTTTTTTTAAACGTGCGCTTTCCTATGCGTGCGCTAGCACCGTTCTTCTGCGTGCGCTTCCTCTGCTTGTGCCAGCGTCCCTCACACGCTCTGACAAATGACTAAAAAACATTACTAGCGATTGTGCAAACAGAAGTTAAATTATATCCTCATCTTCAGTCTCCTCATTATCTGAATCAGAATAGAATTAACAGCGTTTGACCCAAAAAGGATATTAAGAAACCATACTGTTTTAACAGAAGTGAATAAATACACATTTGACAGTGAAAACACGGTTTACATTCAGACACATAACATTTCTGGAGTGCTGGCTGCACGGGACAGGGGTGGGTTTTCTGAGTGGGCAAAACCACATTCGTAGGAGCCGGATGTGTGTACCTTTAGTGGCGGTGGTGATTCATGACAGTACTCCCCTCTCAAGAGCCCTCCCAAGATGTGTGGAACAGGTTTTGGTTTGCTTGGGTTATGAAGATGATAACTTCTAAGTAATCGAGGAGAATTCTGTAAATTGGAAAGAGGTTCCCAGGTTCGCTCCTCAGGACCATAACCCCTCCAATGTACCAAATAAAATAGCTTTCCTCGACTTCTCTTTGAATCTAAGATCTTTTGGACTTCAAACTCAGGGACTCCATCAATGTGAAGGGGTACTGGATTCTCTTTAAATCTAGTCTTAGGGTCACAAGGTTTTAATAATGATACATGGAATACTGAATGAAATTTATACTTGGAGGGTAACTTTAGTTTAATACTGACTGGATTGATTACTTTCTCTACATCAAATGGTCCTATGAATCTTGGACGAAACTTTTTACAAATATTTATTTTTAAGTTCTTTGTAGATAACCACACCTTGTCTCCGATAGAATAATTAGGTGGCGGTTTTCTGTGTAAATCCGAAGATTCTTTTTGATTTTCTTTTGCTTGTGCTAAATGATACTGAGCCTGATTTTGTACATGGATTAATTTCGTAATGTGGTCTTCCAAAGATGGAATAGCCGAAGGAATCAGTATAGCTTCTGGGATATTTTTAGGGTGAAACCCATAGGTGCAGAAGAAGGGTGAAAGCGTGGTGGAAGAATTATCCATGTTATTGAATGCAAATTCTAAAACCCATAAAATATCTGACCATTCCTTCTCTTCTTCCACCAAGGCACATCTTAAAAACTGCTCTATGGTTTGATTGGTTCTTTCTGTTAAACCATCAGTTTGGGGATGATAACCAGAAGAAGTGCGAATATCCATATCTAAAGTTTTACCTAATTGCTGCCAAAAATGCGAAACGAATTGTGGACCCCTATCAGAAATTATTACCGAAGGAATACCATGTAGTCGAATTATTTCTTTGGAAAAAATGTGTGTTAACTCTTTTGCAGAAGGAATTTTCTTTAATGGGATGAAATGTGCCATACGAGAGAAATGATCGACTACTGTCAGAATTGTGTTAAAACCTTCCTTGGTTTTCGGAAGCTCCACTACAAAATCTAGAGATATCGTGTGCCAAGGTTGAGGGGAAATCGGGAGAGGAAGCAGCTGACCACTAGGTGCTTGATGTTGTGTTTTATTCTGTGCACAAATCACACAAGTCTCAATATAAGATCTAACGTCATTTAACAAGGAAGACCACCAGAATTTTCTTTTAATCAATTGACTGGTCTTAATGATTCCGGGGTGCGCAGACATAAGTGTGTCATGATGTAACTGTATTATCCTTTTCTGTAATTCTGGCGTGGGTACATAAATTTGTTCATTCATATACAACAACCCTTCTCTTAACTGTAACAGAGGATACAAATCATACCAATCTTGTGATGTTTTTTCCTGAACCTTTTTTCTAATGTCTTCCATTATATCAGGAACAATCACTCCAACCTTAAAACAATGGTCTGGTAGGACAGCTTGAGTTTTTTCAGAGGAATTTTCTTTTTCTTCTAACATTCCCAAACGAGACAAAGCATCTGCTTTTAGGTTCTCTTTTCCTGGTCGGTAAGTTATCACAAAGTTGTAATCATTAAAGAATAATGTCCAACGTAATTGCCTAGCAGTGAGTGCCTTAACCGAGCGCAGAAATTGTAGATTTCTGTGATCAGTATAGATCGTACAGGATGTCTTGCCCCTAACAAGTAATGACGCCATTCTTCGAAGACTGCTTTGATGGCTAACAACTCCTTGTCAGCGATTGCGTAGTTTTGCTCTGTAGGGGTTAGTTTTCGTGAATAATATGCAATTGGATGCATTTGACCTGTTTCTTTGTGTCTTTGAGATAAAATCCCTCCGATGGCAAACTGTGAAGCATCTGCTTCCACTATGAAGGGATTAGAGGGATCCGGGTGCATTAATACAGGAGCTGTGGTAAACTGTCTTTTTAAATTCTGAAAAGCTTCCTCTGCATCGTTATTCCAATCAAATTTTACACCTTTCTTCAGAAGCCTAGTAATTGGGGTTATCAAATGAGAGAAGTTACAGATAAATCGCCTATAAAAATTAGCGAACCCCAAAAAACTCTGTACTTGCTTCACTGAAGAAGGACTGCTCCAATCTAGAACTGCTTGGATCTTTTTAGGATCCATTTCTATACCTTCTGGACTTAACACATACCCCAGGAATTCGACTCTAGTAGTATGGAATGTGCTTTTCTCAAGTTTTACATACAAGGAGTTGTCAAGAAGTTTTCGAAGAATCGCTCTTACTTGTTGTACATGTTCTGTGGTGTTTTTAGAATAAATGAGAATATCATCTATGTACACAATGCAACAGATATCTAAAAATTCCCTAAGTACCTCATTTATAAAAAATTGGAACGCTGCGGGAGCATTGCAGAGTCCGAATGGCATAACCTGATACTCATACAGACCGAATTTGGTACGAAATGCTGTTTTCCATTCGTCGCCACTACGAACTCTAACCAAATGGTAAGCTCCTCGCAAATCCAATTTAGTATAAATGAGGGCGTCTTTTAGTTGGTCTAAGAGAGTTGGAATTAACGGAAGTGGATATCTGTTCTTAATGGTTACATTGTTAAGAGCTCTATAGTCGATGCAAGTTCTCAACTCACCTCCCTTTTTTGGAATAAAAAAGAGAGGAGAAGATACAGGAGATTTCGAATGTCTAATAAATCCATTTGCCAAGTATTCGTCTAAATAGTCCCTTAAATGGTCGTTTTCTCTTTCAGTGAGTGCGTAAATTCGACTACACGGTAGGGTAGCCCCAGGTACTAAATCTATTCGACAATCGAAATCTCGATGTGGTGGTAAGGTATTGGCTTTGGTTTTGTCAAACACATCATGAAGGTCAGAATACTCCTCAGGAATTCCTTCCAATAGTAACACACTTTTAGAGTTCAGGGGGAAACTACTACCTTGAATCAGTACTTTGGAATCTTGTGACAACAAACAGGTTGATGTACAATATGTCGAATCTAACAACACTGTCCTCTCTACCCAATCGATTTTGGGATTGTGCTTAGTGAGCCAAGGTATACCTAGAATCAAGCGAAATTGAGGTGCGTCAATGATGTCAAAGATTATGTTTTCTTTATGGACATTTAAACAAGTCATGGCAAGTGTTTCGGTATGGAATTGAATTAAACCTGATGATAACTCTTTTCCATCCACTGCTCTGACCACTTCTGGATGTTCCTTGGATTTGGTTTTAAAATCTAATTCTTTTAAAAACATTGTGTCTATAAAATTGCCTGTGGCCCCTGAGTCGATTAAAGCGTCAACCGTCCATCTTTTCCCTGATTCTGTAAGAGATTGCAAAGTGACCTTTATACTAAGATGTTGGGAAGTTATTTCAGGAGTTATGGAGGCCAAACTAGAAATCTTACTCGACAATCTGACCTCTCGATTTGTCGAGCTAGTTAGTTTTCCGACTGTTGTACCACAGCTACCTCAGAATTCTTCCCCTTGGGTTTGTTTGGGCGCACCGGGCATTCCTTAACAAAGTGGCCTGACTTGCCACAATACAAACATTGGTTTAATTTTCTTCTTTTGTCCTTTTCTTCTTTACTTAGAGGACCTTTGATAGTACCTATCTGCATGGGTTCTCCTAAATCAATCTTGGGAATGTTTTCTGTTCTCATACTACTATTTCTTTCTTTAAAAGAAAAGACTTTAACCTCAGTCTTTCCTTTTTCGCCTCTTCGTTCCAACAATCGATGATTCAGTTTTACCACTAAGTCAATGAAATCTTCTATAGTATCGGGCGGATCTAAAATCTGTGTGACCATGTCCTTTAATTCGTCTTTGAGTCCCTTGTAAAAAAGGGAAACCCTTTTTTCCTCTGGCCAGTGAGCTTCAATTACTAGTCTATTAAATTGAGATATATAATGCAGCAAATCCGACGAACCCTGTTTTAAATGTAATAGCTCGTGGTCTGCTGATTGGACAAAGACATGTTTTGCAAACAGTTTTTTCATGGTATTTTTAAAAGTTCTGAGATTATAGAGAATTGGGTCATCACGATCAACTATTGGCACTGACCATAAAGCTGCATCACCCCCTAAATATGAGAGAATAAAGGCTATCTTAGAGGAGTCATCGGGAAAGGCTGCTGGTTTTGCTATAAAATGTAAATGACATTGAGTTAAAAATATAGAAAATTTGTTACTGTCTCCATAAAACCTTTCAGGAGGTGCCAAGGGGACAGGTACTGGAGTTACAACTTGAATCTGAGTTGACGTTGAAGACGAACTAGAATCAGGATGTAAGGTTTGAAACCCAGGCTGAAAAGTTGCTGGTTTCAACACAGACTTCTGAGTAGGGGAGAAATTCCAAGTACTAGGACCGGATGGAACAGGTTGCATAGTACTTCGAATGTCAGCAACCTCTCTACGAAGGGCTGCGTTATCGGCTTGAATCGCAGTTAACAGATGTGCCATGTCTTGCAAAGAATTTGCAATGGAAGGATCCATAACGTCTGGGCGGAATAAATGTCGTGGGCTTTGCCTTCTGTCAAGGTTACAAGTAGTCTTACCTGTAGGCCACTTGTAAAGGGATTCCGCAGAGACGTTATGGACCAACTTCCCCAAATTCTAGGTAATTCCTAGTGATTTTGTAGTTTACACTTAGGTATCATATAGAAATCAGGGAGGTAGGCCGGATCGTGGACGCTACCTGCTTCCTTATTGTCGACCTGCGAGGCAATAAAAGAAAGCTATTGTAATCTCTATTCTCTAATCTTCTGCACTATTGTTAACTCCCCATAGATTCTCCTTATAAGTCAGATGCAAGCCTACCTGCGACTGTTAAGGCCTAGGCGTCACGTCCGTGTTGTCGTTGTGAAGGGTGAAGTGAAGATGAGCTGGGCAGGATTGAAACGGATGAGTTGCCAGAGAATTCTGATTGCCACTGGAAAGGAAATAATTTAGATAAGTTACTTCTTTTCTTGTATTGTTTAATCCTTCCTTTTCACTATCCCTTACTAATATACACCACTTACTCTCTCTGTATTGTGTTGTGTCTTCCTTCACCTTTTCTTCCTAGACAAAACTTATAATATTAACAAGATACAAATGCACACAAAATATTCTACGAAAATTATTGTCCCAAAAGTTAGCTTTGATACTTCTCAAAGCCTTAACAAGCAAGCAAGAAATGTCTATTTCAGGAAGTCTCTGTTCTAGTTCCTTATGCTTCTTCAAATCATTCTTCAGGTAAGTTATTCGAATTGGAACCTGTGTTGCTTGCTTGCGTTGGGCGCCTGCTGATTTAAACAATAAAGAAAGATTTCACTTAGCTTTCTTAGTTGTCCGTGTTCTTTTTCCTTTGTTGCGCGATGCCGAGATGAAGACGTCGAGATGCAGACCTTCGAAGTTGCAAGGGCGTTGGCTGGTGTCTGCAGGCTCCGTGAGTTCTCCAAGGCGATTCTGTGCTGGGCGACGGAGGAAGGCAAAGCGTGGATTTACGTTGGGTGTGGTCTTTTATAGTTGTGCCACACCCAGGACTCCTTGACGTTACGCGCACATTTTCCTGCGTGTGCTTTTTTTAAACGTGCGCTTTCCTATGCGTGCGCTAGCACCGTTCTTCTGCGTGCGCTTCCTCTGCTTGTGCCAGCGTCCCTCACACGCTCTGACAAATGACTAAAAAACATTACTAGCGATTGTGCAAACAGAAGTTAAATTATATCCTCATCTTCAGTCTCCTCATTATCTGAATCAGAATAGAATTAACAGCGTTTGACCCAAAAAGGATATTAAGAAACCATACTGTTTTAACAGAAGTGAATAAATACACATTTGACAGTGAAAACACGGTTTACATTCAGACACATAACATTTCTGGAGTGCTGGCTGCACGGGACAGGGGTGGGTTTTCTGAGTGGGCAAAACCACATTCGTAGGAGCCGGATGTGTGTACCTTTAGTGGCGGTGGTGATTCATGACAATAACGGTCCCCAGTTTGTTAGCAAAGAGATGGGGGATTTTATGGTGAAATGTGGAATTACTCACAGGAGAATTGCTGTTTCCACCCAGAGGCCAGTGGTCAGGTTGAGCGATTCAACTGTGTTGTCAAAGAGGCTATTCAATTGTCTATTAAGGGTGGTTTAAATTGGCGTAATGCGTTACAATCCATGTTATTGGCGTATAGGACTTCTCCCAATTCTGTCACTTTGATCAGTTCTTTTAAACTTTTAAGAGGGCGCAAACCTAGCACCAAATTGGCTCTTTGGTGGTTGAAGAAAAATATAAGTGAATTCAATGATTGTTTTAAGGGTGGATTATGAGGCAGTCCAACGCAGAGTTGAATTATATAAAAACAGAATGAAACATTCTATGAAAGTAAAAATAGGTTCTATAACTAAGCATATGATAAATGTTGGTCTAATTCGCATAAAAAAAGGTGGTGTTAATAAGGGTTTCCCATATGGTCAAGTCCAAAAAAAGTAATTGAAGTATTCAGGAATGCTGTTAGAGTTGATGGTGGTTCTGTTTGGAATCTAAACAGAATCTCTTTGTTTAAAGGTGTTACTTCTGGTCAAGAAGACCATGACAGCAATGCATTTTTAGACCTTGGGCAACAAAGTTACCAAGGGAATCATCCCTTTTCCAGTTGAATCTCTGGAAATCCTAGGACTGTGCGCACCCATCGCCTTCCTGTTAAGTACAGAGATTTTGTCATGAATTAATTCTATATTTATTGTTACTCATTTTTTATTGTTTATTTTTTTTCATTTCAAGGGGGGAAGGTGTGTTGGGAACAGTATAGGTTGAAACGAGAAGACACGAGCGTGATTCTTTGTCCCAGCTCGTGACTGACTCGTGTCATGTTAAGAATGTTATGTTTTAAGAGATGTGGAATCTTGCTGGGATTGTTGTCATGGGAGGTTGATTATTACTAACTGGACTTGATTACAAGCAGACGTGTGATTAAACCCCGTTGCTCTTTTCTACGTTTCCGTGTCCTTCCTTTCCTGACCTCTGGACTTCAAACAGCTGGGCTCAGCAGGCCTCTATGTCTGGGACCGCTTTTAAATAAAGCAGTTTATTTTTAAAAGCAACCCTTTTTCCTTAACCCCTTGGGTGCTCATGACGAGACCAGGCTGTCATGAGTCACAGTTGAGCTGTGCTAATGACGGCCTGGTCTCGTCATAACAGCGCCGCTCCGCCCACACACGGTTAATTCCCCGCCTGTGCGGGAGAAATAATGAGTGGGCGGGGTCGTGACGAGACCAGGCCATCATGAGCACAGCTCCACCGTGACTCATGACGGCCTGGTCTCGTCACAAGCACCGGGGCGCCGCGCTCATCCCCCCCCCCACACTGTGGGGTAATTAGCCACGCAGAGAAGGGGTTAAAGGAAAACGGGATGCATTTTAAAAAGAAAATGAAACGTTTTAGTTTCATTTTTTTAAGTCCAGGTAGTGGTCTTTGGGAGTACTGCCTGTCCCTAAAAAAATATTTTCTCCTGCATTTGCAAAGGGGAACATTCCCATTTGCGAGTGCATTACCACCCTTTTGAAGAGGGCAGTAAATTTAAAGTGTTTTGCGACCACAATTGCGGTCGCAAAACATTCTTTCATAGGGTGCGAGTCACAATTAGGAAGGGACGCCCTTGGACCGCTCCATCCTAATTGCGAGTCACAAATCCTATTTAATGAGTCGCAAATAAATTACGACTCGCTAAATAGGGTTTGCACATGTCTGTAATATCCTAATTTCCCCACCTGTCTTTTCTCCTTCCTCTCTCTGTCTGTCTGTTCCCCTTTAATTCTTTCCATTCCTTTCTTGCCGTTCTCCCTTCTAGAATCTTTCCCTCTGTGAGATTCATTCTATTCTTGACCTTCGCTCGGAGCAGTTCCTTCTGGTGTGGGTCCTGATACTTTGTATATTATTTGTATCCTGCAAATAAAAGAAACTCCTGGATTCTACTCATTCCATCTCCAGTCTCCCTCGGCGTCGCTACATAATTTGGTACCCGGAGTCGGGTGAGAAAAGGAAAATCATTTATATGTTTCCAACTGCCACCCGTTTTATTCGTCCTGGTAAGCCAGCAACTTCTCCACCACCTGCATTGACCTGGAGACTACTGATATTCTTCCCAGGGACCCACAAGCCTTCAGGTGTGTTGTTTTCAATATCTTTGTACTTTCAAATTTTCCGCCGACTCTCGGGGGCCTCAATTGTTTCAGTTTGCCTTCCTTGAGCCAACGTGCATCGTTCAATTTCCTGCTCGTGCCTTTCCTTGTGACGCATCGGCCCTACTGAGCTGCCGTACCTGCATTGGCGCTTCCATAGCAAACATAGGATTCCCTCTTTGCGCTTCTTCTTCATGGTGACGCTGCTTGCATTCTTTGACGCTGCTTTCACAACCAGAGGATTATTTCCTGGCCCGGCACTATTTTTTTTCATTGTGACGCCGTTTGCATTCTTCACGTAGGCTGGCCCTTCTCTTCATCAATCAGCTTTGTGACGTGGTTTGGCTGTGGGAGCTTGGCTCCAGCTGTACCTTTCTATATCAAATCACCTGTTCTTCAGTTGATTTGTACCCACTACTTCGGTTGTGGAAGCTCTGCTCCAGCCGCCCCTGTTCTCAAAACTACTGGTACAGTCTCTACAATTATCTTCACACCAAAGTGGTTGTGGTAGCTCTGCTCCAACCACTTTGTTTACACCATCTCAATCTCCTGCACTATTGGACATTCTGGTTATGGGAGCTCTGCTCCAACCATATTATGCTCATCCTTTGGCTGTTTTCTTCTGCAGAAAGAGGGGTTTTCTTCCTCCTAACCTCTCACCTGTTCCTACATGTCATCCACCGACAATGATTTGCATCCTCCTCCATTTCTTAAAAAACAGGTAAACCTGAAATCCTTTGGAAACAATGGAGTCATATTTTTTGAAAATTACCTCATTGGCATTGATGGCTTGGAATATTCACCAGCAAGGGAAAATGCACTTCTGTACAATCATCTTGGCATTGCTGCACAAAAGATCTTTGATAACTTACCTCCTTTTACACGCCCGGCTGGTGATGGTACATGGAATGTTTACCTTGAAGCCAAAGAAAGACTTAAAAAACAATTCTCCGGAGAACCTAATGTCCTTTTGGAAAGGCATAGTTTCTTCAAACGCAAACAAGCGAGTGACGAATCAGTTGAAGAATACATTGCTGCTCTACGCGTCCTAGCTTCTACCTGTGACTTCATGAATTATGTGGATATTTGTATCAGAGACCAATTTGTCTTTAACTATTTTCCCTCTGAGAGATTTATTCTATTCTTGACCTTCGCTCTGAGGAGATCCTTCTGCTGTGGGTCCTGATACTTTGTATCTTATTTGTATCCTGCAAATAAAAGAAACTCCTGGATTCTACTCATTCCGTCTCCAATCTCCTTTGCCATCAATACAATGTCCCTTTAGGTTTTTGCATGCTCAAACTGGTCGGAAACCCATTTGCGCATGCAAAAACGTGTCGTACATCTGGCCCCAAGACCTTTGTGGCATTAGAACCGCCGCAGTTTATTCACATCATACGTTAGTACACACTTGTCATGATGGCAATGGTCATCAACATGCTCATTTTGGCTTGTATTACAGCACAAGCCATCCCGTAACAATCCAAATGACCATAATTTGTCTAATTCTTTATTGCATCAACCTTACAGCCATGATGTCTCTTCCAGGTTGTCATAAATTGCTACGATCTGCTGTGACAGCTATACAACACTCGCTTGGTACAGAGGGTTGTGACTTTGAGGCTTCAACTTGCTACAGAATATGTGGTGTTCGTGGCCCTATGTCCATGCCTGGGATGCAAGTGCTGCATCCGCCCTGCTCTGACCATTTTACCTTATCCCTGCCGTAAGGCATCCCAAGGACCTTGTCTGGGCAATTGCACTTTTCACAAGAGTCCCTGCCATTAAGGCATCCCAAGAATCTTGTTCGGGAAATTGCCCTTATACATCCTTATGTGAAGGGATTTATTGTTAAACCTTGTGACTTGCCACACTGGATGTGGTTTACCGACCACTAACTGCACCCCTCAGGCCCACAAGAAAATGAGTTCCAGCCCTTGTACAATGTTCCGGGGGAACATATCACTCTCTGCCAGGCAGATGAACCTTTCATCTGTTTACCTCTGGGGACACCCTGCAGGAAGGGTTCTCAGACATCATCTCTTTTCCTGCCCCGCCTCATCCATTCAGAGGGTGAGGCTTGTGCCATCGCCCCTTGAAAGGGCCTAATCTGAAGCCCTGATTTCTAAATTATATGCTCATGACCAAGGTTAATTTCTGGCTATGACTTGAGCCCTGATGCGCCCCCTTGAAATCTTGTTCACCTCATGTAATATGACCCATGATCTATCCCAGGGGCTGCCGTCCTTTGCCCTGGTCCCTTCTATTTTCTTCTTCATTGCGAGTGCCTAACCTACCCCTTGCATCCATCCTTCTATTCCTGCTAAAAGTTAAATACTGCTATGACTTGAGCTCCGATGCAGTCCCCTTGGGAATACTGTTCTCCCAATGTATCATGATCTGCGATTCAGACTAGGGGTTATTGTCTGAGGTTGTCCTGTTTCACGTCTATTCCCTCGTGTACTGTGTGGGACCTAGCTCACCATCTGCCTCATCCTTTCTTTGGGCAAAAAGAGCCCCCTCCAAAGCATTCAGACTGTGCTCCTGGTCCACTGGCTGCATTTTTTACCGTGTCGTAGTCCAGCGTGCACCTAATATTTTGCCGCTAACTATTAGTCCACGCCTGATGATGTTCTAACTACTGACACAGCTCCTATGGTTGACTGAATACCCAGCTCCCATTGGGGATACTGTGTTCCCCTCTTTACCCTGCACACATGATCCTGCGCGTGGTCGCTGTTTGGTGATGGCCCCAGTTTGTCTCTATTTTATCAGTATTGTGTGAGTAGCCTTGCTCACCTTCAGCCTCAGCATCACTGTAACTCGTGATTCGCTTTTGCTGCCCCCAGCAAGCTTTTGCGCTTGCCCCATGTTGCTGGTATGACTGGACGCAAGTTTTCAGCCATCCTACTCTCCCGTAGGCAATGTAACATCTAAGCGGCTTTGCACAAGTCCTGGATTGAACCAAATGTTCCCCACATACCTTCCTTAACCAAAAATACCTTCGCTCAGTAATACTAATAAACCGATACAGAGCTGGGTGTCATTAGTCTGGTTCCAGCTATCATCTTGTATTTTCCCTCATATTTAGAGACTGGTGAAAATCTACCCACCTAACCAATACCTTCCCATTCTGTCAGAACTCTTTTATGGCGGCTCATAGCCCACTGGGCTATATTAGGCTGCAACTTATGAACTGCCAGTAATCAAAAGAAAACAAGGGTTAACGCCACGCTATCCATGTAAAACATCCTGTGCTCTGCATGATGCCCGATCCTCCCAGCAGGTACCCTAACCCCCTGCGGTATTGAATCGTAGGCAGTGCTCACCTAATCTATCCTCCAGTCTCTCTCCAGTAGGAACGTTAGCTCACCAGCGTTATCTGACCTCTCTATTTGTGCCCGGGCTGCTAATTCAAACAAGGAACTCTCCAGCTGAGTCTTTTAAAACCCTTGTAGTGCGCTATACAAATGGCATGATTGATTGATTGATGATTGATTGTTATCTCTTAAGCCGCTCCCCCAAAGTTTGCACAACGTGTGGCTGCATTGCCCTAATATTAGACCTGGCTGCTGCCCTCTATGGGCAACCGCATTCTGGCCTCCTGGACCGGACGGATGCTGCCCAGGACTGCAGCCCGACTGACATTGCACTTTGTGCGCCTTCTTGTGTGGGAACAAGGTGCTGAATTGTAGGCACTGGGCGATTAGGTGACCTACCCAGGATCACAATGTTGCCGCGGGCCCCTGAACCTGGTGGCCAATTTCCCCAAAGTCGGCAGCTCAGGCCGCTACCCACCTTGACACCAGTGAACTTTCTGTCCCTAGTTTCCATTTAGGGAACGTGCAAACATGTACGTACAATATCCCCTTATGAAGTATGTCAAGTTTGAAATCGGATGCAGTGCTAAGATGTGCATGTGCTTCCTCAACCAGATGTCTCAAAGTGCATTCAGCGATCCTTGTAGCGCAAGGAGAGCCTTTATCTACAATAATAAGTAATAACACGAATGATGCCGCCGATAAGGGACGACAGCTAACTGGTCTACTCATGCAGGTGGTGATAAGGACATCATTGTGGCATCTGGTTTCAGTGCTATCCATCTTTCCTGCTTTTCTGCCTTGCTGCTTAGCCAGAGTGAATGTGCTGTGGAATGCTGGTGTGCATGGTGAGGTAATGGAATGTTGGGGATGCCTGGTTGTGGAGTGTCAGTTGGGAGTATTAGCTGAGCAGCAAGGGAGCTTCTCCTAGTGGGGCTCATTCTATATACCTATCTACATCTAGAACTTCATCAATAAACCTTCATCATCTATCTACATCTCGGCTGCTGGACTTATTTACCCTTATTACATTTGGCGATGATCTGGAAAGAATCTGCGATTGTCATCTAATGGATTACAATTATTTTAAACCTGAAGAAACTCCAAGATAATAAACCTCTGGAAAGCACAAGCTATGCATTTTAAAGCATACTGACACTTCTTAGCCCCACCAGTGACCTTGCCATCGGTCGCCCTAACCAAAATGTGCCAGTTCCTGCCTTCCTCTATGTTATGTTGCCTGCTCGCCTTGTTTTCTACTTGCCCTTCTGCCTCCCAGTTTCTGCCACATTTTTCCTGCCTGCTGTAATCTGTCTTGGGAGAGTACCGCCCGCTTGCGAAGAGTGTCAACTACTTTCGCTGCTGTGTGTTTCTGCCTTCGCTGCGTGTTTCAACAACTTCTACAACTTTTGAAGGTGAAGGAGATCCTCGTACTACATCATCGGCATTTGCAGTCATCCAGCACTTTTATTTGCGTGGGTTTGAGGCATTGGTAGTGAGTACTTCATTCATTTTAAATTTCTACATTGTCTCCGTGGTGCGCCTTACCATGGCAGTTGAACCGCCACTGTCTTTTAAATATTTCCTCGAGCGCACACAGATCCCGCGTGCGCTCTTACCGTCATCCTTCTACCTTGCAAGCCCTCTTTCCATTTCCTTGTGACATGTCTTGCACTTCGTCCTGCATTGCTTCCTCTGGATGCCTGCATGCTTCAACGTGCCTGGAGCCATCCGGCGCGTCGTCTTATTACGTGCCGCCATCTTACGTTTGGAGGCATTCTGTTCTCTGTTGTATTGCATTTCTCTGCGTTTTCTGCCAAGCACAGTTTTAGCCTGGTGTCGCAATAAAGTTTTGAGAGGTTGAAGATGTTCTCGCACTGCTTACTTGCCGTACCCCTTCAGGATCTCCATTCTATGTCAGGACAGGAGGCTCCGATTATGCTTATACTCAATTTATTTACTGAAATACAGCAGCCAATCACAGAACAGTAAAGAAACAAAAAACTACATTACCCATAACCCAGGGTAACCATAGAGTACACCAACAGTATATAAACAGTCTTAGAGGTAACCACTTCCTCTTTCTTTGCTGCTCCGCAGCCAGTTAAGTGCTTTATTGATTTTCTTAACTACTTACTTACTTAAATTGTATTTCTACTGTGCGCTTTGCAGTGTATGCCGCTTGTGCCGCTTTTGAAGCGCTTCTCTCGCGCTATTGTTGCCGCTCGCTCAATTCGTCCGGCGCTCGCGGTGGGGAGCGTGTGCTACCTCCCTGGGTCGGGCGCTTGTTGCCCGTGTTCCCGTTTTTTGGTGGAGGGAGTTTGGGGTGGAACTGCCTCGCGCGCCGCTAGCGCGAGCAGTTCCGGTGCTGTCTGGCAAGCCGGTGTCATTGCGCATGCGCGACCTTTGTCGCGCTGCCTTTCCACACGCTGCTTTGTTGACATTGCAGCGCCGGCTCCTGAAGCGTCTCTGAGACGAACCGCCCACCGCCTTTCAGCTGGCCCCTCTTGACACCGGAGTTTGACTAAAAAATTCCGGTTGAATAATTGCATAGGCTTTGCCAAGAGTGTCGGTCTCATTTTTTCTTGTCAGCAAGCCTCCCTCCACGCTCTAAAATTGTTTTCCACGCAGTTTTTTCTGCTTGAACTTGCTGGCTTTGAGGTTTTTGCACTCCCTCTGACTGTGTCACTGACATACCGGATTTCTAGTCACCTGGTGGGCTATATTTTCACGTTTCCTGTGTACCATGAGTGGGTCCTATTATTATGAGGAGGAAGGTGACTTTGAGGATGAAGGGTCCGAATTTTTTGAACAGGATCTTGTTGAGGCACTGGACAAAGGGGTCCAACATTCCATGAACAAGGCGCTAGTTCGCGCCATTACGCCCCTGAAGCGCCATTTGACGCAGTATGCGCAAAAACAAGGTTGGGTGCCTTCCAAGAAGTCCTCTTCTCCTGGGAATCCTCATTCTTCTGACTTTCGCAAACTGGCACGGTCATTGTCCTCCTCCAAATTGAAACATATTCCTGTGCATGTTGAGAGTGACGACCATGACGCTTCCTCGTCCTCCTCGGAGGTTCTGCCTCCTCCGCCTAAAAAGCGTAAATGTAAGGAACATTTTGTTGACGCACCTTCCAGGCCTTCTGTCTTGACTTTCGAACCTGAGGATATTATGCACCCTAATTCCTCTGCTTGGCTCCCCTCTCCTGCTGTGGCGGAGTATGTTCAGGAACATATCCGCCATCCATTTGATAAAGACGTGCGTGCGCGTCTTCGTTCCGAGTGTCCACGGCCTGATTTAGCAGATAACCTGGCGGATACGCCTGAGGTCGACCCTACCATGTTGTCGTATATGAAAAAATTTTCCAAAGACCCCAAGAAGGGTTTGGATCGTTCCTGGCGGGCTTGCCAGGACAAGGTCTTGGACCTCTTAGGCCCTCTCACAAAAATGCTGGATCTAGGTTTCCGCGCCAAGGAGGCTTCCTCAACTGTGGATCCTGATGAACTCATTGAATGGGCGCAGCGTGCCATATGCCTGTTGGGCAACGCCAACTGTGCACTTTCTAGTGAACGGCGGCGTTCCATTCTACTTAAGTTAGACCCGAAGTTGTCTGAACTTTCTTCTTCTGAGGCAGGGGCTGCAGCCCAGGGTCTTCTTTTCGGCCAGCCTTTCTTAAAAGAACTCACGCATTTTGTAAGTACTTTCAGCAGTATTGACAAAGCACAGGCATCCTTGAAACGGGCCATGCGTCCGGTTTTCAACAGGGCCGGACGAAACAGGGGACGTTCGTCCGGCCGTGGTCAATACCAATCCACTCAACGTGGTTCTCAGTCCCACAGGGGAGGCCAGCAACATTCAGGCTATGCCCAGCGATCTAACTTCTACCCTTCCAGGAAAGGACGTGGTCAGTACAACAAGGGACGATCAGGCGGTCACTCCGGTGGATATCAGGATTCCGCCACTTCAGGTGAGACTTCTTCCTGCATGCAGTGTTGTTCTGGGGGGCAGGATCCGCCATTTTCTAGCCAATTGGCGCGCAATCTCCGGAGATGCTTGGGTGCTGGAGACGGTTCAGGGATTCAAAATAGAATTCTATCATCCCTTCCATCAGTCTCGTCCTCCATTTCCCCTTCACTTCTCAAAGCAAAGTCAAGAGTTCATCACAGAGGAACTCAAGTCCCTGGTGTTGAAAGGGGCCATTGTGCCGACAGTGCGCCATCCTCAGGGGTTTGCCAGTTCGATCTTCCTGGTGGAGAAGAAGGGAGGGGGATCGAGGTTGGTCCTCAATCTGAAGGACTTCAATGCGGGAGTAGTTTATCGACACTTCAAGATGGAGGGCATCCATCTTTTGCGGGATCTCCTGCGGGAACGGGATTGGATGGTTCGTCTGGACCTCAAAGATGCTTATCTCTCCGTTCCGATCTTCCGTCCCCATCGCCGCTTTCTGCAGTTTCAGTGGCTGGGGACTTGGTATCAGTTTCAGGTTCTACCCTTCGGCCTTTCGTCAGCACCTTGGTGCTTCACGAAACTGTTACGTCCTGTGGTGGAATCTCTCCGCAGCCGCGGTGTTCGCCTGATCATATATTTGGACGACATCCTCCTTCTGGCGGATTGTCCTGTCAAACTGATGACTCATCTGGACTGGACCATAGACCTGCTTCAGTCCCTCGGTTTTCTAATAAATGTTCCCAAGTCCGTGCTACGACCTACTCAAGTGATCGATTTCCTGGGGTTCAAAGTCAACTCCCTCACTTGTCAGCTTCTGCTTCCCCAACAGAAGATTCGATACATCAAACGGGAATTGAATTCCGTTATCTCGAGTCCGACTGTATCATTGAGGTTGTTAGCACGAGTTGTCGGTCTCTTAGCGTCTTCCCTACAAGCGATATTTCCAGCTCCGCTGCATTATCGTGCCCTTCAGCGTTTGAAGATTCAACATCTTCAACGGGGCCTGCGTTATTCCGACCTGATTCCTCTCTCGGAGGAGGCCAAGTCGGAAATGCAATGGTGGTTGGACCATATGGAGGCCTGGAACGGCCGAGCTCTTTTCGGCTCCTCTCCGGAGCTGGTGATCGAATCGGATGCCAGTCGTTGGGGCTGGGGAGCTCGTTGCGGTCCGATCTCGACGGGGGGACGGTGGTCTCCGCAGGAACTTTCACTCCACATAAATTGTTTGGAGTTGCTGGCAGGGTCGTTTGCGATCAAATGCCTATCGCCCCTTCGATCCCACTGCTGTATCCTTCTCCGGATGGACAATGTCTCAGCAGTACGTTACATCAACAAGCTGGGGGGGACTCGATCGAGGTTGTTGGCAGAGATCGCCAAGGAGTTTTGGCACTATTGCCTTCAGCACAGGATCACAGTTATTGCGGAGTACCTTCCCGGTTCTCGGAATCTTGTGGCGGACTGGAACTCCAGATACCTGAAGGACTTCAGCGACTGGAGACTCCATCCTCGTGTGTTTCGCCAACTTCTTCGCAGTTGGGGCCCGTGTCTACTCGACCTCTTCGCGTCACGTCTCAACACCCAACTTCCCCGGTTTTACAGTTGGAGACCGGATCCGGAGGCTCTGGCCACCGATGCTTTCCTCCAGCCGTGGCCGTCGTCCCTTTGTTATGCGTTTCCCCCATTCATGATGATCCCCAGAGTTCTGGCGTATGTGTCACGATTTCGGGCGGAATTGATTCTGATTGCCCCTCTGTGGAGGGCCCAGCCATGGTTCCCAGTTCTCCTGGAAATGGCGTGCGACTTTCCGTTTCTTCTTCCTCGGATGAGGAATCTCCTGCTGGATCCACTGCAGAATCCGCATCCCCTGGTTCAGTCCGGCTCCCTCCTTCTCCTGGCATGGCGAATTTCGGGGAACGTTGGGCGGTGTCAGGCCTTTCTGCAGACGCTTCCAGATTTCTCAGCAACGCCTGGGCCCCTAATACTCACAAACGTTACAGAAGCTCCTGGAAACGTTGGAGTGATTGGTGTTCTCAACGGCAAGTTGATCCCACATCGGCTGATGTCTCTTTGATAGTCAATTTTTTGGCTTCTCTGTCTTCTTCTTCTGGTTTGGCCTACCGCACTGTCAACAATTTCCGTTCCGCTATTTCGGCGGGCCATCTTCCTGTGGATGGGAAGCCTGTTGGTGAACATCCTCTTGTGGCTAAAATTCTTAAGGGGATTCGTATGGCTACTCCCCCTCGTCCTAAATATGTTTCTTTATGGGATGTTTCGGTTGTCTTACGTTTTCTGGAAGCTTGGCCGGTTAATTCTTTATTGTCTCGTAAACAACTCTCGGCCAAGCTTACTATGTTGTTGTGTTTGCTTTCCTGCAAACGAATTTCTGATGTCCGCGCTTTGGATCTTGCGGGACGTAGCTTTACGCCCGAAGGTGTTTCCTTTCGCCTTTCCAAGCGCACTAAGACTAATACAGAGGTCATTTCTTACCCTTCTTTTCCTGCTCGACCTAACCTTTGTGTGGTCCAATGCCTTAAAGATTATGAGGTGAGTACTTCTCTTCATCGCTCTGATTTGCAAGGTCAATTGTTGATTGCTTTGCAGAAACCCTTTCGCCCGGTTACTCCGGCCACGTTGGCCCGGTGGGTAAGGTGGCTCATGGGTGAAGCGGGCATTGATGTTTCTGTGTTTGGTGCTCATTCGGCTCGGGGGGCCATGGCCTCTAAGGCTTTTTCTTTGGGTGTCACTTTATGCGATATTATGAAAGCTGCTGACTGGTCATCAGATTCTGTATTTAAGACCTTTTACTTCAAACCTGTTGCTACTGTTGCTTCTGTTGTGGTGGAGGAGCTTTAAACAAGCATAATCGGAGCCTCCTGTCCTGACATAGAATTAAAAATTTGCAAACATTCGTGACAAGAATTTTCAATTCTATTAAGGACTAGGAGGCGAGGATTATCCCACCCATTGTATATGCATTTGCTATATCGTATAGTGTTACTGTGCAATGATTCATGGATCTTATTCCTACTGTACTGTGATGATTACTTTGTTTTTTCTCTACCCACCCTTTATTTGCTCATGCTTACACGGAATGTGTATTACGGCTTTGTGTCTTTTTTCAGGCTCTGATCCCAAGTGATGCTCCTCCGGCTCCATCCTTGTGGGAGATGTGCTGCGAGTTTCTTCTCCTCGTTGGCCTGCTGTTATTCCTGTGGCTTTGGGAAGTTCCTTCGCCTCCTCGTTCAGACTTTGGTTCTTCTGGATGATATCCTTCCTGGATTTATGATGTTCAAGTTGTTCTTCCTAATGGATTTTGGACAAAGAAAGAGGAAGTGGTTACCTCTAAGACTGTTTATATACTGTTGGTGTACTCTATGGTTACCCTGGGTTATGGGTAATGTAGTTTTTTGTTTCTTTACTGTTCTGTGATTGGCTGCTGTATTTCAGTAAAGAAATTGAGTATAAGCATAATCCTCGCCTCCTAGTCCTTAATAGAATTGAAAATTCTTGTCACGAATGTTTGCAAATTTTTAATTATTTTCGACGAGGACTTCGGATCGATTCATTTGATCCTCCTATTTTACTGCAAGTACTTTACTTCTTTTACAGGGGTTCTACATTAAGGTCTCTGAGTTGCTGTGCCCCTACGCAGTTCTCTACACTTAGACTGCCTTTTCTTCCTGTTGTTGGGAGCTGACCCTTCAATTATTTTTCCCGCCACCACCTTGAGGAACTTTGGGATGTGGTTGTTAGGATTCAGTTTCTTGCCTTGTTTTCGGGTGAAGAGTCACTCACCGGGGTGAACTACCAGCTCTTTCTATTCGTCACAGTATACGTTTCTTCTTTTCTTTTCTCCTTTATTTTAACATGCTGTTTCACTGTTGAGATATGCTTAGTGATAGCATTTTGCCATGTGACCTTCCACTGTTGCACAAAGTTTTGTTCTTGGATTTATCACCTACTTGACGATAATTTACTTTACAGTACTATGTTTATAAGTTCCTTATGGGAATTTTTCCTGTTTGAGGTATGCATTATGTTAGCCCTTGGCCACCTGTTGTGGTATCCTGCTGCTCAGCCAGAATGCCTGATGGAATGTTATCGTTTGGAATGTGTGCGTGTGTGTATCAGTTGGATGAAGGGCTGAGCAGCAGTGAGCGTCATTTCATCAATAGTACACCTGTGTGCAAATTCTGGTGGACTCGTCACCGTTATTTTTGTGTACAAAATTTTGTATGGGAATTTTCTCTGTTTGATTTATTGCATTATGATAGCCTTTTAACTATGTTACTTGCCACTTTTGCATATTACTTTGCGTACATTTGTCACCTACTTGCTTTGTGTTTTTATATATTCCATTACTGTACTTTGCTTGCAAGCTTAAAATAAGGGGATCTTTTTCTCTGTTTGAGGTTTGTGTTTAGATAGCCTTTGGCAATGTGACTTTGCATCTGTACAATGTATTGGGTGTATATTTAGTCACCTATACATTCCCTGCATAATTAGTATCTTTACAGTTAGTTTCTTACAAGTTTCCATTTTAGGAATTTCCTCTAGTTGAGGTATGCGATGCTATAGCCTTGTAGCTATGTGACTTTGATGCATATATTTGGCGTTGATCTGTCACCTATACGTTTTGTGCATTTTCAGTATTTTGGTTTGCTTAGTCTCAGTATGTGGGACTCTTTGCATTGATTTTACCATTAATTTGTCACGGTCTATTCTACCTTTGTGCAAAGGTTTTGTGCTTGACTAGTCTGGCATGTGAGGTTTATTCACCTATTTCATTCTTTTATGTACTCCTAGCGGATGTATTTTTACCCTTCTTTCTGAGTACGTGTGTGAGAGAATCCTTTCTGGTTTCTCTTGTTGGGAGTACCTTTTGTATTTTGTGGTTGTTGCGTTTTTACTTTTCATTGATTTGCGTTCGTTGTTTATATATGTTATGTTATGTTATGTTATTATCATTTATATATTGCGCACAGATGCTCCAGCTAAGGAGCGTCCTGGCGCAAGGAAAAGGCAAACACAACACAACGCAAAAGAAGTACAACTCCGGGTGAAGAAATTAAAACAGGTAAGTTTTCACGGCCCTACGAAATGCCAATAGATCCTCTAGCAAGCAAATTTCCAAAGGGAGGGAGTTCCAGAGAGCCGCAGCTCTCACACGAAAAGAACGGCCGCCCATCCGGCTAAGCCTGAAACGCGGGATAACCGTAAGAGATTGCCCAAGAGATCTAAGAGAGCGAGTCGGGACATAGGCGGATAAAAGATTATTGAGGATCTCAGGTGCCGATCCTTTTAAGATTTTAAAGGCAAGGCTAAGGGCCTTAAAGTGGATTCGACTTTTAATCGGTAACCAGTGTAGGGACCGCAGGGTATTGGAAGTGGGGCAGGACTTCGGCAAACCCACCACTGCTCTCACAGCAGCATTCTGTACTCGCTGCAGGCGGACGATCTCAGATTGGTTAACTCCCAGCAGGAGCGAGCTGGCATAGTCCAGCCGGGAGATAATCGTCGCTTGAATAATCAGCTGTCTCGTCGGGGCATCAAAAAATTTGAGCACCGGCCTTAGCCCACGCAAGACACCAAAACAGCATGCCGCCACTCTCTTGGTATGGGTAGTGAAGCAAAGGGTGTGATCTAGCCACACTCCCAGGTTCCTAAGTTCCATCACTGGAGTAGGAGCCGGCCCTAACTCCGGAGGCCACCAGACGCCTCCCCAGCGGTCCGCTCCCTTCCCAATGATCATCACCTCAGTTTTTTTCGCGTTCAGCTGGAGACAGTTGTTATTCATCCAGCTGGCCACCTCTCTCAGCCCATCTCGAAACCTGGGGGCATCCTGTTCGGCATCCCCGCTGATCGTGACCGCTAGCTGCGTGTCGTCGGCATACGAGACCATGGTTAGGCCCCATTGCCTGGCGACATCAGCCAGCGGCCGCACGTACAAGTTGAAAAGCGTGGGACTCAGCGAGGAGCCCTGAGGGACCCCCAGGTCCAGCTGATGGAATTTGGACTGAAAAGGAGGGGTGGCAACGCAGAAGGAGCGATCGCTAAGGAAGGAACGGAACCACTGCAGAGCAGAGCCACAGATGCCAATGTCCTCCAGGCGGTGCAACCGTGTCAAAGGCAGCGCTAAGGTCTAATAAAATAAGCGCTGCCGTTTGACCTGCATCCAACACACTCCGCAGATGTTCTACCATTGCCAGAAGGACCGTCTCCGTGCTGTGACCAGCACGGAACCCATTCTGCGTAGGATCGAGGACATTGGCCTGGGCCATATGTTCAGTCAGAGCCAGGTTGACGTGGGCCTCCATGACTTTGGCCGGCCAGGGGAGCAATGAAATCGGGCGGTAGTTTTCCGGTTTTAAAGGATCCAATGATGGTTTTTTCAGGATCGGGGAGACCACCGCCTGCTTCCACTTGACAGGAACCGTACCTGAAGTCAAGGAAAGGTTAATCAGCGAGCACACCGCCATGCGCCCCTGAAAAGAGGAATCTCTAAAGAGGGCAGGTCTGAGCGGGTCCGCAGGAGAGCCGGACTTGACTCGTTGTGCCAACTTGACAAACCCATCCCAGGACAAAATAGGGAGAGAGTGAAATGCCGGGCAGCTGCAAGGGCCATTCAGAGGGATGAGTGGCAGCGTCGTGCTGGGAAACGACTGGTAAATGGTCTTAACTTTCTCCAAGAAGAAAGCGGCCAGAGTCTCGCAATGGGAGGTAGAACCATCCACTTGCGGAGCCGCTCTCTTAGCCATCAGATTTTTGAGAGCTTTGAAGATGGTCTTCGATGGGTTGTGGCTGTTACGGAATTCCGTCGCATAGAACGCCGCACGGGCTCTACAGATAGCTCGATGGTAGAGCTTGACTGAAGCCAACTACATGGCTTTTTTGCACACATCATACGTCTTCCGCCACTCCCTTTCTGCCCTTCTACATGTACTCTTCAGGGCACGGAGGGCACTGTCGTACCAAGGACTCGACTGCCTGGAGCTAGCTCAGTGATGATAAACAGATCTGGCTCCTCGTCGGTGATAAGGTCCATGATAGACAGATGATGTTTGACCAGAGATCTGGTATTAAGATTTAAGATACGCAGACCATGAACACGACACTTGCTCAGCTGAGGCACACTTCTGCCTTCCAATAGAGCTGCTGTGTTGTCATAGTCCCGAATACCCGTTGGCTGGTCGAGAGACCATCCCTTGCAGGCACATTGATAGGGGCCACACAGGGGATGGGTCGGTGCAAAAACGCATCGTGGAATGGACTGCCCAATCGCCCGAAGCAATGCACTGGTGTAGACAATCATCCTACCTCCCAGAAGGTGCTAAATGGGAGGGGCCCGCAGCGCCCAACGCGCGTACTTAGCGCGGACGGGCGCAGACGGGCAGGACTCTGGCAAGACTCTGGCAAGACTCTGGCAAGACTCTGGCAAGACTCTGGCAAGACTCTGGCAAGACTCTGGCAAGACTCTGGCAAGACTCTGGCAGGACTCTACTCTGGCAAGACTCTGGCAAGACTCTGGCAGGACTCTGGCAGGACTCTGGCAGGACTCTGGCAAGACTCTGGCAAGACTCTGGCAAGACTCTGGCAAGACTCTGGCAAGACTCTGGCAGGACTCTGGCAGGACTCTGGCAGGACTCTGGCAGGACTCTGGCAAGACTCTGGCAAGACTCTGGCAAGACTCTGGCAGGACTCTGGCAGGACTCTGGCAAGACTCTGGCAAGACTCTGGCAAGACTCTGGCAAGACTCTGGCAGGACTCTGGCAGGACTCTGGCAAGACTCTGGCAAGACTCTGGCAATACTCTGGCAATACTCTGGCAAGACTCTGGCAGGACTCTGGCAAGACTCTGGCAAGACTCTGGCAAGACTCTGGCAAGACTCTGGCAAGACTCTGGCAGGACTCTGGCAGGACTCTGGCAAGACTCTGGCAAGACTCTGGCAAGACTCTGGCAGGACTCTGGCAGGACTCTGGCAAGACTCTGGCAGAGACTCTGGCAAGACTCTGGCAGAGACTCTGGCAGAGACTCTGGCAGAGACTCTGGCAGAGACTCTGGCAGAGACTCTGGCAGAGACTCTGGCAGAGACTCTGGCAAGACTCCGGCAAGCGACGGCGTCCGACTGCGCGTTCCCGCTGCGCGGGAGAGAGCGACTTTAAATAGGCAGAGAAATGGAGGGAGGAGCACAGGGACGCTCCAAGATGGCGCCCGCCAAAAGACCAGCGTCCCAAGCCAAAATGGCGCCGATCGTCTATCCCCAGATCACCCACAGAACCCGGGTCCACCAAAGCGGTGGTGCAGTTACAACATTTATATGCAGGTATGAGGGGGGGGGAGAGCCCAACCAGTTGCCAATTAAAACAGAGCAAAACGAAATAAAACGACCAGTAATTCAAAAGCAAAGTAAAATTAAAACTGAGCGCGTACAAACCGCGGCGCGGTAATGCGGCACCTTTCCAGGCTGCCCACTGCCTAAAATCGCCTTAAATATAAATATTAATAAATATAAAATATTCCATGCTAGTCTGGCCAACTGGTGTGTTCTGGTGTGACTCTGAACGTCTTGTCCTGAGTTCTTTATATACTTGCATTGTTATTGCTGCGCGTTGGTGAGAAACTTGTTTTATTCTCACATTTTCTTCCTCATTTATGTGTTTTCTGAACACTATTTTGTTCACTACAGCCCTTTTAGCGTGCAAAATGTTATCTTTTATTAAAATCGTTGTTGGTATCTGGCATCCTCTATTTATTATTACTAATTTCCAGTTTGCTCCTAAAAGGGGAAGTTGTGTGTGTTATTATTTCTTTGTAATGTCTTCTCCTTCCATATTGTGATGTTTCATTTAATTTCATTTTAGGGATTTATTGCATGTCTTTCCATGAAATGCTCTATGTTCTTGCTTTGCAAGTTTCCATTACGTTGTTTGCAGCATGTGCACATTCATGTCACTTATGCTATTGACATGCTTACTTCTTGTATTCATTGTGTTGCTGTTATATAAGGGGAAGATGTGTGGCACTTGGTTTTCAGTGCTATGCATCTTTTCTGCTTCTCTGCCTTGCTGCTCAGCCAGAGTGGATGTGCTGTGGAATGCTGGTGTGAATGGTGAGGTAATGGAATGTTGGGGATGCCTGGTTGTGGAGTGTCAGTTGGGAGTATGGGCAGAGCATCAAGGGAGCTGCTCCTGGTGGGGCTCATTCTATCTACCTATCTAAATCTGGAACTTCATCAATACACCTTCATCATCTATATACATCTCGGCTACTGGACTTATTTATCCTTATTATAATAATTTAATCAGTGACAATTCTTAAATAGTTTGCATGGTTCCAGTCACACTTGTCTGAATCCTGCATTTTATTGCCTTCCTGCCACAGTTCCTATGTTTAAAATTGAATAACTAGTAACGATAAACAGTAAAGATTCCAGAAAGTTCCTATGCTTGCTACCTGATGGGTTGGAGGTCTACTGAAACAGATAACACATGATTTTAAATACTTAAAACCGATAGGCAATAGGGCTGAACAAAACAAACATACAAAATGCATAATTATTTGAATTATCATAGATTCCATTAAAGCAGCTAGAAAACAATATAGTATTTACATATGTCTAAAAGAGAGGCTGCCAACAGCCATGGGGGATACAGGGAAAAAAAATTGAAAGGCCACTCCACCCTGAGCACTTTGTTTGACTGCCCTTCGATCGGTCCATTTATCTATGCTACCCCCGCTGGTCGACCCAGATCTGCTCGGGATAAGGTTTTAAAAGTTTTTAGGTTCAGCGCCTTAGTTCAGGGGAAATATTCTCTGATAGAACCGCTTTTGTTGAAATGCAGCTCATGTGAGCATTTTTTCGTGAAAAGGCAAAGTTGCAATGGCCTGCTGTTCAATGTAGTCTCGTGTTTTTGAGTTACTGTAGCCTCAGATGGATATGTAAATGTCAAGAACAGAAATCTGCTAAAGTTTACAATGCTGCATGTGGTGGGGTTTAGGGTGGGCAAATGAGGCAAAGGAAGTGAACAGTTTTCATTTGTTCCCCAGGCTTTGAAAATGATTTCTACGTGATATTATATTCCTTTATAAAGGTCTATAAATCTTTCCCGAGTGGTCATCACCCAGAAAGTTCCCCTTAACGTCCTAGCAGCCCCTGATTTCTGGAGGCTGTCGGAGGCAGGGAGCTTGCCACTCCAGTTCCTTGCATGCAGGCTCCATTTCAGTGTGAACTTTGGCTGAGCTCTATCCCAACAGTGAGAGGCGGCCTTTCCCAAGCGGACATCATGAAGAAAGTTCCCACCTCAACTTCCCGGCAGCCCCTGCTCTCTGGAGGCTGTTGCAGGCGGGGAGCATGCCACTCCCAGTTCCTTGTGCAGACAGGCACCGTCTCGGCGGAAGCTCTGGCTGAGCTCTATCCCAACAGTGAGAGGCGGTCATGGGCTGGCAAATGAGCGAGAACGCACAGAAGCTGCGAGGTAAGCCATTAACCCCTTTGTCGTGTCTTGGCCTAGGCCTGGAGGCAATCACAATTAAGACCCAGGAGGCACAGGTACAGTGGTGCCAGCTCCAAACTGAGCCACGCCCAGAACCCATGGCTATTTATTATATACAAGACGTTGTGCTCGGCGTATCCCAAACCGACTCATTCAAGCACGCTTACAGGGGGGTGGTCTATCGGGGCCACACCCCAACACAGGGAGAGACATGGACTGTTCTACTGCCCCCACAACATTACATTCCTCCTTTACCAGGAGGGACATGTTAAGGAAATGCAAACGCCACTAAACATAAAGAATAAAGCAGTACACAAACTAACAGTCCAATAAACACAACTTCTAGGGCGAAGTATGAATGGAACAGTCATACTTGGTTATCTTCCTCAGCCAGTCACCCAAGCTGCGGCCCGTCCAGCGGTCGCTGTCTAGCCACTGGATACATACAGGCACATGCATCAATGTTGGCTTTTGCAATTCCTTAATTGCAATTTTTAAGGAATCGCAATTAAGGAATTGCAAAAGCCTATGCATGTAGAAATCGCTTAAAAAATAGCGATATCTAAACATTCCTTAATTGCGATTCGCAAATTGCGAGTCGTAAGTAAGGAATACCTCCCCATTCATTCCTATGGGCCTAAAGGCCCATAGGAATGATTGGGAAGACATTCTCAATTTGCGATTCTCAGTTAGAGAATCGCAAATTGAGAATGCAATTTCAAGGGTGCCAGGGTGTCAAAAGGACACCCTATTGCACCCCCCTGAAATTGATCTGTGCGCAACATGAAACTTTGAAAAATGCGCAAAAGTGCTTTTTTTTTTTTTTTATTAAAACATTTTATTTTCAATAAGGCATATAAAAACATGTACATTCACATCATTGATTTATAGTTCTTCATTATTCCTTAAAGCAATTCAGGAGCCGGCGAAGTCTCATCATTTGCAAACGTTTGCGCTAACCATACAAGTACAGACGAAAACGAAATAAACAGTATAGCTCAACAGTCATGCGTATCCGACAAAACTTTTCGTGCCGGTCCAGTGCGCAATTCGGCCATTTAGCCTACAACCCTGAATGCTTGGCAAAGTCGGCAAATAGAACTAAAATCTCAACTGTGAAAACCTAACAAGTGTCATCATCTCACGAGAACGTTGTAGCCATGCACAGACAAGTCCCCACCCATTGCACATAGTCCGTATATGTGTTCATTGGTGTCTTCCAGGTCCCGCCCCATCCCACCACAACTCACAGTAGCACATATCAGTCCCTCCCACCTATTCATCTTCATCATCCGACTCCATATCTTCGTCCTCTGGCAAGGGTGCATATGGCTCCCCCCTGTATTTGTTCCAAGGCAACCACACTTTATTCCATTTACGGGGACAAGCCCGCAACACATACACCGCCCTCTCCTTCACCAGCAGTATGTCCATATTTCGAATCCAGCCATGTACCGTTGGCACGTCTGGGGCTCCCCACTTCTGTGCAATGTCTCTTTTCGCTACTGTCACAGCTAACGTGACCCACAACTTTCCATACCTGCTCAGGTCTGTAGGGTCCCAAACGTTCAATAGGCACTTACGGGGTTCAGGGAGAAGTGACACCCCAAGGACTTGGGATATCGTGCGCATGATTTGTCTCCAGACTTCCCGGATCAATGGGCAGTCCCAGAGTGTATGGAGTAATGTACCCTCCTCCCCACAGCCTCTTAGACAGAAGGGGTGTGGCGCCCTCTGTATCCTGTGTAGAAGTGTTCTGGTGTAATAGGTGCGGTGTAAGATCTTGAGTTGGACTAATCTGAACCTAGCCGATATGCCCACTTCCCTTGGTGACGCCAGCGCCTCATTCCACTCAGTGTCATCCATGTCTCCTACATCCTCAACCCACCTCTCTCTAAGTTTCTGCGTGGGGATTGCCAGATTGTTAACCAGTTTCTTGTACGTAAGAGAGGTCGCCCTCTGTTCCATAAATTCCGTCAATAACCTGTCTTCCAAAGGTGATGATTCTGGAAGTGTGGTGTCAGGCGGAATGGCTTGAAGGAGGGCGTGACGAATCTGCACATACCTGAACGTTTCAGTGGGGCCCATATCATACTGTTGCTGCAGCTGTGAGAAAGCAACTACCGAGTCCCGCTCCCAGAGGTCCCCCACCACCGAGATCCCTATTTGATCCCAGCGTGCAAAACCTTTGCTGGATCTCAAGTTTCCCAGAGACTTCGCGTCCCACAGCGGTGTCATTTTAGTGATCCTCCCCTTCCATCCCATACGAGATTGTGCCGCATGCCACAGGGTAGCCGTATGCAACGTTGGGCCAAGCAACGCACGAACCTGTGAGTGGTTGTATAATACTGACAGCATGCTATCCGTTCCTAACTGCGACCAGTCCGCTCTATAAGCGGGGTCATCCCGCGGGACATGGATCCAGCAATTAATCACCTTAAGTTGGGATGCCCAATAATACAATTGAAGGTTGGGAAGGGCGATCCCTCCATCGTACCAGCCCTGAACCAATTTTGCATGCGCTATACGGGCTGGGCCGTTGTTCCACAGCAGGGCAGATACCTGCGCGGCCACCTGGCGGAAGTAGCGCGGAGCCACCACGTGGGGGGCGTTTTCCAACACGTAGAGAAACCTAGGAAGTGCCATCATTTTAAATAACGCTGCCCGCCCTAGGAGGGTCAGCGGAAGGGTAGCCCAATATTTAACGTCCGCACGTAAACGTGTCAGAGGCGGCACCAGGTTCGCCGTGTAGAAGTCCGCCGCATTTGCGGTGATGACAATACCAAGGTATTTAAAGGAGCCGTCCGCTAATTGCAGGGGGCAGTCAGGCCTCAATAAGGGTGGCTGGCCCCGAATGACGAATATTACGGATTTGGACCAATTCAGGGTGTAGCCGGACGCCTTCCCGTGCTCATCGCACAGAGCCAGTAGGGCAGGAATACCTTCATTGGGATCAGTCATGTAGATCAGCATGTCATCTGCATACAAGGATACTCTATCCTCCCAGCCGTCCTCCCAGGCGATGCCCCGGAACAGTGGCGTTGCCCTGAGCAGAATAGCCAAAGGCTCCAGTACCAGCGCAAAGAGCAAGGGTGACAGCGGGCACCCCTGCCGGGTCCCACGCCCCAGGGGGAAGGTTTGCGAAATGTGGCCGTTCGCCACCACTTGTGCCATGGGTGACCTATAGAGTAGCCGTATCCATGCTACAAATTTTGGGCCGAAGCCCATACGAGCAAGGACTGCAAAGAGATACTCCCACTCCACCAGATCAAACGCCATCTTGGCATCCAGGGACAATATGACTGCCTGGTCCGAGAGGAGATGCGCTCGCGCCAGGACTCCATGGACTCTCCGCAAATTCAATGCCGTACTTCTGTGCGGCATGAAACCCGATTGATCGGGGTGTATCAGGGTCTGTAGATGCTTAATCAGGCGACAGGCCAAGAGTTTCGCAAGGATCTTTGCTTCCACGTTGAGCAGGGAGATAGGTCGGTACGAGGAGCACGCCGTCAGCGGCTTGTCAGGCTTAGGAATGGCTACTATCGTGGCTATGCGTTGGTCCAGAGGGAGTTCCGCCTTGGCCAAACTGTCCACATACATATCGAGCAGGGGTTTGCTCAACAGGGGAGCCGACGCTTTGTACCATTCCACGGGTATTCCGTTGGGACCCAGCGCCTTCCCCGATCGTAACGACAGTATTGCCAGTTGGATTTCATCTGCGGTCAGGTCAGTGTCCAGTTCCCGTTGCGCTTCCTGTGAAAGCTCGGGGACTGCTATGTTACTAAGTGATGCTAACGCCTCCCCTTCCGTGACCTCCCGTGTCGGTGTGTATATGTTGTGATAATGTCTTTCCAGAGTGCGAACTATCTGCTCAGGGTGTGTCTGCAGCCGGCCGTCCTGTGCGTGCAGCCTCTGAATGCCTTTATTACATCCACTCTTTTTATCCAGCCACGCCAGCATCTTCCCGGCTTTATCGCCCAGGTCATATATCCTGTGCGCTGTGGTTGCCAAGTGTCCCTTGGTCACTGTTGTAAGATGAGATAGGTACTTTTGTTGACTGAGGTGCAACGCATGAGCATTGGCAGGGGTGGGATCGGCCATGTGTGTTGCAGTCGCGGCCTGTAGCGCCAATTCCAACTGCGTGAGTTTGTGTCGGGAGTCTCGTTTATGCCCTGAAACGGCCGCTATCGCTGCGCCGCGTAAAACAGTTTTGTACGCCTCCCAAAGCACCGAGGGTGAAGCGACTGTGCCTGTATTCTCTGTAAAGTAGTGTGAGGAGGCCAACTTAAGCTGTTTCCGAACACCCGGGATCTGCAAATAATTGGGGTAGATTGGATAGATCCTGGCGCGTTTCCTCTCTCTAGTCGTGATGTGTAGGGACAAGGGGGAGTGATCAGATACACCTCTAGGCAGTATCTCTAATTTGTCCACCGTGCCCAGCCCCAACCCTAAAAAGAAAAGGTAATCAATGCGTGAAAGGCTGTTGTGTGCAGCTGAGTAGTGCGTGTACTGAGTTGCTGTGGGATTTAATTGACGCCAAACATCAGCGAGGCCCAGTGCCGTCAGAAAGCTAGGGAGCGTGGCCGTCCCTCTCAAGCGTTCCCGTACTGGAAAGGTATCCAACAGCGGGTCAGATATGGCGTTAAAGTCCCCCCCAATGATCATGTCACCTTCTGGGAGGTCGAGTAGGAATTGACCCAGCGCCGGCAGGGCCGTAGAGTGTAGCGCTGGTGGGATGTACACCGACACTATGTTAAGGGGCCTCCCTTCCCACTGGCCAAAGATCGCCGCAAAACGACCCTGATCATCCCTCATGCGGCTTTCCACCATAAAGGGGGAGTTCTTCTTAAGGAGTATCCCGGTGCCCCTGGATCCCGTGGTGAACTCTGCATGTACCTCCATGGCATATCCCCGCCTATTGAGTGCTTTGCATGTAGACCCAGCAAGGTGCGTTTCCTGCAACATCACCAAGTCAGGTCCGTGGCGTTTGATGGTCTGGAGAACCAATCCTCGCTTAATCTTGTCCCCTAGACCCCTTACATTCCATGAGAGCAGTTTTAAGGGAGACACCACAGTCAGTGGCAGGCCAGAGTCTGCGGGCGTTTCGCTAGCTTGTTGGGCCATAGGAGGCTATGGTCAGTGTAATGGACATGTGGAGTCGAAGCGGGACATCTACATATGGACGCGCGTTAGGGAGTCTCGAGTGCACAGCTTGTGTTCGGACCATGTGCCACAGTGAATAGACGATGACTAACAATAAGAACCAGAACAGAACAATCCAACCCCCCCACCCCCTCCCTGCTACCCTGCACCACGGACTCGAACCCGCCCGCATCCCCAACTCGGCAGAGTGCATAGTCCCATCCCCGTTCACCTTACTTGCTCGTGGGGTAGGTGAGCCCCCTACAGGCACCAGCCGATGCCCGCCCTACTCAGCTCCATCAGCATCAAGTTCCCAAGGCTCAGAATGCATTGTCCAGCTGGCTGCCGAGACAAATCAGTCCTTTACAGGTTGTCCAGAGTCAAAGGGGTCCCTTTCGAGATCCGAGTCCAGTGCTGTCGCGCCCTCTTCGTTCGCGGGGCTCCTCGACGGTCGATCTGCCGGTTCTCCGCTGCGTCGGCGCCTCTGGTCCCCCTGCGGGCGGTGTGGCCGGCCCACCTGCCTCCATCCATCAAGCCAGTCTCTAGCTACCTCCGGTATGTCGAAAAACCATGTCTTCCCTTCGGCCACGACGCGCAGTTTGGCAGGGAAAAGCATGGAATATTGCAGGCCTTTGTCTCGTAGTGCTTTCTTCACATCCGTGAATGACTTCCTGCGCCTAGCCACCTCCGCTGTGTAATCCGGAAAGAAAGCCAAAGTGGAGTTCTGAATTTTGATAGGCGGGGAGACCCTCGCCGCCTGGAGGATGGCGTCCCGGTCCCTATAATTGAATAATCTGGCCAGCACAGGTCGCGGAGTGGCCCCCGGTTTCGGAGTTCCACCAGGAACTCGGTGCGCTCTTTCAACAGAAAAGAAGTGGGACAGACCTTTAGGTTTTAGCTGGGATTTGATCAGGTCCTCAACATACAGGTCCATAGCAGCTTTGCCTTCCGATTCCGGCAGGCCCAGGATGCGAACGTTGTTCCTCCGGGAACGCCCTTCCTGATCATCGAGCTTTTCTTGCAACTGTTTCGTGACTCTCTCCATGCGTTCCATGGCCACCTGCAGGTCCGAGGTGTCCTCGACGAGCGATTTCGTAGTTACCTCCACCTGCGTCACTCTCTCCGCCATTTTTTTGAAGTCCGCCCGGAGCAGAGTGACCTCTGATGAAATGGAACCCACCGTCGTTTTGACCTCGGTGAGGGTCCTCATAACGTCGTCCAGGGTTACCTTGGGAGGGGCCCCCGCGTCCGGGGTTGCTCCAGTCGAGTGGCGGCCACCAGTCTGTGCCTGTCCATGCTGGCCGTAAGCGAATTTGTCCAGCTTCGCTTGTGTGGACGTACTTCTTGTGCCCTTACCGGCCATGCTGGCTGGGCAAGGATGTGAGCGGTCGAAGTGTGCCGGCAGGGCAGTTTGCAGCCCACGCGTTGTTCCCTGGCCTCGGGCGGCCGGCAAGTCACTGTGGGTGCCTTCAGGTCTAAGATGGCGCTTTGCACGCCTCACAGGGCCTAGACGCTGCGCAGTCGGCCGCCGCGAAGAGCAGCACACCGGCCTACTGTAGGTCCAATGCGGCCTTTTGCTTGGTTGAATCAGCCCCCTACAGTCCCTTCATTGTTGGCAATTTGTGGTGGTATGTAGCGTTGTTGGTTGGTTCGCGCAGGGGGGGGGCCCTCAGCAGAGTGTGCCGGACTCACTGTGTCAGCGCCACTGCAGGACCTCCCGTAGGGTCTGGGTGTCCCACGACGGTTCCTCTCCTGTAGGGGACGGGGGTCAGACGCGCCCCCCCTTGAAAGCGGGGCGAGGCTCCAAGTAAGGGTCGCGCAAGATGAGGGTAGCGCCCTCAAAGCAGCCCGCCTCACCTCGCCGCAGTATCAGTTCCTCCGGCCCCCGGGCCGTCTCACTCTCCGCCGGCAGGATGATTTCCAGTCTTGCCGGCTGCCCCCGCTCCTCCAGATGGCGTCCCAGTCCAGAGAATCTCCTCGGCTTCACAGGGTACACGCTCGCTGAGAGCGGTGCAGGCGGACACCCCACAGGACAGAACGCAGTCTCGGCCGGCCGACTCCTCCGCGCCCGGCCGGGGTGTGCACACTTCCGGCCGGGTCCACCAGGCACTGTGGGTCGGTGTTTCAAGGCTGGTACAGGCCTCAGATCGCCGCCTCCAACGGCAGCTGAACCCGGTGTCCAGTCTCCACCAGGGTCGGAACGGAGCTTGCCGCTTGGGTTCCTGAGCCGATGTCGCTCCTTCGAGCGGGCTGAAAAAACGGATCAATGACGGATAGTCGCTGCGGGCTGGATTGCCTGGAGGAGCTCCCGCTTCAAGCTGCCTCCATGTTCGGCAGTTGGCCACGCCCCTCCGCAAAAGTGCATTTTTCAAAGTTTTTGCAAATTACCATGAAGTTCAACTTCATGGTAATTTGCTCCCCCTATTAGCGAAATCGCTAATTGTTTTACTTTGATGCATTGCATTTAAGGAATCTCAATTTGGGATTCCTTAAATGCAATCGCAATTTAAGGAATCTCAATTTAGAGATTCCTTAAATTGAGATTTTTGCATTTGGGATGATGCATCCCAAATGCAAAAATACCGGTCACAAAGGGGCAGATTCTGAGAATCTGCCCATTTGCGACCGGTGTTTAGCTTGATGCATGTGGCTGTAAGTCCTTGTACTTCTGGGAGGGCTTCTGACAGGGTCGTAGGTTGTATCAGTTCTGGCTGTTCCGGGGCTGAGGCGCTGCTGACTGTTCAAGTGGGTTGCCGCAAGGGGATGGATTTCGGTCACTTGCAGGATCTCGGTCTTGGGTCGATGCGGCTCCAGGACTGGGGGTCGGGTCCACTGTGGCTGGTTGATCAGGTCCGGGTACTTTGCTGTCGGGACTTGGGAACCCCTCAGAGTAGGTTTCTTGGTGTCCGCCAGCTGCTGGGAAGTTGCTCTCGTCATCAGATGGGACTTTTTTTAAGAATGACACATTGCAGGTTACTTTCTCGTGTCATCTTTGGGCAGTCACCATAGTGCCCTTTTACCACCGTGACAGTCCAGAGGTGGAGCTCGAAGGGCAGACGGAACTTTCCTCTGAAGTGGTGATCTTTCACCAGCACTCGGGCACCCACAGCAATAGGGCTATCTCTGGCGTGTCTTTTCAGGAAGGCTGGTTTGTTGCTTTTATCTCGCCGGTAGTCTGATTGGTTTGGGGGGTTTGGCGTCTCAGCCCATGACAGATGATGTGGGATGCCATCTATTACAGTCCGGCCAAAACACAATCAACTTGGGGCTATGCCCGTAGTGCAATGAAGGGTGAGCCGGTATTCTCTGAGGAACTGGTACACTGCCTGTTCGATATTGAGCCCATCTGCTAGGGCAATTTGAATCGTTTTGTTCAATGCCCTCATCAGACTTTCTACTTCCCCATTGGCTTGGGGCCATCTCGGTGTGATTTTGCGGTGCTTTATCTTGTGGGTGGTGAGGTATTCGGCTATTTCCGCGCTGGTGAACGGTGGGCCATTGTCTGTGCGGAGTTCACCGAAGAGCTCGTGGGTCGCTATCAGCGTCTCCAGTTTAGGGATCACTTTGGCCACGGATGTAGATGTGACAAACTCGACTTCTGGATACCTTAAGTAGTCGTCTACCACTACCAGCATATACTTCCCTCCTGGCAGACTGCCAAAGTCAGCACTCACTCTCTCCCAGGGGGCACTCGCAGCTGCTTCAGTGATAACTGGTGCCGGTTTGCTTGGTAGGCTCGTTACCAGGTGTTAGACCTGGCATCATTGACGTGAGTCTCCCTTCCATTTATACTGATTGCCTCCTCTGTATTGATTTGTTTTTGCTGGTTTTATGTTTTGGGCACTGTGCCACTGCTATTCAGTGCCACAGTGCAAGTGCTCCCTATGTTAAATTGATGTATTAATTAGTGATTCCATGATTGGGTTATTTGATTTACTTGTCAGACCCTAGTACAGTGCACCATGTGTGCCCAGGGCTCGTAAATAAATGCTGCTGGTGGGCTTCGAGCACTGGTTTTGCCACCCACAGAAGCAGCTTGTAAAGTGTGTCTCAGGCCTGCTATTGCAAGGCCTGTGTGCAGTCTGTGACCCCCATGTCGTCTTGGCAAGTGCACCCACTTGCCAGTCCCTAAACCTTCACTTTGCTTCATATCAGACACCCCTTTGGTAGGCCCAATGGCTGGGTGTATTGTAAGTATAAGGTAGGACATGCCCTGGTGTGTGTAGCATGTCCTAATAGTAAATTATAGCCATTTTCGTTTTACGCTATTGCAAGGCTACCTGTTCTCCATTGGCCAGAATGGGCAGTTAATTATTACATTGTATAATCCTAACTGACTCAGGGAACATAGTAGAAATTCGAATTTGGTATGCCTGAACTCAGAATGATAAAATACATCTTTTAGTAAAGTTGGTTTTAACATTCTGTGTTTGAAAATACCACTTTTAGAAAGTAGGTATTTTCTGGTCTAAACTATTCAAAGCCTGCCTCTTCTAGGTTGTGAATTCCTTGTCTGGAGTTTGAGTTACAGGGCTGGGGGATTCCAAGAGACAGAATCAGTCAGCCCAGTAGTGAATGGGGAGATCTGTATCTAGATGGGAGGGAGGAGTTGCACCTGGGACCTAAATAGGGCTAGGCCTTCCCTCCACAATGCTGGCTCCACCTCCTGGGGTGCGGCTGATGTCTCTGCCCTGCACTGGGAAAGAAGAGAAGGAATCATGCCAACAAAGTGCTCCAGGGCTGTGCTTTCCCTCCGCAATGCTGGCTCCACCTCCTGTGGGGTGTCTGATGTTTCTGCCCTGCACTGTGAAAGGAAAGAAGGAGTCCTGTAAACAGAGTGCTCAGGAACTGGTTTGGACTAGGCAGAGGCCTCTCCGCAGTGCTTAATTTGTAAAATATTAAGTGCCGGGACTCTCCTCGGGTGGCCACTGCAGCTTGCACCACACATTGCCCCTGCCAGCTGCCAATGACAGAAACACCACAACTACTAACCATCACGCTCTTACAAGGGCAACAGTTCATACTATTCCGGACCCCTGAAGCTATAAGAATGACGTGAGAGGCAGGTATTAGTAATTGTAAATGTAAACTGAACAAATAAACAGCTGTGGTTGTGCTCATGCCTAAATAAGCCAGGCAGCGCCACCAATCGGCAGACTGTCATGAGGCCCGGTGCAAGCAATTAGGTGCTGGTGCCCAGGACCGGAAACCACCGACCAATTAAGCACTGAACAGCTGACATCCTGAAGGCAGCGCATCATTACCTCTGAAGCCTTTGCTGAGGATGTCAGACATACATGAGTTTTCCAGCAAACCTCCACCCTCACCTTTTGGAGATAACATGATTGACTTGATTACTAATAGGCCGATAATTAGTGCATCCAGTAAAAATCCTACTTTGGAGTGTTTGAAATCCATCTAATACAATAATTATCACTTCTGGGTAATGCAGCCTGATTTTAATGTTAATTGCCCCAAAACCTGCATGCCCTGGTAAATACCAGCCTTTTCCCCTTGTTAAATTCTAGCAGGGCTGATTTGCAGAATTTTATTGATGGGTTCAATTTTTGCACTGGTAATTACCAGGTGCGACAATTTCAGTATCACAATTTAATGGGTCACTTATAACTAGGCTGTAATAGTCTTGTCCTTCAAAACCCTCAGGAATGCAAAGGTTTGTGTGTGCACATATGGTATACTTCTGTGCACTCTCTTATCGTTAAATATAAGGTAGGGCGGGGAAGGACCTCCAATGTGCTCTGTTACAACCTAAGACTACTCAGCTTATTTCCTCTGTTTGAAACATAAATGTTTCATTTTTTAAATGTAGTGCTTTCATTACTTTGTTTTTGAAGCGTCGTTTGGTTCATACGTGTTAGCGCGCAGCCATCTTGAAGAGAGAGCAAAGATGGCAGGCTACTATTATATTTGATTGTTTTCCTAAGGTTGGTTGGTCTGTATAAGTGTTCAAGTCTGCCATCTTGCATGGCTGTACAAAGATGGCAGCCTATACCTTCCAATAACATTCCTGTGACAGAAATGTCTCTCCATTCCTCTGGAGTGCCCCGCAAACTTCCATCCACAACACCAGCCTGTTCCTCCCAATTCAAGAGGAATCATTTATTTCATTAAATATGCCTTTTCAAGCACAGTTCTCTCCTCTCCCTATTTTGAAAATAAATTACATTCCAAGCAGCCTCTCACATAAAAGTGACAGTGACAATGCTAACTACCACACAGCTGACTCACAGTAAAAAAAATTACAACAGTAAAATGCTGCTAGCAGAAATAATTGAGAGACTCGCACTTCTACACTGCCTTAAATTTCAAGCTAGAACACCCGTAATATAGATTAGCGGGTTAGTGCCTAGTAGCAAAGATTTGAATACATGAGATTATTTCGTTCTACGTCTTAATTTTCAAGTCAATTAAATGAGCACCACCTAGTTTGCTTTTAAAGTACTATTAAGTCCCACAACAAAGTCACTAAGTACCATACTAAAAAAATTGTTTCTTCCTGACATGTTGCAGAAAGAGTTACCGTCCCTGACACGCATTTTACCAGCATGGCTTCTGCCTGACTGCAGCAGGGACCGGGCTGCCCCATATTATTATTAAACTGAATGGAGACACCAGAATCGCAGATTACACACTACTGAGACTGCCTTTTAGATTGAATTTACCTGAGGCCTGCTGCAATTTACCTGAGGCCTGCTGCGCAACACGCTGCTTCCGTCTTCTGTCTTTGGCGGCCGATTAGTGCTGAGGCTGCGCAGAATGCTGGGGCGGGCCACAGGCAAAAGCATTGATTATTGGTCCGTCTCGGGACCCACACTTGATGATTTGCCAAGGAGGGACGAGCCAGATTCATAACATACTTTCCAGGCGTCATTGGTAGCACTACTGTGATTGATTGTAGTGACCGGTAAGCTGAGGCAGGGACTCAGGCGCTGCTTTCTGGAAGTGTGTGTGTCTGATAATAGGTTGGGCGTCCAATTTGAAATATTTTAAGCACAGTCACGTGCACTATCAGCTCTTCGCCGCCACCGGGGAGACCCACGTGAATTCAGTGAGCACTGAGCAGGCAGCAACTAATATCATTCATAGACCCGGCCCTGACTAATAAGTGCCGGTGCTGAGCACCGGAAAGCACCGGCATAAATTAAGCCCTGTCTCTCTGCCTTCAGAGAACAAAGAGAAAAGCAGTATAAATATTGGGACTAGGACCCAAGATTTTTAGATCACTTCAAGTAACAAGAAACCTTTTGCCAAGGAGAAGAACCAAGGAAGCTGCAGGAGTTTGGACCGCCCCTCTGCCAGTTTGCTATTTGCTGGGTTGGCCTGCAGTAGTTTCTTTAATGCCAAGAGGAAGGAGAAGGAACTTTTTAAGGACTTTCATCATCTACAGAATATTCTCCAAGAGCTTGAATTTGTGCTTGCCTCCTGCTGAAGTCTCAGGGACAAAAGACTTCACCTCCAGCTCCCCCCTGAATTTCCATGCTGGGAATTCTAACTGCAGAAGCCTGCGTGTCGCTGGGAGCTGGAAGCGCGACGCAATGGGAAGAAGCGTGTTGCCGCCGCAGCTGAAATCGTCGCACCACCGGAGAAGCGTGCCGCCGCCGCATCTCCCAGAAGGCGTGTCTTCGTCAAAAGCTGCCTGCTGTCGCATCACCGGAGAAGCGTGACGCCATCCAGAAAGTTGCAATTGCATCACCGGAGAAGCGTGTCGCAGGGCCTGTTGCGGCTCCAAAGTACAAAGGTGTCGCAAGGTGCCTACACATCATCATCATCGCAGCGTCATTGCATCGTCGCATTAAAGGCACCATCTTCTCACATTGCACCAGGATCATCGCCTCAAGGCACCATCTTGCCCATCGCAACCGGACCGCAAGCAGAGAACCTACGCATCAACCCTGCACCTGTAAGGATCACAATGCATCACCTACTCTGTGCAAACATTGAGGCCCGACGCATCATTACCCCCGGATCACGGAACCGACGCATCTCCCCTTTTGCAAGCCTTTTGTTCACTTAGCATTACGCATCCAGGTACTTTGTTGAGAACTTTGTCGCATTTATCATCAACTTGAACTAAGTAACTTTTACCATCTTTAAGTGAACTTTAAGTACAGTATTGTGGATTTATGTCGTTTGTGGTCTTGTGTTAAGTCTATATAAAGAATACTTATTTTTATGAAACCTGTGTGGTGTCCATCTGTAGTGTTTTCACTGTATTACTGTGTATATTCACAAATGCTTAACACACTGCCTCTGAGATAAGCCTGTCTGCTTGTACCAAGCTACCAAGGGGGTAAGCAAGGGTTATTTAGGAGTGTAATCCCCTTATCCTGACTTAGAAGCAAGGGTCCCTATTTGGACAAAGGTGAATACCATTGCCAACTAGAGACCCCCAGATCTAACACCAGTGCTCCACCACGGACTCAATTTGTTGGTCCAGGCCCGGAAACCAGACTTTACTGCGGAATCTGTTCTTCGATTTGACAATTTCCTGGTGAGGGCCATGTGCAAGAAAAGCTGCTTGTCTTGATAGGCTCTCCGGCAGGACAAGGCGTGGGCCTCTCAGTAGGCAGCCATCGGCTGACACAGACAATTTGTGATGGACTTGGTGCAGGGACTTCAAAGTTGCTTGGGATGATGCGGTCCGTAGTGATGAAGGACTCTGTAGGAGTCTCCAGTCGCTTGAAGATACAGCCTGGATAGCGATTTGGAGGCAGTCATTGTCCTGTGTGGCAGTTATGACCTCTTGCAGGGATTTTTGGAGAGGCCGGGACCTTTCGACCACTAGCCGCACGTAATCTTCCGTGGCTGCTGCTTTGGCGGCTTCTGGAGGGGTGACTGTCCGAGCGTGCCGCGACAAGAAGTCAGCTGGGTTCCAGGTCTGTATTCCACGGTGAGCTGGAATTCTTGCAGCTGCAGGATCCATTTCTCGATTTGCGGGGAGGGCGAGATGAGGAGCCCTGGAACAGAGGTACCAACGGTTTGTGATACTTGATGACTATGAACGGGTGACCATACAAATATATGTGAAAGTGGCGGCACCCCCATAGGATTGCGATGGCTTCTTTCTCGATTTGAGAATACCGCTGTTCGGTAGGTGTGAGGATCCGGCTTGCATAGGCGACAGTCGCCACAGTCTTGTTGTTGCTCTCGGACAGCACCTAGGCCTGTAGGGTCGGCGTCGACCACAAGCTGGGAGTCGTGCCGCGGATCAAAGTAGACTGGCGTGGTATCAGCAGATAGGGCAGCTTTCGTCTGCTGAAATGCTTTTTCTTGCTCCGGACCCCATATCCAGAGGGTGGTGGTCTTGATGAGATCTCGCAGCGGGCCAGTCAGATCCGAGAGGTTTCTGATGAAGCGTCCGCAGTATGTGACCATACCCAAAAAGTGCCTCCTGGATGTCTTTCACTTTGTCTGGGTCTGGTCCATTGCCTTTGGCCGAGAATCGATACCCGAAAAAACTGATGTCTTGCCTCAGGAATTTGCACTTCTCTCTGTGCAGGGTCAATCCGCAGTCTCGAAGGCGAGTGAACACAGCACTGAGGCATAGGAGATGTTCTTCCAGGGAGGGAGCGTGCACTAAGATATCATTGCTCACGTTGAGCACTCCCTCCAGCCCTTGCAGGATGGTCTTGATGGTGTTCTGGAAAACTTCGGCTGTGCTTGAGGTTACGAAGTTGAGGCGCGTGTAGCGCCAGAGACTGACGTGGGTGGAGAAAGTGGTGATCGGGCGAGAGTCCGGGTGCAGAGGGATCTGATGGTACCCGGAGCGGAGGTCCATCTCTGAGAACTAATTACGTCATCGAGTGTAGGTGTCAGGTGGCGCTCCCGTTTGATGGCGAGGTTCGGGATCCACATGTCCACACAGATGCGGACTGCGTCAGGCTGCTTCGGCTTTTTTGCGACCACAATGGCGGACACCCACGGAGTGGGGCCGTGCACTTGTTCAATGGTTCCAGCCGCTTCCAAGAGACGGAGTTCAGCCTCGACTTTCGGTCGGAGGTGGAAGGCAATCCTGTGTCTGAGGGCTGTGGGCGCTACGGATTTGTCTATTTGCAGCTGGACTGCCGGGCCTTTGAGGCATCCAATCCTTTCGAAGAGAGGTGTGAAATCGGTCTGCAGGCGTTCCAGATCGTGGCCAGCACGATGAAGGCGAAGTGGATGAGGCAAAGATCTTGCACGGTACGGCAGCTGAGTAAGAATCTAGACCCTTCTTGTGAGACGTAGACTTTGGATCGTTGGTCAATCTGGTCTTGAGAGAGATTGGCCTGGAAGACGCCGCATATCCTGTGTGGGGTGCAGGTGCCGAAAGCGTACACTTGGACGTTGGTGTTGCAAAGGGCTGGTAGGCCGGGCAGGAGCCGGTAGACGCTGGCAGCCTTGAGGTTAATGGTTTCACTTGTGTCGATGAGCGCTGCTACAGGGCGGTCCTGTACATTGATGGTGCACATGGGAGCCGCCTGCGGGGAGTCTGAGAGGGAGTGTAACATTTGTACCACATGTACGGTTGCAACTTCGTCTTCGTCCATGTCGCCGCTTGAGGAGTTGTCCAGAAGAGGTTCAAGTGCTCGCACGTGGCGAGGTGGGCCTTGCGACTGTCATTGTGGCTTTGAACGGCAGACCTTAGAAAAATGGTTGAGCTTCCCACACGCACTGCAGGATCTTCCTTGGGCCGGGCAGGCGCCATCGTGGGGGAGCGGGCCGGCACACCATCCACAGAGGCGGGTCATTGGGTTCTGTCTGGAGCTTTGTGCCGAGGATTTTCTAAGGCTCTGTCAGGGATCGCGGGCTTCGGAGTGGACGGCGCAGACTGGTTCCTCTTTAATGGCAGCTGTAGCTTTGAGTTCTATGAGGGCTGCCCTGGCTTTGGATAGTTCCTTGGAGCATCCTAGGGTCAGGATGTCCTTTATGGGCATCTTGTGTTCTTGTAGAACGCGCTCCCGCAGCTTTGAGGAGGTGCAGCCTTGAATGAATTGCGCCCGGATTTCGTCGTCCACGTCGGGGAGGGTGCATGTTCTGGCTAGCTCCTTGAGGCGGGCATAGAACACATCGACAGACTCATCTGGCAGTTGTTGCCTGACAGGAGGAAGCGCTCGTAGTCTGGATTAGCGTAGGGCTCAAAATGAGCAGTGATGGTGTCACGCATCGTGGCATAGTTCCTCGGGGGCCCAGCCTCACAGACAGATTTGGCTATTTTTGAATTTCCGCACCTCCCAGGTGGAGGAGCATGGGCCTCTGCCGTGGAGCGAGAAAGTCAGCAGCGTCCAAGAACGTCTCTAGGCTCTCTACTCACGCCTTCCATCATACAGCTTGAGAGGGTGGTGGCCCTGTGATGGCGAAGGGCTCCAGCAGCGGGATCGACGTCATGCTGCCTTGCGGGAGGGCAGCGGCGAGAGGAGCGGCGTGTGCCTGGACAGCAGGGGTAGGAGGGCGTAGGCACCCTGGAGGCAGGGTACAGTGGCGAGTCTGTCGTGATGCAGGCAAACTTTGACCTGCGTCAGCAAGGGTAGCGGAGGACAGGCGGCTGGGGCCTGAACAGTGTAGAGGGGAGGCAGAGCGAGCCCAGCAGGCGGTCAAGCTTGTGGCCCTGAGATCAGAGCATGGGTGGCTTCCACTGGCAGCTACGGGTGCAAGAGCATGTGGCTAGAGGCCTCTAGGAACGGAAGACCGCGTGAGCAGAGGTGATTTGCAGCAGACAGGCACCTGTAGGAGCGCGAATGCTTAGCACCCAGCGTGTGACGTTGGGGCTGGTTGCGGACAGCACGATGGCCGACGAACTGCAGGGCCAAACGCGAGTGCCGCAGCTTACCGGGAGCCTGTGGTGAGATCCTTGGTCACCCTCGGGTGCTGCTGGGTGCCGCAAGCACTCACAGGCCGAATCCGGGGACTCCACATGTGCGGGCGCACACCCGCGCCTATGTGGAACTTGCAGGCTGAATCCGGGGACTTCGCGTGTGTGTGTGCACTCACCCGCGTCTCTGCGGGGGTCCGGGCCGGTAATATGGCAGGGCTTCAGGGCTGTTAGGACGTCGTCGACGCACAGAGTACCAGGCCGGACAGGTTCTGCAGCCGGGGGGAGCCAGGCTGCAGGCTCGAGAGGCATGACAGGAGCGCTCTCGCAGAGATGACGGTGGCAGGCACTGTGGGTGAGAGGCAGGACAGCAGAGAGCTGCACCACCTCGTTGCCAGTGTCGTGTCTTGGCCAATGACTGGAGGCATTCAGAATTAAGACCCAGGAGGCACAGTTACAGTGGTGGCCAGCTCCATACGGAGCCACACCCAGAGCCCTGGGCTATTTATTGTACATAAGACATCGTGCTCGGCCTATGCCGAGCCGATTTATTCAAGCAGGGGGCGGTGGTCTATCGGGACCACCCCCAACACAGGGGGAGACGTGGACTGTTCCACTGCCTCCACAACATTACACCCTTCTGCTTCCTGAATGCGTCTGATGGGCTAGTTTCGAGCTTTGTGCTGCATGTTGTGTTTCTTTTGCTGCATTGCTCCACTGTAAACGCGCCGCTATTTTTGTGTCTATGCCATATTCTGCCGGCCCTACATGTCCCTATTGCAAGCTTGGCCAACAAGGAGTAAGCAAGTTCTCTTCCCTTGTAGTACTTCTCTTATCTGCGTACCCGCAATGAGCACGCCCCCTGCTCCCCTTTTGCGATGTGACTTCTCACTGTTTAACCCTCTGCTATGTGCCACCACTATTAGCGACCCGCTAGCTTGCCACTTGCCTCCCTCCATTTTCTTACTGTTATATTCACTCTGTGCATTGTGTTGCTGTCCAGGTCGCGCGCTGAGCTCGCGCTGCCTGACTCGGTGACATCCCCAGTGTTCGGTCCAACGGCTGTTAGTTGCCCGTTTGGTCCCGATTGTGCTGGTTGGGTTTTTCCTACGTCTTTACTTAAAATAAAGACCATAATTAACTCGACGTTGCTGTACCGTGTGTCATCATTTCCACAACACTTACACTCCAGTTGATTTATTTCCAAATGGTTGCCGGCACAACTGCAGACATGTCTCTCAATCTGTGCACGCAATAATTTATCTGAACCAAAGATGCAATGTAACCTCTGTGCGAGCAACATCCACGCATTTGGAATAAAGTTGCTGCATTCGTTTACTGTGTCCCTGGCCTTAATCCGCAGCCAGTAGCGACGGGCCCTTTGCAGCGCATGTCTCTGCTGCCTTTTTAAGATTACCCAGGCATTAACTGGGGAGTTGAAACTATAGGCCATATGTACGAGCCTTTTTTCTGGCCACAAACGGGAGAACCTCCTGATGGCCGCCGCAAAAAAGGGTAATAGCATGTACAAATGCTATTTTGCAAGTCACTGACTCACAAAATAGCATTTGCGACTCTGGCTAATCGGAAGGGGCGTCCCTTCCTAATAGCAAGTCAACACGCTATGTACTAGTGTTTAGCAACCGCATTTGCGGCTGCAAAACACTTGCAGTTTAATACTTACTTCAAGTAGGAGGTAAGCAACTCGCAGAGGGAAAGGGGTAGTACATTGGAAATATTTGTTAAGTAAGAGTAGGCAGTGGTCCCAGAGGCCACTGCCTGCCCTTAAAAAATGAAACAGAAAAGTTTGATTTTTCTTTTTTAAGTGCATCCCGTTTTCCTTTAAGGAAAACGGACTGCATTCAAAAAAACTGCTTTATTAAAAAAGCAGTCTCAGACATGGTAGTCTGCTGAGCCCAGCATGCCACCATCCCTTGGATCGCCTGTCATTCCCAATGGGCTCGCAAATTGCGAGAGGTTCATTAATATTCATGGGCCTCGCAAACAGTGTTAAAAACACACTGTTGTACATGCAGAATAGCACCTCACAAATTGTGAGTCGCAAATAGCTCGGAATTTGCGATGCACTATTCAGCAGGTCGTACATCTGGCCCTAAGACCTTTCTCATTTAAAAGAGCAATTGTTTTTCGAACACCCCCCCATCCGATTCTCACCGACCTGAACATAGTTTCACCTGTGCAGGAGGTATTAATCTCCTATATAGCCTTGGATAAGCCGAATTGATTATGTTGCGTCAGATTTTGTGCAGCTGCAATAGGGTCTTTTACCACAACGTACAAGATATTGTAGAGGGAAGGAATAGATCCTATGGTCATAATTATTATTCCTTCCTACAGACTCCTACATTCTTCGTCCCCGTGCTCTAGACTAAATTAAATTCTGTATGAAGCAGAAATCAATCAAGGGTATATGCTACCCCCACCCTCTACCCCTTAGATGACTGGAGCCTGCTAGATGCCAGTCCGTGCTTACCTCAGAAAAACAAGGTGCGACTGTCGGAGGCATCTGGTAAGTGCTGACTTAAATGGCTTCGGGGGCACTGCTACCCCCACTGACCTCCCCTGCGCTGCGAGACCTGCCAAGCTGCCCATCCTGCCAAGTTTACGCCTCACCAAGTCACATGTACCCCTGCCCTAGTTGGGCTGCTTTCCTATGTGCTGCTGGCTCCTTTGTTCTTGTGCCCCCTGATGGCGCTTGCGGGCACCGCCATCCTGGATGCATGCGCCTATATGTTGGGATCAGTGTCATCCACCAGATCTTCTTTGTGGGGCACCCTGGCTGCTCTTTATAAGCAAAGCCATATTGGCTCCCGGTGCTTCTGGAAAGCCTGCACTGCAGACCCTGCTGTTCCTGTTCCCTGATGATTGCCCATGCACTTCCCGTCTTCTTCGAGTATATGTGTGCTCCTCCGCTTCTTCTTTGTTATTCGCCCGCTAATGTCGATGCTTCTGCGGCCAAATGTGGAGCTGACCTTGACGCCAGTACCTCTGCTCATTGGGAATCATCTCTGGGGTGATCTTTGTTCAGCTTTTTCCTCTAGCATCTCAGGCAGTGCCAACATCAATTTCTTCTGGTGACAACCCTGTGAACTGCTTGTCCCGGTCGCCTTTATGGCCATGCTCGTTGCCACGCCTCTCCTCCTTGATTGGGTCTTTTGAATAGCAACTTCCCTGGCCATTCACTGACCCTTTTCCTTTTTTGCGTGTTCTCGTGCACTTCTGCTGCCGCCCATGGGTGGGGTTAGCAGCCTTCCCTCTAGGGTCGGCTGTACCTCCCAGTCGACGGTACAAGTATGGAGAGCCCAAGAACCGACCCATGCTCCAACCATCTTCCAATCACGTTCCACGCTCCACACTCTCTCAACGCTCTGAACTTACAAATGCCATTGACCGCTTCGTACACAATCCACACACCTTCCCCTTAACAAATAAATGACAAGGGAGAGATACATAATAAATTAAATCAACAAACATAAACCCCCTCATGGTACGCCCACAACAAAAAACACACACAACACCAAAAACACAGGGATTAGACACAAAATCTTCTGTGTATTTCTTTAACATGAGAACTCCTTCTGGGTGACACAACCGAATCCTCACTAGACTTGGCCACACTTTTGCTACCCATAAACTCTTGACCAACTGATTTCTCACGCCTACCTCCACACGAGACAAGTTCCACCATTGTCTATTCGCTATCTGTACAGAATTTCCACAAATCCTTTTTACCTGGATGGGTTCTCTTAACTTGGACAGAGCTTTCTTCAGAACAAGAAGGTCTTTAACCCGAACCCAATTACTGAACTGTACCTCCACAACCTTTTTGCATTTAGTCTTACTTACCATTTCACTCACCCTGAACCTGCTAGCCTCATCACTAGTAGCTTTGGCTTTCCCAGCCAATACTTTCCCATCCACCTACTTGTTGATAATGCCCGAGGTCCAATCCGTGCAAAGACATGAGCTGACACACCTTCATCTGATCAGCTCAAAAGGTACCTGACCTATGACTGAAGGCAAAGTTAATTTAGTAATAGAAGTAACAAAACATTACCAGGAACCAAGCTTCTTAGGATTAGCGCTGTATCCCACGAAAAATGGCAATTAGTCTCTCAGGCTCTCAAGTGGTAACAGCGTCACCTTCTTTCACCAGTCTACATGCCAGGAACTGCTACCAGGTTATCCTCGTCGCCAATGTGAGATTGCCGAATAATACATCACACTGTTCTTCGTTGTATGAATATCTTTATTGGTAGTATCCAAATAGTCACAAGTAACAAGTACGGAGAGTCCAAGAACTGACCAGTGCTCCAACCGTCTTCTAATCGCATTCCATCCTCCCCACTGTCTCAACACTTTAGAACTTACAAAGTCATTCCTAGCACCCTACACACACCTCAGAGGTGTACTGATAAGGAGCAAAAATACTAGTTTTAGGTGATTCTAATTTTTGTACTGGTGGGACATTAAAATAACCTTCATTTCGGTATCAAACCAACCCGGTGGCAACACTATTCTTGGGGCAGTGGTGTAACTATACTCAAACTTGGGGGGGGGATGATGGGCCAAGGTGTGAACAATGAGGGGCGGGCCATCTTCTGAGCTTAATTTAACAAACATTTGAAATGCAGAAGGTGGTGTGTACTGATAAGGAGCAAAAATATCAGTTTTAGGTGATTCTAATTTTTGTACTGGTGGGACATTAAAATAACTATAATTTCTGTATCAACTGACCAGGTGGCAACACTATTCTTGGGGCAGTGGTGAAACTATACTCGAACGTGGAGGAGGATGGGCTAAGACGTGAACAGTGATGGGCGGGGCCATCTTCTGAGCTTAATTTAACAAATATTTGCAACGCAGTAGATCTCACATTTTTTAGAGTTAGAGCTATTGGTATTGTAAATGACAGTGGGCCAGATGTACGGCCAAGAAAATTGTGCATCACAAATTGCAACTCTTTTGTGAGTCGCAATTTGCGATGCGCAATTTCCGATGTACAACAGTGTATTTCACACTGTTTGGGATTCCTAATGGGGTCGCAAATTGCGAGGCTCATTATTATTAATGAGCCTCTCACAAATTGGGAGCCTATTACAAATAACAGCCCTCCCAGGGATGGGGGCCTGCTGGGCTCAGAAGACCACCATGTCTGGGACTGCTTTTTAATAAAGCAGCTTTTTTATTTTAATGCAGCCAGTTTTCCTTAAAGGAAAATGGGCTGCATTTAAAAAAAAAAAAGACTTTTCAGTTTCATTTTTTTAAGCGCAGGCAGTGGTCTCTGGGACCACTGCCTGCTCTTAAAGAATATTTTCCAACATACTCACAAAGGGTAAGGGGTCCCCCTTTGCGAGTGGTTTACCACCTACTTGGAGTAGGTGGTAAACTGCGAATGTTTTGTGGCCGTAAATACGGTTGCAAAACACTAGTACATAGCATGTTGACTTGCTATTAGGAAGGAACGCCCCTTCCTAATAGCGAGAGTCGCAAATGCTATTTTGCGAGTCAGGGAATCGCAAAATAGCATTTGTACATGCTATTACCCTTTTTTGCGGCCGCAAACTGGGGGTCGCACATCTGACCCAGTGTCTTTTACCTATGTGTTTTGGTTTGGAGTGTAGTGAATGTATGAACAGAGACACAGCTGCAGCACTGTCTAGAGGACTTAGAATGAGGAATTACTGACAGGACCAAGGATGCAGCTGCAGCACTGCCTAGAGGACTTAGACTGAGGAGTTACATTTGAGCCCACACACCCTTGAGGGTGTCATGCTTCATCATCGGGCTTCCTCTTTGTCGGGCCGGTGCTGCAATGCCTGACGGGCATTCTCAAGGGGGCTCTTTTTCCAAAGCTGTGATGTGAAGTGTAAGTTAAGGGCCCTTTGTGGAGATTGAGGAAACATAGGTGTTGATGTAGTGATTAATGACTTAAAAAAAGACTTGGAAAGTCTCAAATCAAATTTTAATCAATGAGTATGACTAACTTATTAGGTGGAGACAATGAACCCTGGTGACTTATAAGGTTAACATGTTTCATACTGTCAATTAGTCAAGATGCAGGACCATAAATATATTACTAATGTACACAGTGTCTGGGTCCAAGGATGCAACAAGTAGTGTCCAAACAATAAGTTCCCTATAAGTGTACCTGCAGAATGTAAAATCATTGACCTGGGGAGGAAGATATGAAAAGAAATCATAAAATAGCGCCACACAGAGCTGTCTTGTATAGTACTTGTAGAGGCATGCAATATTAGCATGGGTGAATGCGTGATTTGTAAAGTCAAGAATCCAGTTTTCACGTCAGCCATTGGAGAACTTCACCAATGACCTACCCCTACTTGTGCCTCAGGAGTTTGGACTTGGAGGTGGTTGTTCGATTTATAAACCCTCCATCCGGCCCTAACTGGTGAAAGGTGGTCTGTATGAAGTGTTTGATTGCTGATTAATGGTCAGCAGTGATGGGCTGGGGATCGTGGACGCCATCTTGTAGTGGTTTAGGAACCCATGTATCACATGAATTGTTGCTAGCAATTAATGTGGCAGGTTTGAAAATATTGGGGCTCTCCCATTGAATGTGGTTGTGTATGCGCCTATGTGGGTCTTGTTTCCTTACCATGAAGTGTCGAGTAGAGGCAATGTAAAAACCACAATTTTCCAGGAGAACAGTCACCCACTAACAATCCTGGGAGAGTGCCTAAGATATCATAGGAAATGAGGCCATGAAGGAGGCTAGTGAAACCTAAGAAATCATTTTTCGCAAATTAAGGGCAAAGGATTTTAAGGTGGTCATACGAGCTTGTGTGAATTATGTTAAGAGCCAATCAAATGCAGTACAGAATTGACAGGGACAGGGACAAACAGAGCTAACTCTCACGGAAGTAGTGTAGTCAAGTATTAATCATGCAGTGTCTTTACAGAGTGCGATAACCCACTAGGTTCTGGCCAATAGACAGAGGTAGAACACGTGCGTCATGGTTAGTCCCATGGCAGAGGTGGAACGTGTTGCCAGCAAGGCGAACACACATAATGTGTGAAATAGCATATTGCCAGATAGAGATTATTGAATGATTAGTGAAGGCTACCAGTTGATCTCTCCCCATGGTATATCTTCAATCAATCCCTGAATATGTGTGGACAGACGGAAAATCCAGTGCTGTTCCCTTTTAAAGAGTGCACCTTTTCTCAAAATGGAAGAGGCTTCATGCACAGTCCACTGTAAATCATCGGCTGTGTGGCCAAGGTCAATAAAGTGTGTGCACATTTTAGTGCTAGTTCTTTTCCACTTGATATTGCTGCGGTGCTCAGTAATGTGGGTCTTGACTGGTCTGGTTGTCATCCCTATGCATCTTTTATCACAGGGGCATGTGATTGTGCAAATCCAGTTTTTTGTATTGCAGTTGGTGTGTGCATTTTGTGTCCAGGTAAACGTGTTTGTCAGTTTTATTTCTTTGGTCACTGTAGTCAGGCTACAGACAGCGCAGGAACCACAGAAGGAATGGCCCTAGACAGGGGGCAGGGCGGCAGGGTCCCTTGCTCTGAACTGTCTGATACCCTTGGTCTCGTGTGCACCAGCATGTCTTTTATGTTAGAAGTGCATTTGAAAGCGAACCTAGGTTGTGACATGGGTAAACTCCCAGACTGGAGGATGTTCCAATGCTTCTTTATAATATTGCGTATTCTGCTGTGTATGTGGTAACACAAGTGAGCAGTCTTCTGAAGGTTGTGCGTGTTCTTCCAATAGTGCATCTCTATTGTTATTTCTAGCCCATTTTTTGGCCATTCTCACATAGTGTTGTAGGAGTCTCAATTGATGAGATTTTCCGAGAGTGTGAGGGCTTGTTTCTTATAGTCAGAAACAGAGCTACAATTAAGGCGCACCTGTAGAAATTGTCAGTTCGGGTGGTTGTCTCATAGTGCCATGGGTGGTAGCTACTGTATAATAGGCTGTTGCTATCTGTGTTTTTTTTTAATGTAGTTGTGGTCAAGTTGTCATCTTCCCCCAGGTGAATTAGTAGATCTAGGAAGGGAATTCTTTCATCAGACATGTTACTGATGAACCAGAGAAAAGTGTTGAGGAAGTTCATCTAATCGCAATCCAATCTCTAAAAACGATGCATGTCTCCAAAAAATGAGGATGTCGTCAATGCATCTTCGCCACAAAGTAATATTTGTGCTGTAGCGGTTAGTGGTGTGTTAGATGTTTTCCTCCTCAAAAGCTGCCATATACAGCCGGGCCACACTAAGGGCAAAGGTGCTTCCTGTTGAGAGATATTATATACATATGTCTGCACTTATGCTTTGAATGTCGAGGTGAACCACATTATGTGATTTGAGCATTGTGCCCAGCATACACAGTTAGATGTTGTCTTACCTGCCATATTAGCCGCGAAACCAGCACACTGTGTACATTTGCATACATTCATGTATTTAAATTTGAAAGTATTTTTTCAGTATTTACTATGGTCCTTAGAGGGAAACACACTATATATACACTTACTGCTAGAGGGCGCTAATCAGATTGAAACGCGTCTCTCGTGTCTCCGGGTTGAGGGTGACCTGATCCATTAAAGAAGCCATATTCTTACAGCCTAGTGTCCGTGCCTACTTCGTTGGTTGGTTCTGAGGAAGCAGGATTGGTTGTTCATATATATATATATATATATATATTACCTACTGGCGGTCGCCAGTAGGTATATATAGTTAGGATTTTTTCTCTATGGGATTTTTGAAAATTCTATGTCTAATAACTTTGGCGTTTGTGGACGGAATTGGCTGAAATTTTCAGGAAAATGGAACCTTTTGTTTCTGAGCAGCCCCTGAAAATTTGGGAGGGGTTCGTCAAGGGGGGGCCGAGAAAAAAGGGGGGTCCCAAAACGTGTTTTTAACATTGAGTTTTCCATAGGGCGGTTGGCCTCACTTTTAGCCCGAACGGCTGAATGGATTTGCACGAAACTTGGCAAAATTGTAGGGACTGTTAGCCCGATGTGCCTTTGCTAGGTCTCAATATATGTGCTCCAGTGGATTTTGAGAAATTAACGTTCAAAAAAAGATATATATCTGTAACAGCGGACCAGGCAGCGCTCCGGTTCGCGGACTTTACGCGTTACGGAGCTTTGTGAAGCGAAGCTGATTGGTTCTCCGGCGTCTGTAAACATTCCAAACAGTCCGTAGCGGCCGCCATCTTGTCTCTCGGTAGGATCGAGAGACAAGAGGAGGCCAAAGCGAAGGGGCAAATGACCATAAGGGGGCATAGTAGATCCTCCCTGACCCTCTAGGTTTGATGTGGAGGTTTTAAAAGGGCCCCGCGGGGCAAAAAAAAAAATAATAATAATAATCGAACGGCTGAATGGATTTGCACGAAACTTGGCAAAATTGTAGGGACTGGTAGCCCGATGTGCCTTTGCTAGGTCTCAATATATGTGCTCCAGTGGATTTTGAGAAATTAACGTTCAAAAAAAGATATATATCTGTAACAGCGCTCCGCTTCGCGTACTTTTCGCGTTATGGAGCTTTGCGAAGCGTCTGTAAACATTCCAAACAGTCCGTAGCGGCCGCCATCTTGTCTCTCGGTAGGATCGAGAGACAAGAGGAGGCCAAAGCGAAGGGGCAAATGACCATAAGGGGGCATAGTAGATCCTCCCTGACCTCTTAGGTTTGATGTACCATTTTGCCAAGTTTGGTGTAATTCCGTTCAGCCATTCAGGCTGTAGACGTATCTAAATGTCCTATGGAAAATTGCATGGGGAAAACACATTTGAAAGTGTTGAAATTTAGAACCAATTAAAATGTTACTTTGGTTTTGTATTTGTGTGTGATGAAAGTTAATTGGTTATGTATATATCTAAAATGAGAGGAAACCACAGCCATTTTGTGATACTACTGTCTGAGGTACATTTGTGAGGAATTTTTGGTGGTCAATTGCTGGTGTTTGATTTACACAGTACTAACACTTCTCCTACTTTTAAAAAGGTGAGTTGTTAATTTGTAAGGGGAACTATGTTGTACACTTGAAGATAATTTGAAAAATGTTTTCTGTTATTTATTTACAGTCCTTCTGTTATACTAAATACTTGATAAAGTTAGTTTTATATTATGTATTACTAAAAACGATAAATGAAAGTGATTATTTTTTTCTGCAATTTACAGCAAGCAATTTCAAAATAAAATGGCTCACAATGAAGAGACCGTGGCAATTTCTTTTGAATTATCCACTACATGTATTGAAATTGAGAGCACCAATAATGAAATATTGTCACAAGGAGGAGATGACTTGAATGATTTTTTTGATCAATCTGTTGATGGCGAATTTATCGAATGTTTGGAGACCATAGAGTTAGAAGAATCATCATTGCAGACTTTTCATGAGGAGATTCCAGATGAGATGATTGAAGAGGAAATTCCTGATGAGGACATGTTACTAGTTCTTTCAAATTTTGAAAATTCAGAAGAATAAATTTATATTTAGAAATCAAAAATTGTTTGAGACATTATTCATTTTTATTTTTAATTTATGAGGTTGTAGCGAAGTGATTGTAGTATAAAATGAGACTTATAGTATAGAGTGCAACATTTTTATGTTACATGGTAAGTTTACTCATATTTACTTCCCTTCTCCCACTATATTATCTCCAATGTGTATTTGACATCTCTTCTTCATCTCCGGCCTCCTTTCTCTCACTGTCTGTCTCTGATGCATCTTATCGCTGCCATTTTGTGTAATTACAGAAGAGAGTAAAAAAAAATAGTTCGGAACGTGAAAAGGGGGCAAAGTAGAGTACCCCTCACCTCCTAGGCCTTCTCAGGCGGTCCCAAAAGGATCAGTTTCTGCTTTCCTGAGAGATTATGGTATGAGTTCCATATACCACAATAACTTGCATTACAACATGCAAGATATCTATCTCCTATTACCAACTTTTGGAGATATTCGCGCTAAGCGCGAATATCTCCAAAAACTAACACCTGCCCTGAGCAGTTCTTAGCCATGTTATCCAATGGGAGGTGGATAACATGGCTAAGAGCATTAGCTCGGTAATGCATGAATATCGCTGACTTTTTAGCGATATTCATGCATTGCGGCCGTTTTTTATCGCATTTGCGATAAACCTTGATAATAGCAAGGTTTATCTTCGATAATTTCTGACGATGCTTAGCGGTAAAAAATTCGTTGCTAAGCATCGTTAGCGATAAATATCGCTTAACTTTGGTAATATGCACCAACGTCTGTTAACGTTCGATTCGAAGGAAATGAGGAAGTGTTGAAAAACATTGTCTGCGCCATCTTGCCTTTTTTGAAATGCCACACTTTTGTCGTGCACGGCAGCCATTTTAGATGCCTTGACCAGACCCACTCTCTGCATGCTGTCGATCCTTAGCATGGCTCCCCACCTTCGCAAGCATCTTCCCCAGGCACTGGTCACCCCCGCTCTCTGTGTTATGCATGGGCAATAAACCTCCCCCCATCTGCGCTGCTCTTCCTTGAGAATCACACTCTGTGCCCGCCCGACACCTCCCTTTCGCCCTATTCACTACCGCACCCTCTGACACTCCTCTTCCTCTGTGTCCGATTGTCCAGGCTATCAGCTAGCCCTGGAGATGTAGTTTATGGCCCCAGCTGTAAAGAATCACCCCTCTTCAAAGGAGTTATAGTAGATCAAGGCCCACACCCGATGAGATCCGTCACACCACACGTGTTCCTACTATCTGAAAACCATCCTGTATTGTGATTGGGGAGGGGACCGAGCCTGAAGCGGAAGATTCCAGGGATGACTCTTTGTACATCAAAGTTTTTACAATTATGTGTCATATTAAAAATATATAGCACTCCAACAAAGTAGTAGGATTATAAAACTTTAATAACTTATAAATATATACAACAAAACAAAAACAGTAAAAACATTTAAACAACGAAGAGACCGTGGCAATTTCTTTTGAATTATCCAATACATTTATTGAAATTGACAGCACCAATAATGAAATATTCTCACAAGGAGGAGATGACTTGAATGATTTTTTTGATCAATCTCTTGATGGCGAATTTATCGAATGTTTGGAGACCATAGAGTTACAAGAATCATCATTGCAGACCTTTCATGAGGAAATTCCTGATGAGGACATGTTACTAGTTCTTTCAAATTATGAAAATTCAGAAGATGTTGCCTGGGTGCCGCACTGATTTGGGTATCCGGCGTGGGGCGTCCCGGGGGGTGGATTGTCAGTAGCGGTCTGTTGTGCGAATAGTTCCAAGGCAGCAGAAAGCGCTGAAATCTGGATGTCACGAAGGTGATGTCTAGTAAGTTGCCGCCCAGCAAATAACGGCGTGGGGCGCCGCGGGGGTGAGTGAGTCCAGTAGGCACCACAGCTATACTTATCGGCATTGCAGAATTACTGCTGGGGACAATGCCTGTGCTGTAGCAGGGTCACAGCAGAAACAAAAAGGATTCTGTTGAAGATGTTGTTGGTTTTCAATTTGAAAACAGTTCTGGTGTCAACTGCTATGCTAATGTAGTGGTTAATGTTTTGTTTTCTCTAGAAAATGTAAAAGAGGGGGAGGCAGTCCATAGTTCCGGTAAAAGGGCAAAGGAAAGGATCGGTGGTTTGAACTATCAGTCAAAAAGGGGAGGGGGTGCAACAATTTTTCCTACCGGGTCACACTGTGCTTTCACCGGAACTGAGGTCTGCAGGATTCTAGTCATTCAAACTGAGGCTGGTGGCAGCATGGGAGCGCCGACGTCCCGCGGATACAGTTTCGTCACTCCACGGGCGATCATGGCAGTCATTCCCCATCGGGGGTGTCTGCGGGGGTCGGAGACTCCCGCGGCTCCTCTAGAATCTTCAAGGTCGTGGAGGACTACGGTGGTGGAGTCAACCAGTGACCGGGCCATTTCTTTATGCTGGGCCCGCTCTTGCCAGGTCGACCGCCATTTTGAGAGTTCGGTAGCTACTGGCGATCGCGGGGTCAAATGAGCGGACGGGCTCCACCCTGCCGGGCGAGACGTTGCAGCATCGCCACAGTGGAAGAACCCTTTTCCGGGCGCCTGGAGCGCTGAGGGTGCAGCTGGGAAGCCTCCACCTGGGGAGGCGGGAGAGGCCTGTTCGCATCGTCTCTCCCTCCCAGTGCACCCCACGGCGTCTCGCTTGACATTTGTTATGGCCGGACCAGGCGATGAGGATGAGGGGGGGGGTCGGAGGCATGTGCAAGACATCCCCCCCCAGTGTTGTCGCAGCCATTATAAAAGAAAGAAGAAATGTCCCGTCCGTCTTTGGGCCGCACCTCCGGTGGATGGCGGCCGGACGCCCTTTGCTCTGGCCCCATGAATGGGTTCCTTGGCTCATCGGCTGCAGCCGGATCCCGTCGGCCCCAGCCCCCGGCCGTTGGTGGCCGGACCGGGAGAGAGTGTGGAGGGACAACCTGCAACTCTCAAGGGCCACCGCGGCCGGACTGGGAGAGAGAGGGGAGGGTCGAGGACAGGGACATTCCCCCCCCTGAAACTCTCCAGTGTTGTCAATCCCCCTGGCCGGGTCCCGCTGGCCTCGGCCTCTCCTCCGGCTACACCCTACGTTATGATCTCCTGGCCGAGGCGTGGCAGCAGGACCCGCCTTATATGTGTTGCTTCCGGCTGGGCGTAGCCGAAAACCTGTTGCCCTTTGGAAGTTTCTAGAATGGGGCGGATGTCTGCTGACTTCTATCTTTCCCAGTTTGCCGTTATTTGGCCGTGGCAGGCGGTGGGACAGACACGTTTTGGGGCAGTGAGGGGCGATGTTTTCAGGTTTCTTATTACGGGCTTACTTCTAACGTTTCTTGTTTCTAGGACAATAAAAGGTTTTATCATTACGTATTGTTATCGTTTCTTTGTTTGTTATTTAATAAAAAGTTCATCAGTGGCCTACTGATTTTCGTTTTCCTATTCTTTTCTTTCCAGGTTGTTTCATGCTAAAGTTTCTGTTAACAGGATACAGTGATCACTTCGTTATTATTGCATATGTCCTTTTCACTAGGGGTGCTCTCTGGTCGGGCCAGATGACCTATCTCTAGTAAATGGTCCGGGTGAAACAGGTGCATCAATCAGTGGGGAGTAGATAGGCATGACAGATTACAACGGGGGAGAAAGGTCCGCATTACGTACCCTTTCACTACTTGCAAAGATTTTCCTACGTTTATTTGCAAACAGGGAATACCTCCAAAAAGAACTAATTCCCAAACAGTCAATGTTCGGACAATCAATCAATCAATGAGGAATGAAATAGGTACGACGTGTTAAAGGCTTGCGTTACCTACCCTTCACTATCTGCAAAGGGAGAGAGAATATTCCTATTCTTCCTCGTTTGCAGGCAGAGAAGATCCTTAAGAGAACCAACTTCGAACAATTCAATGCTCGATTCAAACAATCAACAAGGGGTACTGTGAACACAAATGAACGCCGCTTATGTACATACACATTGCTATTTTCAACAGGTTGTTCCTAATGTTTCTATTTTAGCGAGGTCAAAAAGAGATCCCATTAGTGGCCTACTGATTTTGCTCGATTCCTTTTGTTTTTTTACACGATTTTTCGCTATCTGCAAAGACTAAACAGAGTATTGCGACTCTGTGCTTGTTTGTAAATAGAGAATGAACCAAAGAGAACAATCAATCAAATGGAGAGAGAAGCAGGCACGACGGATTACAACGGGGGCAAAGGCCTGCGTTAACTACCCTTCACTATCTGCAAAGAGAGAGTACTAATAGAAATGAGGGGTGGGGGGCAGCATTCAAAGCAGATCAGTGTGCATAAACACGAAAATGTTTTTACTTACCACGTACTTGACATTCGACAGTGTATGATATTTGCTATTAAAAAACCATTGAAATTCACTGAAAAAACCATAGGTTATAGACCATATATAGTTAGGAATTAGCATTTACAAAACCTTGAAAATTCACTGAAAAAACCATAGGTTATAGACCATATATAGTTAGGAATTAGCATTTACAAAACCTTGAAAATTCACTGAAAAAACCATAGGTTATAGACCATATATAGTTAGGAATTAGCATTTACAAAACCTTGAAAATTCACTGAAAAAACCATAGGTTATAGACCATATATAGTTAGGAATTAGCATTTAAAAAACCTTATTTTACTCACACAAAACCATTGAAATTCCATATATAGTTAGTTGCACTAACTATATATCGCGCACCCGCAATCCACTGCTGATCATGTCACATATTACATCATTCATGACATGGTCAGTGACATCACTGATGACATCACTGATGACATCTCAAATGACATCACTGATGACATCAATGATGACATCTCATTTGACATCATTCTTGTGCTAATACGATAAACCTCTTCAGACTCTAATATAACCTTAGATACACTCAGTGTATACAGACACTCACACACTGTCACTCATCCATGGAGTTACTCACACACCTAGTCAGTCATGCAAATAAACAATCTCACCTCCATTTCTTCAACTATACAGTTATACACACCTTACTTATTCAAACATATACTAACACATATTTACTCTCTTATACAATCCCTGATACAAGTTCACAATGATCCATACAACCACTCACACATTCAGTGGCTCTCATGCACAGTTATTTATATATGCCAACTCTCACATGTACTGTGTTTTACATATGTACTTACTATGACATGTAGCATTGAGATATCCATTCACTCATCAATACACTCATGCACACAGTCAACTGCCCATGTAGCTGTTTCCACATGCACTCTTGAACTCATACACCTAGTGAATCAACTGCTCACACATCTATGCACAGAGTCACACACCTCCCCGCCACCCCTACACAAACTCAATCTCCCATACAAATATTTGGGCAACCAATCAATAACACATATAGCCTCTCGTATAGCTAATGATCAACACATGCAGCAGTTTACATCACAACAGACATTATGATGCACAAATTAAGACCGTTTAGTCACTAACCCATGCATTCAGTGAGACACATTTAATCACTCACTCATACAGTCAGTCACGCACCTACTAAATCCTTCATCCAGACACTTATACATCCACTCATTCTTCAATATGTAAGACATATTTTAACTTTACAGAAACATACAGTCACTGGATGTGGTCATCAGTGATGTCATCAGTGATGTCATTTGAGATGTCATCAGTGATGTCATCAGTGATGTCACTGACCATGTCATGAATGATGTAATATGTGACATGATCAGCAGTGGATTGCGGGTGCGCGATATATAGTTAGTGCAACTAACTATATATGGAATTTCAATGGTTTTGTGTGAGTAAAATAAGGCTTTTTAAATGCTAATTCCTAACTATATATGGTCTATAACCTATGGTTTTTTCAGTGAATATATATATATATATATATATATATATATATATATATATATATATATATATATATATATATATATATATATATATATATCTATCTTCAGCAACCTCTCTCCAGGATGGTCCCCTACCTGGTGACCCAACGAGATGGGCCCTCCTCCACAACCCGTCACCAAGGTCAGAAATCTTGGGGTCCTGTTCGACGATAAACTCCTCTTCAATCACCACGCAAATGCGGTTGTCTCCACCTCTTTCTTTACCCTAAGGAAAATTAGGAAGCTACATCCATACCTCCCAGCGTCTGCCGGCAAAACTCTGATCACCACCCTAATCTTCTCCAGAACTGACTATTGCACCGCCCTTCTCCTCAAAGCCCAAGAAAAGGTCCTAAACAAACTCCAGTTGGTGCAGAACGCCGCGGCAAGAATCCTACTCGGTATCCCCAAGTTCAAATCCATCACTCCATTCATTCGCCTCTAGGCCCATAGGAATGAATGGGGAGGTATTCCTTAATTGCGATTCGCAATTTGCGAGTCGCAATTAAGGAATGTTTAGAAATCTCTATTTTTTAAGCGATTTCTAAATGCACAGGCTTTTGTGATTCCTTAATTGCGATTCCTTAAAAATCGCAATTAAGCAATCGCAAAAGCCAACATTGATGCATGTGCCTGTTAGTTTCCCTATTAAATTAATTTTGTTTGTAAAACACAGTGCCCCTCTCTGGGTCACCCCTCTTGCTTTTGGACCTTTTAGGCCACATTGAACCATTGTTCTTTAAATATACCTCCAGGTGTGGGCCCTATTCCTCAAGGATGAGCCAGGCAGGAATGGGGCTTACGCTGTAGTAGGCCTGATGTTTGATGTTTGAGCGGGGTGCCTGGGGTGGTCATCACCACTGTCAAGTCTGCTGCAGTCGTTCCTACTGTGTTTCTGCTGTCTCCACTATTCACGCTGACTCCGCAAAGGCTGTTGTGTGGAGGGGCTGCTGAGATCCTTGGTCCCTTTTTTGCTCCCTCCTCTACTTTCCCTCCTTCTCCCTACCATTTTCCCAACCTCATTGACTGCGCCCCTCCTTTTCTCTTGTCTCTCTCTTTCTGTCACCCCTTGTGTTGATCCGTTGGACTGGGAGTGCTGGGACTGGAGATGGGATGTGTGTCCTCTCGATAATTCTCTTTCTAATGTGATCTCTTCTCCAGGTCGCTTTTCTGTTTTATGTAGCCAGAGGGAGCACCTGTTGTAGAAAGTTCTTTGTTGCAAATCTAAAATAAAGTGTACCCAAAAAGACTTGCCTATCTATTCTACTAGAACAGTGGTCACTGTTGCCATCATGAAAAGCACAGCTTCTACAAATAGTGGGATCTCTACTCTATTTTGCCATCACGACCACTTGAGCTATTAACTGGTCTACGGAAGCAAGCCACTTATATTGTGCCCCCTAGTTGTTAATAGGGACCGGCCATCTGACCACCTTAACACAGCAAATAAGTTCTGAGCATTCCTGAGTGTGGTAATCCTGATGTTTGGGTGGTTTGCTTTGGGGATAGCCTTTTAAAGGTTATAGGTTAGACTATTTTTTTTGTGGGCCGACGTTTATTCAAGCGATTTCTTTGGTACCACAGGTAGATTGATCATAGTAGAGCCTGATTACCAGTAACCCTGCCTTTATCGTATCGCTCAAGTCTTAATTTTTACTGAAAAGGCCAGAGTGCCTCTAAAATGTATTGATCCGAGTTGAATCATCCATCACAGTGTTGAACTGTTTTGTATTTATACAATGTTTGAGGTAGGTTATGTGGGCCAGAAAGTGCTTGGATCATCAGGGCTTCTGCCCAGACCATCATTTTAAGTGCACTCTTTCAATTATCTGTTAACAAAGTCCTTTTCTTTTCAGAAAGTAAAATTCTGACTGAACATTCCGGTTATTATGTGTTGTCTGTTGTTTTGCATTCATTTTGAGGAAGCCTTAAATGCTAATCCTCTCTTTCCTGAGAGAGAAAAATGTGACCCTTCTGATTTGAGTGTATACTATTGCCAATCCGGTACACAAGTAGGGGAGTAGATGGTGAGCAGATGTTTGCGTCCGAACCAGAGCTGCTGACTTTGAAACTGGGGAACCAGGTTCGAGTTTGACGTTGGCTCAACTTCAAGTGATTCTGGGAAATCATTAATCTCCCCATGCCTACCAAAAATGAATGTGTCCTTGTGTAATGTAAGTTGTGCTCATGTACAGAGCGTCAGTACTTTCGGGTTGAGTTTGAGCTATATAAAGACTGCAAAAAAACAACAAAAAAGTAGTAAGCATCCTTAGCCCACAGTTTAAGGCCCTCTAACCTCTGATTCTCACAGGACCCCAAGAAAAGGCCATACAGATTAGTTGTCAAAGTAAATGATGCAGGGATCATTTACGGGAACTGCTCCTATGGGTTCATTTAAGGGGGATCTGAGGTGTGTGTGTGTGTGTGTGTTCTGACAAAGAAAACTGGTCTTTGTGTAGGTAAAAGCATTTATCCCTTGTGGGGTTGACCTAGGCTGGCACAGTACCTTCACCTGAGAGAAAAGACTAGAATAGCAGGGGCTCCAGTGCTGGCAGGTCAAACACTTGGCCTTGTGTAGACTCCAGCAGATTATTTCTACAGGCTTTCCAAGTCAGCAAATCATCCTCATGAGAGCCACCAACTCACAGAGCATGGAAAAGAGTTTTCATTCCTGAACCACGTTGATTCCTTGAGTAGGGAGTAAGTAGGTGGTGTGCATCAAGTTTCTACAAAAATCTAACAAACCCTTAGGTGATAAAAGAGCACAAAGTAGCATCTTATTTCTCTACAGATGAAGAGGAACTAAAAGCGTTCTTGAACTTTGACTCATAGCTATTGCCAAAAGCCTTGCATTTTCCATTCAGGTATTTCAGACAAATCCTGATTACTAGGTGCAGACGAGAGTGAGCTTTCACCTCAGAGTAGCCGAAAAATCTTGTTAGGCATATACAGGGAGGGAGGATGTGCCCCTTTTTTGTTGTGGAGGAGAGTAGAAATATAATTTAATTGCCTGTTGGCAATGTTTGAGTGCCTGTGTCTTCATGAGAAGGAAGTCATGATGACAAGAGGTTTCTGGATTTCTTGACCAGGATCAGGACATTATTCATGTTTCATTGTTCTAGTAGTCATGTCCCCATAATCTATTGTACACATTCATACCAGGATGTGTGGCATTTCATGTGCATATTTGGACTAACCAACACATGTAGAAAGGCATTATGAGCCAGGGCCATCCACCCCAACGCTTTACGGCTGTTTTTCTTCCACTTCTGCTAAACTTCCACTGTCAATTTGTATATTAGCCCCCCCAACCTTCCCCCTGTATGGTACTACAACAACAGTCACATTCTTCAATGGGCCATGGTGCCTGCTCTACTGCAGACTAATTATCCAGGCAGACTTATTATTGCTAGAATGTATTCTATTTTTTAAAGCATTTACTATATACGTTGTTGATTTCCTAAATCCATTGATCAACCAATTGGAGTCGTATTTTTAGGATACAAATGAATTTTAATGTCAACAACAATATTTGGAGATATGAAATGAGAATGTAATACCCTTCACATTGGAGCCTATGGCTCTGTTCCTCACTAGGAAGCACTGAAGCTATAGTGTTGATTTTGATAGAACAGAAGGAATTAGGTGCAGCAAATTCTTTCTCCTACAACTCTTGCACGTGATACTACTCTACAACTACCTTTGATAGGATATAAATCTTATCTGTTTGTAGCAGGGAAATATAAGGGTTGCATGTAGACATTTATACATAACTACTAAGAGAGGCAGATAATTCTATGGCAGTACCCGGAGGAGAGGATTATGCTTCTATTTCCCCCCCAAGTTTTATATAGCGCAAACTTGACCCAAAGGTATCAGGTATCAGAGTGCTTTACATGAGCACCAGTTGCCTTACATAAGGACACACATTCATTTTTGTTAGGCAAGGGGAGATTAATTCATTGCCCAGAATCACAGAATGTTGAGCGTTGTTGCCGAGACTCGAACACGGTACCCCAGATTTGAGGTCACCGCTCTTGCCGTTAGGCTACATCCTCTCTCCTTCTTCTTTCTTCCCTTAATATACCAGCAGCCTTTCCGGAGAAACGATTACATAAACATAAACTAAATTTCCCATGAGACATTGGGAAAAGAAATAGAAAACAGTCCATCCAATCGGAGTGCTGCTGCCTGTATAAAGGTCCCCGCAAACTCTGTATCTTCGCTGCTCCAGCAGCATTCAGATAAGTGCATTGTCTTAAGCTTATATTGCTTAACAGTTGTCTAATTGTGGTCGGCGGAATATCTTTCCGACCGCTTTGCTTGAATTGTGTACATTGCTTCATATTTGTTTTTTTTCTGTGTTTATAATGACTGCTGGAACGTTCTTGTTCCTATGCAGTTGCAAGTCATCTGCTGGCTTGCAGGCGCGGTGCGGTCTTCCAACTGCCAGGGGGCCCACCCACTCATTGTCTTGTGCGCAGCACAGCTTGACCCCCTGGCAGCCAGAGCGTGTCAGTTTCACTATTGGATTGTATTAAAGCGAATCTGGCTGCAGAGATCAACACGGGGGGAAGGTTTTTTCCATTACTAATGTAAGAGTTGGCTTTTTCTGGCAGTTTTTTCCCTGATACTATTTGGGTATATATTTTAGCGAGCCACCGCCTGGAGAATGAACATCCATGAGGGTAAGGCTAGCCTCCTATGAGGCATTTATTTGGACAGTCCCAGGTGCTGATTCCCCCATTAAAGGAAGGAGTGCACGTCTCAGTGGGTTATTACCCCGATAACTCCAGAATTTGGGTCTTTACTCAGGGTACTAGACCCACCATATTACTCTAATACTCCGTGTACCCATTATGGACTCCCACTTGACAACCATTTCTGAGAAGTGATGGATGCTCCCATCTTTAAAGCTGTATCGCAGGTGGTAACGCCCCTAGAGAAGAACAACATGGCTCTTCAGGTGCAATGCCAAAAAACCCTCTATCAGAAGGAAGACACTACTGGGTCTTCGCCCCCTTACCTCCCGAGCAGCCAGCTGCCCCAACTCCTATCCCTGACAAGCACAAGTGTGTGGATAACCCAGGGGTCGATTTGGAAGCTTTCGCTGGCCTCAGAAAGGTGTTTGAAATCTCAGCCCTTACAGGACTCAGACTCCTGCTACTTCAGGCAATACCTCTGCTAACCCCCTCTAACCAATTCTGGGGACGGCGATGACTCCTCTGATGGGGCTGGGGACAATTCTAGGCCTTGGCACCCAAACACTATTCCCCATGGTTGGTGCTGTTTCCCCCGGGCATGATGCATCCCTGGAAGCAGACTTACTGGATCCCAACGACCTGCTACATCCGCTTTCGACGGAGTGATGCCCTGCACCCAAGGTAGCCGCCTACATGGCGGGCAAGTTGCGGAAACCCCTTGATAAGGAAGTGAGAAGTTGTCTCAAGGCAGAGTGCACTAGGCCATCTTTAGAGGGAAAAGTGGCCCTCACGCCAGAAATTGACACTAAGATGGCCACTTTTCTCACTAAATTTGTCCGAGACCCCAAGAAGGACATTGACAGATCATGGTGCTCATACCAGAATAAACTCCTGGATGTGGCAGGGCCACTGACAAACATTATGGACATGACGAAGGATGCAGAGGCCTCTGGATCCTTCATATCCCCGGATGCTTTGTCTGACTGGGCTCAGCAAGCCATTATTTTTCTTGGAAATGCGAACTGCACACTTTGTAAGGAACGGTGCAGGTCGCTGTTGATTAAGATCGATCCCAAGTTGGTGGAGCTCTCCATGTCAGAGGTGGGTACCGTAGCCCATGGCAACCTTTTTGGGATCCCTTAATTTGAGAGTTGGGCACATTTGTTAACACCTATAATTCATTAGATAAAACCCAGATCTCTATTAAGAAGATATTCACCCCCATGTTTTTGCTGCAGCCGGTCGAGGTAGGGGGCGTTAGACAGGCCGCACCTTCCATCAAGCCTCCAGAGGTGGTGACTCTCATTGAGGCCAATGGCAGGACTCCAGCAAATTCGGGAACCTCTACCCAATCAGACCCTATTCTCTCTGAGACAGAGGCGGTCCAGAGGCAATGACGTCTTGTGGTGCTCTGAATTGGGGGTCGTCTGGAATCTTTTACAGCCAACTTGCAAAATCTCTCCTCCGAGACGTGGGTCCTTGGGACGGTAGAAGGCTTCAACATGGAGTTTTACGGGGTTCCAACTCAGTTGTACCACCCCAGATCTCTGGTCTTCTCACAGGAGCAAGAGGCCCTGGTGGATCAGGAGATAACCAACCTTTTGGAGAAAAGATAGATAGTCCAGATGACTGTTCATTCCAACTCATTTCTCAGCAATCGTTTCCTTGTGGAAAAATGCGACGGCAGTCAATGTCCGGTTATCAATCTGAAGGAGTTCAATGGTTGGCTCCTATACATTCACTTTAAGATGAAGGGTATCCATCTTCTGAGGGATCTCCTCCAAGCATCGGATTGGATGGTCCTCCTTGACCTGAAGGATGCCTACTGGCGGTCCCTAACTTCCCACCTCACAGGCACTTCTGACAGTTCTGGTGAGGCTCTAGAGTGTTTGAATTTGCATTGCTTCCTTTCGGTCTATCATCGGCTCCTTGGTGCTTCACCAAGCTGATGAGGCCAGTTGTCAAACACTTGCAGGTGCGTGAAGTGAGTCTGATGGTCTAACTCAACGATATTTTGATCATGAATCAATACCCTTGGCACCTCTCCTTACATTTACAGACGGCCGTCGGCCTCCTGGAGTCTTTGGGCTTCATGATCAACACAGAGAAGTCCGCTCTTGTCCCAGCAAAATCCCTGCAATTTCCAGGATTCCTGATAGACTCGGTCAAGTGACCCTCAGACTCCCGGCTCGGAAGCTGACCAAGATCACACACAAACTCAGGAGGACAATATCCAAATCACAGATTTCCCTTCTGCCGTTAGCACGGGTTGTGGTTCTCTTCTTGTCCTCCTTATAGACTATCTTTCTGGGTCGCCTCCACTACCGGACGCTGCAACTCCTGAAAATCTTGCACTTTCAGAAGGGTCTTTCATACTCTCAGTAAGTCCCGCTCTCAGAGGAGGCGAATGAGGAGATTTGATGGTGAGGCTCCCATATGGAACTGTGGAATGGTCGAGCGATCTTTGGCTTTGAATCGGATGCCAGCGGTTCCGTGTGGGGCGTGCATTGTGGGGAATTCTCGATCGGAGGAAAATGGTCCCCTGTAAAAAAATCTCAGCGCATCCACTGTCTAGAGTTGATGGCGGACTCATTGGCCCGTTAGATGTTGGAGGAAGAAGAAAGTACAGTGTTCAGTCCTTTTGAAAATGGACAATGGGTTGGCTGTCCTCTATGCCAGTCATCAGGAGGGACACGGTCAAGGACCTTGTCGGACCACGCACGAAAGCTATGGGAATACCGCTTGGTCAATCAGATCTCTCTGTCAGTGAAGCATCTTCTGGGCCACTCCAATGAGGTGGTGGATCAACACTCTCGCCATTGGAGATATGTCAACCTTTGGAAGTTGTATCCACACCTCTTCCAGCAACTCCAGGACCGATGAGGTCTGACTTCCATGGATCTCTTTGCGTCCTCTCTGGACTTCCAGCTTGACAGGTACTGCAGTTGGAGGACAGACCCCCATTCAGTGGCCACAGAGGCCTTCCTTCAAGACTGGAGCAACGAGTTGACTTATGCCTTACCACCATTTGCAATGATAATGCGACTGGCTCCTTAGGTGCGCAGGCAGCAAACGGACCAAGTAGTGATTACCCCAATCTGGAGGTTGCAAGTCTGGTTCCCAGTTTTGATGGAACTTTCTTGGGATTTACCAAGCTCCCTACCTCTATTTCCAGATCTTCTTTGGGATCCCTAGAACAATCCTCACCCTCTGTTGCTAGCGGATCCCTTCATCTCATGGCCTGGAGGGTTAACGGGAATGATGGAAAGTCCTGGGGATTTCACGAGAGGGTGCCTCTTTGTGTGCCAAGGCCTGGGCGGCAGTACAAACAAAGTGGATCCCATGGGGCAGAAGTTGTCCAGATTTTAAACTTCCTGGCGAGCTTAGCTTCTCAAGGGTTTGCTTACAGATCGATTAATACCTTCAGATCGGCAATATCTGCGGGCCATTTATCCGTGGGCGGCCACCCAGTTGGGAAACACCCTCTGGTTTGGAAATTGCTGAGGGCATCAGGTTGTCATTAACCTCTGACCCCAAATAACTTAAGGTCCTTTCTTTGTTTCAATCTTGGCCTTCTAACAAATACCGGTCTAGGAAACAGCTGTCGGTGAAACTGGTGATGTTGTTATGTTTAATTTCTTGTCGCCGAGTCTCAGATGTTCAGGCCTTGGACATTGCAGGTAGGGCTTTCCCCCAGAAGGGGTGACTTTTTATATTGCTTGTTGAAACAATGTTTTATTCTAAATTGGTAACTTACCCAGCTTTTTCGCTGGCACAAAAACTGTGTGGTTCGCACCATAAAAAGGTATGAACTTATCACGGAAGAGATACAGCCCCATGGAGAATGGCAATTACTGATTGACCTCACAAAACCTCATGAAGTGTTTTCTTCCCCTACAATTGCCAGATGAGTCATGCAAGAGGCAGGCATTGATATGTCCAGTTTTAGGGACCATTCAGTGAGAGGTGTTATGGCCTCCAAAGCTTTCTCCCTAGGAGCAAGACTGGAAGATATCCTCAGTGCTGCTGACCACTCTAACTCTCCTTTGAAAACTTTTTATATTAAACCAGTGTGCTCTCTGGCAAACATAGTGGTAGATCAGCTTTAAACTAGGCTAATCCTCGCCTTTGGTTCCTGCCACAGAATAAAAAATGTCCTAGCTATCATAAAGTAAGGTTTCTATTCTATTAGGGACACGAAGATGAGGATTAGCCCACCCTGGACTTCCTATATCCAGAAGTCCCACCCTAACAGAGGTTCAAAACACCGGGTTCAGAAGCATACCGTGGATGGTTGTTATATCTTATGGCTTATTGAATTATCGTGACTGGTTTATTTAAAAGGATACATTATGTTTCTCTGCTGTACCGTGTAGATTGATTATGCATCATTTGTTTCTGACATGCCAGACCATTCGCAAATTTCTGTGTTACTCCATAGGAATAGAATACAATAAACAAGAATAGAGCCAATGGATAAAAGCTGTGTCGCAGGAAGAAAGAGGAAGATAGAGAGTCTGTGGGGACCATTATACAGGCAGCAGCACTCTGATTGGATGAACTGTTTTCTATTTCGTTTCCCAATTTCTCAAAGGAAATGTAGTTTATGTTTATGAAATAGTTTCTCTGGAAAGTCTGCTGATAAATAAAGTGAAGAAAAAAAGAAGCCTGGTCTTTACCTCTGTATCCTTAATAGAATTGAAACTTTCCTTTACGAAAGCTAGGACATTTTTCATTATCTGCTTAGAAACATATGTGGCCAGAGAGACAAATACACGCAAACACCCTCACACACGTTCAATATGTGACATCAAAAACATTAGCCCCTTCGATGCTGATGACGGAACGGTTCCGTCATCAGCATCGGTTGGGCTGTGCTGATGACGGAACCGTTCCGTCATCAGTACAGCCCTGGGGGGGAGCGCTGGCGCGCTCCCCCTGGGGCATCGATCCTGGTCGTTTTAGGAGGGGTGGCAGCAGAAGACTTTCCGCTGCCACCCCCTGGCCCCCCCACGCTTCCTGGTGACGTCAGCGCGCACAGCGCGCGCCGACGTCATCAGGAAGCGCTGGACGCGCTCGAAGCCATTTGTTTCCAGCGCGTCTAGCAGCTAGATGAGTGTTTGGTGGGGCGTTTTTCGGTGCCTTGAGGCATCGGGGGGGAGGAAACTGTGTTTCCTCTCCCCTGATGTCCCAATGCAGGGCATTCCTGGTGCACGATCGCGCACAGCGGCGCGATCGTGCACCAGGAATGCCCCACTAGACACCAGGGATTGCGTGTGTGTGTTTGTGTATGTGCTGGAAGCGACCCCTTGGGCAAGGGTCGCTTTCATTTTGGGGCCAAATTATTTTTCAGACTTTTCTGCCCCCCCCCTGGGGCAGATCGGCCGTTTTTTTGGCCGATCTGCACCCAGGGGGGGCAGAAAAGCCCGCTAGACACCAGGGACTTGTTTATAATTGTAAAGGAAGCGACCCGTTGGGGAAGGGTCGCTTCCTAGTGGCCCTTATTTTTTTTTAGACTTTTCTGCCCCCCCTGGGTCCAGATGCGGCCCAAAAACGGCCGATCCGCCCCCAGGGGGGGCAGAAAAGCCCACTAGACACCAGGGATTGAATTATATTTATAAAGGAAGCGACCCCTTGGGCAAGGGTCGCTTCCTTAGGGGAATACATTATTTTTCAGACTTTTCTGCCCCCCCCCTGGGGCAGATCGGCCGTTTTTTTGGCCGATCTGCACCCAGGGTGGGCAGAAAAGCCAACTAGACACCAGGGATTTGTTTATAATTATAAAGGAAGCGACCCCTTGGGGAAGGGTCGCTTCCTAGTGGCCCATAATTTTTTTTAGACTTGTCGATCAGCCGTTTTTTGGGCCACATCTGGACCCAGGGGGGGCAGAAAAGCCCACTAGACACCAGGGATTTTATTATATTTATAAAGGAAGCGACCCCTTGGGCAAGGGTCGCTTCCAGGGGGCATTATAAATATTTAAGACTGTTCTGCCCCCCCTGGGGGCAGATCGGCTGTTTTTTTTACCGTTTCTGGACCCAGGGGCGATAGAAATGCCCACTAGACTCCAGGTTTTTTTATTTTTTTTTATAGGGAGCGACCCCTTGGCCAAGGGTTGCTTCCTTGGGCCCATTTGTTTTCAAAAGTATGTTCTGCCGTCTCTTTATTTGGCCTCTCTGCCCTCCTTAGGGTTGCTTCCAGGGGGCCCACGTTTATAATGATTTATAATCTTCCCCCCTTGGGGACAGACACCCCATTTGTGACATACCCTGTGACATAGCCTGTTGTAATGTGTGTTGTTTTTGTTTCTTCTAATGTGTATTGTTTTTTTTCCTCTGCTGTTTCTGTAGTTGAATGTGTTTGGTAAGAGACCTCTTTTTTGTTCAATTGTAATGTAATTGCTTATTTTGCAAAGTGTGTAGTAATACGAGTATGTTTGGTTTCTGTTTTTTGTGATTGTAAAACATGTTTTGCATTTGTTTTTGATGTGTCCTTCTGTAGATGTAAGTTTTTTTTTCTTCTTTCTAGTGTGATATCGTTGCCTATTTGCTGTGTCTTTGCAGAGTAGGTGCTGGTGAGTGTAGTTGTGTCTTGTAAGTGAATTGTATATTTTTTCTAAATATAGATTTTTGTGAAAAAGGCTTACATTTTTTATCTTACTTTTCACAGTGTTGGGGTTGTTGAGTTGTTTGTGCAGACTCCTTTATTTGTAAGGATAATGGCTAGCTGCCGGATTACTGCTCAGCAAGTTGTTGAAATGCTTTTTGATTCTTCCTCTGACCATGGTCCAGAGACTGACTCTGATTCTGAGCCAGAGGTGGGAGGTGAAGATTCAGGTAGTGAGTTTTCTCTACACATGGCTTCATCTGATGATGAAGACACTCTGAGTGCTGATGAAGCTACCTTTGGTGTGGATGACGTGCCTGTGGTTGCGGAGGACATTGCTGTGCCTGGGGTTGCGGAGGACATTGCTGTGCCAATAGTGCGGCAAGAGACATCTGGGCTGCAGCCTGGGGCTGCTAGACTTCCAGTTGGTGTAGTGAGACAAGAGGCAGCTGGGCGGCAGCCTGCGGCTGCAAGACTTGACGTTGAAAGTTCTGACCTCTGGGTTGCACCAGGCATGGTGCAGCCGCCATTGCCTGAATTTACTGGTGTTCCAGGGTGTAGGGTGAACACTGAAAACTTTTTGCCTATTGATTTTTCAAGTTGTTTATGGATGATGTGTTTTTGGCAGAGATTGTAGAGCAGGCTAATTTGTATGCTGAAATTTTTTTGAGGGTGAACAGTGCCAGCCTTAAGCCCCACGCTAGAGCTACCCGGTGGACTCCCACAAATTTGGAGGAGATGAAAAAGTTTTTGGGTTTAACTTTTTTGATGGGCTTGCTTAGGAAACCATCAATGGCTTTATATTGGTCTACTAGTCCCTTGATGGCAACAGCTATACTTCCGGCAGTCATGAGTCGTGATAGGTATTTGCTTCTGCTTCGGATGATGCATTTTGTTGACAATAGTCTTGCTTTGCCACAAGATCACCCTGATTGTGACCGTCTTTTCAAGATTCGGCCTGTCATTGATCATTTTGTTGATCGATTTCCTGAGATCTTTTATCCTGGGAAAGAAATTGCAGTGGATGAGTCTTTGCTGTTGTTCAAGGGCCGCTTGGTATTTCGGCAATACATTCCTAGTAAGAGGGCACGCTATGGAATCAAACTGCATATGCTGTGTGACAGTGAGACTGGATATGGCTCTAATTTCAGGGTGTACACTGGTAAGGAATCCAGGATTAACCCCCCTGGTTGTCCGTCGACTTTTGGAGTGACTGAGAAAATTGTGTGGGAACTTGGTCGTGGATTTTTTAACAAAGGCCATCATTTGTATGTCGATAACTTCTACACTGGTGTGCGGTTGTTCAGGGAATTGGCCAAAGTGGACACTGTTGCTTGTGGCACAATCCGCTCAAACCGTAAAAGTTTCCCAAAAGAACTTGTTTGTCGAAAGCTTGCTCGGGGACAGTGCAGTGCATTGCGTTGTGAGGAGCTTCTAGCTGTGAAGTTTTCAGACAGGAGAGATGTCTACATGTTGACTACAATACATGATGAAAGCACTGAACCGGTGACTGGGTACAAGAAGTTGGCTATCCATCTTTTCCACTTGGCAACCTTTAATGCTTTTGTTGTGTTCCAGAAATCTTGTCCCCAGTCAAAGATGACTTTTGTAAAGTTTCAGGAGTCTGTAATAAGCAGCCTTGTTTTAGTGGAACAGGCAAGTGTTCCTAGAGTTGGAGTGGTGGAGGATGTTGCCAGATTGAAAGATCGCCACTTTCCTGATCAAATTCCTCCTACAACCTCAAAAGACTTTCCCAGTCGGAGATGTAGAGTCTGTTGGCGAAGAGGTTTGCGGAAGGAGGTTCGTATGTACTGCCCCGACTGCCCTTCAAACCCCGGGCTGTGTGTACATGCTTGTTTTAGATTGTACCACACGCAAAATAATTTTTGGGAGCATCCATGAGTGGTAAAGTAAACTGGTTGGTCTTTATTCTTGAAAACTTATTGTTCAGTTTCAAAGTTGGCATTTGTGTAGTCTTTTTAGATTTAGTTGTTGAGTTAGAAGATTTGTATCAATTTGCAATTTGTTTTTGTTTCTCTTTTATTTAAAAAAAAATCTAAAGTATGATGTTGGTTTGCGTGTAGTGTCCATTGTCTGACGGTGTGCATGGTTTGGCGCTTGGCTGCTGGTGTCTGTGGACTGGTGCTTGTCTGGCGGTGTCTGTGGACTGGTGCTTGGCTGGCAGTGTGCGTGGTCTGGTCTTTGGTTGGCGGTGTGTGTGCTCTTGAGCTTGCCTGGTGTTGTGTTTGGATTTGTCCTTGGCTGGTGGTGTGCGTGGAGTGGCGCTTGGCTGGTGGTGTGTGTGGAGTGGCGCTTGGCTGGTGGTGTGCGTGGAGTGATACTTGGCTGTCTGTGCACGGAGTGGTGCTTGGCTGGCGGTGTGTGTGGAGTGGTGCTTGGCTGGATGGTGTGCGTGGAGTGGTACTTGGCTGTCTGCACGGAGTGGTGCTTGGCTGGCGGTGTGTGTGGAGTGGCGCTTGGCTGGATGGTGTGCGTGGAGTGGTACTTGGCTGTCTGTGCACGGAGTGGTGCTTGGCTGGTGTTGTGTTTGTGGAGTGGCGCTTGGCTGGTGGTGTGTGTGGAGTGGCGCTTGGCTAGGGATTGGTGTCAGTACAACGCGGATTTTTACATCGCATTCCGTTACAACGGAGCTATTACAACGCAGGATCCATTACATCGGATGCCATTACAACGCATGGCATTACATAGCAGATGGTATTACAACGCATGGCATTACATCGTAAGTATAGGTAAGTATACCTTTTTTTAAAATGTTATTAAGTTAATTTAATTAATTTAATTTAATTTAATTAATTTAAATAAAATACATTTTAAAAAAGCCATTAATTTAATGTAATAAAATAATATCTATTTAATAAATGTAATTTTAATAAAAAATGGGAATAATTTAATTTAATTAAAATAATAAAATTAACTTAATGTACATATTTTTATAATTGATATTAAATTAAATTAATTGAAATGATGTATTTAATTTAATTAATTTAATTTAAAAATGTAATTAATGAAATAAAATTAATTTAATTTATTAAATATATTTTAATTAATTTAAAAATGGTAAATATAATTTAATTAACCCAAAACACAAACCCCTGTACCCCAAAACCCAAACCCTGCCCTAAAACCTAAAAACACCCCTGTACCCCAAAACCCAAACCCTGCCCTAAAACCTAAAAACACCCCTGTACCCCAAAACCCAAACCCCCAAACCCTGCCCTAAAACCTAAAAACACCCCTGTACCCCAAAACCCAAACCCTGTCCTAAAACCTAAAAACACCCCTGTACCCCAAAACCCAAACCTTGCCCTAAAACCTAAAAACACCCCTGTACCCCAAAACCCAAACCTTGCCCTAAAACCTAAAAACACCCCTGTACCCCAAAACCCAAACCCTGCCCTAAAACCTAAAAACACCCCTGTACCCCAAAACCCAAACCCTGCCCTAAAACCTAAAAACACCCCTGTACCCCAAAACCCAAACCCTGCCCTAAAACCTAAAAACACCCCTGTACCCCAAAACCCAAACCCTGCCCTAAAACCTAAAAACACCCCTGTACCCCAAAACCCAAACCCTGTCCTAAAACCTAAAAACACCCCTGTACCCCAAACCCAAACCCTGCCCTAAAACCTAAAAACACCCCTGTACCCAAACACCCCAAAACATATACCTCAGTACCCCAAAACATATACTCCTATACTCATACTTATTTAAAAAATTACTTACATTAATAAATTTAATTTATAATATTTAAAAACATAAATAAATATTTGTATTTATTTTCATTTATAATTAATAATAATTAAATCAATTATATAATATTAAATAAAATAAAAAAAATTATATACTTACCAATACTTACGATGTAATGGTATGCGTTGTAATACCATCTGCTATGTAATGCCATGCGTTGTAATGGCATCCGATGTAATGGATGCTGCGTTGTAATAGCTGCGTTGTAACAGCATTACGACGTAAAAGTTGCGTTGTAAGTGATACACACCCTTGGCTAGTGGTGTGCGTGGAGTGGTACTTGGCTGTCTGTGCACGGAGTGGTGTTTGGCTTGCAGTGTGCGTGGAGTGATGCTTGGCTTGCAGTGTGCGTGGAGTGATGCTTGGCTGGTGGTGTGTGTGGAGTGGTACTTTGCTGTCGGTGTGCGCTGAGTGGTGTTTGGCTGGCGGTGAGCATGGTCTGGTGCTTGGATGGTGGTGTGCGTGGAGTGGTGCTTGGCTTGCGGTGTGTGTGGAGTGGCGCTTGGCTGGATGGTGTGCGTGGAGTAGAACCTGGCTGGTGGTGTGTGTGTGTGGAGTGGTGCTTGGCTGGCGGTGTGTGTGGAGTGGCGCTTGGCTTGCGGTGTGCGTGGAGTGGTGCTTGGCTGGTGGTGTGTGTGGAGTGGTACTTGGCTGTCGGTGCGTGCTGAGTGGTGTTTGGCTGGCGGTGTGCATGGTGTGGTGCTTGGATGGTGGTGTGGGTGGACTGGCGCTCGGCTGGCGGTGTGTGAGTAGTTACTTTCTGTTGGTCACTACATACACTGCTAGTTGAGTGACACTCCACGCAGTCCATCATTTTGTGTAGTTGCAGTGTCAGAAATGTGGGCGTGTGAAAGTGATGGGCCCTTGAATTGCGCTGTCTGCTAGTGTGAGTGTTGAAAAGTGATGGGTCCGCGGCTGGCAATGTGAATGTTTTGAATGTGTCAACTACGAAAGGTGTATGAATGGCCTGTAAAGAGGTTGGTGCCTTGACGTGGCTTTACAGCTCACGAGCTGTGAGTCAGTGGTTCAGTTTATCATACTTTCAATTATACGCAGTGTATTTCATTTTTGTGAAATTACTTGCGAATACAATTGTATGTACTGAATCATCACTCACCCTCGTGCCAAATCCAACCAGTATGTGTGTGTGCTTGCGGATTAGATGGCTGTGCAGTAATATTTGTCTTTTTTCTCTTTCTGAAGTAGGGTGTACCTTGTCCCTTATTGTGTTTGTTGTAATGTGTTGCTTTTCCTTCCGGATGGTGTCAATGGTCTGGTTTGTATCAGGTATGTAAGGTGCGTGAATGGCCTGTAAAACGGTTGGTGCCTTGTCGTGGCTTTACAGCTCACGAGTTGCGAGTCACTGGTTCGCTTTTTATGCATATATTTATTGACAGAGCATTTCATTTTTTTTAAATATCTTGTTAATAAAATTTTATGTACTGAACCATCACTCGCCCTCGTGCCAAATCCAACCTGTATGTGTGTGTCTTTGAGGAATAGATCGCCGTGCTTGAATGTTTGACCTTTGAGTAACTCTGTTAAGGTGTACATTATAGCTATAAATAACTTACTAAATTTAGATAGTATTGTTTAACCATGGGAGTATATGGTCATGTCTTTCTTGTGAATTCTATTGTTGTTTTTTATCCACAATCTACTGCAAACTTGAAATTGTCTGTCACAATTTCCATGCAATATTGTCCCAAGAATCGCACACTCTCAAATTGAAAACTTAATTCATTCAAAACAATTTGGTTTTGCAAGGGGGTTCCCATGAGTTTTTGGCCCGGGGCATGGTGGGCATCTTTGGAAACTACCAAACCCAAACAGTTATGAAAACTAGACACCCGGGGGAGTCCAGGGAGGTATAGCATGCGTGGGTCCCCCAATGTTTTCCTACTCAGAAATCCCTGCAAACCTTAAATTTAGGTTAAAAAAACCACTTTTCCATACATTTTTGGGTGGGATCTCCCTGACGGCACAAATGTCCTACCACCCAGCGTTCCCCTTGATCTCCTGAGTAAAATGATACCTCACTTGTGTGGGTGGGCCAAAGGCCTGTGACTAAGGTGGGGTGCTTAATTTGTCAAACCTAAATACCATATGTTTTAAAAATTCATTTTTAGCCTGTTCTGCTTTGGGGCACCCACACAAGTGAGGTATCATTTTACTCGGGAGAACAAGGGGAACGCTGGGTGGTAGGACTTTTTTGTCGGCACAGAGATCCCACGCAAAAAAGTTTGGAAAAGTGATTTTTTTAACCTAATTTTAAGGTTTGCAAGGAATTCTGGGTAAGAAAACATTGGGGGACCCACGCATGCCATACCTCCCTGGACTCCCCCGGGTGTCTAGTTTTCAGAACTGCTTGGGTTTGGTAGTTTCCAAAGATGGCCGCCGAGCCCCGGGCCAAAAACTCAGGTGCCCCCCCCCAAAAAAATCAAGGTAGTTTTGCTATAGGGTATTTAAAATGTTCCTCCGTACGATTTGGACCTTTTCCTGTTGCAGCCACTATGCCTACCCACGCAAGTGAGGTTCAATTTTTATCGGGAGACCTTGGGGAACGCTGGGTGGGAGGAAATTTGTGTGAGCCCAGTGATGCCACGCTTTCCCACACAAAAATGTGTGAAAAATCTGATGCTTTTGAGCTATAATCGAGATTTGCAAGGGATTCTGGGTAAAGGAACGTTGGAGGATCCACGCAAGCCATACCTCCTTGGAAGCCCCCGGGTGTCTACTTTTCAGAAATGTGTGGGTTTGGTAGGTTTCCCTAGATGGCCGTCTAGCACGGGGCCAAAAACCCAGGTAAACCCTCTTGCAAAAGCTGGTGGTTTTGACATTGTCACCATTGTCAAAACCACCAGCTTTTGCAAGAGGGGTTACCTGGGTTTTTGGCCCCGTGCTAGACGGCCATGTAGGGAAACCTACCAAACCCACACATTTCTGAAAAGTAGACACCCGGGGGCTTCCAAGGAGGTATGGCTTGCGTGGATCCTCCAACGTTCCTTTACCCAGAATCCCTTGCAAACCTCACTTTTAGCTAAAAAAATCAGTTTTTTCACACTTTTTTGTGTGGAAAAGCATGGCATCACTGGGCTCACACAAATTACCTCCTACCCAGCGTTCTCCCAGGTCTCTCGATAAAAATGGTACCTCACTTGCGTGGGTAGGCATAGTGGCTGCAACAGGAAAAAGCCCAATTCGTACGGTGGAGTCTTAAAAATTACCTATAGCAAATCTATCTTATTTTTTGAGGGGGTCATCTGAGCTTTTGGCCCGGGGCTTGGTGGGCATCTTTGGAAACTACCAAACCCAAACAGTTCTGAAAACTAGACACCCGGGGGAGTCCAGGGAGGTATGGCATGGGTGGGTCCCCCAAAGTTTTCATACCCAGAAATCCCTGCAAACCTTAAATTTAGGTTAAAAAAAAAACTTTTCCATACATCTTTGGGTGGGATCTCCCTGCCGGCACAAATGTCCTACCACCCAGCGTTCCCCTTGATCTCCCAAGTGAAATGATACCTCACTTGTGTGGGTGGGCCAAAGGCCTGTGACTAAGGTGGGGTGCTTAATTTGTCAAACCTAAATACTACATTTATTAAAAGTTCATTTTTAGCCTGTTCTGCTTTGGGGCACCCAGACAAGTGAGGTATCATTTTACTCGGGAGAACAAGGGGAACGCTGGGTGGTAAGACATTTTTGCCGGCACAGAGATCCCACGCAAAAAAAGTTTGGAAAAGGGATTTTTTTACCTAATTTTAAGGTTTGCAAGGAATTCTGGGTAGGAAAACATTGGGGGACCCATGCATGCCATACCTCCCTGGACTCCCCCGGGTGTCTAGTTTTCAGAACTGTTTGGGTTTGGTAGTTTCCAAAGATGGCCGCCGAGCCCCGGGCAAAAAACTCAGGTGCCCCCCCCCCCAAAAATCAAGGTAGTTTTGCTATAGGGTATTTTAAATTCTCCTCCGTACGATTTGGACCTTTTCCTGTTGCAGCCACTATGCCTACCCACGCAAGTGAGGTACCATTTTTTCCGGGAGACCTGGGGAAACGCTAGGTGGGTGGAAATTTGTTGATCCACGCAGATTCCAGAACTTTCCACCTCAGAAATGTGAGGAAAATGCGTTTTTTTTGTCAATTTCTTAGCTTTGCAAGGGATTCTGGGTAACAGAACCTGGTGGTAGGCAGTCAAGTCACCCCATCCTGAATTCCCCTGGGTGTCTACTTTTCAAAAATGTATAGGTTTGCTAGGTTTCCCTAGGTGCCGGCAGAGCTAGGGTTCAAAAACAAAAGGTAGTCTCTTTGCCCAAAAACGGCACGATTTCACTGGGAAATTGAGGTGCGACCACGTTGCGTTTTGCGCTGTTTCCTGTAGCAGACACTAGGCAGACCCAGGCAAGTGAGGTACCATTTTTTTGGGAGACCCGGGGGAACGCTGGGTGGGTGGAAATTTGTTGATCCACGCAGATTCCAGAACTTTCCACCACAGAAATGTGAGGAAAATGCATTTTTTTTGTCAATTTATTAGCTTTGCAAGGGATTCTGGGTAACAGAACCTGGTGGTAGGCAGTCGTGTCACCCCATCCTGAATTCCCCTGGGTGTCTAGTTTTCAAAGATGTATAGGTTTGCTAGGTTTCCCTAGGTGCCGGCAGAGCTAGGGTTAAAATACAAAAGGTAGTCTCTTTGCCCAAAAAGGGCACGATTTCACTGGGAAATTGAGGTGCGACCACGTTGCGTTTTGCGCTGTTCCCTGTCGCAGGCACTAAGCAGACCCAGGCAAGTGAGGTACTATTTTTTTTGGGAGACCCAGGGGAACGCTGGGTGGGTGGAAATTTGTTGATCCACGCAGATTCCAGAACTTTCCACCACAGAAATGTGAGAAAAATGCGTTTTTGTTTGTCAATTTCTTAGCTTTGCAAGGGATTCTGGGTAACAGAACCTGGTGGAAGGCAGTCGAGTCACCCCATCCTGAATTCCCCTGGGTGTCTACTTTTCAAAAATGTATAGGTTTGCTAGGTTTCCCTAGGTGCCCGCAGAGCTAGGGTTAAAAAACAAAAGGTAGTCTCTTTGCCCAAAAAGGGCACGATTTCGCTGCGAAATTGAGGTGCGACCACGTTGCGTTTTGCGTTGTTTCCTGTCGCAGGCACTAGGCAGACCGAGGCAAGTGAGGTACCATTTTTTTCGGGAGACCCGGGGGAATGCTGGGTGGGTGGAAATTTGTTGATACTGTTTCTAAACTCTATAATTTGTACCCAATTCAGAAATACATAGGTGTCTTTCATACAGATTTTTCCATGTATACATTTTCCAAGAAAAAGTGCTCTATACCCAGTAAATAAAAAAATACCATTGCAAGTTGCTGCTCAGTTTTTGGATCTGGGTTCGTCGGGTTCTTGGTCGGGTTCTTGGTGAAACTACAAGTCCTATATATCCCCACAACCAGGAAGGTCTAACGGATGTAACGGTATATTGCTTTCCAAGAGCTGTCAAAATTACAAAAAGTTATAGGTGAAAACGTTGAGACAAAAGGTTGTTTTTTTCAACAAATTTTCAATTATTCCAAAATGTAACTGTTAGTTTCTATAAAGAAACCTTCATGGATTTAGACAAATGACCCTTTCTGAATTCAGAATTTTGTTTACTTATCGAAAATGTATAGCTTTCCAGGATCCATTATTGCTTTCAAACTCATTTCTACCATTAACTGGAAGGAGGTGGAAAGCTCTAAAAATAGCAAAAATAGGCTATGTCCCAGAAAAATGCCAAAACTGTGTGAAGAATGTTGGTTCTCTGACAAAAGACTGTCATTCCCTAAAAGCTGAGAAAATGGAGATTTCAGCCCCACAAACCCTTTTTTGATAACATTTTCAGGGAAAACCCCAGAGGCTTTCATTTGCAGCCCGTTTTTCCCATTTTTCTGAAAAAAACAAATATTTCACTATATTTTGGTTAATTTCTGGGACCCCTCCAAGGGAATCCACAAACCCTGGGCACCTTTAGAATCCACATGATGTTGGAAGAAAAGGATGCAAATTTGGCGTGGATACCTTATGTGGTCAAAAAGTTACAGGGGCCTAAGCGCGCACTACCCCAAATCGCCAAAAAAAGGCTTAGCACAGGAGGGGAAAAGGCCTAGCAGCGAAGGGGTTAAACTTGTAAAATCACTCTTTAGGCCTGTAGCCCACAATGCACTCGACTGTACGCAAGAAGCCTAAAGAAAGGTTTCACAAGAGTGATCTTTGGAAAAGCTGACATTACTGTTATGTGTCCTATTGCTGAGTTTAGATAGGTGATTGCCAGAGAATGGTTTCACTACAGCAGCTTTTACTTGCTCCTTCGTTTGAGGATGTTGCTATGAATACCATTGATTTATTTCTTTGTGGCATTTAAATAATGTAATGTTTGCTGTTGGTTTTGTTAGTATGTAGATTACTGGCAATGAAGGAAAATATTGGATGCCTGCGTGACGATAATGCCCTTTCATTACTGTGCTTAGCAAAGTGTTTTAAAGTAATCAAGCCCGGACAAAGCTTGCAAGACAATGCTGCTTTAATCGTTGAAGAGGAGCATACATAAGCACTAGACTTTAAGGTAAATAAAGAAGGAATTTCAACATGTTTCTTGTTGTATTGAGGCAAAGATTAGTTACAGATGAACTACATGCAATACCCTGTTAATGTTGGCATCTGAAAGTAAGCAACCGGTCTCTGCAATGAACCTTTTGAAAAGTTGTTCATAGAACTAAATGAAAAAGTGTCACTTTAAGGTCGCTTATTGAGGTCAATGGCAAGTTTAGTCATTTTGGAAATATCTAACTTTATCGTCCTTAATACCAATCTTCTGCCAACGGAAAAGAGTACTGCATTTAATCCACTTAGGTTCTGATTATGAGTAGGGAGGGAGCAGTTGTGTATTTACTAGTTTCTGTAAATGTCTCCTGTTTTGAGATTTTCTCTTGGAAATGAGGCGTGTTGTATATGTGTACATAGTTATTCATGGTTTATGCATCTTTACATTAGTGGGATGGAATGATACTGCGCTGGGGTTCCAGCATGACTCGGGAATGTTCCAGGAGTGGCACTTCTATGCTGACTGGAGAGGGAGAACCAACTGCAGTCTTTCATGTTCCAATAAAGTTCCTGTTGTTAAACCATTATTGGTTTTCAAGATTGGATCTTAACCCCTTCTCCCCCCCTGATTTTCTCCTTAATTATGGAACCACTGGCACACTGGGTAAGCGGTGACATCTTGCTTAGAGTGCAGAAATGGACGGAGAGCCATGAAGACAGGATATCATTATATGCTGACGATATCCTGTTATATCGAGCATCCCTTAATAAATCAGTGCATAGAATCTTAAATATTTTTACGAATTATGACAAATACTCCTGCTATTCCATCAACTGGGCCAAGTCGGTACTTTTTGTCCTTCGGGGTCCAATTCCTCAACTTCCCCCGGGTTGCGAGGTGGAGAGAGCCTGTGACGAATTCTGCTACCTTGGGGTTTTAATAACCCCAAACCCCCAGTTCTTCCATGACAAAAACCTACCTGTTTCCTTGGACAGGCTACGCATTGATGTAAAACATTGGAGATCCCTGTCCCTTTCTTCGTTGGGTCTGGCTGCCCTACTTAAGATGTTGGCACACCCACGTTTCTTATACATCCTTCAAAACTGCCCCTGCAGGGTTCCCGATTCTTACTTCAGGAGTGTGGAGAGTGAAATCAGGTTGTCACTGTGGAATGATGGAGCGCCTCGTATAGCGCTAAATAAACTAACCAAGGGGTGGTACGATGGAGGGATTTCAACAAGAAGGGGAACCGTGAGCGGACAGGGTACAGGTTCAGGAGACTAGTAGCACAAGAGGGGTACAAAGTTCCCCGATGAGAATGTGAAAAGACAAGTGTGTGTGCAGCGTAGAGGAAGGAGAAAAGGGAAAGAGCATTTCCCTTTTTGGAACTAAAACCCTCACACACCTAGCAAGCTAGATGTCATGCTTCATCATATGGGTTCTGCTCCTCGTCAGACTGGCGCTGCAATGTCTGACGGGCACCGGTAGAGGGGCTCTTTATCGGAGATCTTTTGTTCCAGCCATATGGTGCATGCGGGTGAGAGGGCGAGTGAAAGTGTAGTCGTGAAGTGGTGGTGAATAAAAAAGGTGGGTCAGTCCACAGGGAACTTTATTAGCGTGGCTGACTCCCTTGGTTAAAATAGGTGGGAGGGGAGATATGTGCTGGGAAAGTTCACAGCAGAACATCTACAACCCTCTGGTCAGGTCAACATGTTTCTTGCCGACATGGCAATTCTTCAGGACCTAAGTGCTCAGTACTACACAGTGAAAATAAATGTGAATTACAACCTTATTCCTGGAGGTCAATAAGTAGACAGGCCAGCAGGTCCTGTTATTGTAATGCGACCTAAGGAAAATATATACAATATGGAAAAATAAATCAATACTGTGTTTCATTGCTTCCTCGGTCATATGTATTCTACGTTAAAGAGACACACTGGTGGAATTAAAACCAATAACTCTAAACAAAGTATGTTAAAGGTGACGCGGGGCCCACAGACGTGGGTATCGCTATGTTAAAAAAGGGGCGAAAACGCCAGAATAAATGAAGACAGGGAGTGGGAGACAGACGGGCGCTTACCCTAAGTAAATCCCTAAGGTGCCTCGCAGTCAGCTCCTGTGGGAACTGCACCATGTGTCAGATACCTAAAGGGAAGAAAATACAAGCAGCAGATGCGCTGCCTTAGAGCAGACTCACAAGTAGACATTGAGGTGAGTAGATCGCTATAAGCATGTAGATAATTATTCTGGGAGATGACCATCTCAAGATTAGCCCCTCAACAAACCTGTCTGGTGAGCGTCATTGCCTGGTAATCAAACACGAGCCCATGAGGCAGTACACCACCCGTGGCAGCAGCGGGGACACTGAGTTTGCCCGACTAGTGGCAACACCTCTACCCGTAAATAACAGTAGAGGGATGCGGTAAGTCATGGCCGAGCCCATGTACAGACAGGAACCCTGCGGGCTTGATGACTACGCCCACCGAGAGACCGGGCTTTGAACTCAGGACATGCGTCCTCAGCAGCACTGGAAAGTCGGGGCTATCTCAAAAGTAAGGGCACTCCCAGTCCGGTTCGTCACCTGCAAGGTACCGGGCTCAAACATCTCTGAGCCTCGCAAGGCACTTACCTGATACATGCGCGGTCTTTGCCGTCACAACCTACCCCCACAAGTCTGGTCAGGACGATGGAGCGACTGGTAGCGACCACGGGGGCTGCCGTGGTATTAGTAGCAACCGCAGTTCCGCCGGGACGTGTTCGTGGTGGGCGGGGCTGCGGCAGGTCGGGACCGCGCATGCGCCAGGCATCTGCTGTGGGGAGAAACTCAACCAAGTTCAGCCCCAGCATTCCTGCTGCAAGCAGCGGCGGCCATATTGGGTGTATTCAAAGTCAAGGGAGATGTGAATAACCAAGTGAGTGTATCTGGAAAGAGTACACAAATGTGTAAGTGCACAAGAAAACAACCCGGGTATTCAATCATGGCCAACCGGATCCAAATAACAAAGAGCTATGGTAACAGCAACCCGATCTTGTGTCTGGGTCATGAGTGAGAGGGTCGTAAATCAAGACCCCTTGCATTAAAAAACAGGGAAGGAAAAGAAAAGAAAAGAAACTGCATCTATACTGGTACAGCCGTCTCAAGTGAGGTAGCCTAAAGATGACATCTCACTGCGGAGTGACGCCCCCACACACTAACCCCCCTGTGTCAAGTCATGTGCTCAAAGGTGAGGGTGGTTAAAGGGGCAGGTCAGGGGCAGAGAGTATTGCGGTAAGATCATGTTAAATTGACACGGTCTGTCAATGAGCATATGGACAGAGGCCAATTCTGTGTATGCGCTGAGATGATGTCAGTACGTATGGGATGAGGAGTTGATGCAAGCGCTGAGTCTAGCATAGGTTCATAGATCGCTGTGAGCCCAAATTAATCCTAATGATAAAAACCTGGGTACCAGGTTTAGGGGATTTGTTGTCTGAAGAAACCCCCCACAACCAGGGATGAAGTGCCTATAGTCAATGGTCATAGAGGGCGCATTGATTGTCAGGCAACCTCCGGGTCATAGCTAGCGTACCAGTGACACCCAGAGCACGGAATCATTAAGACCCATTGTGTCAAGTTTTAACCGGTGGACCCATCTTTGTTCAATCCGAAAAAGGGCTTGCTGTGTAATGGTAGGATGTGACTCTAGAACCAACCAGCGCACACTGTCTGCATGATGGCCCTGTCGTGTATAGTGTTCGTACAATCTGGTATGTGTCTTTAAGCATCTGATATTGCTTTTATGCTCCATAATTCTTAGTTTTACTTGTCTCATAGTCATCCTGATATAATGCTTATTGCAGGGACAGGTCAACAAATAAATGCATCTTGTGCCTTTGCAATTTGTATGCCTCTGGAGACGCCAAGTGAACGTGTCTGTGAGACTTATCTCTTTGCACTGATGAGTTTGTGGGCATACAGCGCAACCGCCACATGGGAAGTGACCCATCACAGGGGGGAGGCCCCATAGAATGCTCTGGCTGCTGATGTTTTGTTTCTTGGGCCGTGTATGAATCAGAGCATCTTTCAAATTGGATGTCCGTTTGAATGCAAAACGGGGGCGGGGAATATCCAAACCACCTGCGTTAATGATGTTCCAATGTTTGTTAATAGTGCTTTTAATGTAAGCCGAGTTTTTGGTAAAGCTGGTGACACAAGTTATTAGTTCTTCTTGCTCTTTGGAGCGAGTTTCCAGTAATGCTTCTCTGGGGGTTATTTAAAGCTCGTTTGCAGGAGTTGTGGATGAGCCTGGTTGGGTACCCTCTGTCCTGTAACTTGTGTTGTAGAAGACTTGCTTCTTGCTTAAAATTAGCTTTGTTGGTGCAGTTTCTACGAACCCTGAGGAACTGTCCGAATGGGAGATTATCCCTCAGGGCTCTCGGGTGATAGCTCTCGTATAGCAGAAGGCTATTCCTGTCAGTGTCTTTGCGATAGAGTGTCGTGCTTAGCCCAGTCGGGATCAGACTTATGCTCAAGTCCAGGAAGGGGATAGCCGTCTCTGAGATCGTGCCAGAGAATTTAAGGAATGGATTCTGCAGATTAATCCAAGCGCAAAAGGCTTCACAGGTAACGCGGTCTCCTTTCCATAGTACGAGGATATCGTCTATGTATCTGCGCCAGAGTGTTATATTGTCACTGAAGGGGTTGTGTGCGGCCCTGATGACACTTTCTTCAAAAGTGGCCATGTAAATGCAGGCCAAGCTGGGGGCAAAGGTAGAACCCATTGAAGTCCCCCGGATCTGATGGTATAATTGTGTCCCATACTGGAAGAAATTCTCAGTCAAGACTAAGTTTGCACAGGCTATTATAAAGGAGATTGGCGTGGGTGAAGTCCACTCGTCCTGTCGGAGAGTCGATTCAACGGCTTCTAGGGTGGCCTGTTGTGGGATGTTCGTATACAGTGCTTGAACGTCTAATGTAAGAAGGAGGTCGACACCCTCCCTCCCCTCGATGTTATCCAAAAGGCGGAGCACATCCCTGGTATCTTGTAGAAAAGAGGATATTTTCCTAACCACTGGTTGAAGGAAAGAATCGCAGAATTTTGAGAGTGGCTCAAATAGTGAGCCAATCCCTGAGACAATTGGCCTCCCGGGACCGGTGTCTGTCCCTTGTGAATCTTGGGGAGGGTGTAAAAATATGGTATCACCGGGTTAGTAGTCAGCAAGAATGCCGCTTCATTCTTGGTGATCCATTCGTTGGTCTCACCCTCCATAATCAGGCTGGTGATGGCAGTGGTTAGCCTTTTAGTGGGGTCTGCAGCCAAAGGTCTGTAATGGGTGGTGTTTGCTAGCTGGCGTTTGCACTCCGTGTCGTAGTCACAGCTACTCTGAAGCACTGTGGCTCCCCCTTTGTCCGTCTGCTTGATAACAATGGTTGTGTCGTTGGACAGGTATTGTACCGCCTGTCTCTCAGCTTTACTCATGTTGTTAAAACTACTGGTGTTTGGTCTAGTATCCAAACTTCTGAGGACTGCCCTCTCAAAAGCCAATACCTCAGGTGGGACCATATTATCGGTTGGTGTAAAGGCCGATGGTTTATGTAAGCCGGTATCAGTTCTCTCATTTTCAGGTTTATCATGAAAGAATGACCGCAACCGAACCTTCCTAAACAATTGTTTGATTACACATATCTCAGTGAAGCTGTCAGGTTTCGGTGTAGGGACAAAGCCCAAACCCTTTTCCAGAATCTTGGTTTCCATAGGGGTTAATGTCCTCTCAGAGAGATTGACAATCAAACTCTCCATCCTCTGGTCGTGCTCCTGGTCTCCACCGAGGATGGTGTTGTTGGCTGGTCTTGTCATTGTACTACCTTTTGGGTACCTTGCTTGCGCCCTCTTCCTCTGCCCCAGCCTCTGTCGTGAAAAGGGGGGTTCATTGGGTAGAACTGTGGCGGACCCTGAGGGTAAAAAGGGTATTGTAAGAGGGGTGAAGAATAAGTGGAGGAATGAACAGGCCAGGAAGAGAGTATGTCAACCAGTTAAGACATCAGCCGCCTCAGTTCAGGAGGAGAAACTTGGTTGCCAAGACCCATCATTCACAAGTTGTGAGGTGTCATCATCTGGGTCTGGCCTCCTCTCGCTAGGGCACTCAGTCTTGGAAAATGACTAAGTTACCCTCAGCTGTTTTCAAGGCTAGAGGATGGCTGATGACTCCACAGAGTACAACACAGAACCCATACAAATCTATTCTTACTAAGTTAAGAGGGTTTCTAAAGGAAAAGTGCAGCGCTAAATAAAATAAAAAGGGTGTGTTTAAAAATGACTAAAGGAGCTCCATTCCAATTTTATTACTAGAGTGCCATTGTCATAATTAAAAAGCAGAGTGTTAACAATTGAAGAAGTCAAGTGTTAAGCGATGAATTGGGTCGACATGTTTCTGCCCTCACGAGGATCTAACTGTATCGGGCATTCCTCAGGACCTAATAAGCTAGTAATATATAAAGCTGCTGCTAAACGTGAAAGTGAAAAACAAAACAGTGATGAATGTCAAAATGAACAGTTCATATACTCCACCGATAAAGTCCAACTCGGCAGCAGTGGAACAGATAATCGGTTACCCACAACAGTTGGGTATCGACCTCGCCTCTACCTGGTGACTACTCAGGGAAGGGGGCCCTGCTCTCTCCATCGGTACCCCGAGGCGGTCTTTGAGTAATGACTGGAAAGTCGGGGCTATCTCAAAAGTAAAGGCACTCCCAGTCCGGTTCGTCACCTGCAAGGTACTGGGCTCAAACATCTCTGAGCCTCGCAAGGCACTTACCCGATACGTGCGCGGTCTTTGCCATCACAACCTACCCCCACAAGTCTGGTCAGGACGATAGAGCGACTGGTAGCGACCACGGGGGCTGCCCGTGGTATTAGTAGCAACCGCAGTTCCGCCGGGACGTGTTCGTGGTGGGCGGGGCTGCGGCAGGTCGGGACCGCGCTTGCGTCAGGCATCTGCTGCGGGGAGAAACCCAACCAAGTTCAGCCCCAGCATCCTGCGGCAAGTAGCGGCGGCCATATTGGGTGTATTCAAAGTCAAGGGAGATATCAATAACCAAGTGAGTGTATCTGGAAAGAGTACACAAATGTGTAAGTGCACAAGAAAACAACCCCGGGTATTCAATCATGGCCAACCAGATCCAAATAACAAAGAGCTATGGTAACAGCAACCCGATCTTGTGTCTGGGTCATGAGTGAGAGGATCGTAAATCAAGACCCCTTGCATTAAAAAACAGGGAAAGAAAAGAAAAGAAAAGAAACCGCATGCATACTGGTACAGCCTATACAAAAGGACACCAAGGGTTGAGGTAAAACAAATTGCCTGTGAAATGTGTCAAAAAAGCAGAGTAAAGTGTGTCTCTCAAACTACCACAAATGAGTTTAAAGGAAAAAGGGAAGGGCAAGGCATCCCTTAAGGATAAGATCCCTCACTCACCTGAAGGTGACATGCTTCATCATTGGGGTCCTCCTTACCAATGTTGAAAACCTAGTCAACATTGGGAGCTGCTACTTCTGAAGAATTTAAGGCAGGAGCTCAGAGATGTTTTCAACAATGGAGGCTAGGATGGTAATCCCAATTGTGAGCTGTGGGGTGTAGTGAGGTGTGCAGCGCTGTGAGAAAAAAGGTAAGTGATGGTTATTAAAAACTGCCTAGGTCCAATCACAGATCAATGCTTTATTAGTGTGTTGTGCCTGACAGGATTAAAAAAAAGAAAACAGCACAGTGGTATGGATTTAAAACTACTGTCACTTAGTGGTCAACATGTTTCAGCCTCCAGATCACTATCCGTGTATCAATGGCTTTCTTCAGGACCAGATTATATACGTGATAATGCTGCTGCAATGTTCAATGTGAAGAAAATTTCATATAAAAAAGGAAATTTATACAGAACCGGTATTCCTGCTTGTCTTTTCAGTCAGGTCATACCCAGGTATCTGCAAACAAAAAACCACATGATAGAGAGACGAAGAGACACACTAGAGAAATGCTGTGCTTCATGATCACTTAGACAACACTTGTCAATAAATCACAAGTGTCATACTGTTTACCAACTATTTTCAGTATCAAGGACTTACCCTCATCAGTAGGATATTCCTGCCTCACCTCTACCTGGCGGACTGCTCTGGAGGGAGGCCCCGCTCTGCGGGGAAAATGGTGTATGTAAGTGTCTAGAAACAGTACACTTATCTGTATTAATACATTAATACACTTAGTATAATACATTAATACACTAAAATACAAATGAGTGCTTAATATAAAGCACCCATGATACAGCACACCCATTTAATAGGAGCCTGAGACACCCACCCAAACTGGTGACAGGGGCACCGCCTCACTGGTTCCAAATGTTATGAAAATAAATTAAAAATATCTCTTAAGCAGTTAAAAAGTATTTTCAAAAGTATTTTCAGCAAAGGTCTTGAAGGAGAACTTTTTTAAGTTCGAGGATCAATTGTACCTCCAAATCTCTGGAACATGTATGGGCAGTGTTTGTGCCCCGAGCCTGGCCAATCTGTATGTCCATAAAGTTGAACAGGAGACCATACTCGCCCAGAGTAATCCATTCGTTGGCAATCTATGTATCTGGAAAAGATACATAGATGATATCTTTGCAATTTGGAGAGGTGATGAAGATTCACTAAAATCATTCCACATTTGGCTCAACCAGCAGGACGACTTTCTTCGGTTTACCATGGAATGGTCAAGAGAGAACCTATCTTTCTTGGATGTACTAATCTCACCTACAAACGGAGGACTTACTACAGAACTATATAAAAAACCGACTTCATGTAACTCTCTGTTACCTTTTTACAGTTACCATCCACGAGCTCTTCGGGAAAACCTGCCCTTTGGCCAGTTTTTACGTATTAGGAGGAACTGTATGGAACTGGAGAAATATGAACAACACGCCAAAAATCTGACTCGAGATCTCAAAGAGAAGAACTATCCCACACAGTTAATCCGCATGTCCAAAAAAAGAGCGGCTAATAATAACAGAGAAGCTCTATTAGAAAAAAGACCCACTAAGATCATCAATCAGAGAATCACGTTTGTCAATACCTTCTCTGGCTTTTCCAACTCAGTTAAAAAGAGTATTAACAAACACTGGGGAGTCTTGAATTTAGCAAACAACATCTTAGAGAGACCTCTATTTGCCTACAAACGGAGTGCTAACTTAAGGGATAAGTTAGTCCACACACGACCACATGGCCAACAAAACTCTGGGCTCCAGACAACACTGTGGAATATGCCGCAAGTGATAGGCCATTTCCCGTGCGGCACATGCACGGTGTGTCCACAAACCGAAAAAACTGTGGAGATTGATATAGGTACACCTCGGCCTTGGAAAATCAACAAACACACTAACTGTAATAGCGAACGGCTCATATACTTGATATGGTGTCCATGTCCACTTCGTTATGTGGGCATGACCACCAGAAAAATAAAGACACGCATTCAAGAACATAAAAGCACTATCAGATGTGGCAAACGCTCTACTAAACTCACTAATCATTTTTTAGACAAAGGACACTCTGATACAGATTTGCGTTGGGTGGTATTAGATAAACCATGGATCCCACCTCAACTGAGTGACCCCACTAAATTTCTGTTCAGAAAGGAACAACAATGGGTATATAAACTCGGGACAGACACCCAGGGCCTCAATGACGACATTCCTTGGTTGTCTATTTAATATGATACCCACGGGGATGCCCTGGTCCTGGTCTCCAATTATGTGATACAATCACACCCCCGGGTGACCTATGTAATAAGATACTTATGGTTTATCCCAATGATGCCCTTTGTCTCAATTTACAGACCTTTCGGGCTAATGAGGAGAATAGGATGATCAAGAAGTTGCCCCATATTGATATCACAAGACGTTCTGTTGATTAAGCTATTCATGAATTGTGATCACATGACCATGCTTTGTAGTGACTCATAAATACCCCCCCTTTTTATCACTGATTAGGTTACTCCCCCAAAAAATTTTGGTGACCAAACAAACATGCCCTGAGTGACTAATAGGCTATTCACTCTTGTTGAGGGAATGTATATAGATGGAATTATTGATCGTAATTTTGATTGAAATCATCTTACTATATGATAGCGCACACCTCACTCCTAGATTTTGATTAGATGGCGTTGAGAGGTTTGTACCACATCACGATGCATTATGATCATATACATCGAATTATTATGAAGAAGACACGGCGCTCCATGACGCATGCGCGGTGTCTTGCGAAAAAACGGCACTGAATTGACGGCGCATGCGCATTGAATCAGAAAGCTACCTTCCTGATCCGCGCATGCGCGAGTAAATAGCGGACGACTCCGCGCGTGCTCTAAACTATGCTGACCAATACAGGCAAACCATGGCCGGCTAAGACGTGTGAGGACCTCGCTCCTCCGGCTGCAAACAATTTAGAATTACAATATTTAAGAGAGCGCTTTAGCCTACCAGTCGGTACCTCCCGGGGCTTGCTCTCGAAGGTGACGAGGTACCGACGGATAGGTAAGGCTACTACAAGACTGGGTCGTTATTTATACTCTGTGTGTAAGCAGAAGCACTATTATTAGTGCCTAGATATTATTGGATTAAATTATAGGTCTAGCCTAGTGAATAACCTTTGCTGAAAATACTTTTGAAAATACTTTTTAACTGCTTAAGAGATATTTTTAATTTATTTTCATAACATTTGGAACCAGTGAGGCGGTGCCCCTGTCACCAGTTTGGGTGGGTGTCTCAGGCTCCTATTAAATGGGTGTGCTGTATCATGGGTGCTTTATATTAAGCACTCATTTGTATTTTAGTGTATTAATGTATTATACTAAGTGTATTAATGTATTAATACAGATAAGTGTACTGTTTCTAGACACTTACATACACCATTTTCCCCGCAGAGCGGGGCCTCCCTCCAGAGCAGTCCGCCAGGTAGAGGTGAGGCAGGAATATCCTACTGATGAGGGTAAGTCCTTGATACTGAAAATAGTTGGTAAACAGTATGACACTTGTGATTTATTGACAAGTGTTGTCTAAGTGATCATGAAGCACAGTATTTCTCTAGTGTGTCTCTTCGTCTCTCTATCATGTGGTTTTTTGTTTGCAGATACCTGGGTATGACCTGACTGAAAAGACAAGCAGGAATACCGGTTCTGTATAAATTTCCTTTTTTATATGAAATTTTCTTCACATTGAACATTGCAGCAGCATTATCACGTATATAATCTGGTCCTGAAGAAAGCCATTGATACACGGATAGTGATCTGGAGGCTGAAACATGTTGACCACTAAGTGACAGTAGTTTTAAATCCATACCACTGTGCTGTTTTCTTTTTTTTAATCCTGTCAGGCACAACACACTAATAAAGCATTGATCTGTGATTGGACCTAGGCAGTTTTAATAACCATCACTTACCTTTTTTCTCACAGCGCTGCACACCTCACTACACCCCACAGCTCACAATTGGGATTACCATCCTAGCCTCCATTGTTGAAAACATCTCTGAGCTCCTTCCTTAAATTCTTCAGAAGTAGCAGCTCCCAATGTTGACTAGGTTTTCAACATTGGTAAGGAGGACCCCAATGATGAAGCATGTCACCTTCGGGTGAGTGAGGGATCTTATCCTTAAGGGATGCCTTGCCCTTCCCTTTTTCCTTTAAACTCATTTGTGGTAGTTTGAGAGACACACTTTACTCTGCTTTTTTGACACATTTCACAGACTATAGGTACACACTGTGTTGATGTATTCGTATTAGGGATAATACCTATGGTCTATAAACGTCCCTTCTCGACCCCCAATCTACGGTAGTGTAACAGTAAAACAAATTGCACCTGCTTTCACCTGTGGCTTGTAATTCAAATTGATGGTGCTTGTGATTCCAAGGAACACAACCCCGTTTGTTCCGTCAAGGGCAAAGCCCAAAATTATAGTGTATAATAAGAAATCAGCACCCATCCAAAAAGTATTGTCTTTTAAGTCTCAAATGTCCACAGTACATATAAAATTGAACAATCTTGTAAGAAAAAGGGATCCAAATTCTTGCAGAGTTTCTTGTTCAAGTTCTTTATTATAGTATTTCAGCACAAGAAAAATCCAAGAACACAAATGGATTTACTTCTTAGCCAGCCAACGCGTTTCGTCTCTTACAAGGAGACTTCTTCAGGGCTTCAATGAAAAGTAGTAATCATATATCAATACATCATGGTAAGTTTCTGCAAAAACAGCATATTAAGGTAATTTTCTCTTTGTTTTGGCGAGAAGTGTTCAAGATGACAGAACCCATACAAAATCAGGATTCCCTGCCTGTTAAATAGCTGTATTGTTCACACTGTTTTTGCTGTGCTTACTCTTAGTGGACTTAGAAAGGTATGGTAACCAGCAGTATATCCATATCAGCGGTGATTTTGTATGGGTTCTGTCATCTTGAACACTTCTTGCCAAAACAAAGAGAAAATTACCTTAATATGCTGTTTTTGCAGAAACTTACCATGATGTATTGATGTATGATTACTACTTTTCATTGAAGCCCTGAAGAAGTCTCCTTGTAAGAGACGAAACGCGTTGGCTGGCTGGCTGGCTAAGAAGTAAATCCATTTGTGTTCTCGGATTTTTCTTGTGCTGAAATACTATAATAAAGAACTTGAACAAGAAACTCTGCAAGAATTTGGATCCCTTTTTCTTACAAGATTGTGCAATTTTATATGTACTGTGGACATTTGAGACTTAAAAGACAATACTTTTTGGATGGGTGCTGATTTCTTATTATACAATACTGGTACAGCCGTCTCAAGGTAGATTGGTGCCAAGTCTCGTGGAAATGCACAAAAGACCTGCTTTTCCTTATCGTAAAAACGGCCAAGAGACTGGCAGATGCTTTACTAGTAAAAATCCCAGCCATGGAGACGGCTATCAGAGGGACGCTAACTAAAACTCCCTTTACAACGAAATTGGCTGAGATCAACCAAGAGATCGCAGATAACCAAGAGTTCCTCCTGAAACAGAAAATGACCAAACTACAGAAAGATGTAGCCAGATTCGACAAAGAGAAGGTGTATCCCTATCTCAAAGATGGGTACACAAACAACAGGAATGGCGCCTCTTCTGATGAGAGCTAGGACACCGGGAGCCGGAGGGGATCCTCTGGCAGTGATTCGAGTGGGAATAACCCTCCCAAGAATAATCGCAATCAGCGACGCGGCAACTGGAACCAAGGGTTCAATAATGGATCTATGTTCCATGGGCCACCGCAAATGATGCCACCCTGGCAATACCCTTTTTACCCGCAGGGTCCGCCACAGTTCTACCCAATGAACCCCCCTTTTCACGACAGAGGCTGGGGCAGAGGAAGAGGGTGCAAGCGAGGAACCCAAAAGGTAGTACAATGGCAAGACCAGCCAACAACACCATCCTCGGTGGAGACCAGGAGCACGACCAGAGGAAGGAGAGTTTGATTGTCAATCTCTCTGAGAGGACATTAACCCCTATGGAAACCAAGATTCTGGAAAAGGGTTTGGGCTTTTTTCCCTACACCGAAACCTGACAGCTTCACTGAGATGTGTGAAATCAAACAATTGTTTAGGAAGGTTCGGTTGCGGTCATTCTTGCATGATGAACCTGAAAATGAGAGAACTGATACCGGCTTACGTAAACCATCGACCTTTACACCAACCGATAATATGGTCCCACCTGAGGTATTGGCTTTTGAGAGGGCAGTCCTCAGAAGTTTGGATACTAGACCAAACACCAGTAGTTTCAACAACATGAGTGAAGCTGAGAGACAGGCGGTACAATCCCTGTCCAACGACACAACCATTGTTATCAAGCAGGCGGACAAAGGGGGAGCCACAGTGCTTCAGAGTAGCTGTGACTACGACACGGAGTGCAAACGCCAGCTAGCAAACACCACCCATTACAGACCTTTGGCTGCAGACCCCACTAAAAGGCTAACCACTGCCATCACCAGCCTGATTATGGAGGGTGAGACCAACGAATGGATCACCAAGAATGAAGCGGCATTCTTGCTGACTACTGACCCGGTGATACCATATTTTTACACCCTCCCCAAGATTCACAAGGGACAGACACCGGTCCCGGGGAGGCCAATTGTCTCAGTGATTGGCTCACTACTTGAGCCACTCTCAAAATTCTGCGATTCTTTCCTTCAACCGGTGGTTAGGAAAATACCCTCTTTTCTACAAGATACCAGGGATGTGCTCCGCCTTTTGGATAACATCGAGGGGAGGGAGGGTGTCGACCTCCTTCTTACATTAGACGTTGAAGCACTGTATACGAACATCCCACAACAGGCCACCCTAGAAGCCGTTGAATCTACTCTCCGACAGGAAGAGTGGACTTCACCCACGCCAATCTCCTTTATAATAGCCTGTGCAAACTTAGCCTTGACTGAGAATTTCTTCCAGTATGGGACACAATTATACCATCAGATCCGGGGGACTTCGATGGGTTCTACCTTTGCCCCCAGCTTGGCCTGCATTTTACATGGCCACTTTTGAAGAAAGTGTCCTCAGGGCCGCACACAACCCCTTCAGTGACAATATAACACTCTGGCGCAGATACATAGACGATATCCTCGTACTATGGAAAGGAGACCGCGTTACCTGTGAGGCCTTTTGCGCTGAGATTAATCTGCAGAATCCATCCTTAAATTCTCTGGCACAATCTCAGAGACGGCTATCCCCTTCCTGGACTTGATCCCGACTGGGCTAAGCACGACACTCTACCGCAAGGACACTGACAGGAATAGCCTTCTGCTATACGAGAGCTATCACCCGAGAGCCCTGAGGGATAATCTCCCATTTGGACAGTTCTTCAGGGTTCGTAGAAACTGAACCAACAAAGCTGATTTTAAGCAAGAAGCAAGTCTTCTACAACACAAGTTACAGGACAGAGGGTACCCAACCAGGCTCATCCACAACTCCTGCAAACGAGCTTTAAATAACCCCAGAGAAGCATTACTGGAAACTCGCTCCAAAGAGCAAGAAGAATTAATAACTTGTGTCACCAGCTTTACCAAAAACTCGGCTTACATTAAAAGCACTATTAACAAACATTGGAACATCATTAACGCAGGTGGTTTGGATATTCCCCGCCCCCGTTTTGCATTCAAACGGACATCCAATTTGAAAGATGCTCTGATTCATACACGGCCCAAGAAACAAAACATCAGCAGCCAGAGCATTCTATGGGGCCTCCCCCCTGTGATGGGTCACTTCCCATCTGGCGGTTGCGCTGTATGCCCACAAACTCATCAGTGCAAAGAGATAAGTCTCACAGACACGTTCACCTGGCGTCTCCAGAGGCATACAAATTGCAACAGCACAAGATGCATTTATTTGTTGACCTGTCCCTGCAATAAGCATTATATTGGGATGACTATGAGACAAGTAAAACTAAGAATTATGGAGCATAAAAGCAATATCAGATGCTTAAAGACACATAACAGATTGTACGAACACTATACACGACAGGGCCATCATGCAGACAGTGTGCCCTGGTTGGTTCTAGAGTCACATCCTACCATTTCACAGCAAGCCCGTTTTCGGATTGAACAAAAATGAGTCCACCGGTTAAAACTTGACACGATGGGTCTTAATGATTCCGTGCTATGGGTGTCACTGGTACGCTAGCTCTGACCCGGAGGTTGCCTGACAATCAACTCGCCCTCTATGACCATTGACTATAGGCACTTCATCCCTGGTTGTGGGGGGTTTCTTCAGACAACAAATCCTCTAAACCTGGTACCCAGGTTTTTATCATTAGGATTAATTTGGGCTCACAGGGATATATGAACCTATGCTAGACTCAGCGCTTGCATCAACTCCTCATTCCATACGTACTGACATCATCTCAGCGCATACACAGAATTGGCCTCTGTCCATATGCTCATTGACAGACCGTGTCAATTTAACATGATCTTACTACAATACTCTCTGCCCCTGCCCTGCCCCTTTAACCACCCTCACCTTTGAGCACATGACTTGACACAGGGAGGTTAGTGTGTGGGGGCGTCACTCCGCAGTGAGACGTCATCTTTAGGCTACCTCACTTGAGACGGCTGTACCAGTATGCATGCGGTTTCTTTTCTTTTCTTTTCCTTCCCTGTTTTTTAATGCAAGGGGTCTTGGTTTATGACCCTCTCACTCATGACCCAGACACAAGATCGGGTTGCTGTTACCATAGCTCTTTGTTGTTTGGATCCGGTTGGCCATGATTGAATACCCGGGGTTGTTTTCTTGTGCACTTACACATTTGTGTACTCTTTCCAGATACACTCACTTGGTTATTCATATCTCCCTTGACTTTGAATACACCCAATATGGCCGCCACTACTTGTCGCAGGATGCTGGGGCTGAACTTGGTTGGGTTTCTCCCCTCAGCAGATGCCTGACGCATGCGCGGTCCCGACCTGCCGCAGCCCCGCCCACCACGAACATGTCCCGGCGGAACTGCGGTTGCTACTAATACCACGGGCAGTCCCCGTGGTCGCTACCAGTCGCTCCATCGTCCTGACCAGATTTGTGGGGGTAGGTTGTGACGGCAAAGACCGCGCACATATCGGGTAAGTGCCTTGCGAGGCTCAGAGATGTTTGAGCCTGGTACCTTGCAGGTGACGAACCGGACTGGGAGTGCCTTTACTTTTGAGATAGCCCCGACTTTCCAGTGCTGCTGAGGACGCATGTCCTGAGTTCAAAGCCCGGTCTCTCGGTGGGCGTAGTCACCAAGCCCGCAGGGTTCCTGTCTGTACATGAGCTCGGCCATGACTTACCGCTTCCCTCTACTGTTATTTACGGGTAGAGGTGTTGGCACTGGTCGGGCTAACTCAGTGTCCCCGCTGCTGCCACGGGTGGTGTACTGCCTCATGGGCTCATGTTTGATTACCAGGCAATGCCGCTCACCAGACAGGTTTGTTGAGGGGCTAATCTTGAGATGGTCATCTCCCAGAATAATTATCTACATGCTTATAGCGATCTACTCACCTCAATGTCTACTTGTGAGTCAGTTCTAAGGCAGCGCATCTGCTGTTTGTATTTTCTTCCCTTTAGGTATCTGACACATGGTGCAGGTCCCACAGGAGCTGACTGCGAGGCACCTTAGGGATTTACTTAGGGTAACCGCCCGTCTGTCTCCCACTCCCTGTCTTCATTTCTTCTGGCGTTTTCGCCCCTTTTTTAACACAGCGATACCCACGTCTGTGGGCCCCGCGTCACCTTTAACATACTTTGTTTAGAGTTATTAGTTTTAATTCCACCAGTGTCTCTCTTTAACGTAGAATACATATGACCGAGGAAGCAATGAAACACAGTATTGATTTATTTTTCCATATTGTATATATTTTCCTTAGGTCGCATTACAATAGCAGGACCTGCTGGCCTGCCTACTTATTGACCTCCAGGAATAAGGTTGTAATTCACATTTATTTTCACTGTGTAGTACTGAGCACTTAGGTCCTGAAGAATTGCCATGTCGGCAAGAAACATGTTGACCTGACCAGAGGGTTGTAGATGTTCTGCTGTGAACTTTCCCAGCACATATCTCCCCTCCCACCTATTTTAACCAAGGGAGTCAGCCACGCTAATAAAGTTTCCTGTGGACTGACCCACCTTTTTTATTCACCACCACTTCACGACTACACTTTCACTCGCCCTCTCACCCACATGAACCATATGGCTGGAACAAAAGATCTCCGATAAAGAGCCCCTCTACGGGTGCCCGTCAGACATTGCAGCGCCAGTCTGACGAGGAGCAGAACCCATATGATGAAGCATGACATCTAGCTTGCTAGGTGTGTGAGGGTTTTAGTTCCAAAAAGGGAAATGCCCTTTCCCTTTTCTCCTTCCTCTATGCTGCACACACACTTGTCTTTTCCCATTCTCATAGGGGAACTTTGTACCCCTCTTGTGCTACGATGGAGGGATTGCCCTCCCCGATATAAAACTTGCAGCTGGTGGTTGACAATCACTGGATATATTGCTCTCCGATAGACCCTACATACATGCTAGATAGATATCAGATGGGTAGGAAGGGTTGCCTGGGATTTTTACATACGAAAGCCAAGCAAGGGCGAAACCTGAGCCCGACGGCTCACACGGTGCAGATTTGGCGATTGGCGACTAGACGTCTTGGCTGGACAGACATGCTGACCCAAACCACACCATCGTGGTCTAATCAAAGGCTAGGACTCTTGTGTCATCAACCAGGATTTGATAAATGGGACACAATTGGAATATCCACTATAGGCCATCTAGTAAAAAAGGGCAAAATCCTCACGTTTGAGGAGCTACAGGAGAAGTATGAACTAGTCCAAGGGGAGGTTTTTCGCTATCTGCAGGTCTGTCATGCACTTACAACAGCACTCCCGGACTTAAGAAACATCCCAGAATCATCGCCTTTAGAAGACAGATTGCTTTAAACAAATCTATATCTTTAACGTACCGCAAACTATGTAATAACCTGCCGGCCCTGTTCCATACTCTCCAAAACAGGTGGCAGGAGGACATAGGGTACATCGAAGATGATGATTGGCAAACAGCGCTTATGTCTCCAATAGACGTGGCTATCACTTTGCGCCTCTGTCTGATCCAGTTGAAAATCCTACACAGGCCATAACTTACTGGGGTGACTCTAGCGAAGATGGGTGCCAGCCAGGATACACTATGTCTACGCGGCTGTCACCAAGAGGCACCTTTTTACCATACCATATAGGATTGTCCACTAGTAAGACCCATGTGGGAACAAGCGACCAAACATATGCAGGATGCACTAGGGAAAAGGATAACCCTTACACAGACGCTGGGGCTCCTTAACATCTGGGAGGCCACTGACCTAATGGAAGGGAAACAGCAACTGGCCACGCTGGGGTATACCTTGGTGAAGTGGGCAATAGCAATGAAGTGGGGAGTCGCAGAGGAGCCATTGATGGGAACCTGGGCACCCGACTTAGATAAGTGTATGATTGCAGAAAAAGAGGTGTTCAAATCTAGAGGGTGTCCCAAGAAGTGGGATAAAAAATGGAGCAGATGGAATGCATACCGTGGAGAATTGTGTGTCTTCCATTTCCTTAGTCGGGGAATGTCCAGACACAAGGCGTATTCTCTTGAAACGAATGACTGAGTACCTATATCATGTCCTGTATTTGTGTACCTGATGTAACAAGGCTGCGATATATCACTACCAATGTATGTGATTTGCTGTTTAAAACCAGTAAAAATATAAAATAAAAGATTCGATCTTAACATTGGGGACAATTTCCAGCCAAGGGACTTTACAAGAAGACTGTATGAGGAGAAGGTGGTGTAAGGACCCACGTAAGGACATAAAGAAAATGGTGGAACAGCTGGTCTATGTGATTTATTAAGGAAGGTGTCTGTCCTTGCGCATCAGGTATTTTGGATAACAAAGAGTACAGGCATGTGTGACATATGTTTGTGGCTATACTATTTCGTGAACCGTTGCCTGCTTGAGCCTAGTGCAACGGCCTACGCAGCGAGCAAGCTATCTGGTAAACTGGAGTCTGGAATGAAGCTGGGGAGGTTTGCGTGACCACTGATGTAGTGTGCAGCACTGTGCCCAATTTTCTTTAAAAGTTGCTGTACAGCAATGTACAACACATACATGTTGCAAGCTCAATTTCCTGCCGAAGATCATGCGACGTAACAACGACTATTTTGATTCCTTTAGAAGAGTGGTGAGCCTAACAAAGTTAAGTGAAATGTGGGACCTCAGCTTCCGGTTACTACAGGAGAATATCGTAACAAAGGAGGAAGGAGTAAACATATTTGGAACGGATTTAACAGTGACTTTTGACTTGGTGCCTGCTGAAATTTAGTGAGTAAAAGATTTTTTGTAAGAAATGGAGCGCAGTGATGGGCACACCTAGTGACTGTATGCCTGCTTTTCATTAAAGTACAATTAGAAAGTGGAAGGCCTGTCATAATACCATAGATTGAAGTCGTGAACATGGTGACAGGCACACCTAAAGAGTATCTGTCTAACTCCCTGAACATCTGCATAACTGTTTAGAGGTTAATCCATTTTGTGGTGCACTTATCTATTCCACAGTTTGTTGTATTGGACCACTATGGAGGTGCCAATAATTCAGCCCCCTTTGTTTCTTTCTCAACCTGGTGCTCTGCTGATAGTGAGTGGATATTTTTGAAAATTACAAGAAGCATTAAATGGGAGAGAGTATCGGGCATTGAGGAATAAAGCATTGTTACTGAACGCTTTGGGCAAAGAGGGTCAACATGTTTTCAAAATTGTACTTGTAGGTGTGGGGAGTGATGGTCACCCAATAGCTAACTCATATTTAGAAGCCAAGGCTAGGTTGGGAAAATGGCTTGTCAAGGAAACAAGTATAGTCATGTCTAGAATCAATTTATCAATCAAATGTCAATTTGAGGTGATGAGTTGATTTGTGATCAGTTGATAGTCCAATTTATGAGTAAACAGATGCAGAAGAGGATATTGGTAGCTAAAAAGCTATCATTAAAGGATGCCATAAAGAGTGGTGGAACAATCAGACCTAAGTATCAAGGAAATAGAGAACAAAGATGGGGGTACCAGTGTGTACTACATTGAGCAGGAAGAGTCTGTGGTTCTCAGCACTGCCGGTAAAGGGTACACTAAGAACAACACGAAAGGGGTGACTAATAAAAAATATACTGGCAATGACGCGAATACACGTAATGTCTCAAATGCTTCAAATAACTGGAAAGAGTGTGTACAGGTGTGGGAGCAGTTTTCATAATGCTGAATTCAAAAATTGTTATGCCATAGGTAAAAAGTGCAATGTGGTCGGAAGGGACATTTTGCGCATATGTGTAAAGCAAATAACAAATTCAAAGTTGCAGCTATACAAGAGTGTAGGAGGGATGATGAATAAGTAGATAGAATACTATGCTTATCTGATGGTCAGAATGGTCTGGGGAGGCGTTGTAGACCAAAGACTACGTTTAAGATCAATAGAGAAACGGCGCATCTTATGGTAGATTCTGGATCCCTATATACCATCATTCCAAAGGAGATGTTTATGAAACATTGATCAAAGGTTTGTTTACTCACAAAGGATATCCATCCTGGTGGTTATTTGGGTAATAAGATGAATATAGGAAGTTATATGCCAACCAATATCCCTTTTGAAGGGCGATGTTCGAGAGGGAAAGTAGATGTTTGGGGTAGTTGACCCCCAATATTGAGGGGCAACCACAGTTTGACCTTCACATTATTACCAATCCGAGGGCAGTTAATCAGGTCATGATGGTGGATGAGGTCACAGAGTAAGGAGCCTATTAAGATGTTGGTCGGACTAGTGTCTGACGGACACCATAGCAGGATGAAATCCAACCGACTATTAGTCGACGGTTCGACCCGCCAAATTAGGATGCGACCACCATGAAACGGCAGGCAGAGAGGGACATTGTAATCCTGCCTGCAACGCCGCTGCTGGCTCCGCTGCCATTTGGGGATTACTTTTCCAACAGCCGCCCGATAGGCTCAGTGAGCCCGTCGGAAGCTGAGCAGAATTCCCATGCGGATTACCCTCCGACCACCTGTATCATAATACAGCGGTTGGATAGAAACCTCTGATGTTATGCCGGAAGCCTCTGACGAGCTGTCTGATGGCTTTCCACATGACATCATAATGAGGCCACAAATTGTTAGTGGAGCGAATAAGGTGTTTTCGGATGATATTGGGCTACTTAAGAAATATGTACACAAAATAATGCTTAAACCAGGTGTGCAGAAGTATTTGGCTGTAAATTCAGTGTGCGATTAGTCCATGCCACCCCCATTCTCAGCCTGCTTCCGCTCCAAAAACCCCTTTCTGTGTCTGTCCCCCTATTTTCACTGTGCTTCATAGAGGGCCCTGTGCAAAGGTTACATTGTAATCTTTCAGTGGCGTATTGTTGTATTTTGGGATTTAAATGGTGCTAAACAATTGAACGCTTTGCCAAAACAGTGCTAACACATAAAAATTACACAATAATTTATAATACAATCACAAAACCTGCTTTATTATACTACATAATTTTCCCATTCTTGCTCCATAATTTAGCCAACCCTTATGCATGATTCCATTGCCCTGCTATGCCGGTACACCTCATTTCATGTGTATTCTTATTTCGGGAGTTGTTTACTTCATTCACTGCCCAAGGCTTATAAAATTAAAACTTGCAACACTATGTTCCTGTCACGTGAGTTCTTGTTACGAAATTACACTAGAACCTGCTGCATTGCTGTAGGTTTCACAGAGAGGGCTAAAAATGTGTTGCTCTGGAACCTGCAGTGCTGCCATGTGTGTGCTTGAGAGCACTCTATCACAAGCATCCTAAAACCTGCATTATTGCTGCATGTTTCAGAAAGAGCGTGTGATAATGAGCGCTCTAGAACCTACAGTAATGCTACCTATATGCTTTAGAGAGCTGGTGTTCATTCCACATTCGCTCCTCTCCTGCCTGTGCTTCATCACCAGAGATCCGGTTTAGCTGTATGCCAAATGCTTCTGTTTGTTTTCTATCGTCGGTACATTTTCTTCTTGTGTTGTGTAGAGGAATGTTGGTGTAGTCGACCGCCTTCTGTCCTTGGAGTTCTCACCACGCCCCCAGTTGTAACAAGGAACAGCTTCTACGGGTTATCTTCATAGGAGAGAAACCTGGCTGCAACTTTTGTAATCCTTTACATATATGGCAGCAATAAAGTGTGGCTCATATTATTCATTTGCAGCTAGTAAACACAAATATCACATGTTTTTGTGCAATATCAGGTCTGATGTCCTGTGTCTTTCTTCATTTAACCCATACAACTCCCCTCCTCCAGCGCCCCACCCCCGCCGTCTAGATTTACATATCCATGACAAGCAGCAATGTTTCTGTCCTCACCCGCCTTGTGTGTTCACTGTGTTGTTACTGAAACGTCTATATTTGTCTGCCATTTAAATGGCCCACCTAAGGGAAAGTATCAATTAGCTCAGATCCCTTACATAAAATCCCTGTATTTGTATTCTGGTAATAGCTGCCACATTGACTTTGAGAGTGTGAATTCCATGTCCAGAGGTCTAAATTGCTTTCTTGAAGGGCAACCAATACCAGGCAAGGCTGTCTGTTCCCTATGAAATTTTACCCTAATTGACATTCACTGTTATAAGCAGGGCATGAAGTAGCATTGCAATGCATGCTGACTGTGTGCTTGTACATTTCACTGCTATTCTAAACCACATAATTTCACTCAAGGCCACACACTTCAACGCCACACAAGTCAACTCTACACATTTCAATTCCACACCACATAATTCAACAACATACCATTTCAACTCAACAACACAATTACACAACACACCGCGTACATCCAAAGTACACACAGAATTCCACATCATGCCACAAAATTCACAGCACACCACATAATTAAACTTCACTACATACCACTTCACAACACAAAATAGCAATTCACATAATTACACTATCACACTCCACATAATTTCAGTACACTCAATACCACATAATTACTGTCCGCATATTTCCACTGCACACCATGCCACATAATGCCACTACACAAATCCACTCCACACCACACAATTCCAAAACTAACTATTCCAACACAACAGACATAATTCCGCTCCACACACATCTACTCCACTCCAAACCAAAACACATGGGTAAAATACCTTGTCATTTACAACGCCAATAGCTTTGACTCTCACAAAAGCTAGACCTATTGCATTGCAAATGCTTGTCTTTGTTTAGCTTCCACCACAATTTTAGATGTCATCATCAGCTAGTCATTGCTGGTTTATTTAAGGTATGTGGTGCGGGCACATTCTTTCTTTCTTTGTATCCAGAGGATTAGCCTGTGTGAGCAGTTTGATTTCACAATACATTTGTGTGAGAACTTGGCCTGGTATATTGAGCAGTTTGATTTCACAATACATTTGTGTGAGAACTTGGCCTGGTATATGCTGTCCACTAATTAATATGGGCACCTTGCACCAGTCCAAACGACCCTTATTGATGATGAAGTCAAAGAAAGCTATCCTAGTGGTAGCTGTGGAGAGCAGCCTTCAGGCTAAGTCTCGAAGGAATGTAAAGCAGCTTGTTTTACCAGATTAGAACCTCCTGAATAAACAAATGAAAGGAAAACCACACAAGAGAGATATAAAATATATTTATTTATTACTACACACTCTCTACTAACCTCTATACAGGATTAGAGCACAAGCCACACAAGTATTAATCAATAGAATAACAGTAAATAGCACAATACACAGCGGGCTCCAGGGGGAGACCGAACCGTATACTAAGAAAGTGGTATAACAACCACGACTTGACTAGACAAAGTCCCTAGGGCACGTAGAATCGCTGGGACCCCAAGGAACCACCCAAAGTAGTGAGACAGGGGACCCACGGAGGACGGGTGCAGTGTAAGTACACAGACACGAGCTCCGTGCAACTCTACGGGAAAGTTGTGGTTGGAAAACTACAGTTTAAGGACACTTCGGAGAGGACTTGAAGCAAGCCCTTTGGAACATAGAAGGTTCTAAGGCCAGCACCCTTGTGAGTACTGAAGTACCAGTGTTACCTATCCCAGGGGAGCCGGGTGCATAGGTGTCAAGTGGTGTCGGAAACCTTCGCCGTTTTCAATGGTATGACTCAAGGAAGTGCTGCTGCCGGGGAGATAAAAAGTGTCCGGTGGAATCCAAGCCTGGATCTGAGGTGAGAAGAACCTGAAAGCATAGGGGACAGAGTCTGGGTCATTTCAGAGTGACCAGGGGCTCAGTAGACAAATGCCCATCGATGTCCGATGCTTCAGGTGAGATGACGGGATGCTTGACTCTGCAGCCACGGGGACCAGGAGGCGTCGACAATGACCAAAGTCCAAAGATGAGCTGTCCCACGAAGGATGTCGAGTGCTGAGGGGTCAGTGTCCGGATTGAATACCAACAAGCCTTGGCAGATGCATCCCACACGGGCAGAGGAAATCAGTCACGGGGAGAACCACCAAGGTCCTGGAGACTCTCCAAGCTATGGAGAGTCAGAGCACGTCTGGAGCAATCAGGGAAGCCCAAGAAAAATCAAAGTTACCTTCACAGGGGCCCAGAGGCCAACGAACCAGGGATCGCAATGGGACCTCGAGTTGAATCTCGAAATACCAGCCCACCGAACACTTGTGGAGTGTAGGCTGTAAATCTTCTGTACAATTACTGCTCGGGGTTGGTACTACACGTAGGCCAAAGCACAGCCTCCGGGATCGCCAAAAAGCATATGCTGCTGCAAAAGTACATGGTGCACAGGGGTTCGGGTTGCACGGTCCCTCGAGGTAAACTGATTTCAGAATTGCTGAGAGGGCAGATCAACCTCAGTGACGCTCAGGAACCCACCTCCTGTGTTGCAGAAATCTTTGGAGTCCTCAGGAGCTTGGGAGATGCAAACTGGTCAGATGCGTTAAAGGTGCCTGCCTTGCAGGGGAGTAACTCCTTTACTCCATGGGAGATTCTTCAGTCTTCTAGCGTAGTGTAGATTGTCGAAGTACTTGGTTTCTGCTTGCAGAGTTTAGTCCAGGTAAAATCTACAGTCCTGTAGTCAGTGTTCCTACTTTATACCCAAGGAAGGGGGTGGACAAACTTGGGGACCCTCCTAGGGGAGGGACAGCACAGAGGGGTGGTTACACCCATGTCATTTGTCCGGTTTCATGCCAGAGCAGGAGCAAATTGCTCCTGCAACCAGTTTGAGCTGGACTATGCACAGGGACACCGAACGTACCCCCAGTACAGACTTTCAGGCACTCTCAGAGTGCACCCACCCAGCCCCAATACACTAAAGCCTGTCCGGGAGGTGGTCACACCTCCCTGTGATAGGAAACCTATTGTCCAACCTTCCCCTGCTCGAGTGCAGCTCAGCAGCAGGAGGGCAGACTTGTGTCTGTGGCTGGCAGCATCCATTTTGTGCCGCCCAGGTCGAGAAAGCTGGTGCCGGGTAGACCGATGCAACATGCTAGTGGTTCTACAAGGGAGGAATCATACCTCCCACACCAGTTAGTGGTGTGGAGGTATGATTTCAAGGTGTTTGACACGACATGTTTCTAAGCAGCAGTTTTAAAGTAAGCATTTACCGCGAGGTTATAATGCACTTAAGTATATATAGTTTGGCTGCATCACGGACAACCCCGGTCGCTACATGGCCTTTGTCTTGTTGACTGGGGGGCACTGTCACCTTCATTACGGGGGGTTTGGACCCTAATAGGGGGTTGGTGCTGGGGACTTTGACTTGCTGTTGTTGTATTGCTAGGTTCTATCCCACGCCCACCGGATGGTTCCCTGTTAGTACGCCTTTGATATCTTTTGAATGCGTTTGTTGGGGTCAGTTTGGATGGGATTCACTATGTTAGTGCCTGTTCTGGGGAGGGAGGGTAGTGATAAGGGTGGGTTTGGAATTGTTGGGGTTGTGGGGAGATTTTATTGGGGAATGGTACTCACTGGCGTGTCTTGGAGGGAGCGGCGATTTCCTGTGCTTTTACAATCCGATTATGTGTCCATTACCTGATGTAAATTGTATGACTTTGAATTTGCGGGGTTTACACTCTATGCAACGGCGATACAAGGTCCACTCCTATCTAGTACGCAGGGGTGCGCAGATTGTATTCCTACAGGAGACACATCTGGCTAAGGCTGAAGGGTTAGCATTGCAGCGCAGGTGGCGAGGGCAGCTTCATTATACTACCTATTCGGCTTTTGCGAGAGGGGTCTTGATTTGGGTCAGAGCGGGGGTTCCTTTTCAGATGACTGACCAGTTAGTAGACCCTGAGGGCCGCTATGTGGTGATTGTGGGACGCCTGTATGGACGAGAGGTGACCCTTTGCTGTATGTACGCCCCTAATGTGGAACAGGCGACTATCTTTGCTCAAATGTCTGAAACACTGTCTGTCTATTTCACGAACCCGGTACAGCTGGGGGAGATTTTAACTCCATAGCGGACGTGACCATGGATAGATCCCATCCCCCGTTGCCTGATGCCTCAATTCATAAACTATCAAAGGTCAGATCTCAGTGACAGGATAGCTGGGGACTTATAGATGTATGGCGGGCACAACACCCTGGAGAACACGATTACTCATACTTTTCGGCCTTACATGATCTGCATGTGAGACTTGATGCGGTCTTATGTAGCGCAGGCCTGGCTACTATGGTAGCTCGTAGTGAATATCTATCGCGTACCATCTCAGACCATAACCCGCTGTTGGTGAGTTTCTGCTGGGCCCTGGAGCGCCCGGCCGTACTGTCCTGGCGATTGCGTCCGGAGATGTTAGACGACCCGGTCTTCCGCGCTGAGCTGGAGACGGGAATGGAGAGATACTTTAGCGATAATGAGGGTACAGCTACGACGACTGCACTAGAGTGGGATGCCTTTAAAGTGGTGATCCGGGGCTTGTGTATTACTAAATGGGTGGGAGTGCGGAAGATGTTATTGCAAGAAATCGTCTCCGCAGAGAAAACACTTAGGGAAGCCGAGCGTACCCATGTGAAAAATTAGCACGGTTTGGTGAACATTATCTGCGCCATCTTGCCTCTTCCCCCGATGCCACACTTTTCGTGCGCACCCGCCATTTTTAATGCCCTGATCAGAACAAGCCCTTTTTCATGCCACTGGCCCCCGACATGGCCCTTCGCCACCACCAAGCCTGCACGCTGACCAACCCCCTGCTTGCACCTGCCTTGAATCATAAACCCCTCTTCAGCGCTGCTCTGCCTCAGACCCCCATCCTGTTCCCAGCGCAACACCTCCCTTCTTCCCTTTCCTGGTCCCCGGCCCTTTGATGCAAACCCTTTTTCCCCGTGTGCCCGTTTGTCTTCTTTGTTCCCAGGCCGACACCCAGCTCTGCCGATACTATCCCTTGCCCCTCCCCGTGCAATAGAAAGCTTCCCTCATCAAAGGACCCCCGAGTTGATCAAAGCCCCCACCCCATGAGATCCGATCGAACCCCGCATTCCATGAATTGGCGGAATATCCAGCTGCGCGATAGTCATCACCTGCTGTGACCAGGGGGGGGGGACTTCTACTGTAAAAATGTGTGGGAACGGGCCCAAAGGGGGATTCCGGGAATGTCTTTTCCGTACATCAAAGCATTGTCATGAGTATGTAAACTGTAATAAAACCGCTAAAGACTGAATATAAGGGCCAGGCCCCAGAAATAAGTTAGAGCACCTCAGAACGATACCTGCTGTCTGTTTTGCTGTGTTCTCCTCCGGAGAGAATAAAACCTTGTTTCCTGCTTTCCAGTCTCCAGCGCCTGCCTCTTCATTGATTAATAATTCGTGGGTCACAGAGGCAATACCGCCGGGCAAATCTCGATTGTCCCCGACCAAATACAGGTTTTTACAATTGGCGTCCCAAGCGTGGGGCCCATCAGCGACTCGTGGATCCAGTGGGAGAGGTCCCGACGACAGAGTGAACGACTGCAACGATCGGGAGAGCTCTTGCCCAATAGACCCTCGTCTGGCAGCCGATCATCCGAACTTCACTAGTTCCGAACAGACCTCTCTCGAGCGATCTACGGTCCTGACTGGGGACCATTAGGAGTGCCGTGAGAAATACGAGAAAAAGAGGACGAACAGGCGCTGGATTCGGAAGACAAGAAACTGTCCATACGGTCCGGGTAAGGTCGTGTAAACACGACGGATTGCGAAATAATTGCTTGATTGTTTAAAGAAAAAAAAAAATACTAGTATTACTCTTTGTTAACTTATTTTGGAGATTCACTGTCTGCACGCGGAGAAACAGTAGGCTCTTTCCCTCTTGCAAACAGTGAAGGATAGGTAACGCAGCCGTCGTGCCTATTTTTCTCCCCCACTGACTCTATTATTTCTTAAACGGTTTTTGGGAGATTCCCTCTCCCTCACTGATTAACTGGGTTCTTTGACCCCGAACTACTGGTCGCAGATTGTCTTCTGGAGATTCTCTGTCTGCAAACCGGAAATAACAGATTCCTCTTTGTGGATAGTGAAAGGGTAGAGGACGCAGACTTTTGCGCCCTACTTACTCTCCCCATTGATTCTACTCTATCTTATTTATTATCGATTGTTCCTCGTTACTGGTTACTCTTTTTTATTTTTTGTTCATGAGGTATTCACTGCCCGCAAACAACGTAGAATAGAAATATTCTGTCTAGTCTTTGCGCACAGTGATAAGATAGGCAGTGCTGACTTTTTGTCCCTCGCTACGAGCCGTCATGTCTGTCTTCTCCCCACTGATTGATAATTGGTTCAGCCCGGACCGTGTATTAGAGGTGGACCATACAGCTCCACTGGAAGGCACCCCTAATAAGGACATGTTCATAAACTATGGATTAGTCACCATAGCCTATAATAAATTGTGGCACAGGTATACCAAAGAATGTCAAGACAAACAGTGGCCACTGGTAGGGTCCTTTGACCTTGGTAAAATAGAAACGTTGGAAATCGCCCTTCGCAATAATAAGACAACGCCTATTATGCTCGACAGTCTCGGTATGTGGCGCAGAGAGGCTATGCAACGACAGAGAAAAGACGAGGACAGATCAGGTAGAGAAACATACCGACAGGACAACCCCGAGGCACCACGACCCAAAAGTTATCCCCCGACACTACGCAAAAGACGGCCAGACTTAGGGCAAGACCAATGCGCTTTTTGTAGATACGTCGGACACTGGAAAGCCCAATGCCCGACTCTACTGAGCGTGAGTAGGGGCAGAGGGCCGACAGGAACGACAGGCCGGCAGAATGAGAAAAAGCGCGAGGCAAAGAAGAATCAGACTCGCATGGACAGACCAGATAGAACCACCACGTTTGATTATGCCCGATGGCACAGATTTCGCCAGAACGATTTCAGCGACATGTTCGAATTTTCCTAGGACCGGACAATGTAAAGACGGGAACCCAGCCTAGTTCTAAATTAACAGACAGAAAGAGAAAAATTATGGCCAATCACTGTTTTATGTATGTCTTTGAATCTTGTGTATCATGCTTTTTACTGTCCCCGCACCCCCCGTTTGAGTTTGTGTGTACGTAATATATGAATCTGCGTCATCCCCCTGCACGTGCTTCCATGTTACATAAACTATGTTAATAGAAATTTTAGCATGAAACAACCTGGAAAGAAAAAAAAAAAAAAAAAAAATGGGAAACGACATCAGTAAGCCGCTGATAAACATGAACTTTTATTTTAACATAACAAGCAAAAGAAAAACACAAAAACGCTAGAAAAACAAGAACGGTAAACTGTAGAACATGAAAGCCAACTGAACACCACCCCCCCACATTCTGGAACCTTCCAAAGCAGGGCAGGGTTACGGCTACGCCCAACCGGCGGCAACCCATATAAGACGGGCCCTGCTGCCAGCACTTGGTCAGGAAATCTCAACGTATGGGGGAGCCGGAGGAGAGGCAGGGGCCAGCGGAGTCCAGCCGCAGCGGCCCTAGGTAGTTGCCGGTAGTCCCGCCACATGTCCACCCGGTCCGGCCACCAATGGCCAGGGACCGGGGCCAACTGAGTCTGGCTGCAGCCGATGACCTAAGGAATCCCGGTCCAGAGAAGAACGAGGCACCTCTTTCTTTTCCCCTCCGTAACAGCCGCAGCAGCTCTGGGCGGCGGGATGTCCTGCACGTACCTCCACAACAATTTGTCCAAGTTGGGCTGGGAGGGAGAGGCGACGCGGACGAGCCTCTCCCACCTCCACGGATAGGAGGTCTCCTAGCCCCCGGCCCAACACCGAGCACCCCCAGCCAGGTGATGGTGCGCCAATACTTGCGCAGCACCGAACGTGCAATGGTACCCATATTTTCGGAGCACCGAATATGCAATGACTGCACCGATACTTGCGCAGCACCGAATGTGCGCCACAGGTGGCCATACTTCCACTCTTACAGACTCGATGAGAGGGGACTGCTGCAGGGCCTCAAAATGGCGTCTGGGTCCGCTGGAAGGCGGGCCTCGGCCACTAGAGTAACTTTGAACGGCAACGTAACTCGGTCGCTCGCCCACCGGAGCACGAGCCCCCACCTCCGACAACATCTCCACAGCCTTGAAGATTCTGCAAAGGTCCCCGGAGGAACCCTCGGCCACTGCAGGCCTCCGGTAAGGGACAACTGCCTTGATCGCCAACGGAACAAACATGACATTGCCACTCCTTCTGTTAGCATGAATTCTAGAACTGCCGAAAAGGACTCTGGTCCAACTGCCGATTGTAGGAAACATTTTCCTTGATGCTACTTCCGGACTAACCCGGCCCCGCCCAAAATGGCGCCGGTATCGATAGGAACTTACGAACACCTCGTGGTGTCCCTTTGTACTATACAAACTTAATGTTCTGAGACGTATATGACCCTTTTTGTACACTTGACAAGAAGAAAGGAGAGCTCACTCGGGGAACATGTAAACGGATCCCGTTAAAATGAGGATTATAAATGTACGATGTATTATGTTTTTATATAAATATAGCCGATGTATAACCTCGCTTATGATGCACGCACACGGTATGCATATAGGAAAATCTGATTGCAACTAGTCTGAACTATGCTTCTAAATTATGAAATAAACGCCCCCGAGCCCCCGGCCAACTGATAGACGTTCTAAGCTTGCTACAAATGAATTGCTAAAACTTTCTAACGTTCTTATTGCTGCAAAACGACACCCCACTGTACGCACTTTAGCCATTACCGTGTCCGGCCAAATACGACTGCACCCTCATAAGTCCACGTGCTATGATTTTGCAAAAATAAAGGTCTTTGAAATGATGAACGGGTATTGCATGCTTTATTTGAAAATATGGGATGGGCGGGAGAGTTCTTTTCTGTGCACCCTACTATGCTCCCTCTTTAAGGTTATTAAGAAGATGGCTGCCCAGCCCTGGAGGACGGATCGGGTCTACGACATGACACTCTGCCTTCAAGGTACGCGACTGACTCATGAACTCTCGCATGGAGGAAGACCTCGACTTCCAAGGATGGGTAAAAAGAACGGTATAAATGAGGGAATGTAAAAGAAAGGGTAAAATAAAACGATGTAAATGTTATAAAGTACAACGACTCAAAGGTATTAGGGAACAGAGCTGACCCTAGAACTGAAGAACCCTAGAACGTCACAGCGTTGAAGGAGATTTTTAAGGACCCCGATAGTGAGATACATCTGCTAACTAGACACCTCGCACTAGGCACCTCTGGTTCCCTTTTTACGTTTCCCCGCACACGACCTATAAGGACACACTGCCCCCCCCGACTCCAGAAACCATATCCCCGGGGACTCTACCCCGATGAGGAAAGACGAGTATGAGGTCAGTAAAGGACTCTCGAATCCATGTATTTTATATGCGCGAATGTTGTCCCCCTCCCTTCCCCTCTTTTTCCTCCCTCTACAGGTTACATCAGGGGCCGCAACCGAGGTATGACGAGGATCTGAAGCCTTGCCCCGTCTAATACGCGAAGCGGACCAACGCTGCAAGATGGCACATAAGCACGCCTGCAAACTACTCATTGTAGCACCCCCCCGTAAAACTAGTATGATCTGATGAAAAATGATCACCCTTAAACCAGGCTGCACGAATGAACCCATGTCACGTATGATCCGAAACTATGAGAGAATGTGTGTGTGTGACTGAAGCGTTGACTCAACTGGTCGAAGGACCAAGAGTGCAAGAAAGTGCGACACAACGGTACCTCCCCTTTTTTCTCTTTTCCTCAAAGCATGCCCCCTCTACCCTGTCTAATGCTCGTCCGCCTCAAACTGCATGCTTTCAAGATTCTAACGCAGACCCATAACTGTCCTTTGCTGTGTAATGCACTAAATAGCCTTTCTTGAATACACTGCCACCCTCCTGTCGCACGTGTACTATTTAGCCTGCCGTTGCACGCACTCTCTCTCTCTCTCTCTCTCTCTCTCTCTCTCTCTCTCTCTCTCTCTCTCTCCTTCACACTCCCACTCTTCCAAGCGATTAGCTCCGAAATTGGCAGACTACCACCCCTAGCACACCACCCAATTGGCTTCAAATACCGCCAGTATTTGCTCAAAACGTGTCTTTAATACAATCGCCCTAACGCTGTGCCACTACCTCTCCTTTCCGAAAACTATTTTGAATTGGCCATAAGGGAAAGGACGGGTAAGACGACTGAGGTTCCCTAATCTGACCCGTAATAAGGGAACTACGTCAGCGGCTCCCCTGATGGAATAGGGTGCCCCAGATAGCGCGACCTTCCCCGTTCCGAATTGTCACGATACCCAAACCATAAAAGTAACCGAAACCCCCCATCTTCCCAGGACGCGCCCAGTATTGCGTTCAGTTGCCCCCCGATAAGAGTTTTTGACTATCCCCCACCACCGTTTTCTATGTCCCTAGTTGTTTTCCCATAAGATCCCTGTCTTTTCAAATTTTGTAATTAGGCCGTGAGAGGCCGCATAGGAACCAGAATGATGTTTTACAAAGTCAAAGATTAGACCGAAGCAAAGATAACCATTACAATGAACATTGTCGAAAAGCGAAAATGTTTAGGTAAAAGGCAGGAGGCAGTGATAATAGGAAAAATGTTTTGCCTATGTTCGTCCCACGTCGAGATGCCTGTTAGTACTGTGCTGATAGCTCACGACACCCTTTTTAAATATAGACCCCTAGAGAACGGTATAGCATTGTCAGGCCTGTATTCAGATGAACTGTCGTGATTATATTAAACAATCGTGAAGAAAAGTCATAGTAAAACCGGCAGGCTCACCATCGATCATTTATATGTCAGTTGTGAACACTAACATAACGGACGTCTCTATTCTCATTTACTTGGGGCTGGGAGAGAAATAGACTTATGTGGTTACTTTCCTCTACCAATTCTCTAAAAGACTGTCTTTTTCGAACTCCTGCAAGGGTACGGCTGCCGGAGGAAAGAAGGACCGGATGTGGGAGCACGTGGCCTGACTACGGACTATGGAACGTCTGCGACATGGGCCAAGGCGAGACCGCGACAGAACAGAGCTACAGGACGAGGCACTATCTACAACAAAAGGAGAGGAAAGGGCTAACTTGATGCCCCCGCTCCATGTTCGAATGTGTGCCGAAAGGTCCCCGCTCTCTAGACGCGGTCATGAGCCCGCTCACCTGAATATCTCGTTTCCCTAGTTTGTTCCCGATCTGGCCTTGCTCCATCCCCCCCCCTTTTTTTTCTCCGACCTACCCTATGGACTATTTGAGCACTCTTCTTCCTCCTGAACTTATTGACTATTGATCCCAAAGGACGCAGGGCGAAAAAGACCTTTCTGATCAGAAACGCGAGGAAAAGGTCGTGCTCTGCAACACGGAACTTAGAATAGAGCTGGACTCGTAGCTCCACCGCCGGTACTCCACAGTGCCAACAGAAGACGAAAAAAAATTGCCGACAACTTACTAAACTTCGAACATTCCTTCACTATCATTTCTGCTACGTCTCGTTTCTCTCCCAGCCCGCATTGTATTAATTATGTAACAATCCATCAGTTCACCTTATGAAATGTACGCACTTCGAATTATTTTTGTATTGCATTACTATGACTTTCCTGCTACACCGGTTTATCAAAGTTTATCAATAGGTCCGCCTCCTAAAACTAGAGATCTTAAATGTAATGTTTACTACTCCTTCACCTAGGGTTCCTACTGCTTTTTCTTATGCCCAGCAGAGTAGAACTGAGTAGAAAATGAATCAGCAAGATGTCTTGAATATGTTAAAGGGAGGACTGTGGAAAATTAGCACGGTTTGGTGAACATTATCTGCGCCATCTTGCCTCTTCCCCTGATGCCACACTTTTCGTGCGCACCCGCCATTTTTAATGCCCTGATCAGAACAAGCCCTTTTTCATGCCACTGGCCCCCGACATGGCCCTTCGCCCTCACCAAGCCTGCACGCTGACCAACCCCCTGCTTGCACCTGCCTTGAATCATAAACCCCTCTTCAGCGCTGCTCTGCCTCAGACCCCCATCCTGTTCCCAGCGCAACACCTCCCTTCTTCCCTTTCCTGGTCCCCGGCCCTTTGATGCAAACCCTTTTTCCCCGTGTGCCCGTTTGTCTTCTTCGTTCCCAGGCCGACACCCAGCTCTGCCGATACTATCCCTTGCCCCTCCCCGTGCAATAGAAAGCTTCCCTCATCAAAGGACCCCCGAGTTGATCAAAGCCCCCACCCCATGAGATCCGATCGAACCCCGCATTCCATGAATTGGCGGAATATCCAGCTGCGCGATAGTCATCACCTGCTGTGACCAGGGGGGGGGACTTCTACTGTAAAAATGTGTGGGAACGGGCCCAAAGGGGGATTCCGGGAATGTCTTTTCCGTACATCAAAGCATTGTCATGAGTATGTAAACTGTAATAAAACCGCTAAAGACTGAATATAAGGGCCAGGCCCCAGAAATAAGTTAGAGCACCTCAGAACGATACCTGCTGTCTGTTTTGCTGTGTTCTCCTCCGGAGAGAATAAAACCTTGTTTCCTGCTTTCCAGTCTCCAGCGCCTGCCTCTTCATTGATTAATAATTCGTGGGTCACAGAGGCAATACCGCCGGGCAAATCTCGATTGTCCCCGACCAAATACAGGTTTTTACACCCACTCAACTAACTCAATGGCGCGGGACCTGGTTTTGAGGTCCATAGGGGCCGTAGCAGTAGTCGTAGAGCGCTTGAGGTGCTTTGACCGTGGAGCTTACTTGGCATGTGCGCATGCCGAAGGGGATAAGGTGGGTACTTTACTGGCGTGGTTGGCCGACCCCCTCCCTATAAGCACAAATGGAATACACTCAGCATCAGATCAATACCCGATTTTGTAACTATAATGCAGATTTGTATGCTAGCCAGCTGCAAGCCGGTGAAGCTGACATGCATGCTTTTTTGGAAGATCTTGAACTACCCATCGTAGATGCGGAGCAGGCTGACTCCCTTGGCTAAGACATTACGTTGTCTGAAATTAGATGCGCTATCAAACACATGGCGCAAAACAAAACTCCGGGAATCGATGGCCTGCCCATCGAGTTTTACTCGACCTATATAGATATCCTTTCCCCTAGGTTATTATTGTTTTTTAAAGAGGCCAGGGAGTTGGGGGTTCTGCCGACCTCGGCTAGGGAAGCTGTCATCATCCCTCTCCTTAAGCCAGGGAAAGCCCCTACTGACCCCTCTGCGTATCGCCCCCTGCCCATGCTCACCACCGATTATAAGATTTTGAGTTGTGTTCTGGCAGCTCGGCTCCTCCCTCACATGATACGTTTGGTTCATCCTGATCAGGCTGGCTTCATTCCTACTCGCAATACCGCGGGCAGCGTGCGCCGATTGCTACGTATTTTGGGTGGGGACTACGATGGAGATAAACTGGCGGCAATCCTCTCCGTGGATATTGCGAAAGCGTTTGATAGTCTAAAATGGCCCTACTTGTTTTTTGTTATGAGAGCCTTTGGACTTGGGGAGGGCTATGTCCGCTGGACCAAAATATTGTACTCGTCAGCGAGCGCCAGAATGAAGGTTGGATCGGTCATGTCCTCCTCATATCCAGTGGGGCGTGGCACGCAACAAGGATGCCCGCTATCCCCGTTATTGTTTGCCCTCACCATAGAGCCATTGGCTATCAATGCTAGGCTGGGGAGGGCGTTCCAGGGCCTGCGACTCCGTAGACATCCACACTTTATCTTGTTATACACGGATGATCTCTTGCTGTTTTTAAAGGACACGGGAAATGATTTAGAGGGGGCACGGACATTGCTTCATAGATTCGGGGAAATTTCCGGACTCAAGGTCAACTGGGCGAAGACTTGTGTTTTCCTGGTTGACACGGCATGCAACCCGCCTGCACCCGTGCATGACATTAAGTGGGAACCCCACTGCCTTCCTTATTTAGGGACGCATATTTATCATACTCAGGAAGACTTGCTGGATGGAAACATTGGCAGGGCGATGCAAGGTCTGAAGAATAGCATGCAGTTTTGTGGAACCTTGCCATTGTCTGTGGCAGTTCGTGTGCCCTTACTGAAAATGGTTGCACTTCCCCGGCTACTTTATTATTTCCGAACATTATCGGTGTGGATACCTGCTGCTTATTTTAGGCAGCTCCGAACTATGGTGGGTGGCTTCATCTGGGGGAACGGGAGACGGAGAGTGGCGCTGGATACATTGAAACGCCCGAGAGCGGAGGGGGTGCTTGCAGTCCCTGACTTCGAGTTGTATTATCTGGCTGCACAATTCCAAGGGCTTACCCAAGCAGTGGCACTGGAATTCAGAGGACCCGAGCGAGAATTTGAACTGGATGTACATCGGCATGTGCTGTCATTTGTTATACTCCAGCAAATGTTACATATGGACTCACTGTCCACTGAGGAACGTACTCTAAGGCTTTGCTGGAGACGTTACCACAATAGAGTCAAGATGCAGCGCCCTTATGCCCCGGAGATACACTTGGGTATGTGTACCGCCCTTCCGCACAGCGGAGATTGGTCGGCCCTCGCGGAGTGGGAGGCTCATGGACTGCAAGTAGTAGGGGACCTGTACGAAGATGGCGCTTTACTGCCCTATAGAGGACTACAGGAGAGATTCGGGCTCCCGTGGGGACACTACTTAAGCCATAAGAAAGGAGGAGTAGAGGGCATCTTACTCAATGCCCGCTCTCTTGTTAAGAATAAATTAATGTTTAAAGAGCTGGTGCTGGAGAAATCACCTACCATAGTATTTATCACGGAAACATGGGCTAAAGATTCTTCTGACCCCGACCTAATTGAAGCGGTCCCAGAAGGATATTGTTTGGTCAGACTCGATAGACAGGGTCGAGTGGGAGGGGGGTTAGCAATCCTCTATAAGGACTATTTGCAATGTCATCTTGCACCTATATCCGATTTTTCGGACAGCTTTCAAGCACTCCACTTTACATTAAAGGAAGTGCAATGCCCCTTTTTTAATGGGATCTTAGTATATCGACCACCCGGCTCGAGAACCCATTTCACCCACAATCTTCTCCAAGCTTTGGAACCGTATTTCGGCCAACAAAATCTGTCTATTCTGGGTGATTTTAACTACCACCTAGAACGACATGATTTATCCGATACATCACACCTTATTGAGGCTTTGGAGGCATGTGGACTCACGCAACGAGTTAGCGGAGCCACTCATCGGGCAGGCCATACTTTGGATGGCATCTTCGCGAATGATTCTCGGTTAACCATCAAGGATCCGATACATCTATCTTGGTCTGATCATCTAGCGGTTCCTTTTACTCTGGAACATCATAGGTCGGATTCCTGCAAAAGAGGGAATCATGCCATGGAAACCGCTAGAAACTTCAGGAATCTTAGCTGTGACTCTTTTGCGCCCTGGGCTACAAGTCTCGCTGTTACTGGCTTGGACAGCGTACAGAATGCAGTTGGCCACTTCGAACTGGTCACTACTGAGGCTTTGAATGAATTGGCCCCAGTACAGTCTCGCCGCCGAGCCAGAAAGAGACCATCCGCCCCCTGGTTCTCCGATTCCCTCAGACTTCTGAGGCAAGAAGTGAGGCGAAAGGAAAGACTTTGGCATGCCAGCTGGGATTTTAAGAATAAGGAGGATCACAAAATCCTTGTTAGGAAATATAAAGCCGAGATCACACAGGCCAAACAAGATTACTTTGTTACCCTGACCACCTCGCTTTCCTCGCCAAAGGAGCTTTTTAAAACGGTTGACTCCTTAGTCAACCTACAAGCCCCTGACCCAGTCATCCCCTCGCAGGACTTATGTGACAGGATCGCCTCCTTCTTCCACACCAAGATACAGGATATCCATCTGGCTCTCGAGGAACAAAGACTCTCTGTTAGTGCACCTATCACCCGGGTTGAGATGAACATGAATACTACTGGCATCTCCCCACTGTGCACCCTGGATTCCTTTCCTCCTTTGACCTTACAAGATCTGGAGATCCTGCTTAACAAGATCAAGTCGGGATCTCCTCTGGATTCCTGTCCATTGAAAATTATTAAGCTATGTAGGGAGACCCTCCTACCGCCATTGCTAGACATAATGAATCTAGCTATTACAGATGGTATCTTCCCTACAGAGTGGAAGAAGGCAGTAGTCAAACCCCTGTTAAAAAAGGCATCCCTGGATCCGGAGACCCTAAAAAACTTTCGTCCCATCTCGTTGCTTCCTGCCCCTGCGAAGATGCTTGAGGCACATCTTAACAAGCATCTCGCTACTTTCGTGGAAAGCTCGGGATGTCTGGATTCCTCCCAGCATGGATTCAGGAGGGAACATAGCACCGAATCAGCCCTCACCATCGTGCTTGATAAGATCCGCACGACAGTAGATGAGGGCCAGACCACCCTCCTGATCCTGTTAGATCTAACAGCAGCCTTCGATACCCTCTCCCCCTCAGTGCTTACATCACGCCTGAGGGAGGTGGGGGTGAGAAGTGCAGCCCTGGATCTGTTGACCTCCTTCCTTATTGGGAGAGAACAAAGAGTCAAGCTGGGAGAGTTCCTATCTCCATCCCGACCAGTGCTATGTGGGGTCCCTCAAGGGTCGGCGCTTAGTCCGACCCTTTTCAACATCTATGTGACCCCACTGGCCAGGCTAATAAGATCTTTCGGGATGGAGGTAGTTTCTTATGCAGACGACACTCAAATACTCGTCTCTCTTCCCCATTCTGATGTGCCCACCGCCTCCAAGTTTAGATCTTGTATGGAGGCGGTTGGTCACTGGATGATTCAGAACTCTCTTAAATTGAATGGGGAGAAGACTGAGGTATTGGTGTTTGGGGGGAAAGAAAACATCTGGTCAGCCAATTGGTGGCCTGACTCATTAGGAATATGTCCCTCCCCCACAGCATCTGCTAAGAATCTTGGGGTGATGCTAGATCCAGCCCTTGATTTGGGCGGTCAGGTGAACAGAACTGTCTCGACCTGCTGGGGTTTGATCCATACCCTGCGAAGGATCAGGAAATATCTTTCCTTGCAGGCAAGAAAACAAATAGCTGTTGCATTAATTGGCTCTCGTTTGGACTACTGTAATGCGCTGTATGCTGGGCTAAACCGGAGCCACCTACAGCGCTTACAGGTGGTCCAAAACGCCATAGCCAGATTTGTTCTGGATATCCCCAAACGCTCCTCAGCCACTGCAGCCAGGAAATCACTGCACTGGCTACCGGTCGAACTCCGAATCCGGTTTAAAGTCCTCTGCATGACCTACAGAGCCATCACTAAAAATAGCGACACTGGTATTGGATCTATCATCTCCCATTATATCCCTGGCAGGAGCTTGCGTTCCTCTGGGAAATTGCTTCTTAAAACCCCCCGTGTACGAAGAGCTAAATGGGGTGGCAGGGCTTTCTCCACGCTAGCCCCCAAATGGTGGAACGATCTCCCCCTTGACCTGCGATCTCTTCCATCCTTACAGAAATTCCGCATGGCCCTAAAAACTCGCCTTTTTCAACAAGCCTATATGTAAGGACGTCTGTTTTAAATTCTGATTGTATTATTAGGCGCCTTGATACCTGCGGGTTATTGTTTTTTGCGCATTATAAATTCTTTTCATTTCATTTCATTTCATACAGCCCTGATAGCTGCCATCCAAAAGTACTGGGGTAGGGGCCTCTCGGAGCCACCGGTGAGCTCAGCGTGTCAATATGTAGTAATGGCAGCGGGCACCTATAAGGCCGTCACCTGCCTATATAGACGTATGCTCGAGGAGGGGTTGCCGCCTCTACAGAAGCTACGTGACCAATGGACGACAGATATTGATAAAGACATACCGGACCTGGCCTGGTCGCAGATAGTTTAGAGGGCATGGAAGAGCACTAGAAATGCCAGATTCCAATTGGTTCATTTCTTCATATTGCACAGGGCCTACCTCACCCCGGCGAAGATCAACCAATATTTTCATGTAGACACAGCACAATGCCCCCGCTGTCTGCTAGTGGACGCGGGCCTTTTGCATATGCTATGGGATTGTCCACAATTAGATACATACTGGGAGGATGTAGTGGTATTACTATGTAATATTACGGAGAGGCAGATTACTCCGGACAAGGGTACCTGCCTACTGCATTGGTTCCCCCACACTAGCAAGACCAAAATAACAAGTAAATTCCTGGACTTGGGATTGGTGCTTGCCAAAAGGGAAATCACAACTCACTGGAAGGCTGTGGGAGGGCCCAGTTTTGCCAGATGGAAGGCTGCGTTGATTACATGGGCAGGGAGTGAGAGTATAATTCGCCTGCAGCAGGCCCAGAGGTCTCACAATAATAAGGCACTAGAAACAGCCCGGGCGTGGGAAGCCCTGGTCACAGAATTGAAGGCTATAGATGTGGACTCTGGTTCAGAACTGAGCGAACATACAGGAGATGGAATCTCGTAGGTGATTGTACCAATACAAGGATATTGGAACGTGTGAGTGTGCTCCTCCCCCTGCTATAGTCATGTACTTCTACACTGTTGTTTGTATGGTACCTTGTATACTTTTGTTTCGCTCCCATTTATTACTGAACTAAATTACGCTGTTGTAAATGACACGCCGGTGAGGGTGGGTGGGTTGAGGGAGGGATGTGGGAGGGTGGAGTAGTTTGATTTATTACTATATGACTCTGCAACACATGCATACCTCTATTGCAGTTGGATATTCTGGCGCTAATATGAGAATTTTGGGATTACTTGGCAGTTACTTGAAGATTGTACATTACTTATCCTGGTCTATTGCCCTAATTGTATTATCGCATGTCGTATGCTTTTACCACTGCCTAGGCGAGATCGAAGAGCCTGTATTGATATACTTGACCATTATGTAAGATGTTTGTGGTGGAAAAACAATAAACAGATTTTAAAAAGTAGCAGACCTGTGGTGTCAGTTTGAATGGTCTCTCAGGGGTGGCATAATACATGCTGCAGCCCCTGGGAGGCCTCTGGGGTACCTATTCCCTGGGTGCATGGTGTATCATTTACAAGGGACTGATAAGGGTACCCCAGTATCCAATATGGAGTGTACCTAAAGTACATGCAATCAATTTAGAGGAGAAAGCAGCTAGGCTGGGGTCCTGGATAGTAGGATCCTAGCCAGTCTAAGTCGAAAACAGTGAAACATCAGCAAAACCTGGGTGGGGGTAACTATAAGAAGCAGATCCTACTCTCCTACAATTTGTTTTTGGTTTGTTTGGGAAATTACCTACCATTTTATGACCCAGACAATTCTTTGTCCTAGAGCTGCACATCTGTGGAAACTAAAGTAAAGAAATAAATTAATTTAATTCAAAGATATAAGGCGATGAAGCTGCGTTTGTTTGTTTAACTTGACTGAAGATGTTCAGTGGGTTTCTGTAATGCTTTTTGAGTCTTGAAAGCCAATTAGAAATTGTTATGGAACCTTTTGATTTATTTGTTCAATTACATTGAGAGGCATTGTGACTGTAAAAACAAAGAAAAGCACTTATGACTGAATTGCTGAAGAAAACGAGCATTGCAATGCAATAGGTCTCGCATTTACGAGAGTTTGATCTATTGGCATTGTAAATGACAATGCCTTTTATGTATGTGTTATTTTTTAAGACAGATAAATAAAAGGCATTGTTCATTTACAAAGCCCATATCTTAAACTCTCGCAAATGCCAGACCTATTGCATTGCAAATGCGTTTGTGCTATAAAAAAACGTTAGGAGAGAGCATGTCCTGCCTGCAACGGCAGGCAGAATAAAGCTATTTGAGAAAATAGTGCTGGGAGGCTGTAATTAAAGCCTACAGAGTAACAACACACGTAACCGGGGGTGTCGCCATGGGAGGTTACAAAATGAGACAAGACAGTACTAAAGAGGGACTACTAAGCGTATTGACCAATGAACAGCCACAGTTTACAGTGGACAATGACACAAGCCAATGAACAATATGAGCTGTGAGTGGGCGGAGCTACAAGTCCCTACCTGAATACAGCATTCCTCACAGAGCAGCGCGTGCGCTGCCCAGGCTCGACCTAAAAAAAAGATTACAGATGAATACTTCTAACCGGAGATTCCTCACCTTTAGAATATCCCCATGTGCCAGACTGAGTGTAGAGGATTCAAACAGCATTGCGTCCTCGAGCTGGTAGGTTGCATTATGCAGTTTCATGCCAACTTTGTATCACCCCAGAAGTACAAACGTTGTAGCATATAATCACCATGCTGCACCCTGACGTCATGTCCTTCATATATGGATCGGGAGCACTCTCCAAACTTTTTGCTCTGCAGTTCGCAAGTTTTTCGTAAAGTGATTTTTTCTGGTGTGCAAAGGAACTATGTCCCCGTGTGAGAAATTGGGTTACTGCTTGACTGGGGTGTCAGCCCTGGCCAAGAAGCAACCACAATCCTTGGCAGGGTAAGGCTCAAGCAAACCCAAAATGAACCTGTACACCACCCCTTGGTAGCTTGGCACAGAGAAGTCAGGTTTAACATAGAGGTAATGTGTAAAGTATTTGTGCAACACTTCAAACAGTAATAATGTAAAAACACCACACAAAAAGTATCCCTCACAATGTTTGAAAAATCTAGCAAGATGTACTAAATAAAACAAGACCAAAACAACACAAATCCTTTATCAGTAGAACAGGAGTAATGAATTTTTAAAGAATAATGTGAAAAATCGCGCCTAAAATCATAAAGGGGCAACCTTGTTTATCAGGTTGCACTGTACTGGGTCAAATTCAAACGTACAGGCTGAGCACATGTTGAATACAGTCTCAGGTTAGTCCAGCTGAAGGTTTACCCTCTCAAGTTCATGCCAAGAGTCCTGTTTGCATGCAGAGAGCAGGGAGAGCGTTGCAAAATGCTGCCGGTAAAGCGTTAAGAGCCGGCTGGTGTTGCGGGCCTTGCTGGAGTTTTATCCTCTCGACAGTTTGAAAAATAGGGCTGACGGAGCTTCGTGCTGATTTGCGATGCGAGCAGCAAGGTCTTGGTGTGAACGAGTCCATTCACGGTTGCATAGACCACAAAGGCTTGATTTCAGCACCTGTAAGCCACACCAAGGATCCGGGACCTGAGAGGCACCACTAGGGGGCCAAGAACTCACTTCAGCTGGGTCAAGGGACTAGTTCAGGATGTTGATGAGCCTTTTATGTCCCTGCGGCTCCTGTCCCAGACCAGAGGGTAGCAGGCAGCAGGTCAGCACAGCAGGGCAGCAGTTCCTTTAGAGCAGCAGTCCAGTAGAGTGGCGGTCCTTGTAGCAGGTCAGAAGTCCTTCTTTCTGGCAGAGCATCCACAGGTCCAGAAGTGTACTGAAGAGTTGGTGTCTGAAGTCCAGTATTTATACACATTTGTGACTCTGAAGTAAGGAGAAGCTTCTAGAGGCATGGCCTTAAAGTGTACAGATGCCCTGTCTTCCTGGCCCTGGCTCCAGACTAACTACAAGGGTTATGCAGCCTTTTGTTTGGAGACAGTACACAGCCTATTCAAGTGTAAGTGAGATGGGCCCAGCTCCTTCGACCCATATTGCCAGTGTTGGCCCATCCAATCACAACTAAGCTCCCCATTGCATGCGGCTGTCTAGGAGGACAACTGTCAGCTACACCCAGACATGGTACCGGAGACAGGCTACAGGCACCAAAAGGCAAGAAAATGCCAACTTTCGAAAAGTGGCATTTTCAGAATTGCAAATTAAAATCCGACTGCACCATAAGTTAAGATTTTAAATTGTGATTCCAGGACATTGGTATTGTGGATTATCATTTGACTCCTTGTCCAAAGGCGTAATCAAGAAAGAAACTGACTTCAGTGCACAGACATGACACTTATATGCGGCTCCATTCATCATTCCCAGACTAGAACAAGGATGTTGCAGAAGGCCACCTACCAGCATAAAGGAACAAATCTCCTTAAGTCTTCTTGATCTAGTCTTGCACCTGAGGATATTCTAAAGGTGAGGAATCTGTGGTTGGATCGAATATCCTCCAGAAAAAGCGTTACTGTGTTTGTTTTACTGGTTGAACTCGATTACAAAATATTAAGAAAAGTAAACATTTGAAAGATGTATAGGAGCAATATTATTTGAAAAAATATAACTGCAAATTTGCAAGAGAACATTTATTTACAGACATAGTTTTATTGAACTAACGAGACAAAGGCTATTTTGTATGTACCTAAATGTAGAGTTTTCTGTTCAGGAGGATTTCTGGCAAAAACAAAGACCTTGAACATTTTTTTTATTGTATCTATTCTTCCTGCTGAGAAAACGTATGTTGCCAAGTTGATTTGGTTATCACGTTGTCTACAGGAGAGAAAAGCAGAGTTTTTAAGCTTTATGTAAGTACTCTAAGGTTAACAATTTTCTCTGTAATGAGTGTAAAGATTTCTTTTGGCAAATTAACTGAGCATTCATTCAGGCCCTTATTGAGGTGGGAACAAATGTATACTGAAAAGTATACTAAGTAAGAGACTGAAAAGAATAAATAATTACCTATAACATTTACATCTATTACCTTCTCAGTTTCAATGAGAGTTGCATTAAAAGCATAGATAACGATGAGAGTCTAACATATTAAAGTCCAGGGGAGAAAGGAACACGACTTTCAACATTATGAACATAACCTTTTAATGTCTTCTTGGTAAATGGTTTAATTGTATTTGATGCTGTAAATTGCGCGTGTATTCCTTTTAATCCAGAGCATAACATATAAAATACCCAGTCATGCAGGAGAAGGTCAAGAATGGTTTATCTATTAAATTGTGTGTATGTTCTTTTCCTTAACAATAACAAGAATTGACAAAGTAAATACGTCTGGCTTTAAAGTACCAACATCTTTAAACAAGGGCATTCACAAATTCTGTTTGCATACATTGCGTGCACAAATACTGTTTATCACATTAAAACCTGCCCTATTAGATTTGACAATGCTGGGGCAAATGTAATAAAAAATGCATTGCTTTCTTTATGAAATGCAAAAAGGAGAGAGAATAAAGAATTGCATGTGGTTGAGTGTACTTTTCAGATAGAAGCACTTCCATTTTGTAAATGGAAGCACTTACTGGAAGGCGGAATGATGTAGTAAATGGTCGATAGCATGACGTGAGAGACTCGTACTGTTCCCGGTAAAGCCAATGCCCGTTAAACATATACTTTAGGGATTCATAACAATACAGCTTGCAGACATCTGTACTATCAGCTCTGGTCTAAAAACAGGACCTTTGCTTAATAGACTGCATTAGCAGAGTAAAGCTGTACCCTCAAATATGAGCGTTAGTAGTTGTTTCTGTAGTAACTTGCAAAACATTTAGTAGACAAGCACCAGTACTTTTTTTGTGTGCATCTATAAGAAAGTCTCTGTGTATGCACATCTTGACTTTGTGAACAAAAGAAAGATGTAAAATATAACAAATTAACACACAATGGTAATTAGTGTGCATTTATGACTGTCCATGGCAACACGACATTATTTCTTTCACAAGGAAAAAAAGACTCAAATTAGCATTTACAATGTTGTTGAGTCAGCAAAGAAAATGTATCAAAGAATATACATTGGCTTTCAATTACTAGCTACACAGGACAAAGTTACCACCCACTAAATGTCATTACGTTAATATACAGCTTATTCAAACAATTCAATGCTATGGAAAACACATCAAAGCGTATGTCTAAAACTGGGTGGCCCATAGTTCACTTTGTCTTCACTGTACTTATTCTTATCCGACATTTATTTGTAGAACGGATGACATGAGTCTTTTTAGACCATTAAGGCTACTTGTAGCTAGATCTAAAAATCATAGATGTTATAGTGGTGCTGCTACCTAGTGGACTTTGGCCCAAGACACTGCGAAAACGACAAAAGTTCCTTGAAGAGTTGAACACTTAAGTTAACAGTTAACTTTTAACTTTAACATGGATCTTAGGAAATCTAGGTGTTAATTATCTTTGTGTTTAATCAGAAATGTGTCTGCCCCTCCACTGGCAATAAGTAAAACACTCTGCCTGCCACACTCCCTGGGTCCCACAGTCTACTGGCTATGTGCAAGGCACTTGTGTGTCAGCAAAGTTAGGGGCAAGTCCACAGAAGTGCCAGGGAAACACTCCAAGGTTGTCTTGCAGTTCCATTGCACCTACTGTTCCTCAGGGGGCATAAGAGGCCAGTTCAACTGCCCCTGGAGAGACCCATCCTTCTTCTGGGTGCCAGCTGAAGTTTCAGAGTCTTAAAACCCATCCCTGCAGAGGTTAAGGAATCTTACTCCTTCCAGCTAGCCATTATTCAGCGTCGCAGCCCATATCTAGTGTTTTCTCTAGTACTTCTCTCTTGTGAAGGGGTTTTTAAGTCGGGGTGAAATGTTCTGGAATGTTCTAGGATTAGGTAGAGGTGCCACATCATTGCTGCACACCCAACTCCAACCCTCTTGCGCAGCATTCTGGGATATATTATCATGGTGGCCTTAAGTGGTCAATTAAAAGATCTTCTCTTAGTGTTTCACCCCCATCCTGAGTGTCACAGCTGCCTGATCCACCAAATAGTTAAAAGGGAGCCACTCGTGTGTTTGACTCCAGAGTTCTGGCCTCCCCCTGTTTCCGTGGGCTGGGGCTTGTCCTGGCAAGTTACAGTTTAAAAAGTTAAAAACACATAACCATTTCTTACCCACCTCATCCTTTTTTAGGAACTAGCTCTGTTGTGCGAGGAGACCTTTGACCCTCTGCTGGCCAGCAAAGGATTAACTTGCCGACTAGGGGGGGTGAAGGCTTGGAATCTGATTGTGGCTGAGCCAGTGAAATTTGATAATTCTCAAAGTTTATAAGGAGTACAGTTAGGACAAAAGTGACAGTGAACCTGCACTCAATTAACCTGCTTACCACAGAATTGATACCTGACCAGTATCTCTAGGTTTGAACATGGCAAACTGTGTGGTGGCACAGATTTCGCCCATAAGGTATAATGCAGTGAGTAAATGTAAATGTACAGGAATTTATATAGCGCAAATCACCGAGCAGTTTCTAAGCGCTTGCTTAGGGAACCCATCCTGGTATTCCCCTGTGAGATAACCCCGGCAGGGTATCCGCAAGGTGAAAGCCAGGCATCCCGCCGTGAGGGGCCGTTGTGGAGATTAAGCAAGCTATTGCCCAGAGTCGCAGAGCGTGAATCGAGTAGGCACCGGAGCGAGAATTGTCGAGTCCATGGACATTTTAGGACTCAAGACCCCGCCGAGCCGGGAATTGAACCCTGGTCCCGGGCTGACCTCTGCTTCCAGGTCTGCCTCCTCTAACCAGTGAGCCACACGTCTCCACATACCCTTTCAGTAAGTACCCTTTCAGTAAGCACTGCAGACCTACACTACGAATGCCCACTCACACTATAAGGTCAACACCAAATGTGCACCAATCCCTGAAGGGTCCTCTCTGCAACAGGCTACCTGTGGGCATATTCTGGGCTTAGCTAGACAGTAGTCTCACACACTCAGCCTGAACGTGTGCACATGCACATGTTCACATTTTTGCTTGTAAACAACCCAGAGCTACTTACACATCTGCGCAACACTACCCTTATCTTAAATTGAGAACCTTGACTGTTAACACTCTGACCATTTCCATAGGGTTTATTGTGAGTGGGACTCAGGAAGTGAGACTCGTTCACAGTAAAAGTCTGAAACCGGGTAGTCAAACAAGTGAAAAGTCTGGGGATATAATGCACAGAACCCATTTCTTACAGTGTCTATTAGAAACAATAAGAGTTAATGTAAAAAAAAAATATGAAGGCTACAAGAATGGACCAAATATTACAGGAAGCAAGTGTCAGGAGAAGAAAGACTCAAAAGAATTTGAAATGAATGACTGAAACACCCCAGGGTTAGTAACTGAACCAGAGAGAAATATAAAAAGAGGACCCACATGCAAAGTAATGGATAACAAAACAGAAACAATATTTTTGTGCTTTGGTACAGTAATAGATTCCAGAACATTTTCAGTAGTGGTAGCTTTTAAAGAATCTTTAGCAGCACTGTTTAGGAATTGTAGGCCCTGTTGAAAATTATGGGCCCAATTTCGATGTCAGGCAGAAAGTCATCCGACAGGTAGACGGGGGCTTTCCGCCCATCATCAATGGTTTCCCTCCGACAGCGTATCACAATACTGGCAGTCAGAGGGAAACACGCGAGGGTTTTTTCGCTCCGCTTCCGACAGGCTCACAGATGCCGTCTGGGCGCAGGCAGAATGGTAATCCCATAATGACGGCAGAGCCAGACTCTGTTTCACCGTGGAGATTACGATGTTGCTTTCCACCTGCCCTTTTATGGCGGTCTGCTCGTCATGATAAGGCAGGCGGAAAATGACTTTGGGGGCCCAAAGCAGGGTCCCCTTCCCCCTGGCCCTCTGCTATGGGATCTGGGGGCACCTCTTGTGCCCCCCTAAACATCTCTGCACCACGTGTCAGGCACCATATGGTACCTGCCACACAGTGCAGGGATGTTTGCAAACATCCATTTTTCAATTGCAGCTTGTGCTGCAGCCCTTTTCCGCCCACCGCACAAGCTGCAATTTAAAAATGGATGAACCTATGGTCGAGTGGTTCCATTATGCAACGGTTTTGGTCGGATGCTCATCTGACCGACATCGTAATTAGGCCCGAAGTGACTTATTTTTGTACAAAATGAATGGTGTATGATGGCATCCGTACTTATCAGTGAAAGATCATGTATTCTTATCAGGGAGCAGTGGTGTAGCAAGGGGCAGGGGGGCGGTCCGCAACGGGTGGCAAACATTTTGGGGGCGGCGGCCTGCCCCCGCTCTAACCTGTGGCCGTGCGGTCACCAGGCGGCAAATGCAGTGATCTCCACAGGCGGCACAACAGCTAGCTACACCACTGTCAGAGACAAATGTAAATATATTGGTTGTCTATTCACTCTATATACCAGGTGTGACCTCTACTCTTCTTCTGGCAAAATCTAAGAGGGCTCAACAGGGTCCATTAAGATCTCGCCTATGGGACGAGGTAAGGATTTCGAACCAGTTAAAAAAATCTGTATACGAGGCTCTGATAAAACAACCACAAGGAAGCGTGGGATTCAGTTCAAATTGCCAGTAAAAAACAACAGCATTTCTGTTCATTTGCCAGTGACAACTCATCCTGTGGCACTTTAAATATCATGTCAAAATTTTACTAAACCCTTATGTCCCAAATTAATCGCAACCCAACTTGGCAGAGGCAACACAATTTCAATTGAAATTGCAAGAGAAATATTTGGGGAGAACGACAGCACAAATGGAAATATACACGCTCCTCCATTAACTGCTCTTTTTGTCCTAATTTAAAAGAATCCCTGGCCTCCCTAATCTGCTGCAACAGAAATGTAACTAAGGAACACTGGGGATTCTTAATCCCATCATTTAGACACTTAAATATCATATGTATCTGGCCAATGGTTTCCTCACATTTTTAAAAGTGATTCTTTCTAAATTTCCATCGGTTTGACGCAAAATGCCTGAATGAACTGCCAGTTCCTCAGTGATAGACTAGTCACCCTAGTCCTTATCATTTTCGGTTTTATTATCCAACTGTTTTTACTCTTTTGTAACTAATTTCATGTGCCATATTTTGTGATGGTTTTATTACATATACAATAAAGTATTTTTCTTTTCTCCAGTTTTTTCTATATGTTCTTGATTCTATAAATTGATTTCAAGTCTACAAGCAACTGAATACAAGACCGAGACTCTGATGACAGTTTATCTGCAATGCATATGTACTTTTTTTGAAAAGGCACACCCCTCTTGTAAAGTAGCATTAATTACTGAAATCACTACCTTGAAGAATGCAGAAATACTTTTTTTATTTTTGATGATCAAAGACTTCTAAAAATACAAGATGAAATAAATAAAACTATGGATACTCATTAAAGAATTTTTGAGGTGTGTGTTTGCACCTAAAGGACCCAGATATTGAAGTGTGGTGAGGGGCCGGGGTTGGAAGTTTCTTTTCATTAACTTAACATCAGCGACCGCCTGCACAGATCAGAGGTAGAGGGGTGGGAGGCAGGAGGGGAGAGGACACAGGGGAAGTGGGTTAAAGAAAAAGAAAAAACGTACCTTCTCGCCGCTTCCTCGCCGCGTCCCTCCTCCGTAGTTCCTCACTCGGCCTGACCAGAAAACACACCCAGGCCCCCGGTCAGCCAATTACAACGCTGCCTTAGCAGCATTGTGTTTGGTCTGAGCGATGTGGTTCGGGGCTCAGATGCTGCATGTTCTCCATGCAGCACTGGCGTAAGGAAAAGTGAGGGGGCCTCCCTGCACGGTACTTCGGGTGTCCCCTCTGGGCTCAATCAGCAGCTCTCCCGGCCAGAGTTTAGTGCCGAGGGGGCCCCTTGGAGCTAGGGCCCCCCCGCACCGCGTGGGCTGCGGGGGCCTGTGTTACGCCCCTGCCATGCAGGCTGCAACGCATAACTGTTTAGCCGGTCCAAGAGGGCCAGCCAAACAGTCATTGCGTACTTAGTAGGGTGCTACCGCTCCTCCCTTACCCTGCTCTGTGGGCAGAGCAACCCCACAAAACTGGTGGAAGTAGGACAAAAAGCAGTGATGTAATGCTCCCCTGCATTATCAGAGGAGCCTCCACTGCATAACATTAGCCTTGATTACCGACTGTCAATGACGTGGCTGAAACAGACCCATCACTTTTCTTTGTATTTTCGTGATCATTATTCCCCTTATATAGCTTAAAGAGTCTCTGCAGTATGTAGAAAGTTTGAGTTCCGATGGGTCCACATTTCTTGTGTGAGTACATGTATGAGTTTGTTAACTCATTGAAGGACACAAAATTGCTTCCATATTTTAAGCTAATGTGTAACTTATGGGAATGGTACGACAGATGACTGGTATATCATGGACTGACTTTTACCATGAGAAATTCCTACACAGTTCGGTTAATGCAATAAGCAAAACAGAAATCCACCACCTACCATGACATAGACAGAGTTACTGCAGTTTTAAAGGGTTATAAATCTGAACATGATACCGGAGGTTAAAACCTTTCTAAAACGTTCGCTGTTCATTTTTTGGTCCAGTCTAGAGTAAGCGCACATGCGCTGCTCTGAGTGACCGGATGTATCTACAATATGGGCTTCAACCAAGCTCATTGCTTGCTATTGGTTCTTTATTGTGCCATTCTGAAATGCTTGCTTTGTATTGGGCCATTGTTTTCCATTGTCCTGCCTATGGGTGCATGGTTGACGTCCAGGCGATATCACTCATTTCTTATTTTGTTTGGACATCCATCGTTCACGGATTACTACTAGCCCAGCACCAGAGTGTCCCTTCTCGTGTCTTGGAATTTTCGTCAGCCAAAACCCTGCCTCCTCCGGCTGGCGGCTTCGCGTTCCCAGGAGTTTGGCTCACACTTGGGCCAGCCTGCGCCTGCCAGCACAACAGCTGCCTTGTTTTCTCTGTGCATTCTAGGATTTGGAGTCCTGTTCATCCTGGTGGAAAATCGGGACTACAAGTTCCAGAATGCTAAGAAAAGTAGCCACAGAGGTGCCAAACTATAGTACTGTAGGCGGGTGACCGACTGCTGCATGCCAATGAAGGAGAGACTCAGTGGTGCCTCTCCTCATACAGCCTCAGCCTCTATCAGAGGTGTCACTCCATCTATGATGTAATAAGTCAGCGCACCAGTGCTGCCGCCGGCGGAGCCCGTAGGTATAATAAAGATAGACGGGACAGCGCTAGGCAGTCCGTGCTGAACGATAATACGGAGTGTGGTGTGTAATTACTAACATGCAGCGCAACCACTACAGCTTGGTCCCACGCCTTTGGGACATCACAATGGCGATGAGGAGCTCCATGCTGCACACGTCATCAAGGAGCAGCAGCCCTCCCTGCAGGGCACAGACCCCACAGACGGCCCACCAGGGCTCAGGGCCCACACCAACCTCACACAGCGAGGAGGCCCTGATGCAGGAACAGCACCAGGTCACGGTGCAGAGAGGTAGGACACGCACAATGCGCGCACAGAATAGCCACGCATGGTCTGGGACTACCGACCACCCCCTCCCCATCATGCAAACAACACTTACAATCCCCGTAGTAATTTAGCCAGGCGAGAGAATTCTTTGGAAGGCAGGGGGTCTCACGACCCCCCGGCCGTATTTATTAAAATATGAAAACAAATATATATTGAGTAAAATAAACATTATTTACATAATTATTAAATGCAAAATTCTGACATTAGATTTACAGCAAGGTAGACTGGTATGAAGGGCTAACCTTAACAAATGTCTAATACAGCGTGTTCCTAACCGAATCTAACATGCTATGTATCAATTTTTGCATTCTAATAATTTCTGGGCCTACGGCAAGGTCATTAACCGGTGTCAGGTCCTTTTCCCAGCTACGCCCTCACGTCTGAGTGCGCATGCGCAACAAGGGCCCGGTTACCGGGAGAGTTCATCCCCCTCCTGGTTACCCTCGTATGCTCCGTGAACTCCATTTAACCAAAAAGGAGGGCCCTTTCACTCGCGCCATTTGCAGACGTCATAGTGTATGTGCGGGGTGGCTACCAGCCAGAGGAAAGCGTGACTCTCTCCCCCGCACCCTTCTAAGCAAGCGGATATCCTGCCCCTGAAGTTCTAGGAGAGACCAGTGTCCCCTCCCCCTGGGCAACCCCATTCGATAATGGTGCTGCCCCCTAAGGACCTTAAATTGCTGCTCACCGATTATGACCTTACCGCCACAGGCCCGCATAGTTGACCGACTATCTGGCCCCCCCCAAAATGCCTACACTGAAAGGTCATACCTACCTCGCAAAACCTTCTAACCATGCCAGTATGTTCCTTACTAATAGGTCATTACCTGCCTCAGTCAAGCGGAACCCATCCCGTAAGTAGAACTGATCTCCCCAGATGCACCCATGTGGGATACTCTGCAGTTGAGGTGTTCGAAACAGCTTCTCGATCTCGTTGTTGACCCTCTTTACCGAGTGATTCAACGCCCTAACTGATTCCCCTCCCCTCCACTGAAGTCTAGGTGTCAAATGTGACCACACTATGGTGCAACCCGGTAGCATCTTCGCCAGCCAACCCGCTGCTGAGATAATCTCTTCCAACAAGACCCTTCTGCCCAGCGTCACCAAATCGTTCCCCCTCAGGTGCAGGATAACCACTGAGGGCGGTGGAGTGTGTCTTTCAAGTAAGTCGGAAATGAAGCCCCTAAGCTGGCTAAGGCAGAGCCTCCCTCTGCCATGAAAGGAAACATTGAAACCCCCGCTCTCCGCCCTCCGTCTACACCCTCCTGAAAGGAGAAATGGTTTAGCACGCTTCACATAAGAATGACCAACAACCCATACTACATGTGTCCTCTTGTCTTCCTGCCGTTGCCGAGTTGTTGGTGGTTGCATTTGATGACCCTGTAGTAGTTTCCACCCTGCGTCACAGGCCCGAGAAACTTAAAGATAAACATACAACAAGGCAGGTGTCAGGGGGGTGCAGTTGACCCTCACAACATGTGCAGCCGCACATAACGCTTATAGGCATTGGAAAACCATCTCCCAATCCTCTTCACACTGTTAGCATGCAACCCTCTCGCAGTGGCCTCGGTGGCCGCCCCTATCCGGAAAGAATGTGTCCCAAATTCCTTGGGGTTCAAACCCGCTTTGGCGATTGCCATTGCCAACACTCTTTGGAACTGAAACCTGGTCAAAGGGGTACCATCCGCATGTATTAACAATGCTCCCATTGCCACTCCCGCCCGTTGTCTGATGAACGCCTCCACATGCGACACTGGGCAGCACGGGTTGTTCGGCGCCCGGTGTAGCACCAAACTATCCCCCCGGGCCTCCTGATCAGTTTTGGATTTCCGAATGGTAACCCACATTGAGTCACCCCGTATCGTAGTGTCTACCAACTGAAGGCCACCTAACCTGTCGAGTTTGTTGTTAGCCACTAGTTCACTTACCCGCAATGCCCCGTAAAATGCCAGGGAAAAGGCAGCTTTAAATAGGAGTACCTCCCCCGAAGAGCTGCACGTGTCAGGCAGGGCAACAAATACCACTGCCAACCGTTCTAAACCTATTGGCCTTCTGCCATCCGCGGTGTTTGCCACCCCTTCAACGCCTTTCGTACCAAGAAGCTATTCGTAGGATCCCTGGCCCCCTTTGCCTGTGCAAAGAAAGAAACAGCTGCCTTGTTTCTGCTAGCTGTCGCAGCTGAGCGCCCCTCCTTGTGCAATGTGTCCATGTACCCAGTAAAGTTTGCCTCCTGATCCCATTTGGCCTCCCAATCCTGTCCCAGAAAATTACAGTAAGACCTGAACGCCCCTTCGTAAGCTGTCCTGGTCCTGGGAGCTAGGCTGGCTGCCACGAGGTTCTGTAGTTGGGGGCACCAATCTGCCAAAGTGTTGTTGGGAAGTGTGCTGGTGAAGCCTCTGCAGCTGGTAGGTGTTCCCTGAATACCTGCATCTTAAAGCGAGAAAGGGCGTCAGCTGCATTATTCAAGACCCCCGGAACATGTTTGGCCCTGAATTGCACGTTCAACTTCATGCATCCTAGCACAATCTCCTTCATAAGGCGGAGTATCAACTTACACCGTGCTGCCTGTTGATTGATGCATTCCACTACAGTCATGTTATCCTACCAGAAAATCACGGATCGATTAGACAATTGATCAGGCCAAACCTTTAAAGCAACCCATATTGGGAAGAGTTCCAGAAACCCAATGTTTGCTGTCAAACCGCTTTCTTCCCACCATTCGGGCCACTTTTGTGCCACCCACTTGTTGCCAAGTATGGCACCAAACCCTACACTGTCAGCAGCGTCGGTCCAAAGTCCTAAGTCCGCAGAGGTCGTGGGGGGGGGGGGCACCCCACACTACTCTGCCATTCTCCAGGAATGCAATCCATATCCGCATGTCCTGGCGAACCTCGACTGACAGTCTCGTGCGATGATGTTTGTCTCGCAGGCCCTTCATGGCCTGCGCAATTGAGCGGGAAAGTGGGCGCACCATAGGTATGACCCTTAATGCAAAATTCAGCTGGCCCACAGTCTGCTGCAACTGCAACTGCTGTAATGTGACTTTCTCCTTAACTAAACATTGTTGTAGGACTGCCCTGAACTTCCCAATTTTTTCCTTGGGTAACCTGAAACAACCCTCAACGGAGTCCAATTCGATGCCTAAGAACTCCAGGCATGTAGATGGCCCCACAGTTTTTCCTGGTGCCAACGGGACCCCAAAAGCACGCATGAGCACGCAAAACTCACGCAATGCCCACGCACACTCCTGTGAGCCCGCCACCCCCAGCAAAAGGAAATCGTCAAGGTAATGCATCACATGCTGGTGCCCTGTAGATTGTCTCAAAACCCATTCCAGGAAAGAACTGAATGTCTCAAAGTAAGCACATGATACGGAGCAACCCATGGGCATACACATGTCCATATAATATTTGCCTTCAAAGGAAAAACCCAGCAGGTGTTGGTCAGACTGATGTACTGGCAGTAGTCTAAACGCGGACTCAATGTCTGATTTTGCCATCAATGCCCCGGGGCCCAAAACTCTCAACATCTCTACTGCCTGATCAAAAGACGCATATTTTACGCTGCGAATGCCCTCGTCAATCGCATGATTCAATGAAAAGCCCCTAGGTGCAGAGAGTTTGTGAATGAGTCTGAATTCGCCCTTTTCTTTCTTCTGGACCACCCCCAGGGGTGAGCAGACGAAATCCGGTACTGGGATGTCAATGAAAGGACCCGCTACCCTACCTAGGCGTAGTTCTTTCTCAATTTTTGCCGCTACCACCCCAGGATTGTGTTTCACTGACAGCTGGTTCCCACACTGCGGTGTCCCGGTATATCCCCCAGCTGGAATCCGAAAACCATGTGTGCAACCTTCTTGCAGCATCCTTGCGGAGGTATGGTCTGGGTATCTGTTCAGCCAAGGAATCATAGCCAACACGTCAATGGGGAAGTGAGCGACCTGGGGGTGTCTCCCACTATTCTGGTTTCTTTCTCCCCCTGTTACCTGAGTACTACCCTTTGAACGGCATGCCATTTCTGGGTGGGAAGGGTGGCCGCATATGTAACACGCGTGTCTGAATTTGCACGTTCCCGCTGCCCTGGTGCATGTTCGCCTGTTGAAATACCAGCACACGCCCTTCCCGCCTGCATTGCCTCTGGCCTTATTGGCCGCATCCCCCCCTTGTGCTGACCGAAAGGGCTGCTGTGGCTTGGGCGAATATCCTTTGTTCCAGCTAGTGCCAGCGCCTGCCGACTAACCCCCTGAAAACTGAGAATGCCAGGAAATTGAATCAACTTTGTCCCAGGCGAAAGATTTGTCAAATTCCCTAGCTTTCCTGAAAGCTATGTCATATTCTTTCCATGCAACCCCCCATGTTTGTCACTGAACATCGTAATCCTACTCTGATAACAAGTCATCTCCACCTGCAAGGAAGGTGAACGTTCAGCGGTAACCGCCACAAATACAGACAAGGCCCTGGTTCAGTTGATGAGCGTCTCCTCCACCCTGAATTTATACAACTGAGACCGCCATTCGCTAGGCAACATCATATCTTTCTGTGACTTGGCATACTCCCACTCCCTGTTGTCAATCAGCAATGAAAATATATTTACATATTTGTCTGCCCAAATCAATTCTTTACACTCTGCGAGACATGTTGCGCCAGGTTCTCCCCCCTGGAGGGTATTGAGCCTTCGCCTAATACCGGCAAGGCAACCTCCTTACCACTTTCAGTGATGCGTTGGTTCTACGGTCTTGACTTTCCACGCATCGCTCGCTGCACCTGTTTGGGAGGAAATTGGTGTGCTTGGCATGCTACCCTCACCCCTAGCCACCATGATTTGTGTGACCATTCTCTGTGCCTCGGCCGTGGGATCAGCCGCGGAGGGTAACAGTCCCCCAATCCCCAACCATGGGAGCACTGCTGCTTTCTGTGCTGCCAATTCTGGGGGTACCCGGCCCACCCCAGGGGATGGACTGGCCGGAATTACTGGTGGGATCACTGTCGGCACAAGATTTATTGGTGGCGTGGCTGGAGCCGGTGCCACCGGTACACTTATCAGGATTGCCGGGGCTGGCGTGGGCGTCGCAGGTGATGCAGGTGCTCCGCCAGGGACTGGCCCCGGGGACCCCCCTCCCAACCGTGACTTGGGGGGGTGACTAGCACCCTTCTTGGCTCTTCCACGCTTAGGTGGAGCCTCCCATTCCCTCCTGGGTCTAGGTGGCACTATTACCCGCTTGGGCCTCCCTGCTAGCCCTGCGTGTGCCTCAATCCTCTCACCCTATTTTGCCACGGTCTTTCCCAATTTATCCACTTTCCCTAATCTCTTGTCCATCGCTGACATCCTGCGCATCATGGTCTGAAACATTAGCTCCATGCGTGAACTTCTTGCACCCCGCTTACCAGACATTTCCTACTATTCCGCAGCACCTACACTACACAACACGTTAATTACGGGCACGATGTGCCTTGTACCTGTCACAAGGTCGAAGGCTCACAGGCTGGCCGTATGCACCACGCAACTGTGACCGCAACACACCAGCTAGCCTGGGTGCTTGGGCGAGCGCACTCTAGCCCTGCAGCCCTCCAGAAGCAGTGAAATGCAGGCCTGCCCGTGACCTCGGTTCTCAACGTCCACCGTGTGTTGCCCCGGCAGTCCGTTACGCTGTGTCCTTGAATGCACACCTACGATGAGAGGAAAGTTGCAACGAAATCCTGGCTGAAAAGACCGTGACCCCTAACATGTAATTTGCAATGTATAAACACCTGTGGCCGCCTTAACTACTCAGCATGAAGCACAACAAAATCAGCGTTGAAATGCTTTAAATTTAAAACAGACCCCTTGACCCTGGTGAAATAAAGGCTCTAAATTCACACCCAAAATATACCAATTATGTCAACACCTTGTTGCTATTGGAATGTTCCTTTTTGGTTTGTCACTATTCCGGGTCTCCCATCCAGTTACTAACCAGGGCCGACCCTGCTTTGCCCGTGTCCGTCTCCCAAATGCAGCCCAGCTACCACGATGAGCGTGCATGTTTTTTAATGCCGGGCTGCTGCCTGCGCTGGCTTCGCCTGCCCACGAAAGAGGTTGCAAAAGGAACTGTGTGCCTTGTGTTCCTGCCCCCCTTCGGTCACACCGCTTTCACCGCTGCTGCCCCCAAGCCTCAGCCCACACAGCAATTATATCCTGCACGAAAGGAGAGACCGGGTCCCGAACCTCGCTACGCGGGTAAATGACCACACAGCAGCTGACTAATATGAGGAGTGTAGCTGCCTTGCCCGACCCCAGTACGCCACCTTACTTCGTATTAAAATTTAACATGGGCGCCGTATCCAGGCTCCGATCACGGGACAATGCTCCCAGCTCCCCGATCCGCGCTCCAGCGATGCTTCTCCCCCAGGTGCTACGGCCGAATCACGCAGCTCGCCACCTCGCGCACCTTTGATCACGGGGCCGATGCTCGAAAAAAGCTCCCCGCTCGGCGCTCCAAAGGTGATTCCGGAACAAGCAGGACCTGTAAAACAAATTAAAGAAAAATTATCGGCCCCACAGCGGGGCGAGGAGCGAGCCTGGAGAGCGTGGGTACAAGAGGGCGCTTCCTACGCCCCCAAGGCCTCTTAAACCCCCCTGGTCCCGCCCCAGCGTCAACGGTGGGACCCACCAATCAGGAGGGGTGGGGGGGCCGGGCCCAGCCATGCGTGCGTGGGGGCCGAGCGGCCCCCCCTTTCCTCTTGCTTGGCAGAGCCGGACCGGCCACGTGCCAGAACCCGCACTTGGGGGCTCCGAGACCACTACACCTCACAAGCTCCAGTTTGACGGCCTGAGGCATCGGCGCTGTTCCTTGAGGCACTTCACCCCAGCCGAGGCGCAGCCCAGTCGCTTGCCTGAAGTATGGGGGACAAAGATGGAGGCGCCCAGCCCCCGGCAAGAGCCTCGATCCAGCACCCACCTATAGGTTTCCTGCCACCATTCAGTGAGTTGGCAGACCCCGCCATACCCTCGCCGAGGTGGCAAACATGACTTGGCTGCCTAGAAGACTACTTCATTGCCACCAGAGAGACGGATGGGGCCATCAAGCGTACTCCCTGCTTCTCCATTATGCAGGGGAGGAAATATACCTGCTTTTCAAACTTCTCCCTAACACGGCCCCCCTGATGATTATGCCGCAGGCCACAGATCCAGTGTGACTGAAATGTCTTCAAACACAGGTGCTGGAATTTCCCAGTGGGATAATGCAGCGCCTCCACTGCCGCATGTAGATCGTGGATCCCATTAAATGAAAGGACAGTGGCCTCCTCTTTATAATGGCAGTGGCCCAATCACCATCACTTCCGGGTTCTGCTGATCGAGTCTGCTCGCTACCCCATAGCCGTTCAGCCTCTACTTAAAGTAATTATTATAGTATATACAAGCGCATACACTATCTACTCACCACTAAACAGAGGAGGCTTGTAATACAATCACAGTCATGTACAATATTGGTTGCAAATTGTAGTAGTGTGGTTATGGAAATAGAGTTGGCTGACAGAGGAACTCCACTTACACAACTGAACAATGAGAGCCTATTATTTCTACTCAGTTCAGTTAAAAAAACTTTATATCGGTCATTACGACCTTAAAAAGTACAGCAGTAAAAATAACTTATACAGCAATAAAATTATTTCTCAGTATCAAAATGGGGAAACACCAGTAGTCTTAATTTCCCTATAGAATACCAAAACTGTATTAGGGCAGGTAAATTATGCTATACAAATCTGGAGATGCATAATAGTGAATAAATAATTAAAACAACCATCATAAAAGGTAAAGTAAAAGCACAATATAGCAAATTGATCAAGGTTAAAAAGGTAAACAATTATAAAAAAAAAATCAGTAAATCATTGCCACATGCCCTAAAGCTCATTTAGTAATTTTTAGTAGGGCCCTTCGAGTACACCACATAGAGAACAGAAATTTAGAAACTGAAAACACAATCGGGGTACTGAGATCTGAATTTAAGATCCGAAATGCTTCCAGATGGTTCCTGGATCCATTGTTTCTACAGATCTGTGTTAGCCATCGCTTTCGCGCCTTACGATAACCGGGGCAAGCAAAAAAAACATGTAGGACTGTTTCAGCAGGGAAACCACAAGCAGGGCACCGTGCCTCGCTGTCCTTGCTCCATTTCACTGTATAGGAGCGGAGTGGTAGGACTCCAAACCTAAATTGTAAAAATATCTTCCTTGCCTCCACCGGTGAGATCATGTCCAGTATTGGCTCAAAGCGGGCCACGTCCTTGACTTCCAAGAAGGCCATGGAAAGTTTGCCTGTCCTGGGACACGAATGAAGTTGTGCGCTTCTATATTCTAAATACCGGGATTTAATACGTTTTCTTGTGATTTGGGGGCAAGCGTCTGGGTCCGTCCAACAATTGGCCAAGCCCAGATTAGTTAGTACGGACTTTATGTGGGCAAACCAAGTTAGTTTAGCTGTGCCCCTAGATGACATAACCTCCGCTAGCTCCTCCCTATATGGCTCTAGTTCTGGAGTGGACCACAAGCGCCGCCAATATAGAATTGGTCTGAGGCTCGATGTATCAGTTATCGCCATTAGTCCTGAGTCCAATCGTATTGGGATCAGCGGAGTACTCATTGGGAGTCTATACAGCTGCCTCCGAAATTGATTTTTTACTTTAAGAAGGGCATCTAGTTTAGAATGACCCCATAATTCAGCAATTTCTACTGTATGGTGGATATAAATCATGTTTTATATCTAACAAAAAATCTCGCTTCCAAGAAAAACAAATGGAAACGTCTGCTGAGCTCCAATATTTCTCTTTATAATTGCATTAAGGGGCATGCAGTACCTTAGGTGGGTAACGAGTGCCCTTTACAGCTTCACAGGAACACCTATTAACAGCCTGTGGTAATGCACCTTTTCCTTGTTTTGACAATAAAATCTAACAGACATTATTATTTGCAACGCCAATTGCTCAAACTTTCACTAATGCAGACTAATTGCATTGCAAATGCTTGTTTTAGGATGTTAGTAGGTGTGGACATTTTTTCCCCGGAGAATAGTGCAACAGCATGCTGATGAAATGTTTACAGTTAAATATAATGGATGTTTATGTGTTGCCATTTCTGTAAATTGAATGCAGGTGGTGGTATCCATCTTTTCAAGCCCCCTCAAAGTGACCCGCTGTGCCGCGAAGGAAATATATATATATGATTTAATCGCTACTCCATTTCTTTTATGAGATGTTATCAAATGGTGTGCATGCTGCTCTCCTCTAGTGCTTAAACAAAACATTTTAACATTTCACCATGCAGCCTTGACACAGAGGACAGTGGAGAAATAAGTTGAGCTCCGTACCTTCATTTTGGACAAGTCATCACCCCATATTGCAGGTAACCCTTTTCCTTTCAACAAAGAAAATGGGCAGGTTGATGACAAGTGTGAACATTTTTGCCAGCATCCCAGTCTAAGATTTTGGTTGAACTGTGCTTCTTGGCTGAAGAAGGTGTGATAGCATTTTTTAGAGTGCAACTACAATTGATTTACAGTGCCTAGGGATAAAGATGCAAGATTCGTGTGCCAGTTATGGGTTGCTGAAGTTGCATACTGGCTAGCAAACTAGAGCTTAGTGGCATCTGTATGTGGACATGGTCACCATCTTAGTCATCATCTCTGTTTTGGACAATTTAGATTCTGAATCAACAGTTTCCTTTTTTAGGTGCATTTCCCATCCGGGAGCAGGGCTTGAAAGATGGTCTCCTGGCTTCCTACCAACCACATAAGTCTTTCACACTGCAATCTGTTGATGGGTTTTGTGAATGTAGTGTGGGTATGTATTTGAGGGTAAAAGAAATGAAAAGCTGAGCATGTGTTCTTTCTTACCATGCCAACCCAGTACCTGTGGTGCCAGTCAATGTGGACTGGGATAGGCATGGGACTGCAGTTGTGGTTGTTATAAATATTCCTAAAGATTTAATGTTCTTCTAGATTTTTATAGCAAGAACATGGAGGCAATAGGGTTGGCAGCTAGGAATGCAACTCAAAAAAAGGTGACATGCACTTCCACAGTGCCACTTTCAACATAAAGAATCATGAGTTCCTATTTATCACCACCATCATTAATAGTAACACGCCTCGTCAGGGGTAGTAAGCGCTATATAAATGCAATTACAATACAATACAATACCAGTCTTTCGGGAGAGATATTTTAATATGTTGATGGTGAATTGCGCAGTGCTTGGCATAGCAGAAAATTGCATCCTATGTGAAATGATTCTTTGTAAAAACGTATTGAGATATTTAGCATTCATGGACCAATGTGGACATCAGCAAAGGAATAATGGCTACACACTATACACAGAATATACTCAGTAATATTTCCCAAATCCCCCAGAGGGCACAATGCATTCCACTCAGATTAAAGCAATAGACATTAGTTATAGAATTTCATCTTAGTTATATGTATCCAACTGCATCTGTTTACGTGGTATATTTAGTTTTTTTGGGGAACTGATGCATGTTTAGGTAAAAAATGTAATCCCCAGACCCTATTGTGGTTGGAGCAGAACACAAAGACCAACTGCCACCTACACCTAGTCATGTGACCCAGGAAACAGGCTGCAGGCACCAAATGGTTAGGATAAAAAGAATTGCAAACGTTCTAAAAGTGGCAATTTCAACATTGTAAATTAAAATCCAACTTTACCATTAAGGAGAGTTTTAAATTACAATCCTTTAGACACCAAACTCAACTTTGCTACTTGCTCCCAATTAAAAGTAAGCACTCATTAAATATAATAAGATAACCTAATCTTATCCTATAGGAGAGGTAGGCCTTGCAGTGGTGAAAAACAAATGTAAGAGTTTTTAAGTTTTACAGGACATGTAAAACTTAACAATACTTGCCCAACTTTTTAAATACACTGCAACCTGACCTCTGGGCTGCTTAGGGCCTTGTCAGGGGGTGACTTACATGTATTAAATTCAAAGGTTCAGGCCTGGTAAAAGGTTTTTTTGGCCAGTTCGAGACATGTTGAAAAGGCTACTTAGATGGGTGGCACAATTAGTGCTGCAGGACCACTAGTATTGTTTAATCTACAGGCCCCTAGTACATGCAGTACCTCTGTACTCGAGACTTACATGTAAATTTAAGGTGCCAATTCGATGTAAGCCAATGTTACCATGTTTAAAAGAGAGAGCGCAATCTTTTTAGCAGTGGTTAGCGGTGGTAAAGTGCAAAGAGTTCTAAAGCCAGCAAAAACTGGAGGATAAAATGCAAAAAGTTGGGGGAAAACCATGTCATGAATGTCAGGCCAAAGAGTACTAATACAAACAACATTACACACCATTTATAATGCCACAAATAGTGCCTCCATCACTACCAAAAGAACCAACAATAACACCAATATTACCCTCACAAATTCCACCAACACCAGTTTGTCCACTAGTGCCACTACTGATACTACTAAACCACCAGTACTAACACCAGAACTACCAGCACAATGCCAATACTACAAAACCACCACCAGTGCCACTAATACTACCACCAATACTACTAAGACACTATTACTACCACCACCACTACCCTCACCAATATGACCAACGCAATACTAATACCATTGTCACTAATACTATCACAGAGACCATAACCAAGACAACACCAATAATTATGAACACCATCAAAATAAGAAACCAATTACACCACCACCAACCACCACAACCAATACATATATATATATATATGCTTATGTCATATATATATATATATATATATATATATATATATATATATATATATATATATTGCAGCTGATCACCCATGACCCACCAGTCCCAATGCCACTACAAATACCACCATAAATATCCCCAACACTACTACCACCAATACCAACCATCCACTACCAGTACCACCAATCCTATATCAGTACATGTACTACCAATGTGACACCACTACCAGCACCATCAATGCCACCACCACAATACCAGCACCATCAACCTAATCCCACAACTCAACCATCCATACAACCACCAGTATCACTGCCACAGTGAATACTACACACCACCAGTACCCCTATGGCAGTACTACTGCAAACATACACCACCTCCGATACAACCTAGAATACCAATGTCATCAACAATACCACACTACCAATACCACAATACAAAATCAATACTACACTTTGCCCACCACCACTACCAAGGTTTGGCAGAGATTATAGGTCTCACTTTAATGTGCTATTTTGTGTAAACATCATGTATGCATGCCTGTATTCGCATGATTGTCACATTAAATCTAGACCAGTTGGGTTTCTCAATGTTCGTTTGTTTTATGTAGTGCTTCAAACTTCACATCTTCTTTTTCTACGGGCGGTAAGTAACACAGGGTTGTGGCATTCAGTTTAATGCTACCCAATTTACAGACCTCAGAAGTATGCAATGTTGGGTGGGGTGGTCTGTGCAAAAATTAAAACTCTTTACCTGCAGTCAAAACCTGATGTCAAGAGTGAGCGTTTAGCTTCAAAAAGGGCTACTCCCAGACAAAAGGAAAACTAAACATAAATATAAAAAGGTTCATTAGGCATCAACAATGAAACTTTAAAGTTTACGACACTATAGGAGAATGACCTCTGAAATGCAGACGTTGAATGTGATAATGTGCACAGTATGAATACACAGTACAGCAAAGTCCAATTTGGGAAACCTAAGCCTCAGGGAGATGACAGAGGATCCCTAGTGTGAAATTCTGAATGAGTAGGCAAATATCAGAAAAATCCAACAGTTTAACAGATTCATGTTACTGTGAAAAGTCCAAATCTACCTTAAAAATATATGCAGTTAATGTTAAGAAGGCATTCGACAAAAAATGGTTGTGCTCCATGATGCAAATAGTAATATAGCAAATGGCGCTAACACAGTAAAACAAGAGAATTGTAACATTTTACTAAAATGGAAAAGAAACTGAAACAATGAGGATTGCAAGAAATAAAAAGACACAAAAGAGGCAAATGTATACAATCTATTCCTTGGTTCATTAGAAAATATAGTATTTATAATGGAGAAGGTTCAATCTAGGACAATAGCACCACCATGTGTTACAAATAATTAAATACAGCCAGCTATTCCTATTCAAATAATGTTTTAGTTCTTCGTTTTTAGTTGGTGAAATAGTTCTAGAAAGTATTTGAACTTTTCGCTTATCATGAATTTAGGCATTTATTATTGTATGATAAAGAACATATAGTAAGATTCAAAACAAAAGAAACGTGGGAAAGAAAATTAAAAACGTCAAGTTGTGTTTCCTAGTTTCTTGTTCATTGACAATGTATTGTGTGATTTGTCCTTGATTAACTATGAATGGCCAAGATTTGATTGAGTTTTTGACCCTTTTACTAAGGGATATAAGTTACAGATGGGTGTGTTATTCAGTTTAATGGTACCCAATTTACAACCCCCTGACGAACGCAAAGCAAGTTGTGCTGAGCCAGAATTTGAATGCATGACTTGCAGACAAGTGCTCACGTCAACAGTAAGGGCCTGATTACGAGTCTGGTCGTCAACGGACTGCTAGAACCTTGGAGGCATGGCTTTGGCAGTCTGCCGACCGGCCAATTACAATTAGGGCGGTCGAACCATCATTGCGCCGCAGCCCTTGGCGGGAACGCCGTGCTCTCCACCAAGCATATTACGAGTTTCCTCTGTGCCACTTTTTCATGGCTGTTCCTCCTCCGTGAATACCATGGCGGAGAGGAAATAAAGTGTGCCCTACAGGCAGGGCCGGTCCTAGGATTCGTGGGGCCCCGGGCAGGATAGGAACATGCGAGGCCCCTCTAATTTCCATAAAATGTAGTATCACAGCAAGTGACATCATAAGAAGTGTCCACTGACTAATCATTTTCTGGCACTGTTGAAGTAGCTTTGCAAGAAGTTACCTCTCTAATGTGTACATCACTGAGATGGTTACAAATAAAAATATTAGCCCTAATGAAATAAGTGCAAATATTTTTTAAGCTCTATTATGTGGAAATGCAACACGTCAAACGGGGTTTAAAAGCTAGGCCTCTATTTCTTCAAAACCGATGTTTCCAGATTAATGAATGAATAAAATTTTAAGACAGACTGTCCCATAGCTATACAAAGGATCTTCGGGTGACTCCCTGATACTCCAGTCGCACCAATGAAGGTCAAGGTTAAGGCATTTGGTTTTAGCAGGCATGGACATCAAACTAAATGGATCTCTGCTGGTTCGGGTGAGCGACCTGAAAATGCTCCAGTAAACAGAAAGCACAAATAAGAGGATGAAATGGCACAGATGACATACACAGGTTGGGTGGCAGGAGCACCAGAAGCTAGACCTTTCCCACACACTGAATGCCTAATCCCGGCAACTACTGTCAAACTTCATTTTTAAGAGATGAAAAGAAAGAACTAACTTAAAGATATAAAGATGAGATGGCTAAATAGGGACAAGAATGTGTATCCAGGTAAAAAAAAAATGCCAAAAGCTACAATGGGAGCCAGTCACTCAACAGACAAGTAGTAAATAAAGCAACAAAAAAGAGGGATTTATTTTAGCAGACTCAATGCAGGTTTCCCTTACAAGGAAATTAAATCTAGCAATGTGGAATAGGTTGGGGAAGCGGTGTTTGATTTTCAAAATAAATCTCCCAGAATCCCTCAGAATCCCTGAGCTTTGCATTTTTAAAGATTTGAAGTCACATTTTAAGTCACATATCCTTAATAAATGAGAAGACACCTGCCAAATTGCGATGGGTCCAGACACATGTCGCTTGACTCAAATTTAGCCTAAGAAGTAACAACCAAATTGCACTTAGCCGCAGGTAAATGCACTGGATCTTGGTTAAAGAGACAATTGAAAGCAAGACCCTTAAAAGACCATGTCCATTATCCATAAATTACTCCAATCATGCCCCAGGCTACCTAATCAAAAACTTTTGGTCCTTCCAATCGCCAATACTATATTTGCCTTCCTACAACTACTGGCCACCCACTCACCTAGGCTCAGTGACTGGCTAATGGCTCCATGTGTGATGATGTACTCTATGGAAATGAGCCACTCGCTCCTCACTCAGCTCCCCTCTGCAGCCCCCTTTTACTGTAAACTGCCACTTATTCTCACCTCCAAAGCAAGGCTCATTTAAAGTGTACTGCTGAAAAGCAGAAATTTCCCCAGGCCTCACATCGCTACATCTTGTGTTGCCCAGTCCTTCCCATTGTCATTCCGCACTTGACAGTGATCAGGCTATCTTTGGGAGCATGACCAGACTGACCCTGTGCAGCAGCCTGGTAAATATATTTTAATACTCTTTGGGACAGGATACCTAGTGTTCTAGTGGCTCTAGTTTCTTGGACAGTTATTGACAAATGCTAAACTTTAAAACCTGTTGGAGCAGATACCTAATAGGCCTGCAAACTATCTTTACAAGATATTTGGGTTTCTTCTCCTGCCCCTTTCCTCAGGTTTGTTTTGTTAAATTACACCAAATTGTGCAGATAAAGCAAATTTCTTTAGTTATTGTTTTATGGAAAGAGATGAATGACAATACCACACCAAGAGGGTAACCTGGTGCTAAGGAATTTCGAAGGAAAAGGTACATGCTATACTAATGTATTGAAAGGCCAGTTTTACATTTTTTTCCCAGAATATTTAAGATGACCGTAGCTCAGGACTGAGACATTTCGAGTCCTGTGCAGATAGAAAGGAGAAGGATCTACCTCCACTATGTTTCCTCCTAATTTTAGGATGGCACAGGTGCATGGCTGTTACAGAGCGTAGGATTCTGGAAAATACAGAAGGACTAATATAGTACTGAAGAATGAGCAGGCCCTTTTATGCAGTGCACAATGCCAAATTGATAGATCATTTGATTTCGGTAATCAGCAGAAAGAGTATCTAGAGCAGCCTCAGATTAGAATCCTATCAGTGTTCTTAATGATCTGAAGGGTACCAAATGCATAAGGTGGGAAGTTCAAGACAGGGAACACTTGCATAATCTGGTTGTGAGAAGATAATTGACTGTACAACAGTCTTGCCTAATGACAGGTGAAAATGCAGATATTGGTATTGCATATGGATATAGTAGAAGTAGATAACACACCATTTGTCCAGACACAGAGAGAAGACATTGGAAAATAAATCCAAGATGTTATTGTAGACACAATCTTGGTGGTTGATTGACCCAGCTCCAGAAGCCACTAAAGAGCAGTGTGTATGGTACCAGGCCCCTTAAAGATGGGGATGTCTGATGTTTTGCTGTTTAGTTTTAATGAATTTGTCTTTATCCAAAAAGCAACTGATTGCATGCAAGTCCAAAACATTTTTTTGGTTAGAGACCAGGCCTCTCAGAAAGGATAGAGCTGAAGCCACGTCAGGGGAATACCTTGAATTCCAGGTTGTTTCAGTTGATTCAAAAGCACCAGATGGGAAACTGATAAATTCAACAATATAATTTAGTAATATCAAGGCTGCTTTGCCTTCCTGATCAAGAATCAGGCACAAACTGTTCGACACAGCAAGAAAAGCTTAAAACTTATGGAGAGGTCAGAATCCAACTAGCAAGCGATTAAGAAGTAATTTAGTTTATATGAAACAGATTTGTCAATTGACTTATTTTTCAAGGATTTTTCAGAAAAAGGCAGCAAAGAGATGTTAGAAGATGCTGAGAAGCTTTGAGCCTGCTGAAGGATTTTTGAGCAGAGGAACAAACGCTGCTTTTTAGTTTTTTGTTTTTTTCTACATTGGTTGAGACAGATGATAACGTAAGGGTGATATTGCAAATGGAGGTCAGGGCAGGGTCTATGATGTTTAGATATCCATTCATTAAATGGGCAGGAAAGGGTCCCAAATGGGAGCTACATTTAATAGAAAGATCAAGGGTAGTAAGAGTACGCAGAGAGCAGGCTGTAATTCGGCAGACATGTCGAGGATGGTTCGAGATCACAAACTTTTGTGAAGGATGACACACATCACAAATCTAAGCCACACTTTCTACTTGGAAAATAAAGAGACAGGTAATTGAAAACTTTGGCAGAAGGCTAAATGTACTTAGCAGCACATGCTAGTTCAAAGACACTTTTACCTCTCCTCCAGCCTCCTACTTTTTTTGCTGATTCTGCCCACTTACATTCACCTCTCTTCTCTGTGCTTTACTTTTTATCTCACCTCTTGTTCAGCCCCTCTTACATCCACCTCGTTCTGCATGCTCTCCTTTTAAAGTATTATCTTTCCCCAATGCCCAATCCTTTTACCTGTACTCTCTTGTTCTGCCACTCTTACATCCATCTTGACCCTCACACCTCCATGCTCGACTCTTTATCTCTCATCTTTCCACATTGCCTCTCATATTCACTTGCAGATTCCTCCCCTCTTAAATCCACATCTCTCGTCCATGCCCTACTCTTCACATCTCAACTCTCCACCCAGTCTTTATCTTCTTTGCTGGTTATGCCATCCTAAATCCAGCCATGCCTTTAACTTCTTCCCTTTCTTTTTATCTTTTCTTTCTGCTCCTGCTTCATTACATGCACCTCTCCCCTTCCTTCTTCCCTCTCTCCTTGCTGATTCTGCCCTTCTTACATCGAACTCTACCTCCCTGATCTACACTTCATCTCTAATCTCTCACCAAGCCTTTAACTTTCTCTGTCTGGTTCTGCACATCGAACATCTACCTTCCCCTCCTCTCTGACTCTTCATCTCACCTCTGTCTTTTGTTGGTTTTTCTCTCTTCCATCCACTTCTCTCTCTTGCCACTCTGCCTATGTACTCTTGCTGGTTATGTCTCTCTTACAGCTATGACTTTTATCAATACACTACCTTCACTGCTCATCTCTCCCCCAGCCTTATAACTTTTGTCACTGGTTCTGCCCCATTTACATCTTCTCACGATTTTCATCCTCTTGAACACTAATCTTTTCTCACAGATTTTGCCCCTTACACCACCTATTTCCATTCATGCTCCACTCTTATTCTCATCTCTTCCTCAAACCTTATTTTGTGGATTCTGCACCTTTTACATCAATCTCTCTGCTATCCCCAGCTTTGTTGCTTCTCTTTCTCGTTATGTCCTTCTTATATCCACCTTTCTCCTCCATGCTGTATGCCTCATCTCCCCCCCTGCCTCTTACCTTTTTCACTGATTCTGGCCTTCTACACCCACCTCTCATCATTCCCTCTCTCTTCTCTGTATAAGGTTTCTTGATTGTGGTGCCTCTTTTACATCTACATACCCCATCCATGTACTGCCATTCTCCTCTCATTTCTTCCTTCAGCCTCCTAAGATTTATTTGCTGGTCTGTCCCCTTTACAGCCACCTCTCCTCTTTGATCCCCTTACCGCTTACCTTGTCTCACTGTTTGTCTCATAAATCCATGTCTCCCTTCCATGCTCTACACTTCACTTTATCTTACCTACTGTCCCTTACCTTTCTCCCAAATTCTGCCTATATTTCACCCACCTCCTACCTACCTGCTGAGCCCTTCACCTCTCATCTCTCTGGAGTCTCTAGCCTTATCTCACTGGTTCTACCTTTCTGAAATTTACCTCTCCCCTGCCTCTCTACCCCAGCCTCTTACCGGCTCTTGGTTGTCTTGCTCTCTTACATCCAACACTTACCATTCCCTCTCTATGACACTTAAGTTTTCCTGATGGTTCTGCTTCTCTTATATCTAACTCTCCTATCCAAGCACTGCCTTTCATCTTTCTCTTCGGCCTCAACTTTGTTCACAGGTTCTGCCTCCCTCATGTCCACCTCTCCCCTCCATGCTCAACTCTTTAGGGGAGATTTAAAAAAATGTCATGTGATGCAGCGCAGCCCCCTCCCCCCCACTCCCCGGTGAGGCTGTGCTGCAGTGCGCGACAGTGAGGGAGCAGGAGAGCACCATATCTTCAGACACATGGCTCTCTCCTCCCCTTTCCCTTGCACCGTTACTCGTTTCAGCTCTGTGCGCCATGCACACACCTTAGCGCTGAAGCGCTATGGTGCTTTGCGCTGCTTTGCACTGCTTTGCACTACTTAGATGGTGCTTTCCAGTGCAAAACAAGTTTTCGCTGGAAAAAAAATAGCAGCAAAAAAAATTGCGCCGGTTAGCGTCACTTTTGTGACACAAAACCAGGGCAAAAGGTTTGAAAATCTCCCCCTTCATGTTTTATCTCTCTCTCACCTCTACCCTCCATTCGCTGTTTCTGACTCTCAAGGTCCATCTCTCCCCTATATGCCCTGCAATTCACCACTCTTCTCTCCGGCCTGTTACCTTGCTTCACGTCTTGTGCCTGGGCACAATACAGGCCCCTGCAGCACAGATGGGCCCACAACACTTCTGAGGGTCCCATCCCACCTGGGGGCTCCCATGAAGCCTAGGGCAAATGAATATCTGTGAGATGTGGGAGACTCTGGGGCCCACTATTACATTCTGCAGAGAGGGACCCCATAATTTTGTTGTTACACAACTGCTCTCGTGTTACTTTTCAGGCATACAGCAATGAATGGTGAGTGGCTTGAGGGGTTATATTACTTGGATGTATCTTGGAGGGTTCATTGCACTCCCCTTGGGTGATAAGGATGGATGTGGGATCACCCCCCCATTCCTCCCCCTCACTGAATGTTAGCATCTCCACTAAACTTTTAAAGACCCAATTGCTCATTCTTTCTTCGGTTCATGTAAATTACATGAAAATAAAAAACACCAAGCGCTTATAACTGGAGTTATTATTTATGTTTTACTCCTTTAATGTTTGTTTTGGATGAACGTGCTTGTTTGCGAAAAAAAACAGAATTGCAAAAAAAGAAAAGAATAATAAGCCCTTTATTCATTTTCTGTCTTCTCCCTTCCATGGAAGGAGCAGCGCCTTTTGTGATGTGAGCCCTGCAGGATGCTCTGCGTTTCATTCATGCAGGGGCAGGGCTCACTTCACACCTCTTGCCAGTTCAAGTAGCTGCCTAACTGATGTTATGCAGATGCATCGATTAGGCTAATCACGGCCACAAACCCGCCTTCCTACTCTGCAGCACCTGAAAGCGATGGGGTGTCATATTGCCTTTTTCAGTCAATGGCAGCCGGGCGAGGTGAGGAGGTGAGGGGGGCCCCCTCCGTGGGCCTCGCACTTTACACCACGGCCGCAAACCCCAAGGGAGGGGGCTCCCCACCTGTCACTTTTACAATGGCACCATTTCAAAAGGTTGATGGGCTTGTGGGGGGGCCCCATCGCAGTTAGACAGCCGCGAGGCCCTGGGCGGCTGCCCACACTGCCCATGCCTAGCGCCGGCCCTGCCTACAGGGCCCGTTATGCCTCAGGGCCATGGGATGCAGACAGGGGGCACAACATGTGCCTCCCAGTGTATATGCACCCCAGATACTGCACGGCATGGACTTTAGAGTCTATGCCCTGCAGGAACTGTTTTTAGCATTCCCATTGCAGTGCCCATTTTCAGAGGCACTGCTGTGGGAACGTCCAAAAAAAGCTTGCCAGACACGAGTAACACTCGAATATGGCAGGCGGTGCGGCGGCGGGGCCGACCCGGTGCCGCACCACCAGATTCCTAATCAGGCCCTAAGTGCTTCGCTTAAAAAGCCTTACTCCCAGACAAACAGGAGAATAAACATATAAAGGTTCACTAGATACCAAAAATTAAATTTAGGATTTTAATAACACAATAGGTGATAGACATCTGAAATGCGGAACTTGTGTGTGATAATGGGCTTAGTATGAATACGCAGTACAGCATAATCCAGGTTGGGAAACCTGAAAGGGGGTAGTGCAAGGAGATAACAGAGGATCTCTAGTGTGAAATTCTGAATGAGTAGACTAAGTTCAGAATAACCAAACCAACTGAACAAATTTCTGTTAATATGCAAAAGTCGAAATCAACCTTACAAAAAATATGCTGTTAATGTTAAATCATTCAACAAAACAAATTGTGCTCCATGATGCTAACAATAATAGAGCAAATAGTGGTAAAATAGTAAAACAAGAAAATTGTAACCTTTACTAAAATGGTATTGACATTGAAACAATGATTATTGCAAGTTATAAAAGGACACAGAAAATACATATTTTATGAGATCCAGGACGTCACCAAGTGTTGCAAAGAAGTGAATACGACCAGCTAATACCTTTTCTATTTAAATATTGTTTAGTTCTTCATTTTTATTCGGTTAAGTAGTCCTAGAAAGTGTTTAAACTTTTTGTGAATCATGAATTTAGGCATTTTTTAAAGTATCATGAATTGCAGTAAAAGTACGATTCAAAAGAAAGGAAACAAATAAAAAAGCAAAGTCGCCTTCTCTGTTTTCATGTTTGTTGAAAATGCATTGTGTGATGTGTCCTTGTTTAACTACGAATGTCCAGGATTTGATTAGGTTTTCGACCATGAATCTGAACTGGGCAGACAAGAAAACAGTCTTAGGATTTTTGCACTCTGCAGATCACTTGATGAAGTAGAAGGGGAGCAACACATTAATACATGGTGTCGCTTATGGATATGGGGGCCGATAAGCACCCACTTGAGGTACACGTCTATCAAGTAAAAAATATAGTAGTACTTGCTACAACTAAAATGACAAAACCCAGATCAGATGAAAAGTGCGAGAAACATCTGACTTGAAACAGGACTGAACGGGGACCCAAAAGCTGCCCTGGCAATTTTTAGCATACCAGCTCCTAGGCTGCATGAGAGACTGCTTGGTACACCAGCCTACATGTTGTTGGTAGTTTTAGGGATTTCTAACCCGAAGAAGGTTTTAATGGAGAAACTTTTTTACTATATACTACAATGCCATACATTTTCAAGCCGTTGTTAATTGTAACATTGTACACGCTCATTACAGGCTCAACAGATAATGACAATTGTCCAGAACAGAAGAAGCACCAATGGTGCTAGGGTCAATTTCAGGTATGCAAATAGAAATGGATAGGTCCCCTCACCCACTAGTACTCATGGCATGCTTCAAAATCGGTGCCCATACCACCTAGTCGGTTCGAGCACTAAACGGGGGTTCAGTTAAGTATAAGCTAGATATACTAGGGATCCAGATGATATTGTTAAAAATATGCCAGATTATACACGTAAATTTTCCTTTTATTGGGCGAGTACCTTGTATATGATTAAAAACGTATAAATGCAGATGTAGGGTGAATTATAATGGATCACCTATCTGCCTTTTTCTTGCTTATTATGCCAACATGTTCGGCCTTATGCTGTGCACTACTGGTCCGTGGCCTTCTTCAGGGCTATGCTGGTTCGTATCCCATTTAATACACGTTCCTCCCATGCATCATGCTAAGGAATGCAAAAAATAGAACCTACTTGGTCCTACATTCTACCTGTAACAAATACTTCATAAAAAAAGAAAATTACAATCGTAAATCACCATTCAACCTTTAGTGGACACAGCAAAAACACACATCTAGATAAGTGTGCCATGTGTATAGTAGTAGGTATGATAATCTCACACAGAACAACAATGTTCATGCAGGTGGATTCATGACCTCTCATTGGTCACACTTACCCAAATTTCAGGATAGCAGGATGTCCTGGGCATGATGAGGGGGTTCCTCCCTGGAATCCCACGCTTGTGGTCATAGAATACCAAGGACAAAATATCTGGATTTCAGAGTGAAAATACATATGACTTACACAGTAGAGCTGTTATCTAGTAGTAGTAGCCACCGTAGTCAAGTATCAGGCTGCTGTGTGTGTTTCTCAACAATGAGACTAGTGGGTAGCGCTATTCATGTGGTTCATAATTGCCCCACAGAAATAAAAACATACCTGATTCAATGGTACCCCGATCGCCTTCATGCCATGGCAGGCATTTTCCTGCACCTGACTCCCATATTCATTGGTGTTCATTAAGTAGTGTATACTCTAGCATTTTAAGGCTGTAACATTCCTCTATACCCTTTCTTTTATGTAGCAAGTACCAGATATTCCCATTTCGTTTGTTCTAAAGAAAACCCTTCCATAGCTGTCGAAATGAGAGAGTAACCGTGTTATAATAAAAAAGTGAGAGGCATATTACGAAGGAAGTGGTGGATAGAGGCGTTAGTCGTCTTGGCTTAACTCCTCTCCCCCTGCGATGGCGCTACGTTACACAACTTATCGCCAGCACAGTCACCCTTGCGCCAGAGTGCAAGGGTGTCTGCAAGCAGGGAGGTTTGTTCATGTGTAGGAAGGAGTTCCTTCCTGCACATAAACAAACCTAAAATGCCATTTTGTAACTTTCATGTGTGCTGCTTCATGCTGCACACATGGAACAAGCAAAAACAAGGAGAAATAAAGCATTTCTCCTCATTTCACCACCTTAAGACCTGATCTTAAGTTTGGCACTGCCACATATTATCGCCAAACTTAATAACAGGTGGCAGCATCAACTTAAATGGGTGTTGCTGTGGAACGCCCACCGCAACACCCACTGCATGTCCCCTTTCATGCTAAGTTTAGCGTGAAAGTGGCCCTACTATCAAGGCAGCGGTAAGCCACTTAACACTAGCTTGACAATAGGGCGATGACCCTATTGCCACCACAGCATCACAAAATGAGAAGTTGTGGTGGCGATAGGGGCTTGACAATATGCCCCTGAGTGTACTATGTTAAGATCAAACTTTATGTAGTATTCTTGGCAAAGCTCACTATCTGACACATTCCCCTAGGTTTTTTGATCAGATTTTGGTGCATTCAATGCAGGGCATCACAGTACAGGCAGATGGTGTGACCGATAGGTGCATGGTGGTTTCTTCCTCTTGACGAGGTCACTACCACTTGATTTTTCAAACTCACACCAATGCTTGATCAAAAATTTAGGGAATGAGTCAGATAGTGTGCTTATCATGCAATGTGTAAAGTGTTTCTGCAGTATTAACCTCTTCCATGCTCATGACGAGCTGAGCTCGTCATGAGCCATGGCGCTCCGGTGCTCATGACGAGCTCAGCTCGCCATGAGCCGTGGAACGCTCACACGCGGGGATAATTCCCCTGCTGTGCTGAGCGTTCCACGGCAGGTAATGCACCTGTGACGAGCTGAGCTCGTCATGAGCATGCGGGCGCTGTGCCTCATGACGAGCTGAGCTCGTCATGAGCATGCGGGTGCCTTGTGCGCCCCCTCCCCCCCAGCACAGCGGGAAATTAACCCCCGCAGCGAAGGGGTTAGAACAATAACACATTCAAAATGCAACACAATAGAAATCAAATTATAAAAATAAGAGTCAATATTTATGACAAAAATGACACAAAAATAATAAAAATCCAATAAGAAGAACCAGCGATATACATTTTAAAACATTTCCGGTGGAGATAGCACCAAGAAGTACAAAGTGCAATATTAGTCAATGGTTGCAGTAGAACAGGATCTAGGCGTAATTTGACACTGCCCGCGATGGTGCATTGGTCAGGTACAACAACCTGGTTCATTCTGGACAAAAGATTTTAACTTCTGACTTTAGTCCTTAAAGTCTCAATCCACTACAGAAGAACAATTCTAAAGCACCCCAGGACCTCAGTGGAAACACTCAGAGCTTCACTGGTTATCAGACAGGGGCCAAACAGCAGGGTTCCGGTCCAGATGCCACTGTTCAGTTGAGCAGTTGCAGTTAAGGCCTCTTCTAGCTTGTTTTATCCCTGTAGTTTTATACAGGAGGTCAGCCATATGACCCTTGAAGTCCACATATTTGTCCCAGGTGCAAGAGGGACAGCAGGTCCAGTCTTCTAGGCTTTTCTCAGGTCTCAGAAAGCAGGTCCAATCCTCTCCTGATCTTTCACATGTCCAGGAGTGTACTAAAGTGGGTGTCTGGAGATGCCTCATTGCCTCATGTGTACCTGGTATGAGCTAGTGGGTGGTTATGACCACTGAGGATGCTCTAACCAATGGAGTAGAGATTCCTGAGGCTAACTATGCCCACTGTGGGTAATTTCAAGATGGCCTAATGCTTCAGTCACAGTCAACTTGGGCTCTGAGGATTGGGTGTGTGACTGTGTTTGTCTGGGGAGTGTACTATGGTAATCCAGGTGTCAACCCACATCTAACTCTTAACTCTAGTTTAAGGCAGGTCCTGTACCCACATCAACCTCAGAATCAGAGGTCTGGTAGAACAAAAGCTGAGTGTTAAGGAGCCAGACCATGGATACACACAAATAGTTTTGCATCCTGGTTCTCTTCTTCGAATATGCACCACATGTTATATTTAAACCCAGCAGACCTATAAAACAGACTTTGACACTATGATGTAAAAAAAAGGACCACTGTGATTGGGGCCTGTCAGACTTGGGTGACAAAAAACAGAAGGGCCCTGTCCAAGTGTCAGCGATATTTGCCTGGGGTAGAGAAGGCCTCTTTGCAGTAAATGTCACATGAAAACCCCCTGCAGACCTTTGATAGAGCACGCAGGTCACCCGACTTACACTTTTACCATATACGCATTGGGCCCATAAAATCAATTTATCATATTTATTAATCAGGTAACCTACACACTACTAACAGTAACCCTGTTCCTTCCTATTTATTTCTGATGTACCCGACTTACCAATCCACTGCTACGGGTACCTATGATCACTTATGGATCAGGGAGCTAGCTGTAAAAGAAAGGCAGTCACAAAATCTATAATACCAATTTTATTCTTGCACTCATATAATAACCACAGGCTCAGGAAGTTTTAAAACCTTTATCTAGAATTCGTCAGTTTCAGAAAGCATAAGGTTCACAGCAAGTAAACTATCAATGACTAAAATTATAAAGAGCACGTATCCAAATAGAAAGTATATAAGACCAACCATTTATAAGTCTAAAGGAAGGTAAGAACAGGGAACATGCTAGTAAGCAGTTTCAGAATTTAGACTTGATATGGAGTAACTAAAGGACGGGGAAAATAAGGAACATACTAGAATGTCACAGTTGAATTACCCCTAGAAAATGGGTACGGAAAAGAACTTTAGTTTGTACTACGGAATTCTGAGATACCATATAACTATGGGGAAGCTAAAAATAGACCATACTAATAAGATGGTGTAGTCACTTTGAATTGACTAAAGGATGGGTGAAGAAAAAGGAACATCTATATGTTATGAACAGAATGTAGAACAGTACTTATAGGAGGGGAAAGAAATGGAACATACTAGTACGACAACTACAATGTAGGACTTTATCATTTGTCAGCAAAGGGAGATAAGAAAAAAAAGAATAAAAGGCAAGTACGATTTTATTCAAAGCAAAATAGAGAATGCAAAAAAATGAATGGGTTCCCTCAGATTTATATTTACCTAGAACGGTGTGGAGACCAACCCTGGCCACGGGTCAGTTAAGGACAGGAGAAACCCAAGGAAAGACAGTCGCCAGTAGGCCACCAGGTGCAGAATGGACACCCCAGGACAGGACAGGAAGACCAGATTAGGATCAAGACAGGACCACCAAGGTAAGACCAGCACCCGCAGTTTGGAAGCAACCCCTGCGCTCCACCCTCACTGCAGCTATCGGTCAGAAACCCGATTGGGTTATCGAATTTCCCAATAAAAGTGCTCCGCCAGCACTTAAGGTTTCCCAAAACCCCCCTGGGTCTCTGGAAATTTAGGACAGAGTGCTCCGCAGCACCTCTGTTTCAGGATCAGCTATTGAGTGCGTTGGGTCAGTGACAGGTCAGCTATTCGGACAAGTCGGACAATTTCTCTAGCTAAACCTAGGCTAGTTATACTGTTTTCGGGTCAGTGTACCACCCCCCAAATGTTGCAAGTGTAAGAATCCCCAATTTCAATTGGTCCACAAGTAGGACAGGTCAACACACCAACCAGGATTTGACTTTCACAAGCCCCAATTTACATCTTTTGGGACCGCCTATTGAATTTGGGGTTCCCATGATATGTGCTCTTTTCCTAACAAAGGATTATACAAATTTATATACAATTGTTTCAAATGTAGTACAGTTCAGCTTCGTCCTGCTGGGTCACAGGTCGGTTCTCATGAGCATCTTGACTGTGGCTGCCAGCTGGCTGAGTTCCACTGGTACAAGGTTTTCTTCCCTCTGCTAGGATGACATGCGCAGTAGGGACTTCAAAGATGGAGTTTTCAAATCCCTCCCAGGCCCAAAAGATTCGCCACATGAAAAGTAAAGGAAAACAATTTAGAACACAGAAATAAATGATTACACTGTATACCAGGAATCCCTATATGAGTCACTTTACTTTATACTAACTATAGCATTAAGATTAGTGCAAAACGAACAGCAGTGCAAAAAGCTGCAGAGCAAGCTTCGACATGTGAGAACACAAAGCAGCCATCTTAAGTCGAGTGCGCAAGTGCGAAAAGTTCCCACCAGAACTGCGAGTACGTCACGTCACGTGAGTGTGACCTACGCATGCGCAGAAGAAATTCCCGCAAAGCAGCGGCCATTTTAGGTTGCAAGCGTATTAGGATTATTAAACACATATGCAAGCGTCACTAGGACACTCCGAATGTCAGAATAAATGGGATATTAGTGAGACAAACAGATTGATTTAGTTCATTAAGGTTATTTGAGGTTCTTGAATACAAGCAAGTCGCTTTACGTGCGAATCCTTGCTCCATCACCTTCCAAGCAAGATGTAACATCCAAGCAGGATTTGACACTATCATGTCAAAAAGGATTCTCATAACCCCAACCTGCACATTCTGTCAAGTTCAGATGGCTCATCTCTACCCGTTGACGTCTGCCTATTGCTTGCTCCTGGGAGCAAATTCGCACTCCATTCACACCCATTGAAATGCTAATTAGTGGCTGCAGAAGTGGTTGGAGAGCAAAATACAGATTAAGGAACTTCAGGAAGTCTTTTTAAAAGTTCCCTTTCCAAAATGCTGATTACAAATCTGACTTCACCAGTGAATTGGGCTTGTAATACCTATTTCAAAAAGTCCAAAAATGAAATTTGTAGCTCTTTACTAGCTGGAGATAACATTTATTAAAGGTAATATTGTATCCCAGTGCTTTCCTATGGAATAGCCAACTCAAATACAGTGAAAATAACTTTTAGGGCCTTTTCACTGTAAGGACATGTTTAACATTAAACTTTTACATGTCCTACTTTTAAATATCTTGTACCCTGCATTATGGGTAATAAGGTGTTCTTAGGGGTGACAATATTTAAAAGGATGAGTTTGACTTGTCGAACAGGGGTTAATTTGACTGGTCAAATTTGCAGTTTTGAAACTGCACAGCCAGGCCTCAAAGCTACTGGATAAATAATTTACAGTGCCTCTGCCGTGGATGGCACAATGGGTGCTGCAGTCAATCCGGTAGCATTTAATTTACAGGCCCTGTGTATACTAGGGACTTCTGGAAGGGCAAATTTCCAACAAATACTAATGTTCAAGACATGTTGTAATCGACCATTGAAGTTAATAGGATAGTACTTGCATTAAATAGCATTAATTGCAGTACAAAAGTTTGCTTTGTCCACCATCAATATAGTCAATAAAGCACTGAATTGAATGACGTGTCCCAGAGTTTCTTTTCTACTTTTACTATGCTGCTACTACAGTTTCAGGACCAACAAATAGATGTACACACACTCCCAAGCCCATGCCCTATAATTCAGACAGGAAGATCTTAATGTAATGAAAGTCTTCTCCAGGTAGGAACCATATATCCCCCTGGAACCCTTAGGGCACTTTTGGTGGGGCATCATCTGAAGGGCTGCTGCACTTCCTGCAGCCCCCAACAACACTTTATAATAAAATTAAAAAACTCAATTTTGACAGGTTGTTGGAGGTACCACTGCCATTCCTAGGGTAACACAAAGGACAATTTGAAAATATTTTAGCCCTCTCTGGAGCTATGGAACACTCCTTTGCCATCCGACATGAATGTTAAACAAGAAGCTCTCCCACCTTTAGGAATGCTGTTTTCTTTTGTGTTTACCAAAAGAACTTCTACTAGCGTATTTATTTTAACACACAGCCTCATGCAACTCCTTGATCTCGGGTACCCCAGTGCTCTATGCAGACACTTCAAGTTCGCTCACTTGGGCACTGCAGAGGGAGCCTCTCTATCCCCATGGGTGAAGCCTAAGTACTCCTTGGCTACTTGGCTCCCTCATGCCCAGCCTCCTTCCTTAGCCAAGATGGGAGCAAGCAGTTTTTTTTCTCCTGTCTCTATCTGGTGAGTGGGCTGCTACTGGGCTCCACCTTTCCCACTTGCCTCAGTCATAGGCACCTGGGAAACGGAGGTGGTGCAAAGAAAATGCTGTAGCATGGTAGCGCTCAGCTTTGACACCTCCTTGTCCACTCCATTCGGGGTAGATGAAGCCCCCTGGGACACCTCAACTTGCTTCGGGCTCCAGGGGATGGGATTCCTAGGGCAATGCTAGCAGTCGCGATCGGCCCCACACATGCCCCCTCCATAGAGAGATGAAATCATGGTGATTGAACCAGCTCCTGGCAGTTAACCTCTTTTCACTGGAATTGGGTACCCCAAGAAGACTGAACTTTAAATGGTGATATCTTCAGCGACATTGGACCAATCTGAATATCCTTGCACTTGATAAGATTCTGGTGGCTATCCGAGAGCCTCCTGGAGCATTTTCTTTAAATTTCCAGGGGGTGCTTAATTGTACTGCTTCCTGCACCAGACTGCTCCCTTTTCTGAGGTCTTGGTTCTCTCTCCCGCGTGAGGGGCATCTTCCACAACCATAAGCTGAAGGCTACTTGAAGGGCACCTGTGGGCCAGCGGAGTCAAGGGCCAGTCCGCAGATGTCTCAGGGGAACCATACAGTGTCTCCTAGCAGGTCATATCCCCTAACTGTTCCTCAGGGGTCATAAGGGGCCCAGCACCATGGCCCTGGAGAGACCAATAGAAGTCATAGGAGCCAGCTACAGCTAAGGTCCTTCAGTCCATTCTTGCAGTGGCATCAGGTGGCTTCTCCTTCCATCTCAGAATTCTGTTGCCACTGTTGCTCCCAAGCCAAGTGTCTTTTCAGGAGCCTCTCCCTTGTGCAGGGGTTTTTAAATGGGGTGGAAGGTTTAGAAGCCAGGCACCCCTGGCCAATTCTAGGGTGCCACATCATCACTTCTTCACTGTCTAAACCTTCCTGCACTGCATTCTGGGACATTTTAAGATATCAACTTCAAGTGATCTATGAAAAGACCTTCTCTGGAATCCTCAGCTCTGTCCACAATAGATACAGCTGTCTCACCCCTTCCTTCCAAATCTTCAGAGGGGAGCCATTCCTGTGTTTGGCTCCAGAGGTCTGTCCTTCCTCTTTTGTTTCTGTGAAATTGGGCTGTCCCAGCCTAGGTGCAGGGTGAAGAGTTATTTAGCAGATGCAGATTTCCTCCCTACCTCTTCCTTTTCCAGTAACTGGCTCAAGAACTGTTAATGGCTCTGTTGTTTGGAGAGGCCTTTGATCCTCCTGCTGGCCAGGAGAGTAATTAACTTGACCCCGTAGGAGGGACAAAGGTCTGGAACCTGATTATCAGCTGAGCCAGAGAAATATGAAAATTATCGAATTGCTATAAGCAGAAAAGGTATGGTATAGATATGACTAAATAAACTGTGGATCTACACTCAGGATGCATGTTTACTCTACGATTGATACCTCACTAGACCCTATAGGCCCAAGTAGGATGAAACTGTACTTTGGTGCAGAATTCACCTATAGTGTGTAATTCATTTAAGCACTACTGACCTATACTACTCACATGATAAGGCCTACCCCAGGTCAGCACCAATCCTTGAAGGGTCCACTGCGCAACAGGCTATCTATGTGCAGATACCGGGCTGGGCAAGACAGTAGTCTCACAAGCTCAGCCCACACATGTGCCCACATATGTTTTCTCATGTGTTCATGTGTAACGCACTGCAGCCTTATCTGAAAAGTAGGCCCCTGGCGGCTAGCACTCTCAGTCCATTTACCATGGAACTGAACATGAATTTACTGTAAGTGAGACTCAGTTGGTGAGACTCACTCACAGTAACTTCCAAAAACGGGGTAGTCAACAGAGAAAAATCCACAGGGATCTAAATGGGCGGAACCTATTTGCTACACTCAGGGACTACTGAAACTGAAAATAATGTGGTTGGTAACTCAATGATTCTGTGCATAAAGTTTCTCCATCAAGGGTTTGAAAGTTTTTGTTTCACCTACATCAAATTATTACATTCAATCAGCATCTGGATTAACTTCTATTCTAGAACAGTTTCATGGTCAGAGTATTACTTCCAGTAGTATCAGGATTAATCTACAATCCACAACAGTTTCCTGATAGAACAAACTCAAGTGATGTGCTAGGAGGCAGTGCATTTTTGGATGTATTCTCACACACATTTGTGCAGGTGGCCGGACAGTGCACAGGACCACCCAATAGCAGCAGCTGAAATTTGTAAGACCACTGACTTCCACACCCTCTGCTTGTCCGTGATGGCAGGTGACCAGTGTGTGCCAGACTGATAGCATCTCTCATGATTATTGCAACAACCCCTAGGCCTAAAGAAGTTAGGGCTAGATGTTCTAACATTGGGAATAGAGATTTCCAAATTGCAATTTTGTCCGGTTCGCAATTAGGAAATCACTATTACTAATGTATGATACTTTTATTTTTAAATGTGTGATTCTTAGTAGGTCGCAAAACAGCCTAGCTCATGAATACTAATACAATTTGTGACCTACTAGGAATCGACGTTATCACAGGGATGTTGGCCTGCTTGGGCCAGCAGATCACCATGTCTGCTATTGCTTTTAAAATAAAGCAATTTTTTTAATGCAGGCTATTTCCCTTAAAGGAAACTGGATTGAGTTTGAAAAGAAAGCTTTTTTTTTTTTGTTCGTTTAAGAAAACACAGTGATCCCATGGACCAGGGGGGCGTGGCCGGTAACTGAACATGGCGAACGCGTGTTGAGGGAGCTCCGGACCGAGTCTGCATAATCCTGTAATTACCTGCACTTCTGCACTGAGTGAAGCCTGCGGCTGTAGTCCCCCGTGGCTGGGGGGACCGTGGTCACTTGTCACTGCCCGGAGAGACATTGGCTCCCGGATTATGTGGGCACCACCGTGTAGGCTGATTACCGTCCGGCAGAGAGGAGAACCCGCATGGGCCTGTATCCTGTGGGAAGCTGTCCCCGAATGTGGAGCGCCCCACTGGAGGACACCCGATTGCGCGGCGGAGCGCTGTGCTCTTGTAGTGGAGCCTGGTGAGGGCGGCGGACGCCGCGGTGCAAGACGCGCTGCCTGGCGGGGAGTTCTGTGGACTCTGTGGCCGGGGAGCACTCCTACGTGAGCCCGGGGCTGAGAGGCCTGCTGCGGTGGGGGCGGGGCGACGCGGCCGAAACCGGAGACGGTCTGCTGTGGCCTCAGCACTCCCCAGACATCGGTGGGCATGGGCGGGTAACATTGCCGATTGCTGCACGGATGCTTCTGGGGTCCGGATCTGCCTTGAAGTGGGGCTTACCCGGGGTGCCCGCAGCTACATCATCACTGCTCAGGAGACTGCGGAGGCACGCCCGAGGGTCGAACAGGGGACCCCCCGCCCTCGTGTGGACTCTTGCCACGCATTATCCACCCGGGACACTCCCCCCTCATACAAACAACGGAAGAGACGGAAAAACACTGCAAACACCGAAAAACAAAGGGGAAACCACTACGACCTACAGTTCCCCCCCTTCCGCCCTGAGTGGCGTAGTCAATGACTGGACCCTGCCGAGCCCTCCATGATGTTGACAACGGCGCTGCTCTTAAAACTGCAGTTGGGGCCCCACTGGCGGATTTGCAGAGCCCGAGAGAGTGACACCCATTTGCTTGCCCTGTAGGACTGACCTGGTGCGACCGAGTACCGCACTGTTCGGGTGCTATGAGGCGCAACAAGCCAAAATAGCAGGGACAGGCTGGAGCTGGTTCCACGCAGGATACGCAGGACAGTGTGGATGGTACACCGGAGTCCAGCTGTGTCCCCCCCACGATGATACCTGCGCAGGAGGATAAGCTGGACCTTATCCTGAAAGAAGTGCGCGACTCCAGGAAGGCTATCGAATCACAGATAGGGTCCCTGACCATGGTCCTGAACCTGCTGAGGGCGGATCACGGGAAGGTAGCGGATACGTTGAAGGAACACACAGCGACACTAGCGGAGGTGCTCCCACAACAAAAGCAGACTGCAGCTGATGTGAAGCTCCTACAAACGCAGGTGGCCACCTTAATGGATCGAGTAGAGGACGCGGAAGGGAGGGCAAGACGGAATAACATGCGGGTGATCGGCCTGCCGGAGAAAAGTGAAGGGACCGATGCAACTGGCTACATGGAGCAGTGGTTTAGGGATCACGTCATGATGGAGGGTCTCTCCTCGCAATACTGCATCCAACGGGCACACCGAATACCTACTGGGAGACCGAAACCGGGTGCCCCACCACAACCTCTTATCGTGAAATTACTGAATTTCAGAGATAGGGATGCATTATTGCAAAAAGCTCGGGAGATGACGCCGATTACCTTTGAGAACACGAGGGTATCCCTGTATCCGAACTACACGATGATGGTGCAACGCCAACGATCCTCCTTTGTGGCAGTGAAGCATCGGTTACGGGACCTGAATGTCCAGTACGCCCTGCTATTCCCGGCGCGCCTCAAAATATTGCATGAGCAGAAAACCTACTTCTTCGAGAGCCCCGGGGATGTGGAGGACTGGCTTGAGGTGATGGAGCTGAGCAACGCTGCGGACACCGCCACACGCATGGAACTCAAGCAGGGATCCCAATTGAATGCATCGACGAGTCGTAGAGGTGGTCGATCCCGGCAAACCATCACGAGCAGACGAGTCACTTCACAACAACTACAACAAACTAAACAACAGGCGATCATAGCTACAGCAACCTTCACGAACGCCCCGCGTACTGAAGCTAGGTCCTCTACAGAGGGCGAGACGTCACATGGATCGGACTCTGAGGACAGTGTGGCCCTGTTCCCCTCAGCCACACCGCAACTGATCATGGACTTATTTGGTTGACGTGCCCACGCAAGTATACAATGTGTTTTTGCTCCTAAGCTGTAACTAGATTACACTGCTATTAATTTACATTTGCTCTTTTGCTGCAGAAAAGTAATGAATGGGCTCGGGTACCGTTGTAGCTCTAGAGTACTAGATCAAAGTGCTACACAAATGCATGCGAAGTGCAGCGCCGCCCCCCGTATGGCGAAGGCCCTTGGTTTGCTATTTTTGTTCTGTTCACTTCAATGTTATGTTGTGGTCTGGTGTGGTACCGGAACCAGACCGTGTATTGGAAATGTTGGGGGGTGGGTTGGTCACTTTCGTAATGTAACTGCAGGTTTATTCGATCTATCGCGAATCATGTTAGCACCCTTGTGGATTTACAGATTGCAACAATGCATGTGTTGGATAACTATACAGTAATTACTTGGAATGTGAGAGGCATGGGTACCACCCACAAAAGACATAGGATACACGCACATCTACTACGCTGCAAAGCGCAGATAGCTTATTTACAGGAATCGCATATGGTGGACAGTGAAGTGGTAAAACTTAGAAAGAAATGGAGAGGACAAGTTTTCTCCACCTCTTACTCAGGATACGCTAGGGGTTCCACGATCTGGGTGAGACATGGGGTACCATTTGTAGCGCATGACCAGAAAATCGACTAATGGGGCAGATATGTATTTGTGAGGGGGATACTGGACGGACAATTGGTGGTGTTGGGATCCATTTATGCCCCTAATTTCGATCATGACAAATACTGGGACATGATTAGTGGAGCGCTAGCAGGGTGGGATACATGCCCCTGGATAATTGGGGGGGATTGTAATACGGTGATGGATGTGGCCTTAGATAGATCACATCCACCATTACGTGGTGCGGAGGTGTTCAAACAAACTGAGGCGCTGGTACGATGGGTGACGGGGTGGAGACTGTGTGATGTCTGGAGGATGCGACACCCCGAACACCGGAAATACTCATTCTATTCGGCAGTACGTGCCTTGCATACTAGAATAGATAGGATTCTCTGCTCTGAGGGTATAGCAATGCAGGTACTCCACTCTACATACTTACCCAAGACCTTCTCCGTTCACAACCCACAGGAGATCAGTATCACATTGGGCAGGGTACCCTCCCCGGTCCCCACATGGCGCTTATGGCCACAGTTATTGGAAGAATAAGTGTTTCGTACAGATCTGTTGCACACACTAGACTGCTACTTTACAGAGAATGGAAAACCGGTGACCAATAGATTGATTGAGTGGGACGCGTTCAAGGCGGTAATACGAGGCAAGGCGATTAGCGCGACGGTCGGTGCACGACAAGAACTCCATAGGTCCCTGGTGGACACTGAAACGAAAATGGGCAGATTAGAGCACATGGCGGCGACTGACGACACTCACACAGGTGCATTCCAGGAAGTGAGGATTAAACATGCTGAGCTGTTGGAATCCCTTAGAGTCATAGATTACCAGAAATATACCCGAAGAACACATGTAGAAGTGGATAAAGCAGGCACTTTACTAGCTAGATTGCCCTGGGATACCCCTCCCACACTAGTGATTAATGAAATCAGGAAGGAAGATGACACGAGAGCCTGCACACAGGGAGAAATTAATGAGGCATTTAAGACATACTATGCTTCCTTATATAGCGCACCCGACGGAGTACCCAACGAGCAGGCGGATGCTTTCCTGTCCACCCTGACATTTCCAACGTTGATGCCTTCGGCCCAAAAAGACCTAGCAGGGCCCATAACCTCACAAGAAATCAGAACTGCTATGAAGGAACTCCCTCGTAATAAGACTCCTGGTATGGATGGCCTCCCCATCGAATTTTACGCTACATATGCGGAATCGCTAGTGCCCAAATTAACGGACTTGTATAAGGCGATCTGGTAGGAGGGTTCCCTAGCTCTCAATACCGCACAGGCACTGGTTATATTATTGCCTAAGCCCGGCAGAGACCATACGGAAATGGCCAATTACCGCTCGCTGTCGCTGCTACCTACTGAGTACAAAATACTAAGCAAAGTGCTGGCCAATAGATTACAGCCATTCCTGACGCACTTGGTCCACGTGGATCAGACAGGGTTCCTGCCGGCACGTAGCACTTATCTAAGCATTAGGAAACTGCACCATCTGATGTCGGTAGCGCCGAAGGAGTTCCCCCACGCGGGCTGTCTCTCTTTAGACCGTAGGCAGGCGTGCGACTCGATCCACTGGGAATATATGTTTTGAGCGCTACCTCGCTTCGGGATACCAGAGGGGTTCATGACCTGGCTGCGACTGCTATACAAAGCTCCGACAGCGCGAACAAGGACGGGTAGGCACATTTCGGGCGAATACATGATACACAGAGGGACACGTCAGGGCTGTCCGTTATCGCCCCTGATTTTTATTCTGGCACTTGAACCCCTGGCTATAGCAATGAGACAGCCCTTCCCAGAAATACCGATAGGACGCACCACCCACCTCTTTTCGGCATATGCAGATGATATTATTATCTATCTGCGCGATCTCCGCCAGCCCTTAACCCCAATTTGTGATTTGTATAGGCGATTCGAGACCCTATCCGGCCTCGCCTTAAACATTACAAAATCGCCCGCCTTTTTCTTTACGGATCGTGCTGAGATCACGGAAGTGGAGTTCGGGGATACCTCACTACAGGTAACACCCACTACGTTTAAATATTTGGGTATTCAAGTTTATAGAACACATGCTGATATGTTGGAAGGTAACCTTGATAGAACAGTACGGTCTCTACGTTCCAGCGTTGTCTTCTGGACCTCACTGCCCTTATCCATCATGGGGAGAGTTGCAATAGCGAAAATGGTAGTCTTACTGCGTCTGCTCTATTATTTCTCAAATTTGCCCCTAATGGTGCCGCTATCCACTTTTAAAACACTGAACACGCTGCTTGTAGATCCTATTTGGGGTATGGGACATAGACGCATTAGTCTGAAAAGGTTTCAAGTGGGCACTAGACTAGGAGGGCTGGGAGTCCCAGACTTCCGGCCGTATTACTACGCCTGCCAGTTGCAGTGGTTATCATACTGGACGGCGGGACGGAACCTCCATGAAATAGGGTACACTGCTACGGACATTGACAATGGTGCCCTACATACTCTATTACTGCCGGGTCATAGAACACCGAGAGACCTGCCTCCGCTGTTAGACGCTGCAGTTGCATGTTAGAAAGCAGCGTTAAGGTATGCCAATGCAACCTCCACGTATGCGGGCAATATACCATTGCTGGGCATCCCACTCACCGCTGGTACCCTCACTAAATGCAGGATAACACCCTGGGCGGAGGCCAGCACAACCACTGTGGTGGACCTTTTTAGCCACGAGCTCCTACTGGATCATGACACCTTTGTAAACGAGACGGTGCTCCACAACACTTATTTTTAACACACGCTGCACTGATACAATACATTAAAAAACACTGGGCACCACTGAGTTGGTAAAGATGGTACACTATATGGGGGGAGGGAGACATTTGGTACGCTGGATATATCATGGGATCAGCACGCACACTAGGATGCCCCTAGATACCCTGAGAGCAATCTGGGTGGGGGAGATAGGAAGGGAATTGACGGACAAGGAATGGGCAGTGATACTGGAACACCCCAGGAAGGTATCCCGGAACTCGAGATTTAAGTTCATTCAAACTATGGTACTACACCAAGCCTATCTGACTCCAGGAAGACTGGACAAAATGTTCCCCCAGACGCAGCACTCCTGCCCTAGATGCAACGCAGAAGGGGTGGGCCTACTACACATGTTATGGGCATGCCCCAAACTGCTAGGTTGTTGGGGTATGATTAGGGAGGTTACAGGAGTGGCAGCTCACCACGTGATACAGGCTACAGTGGAGGAATGCTTGCTAGGGCTACACAAACACAGGTCCAAACACAAGGTGCAATATCGATTCATAGACCTGGCAATGCTACTAGCTCTCAGGAATATCACTATGCGATGGAAGTCTGGTAAACCTCCGGGGGTGCATAGCTGGCAATCAGAAATATTAAAGTGGGGTAGTGCAGAGGGCGCAGCGCTGCGCAGGGAGGAGGCACGAGGACTACGTAAGACGCCAATAGCAATGGAGTGGGAGGCTATGTTGGAGGAGTTAAAATCTGCGGAGGTTGACATGTCAGTTTAAAGGATGCAATGTATGCGTAGCCAGTACTTCTGATTGCCTAGGCCTTGTTATCTACTGGACTGTAAAGATGCGTTATGCCTTAACAAAATGACCGGGACATTGATAGGGTGCACATGTTTTGGTACTGTTGCTGCATCAGAAATGTGACCAAAAGTTCCTAGGGAAGGGGGGGGGTGTTGTGAGGGGTGTTTTAAGATTATATGTTCTGAGCAAAGGATATGTATTCTGATTTTTTTTCACTATACAAATGGAAAATGTAAATGATGATTGTAAATGTAACACACCATAAAACATAAGCAAACACTTTGCATGACTGTATATGGAAGATGAAAATTAATAAAAATATGTTTCAAAAACACAATCCCGTGGACCACTGCCTCCTCTTAAACAAACTTTTTTACATTCACATTGTACCAAGGGATCCTTTCCAATTTGCAAATGAGTTGCCCCTTCATGTTTGTAGTCGATAAATTATTGATATTTTGAGACAAATTCAGTTGCAAAACCTTAATACATACCATTCCGATTCGGGATTTGGAAGGGATGCAACTTTCAAATACCTGTTAAATGTCCTGTCTGCAATAGCCAAGAAGAGACTCCCATTCACATTTTCTTCTTTTGTCCAGGATATGATGTACCCTGGAGGTACTGGCTTTTACCAATGTGCAGGAACCTGGGGTACAGACAGTCACAGGAGGCCTTTAGAGTCTTGAGAACCGACACTCACCCCAATTGTTTTTGCTGTGTCCTGTTTACTTAACTCCATGTGGCACAGGCGCCGCAAGTTTAACCCCCCCCTGCACATGATAATTATTCCTTTTACCATTTCCTACTGCCTTGATCTTACCAACAAATGAAATCAATGTTTAATTCGCTTTTGAAAAATGTAATATTTTTTTAACTGTTACGAAATGTGTCCAACTCACTGTAAATGGCTATATCCAGTAATGTCCATTGATGTTTTTATTGCCTAAATCTAGTGATGTATGTATTTTATGTTTTTGCTTTTATGATCTATAAGACCGAAATAAAGCTTAGAAATGGTAATGGAAATACCTAATCAGTATTTGGTTGCTAACCAAAATTGTAGTTTGGTAACATGTTACTGAATTGCAGTTGGGGTTTCATAAATGCCAAAATGCCTTTTTGCAGTTGCAATGGGCTGATTCTGTAAATTGGTCCATATGCACATGTAAAATGCTTAATTTATCTGGTCCTTGGAGGTATATAAAACGCATCAACACAAGTAAACAGGGTAACCATGTTTTAGGTTTCCCCATTTTCTGCCATACATAATAATTAGAAGTTGTTTTTTTATAGAAGGCCACAGTCAAATGTAAATTAATTATACTTTATATTTTACACTGAAGCATTATTAATTGATGTGATATATGTGATTTTATAATCTGTCCGACGAATCAATTCAAAGAGCACAACATTGTTGTCTTCGAAACATAGAAATTTTCCTTTTTCTTCTTCCTTGTCACCAGTCAACAAATATCATAAATGTAAAGAGGTATTCATTTGCATACATTGCTTCAAACAGCTTACCTCTGCGCCTGAATTAAATTAAAAAAGTTTGCAACTTAAGAATTGACAGAGTCGCGGTAATTCCTCGTATCAACACGTGTCCTTAAGAACAAACTCCTTGGCCCAAAGAAGCCTCTGCACCTGGTGTTTCTTTAGTGCTTAGGTATGCTCGTCAAAATTTAAATACATAATTACTAGCTGTGACTTTGTGTTTGTACGTGTATGTGGGGGAATTTATAGAGTGTAAACCTAGCTATAAAGCAACAGAGTGCTGTGCAGAGTAGGAGTTGGAAAAACTCTTCTGGCTAGCCCACACTTTCTTGAACACAAGCTGTATCATCAACAGAGCTAGCACAGCCTCAACCCCATACACTGGCTTTCTCGTGATATGTCTCAACTAACCCAGATCAGGCAAGCTCCATCATTCAAGCACATAAGCAAAGAATTGAAGACCCATTTATTTATGGAACACATCATCGCTGTGTATCTCTCCAGATGATTGGCTCCCCAACTCTGCCTCCCTTCATCCCTGGGATGAAGGGAGGCAGAGTTGGGGAGCCAATCATCTGGAGCACGCGAGGTTTAATTGAGTTAAGCCAATTGGTTGAGGTGCTGCACAATCGTTGCACTTAGTCACGGTGCGTGGACAATAACTTGGAAAGATTCGGCCAGGGGAATCCTTGTACCGAAGAATGTACGCACTATTTAATTGGAACTGGTCTCGTTCCTTCATAAGTTTATACCAATTTCTTCATCCAAATAAATCCAAATTCAAAATTATATGATTTCAAGGTTTTATTCCATTGACATATATTCTTCTCAATATTGCATTATTAGCATTGATTCAAATACCTTTAAAGTAACCGATAATCATTTCATCTGTGACAAAACCCAATGCATTTTGAGTACTATCTAATGGACTCTTCTTCAGGGGTCTAGAAAAGTAAAACAGAAATCAATGCTAATAATGCAATATTGAGAAGAATATATATCAAAGGGGCAATGCCTTGGTGCTTCTATGGACACACCACACCGAAAAACAAAGTTGTCCCTGTCAGTAAAACGGAGCAGAATATGTGAAGAATAACCAGCAAATAATGTTACCCCAGGCTATGGAAGAGATAAACATCTGCCCGTGCTGTAGGAACAGCGAGTAAACCACAAGCTGCTCAACTTGGTGTAGAAAAATAGATTGCTTAAGCCACAGGCTATTCCTGTTCACTCATCATAGTAGGGACTAAGAAGCCGTTTTTACACCCGTCTGTTGGGAGGAAAGGAACAACAGAGCCTGGACTTGCTTGACAGATGTACATGTAAAAGTGACGGCTTAACATGTCGCAGACCCCCAAACACATATCAAATAAAGGAGCATTCTGAACGGCGTGCTGTTGATTGTTGTGGGTGCACCTTAAGGTTTCTTTGTTCTTTAAAACTTCATTAAAGTCATTGGGCAGTTGAGACTGTCCACGAGTGAGACTGTGAAACCAAGAGTACACCCATCACTGTTAGGTGTTCTGAAGAAACTGTAGGAAACAGAAGGCCTTATGCTTGCCCTAAACAGTCTACAGGTGAGAGGAAGAAGTGGGGTATCAGGGTTGGTTACTAAACAAAAACGGCGAGCCTTTGTCGCAGTGCATGAGATTGCAATCAATGCTGATGTGTTTTCAAGAACATGCACACCAGCCCAAAAATGTCTCCAAATCTATTGAATTTTGACATGTCCGAAAAATACAAATCTGACTTTCAGTGATAAAGTTGGCTCCATCCACAGGCGGATCTTCTTTGAATCAACACCAGCTCCTGTACCAACCCCCAGCCTCCAGCATGTCCATCCTTGGACGCAAAAGCGACTTGAGGTCTAACACCATTAGTACTGAGGGTGGCCCTTCTAAACTCCTCTTAGCACCCGCTATTAAACAACAATGAAGATTGCACAAAGTGTCATCAATGAGACACCAAGCGTTCACGCAAAATGGGCTTCAAAGAAGCCACTCTGCACAGTGTGATCAATGGAGTACCTAGTGTGCAACAATATAATCATCAGGTGAATCATTGATTGACAAGGTGTCTAGCATGCAAACATAGTGCTTCCATGCTATCTAGTGTGCACACAGTATGAATGAGTAGGGAACTAGTGTGTATACAGTATTATGATTGAGATACGCAACATGCACACCATATGAAAAGTTGTGCGTCCCCTGTATATACGGTATGAACAATTAGGTATCCAACATGCACCTAACATTGCTGAAGAGATGTGTTGTATAGATACAGCACAATTTATAAAAGGTGAACACACAATAAATCAGTCAGGTATTTAGTATGCACACAACATAATTGAAGAATTGTCAAGTATGTACTCAGTGTGATTGGTGCACTCATCTCACACACACACATACATGCACGGTCAGGTGACTGGCACCCTCTTCCTTACTGGACGTTCAGAGGCCCCAGCATGGCAGGAAAGGACTAAATATTGTTGAAGTAGTTTTGCATGGTCCTGTTGCCTGCTGTGAGTAAAATAATTGAATCTTCAATGTGGGGCCAACGGAGGCTATCTGCCCACCAGGCCGCCACCCCTTCTACCACGGTGATCTGGTGACCGTCGGTCGGGCCGTCACGGCCGTCACACCACCCCCACCACCACCACACTCCAAATTGAAAACAGTCAGCGTTGGTTTTTATGGCAAGGCAATGATCATGGCATATTGGCATCGCTAGTAGCAGCTACTTACTAGTACAGTACAGAGTACTATTAAGTAAGTTTAGTGCTTAACTTACCGTTACCTGTGGTGAGCCGCGGCCGGCAGGGACTGACTCGGGACACACTCACACTGGTTTCACGGCGCACGCACGTCGCACGGCCCTTCTTTAATAACTGATTAGGCCTGCCTGGTGCTGCATAATACTAGCAAAAAACACAGTTGATGGACAGAATATAGAACAATGTCATACATTCACCCCAGTACAAGGATCTGGGCCTAAATCCATCGTTTTTTTGCACTCCACACCACCCTGGGTTAGACACTGGCTATATGCAAATCAGCTCTGACCCTGTGCCTCATGGGTACAGTCCAGTCCGAACTACCAAGCCATGTCTTTCCCAGACCGGAATCAAGCATCCAAGGACCGGTTTCTGGCTATCAGCCTTCATCAGCCTGGATAGCTTGACTCCAGTGGTGTGGAGAGCCTGAGACTCACGTCTGAGCATCCCCAGCACACTCGGGGTGAAAATTGCAAAAAACACAGTTGATGGACAGAATGTAGAACAATGTCATACATGCACCCCAGTACAAGGATCTGGGCCTAAATCCATCGTTTTTTTGCACTCAACACCACCCTGGGTTAGACACTGGCTATATGCAAATCAGCTCTGACCCTGTGCCTCATGGGTACAGTCCAGTCCGAACTACCAAGCCATGTCTTTCCCAGACCGGAATCAAGCATTCAAGGACTGGTTTCTGGCTATCAGCCTTCATCAGCCTGGATAGCTTGACTCCAGTGGTGTGGAGAGCCTGGGACTCACGCCTGAGCATCCCCAGCACACTCGGGGTGAAAATTGCAAAAAACACAGTTGATGGACAGAACGTAGACCAATGTCATACATTCACCCCAGTACAAGGATCTGGGCCTAAATCCCGGTGTGGATGTCAGCGTGAAGCGTCATCGTCAGGGATACCAAGGCAATGATGTGAAGTGAGGCGGTGCGGAGTGTAGTGCCCACAGGTCGCGTGCAAGCAGCGGCTCGGTGGCGGCATCAGGAGGCATCATCGGTGAGACCAGGGTTTTGGTGCGGCGGTGCCCTCTGTGGTGCCTTCAGAACACGGAGTCGGCAGTGGCGTTGTAGATGGCGTTGGGTTGCTTTTTCCCTCTGTTGCAGCACAAAACACACAGTCCCCAGTGCTGAGGGCAGAAGAACTTGAAGTCTTTGCTGTTCCTGAGACTTCTTGAACAGGTGGCAAGCCCTACCTCAAGCCCTTGGAGAAACTCACAAAAAGGAAATTGCAGAAAGTTCAAGTCCAATTATTTCACTGACCGAGACAGAAGCAACCACTGTAGGCCAACACAGCAAAGCACTCATGTAAATTAAAACATATTTATATGCACACACAAGCATAAATAAAGGACACCGAGCTCCATATCTTCTAGATGTCTGGGCTCATTTTTAGGTCTCGCTGTCAAGCGAAAGACCTATTGCTCCCAGCTTGCCGGGAATGTGAGACGGGGGATGTGCACGCGCAAGCCCTCGGTGATTTCACCTCGTGGGCGCGCACGCCCAGCCCGGCGCCGTGCACATCCCCTGTCCCACATTCAGGGCAAGTCAGCCTTTTGCAATTGCACGCACACAGAGAGAGACACACACACTCACACACACACACACACACACACTCACGCATGCGCACACACACATACACACAGGCACACACACGCAGCCAGCCTCCCCTTGAACACTCACACAGACACGCACACATACACACACACGCACGCACACACACACACGCACACCCCTCCCTCTACAACTAAGCCCCACTCACCTCATCGGCGGCCTCAATCGCCACTCCTGACTTCTGCAGCCACAGTGCGACAGCCGTGACGCTCCCGAACTTCCAGTTTCGGGATGTGCACGCTCGCAGCTTGTCTCTTTTGCTGCCATGCTTCGCCTCTCTGAAACGAGGAAGTGATGTCAGGTCTTGTATTCAACAGCAGCAGCCCCAACTTTCTATCCGCCCAAGGCGCTATCCGGCTCTGTTCAAGGCTTGTCTCGCCCAGAAAATGTCTTGGCTGGTGTAGCTGTACTTATTAACTTGTCCTGTACGTGCCGATGAAACCTCTCTAGGGGAGCTCAGAAGCGAGTAGAAGTTGTTCGCAAGTTCTTGTCTGTTGCTGGTTGCCTAACCTGTTTTCCCCCTCAGGCTTGCTGGCTGGTTAAGCTGTCTATGCCGTAACACCGACTGGCTTAATATCTCCCCACTATGATGTGGAGTGGGTTTCTATGTGACTTTTCTGACAATTGAACGATTGTGGTTGTTTTGCTTTCGTCAGGTACAGCTCCTTCCTTTCACCTGTCCTGCCAAGCCACGACGTCAGAGCTGTGCTTTGACCTTTCGGTATTGAGCGTTTGGATTGGTTGCGGAAGGCTGGTCCAAGTGTGGAAGCCAATGGCTTGTTTTTTAAGGCATGGAAGATATTTGACTTTTTTGCCCAGGATCACAGGATGTTGAGTCGCCCTGGTTCCCCAGTTCCACACTCTGGCAGTTAGGACACATCTTCACGTGCAATCCAGCATTGCATGACAATAAGTGAGTAGAGCTAGTATTAATTTAACCCCCTTATTTTAGGATCAGCTGATCTTATAGCAGCGAGCAGTGGCGGCATGACATAAACCTGATTTGATCCTAGAGATTGCTAGCGTGTTGTATTCTGAAATAGCTTGTTTTAAATAGCATAGTGTGACTACCCGCGCAATTACAAATTTGCTGTAAATATGACACTGTTATGAAATACTGCCGATCAACAACAGTTAGATGCAGGAACGAGATTCGTGCTGGCAGGTCCGGTTATCGAGGTTTGCGCCCATTGTATGCCTTTGTCTGTATGCAGGGCCCTGAAAACGGCAGTAGAGGCTTAGATGTTGCATATATTGTGAGTACAAGAGTGCATGTATGGTGCACATGGTTCGAGAACAGAGTGGCTGATTATTATCGTACTGCAGCAGAATTGACATAACCTTAATTGCCCTTCAAGCCTTTAATAGAATTAATTGGAAAAAGCTTGTGAGGTCGCGAACACAAACAGCAAGCGACTCTTGGCTTGTTACAGACTCCCTACTACGGGCAGTGCTGGCAATGGCCCAGAACAATAAGTGTTCAATTTGCACCCAAAAAGATGAGCTGCTAACATGACTAGAGGGAGATAAAGTATTGATTACTTCCTGGTATCCAAACACTTCTCTTCTCCGTTAAACTCTTTATTCTCCACCAGATACTATAAATCTGTAGACCTGACTTTATACAACTCATCTGACAGCAGAGGGGTTAATGCTGAATAAAGTTTATCTGCTGGGTTGACATGTTCACATTTAGGAGAAAATGTCCAGATGGTCCCAACTGATATAACTTTGTTCCTCCTGCTTGCAAAGTGCCATTAATTCTAAAATATGTTACCAACTGTCAACATTAGGCCTTCAGTTTAGCTCTGCAAACCTGTTTTTTGTGAAGTAGGAAGAAAACTTTGTTTGAAATTGTTTGTGGTTTTTATATTCGTATGGGGAGAAGGTGGCAATGAGAAAGATCGTTACCAGCTTACAGTAAGTTAAGTTACTTGAGGGCAACGTTTTCAAAACAATAAACAAATGACTGTACTGCACTGTGCTTTTCTGTTCTGTGAAGGTCATAGAATCATAAGAGGATTAAGAGGACATTATAGGAAGTGCAATACTTGTATACCTAGTCTCACTAATGCATGGTTGGGAGCTACAAGATCCCCCGAGGAAGTCTGTGAATACTTTCACAACCCATCGTCACGAAGCTCTATGCAGGTACATTACCTCTACAGAGCATTTTCTGTCAGTGTCTCTGAAGGGTCCCACAGGAAAGGCTGTTACTGAACTTACATATAGTTATCCTGCTTAAGGCTGTGGCGAATAACTTATTGTTGCCTGTAACAATTGACCCACACCTTGTGGTTTGGTCAAATGAGCCCTGTATATTCTTGCTTTTCAGAGCCATTTTCAGTTGTCTTTCTTATCCTACAATGTGTTATTCTAACTCCAGGAGAGCTATATGACAAGTTGGAAGCAGTTCCAGTGACGCTTACGTTTTAAATGGAATGAATGAAGTGGGGCTGGATAGGGATTGTGCTTCTGATGTTTTATAAATCTGGCTAGTCTGAATTTTAGTCACTTAACTTATACTGGGGACCCCCTTTAAAAAACGGCAAAGGAGAGTAGTAGATTAAAATACCTGTAGACATTGGAAGTCCAAGTTATAGAGGAGTAATGCCTTCCTTTGCTGAGGAATGAACAGAGCTTAAACCGTAGTATTGTGATGTTACTTCCTCTAAAGAGCACTGTTCATGATAGATACAGTGTCTGCTGCTTATGTTGTCTATAAAGTACGCCACTTTTGCTGCTAACTTCATGTCCTGATTTTTAAGTAGAAAAAGTTGGCTAAAGTAGGTAAGAACAAAGTGGGCTGATTAGTTACTGCAAAGTTTTTACCCTCAAGCACCGGCAATGTGCACTGGCATGCACCACACACACAACCACACCCACAGACACACACAATCAATCAATCAATCAAACCATTTGTATAGCGCGCTACTCACCCGGGAGGGTCTCAAGGCGCTTGGGGGAGGGGCTATGCTACTGCTCGAACAGCCAGGTCTTGAGTTGTTTTCTGAAGGTGAGATGGTCCTTGGTCAGCCGAAGGTGGATGGGGAGGGAGTTCCACGTCTTGGCAGCCATGTAAGAGAAGGATCTTCCTCCGGCGGTTGCTCTTCGGATGTGTGGTACGGCTGCGAGGGCGAGGCTGGTGGACCGTAGCTGGCGGGTGGGCGTGAGAAGGCCAGGCGGTCGTTGAGGTACTTGGGGCCCAGGTCGTGGAGAGATTTGTGTGCGTGGGTGAGGAGCCGGAACATGATCCTCTTGTCGACGGGGAGCCAGTGCAGGTTCCTCAGGTGGCTGGAGATGTGGCTGTGTCGGGGGACATCCAGGATGAGTTGGGCGGAGGCGTTCTGGATGCGCTGGAGTCTTTTCTGTAGCTTGGCTGTGGTTCCGGCGTAGAGGGCGTTTCCGTAGTCCAGCCGGCTGGTGAAGAGTGCCTGGGTGACAGTCTTCCTGGTCTCGGTCGGGATCCAGCGGAAGATCTTGCGAAGCATACGCAGGGTGTTGAAGCACGATGAGGAGATGGCGTTGACGTGTCTGGTCATCGAGAGGGAGGAGTCCAGGATGAAGCCCAGGTTGCGTGCGTGGTCGGTTGGCTTGGGTGCGGTGCCCAGGGCTGGGGGCCACCAGGAGTCATCCCAGGCGGAGGGCGAGGATCCCAGGATGAGGACTTCCGTCTTGTCCGTGTTCAGTTTCAGGCGGCTGTTCTTCATCCACTCGGCGACGTCTTGCATCCCTTCGTGTAGGCAGGTTCTGGCGGTGTCGGGGTCTCTAGTGAGGGAGAGGATCAGCTGGGTGTCATCGGCGTAAGAGATGATGTTGAGGTTGTGCTGGCGTGCGATGGCTGCAAGAGGTCTCATGTAGACGTTGAAGAGGGTGGGGCTGAGTGAAGATCCTTGCGGGACGCCGCAGATGACTTCGGTGGCATCGGAGCGAAACGGGGGGAGGCGGACTCTTTGTGTTCTTCCAGCGAGGAACGAGATGGTCCACTCCAGTGCCTTCTCTTGGATACCGATGTTGTTGAGGCACTGGACTAGGGTGCGGTGGCAGACAGTGTCGAACGCAGCGTAGAGGTCCAGGAGGATGAGGGCCACTGTTTCTCCTTTGTCGAGCAGGGTCCGGATGTCGTCGGTGGCTGCGATGAGGGCGGTCTCGGTGCTGTGGTTGGCTCTGAATCCGGACTGCGAGGGATCGAGGGATCCGTTCGTCTCGAGGAAGGTGGTCAGCTGTCTGTTGACGATCTTCTCGATGACTTTAGCAGGAAAAGGGAGGAGCGAGATGGGGCGGAAGTTCTTGAGGTCGGTGGGGTCCGCTGTAGGTTTCTTCAGGAGGGCGCTGAGCTCGGCGTGCCTTCAGCTCTACGGGAAGGTGGCGGTGTTGAATGAGGTGTTGATGATGTTCCGGAGTTGGGGTGCGATGGTGGAGTCGGCCTTGTTGAAGACGTGGTGTGGCAGGGGTCGGTCGGTGATCCGGAGTGGATGGTGTTCATCGTGCGGGCTGTGTCTTCGGTGATCACCGTGGTCCAGGGGCAGAGGGTGGCGGTGGGGGGCGTTGGTTCGACGGTTGGGTGCGTGGGTGGTGCGCCGAAGCTGTTGTGGATGTCGGCGATCTTGCGGTGGAAGAAGGAGGCGAGGGAGTCGCAGTGGTCTTGTGAAGGAGTGATGTCGTTGCTGCCGGTGCTGGGGTTGGAGAACTCCTTGACGATGGTGAAGAGCTCTTTGCCGTCGTGGGCGTTGTTGTCCAGTCGTTCCTTCAGGGATTTCTTCTTGGTGGTGCGGATGAGTTGGTGGTGCTTGCAGGTCGCGTGTTTGAAGGCGGTCATGTTGTCGGTGGTCCGGTCGAGGCGCCAGACTTTCTCGAGGGTGCGGCAGGCCTTCTTGGAGTCCTTGAGTTCGTCGGTGAACCAGGATGCCTTCTTGCTTCTGGGTCTGCTGGGCGGGTTCTTTAGTGGCGCGAGGTCGTCGGCGCAGGCGGTCAGCCACTGTGTGAAGTTGCGGGCTGCTTCGTTGGGGTCCGTTGTGTAGGCGGGTGGGCTCTGGTTGAGGGAGGTGGTGAGCTGGTCCGCGGTGATCTTGCTCCAGTTCCTGTGAGGTACCTGTTGCGGGTGGTGGTGGGTCGTGGATCTTTTGAAGCTGAAGTGGACGCAGCTGTGGTCGGTCCAGTGGAGTCCGGTGGTGTGGCTGAAGGTGATGTCCTTGCTGGAAGAGAAGACGGGATCAAGCGTGTGGCCGGCGTAGTGGGTTGGGGTGTTGACCAGTTGCTTGAGTCCGAGGTTGGCGAGGTTTTCCAGCAGGGCCGTGGTGTTGCACGCACACACACACATACACACACACAACAACCACACACACACAACCACACACAACCACCCACACACGCAATCACTACACAACCACAAACACAACCATTCACACAACCACACACCCACAAACAACCACCCACACACAACTACCCACACACACCCACCCACACACAACCACCCACACACAACCACCCACACATAACCACACACACACAACCACACACACAACCACACAGTCAGTGCACACTTTCACCAGGCACCGACACCATTCGTCGTCAGTGCACGCTTTCACAGGGCACAAACACCACCAGCGGTCAGTTCAAGCTTTCACCGGGCACAAACACCACCAGCCATCAGTGCGCGCTTTCACCGGGCACAAACACCACCAGCCATCAGTGCACACTTCCACCAGGCACAAACCACTAGACATCACTGCACGCTTTCACCAGGCGCACACACACCACCAGCCGTCAGTGCATGCTTTCTCCAGACACTCACACACACCAGCAGCCATCAGTGCATGCTTTCACCAGGCACACACACCACCAGCCATCAGTGCACGCTTCCACCAGGCACACACACCACCAGCCGGTAGTACACACTTCCACCAGGCACACATGCCATGAGTGCATAATTTCTACAGGCACACACACCACAAGCCATCAGTGCACACATCAATTGTTAACGCATCCACAATTAACTATTGTAGCAATCGCAGTATGGCGCACTTTACTTTTAAACATATTCATCTAAGGCGCAGCATGCCACCATTGCTACAAAAATAAATTCACATGTTTTTGGCCTACAATTTATAGACTTTTGTTGCAATTGGTGTTGAAATATTTAGCAATGCCAATAGCTCAAACTTAATTAATGCGAGACCTATTGCATTGCAAATGCTTGTTTATGAAGCAATCACAAAGGAATTGGGCATCCATTCTCATCCCCATCCATAATGATAGTGACCCTGTCTCTGCTCAGTGCGGTACTATAGATTCTTCACCAGCCTCCGATCTTAAACGCATGGCATCTAGAACAGAATTCCTGCTGAAAGCCCCAAAAGAAGAGCTACTTATTTTGCATATATTTTACCTTCTTTTATTAAACAATATCAGTCACATAGACCCCCAGCTTAAAGGTCAACCTCATTGACATTGTACTTTTCAAATAAATGTTTGTGCTATTGAATAAACAGGGGGATGGATGTGGCATATCGGCTAGGGCGGTCGACCTCGAAGCTGGGGAACCGGGTGCGAGTACCGGCAACCACGCTCAGCATCCTGTGATTCTGGGCAAATCACTTACAGCCTGATTCATCAAGCCGAATTGCGCTCGCAAAGGGCCAGATACTGAGAATCTGGCCCTTTGCGAGCGCAATTTTTGCATTTGGGATTCATCATCTCAAATGCAAAAATCGGTAATTGCTAATTCGCTAAATTGCGAGGAATTACATTTAAGGAATCTCTATTTGAGATTCCTTAAATGCAATTCAGCAACCATTTTTAAATTGCTAATTCGCAATTTCGGGCCGCTATTTACCGCGAGGTCAAACCTCGTGGTAAATAGCGAAAACTTAGAAAAATGCTTTTAAAAGCATTTTTCTAAGTTGCATGTTGCACACACACATGTCCTTTGGACATGTGTGTGCGCAACACCACTGTAAATTACATTTCAGGGGTGCTACAGGGTGTCCTTTGGACACCCCTAGCACCCTTGAAATCGCATCCTTATTTGCGAATAGCAAATTGCTCATCGCAAATAAGGAATACTCCCCATTCATTCCTATGGGCCTTTAGGCCCATAGGAATGAATGGGGAGTATTCCTTATTTGCGATGAGCAATTTGCTAATCGCAAATAAGGAATGTGTAGGAATCGCAATTTATTTAGCGATTCCTACATGAATACCGTTTTGCGAGTCTGTAATAGCGATTCCTTATGAATCGCTATTCAAGACTCGCAAAACACGCCGATGATGAATCAGGCTGTTTATCTCCCCGTGCCTAAGAAAATGAGTGTGTCCGTCTGTAACACAAATGGTGCTCATGTAAAGCCCTCTGATACCTGCGGGTCGAGTTTGCTATATAAAAACTCAACAACAACAAAAAATATATATGTTTTAAATATAAAGCCTTGGTTTGACTTTTAAGCTATTTACCTGTACTGTTAATAGGATTGTTGTTGCCTGTACACTAACATCTCATAGATTATTTAGCTAGGCTAAACTGCTGACCTTCAGTCGACCTTTGGTTTGCCTCTGCGCGGTTCTCGGATTAGATTGTTTGTGGAGGGATCTGCGGAGCACGCGGGTGGAGGGTACGGTATTGGTTTTGGAGGGGGGGGGGCACTGACATGTAAAGTCTTTTTTGGAGGATGGGGGGATTCCATTGAGATCTGCGCATTTTGCTTGTTTGAAGGATGGCGATGTGTCCGAGGCGACAACCTTCAAATGAGGGTGATTTACACCATTCGAATAGTTAAATCCGACTGCGAGGCTGCAAAGCGTCTCTATTACTGAACCAGTTCACTCGCGGGAAGAACAGAATGTACCGTACTCCGCCTACCTATTGGTCAATTTTATCGGTCACGAATTATTTACAGAGGGTTGACTTTGGACTGCACATTTTGTTTAGTTAAAGATGCAGTGTTTGCAAGGTGCACTCCAATGAGATCGGAAAGAGAGCGTGCTATGCGCTTAGCACGAAAACTTGATTCAGTAGTGCGTAAATTACTTGTGCTGGGGTGGGGCCAATGTACACATCACCTACCTAAGCTTCTGGTTATCCCAAAATCTTCACCTACAAGTTCTCCAACGGCATTGGAAGAGATAGTTGCCTCTACAATATCACCCTATTTGGTTTCCCAGACCTATTGAGAGGCGTATAACAATTTTGCAAATTAGATGCTGAAAGGGAACAGCAGGACAGTAAGATCACAATGTGAGGAATGTGTGAGTCTCTCGCCTGGGCAGAAACACAGACCCTCGATGTGTAAGGAGGGTCTCAGAGTCCCTCATAAGGTACAAGCTAACGGGCTAGACTGATTAAAGCTATTCTGAAAGTGAGTCTAGCATCCTGATTTACTCATGCAAGCTAACTGAACTAGAAATGTGTTCTGTTAGTCATGGAATGCTGGAGGGTAACCTGGTGTAATGCTTGATCTCTATGGTACAGAACGCACATTGACATGTGGATCACACAGGAGTTCAGTGCTGACCTATGACATGTTCTCGAAGGTACCAGAAGATATTAGAATGCTGGAATCTATGCGTGTGGATGTGAACCATTGTTTGATGGATGGTGAATGTTGATTTGGATGAAACCCCTCAGGTAACTTTTGTATTGATTGGTTTATATGCATAAAGTAATCGCTGCTGCTGATCAGGGCCGGACTGAGAAACCAAACCGGCCCTGGCAAAGTGCTCAGCGGCCTCCCCCTCGCCCCCACGGGGGGTTGGGGGTACTGCCGAGCTCTTTGCCAGGGCCGGGTTTCGGCCGATTTTGTTACAGAGCCGATTTTGCAGCCCAAAACCGGCCCTAACCCATGCGGCGCACTGGGGGATTGCCCGCCGCCCGATACGACCAGTCCGGGCCTGCTGCTGATAAACTCATTTAAACTATGGGACTCATTACGATGTTGGTGGACCCATCACTAATGAGCCGTCGGTGTCGGACCCACCGACATCTGCCCCTGCGGTCTACCGGCCTCATTACGATGTGGCAGGCGGAGGCATCGGGCGAAGGGACCTTCCACAGCACTTCCGACTGGCTCATGGAGCCCGCCAGCGCATCAGAGGGACAGTAATCCCTACAATAAGGGAGGTACCTGCTCAGGCACTGCTGTAGGGGTTACCATGTCCCTTTCTGCCTGCCCTTTCATGGCTGTTCACCCGCCATGAAAAGATAAGTGGAAAGTGACTTTGGGGGCTCCTAGCAGGGCCCCATTCTCACCTGGCCTTCTGCTATGAGGCTTGGGGGGCACAAACCATCCCTACACCGTGTTTCAGGCACCGCATGGTATGAAGGTGGTCGCATTGTAATCAGGGCAGCAGGACTGCTGACTTCTAGTCGGGCGGTCCTGCTTCCGCTATGGTGCCGGTCGGACGATAGTTGACTGGCATCGCAATCAAGCCCTATATTATTACTAACACTTGTGACTAAATCTAAGAATCTTGCTATCTAATTGTTTAGTGTTCCCTGATTTACCAACTACAGTAGAGGTTAAATGTTTGCCTTTAAAGGGCTTGTTAGTCTGTTACTGTTGACTGTTGAACTATGTTTCTTTAAAAACCTTAACCTACACTTATTTACAAGCAGCGTGCACCAACTCAGAGGCTGCAGTGATACGGTGAAGGCAGCCGTGGGACAGAATGAAATAATATTACCTACTGAATGTGTCTCTTTATTGCCTGCAAAAGCGTCAAATAAATTATGAAAGAAATCCATGGACTTTTGTCAAAAATAATTTGTAAATCATGCCTTCCGTAGAATAATGTTGTCCCAGTATGATCAAGGGTCTATCAGTGTCTTTAGAGAATAAGATAGTTCTACTCCAAAACGAATGTTGTGTCAGTGTGAGTTCCATACTGTGGCGTCTTCCTAATTATGTGAGTGGTGAGTTCCAAACTTTAAGGTGTAAAAACCCGTACCCATAGGTGTGCCACTGGGGGCCAGGACTTGAGACAACCTGAAACAGCTGCTAAGAACCTACACTAGTGAGATTGTTCTTAATGCCCAATAAAGTAAACTGTGATTTTATTTGCCTGTGGTGTGTGGCTGCTGGTAGGTAAAACTACTGGAGCCTCAGGTTCATGGCATGAAGGGTGCATGTTATCATGCCCCTACTAACTGTTGATTCCTCCTAGCAGCCATTGCGACCCTCGTTGGAGCCTTCAGAACCGCATCATAATGTGCCGGTTGGATTTCTTTCCGACCGCCTAATTTTGATGGAGGCTGTGGGAAAGGAATCCGACCGGTCATTCTGGCTTGGTTCCAACAGGCTCAGAGAGCCCATCCGCCAGTCGCCATGCGTCAAGTAATCCCAAGGGCGGGCCTTTCCGCCCTTGAGATACCGAAGACGGTTTCCAACATGGTTTCCATGCCAGACTGTCCAACATGGAAACCAGGCCGGAAAGCTTCTTTGGGGCCCCCAAGCAGGGCTCCCTGGGGTGCATGGCCTCTGGTTTGTGTTGATATCACCAAATGGGTGTCGGTACTATTACCTAAGCTCTGTCGGGTGGAAGTGACTCCGCCTAAAGTGCATAGCCCGAGTGTCCAGTTCTGAGGTGAAAAGACAGGGACCTGATAGCCAAGTTTCTATAAGCCTACATCACCTTAAATGGCACGCCAAAACACTGGATTTGTGCTGGCTCCCGTGTACCTGCAGCTGTTTTTCTGTGCAGCAGCCTTGACACTATCTTCTGGCCTGAGTACATTTTGATGGAGGGGCCTCGGCTAATGCACCTTAAGGAGACCACATTGCTGTGATCTGGTGCTCCAGCCAATGCAAACGTATGAATCCACTTACCATAATTGGAACATCTATTGAGGGTTCAAGTATAGTGTCTGAAGCCTTGAAAAGTCCTCCTGGTCATAAGGCCATCCAACATCACCACTGAAAAGAATAGATTATTATTATTATTATTAAAGCAGCTTATAGAGCACACGGCTTCCTCCGACGGAGGTGTCCCGGCGCAGCAGAGGGAACAGCTTGATCATGTATATAGATGGATATTAAGGCAGGTCAAATAACCATGTTTTCACTGCATTCCTGAACAGACGTTTAGACTTGGCCTTCCGAAGATGTTCTGGCATAGAGTTCCAGAGCAAGGCTGTTCTGACCGTAAAAGCCCGACCACTAATCCTAGCCTTCCGGAAGCGCGGAGTCACCAGAAGCTCCTGATGGTTAGATCGCAAGAGCCTCGTTTGATGGTATTTCCGAAGTTTTTGCTTGAGGTATTGTGGAGCAAATCCTTTGATTGTTCTGTATGCCACAGTCAGCGCCTTAAACTCTATTCGCCTTTACAACCGGTAGCCAGTGTAGGCTCCTGAGATGTGGTGATATATGGTGATGTAGTGGCACATTACTAAGTAATCTTGCAGTCGCATTTTGTATGGTCTGCAGTTTCCTAATTAAGTAGTCTGACAAACGCAAGTACAAGCTATTTGCATAGTCTAGCTGTGAGATGACTAATGCGTGGACCACTGATTTCCTGCGTTCCATCGGCAGAAAATGTAAGAATTTTCTCAAAGCCTTTAACTTCCAGAAACATGTGGAGGAAACCTGGCTTATTTGAGATTTGCTAGCTAGGTCGGAGTCAAACCTAAATCCCAGATTCCTAGCCGATGCGACAGGAGAAGGTGGAGGATTTAGCTCTGAGGGCCACCAAAGATCAGGCTTGGGAGGAGAAGATTGATTTTAAAAAAAGGACCTCAGTTTTATCTGCATTCAGCTTCATGCAGCTATCTGTCATCCAAGTCGCCACCGCCAGCAAACATCTCTTAAAATTTGTGGAGGCCACCTCTGAGTATTCCCTAAAAGAGAACACCAGCTGGGTGTCATCAGCATATGAGATGACCTTCACCCCTAGTTGTTCAATGATTGGGGCTAGCGGAGCTAAATAGACATAAAAAAAGAGTCGGGCTCAACGCTGAGCCCTGTGGGACTCCACAAACCAAGGGGTTGGGTGAGGAGACGTGTGGTCGTAAGAATACTTTTTGGGATCGTCCCTCCAAAAAGGATCCAAACCAGCTCAGGACTGTCCCCCCCATTCCCAGGTGAGCCAGTCTTTCTAAGAGGATCTGGTGTGCCACTGTGTCGAATGCTGCGGACAAGTCCAGCAACACCAACATTGCACAGCTACCCTGATCCACCGTTTCTCTTATGGACTCTGCCACTTCCAGCAAGACCGTCTCAGTGCTGTATCCTGCCCTCAAACCCGACTGAGAGTCATGCAGAAGATTGTGAGACTCCAAGAATTCGGCCAATTGTTTTTGAACTTCGTTCTTGAGTATCTTGGCCGGTGCCGAGAAGAGTGAGATGGGTCTAAAGTTCTTTAGAACAGCCGGGTCTGCATCTTCTTTCTTCAGGATTGGTTGTACAAAAGCTGTTTTCCACCTTATAGGATACATTCCTTTTTCCAAAGAGGAGTTCCAGATACAATTAAGGGAGGGGGTTGGGGGGGGATTCAACCAAGTAGCAAGAAGTTTATAAAAGCTAGGTGGACAGGGATCAGCCGGTGAGCCAGACTTAAGTTTATGAAGTTCCAACATTGAAGCTTCAAGGCTAAAAGGTCGAAATTCCGACCATCTCTCCTCTTCCTGACTTATAGAGAGTGGTTTGACTGGGAACTTTGCAAGGCCTGTCTGAGGAAAAGATGAATAAATCTCGTGAATTTTATCCTGAAAAAAATAGCAAGATCTTCACATAGGCTAGCTGAAGACGCAAATGTGCTCTTTAACACTGTGGCTTCAGAAATCCCTGCACAATCTTAAAAACTTCTCTTGCAGAGTTGTCTGAAGTTTTTATTTGATCTGCAAAAAAGGCCTTCAAAGTGTTACGTTTTAGAGAGTGGTATCTTTTTAATGCCTTACTATATCTGTCCTTGGCCTCTAGTAATATTATTTCTGCCATAAACGCTCAAGTTGCTTACATAAGCTTTTTTCCTGGCGTAGTTCTGACGAAAACCATGGAGCTGATGGTTTCTTTCTAGTCAATTTCAAAGTATTGATGGGGGCTACTTTATCGAGGGCTGAAATAATCCAGTCATCAAAGACATATACGTCTTGATTGGGATCTCCTGACAGAACCTGTAGTGTAGTTCCTATTTTCCCAATAGGCTCTGCGCATTGGAATAATATCTTCAATAGTATAGACGTAGGACTGTGGTTAACTAGGTCTTCTACTGACGATATTAGACTTAAAGTTATGTGTGCCAGCTAGCTCAGAGTTCACTAGAAACTTTCTCGAATAGGCAAGGACGAGTTTAACCTCCCTGGATAGACAAGAAGGGATTTAGTTTCTGACAACCATAGAACATGACAACTTTGCTCCCCCTAATCAAGATTATATCTCTAGAGTCGTGTGAAAACAAAAGACAACTTATTTTACTCAGTCAGTACGTGCATTCCTAGTTTCACCAGATATGTAGAGAAAAGGAAGAGACGGGCGTGTTCAATAAAAAGGTGTTATTTATTGATCAGTCTCTTTTCTCGTACAAGAGAAATGAATCGCTATTATTGCAATACTTATAGTTAAGTACAGTGCATACAGTAAAAGCAGAATTATAAAATAACACTGTAAAAGCATTGATATGGTTGCTTAGCCATATGATACTTTAAAATGGATAAAATAGATACATACATATATACATTGACTAATCGTACTCAACTGGTGCTTCTAACTACGCCTACCCCAGTGTACCTAACCTAAGCCTAATACGTGGGCGGGAGTAGATAAGTAGCAGTTTAAGTTAAGTTTGCTTTGCCAAGGGTCTGACTCAAGAATTCTCTGTAAGGGGTTATTCAGTTCAGTACCTGGGATTTAGAAGGCTGGAGGGCTGGTATCTCTATCTCAGGACTTGATATCCCAGCTGCCTGCGAGGGCGGCTGGAAACGCCGGAGCTGGATTTCTCGGCAAGAGAAAAGGCAGCGTCTCTCTCAGCGCATCAAAAGGGAGGGGCAGCGTCCGTGGGCTTTCTGCATCAGCTGGGCTCCTCGGCAAGTCGCGCTGCTCCAATCTCGTCACCACCGTGTGTTTGCTTAGGGCAATGTCGGTATTATTTATACCTGAAAGGTGCCGAGATTGACGTAAGGATGGACATAAATACGTCAATAAGGATGTCATAAGAACTGGTCGTTCTTACATTCTTTACTGGAGTTCTTGGCTAAATCAAAACAATAGCTGCGGGGGATTTCCCAGGTTGCTGGAGGTTTGATTTGTTTTGAGAACTCGGTATGCTTTCTAGGGGGGCTGGAGGGATAGTGCTTGCCTAATGTGATAGCATGCGCTATGACCTAATCAGAAAACGGGTTTCTGTGCCGTTGTGTGGCCACTAGTGATTTATTAACCGGACAAGGGTCAGAAACAGGAATATCGATACAGTTCCCATAGTAAATACATTACACCCACTCCACAGAATCTATGTCCATATTTACTAACCTAAGCATAGTAAACATAACTTAATAGTGTAAGTGTACACGAAACCACCCCAAAATACATTAATTTGTACCTAAAAAATGGTTTTGCGCAATACATGAAAATGAGTATAGCTACTGTATGCATTTAAGCAGTGTAATCATTCAAAGAGGATGCACATTATTATATCAGCATGAATGATTTGCGAAAATAACACATGAAATGGCTCTTAATACAGAAGAAAAATTGCGAGACCACATCATCACATATAATTCTACTTGTAAACAACCTAGAGGTCGAGGTAACGTTTTCTAGAGTCACCTAAAAATAGAAGTTTTCTGTTCTCTAAGAATAGTTTTACTTTAAGCAGAAGATAAGTGCCCAAAAAAATGTAAATATTTTGGTTTTGGAAAAAAAAGTTCTACTTTTCTTGCAAAAAACTGGAAAAAATTCTTAGTGGCTTTGTTATTAAAGTTTGAAGGCCAAATTCAGAGTTCAGGGAACGCTGTGTGCACGTTGCTTAAAGTCATTCCTTTTGTTCTGGTGAAAACATCATATCATTAAGATGTTAAAAAAAACAGTCAACAGCTTCTGGTGAGAGTTCGACTAGGTTGGAAAATGACGCTACCATGCAGTCATGAGCATGATTGCTTTCAGTGATGGTTTAATCAGCATAGCTGACAGAAGGTCGTACCTGATCGATGCTGTTTTCATCTTGTACTTCACTACCCTTCAATCGTAGTGGTGAAGTCTCCACGAATGCCGTCATCAGGATAGGTAGCCGCTGGGGACAGCACAATGCATGAGCCTTAACTGGACTCAACAAAGTCTCTGCATCCAATGGCACTTCTGATTGTAGTGTGAGACAGGTGTCCAACACGCATTCTTCGCCGCACAGCATGCACCTTAATACAGGCATAACACAATTCTGCCACAAGGGTCTGAATGAAAGAAACCAGGTCATATTTAAATCTCGTAGCCGTGCTAATCCAAGGACTTTAGTTATGCGGTCCCGGTAGCGGATAGCTAGGATCGTTTCTTCCATTGTTGCTGGAGTCATGTCTGTGACACGGTTTGCCATAGCGAAGCAAAAGTAGCAAAAATAGGACGCCTGCTACTAGTCCCAACAGGAGAGGAAGTCCGCCAAAGATGGAATGGACGAAGTTAGGAAAAATACCCAGGATGGCTTTGAATGGGGTCAAAGCTCCTGAAAAAACTGTCTTAAATACACTTGTGATACCACTTGTATCAGAAATATTTAAGATTTCGTTTAGCATTTCTGCGAAGTGTAGGGGGCTATTTGTTGATAACAGTGAATGAATCTCTGCCGTTGTCCTTGCAACTTGGAGATCATACGTTTCTTTTGATGACGTCAACTTGGTTGGCGTCTGTAGGAGCACAGTCTTCATTCTGCTTAAAGTATCAATTCGAATAGAAGAGATTTTCAAACTGGGCCATAACCTTGCCTCCCTGTCTGGAGCATCATTCGGGAACAATACTCTTCCACAGCACATGACCCTGGTAGTCACGCTTACGAGATAAGGTTTTCCTGGCAGCAGGCTGCAACATCTGTGATCTACAATTAGAATGTAACTCCCGTTCGAAAGTCTTCTAAAGAATGGTTCTATTTGTGTTGCAGGTGTGCCTAACTGGTGACATGAAAGGTTATTTGAAGTCCCTTCACAGGCCCCATGCAAACCTATACCCTGACACAGAAGTATACCACTTAGTGATTTTGCACAATTATTGCCACTAAGAAATACATTCTGTCCTTTATTACTGACACATGTGTGTGTATAGGGTAAGTCCCAAGTTGACTTAATGTATCCTTTACCCAACCTTTCATACTGGCCTGCCTGTATATATTTTTGGCAGTATTGAAACTGGAAAGTCGTTATCGGAATATTTAGTATCCCATGTATTATCCATTCAATGACAGGTCGTTCTGACATTGTCAATGGTAATCTCTCAAGTTTTTCAATGCTCAGAATTGCATAGTCAGCACCCTTCTGTGCCAAACTGATTTGTTTATCAGTAAGGTTAAAGATATTAAATAGTGACGTTGTGTTGATTAAACGCCAAGGCACATAGCCTGAACGCAGATTTTGTAACGTCCAGCCAAGCTGTACAATAGAACGTAATTGAGACTGACCGTGTTGTAACATCAGTAAGTCTTGCTCTATTATATCGATTGCTGAAGACACAATACTGTCCAGTGAATATATTCTGGAAGACAGAGTCATTAACCCATTGTCCACAACAGAAAGTGATTTTTCCAAATTAACACGGTCAATTTCCCGTATTTTTTCTGCTGTCTCAATTTGAGTTTTTTCCAAAATTCGTTATAAGCTGCATATATAGAGGCCGCTATGAAACATTTTTGACGCTGTTTGCGTGGTCCCATAATGAAATCACGCAAGTCAGCAACTTCTTTAAGTAAAGTTAGGTGTTGCTTAATTTCTGCCAGTGTGGATTTATGTAGCCATTGAAGGCAGAGTTTTCCCACACTGTAAGTAGTTACAATCCCTGGATGTTGTCTCTGGGAGTATCTAGGGTCTGGCCTGGTCAATGTGAACCCCTGTATTTTGTTCAGGAATCTGTCTTGACAGTTATTTGTGTCTGTGGGCCAGATCAACCATTGTTTCCAATCAGGATGTGTTCTGTTTTGGTTTAAAATATGGGTTACGTCTATCTCAACATCCGTAGTGCTATTACTGTTAGGTGTTGGTTTTGGAATAGACGGTTTATTTAAGTCTTTGATTTTGGCTAGGCCAAGACAGGTAGTCTGTTGAAGCGTGTCATTCAAAAATATAATTTGTTCTGGGATCATGCAGGCTCTAAATAATGATTCTACACCTTGCACTTGCCAATCTTTTGTCCCCCAGATCGTTTCCGTATCAATGTTATTGTTCCAGAACTCAAAACCAAATGTATTCATTTTTTCAAAAAATGAGTCCGAATATATCAATTTTGTGTTTGTAAGCATGGTTTTCACTCCTGTCTTATTTAACAATTTGAAATAGAATGTTTCTGCATTACTTGTGTTAAACCCTGAAAAGTATGAATATTTATCATAAAATGTTTTTGAACTGCCTTTTGGTGGAGTTGCACAATGTTCCCATTGGTTATAATTTAAAACATTTCTAGGTTGAGAAGATTTATGCAGATAATGGTTACCATAGTGGTTGTAGCAAAACATCTCATCATAATTAGATGAACCTTGCAAATAATCATGTTCTGTAAATTTAGCTGACATCACTAGATCAGACATCATATCATTAATACTTTCAAAGTCCCAATCATCAGCAAATGTGCTTGGTTTTACAAAGTCACTCAATGAAATCTTAAATTGGTGTGGATACTTCAGGATCTCAACCGGGACATATATTTCGTATTCAGTATTGTCCCATGCTACCCCGCCGGGTATAGGATTGGCTGTGAAGTTTACTGAAGAAAGTTCTCTTTTCTCGATGTGTGAAGACGTGTGTGGTTTAAGGACTAAGTTGATATTCTGGCTTGCTGTGTCCATTTTAGCATATTTTCCCTCAATGAAATGTCCCAAGCATAGTACCATGATGAGCCAAAGTATGAGGACAAATGCACCTAGTGCCACCCAAATTTCAATCCATGGAGAAATCAGATAGGTTTCTTTGAGTTGATGAAAAAGTTCCTTTGCTTTGTCTTTAAAAGTTTTTGTTGTTGGCTGTACTTCTGGTTCACTTGGATCCTCAGAAAAATCATCGAAGTTGATGAAGTAGCCGGATGCTGTTCTGTCAATTGTTCCAATTGCTTCTGTGTTTTCGTGTTTGCTTTAGGAATTTGTTTTGTTTCAACTGAATAGTCTGTGGTTACATCACTGTAGAATGGAATTTCTTAATGTAAAGCTTGGATTTGGGTTTTAAGAGGTTCAAGTTCCATTGCTTTGTTGCATAGTCCTTGTTGATTCACTGTAGATTTTTCAAATGTGATTAGTCTTTCAGTTTTAACCTCTGTGGATGTAGCAAACTTTGGTGTTCTGCTACTTCTTGGGAGTCCACTTGGCCTACTACTTGTTATCGGCCACATGATTGTGGTTTAACCAGGTCGATGGATACAACTCGGTTCTCCTTTTTACCAGCAAGGGGCGGTAGTATTACTGATCTTGTCCCGTTGACAGACAAGACAGGAACTGCTTTTCTGTAAGAAGGCCCAAATTCCTTCTTTACCGCGATCTTCTCTCTGACTAGATCCCCGATCTTTGGAATCCAGACAGGCCTTGCTGGGACAGGTGGTTTCTCTTCAGTGGTTGTTGGCTGTTGTTTCAATTTTATGTTGCTCAGGTCTTTTCTTGTTTCATTTAAGTCCTGCCAAATAGCCAAACGATCTTTGATATCAAAGCATTTTTCTTTAACCACTGAAGTCTGACTATCAAGGTCCTGGACCTTGATAGTCCTGGACTTGCTTCAGAACGGTCGCTCCCTCACGCTCCTCCTCATCTGCAGCTGAAACGCTCCGTGATAACGCATCCCTGGTATCGTTTCTTGTGATTAGTACAGCACTGTTTGTTTACCGAGCTCCATAGCATTATAGCGCTTTTTCACGCATAGCGCCGCTGTTAGTATTTGGCTGAAACGCTCCGAGATAACGCATCCCTGGTATCGTTTCTTGTGATTACTACAGCACTGTTTGTTTACCGAGCTCCATAGCATTATAGCGCTTCTTCACGCATAGCGCCGCTGTTAGTCTTTGGCATAATTAGCGCGACCTCGCTCAGGCTGTTGTGCTAATTTTTCTTGTGTCTGTGCATTTGTTTTGATTGTACTGCTCACTCAACGCATTTGTAATTGCTGCCCCTGTCTGCCTTTCCCTTTGACCCTCCATTTTGTTGTTGGTATCCCCTGGCCCGCCCCTCATCCACACTACCGCCTCCCTGCTGCCCCTCCCACCCACGTTTACCGGGCCTCCACTCCCCCGGCCAAACTGTGACCACCTGGACTTGCTTCAGAACGGTCGCTCCCTCACGCTCCTCCTCATCTGCAGCTGAAACGCTCCGTGATAACGCATCCCTGGTATCGTTTCTTGTGATTAGTACAGCACTGTTTGTTTACCGAGCTCCATAGCATTATAGCGCTTTTTCACGCATAGCGCCGCTGTTAGTATTTGGCTGAAACGCTCCGTGATAACGCATCCCTGGTATCGTTTCTTGTGATTACTACAGCACTGTTTGTTTACCGAGCTCCATAGCATTATAGCGCTTCTTCACGCATAGCACCGCTGTTAGTCTTTGGCATAATTAGCGCGACCTCGCTCAGGCTGTTGTGCTAATTTTTCTTGTGTCTGTGCATTTGTTTTGATTGTACTGCTCACTCGACGCATTTGTAATTGCTGCCCCTGTCTGCCTTTCCCTTTGACCCTCCATTTTGTTGTTGGTATCCCCTGGCCCGCCCCTCATCCACACTACCGCCTCCCTGCTGCCCCTCCCACGCTCCGCCCCCTCCACTCTTCATTTATGGCAGATGGTCCCACGCGCAGCGTCCACGCACTACGGCCACGCCGAAGGTGCGCCAAAGGTAAGCCCGTCTACGCCTGTCCGCGCCGAGACCGCGCCTTGCGCCAGACCCCCTGGTTCCCGCAATGCCCAGCACACTCGCATCACTTACGATGCCACCACCCTCCTAGCTCTTAACCCCGGCCGCTCTCCCAACTGCGCCCAAGCCGCTCCTGGACACACCCATGGACCCTTCTCTTGCAACTCCTGCAAGTTCGACGGCACCAAAACCAACTCCTCATCCAACAACACCAAACAGAGACCTGACACCATCCACCTAAAATGCATCCTGCTCAACACCCGCTCGGTCCACAGACACGCCATCGACCTCTGGAATCTACTAGACACCATCTCTCCGGACGTCGCCTTCCTAACAGAAACATGGATGAATGCCTCATCAGCTCCAGACATCACCATTGCCATCCCGGAAGGATACAAGATCATCCGTAAGGACCGCATCAAGCAAACAGGAGGAGGCATCGCTATCGTCCATAAGAACTCCATCCGCATCTCAACCAGCTCAGACGTCAACCTTGCCAGCGCCGAACACCTCCACTTCCAGATCCACACCGACCCCAAGACCACACTCAGAGGCACCCTCCTCTACCGGCCCCCAGGACCTCGTACACAATTCAGTGACGACATCATTGACTTTATCACCCCACACGCCCTCCCCTCCGAGGACTACATTCTATTGGGAGACCTCAATTTTCACCTGGAAAAGAGCAATGACAGCAGCGCCACCACCCTTTTGGACAATCTCGCCGACCTCGGACTCAAACAACTTGTCACTACCCCCACCCACATTGCAGGTCACACACTCGACCCTATCTTCACCTCCAGCAAACATGTCTCATTCAGTCACACCACAGCTCTTCATTGGACGGACCACAGCTGCGTTCACTTTATCTACAATAAGACCACAATCCACAACCATCCTCAACCCACCCTGCGAAGAAATTGGAACAAAATCACCATCGACCAGATCTCCTCATCGCTTCTTCTAAACCCCCCCGCCCACTCCTCTAACCCCGACCAAGCAGCCATTAACCTCACCCAATGGCTATCCAACAGCGCCGACACCCTAGCACCGTTGAAAAAACGTCAAATCAAACTAGGCAGCAAAAACGCCTCCTGGTTCAACGATGATCTTAAGAAATCGAAGAAACTCTGTCGCTCCCTCGAGAAGACCTGGAAAAAAGACCCAAACACCAGCACCAGGGACGCCTTCAAAAACGCCACCCGCATACACCACCAACTAATCCGGTCTGCCAAGAAAGCCGCTTTCAAAGACCGACTAGACAACAACGCCCACAACAGCAAGGAATTATTCAACATCGTCAAAGAATTTACCAACCCATCAGCCAACTCCAACGACATCACCCCCTCCCAAGCCCTCTGCGACTCCCTAGCTTCCTTCTTCCACAACAAAATCGCAGACATCCACAACAGCTTCGACAACCGACCCGGAGACCAACCCACCCAACCTTCTGCAGGACCTTCACCCCCCTTGAACACCCTTAACGACTGGAACCCAATCTCCACTGAGGACACCATCCGCCTGATGAACTCCATCCACTCAGGATCCCCAACTGACCCATGCCCTCACCACATCTTCAACAAAGCCGACTCCATCATAGCACCACACCTCCGAGATGTCATCAACTGCTCCCTCAACTCCGCCACCTTCCCGGAAAGCTGGAAACATGCAGAACTCAGCGCCCTTCTGAAAAAACCCACAGCTGACCCCACCGAACTCAAAAACTACCGCCCCATCTCGCTTCTTCCATTCCCGGCCAAAGTCATCGAGAAAGCTGTCAACAACCAGCTCGCCGCCTTCCTCGAAACCAACAAATCCCTCGACTCCTCACAGTCCGGATTCCGAGCCAAACACAGCACTGAGACCGCACTCATCGCTGCAACTGACGACATTCGAACTCTACTCGACAACGGAGACACAGCCGCCCTCATCCTCCTCGACCTCTCCGCTGCCTTCGACACAGTCTGTCATAGCACCCTTCTACAACGCCTCAGAAACGTCGGAATCCAACGAAAAGCACTGGAATGGATCACCTCGTTCCTCACCGGAAGAACCCAGAGAGTCCGCCTCCCACCATTCAAGTCAGAGGCCACTGGAGTCATCTGTGGCGTGCCACAAGGATCTTCTCTCAGCCCCACTCTCTTCAACGTATACATAAGCCCCCTTGCGTCCATCGCTCGCCAACACAACCTCAACATCATCTCCTACGCTGACGACACTCAACTGATCCTCTCACTCACCAAAGACCCTAACACCGCCAAAACCAACTTACATGAAGGAATGAAAGAAGTAGCCGAGTGGATGAAGCACAGCCGTCTGAAACTGAACTCAGACAAAACAGAAGTCCTCATCTTAGGCACCTCCCCCTCCGCCTGGGATGACTCTTGGTGGCCAGAGGCCCTTGGAAAAGCACCCACCCCGACAGACCACGCACGGAACCTGGGCGTCATCCTGGACTCCTCACTCTCGATGAACAGACAAGTCAACGCCGTTTCATCATCTTGCTTCAACATTCTTCGCATGCTCAAAAAAACATTTCGCTGGATCCCCACCGAAACTCGTAAAACGGTCACCCACGCACTGGTCACGAGCCGCCTGGACTACGGAAACACCCTATACGCCGGTACCACCGCAAAACTCCAGAAAAAACTCCAACGCATCCAGAACGCTTCAGCCAGACTCATACTAGACATCCCGCGTAAAGAACACATCTCTGGTCACCTGAAAAACCTCCACTGGCTCCCCGTAAATAAGAGGATTACTTTCCGCCTCCTAACCCACGCACACAAAGCACTTTACGAACTCAGACCCGAATGCCTCAACACACGACTGTCCTTCTACACCCCCTCCCGTCAGCTACGATCCTCCAACCAAGCCCTTGCCACTGTACCTCGCATCAACAAAACCACCATGGGTGGTAGATCCTTCTCCTACCTGGCAGCTAAAACTTGGAACTCTCTTCCCACTCACCTTCGCCTTACTCAGAACCACCTAGCATTCAGAAAGCAACTTAAAACTTGGATATTCGACAAGTAATTCTCCACCCTTCCTCAAGCGCCTTGAGACCCTATGGGTATGTAGCGCGCTATATAAATCACTTGACTTGACTTGACTTGGACTAACATTCTAGTCCCAAACAATAGTTCGTACGGACTGAGACCTCTCAGAGAATTTCTTGGCAGATTATTAAGACTACGTTGGACACTTATTAAATGTTTGACCCACCCAGCTCCCGAACCTAATACCTTTGCTGTTACAGATTGCTCTATGCCTTGGTTTTTTCTTTACACCATCCCGTTTCCCTCAGGAAGGAAGTGAGAAGAGTCCCGCAATGCAATGCTCATTTTGGCCAGGCACCCCCCATAAGCTCGAGAGCTAAAGGAAAGATATTGGTCAGAACGTAGCATGCTTCTAGCGTATATGCCATTATAGACTCGCAAATCTTTTATAACAGTTCAGATGTCAGCCGAGAGTTGGGGTCTACATTGTAAGTGAAAATAGTCTTTACATGTTAATGTGACGCATTATTCATATTGGGTTTTATTTTTTATTGTTTTGATCCAATCTGGAGCGAAACGCCATGGTAATATACCGTCTCGGTCGCCACTGCGATCTCTGTTACAGTCTGGGCAGTTTTTTACAAAAATGTGATGATGCAGGCTCATGCCTGGCCACCAGTACATTGATTGTAATTCTTCCAGAGAATCTTTAAGCTTAAGGTGTATAAGACCCTCACCCATATGTGCGTCTGCTATTAACAAGCTTCTCCTGTCCAAGTTTGGAATTACTCTATCCCCCACTCCAGGGATTCGAGCAAAAGGAACGGAGTTTGCATCGATTATGTATGTATAATTGAGTGGATAGTTGATCGGTAGCGCTGAGCAGTCACCTTTTGATGACGTTTTTACCACCGGCACTGTTTCACCGTCAATGTATTTTACTGAACGCTTTTTCCTAGCTACGGAAGCCGATTTAGTTGCTACCGCTGTGGCTGTCTCAGCCAATGAATTCCCTGCAACGTGAACGCCATCACGCTGATGACTCAGTGAGTGTATCACGTGAGTTTTTGGTAGTTCTTTCTGTAAAAGAACTACTTGTTCCCAAAGCGCTTTCTGCTTTATTGTGGCATCTGTGTCATCTTTGTAACCCTTTTGAATCCATTTCTGTAAATCGCTATTGTATGATTTGACGCAGTAATACGAATCGCACACTATAAGTGTCGGGAATTCGCGATCGGCATTATCTAGCGCCATTTTTAACGCTTTTATTTCAGTTTGTTGTTTTGAATTATTTTCCACTGAGTGTGTTTTCGTAAGTAGAGGTCTCATTTTACCTCTGCGCCACACGTCTTTTACAATCTCGCATTTGGCGTTGTATGCTTGCTCTCCCCAAACTGAGGGTTGAGCATGTCCGTCTGTATAGATTACACAGGCGTATTGTCGTAAGGGCAGAATGTCGATTGGCAGAGGGTATTTTCTCTCATATTCTAGATGTTTTAATTTTTTCATTTCTGGATCAAAATAGTATTTCACTTTGTCTGTAGCAATAGAATTTACCCATTGTATCCATTCTGGATTTAATGCCATAGTAGGTAAATTACATGGGCTTGTTAATGCCTCAAAAGCTGATTCTGCTGTTCTGACTGTAATACGTTTACCGTCAGCTTGGTATTTTTCTCTTGCTATAGCCGTTTGAACCGCATGAACAATGTTTTCCTTAATGCTGAACGTTTTTTCAGCTTCTGTGTACAAGTGTGATTTGTATGCAATTGGTACTGTTTCTCCCTCATTAGAGGTCAGGTATGTGAATCCGCATCTTCCTGGGATGACTCGAATCACAAGGTTGCTTGTGTTGTCGTGTGTTTGTAGTTTTGTTTTAACTAACATGTCTGTTTGTAAAGATCTCAAAATTTCTGTGTGTTTTTGAGTCCAGTTGATTCTTTTAAAATCTGGTTTTATTAGATCATAGAGGGGTTTGACCCTCTCTGCATAATTTATAATGTATGTTCTTCCGAAATTTAGAAAACCTAGAATTGATTGTAAGTTTTTTAGTGTTCTGGGTGCTTGGATTACAGCACATTTCTCTAGGAAATTGTCAGCCAGGCTTTTGCCTTCACTTGATAGTTCATATCCTAAAAACAGGACAGTTAGATGGGCAATTCTTGACTTTTTAAAGTTGAATTTGTAACCCTCTGCTGCTGAGGAAAATGATATTTTGCCTGACCAAAAATGTCCACTACATACACCCTATGTTACATTCATGTGCATGTCACCCATGCATATTTCTCGTAGTGGCCTGAATCACTAGGCCTCTGCAAACATGTCCTGCAAGTCAAGTCATCAAAGTCTCCCAAACTTTAAGCTAAAATGAAGGCCCATGTATTTTGCATTTTGCATTGTGCACTTTTAAATAAATATCGTACTGAGCCCTTTTTTTGTGGTTGGAGCCTGAAACCACTTTCTGAAATATTGTTTGCATGACTCCTGGCACATTGAAAACTGCAGTCACGTCAGCAAGAAGCCTGCCAAGACAGTGTTATGAATAACAGTTATCTGTTTTCAGTACAGAGTGGCATCCCTGCCCGGTGAGGAAAAGCAAACAGAACCCGTCCGCGACAGATAAGGCCTAACTCTCTGTCTCAGCCCCCATGCAATGAACGGAGGAATATATGCTTTTTCTTTATTTCTAGTGATGAACAACCTTTTGCTTCAGACAATACATCCCCTATCATATCAGATTGTACAAGATGTGCTTTTCGCCCTGACACAAGAGATGTCTCTGCTAGGCCGAAAGTCAGCTCTCCTCCCAGTTACACGTCAATTGCACGCCATGCTCAAGTTGCACAATTAGGGCAGAGTTCCAGCTGGTCATGCAAACTCCTCCCCTAAGGACCCACCCACCTATGACACCTACCTATCATCTACATATGACTCATCAAGTGTACACCCTCATGCACCCTCATTCACGCCCACATGCTCTTATCTCTTTCTTTCTTGCTCTGCCTGGAGCGCTCCTCCCTATGTACAAGGAGTAAAATGTATATATTCTGTTCATTGTTATTAAATGTTAGATTACTCTTCCTGAACCTCAGTGGTGATGGAACATATTCTCCCTTTGACTCGAGTTATTGGAATAAAGCCCATTTTAACTTGGACACCACGGATCCTGTCTCTCATTTGATGCATGATACTTTGTTAATGCCTAGAAATTCTGCCAGGGTAATATTTTATTTACCACACTGCGAACCCAAGTATTATGGTGTTCACTCTTTTCAAGTGAGTATCCAAGTCATCATCTGTTAGATAGATGTCATCGACATAAGATAATGCCTCATCATCATATATTTGTAGTAACTCTGTTACTCTCGCTGAGAATAATCCTGGGCTGTTCTTGAACCCCTGTGGTAAACGACAGAAATTTTTTGCGAGCCGTTTATTGAGAACGCGGTCAAACATCTGCTTTCTGGTGCTATATTTTGACAAAAGAATCCATTAGAGATGTCTAATGTTGTTTTGTATTTTTTGAGCACTATGTTATTCATTAGTGCTGCACTGTGTGAGTTTTGCACTGCAAACGTTTTGCAACATGAGTTCAAGTGTCTGTAGTCCAAAACAAGACGATATGAATCATCTGGTTTCGAGACAGGAAATAAAGGATTGTCCATTTGTGAGGTGCAAGTTTCAATCACCCCCTGGTATTCAAGTTGATCTAGGATCTCTTTTACCTGTTTTTTAGCTTCTTGCTTAATTGGGTACTGCCTTTGTGCAGTAGGTTGTGATTTTAACTGGATTTTGTGAGGAGGAGAGTCCTCATCCCATCCCACATGGTTTTTATATAATGCAGGAGCTTGGGCTACTGCCCACTTTCTTGCAAGTGTATATTTTTTATGTATTGGAATATGATTTGAGAAGGCTGTTGTGCTAATTTTTCTTGTGTCTGTGCATTTGTTTTGATTGTACTGCTCACTCAACGCATTTGTAATTGCTGCCCCTGTCTGCCTTTCCCTTTGACCCTCCATTTTGTTGTTGGTATCCCCTGGCCCGCCCCTCATCCACACTACCGCCTCCCTGCTGCCCCTCCCACCCACGTTTACCGGGCCTCCACTCCCCCGGCCAAACTGTGACCACCTGGACTTGCTTCAGAACGGTCGCTCCCTCACGCTCCTCCTCATCTGCAGCTGAAACGCTCCGTGATAACGCATCCCTGGTATCGTTTCTTGTGATTAGTACAGCACTGTTTGTTTACCGAGCTCCATAGCATTATAGCGCTTTTTCACGCATAGCGCCGCTGTTAGTATTTGGCTGAAACGCTCCGTGATAACGCATCCCTGGTATCGTTTCTTGTGATTACTACAGCACTGTTTGTTTACCGAGCTCCATAGCATTATAGCGCTTCTTCACGCATAGCACCGCTGTTAGTCTTTGGCATAATTAGCGCGACCTCGCTCAGGCTGTTGTGCTAATTTTTCTTGTGTCTGTGCATTTGTTTTGATTGTACTGCTCACTCGACGCATTTGTAATTGCTGCCCCGGTCTGCCTTTCCCTTTGACCCTCCATTTTGTTGTTGGTATCCCCTGGCCCGCCCCTCATCCACACTACCGCCTCCCTGCTGCCCCTCCCACGCTCCGCCCCCTCCACTCTTCATTTATGGCAGATGGTCCCACGCGCAGCGTCCACGCACTACGGCCACGCCGAAGGTGCGCCAAAGGTAAGCCCGTCTACGCCTGTCCGCGCCGAGACCGCGCCTTGCGCCAGACCCCCTGGTTCCCGCAATGCCCAGCACACTCGCATCACTTACGATGCCACCACCCTCCTAGCTCTTAACCCCGGCCGCTCTCCCAACTGCGCCCAAGCCGCTCCTGGACACACCCATGGACCCTTCTCTTGCAACTCCTGCAAGTTCGACGGCACCAAAACCAACTCCTCATCCAACAACACCAAACAGAGACCTGACACCATCCACCTAAAATGCATCCTGCTCAACACCCGCTCGGTCCACAGACACGCCATCGACCTCTGGAATCTACTAGACACCATCTCTCCGGACGTCGCCTTCCTAACAGAAACATGGATGAATGCCTCATCAGCTCCAGACATCACCATTGCCATCCCGGAAGGATACAAGATCATCCGTAAGGACCGCATCAAGCAAACAGGAGGAGGCATCGCTATCGTCCATAAGAACTCCATCCGCATCTCAACCAGCTCAGACGTCAACCTTGCCAGCGCCGAACACCTCCACTTCCAGATCCACACCGACCCCAAGACCACACTCAGAGGCACCCTCCTCTACCGGCCCCCAGGACCTCGTACACAATTCAGTGACGACATCATTGACTTTATCACCCCACACGCCCTCCCCTCCGAGGACTACATTCTATTGGGAGACCTCAATTTTCACCTGGAAAAGAGCAATGACAGCAGCGCCACCACCCTTTTGGACAATCTCGCCGACCTCGGACTCAAACAACTTGTCACTACCCCCACCCACATTGCAGGTCACACACTCGACCCTATCTTCACCTCCAGCAAACATGTCTCATTCAGTCACACCACAGCTCTTCATTGGACGGACCACAGCTGCGTTCACTTTATCTACAATAAGACCACAATCCACAACCATCCTCAACCCACCCTGCGAAGAAATTGGAACAAAATCACCATCGACCAGATCTCCTCATCGCTTCTTCTAAACCCCCCCCGCCCACTCCTCTAACCCCGACCAAGCAGCCATTAACCTCACCCAATGGCTATCCAACAGCGCCGACACCCTAGCACCGTTGAAAAAACGTCAAATCAAACTAGGCAGCAAAAACGCCTCCTGGTTCAACGATGATCTTAAGAAATCGAAGAAACTCTGTCGCTCCCTCGAGAAGACCTGGAAAAAAGACCCAAACACCAGCACCAGGGACGCCTTCAAAAACGCCACCCGCATACACCACCAACTAATCCGGTCTGCCAAGAAAGCCGCTTTCAAAGACCGACTAGACAACAACGCCCACAACAGCAAGGAATTATTCAACATCGTCAAAGAATTTACCAACCCATCAGCCAACTCCAACGACATCACCCCCTCCCAAGCCCTCTGCGACTCCCTAGCTTCCTTCTTCCACAACAAAATCGCAGACATCCACAACAGCTTCGACAACCGACCCGGAGACCAACCCACCCAACCTTCTGCAGGACCTTCACCCCCCTTGAACACCCTTAACGACTGGAACCCAATCTCCACTGAGGACACCATCCGCCTGATGAACTCCATCCACTCAGGATCCCCAACTGACCCATGCCCTCACCACATCTTCAACAAAGCCGACTCCATCATAGCACCACACCTCCGAGATGTCATCAACTGCTCCCTCAACTCCGCCACCTTCCCGGAAAGCTGGAAACATGCAGAACTCAGCGCCCTTCTGAAAAAACCCACAGCTGACCCCACCGAACTCAAAAACTACCGCCCCATCTTGCTTCTTCCATTCCCGGCCAAAGTCATCGAGAAAGCTGTCAACAACCAGCTCGCCGCCTTCCTCGAAACCAACAAATCCCTCGACTCCTCACAGTCCGGATTCCGAGCCAAACACAGCACTGAGACCGCACTCATCGCTGCAACTGACGACATTCGAACTCTACTCGACAACGGAGACACAGCCGCCCTCATCCTCCTCGACCTCTCCGCTGCCTTCGACACAGTCTGTCATAGCACCCTTCTACAACGCCTCAGAAACGTCGGAATCCAACGAAAAGCACTGGAATGGATCACCTCGTTCCTCACCGGAAGAACCCAGAGAGTCCGCCTCCCACCATTCAAGTCAGAGGCCACTGGAGTCATCTGTGGCGTGCCACAAGGATCTTCTCTCAGCCCCACTCTCTTCAACGTATACATAAGCCCCCTTGCGTCCATCGCTCGCCAACACAACCTCAACATCATCTCCTACGCTGACGACACTCAACTGATCCTCTCACTCACCAAAGACCCTAACACCGCCAAAACCAACTTACATGAAGGAATGAAAGAAGTAGCCGAGTGGATGAAGCACAGCCGTCTGAAACTGAACTCAGACAAAACAGAAGTCCTCATCTTAGGCACCTCCCCCTCCGCCTGGGATGACTCTTGGTGGCCAGAGGCCCTTGGAAAAGCACCCACCCCGACAGACCACGCACGGAACCTGGGCGTCATCCTGGACTCCTCACTCTCGATGAACAGACAAGTCAACGCCGTTTCATCATCTTGCTTCAACATTCTTCGCATGCTCAAAAAAACATTTCGCTGGATCCCCACCGAAACTCGTAAAACGGTCACCCACGCACTGGTCACGAGCCGCCTGGACTACGGAAACACCCTATACGCCGGTACCACCGCAAAACTCCAGAAAAAACTCCAACGCATCCAGAACGCTTCAGCCAGACTCATACTAGACATCCCGCGTAAAGAACACATCTCTGGTCACCTGAAAAACCTCCACTGGCTCCCCGTAAATAAGAGGATTACTTTCCGCCTCCTAACCCACGCACACAAAGCACTTTACGAACTCAGACCCGAATGCCTCAACACACGACTGTCCTTCTACACCCCCTCCCGTCAGCTACGATCCTCCAACCAAGCCCTTGCCACTGTACCTCGCATCAACAAAACCACCATGGGTGGTAGATCCTTCTCCTACCTGGCAGCTAAAACTTGGAACTCTCTTCCCACTCACCTTCGCCTTACTCAGAACCACCTAGCATTCAGAAAGCAACTTAAAACTTGGATATTCGACAAGTAATTCTCCACCCTTCCTCAAGCGCCTTGAGACCCTATGGGTATGTAGCGCGCTATATAAATCACTTGACTTGACTTGACTTGGACTAACATTCTAGTCCCAAACAATAGTTCGTACGGACTGAGACCTCTCAGAGAATTTCTTGGCAGATTATTAAGACTACGTTGGACACTTATTAAATGTTTGACCCACCCAGCTCCCGAACCTAATACCTTTGCTGTTACAGATTGCTCTATGCCTTGGTTTTTTCTTTACACCATCCCGTTTCCCTCAGGAAGGAAGTGAGAAGAGTCCCGCAATGCAATGCTCATTTTGGCCAGGCACCCCCCATAAGCTCGAGAGCTAAAGGAAAGATATTGGTCAGAACGTAGCATGCTTCTAGCGTATATGCCATTATAGACTCGCAAATCTTTTATAACAGTTCAGATGTCAGCCGAGAGTTGGGGTCTACATTGTAAGTGAAAATAGTCTTTACATGTTAATGTGACGCATTATTCATATTGGGTTTTATTTTTTATTGTTTTGATCCAATCTGGAGCGAAACGCCATGGTAATATACCGTCTCGGTCGCCACTGCGATCTCTGTTGCAGTCTGGGCAGTTTTTTACAAAAATGTGATGATGCAGGCTCATGCCTGGCCACCAGTACATTGATTGTAATTCTTCCAGAGAATCTTTAAGCTTAAGGTGTATAAGACCCTCACCCATATGTGCGTCTGCTATTAACAAGCTTCTCCTGTCCAAGTTTGGAATTACTCTATCCCCCACTCCAGGGATTCGAGCAAAAGGAACGGAGTTTGCATCGATTATGTATGTATAATTGAGTGGATAGTTGATCGGTAGCGCTGAGCAGTCGCCTTTTGATGACGTTTTTACCACCGGCACTGTTTCACCGTCAATGTATTTTACTGAACGCTTTTTCCTAGCTACGGAAGCCGATTTAGTTGCTACCGCTGTGGCTGTCTCAGCCAATGAATTCCCTGCAACGTGAACGCCATCACGCTGATGACTCAGTGAGTGTATCACGTGAGTTTTTGGTAGTTCTTTCTGTAAAAGAACTACTTGTTCCCAAAGCGCTTTCTGCTTTATTGTGGCATCTGTGTCATCTTTGTAACCCTTTTGAATCCATTTCTGTAAATCGCTATTGTATGATTTGACGCAGTAATACGAATCGCACACTATAAGTGTCGGGAATTCGCGATCGGCATTATCTAGCGCCATTTTTAACGCTTTTATTTCAGTTTGTTGTTTTGAATTATTTTCCACTGAGTGTGTTTTCGTAAGTAGAGGTCTCATTTTACCTCTGCGCCACACGTCTTTTACAATCTCGCATTTGGCGTTGTATGCTTGCTCTCCCCAAACTGAGGGTTGAGCATGTCCGTCTGTATAGATTACACAGGCGTATTGTCGTAAGGGCAGAATGTCGATTGGCAGAGGGTATTTTCTCTCATATTCTAGATGTTTTAATTTTTTCATTTCTGGATCAAAATAGTATTTCACTTTGTCTGTAGCAATAGAATTTACCCATTGTATCCATTCTGGATTTAATGCCATAGTAGGTAAATTACATGGGCTTGTTAATGCCTCAAAAGCTGATTCTGCTGTTCTGACTGTAATACGTTTACCGTCAGCTTGGTATTTTTCTCTTGCTATAGCCGTTTGAACCGCATGAACAATGTTTTCCTTAATGCTGAACGTTTTTTCAGCTTCTGTGTACAAGTGTGATTTGTATGCAATTGGTACTGTTTCTCCCTCATTAGAGGTCAGGTATGTGAATCCGCATCTTCCTGGGATGACTCGAATCACAAGGTTGCTTGTGTTGTCGTGTGTTTGTAGTTTTGTTTTAACTAACATGTCTGTTTGTAAAGATCTCAAAATTTCTGTGTGTTTTTGAGTCCAGTTGATTCTTTTAAAATCTGGTTTTATTAGATCATAGAGGGGTTTGACCCTCTCTGCATAATTTATAATGTATGTTCTTCCGAAATTTAGAAAACCTAGAATTGATTGTAAGTTTTTTAGTGTTCTGGGTGCTTGGATTACAGCACATTTCTCTAGGAAATTGTCAGCCAGGCTTTTGCCTTCACTTGATAGTTCATATCCTAAAAACAGGACAGTTAGATGGGCAATTCTTGACTTTTTAAAGTTGAATTTGTAACCCTCTGCTGCTGAGGAAAATGATATTTTGCCTGACCAAAAATGTCCACTACATACACCCTATGTTACATTCATGTGCATGTCACCCATGCATATTTCTCGTAGTGGCCTGAATCACTAGGCCTCTGCAAACATGTCCTGCAAGTCAAGTCATCAAAGTCTCCCAAACTTTAAGCTAAAATGAAGGCCCATGTATTTTGCATTTTGCATTGTGCACTTTTAAATAAATATCGTACTGAGCCCTTTTTTTGTGGTTGGAGCCTGAAACCACTTTCTGAAATATTGTTTGCATGACTCCTGGCACATTGAAAACTGCAGTCACGTCAGCAAGAAGCCTGCCAAGACAGTGTTATGAATAACAGTTATCTGTTTTCAGTACAGAGTGGCATCCCTGCCCGGTGAGGAAAAGCAAACAGAACCCGTCCGCGACAGATAAGGCCTAACTCTCTGTCTCAGCCCCCATGCAATGAACGGAGGAATATATGCTTTTTCTTTATTTCTAGTGATGAACAACCTTTTGCTTCAGACAATACATCCCCTATCATATCAGATTGTACAAGATGTGCTTTTCGCCCTGACACAAGAGATGTCTCTGCTAGGCCGAAAGTCAGCTCTCCTCCCAGTTACACGTCAATTGCACGCCATGCTCAAGTTGCACAATTAGGGCAGAGTTCCAGCTGGTCATGCAAACTCCTCCCCTAAGGACCCACCCACCTATGACACCTACCTATCATCTACATATGACTCATCAAGTGTACACCCTCATGCACCCTCATTCACGCCCACATGCTCTTATCTCTTTCTTTCTTGCTCTGCCTGGAGCGCTCCTCCCTATGTACAAGGAGTAAAATGTATATATTCTGTTCATTGTTATTAAATGTTAGATTACTCTTCCTGAACCTCAGTGGTGATGGAACATATTCTCCCTTTGACTCGAGTTATTGGAATAAAGCCCATTTTAACTTGGACACCACGGATCCTGTCTCTCATTTGATGCATGATACTTTGTTAATGCCTAGAAATTCTGCCAGGGTAATATTTTATTTACCACACTGCGAACCCAAGTATTATGGTGTTCACTCTTTTCAAGTGAGTATCCAAGTCATCATCTGTTAGATAGATGTCATCGACATAAGATAATGCCTCATCATCATATATTTGTAGTAACTCTGTTACTCTCGCTGAGAATAATCCTGGGCTGTTCTTGAACCCCTGTGGTAAACGACAGAAATTTTTTGCGAGCCGTTTATTGAGAACGCGGTCAAACATCTGCTTTCTGGTGCTATATTTTGACAAAAGAATCCATTAGAGATGTCTAATGTTGTTTTGTATTTTTTGAGCACTATGTTATTCATTAGTGCTGCACTGTGTGAGTTTTGCACTGCAAACGTTTTGCAACATGAGTTCAAGTGTCTGTAGTCCAAAACAAGACGATATGAATCATCTGGTTTCGAGACAGGAAATAAAGGATTGTTCATTTGTGAGGTGCAAGTTTCAATCACCCCCTGGTATTCAAGTTGATCTAGGATCTCTTTTACCTGTTTTTTAGCTTCTTGCTTAATTGGGTACTGCCTTTGTGCAGTAGGTTGTGATTTTAACTGGATTTTGTGAGGAGGAGAGTCCTCATCCCATCCCACATGGTTTTTATATAATGCAGGAGCTTGGGCTACTGCCCACTTTCTTGCAAGTGTATATTTTTTATGTATTGGAATATGATTTGAGAAGGCAGGCATAATTATTTCTTCGCGCCATGAGGGCACTCCCTGACAAACTCTGGTGGCCAGTCTTTTTCAGCTAGAAGGATGTCATAGCCCTTGGAGAGATTATCCCAAAATAGACCCCTTATTTTCCTAGTCTTATCCCCCTCTATACGCAATGTTATTTCATATATTTTATGAGGTTTGCTAACTCTGGTATCTGCAGTTTCCACCTGAATGTATTCATTCGTGTCCACTGTCTCCAGATGATTCATCAGGATCTTGCGAGCTATGCTCACTTCTGCTGCGCTGTCTAGCATTGTCTGAGCCCATTCTCCGTTTTTCAGCTGTGTCCTCAGTATTCTTGGCATGGTTGATTACTTTAATACTGGCTACCTTCTTCTTTGGAAATGGATTTTTTTTTTTGATGAGCAGGTTCCTTGTCTTTGGACTTGACGTGCTCTTCCCTGTGTTCTGATCGTCCTCTTCTTTCCGATTTCTGCGATTAAGTCTGAAAAGATCGAGAGGGATGTGTATCAATATCTTGATATCTATCAGGTTTCTTTATATTATCCCTATTTCTAAGGTTGTATTTTTTCCCAGAGGGCTCCCTTTGGGGAGACTTGTGTCCTTGGTCCGGAGATCTTTCTCTCCGCCGAGGAGACCTTCCTCTGGTTTGGAATCTTTTTTCCTTTGGAGTGGATTGTTTATTTCCATCCCAGCTCTTTTTTTGAGTGTTAGATTATTTTTAATAAATACCTTTTCAGGATTTTCTATTAGTTGGGGTTTCACCGGTATTCCACCCAAACTATCTCTTCCTAGTTCTTCATAGGATTTTTCTATGATTCTGGCAATTTCAAATGGTTGGTCTGCTATATCTGTCTCTTTCAACCTCTGGCAGATCGCCACATTTGCTGCTTCTCCCTTTATATTGGCTAGTAATATTGCCGAGACCTGCTTGAAGGGATATATGATGTTAGCACGCATACTTTTAGCACGCAGACCATTACCACGCAATTTTTACAACGCAGGACTCTTTACCACGAATACCTTTACAACGCAATACACTACAACGCATGTACTATTACAACGCATACCATTACAACGTAAGTATAGGTAAGTATATAATATGTTAAAATAATGTAATTATTAGTAAAATATAAATACCCCTGTACCCCAAAACCCAAACCCAACCCTGAAACCTAAAAATACCCCTGTACCCCAAAACCCAAACCCAGCCCTGAAACCTAAAAATACCCCTGTATCCCAAAACCCAAACCCAGCCCTGAAACCTAAAAATACCCCTGTACCCCAAAACCCAAACCCAACCCTGAAACCTAAAAATACCCCTGTACCCCAAAACCCAAACCCAACCCTGAAACCTAAAAATACCCCTGTACCCCAAAACCCAAACCCAGCCCTGAAACCTAAAAATACCCCTGTACCCCAAAACCTAAACCCAGCCCTGAAACCTAAAAATACCCTTGTACCCCAAAACCCAAACCCAACCCTGAAACCTAAAAATACCCCTGTACCCCAAAACCCAAACCCAACCCTGAAACCTAAAAATACCCCTGTACCCCAAGACCCAAACCCAGCCCTGAAACCTAAAAATACCCCTGTACCCCAAAACCCAAACCCAACCCTGAAACCTAAAAATACCCCTGTACCCCAAAACCCAAACCCAGCCCTGAAACCTAAAAATATCCCTGTACCCCAAAACCCAAACCCAACCCTGAAACCTAAAAATAACCCTGTACCCCAAAACCCAAACCCAGCCCTGAAACCTAAAAATACCCCTGTACCCCAAAACCCAAACCCAACCCTGAAACCTAAAAATACCCCTGTACCCCAAAACCCAAACCCAACCCTGAAACCTAAAAATACCCCTGTACCCCAAAACCCAAACCCAACCCTGAAACCTAAAAATACCCCTGTACCCCAAAACCCAAACCCAATACCCCTAATAAATGTTTAAAAAAAAAGATAAACTTACCTATACTTACGTTGTAATGGTATGCGTTGTAATAGTAGCTGCGTTGTAGTGTAATGCGTTGTAAATACATGCGTTGTAAATACCCTTGCGTTGTAATGGTTTCGTTGTAACAGTACTTCGTGGTAAAAGATGCGTGGTAACGGTTGTATACCGCTTGAAGTCTTTCAGTAATTTCATACCCAGAGTTAGCGCCGGTTCTGGACCGTATTCATCTTGAATTTGTTTTAGCACATCTGGTATTACTGACATGGATGGAACACCATGTGTTTTTGTGTAAACGGAAGCAAAGACTGTACCCCAAGTGTCACAGTCCTCCACATGTGGTGTGATTCCCATTGGGAGACAGATAGTCAGAATTCTGTGTTTCTCAACAGGGGTGGTATCTGGAAATACCGCCTCTATTTGAGTGATTTTTTGTGCTAACCAGAATGGAATTTGTTCCCGTTTTGCGGGTACTTTACCTAGACAGGACTGTATGTTCTGTGGTGTAATTTTATTTGTGTTTCCCTGATGAGAGGTCAGCTGTGGAATTTTAATAGCTGGTTGGACTGTTGAAGTCCGCATTACATATTGGACTAATTGTCTATGTATTTTAATTAGTTGTTTTAGCTGTGCTAAAAGGTCTGGTGCAGACATTTCTTCAATGTCTGGATGTGGTGTGTATCCGGCTAGGACCGGCTACGTTGCTCCTGGTCTACCTAGTGGACCGAGCCTGGTGATGTGATTATTATGTTTTAGGGCGCCATTAAACCAGAGCAGGTGCTCTTGGTATTTGAGTGATATCTCCACTTCCTCGAAAGGAGTGTACTCATTCGGAGGTTCCTCTATTTTGTAGTAGTGGAACTCCTTTGTTACAGCGTTTGCTGCTGGAAAGTTTATCCATGAGTAGAATACCTCTGTCTGCCGATATTCGTGTGCCTCAATTACGAATATTACTGTACCACCTCTCGGTGTCAGTCCATTTTCTATAAGTTTTAAAGTTATAGTTTTTCTTATGTCGACCGGGATTAGTATTGCCTCCGGGTCTTGCTGTAGGAGACTATTGTCATCCGCTAGGAGTTGAGCTGCTACTCTAGCTGTCTCCCTTCCTTCTTCACTGTCTGACATTTTACTGACAGGAAGGTTATTTTGTTTATTTGCAGATCAGGTTTCTACGGAAACAAAGATTAGATGCACAATATTTTGGAACAGTGTATCCTTCAACATTGAATAAACCAAGAACCATACATAGGAGTCTCCTCCTACGAAGTTTGGCGGATTTAACCTTTCACCCACTCCAGACGTCTTTGGAGTATTATGGGAAAAAAGGGTCTGTGTGAAAAAGCACGACTGAGTTACTTTAATGTCTTACGTTAGATTTATCGCCTATCCAAACAGTTGGGCGCCATGTAGTGTAGTTCCTATTTTCCCAATAGGCTCTGCGCATTGGAATAATATCTTCAATAGTATAGACGTAGGACTGTGGTTAACTAGGTCTTCTACTGACGATATTAGACTTAAAGTTATGTGTGCCAGCTAGCTCAGAGTTCACTAGAAACTTTCTCGAATAGGCAAGGAGGAGTTTAACCTCCCTGGATAGACAAGAAGGGATTTAGTTTCTGACAACCATAGAACATGACAACTTTGCTCCCCCTAATCAAGAGTATATCTCTAGAGTCGTGTGAAAACAAAAGACAACTTATTTTACTCAGTCAGTACGTGCATTCTTAGTTTCACCAGATTTGTAGAGAAAAGGAAGAGACGGGCGTGTTCAATAAAAAGGTGTTATTTATTGATCAGTTTCTTTTCTCGTACAAGAGAAATGAATCGCTATTATTGCAATACTTATAGTTAAGTACAGTGCATACAGTAAAAGCAGAATTATAAAATAATACTGTAAAAGCATTGATATGGTTTCTTAGCCATATGATACTTTAAAATGGATAAAATAGATACATACATATATACATTGACTAATCGTACTCAACTGGTGCTTCTAACTATGCCTACCCCAGTGTACCTGACCTAAGCCTAATACGTGGGCGGGAGTAGATAAGTAGCAGTTTAAGTTAAGTTTGCTTTGCCAAGGGTCTGACTCAAGAATTCTCTGTAAGGGGTTATTCAGTTCAGTACCTGGGATTTAGAAGGCTGGAGGGCTGGTATCTCTATCTCAGGACTTGATATCCCAGCTGCCTGCGAGGGCGGCTGGAAACGCCGGAGCTGGATTTCTCGGCAAGAGAAAAGGCAGCGTCTCTCTCAGCGCGTCAAAAGGGAGGGGCAGCGTCCGTGGGCTTTCTGCATCAGCTGGGCTCCTCGGCAAGTCGCGCTGCTCCAATCTCGTCACCACCGTGTGTTTGCTTAGGGCAATGTCGGTATTATTTATACCTGAAAGGTGCCGAGATTGACGTAAGGATGGACATAAATACGTCAATAAGGATGTCATAAGAACTGGTCGTTCTTACATTCTTTACTGGAGTTCTTGGCTAAATCAAAACAATAGCTGCGGGGGATTTCCCAGGTTGCTGGAGGTTTGATTTGTTTTGAGAACTCGGTATGCTTTCTAGGGGGGCTGGAGGGATAGTGCTTGCCTAATGTGATAGCATGCGCTATGACCTAATCAGAAAACGGGTTTCTGTGCCGTTGTATGGCCACTAGTGATTTATTAAACGGACAAGGGTCAGAAACAGGAATATCGATACAGTTCCCATAGTAAATACATTACAAACCGGGGTCATTTCCTATAATACTGGGCCCATGCGCTCGGATGTAACCTTTCTCCAGTTTCTTCTCTTTTCCGACTCACGCCTAGACTGATTGGAGCTAACCAGGTTCGTAAGAGTAAAGGGAACTAAATAATGATCCGTCCAGGTCATTGATAACGGATCCAGCACATTTATGGTCTGATCATTGGAAAAAATGAGATCCAACGTATGGCCTGCTGCATGAGTAGGGGTGGTCACCCTTTGAATAAGGTTAAATCCTTTGAGAGTCTCAGCCAGTTGAAGGGCCAGGGGGCAATTATCCTTATCCATATGGACGTTAAAATCCCCAAGAACTAAAATGTTAGAGTAGTTTTGGGACAGGTCTGCAATTTTATCAAACAGCTCTGGCCAGTGTGAGGGTAGAGAATCAGGAGGTCTATAGACCAGCAGGCACACATAAGAGGAAGTGGAAGAGAATCTAATGCAGAGGGACATTGCCTCTATGGACCCTGTCAGCTCAATTTGATGTTGATTAGATGTCGGAACAGGATAAAGTTACAAAGTACATTTATTGCTTCTGATCGGGAGAGAGACCACCAGTATATGAACATTCTGCAAACCCTTTTTCAGATCAGAAAACAACATGCCTCTAGGTCTTCTGTTTGGTACAGGTAGCACATACCTTTCCTGATTACAGTCAATACTGAAGTTTGAACACACCTTCAAAACTCCACATGATGCAACAATATCTTCAGATAAGGAGCCTATTTGGCTAGCCCTGGATAGAGCATTTATCATTGTAGGCTAAGAAGTGTAAAAAAGAAAAACCGGAATACATCAGGCCTAGGCCGTTTTAATCTATCTACCCACGATTTGTAACATCGTCCCTGTATCCATCAGGATCACCCCAAAGCTGCACCAGTTTAGGAAAAAGTTGAAGATTGACCTCTATAAAAGTGCACTATATCACAATGCAGCAACAGTCCACAAACCACCTATCTCTTCTATCATCCAGTGTTATGCATGGCTTTGGCCTCATAGAGAACTCCATTGCATTTTGGATATGGAGTGTTCTACTGGGCCAGACATTTGGCTAGCTCTATGCTACAGAAATGCCTCATAGACACATACATTCTCTTTTACTGAGCAGTGCAAAATATAAAAAAAATCCATTTAGGCTCTCTTCAGTTCACAAGCTCTGCTTCCTTCAGTACTTTTCCTGAAAAATTGTGTACTCACTGAACGCCTCTGATACGCAAGTCCAGCCACATTTCCACCATCCATTGTGACCTCATCTCCAAGTTGTCATATCTAGGTTTGGTTGACCACACTTCCACACCGCCCACCACTGCCCGACAGAGAAAACTGACGATATTCTCTAGGAAAGGGATCAGGTGACACAATGATTGGCCACAATCACTGGTAAAATTCTCCATGACCCCTGTGGTGGTATAGATATTTTGGGAGCAGACTAGACTTATTCTTCTTCAGCAAGGCTGATAATATTTTTGACATTGTTTAAAGCAATTTATTTTCTGTCTGTGGGAACTCATGCATGAGAACATTCCACTTTCTTTGAAAGTAAATAGTTATGTCACATGTAATGTATACGTGGTTACAGGACGATGCAATGTTGCAATGGCAAAAAGAAACCAGATTATGCAGTAGAGCTCTACATAATTACATAGTCACTCGGGTCGCCATGGCAACATATACCTGGAATACCCAGGACTGCAATTCATGTATTTCATGGTCATTTTGAGTGGCAGGGTACTTACTACTGAACCACTCACGTCAATATAGCTTATCGATTCAGCAACGGCCACAACTTACATAAAGCGACTAGGTACGCCATCTGAAGGCCCAGTAGATGTGACCAAATTAGCAAAAGCAGTTGCAATTATTGCAAAGCTCCCTCGGCAAAAAGTCTGCAGGAAACCGGAAGCATCTTTTGTGCATTGTTATCCACGGCTCTACCTCGCTAGATTGATGGCGTGCTCAACCCATGCGCCATTTAAAGGCAGTAGTCCCAGCAGGGCCGGCTCTAGGCTCTTGGGGGCCCTGGGCAAGGAGCGTAGGTAGGGGGCCCGGAAGAGGGGGTCCAGACGGGGCGGAGCGCGCAGGCCAGTAAAGAGGGGAGGGGGTCAGGGTGTTTAGAAGTGGAACAGAGCCGGAGGTCACCAAATCCCTGCCAGGGGCCACCACGCAAATATCAATCAATCAATCAATCAATCACGGCATTTGTAGAGCGCGCTACTCACCCGAGAGGGTCTCAAGGCGCTGGGGGAGAGGGGTAAGTTACTGCTCGAACAGCCAGGTCTTGAGCTGCTTCCTGAAGGAGAGATGGTCTTGGGTTTGCCGTAGGTGGGTGGGGAGGGAGTTCCAGGTCTTGGCCGCCAGGTAGGAGAAGGATCTTCCTCCGGCGGTGGCTCTGCGGATGCGTGGTACGGTGGCGAGGGCGTGGCTGGTCGATCGCAGCTGGCGGTTGGGCGTGTAGAAGGTCAGACGGTCGTTGAGGTACTTGGGCCCCAGGTCGTGGAGAGCCTTGTGTGCGTGGGTGAGGAGTCTGAACTTGGTTCTCTTGCTGACGCGGAGCCAGTGCAGGTCTCTCAGGTGTCCGGTGATGTGGCTGTGTCGAGGGATGTCCAGGATGAGTTGTGCGGAGGCGTTCTGGATGCGCTGGAGTCTTTTTTGAAGTTTGGCTGTGGTTCCGGCGTAGAGGGTGTTCCCGTAGTCCAATCGGCTGGTGATGAGTGCCTGGGTGACGGTCTTCCTGGTTTCGGTGGGGATCCATCCTCAGAGGATTAATATATTAAGGATATATATTGGCGTGGTGGCCCCTGGGGTTTGGTGGCCCTGTGCAGGTGCACAGCTTGCACATGCCTAGAGCCGGCCCTGGTCCCAGCTCAGAAGTACTGCTGCACTAATCGCCCCCTTACATCTATTTGAGCATTAAAGAGCCCTCTCACTCTTCATGTGACAGTAGTTAGATATCAGATATATTGTACCTCTGGGGATTGGTCCATTGATTACTTATTTAGGCACCTTTACAAAAAAAAAGACCCCTCTGTATTATCATCACCTATCAATGGGTTAGAGTTCTTTCGCCCTAAATCCCTTCTCAGGATCAGTGAATAGGACCAAACTGGGCATTCTGGTATTGTACCAGCGCCCTGCAGGCTGTGCAGAGCTGCGTTCAGAGTAAGATGGGCTGCCAAGACCCAGGTCAGACCCCCTCCATCCCTCCCCTTACCCCCCCCCCCCCCCCACCCCATTCTAGCCATGGCGCCCTGCAGTGTGAGGCGGGTTTGAAAAAAAAGCCAGGACTGATTCTGGTTTCCAGACCAACTCGGTCAATGAACCTGCAAGTATTGCTTGTTGTGGGCAATAGTGACTCATATCCGTTTTTGTGCAAGCAAGCATGCGGATTTTTTGTGTGCCAAATTTACAGCTTTTTAACTTTTTGTTTTTTAGTATTAGGTAATCGACCAGCAAAACAGTGTTCTAATTCATTGTGGCAGTAATAACTCTCGAAATAAGTTAAAGTATCTATAATTTGCATAATGTATCTGTAATTTGTATTTACCCATTTCATAAATTCGTGAAAATGAATAATGAATCACCCCAAACTTCATTCCACATGCCTGTTATCAATCACCATGCTCAGACATCCGGCTTGGCCACCGCACTGAAGCAATATGTATATCTAGCCTTGTGCTATTATTACACCAGGCTGGGCCAATATCACACGGGGGTCAAGGGCCACACATATATGCAACCTACACAATCTGCACTGAGGATTTTGCGACATGGAAAGGATGGTCCCAGTTGCTGTTTCTTTTAAAATAACTGGACCATGTGAATATTTGTGAGGGTCGCACAACAATCCCGTAATTGAATGACTAGGAATTAGGGTGACAACCCTCAAATGGGAGTCACTTGAAAGCAAGTGAGTAAGATCGCGAGGGTGGCCTGGACTCCAGGAACATTGATGGTGGTAACCTGGGAAAACAACAGAGACACATGGAAAGCCAATGGCAATTAAGTATGCGTTTTAAAACCGCAATTTGAGCCTCTCTCTTAAGTCTTACTGTGATCCTTTCAGAATATAGGTCTTTGATGAGAAACAGAAATATTGTGGAAACCTCCTTTCACCTACAAATCATTGATTTAATGTGTGTGAGGCTCATGAGTTCAATGGAAGAAAGCAGGAGTACAACGCCCAGAATGCATTGCGCTATCACACAAATGTTCCGGACAGGAAACAGTATCTGTAATACGCTAGAGAAGGGCGTTCAGTCACGCTGAACACAGTGTTTGCACAATATCACATGGTACTGGGGAGCATACATAGCTCTCATTCTATCAAATTTCACTGAAGAGTCCCTGACCTGTAACTTTTGGCTCAGAACTTGTTTGTCCATAGGGCTTGGCATCACCGTTTTGCTGTTTTGTAGTTCTGTAAATGACTTTTCATTTCACTGGCAGTCCTGGCCTTTGGTCACACAGACATGTCGTCAACAGCTGTTTAATTCACTGTGCCGTTTGACCAACCTCCTTACCGTGTCCATTTAAATGCCATGCACTGCATGAATATTTTGGGGGCTCGCGGCAGCAAACTTGCCATTCAGTGCCAAATATATAGCAGAGTCCCAGCAAACAAGGACCACTTGAAAACTGAATAAACACTAAGAAGGTCCAAGGGGAAATGTTTTAACGACCCTAACTGCTAAACCCCCAAACTATTCATAGCACCAACAAAAATTAGCAGTGAGTCAAAATGAACTATGTATCCAACAAAATGAAAAAATGGGACAGGCTAACAGTGTAAACAAGTTCCCATCAGTCCTCTATCGAGACCGCCCTTCATCATCTGGGATCTCTCATTCCTTTCAAAGTAGAAAACCACATAAAACTGGCAGATTTAATAACCAGGTCATGGGTGTCTCAAGGAAGGGTACCACAGGTGTGAGCTAGGTGTGCCTAGTGAGGAACTGAATAGCAGTGCTAGAAAGTGAAAGGTGATTAAGTGAATGTAGAGAAAAGGCTCTAAAATTAGGTAGTGATAGGGGGAAACAAATTTTAATATACACCCACACACTCCCAAATATTTGCCAGTTTCATGTGGTTTTCTACTTTGAAAGGAATGAGAGATCCCAGATGATGAAGGGCGGTCTCGATAGAGGACTGATGGGAACTCGTTTACACTGTTAGCCTGTCCCATTTTTTCATTTTGTTGGATACATAGTTCATTTTGACTCACTGCTAATTTTTGTTGCCACTTGAAAACTGTTCTTCTGAAGGGGTGTTGGGATGCACCAAGTGTTGCACTGGTATTTCTTGTTGAGACTTGACTGGTTGTGAGCTGTCAGAGTTCATGTTGATGCTGCACGCAGACACTCCTAGTCTCACCCATAGTGTTTAGTGCAAATTCTTATAGCTCCTTGCATACTAGCCTTCTATGGTGGTCTGGGAACGCTGGACCAATATTATGAAACAAACACCCTGTTCTGGGCCAAGACTGACTTGTGATAATGTTCAATGTGCTTGATTAATACTCCTAGGATGCGGTAAAAGGGTTCAGATCCCTAATATGCCTGGCACTGTAGTGGCTTCCCGACTGTCTTATGCAGCGCCCTCCGGAGCATTATTGTTCCTATGATGTGGTACAAGATGGTGTGTTGGCATACATAGGGCTGTGTTTGGTTCTGAGTCCTTATGGTGCTGTGCAGTCTGGTGATTTGTGTCTCTGTTGTACTGCGGTGGTCTGGGTGATATCCAAAGTAGGAAGTGTTTGTGGCTCAGCATCTCTAGCATGCAGTGCTAGGTGTACATCAGGTTGAAGGGCATCGGGGTTGTATTCTGAAGAGGCAGTAATAATGATTTGTGTCTAAGTGTCACCTCAGCACAGTTCAGTGTGATCGGTTACTGTCGAGGATGCAGTGCTTTATTTTGAGTTTATACCGCGCTAGAATCAAACTCCCGAAGGAGTATCTCCACGCCATATGCCTTGTGGAGTGGTCTACAGACAAGAGGACAGTTTATTTAGGGACTGCTAACACTGGAATAAAAAGGTTTTCAGCTTTTTTCTAAATGCTAAGTGATCACTGCACTGCCTGAGCACCAAGGGAAGTTTGTTCCAGAGTGCTGGACCAACAGAGGACAAGGCTTTTCCGCCTTGTCTGGACTTCATTACAATGGGTGCCTGAAGTAAGAGTTGGTTGGAGGATCTAAGATTACGGGAGGGGTTATAGGAAATGAATTTTTCGGCCAAGTAGGAAGGTCCTAAATCGTGCAGTCCTTTATGGACAATACAACAGATCTTAAACTTAACCCTTTGGCGGTTGGAAAGCCAGTGTAATTTTGCCAATAAGGGTTTTGAAGGAGATCTCGGGGGGCATTTAGAACCAATTTTGCAGCAGTATTCTTCACCACTTGAAGCCTGCCAAGTATCCCCTCACTGGCTGATGCAAGCAACCCGTTGCAATAATCCAACCGGCTTAGCACCAGGGCCTGCACCAGTGTTTTCCTAGTAGAGTCAGGAAGAAGAGGGAATACTTTGCGAAGAAGCCCTATAACATGAAAACAGGTTCCCACTATGCTGTTCACATGCTCCTTAAAAGACAGATTCTGGTCCAGTCGAACCCCAAGATTCTTTACCACCTGCTTCAGCGGGGGAACCAGGCCTAGATCGTAAGGCCACCAGTCTGGGGTCCATAGTATTTTGGCGTCACCAAACAGCATGACCTCTGTCTTCCCCACATTGCACTGTAGGAAGTTCGAGGTCATCCACAGTGTGACCGCCTTCATACCTTCGGAGAATGATCTTATTGTCTCAGAGGTCAGAGATTTGAAAGGAAAGAGAAGCTGAGTGTCATCAGCGTATGACACCGGGATGAAATTAAAAGCTCTCATAATCCTGGCCAGGGGCGCCACATATATGTTAAAAAAAGTGGGGCTCAAACATGAGCCCTGTGGCACCCCCTTGGTAATCTCTACCTCAGCTGAACGGAACGAGCCCATGTTGACATTTTGGGTTTGATCGGACAAAAAACTCCGGATCCAGGCCAAGGCCATACTCGTAAGCCCAATATCGGCAAGACGTTCGAGCAAGATATTGTGGGATATGGTATCAAACGCTGCCGATAAGTCCAATAGTACCAGGATTACCGAGTGTCCTTTATCCTGGTACAGACGGAGATCGTCTGTTACGGATAGCAGAGCCGATTCAGTACTGTAATGTGGCCTGAAACCGAACTGAGAATAGTCTAAACTACCCGTACATTCGATGAAGCTCGATAGATGTTTATTAACGTGCTTCTCCGTAAGCTTACTTAAGTACGGGAGTAGAGAAATGGGCCTGAGGTTGGACAGATCTGACCATGGGATGGATGAGTTCTTCCGAATGGGCCTCACTAGTGCCTTCTCCCACTCCAATGGCACTTGGCCCTCGGTGAGCGAGAGGTTGACAAGGCACTGGATCGTAGGATCGAGCACCTTGCCGACCACCGGCATGACTGGCAGGAATAGTATCTGATGGACAGCCACTCTTAATCTGACCCACAAGGTCCTCCACCTCAGGTCATGAGATAGCAGGGAACCCAGTGAGCGTTACAGAATTGTCAGAGTTTATATACTGAGGTAACGTCCTGGGAGTACTGACGGGAGAAAAATTAGAGACAGCAATTTTCTCATAAATTCTGTCTATTTTATTGGAAAAATAATGAGAGATATCATCACATAATTTTTGTGATGAAAGATCGGGACTTTCACAAGCCACTGGTTTTGTGAAAGTTTGCAGAATCTGATACAACACCTTGGGGGCATTGCCTGCTGCCTCCAATTATAGGGAAATATGCTTTTTGCAAGCAACTCTGATAGACTTATGATAGGAAGTAAGGGCCGTCCAGTAACTAATTCTGTCGGCCTCCAAGTGAGATGATCTCCATACTTTTTCCAGCTTCCTACATGCCCGTTTCAGGGACCTCAAGTGCTCTGAAAACCAAATTTCCTGCCTTTGTGCTGAGTGTGGTTTATAGAGTTTCAAGGGGGCAATTGAATTCTCCGCCTTCTGGATGGCATCATTATATTGGGAAAGGGCAAAATCAATATTCTCAGTAGATGTAATGTTTGGCTCTACAAACGCCTCCTTGAAGGTCTCCTGGGACATTTTGTGCCATTGTCTCCGCCTCAGAGGGAGGGTCACTGGTAAATTAGAGGGTTTGTCCGAATAGGACATTACAAATTCTAAAACAGAATGATCTGTCCAATGAACCTGCCTAGGGGGGTAGCATACGACCTTTGATGAATTTGTAAGGATAAGGTCTAGAGTATGTCCTGCCCGATGGGTGGGACCTACATTTTGTTGTGTAAGACCTAAGATACTAGATCTGCCAATAATGTCTGGGCTTCCACACTATCCTGTCTTTCGCTATGAATATTAAAATCACCCAGAAGTAGAAAATTCCTTCCTGGGAGTACATGAGGGGCCAGTATTTCCATTAATGACACAGGGAAGTTAGCACACGGGCTGGGGGGCGGTATACCAATGCTCCTTTCCAAATGGTCCTGGAGGAGACGGTAATTATAAAAACCATCAGTTCCATTTCCGAGGTGCAGCATTGTTCCAGAATAGAGACATTAATGCCACTTTTATAGACTATGCCTATGCCACCACCTGTCTTAATCGGGCAATCCAATCTAACCATTTTGTACCCCTCCGGGATCCCCATTGTAATAGCGGGGACCGCGTGGGGTTTGAGCCAGGTCTCAGTTAAAAACACATAGATCAGGTAGTTGCGTGGAAATAAGGTCCCATACCTCCACAGAGTGCTTGGGTAAAGATCTCACATTGCAGAGCAAATTACTCCATCCCAGTTGGACAATGGAGCCCGCCCCAGAGATCTTTCTATCTGAATAATGATCGTCATCATAATTATATCGCGCCTGAAATCGGCAGTTCCGGCATGAAAATGGGCCTTCCGGGGGGGACCCCACCTCTCCAGCACAGCCCAACTGCGGAGCACAATGTAGGTCGAATAATCTTTGGGCTGAGTAACTGACTCGATTGGACGTACAGCCGCCTCTGTCAATCGATATAGGGGTCATGGCTCCTGGCCCCGTCCAGTCGCGGACGGGCGCAGACGGGCTTCTCTCTGGCTTGTCTCAGGCGCGTCCTCAGGCGCAACCCTGCGCGCGACTGCTGCGCGCTCCTGACGACGAGGGGGCTAAATAGCCCTTCCGTTTAGCAGCTGGAACGCTAACCGCTCCAGTGGCCGGAAGCACCTGGCTCTCCCTGTCCCGCCCTCCGCTCAATGGTACTAACTACCGAGTCGGCTTCCTATGTAAGTATCAGCGCCCCTTACGTTTCCCACAAGCACATAAATTGTGGTCAGTTAATTATGAAGGATGCCGAACTTTGTGTTGGGTTAGTTCTCAAGGATGCAGTGCTTTTTGGTCCGATAGTTATCAATAATGCATTGCTTAGTGATTGGTTAGCTATGAAGGATGCAATGCTTTGTGGTCGGATAATTATCAAGGATGCAGTGCTTTGTGGTGCACTAGTTATCAATGATGCAGTGCTTTGTGGTCGGTTAGTTATGAATGATGCAGTGCTTTGTGGTCGGATAATTATGAAGGATGCAGTGCTTGTGGTCCGCTCGTAATCAAAGGATTCTGTACTTTGTGGTCGGATAGTTATCAATGATGCAGTGCTTTGTGCTCGGTAGTTACCAAAGGATGCAGTGCTTTGTGGTCGGATAGTTACAAAAGGATGCAGTACTTTGTGGTGCACTAGTTATCAATGATGCAGTGCTTTGTGGTGCACTAGTTATCAATGATGCAGTGCTTTGTGGTCGGTTAGTTATCAATGATGCAGTCCTTTGTGGTCGGATAGTTACCAAAGGATGCAGTGCTTTGTGGTCTGCAAGTTATCAACGGATGCAGTGCTTTGTGGTCGGATAGTTCTGAAGGATGCAGTGCTTTGTGGTCGATTAGTTATGAAGGATGTGGTGCTTTGTGGTCGGATAATTATCAAGGATGCAGTGCTTTGTGGTGCACTAGTTATCAATGATGCAGTGCTTTGTGGTCGGTTAGTTATGAATGATGCAGTGCTTTGTGGTCGGATAATTATGAAGGATGCAGTGCTTGTGGTCCGCTCGTAATCACAGGATCTGTACTTTGTGGTCGGATAGTTACCAAAGGATGCAGTGCTTTTTGTCGGATAGTTACCAAAGGATGCAGTACTTTGTGGTGCACTAGTTTTCAATGATGCAGTGCTTTGTGGTCGGTGAGTTATCAATGATGCAGTCCTTTGTGGTTGGATAGTTACCAAAGGATGCAGTGCTTTGTGGTCGGCAAGTTATCAACGGATGCAGTGCTTTGTGGTCGGTTAATTATCAATGATGCAGTGCTTTGTGGTCGGATAGTTACCAAAGGATGCAGTGCTTTGTGATTGGCAAGTTATCAACAGATGCAGTGCTTTGTGGTCGGATAGTTACCAAAGGATGCAGTGCTTTGAGGTGCACTAGTTATCAACGATGCAGTGCTTTGTGGTCGGTTAGTTATCAATGATGCAGTGCTTTGTGCCCGGTAGTTACCAAAGGATGCAGTGCTTTGTGGTCGGATATTTACCAAAGGATGCAGTGCTTTGTGGTGCACTAGTTATCAATGATGGAGTGCTTTGTGGTCGGTTAGTTATCAATGATGCTGCACTTTGTGTTCAGTTAGTTCTCAAGGATGCAGTGCTTTGTGGTCGGTTAGTTCTCAAGGATGCAGTGCTTTGTGGTCGGTTAGTTCTCAAGGATGCAGTGCTCTGTGGTCGGTTAGTTCTCAAAGATGCAGTGCTTTGTGGTTGGATAGTTATCAAGGATGCAGTGCTTTTTGCTCAGCTAATTATCAAGGATGCAGTGCTTTGTGGTTAGCTAGTTATCAAAGGATGCAGTGCTTTGTGGTTGGCTAGTTAATCAAAACATCAATCAATCAATCAATCAGGGTTTGTAAAGTGCAGCTAGAGTCTCAAGGCGCTGGGGGGTGGGGGACGGGGGGGTTTGGCTGCTGCCTGCTGGATTGTCCGAGCGCTAGGGTTTAGTCGAAGAGCCAGGTCTTGAGATCCTTCCTGAATTGGATTATCAATGGGGATTCTCTAAGGTGGCGAGGCAGGGTGTTCCAGGTCTTGGGGTGAGGTAGGAGAGGAATCTTCCTCCGGTTCTAGTCTTGTGGATCCGAGGGACGGTGGCCAGGGCTGGCTGGGCGGAGCGGAGTTGTCTGGTGGGTATGTGGAGTGGATTGAGAGGCAATGGTTCAGGTATGCTGGTCCTGCATCATGGAGAGCTTTTAGGCATGTGTGAGGAGCTTGAAAGGGATTCTTTTGTTGACTGGAAGACAGAGGAGTGGTGGGCAGAGGGCTGCCTTTGCACTTGTTCAAAGTGTGCATGACTTTTTGGCCGGTCTTCTTGCTACGGCCAGCCAGACGTGCACACTTTAAACATCTCAACCCAGCTGTCTTAAGTCAGCTAGGTTGAGAGCAAGTGCAGTCGTTCAGGGCCCTCGGGAGCACCGAGAGAGGACGCTCCTACAAATCAGCCAAAGACACACAATTGATGGATGGAATGCAGAACAAATTAAAACATTCACCCCCTGTCAAGAGATCAGGGCACTGCTCACATGCTGGTTAACAGCACGCAAGCAGGCCATGATTGGTTGGGGGAGTTTTCTGGGCCTGCACTGCAATCCCAGTAGAAGAGGTCGGCGTGAGGAGGACGTTGTCCGTCAGGATCAGGCACTTGTTTTTTCTTATTTCTTCTTTTATTTTCTTTGCCCGCATTGTGTAGGCTGGCTTCTGAAATGGGACAAAATCGTATTGCGTGTTGGTTTACATTTCTTTTATATTATCTTCACTTATTGGAAATGAAGGGACGCCTATTGCGCGTACTTAATTGTAGAGACCCACGTTTAGTAAGTAAACTCAAAGTTTTTAACCCCTTATTCTTTTCCAGTTTGTGCTGTTATGAAGCAAACATTTCCAAGTGGGCTCGGCCTTCTAGAGTTGAAGAAAAGATGCCTTCTCAGACCCTTGTGTTTAATGGCCTACCTTACCTGCCAGATTGCTAAAGTGCAATATTGCTTGACAGCTGCAGCACTCTAGGTTCACTTCCCAATTACATGAAATAACCGAGCACTGTTCCTCAAGGGCAAGATTATTTGCCTTTTGTGAGAATATTACAAAAGCTATTTACTGAGAGAGTGGGGTCGGCCAGCTTTTCTTGTGTGAATACTATCAAATCCAGTCAAATGTGCTCTGCTCTTTAGGATCAATCTTTCCTTGCTCAACACAACTCCCAATGCTCCTGTGATTGAGACACGGCTGGCATTCGCCATGCCCGTCCCGATTGAAAGCACCAGGATCAGAAATATGTGCTAACCAATATCTTCTTTTATTTTCTTTGCCCTCCCTGTGTACAACGCGCTTTATGTTGGAGATGCATTATATTGGCAATCTATCGTGACCTGAGCTCTGATTAGAAGATCTTTTAAAAATTAACGTTTTATTTATGCATACACTAATGCTGGATTTATTATATACCAGATGATCAATTTTCTTTGACTACTATTCGCATTTTGTGTTTGGCGTGACTTGCTGTTACTTTTCTAAAAATTCAAGCCGCCATAAAATTGTAGTAAATGCCAGCTCGCTTTACTTCCACCTCAGTGGCGAGTGAGTGTTTCAAAAAGCGCACTGGGGAAACGTGGACAATTTATTTAACTTTCTGTTTGAGAAAGGTAAACATATTTAGCGTGAAACACTAGTGCAAAACAGAACTTCCGCGTTTTGGCTAGCATGCTTGGTATTTCTTCACGTGAACATGTGACAATATCAAATAAAATATTCCATGTGAAAATGTGCAGCTAAGCCTTGCAGCCAATCACAAAACTGCTTACATTTCCACACCATGAACTTGTAGTAGCTGTAAAAGCAGTCGCTGGTTGCATCATGCTCTTTCGCCGGTGTTCTCCGGAGCGAGTCAGCCTTCTGAACATTTCTTTCTCAGACGCAGCAGAACTGGAGCCGTTCGCCCAGGTAAATGTATTTTTATTATCGTAACATTTAACTGGTAATATTATGACACGGTTATTTCAAGGATGTATGAGGCTTCTTCCCCATTCATAAAAGACTTCTCCACTTCCTTGTGTTTTTGCTAAATCTGTATTAGCCCAAATGTTTCCTAATATTATTGTTTTACGAACAATTTATTCTAAAACCAATATGGCAACAGCTGTTCGTTTTTCAGTAGTACAGACTGTGTTGCATTTGTAAAAGCAGTTTTCAGTGAGTAGTATTTTAAAGCATGTCATTTAATTATCACGACATAACATAAAAAATAACTGAATTGTAAAGCACACGTACATCCCTTGGAGCATCATGGGGCTGAATAATAGATATCTGGAAGGGGTGTAGTCATATTTGCTCATGAAGGATATTGGGGGAGATAGGGCAGCACAGACAACTGACACCTGGGTTGTGTGAAAAAGACTGCTTTATTGAAACAGGTGCATATTACAACATAACCTGGGCGTTTGCATTACAAAACTGTATCCTCACTATACATCTTTACTCACCTATGATAAACTACCCCCACCCCTAAATTAACCCTCCCATCAAGTGTGGCTCAATGGTTAGCATAGCTGCCAAGGTTTCAGATTGCCATGTGTGACATTTTCAAAATTTGAGTGAAATTATGAGTGACATTTATTTTATTTTATTTTGTTCATTTGTATAGCGCAACAGCTACCCAGCAAAGGGTTTCCCGGCGCTAAAGATCCAGTGGTTTGATTAAATCAGGTCTTTTAGATGTTGAACAGCCAGGTTTTTAAGGCTTTCCTGAATTTCATGTAACTTGTTTCATTCCGTAGTGTCTGTGGTAGAGTGTTCCAGAGTGAGGGTCCAAGAAACGAAAAGGATTTGCCGCCCATGCGTGACAACCTAATTTTAGGAATCACAAAATGGTTAGCCGTGGCTGATCGAAGGGTTCGAGATGGACGATAGGGACGTACAAGATTTTGTAGATACTTTGGGGCATGCTTAGTGGAGATCTTATGCATAGATCATAGGGATTTAAACTTTATCCGATTCTCAATTTTCAGCCAGTGCAGCTCCCGGATGTACTTGGAGGTTGATGTGGAGATGGGAATTTTCCACAGTAATCTCGCTGCTGCATATTGCACTGTCTGCAATCTGCGGACTGTAGCCTTATTGGCCCCTAAATATAACACGTTACCATAATCAAGCCTAGAGGTTATTAAGGCATTGATAACTGTTTTCTGAGTATGTTTGGGCAGCATCCAGCAGATTTTTTTTAACCACTTTAATATTGCAAAGCATGTGGCTGAAGTCTTCACAGCTTGCTGGTTAAGATTGAGCGACTCATCAATGATGACACCTAGATTACGAGCAAATTTGACTGGAACCGGGGGAGTACCCATTTCAGCTGGCCAATGTTGGGGTCCCCAATGCTCTTTGTTCTTACCCAAAACAAGTAACTCGGTCTTCTCACCGTTAAGTTTAAGACATTTTTTTCTCATCCACTCTACAATCTTAATTAGTCCAAGTTTTAATGACGAGGGATTGTCGGGCTCCGAGGATGACAAAGAGAAGAGAAGCTGACATTTCAACGACTATGAGTGACACTTTCTCGCGAGCAAAAATCATGCAATTAAGACAATGGAAACTTCTGAATATCAGAAATTACAGCCAATTGAGCAACAAGAAACTCCAAGAACTTCTTGAAACTGTTGCAGAGCACCAGAAATGTTAGGAGACCCTATTGCTTCTGCCTGTAACCGGACTGTACTGTAAACGAATGCATAACCATGAAATGACACAAGTTAAGTTTTTCAGCAGCAGTACTTTATTAAAGTTCTGTGTACATATGCTGACATGCACAGTTAAATACAAAAATACTTAACGGATGCAACAGATTGCATTTGCATAAAATAAATAATATTCTTTTAAAGTCCATATGTAGTAGGCCCCAACAGGATGTGTGAGCAGAGGAGCCACTGTGAAGTCAACATTTTCGGGCAGGCTGGGCACAATCAGAAAAAAAGACACTAATCATGGGAAGAACGCTGCAGAGTGTAAATGTCCACGCTGAGTATCCAACTTGATGATGATAATAATACCCACTATTCAGTGGACAGCCCTAGATGAGAATCAGAGCAGTTGTAATGTGATAACACGTGCTGCAGAGGTAAACAAACTAAACCAGGACTCAGGCAGCAGGCTCTCAGTGGACTCCTGAAGGATGATCAGACAGAGCAGCCCTGCTGATCGATGCTTTTTATTATGTTAATTTTTTTTTGTTTCACATCATGCTTCAGGTTAGTAGGTCACGGTGCTACGGCCGGGCAAGTAGATGTGAATATGGTGACGCAGTGCTTTGTAGAAGGACTAAGGGGAATGGGCTGTAATAATGCATTAGGTTACTGAGAGTTCTTACCTCTCTGCGCAGGTGCTGTGTGACAGTGTCTCACCTTCTGGCTGGCCTACAGGTACCCAATTTCTTTGAGAACTACTCACTGTTCCCACATTCACAACAGACTAGGCTTTCTGCCTTTTTTTATCAAAGAATGTCAAGGGAGGCAAGCGCCAACAAAGAAGTAACAGCTCTCTGAGCTCTTGCGGAGTGTAATGACTGCTGACAACTGGCCAATGTGATGTCAGCACAGTGACAGACATCCTTTATAGCCAGTCCGAGTTTCAGGCAACGTCAACTGCAATGTTTTTTTATGGCAGTTTACTCACGAGCGATGGAAATAAAATTATACAAGAACTAAGGCTGAGAAGGAACATGTTTACTTTTTGTACCAAATGATCTGTGACTGACAGCCAGCCTTGCGGCGAATTGCTACATTATGGATTCCAGAATCCTACCTAACAACCACTGATATAAACACATGGGGTTTCCTTTACCTGTTGTACAATTATAAGTTGCAAGCACCAAAGCAGTAGCACGACGTGCTGACATTTACATAATTAAAAATAAGTGCCACCGGTGTCGCGTGCGTAGCGCTGCAGCGTGGTGGGGCTCAGCTGTCCACTTACTGTTATCATATGATATCTGTTGACCTGCTGCTGCCCAGCCACGATGTGCAGCACAGACTGCCTGCTGCCACTCTACTGCCATATCGCCATTATGTAAGAAATGCTCCCATCACCCGAAGATGCCCTAACGCCCCCACCCAAAGACGATGCCTCAATGAACTCACAGAGACTGCCTCAAAGAACCCCCAAGAGTGCGTCAATGAACCCCCAAGAGAGTGCCTCAATGAACCAGAGACTCACCAGTATGTCTGTGTGCTGTCTTCATCCTGGCAGAGCAGCTGTGCTCCTGCTGTCCACTCGAGTGTCGGACACTGTCACTCACTCCTCGTCGCCGCAGCTGCCTCGCCCTGCCTGAGTGTCGGTCAACCCCCCCCCCCCCCCCGCAGCCGGCCGCCGCAGCCGCGCCGCTCATCCTCCTGGTGGGGCTCTGCTCAGCTGGCCAGGCGCAGGCAGCCGCAATCGATCATGCGGCCGGACCCCCATGAGGCTGTGAGTGAGCAAGGCAGCCTGCACTTGATTCCCCCACCCGTGCCACTTACTTCTTCCTGTTCCTGGCCCGGCCGGAAGTGCCCCCTGGTGACACGGTGATGATTCATTGGCTCTGGAGCTGCAGTTATCGGGACTGACAGGCAGACAGCCCGGCCCCCTGCTGTGTCATGAGCCTTGCTGGCGCCGCGCTGCCCGCAGCCGCACCAATTGCCGCATTCTGTTTCCAGGGCAACAGGCCCCTGGCAGACAGAGTCAGTGCTGCTGCAGTCAATACATTTGTAGCGCCGGCTCTCTCAGAGAGCTGCAGCAGTCTGGTTAACTGTTATGGGACACAGAAGCAGGCGCACCTCGCAGCAGAGAGAGCCACGGGCACAGTGACAGGCGCCGTTGGTGGCTCGCCTGGCAGCAGGTGCAAAATGCGTGACATTTTATTTCAGTGCGGTGATGCGGATCACCGCACTGAAATGCGTGAGCATCACAAGTGTTGCGTGACACTTGACAGGACTGGGTTAGAGCAGTACAAAAGGGGGTGGTGATGGACAGAGCATCCGAACCAATCAAACACTCACACCCAGTCAAAAGATCTGGGTTGAATCCATCACCGTTCTTTAGCCCACTCTGCCACCCCAGTTCAGACATGGCTATATGCAAATCAGTCTGGCCCTGTGCCTCATGGGAACAGTCCAGCCCGAACTGCCAAGCCATGCCTTCCCTGGACCGGAAACAGGCTTCCGAGGACCGGTTTCTGGCATTCCAGCCGTCTTCAGTCCGGCTTGCTTGAATCCAGTGGCAAAGTGAGCAAGGGACTCACGTCTGAGCATACCCTGCCACACTTATGGCGGCCAAAAGCGGTACAAAAGGGGGTGGTGATGGATGGAGCATCCGAACGAATCAAAAACTCACACCCAGTCAAAAGATCTGGGTTGAATCCATCACCGTTCTTTAGCCCACTCTGCCACTCCAGTTCAGACATGGCTATATGCAAATCAGTCTGGCCCTGTGCCTCATGGGAACAGTCCAGCCCAAACTGCCAAGCCATGCCTTCCCTGGACCGGAAACAAGCTTCCGAGGACCGGTTTCTGGCATTACAGCCGTCTTCAGCTCGGCTTGCTTGAATCCAGAGGCAAAGTGAGCAAGGGACTCACGTCTGAGCATACCCTGCCACACTTATGGCGGCCAAAAGCGGTACAAAAGGGGGTGGTGATGGACGGAGGATCCGAACCAATCAAACACTAAACCCAGTCAAAAGATCTGGGTTGAATCCATCACCGTTCTTTAGCCCACTCTGCCACCCCAGTTCAGACATGGCTATATGCAAATCAGTCTGGCCCTGTGCCTCATGGGAACAGTCCAGCCCGAACTGCCAAGCCATGCCTTCCCTGGACCGGAAACAAGCTTCCGGCAGAACTCCAAAAAGGCAATACTACATCTAGCCTCCCTCCAGGCTGGACGCTATTCCCCGGCACAACAATGGCCTTGCTAATACAGGCTGAAACCAGAAGCTCCTGCTGCGGCAGAGAAAATGAGTTCATCCCAGTACATATCCACCAAAGGTGTCTACCGTTAGACGATTGTAAGAAAGCCCCCCCACATTCACAGGTCCTCCCTGACTCCCACAGACAACCTCACATGGTGGTGAGTAAGGGTAACCCTGACACAGACAAATCTAACCGCCTACAAAATGGCCGCTCTCCCCACTCTGCAGGCGAAGTTCATGTGTCCCAACAGCGTCTATAGGGCCAGCATATTGTTCTTCTTACCTCCTCTGCCACCGATTAAATCTCGAAACCCAGAAAGGCCAACACTGTCGTGGGTCCCACTGTCTTCTCTGGGGCTAGTGGAACCCCCAAGTCCGACAACAAAATCCGAACATTTTCCAGCGATCTATGGCACTCTCCCGATCTTGCTCACTCCACAAAGAGGTAATCTTCCAGGTAATGTGTTATGCGGTCTACCTCTGCGTGTTAGGTGAATAGCCACTGCTGAAATGTGCTCAAACACTCAAACAGAGCACACAAAATGGAACTACCCTACGTCCACAAACCATTGGCCCTTGAACTGAATACCCAACAATTGAAAATCAGCAGGGTGTATCAGCAACAAAGGGAAGGCTCACTTGTCTTGCTCTTCGCCTTTAGGGCCCCCTGTCTGACCTCTCCCACTAATGCTAAGACCACGTGCAACGACCAGTATGTCACTGTTACCTGCTCAGTTGGAATAAGGTCATTCACTAACGACCTTCCGGCCAGGACAAGTGGTGAATCAACCGATACTACCTGGTTCTTTCTTAGGCACCACCCCAATGGAGGACACAATCAACTGGTCCATGGGCCATGCATCAAACTGACCAGCCATCCTCCCTTCATATTTCTTTGAGTAATTTCTCCCTGACCACCTATGAATGTTCCAATGCCGATTTTAGTTTGGGAGCCCAACGGCGTACTCCCGGGCCGTCATACCCAAACCTGACACCCTCCTTGAACCCTTGATGAAATACTCTAGCATCGTCAGTCCTGTCATAAAGCGAAAGCCAAAAGGTACGTTTGTCCAGATGTACTGGTTCTCCTGAGCTGTGCCTGTCTGGTTACCAGTGTTACCTTGTTGTTGTCCATAACCCCCAGTGGGATTGGTGTTGCCCGCACTAAAGCAGTCGACCAGAGGGTGTCTGCCCGAACACTTTGAGCATTCGTGCCGGAATTTGCCGAGGCCTTTTGTACACATGCCTTTGTTATAATCCCAGCATGGCCCAATCTGTTTCCCTTGGTTCATGCTTTAACTCCCACCCCAGAAGCCGATGACCTTGAAAAATTAACTCAGGCAATAAAAGATAATCACTCTGTTTCAGAAGCCAAAAGCCTATTGGACAAAATTGAGAAAGAAATACTTACCTTTAAAGATAATACGATAAGCTTCAAGACAGCGAAGTTTGAGAGAGACTCAAAGTCCTTTAATATAGCTCAAGTATACCCTTTCCTATAAGACAAATTTTACACAACATTGAATCTCGTAGAGCCCTGTTGAACTTCCAAGGACGTTCCAGGAATCACTTCCTCACATTTTTGGAAACGTCATATTCAGATACTTCTGGGGATTCGGACCCAAGAGAGGGGACCTCAAGAAAGCAGGTTGCTTTTTTAAACAAAGGCGAACCGAAGGAAAGAGGCAGGTTCAAACCCCAGCCCTGGGAGATGAGGACGAGACAGCAGTTTTACAAGTCGGGAAGCCAACTACTATCATTAATCTATCCCAACAAAAGAGGAAGCCTAAGTGTTGGAATTGGGCCTCAAATTCGTCCCAACAGATCTACTGACTTTACAAAACTCAAACTGGAAGCGTTAGAGTTTTGCTGCAAAATTTGTCTAAAGGCATTTTTTTCTGGGAAGGAATATACTAACACCAAAGAGGTATCTGGTCTTTCGAATACAGCAACATTTTCTCCGCCAATACAGACTGTACCAAAGAAATTATGGCTTATGAACAGGTGGTTCTGTCTGGAATCAGTCAGTTGGAGACGAAGAAAGCCTTTATGAAGTATAACATCACTAGAAAACAAAAGATGGCCATCAATAACCTGAAACAAGATACAACAGTAGTGATAAAACAAGCTGACAAGGGCGGGGCCGTAGTCATTTGGCCCAGGTAAATGTATATATCTGAAGGAAGGAACCAGGTATACAATCAGGAATAGTACTAGAAGGTTAAAGAAGATCCAACCAGGTCCACACAAAAATTAATTTCAGGATTACTGAAGGCGGGACTGGACAGTGGGTTTTTGGGACCCAAAGAATTTGAATATCTATCTAAAAATGTTCCCAGGATCCCGGTAATTAGCTTTTTGCCCAAAATACGTAAGTGACTAGGTGACCCCCCAGGAAGACAATAGTTTTGGGAAGTGATACCCTTTTGGAGCCAATTTCGAAATATGTGGATTTATTTTCATAAGCCTTTTCTACTTGCGAGATACCACCAATTTTATCAACAGGGTTGAAGGCCATGAGTTTGACGAACTTTCACAATAGATGGTCTCTTTGGATGTAACCTTGTTGTATACACAGATATCCCAGGACAAAGCGCATTAAGTGATTGAGGCGTACTGAGATGAAAGACCACGTCCCCATCCGGTACCAACAACATTCATTCTACAACCTGCGAAGGTGACTTTAAAGAAGAACTACTTTAAGTTTGAAGATTCATTCTTCATCCAGGTGAAGGATACCGCCATGGGTTTTCTCTTCACTCCAGAGATGGCGGTCCTCTTTATGGCCAAATATGAAGAGAGATTTATCTTCAACCATAACCCATTCACAGAACAAATAGCGCAATGGCTGCGCTACATAGATGATATTTGGTGTCTATGGAGTGGGTCAAAGGAAGAGTTAGAAAGCTTTTATGGTTGGCTTAACACGCGCCATGAGGATATAAAATTCAGCTTGAATACCAGCAAGACTAGCCTGATGTTCCTTGATGTGGAGGAGTTCCCCAATGAGAAAAGATTGACAACCACACTACATAGGAAGTCTACTGATAAAAATGGATCACTGACTAAATATCGACGGACACAATATAGACTACCCAAAAGATCGACGCCAAAATATCGACGGACAAAATATCGAATTCCTATCTACAAACAGGTAAGTACCAAAATATCGAGTCCAAAATATCGTTTATATATATATATATATACACATTGTAAAAATATCGAATTTGTTAAAAATAATGTAAAATATAATTATTATTAAAAATAAATAGCTAAAATATACTTAAAAATACTTAAATTACCTTAAAATTATTAAATAATTAATTTAACTTATAAAAAAGAAAAAATACAATCATATCTGTTAAAACATATATATATATAAACATACTATTAATAAAAAATACACAATATTATTACCGTAGGATAGCGCAGGGGTAAAAATTACTATTCCCACTCCTGGAAGTGCAACAGTAGGGAAAGCGTTGGATAGCGTAGGGGCAAAACTTACTATTCCAACTCCAGAGAGTGCAACAGTAGGAAAAACGTTGGATAGCGTTGGGGTAAAAATTACTATTCCCACTCCAGAGAGTGCAACAGTTGGGAAAGCGTTGGATAGCGTAGGGGTAAAAATTACTATTCCCACTCCAGAGAGTGCAACAGTAGGGAAAGCGTTGGATAGCGTAGGGGTCAAAATTACTATTCCCACTCCTGGAAGTGCAACAGTAGGGAAAGCGTTGGATAGCGTAGGGGCAAAACTTACTATTCCAACTCCAGAGAGTGCAACAGTAGGGAAAGCGTTGGATTGTGTAGGGGAAAAATGACTATTCCAACTCCAGAGAGTGCAACAGTAGGGAAGGCGTTGGATAGCGTAGGGGTAAAAATTACTATTCCCACTCCAGTGAGTGCAACAGTAGGGAAAGCGTTGGATAGCGTAGGGGTAAAAATTACTATTCCCACTCCAGTGAGTGCAACAGTAGGGAAAGCGTTGGATAGCGTATAGGTAAAAATTACTATTCTCACTCCGGAGAGTGCAACAGTAGGGAAAGCGTTGGATAGCATAGGGGTAAATTTTAATATCCCCACTCTAGTGAAAATAAATAAATATAAATCACATAATTATAAATTAATCAATTAATAAATTTTAATTACCAATTAAGAATTAATTAATTACCAATTAAAAATTATTTAACAATTTATTTTAAATAAATACCAATGAATTACTTAACATGTTTAATTAATTATATTAAATTACTTCCCACCCTATTCCCCTATAAACCCACAACCCGCTACTAAAAATAAAACAATATTATTCACATAATTATCAATTAATCAATTAATAAAAATTAATTATCAATTAACAATTAATTACCAATTAAAAATTAATTGACAATTTATTCAAAATAAATACCAATTAGTTATTTAACATGCTTAATTAATTATAATTAAATTACTTCCCACCCTATTCCCCTATAAACCCACAACCCGCTACAGAAAATAAAATAATATTATTCACATAATTGTCAATTAAACAATTAATACACATTAATGATCAATTAACAATTAATTAATTATCAATAAAAAATTAATTAACAATTAATTCAAAATAAATACCAATTAATTAATTAACTAATTTAAATAATTATAATTAAATTACTTCCCACCCTATTCCCCTATAAACCCACAACCAGCTACAGAATTAAATTACGCTAAAATTAAATAACATAAAATTAATTACTTACAATAAATTACAAATAAATATACACTTTTCACAAATAAACTAACACATAAAACACTTAAAAAATTCGATATTATTAAAAAGTCGATATTTTTAATCACCTATATTATGTACTTCGATATTTTGACTGTCTATATTTTTAAATTCGATATTACAGTACTTACCTTGAAAACGATATTTTGGATGTCTATATTCTGTCCAGTCGATATTTTGTCCATTCTATATTTTGGACTCGATATTTAGGTTACTCGATATTTTGGAATCGATATTTAGACCATTTACCGATAAAAATACCATTCTACATGTTATGTTATGTTATGTTATTTTTGTGCTTCTATAGCGCACGGCCACTCCAGTTGGAGCATCCCGGCGCTTTTTCGAAGGTACCCTCACCCCAGGAGCTTGAATGAAAATGTACTGTATGATCAACTGTTGCAGATAAAGCACAACTGTTCAAGAAAATCTGACTATGAACGGAATGCAGAAATTTTTAAAGAACAGATGATCCTTCGAGGATATCCCAGAAACGACTCAAGCATGCAATAAAGAGAGCGTGGTATACACCCCGGGAACAACTTCTGCAAAAGAAAGTTAAACCACCATTGTAACGATTGGTTTGTGTCACAACGTTTAGTCAAAATACTAATAAATTCAGAAAAATTGTGTTAAAAAATTGGCACCTATTGGAACATCTGGATTGTCCATTTCCGAAACCACTTTTTGCCATGAAGAAAAACAATAGTATTGACCAGCAGATCGTAAGAACCAATATCTTTCCATCTCAAACTAAACACAATTTGAGGACACAATGGCAATTAAAACCAGTTGAGAGCCATCATAAATGCGGCACTTGTGCTGCATGTGATTCTACAATAGAGGGGATTGAGTTCTCACATAAGGACATCAAATGGGGTCATTCAGAATTCACTAATTGTAAATCCCAAAATGTTGTTTATGCGGTACTTTGCCCCTGTGTAAAATTATACATTGGCAAGACAAACCAAAAGATCAACCAATGCATTACGCAACATCGTTCCAGGATCACGAAGAAGGTTGTCACTGCGCCAATGGTGCAACACTTCATGGATAACTCACATAGTGAAAGAGACTTCAAGTAGACTGTTTTGTCAGGTCTAGATACAACCAAATGCCTGACAGACATCGATACTGCTTTGCTACAAAAAGAAGCTTACCTCATTTTAAAGTTCAATAGCGCAGTGACTGGATTGAATGGGATGACAGAACTTTCAAGAGCATAGCCCTGAACCACATGTCCCACAATGCACCGTTTCAGTCCTGACAACAATGGGGCCTGAGTGACAAGGTGATTGGTTAAAATAAATTTCCCATGATCACTAAGGTAAAAATACAGGAGGTGTTCTCACTGGGAATGCCCTCCATGACAGTGAAGTTGCGGTCCACATCGGTTACAGATTACAGATGTGTTGAGATTCAAAGAAAGTAAGTGCGCCTAGTGTTTCTTTCCAGCATGCTTATAATAATGCTGGCAAGTTTGCGGCTCATGTAATGTGTCCCCCATTCGTTTGTTAGGAGACAGTACTGCGGCGATAGACGCCCTTATCTGAGTGATTCGAGACGGCTTGGAAGGTACACTTTTGACCTTTCCCATTTATTTGCACACATTTTTATGTATTTAAACAAACTGAAATAGACACGACCATGAATTGGTTGTTCCGATTAAATGTTTTGTAGAAACCATCACCAGCAATAAACACAAGGCTCCCTGCAGCAATTATCTTTGATGGCCATTTTTTTGTTACTCCGAAAATACGTGTTTGGCCCAAAAAGCAAGATAGTGATAAGATTGCTCTAGTTGTTTCTACGTTTTGATGCAAACGTTAAATGTTTTTTGTATATAAATGTTTTTCTATATAATTGTCATAAGTATTTTTCATGTTTTGTATGTTAATTTAAAAAATGCGTGTCTCTATAGAAGAAAATTGAAAAAAAAGGAATGGCCTAAAAAAAATTCAATTCAAACAGATAAGGCAGCGGTCTGTTTGTTGCTCTAAAGTAATAGGAGCTTAAGGCATAAAGGAGCCAGGTGCTCCCCATTTTTGTGTCATCAATTTGTTATAATCCCGGCATGGCCCAATCTGTGTCCCTTGGCTCATGCTGTTACCTCCCACCACAGGTGGGGCGCCCCTGAAAGGGCTTATACACTATCGGCAAACCACTAGCTGTGACTATGGTTCTGCTTAATTTTGCCGGGCCCATGGTATGCTGCCATAAGTCTGTGTCCAGCTCCCCCCACTGGGCCTCTGGGTCAACTGCTAACCGAGCCCGGAATTCTTCATCGTACTGGGCCCAAGCATATCCCCTGAAGTTAAGGTGCGCCTTCCTAATAACATCTATGTATTTGAATATTGCTACTGACCTCTCTGGAAACTTTTCACAGTAAACACTAGCGTATATGAGAAAAGCCTCAATCCAGTTTTCAATCATCACTGGAACCTTCAAGCGCTTAGATAGTTCTAACTCCCTTCCTTGGAGCCCTCTTTGGACCTCAGCTCCCCATGCAGTAGTTTCAAAATCTCAACATATTCCCCTTTCCCGATCCTCTCTTTTGTCGACTGCATGAGGTGTGCCCCCAATGGCTTTGATGTCCCCATGTATGGTAGCTTTTTGAATTTCATTTCTGTACTGTCTTCTTTGTCTCCTGTGTCCTGCTGGTCACCCGGTTGCCCTACCCCTGCCTTCCCACTTTGTTACTCTGTATTCTTTTGTATTGGCTCTTCTTTGTCCATGCGCATCGGGTGTTCCTCTGTCCCAACAACAGTGTCCGGCACGTAGTGTCCTTTTCTTAAATGGGCCTCCCCGCTAGAGTGGGGCTCAACGTCCCCCCCCCCCCACTGACACCATTTTTAAGTGAGCCTTCTCATTTGTCAAAGGCTCCCTGGTCTCAACCCTCACTGAGACCGTCCAAATGCGGGCCTCCTCGCTGAACTGGTGCTCTCCCTTCTTGGACCCTTTGCGACCATCTGTAACTGCATGCACCTCCTGCTTTTTCTTCTTACCTGGCTCCAAATTTGGTGCCCGCTCAGGGGCCCGTAATATTGCCGCCATCTGTTGACCATGTCTGTATTGACCAGTCCCCTGCTGTTGGCTGGGGCCTTGTATTCTAAAAACACACTAGGTGCACAAACAGACGCCCCCCCATTGCGCCCTCCTCCCATCATTGAGATTCAGTTTCCTCCCACAGCTCCCCGTCATCTAGACTGTCCTCATCATAATCCAGCACTACCTGTGTGAAATCTACCCCGGGCTGTCCCATCGACTCCTCGAGGGGGTGTGAGGTAAGGTGACAATGTCTTTTGTTACACTGATCTGGGGGGGGGCGTACCTTGCCCCCCCACCTTCTTACCACTGCAGGACGCATAGTCCAGTGATCTGAGTTGGTGGAGTATGCCTTGAATCTTTCCATCTGTCGCACCGCTGGGCCCGCGCCATACCCACGTGTGGCAGTAATCTGCATGCCAGGTAGCTGCACAGGGCTTCGCTGACTCTTCTCCTTGAGGCCGCTGAGTGGCACGTGGCTCACCCGAGTCCGGCCTCCCGTTTTGCGGTTCGCCCAGCAAAAAAGAAACATGGTCCGGTGTGTTGGAAACCCCCTTACTAAGGGATCGCCCAATCTCTCACTCGTTCAGCCGCCCCGGCGGGTGGGGGGGAGGCAGCACCCGGTGAACCAGTCCGACCGGTGTTCTTGCTAGGCCCCCCTTCCAGGGCATCATCCAGTGGACCCTTCCGGCACTCCCTTGTGCCTGAAATTGCCATAGAGCCAGCCCGAAGGCTTTACCGCTCACAGACTGACCGAGGTCTCTGATCAGTGCCTGCCCTCCAAGGTCCTCCCTGCTCCTCCCCTTCGCTCCACTCCAGGCTGTCCAGGCCCCCGCTGGCTTATTTAAGACCCCCATGAAGGCCCCCTTGCCCTTTGATCCACCAAGCACTCCCCAGGTTTCCCCTGTAAATACCTTGCACAGCGTATCCCTGGCTCTCAACGGAGCTCTGTCTAACCAAGAGTCACTGCTCCATTCAATTTCCTGCCCCTCCCCAGAACCTGCTGAACCCCCCTAACTCTCCATTAACAGCAGCCATTTACGGGCCCTACTCTTCCCTAAAGTCTACTTCAGTCCAAGGTGACTCTTGTTGCCTCATGGCCCTCAGTTGACCTCTCCTTCCCCCCTCCTTGCTGCCTACCCTGTTAAACTCCTTGCATTCTCCACCCTCCCTCTACCTCTGCGACGAACCCACCCCGTTTTACAAACCACGCGGCCTCTCTATCTTCCTGTGAGGCATTGCACTGTTCTACCTGCTCAGCCAGCCCCCTGCAGCATCCTGCGAGGTCTCACTCACGTTTGGCAGGGCCTCATGCTGCCTTGCAGATTCTGCGTCCTGCGAGACCTCCCCTGCCTGTAGGATGCCTCGCCCACATCTAGTTTCCCCCTGCTGTGGCCCAACGCCCGGCCTAGATCAGCCTTCGGCTTGCCGTCTGAGCCGGCCGCCTTAACTCTCCTGCTGAGGGCCGCTTTCCGCGTGTGTGAGCGGCCCCTCCCACGCACCTGGGTCTCTGCATTGGCCGGCAGCCTGCTGCCTAACGCCAGCGGCCTTTCTTGGTGGCTGCCCGGTCGCAGCCTGCGACACGTCCTTTAGGAGGTCCAGTTGCCCGGCCTCAGCCAGGAGGTACACTGTCTGGGCCACCTTCTCGTCACCTGACGATGACATAAGGTAGGTGTCTATGAGAAACTACCTGCCTTCTACTCTTACAACCCCCTTGAAGGACAGAAACTGGTTGCCAGCCACCGTGCTAGCATGCTAAAATGTTGGCTGGAAACCAAAATGGAGCCCCTAAATATGTTGGGCTATATCATAGCCCAAGGGTAGCCCAAACCCACTGTGCATTCCCCTGGACTGCACCACTTCCCCAAAGATCACTGGGGGCAGACCTCCCTCCGGTCGTCTGCCCCCCAAAACCCCATTGATATCATCACGGTACATAGATGTGGAGTTAAGAATAGTCAATCTATACTTACATTCATGACTCAATATTTAGGCTGCAAAGTTTTGGTAACACAGTATTTTATGCTGTATATTCTAACATACAGTTTTCTGGTAATCAAATCTTTCCCCTAATCCATGCCTTAGTTTTGACAATAGCTTAATGTTCTGCAGTCGCCAACTGGGACCTATGTGCATTTTTAGTAGTACTATTCACTTTTCTATCAGGGGGATCTTCTCTCAGGTTACTGAGATTTCATGTATCAGTATTGTTTGTGCTTTGCGATGTTTGAGTAGAGGGAGATCCAGATTGTTATACTTGAGATCTGTATATGAAAGACAACAACCTAGGCAATTACAAATGGCTTGTCATATAAATGAAAAAGAGAAGAAAAGACCAAATTATATTTCACATTCTATTATTTATTAATATATTCATTTAAAACATACATTTTAGATGTATGAAGGTATGTTTCTTAGCAACAACATATCATTACAATTTAACAATAGATTAATCTCACAGAATTAGACACAAAAATAATTAAAAATAAAAATTAAAAGTGGCACAATTCACGACGCGCTTTTCGGCGACTAGCGCCTTCTTCAGGAGTAGCCACGTATTTCCTACAAAGAAAAATAATAATATAATAGATTCTATATAACCATTCAAAAACAATCAGTTAAAAATCAGACAGATTTATCTTCTAATATCAGTTTAACAATTTATCAGCATTTAAAATAATACATTTTAACCTCTCATTATATGACAAGCCTATACAAGTTTGGTGGTAACCACTCATGGTAATCATAATTTTATTTCATTGCTCATTTTCATTAAAACCACTATTAAGGAAGAAGGGAGTGGTAAATAGATTATTATAGTATGGACGATAGCCATTCAATCAGAAAAATCCTAGCTGGTTATACATTTATCTCAAACAATGTGACTTTTTAAATTGACCCTAGTAGAAAGAGTCCATACTTACAAAACCTTTAAATGTTATCAGCTCAACGGGATACGGAGCCAGTTATCTTTAATTCACCAGCAATTGACTAGAGGGGATAGAATGAATACGCTAAGAAAAACCGTTTTCGGAGTGTCCGTACTCAGCCTAAACCAGTTCTTTCCTCTCTGGTCTAACTTCCAGGCAGGAAGTGGAGACAGCATTGTCCAAGGCAGACAGGGCCTATTCAGGTGCAAGGTAAATCTCCTCCTACCACTCTAAATGTAGACCAGGCCTATTCAGGTGCTAATGACAACTTCTCTTCTCTTCTCCCTGACTCATTACAGAAAAGCCAGGACACACATCAACCCCCCCCAGTGGCTGTCTGAGAGAATGCACAGCCCTAGCCCCTGTCACTTCAAAGTCAGCCAATCCACAACTCAGCAGAGGCACACAGATGGCTAAGCAAGAAAAGACCCACTTTCTGAAAGTGGTATTTTCAAACACACAATATAAAAATCAGCTTTACTAAAAGGTCCATTTGTATATTCTGAGTTCAGGCATACTAAACTCCATCCTTCTATCTTCTCCCACTGGGAAGTTATATTTATAAGATGTTATAAGTAAACTCCCATTCTATCCTATGGGACAGATAGCCTTTCTGTAGTGAAAAACGAAATACACAGTAATTCACTACCAGGACATGTCACACGCACTAGTACATGTCCTACCTTTCAAATACACTGCACCTTACTCACAGGGGTACCTTGGGCCTACCTTAGGGGTGTTTTACATGTAAGAAAAGGGAAGGTTAGGACCTGGCAAGTTGGTGCACTTGCCTAGTGGACATGGCAGTCACATTTCGCACAGACACTACAGTGGCAGGTCCGAGAACCCTTTGAAGGGGTGCTTGTGTGGGTGGCACAACCAATTCTGCAGGCCGACTAGCAGCATTTAATTTACAGACCCTGGGCACACACAGTGCACTGTACTGTGGACTTAAAGGTAAATTAGATATGCCAATCATGGAAATACCAATCCATAAACACAATTTACATGGAGAGCATATGCACTCTAGCACTGAATAGCAGTGGTAACGTGCCCAGAGTCCTAAAACCAACAAAACAGGGTTAAAAACAGGAGGCCAAAAAGCAAAAAGTCTGGGGGCAAACAAGATGAAAAAGCCAATTATAACACAACCTCCTCTCAACCTAAAGCCAGGGTAGACTAATCTATCCCTTTATGGACTTCCCTGCTTGAGGCGATAGTACATAGACCTGGCCCACAACAGCGAGGGCATGTTCTAGTTCTACGCCTTGCTGAACCCAGTTGGATCCCTCTGTCCATACCCTCAGGGCCCACTAAGCTATCCCATGGGTAACCCTTCCCCTCACCTGTGGGCGTCATCTGTGCCGCACGTAACCTTAGCTTGCTCACAGGTGTGTCCCAGCAGGCAGACAGTACCACTGCAGCCAACACAGTCGTGTGGCCCAGTCCACCCGGGGTGTTACTCGGGTCCCCTCCCCAGGTGCACCTTTGTCGACCAGGACAGCAAGCCACAGTGGCTGCTGACAGCTGTCAGTGATGAGAGCCAGGCCTCATGACTCTCATGGTTCTCTAACCACTGTGGCGTCAGAGAGTGGGGGGTGATAGCCCCAGGTGCCTGCCACCGTTTGTTCACCCTCCCCTTTGCCATGTCAGGTATGGCCTCCTGACACTGGCCCATCCGCTCAGGGTCTGAACCCTGTATCTGAACAAGGGACAAGTTGGCTCTCCCACAACCTGTCCTCTCTCCTGGAGCTCTGCACCCTCCCACCTGAAATGGTACCCCCAGAATCCAGAATTGCCAGGGTACCTGTGACAGGTATCCTGTTCAATTTGCCCACCAGTTCAGGGGTGCTATCCTGTAACTGGTGCATCATTCTAGGGTCTGTACCCTGAGGCTGAACAATGCACTGGGATGGGCTCTCCCACACCCTGACCTCCTCCATGGGGCTCCGCACCTTCCCACCGGGAGTGGTACCCCACATTCCCGAATTTTCAGCCACCTGTGGCAGATGTCCTGCACAATTCACCCACCAGTTCATGGGTGCTATCCTGCAACTGGTATACCAGCCCAGAGTCTGTACTCTTAGCCTGGGCAGGGGTCAGGGGAAGGGCTGCCTTCTCCCTGTCCCCCCTTCTAGGGCTCTGCACCCTCCCACCTGAAGCGGTGCCCCCAGAAGGCAAACCAGTAGGGGTACTGTTAGCAGGTCAGGGGGGACACCTTGAATCTGGCCTTCCAACCCAGGGTCTGTACCCTCAGGCTGGACCTGTGTGTGGCAACCCAGGAATTCGGGGGAGTACACCAACACCCCCCACCCCCCAAGGGAAAGACACTCCCCAGGAGTTGTGCAAGAGTCAGACTGGTGCAGGTCTCACCTATTCAATGAATTCTTTCCTATCATCAAACAAGAAGAAATTTAAAATTAGAAAGCCCCCTTTTCAGACCACCCCAGATCTTCTCTCTGCCAGCCCCAGGTTTTATCCGCCCACAGCCCTGCCACCACAGACAACCCTCTCCACCACGTCCCACCACACCTGTCAGACCACACTATACCACCGTAGCCACTCTGCCAGACAATGTAAGGACAACCCCCCCTTCTACCCACTCCAGACCATGAGTTCTCAACAATTCCAGTACGGCATTAGAGCGATACAATGACAAAAGTATATCCACTACCTCCTCACCACACACAAGGTAAGAGTATAAACCCAAATCCCCCTCCATGTATCCCTCTCCACCTCCTATTCTACACATCAATGAGATTCAGGAAAAACACACTCCTCAGTACACCATGCCCCAAACCCCATCCTCCTGTTACCATGTCGAGATTGAGTCTAGACTGGGGGAAATTACGCAGGTACTACAACAACTAAAATCCGACCTACAAAAGCTAACAAGCATCACTACTGAGCTAACCTACAATAGGGGGCCCCAGAAATATCTGGGAGTAATAGGTTGATCCTCCCTGATAAATGTATACACCATTCTGACAGGCCATTAAACTCTTACAACTGCAGACACCCCAGCGCAGTAGATGGCGATCCACTCCCTTATGTACAAGGTGGGTATGGAGTTCCTCTGTGATAGTATGTTAGGATGGTTGGAGCATGAAAAGGTAGTAGGGTCACTGGAGGACCACTATTGTTTGAGGGAAGGAGAGGGAATTCTCCTTGTTGGAACTAGTGCTCTCACACATCCAGCAAGCTAGTGTCATGCTTCATCATTTGAGCCTGCCCCTCGTTAGGTCGGAGCTGCAATACCTGACGGGCACCCGGAACAGGGGCTCCTTATCGGCGATGTTTTGTTCCTGCTGGTGGATGCAGTGGGGGTGAGGGGCCTAGTGTGTGTACATGTAAGGAAAATGTGAGTTAAAATAGGTCAGTTAGTCCTAACCAATCTTTATTCTGAAGGTAAACTGCCTAATTAAAAGGTGGATAGGGGCCAAAAACTAGTCGTAATGTGTCTAGTGGGATATGCCCAGCTCTCAAATGATCGACATGTTTTGTGTTTCAAATGTCAAACTGATCGGGACACTTCCTCAGGATCAAAGTTACACTATCTACCCTACAATGTAAGTGGAATCTACATACCCTGTACTGTCATGGTAGACCTGGAAGTGGGACAAAAAAATAGGTAAGGGGAACATGTTAAAATCACACATTAATAAGCATATTGTCTCTAAGTCAACCCTTACTAACCAACGATGTTTGTGCTCGTGAAAGGACCTTAACTTAAATGCTGTGTCACACATTGAATCATAGTGAGAAACAAGTGTAAATCAAGGTGGAGTATGCTCAATATTCAAAACATACTCTGTTCGTGTCACCCATTCGAAATAACAAAATAGTAATAATTGTAATCAGGACATAGTAGGACTCACCTTTACTGCCCGCTAAAATTGTTTGCTACAGTAGCCGGCGGTTAGAGGACACCATTTGGGTCCTAATGGGGAGAAACGGAAGTATCGGTCGAGCTCTGTTAACAAGCCACCATAATGAGCCAGGTAGAGTATATGGTGGTAGCCGAAGTGTAATCACTATGGCGGTAAATGCACAAAGGTAAGTGTTGGAACTGGCCCTTCTTGCAGGGTCAGCCCCAAACTTTTTGCTTCTTCCTCTCTTATTTTTGCCTGACCCATGGCTGTTGGCAATAGGACTCTGAGCACTTTACCACTGCTGATAAGTGCTAAAGTGCATATGCTCTCTGTGTAAATTGTTATTATGATTGGATATACATGATTGGCATATTTGTATCACCAAGAAGTCCCTAGTAAAGTGCACTGGGTATGCCAGGGTTGGTGATGACAAATGCTACTAGTGGGCCTGCAGCACTGATTGTGCCACCCACATGAGTAGCCCTAAAATGGTGTCTCAGGCCTGCCACCGCAGTGCCTGTGTGCAGTCTGTGAACTGCCATGTCTAACCCTTCCGTTTCTGTGCACATTGGTCCCCCCTATGGAAGGCCCAAGGTACCCCCTTGGGCAGGGTGCAGTGTATGTGAAGGTAGAGCATGCACTTGTGCAGGTGACATGCTCTGGTAGTGAATTACAGCCATTTTCGTTTTTCACTGCTGCAAGGCTATCTTGCTCCATAGGCTATCGTGGGGTATGCTGGCTACAGTGGCTACCAGCATATCTTCCAATAAGAGCAAGATAGGACATAAAAGTCTGGTATGCCTGAACTCAGAATTTAATAACACATCTTTTAGGAAAGGTGGTTTTTAACTCCTGTGTTTGAGAAAAGCACTTTTAGAAAGTTGCTTTTCTCTTGCCTGACCTTTCTGTGTGCCTTGGCCTGTTTGTGAATTGACTGTCTGGTTTGAGAGTGACAGGGGATGGGGATTCCCCAGGAGGCTGGCTGAGTCAGCCCTAGGCTGAATGACCGTATCTTCATCTTGAGTGGTGGGAGGAGTTAGCACCTGGGCCTGAATAGGACTGTGCCCACCCCCCACAGTGTTGGCTCCACCCCCTGTGGTGCGTCTGATGTCTCTGCCCTGCACTGTGAAAGGAGAGAAGGAATCATGTCAACAAAGTTCTCCAGGGCTGTGCTTTCCCTCCACAATACTGGCTCCACCTCCTGCTGGGTGGCTGACGACCCTGCCCCTCTCTCTGAAAGGAAAGGAGAGGCCATGTAAACAAAGCGCTCAAGGAACACCCAGAACTGGTTCAGACTGGGCTCAGAGCCCTCCTGCACAAAGGCTTTCAGGGGTATAAGTACAGGACCCCTGACTACAGAAAATTAGATCATCCTGGAATCAAGCAGGAACCTCTGCCAAGGCGAAAGCTGAAACTGAAGAAGGAAGACTGTCCTGCTGTTGCTCTGCCGGACTGACCTGCTGTTGCTTTGCTGCCAAGGAGAGGGGAAGAACTTTGCTTTGTGCTGTGTCCTCTTGCTTGAAGGATTCTCCAAGGGCCTAAGAAGAGCTGGCTCCCTGTTATGAAGTCCCAGGAACAAAACGACTTCACCCCCAGCTTCCTGGAACTCTATTGAGAGAGTTCTGTCCTTCCTGGAGTGCGTGGCCCAGTTGTGGTGCCTCTGGAAGTTGTACCTGTGTTGGGAAAATACTTTACAAATTGCTTTTGGATAAGCCTGACTGCTTGAGCCAAGCTACCAGGGGAGTGAGCAGAGGTTATCTAAAGAGTGGTTCCTCCTTACCCTGACTAGAAGCAAGGCTCCCTATTTGGACAGTTGTACCTACCTCTGCCAACTAGAGACCCCCAGTTCTAACAGTAAAGCCGCCAATAAGTGGCCTCACCCCACCGAGGATCCAACCTAGGGTTCTGGGCCAAGGGCGGTGCCAACCACCCGCTCCGAGTGCACTGCCGTGGCGCCTCCAGTGAAGCCAGAGCACGCCCTGTCAGTACACCAGAGCAGAGTGTATGGCAGCGCTCCCCAACCCAGTACACCATGAGCGGTATCCCCCGTAGGTAAACCCAACACACAGAAAGAGTCCAGAGCTTCAGTCTCTCACCTCTAGAGAATGTAGAATCGAGGACACTCACCAGCATGTGTAACGCTGTAGGGCGTTTGACCTACCCTGCCGCCGACACCGGGATGGTGAAGGTAGGTCGGCGGCGGGTCTTGATGTAGTGCTGTGAACCATTCTAATTTGACCTCTGAGCACACATATATCAAAAATCTGTACGTCACTAATAGCAGTATTCTGGCAAGAGTCAAACAAATTCAAAGTTCTGTAATTCGCTCTTACCATCTCCCCATAGGGGATCGATTTAACCTGGAATCTTGGGTGGCAGCTGGTAGCATACAAAATCGAATTACAGCTGGTTTCTTTCCTATACATTCTTGAACAAAGTCTATCATCTTTGATGTACAATTCCACATCAAGAAAAGTAATTTTCTTAGTGTCATACTGTGTTGTAAACCGTAGGTTAACCTCATTATCGTTAAGATATACAAAAAAGCTTGTTAGGTCATCTAGGGAACCAGTCCAGATCATGAGGCAATCATCTATAAAGCTGTATAGCTAAAATACTGTATATATTCAATCCATCTTTGACCGCGACGGCCCCAGATCCACTCCGCCTCAAACCACCCCATAAAGTGGTTGGCAAAAGACGGAGCAAATCTGAAGCCCATCGCGGTCCCAAGGCACTGTCTGTACCATTATCCATTAAAAACAAAAACATTATTTTTCAATACAATTTGCGTCATATCTAGTATCATCCTCGTATGTTCTAGTAATTCAGCAGGTCTCTTATTGAGGAAGGTTTCAACTGCATTTGTCCCCATAGTGTGATCAATATTGGAATATAATGAAACCACATCCAATGTGACCAAGTACATTCCTTCCTGCCATACAACATCCGACATTAAATTCAATTCATGTTTTGTATCCTGATTGTGAGAGGGCAAACTTTCCACAAAAGGTCTCATAAAAATATCAATGTACTCCGAGATTTTCTCCGTTGGTCCACCGATACCTGAAATTATAGGTCTTCCTGGCGGGTGTTCTCGATCTTTATGTACCTTAGGTAAGGTGTACAAACAGGGTGCTCTAGGGTTTGATATAGTCATGTAGTTGTATTCATCATGATCCAGTAACATCATATCATACCACAACTTAAGTTTCTCGTTAACAGCTTCTTTCAATGCTTGTAATGGATTATGTATCAGGGATTCATAATATCTCGAATCGTTTAGCTGAGACATTATTTCCGCATTGTAATCTATAGTATCCATTACAACAACATTACCACCCTTGTCTGCCACCCGGATGGTAATGTCGTCATTGGTCTTTAGAATTCTAAGTGCTGTTCTCTCCCCTGGTGTCAAATTATCCAGTTTACCATAATAGCCACACCCAGACCTCTTATCTATAAGTCTGTCAATATCCAGTTCTACCGATTTATAAAAAGCATCGATGGTGTTACCTGTACCAAACTGCGGTGTCCATTTGGATTTTAGTTTAAGACCACTACTAACACTTAAGTACCTATTAATCTCTAGGTCTTCCAGTAATTTCGCTAGTGTAATAGGGTCATCTTCGCTCTCAGTAAGTGATAGAAGTAGTTTAGTCGCGTGAGCCCCCTCAATAGTCAAGTCACTCATTTGTTTAGATGTTTCAAGGTTTTTATCTTTCGCAGGTACATGAACAAAATATTTCTTAATCTTGAGAATTCTTACGAATTTATATAAATCAATTTTAGTCATGTACCAATCTGGTACAGTAGTGGGACAAAAGCCTAATCCCTTCTTCAACAAAGTGACCATATCATTTGTAAGTACAACTTTGGACAAGTTAATAATCTCAATTTCATTCTCAGGATAAGTCTGTATCCCCATCATTCTTTCCACAACCTTGTTCTCATCCCTCTTCTGGTTCCCTGCTGACCCCTTGCCCCTAGATCCTCTCCTAGTCTTGTAGTTCCGCCACCTCTGCCTCTGGCTGTCAAGTCTCGATTTCCCATCCTGAGACGTTTCACTTCCTCTAAAAAAGCATTTCCTTGTATCCCAACTCCGACTACTGGTGTCCTATTAGTCTCCTCATTCTCACTGCTAACCAAAGATGAAGCTTCAGTATCAATAGAGCTTACACTTGGTGTGGTCACCGTTCTATGTTTAGAACCTTGAGGTTGTTTTACCAAATAATCAAAGCGTTTAGCAAACGTGAAAATGCGACCCGCTTTATAATCATACTCATCTCTTTGGAGTAAAGACCTCTAGACGCACCTTCCATACTAGAGTTAAGTACATTTGCCTAGATATTATTGGGGAGAGCGCCCACAGTCTGCAGGTATCCACAACAAGTTTATAGTGCTGTGAACCAATGTTGTGACAAGGTCACGTGTGTGGCGAAATGGAAATAGAAAAGGGGGGTATCACTAGGCATATTGGAAGTGACAGCGCGGTGGCGGCCATCTTGTAGAGGAGTGTGTTACTAAGGATCGTAGATAGTTATTAAGAACCGTAAGTGTCTAGTGTCTCCACAGGAACTAATCTGTAGTGGCGATTATGTGGCTGGTAAATAATAACCAGCACTGTTTCCTAGGTCGTAGGCAGTAAGTCTGTAACGTTGCTAACCCGGTTAACGTGGTGAGAATCAAAGCGCTTTATCAGCCCCCACGGCGGGTAGTGGTGCGGTGGATGGAGGATGAAATACAATGGGGTTGTGTATTCCAATGTGGGGTGTGTATGTATAAGCAATCCCTAACTGTGACAACCACTGCAAACATCTCGTGTCGAGGCAGCCCCGCTAGTCAGTGGTGGCGTAGGGGACGAGGGAGAGTATTGAGACGATCTAAGAAAGCCCTCAATAATTGTGGTAGCTATTGTGTCAAATCAGGCTATGAGTCATATTGCACGAAGGGTCACTCATTGTGTAAATTCATTCGCAGAGCAGGTATATGTAACTCAGTTTAACGAGCCCCAAAGAATGTCATCGTTGAGGCCGGTGATGTGTATTCACAAAGCAGGTATATGCAACTCAGTTTAACGAGCCCCAAGGAATGCCATCGGTGAGGCCGGTGATGTGTGTGGACAGTCTGTGGACCCATCTCTGTTCAGCTCTGAACAGTGCAGCTTTAGTGATGGCTGGGAAGGCTTCTAGTATCGTCCAACATAGATTGTCAGGAGAGTGTGGTGTTTCTTTGTAGTGAGTTTACAGTTTTGTTGTGACTCTCTGACAACGGATGTTACTTCTGTGCTCGGTGATCCTAGTCTTAATGGGTCGCAAAGTCATACCTATATACTTCATGCCACAAGGGCACGTCATCATGTAAATGCACTGCTTGGTATTACAATTAGTGTGCCTCTTTTGGGTCCATTTGAAGTTAGGTTGCAGGGATAGTTCTTTGGATGTGGTGGTTAGCGGGCATACGACGCATGAACCACAAGGATAGTGTCCAGTCACTGTCGGTGTTGTGCTTCTTTGGTCTGGTGTGTACCAATGCGTCCTTTAGGTTGCGTGTTCTTTTATACGCGAACCTGGGTTTGGGAAGTTGTAAATCCCCTGTGTTTAAAATCTGCCAGTGTTTTAGGATTATCTTTTTAATTCCTGCAGAATCTGGGGTGAAAGACGTAACACACGTAAGGTTATCAGTGGATGGTTTAGGATGTGCCTCAAGTAACTTCTCCTTTGGGTTGTTCCTAGCTCTTTTCCATGAGTCTCAGACTTGTTTCTCAGGGTAGCCTCTAGCCTTAAGGTTATACGCCAAGGTGTTGGCCTCTGTTCTGTAGTCAGCAATTGATGTACAATGGCGCCTAATTCGTAAAAACTGGTCGACTGGTAGGTTATCCCTCAGTGCTTTAGGATGATCCACTCCCTTACACAGAACCTAGATCTATCAATCTGACAATTACATCAAAGGTATTCTCCGCACGTACAAGAATGCACACCATGACCTGCCACTTAGCGTCAATTCCATCTCAACAATTGTCTCAAACTCACACAGAGAAACACCAAACTCCACCTGAAATGCATACTCCTAAATTGCAGATCGGCCTGGAAACATGCAGCTGTCATAGAAGGCCTTATCATTACCCATGACCTTGACCTACTCCTTCTAACTGAAACATGGCTAAAGAATGACTCTGCACCAATCCTTGACATTCTAATCCCTCCAAGCTATGACATTATAAGAGCAGATAGACTAAAAAGGTCTGGGGGTGGAAATCTGGGCATTCTATCTAGCGCAAAAGACCTGCTTGCCTTGTTTCTTTCCAGCAGAACACAAGCTGTAACGCTGGGACCATTTAAATCGCCGGAACTTGCTCTACCCTGTGGAGTTCCCCAAGGCTCATCTCTAAGTCCGACACTTTTTAATATCTATGTGTCGGACTTAGCAAGAGTTATTAAAACCTACCAGATGAGCGTTACCTCCTATGCTGATGATACCCAGCTGGTGCTTGCTATTAACAACGATGGAGAACAGGTAGCGGCACGCTTCCAAGAAGGTATGTCAGCAATCAAAGACTGGATGAATGCCAATTGCCTTAGGCTGAACTCCGAGAAGACGGAGGTAGTCATTTTTGGGAAGATCTCCCCACTATGGTCATCAGTGTGGTGGCCTCCATCCTTAGGAGCCTTACCAACGCCATCCGCAAGGGTCAGAAACCTGGGAATTGTCTTTGATGAGAAGCTTAATTTTGCGGCACAAGCTAATCAAACAGTGGCAAATGGTCATCATAAACTTAGACTTATAAGAAAGATGATCCCGTTTCTCTCAGAAAGCGCCGAAAAAACTGTGGTGAGCACACTTGTGCTTTCCTCTTTAGATTATTGTAATGGCCTATTCGCCAATGCGCAAGCCCGGGTAATCTCCAAACTACAAATGAGTCAGAACGCGGCAGCAAGATTACTCTCCAGGACCCCTAAATTTAAACCGATCAGTCAAACAATCAGAAGTTACCATTGGCTAACAATTAAAAAACGGATTAAATTTAAATCACTCTGCCTGACTTTCAAAGCCTCCACAACCAAGGGCCGAAGTTTCTCCAAGAGCAGCTCTCGACCTACCGTCCATCCAGACAACTTAGATTGACGACGCTGCATCAATTAGCGGTACCTCGCACTAGGACGGTCACCTGGGGAGATAGGCGCTTTACGGTGACAGCAGCCAGACTCTGGAACTCTCTTCCATTAACAATCAGATCGAGTCAATCCCTTCTCCAGTTCAGGAAATTGTTGAAGACGTGGTTGTTAAACCAGTAATGAGTCTGCTTCCTCCTCTAGTGATATGCTGCCACCTCTCAGAGACCCTAAGTGAAATCTTAGCGCCAAGACGCCCACGTGCAAACGTATGCGCTTTACAAATTGTAATAATAAATAAATAAATAAATAAATGCCTGCATGCACCATATCAACCTTACAGTGATTCAGTCACAAACTATCGACCTTACCATGTGCGAATACCTAGGCATAAGCATTGCGAGCAACAACTGTCCCCTATGTAAATTACATTGATCTACCACCCTCCAGGTAACAATCCCGCATTCACCAAATAAATCAAGGAAATCATCTCTTCCAACGAAGGGCAACACTGCCCCCAAATCTTCCTCTGTGACTTCAACCTTCATTGGAACAACCATAACGATCCCACAGTCAATAGCCTAAAAACCTTCCTAACTGACCTCAAACATGTCTAATTCTGCGATAGCGCAACGCACATTCTGGACTCAACACTGGATCTTGTCATTGCTAGATCAAATTCCATCATACTTAAATCGATCATCCCTTGTGACTGGATGGACCACCACAGCATCTCCTTCCTTATCATTGATCCAACGAAGACACATAAACTCCAACTTAAGGAATCCAAACAGTGGAAAAGAAACACGTGTGACAATAACCTCAGCGGCCTGATATCCGTCAGCAACAATTTACTACTGCCACCAGCGGACATGACAGATGTCCACAGCCTCAAAACTCACTATAACTCAATGACATGACAGATGCCCACAGCCTCAAAACTCACTATAACTCAATGGCTAGCATTCGTGACACAGTAGCGCCCTTTCAACTAAAAAGGCCGTCCTCTAAAGACTCCAAATCTTGGTACAATGGGAGCCTAAATGATCAACAACACAACCTAAGACTAGCGGAACGGGCCTGGAGATCCTCACTGTCCCTAGAGCACCTTAAGCAACTAACATCAAGGGGGAGCAACTACAACAAATACATCAGAATCTCAAAAGCAAATTTCTTCAAAGATAAACTAAACAATGCTAGAAATCGGCCAAGAAAACTGTTCGTAATTATCAAACATCAATCCTCTCAACAACCCAACGACTCATCAATAGGCCCCAACCCGCAACCTAATTGCAACATATTTGCCTCCCACTTCTTGGACAAATCTAAAATGATAGAAAACGAGCTCCATATAGCAAATGAACAACCCATATTGTCACCCCCAACACCCTCGTGCCGCAGATTGTAAAAACCCCTATCCAACATGGACTTACCCTAAAGAATTAAGCATCTTGGAACACTTTCAAAAGCTTTGATGAAAATGACATCCTCAAGTTAGTAACAACACTTAAACCATCAAATCACTTCTGCGATCCTCTTCCAGCCAACATCTTCAGCATGATAAAAACTGCTCTTATACCCATCTGGACAAAGTAATTGCATCTCTATTACAAGGAACCCTTCCAAACTGCCTAAAAGCAGGCCAGGTAACCCCATTCTAAAAAAATCTACAGATGACCACACAATCCCAGATAACTACCGTCCAATATCCACTATTCTTTCCCTAGCAAAACTACTGGAGAAATGCGTCCATTCCCAACTATTCAACCATATAGCTCTATTCCACCTCATCGATGGAATGGTGGCATGAGTTTAAGGTGTTTTCTGAAACCTGTTTGATCTGCTGAACTCAGCTATCCTTCATCAGCAGTAGGCTTCATGTGTGTCTCTTTTATATAATTGCTCAATTCTGCCTCATGGAAATATTGATGCAAATAGCATCCAGCTGTTTTCAGTTTCGGGTGACCGCAATGGGTGAATGCCTTGGCATAGGTAATTTAGTATAATCTATGTGATGGATGAAAGGCTATCATTTTGACTTTCAAGCAGCCAATACCTATAAATATAATTTCATACTGACTAAACAATTAATCAAATTTGCATCTTTGAATACTCATTGGTAAATGAATAAGCTTCAAGTGCGCAACTGTCGTGATGTGTGAGAGTGGCAGAGAATGGGCAGTTAGGATTATATCAATGACAGATTTGTCATTTTCATGATAAATTGATGCATGGCATGCCCCTTTGAGGTTCTATGGGGGAGGTCTTCCCAAATGCAGGAATCCCCACTTTTTTGTGGTGCATTTTTGTTTTTGTTTAGGCTTGCTGAACTGAATGTTTGGCATTAGTTTGAAGGTTGCTGTCCTGTCAACAAGAATAGTGATGATTTCGCCCTATGTTGTGATTTGGTTGGAGTTTCCGATATGTAGTCTTGTTTATCAAGCCAAAGTTATAACTGTATCAGTTACGTGCTGTTATAGTTGACCGGATTTGGTGTTGCTTGAAGGAAGTAGCATTAGGTTGAACTGTAAATTGATTAACATTTCCACACTTTGAGCATCTCTTCCCATTTGTTGGACATGAGTATTTCTGCCTTTTTATAGGACATTTGGAAGTGCAGCGATATGAATTGTCTGTTTGAGACTTTATACTCTGCTGCCCTTTTCGTTGTTTGATAAAAGTGGCATTGGGTTTAATTGACTTACATATTCTTGCAAAACGATTAATCTTTCTGCATATTGAACATTTCCTCTATTTTGCTGCGCATTTGATGGTGGGCGATGAGCATTTCCGTGGTATCCACAGATTAAGTGGCTGTTTAAAGGCTTATTGATGTTAGTTGACTGTGGGTTCTTTACGTTTAAGCTTATGAGTCACTTTGGCCACGGTTGTATCCAAGTTGCTTGAACTTAACCCATTTCGCATTATATTATGGGTGGAAAGTACTTCCAAAAGGCACTAAAAAAATAAAAAATACATTGCTATTCAGAACGGATGAGATGCATAATAAGGAACAAACTTTTACAGTTATAAACAGAATACCGTATGGGAGGTATTAGTGCAATTTCAGTGTCTTTAGGGGCTTGCTCTACAGACATTTAGAGGGTAGTGCTTGGACAAGCAATGTTAGTGCTGGATGACACAGTATGGCAAGATTGGCTAATGAGAAGTCAATTACATTTGCTTCTCTAATCATGAGGCTAGGGAAATCAGATTGCTCACCATTACGCAGTTACATAAGAAATAATTTGCTGGCAACCCATAATGAATGTGATCTTTTGCATCTTGTTGATAATTCATCCAATTGCTTTATTCCTATCCAAAAAAGAAATTGTTTATTGAATTGATTACTATAAGCATATTGGAAATGTAATGTTTATTTCAGTTCACTGAGTTTGTTCCTTTATCCACTAGATATTTCAAGATGTGTGGAATTTGGGCTCTCTTTGGCAGTGATGAATGCCTATCTGTCCAGTGCCTTAGTGCTATGAAGATTTCACACAGAGGTCCTGATGCTTTTCGGTTTGAAAATGTCAATGGATACACCAACTGCTGCTTTGGATTTCACCGTCTGGCTATTGTTGATCAGTTGTATGGCATGCAGCCAATCCGAGTGAAGAAATTTCCTTACTTGTGGCTCGTGTACAATGGGGAAATCTACAACTTTAAACAGGTGAAACATTTTAACACAATATGTTTTTTTTTCAATATTATTTTTTTTGAGCGTGTTATTTCATGTAGACCTTATGTCTAATGGGAAATCAAGCAAAGATGGTGGTGGCAGCATGAGGATGGAGGTCAGATGATCCCTAACTACTCTACCCTTCTCGCATGTACATGTCTGAATACATTTGTAAATGGTCCTCTGATTACCGGCTAATTCTACTACTATTGAAATAGTGAAACCTGAGTTTCTGCAAGTGGTAAAAACCTCTAAGGACAGAAGGATCCAAAGTCAAATAAGCATTAATGGTGCAAGAGGTACAAAATGGATGCCACAGCATTTTCTTAACATGTCAACGGGAGCTCAGACATGGGCTGTAGCACACACAGTTTGCAAATGTAAACCTCAGTCTTGGATCTGTTAGACTGCTTGCAGAAATTGAATTTTCAATAAGAAATTCAAAGGACACATCAAGCTTTCCTTAGAGTGACTGCTAAAGAAAACCCAAAATCCTATTTAAAAAAAAAATGTATTTCAGTAATTTTCTGCTTAGGGAAAACATAACCTACAATACGCCTGCTAGTAAAGACCAGTATTTGCTGGACCTGATAGTATTTAGGTTATCGTAAAATAATACCCTTTTCCACAAAGCCATTTTTCTGAAAGATCTGGTGTCCGGACAGTTCTTCAGGGCCTTCCAAATTAAGGGCAGAAAAACAAACTTTCTGACAATGATTTATTTTAATGCTGGAACCACAGAATCGAGAAACTAGTGCAAGCTCACTGATTTGCTAAATAACTCCTATTTGGCAAGGAGCCAGTTTTGGGATGGAAAAGTACCTCGCCTTGTGACCGACGTGCGCCGCTCCCATAAGTCCCCAAGCTGCAACGATATTTGGATCCCTGGAGCTGGTTTTGTTTAATGATGGGTGAACACAGATCATGCGTATGAGCCACAAAATAGACCTGTCTCAGGGATTGCAGGCTTGTTGGACCGGATGGGGTGGCGAAAGCGCTCACCTTGTGGCTGTGAAATGGCACTGCCTTTACCAGAAGCTAAGTGGCACGAGTACAGTGGTGGCAGCATACCATGTCATGGTCAGTAGGAGTGATCAGGCCATTTTACGTGTCATTGGAGTGATGCCTACAGGTTAGTATGTAGGGCTTTGCAGCGTGCATGTGGTTGCATGTATGTGCTGGGTGTGTGTGTGCCTGAGAGTGGATCAATCCATTTTGGGAGACCCTGAGATGACTGCAGGAGCTTGGGCAGGTAGAGGTTCCCCCTAGGAATATGGATTGCTATATTTTTGAGACCTCGGTGAGACACACAATGGAGAAATGAAGAGCCAGGCCCCTCAGTACACTCAAAACGGCACTCATGATTCTGAGAGTGGTCACTGAAAAGGGTCCTGGGCAAATCTTAGGAAGGTGATGGGGCTGATCAGAGAATCATAAGAGTAGAGCTGGGGGCTTTTGAAAAACCTTTGTTGCACATATCACTGTGGTTGACATCCAGGTATAAAACATGTAGTTACTCCCTGGCCACAGATATAGAGTTGCTTCTGTTATGACAAACTACTTTCTGGAGGAAGGGAAGGACTTGGGAGTGGGCATTTCAAACGGAAGCATAAAAACACAGATAAATACATGATAGAATTCATAGTCAATAAGAACAGTAAATAATTCATATTTTATCTAAGGATAAAATGAAAAAACCGTACTACATCAAGATCTTTTCACATTATAAAAACTCTAGTTTCCTAAACAACCCCATATGATGTGCAAAGAGTTGGCGAGTAGCAGGCCCAAGGGTTATGACAGCCCCCCTTTTCCTTTTTCTCATGCAGACCCATAAGAACGTAACTACCGGGAAGCATACCAGGCAGTCAGGTAACAATTAAAAAAAATATAGTGCAACCAGGCATTGGTTAAAATTCCCTTGCTTTAAAATTGGCTTAAGATAGTTGTTCCTTTCTTTCTCAATGAGCCTGCAGAATAAAACTAGATGCAGTTCAGTTTGTTTTGAGAGATTATCACATGGGCACAAACTTAAATCTGCATGATTATAGGTTTTATACGGTTAGCCTAACATCAGTGGGATCTTATTCATATGAAACCTCATTAGTATGAATCTGTGTTGTGGGCTATTAACATTTGCTGGATAGAAATAACCTCTCTCAATTAATGGTGGATTCAGACGATAGGTAACAACTGTGTGTTTCTCTTTATGGTATTCGTTTCACTTATAATCCGCCATCAACAAAAACATATTAGGGACCTTTTGCTTTGAGACCTTTCTACAAGCCGGTGGGTCCTTAAATAATTCAGAGAGGCCAATTTCCTTCAGGTCTGTTTCTACATAGCCAAGCCACCTAGACATTCTGCTATTATCCATGCTTAAGCAGTTCCTTATTATTGTTTGTGTCAATGACACTGTGTTCCCCCACCAGATTGAGTGCCACAGAAGAATTGGAAATAATTGTGTTGCGTCTGCAATATAAGGCAGGCCCAGTTCCAAATGTAAAATGTAATTTGAGGAAGAGAGAGGGAGACTTACAAAAAATATTTTCAGTAGTTTGAAGTGCATGAGTTGCTACCAAACCTCAGACTCCAGCCCCATACGTTACTGCCGCCTTGACTTTAGCCTGATAGATGTTTTTTTATCAGTTTTAGTGTTCTTGCGCCCAATTTTTGGGCGAAGGATCTTACGGCCGAGAGACTTTTCTCCATTACCGACTTTCTTCCTTACGCCAACTTTGACCACGATAAATCTTTATCAAAGCGAACCCCCAAATAGGGAAAAGTGCCAGCCACCTCTATTCTCTCAGTATCCATGTGTAAGTAGGGGGTTTTATCTCTTTTTCTTGCCCCAGCTATAATTGCAAAGGACTTAGTGTGATTTACCTTCAGGTCTATTGAGTCCATGAAGGATACATATGCGGTTATCAGGCGTTGGAGACCAAGCCCTGTCCTAGTGATCAGCACCGCATTGTCCGCATAAGCCAAAATGGGTAGCAGTTGAGAGTCAAATACGGGGACATCTCGTGTGGCCATAGTGAGTGCATTTTCGACTCCGTTTGTGTAAACGGAGAAGAGAAAAGTACGCAACCCTGCTTTACTCCTCTGGCGATTTCGAATGGGCGTGCACACTCTATGTTTTTGGTGTAGCGGACCAATGGCGTGGCGTTTGAATACAACTCTCTTATGAATTCAATTCAATTCAATTCAATAATCTTTATTTCGTTGCAATTGCATCATAAAAGATATACAATTAAAATTCATTAAAATACAATTTCATAATATTCAAAAACACAGGTGGGATATGGGGTGTCTACTCAGAGTTACATTACATTGTCAGTTCAGTTCATCCCGGTATACATCATCATATTTGGGTCATGGTATTATGGCCAATAAAATCATCACACGTTTTAAATAAATATAGAATTAAAAGTAATCAACATATTTACAAGCTAAAAAGACAATTACATTTGTAACCACCATGGCATAAAAATTAAAAATTACAATAAAATGGTAAAAAAATATTACATGGCTGGTATACCCAACCATGAAGTTGGGTACTCGGTCATCCTTTGATTATGACATATATAACATTCATGATAGTATTAATTTTAAGGGGGCTTCATAAAGTTGTATGGTTAAAAATGAAGACCCATTTTTAATCTAATGAAATTAGCAGCAAGAAAAAATCTGCTGATGCCAAACACAACTACTTGACTGGTATCTGTTTTTAAAATTCTACCAGCCTCCTTATAGGAATTCAACCCAATTATGCGACATAGCGGCACTATCCACTTTTTCCTTGACTTCGCATAACTGGGGCAGAAAAATAATATGTGTAGGACATCTTCCCTTGCATTGTTAGAGCATAGAGTGCAGAGATCACTGTTTGTTTTCACCCAACTTTTCTCAAGAACTTTAGTTCTCAATGTTCCATACCTGTATTTAATGTACAAGGTTTTGGCTAGTGACGGCTGTACCTCATCCAAAAAAGTCTCAAAGTGTGCCACATCTTTAACCACTAAAACATTTTCAGTTAAGGGGCCATGGATTTTTATGTATACAGACTCATAGCTTGTATAGGACCAGAAAGACATTTTAACAATTTTTCTTGAACCCACATTCATCAATTCTGGCTCGCTCCAAAAATGGGCTAGTCCTAATTTAACTAGCCAAGATCTTACATGCTTCAACCAGTAGATTTTGCTGCCACTATCTAGATCCATCACTTCTTTCAACCCGTTTTTATATTCGTTCAGTTCAGGGGTTGTCCATAATCTGACCCACAGCAATAATGGTCTCAACATTGCATGTTGGTCAGTACGTTTAATATTCAGATCCAAAAATAGTGGTATCAGCGGGGTGTTAATGGGCACTTTAAATAATCCCCTAAAAAACTTGTTCTCGAGGGTTTTAAAGTTTTTCTTACATACTGGTCCCCATAATTCTGCTCCGTACAGTACAGCTGATTGAACCTTATACCTAAAGATCTCTAAAGCTGGGGTAACTGCCTTATTCAGACATTTATTATGTCTTTTTAAAATTGGGAGGCAGTTTTGTTTAAACACTATTTTCGCTTTTTCTAACTGCGGTCTCCATGCTAGTAGAGAATCAATTAATACACCTAAATATGTAAAATTCTGCTCATGATCTAATTTGTGACCATTTAGCATTAGTTTTTTTAAAAACTTTTGTGCGGGCTCCGTGCCATATATTTTGTTTTTTTTATATTTATTTCTAACCCTTTAAGATTACAATATGACTGGAACCTTTCTAATAAATTCTGGAGACCCCGCGGTGTTTGTGAGATAAGGATGGTATCGTCCGCAAAAAGGAGGGACGGAACCCGTTCACCGCCCAATATAGGTGAATCATTGTCACACTTCTCCATATGGGACGGGATGTCATTAACAAAAAGGGAGAAGAGTGTAGGGGCCAGCACGCATCCCTGGCGTACTCCCCTTTTTATAGGGATGGATTGTGAAATTTCCCCGTTTGGGCCCCACCTAACCTTAGCGTAATTCTCCTTGTGCAGACCCTTCACTAAATTTAACAAATCGCCTGGGAGTCCCTGGCATTTCAAGGATTCCCATAGTAGATCTCGAGGGATAAGGTCAAATGCTGCTCGTAAATCAACAAATGCCACATACAAGTGGCCTGTGCGAATGATGACATATTTCCAGTACAAGCAGCATAGCCTTAGTACCTGATCTATGGTTCCTGTTTTTTCTCTGAAGCCCGCTTGATATTTTGTTAAAACTAATTCTTCTTCCAACCATGTATTAATACGATTTAATATGTGCCTGGCATATATTTTTTGGGTTATATCTAAAAGACTTATGGGCCGATAGTTAGCTGGATCGCTTCTATCCCCCTTTTTAAAAATTTTGATAATTTCTGCGCCATTCCATGTCTCCGGGATGGGTTCGCCAGCCGCAACTATGTTACACAGATGATTTAAATAAGGTGCCATACAGCCAGGTCGTGCTTAAAGAGGTCACCTGGGATTTTGTCGAGTCCAGGGGCTTTCCCCTGTTTGACCGAATTAATAGCTACCTCTGTCTCCTGTAGGTTAAAAACTACCTGTGGGTGTACATCATCTACAACTGGTAGAGCTCCTTCTTCCTGCACTGCACCCCAGACCCTTGTGCTGGGTAACGGTTCGTAAAGTGGTTTATCCATGTAGCCTCATCTAGGAAGACCTCTCTCGAGCCTTTCTCCCTTTTATTTGCCTTAGCTACTATTTCCCAGAATAACTTCTGGTCCTTTGTCTTAGCCGCTGACAACATACTGGACCAGAGTTCTTCGTCCCAGGAAGATTATGCTTTTGCCAGTACTTTGTTATATTCTTTCCTTTTTTCTTTTACTTCTAGTGCACCTTTTGTTTTAAGTGCATCAATTAGTATAGATTTTGCAACACGGCACTCTTTACTAAACCAAGGTTCCCCAGAAGGCACTACATTCACTACACCAGTCCCTTTTTTAGGTTTTTTTGTCATGAGTTCTAATAGTTTGTTAAAAAAGGCTTTGTGCAGTCTAGTAAATTCACCCGATTCGCATTCAACAGGGTTATATGAGTCAAATGTATTCGCAAGTGAACAATAAATTTTGGCCAACAACTCTTCTTTTCCCAGGATGAATGCCCATTTCACAGACCGTCTATTATTACTAAGAATAATGTTGTCTATCGTGGGTGGTTGTATTTGGTTTTGACCTCCCTCGCTTACTTCCGACCCCTTTAATAAAGTCTGTAAGAAGCTAGTTTCAAGGGGACAGTGATCGCTATCAAATCTTTCCTTAACATTCAAGTCTTTTGTATATGGCCATAGATCAAATGAAACAATAACATAATCTATTTTACTTTCACATATACCCCTCGTAAAGGTGGGAGCTTTCGGGGTATCCGATGGCAGGCGCCCATTACATGCGCTCAGGCCTTGACTTGAGAGTAATCTTGTGATCTGAAGAGCTAGGGTGGTCCCAGCAGCCGCCCCATTACTAACTAAGGAGGGTATTCCATTAGCAGCATCTTCATCTTCATACAATTTATACATGCCTATAATAGGTTCATAATTACAGTTCATGTCCCCACATAAAATTACACTTGCTTCTGGGCCCAAAGTGTCCATAAGGATTTCTAATTTGTCAATGCATGGTGACTCCTTATAGGATGGACATGGTCTATTGTAGGCATTAATAAGATATATCACCCTTTTGTCATCGGTGGTAATTTCCAGGCCAAGTAGATCCAAAGACTCAATATTTAGATTTTTTATGCTGATTTTAATAGATACACTGACCCATATTAATAAACCACCTGAGGCCCGTCCTCTGGTTGATGGAACCGCATTTATCTGATATGTTTTATATCCAACTCTGTGTATTTGGTTTGTAGCCCAAGTTTCCTGCAAAACGCAGATATCAAAGGTATTCATGTAATTATTACATTCAGGGTCACTTCTTTTAGTACTCACTCCTGCTACATTCCATGAGACCAATCTAACTATACTCAACCCTTCATTTGTGCCTCTACTACTCAAAAGTGGAGTTTCTATCTTTAAAGCCGTGACCTCTTCTACTATACCTCCACTTGGGGACTGGTCTGTAGTAACAGTTATCCCCTTTAGGTCAGGTGCCCGATTTGTACTAGGACATACTGCTCCATTAGTGTCCCCAATTCCTACCTCTTTTAGATCGGGCACTCTAAAATATTCGGGTACCTGTACTACAGTCCCCTGACATGGTAGCAGTAGAACAGGAGGGGCAGGGGTATCTTGCAGTCAATCAACTGCATCTAAGCAATTGAAGCGATTGTTGGTGGAAATATAATCTAGATGTAGAGGCGGCTTTAGCCAGCCATCGCCACGTAGCCCCCTACCATTTCGCTGCACCATTGTCCAACCATCTGCCCTGGATGAAAAGTGGCCTGGTGGGTAGAAATAGGTCAGCTGAAAAGGACGAATAGTGGTGCCCAAATTGGGGTACCTCCAGTTGCAAATGTGTTTCACTACTCTAGGATTGTCAAAGTTTATTACTATGCAATCCCCATTTATATTTTTTGCCAACTGCCCCACCCAGGGTACTCGCCTGATATTAAGAATTCTACCCATCATATACTAGGGTAGTGGTCTATTAACATCCAGCCATTGGACCACCCTGTTCCATAGGGATCCAGCAGATTCTACCTCATGTTTGTCCAATTCCGGCACTCCAGCCAGAATAACCACAAATGGGCAAACCTCTGGGGGGAGATTAATGGTCTTTGTAATGCTTTCTGGACTATAATTTTTACCATTGCTATCCTGTGGTACACTATTTTTGTTTGGCTTACTTGTTTTGGGATCCAATACATCCTTCTCTTTTGCTGCCTTATGAATCCTCTCAGTAGTTTTTAGTACTGGTGGGTTCTTCGGTACCACTGATGCCTCTGCAGTTTTAACGACATTGGCCTTCGGTAGCGTATGGGATACACTAGGTTTGACATTCTTTAGGGAGGATTCTACAATTCCCTTAATATCCCTCTCAATCCGTTTTTAGATAGGTCTCTACCTTACTCAACCTCTCCTCGAGTGGACGTAATAAGAGTTTCAATGTGCCAAAAATAATGTTTGTCTCAGTGTTCACAATTCCTTCCGTAACCCCTGTAGTTAAGTGGCCCCCTGTCGGTTGTATCGGGACCCCATTGTCTAATGTGTCATGCTCCACATTTATACTATCACTGACAGCAGGTATTTCCATGATACCAGGGCTTATCGCTGTATTTTTAGAACCCTTTTTTTTTCCCTTCCTTCCACCATGTGTAATTGATGGGCCCGATTTCACCTTGGGAATAGTCCCTGTATTAGCTCCTTTCTGTTGTCTTGTGTTATGCACCTTGACAACGTTGGGTGAAAATAAGAGTGATTCTGAAACAGTAGAGGAGCTCCCATCTGTAACATTTGGTGTATCACTATTAGTTTCCTGCAATGAGATAATTTCTAAGATTGGTGAAACATTAACTCCCCCATTAGATACAACTCTACCCGAGGAAACAGGAGTTTGTGCGTTGGTTATTTGGCCTAGTGAAGATCGTCTTGCAAAGGCCAGTTCCTGGGAAACCCGTCTCTCCATAATGACAATACTTTCGTCAACAACAGAGTTCATCTTTTTAATAAATTGGTCCATTGCTCCTGTGAATGCGGCAGTGTCAGTTTTCCCTTTAACCTCCTTGGTGGCATTGTTCATGGGACAGTCTGTAAGTGAGTTTTTTTTTTTTTTAAATATAACAAGTAATTAAATCCACAGTACTCACGAAACGAAGATTTTTGAGATGTTAGTGGGGTGGCCCGTCCGGGCCTCTGCCGGTCTTGAACGGGCTTAAACGGGCCCGCCCTTGGCCCTTGGCCCGGGCTTCGCGAAGCGGGTGCGGCAAGATGTGGCGAAGGGGCTCCCGTCCAGGAGGCAGGGGGCAGCAGCGTCCCAGGTGCAGTTCCCCACCGGTAAATTCAGGCGTCCAGGTGTCCAGGATTCAAAGTTCTTATGAAGTTTATTATAGCTGGGTCGAACCCCATCTCCTCTATTATTTTCCATAACTTTACATGGACCACACAGTCGAATGCTGCCGACAGGTGCATGAAAGGCATTTAGATCTTTCCTTTCTTCATTCTGGTATATTTTTCTGTAATCAGTGCTAAATTCAAGCACTGGTCCACAGTTCCGCTTCCCTGCTGGAACCCATACTGGGCATGGATTAAGATGTTGTTTTCCTTGGCCCACCCCTCTAACTTGGAGAGGAGGAGCCGGCCCATGAGCTTCGCTGTAGTGTCCAGCAGGGAAATTGGTCTATAATTTTTGGGATTAGCCCTGTCCCCTTTTTTGTAGATTGGAACAAATGACACCCGCAGACAATGAAGGGGGGGGACCTGCCAGGGCTATACTGTTCAGGACATTCTCTAATATGGGTGCCCATAGGTCCGGTGTTTCTTGGAAAAAATCAATTGGTACACCAACCGGTCCTGGGGCTTTACCTGAACTACATGAAATCAGACTTTTCTTCACTTCACCAACTGAGAAGGAGAGTGGCGCATGAGGGTTTGATTCCATGTTCAAAAGTGGTGTTCGGGGGTGAGTACTTTCGGCAAAGATGTTTTCAAAATGGGCGACCCACGCTTCTTCGTTTACATTTTTGTGTAATGTGGGATCTCTGAGATTTCTAAAGTGTGGTGCATTCACTATCTTCCAAAAATCACGGCTATTACCAGTTCTGTCTGCCTGAGCAAGGTCCGCCCAAATCTACTCAATAGCCTTTTTCTCTATTTCTTCGAGCTAGCTTATATACAGCCCGTAATGCCTTTATTTGTTCTGGGATTCTGGGTCTAATTTTCAGGGTGTGCATCAAAGCCTTCCTTGCCTTAGTGCACGCAGAGTCAAACCAGCCACAGCCAGTCACTGTATTTAACGCTTTTGTGAGTGTGAGGGCCAGTTTTACCTTCTCTAAAACGCCACAGAAGGCGGTCACCATTTCCCGTGCTTCTGGCATCTGGTTCTAAACATATTGAAATATTACTCTGTGTACTCAATATGATTTCTGAAGTCATCTTAGGTTTATCAATATGGGCACAATTTAATTGTATTCCATTTCTCCTTGCCACAATTGGAGTACCGATATTCTCGATGCAGGGGGAGTCCCCTGTAGATACCTTTATCTGGAGGGATAGAAAGGCATGGTCACAAAAAATTGTGAATTGATTTCCCAGCCTAGTGGCCCTTATACTGATAGGGGTGGTACATAATATATAGTCAATAGTTGACTCTAGCCCATTTCTCTGGAAGTTTCCCTCCGAGTTACCTGTTGGAGGTTCTAGATCACAGGTCATTACCATGTTTTGGGAGTTTAATATCCTGTTTAAGAAGTTGCCGTATTCATTGTGGGTGAAATGATATATGAGATTTCCCCCCAAATCCTCTAATCCACATACAGGGGCTACATTATGTTTGCAGGGATGTATGTTAAAATCTCCCAGCCAAATGATGTTGGGTGCCTCATTCTTAGTATTGCCTATGGAGTTTTCCAAAATCTTATCAACCTCACCAAAAATAGAGTACATATTTAAGCCAAACTCATTATTACAGGTATTAATTAAAAGCCACATGCCTTCCTGTTGTACCTCAAGTGTGAGGATATGGAAATTTGAATTTGGGGATTCAAACTTTATTACCTTTCCTGGAAAGTTATTTGGAATCAGAGTCAAAATACCCCCCTTGGCCCCCCCTGAAGCAGAGGGTTTAGCTAGGGTTTGAAATGAACGGTAGCCATTTGTGAATATTGGATCCATAGACCATGTCTCCTGGAAACATGCAATGTTGTGTTCCTGCTAAACTTTCAGCCAATTATTGTCACTGAATTTTGGGGCGATACCGGCCACGTTCGACAAGGCTATCTTGAGCACCATTTTAATTCCCCCCCTCCTCCTTGTGGTTTAGTTGACTGTAGGGCTCTCTGTAGTAGCAGGGGCCAAAATAACATGATTCTCGCAGTTAGCTAGAGAATTTAAGGCTGGTGGATGTAGTCAGTCGCATGCTTCTAGGTCAGACAGAGGGGCAAATCTATTCTCCAGGCTTATGCCTGGTGTCCCAAAAAAACCCCCTGAGTTCTTCCACCCCTGACCCTCTTTCTGGTATAGATTACTTCCTAGGACTAGCGGGAGAAAGGGTCTGTAAAAGTAACCCAGCGGTAACACAATAATCTGGGAACTCTTGGGGGAAACTTTACCTAAATAATCTAGGAGGTGTCCAGCGACAAATACATTTTTTAAATTTAGAACTACTCAATCTCCCAACATTTCTTTCCTTGCTGGGCCTACCCAAGCTACCCTTCCAGCCATAATCAAATGACTTGGGAGGCTCCTGCCGCTGCCCCCTATCTTGTTCAGTTTTGCGTCATCCAATGTAGGGCTTTAGACATCAGTTGGACTGTGGATTCTGGTTGGCCCTCCCTCAGTGGTGGTACGTTCCCTTGCACCAGTACCAAAGGTGCGGCTGCCGGGGGTAGGTGTAGAATCTGTGTTCCAGTCACCATTGGACCAATATTCAGCCTTTCGAACCATTTGATGCTCTGATTGTCCACCCGGCCCAAGCTTGATTCCACCCTGACAAGTGGAAGCTATGTTGGGGTGGTGAGTTTGGTGGTTTGTTGTATCCTCCACTTCATTGGAGTGTTGCATGTATTCCTGTCTACGAGCAGTTATGCCAGGGGTTATACTCATATGGGTATCAGAGTTAGGGTTTAGAGGATTGGCCAAGTCAGTAGATGCGGGCCCATTGTTTGGACAGTTCGTGGTCAAATCTATTCTGTGTGACTGTATTTGAATTAGAGTTTCAATCTCTTGGCCAGTTGGCCAGTTCTTGATCCATTCCTAGCGGACAATGTATCTAATACATGGGCTTTTTGTGTGGCTTGGGCTTCTAAGCCTCTTAACGTCTCTTAATTCGGTTTAATTTTAATGAAATTCGATGCAACATAGTGGCAACCAAAGTTTCTAGTCTCTGCCACTTGTCCTCGTTTATCAAGGGGCTCACGGTTGGTGTGGGATTTTCCGAGGTGCTTTCTCCACCTTGCACGACTGCCGCTTCAACACCGCTCCCCCTTGCTTTGGGTGGTCTAGGGGCTTTTGCTGGTTTCTGACTCTGTGGGCCACCTCCACTTTTTCTCTTGCCTGGGTGTTCGGTGTTAGCTCCCATAGACTTTTTCGTGCCCTCAACCCTAGTGGATATTCCTTTCGTCTGGCTTGTCAGTGCTGGCTGGCCAGGTAGCGTTCCCGTAAATGTTTCCGTTACTACTTCCTGAACTAGTAAGGGAGGTTACTTAGGGGCGGTAAGAGACGTCTCACCCCCCCCAAGGAAAATCTTAGGCGGCGTTCCGTCAGTTCAATTTTGTGTGCTAAGACTGACGTCGCCCTAGTTAAAAAGCAATCAAGAGTTTCTGCAATTCCATCTCCCAAACGGTCATTCAGACCCTTACGCTTGCTCATCCTGAGGTGGGGCTATGAGATTGAACACAGTAACAGGATAAAATAATAATTGTGCACAGTACCTTGATTAAGGACACCGATTTCAGAGGGGGGACCCTGCCCAACCTCCTCTGGGCTCTGACGGGCCTGCCCTTGGCCCGTCTCCGCGCGAATCCCCGTGCGCATCTCGCACCGCGGGTCTGCAAAGGCACTTTATGAGCGACCTGGACGCAAGGTGAGCTGGGAGCTGTAGTCTCCTCCTGCCTGTTTCCTCCTGTCCTCTCCTTCACAAATTCCATCTGCTTCGCGGGTACATGCGCCACGGGTCTACGAATGCGCTTTTTGCGTGACCTGGATGCAAGGGGAGCTGGGAGCTGTAGTCCCCTTCTGCCCCATTCCTCCTCTCCTTCACGAATTCCAGCTGCTTTGCGGCTACACGCGCCGCGGGTCTGCGAAGGCGCTTTATGCGCGACCTGGACACAAGGGGAGCTGAGAGCTGTAGTCTCCTCCTGTTCGTTTCCTCCTCTCCTCTCCTTCACAAATTCCAGCTGGTTTGCTCTAGTGCCTGTCTGCTTGCCAAGACTACTATGCCTTGTGATGAAGAAGAGAGCGCTTGAAGGGAGTACTGACAAGTGGAAGAACCTTACAGAGCGAATCCGCATTGCAAGATGTGAGGAAGCAGCTTCTGCACTGATCTGGTTGTTGCCCGCATACAGACTTAAGTTGGCAACCTCAGATGCCAGAGGCGGGCTGTTGTTAAGTTAACTGGTGTTGCACCGATGTGCGACCTTACATGTCAAAGGGAGCCACTGTGAAGGGTGCATTCCTACCAGGCCAATCAGGCAGTAGCCCATGTACGGAGTAAAGTTGGCATTCCTGTTTGCCAGAGGAGGCTGCCATTAAGAGTACATTACTGCCATGCCAATCAGGTTTTTAGCGAGTATAGTCAGTACCCTGTATGCCAGAAAGGAGCACCATGAAGAGTGCATTACTGCCATGCCTGTCGGGGCATAGCCCGTCTACGGGGTAAAGTCGGCAAACCGTATGCCAGAGGCGACTTTTGTGAAGAGTGCATTACTGTTCTGTCTATCGTGCCATAGCCTGTGTGAGGAGTAAGCTGGTGACCCTCGATGCTGGAAGAGCAGCTGTTGTGAAGAGCAAGGGTCGTCACCTTGTTTTGCTGATGCTAAGAGGGAAGGCCACTGTGGTGACCTGCAAGTGCCCAATGCCCCGACTGAAGCATCGGAACCTGAGCAAGCGTCCCCCAACATGTGAGAGAGATTGAAGGAACTTACTGTGTCATCAGAGGGAATGCAGCGGATGACCAGCTGCTGCCACTGCAAAGCCCAGAGCGCTACTCACCGTTGGCAGCTTCTGCAGACCTCAGTGATGTCCAAGTGTGGAACGCTGCCAGAGACTTCGGTAGAGCAACCCAAGTGGGAGCAGATCATAGGGCAAAAGGGCCCAGAGGAACTAGTTCTGCCTTGCAACGCCATTGATGCTGAAACTCTTTTGAAGACTCTGAGTGGGACGCCTATGTCTCAGACTTCTAGTGGGACCTAACTTGAATGCCGCCTATCGTGAATGGAGATTAACCACCACAGAAACAGAGATGAAATTGGGATTCTGTGGCCTGCCTATCTAATACTAGAGTATTGACTTTAGGACTTTAGGAGAACTGGGTGTATTATTTGTGTATGCTGTATTTTACTTTGTGTTTGTTTATTAATACTCTTTTTCTCATAAGAGCAAGTGTTTGACTGGACAATCATTTATTGCTGCTATTGAACATATTTTAAGTTGGACCCTGTGTTCATCCCCTTCATCTACCTCTATTCTGAGAAGCCTTGGACTGCTTGAGTCACACTACTACTGAAAGTCATGTGCTCAAGGGGTACTTTGCACAGATGCTCAGGACCCCTAGTAGATCGGGCTCTGGGACAGCAAGAGTAAAAGGCCTCAAACCCCATGGTTGGACATAGTAGCTCCTGTTGTCCAAAGGCCCTCTGAAAGGGGTTCTAAAAGCTAGCAAGCTTGAATAGTCAAGGCACGAGCCGAGCAGGCACTCCTCCTTATTATTACAGGGTGATGTAATATAGTACACAGATACTGTTTAGCCAACAATGTTAAAATTCACAAGACGAAACACGTGCTGGCTAGAATGCATTGGTAAAGTGTGACCATAGAGACAAATTACGCACAGAGCACTGTGGAAATACAATTGTATGTATATTTGGTCACACAAGTGTATATAGAACTTTAATGGCATACTCCACCTTAGAAACAGGACTGTTAACTGTATTATTATTTGATTTTTAAATGATTCTCTGTACAGCTTACAATAGATATAATCATTTATCAAAAGAAAAATAGGTTTGGAAGTCAATGGCATCTCTGATTCTGCTCAAAAACTTGGAGTTGCAAATAAGATTAGCTGATATTATCTTAATTTATGAGAAGATAGTGGGCAGTAGCATTGCATGTCTTGCAGTTTTAAAAGTTGAATTGATATTGGTTATCTTTTTTGAATGAATATTTATTACGGTGATAGATTTTCATATCCAACCATTATATTGAATGAGCCTTATTTTTCGGCAGATAACTGGCAATGTGATTACATCATTGCTTGAGTGTCTGAAATATTGTATTCATTCTCTAACAATGTTACTGTTGATTCCCATTTTTTGTGAATGTGTGGTAAAGATGATGATTGTAATAATTTATTTGATGCAAGTATTTAAGATTACAGGCTTATGGAGTTAAAAATGGGGGTCCCTAGCTGGCAGTGGTGTACACCCTGTCCAAGTAGGGACCTTTACTTCTAGTCAAGATGAGCAAAGTACACACCTACGTTTGCTTGTGCTCACCCTCCGGTAGCTTGACGCAGAGCAGTCAGGTTAAACTACAGACACAATGTGTAAAGCATTTGTATGTAACCCACAGGAACTCAGTGAACACACCACAAATGGACACCACACCAGCTTAGAAAAAAGAAAGTATTTTTATCTAAACCAAACAAGACCAGAATGACATAAATCCAACATACCAATATCAAAATAGCACTTGTAAAAGGTTCCTTGCAAAAATATAGCTCTCAGAAGACAATAGCTCCAACTGGGGCATCCTGACAGGTACAAATTCCAAAGTACGGCGCCGACCGCAAGGTGCATGGTCCGACCATGGAATCGCATGGACTCCGAGAGGAACAGTACCTTTTGTAATAATCCAAACAACTGCGGCAGGGAGGTGATGCGGTGGTGCCTGTGCTAGGCAGTGTGGGCTCCTTACTGCCACAGGGGAGGTGAGGCGTTGGGTGAGGAGTCAGTATCCTTACTGCTACGCCGGGGAGGTGAGGCGTTGATTCCTTACTGTTGCAAGGGAGGTGAGGCTTCGGTTCCTTACTGTGCAGGGTGGGTGACGCAGCATAGGCACATTGGTTCCTTACGTCCATTATCGACTCCGCGATGGTGTGCTTTAGGCGCTGGCGTCGGGCGGTGTTTCATGCACTCCATGATGGTGCCCTTGGCTCAGGTGCAGGCAGTGGCCTCAATGACGGTGTCAATGCAGGGAAAGAGTCAGCAGGCATCAGGGCTGCAGTGTTGTTGTGGTCAGTGCTGTGCTCACCCACCTCCAGTTGTCAAGAACTAGGCTGACACTACAAGCAGGTCAGAACTCCCAGAAGTGGATTTCAGGGATGCTGCAAGTGAAGTCTTTGTGTCCCTGAGATTTCAGAACAGGTCACAAGCTCTACTTGAAACTCATGGAGATTTTCTCAAGCAGGATTCACAGCAAAGTTCAGTCTTTGTCGTCTTTCGGGTTGAAACAACAAGCCCACCCAGCTAAGCAACACACAGCAAAGGGGCATTACTCCTCCTCACAGCTCTTTAGCACTTCTCCTTGGCAGAGGGTCCTCTTTATTCAGAAGTAATCAAAAGATCTGGGGTTATTGGTCTTATAGTTATACCCCATTTTCTCTTTTTAGTGTTTGTTTCAAGAGTCTCTGAGCTCAGTAAAAACCAGTTCTCTCCTCCCTGGTCCAATTTCACTATGGGAGGTGGTGACAGCATTGTGAAGATAAGCCACAGCCTATTCAGGTGCTGGTGAAAACTCCTCCCACCACTCTAAATGCAGAAAGGTCTATTCAGCTGGACTATGAGTCACCCAGGAAAAGCAGGACACACTGCAACCCCCCTTGTGACTGTCTAGAGTAAATGCATATCCCCAGCCTCTATCACTCCAAACTCAGACAGTAAATTCACAAACGGGCAGAGGCACACAGAATGGCAAAGCAAGAAAATGCCCACTTTCTACAACTGGTGTTTTCAAACACACAATTAAAAAACACCTTCACTAAAAGGTATGTTATTAAATTCTGAGTTCAGTGAGCCTAAACTCAATTTTTCTATCTTGTCCGGATGGAAATTCACACTTGTAAGATATTAGAAGGCAGCTACAATGTTAACCTATGGGACAGAGAGCCTTTCAATAGTGAAAAACGAAATGCTCAGTACTTCACTAGCAGGACATGTATCACCCAGCAGTACATGACCTACCTTTCACATACGGTGCACCCTGCCCACTGAGCTACCTTGGGCCTACCTTAGGGGTGACTTACATGTAATAAAAGGGAAGGCTAGGACCTGGCAAGTGGGGGCACTGGCAAGGATGGCAGGTCAGTTAAAAACTGCACACGTAGACACTGCAGTGGCAGGTCTGAGACACCTTTGAACGGTTACTTCTGTGGGTGGCACAATCAGTGCTGCAGGCCCACTAGTAGCATTTGATTTGCAGGACCTGGGCGCAGACAGTGCACTGTACCAGAGACTTACCAGTAAATCAAATATGCCAATCATGGAGAACCAATCAGAATGACAGTGTACACAGGGAGAACTTGCACTTTGGCTCTGTATAGCAGTGGCAAAGTGCCCAGAGCACCCAAACTAGTAAAAACAAAGTCCAGCACACGGGCGGCAAGGACAAAAAGTCTGGGGAAATCACACCAAGGATGCCAGGCCTTACACATATCCCTTCCAGCTGAAAAGTGGGGAAAACTACCCACCTTCCTGGGAAATCTCATCACTAAGGCGGAAGGATCTGGACAGACCATCAGCATTGGCATGTCCTGTACCAGGGCGGTTTCCACCGTTAAGTCCTTCCTTTATAGGGAAATGGACCACCAACTCAACAGCTTTGGGTTCTCTCCCTCCATCTGCATTAACCATCTGAGGGGACTGTGGTCTGTTTGAACCCGGAAGCGAGTCTCAGACAAGTAGGGTCTTAGCTTCTTCAGTGCACAGGCCACAGAAAAAGCTTCTCGCTCAGTTGCACTCCTTCTCTGTTTCCTGGGAAGTAACCTCCTACAAATAAAGGCTACAGGTAGGTCCAGCCCCTCATTGTTCAGCCGTGAGAGTACTGTTCCCACACCATGCTCTGTAGCTATAGTCTGTACCATAAATTTGTGGGAGATGTTGGGTGCGTTAAGCATGGGCACCGTGCACATTTTAGCTTTCAAAGTATCAAAAGCAGTCAGGCAGGCATCAGTCCAGATCAATTTTCTTGGCTGCTTCCTGGAAGTCAGCTCAGTCAAGGTAGCAACAATGGTGCCATCGCCCTTGATAAACCTTGATAGACCTAAAAAGGCTCTCAACTCTGTCTGGGATTTAGGGGGCTCCTAAGCCATAATGGTGCCAATCGTAGGTTGTAGGGGTGCCTCCTGGCCTGTTCCTACCTGGTGCACTAAGTACAACACAGACCCCAGCCCAATCTAGCACTTATTGGCCTTGATCGTGAGGCCTGTCTTCTGCAGAGCCTTTAGCACTTTCCAAAGCTATTGCAAGTGATCTTACCAGCTGGAGCTGAACACTTCAATATCATCCAGGTAGGAGGCACCTGGCTGACAAACCTCTGAAAGGTGGCAGGGGCGCACTTCAACCGCAAGGGCATTATCCAGAACTGGTAGTGCCCCTCTGGTGTTGAGAACGTACACCCATTAGTCAAGGCAATCTGCCAGTACCCAGATGTTAGATCAAAAGTGCTGAGGAACTTGGCAGCTCCTAACCGATCGATGTGCTCATCAGTTCTGAGGATGGGGTGCACGATAGTCCTGGTGATGGCATTGAGTCCACATTAATACACACAAAACCAAAGTTCAGATGTGGCACCGGGATCAGCAGCCTTTGCTATCAAGACCACTAGGCTGGCCCAAGGACTGCTGGTGGGCTTGATCACCCAAAGTGCCATCTTGGAAACCTCTTCCTTGATACTGGCTTTGATCTTGTCACTCAACCCGTAAATCTTATGCTTTACAGGTGGACTATCTCCATTATCCACATTGCGGGAATGCCAATGGGTGATTCCTGGGGGTCAAGAAGAACAGTGAGGCAAACTGTCCCAACAACTGGTGACAGTTAATGTGCTGCTCTGGGGTCAGTGTTGGGAAGAAGGCCACACCTTTTACAGGCCCATCGTACTCCTAGACAAACAGGAGGTCAGAAGGAGGCTCACTTTCCTCTTCTACTCCCTCATCTGTCGCCAATAGCATCTTCACTTCAGACCTCTAAAAGTGAAGTTTGAGGCAGTTCACCTGCTGGACCCTCAAAGGGTTCCTGGAAGTCTGCAAGTTCACCAGATTGGTGACGTCGCTCTTGCACTCCTCCATCTCAATAGGCCCTATCCATTTGTCCTAAAGAGTGCAAGGCTCTACTGGGGCCATGACACACTTTCTGGCTAGGCTGAAACTCTTATCAGAGTGGCTGTCTGGTCTGACCAATGTTTCATGTCCTCCTGGTGTGCTTCCAGGTTCTCCTGAGCGAGTTTCCTGAAGCGCACAGTCTGGTTTCGGAAGACCAGCATGTAGATAAATACATCCTGGGGAGATTTATGAGAGCGTTCTCATAGCCCTCTTTCTCCAGACTACGAGGTCCACTTACATGTTGCCCATATGGCAGTTCAACGAAGCTCGCCATAGTGACTTCTGCTGTAGCTTCCTGTAAGCAAAGAGTAGGTAAGGTTACACTTCATGGAGTCTGACGGACTCCCAATAATGCCTTTCAAGGTTTGGTTGAATCTCTCAACCAAACAGTTACTTTGGGGGTGGTAGGGAGGAATGAACTTATAGGTTTCACCACACTCCTTCCACAGAGATTTCATATACGGGGATATGAAGTTAGTTCCTCAGTTGGACACCACTTCTTTGGGGAAACCCACATGGGAAAAGATCCTCCTCAACGCTCTGCTCACCACGTGAGCTGTCGTCCGCAGAGGGATGGCCTCCGGGTACCTGGTGGCATGGTCCACCAAGACCAGGATATACCTGCTGCCCATGGCTTTCTTGGGATCCAGGGACCCAAAAGTATAAATTCTCACCTGCTCAAAAGGGGTGTTGACAATAGAGAAAGGTTGGAGAGGGGCCTAGCATCTCCTCCCACTCTTACCACTTGCCTGCCAAGTTTGGCAAGACCTACAATGCGCATCAGAGTGCCTACGCATTTAGGACCAGAATAAGTGGGTCACAATCCTTTCAAAGGTTTTTTACTGCCCCAAATGTCCTGCCAGAGGCAGGCCAGCCAGCTCCAATAGGAAGGTTCTGAAGTATTGGGGTACCACCAGCACACGGGATGACCCAGGCTCAGCAACCTTAGGCTCGCTATTCAGGAGATCATTCTCCCAGTAAATCCAATGTGATCCAGACTGATCACCAGCCACCTGGTTTGCAGCTGCTGCCAATGGGTCAGTTCAGGCAAGTCACCCAGTTCAGCCACTTGTTCCCCTGTAGGTTCCAGGGCATCCCCTCAAGATCTGCCCCCTCCCAGACTGTGGAAACCTCTGGGCGGGTTTCCCACACCTCCTGCCCCTTCTCTTTCTGGCAGGCACTTGAGCCACTCTTTCAGGCTCCAGGTCCCCTTGATCACCCAATATTGGTTGCCATTGACCTTGTGGCCACACACGCCCACTCAGGCAGACCCACCATCCTTAAGTGTGTCCGTCGTTCCACCTCCTTCCAAGGGGAATTCTCCAGGTTGTTCTCTTACAGGCCGTCAACAGGCATGGTTGGACTCACAGCTATCTTCATGGGAACTGAGACCCTCCCTCATTCAAATGGAACCTGCTCCACCTTAAACAGGCGCTCTCAGTTGTCTACAGCAACTACTTGGTGAAATACATTGGGGATCACCTACTCTTCAGACACCAGTTGTCATCTGACATATGTCACCCTGGCTCCAGTGTCTCGCGGAACCTCTACCCTCTGCCCATTGATGGTCACCCACTGCCTGCATTTCTTAATGTTTTCAGGCAGAGAGGTTCCCTGGACCATCTCACTGTTCCCTAGTGAGACAAGAGTAATCTCAGCTGGATCCCACCCTGCACTTGGAACCAACTCCTCCCCTAGCTCTACACTGGCCAACCCACGTGACAGCACACCAGTGGGTGTCGGTGCCCCCTTGGGACACTTGGAGCCCCGCTCATGTTATCCTCCTGACCACATGCATAACACTTACGGGAACCCCCCTCTGCGGGGATGGGAATCCTTACCCTGTGAACTAGATTGGGGCACTTTTGAGAACTCCTTCTGTCTACCCTTGACCCCCCCCCCCCCACTCTTCTGCTGGGGACCCATCCCACCTTGGCTGAGTCTCTCCCATACCCCTTGTGGACCCTGGTGCTGACCCTTCACACAACCATCCAATGCTCTGCAGAATATAGCAACATATTCAACTCATGTCTGTGACTCAGGTTTCTTGAAGGCCCTGAACTTATGTCTGTGCAATTCTGGGGTCAACCCATACCTCCTGATCGGGGCTTCCTTCATAGGGAGATACCTCATCTTGTCCTCCTCAGACAAAGCTATCAAAGTTTCCCTCTCCTCTGTGGTGAAGCGACTCCACAACCCAACTGCTCAATCTTTCTCAGGGTCCCTGTGGGACACCAGTGCTACCTCAAATGCTTTAAACCATTGGCAAATGCCATCTCCTCTAAGGAAATCTCTAATCATTTCCTTGGGTATATATACCCTCCCTTCAGTGTGCACTGAAGACATGCCACCAACATTCGAACTAGACCAAACTCGTAGCTACTTCAACCCTCTTTCGTGCTTCAACAGCATTTCCTTTTCCTCCGTTGCTAGTTTATGCCTCTCCAGGTCCATCCTGAGCTTCTCAAGCTCCAACTCATGCACTCTGCTACTTTCTCTGTCTTCCAGTTTCTCTGGAGACAATCCTTTTGAAGAGACAATGCTGCCTGCCCTGCAGGCACCATCCCGCCAGGCAGGTTCTGGCAATCAGCCAATCCCGCTGCATGTTTAAATCCTCAGCCTCCCCCACAGGCTCTACAGAATGCTCAGTTGCATTTCTAGCTTCCAACTAGGCCCCCAGCGCCCTTTGAAGCTTATCATTCCTGGGGTCCTGTCATTGGGACTTTAAACTTTTTGCAGATTGACTTCAACTGTGGCACAGTGCAGGAATCTATCATATCCTCTTCAAAACCAATGTTCAAAGATACAACTGAAGCTGGCTTAGACACATTGAATTTCGGAAGTTCAACACACAATATCAATGCCCAAAAATGCAAAAACAGCCAAAGAAGAAAAAAACACAGTATGTGGTTGTGTAGTGGTATGCACTCAATAGTAGTGCACACCAATCACTGTAGGTCGAGTACAAACAAATGCAAGTCCTATCCTCACTGCTGGCCTCCAATGCTAGTAATGTGGGTGTCTAGTTGGCAGTAGTATACACCCTGTCCTAGTAGGGACCCTTCCTTCTAGTCAGTATGAGTAAAATACAAACTTAATTTTGCATTTGATCACCCCCTGGTAGCTTTATTAGCAGAAGAGCTGGTATTATAAGTGAATAAATTGTTATCAAATTAATTTCACTGGTGATGCATTTAATTATACAAAGCATTATTTATTTTGATTATTTAGCATGCATAGTAATCGTCACTCGGGTTCAGGTACCTGAAGTATGCTTAAACATACACTTATGACACACAGTTATTCATATGTAATACAAAAATAACAGACAAGAAAAAATGGGATGAATTATATTGTGCTGTACAGATTCTGATTGTTTGATTTGTGTAGCAACTAGAAACTTTCTTCAGTCTTCCGGTTGTTTGTGATTACTATGGCCATGCTTCCTAATATATTGTGTGGTCCATAAGAGAGGTAGTCTATAGCAAGAACACCTGTGGAGGACCAATTAGCTCTCTGTATCCTGGTGCAATGTTATCTTTTGTAAGATTCACAAATTAAGAAATGCAGACTCAGATGGTGGTGTTGACGCATCTCAGCCCTTTAAGTCTCAGAGCCTCTTCAGGACAGAGGAAGAAAGAACAACCAGAATGGTGCCTCCCTGCCCAATCGGAGGCTGAACTAGAGTCGGAGTTTACTTTGCCTGGTTGCCTGATAGGTCCCAGGGCCGACATCCTGGTTTGTGGGCTGCATTAGCGATTCAGCAACGCTGCGGACGGGGCCTTGAGGAAGTTGAGGCCTTAGAAAAGGTCTTATATTTGTTGTCCTAAGTGTCTTCGGAATGGGAACTGGCTCAGCGTGCTGTCGGTCGTACATTGTGTGACCCGTCAGCCAGGCCCTGAAGTACCTATGCAATTTTAATAGAACGTACGTACCTTCAAAATTTCAGGTATGTTATTTTAATTAGTTTGATTGAAGTAAAACGGTACTACCACACCCATAATGCTTAAGGTTATGACATGAAACTCCAGAACTGTATACAGTGCCCATGATGACCTTGAGGGTGATGGTCACCCTAATGAGGAGTAGTTTTCATGACTGATGTACTGGAATCTGAATGACACTTAATATTAGCTTCAAAAAAGGTCTAGAGGAAACAGTACAGCAATCTGTGTCGGCCAGATCCACCAAGCTATAAAGCATGCAACTGGAACTAAGAGAATGCACCTTGCTTTAGTGTAAATCCTTAAAAAAAAAGCATTTGATCCCATTCTGATCTTTTTATATGTTATATTTGCTAAATGTCTTGCTGTTTTAAAATAATACCTTTGCCTATTCTGACAATTTTCTCTGCAGCTGCAGAAGGAATTTGGATTTGAGTATCAAACGATGGTAGATGGTGAGGTGATCCTTCATCTTTACAATAAAGGGGGGATTGATCAAACAGCCTCCATGCTCGATGGTGTATTTGCATTCATTCTTTTGGACACAGCAAACAGAAAGGTCTTTTTGGGACGAGACACCTATGGAGTTAGACCACTTTTCAAAACACTCACAGATGATGGATTCTTGGCTGTATGCTCTGAAGCTAAAGGTAATAATACCCACACAGTAACCACATTGTCTAAATTATGATAATCTTGTTATAATGCAAAATCATATTCCCATTAATACTATGCTACTCTCTAATGAAATGTTTTAAATGAGTCTTGTTTAAAAACAATTTGCTGCAAAAAACGTTCCCTACATATGTACAATGGACAGTCTTGCTTCCTTGTGGATTGTGTACATGTTTTCATGCATATGTCTTTGTGTTCTTTTGATCACATAAATTGTTTGCCTCACTTGGATTTCTCAAGGGGTTCCAGTATCAAATGAAAGGAAAAATGTGAGCATCGCCCCCACATGCCCAATGAAGATTAAGGGGACTTTGATACAACCTAATAGTATTTTTTCGGTTAATACAATTTCATAACGTAATATAACTATCCTTTATATGCAGGCAGCTGGCAAGAAAGGAATTCATACAAATAGACAAGAGCAGTTAAAAGGCAAACCTAATATTTACTAATCTCATGATAGAATTGTGAGATGTATTACAACGTTTAATGCTAAACTTGGAAATATTGTGTGAAAGGACCTACTTCACAAAGTACTCTTACACCTAGTCATAGATATCTGAAACATAAACTAAATGAAACTAAAGTTTCGTGGATACCTAAATTAGGTCCAGAATTGCATAAAAGTGGCTCATCTGTTTTTGTAGATATATCATGGGCAAGACTATTCAGATTTATCTGGAAATTGAAAATACAATGTTTGAGATTTCTTTAATTGCAACCCAAAGCCGTATCTATATCATAGCTTGTATTAGCATGAACCAATGTTGGAATTAAACGAATCCTCTTAAGAATGTTGCCATAAACCTTTTTGTGGTAGTGAAACTAGATGTAAGGTATTACAATGCTGTACATTTTGCAAATTAATTTTTCTACAGAAATAGAGAATTTCAAATATTTGAGCACTGTTATTGTAAAAATAGGCATTAGACTACCCACTTTTCAAATTATGTGAATCCTTTCAAAGTTGTTCATAGGAGCCCACAATTCAGTGTCTTAGTGCATAATGTGTAAAAGTGAGGCATGCCAAATACGTAGTTGGCATGTACTTACACTTACAAGTTTCAAAACTGAGATATTAGTGTGTAGATTTATGAGGCCTTTCTCTGTGATATAGACCAACTTTACATACGTTGACTTAGAGAAAAGGGTAGAGAAATCAACTGTGCAACATGTCTGTAAATGTTCGCTCTTGATTGCCTGAGGAAAGTGCTAATCCTCCCCAGCTTCAGTTTCTTCCCTAGGGCGCAGGGGCATCGTCCCCGTCACATGCATTGACATTAATTTAAAACATCAATTACATTTTTTTACATTAATTTGTAAGGATGCCCCAGTACGGGCAGTGTTGTGTTGAACATGTGTTATGTTTAACTTGTGGTCAGGGCCGCAGGCCGTAGCCAATTCTGCTTACTGACATGCAGCAGGCAGGCATTACCACTATTATCTTAAGTAATATGGATCAAAAATCCAATTAATTGCTGAATATGGATTTTGGTGAAAATTATCCAAAGAATATGTCTAAAAAATGTGTTCATCTCTGTCTGAAGCCTGAGACTGGTTCAGCCTACAAGTGCCACCAATTAGGTTTTCCTAGCTCACAGCAAAGTTCAAAGAATGTTTGAGAGCAATTGGTTTCCTGGTTTATCTCTGGAAGAAATATTAGAAAATTAATTACTGGAACATCTATCCTTAGTTATCTAAGAATATAAGGGAAGGGGAAAGCGCAGAGGACTTAAAAATAGAGGCATTAACACAGTTATAGTACATGTGGGCTTACTTTTGATGATGGCCTCCCCGTATCTAGATTGCCTCCTGTCATCCCTTGGTTTTTAGATAGTGTTGAAGACAAGGTTCTCATTTTATTAGGCCAGCACCAAGAACACTGGAGGTTCTTCTATCTTTGAATTCCTCAGAATAGTTACTTATGGGATTGTTTGGCAATGAAAAACAGAAGTGTTGCAAACATTGGATGAACTTAATTTGCAAAACTTTCTTGGGGCATGCTTACTCCCAGTCACATGTCAAAAGATAATGATACTACACGATGTTCTTTGACTCCAGAGACTTCAGCACACACCTGATCTTACAGAAGAGGTTGAACCTACTGTCTGTATCTTCTTTTGGAGGTGTCTGTGGTTTTCCTGATGGTGGCTCACAACATTGTACCACATCAGAATGTTGAGCTCTAAAAAAAAGTAACAAATCCTACATGAAGAGATCCTGAATGGGCAAAAACTGCAAAGTAATCCTGGAAACAAGAGGACTTCAGCAGGCTATGATTAGCAAGTTTGTATCACTCAGAGTTTATGACACCAGAATCCAAGGCTTCATCAGGACCCTGAAAGAGACATAATTGACCTTGTAGAGCCTTTTCTACCCTACTGTATTCTGCCTTAGCCCTCTCCATAATTAGGTCTATTAAATCATAATGCAGACAGTCCTCAAACTTGACCTACTGGAGAGAAAGGGTATTATATTTTTTCACTGTAAATAATGATTATATTAAAGTCTATGGGACGTTTGGGGATGTATACTTTTCATATGAGTTTTGTAAATTAAGGCACATAAGTATACAATGAAGGGTTGTTTATTAGTTGAATTTATATTTTGTTTGCATTAACAATGTTGTATCACAAAACGTGTCAGTTGTTATATTATATGTACATGATTTTTTAATTGAATGTCCAAGGGACAGATGTAGGAAGCCTAATACCGGTCAGTAACGACCGAAATTACCGGATTTCGGCCGTTACTGACCGGTATTAGGCTTTTCAGATGTAGGGGCCTAATTTAAGGATTCGGTAATTTACAGAATTGGTAATTTAAGGAATCAGTAAATTACCGAATTCTTAAATACCGATTCGGTAAATTACCGAATCCTTAATGTAGGGAGCACTCAAATGAGTGCTTTTCCCATTTTAGGATTCGTTATTTACCACCAACTACAAGTTGGTGGTAAATATCGAAAACCCCAAAAGAAGCAATTTTTTTGCAAATTATTACAGTGCCATGTGGCAGACATACATGCCCTTAGGGCATGTATGTCTGCCACATGTGCAGCCATACACAACTCAGGGTTGCAACAGGGTGTCAAAGTGACACCCTGCCACCCTTCAATGTGTTCCCCCTTTTACCGAATCGGTATTTACCGATTCGATAATTCCTATTCATTCCTATGGGCCTCCAGGCACATAGGAATGAATGGGAATTACCGAATCGTTAAATACCGATTTGGTATTTACCGAATCTTACCGATTCGGTAATACTTACCAAATGGATACCTACATCCCATTTACCGATTCTAAAATACCAAATCGGTAAAATTCGGTATTTTAGAATCGGTAAATCAGGATTACCTACATCTGGCCCTAAGAGACAGAAAGAAGAAAGAGGAAAGAAGTAATAATACATAAAAACGAAGGCTGAGCTATTAATGCACACAGAAACACACACGCCCACACACATTCATTGCATCTCATATGCTTCCCTATTGTTGAGTAAGACAATATATTTGCTCAAGGTTTTGGGTAATGGCGAAGGAGATGATTTATCATGGCACTAGACTATTGTTTCTTTTGCAAATCATATAATTTATGTTCTCTATTAAACAATGGAGAGGACACTGGGGCAAAGGACTTCCTGAAGAATATCAATACATTCCTAGGATCCTCTGGCCTCAACTCCCTCATAATCTCCATATTTATGATTATGAAAAATGTAATTAGCGCCGCATGTCAGAAGAGGGCAAAGAACCCGATCCATATCCCACATCACTATTTGACAGCTGTGCACAGTGAAAGGGTCCTCACAAAAGTTGGTTGGTTACATTTTAGTTGCTTATTGTCAAGACAGTATGTGTACAAATAACTAAATCTAGTCATAATTTCACAAAATGTGTTACATTATGCTGCATCATTTTCCTTTTCTTGCTGCTTTATTTAGTCAACCTGCTGCGTAGTTTGGTTCTCCCCTGTCGCCTAATTCCAGTGTCCCTGGAAATAGGTAACAATGTCTTTCCCAGCTCAACTAAGTCCAACGAGTCATTACTTTACCTGTTTTTAAATCACTGGCGAAGCAGACTTATATTATTTGTTTGTACCTCCAGCCTAGGCTTTCGTTGAAAAACACATCCTCTGCAAAAGTACAGGGTCTGGCCAGATCCACCCAAAATGGGAAAGGGACATAAGAAGAAGGACAATCCCTCAAACCAACAGGTGTACCCCCTCATGTAGTGTTCAACAGAAACCTCTGAAAGTGTCATATAGGATTGGATACTTTTAAAAATGCTCCAGACAAACTGGGAATTAGAAATGAAAATCCCAAACTGGAATTAACTGGATCAGATCCATTTTTAGGCACCACCCTTGCTCTCACGATCTTTGTATCATGATGAAGGCGGGCCTGAACTCTCTACTCCAAACCTGAATACAGGTACTGTGAGAAAATGCTCCCTTATTTTTTTTGCTGAAGTTTATTGCTGGTTTTTAAACTTTGCACAGTGGGGCACTGCTGTCCAGTGCATGTACTCTGACCGCCAAAACATTTAGAAATTGGCTTATCCCTGATTGGCATATTAAATTTACCCGAAAGGCCTGATTGGCGAGTTAAACTTCCCTATAATGCCATATTATATGGAACAGAAAGTTAGATGTGATTTGTGGACTATAACACTTATAGCGCCATCCAATAATATGACAAGGAAAACATGGCTTCCGGTCAACCATTGTAACCAAACAGACAAAATAACCCTTTTTGACAGGTATAAACCTTCCTTTTAAATATTCGTAAGCGACCACAATCTAGGCCTTGGAGCCCCACTAGGTAGGGTGTATGATATTTAAAAGTGGGACATGTAAAAAATGTATGTTAACATGTCCCTACAGTGGCATATCTGAATATGTTATTTTGACTGTGGCGACCTAGCGAACCAATGTAGAAAACTAAAGTTCAGATTACTGCTAACTCTGGTAAGGGACCATGTAGAAAAATAATTAAACCACTATTTTTAATAGTTATTAGAAGCCAATTTAATGGTAAAGATGGATTCCTAATAACTATTAAGGAAAATTAGCTTTTAGAAAGTTACTTGTTACTTGTCTGAACTTTCAGGAGGCTAATTTGCATTGGCTCTCCCCAGACAGTGTTCATCCTTGGATGATGTGTGAATTCCTCCCTTGTACAAAGAATAGGCTAACCTGAATGAACATAGATGTCTTCTCTAAGCACAACAGAATATATAGTGTGGGGGCTGTGCTCCTCCTGTTGACATCCCAGTGTCAAAACCTGCATCTCAAGTCTGCCTGAAGCCCAAGCAAAAGTTTGGCACCCTTCAAAGGGAGCAAATAAGATGCTAAGATAATTTTTGTACAATGCACGTCGGGTTATTGAAGGACCCTGCATTTATCTTATTAGACTTCTGTCTCTCGGTTTGTGTGGGTGCAGAGCTAGCTTCTATCTGGTTTGTTGTTTTAGATGTGGAAGGACACTACCATAGTATATTTCCCACACACAGTATCAGCCCTCAGAGTCTAACCCCCACATGCATCAATCTAGGATTTTGCATTTCTTAAATAGCGAAAATTAAGGAATCGCTATTTAGGAAATGCAAAATCCTATGCATCAAGAAATCCTAAAAGTTTTTAGGATTTCTTAATTTTCGGAAATTGCGATTCCTTAATTGCGAATCGCAATTAAGGAATGGCATTACATTGATTCCTATGGGCCTAGAGGCCCATAGGAATCAATGCCGTTTTGCATTTTTTTTTTGCACTCGCAATTTTTTGATGCATTGCAAGGGTGCAGAGGGGGGTCACCTGCACCCCTGAAATGTATTTTCAAGTGCATGTTTCACACACACATGTCCTAAGGACATGTGTGTCTGTAACATGCAAGTTTAAAAAATGCATTTTTTTGCTTTTTTAAAAAATTTCGCAAATTAACACGAGGGTCAACCTCGTGTTAATTTGCACTTCCAATTTCAAAATTCGCTATTTTTTACAAATTGATGCATTGCATTTAAGGAATTGCACAAATGCGATTCCTTAATTGCATTTGCATTTTTAAGAAATGCAAAAAATAGCGAATTGTTTCATGCATCCCAAAAACGTATTTAGGAAGTGCAAACGGCCGAATTTACCGATTCGCACCGTTTGCACTTCCTAAATAGGTTGATGCATGTGGGGGTACGTTTAGTGTGGTTGAGGACTTCTGCCATCTTGAAAAAAACACTAACACGTGGCATTTTGAACCTGTTTGCAGTAAAGCAAACATGGACTGCTACAAAATAGATAGGTCAGGGCCTTGGAACCTTTACTCTATTGGTCACAGAAGAACAAGGAGTATCTTAGGTTGTCCCTCACCCATAGGACGGTGAACTCTGCTAAGCTAGACCCTCACCCAGCATTTCTGAGAACATGTTGGATTTGCAAAAGGACAACAGACAGAGGAAACCTGCTACATGTGTGACCTATGAGATGGGCCTGAAGTGGTTAGGCTTATTTCATTTCAAATCCAAAGACAGATAGATCTCTTAGGATCATTGAGCCGATACGCTGGGTGGCTTCAGCAACATAAAGAAGTGGAAAATACATTCCTGTGAAGTATCCCTGCGGACCATTTTCAACTGAACCTGGGCTGGACTTTGTTGTTGCCCTCTGCCTAACACCCTGGGAATCTCTCAGTGGTCCCCCTGAGGTTCTGAAGGAATTGGAAGTATATTTCTGTGGTTTTTTTTTACACCCAAAAAAGTATGAAACATTTTTGCTTCAGAGCAGTTAAACAGTTTCAGACTTAATAACACATTTGACCTGTGCAGCGACAGTTTTTCTTCAGAAAAACAGCTAAGTCCTTTTCAGATAGTGAGTTAGGCTTAGAAACATTTTAGAACTTCCCTTATTTCCAGGCCCTAGTGACGTCAATCTACTTGGTGTATCCAAACCTACTCCATTGCGGTTTGCCTCCTATTGCATTTAGGTCCTGGTCTACTGCGACCACTACCATTAAACGTTATGCTTTTTTTTGCCCTAACTTCACTTACATTTTAAAAATGTTGTGTCTCCAGTTCCCCTTACTGTATTTTTTGTAATCTTGGTTTCATTATGCTTATCTTACTTGTTTCTACTAATTTGGAGTGGGATTTTTATTGCGTTATGTTTTTGACTTTTCTGCTGTTTCAGTATTTCTAAATGCCTTGCATATTTTCCTTAAGGTCTGCCTATCTACTCTGTACCAAAGATACCAGGGATTGAGCTGAGGTTTAAGTTACTGAAACCTTCGTCTGGACCTAACAAAATAGTGACTTTATTACTGTGGTGGACACCAATCCACCCCAACTAATAAACCATTTTTTCACAGGAGTCAAATGCTGTTCCTTCTGGATCTGGTCTCCAACTGGCGGTCAGAAGCCGAGTGTTCCAGGTCCATGGCACATACATCTTACATGTTCTTTAATGTTGTCAAACCTTTTAGTTCCCTCTTACAGTCAGGGTAATCCATTAGAAATGTATGCTGGTTCGACTCACCCCTCCTCCTTTGTCCTAGGCATTTTCTGACAAATCCAGATTCTTGTTTCAGAGACTCTCCAGCATCAGGAGGACAGCTTGGCAAGCTTCTAAAGCCTGTATGTACTCTTTCTGGGGTCATTCAGACAACCTACTGAGAAAGTTAGGGTTCTAGAATATGTTTCCGGTTCGCTTGCACAGCGCTTGTGCTGTGTTTGTGAAATGTTTTGTATTAAATATATACTTAAAATGGGCCTACATCCCGCCCCCTTGTTTTCATCTCTTTTCATCGGATCCTCTGCTTGCCACTTACATTTCCCCTGTTTTTATTGGCTGTAGCACACTGTTTCCCTGCATCATGTTGTTCCTTTCCTGTGCTTTTCTTATCAGGTGCCCGGTGACAAACTATTGTTCCCATCCACTTCTCTAGAACTACGGTTTAAAGGGTTTTATCTGCGCAGTGGGCATTTACAGTGTTTATTTACAGCGTCTGCCTGCATTTGATGCTCTGAACACAGACCCACTTTCAGACAAACTGCATGTGCCTTGCCAGTTTGAATTGAATGCCGGATCTTTTTATTATTATTACTTTTGTCATTTGAATAGACTAACAATTGGAGCACAATCCTTTCCACATTGCTTTTGTCGTTTTTCAGTATTTTGTGAAATTTCTCCATCTACGGCTTAAAAATAACATTTGTGCCGTTTTAACTCACTCCTTGCGGCTACTGTTTGTTGGGTTTGTTTTGAAGACAAGTCTGTGTAAATATTCTGTGCATGTTTGCACACATTTAACCCTATTGGCGCGGCTGGAATTACCCCGCCGTGCGGGCGAATTCCACGCATGCGCTAATCGGACGGCCGGGCACACGCCTAGACAAGGGTCATTCAGCGATTCTGGTGCTGTTGGACCTCTCCGCGGCGTTCAACACTATCTCCCACAGTGTTTTCCTCAGAAGACTGGAGGAAGTTGGATTAAGAGACTCAGCACTGGCATGGATGAAGAGCTTTCTAACGGACCATTTCCAAACTGTCAAACTAGGCTCATATCAGTCTTAGCCACTGGGTATGACCAAGGGAGTACCTCAGGGCTCATGTTTGAGCCCTACTCTTTTTAACATCTACGTTGCTCCCTTGGCCAACCTCATGTGGTCGTTTGGGTTCATCCCCATCTCCTATGCAGATGATCTTTCCTTTTGATAAATTCACATCCCAGGTACAACTGGCTTTATCCAACGGAATGAGGGCCATCTTGCACTGGATGCGGAGCAACATCCTCCAGTGCAACGTAGATAAAACAGAGGTCATGCTTATGGGAGAAGCCCCCTCCTATGGACACTGGACTGGTGGCCAACAGACCTGGGACCTCCCGCTCCGCCCAAACTCTTGGTTAAAAATCTGTAGATCTGCCTTGATCGCGTTCTCAATATGAAATAACATGTCAACCTAACCGCTGGCTCGTGCTTTCATGTTATTGGCATGTTATGCCGAGTTTTCCCTCTCCTCCCGGATTCCGCGAGAAAAACAATAGTTCAGGCGATGGTTCTAAGCCGCCTGGACTATTGCAATGGCCTGCTGCTATCAGCTAATGAGGCCCTCCTCAATAGACTGCAGGTGGTGCAGAATACGGCGGCTAGGCTGGTTCTTAACGCTCCACCTCGAACCCCCTCTCTTCCCCTTCTTAGGGAACTGCACTGGCTCCCTATCCGCCAATGTATTCAGTTCAAAACATGCTGTATCACCCATAAGGCATTGGTCAATCTGGGTCCCTCATATCTCGCTGAGAAGTTTGTGCCTTACACTCCCCGCAGATCCCTACGCTCAGGTGCCAAACACCTTCTGGTGGTACCACGAATCAGAAAGGTCAGACAAGGTGGAAAAGCTCTCTCCTACTGTGGCCCTCTTCTGTGGAATGAACTTCCGTTGCACCTAAAACAATGCGACGAACATCTGCAGTTCAGAAAAATGCTCATGACATTCCTATTTTGCCGTGACTGATCTGTCTCCCTCTCTCTCCCTGAATATATAGTCATCCCCTCACAGTTCCGCAAAAGCGCAGAGATACCCCTCAGGGGGTCGATTCTAGCGCTATACAAATACAAATATAAAATTGTCAATGTTTTTAAGAGCTATGTTATTCTTTAGGTTTTGTGTGCAATGACTACTTTTTAGTAATGTCACCGTAAATTATTTAAAACATTTAAAATTATATTTGGTAATCTTTTTCCCATGACGAATGCACACATTTACAGCTGCTTTGACAGATTATTATTAAGTTTCTTAGACGGCTTATTTTAGAAGAAATTCAGTCTTTGCTTTCACCACACTTCTTTCAAGTAATGTTCCTTGGCTTTCTTCTGAAGCGGAGTTTTTCAAACAATTGTCCTCATGGATCCACGCATTAACAGTGTGATTTTCTTTCAGCTACAATATCGTTGGACTATTCTTTTCATATTACCACGCATTGTGCATATTTCTGAGGGCTGTATTCTGTAAGTCTTAGACCGCACCGAGTTCTTAAAATAATACAAGCATACTTGGGAAAACACCTTTTAAGAAATATATTTGGGGGAAAAAAATGACAAGAAATCTATTGATTCACATTCCTTTTCCTTATTTTATCTAACTTTGCCACAAATTTATTACATGGAACCGCACGTGCACCGTGCGAATTTAACTGAATAAAATTAGTATTTTTGCCACAGATTTAAACACGTGATCAGCTTGTCTCTTTTCACCACGCGACGGACAACTTTGGCTCTTTGTGTTTAACAGACAGTCACAAGTGCAGTTATCTTGAAGGCAGCATGTACATTATTTGAATGGTGCAACAGGTGCATTGACAGCAGGCCCAAAAGTTATCAGAACTCCTCTAAACACCTCATATTGCTATATTTTAGAACTAAACAGGCACTCATAAGTGCAGTTTTCTACCAAGTACTAGGGCCATGTTTTCAATAGTGCAGCAGGGGCTGTGGCACTGGGACCTACAGCTCCTGGCACTTCACTAAACACTGATTATTGCTATAATTTACAATTAAACAGGCAGTTACAAATGCAGTTATTTTTCAGGCGCTAGGGCAGTGGTCTTCAAACTTTTTTATTCCGCCCCCCCCAAGTGTATGAAAAAAAAAATCACTGGTGCCCCCCTCAAAATGTATCACAATTATTCTATTAAACTGGCAATGTTTAAATATGTCTAGACTTATTTAAACATTTATTTATTTAAAAGGTTTTATATAGCGCTGGCTAGACCCGGAGGCATCAGAGCGCTTTACATGGGTATCAGACAATAAATTGCAGGTTACAGCTTTACAAAGGGTACCCAGTTATTAGAGCATGGCAATTTTAGTTACAAGTAAGGTTGAAACAACAAAAAGGAACATATAGGTAGGGTAAAAAGCTGGCAAGGGGAGATATTCAGGGGAGTGGGGGGGTAAGAGCAGGGGAAGTATACAGAGAGTGGAGGAGGGAAAGAGGAGGGGAGAGTTAGAGACAGGGCATGGCAAGAGGAGGGGGAGGGTGACCGGGACACAAACCGGTAGACGAGTCAAAGCTGCGCCCAAAGTCCAGAACCTGTGATCCCAGGGGGAGTGCTATAATTTCCCCATCACTGTTGCGAGAGGCTCCCTAAGCAAAGTGGACTCTCTCAGAGGGGTCTCTTAGACTCCAAGGCCTACTCTACTGGATCCTTCCCCAAAAAGGGGAGAGGAAGTGCTTTGGCAAGAGGTGCCATACCATACCTCATTTGTGAGTGGCTCCTTTAGCGCTGTGGACTCTCTGCGGGTATGCTGAGACTCCAGCATAGCTAAGTTCTGACACTGATTTAGAAATGCAAACAAATACATGAGTACCAAATATACTATTCTGGTGAGGCAAGCCTTACTAATGTGTAAAAGTATCTACAGTGTGATCATTCGAAATGGTAGTGGGGGTTTGTGAGAAAATTTGGAGTCCCTTCCATTGTGACACCTTCTCCCAGCCAGGATTTAAATGACAAAGGATGTTAATGATGGCCCATTGCAGACATGCTTACTCCTGCTCATTTATTTTAGGCTGAAAACAAAGCATAATGTTTCTTCTGGCCAGAGCCTGTCGCCCCCATTGGGATCGCTTGAGGCCCCCCTAGGGGAGCCTGCCCCCCCCAGTATGAAGACCTCTGCACTAGGGTCATGATTTGAAAGGTGCAGCAGATGCAGTGGCACCAAGCCAAAAAGTTGTCAGAACTCCGCTAAACACCTAATTTTGATATATTTTACTACTAAACAGGCAGTCACAATTGCAGTCAGCTTGAATTTAAAAGGGGCATATTTTAATTGGTGCAAGGGGTACAGTGACACTGGGGCCTACAGCTGTAGGGACCCCACTTAACACAGAATATTGCAAAATGTTACTGCTAAACAGGCAGTCACAAGTGAGGTTATCTAGCAGGCACTACGGTTATAATTTTAATGGTGCAACAGGTGCAGTAACACCAGGACCAAAAGCTCTAGCCACCCAACTAAACACCTAATATTGCTATATTAAGCTACTAAACAGGCAGTCACAAGTGCAGTTACTTTGCAGGCACTAGGAACATGATTTCAATGGTGCAGCAGGTGCAGTGACACTGGAGTCAAAAGTTATAACTCCTCTAAACACCAAATAGTGCTATTATATCAATTAATTCTGTTATTTTCCTCTTTCATTTCATTTGTCAAAATGTACAAGCACAATATATTACTTTTTTTGTCCATAAATAAGTCATAGCACTTTAATAGACTTTCTGTAACTTACATTGTACAACTACTCAGCAAGGTACAACTTACATCAGCGTATAATTAATCACAATGGCAAAATCCAATGCATTTACCAATACTTGTTATTTTTTGAGTTTTATATAGCACAAACTCGACCCGAAGGTATCAAAGCACTAATTGTGTTATAAAGGGGCTTATTACTTTTGTTACGCACAGGGAGATTAAGTGATTTGTCCAGAATCACAGGATGTTGAGTGTCCCTGCCGAGACTCGAACCCGGTTCCCCTGCTTCGAGGCCGACCGTTCTAGCCCGTCAGGCACATCCTCTCCCCATTACCTGTTAGGCCAATCCTTGCCACTCACTGATCACTTTAGGCAGTCTCTTCTATGACATCCTATAACTTCTTTATCTAGAGGCTTATAAAACCTGGTCTATAAATATGTACCCACCATTGACTTTCTTCTAGCTAGCCGATCGGAAGATACACTCTGAGCTTTCTGAACACTGCATAGCAAAATAGTTGATAGAAATGTAAATGCGAACAGTTCATGTAAGAAAGTGGTTAAAATGCCTAGATCCTCACCTTGGTAACCTCTATCCCCAAGGAATATAGATCGGAGGCATGAATGCAGAATACACAAAACAATGTGGAAAGGAGTACTTATTTGGGTGTTAAGGAGCAGACTAATCAGGCCAAGGTGTGAGATCTTTTGAAAGGACCATTGATTACTCTCATGTACTCGGTATCATGCTTTTCTAGTGGTGAATTTTCCAGTTTTTATTTAGGGAAAAAGTGTGTCCAAAGCTGGTTGACTTGGCTGTTGTGTTTCAGTAAACAGAGAAAAAAAAACATTCTTCTTACTTACTGAAAAAGATGCAATTTGTTGTTGGGATTTGCTTGTTAAAGAAAGGGATTGGCTAATTGCAGCAAATACTGCGTCAAATACTGCATTATAAGTTAAGCTTCGTAGCACAATATGGTTGTTGATTATATCAAAGACTGTAGAGAGGCCCGATAGAACCACAGCTCTCGCTCCTCCACCATCAACCAGATCATGCAAATCATTCGTTTTAGATGTAATCACTGGTGCTGTGCTGAGCCCTGTTCTAAACCTACTCTTCATGCTTCTAGAAGGCCATTTCTTTCACAAGAGCCCTTGGGTTGGGTGTCACCACCTTTTCAGCAGTTTGCCCAATGTGGAAGCAGAGCGATAATTTCTGCATAATTGGTAATGGAGAGGGAATTAAATCTGGTCATCCTGGCTGGAATTTAGTTTCAGTGACTGGGAAACGCAGTCCCATTTCTTACTCATTTTTAGCCTAAATTGGCTCATTAAGCTTATGACACACTATTTGAAAATGAGTAAAATAAAATACGATCATAGCAAAGAAACACAGGGCAAATAAAGAAAAACGTTAAATTGCAATCATACCTTTAGTCTGTATTCAATGTTCAATTGTTTGTGTTTAATCTGGAAATACTTTCGAGCATCTCGAAAAAATACAGGATCGGTATTTGTAAATACAGATGAAGACAGCAGACTATCTACCACATATGTTGACTTTTCCACAGTGGTAAGTGTAATTTAGAGGCAGGAAATGGGAATATCATAGAATGGTGCAGTGCAATATGGTGAACAACCAGAATCTCACACATTTTACCTCTAATGGCTATCACTACCCATATTTTTGCAGTAGGTTAGTGGAAGAGATTTCGGCAGGTGGTAAAATATTTTCAATTTGAAGACAATTGGGTGAGCAAAACTTTTCGAATAGGCTAAAATTGCTAACTGTTGAAATTTAAGTTGTATTCAACTTCCTCAGCCATGTCTGAAAAGCTTGAGCGATATAAGAACACTTGTGGGGGATGGAGAGGGCTAAAAGTCATCCATTTGCCTGTATCTTTACTTAAAAGTTAGGTCTTGTGTTGATTGCTTAAAAAAAGTGTGTGATGGAAATGTTTTGGGATGCGAGAAGAGAAACTACAGTCGTAAATGTGCTTGCCGGGTAGTGCATGGGTATTGTGGATCTTAGGTGACTAGCCTGTGGTGAATTGATTTGGTGTGATGAACAATTGCTTAATATGTGTGAATTTTTATGGGAAGTCGGGCTATGTTCACTATGTGAAAAGAAGCCTTTTTACCATTTGATGTCCTGCAATATGCCACTTACCTCATACAGGCAAAGGTTTTGACAATTGAATGCTGTGATATATTTGTTCACTCTTTTATTCAATCCTGATTGTTTATGTTTCCTATAGATTCATTGTACTTAAATTGTGTATATCGCTGCTGACCAGTATTTTGCCTATATTTATATTAAACATTTTACGAATTAATGATAATTTTCCAAAATGTAACGTTTTTTTACTGCTTATCTGCTTAATTTCTGTTCTGTACAGGCCTTATCAATTTGAAGCACTCAATGACTCCTGCTCCAAAGGTAGAACCTTTTCTTCCAGGACACTATCAAGTATTTGACTTGAAACAAAATGGAAAAGTTGTGGCAACAGAACTGGTTAAATTCCACTCATGTAATAATGAACCTTTGCATGCAGCGTATGATACAGTGAAAAATCTACAGTCAGGTAAATAAAGCATTATCTTGTCTTACAAATTTACTGGGACAATCATGATTGATGAACTGTTTCTATCTTGTACACATCACAGTATCTTGACAGCTCAGTCGTACAAATATCTGAAGCTGCTTTTACTGTGGCGTACCAGAGCTAACCTATACTGAGCTTTGCTTAATTCAGTGGAATCCTCAATCAGTATTTTACAGCCTCATGTATTAGTGCATATTCGTTGTATTCTTTTCAGGTTTTTGGACATATTTTCTTGAATATGATCTGACATAGGTACTTGATTTGCGACATTGTAAAATAAAAAAAAAGCTTACAGTTTAATATAACAATTCCTGAGAATACACAATCTAGGTCATGTATATACATGTAGGTATGCAGATGGTACTTCTATAACCAAATTTAGGCAAAAGGCTGTGGAGCACTGTACAGAGTCAAAGAGAAGCAAAAAAAAAGTCAACAAGAGGTAGCAGGGCTGTGGAAAGAGATGAACCATTAACTCTTTCCAAAATTGGAGCAGCATTGGAGCAGTTCTGATCGATACAGGATCTTTTTTCAGATCCCCAGAACACAGATGGAAAAGGTGTGCTGCTTTGTTTTTCTCATTTGACATCCAGGCAGCATATGAGGGTGGGAGTTAGGACTGTGATGAAGACAACCTTAGAGGCACAGCAATTTCAGAAGGCAGAGGTCAAGAGGGCATTATCTATGATGTATAAGGTAGTGGTCTCCATGCTGCTTTTTGAAATGAAATCAGACTGGTATTGAGTAGGCGAAATTCCTAAAGAACATCACCTTCAGTGTATCATGCTGTCACCAGAGTGCAAAGGGAGACAGCACCCTGGAAACTGGTAGTCTCTGGACACTGGACATTGCTTCCTGTGAAGAGAAAAACAGGATGTCAAAGGGAAAATCACCCACAGATAGGGCAGTTTAGGAAATGCGCCTTTTCTATGAAGTCATTTTTTAACTTTTTTTTAAACACTATTTCTGCTGGCTTCAGAACTCTGTACACTAATCCAGAAACAAAACCTGTACTTCCCCTTTACGCATGATTAAATAGGTGTATTTGTGAGTGACTCATAAAACTTGCTCTAAAGTCTCTAGTATACAGTGTGCAAATAGCCACCAGGACCTGGAGCTTAAATACTACACGCGTCCTGCAGCACATATTGTGCACTCCACTGTAGTGGCAGTGGAAACATGGATTACGTACTACACTGTTTAGTCTGACATCTGCAGTCTAAAACCTGCAGACCAACCTATGTAAATAACCCTTTAATGACCTCTCTTTTAAATTTGAGTAAGTAAGCCATATGTAGTCCTTGTAGTACACAAGGCAGGGTGCATGATATTTAAAAGTGAGACAGGTAGAAAATTATTCTTACCATGTCCCTACACTGACCTTGCCCTAAAAACTCTTTTCACAATGGCAGGCATAGCTATCCTATGTAGAAAATCAGAAAAAATGTAAATACTAATACTGTATCTCGAGAGTGGGATCAGATAAAAAACAATAATCATTAAACAATTAATTCTTATTAGTTAATAAAAATCCAACTCAGTGGTTCAGTTGGATGTTTGATAAATAATAACGTAAAGTAACTTTTAAAAGTTACCTTTTCCATGCTTGAAGTTCCTAGTGGGTAATCTGCATTACATCCCCAGAAACTCCCAGCCTGTGCTCTGCCTTGAGAGATGTGAGCAATTCTTCTCAGGAGCACTCAGTAGTCTGACCTAAATGGGCAGCTATGACTACTCTAAGCTCAATAGAATATGCAAGGAGGGCATTCTGTTGACACCTCAGAGTCAAATCCCACCTGACTAGTATGTAGAGACAAATGTAATACTGGTTCAGTTGAAAAAGATTGTACAGGATGCCAAACAGTTCTTGTGTATCCCCTGTGTGGTTGCTGAGGATCATGCTTTTGTCCTTTCAGACCTCTGTCTCTGCATTTGTTGTGGCTAAAGTGGCTGCTTTAAACTAAATGTTAGCATTAGATGTAGGAAGGCACTTGTGATTACTGTAGTGTACTTCCCTTTGCACCCTCAACACTCAGAGCCCATGTTTAGTGTGGTCAAATACTTTCACCTTATTGAAAATACCCCAACACATGCCACTTTGCTCCTGTTTACAGTAAGGCAAACAGCAACTATGAACAAGTGGGTAGGGTTGCTCCCAAGAACTTACCCCATTGGTAAGAGAGTGCACAGTAGACTCCACCACCTACTAGCTGGTGCATAGCATAAATGTGGCACCCAAATGCACCTGGACGAACACTTTCTTGATCTGCAGAAGAACAGATGACCTGCAGTCTAGGACCCAAGAGGAGCCCTAGAGGACTGGACCTGCCTGTTCTTGTACTGAGGACAATGAAGTGGACTCCAAGGGTCAGTTGGCTGACCTCCTGGGTGGTTCCAGGGACACGACAAGCTTCAAGAGACCTTTTCCCCCAATGTACCTAACAACCAGTGGACTAGGATTTGCTGTTTCCTCTGCCTGATAATGTTAGTATCTTATTTCGGCTACAAAAGTAACCATAAAAGTACAACACATATAGCAAATAAATACTCAAAACATTCCATTTTCAAAATACATCAGAAAATATAAATTCATTTGAATAATAAATGTATAAAATGACCGAAACACTTTAAAAATAGATCAGTATAAGATTTTATATGGCAAGCTATTCAGATGGGTCTAATTCAGAACGTGTCATGAACCACAATCTCATCTCTCAGTCAAAAAAATAAAACGACCTAAAATGAACATCTATCAGAATAATCAGACACCATTAAGATGCTCATAATTAAAATAACATTGAGTTCCTTTTTTCAAAGTCCCATTTTAAAAAGGAGCAGCTGCTGGCACAAAGAGAGGAATAATTCAGCTGTTGTAAATACACCAAACCACCACCACATCTTTTGATTCCGCTCATCCTTAGTATCGGGATTGAAAACCTTTTAATTAAAGCAGTATAGAAGTTAAAAAAGAAGGTAAAACGAAGCATGCACTGGGGAGATAACTCATCACATTTGCAAATTAAGAATTTATAATGATTGCATCGGCCAAGGAGGATGCCGATGTGCCATCTCATAAAAAAACAGTCTGAATATGGTTAAAAGCAGTGTGTTTCAGGAGCTATCCACCCATTCTAGGTAGGGCTCCAATGCTGGCGAGGTTTGGAACCTCGCCTAGTCTCTTGCAGTGATTTTTACTTACTCTGTTTATTTCCTTAATCGAAGTCTCACAGACTTAAAGGTCTTCTTGACCTAAGTTAGGTCCGCATTAGACATAGCAGAGGGGCTAGAAAAGAAGTCTGGCCTCACCTGGTTTTACAATTATGTTCTAATATAAGGAAACAAGGGGACTTTCAGGCCTCTTTCACTTGATAAACAGTCAAGAATAACCACCCTATTAAAACAAGCATGATGGTTTGGCCAAATGGCACAGCACAGAGCAAGGGGGAACAGCTTGATAATAACCTCCACATACTCAAGCTCTTGGTGTACAATAAAGGTTTTACTAGTAGGAGGCACACCCAGCAAACACCTCAGCACCCTGTTCTGTTCTCCCTGGAGGGAGTTGGTATTCATGTATCCTAACCTGGCACCATACGTAAGTATGGAGAGACATTTGCTCCTGTACACCTCCAATAAGGGTGATACTGGTTTCCTTCCAATGCGTGTGGCTAAATTATAAATGTACCCAGCCACACTTACAAATCTATAGGAGGCTTTAGTTTACATGGTCCCCAGTTCCTACTGGCATTGAAAACTACACCTGAATACAGCAAGTCTCACCTGCACCTTAAATACCAACAAAAGGAGCAATTTTCTTTTTTTCCTCTCAGCCCTATCCATGTGCACACACATTTCAGTGCAGCAGCACGTTACTCGCCTCACTCAACCTCAGACTAGTACAACTCAGCTTCCGCTTCCGTTCCAACCAATGTTAGAAATGGCTGTGGCATGGTTGCCTGGATCCTACCAAAAGTAGCCCAAATGTGGCCCATTGTTCTACCCCGAAGCAGGGGCTGGGCACTTGATACAGCCAGACCTCCCAAATTGAACAGCCTACGTCCACATCAGAACCAGTGTGCAAAGGCTCTGGGCAATTATGTTAAAATGTCAAAACAACATTATTAAATCAGTCCAATATTTTCTATTGCTTATTCATCTGCAAATAGGTAAATCTCTCCCTAAAACAAGCATCTGTGCCTTTCATATCAGGAACAAAAAAACACACTGAGCAAGGAGTTGGCTACCGTTTATAATGCACCTTTCAACAAGCACTGAAAATGCAATCGGTCGTGCATTTGTTGGTGTTAGAGCTATTTGCATTATAAATGGCAATACCTTGTACCTATGTGTTATGGAGGACTAAAGCAGAGTGGCATTGAATGGAGAGGACTCAAGCAGAGTAGTGTGGAGCAAAGCAGAGTGGTGAGTGGAGTAATACGGAGTGAAGTAAAGCAGAGTGGCGTTGAGTGGAGTGGTGTGGTATGGTATGGAGAAAAGTGGAGTGGAGTGAAGCTGAGTGGAGTAAACCAGAGTGGCGTGGAGTGGAGTAAAACAAAATGAGTAAAGCACAACAGAGCGGAGTAAAGCAGAGCGACGTTGATTGAAGTGGAGTAAAGCAGAGTGGCGTGGAGTAGTCAATCAGAGCGGCGTGGAGTGGACAAGCAGAGTGGCGTTGAGTGAAGCAGAATGGCATTGAGTGGAGTAAAGCAGAGCGGAGTAAAGCAGAGTGGAGTGGAGTTGTGTGGAGTAAAGCAGAGTGATCTTGAGTGGAGTAAAGCAGAGTGGAGTGGAGTAAAGCAGATTGCCGTTGAGTGGAGTAAAGAAGAATGGCGTTGAGTAGAGTGGAGTGGAGTAAAACAGAATGTAATTGAGCAGAGTAAGTGGAGTAAAGCATAGTGGTGTTGAATGGAGTGGAATAAAGCTGAGTGGCATGGAGTAAAGCAGAGCGGTGTTGAGTGGAGTAAAGCAGAGTGTCGTTGAGTGGAGTAAAGCAGAGTGGAGTTGTGTGGAGTAAAGCAGACTTGAGTGTAGTGAAGCAGAGTGGTGTTAAATGGAGTAAAGCAGAGTGGCATTGAGTGGAGTACCACACCACAACACTACCCTAAACCCTAAAACACTACCCCCAGCACAACCCCCCCCAGACCTCCAGTCTGGTCCCCACACTCACACACTACCCTGCACGACCCCCCAGCACTACCCTAAACCATAAAACACTACCCTAATCCACACAAACACCATAACACTACCCTAAACCCTGAAACACTACCCCCAGCAAGACCCTCCCCCAACCCCCAGTCCGGTCCCTACACTCAATCACTGCCCTGCATAACCCCCCAGCACTACACTAAACCCTAAAACACTACCCTACACTACACAAACACCACAACACTACCCTAAACGCTAAAACACAATCCCCAGCACGACCCTCCCCGACCCCAGTCTGTTCCCTACACTCAAACACTACCCTGCATGATCCCCCAGCACTACCCTAAACACTAAAACACTACCCTATACTACACAAACACCAAAATAGTATAATACATAAGGCCTAAAAATAGTATAAGAAATGAGGCACCATTAATCTACCATTCAGCATGCAGCTTGAATAGAAGGTTAATAGTAGTCTGGATAAAGTCCAGTAGTATTCAAGTTGTTTGTATTCACTAAATATTCTGCATTGTAAATGAAGACTATGCGATTACAAATAAGTATGTGCTTAGTATTCTGTTAGTATTCTAGAAGTACCACTCAAATATCAGTAGTCTTCATGCACTAGCCTTCCCAAAAAGAATACTACTGAATACTAAAATTGGCATAAATTAGTCTTCGAATGCTATAAAAAGACAGGTTAACCACTAGATGTAGGATTCCACTTCGGTAAGGGTGAGTCCATCAATATCTCTGATGCATATATACATACAAATAAGGCATATTACTAGCTTTTGTTGCAATCTAAATGCTAGAAGTCTATGGCACTAGCTTGTTGAATTTTAATGATATTATGTTATGAGCTCACTTTATCTTATGCCTTATACACATTAACTGCTCTGCACAATGTGATGTTATTTATTAGCTCAAGTTTTACATTAAAAAACATTTATGCTTGTACACTCCTTCGTATTTTCCTCTTAGCACTTTTATGGACTTGAATGTCTAATAAAGTATTTTGAAAATCAACGGCTGTCCTAGGCTGTTTATATATAAAATAAATAAAATCGGGGCCAGGACACTGCCCTGGCACACCTCCTTCCCCAACTTAAAACTATCTGTATGCTCGCATGAGGGACAAAACCTAGCAGACGCTGAAAGGTCATAATGTAAGGCACTTGGAAAATCAACTAGGTCGGCATCCACCCCCAGGTTGTTCAGAACTTCCCACAGTTTAGATCTTACCCCACACTCTTGAGGATGCAAACAGGTCCATGAAGGCCAGACAGATGTAGCCTTGCCTAATGATGGGATACTCACTAATCAGCAAGTATAAATTCAGACATTGCTCCACCGTGCCCAGCCCCTCCCGGAAACGGTACTGCACCGCCGACAGCATGCCCGACTCCCTGACCCAGGACAAGGGATGCTCCAACACAACCCTCCCGTCAATCTTTACGAAGGAATCCCATAGAGAAATCAGCCGATAGCAACCTGGGGATTGAGGATCACCCATTTTGAAGAAGGGAGCAATGGTGGCAGTACACCATAAGTCAGGAACACCTGTGTTAGACAAAAACACATCGAAGCAATTGCACAGCAAAGGTGCCTAAAACTCTGGAAGAGATTTGTACAAATTCCATGGGAACCCCATCTGGTCCAGGGGTCTTACTAGATGGGGACTTAATAAGGACCTCCCAAACTTCTTCCAGGGTAAATTCTATTGATCATGGGAAAATCACCTCAGTCTCGGTGCTCTCAATATGCCAGCCAGAGCGATACAATTCACTAAAATGGTTAACCCAAGTTTTAGGGCTAAAAGAAATTATAACAGGTTTATTAATTGCCCTCTTAGAACTAATGTTGTTCCCCACCGTCCAAAAAGCTTTGTGATTTTTCTGCCTAGAGGCCAGCACTAGCTTTCCCCAGGAGGTCCACTGAATCTCCTTATGCCTATGACATATACACTGCTCGGCATTGTTGGACCTTAAGGCGTCTCCTTCAGGGCCTTACGTAAATCTCTGAAGGCCTTTCTACAGGATGGATCAAACCATTTTACATCAAAATTAACAGGACAAATTCGTTGGCTACAACCCACAGGTTTCCAGGGGTATTAAGACCGTTGAGCAGCATATTAAGGTGATTGGCACAAAGCTCTGACATAAGGGCTGTTAGATCAGCATTCCTCCAACCAGGCTCAGCCCTTAAGTCTTCACTGCTAGAGATTCCATGGTTGCCCCTTTGATGCTTCTTACCTCTTTGTTGATACATTGGCCAAGCCATTAGGAATTATGGTCACTAAATCATCTTTCCATCATTCCACCCTGACAAAACCCAGCCTAACAAATTTCTGAGTGTATTTATTTGTGTGTTGTGTACCGAATATATGTTTTAGTTGTACATCTTCAACAAAGTAAACAAATAAAAAGCATTGTATGTGAGACTTTGTGTATATAAATATGTATATGTAAGAGTCAGTGATTGTGAGAGTAACTATATGAATGAGTGTATAATTGTAATGGGGATTTTTTAACATATTAACTATGAGTTACCATGTGTTTGAATAAATGAGGTGTTGTGTGTATAATTGTGTAAGTGAGTAAACATAAGTGTGATTCATTTTTTGCATGCGTGAGTAGGATGACTGCATAACCCAATAAGATGACTGCTTGATGTGTCAATGTCTATATATGTGTATAAGTGCATTTCATAGTGTTCCATTAATTAGTGACTGCATGTATAAGTGATTCTGTTGTTGAATGGGTAGTTGTGTGTGTAAACTTAGGAATCAGTGAGTGGGTATGTAGTAACTGGTATTGGTGTGTCAATGGTTTCAAATATGGTACTCTGTCTTTTACAGTGAGTGATAAAAGGTTATACTAGTGTATGACGAGGTGTATCAGATTGTCACTTGGATAATGTCGTCAGTGATGTCAGGTGTTATTATGGACGACAAATTCAACTTTGGAGACCAAATTAACGCAGTCTCATCTAAAACAGCATTTGTTATTAAAACAATAAAAAAATTCTGCCTTTTTTGCCGTTAGGTAGTCAACAGACCGTGGTTACTGCTTTGGTCTTATCAAAGCTTGACTATTGTAATGGCCTGTATTTAAACATCCAGGAACGCTTTATGAACAAGCTCCAGATGCTGCAAAATGCAGCAGCTAGGCTTCTCACTGGTACGCCAAGGTTCGCCTCAATTTCTGGAGGTATAAAAAAACTTCATTGGCTTACTGTGAGAAACAGAGTTTGTTTCAAGGCATTGTGTACGGTCTATAAGGCTCTACGTGGTACTGGACCGGAATTCCTAAGAAAACAATTTACATGGTATTCACCTGCAAGGAATCTTCGCTCTTCTGGGGCCAAGTTGTCTACCGTGCCAGCCATCAAAAAGGTCACTTGGGGAGGTAAAAGTTTTGTACTTGGGGCAGCAGAGGCTTGGAACGACCTTCCCGTTTATCTCAGACAGTCTACTGATTTAACATATTTCAGGAAAAGCCTGAAAACATGGCTGTTTGACAAATAGCTTGGTGTAAACTCTCACACACCCTCTTTTTTTCCTTACGCCTTCGGTTGGGATCTGTGTATTGGAAAGGTAACAAGTGCCAGGACACCTCCGGGTAATCGCGCGCTATATAAGTTATCATAACATAACATAACATAAGTGATGTCACTGACCATGTCATGAATGATGTAATATGTGACATCATCAGCAGTGCATTGCGGGCGCGCGAGTTATAGTTAGCAGAACTAACTATAACAGAGGAATTTCAGTGGTTTTGCATGACTGAAATGTCCAGCTAACTATAACACCCCTGAAACCTATGGTTTTTCATTGAATTTCTAGTTTTTTTTAATGATAATTCCTAACTATAACCTGCTTGAAACCTATGGTTTTTTCAGTGAATTTCAAAGGTTTTTTAAATGACAATCCCTAATTATAATGTTGACCAATTCCCCATATTTTCAACAAGAAACCAAATCTGCAATGCTACCTAAAAAAATAAATAGTTTAACTTACCACTAACAAATTAACATCAACATTTAACTAGTGTAAGGACGTCAACTATGTACTGCATGTATTGCATCCAACTGGTACCCATATTTAAATAGAAATAAGTGATAGAGGTACTAATTATACACTTCCAACACCCAACAAAATTTTAATACCCAGTGTCACCACCACTGCAACCACCCCTCCTCATCCCTCTCCCTCTACTACCTCAGAGGCAGTGCAAAACAGGACAAGGGACCTTCCCAAGATAATATATCCCCTCAACAGCACACTAGCTCAATGTTCAGAGATGTGGTAACCAACTATGTACAAGGGAAGGAGCTTGCACATCAACAATAATTTACACAATGCCAAGACTACCGGTGAAATGCTATACACAACTCACTATAGAAACTAAAAACTTTTCCATGTGTAGCTATACCATTGATACGTGTGTACTGCATAGTGGACGCAACCATATTATCTCAGACTCTGGGGAATATCACGGTCATGTTGCAGAAGTGGAGTGGGCTAATCCAACGTATGCAACTCCAGCGTAAGAGTATAAATAATTAGCCTACGCCTTGGGCGTGGTTCACTTCTGCAAAGAGAAAAGACTCTATTTGGAAGTAACAGGGACCCCCTGATTAAGGATTACATTCCTGGGTCAGGGTAAAACAATTTATGTAGAATAACAAGCCCAGGCAAAGTATATGGAGAAAAGACTCTGCCACAGCGAAGGTCCTCACCCTGTCATGTGGCTGCCACCATGACCACGTGCCTCCTCGATACAGGCCGATTGCAAACTCAGCGCAGCAGCACCGCAGACTTATGTCTGTATCGACTACTGCCTTCGATCTATACTGCGGACAGCAGGGTTCACAACTTGAATTCAGCTTTGGATCGACACTACGCACAGCATTGAAGTTATCCTTCATTTATGTAAGGCAGAGACAATTCTACTCTATGTCCTCAGACTTTGTTAAAATAAGTGATAAAAATTCTTTGTCGGTATCTGTGGTGACTCTTGTCTTCGATCTACAGTGCTGTCAGTAGAGTTCACAACTTGATACCAGTCGCGCTTAAGCACTACAGACAACATTGAATTCAGTCTCAATTTATTTAAAGCAAAGACCAGTGTACTATGTCCTCAGATTTTGTTAAAGTATGAACAGTAGGAAATTCAGCCTTAATTTATTTATTGCAGGGACAATTCTACTATATGTCTTCAGATTTTGTTTAAATAAGTGACAAAAAGCATTCCTCCATGTCTGTGTCAACTACTGCCTTCGATCTACCCTGCGGACAGCAGGGTTCACAACTTGAATTCAGCTTTGCATCTACACTACAGACAGTAAGGAATTCAGCCTTGATTTATTTATTGCAGAGACAATTATACTGTATTTATTCAGATTTTGTTAAAATAAGTGAAAAAAATTATTTATAACATTGTTGCTTCAGGTGCCACTAACTCAGTGCACCACTTATCATTGTTGGTTGCGCACACGCTAAAATACCAATACTGTGCAGCTCTACTCAACCCCATGTGGCCTTGGCCTCTTGCTAACCGCTGCCTCCTGCCTACACTGCTGTCATCAGAGCTCACATTTAAATAGACTCTTGATTCATTATTTGCTGAGTACAATACCAAACTAAGTATAACACTTATCAGACCTATACAATATCCCTTTAGTATGCTTCCTTCAAAAACTTCTTTTATATCAGTTATTGATTTAGTTGAATAATAAAATTCACGCTGCAAGTGCAAAGGAACACTTAATGGCAATGTACACTGCAGACAGCACAGGTCCCAATTTGAACCTTACTTTTTCTTCATGGAAACCTGAATTTCTCATAAATTATTATTATTTATTATTATTATTATTAAACCATTTTATAGCGCGCTCTGCTACTGAGGAGTATCCTGGCGTTGCGTTGTAATGGCTATCTGATGTATGATGATACAACGCATACAATTACAACGCATGCCATTACAACGCATATACTGTTACAACGCAATATTTTACAATGAAAATCATTACTATGCCAAATATATATGAGCTTTTAGCACGGGTCACCGTTCTCTGCAACTATACTTTAATCTAGTCTTTTTTTTAAAAATCCACTATAAATATACTTTGCAAATGCATTCTTTGTATCGTTGTTATATCTAAGCACGTGATCCCTGGGCATACACTGACAATATGACTTCGGACATGTTACGTTTTTAAGTTTGCAATAAACTATTTACATCTATAAACCTCCCTCTTCTCTCCTTGCAATAAATGTCACTCTTGCAGAACATATAATAACTATTAACAAGTTTTAAGCATTTGAGCGACTCTACCTTGCTTCTGCTTTGTCCTTCCTCGCAACTCAAAATGGCTGCCTTCATGTTGAACGTCACTACGTAAACATTCAGTAAATCAAAAAAAGAAAACAGACCAATTTTTTTTTTAATCATTAACTTTATCTTTGATTTCATTAAAAACGATATTTGTTTTAAATGATATGAATGTAATAGTTATTTGTATGAAATATATTTTTTAAATAAATATTTATTTTGATTTACATTCATTATTAAAGTATTTTTAATCAAAAAACAGTTTCGCTTTTTCAAAAACGATAGGGGTGTGCATATTTAACATATGTGCTTGATATTGTAGGAGTACCATTTGTATTTTAAGGTCAATAAGTACTGGAGAGTGTAGGAGTAAGAATTACTAATCTAACCTCAGGGGGGGGTGCATCTGTAGGGTAAGTGTAGGTTAGTGTAGGGGTAACAATTACTATTTTAACTACAGAGGGGTGCATCTGTAGGGTAAGTGCAGGTTAGTGTAGGGGTAACAATTACTATTCTAACTCCAGGGCGGTGCATCTGTAGTGTAAGTGCTGGATAGTGTATGAGTAAAAACTGAAGCTTCCTGAGCCTAATGTTGATTGGCTTGTTTTTTATATGTGACGTTATGATACCCTCACCATGTACAAAGCCATTTTGTAACACACTTTATTTTACAATGCATGTAAAAAAATAAGTTGTGGTAGGGTGTTTTTAACTTATACTGTCTACTCCGCTTACGAGTTTGTTGACTGTGAAGGTATTTAGAAATATTTTTGTAATTTCTATTCTATCATAATTGTGCAGACTTTTCTCCTTTAGCGTGGAGTACTATGTCCTTTCATTAAATGTATAATTCTTCAAACCATCCTTGAAAGAAAAATGCACAAGTTTTCGAAATATTTTTATTGAGTCTTTTTAAATCATCAAATGGGTGATTTGCAAACATTTTTTTTCGTTCATTGGTATTATGCGTTGGACCATATTTTTAAAATTAAATCATAAGCACTCATTCCTTATGTTTACATTATATAAGTGTTGCCCCGTCATCGTTATTTAAATGATTGTTTTTTTTTAACTTTCAGATAAAGTAGAATAGAAGTGCTACGACAAACACTCCCTCACTACTTCATCTTTCTTTTTTTATGTACATTTCATTTCATTATTACATTTGACAATCATATTTAAAATATAAAAGCATTATTAATTAACCTTTCAAGGCACAATTATATTATTTTTTTCATAAAAAGTGCTTGCGAAGATAATCCTCCTGTTCTTTACGAGTGAGAATTGGTAAAAGCACTACTCAATATAAATACTTTTAACCCATTTTCACTCTAGCAGATAAAGAGTATTCTCCTTTATTCCAAAGTATTTCCTTTTTGCGTCTATAGTGTATTTATAGTACATTTTCAATCATTATTATATACTTGCATTCTTAAAAAAAATATATATATTTTTTTCAAATCCTCTGTTGAAAGTCATCCAACTCCACTTGAGGGATCATAAAGTTGAATGTAAATGAAATTATACATTAACAATATGTTCCCTCTGAGGAAATGAAAGATAAACTCAAGATGATACCATCGCTCGGAATCATTACCTTGCATGAATTAATTCCTTAATTCACCTATATTTCTTGTAATGGTTCTTTCGTCAACTCGTTATTATATTCCATTTAAACTTAAACATACTACATTCTATAATCATTTAAATATTTTTGCTTTCTTTATAAAAATATCAAACATATACCCTTTCACATAATATACCTCTCTTCGATATTCTTTCCTTACTCCATCGTAATTCATCCAACTCCTCTGCAGAGGACATAATGTTTTATGTATTTTTAAATACACATTAACAATATGTTCCCTCTGAGGAAATGAAAGATATTCTCAAGATGCTTCCGCAGCCCCGTATCATTACCTTCCTCGTAGTTTCTTCACCCGTATTGATTCTCTGAAACAAAACTAATCATCCCATGTGTGTGGTTTATATACTTTTTGGTTAGTTAACACTCTATGGGATCAATTTATTGCTCCTTCCTCTTTTAACTCACGTTTTTCAGTTGACCGGTGCTCTCATTTCCACTGTTTTAGTACGTCACGTGTTTATGTAAACGTGCCTCTTTCCATACTTTTTAACTTTCTAATAATTTCCAAAATGCTCTATTTAAACTAATTTTTCTTATAAAAGCATTTCTATAGGCTACTCTCTTTTTTTATACAAGTATTTACATTCATTCCCCGTTGTTTTCTTCGACTTAATATTCTATTAACTGCCTTTTTTTCTAACTTTTGTTTTAATACTCTTCACCACCCTAAACCCCTATTTTCACTGCATCCCGTGCCAGAGATACTCTCTATTAATCTTCGAGTATTCTAATTCATGCCCAGTATTAATTTATTTAATACCATTAATCCGTGTTTTCATATATTTCTGTTACTAATATTTATAATCTTTATTTATAGTTCCTGCCTACATTTTAATACACTACCCCACCCAAAACCCCTATATTCCCTGCATCCCGTGATAGAGATACTCTCATTTAATTATCGAGTATTTTAATTTATACCCGAGTATTGTTCTAACTCATGCCACTAATGCGTTAATAAACTAAATTGTATATTAAAAAATAATAACTATGTATTATTTTTTAAAGCGAGTACTTATTTTCATTAAAAAAATATATTGCGTTGTAATGGCACGCGTTCTAATTGAATAAGCGTTGTAATAACATGCGTTGTAATGGAATATACGATGTAAAAGTTTCGTTGTAATAGCATTACGATGCATGGTCCGGACAGGCCGCATTGGGGGTAATGTTTTCTGACTACTGAATTTTCCCTTAATAAATAAAATCCAAACCAGATTGCTTTTCCACATGCATGTTAGCAGCTCCCCATGTGGAAAAGCAATGCCGGCTCCCGAAGGACGTGGGGAGCCGGCGGGACCGTGGGGGCATTGGGGCTCCCCTCACGGTCCCAAACATTTTTTATAAGCCCCAGGGCATGGGGTCCATGAGGATATTAGAAATTACTGATAGGGGCTATTTTTCCAAAACGCGTCAGGCTCTGCTGACATTGGTTGCACCTGTATCCTCCCATACCTGGAGAGAGCTGACTGGGAGTGCGCGCTGCATTTGGGTGCTCTGTGGAAAGTTATGTAAAACGGCAGACCCGGCCGGGGGCGCACCGCCGCATTATCAAAGTGGTTCCACTGCTGGTGTGACTATCAATGGATTGGAGCAGCCTGGCTCAATATTTGAACAGGGAGGAAGTGTGCAGGTACACCTGTGACTTATGGATTGACATTTTATTGAAATTGACTGCCATCAGCCCACTTGGGATGTATTGTGAAAAGACTGCCGGTCCCAAAATTCATTGTGATTTACTTTTTCAGAATTGAATAAATAAGGGACAAACACCGGTAATCTTCATGTTGGCAGTCTTTCAGTAGCAGAAAAGCCTCAGAGGAAGGGCGTATGCCCGAAACGCGTTAGGCTCTGCTGACGTTGGTTGCACCTGTATCCTCCCATACCTGGAGAGAGCTGACTGGGAGTGTGCGCCACATTTGGGTGTTCTGTGGAAAGTTATGAAAAACGGCCGACCCGGCCGGGGGCGCATCGCCACGTTATCAAAGTGGTTCCACTGCTGGTGTGACTATCTGTGGATTGGAGCAGCCTGGCTCAATATTTGAACGGGGAGGAAGTGTGCAGGTACACCCGTAATTTATGGATTAACTTTTTATTGAAATTGACTGCCATCAGCCCACTTGGGATGTATTGTGAAAAGACTGCCGGTCCCAGAATTCATTGTGATTTACTTTTTCAGAATTGAATGTGATGACATAATAAATAAGGGACAAACACCGGTAATCTTCATGTTGGCAGTCTTTCAGTAGTAGAAAAGCCTCAGAGGAAGGGCGTATGCCCGAAACGCGTCAGGGTCTGCTGACGTTGGTTGCACCTGTATCCTCCCATACCTGGAGAGAGCTGACTGGGAATGCGCGCTGCATTTGGGTGCTCTGTGGAAAGTTATGTAAAACAGCTGACACGGCCGGGGGCGCACCGCCGCGTTATCATAGCGGTTCCACTGCTGGTGTGACTATCGGTGGATTGGAGCAGCCTGGCTCAATATTTGAACGGGGAGGAAGTGTGCAGGTACACCCGTGATTTATGGATTGACATATTATTAAAATTGACTGCCATCAGCCCACTTGGGATGTATTGTGAAAAGACTGCCGGTCCCAGAATTCATTGTGATTTACTTTTCCAGAATTTAATGTGATGACGTAATAAATAAGGGACAAACACCGGTAATCTTCATGTTGGCAGTCTTTCAGTAGCAGAAAAGCCTCAGAGGAAGGGCGTATGCCCGAAACGCGTCAGGCTCTGCTGACGTTGGTTGCACCTGTATCCTCCCATACCTGGAGAGAGCTGACTGGGAATGCGCGCTGCATTTGGATGCTCTGTGGAAAGTTATATATATATATATATATATATAATCACTGAAAAAACCATAGGTTTCAGGAGTTATATAGTTAGGAATTAGTTTTTAAAAACCTTTGAAATTCACTCAAAAAACTATAAGTTTTAGTGGTGTTATAGTTAGCTGGACATTTTACTCATACAAAACCAATGAAATTGCTCCTATATAGTTAGTTGTACTAACTATATTTCGCGCACCCGCAATCCACTGCTGATGATGTCACATATTAGATCATTCATGACATGGTCAGTGACATCACTGATGACATCTCAAATGACATCACAATGTCCAGCTAACTATAACACCACTAAAACTTATAGTTTTTGAGTGAATTTCAAAGGTTTTTTAAAAACGAATTCCTAACTATATAACTCCTGAAACCTATGGTTTTTTCAGTGAATTTCAAAGTTTTTTTTAAATGCTAATTCCTAACTATATAAGGCCCGAAACCTATGGTTTTTTCAGTGAATTTCAAAGGTTTTTTAAATGCTGATTCCTAACTATATAAGGCCTGAAACCTATGTTTTTTTCTGTGAATTTCAAAGGTTTTTTAAATGCTAATTCCTAACTATATAAGGCCTGAAACCTATGGTTTTTTCAGTGTTTTTATAAAAAAAAATTGATTGGTTAACTGGCTTATTAAGTGTATCTTAGTGAATACATATATTAGCGAGTAATGTTTAAATATTTAATATATGCATGAGTGATGTAATATGTGACGTCATCAGCAGTGCATTGCAGACGTGCAAGTTATAGTGAGTCCAACTAACTATAACGTGGGAATTTCAATGGTTTTATGCGAGTAAAATTTCCAGCTAACTATAACTGGTGTGAAACCTATGGTTTTTTCAGTGAATTTCAAAGGTTTTTTAAATGCTAATTCCTAACTATAACTGGTGTGTAACCTATGGTTTTTTCAGTGAATATATATATATATATATATATACAATTTCTATGGCAAAATGAAACCCCTCATTTTGTTCCTTTTCGAATTAAATGTATTAAGTGTTACCACTTTATTCCAATCAAGATGACTTCAGGTGTGCCATACTTTTGTCATAAGTAAGACTGTTAGCGTTCTAGTTGTTCTTTAGAACACTCTGGGACATTCTGTCATTGGGCTATAGTTGGGCTACATCTGGCTGATATTTGGGCTACATTTGGGCTCTTTTGTCTCTGGTGGCCATCTTGGGAGACTGCATATCAGAATTTTTTTAATGAAATATAAGAGGATTTGAGAAGTCACTCAAAGTGTGCCCTAATTTTTTTTTCTTCAGCACTAATCATAATTTCTATGGCAAAATGAACTCCCTCATTTTGTTCCTTTGCAAATTAAATGTTTTAAGTGTTAACACTTTATTCCAATCAAGATGACTTCAGGTGTGCCATACTTTTGTCATAAGTAAGACTGTTAGCGCTCTAGTTGTTCTTTAGAACACTCTGGGACATTCTGTCATTGGGCTATAGTTGGGCTACATCTGGCTGATATTTGGGCTACATTTGTTTTTTTTTGTCTCTGGTGGCCATCTGGGCTACATTGGGCTACATTGGGCTACATTTGGGCTCTAACATATATATAGCCCAATATATATTTTTTCAAAGTTAATTTTCGTAAAAACCACTGGAGCACATATCTTGAGACATAGCAAAGGCACATCGGGCTACCAGTCCCTACAATTTTGCCAAGTTTGGTGGAAAACCATTCAGCCGTTCGGGCTAAAAGTGAGTCCAACCGCCCTATGGAAATTAACATGGGGAAAACACGTTTTGGGACCCCCTTTTATCTCGGCCCCCGCTTGACGAATCCCCCCCAAACTTTCAGGAAAGGAGCAGAGCGCCGCGAGGCAAAGTTAAGGAAAATTTCTATATATATATATATAGATATATATATATATATATATATCTATATATATATATATATATAGATCTATATATATATATATATCTATATATATATATTGCGGGTTGCGGCGTGATCAAGGGCATACCTTGCCAGAAACGCGTAGCTGCTCTGTGCTTCAATTAAAATCTGCCGAAGCTGAATCATTGTGGTCCGTCTCCCTTTGTTTGCTGGTGTGTGCTCGGGGCCAGGCTGGGTCGGAGACGCCGAGAGAGATTCAAGGAGAGTCACGTGATCTATATATATATATATACATATATATATATATCTATATATGTGTGTAATTGTATAACAGTATGTCAATATAAAATCGTTTTTGATTGCATGAAAAACCTTATGTACTTTATTTTGAATTTCTCTGCCTAAAATGAAGACAAAAGTAAATATTTGTGTTTATATCCATAACAATAATCACACAAAAGGGGGTCGGGGATATTTAAAGACCAACAGTGCTACAGCCCCAAAACATACAGAAAAACCAACTTAATGGTAGCACAGGGTAGAGACCTCATCAGAGGGATGCCTAGTGTGTGTGAACTGACAGCAAAATCCTTCACTGGGTACTCTCAGTGTTATAGAGGTTTCCCATCAGAATTCCAACCTGTACCGCCCTACATCATTTGGGAGTCTGGCAAAGGGCACACGGAGAGTGACCCAATGTACGATTTGGCAAAATCATACCTATCCGTCTTCTATGTCCCAATGTGTCTTGGTGTATATTGGGTATCAGGTGGTATCTGACTAGCAGTGCTAAATAGTGAATGTTAGAAGCGGCTGTCTCTAGTTGGCAGAGGTATACACTTCTGACAAATAGGGACACACCTTTTCTAGTCAGGGCAAGGGGATCACACACTTAGATAACCCCTGCTCACCCCCTTGGTAGCTTGGCAAAGCAGACAGGCTTATCTCAGAGGCAGTGCGTTAAGCATTTATGACAACATACAGTAATAAAGTGAATACACTACAAATGGACACGACACAGTAGTATTATAAAAATAAGGATTTTTATATAAGGCTTAGCACAAGACCAAATAACGACAAAAATATACCACAATCTTAATAAATACTCTTGGAAGGAAAAATAATAGTTCAAGCACGGTTTCTTCTTAGCACAAAGTCTTTAGTAACAAAAGCAACTCTTCTTCTCTAAAACACAGGTCTTGGCAACAATGTAACCCACCCGGGAGTCACACGACGTCGAGGCAAAGTTAATCCAAAGGTTCGGCGTCGACCTCGAGGAGCGCTACGTCGAGCCTGGAGTCGCACAGACCCCACTAAAAAAGTACCTTGGAAAAGTGAAGCACTCGATGATCAGCGGCGTCGAGATGTCCGGCGTCGCGTCTTCGGCGTCGATCGGGCCTCGGAGTCGGGGCGATCTGCAGCGGCGTCGACCGAAGTCAGGCAGGAGCAGCGCTCACGAGGTGAAGCAGGATACGGCGTCGTCGTCGATGTCGATGTTGCAAGAGTGAGCAGCGCTCACGGCGTCGAGAGGGCTCGGCGTCGACGCGATCAGCAGCGGCGTCGACACAGGGTCACTTGGAGCTGGAGCCGAACTCGCTACTCACTGGCGTCGCTACTGGCGTCGATCGGGCCCGGCGGCCGGCGTCGAAGGTGCGGGACACTGGAGCCGTTACTCACGATGTCGAGCTGGATTCGGCGGCGTCCGTCGGCGTCGAGATTGCTGGATTCTTCAGAGGTGCTGGATTTCAGGTTCCAGCAACAAGCACTTTTAGCAAATAGATGAAGTCCTTTGGCCCTGAGACTTCAACAGGAGGCTGGCACTCTTCCAACCCTTGGAGATTTTCTTAGCAAAGTTTGAGAGTACACACACAGTTCCTCTCTCCTGGTTCCTTGGCAAAAATAAAGAAGCAACTGCAGGATTCCCCCAACAAACAGCACTCTGGCAGAAGGGGTAAGCAGTCCTTGGATCAGCAGGCTTCTTGTCCTTGGTTCAGGTTTCCTTGTCAGAAGTGATCTAAATTCTTGGTTCAGGGGTCCTTCTCTTATACCCCTTTTTGGCTTTGATCCCTTTGTCCATGCAGGGGATTTCCCCCCATCTCGGGTTTGTTGTGGGTGTTGCCAGGTCGAGGCACCTGGCCTATTCACTGTGCAGGGCACAGTATTCAGCCGCCCAGCAGGAGCGGAGCCAGCATTGTCACTGGCAGGGGCAGGGCCATCAGTTGTCCGGCAGGAGGTGGGCCAGGAAAGTCCCAGGCAGGCACAGAGACATCAGTCGCCTGGCAGGGGGGCGGAGCCAGCATTGTATCAGGCAGGGCAGGCTATCAGGAGCTACACTTCCCCTACTCTCAATGCAAATGCCCCACTCATCCCACACTGACTCATTCAGACCTCTGGAGCCACCCAGCTCCTGTCACACGCACACCAGAACCAGCAGAGACCGGTAGACAGTTAGACAAGAAAATAGCTACTTTCTAAAAGTGCTATTTTCAAACACAGAGTCCAAAAACCATCCACACAAACGGATGCGTTATTAAACCCTGAGTTCAGGGATACCAAACTCGACATTGCACCATGCTCCCCGAGCCCGCTAGGATTATAGCATTAATAATCCTGGCAGCCCATTCTAACTGATGGAGAGCAGGTTACCTTACAATAGTGAAAACGAATATGGCTTTAATTCACTATTAGGACATGCCAACCTTGTCAGGCTTGTCCTACCTTATGCTTACAATGCACCCTGCCCGTGGGCCTACCATAGGGGTGACTAACATGAAGTTAAGGGAAGGTTTAGGGACTGGCAAGTAGGTGTACTTGCGCAGTCTGCGTGACAGTACCAGACTGCACGTGGTCTAGCAATGGCAGACCTTCAGACATACTTTTACTAGGCCGCTCTTGTGGGTGGCACAACACGTGCTGCAAGCCCACTAGCCGCATTTGTATTTACAAGCCCTGGCACTCTGGTGCACTCTACTAGGGACTGACAGTAAACCAAATAAGCCAAACATGGAATTCAATCAATACAGCAATTTCACATAGGGAGCACTTGCACTGTGGCACTGATCAGCAGTGGCACAGTGCCCAAAGCATATACCAGCAAAACATCGTAAACAGAGGAGGCAAACAGAAAAAATGGAGGAGAGACTCATGCCAATGATGTCAGGTCTAACACGTGTCCCCTCCAGCTGAAATGTGGGGAGAACTACCCTTACCCTAGGGAGTCCTCATCACTAAGGCGGAAAAATCTGGACAGACCATCAGCATTGGCGTGATCTGTGCCAGGGCGGTGTTCCACCGTGAAGTCCATCCCCTGTAGGGAAATGGACCACCTCAACAGCTTTGGATTCTCACCCCTCATCTGCATCAACCATCTGAGGGGCCTGTGGTCTGTCTGAACCCGGAAGTGAGTCCCAAACAGGTAGGGTCTTAGCTTCTTCAGTGCCCAGACCACAGCAAATGCTTCTCTCTCTATCGCACTCCACCTCTGTTCCCTGGGAAGTAACCTTCTACTGATGAAGGCTACAGGTAAGTCTCGGCCCTCTTCATTCACCTGAGCTAGAACAGCCCCCACGCCATGCTCTGAAGCGTCCGTCTGGACAACAAATTCTTTAGAAAAGTCGGGTGCCTGGAGTATGGGTGCTGTGCACATTGCAGTTTTCAGGGTGTCAAAGGCCGTCTGACAGGCGTCAGTCCAGATCACAAGTCGTGGCTGCTTCCTGGAAGTCAGCGAAGTCAAGGGGTGCACAATGTTACCATAATCCTTGACGAACCTCCTGTAATAACCCGTGAGACCCAAGAAGGCTCTCACCTGAGTCTGGGTTTTGGGCGGTGCCCATGCCAGGATGGTATCAATCTTGGGTTGCAGGGGGGCCACCTTGCCGCTCCCTACTTGGTGCCCCAAATACACCACTGAACCCTGCCCAATCTGGCACTTACTGGCTTTGATTGTGAGGCCTGCTCTGCGCAGGGCCAACAACACTTCCTGGAGGTGGCGCAAGTGTTCCTCCCAGCTGGCGCTGAACACTGCGATGTCGTCCAGGTAGGCGGCACTGAAATCCTCCAGTCCAGCCAAGACCTGGTTGTCCAACCTCTGGAAGGTGGCAGGGGCATTCTTCATCCCAAAGGGCATAACCCGGAACTGGTAGTGCCCATCTGGTGTGGAGAATGCTGACCTCTCTTTTACCCCATCAGTCAAGGCGATCTGCCAGTATCCAGACGTTAGATCAAACGTACTAAGGTACCGGGCAGCCCCTAACCGATCTATGAGCTCATCAGCTCTGGGGATGGGGTGCGCGTCAGTCTTGGTGACTGAATTGAGTCCTCGGTAATCCACACAGAACCGAAGTTCCGGTGAAGCACCAGGCGCTGCAGCCTTTGGGACCAAGACCACTGGGCTGGCCCAAGGACTGCTAGAGGACTCAACCACCCCTAAGGCAAACATTTTGGAGACCTCCTCCTTGATGTATGCTCTGACCTTGTCAGTCACTCTGTAAGCCTTGTGCTTCACAGGAGTGCTGTCCCCGGTGTCCACATCATGGACACACCACTGAGTGACACCAGGAATCAAGGAAAACAGATCAGGGAATTGTCCCAACAATTGGCGACAATCCTGCTGCTGTTCAGGGGTCAGTGTGTCAGAGAGGACAACACCATCCACTGACCCATCTTGCTCTTTTGCATACAGGAGGTCAGGAAGAGGCTCACTCTCCTCCTCCATTCCAGCATCTGTAGCTAGGAGCATGCCCACTTCGGACCTTTCTAAGTGGGGCTTCAAACGGTTGACATGCAGGACCCGCAAGGGGTTCCTGGGAGATTTTAAGTCCACCATGTAGGTGACATCGCTCTTTTTCTCCACAACCTCAAATGGTCCAGTCCACCTGTCCTTGAGCGCACAAGGTTCCACAGGGGACATGACCCAAACTTTCGGTCCAGGCTGAAGCTCTACCAGAGTGGCCTTCTGGTCGTACCACCGCTTCATTTCTTCCTGGCTGGCCTCCAGATTTGCCTGAGCAAGATCTCTGAAGCGCCGAGTCTGGTTCCTAAAGGCCAGCATGTAACTGTATACATCCTGGGGAGGTTTCCTGGGAGATTGCTCCCAGCCTTCTCTGACCAGACTCAAAGGTCCTCTTACCGGGTGTCCATACAAAAGCTCAAAGGGGCTGAACCCTAGAGACTTCTGTGGCACCTCACGGTAAGCAAACAGCAGGCATGGCAAGAGGACGTCCCATTTACGCCTCATTGGTTCTTCAAGACCCATAATCATGCCTTTAAGGGTACGGTTGAATCTCTCAACCAACCCATTACCTTGAGGGTGGTAAGGAGTGGTGAACTTGTAGGTTACCCCACACTCCTTCCACAGAGACTTCATATAGTTGGAAATGAAGTTGGTGCCCCGGTCTGACACCACCTCTCTGGGGAACCCCATTCGGGAGAAAACACCCATCAGTGCCCATCCCACACGGGGGCCGTCACTGTTCTGAGAGGGATGGCTTCCGGGTACCGTGTGGCATGGTCCACCAAGACCAGGATGAACCTGTTGCCCAGGGCTGTCTTGGGGTCCAGGGGCCCAACAATGTCAATCCCCACCCGGTCAAAGGGGGTACTCACCACGGGAAAAGGTTGGAGGGGAGCCTTCTGCTTCCGCCCGCTTTTCCCACTTGCCTGGCAAGTTTGACAGGTCTTGCAATGGATATCTGTATCCCTTCTCATCTGAGGCCAATAAAAATGGGTGACAAGCCTGTCATAGGTCTTGTCCTGCCCCAGATGTCCAGCTAACGGAACGTCATGAGCCAAACCCAGTAGGAAGGCTCTGAAGCGCTGGGGTACCACCAGCACACGGGCTGACCCAGGCTCAGCAGCCTTAGGCTCGCTATACAGGAGATCGTTCTCCCAGTAGACCAAATGTGACCCTGACTGATCACCTGTTGTCTGGGCTGAGGCCTGCTGCCTCATACCCACAAGAGAAGGGCACACTTTCTGTTCTGCACAGAATTCCTCCCTGGAGGGACCACCATCCTGCTGCCAGTGGGTCAGCTCGGGCAGGTCTCCCAGTTCAGCAACTTGTTCACCTGTGGGTTCCAGGGCATGCCCCTCAGGGTCTGCCTCCTCCTGGACCACGGGAACTACGGGGGACGGTTTCCCGCGCCCCCTGCCTCTTCTCTTCACAGCTGGGTCCTGGGCTATACTTTCAGGCTCCAGAACCCCATCAACACCCTTACTTGCTGTCATGTATCGAGTGGTTGCACACACCCACTCTAGCACACCCAACATTTTCAAATGTGTCTCCCTCTCCACCTTAGCCCAAGGGGAGTCTTCCAAATCATTGCCCAGGAGACAATCAACAGGCATGGCGGGCCTTACAGCAACTTGAAGAGTACCTGAAACTCCCCCCCATTCAAAGGAAACTTGAGCTACCTCACACTCTCTCTGGGAGTTGTCAGCAGCTATCACAGGGTAGAATGCGTGGGGAACAACCTGCTCTCTGGACACCAAGTGACACTTGACAGCTGTCACACTCGCTCCGGTGTCTCTGAGAGCTTCCACTCTATGGCCATTAATGGTCACCCACTGCCTATATTTCTTAGTGTTACTAGGCAGAGGGGGTGGAGGGACCAATTCCATGTCTCCTAGAGAGACCAGGGACATCTCTGCGGGACCCTCCCCACCATGGGCAACCATCTCCTCCCCTCCCAGGGCTACACTCGCCAACTGACGGGGGGGTGCACTGGGTGGTGCACTAGAGTTCTTCAAGGGACACTGAGGATCATAAAAACTATGTCCCACCTGCTTACAAGCGAAGCAGGTCATTGGGCCCCTACGAACAGGTTTACCTGTCGGGGCCTCTGATTTCTTATCTGGGGGAGGCTGGGAACCCTTCCCTTGGTTCCCTTGGGGATTACTTTGGGGCCCTTTCTGGAACTCCCTCTGTTTACCCTTGTCCCCCCCACTCTTCTGCTGGGGACCCTGCCCACCTTTGGCTGAGTCTCCCACTGGACCCTTGTGGACCCTGGTACTGACCCAGCGGTCCGCCTCCTCAGCAAGTTTTCTAGGGTTAGATATCTTGCTATCAATAAGGTGCTGGCGCAGCTCTGGAAAACAATTATTAGACAAGTGCTCCCAAGCAAACAAATCATAAAGAGCATCATAACTTTCCACTTTGCTGCCCTTTACCCAACCATCCATGGCTCTGCAAAAAAATGACACATATTCAACCCACGTAGTACCAGGCAACTTCTTACATTCTCTAAAGGCCTGTCTGTACTTTTCTGGGGTTAGGCCATACCTTAACATTAAAGCATCCTTCATATGAGTATAAGACATCCTATCCTCAACAGGCATGTCTAACAGGGTATCTCTTCCCTCATTCACAAAGCGACCCCACAACCCCGCTCCCCAATCCTTCTCAGGGACCCGGTGGGCCAACAATGCTAACTCATATGCTTTAAACCATTGACCAATATCTTCATTCTTCTGAAAATCTTTGATCACATCTTTAGGAAAATAAAACCTACTTTCTGCAGGCACAGATGGGATGCTGCCACCAGAGGGATTCAATTCCTACTCTTTAGCTTTGAGCTCCAACTCCCTCAACCTGGTATCACGCTCTAAAGCTAACTTCTCTCTTTCAAACTCCAACCTTTTGATCTCCAGATCAGCTTCTCTCCTGCCTCTTGCATTCTCTATCTCCAACTGCCCATTTATCTTAAGTTTTGCCATTTCCATGTTGTATGCCCGCTCCTTCGCCCTTTCTTCTCTTTCTTCAGGAGAAAGACCTTTGGAGGAAACACTGCTGCCAGGAGGGGAGGGGGGCCCATTCACTGGCACCTCCTCTTCCCCTTCCCCTGTCGGTACCACCACCGGATCAGAGGAATCTCTGGCCTCTACCCAGGCCTGCAATGCTTTGAGATATTCTGGTTTGTTTTTGCAGCCTGTGGTAGGAACTTTAAATTGCTTGCAAAAGGATTTCAGATCCTTTAACTGATAGTCGTTGATCTTACTCCTATCAAATTCCTCCACAACAACAACAGGGGCAGTGACTCCGGCATCACTCATGGTCAAAACTGGCAGTTTTCAAAAATCAAGCTCCAGGAAAGCGGAGAACAAAAATAGAATATCCAACCAAGTAGATTGTGGGTGCGCTATGGTCTGCTTTCACTATGTAGCGCACACTAATCACTGCACATGGGTCATAAATGCAAAGTTCAAATCCTCACCGCTGACCCACCAATGTTAGAAGCGGCTGTCTCTAGTTGGCAGAGGTATACACTTCTGACAAATATGGACACACCTTTTCTAGTCAGGGCAAGGGGATCACACACTTAGATAACCCCTGCTCACCCCCTTGGTAGCTTGGCAAAGCAGACAGGCTTATCTCAGAGGCAGTGCGTTAAGCATTTATGACCACATACAGTAATAAAGTGAATACACTACAAATGGACACGACACAGTAGTATTATAAAAATAAGGATTTTTATATAAGGCTTAGCACAAGACCAAATAACGACAAAAATATACCACAATCTTAATAAATACTCTTGGAAGGAAAAATAATAGTTCAAGCACAGTTTCTTCTTAGCACAAAGTCTTTAGTAACATAAGCAACTCTTCTTCTCTAAAACACAGGTCTTGGCAACAATGTAACCCACCCGGGAGTCACACGACGTCGAGGCAAAGTTAATCCAAAGGTTCGGCGTCGACCGCGAGGAGCGCTACGTCGAGCCCGGAGTCGCACAGACCCCCACAACACAGTACCTTGGAAAAGTGAAGCACTCGATGATCAGCGGCGTCGAGATGTCCGGCGTCGCGTCTTCGGCGTCGATCGGGCCTCGGAGTCGGGGTGATCTGCAGCGGCGTCGACCGAAGTCAGGCAGGAGCAGCGCTCACGAGGTGAAGCAGGATACGGCGTCGTCGTCGATGTCGATGTTGCAAGAGTGAGCAGCGCTCACGGCGTCGAGAGGGCTCGGCGTCGACGCGATCAGCAGCGGCGTCGACACAGGGTCACTTGGAGCTGGAGCCGAACTCACTACTCACTGGCGTCGCTACTGGCGTCGATCGGGCCCGGCGGCCGGCGTCGAAGGTGCGGTACACTGGAGCCGTTACTCACGATGTCGAGCTGGATTCGGCGGCGTCCGTCGGCGTCGAGATTGCTGGATTCTTCAGAGGTGCTGGATTTCAGGTTCCAGCAACAAGCACTTTTAGCAAATAGATGAAGTCCTTTGGCCCTGTGACTTCAACAGGAGGCTGGCACTCTTCCAACCCTTGGAGATTTTCTTAGCAAAGTTTGAGAGTACACACACAGTTCCTCTCTCCTGGTTCCTTGGCAAAAATAAAGAAGCAACTGCAGGATTCCCCCAACAAACAGCACTCTGGCAGAAGGGGTAAGCAGTCCTTGGATCAGCAGGCTTCTTGTCCTTGGTTCAGGTTTCCTTGTCAGAAGTGATCTAAATTCTTGGTTCAGGGGTCCTTCTCTTATACCCCTTTTTGGCTTTGATCCCTTTGTCCATGAAGGGGATTTCCCCCCATCTCGGGTTTGTTGTGGGTGTTGCCAGGTCGAGGCACCTGGCCTATTCACTGTGCAGGGCAGAGTCTTCAGCCGCCCAGCAGGAGCGGAGCCAGCATTGTCACTGGCAGGGGCAGGGCCATCAGTTGTCGTCCGGCAGGAGGTGGGCCAGGAAAGTCCCAGGCAGGCAGAGACATCAGTCGCCTGGCAGGGGGGCGGAGCCAGCATTGTATCAGGCAGGGCAGGCTATCAGGAGCTACTCTTCCCCTACTCTCAATGCAAATGCCCCACTCATCCCACACTGACTCATTCAGACCTCTGGAGCCACCCAGCTCCTGTCACACGCACACCAGAACCAGCAGAGACCGGTAGACAGTTAGACAAGAAAATAGCTACTTTCTAAAAGTGCTATTTTCAAACACAGAGTCCAAAAACCATCCACACAAACGGATGCGTTATTAAACCCTGAGTTCAGGGATACCAAACTCGACATTGCACCATGCTCCCCGAGCCCGCTAGGATTATAGCATTAATAATCCTGGCAGCCCATTCTAACTGATGGAGAGCAGGTTACCTTACAATAGTGAAAACGAATATGGCTGTAATTCACTATTAGGACATGCCAACCTTGTCAGGCTTGTCCTACCTTATGCTTACAATGCACCCTGCCCGTGGGCCTACCATAGGGGTGACTAACATGAAGTTAAGGGAAGGTTTAGGGACTGGCAAGTAGGTGTACTTGCGCAGTCTGCGTGACAGTACCATACTGCACGTGGTCTAGCAATGGCAGACCTTCAGACATACTTTTACTAGGCCGCTCTTGTGGGTGGCACAACACGTGCTGCAAGCCCACTAGCCGCTTTTGTATTTACAAGCCCTGGCACTCCTGGTGCACTCTACTAGGGACTGACAGTAAACCAAATAAGCCAAACATGGAATTCAATCAATACAGCAATTTCACATAGGGAGCACTTGCACTGTGGCACTGATCAGCAGTGGCACAGTGCCCAAAGCATATACCAGCAAAACATCGTAAACAGAGGAGGCAAACAGAAAAAATGGAGTCACTTAGAGCGGGGCTCCGTCATACCTGCGCTGATGCCGGGTGAGGTGGGGCAACATTCTCCAGATCATTAGGTGAGTGTATCTTACAAAAAAGTTGACTTCGCTCTCATGTTACTTATAGTTAGAGAACATGATGTACTGTCTCACAACCCTGTGATTGTCATGATCAAATGAGCAGCTAAAGTATGATACAATTTATGACCCTTTGCTGCATGTGAGAAATGAGCTAATTAGTTCTTTTTCTTTTTCTTTATATATTGGTGTGTGTTTTACTGTGATATCCGGGGATCTCGCCACTAGGAGATTTAAAAGTGATAAGTATTACTTCACTTCCCATTTATGTTTGTTCACTTAATGAAGCAGTAGCAGAGAAGGTCCTGATGAAGCAGTAGGTGACCTATGGGCCCAAGGTAAAACTGCAGAAACATGTCGACCATGACCATTACGCCTGTCAAGGTAGCTATTTGTTGGCACTACCTTTTGCACTGGTTTTAGTGTTGGGAATGGAAGGTCTCAATTAAACTCTTTTTCCTTCCTATACCCAATTTTACCCACACTTTCTATTCTTTAGTTACACTTTATTATTCACTATTTAGCACTGCTAGTCAGATACCACCTGATACCCAATATACACCAAGACACATTGGGACATAGAAGACGGATAGGTATGATTTTGCCAAATCGTACATTGGGTCACTCTCCGTGTGCCCTTTGCCAGACTCCCAAATGATGTAGGGCGGTACAGGTTGGAATTCTGATGGGAAACCTCTATAACACTGAGGGTACCCAGTGAAGGATTTCGCTGTCAGTTCACACACACTAGGCATCCCTCTGATGAGGTCTCGACCCTGTGCTACCATTAAGTTGGTTTTTCTGTTTATATCCATGACAATTTGGCACTTTCTACATAACAATAATGCCCTGGCTCATATAAATAAATATTAATGTATGTTGAGTGGTCTAAGCAATAGATGGAAAATTCCTTTACTTGTAACAAGTGAGTGATAACTTATTTTGGTATATTTTCTCTTCATTTATCCTGCTAGGGCTTCTCTTCTTTCTATACTGACTTCCATATTTGATCAGCTCCTTCACAGTTCCAAAATTACAAAACTCTGCAGACAGAATAAGACGTTATGCTGAGCACTGCGTGGGCTTATTCAAGGCACTTACATGATCATGTTGGTGTTATTTTTTGGAATACTGGTTTAGGTTACGACCGGGACACTGTGAAGAGCAACATCCGGCTGCTATTTGAAAATGCTGTTAGAAAACGCTTAATGGCTCACCGAAGGATTGGCTGCCTTTTGTCAGGTGAACACCCTCCCTACAAATGCAATTCTATTTGTGATGCAATTGTTCATATTTCACATCATATATGTACACTACTAGTATGTAAATGTAAATGTATACTTGTAAAGCGCACTGTTACTCCATCTCGGAGTGTCCTGGCGCTGTATACCGCTGGGGAACCCGTCCTGGCTTTCCCTGTGAGATGGTCCCTCCTGGGCACCCCCAAGGTGAAGCCAGGCATCCCCGGCGCTGATGGGGCCGTTGTGGAGATTAAGCAAGCTATTGCCCAGAGTTGCAGAGTGGGACCCATGGTTAGCTTAGGCACCTAGGCGAGAATTATCGAGTCCGCGGACATTGACCCAAGACCCTGCCGTGACGGGAATTGAACCCTGGTCCCGGGCCGACCTCTGCTTCAGGGTCTGCCGCTTCTAACCATTCAGCCACACTTCTCCATATGCATGTTGTTTATTCCTATACAGCAGCAAATGCCAAAAGTGAAACTGTCCAGTATTTTATATAGTCATCCACAATTTGGTAAACTTTTTTTGCAGGTAATTGGTGTTTGTGTAATGGTAAACTAGGGAGATTGCTGCCAATTGATATAGCCAATGACATTTGTCTTCTTGCTAAATTACAAAAGCAGCTGTGGCCACACTTTCCTGATAGTCCCGTCTACGTACTTTGGTGCAATCCCAGCAGTACCAAGTTACAACAGACACTCCTGCTATAAAAGCAGAATAATGTATACAATTTTCAAACTTGAATGCACCCATTGACTATTAGAAAGTAGAAAAGTGTTCTTGGAGACACTAAACCCCAAAGATGATCACGTGAATCTCCAGTAAGTTCCAAAACTTCCTTACCTTTTATTTCATCCTGATTGTAACCAGCGAATGCATGCGCTGTGCAGGTAGGTGCTCGAGCTACAAAAGAGATGTTCCCTGGTTCTATTATCCTTGGTCCCCACCTCGCATTTGAGTTCCCTCCTTTTCCTGTGCCTCTCCCACACAGTCCCTCCCCCACACCCCCATTGCGGTCTGCATGACACCCCCAACCCTACGGCTGGAGACCCTGTACAGCTGTCCAAGATCGTGGCACCTTTTTATCTAGATATCCTTGCTTGTCTCTAATCACATCCCCTTGGAACCTCAGATTTGCTCATGGTCTCGAAAGGTGGGACACCATAACATAATATTTATATTCCTAAATTCTCCTAAACTACTAGTAGTACTTGTTTAATTGTCGTATTTTAATTTGTTTTCCACATAGTCCTGAACATTCACAAGTGCAAATATTAGTTATTTGTTAACATTCTTAAGGTTATTATCAGATTCCTTATGACATTATGTGTGACCCTACTGACAAATCATCTTATATCACTATTTGTCTAACTAAATGGGTTAAATGTTTCAAAATAATACATCAAAACAAAAGTCACACGATTTCACCACGCATCATACATTTACATATATCTAATCTTAAAGCCATCATCAATAACAAGCATTGGTAAATGCATTCGGTTTTGCCTATGTGATTAATAATAAGCTGTTTTTTGTTTTAAGTGGTAGCTTGCTGAGAAGTTGTACAATGTAAGTTACAGAAAGTCTGTTAAAATGTTATGTCATGTTTATGTAAAAAAATACAATATATTGTGCTGTTAGTAGTGGTATAGTTTGGGTAAGTAATAGCAAAATTTTGAAAAGTGAAAGATGGAAATAATAGAATGAATTGATACAATAGTAATATTATGTGTTTAGAGGAGTTCTGGCAACTTTTGGGACCGGTGCCGCTGCAACATTCAAATCATATCCCTAGTCCCTGCAAGATAACTGCATTTGTGACTGCCTGTTTAGTAGTAAAATATAGCAATATTGGTGTTTAGAGTAGCTCTGACAACTTTTGGGCCTGTGCCACTGCATCTGCTACACTATTCAAATCATGATCCTGTTGTCTGCAAGGTAACTGCACTTGTGTTCAGATGTAAAATATAGCATCACTCTTGTATAGTAACTTTATTTTTAATGTACAATGTTTATTACAATATTTAGAATTTGATCTAATGACCAAATAGATTACATTGAGAAATCAATCCGATAATGCCTACAAAGTGGCAAGGTGACCTGTTCTCAGGACACCCCCGCGCCGCACGGCCACCAGCTGTGGTGTGTGCAACTCGCCCCGCTGCTGCCCGCAGCCTCGCTGAGCCTGCCTCGCCGATCCCGCCGTATTTACGTGTACTGTTGATTATATTTTGTTTCCTTTTTGTTTTTCCTGCATCTTGTTAATCTTGTTTTTGTTTCCCAGTTACTGTTCTTGCTTTTTTGTTATTGCCTGTGCTGTTGTACTGTCTCTCTGCCCCCCTGTGCCTGCCCGCCCCACTCCCCGCTTCCCGCCGCCGTGCTATCGGCCACGCCCCCTTTTCCTTCTGTGCCCTCCCCGCTCCCGCCTCCCAGCGGCTCCTCCCTCCCTCCCACTTCACCATAAATGGCGACCGCGCGGACGCGCAGCGGGCGCGCCGATTGTGCGCCAAAGGTTAGCCCGTCTGCGCCTGGATGGCGCCCAGTGCCAGGACCCCTGGCCCCCACCGACGCAAGACGACCCGACTGACCTACGACGCCGCCGCCCTCAACGCACTCAATGCCGGCCGGATCCCCGCCTGCTGCTGGGCCCGCCCCGAAGCGCTTCCACGGACCCTTCACCTGCACAACCTGCAAGTTCACCTGCCTCCGAACATGCACCGCGCCCGCAAAGCCAAACCCCAGCAGCGACCTCAAGTGCATCCTGCTCAACACCCGCTCCGTCCACAGACACGCCGTCGAACTCTGGAACCTACTCGACACAACATCACCAGATGTCGCGTTCCTCACTGAAACATGGATGAACGCCTCCTCCGCCCCCCGACATCGCCATCGCCATCCCGGATGGATACAAGATCATCAGGAGGGACCGCATCAACCAGACTGGGGGAGGCATCGCCATCGTCCACAAGAACACCATCCGCATCACGGCCGACGCCGACAACACCTACACCGCCGCCGAACACCTCCACTTCCAGATTCACACCGACCCAAAGACGACCCTCAGAGGCACCCTCATCTATAGACCCCCGGGACCACGCACACAATTCAGGGAAGACATCACGGACTTCATCAGCCCACACGCCCTCTCCTCCGCCGACTACATCCTCCTAGGGGACCTCAACTTCCACCTGGACCGCAACACCGTCACCCTGCTGGACAACCTCGCCAACCTCGGACTCAATCAACTGGTCAACACCCCCACCCACTACGCCAGCCACACGCTAGATCCCGTCTTCTCATACAGCAAACACATCGCCTTCAGCCACTCCACCGGACTTCACTGGACAGACCACAGCTGCGTCCACTTCAGCTTCAGAAAAACCACCACCCACCACCAACCGCAGCAGGTTCCTCACAGAAGCTGGAGCAAGATCACCGCCGACCAACTCACCACCTTCCTCTGCCAGAACCCACCTGCCAGGACACCGGACCCAAACGAAGCAGCCCGCAACTTCACGCAGTGGCTGACCGCCTGCGCCAACGACCTTGCACCACTGAAGAACCCTCCCAGCAAACCCAGAAGCAAGAAGGCCCCCTGGTTCACCGACTAACTCAAGGACTCCAAGAAGACCTGCCGCACCCTCGAGAAAGCGTTGATCCTCGACCAGACCACTGACAACATGACCGCCCTCAAACACGCCACCCGCAAGCACCACTAGCTCATCCGCGCCACCAAGAAGAAATCACTGAAGGATCGACTGGACAACAACGCCCGCGACAGCAAGGAACTCTTCAGCATCGTCAAGGAGTTCTCCAACCCCAGCACCGGCAACAACGACATCACCCCATCACAAGATCTCTGCGACTCCCTCGCTTCGTTCTTCCACCGCAAGATTGCCGACATCCACAACAGCTTCGGCGCACCATCCTCGCACCCAACCGTCAAACCAACGCACCCCGCCGCCACCCTCCGCACCTGGACCGCAGTGACCACCGAAGACACAGCCCGCACGATGAACACCATCCACTCCGGATCTCCGACTGACCCCTGCCCCCACCACGTCTTCAACAAGGCCGACTCCACCATCGCACCCCAACTCCGAGACGTCATCAACACCTCCTTTGACACCGCCACCTTCCCGGATAGCTGGAAGCACGCTGAGCTCAGCGCCCTACTGAAGAAACCAACAGCGGACCCCACCGACCTCAAAAACTTCCGCCCCATCTCGCTCCTCCCTTTTCATGCCAAAGTCATCGAGAAGATCGCCAACAGACAGCTTGCCGCCTTCCTCGAGACGAATGGATCCCTCGACCCCTCGCAGTCCGGTTTCAGAGCCAACCACAGCACCGAGACCGCCCTCATCGCAGCCACCGACGACATCCGAGCCCTTCTCGACAACGGGGAAACAGCGGCACTCATCCTCCTGGACCTCTCCGCGGCGTTCGACACTGTCTGCCACCGCACCCTAGTCCAACGCCTCAGCAACACCGGCATCCAAGAGAAGGCACTGAAGTGGATCATCTCGTTCCTCGCTCGTTTCGTTCCGAGGCCACCGATGTCATCTGCGGCGTCCCGCAAGGATCATCACTCAGCCCCACCCTCTTCAACGTCTACATGAGACCTCTTGCAGCCATCGCACGCCAACACAACCTCAACATCATCTCCTACGCCGATGACACCCAGCTGATCCTCTCCCTCACCAGAGACCCCGACACCGCCAGAACCAGCCTCCACGAAGGGATGAAAGACGTCGCCGAGTGGATGAAGAACAGCCGCTTGAAACTGAACTCAGACAAGACGGAAGTCCTCATCCTTGGACCATCACCCTCCGCCTGGGACGACTCATGGTGGCCCCCAGCCCTGGGCACCGCCCCCAAGCCGACAGACCACGCACGCAACCTGGGCTTCATCCTGGACTCCTCCCTCTCGATGACCAGACAAGTCAACGCCGTCTCCTCCTCATGCTTTCACACCCTCCGCATGCTCCGCAAGATCTTCCGATGGATCCCGATTGAAACCAGGAAGACGGTCACCCAGGCCCTCGTCACCAGCCGGCTGGACTACGGAAACACCCTCTACTCCGGAACAACAGCCAAGCTACAGAAAAGACTACAATGCATCCAGAACGCCTCCGCCCGACTCATCCTGGACATCCCTCGACGCAGCCACATCTCCGGCCACCTGAGGAACCTGCACTGGCTCCCCGTCAACAAGAGGATCACGTTCAGGCTCCTCACCCACGCAACTGAAAAAAGGGGAGAGATTTCCCTATAAAACCCAGAAAGGACCGGGAAATGAATCAATCAAAAAAAGGAGACTTCCTTTCTGGGTGTTATAACTTTACAATTGACTAAAACGTTCATTTAGGCTTCAACACAACCACAATTACCCCAGATAGTCTAGTTCAACCAACACTAACAAATGTATGTATCAAAATATAATTTTTATTTTGATATTATCAAGGCAAAGAAAATACAATCATAAAATTTGCTAAACACATTAAAATCCTAATGTCATAATCATAGTTACATAGAATCGTAAAAATCCTTTTATATACAACAACACATTTTGGACAATACATTCAGTTCTTAAAAAAACATAATTTTCAAGTGTACAAAAAAAAGGCCAATTAATAATGCATATTCAATAAAAGTTTGTCAACGCGTTTCGGTGATGTATTCTTTAGAACACCTTCTTCAGGACTTTCTAAAGGATCTTCTTAATCTAAAAATAGATACATAACAATTTGTTAGATATTAAACTATCGGGGAGTTGTGCCACATCACTATAGACGGTGTCCTAAATTATCTTACATTTAAAAGTGGTCCTTTTATACATTGCCACATCAGGGTACTGGAATATTGTAGTTGGTAATAATTTTATCCCTCGCGTTGCATCAGGGAATCTGTACATAGGAAATACAAGTTTTGTTTAAAACTTAAGTACATGCTTATAGCACCTGACCGCAGTATTGCGAGAAATTAATGCGGGTAATAACTAGTTCACCTACTTATCATTGCATCAGCAAGTCGGCTAGTACAAACAGCTTATCCAGTTCACGTTTTAGATCCTTGTATCTCTTTAAATTGATACTCGAGTGACTCAGGACTCGGCACTTCGTGGATCGATTTGCTTGGCGTATGCACCTCTTTTTATATTTGGGATGCTCTCACCAACAGCCTAGATAAATAACATATATGGTATTTACTGTCTAGAATATTTATATAGATTATTCACTATATAGACGATTATAACTGGAGTAAACTCCTAACACCCACACTTGTTTCATTGATAGTGTGGATGCATATATGCTAAAAAGTCTCTGCGTATTGTACTAGAAAGACTCTACATTTTGTTGTTAGAAATTTTAGACATGACTCATGTCCAGAATCATCTGTGCTCCAAGTAAACAGAAAAGTATGTATAATTATCACACTGAACTGTTGTTCTGGCACTATTTAGGTGGTACAATAGCATTTTATTTCGGGTATTGCTATTCTTTTAGTTCTAGATGGATGGCTGTAAACTTCCGCCCCTCTTCTCCACCTCATCTTCGCCAAGCCCCTCGGTCTTAACAGCTATAGAAGCGGTAACCTATTGTAGCCTGGATTTCCTTACCACTGGCGCTATACCGGCGGCTAGGGGCTCGCGCCCCTGCCCACCGCATCCTCGTGATGTAGCCCCTCAGTCTACCGAGCTCAATCAGAGCCTCGACCTACTTAGCATAGTGACGGTCCCTCTTACCTCCTCTCTAGCGTCCAGTCGTCTTAACCCTTCCGTGTGGTGTACGAGCATGCAACTAAACAGAGAGTTTATATACATGCACTCGCCCGGCGTTTCAAATGTAATTGAAAGCACCTGAGGCTCAGTTGTTACGGTTTTGGCGGCCATGATGGTAGTTTATTGCCGAGCCATAGAGACGTACACATTCGACGATGGACAAAACAATCGGAGACACTACTGACCTCTTCGTAATGTTTTTTAAAACGCACACTGCGATTTTTATAAAGGAATCACGCTGATGTGCAAACGCTATCGCTGGTGCACATTATTATAAACATTTTCGCGATGTCTGAAGAGTATTCAGTGTTTTATGTTATTATATTGATCATAATGTTGTCGGCCATTTTAGTAGTTTTTGATAGAAATTGTGTCTCTCGACACCAATAACCCATTGTATCATGGTGGTCCGTGCATATATATGGCATATTATCATATGTAGATTTTACAATTATCCATACGTTCTATATTATTGGTATTGCGCTCAACAATTAACAATACATGGGCTTTAAACTACTGACAATTACAAATGTCTTATAGTATTATTGACACACAATGTTAACAAATATCCACTGTTAGGATCTGCACGTGTTCACTCTGCACTGGGGGGTAGTGCTTATTCAGCTGATCATATAAAATCCCACCTCTCCTCACCCACGCACACAAGTCTCTCCACAACCTGGGCCCCAAGTACCTCAACGACCGCCTGACCTTCCACACGCCCACCCGCCAGCTATGGTCCGCTAGCCTCGCCCTCGCCGCCGTACCACGCATCCGAAGAGCCACCGCCGGAGGCAGATCCTTCTCCTACCTGGCGGCCAAGACATGGAACTCCCTCCCCATCCACCTCCGGCTGACCCAGGACCACCTCGCCTTCAGGAGACAACTCAAGACCTGGCTGTTCGAGCAGTAGCGGCCCCCTCCCCCCAAGCGCCTTGAGACCCTTCCGGGTGAGTAGCGCGCTATGCAAATGTTATGATTGATTGATTGAAAGTGCAAAGAAAAAAACTGAAGCATGAATAGGGAATTCCACAAATGTTCTAAGGCTAAAGCATGTGCTTTGCACAACTGAGTAATAAAAAGCAAGCATTCTAGCAAATTGTTATAAGCTGTCTGCCTTTTCCGTGGGAAGAGATCTTATCTTGCCAGTGAATGGGGCTTAAATAGTGTGAACCGCCGCTTTTGTAGAAGTACTGTAAATGTGTCCAGCCAGGGGAAGTTAACAAAAAAAAGTTCCATACAAAAGGGAATAGGCTCATGTGTAGGTGCTGTAAAACTCAAGGTAGGGGAAACATATGTGGCATTCTAGTTGGTGGATTTTGTGCTGGCTAATGTTCTGTGTAGTATGGTAGCTTTGCCCTCCTGCAAAAGAACCACATATTTGGACATTGCAGATCCTCTCACAGAGTTTGATTACTCTCCTCTCTTACACACCTGATTTGAATATTAGGCACAAAGGGTTCCAAATTCGAATACAAAATTCACCACCTTATCTTGTAAAAATGTTGAAACCACTTTTATACGACTTTCCTTTCCCTGACAATTTGCAAGAAGCCTGTCTTGACTGTAGCTTCTGCAAGTCTAAGCATATTTAGACATCTATGAGTAAATTGCATATAATACTGATTTAATGATTATAATGACATTAGATGAAACAACTCACCTCTCCATTGCAATACCAACGCTTTAGCCTTCACCGTCTCCTCTGTCAGCAAGTTCCACTAACACCCTTTAATAACAAAGACCTTCACTCCATCTAGTGTACCCACTGAGTTGCATTCAGTTCCTGCTTGAAATTTGTTACTGCAGGGAACCAGTTCTTGAGGTTCACCCTTTATCTGATGGTCACATGACTTAGGTTGAGGACAATTTGAGTAAAATTATGAAAGTGTTGAATAGGACATAAAAAGGTACATAAAAAATCTTTGAAACTGATCAATGAACTGTAGGTTGTGAGTATTATTTGCGCTACATTTTTGATCCTCAATTACTGATATTCTTTTCGAGCCACTTTTAAAATTTGACTTCTTTCAACTGACTTTTAATTTTATTCATGGTCTTAGATAACTTGCTGATAGCTTTTGAGACTCTGTTAATGTGACAGACTGTTATTTGCTTTCCGCTTTGCCATGCTTCAAAAAACCCAAAAAACAAAATACCATTTTTTTTTCAACAATGTTTATTTAGGTCACAAGGTTACACAGCTGCAATATGCCTACAACCCGGGGGCCGGCAGCGTCAAAAAAATTATTATATTGCAATATGAGACACAGCCAATACGCCGACATCCCGGGGGTGCGGCAGCGTAGATTACACAAAACCTAAAGCGACATACAAATTATGATTGTGGAACAACAAAAATAAATTGAATGGATATATAGAGAAATTTCAATTTGCTGTTGTCCGATTGGCAGTTCCCCTCAACCCCTTAACTACACATATCTGCCGATATACATTGCATCTTTGCGTATCTACCCGGACATTATTAACAGTGAACAGGGCACAGAGATCAGATGTCTCAATGAGCAGCAAATATGCCCAATCAGGCCGTTCCTCTGCGGCCAACACTCCATAGCGCACCCATCAGCCATCTACATCAACAGCCACATCTGCACCTCCCGTCGCCAACCACAATGCATACGGTTCCCAGATGTCTACTGACCTAGAGCGACAGGGCTGTAGTTCCCAGTATCGAGTTAGCTGATCTTTGCAGTATGTAACAGTCTTTAGCCAGCCAGCAATAGTAGGTGGCCTCTCCTTCTTCCAATGCACTGCCACGTGCCGCTTAGCCAAGAGTAGCAGCATAGCCACCAACTTGCGAGAGCCCACCGGCAGGGCCGGCGCTAGGCATGGGCAGCATGGGCGGCTGCCCAGGGCCCCGAGCTCAGCCCATCAAGAGGGGGCCTCGCAAAAGTGTTTCCCCACCAGCCTCGCACCTGTGGTGAGCACTGCGTGGCCCAGGGAAGGGCTGCCTCTCCTCTGGGCTTCGCAAGCATGTGTAAGAATAGGAGAAGAGGCCCCCCTCCCCTGTGCCTCGCAGCACTGGTTAATGGCTGTTAACCCCCAGGGAGGGGAGCTCTTTTCCCCAGGGCTGTGCAGCCCACATGTAGTGCGAGGCCCATCTGCATTTGCAGCTTTGACCTGTAATTGGGGACAGGGTCGGGTTGCGAAGGCAAGCAGTGCTGAAAGGTGTGACATGTGGGCCGGTTGTTAAAGGGCCTCAGCTTCATTCCTGCCTCCCAGGCCATCACACTTCTGGCTATGGTGTGCGGGGCGAAGGTGTTAAGTGTGGCAATCTGCCTTAATTGTGGCCAGGTGTTGCTCTAAGTGTTGTGTAATTATCCCCTCAGCCCCCCATTGGTGCCGCAAAGAAGCGTCTTGCCCCAGACCGCTCCCCTGCCAGGCAATGGTGGGTGGGGGAAGGTGGGAGTATGCAGGGGCGTCACACATTTTAAGCACAGGTAGGTATGCCCTCATCTAGCAATGGAAATGTACTTGATGGTTCAGTTTTCACACATGGCAAACAGATGTGTATGCATTGTACGTGTAACAACCTCTTCCTTGTACATTGATAACGTTTTGTTAGACAAAGCACTATTCCCAGTGTAGCATCAACCTTGAGAGTTACCTCCAAACACCAGAACAAGAACATCATATCTCACCTCCTAGTGTTCTATTGCCATCCGGAGCGGAACTCTGCAAAATACCATTAAATCTTAGTCGCTGAAACTCATACATACTATTAGTGCATCCGGGGTGCGAATATCTCAGTCACATGGTAACAATGTCACGTTGTGAGACCTATATACAAACTACAGAAAGATACAATTTTCCATACAGTTTCTGAAGCTTTTGATACAAACAGCTGCTTGAATTTGTGTTAGAAGGTATATTTTACAGCAACATCATAATTATCCCCCTGTGTAATTAAACACTGCATTTGCTTTAACTTTGACCCGTTCAAGACTTCAAATTGTTCAAATGATGACCCTGAGTCTTGCACCTGAGAAAGAAAACGCTGGAGCCTGCAAAATGACCTTTCCTCCATAGCATACCTTGAAGGAGGTTTAAACAATCTAAGGGGTTAAATTAACACATATTATCCGAGTACGAAGCCTCTAGCTCAGTGTATGTCTTTTCAAGAGTACTTGGTTCATGATGACAATTACAACATATTTTCCTCAGCATCTTACATGGAATCCAATTCAGAATAAGGAAAAATATATTATAAAACATTAACAAAACTGATTTTGAGGGTGCTATATAAAAAAAAAAACTGTTTGATGAGGGTTACAAAGAAAGCAAACTTTTTTATTGGAAACCCTTAACAATCACAGTTTCTTTACTGAAAAAAGTTAGTTAAGGGATAAGATAATTTCCTGTCGAAAAAAACACAGATCTCTGAAATGATATATTAGCACAGCCTCCCCCTTCACAGGGAGAAAATGCTGTAAGAGGATAGGAATTACAACGAACTGGAGCCGTGGACTTCACACGTTGATGTCATGACTCAATTTCTTGCATAGTTGGCAATGCAGCGCGCGTAAGGTACATTGTTTTATTTATTTAAGTACTTACCCAACTCCTGTCCGTCATATGTCAGACTCCACTACCCCCCACCCTGCCTCTCCCCCGCCCCACCCATGGTCTTGTGGGCTTATGTGTCCAATGCACCCAAATTATGGCTGTATTTTACTGCTCAGTCAGTGACCAGAGGGTAGTGGGGAGTCATAATTTGCCTTGCTTGCAAGATGGCTGGCCTGCTCTCCTACACCTTGCAGCCATGATCCTGTTCTGCTATGTCCAAATGTCGTTCTCTCCCTTGGGCCTTATGTTTTTTACTATATGCGTTGTGTTTTACACTTAACATAATTCTGGCAAATAAAGAGCCTACACACAAAAAAGATTTCCTACGTCTCTTAGCATGTGCGTGTGGGATACTGGTGAGAGAGAGGATTAATGTTAAAACAAATTACGAGGTATTAATGTCATCCTAAGGTAGCACAATAATGGCACATAAAGATAAGGGAGCCTTTTGAAATGTGCAATTATATCCATGGTGAGTGAGGTTTTCTCTTGTGTCATTTTATATTTTGAATGATACCGCCCCTCATTACCTCACAGGATTGCCCCCCTTCATGAGGCAGAACTGGAAATTGTATCATGCACTCATCTGGAAACAATCAGTTAACGAGGAGTAAATACTATACATCTTTGTGAGACCTGCACCTAGCTTTTCCATCCAATGTGACACATTTAATCCATTTAATACAGTTTTAAAATATATGGACTTATTTAATTTGTATATTTATTTTTTTGTCAATGTTACTGCTATCCATGTTAGGTCTCTTCAGAGATGCCAAATAAGATCAATAGTCCTGCGGTATAACTTTCTGTTATGCCACTTCTTGTGATGTTACTAAGGGCGGCTCCTCCACTAGGGTGGAGGAGCGTCACCCCACTGCTTTCTCGCAGAGCGAGAAGCAGAAATATAAAATCCAAAAACGACCATTTTATGTTTCTGCTACTCACACTGCGAGAAAGCAGAAGTGTTTGGTTGGGGGCAGGCGTGTTTGCTTTATGGCAGGGGAGGAGTGCCTTGCCCCCTGCTAAGGGCCCTGACTGTTTGGTCGGCCCTCCGGGACCGACCTAACCAGTCATGCACACTCTGGCCTTTGTCCATGTAGGCACCAATGCACCCTACATGGAGAAAACGGCCTCCCCATAGGCGCCTGGCTGGTCGGCGTCCCAACCAATCACAATGCTGCCTTTGGGGAGGAAGGCTGCCTGCTTCCTTTTCCTGCAAGAGGCAGGAAAGAAAGAGAGCAGGTCAGGAGCAGAGATGACGCGAGACCTGGGAAGGTAAGTTTATTTTATTTTTTAAATAACCCCTGTGAGACCTCCCACCCGTGAATCGTGCTAGCCGCGACTGGATTTTACATGCAAATTAGAGGGGCCTCACATCTTCCCTTTCGCCCGGGGCCCCAGAAGTTCTAGGACCGGCCCTGTCCACCGGTATCTCCTGAACATAGCCCAACAGCTCCACTAGTGGGGTGGGTGGAATCAATATGTCCACGATTTCCCCCATGGGAAACAGCCTTAATAACGACGTTTTAAAAACGACTGACCTGAACAACTAAACCTAAACAACGACGACATCCCCACGACTTACCTAAACTACGACTTTTTAAAACAACGAAAAAAAAATCTTAATCGGTCAATAGATGGCAGTATTGTATTTACAAACACAGCTAGACATTCATACTTAACATGGCTGGGGCTGCACCAAAACCCAATCGCTCCCTTAAATTACATTTTCATCTTTGTTTTGTTTCGGAGCGTTGAATGAGTCTGGCAGTTGCTCAGCAGGGAGGCTGAATGTTAACTAATATGACTTTATATTCGGTAAAGAATACAGCATGCCTTGGTACATTAGAAGTGCTTGCAAAGAAAGGGATCAGATTAATAACGTTTGTATCCTAAGACTAAAATAACAGGAGGAAATCAGGGGGGCATTTTACTTTTGCATTGCTTTTAAATAACGCAGTACTTTGACACCTGGTTCAATGATTGATGTCACAGCTACGGAAATTAAGCAATCTCGATGTTGTCATTGCAATGCGGCCGTTGCTAATGATGAATTAAAAATATGAAAAACAAACTTACAGATCTGAAAAGCTAGGCTGGCACTGCACATCGTGAAGCACGCAAAAAATGATTTCAAGGCTGCTTGAAGAATTTATGTTAGTCACTTGTTAAGTGCTTACGAAGATAAGCACAGCCTTAACACTCTCTACTTGATTGTGCTCGCTGATGGGCACAGCTTGAGCGAGCGTATTTTCAATAAAAAAATGGTGTAAACGGATATGAAAAAAATGAAAAATGGTCGTGCTTCAGGAACTCGTAGTTAGAAATGTAGTGGTTAAGGAATGTTCGTGGTTTAGCCTTCGTGCTTAAGGAAGTCGTTGTTAAGGCAGTAGTGGTTAAATCATATAACCTTCGCCTATGTGTCTGATTACTTCGAGCCAGAAATTGGCTGGAGGAATGTTGCATCCGCACATCTGCAGCGCCAGCAATTTGAGTCCGCCCTGAGATTCATACGTTTGAGCTGCACTGATGTGCGATACACCCTATGTAGATAGTTAAAATAGATCAAGCGGAGCCGGTAATTTGTAGATAAGTGTTCTAGCTGCACACAGCAGAAAGACCATTGGTGAACAGTTATAGGCGTTTCCATATCGGCCTCCCAACCACCCTTAGAAGTGTGGGACGCTATAGGAGAAGTTTTTTGAGTTATACTATATATGCGCGTTATAAGTTTTTTAGAGGAGGAGTTAGGCAAAACATTCTCCAAAGCAGGGAGGGGGTGGTGGCTCCCGGGGATATTCCGGGTATCGGGCTTTACACGCTGACCTAATTTGATAGTAAAGCAATGCGTCCGACAGTGAGGGTGTTTCTCCCCGGCACATATGTTGTAGTGTCAGGAACGAGGTCTCAGGAAACAGGTCACTCCCATTCACCAACCCACGTGTCTTAGCTTTCAGAGCGGTGGCCTTGTCAGTCAGAGGCGTCAGCAATGGATTGCCATCCAGCGGCATGGAAGGGGCATAGAATTCTGTTACACCCGCTCTCCTCGCTATACCCCTCCAGGCCCATCTGGTCACCGCCACAGTTTCAATCTCACCCTGTGGACGTTTGTAACACCCGTAAACCACCACATGCAATGGAGTCGGCGCAGACCTATCAATCTCTATTGCGACATGTGGCTGAAACAGTGTCGGGTGGTGCCAGAAGTGAAGAAACTGCGCTTGCGCACTGTAGGCATATAATTCAAAATCCGGGGCCCCCACCCCACCTTGTTCAAATGGGAGCATCAGTAGGTTCCAGGACACCCGAGGTTGTCGACCCGCCCATACCAACTCAAGAACTGCCGCTCGCAATCATCGAAAAAAGGGCATCGTGAGTTGCATTGGTATATTGACGAAGAGATATAAGAGTTTGGGAAGAAGAATCATTTTAATAAGTGCTATGCGTCCCAACAGCGGCAGGGGGAGGCACTTCCAACACTGTACCTTGGACTCAATCCAGTCCATCACCCTTCCATAATTGTCCAGCCACAATTCGTGTATGGATCTGCTGATAATGATGCCGAGATATCGAGTCCCGGATGTAACCCACTGTATCGCATAGTCTGTGTCACAGGGCACCGTCTCGTCTGTGAGTGCAAGAATAGTGGACTTAGCCCAATTTATTTGGATGCCCGTGAGACCCCCATATCTAATGATTTCAAGCATGAGTGGATTGAAGTTGTCTACAGGATCTACCATGTAAACAGACATATCTTCTGCATACATAGAGATCAGAAGGCCCCTAGAGGTAAAACCAATACTTCTGTGTGTGTGATGCTGATGTAGTCTCGCCACCAGAGGCTCGGTGGCAATAGCAAACAATAATGGTGACAGCGGGCACCCCTGTCTCGTACCACGTGTTATGGAAAAAGAGTCCGACACCTGCCCGTTAATTCTCACTCTGGCTCGTGGTTGATTATGTAAAACTCAGATCTGTTGTATAAAAGGGAGACTCAGGCCCATCCGAGTCAATAAAACAAACAAGAAGTTCCGTTCCAAAGAACCAAATGCCTTAGTGGCATCCAAGAGGGTTGCCACTGCCTGCACTTGTGGCGCTAGGTAGTGTAAAACCCCGAATAGCGTCCGCAGATTGTGCGATGTAGCTCTGCCCGGTATAAAACCGGCCTGTCTAGTAGCGCTATCTGTGGTAGCATGGGCTGCAGTCTATTTGCCAACAATTTGGCGTACATTTTCGCATCTAGGTTTATAAGCGAAAGAGGCCTATAGGAGTCCGGGGAAGTGGGGTCCTTATCTGGTTTCAGTAATGCAATAATCATGGCCTCTTTTAAAGTAGGAGGTAGCACACCCGTGTCAATTGCTTCCACGTATACCTGCCATAACCTGGTCGCCAAAAGATCAGCATATTCCTTATAAAATGCGGCTGTCAGGCCATATGCCCCCGGGGCCTTTCCCGCCGGCATACTACTGATCACTTGTTGTATGTCATCGACCGTTATTGGCAGATTCATATACTCACGAGCACCATCATTGAACCATGCTAGCGCAATCGTGTCTAAGTACTCCACTATCTCATCCTCCGATGGGCTTACAGAAGTCGAGTATAGTTGTTTGTAATATGCAGCCATCGTGGACAATATATGTCGCGGTGTGCGACCTGTTTCCCCCTCCACTGTTTGCAATACAGTAATGTAGTCCGTGCCTTTCGGTGTACGTAGCAGCCCCGCTAGTGTCTTTCCAGCCCTGTCACCCTCACCATATCTCCTAGCCTGTGCATATTTATGTAAATACGCCGTTTCCCTCTCCGCTTCGCCCTGGAATTCTGTCAATTTAGTTCTGATCAGTGCCACTGTAGCTGCAGCAGGGCGAGTCTGAAACTCTCTCTCTAGTGCACCAATTTCAACCTCCAGCCTTCCTAGCGTGGCTCGTATATCTCTCAATACTCCCGTCTTTAAGGCTATACAGTTACCCCTAATAACGACCTCGAAAGCCTCCCATAGTCTGCCAGGGGAGTTCACTGTGCCCTCATTTAATGTGAAATAATCTACGATCCTGTCTCTGAGGCTCTCTTTGAAGACCTGATCCAGCAACGCTCCTGACGGAAATCTCCATGTGAATGGCTGTATATATTGTTCTGGGATGCATATTTGTATCAAAGCAGGTGCATGATCCGAAAAAGTGCGTGGAAGGTGCTCAGCGCCAATAACTTGTGTATGAGTGTCCTTTGATAGTAGCCAGTAATCCAGACGTGACCAGGAGTGTGTCTATGGTGTGTGATACATGTGCCTACTCTGTCCTTGGGATGCAATGCCCTCCATGTATCTACTAAGTGCAGATCTTGCAGAATGTCCCTCCACGTCTGAGTGGCCCTAGGATGGTGTTCACGGGAGGTTCCCACCCTGTCGAGCACTGAAGACAATACGACATTGAAATCTCCACCCCAAAGAAGCGATACCGGCATAAACGTCTGTATCTTTTGACACAGACCATAAAAAAATTCTGGGCTATCGGAGTTTGGGCAATACACGTTTACAATAACTGTGGGAGTACCATAGAGTGTACCATGCAATAGGATGAACCGGCCCTCCCGATCCAATATGGTAGTATGCGTTTTCCATGGGATCCCTTTACGGATAAGGACAGCAACACCTCTGGAGTAGGAGGAATAGCCAGCCGCAACAACCCCATCGTGCATTCCTTAGGGTATCTGTCGCACCTTCTCGCAGATGAGTTTCCTGTAGGAGGCAAACATCTATCTCCTTCCGTGCCAGATAGGACTGTATTAACCTCACCTTCCTTCGGTCATTAAGACCCCTCGGATTCCAGGAGAGGCATTTTTGCGGTGCCATTCTTACAGCGTTTCTTTCCATATCATTCACATTAGGCCTACTCGGCTATAATGAGGTATATCATGCATGACCACAGCCCAGTCCATAGGATTTCCGGATGCAAATACGGCATTATAATGTGTGACAGTTTGAACTTGAAAAAACAGAACCATCTTCCCCCCCTCCCACACAAACCCCCCAATTAGGTTGTGCACATACCCTCCCCACCACAACACCCCAATACCATTCTGGCCAGGGTTGTGAACAATCGGGAGTCTTCCCTGCAGGGAACATGAGTCAGTCAGCTATACTCCCCTGCACTTATGGCAGGGTGGCCGAACAATAGGCATGCGGCCCAGGGCCCACATACGGCCCATGCAAGCAGTTCTGCGCGCCCGGCAAACCCAACACCCAGTCAAGGGATCATGTAAATATACAAAAAGAACTGAGTTGGACACCACGGGCGCCCCAGGACCACATCTACCACCCCTCTTACACCACAGGTAACTAACATTTACACTTATCTGTTTGCACGATGCGCCGAGCAGCAGTGTGTCACTCAATGTCACTAAGAGATTTCTCCAGCTGAGAGTCCGGCAACCCATCACGTTGTTTGTGTTCCTTTGCCATTTGTTTCGCTTATGCGAGGGCAGCCTTGGTGTCAGTAAAGTAAAAAGGTTTACCATGACCCTGTATTCTAAGCTTAGCAGGGTATATCAGCGCGTAGCGGGTTCCAATCTGTTGAAAGGTTTTTTTGGCAGGTAGGAACTCTCTGCAGGCATTTTGGATTTGTATAGTAAAATCCGATTATAGGGCTATGTTGTTACCTTTATACTGTATATCACCCTTTTCTCTGGCGAGTCTCAATATAACATCCCGATCTCTGTAGTTCAGCACTCTCGCCAGTATCGGACGCGCCGGGGCGCCCGGCTTAGGCCGTGGACCCAGCGACCTGTGGGCGCATTCTATCAGGAACATAGGCGATAGTTCATGCCCGAAGAGTTCCTTCATCATTTCCTCTATGTATTTTTCCATATTTTGCATGTCCGTTGTCTCCGCAATCCCCGTAATGCGTATGTTGTTCCTGCGTGATCTCTCTTCCAAATCCTCATTCTTTTGTTTGATAAGTTGGAGCACACCATCCATGCCACGCAGTTTTTTGTCCAAATCTGTCTGTCCTTCTTCCGTTTCAGTGACCCTCGTCTCGAGCACACTGACTCTACGCTCTTGTTTGTCCATGCGCTGAGTGATGCGGTCCATCCTCTCCACAAGAGTGTCCATTTTGGTGTCTAGACTCTGCAGGCTGGTTTTTAAGTCTTTAAACATGGAGCGGATATGGTCTTCAGGTGGCGGCGACTCCGTGGAGCCAGTTGGCTACTCCTGTTGGCCACCATCTGTATCGCCACTTTTGTCGCGTTTCTGGTTTGCCCATGTTTGCACCAGGGGGCCGCACACCAAACGCAATTCAGGTTTTGCGATAAGCGGCTCGATTCACCTCACCTTGCCCCAAGCAGGCCGTCGCGACGTGGGCGTTCCCAAATATCCTCGCCCGGTTCCTTCGCATCAATGCCACCCCTGCGCCCGGGTCTGTGCGGTTGTCCCCAGGTTCATGGACTTGTGTAGACCAATCACGGTGCGACAGATTATGGGCTTTGGTATAATCTCAATGGGCCACCCCGCTCCAGCACCACTGGGCAACCAGCAGGGCCATCAAAACATCAAAGCCAGCACAGACCCCACCCAGGTTTCACCTGGAATGCAGTAGTTCTTATGTAGGCATTCCACTTAAGCACTTTGTTCCCCAGGGCCACAGCAGCGATAGACAGGAATGCGGCCGGTCCAGTCCCCACATGGACTCCAGATCTCGTGTCCTGGCAAGGTAATCTGAGGGACCTATGCCAGCCGCGATCCAAGTACGGCAAGGCCTGCACGGGCAAGGCGCAATTCGCCCCGTCAGGCACACCAACACAGAGTGGCCAGAGCACCTGAGGGCCCGCCGGCGTTCCCACAGCCCGGGCCACCGATCTATGCACAGCAGGTGATTTAACAGGCTTCTTCGTGATCAAGCCTCTTGCGACCGCCACAACTCGCAGCCAATCCCTCCAAATGCAGCACCTCAGGCCACAACCAGCGGACTATAAAATGGCGGCTCATCACACCGCGCACAGTCTATTTTTGAATGGCGCCAGGGGGAACAGCAGCCGCACATCCCCTTACCGTCTGGCCAGTCACAAAGGCAAAGCCTCTCGGCAGCTCAAAGGAGTCCCACTCATACACGGCCACCCGGCAGCATGATCGAGCTGCTGCTATATTCGGACCGGCTCTGGAGCCCGCACACGCCATCAGCCGCCACTGGCTCCGAGTCGTGGAACCCGCCTCCGATCTTTGCAGCGTCATGGGGGCCGCCTCTTCAACGCGGAGATTACTGCCACGTCTTGGGCCCAGCCCCTGCTCCGGATCTCTCCTCTGTCCCCTGCGGCTACTCCCCAAGTTCCAGTCCGCGATGAATCCTGCCCGCCTCCGGGCGGCACCAAACTTCAGGTCCCGGCTCCACCGCTGCACTCCAGGCCTCAGTCGGCGACGGAGGGCCGCGCAACCAGGCTAGCAGCGGTCAGTTGGGTGTCCGATCTGCCCCCAAAGGCACATCAGGGTGACTTCTGCTGTGTTTTCGCCGCGTTAGGGTCGGTCCAGCATGCCAATGAACGGATGTTTAAGCGGAATTTTAGGTCGGCCGGCGGAGCTGCTCTAACAGGCAGCCATCCTGCAGCTTGGCCAAGCCACGCCCCTCAAAAACAAAATACCATTGGTGTGGACATCTGATGTGCAAGAATGCGTCTTTGGTTTAGAAAATGCGCATATTCTGATCTCCCCCTACTAATACCTCATAGATTAAGCTTTCCTGCCAGTCATCCCCATTCGATCTCAGTTCAGTAAAAATCGTTATGTGGTGCTACTGTAGCAACCATAGAAGGGCTGCTGTTTCTCTAGACATTTGAAGAAATCTAGTCTACTTTGGCCTGTAAGATTTGCAAGGCTGACCCTTGACTAGATGTGTCCCACGAGTCACAGATATTATTTTACATTAAAGAGCCCATCCTTTGCTCAGCCATGGTGCAGGCATATAGCTGGTTAGTGGTGTCAGGGGAACAGTCGGAACAACGCGGACAGAGCCACGCGTGTTCTGAAGACGCAAGCGTACCCACGCTTGCACTAACCATGCTTCTGCAGCTGCTGGGCAGATCTCGGAAGAAGGAAGAGCTTGGACCTTGGCCGAGGACACAGTGAGGTAAGTGGCGGTTTGGCTTGGTTTGGGGGGTAGGTTCTATGGTTTTGTTGGGTAGTTACAAGGCTGTAGGGGTCGAGGATTGTTTTCAAGGGACGGAGGCAGGTTCGTTTTCAGCGCTGGGGAGGGGGTCGTTTTCGGCGCTGGGGACCGCGGAGGAGTGGTTTTCAGGGCTGGGGGTCGGGGTAGTATTTAGCACTGGGGAGTGGGTCAGGGTGGGAGCGGGTGGTGTAGGTTTAGCTAAGGGTCAGGGTTTCAGACTTTAGGCCGGGGGAGGGGAATGGGTAGTCAGGACAGTTTTTAGGTCTATGAGGATGGCAGGGTAGTTTTTAGCGCTCTGGGTTTCTGGTAGTTGACAGGGCTGGGGAGAATCGGGGTAGTTTACAGGGATGGGAGAAGATCTGGGTTGTTTTTAAAAATAGGGGTTCTGGTTTTAGGCTTAATGGCAGTGGAAGGGGTTGGAGTAGTTTTAGGGACAGCGTGGGGGTGGGAGGGTGTCAAGTAGTGTAAGCTAAGGGTTATGGACAGCATGCGGGTGGGAGGGGGTCAGGGTATTTGGACCTTGGGGCTGGGGGAGGGGGCATGTAGGGAGTTTCTAGTTCAGGGCCGGGGAGGGGGGCCACAACTTTAGCCACACATTCCCCTTTACCATTCATGCCTTTAGCACGAAGTTGCGTGCAAGCGTGGTGTCATGATTAGTGCCGTAGGACAGCACTAGCAGCTAGGCCTCACTGTGCACAAAGTTCACACATCCCAGATGTCTTTTTAGTTGGAAGAGCTTGCTGCTTTTAGATCACGTGCTGGAGCAAGTGTCAACAAATCGCTTGCTGCCCATGTATCCTTTTGTGTTGAGGAGATCAGCCATTATGCGTCACAGGGCAGGCAGTCAGTAGGGCGCTACCAGCCGGACCACTACCGAGATAGCACAGGCACGTAATTCCTAACAGCTCAATCATTCAATACTGAGTGGTGACTTGCAAAGGCTCTCATGGTTAAACACTTGTGGTAAGGAGCTCATAGACTCTTTTGTGCTGAGGTTTCACTTTCACCATAAAGGCAAGTCCCAGCCACACCCACGTACCCGCTGAAAGCTACGGCTAAATCACAACTACGGTGCCACAGATAACAAGCATACACTTCCTAAGATGTGACTTGCCATTTGCTGGTCTGACCTTGTGTGGTTTATGTTGTCTTGTGATCCTCCAGGCAGAAATAGCAGGTGGGTTTGAAAATGGATTGCGGTGCTCTTTCTTGAACCTGACCGGATGAATTACATCACCTCATGTTGTTTTTTCATTTATATATATTTTTGAAATTCCTTTAAACTTTTTTAATGCTTTGTGTTGCTCTTTAGAAATATTGATCTGAAAAAGTTAATTTAAAGAGAACAATCCAGAACATTAGTTTCTTCTCTCACCTCTTCGACAGGCGGCTTGGATTCAAGTTTAGTGTCTGCACTTCTCATGAAACTTTCGAAAGAATCTGGCATTCATTACCCACTGCAAACCTTTTCAATTGGAATGGAAGATAGCCCAGACATATTAGCTGCTCGGAAGGTAAGTGATTAATTCCTTGGTGCTCTGACTATTGTAGGCTCTTGTTTCTGAGAATTTACTGTTTTTAATGCAATCAACGGTCTCTATAATTATATTTCTCTTTATGTGGCAGCAGAAAGCTTGTGAGTGCACTTTTTGTAATCTTTGACCGGAATCGTGAATAGCAGAGTCACTGTGCGAATAAGAGGTGAAATGTGAGGGAGAACAGCGGGGTCTCAAGATTATTTTTTAAACCTTATGCAACACAATATTTAGTTTGTCATGTTTTGCTTCTAATGCATTGGACAGTTTGCAACCTTATTTTTTCAGTGAACTGACCCCCACCTTAGTTGGCTTTACCGTTGATACTTAACCTCACTGGAGTGCACTTCCGCAAGCATTGAAAATTCTGTATATGTATATTTCTGTATGTGAAAATGTTTTCTGGTCACTAAAACAGATGGAGAAGACACAGAAAAGCACAATATGGGATAGTAAAATAGTGATTAGAGTAATTAATAATTTATTGTTCGATTAGTAAAAATCATTACAATGGCAATCGTCAGTGAATTGATTCACACATTCGGTTAAAAAGAGAGATGTATAACAATAAATACTTAAAATGAAGACACCCACTAACATATCATTGATTTCTAAATCCATACTACTTATGTTAAGCAGGATTTGCTGGTGTCTTGAATTAGTGCAAACCGTAGTCCCTTGGTTGGTTCTGAATTGGGAACAATAGTAAACAGGTGAGCTTCAGTTTGATTACCAATGAAGGAGGACAAATGATTGTTTACGAGAATACTACTAATTGTTCCCATGGGTTTGGCAACTCTTTTTATAAATAGGACAAAACAATAGGAAAGATAATGCAAGCCTCTGGGTGAACAGCTGGGAATGACTGACAAAAGCTGCTAACTGTGGGGTCAATGGGCTTTACCGGTTATCATCTAATTGGAATGCTGGTTTTGAAGGGGCCAGTGCTGGATTACAGGTGTCGACGAGCTGGTTCTCCGACTGGCTGAACCTTTTTGCTGCTCTTATAACAAACTTGGCGGACCGAATATTAAGCACCGAATTGTCCAGGTTCAAGGACTCGATAATGGCTTGTCAACAAGAGCGGACACAGAGTTTGTGCCATTCTCCACGTAAGTGAGCCCTACATTTCTTGAGCAGTGCTGGGCAGAGGCATACTACTTGTTAAAGTGATTCCTTGCTGGACCCACAAACCCTGCACATTGTATTGTCATTTAGGTGACGCCAACTGGGTAGATGGTAAAGAAAAGGCCACTCCCCAAACTTGATGGACATAAATCTTTTTTTTCCAGAAGGCTGCATAGTTTCAAGACAGATATGGTGCCTTTGGACCTGGCTTAAACCCGGTTATAATCGACCAGGCGTGTATACGTTTTGCCACTTGTGCTCTGTCCGAATTGAATGACCAGAGATGCATGCTCTTCTTAATGTACATTTTGAGGACCTGCTGAGATGGATTAGTGTCCCAAAATTCTTTTGCTTCTAAAAGCTGTAGGGAATCTTGTAGATGTAGGCGATGTTTTTGCCCCAGTTGCTGGTTATTTCCCGCCACAGCATTGCCTCCAAGGTGCCTGCTCTAGTCGTTCGCAGTTTGTTACACAGTTTGAGAAATGCACCGCCCCTACGGCCTGCTGGTCTAGGAGGCTGAGCTCAAGCCTACACTGGGCAGGAGATGAGGTTGTTGGGTAATTCAGTGCTTGCTTATAAATTCTTGCTGTTAGTTTGTTCAACAGACTGGAGTCTTTTCCCAGCATAATCTCCTGTTGTTGGACTTGGCCCGCAGGGCAGGTTCGCCCCTAAACTTTTTGCGTTATTTTTGACCATGTGTCAGTGATTTTTGGGTCTCTGTGCACTTTTCCCTGGGTCCCAGAGTGAAAGTGCGTGCGTGTAGTATGGCTGGCCTGCCCTCCCATAGGAATGCATGGGGAATGTGTGTGTCCCTGGTAGTTCCTGATGCGTGGGGAGTGCAGGCTCGAGTTTAGTATGTGTAAACTCGTGAGAGTGAATGCTGCGAGATGGTATATGCGGCATGTATGTGTCTAGAAGGGAAGTGCTACTTCTGGACATTGATGTGCGTGTGCTGTGAGGGTGCTGGAGAGTGATTGGCTGGAGCTGGCTGGCATGCCAGGCTCCAGGAAGTCTGGATGGGTCTGCCCGGTGGTGAGTGGGAGATTAGCATGAGTGATGTGTGGGAGGAGTGTACCTGTGTCCTGGATGGGCTGGGTTTTCCCCACACAATGCTGCCTCCGCCCCCCTGTGGTGTGTCTAACGACCCTAGCCTCCCCAGTGAAAGAAATGGGTGGTTGGGCCATCAAGAGTGCTCCAGAGCCAGCTGCAACTGGTTTTCCCCCACCCTGCACCCTTAGACAAAGGGATTTTACAGTATAAGAAGGGGCTGTGTCCCCTTAGAAAATGTTCTGCTTTTGGATCCTGCCAGAGGGGGCTGTTGCTGCTGCTGGGGCCAGGAGGACCGCCACTTGGAGTGTCTCCCTGCCTGGAGACCCAGTGTGCTGGCTCTGGCCCAGCCTTGCCCCCCCTGCCTGCCTCCAGCCCTTGCTGGAGCCTTGTCCTGTCCTCCAGTGCTGGGGAGCACTGAGGACTCCTTGCCTGCAGCTCTGAGAGCGCTGCTCTCTGCCCTTCAGCGCTGGGGAGCGCTGAAATCCCCTGCCTAGCGCTTGAAAGCGCTTGATTTGGGCCATAGCGCTGTGAGCGCTGTGTTTTGTCCTGTAGGCGCTTGGGAGCGCCTACCCTTCGTTTCTAGCGCTGCTAGCGCTGGGTGTGCAGAGCCGGTGCCCACCCGGCATCTGATTGCCCCGTGTGGCGATTTGGCGGCGCGGGTGCCACCCCGCTCATTGCCGCTTTGTTTTGCCCGTGATTTATCGGATTCACGAGGGAGCCCACTCCTCGGATCCTGGGAGCCCGCCTGCCTGCCTAAGAAGCGAGCCGCCGCCCTGCCCTCGGCGACCCGGAAGTGGTGAGGAGGCCCGGCCAATCACAGCGCGGCCCAGGAAAGGCCGACCGGAAGTCCCGCCTCCGAAGCCGAGCCGGGAAGAGAGAAGCTGCCGGCCGGGTCCCCGAGGCTCCCCGAGTGGAGAGGAGAGCCCCGGGAGAAGGAGTAGAGCCGCCGCGAGAGACCCGGTGAGTGAGGCAGAAGGGAGGGGCGCCGAGATCACATTGTCGGTGTCTGCCCCCCCCCCCCCCCTCGGTAGCGCGCCCTCGCGCCCATTGCTAGGGTGAAGCCACGAGGGCTTCAAGGTGGCATATCTTTGTTTTCCGAGCGGCCCCGGTTGGCAGAGGGCCGCTCCGACGTCGCCCCGTAGGTGCGAGAGGCACCACAGTGATTTTGCGAGCCCAGAGAGGGCTCCGGGGGCATTCTTTGCTTGACAAGCCTGAGAGAGGCGTCAGCCTGCATTTGCTACGAGCCCAGAGAGGCTCTGAGGGGCCATTTCGTTCGTGAGCCTGCGAGGCTCTTGCAGGGCAATTGTCCTTGCTCCGGGTCCCCCGTGAGGGACCCCACTGCCCAGTAGGCGGCAGTCTTGCTTTGTGAGCCCAGAGAGGCTCATTGCCCATTCTTGTGAAGAGCCACAGAGAGGCTCAGGGCACCAGTTCTTGTCCAGGAGCCCAGTGAGGCCCCTCAGTGCCACAGTGGTGGTTCTTGAGCCAGAGAGGCTCTAACGTTGTTCTAAACTTTCCCTGCACCAGTTGCCCAGCACTTTGTGGGCAACTGCGACGTTTAGGCCCTGACATTGGGACACAGGGACAGTCACAGGTGGTGACTTATGAGTTTGGCGCAATTGTTATTGATTTTACACCTCTGAATGTATTGTGATGCATCATGTGTTTTCCCTTCATACACCTCTGAATGAATGTTATGCATTGCATCATGTGTACTGTTCTTACACCCCTACAGGTATTGTGACATGTAGGTGGTTGTTTTCTCCCTAGTACAGGTGGTGCTAGTGAGGTCCTGTTATCAGTGATTACTGGTTGTGTGCTCTATTTTTCTATTGTGTGCTACACTGATTTTACTTTCTACAAGTTCTAAAAGTGCTGATACCCTTGACAGTGGTCCAAGTGGCCCTGTCCTGTACAATATCCCTTGTAAATTCTGCCCGTGCCTGTTGGCACATTGTAAAGTGTGTGTTTTATCTAATGTGTTTTGGTGTAATACAAAGGCTATTTTTATATAACCTTGTGTGGAGTTTCCTTTGTGGTGGGCCTTTGGGTGTTGTTGCTGGGGTGCGTGCGCAAATACTTATCTTACATCGCCTCAAAGTTTAGCCTTGCTGCTCGCGCCACGTTACCTAGAGGGTGAGCAGGGGTTATCTTGGCGTGTAACTCCCTTGCCCTGACTTGGGGGTGGTGGTCTCTGACTGACTTTGGCAAAAGCCCTGGCCAGCCGGGGATCCCATTTCCAACATTGGCGGCAAGCGGTGGGATAAGGATTTGTGTTTGCCTTGTACCTTAGTAGCGGCTGGCTGCACCACAAAACTCTGCATTTTAGATAACCACATTTTGGGGATTATTGTTTTGGTGAAATTCCATTGTTTCTTCTCCTGAAGAGTGTCATTTGATAATTGTGTTCAGTACATTTGTCCCCCGCCCTGCTTCCAGAGTTTGGTACCTGTGTCGCTTTTGGTCAGGTTGAGAAGTCAGGGGTGGTAGAAACTGCCTTACCGATCCGAGGGGAGGGTGTGTGTGGATAAATGGTGTGTTTTCCTGGACGCATGAGTGAGTTCTCTTTGATAAGGAGAGTGTTGAAATTTTGGAATTGTGTACTCTTACTTCAGATTGCTAGGTCCCTTGTGTTGCACGTGTCTTTGAGCATCCTGTCAAGATGGAATCTCCTTTTAACCTCTGTGGCCTGTTTAAGTACAGTGTGCATGAGTTGGTACGGTTTTGTAAGGAGAGAGACATCCCAGTGAGTGAGTCAGACACCCAGTCCAAGCTTAGGGATAACATGATCCTGTGGCAGAAGAGTGACTGGGAGCGTGAGCACAGTGAGAGAGAGAGGGCCCGGGCCGCACACCATGAGGGTGGTGGGTCTGAGGGGAGCCCTGAAGAGTCTGATGTGGAGAGTGAGTTTGACAGTGGATGGGCGCCAGCAGAGAGCGAGTACCCCCTAGTTAGGGAGTCCCTTGCTGGGTCCAGTGTCAGATGTAGCACCCCATCCCTTTCCCTGTCCCCAGATGAGTGGTTGGATAGGAGAGAAGAGAGGGAGCACCAGCTGGCCATGGAGAAGCTCAGGTTAGAGTATGCCAGAGAGATGGCGCAGCTGGGTGTGAATGAGAGGATTGCAGAGGCTGAGAGGGCCTTGGCCAGGGAGAAGATAGCCCTAGAGGGTAGGTTATCCCCTGACCGCAGTCCTAGTTTTCTGGATTCCCCAGGGAGGGTTGGATCCAGTGGTGGCAGGAATAGAGAGTTTGGTGCGGGAAGTGCCATGCCCCGTTTCCAAAGAGTGGTACCTTGTTCCCGAGAGGACAGGTACAGATTGAAGTTCAGGGGCAGTAGGAGACTGCCTCACCAGGATTGGGCGGACTATGTGGATGATTGTCATGATGCCCTGCTTGATTGGCTAGAGGTTCATGGGGAACCTGATTTTGAGGGTCTGCTCAACCTGATTATCAGAGAACAGCTGTTCAATTGTTTTGTGCCAGAGTTGCGCAAACACCTGTCAAGAGGTGACTATGTTAGTCCTTGGAAGCTTGCAGAGGAAGCAGACCGCTGGGAAGGTGCCGGAGGTTCTGACACGTCATGGGTGAGTGAACCCGAGAGTAGTGGGTCAGGTATCTTCCAGACCAGTGTGGTGGAAGAGGCTCAGAGTAGCCCAGCTAGGTCCCAGTGTAGCGAGAGGGGTGTAGGGGCTCACGTCTTGTCTCAGTGGAGTAAGAGTGAGTGGGGGACTGAGAGTTCCCAGGTGCCCGAAACCCAGTCTCAGAACCTGGATGGTTTCTCGAGGGAACACCAGGTTGGGGACCTAGGCTGTCCTGTTAGACCCCTTGAGGGGGATCTCCTAGTGTCTAGAGAACCTGGAGTATCTGTAAATAGTGTTCCAGTGGTTCTAGTATCCGGCAGTGTCGCTCCAGTTGGGAGGGCACAGAAGTCCGAAGTGAGGAGTGATTGGGGGATGAGTTTCCCAGTGGATGCACCAGTGGACCAGAGACTAGCCAGTTGGGCTAGATCTTCTTGGAGGGACCCGGGTGGTGCCACTTCTGGTCTGGGAGATCGTCACGCACTGTCAGGTGGACAGAGGGCGGGAGATCTGCGCCAGACAGACAGTCACACAACAGATGTGTCATTTGTTAGCCTCAGGGGGATTGTGTGTGAGTCCCCAGAAGTCCTGGAGTGCCAGGCAATTGTTCCACCGAAGGTTTTAGACCAGAGGTTGGAAGGCCAGGTTCAGGGTCAGCCTGACCTGAAGGGTAGGACGACTGTAACCAGTGTCCTGACCGGTTCTTCTTCCAGAGGAACCTCTCCAGGTGGGAGAGGGCAGACCTCTGGAAGGGGGTGCAGAGGGTGGGAGAGCCCACCTCTGACCCCGGTGCAACCTGAGGGGTTAAACCCTGGGTTGGAATGGCGTTCTGGGTGTACCCCTCGCAGGAGGAGGAACCCTAAAAGAAAAGGTAAGGGGAGGAGAGCCTTCCCTGAGACTCCTGGTCCGCCTGAGGTTGTAGACCCTAGGCTGGAGAACCAGTGGCAGTCTGGCCCTGTCTTGCAGACAGGAAGAGTGGAGAGTGGCTGTTATGTGCCTGGGGTTACTACCCCCCACTTTGTGAGTAGGCAGGAACCAGTGGCACCGGGGTGGCCTAGGGCCTGGTCCTGGCCGCGGACAGCTGAGGAGTACCAGTGGGGTAGCCCATCTGGTCCTTACAGTAGCTTTAGAAGGAACCCTAGGGGTTCACCGTGGCATAGAACAGGAGGGTGTCCCGGCAGTGGCGGGCCTGCGTCCGTGTTCTATCGCCCCAAGCAGGGCAGTCCATCACGGTGGTGATTGTTCTCCCCTGCGTTTTGGCTGGAAGGGGGTTGTGTTGGACTTGGCCCGCAGGGCAGGTTCGCCCCTAAACTTTTTGCGTTATTTGTGACCATGTGTCAGTGATTTTTGGGTCTCTGCGCACTTTTCCCTGGGTCCCAGAGTGAAAGTGCGTGCGTGTAGTATGGCTGGCCTGCCCTCCCATAGGAATGCATGGGGAATGTGTGTGTCCCTGGTAGTTCCTGATGCGTGGGGAGTGCAGGCTCGAGTTTAGTATGTGTAAACTCGTGAGAGTGAATGCTGCGAGATGGTATATGCGGCATGTATGTGTCTAGAAGGGAAGTGCTACTTCTGGACATTGATGTGCGTGTGCTGTGAGGGTGCTGGAGAGTGATTGGCTGGAGCTGGCTGGCATGCCAGGCTCCAGGAAGTCTGGATGGGTCTGCCCGGTAGTGAGTGGGAGATTAGCATGAGTGATGTGTGGGAGGAGTGTACCTGTGTCCTGGATGGGCTGGGTTTTCCCCACACAATGCTGGCTCCGCCCCCCTGTGGTGTGTCTAACGACCCTAGCCTCCCCAGTGAAAGAAATGGGTGGTTGGGCCATCAAGAGTGCTCCAGAGCCAGCTGCAACTGGTTTTCCCCCACCCTGCACCCTTAGACAAAGGGATTTTACAGTATAAGAAGGGGCTGTGTCCCCTTAGAAAATGTTCTGCTTTTGGATCCTGCCAGAGGGGGCTGTTGCTGCTGCTGGGGCCAGGAGAACCGCCACTTGGAGTGTCTCCCTGCCTGGAGACCCAGTGTGCTGGCTCTGGCCCAGCCTTGCCCCCCCTGCCTGCCTCCAGCCCTTGCTGGAGCCTTGTCCTGTCCTCCAGTGCTGGGGAGCACTGAGGACTCCTTGCCTGCAGCTCTGAGAGCGCTGCTCTCTGCCCTTCAGCGCTGGGGAGCGCTGAAATCCCCTGCCTAGCGCTTGAAAGCGCTTGATTTGGGCCATAGCGCTGTGAGCGCTGTGTTTTGTCCTGTAGGCGCTTGGGAGCGCCTACCCTTCGTTTCTAGCGCTGCTAGCGCTGGGTGTGCAGAGCCGGTGCCCACCCGGCATCTGATTGCCCCGTGTGGCGATTTGGCGGCGCGGGTGCCACCCCGCTCATTGCCGCTTTGTTTTGCCCGTGATTTATCGGATTCACGAGGGAGCCCACTCCTCGGATCCTGGGAGCCCGCCTGCCTGCCTAAGAAGCGAGCCGCCGCGCTGCCCGCGGCGACCCGGAAGTGGTGAGGAGGCCCGGCCAATCACAGCGCGGCCCAGGAAAGGCCGACCGGAAGTCCCGCCTCCGAAGCCGAGCCGGGAAGAGAGAAGCTGCCGGCCGGGTCCCCGAGGCTCCCCGAGTGGAGAGGAGAGCCCCGGGAGAAGGAGCAGAGCCGCCGCGAGAGACCCGGTGAGTGAGGCAGAAGGGAGGGGCGCCGGGACACATTGTCGGTGTCCGCCCCCCTCCCCCCCCTCGGTAGCGCGCTCTCGCGCCCATTGCTAGGGTGAAGCCACGAGGGCTTCAAGGTGGCATATCTTTGTTTTCCGAGCGGCCCCGGTTGGCAGAGGGCCGCTCCGACGTCGCCCCGTAGGTGCGAGAAGCACCACAGTGATTTTGCGAGCCCAGAGAGGGCTCCGGGGGCATTCTTTGCTTGACGAGCCTGAGAGAGGCTTCAGCCTGCATTTGCTACGAGCCCAGAGAGGCTCTGAGGGGCCATTTCGTTCGTGAGCCTGCGAGGCTTTTGCAGGGCAATTGTCCTTGCTCCGGGTCCCCCGTGAGGGACCCCACTGCCCAGTAGGCGGCAGTCTTGCTTTGTGAGCCCAGAGAGGCTCATTGTCCATTCTTGTGAAGAGCCACAGAGAGGCTCAGGGCACCAGTTCTTGTCCAGGAGCCCAGTGAGGCCCCTCAGTGCCACAGTGGTGGTTCTTGAGCCAGAGAGGCTCTAACGTTGTTCTTTTTTATGGCTCCTTTCCCCCCTCGTTCATGAGCACTTTATGGCCTTCTGACATTCCAGGCCCGAAAGAGATGGGGAGACCTGCCAAGAATCTTGGCATCTGGTTCGGAGAGGATTTAAGATTCGAACATCATATTAAAAAACTCACTGGCACCTGTTTCGCGACCTTAAAAATGCTCCGCAAATTCTTTCCCCTGCTCCCTAGAGAGGCAAAGGAGTCTGTTGCGCGAGCGCTCATATTGTCCAGGTTGGACTATACAAATGCATTGTTCAGTGGAATCCCCTCCTACCTGGTAAAACGCCTGCAAATCATCCAGAACGCGGCTGTCCGTCTTTTATTCAATATTCCTAGATGGAAGAGCGTTCGCGCGGAGATGCGCACACTCCACTGGCTCCCGGTTGCACAGCGCATCCGGTTCAAGTCATTGGTTTTGGCGTTTCGTGCTATCCATAATCAAGGCCCCCAGTACTTGAGAAAAAGATTTATTAGCTATGTCCCCACACGTACCCTGAGATCCTCCACTCTGTTTCAACTATCCCTTCCCCGTTTTAAACGTGCCAGACTTGGTGGTCAGTCGATCGCGGTGGTTGTGGCTCGCGCCTGGAATGCTCTTCCTTTTCACCTGCGCTCCACACCCACTGTAGCCGCATTCAAAAAACATCTGAAAACACATCTGTTTAATAGTGCTACTTAAGAGCCCTTTTTTATGTTCTGTTGTTTGCCTTTCTCTCTCCCGCGCCAGGATACTCCCCAGTAGCAGAGCGCGCTATAAAATGGTTTATAATAATAATAATAATAATAATAATAAACTTTCCCTGCACCAGTTGCCCAGCACTTTGTGGGCAACTGCGACGTTTAGGCCCTGACATTGGGACACAGGGACAGTCACAGGTGGTGACTTATGAGTTTGGCGCAATTGTTATTGATTTTACACCTCTGAATGTATTGTGATGCATCATGTGTTTTCCCTTCATACACCTCTGAATGAATGTTATGCATTGCATCATGTGTACTGTTCTTACACCCCTACAGGTATTGTGACATGTAGGTGGTTGTTTTCTCCCTAGTACAGGTGGTGCTAGTGAGGTCCTGTTACCAGTGATTACTGGTTGTGTGCTCTATTTTTCTATTGTGTGCTACACTGATTTTACTTTCTACAAGTTCTAAAAGTGCTGATACCCTTGACAGTGGTCCAAGTGGCCCTGTCCTGTACAATATCCCTTGTAAATTCTGCCCGTGCCTGTTGGCACATTGTAAAGTGTGTGTTTTATCTAATGTGTTTTGGTGTAATACAAAGGCTATTTTTATATAACCTTGTGTGGAGTTTCCTTTGTGGTGGGCCTTTGGGTGTTGTTGCTGGGGTGCGTGCGCAAATACTTAACTTACATCGCCTCCAAGTTTAGCCTTGCTGCTCGCGCCACGTTACCTAGAGGGTGAGCAGGGGTTATCTTGGCGTGTAACTCCCTTGCCCTGACTTGGGGGTGGTGGTCTCTGACTGACTTTGGCAAAAGCCCTGGCCAGCCGGGGATCCCATTTCCATCACCTGTCCATGGGATAAAGAGGTGGACATGTTTGCCTTCATAGCTGTTATTAGTGGAGACAAGCTTGGGCCGGATAGCCTCTTTGCTAGCTTCGTAAAAGATACCTTCAGCATCAATGCTTTAGTGCCAACCTCTTGCTGTTGTTTTAAAAAAGCACACCTCATATCTATGTGGACTTGTAGGTATTTATAGGAGGATCTTACCATTGTTGAGCCATCCTCCTCCTTGATAATTTCTTCTCCCGTGGGATACTACCTTTGTTTTCGACAGGTTTAACTCCAGTTTGTTTGTGAATGTTTAGATGTTAAGCTGGTCAAGCAGCCACTGTACGCCTTCACTTGTATGGCTAAACAGTACTAGGTCATCTGCTAACAGCAGGTTGCTCACCCAAATTCCACAAAAATTTGGGGGTGGGGGGTTTTGCACTTAATGCCATTGAAGAATTGTGATTAATCCGAAATGAAGAGGTGAAAAGTAAGGGGGCCAGCACACACCCTTGTTTTACTCTACACAATGTTTGTATGTGAGCTCGCTGTCCCAGTTTTATACTGATCCATGTGCTTGTATGGAGCTGGATGATGGACTCCAGTAGAGGTCGGGGAATCCCCCATTTCTGTAGCTTAGATTACAATAATCCCTTATGCATGTGGGCTTCACACTGAAACGTGCGTTGCCGCTTAATCCTTCTCGTGTCCTTCGGCGCTGTTTCCATCCACCATCGAGACAAGACACGAGAACCGTCCACTCCAGGAGTTTTGGGCAGTTTTTCCATCATGACTGATTTGCAGAAAAGTGGTTGTTGTGTGGAATGAATGTGCTTTGCACTATGAGTGAATGTAAGTATGACTGATGGTTATGAATGATGTGTGAGACTCTGTATATATTTATTGATGATTCTCTATGTATCTATTTATGCATTCAGAAGATTGACAACTATGTTTGATATAATAAAAGAACAGTTATTTGGTTAAAGTAATTCTATTGTTGAATTTATTGAACATATGTATTTGTCAGCCTTGGCTGTTGATAGTTAATATTGGGACCCCTTGTCTTGGGGCCACTCACAATTTTTATATATAGGCAGGTGCCCTCTGCTACTGTAGATGAATGTGGTCGAACGCTGCCTTAAAATCAACAAAGCAGTAGTGAATTTAAGATGTTGATGCTGCTGCTTCGTCCGTCAAACTGATATTGCAAGTAGATTGATTAGAGTTCCTGATTTTGCCACAAATCCTGTCTGATTGAAGCGGAGTCGTTTTTTCTGTGTAACCCACAGTGACAGGTCTTCCAACAGCAGACTGGCATAGTACTTGGCTTCAATGTCCTGGAGAGCTATAAACCTATAGCTTTCTGGGTAAGATCTTGAACTACCTTTATAGATTGGATGTATGATAGCCCCATGCAAGGACTGTGGTATCAATGAAGCGGTCTGGCAATAATCGAACATGAATGCTAAATGCTTGGCCCAGAACTCTGTATCCTTCTTATGCAGGGCATGAGGTGGTCCATTTGGCCCAGGTGCCCCATCTGAGCTGCCTTTGATTGTAATGTGTGCCGTTCGAATTATCCGTGCTTCTGGAGCTTTGTTGGCCTGTTGTTGTGAATCCCATTGCTGGTAGGGGGTTTTGTTGTCTGTTTTTGATGGTGTCCGAATGGTCCTGTCTGGGGATTGCTCAGTTACTACGGCAGGCATTGTACCCATTAGGGACTACAATTGACTTGTATTAATCAAGGGGGGCATTTCTATCAAGTTAGATGGTACATCGTCTTCCTTATCAGTAGCTTCAAAGTCAGTCATTTGGAAAGATGCCCACTCTTCTTCTGGGATGTTTGCTCTACTTTGTCCCCTTTGACCATGCATTCTTTTGTTCACGAAGGACGAGACAGCGTTTGTATTCAAGTTTTTGCTTGCATGAACCAGAACTGATCAGAATGTGTTTGTTTCTCTAAGGACACTGCTTGCCTGAGTGCTTTTTGGGCTTGCTTATAGTTGTTAAATAGCAGTTCAGCCCGTGGGCACCACCAAACTCATCTTAATGCAGCATATGTTTTTCAATATCTTGATCTAAACTGCAATGCCACTATGATTCCCTCTATTAAATTGTTAAGCAGTGTTGCCAAATTTTTTAGATAATTGGCATGTGAAAGTCACCCATGATGTCATTGCTGAAATGTCATCAATGCTCCTCGCGCCTAGAAGGGCTCTACGTACTGTCATAATAATCAGTATGGAGAAATGTGTCCATTTGAACCTTTTTAGGTTCTCCCTGTAGATTCCACAGGTTTTCAAGCTCGTCATGGCATATTGTGCTAAGCAGGAATACAGAGTAATTACATGTAGGCGATGGTCGCTATCCCCCCGTGCGACAATGTTATAATTCTCTATTAAAAGGAGCATTTCCCTGTTACAGATGGTATAGTCAAGGAAAGAGTTAGTATGTCCATTTGTTCTTGTCCAGTTCAGTGGTTTGTCCTGGGAGAAGCAACCGTTCAGGATTATGTAGTCCATACTGGTAAGTTGTAGTGCCATATATCCACCAATCTTGCTGTGATTGTTGCCACTGGGCTTTGTTTGCTCTGTGATGTATTGGTGTCTGCCTGGGCATGTTTCATCGTAATCTTCTGGAAGGCCTTGGAAAAGATTTGTATTATAATCCGCTGACATCAAACAAGCTGTACTACCATGGTTGCTTAATAACCCGCACATGATGCAAGTTAGGTGGTCAAACTTGGACCTTTTCTCCCAGGCACATGGGCTGATATACAAGTTTATCAGCAGCAGTTGTTTATTAAATTTCTATTTTCTAATCCTTACACCAGTGATCCAGTCCTCTTAAAAAAAAAAGACGGTCAATTGTTGCTTTTACCCTGCCTGAGCCATAGATCGATAGCCAGCCCCTTGGTCTACTGAATTTATGAGTTCTTGTGGTGGGAATCCTGTATTCTAAATAGCCCTCTAATGGAAGGCTGCCTCGGTCCATACTTCCTGAAGAAGTATGACCTTGTGATTCTTTAAGAAAATTATCACGTCATGGGCCTGTACTTTTGGGGTAAGGCCATTGATGTCCGGATGTTTTGGCGTTGACTACTGTTTGAACGCCATTTCAGTAGTGACTTCCTCTAGATAGTGCTACTGGCGGCCAAGCCCAGTCATCTTTCGGATGATTTGGCACCTCTATTGTTTGGGCTTTGCTTTCTGTTGTGGCTCGGCCTGAGGCGTTTTTTTATATTTAAAATGGAGGATTACTGATGTTATTAGAGGTAACAAAAGGCTTTGCTAATTCCGTTGGATACCCTTGGTCTTTCTGGGCAATTATTTTGATACCCCATCACTTAAATTGCTCGGATCTTGATAAAACCAGCTTCTTGATTGCTACTGATGCCAATGTAATTAGTGTAGGTTCAGTGATTTGTTGGCCTTTAGGGGATATACATTCTATTTCTGCTATATAATTGGATTCCAGTTTAATTTAACAACTTAAGGATGATCCCTCTGTTTAAGATGTCATGCGGGCTATGAGAGGGATACTCTGGAATAAAAAGCAATTTAGATGTTTGATTTGTAGTAACCAGATCCTGTCCTAGGTCCATGTTGTTGCTCCTGTCCTCTGTGTTGACTGGTTCATTCCTGTTTAGGACTGTTGTTACTACTTGCTTGTGTTCGTCGAGATTACCGTAATGCTGTTGAGTTGCCTTATTGGGGACTTCTTTGTGTACTTACGCAGGACCCAGGTCTTTTGCAATTGTTATCCAAATGCTCTCCTTTCCTCCTGACCTTGGATCATCGCTGTGCTGCTATGTAGCTACTTTTCTTTGCTTCACTGTAATTTGATTTACTTTGTCTATGTTGGATGTTGAAACTCCTAATCCGCTAACTGAGGGCATGGGGGATAATGTTAACACAGGTTCCTTATTTGGCTCTACTATGGTTGGAGTTTGTTGTTTCTCCCTTGGACCTTTCCCTATGTGCACAGGGGTTTGCCTAGGTTTGTTGGGGTGGCCTAATACCTGTGACATTATACCTGTGTGTCCAACTTCTTCCTTTGGAGTTGGCATTATAGTTGGTTGCAGTATAGAAAATAACTACTTTCACTGCCTGTCAAGCCAGTTTGTATTTTGCTGTTATGGGATAAAAAGGAGTCACTGTTTGTTTTCCTCTTACTCAAGTGTCGCTTTTGCAGCGGTTTGTTCATAGTTCAGTTATCTGGTCTGGCATCCTCATTGCCCAGTGATGTCATTATCTTTGGCGAGGTTGATGGTTCAAACCTCAGCTCTGTTTGATCCAAATTATTGATCTTGGATTGTGGGAAATGTCTTCACTTAGGACTTACTGATTGATGATCAGGTGACTGGGCAACCACCATGGCTTCTTTAGGGGTATGTTAGCCCTCAACCAGTAACTTTATTTACTGTACTAATTTCTTACTTTATGTTATGTGCTTTTATGATTTTCTGTATCAGTGTGATGTAAATGATGAGTCAGTCTCTGTGATCCTACATGTAATTTCCTGATTTCTGTCAGGGCCATGGTGAGGAACGAAGGAAGAGAAGACAAACTGTTTATTACCGGGGAGCATCAGCATACTGAGTGTGCCAAATTTACTTTTGATTGCTCTATTGTTATCAAGGCTTTCCAGTTTGCTGTCTGTCCCTGCTGTGTACACTGCAAGTACGTTTAAAAGATCGACCTGAAGATCTAGTTTGTCTGAGTGAAAATTTAATGCGGTAACTGTGGATTGTAAGGTTTGCAAGAGTGGGGCCAGATTGAATTCGGCTTATCCACCACCATTTTGGGGCTTCATGTATACTTGTGATCCTGTTGGAATCTTCTTGAAAGAAAGATAGATCCAGTAGGGAGTGGGTGTTTGGCTCTCCCAGCATCCCACTGGGATAATCGTGTTTGTCCAGGTCTGGGGGGGTCGTTGGTGTGAGACGTTTTATATTTCCGGGTGAGAGCCTTGTCTATTGTGCTGCTGGGGGACGGCGGTTATTATTGTTACCGGGAGGTTGCGTATTGTTAGTGTAAGAATTATTGGTTTCCTAGAGCGATGAAAGCCTCAGGTTAATGGGTGAGCCATCACTAGAGATGGTGATTGGAGACGAGTTTTATATATTAAGACCATATCAGAATGTTAACTGACGATTAATTTCATCGTCTGCCTGAATGACTGCACTCGACTTAAGATTTGCTGGAAAAGGAGGCTCATACATGTTGGGTGGGCCACCTGAGTGTGCATCAACACCCTGAGTGTGAGGATGGGCATGAATCATGGCTTGAACAGTTATTTGCACAGGTTCACCTGCCTGAGAGTCTTGGCAGGGTTGTATAGACAAAATCATCTTTTTGATGGAGCCATTGGTTGCTGTGGATTTTATGCAACAGTTCTTGAAGTAGGCTCTTTCAAGCTCCACTGCACTTTCTACTAGCGAGTCGTCCAGTTTAGGTAGCTGATCTTGTGATGTTGGGGTTTATTCCATTGTTGTGTAACTGTAAGGGTGTAAATCTTGTTCTGAGGGCAAGTATAAGGTAGCTGGAGATCGGGGGTGAAATTCTTTAGCTCAAGTTTTGATGTTATTTGTTCCATATCCATGGGCTTTTTGATATTTCCCTTATCATGCTTCCTGCGATTTCTCACTGTTTCTTTCCTTAGTCTTCTTGACGTCATCATACTATGGTTATGGGTCGCTGTAGTTACGCTGCCTCTTCTTCCTCTTATCGATATTCTCCGCAGTGGGTGAGTGGGGGGTGCACTGCAAATGCACTCCCTTTTCTTTGCCCGTTTTACAACTCTTTACCACCCTTGGGCAGGAGTTCATCTGCCTAACCACTTGTTTATGGCTTTTCCTTCGAACCATCATATGTATAAATATATGGAGGCGTTGTCTATCTTGGATATAGTCCTACAATGCCCGGTGTGCATTGGGTGGCGGGCGAAAGTAGGGGGTTAAGGTAGGTGGGGAACCGGGACACCAGCAATGCCCAGGCCGGTCTTCTTGCTTCCCACCAGTCTATATCCCTGCCTTTATGGAGACGACACACTGTCAAGGGCATTCAGTCTGCTTAACTTTGCCTCCTCGTGGCCTTGCTTCCCTCCAACTGCCCTCCGAGTGCCCGCACCTGCACCCTTCTCTACCGCCCAGCAGCCTGTGCCCTTGGGTATCACCTCTATTGCCTTTGACCAGTTCCCATTGGGTGCTGGCTCACCTCTTAGTTTCACATAGATCCTTCTGGGGTTGGTCACAGGCGGTGCGAGGGTCAAAGCCTGCTGCCTTGGTGCCCAGGCTGATGCAGAAGAGAAGGAGGCAGAAAGGGGTAGGCAGGGCAGCGGATACCAACCGCACTGTCCTAATGCCAGCTGCCTCCGCAGAAAGACGCTAACTTAGAAAATGTGGTTGGGAATAGGATTTACAAATGCTGCTCTCCTCATGTTTATTGGGTTACTTCCAGATTTGCTGGGACACTAAACAAGTCTTACTTGGTGTGAGAACATGGATTATTAGGGTGGATGGTAGTCCACTACATGAGAGGATGTGGCTTAATGGGAGAGGAAGCGGCTTAACAGCCAGACCTGCCAACTTCAGAGCTAGGGGTCCAGGTTTGAGTCTCGGTGTCGGTTCAACATCCTGTGATTCTGGGCCAATTCCTTAATCTCCCTGTTCCTATGGACAGCGCCTTGATACCCTCACGGGTAATAAGCCACACTCTTGAAATGATTTGACAATCATTCCAATACAAGTAGTAATGGTACTATCCTTGTTAGGTCTAGTAATGTTTTGTAATAATTTAAACCCGAGCTCAAGCTTTGGTAGCTATGTCATGGAGAAGAGAGACCTAACTTAAGAAAATGCGTTAAGCTTTTAGAAGTAGCAAAACGCTTAAAAAGTAGAAAACAAAACACAATAAATATTCGAGTTCAGTTCCTAAAAATAGAGATAGAGAATGACTATATTTAAGTAAACAAGTTGACACCAAAAAGACAAAAATCCGGTAAGGGTAACTGGAAATATGATTTTTTAAAGTTTTAAATAAAAATAGCATCAATAAGTGTAAAGCGCCAACCACAGTTATCTAGATGAGCTTGATCGGTACCTAGGCCAACTGCAATACCAGATTTGCCTCAGTTTGAAGTTTTACCTTCTGACTTAGGGCCTCATGTTGAATTTGGTGGTTGAGCAGTCCTCCACCAGGGCAGGGCAATGGAGTAAACTACTTCCTTGCCCTAGCCTGGTCCTGACAACCACATTTTTAAATGTCCATGGGCCAGTGGACATTTCAAGCAATGCCCGTCAAGGCGGTTCTGGCCAGTGTATTGTAATTTTTCTGAATTACCCTGTCTCAAAAGAAGGAGCTTAACAAAAAATTACTGTTTTATTTTTATTTTAAAAACAACCCCAAAGTGGGATTTTGTTTTTTGAAAATAAAAAAACCCAACTGTGTATGTCCACCTTTCTAAATTAGGTGGGCTACATACAGGACCACCTCCGATGACTCTAACACCATCATACTGTCAGAGGAGTGTAACCACTGCGGGGATGAAGTAGTCTCTGCCATCCTTAAACCAAAGGTCCACCTGTCAGTGGATCATTATGGTGGCGGAAAAGGTACTATGTAGCTAATTTGATGGTGTACCCTTTCTGCCAACATATAAATCGTCCCCTTAGTCTCTGAAATGGCAGTCGAAAATCCCCAGCGAGTTTTCAGCAGCAGGCTGTGAGAGAAATAGGTTTCAGCAGTTCGGTGAAACCACTGACTTTTGTCAGGTAAGCTCAGAGCAGGAAATATTCAAAACATGTGCACATGGAAGATCCCTCACCAGCAGGATACTTTTGGTGCCTTCGCCAAGGAAAGATTGCTACCTTCCAGCTTAGTCACTTTTTCTTATTTCAGATTTCTCATGCGGAGTAAGACTGTGACTTGTAGCACCTTTTCAATGACTTCTCGCTGAAACGGATTTGGTGCTGCGGAAAAGCCCACAGCTTGAGTAACCTGAATATTTGGTCCCACAGGAGCAAGTTCGTCCCGGTCTCCTAACACAAAGTTCTTCAAACAAAAAATCTTAAAAACAATTCTAAGTCCCAGATTTTAGGGCTAGGACCATAGGGACACCACTTAGGGGTCTGGATCAGCAGGATCCAAGGCAGGTTCAATTGGAACAGGTTAGGTGGTCTCTTCAGTAGAGTGGATATTTTATAGCTTTTGTGTCCCTGTAGCTCAACAGGAGGTCAGCTAACTGACCATTTAAGTCAACATCTTGGTCCTGGGTACAAGTGGGAGTACATACAGCTCATAGGCTGACAGGTTACAACAGCAGGTTTAGGCGTCTATCTTCCACAGGTCCAGCAGTATTGTGAACAGAGCATTGGGTATACCATATGTTCGAGGCATGTGGGCTGCTAAATTCATATCTTAGCATTAGATCGCCGCCTAGTGTTGGGTCCGGATGATCGCACATTGTTGTCCTGGAAGAGTCTTCGAAGTATCCTGAGATAGGTGGCTCCTCCCCTGGACTACAGTGCGCATGGGCATCGGCTCCATCCTCAGATTGTTTTTTTCCGCCATTGGGTTCGGATGCGGTCTCGACTTCTCTCTGTCGGAACCGAGTAAAACTTACTTTTTAAGACCAAAAGGTCTTATATTTTATAGCGTCGGTATTGTTTGCGCACGGTCTCGAGTTCTTCCAACTCTTGGAGTCGGATTCAGCTGAGTTTTTCACTCTTCGGACGTCGAGGCCTTCTCATCGCGACACGACCGCTACTTTCAAGCATGGAGCGGAGTCCGTTTAAGTACTGTCCGCTCTGTGGGTCTAAGTACCCACATATAGACCTGCACCCGGTCTGTAACAAATGCCTTTCACCGGTCCATGACGACGGCAAGTGCAAGGCTTGCGCTCAGTTCCGGTCAAAGAAAACTCTTAAGCTCCGGCGCGCGGTGCGCCTGGAGGCCAGACAAGCGGCCCCGGATCCAGAAAACATCTTCGGCGACCAAGAAGAAGATGAACAGGGTCATCATCTCCAGATATCCCCACCCGAAACGGAGGTCGAGGCGGATCCGGCGGACGACGACGGAGTCGCGGGTCAAGGCCTTGAATACGTCGACGAGGTAGGGGACGTCGAAGAAATTTATGGGGCCGCGGAAGATAGCTCAGGGGACGAGCTATGCCCCGAAGGTTTCGAAGATCACGATCGGGTCACGGGATCGCCAGTCGGCCTTACCCAAGACCCCGTGCCGCAAGCCACGGCCCCGCCATCAGGCCCGGCCACGGACATACTTGCTGAGCAGGCCACATCGAAACCGAAACCGAAACCTACAGTGTCGACTACACCTAAAATGTCCGACCCGAAAACGAAACCGAAACTTATGGACTCGAGCGTCCCTAAAATGGCGGCCAGCACACAGAAAACTACTGCACCCGCCGCCGCATCGGCTCCGTCGACCTCCGGTCCGCAGAAGTCGAAGAAGCCGGTCGATTCCAAAGGGTCTAAATCGGCGCAAGAGGAGGGATCCTCTACAAAAGGTGGTCGGCACGGATCGACCGGGGCGACACCGTCTAAGCACGCCAAGGCCAGCGGCACGGCTCCGGTTACGCCTGGGACTCCGTTGGTTGGTCGCGTAGTGGACGCGGAACCGACGAAGGCGCACGGATCGACAGCTGGCACATCTGCGCATCGATCCAAGGACTCTGGGTCGGCGACAACTGCATCGGCGTCCAAACCTAAGAAAGGCCACCATGACGTCGGATCCGAGGGGAAGGTCAAGACACCCTCGTCAGCGCCAAAAGACACTGTGAGTGAAGCGTCCCCCATCGCCGCCTCGCTACAGAGAATCAGGGACAAGGCCGCTGCTATGTCGGCTCCGTTGCCGTCGCCTCAAACGCCGACGGACGCTCCGGCAAAGCCTAAGAGTAAGCTTCTCTTCCTTCTGCCGCCGAAAGAGGCTCCGAAGGCTTTTTCCACGAAATCGACGCCAAAGAAGTCGGATTCTTCTACGGCAGGTGCACCTTCAGGTCGAGAACTCGAATCAGAGGACGATTCGGAGCACTTCATCGACGCCAACACAGGCAAATTAACCCTATACAAGAGGAGGATCACTTCGGAGCCTCTGGACTCCTATGTCATCCCACTAAAGAAGAAAAGGGTGCCTCTGGACGCTTCTAACCTGATAGAGCCTATCCAGCCTCCTCCTAGAAGAAGCCCTACTCCCTCACCAGACCAATCTGAGGGTGAGGGATATGATGAACAGGACCAATACACCTTCCCCATCAATGAACCAGATGCACATCCAGATGCATATGATGACATTGGTGACCAAGGCACCCAGAGTGTGGGGCAAGATCCACAACCATTCAGTGCACGTGCATCCCCAACAGAGGATTCTGCAGGTTTTCATGCACTAATTGAGAGGGCAGCTGCTAATCATGATGTGGACATGCATGCTGACCCGGTTGAAGAAGACTTTCTCTTTGACACGTTTTCAGTCTCTGAGAGGACTGTAAAGACACTGCCTATGCTCAAGGGAGTCCTCAAACATGCTGCGGACATCTTTAAGGAACCCACTAGGGCGAGAGTGGTCAATCCACGTATTGAAAAAAAGTACAGACCAGCACCTGCAGACCCTGCATACATTCGGGGACAGTTGCCGCTAGACTCCCTGGTGGTCGCCAATGCCCGCAAACGGGCCAACTCCCAAACAACGGGTGAAGCTCCTCCCCCGGATAAGGAGTCCAAAGTGCTAGAGGCAGGGGGCAAAAGAGTAGCTGCACAGGCTGCCAACTTTTGGCGTATTTCTAATACACAAGCACTCTTAGCACGTTACGATAGGGCGCATTATGACACCCTAGAACAGATTGTACAACACCTGCCTCCAAAGTTTCAAGAGGGCACAAAACTGCTTATAGAGGAAGGAAAATTGATCTCCAACGCAGCCATCAAGTGTGCACTTGACGCCGCAGACACAGCAGCTAGGGCGATCAACACTAGCGTCATGCTAAGACGACAGGCTTGGCTCCGCATATCTGGGTTTAAACCTGATATTCAGACAACCATCCTTAATCAGCCAGTCAATCCTGATCGACTGTTTGGTCCAGATGTTGACACCACCCTCGAAAAGATAAAAAAGGACACAGAAACTGCTAAGTCCATGGGGGCCCTACAGTCACAACAGTTTTGTGGCAACAATTTTCGTCGCTCAGGTGCACGTGGAGTCACCAGAGGACAAATGGGTCAACAATCTCAATTCTCAAAAGGTGGAGCACAATCCTCGTTCACAAAACAGAACAAGGGAGGTTACAGAAATAACAGCAACAGAGGTCGCGGCAGAGGAAACAACAGCTCCCGCTCCTCTACCCCAAGCAAACAGTGACTCTCTGTCACTGCCCCCCGACCACTTAACACCTGTCGGGGGGAGACTGCAGCAGTTCCTGCCCGTCTGGAGAAACATCACCACAGACAGGTGGGTGCGTCAACTAGTCCAGTATGGTTATTGCCTAGAGTTGAAATCCACTCCACCCAACATCCCGCCAAGGCAAAGGCCTATGTCCGCAGAGCACTTGCACTTATTGCAGCAGGAGGTAGTGGTGATGCTGCAAAAAGGCGCAATCGAGCTTGTGCCAGTGGAGGAGGAAGGCACAGGGGTGTATTCCCTGTACTTCCTTATCCCAAAGAAGGACGGATCTCTCAGACCCATTCTGGATCTACGTCCCCTAAACCTGTATATACTGTCAGAACATTTCCATATGCTCACACTGCAACAGATTCTTCCCTTATTAAACCAGGGGGACTTCTTAGCAACCTTAGACCTCAAGGATGCTTATTTCCACATACCACTACACCCGTCCCACAGAAAATACCTCAGGTTCACTATCCAAGGCAAACATTATCAGTTCAAAGTCCTACCCTTCGGAGTCACCACAGCCCCAAGGGTGTTTACAAAGTGTCTGGCGACAGTAGCGGCGCACCTCAGGAGGCAGGGCATCCATGTCTACCCCTACCTGGACGACTGGCTCGTTCAAGCCAAGTCAGAACAACAGTGTGCCGCGGACATGTCGACTACCATTCACCTCCTTCACGATCTAGGTTTCTCGTTGAACTACCCAAAGTCGCACCTTCAACCGGCGCATGTCCGGCAGTTTCTAGGCGCGACGATCAATACCCTGACAGCCGTGGCTCAACCAAACCAAGTCAGGATAGACAGCATGCAGTCTCTGATCCAGAAGTTCAGATCACAACACTCACTTCCAGCGAGAGTGTTCATGCAGTTGATAGGCATGATGGCCTCCTGCATCTTCATAGTCCCTCACGCACGGCTACATATGCGCCCGCTCCAGGAGTGCTTAGCAAATCAGTGGACACAGGCTCAGGGACAATTAACAGACCTAGTGTTGGTTACCAGTCGGGCATACGACTCTCTGCATTGGTGGACTCCACACAACCTTTGCAAGGGCCGACTGTTCCAGGAGCCAGTGCCACAAATTACCCTGACAACGGACGCATCTCTCCAGGGATGGGGAGCTCATCTGCTCAATTACACTGTGCAGGGACTATGGACGACGCAGCAACAGAAGATGCACATCAACTATCTGGAACTGATGGCAATCTTCATGGCACTCAAGTCCTTCATTGTACATCTGTGCAACAAGGTAGTGTTGGTCCGGACGGACAACATGACCGCGATGTACTACATTCAAAAGCAGGGGGGCACCCACTCGCCACAGCTGTCTCATCTGGCTCAGGGCATGTGGAAGTGGGCCATTCAGAGGAACATCTTCCTCATGGCAGAACACCTCCCGGGCAAGGACAATCTAATGGCGGATCTGCTCAGCAGACACAGCCATCAAATGCACGAGTGGGAGTTACACCCATCTGTACTCCACCCGTACTTCCAGCAGTGGGGTCATCCGGAGATAGACCTGTTTGCAACAAAAGAAAACGCAAAATGCCAACACTTTGCCGCCAGGTTCCCTCACCCACAGTCGCAGGGGAATGCAATATGGATGAACTGGTCAGGCAAATTTGCGTACGCTTTTCCGCCAGCCCCACTGATACCGCTGGTGGCAAGAAAGCTAAGGCAGCACGCGATGACTCTCATCCTAGTTGCTCCAACGTGGGCGCGCCAAGCATGGTACACCACGTTCCTCGAACTCTCAGTGGTACCGCATCAAAGACTGCGCCTCACGCCCAGACTTTTGACGCAGAACCATGGAGAAATTCAGCATCCAGATCCGCAACAGCTCAACCTGGCGATCTGGCTCCTGAAGTCCTAGAGTTCGGATACCTTAACTTGCCTCCAGAATGCATGAACATCATCAAGGAGGCAAGGAAGCCAACTACCAGAGCATGCTATGCTGCAAAATGGAAGCGTTTTGTCATTTACTGTACGGCTAATGACATCACCCCGCTAGATGCATCTATCCCTAACATCATTTGTTATCTGCTACATCTGTACAAGTGCAATCTAGCGTACACTTCCATTCGGATACATCTATCCGCCATCGCAGCATATCTTCAGAATAGGCAGCACCTCTCTGTCTTCAGAGTGCCGGCCATCAAAGCTTTCCTTGAAGGTCTAAAACGAGTCATTCCCCCAAGAACACCGCCAGCTCCGGTGTGGAACCTCAATGTGGTCCTCACCAGACTGATGGGACCACCATTTGAACCACTGCACTCGTGTGAACTCCAGTTCCTAACGTGGAAAGTGGCTTTCCTAATTGCTATTACGTCACTGAGGCGTGTTAGTGAGCTGCAAGCGCTCACAATCCAAGAGCCGTTCATTCAGATTCATCCAAATAGGGTAGTACTACGTACTAACCCCAAATTCCTTCCGAAGGTGGTGTCACAGTTTCATCTCAACCAAACTATTGACTTACCGGCATTCTTCCAAAACCCACAAACGGTGGCGGAAAGAATGCTCCATACGTTAGACGTACGGAGGGCGTTGATGTACTACATTGACAGAACACAACACTTTAGGAAAACAAAACAACTTTTTGTTGCCTTCTCACCACAACACAAAGGCAACCCTATTTCCAAAGCAGGAATAGCCAGGTGGATTGTTAAGTGCATCCAAATATGTTATCAAAAGGCCAAGCGCACTTTAACAATACCCCCAAGGGCGCACTCCACACGCAAATTGGGGGCATCCATGGCTTTCCTAGGAAACATTCCTTTAGAGGATATTTGCAGAGCAGCCACGTGGATTACACCACATACCTTTACAAAACACTACTGTGTTGATGTACATTCCAAGCAGCAAGCTGCTGTAGGACAGGCTGTTCTCAAGACACTTTTTCAAGTTTCTGCAGCTGGCACGGGCAACCGCCGCTGATGGAGGGACTGCTATGTATTCTATGCTAAGATATGAATTTAGCAGCCCACATGCCTCGAACTGAATATGCTACTTACCAGTATGCATCTGTTCTTGGCATGTAGGGCTGCTAACATTCATATCGCCCACCCTCCTCCCCGGTGCCTGTCGCAGCTGCAGATATACTATTGTATTCAATCATTAGCATGGACATCCTTTACACTTTTCACTCCATCTTCTGCCACAATGGCGAAAAACAATCTGGGGATGGAGCCGATGCCCATGCGCACTGTAGTCCAGGGGAGGAGCCACCTATCTCAGGATACTTCGAAGACTCTTCCAGGACAACAATGTGCGATCATCCGGACCCAACACTAGGCGGCGATCTAATGCTAAGATATGAATGTTAGCAGCCCTACATGCCAAGAACAGATGCATACTGGTAAGTAGCATATTCATTATACACAGTGGCAGATGGTGGTTGGGGGAAATTCCAGGCCACTTTTTAACCAGTTCGATAAATGTTCGCAGTGGTCATCCCTACCCACTTTTGCAGTATTTCCTGTGTGTTGTACTGTAAACTATCCCACTAAGCCCTTCTCTAACTGAAACTAACATGGCAAAACCTTTTCTGCTCTGTGCAGGTTTCCATGTGCCTATCCAGAAGTGAGGCTATTTTGGGTGCCTGTGTGGTTTCTTCAAACCAGGTCAGGGAGTAGCTTTTCTCCCACTAGGAATGGTGACTGGCTGGCTAGAGGAACAATACAAGGGGCAGGCCCAGGTGTGAACTACATGTACCAGTGACAGGCTAGGCAACCTTTGAAAGTTAATTAACTTCCTGTGCATAGTCTAGATGGGCACCCTGCTAGGGGAAGATAAGCCCCTCTTCCTTTGTCGCAGCTCTGAGAGACACTTCAGAACTGATCAAGGAGCCATTCAGCTCCTGGGTGACAGTGGATACTGGCAAAAAGGCATATTTAGGTCAGGCAGAAAAATGACAACTTTATAAAAATACAATTTTCAAAACAAGATAGAAGTCAGACTTGACCATTATATTCAATTTAAATTTACTATTAAAATGTAACCTTGAAACTTTTTTCTAGCTACTTCCCACTCCCAAACTGAATGTAAGTATTATAAGGTGTTATTGTGTAACCCAAAGCTCTCCTAAGAAAGGGCCAGCCTTCTCACAATAAGAATTACTTTTGTGGTTTTTCACTGTCAGGACATGTGAAACACAAAATATACATATCCAACTTTTTAAACATCATGCATCCTGCCCTATGGGCATTTAGAGCCTACATTAAGGGTGACTCAGAAAGTCCGCCTCCCCCTGTTCCGGTCCGAGGCCTCCGAGATCATCTGCGGCGTCCCACAAGGATCTTTCCTCAGCCCGGCGCTGTTCAACGTCTACATGGCACCACTAGCACGCATCGCTCGACAGCACGACCTCAACATAATCTCCTACGCCGACGACACACAGCTGATCCTCTCCCTCACCAAGGACGCTCTCACCGCCAAATCCAACCTCCACCAGGGAATGAAGGCAGTCGCCGACTGGATGAAGGAAAGCCGACTTAAGCTGAACTCATACAAGACGGAGATCCTCATCCTCAGATCCAACACCTCAGCATGGGATGACTCATGGTGGTCCGCATCTCTGGGGACCCTCCAGGCCCCCACCTATCACGCACGCAACCTGGGAGTCATCCTCGACTCAAAACTCACCATGACCAAACAAGTCAACGCAGTCTCCTCCACCTGTGTCAACACCCTATGCATGCTCCGCAAGATCTACAAATGGATCCTGACAAACACAAGGAAAACAGTCACTCAGGCCCTAGTCAGCAGTAGACTCGACTACGGTAACGCCCTCTATGCCGGAGCCTCGTCCAAGCTCATAAACAGACTGCAGAGAATCCAGAACGCCTCTGCACGCCTGATCCTCGACGTCCCGCGCCACAACCACATCACCCTCCACCTGAGGAACCTGCACTGGCTCCCCGTCGACAGGAGAATCTCCTTCAAACTCCTGATCCACGCACACAAGGCACTCCACAAGACCGGACCAGCCAATCTCAACAGTCGACTCTCCTTCTACGTACCCAACAGGAAGCTCCACTCCGCTCTGCTGACCACGCCCTCGCCACGGTCCCGCACATCCGCAGAACCACTTCCGGAGGTAGGTCCTTATCCCACTGCGCCGCCAAGACCTGGAACACCGTCCCCCTATACCTACGACAAACCGAAGACCTGCTGACTTTCAGGAGTCAACTCAAGAGCTGGCTCTTCGACCAGTAGCAGCAGCAAGTTCCACTTGCTGTTCCCTCTTACATCATGTGGTCTCATTTAGAGTAGCCCTGGGCAGAATTTCCATTACGCCGGAGACATTTTGGCAATTCCGCATTACTCTTTGATGCAGAATTACTGATAATTACAGGATTACTCTTCCCAACGTAAGTAAGAGTGATTTTGGGGCGAAAATCCTACTGTGAGGGCAGCTTTACTATTAGTATTCTTCTGCATTTAGCGATGTTCCTTTGAATCTAAAATAGAAAATAGCTCTAAATTATGGTAATAAGGTGGGGAGGAAATCCTTCCCCAAGAGCACATTAGCGAGAGGTTGCTCCTATTTTGCTATACGTGTTCTGTTTTATTAAGCGCTATTTCTTAGCACAAATGCATCCTTGTGTCCATTTTGGATAGTTTTGCATAATTTAAGAATCCTTAGGTAATTCCCCTACACTGAATTACACCAGTTACGCCCACCCCTAATTGAGTTGGGTAAAAACTTCAAATTCTTTGATTTCGGGAGAATGTGTTATCCTAGGTGGAAAACCATATAGTGCTTTTTCCTCCACCACACTACTGTACCTGCAGTGGAGAAAATTCACCAGTAGATACTCCACCTGGATTATGCGCTTCCTTCAGGAATTCAGAAGGATTTTGATTTAACCTGTTTGCCGCGGCCACGATTTCACGTCAGTGCGGCACTTCCGCAAAACGGTCGGGGCCGCGTTGGACGTGCGCAGCACTACGAAGGTAGTGCTCGCCATGTCCAACGGCCCACGGCGGCACTTAAGGGGTTAAAATTCATGTCTGAATCAGGCCCATTATGTGTAATATTCTAAATACCTGCGACTGTACCACACAATTTGCTTACAAAACGTATATCGAGAAATGCCCATCAACAAGGCAAGCTAAAGAAGAAAAGCCGCAAAGACACAGCACAAGACACCGCAGATTTAAAAAGTAAGTGCCCTGAAATTGCCAAGGATTGCTCCAGTGGCGTAACGAAACTTGAGGGGGCCCCCCTGCAAACTTCATGGAGGGGGCCCCCCCATTCTCCGTGCCAGTCTAGAGCTCTCAGGCCAGCGACCCGCCATCCTGCAGGGGATGCGGGGCGATTGTTACGCCACTGTCACCAATACAGCCGTTATAAGTAACACTGGATGGTGGAGTCAAAGGTTGGGCTTAGTCTGCCCGCAGGCTATCATAGGTGGTGGTCCATTCATTACAGGGTCCCTGCCATCAGTAGGCCGGGGAAGTTTGCCCAATTTTAGGTGGGTTTCCTGATGCACACTCCTGACATGATATACAACATCGGGCCCACTGATTGTTCAGTTTTGACAAAAGTGCATCCACTGCTCCTTCTCGTTTCCGTTTTAAAACATTAGACAATGCGACAATGCAGTATTTCAAAAGCAGATGTAACTACAAAGAGCACATTTTGATAATACATTTTTATTAGTAGACGATAGCAATCTTAAGAGGCATTGCATAGCTTCATACACACTCTGACCCCAATTCCATCACAGTCTCGCTCTCTCTCTCTCTCTCAGTCAGTCAGTCTCTCTCTCTCAGTCAGTCTCTCTCTCTCAGTCAGTCAGTCTCTCTCTTTCAGTCAGTCAGTCTCTCTCTCTCAGTCAGTCAGTCTATCTCTCTCTGTCATTCAGTCTCTCTCTGTCAGTCTGTCCGTCAGTCGGTCTCTCTCTGTCTCTGTCAGTCTCTCTATCTCTCTCTTTCAGTCTCTCAGTCAGTCAGTCTCTCTCTGTCAGTCAGTCAGTCTCTCTCTCTGTCAGTCAGTCTATCTCTCTCTGTCATTCAGTCTCTCCTAGTCAGTCAGTCTCTGTCAGTCAGTCAGTCTGTCAGTCAGTCCGTCTCTCTCTCTCTGTCAGTCTGTCAGTCAGTCAGTCTCTCTCTCTCTCTCTCTCTGTCAGTCTCTCTCAGTCAGTCCCGCTCTCTGTCAGTCTCTCTCTCAGTCTCTCTCCCTGTCAGTCTCTCTCTCTCTCTCTCTCTCTGTCAGTCTCTCTCTCTCTCTCTTTCTGTCAGTCTCTCTCAGTGAGTCCGTCTCTCTCTCAGTCAGTCTCTCTGTCTGTCAGTCTCTCTCTTAGTCTCTCTCTCTCAGTCAGTCAGTCTTCCAGACAGTCTCTCTCTCTCCCTCTGTCAGTCTCTCTCAGTTAGGCATTCTCTCTCTCGCAGTTAGCCAGTCTCTCTCAGTCAGTCTCTCTCTCCCTTAGTCAGTGACTCTCTCTGTCAGTCTCTCTCTGTGTCAGTCAGTCTCTCTGTCAGTCAGTCTCTCTCAGTCAGTCTCTCTCTGTCAGTCAGTCTCTCTCTCTGTCAGTCAGTCTCTCTTTCTCTGTCAGTCTATGTCTCTCTCTCTGTCAATCTCTGTCAGTCAATCTCTCTCTCAGTCAGTCTCTCTCTCTCTGTCAGTCTCTCTCTCTGTCAGTCTCTCTCTCTGTCAGTCTCTCTCTCAGCCAGTAAGTCTCCCAGTCTCTCTCTCTCTCTTAGTCTCTCTCTCTGTCAGTCAGTCTCTCTCTCTCCCAGTCAGTCAGTCTCTCTCAGTCAGTCATTCTCTCTCTACCTCAGTCAGTCTCTCTCTCTCTCTCCCTGTCAGTCCCCCTCTCAGTCAGCCTCTCTCTCTCTGTCAGTCTCTCTCAGTCAGTCAGTCTCTCTCAGTCAGTCAGTCTCTCTCGCAGTCAATCAGTCTATCTCTCTCAGTCAGTCAGTCTCTGCCTCTCTCTCTGTCTCTCTCTCTGTCAGTCAGTATTTCTCTACCTCAGTCAGTCTCACTCTCAATCAGTCTCTCTCTCTCTCTGTTAGTCAGTCAGTCACTCTCTTAGTCAGCCAGCCTCGCGCTCTCTCTCTCTCTGTCAGTTTCTCAGCCAGTCAGTCTCTCAGTCAGTCAGTATTCAGTCTCTGAGTCAGTCAGCCAGTCTCTACTCTCTCTCCACTCTCTCTCTCTCTCCATTCTCTCTCTCAACTCTGTCCACTCCATCTCCACTGTCTATCCACTCTCTCTCCACTGTCTCTCTCTCCACTTTCTCTCTCTCTACTCTCTCTCCACTCTCTCTCCACTGTCTCCCTCCACTCTCTCTACTCTCTTTCCACTCTCTCTCCACTCTCTCCACTCTCTCCACCCTCTCTCCCTTCAGACTTTCTCTCTACTTTCTCTCCACTCTCTCTTTCTCTCCACTCTCTCTCTCCACTCTCTCACTCTCTCTCTCCACTCTCTCACTCTCTCTCTCCACTCACTCACTCCACTCGCTCACTCGCTCACTCTCTCACTCTCTGTCTCACTCTCTCTCCACCCTTTCTCCACCTTCTATCTACTCTCTCTCCACTCTCTCTCTCTCTGCACTGCCTCCTCCACTGTCTCCCTCCACTGTCTCCCTCCACTCTCCCTCCACTCTCTCTCCACTCTCTCTCCTCTCCCTCTCCTCTCTCTCTCCTCTCTCTTTCTCCACTCTCTCTCTCTCCACTCTCTCTCCCTTCTCTCTCTCCACTGTCTCCCTCCACTCTCTCTTCACTCTCTCTCTCCTCTCTCTCTCTCCTCTCTCTCTCTCGCTCCACTCTCTCTCTCTCCTCTATCTCTCCCCTCACTCTCTCTCTCTCTCTCTCTCCACTCTCTCTCTTCTCTCTCTCTCTATCTCTCAACTCGTTTCCGTTTTAAAACATTAGACAATGCGACAATGCAGTATTTCAAAAGCAGATGTAACTACAAAGAGCACATTTTGATAATACATTTTTATTAGTAGACGATAGCAATCTTAAGAGGCATTGCATAGCTTCATACACACTCTGACCCTAATTCCATCACAGTCTCTCTCTCTCTCTCTCGCTCAGTCAGTCAGTCTCTCTCTTTCAGTCTCTCTCTCTCTCTCAGTCAGTCAGTCTCTCTCTTTCAGTCAGTCAGTCTCTCTCAGTCAATCAGTCTATCTCTCTCTGTCATTCAGTCTCTCTCTGTCAGTCTGTCCGTCAGTCGGTCTCTCTCTGTCTCTGTCAGTCTCTCTATCTCTCTCTTTCTGTCAGTCTCTCAGTCAGTCAGTCTCTCTCTGTCAGTCAGTCAGTCTCTCTCTCTCAGTCAGTCAGTCTATCTCTCTCTGTCATTCAGTCTCTCCTAGTCAGTCAGTCTCTGTCAGTCAGTCAGTCTGTCAGTCAGTCCGTCTCTCTCTCTCTGTCAGTCTGTCAGTCAGTCGGTCTCTCTCTCTCTCTCTCTCTGTCAGTCTCTCTCAGTCAGTCCCGCTCTCTGTCAGTCTCTCTGTCAGTCTCTCTCTCTCAGTCTCTCTCCCTGTCAGTCTCTCTCAGTCTCTCTCTCTCTCTCTGTCAGTCTCTCTCTCTTTCTGTCAGTCTCTCTCAGTGAGTCCGTCTCTCTCTCAGTCAGTCTCTCTGTCTGTCAGTCTCTCTCTTAGTCTCTCTCGCTCAGTCAGTCAGTCTTCCAGACAGTCTCTCTCTCCCTCTGTCAGTCTCTCTCAGTTAGGCATTCTCTCTCTCGCAGTTAGCCAGTCTCTCTCAGTCAGTCTCTCTCTCCCTTAGTCAGTGACTCTCTCTGTCAGTCTCTCTCTGTGTCAGTCAGTCTCTCTGTCAGTCAGTCTCTCTCAGTCAGTCTCTCTCTGTCAATCTCTGTCAGTCAATCTCTCTCTCAGTCAGTCTCTCTCTCTGTCAATCTCTCTCTCTGTCAGTCTCTCTCTCTGTCAGTCTCTCTCTCAGCCAGTAAGTCTCCCAGTCTCTCTCTCTCTCTTAGTCTCTCTCTCTGTCAGTCAGTCTCTCTCTCTCCCAGTCAGTCAGTCTCTCTCAGTCAGTCATTCTCTCTCTACCTCAGTCAGTCTCTCTCTCTCTCTCCCTGTCAGTCCCCCTCTCAGTCAGCCTCTCTCTCTCTCTGTCAGTCTCTCTCAGTCAGTCAGTCTCTCTCAGTCAGTCAGTCTCTCTCGCAGTCAATCAGTCTATCTCTCTCAGTCAGTCAGTCTCTGCCTCTCTCTCTGTCTCTCTCTCTGTCAGTCAGTATTTCTCTACCTCAGTCAGACTCACTCTCAATCAGTCTCTCTCTCTCTCTGTTAGTCAGTCAGTCACTCTCTTAGTCAGCCAGCCTCGCTCTCTCTCTCTCTCTGTCAGTTTCTCAGCCGGTCAGTCTCTCAGTCAGTCAGTATTCAGTCTCTGAGTCAGTCAGCCAGTCTCTACTCTCTCTCCACTCTCTCTCTCTCTCCATTCTCTCTCTCAACTCTGTCCACTCCATCTCCACTGTCTATCCACTCTCTCTCCACTGTCTCTCTCTCCACTTTCTCTCTCTCTACTCTCTCTCCACTCTCTCTCCACTGTCTCCCTCCACTCTCTCTACTCTCTTTCCACTCTCTCTCCACTCTCTCCACTCTCTCCACCCTCTCTCCCTTCAGACTTTCTCTCTACTTTCTCTCCACTCTCTCTTTCTCTCCACTCTCTCTCTCCACTCTCTCACTCTCTCTCTCCACTCTCTCACTCTCTCTCTCCACTCACTCACTCCACTCGCTCACTCTCTCACTCTCTCACTCTCTGTCTCACTCTCTCTCCACCCTTTCTCCACCTTCTATCTACTCTCTCTCCACTCTCTCTCTCTGCACTGCCTCCTCCACTGTCTCCCTCCACTGTCTCCCTCCACTCTCCCTCCACTCTCTCTCCACTCTCTCTCCTCTCCCTCTCCTCTCTCTCTCCTCTCTCTTTCTCCACTCTCTCTCTCTCCACTCTCTCTCCCTTCTCTCTCTCCACTGTCTCCCTCCACTCTCTCTTCACTCTCTCTCTCCTCTCTCTCTCTCCTCTCTCTCTCTCCACTCTCTCTCTTCTCTCTCTCTCTCTATCTCTCAACTCGTTTCCGTTTTAAAACATTAGACAATGCGACAATGCAGTATTTCAAAAGCAGATGTAACTACAAAGAGCACATTTTGATAATACATTTTTATTAGTAGACGATAGCAATCTTAAGAGGCATTGCATAGCTTCATACACACTCTGACCCTAATTCCATCACAGTCTCTCTCTCTCTCTCTCGCTCAGTCAGTCAGTCTCTCTCTTTCAGTCTCTCTCTCTCTCTCTCTCTCAGTCAGTCAGTCTCTCTCTTTCAGTCAGTCAGTCTCTCTCTCTCAGTCAATCAGTCTATCTCTTTCTGTCATTCAGTCTCTCTCTGTCAGTCTGTCCGTCAGTCGGTCTCTCTCTGTCTCTGTCAGTCTCTCTATCTCTCTCTTTCTGTCAGTCTCTCAGTCAGTCAGTCTCTCTCTGTCAGTCAGTCAGTCTCTCTCTCTCAGTCAGTCAGTCTATCTCTCTCTGTCATTCAGTCTCTCCTAGTCAGTCAGTCTCTGTCAGTCAGTCAGTCTGTCAGTCAGTCCGTCTCTCTCTCTCTGTCAGTCTGTCAGTCAGTCGGTCTCTCTCTCTCTCTCTCTCTCTCTCTGTCAGACTCTCTCAGTCAGTCCCGCTCTCTGTCAGTCTCTCTGTCAGTCTCTCTCTCTCAGTCTCTCTCCCTGTCAGTCTCTCTCAGTCTCTCTCTCTCTCTCTCTGTCAGTCTCTCTCTCTCTTTCTGTCAGTCTCTCTCAGTGAGTCCGTCTCTCTCTCAGTCAGTCTCTCTGTCTGTCAGTCTCTCTCTTAGTCTCTCTCGCTCAGTCAGTCAGTCTTCCAGACAGTCTCTCTCTCCCTCTGTCAGTCTCTCTCAGTTAGGCATTCTCTCTCTCGCAGTTAGCCAGTCTCTCTCAGTCAGTCTCTCTCTCCCTTAGTCAGTGACTCTCTCTGTCAGTCTCTCTCTCTGTCAGTCAGTCTCTCTGTCAGTCAGTCTCTCTCAGTCAGTCTCTCTCTGTCAGTCTCTCTCTCTGTCAGTCTCTCTCTCAGCCAGTAAGTCTCCCAGTCTCTCTCTCTCTCTTAGTCTCTCTCTCTGTCAGTCAGTCTCGTTCTCTCCCAGTCAGTCTCTCTCTCTCCCAGTCAGTCAGTCTCTCTCAGTCAGTCATTCTCTCTCTACCTCAGTCAGTCTCTCTCTCTCTCCCTGTCAGTCCCCCTCTCAGTCAGTCTCTCTCTCTCTCTGTCAGTCTCTCTCTCTCTGTCAGTCTCTCTCAGTCAGTCAGTCTCTCTCAGTCAGTCAGTCTCTCTCGCAGTCAATCAGTCTATCTCTCTCAGTCAGTCAGTCTCTGCCTCTCTCTCTGTCTCTCTCTCTGTCAGTCAGTATTTCTCTACCTCAGTCAGTCTCACTCTCAATCAGTCTCTCTCTCTCTCTGTTAGTCAGTCAGTCACTCTCTTAGTCAGCCAGCCTCGCTCGCTCTCTCTCTCTGTCAGTTTCTCAGCCAGTCAGTCTCTCAGTCAGTCAGTATTCAGTCTCTGAGTCAGTCAGCCAGTCTCTACTCTCTCTCCACTCTCTTTCTCTCTCCATTCTCTCTCTCAACTCTGTCCACTCCATCTCCACTGTCTATCCACTCTCTCTCCACTTTCTCTCTCTCTACTCTCTCTCCACTCTCTCTCCACTGTCTCCCTCCACTGTCTCCCTCCACTCTCTCTACTCTCTTTCCACTCTCTCTCGACTCTCTCCACTCTCTCCACCCTCTCTCCCTTCAGACTTTCTCTCTACTTTCTCTCCACTCTCTCTTTCTCTCCACTCTCTCTCTCCACTCTCTCACTCTCTCTCTCCACTCTCTCACTCTCTCTCTCCACTCACTCACTCCACTCGCTCACTCTCTCTCTCTCTCACTCTCTGTCTCACTCTCTCTCCACCCTTTCTCCACCTTCTATCTACTCTCCCTCCACTCTCTCTCTCTGCACTGCCTCCTCCACTGTCTCCCTCCACTGTCTCCCTCCACTCTCCCTCCACTCTCTCTCCACTCTCTCTCCTCTCCCTCTCCTCTCTCTCTCCTCTCTCTTTCTCCACTCTCTCTCTCTCCCTTCTCTCTCCCTTCTCTCTCTCCACTGTCTCCCTCCACTCTTTCTTCACTCTCTCTCTCCTCTCTCTCTCTCTCTCTCTCGCTCCACTCTCTCTCTCCTCTATCTCTCCCTCACTCTCTCTCTCTCTCTCTCTCCACTCTCTCTCTTCTCTCTCTATCTCTCAACTCGTTTCCATTTTAAAACATTAGACAATGCGACAATGCAGTATTTCAAAAGCAGATGTAACTACAAAGAGCACATTTTGATAATACATTTTTATTAGTAGACGATAGCAATCTTAAGAGGCATTGCATAGCTTCATACACACTCTGACCCCAATTCCATCACAGTCTCGCTCTCTCTCTCTCTCTCAGTCAGTCAGTCTCTCTCTCTCAGTCAGTCTCTCTCTCTCAGTCAGTCAGTCTCTCTCTTTCAGTCAGTCAGTCTCTCTCTCTCAGTCAGTCAGTCTATCTCTCTCTGTCATTCAGTCTCTCTCTGTCAGTCTGTCCGTCAGTCGGTCTCTCTCTGTCTCTGTCAGTCTCTCTATCTCTCTCTTTCAGTCTCTCAGTCAGTCAGTCTCTCTCTGTCAGTCAGTCAGTCTCTCTCTCTGTCAGTCAGTCTATCTCTCTCTGTCATTCAGTCTCTCCTAGTCAGTCAGTCTCTGTCAGTCAGTCAGTCTGTCAGTCAGTCCGTCTCTCTCTCTCTGTCAGTCTGTCAGTCAGTCAGTCTCTCTCTCTCTCTCTCTGTCAGTCTCTCTCAGTCAGTCCCGCTCTCTGTCAGTCTCTCTCTCAGTCTCTCTCCCTGTCAGTCTCTCTCACAGTCTCTCTCTCTCTCTCTCTCTCTGTCAGTCTCTCTCTCTCTCTTTCTGTCAGTCTCTCTCAGTGAGTCCGTCTCTCTCTCAGTCAGTCTCTCTGTCTGTCAGTCTCTCTCTTAGTCTCTCTCTCTCAGTCAGTCAGTCTTCCAGACAGTCTCTCTCTCTCCCTCTGTCAGTCTCTCTCAGTTAGGCATTCTCTCTCTCGCAGTTAGCCAGTCTCTCTCAGTCAGTCTCTCTCTCCCTTAGTCAGTGACTCTCTCTGTCAGTCTCTCTCTGTGTCAGTCAGTCTCTCTGTCAGTCAGTCTCTCTCAGTCAGTCTCTCTCTGTCAGTCAGTCTCTCTCTCTGTCAGTCAGTCTCTCTTTCTCTGTCAGTCTATGTCTCTCTCTCTGTCAATCTCTGTCAGTCAATCTCTCTCTCAGTCAGTCTCTCTCTCTCTGTCAGTCTCTCTCTCTGTCAGTCTCTCTCTCTGTCAGTCTCTCTCTCAGCCAGTAAGTCTCCCAGTCTCTCTCTCTCTCTTAGTCTCTCTCTCTGTCAGTCAGTCTCTCTCTCTCCCAGTCAGTCAGTCTCTCTCAGTCAGTCATTCTCTCTCTACCTCAGTCAGTCTCTCTCTCTCTCTCCCTGTCAGTCCCCCTCTCAGTCAGCCTCTCTCTCTCTCTGTCAGTCTCTCTCAGTCAGTCAGTCTCTCTCAGTCAGTCAGTCTCTCTCGCAGTCAATCAGTCTATCTCTCTCAGTCAGTCAGTCTCTGCCTCTCTCTCTGTCTCTCTCTCTGTCAGTCAGTATTTCTCTACCTCAGTCAGTCTCACTCTCAATCAGTCTCTCTCTCTCTCTGTTAGTCAGTCAGTCACTCTCTTAGTCAGCCAGCCTCGCGCTCTCTCTCTCTCTGTCAGTTTCTCAGCCAGTCAGTCTCTCAGTCAGTCAGTATTCAGTCTCTGAGTCAGTCAGCCAGTCTCTACTCTCTCTCCACTCTCTCTCTCTCTCCATTCTCTCTCTCAACTCTGTCCACTCCATCTCCACTGTCTATCCACTCTCTCTCCACTGTCTCTCTCTCCACTTTCTCTCTCTCTACTCTCTCTCCACTCTCTCTCCACTGTCTCCCTCCACTCTCTCTACTCTCTTTCCACTCTCTCTCCACTCTCTCCACCCTCTCTCCCTTCAGACTTTCTCTCTACTTTCTCTCCACTCTCTCTTTCTCTCCACTCTCTCTCTCCACTCTCTCACTCTCTCTCTCCACTCTCTCACTCTCTCTCTCCACTCACTCACTCCACTCGCTCACTCTCTCACTCTCTCACTCTCTCACTCTCTGTCTCACTCTCTCTCCACCCTTTCTCCACCTTCTATCTACTCTCTCTCCACTCTCTCTCTCTGCACTGCCTCCTCCACTGTCTCCCTCCACTGTCTCCCTCCACTCTCCCTCCACTCTCTCTCCACTCTCTCTCCTCTCCCTCTCCTCTCTCTCTCCTCTCTCTTTCTCCACTCTCTCTCTCTCCACTCTCTCTCCCTTCTCTCTCTCCACTGTCTCCCTCCACTCTCTCTTCACTCTCTCTCTCCTCTCTCTCTCTCCTCTCTCTCTTTCTCTCCACTCTCTCTCTCCACTCTCTCACTCTCTCTCTCCACTCTCTCACTCTCTCTCTCCACTCACTCACTCCACTCGCTCACTCTCTCTCTCTCTCACTCTCTGTCTCACTCTCTCTCCACCCTCCCTCCACCTTCTATCTACTCTCTCTCCACCCTCTTTCTACTCCCTCTCCACTCTCTCTCCACTCTCTCTTCACTCTCTCTCTGCACTGCCTCCTCCACTGTCTCCCTCCACTCTCCCTCCACTCTCTCTCCACTCTCTCTCCTCTCTCTCTCCTCTCTCTTTCTCCACTCTCTCTCTCTGCACTCTCTCTCCCTTCTCCCTCTCCACTCTCTCTTCACTCTCTCTCTCCTCTCTCTCTCTCTCTCCTCTCTCTCTCTCTCGCTCCACTCTCTCTCTCTCCTCTATCTCTCCCCTCACTCTCTCTCTCTCTCTCTCTCCACTCTCTCTTCTCTCTCTCTCTCTCTCTCTCTCTCTCTCTCTCTCTCTCCCCACTGTCTCTCTCTCCACTTTCTCTCTCTCTCTCCACTCTCTCTCCACTGTCTAGCTCCACTCTCTCTCTCTACTCTCTCTCAACTCTCTCTCTCTACTCTCTCTCCACTCTCTCTCTCCACTCTCTCTCTCCACTCTCTCTCCCTCCACTCTCTCTCTCCACTCTCTCTTCTATTTTCTCTCCACTCTCTCTCTCCACTCTCTCTCTACTCTCTATCCACTGTCTTTCTCTCCACTCTCTCTACTCTCTCTCCACTGTCTCTCTCTCTCTCTACTCTCTCTCTCCACTCTCTCTCCACTCTCTCTCCACTGCCTCACTCCCCTCTCTCTCCACTCTCTCTCTCCACCCTCACTCTCTCTCCACTCTCTCTACTCTCGCTCTCTGCTCTCTCTCTCCACTCTCTCTCTCCACTCTCTCTCTCTCTCCTCTCTCTCCCCACTCTCTCCCACTCTCTCTCACAAAGTAGTGTGTGTTCCATGGGCATCCGCACAATTGTTTCCGGGGGGCACATTTTTAACTTCATCTCCATCCCCCTTGCACCCTTCTCGCCCTCCCCCTTGCACCCTTCTCCACATCCGCCTTGCACCCTTCTCCTCTCTGCCTTGCATCCTACTCCCCTCTGACTTGCACCCTTCTCCTCTCTGCCTTGCACCCTTCTCCTCTCTGCCTTGCACCCTTCTCCTCTCTGCCTTGCACCCTTCTCCCCTCCGCCGTTCACCCTTCTCCTCTCCGCCTTGCATTCTACTCCCCTCTGCCTTGCACCCTTCTCCTCTCTGCCTTGCACCCTTCTCCTCTCTGCCTTGCACCCATCTCCTCTCTGCCTTGCACCCTTCTACCCTCTGCCTTGCACCCTTCTCCCCTCTGCCTTGCACCCTTCTCCCCTCTGCCTTGCATCCTACTCCCCTCTGCCTTGCACCCTTCTCCTCTCTGCCTTGCACCCTTCTCCTCTCTGCCTTGCACCCTTCTCCTCTCTGCCTTGCACCCTTCTCCCCTCCCCGTTGCACCGTTCTCCTCTCCACCTTGCACCCTTCTCCTCTCTGCCTTGCACCCTTCTCCTCTCTGCCTTGCACCCTTCTCCCCTCCCCGTTGCACACTTCTCATCTCCACCTTGCACCCTTCTCCCCTCCGCCTTGCACCCTTCTCCCCTCCGCCTTGTACCCTTCTCCCCCTCCCCGTTGCACCCTTCTCCTCTCTGTCTTGCACCCTTTTCCTTTCCGCCTTGCACCCTTCTCCTCTCTGCCTTGCACCCTTCTCCCCTCTGCCTTGCACCCTTCTCCCCTCCGCCTTGCACCCTTCTCCTCTCTGCCTTGTATCCTACTCCCCTTTGCCTTGCACCCTTCTCCTCTCTGCCTTGCACCCTTCTCCTCTCTGCCTTGCACCCTTCTCCCCTCCGCCTTGCACCCTTCTCCTCTCTGCCTTGCACCCTTCTCCCCTCCACCTTGCACCCTTCTCCTCTCTGCCTTGCATCCTACTCCCCTCTGCCTTGCACCCTTCTCCTCTCTGCCTTGCACCCTTCTCCTCTCTGCCTTGCACCCTTCCCCTCTCTGCCTTGCAACCTTCTACCCTCTGCCTTGCAACCTTCTCCCCTCTGCCTTGCACCCTTCTCTCTGCCTTGCACCCTTCTCCTCTCCGCCTTGCACCCTTCTCCTCTCTGCCTTGCACCCTTCTCCTCTCTGCCTTGCACCCTTCTCCTCTCTGCCTTGCAACCTTCTCCCCTCTGCCTTGCACCCTTCTCCCCTCTGCCTTACACCCTTCCCCCCTCCGCCTGGACTCCAAAACGTAAGCTGATCACTTTCTTTCAACAAAATAATTTTGACCTAATAGACAAGCTTTTTATTTTTAGTAAATGCATGGCAGGTGCTCTACTATCAGTTTGCAGTTTTCATCCAGTATCCATATGTACTCTGGCTATACAAGGAAAGTGCCACCATCCCAAGCCAAGGATACACACTAAATACTAAGAACTGCCAACAATATATCGCCCAAAAAAGGGTGGGCAGAGAGCACATCACCCTCACATGCATTCATGTTTTAATGAGGATGCTTTTCTCTCACAATAAAATTAATGTTTGTACAAATGCCATTTTGACACCTCTATGTGCTGTACATAACGATTGTCACTGTAACTCAGCTTACCGAACTCAGAGGGTAGGTTGACTTGGTACACCGAGAGAATAACAAATGACTTGGAGGACTTAAACAGATGTCAGGGTGAGTGTGAAACTGACTACGATAAAGCAAGCAATTAAAATTGTATTTTGTTTAAAAGAACCATGACTTGTTGGAAAACACAATTTCTATTATGTATAAAAGTTCCTAAAAATGTCACAGTGATTACAAACTATATTACACAGGCACGTATGTTGGAGAAATGACCTACAGGCTGTCTGAACAGAGATAATCTTCCCTTACTTGCAGGCCCGTTATCCCATTCCACCGAGACCTCTGTTTCACCTTTCAACAATAAAAAGAAACGTACTCACTGTCTCCTTCCTTGTCCCAAACTTAGTGGCTGAGGAAGTGCTTCTGCATCTGGAGCGTTCTTTCTAATATTTATAATTCACCATGGAACATGTGCACAAGCACATAGCAGAACACTGCGTCTTCGCCACATGCCAGCATGCCAGCTCTCCACATTTACCGAGGCCCACTCAAGAGGAGTGTGCAAATCGCTTTCACTTTCGCATGTTAGACATGCGTAGTCGAGCCGGCTGAAATCATCCAGAAAAGGTAAGCATGCTTTTAAAATGCTGATGTGGAAACACCGAGCCAGCTTCAGCATTGTAATTGTGTCTTTAGATAACTTGTAGGGGGAGGCAGGGAAGCAGTTTTTTTAAGGGTGCCACAATCACATTATGAGGTCCCCAGTCCATGTAGGCCCCCAAACCCTGACAACCCCCCCTCCCCCACCCCTCACCCCTCACCCCTCACAGCCCTGGCCTCCTCCCTTCTCAAAGGAATAGTGCCCTGAGGAGAATGCATATTTTAGGGCCCCCACCCCCTCCTCTTTCCGGGCCTGGCTCGTGGCTTTGACTGAAGAGAAACAATGGAAGTTGATACTTTGTTTCTCTTCAGTCAAAGGTCAGCAGCGCGAGGAGCGAGGAGCAGGCTGCAGGCTTCAGACAGCAGCAGCTGCTTTTGAGAGAGAGAGAGACACAGCTCTCTACCCGAGAGCTCAGCTGAGGGGCCCCCTTCATCTACTGGAGACTGGGGGGCCCCCCGCACCGCGGTGGTGTTTGTTACGCCCCTGCTCTCTCCCCCCTCCCCCCCTACCTGGTACACTTTCAGAGGCCCGGGGCCGGGCCTGGACACCAATTATTAAGAGGCCGGCCCCCGGCCTGCACCTTAAGTAATTGAGAAGATGACGTGGAGTGCCTTGCTAGCTCTGCTCAGACTGAGGGGCCCCTGGAGCGCAGGGGGCCTGTGTTACGCCCCTGGATTGCTCGCCAGAAACACTTACTACGCTATTGACGAACTTACAGTACAGCGTAGAAAAACAGCCACAAAGTTCGCTGACAAACTTTGGCTTCCTACCCAAAATGGACCAAAACATGCTAATGATTTAAGAAATTATAACAATCCAGTCCCGGAAAGTGAATGAAGGAATTCTACAAATACACATGAATGTTAGAGTTATGGTAAATAGACAAAGACAGTGTACTCTACTTCATAGCATGTAACATGACTGTCCCCTATATCCTTTCACATGTGACTGCATCAATGATGCTACAATATCACTTAAAACGGTCTTCAGTTAATTGAAGTGAAGTATAGGAAGTCATTCACAACAAATCCTAAGATCTCACAGGACCCTCAGTCCTCACCCAAGTATGAATACCAGTGGTACTTGTATATGCAGCAAGCATACAGTAAAGCTGGAATTATAATTAACTGGTATTTCACCAACTATGAAAAATACAAAACACAACTTCTTCAACTTGGTGCTGTCTGAAGATGGAACATTACTCAAAAAGTACCTGTCAATTCTTATCTCAGTTTCACAGTCTCCTAAATTCCACAGTCAATATCTAAGACCCTCGAAATCACCATGGAACTAGGTGACAGGAGGCCATCACTGTGGATTATCTAATTTCTGCACCCCTCTAACCCTCAAGACAAATATTTGGCTTGTCTAGCATCCTGCGCTGGACCGTACAAGCAGCTGTGCCGTAGGACGCTCTGCAGATTTTGAAAAAGTCTCATGCTCAGCCCTGTGTTATTATCCCACGGCAATACATTCATTTCCTTAATAAAGTGGAAAATCTGCATTTGCAGATCACGAACCTAGCCAGCAAGCACATTTCTGACTGTTTGGATTTCACATATAATTTCCAGGTTACCGGTGGTAGCCTTCACCTTTTGTAGCATTTCAGTAATTCTGAAAGTTTAAAAAAAAGGTTTCCATGCCAAACTATACCCTTATATATTTTTGTATGTAAAACAAGGAAGAAAGTTCAAATGTAATTGCTAACTTTTTTCAATTTACAGGGAAACCCTTTTTCATTGTGGAGAAATCCTTTCCCATTCATCCTCACCAGTTTGAGGGTGTTCCTTTCTCTTTATCTCTGTGAAAATGGACTTCCATTGTGTATATTTTACAGTGTATGAAGAGATCGTAACATGGTTTGTTAATAACCACAAATATATAAGTTTCTGAGTGTACACACGCCTACCGTGCATTCATCCCTGGAACATGCACTCTGCACCTAGACGAGGAGAGACACTCACACAGAATCCTTGGTGTGAGTAGATCATGTTAAGAGTACAAATCTTACTATGCAAAAGTCATTTTGCACTTATAAACACTGTTATCTGACTTTGTAAATCATCCAAAACTATTTCAAACTAAGCCAAAATCTTGGCTAACAATAGTATTTCTGTGCTCCCAATGGTAGCAAGCCAACCAGTTTTCAGGTAAATAAGAAAGGCCCGCGTGTGGAATATTTATTCTTGTTGTTTAAAGTTGGTTCAGGGCTGTGAAGATATTAGAGCTTCTTTCCAGAGATAAAGATAACAGTATCTGCATTGCCCACACTGATACCAGGACTGCCATGTAACTCTGAACCACTGGAAGAAATTTGGAAAACAATGCTATCTCGAATTCAACTAAAGAAAACTTCAAACGTCTTGTAAACGCTCTTTGACCTACCAGACTGGAGCAAAACGTGTGTCAGGTACATCCAGAAACCGAACTCACCCAGATAGAGTCAGGATTCTTATTGGAATCTTAGTTATGTATCATGAACAACACAATTAGAAGTCATTTAGTCATTTTATCTCGGAGACTCTCAAAATAACATGCATGGGGAAGGTTCAAACAGTAAGTCTTACCAAGAAGAGTATTACTGTGACAAGTAAACCTCTGTTTCTGGAAGGAGAGGTGCAAATTTGCTTGATGTGGCTCAGGAAAATCTAGGAAAATATCCTTATTTAAATTGGGTAAAGGTAAGTAATTAGTGGAGAAAAGCTTGTATATACAAAAATTCTTATTGTGACCTTGTTGAAGACCCATATTAAGCATGGCTACTGGGCGCCTACAATAAGGTATTGAAGACCTCCATCTCAAATGAAACATTGTTTCCCTTCATCTAGATGTAAGGGTATGCTGCAATGGATAATAGTGAAATGTTAATTGCTTAACCACTTGGGCGCTGATGACTAGCTCAGCTCGTCATCAGTTGCGCCGCTCGCACGCTGATGACGAGCTGAGCTCATCATGTAACGCGCCTTTTTTAAAAAAGCCGCGCAGCGCGAAAAAAGCCGCCGCACGCATTCGGTTAAAACGTCATCATTTGAAACACTATAGAAATAAAATAATTGTCAATTTAGATCCTACAAGGACTTTTAAGTCTTTGGAGACTCACACAGCATTTTAGATCAGATTGCTACTGTGTCCCCTATGAGGCCTTTTTACTTTCGTCTTTCTGCAGTGTTATACGGTTCCTACAAATTAGGTAGGAGTGCTTATTAGGTCAACTTGAGCTTCAAGGTATAGGGACTTGGACTCCACCTATAATCAGAAAATTGTGACACAATCCTAGCTCACTCACAGTGCTCCATCCAAACCCCTAACCTTACTAGGGTACCAGATGGTATCAGCAAACTCGAACATAATCACTCTTTTCCCCAAGCAAACTGTGGAAACAGATCTACCCTGTAATTGTTACTCTGCATGCTTAGGGTAAAAAAAAGAAAGATATAAAAAACATTTATTGAAACAATTGTATTCTTGTATAGAAAGCATGAGGTGGGATTATTAGGCAGAAGAAAGAAAGCATTGTGACCAGCCTTACAAGAATGGTGAAAAAGATAAACAATTAAACCATGATAAAGTTACTATGTTGTTGCACTCCTATCTGCTCCTACTTATGCTAAAAAGAGCATAGTTGGAGTGCCCTCTGCCAGGTGGGATAGCCTAATACCCCATTCCTGAGTAAGATGTGCCAGGAAGCCGGTCTGATGTAGAACATGCTGGCCTCCTTTGCTGGTTAGAGGTCTGAGTCAGCAGGGCTACATCTCAGTCACTTTGTACCGTGCTCCAAGATAATCCCTGCAGAAGTGCTCCTCTGTCAAATGTAGCACAGAGACTGTTTACATAATAAAAGTACCTTTCACATTGCGCTATGTCAAAGGTGCAGAGCTGATGCAATGGTTTGTCTGGAGTCTTAGAGCTGTCTACAAGCGGACAACCAAATGCAAGGGCATTACGTTCTATGTGCTTAGCCGTGGACAGAGTGTATGAACAATAGGTTAGCAATGCTTACTAGGAAAGAAGCTGCATGTACAGTAACTTCTCAGTACATTATGGTGTCAGTGTAATAAATGTAAAAATTCATCATTAGACTCAGCGTGTTGTGTATCGATTTAAATTCTGTATGAATTTCCCGATTCATGCCCTTATATAGGTACAAATCACATTGCCTTTATTTAGGCATAGAAATCCAGCCCTTATTTAGGCATTGCTCATGCTAACCAAATACAGGCATGGCTACTTACATCCGTTCCTCTACGTCACAACGAGTTCTTGGAAAACCAGACTCTTAAGCCTTTAAGACTTCCCCTTGCTTGGATATTGATTTCTCCAAGAAATCATTTATTACGCATGAACATCTATTCCTTAGGGGTTCATTCATGATGTTCTTATGCCCGACTTTTACGTCAGTACTGGCATTCCTAAACACCTTCAAGGTATAAATATACCTTCACTTGCTATGGCAAGGCACAGTGCGGTTCAGCTACCTACTTGCACGACACGGCTCGCCACAGCAAGTTCTGAAGGAAGTCAAGTCCCCAACTGACACACTGACCAGACGCTGTCATCCTCCTCACCGAAATTCCAGCTCCAGTGTTTCTGACTCCTCTGGTTAGAGATCGAGTCCCGGGAAAGAGATATCAACCTCTCGCTTTCGAAGGTATGGAGCTGATTAGAACCTAGAGAAACTTTTGGCAACTCTTGGCATAACTAAACCAGACTAAAACAGCACCTACTTCTTCCCTCATACTAGACTTAGGTTAGGTACACTGGTGTAGGATTATTTTAGAAGGACCAGTTGAGTATTTTAGCCTTTGTTATTTATGTATGTATTTTAATGAATATATGTCATAGCTACAAGACATGCTATTACAGTATTATTTTATCTTACTGCTAAAGCTGACATTTTATACTTCACATTCTGTTTTACGATTGTAGCAGTTCATATCTCTTGCATGAGAAATAAGACTGCTCAATAAATCCTTTTTATTGAAACGCCTGTCTCCCTATTTCTGTGCAAAACTCTGTAGAAACAAAGCATGCACGATTGAGTGAGTGAAACGGTTATCAATTGTTTCCCGGACTCTAAGATTATTCCGACTCCAAGGGAAACAATACTGTCATGTTTATGCGGTTGTCGGAAACAAATCCCTTCTTGTTCATTCGAGAAAGTTTCTAGTGACCTCTGATTTAGCTGGCACACACAAGTAATTAAGTTTAATGTACTCAATAGAGACATACTGACCTCAGTCCTATGTCAAAACTATAGTAAAAGTGTTGGAACTGGGGGTTGCCCAAGTCTCAAAGGGGGTAGCATGGCATCAAGCGGGCAGGCCAAACTTCGAGGACATGTGAAGCATTCACGCAGTACACACAGACGACCTACCAATCACACCACAAAAGAGTCACGACACCACCTTTGGTTGGAGAAAGATTAAATTTAGTTATGTCTCCATCCTGCAAGGTAAAAAGAAATAGAATAGTGGTAGTCACAACAAGGCGCCAACTGGCACCAGAGCCAAGTACTTCATAGGGGGATTATTTACATGGGACAAAAAGGGATTGAGTCCATAGTCCATAGCTGTAAGGAAAAAGGATGGTTAATAAAACACTAGACCTGGGGCCAATCTGGCGGGGCCAACTCAGGATCTCATCCTTAGGGGGTTGGCTGAAATTGTAAGTTGCAACATTAGCGTAAGTACACCTCATGCGTGACAATGCCAACCCAACCCCTGTAAGGGAAAAGCATCATATAATACCAGACAGGAACATGACTCCTCAGCCCCCTCCGCAACCTGCAACACAAACATTAAGCAGTGCATTGGCATCAATAACATTTGAACCAGGCCGGCATCACATTTTCCGTGAGTAGGAATAAACGGTTCATTGCATGAGGACATATCATTTCTTTCCTTGTAAAGCATCTCATTAGATGTAACACTTTCCCAATTGAAACACCCCTCAGTAGCCGTAGCATCAAGTTGGCATTTCTCTTCCCTGGGTCAGGAGTAAAACATTTCAGCATTACATTTCCTTAGAGCAGGGTCAAGGAAGCAAGTCAACAATGCAACACTTCCCAATAAAGGATTAGCCCTCCATTACCTTCTAATAGGTGGTTTAGTATAACAGAGACTAGCGTAGAACATTTTATCATCTACTGGTGGCCAATTAACCTACATTTCACTATGGGGGAAGTAACCATCTCATTAGGCACAGGGAATAAGGTACCCGGTGACATGTGCTACTCCCTAGGCCTATCACCCTTGGTCGATTAATGTACAACTGTTCCTGGGGGGTCACGAGGACATCTTGTATTTCCCCCTTTCGCCTTCCTGGTAAGCAGGGGTCTCTATAGGCAGTTCAAAAAGGCCTAATGGGAGTCCTGGGTTTGACTAGTCCCCCAGCAGTCACTAGCGGCTTTTACCCGGCCTCTAGGCACTTAAGCCCTTACAAGTTGACAGGGAGGGGGGCGGACACCGACCCTGTGTCCCGTTGCCCTCTCTACCCTCCCCACGGTGTGCTTGAGGCCTCACTCACCAGCTACTCCAGGTTTCTGGCTCCATCCACGCTGCTGGCCTTCTCCCAGGGCTCCCGAGATAAGGGGGGGGGCAGGCACCGACAATGTGTCTCGAGGCCCCCCCTCTGTGCCCTTACAACCAGCCACGGGACTTGCGGCAACACTAGGGACTCTTCTCACTGGCTGGAAGCCCCGCAGGAATTCAGACTTCCTCCGGCCGGCTCCTGTGCGTGATGGCAGGGCTCCTCCACCACACGGAGCCCTGCAGGTAACTCGCTACTCTCGTGGTGCCCTGCCCGGTGGGGCGTTCTTCCGTGGAGGGGGGCCGACACCGACAGAGTGCCTCGAAGCCCCCTCCTCTCCCCCTCTCACACAGAGTCCTACAGGCGGGGCAGACTACTGGGCGGCTCTCCGTCCTCACCCGGGCACAGACCGGCGGGGTGGCCTCCCGCTCCGGTCGCTCTTGCTCCGGCGCTTCACCCGGGTCCCCCTCCTACCTCACGGGGACCCGGGGCTTCGATTCCGCTTCTCCCGGCCTTCCTGGCCGTCAGCCAATCCCTGCGCGGCCTTTACAGGTCACGGCCGCGCAGGCCAATCAGTGCGCGGCGGGGGCGGCCGATGACGCGGCCGGGCCCCCGTCATGTGACGGGAGAACCTGACGGCCTCAGGGCCTAGCGCAGCCCTTCCTGCACTTCGGCGGCCCTCTCCTGGTACCGGGGGCCGCCGCGACGATTTCCACAGCGGTGGGGGCCCCTCCACAGTCGCGCCGGGCTGCGGCGGTGATTTCCAGCGGCGATAAGGGGTAGGCTCCCTTGTAATTAATTCATAATACGGCAGACAGCGCGCTGACACGAGGGTAGGCTCCTCAGCGCTGTTTCTCCTCACAGTGCCCTCAGGCCACACGGCGCGATTCTCCTCAGCAGATGGCGCTATTTACAGCGCCCTGCTCCTCCCTCTGCACGCAGCTCAGGGCCAACAGTACTTCGGGGGCCACACCAATCACAGGGCACAATCCCTTGGGGGCACAATCCTCCCCAGGCAGCAACAGTCTTTAGACATCCAGCGCTTAGGGGGCGATACTACAGTTTATGCCAGTCAGCTGTCCACAGCCCTTCACCATAGGCACCTCACAGCCCAGCGCTTCCAAAGGGCCTCACACCACCTCAGCCAGCACAAATTCCTTTGGGGGCACAATCTTCCCCAGGGTGCTTCAGAGGGGCAGACAGTCCCACAGCAATTCCTCAGGGGCACACTCCTCACCTCCTGGGCGCTTCTTCACACAGCGCTGGCGTGGTACCCGGTCAAATAGCGTCAGTGACCTGGATAGGGGCCCTCCCTTGTCAGGGGCCCTTGGGGACAGCAGAGAGGGGGGGTTTATAGGGGTGCAGGGCCCAGCTCACAGGCCCCTGTGGCGGTAGCACCTCACAGCAGGTCCCCTCTCTTCTTTGTCCCAGCGCTGACTGACTCTCTGGTGACACTTCTCCCTATTTATACCCTCCTCCCAGGCAGTGCCAGGACCTTCTAGAATGTTGGCACATCTAGCCTAAACTGGTTCTAGGGGAGGGGGTGAGCACCCTGGGTGCCAGGCTTTCCCTCCAAAAGCTAGGGGTAGTTGGGTAATATTAACTAGACCGCCAACCTAACGCAGTCAGGTGGCACTACCCAGGGCCATGGCATCCATTTTAAAATCACAGTACATTTTAGTCAGGTACATTTCCAAAATGGGGGATATTTTCTGTACACCATTTAACAACATTAAATTTTCAACAAGGGGTCTCACACCACTCATGGCCTATACAGGTTTAATCCCATGGGGGAGACAATTTAGATAAGGGGGTCAAAAGCGAAACATTTTGGGGGGAAAAGGCCAAGTCCAACACGACTCCCCCCCAGCCAAAAGCCAGGGTAGACTGATCAATGCCTTGATGGGCTTCCCTGCTTGGGGCGGAAAAAGGTGGACGCAGGCCTGCAACTACAGGAGCACCTGCAGTCTCTCCTCCACTCTGGAACCCAATGGTTCTCTCTCGCAACCCTCCCTTCACCAACAAAACCACCCCACTGGTGTTCCCTGGTGGGATGTTTCTCCTTCCTAGAGTGGGAGGCTCTAGCCTCAGGCTTGTAATTCTCCTGGACCACTCTCTTCTCTCCAAATTGCCACTGGTCCACCCATCTGGGGTCTACACCCTCAGACTGACCAGCCCTTAGGGGCGAGGCTCTCCTCCCCCTACTTCTCCTCCAAGGGTTCCTCCATCTCCTACGCCTGGGGACACCCTCACACAACTCTCTCCCCAACCTGGAGTCGAAACCCACAGGCTGAACTGGTGACAGGGGCGAGTCCTCCCTCTCCCTGCACCCCCTCCCAGAGTCCCGCACCCTCCTAACTGGAGTAGTACCCCTGGGAGTCACTTCCGGGGGGACTCTGGTTACAGAGGTCCCTCCCACCAGGGCAGGCAACCCCTGTCCCTGGCCACTCAACCCAGGATCTGCGCCCTGTGGCTGAGCCGGTGACAGAGAAGAGACCTTCCTCCCTCTGCACCCCCTCCCAGAGTTCCGCACCCTCCCACTGGGAGTAGTACCCCTGGGAGTCAAATTGGTAGGGACCTGAATTACAGGTACCCCACCCTCCAGGTCAGGCAACCCCTTAACCTGGAACCCCAGTCCAGGATCTAAACCCTGTGACTGGTCAGACCCCCGAACCACTGGAGCTCCAATTATTGATGCTCCGGGTCCTCCTGACATGAGGGGATCCCTTCCTCTGGATGACACATCGGGACAGCCTAGACTCCCAACCTGGGGTTCTCTTAAAGAACACTCCAGGCCCGGTGACCACAGCTGGGGCATCTCGGGACACCTCCCCGTCTCACTCCCTTCAGGATCACTCCCCTCAGCCTTCCCAGACGCTCTGGCACTTACCCAGAGGTCTGCCTCCCGTGCAAGTTCTCTGGGGTCTGAGAACCCGCACTGCAATAGATGGTGACGCAGTCCTGGGAAACAACTCCTCAGCATGTGCTCCCGGATAACGGCATGGCACAGCCCTTCCCAATCCTCCACTGCTCTCCTCACCACCCAATCCTCCAGTACAGTCCAACACTCCTCCTCGAACTCTCCCCAGGACTGATGGAACAGCTTTCCCCTGCCCCTAAACACTAACCCGTCCTCCTCTTCCGGGGAATCAGGCACAGTCTCTTGGGTTTCGGGAGTGGGACTCCTTGCACTGGACCTACACTCGCTGCCACCACTGGATCCCACCCTTTTCGGTGAACCCAGACTCCTGAAACCACTCTCAGGGGACAACCTACCCACCTGAGCTGATCTCTCTCTGGCGAAGGCCCTCTCCGCCTCCGCCATCCTCTCCAGCGCTAGGACTTTTTCAGTCTCTAGTCGCTGCTCTTCTACCCTCAGCTGCGCTAAGCCCTCGGCATGCCTGAGCTTTGCCAGCGCCAGCTGATGCTCCCTTACTTCTCTCCTATCTACCCACTCTTCTGGGGACAGGGAAAGGGATGGGGCAGTGCCCCCGGGACTGGACCCAGTGCGAGACTCCCTATCTTCGGTGTCCTCCACAGCTACTGGCGTCTCTGCCCTGCTAAACTCTTCCTCCTCCTCATCGGAGCAATTACCTCCCAGGGTTCTGGATGGGGAGCCCTCTCTCTGGTCTCTAACCCACTGACCCTTCAAAACTTCGGGGGGTAGTCAGACAAGTCCCCATCAATCTCTAAGGGCTCTCCCCTCTTGAGGGCCTCATAGAGAAACAAATTCCTCCTAATGTTCCCTACTGGGGGTATCCCTCTCTCCAGGAGGAAGTCTATCACCTCCTGTTCGGTGTACTCCATCAGTTCCACTTCCTGGTAAATCAACCCCATCGTGGCGAGATACACCCGGGACACACCCACAGTGGAACAAGGGGACAGTTCAGAACACTCTTCAGGAGGAAGCAATTTAGCAAACAACAATAATCCCCACAACAAGGCTCGGATTACATCCAAAGCTCTATTTGCAGTGTAACCCGTGGCCGCTGTGGTACTGCGCAAACACAAGTCCTATCCCACCGCTCTGCCACCAAATGTTGGAACTGGGGGTTGCCCAAGTCTCAAAGGGGGTAGCATGGCATCAAGCGGGCAGGCCAAACTTCGAGGACATGTGAAGCATTCACGCAGTACACACAGACGACCTACCAATCACACCACAAAAGAGTCACGACACCACCTTTGGTTGGAGAAAGATTAAATTTAGTTATGTCTCCATCCTGCAAGGTAAAAAGAAATAGAATAGTGGTAGTCACAACAAGGCGCCAACCTGCACCAGAGCCAAGTACTTCATAGGGGGATTATTTACATGGGACAAAAAGGGATTGAGTCCATAGTCCATAGCTGTAAGGAAAAAGGATGGTTAATAAAACACTAGACCTGGGGCCAATCTGGCGGGGCCAACTCAGGATCTCATCCTTAGGGGGTTGGCTGAAATTGTAAGTTGCAACATTAGCGTAAGTACACCTCATGCGTGACAATGCCAACCCAACCCCTGTAAGGGAAAAGCATCATATAATACCAGACAGGAACATGACTCCTCAGCCCCCTCCGCAACCTGCAACACAAACATTAAGCAGTGCATTGGCATCAATAACATTTGAACCAGGCCGGCATCACATTTTCCGTGAGTAGGAATAAACGGTTCATTGCATGAGGACATATCATTTCTTTCCTTGTAAAGCATCTCATTAGATGCAACACTTTCCCAATTGAAACACCCCTCAGTAGCCGTAGCATCAAGTTGGCATTTCTCTTCCCTGGGTCAGGAGTAAAACATTTCAGCATTACATTTCCTTAGAGCAGGGTCAAGGAAGCAAGTCAACAATGCAACACTTCCCAATAAAGGATTAGCCCTCCATTACCTTCTAATAGGTGGTTTAGTATAACAGAGACTAGCGTAGAACATTTTATCATCTACTGATGGCCAATTAACCTACATTTCACTATGGGGGAAGTAACCATCTCATTAGGCACAGGGAATAAGGCACCCGGTGACATGTGCTACTCCCTAGGCCTATCACCCTTGGTCGATGAATGTACAACTGTTCCTGGGGGGTCACGAGGACATCTTGTATTTCCCCCTTTCGCCTTCCTGGTAAGCAGGGGTCTCTATAGGCAGTTCAAAAAGGCCTAATGGGAGTCCTGGGTTTGACTAGTCCCCCAGCAGTCACTAGCGGCTTTTACCCGGCCTCTAGGCACTTAGGCCCTTACAAGTTGACAGGGAGGGGGGCGGACACCGACCCTGTGTCCCGTTGCCCTCTCTACCCTCCCCACGGTGTGCTTGAGGCCTCACTCACCAGCTACTCCAGGTTTCTGGCTCCATCCACGCTGCTGGCCTTCTCCCAGGGCTCCCGAGATAAGGGGGGGGGCAGGCACCGACAATGTGTCTCGAGGCCCCCCCTCTGTGCCCTTACAACCAGCCACGGGACTTGCGGCAACACTAGGGACTCTTCTCACTGGCTGGAAGCCCCGCAGGAATTCAGACTTCCTCCGGCCAGCTCCTGTGCGTGATGGCAGGGCTCCTCCACCACACGGAGCCCTGCAGGTAACTCGCTACTCTCGTGGTGCCCTGCCCGGTGGGGCGTTCTTCCGTGGAGGGGGGCCGACACCGACAGAGTGCCTCAATGCTCCCTCCTCTCCCCCTCTCACACAGAGTCCTACAGGCGGGGCAGACTACTGGGCGGCTCTCCGTCCTCACCCGGGCACAGACCGGCGGGGTGGCCTCCCGCTCCGGTCGCTCTTGCTCCGGCGCTTCACCCGGGTCCCCCTCCTACCTCACGGGGACCCGGGGCTTCGATTCCGCTTCTCCCGGCCTTCCTGGCCGTCAGCCAATCCCTGCGCGGCCTTTACAGGTCACGGCCGCGCAGGCCAATCAGTGCGCGGCGGGGGCGGCCGATGACGCGGCCGGGCCCCCGTCATGTGACGGGAGAACCTGACGGCCTCAGGGCCTAGCGCAGCCCTTCCTGCACTTCGGCGGCCCTCTCCTGGTACCGGGGGCCGCCGCGACGATTTCCACAGCGGTGGGGGCCCCTCCACAGTCGCGCCGGGCTGCGGCGGTGATTTCCAGCGGCGATAAGGGGTAGGCTCCCTTGTAATTAATTCATAATACGGCAGACAGCGCGCTGACACGAGGGTAGGCTCCTCATCGCTGTTTCTCCTCACAGTGCCCTCAGGCCACACGGCGCGATTCTCCTCAGCAGATGGCGCTATTTACAGCGCCCTGCTCCTCCCTCTGCACGCAGCTCAGGGCCAACAGTACTTCGGGGGCCACACCAATCACAGGGCACAATCCCTTGGGGGCACAATCCTCCCCAGGCAGCAACAGTCTTTAGACATCCAGCGCTTAGGGGGCGATACTACAGTTTATGCCAGTCAGCTGTCCACAGCCCTTCACCATAGGCACCTCACAGCCCAGCGCTTCCAAAGGGCCTCACACCACCTCAGCCAGCACAAATTCCTTTGGGGGCACAATCTTCCCCAGGGTGCTTCAGAGGGGCAGACAGTCCCACAGCAATTCCTCAGGGCACACTCCTCACCTCCTGGGCGCTTCTTCACACAGCGCTGGCGTGGTACCCGGTCAAATAGCGTCAGTGACCTGGATAGGGGCCCTCCCTTGTCAGGGGCCCTTGGGGACAGCAGAGAGGGGGGGTTTATAGGGGTGCAGGGCCCAGCTCACAGGCCCCTGTGGCGGTAGCACCTCACAGCAGGTCCCCTCTCTTCTTTGTCCCAGCGCTGACTGACTCTCTGGTGACACTTCTCCCTATTTATACCCTCCTCCCAGGCAGTGCCAGGACCTTCTAGAATGTTGGCACATCTAGCCTAAACTGGTTCTAGGGGAGGGGGTGAGCACCCTGGGTGCCAGGCTTTCCCTCCAAAAGCTAGGGGTAGTTGGGTAATATTAACTAGACCGCCAACCTAACGCAGTCAGGTGGCACTACCCAGGGCCATGGCATCCATTTTAAAATCACAGTACATTTTAGTCAGGTACATTTCCAAAATGGGGGATATTTTCTGTACACCATTTAACAACATTACATTTTCAACAAGGGGTCTCACACCACTCATGGCCTATACAGGTTTAATCCCATGGGGGAGACAATTTAGATAAGGGGGTCAAAAGCGAAAAATTTTGGGGGGAAAAGGCCAAGTCCAACAAAAAGCTGCAGAGTTGCACACTGTGCATAGATCGCCACCTAGTGTTGGGCCCGGATGTTTGCAGTTTATTGTTGTCTGAAAAGTTCTTTGGAGTCACGAGATAGGTGACTCCTCCTTTGGACCTCATTGCGCATTGGCATCGGGTCCATCCTCAGATTGTTTTTTCCCGCCTTTGGGCTCAGATGTGTTTCCTGCGCTCCAGTTTGGAACCAAATTTCCTTCGGCGCGCAATCCTCACCCAGTTCGACGGTATTGTTTCGATCGCGCTCCACATCGACGCGCTTCTTCACCACTTCGAAGTCTTCAATTCCGGTCGTCGACGAAGGCCTTCGGGCCTACCTAGACCTTACTCTCTGGCTCATGGAAAGGACTCCATTCAAGAAGTGTCCTCGATGTGGGTCGAAGTTTCCCCACACCGATCTACAAGAGGTGTGCAACCTTTGCATCTCACCGGAGCACGAGGCCAAAGACTGTTCCGCTTGTGCCTCTTTCCGCTCCAAGAAGACGATTCGGGACCGACAAGCTCGAAGAACAATGACTCGCTCTTCAGCTTCGATCCCCGACGACATCTTTGAAGAGGGCGTCGCCGTGCCAGAACACCAGCATGCCGAAGAAAGGACCAGCTCCAATGATGCCGAAGACTCAGACGTCGAGGACATCACTCTAGTCAACCCCAACCCTTCCTTGACACCCTCCAAAAAGGCTTTGTCACACCCTCACCTTCGACCCCGGGTGCACACCGAGAGACTGCTTCCCACGCCCCGCCTTTGAGCCCGGCAAAGAAGCCTACTAAGCCTTCAGGCGGCTTGGGCTCGAGTCAGCCTATTACCGGTGCCGATCCCATACCGACACCGAAAAAGAAGCCCTCTTCCACAACGACGCCGACCACTGCTCCGACACCTAAGCACACGGCGCCCAGTGATAAGATAGGCAGTGCTGACTTTTTGTCCCTCGTTGCGAGCCGTCATGTCTGTCTTCTCCCCACTGATTGATAATTGGTTCAGCCCGGACCGTTTATTAGAGGTGGATCATCTAGCTCCGCTGGAAGGTACCCCTAATAAGGACATGTTCATAAACTATGGATTAGTCACCATAGCCTATAATAAATTGTGGCACAGGTATACCAAAGAAAGTCAAGACAAACAGTGGCCACTGGTAGGATCCTTCGACCTTGATAAAATAGAAACGTTAGAAATAGCCCTTCGTAATAATAAGACAACGCCTATTATGCTCGACAGTCTCGGTATGTGGCGAAAAGAGGCAATGCAACGACAGAAAAAAGACGAGGACAGAGCAGGTAGAGGAACATATCAACAGGACAACCCCTGGACACCACGACCCGAAGGTTATCCCCCGACACTACGCACAGGACGGCCAGACTTAGGGCCAGACCAATGTGCTTTTTGTAGATATGTCGGACACTGGAAAGCCCAATGCCCGACTCTACTGAGCGTGAGTAGGGGCAGAGGGCCGACAGGAGTAACAGGCCGACAGAAAGGGAACAGGCGCGAGACAAAGAAGAATCAGACTCACATGGACAGACCAGATAGAACCACCACGTTCGATTATGCCCGATGGCACAGATTTCGCCAGAACAATTTCAGCGACATGTTCGAGTTTTCCTAGGTCGGACAATGTAAAGACGGGAACCCAGCCTAGCCCTAAATTAACAGATGGAAAAAGATAATTATGGCCAATAACTGTTTTTATGCTTGTCTTTGGATCTTGTATGTCATACTTTTACTGTCTCCCCGTCTGAGTTTGTGTGTACGTAATGTATGAATCTGCGTCATCCCTCTACACGTGCTTTCGTGTTACATAAACTCTGTTAACAGAAATTTAGCTTGAAACAACCTGGAAAGAAAGGAATGGGAAACGAAATCAGTAAGCCACTGATGAACACGAACTTTTATTTTTAACATAACAAGCAAGAAACAATAACGCTAGAAACAAGAACGGTAAACTGTAGAAAATGAAAGTCAACAGAACATTCGCCCCCCCCCCATTCTGGAACCTTCCAAAGTAGGGCAGGGTTACGGCTACGCCCAACCGGCGGCAACCCATATAAGGCGGGCCCTGCTGCCAACACTTGGTCAGGAAATCTTAACGTATGGGGGAGCCGGAGGAGAGGCAGGGGCCAGCGGAGTCCGGCAACAGCGGCCCTGGGTAGCTGCAGGTAGTCCCGCCACCTGCCTCCCCGGCCCAGCCGCAACGGCCCTGGATAGTTGCAGGCAGTCCTGCCACATGTCCTCCCGGTCCGGCCACCAATGGCCAGAGACCGGGGCCAACTGAGTCCGGCTGCAGCCGATAACCTAAGGAAGCCCGGTCCAGAGAGGAACGAGACACCTCTTTCTTTTCCCCTCCGTGACTGCCGCAGCAGCTCTGGGCGGCGGGATGTCCTGCACGTACCTCCACAACAATTTATCCAAATTGGGCTGGGAGGGAGAGGCGACGCGGACGAGCCTCTCCCACCTCCATGGATAGGAGGTCTCCCAGCCCCCGGCCCAGCGCCGAACTCCCCCAGCCAGACGGTGGTGCCCCAGGACTTGCGCAGCACCGAACGTGCAATGGTGCCCATATTTTCGGAGCACTGAATATGCAATGGCTGCACCGATACTTGTGCAGCACCGAATGTGCGCCGCAGGTGGCCATACTCCCACAGCACTGAGCACGAGACTTGGGGAGCACCGGATGTGGAGAGACCTTCGTGCAGGCCGATGAAAAAGAGCAGCATGGAGTGCACCGGGAGAAGGAGACGGCGCGAACGAGTCTCCCTCGCCCCCCCAGGTGGGGGCATCACAGCCGCACCCCAGCCGAACGTCCCGCTTCCACAACACAGAGTTCCATCCCCTATTTGTCCTCAGAAAGGTCTCTTCCACTCTTGCAGACTCGACGAGAGGGGACCGCTGCAGGGCCTCAAAATGGCGTCTGGGTCCGCTGGAAGGCGGGCCTCGGCCGCTAGAGTAACTTTGACCAGCAATGTAACTCGGGCGCTTGCCCACCGGGGCACGAGCCCCCCACCTCCGACAACATCTCCGCAGCCTTGAAGAGTCTACAAAGGTCCCCGGCGGAGCCCTCGGCTCCTGCAGGCTTCCGGTAAGGGACAACTGCCTTGATCGCCAGCGAAATAAACATGACATTGCCACCCCTTCGGTTAGCATGAATTCTTGAACTGCCGAAAAGGACTCTGGTCCAACTGCCGGTTGTAGGAAACATTTTCCCTGATGCTACTTCCGGACTAACCCGGCCCCGCCCAAAATGGCGCCGGTATCAATAGGAACGAACGAACACCTCGTGGTGTTTCTTTTTGCTAAATAAAAAAACTTGATGTTCTGAGACATGTATATGATCCTTTGTACACTTGACGAGAAAGAAGGAGAGCTCACTCGACGAACATGTAAAAGGATCCCGTAAAAAAAAAAAAATGTTGATTACAAATGTACGATGTATTATATTTTTATATAGCTGATGTATAACCTCGCTTATGACGCACACACACGGTATGCATATAGGAAATCTGATTTCAACTAGTCTGACTATGCTTCTAAATCAGGAAATAAATGCCCCCGATTCCCCCAGTCAATTGATAGACGTTTTAATTTCCTACAAATGAGTGAATAAACCTTTCTAATGTTTTTATTGCTGCAAAACAACCCCCCACTGTACGCACTTTAGCCATTTCCGTGTCCGGCCAAACACGACCGCACCCTCATAATCTACGTACTGAGATGATTTTGCAAAAATAAAGGTTTTCGAAACTATGAACGGGTATTACATGCTTTATTTGAAATATGGGATCGGCGGGAGAGTTCTTTTCTGTGCACCCTACTCTGCTCTCTCTTTAAGGTTATTAGAAGATGGTTGCCCAGCCCCGGAGGAAGGATCGGATCTACGACTCGATACTCTGCCTTCAAGGTACGCGACTGACTCATGAACTCTCGCGTGGAGAAAGACCTCGACTTCTGAGGATGGGTAAAACGAAACGGTATAAATGATGGAATGTAAAAGTAGGGTAAAATAAAACGATGTAAATGTTACAAGGTACGACGCTCAAAGGTATTAGGGAACAGAGCGGACCAAAGAACTGAAGAACCTCAGAACGTCACAGCGTTGAAAGAGATTTAAGGACCCCGATAGTTAAATACACCTGCCAACTAGAAACTTCGCGCTAAGTACTTCTGATTCTCTAACGTTTTCCTACTCACAGCCCATAAGGACACACTGCCCCCACCCCCCGCCTGGCTCCAGAAACCACAACCTCAGGGATTCTATCCCGAGGAGATAAGACGGGTATGAGGTAAGTAAAGGACCCTTGAATCCATGTATTTGATATGCACGAATGTTGTCCCCCTCCCTTCCCCTCTTTTCCCCCCCTCTGCAGGTTACATCAGAGATCACAGCCGAGGTGTGGCGAAGATCTGAAGCCTTGCCATGTCTGATACACGAAGCAGACTAGCGCCGCAAGGTGGCACCTAAGCACACCCACGAACTACTAATGTAACAGACAAACCAACAAATAGTATGACTCGATGAAAAATGATCACCCTTAATCCATGATGCGTGAATGGACACATGTCGCGTGTGAATGAAACTATGAGAGAACGTTTGTGTGTGACTGAAGCGCTGACTCAACTGGTCAAAGGACCAAGAATGCAAGGAGGGCGACACGATGGTGCCCCCTTTTCCTTTTTCTCAACGCATGTCCCCCGTACCCGACCTAATGCTCGCCCGTCCTGAACTGCATGCTTACAAAATACTAACACAGACCTGCGATGTCTTGTATCGAGTAATGCGCTGAATAATCTATCTTAAATACATGGCCGCTCCCTATGTTGCACGTGTACTATCTAGCCTATTGTTACACATCTCTCTCTCTCTCTCTCTCTCTCTCTCTCTCTCCTCCACACTCTCACTCTTCCGAACGACTAGCACCTAAATTGGCAAACCGCCGCCCCTAGCACACCACCCAATTGGCTTCAAATACCGCCAGTATTTGCTCAAAACTTGTCTTTAATGCAATCACCCTAACGCTGTGTCACCACCTCTCCTTTCCGAAAAAATATTTCGATGAAACCGAGATTTGGCCATAAAGGAAAGGACAGGTAAGACGACTGAGGTTCCCTAATCTGACCCGTAATAAGGGAACTACATGTCAGCGGCCCCTATGATGAAATAAAATGTCTCAGATGACGCGACCTTCCCCGTTCCGAATTGTCACAATCCCCAAACCATAAAGGTAATCGAAACCTTCCCATCTTCCCAGGACGCACCCAGTATTGTGTTCAGTTGCCCCAGATAAGAGTTTTTAACTATCCTCCACCCCCGATTGTAAAAGATGAGCCGACTTGCAACTAACGCAGGCCAGCTGTGGTTCCTAGAAGTGATTTTTGATAGGCAAATTTCAGAGTTTGGAATTCGAGAAATGCCACTGAACGCTCACCAACTGAACTGTGGCCTTCTGCCGATAGTACCCTTATAACCCAAAAAGTAAGGTGATGTCCCCCCCCCCATCGCAGTTTTCCATGTCCCTAGCTATTTTCCCATGAGACCCCTGTCTGTTCTAATTTAGTAATCAGGCCGTGAGAGACTGCATAGGAACCAGAATGATGGTTTACAAAGTTAAAGATTAGACCGAAACGAAGAAAATCATTGCAATGAATCTTGTGGAAAGCGAAAATGTTTAGTTAAAAGGCAGGATGCATTGATAAAATGAAAAATGTTTAGCCTATGTTCGTCCCTCAGCGAGATACCTATTAGTACCATGTTGATAGCTCACAACACCCTTTTTAAATATAAACCCCTAGAGAACGGTATAGCTTTGTCAGGCTTGTATTACGAAGGTGGGTCTCCATCAGATGAACTGTCGAAACTGTAATAAATAGTTGTAAAGGAAAGTCATAGTAAATCCAATAGGCCCATCACCGGCCATTTATATGTTACTTGTGAACCTTAAACTAACGGACGTCTTCATTTCGTGCCTGGAGCTGGAAGAGAAATAGACTTATGTGTTTACCTTCCTCTACCAATTCTCTAAAGACTGTCTTTTCGAACTCATTTAAGGGTACGACTGTCGGAGGAAAGAAGAACCGGATGTGGGAGCACGTGGCCTGACTACAGATCTTGGAACACCTGCGACGTTGGCCGAGGCGAGACCGCGACAGAAAGGAGCTGCAGGACGAGGCACTATTTCCGACAAAGTGAGAGGAAAGGGCTAACCTGATGCCCCTGCCTAATGTTCAAATGTGTGCCGAAAGGTCCCCGCTCCCTAAACTCGGTCATGAGCCCGCCAACCTGAAATTTTCCGTTCCCCTAGTCTGTCCTCGGTCTGGCCTTCGCTCCATCCCCCTTTTTCTCCGACCGACCCTATGGACTATTTGTACACTCTTCTTCCATCTGAACTTTCTTGACTATCGACTCCGAAAGACACAGGGCGAAAAAGACCTTTTTGACCAGAAGCGCGAGGAAAAGGTCATGCCCTGCAACACGGGACCTAGAATAGAGCTGGACCCTTAGCTCCACCGCCGGTGCTCCACAGAGCCAACAAAGGACGACAAACAGTACTGAGAACTCATTAACTTCGAACATTGACACCCTCAATCATCGTTTCTGCTACGTCTTGTTTCTTTCCCAGCCACCATTGTATTGATTATGCTCTAGCCAAATATATGTGGAGCCCGTATATAATAACCTGTATGCAATGTACTCACTGCTCGCTACAGAATCATTTTTGTATTGCATTTCTATGACTTTCCTGCAAACAAGTTTATCAAAGTTTATCAATAGGCCCGCCTCCTAAAACTAGAGATCTTAAATGTTTACGACTCCTTCATCTGGGTTCCTACTGCTTTCCTTATGCCCACCATAATAGACCCGAATAGAAAATGAACCAGCAAGATGTCTTGAATATGTTAAAGGGAGGACTGTGGAAAATTAGTACGGTTTGGTAAACATTATCTGCGCCATCTTGCCTTTCCCCCTGATGCCACACTTTTTGTCGTGCGCGCCCCGCCATTTTAGGTGCCTTGAACAGAACAGCCCTTTTTGCATGCCACTGGCCCCCGACATAGCCCTCCGCCCTCACCAAGCCTGCACGCTGACCAACCCCCCCTGCTCGTACCCGCCTTGAGTCATAAACCCCTCTTCAGCGCAGCCCTGCCTCAGAACCCCATCCTGTTCCCAGCACAACACCTCCCTTCATTCCTTTCATGATCCCCGGCCCTTTGATGCAAACCCCCTTTTCCCCGTGTGCCCGTTTGTCTTCCTCGTTCCCAGGCCGACACCCAGCTCTGCCGATACTATTCCTTGCCCCTCCCCGTACAGCAGAAAGCTTCCCTCATCAAAAGACCCCCGAGTTGATCAAAGCCCCCACCCCATGAGATCCGATCGAACCCCACATTCCATGAATCGACGGAATATCCAGCTGTGCGATAATCATCACCTGTTGTGACCGGGGTGGGGACTTCTACTGTAAATGTGTGTGGGAACGGGCCCGAAGGGGAGATCCCGGGAATGTCTTTCCGTACATCAAAGCATTGCCATGAATATGTAAACTGTAATAAAAGCCATGAAACCTGTATATAAGGGGCCAGGCCTCAGAGGGGAGGTTAGAGCACCTCATGACGATACCTGCTGTCTGTTTTGTTGTGTTCTCCTCCGGAGAGAATAAACCTTGTTTCCTGCTTTCCAGTCTCCAGCGCCTGCCTCTTCATTGATTAATAATTCGTGGGTTACAGAGGCAATACCGCCGGGCAAATATCGATTGTCCCCGACCCTAGGTTTTACATTGTCTGTTCCAGTATTATCTTAATTAGATACAGATTACATGGACATCCTTCCTTTTCTTGCAAAGCTCCATCATTTCCCTAATGGCGAAAAACAATCTGTGGATGGAGCCGATGCCTATGCGCAATGTGGTCCAAAGGAGGAGTCACCTATCTCGTGACTTCAAAGAACTTTTCAGGACAACAATAAACTGCAAACATCCGGGCCCAACACTAGGTGGCGATCTATGCACAGTGTGTAACTCTGCAGCTCTACATGCCAAGAACAGATGCATACTGGTAAGTAGTATTTTCCTTTTGTATTGTGATAATTTGTATTTCTACACTTTACCTTATTATTCCCTGAAACAATGGCATCATGCATGAATGTATTCAAGCCTTCTTACAAGACTGAAGGGAGGGGCCCATGACTGAAACATTATAGCTCACACACTGAAAAGGTGAGATGGTGGTTGATTGATGGTATCCCCTGGTAGATCAGTTTCTTAGCTGCAGATTGAGATCCTGCTGATTCTTCCTTCTGCTATGTGCAACGCATGCCTGTCTCTTAATCATCATGACCCAATAGTGACACATTTCAATATTCTGATATAACATAACTATTGCTATCTAGCAGTTGGATTCCTTTAGCAGACAACTCTTCCTGTGGTGAGCTATGTTATTGTGGAGGAGATATATATATATATTAGAAGATGAATGAGATCCAATATTTGGAATAATTTACATATCTATATTGCAAACCCTCTCACAATACTATTTAATGTTTTGGTCATTAAACAGATTTGTAATAGTTTTTACATTTATAGAATGTACATTTAATGTGTTCTTCCCAAGTGCTTGCTGACATTTTGCTCTCTGAACAGGTTGCTTCTCATATAGGCAGTGAACATCATGAAGTAGTTTTTGATTTTGACGAAGGAGTTCAAGCAATAGAAGATGTCATATTTAGCCTGGAAACCTATGACATCACTACGGTGCGTGCCTCCGTTGGTAAGAGGCTTTTCATGTTCATACTCAGTGACAAGAACAGTGATGAAAGAGACTATTCTATCTTGCAAACCGTCGTCACATAATGTTGTGCTTTTATTAAACAATAAACCATTGTAGAAATAGTTTTAGGTTTATTTTACAAGTGCCCAGCTCATTAAAACCTTTGCACTAAGTGCATTCATAAAAACTTTTCAAAGGAGTAACTTTAAAAAAAAAAAGGAAAATATAATTGAGCAAGATATCTGTGTACAAATGCAAAGAAGAGCAGTTGAGCATGTAGTCACTTAAAGTGTCTAATGCACTAAGTTTATCCTTATGAAGTTGAAGCTGCATCTGCCTGAATTGTGTCTAGGTTATATACTGAAAAGACAATGCTATGCAGATTTTGTACAGATCAGACTGGGTCTGTACAGGGTCGCAGCCAGAGAGTTTATTGTAGTGTGGTACCCTAATTATGACTTTGTAATGTTTTTTAGGCATGTACCTCGTCTCCAAATACATCCGGAAGAACACTGACAGTGTGGTTATTTTCTCCGGAGAAGGAGCAGATGAACTCACACAAGGTTACATTTATTTTCATAAGGTAAATAAATACATTACCCTATAACCACTGGTGAACTGTTATCCAGTTCTTCGAAACTGTGTTTAAAATATGGATGTCAGTAGCTTAGCAAAACTCTGTAAACAAAAGACAGTTGAGTCTTGAAATTGTTATATGATGGGAGTTTCCAAGCTGTCTCGTTAAGTTATTGGTGTCATGAAAATATGGAGCATGATGACAATGTATTGCATTTTTTGTATATATAAAATTAGGCCTGGGCTGTGAACTATGCACTCCGTGGAGCTCACGGAGTGCAAAAACTCTGCTGCGCATAGCGCAGCAGAGTTTTTTTCCCCACTCACACCCGCCAACAGTAAGTTGGCGAGTGTGAGCTGCCACTTGGGTAGAATTTATACACGACCGGCAGGAAGATCAGTGCAAACTGTAGTTTGTGCCGCACTCCACTTCTTGCAGAACTCTGCTGAGCTTTTTTGTCACTTTGCGGAGTTCGGCGAAGTTCCTGAATTCCGCGCTGACCTATAATAAAATCAGCATTTAATATCGAAACAACAATTGAACATTTTGAGTTTAAGACTTCAGTATGTTCAATATGTTGTACAGCCCATACATTGCAGGCAATAAATGACTTAAGTGGCTGCATATTATTGATAAAATCGTAGGATGGCTATAACCGTCATAAGGACTAGGCTAGAGGCCACTTTAGCTTTTTCTCCAGAAGTATGTAATGAATAAATACAAAACAATACAAATTATACATAGAGAATGCCTTTCAATTACCCCCTTCAGCCATTGCTTCTTTAAGTTGTCTTTGACATTTTAGATCTACTCTCAGGGCAGCATACATAGAGAGGTGCAATGGGTTACCCTCCCTTCATCATTTACCTTGGTGTAATGGGATACCTTCTTTCATTCTTTGCCTTGTTGGAAGTGTCATTCATATTTTTGACCAGTCAACAGGTGAGACATTCAGTGGGTAGAGCTTCAGTCATCTCTTGTGATGGTATTTTGCCTCCTAGCATCTAAATCTGTGTCAGTAAGTCAAAGCACTGAGAAACTGTTGCTCGGGTTTGAATTTCCTAAAAAAATGTTGCCTTAGTGTACTTTTGATGTCTTTTCTGTTACCTGTTTTTGATTGTTAACTTAGAAACATTACGTTCGAGGCATGTGGGCTGCTGAATTCATATCTTAGCATAGATCGCCGCCTAGTGTTGGGTCCGGATGTTTGCACCTTGTTGTCTTGGAAGAGTCTTCGAAGTATCACAAGATAGGTGTTTCCTCCCCTGGACTACAGTGCGCATGGCATCTTCTCCATCCTCAGATTGTTTTTTTCTGCCATTGGGTTCGGATGCACTTCGACAACTCCAACTTCGGGACCGAAGTTTTCCAACTTTCCACCGCTAAAACTTTATACTTTCGACGGTTTTGTTTCCGCTCGGTATCCCTCGACTCAACAAAACTTCCTTTTCTCTCCGGTTGCCGATGCAGGCCGTTGGGCCTTTTCGACGCCACGTGGACCTTCTGCTGATGGGAAGGATCCTGTTTAAAAAATGCCCAGAGTGTGGAGCCAAATTTCCACACAGTGACAAGCATAGGGTATGCAACAGGTGCCTATCTGCAGAGCACAACGAAGAAAACTGTCTAGCTTGTGCTTTGTTCCGGTCCAAAAAGACTATCCGGAACCGAAGAGCTGCTTGACTAGAAATGCAGCGGCAGCACCAGAACCAGAAAACATTTTCAACAAAGAACATGAACTCCCAGAGGCAGAGGGCTCGGAAGATCTCGAAATAGTCACCGTAGGGGACCAGTCAGACTCCGATGACCAGATCACACCGGGGCAAACCGTGAGTACCAAAGCCCCTACCGCGCCTCCACCTCCACACAAGGCTCCGGTCAAAGCATCGCACAAAAGCCTTAGCCGCGACCAAAACACCGCTTCAGAAGCCCCGCCTTCCGGCTCGGCTCCAAAGACCACACCCAAGCCTTCCGGTACCCCGGGACCGAGCAAAGCCACTCCACCCCAAAAGGTCATCGACCACAGTAAAGTCGTCGATCCGAAAAAGGCCGTCGAGCCAAAAAAGGCCTACGAGCCGAATAAAGCCGTTGACCCGAAAAAGGTCGTCGAACCGAAGAAGGCCGTCAAACCGAAGAAGGTCGCCAAACCGAAAAAGGCTGTCGAACCGAAAAAGGTCACCGAGCCGAAGAAGGCCATCGAGCCGAAGAATGTCGCAGAGCCGAAAAAAGCTGTCGAGCAAAAGAAAGCTGTCGAGCCGAAAAAGGTGGTCGAGCCGAAACAGGTCGGCGAACCGAAAAAAGGTGTCGAGCCGAAGAAGCCCGTCGACCCTAAGAAGGCTTCACATGATAAAAACGTCCAGCGTAAAGAGACACTGAACCCGAAAAAAAGCTGTATAGCCGAAAAAAGCAAAATCTTCGGCGCCACGGACAGAGGAGGAAGAACTCTTTCACCCAGATCCACAACAAAGACTGTATATAGACCCTGAAACAGGACATATAGTCTACAATAAAAACAAAAGAAGACTGGACACTGAAGCCCCTTCTCCTGTTCCTCCTAAGAAAAAGGACTTTGGCACCTCCCCTTCAAGACCTTACACACCTCCTCCTTTTACTCCCAACATGCCTTATGTTCCATATTCTCCTTCACTCGTAGATTATGATCAGGAAGAAGACATGGGGGAAGATCCTCAGGATGATTTTATACCACTGACAATCCAGGGCACCCAGATGACACATGGAGTGACCATAATGACCCCGATGACACAGATTACACACAGCCCATACCCGATCCCACTACATACCCCACAAAGCTGTCTCCTCCCTTGTTTTTTCTTTTCCCTCTTTCTTCTTTACTCTTGCTCTCTCTTTCTCATCTATAACACTGCTTCTGTCTGTGACCCTTGTCTTCAGCCTGTACATGTCCCTGCTATTTTGAACTCTGCGTTTTCCTGTTGTCTTTCCTAAAGAGGAAGATGACATGTGTTTTACTTTCTTACCTACACCAAGTGCAAAAACAAAATGAACACCAAATGAAAATGCTTTTTTTGCATATATTAATCAGTGCAGTATAACTGGGTTTATTGGAGAACAGGTAGCTGCTCGAGCACAGCAGGTCATGTCACTGCTAGTGCTGCCTGTAATTAGTAGGTCAGGAGATGGGGACGGCATCAGCATCCACTGCTCAGCTTGCTGTGACCCTGCCTGCTAAAGAACAGGCATTGTCCCCAGCCGTAATGCTGCCAATTCCAGTGAGTATGGCTGTGCCACCTAGTGGACCTGCGCACGCTCAGCAATTAGCATGCTGGGGGGCAGCGCACAGATTCTGCAGGTGACTTCATGGCGCACAAAAGTACGTTGAGCACGTTGAGGAAGCAGCAATGCAGGGTTGCATGGTATGCTACTCTGGCTACGCAGCAAGTGGAAAGTCTACACTTACTTTCGTTCATTCTTCCTCAAGAGGCCGCACTCCCAAGTTCCAAATGCACTCTTGCAGCTTCCTTGCCTCAACTTCGCCATGAGACAGCCCCCAGCTAAAATTATCCAATGGAAGACTTAGGCTCAGGCAGTGGCAGGGTGCAGCAGGTTCGGGGCATAGAATGCAAGCCGTAGTTTGTCGATGACTTCTTGGATTTGTGATAGGCTTGATGACATCATGGTGATACACAATCATGCCTTCCTGGATAGACGTACCTATGAACATTTACCAGCCAGTCACCAGTCACCATGCAAGGTATGTTATACTTTTTATTTGGAAATTGAACAATTGATATTGAGATCACCACCTACAGGGTCAGAAATTTTAGCCCCGGCCCTGTGAAAGAAGTGCCGGTGCTGAGCACCTGAAAGCACCTGCTCAAATTAAGCACTGGTTGCAACTACCACTAGACTCCCTAGTTGTGTCTAACGCTAGGAAAAGAGCAAACTCACAATCAACGGGTGATGCTCCCCCTCCTGACAAGGAGTCAAAAATTCTAGAAGCATCAGGGAAAAGAGTGGCCTCTCAGGCAGCAAATACCTGGAGGATTGCCAATACACAAGCTCTCATAGCACGCTATGACAGAGCACACTATGACGAACTGGAGGGATTACTCAACACCTACCAGAACCCTATAAGGCAAAAGCTAATGACCTAATACAGGAAGGGAAATTCATTACTAATGCATCCATAAAAGGTGCCCTTGATGTAGCTGATACAGCCGCTAGGTCTGTCAACACTAGTGTATTGCTACGCAGGCATGCCTGGCTTCGCATTTCAGGTTTTAAATATGAAGTGCAGTCTACCATACTCAATCAACCTATTAACCAGGATTTCTTATTTGGACCTGCGGTGGATCCCATCTTAGAAAAGATGAAAAAAGACACTGGCACCACTAAGTCCATGGATGCACTTCAATTTCAACAGTCTAGAAGCTCTTTTCGCCGCTCCTCCTTTCGAGGCTCAGGCAGAGGCAACACATCACAAACATCTTCATCATATAAAAGTACTACACAAGGCACCTTTAATAAAGGCTCCAATAGAGGAGGTTATAGAGGAAACAATAACAAGGGCAGAGGACGTGGTAATAATAACACCCGAGCCTCCACCACCACCAAACAGTGACTTTCTCACACTCCCTCCAGACCACTTAACACCAGTCGGAGGAAGATTAACACAATTTTTACCAGTCTGGAATACCATTACTACAGACAGGTGGGTGAGACAAATTATCCAGTATGGTTACTGCCTGGATCTCAAATCTACTCCACCCAACATGTCACCCAAACCCTGTCCAATGTCCAGAGAACACATCACGCTGTTACAACAGGAGGTGAAAACCATGCTATAAAAAGGTGCCATAGAGCCAGTCCCATAACAACATCAAGGGACAGGGGTATACTCTCTATACTTCCTCATTCCCAAAGAAGACGGCTCCCTCAGACCAATATTGGACCTCAGACCTTTGAACCAATACATCCACTCAGATCATTTCCATAGGATCACTCTACAACAGGTACTCCCACTTCTCCAGCAAGGTGACTTCCTAGCAACATTAGACCTCAAGGATGCATACTTTCACATACCCATACATCCAGCTCACAGGAAATACCTCAGGTTCACAATTGAAGGTCAGCACTATCAATTCAAAGTCCTCCCCTTCGAGGTAACCACAGCACCAAGGGTGTTTAAAAAATGCCTAGCAGTAGTGGCAGCACACCTCAGAAGGCAACACATCCATGTGTTCCCCTACCTCGACGATTGGCTCATAAAAGCCAATTCGTACGTACAGTGTGCCAGCCATACCTCACAGACGATCCAGCTACTGCACAATCTAGGATTTTCAATAAATTGCCCAAAATCACATCAGGAACGTTCCCACATACAACAATATCTGGGAGCAACAATAGACACATCCGTAGCAAAGGCATATCCAAATCCAGCCAGGATAGCCAACATACAATCTTTCATTAAAAAATTTCAGCCACTACACTCCCTGCCAGCTCGAGTGTTCATGCAGCTTATAGGCATGATGGCCTCCTCCATATTCATCGTCCCTCATACTCTGCTTCAAAGGCGCCCCTTACAGGAATTCCTAGCACGCCAGTGGAACCAATCTCAAGGACAACTAAAAGACCTAGTGTTGGTAGACAGTCGCACTTACAGCTCTCTGCAGTGGTGGAACCCACAAAACCTTTCCAAGGGGCGACTGTTCCAAGAGCCGGTTCCACAGGTAGTATTAACAGCGGACGCATCACTGACAGGTTGGGGAACCCATCTCCTTCAATATACAGTCCAAGGTCTCTGGGCAGTCAAACAAAAGACTCTACATATAAACCACTTAGAGTTACTGGCAATATTCCTGGCAATGAGAGCTTTTCAGAAATACTTGTGCAACAAGACTGTGTTGATCCGGACGGACAACATGACAGCCATGTACTACATCCAGAAACAGGGGGGCACCCACTCTCCGCAACTATCTCACCTAGCACAGAGCATATGGAAGTGGGCGATTCCTCAAAACATTTATCTCCTGGCAGAACACCTTCAAGGGACAGACAACCAGATAGCAGACCTACTAAGCCGACACAGTCAGCAAATACACGAATGGGAGATTCATCCTCAAGTTCTCCAACCATTCTTCCAAAAGTGGGGACATCCAGACATAGATCTGTTTGCCACAAACGAAAACTCAAAATGCCCGTATTTCGCCGCCAGGTTCCCACATCCGTTGTCACAAGGCAATGCGATATGGATGAACTGGTCAGGCAGATTTGCGTACACTTTTCTACCAACCCCAATGATTCCATTAGTGGCACGCAAGCTAAGGCAACAGTCACTCACAATGATCCTGGTTGCTCCCACATGGGCAAGACAGCCATGGTACACATCGCTCCTAGAACTCTCAGTAGTTCCTCACCAAAGACTGTGCCTCTCACCACTACTGCTAACGCAGAACCATGGAGAAATCAGGCACCCAGATCCCAATCAGATGAACCTAGCGATCTGGCTCCTGAAATCATAGAATTCGGATATCTTAACTTGCCTCCAGATTGTATGAACATTATCAAAGAAGCAAGGCGTCCCACTACCAGAGCATGTTACCAAGCTAAATGGAAAAGATTTGTTATTTACTATAATAATAATCAAATCAATCCATTGGATGCCTCCATCCAAAATTTAATCTGTTACTTGCTACACCTGTAGAGATGTAACCTAGCATACTCATCCATAAGGCTACACCTCGCTGCTATAGGAGCATATCTTCAAAACAGACAACACGTGTCCCCATTCAGAATCCCACCTATCAAAGCTTTTATGGAAGGACTTAAACATAGTACTTACCAGACTCATGGGACCTCCCTTTGAACCACTTCATTCATGTGAACTACAATTCTTAACATGGAAGGTGGCATTTTTAATTGCTATTACCTCCCTCAGGCGAGTGAGTGAGCTACGGGCACTAACCATTCATGCAAATTCACCACAATAAAGTAGTGATGCGTACAAACCCGAAATTTATGCCAAAAGTTATATCCACTTTCCACATCAATCAGTCCATAGAATTGCCAGTTTTCTTTCAAAACCCGCAATCTGTAGCTGAAAGAGCCCTACACACACTAAACGTTAGAAGAGCTCTCTTATATTACGTTGACAGAACAAAATCATTCAGGAAGACAAAGCAACTATTTGTCGCTTTTTCACCACAACATAAGGGCAATCCCATTTCCAAAGCAGGAATAGCCAGATGGATAGTTAAATGCAGTCAAATATGCTATCAAAAAGCAAAGCGCTCTTTAGCAGTTCCCCCTGAAGCACACTCAATGCGTAAAATGGGAGCATCCATGGCTTTCCTAGGAAATATTCCCTTAGAAGACATATGTAGGGCAGCTACATGGTCTACCATACACACTTTCACAAAACACTACTGTGTTGATGTGCAAGCCAAACAACAAGCTGCTGTAGGGCAGGCTGTCCTTAAAACTCTATTTCAAACCACTGCAGCTGATACAGGCGACCACCGCTAGAGGAGAAACTGCTATACAGTCTATGCTAAGATATGAATTCAGCAGCCCACATGCCTCGAACGGAAAATACTACTTACCAGTATGCATCTGTTCTTGGCATGTAGGGCTGCTGACATTCATATCGCCCACCCTCCTCCCCGGTGCCTGTCACAACTGGATGGTTATCTTCTTTACATACATTTACATGGTCATCTCTTACTTTACTATACTCCATCTTTGCCACAATGGCGAAAAGCAATCTGAGGATGGAGAAGATGCCCATGCGCACTGTAATCCGGGGGAGGAGTCAACTATCTCGTGATACTTCGAAAACTCTTCCAAGACAACAAGGTGCAAATATCCGAACCCAAATCTATGCTAAGATATGAATGTCAGCAGCCCTACATGCCAAGAACAGATGCATGCTGGTAAGTAGCATTTTCCACATGCCCTGTAATTGACAGTTTTCGCAGTCCCTGTATTTTTACCCTAGGGAAGTGATCTCCACACTCCACTAGTCACAATCTAGTGAGACATCAGAAGATGACCCGTATTGGGATATGTTTTAGAAATTTGGGGGAGTACGGGCACTGTGCAGGGCATTGGGGATGCTAGTTTGTAGTGGAATTATAGGTGACATACCAGAGGTCCATATCGGTCCACGGCTGTCATGTTTCTCGTCACCATCGTTCCCTCATTCTAATCATTAACTCACTTAATGTTTTCCTTCGGCTTCATGGTGTCTGTCATTAACCCTCCTACATCTGCGTGGTCAGGGAATAATTCCTTCAGGGCGGTCCATATCTAATGTTTGTACAAATTAAATGCAACCCCGTCATACTGGGCCTCTATTGGCTTTATTGCTGGACTGTGGGCATGGGCTAACACTGTGTTTGCATGTATATGTTCCACAATTAGGTTGCTTAACAGACTCTTGATGTCGCCTGTGGCTAGGTTGATTCCTGCGGTGTTCTTCTCGAAGCATGTAGTACATTTCCCTGCCCCAACAACTGTAACTTTGTTCTTAGTCCATCTTTCTCTATCTGGGCGCATGTCACTTATATGACCCCGGCCACACCTTTCTGCAGCTACGGGCACATTCTTGACCTGGATGGTTATCCTCAATATAGTGTTCCCACCTTGCGAGGCATTGCTGCATGCAGGGGAAGTTCCAGTTGGGATTTCATCTATGTCTGATGCAATCCTCCGCTAATGCCATGTCCTCAGGCTCAAACGATCCTTAGGTACGTGGTTCTCTCTTACAAGTTTACATACTATGAGCTCAGTGCTTGCAATTTCTGACAAGACTGCATTCATAGTTTTGTAACACAGGAAGAATGTGTAGTAGGTTAGAGCAAAACCTGCATGAACTCAGTTTTAAAGCAATACAATTTTCAGTGACAATCAATCCAATAACATCACATAAAATAATATATATATTTCAACAATGGACAACAGAAAGAGATTACTTTGTCAACAATGTGTACGTTTCATTAGATTATTCTTTTGCAAGAGAAGACTAGTGTGGAAAACGTTCCTAAGTGAGCTGGATAGTCTGCCAATATCCGCTCATAGACAAAGGTGTTCGTCACAGATACCAAACATAAAAACTTGGGAAACATCGCCCTCATCACCTGTGTCAGGCCCAAAGGTCCAAGCGACCAATACCTCTGACTCCTTTCAGATACCAACAGTGTTAAGGCACCTGTCTAGCACTGAGAAATCCTTTTAACTAAAAATCTGAGATTGAGGTGCCAACTCTTCCCATTCAGGATAGCTGTATCACCATAAAGGGCTATGGGCCACATGCATCAACCTATTTAGGAAGTGCAAACGGTGCGAATCGGTAAATTCGGCCGTTTGCGATTCCTAAATAAGTTTTTGGGATGCATCATACATTTTTGTGAAATTCGCTATTTTTAGTGATTTCCAAAAATGTGATTGCTTTTAAGGAATCGCAAATTTGCGATTCCTTAAAAGCAATGCATGATTGTTTTTCAAATTGCGAATTAGCAATTGGGGGTGCAAATTACCACGAGGTTGAACCTCGTGGTAATTTGCGAAAAGTTATGAAAATGCACAAAAATGCATTTTGTAAACTTTCATGTTACAGACACACATGTCCTTAGGACATGTGTGTGTGAAACATGCACTTTAAAATACATTTCAGGGGTGCAGGGGGGGTCCTTTGGACCCCCCTCTGCACCCTTGCAATGCATCAAACAAATGGGATTCGCAAAATAAAAAAGTGCAAAACTGCATTGATTCCTATGGGCCTCTAGGCCAATAGGAATCAATGTAATGCCATTCCTTAATTGCGATTCGCAATTAAGGAATCGCTAATACCGAAAATTAAGAAATCCTAAAAACTTTTAGGATTTCTTGATGCATAGGATTTTACAATTCCTAAATTGCGATTCCTTAAGTTTCGCAATTTAGGAAATGCAAAATCCTACATTGATGCATGTGGCCCTTAATAAATAAATATTCACCTTTCTTAGTATTGAAAAAAGGTGACTTCCTCTCGATCGCCTCCGAGGCCACCTTACAATTCATACAGTTGGGATATACAAAATAGGTAATAGACCAGACCCTGTCAGTGGTGGGGTGCTCAGGTTATATTTTTACGCTTCTCCCTAGTTTGCCTTTTGCCAAATGCTTTAAAACAGACTTCAGGTTTGGATGTAGTCTCTTACCCTCTGTGACGGCTTCTTAAGGACGGACTTCCACCCCGCGGATTCAGCAAAACTGTCAGTCAATTGTGGTGTCTGCCCGCCTTTGTCACTGCGCAATGTGAATCCGTCCGGGGTCACTTTACCTTGGATTCAATCTGGTACAAGGTACCAATCCTCCTATCTGTCTTGCCAAAATATTGCTTGGGTTTGAATTTAGAAAACAAGACAAGAGGCATTTGGCAAAACAGTTACAATTTGTTTAATTAAGCAGTGCGGCCAGGAGAACAGTTACAGGCACAAGGGCTGTGTACTTTCTCAGTTTACACGGGGTTTACGTGCTTCTTATATACAATAGTAGCTTACCCGTCGCGCGTTACTGCGATCTCCGAAGAAAGGAAATTCAAGGAAACTCATTATGATAAATTTCAATTTACATTGTGTAATTTTTATGGAAGCTTATTCATTTTAATATGGAAAACATTTCAAAGTGTCATTTTAATTCTATTTATTTATTTGAGTGCTTGTGGATACACGATTTTTTGTTTTTCCGTCTTGTGCGTACATCAGTATTCAAAAGACCATGAGGGCCCTGGGGGGGGCGATATTTAAAAAAATGTTATGCCAGAAACCTTCGCGGGAGTGTACTCAACAACTTCCCAAAGTTTCCTTGCTATCGTATGAATGCTGTTTTAATTCTATTTATTTATTCGAGTGCTTGTGGATACACAATTTTTTGTTTTTCCTTCTTGTGCGTACATCAGTATTCAAAAGATTATGAGGGCCCTGGTGGCCCGATATTTAAAAACAAATTATGCCAGAAACCTTCGCAGGAGTGTACTCAACAACTTCCCAAAGTTTCATGGCGATCGGATGAATGGTGTTTTAATTCTATTTATTTATTCGAGTGCTTGTGGATACACGATTTGTTGTTTCTCCGTCTTGTGCGTACAATTTGAAAGATTATGAGTGCCCTGGGGAGCCGATAGTTAAAAAAAATGTATGCCAGCAACCTTCGCGGGAGTGTACTCAACAACTTCCCAAAGTTTCATGGCGATCGGATGAATGGTGTTTTAATTCTATTTATTTATTTGAGTGCTTGTGAATACACGATTTGTTGTTTTTCCGTCTGGTGCGTACAATTCGAAAGATTATGAGGGCCCTGGGGGCCGATATTTAAAAGAAATTTATGCCAGAAACCTTTGCGGGAGTGTACTCAACAACTTCCCAAAGTTTCATGGCGATCGGATGAATGGTGTAGTAATGCATAAAGGACAAACAGACAGACAGACAGACATACTTTCGTTTTTATATATATAGATTACAATAAGCAATAAAAGATTCCGGTATACCATTATTGGTGAGGAATATTGGTTGCTGCCTTAGAGTAATAAATTAATGGTTAAATACGGTTACTGCAGGTGGGCTTCTATCTTGAGTGGACACAGTGTGGCCAGTGGTGAATGTGTCCAGATGTTCGGCATGGAGAGTGTGTTATCACAACGTGTGCTAGGTTCTGATTGGCTGTGTGTGCCTAACTCACGTGACCTCTGACTTTATGGTGTTTTCAGAAGCCCTTAAATCTCCTTCAAGTTACGTGTGCTTTATTGTGGGCAATCTCCCCTGACCATTGTAATGTCGCTTTACCTATCTGTGGGATTGATTAAGAGTTTTCTGCCCGCTTGTTTGTCAGCTATGCACCCTCCCACCTGTGACCCTTCAATCAGTAATACTGGGTCTATGTTGCAGGGCCTGCCTACTTGCGTGTTGAGGTAGATGTGGAGCTTGGGGCAGGTGATTCTATTACTAAGGACAATAGTTAATTTTTATACATAAACACATCAACATCTATATTAAAAAACAGAGGAGCTCATCTCCTGTAGAGAGATGCAAGTTTTTGTTTGTAGTGCAGCCAGTGAGGTTGAAGTCAGCAGTGGAGGTCCGGCTGATGGAAGGTAAAGTCAGCAGTGAAAAGCAGTGAAAATCTTAACAAAATGCCGCCTCAAGTTCCATGTTGAACGCACTTTAGCCTAAGGCAAAACCACCATCCTAATGTCTCCCAAATATTTTTTGCCAGAAGAGACCCAAGAGGAGAAGATTCAGGAAACAACAGAAGACCACCTCAGAATACTTCAAAATATGTACATACCAGTATGTTAGGAAAAAAGAGCTTCTAGTTTAAGGTGCCCTCCATGTTCATATGCTGTTACTGACTGACTTTCTTCTGCATGTACTACATCTTAACAGGAATATAGCTTCCAGCTTCCAGCAAACATTTGTCAGGGCAGCACTTCTTTATTTCCATGGAAAGCAAGGTCATTAGAAAGTTACAACAGGTGAACGATCATCATTCCCTCCTGTCCCCAGTCACAACTTTACATTCACACCTTCCTTGTCTGGAGCAGATCCTTAGAATTGTGAGTCAAGGCTACTGCTGTTTGCATCTGTGCACAATTTGTTCAGTGACTATAAGTACAAACGGGCGTCTGTATAGCTGCTGCAAAATTGCAAAGTAGTCAAATGTAAGCACATACACATCTATAAGGGATGTTAAGAATTTTCACAAACATCATTAGAACGGATTAAGGTCATCACTTTAGTGGAGTAGCAGAGAGGAGTGTGGGCATAAAAGAGGGGGTGCTCCGGGCACGGGCTAGGAAACTGACCAGCAGGGCTGAATCAGTGTGGCTTGTGATCTTCCAGAGGCAGGCCATCATCAGAAATCAGCTTGGTGTGTACTGGAGGTTGATGGCCCCTCCAGACTATTTCTCAGTAGACATTGAAAGGCCAGTTTGCTATATTGAGAACCTTTTACCATCAAACGGAATCAAGAGACTGCCTCAGATTGGCCTCTGTTAGTTCTCCACTTGCGCAGGAAAATTTGTGCCAACCACTCATGCAGACCAAACCATGTCCTTTACCAGGTGACTTTAAAGCTTCCCTTTTACTATTGGCTGTTTACTACCACTCACTCCCACCTCCTGGAGAATATTCTATCCAGGGGGGCTTTATCACTACTTTTTACACTCCATTTAGAAGACACAGATGGCATGGTTTTCTAACCCCTCCCCCACACACTCTTTAGGACTATGTCTGTCCACCCCCTAAGGGGTATTCACAATTGCTTATTAGACCTCTATCCACAAACCACAAATCCATCCAGCAGACACCCACAACTATCCTTTTAGACCCACTTCATGGAGCTTCTTCCCCAGATGCAAGTTTCCTAATGCCACACAGTAGACTTTGATGTGCAGTGATCCCCATGATGAGTTAGTGTCCCTTCAACAATGTATGTCAGAAATCCTGCACAAGAGTCAGAGGGGGGTATACACCACTAAAAGTTCTAGAAGGAAACAGATTAAGTAAAGTTTAGAAGGGAGTTCTGTAATGGCAGTAGTCAGGAAAAGTTCACAGCAACATTTGATGGAGACTTTTCATTAGGAGTCCCTGGTATTCGATCTTAGTTGGCAGTTAGAGGAAAAGATAAATGGATTTCAACTGCATGAGTCTTAGTTTGATGGCATGCATAGGTCATCTGGTAGCTAAGCCACCTGAGTGCCACACACTTGCTTGTGGTTTGTCTGAGTGATTACCATCATGGGAGTGGAGTAATTGCATGGAAGCAATGATGTCTGTGCTGCTTTTGGGATGTAGTGGCTGGGCCAGTAGTGGTGGTGATGAGATGAACGCATGGAAAGTAGATGTATTTGTGTAGTTGTTATACAGTACTTTGACGACTTCTTGGCATCCCAGACTCTGTTTGAAGAGAACTGAGTCACAGGTATAGAGCGTGGCTTACCCCTCAACCCCATTTAACTTAAAGTTTTGTCTTTCTGATAAGTTTTATGGCATGTCACATAGAAAGAATTGATTCAAGCATGTTCCTGGAGAGTCACCTCTGGAGTTTGTTATGGAGTGTGGCTTTCCGAACCTCACCAATCACCCCACACATTACAACGAGTAGCAACACCAACCCTGCTTTCCCTTATATTAACAGTATCGCGTAGTATGTGATGTTTTTGGTGCAATATGCCCCCTTATCTCCAGAGACTAGCAGTTCTCAGAAGTCTCAATACCATGCCAAACCATGCACCAATTCATCAATACGCACTGGAGAGTCATGGCATGTCTGTCGAAATTGATTAAACAATTCGCTCATGGATCCGGGGCTTAGAGATTCTTGAAAAATCTAACCTCCAAGAGCCAGATGTACAACCATAGCATTCTGCGACTCACAAATTTCGAGTCATAATCTGCGAGTCGCAGAATGCTATGTACAACAGTGTCTAAGGCACTGTTTGCGATTCCCAACAGGGTCGCAAATTGCATACCTCGTGAATATTAATGAGACTGTCGCAATTTTTGACCCTGTTGGGAATGGCTAGCACTCCCAGGGATGGTGGCCTGCTGGGATCAGCAGACCACCATGTCTGGAACTGCTATGTCAATAAAGCAGTTTTTTTAAATGCAGCCCGTTTTCCTTAAAGGAAAATGGGATGCATTTAAAAAATACAAATTAAACTTTTCAGCCTCATTTTTTAAGGGCAGGCAGTGGTCCCTAGGACCACTGCCTGCTCTTAAAAAACATTTGTGTATGCATTCCCAAATGGGAAGGGGTCCCTTCCCGTTTGCGAGTGCCTTACCACCCTTCTGAGAAGGGTGGTAAACTGCGAGTGTTTTACAACCGCAATTACGATCACAAAACATTCATACATGGGTTCTAGACTCGCTATTAGGAAGGGAAGGCCTTGGCGCGCCCTTTCCTATTAGCGAGTTGCTAACCCTATTTTGCGAATTGCTAACTGATCAGCGACTTGCAAAATAGGGTTGGTATATTGGCCACAAGTTTTCTGCAGTCGCAAACGGCCTAGAAGCACTTTGTGACTGCAAAAAACGGTTGTACGTCTGGCCCCAAATCCTTTATTGGACATAACTTGCTTAATCATCTGGCATTCTGGATTAGGAATCACACATACCCCAAATCAATGTCCAGCCATCCGTCTTCTGCTTATTCTTTTGCCCTTATTGCTTTAAAAAACAGCACATCAGGCAATCTTGGTTGCCTCCTACCATCAACAAGCTAATGTCACTGCTGTCTTGTGTAAGCATCTTATAATGAAATGTGTGGTACCAACTGCTCTGTAGATGGCTGCGTTGCACAGCTTACCTCGTGCCACCTTCACTGTGTTCTGCTGACTGCTGCTAGTCCATGTTTTGGCGACATGTAATATTTGCCTGGTAATAGACATGGGAGATGTGGTATTTTCAGTTTCTTCTCGGTTATACAATGAAGGGGGAATTAGTGCCCCGGATATGAAAAGGCGTCTGTTTGCTGGCGACGAGCCCTTCAACAAGCTGTCTTAAAAAAAGTTACTTTTAGAGCAATTAATATATGTGTGTTAAGCAGAGACCCGTTGTTAAGACCAAAGCAATAGGGTACTCTTCACAGGTTAAACAAATACAGCTAGATTCATGAAAGGAAATTGCGCTCTCAATAGCTGCGAATTCGCAATTCCGCTCGCAATTTGAAGGGAAGGAATTCAAGAAACCCAAACAACCAAAATAGCAAATTCGCTATTTAAAAATAGCGAATTCGCTATTAAATTCGCAGAATCCTGGAGGATGAGCATTTGCGAATCGGAAATTGCGAGGAACCATGGATTCTGCGAATTTAATAGCGAATTGGCAAAAAAGCCATTCATGAAAAATCGCTAAAAGCGAAAAACTTGAAAATCGCTATTTGCGACGCGCAATTAAGAAGAACTCAAATCAGGTGGTAACCAGTACTGATTTTTTTTTTTTTTTAAACAGTTAGGTCACTCCCAACAGGCGCAGGGCTGATCAAACACATTTAAGGACATGCAGCTGGAGCCTGGTGATTCCCACAATGCCTGGACTTTACATGCTGGTGAGGCGGCGTAGGCTGCATCGAGCTGCACGCAACAGACGGAGGATACAGGAGCAGATATTCCGCCAGCGGGTCACCCTTCTGGACCAAACCAGGGAGCAAATCTATGCCAAGTACCGCCTGAGTGGGGCCATGATAATCAAGCTCATCCGGGACCTAGACCCCCTGATGCAGCACCCTACAAGGAGGACCAATGCCTTGCCCACACATGTGCAGGCATTGTGCTGCCTGCACCTCCTAGCCTCCGGGAGCTTCCAGGGGATGGTCGCAGTTGCAGGGGGGGTTTCCCAGCCCACCATGTCCTGCTGCCTAAGGAGTTTCCTGGAGGCAATGCTGACCCGGCTACACCACTATATATCATTCCCCACCAGCCAACAGGACCTCAATGATACAAAGCTGCAATTTTACAATGTAGCTCAATTCCCACACGTCATTGGATGTATTGACTGTACGCACGTCCATATTTGCCCACCTGCTGAGACGGAGTACATGTACCGCAACCGGAAATGCTACCACTCCCTCAACATCCAGATGGTGTGCAATGCCAAAACAATAATCACGGACATAGTGGCGCAGTACCCAGGGAGCACACAGGATTCCTTCATCTTCAGGCACAGCGGCATCCACACACGACTGGCCAGGGGAGACTTTGGGGAAGGACACCTACTGGGTAAGTACACATGCCCCCAATGTGTACGTTGTGATCATGTAGCTGCGCAGAACAGGCACTCACTCTCTGCTCCTTACATACAGGTGACAGCGGCTATGCTCTCCGTGAGTACCTCCTCACCCCATACCTCAACCCTGCAACTCCACAACAACGGCGATTTAATGCATCACACATTTGCACAAGGAACTGTATTGAGAGGACATTTGGCCTGTTGAAAAGCAGGTTACGCATACTGCACAAGACAGGTGGGGCCATGAAATACAATCCTGAGGTCTGCTGCCGCATCGTGGCCGTGTGTGCCATCCTCCACAATATTGCTACCAAGCGCAGGATCCCTGTTGACATCTCTGGCAATGAGTCAGAAGGGGACAATCGGCCACCTGCACATGTGTGTCACGCACGCGGGGAGTATCCAGCAGAAGGACACAGGCGCCGCAACCAAATCTGCATGAACTATTTCTAGGGCACCTACTCCCCACACCCATTACTCAACTCATGCATGACAACATTAATAATGACATGAGGCACTTTACGTTATTCAGAATTTTAGTTACTGTTACTGCACAATAAACATGGCATTCTGAAAAGTGTGAAAAGATTGACATATTGCGTCATATGTCCAGGTTAGTCTGTATGGCATTCTTGTTGCGTCGGCATATGGCCTCATTGTAATGCACAACAGTTCAGTGGCGTCTCCGGGTAGTTGCCCCTGACCTCCTCTCAACGTCCTCCTCCAGATTCTGCCGTGCGGCAGCAGAGGGCCTGCTGCTGCGGAGGGGTGCTACGACCGGTGGTATGGACTGGCTGCTGTGGCTTAATGTTGCCTCACTGTTGTCGTCTGCCCCCCCGCCTCGCCATGGCCAGTGGCCTGCATGCCCTGCATGGCTGTTGCTATGTTCTCTAGGGCTGTTGCGACGTCCTGGCAGCACTGCACCATTTGGCCCTGCATGGCCAGGGAGCGTCGCGAGAGCTGGGAGGTGGCGTTCCCAATAATATGATTTGACCGCGTGTACGCCGACAGGCGGGTCAATAGTTGACGGTGTCTGCGGCGATTGACATTCCGCTGCCTGGACATTGCCTGAATGTTGGCCTCCACAGCTGCTGTCATATGTGCCACATTACGTGCCGTCTTGTCCAGTTGGAGGTGGATGGCGGCTAGGTGTCAGGCCTGGGTCTGGTGCACACTCAGCATCCTGCGCTCAATAGAGAGCCCACCTGCTCGCACAATTCTGCCCCTGCCAGCGCGGGATGTGTTGGTGCGTGGCTCCCTGACCAGACCGCTCGTCTGGCTCCTCACAGCCGCAGGGCGGCGGGTTTGTTGGCGACCTGCTGCTGGTGTTGCAGGCCCCACTGGTGGCTGTGTGCTGCGTGGTGCTACAGCAGCGCCTGTTGCCACGGGGGTGGCACGGGCCACAGGGGCAGGTGGTGGGATGACTGGTGTTGTGGCAGCTTGCCCTGATGGTCCGTACTGTGGGGTATGATGTGTACCCCCCTCCGTGTCCTCCGTGTTCTCCTCAATCACCAGGGCCTCGCTGTCTGTGCTGGGGACATCAGCGCCACCTGTGATGTGAAGTGGACGTTGATTAGTGACATGTTACGTACAGTTAGGCTTGCTACATGCATGCAGTCTACCATTCCCTGTCTCGCTGCGGGATTGAATCTCACTGCACATGTCAGGCTCTATGGTACAGGATGGTAATTGTGGGCAGACTACGTGTCCCACAATGCAATTGCTCTATGGAGCTGTACTTTGGCTGCATGATTGGGGTTTGTTATGGGATGCACTGTAGTCATGGACGATGTTAGGGGACAGGGGGTTGCAGTCGCATGGCACTTACCTGGTGTGTCTTGGGTGGGTCGGGAGGAGTCAAGCTGGGTCACACCCACGCAGGCCTGTGGGTTGATGGTCTCCTCCACTTGGTCCTCCAGTGGGGTGTTCGGTGGGACAGTGGGCTCCCCTCCACCTGTCGCTAATTGCTCCACCAGCCTCTCAGCAATCTTTTCTTTTGCCCGCCCTCTTAAGTCATACCAGCGCTTTTTCAGCTCGTCCACCGAGCACTGGGTCACCCCCACGGCGTTCACTTTGGCGCGGATGCGCAGCCATATGCGCCTTTTGTCCGCCTCTGGTACCTTTCGGGAGTTACTGCCAAATAGGCGGTTGTGATCCTTGGAAACTCCTTCAATTAGGTGTTCGAGCTCCTGCTCAGAAAACTTTATTTTGCGCTTTCTCCCACTGGTGGAAGCTCCTGCTGCATCCTGTGCCATGCTTGCCACTGTGGTGTCTCCTGCTGTAGTCCTGTGGGAATGCTGGAGGGGAGCTCTGCAACTGCTGCCTGTACTTCAGCCTCTCACTGCTGAATGAGGGTGGGAGCTGCCTACTTCCTGGTTGTGATGTCATCACTGTGCTCAGGATGCGACTTCCCGTTTTTGCGATCTCGCAGTTAGCGAGATCACTATTTGCGATATCGGTAATTGCGAATTCGCAATTTCAACAGGGGTATCGGCGGAATCTGCGATTTTTTAACGATTTCTGGCTTCTCGCAATCTGCGATTGCGGCCGCTTGCGAATCGCATTTTTAACTCGCAAAACTTCATGAATGCCGTTCTGCGAATTCTAAATTGCGATTCGCATTTTCTCGCAATTTAAAATTCGCAGAATAGAACATTGATGAATCTGGCTGTAAAATTCGCAGAATTGGACATTGATGAATCTGGCTGTAACAGCCAGATTCATCAATGTCCAATTCTGCGAATTTAAATTGCGAGAAAATGCGAATCGCAATTTAGAATTCGCGTGACCCAGCTTGACTCCTCCCGACCCACCCAAGACACACCAGGTAAGTGCCATGCGACTGCAACCCCCTGTCCCCTAACATCGTCCATGACTACAATGCATCCCATAACAAACCCCAATCATGCAGCCAAAGTACAGCTCCATAGCGCAATTGCATTGTGGGACATGTAGTCTGCCCACAATTACCATCCTGTACCATAGCCTGACATGTCCAGTGAGATTCAATCCCGCAGCGAGACAGGGAATGGTAGACTGCATGCATGTAGCAAGCCTAACTGTGTACGGAACATGTCACTAATCAACGTCCACTTCACATCACAGGTGGCGCTGATGTCCCCAGAACAGACAGCGAGGCCCTGGTGATTGAGGAGAACACGGATGGGGATACACATCATACCCCACAGTCCGGACCATCAGGGCGGGCTGCCACAACAGCGGTCATCCCACCACCCGCCCCTGTGGCCCGTGCCACCCCCGTGACAACAGGCGCTGCTGTAGCACCACGCAGCACACAGCCACCAGTGGGGCCTGCAACACCAGCAGCAGGTCGTCAACAAACCCGCTGTGAGGAGCCAGACGAGCGGTCTGGTCAGGGAGCCGCGCACCAACACATCCCGCGCTGGCAGGGGCAGAATTGTGCGAGCAGGTGGGCTCTCTATTGAGCGCAGGATGCTGAGTGTGCACCAGACCCAGGCCCGACACCTAGCCGCCATCCACCTCCAACTGGACAAGACGGCACGTAATGTGGCACATATGACAGCAGCTGTGGAGGCCAACATTCAGGCAATGTCCAGGCAGCGGAATGTCAATCGCCGCAGACACCGCCAACTATTGACCCGCCTGTCGGCGTACACGCGGTCAAATCACATTATTGGGAACGCCACCTCCCAGCTCTCGCGAGGCTCCCTGGCCATGCAGGGCCAAATGGTGCAGTGCTGCCAGGACGTCGCAACAGCCCTGGAGAACATAGCAACAGCCATGCAGGGCATGCAGGCCACTGGCCATGGCCAGGCGGGGGGGGGCAGACGACAACAGTGAGGCAACATTAAGCCACAGCAGCCAGTCCATACCACCGGTCGTAGCACCCCGCCGCAGCAGCAGGCCCACTGCTGCCGCACGGCAGAATCTGGAGGAGGACGTTGAGAGGAGGTCATGGGCAACTACCCGTAGACGCCATTGAACTGTTGTGCATTACAATGAGGCCACATGCTGACGCAACAAGCATGCCATACAGACTAACCTGGATATATGACGCAATATGTCAATCTTTACACACTTTTCAGAATGCCATGTTTATTGTGCAGTAACAGTAACTAAAATTCTGAATAACGTAAAGTGCCCCATGTCATTATTAATGTTGTCATGCATGAGTTGAGTAATGGGTGTGGGGAGTGGGTGCCCTAGAATTAGTTTATGCAGATTTGGTTGCGGCGCCTGTGTCCTGCTGGATTCTCCCCGCGTGGGTGACGCACATGTGCAGGTGGCCGATTGTCCCCTTCTGACTCACTGCCAGAGATGTCAACAGGGATCCTGCGCTTGGTAGCAATGTTGTGAAGGATGGCACACACGGCCACGATGCGGCAGCAGACCTCAGGATCGTATTTCATGGCCCCACCTGTCTTGTGCAGTAGGCGGAACCTGCTTTTCAACAGCCCAAATGTCCTCTCAATACAGTGCCTTGTGCGAATGTGTGATGCATTAAATCGCCGTTGTTGTGGAGTTGCAGGGTTGAGGTATGGGGTGAGGAGGTACTCACGGAGAGCATAGCCGCTGTCACCTGTATGTAAGGAGCAGAGAGTGAGTGCCTGTCCTGCGCAGCTACATGATCACAACGTACACATTTGGGGCATGTGTACTTACCCAGTAGGTGTCCTTCCCCAAAGTCTCCCCTGGCCAGTCGTGTGTGGATGCCGCTGTGCCTGAAGATGAAGGAATCCTGTGTGCTCCCTGGGTACTGTGCCACTATGTCCATGATTATTGTTTTGGCATTGCACACCATCTGGATGTTGAGGGAGTGGTAGCATTTCCGGTTGCGGTACATGTACTCCGTCTCAGCAGGTGGGCAAATATGGACGTGCGTACAGTCAATACATCCAATGACGTGTGGGAATTGAGCTACATTGTAAAATTGCAGCTTTGTATCATTGAGGTCCTGTTGGCTGGTGGGGAATGATATATAGTGGTGTAGCCGGGTCAGCATTGCCTCCAGGAAACTCCTTAGGCAGCGGGACATGGTGGGCTGGGAAACCCCCCCCTGCAACTGCGACCATCCCCTGGAAGCTCCCGGAGGCCAGGAGGTGCAGGCAGCACAATACCTGCACATGTGTGGGCGCGGCATTGGTCCTCCTTGTAGGGTGCTGCATCAGGGGGTCTAGGTCCCGGATGAGCTTGATTATCATGGCCCCACTCAGGCGGTACTTGGCATAGATTTGCTCCCTGATTTGGCCCAGAAGGGTGACCCGCTGGCAGAATATCCGCTCCGGTATCCTCCGTCTGTTGCGTGCAGCTCGCTGCAGCCTACGCCGCCTCACCAGCATGTAAAGTCCAGGCATTGTGGGAATCACCAGGCTCCAGCTGCATGTCCTTAAATGTGTTTGATCAGCCCTGCACCTGTTGGGAGTGACCTAACTGTTTTTTGAAGAAAAAAAATGTTCAGTACTGGTTACCACCTGATTTGAGTTCTTCTTAAATTGCGCGTCGCAAATAGCGATTTTCACGTTTTTCGCTTTTAGCGATTTTTCATGAATGGCTTTTTTACGAATTCGCTATTAAATTCGCAGAATCCATGGTTCCTCGCAATTTCCGATTCGCAAATGCCCATCCTCCAGGATTCTGCGAATTTAATAGCGAATTCGCTATTTTTAAATTGCGAATTCGCTATTTTGGTTGTTTGGGTTTCTTGAATTCCTTCCCTTCTAATTGCGAGCGGAATTGCGAATTCGCAGCTATTGCGAGCGCAATTTCCTTTCATGAATCTAGCTGATAGTCCCTTGAACGCTAATATATGTAATGTCACCTAGACCACTGCCTGATTAAGATTTATCTATGACCTATCAGACGATCACACTGGTATTACTTCTAGCCCACCCAACAAAAATAAAATCATAAACTAAGTTATTCAATTGGAAAATTACAAACCATGTTTTATTTAATTATTGTTAGTTACACAGTGTAAAAAGCATTTTTATAAAATAGTTAAAATCTCATACACATATCTCAGACAATTCATAAAAAACAATTAATAAAATAATCACATTATTACACAGAACGTAAATCACAATAAGAACCAACATGGATCAAAGAGAAAAATACATTTTTAGACAATATACTCTGTCATTCAGTACAACATATCCTATGGGAAGATTATTCAACACCCGTCCTGCGTGCACTCCTTATCTTGCAAATACAGGACCGAGTTGACCCTGGGATTATGTAAATCAGTATGCGTCGACGCGTTTCGATGGTTTGAGTTATTATTCCATCTTTATCGAGACCGTAGATTACATTTTCTCTGCTGTCGTTTCCGATTTCTTTGTCCTTTTACAAGAGGAGAGTGTGGTCGAACTTTCACACTATTATGCTGACAGATATCCCAGTCCTCTGGGTCTGCTTCTATTTAAAACCGCAGTCTATCGCTCAGTTTGGTCAGGTTGTGTGTATGTCTCCCACACAGTCGCATATGCTCGTTATGTGAGTGGACATCTCAATTTTGGCTTGTACAAAGTTCTGCCGTTTACATGCACCTTATTGCTGCATTCCTTATATGCGCAAGGCTCCCGACTCAATCGTTTATTCTCCGCGGGTCGAGAGGATTCAAAATAATACACCACCTCTCCCTTGTTTTGCTGCTAACATGTAGCAGTTCGCCTGGAGATACGTCCTCCTCGTTATAATCAGTTCGACAATCAGTATGCCCATTGCCAGTGGACAATTATCCCTGTAGTAAAGTTTTTGTTCAAGTCCAGTCGAGATATGACCTTACCTGGCTAAGGTACTACTGCACCCCTCATTCGCATTACAGCAAACCGCATACTGTTGTTTCTGTGTACCACACTTTGTACAATTTCCCTTCTTAAATGCTTTCCTCATTTACCAGTGAGGGTACAGTGCTCCTGCACTCTGCATTGCAATAGACAGCAACCTTTCTGTAGTGATCTGCTGGACACGGTGTAGTGCTCCAGCAGATACTCTAGGTAACCAGCCACTCCCCAAGGACTGGCCTTTACTCCAACCCCACACCTATCCTTCACAGGCGTCACCCGTCAGGTGACCCTGCTAATAAAAAGGGCCAGGTGAACGTGCCCGGGGCGAGTTCCAGTACCATACACTACTGTCTGTGTGTCATTTGTATTGCTGAACGAGGGTCTAGGGCCCTACGCATTACACTTTCCTGCATCCAACATGCGTCCGTAAATGCAGTTTTAAATAAGCCATTCTGTGTCCCTAAAGCTCTCCCATCTCCGAGAAACCTAGGCATGGAAGATGTCTGTGTGCCTGAGCATGAGAGTCGCTCTCAGTTTATACCTATTCTAACCTCGGGTACATATTGTGCTGCTGTTTCTATTGTATGGCCATTAGCTTTCTGTGTTTCTTAGGGCGAAAATATACTATTGCCATAATTATGTCACAGAGAAAGTTCATTTGAATTAAAGGTGATTCTCATTCAATCATTATTTTTCTAAGATTATAAGTGAAGTCACGAAATTACATTTAATCAAGGTTTGACTCCAGATGACTCCTAGAGCTGCATGTGGTGTTTCAGGTAGTTATTTTTTATTGTTTTCATTATTTTAAAAGTGGGTGTTTTTCTGTTTAGTCGTATTTATTTTTTCAGATGTAGAAAAGTGATATCTACATTGAAATGTTACATAATACCGATTCTACAACTATCTGTATCATATGTGGACCAAACTAGGATTTATACATTAATTGTGAAAATTTAGAACAGCAAATAACAAAGTTAATTTTATTATACACCTCTTAAAAAATGGGCTTATCAATGAATTACTGTACGTTATGGTTCAGTTAGAGTGAATTAGTACGAATGTATGATGGAATTCCGCATGCTTTTTTTCCATCATTTGAACGAATGCGTCTTTATCACGCATTTGTTCCACACGCAAGCAATTTTAACGACTTGCCTTAGGGGGCGCTGGTTATTGGAATAGTTTAATTTACTATTCCAACTCCAGTGTGCGCAACAGTAGGGAAGGTTGGTTTTTAATTTGAACACCACTCCACCATGTGCCCCCCTCTACAGCAAGTCGTTGTAACTACCTGCATACAGACCGATTGCGTGCTAATGATGCATTCGTTCTGTTGCCGGCGCTGTTAAGGAATGTTTCCCAATTAGTACATTTAGCCTCTGTGTGTAACAGGGATACACCCGTTACAAAGAGACCACAAGGCTAGTGTTTGACAGCAGCATTTTATTTGACAAATACTAAAATGTATAACGAGCAGATACAAACAATTCTATATCAATTATTAGTAAAATACTGGTATAACTAATTGCATGGTCAAATAATTAAATTGCTTAGTTGATGTAAATAATTTAAGAAATGCACCGGTCATACATTTGTAGGATGTGACAATCTGCGCAGCTCACTTTCTATGCTCAATCTTAAATATGAATAAGAAGGCCCCACTTACAATGGACAAGGATTTACTAGGAAATGCTTGCCAGCTGGGTCACAATCTATGTATTCACCATAGTGTGACGGGCCCCTGTTTAAAAAAAAACTGTACATTCTGCCAGCACAGACTCTGGGTGGAAAAAGGATCACTTAGGTGTACATTGTAGTTCGTGCACTGAACATCCTTAAATGAATATTCCTTCAAAGTTTCATCAATGCCCATTGTTAGACCTGGTTTGATGTGGTCTCCCCTAACCTTTTTGACTGCAGATTTCATGTTTGGACCTTATTTTGTTGGCTTAGCACTTTGAACTGCCACTCAGTACCAAAGCGCTGTGCTTGTCATATACATACTGGTGATTGGTGTATACATGATTGGCTGATTCGAGTTAGCAGTAAGTTCCTTGTCTAGGGGTAAGACATAAACCAAGGGCATGTGCCTCAAAGGCTTCTCTGTGGGGCTGCAGCACTGATTGTGCCATCCAAGGAGGTAGTTCATCAATCATGCCACAGGTTTGCCATGGTGGGGCCTGTGTGCATAGGTTACTGTTATTCTGCTTGGCATTTAAAAAGCTATGTGGCAGGGTTCTGCATGTTTCTTGCTATATGGGTATTCTCCCGTAGGGGCAGGGTGCATTGTCAGTAAGAGGTAAGGTATGTGCGCATCTGTGTTCCATGCAAGGCTTGTGAATGACACCGGATGGTGTGTTCGGTATGACAAGGCCTGCTTCTCACAATGAATTAGCATGGGGGAATGTAGGCATAGGCTATTGAGCAGTATTTCCTACGTGCAGAATAGTAGCATTATAATGTTTAATATCGATGAGTTGGTAATGGCGAATCCTCTCCAGTAGTGCGAGTTGATTTGAACTTCCGTGCATGCAAATGTCATTTTGGCAAATTGGCCGTTTCATTGGTTGTGGCTCTAAGTGTCTTTTGGCCTGTCTCCTAATTCCCATCTGGGTGCTGGGGGTGAGGGGCAGCTACATCTGTGCATTCCTGATAGAAGGCCATTACCTAGGGGCTCAAGGGAAACTGCAGACCTCTGAGGGGCCTTTCAGGGACGGTTATGGGGGGTTGAAATTGGCGCATGCATTCCAAGGGGAAGGGTTTTGGCCCCATTAAAGTCAGTGATCCAGGGTAGGATGGCAGATAGGACAAATGTTAGAGAGGGCCCTGGCATTTCATAGGTTGCCTTTTGAACTGGTCTTGTCTTCAAAGGCCATTATGGATTTCACTGCTGGGGCTTGGGCCTCCAAAGTTAGAGACTTTTTTTGATTTGGAACCATAATATGCTGGTTCGACACTGGGACATCGACAAGAGGAAACATTAAGGCAGGAGGGACTGCAACTGGTCTATCCTCAGACTTATAGTGGCCTGAAAAAGTCTGTGCTCCAGGAAGGGGATTATCACTTGGAGGATCCTGCCTGGACGTTGCTGGCCTGCAACTAAGTGCCAACTGTCAGGGCCCCGGTCCTTAACAACTCTCCATGGGCCGGTTGGCTGGCCTGTCCACGATATCCCAGGGACACAAAGGATCTCCCTATTTCCACGAGATCGTAAGGACTTCGCAGGGTGTGGGGGAAACGTGTGGAAGCGATCTTTGGTTGGGACAAGATCGTCCTGTTGTACACCGTCATTACACTGTGCATAGGAGTGTGTTCGTAAAGATCAGCAGCTAACCTGATGTGCCGTGATGTGAGTAGTGTGAGGAATGCGGGGGAAGCTTGCAGGGTTCTAGGGACCCATGCTTGCAACCAGAGAACCCATGCTGGCTTGCACTCCGGAGTGTGAGGTGCCCAAGGGGTGTTGGGGGACCTAAGCTGGGAGCTGAGGTAGTCTTCGACCTCCAGATCAGGAGGATGACAGTGCCTTACATCGCTGCCTCTGTCCGAGGTTGCTTGCTTCCTCTCCCTGTACCCACGCCACAAGGTACTTTGTGGTGAAGAATATCACAACAGGACCCGAGGGGTTTTGTTGTGCTTTTTGGGCACCTATGGCTGGCTGCCGGGAGCTATGGCAGCTCACGCCTCCGCTTGAGGGTAAACATTTCTCCAGACTTGGAAGTGCACCAGCTTCCTGGATCAAACCTTTTGTTTTAGGCGGGTTGGAAAGGGGGATAACGGTCCCACACTCATGCTGGTTCTACTGGGTGCCTGGAGGTCTAATCTGGATTGACGAAACAAAGTAACCGTTTCTTCCCGTTTTAGGTGGTTCCGTCAATCTATTCACTGTGGCGCCAGCATTAGCAACCTGTATCATTGACAGGTGTAGTTGCGTGACTGCGGGGCGAGGTGTATTGAAAGGCCTGTGATTGCTTTACCTTGGCAACTGTTGCGGGTATGCGATATTGGGGAATTACGTGCTGGATGAATACCTCTTAATACGGCATTTATGTTCATGCCATTCTTCTGCTAATGGGAAAGTTTGAAAATAATTGCATACAACTGTAATTTGTATATATATTGTGTATATTGTTTTGGTGTCAACGTGTGTGTGATACAAAGACCAGTGTTTTATACATATGGTGTGAAATCTTTTTGTGGCATACATAGTGTGTTGCGAGGATAGTGTTGTGCCAATACTTTACCCTTGTGCACTGAGGATAAGCCAGACTGCTCGGTGCCGAGTTATCCAAGGGTGAACAAAGGTGATCATACACATGTATCGTACTCATCCTATCTAGGATGGTGAATTCTACTGGCTTTGATGCATCCCAGCCAGGCGTAAACCGCTGGGTCTAACATTTGGTGATCAGCTGTGTAGATATGACGTGTGTTGGCATAAGCCCTAGCATCACAGTGGTTTGCTATGACTCTTGTGTACTATATCATTTTCTTACCTTGGGTTTTGGTTTTCTTTGTGGTTTACCCTTCTAGTTTGGAAAGCCAGAGGAGGTACCTGCAGTACCCCTCCGCGCACTGCTCTGTGATATTACATAGAGTAAAGATCTGATCAACACACCCTCTGCCCTTGCAGAACCCATCCTGTTTAACCTGGCAGTAATGAGTCTGCTGTTCACTGGTTTCCCCTCAATTAGGAATTTTCTGCCCCCCTTAGAGGAAGTGGTTGAGGGGCTACGTTTGCAGGAGCTTAGTGTCCTGGCAGTGTCACCCAAGCTGGACAGATCAAAGGATAGAGACCAGATGAATCGTAATCCACTGGTCTTCCAGTTTGGGTGTTGGCAAAAGGTTATCAACCTTGTCCAAAAAAGCACCTGCTACGGAAACAGCAGCAAGAACCACTGAATCTTCTGGGCGCGTGAGCCTTCCAGAGTCTGCATTGGACATGGATGATTGAGAGTAGTCAAAGCTGCAGGGAAGGTAGTGACAGGATGATGGAAGTTCTGAGTGCCAAATGCAAGAGTAGAATTGGATTCTGGAATGTACAGACTATGTACTACACAGAACAGCTGGCTCAAGTAACATCTGAGATGAGGCACTACAACCTACACTTCCTGGGGTCAGAGAAAATATGTGAACTGGATCGGTCAGTATAAAAACCACCTCAGGAGAGACAGTACTGTACTTGGTAAGGATCAATAATCAACATCATAGCAAAACAGCCATCATCAAATTTAGCAAAAAGGCACTAAAATGATTAGCAAGTCAAAAAAAACTCTCTTCCTATGGTAACTATGCCAAAATTATAAGTATGCAGTGGTGACAGCTACTGTATTATATAGGGTGGTTGTGTGACTTCACAGTGTAATACACAACCAACCCTTCTAGGACATGTTAGGATTCGTTTGTTAAACTTTAGCTCAACCCTGTGTACCTGTGGCTCTGAGCAGGTAGACTTACTCAAAGGAACACTTGTAAAGCATTTAAACAGCACCAAAACAATTGAAGAAGAAACTCGACGCTCAAGAAACCGAACACCAATTTATAACTAGCATTTGCAATGCAATAGGTCTCGCATTTGCGAGAGTTAGAGCTATGGGTATTGTAGATGACAATGTGTTATTTATGTGTTTTGGTTTGAGGTGGAGTGGATGTATGTGGTGTGGTGTGGAGTGGAATTAAGTGGGTTTAATTTGAATTGAGTGAGGTGGAATTGTGTGGTGTTTTGTGTATTTGTGTAGTGGAATTATGTGACATGGTGAATACATAGGACCGAGAGCTGCACAGAATAAATAGAAAGGAAGGTAGAGAGGGATAGGTAGTTTGTGTACGAACTGGTGAACGAAACAGAAGACAAAAAGGAGGGACTGATAGGCATGACTAACAACTAGCAAGGAAGGATTTTAAAGGACACTGATATAAGCAAATAAAAAGACATGCAAGCAATGAGCAGATTTGAACTCAATAAACCATAAACATGCAATAGAAGCTTTGTGTGAAAGTGACTCCGCCCCCCCCTTACTATCCCATTCCGGACAAACAGTGTGATCCAGCGCAATTATAGCTAGCTACCTAATTTTGCACTCCCAAGCCGGCAAACAGACACAAGAATGTACGAGTAATGATTAAGCTCTGACGTCAATGGCACACTGTGGTAATGCCGCAAATGTTCCCAGTATCGGCTGGCTTAGACAGTACCGTGGAATCACGGAGTGTGACAGCTATATTAGGGATCCGTTCTGCAAAATAGAGAGGGAAAGGCACAAAGTGAAAGCAAATTCCCATTCTGTAAGCACAGATCAGGTTTGTATTTGTCTCCACGTGTGTGTGTTGAAGAGTGTTTAGTGATGCATGCTTAAATTGGTCCAATATAATTACGTACATAGGACCTTTATAATTCTACTAAAGTTGACTAAGATTCATGTGAGCCGCACGTGTGACTGCTCACGTTGACATGGCCCTAGGTTATGATTTATACATATGACGTAGCTGTGCCAGCTGATATAGCATTACTGCTTTTAATATACAAGTGCAGCAGCTACTTATAGGGGTCCACCTAAATTAGGGCTGAAGCAGTGTTCCTAGCTAGAAAAAATAAACAGAAATAATAAATGTATGGTCTGGGAGTTATCCCAGCCAAACACAGGATAGTTATACTTTGGCTCAGAGCAAAGGTACCACCAATGAATATTTAGGTGAGGGATATGATGGAATGGGCCATGGCGGAATAGGATCAAATAAAAATGGAGCGAAACGATGTAAAACTGACAGGATTATGCTGATTAGGTGTCAACGCTACAAAAGATTTTGTATCTTCTGAATACAAGATCCTAGGGAAGCTAACAGGACTGGCTAAAGTGAGTGTGCTTGAAGCAGGAAGTTGGCAGTGACCTATAGCCTTTTGCAGTGGGGTAAATGAGAATATGGGAAAACAAAACTCATTTCGAGGTCGATAGCAAAAGATACTGGTGCGAAATGAAAAGTACTAATTTGTTGCTGTTAATTCAGTACTGGTATGTTTATTATCAACAAACACTGTCGTGTTTCGCAACTTTAATGTTGATTTTTTTTGTGGCCATAACAGTTACTTTTACATTGAAACCATCAAACGAACTGATAATAAACAAACCAGATACAGAAGAAAAAAAGCATTTGCAATGCAATAGGTCTTGCATTACTGAAAGTTTGAGCTATTGTCGTTGCCAATAATAATGCAACGCCAATAGTTCAAACTTACAGTAATGCAAGAGCTACTGCATAGCAAATGCATGGAATCCCACCAAATTTAGTGGGGCCATAGAGGGATGGGATTTCTCCAAAGGCACAAGACTAAAAGATTTACCACACTGAACACCCTACAAACACAAAATGTTTTTTCCATCTATGCACAAGTCTAGTGAGTCTAAGCATTTATCCCTTACTCCTTTTTGTCATGACACACTTAGACATAGCAGCAAAAACACAATAAGAGCATTACTCTGGTTTTCATGCAAGATTTTCTAGAACGTCTTAAACAAGATACACTAGAGACCCACACACTTCCATCTCTGCAGAGTAAGTGTGGCGTGGTTTGTCCACAAATGTGTTAGTGCCTCGTCAGCGGTATTAATTATTGTAGAATTGTTAGTACTGTTCTGATGAGTGGAGTCTTTTGGTATCTACACTCTACATGACATTTTTTTTTTTTTAAATACGGGACTGAATAAGTGAAAAACGGAGCGATCCATTACGGAACACAACAGGTGTAACAGAGACTAATAAAGTACAAGACTTTCAATGGCCGTTATTCAGCAATAAACTAATGGCCTAGAAAGGTGGAGAATCGTGAACTTTGGTCATAAACTGGTGAACAATTCATCCATTACGCATTATGCTGACAATACAAACAAGAAGGTCAAATGCAATCATGTATATTTCAGGGTGGGACACTGTGCTGGGTTTGTTGTGAAACAAAGTCAGTGCAACAATGCATCCATTATCGTGTCTAAATTAGGCTCAACCTAAAATGTAAATGACTCAATAAGAGACCAATGGATGAAAAAGGCTGACTAAAAGCCTCTGCGATTTCATTATTCAGAGAACTCTGGTTAAATATAAAGGTCAGATCTAAGAATATACATAAGCTTAAGGCAGGGAGGGCTTCGACGGGACTCTTAAACCAATATACTTTAAAAGAACAGACATCAAACGGGACCACGAACCCTCACTATATATCAGTTTGCCTGGCTGAATGAAGCAACCTAAAAATGAAGGTGCATTCGTGGATAAATTGTGCAAATGAGGCAGTACATTTTGGCACCGTATGAACCACCGCTGGTACCTGTTATACCTGGCAGAAGAATTAGTGTTTTAAGGTGGTGGCGACCGCTGGTGGCATAGCTGGTTGAGCTCAGTCTTATGTGGCACGTGAAACTGAAAGAAGCTTCGTTAGACTGGAGACACACTGGGGGCAACGGCATATTGCCTCGGAAGTGAAAAGTTTCAAAAATTGCCGTGTGGTAACCGCATAAACCACAGACCAACATCCTACGGTGACGAGGTAGTAAGCGTCTTGTAAATGTTATAGTACAAATTAATATAATACATTAGTGTCTTAACCATCCCGCATTAGGCCCCTATCGGCTCCTCCGCAGCAACACCACACGTAAGATGGCCTCTGCTCTACAGTCACACTGCACCCCACACAAGCGTGTTCTTACAAGTTTACATTTAGATAGTCCTACCAATGCATTCAATTTGCCGTCTGGGGCTGCACACGTTTATATTTTGATTACCTTACCTACCCTGGAACTATTTACAAATCACAAACGTGACACCTCTCACTGTCATAGCATGAATGTCTCACTGCAGCAACGTTCGTCTAGGAGCAAGTTGAGCCAATCAGAATGCCTGTTTACATTGACTGATACCATAAGGGACGCACTATAGGAGGCTGGAGGGCAAGGCAGCCGTGCAAGTTTAACATTTAATGTCCTGCCTAGGGTTAGAGCAACCCCTGCACTTCTTCAGGAATCCCTCCTTCACGCATAATTTGCTGCTTAGGTCAACTCTGCTCGTGCTGGCGACCTTTATTCAAGCCCTGCCCCTCACGGAGTGCTCAGTTTTGCATGAGCAGATAATGGGAGAAGTGTCCCTAGCTGCAGCCGTATTCCATCTATAAAAGCTTTCAAGAATGGGGTGATTGTTTTGGATGAACTTATGTGCGTAGCAGCTCCTGAATGGGTGCGATGGTAATAAAAACAAGGAGGGGGAGAAGGGAAGGGGGAGTGAGAGCGGAGAGCATGGTGGAGGAAACAATGAAACACCTTTAACAGCGCGGCGCTCGTAAAAGGGCGCCGTGCTGATTGTGTATGCATGTGTTTGTGTTCGATGCTCGATCTATTAAGAAGTAGTCCCCAAAATAATATATAAATACACAGTGTAGGGAAACTGTAGTTGGTCGGTGCTGCTTCCTACAAAAATGGAAGTGAGATATCGGATCAACAGCAAACTGTAAGTGAGATAAGAAGAGCAATGCCAGAATCAACCAATAGCATGCAACAGGACAAATTACCCTACATATTGCGTTTACTATAGGTCTTGCGACAGCGCATGCGCTGTTTATGCGAGACCTACAAATATATTACATTTTTATGAATGTGTGGACACCAACACAAAAACATTCCTCTGGATCGAAAGATATGGCAAAGATGGCACACTCTAGTCTGACGTGTGAAGTATGAGCTCCTCACTGATCTCCTCTTCTTCTAGAGTCTTCACTGCGGATGCAAAGAAACAGTTTCCTCCTCAAGGATAGCAGTATTCAGTAAAGGTCCAATGGTTCCTTGCCTTTGACTTCTATGGAGTTGGCCTCATTCAATGAATATAGGATACTCAAGGTGCTAAAGGATGCTGGAGATGCTGTGCAGTCAACAGGGGTCTTCCTGAGGCTACTCTTTGATCTACTTTCTTGGTGAGTTGATTCTGACCTGATACTCTTTGCTAGCCCAAAGAGCATCAGGTGCAGTCCAACTTCAGTGCAGCCTCTTCTTTGTCAGTCTCAGGGTCAGCAGGGCAGTTCTTCTTCTTTTTTTTTCTCTCAAAGATATGTTTATTGATTTTTAAATACAGAGAAGAAAAATGCGACAATCCCGCACATCGTCCCACGCAGGGGGTAGCATTGAAACCCGCCCACCCGTGTCTCGTTAGGCAGTTCTTCTTTTGTCCTCTTATCCAGTCAAGCAAGATCTGAGTTTGGGTGCTAGGGGTGCCATTTTCACGTGCAAAAAGTGCCCTCTGGGGAGGTCATGGTAAGAAAATAATGGGCTACCAGGTTCCCTCCTGGCTGATGACAACTTATGGCAAAGTGCGCCATCTAGCTGTCCCAGAAGACTTTATTCTGCCTACTCCCATGATGGCAACCCCCCCCCCCCCCCCTCCCCCTCGGCATTGGGGGCTTAGTAGCCCATCCTGGAGGTGTGGCTACCTAACAGCTGAAAGCCCATGGAAAACCGCTTTGACAACTGGTTTTCCCCTCTCTATCCCCACAGCCAGCTTGGCTTCCTACACAAAAGAGCAGCCCCTCACAAGTGTGATCACCGTTATCCCTTCAAAGGCAGCTTCCCCTTTGAAGCTCTCCTTTTGGGCCGACACCCGATACAGCTTCCTGTCAGGAGGAGGTAACCCCTCCTCTAACGGCAGGCTCCTATTGTTACCTGTCCTTGGACTTCTTTACACATCTCCCCAGGCAGACAGAAGGCAGTCTCAGCATATGGCCACTGGAAAACATGGGCAACAGACTGGCAACTTCCTAAAAGTTGCATGTGTCAGACAAGTTTCATTAATTTCAACTTCGGCATTCAAGTTAGGCTTAACATAGCAAGTTGTTTAATACCTTAAAGTACCAACTTTGGTAGTCCCATTCAGAAGTTATCAGAGCATCGCAGTCATCATGTAACCCTGTGCTCTCTAATGGGGCTACCAAGCACGTGTTCTACTCTTCTAATATGCTGCTACCATGCCTCAGGACTCAATAGGCCTGTTGTAGGGGTGGTTTACGCATATTAGAAAGGTAGCTTGGACTTTGCTTTTGATTAGAATGCAAAAGTCAGGCTAGCAATTTTAAACTGCTCTTCCAGTCTGCAGTGGCAGACTGGGGGTCATGTTTTACCTTGTTACACTCAGGGTGGCATAATAAGTGCTGCAGTCCCCGAAGGGATCTGGGTACCCCGGTACCATATACTAGAGACTTAGAAATAAGTTAGCTTGTGCCAATCGGGTATGAGCCAATCAAACATACATATTTAAGGGCCAGGGCTTTGGCGCTGAGGTCTGCTTAGCAGACCTCAGTGCACTCTCAAAATTGAAAAACTAGCAGCATCTGTCAAAACTTTGCAGGTGACCATACACAAAGCGGCATATATATATATATATATATATATATATATATATATATATATATATATATATATATATATATATATATATATGCAAAACACACAATTCCGGTATTCGGCCAGTACCTGCTCGCGAGTGGGTCGTCGTTGGGGTCCCGGCGGCCCAATTATATCTGAAACAGTTCTCCCATGCAAAGGAAACGTGCGACGACACTCAAGGAGTTGCTGTGCTTCAAAAAGTATTTTATTCGGCAGCAAAACAAACAACGCGTTTCACCTCACGGCTTGTTCACGTTTGTTATGGATTCAGAATCGTAGTCCTTTTACATACAGAAAAAATATTGGCATAAACAAAGGACTACCTCAAACTCACCCCCAAGTGTAAATACATGGCAGACATTTTGGAATGGTAAAGTGATTAGATCTAAACCAACATGATGTTATTTACTGCCTAGATGCAAGTAGAAACATACAATTCGTATTTACTCCTAATCATATTTAGCCGACTTTCTGAGGTAAAATCAAGAAATTAATACACAATGTAAATTGAAAGTGATGGGATTGCTAAATATCGCTCATTATAGTGCCCAAGTGGGCATACTCTATTAATGCAAATTTATCGAGCCTCAAAGCAATCAAACTATTTACAAATATTGGCCAAATGGGCATGAATTCCATATCTATTAAACTCGAAATATAGCATACAAGTCCCGATCACTTAATTGAAATATAGTACCATCAGAGAATGGCTAAGATAAGAGGACACTTATGTACAAAAATACTGATTCAGTATCCTCTGGATCAACGTTTGTTTCATACATCACATGGACAGATCATCCTTTGTTTTCAAGCAGAATCCTATCCAGGATTGCACCATATCCAATAGTCCCCAAGTGCAAAACATCTGTGAATTTTAAAACAAGGTATTTTAAAATCAAGGCGTACATCTCCTGCGACAGCTATGGACATAATAGTGTTTAACATTCATAGAACTAACACAGATAATTCATTAATTTTCACTTATCATGATTACTTGCTCAGAAATTTATTGTCATATTTCTTTTATTACTTCTCAAGGTGAACAGACAGTTCTTCGTGATTATTCAACCCCTGTGGATATGTACATTCGAAAACAATAATGAATCTAGATTCCAACTTCCGTAGGCATGTGGTTCTGTCTCCTCCACGTGTACCTAGATCACCTTTGTCCAACACCACCATTTTAAGAAGGCTTTCATTTTGATAATGATGTTCGAAAAAGTGCCTAGCAACTGGGTACTGTGTGTTATGGTTTTTTATGGCTCTCATATGTTGAAGCACTCTTTCCTTTGCTTTTAAAGTAGTGCTGCCCACATACCATTTGTTGCAGGGACATATTAACAAGTAAACACAGTACATGGTGTTGCAAGTCAGAGCTTTATGTATCGTAAAAATTCTTCCCGTGCTAGGTACAGTGACCTCTTTACAATTACCACTGTTGCGACATGCCTTGCACGATCTGCAACATCTGAACCCCGGTATGTCTTTCGATTTGGTAACTCCTGTCACTGCATTAGGACTTAGTTCATCCCTAAGTGATCTACTTTTTCTGAAAGTTACTTGGGGGTAGTTTTTAATGTATGGTTTCAGATGCTGATCTGTAAGCAACACATGCCAGTGTCTGTTAAGAATCCTTTTTAGTTCACTTGACTGGCCTGAAAAAGTAGTTATGAATCTGATATTGGATTCAACTTCTTTATCCACATTGGTATCTAGGAGATCCCTCCTAATTCTCGTATGTGCTCTTGCAACTGCCCCTTTTATTGTTTTATTGTTGTACCCTCTTTCCCTGAAACGTGCAATCATTTTTACTTTTTCTGTTTCAAAAGTCTCGGTGGTACTGCAATTGCGTTTGGCGCGCAGTAGTTCCCCATAGGGGATACTGTCTACCAGTTGCCTGGGATGTGCGCTCCTCGCATTCAGGAGACTGTTACCTGCTGTAGTTTTTCTATACAGGCTTGTGGTCATTCTAGTCCCTTGTATTTCAATCAAAACATCCAAAAACTCTATACTCGATGTATGTATTCCTGCTGTAAACTGTAGATTCATAGAGTTTTTATTGAGTTGGCACACAAATTGTCTGGCAGATTCTTCAGAACCATTCCAAATCATAAAAATATCGTCGATATACCTCAGCCACAGGACAACCTGGTTGTTAAAGGCAAACACTTGATTGGACACCTGCTCCTCCCACCACCCCATGAAGATGTTGGCATAGCTGGGGGCGAAGCAGGTGCCCATCGCCGTGCCCTGTGACTGTCGGTAAATCAACTCATCAAAAATAAAATGATTGTGTGTGAGACAAAATTCAATCAGATCTAGTAGCATATTGGAATGTTCAAGAAATGCAATGGATCTTGCTTTTAGAAAATGTCCCACAGCCTGTAATCCAAGATTGTGTTTGATACATGTGTAAAGACTGCTCACGTCCAGGGTAACTAGAATATAAGTATCTTCCCAGACAATGCCTTCTATACTCTTAAGAAAGTGTGTTGTGTCTTTCAAGTATGTGGGTAGAGCAGCTACAAACGGTCTTAGAAAATGATCAATGTACTGAGAAGTACTCTCCAATAGTGAGCCCATAGATGATACTATGGGCCTCCCTGGTGGATCAGTGGCATTTTTGTGCACTTTGGGAAGAAGGTATAGAATGGGAATCTTAGGGTGATCACATTTCAAAAACAAGTACTCATCCCATGTAAGCAAACCTTTATCACGATAATCCTGCAATTTAGTCTCAAACAGAACCTTTGTAACTCTGAAATCTGCAAAGGTACTAAGTTCATAGCAGTTTATATATTATTTTTAAATAAAAAAACAGATGCAGTGACATTACGGTTAGAGAATAAAACAAAATAAACACTGACATTTGATAGTTATGCTGAGGTCTGGAATCCATAGCTCGCACAGCAGCCATGCAAAGCATAGGTGGCACAGTAAACACAATCTTTGGCCTCACCCATGATGCAACAAATGCAATAACTAACAGTAATATTTAGATGAGAATAATTATCTCATTCTTTTGAACAATATTAAAGTGACTGTTATGAATAACTAGTGAAGGGATTCACACTACACCAGACGAAGGCACTTCCTTGAGTTCATTTCTGCTGTTCATGCAAAGGTTGCCGCATTTTCATTCAGCTGTTTTTTTTCTTTAGAGAGCACAGAATCCTATTGTTCAAATATGAGCTGTCACTTTTTGACAACACTTTATTCTCACCTCTCCTTTGAAGGATCCGCAAGAAACGTGGCCTGCCGAACACAAGTCGGAATAGCTTTTTTCGTGGAAGGTTTTGTGTAGATTCGAATGTGACAACATTATTAAGAAAATGAAAAAAATGACTTTTCAATTGAAAGTCTGATGTGCCCATAACTACACATTGGCTATTTTGTAGTAGTGCTCCCAAGTCTATTTTCTGGCTTTCTTTGACGACCCTGCAGAGCCTCTGCTCTGCCTCCGACCCCCACTGCACACCAAATGTGGGCAAGGAGGTGTACCGTGAGCCCAAGAGGGGCGAGAGCAAAGCTCCAGAGCTTAATAATACTGTGGTGCCTCTGAAATACTGGTAGCATGGCAGGCACATCTTAGCAAACACCTACGGGTCATAGCAACCCTCGAGCGTGCCTCTTCATGTCTCTTTTCTTCTGCATGAGTTGTCTGCAGGCTCCAGGGCATGAGTGGGTGGATGCGAGTAGGTGGTGTCCCGTGCTGTGCCCCCTTCTTCAAAGTGGCCTGCAGGAGAAGGCTGAGCCCTTTATGTGAGCTGAGCAGTGGTGTGCACTTCACCACGATGCTATCCCCTACCTGTACAATATGTGGCATCCAGGTACACCCTTTGACAGTTTAAAACTCCCTAGCTATTTGGATTTTTGCTTTGAGGACTCCAAAGAAGAGGAGAGTCAGTACTCAGAATGTTAAAGAACCTGATGGTAAACATGACAGCAAGAAGCCTTTTTCACCGCCGAATACCAGGTAAGTATCCCCTTCCACACTCTCAGAAACAGAAATATTAATTTGTAAAATATTTTGTTATTTTAACTTGTGTCATTTTACATCAGATATACTGCGTATAGAGCTTTGTTCGTCATTTGTACTATTGTAATGTTGCACATTTTGCACTTATCTGACAGGCTCCATCTCCTGAAGATGCTGCAGAAGAGAGTGAAAAACTGCTGAAAGAACTCTACATGTTTGATGTACTTCGTGCAGATAGAACTACAGCAGCTCATGGGTAATTATATTTTTGAAAACTGTAAGCTGCACATTTCTGATTTCTTAGTACCTAGTAGTCAGACAGGATATCATACAATTCACTGGTACACCGATTGCCCGCTTCTGTAGACTTTTAGGCATATCCAACACTGCATGGTGTGAAAAACTTAGTTCTGTAGTAGGGGATCTCTGTGTATAGTCATAATCTAGTGAATAGTCCCGCCCATGTGCGTGGACCCCGGAGCAATCAAAAATAATCTCTTAAAGTGTCGAAAAATGCAGACCTGCACAGACACTTAAGAGAGAATTAAAGACAGATAATGCAGCCTATAACACAGGCTACACTGTCCAGTACTTCAACTAGAAATTCCACCCAAAAAATCCACAAAACAGCAAAGCCTGTACAGATTTCCCTTGCTCCAGCAGCAAAAACCCTCTGGAATGATAGAGAGGAGGATCTGGACAGACAAGCCCCATAGGCTGCCATTATGTGGCTCAGAACAGGATACTGTGCCTTTAAGAGAACTTTCCAGAACTTCACAGTATCCCAGAATGCACTGCAGGTCCCTTTTACTTTCAGTTCTTTTTTCCGGCTCCTGCTAGCAGGACCCTGGAGCATTGAGCTCTCTCTTTTTAAGGGTTTATTGGTGATTGTTCACTATTAATTTCGTTTTGAGTGCTTCTAAGTACTTTAGTGCTGTTCTTCTTGGCTTTTGCTCCTTTTTGATGTCAAATATGCCTGCATTATTTGACAAATGCCCGGAGTGTTCCAGGAAGAAGGCACAATCGGATCCCCATGAGGTGTGTATCCTCTGCCTTCCCTCTTCCCATGTCCCAGAGGAGTGTGAGATTTGTCAGGGCTTCTCTGGCAGGACCCTGAAGGACAGACAGAAGATCAGGCTTCAGGGACTCGAGGAAAGAAGGCTGAAGGCACAAGGTGGGTCTGGAGGGGCTTCTTCTGCCCGTGCTGAGGCCTCTGGGGAGCCCCCCAGAGGCCTCAGCATGGGCAGGAAGACCAGCAAGCGTGCCCACTCTCCGTCTGGGTCGATTGCACCGACCACGACGTCAAGAGGGATGACCACGGTCTGTTCCCCATCTCCCCGGGGCTCTGGGGCGAAGCGCCGTCGACGCTCGACGTCAAAGTCTCCTGTGACGATTTCATCGTCATCCTCGTCGGACTCGACGTCGAGTGATCAACGTCGAAGGACCCGGCGTCGGCGCTCGCCGTCGAAGCGACACCGCCGTTCGCCGTCGGCGAAGAGGAGAAGATCGTCGTCGAGGGGAACCTCGTCGTCGAGGAGTGGACCGCCGTCGAGGCGGAAGAGGTCGCCGTCGAGGCGGACGAGGTCGTCATCGAGGCGCAAGAGGTCGTCGTCAAGGCGGTTGAGATCGCCGTCGAGGCACGAGAGATCGACGTCGACGCGTACGAAGTCGCCGTCGAGGCATGGAAGACGGTCGACGCCGAGGAAGAGACGCTCGACGTCGAGGGGCCGACGCTCGCGGTCTGGTCACCGTTCTTCGACGTCGAAGAAGCGGGAGAAGAGGACTGATGCCATGAGAGGCTCGCCAACGTCCCAGGCTGGTGGTGGATCACCGGGCTCGGTGTATTCCGAGGTGTATACGCCGTCGCAAGTTATGCCTCCACCGCCGTTGCCGAGGGGTCCCCCTCCGAGGGCTCCTACCCCTCCTCCTTTGCCTCCGCTTCCGCAACCCATACCTCAACCTCAGGTGCCACTGAAGCCGCCTCCGGTTCCTCCGAGGTCGTTTTCATTACCCAGGTTTCCGACCCCTCCCAAGGGGACTCCTAAGCCGCAGGCCCCGGCCAAACCTAAGATGCCCTCTCCGGTGGAACCGGCGGATCGCCCGAGGCCTAGGAAGTCAAGATCACGCTCCGGACGGAGAGGTAGATCTAGGAGTCGGCGCAGATGCTTCACTAGATCTAGACGCCGCCATAGGAGGCGAGGATCCAGGTCCCGCACCGACTCCTCCAGGACACAATCCTATTCGCCGACCTTGTCGGATTCCCCGGGGACAAGGGTGTCTCCGGTGGACGACATCAGCACGTTCCAGGAGGTTCTCCTGAGGGGGGCGACAAAGTTAGGCATCACGGTGACGGCTCCTACACCTACGAAGTCCGTGATATTTGAGACACTACACAAGAAGCATTTGTCTCGCTCCCTGCTGCCATTAGTGCCAGGTTTCGTAGAACCTGCGGAGGAGCTGTTCCTTACGCCAGCGGTGGTGAAGGCCGCTCCCTCCCGACTTCTGAAGAAGTACAGGGCCCCGGATTCGGACCCGGCTTTCCTGCGGATGGATCCAGTTCCTGACTCTGTTATAGTGACGGCGGCCAGGAAGTTACACTCTACCTCCCCGTCCTCCACCGTGCCACCTGATAAGGAAAGCCGATGGATCGACTCGGCTGGGAGGAAGGCTTGTGGGACTGCTTCCACTACCATGAAAGCCTCCAGCGATTCGGCTTTGCTGGGGCGGTACGACCGTGCCCTGTGGGATTCCCTGCAACAGTTCACGGAACTTCTACCACGAGACAAGAGGGAGGACTTCCTAGAGATCCTTAAGGAAGGGATGCTGGTTTCAAACCAGGTCATCAGCGCGGCTGCGGATATCTCTCTTTTGGGAGCCCATGGTTACTGTCATGGGATCAACCAGCGCCGTCATGCTTGGCTCAGGCTCACGTCACTCAAGCCGGAGGCCCAGCAGCGGGTGGCCAATCTACCGTTTTCAGGAGATAAACTGTTCGGAAAACATGCCGATGATGAGATGGCCCGCATGAAGGCGGAGGCAGAGACCCTGACGGCGGTGGGCTTGGAGAAGCCCCAGGAAAAGAAGTCCTACCGTCCGTTCCAGAGACGGTTCGGTGCACAGGGCAGAGGGCGAGGACAGTCTTCGGGACAGCAGCAGCAACAACAGCAGCAGTTCCGGAGACCCTTCCAGAAGCGCCAGAAGGGTAGAGGTGGACAGCAGTCCTCTACAGCTAACAAAGGCCCGGCCGGGTCTCGACCCTGAGCGGTTACTTCCCCTTCATCCGTTACCCGCTCCGGTGGGGGGAAGCGTTCAATTTTTTCTGGCAGAGTGGAGAAAAATTACTCAGGACAAGTGGGTGCTGAATATTGTTTGTAATGTATACAGTCTTCGGTTCACCAGCCCTCCTCCATCGATTCCTCCGGTCAGCTCGCAGTATCAACTGCGCGAGCTCCAAGCGGAGGCCGATATCCTGTTAAGGAAAAGGGCGATAGAAGACGTGCCTCTGTCTCAAAGAGGAAGAGGTCTGTACTCCCGGTTCTTTCTAGTCCGCAAGAAGGACAAGAACAAGTTCAGGCCCATTCTGGACTTGTGACAGGCAAACAAATGGATTCGCAGAGAAAAGTTTCGCATGCTGTCGTTGCATCAGATTTATCCTCAGTTGCAACAGGGAGACTGGCTATGTGCAATAGACCTACAGGATGCGTACTTCCATGTGCCCATTGCACTCAAACACAGGAAGTTCCTGCGATTTCAAGTCGGCACCAATCACTATCAGTACACGGTACTTCCATTCGGGCTGAAATCTGCGCCCAGAACTTTCTCGAAGTGCATGGCAGTGGTAGCAGCACACCTGAGGAAGAACAAGGTGTTTGTCTACCCGTACCTGGACGATTGGTTGATCAAGGTCTCCTCCTTCTCGGAAGCTCAAGCGCACTTTCAGAAGACGTGCGTTCTATTGAACAAGCTGGGGTTGCACATCAACATGTCCAAGTCTGTCCCGACTCCGGTCCAGTGCTTTCAGTACTTGGGAGCCACCATCGATACGATGTCAGCAAGCGTGTCTCCTTCGGAGGAGCGACGATTATCACTCCTTCGGAAGGCTCAGGCTCTTATGACCAATCCATCTACAACAGTGAGGAAGGTGTCTTCTCTACTGGGATCGATGGCCTCTTGTATCTTCCTGACGCCACACGCGCGGCTGCACATGAGACACCTGCAGGAGTGCTTGGAGGATCAGTGGGACCAGAGGAGAGGATCTTGGGACGACAAGATACGACTGTCTCGGAATGCTCTTCAGTCTCTGAAGTGGTGGTGTTCAGCGGAGAATCTCCTCAGAGGAGTTCCCTTCCACAAGGACATTCCCACTCAGACTATCGTGACGGATGCTTCTCTCCAGGGCTGGGGAGCGCACTCCGGAGATTTACAGATTCAAGGGACGTGGTCCCCGACGGAGTCCACGTACCACATCAATTTCCTGGAACTCAGAGCTGTTCACTTGGCTCTGAAAGCCTTTCTCCCGTCCTTCCAGACCAACTCTCTGCTTGTACAGACGGACAATACGACCACGATGTATTACCTCAACAAGCAGGGGGGTTCGAGATCACGCACCCTGTCGCAGGAGGGGCAGGCGATCTGGCACTGGCTTCTGGCCCGAGGACTGGCGATAACGGCCACCCATCTGCCAGGTGTGCAGAATGTTCAGGCAGACGCACTGAGCAGACTGATTCAGGAAAACCATGAATGGGTCATAAACGACGAAGTACTAGGAGAAGTCTTCGCAAGGTGGGGAACTCCAGACGTAGATCTGTTCGCCACCTCAGAAAACAGCAAATGCCGAGACTTCGCCTCCAGGTACTACCAGCCGGGGACACTGGGGAATGCGTATTGGTCAACTGGTCGAACAGCTTTCTGTACGCTTTTCCACCCATTCCCCTGATTCCGACAGTTCTCATCAAGCTGTCCCAGTCCGGGGCGCGGATGATACTGATTGCCCCGGAATGGGCCAGGCAGTGATGGTTCACGGACCTGCTTCACCGGTCTCTCCTTCCTCACATGAAGTTGCCGTGCAGGCCGGACCTTCTCACGAAGTTCGGGGGGCAGATGTTGCACCCCAACCTCTCGTCTTTGAGTTTGGCGGCATGACTCCTGAGATAGTGCAATATGGCCATCTTAATCTCCCAGAAGATTGCATGGACATACTGAAGGAGGCTAAGCGACCTTCCACTAGGTCTTCTTATGCTTACAAGTGGAAGAGGTTTTGTATCTGGTGCAAGTCCAAGAACTATGACCCGATGACATGTAAGGAAGATGTCATCCTTCCATACCTTCTACATCTGGCGCAGTCTGGCCTTAATGTCCATTCAATTAAGGTTCTTCTGGCTGCATTGACTGCCTACAGGAAATACCCTTCACAGACTTCCTTTTTCCAGATCCCTGTGATCAAAGACTTTTTGGAAGGCTTGAAGAAAGTGTTTCCTCCTGTCAGGCTTCCTTCGCCTTCATGGGAACTGAATGTGGTGCTGTCCAGGTTGATGAAGGAGCCTTTCGAACCTATTCATAAGGCTTCGTTGCAGCACCTGTCCTGGAAGGCGGCGTTCCTCGTGGCCATTACATCGGCCCGCAGGGTGAGTGAAATTCAGGCGTTGTGTTGCCAAGAACCTTATACTGTATTTCATGCTGCTAAGGTTGTTATGCGTACTCACCCTAAGTTTCTTCCCAAGGTTATTTCTGATTTTCATGTCAACCAGACTATAACTTTGCCTACGTTTTTTCAGAATCCTTCATCTCCAGCGGAAAGGTCTTTACATTCCCTGGATGTTCGGAGGGTGTTGAAATTTTATCTGGATAAAACCAAAGATATTCGTAGGTCGGACCAATTGTTAAGCGATTATGGATCAGTCAGGACAGGTCTTGCTACCTCTAAGCAGTCCATCTCGAGGTGGATTGTGTCCTGCATACAATTGTGTTACCAAAAAGCTAATAAGACCTTAGGGGGTAAACCTAAGGCTCATTCCACCAGGGGCAAAGCTGCCACGACTGCTTTGCTCTGTAATGTTCCAATTGCAGAAATCTGCAAGGCGGCCACTTGGAAGTCGGTTCATACCTTTGCTAAGCATTACTGCCTGGACACTGATGCCAGAGCAGATGCTCAGGTTGGGCAGGCTTCGCTGCGAAATCTGTTCGCACAATAGTGGTGTTATGTCTCGTTTCTCCACTGCCGCTTTGGTGTGGGGATGGGCTTGCCATTCTATTCACTAGATTATGACTATACACAGAGATCCCCTACTACAGAAGGAGTAGTTTCTGTCCTGTAACTCCAGTTCTGTAGTAGGGGTATCTCTGTTATAGTCATAAGCGCCTGCCCTCCTCCCCGGTGGAGAGAGATATTCATGTAAGGAATGCTACAGTTCTGGCATGTTACGCCTTCAAAAAGAACTGAAAGTAAAAGGGACCTGCTGTGCATTCTGGGATACTGTGAAGTTCTGGAAAGTTCTCTTAAAGGCACAGTATCTTGTTCTGAGCCACGTAATGGCAGCCTATGGGGCTTGTCTGTCCAGATCCTCCTCTCTATCATTCCAGAGGGTTTTTGCTGCTGAAGCAAGGGAAATCTGTACAGGCTTTGCTGTTTTGTGGATTTTTTTGGTGGAATTTCTAGTTGAAGTACTGGACAGTGTAGCCTGTGTTATAAGCTGCATTTAATTCTCTCTTAAGTGTCTGTGCAGGTCTGCATTTTTCGACACTTTAAGAGATTATTTTTGATTGCTCCGGGGTCCACGCACATGGGCGGGACTATTCACTAGATTATGACTATAACAGAGATACCCCTACTACAGAACTGGAGTTACCGGACAGAAACTACTCCTAATCACACATGTAAAGGAATATCCAGTGCCAGGGAGCATGGAGTCCCTAAACACAGACCTGTCACCAGAAATATCCAGCCACCCGTGAGAAGAGTGTATGCCAGGGCCTGCGCATTAAATAGAGCATTCATGTAGACTTGTAATCTCATTTCAGAGGCAAACAAAAGCTTGCACCCAAAAAGTAATTAACCGCTTCCAATATAACAGTGGCTGTACATGCAGTGAGTAGAACCATTTTAAACATGGCATATAGCAGTTAAAAAAAAAATCATATCTTTTTTACATGTTGTTTTCTCTCTGCGTATCGAGTTCAAACCCTTCGTCAGATGATTACTCAATTTACTAGTGATTATCTAAAGAAAAACATATTCAAAGTATTTTTTTACCATTGATTGCACTTTCTTTTTCCAAGAACAGTCATCATGATGAGAAAATATAATTGGTATGACATAAATAAAATCTCAGTTAGCATAGTATATGTAAAGAATTGGGTTAATAGTTGTGCAGGATACAAGTCCAACGCGCAAGTGATATTTCCACAATTGTCTCCCTCCTGGGAACCAAGCAGCCCATTGTACCCCTTGACACTCTCTGGTAGCGAAATAGGGTAGTCTAAGTCTGACTCAGGGTAGGTGGTGTGGGTTAGTAGTCTCCATCCGCTGGCTATCAATATCAATACTCAATATATGATTGTCCAGTCAGTGCTTTTTCTTTTAAAAAGGAAAAGTAAATTTGTTAAAAATTGGGTCTCTAGTAGGCAGAGGTAGGCACCCTGACCAAACAGAGACCACAGTCCTAGTCCGGGTAAGTCACAACATAACCAAAACTATCCTGTGCTCACCCTCTGGTAGCTTGGCGCCATTCAGGCAGGCTTAACGTAGAAGGTATTGTGTAAAATATTTATGCAATATCTCATACATTAACACAGCGAAAGCACCACAAATAGACCCCACACAAGTTTAGAAAAACAGATTATGTTTTAAAAAAAAAAAGTAAGATCAAAATGACAAAATGACAAAAATCGATCGAGTAGAAGTCAAGATATGATGCAAAATATAGTGCTTAGAAGCAAATAGTGCTCAAAGAGTTAATTAGTCGTACTAGACCAGGGAAATGTCAAGAGTTTAGGTCATCCGCAATAAAGTGCAGGCCTGACTTAGGCAGGGCTCTCTGAGCAAGAGTACCATAAAACTTGTCACAGCACAAGACGTGTCGATGATTGGCACAGTTGGGGCGTTGCGCTGAAGTTCTCGATGCAACTGCAGCGATGTGTCAGTTCTGTTGACCAAAGTCCTGGTTCAGAGTGTTCAGGTTCTGAAGGTGATGCACTGGGTTTTTCCACATTGGAAGGGCGATGCGTCAATCTTCTCTATGCTGCGGCAGCAAAGCGTTGGTTCTGAAGCAGGAGTTGCGGATGCTATGCGGTGGTTCAAAGTGCGATATGCCAGGCAGGTTCTTGCAACAGCGGCGATGCATCAATTCTGCTCTTGCATCAGTTCCACTGGAGCAAACCCCCCAGGTCCACTTCCAAGGGTCCAGGATTGAGCTGGCACCACTTGGCAGGACAGACTCACAAGCAGAAGGCCCCAAGGGTTGGAACGGGAGGGTTCTATCTCTTTTGTGTCCCTGAGACTTATGCAACAGGAGGCAAGCCAGCAAGCCCTTTGAGTCTCTGGGTTCAAGTGATGAAGGCTCAGTAACCAGGGCAAGGGAACAGCAGGCAGCAGGGTAGCTCACCTGCGCATGAGCACTGCAAGACAGAGTTAAGCAAAGCAGTAGTCCAGCAGAGTGCTTCAGACCTACTTGTAGCATTTAGTTTACCAGCCATGTGCACCTTACTAAAGATTTATAAGTAAATTAGATATGCCATTTGGGTATAAGCCAATATAACCATGTTTAGGGGAGAGAGCACAAGCACTTAAGCACAGGCTAGCAGTCCTAAAGCCAGCAGAAACGAGGTCAGAGAAAGAGGAGGAAGATGGTAAAATGTTTGGGGTGACCCTTTAGAGAGGGCCATTTTCCATCAACATTTATTACACACACACACGCTAATAAATACTATGCATTCATTTACAAATAAATACACCAGGCACATGGCATTTCCTTTGATGATATTCTTTTTTTTTTTTTTTTTTTTTTTTTTAAACCTTTATTTATAGACCAGGTGCACACAGCTATTCAGCCGAACATCCCAGAGGCACGGCGGCAGGATTAGAGACCAGAGCCATTTCAGCACACAAAATGTTGCACAGGACGAGTGAGGTTAATTTTAAAGTTTACAACAGGATAATTATCGTTAGAAGAAATAAATTTCAATATAATAACAAAAGGAGCAGAAAACAAGAAAGAAGGGTGGGATCGGTCATAGAGTCTAAATCGTATATCTATCGGCATCTGTAAGGGGGGGGCCATCCAGTATACGCGTGCAATCAAACACTAAGCACACCCGGCCTTCGCCCGTACACGGAGAGGCGTAATGAAAAACAATCAAGGGCAGAACCCACGGTCAAACTCCGAGAATAAGAAATCAGGTCATGCGTCATACCGATCCCAAAACCAAGAAAGAAGGAAAAGAAATAGAGAATCCAGTTGAACTAATGAAGAAAAAAGGGCCATAGAAACAATAAACAGAAAAACAATAATATCCCATCCCCCCTCCCCCCCCACCCTGCACCCCTGCCAATGGCTACGGCCTACCCACCTAGCAGCATGCCTGTCGCCCAGCATCCAAAAACCCGAAATATAGCGAGAAAAGGGAAATATAAAAAGATGGAAAAAGGAAAAGATAAGAAAAGAAAAAAAGATGGAGGAGAAAATCACAGTCGCCCTCGGTCCCTCCACCCCCCCTGCGGCGCACGGTCCCAGTACGAAGTAGAGCAATCACGTAAGCAAGTTATTAAAATAGAGCACAGGGAAGGCGTCCGACATTGCCCCACCACCCGCAAGCAACAAAATGGCGGGTCCCCCGAACTTCACGTACCCACAAAGCAGAGATCCACAGTGGTCTCACCCTTGACCCCTACGAATGTTCACAATGAGTTCAGCCAATTGCACTAGAACGTATCGAGGAAAAATCAAAATTCCTGTCGGCCTGCGGACCTGCCTAAGGAGTCTGATCAAGCACCGCAATCCGTCATGATCCGCCACCGCCATGAGAAGTGCCGTTTTCCAGCCAAAGTACGACTATGTCGATATCAGACTCAGGGCAAAGTCAAAACAGTCGAGTGATGTTTGCAGCATCCGCCGGGTCGCATTAGCCGTAGGCTCAGGAGAAGTGAAGACCACAAGCACATCAGTGGACGGATGCGCCGATAATGGCGGGCGTCTCTCTGAAACAATAGGTCCATTAGTACACAGTGTTCCAGGCGACAGTTGCAAGGTTACAACAGGAAGGGAGCCTCGTTTGGTAAGTACCGGGAATAGCGTAGACATAACAGCCAGCTCAGAGGCACCAGGCAGGTCAGGGTCCCCGTACGATCGGGCAGTGTCAGTGACATCCGCGATCATCCTCTGGCGAGTAGAGGCCATGAAGGATCGCAGCTCCTTAATGGCGGCCATCACGGTCCTCAAAGACGGTTCTTCATTACCCCGCACCGCCTCCACGCAGTCAGCTCCAGACATTCGAGTGCACTTCGGAGCGCCCGATTCCTCCGGGGACCGAAGTGCGGGTCGGGCAGGAGGGAATTGGAGGCTCACGTACGAACAATGACGGGGCTCCTCGAGCGAGGGCACCAGCCCGGCGAGGGGGCCAGCCGCCGGGAAGGAGACCCCCGACCTCCCAGCCACCTTCAGGATATGTACACCCCCACAGTGTGCACAGGACCGCAGGCACCTCACCAACATAGGGATGCGAAACACTCCAGGTCAAACATCCGGACCACTTCTGGGGCACCCAACCACAGCCGCTGTCCAGAAACCCGGCTGGGTCAGTAATCAAGGTCCCGGCTTACAGGCAACTCTGGGCCAAAATCTTTCACACGGCACCATTCCGCAGATCCGGGTGGGAAAGCTCGCGGGACCACACCGCCAGTATCAGCAGGGATTACCCTGTACGGGGGTGAGGCGCGAAAGCAGGATATATATCAGGATCTTCATCCGACAGGCGGAGGTCAACGGAGCCGAGAGCCTATGCGGCCATCTTCGTTCGTCGCCAGGCTCCTCCTTTGACGATATTCTTGAATCATATTTAACCCCCTAGTTGGCCATGATTAGTACCCCACCTACCCATCCCAGATATAATGATATAATATAAAAGGATACATGGATTCGTATCAAGAAGGCGGCTTGGTAAGACTCCCTTCGGCCAGCTGATGCACAACATACAATCATCCTTAAAATTATACCTGAAACATGAGTGGTGGGCATATGAATCCTACAGTAGGGAGCAGAAAAGCTTTTGTCCCCCCCTGCAGAACTCAGGAAACAGGCCAAGCTGAGTCTTTAATGTTTTAATTCCGCTGGAGAACCATTAAGCAATTTACACCTGAAATATGAGAGTGGGGCCTGGCAATGACTGCAGTCCCACCCTGCACCCCAACGAAGGACGAGGGACTAGACCAATTTGAACATTCGTTTTCCGTCCCATCGAAAAATCGTTAAGCCCTGCATTACTTTGCCAGATTCTGACCGTGAGGCTCCTGTCCTGCCCCTTCTGGCTTGCTGTACAGCTCCTGTGGGCCACTCTGGCCCTTTGGTTGTAGCTTTGCATGGAGAACTGATGCCACTGCTTCTGGCTGGAAACAAACCAGCGTGGAGTGGAGGCTGATGGGCGGGCCTGACTCCAAATTGAAGTCTGCTGGGCGGCTAGACTTCCAATCTGTGATCAGCAAGTACTGGTGAGACTCGTTGCCTGGCCTGGCTCCTGGTCTGATATTGGCAAGCACTAGAGTGAAATTGAGGCCTTGCCTTCTGCCTTGTGGGCAAGCCGGTGGGCGGGCTAGTGACCGGTGGATGAATATCCAGTAAACACTGCAAACACTAGGCCAGCATCGAATCCTTGCCTGTCTCCTTCATGGCTAGAGCCATTTTATTAATTTCTCAAGCCTACCTGGGCTCCCCTCCTTCTTTGTAATAAATATAAAAACTTAACTATATGAAGTCCTGACAAGTGGAGGAATACCTGTCTAAAGTACACAATAAAAAATCTACTTATCTGAAAAGCTAAGACAAATAACAGGTTTTTCTAACCTACCTAAAACATCTAATCATATTAAGTCATCAAGTGAAAATACAGCGAAGGCTAGGCATAAACTGTTTGTGGTGAAATCTTACCAATTTACCTAAAAGGGGAGGGAAAAACTACAAGTTCATCTGAAAAGTTAAGAGACACTCAGCCTACCTTCCTGAAAAGACAGTTAGAAGCCAACATTACTATGGGCAGAATTAAAACACAGAGAAGCCAGTCCCGCCCGCCTTCCCCTGTGCCATGTGCACTAGACTGCCAAGAACAAGTGCATCTGTCAAGTCAATCAACACAACACTCTGAAAAATTAGATCTAATTAAGCAAGCAATAGAGACTTTGTTTACTTCAGTGGAATCACAAATCAAGGAAAACCGGATGGAGGATCAATGAAAAATAATAACTAGAGACACAAAACCGAACGCGGTGTTTCAGATATGGTACCACGGCTGACAGACCAAGTAAAAACCTCCTATGACTTGCAGAATAAAATGCGGCAATTGGAATGCTGAGTGGAAGATGCTGAAGGAAGAGCCCAAAGAAACAATTTTCGCTTAGTTGAAATGCCTAAGGGCTCAGAGGATTTGCAATACATGATTGACTTTTTAGAGGAATGGGTGAAGAGCTTTACTCCAACATCAATACTCTCCCCTCGTTTTTCTATGGAAAGGACACATTGTGAGCCGAGCCGCAGGCCCCAGTCAGGGGTACTTCCATGTCGAATAGTCGCAAAGCTGTTATATTATAAAGACCAGGATGCAATCCTACAGGCTGCAAAACATGCTACTCCTCTCCCAATACGAGAATAGCAGAGTTTCTGTTTTTCCGGACTATACACAGCTGACCCAACCGCAATGCTCTCCTTTCCTCTCTCTGAAGCGACACCTCCGAGACCTGAACATCCAATATTCTTAGATGTTCCTGGCAAAATAACTGATAATATATAAAGAGCGAACTTATTTCTTTATAGATCCAGAATCAGCCTGGACTGGGTTTAAACTCACTTTGAGGTAAGCTGTCACCCCACAGCAGAGAGTAACCAAACACCGCAATCAGGGGGGCGGGGGGAGACGTGGCAGGCTTGAAAGGATGTCCAGACTTCGAAAGACTTCGAAATCAGTCTTCCTATGCGTACTCTGGAATTAGGGTTTGTGTATAGTAACCTTGAACCACGAGGTGTCCCTAGACTCCCAAGCTTAGGAGTATCAATTCCCAGCTCTGGGAATGCTTGCAAATGCACAGTCTTGTCTGGGGGCAGGCGTGTCAGAATTTCAAGATCTCTAGAAACGTAGGTTGACCCCTGGGCAGTAGCCCACCCCAGGAGTAAATTATTATTATTTTTTTTTAATGCAAAAAGAGTACAAATTGGTTGGCAAAAGAGAAAAAAAAATCATACAAAAGAAGAAGAGAAAAAAACAAGAAAGACATATAACAAGCATATCCAGCAATTACAAAGGGCGAAGAAAATCACGAACAGATAATAGCAAAACAAAGCCAATAGAAAACAGACGGGCAAAATAAATGAGATTAAAATGACATCAATATGGCCGCAAACCACCCCTATTATCACTTAAATCCAGTCAGTAATAGGGGACCAAATCTTAACACCTGTTGCTCTCCTTCTCCTCCCCTTGGTCTTATAAATTGCTAATTCTAAATTTTACACGGCTAATAATCTCGAACGCCAACATGAAAATGTCGGCGGATCAGGACTAATCCAATCGTAAGACAAGCCCTAACAACAGCCATACAGATAAACAAGAATGATGCCACAGCTGCAGATCTTGTCTGTGCATGAATATCTTCTTCTGGTACAAAATGTAATCGGTGTGGTCTACATGCTGCAGATGCTGTGCATATGTTTTTCAAATGTCCTAAGTTAGGGGAACTTTTTTGTTCAATTGAGCGATTTTTAGGCATATTATTAGGATCCCCCGTTTGCATTTCAGGGGAAATGGTATTGATTGGGATTAGTACAGCTATTCATGCACCCCAGGAGTAAATTAGATAAAAGCTGTGGAGCCCCACACCATTTTGGCATGTTTAAATGGACAATCTTCAAAGATGCAAAACGTGGACCCCATTGGGCTTGCACTCGCATTGCTCCCGGTGGTGAGCTTTAGCTACCAGGAGTGTTTTCAAATGGCCTCCACATGGTGCACTTTGCATGTGGCTGGTTTTACTGGCTACCTCTGCCAGTCTCTTCCTTTGGCTGCCCTCCCAGCCCCTATGGCATCCTGGCCGTCCTGGAGGGCATCCAGTGTGGCAGTGCAGTCCAGGTCTTCCCCCAACTGGTTATCAGGGGGCATAAAGGGGTCAGCACCACTGGCCCTGGAGGGACCCATCTAGGTTCAGCTGCTGGCAAAGTCCTTAGCCCATCAGAGGCATCAGGTTGCTTCTCCTTCTACCTGTTTATGATTCTGGTGTTGTCACCCTACAGGAACAGGGTCTCGCTCTCAGTCTCTTTCTTGTGGAGGGGTTTATAAGTGTGGAAGAAAGGTTCAAGATGCCAGGCACCACCGGCCAATCCTAGGATGCCACATCCTCCCTCCACCCCTGTCCCAACGCTCCTGCATGGCATTCTGGGACATTGAATATGGCAAAAGCCTCTTCCACTGGTCAGAGCTCTTGGGCCAACCCAGAGGTTTGCCTATGATGCTGGGCAAACCCTCCCTTGTCACTCCAAACCGGTTCTGTGGTAGCTTCCCCTCCCACTGGTTTTGGAACCAAGTTGGCTAGATGGACACAGGAAGGAGGCAGGCCTGGTGTCAGGTTTATATGCTTATAAAAGTGAAGACACCTTTGAAGTGTAACTAACCCTTAGGCATAGCCCCCATTCCATCCTGTCAAGTGAGGGCACCAGCCTACACTCAAGCTCTTTGTTCCACTGTGTGGAAGCAATCCTCATCTTACCACTGAGGAGCCATCCAGCTGCCAGGTGACTGTTGAATACTTACAAGCTTTAGGCAGAATTTTTTTTAACTTTTTTTTATAGTGGCCTTTGCTCAATAGGTAGACAAAATTCAATGTCACCATTGAATTTGATTTTGGAAAAATATAAAAAAAAAGCGTCCTTGAATTATTTCTCTAGCTGCTACCAATCCGAATTTAGCATTTCCTTAATGTAACAATGTATCTTCGGGGTGACACATCAATTTTTAAAAGGGATGTTTAGGCTTGTCAAAAGGGGTTGTTTTGACAGGTTGAATTTGCAGTGTATAACTGTCACAAGCATGGTACCTGTGTGTAGCTACCAGGCTGCTCACAATGGTAGTTTCTCACGCACAGACCACACAAGTGTCCACGTGCATGCCCATGTATTCATGTGTAACCAGCCCCTTATCCTAACTGCATCACAGCGGCCTTATCTTAAAAGGCAGACAGTGTTGGTAAACATGTGCAGCCCAACTACCAGGAAGTTACAGTGAGTGAGACTTAGATAGAAAGACTCACCCACAGTAAAAGTCCCAAAAACAGGTGATCAAAAACATACAAATCCTAGTAGCAGACTAAATAGGCCGACCTCATTTGCAACAGTATATAATCATAATATAGTACATTCATACTGCCAGCGAATGCGCTAACATCTAAATACATTAATTTGAAGAAGAGCTTGTAGAATTCACTTTTAAATAAATCAATGGTGGTGATACATAGGTGATATGCTGGCAATATGGAAAGTAACCTGGGAAAAATGTACAGAATTTTCTGACCTTTAACAAGAAACAAATCTTTTATTCAAACTAACAATAGCAAATGGAACATTGAAGTGAACTTCCCTGACACCATGATACGTCCACAAGATAATCAGCTACACTTTAACACATACACAAAAGCTACAGATCAGAACACACTACTCTCAGTTATGTACTTCCATCCCCGCTGCATCAATACGAAATGTTATTTATGACCAACTTATAGGAGTTTGAAGAATTGTTTCAGATGAATAATCGTTTAAACAACAAGACAAAATGTTTAAAAAATTCAAACATCTTAGATAAAGTCCAACTATCTTGCAAAAATGCCAGGAAAGAATCAGTAAAGTAGCTCATGACCAAGCCTTGCAACTAGAAGAAAAAGTTAATAAAGATTGAATTAAAGGTATCATTTTTTGGACAAACAATGAAGATTAACATTTTTGAAAATACCTGGAGAATTCTAGTAAACAATCTGAAGACGTATGAAATCACAGGGAACACGCACCTATTTGTGTATACAAAAAATCTACTTAATTGATAATATGAGTTGATATAAGACTAAAGCCTCTATAAAATTTCACAACAAAACTTGGAACATATCCATACTTACATTGTATAAATTGCAATGATCTAATGAAGGGACCCTACATATCCCACCCAATCACTGGTGTTAAACCTGATAGCCTTAGGGCAGTCTTCCCCTAACTTTCTGCCTGCCTGCCTCCATTTTCTGACCTCATTTTTGCTTCTTTAGGACTCTGTGCTCTTGACTGCTGCTGACCAGTGCTAAAGTGATTGTGCTCTCCCCTAACCATGGTAATATTGGTTTAACCCCAAATGACATATTTCATGTACTTATAAGTCCCTAGGAAGGTGCACTACGTGTACCCAGGGCCTGTAAATTAAATGCTACTACTTGGCTTGCAGCACTCGTTGTGCCACCCACTTAAGTAGCCCTATGACTATGGCTCAGGCCTGTCATTGCAGATCCTGTATATGCTGTTTTACTCTGCCACATCAACCTGACAAGGTAAACCCTCTTTCCAGGCCTATACCTTCCCTTTGTATACCTATATGTTATACCTAAGGTAGGCCCTGCAAGACCCACAGGGTAGGGTGCAATGTATTTAAAAGGGAGGACATGTACTTTTTAAGTTTTACATGTCTTGGTAGTGAACAATTCCAATGTCGCTTTTCACTACTGCAAGGCCTATCTCTCCCATAGAATTACATTAAGATTACCTTATCACATCTTTTAAGTGTAATTCCCATTTTTGAAGAGAGAGACTTTTCCAGTTTCTTGTCTCTGGACTCACAATTTAAAATCTCAACTTATGGTGAAGTTGGATTTTAAGTAACAGAGAAATGTGGGGTTGTGTCCTTTGCGGGGCCGGGTAGGACACGTAACAATATTTGTAAATAAGGGAACCCCCGATCACGATTAAATTCTGCCACTTTTTTATTCAGAGCAGGTTTTATACCCTAAAGAATTAATCCTTGGGTATTGATACATTTTTATGTCTTATTTAAGTTACATCACTTTATACGCAAATCAAATCAAATCAAATAATCTTTATTCGGTTTTTAGTTTAAAACCATAAAAGCAACAAGAAAGAAAAATACATACATACAAAGAGGACTCATCAAATCATTTACAGGATTAAAAGAAATCAACTATTAAAATGAACAAGCAACAATTTAACTAATCAGGTAATCAAAATACGTGAATAGTCAAGGACAAAAACAAAAAGTACAGAATTAATAGCACAAGGTACCCGGAATCCCCTTTCACCAAAAATTATTGTTCAATGACATTAGTCTTGGTAACGAATTGTACCGGGGGCTGGGATAAAAATCATGCAGATCCCAAATGCAAATGGGGCCATCTCCTTCTTTAGGCTGGGAGGAACGGAGGTAGGGGACAATTTTCCTATCCTTAAATTTGATTAAAATCAAGTCCACCGAAATGTCTTTGGGCAGCGTACCTAGCCACCCCACCCTCCTGACACTCAGGATTCCGCCATCTAGTGCAGGTGACAACGGTCTGTTGTGTTTTAGCCAAAAAATCGCTTTGTTAAGCAAATCCTGGTGTGTTTCAAGTTTGCCGTGACTCAATGCGGGGACCCCAGAGAGAACAGTCACGAATGGGGCGGCTTCGGGAGGTAGATTGATGCAATGCCTTCTATCAGGTGTGGTCCTAGGTGCTCTGTGAGGTACGAGTACGGGGTTAAGAGTAACATTCCGGCCTCTTGAAATGAAGGGGGGTTCAAGAGTTTGATTTTTGCATGCAGTGGGCTTGGACTTTTCATAGTTGATAGAGGGAGTAGGGCAAATAGGTGTATCAATTTTATCGGTTGATGAATAGTTCTTTTTTTATTGTTTTTTCAATAAGGGTCAACCTGTCCCCTAGATCGTTGATTTTTGTGATCAAAGGTGATAAAGCCGAGATTAACAGTTGCTCAATCTGAGCCAGTAAGTTCTTAGCCGGTGTTAGTATAGTTGAGTTAGAGGGGCAGAATGGGGGGCTAATGCACATTTTGTCCACCTCAACATCAACATTAGGTAGATTATCATCGTTGGCATTATTTTTGACCTCAGCATGCTCCCTTTTGCTGGTTGATCCCCGGGACAGGGTGTTGGTTTGAGCATGAGTTTTATTGGGGGACAAAGGTACATCCAATGGAGTGCAATTAAGTTGGTCAGCGTCTCTACCCAATTTAGGAGGGGTCAAGGCTTCCGGAACATACTTTGTGCCACACAGGGCATTCAGCTCCTCCCACATGGACATGACTAGTGGAAAACACTGCTACATAGGAGACAATGGACAATTGGAATGGCGGAATTATAGGAAGGTTAAAATTATAGGTACCTCCTCCTCCAATGGAACCAAGTGGGGTGGCCCGTCCCATCCTCCTCTGGCTTCGGAGGGCCACAGAGGAGGGCTAAGCCCTTTGCCCGGGCTTAGCCCCGGGCGCCAACCCGCGCGCGTACCCGCGACGCGGGGGCTCGCGCTGTTTTTCTGAGCACCTCCGGGGGCGGGACAGGATGTGCGCGCCTTCCTCTGCGCTAGTGGTGCTGGGGGATGTAGTCCCTGGTCTCCTGCTGCAAGGAAGCCCGGTATGGGCGGCGGTAAGGCAGCGCTGATGCTGCGGCGGACCTGGACTCGGGAGAGGGAACCCAGGTCAGTTTCTCCCCAAAGCTGAAGTGTCCCCCGCTCCCCCGGGGCTCGCGCTGTTTTTCTGAGCACCTCCGGGGGCGGGACAGGATGTGCGTGCCTTCCTCTGCGCTAGTGGTGCTGGGGGATGTAGTCCCTGGTCTCCTGCTGCAAGGAAGCCCGGTATGGGCGGCGGTAAGGCAGCGCTGATGCTGCGGCGGACCTGGACTCGGGAGAGAGCACCCAGGTCAGTTTCTCCCCAAAGCTGAAGTGTCCCCCGCTCCCCCGGGGCTCGCGCTGTTTTTCTGAGCACCTCCGGGGGCGGGACAGGATGTGCACGCCTTCCTCTGCGCTAGTGGTGCTGGGGGATGTAGTCCCTGGTCTCCTGCTGCAAGGAAGCCCGGTATGGGCGGCGGTAAGGCAGCGCTGATGCTGCGGCGGACCTGGACTCGGGAGAGAGCACCCAGGTCAGTTTCTCCCCAAAGCTGAAGTGTCCCCCGCTCCCCCGGGGCTCGCGCTGTTTTTCTGAGCACCTCCGGGGGCGGGACAGGATGTGCGCGCCTTCCTCTGTGCTAGTGGTGCTGGGGGATGTAGTCCCTGGTCTCCTGCTGCAAGGAAGCCCGGTATGGGCGGCGGTAAGGCAGCGCTGATCCTGCGGCGGACCTGGACTCGGGAGAGAGCACCCAGGTCAGTTTCTCCCCAAAGCTGAAGTGTCACTTTATACGCATTTAAATTTGTCCGAGGTTTACATGTTGCAATACAAAAAAAATTATTCACTGCATACAAATATATATACACTCTTTTACACACAAAACAATTGCACATTTAACAATTCACAATACACTTTCTACAAACCTATTCTAAGTGTACTCTAGTAACTAGTTTAACACCAGACCTACACTGGTTTATTTTTATCTAATAGAGGACTGGTCCCACAAGGGCGAGCTTTTTTTTGAAAGTGTAACTTTATTGACTGTGTACACCAGTAAGGTGTACACCGTTCTATTTGTTGCCCTTTGTGAGTGAGATGTTCGTGAACAAGCCGACGCGTTTCCAAGCCCGTTTTCTTATTTGTCGGGCTTTTCTTCAGGGCTATTTACCGGGTACCTTATTAGAATTTGTGTACAAGAATTTTCTGGTTGTTTGGAGCTCTTGAATGACGCTTGTACTGTTGTGTATGGGTTTCCAACTGTTGCCGCTTAGTGTTTTTGTCTTCTATGGCACAGTTGTTAAAGTCGCGGCGGGATTTGTAATTTCCTCCTAATCCCGCCGCGACTTTATCAACTGTGCCATAGAAGACAAAAACACTAAGCGGCAACCGTTACGATTAAAGAAAACCCATACACAACAGTACAAGCGTCATTCAAGAGCTCCAAACAACCAGAAAATTCTTGTACACAAATTCTAATAAGGTACTGTTCCAGCTGAGGCGGGGTAGAAGGAAGGGCACGGAAACCAGACCTGGGTATATAGGGTTTTATTTTTATAAATGTTTTTTTCTTCCTTAAAGTTAGTATCTCCCGGGCTAAAATGGCAGGGTCCGTGATTTCTCTTGCTCTGGATGGTCTTCCGGTCTCCTGGTCTTTGCTGGGACGTCTTCTTGATACCAACCCTCCAGCTCGGGACATGTGAAAACAAAATGATGTGGATCAGGGATTATACTTTCTGCAGGAAAGGGTTTCTCCACCACCAAGGGATCTGGGGTGTGGGGATCACCTAGTGCATGAGTGAATGCCTTAGTGAATGCACACAGTACATTACAGTGGTGAGGACACGTGGTTTGTGGGGAGTGGGGAGCAGCGCACTCGGTTCCTCTAGTACAAAAGGGGAGCACGTGAACAGTGACCGTCTCACTCGGCTTTCCCCTCAGACTCTCCCCGCCTCCCCATCCAGCCTGACATACGTTCCTGTACCTGGCTGAGCCACACTCCTCCACGGTGAGTGTGGCTGGGCGGGTCGCGGTGTCGGTGGCCTCCAGGCACAGCAACCTCCTGGACTGGCGTCTCGCTTCTTCCGCTTCTCGTCTCCGTCGTCCGTCCTGCTTCTTCTTTTGCTCCGATGAACACACTCTCTACTCAACAGTACCCGACCTCCTTGGTGATGTCACACGCCATCAGCTTCTCTTCCTCGTTTTTCTCCAATTCTTGGAGAGCCGCGTCATCCGGGGGTGTGTCTTCCTCCTCGAAGCTGTTCTGTTTAAAGGGACAGTCTTCTACTTCCTCATGACGTCCGGCCCACAGCTCGGCAGCGTTCGTTGTCCATTCGTTCTGGTAGGGGTGCAAAGAGGGGAGGGTCGGGTCAGCGATCCACCAATCCATTTCGAGACCATTTCCCTCGGTAAGTTCAGACCCCCTTCTACAGGTACCCAGTAAATAGCCCTGAAGAAAAGCCAGACAAATAACAAAACGGGCTTGGAAACGCGTCGGCTTGTTCACGAACATCTCACTCACAAAGGGCAACAAATAGAACGGTGTACACCTTACTGGTGTACACAGTCAATAAAGTTACGGTTTCAAAAAAAAAGCTCGCCCTTGTGAGACCAGTCCTCTGTTAGATAAAAATAAACCAGTGTAGGTCTGGTGTTAAACTAGTTACTAGGGTACAACTTAGAATAGGTTTGTAGAAAGTGTATTGTGAATTGTTAAATGTGCAATTGTTTTGTGTGTAAAAAGTGTATATATATTTGTATGCAGTGACTCATTTTTTTGTATTGCAGCATGTAAACCTCGTACAACTTTAAATGCGTATAAAGTGATGTAACTTAAATAAGACATAAAAATTTATCAATAACCAAGGATTAATTCTTTAGGGTACAAAACCTGCTCTGAATAAAAAAGTAGCAGAATTTATTAGTGACCGGGTTCCCTTATTTACAAATATTTTTAGAAACAGGACATTTAATTACTTTAATCAGTCAATCAATCAAAGCATTTGTATAGCGCGCTACTCACCCGGAGGGTCTCAAGGCGCTTGGGGGAGGGGGGTCCGCTACTGTTCGAACAGCCAGGTCTTGAGTTGCTTCCTGAAGGAGAGGTGGTCTTGGGTCAGGCGGAGGTGGATGGGTAGGGAGTTCCACGTCTTGGCAGCCAGGTAGGAGAAGGATCTTCCTCCCGTTGTGGCTCTTCGGATGCGGGGAACGGCGGCGAGGGCGTGGTTGGTCGATCGTAGCTGGCGGGTGGGAGTGTAGAAGGTCAGACGGTCGTTGAAGTATCTGGGGCCTTGGATGTGGAGAGCTTTGTGTGCGTGGGTGAGGAGTCGGAACGTGATTCTCTTGCTGACGGGGAGCCAGTGCAGGTCTCTCAGGTGTCCGGCGATGTGGCTGTGTCGGGGGATGTCTAGGATGAGTCGTGCTGAGGCGTTCTGGATGCGTTGGAGTCTTTTCTGAAGTTTGGCTGTGGTTCCGGCGTAGAGGGAGTTGCCGTAGTCCAGTTGGCTGGTGACGAGGGCCTGGGTGACCGTCTTCCTGGTTTCGGTGGGGATCCACCGGAAGATCTTGCGCAGCATGCGTAGGATGTTGAAGCATGACGAGGAGACGGCGTTGACTTGTCTGGTCATTGAGAGGGAGGAGTCCAGGATGTTGCCCAGGTTGTATGCGTGGTCCGTTGGTTTGGGTGCGTTGCCCAGGGCAGGGGGCCACCAGGAGTCGTCCCAGGCGGAGGGTGATGATCCTAGGATGAGGACTTCCGTCTTATCTGAGTTCAGTTTCAGGCGGCTGTTCCTCATCCACTCGGCTACGTCCTTCATCCCTTCATGTAGGTTGGTTCTGGCGGTTGTGGGGTCGTTGGTGAGGGAGAGGATCAGCTGGGTGTCGTCGGCATAGGAGATGATGTTGAGGTTGTGTTGGCGTGCGATGGCTACGAGGGGGCTCATGTAGACGTTGAAGAGGGTGGGGCTGAGTGATGATCCTTGTGGTACGCCGCAGATGACTTTGGTGGCCTCGAAACTGAACGGGGGGAGGCGGACTCTCTGGGTTCTTCCGGCGAGGAAGGGCATGATCCACTCCAGTGCCTTTTCTTGGATTCCGACGTTGTTCAGGCGTTGCACTAGGGTGCGGTGGCAGACCGTGTCGAACGCTGCGGAGAGGTCCAGGAGGATGAGGGCCGCGTTTCCCCGTTGTCGAGCAGGGCTCGGATGTCGTCGGTGGCTGCGATGAGGGCGGTCTCTGTGCTGTGGTTGGCCCGGAAGCCGGACTGCGAGTGGTCGAGGGATCCATTCGTCTCGAGGGAGGCGGCCAGTTGTCTGTTGACGGTCTTCTCGATGACTTTGGCAGGAAAAGGAAGGAGCGAGATGGGTCGGTAGTTTTTGAGGTCGGTGGGGTCCGCTGACGTTTTCTTCAGTAGGGCGCTGAGTTCGGCGTGCTTCCAGCTCTCTGGGAAGGTGGCGGCGTCGAAGGAGGTGTTGATGATGTCCCGGAGGTGGGGTGCGATGACGGCGTCGGCCTTGTTGAAGACGTGGTGAGGGCAGGGGTCGGTTGGTGATCCGGAGTGGATGGAGTTCATCGTGCGAATGGTGTCTTTGGTGTTGATCGGGGTCCAGGCTCGGAGGGTGGAGGTGGGGGGCGTTGGTACGGTCGTAGGGTGCGTCGGCTGTGTGCTGAAACTTTTGTGTATGTCTGCGATCTTGCTGTGGAAGAACGAGGCGAGCGAGTTGCAGAGGTCTTGCGAGGGAGTGATGTCGTTGTTTCCGGCGCTGGGGTTCGAGAGCTCTTTGACGATGATGAAGAGTTCCTTGCTGTTGTGGGCGTTGTTGTCCAGTCGTTCCTTGAATGCGGTTTTCTTGGTGGTGTGGATCAGGTGATGGTGTTTTCGGGTGGCGTGCTTGAGGGTGGTCATGTTGTCTGCAGTCGGGTCTCTGCGCCATGCTTTCTCGAGGGCCCGGCAGTTCTTCTTGGTTGTCTTGAGTTCGTCGGTGAACCAGGATGCTTTCTTGTTGCCGGATCTGACGGGGGGGGTCTTCAATGGGGCGAGGTCGTCTGCGCAGTTGGTGATCCATCTTGTGAGGTTGCTGGCGGCTTGGTTGGGGTTCGTTGAGCTGGCGGGAGGGTTCTGGCTCAGGGATGTGGTGAGTTGGTCGGTGGTGATCTTGTTCCAGCTTCTGCGGGGAAACTGATGCGGGTGGTGGTGAGTGGTGGTCCTACTGAAGCTGAAGTGGACGCAGCTGTGGTCTGTCCAGTGGAGTCCGGTGGTGTGGCTGAAGGAGATGTCCTTGCTGGAGGAGAAGACGGGGTCAAGCGTGTGGCCGGCGTAGTGTGTGGGGGTGGTCACCAGTTGCTTGAGTCCGAGGTTGGCGAGGTTGTCCAGTAGGGTGGTGGTGTTGCGGTCGTTGTTGATCTCCAGGTGGAAGTTGAGGTCCCCAAGGAGGATGTAGTCAGCCGAGGGGAGGGCATGAGGGCTGATGAAGTCGGCGATGTCTTCGCTGAATTGTGTGCGTGGTCCTGGGGGTCTGTAGATGAGGGTGCCTCTGAGGGTGGTCTTGGGGTCGGTGTGTATCTGGAAGTGCAGGTGTTCGGCGGCTATGAAGGTGTCGTCGGAGTTGGTCGTGATGCGGATGGTGTTCTTGTGGACGAGGGCGATGCCTCCTCCGGTCTGGTTGACGCGGTACCTTCGGGTAATCTTGTATCCGTCCGGGATGGCGATGGCGATGTCGGGCACTGAGGAGGCGTTCATCCATGTTTCCGTGAGGAAAGCGACGTCTAGTGATGTGGAGTCGAGCAGGTTCCATAGTTCCACGGCGTGTCTGTGGACGGAGCGGGTGTTGAGCAGGATGCACTTCAGGTGGTTGCTGCTGGTGCCGGCTTGGCGGGTGCGGTGCAGGTCCGAAGGTAGGAGAACTTGCAGGATTGGCAGGCGAAGGGTCCGTGGGTGCGTCCTGGGGTGGCACGGTGGCAGCCGGGGATTCGGCCGGTGTTGAGTGCGTTGAGGGTGGCGGTGTCGTAAGTCCGGTGGGTGGGTTGGCAGCTGCGGGGCCAGGGGGTCTGGCGCTGGGCGCGGTCCAGGTGCGGAGGGGCGCAGACGGGCTTGCCTTTGGCGCGCCTTTGGCGCACAATCGGCGCACCCGCTGCACGTGAACGCTGCGCGTACGCGCGGACTCTGCCATAAATGGCGAGTGGGGGGGGGGCGGAGCGAGGGAGGAGCATCTGGGAGGTGGGAGCGGGGTGGCGAATGGGAGAGGGACCAGGTGGAGAGGGGGCGGGGCCGCGGGGGAGCAGCGGCAGGGAGAGGGGAACAGCGGCTGAAGCGCTAGGGGGTCAGCAAAACAAACAAAGGCAGGGGGATAACAGCAGACATTCAGGGGCACAGCACGATAACAGAGGCAAAAAACAGCAGAAATACAATTACGAACGCAGAGATACAAACGCACAAGAGCAGAATCAGGGGCACAGCGGAAGCAAGGTGGCAACGAGCAGGCGGTGACAGCAGGGGGACCAGGTGACCTCGGGAGGAGCCACGCGGCGGGTTGAGCGACCGGCACTTTAGCCATTTGGTGCCTGCTGCCTGTCTCTGTTCAGTCTGGGCAGGGTGACTGTTGGACTTTGTGTATTCCCTCTAGACATCCACACATAAAGGCAGCTTAGGTGAGTCTTGATGGGCCATCCTGGGTGATGGGAGGGAGGAGCTGGGCACTGCCTCACTCTTACACCTGAATAGGTCGTGTCCTGTTCACACACAATGGGCTGCATATCCACTGGAGTGAATCTAGAGTCAGGGCAGGAAAGGAGGACTTCCTTCGATATTCTGTACCAAAACTGGAAGTGAAAAGAGCTACCATACTACTATTAAACACTAACTGCGAGGCAAGTAAACACCACGCTGGAGAGCAGCGGTAGACAAACTACCAACTTCATGAAATAGAAAAACCTAAGCAGGATATGGAAGCCCTGCACTTGGAAAGTTAGTACACTTGACTAATGCTCCTGAACAAAATGTGTAAACTATGTAGGACAATTTAAAAATAAAATAAAGGAACAATTAAATTAATCTAAAATCATTTCGGCCAAATAAACCATTAATGCAGCACATAAAACTATCTTCAGTCTCAAATTCTACGAAAACATCAGCATTTTGAATGTGGCTGTGAATGCAGCTTTGAATAAAGACAACACATAAATCAGTATTATTCCAGAATACGTTTTTTTTATGATTGAACCTGTTTATGTTTTAAGAACTGCAAAGAAGATATTAAAGGCACAAGTATGTAACACAATGTATTATGATACTTAAACATTCCTCTGGCTGACTTTTTATTGATGTATATAACACACAGTTATTTTTATTATAAAATGATAACCAGCATTTGTTTTTATAATGGTTATTTTTGTTTATAATGATGATTTCTCTTGGAAAGTAGAATGTGAAGATAATGGTAAAAAAATAAGCATTTTTAATATTTTTTCTTTAGAAAATCACAACAAATTGAGTCATTTCCTAACGAAGGTAACGCACAGAACCAAATGTGAAAAGTATATGAAAAAACATAAAAAATAAAGTTGAATTAAACCAAATAAAGAGTTAAATAAAGAATGCTCATAGTGAAGGGGTGCTTCTCCATTGTTTTTTCAAACTTGCACCACCTCCAAGACAAAAGGCTCTTGGTTGCTTCATTGTGAATTTTCATTAGACGTTAGGGCCACAAGGAAAGACTGCAATGAACCGATAAGAGTGTGGATTATTCCAAGTGAATATTAAGGATGAGTTCTAGCCTTCCAACCTCAGACCCCAACAGAAGTAAAGAATACAGAGCTTGAAAATTAGACAAAGTAAAGGGACACCTGAAGAAGATGGAGTTTCTTATTAGATGTTATACTCTGTTAAGGTTAACATAGATTCAATAACCTATTCCCATCACTGGTCACATTCAGCCGTTAACACAGGAATACCAATTCATGGTCTGCTGCTTTTTAATGGCAAGTTTCTGTCTTTCCACATTCCTGACATATGTAGATAGGTAGCACCCATAATTTCTAAGGACCCAATATAAAAATAGAATTTTAGTCACAAACACTCTTGATTCGGAGTTTGTGGCCTACAAATTTTTTTTTAATGCACTAATCCCATTTTATTAATCAGTAACTTTCTCTGATTTTTAAAATGGGAGCGCGACCCCATACCTATTTGGTCTTTGGAAGGGGCATTTTGTAGGTATCCCTTCCAAGTATTGCATCCATGTTTTGTGATCCAAATCCAGTTGCAAAACATTGAAAAATTACACACACCCCAGTTGAGCAATGCATTCGCAAAATAGAAGGGGTCCTCTTCCCTTCCCCTTTGTGAATGTCAAGAAAACATTTATTGGCGAGTTGGCAGTGCCAACTCTCAAACCAACTGTTGAAAAGAAGAAAGGTTTTCTTTTTAAACTCAGCCCTGTTTCCTTTAAGAAAATGTGTTGCATTTAAAATAAAAAAGTTTACTTTATTGAATTGTTATCACAGACCTAAAGGTCTGTGACAATAAAAGGCGACCAGCCTTGTGATAACCACAAATCGGTCGATTTGTGACCTACCTCATTACTATTTATGAAGAGTGTTGGATTGCGCCCACTCCAAAATGGAATTTATCATTATGAACTTTAAGTACGTAGGGCATTTCGGTAAATTCTTTAGTCGTCACAAAAACGCTGGTCACAAATTGCAACAGATTTTTGCAATCAATTATTGGTATATTGGGCCCTATGCTCCTAATTAAATTCACAACATGTGTGGACATATCACAAAATTAGTACCATGAAGTTTTGATTACATTAGCCTTGCAGGGGGCTGCCTTGGGCATTCTTTGTTATAGTAATGCCTGGTTTGCACTTATTACTGTGATGAATGTTATGCCAAAGTTTCTTCTGTGTTAGTTATTAAGTTTAAGAAAAGTCATGTTAATGTTGTAAAAGTCGATGTCAATATGAATAACGATACATTGATATATAAAAACAAAATTGCATCTTTTTGGACAAATTCACCCGTTGTGAACTCTACGTCAATCCACATGAACTCTGAAATACATAGTGAGGCAGGCTCTTGAGACTCGAGGCCGAGGTCACTGATTGACAGGTCACAGGTGGGGTGGCACGTAGCTGGCAGACAAACGCGCAAACAGGAAATCCAAGCTCAGTCTCACAGATAGGCGCAGCGACACCATAAACGTCCAGGAAGATTGTCCCCAATAAAGCATAAATGTCCGAAGGGGTACTCGTGTTCCCAAAACACCATAAAGTCAGATGCCTCGTTAAGTTAGGATCACATTCAGGACACAGCACACAGAAGCACACACAATACATTCAGTGATCATTCTGAACATGTGTACACTTTACCCACTGGTTGTATTGTGTCCACATTAGGCCGAGGCCCACCTGGATTCCTCATCCGATACATTAATATATGACTCCGCAGACAGACAGAGGTTCACATTCCTTACCAAAAAACGTATTGCCGGACCTATTTTATTGCATTCAGTGAACTGTATACTAACCTGTGTGAGACCGATTGTAAACTGGGACAGTCCTCAGAACCTATGCATATATATATATATATATATATATATATATATATATATATATATATATATATATATATATATATATATATATATATATATATATATATATATATATATATATATATATATATAACCTGTGTGAGACCGATTGTAAACTGGGACAGTCCTCAGAACCTATGCATGTGGCTGATCTCCCGGCGCACTTTGAACAAACTGTTCCTGATCTGCCAAAAGCCTCTTGTCTCTTGTTTTTTTAAGGTATTTCATATTCAAGCAACAGTCATTTGGGCTTTCATGATGGGTTAGGGTGTTTGCCCTACTTGGAATTTATTTCATGCTCGCTCATTAGAGTTTCTTTATAGAAAGGCTTACTATTGCATACGTCATCACTGTCTAGGGACCCAATGTCTTCTTGATGATTCATGGTGATGTTGTACTGGGCCCTGTCACTTGAAGAGATGAGCACTCCATGAAGGCTTGCAAGATGGCATTTGAGTTTAGGATGTGTTTTTTCGTAAATGTACATTTGTAAGTTGCTTCAAAATAACAATGCCTGACCCATAATTCACTTATTCCCTTAAATCGTGGCTCTTCAGTGGCATGGATTTTCTTGTCATTTTATTTTCTTCTTCCATTGTTCCTTTGGCGTGATAAAGGACATTTTCCTAAGTGATATTGGTACTTCAAAAGAACCCTAGCTACTTCTGGCTTGATAAAATCTCTCTTCTAGGGGCTAAAAGGACTTCTGTCAAGTCTTCTATTTCTACTATATAACCACGTTGATTATAAAGAGCCTCAATTAATCTTGCCAATCCATTCTAATGATTATGTATCATACGAAAAATTTTGGATTCAGGAATTGGATCAGCATCCTGAAGGATTTTTAAAGCTCTAGTGTGTGCACCTTTTTCTGTTTTTTGTCAATACTTTCCAGAGGTCATCTACCTATAATCTGTGCCATTATCAGAACAAAGGAGTACCCTTTCTTTAAAAGGTTAAGAATCAACCTCTAATTACAACTGTAGGCACACGAAATATTTAAGGAAAATTAGAGGTGTTGTCTGATGCATTGTTTGTAATGCATCAGAACAAAGGACATTTCAATTTTTCACCTGCTTCTCAAGGGGCTGTGGGATGAGGCCTCAATCATGCTCTACCGTCATTGTTTGACACTCAGTGCCAGGCTTAATATCACCCCCTTCCAGGGTGTTAATGATTTTCAGGTCTGCTGTAGATTATGCCCCATAAAAGGGTAAATAAATAAATGAATAAAGTTGGAACATACATTCTCTCCCATGCCTAACCATCTTTACTTTCTGCCCTCCTCAATCTTTACCAACATGGGTACACATTGCCAATTTAGTAAGATTTGGTCTGAAGATCATGAATCAGAGTTTAATGGATTCTCCAGCACATTATTATTTGGTCTGTGTGTTCCTCTTATGTGTCTACAGATTTGAACGCTGGCAGCGTCCAGTTTTGTGTGGCAAAGCAATTACCCCCAGCCCTGAAGAAGTTGCCGACCAGTGTAGACAGGCAACGAAACATGTTGGCTTCATAGAATACAAAACGAAGCACAATGGCAGAGTTTTGGTTTTAAGGGGAGTAGATAGCCAGCAAGGAATAAAGTAGTTTAAGTAGCTAGGGATATCTAACTCCATTTTTAAATAGAGGAACACACTGAGTAGCGGTGGTGATACCTCGGGGGTAGACGCACCTTTGAGTTAATTAGGATTTATTTATATAATTTTCCTACTTTGAAATTTTTGTTCTTTTTTGGTGGGAAGGAACCAATGATGAGAAGTGGAACACCTGTCAGCTGTCCAAGGTGGTTGCTCCCGTGAGGTTCCTTCCTTCCTGCCACCCACACATTTTTTCCTAATTTGTTTCTCTCTTTCTTCTTGCATGGACCTGCTTGAGTGTTGACTGAGAGAAGGGAACAGAGACACATACAAGGTGACACACACAGAATGTACGAGGATATTTTAAAGGTAGGCACACTATGCTGTAACACTTAGAGTGGGTGTTAGGTTAAGAATAGCCACACTTGTGAGTCAGCAAATGATGTTAAGGAATAGATTGCCTATCCAGATAAGGATCAGGTTAGTGTGAATAAGATGATATGAGTGTAGGGCACCTGAGTCCTAAGTTCCCTCTAAGCTCCAATTGTGAGAAAACTGCGTGTTCCTCTACCAGGCGTTGTTCATAACAATCAAGTTCTTATAGCATCTCACTATTTTTATTCTGCTATTTGAGAATAAAAAGCAATACCACAATGCATGCATCATGATGCATATCTGTAAAAAAATGTCCAACAAATAAGTGATATGCCAGACTGAAATTATTTGTATGTATTTTTCTTATTTAGCCTGGAATTGAGAGTTCCATTTTTGGATCATCGCTTCACAGCTTATTACCTGTCCTTACCAGCAGAACTCAGGATACCAAAGGTAGGCATCAGTAATATGTACCTATCAGAATAATACTTCTTGTATTCAACTAAGGATTTGTGGCCCTTATTGCTATTTGTGTGTGCTTGTGAGTGAGGTAGGATGAGTAACAAAGTGCCTGATGTTATATTAGAATGGCACAAGTTCTTCTTTTTCACATATATATATATATATATATATATATATATATATATATATATATATATATAAGAAGACATCCTTTCTGATACATAATGCGATATGTGCAGCAAACATACTTACTGGTTGTGAAGTATAGTGATATATACCTCAATATCGCCTCGCATGTAGACACATTTTATTAAGAATTATTAAGAGAATAAAACACTTATAAGACCTGGCATAATATATGCACATAGTCAACAGGAAAATGAAACACAAAATATAAAGATGATAGATTGTGTCAAGTATGATTTGTTATAACCTGTTAGCGATTGTTTTATAGCCAAAATAGAATGTGATTCTGATCCTCAAATTCATGTGGGATTGAGACAGACCGAGAAGTGGTCACACATGAAAATCTAAACGCACTTTAAAGCTAATCGTAATGATACCTGCTTCAGGAATGATACACCAAATCTATCTTGCTAAGGTAGCGGTAGAAAACAAGGCAAAAGGCTTCCTAAAATAAATTAGAAGTTGGCCAACTCTCTCTTTTGAACTCTTAAATCCTATCCTCAGATGATGTGAAACAATTTACCACCAGTGAGGGGTCCCTGCAAAACTCAGATAGGTAATAATTTTGTTGTACTCGAACTGGTAAAAGGTCCACCTTTTAGTGTGAACATTCTACCTGGTAATGCTATGTCGTTTGAACATCAGAAACACATTGTTTAGGTTGCTAGCAATAACAACATAGCAATTTAGCAGATAATTGTCTCCAAGTCACTTCCTTGTTAGTCCGATTTATAAAAATTTGCAGAACTGTACATACATGCCATACTTTTGAATATCTCTGTTCAGGTGGAGCAACAAATGGATTCGTTTTACAATGATGCATAGCAAGGGAAATCCTCCCTATGGCGATTTGTTTAGGGATGTATGTACTGCTGAGAATGCTGATTTATAAGAAATAATTGTTCTATGAGCCTCCCCTTCTTCTAGCTGAGATGGAAAATTAAGAAAATTGATCACATCTGTCCCCACTTCATCAGAATCCAGTTAAGTAAACCAACTGATCTATCATCTCCCGGGTAAGAAGTACCTATGGTTGGTCTCAGTCAGCCAGGCCCTGCGGCCTGGGACTTGCCCACCGAAAGGATCTGGACTTGCCATCATATCCTAAAATTCTCCATGCAAACATGTGAAGGAGGCCTAACTCTCTCATGGGATCCATCTAGGTTGAGTGGTTTGCTGAAATTGCTGGCTTTGGTAGATGAATTATGGAAGCCCAATACCATTTTAATTTAAGTTGAAACCACATTTGCACCATATCTGCTTATTGTCTCCCGCTTGGGCCACCTCCCTCGGGATCAAGAGGAAAATTAAAATGCATATCCCTCAAAGCTGTTTCAGTCCTTTAGATGATGTCAGTTGTCTGAACAGAGGTATTAGGCCTCAATATGTTGACCCATGAGGAGAACAGGTCTATTTTGTTTGGACCCTACATCTTCGATATTTTATGAAATATGATAGTATTGCGATTTTAAGCACTTCTGTCTCTTAGGCATTGGGAGTTTGAATCTGCCGCCAATTTGGCCATTACTGGCAAATATTCACTGTTACAGAGAGATTTTTGTCCAGTAAGTAATGACAGAAATATTTGCCTATTTCCCCCAGCATTTAGGAATCGTGACTCCCCAATAAGGAGGCCCTTCAAGATATTGTCATTCTTCAGGAGCAGCAGCACAGTCTTTGATTGAGGATAAGCTGCATGATGATAAATGAGCTTGCTAGCATTATTAAACAATTTATAAGCAGTGAAGCTTCTGCATTGGACCTCCTTCCTCCAGTGCACCGGTTGCTGCTCCTTGCTCCCCCATCCTAGCATGATGTCACCTGGCTCTATCACCAGATTGGGTGAGGAGCTGAAATATCCCTGCTGTTCCATAAGTCACAATCCTTTTTAGTAATTGAGAGGAAAAGCCTCCTGCTCCTTAACTGTTTTTTGATAGATTTTTATCTTTGCCTTAGGTAACTAGAGACTACCTGAGTCAGAGTCTATTCTAAAGAACAATAACTCTATCTTTTCGTTCAAAATCAAATCTGATTTTGATCATGCAAAAGAGAAATCATCCACCAAAGCTCTTTGTGGAAGCGATCAGGATCCTAAGATACAGGGATCAAGTTGTCCAGATGAATTATGATCAGGATTCTCCTGGATCTGAGGAATTCCATTGCGGCTTGCAACCTTAGTTACAGCAACATGGGGTTGAGTAGAGACTGAAAGAAAAGAGAGTGAACCTGTAGATCCGGTCTCAACAGATGAAGTGAGGCGACACATTGAGGATCAGTTTGTGACTATGAGATATGCATCTTTGATCATCCAGTCACCTTCCTTTAGGGAGACCCTCTAAAGATGTATGGTGTTCATCTTAAAATGTCACTGTAAGATTCAATCATTGAATTTTGTCAGAGTTGTCATTAAATGAAAACAGTTACCTTTCTTTGTTATGAGAGCAATATTGCTGAGGAACTCTCCAAAGTTTATGGAGGACGATTGGCTTGTTCCATTGTTTTGTAATTCTCTATCTCCTTATCAATCACCTTTTGTCCTACTAATAAAATACATATCTGCCAGGGGAGAGTAGGTAGAACTGGGATTTTGAAAAATGTGATGTGTAAGCCCTGCAGTGTTTGAAAGGATTAGGTATCCTTAAGCTGGATGCACTAGTTGTTCTTTTTTTAAGATATATTTTATTATTTTTCATGCAGCACAAAATTTTAAACAAAATTTTAAACAAAACGTCCATATTCCAAAACCATAAGTTACTAGACGCAAACATAAATGCAAACATAAGCGTAGTCATGATAATACTTCATCTCAGACATATACATAGTAGAGAGAGAGAAGGCAAGACATTCTATTTACATTTACATTTACAACTGTTTCCTACATGTCCCCAGAATACTATCCCATCCCCGCTCTCCACTTACTAATCGGTTCCCAAATTCGAATTCCCAGCTGCTTTTTTTTCCTGCCTTTCCTTGCATAGATGGGTATTTCTAAGTTATATGCTGCTAATAGATTAGACAACCATATCTGCAACCCTGGGGGATTCTTATCCAACCAAGCCCTGGCAATGCATAGCCTATACACTGCCATGGCAACAAAAATAAATTCCCACTGTGGGATGCCATCCTCGGGAACAACTCCTAACAATATATGTACAGGTCTAAGACTTATCTTAATATTTAGGGAAGCCTCGAAGAAGGTCTCTATATCCTTTAAGAGTTTATGAAGCTGTGGACATAGTGCAAACATATGTATTATATCTGCTTCTCCTGAATTACACCATGGGCAGGTAATACCTGTAGTCCCACCCCATTTCGCTATCCTAGCCGGGGTATAGTAAAGTGAGTAGAGGGTTTTATAGTGTTGCGACTGCAGCGACGCAGAGCATAAAAGTGTCCGTCCTAGCTCCAATAAATCCTGAAACCACCCTAAATCACCCTCTAGTTTCTCTGCCCATTTCTCACTGTGCTTATCAATATCATCCTGCTTTGTATCAAAGAGACTGGCATAGAAGCTTCGAATCGAGCAATCCCCCCCTATCCTTATTTTCTCAATGATCTCAACTGTGTTAAACCCCACCTGCCCCCGTGCTTATTCCCTAAATAACTCCTTATCTGCAGGTACTTAAAAAAGTCCTGCCTATCCAGTCCGTACCTATCCCTTAAGTCTGAGAATAATAGAAATCCCTCCGAGTTCCTAACATCTCCAATCTGAGCAATTCCCTTCGCCGCCCACCTTTCCATTGTCACATCTCCAAATATCTCTACCAGAAAAGATCTATTTTTAACCAACTTTGTATACCGATTAAATCTCCCTATGCCCAATTTTTTCATAAAAGCACTCCATACCTTAATACCTGCCTCAACTGTCTTAAACCTAGTTCTTTTATAATATCCATACTCTATACATTTAAAAAAACAATTTTCCACTTCCTCCCCCAGAACAGCAGCATAAATTCTAGAAGAGCAATCTGTTATTCTTTGATCTAACCCCCCTCCTCCTATAAGTCCTTGCATATACTGGATTGCTGCAGCCCAATAGTATAATCTGAAATCTGGTGCCCCCCATCCACCTCTTTCTCTCGGTAGTGTCATAAATCTATATGCCCTACGGGTCTTGCCCTGTGCCCAAATAAATCTGTTAAGGATACCTTCCAGTATGTTGAACCATTTTGCTTCAAAAAAGAGAGGGATTGCCCTAAAATGATACAAAAATTTTGGAAGTATAAGCATCTTGATTATATTCGTGCACCCCATTAGAGAGAGATGGAGGTTGTTTAGCCGTTCCAAATCCAGTTTTACACTGGCCATCAATGGAGCCATATTGTTCTGCACAACAACTTCAACATCCGCCGATATTGCCACTCCCAAGTACACTGCTGAGGCTACAACTCTTGGATCCATCCACCCTTGAGCATGTTGATTACAAATTATCTGGGTCTTAGATTTATTTAGGGTGTAACCCGAGACCTGGCCAAAATTCTGAGCCTCTATCTCCACTTCCCTGATGGCACCCTCCGGGCTAGATGTTAAAATGGCTACATCATCTGCATAAGCCAGTGTTTTTGCTTTGCAGCCATTCAAACACACTCTGGGGATCCCTTGGTTAGCTTCCAATTTGCGCAAAAAGGGATCTAAATATAGCGCAAATAGGAGAGGGGATGATGGACAGCCCTGCCTGGTTCCTCTTTCTATTTTAACCGCAGCTGAGTGCCCTCTAATGACCCTAATTCTAGCCTATGGATTTTTATATAAGGTTTTCATTGCTTTATTAAACCCTTCACCTATTCCACTCCACCATAGGGTACCCCATAAATATTCCCACGAGACCCTATCAAATGCCTTCTCAGCGTCGAGAAATAGTGCCGCCATAGGGTCTCCCAGGATACCTGCTGCGTCAAACATTGTGATTAATTGCCTAGTGTGTTGTGTGGTCCCTTTACCCGGTATAAATCCATGTTGTGAACAGATTACTAAGCTCTCAATTATCCCTGCAAGTCTCTTGGCCAATATTTTCGAGTAAACTTTAACATCAGCGTTCATGAGGGTGATTGGTCTATAAGTGCCGGGGTGATTTGATGGTTTCCCTTTTTTAAGAATCACTACTATATCTGCTCCTCCCCATGAATCAGGAATTACCTCCCCGAGTTGTGCTTGCCTCATCATATTAAACATATCTGCCCCTATTGCCCCCTGAAATGTTTTATAGAATTCCACCGGCAGTTGATCAGGACCGGCGGCTTTACCTGATGGTAAGGTACTTAAAGCCCATAAAAATTCCTCCACCTTAAAGGGCGCTTCTAGTTCCCCCTTGCATTCCGCAGTAATGAGCGGCGGTGTGACACCCCTTAAGTACCCCTCAATCTCTGAGAGCCCTCCCAACCTATCCGCTCGGTATAGGGATGCGTAAAACTGCCTAAAGACTTCCCTCACTCCCTCTACCCCTACCACCGTATGCCCTTGAGTATCTGTAATCTCCGAGATATCTGTTGCTGCAAGCTTCTGTCTGGTTCGAACCGCCAACAGATGTGCTACCTTTTCACTAAGCTCATATACCCCTTCCTTTCTAGTTAAGTAATTCTCCACTGCCTTCTTGGAGATATGCTCAGTGGCTGCTGCTTTAAGGGAGACAATTCTAAGTAGATGTATTTCTAGCGACATCCGCTGACGGATGGCCATCACCAACTCCTCTTCAGCTTCCCTCAGTTTTTTATTTATTTCCTCTATCCTAGCCTTCTCTTTTTTTTGCGCTGAAAGTACATAGCTCATAGTTTCCCCGCGGACACTGGCCTTAAACGAATCCCAGACCACCCCTGGAGAAGCTGTTCCTCTGTTAATATCCAGAAAACTCCTGATCCAACCTTCCATATACACCCTATATCCCTCATCCTTGAGGAGAGCTCTCTCAAAGGTCCATTGCCTTTCCTTCCTCTGATCTTGGCCTATTACAATGGTTAAAACTAGAGGGCTATGATCAGATACCACGCGGGGAAGTTTTTCCATCTTTGCTCCCTTCAGCAGGGACCCTGATACCAAAAAATAGTCTAGTCTGACCAAAACTCTGTGGGGGGCAGAGTAGAATGTGCTACCATCTCTATTTGGATAAATCTTAACCCAAGGATCAATCAGAGAGTTGTGGATAACCAGATCAGATAATGCTCTATACACTCTCCTTTTCCTACCTGGGTAGTATCCGCCCCCCTGTGTAAATGTACTTTTAGGATCGTGTAGGTTAAAGTCCCCACACATAACTATTGGCTCTACCCAGTGTGCCAACTCCATATCCAAATGCTGAAAGATCTCGGGATCATCCTCCGTTGATCCGTAGGCTGTAACAAGCGTGAATTTCTCCCCCTTAAAAGTTAATTCTAAAATCACCCAGCGACCACCCTCATCCTCCTTTTTCTTAATCACAACAACATCGCCAAACCTCCCCAATATAGCCACTCCCCTATTCCTAAAGTCTTGCTTAGAGTTTGCAAGAAGAACAAATCCCAACTGTCCCAGAAGATAGCTTTTTGATACCTCAATGTGCGTTTCTTGCAAGCATACTAAATCCAATCGAAGAGTTTTCAACAAGGCCGCCACCCTGAGTCTTTTATTTACATCGTTTAAGCCACAAATATTAATGGTAGCAATCCTGCAACACATTAAGATTTTATAATCATTTCCCCATGGGCTGAGATCCCTTCCATTCCTGTTAATAACCACCCCTTCATGTTATTTCTCAATTTAAGACCATCACTTGTTTGAATATATTGTATTTTCATGACAAATAGCGTTTGCTGTTTTGCTTGTAACCTACTCTGTCCTCTCTTGTGCTGAACCAACCAGTGCAACCCAATTCGTGTCATCAGTTTCCCCCCCTTGACCCCCTAACCTCCCATGTCCCTCCCTACCCGCCCTTCCAGATCCTACCCCCTCCCCCCTCTACGGGCAAATAGGTGAAATAGACCTATATGTGGTTGCTACAGTGTGTGGAAGTCGCTAACCTCTCTCTCTGACCCCCCACCCCAAGAAACCTTGTGATCCCAGTGCTCCCCCTCAAACAAACTTGACCTCTTGTTTGAATCCTTAGAGACGTCTGCCAGCCAAGCGCCTCCTTTTTAACCTCCTTTCTGCGACTTTATTTGCTCCAAAAACTTTTGAGCTTTGATTTCTGACCAGAACATTTCTACATTCCCTCTTGTGACCACCTTTAGTCTTGCTGGAAATAGGAGGTAAGCCTCAGAACCCAATGCTTGAAACGGCTTAATAAGCTGCCTCAGCCTCCACCTCCTCTCCACAGTGACGTGGCAGAAGTCCGGCCTGGCAAAAAAGGAGGTACCCTCAAATGTTCGTCTGCTCTCTGGCCTTGCCTTTTCCATAATCTCTTCTCTAAGGACCGTGGTTCCCAAACTGTGCGCCGCGGCACCCCGGTGCGCCGTCATGAGTAGCCAGGGGCGCCGCGCTCACGTTAGGAAAAGCAAGGTTATTGCAGCTGATTTCTTTAGCGAGCTCCGTGGAGCCTGTCCTTTTACACTAAAACTAATGCAGGTGATAATGGGTGTAAAACGGAGGTTGGGCAGAAGATCGGCATGGCGTTTGATTATCATTAATTATTAATCAAATGCATTGTCATGCCGATCTTCTGGCCAACCTCCGTTTTACACCCATTATCACCTGCATTATTTTTAGTGTAAAAAAACAGGCTCCACGGAGCTTGTTAAAGCTGCCAGATAGAAAGCCTTTGCTAATTGGCGTCGTTTGTCTGATTACTTTAACGAGTCCTCTATCTGCACACTTCTGACAGGTTACCAGGATAAAAGGACCCTCGTCACCCAGGGGCTGAGGCTGAATAAACCCATTTACATGTAAATCGCCACTCTTTCCCTGGTGCAGCAGAGTCTGACTTCCTGCGAATGTAGAAATAGTGAACATGTTGAGTTACGCTGACAACAAACCACAGGGAAGACTGCCCCAGCCAGCTGGGTTGAAATGCACTTTAACTGAAACCTGCAGGAGAATGCAGAAAACCGCTCTGGCATTTGGTTCCGTGGCATCATAACATCATTTTCTCAGGCACCAGATCAACGGAAACTCCCACCAGGCCACTTTTGCAGGTATTTTAAAAACCCAATGGCTCAATAGTTTGTCACAGAAATATGCCTTGGAGCTCAGCACTGCGCTGCTGTTTGGAATGACTTGGATGTGTTGTGTTTTTGCACTTATTGATTCTCGCATTAACCCCCACAAATGTGCCTTTCCAGGCATACCTTTGTGAATGAGGAGGTCTGCCAGCATTGGGAACACAGACAGGTAAAGCAACAAAGTGATGGAAGGAATGCTTAACTTAATGCCAGCCGTTGGCGATCGTTCAGGAACACATTCCAAACCATGGTTTTCCCCCCACTGTGCAACTCTGGACAGAGACCTGCCAAATGCAAAACAGGTTTGGTCCTATTCCAATGGGAACATTCAAGTTCAATCTGCCAGCCCAGGTACCTGCATACGGGAACACAAAGACCCCAGACCAGTTTCCACCTACTTTGACCTCACCGAACTGTTGTTGTTTTTATATCTCTGTCTTTTTATCTTTTATGGCTGTGATTACTGCCAGATAAAGATTTATGTACTACTATACTATACAACTTAGATCTCACCAGTGTGGCATACCGTGAGTCCTGTAGCACAGTCAGCATGGGACCGACGTGTGACATAGCCCTTGCTTTTTACAGCACCTACTGATAATATGATAGAAGCAATACTTAAATAGCGGAGGGGTAAAAATTGCTATTCCCACTCCAGTGAGTGCAACAGTAGGGAAAATGTTGGATAGCGGAGGGGTAAAAATGACTAATCCCACTCCAGTGAGCGCAAAAGTAGGGAAAGCGTTGGATAGCGGAGGGATAAAATATACTATTCCCACTCCAGTGAGTGCAACAGTAGGGAAAGCGTTGGATAGCGGAGGGGTAAAAATTGCTATTCCCACCCCAGTGAGTGCAACAACAGGGAAAGTGTTGGATAGCGGAGGGGTAAAAATGACTATTCCCACTCCAGTTATTGCAACAGTAGGGGAAGCATCGTTTTTCACTTAACACGTTTTTATTAAAAAACGGTTATATTTTTGTTTTGTTACAAATATGATTATAATACCTTCATTCTTCGTTGCATCCCAATTAATTATGGAAGACAACAGGAAGTACTCCCGAGGTCGGGCTTACATCCCCTCCCACCGGTAAGAAAATGGTGGGGAGCCACGGCCAACTGCCGATTAGGTTAAGGGAGCCGCAGGTCAAAAAAGTTTGGGAACCACTGTCTAAGGAGATAATTCCCAACATATATTAGAATTGCTCTGGGAAGAGGTGGTTTACCTGTCTGACCAGCTCCTCCCCGCCCTTTCCTGATTACAAAGGGAAACCTGTGAGCTCGCTGTATCTCCTTTTCCCACTGCCAGTCTGATTCCGGAAAAGCCCCACAAAGCAATTTTACAACAAATTTCAAAGTATTCTGCCCCTCTGCCCCTTCTTCCACCCCCAAAAGACGAATGTTATTCCGCCGCTGGCGGTTTTCAAACTCCTCCATCTTCCAGAGCATATCTTCGGACACCTTTTCCTGATTAGCTTTAAACTCCTGCCAAGCTCCCATATCGTCCTCCAGTCTTCCTGTTCTCTCTTCGACTTCAGTAACCCTGTTTGCCATACGCTCATACATTTTATTAACTTTCTTCAAAGTATTATGTAGTTTCTTCGTGGCATGTATGGCCCTTCGGCTTTCGGCCCTGGCCTCCCCTTGAATCTGTTTCAGCGTGTTAGTTATTGCATCCAGAGGGGCCTGAAGCTGAGATGGAACAGTCTCCTCATAGGTCTGTGATGTGGCCGAGTAGTCCCAAACAAGTTTTTTACCCCCTCTAGTAGGAGACCCTAAGCCCGAGTTCTGTTTTTTTCCTTTAGTCCATCTTTTCTTCTGTGTGCTTTCTTTCCCTGATAGACTAGAATCCGATAGTGAGCCAACATCCTCCCCCTCTGTCCCAGTCTCGCTTGTGGCTGTGGCTGAGCGATCCGTATCCTCATCTACAGAGTAGAAGCAATCCCCCTCTGCTGAGCCTCCTTCTGCGCCATCCACCACTTCCCTGCAATTAGGTAACAGAGACTCTTTGCTAACCAGGCTAGCTTTGCTGCCCCATGAGCCCCCCGCCTTCAGCTCAGCTTCTACCTGCATGAGGGCGTCCAGCATATCCGTGTTCCCTGATATACTGGCCCCTACAGCCTCCTTCACGCCATTATCGAGAAGTGCCAGTGCTCCTCCACTGCAAATGCCAAAAGTCTTACCCGAGTTCCTGGCAGTCTCGGGGGTTACAGGAAGCGCCATAGTCGTGTTTAACCTCAGTGGAGTACCTGCGAGCTCTCTGCCACCGCTACCGCCGCTGCCGTCGCCGCCGCCTCCTCCGCCTCCTCCGCCTCCATGCAATTCTGGAGCCGAGTCTGTACGCGAGCGTTGCCTAGCAACGTCCAGAGCTGCGTTCGCGTCCACGGCAGATTCCTCTACAGCGTCCTCGAGGGCGCCCTCCGTGCTGGAAAGACTCTGCCCGCTTTTTGGTGTAAATGCCTCTGTCAAAGTGGGCTGCCGGAGGACGACATCCTTGGCTCGTAGCTGCGCCCCCACCTTCTGTTTATCCGTGTCCGATGCCGCTGCTGATGCTTTGCCTGCAGGCTGCTCGCTCCTTGCCGGCGCTTTGCCTCGGACTTCTGTTTTTTTTCCTTTCATCTGTCCTTAAACTCTAACACCAAACAATGCCAACATGTCATACCAATAGACAGATGGCTAGGACCCATTTCATGTATCATGTGTAAACAAACTTTACAATCCTATGTAAAATTTACTCCAAAAATTACATATAAAACTGTCAAGGGAGGACTAATTAACGCACGCTCCATGTGCAAAAATGCCCTACACATATATGATCTGATGATAGAAAATAATTTGGACTGTCTCATGGTCACCGAAACATGGCTAAAAAACTGGTCCAACCCTGACATTGTATGCGCACTCCCACCTGGATACACGATACAGAGAATGGATAGACCTATACAAAGAGGGGGAGGGGTTGCTATCATTCATAGAGAAACCCTCACATGTAATATTCAGGAATTACCGGAAATAAAAGATGCGGAATGTTTAGCTTTTAATTTAAAAGCCCACGACTCTTTCACTTTCTCAGGGGCACTAATTTATCGCCCACCAGGACAAACCAGCCACTTTTTAGAAAGTCTAGGAGAAGCATTTACTAATATGACACTCAAGGCTGCTAACTTCACCCTAATGGGAATTTTAAATCTTCATCTTGACTGCATTAACGACACAAACGCACTACAATTTAAAGACATCATGCATGTGCTGGGACTCACAATTCTTACGAACGAGCCCACACATTCAGCGGGCCATGTATTGGATTGCATTTGCACGAATTTGAAGTCAATAAACGTCTCTACGCCTCTACTCCAAACGTGGACTGATCATAAATTCATTGCCTTTCACCTCAAAACGGAAGAAATGAAAACTTCAAAACCAGCTAAAGTTAGAGATGAGAAGCCAACTCCCTGCTGGACCAAAATCATAGAGCACCCTGACCTACACAATTGGGTTAGAGAGAATAAACCAGAGACGGTAGGAAACGCTACTATTGACAATCTTAGTTATGATAAATGGATGAGAACCATAGGTGAGAAACTGACTTCCGGAAGAAATAACAAAAAATCCACGTCCAAACGGGAAAACATCAGCTCCCTGGTTCACAGATGAACTGAAAGACACACGACGCACAGTGCGTAGACTCGAACGTAAATGGCGTAAACAATATGACGAGGTAGATCAGGCCAACTTTAAAACTGCAAGACAGAATTACCACGCACTTATAAAAAAAACTAAAACAACCAATTTTACCAAACGAATAGAAACTTCACAGAATGACCAAAAAGAAATTTTTCGTATAGTCACAAGCTTCCGAAATCCAAAAATATTATCTCATGAGATACCACCATCACAAAGTTTCTGCAATGACATTGCAGATTACTTTGAACAAAAGATTGTAAACATTACCAAAAATTTCCCTGTTATTACGGAAAACAAAGAACACAATTCGCAAGGAAGTAACCCTGGGATAACAGTTGGATGGAATACTTTTGACCTGATTGATAAAGCAGACACTTCGAAAATCCTGTCAAAAATTAAATCTGGATCGCCACTTGACCCGTGCCCTCCCTCACTAATCCAGGCTATTAAAGAGGACGTAAGCCCCATGATCAATGACATCATCAATGCCTCACTTCAATCTGGAGAAGTCCCCAATGCATGGAAAACGGCCATTGTAAAGCCACTACAAAAAAAGGCTTTACATGATCCATCTGTCCTAACAAACCTGCGACCGATCTCCCAACTCCCTGCACTGTGTAAATGCACTGAAACCCTGGTCAACAGACAGTTAACAACGTTCCTGGAAACAAATAACATCCTACATCCCAACCAGGCTGGTTTCAGAGCTAACCACTCTACTGAGTCAGCTCTGCTATCCACAACAGAAACTATAAGAACTGCACTAGACCAGGGGGGCAAGGCTGTCCTTGTCCTCCTTGACTTATCGGCAGCTTTCGACACGGTGTCCCACACCATCCTATTACATCGCCTAGCTGAGGCGGGTATAGGGGGCACCGTGTTGAACTGGTTCACAAATTTTCTATTAAACAGAAAACAAATCGTCAGGTTGGGACAATTCTATTCAAAGGAGAAGGAGATTGGCTCAGGGGTACCTCAGGGCTCTAGTCTGAGCCCTACCTTATTTAATTTGTACATGGCTCCCCTGATCAATCTAATTGCGTCCTTCAACGTGAATACGGTCGCATACGCCGATGACACCCAACTGGTCCTGACTCTGGACGAAGATACAGCTAAAGCAGAACGAGACCTAAAAGAGTGTCTGACGGCGACCTTTAAATGGATGCACGAAAATCATCTGAAATGTAACTCTGCAAAGACAGAGATCCTTCCATTTGGGAAAAATAATTTATTTTCCCCACTCACCTGTTGGTCACCCGATGCGGAAGCTCCTCCCGATACCATCAATGCCACTAGAAACCTGGGTATAAAATTTGACAATCTGCTCTCTTTCAAGCAACAATCCAAAGAAATAGCAGCTGTCTGCTTTAACATCATGAAAGGACTACGCAAATTTTTTGACTATCTACCATTGCCCGCCCGCCGAACAGTAGCAGTTGCTTTAATAACATCTAAAATTGATTACTGTAATAGTCTGTATGCAGGGGTAACAAAATCTACCCTACACAAACTACAGACTATTCAAAATGCGGCAGCGAGACTGGTCCTAAGGTTGCCTAGAAGATCATCAGCATCAGCCGCCCTGAACAAGCTGCATTGGCTTCCTATTCAGAAGCGGATTTTATTTAAAATCATTGTGATCACATTTAGGTGTTTTCACAAACGGGGCCCAAAATACCTAAATAGCAGATTTCATAGGTATCATCCCTCGAGAGAACTCAGATCAGCCACAGCCAATCTGATGACTGTCCCCAAGTTTAAACTTGCCACCAAGGGGGGTAAATCACTGGCAGTTCTTGGGGCCAAGGCCTGGAACACACTCCCCACAGACCTCCGTCTAATATCATCAGCACAGACTTTCAAAAAATCCTTAAAAACCTGGATCTACGGACTCTCAGAATCAAAATGCAAAACTCTGGTCTAATTATACTCAAGTAACCCTAATGCAGTCGAAACACCGTACGACTTGTCAGCAATGAAGACAAAGCGCCAGGATGCTCCCTGGAGTGACAGAGCGCTATATAAAAACCACCAAACATCAAACATCATCGCAGGAACCGGAGCGGCGATCTTTCGTGTTGCACCCGCCTTCAGGGTCGCTGGTGTAGCCTCCTTCCTCGCAACTTCTTGAAGTTGTTTGCTGGCATTACCGGAATTACTGGCATTACTATCCGGCGAAGGCTTCCCCTTCTCTCTATCCTTCTCCGAGCGCTGAGGTCGCGGAGGCATCCTATGGCCCTTCGCCCCCTGAACAGCTCCAAGAATTCCGAGGATTCCAAGCCCCCTCTCCGCTTTTGAATAGAATACCCTGAAATTAAGTCTTTTGAAGATGGCTTTCTTCAGGGTCTCATAACAGCGAAGGCTCTCCGTGACCAGGCGCTCAAACATCAGAGGGGAGCACGCAACCTCAGGTAAGAGCCATCAGGGGGGATACAGAGGAGAGAGGTCTAGCAGCGACTGCTCACCACAACCTGTCGGCAGCCATCTTGCCCCCCTCATGGCACGTCCATTGGATGCACTAGTTGTGATGTGAAAAGTATTTATAAAGCGCAGCGTACACTATACAGTTTCTTGGCGCTGGTAAAGAAAGGACGGAGGGCACCACCTGGGCAAGGCGCGGGGGTGCATGGCAATAGCAGAAAAAGAAAAAAAAAGGACCAGAGATGAAGAAAACATTTTAATTGTACGCAATGCGAAACAGATGAGTCTTAAGGAGGGATCTGAAATGGATATAGGGAGGAGCAAGCCGTATGTCCATTGGGAGGGCATTCCAAAAGTTGTGAATGGATGCCTTTATTCTTTCTGCTTGTCTTGCAAAGTGGCCTTTCCCCTGGCGAAAAAGCCACATCCTCCTCTCGCCTGAAACAGAAAATAGTGACCGAGACACCTGCGCCCAATTTCAGTGCCTCCCTTAGTGGTATCTGTTGGCTTTGCTAGGCACCTTAGTATGGTCAGCAGCCTGGAGTGGGTTCCCTACCGAAGTCAGCTCTTCCAACCAATTTTTGATTGACCATCTTAAAAGAATCATGTGCTTTGTCCTGGGCCTTTTAAGAAATAACAATCTTCTGCTGATTTCTTGACAAAAGTGTGTTCGCAGACAAATCCTCCATGAGCAGGCTTGCCTCAGAGGTGACCAGTACCCTAAGCTTCGAATCCACTCATCAGAGAGCAAAGTGACTGCTGTTTGTGGCTGAAGCATAGTTAGAGTTTTCTAGAAGGCTTATTGCCCACTATGTGTATCTGTCCAAAATATCCTGGACAATAGTGAGCCCCTCTTCCTTGGCCCTAAAGGCCATGTAAGGTATCTTGGAGATAGGACTGCCGGGTCCAACTATTTATCCTGGCAGGCCTTCTGGGAATAGTTTTGAGAAGAACATCGTCATGAAGAATGAGCCTTTTTAGGATCGCCCTCAGGAGTAGTAACAACATTACCCTCTAGGGATTGCCAAGACATTTCCACCCAAAGTGGTTATAGATCTCCCTATCAAACACCTTAAAATGGTAGACCACTACTTTGGGGGAAGAAACCCATTCACATGACATAGGGTGGACAATTTCCTTTGGGTTGAACATGTCCCCTCAGCTTTAAGATAATATCTAGGTATCCTCAAAACCGTGCTTTGCTGTCTGCTTCAGAGCTCTCTCTGTTTTTATCGCACGGAGATGGCAGGCACCAGGGGTTTTGATCCTCAAAGCCCTCAGAGTAGTCACTCTTCTATATTCTGGGTGGAAGGACAGCAATACTCCTGCTCTTAACAGTTCAGGTAATGTGTTACAGTCTGAGTTGGTGCTTTCTATGTCTTAAATTGGCTACCGTCTTGTACTGAATTCCCAGTTTTAAGACGTTCATCAACAAAAGTCTTGACTGCATGGATGGACTTGCGCTTTACCTTAGTTTGTGGGGTCCTTACACACATTCCGAGTTCCTTTGTCGGTCTAGTGTACTTTAATGTCCTCTTTCCTTTGGATGAGCAGTGGTAGTGGAATGATGACTGCAGGAACATTCTGCTTCGCATGGCTTAGAGAGCAAAGCGCACTGCCTCACGCACAGTGTTCCCAATAACCTTGGTTAAAGTTTGTTCAAGAACATATGATATAACCTGCTATTCTATTATTTGTGTTCTAGCAGATAATCACTACAAACTGGGAGCCCATGTATCCATGCATAAACTCACATTAGGACAAGGAAAGAGCAATCATTAATTACTGACTCGTTATGCACAATTACTCAAATTAGGCTCTTCACATGGTAAGCCTTTCCCCAAAGTCATATAGCTCTGAAAGCTAATAGATATGTGTGAGCTGAATCTCTGGACAAAGACTTTTATTATCAGAATGAGAAGTGTGAGGCAAGGTTTCCTATGGGATAGTATTAGTAGAATTATTGCAACACCAGTGGTCTGGATGGTAATGCCACAATTTACTTAGAGACTTACTTCAGTCAGTCCTAATAGTGTGGAAGGAAGCAGTAACAGGACACTTATCAGGTGGTCTCTGTTTGTATGGTCATGTTCTTCAAATGGCAGTTTGATGATGAGTAAAGAAAAGGCTCAGGAAATTGTATGACCCTCCCACCTGCCTTTTTAGACACCTGTCTCACTAGAGATGAAGTGTGAGTACCAAGCCGCTGCAATTAAACTGAGCTCCCCTATCCACCCATCAGTGCAGAGAGGGAGGCTGGCAAATTTACTTCTGACCCGGCTGCCAAAACCGGTGGTCTCCACTGCCTCACCTCAAGCGCTTTGTATTTCAAAGAACTAAGAAGAAACACCACATTCACTCAAAGCACAGGTTGCACACACTCTAAACTAGCACACGTTCCCAGTATCAAACACTAGAATATATGTATCCTACAACATAACAACAAAGACAGGGGAGGACATTTGACCCTCATCTTAAGCTGCTGGTCATCATAGAAAGAGTGAGTTATGGTGGCAGAGGCAATATATAAAACTGCATAGACTATGATTGGTGCTTTTTTTACTTGTGACTTTTAGTTTGACACTAACACCGTATAAGTGTGTTCTACTGAATATTTTGTTGTTCAGCTTGCTGAGCTTTAGTAACATTTAAATAATAATCTTCGCCTCAGGTCATGACAGAATCCCAGGCCAAATCTTAACAGATGAAAAAATCCAGGCAGCTAATGCTAAACAGTACTGGCCAAGCAACTGTTAGATATGCCCAGGCCTGCTATGCCCCCATGACTCCAAATGTAAATGTAAATGGCCTCTAACTGGAGCCAAAGGTGAGATCATTAAAGTTGAACCATCCTCACCACTGCCACCCACCCTATCAGTTCTTTTGCACTGGCGAAAGCGCTCACCAATTAGGTCAAATCAATAGATAGATGTGCACCTCAGTTCTTCGGACCACTCTTAAGCATAGTTCTGAATAAAAACTGTCTATGACCTCTGAAACCGCTCAAGAAGAAACCCACCCGTTTCAAAATAAAACTCACCACATTGGATGGGTTTTCATTCCATCATGTCCAGATAGATGTACGATGCTTTCATAATGTCCATTACTAAGCAGATATATAGGTTTTCAAAACTAGCCTGTAGGAACACATCAAAAACCTCTATCTTGGCGGCCCATGGCATTAAGGTCAAGCTCCAAATATCTCTATCTCAAACAGAGTACAAGATACAGAATAACCCACCACTTCACAGACACACTCACCGCCCTGGGGAAAGCCCACTCCTAGACAACAGCAAGTATGCCCACCCTCTCCAAATTCAGGGAAAATAACACATGTGGATCATTTTCTTAGGTTTAGCTCTACAGTTTGAAACATCATCCCTACCCTGCTCAAGCCCTTATTCATCACAGGTAAAAGAAGATTCCTTTCTACTCGGGGAACCACTTAAGTTCACATATTTTCCCACCAAACATGCAACTCTTTTCCACTTACTCCAGTAATTCAAAAGGATGTATCAGACGTACAGTAATTTCTTCTACCTATATGAGTACATATATTATGTGTGTGAGAGAAATTGGGTTATTGGGTGACTGGAGGTTTGAGCCCTGGTCAAGGAACAGCCACGAAAAGCCCCTAAATTAACCTGTACTTAACCCTGGGTACCTTGGCACAAAAAGCAGTCAGGCTTAATGTAGAGACAATGTGCAAAGTATTTATACACCACACAAACATTAATAAACATTAAAACATTAAAAACACAACAAAGAAAACTCCCTCACCAATTTAGAAAAATAAAGTACATTTTAATTAATGTTTTGACACCACAACAACAAACATCCAGTCTGTAGAACCAGAGTTATGAATTTGTACATTTTAGTAATAAGTAGCACCTAAAAAATCAAACCGCCTACCACGGACATCTACTCAGATGAGACTGGGTAAAAGTTGAAAAATAGGGCAACCGCGATGGAGCACGGTTCGTATACAAGAAGTAGATTGGTCAGTGTCAGTGCTTACCTTCAGACTTAGGAGAAAGTTTGGGAAACATTTTCTGAGAAGGTAAAGTTCAGTAGGGCAAGGCTGGCAGGTGGTGGTGAGGAGCGAGTGTCATCGTCAGGGAGCCTTGGGTTGAAGCCATGGTGAAGATGTCTTCATGTAGACTTAGTCTTTCTTTTGGAAGTCGAAAATCTCCAGCGGAACGAGGCAGAGGCTGTATCTAAAGATAGTTCCAGGGGTTTGAATACCACCTTTGGTGACTGGCGATGCACCTCGAGCAGATATGCAACAAGGTTAGTTCCAGTTTGCCCCTGGATCTCAGTGCAGTTTTTGGACAAAAAGTTTGTAATTCCTCAGTTATGGGTTTTGGCCATCTGGGCACCTCTAGCACCAGAAACAAGGGTCCAGGATTGGTGGGGCACCACTTGGGGGTGCAGGAGTCACTCGAGCTGAGTTCAGGTGTTGGTGTAAGATGGTTGGAGCCTTTTGTGGCTCTGTGAATCGGAATAGAAGGTCAGCAAATTAGCCCTTTTAGTTACTCTGCTAGTCCTGGGTTCAGGTGAAGATGCAGGGCTCAACAGCGAGGGCTCGCCTCTGAGGGCTCAAGGCAGTGTCAGGGCAGCACAGCAGTCGTTCCAGAACAGCGAAGCTCTCTTTCAGAGTGCCCAGCAGGTCACTGCTGCAGGCGGTCCTCTGAGAGTCCTTCTGCAGGGCCAGGAATGAACTGAAAAGTGGGTCGGAGGGTCCTATGTTTATACCTGGTACCTTTCCTCTGGGAGGTGGAAAAAGCTTCTAGAAAGTTTCTTTGTAGTGCATCTGCCATGGCTCCAAAATGGCTTGTGTGACAATGTGGAGGTGATACGTCTTTTGTATGAAGGCATGGTGCAGCCTATTCAGTTAAAAGTGTGGCTGAGCTCATCTCTGCCCCATACTACCAGTAAATGGCCCATTCAGGCAACCCTAATCCCTCTATTGTGTTACTGATTAGGAGGAATTCACAAAGACTGTCAGTTACACCCAGTCATGTGTCCCAGGACAGGCTGCATGCACAAAAGGGCTGAGTTCAGGAAAATGTCATTTTCATTTTCAAAATTGTAATTAAAAATCTAACTTTACCATTAAAAATGATTTTTCATTACAATTTTATAGATACCAAACATGATCTGGCCACCTGGTCCCAATCAAAGAATTGAACTTATTAAGTGTAATAAGGCAACCCTGTGTTATCCCCCGGGACAGGCAGGCCTCACTACCAGGACATATAAATCTTAGTACATGTCCAACCTTTTAATTACAGTGCACCGTGCCCTATGGGCTACCTAGGACCTACCTTAGGTGTGTCGTATATGCAATAAAAGGGGAGTTTAAGGTTTGGCAAGGGTTTATATTGCCAAGTCGATTTGGCATTTTAAAACTGCATTTTAAGGTGCTACTTTAGTGGGTGGCACAATAAGTGCTGCAGGCTCAGTACTAGCGTTTCATTTACAGGTCCTGTGTATGTATTATACCACTCTACGAGGGGCTTATAGGTAAATTAAATATGCCATTCAGGTGTAAGCTAATCAACCCATGTTTAGGGGACTGAGCACAAGCCCTTTAGCGCTGGTTAGCAGGCACACAGTCCTATGGCCAACAAAAACAAATTTCAGCAACAAAAATGGATGTAAGCAGGCAACATCTTCAGGGGTGACCTTGCAGAGGACCTGGTTCAACAGTGTGTATGTATGTACGCATGTGTGTGTGTGTCTGTGTTTGTCTGTGTGTGTCTGTGTGGATGTGGGTGTGTGTTAGACCTGTCAGCCATAGGGTGGTCTTCCCCCCAATCTTTTGCCCTCCTCTTCATTTTTTCTAAACTCGATTTTTCTGGCCTTAGGACTCTGAGCACCTTACCACTGATAAACAGTGCTAAATTGCATATGCTCTCTCCTCTAAACCTCTTGATATTGGCGTATACCCAATTGGCATGTTTAATTTACTTATAAGTCTATAGTACAGTGCACTACATATGCCATGGACATGTAGATTAAATGCTACTTGTGGGCCTGCAACACTAGTTGTGCCACCCACCTAAATAGCCCTTTGAACATGTCGCTTGCCTACCATTGCAGAACCTGTGTGCGCATTTTAAACTGCCATTTTGACCTTGGAAAAAAAGCCTTTTGCCAGACCCAAGACTTCCTTTTTGATACATATAAGTCCCCCATAAGTTAGGCCTTGAACTGCCCAGAGGGCAGGGTGCAATGTATTTAAGAGGTTGGATATGTACTTTTGAGTTTTCATTGTTCTGGTGGTGAAAAACTATAAAATTCATTTTTTACTACTGCAAGGCCTATCTCTCCCATAGGATAATATTGGAGTTGCCTTATTACATTTTAGAAATGTCATTTCCAAATGGGAAGAGCTAATCCGTTTAAGTTTGATTTTTCTGAAATCACAGTTTAAAATCCTAACTTATGGTGAAGTCGGCTTTTAAATTGTAAATCTGAAAATGCCACTTTTGTAACGTTGGCCTGTTCATGCATTAGCTAGAGAGGCAGCTCGTCCATGTGAGAAGAGGAGTGTCGCCCCACTGCTTTCTCGCAGTGCGAGAACCAGAAACATAAAATTGTATTATGAATACCATTTTATATTTCTGCTTCTCGCACTGACTGGCTTGCCCACTGTTGTGGGTGCTGGCTGTTTGGTAAGCTCCAGTCCGACCAAGCCAGTCATTCGCACTCTCCCATTTTCTCAATGTAGGCTGCATGCAGCCTTCATGGAGAAAATGCATTCCCCATAGATGCCTGTGCGATCCGTGTCCCAGTCAAACGCAGTACTTCCATTGCAGCATTGTGATTGGCTTATGGGAGGAGAGGGAGGCTGACTGCTTCCTGGGACTCAGAGCAGAGAGAGAAGGAAATGCGACACAGTACCGGAGGCAAGAGTACGTTTTACTTAGGTATTTTATTAAATTAACACCCCCCTTTCCCGTATGACCCCTGCCGCCCCCACCCACGGGTCATGCCAACCGTGAATACTTAGTGTTTGGTGCCTGGAGCCTGTCTCTGGTCACATGAATAGGTGTATTTGGCAGTTGGACTTTGTGTATTCCTCCCTGACAGCCAAACACAATTGGTGCTTTGGTGTGACTGAGTGGACCATCACTGGCAGGACTTCAGACACCACTACTTCAGTACACTTCTGTACCGGTGGATACTCTGCCAATAAGAAGGACTGCTGTGCCGCTGAAAGGACTGCAACTCTTCTGCCCTGAAGGAATTGCTGCCCTGTTGTGCTGGGTTGCTGCCCTCTTGCCTGGATGAAAACAATGGGATATGCAACTCTTGAACCCAGAGTGACTCTAAGGGCTAGTTGGCTGGCCTAATCTGAAGCTACAGGGACATAACAGGCTTCCAACAACTTTGCACTTGCACCTGGACTCTGCCTTCTGTGTGTGTACCCTACCACCCTAGTCCTGGACCCTTGAAAGTGGCATCTAAGGTACTTGCCTGTGGAACCGATGCATCTCCAAGAAAAACCAACACACCTCCTCTGCTGAGCGAAGCATCCCCGAGTAGAATCGGTGCATCAAAGCTGCTGCAAGGATAAGGTCCATCGCAAATGCCTCCATCGCATCCAAGGTTCTCAAAAACAAAGATTTGTCCCGATGGTGCAGTGTCTCCACAGCCCAGGCTCAAAGATGACATCTGACTCTGCATCAAAGCTCTTCGGAATGGTTGCATCACCCGCTGCGTGGCACATCCCCGACACAGGACTTCTCATTGCAAGTGGCATTGATGGGATCCTCAAAGACAATGCAACAGAGGCGCACATTAGAGCCTCGCCGCAGCTTGGAGCCTACACTCCATCGAGGTCATCCTGAACCTGTGACTTTTTCCCAGTCCAGCCTGACCAGATATCTCCAACTGTCGCTTTTTGCTTTTTGGAACTATTTCCACCAAATCCATTAAAATTCAATATCGCTGGTTTTACTAATATGAATTTTGTCATTTGGTCTTGTTTTATTTATTAAAAATCTCTCTACTTTTTCTAAGACTGTTGCAGGCTTCTTGTGTGGTGTGTTTTCACTGTTTAAAGTGTTGCACAAATACCTTATACATTGCCTCTTAGTTAAGCCTGACTGTTTATGCCTTGCTACCATGGGGTGAGCACAGGTACATTTGAGGTTTGCTTGTGACTTATCCTGACAAGGATTGTGATTGCTGCTTGACCAGGACTTACACCCCAGTCAACCACCACGCAATTCTTACAGTGTGTGTATGTGTGGCTCACTACAAACCACATTTTTGGCCAGAGATGTAGTCTGTTATATATAATAAATGGAAGTCTTTAAGATTAATTTCCTTTCTTTGTGCTCTCTATTAGAATGGAATAGAAAAGTATCTTCTGAGGGAATCTTTCCAGGACTCCAATCTAATCCCAAATGAGATACTATGGAGGCCCAAAGAAGCATTTAGTGATGGCCTAGCATCTGTCAAAAGGTCTTGGTACAGCATGATCCAGGAGCACATCGAGCATCAGGTATCGCACTATGTGTATTTTTCAGATATTTGTGTAGTGTGAGTGTGAAATTGATGGTATCAAAAGTTTAGATATTTTCTAGTTGATATTTGTGCATAAAATGACTGATAATGTTGTCAATAATTATGTTCTGTGTACTGATGAATCATTGATCAACAGGTAATCTTTATTACCCTGATTAAGAGTCCTCATCATACCAGACCTAACCAATGTGGAGTCCCACCTCCCCGAAAGCCCATACACACTCTTTAATACACTTTATTTTATATTGACCAAAAGAATCTTCTATCTCTATTATCAAAATACCAGATCAATAGTTCCTCCCGCCAACCCTCCTCCTGTCATGGAGGTGCAATGACTAAAGGGAGGGGGGTAAATGAACTGGTAAAAGGAGGACTCCTAATCAGGGTACTGAAGATTGCCAGTGACTAAATGATTAATTCCTCCCTCATGGAGTCCTCCTCATCCCAGTTCTAACCAAGAAGAATTTCACAAAAAAAAATTGCACCGCCATTGAAATGTGTATTACTTCATAGGTGAATGCAGTACAGCAGACCCAAAATGATCATGCATAGAATCAGACAAATTAAGGTGATAATGTTTAGTGAAAGTCTGAAATGAAGACCATGTAGCTTCTCTGCAGATCTCCATTAATGGAACACCCACTGCCTCTGCCCAAGAAGTTGAGATTGACCTGGTTGAACAATCTTGAATAGCACTTGGCAGAGAAACCATTCATTAGAATATTCCTGTATTATAGCCTGCCAAATCCATCTGTTATATGTAGCGTTTATAATCCCCCCTACCCTTAGTTACAGATCCTTGAGCCATGAACAGGAAACTAAAATCTCGAAAAGGCTTTGTAAGATCTAAATAAATCAACAACATTCTTTTGATATCCAAAGATAATGAAACATTAGATGCTAAATCGTTCTGTAATACTAGTAACACTACCTCTTTGGACAAATAAAAAGATATAGAAACTTTAGGTACAAGTTTGAGGTCCAATCTCAAAAACACTTAGGGCCAGATGTCGGAAGGCAAATACCAGTCGGTAACGGCTGATTTCGGCCGTTACCGACCGGTATTTGGAGTTTGGGATGTAGGGGCATGTTAAAATACAGATTCGGTAATTTTACCGAATCGGTAAAATACCGAATCGGTATAATTACCGAATCTGTATTTTGAAATGTAGGTAGCACTGTAATCAGTGCTACAGGGGTTTAAGAATTCTTAATTTACCACCAACTAGAAGTTGGTGGTAAATTATGAAAACCCTTTAAAAAGCATTTCTATTGCTTTTTAAACAGTGCCATGTTGCAGACATACATGCCCTAAGGGCATGTATGTCTGCAACATGTGCACCCATGCACAATTGAGTGACACCCTGCCACCCTTCAATGTTTCTCCCAATTACCGAATCGGTATTTACCGATTCGGTAATTGCCATTCATTCCTATGGGCCTCACTTTTTGCTGTGTTTTACAGATTTTTCGACTTTAGTATGGCTGTGGCCCTGCTAATCAGGCCCACAGCCTAGCTGTACTCTCTTTAAATTGATACCATGTACTGTAGGTACATACTAGATTGGTTACTGGGTCACCCTTGTGAGCCTCTGTATATGGTACCTTCGGTACCCAGGGCATAGGTGCACCCTAGGCCTACCAGGAGCTGCAGCATGTATTATGCCAGCCCTCGTTAACCTTCCAAACTGACACCACAGGGCTGTACTTACAGCCTGGGTAAGGTGTTGTAATCACCCCTTACTTTGATATAATATATCTATATCTGCCTTATATATAGACACATAGTAACCTATAAGTCACTCCTATGGCAGGCCTTGACAATCCTGGAGGCAGAGTGCTTGGTTTTGTGTGAGAAGATGCCCTAGCATGAGCTGAGCCCCTCTGCAGCTTTCGGAACCATCTCCTTATAGCTGTTCTATGATATAGCCATACCATATACTCTTTAGTGCATTATAATCCTTGCGGTTAATGCTAACGTTGGTTTGGCTTTATCAAAATATGTCGTGTAAGGTGTCAAACACTTTGGAATACTACCCCCCATTACACCCTTCTACAGGGAGAAGACATGTAGTTACTGTTAAACCTGGGTAAAGTTAAACAGAGCCCCAGCATCACAAAATGGATGCTGCTACCACAGACACAAGTATTCCCTCCTGCTGCTGGATGAAACTCCGGCAGGGGAGGCCTGGTTAATAGGTTTCCCTCCCCAGACAGGCGTTAGTGTATTGGGGCAGGGTGGGTTACATTCAGTGAATGCTTTTCAGGCACTACCTAGGGCACACAAGGTGTTCATGCATTTCCCAGTTCAAACCGGTTGCTGGGGCACTCAGCCCCAGCTCTGGCGCAAAACTGGACAAAGGGGAAGGGGTGTAACCACCCCTTCCCCAGGTCCACCCATAGGAGGGACCTTAGAGTTAGTCCAACCCCTAAACTTGCTATAAGTATAGAACCCCAGTCCCTAGGACTTTAGATTACCCTGGACGAAACTCTGACACATAATTTCTGGACCTTCGACATTCCATTTCAACTAGAAGATGGAAGAATCTTCCTTGTGGTCAAGGATTGACCACCCTGTCCAAAGAGGCACCAACAGCATCTTTGGCGGTCTGCATTTTCGAGGCTCCTGCATGATCCCAAAGAATCTGCGACACAGGACATAGACTTCCAGACATCTCTGACGCTGACCTGCGCTCCCAGCAAAGCTGAGACCCGTGGCGGCCACGAGAGACGTGGGACCGGAACTCCTGGACATCCTGCATTTTTGCTCTGCACCTACTTCCAGAGGAATCCCGAAGTTCTGCATTCGGGTATTTGAAGCCCCTGCCCTGAGCACCTTTTGCACCGAAGCTCAGAGGCCCACACTCCACGAGTGTCCCGTGGGCCCGCTTTGTGCATTTCAGCTCAACGCGTCTTCACGGTTCCTAGTCCGTTGGCTAGTGAGCCCCCACGAAGACCAATCTTCACTTTCTTCAGCTTTCCTGATTGCTCCATGCTTGCTCCAACTCCTCTCCAAAGGAGGAGTTCCTCAGACCTTGCTGGTCTGCACTGAAGCCCATCTCAACATCCTGCGTGGGTTGCGTTTGCCAAGGCTTGTTGGGTCCAATCCGTATACCGACACAGCCGTCAACTAGATCCTTCGTGGGACAGCTCGAATCCAGCTCCTGGTTGTCGTCGACGCCTCCTGGACCCCGTGGCTGAAGAGACAAGCTTCACCTCTATCACCCGAAAGCATACGACAGCGGCTGGCATCTTCTTCCCGCCATCCTGGTCACTGGCTAGTGACCCAGACTCTGTCTCCTCTGCTTTTAGGTTCTTCACATCTCCAATCCACCCTTGGATCCACCCGGACACTTTTCCTCTGGTCTCCTGCAGCACTTCTTCGCAGTTCTCCATTGGAATCGACGACGAAACCCAACACCAAAAGACACCTATGAACCCGGCTTCCCTGGGTGAGGTGACACGAGTACTCCAGTGCTCCCGTGGGTCTTGACTCTCGAAGTGTCCTAGTCTAAAAGGGTTCCATCGTAGTTCACCTAGAAGTGCCCTTAAATTGTAACTTTGTAACTTGTTCATTCTTCATAGAAAGTCAATAGTGATCCGTGGCTGTGTTTAGACACTGCATGCGTCTCCCGTGGGCCTCCTACATCCTAACCTTTGGTGGTTCCAGGCAGCCCCAGTGATTCCACAGGCCCTAGGCCTGCTTTCTAACTCTCAGGTGGTTCTTATACCACTATTTTAGTATATGGTTTGTGAGGCCCCTAGGGCATAACGTATACTGTGCAACTTATCGTGTACTAATTAAGTTCCTTGTATTGTACTTTTACCACTGACCTCGTAAAGAGTGCAGAGGGGTTGTGTTTAGAATAAATACAAATATATTTGATATATACCTTGTGTGATGTGCTTTCATTTGATCATTCAAGAGATTATAATTGGTAAAATAACTCGCTTAACTCGTCTCCAAGTCTTAGCCTGAAGGCTGCTCTCCACAGCTACCACTAGGATAGCTTTCTATAAGGTTGACTTTATAACCTACCATCAATAAGGGTCGTTTGACTGGTGCAAGGTGCCCACTAGAAAAGTGGACATCATATACCAGGCCAAGTTCTCACAAGCATTGCCATTCTTTCTTGCCTCTACACACATTGCCCCAGGTACTGCATACACATATGGGCCTTTTATATATGTAAAAGATTTGTTTCAATTTCCTCCATCACTTCACTGTGCAGAAATTTCCTTGTTGATCTGTGCATCAGAGACCCAGAGGAGCCCCTCACCGACTCCAGTGACTAACATTTTGGTGGGCAGCCACCAGCGCTTAAAGTATTTCAGTTTCGACGCCCGCCACGAAGTCTCCCCACCCCTTTCAAAGACGAAGATAAAATATCAAACGATTCACACGCTGTTTTACAGCTTCTTTGTTTTCCCTAAAGGGCTGTTCTAATATTACTAAATAGTTGTTATAAGTAACCTTCTTGTCCCAGTCCTACCAGCCATTCAAAAAAACATGATTTGCCACCTCCTGGACTTTCTCCCAATATTATTGGCTTTCCTGAAAATATTTATTTGCTTTGGATTGTACGTGTGCCTATCTATGTAACAACTAACTGACTTTGTCCGAAACTTACCAGCCTTTTCTGTTAGAAACCCGCTCAGATTAAGGTTCATCGGGAGTTCTGCATTACTGTTCGACGCTTTGGGCTTTTACTTGTCTGCAGAAAATCAAAACACCTACATAGGTTTGGTACTCTGTTTACCATCCCGGTGAATGTGCTATTGACTTTTAGCACATGTTTAATTAATTTTCCATAAACCATAACGTACAGCCTCTATGTATATTTGTTTTAAAGGGTGCTGTAATTACCTTTGCTAATATGCACTACACAAATATTTTAACATATTTCCCTAATATGCATTTAACAAATAACCTACTGTACCCCAACCCTACCAGCCATTCCAAAAACACTCTTTCACACCAAACAGCTCCGGTTGTGTAGTTGCTTCATAAATAAAACTTTTTCAGGCAACACAGACATTTACTACTGTCACAGAAGGGCAAACATGGGGCTGCCCCTCCCCACGAGACAACCTTTCTACTGCCACATGTCAGCATTAGGTCATAATTAATAATACAGCTTTGCTAAAATAATAGTTTTAAACATCAATACCTGAAGTTATCTGGCAAGTGCTCATTTGTATTTCATGCAATACAATAACCGCTTCGATTAATATATTATTTCACGTGATTTTTTTTTTATAGTTCATTTATACCATTGATAGGACCTCAAACACTTTCTGGCTGGGCCCATAAGCTGGCACTCTCTTCTACTTGGTTAGTAAACTGAAGGCCATATTCACAATACAACAGAGGTGTGGCGTTAAGCAAACATTGCTAACGCCACGCTTCTCCATTCTCAAAACACAGGGATGTGCCGTATTCACAAGAGTGCGGTGCACCCCTCCGTTTTCCCTAGCACTGGCGCTAAGATCAGCTGGCTAGCACCAACACAGGCACCCTTGCACCAGAGTGCAAGGGTGTCTGCGTTGGCGGAAATTATTGTATATGTGCAGGAAGGTTCCCCTTCCTACAAATAAACAATCTTTAAATGCCGTTTTGAAACTTCTATGTGTTGGAATTGGCCCTTTTTGGAGGGTCGTTCTTGAACTTTTTGCCTTCCTCCTAATACCAGTATTTGTAAAGCGCACAGCTACCTCAGAAGTGGTGTCCCAGAGCTGGGGGCCCTCAGGAAGATTAAACAAGCTATTGCCCAGAGTCACATTGTGCTGGGCTAACCTGCTGCCGGCACCGGGAATCGAACCTTAAACCCTGTAGTCCGGAGTCAGGCACCCTGGTCGCTGCGCCACAACTCTTCCACTCTTCCTAGTCTTTTCTGACATGGAGTTGATGGTTTTAGGACTGTGGGCACTTTAGCACTGCTGTCCAGTGTAAAGTGTGTGTGCTCTCTGTGGTAAATATGGTATGATTGGTCAACACCTGTTTGGCGTATTTAATTTACCTATCAGTCCCCAGTAAAGTGGTATCTAATATTCCACATGCCAGTAAATTAAATGCTACTGGTGGGCGCTATATCTTTATTGCTGAAGCCCCAGAGAGTGGGACTCCAACCTTGCAACGACAGGAGGAGTGCATGTGGCCTGCAGCGCTGGGCTGCGAAGTATGCTGAAGGGGATCCCAGTGTGGGGACTCCCCATGGTCCTTGGAAGCAGAGCCGGAGCCTACCCAGCATTCTGAGTGCTACACAAGTGGAGCGCGAGCCTACCTCACATTTTCGGTTCCTGGAGAAAAAGTGCGGTCGGCCAGGAAGCCAGGCATCTTGCCTGGTTGTGGGCATGGCCAGAAAAGAAGAGCCGGCCGGAAGACAGACAGAGTTATGCCTGGAGGAGGGCGGGAGCCTACCCCACCTCCATGACCGCCCGATGGGGCAGCTGTATTTAGAAATCCCGGATTGAGGCTTCCAAGGCACAGTGATGCCAAGACTTAATGTTTCCACAGCTGCACCGCCTGTTGGAGGGCAGCTGCAACAAGGGGGCATTTTGTTGTAAGAGTCCCGGAGTGGGGCTCAAGAGGCACTGTGGTGCCAAGGCTCCTTTCTCCAGCTGCACCACGAGAGCGCGGCCAGCTGTAATGAAGGGGGATTTCTTTTGATCTCGAGGAAGGGGTGAGATGCCCCCCCGCCCCCAGTGCATTGCGCACAATTGTCTTTGCTGTCAAGGCAGCCAGAGGGCCAGTTGGAAGGCCCCATTTAGAGCCCTAACTTTCGGGACAGAGGGCATTTAGGCCTCAAAGGAGGTCATTTGGCCTGGTCCCTCTTTTTGGTATTGGTAGGGCGCAAGGCCCTACAAGGATGCATAATGTGTTTATGCCTAATGAGATTGCATAATTTGCTTATGCCTATGCTAATGCATAAAGTGTTATGCCTAATGTGATGCAGACATAATGCGTTTATGTTGCTTGTGATAATGTGAGTTCATTATTTTACCAGTAGTTACTGGTTGCGTTATTACTTGTGCTTTCTAATGGTTCTGACCGTGGCCCGGTCATGTATATAATCCCCTGTAAATTACTACCTGGTGCCAGTTGGCACAGTGTACATGTGTGATTATGATTCTAATGTGTTTATGGTAATATAAAGTCTATTTTTCATATAACTTTGTGTGGAGTTTCTTTTGTGGTGTGCCTAGTGTGTAGCTGCTGTTGTGTGTGTTGTGCAAACGCTTTACACATTGCCTCTGGGGTAAGCCTGACTGCTCGTGCCAAGCTACCAAGGGGGTGAGCAGGAGTTATCTTCAGTCTGTAACTCCCTTGCACTGACTAGAGTGGTGGTTTCTGCCTGGCTTAGGCGCTTGTCCTAGCCAACCAGAAATCCCTTTTCTAACACTATGTGTGCTGCTTAATGCGTAGAAGTTGCAAAATGGCATTTTGAAAAAATGATTGTTTATGTTCAGGAAGGGTGACTTTTCTGCACATAAACATTCATAGGCAATTTGCTGTTTCTAGGGTATACTCAGACGTGAGTCCCTTGCTCACTTTGCCACTGGATTCAAGCAAGCCAGGCTGAAGAAGGCTGGAATGCGAGAAACAGGTCCTCGGAAGCTTGTTTCCGGTCCAGGGAAGGCTTGGCTTGGCAGTTCGGGCTGGACTGTTCCCATGAGGCACAGGGTCAGACTGCTTTGCATATAGCCATGCCTGAACTGGGGTGGCAGAGTGGGCTAAAGAACAGTGATGGATCAAACCCAGATCTTTTGACTGGGTGTGAGTGTTTGATTGGTTCAGATGCTCCGTCCATCACCACCCCCTTTTGTACCGCTTTGGCCGCCATAAGTGTGGCAGGGTATGCTCAGACGTGAGTCCCTTGCTCACTTTGCCACTGGATTCAAGCAAGCCGGGCTGAAGAAGGCTGGAATGCCAGAAACCGGTCCTTGGAAGCTTGTTTCCGGTCCAGGGAAGGCATGGCTTGGCAGTTCGGGCTGGACTGTTTCCATGAGGCACAGGGTCAGACTGATTTGCATATAGCCATGTCTGTACTGGGTGGCAGAGTGGGCTAAAGAACAGTGATGGATCAAACCCAGATCTTTTGACTGGGTGTGAGTGTTTGATTGGTTCAGATGCTCCATCCATCACCACCCCCTTTTGCACCAGGCTGCACACATGAATACAGCAAAAACGAGAAGAAATAAAGCATTTCTCCTCGTTGTCCACTGTTTAAGACCAGGTGTTCCCTGGTCTTAATTTTGGCACTGCCTCTTATGCACTGCCTCCTATTTATGCTGCCCTTGTACACTCAAAACCACTTAATTACTAGCCACATAATTTCACAGCACACCATGCCACATAATTCATAACTAACAAAGTAATCTAACCCACATAATTGCAGTCCACACCACATACATCCACTCCACTCCATAACACATGGGTAAGAGAAATTGTCATTTACAAAGCAAGTAGCTCTAACTCTTGCAATTGAGCGACCTATTGGCATTGCCAATGCCTGTTTCTTAAATTTTCTTGCTGTGTCGGTCGAGCAGGATCTAATTGCTAGTTCTCTTCTTTTAAGTATTGCCTCACTGCAGTCTGTGGCAGTGTCTGCAATTTACTCTTTAATCCCATTCACCTCCCTTGCTGTATGGGTGTGATTCACCAAGGTAAACTTACACTTTTGTGTAAGTTTAGGTTTGTTTTGGAATACACCTCTGCAGTATTAAACTTACTATTAAATCGGAGTTTGTGAATTTGTGAATTCCAAAACAAACGTAAACTTACATACAATTGTAAGTTTGCCTTTATGAATTAAGCTCTATATTTTTTATATCCCCACAACTTGGTATCAGAAATTGTCTTGAAAGGGTTGCATTGATGAGTTCAAGTGCTTTATGATTCTGAAAGGTGCAACAATCTAATTGACTAGCTTTAAATGAAAACGTGCTTTATCAGATTCGGAAAGAACGATTGTTGCTGGATTGTTGCTGGAACAGAAGCACATTGTATTTGAGCTTTGCCAAGTCATACATTTAGTAATCTACTGAAGTGGGATTTGACATACTCAAGATTGCTTTGGTGAATAGGTCCCAATATTTCAGGAAAACAGATATCCAGACGTGAACGTGTATTGTATCACAACTAATATCCACACGAAGAATAAACACTGCTCTAAAATGGGAAAGAAGAACTATGATTCACATAAACCGTCTCAAGGGTTGAAGATTTAGAAAAAAGTGTTATTCATCAAAAGTCCACCAGATGGCGGAATTGCTTTATTTGTATTTTCTGTCGCCATTATTAACGTACATATGAAGATATGCCCTTTGACGCATCACACTAGAGAGAAAATTAACTTGGATCCGGTATTCCAAGTTTTCCATCTTATTCCCAGCATGTAATATCCGCTGTCTTAAGTGGAGAATCCATCTGGTATCATACGTTTCGGCAGGGAAATCTCCCTGTGGATATAACGAGGAGCTCATAACAGGGCCCTAAGTTGATAAACTAGACTTTGCACCTGGAGTGACCACCTATCGAGAATTTTCCTGGAAATCTGCGTTTTTTGAGACCGAGATCTGTTGTCCATTATCACTTTATTAATGAGCGTGTTTTTTCGGTGTGGAGCAGAGCACAGCATGGGCACTTAAATGCTTGCATCTAGATAGACGAACTATATGGAACTTGTGGTGAAAGCGTGTTATTGGAGATGGGCGAGGAAACACTTGTCATCATTGGGATAACTAAAGGAGTTCTCTTTGTTCATTGGTTGTTGGGGCCTTGGAGACCGTGCCAAGGCTTGGTTTTAACTTGGTAAATGCTTGTGAGTTTATTCGCTGTGGTGTCCTACAGAAAGTTGTTTATTAGCTGTGCTGTCCTACAGAAAGCACAAGCCTGCTGAACTACCTTCTGCGCTTTCCTACCTTTTGTCAGTGGAAGGCTCGTCTTCTGCCACCCAAAATAGTAACTTGGCGCTCACCCATCCATGCATTCAATTACTCACTCATCCTTCCACGCACTCCTTGTTTTTATTTCTATTTTATTAATTTGTAAAGCACAGCATTCTTTCTCGCACAGGTATTTTAAGGATGGCGAGTTGGCGGTGCTCGCAGGGCAAGATCAGTACACAAGATGGATTGTTAATTCTTACCCGATGGCCAGGTGAATCAGTCAGAGTGACGGATGCAAGGAGAAAGGGCCAGTTAGAAAGGACTTTCCCTTTTAATAGCTTCCTTTGGGACCGATGAATGTTCAAGAGCTTTTTTGAACTCAAGCATCGATTTGTGGCTGGAGTGTAAACTTGAATTTATGTCACAAGTGGATGGATTAAATAATACAACGCCTTGACCGGAAGGGGTCGTTGATCTGTTTGGCGAATGTGCAAACAGTTTACTGCAGTTAAGGAACTTCCCTACACAAGCCCCTCGGTGATGTGCCCTCCTGCCAAGCACCTTGACCTACACAGCAGGAGCCCTTTCTGCAAAACTGTGATGGCTGCAGGGCCTGATTTTTCAAAAGGTAAAATAATCAAAGCCCCTGACACGTGACGCTGAGAGTTTTCTACCAAAGTATCAGAACACATTGTTCTATTTTTAGGTCGAGCTAGACAGCGCATGCGCTGAGTTCGACTGACAGTGATCCGTCTGTGGGCTTGAAGTTTTTTTTAACCTCCTTTCTTGCTATTTGGAGGCCCCATTATCATTTGGTCATTCTTGTTTTTTATTGGTTTAAGGCATGCATTTCGTTTTGCCTCTTTTACTAATGCCCCTCCCCTAGAGCACCGGCCAAGTACAGACTTCTTCCTCAAGGTACTTTCAAAAGTATTGCATTGCCGAACTTTTTTTCTTTTCCATTTGGTTATTTTTAAATGCATTCACTTTTTTTGTTTGGAGTGTGACAGAATCCCCTCTGTGAGTTTAGCCGTTGTGACAACAGGCCTCCTTTATAATTTAATACATATACTTTTACTCAGGGCTTTAAGTGGGATGAAAAGACTGGGGGGGTGTCACTCAAATGGGCGTGGCCAATGTAATTAAGAGCGTGACTTAAAACACATAAACCAACAATCTGTGCTTAGCAAAGTGTGCCGCCCGACTTGTATTTTGCTGTTTCTGTCATTGCATCCAGATATGAGATACAACAAGTAACATCATACCCACAACAAGGCAAGACTATTGGCTTTGTCAATAAATAGGCAGCAAATATGGCTTGTATATAAAATTGAAAAAGCTTCCACTAAAGCCATGCTGACACCACGATGATGTTTATGCTCCTTAGTTTCTAAAAGAGAAGGGAAATCCAGTGAGAAAATGACTCTATTTAAAGGATCTCCCTTCCCCACAACGCTCAGCTGGCAAGATGTCGTGCTGTAACTTCTCCACTAGTGAGAAGTGAGCAGTGTGAGAAGGCGCACATGGATGTGGCTGCTGTCACTGCAGTCCGGAAAAAAACGGGCCGCCTGTGTCACGGCACAAAACAGAACCCAATTGAGACCCGTTTCGAGACCCCCTAAAAAAACTGCTGGTGCTCAGACCCGGTGAGACCCGGCCCACTTAAAGCCCTGCTTATAATAATAGTAAACACCTTCCCTGTGTCCTCCCTCGGTGTGTGTCTGCATGGTGCGCCGCTGGGAGATGCGGGCTGCACTGGGAACGCTGCCCCCGCCCAATATCCATCGGTACTCATGCTTTTTAATGTGGGATCCAACCCTGCTTTCGTTTCTTAGAGAGGAGGAAGAAAATAATTAAGATTTATCCGAGAGGAAAATGTATGCAGCATCTGCCGAGTTTAAACATAGGGATCATATTTATCTTCTAACATTGACTCCATTTTCGGTGACTTGGTTAGTATTTAAAAATTAAAATGTTCCTCCCTTAGCATATATATAACATACAACATTTTATTAATACCAGAACTGTTAGCTGCTCCTACAATATATTTTAAACACCGTCCCTGTGTCCTCCTTTGGTGTGTGTCTGCACGGTGCACCACTGGAAGTTGTAGGCTGCACTGGGGACGCTGCCTCGCCCAATATCCAGCATACCTGCTGCTTTTTAATTTGGGATCCAAACCAGCTTCTTTACCTTTCTGGCCTTAAAAGTCCCCTCAACTTTAGAAAAGTTACTTTAGTGCTGTATTTGTTTTCTTTCATTTTTCTGTGCCCTTTGGTGACACACAAATGCATTATGTTGCAATTCAATACCTGCACTTTCTTTGTTTTGAGTGACAACAGGTCACAAACAACATTTACAAATTCCATAAAAAGTTACCTTGTTAATTAAAAAAAACGTTTTTTTTTTACCAGAATTTATCAACATTAAAATACGTACTTCTTCACTTTACTATATTTACAGTCAGTTTGTGTTTTTCAAAGAAATATACGCTTCATTATGCAGTTCTTTTCGCAATAATTCTGCTTTCTTTTACCTTTTACCAATTAATTCTATAAATGCATTACCATTTACAATGCTAATACCTCTAACTGAAAGAATTGCGAGACCTATTGCATTTCTAATGCTTGTTTCTACCCGGGACCAGCATGGTTTGTTTGATGTCACCGGCAAGAAGCACCGCTTTGAAAGCCCTACAGACATTTCTGATGCAGCGGCTATAGTGGTACTCTGCAAGTGGCCTGCAATAACATATTTCTGACATCAGAGTGGGCTGCTGAATTTGTATTTGGGAATTTGTAGAGTGCATTACACCTGAGGGTGTTAAAGCGCTACCTGAGTGTAAGAGCTACTACAGGAGAGATAACAAGATGTAACCATCACTGCAGGGTGAAAAGCCAAGTTTTCAAGTGCTTACGAACGGCAGCTTGTGAGGAAAGACTTGCAGTGTGGGTGGGAAGGGTGTTCCGTAACTTGGCAGCAGCAACACGAAAAGAGCGCCCCCCCTCACTTTTCGAAATCTCGGTACCTCCACCTTTCTAAAAGAGGCAGACCTCAACCGTCATTTGTGGATAAACTAGCGGAAGTCCGTTCTCAAGTTCATTGGCCCCTGGCGATGGAGGGCGATGTCAACTAGACAGAAGGTTTTGAAAGTCACACGCTTCTTGACCAGCAACTATGCAGAGCGAATGCCCTCTCTGACTGACAGACATTTAGGAATGTCCAAGACAAGACTTGCTGGTCTGGAGTCTATTTAGGGAGCCTTTATTAATACAGGGCATTGCAGTAGTCAATGCGTGATGTAATAAGCAAAATGACCACTTCACCTCTGAGCTCAGCTTTGGATTTTGATAATGTAGAAGCAGGCACTCACAGTCCTCCTCACCTGAGTATCAAAGGAAAGAGAGATGTCAAAAGCCAACCCTACATTTATTGCCTCAGTGACTGGCAAAGGTACCGGGCTGCAGATCTCGCGACACCAGAATTCTGACTATACCAACTTTTGTTCTCCAAAAAATAAGATCGCAGTCTTGTCAGCATTCAGTTTCAGACAATTCTCTTTCATACAGTTGTTTACGTCAATCATACAGTGTTTCAACCTTTCAACCACCACCGTGAGGTCGTCGGATATTGATACAGTCATTTGCATATCATCCACGTTAGATAGTACTTGGAAACCAAAGGACCTTATCAACCTGGCCGAGGGGGCAACATATAGATTAAACAGAGTTGGGCTAAGAGAGGAGCCCTGTGGCACCCCACAAGGTATCTCGAATGAGCTAGCCCTAAAGTGACCACAACTCACAGTGTGAGATCTGTTGGTAGGAAATGACTCCACCAGGGCCAGGGCGGTGTCCCTCAACCCAACATGGTGCAGTCTTTGATCCAGGCGGATGGGGGACACCATATCAAGCACCACTGAAAGGTCCAGCAGCACCAAGATGGCAGATCCTCCCAGATCAACCTGATAACGAATGGCATCAGTGACAGCCACCAGAGCAGATTCCATGCTGTGGCCAACCCGAAACCCATTCTGAGAAAGATCTAAAAGATCCTGGGAGGCCATGAACGCTGCCAATTCCTGATTCAGATATTTTTCCAATATCTTAGCTGGCACAGTAAGAAGTGATATAGGGTGTAGATTACTCAAATTCTCTGGATCACCGTTAGGCTACTTTTTAAGAGGGACAACTATAGACTCCTTCCAGCATAGGGGAAAGATACCTGTTAGAAGGATTTGATTGTAGACTTTTTCAAGAAAGAAGGAATTCTGATCCAGTACTAACTGCAAGATACGGGGAGGATACGGATCGTCCGGAGAGCCGGATTTCGAGTGTAGAAGAAGCTGCTTAAATTTCATTGGTGAAACAGGAGGGGAAGACAGATAGTGTAAATGTAAATGTATGTAAATGTACCGATATTTATAGAGCGCACAGCTACTTCCCGAAGGTAGTGTCCCGGCGCTGTACGTATACCGCTTAGGAACCCTTCCTGGTTTTCCCTGTGAGTGTCCACTCCAGGGGCACCCCCAGGGTGAAACCAGGCATCCCAGCGCTTTTGGGGCCGTTGTGGAGATTAAGCAAGCTATTGCCCAGAGTCACAGAGTGGGGACCCATGATTAGAATAGGCACCGAGGCGAGAATTATCGGGTCCGAGGAAATTGAGCCCAAGACCCGCCGAGGCGGGTATTGAACCCTGGTCCCGGGCCAGACCTCTGCATCAGGGTCTGCCGCTCTAACCATTTGAGCCACACTTCTCCATAGTGTAGGAGTGGGGGTGCAGCAAGTAGCCTCCTCATCTTTATCTGAGGGGGGAAACCTCATTAAGTTTGAAACAGGGAGCAATCTTCATAATTTTGTCCCTAAAATAAGTTGCCACGCTATTGCGGAATGCAAAAACAACAGTTGATGGACAGAATACAGAACAATGTCATACATTCACCCAGTACAGAGATCTTGGCCTAAATCCATCGTTTTTTTGCTCACCATGCCCTTCCAGTTTGAACCCAGCCATATGCAAATCAGTCTTGACCCTGTGCCCCATGGGAACAGTCCAACCCGAACTGCCAAGCCAGGTAATAGGTAGGGAAAATATATGAAACCTAATACTTACCTATATTTAAGGCTCTAAGCCAGCTCACTGACAAAATTGCCTTACAATAACATGGCTTCCTGCAATTTTTGTAAAGACAGTCATTATCTGTTGGAAATGGCCCTTTTTGCAGGGTTATCCCTAAACTTTTTGTCTTCTTCCTCCTTTATTTTTCATGACCTATGGTTGTTGGCAATAGGACTCTGGGCACTTTACCACTGCTGACCAGTACTAAGGTTCATATGCTCTCTGTATAAATTGTTATTGTGATTGGTTATCCATGATTGGCATATTTGTGTTACCAGGAAGTCCCTAGTAAAGTGCACTGGGCTGGTGATTCAAATGCTACTAGTGGGTCTGCAGCACTGATTGTGCCACCCACAGGAGTAGCCCTAAAATGGTGTCTCAGGCCTGCCACCGCAGTGCCTGTGTGCAGTCTGTGAACGGCCATGTCAACCTGGCCAGTGTCCCCACTGTCCAGGCCTAACCCTTCCCTTTCTGTACACAGTGGACACCCCTATGGAAGGCCCAAGTTACCCCCCTGGGCAGGGTGCAGTGTATGTGAGAGGTAGAGCATGTAATAATAATAATATGTCCACTTATAAAGCGCCGTGGTTACACTAATGCCAGTGTGTCCTCGCGCTGCGGTAAGTCAGCCAATAATCAAGCCCAGATCGAACCTGACTCAACCTTAAGGAAAAAGAAATGTTTTAAATTTTTTCCTAAAGCATCTCTCTTCGCTCTGCATCCGGAGTTTCAACGGGAGGGCATTCCACTGTTTGGCTGCCAGCAGTCTAAAGGACCGGCCGCCCATCCTGGCCCTTTTTATAGCTGATACACATACCAAACCCATCCCACTCGATCTCAACTGCCGCGCAGGAAGGTGTGGGGACACGAGTTCTGCCAGGTACGCGGGGGCCCTGCCCTGCAGGATTCGGTGGCAGACACAAAGTGCTTTGAAGGCGACTCTCTCTTTAATAGGTAGCCAGTGAAGCGCTGCCCGTGCTACCCTGGCCGATGATCTTTTCGGGCGTCTCAGAATGAGGCGGGCGGCTGCATTCTGCACTCCCTGCAGGCGCTGCACACATCTCGCAGGAGCCCCTAGATACAAGATGTTACCGTAATCTAGACGGGATGTCACCAGCGCATGCACCAGTGTCTTTCTGGCTGCCACGGGTAGGAGATCCAAGGTTTTACGCAGGACCTTCATAATTCCGAAGCACGTGCCTGCCACACGCCTTGTTTGGTAGTCAAACGACAGGTCAGGGTCTAACCAGACTCCCAGGTTTTTTGCCTGGGCACATGGTATAGGTGTCACCCCCAAGTCCTGAGGCCACCAAGCCGATGACCACACAGTTGGGGCCCGCCCCACCACCAGAACCTCCGTCTTGCCGCCATTCAGCCTCAGGCAGTTTTCAGCCATCCAAGTAGCTAGTTCTTGCATACATGCTCTGAAGCTGAGGGCGGCTGACTCCGGGGCCTGGGTTAGGGAGACCACCAGCTGTGTGTCGTCCGCATAGGATACGACCCTGACCCCAAACCTCTCCGCAATCTCTGCCACAGGTGCTACATAGATATTAAACAGGGTAGGGCTCAGGGTCGATCCCTGCGGCACTCCTTGGTTCAGCTTGATGACCCGGGAGTAGTGCTCACCATGTCCCACCCGGAAGCACCGCCCTGACAGAAAAGATTTTAGCCAGCCCAAGGCCCTGCCCGACACCCCACCCTTCTGCAGACATTGCACCAGGGTGTGGTGGGCTACAGTGTCAAAGGCGGTACTCAGATGTAGCAAAATTAAGGCTGCCGTTTGACCTGCATCCACCAATTGCCGGATGGACTCGGTGGCATAGAGCAAAGCTGATTCTGTCGAGTATCTGGCTCGAAAGCCAGACTGTGTCCGGTGCAGAAGATCATGTTCTTCAATGTGGGCTGTTAGTTGTATATTGACCACTTTTTCGGCCACCTTAGCAAAGTATGGTAAGAGAGAGATAGGGCGTAAGTTGTCTAAACGCTCTAACCCCAGGTGTGGTTTCTTTGGAAGCGGGTGTGGGTGACATGCTCTGGTAGTGAACTACAGCCATTTTCGTTTTTCATTATTGTAAGGCTATCTTGCTCATAGGCTATCATGGGGAATGCAGTGTACAGTGGTTACCTGCATATCTTCCCATAGGCGCAAGATAGGACATAAAAGTCTGGTATCCCTGAACTCAGAATTTAATAACACATCTTTGAGGAAAGGTGGTTTTTAAATCCTCTGTTTGAGAACAGCACTTTTTAGAAAGTGGCTGTTCTCTTGTCTGACCTTTCTGTGTGCCTTTGGCTGTTTGTGAATCGAGTGTCTGGTTTGTGAGTGACAGGGCTGGGGGATTCCAGGAGACAGAATGAGTCCCCCCCAGTGGTGAATAGAGAGATCTGCATCTAGATGGGAGGGAGGAGTTGCACCTGGGACCTGAATAGGACTGTGCCTGCCCCCCACAGTGCTGGCTTCACCCCTTGTGGTGTGTCTGATGTCTCTGCCCTGCACTGTGAAAGGAGAGAAGGAATCATGTCAACAAAGTGCTCCAGGGCTGTGCTTTCCCTCCACAATGCTGGCTCCACCTCCTGTGGAGCGTCTGATGTTTCTGCTCTTTACTGTGAAAGGAAAGAAGGAGTCATGTAAACAGAGTGCTCCAGAACTGGTTTGGACCGGGCTTAGAGCCCTCCTGCACAAAGGGAACACAGAAATATTGGGGTATAAGTGCAGGACCCCAGACCACTGAACTTTAGATCATCCTGGAATCAAGAAGGAACCTCTGCCAAGGAGAAAGCTGAAACTGAAGAAGGAAGACTGTCCTGCTGTTGCTCTGCTGGACTGACCTGATGTTGCTTTGCTGCCAAAGAGAGGGGAAGGACTTTGCTTTGTGCTGTGTTCCCTTGCTTGAAGGAATCTCCAAGGGCCTGAGAAAAGCTGGCTCCCTGTTAAGAAGTACCAGGAACAAAAGGACTTCACCGCCAGCTTCCTTGAACTCTGCTGAGAGAGTTCTGTCCTTCCTGGAGTGCTTGGCCCATGTGTGGTGCCTCTGGAAGTTGTACCTGTGTTGGGAAGCTGGAAACCAAGATTTTAAAGACTTTCTGCAAGGTTTATCGCATCGCTCGCTTGCGAAGCGCATCCCCGTCAATGCGAGGAAATTCCCGCCGCTACGAAGGCCGAGATCATCGCAGCGCCTGTTGCCGCTGCCAGAGTCATCGCATCCTTCATTTGCGGGACGCATCAGTCCGGTGCGGGGGGATTACCATCGCTGCGAGTGTCATCGCAGAGACTTCCTTCACTGGGTGAGATCGTCGCACCGCTTGCTTGCGGACCACATCACGTCGCTGCGAGCATCGTCGCAGAGCCATCGCATCTAGGAGCTGCGAGAGAAGAAGATCGACGCTGAGTCGCGCATCGTCGCTGCACTGAAGATCATCGCTGCCCCGAAGATTGTCGCATCGTACCTTTTGCGAGCCACTTCCACCGAAACCTGTGCACCGTTATCCACGCAATGTATCGCATCCATCCCCATACAGACCAGAGTCACCGCAACAAGCCCGCTGCGTCCAGCGGGGTTGTCACATCACCTCCCCAGGGTCTCAGGAGTGACGCATCGCTTGCTTTTCAACGCTATAGCTTTCACTTGGAACTTTTGTCGCATCTAAAGGTACTGTTGGCTAAAACGTGACGCAACTGTAGATTATTTTAACGCAACCGTAAGAACACTTTTGAAACCATATTCTTGAACTGTGTATGTTGGATTTTTGTTGTTAGGGTCTTATGTAGTTTAGATTAAATACCTTTATTTTTCTAAACTGTTGTGGAGTCAGTCTGTGGTGTTTTCACTGTGTTACTGTGAGTAGTGGTACAAGTACTTTACACATTGCCTTTGATAAGCCTGACTGCTCGTACCAAGCTACCAATGGGGTGAGCAGGGGTTATCTAGGTAGGGAAAAATATGAAACCTAATACTTACCTATATTTAAGGCTCTAAGCCAGCTCACTGACAAAATTGCCTTAAAATAACATGGCTTCCTGCATTTTTTGTGAAGACAGTCATTATCCAATAAGATAATAACTTGCCATCGTTGTGTACCACGGTCCTACCTCAAAACTATCTCATAACTACTGCGCTAACAGATATTGCTAAGTTTAAAATGCTGATAACTCTAAAAATGCTTAACCTTTTGATTTGCAGCCACAAAAAGAATTATCTGCACATCCTCATTTTCAATCCTGCAAAGTTCATCAAAATCCGACTGGCCATTTTTGCTCTACATGAAATGCAAAGGTCTATGTAAAATGCATTGGAGTGCAAGTGTATTTTGGGGCACCCCTTTTTCTTTGCACATTCTTCACCAAACACAGCCAATCTTTTAATCCTTTACCAATGTAGGCGGTGCAATAGGTCTGCAAAGCTGTACGACGATTTGTCAAACAAATACAGGGGCTTTGGGTCAGCCACCTTCATTTGGTGATTTTAATTGCCATTCACATTTTGCTTCCACCCACCACACCACACAGCATCCCAATGCGAGTCAGCCCATTTGAACCATTTTCTCTTTTGCACTGTGAATGATCGTTTTTTTTCTCCTAATCACATGTACACAACTAACAGTTAACATCTGTTTTTTAGGTCGAGCATTCAAGACCTCTTGTATATACTTTAGTATATACTTATATGTGTATGTACTTTGTGGGCTCTGGAGATCAGCCCTAGGACGTGTCTGCTTCCGCTAAGGGACTTTTTTCTCCTCAACTGCCTCTATTTAACTGTCTTGATAGATAACGACCAGTAGAGGTCAATAAAATACCAGAATTGCTTTCTGCATGTTCAAATGCCTGTATTTAACTGTCTTGATAGAAAACAACCAGTAGAGGTCTGTAAAATAACAGAATTGCTTTGTGCTTAGGGACTTTCTTTTTTTAGTTTTTCTGGCAACTGTCTCCATTTAACGTTCTTGATAGAAAACGACCAGCAGAGGTCAGTAAAATACCAGAATCACTTTAGCATTCTGTAGATTCCAGTCCATAGAAATTGTCTTCCACGAGCACCTGTTGACAATAATATTTTTTTCAAATCTTGTATTTTCAGCGATATGACCACCGAAGGACCTGATTTTATATTAAAAACAGAGTTATGGGCTATACCATTTCCAGCTCAAAGGCAACATTACTCTCCACGTGTTCACATACCTAGCATGTCACGCAGTTTGATGCTTACTTTCCCTCCATGTTGAAGAACAGTAGGTTTTTCAGCACCCAGGCTAATGTGCTGCATAGCTAAATATATATAAGGTCCCAAAGGCGAGACCGATTGCATTGCAAATGCTTGTTGGTCTAGCATTTACATTTGTTGGGCAATGTATGCAACATAGTGCAGATTATCATACACTTAGCAAGAAATTGTTTTTAGATCTGTTGCGCTTGTATTTGAATTTTATGTGAGTGTGCTATCATGTTCTTTCTGTTATTCATCTTATTTGGAGCAGCATAAAGTCATTCCACAATGTTCCATTGATGAAATAAAAAGCTTACTGCCATGCCTGGATAATATGTGTGCAATAGAATGCCCTGCAGCTCTTTAATCAGGGGTATTTAAAGTAATGAGCTCAGGTAGTAGTAAATCCCAAAGGTTTCCTCGCTGTTCGTCCTGGGGCGCAGAATAATTCATGAATTCTAATTCTACAGCTTGACGCATTACAGGAGATGAAAAGAGACGAGTACAGGCTGTACTTCCTTCCTTGTTCCAAGGCTTGCTTTGAAATCTCTGAACCTCTTTGGGTTCTCCTTAAATGCTCTGCAGACATTGTTCTTATGCTGTCACCTTGAGTATTATCACACCACAGCTCGCCTTTTTTCTGTCCCAATTCAGACGCTGAAATGCTTTAGTTTCAGCAAATTTCGTTTCTTATGTATTTTAGAGAGATAGAAACAGAGATGGCGAAAGACAGCAAGATTGTGTGTGAAAATATAGGCAATGGGGCCTATTTATTTTGGAGTATATAAGTTAGCACTCCTGTATTTTGTACGTAATTTTATATCCAAGGAATATTACTATACCTTTAGAATAAACTGAAAGGAGTGCACCCTTTTTCCACTTGTACTAATAGAGAGCTGACTGTTTCATGCCGATTCCGGCACTTAAGAGTACGAAAACAGTACAGTTGTTGTACTACTTCCTGTACTTATAAAAGCTTTTATGAATCTGCCCCAGTGTTTCATATGTACAGAAACAATGGTTTGCTGTTGTTGTTGTAGTACTTTATTCGATAAAACATTTATCATAAAAGTATAAGCCTATTTCAAGTACAAACAACCCTTAAAAATTCATACAAAAAGGAATGTAAATCACAAATGCAATAAAAGACATATCTACAATTAAAAGTGAACGGGCCAGGAGGGCCATTAAAAATGGAATAGCAGCAGAGTCGGACACGAATAGCCTAACTTATCTTTTGTTACTCTCGCTCAAATTCATCTTTATCTGTTTTGATCGTGTCCGCCAGGCTCTTCCCAAGAATTTTGCAACCCCACACACAATAGACAATGATGTTACCTCTGTTGTAAGGATGCGTAGGGCATTAAGGTGCTGTCTGAAGCCCAACTCCCTGCAAATTGGCCTTAGCCACCATCTTCTTGCCCCCCTATAGGCTCTGCAGGCGAATAGAAAGTGGGCTAAAGACTCTTTGGGGCATGGGCAGCATGGACATTTAGCATAATCAGACAGGGAAGATTTACACTTCTCAGTGAATGAGTTTAGTGGTAGGCTTCCATACCTAAATTTTAGGAAGAGAGTTCTATCACTGGGTGATTGGATAAAATCCAAAAGTGGTTCAAGCTTTCTGTCAGATTTGTTGTTCAAAAATTGGTCGGTAACAATGGTTTGCACATTACAGGTTTTCATGTGTCCTTCACTTGAAGGCTATATCAAGTTGTGTGCATTAACTGCTACTGTACTTTCTTTTAACCTGTACTTATTTATTTGTTAGCACTTTGTTCCCTATTTAGTGCCTAATAGCATTACAACTTCTAAATGCTGTATATCTAGATGAAATCATGGAAATTCACATGCATTGCATGGGGACTTAGGTTTTCAACACACAAATTAAATAGCAGTCACAACAATTTCCGCCATGTCAGGACCAAGTGAATGTTGCACATACATCTCCAGTGCTTAATTTGTGAAGGTATTGGTCATTTATATTCATTGTTTGGAACTGGGACTTACTTTTCGGCCTCAGAGCCAGAAAAAGCAGCAAAGAGATAAAGAGAAAGCCATGAAAATGGTGACAAAATGAAAAAACAGACAAAGAGTCTTCAAGAGTGAGGTGAAGAGTCAGGAAGTGTGACGTGTTAGACCACAGAACGCAGCATTATGATGTATCTCACTACATGGGTGGAGCACGTAATTCCTTTGCCAGAGGATGAGATGATACTGGACCCACTGTAACTCCTCTTGGTAGCTGAACATGGGAAGGAACGAGATGAATCTCATCTATAGTCCAGCTAAAATCCCCCAAAACATACCCTTCACTGCGGACATCCTCCTGTGTCCCTATCCTACTGAGGCTTTCAGTACAGGGCCCCAGTGATCTCTCTACTCTGGAAAACTGCTCCTATTTCATCCAAGCTCTCCTCAAACTGACTGCCGTTCACCGGGTCACATTCCTACACAATCTTCTCCAACGTGCAGCCAGATCATTGTACAAATCATCACAGACCCTTCACGATCTCCTATCCAAAGTCAGATCTGGTTCTCCTGGGGACTGCTGTCCCCCTCATATCTTAAAATATGTTTTTACTGCCCTCCCTGGCCCATCCCTTGCTTTATTGAACAACTCTCGATCTCATGGCTGTGTACCAAAGGCCTTCAAAGAGGCCACTGTGATCTCCTTTTTAAAGAAACCTGGGGTTGACCCCCAGACACTGTCAAACTACCGCCCGATCTCATTGCTCACGTTCATAGCCAAGGTACTCGAGGCTCATGTGGCTAAATGTCTGTCAACTTTATGGAACAAACCAGTTTCCTTGATCCACACCAAGCGGGTTTCCGCCCCGCACACTTCGCGGAAACAGTAATCACAGCTGTACTGGATTCCCTATGGGAGAAGGCTGACAAAGGCATTCCTTAGGCCCTGATGCTATTGGACCTATCGGCCGCCTTTGACACAGTCGACCATGGGATCTTGGTGGACCGTGTCAAGGATGCTGGCATACAGGGTGCAGCCCTCAGCTGGATTTGTTCTTTCTTAGAAAATCACTCCCAGGCAGTCCATCTGGGCCAGTTCATGGCTTCCAAGGTGAAAACTATGTTTTGGGTGCCACAGGGTTCTCCGCTCTCCCCACACTTGTTCAACCTTTACCTCCTTCCATTGATTAAGTCTTTAAAGGAAAGGAAGGTGGTCACCTTTAACTACGCTGATTAACTACATTGCTTTTCACGATTGATAACTCGACCCAATCAGTTTCCGACTTTCAGTCAACCATGCGGCATATTTGCCATTGGATGGACTGTAATCATTTGAAATTGAACCCAGGAAAGACCGAACTGGTTTTGACAGGTGGCAGCCAGAATTTCTGAGGCCACACTATTGGCCAAATGAATTAGGTTCCTCTCCAATCCCCTCTCCCTCGGCCAAGAGCCTTGGTGTCACTATATCCAATGATCTATCCTTGAAGCCACATGTAGGCTCAGTGATTTCCTCCTGCTTTTTCCAGCTGCGCAGGATTAGAAAGATAAGTAGGCTACTCACCCAAGCAGCGCTAATACAAGTTGTGATAGCCATGGTCATTTCCCACCTAGATTATTCCAACGCAATATACCTTGGCCTTCCTCTCGGTCTCACAGAGCGGCTGCAGATGGTTCAGAACCAGGCAGCTAGAATGATTCACCATCAACCTAGGTGGCATCAGGCCTCCCCTTTCCTAAGGAAGTTGCATGGCTCCCCATCCCTCACTCTTCTCGCTCGTGGCCCCGTTCCGCCCCGGCTTGTGCCGTTTGTTGCGGAGGGTCAGTCCGAGCGTCACTTCCTGCAGGCAAATACACTTCCGCCCTGCACCTACTCATTGCAGGTGAGCGGTCTAGTGCTCCCTCACCACTAGTACATAATGGCGGCATGGCGGAAGCGCAGCGGGAGCGCCGACTTCGCGCCAAAGTCGCACACAAGTCAAGCACGTCTGCGCCCGTCCGCGGCCGACCGGGCCCAGGGCCCCGTCGTAATGCCCTTTTGTTATCTTATACTTCTGCTGATCTTAGGAAATATAACTCCCCACGATCCATTTCTGCTCGCACTGCGAAGGCAGCTCATGATTGTGGCATATTGATCCCTTCTGTCACCCATGTTTTAGATGCCCTTCCCCTCCACGACCCCTTCCCAGCCCCTCCCCCCCTCCTTCTCAGAAATCCTCTTCACTATCAGTACACTACCTTAATACTCGCTCCCTAGTACGCCACCAGTTGGAGATCTTCCAACTATTACATCAGAGCGTTATCGATATTCTCCTTCTTACCGAAACGTGGATTACTGAGGACTCCGCCCCTGATATCCTCGCTGCAATCCCCGCTGGATATTACATCATGCAGGCCAACCGCCCCGCTGGGAAGACAGGAGGTGGAGTGGCGGCTATTATCCGTTCTGATCTTAAATTCACAGAGTTGTCTGCGACTCTTATCCCTAAAACGGACTGCCTTTCTCTTAAATTCACCTCAGCTAGATTAGCTTTTGTGTGTATTCTCGTTTACAGGCCTCCCGAATACATGCCTCTCTTTCCTAAACTATTTGGTGATTTTATCTCACAACTCGCCATCAATCATGCTCACATCATGATTATTGGAGATTTTAACTATTGGCCATCGGATGCCCGTGAAAGCCTGCTCTCTACGGAATTTACTGAGCTCCTAACCAGCATGAACTTCTTCCAGCACGTTCATACCCCTACTCATCACAAGGGTCACATCTTGGACCAAATTTGGACATCTAACCTTGACCTTTCCCTTCCCTCCGTCCTTCCGTGTTCTTGGTCCGACCATTATTCTATCTCCTTTCATCTTCATCTTCATACTGTTTGTTTCCCCCCCCCCCCGATCAAGAATTTTGTTGCTCGCAACTGGAAAAGTGCAAATCTGGCTGACTTCCACGCCACACTGGCCTCTTCTGCCCCTACTTTTTCGACCTTGATAGCCGATCAGGCAATACATCTCGAAGAATGGCTACTCTGTGCTTGTGATAAAGTTGCCCCCCTTAAAACAATTAAAGCTAAGCGCCCCCACGACGCCCAGCGATGGTTTTCTGACCAACTTAAAGCGGATAAACTTGCTCTCCGCCAAGCTGAGCGCCGTTGGAGACGCAATTACGATCCCCAGCTTAGAATCCTTTTAGAAGATTCCCTTAACTCTTACAAAAACTCGATTTTGGCAGCTAAAACTGCTTATTTTTCTCATAACCTGATGGCTTCTAAGAATAAAACTAAAGACATCTTTGCCATTGTCAATGAGCTCTCCCTCCCTGACAGGGTCACACCCCAACCCCAACCTACCCAACTTTTATGTGACTCCCTTAATGTTTATTTTTCTGAAAAAATTGCTATTATTAAAAAGAACATTCCTTCTCCTTCATCCCCTTTACCCCTACCTCTTCCCCCTATGAACACCAGCAAGTTGACAGAGTTTCCGCCGATCTCATTACAAGAATTCTCCTCCTTGCTCCAGAAAGTCAGCTCAGGTTCTCCCAATGACATATGCCCACCCCTGATCCTGAGAGAGGCCTTTCTGGCCTGCCCAGGACCCCCATTAGCCCTGCTCAATAACTCCTTAGCCACCGGAGTAGTACCCCGCTCCTTTAAACAGGCAGCGGTTCTGCCTATCTTTAAAAAGACCAATGCAGATCCTTCCATCTTGAGTAACTACAGACCCATTTCCCTTCTTCCCTATCTAGGAAAGATCTTGGAGACGTATGTCACCCGTTGCCTTAGTACATTCATCGAGAGTTCTTCCTTCCTGGATGCCCAACAAGCTGGTTTTAGACCCCTCCACTCCACCGAGGCGGTCATAGTGGCCGTCATGGATTCCCTCAGGAAGGGTGCCGATAAAAACATCTCTCAGGCCCTTGTCCTGTTGGACCTGTCGGCTGCCTTTGACACGGTCGATCATGTGATTCTGATCGACCGTGTCAATAACGCTGGCATCCAGGGGGTAGCCCTCGATTGGCTCAGATCTTTCCTAGATAACCGCTCTCAGGCAGTGCATCTATCTACTTTTTCAGCACCTCTTTTATCTTTAACCTGCGGAGTCCCTCAGGGCTCTGCGCTGTCACCTTTATTATTTAATTTATATCTGCAACCCCTATTAGCTTCACTTCAAAATACCCCGGTCACTATTTTTAATTATGCAGATGATCTTCAGTTAATTTTTCCCATCGACTCCCTTCCTTCCTCCTGTCTCAATTTTCAGTCTACTATGTTGGCTATTGCGGAATGGATGTACCATAGCCAATTGAAACTGAACCCTGCAAAAACAGAGCTAGTATTGGTGGGTGGCTCCGCCAATTTGTGGAATCCTTCCTATTGGCCTCCATCGCTTGGGACGGCACCCACTCCTGTGAGCACAGTGAGGAGTCTGGGGGTGATCATCTCTGAAGATCTGTCAATGAGACCACAAATTAATTCTGTCACCTCATCCTGTTTTTTTCATCTTAGGCGGATCCGCAAGATCAGTAGGTTTCTCTCCAGAGAGGCCCTGATCCTTGTTATCATTGCCCTTATCACCTCCAGACTCGACTACGCTAACATCTTGTATGCGGGGATTCCGGCCTACCACCTCCACCGGCTACAATTGGTGCAGAATCAGGCTGCTCGCCTGATTTTTCGTCAGCCCAAATCCCAGCACGTTACTCCCATTCTCCGTAACCTTCACTGGCTCCCTGTCTCTAAACGTTGCATTTTTAAACTTGGATGCACCGTCTTCAAGGCCCTCACCGATTCAGCCCCGGCCTTCATCTCATCTTGCTTGACACGATACATCCCCCGCAGAGCTCTCCGTTCTACCTCCCTCAATTACCTTGAGGTCCCTAAATACAGACGGAAAAAGCATGGAGGACTGAGTTTCTCTTACTTGGCCTCCTCTACTTGGAATACTCTCCCACTAACTCTTCGTCTCTGCCCCATTTATGCTTGTTTCTGTACACTGCTAAAAACTCACCTATTTCAGTCAGCTTTTGAGTAACCCTGCCCCCTGGTCAGCGTTTTTTTGTCAAAGAGCGCCATGAAACCGTTGGTGAACGTGCGCGGTATAAATATTTTTAACGTAACGTAACGCTGTGCTTTTAAAGTTAGTTGTCTGCTGTTTAAATCTCTTCACGGCCAGGGGACCTGGATTCATAGATAGCCTTATCTCACGCTACTCCCCATCACACAACCTGCGCTCAGCCCATCTTCAACTTCTGGTAATCCCCTCCTTTAACCTGAAGCGACAAGGGGGAAGTAGGTTTGCTACTTTGGCTCCTAGATAATGGAACTTCATCCCCTTGGAAATCAGGTCTAATACCAATCTATTGAAATTCAAGAAATCCCTTAAAACTTGGTTGTATACCGAGGCCTACGAATAAACTGTGACTGACTGTTAGATGTGGGGGTCTCTAGTGGGCAGAGGTAGGTACCAATGTCCAAATAGGGACCCTTGCTTCCAGTCAGGGTAAGGGGGATACCTTGTATGGATTCCGGTGCGCAGGTTTCGTAGGAAGCGTCTCGCAAAAGGTACCATCTAATGATCTTCGGGATTGCGGCAATCTCAGGTGCGGCGGCGATGCACGGCGCAGCGTCAATCTTCTCCTCTCGTGGCCCCCCAATGCGATGGCTCTGCGACGACTCTAGCAGCGACGTGATGCGGCCCGCAAGAAGGCGGTGCGATGATCTCACCCAGTGACGACAGGCTCTGCGACGATACTCGCAGCGATGGTAATTTTCCTGCACCGGAGCGATGCGTTCCGCAAGCAAAGGATGCGCCATTTCTTGCAGCGGCAACAGGCGCTGCGACGATCTCGATCTTTGCGGCGGTGGGAATTTCCTCGCACTGACGGGGATGCGGTCCGCAAGCGAGCGATGCGTGTAACTTTGCAGAAAGTCTTTAGTACCTTCTTTTCCAGCTTCCCAAACACAGGTACAACTTCCAGAGGCACCACAACTGGCCCAAGCACTCTAGGAAGGACAGAACTCTCTCAGTAGAGTTCAGGGAAGCTGGGGGTGAAGTCCTTTTGTTCCTGGGACTTCTTAACCGGGAGCTAGATAAACTTAGGCCCTTGGAGATCTCTTCAAGCAAGGGGGCACAGCACAAAGCAAAGTCCTTCTCCTCTCCTTGGCAGCCCACAAACACACAGCAGGACAGTATTACCTCTTCAGTCTTCCAGCTTTCTCCTTGGCAGAGGTTCCTTCTTGATTCCAGGATGATCTAATTTTCTGTAGTATTGGGTCCTGTACTTATATCCCTAAAAGTCTTTGTTCCCTTTGTGCAGGAGGGCTCTGAGCCCAGTCTGAACCAGTTCTGGGTGTTCCTTGAGCACTTTGTTTTCCGGGCCTCTCCTTTCCTTTCAGAGAGAGGGGCAGGGTCGTCAGCCACCCAGCAGGAGGTGGAGCCAGCATTGTGGAAGGCAGGCACAGCCCTATTCAGGCCCAGGTGCTACCCCCTCCCACCACTCTAGATGCAGATGGAGCTATTCAGCCCAGGGATGGCCCACTCAGCCTCTGGGAGCCACCCAGCCACTGCCACTCACAAACCAGACAGTCAATTCACAAACAGGCCAAGGCACACAGAAAGGTCATACAAGAGAACAGCACTTTCTAAAAGTGCTGTTCTCAAACACAGGATTTAAAAACCACCTTTCCTAAAATATGTGTTATTAAATTCTGAGTTCAGGGATACCATACTTTTATGTCCTATCTTGCTCCTATGGGAAGATATCCTCCCACCCCGTCCATGCTCTACGGGACTTGCTCTCTATTTTTTAATTAATGTCCTAGCTACAGATGTAATTTTTTAACTTGTTTTTTTCCATGCTATGTTTTATTCTCTAATAACTGATGTAACGTTGTAACTGTTGATCTGCGGAATTTGATATTAATTTAAAATTATGATTGCCTCTGCCCTATCCCCCCTCTTCTCTACTGCTACTTTTTTCTATTGTTTACACCTTGCTCCACCTCATTTCCGACGTTTTTCTTGTTCAATGCAATCTGAATCTATGCATGTTACATATGTAATCTCTTATGTCAAGCGCTCTGTTTCCTCTGGGTCTAGCCAACTATCTACCTAAATATGCCCTTGTCCAAAGCACTCCTACTCCACTTATTGGGGATGGATCCAGCATTTTTGCCCTGGAATCTCAGAGACCCCTCTGAGAGAGTCCACAGTGATAAGGGTATCACACATAGTGGAGGACCGGGATTGATCACTTTCAACTGGGAACCATATCCTACCCTACTGGATGTCTGACACTGTTTTCACACCGGATTTTCTACCCCCTCTTCCCTCCTTCAGTCGTCTGAGTGTGCCCGTGTCCAAAGCACTCCTCTCCCCTTGTTGGGGAGGGATCCCGCATCTATGCCCTGGAGTCTCAGCGAGCCTGCTGAGAGAGTCCACCACATCAAGGGAATCACACGTAACGGAGGACTGGAAATGATCCCTTTACAGCAGGGTGCCGTCTCCCTGTGCCTGACCTCAATATGGCATCTGGATTTCATTCGGTCCATGGTCCCCCCCCCAAATATGGCAATCTCTGAGTACTCCTGATCTCCTTCCTGACAGAGGAGTCCGAGCACTATGTCCGACGCCCGGTGGAGCTGCACTGTTCAGCTATTGAGGAGATTGGCCTTGGTTCATCCCCTGACCGTCACCTACCTGTCGCCCTCCCCCAAAGGAAAAGACGTGAGCCGTGATGGTGGTAGGAAACACGTCTTTATTCTTTCGTGTCCACCTCCTAACTAACTGTTCTTCCCTCACTTCCTTTCCTCCCCACGCCCCTTCCTCTCCTGCCTGTCCTGTCGCAGACAGGGGTCAGGCAGTCACGTCATGACATCTCCCCTTTTGTACAAAGTCTTACTGTGCCTTAGATCACTTCAATGAGACGCTCCGGCCGTCTGGTTTGCCGTCTGGGTCGATCAGCTTGTTCTGGTGTCCTGATTCGGTGATGTATGGGATAATCCCGTCTTGTCGGACTGGAATGACTGTGGTCACTGCTTCTGCTTCGACTTTCTGAGTCAGTGGAGGACTCCCAGTATTGACTTTCATGCCGTCCCTGGGGTTTGCACTTCTTAAAGTGTGAAATATGTGATCGCCTTCTGCTGTAATCATAGTTCCTTTCCGGTGACTGACTTTTAAGGGATGTGTGAGGTAGCGGCTGTCTGCTTTTGTCCTTCGATCGCGCCGGACCATCACCCGGTCTCCGTCTTGGATATCCGCGGGTCTCCCGTGCCTACGTTGGTCAGCGTATGTCTTCATCTTCAGTTTCTTTCCATAGTCTATGTTAACCAGTGTTTCACGATCAATGTTTGGAGCTTGAGGTTGGAGCGTGTTGTCCAGAGTGGGTAGTCGGGTACGAGGGACTCTTCCCAACATTAGAGTGGCTGGACATTGATTGGTAGTATTGTGAGGCGTGGTGCGATATGCCCTCAGCACATCATTCAGTGCTTGTTGGATGTCTCAGTGAGCCAGTTCCGCTTGCTGCACTGCTTTCTTCAGAGTTCCCATGAAACGTTCCACCATGCCATTGGCTTGGGGCCATAGTGGTGTGATCTTTTGATGTTTAAAGTCAAGGTTTTTTGCGAAGTCCGCAAATTCGTGGCCATTAAATGGGGGTCCGTTGTCTGACTTGACTCGCAGCGGGATGCCCCATGCTGCGAAGGTTTCTTCAAGTACTGGAATCACTGCGGTTGCCTTGGTGGATGATATCAGGTGTGCAAATGGAAAACGGGAGTATTCGTCCTTAATGACAATGATGTATTGGCTTGATTTCAGGGGTCCGAAGAAATCAATGGCGACTTGTTGCCACACTCCTTCAGGTAGTTCCGACATCTGTAGGGGAGCCGTGGTTCGTCACGGCTTACTAGCTGGCACGAGATACAGTCTTTGAGTGTGGTTTCTACCATTTGATCTAGTGTCGGAAACCAGACGCGCTCTCGTAGAGCCTTTTTTGTGGCACTTATCCCTCGGTGGCCTTCATGAGCGAGGTTAATCACTCCTCGTCTCAGTCTTTGAGGAATGACAATCCTCCCCCCTCTCAGGATTAGGCCTTCTTCGCTGATGGATAGTTCCTCATGAATGTGTTTGAACGCCGTGATCTCCTGAGACTTCTGATTTGGGTCTTCTTTCACATGTCGCCATGAGTTGTTGCGGATGCGTTCCGTGACGTCCTGGATGATTGGATCTTGGATGGATGCTTCTTGAATTGCTTCAAGAGGAACTGTGGGAGGGCACGCTGTGTCAATGACAAAATGTGTATATTCTTCAGCCACGGAGCGCACATCCTTGGTGGTAGCCTTAGGGTGTCGGGACATGTAGTCTGCTGGATTTTCCGACTTCCCGGGTTTGTGGACAATGGTGTAAATGTAGTCCTGGAGACGTAGGCCCCAGCGCTCAATGCGCGGAGGCATCTTGGTCTTAGGATTGCCAAAGATAGTGACAAGCGCTTGGTGGTCAGTGATAATAGTAAAGTGTTTGCCATAAACAAAAAGATGGAAGTGTTCGCAGGCCCAGACCACCGCCAGGCTCTCCTTCTCAGGTTGAGAGTATCGTTTCTCAGTATCGGTGAGGCTGCGACTGGCATACTTGATGATGTGGCGCTGGTCCGAGTCTTCTTGATATTGTGCTAGGATGGCGCCAAGGCCCACCGGGCTAGCGTCGACAGTAATTTCAGTTCGTTTCTTAGCATCAAAATAGGCCAGGTTGATGGCAGAGCTGACAGCGTGCTTGATTTTGTGGAAAGAGCGGTCGCATGCATCTGTCCACGCAAAGGGCTGACCTTGGCGAGTGAGCTCTCTTAGAGGGTGACTGATGGTAGCGAAGTCCTGAATGTAACGAGCACAATAGCTCGCCATGCCGAGGAAGGAACGGAGATCACTTACATCTTGCGGCGTTGGTGTGTCTGCAAGGGCGGACACTTTATCAGGGTCAGGTGTCATGCCATCCTTTGAGAAAATGTGGCCATAGAATTTCAAGTTCGATTTGTGAAACTCGCATTTGGCTGCGTTCAGAGTCAAATTTGCATTCAGCAGAGCATGGCACACTCTGTCTAGGGCTGTATCATGTTCAGTTTGATCCTGTCCGAACACCAGTAGGTCATCGCTATAGTTGAATGCATTTGGAATTCCTTGGATTACGCGCCTGATAGCCTCTTGAAAAATTTCGGCTGCTGATGATATGCCGAAATTCATGCGCTTATAACGGAAGAGTCCTTGAATAGGTTGTGAATGTGGTAATGCAGCGTGACTTATCATGAAGTTCATGCTGGTGATAACCCTTATTGAGGTCAAGTTTTAAGAATACCGTGTCTCCGTTGAGACGAGCAATCATGTCACTGATTTGTGGCCCAGGGTGGCGTTCTCTTTCAATTGCTACGTTGGGTGCACGCATGTCTACGCACAGGCGCACTTTGTTGTCCTGTCCTTTTTTTGGTACGACCACCACAGGCGACACTCACGGAGTTGGGCCTGACGTGCGCTCAATGATATCGGTTTTGAGCAGCTCCTGAAGTTCGCCGTCCACGGCCTGTTGCAGATGAAACGGTACTTTCCTGTGGTGTTGTGCCACTGGCATCACGCGCTCATCAATATGCAGTTTGACCTTGAAGTGGTTTAACTTTCCTAGTCCTTTGAAAAGATTTGGGAATTTTGCGACGATGTCCGGGGCATCTTCAGTCATGTATAGAAGTTCCACAAGCTTCAGTCTTTTGGCCGTCGGCAGGCTGAGCAGGCAGTCAGCCACATCCGGGCCCTCAACAACATGGATATAAGCTGGGATCCGTCGGTCTTTGTATGACAAAGCTGTGCTGAAACAGCCTAGGCATGGTAGTGGCTTCCTGGACATCCACGTGAATATTCGAACAGCTGCTGGTTCCAGTTTGGGACGTGGTTTCATGCTCTGGTATTCTAGTGCACAGATGTAGTTCAATGAGGCTCCTGAGTCCAAAACGAATTTTGCAGGGTGTTCCCCTATCCGGATGTCCAGTTTTGGATATTTCTTCAGACGGTCTGGATCTGAGACCATACAGATGTATTCGTCACTGTCTTGTGACACCGGTGTGCGTGACGGTGATTCGCTGGATGTTGACTTTCGTGATCGATATGAACTTATGGACTGGACACTTGACCGGGAGGAGCTGGAGGAGTGTCCTTCTCGTCCCTTTACTGCACGAGCGTGATGCTGTGTGGAAGATCGAGGTTTTGATGATCTTCGTCCTGCGCGTTGGGTTTGACAGACAGTCTCGAAATGATTTTCCCTGCCACAGCGGTGGCACCGTTGTCCGATGGCTGGGCATTGTCCTGAGTGGGGATATTCCTGGCCACATCTGTAACATGCGGGCGCCGTTCTGCTGGAATTAGTGTGTCGCGATTCACGCGATTCATATGTGCAGCCGGCCTCCGGGAGGATGTGGAGTGTGTTGACTTGCTTGATCTGTGGCGATCTGTCTGATGTTTCTTTTCCTTGTGTACTTGCATTCTGAAGGGTTGCTCTTTCCTATCAGACTTGTTGACCTCCATTTTCTTTGCGTGGTCTTCCTCCTGGTCGTTTATGCGTGTCATTTCCTCAATTTCTTCGAGGGTGTAATGTTTCTTCAGCATCCACCGACGTAGTGACTCAGAGTGGCACTCTTTAATTATGCGGAGCCGTAATGCATCCTCGGTGTTGAAGTCGTCAAACGCGCAGTGGCGGGCTAGCCGTCTGATGCGCACGATGAAGTCGCACATGCGCTCATCTTTCTCCTGAGTGGCTAGGTTGAATGTGTAGCTCGTAGTCTAAGTTATACTTGTGCAGAAATCTTCGGTCAAGGGCTCCTTTGACATCATCGTATGGGGCAGTGGCCGCATTGGGCAGCTCTTTAATGATCTGCGCGATATCTTTTCCCACCAGATTCCGTAGAGCTATTAGCTTCTGTTTGGGGTCTTGTACTTGGGACCCAGTCATGTAGTCTTCAAAATCTTCGGACCAACTCTTCCATTTAGGTCCCATGCTGCTACCGGACGTCAGTTCCAGGGGTTCTGGTGGTCTCAAGTATGGCACTCCCATGACCGCTGGGTGTGTTGGCGCTACCAGTGGTGGGTTGCCTGGGGCTGCCTGTGCTGCCGGTGCTCCTCCTGACCCACTGGTTGAGCTGGTGACTGACATCTCTGTTTATTTGGCTTTTGCAGTGTCTTTGGGTGAAGTCTGTATCTTTTATTGAAAGGTGCCTGACTTCAAAATGGCCGACACAAAATTTCAATGGGGGTCTATGGGCGATGCCTGACCTTAAAATGGCCGCCGTTCGGGACACGTGGCTTCAGGTAAAGTTTGTACTTGCAGCCTCTAATGCTTTCTGATGGGCGTCTGAAGATATTTAGTATATCTGCCGAGTCATGCAGGTCGATTATTTGTTTATCAGGACTCACCCTCTCATTACTGATCGTTGCAGTCGATCGTTAGGTGCTCCTCGATTTTCGCGCCGTTTTTGCGCCGATTTTCACTTTTGGCCGCACTTCTGGCTGCTTTTGGCGTCGCACGCCGGGCGTCTTTCTCATTCAGGCAGGCAGCTTGTGGAGTCTGCCGGATAACGCCTTTGGGCAGCAGTCAGAAAACGGCGTGTGAGCACTTCGTTTCTCTCGCTCCACACGCGCCGCTCTGACACGGGCTGCAGGCTCGCCGTTCTCGGCCGCTCACAGGCGGCAGGGGTTGGAGCGATGTGGGACTTGAATCTTATCCCACCCTCGTCGCCAGTGTCGCGCTCCCCCAAAGGAAAACACGGGAGCCGTGATGGTGGTAGGAAACACGTCTTTATTCTTTCGTGTCCACCTCCTAACTAACTGTTCTTCCCTCACTTCCTTTCCTCCCCACGCCCCTTCCTCTCCTGCCTGTCCTGTCGCAGACAGGGGTCAGGCAGTCACGTCATGACACTACCCAGCCGGACTTTGTGCACAGTTTTTCTCCCCATCTCCTTGTCTCGCTCACCCCCCCTTATCGTATTTCTGTAACTCTGCTTTTTCCTAGTCTACTATCTAGCTATCTGTTCCCATTTAGCACTCTTTCTTTCTGTCTTACTTCCTTTGCTCCTATCCCCTCTCACCTGAATCTTTCCCCTTGCCCACTACACCGCCTAGCCCCCCGCCCTTTTGTGCCCTTTGACTAAGCACTCCTTCTCCCCTTGTTGGGGAAAGATCCAATATTTATATTCTGGAGTCTCAGCGAACCCGCTGAGAGAGAGTCCATAGCGCCTAGGGGGCCACTCACAGTTGAGATATGGTATGGCACCCCTTGCCAAAGCACTCCCGCTCCCCTTTTTGGTGAAGGATCCAGTATGTAGGCCTTGGAGTCTCAGAGACCACTCTGAGAGAGTCCACTGCATATAGGGAGCCTCTCGCAACAGAGATGGGGAAATTATACCACTTCCCCTGGGATCACAGCTTACTGGATTTGGGACGCAGCTCTGACTCGTCTACCGGTTTGTGTCCCCGTCACCCCCCTCCTTTTCCCATGCTGTGTCTCTCACTCTCCCCTCCTCTTCCCTCCTCCTTTCTCTGTCTTCTTCTTCTTCTTATTATTATTATTACATTTTGTAAAGCACTTGGTTACACTAGCAAGTGTGTCCCCGCGCTGGTGGCTTAGCATCCGCTTCAACTTGTGTCCAGGCATGAGTGGGGGGGTTGCATTCGTTCGTGCCTTATTCTTTGGGGAACAGGACCGTTTTGAGTTCTTTCCGGAAGATGAGCTCTGATGTTTCCAGACGCAGCCTCTTTGATAATTTGTTCCACTGCCTGGCGGTCAGAACTCTAAAAGATCGTCCACCCATTCTCACTCTTTTAAACTTTGGGACCTGAACCTGCCCAGTCCCACAAGATCTTAGCTGGCGGGTGGGCTTGTACCGATTAAGCAGGCTGTGTAAATACCTGGGACCTTTTCCATGGAGGATGCGGTGCCCTACGCAAAGGTCTGCCCTTCTTCCCCTGCTCTTACCCCCTCCTCCCCTGAATCTCTCCCCTGCTTTTCCCTCACGTATATGTCCTTATTGTTTGTCTCATCCTTACTTGTCACTATGTTGCCAGGCTCTTATAACTATGTAACATTTGTAACAATGTAACCTGCAATTATGGTCTGAATACTCATGTAAAGCGCTCTGATACCTCCGGGTCTAGCCAGCGCTATATAAAACCTTTAAAATAAAAAATAAAATATGCAGGTAACCACTGTAGCCAGCATTCCCCATGATAGCCTAAAGGCAAGATAGCCTTACAATAGTGAAAAACGAAAATGGCTGTAATTCACTAACAGAGCATGTCACCTGCACTAGTACATGCTCTACCTTTCACATACAGTGCACCCTGCCCAAGGGGGTACCTTGGGCCTTCCATAGGGGTGACCAATGTGTACAGAAAGGGAAGGATTAGGCCTGTTCAGTGGGGACACTGGCCAGGTTGACATGGCAGTTCACAGACTGCACACAGGCACTGCGGTGGCACGCCTAAGACACCATTTTAGAGCTACTCATGTGGCTGGCACAATCAGTGCTGCAGGCCCACTAGTAGCATTTGTATCACCAGCCTTGGTGTGCAGTCTAAATATCGAGTTTTTATTTTCGAATGGACATAATATCGACTCCAGAATATCGAGATGGCATTAATGTCGAGGTAAGTAATATCGATGTATTTATTATCGATTGTCATGTATGGTAAAAAATATCGAGTAAGTAATATCGATAGTAAAAAATATCGTTTTTTCTAGTAGTTTAAAAATATCGAAAGTCAAAATATAGGTTTTAAGAATATCGAAAGTTGTGTTATCGACAGTCATGATATCGACTGTCATAATATCGACTAATAATATCGATATAAATAATCTCGAATATTTAAATGTACACTGTTTTATTTTTTTATTACATTTATTGTTAAAATATATGTTATTTTTTTATTTATTCATATTGAAATTAAATTTATAAAAAATTAATAATTATAAAAAATAATTCAAATAGTATAATAATTTCTAGGAGCGGGTAGTGGGTTTTTAGGGGAATAGGGTGGGAAGTAATTTAATTATAATTAATTAAATATGTAAATTTATTAATTGGTAGTAATATTTAATTAATTGTTAATTAAATAAAAACATTTATTTATATAAAATGTAATTGGTAATTAATTTAATTTAATTAATTGCTAATTATGCTAATTTAAATAATTTATGTCATGTAGCGGGTTGTGGGTTTATAGGGGAATAGGGTGGGAAGTAATTTAATTATAATTAATATATGTACATTTATTATTTGGTAGTAATATTTAATTAACTGTTAATTAAATAATATTTTTTTATTATATAAAATTTAATTTGTAATTAATTTAATTTAATTGATTAATTGGTAATTATGTTAATTTAAATAATTTATGTCATGTAGCGGGTTGTGGGTTTATAGGGGAATAGGGCGGGAAGTAATTTAATTATAATTAATTAAATATGTAAATTTATTAATTGGTAGTAATATTTAATTAATTGTTAATTAAAAATATTTGTTGATTATTTAAAATTTAGTTGGTAAATAATTTAATTTAATTGATTAATTGCTAATTGTTACATGTAAAAATCAAGGAATTTCCCAAAAAAATGCTTAATGTAACGTGTATAGTTATGTTATGTTTTAAAGAATAGTTTTTGCAATCATTGATAGATAGTCTAGTCCTTTGCTAGTTGGATAGAGGGTAACTTGACTTTGGAGTGTGTTATACATTTTTTTCCTTTCTTTGGTGAGTTTAGGTCCGATCAAAGTTACTGATTGCTCCCTTCGGAGCTCCTGGTAACTCTGTTCTTTTTGTAAGGATTGTATTAATTTGTGAAGGGTAGGCGTTCCTCGGCCTGTAGTTGCTTGGAAGGCATTGTGCCATCCTTCAACTGCATTGTTTGTTTTTGCTTCCTTATTTAGTGTGCTAAGGTAGACATTCCACCAAGCTATTTGGTATTTGGGTTGTCTTCTATGGCCTGATCTGTGTAGCCTTCCTACCCATGTGTCTTCGAAGTAGTCAAGCATAGGGCTTAGTCTTTCTTCGTTTCTTTTATAGTAGGGGCTGTCTATTAACAAGTTATAGTGCTCAGTTACATCAGTCAGTCGAACATAGGCTAGGGCGATGAGTTTTTTTATTTGATAAGCAAAAGTGCTATCAGTGGCGTATTGGATACTCAAGGTAGATTGTTGTAGATGTCGCCAGATACATTGGTTAAAATGGTAATAGCAACCTTGTATTGCTGTGTGTGGGTATGTTTTAAGGATGCTGTTTATCATTGCTTTTTCAAAGTCAATGATCATTTTTTGTGGAAAATAGTTGTTAGTATGTTGCTTGACTTCAGTTAGTATTTCTTGATAGGTAGCTTGCTGTTTGTTTGGTAGAAGGGCATAAAGGAATGGAATATTAGCATTTTGGAAATGACCATGGATAGTGTATAATTGATAAAAAGGTTTGGGGCATACAGAAAAAGTACCGTCCATCATCCAAGTTTGGCATTGGGTAAGTTTAGTCATGTTGTTTGCTGTGGCAAACAGTATAATTCTTTTATCTTTAGATTTGTTGTCATAGAGTATAAAATCATCTTTATTGTGAGTTACAGAGAGTTCAGGGGGAATTTGCACTTCTTCAAAAGTTTTTGGTGTGGGAGGAGTAGTGCATGTTGCTCTTTTTTGTCTAGCTATAGTTCTTTTAAGGGATTCGATAGATGGTAATTGGCTAGAAGCATGTTGGGGAAGTACACTTAAATGGTGTTTCAGAATAGCAGTTATTGGTTGATCAGTACTAGTACTAGCTTCTTTAAGGGAATCTAGCATTTGTCTAATCTCTATTTCTGTTACATTGGGTGGGTGATTATGTTCCTTAGTATAAGTAACAGTAGTTTCCTGAGTTATAGCTCTACCATAACATTTGTTGGCATAATATTTCGTACACTTCCAAAAAACTTTCAAATCTTTTTGTTTCTCTTGAGTGTAGACATATTCCATGTAACAAAGAAGCATTTTCCCTTTTTGTGAATAAATGAATTTAGCTCCTTCAGTCATGCTTGTATTGTAGTGCTAGGAGGTAATTAAAAGAGAATGTCATTACATTTTTTGAAAAAATAATGTTGTATTCTAATAATACAGTTTAACACATTTCTGATTTACCTGTAAATCTTTTTATGATTTCAAGTAGTTCTTTTCAGGTGTTGATGTTCTTCAAACTGTTATTTTCTGTGTATATATTTTTGTACCTGTGGAAGTTGAGAAAATGTGTACAAATATTTTATAACTATTTATGATATTTTGGTAGAGGTTTTTAGCTAGTTTCTATTTAGTTACCTATCTATTAAATGTCGAAGTTACATTTAAATTATATACTTACTCATTTATATTTAACTTTTGATGTCCAGGTGTTGTCTAGGTCTTCTGTATTTTCTTTTTGTCTGTAGGATAAATAGTAAAAAAAACCCATATATTTTAGGTATTTGGCTTTTAAACATAGGTGTGAGGTTTGAGAGTTACATTTTCGATGGAAAATAATGTAGTAGTACTTACTTTAGATAGGTGTAGCTGTCTTTATGTTGAAGTTAATACGTTTTCTTTCAGAAATCCTGCAGAGTTTCGTCTTCCTTTAGTTAGGAGATTTAGGCTGCATTTTTAGTTTGCTGTAATCTTGTTTATATAGTATTAGTCTAATAGTTTCTGAAGTAGGATTGGTTGTTTAAATTGATAGTCTGTTTTAATTCGTGGATTTGAATTTTGTAACCTGTTATGCTAATTGCTTTCCTTATATGGGTGACGCCAATTAACGTTTATTTAATGTGTAAGGCCTTATTTAGTATAGGTAATGTTATCTTTATATTTTTAAAGTGGAGGAATATATATAATTTGCAGTAAGAAATGTTTAGTTGTTCGAAACATTGTTTATGTATTATAAAATGTATGTTTGTATTTATTTTGTGTTATAAATGCTAGGAAAATATATAGTATGTTTTATAGCTTTTTAGAAACAATTAGTGAATAATTATGATTTGTATGACTAAATTTTTAGATAATACAGTGATTCATTCAAGGATGTAGTAATTTCGATATTTTAAAAAAACGATAAATTTGCTATCTATATTTTTGTATTCGATATTTTGACAGTTTTTCATTTAAAGATGTGATAATCGATGTTTTAGAAATCGATAATGTTGTTAGTCGATATTGTTGTAGTCGTTGTTTATTTTAGTCGATAATGTGGTTTCGATATTTTTGTGTTTTGTTGTTTAAGTATAGGCAATCGATAATTTTGTAGTCGATAATTTGTCATCGATATTTTGTCCAGTCGATATTCGGTCTGTCGAGGTTATGTCAGTGATCCACCAGCCTTGGCACACTCAGTGCACTTTACTAGGGACATCGTGGTAATACAAATATGCCAATCATGGATAACCAATTACAATAACAATTTACACAGAGAGCATATGCACTTTAGCACTGATCGGCAGTGGTAAAGTGCCCAGAGTCCTATTGCCAACAACCAAGGGGCAGGAAAAATAAAGGAGGAAGAAGCAAAAAGTTAGGGATAACCCTGCAAAAAGGGCCATTTCCAACACCGACTCAGCAACAGCCTCTCCTAGAACAGCGCCATAAAGCCAACTGGTGTACGAGTGCTTTAGAAAACTTTTTTAACATTAACATTAAGAGAGACAATTATCAGTCCACACACTGCCACTACTAGATAGGAATACATACTCCTACTAGCAAGATATGCACATCTTTTCAATGGTCTTGTTTGGAGCACTACCACTCACCAACAGCACCAGGCCTCAAGGGCTCATAAATACTGCTTGGTAGGTCACAAAGAACAGTGCCAGTTCATTTTATACATACACCAATAAAAGCCCTACTTCTGTTATTCCCAGCTTCTCTTCACTTTGCGCAACTACCCTTTAGTCATTCTTTCTGCTGCTCCACAGATCCACACGCATGTGCTGACTGACAATCTCTCTGCTTAGCCAATGCAAGCCACCAGCATGAGGGTTTGTCTAACACTCGGGACCCATACCTGAGAATTGAACCAAATTACACATTTTTCAGAAAACTTCTCAAAACCGAACCTTTCAAACTTGTCTACAACAGAGTCCATGCAATAAGGGGTTCACGACTGAAAACCGCTGGATAAAATTCTACCTTCACGATCAGACTCCAGCGATCCCCTCCATTGATCTAAATTGTTCCCCCTTCAAGACTACTGCACTCCAAGTAATGAAAAGTGAATTCCAAAACTCTATAAAACTTGCAAATACATATATAATTCATTTTCAACATTTCTTTATTTTTTTGTATTTTTTTAGCAGTGAGTTGGGTATTCTGGAGAGTCTTGGGAGGCCCCTTTCTGGAAAGCATAGTCTGCCTATCCTATCTCTAAAATCGGTCTTGAGCTTGGGAGCACAACAGCCTCATACAAAAGGCCTAGCTGGTTCCCAGTCGGAGGCCCAATCTACGCATCTGCAGATTAATACATCACATTGAAGATCGGGGAAGCCGTGGGACTGATGCTGTCTGCTAATGTGCTGCTAGTGCCGACAGCAGCAGAAACAGCATGGTGGCTCTGGCTAGGGGTAGGTGGATGCCTTGCACCTCCATATTCCAGACAAGAAGCAGCGGACCTCTTCTGCTCTGAGGAAAGGACAAAGCAATACCAAAGGGGGATGATGGACGGAGCGCTTGAGCTAATCAAACACTCACCCCCAGTCAACTGATCTGGGTTTAACTATCATCCTTCTTTAGCTCACTCCACCACCCCAGTTCAGACATGGCCATATGCAAATCAGTCTGACTCTGTGCCTCATGCGAACAGTCCAGCCCGAACTGCCAAGCCATGTCTTCCCTGGACCGGAAGCAAGCATCCTGGAACCGGTTTCGGGGTCATAATCCATCATCTAGGCTATCTTGAATCCAGTGGCAGAGTGAGCAAGGGTCTGGGCATACCCTGCCAACTTAGGGCGAACAAACCGATACCAAAAGGGGGATGATGGACGGAGAGCTTGAGCAAATCAAACACTCACCCCAGTCAACTGATCTGGGTTTAATCCATCATCCTTCTTTAGCTCACTCTACCACCCCAGTTCAGACATGGCCATATGCAAATCAGTTTGACCCTGTGCCTCATGGGAACAGTCCAGCCAGAACTGCCAAGTCATGTCTTCCCTGGACCAGAAACAAGCATCCTGGGACCGGTTTCGGGTTCATAACCCTCATCAGCCAGGCTATCTTGAATCAAGTGGCAGAGTGAGCAAGGGACCCACATCTGGGCATACCCTGCCAACTTAGGGAGAAAAAAGCGAAACCTAAGGGGGATGATGGATGGAGCGCTTGAGCAAACCAAACACTCACCCCCAGTCAACTGATCTGGGCTTAATCCATCATGATTCTTTAGCTCACCCCACCACCCCAGTTCAGACATGTTCATATACATATCAGTCTGAACCTGTGCCTCATGGGAACAGTCCAGCCCGAACTGCCAAGTCATGTCTTCCCTGGACCAGAAACAAGCATCCTGGGACCGGTTTCGGGTTCATAACCCTCATCAGCCAGGCTATCTTGAATCAAGTGGCAGAGTGAGCAAGGGACCCATGTCTGTGCATATCCTGCAAACTTAAGGCGAACACAGCGATACCAAAGGGGGATGATGGACGGAGCACTTGAGCAAATCAAGCACTCACCCCCAGTCAAATGATCTAGGTTTAGTCCATCATTATTCTTTCGCTCACTCCACCACCCCAGTTCAGACATGGCTATATGCAAATCAGTCTGACCCTGCGCCTCATGGGAACAGTCCAGCCCTAACTGCCAAGCCATGTCTTCCCTGGACCGGAAACAAGCATCCTGGGACCGGTTTCTGGTTCATAAACCTCATCAGCCAGGCTTTTTTGAATGCAGTGGCAGAGTGAGCAAGGGAAATGACAGGCACCCAGTCTGGCTCCATCCAAGGTGCTGTCTGGCATGAGTGGAGTGGGAGAAGGGAAATCATGACAGAGGTGTTTCCCCAAGCAGTACCAACATTTGTTTGATGGTGGTAGGTTCTTTACTTTCTTGGGGATCAGTGTGATTGCTGTGCTTCTGTGGATAGTGAAACTTTGTGTAGCTCTTTACTGAAACAGGCGCCGCATAACCTTCTCACCACAGCCCTGCAATTGAGTGCATTTCGGGGCACTACTAAAAACTGAAATCCTCAGTTGTCAAGCATTGATTGATTGAGGATCTGGAATAGGCAGCTATTTAAGAAAACTGTCTAGGAGACCCTTCCTTTCATCCAGCTAGACTCTAAGCACCCTTGCAAGGTTTCCGAGCAGCTTTTATTTTATTTTTTGCAGATTTATATAGCGCAAACTTGACCCGAAGGTTTTGGATCGCTTTACATGAGCAACAGTTATGATACACCATGGCACATTCATTATTTGATAGGCGCGAGGAGATTAAGTGATTTGCCCAGAATCACAGGATGCTGAACCGAGGCTTGAACCCGGTTCCCCAGCTCTAAGTTCGGCAGCTCTAGCTGCAAGGCTACATTCTATCTCCCCTTTGCTTACATGTCACACTGGAGGAAAAACTGTAGCACTTAACAAGACTCATTACATAATTAAAAAATATTGTTATTTATTTTATAGGGCTTTATGAAGCTTGGCCTTCGTGAGTCGCTTTATATTGGGCCTCGTCTGATACACCTCTGAGCAAGGCTCAATCTGATAACTTTCTTGTCTGGGTTCATCTTAGTTCTGAGAGTATTCATACCTATTTTGATCCTTTTCTGCATTGTTCCCTATTAACGTGTCACATTTCTGCTTTATTTTAGATCTGATCTCTTAAATTTTAAAAATGTATTACTGTTATGTACTCCCTGAGATCACAAATAGATTACTATTGGTCAATTGCATTTGCTTTATTTTTGTACGCAAGTTCAACAGGGCCCAGATTTACAAAATTCTCACGCAGTGAAGCACAGCAGCCAAAAATGCTAAGAAGGAGAGAGAAGGTGCCCCCCATATTTACATAGATATGTCTCTCCCCTCTGCCTAGTGCTGGCACAAAAATTTGCTGCCGAGCTCCATGCACACACCTTTGTGCCATAGTGCATGGGTGTATGCGTGAGTCCAGCTTAGTTTTTGTACTTCCAGTACAAAATACTATGCTTAGATTAGGTTTAAAACTTTTCCCACCTTTATACGAGTGCAGTCAAAAAAATAAGAAGAAATACAAATATTTATTTTTGATAGCTCCTTCCTTGTCTATTTTTTAATTAGTAGGTAGGGTTTTACATCAAAACTAGGGGTGGGAACGCTCATGCACCACCCATGGAACACCCCCTTGATGCTAAGTAATGCAAAGCAGCACTATGCGCTGCCAGCCGCGGCCGGCCGTGGGAGTTACCTGCAGGGCGGTGACGTGGGGAGGGGGAGGGGCAGGATGGGGGTAGTAATGTATGGATTTTGGAGCTTCCCAGGCAAGTAAACATTTAAATAAATAAAACTAATTTCGTTGAGTGCACTGCATCCCCAAATACGATGCAGTGCGCGCAACAACATTCGTTTTAGTTATTTAAATGTTTACTTACCTGTACAACTCCGTAATCCATACATTACTACCCCCCACCCTGCCCCTCCCCTCCCCACGTCACCGCCCTGCAGGTACTTCCACTGCCGGCCGTGGCTGTGGGCTGCTTTGTGTTACTTACAAATGAACTCCGAGCGCAAAACAAGTTTTGCACCCAAAAGTAAATTCGGTAAAAAAGATTTTGCGTCAATTTGCATCACTTTTGTGATGCAAACACAGCGCAAAATCTTAGTAGATATACCTCAAGGTTTCAAATGATTAGTAAGTCTGAGTGCAAAACAGTGTAGAAGTGCTATTTCTATCGAAAAAAATGCGCACAAAATATGTTTGTAGAAACCAGCCCATTTCCTAATTACTCCCAAAATCGGGTTCAAAACCTCAGATGGCACCCACCTGATGCTAATATATTTTTCGCCAGAGAATGTTTCCACATGCTTTTAGTGCCTTATTGTGAGTGTTTATGCAGCAAGACAATAGAGTAATACACAGAAGATTACCTTTAAAAAGAAATCTTTGATTTATAGAAACCGGAATTTTTTTTTAAATGTATAGTTCGAAAATGCAGAGAAGAAGTAAATCCCGGGAACCTCAAACACTAAAACCTAAAATGAGGTAAAACTCCTTCTATACCCGTATTTTCAAAACACTAGATGAGCATTCATCCATTTACTACACTACATGATAAATACTCTATTATTTCATTTATAATTATCGGACTGAGAAGAAGCCACAGGAAACGTCCTCCCCCATTTTCGACATCTACGGGTTCGAACTTTACATTCCAGTACCCTGTTACACCGTAAATTAAGATTATATCGCAAATTAACCATTAGCGTAGAAATACATGTTATGTGATTGGATTGAAATGTAAATATACAGAGCTTTTGTATTTATTTTTCTTTTCTCCTCATGCATTTCTGAAAATGTATCTCTTTAGAGCACCTTTTGTTTGAATGTTCTTTTATCTGTTAATTAGTCATATTCATCCTATAATTTATTGAAAAACATTTGTATGAAAATGTGAATTTGAAGTGAAAAGGGCTCATATATAAGTCTCCAACAACAGCAAAAGTAATACAAACAGTTGTAAGCGTCTTACATATTTATATATATATGTTTGTCTGTCCACTAGATTATTTGCGATGTTTACCCAACAATTTTGAAAAACTTGACTGTCTGTGTGGATAAATACTGTATTTTATGGTACAGTAAATCAGACGCTATTAGTATTATATTCTGCGTTATAAATTTGGATTTAGGTAATGGAAGGCGAAACAGAGCCTAAACATGCCATGTTTTAAATATTCTTCCATTTACCCTTTCGAAATAATTTTATAACATGACCTTGGATTAGATTTCTCTTATTTGGCTCTGATGAACAGAGTCCTAAACTTATGATTCCAAGAAAGCTACGCATCCAAAAGTACAGAAGAAGCTTGGCATTCTTTATGGTGCACTAAAATATATATGTACTGATAGCATGAATATTAGCTATCATCTTAATTTTCCCTTAATCTAGAATCGGAACAGTTGGATGTGGACACCACTCTTGAAGACGAAGGAGCAACTGGCTGTAAACACTGCTAGAGGCTTTCCTCTGTCAACATTATATTCGCATAATACATAGCTCTCCTTTTCCCCTTCCACTCCTCAGGATAAGTAGACTACCCGGGGAATGAGGGGAGAATAGGCTGGGGTGAGGGAAAATGGCAAGCCTCTCCCCTATATTGAGGCTGTCCAATGAAACAGCCATGCAAGACAGTGGCTACCATACCGATGTTCTGGTTCAACATACCAAAGTCCTCTCACATCAGGCTCTAGTGACTGGATAGATACTTGACAACCTACATGCATTTCCTGGCTGTTAAATATAAGTCCTTGAAATAGTCATTTGTGACGAAACGTGCCAGCATATAAGTCCTTGAAATACTCCTTTTTGACAAAACATGCCAGCATATAAGTCCTTGAAGTAGTCCTTTATGACGAAACGTGCCATCATATAAGTCCTTGAAATAGTCCTTTGTGATGAAACATGCCAGCATATAAGTCCTTGAAAAAGTCCTTTGTCACGAAACGTGCCAGCATATAAGTCCTTGAAATAGTCCTTTGTCACGAAACGTGCCAGCATATAAATCCTTGAAATAGTCCTTTGTGACGGAACGTGCCAGCATATAAGTCCTTGAAATAGTCCTTTGTGACGAAACGTTCCAGCATATAAGTCCTTGAAGTAGTCCTTTATGACGAAACGTGCCAGCATATAAATCCTTGAAATAGTCCTTTGTTACGAAACGTGCCAGCTGTAGTAGGTGTTGTTAGCTTAGCTCGAACACTCATTGGAAATTGAACAAAAGTACTGATGCACATATGTGATCTTGTTGGCCACAATAGGATTACAAAATTGTATTACTGTATCCAGTGTGATGATCACTGAAAACCTGTTATAAACAAATAAACACAACTATATTGTAGTACTGTTTATCTGTTAATCAATGTAAATTAAAAATGTATGCATACAGAATGTTTGATGTACTCCTGACAAACCTTGCGTATGGTATGAGTGATGGTCTTGCCATTACTCTTCTGATGCAGCAGCCTGACTACATTGTTGTAAATTAGGTCACTTCTATTTGAGATGTGCAGTTAGTAGTCTCCACTACAGTCAAAATAAAGTTGAAGCCTTCCACCAATTAACTCCTCCTCCTTCCTTGCAGCTTCTATGTCACCCTCTGCCTTGCAAAAACGAAGAAAGGCAATTTGGAAGAGAAGAAGAAGAATTAGGCTTTCAGACTTCTGTCTCCTTTCACAGCTCTGCTGCCCATTTCTGTCAATTAAGGCTGTGGCTGGACAGAAGGCAGTAACTGTTAAACATGGGTATCAAAATATGTAAAAGAAGGCAGAGGCTGCTGAGAACCAAGGGAGTTTTAAACCTTCTGTGTCACCCAGTAAGCTTTTATTCTTTCTAAAACAAATTAGAACAACCCACTCTGGTGGGGCGTAATGTTCTAAAAGCCTTATACATCACTGCCACTAACTATTCTAGCCACTACAAGAGCCATCCAGTGAATGATGTCACAATATTTCAAAACCACAGCACACATCATCAAACGAAGAAACATACTAAGATTTCTTCTTGATGCTTGCTAGTGATGCTGGACTTTGTAAAGATAGCAGTTTATTTTCTCTTCACTGGATTGCACCTTCAAAGTCCAGCTCTCTAGTTATTAGCCCTCATCTTTTGCTCAGGTCCGTCGGTCATGCTGCAGTTGACCTTCAATTGTCACTCTGTACTGTTGCATCAAGGTATAATGCTGTTTGAACATTGAGCTTCATGATCATGTCAGGTATGATTAAAAAATATTTTCATGGAAAATAGTGTGGGGTTTATTCTTTGTTCACATGCGAGGCTTCCAAAGCTTACCTTCCCATCAAGTTTCAATGTAGTTCAATACTTCTTGTTTTACATATGTGCTTTCCTCTTCAAGACAAAACTTCTGACCATATTGTGATGTATTCCTATAGGTTCTGTATCGATCCCCCTATTCCTGACCCTGGTTTGGTTAATAATTAACTAGCAGCCATCCCACGGTGCAAAAACCGTTATCTGATTAAGCCACACCACGGCACAGAAACGTGTTATCTGATTAGGTCATAACGCATGCCATCTAATTAGGTAAGCACTATTCCTCCAGCCCCTGATAAGGCATACGGAGTTCTCAAAACAAATCAAACCTATGACAACCTGGGAAAATCCCGACAGCCATTGTTTTGATTTTACCGAGAACTTCAGTAAAAGAATGTGCTAACGACCAGTTCGTATGACATCCTTATTGACGTATATATGTCCATCCTTACGTCAATCTCGGCACCTTACAGGTTTAAATATTACCGACATTGCCTTAAGCAAACACACGCGGTGGTGACGAGATCGGAGCAGCGAGACTTGCCGAAGAGCCCAGCACAGAGCGAAGCCCACTGGCGCTGCCCCGCCTTCCTGACGCGCTGAGAAGGAGACGCTGCCTTTCTCCTGCCGAGAAATCCAGCTCCGGCACTTCCAAGCAGCCCTTGCAGGCAGCTGGAATATCAAGACCAAAGACAAGAGATACCAGCCCTCAACCATTCTAGATCTCAGGTACAGAACTGAATAACCCCTTGCAGAGAATTCTTGAGTCAGTCACTTGGCAAAACAAACTTAACTTAAACTGCTACTTATCTACTCCCGCCCATGTATTAGGCTTAGGTCAGGTACACCGGGGTAGGCGTGGTTAGAAGCACCAGTTGAGGACGATTAGTCAAATGTATATATGTATGTATCTATTTTATCCATTTTAAATATCTTATGGCTTAGAAACCATATCAATGCTTTTACAGTATTATTTTATAATTCTGCTTTTACTGTATGCACTTTACTTAACCATAAGTATTGCAATAATATCGATTCATTTCTCTTGTACGAGAAAAGAGACTGATCAATAAATAACATCTTTTATTGAACACGCCCGTCTCTTCCTTTTCTCTACAATCTGGTGAAACTAAGAATGCACTGAACTGACTGAGTAAAATAAGTTGTCTTTTGTTTTCACACGACTCTAGAGATACACTCTTGATTAGGGGAGAGCCAAGTTGTCATGTTCTATGGTTGTCAGAAACTAAATCCCTTCTTGTCTATCCAGGGAGGTTGAACTCCTCCTTGCCTATTCGAGAAAGTTTCTAGTGAACTCTGAGCTAGCTGGCAAACCCAAAACTTTAAGTCTAATATCGTCAGTAGAAGACCTAGTTAACCTCGACCCTAGGTCTATACTATTGAAGGTATTATTCCAATGCGCAGAGCCTATTGGGATAATATGAACTACACTACATGGCGCCCAACGTTTGGATAGGCGATAAAACTAACGCAAGACATTAGAGTAACTCAGTCGTGCTTTTTCACACAGAACCCCTTTTTTTCCCATAATACTCTAAAGACGTCTGGAGTGGGTGAAAGGTCATATCCGCCAAACCTCGCAGGAGGAGACTCCTATGTATGGTTCTTGGTTTAGTCAACGTTGAAGGATACACTGTTCCAAAATATTGTGCATCTAATCTTTGTTTCCATAAGAAACCTGATCTGCAAACAAACGGAATAACCTTCCTGTCGGTAAAATGGTAGACAGTGAAGAAGAAAGAGAGACAGCTAGACTAACAGCTGAACTCATAGCAGCTGATACTACTCTGCAGGAAAATGACCCGGATATAATACTCATCCCGGTCAACATAAGAAAATCTATAACTTTAAAACTTATAGAAAATGGACTGACACCGAGAGGTGGCACAGTCATATTCGTAATTGAGGCACACGAATATCGGCAGACAGAGGTATTCTATTCATGGTTAAACTTTCCAGCAGCAAACGCTGTAACAAAGGACTTCCACTATTACAAAACAGAGGAACCTCCTAATGAGTACACTCCTTTCGAGGAGGTGGAAGTACCACTCAAATTCCAAGAGCACCTGCTCTTGTTTAATGGCGCCCTAAAACATAATAATCACATCACCAGGCTCGGTCCACTAGGTAGACCAGGAGCAACGTGGCCGGTCCTAGCCGGATACACACCACATCCAGACATTGAAGAAATGCCTGCACCAGAAATTTTAATACAGCTAAAACAACTAATCAAAATACATAGACAATTAGTCCAATATGTAATGCGGACTTCAACAGTCCAACCAGCAATTAAAATTCCACAGCTGACCCCTCATCAGGGGAACACAAATAAAATTACACCACAGAACATACAGTCCTGCCTAGGTAAAGTACCAGCTAAACGGGAACAAATTCCATTCTGGTTAGCACAAAAATCACTCAAATAGAGGCGGTATTTCCAGACACCACTCCTCTTGAGAAACACAGGATTCTGACTATCTGTCTTCCAATGGGAATCGCACCACACGTGGAGGACTGTGACACTTGGGGTACAGTCTTTGCTTCCATTTACACAAAAACACATGGTGTACCATCCATGTCAGTAATACCAGATGTGCTAAAACAAATTTAAGATGAATACGGTCCAGAACCCGCTTTAACTCTTGGTATGAAATTACTGAAAGACTTCAAGCAGGTCTCGGCAATATTACTAGCCAACATAAAGGGAGAAGCAGCGAAGGTGGCGATCCGCCAGAGGTTAAAAGAGACAAATATAGCAGACCAACCAGCTGAAATTGCCAGAATTATAGAAAAATCCTATGAGGAACTAGGTAGAGATAGTTTGGGTGGAATACCGGTAAAACCCCAACTAATTGAAAGTCCAGAAAAAGTATTTATTAAAAATAATTTAAACACTCAAAAAAAGAGCTGGGATGGAAACAAACAATCCAATCCTAAAGAAAAAAGATTCCAGTCCAGAGGAAGGTCTCCTCGGCGGAGAGAAAGATCTCTGAACCAAGGACGCAGGTCTCCCCAAAGTGAGCCCTCTGGGAAAAAATACAACCTTAGAAATAGGGATAGTATAAAGAAACCTGATAGATATCAAGATAATGATACACGTCCCTCTCAATCTTTACAGACTTCCTCGCAGAAATCGGAAAGAAGAGGACGATCAGAACACAGGGAAGAGCACGTCAAGTCCAAAGACAAGGAACCTGCTCATCCAAATAAAAAGTTAAAATTTCCAAAAAAGAAGGTAGCCAGTATTAAAGTAATCAAAGATGCCGAGAATACTGAGGACACAGCTGAAAAACGGAGAATGGGCTCAGACAATGCTAGACAGCGCAGCAGAAGTGAGCATAGCTCGCAAAGTCCTTATGAATCATCTGGAGACAGTGGACACGAATGAATATATTTAAGTGGAAACTGCAGACACCAGAGTTAGCAAACCTCACAAAATATATGAAATAACATTACGTATAGAGGGGGATAAGACTAGAAAAATAAGGGGTTTATTTTGGGATAATCTCTCCAAGGGCTATGACATCCTTCTAGCTGAGAAAGACTGGCCACCCGAGTTTGTCAGGGAGTGCCCTCATGGCGAAGAAATAATTATGCCTGCCTTCTCAAATCATATTCCAATTCATAAAAAATATACACTTGCTAGAAAGTGGGCAGTGGCTCAAGCTCCTGCTTTATATAAAAATCATGTAGAATGGGATGAGGACTCTCCTCCTCACAAAATCCAGTTAAAATCACAACCTACTGCACAGAGGCAGTATCCAATTAAGCAAGAAGCTAAAAAACAGGTAAAAGAGATCCTAGATCAACTTGAATACCAGGGGGTGATTGAAACTTGCACCTCACAAATGAACAATCCTTTGTTTCCTGTCTCCAAACCAGACAATTCATATCGTCTTGTTTTGGACTACAGACACCTTAACTCATGTTGCAAAACTTTTGCAGTGCAAAACTCGCATAGTGCTGCTCTAATGAATACATAGTGCGCAAAAAATACAAAACAACATTAGACATCTCTAATGGATTCTTTTGTCAGAATATAGCACCAGAGAGCAGATATTTGACCGCGTTCTCAATAAATGGCGCTCAAAAAAACTTCTGTTGGTTACCCCAGGGGTTCAAGAACAGCCCAGGATTATTCTCAGCGAGAGTAACAGAGTTACTACAAACCTATGATGACGAGGCATTATCTTATGTCGACGACATTTACCTAACAGATGATGACTTGGATACTCACTTGAAGAGAGTGAACACCATAATACTTGGGTTCGCAGCAGAGGGTTACAAATTCAACTTTAAAAAGTCTAGAATTGCCCATCTAACAGTCCTGTTTTTAGGATATGAATTATCAAGTGAAGGCAAAAGCCTGGCTGACAATTTCCTAGAGAAATGTGCTGTACTCCAAGCACCTAGAACACTAAAAAACCTACAATCAATTCTAGGCTTCCTAAACTTCGGAAGAACATACATTGCAAATTACGCAGAAAGGGTCAAACCCCTTTATGATCTAATAAAACCAGATTTTAAAAGAATCAATTGGACTCAAAAACATACAGAAATTCTGAGATCCTTACAAACAGACATGTTAATTAATACAAAATTAGAAACACGTGATAACACACGCAATCTTGTGATTCGAGTCATCCCAGGAAGATGCGGATTCACATACCTGACCTCTAATGAGGGAGAAAAGGTACCAATTGCATACAAATCACACTTGTACACAGAAGCTGAAAAGAAGTTCAGTATTAAAGAAAACATTGTTCATGCAGTTCAAACGGCTATAGCAAGAGAAAAAGACAAAGCTGACGGTAGACGTATCACAGTCAGAACAGCAGAATCAGCCTTTGAGGCATTAACAACCCCATGTAATTTACCAACAACAGCGTTGAATCCAGAATGGATACAATGGGTGAATTCTATTACAACGGACAAAGTAAAATACTACTTTGATCCAGAATTAAAGGAATTAAAATATCTAGAATATGAAATGACATACCCTCTGCCAATCGACATTCTGCCCTTACGACAGTACGCCTGTGTAATCTATACAGACGGCCATGCTCAACCACCAGGGTGGGGAGAACAAGCGTACAACCCCACATGTGAAATTACAAAAGAAGTGTGGCACGGAGGGAAACTGAGACCTCTGCTAATAAAAACACACTCAGTAGAAACTAATTCAGAAGAACAAACTGAAATAATAGCATTGAAAATGGCGCTAGATAATGCAGATCGCGAATTCCCGACACTTATAGTGTCCGATTCATATTACTGCGTCAAATCATATAACAACGATTTGCAGAAATGGATTCAAAACGGTTACAAAGATGACACAGGTGCAACAATAAAGCAAAAAGTGCTTTGGAAACAAATAGTTCTTTTGCAGAAAGAACTACCACTGAGTCATCAGCGTGATGGCGTTCACGTTGCAGGGAATTCATTGGCTGAGAAAGCCACAACGGTAGCAACTGAATCGGCTTCCGTAGTTAGAAAAAAGCGTGCAGTAAAATACATTGACGGTGAAACAGTGCTGGCGGTGAAAACGTCATCAAAAGGCGACTGCTCAGCGCTACCGATCAACTATCCACTCAATTATACATACATAATCGATGCAAACTCCGTCCCTTTTGCTCGAATCCCTGGAGTGGGGGATAGAGTCCCTCCGGGTAAGTAGTGCGCTCTATAAATGTCCTTGATTGATTGATTGATAGAGTAATTCCAAACACGGACAGGAGAGGCTTGTTAATAGCAGACGCACATATGGGTGAGGGTCTCAGACACCTAAAACTAAAAGATTCCCTGGAAGAATTACAATCAGTGTACTGGTGGCCAGGCATGAGCCTGCATCATCACATCTTTATAAAGAACTGCCCAGACTGCAATAGAGATCGCAGTGGCGAGAGAAACGGTATATTACCATGGCGTTTCACTCCAGAATGGATCAATAAAAAATAATGCGTCCAATTAACATATAAAGACTAGTTTCCACTTGTAATGTAGACCCCAGCACTCGGCTGACGTCTGGACTGTTATAAAAAGATTTGCGAGTCTATAATGGCATATACGCTAGAAGCATGCTACGTTTGGCTAATGTTTTTTCCTCTTGCCCTAAAGCGTGTGGAAAAACATGGCCAAATGAGCATAGCATAGCGGGACTCTTCTCACTTCCTACCTGAGGGATACGGGATGGTGTAAAGAAAAAACCAAAGGCATAGAGCAATCTATAACAGCGAAGGTATTAGGTTCGGGAGCTGGGTGGGTCAAACATCTAATAAGTGTCCAACGTAGTCTAAACAACCTGCCAAGAAATTCTCTGAGGGGATTCAGTCCGTACGAATTATTGTTTGGGACTAGAATGATGATCTTAGATCTTGACAGTCAGACTTCAGTGGTTAAAGAAAAAAAGCTTTGACATCAAAGATCGTTTGGCTATTTTGCAGGACTTAAACGAAACAAGGAAAGACCTGAGCAACATAAAGTTGAAACAACAGCCAACAACCACTGAAGAAAAACCACCTGTCCCAGCAAGACCTGTCTGGATTCCAAAAGTCGGGGATCTAGTCAGAGAAAAGATCGCGGTAAAGAAGGAATTTGGGCCTTCTTACAGAAAAGCATTTCCTGTCTTGTCTATCAACGGGACAAGATCAGTAGTACTACCGCCTCTTGCTGGTAAAAAGGAGAACAGAGTTGTATCCATCGACCTGGTAAAACCACAATCATGTGGCCGATAACAAACAGTAGGCCAAGTGGACTCCCGATAAGTAGTAGAACACCAAGGTTTGCTACAAATACAGAGGTTCAAACTAAGAGACTAATCACATTCGAAATGCCTACAGAACATCAAGAAAGACTATGCAACAAAGCAATTGAACTTAAACCTCTAAAAACCCAAATAAAAACATTTAGTCGAGACACACCAACCTACAATGAAGTAACATATGACTATGCTGATGAAACAAAGTAAACTTCTAGAACAAAAAATAATCCAGAAGCAATTGGAACAATAGACAGAACAGCATCCGGCTACTTCATCAACTTCAATGATTCATCTGAAGATCTGAGTGAATCAAAGAAACAGACATCAACAAAAACTTTTAAAGATAAAGCTAAGGAACTTTTTCAACATCTGAAAGAAACCTATCTAATTTCTCCATGGATTGAATTTTGGGTGGCCTTAGGTGCATTTATCCTCATACTTTGGCTCATCATGGTACTATGTTTGGGACATTTCATTGAGGGAAAATATGCTAAAATGGACACAGCAAGCCAGAAAATCAACTTGGTCCTCAAACCACACACATCTTCACACGTCGAGAAAAGAGATCTTTCTTCAGTCAACTTCACAGCCAATCCTATACCCGGTGGGGTAGCATGGGACAATACTGATTATGAAATCTATGGTCCGGTTGAAATCCTGAAGTATCCACATCAAATTAAGATCTCATTGAGTGACTTTGTAAAACCAAGCTCATTTGCTGATGATTGGGACTTTGAAAGTATTAATGATATGATGTCTGACCTAGTGATGTCTGCTAAATTTACAAAACATGATTATTTGCAAGGTTCGTCTAATTATGATAAGATGTTCTGCTATAATCACTTTGGTAACCATTATCTGCATAAATCTGCACAACCTAGAAATGTTTTAAATTATAATCAATGGGAACACTGTGCAACCCCTCCAAAAGGTAGCTCAAGAACTTTTTATGACAAATATTCATATTTTTCAGGGTTCAACACAAGTAATGCAGAAACATTTTATTTCAAATTGTCAAACAGGACAGGTACGAAGACCATGCTTACAAACACTAAATTGATATATTCAGACTCATTTTTTGAACAAATGAATACATTTGGTTTTGATTACTGGGACAAAAATTTTGAAGTAAAAAGTGTTTGGGGTGCAAAAGAATGGCAAGTACAAGGTATGGAATCATTGTTTAGAGCCTGCATGATCCCAGAACAAATTATATTTTTGAATGACACTATTCAACAAACTACCTGTCTTGGGCTAGCCAAAATCTAATTTTTAAACAAACCGTCTATTTCAAAGCCAACAATGAACAGTAATAGCTCTATAGATGAGGAGATAGACGTAAACCATGTATTAAGCCAAAACAGAACACATCCTGATTGGAAACAATGGTTGATCTGGCCCACAGATACTAATAACTGTCAAGACAGATTCCTGAACAAAATACAGGGGTTCACATTGACCAGGCCAGACCCTAGATATTCCCAAAGACAACACCCAGGGATAATTACCACGTACAGTGTGGGCAAGCTCTGCCTTCAATGGCTACAAACATCCACACTGGCAGAAATTAAGCAACACCTGACTTTACTTACTGATGGTGCTGACTTGCGTGATTTCATTATGGGACCGCGCAAACAGCGTCAAAAACGCTTCATAGCAGCCTCTATATATGCAGCTTATAACGAAGCCTGGAAAATAACTCAAATTGAGACAGCAGAGAGAATACGGGAAATTGACCGTATTAATTTGGAAAAATCACTTTCTGTAGTGGACAATGGGTTAATGACTCTGTCCTCCAGAATTTTTTCATTGGACAGCATTGTGTCTTCAGCAATCGACATAATATCGCAAGACTTACTGTTGTTACAACACGGTCAGTCCCAATTGCGTTCTATTATACAGCTTGGCTGGGCGTTACAAAGTCTGCGTTCAGGCTATGTGCCTTGGCGTTTAATCAACACAACGTCACTATTCAATATCTTTAACCTTACTGATAAACAAATCAGTATGGCACAGAAGGGTGCTGATTATACAATCCTGAGCATTGAGAAACTCGAGAGATTACCATTGACAATGTCAGAACGACCTGTCATTGAATGGATAATACATGGGATAATTAATATTCCAATATCTACTTTCAGGTTTCAATACTGCCAAAAATATATACAGGCTGGCATGTATGAAAAATTGGGAAAAGGGTACATTAAGTCAACATGGAATTTGCCCTATTCACATGCATGTGTCAGTAATAAAGGCCAGAAAGTGTTTCTTAGTGGCAATAATTGTGCGATGTCACTAAGCGGTACACTTCTGTGTAATGGTATTAGTTTACATGGAGCCTGTGAAGGGTCTTCAAATAACCTTTCATGTCACCAGCTAGGCACACCTGCAACGCAAATAGAACCATTCTTTAGGAGACTATCGAACGGGAGTTACATTCTAATAGTAGACCGCAGATGTTGTAGTTTGCTGCCCGGAATACCTTATCTCATAACTACGACTGCGAAGGTCATGTGCTGTGAACGGGTATTGTTCCCCAGCACCACGCCAGACAGGGAGGCAAGGTTATGGCCCAAATTGAAAATTACTTCTATTCGAATTGATACTTTAAGCAGAATGAAGACAGTGCTCCTTCAGACGCCGACCAGGCTCACGTCATCAAAAGAGACGTATGATCTCCAAGTTGCAAGGACAACGGCAGAGATTCATTCATTGTTATCAACTAATTCCCCCATACATTTCGCAGAAATCCTGAAAGAAATCTTAAATATTTCTGATACCAGTGGAGTCTCAAATGTATTTAAGACAGTGTTTTCGGGGGCTTTAACACCATTCAAAGCCATTCTGGGTATTTTTCCAGACTTCGTCCATTCCATCTTTGGCGGACTTCCTCTCCTTTTGGGACTAGTGGCAGGAACCCTATTTTTGATCCTGTTATTTCGTTATGGCAAACCGTGTCACAGACAAAACACCTGCGACAAGGGAAGAAACAATCCTAGCCATTGGATACCGGGACCGGATATCTAAAATACTGGGACTATCCCGGCTTAGAGACCTAAACATGACTTGGTTTTTTTCATTTCGACCAATGTGGCAACGATGTGTTTTACCTGTATTAAGGTGCATGCTGTGCGGAGAAGAATGCGTGTTGGACACCTGTCTGACACTACAATCGGATATGCCAATGGACGCAGAAACCTTGTTGGGTCCGGTAACGGCTCATGCATTGTGCTGTCCCCAGCGGCTATCAATCCTGATGACGGCATTCGTGGAGACTTCACCACTACGATTGAGGGGTAGTGAAGTTCAAGATGAAAGCAGCATCGATCAGGTACGACCTTCTGTCAGCAATGCTAATCAAAACATCAATGAAGGCAATCATGCTCATGAATGCATGGCGACATCCTTTTCCGAGTTAGTGGAACTTTCACAGGAAGCTGTTGACAGCTTTTTCGACAGTCTAAATGATATGATGTTCTCACCAGAGCAGAAATAATGACTTTTGAGCAAGCTAGCACACGGCGTTCCCAACACCCTGAATTTGGCCTTCAACTTTGATAATAAAGTATCATGAACAAATTTTCTCCAGTTTATGGACAGCGGAACACAATTTTTTCAGCGGCCCCAAAATATTTTTGCAATTTTTCGGGACACTTATCTTCTGCTTAAGGTTGAAACTATTCTTAGAGAACTAAATTTCTATTTTTAGGAACTTTAGAGACATTAGCTGCCCTTTGGCATGTTCATAAATATTTTATCCTGTGATGAAATGGTCTCGCGCGTTTTCTTCTGTATTAAGAGCCATTTCATGTGTAATTCTCATATTTGATTAATAATAATGTATGGATATGCGTGATTAATTTAGCATTATTCTACTGCTTGAGTACATATGATAAATTTTTTCTCGTATATTACATAATTTCAAAATGCATATGAATGTATTTTGGGGTGGTACGGTATACACATACACTACTGTATATTTACTATGCCTAGATTTGTAAATATGGACATAGTCTGCGTGGAGTGGGTGTGATGTATTCCTATAGGTTCTGTATCGATCCCCCTATTCCTGACCCTGGTTTGGTTAATAATTAACTAGCAGCCATCCCACGGTGCAAAAACCGTTATCTGATTAAGCCACACCACGGCACAGAAACGTGTTATCTGATTAGGTCATAACGCATGCCATCTAATTAGGCAAGCACTATTCCTCCAGCCCCTGATAAGGCATACGGAGTTCTCAAAACAAATCAAACCTATGACAACCTGGGAAAATCCCGACAGCCATTGTTTTGATTTTACCGAGAACTTCAGTAAAAGAATGTGCTAACGACCAGTTCGTATGACATCCTTATTGACGTATATATGTCCATCCTTACGTCAATCTCGGCACCTTACAGGTATAAATATTACCGACATTGCCTTAAGCAAACACACGCGGTGGTGACGAGATCGGAGCAGCGAGACTTGCCGAAGAGCCCAGCACAGAGCGAAGCCCACTGGCGCTGCCCCGCCTTCCTGACGCGCTGAGAAGGAGATGCTGCCTTTCTCCTGCCGAGAAATCCAGCTCCGGCGCTTCCAAGCAGCCCTTGCAGGCAGCTGGAATATCAAGACCAAAGACGAGAGATACCAGCCCTCAACCATTCTAGATCTCGGGTACAGAACTGAATAACCCCTTGCAGAGAATTCTTGAGTCAGTCACTTGGCAAAACAAACTTAACTTAAACTGCTACTTATCTACTCCCGCCCATGTATTAGGCTTAGGTCAGGTACACCGGGGTAGGCGTGGTTAGAAGCACCAGTTGAGGACGATTAGTCAAATGTATATATGTATGTATCTATTTTATCCATTTTAAATATCTTATGGCTTAGAAACCATATCAATGCTTTTACAGTATTATTTTATAATTCTGCTTTTACTGTATGCACTTTACTTAACCATAAGTATTGCAATAATATCGATTCATTTCTCTTGTACGAGAAAAGAGACTGATCAATAAATAACATCTTTTATTGAACACGCCCGTCTCTTCCTTTTCTCTACAATCTGGTGAAACTAAGAATGCACTGAACTGACTGAGTAAAATAAGTTGTCTTTTGTTTTCACACGACTCTAGAGATACACTCTTGATTAGGGGAGAGCAAAGTTGTCATGTTCTATGGTTGTCAGAAACTAAATCCCTTCTTGTCTATCCAGGGAGGTTGAACTCCTCCTTCCCTATTCGAGAAAGTTTCTAGTGAACTCTGAGCTAGCTGGCAAACCCAAAACTTTAAGTCTAATATCGTCAGTAGAAGACCTAGTTAACCTCGGCCCTAGGTCTATACTATTGAAGGTATTATTCCAATGCGCAGAGCCTATTGGGATAATAGGAACTACACTACAATATAAAGAGAGGAAAATATTTGAGACTGTTTTAAGTTCTTAGTAACTACTCCTTTGAAAGCTGTCATGTAAGCATGAATTAGTGTACACTGTGGAAAAATGATTCTTTACTATGAATGCCTAATTCTTTCAATCCTTGTTAAAATATATTTAAATATGAATAGCTGGCAATTTACCACAAGTCAAGTGTGACACTTTTAGAGATCCATGGCTGTTTAGTATGACATTCTGAGACGTGAACTCTTTTGGTTTTAACATTTTAAGTATAAGTTCAAACATCCTCATAGGCAAACCATTTTCAGCTAGGAAGCTAGAATTGACTTAAGCTAGGATGTAGGACCACTTGGAAGTTTTGTTGAAAATCTACATTTTGTGTTAACTAATACAGATGAATCCCCATTTCTCTCCCCATCAAGTTGGGCTATTAATATCATCTATGCGAAATAGCCATCTCTTTAGTGCTTGAATACAGCAGTCTGAAGTTGAACGTTGGGAAGCTAATTATGCATTGTCAGGTGGGGAAATTAACTAATTAAATGTGCAACATTTTAGTAACTTTCGATCTGTTTCAGTTTGGAACGATTTTAGTTTCTGTTGAAATCTATGGCAAAGTGAATAATGTAATCAGTAATCATGCCAAAATCGCTGCAGAAGCAAAAGGTCATAATACCAGTGGCACAGCTTATTGTTGTGCCATTATAAGTCTATTCTTACTGAATTAAAGGGATATTTTACTTTATGTAGTAGTAATGTAAGGTCAGTGTTAAGAGTGTAGTTGGGTTGTGCATCTTTCTTTTATGTTGTATACTCAAAACATGAAGCCGTCACGTGATATCCCTATCTGCATATGCATTAATAAGAATGTTTCTGGTTTATTTCATGCTCGAGCACGCTGAGTTTAATCAAGAGTCATGCTCACTCTAGTAAATCATCGTCTTATATAACAAATGTGGTAGCAATTGGAGGTCTGTGTAGTGCCAGGCCAAAGATTCTTCAAACGATTAATATGTTTCTTTCACAAGTGAATTCAGCCAGTAGACTAGCCCACACAATAATATAAGTATTTCGATATGAATGGGTGAAAATATGATGGATGGATGTGGAAACGAGTAGGTAGGTGACTTGACAGAAGGCCATATTCTAGTATTTATTGTAATTTATATTAAACAAAATCCATATTTTGGATTAAAAGTGCCTCTGTCTATTCGTTGATATTCATCATCTTGCTTGTAAATAATTTTGAGGTGAGATAAAATCATTTAAAGTGATATGCAGCATATTTATATTGGTTTTACTGGTTCTTGTCTGGCATTTTCTATTATTTTTTCTGAATAAATTTACCAGGAATCCAGACTGCACACTGCATTATAACGTTTTTTAATCGATTCTACAGTAAAGTGCTTTATCAATATTCCTGCTAACGATGTGTCTTGGCACCAACCTTATTTTCCTTATTTGTTAACGATATTCCTTGTTTTCTACAAGGTTATAATAATGATGCACCGAAGCTGGGAGGTGAGTCAATACCAGCCCTATTATTTGCGGATGATACCATTCTTATATCGCAAACACCAAATGGCCTACAATCTTTGCTTAGTACTTTCCAAACCTACTGCAGCAAAAAAGGCTTAGAGATAAATACCAACAAGACAACGTACATGGCAATAAATCCTCATAAGTCTTTCAGAGAAAATTTGGTTTTAAACGGACAAAAACTGGAATATGTTCAAAATTTTAACTACCTGGGAGTTTCATTAGATTACAAAACAACATGGGAAACCCAAATTGATAAAGGCAAGCTGTTATTAACACAAAATACACTACTGATTTTGAAAAGACACCGAAACAGTCTCAATAAAGCTGTATTTCCTGCACTTGAGATATTCCGGTCTAAAGCTCAATCGGCAGCACTATATGGTGCTGAATTGTGGGGCCCTTCGAGCAAAAAGGCATTTGAGGTTAATGAGAATATATTTTTAAGAGCTTTGCTAAAAATTCCAGTACGTTCACCGTTAACTCCGTTAATGAAGCGTACGGATCACCATGTAATTATTAGACCACTGATGCTGTGGGTCAGGCTCCGGACAACACCTGAGCTGCTGGATTACAGGGCGGCTCCTACAGAGGTTAAGGATTTGGATGAAAATAATTGTATTACATGGTTTAAACATGTGAGTACTTGGTTTAAGAAGATTGGCTTAGCACACTTTTGGAGTAGTCCATCGACATTAACCTTAAACTCAAGACAGATACTAAAAGCATCCTTCTAGGCCTTTATAGATCACAATAGATTAAACGATAGAGCAAATGGATCTTTGACCAGTGAGTTTCTTATGTTTAAAGATAATGCTTGCTTTGAATCTTTTTTGGATGAAGTGAATCCACCGTTGGCTAAAACGTTATACTTGAAGTACAGATATGGTGTACTGATGATAAAATCAAACATAACAAGGTGGGTAAACCATAGCAATGATATATGCATGTTGTGTTCAGGAAAAGTTAAGGAAGATATCACACATGTTCTATTCTTTTGTCCGGCCTATTCGACCCCAAGAAAAAGATGGATTAAACCTCTTTGTATAAATATGGGTGTGAGATCGCATAGAGAAGCAGAAAGGATTCTAAAAACTGACACTCGCCAGGTTATTGTTTTTGGGATTAGCAGGTTTCTGCTGGCTGTAAATTTCCTCAGAATAAAGGCTGGTGAGAAGCTTTAGGAATGTTTAGGGAATTGTTAATGAAATGTATGATTTACTCGGGAGCAAATATAATCAACTGAGACAGCAAAGGATAAATGTCTGTATATCGAAATAATTTATGTGCTGTGGAATAAGTTGTATATTAGCTTACCGGAAATGTGCTTGTAAATAGAATGATTTTATTTTTATATATGCCTTTTTAAAACTATTTATATGGTTTTTAGCATAATGATTGATGCCCCAAAGCCATTCTTATTAACTGTTGATTCATATCTATCTACGGTAGTTGTAATGCTGTGAAAAACTTCTATTTTTTTCATGTGAACTGTATTTTAACGCATCTTTTATGATACTGCTGTATCGAAATAAAGATTATGACGATGATATTCCTGCTAATGTGTCATTTTCTCTTACCTAGGTTGATGATTTAATGTTGGAGAAATCTGAAGAGACCTTTCCTTACAACCCACCTAGAACTAAAGAAGCCTACTTCTATCGCCAGATTTTTGAGAAATACTATCCTGGGAATTCCGATTGGCTGAGCCATTACTGGATGCCAAAGTGGACTAATGCTACTGACCCATCTGCTCGTACACTAAAACATTACAAGTCAGATGCTACTAAATAGTGCTTCTGAAACACCACCCCTCCCCTCTAAAAAAAAAATCACAAAACATTTTTATTGAATTGTAAAATATTTTAATAAACACTTTCCATCAGTTTTATCTGATAATGTCAGAATATTAAACATCTAAGTTCTTTGATCTATTCATTGTTTATTAATTAAACAAGAATTTCCTTTGATAATGGTAACTTATTTTGATAAAAATGCGTTTTTGTCATTATTTTTATACATTCAACCTTAAGTGCCTTAAAATCGGAAATACAAGTTAATCAGACAGCTGCGTATTGATTTAGTGATAGTGAACACAGGCGATGACAACAGATGACCTTCTTGGAAAATATTGGAAAATTGTTAAGTAGATCGTCAGCAATTTCTAATACTTTTGTATGAACCTGTTAGTTCTTTATTTAGTCATTTTCTTCTATGCATTGTGAAAACATCGATGTGGGCAGAATAACTTCAAGTTCTTTATTACGTCTTCGGAGTACAACGCCTCCAGTGTTGCCAGGGCAAAAATACCTTACATCTTACACAATTCTGACATTCTAAGCAGGCTTTTTCTCAGTATTCTAAGGAGGATACCACTTGGTAAAAATAGCAAAGGGAGGAAACAGGTGGTTGATGCTATACAATAATACATATTACATATCTTCCTTCTATAACAAAAGAAAACATAAACAATTACAGAAGTGGACTGATGCTTGTGGGTGCACTCTTAACCAAACACTGGGAAGAAGAAAGCTGTTAATAAATATATGCGGTATGTCCATGACCTGCGAGGAAAGAAAAGAGGAAAACTAACATAAAGACATGTGGCATACCTAGTAAAGAAACAACAGACCAAGGGTTGAACCAATTCCCATAGTAATGTGTGTGCCATCTAGGAGGATGGACTGACCTTTTATGTCTTTGACTGTAATTCACAGTCTCTTTTTTTCCATTCCGGAATACTGTCTGGTAGGAAGCCTGTTTCCTGGATATGATGTTAGCCTGTCCATGCCCCACATCCATTTTCAAAAATCACTGCACTTTGTATAACGTCTTTGATTTTCTTTGACTTCAGAAATGTAGCAAACTTGTTCTGACTAAAATTAGATTTTCTGTCTAAAATCCACTGACCTACTTTCCACTCACGTTTTTTCACCCCCCATTTCCTGTCATACCACTCTTTGTATTTGGCCTGATGCCTCTCCACCTTCTCCTTCAGAACTTACTTATTAAAGGAAAGCTCTTTGCTTCCAAATAACCAATTGGGAGATATTTCTGTCCCTGGTTTCCTGCCTCTCATCATCCCAAATGGAAATAACCCAGTGACACCATTGGGAGTGGTATGGTAGGGCCACCACATATTCCTAACAGTTTGCTCTACAGTTTTGGAAGAGGCCATGGCTAACTGGATAATTTCTTTGATCATCCTGTTGGCCATATCCATCCTTCCATTGGCTTTTGTACTATGCAAATACATGAATCATTTCATCTAAAACAAACTGAGCACCATTGTCTGTGATTATGGTGCTAGAGATTCTTTCTGATGAATATACCTCTGTAAGGAAATTGATGCGAGTTCTGGTATTGATAGAATTTACAAACTCGTTGGTTATCCAATGAGAATATTAATCAATGTGTAAGAATATGTATTTGTATTCTAGCCCTTGCACATGAATTGGTCCTGCTATTTTTAAACCCAACTTGTCCTACGTGATTGATTCCCACTAATGGGAGTCAAAGGTGTCATGCTTCTGTTCTTGAATTTGTCACTTAGACTGCAGGAGTGACAATCCTTAACTTTTTCTTCCACCAATTGATCTTTGTAAGGGAACCATTAATGTGCTCTCTCCTTGGCTTTTGTGAGATTCCTCCCTAAATGGCCCGCGTGTGCTATGTTGGCAATGCGATCCCTTAAACATTCCAATGGTATGATTTTGCTTGGTCTTAAAATGTTATTCCCTTCTACGGACAATTCCTCCCTTACATTGCAAAAAGGTTGTAACTCCTCGGGTAAATCTTTGCACTTTTTGGGCCAAATTTCAACTATCCTGTGTCTTACTGCTACTAGGACCTGACACTTAACCATGTGATCACTCCATTCTGACTTTAAAATGGCTGGAATAGAAATCTAAAAAATTGTTCTCTCAAGATTTTGGTATTTCTCCTTAGTATCCATAGGTAGTCTCGATAGGCAATCAGCTGCACATTTTCTCGACCCAGGAACACACATTATGATTGAAAAGTTCTGGGTTTAATTTCTCAATTTTGATTTTATGATAAAATAGGTACCAGAGGTTTGTGGTCTGTTCTCAACTCAAACGGCAGACCCCAGAGATACAAATTTTAAATGATTGATTGACCAGTAACATGTCCTTTGCCTCTTTCTACACAGTGGAGTTATTTGCCTCTGAGCTGACCAATTTTCTGGATGCAAATGCCACTATCCTTTCTTTGCCTACATACCTCTGTGAAAGAGTGACCCCTAGTCCTTTGTTACTGGCGTCAGTTGTTGATATGGTTTCAAGATTGACGCCAAATTTACCAATGTATCGAGCATTCATAATGGCACATTTTACATTAGTGAAAGTAGTTGTATGCCCTTCCTCCCATACAAAAGGTACGCCTTTTTTTTAACAAGTACCTAATGGGATGGACCTAAACTGTTATTTTTTATATACCTAGACATCTACTCGGCCAATCCCCAAAAATATTTGACCTCATTTTTATTAGTCAGAATGGGTGTCTTGCAAACCTATTCGACCAAATCAACCTTGGGTTTAATGCCTTTATTAGAGATGGTGTGAACCAAGTAATCCACAGAGGTGGCTCCTATTTTGCACTTGCTTTCTTTTATGATGAACCCAATTTTTTTATTGTATCTAAGACTTGTACCGGCACCTAGACTTTGTTGCCCGTCCATGTCCTGAACGCACAAAGCACTTTATCACAGCCCCCTGGAGGTGGTGTGACGCCATAAAAGCTGGAACGTGGTCTCGCAGCGTGGGAGACCAACTGTACCGGCACCTGGACTTTGTTGCCCGTCCCTAGCCTGAACACACGTAGCACTTTATCCCAGCCTCCTGGAGGTGGTGTGGCTCAATAAAAGCCGGAACGCAATCCCGCAGCGCGGGAGACCGATTGTACCCGCACCTGGACTTTGTTGCCCGTCCCAAGCCTAAAGGCACGTAGCACTTTATCCCCAGCCCCCTGGAGGTGGTGTGATGCCATAAAAGCCGGAACTTGGTCCCGCAGCGCCGGACGCGTGTGGGGCGGGACCGTGCTCGGCCAGGGCGAATACCGGGCCAAGATTGGCCCCTCTTAGCCTGTCATAGGCCGTAAGAGGCCGGGCTGGGCCATATTATTGGCATCTTGACTATGAAACTTCAATAGCAGAGGGTGAGCACATATTAACACTGTTACATTGTTCAGGACGCTTTCCAGTTTGCTGCTCCCCCAACAATATAGTGGGACATTTTATTACCCACAGACGTATGGTCATATATATCTCCATGACATTTTTGATACGTTGTTAACTTATAGGTCGTCAGTGTGAGTTTGGGTTAATGTGGTGCGTTGTGAACCGCACATGAGACACCTTGGCCTTGAGACCCTCCCGGGTGAGTAGTGCGCTATACAAATGGCATGACTGACTGACTGACTGGCTTGGTAATCTGTGATTGGTTGCATCTTTACATTTCATTTGAGGATATTTGACCACTTGTCTTAAACGAGAGTAGGGCCCTGGAATTGATTCTAATTTATGTAGCCTTAGATTAGGCTAAGATTGTCCTTCCATATAACATCAAATATAAATTCAGGAAATTAGGAGTAATGGGTAAAAGAAAAGCTCCCAGTACGTCAAAGGTGGTTGGAGGGACGCATAATTCTTTAATGAAGTACCTATCGGGAGCCTTGGGGGCCATCGAAAAGCAGATACATACTGTAGAGGAAACATAAAATCAAGGTATTAGGGCAGATGACCAAGTTATAGGGCCTATACCATCTGAGTGGTTAGTTGTGAGCCCTTCGCGCACAAATGATCTTATTATCACAACTGACCCCTGCCCAATAGATCACGCTAATGGATGTGTGCAGGATGTTTCTGACCATATTAGAATATCTGATCAGGAACATGAAAGTCAGCCTCCCTTTAAACGGCCTAGAAACCAAGAAATCCCTGAGAAATCATCTGTTTTACAAGCTAAAGATACTGATACAATTAGTCTAAAATCCTCATGGAAGGTGTCACCAATAAAATGGAAGAACATAATTAGTAAACCTAAATTAGAGAAGGGGGGAAAGGTAAACTAGCTGCAGTAAATAGTAGAAACCATCGTAAAGGGGAGCACAATAAACTTTCGCTTAAAATAGATGGTCTTCAAAAATTATTTACCAATGCCCTAGAGAACCTGCTGATAACGGTCACAGCAATTGAAAATATCTTGAAGAAAGGCACCACCAATTTTGCGGAGAATGACACAACCAGTTCACGGATCCGGCCAACTGGTTCGAGTAATGAGTCATTGCCGCCTCAAGAATAGAGTGCCAAATATTGATACACGTCCCAAACAAGAAATAACAAAGTGTCAAAGTAACATACAAGTAACGTCGGGCTATTGTGCTATGATGTTACTTACTAGTAAAGGGAATAGCCGAAATGACAACTACATTGGGGAAACTTCTCATCCAACCTCTGGAGTAAATTCGAACATAGGTCACTTCCATCCAAGTAATCAGGACGAGGTGGCTACCAGGTTGGATTTGCCCCCCCCCCACGGCAGCTACAGCCATATATTACTGTCCTGGCTAATGTCCCTCGGATCTCACCACAGACACAAAAAACGCGGGAAGCGCTAAGGAACAATGCCCTTTTTGGCTGGGTAAAAAAACCTGGTTAACAGTTGAACTTTTTGGAGAATTTAAAATGGTCAGAAGAGGAGGCTGGGTAGGGAGAATGGATAACATGCTGCCAGGTGATTGTATCATTTTGACTTTCAGGACACCCTGATTGATTCAGGAGATCCTTTTTATAATGGGGAATAATTGTGTTACAACTAGGGATATAAACGCTTTACCATTGGGTTATTCTTATCGCCCCCTCCCCCCCAATTACCCACAGCCACATCGGAAAGAGAGAGGTTCTCACTGTGACCTACATAACTCACCTGGCATAATCACGTACAATAAGTTTGGAATATTGTCTTCATTGGAGGAAATTGATTGACTTAATGCTTCGGAAAATTGGGTTGATTTAAATACAGCTAAGCTAAACCCCACTATTGTTCTGAAACCGACCCAGTGTGAGTTGCAGGAAGTTTTCACCAAACCTACAAGTGTTACAAGTGATGCAAGTAACCCACATCCCTGTGAATATACTGGACCACAAGCTATTTATAACACCGTTGTTGGCCCGGCTAGCGAGAGTTAATTCAACAAACAATCAAGTAAAGGTAATCAACGATAAAAATACAAATATTCAAGATCTAACTCTTAATCCCACTCCTTTGGTTGACCATTATATGGGTCCAGCCATGGTGAATAACAGCAGGGGGGTTTAGAAATCAAGGAAAGGATAATAGAGGTGTATGTACAATGGTATTTTGGAATGTGGCCGGCTTGAACGCTAAACTCGCCAACCCTGCCTGGATCGATTTTGGTGATGAGTACAATCTACTTTGCTTCCAGGATCCCTAGGTAGACCGTGCGCTGCACATTAACGCCTATAAAACTTACCATATCCCGGCGTTAGCATCCAGCCATGGGAGGAAGAAGGGAGGCTTATGTGTTTATGCCTCGCATAGGTTGGCTGTTAAAAAACTAGATTTTACTGTCTCACCCCACTACTTTCAGTTGTTAAAACTGCACATTGACAGCTCACACTGTACTGTTCTACTGAACGTCTATAATAACTGTCCAGTGGATGATGCAACTGACATTTTAAAACAACTAAACGAGAAATTGCATAATGTGCAGATGGAGATTAATAAGGACATCTGTTTAATTTGGGGTGGGGATTTTAATACCTCAATATGTCCCCATCAGGAAAAGGGTAATTTGGTATAAGGACAGAGGATGGGACTCGTGCTACTCATTTTATGCATTCTTTATGCAGGGATCATCTAAATATCATAAAGTACTCACAGGATATGGGTTTCACTAACAAACTTTGTTCACCTCCAGTACCATTTAGTTACACATTTAATGGAAGAGGGTTGTGCTCTACAATTGACTTCATCCTGGTGTCTAATAGATACACTAGTAGACTAAGTAGTTTTGTTACACATGACGTAGCTTTTAGTGATCATTTTCCGATTAGTGTCACTTTGAAATACCAACAAACGAACTACTTAGTCAAATTAATTCTAAACACTGTGTTCAGGATATTGTTATATATAAATGTAACGAATATACAATCAAATGGTCTGGAATAGACCCTACCCTGTTTACAAAGACTATCCTAACGCAATGTAAATCTGAATTTGCAGTATGTTTAGATGAATCCGCTACTGACACCAATATTTTTAATTCCTTTTTGGTTATTACATCAGCGATCAAATGATCTTATTATCACAACTGACCCCTGCCCAATAGATCACGCTAATGGATGTGTGCAGGATGTTTCTGACCATATTAGAATATCTGATCAGGAACATGAAAGTCAGCCTCCCTTTAAACGGCCTAGAAACCAAGAAATCCCTGAGAAATCATCTGTTTTACAAGCTAAAGATACTGATACAATTAGTCTAAAATCCTCATGGAAGGTGTCACCAATAAAATGGAAGAACATAATTAGTAAACCTAAATTAGAGAAGGGGGGAAAGGTAAACTAGCTGCAGTAAATAGTAGAAACCATCGTAAAGGGGAGCACAATAAACTTTCGCTTAAAATAGATGGTCTTCAAAAATTATTTACCAATGCCCTAGAGAACCTGCTGATAACGGTCACAGCAATTGAAAATATCTTGAAGAAAGGCACCACCAATTTTGCGGAGAATGACACAACCAGTTCACGGATCCGGCCAACTGGTTCGAGTAATGAGTCATTGCCGCCTCAAGAATAGAGTGCCAAATATTGATACACGTCCCAAACAAGAAATAACAAAGTGTCAAAGTAACATACAAGTAACGTCGGGCCATTGTGCTATGATGTTACTTACTGGTAAAGGGAATAGCCGAAATGACAACTACATTGGGGAAACTTCTCATCCAACCTCTGGAGTAAATTCGAACATAGGTCACTTCCATCCAAGTAATCAGGACGAGGTGGCTACCAGGTTGGATTTGCCCCCCCCCCCCCCACGGCAGCTACAGCCATATATTACTGTCCTGGCTAATGTCCCTCGGATCTCACCACAGACACAAAAAACGTGGGAAGCGCTAAGGAACAATGCCCTTTTTGGCTGGGTAAAAAAACCTGGTTAACAGTTGAACTTTTTGGAGAATTTAAAATGGTCAGAAGAGGAGGCTGGGTAGGGAGAATGGATAACATGCTGCCAGGTGATTGTATCATTTTGACTTTCAGGACACCCTGATTGATTCAGGAGATCCTTTTTATAATGGGGAATAATTGTGTTACAACTAGGGATATAAACGCTTTACCATTGGGTTATTCTTATCGCCCCCTCCCCCCCAATTACCCACAGCCACATCGGAAAGAGAGAGGTTCTCACTCTGACCTACATAACTCACCTGGCATAATCACGTACAATAAGTTTGGAATATTGTCTTCATTGGAGGAAATTGATTGACTTAATGCTTCGGAAAATTGGGTTGATTTAAATACAGCTAAGCTAAACCCCACTATTGTTCTGAAACCGACCCAGTGTGAGTTGCAGGAAGTTTTCACCAAACCTACAAGTGTTACAAGTGATGCAAGTAACCCACATCCCCGTGAATATACTGGACCACAAGCTATTTATAACACCGTTGTTGGCCCGGCTAGCGAGAGTTAATTCAACAAACAATCAAGTAAAGGTAATCAACGATAAAAATACAAATATTCAAGATCTAACTCTTAATCCCACTCCTTTGGTTGACCATTATATGGGTCCAGCCATGGTGAATAACAGCAGGGGGGTTTAGAAATCAAGGAAAGGATAATAGAGGTGTATGTACAATGGTATTTTGGAATGTGGCCGGCTTGAACGCTAAACTCTCCAACCCTGCCTGGATCGATTTTGGTGATGAGTACAATCTACTTTGCTTCCAGGATCCCTAGGTAGACCGTGCGCTGCACATTAACACCTATAAAACTTACCATATCCCGGCGTTAGCATCCAGCCATGGGAGGAAGAAGGGAGGCTTATGTGTTTATGCCTCGCATAGGTTGACTGTTAAAAAACTAGATTTTACTGTCTCACCCCACTACTTTCAGTTGTTAAAACTGCACATTGACAGCTCACACTGTACTGTTCTACTGAACGTCTATAATAACTGTCCAGTGGATGATGCAACTGACATTTTAAAACAACTAAACGAGAAATTGCATAATGTGCAGATGGAGATTAATAAGGACATCTGTTTAATTTGGGGTGGGGATTTTAATACCTCAATATGTCCCCATCAGGAAAAGGGTAATTTGGTATAAGGACAGAGGATGGGACTCGTGCTACTCATTTTATGCATTCTTTATGCAGGGATCATCTAAATATCATAAAGTACTCACAGGATATGGGTTTCACTAACAAACTTTGTTCACCTCCAGTACCATTTAGTTACACATTTAATGGAAGAGGGTTGTGCTCTACAATTGACTTCATCCTGGTGTCTAATAGATACACTAGTAGACTAAGTAGTTTTATTACACATGACGTAGCTTTTAGTGATCATTTTCCGATTAGTGTCACTTTGAAATACCAACAAACGAACTACTTAGTCAAATTAATTCTAAACACTGTGTTCAGGATATTGTTATATATAAATGTAACGAATATACAATCAAATGGTCTGGAATAGACCCTACCCTGTTTACAAAGACTATCCTAACGCAATGTAAATCTGAATTTGCAGTATGTTTAGATGAATCCCCTACTGACACCAATATTTTTAATTCCTTTTTGGTTATTACATCAGCGATCAAGAAAAATGTATCTGTCAAATGCAAAAAACTATTACATGGTCCTAAAACGGGTTGGTTTGACACTAAGGGCTTGATTCTGATGCGGTTAGGAAAGCATTCCCACCTAGGGCCTGATTCTGATGCGGTTAGGCAGGCCTCCTAACGGCATTTGCTCCTTCCAAATCAGATCGGGAACATGTCTTACCGACCAAGGGCCCAATTATAATGCGGTTAGGAACATATGCTCCCATTGAAGTCAATAGAAGTCCAACCAAGTCGTATAGTGGGAAAGAATCCAGATGCATCGTTCTCCGTCGGTCGGACTCTCCCTATCCAAGTGGGTCGGAAACCATTTCCAAGCCGATTCGATCGGGAAGCTTTCCAACCCGCATCAGAATCAGCCCCTAATTGTTCTAAAGCCCATGCAGTCCTGAAAAAGGCCTTACAAAAATCAGAAAGAGACCAGGCCGAAATAAAGCTGGCCAGAAAGGTTTACAAAATCTCTCTTAAGTCCCGCAAGGAGGCTATTATATTAGAAGCTTGACGGAACCTTCAATCTGCATCAGAATTAAAAGATGGTACGGCCTTCTGGAAGGCTGTGAATGCCCCTTTTTTGGCACACAAAAACCTTCCTTCTATTGAGATCGCTATTGGTGCAGAGCAATGGGTGAAACGTTTTTCTAAGCTATATGATGAGGATTCTGGTGACATCTTACACTATGATCTGGGAATACGGACTCTTAACATCCTTCCGATAGACATTGACTTTACGGTGGAGGAAGTGATAGAGGCAATCAACGCAAGTAAAAGAAGGAAAGCTCCTGGGCCAGATAGTGTTACTATCTATACTAATATAATAAAGAGAGAGCCCAAACCTTTGAGGCGGGTAATCTCAGGAACCACAGCACCAATCACAACACCCAATACAGCGTTGGAAAGGGCAGTTGCAGCAGAAGGACATAGGCTATGCAGACGCCCACCATATACATTTAAAAGGTAAAAGAACCGTGCCAGCAAAGTAGTCCCTTGTGGGCGTGTCTGCGTTGTGCTGTGGGCGTGTGCTGGGGGCGTGACAAACGCTGGGGGCGTGTGGTACATTCCTCCCTTCATGCCATGTCTCATATCGTGTGCTGGGGGCATGGGCGTGTGTGGGGAGCGGGATTACGGAAAAAAAGCAAGTGTTGTGCCCAATATTTCATTGTTTTTTCTTCCCAGGTTCTGTACATTCCAGCTCCGGGTTTCCACCCTGCTCCCTTTCAATACCCCTGCACCCCATAATCATAACCCACCCTTACTCCTTAAAATACCCCAACACCCTAAACACTAACCCATCTTAACCCTCTAAATATACCCTCTACCCCAAAACCCAAACCTATCCCTAAACCCTAAAAATACCCCTGTACCCCAAAACCCAAACCTAGCTCTGGACCCTATAAATACCGCTGTACCCCAAAACCCAAACCTACCCCTGAACCCTAAAATACCCCAAAACCCAAACCTAGCCCTGAACCCTTAAAATACCCCTGTACCCCAAAACCCAAACCTACCCCTGAACCATAAAAATACCCCTGTACCCCAAAACCCAAACCTAGCCCTGAACCATAAAAATACCCTGTACCCCAAAACCCAAACCTACCCCTGTACCCCAAAACCCAAACCTAACCCTGAACCCTAAAAATACTCCTGTACCCCAAAACCCAAATCTATCCCTGAACCCTAAAAATACCCCAATACCCATACCTAGCCCTGAACCCTAAAAATACCCCTGTACCCCATAACCCAAAACTATATCTGAACCCTTAAAATACCCAAACACCCCAAAACATATACCTCAGTACTCCAAAACATATACCCCTATACCCATACTTACCTTATACAAAAAAACATGCTTTTTAATTCATGCATTTACAACGAATTTCGTTGTAAATGTATTCCTGGTAAAAGCATATAAAATGTAATGCCATGCGTTATAATGGCATTGCGGAGTCATGGTACTTTCGTAATGAAAGTATGCGGAGTGATGGTATGCGGAAAGAAAGTTGTGGAATAATGGGTGTTTACCCTCCCCCGGTAAGTACATTGGTGGCACGGCGGCCCACATCTCCAGCAACATACTCCTATTTTTTCACCACCGATTTGAAAAATGCACAGGTCTCTCTCATTGATGGCCAGCACCGACATACAGTTTTAGACACACTTCCCGCCACAAGTTCTAGTATTGCGAACTTTAGAGCTGGGGAGCTACGTTCGAATCTCGGCATCAGCTCAACGTCCTGTGATTCCAGGCAAATCGCTTTGTCTCCCTGTGCCTACCACAAATGAATGTGTTCTTCTGTAATGTAAATTGTGCTCATGCCATGTTGTCGCGTTTGCGCTTTATAATATTGCAAGGAAAAATAAAGTAGGGAAACTCGAGTTCACACACTACTGAACACGCACTCTTAAGTGCATCAGCAGTGCACTGTGAATCGGAGCGTTTCACAGGCCTGTCACAGATAAGAAATGCTATCAAAACGAAATCCTACAAAACAATATACTACTGGCCGGCAGCAATTCATACCCGGATAACGTCGGGACGGGCTGCTAGTAATTTATATAAAAACAAATCCTTTTCTTTGGGGTTCGCTGTTAACGTCTGACTTGAATGCATGTTGTACGCAGGGATTCATCCCCACTCAGAGTCCATACTTGTTCCTAAATTTAAAAAAAGGGATCATAATGACCCAGCGTGTTACAGGCCAATCTCACTTCTGGATGCATTCGCAAAAGTGGTCAGCTGTATTATTTTAAATAGACTACAGATCTGGGCAAATGAGACGGGCCTCATTTCGGAACTGCAATACAGTTTTTCGAAAAGGCCTAGGTACAATTAAACAAGGCCTAAACGTAAACGTATTTTGGGTGAAATTTGTACAAGCTAAAATGGAGAACCGGTTTATGGCTTTTGTCGACTTGAGCTCGTCATTTGATTGCCACACCAAGCTCTGGTGTATTCTAGAGGGATGTGTGTGTACCCGCAACTCATTAACTTCCTAAGGTTACTGTATAATGATGCACAATCCAGCGTTCGATTTGGTAAGGCTGGGGAATATACTCAGAATTTCACCCGTTAGAAAGGGAGTAAGGCAGGGATGTGTGCTAGCTCCCTTTCTTTTTTCTTTATACATAAACAGACTGGGTGCAGCACTAAGTAAGGATTGTCAGGACACCCCTCACATTGGGTGTCACCCAAATGCAGCGTTATTATATGCAGATGACGCCGTTCTATTATCCCGCACACAATTGGGGCTGCAAAAGGTTGTCACTAGTTTTGTTACATTTATGTCAAACTTGGAACTCCAAGTCAACATTACCAAAACATACATGATGAAAAGTGGCAAAAATAGTCTACAGTGTCAAGCCATTTTTGTTAACAATAAAAAGTTGGAGTTTACAAACTATTTCTTATACTTGGGAATAGTGTTTGAAAAAAGGGGCTCATGCACTATAGCCGTAACAGCAAGGAAATTACTTTTTGCTAAATCAATGGCAACTTTAGTGAATTTTGCTTGGAAGCTGGGTAAACGACCAATTGTTGAAATGATAAAGATCTATACCTCTAAATATATTTCAACAGCCATTTATGGAGCCAATATCTGGGGTTTCACGTATGTACAACCACTAAAACTTGTGGAGAACTTATTTATAAGATACCTTTTCACGGGTCCAAATAGCATGGCCACATATGTCTGCCATGCAGAACTTGGCATACCATACGTATAAGCAATAATTAAAACACAGTCGGTAATTTTATTGTACAATATTTGGCCCAAACCCACCACCAGCCTTAATCGTGAGGTGATTTTAGACTGTTTTAAACTGGAAGAGGAGTCACGTATACCATGGCTTAAGTATGTCAAAAACTTTGTGACTAACCTGGGATGTCCAGAATACTTTTCTAACCCGCCTAGTATTGCAGCTGTTCCTAGGAAAGTATTCAAGACTATCTGTATGGAGTTCCTGAGAAACAACAGACAATCCCAAGAAGTAGTCAAACTGTCTGTTAGAGAGAACCAACTTTTATTATCACAACCGTACCTTGCAAGTGTGAAGGGGAGCTACAACAGGATGTTGTGAACTCGTTTCCGTATTGTTCATTTTTTTAGAATGACTGCGTTCTTTAACATGAACGACTGGTCGCAGCCTTTAGATTCTTGACCCTGTGATGATATTTCCTCTCAGTCTACCATACATGTGTTGTTCTTCTGCAAATGTTATGTTTTTCTGCGCAGAAGATGGATCATGCAATACTGAAGAGGTTGGGTTTGAGACAATGTCGGACTGTCTTTTTTTAAACTACAATTGTTGGACGAAGAGATTTGTATGGAACCTTTACCAAAATACTTAAAGGGTGTGATTCGAATTCGAAAAACCATGTAATCCCCCTAGTTTTAACCTGCTATATGAATTTTAACACCTTAGGAGCTTCATAAATAAACCTCCCCAGTGCTGCGCTGTCCATTATCCAGTGCTGAACTGGACGTCCAGCGGTCGCACGCAGCACTGGGGAGGTAGTGCCCGTGACGACCGTTGGCCGACGGCAGCACTTAAAGGGTTAAGCACTATTGTTTATGCATGTCCTATCAAGAGATTACAACTCTGACTTGAACATTCCATGAATATATCTAATATTTGATATTTCTAATCTTGTATTTTAGTGGACATGAAATTATTTGATGTTTATTTATTATGTTTTTGTGATTTAAGTGTTTAACCCCTTCGGGGCTGATGACGAGCTGGGCTCGTCATGGCGTAGCCTCCTCGCACGCTCATGACGAGCCCAGCTCGTCATGAGCCCCACCCTCGGGGGAAGCGCCAGCGCTCCCCCCGAGTCTGCCCGATTGTTTTCTTTTCTGCGGGGATGGCAGGGGAAGACCTTCCCCTGCCTCCCCCCGCCCTCCCCGCCCGCGTCATCAATGACGTCAGCGCGCGAGGCGCGCTGACGTCACCGGAGGCTCCTTTTGTTTACCGACGCGCAGGGAAGCCATTTGCTTCCTGCGCGTCGGATTGGAAAGAGGTTTGTTTTGCGGCTGGGGCGGGGGAGATTGCATTTTAACTTCTAACGAGGGAAAGGAAAGGCTTTTCCTTTCCCTCGAGGGCACTTTAGAGGTTTCTTGCTGCACGATCGTGCGATCGTGCAGCAGGAATGTTAGGGATTTATTTATTTTTTTGTTTCATGATCAATTTCGTAGTTCGGGGAGCGGCCCCTTGGGGAAGGGTCGCTCCCCTTGTTGGGGGAACATTATCTATGAAGTCTTCTCTTGGCTGCAATGTTGTGGAAAGGCCGTTTTTTCTACAAAAATGCTGATGGGGGTCATTTATAAAGTAAAATGATAGTGCTCATTGTAATGAAGGATGCAAGTGCCTCTGTCCTTCATTACTTATACTGATGTGTGGCTAAAAAACACACCTGTGCTGCCTAGGCAAAGCTCACTAGTGTTTTTGGCCTGATGAATGTTTTTTTTTGTGTGCTGCTTTTCAAACACATGCTTTGTCTCCAGTGACCATGTGTGTGTTACTATGCCATGTGCGAAGGGGTCCCTTGAGTGAGCTGTCCATCATAGTGGGAAGCTCACAAATGTTTTTGGGCTGTTGATTGTTACCTGAATTTGTGCTGCAACTCTAGCGCCATCTTTGTCTCCATTGACCATGTGTGCGTTACTATGCAACTGCACAAATGTGCGCAGGGGTCCCTTGAGTGAGCTGTCCATCATAGTGGGAAGCTCACAAATGTTTTTGTGTTGATGATTGTTTTCCAGAGTTTGTGCCGCAACTCGAGCGCCATCTTTGTCTCCAGTGTCCATGTGTGCGTTACTATGCAATTGCACAGATGTGCGCAGGGGTCCCTTGTGTGAGCTGTCCATCATAGTGCTTGGGGTATGCACGAAACATGTCGACGATAGGAGTTGATAGGTACATCTGGACACATTACGTTTAGGGCAGCCTATCTTTCCACCCCGTTTATTACCACCTAGATGCAAGAATAAAGTTTATTGTAAACCTACTGGGCAGGTATTTTTAACACACATCACATAGTCCACTCCTCAAATACACATGCACCACACATAGTCTAATAAAGTGCTCCTACGTAACTTTCGCAAGTCGCAGCACGCCCCAGCCCGTAGAGGACTGGGATGGCCCCAATGATGAAGCATGTCACCGTGGGGCAACCCTGGTGAGTGAGGGGACACCTAAAAGAGGAGCATTTCTCCCCTTTTTTGTACACAATACCATATTTTCACAATCGACCCCAGTGTGTGTTGGTTGTTATCTGAATAAACTAGCAAGGCTCTTAGGTATCTGGAAACAGAGACCATTTGTTCATCATAGTGGGAAGTTCACAAATGTTTTTGGGCTGATGATTGCTTTCCTGAGTTTGTGCTGCAACTCGAGCCCCATCTTTGTCTCCAGTGTCCATGTGTGCGTTACTATGCAATTGCACAGATGTGTGCAGGGGTCCCTTGTGTGAGCTGTGAATCATAGTGGGAAGGTCACAAATGTTTTTGGGCTGATGAATGTTTTTCTGAATTTGTGCTGCAACTCGAGCGCTTGCTTTGTCTCCAGTGTCCGTGTGTGTTACTATGCCATCGCACCAATGTGTGCACAGGTCCCTTGAGTGAGCTGTCCATCATAGTGGGTAAATTTAGGAAAGATGGTGCACTCCGCTAGTTGGTGGGCGTTGCCAATAGGGGATCTTCTGTGTGAGTTCACATGCCTCTTATGTGTATAAATGGTCAGAGACTGTTGAGAGCAGCAGATGGGGAGAAAGAAGCTCCTGGTCATAGGAACTGTTTTAGGATTGCGCTTGTGAAAATCAAGGATGCAAGTGCCTCTGTCCAGCATCGCAGTTAACCACAGTAATTCTGTTGTCCCCCTCCCCATGAGAATCCCTGATGACGTCAGCGCGCACAGCACGCGCCAACATCTTCAGGGATTCCCAGGCGGTCGGGAAGCCATTTGCTTCCTGCGCCTGGAGGTGTTAGGTTGGTTTTGAGATATTTGGGGGGGTTTGCAAAGAGGCATCAGGGGAGAGGTAAGTGATTTTCCTCTCTTCTGATGTCTCTTTGCAGGGCATTTCTGGCTCACGGTCGCGCACAGCATTGCGATTGTGCGTGGAAATGCCCCCACTAGCACCAGGGATTTTATTTTAGATTGTAGGAAGTGACCCATTGGGCAAGGGTTGCTTTCAGGTGGGTCGGATTTTAAATTTAGATTTTCTGGCCTCCCCCCCCGGTGGGCAAATCAACCCGTACTTTTGTCCGTTTTGCCCTTTTTGATGGCCCATCTGTGTGGATGTGATTTTGGGGGTAAATTTGTGTATTGTTTATTCATTTGTTATGTTGTTTGTGAAATGTAGTTTTAAATTATTTTTTTTCTTCTTTGTTTTTGATCCAGGCTTTTGCTGTTTGTATTGGTGTAGGTTGTGGTTCGGTTAATGCTGGTTTTGCAGCTTGTGTAGTTGCATGTGCTTGGTAAGTAAATGTTTTTTGTACTATTTTTCCTAGATAAATGTGTTGTTATGAAAAGTGAAGTTATTGCTGTTTGTGTGGCTTTGTGTTTCTTGATTGTTAACTTTTTTTTTGTATTGCTGCTTGATGTGTACTTTGTCTAATCTATACTTTTTTTTTCTTTCCAGTGGGATTTCCTTTCTTTTTGCTGTGTTTCAGCAGAGTAGGTGCTGGTGAGTCTTCTTATATTTGGTTAGATTTGAATTGTTTTTGAGTGTATTGATTTTTGTGTGAAGACTCTACCTTGTTTACTTCTTCCTTTGCACAGTGTAGGTTGTTGTTAACTTGTGTGTGTAGTCTTCTTGATTTGTAAGGATAATGGCTGCTCGCAGGATTACTGCTAAGCAGGTTGTTAGTTTGCTTTTTGAGTCTTCCTCTGACCATGGTCCAGACACTGACTCCGATTCGGAGCATGAGGTAGGTGCAGAAGATTCAGGCAGTGAGTTTTCTCTTCGCATGGTATCATCGGATGATGATTCCTCTTCTAGTGCTGATGAAGTGCCTGTGGTAGAGAGGGACATTGATGTGCCGGTAGAGAGGGAAGAGCCATGTGAGCGGCAGCCTAGGTCCTCAAGGTTTCCCTTTTTTTCTCGTCGGGAACAGGCAAGTGTGGTAAAGGCTGCGCCCAAAAGGTTTCACATTGCTGTGGTGCGCCAAAGGTTATCTGGTGCTGCTAGTCTTCCTGTTGTTGAGCAGCATGAGGCATCTGGTGCTGCTAGTCTTTCTGTTGTTGTTGAGCAGCAAGTGGCATCTGGGGATGCGAGTTCTTCTGTTGATGTTGAGATGCAAGAGGCAGCTGGGGATGTGAGTTCTTCTGTTGGTGAAGAGATGCAAAATGTATCTGGGGATGCTAGTATTCCTGTTGGTGTAGTGAGGCAAGAGGCATCTGGGGATGCTAGTGTTCCCGTTGATGTAGTGCAGCAAGAGGCATCTGGCCTGCAGGCTAGGGTGGCTTCTTCTCCTCATGTTAGTGATGACGTCTGGGTTGCCCCTGGCATGGTGCAGCCGGAATTGCCAGACTTCACTGGTGTTCCAGGGTGTAGAGTGAATACTGACAATTTTTTGCCAATTCAATATTTTCAGTTGTTTTTTGACGATGAGTTTTTGCAGGAGATTGTGGAGCAAACTAATTTGTATGCAGAGCAGTATTTGAGGGACCACAGTGCCAGCCTTAAGCCCCATTCCAGAGCTACCCATTGGTCTCCCACATATGTTGAAGAGATGAAGAAGTTTTTGGGATTAACTTTTTGGATGGGCTTGCTAAGGAAGCCATCAATGTCTTCTTATTGGTCCACTAGTCCCTTGATGGCAACATCTATATTTCCAGCAGTTATGACTCGTGATCGATATATGCTTCTTCTTCGCATGATGCATTTTGTTGATAATGATTTAGCGTTGCCACGCGATCACCCTGATTGTGACCGTCTTTTTAAGATTCGGCCTGTCCTTGATCACTTTGTTGATCGTTTTCCTGAGATGTTTGCACCTGGAAGAGAAATAGCTGTGGACGAGTCTTTGGTAATTGTTGAAGGGCCGCTTGGTTTTTAGGCAATACATTCCTAGTAAGAGTGCACGCTATGGCATCAAACTGTATATGCTGTGTGACAGTGAGACTGGATATGTTTATAATTTCAGGGTGTACACCGGTAAGGATTCCAGCATTAACACTTCTGCTTGTCCGTCCACTTTTGGAGTGACTGAGAAAATTGTGTGGGAACTAGGTAGACGATTATTTAACAAAGGCCACCATTTATATGTAGATAACTTCTACACTAGTGTGCGTTTGTTCAAGGAGTTGGCTAAAGTGGGCACTGTTGCATGTGGCACGATGCGCAGTAACCGGAAAGGTTTCCCAATAGAACTTGTTTGCAAAAGGCTTGTGCGGGGACAGTCTACTGCATTGCGATGTGGGAAGCTTCTAGCTGTGAAGTTTTCAGACAGGAGAGATGTTTACATGCTGACTACTATCCATGACGAAAGCACTGAAGCTCTGCCAGTTCGGGGTGAGACTGCTGAAGTGCGTAAACCTGTGTGCATTTTAGACTATAATAGGCACATGGGTGGTGTTGACAGAGTAGATCAGAGGTTGGAACCTTATGCTGCTCTTCGAAAGGCTTACGTTTGGTACAAGAAGTTGGCTATCCATCTTTTCCACTTGGCATCCTTTAATGCTTTTGTTGTTTTCCAGAAATCTTGTCCTGAGTCAAAGATGCCTTTTGTTAAGTTTCAGGAGACTATAATAGGCAGCCTTGTACTAGTGGAACAGGCAAGTGTGCCAAGATTTGGAGTGGTGGAGGAAGTGGCTAGACTGAAAGATCGCCACTTTCCAGAATACATTCCTCCCACAACTGCAAAAGACAATCCCACTAAAAGATGTAGAGTCTGTTGGCGAAGAGAAGTGCGGAGGGAGTCTCGTATGCAATGTCCTGACTGTCCTTCAAATCCTGGATTGTGTGTGCCAGCTTGTTTTAAATCGTACCACACACAAAAGAAGTTTTGGGAGTTTCATTGAGCTTGTAAGTGTACTGTCTGGACTGTTTTCTGTAATATTTTTTAGTTTGCTTTTAGGTTTGCATTAGTGCAAAGCATTTAGGTTTTGAATTTGTGTTAGCAGATTTGTAGGTTTCTACATTTGATTTGTGGTATTTCTTTAAAAAATTCTAATTTCGATGGTGGTGTGTGCAGGATTGTGCTTGGATTGTTGGTGTGCGTGGACTGGCGCTTGGCTGGTGGTGTGCGTGGTCTGGTGCTTGGCTGGCATAGTGCATGGATTGGAGTTGTGCTGGGGGGGTGAGTGGATTTTTGCTTGGCTGGCGGAGTGCATGGTTAGGTGCTTGGCTGGTGGTGTGAGTGGATGGCGCTTGGCTGGTGGTGTGCGTGGTCTGGTGCTTGGCTGGCATAGTGCATGGATTGGAGTTGTGCTGGGGGGTGAGTGGATTTTTTCTTGGCTGGCGGAGTGCATGGTTAGGTGCTTGGCTGGTGGTGTGAGTGGATGGCGCTTGGCTGGTGGTGTGCGTGGTCTGGTGCTTGGCTGGCATAGTGCATGGATTGGAGTTGTGCTGGGGGGGTGCGTGGATTTTTGCTTGGCTGGCGGAGTGTATGGTTAGGTGCTTGGCTGGCGGTGTGAGTGGAGTGGTGCTTGGCTGACGGTGTGTGTGGAGTGGTGCTTGGCTGGCGGCGTGTGTGGAGTGGTGCTTGGATGGTGTTGTGTTTGTGGAGTGGCGCTTGGCTGGTGGTGTGCGTGGAGTGATGCTTGGCTGGTGGTGTGTGTGGAGTGGTAGTTGGCTGTCGGTGTGCGCTGAGTGGTGTTTGGCTGGCAGTGTGCATGGTCTGGTGCTTGGATGGTGGTGTGGGTGGACTGGCGCTCGGCAGGCGGTGTGTGAGTAGTTACTTTCTGTTGGTCAATACACACACTGCTAGTTGAGTGACACTCCACACAGTCCATCATTTTGTGTAGTTGCAGTGTCAGAAATGTGGGCGTGTGAAAGTGATGGGCCCTTAAATGGCGCTGTTTGCTGGTGTGAGTGTTGAAATGTGATGGGTCCGCGGCTGGCGGTGTGAATGTTTTGTATGTGTCACGCATACGAAAGGTGTATGAATGGCCTGTAAAGAGGTTGGTGCCTTGACGTGGCTTTACAGCTCACGAGCTGCGAGTCAGTGGTTCAGTTTATCATACTTTCAATTATACGCAGTGTATTTCATTTTTGATGAAATTACTTGCGTATCCAATTGTATGTACTGAATCATCACTCACCCTCGTGCCAAATCCAACCAGTATGTGTGTGTGCTTGCGGATTAGATGGGTGTGCAGTAATAATTGTTTTTTTTCTCTTTCTGCAGTAGGGTGTACCTTGCCCCTTATTGTGTGTTGCTTTTCCATTCGGATGGTGTCAATGGTCTGTTTTGTATCAGGTATGAAAGGTGCGTGAATGGCCTGTAAAACGGTTGGTGCCTTGTCGTGGCTTTACAGCTCACGAGTTGCGAGTCACTGGTTCAGTTTTTATGCATTTATTTATTGACAGAGCATTTCATTTTTTTGAAATATCTTGTTAATAAAATTTTATGTACTGAACCATCACTCGCCCTCGTGCCAAATCCAACCTGTATGTGTGTGTCTTTGAGGAATACATAGCTGTGCTTGATTGTTTGACTTTTGAGTAACTCTGTTAAGGTGTGGTATCCTTTTACTCGGGAGAACAAGGGGAACGCAGGGTAGTAGGATTTTTTTGCCAGCACCGCGATCCCACGCCAAAATGTTTGGAAAAGTGCTATTTTTACCTATTTTTAAGGTTTGCAAAGAGTTCTGGGTAGGTAAACTTTGGGGGACCCACACATGCCATACCTCCTTGGAAGCCCCCGGGTGTCTAGTTTTCAGAACTGTTTGGATTTGGTAGGTTTCCATAGATGGCTGTCTCGCACGGGGCCAGAAACCCAGGTAACCCCTCTTGCAAAAGCTGGTGAATTTAACAATGGTGAAAATGTTAAGTCCACCAGCTTTTGCAAGAGGGGTTACCTGGGTTTTTGGCCCCATGCGAGACAGCCATCTAGGGAAACCTACCAATCCCACACATTTCTGAAAAGTAGACACCCGGGGGCTTCCAAGGAGGTATGGCTTGCGTGGATCCTCCAACATTCCTTTACCCAGAATCCCTTGCAAACCTCATTTTTTGCTTGGAAAAAATCAGTTTTTTCACACGTTTAGTGTGGGAAAGCGTGGCATCACTGGGCTCACACAAATTAACTCCCACCCAGCGTTCCCCAAGGTCTCCCGATAAAAATGGTACCTCACTTGCGTGGGTAGGCATAGCGGCTGCTGTAGGAAAAGGCCCAATTCATAATGTGGAGACCAAAAAATTACCTTTAGCCAAATAATCTTATTTTTTGAGGGGGTCACCTGAGCTTTTGGCCCGGGGCTTGGCAGGCATCTTTGGAAACTACCAAACCCAAACAGTTCTGAGAACTAGACACCCGGGGGAGTCCAGGGAGGTATGGCATGCGTGGGTCCCCCAATGTTTTCCTACCCAGAAACCCCTGCAAACCTGAAATTTTGGTCCAAAAACCCACTTTTCCATACTTTTTTGGGTGGGATCTCGCTGCCGGAACAAATGTCCTACTACCCAGCGTTTCCCATGTTCTCCCGAGTAAAATGATACCTCACATGTGTGGGTGGGCCAAAGGCATGTGACTCAGGCTGGGGTGCTTAATTTGTAAAACTTAAATATGACTAAAAACTACTTTTTTCAAAATTCATTTTTGGCGTGTTCTGCTTTGAGGCACCCACACAAGTGAGGTATCCTTTTACTCGGGAGAACAAGGGGAACGCAGGGTGGTAGGACATTTTTGCCGGCCCGGCGATCCCACGCCAAAATGTTTGGAAAAGTGCTATTTTTACCTATTTTTAAGGTTTGCAAAGAGTTCTGGGTAGGAAAACATTGGGGGACCCACACATGCCATACCTCCCTGGACTCTCCCGGGTGTCTAGTTTTCAGAACTGTTTGGGTTTGCTACTTTGCAAAGAATACCACCGAGCCCCGGGCCACAAACTCAGATGCCCCCCCCAAAATCAAGGTAGTTTTGCAATGAGGTAATGTGAATTCACCACCGTACGATTTGAACCGTTTCCTGTTGCAGCCACTATGTCTATCTACGCAAGTGAGGTGCCATTTTTTTTCGGGAGACCTGGGGGCACGCTGGGTGGGTGGAAATTTGTTGATCCACGCAGATTCCAGAACTTTCCACCACAGAAATGTGAGGAAAATGTGTTTTTTTGGTCAAAATTTTATGTTTTCAAGGGATTCTGGGTAACAAAACCTGGGGGTAGGCGGACGAGTCACCCCATCCTGAATTGCCCTGGGTGTCTAGTTTTCAAAAATGTATAGGTTTGCTAGGTTTCCCTAGGTGCGGGCAGAGCTATGGCGCAAAAACAAAAGGTAGTCTTTTTGTCCGAATCGTGCTAAATTTCACTGGGAAATTGAGGTGCGACCATGCTGCGTTGTTCGCTGTTTCATGTCGCAGCCACTATGCCTAACCACGCAAGTGAGGTACCATTTTTTTCGGGAGACCTGGGGGCACGCTGGGTGAGTGGAAATTTGTTGATCCACGCAGATTCCAGAACTTTCCACCACAGAAATGTGAGGAAAATGTGTTTTTTTGGTCAAAATGTTATGTTTTCAAGGGATTCTGGGTAACAAAACCTGGGGGTAGGCGGACGAGTCACCCCATCCTGAATTGCCCTGGGTGTCTAGTTTTCAAAAATGTATAGGTTTGCTAGGTTTCCCTAGGTGCTGGCAGAGCTACGGCGCAAAAACAAAAGGTAGTCTTTTTGTCCGAATCGTGCTAAATTTCACTGGGAAATTGAGGTGCGACCATGCTGCGTTTTGCGCTGTTTCATGTCGCAGCCACTATGCCTAACCACGCAAGTGAGGTACCATTTTTTTCGGGAGACCTGGGGGCACGCTGGGTGAGTGGAAATTTGTTGATCCACGCAGATTCCAGAACTTTCCACCACAGAAATGTGAGGAAAATGTGTTTTTTTGGTCAAATTTATATGTTTGCAAGGGATTCTGGGTAACAAAACCTGGGGGTAGGCGGACGAGTCACCCCATCCTGAATTGCCCTGGGTGTCTAGTTTTAAAAAATGTATAGGTTTGCTAGGTTTCCCTAGGTGCTGGCAGAGCTACGGCGCAAAAACAAAAGGTAGTCTTTTTGTCCGAATCGTGCTAAATTTCACTGGGAAATTGAGGTGCGACCATGCTGCGTTTTGCGCTGTTTCATGTCGCAGCCACTATGCCTACCCACGCAAGTGAGGTACCATTTTTTTCAGGAGACCTGGGGGCACGCTGGGTGAGTGGAAATTTGTTGATCCACGCAGATTCCAGAACTTTCCACCACAGAAATGTGAGGAAAATGTGTTTTTTTGGTCAAATTGATATGTTTGCAAGGGATTCTGGGTAACAAAACCTGGGGTTAGGCAGACGAGTCACCCCATCCTGAATTGCCCTGGGTGTCTAGTTTTCAAAAATGTATAGGTTTGCTAGGTTTCCCTAGGTGCTGGCAGAGCTACGGCGCAAAAACAAAAGGTAGTCTTTTTGTCCAAATCGTGCTAAATTTCAATGGGAAATTGAGGTGCGACCATGCTGCGTTTTGCGCTGTTTCATGTCGCAGCCACTATGCCTACCCACGCAAGTGAGGTACCATTTTTTTCAGGAGACCTGGGGGCACGCTGGGTGAGTGGAAATTTGTTGATCCACGCAGATTCCAGAACTTTCCACCACAGAAATGTGAGGAAAATGTGTTTTTTTGGTCAAATTTTTATGTTTGCAAGGGATTCTGGGTGACAAAACCTGGGGGTAGGCAGACGAGTCACCCCATCCTGAATTTCCCTGGGTATCTAGTTTTCGAAAATGTATAGGTTTGCTAGGTTACCCTAGGTTCTGGCAGAGCTACGGCGCAAAAACAAAAGGTAGTCTTTTTGTCCGAATCGTGCTAAATTTCACTGGGAAATTGAGGTGCGGCCATGCTGCGTTTTGCGCTGTTTCATGTGGCAGCCACTATGCCTACCCACGCAAGTGAGGTACCATTTTTTTCGGGAGACCTGGGGGCACGCTGGGTGAGTGGAAATTTGTTGATCCACGCAGATTCCAGAACTTTTCTACCACAGAAATGTGAGGAAAATGTGTTTTTTTGGTCAAATTTTTTGATTTCCAAGGGATTCTGGGTAACAAAACCTGGGGGTAGGCAGACGGGTCACCCCATCCTGAATTTCCCTGGGTGTCTAGTTTTCAAAAATGTATAGGTTTCCTAGGTTTCCCTAGGTGCTGGCAGAGCTACGGCTCAAAAACAAAAGGTAGTCTCTTTTTCCAAAGAACGTAAAATTTCACTGGGAAATTGAGGTGCGACCACGTTGCATTTTGTGCCGTTTCCTGTCGTAGGCACAAGGCAGGCCGACCCACACAAGTGAGGTACTGTTTTTATCGGGAGACCTGGGGGAACGCTGGGTGGGTGGAAATTTGTTGATCCACGCAGATTCCATAACTTTCCACCACAGAAATGTGAGGAAAATGTGTTTTTTTGGTCAAATTTATATGTTTGCAAGGGATTCTGGGTAACAAAACCTGGGGTTAGGCAGACGAGTCACCCCATCCTGAATTGCCCTGGGTGTCTAGTTTTCAAAAATGTATAGGTTTGCTAGGTTTCCCTAGGTGCTGGCAGAGCTACGGCGCAAAAACAAAAGGTAGTCTTTTTGTCCAAATCGTGCTAAATTTCAATGGGAAATTGAGGTGCGACCATGCTGCGTTTTGCGCTGTTTCATGTCGCAGCCACTATGCCTACCCACGCAAGTGAGGTACCATTTATTTCAGGAGACCTGGGGGCACGCTGGGTGAGTGGAAATTTGTTGATCCACGCAGATTCCAGAACTTTCCACCACAGAAATGTGAGGAAAATGTGTTTTTTTGGTCAAATTTATATGTTTGCAAGGGATTCTGGGTAACAAAACCTGGGGGTAGGCGGACGAGTCACCCCATCCTGAATTGCCCTGGGTGTCTAGTTTTCAAAAATGTATAGATTTGCTAGGTTTCCCTAGGTGCTGGCAGAGCTACGGCACAAAAACAAAAGGTAGTCTTTTTGTCCGAATCGTGCTAAATTTCACTGGGAAATTGAGGTGCGACCATGCTGCGTTTTGCGCTGTTTCATGTCGCAGCCACTATGCCTACCCACGCAAGTGAGGTACCATTTTTTTCAGGAGACCTGGGGGCACGCTGGGTGAGTGGAAATTTGTTGATCCACGCAGATTCCAGAACTTTCCACCACAGAAATGTGAGGAAAATGTGTTTTTTTGGTCAAATTTATATGTTTGCAAGGGATTCTGGGTAACAAAACCTGGGGTTAGGCAGACGAGTCACCCCATCCTGAATTGCCCTGGGTGTCTAGTTTTCAAAAATGTATAGGTTTTCTAGGTTTCCCTAGGTGCTGGCAGAGCTACGGCGCAAAAACAAAAGGTAGTCTTTTTGTCCAAATCGTGCTAAATTTCAATGGGAAATTGAGGTGCGACCATGCTGCGTTTTGCGCTGTTTCATGTCGCAGCCACTATGCCTACCCACGCAAGTGAGGTACCATTTTTTTCAGGAGACCTGGGGGCACGATGGGTGAGTGGAAATTTGTTGATCCACGCAGATTCCAGAACTTTCCACCACAGAAATGTGAGGAAAATGTGTTTTTTTGGTCAAATTTTTATGTTTGCAAGGGATTCTGGGTGACAAAACCTGGGGGTAGGCAGACGAGTCACCCCATCCTGAATTTCCCTGGGTATCTAGTTTTCGAAAATGTATAGGTTTGCTAGGTTACCCTAGGTTCTGGCAGAGCTACGGCGCAAAAACAAAAGGTAGTCTTTTTGTCCGAATCGTGCTAAATTTCACTGGGAAATTGAGGTGCGACCATGCTGCGTTTTGCGCTGTTTCATGTGGCAGCCACTATGCCTACCCACGCAAGTGAGGTACCATTTTTTTCGGGAGACCTGGGGGCACGCTGGGTGAGTGGAAATTTGTTGATCCACGCAGATTCCAGAACTTTTCTACCACAGAAATGTGAGGAAAATGTGTTTTTTTGGTCAAATTTTTTGATTTCCAAGGGATTCTGGGTAATAAAACCTGGGGGTAGGCAGACGAGTCACCCCATCCTGAATTTCCCTGGTTGTCTAGTTTTCAAAAATGTATAGGTTTCCTAGGTTTCCCTAGGTGCTGGCAGAGCTACGGCTCAAAAACAAAAGGTAGTCTCTTTTTCCAAAGAACGTAAAATTTCACTGGGAAATTGAGGTGCGACCACGTTGCATTTTGTGCCGTTTCCTGTCGTAGGCACAAGGCCGACCCACACAAGTGAGGTACTGTTTTTATCGGGAGACCTGGGGGAACGCTGGGTGGGTGGAAATTTGTTGATCCACGCAGATTCCAGAACTTTCCACCACAGAAATGTGAGGAAAATGTGTTTTTTTGGTCAAATTTATATGTTTGCAAGGGATTCTGGGTAACAAAACCTGGGGTTAGGCAGACGAGTCACCCCATCCTGAATTGCCCTGGGTGTCTAGTTTTCAAAAATGTATAGGTTTGCTAGGTTTCCCTAGGTGCTGGCAGAGCTACGGCGCAAAAACAAAAGGTAGTCTTTTTGTCCAAATCGTGCTAAATTTCAATGGGAAATTGAGGTGCGACCATGCTGCGTTTTGCGCTGTTTCATGTCGCAGCCACTATGCCTACCCACGCAAGTGAGGTACCATTTATTTCAGGAGACCTGGGGGCACGCTGGGTGAGTGGAAATTTGTTGATCCACGCAGATTCCAGAACTTTCCACCACAGAAATGTGAGGAAAATGTGTTTTTTTGGTCAAATTTGTATGTTTGCAAGGGATTCTGGGTGACAAAACCTGGGGGTAGGCAGACGAGTCACCCCATCCTGAATTTCCCTGGGTGTCTAGTTTTCGAAAATGTATAGGTTTGCTAGGTTACCCTAGGTTCTGGCAGAGCTACGGCGCAAAAACAAAAGGTAGTCTTTTTGTCCGAATCGTGCTAAATTTCACTGGGAAATTGAGGTGCGACCATGCTGCGTTTTGCGCTGTTTCATGTCGCAGCCACTATGCCTACCCACGCAAGTGAGGTACCATTGTTTTCGGGAGACCTGGGGGCACGCTGGGTGGGTGGAAATTTGTTGATCCACGCAGATTCCAGAACTTTCTACCACAGAAATGTGAGGAAAATGTGTTTTTTTGGTCAAATTTTTTGATTTCCAAGGGATTCTGGCTAACAAAACCTGGGGGTAGGCAGACGAGTCACCCCATCCTGAATTTCCCTGGGTGTCTAGTTTTCAAAAATGTATAGGTTTCCTAGGTTTCCCTAGGTGCTGGCAGAGCTACGGCTCAAAAACAAAAGGTAGTCTCTTTTTCCAAAGAACGTAAAATTTCACTGGGAAATTGAGGTGCGACCACGTTGCATTTTGTGCCGTTTCCTGTCGTAGGCACAAGGCCGACCCACACAAGTGAGGTACTGTTTTTATCGGGAGACCTGGGGGAACGCTGGGTGGGTGGAAATTTGTTGATCCACGCAGATTCCAGAACTTTCCGCCACAGAAATGTGAGGAAAATGTGTTTATTTTGTGAAAATCTTAGCTTTGCAAGGGATTCTGGGTAACAAAACCTGGTGGTAGGCAGTCGAGTCACCCCATCCTGAATTCCCCCAGGTGTCTACTTTTCAAAAATGTATAGGTTTGCTAGGTTTCCCTAGGTTCCGGCAGAGCTAGGGTGCAAAAACTACAGGTAGGCACTTTGCCAAAAAAGGGTCAATTTGTAACTGCTAAATTTAGGTGTGACCACGTTGCATTTTGCGCCGTTTCCTGTCGCAGGCACAAGGCCGACCCACACAAGTGAGGTACCGTTTTTATTGGGACACTTGGGGTAATTCAGATTTGTAAATCAACTGTTATTACCAATTGAGCTTTCATGCATTTCTCCCTTTGAATGAAAGACATTGTGTAAAAAAAAAATCTTTATGAAAAATGACCAATAATTCTCATGCTAGTATGAGTATTCCCAACTTTGAAAATGTGCAATTATATACTGTTTCTGAAGTCTATAATTTGTACCCAATTCAGAAATACAGATTATTCCATGTATACATTTTCCAAGACAAAGTGCACTATACCCAGTAAATGAAAAAATACCATTGCAAGTTGCTGCTCAGTTTTTGGATCTGGGTTCGTCGGGTTCTTGGTGAAACTACAAGTCCTATATATCCCCACAACCAGGTAGGTCTAACGGATGTAACGGTATATTGCTTTCCAAGAGCTGTCAAAATTAGAAAAAGTTATAGGTGAAAACGTTGAGACAAAAGGCTGTTTTTTTCAACAAAATTTCAAATATTCCAATATCTAACTGTTAGTTTCTATAACGAAACCTTCATGGATTTAGACAAATGACCCCTTTCTGAATTCAGAATTTTGTCTACTTTTCGAAAATGTAAAGCTTTCCAGGATCCATTATTGCTTTCAAACTCATTTCTACCATTAACTGGAAGGAGTTGGAAAGCTCTAAAAATAGCAAAAATAGGCTATGTCCCAGAAAAATGCCAAAACTGAGTGAAAAATTTCGGTTCTCTGACAAAAGTCTGTCATTCCCTGAAAGCTGAGAAAATGGAGATTTCAGCCCCACAAACCCTTTTGTGATACAATTTTCAGGGAAAAACCCAGAGGCTTTCATTTGCAGCCCGTTTTTCCCATTTTTCTGAAAAAAACAAAAAAATCACTATATTTTGGTTAATTTCTGGGCCCCCTCCAAGGGAATCCACAAACCCTGGGCGCCTTTAGAATCCACATGATGTTGGAAGAAAAGGACGCAAATTTGGCGTGGATACCTTATGTGGTCAAAAAGTTACAAGGGCCTAAGCGCGCACTACTCCAAAACGCCAAAAAAAGCCTCAGCACAGGAGGGGAAAAGGCCTAGCAGCGAAGGGGTTAAATCGAATAAAGCTTGTTTTGTTTTTTGACTTCCCTTACTCTGATATTGTGTTCCTCCTCACTAGAATCATATATTAGGATGACCTCTTGAAAATACATGGGTCTATTATGATGGCGGCAACGGCAAATGGGACCACCTGCAATATGTGCGGCGGTCCCGCGCTTCCGATTAGGATGCGGGTGCATCTTGCATTTTTCACATTGCGGCTGGCAGTGCTGTAAGCAGCACCTGCCGCAATGTGAAAAATGCTTGTTGTGCATTTGCATGCACAATGCGGCAGGCACCACGTGGTGCCTGCCACCTTGTGCATGCAAATTCAGTGGGGTACCATAGGTACCCCCCATGTCCCCCACACCTCCCCAACATCCTGGGGGCCCACAACGGGCCCCCAACTGCGAACACCGCATACCTTTCCGTGCGCCGTTGGCTGCTCTTCGCCTGCAGTGTAATATGGATGGCGGTGTCTAGCAGACACCACCACCATATTCAGCCTCTTTTCCGCATGGTCGACTTGTCGACGGGCGGAAAAGCGGCGGACGGTGTTCCCGTCCGCCGCGGAAACCCTGTCATCATAATATGGTGGGGGTAAATGGCATGCAGGCGGTGTGTTATAGCGGGCGGATCGCCACCGCTGTTTGGGTGGTGGCAATCCGCCTGCTATACTAATAGACCCCATAGTTTTCTTGAAAAATGGTGTGGTAAATGCAGTTAACACTCTTGAGTCCTGATGGAGAGCAACCTGGTGGTAAGCTTAGGATAAATCTAGAACACTGAAATACCTGGCTTTCTGTATGGTACTCACCATGTCATGTATCGTGAGTAAGGGATGTCTGCCTACCCATATATTAACATTTACATTTCTTAGCTCCACACACAGGTTAATATTTTTCCCTCCCTCTTTGGTTGTTAAGACAATTGGGGCCGACCATTCCAAGGTTTCTATGTCTTCATTGTCCTCATGCTTAGCTAACTTCTGCAGCTCTAGTTTGAATGGTTCTCTCATCATTAAGGGTACTCATCTTGTCTTATGCACCACTGAAATAGCCTTTTCTTTTAATGTTATTTTATGTATGTAATTGTTCAACAGACCCAAGTTGTCTGTAAACACCTCTGGTAATTCCTCAAATAGGTTTTTCCCCACAAGAAGTTTGCAACAAGGAGTACTTGCTCTTCATTGTTGGGGTCTAGAGTTATTCCCAAATCCTTCTGATGTGTCCATCCTAAGAAGTTTGACCCTTTTTGTGTCACATATATTTTTCCCCACTGTGTGTCTGTCTTTAAATTAAACATGCATCCTCACCATTCCCTCTAATTGAATAGGCTCCTTGTTGTACCCCCCTAGATGAATATCTGGGGCCTCAAATTTTACACATCAGCAGAAAAGATTTTTTGAAAGGTATTCTTGTCAATTAATGTAAATGGTGAACAAGAGTCAACATAGGCTTGAATATCTTCTCCATCTAATTGAATGTCACACATGGGATAATGCATTTTTTCATCTTTAACTATTGGGTTGACCTAGAATATGAATATTGTTTTTTCCATTCTGTTTTGCTTTCTGTATCAATGACAAAATGAACATGTTCACCTAGGGATTTACATACCTTAGCAAAATAGCCTCATGTATTGCATTTTTGACATGTGACCCCACGTGCAGGACACACTGAGTTAAGGGCGAAATGATTGTGAATACCACACCTAAAACTACTTAGATTCTCATTATTAGGGCCAGACCTTACACAGGTTTTGTCGTTATTCTTACACACCATTTCATCATCAGTAAGAGGTTTTACCTCCTCATACTCTTTGTGTGAAGCATTTGATAATTTAATTTCCTTAATACATACAGCTGTATGTTCTATCCCATTTACTATGCTAATGGCTTCGGATATATCTGGATTTTGTAAGAAATGTATTTTGCATTTGTTGGTCATTGGTTAAACAGATCATTTGATCCCTGATCAACAATCTGTCAGTACCCCAAAATCACACGACTGCAACATATGGGTATTTAGACAAAATATTGTGTTGGAAATGTTGACCTACACAAATATCGAGTTGTAAATATCGTGACACAGAAATATCTACAGAAAGAATATCGTAGTCAAGAATAGTAACTTTAAGGTATGAAATATTGTTTTTTAAGTCAATATTGTTTGCAAAAAAATAGTTGCTGAAAATATCTATTTTTTAATTAGTGTTATGTATTTTAGTATATATTTTAAATGCATGTAATATATTTTTGGGGAAAAGTCTTGTGTATGTTTTTTAATATATGTGTTACATTTTTTGTAGTTTTCAATTTTATTTTAATTACATTTTGTGGTTTTTAGTCCCAAAGCGGGTTGTGGGTTTATTGGGAAATAGGGTGTGAAGTAAATTAATTATAATAAAACAATGAATATTTGTATTTATTATTATTTATTTTATTGAAATTTTAAAGTGTCAATTGTGTTGACATTTTTTTGTTGTATATTTTGTGTGGGTTATGGAGTTTATAGGGGTATAAGGTAGGAAGTGATGTTTGTTTAATTAAATATTAATTGGTTGTTAATTGATATTAATTAATTGGTAATTTATTATGGATCTTGTGTAATTACTTTTAGGTGCGGATTGTGGGGTTTATAGGGGAAAATGGTGGGAAGTAATTTATGTTTAATTAATTAATAATTAGTTGATCATTGTGGGTTGTGAATTGTGTGTTGTTACAGGGTAGACAGTAAAGGATTACATTTAATAATTAATGTTTTTGATTATAAATATTTTCTAAAAATATATTTATTTGTTTGAAAAGTATTTTTTTATTTGATTTAATGTAATGTTTATAGGTATTTGTGATATGTATTTAACATCATATTATGTTTTTTTTATTTGTGATATTAAATATATTTGTATTTTCATTTCATAACATATGTATATATCTTTTTTATTTATTTTGTTTTTAAATATATTGTTGTTGATACTTTGTTTGTTTTTAATTTTGAACTGACTGGAGTTGGAATAGTAATTTTTACCCCTCCACTATCCAACACTTTCCCTACTGTTGCTGTGACTGGAGTGGGAATAGTAAATGTTACCCCTCCGCTATCCAATACTTTACCTACTCTTGCACTGACTGGAGTGGAAATTGTAAATGTTATCCCTCCGCTATCCAACACTTTCCCTACTGTTGCACTCACTGGAGTGGGAATAGTCATTTTTACCCCTCCGCTATCCAACACTTTCCCTTCTGTTGCACTGACTGGAGAGGAAATAGTGAATTTTCCCCCTCCGCTATCCAAACCTTTACCTACTGTTGCACTGACTGGAGAGGGAATAGTACATTTTATCCCTCCGCTATCCAACACTTTCCCTACTGTTGCACTCACTGGAGTGGGAACAGTAATTTTTACCCCTCCGCTATCCAACACTTTCCCTACTGTTGCACTGACTGGAGTGGGAATAGTAATTTTTACCCCTCTGCTATCCAACAATTTCCCTACTGTTGCACTGACTGGAGTTGGAAATTTAAGTTAAAAGATATTTAAATAGTTTAATGTTTAAATTTATAATAGAATTGTTTTAAATAGATGTTATGTCATTTCTGTATGTTTATAAATAATTATTTGTTAATTTTTTTATAATTTTAATGTTATAAAATAATTTAAAATTATTAGTTTATTAATTATTTTTAAGTAAATACATATATATGTATATATATATCAAACAAGCGGACAAAGGGGGGAACGTGGTGATCTGGCCACTGTCCATGTATTTAGATGAAGGCTTGAGACAGCTATCAGATCAAACTAAGTATTGAGTGGTGTCTCGATCTTGTTATGAAAAAGCTAACACAATTGTGGGAGAGAAATTGGTGGAATGGCAGGACCAGGGAATTTTGGTACAGAATGAATATTTATTCCTACGATGTAAGGACCCCATAATTTCCATTCTCTATCTTTTACCCATGATCCGTAAGAATGCCACTAGACCACCGGGAAGACCTATTGTATCCTCCCGTGGGAGTTCCCTAGAGAATGTTTCCAAGTATGTTGACCATTTTTTACAGCCATTCGTACAAGGGTTACCTGCGTACATAAAAGACACCAGGGACTTCCTAATCAAAATCAAAGCTATTGAATGGAAGAAAAGTTACACACTAATGACCATGGATGTATGCAGCCTCTACACGAGCATTCCACAGAATGAGGGTATAGACGCTTGCAGACATTTTTTGAAAGGAAGGTCTTTGTTGTTCCTATTACATTCAGAAATGATCATAGAAATGATATCCATCTGCCTGAAAAACAACTATTTCCTGTTTAATAAAGTTATTTACAGACAGACCCAGGGGACGGCGATGGGGACCTGCTTCACCCCCAGTTTTGCAGGTCTTTACCTCGGCTGGTGGGAGGAGCAGGTCGTCCTTGTGACCCCCCAATATCGAGATCACGTCGTCCTCTGGGTCAGGTACATTGATGACATCTTCTGTATCTGGGATGGTGACCAAAGTCAGGCAGTAGAATTTGTACAGAGGCTCAATGATAATGCTCTAAACTTACAATTTACGTGTGAAATGAGCACTAATGAAATTCAATTTCTAGACCTAAGTTTGAGAATAGCAGGAAACACAATTGAGAGCAAACTGCGTAGGAAATCAACAGCGGGGAACAGCTTGTTACTAGCCCAGAGCTGCCACCCCAGGAATCTGATTAACAATATCCCGTATGGCGAACTTCTGAGGGCCAAACGGAACTGTAATACAGAGAGGGATTTTGAAGAAGAAAAGAATGTAATGCTACAGAGATTTGGCGAAAGGGGTTACAGTACAGTAACCATTAATGCAGCTGTTGAGAAGGTATCCAAAGTTCAAAGAGAAGACCTTTTTAATAATAAACCCCCTGAAGAATCGAACAGTCAGATTAGGTTCATAACTACGTACAATACACAATCGTGGGAAGTACGGAGGAGCCTGATTACATTTTGGGAAATTTTGAAGTTAGATGAAGATCTTAAAGAAAGTATTGGTAACTTCCCTTCACTAACCTTCAGGAAAAATAGATCTCTCAAGGACACCCTAATGACTAGTACGATCAAAGATACTAAAAAAGCCAACCTGATACAAGGCTTCTATACCTCCACGAAATGCAAGGCGTGCAGATTTAGTACTAACTGTAAATCAGTAAAACTCTGTTCAGAAAAACCTGCCTTCAAAATTATGAGACACTTTAATTGTGAAACATAGTATGCAGTATATGCATTAAAGTGTCCATGCAATCTATTTTATATAGGCAGCACTATTAAAAAAGTCAAATTACGCATCCTTGAACACCTAAGAGCTATTGCTAATAACGATAAACAGTACCCAGTTGCCCGCCATTTCAGCATGACACACAAACAAAACCAAAATCTGTTAAAATTTTGTGTGTTAGACTCGGTCCCTCTAAAGGAAAGGGGAGGGAATCGGTTATTGGAGTTACGCAAACTGGAATCCAGAATGGGAATTAAGTATAATACCATGAACCCTTTTGGGCTAAATCAGGACGAGGAAATGGCAAAACACCTGAGATAAGGAATGAACTAACCTGAACCGTACCTCTCTGCTGTTGCTCTTTGTTTTTAATGTTTTTTTCAAGTTCCTTTTTTTCACGTTTTGTGTTACACATAGTGGTTTCTATTTTTAATAATTATAAATATTATGGTTTTGTTACAGAAGAAAAGATTGGTTAAAAATCAATGCAGTTGACTTGATGGAATTGGAGCTCATCCACTATTTGGTGGGAAGACAATGCAGTTAGGATCTACATCTCCTTTTTCTGAAGATAATGAATTACAAGTTGGGGCATGATTGATTTGATAGAAATAATAGAAAGGTGTACATTTCTTTTGAAATTATGCAACCCCACTTGGGGACAATAAATTCACAATGCCCTTTTGTACTCACATATAAAGCACACATTGCTTTTTATTTCCATTATTGTTATATAAATCGCTGCTAAATGCTCATTATTCCTAAGTTAACTTTCTGTCAAAACTTTACTTTTTTAAATGTTTCTCGGAATGTTTCTTCTATGTTAATGACAAACAGTACCACTGTACCTTTAAAAATTTTAATTTCGCTTGCAAAACGTTACCCGTGATCAAGGAGTGAAGTAACTTCGAAACGCGATGGGCACCCGTTGAAAATAAAGCGTCTTTCTGAAATACGAGGCCACGGCACCAGTGAGTTTCTTTTTCTCGTGTACTGGGTTTCGAGTGGATATATATATATATACACACATAAATTATTATATATGTATGTTTAAGCTTTTTAAATTAACTTTATTTGGTATATTTGTTAAAATGTATATTAAATCTAATTAATTTCAAAAAAAGTAATTTTATATATATATATAAAACAATATTTTGTACAACTACATTTATGTCATCAATATTTTTTTCTGATATTCTTGTACTTACCATTATACATATAGGATGTTGATATTTTTGACATCAATATTTACAACTCAATATTGTGCTATGGGGATATTTTAGGTGTCGATATTCTGTCAGTGAACCATTCCAACATGGGAAGATGTTCTGTGAGGACAAATTCACCTTAGCGAATCAGATCTCGAACCCTTTTGAGGTGTCGGCATCTGATTAATGGTGTGCGACCACAAGTGTGGTCACAAACCATTGCTACATTCTTTTACCAATCAAAAATAGGAGTGGTTGCCCCTTTCATCCCTCCTTCTAGTTGCCCTTTTACAAGTCAACAAGAATTTTCAGACTTGAGAAAGGGCTTTTGTAAATAGGAAAGTTGTATTTGATTTTGCAAGCTTTCTGACCCCACAGTATCTAGGAACTTCAGGCAATTAGTGCCTCAGGATGGTGTGGTACCAAAATATTGAAGTCCAAATTTACTACATTTTGTCACAATGCAACACGGCAAGGGAAGTTGCTGTGCTGCATTGCATCAAAGAGAGAGAGCCGAAACATGCCATATCTACTAAGATATGGTGCAGTTTTGTTCTCTCTTAGTGCTGGCACACTTGTGGCTGCCTAGAGCCAATGTAGGGACACTTTTGCCACGATGCAAGGGTGCATGTGTTGTGGGCAGAAAAATTGTTTTTGTTCAAAAAGGAATACTTTACTGCTCGAAAACTATTCTTACAGGATTATTCCTGTTTGTATGTGTGCTACAGAATGTGTAGCACTCGTACAAAGAGGAAGTAGCTAGGAGTATTAACAGTGACGCAAATTCCGCCACGGTTTGATCAAGTGGGCTTGGCCAGGGTCGGCCAACGGACGTGCGCAGCACTACGGAGGTAGTCGCAATGGCCGTTGGCAGACAGAAGCAGCAAAGGGGTAAAGATATTTCTCCTTGTTATGCCAGCTTCAGGTAGGGCCACCACTCTGGTGCAAACCCATGTTTACTGACTTTACTAAAGATGGGTATGCATCAGAATACATGGGTGGATGTGTGGGAATAACTATCCTTCACTCATGTAATACCTCCCCGACACAAGGTAACGCAAGGCAGTGCTTTGCACTGTAATGTGTTTTTCTTTAGTATTTTTTGTAACAAAGCCACGCAAATCAGCTTTCCGCAGGTTAATAAATACTAAAATAGGCTTTGCATTGGACTGCACCAAGAACGTAGCAGAACCATACGCAAAATCTTAGTAACTCTGGGCCCGATTTTTAAAGAATATTGACGCGCATTACATCGCCAAGGTAAGTTGATCTGAATTTAGAATCTTGGATCTATACTTATCTAATTACTATTACCTTGATGAAATAGTGCAAGTCGTTATTTTGGAGTCTGCGTATGTGCAGGTCGATTTTTCTGTAGACGATATTTCGGCATCTAACTCTAAGGAGTCAAACTGCCCCTCACCAGCTGCATCACTTCTTCCTTCAATCTTGCATGTTTCCCTGAATCTCGAGTGCCCCATGCAGAGTAAAATAGTCTCCCTCTGAAGTAAAGCACATGTTATTAATTTCTCAAATTAGAGTGTACACACTACTCTGCGTGACGTTTTTCAGAAGGCAGGATTTTTGTCATGACTACCATTGACCTAGAGCTTAAAGGTGTGTCAATGTGTGTTCATCTATTTTTGAGCTTGTCAATCTTGAGTTTTGGCAAGAAACTTCTTTTTTTTCGTTCGTGCTTCAATTCAAAAGGTCCCAAGTATATTTTCTCTACGGAAAAAAGTAGAGCTCGTGGCTTTGAAATGTAATTGAATGCTAAACTGTACTCTATTCATTCCCAGCATGACTCAGCTTTTCTAAGAAAGGAGAAATCCTGCATATCACACTTGAAACAATATCTAACGAGCTTGCAATCTTTAGAAACTTGCTCAGATTGATAGGAGAGTGCATGAGTCAACTTTCCAGTAAGTGAAAGATGAAATGGTTCAATAATGAAATTGAAAGACAGAAAGACTGTGTAAAATAACTTGAGAATACTAGATGTCAATTCCCGGACCATATGACTATTCTTAAGCAAAATGTAATATTTGGAATGTCAGAACAGTGGACGGAAACAGCCAGTTGTCTTTCTCGAGGACTTTGATACCTAAATAGCTAAGTATGGAAATCTGCCTTCAGTTACAAATGCAGTCGGCAAACAGGATGTAATTTGGTAAGGGGTTACTAAAATTTCAAACAGCATAAACTTTACAACCACAAATAGCAATTGTAGGCCAATAGCAGCTTCGTGCCCATGCAACAGACCAGTAAATGTCATGTATACAGTCACCTAGGTTTATTTACTACGTGTAGGTGTCTAATAAAACTAAAACAAAAGGTACAGAGAGAAAAGGTAAAGAGGAATCAAAATGAAGTGGATGAATTTGAGATATGAAGGAGTCACGGGCAGGGCACCTCACCTGCGCAGCTTTAGAATATAAAACTTCCTGCAAGGGATATACCTCAGTGTATCCATGTATTGATACGCACTTTAAATATCCCACCATTCCGGTTTCTTGGCCTAAGACAACTAACTGCTGGGCTCTCGACCACCCTTTGTGCTTAGGGGATAGATGTAGTCATTACCTGTTCTGAACATTCGCCCTGATTCATGTAGTAGGATGGCGTATGCCAATGACACATGCTAGGCATATTTTGGAAGGCTTTCTACGAAACATCTTTTTGGGCAGTGGTATGTGACAAGTACTCCTACTAAATGCCTCACTACCAGCTATTCACCACCCAACTCCCAGAGGGTGTCATTGTCTCGGAACAGTCACTGGTCACTGCCTCTGTGCTGCTCCTACCTTGAAAGAATTTCTTCTCAGGTGTCGGTTTCCATTATAGTCCCTGACGCTTCAGTTCTTGGAATTAATTGAAGCACTCATTGACCAGTCTGGTCTTCCAATGTATCCTGGGTTCATCTTCCCGCCAGATTCGATACTCATATCCGTATGCGGCGTGTTCCCATCACTGGCATCCAAATAGTAGAGTGGCAAAATGACTGGATGCCAGTGATGGGGACACGTCACATATGGATACGAGTATCGAATCAGGAGGGAAGACAAACCCAGTGCTTTGATTAGTTCCAAGAAACATAATTAGTGAGCCCTGAAGAAGTCTCATGTAAGAGATGAAATGCATTGACGAGTGTGTGGCTGCTTTTGAAGAATTGGTTCTACTATGAGAAGATGTGAATAAAAGGAATATTTTCAGAAAAATAAAATGGAGTCTGTGCGTTACATTAGAATCAAGGCTTAAGGCGAAATTTGGTGACATAGCCAAAGATACTGGTTAAATATATAACTTGGGGCGTGCTGATCATCTGTTGTGATATAGGTGAGAAATCCTTGCTTCAGTAGCTGGAGACACCTCCCTACTCACGTACATCTGGATTAATTTAATGGTCTTGTTACCTTTCTTTAGAACCTGGTCAGCCTTCACCAAGACCTACTCATGGGGAATGACCTCAGTGATTGAATGAATGAATGAATGTTTTTATAAAGCGCAATGTTCACTTCAAGGAGCATCTTGGCACTAGAGGAAAAAACACTTAAAAATCTGCGGTAAGGAAAGCTTAACTAAGAGAAAAGAAATATGTTTTAAATGAGAGATAACACAGCATGGTTTGGGGTAGCGCATATCCAGATTCTTAGAAGTTTTTTTAACATAGGGTTTGTTTGTGTATGTCTCATTTGGGAGACCAGGAAGTTCCAGGACAGCCATTGCCTTACCCCATCTTGATTTCAAACGAAAAGTGGGGGCTGCTAACACGTTTTCTTGGGATGTGACATTTAGTATCACATGATTTTCCCAGAGTTCACTAAAATATGCAAATCTTTAACTGAATTTACAATTGGGTATCGATCTTTCTTACTATAAAACAATGTTCATAAAAGTTTTAATTTTAAGTGGAGTATTTAGTGATGGCCTCGCTCTCCACTCCTTTTTATAACCTCATCTCTGTTATGATCCCCTTTATTTTTCTCTTTGCTGTTTCTGCACACTTATTACAACAAACCTACCTTTAAAAAAACAAAGGGATGGCCTTGTGTGGACTGTCCATTTGGACCCTTATATCATTAAGCTGTGAGATCAAGGTAAATAGTTGGCTTCACCCTGACATCCTACACTTTCCCTTGACCTTTCTCTCACTGTGACCTACAAACCTTACTTTTTAACATATATTGTAGAAGGGCCACCCCAGGAGAAATGTCCGAGCTATATTCTCGGACACTCCTGTCTACTGGACTATCTGTTGCCAGATGCAACCATGTTGCATCTCATGACCTAAGCCCCTTTATCCTCAAAGAGGTGATGGCAGCTATAAACAAGCTAAAGCCTGGAAAGGCCCCAGGGCTGGGTGAGATCCCAGCCGGCCTCGTCAAATCAGTCCCCATCTTTTGGAGCTGTTACATCACCCTCATTAGCAATGCAATTCTACAGGGAGCCTCCATCCAAGCATCATCACTGGGAGACACACTTGTGCCTATCTTTAAGAAAGGTGAAGGCCATGATCCTGCCAATTATCACTACATCAGCTTGCTTGACAACATTCAAAAAGTTATTCTCGAGTGTATTGCTCTCAAGGATTGAGAGTTGGGCTGGTGACAAGAATATCCTATCTAATTGCCAGGCCTGTTTCAGTAAGAAATTGGGCCAAACAGCCCAAGCATTTAGAATCTATCTCCTATTGACTAAGTTTGTGGAACTGAAAAAGCCACCACTATATATGGTATTTATAAATCTACGTTTTGCTGTGGACAGCCTTTCCTGACAGTTAATGAGGACTACTCTACGTCACTGTGGTATTTCACAATGAATTTTACCCTTACTAATTAGTTTGCATGAAGGAAATTTTGCAAAGATTCGTTTGGGCACCACTGGTGAAACCACTAGACCATTTCAGGTGCTAAGGGGGAGGACTGACAGGTCTGCTCCCTAGCTCCGATATTGTTTTCACTTTACATCAATGGAGTGGACGACTATGTAAAATCACGCATATACAATGCTCCTACTCTGGGTAGAACGAAGGTGGAAATGCTTTTGTTACCTGACAACAGTATTAAAAACATCCTGTGGTCTCCCGAACATATTACATTGTTTAAGGAAATGTTGTTCCTCTAACGGTCTTTTAATTCATTCTGTAAAAACCAAGTTATTTTTCACCCATATAAGGGCATTAAGAACAACTTTAACTTAAATTCTTCTCCTTGCTACCAGTTCTCCTATTTTCTGAACCCGGGCATAAACTTTTCACACAATGTCAGGTGGTAGCATGTGATTTATTCAAGAAATCTGATGACCCTGCGAACTGGGAGCAGTCTATTTTGCTCTCAACAAAGTTGACCACTTGGCCTAGAGATGTGCAAATCACAAGGTCAAAGCGCAGACCTGTATGATGCAGAATTGTGCGGATTTTCCAGTGTCCCCAACCTATCGGTCTGAGCAACCAGTCCTTAAACAACTTCTGAAATCTCCTTCAAGCTCATTGGCAACACCTATGCTTCTTGACTTCTTTTAGAAATTAGGTCTCTAGCTGGCAGAGGGACCACAATCCTAGTCAGGGTAAGCTAGATGCACACTAAAAGATAACCTGTACTCACCCTCTAATAGTTTGGCACAGAGCAGTGAGACTTATCTAAAGAGGCAATTCGTAAGTATTTGTGCAACACACGCACACATACACACACAGTAACACAATCACAACACCAAAAAAAGACCACACAGGTTTAGAAATATAGACAATATTTTTATGAGGAAATCAAGAAAGAAATCACAAGAATCCAATAAGATGAACTGGAGTTATGAATTTTGAAAGAATAAACCAAAAATAGTGCTTAGAAGTCAATAGTGCCTAAAGGTTATTTGAGGTCACGCTAGAGAGGGGTAGATACATAAGTTTAGGCCTACCATGATGTAGGGCAGACTGGTTACAGGACTCCGACAGGTCCCGCTGACAAAGTACCTTTCATGGAGGCAAGCGTTGTTTTCGAAGACGCGATCCAAAGAGTCAAGGAGGTGTGTTGTAATAGTCTATCCCATGGAAAGAGGTGAAGCGTTGGCGCCGAACCACACATTTGATGAAGGCTTCGGCATCGAAGTCCTTCATGAAGCAGGCGCTGCATCATTGTCAAGCTGGGCTGTCCGTCACCATTGACCCGTGCAGTCCGTCGAGGCGATGTCAATCGGCATTTGTGTCGAAGGGCAATGCGTCAGTTTCAATCTGCGCGGAGTCATCACTGCATCCGTCTTGATGGTTATGGAAAGCAGAAACCATTTTTCGAAGACCCAGGAATGGATTGGCACCAATAGGAAGGACTCACAAATGGCAGAGCCTCAGTGCTGCTGAAGAGTTGAAGGAAGTCTTTGATGATCCTGAGACTTCAGAACAGGGGTTAAGCCAGCAAGGCCTTGGTGTCACTCTGGGTTTAAGTGAGATGGTTTCAGGCCTCGTCCACAGCAGGGCAGAGATCAGGAGGCAGCAGGGCAGCTCAGAAAAGCAGAAAGCAGTTCCTTCAGAGCCGTAGTCAGGCTAAGTGACAATCCTTTTGGCACAGCAGTCTTTACTCCTGGCAGAGTTTTCACAGGTCTGGTGGTGTACTGTCTGGGTAGGGTGAGAGCTCCAGTACTTATACCCAAATGTGCTTTTAAAGTGGGGGTGATTTGAAGGCAGGCCCTTGAAGTGTAGAGGTCCCTTTTCTTCCCAGCTCTGTCTGCCAGGATATCTGTGGGGGGTGCTCAGCCCTTTGTGTGGGACACAGGACACTGCCTATTCAGGTGTGTCAGTTCCCCCTCCTTCTTCCTGCCCAGAAAGAGCTATCAGAATTTAGATGAATGCAGACAAGTTCTCTATCACACCCACCCTTCCTGTGTTTCTAGCTGTCTAGAGGGAATGCACAAAGTGTAGCTGTCACCCATCCCAGACATGTATTGGAGACAGGCTGCAAGGCACACAGAGCAGTAAGAGCAGAGAAGTGTCCACTTTCTAAAAGTGCCATTTATAAAATAGTAATGTTAAATGCAACCTTATCAATAAAGAGGATTTATTATTACCATTCCAAAGATATGACACATGATGCAGCTACTCCATTTTCATCAGGAACTACAGCTTAAGAGAGTTTTAAGGAATTCCCAATGCTAGCATATGAGAGGAGTAGGCCTCACAGTAGTGAAAAATGAATGTAGCTGTTTCTCTCTGTCAGGATATGTAAAACATAAAAGTACATGTCCTACCTTTTAGTTACACAGCACCCTGCCCTTAGTGATACCTAGGGCCTGCCTTAGGGGTAACTTATGGGTAGGGTAGTTTAAGGATTGGCAATCAGTTTTAAATGCCAAGTCTAAGAGGCAGTAAACTGCACACACAGGCCTTGAAATAGCAGTCCTACAAATGGTTTGAAAGTCTACTTGTATGGATGGCGCAACCAGTGCTGCAGGCCCACTATACCACTTTACAAGGCACTTATAGTAAACTAAATATGGCAGTTATGTAAACACAATGTCACCATGTTTAGGGAAAAAGCACTTGCACTTTAAACACTGGTTAGAAGTGGTAAAGTGCCAAGAGTCCTAAAACCAACAAAAAGATACACCAAAATATGGAGGTGAGCAGAAAAAAAGTTTGGGAGAATACCACCCTAAGGATGACAGGTCTAACAACTTCAGTCTAATAATCATTGTGCCAACTGCCAAATTGAGTCCACTTTTATACTGCGTCAGACTGCAGCACACTCCAGAGCTGAATATGTGTAAGGAGGCCCTGCACAATGTTCTGTCTCTGTTTCGACAGTGTATCTTTGGGTTGGTTCAGGCACATTCAAATGGAGTTTTCCTCACTGGGTCTGCTCGAACTGTGAAGTTCCCTTTAATCCATCATTGCGGAGGTCTCAAACATAGCACAGCTATAAGAACCATTTCTGGGAATCATTCGTCTCCCAGCCCACATGCTGATCTTTAACTAGGAGCTGTATTTCATGGAACACAGCTGCCATCTATGAATAATGCCTAGATGTATTTTCCTAAGCAACTGGTAGATTCCTTTCCTTTAAATTAAGATAGAGGATTCTCCCTTTGAACTATTTGAAGCAATAATGTGGCCTAGCTACTACTCACCACTGGCCAGCTTGCGCCACAGCCATCAAGGATGAGATGCACGTGTTCTTCTTTTGTCCCTCCCTTGGCTCTATTTGGTTACATTGGCTCAAATCCCTATTGGGATTTGCAGGTGTGCGAATGGCCTTCGCTCTACTGAAATCTGATACCTCTTAGATGGTAGTGTATGTGTTAACAAGATTTCTGCAAAATGCCTAGACACGACAGTGCTTATTAGCTTCTTAAAGAACCAGGCAGAGGCCATGAATGATCCTGTGCAATCCAACACTTTCAGTGCCTCTGTTTGAAATGTTTTACCCCTTTTTTTATAAGCTATTATGCTAATTGTATAAATCCAAATGTCCACACAATATATATTTTAGGCTTAACTTTCAAGTTCTCATTGCTTGCTTACTCTTGTACGTGGCATTGTATTTTTATTTATTTATCTTGCTTTATATGTTTCATCCTGAAATAAACAATTTTTCACCTTGGTCAATAAACCTTTCTCACCGCAACCCCCCATTGACTTTCTTCCCTTCTGAACCCCACCTCTTTTCCTTTGCATATAATCAACACCTGTGCCTGTACAGTTCGCCATGGCTTTATATTTGTGCTATATAAATCGACAATACATTTATAAACACATACCCTCGTTGCTCAGTACATTGGTGTGTTCACTTTTACTGGCCATAGCTCTGATGATGGTAGGTGGTAGAGAAGCGCCAATATAATTTTAGCTGAGCATTGGCATGCTTGATAGAAAAGAAACTGACATTGAGATCCTCCCTTTAATCTGATGATGGGGGTAACCATGATTAAGAAATAGGCACTGTTCAAAATAATTGGACAGTTCTATAGCTGTAGACATGGATAGATATGAAACATGATGAAAGCATTCAGTAGATTGTCTTCCACATCCAATCTCCCCATCTGTGGTTGACACATTTCAATGATTCAAAAGAGACCAGCTTTTTCGTTGTCTGCCATCACAATTATAGGTTGTCAATCACCTTCTAAGTAGAGACTGCTGGTAACAAAAGCATCATAAATAGCCAGAACCAAATGTAGTTCCTGGCATAACTTGCTTACAAAATCATTAACTTGAGAACAGGATATACCGATCCTGATGTAGGTAGCATTTATAGCAATGTCGGAATCATCAGCTTCCACAGTATTATGAAAATCAGCATTTGTTGGCAGTACACAGGAGCAGTGAGGCCATTCTTAACATCTCAAATGCTGCGGGAGACCACCTATGTGGCAAGGATGTATGACGTTACAACGCTGCTTTTACATCGCATGCCTTTACAACGCGTTTTTTACATCGCATTCCATTACAACGCATAGCGCTTTTGGATGTTGGATAGTGAATAGTTTAATTTACTATTCTAACTCCAGTCCCTGTGGACACTAAGGAAGGTTATTGGATAGTAAATTAAACTATTCCCTATCCTAGAGCGCCCCCCAGCGCAATGCGTTGTAATAGTTTGCATTGTAATGACCGCGTTGTAATGGTAGTGCATTGTAAAAGTTTTGTTGTAAGTGATGTTTCCCATGTGGCAATTATTATTGCATTGCTAATAAGGCCAGTGGTTAAATTGAAGGTGAAATCCCCTGCACAAATCTTCCTCAAATGTTAGCAAATTCTATGAATCTTTGAACCGTGTCCGCCATCAATGGGACATGCTAACCCAGAATATCTTTGATATTAGATAAATTCATCTCAATAATTTGGGTAATAGTTGTAATCTAAAAAGGAAACACAGTACAGGCGAAGTTCATGCCTCGTGAATTTTGCATGACGGCAATGCTTCCTAGAGCTAGAATTTTCTTCCTTGTTGACAATGATCTAGAACAGTGATATATATTACCATATAGACACCCAAATTAACTTGCAAAAATATTCTTGAAAATAGCCTGAAAAACTATGGGAGTAACAGACAACCCAAAGAGAATTATCAAATGCTTACAGATCTGGCCTGGTGGAAGACTGACCTTCATGTTCAGTGACCTTCAAAAGGCAAACCGAGATCTCTTTGATTTCAGCGGAGACTCCATCATGATGGCTCTGCTGAAAGCACCGACACTTTGCTTAGGAGGTGCTGTGTTTGATGTGCCCACTCTCTTTTGTTTTTTGTTTTTCAAAAACAAGCTTGAGACTTTGCTTCTGTAAATAAGAAAAAGGTCCATGACACACTGGGAGTTTTCTCCTAGCGCCAGGGGGTCATTTCTGGGATATCCTTTTCTGGAGCCCTAGCCTTTCCATTGCATTCCCAAACAGGAAAAAGTACACTAGACTAACTTCCTAAATAGGATGAAATGTCTGAGGTATTTCAAATGAGCAAATGGACAATGATTAAACATTTCTGCTGGCAGAAACGGGGTATTTTCCTTGACTCTGAATATAGCAGCCATCCACAGGTTTAAATGAAGAGACATCAGTCATGCTTGCCATATGTTACCACTAAAGCCAACATCTAAATCTTTCTTTTTAGAGAAACCTATAACCTGGAAATATAATTACGGAGCACTCCCTTGGTATCCACAAAGGACCAAGCCCACTGAGTAAGACTAGAACAGACAGAGAGGCCCACAAACATGAGGCCCTAGCATTGTCTCTGTGCACGATGCCCAAAATTATTACGACTCAAAAATGCATTTGCCATATACCCGAAGCAATAAGCCAGAACAGGTCACAATATGGCCTATGCACAAGAATAAGTGTAGGGCACCAGACGTACACATGGTACTTGACATTGTGCAGAGTTTTACAAATTTCAGGGCAAAAAAACAAAATTCACCAGTTTAATTGTACACAGGCCCTCTGCTCTATCTCTGAAAAAAGAACTAGGATACCCCAAATCCTAGCTCCTTTTGTTGCACACAAGTCCAGATACCCACCTGGCTTAGCTCTGCACAGAAACGTATTGAAGAAGTAGGCCTCTCTGAGGCAGAAAATTAACCAACCTGTTTAGAACAGAGGTACTTTATTTAGGCAGGATAGGAGTCATGAGGAAGTGTGTCATGACACAGAATAAAAGAAACCTCTTTCACACAATTAGAACAGAAGACCTTGCTTAAGATACCAAAATGTAGAAAGCAGAATATAGGCCTGCAGAACAGCATACATAAGAGAAGGCCCTGCAAGCAAACAACACTAAATCACCCATAACGCAAGTCGATATGAAGATCAACACCACAATCTGCTAATGATCTAGCCCAGTGCTTCCAAACCTTTTAAAACCATGACCTACATTTTAGAACAAAATCATTTCGTGACCCAACTAGCTTTAATGGACATGAGGTGGGCTATTTTTTAATGTAGCTTAAGCATTGAATGGGAGTGCACTGCCTTTTACAGACAGTATATATTCCATTGCAATGGCTACTAAATTTGCACAGACATACGGTTATACTGATAAAACTATACTGCACACAAATGATAATGTCTGAAAATCGGACTTCAGTTAATATTTATAATTTGTGCTTCACATAGTAGTGTTTTGATTTATTTTGATTCAATCAAAATCTTTGTTTCCATCACATTTCAGAATTACAAACAAAATGTGCTTCATTTTTGCATTCCTAGCTGCTGAATGTCTGTAGTTAATCTCCAGTTAAATACATTTTGTTGTACTTTACAGAAAAGTATATCTTACAACCTTTCCTGTCATACTTTTTGTACCACCGCAAGATTGTTAAGATTGTCACATAATTCACTTTACTTTTCCTACTCTGACTACAAAGTGAAAGGTGTTGATAAACCCCACTCTCCATGTTAAAAAATAAGCAGCAATTTAACAGAAGACATAGCCCGACATCTTAACTCTCTCTTTGAAGCACAGCAAATATGACAAGATAAATACGGAATTTAAAGGCTTCTTAATTTACTGCTTCGATTTTAACCAAACCTCAAGTCATGACCCGTCCACAGTTAGGGAAACACTGATCTAGCTGATGACTGAGATTAATTTACAGGGAACCCACCCTGTTTCTGTATCAAGTATACAATATTAAAAGCCTGAGTGAAACATGTGCCAGCTATTTCAATGGATTAAAACACATGAACACTGACCCTCAGCCAACTTAATGTTTAGAAAATTATCTTACAGCAATATATTAGTGAGCAGTCCTAAGTCTCTGAAACTATTGCTTGCAATTTTCTACTCCTGTCTTGGGAGGCAATCCCCTGCTGAGACAGAAGCACCCTGTATGTTGAAAATACCTGCCTCACCATTAACCCCTTTAATGCTGCGCACGTTCACTGGACGTCGCGTGCACTACCTCGGTAGTACTGCGCACGTCCGCTGAACATTCCGGCCCCGCCCGCGCAATAGAACGTTCCACACCAGCGCGGAACGTTCAGCGCAGCTGAGGGGTTAAATCAGACCATATGCCAAAGGGCAGACCTATCTTTCACTTTTGCAAGGTTGTACCTTATCAAGCCTATGAAATTATTGGTTACCAATCAGTTGTTGTCATAAATAATTTAATTGCAAATGTTGCAGTGATGCTATCAATGATGTCATAGAAGATATCATGAGTAATGTAACATGTGGGGTAATTAGCAGTGCATGGAGAGGGAGCGAGTTATAGTTACCTGAGGGCATGAGTTCTAGTGATATGAGATAACTATGCCTGGTGAATTTCAGTGGTTTTGCATGTTTAAAACGACATGTTTTAACTGTCATTTTCACCTAACTATGATGTACTTTTTTTCATTGTAAAGTAATATTTATTACCATACATAAAGCCAACCCCCTCTGCATCTCCTTTATTATTCACTTCGGTGTCCAGGTGTCCACCCAGGACACCCTTGTTTTAAAAAATATTTGGGAGGGGGGGGTGCTATGTTATATGAAATTGTAAAGCACAGCTTTCGCTCCCAGGAGCATCATGGCACTATGCGGGCCCTATAGAGACAAAACAGACCATAACTTGAAACCCAGATGAGTGAGAGGCATAGAGCATTGGGAGCATTACAAATCCAGGTTTTCAGGGATTTCCTTAAGTCAGTCTCTGTTTGAATGAAATGAAGATGACTAGGAAGTAGGGTCCAGGCTTTGGTCCCTAGAACTGCAACTGATTTGCCACCCTTGATACACCTAAAGCTAGGGGGCTTAAGGAGGTTCGCTGACGAGGATCTGAGGAGGTGCTGTGTCTCATAGTGAGTGAACCAGGCCCTTAGATATTCAGGTCCTAACGATCTGAAAGCTCTTTAGGTAATTACCAGGATCTTGAAAATGACTCTTTTGTGGATGGGTAGCTAGTGTTTATTTTTAAGCAGCCTAGGTTGAGGAGCCTCATGGCCATTTCAAGACTAACTGTGCAGCTGCATGTTGGACTATCTGTAGTTTCTTTAGGATGGACTTATTGATCCCTGCATATAAGCTGTTGCAGTAATTCAATCTAGATGTAATTAGGGCACCTGCTGCTGCCATTCTGGCCATGTGAGGGAGTAGATCAAAGAACTTTTTAAGGGACATTATTAGGTGAATACAGGTACCTGCCACCGCTAAAGATTGCTGACGAAAAGATAGTACTGAATTGAATTTCACTCCCAAATTCTTTACCACATTCACTGTATTGGGAGGAGGAGGGATATCTTTGGGCCACCATGGGCCGAGGGAGAAAGTATTGGATATTCCTTTTAAATAGGTACAGCTCCATACCTGAATCTTTATTGCCCCGGGGAACCCATCCACTGTGTCCTTTCTTTTTAGTTAATGGGATGGGGCATATTGTCCCAAGCATCTCTGGGCTATAAAAACCTATCGCCTGGGTCTTTAACATTTTAATAAGGGGAGTGCGGCTTATGGGCCCCCCTCCCTGACCTCCCTTGGGCCCTGGGATCTCAATACACCTTTCATAAATAAAGGGAAAGGGGAATGTGCCCCCCCTCCCTGAGCCTCCGTCAGCTCTATCAACCCCATCTTCCAGTGCCGGTCTTATCAATTAGAGGGAGGGGTTGAGCGGTCCTCCTGCCTGTGCCTCCTTGGGTCTTAGGGACCCCTGTTGCCTATTCTATAAATAAAGTGGAGGGGACACATGGCCCCCTCCCTGTGCTTTAATGGCCCTGGTGACCCAATCCCCTGAGGACAGAAGTGGGTACCTACCCGGGCTTCAGTCGACCTGCTGTATCCTGTGGGTGCTGGTATTTCCCCGACCTGGAGGGAGCAGGTGTTTTTGCTCGAACACTTCCGGTGGGAGCACAGTACCAGCAGCAGCCGTAAGGCAGCCGGGGCGGAAAAGCGGCAGACGGTCTTTCCATCCGCCAAGGTCCCCCCCGCCATACCAATATGGTGGGGGGGGAAACGTGAGTGGATGGCGGGCGGATTGCCCCCGCCAGGCTGGCGGTGGCCACCGCCAGACTTGCGGGGGAAATCCGCCCGCCATCATAATGGGCCCCTATGTGTGAGTAGGTACAGAGAAATGGGAACCTCAGGGCATATTAAGGCACAGGTTGCATGGTGACTCTCTTCCTTTGTTAAACTTTTGGCCCCAGGTGGATGCGGTCCCTGTGGCCTAAGAAGACTCATGTAGGGGGGGCACATGGCCCCCCCACCCTTCGTAGAATATTCGATCCTGGGGGAAGTGTCCGAGGGGCTTCATAGAGGAAGGATTGCGTGCCCCCTCTCCCTATTTATTATTTATGGAGTTTTATATAGCGCTGGCTAGACCTGAAGGTATTAGAGCGATTTACAGGAGGTTCCACAAAGTTACAAAATTACATCAGGTCACAGGTTACATCAGCTACTAGTAAAACATTTCAAGAGTATAGAAAATGAGATAAATGGAGAGTATAAGGGTACGGGGGTAGGGTGAAGGAGTAGGAGAGGGAAACAACGGCGAGGTAGGTGATGGCCTAGAAAATCCATGGCCCATCTCCTCTTTAGCTATCAGGTAGCGCTACCGGGCTTCAGCCAAATAGCAAGGTCTCGGCTGAGAAACATTTAAGGAGCATAGGAAGGCAAGATAAATGAGCGTAGAGGGGTAGGGTGAGGGTAAAGGGGTAGGGGGGAGATACGACAGAGAGACGAAGGAAAGTCTGCCCAAAGTCCGGCTGGGTAGGTAACGGTTGAGGGGGAAGTCCACAACCCATCTCATCTTTAGCTAACAGGTAGCTCCACCGGGCATTGGTCAGATAGCTAGGTCTCCACTGTCTGAGGAAAATCACATTGATTATGTCATGGTGGGAGAGCTGGGTGGGGAGGATGGTAGGGGAGCACCCCTAGACTTGCTGGTGTAAGCTCGATGAGCCAGTCCATGGAGTCCGGTGTGGTTGGAGGGGCTTCTCTATTTGCTGCGGACCGGTGGAGTGAGAAGAGGGTGGGTGGTGTAAGGGCTTCGAGAGTGAGGAATAGTAGGTAGGAGCCTAGTTGTTTGGTCCGTTTTTGGAGGCCATGACGAGGGCACCCTCGCAAGGCTCAAGCAGTGCAGCAGGGGGGGCACCACTCCTCCACCGCTATTCCAATGCTGCCCATCACACGCGGACTTTTGTCTGCCTCATGGTTGGAGTCTCCTAACAGACAGTGGAGAGGGGGGCCGGCTCCCAACCCCCGTCTCTGTCCCAAGGAGCCGCCATCTTTTTGTGGGGAGTTATCTCCCGAATGTGCCTAGAGCAGTAAGGGATGAAGCACAAAGAATAGTCCCATAGGTCTGCAGGCTTGCTCCAATTCTGTGTTAACCTGCATGTGCTTCAGTCTCCCACAGTGAATCCCAATGGTGGAGCAACCCCAAGGACTGCAAGGAGAGATCACCAGAGGTAGCACGGAAGAGGATTCCCAGAAAATGCAGCATGTAAAATCCCTGCTTTCAAAGGGGGGCAATTATTATGCATTTGAGCAGCGTGTGTTCAGCGCTAACGTTCATTTGCCTCCCGGCGGGTGCGGTCCCTAAAGCGAGTCCAGCCGCGTAGTAAGTCGCGGCTCAGAATCGCAGCCCCTCCCCCTCAGGTGCACTCGAACCTCACTGTGGGCGCAGGCCGGTAAAGTCCGTAGCTAGGAGTTTGGTTCCCCCCGGAGTGCAGCCAGCAATACTACTCGCCAGGGAGGGGGCATGCGGTGACGAGAGCCCCATCAGTTGCTGTGTTGTATATCGACAACACCGCGGGTCATCTCTCTCATCTTCCAGGCGCAGTCTCGTAGCTTCTCAGGCGCCACCTTGAGTCACTCGCTTGCGGGGAAGTCGCGGTTTATTTTTCGGCCATGCAGGGTCGTAATGAGACGACCCTGCATGGCCGTCTCATTATGGCCTTGCAGGGTCGTAATGAGACGGCGGTTCTGGAAGCTGGTTTTTGCAGAGCGCATTTGCAGAGCGCATGGTTACACCAACGGTGTGTCCCCTTGCTGAGACATATCTAATGAGTCTGCTACTGCCCCCAGTAAGGCCAGTTAAACTGTACTATATTAAGTTTTTTTTAACAGCCATGTCTTCAGCTGTCTGCGGAAGATACTTTTGCTAGGTTCAGTTCTGATGGTGATTGGCACGGTATTCCAGATTGTTGCTGCTAAGTACCTGAAGGAGCGCGCACCTATACGTGCTCTGCGTATTCTTGGAACTGTCACCAGTACCATCCCCATTGATCTTAGGTGTATTTGGTTAATAGTGGATGAAGGTATCTAGGAACTTTATTGGAGAGGATGCAGTGATAGTGGCACATCGCCTTAAACACAGCTCTCTTCTCCACTGGCAGCCAGTGTAAGGCTGTCAGGGACATCTTTGTGTTTGCTCTTCTTGGAAGGCTGAGAACCGAACGTGCCACAGAGTTTTGTACCCTCTGAAATTTGTGTAGGCCTTTTTTGGAGGCGCCGAGGTATAATACGCTTCCATAGTCCAGTTCGGAGGTAATTACTGCATGTACTATGGTTTTCCGGGCATTAGATGGTAACAGATTTGTAATTTTCCTCAGGATTTTCATCGCCCCATAGCACTTCCCAGCTACCCTCCGGATCTGATTGCCAAATGACAGTTTGGAATTGAACCAGATTCCGAGAATTTTCACTTCTGTTTTCGGGGAAGGGCCTTGGCCTAGTGATTCTGGCCACCATGCGGATGACCATATGGTTGGTGTCTTGCCTACCACCAATACCTCCGTCTTATTGCCATTTAGGTTGACGCAATGGTTTGACATCCAGTCAGCCACCTCCTCTAGACATTTAGAGAAGCGGATCACTGCCTGGTTTTTGTCTTGGGATAGCATTACAATTAGCTGTGTGTCATCCGCATATGACACTATTGACACCTCATGTTTCTCAGCACATTCTGCTAGTGGTCCCACATACAGGTTGAACAGGGTGGGACTCAGAATTGATCCTTGTGGGACCCCCTGGGGCACAGGGAAGCTATCGGACAGATGCGTCTGTTGCGCAACTCGGAAGCTCCGTTTGGATAAACATTATGTCAGCCACTTCAGAGCATTCCTCCTGATGCCACAAGCCTCTAGTCTTTGTAGGAGTAATTGGTACGAGACGGTGTCAAATGCCGCGCTAAGGTCCAATAGGATCAACGCAGCCGTTTGCCCTTCGTCAGCATATTTTCTCAGTGTCTCTGTGGCCATCAGTAGTGCTGATTCAGTGCGCCATTCTAAAACCTGATTGAGATGGGTGTAGTAGGTCGTTAGTGTTGATGTGGTCAACCAACTGTTTGTTTGTGATTTTTCTGCGATCTTAGCCACAAATGATAGTAATGAGATGGGGGCGAAGGTTTTTTAATAATGTATATTCTAGTAATGGTCTGTTTCCATTTGGTTGGGACTACTCCCGTCTGGAAGGAGCAGAGGATGAGTTCTGCGATGTACGGCAGAATCCTGTTCGCCCCCTCCATTACTCTTTCTGGTCATGCAGGATCCACAGGGGAACCAGATTTTATTCCTTCCGTTTTGGCTTTGAGTTCCTCAATTTCCTGTATTATAAATTCATCCAGCGTTGCTCTTACAAAGTTCCCACGGCTTATACCGGATAAGTCGGTGCCCTACCGTACTTCTATTAGCAATGTCTCGTATATTTTAGTTACTTTATTAGCAAAACATTCTGCCACCTTATTACAGCTCTCATTGGAGGCTGTTGTGTCCTTATTCTCTTCTTTATTTTTGAGAGATTTCAGAATTGTAAACATTTCTTTATGAGAGTTGCTGTTTTTTTCTATTTTATCCATGTAGAATTCACATCTGATTTTCTTGAATAATGAATGATATTCTTTTAATTCCTTTTTATACATCCTATAAATTTAATGTCCTGTCCTTCCCTGGGCCCTCGCCCATCCAGGGGAGATGGGGGGTTTATTTCAAGCATGGGCGGTCATGCATTTTGGGAGAAAAAAAATTATTGCAGATTCATGGATCATCCACAAATTCACAGGAAATATAAAAGCAATGGAAAAAAATGTTTTTGGCCCCAAATGATGTCCTTTTTGGACCTCACCACTAGGTACAGAGGCTCCCACATCCTTGTTGATGTGGTGGAAGCCAATTATATCTTTCAATGAGATCTTGTCCCATGTATCCTCTGCGGCATGATATCTACAAAAGTTTGTGGGTATTAATTGCTGAAAAAGTACTGAAAGCATTCACACCAAATCACAAAAACCACTCTCACTGTACCAAATCTAGTTCTCTGCCAAATCTGGTGTCAATCCGTTTAGCGGTTTGGACTGTAGCTGTGCCTAAAGCTCCTATGGAAAAATGAATAGGGGAAATGTGTTTTGGGAACCCCCTTTTTTTTCTCAGCCCCCGCTTGACGGAACACCCAAAACTTTCCAGGAAGTAGATGAGGTGACATTTAAAAAAAAAAGAAATTGTGATGTTTTGTCAAACATCTCCAAAGATATTGCAGGATCGCTGCAAAAAAAGCTGCTTAGCGGGCCAGGATAACCCTACACTCCCCATTTATATATATTTTTTACTTCAGTAGAGGGCACTAAGTCCCGAGGTCCTGTAATGGCTGCCTGCAAAATGTTTGGCATGCTGCTGGCAGCAAATCAGAGCGCTCACTCCCACGGGAGTCTGAGTCCTGCAGGTGTGAGATGGCTTAAGGTCCAACCAGAGCTTTCTGTTTTTAAATTGGCGCTCCCACGAGACTGTAGCTAGCCTCTCGTGGACACAACCATCCAGATGTACAATATTTTTAACATTTCATTTCTCAGGAACTATTGAACGGTTTTAGACCAAATTACAAAAGCACAATCTGTGTTAAAAAATGTTACTTTCTACCATATTTGGTTTAATTCTGTTCAGCAGTTTTTACGGAAGTGCTGCCTAAAGAAGTCTGTGGAAACTGCATCGGTAAATTTGCTTTTGGGATCCCCCTTTTTTTTTGCTTTCTGCTTGATGAATCGCCCTGAAACTTGAAAGGAACTGAAGTGAATTTTGTTTTTTTTACTTATGTAAATTATCTATCTATCTATCTATCTATCTATCTATCTATCTATCTATCTATCTATCTATCTATCTATCTATCTATCTATCTATCTATCTATCTATCTATCTATCTATCTATCTATCCATCTATCTATCTTCACAGAAAAACAAAGGTTAAATTAACATTATAGTTAAGTGTGATAAAAAGACTAGTGTTTGCTTAAAAGAAACTTAGAAATTCAATGAAAGAAACAAAGGTCAAAGTAAGGTTATAGCTAGGTGAATATAGCAGTGACAACATTAATGTTTTGTACTAAAGACAAAACACAGAAATTAGCTATTCATAGTTAACTCAGCTAACTATAACTTGGGCTCCACCATGCACTGCTTGTGACCTCGCATATTATATGAGTCATGAGATCTCAAATGCACCGTGATAACCCCATGCTATACATGGCCTATCATCTCACACAATGTAGGTTTGGCCGCAGGGCATGGACTACAGCCAGGCCCTGAAACCAACTCCCCTCAGGCAGCCGCATGGACTCAGCCACATTGGTTGTGTGTAGCATGGGGTTAGCCGCAGTGCCTGTCTTGCAGTCAGACCCTGCTTCAAACTCCCCGCAGGTAGCCAAATCCATGCTTTGCAGAACTTTTTGCCATGCGCTGCAGAGGTTGACCACAGGCTTGGACTTCCCCCAGGCCTTGTTGCCAAACCCCCAGCAGGCTGCCAACCTGATGTCGCACACAGACTTTGGTATGTGCAGCATCGGATTGGCCTTTGGGCCTGGAACCTCATTCCCTGGGGCCAAAATATATGTATTAAGCGGAGGGGGCATGCAGCCCCACTCCCCAAGCCTCAAATAGCCCTGGGACCACATCCCCCAGGGCCAATTCCAATAAATAGGGGAGGGAACTGAGAAACCCCCTACAATAGCTTTAAAAGGCCCATGGGACCCCATCCTCGTGGCCAAATACAATTAGCCAGAGAAGGGGGCATCTAGCCCCCTTCCTCAACCTTCTAAGTCACCCATTCACAAGGCAAAATCCAGGGGAGAGGGACATACAGCCCCCCCCCCTAGCCTTAAAAGGCCATGGGGACCCGATTCCTTGTAAACAAATGCTATAGAAAGGGGAGGGGGTCCAAGTGACCCATTTCCCAGAGCCTTCTTGGCCCATGGAGATCCCATACGCTGGGGGCAAAATGTAAGGGGAGGGAGTTTGCAGCCCCCACTTCACTAGCCTTAATAGGTCCCACGGACTCCATCCCCTGGCACCAAAAGCAAAAAAAGGGGGAGGGGGTCACATAGCCTCCTTCCTGTGCCTTCCTAGCCCCATGTATCCTATACCTGGGGTCGAAATCTAAGGAGAGGGGGCGTGAAGCTCCCATGCCTTATTTGCCTCCAAGGATCCCATACTCTACGGCCAGGAGCTTTTTTAAAGGGGAGGGGACCATGCGCCCCCCTCCCCAAACCTATTGTCGCCTGGGTAATGCCATCCCACAGAGCTGTGCCTTATTTATAAAGGGAGGTGGGCCATGCAGCACCTTCCCCGAGTCTCATTATCCTTGGGGACCCCAGGGCAACATGTATGTCTAAAGGAAGGGCTGCACAGCCCCCTCCCCCGCCCTATCCTGGCCTTGGGGATCCCATTATCTTGGGCCTGCCTTTATAATAGGTGGCTGCCCTGGAGCCCACCTAGGACACCTATCATGCACACATTAGGGTCGTGGGGGAAGCCCACGAGTTCCTGTGGCCCCAGCCAGCTAACCCACATAGTGCAGCCAGCTTTGCTCCCACCCAGAGGGAGAAGGTATTTATGCTGAGCCCCTTGGACGGGAGCAATATGTGTTCTGTTTCCCTGCCCGCATCAGTGCAGGCAGGGAAACCGATCTCAAGTCTGCGTCTAGCTGGTGGGAACATTTTTAAAGCTAGGAGCAGACTTTGTGTTTGCTCCCGTTTGGCATGAAATTTGAAAATGCTACCACCAGACGGGAGCAAACAAATGTTTTCCTGCCCATGTGGACAGGGAAACTACTGTGGTTGTCTCCCTGGGACACAGCAAGTGATCCGGCCCCGGAGGATGGGGTACCCAGGGCTGAAAATGGCACTGGAAAAAGGGACATTGCTGCCCCTAAAAATACTTTGGGCCCCTGGGGATGGGATCTTAGAGGCCAAACATGCCTTGAGATGAAGGACTGTGTGCCCCCACCCCTTATTAAATAGATTGGGCCCCGGGACTTAGGTCCCTTTGGCTTAAAACAGCTTAGGTAGGAGGGCTGCCCTCCCTCCCCTCAAATATACCCTACTGACAAACAAAATGTGCATATTTTATTTTTGCGTATTAGCCCGGGGGTGGGGAGGGGGTGGGGCTAGGGTGCAAGTTATTCTGCGGGAATCTATGAAGTCATCAATTAAGTCATATAAAATCTCATCAGTGAGGCCATGCATGATGTCATAGAACATGTCATGAGTGATGTAAAATGTGTAGTCTTAAGCTGTGCATTGCAGGGGCACCAGTTATAGTTAGCTCTGCAAACTATACCTGGTGAATTTCTGTTGTTTTATTAGTTTGAAACATTAATGTTGCCACTGACATATTCACCTAACTATTACATTAGTTTAACCTTGTTTTTTTTCAGTGAATTTCTAAGTTTTTTTTTTTAAACTCATTTTTTTATCACATCGAACTGTTTTTTTTTCAGTGTTTTGTAGGCCTTTTTTTAAGATGAATTCATATATGTTTTCAGAGTACAAATGGCAGAATAACTAAATGATCTATTCTGTGAGCACACATCATTTCCAAAGGGAATAGCTTTGCATTATACCATATGTTATACTGTTTGATGAAATCTTTGTAATGAGTATTATTTGAGTGTAATATGGTGTGATGAGGCAATGTTTTTTAAGGTTGTCTATGATCTCACTCATTGTCAGTGTCGCATATAGACATGCTCTCACCAGAGTCAATACAAATTGAACAGAAGTTGATAGTAAATGGGAAAAAGAAGGTAGTTGCTTCATTCAATAATGTATGCTGTTAGAATTACCCATTGAAATCTATTTTTTGGGTCTGTAATTATTTTCACGAGAGTTTAACAAGTGGTGCGGGAGACACCCTAAGTAACGAATTAGGTATAGATTATTGTTCAATCTGCTTTTATTGTGTTAGCCCACCTTTAATAAATTCTTTCTCTTTATTCAGCATTGAAGAAATGGAAGGTTAGTACTCCACAATAAAGTGAGTACAATTATTTTATTATTTGCCTGAAACGATACAGGCACCATACAAAAGGAGTAATGTAGTGGGAGCAGCACAGTGGGATGCTTGCAGTACCAGTCTCAACCACAACTCGCACCTCTCCCTGACACTCTATTTCACCACACCAACCAAAGAAAGCTCAAGTAGTGGAAGCATTCCTGCTGAGAATAAAAAAACGCAGTAGTGGAGTTGTAGTGTGCCCCACTTCTATTCTCTATTTTATATTCAACTCCTTAAGTTGACATCTCTTTCTTGTGGTGCCCTTTTCCACACTTTCTCTTAGCGCGTAAACGTGCTGTAGAACATGATGTCATTGTTTTTCTTTCATTTGTGCTTGTTAGGAGACACTTCATTATAGCTAGATGAAACCGACTGTGCTGTTTTGTGTCTCTCCACACTTATATAACAAATCGATCATTCTAATAAATGTTTGAAAATGCATTGTGGTACTATTCTTGTGTTTACCTTGGGTGTCGAGGATTTATCTAACAAAAGGGTTAGATCTGTTTCCACAGATTCCTTGAGAATCAGTGTCATGTTTGAAGTTGTCAATAACATCTGTTACCTTGGTTGGTTTAGAGGTCAGATGTAGCGCTGTGAGCTAGCCATTACCTCTACGTCCCTCGTCCTCGACCCAGTCATCACTCATGAGGTATTCCACACGACAGGAAACAAAACAGGAAACGCTTTTAGGCTCCACCCCCCCTCCTGCCAGGTGCTATATCACTACCAACCACCAGAAGCACATCCTGTTTTGTTTCCTGTCGGTGGTTTACTTGATGGGAGACGCTGGGGTGGGTGCTGGGCACTTACCTCCATCTTTTGTCCTGTGGTTCCTCCTCTGCTGGGCTCTGGGAGGCTCCCATGGACCTTCGTGGGATTCTCTGGAGTGAGGCTGCTGGGCTTCCCTGTCTCCTGCCCTTGGATGGGTTGACCTGGGCTGCTGGGCTTCCCTGGTCTTCCTGCTTCTCCTTTGTTCCTGGTCTCCTGCTTCTGTCTTCCAGGTAGGGGTGGGGGGCGCTGGTCTGCCTGTGCGCGCCCCTCTTCGGGGTGTTCTTCCCCCCCCCCTGACCCCTCCCTCCGGGCCTCTCTTTGGTTGTGGGGGCTCGAGGGTGTCTCCTTCCGTGTGGGGGTTTGCTTTCAGGCGCTGCCTTCCTGCGCGCTCTTTCCGACCCCCCCCCCCGTTCTGGTGTCTGTGACCGGTGGGGGCGTGGTGCATTTGCGGTGTCCCTGGAGCCCCCGGTACGCTTTCCGGTGTTTCCCGGGGGGGTTCGCTGTGGCTGATGCTTCCTGGAGGCCGGGCGTCCTCGTTGTTGGTCTGCCCGGCCTCCTCTCGCGCTGTTTGCTTCGCCCATGCGGAGTAGCGCTCTCGCTGCCTGACCTTGGCATGGCCGGTCGCCCGGGTGGGCTCCGGGCGCTCCGGTGCTTCTGCTGGATTTGTTGCTCCCCCGTGCCGGATCCTGGGCGTTTTTTCGGCGCCCCTGCTTCCTTCATCATTTCGGACATTCCGTCTTGGGTGGCAGGTCAGTTTTAGTCATTTTGGCGCACGGATGCGTGTTTGGTTATTTTATCCCACCCTCTTCCCCGGCCTGGCCTGCTGGTTGGTGGGGAGGTGGGGCCTTGCCTCCCTGTGGGTGTTTTGGGCCCCTCCCGGTTCTCCCTGTGGGGGGTTAATTGGGGTGTGCCTTATTTCTTTATATGTGCTCTGGGGGGGGTGGTGTTTTGTGTACTCTTGTGGTGTTTCCTTTGTTTCCTGTTTGTGCTTTGGTTGTTCAGTCATTGGAAAGCACCATCGCAAGAGGAAGCATACCTCTCCTGTGTCTCCTTCTTCCTCGGATTCCGGTGGGGGCTCTTCTCCTCCTACTGTGAAGCGTGCCAAGTGGGATGATGATGATAGGATAAAGCGCCTTATCCTTGAGACGCTTTCTGATATTAGGGCGTCCAAGAAGGGTGCGGCTGGTCCTTCTGGTTCTGCTGCCCTTTACTCTGATATTTCATCCTCATCTGGGACTGATGAGTCTTCTTCAGCTGCTGTTGAGCTTCAGGGCAAATACATATCCAGGGATCTCTTGCCTGACGTCCTTTCCCATGTGCGTGTTAACATGGGGTTTCCTGATGTTTCTGCGCCCTGTGTTTCTCAGGATTCTCTCTTGCCGCAGTTTCGGAAGCCTGTTGCCTCTTCCTTGCCGGTGCATCCCTTTGTCTCTGATGTCCTGCTGAATGAGTGGAAGGACCCTGATCATATTTCCATGCCCAGGTTCATGTCCAAGCTTTATCCCTTGCAGGATATGGCTGCGCAATTGCCTGATTCCGTTCCTGTGGACTCTGTTGTGGCCAGTCTTGTGGGACGTCCTTCTATGGCGGATGATAACATTCTGAAGGATGGTGTGGACAAGAAGGTGGACTCTGCGCTGAAGAAGTCTTATGCTGCCTCTCACCTGGCGATTCGTTCTGGCGTTTATGGGGCGTATGTTGCCCAGTCTCTGCTGACTGATTTCAAGTCCCTGTTCTCTGCTATGCAGGAGGGTTCCAGCTGTCCGGTTTTGCTGGAGTCTATGGAGCGCCAGGCGGAGTTCCTGTCGGACATTGCCTTTGATTCTGTGAGGGCTTCTGCTATGTCCTGTGGTTCCTCTGTGGCTGCCCGTCGTAACCTGTTGCTGCGTGATTGGAAGACGGATGCGGCCCAGCGTTCCATGGCTTTGCGGTTGCCTTTTACTGGTGCCCGTCTCTTTGGTGACTCGTTGGAGGAGAAGCTCCACAAGGTCTTCAAGGAACGCAAACATACTTTGTCCTTTCGGGATCCTCAGCCCCGTAAGGGTTCCTCCTTCTCTGGTGCCAGGTCTTTCCGGCAGCCTTCCAGGTTTCAGCAGTCTTCTTTCCGGAGTCAGCGGGGCGCTGGCAGGTCTTTTCCCCGGAAGTTTCAGAAGAAGTCCCAGCATGGTGCCGGGACTGGTCCTCAGCGTTCCTGACGATGCCGGCATGGGGGCCGTTCTCACTGGTGGTCCGCCTCTGGTTGGTGGGAGGCTTCGCCAGTTCCTTCCTGCTTGGCGCCGGCCGACCACGGACAGATGGGTGCTGGATGTCTTGTCCGAGGGCTACCGGATCGAGTTCTTGTCTCCTCCTCCCCCCTCCGGAGTGGTGGTGACCCCTTCTCCTCGGGATGCCTCCCGCCGTCTGGCCTTGTCGGACGGGGTTCAGTCTTTGGTCAGCAAGCTTGCGGTTGTTCCTGTCCCTCTGGCGGAGAGGGGGTTTGGTGTCTACTCCATCATATTTGTGGTGCCGAAGATCACGGGGGGCTTTCGGGTGGTCATCAACCTCCGGGGTTTGAACTTGTTCGTCAGGAAGATCCCGTTCAAGATGGAGACTCTCCAGAAGGTTATCCCTCTGATCCAGTCCGGTTGGGTGTTCTCCACTCTGGACCTCCAGGATGCGTACCTGCACGTCCCGGTAGCTGTGAGGGATCAGTGTTTCCTGCGCTTCTGCCTGGAGGGCCGTCATTGGCAGTTCTGCGTCCTTCCCTTTGGTCTTCGGTCCGCCCCCCGGGTGTTCACCAAGGTGGTGGCTCCCTTGGTGGCCCATCTCCATCTCCTGGGGGTGTCGGTGTTCCCGTACCTAGACGACTGGATGGTGCAGGCTCCGTCCCTGGAGGTCATGTCTCGCCACCTTCTCTTGACCATGTCTACGCTCAGGGACCACGGGTTCTTAATCAACTTGCCGAAGTGCCACCTGGAGCCTGCCACTCGGAGGACCTTCATCGGTGCTGTGTTCGATTCCGTGTTGGGGAAGGTGTTCCTGCCGGAGGCCCGGATTCTCCGCCTCCAGTCTTTGCTGAGGAAGTTGTGGTCTCTGCCCTCGGCTCCCCTTCTTCAGTGGCTGGAGGTTCAGGGCCACATGGCTGCTTCTGTCTTCACCGTGCCCTGGGCCAGGGTTCATCTGCGCCCTCTGCTGTGGCATGTGCAGCGGTGGGTCCCGTTTCCTGTCCTGGATTATGCGGTTCCGGTGCCTGTGACTCTGGATGTTGTGTCTGCACTTCAGTGGTGGCTGGATCCATGCCACCTTTCTGTGGGGATGTTGTTCCGTCTGCCTCCTCCTCTGGTTGTGACAACAGATGCCAGCGCTTCCGGCTGGGGGGCGACTCTGGATCATTGGGCTGTGCAGGCTCGTTGGCTGCCGTCGGAGTCTCGCAGGTCTTCCAACTGGAGGGAGTTGTCTGCTGTGGAGAGGGCGCTCCGCCTTTTCCATCTTCATCTGAGGGGTTGCCATGTCCTGGTGAGATCGGACAACACGGTGTCTGTGGCCTACATCAATCACCAGGGCGGGACCCGCAGTTCTTCCCTGAACCTGGTGGCCTGCTCCATTTCGGACTGGGCGGAGCAAAATCTTCTGGCCCTGTCTGCTCAGCATATTCGGGGTGTGGACAACGTGGTGGCGGACTCTTTGAGCCGGAGGTTTCCTTCGTCTCTGTCCCTGTGCTTGGCCCCCCGGACTTTTCGCTTGCTTTGCCTGCGGTTCGGGACTCCTTGTCTGGACTTGTTCGCCTCCCGGTCCAATGCCCTGGTTCCCCTGTTTTGCTCGAGGTCTCCGGAGGTGGGCACCTGGGGAGTGGATGCCTTGTCTCTCCGGTGTCCTCCTTGGCTTCTCTATGCCTTTCCTCCCTTTCCTCTGATTCCTGCCTTCTTGCTGAAGGTTCAACGGGAGGGGGCTCAGGTTGTGGCTGTTCTTCCTCACTGGCCGAGGCGGTCCTGATTTCCTCTGCTGCTGGGCCTAGCGGTGGACCCCCCTTGGCTTCTGCCCCGCTACCCCTCTCCTCTGAGGTCCCCGTCCCTTCTTCTGGTTCCCCTCTCCTTGGCGGTCTGGAGGTTGAACGGATGTCTCTTGGGGTCCGTGGTCTGCCCGACCACATCATTTCTGTGATGCAGGCCTCTCGTAGGCCGTCTACTTTGTCTTCCTACTCGAAGCACTGGTCTTCTTTCTCGAGGTGGTGTTCCTCTTCTGGTTTGTCTCCTACCTCTTGCCCTGTGTCTTCTATCCTTCAGTTTTTTTTGGATGGTTTTCAGAAGCGTTTTGCTGTGTCTACCTTGCGTGGTCAGTGGGCTGCTATCCGGGCCTTCCGGGACCCGGGTTCTTTTCTTGCTTCTGATGGCCTTTTGGTGTCTCGACTGTTTCGTAGTTTTTCTCTTTCTTCACCTTCTGTTCGTTCTCTGGTTCCGCCTTGGGATCTCTCTTTGGTGTTGGGTGTTTTACAGTCTTCCCCCTTTGAGCCTTTGGAGACTGTGGATCTTAAGTTTCTGTCCTACAAGGTGGCCTTTCTGGTGGCCATCACTTCTGCGAGGCGGTTGGGTGAACTTACAGCCTTGCGTTGTTCCCCCCCGTTTTTGCGTTTTCTGGATGACGCTGTTGTGCTCTCTTTGGATCCTGGTTTTGTCCCCAAGGTCCGCTCCCGTTTCCATTCCTCTCAGGAGTTGGTTCTTCCTTCTTTGTGCCCTTCTCCTTCTTCTCCTTCTGAGCTGTTGCTTCATTCTCTGGACCTGAAGCGTGCCTTGTCTATTTATGTGGCTCGTTCTGGGGATTTTCACTCTTCTGACTCCCTCTTTGTCACTTTTGGTTTGGCTGGTAAGGGTAGGGCTGCTTCTAGGCTCACTTTGGGTCGTTGGATTAAGGCTGTCATCGCTCTTGCCTATCATGGTGCTGCTTTGCCTTGTCCGGCGGGGGTTCAGGCGCGTTCCACTCGGGGCGTGTCTGCCTCCTGGGCTGCTTTCCATGGTGTGTCTCTTGATGAGATTTGTCGTGCTGGGACCTGGGCCTCTGAGTCCACGTTTGTGAGGCACTACAGGTTGAATTGTGCCTTGTCTGACCGGACCAATTTTCGTCGTGGGGTGTTGCAAGCTGTGGGGGTTCCCCCTCCGCTCTGATTTCTGTTTTTGTATTACACTTTTCACTTGCTGCACTCTTTTGTGTGTGTGTTCTGTCTTTGGATTGTCAAAGGCCTGTTTGGGCGTTGCTTTGGTATGCCTCATGAGTGATGACTGGGTCGAGGACGAGGGACGAGGGACGTAGAGGTAATGCTATGATTACGTATGGTAATCCCCATTACTCTTAGTCCTACTCGTCCTCGACCCAGTCATACTTCCCGCCCTCCCTCCCTGTCCAGGCCTTTGTTGCTTGGTGTGTCAGGATGTGCTTCTGGTGGTTGGTAGTAATATAGCACCTGGCAGGAGGGGGGGTGGAGCCTAAAAGCGTTTCCTGTTTTGTTTCCTGTCGTGTGGAATACCTCATGAGTGATGACTGGGTCGAGGACGAGTAGGACTAAGAGTAATGCGGATTACCATACGTAATCATAGCAGTACCCACCATCGCTCAATGATGGTATATGTGGACTAAGTCTCTATACTATGAAGTTCATGTTGCTCTAATATACATTCCTGCTATATTTGTAGGAACCATGCAACATCACAAATGTTCCCCTTTTAAAAACGAGAAGAATGACCTGCTAAAAGGAAAACAGGAGGTCAGGTGGTAGGAGAAAATAAGAGACCCACAAAAGAAGACACACACAATAGAACCAAACCACATCGAAGACAATACATCATCTTTTCGTTTGGCAAGGAGCATTCTCCCCTTGGAATTTCGTCTTACAAAGGAGAAACATGTGGGTTCTCTCACTGAGCATGCTGAGAACCATTGCATCTATGTTTGCACCCATCGTCATATACTATGTAAAGACCTTTTAGAAGCAATGAGGTCACATCCTCTTTTTCTCAGAGGTGCTAAATATCCTCACAGGAGATCGAGTCAAGGGGCAACGCTTGTGACACTTGTAAGTTGCCTGACGACTGGCAGTTTTTTGATAGCTAACACGTATGTCTCACCGTGAGTCCACAGATAATTACAGATGTTTGCATTTCCAGGGGGGGGGGGGGTGAGTGCGTAGAAAGGACCTGTCATAGTTTGTGAAACAGGAGAACCAATAGATTGTTTCAAGTCCAAGTGTTCCTATTAAAAAACGGTGGCTACACCCCTAAAGCAGGCGAGTTTCTTCTAGGGTATTGGAAGCTACAAATTCCTCCAAATTCGTACTGTGACCGGTCTCACGATTTCACCTTTCTCAGACATCTTAAGAGTCACACGAGTAGACACAGCATAGTCTGACGATATATGGGTGACAAAGCGAAACGTACAATTAATAAAGCGCAGCGATTTACTTTGAAGACGTTCTACAAATTCATATTCTGTTTCAGCGATACATTTGTCTCGTTTTTCATTGTGGCTAGGCACTCAGTCTGTCATTGTGGCTTAGCTGGCCATTTTGTATTGATATTTCATTTGGTCGTTTGTCATTTTACATGAAACTGTGCCTTTCTCTTTCAGTGATTCTTTTCTTATCTTTGTGCTACCAGAAATAAGATCCCACGCGATGCTTCACGTGTCCTGCAGGTGGCACTGCGTGACAGTTTCTGAGTTCATCCGCCTGTCGCTTGCTACTGGCGTGTGTATATTTCTTTATGTGTAGTCAAAATTGTCGGTGATGTTTTTCTCGCTTTTTATTTGCGTGCCGCTCTTGCTCAGCAGAGCCATTAGTTAGATTAATACTCAGCTTCCGGGATCTTGAAGAAGGAAAGGTGATACATTCTGAAGCAGGGGCTCTCACAAGGATCGCTGCATAAAATCACGATGAAGAATCTTGATAAATCAATGTCTCTAGACAGGGATTAGACAGGACACCCCATGGGAATGCACATTGGAATTCAATTTAAAGAGTGGAGCTCAAGGAATTCAGTATTATCTTTTCAGGAATATATTTCCAATTGTCATTTGGAACCCCAGAGGATGTTTTTTTATGAGGTTAGAGTAAATGTCCCCTCATTGTCGCCGTCTGATTCTTTACTAGCAATATTTTCTTCAAACGTTCACAATAGTGGCTTGTGCACAAAAAAAACTCAATGTCTTAACACAACAGTACAGGGACATGCAATATTAAGCATGATTTTCCTATAGAATTGTGTTTAGGCCTGTAAAATATACTACATTCAAAGAAAGAATAAGAGTAAATGTACATTTCTAATAGAATGTTGCAATCTGCAGTCTGTAACAGGGTTCAGCGTTTGCTACTGATATCAGTATGTCATCTGAATTTCCTCAGAGTTAAATTAGCTTTTCTACCTTTTAAAGTTCATCACTGGTTTACCTTTGAATTAGGTAGCAGTAGCACCGGTTATCTGCAGCGCTTCAAAAAAGGCAAAACTGTGTCTTTATACGCTAGATAAATAAGAACATCGAATTATTCCATGAGATCATTGAATATGAACATAATGATGTGCTGTGCACGGCGCCCACCTTGTCCACAAGACCTTCTCTGACAATGTATACGTTTGATGAATAATCGTTGAATAGTACTGTTTTGTTCATCTTTTCCAAGTTTATTCCTTACTATGTGCCCCTCTTATGTCTTTCCCATTTTCTCGGTTTAGCGCTTCGTCGCAAGTGATTTATAAATATAATAACCATGAAAGGAGGATCGTATGATATAGTTTCCATAGATTTTGGGATAAACTGTCGTCTTAATCCACACTCCATTGGTTTTTAAACTGGTCACTTTAGAAGAGTTTGCTTGTTGGATAAATATGCAAGTATCAAGAAATGTGTGAAGTGTCGTACAGACACCTCTTGAGACTGGATCCCCGTTAATCTTTCTTATACTTGTGAGAGGATGATAATGTAGTATGTATATATATATACACATATATAAATATATTTTTTTTCACTGAAAAAATCATAGGTTTCAGGTCATATATAGTTAGGAATTAGCATTTAAAAAAACATTGAAATTGCTCCTATATAGTTAGTTGTACTAACTATATTTTGCGCACCCGCAATCCACTGCTGATGATGTCACATATTACATCATTCATGACATGGTCAGTGACATCACTGATGACATCACTGATGACATCTCAAATGACATCACTGATGACATCACTGATGACATCTCAATTGACATCACTGATCACATCACTGATGATATCATTCATGTGATAATACGATGCACTTCTACACACTCTAATATAATGTTTGATATACCCAGTGTTAAACACAGACTACCATTCTTGAAACCATTGATACACCAATACCAGTTACTACATACGCACACACTGATTGCTAGGTCTATACACACATCCAATCATTTACCCATAGAATCACTCATACATACAGTCACTCATCAATACAACACTATCATCTGCACTCAAACACCTATACAGACACTCACACTCTGCCACTCATCCATGGAGTTACTCACACATCTAGTCAGTCATGCAAAGAATCAATCACACTTTCATTTCCTTAACTATACAGTTATACACACAACACCTTACTTATTCAAACATATACTAACACATACTTACTTTGTTACACAATTACTGATACAAGTACACAATGATCCATACAGCCCCTTGCACAATCAGTGGCTCTTATGTATAGTCATTTATATATGCCAGCTACCCACACACACACTCAGTCTCCCATACAAATACTTGGGCAAACAATCAATAACACATATAGCCACTCATATAGCTACCGATCAACACATGCAGTTGCTTACACAACAACAGACATACTGATGCACACATTCAGACAGTTTAGTCACTAACCCATGCATTCAGTAAGACATTTAATCACTCACTCATACATTCAGTCATGTACCTACTAAATCTTTCATCCAGACACTTATACATCCACTCATTCTTCAATATGTAAAACATATTTAAACTTTACAGAAACACACAGTCACTGGATGATGTCATCAGTGATTCATCAGTGATGTAATTTGAGATGTCATCAGTGATGTCATCAGTGATGTCACTGACCATGTCATGAATGATGTACTATGTGACATCATCAGGAGTGGATTGCGGGTGCGCGAAATATAGTAGTACAACTAACTATATAGGAGCAATTTCAATGGTTTTTTAAATGCTAATTCCTAACTATATATGACCTGAAACCTATGGTTTTTTTCAGTGAATTTGCAAGGTTTTTTAAATGCTAATTCCTAATTATATAAGGACTGAAACCTATGGTTTTTTCAGTGAATTTCAAAGGTTTTTTAAATGCTAATTCCTAACTATATAAGGCCTGAAACCTATGGTTTTTTCAGTGAATTTGCAAGGTTTTTTAAATGCAAAATACCTAACTATATAAGGCCTGAAACCTATGTTTTTTTCACAGAATTTCAAAGGTTTTTTAAATGCTAATTCCTAACTATATAAGGCCTGAAACCTATGTTTTTTTCTGTGTATTTGCAAGGTTTTTTAAATGCTAATTCCTAACTAAATAAGGCCTGAAACCTATGTTTTTTTCAGTGAATTTGCAAGTTTTTTAAAATGCTAATTCTATTAGCGGATAACGTTTAAATATGTTAATATCCTTGTGGGACCACCTGAGCAGCCCTAGGGATCCGATTTTTGGACCGGAGCAAGATGCTCTCTGATTGTGCCGTATTTCTTGCCTTCTGCCCCCCTGTTTGTGCCGTATTTCTTGCTTCTGCCCCCCTGATTGTGCCATATTTCTTGGCTTCTGCCCCTGATTGTGCCGTATTTCTTGCCTTCTGCACCCTGATTGTGCCATATTTCTTGCCTTCTGCACCCTGATTGTGCCGTATTTCTTGCCTTCTGCTCCCTGATTGTGCCGTATTTCTTGCCTTCTGCACCCTGATTGTGCCATATTTCTTGCCTTCTGCACCCTGATTGTGCCGTATTTCTTGCCTTCTGCTCCCTGATTGTGCCGTATTTCTTGCCTTCTGCCCACTAATTGTGCCGTTTTTCGTGCCCCTGCCCCCCTGATTGTATTATCTTGGCCAGTGTTTGTTCGCTGCTAGTATTGCCTTTGCCTGTGTTTTTTTGCTGCTGTTATTGTCTTTGCCAGTGTTTCTTTGCTGTTGTTATTGTCTTTACCAGTGTTTGTTTGCTGCCGTTATTTTCTTTGCCAGTGCTTGTTCGTTGCTGGTATTATCTTTGCCAGAGCTATGTCAGCTGTGAGAGCTGTGAGAGCTGTATGGGCTGTGAGAGCTGTGAGATCTGTGTGGGATGTGAGCTGTGTGGCCTGTGAGGGCTGTGTGAGCTGTGAGAGCTGTGTGGGCTGTGAGAGCTGTGGGCTGTGGGAGTGTGGGCTGTGTGGTCTGTGAGAGCTGTGAGAGCTGTGTGGGCTGTGAGAGTGTGGGCTGTGAGGGCTGTGAGGCTTGTGAGAGCTGTGTGGGCTGTGAGAGATGCGTGGGCTGTGAGAGCTGTGTGGGCTGTGAGAGCTGTATGGGCTGTGAGAGCTGTGAGAGCTGTGTGGGATGTGAGCTGTGTGGGCTGTGAGGGCTGTGAGGGCTGTGTGGGCTGTGAGAGCTGTGTGGGCTGTGCGAGCTGTGTGGGCTGTGAAGGCTGTGTGAGCTGTGAGGGCTGTGTGGGCTGTGAGAGCTGTGTGGGCTGTGAGAGCTGTGTGGGCTGTGAGAGCTGTGTGGGCTGTGGGAGCTGTGTGGGCTGTGAGAGTGTGGGCTGTGTGGGCTGTGAGAGCTGTGAGAGCTGTGTGGGCTGTGAGAGCTGTGTGGGCTGAGAGAGCTGTGTGGGCTGTGTGAGCTGTGAGAGCTGTGTGGGCTGTGTGGGCTGTGAGAGCTGTGTGGGCTGTGAAGGCTGTGAGGGCTGTGTGGGCTGTGAGGGCAGTGAGGGCTGTGAGGGCTGTGTTGGCTGTGAGAGCTGTGTGGGCTGTGAGAGCTGTGTGGGCTGTGAGAGCTGTGTGGGCTGTGAGTTCTGCTTCTTTTGTGTCCCGGTCTACCTAGCACAAGATGAATGCCAATACTTCCTGGTTAGAAGTGTTGACAGCCAATGAGCATGCTGTTTTCCTGTGAAATGCATGCTGATTGGCTGCCACTGTCTGTCAACACTCCAAACCAGGAAGTGTTGGCAGCCATCTTGTGCCTCGGTAGAACCAAGGCACAAGAAAGCAGTGAAACAAAGGTGCAAAACACGCAAAGGGGGCAGGGTAGAAGCACCTTGACCCACTAGGCCTGCTCAGGGGGCCCCACAAGGCCCCTCCAGGCCAAATAAAAATCAAACAAATTTCGAAAAATCACGAGGGTACGCGCACCGTACAGAGTACAGTAAGCTTACGGTAAGCTTACTGTAAGCTTACTGTACTCTGCACCCTCACGATTTTCCGAAAAAAAAATATTTTTTTGGGGCCTGGGGGGGCCTTGTGGGACCCCCTGAGCCGGCCTAGGGGGTCAGGGTGCTTCTACCCTGCCCCCTTTTTGAGTTCTACAAGTTTGTTTTTCTGCTTTCCTGTGCCTCAGTCTACCAAGGCACAAGATGGCTGCCAACAATTTCTGTTTTGGAATGTTCACAGACAGTAGCAGCCAATCAGCATGCAGCTCGTACTCTGGAAGGTACATAGTACAGTAAGCTTACAGTGCACTCACGTGTGCCACATATAGATATATAATTTGAACAAGTTCGATTTTCTCAACAACTACTGGAGGGATTTTCACCAAATATACAAAAGGCACTTCTGCATACCAGGCTCTACCATTTTGCCAAGTTTGGTGTAATTCCATTCAGCCGTTCGGGCTGTAGCCGTGTCTAAAGGTCCTATGGAAAATTGCATTGGACTCAATTTCACATTCAATTTTCTCAAAAACTACTGGAGGGATTTACACCAAACATACAAAAGGCAGTGCTGCATACCAGTCCCTACCATTTTGCCAAATCTGGTGTAATTCCGTTCAGCCGTTCGAGCTGTAGCCTTGACAGAATATCCCTATGGAAATTAACATGGGGAAAACACGTTTTGGATCCCCCTTTTTTCTCGGCCCCCGCTTGACGAATCCTCCCGAAATTTCAGGGAAGGAGCGGAGCGCAGCGAGGCAAATTTAAGGAAAATTACAGGCATATCCCTCAATCGGCGCCAAAGTTATTCCCAATAGAATGTTCGGAATGTCCTATGGTAACTAGGTCCTAACTATATATACCTACTGGTGACCGCCAGTAGGTAATATATATATACATATATATATATATATATATATATATATATATATATATATATATATATATATATATATATATATATATATATATATATATATATATATATATAATGTTAATATAACATTAAAATATAAAGACTGCCCTACTGAGTATTCCAGCATTGAGCTTTTCTTATATAACCTTTTGTTAGCCTTCCGATTTCAAGACCGCCAGAGTCATTTAGAACCATCCCTTTGTTACGTGTCCTCCACCTCCTTAAAGGTGAAATCTTGTGAATGATGCCCCAGTAAGTCTCCAAACCCAGACACACATCATCAAACAAAGGAACAATCTGGAATACCTAGTGGGAGAAATGAGCAGAAGTGCACTTTAGAAATGCTTTAACCCCTTCTACGCTCATGACAAGGTCAGCTCGTCATGGGCGTAACCTGCGCTACGCGAATGACGAGCTGACCTTGTCACGTAACGCGGGATTTTCAAAATCGCAGCGCGCAGCGGGAAAACCGCTAGCGCGCATGCGGTTAAATGCTGTAGAAATGTTTACATTTAGGAAATTACTCGTAGGAAAAGTGTAAGCGCATAATGCTTAGAAACCTAGTAAATGAACAGTGAAAATACATGAGTTAATCACATGTAGGATTGAGAAAGTAGGCTTAGAATGTTTGTAAATTAATGCGTGTTTCAAAAATGTTTGCACCAGGCAACGATTTCTTAATTGCTTAGCATTAGTGATATCCTTTAGAAATGTGCTGACTACAACATCATGTTCATCCAGCTCCTCACCCAATGTTAGACCATATGTTAGAATTCAAAGAGCTTATTACAACTGCTTATTTTAAACGATGACTTAAAGACTTTTATGAATGCCGTTTCTGAATAACATTGATAGTTGCTTTCAAATTGCTGACCAGCCATTGTTCATACATCGAGCTCATAGTGCATCCTTTAGCTTAGGTAAGGGGGTTCCCATGATAACCTCCCCTCATGTAACAATTGCGGTAACAATTGTATCGATCATGGCAACGAGAGTACAGACTGTGGGAATTGGAAGAAGGAACATCTTATGACTGATGACACAACCTCGTGAACGATTCTCATTGGGTATCGGCAGAGGACACCTTTAGAATTGTTATGAAGGTATGAATCTTTATTAATGAGTGTTCCTAGCTAGTTTAGGCATAGACACCTATTCACTTTCCTCATCCTCATTCTCTGAGACTTACCCATTATTTCATTCCTTTGACTTTTCCAGTATCTGCTGCTGGATCTTTCTTTGCCCTGAGACTCTTTTGTATGTAGAGTTGATTTATTTGGCTATTTCCCTGCGGTGATAACTGTTGGATTATTAGTGATCAATGCTATTTCAAAGATCCCACTTTTATTTACAGTTGGCACGGCAGCTGTAGGAAACTCAGCTGAGTTTCCAGAACTACTCTTTATGAGAAGTTCATCTCTTATTCGCTCTTCTCCAGATTAACTCTTCATGGGTCCTGTTTTAGAATAGGTTCCTTGGTTAGCTTACTGGGTTTCTTTATGGAACACTGTATTTTGAAATGCTGACTTCTAACCAAATCTATTTTATATTTCTGTAAACTAACTAAACTGAATAAAGATAATTAGAGATTCTAATTTCATGGTAAATAAAGGTTTTTGATACCTCCACCAACCTCTCATCATTGACTAATCACCAAATCTAAATGTCATTGATATTTTAGTTATTTTGAAGGAGCTCTAATTAGCCTACAGTGGAAAAGGTCAGTTGACCTCTCTGGAGCAGTAAGGATTGTCCACAGTGAGATTTGTAAGTGGGTATATTTTAAGATTGAGCTATCTTGATGAATCCTTGGGCTCTAGCAATATCAATGGTGAATTTCCTTTCTGAATCAATTTCTCAATCTCTGTTGACTCTGATACGCTGTTAACCCACGTACCTATCCATTTATGTCATATATTTTATTAGAGATTTGTCTTGCACTGCAGTGAAGCTTTGTCGACATTGCATGGTGCAGCATGTACTGATGGCTTTCCAAATGCTGGTCCGGGGTAGTTCAAAACTAATTGGATGCAACAAATGACAACCACACTCCAATCTGGCTTTCTTCAATCACTCTCCTTACTCCACACTCAAGTAACATATTATCCTTATCCTTTCATACCCTGACTATTCTTTAACTAATCATCGGGATAAAAAAACACATCCAGAAGTCACATTGAATGGCCCATGAGTATTCACCATTTGATAAAGATAGCCATGAATCTAGGACAATACTCTGGTAATCTTGATGGCATTAGCTACCCAACCTGCAGACTACATGATTTAGCCAAAGGTCAAATCAGATTGCCATATATTGATTTACTGCCAATCACCAACAAAAGCCACCTGATCAATGCGTTCAGAATTATAAGTAGAAGTTTTTAAAATCCTCAGATAATTCTTTGAGAAGTTTAACGTGAAGGAATGCTTGAAATGATCCCAGCAAGAGACAATTGTAAAAGCACATATGTCCTTTTTGTTTCTTTACTCGCTGTGCCACTACAAACTTGGGGTCACCTTATGCAAATTACTCATGGTCCAGACCCAAAGGAGACAGCTCTACTGGAACTGTTATGTCACCCCCACCTCCATGGTAACTCAAGCATCCTCAGACAGGTTTCTGCTTTGTTGGGCCATATCAGTAATATATCAGGAGCCTTATTGCCCAGTGAATTATATGACCCTTCTCTACAAGCAGACGGCCTTTAGCTCCCCTACACTGCTAAGCCAAATCAGATCTCAGGCACCAAAAAACTGTTGGCAGACTGTTAGAAATGGGATGGCTAGGGCATACGCCTAAGCCAGACAGAAACCACCACTTTAGTCAGGGTAAGGGAGTAAGTGTAGTTCCTATTTCCCTAATAGGCTCTGCGCAATGGAATAATATGCACTATAGTTTTGGCATAGGACTGAGGTCAGTTTGCCCCTATCGAGTATATTAAACTTAATTACTTTGTGTGCCAGCTTACTCAGAGGCCACTAGAAACGCCTTATAAACAAGAAGGGAGTATTTTTCTGGCAACCGCATAAACATGACAACTTTGTTTCCCTTTAGAATCGGAACACTCTCAGAAACGTGGAAACAATAGATAACAGTTTCACTCAGCTAATCGTGTATGCTTAGTTACTGCAGAGTTACACAGAGAGAGTAGACAGGCGTTTCAATAAAAAGGATTTATTGAATAGTCTTATTTCTCGTGTAAGAGATATGTGCTATTACAATCATAAGACAGTATGCGAGATATATTATGTAAAGCATAATCAGTAGAAAGAAATAATATTGCAATAGCATTGTCTTTTAGCTATGATACATATTCATATACATATACATAAATAACACAGGCTAAAATGTGAGTGCTCATACGATGGATTCTCTAACTAGGTGTACCTCAGTGTACCTAACCTAAGTGTAGTACAAGGTAAGAAGTAGATGCTGTATTCTATAGTATGGTAAGCTATAGTTGGTATGCTAAGTTTGTATGCCAAGAGTCCCGCTAGGTTCTAGTCAGCTCCATACCTTGAGAATGAGAGAGGTTGGAATCTCTTTCTGGGTCTCGAACTCTAACACCCCGCGAAGGGAGTCAGAAAACTGGAAGCTTGATTCTCGGCGAGGGGAGATGACAGCGTCTTGATAGCGCGTCAGGCCGGGACACAAATTCCTCTAAATCGTGGTCTCTTCCGAACTTAACATGGCGAGCCGTATCGAGCGGTGCAGCTGAGCCAAGCTGTAGTTTGCCATGGTAAAGGAAGGTACATTTATACCTGGAAAGGGCTTAGTAATGTTTGCATTGAAGTAAAGTCGGGCAGAGGAAGACGTCAGGAATGAACCCTTAGGGTATAGCGGTTCATGCATAATAAATGAGTTCTTGGAGAAATCAATAGTCCTGGTCTAGGGAAACTCCTAATGGCTTAAGAGTCTGGTTTCTAAGAACTCGTTGAGATGTTGGGATGGACGGATGTAGGTGACCAAGCCTGTATTTGGATAGCATGGCTAATCCCTAAATAAGGACTGGGATCTTATGCCTATATAAGGGCAATGGAAATTGTGCCTATATGAGGACATGATTCAGGAAAACCTATATACGGAGATCTAAATCAAAAAACAACACTAACCCCTGCTTACTCGCTTGGTAGCTTGGCACAAGCAGTCAGGCTTATCCCAGAGGCCATGGGTAAAGCATTTGCGCAACACACTCACACAGCAGCAACACCCTAGGCACACCACAAAAGAAACTTCACACAAGCTTATATAAAAAATAGCCTTTGTATTACTCATAAACATATTAGATCAGATTCACAAATATGCACTGTGCCAACTTGCACTAGGCAATATTCACAGGGGAATATAAACACACGACAGAGCCAATCAGGCCACTGTTAGAACCTTTAGAAAGCACAAGTAGCAATTGCAAAACTCAACCAGTAACTACTGGTACAATACTGTACTTAGCATTATATCACCTTAGCAACATAAACACATGGCATAAAACACATTCTACATAAACATCAGAAGCATGAACAGATTATGCATAAGCACTACAGCATAATATTCGGCATCACATTATAGGCACAACCACCTTATGCCATCTCGTTTGGGCATAAACGCATTATGCACAATCATTATGAGCAAGGACACATTATGCATTGGGCATCACATTAGGGTCTTGCGCCCTACCACCATAAAACAGACCCCAGGCCAACTGGCCTTTCACTGGGGCCCAAAGACCCTTTGTCCAGAATGTCAGGGCATAACTGCGGCCTTCCATTGGCTCCTTGGCAGCCAATGCAGCAAGCACAAAGCGCGCAATGCGCTGGGGCATGGGATGCACCTCACCCCTTTCTTAGCAAGAAAAAGAACTGCCCCCGAGGTGGCAGCTGCTCGCGCTCCTGCAGTACAGCTGAGTACAAAAATGAGAACTGGCACTAACTGCCACTGAAGCCCCACTCCAGGACTTATAAAGAAAAAGGGGGCCCCTTGTTGCAGCGGCCCGCTCTCCTGCGGGGTCGCTGAGGCCAACAGGCACTGCCACCAATCGTGCTCGTGGAGCACCAACAAATGCCCCTGGTACTGCTCCACCCACCGGTGCTTCTCCAGGTGCCTTTGTGGCACCCGCCAAAACTGAAGCTCTGCCTCAATCACCGGGTCTCCTCTGTTGGCGGCGTCAGGCCCACCACAGGCCTCTAGACAGTACACGGTGGAGGCGAGACGGAGAACGAGGTCTCTGTCGGTGTTGTCCCTGCCGCCTCTTTGCCTCAGCCACGGGGCTTCCTCTGGCCACGGAAGTCCAGCCTTCGAACAGGCACAAGCTCGCCTGACTTCCTGCCGTCGGGCAGCTTCTCTTCTCTGTTGCGGTCATGGAGCTGGGGTAGGCTCCCGCCCTCCTTCAGGAAAAAGCCACCCCAGACCAGGCAAACTCTACCTGACTTCCGACCCGGGTCGCGGCGGTTCTCTCTCCTCACTCAAGTGCGGGGTAGACTCCTGCCTTAAAATATGCACAAGTGCAGGGTGGGCTCCCGCTCTTCTTTTCAGGATACCACAGTGCATGGTGGGCTCCCGCTTCCACCAGCAGCAGCAGCAATGCAGGGGAATCCCCACATCAGGATTCCCTCTACATTCGTCACAGCACAGCACTGCAAATTAAAACAAAACACTCCCCTCGTCCTGGAGCTTACAAATAAAGGTGCAGTGCTCACAGGCGCTAGGGCCAAACAGGACAAGGGGAAAAGGCTGTGCCCAGGCAGGCCAGCTCACAGGGCCCTCCAGCAGGGAGGCAGTCCCTCATGGTGGTTCCTCCTGGGGCCGAGCAGCAGCAAGTCCCCCCCAAGTCACAAGGAAGCACACTGACATGGGGTCACAGCCCCAATGTTTATAGTACATTTACTTTGTCTGCCCTGGCACAGGTCTTGGGGGAATGCAGCCTCAACTGGTACTGGGGGATGTGGAGCATTTTGTGTACAGGGCTCCCACCCTCCTTTGTCAGGTTGGGGCTCTGTCATCAGACACACCACAGAGGGGCAGAGCAAGCATTCACCTAGGCAGGCACAGACCTATTCAGGGTCATTGGCCTACTCCAAACCCAGACATGCAATTCACATCAGGCAGGCAGACACATAGCATACAGATATGCCAACTTCTAAAAGTGGCACTTCTAAAATAGTGATAATAAATCTGCGCACACCATTGCGCAGCATTTATTATTACTATTCCAAACATACCAAACTTGACCACGCTGCCCCTCTCATATCAGGAATTACCACTGAAACACTTATAAGGGAATCCCCAATGCATTCCTATAGGAGGTAGCCTTACAGCAGTGAGAAACCAAGATGGCTGTTTGTCACTACCAGGACATGTCAGGCACTTAAAGTACATGTCCTACCTTTTACCTACAATGCACCCTGCCCGCTGGGTTAGCTAGGGCCTACCTTAGGGGGTGACTAACATGCAGTAAAATAGGGATCACAGACGTGGCACACATGTTAGGTGCCACGTCACAGCAGCAGTAACACTACGCGCACAGGTCGTGCAATGGCAGACAGGTTTGAAAGGCATCTTTGGTGGGTGGTGTTATCAGCGCTGCAAGCCCACCAATAGCATTTAATTTACCGGCCCTGGGATTCCACTTTACAAGGGCCTGACAGTTAAATTAAATATGCCAAACAGGTGTAGACCAATCTTACCATGTTCACCACAGAGAGCACACACACTTTACTCTGGACAGCGGTGCTAAAGTGCCCAGAGTCCTAGAACCACCAACACCATGTCAGAAAAGAGGCTAGGAGGAAGGCAAAAAGTTCAGGGCAAAAAGGGCCAAGTCCAACACAACCCCCTTCCAGCCAAAACGTAGGGCAGACCAATCAGTACCTTGATGGACTTCCCAGCTTTGGGAGATAGAACATGGACGCGGGCCCACAACTACAGGGGCACACTCCAGTTCTACACCATTCTGAACCCATGTGGTTCCCTCTGTCAAAGCTCCTAGGACCAACTAAGCTACCCCTAAGCACTGGTACTCCCTAGTTGTCCGCGCCCAGGACCAGGCCCTGGGCCATCCAGATATCTCAGGTCTTGCCATCTCACATAGTAACAATTCTCCACTCTTCATCTCATCAGTGCAGTTTTAAACTGCCACTGATCCTCAAACCTAGGGTCCACACCCTCAGGTTGACCAGAAGTCATGGGCAAGGCTCTCCTCCCCCTACTTCTACTTCTGGGGTCCCGCATTCTACTCCCAGGAGAAGCACCCCCAGAAGCAAAAACTGTCAGGACGCTGGAACCAGACTTCCTACACAATTCTTCCACCAGTTCAGGACCTCTCTCCAGCAACTGGTTTTCCAACCTAAGGTCTAAACCCTCAGGTTGCACCGGGGTAAGAGATGAGGAATTCCTTCTTCTGCACCCCCCGCCAGAGTTCTGCACCCTCCCACCTGGAGTGGTAACCCTAGAAGACAACTCGGTCAGGACACTGGTTACAGATGTCCTTCCCTCCAGGTTTGTCGGAACCTGAACCAAGCCTCCTAACCCAGGGACAAAACCCTGTGGCTGAGCACTTGACAGGCACACCAGGACTTCCAGGGGCACACACAGCCTCCCCTGAGGGTAACACATACCCCATGAGTTGGGTGATAGTCTGCCTGGTGCAGATCTCCCGACCCTTGTCCATCTGACAGTGCACGAAGATCCCCCAGGACAGAAGTGGTGTCACCAAGGTCACTCCTAGGAGACTCAGCTCTTCTGGCTGGCCCCTTACCCACTGGTTCTCCCACTGGGGAACACATCCCCCTCCCACCCCTCAATCTGAACTTCTGCACCTTCCACTTAGGAGTAGTACTGCCAAACACCAGAACCACTGGAGCTCTGTTTACAGACATTCCAGGTTCTGCTGACACTAAGAAATCCCATTCAAATGGTCCACTAGTACAGCCTAGGGCCCCAACCTGGTGTTCCCTTAGGGAACCCGTTTAGGCCCTGAGACTTAGTTTCGGGCACCTTGGGACACAGCCCACGCTCACTCCTTCTCCACTGAGACAGGATGTGAGCCCCTACACCCCTCCCACTATACTGGGACCTGGCTGAGCTACTCTGAACCTCTCCCACCGCACAGGTTTGGAAGATACCTGAGCCACTCCTTTTAGGATCACTCCCAAATACCTCTTCAGACTCTCTGGCACTCAACTAGAGGTCTGCTTCCTGTGTGAGCTCCCTGGGATCAGAGAACTCACACTCCAACAGGTGTTGGGGTAACCCCGGAAAACAGTTACTAATCATGTGTCAGATTGGACAGCCCTTCAAAATATTTTGCCGAGCTACCCATCACCCAACCTTTCAGTGCATCAAAACTGATGGAGCAAGGTTTCACACGTAAAGAAACTTGTTTGGATTCAATCCTCTCGAAATAACATGTAATTTATTAACCAACATGTTTCAAGATTACTAAAACTACATTACACAACATTTCTAGTATCTAGGGGAAGCTTTCATATGTGCTTTTACTAACAGTAATCTAGTGTTCTAATATGGCCGCTGAAAACGTGGGAACCTTTCTGCGCATGCGTCTGCTACACCTACATAGTGTGACGTATCTCCGCTTTTGGTGGGAACACTTGCAGCTGCGCATTAGTCTGGTTATTTTATGAAAGTAAATGTTATATTATTACCTATTATTCTAACTCACTTGATCCCTAGATTTAGGACTTAGCGCATAAGTGACAAGGATTTGGTAAGTCATGGTGTATAGGTATGAGTCCTAAGGTGAAACAAAATTCTGATAGGCAGGAAGTTAAGTTGGATTAGCGGTTAAAAGTGTGAATGTTCATGGGCCCAGGTGAGTATGATTAACTTGACTAGTAATCCCGTGCCATCAGTATTTCTTTGGTAGCAGATTTATGGTTAGGGTTTAGTTAAGATATGTAGTTTGTTGCGTATTGATTTTATTATTGATTTTAACCAAAACCTGTTTATACTGTTATTTGTTGTCTGGCAATCCCCGGGGATATTGAATAGCGGGTGGTAAATGGAAGCCACACTGCAGTGAGGTTACTGGCCTGATGAAGTAAGATAGTTAGGTAAAACTTGAAGCGCTAGTTAGGGATTCTTTTTTTCATATAGAAGTGAGAGTGATTAAAACCAAAGGAGTTCGCTGGGGAAACTTTGGTCTTATATCACCTAGAAAGGGTAAGTCTGAAGAAGTAGCAGGTTCTTTTTGCTTGCCTTAAGAGTAAGCGGAAGAGGTTTTACTCGTAGTGTGTGAAGGGTAAACAGAAAAGGTTTACTCGTTGTGAAAGAAAATTGTCCTTTCTTTTAAAATTTAGTCAATCAGGCACAGTAGCAAATGTTTTATGTTGTTAATTGATGAAATGTGCATTTAAATTGAAAAGAAATTGAGTTGTTGTATTACCTTTCAAAAGAGGGGTCAGTCACAGGTGCTGCACTGACGTCATTTGAGCTGCGCTGGGATTGGTTGAAACAGTGGGTGTGTGGTCATGAGAAAATTAGAAAAGAGGGGTGAGTGCAGAGAGCGAAACTCATGTCACAGAAAAGCCGCGCAAGCATTGGTTAACAGTTTTTGTGAGTTAATTGCTGATTGGTCACTGAAAATAAAAAACACACTGGCATTAGAAAAGCATTTAAGTGAAGTAAACAATTAATTAAATTGCAATAATTAAACATTTTCAGCAGTAAATATATGGGCATCTAGATCCAGCATTTATAGGAAATCACCCAGATAGAAAATACTTAGGTTTTGCCCAAGAACAGAGTATTAGAGGAAGACCATATATCATGTATGGAGGAAAGAGAAAAAAATATTTTTTTGCAGAAAATTAAGAATTATTTCAAAAAATATAAACCAGTTGAAACAAGAGAAGGAATTATTATTCCACCACCTAAAATGCCTGCATCGTATATGATGAAAATTGGATAGAGTATACAAAAGATGGTATATTGGCATTTCCAGAATATGGTACATTTAATGGTAGAATTTTGCACAATTTACAAACTCGCATGAATGAATTAGAAGCTTTAGAAGAGTGGGAGACTGTGGCTTTTGAACAAGACAGACCTTGGTGTGACATAACTATTAGTAAATTTTACTCTAGATTTCCCAAAGAGACAAGAGATAAGCAAATGAAACAATGGAGACAGACTATGTTAGTGGAAGGTATATATCCTGTATTTACCACAGAAGAACTGACCTGAAGTAAATGTACAGAGAAAACAAAACATTTAATGACTAGTAGTGGTGATTCAGAAGATGATTATTTTGAGTATTTATTAATGGAAATTCCACCATCTTATCAGGAAGAAACAAAAAGAGTTACCCCAAGCGCTCCGTTCTTAAAACCACATTTGGTTCTGCAGATTGTACATGTATAGTTACTATAGGTCCCGTTGTTCCCTTATATGGAGATAAACAGCTTAGTACTAAAACTCCCGTTCTGACTATGCCCATAGTACAGCCCAGGAAAAAAATATATAATAATTGATGACCAGGCAAGTGAATATGAGTCACTAATTTCCTTGCTGGATTTACCTATAAGAGAACCAGTGGGTGACTCGATCAGAAAATTGCTCCTGGATGCTCAAGAGAAGTACAGATTGAAACCTCCACAGGAACGAGAAGTGCTACTGTAGTAACCCCTGAAGAAATAGAAAGATGGACACGAGATATAGAAAAGCCAAAATCACAGTAAAAGGTATTAGACATTTTTAATTTAAGGGTAGAATTAGAAGAAATGATAGCTGTAAATGTAGGATTAGAAAGATTTAATTATTTTAGTGAATAAGAGTTTTTGTTCATATGCAGAAGCATTATTCGAAATACAAAAATATTCAATAAAATGTTAATGAATTTGGCCTTAGAAATGGGAATTGACATAGGCAAATCAAAGGCAATACAGAAACCTTACAGAGCTGAATTTTCTGACAAATATTTGGAAAACATGAATGTGTCAGGATGAAAATTGCAGATAAAAGAATTATTGTCATTGTTACAGAAGTGGGGAGACTTATGTGAGAAGTTGGCCTGGCATAAGCTGTCCACTACTCTAGTGGGCACGTTGCACCAGCCCAAACACCCTTGTTGATGGTAGGTTTAAAGACAACCTATATTGAAAGCTATCCTAGTGGTAGCTGTGGAGAGCAGCCTTCAGGCTAAGTCTTGGAGGAATGTAAAGCAGCTTGTTTTACCATTCTATAATGTCATGAATGACCAAATGAAAGGAGAACCACACCAGGTATATATATATAAAATATATGTATTTATTCTAAACACATCCCTCTTGTCTTTTTATGAGGCTAGAGGCGAAAGTACATTCAGTATACTTATTTAACACACAGTAAATTAGCACAATATATGTGGAGCCCTAGGGGCGTACGAAACCACATATTAAGAAAGTGGTAGAAGAACCATGACTGACATAGATACGAAGCCTAGAGCCTTTAGAACCGCTGGGGCCACCAGGAACCACCCAAGGTAGTGACAGAGGGGACCCACGGGGGACGTGTGCAGTGTCTAAACACAGCCGCAAATAATGATTAACTATTATGGGGAAAGTCGCGGTTGGAAAATTACAGATTAAGGAAACTTAGAAGAGGACTTGGAGCAAACCCCTTTAGAACTATGAGGTTCTAGAGTCAACACCCACAGGAGCACCGGAGTCCTCGAGTTACCTCACCCAGTGAAGCCGGGTGCATAGGTGTCTTTTCGTGTCAGGTTTCGTCATCGATTTCAATGGCGAGCTGCTGAAAAGTGCTGCAGGCGACCAAGTGGAAAGTGTCTGGGTGGATCCAAGGGTGGATCAGAGATCTGAAGAACCTGAAAGCAGAGGGGACAGAGTCTGGGTCACTTGCCAGTGGCCAGGGAGGCGATGAGAAGATGCCAACCGATGTCGGGTGATTTTAGGTGAAGAAGGTAAAGTTTGACTCTTCAACCACGAGGACCAGGAGGCGTCGAGGACAACCAGGAGCTGTATTCTAGCTGTGCCTGAAAGGATGTCGAGTGCTGCGGTGTTGGTTTCTGGATTGGACCCAACAAGCCGTGGCAATAGCAACCAACGCAGAAAGCAAAGATTGGCTTTGGTGCAGACCAGCAAGGTCTGAGGGACTCACCCTTTGGAGGGAAGTCAGGGCACATCTGGAGCAACAAGAAAGGCCCAAGAAACAGAAGAGTTACCTTTGTGGGAACTCACCAGTCAACGGACCAGGGATCGCGAAGGGGCCTCGAGCAGAAATGCTAGAAGCGGGCTCACAGAACACTCGTGGAGTGTAGGCACACAATCTTCGGTGCAGATGGTGCCTGGGGCTTGGATTACAAGTAGTCCAATGCACAACTTCGGGAAAGCTCAGGAAGTTGATGCACTTGCAAATGTGCACGGTGTCCAGGAGTTCCGGTCCCATGTCACTTGTGAGGGCAGCGGGTCTCAGCTTTGCTGGGATCTCTGTCGGCCTCTGAGAAGTCTGGAAGTCCATGTCCTGAGTCACAAATCCATCAGGATCCAGCGGGAGCCTTGGAAATACAGGCTAGATTCTTCTTTGGTGCCTGTTTGAACAGGGAAGTCACTCCTTGACACCAAGGGAGATTCTTCTGTCTTCTAGACAATGTAGAATATTGAAGTTCCAGGATATATATATGCAGAGTTTCGTCCAGGTGTAATCTGAAGTCCTAAGGACTGAGTTCTCATACTTATACTAAGATAGGGGGTTGGACATACTCTGGGTACCCACCTATGGGAGGATCCAGGGACGGGGTGGTTACACCCCTTTCCTTTTGTCGAGCTTCGTGCCAGAGCACGGGCTGAGTGCCCCTGAAACCGGCTTGAACTCGGATAAGCACAGGGACACCAAGTGTGCCCCCAGCACTGTCTGAAAAGCCTTCTCTGAATGCACCCACCCAGCCCCAATAAACTAAAGCTAGTCTGGGAGGTGGTTATACCTCCCTGTGACAGGAAACCTATTGTCCAGGCCTCCCCGTGCTGGAGTTTCATCCAGCAGCAGGAGGTCAGACTCGTGTCTGTGGCTGCAGCATCCATTTGTGATGCCGGGGCTCTTTTAAACTATTACCGGTCAGGTAATTGTGTACATGTCTTCTCTTTTTAGAAGGGTGGGATTGTACCCCCTCCGCCAGGACTGGCAGGGGTAGGATTCCAAAGTGTTTGACACCAAACACAACATGTTTCCATGCAGCCATTCCAAAGTTAGCATTTACAGTGAGGTTATAATGCAGTTAAGAGTATATGGTCTGACTGCAGCAAAGAACAGCTACAGAGAATAGATTCAGAAAGCTCCAGAGGGGTCCTGCTCATGCATGGGCACCCTCTCATACCAAACCAAGCACTCTGCCTTCACGATTGATAAGGCCTGCCATAGGAGTGACTTATAGGTTTATATGTGTCAGTGATTAAAGGTAGATATAGGTAACCCATATCTTAGTAAGGGGTGCATGCACCACCGTACACAGGCTGGAGTAGCAAACCTGTGGTCCCATTTTGGAAGGCTTCCCAGGTGTGGTATAATACATGCTTCAACCCCTGGTAGGACTCTGGGGTACCTATGCCCTTAGTACCTAAGGTACCATATACTAAGGACTCGCAAGGGTAACCCAGTAACCAATCTGGAGTGTACCTAATGTACATGCAATCAATTTAGAGAGGAAGCAGTTAGGCTGGGGTCCTGGTTAGCAGGGCCCCAGCCAGGCTAAACTCGAAAAACAGTGAAACACCAGCAAAAAGTGGGGGTAATCATAGTAAGCAGATCCTACTCTCCTACAACTTAGAGAGATGGAAAGCTAGATGGACAAGCACTCTGCCTTCAGGATTGATAAGGCCTGCCATAGGAGTGACTTACAGGTTTATATGTGTCAGTGATTAAAGGTAGATATAGGTAACATATATCTTAGTAAGGGGTGCATGCACCACCTTATCCAGGCTGCAGTAGCAACCATGTGGTGCCATTTGGAAGGCTTCCCAGGGGTGGTACAATACATGCTTCAACCCATGGTAGGCTTCTGGGGTAGCTATGCCCTTAGTACCTAAGGTACCATATACTAGGGGCTCACAAGGGAAACCCAGTAACCAATCTGGAGTGTACCTAATGTACATGCAATCAATTTAGAGAGGAAGCAGCTAGGCTGGGGTTCTGGTTAGCAGGGCCCCAGCCAGACTAAAGTCGAAAAACAGTGAAACACCAGCCAAAAGTGGGGGTAACCATAGTAAGCAGATCCTACTCTCCTACAACTTAGACAGATGGAAAGCTAGATGGACAAAGAAAAAAGAGGAAGCAGAGGCAAATAGAACTGCATCTGAGTATCTAATGAAAGAAACTGAAAAAGTTGAAAGGTTGGGTCCAATGAGAGAAGTGCCAGGAGGAGGTTATGTACATGTCCCATGGTCCCGGCAAGACATTTTATAATTTACAAACAATTTCCCAAAACTTAGAGAAAAGTACAGGCAAGTCGAAAGGTTTGTGAAAATATCAAAGGTACTGTTAAAAGATTTAGATGGTTTATTTGACATAGTTGTTCCTGCTGACTTATGGACCGAGTGTAACATTTCAGTAGATTGGCCAAATGATGAATACCCTAGAGATCTAAAGGCAGGAGCTCCATCAGAAGATGTAATGGAAAATTATAATCAAGTAATAACCTACCGAAAGGGAAAGATGCCCCCAAAAGAAACAGATTGGACAGAAATAGACAGAACAACCCAAGACAAGGATGAATCAGTACATGCCTATAATGAGCACCTTTTACAGATGTTCAAGCAGTATAGTGGGTTGGAAAATATTGACAATAAGGACATGACACATTTTATATATCGGTTTTTGTCTGGACTAAAACCAGAAATATCACAAATGATTAAAGAGCATAAATTATGTTGGCAGGCGAAGCCTATCAATGAAATTCTCAAGTATGCAAAATACTGTGGAGATGAAATCGATAATAGGCTAAATAAATTAGAAGAAAAAGTAATGTGGGCTCAAGTAGAATTGGCAGAACAACAGGAACTCCAGTTAAGTCAGCTGACAAATATTCAAGGAAAAGGGGAAGGTCAAGGTGCAGGTAGTGGGGGCAAACCAAGAGGGAGAATGACCAAGAAAATTGGCAAAGAAAAAGTGTTCCTGTCATGGGTGCGGAAAATTGGGGCATTGGAAAAATGAGTTTAAATTAATACAGAATAATAATGTCCAAAATCACAATTTAAATCTGCAGACGCAGAATAAAGTGTCAATGAGGCAACCACAACAGGTAATACAAAATCAGTTACCACCTGCTCCTATGCTAGATTTTGTGAGTCAATACGGTAACACTACAGTTTCTTTTTCAGGACACATTCTTTGAAGAGACATACTGACGGTGCCTGAGAGGGGGGGAAGAGTAATGCATTCTTGGCGCTTCCTTACCAGTAGATCAGTCAGGTCCTTACATAGATGGCAAGTTGAGGGAAATGATATCACCTTCTTGTTGGACACTGGTGCCACCCGTTCTACTGTGAGAACAGCAGACATCCCACACCTACCCCTCTTGGGAGAAGAAATCCAAGTAGTGGGCATTTCTAATAAACAGATTAGGACACCTATTACAGGATCAATGGAGGTGTGTATTGGTAATTTTAAGGAGATGCATTTTAATAATGAAATAATTTGATTAATTTGTGAAGCATTCAAAATTGAGAGAAAGCTGTGGCGTGCATACCTCCCAGAGGCTTCTGGAGTGGTAGAACAACTAAATGGCTCCATCAAATCAAGATTGGGAAAGATGTGTGAATCTACCCGATTGTCCTGATGGGACTCAGAAGCATACCAGACAAGAAAACAGGCTTGAGTCCCCATGAGATACTCATGGGAAGGGCACTGAGGCAAGCATGTGTGCCAGGACACAAGATGTTAAATATATCTGATGATTTGGTATTGGACTACTGCAAAGAATTGGCTGACCAAGTGCGTTTTATCTCTCACCAGGTTGGGGAAGACGCTATGGCCAGACATTCGACTCCAGCACATGCTTTAAATCCAGGAGATTGGATAGTGATAAAAGATCACACTCGAGAATCTAGCCTAGCACCAAGATTGGGAAAACCACATCAAGTAATACTGGTTACCACCACAGCTGTGAAGTGCAAAGGAATTCCAAATTGGATTCATGCCAGAAATACTAAAAGAGTAACTGAACATTACGAAGTAGAGGCTGAAGGTTGTGCAGCTGAAGGGTCTCAAGTGATAGATCCTGTGGTAGCTGATGAAGAACAACCGAGCACAAGTCAGGATGAATGGATTCCAATAGTTGACATACTTAAAGTGACAATAAGAACAATAAGCCAAACATATTTAGATAGCCAGAGTGATAGTGAGGATGAGACAGGAACAGAAGAACACACTCAGATCACCGAAACAAAAGGAATTAAAAAATCTGAGGAGGACCATATAAGGAAAGAACAATGTACTCAGACAGAAGAAAACAGCAACAGCACTCCTGAGTCTGAGGATGGACAGATAGGTACCAGAGAAAACGCTCAGGCAGAAGACAATCAAGTAATTACAAGACCAGTGCAGGACCAGACAGGTATAGAAAAACGTGTTGAGGAAGAAAGAGAACAAAGCCAAAGTCAAAGTCAAATCCAACAAACTGCTGATCAGGGCCAGATTAGCAGAGAAGAACCCATCCAGGCAGAAACAGAAAAAGTCATAAGCCCTGGACAAGGTCAGATAGAGAGGAATTCTGAAGACGACAAAAATCAAATTGTGCCACAACTCAATGAAACCAAATGAACATCTGAAGAATCTGAAAGCACAGTGCCAGCTAAGAGACTCAGAAAAGGTGATGCTTGGCCTAGATTTGTCAAAAGATTGAAATATCGCCTTAAGACTATAAGTGAAGAACCAGACCAAGTGGATGAAATTGCAAATCTGTCTGGACCATCCACAGAGAAACCCAGACGGAGAAGTCAACTCTTGAAAAGACTGAATAATAAATTCAAAGGTCCTGATTGGACCTATGTCATTCTCGAGGACTTTGAGAATCTGGAAATCAGTGATGAAAGTGATGAAGAATTATTTGCTGAACAAATTGATGAAGAAGTGAAACCAACCAGGGATAAGCCTGACTACTCATGCTAAGCTACCAAGGGGGTGAGCAGGGGTCATCTTCAGTGTGTCGAGGATCAGACATGCTGACGTATTCTGGATGCATTGCAATCGCCTCAGGAGCTTGGCTGACGTTCCTGCGTAGAGGGTGTTTCCGTAGTTCAGCCTGCTGGTGACGAGGGCCTGGGTGACTGTTCTTCTTGTCTCGGTAGGGATCCACTTGAAGATCCTGCGGAGCATTCGGAGGGTGTTGAAGCAGGATGAGGAGACGTCATTGACCTGCTTGGTCATGGAGAGGGTGAAGTCGAGGATGACCCCTAGGTTGCGTGTGTGGTCGGTAGGTGTCGGGGCTGTTCCTAGGGATGAAGGCCACCAAGAGTCATCCCAGGCTGAGGGGGTGGAGCCGAGGATGAGTACCTCCGTCTTGTCCGAGTTCAGCTTCAGTCGGCTGTTCCTCCTCCATTCGGCGAAGGCCTTCATTCTCTCGTGGAGGTTGGTCTTGGCGGTGTGAGGGTCTTTGGTGAGGGATATGATCAGCGGGGTGTCGTAGGCTTAGGAGATGATGTTGAGGTTGTGATGTCGGGCGACGTGGGTGAGGGGTGCCATGTAGATGTTGAACAGCGTTGGGTTGAGGCAAGAGCCCTGGGGTACGCCGCAGATGATTTCGGTGGCTGTGGAAAGGAAGGGGGGAGGCGAATACTCTGAGTTCTGCCGGAGAGTAAGGATGTTGTCCAGTCCAGGGCCTTCACTTGGATCCCGGCGTCGTGTAGGCGTGTGCGTAGTGTGTGGTGGCAGACCATGTTGAAGGCAGCTGACAGGTCCAGGAGGATGAGGGCTGCTGTTTCTCCATTGTCAAGCAGGGTTCTGATGTCATCCGTGGCGGCGATTAGGGCAGTCTCTGTGCTGTGGTTGCTGCGGAACCCAGACTGGGATGGGTCCAGGATGTGGTTCTCCTCGAGGAAGCGTGTCAGTTGTTTGTTGACGATTTTCTCAGTGACCTTCGCCGGGAACGGGAGCAGGGAGATGGGTCGGAAGTTGTTGAGGTACTTGGGGTCCGCCTTGGGTTTCTTGAGTGAGGCGTTGATCTCGGCATGCTTCCAGCTTTCTGGGAAGGTTGCAGTCTCAAAGGAGGTGTTGATTACTTTCCGAAGATGGGGTGCGATGGCTCTGCTGGCTTTGTTGAAGATGTGGTGGGGGCATGGGTCCAGTGGTGATCCGGAGTGGATGGTGTTTATGGTCTCGCTGCTTTCCTCGTCATTGACGCTGGTCCAGGAGAGCAGGCGGTTGATGCAGGTGGTGGTCATGGGGGCAGTGGTTGTCGGGGCGATCGTGGCGTTGAAGCTGTCATGATATCAGCGATCTTGTGGTGGAAGAAGGTGGCCAGTGAATCGCACAGGTCTTGCGAAGGCGGGATATCATTGGTGTTGGAGCTTGGGTTGGACAGTTCCTTCACGATGTTGAAGAGCTCTTTGCTGTTGTATGCGTTGTTATCCAGGCGGTTTTGGAGGAGGCCCTCTTGGCGGTTCTGATGAGTTGATGGTGTCTGCGGGTGGAGTTCTTGTGGGCTGCGTAAATGTCCAGTGTTCGTTTGCGGAGTCAGTTCTTCTCCAGTTTTCGGCAGGTTCATTTGGAGGCCTGGAGTTTTTCGGTGAACTAGGTGGCTTTCTTGCTGGTGTGGTTGTTGGAGGGTGTCTTGAGGGGGACAAGGGTGTTGGCGCAGTCGTCGATCCACTGTCTAAGGTTGCGGGCGGCAGTGTTGGGTTCAGCGGGGTCTGCAGGTGGGCTCAGGGCAAGGGTGTTGGTTAGCTGGTCTTCTGTGACCTTGCTCCAGCAGCGTCAGGGCATTTGTTGGGTGCGGTGGTGTGTGGTGGGCTTCCTGAAGGTGAAGTGAATGCAGTGATGGTCAGTCCAGTGGGGTTCGGTGGTGTGGTCGAAGGAGACGTGGGGTCTTGCTGTGAAGATTGGGTCCAGCGTGTGGCCGGCGGCGTGGGTTGGTGTTGTCACGAGCTGTCCAAGTCCGAAGTTGGCGAGGTTGTCGATCAGGGTAGAGGAGTTGGTATCGTTGTTGTTCTCTAGGTGGAAGTTCAGGTCCCCGAGGAGGATGTAGTCTGTGGAGGTGAGGGCGTGTATGCTGATGAAGTCGGCGATCCGGGGGGGTTTGTAGATGAGGGTTCCTCTGAGGGTAGTGTTGGGGTCGGTGTGGATCTGGAAATGCATGTGTTCGGCGGTGCTGTGGGTGTCGTCAGTGTTGGTCGAGACTCTGAGGGTGTTTCTGTGGACTATGGCAATTCCTCCTTCAAAGCCGTTGGTATGGTCCTTGTGGGTGATCTTTTAGTTTTCCGGGATGGGTATGGCGATGTCGGGGGCTGAGCAACATAAACACATTATGTCTGCATCAACACATGGCATAAAACATATTCTGCATAAACATCATCTTCTAGATTGTACATGGTGAGGGCCGGATGCGGAACGAGGTCTCTGTCGGTGTCATTCCTGCTGCCTTTGTGTCTCAGCCGTGGGGCTTCCTCCGGCCATGGAAGTCCCGCCTTTGAACAGGCACAAGCTTGAGTGACTTCCTGCCGTCGGGCAGCTCTCTTCTCCGTCGCGATCACGGAGGTGGGGTAGGCTCCCGCCCTCCTTCAGGGAAAAGCTCTGCCCCAGACCAGACGACCTCTGCCTGACTTCTTGCCCGGGTCGCGACTGTTCTCTCTCTTCACTCAAGTGTGGGGTAGGCTCCCGCCATAAAAGATGCGTGAACGTGGGGTGGGTTCCCTCTCTTCTTCTCAGGACACCAAAGTACGGGGTGGGCTCCCGCTTCCACCGTCAGTGGCAATGCAGGGGAATCGTGAACAAAAAGGGTAGCTGAACCGTTCCTGGTAGAGAGAAAGCTGTGTATCAGGCGTGACCATGGGTGTGGATGTGGCACCCTTGGGCATCCATTATGTTGGAATTATTTGCCTCACACACCGGGATGAGTGTCATGCTTCATCATCGGCGTTGCTCCTTGTCGGGGAGGCGGTGCAATCCTCGACGGGCTCACCTCAAAGAGGGGCTCTTTGACGGAGATCTTTTCTTCCAACAGCCTTATGGTGAAGTGCGGGTATGTGGGCAATGGAGTAAGAAAACTAGAAGGTGATTAAAATGTAGTAGGGGGTACCCAAAAAGTACTACTTTATTCTGGGGGTCTCCCTCTACGGTTAAAAAACGTGAGAACAACTTCCTGAGTACCACTGAGTAAATTGTGGTGGGACTCGGTGTTGTTGGATATTTACGTGGTCAACATGTTTCTCGCACTAGAAATGTTTCCGCGATTCTTCAGGACCTATAAAAATGTATACTATGCAGTCATTCAACAACATGCAGGTGTCATGTGTGTAAATGCAAGCACTGTCAGTAAAGTAGTAGTACTTTTTGGGTACCCCCTACTACATTTTAATCACCTTCTAGTTTTCTTACTTCATTGCCCACATAAGCGGGAGCCTTGGAAATACAGGCTAGATTCTTCTTTGGTGCCTGTTTGAACAGGGAAGTCACTCCTTGACACCAAGGGAGATTCTTCTGTCTTCTAGACAATGTAGAATATTGAAGTTCCAGGATATATATATGCAGAGTTTCGTCCAGGTGTAATCTGAAGTCCTAAGGACTGAGTTCTCATACTTATACTAAGATAGGGGGTTGGACATACTCTGGGTACCCACCTATGGGAGGATCCAGGGAGGGGGTGGTTACACCCCTTTCCTTTTGTCCAGCTTCGTGCCAGAGCACGGGCTGAGTGCCCCTGAAACCGGCTTGAACTCGGATATGCACAGGGACACCAAGTGTGCCCCCAGCACTGTCTGAAAAGCCTTCTCTGAATGCACCCACCCAGCCCCAATAAACTAAAGCTAGTCTGGGAGATGGTTATACCTCCCTGTGACAGGAAACCTATTGCCCAGGCCTCCCCGTGCTGGAGTTTCATCCAGCAGCAGGAGGTCAGACTCGTGTCTGTGGCTGCAGCATCCATTTGTGATGCCGGGGCTCTTTTAAACTATTACCGGTCAGGTAATTGTGTACATGTCTTCTCTTTTTAGAAGGGTGGGATTGTACCCCCTCCGCCAGGACTGGCAGGGGTAGGATTCCAAAGTGTTTGACACCAAACACAACATGTTTCCATGCAGCCATTCCAAAGTTAGCATTTACAGTGAGGTTATAATGCAGTTAAGAGTATATGGTCTGACTGCAGCAAAGAACAGCTACAGAGAATAGATTCAGAAAGCTCCAGAGGGGTCCTGCTCATGCATGGGCACCCTCTCACACCAAACCAAGCACTCTGCCTTCACGATTGATAAGGCCTGCCATAGGAGTGACTTATAGGTTTATATGTGTCAGTGATTAAAGGTAGATATAGGTAACCCATATCTTAGTAAGGGGTGCATGCACCACCGTACACAGGCTGGAGTAGCAAACCTGTGGTCCCATTTTGGAAGGCTTCCCAGGGGTGGTATAATACATGCTTCAACCCCTGGTAGGACTCTGGGGTACCTATGCCCTTAGTACCTAAGGTACCATATACTAAGGACTCGCAAGGGTAACCCAGTAACCAATCTGGAGTGTACCTAATGTACATGCAATCAATTTAGAGAGGAAGCAGTTAGGCTGGGGTCCTGGTTAGCAGGGCCCCAGCCAGGCTAAACTCGAAAAACAGTGAAACACCAGCAAAAAGTGGGGGTAATCATAGTAAGCAGATCCTACTCTCCTACAACTTAGAGAGATGGAAAGCTAGATGGACAAGCACTCTGCCTTCAGGATTGATAAGGCCTGCCATAGGAGTGACTTACAGGTTTATATGTGTCAGTGATTAAAGGTAGATATAGGTAACATATATCTTAGTAAGGGGTGCATGCACCACCTTATCCAGGCTGCAGTAGCAACCATGTGGTGCCATTTGGAAGGCTTCCCAGGGGTGGTACAATAAATGCTTCAACCCATGGTAGGCTTCTGGGGTAGCTATGCCCTTAGTACCTAAGGTACCATATACTAGGGGCTCACAAGGGAAACCCAGTAACCAATCTGGAGTGTACCTAATGTACATGCAATCAATTTAGAGAGGAAGCAGCTAGGCTGGGGTTCTGGTTAGCAGGGCCCCAGCCAGACTAAAGTCGAAAAACAGTGAAACACCAGCCAAAAGTGGGGGTAACCATAGTAAGCAGATCCTACTCTCCTACAACTTAGACAGATGGAAAGCTAGATGGACAAAGAAAAAAGAGGAAGCAGAGGCAAATAGAACTGCATCTGAGTATCTAATGAAAGAAACTGAAAAAGTTGAAAGGTTGGGTCCAATGAGAGAAGTGCCAGGAGGAGGTTATGTACATGTCCCATGGTCCCGGCAAGACATTTTATAATTTACAAACAATTTCCCAAAACTTAGAGAAAAGTACAGGCAAGTCGAAAGGTTTGTGAAAATATCAAAGGTACTGTTAAAAGATTTAGATGGTTTATTTGACATAGTTGTTCCTGCTGACTTATGGACCGAGTGTAACATTTCAGTAGATTGGCCAAATGATGAATACCCTAGAGATCTAAAGGCAGGAGCTCCATCAGAAGATGTAATGGAAAATTATAATCAAGTAATAACCTACCGAAAGGGAAAGATGCCCCCAAAAGAAACAGATTGGACAGAAATAGACAGAACAACCCAAGACAAGGATGAATCAGTACATGCCTATAATGAGCACCTTTTACAGATGTTCAAGCAGTATAGTGGGTTGGAAAATATTGACAATAAGGACATGACACATTTTATATATCGGTTTTTGTCTGGACTAAAACCAGAAATATCACAAATGATTAAAGAGCATAAATTATGTTGGCAGGCGAAGCCTATCAATGAAATTCTCAAGTATGCAAAATACTGTGGAGATGAAATCGATAATAGGCTAAATAAATTAGAAGAAAAAGTAATGTGGGCTCAAGTAGAATTGGCAGAACAACAGGAACTCCAGTTAAGTCAGCTGACAAATATTCAAGGAAAAGGGGAAGGTCAAGGTGCAGGTAGTGGGGGCAAACCAAGAGGGAGAATGACCAAGAAAATTGGCAAAGAAAAAGTGTTCCTGTCATGGGTGCGGAAAATTGGGGCATTGGAAAAATGAGTTTAAATTAATACAGAATAATAATGTCCAAAATCACAATTTAAATCTGCAGACGCAGAATAAAGTGTCAATGAGGCAACCACAACAGGTAATACAAAATCAGTTACCACCTGCTCCTATGCTAGATTTTGTGAGTCAATACGGTAACACTACAGTTTCTTTTTCAGGACACATTCTTTGAAGAGACATACTGACGGTGCCTGAGAGGGGGGGAAGAGTAATGCATTCTTGGCGCTTCCTTACCAGTAGATCAGTCAGGTCCTTACATAGATGGCAAGTTGAGGGAAATGATATCACCTTCTTGTTGGACACTGGTGCCACCCGTTCTACTGTGAGAACAGCAGACATCCCACACCTACCCCTCTTGGGAGAAGAAATCCAAGTAGTGGGCATTTCTAATAAACAGATTAGGACACCTATTACAGGATCAATGGAGGTGTGTATTGGTAATTTTAAGGAGATGCATTTTAATAATGAAATAATTTGATTAATTTGTGAAGCATTCAAAATTGAGAGAAAGCTGTGGCGTGCATACCTCCCAGAGGCTTCTGGAGTGGTAGAACAACTAAATGGCTCCATCAAATCAAGATTGGGAAAGATGTGTGAATCTACCCGATTGTCCTGATGGGACTCAGAAGCATACCAGACAAGAAAACAGGCTTGAGTCCCCATGAGATACTCATGGGAAGGGCACTGAGGCAAGCATGTGTGCCAGGACACAAGATGTTAAATATATCTGATGATTTGGTATTGGACTACTGCAAAGAATTGGCTGACCAAGTGCGTTTTATCTCTCACCAGGTTGGGGAAGACGCTATGGCCAGACATTCGACTCCAGCACATTCTTTAAATCCAGGAGATTGGATAGTGATAAAAGATCACACTCGAGAATCTAGCCTAGCACCAAGATTGGGAAAACCACATCAAGTAATACTGGTTACCACCACAGCTGTGAAGTGCAAAGGAATTCCAAATTGGATTCATGCCAGAAATACTAAAAGAGTAACTGAACATTACGAAGTAGAGGCTGAAGGTTGTGCAGCTGAAGGGTCTCAAGTGATAGATCCTGTGGTAGCTGATGAAGAACAACCGAGCACAAGTCAGGATGAATGGATTCCAATAGTTGACATACTTAAAGTGACAATAAGAACAATAAGCCAAACATATTTAGATAGCCAGAGTGATAGTGAGGATGAGACAGGAACAGAAGAACACACTCAGATCACCGAAACAAAAGGAATTAAAAAATCTGAGGAGGACCATATAAGGAAAGAACAATGTACTCAGACAGAAGAAAACAGCAACAGCACTCCTGAGTCTGAGGATGGACAGATAGGTACCAGAGAAAACGCTCAGGCAGAAGACAATCAAGTAATTACAAGACCAGTGCAGGACCAGACAGGTATAGAAAAACGTGTTGAGGAAGAAAGAGAACAAAGCCAAAGTCAAAGTCAAATCCAACAAACTGCTGATCAGGGCCAGATTAGCAGAGAAGAACCCATCCAGGCAGAAACAGAAAAAGTCATAAGCCCTGGACAAGGTCAGATAGAGAGGAATTCTGAAGACGACAAAAATCAAATTGTGCCACAACTCAATGAAACCAAATGAACATCTGAAGAATCTGAAAGCACAGTGCCAGCTAAGAGACTCAGAAAAGGTGATGCTTGGCCTAGATTTGTCAAAAGATTGAAATATCGCCTTAAGACTATAAGTGAAGAACCAGACCAAGTGGATGAAATTGCAAATCTGTCTGGACCATCCACAGAGAAACCCAGACGGAGAAGTCAACTCTTGAAAAGACTGAATAATAAATTCAAAGGTCCTGATTGGACCTATGTCATTCTCGAGGACTTTGAGAATCTGGAAATCAGTGATGAAAGTGATGAAGAATTATTTGCTGAACAAATTGATGAAGAAGTGAAACCAACCAGGGATAAGCCTGACTACTCATGCTAAGCTACCAAGGGGGTGAGCAGGGGTCATCTTCAGTGTGTCGAGGATCAGACATGCTGACGTATTCTGGATGCATTGCAATCGCCTCAGGAGCTTGGCTGACGTTCCTGCGTAGAGGGTGTTTCCGTAGTTCAGCCTGCTGGTGACGAGGGCCTGGGTGACTGTTCTTCTTGTCTCAGTAGGGATCCACTTGAAGATCCTGCGGAGCATTCGGAGGGTGTTGAAGCAGGATGAGGAGACGTCATTGACCTGCTTGGTCATGGAGAGGGTGAAGTCGAGGATGACCCCTAGGTTGCGTGTGTGGTCGGTAGGTGTCGGGGCTGTTCCTAGGGATGAAGGCCACCAAGAGTCATCCCAGGCTGAGGGGGTGGAGCCGAGGATGAGTACCTCTGTCTTGTCCGAGTTCAGCTTCAGTCGGCTGTTCCTCCTCCATTCGGCGAAGGCCTTCATTCTCTCGTGGAGGTTGGTCTTGGCGGTGTGAGGGTCTTTGGTGAGGGATATGATCAGCGGGGTGTCGTAGGCTTAGGAGATGATGTTGAGGTTGTGATGTCGGGCGACGTGGGTGAGGGGTGCCATGTAGATGTTGAACAGCGTTGGGTTGAGGCAAGAGCCCTGGGGTACGCCGCAGATGATTTCGGTGGCTGTGGAAAGGAAGGGGGGAGGCGAATACTCTGAGTTCTGCCGGAGAGTAAGGATGTTGTCCAGTCCAGGGCCTTCACTTGGATCCCGGCGTCGTGTAGGCGTGTGCGTAGTGTGTGGTGGCAGACCATGTTGAAGGCAGCTGACAGGTCCAGGAGGATGAGGGCTGCTGTTTCTCCATTGTCAAGCAGGGTTCTGATGTCATCCGTGGCGGCGATTAGGGCAGTCTCTGTGCTGTGGTTGCTGCGGAACCCAGACTGGGATGGGTCCAGGATGTGGTTCTCCTCGAGGAAGCGTGTCAGTTGTTTGTTGACGATTTTCTCAGTGACCTTCGCCGGGAACGGGAGCAGGGAGATGGGTCGGAAGTTGTTGAGGTACTTGGGGTCCGCCTTGGGTTTCTTGAGTGAGGCGTTGATCTCGGCATGCTTCCAGCTTTCTGGGAAGGTTGCAGTCTCAAAGGAGGTGTTGATTACTTTCCGAAGATGGGGTGCGATGGCTCTGCTGGCTTTGTTGAAGATGTGGTGGGGGCATGGGTCCAGTGGTGATCCGGAGTGGATGGTGTTTATGGTCTCGCTGCTTTCCTCGTCATTGACGCTGGTCCAGGAGAGCAGGCGGTTGGTGCAGGTGGTGGTCATGGGGGCAGTGGTTGTCGGGGCGATCGTGGCGTTGAAGCTGTCATGATATCAGCGATCTTGTGGTGGAAGAAGGTGGCCAGTGAATCGCACAGGTCTTGCGAAGGCGGGATATCATTGGTGTTGGAGCTTGGGTTGGACAGTTCCTTCACGATGTTGAAGAGCTCTTTGCTGTTGTATGCGTTGTTATCCAGGCGGTTTTGGAGGAGGCCCTCTTGGCGGTTCTGATGAGTTGATGGTGTCTGCGGGTGGAGTTCTTGTGGGCTGCGTAAATGTCCAGTGTTCGTTTGCGGAGTCAGTTCTTCTCCAGTTTTCGGCAGGTTCATTTGGAGGCCTGGAGTTTTTCGGTGAACTAGGTGGCTTTCTTGCTGGTGTGGTTGTTGGAGGGTGTCTTGAGGGGGACAAGGGTGTTGGCGCAGTCGTCGATCCACTGTCTAAGGTTGCGGGCGGCAGTGTTGGGTTCAGCGGGGTCTGCAGGTGGGCTCAGGGCAAGGGTGTTGGTTAGCTGGTCTTCTGTGACCTTGCTCCAGCAGCGTCAGGGCATTTGTTGGGTGCGGTGGTGTGTGGTGGGCTTCCTGAAGGTGAAGTGAATGCAGTGATGGTCAGTCCAGTGGGGTTCGGTGGTGTGGTCGAAGGAGACGTGGGGTCTTGCTGTGAAGATTGGGTCCAGCGTGTGGCCGGCGGCGTGGGTTGGTGTTGTCACGAGCTGTCCAAGTCCGAAGTTGGCGAGGTTGTCGATCAGGGTAGAGGAGTTGGTATCGTTGTTGTTCTCTAGGTGGAAGTTCAGGTCCCCGAGGAGGATGTAGTCTGTGGAGGTGAGGGCGTGTATGCTGATGAAGTCGGCGATCCGGGGGGGTTTGTAGATGAGGGTTCCTCTGAGGGTAGTGTTGGGGTCGGTGTGGATCTGGAAATGCATGTGTTCGGCGGTGCTGTGGGTGTCGTCAGTGTTGGTTGAGACTCTGAGGGTGTTTCTGTGGACTATGGCAATTCCTCCTTCAAAGCCGTTGGTATGGTCCTTGTGGGTGATCTTTTAGTTTTCCGGGATGGGTATGGCGATGTCGGGGGCTGAGCAACATAAACACATTATGTCTGCATCAACACATGGCATAAAACATATTCTGCATAAACATCATCTTCTAGATTGTACATGGTGAGGGCCGGATGCGGAACGAGGTCTCTGTCGGTGTCATTCCTGCTGCCTTTGTGTCTCAGCCGTGGGGCTTCCTCCGGCCATGGAAGTCCCGCCTTTGAACAGGCACAAGCTTGAGTGACTTCCTGCCGTCGGGCAGCTCTCTTCTCCGTCGCGATCACGGAGGTGGGGTAGGCTCCCGCCCTCCTTCAGGGAAAAGCTCTGCCCCAGACCAGACGACCTCTGCCTGACTTCTTGCCCGGGTCGCGACTGTTCTCTCTCTTCACTCAAGTGTGGGGTAGGCTCCCGCCATAAAAGATGCGTGAACGTGGGGTGGGTTCCCTCTCTTCTTCTCAGGACACCAAAGTACGGGGTGGGCTCCCGCTTCCACCGTCAGTGGCAATGCAGGGGAATCGTGAACAAAAAGGGTAGCTGAACCGTTCCTGGTAGAGAGAAAGCTGTGTATCAGGCGTGACCATGGGTGTGGATGTGGCACCCTTGGGCATCCATTATGTTGGAATTATTTGCCTCACACACCGGGATGAGTGTCATGCTTCATCATCGGCGTTGCTCCTTGTCGGGGAGGCGGTGCAATCCTCGACGGGCTCACCTCAAAGAGGGGCTCTTTGACGGAGATCTTTTCTTCCAACAGCCTTATGGTGAAGTGCGGGTATGTGGGCAATGGAGTAAGAAAACTAGAAGGTGATTAAAATGTAGTAGGGGGTACCCAAAAAGTACTACTTTATTCTGGGGGTCTCCCTCTACGGTTAAAAAACGTGAGAACAACTTCCTGAGTACCACTGAGTAAATTGTGGTGGGACTCGGTGTTGTTGGATATTTACGTGGTCAACATGTTTCTCGCACTAGAAATGTTTCCGCGATTCTTCAGGACCTATAAAAATGTATACTATGCAGTCATTCAACAACATGCAGGTGTCATGTGTGTAAATGCAAGCACTGTCAGTAAAGTAGTAGTACTTTTTGGGTACCCCCTACTACATTTTAATCACCTTCTAGTTTTCTTACTTCATTGCCCACATAAGCGGGAGCCTTGGAAATACAGGCTAGATTCTTCTTTGGTGCCTGTTTGAACAGGGAAGTCACTCCTTGACACCAAGGGAGATTCTTCTGTCTTCTAGACAATGTAGAATATTGAAGTTCCAGGATATATATATGCAGAGTTTCGTCCAGGTGTAATCTGAAGTCCTAAGGACTGAGTTCTCATACTTATACTAAGATAGGGGGTTGGACATACTCTGGGTACCCACCTATGGGAGGATCCAGGGAGGGGGTGGTTACACCCCTTTCCTTTTGTCCAGCTTCGTGCCAGAGCACGGGCTGAGTGCCCCTGAAACCGGCTTGAACTCGGATATGCACAGGGACACCAAGTGTGCCCCCAGCACTGTCTGAAAAGCCTTCTCTGAATGCACCCACCCAGCCCCAATAAACTAAAGCTAGTCTGGGAGGTGGTTATACCTCCCTGTGACAGGAAACCTATTGTCCAGGCCTCCCCGTGCTGGAGTTTCATCCAGCAGCAGGAGGTCAGACTCGTGTCTGTGGCTGCAGCATCCATTTGTGATGCCGGGGCTCTTTTAAACTATTACCGGTCAGGTAATTGTGTACATGTCTTCTCTTTTTAGAAGGGTGGGATTGTACCCCCTCCGCCAGGACTGGCAGGGGTAGGATTCCAAAGTGTTTGACACCAAACACAACATGTTTCCATGCAGCCATTCCAAAGTTAGCATTTACAGTGAGGTTATAATGCAGTTAAGAGTATATGGTCTGACTGCAGCAAAGAACAGCTACAGAGAATAGATTCAGAAAGCTCCAGAGGGGTCCTGCTCATGCATGGGCACCCTCTCACACCAAACCAAGCACTCTGCCTTCACGATTGATAAGGCCTGCCATAGGAGTGACTTATAGGTTTATATGTGTCAGTGATTAAAGGTAGATATAGGTAACCCATATCTTAGTAAGGGGTGCATGCACCACCGTACACAGGCTGGAGTAGCAAACCTGTGGTCCCATTTTGGAAGGCTTCCCAGGGGTGGTATAATACATGCTTCAACCCCTGGTAGGACTCTGGGGTACCTATGCCCTTAGTACCTAAGGTACCATATACTAAGGACTCGCAAGGGTAACCCAGTAACCAATCTGGAGTGTACCTAATGTACATGCAATCAATTTAGAGAGGAAGCAGTTAGGCTGGGGTCCTGGTTAGCAGGGCCCCAGCCAGGCTAAACTCGAAAAACAGTGAAACACCAGCAAAAAGTGGGGGTAATCATAGTAAGCAGATCCTACTCTCCTACAACTTAGAGAGATGGAAAGCTAGATGGACAAGCACTCTGCCTTCAGGATTGATAAGGCCTGCCATAGGAGTGACTTACAGGTTTATATGTGTCAGTGATTAAAGGTAGATATAGGTAACATATATCTTAGTAAGGGGTGCATGCACCACCTTATCCAGGCTGCAGTAGCAACCATGTGGTGCCATTTGGAAGGCTTCCCAGGGGTGGTACAATACATGCTTCAACCCATGGTAGGCTTCTGGGGTAGCTATGCCCTTAGTACCTAAGGTACCATATACTAGGGGCTCACAAGGGAAACCCAGTAACCAATCTGGAGTGTACCTAATGTACATGCAATCAATTTAGAGAGGAAGCAGCTAGGCTGGGGTTCTGGTTAGCAGGGCCCCAGCCAGACTAAAGTCGAAAAACAGTGAAACACCAGCCAAAAGTGGGGGTAACCATAGTAAGCAGATCCTACTCTCCTACAACTTAGACAGATGGAAAGCTAGATGGACAAAGAAAAAAGAGGAAGCAGAGGCAAATAGAACTGCATCTGAGTATCTAATGAAAGAAACTGAAAAAGTTGAAAGGTTGGGTCCAATGAGAGAAGTGCCAGGAGGAGGTTATGTACATGTCCCATGGTCCCGGCAAGACATTTTATAATTTACAAACAATTTCCCAAAACTTAGAGAAAAGTACAGGCAAGTCGAAAGGTTTGTGAAAATATCAAAGGTACTGTTAAAAGATTTAGATGGTTTATTTGACATAGTTGTTCCTGCTGACTTATGGACCGAGTGTAACATTTCAGTAGATTGGCCAAATGATGAATACCCTAGAGATCTAAAGGCAGGAGCTCCATCAGAAGATGTAATGGAAAATTAAAATCAAGTAATAACCTACCGAAAGGGAAAGATGCCCCCAAAAGAAACAGATTGGACAGAAATAGACAGAACAACCCAAGACAAGGATGAATCAGTACATGCCTATAATGAGCACCTTTTACAGATGTTCAAGCAGTATAGTGGGTTGGAAAATATTGACAATAAGGACATGACACATTTTATATATCGGTTTTTGTCTGGACTAAAACCAGAAATATCACAAATGATTAAAGAGCATAAATTATGTTGGCAGGCGAAGCCTATCAATGAAATTCTCAAGTATGCAAAATACTGTGGAGATGAAATCGATAATAGGCTAAATAAATTAGAAGAAAAAGTAATGTGGGCTCAAGTAGAATTGGCAGAACAACAGGAACTCCAGTTAAGTCAGCTGACAAATATTCAAGGAAAAGGGGAAGGTCAAGGTGCAGGTAGTGGGGGCAAACCAAGAGGGAGAATGACCAAGAAAATTGGCAAAGAAAAAGTGTTCCTGTCATGGGTGCGGAAAATTGGGGCATTGGAAAAATGAGTTTAAATTAATACAGAATAATAATGTCCAAAATCACAATTTAAATCTGCAGACGCAGAATAAAGTGTCAATGAGGCAACCACAACAGGTAATACAAAATCAGTTACCACCTGCTCCTATGCTAGATTTTGTGAGTCAATACGGTAACACTACAGTTTCTTTTTCAGGACACATTCTTTGAAGAGACATACTGACGGTGCCTGAGAGGGGGGAAGAGTAATGCATTCTTGGCGCTTCCTTACCAGTAGATCAGTCAGGTCCTTACATAGATGGCAAGTTGAGGGAAATGATATCACCTTCTTGTTGGACACTGGTGCCACCCGTTCTACTGTGAGAACAGCAGACATCCCACACCTACCCCTCTTGGGAGAAGAAATCCAAGTAGTGGGCATTTCTAATAAACAGATTAGGACACCTATTACAGGATCAATGGAGGTGTGTATTGGTAATTTTAAGGAGATGCATTTTAATAATGAAATAATTTGATTAATTTGTGAAGCATTCAAAATTGAGAGAAAGCTGTGGCGTGCATACCTCCCAGAGGCTTCTGGAGTGGTAGAACAACTAAATGGCTCCATCAAATCAAGATTGGGAAAGATGTGTGAATCTACCCGATTGTCCTGATGGGACTCAGAAGCATACCAGACAAGAAAACAGGCTTGAGTCCCCATGAGATACTCATGGGAAGGGCACTGAGGCAAGCATGTGTGCCAGGACACAAGATGTTAAATATATCTGATGATTTGGTATTGGACTACTGCAAAGAATTGGCTGACCAAGTGCGTTTTATCTCTCACCAGGTTGGGGAAGACGCTATGGCCAGACATTCGACTCCAGCACATGCTTTAAATCCAGGAGATTGGATAGTGATAAAAGATCACACTCGAGAATCTAGCCTAGCACCAAGATTGGGAAAACCACATCAAGTAATACTGGTTACCACCACAGCTGTGAAGTGCAAAGGAATTCCAAACTGGATTCATGCCAGAAATACTAAAAGAGTAACTGAACATTACGAAGTAGAGGCTGAAGGTTGTGCAGCTGAAGGGTCTCAAGTGATAGATCCTGTGGTAGCTGATGAAGAACAACCGAGCACAAGTCAGGATGAATGGATTCCAATAGTTGACATACTTAAAGTGACAATAAGAACAATAAGCCAAACATATTTAGATAGCCAGAGTGATAGTGAGGATGAGACAGGAACAGAAGAACACACTCAGATCACCGAAACAAAAGGAATTAAAAAATCTGAGGAGGACCATATAAGGAAAGAACAATGTACTCAGACAGAAGAAAACAGCAACAGCACTCCTGAGTCTGAGGATGGACAGATAGGTACCAGAGAAAACGCTCAGGCAGAAGACAATCAAGTAATTACAAGACCAGTGCAGGACCAGACAGGTATAGAAAAACGTGTTGAGGAAGAAAGAGAACAAAGCCAAAGTCAAAGTCAAATCCAACAAACTGCTGATCAGGGCCAGATTAGCAGAGAAGAACCCATCCAGGCAGAAACAGAAAAAGTCATAAGCCCTGGACAAGGTCAGATAGAGAGGAATTCTGAAGACGACAAAAATCAAATTGTGCCACAACTCAATGAAACCAAATGAACATCTGAAGAATCTGAAAGCACAGTGCCAGCTAAGAGACTCAGAAAAGGTGATGCTTGGCCTAGATTTGTCAAAAGATTGAAATATCGCCTTAAGACTATAAGTGAAGAACCAGACCAAGTGGATGAAATTGCAAATCTGTCTGGACCATCCACAGAGAAACCCAGACGGAGAAGTCAACTCTTGAAAAGACTGAATAATAAATTCAAAGGTCCTGATTGGACCTATGTCATTCTCGAGGACTTTGAGAATCTGGAAATCAGTGATGAAAGTGATGAAGAATTATTTGCTGAACAAATTGATGAAGAAGTGAAACCAACCAGGGATAAGCCTGACTACTCATGCTAAGCTACCAAGGGGGTGAGCAGGGGTCATCTTCAGTGTGTCGAGGATCAGACATGCTGACGTATTCTGGATGCATTGCAATCGCCTCAGGAGCTTGGCTGACGTTCCTGCGTAGAGGGTGTTTCCGTAGTTCAGCCTGCTGGTGACGAGGGCCTGGGTGACTGTTCTTCTTGTCTCGGTAGGGATCCACTTGAAGATCCTGCGGAGCATTCGGAGGGTGTTGAAGCAGGATGAGGAGACGTCATTGACCTGCTTGGTCATGGAGAGGGTGAAGTCGAGGATGACCCCTAGGTTGCGTGTGTGGTCGGTAGGTGTCGGGGCTGTTCCTAGGGATGAAGGCCACCAAGAGTCATCCCAGGCTGAGGGGGTGGAGCCGAGGATGAGTACCTCCGTCTTGTCCGAGTTCAGCTTCAGTCGGCTGTTCCTCCTCCATTCGGCGAAGGCCTTCATTCTCTCGTGGAGGTTGGTCTTGGCGGTGTGAGGGTCTTTGGTGAGGGATATGATCAGCGGGGTGTCGTAGGCTTAGGAGATGATGTTGAGGTTGTGATGTCGGGCGACGTGGGTGAGGGGTGCCATGTAGATGTTGAACAGCGTTGGGTTGAGGCAAGAGCCCTGGGGTACGCCGCAGATGATTTCGGTGGCTGTGGAAAGGAAGGGGGGAGGCGAATACTCTGAGTTCTGCCGGAGAGTAAGGATGTTGTCCAGTCCAGGGCCTTCACTTGGATCCCGGCGTCGTGTAGGCGTGTGCGTAGTGTGTGGTGGCAGACCATGTTGAAGGCAGCTGACAGGTCCAGGAGGATGAGGGCTGCTGTTTCTCCATTGTCAAGCAGGGTTCTGATGTCATCCGTGGCGGCGATTAGGGCAGTCTCTGTGCTGTGGTTGCTGCGGAACCCAGACTGGGATGGGTCCAGGATGTGGTTCTCCTCGAGGAAGCGTGTCAGTTGTTTGTTGACGATTTTCTCAGTGACCTTCGCCGGGAACGGGAGCAGGGAGATGGGTCGGAAGTTGTTGAGGTACTTGGGGTCCGCCTTGGGTTTCTTGAGTGAGGCGTTGATCTCGGCATGCTTCCAGCTTTCTGGGAAGGTTGCAGTCTCAAAGGAGGTGTTGATTACTTTCCGAAGATGGGGTGCGATGGCTCTGCTGGCTTTGTTGAAGATGTGGTGGGGGCATGGGTCCAGTGGTGATCCGGAGTGGATGGTGTTCATGGTCTCGCTGCTTTCCTCGTCATTGACGCTGGTCCAGGAGAGCAGGCGGTTGGTGCAGGTGGTGGTCATGGGGGCAGTGGTTGTCGGGGCGATCGTGGCATTGAAGCTGTCATGATATCAGCGATCTTGTGGTGGAAGAAGGTGGCCAGTGAATCGCACAGGTCTTGCGAAGGCGGGATATCATTGGTGTTGGAGCTTGGGTTGGACAGTTCCTTCACGATGTTGAAGAGCTCTTTGCTGTTGTATGCGTTGTTATCCAGGCGGTTTTGGAGGAGGCCCTCTTGGCGGTTCTGATGAGTTGATGGTGTCTGCGGGTGGAGTTCTTGTGGGCTGCGTAAATGTCCAGTGTTCGTTTGCGGAGTCAGTTCTTCTCCAGTTTTCGGCAGGTTCATTTGGAGGCCTGGAGTTTTTCGGTGAACTAGGTGGCTTTCTTGCTGGTGTGGTTGTTGGAGGGTGTCTTGAGGGGGACAAGGGTGTTGGCGCAGTCGTCGATCCACTGTCTAAGGTTGCGGGCGGCAGTGTTGGGTTCAGCGGGGTCTGCAGGTGGGCTCAGGGCAAGGGTGTTGGTTAGCTGGTCTTCTGTGACCTTGCTCCAGCAGCGTCAGGGCATTTGTTGGGTGCGGTGGTGTGTGGTGGGCTTCCTGAAGGTGAAGTGAATGCAGTGATGGTCAGTCCAGTGGGGTTCGGTGGTGTGGTCGAAGGAGACGTGGGGTCTTGCTGTGAAGATTGGGTCCAGCGTGTGGCCGGCGGCGTGGGTTGGTGTTGTCACGAGCTGTCCAAGTCCGAAGTTGGCGAGGTTGTCGATCAGGGTAGAGGAGTTGGTATCGTTGTTGTTCTCTAGGTGGAAGTTCAGGTCCCCGAGGAGGATGTAGTCTGTGGAGGTGAGGGCGTGTATGCTGATGAAGTCGGCGATCCGGGGGGGTTTGTAGATGAGGGTTCCTCTGAGGGTAGTGTTGGGGTCGGTGTGGATCTGGAAATGCATGTGTTCGGCGGTGCTGTGGGTGTCGTCAGTGTTGGTCGAGACTCTGAGGGTGTTTCTGTGGACTATGGCAATTCCTCCTTCAAAGCCGTTGGTATGGTCCTTGTGGGTGATCTTTTAGTTTTCCGGGATGGGTATGGCGATGTCGGGGGCTGAGCAACATAAACACATTATGTCTGCATCAACACATGGCATAAAACATATTCTGCATAAACATCATCTTCTAGATTGTACATGGTGAGGGCCGGATGCGGAACGAGGTCTCTGTCGGTGTCATTCCTGCTGCCTTTGTGTCTCAGCCGTGGGGCTTCCTCCGGCCATGGAAGTCCCGCCTTTGAACAGGCACAAGCTTGCGTGACTTCCTGCCGTCGGGCAGCTCTCTTCTCCGTCGCGATCACGGAGGTGGGGTAGGCTCCCGCCCTCCTTCAGGGAAAAGCTCTGCCCCAGACCAGACGACCTCTGCCTGACTTCTTGCCCGGGTCGCGACTGTTCTCTCTCTTCACTCAAGTGTGGGGTAGGCTCCCGCCATAAAAGATGCGTGAACGTGGGGTGGGTTCCCTCTCTTCTTCTCAGGACACCAAAGTACGGGGTGGGCTCCCGCTTCCACCGTCAGTGGCAATGCAGGGGAATCGTGAACAAAAAGGGTAGCTGAACCGTTCCTGGTAGAGAGAAAGCTGTGTATCAGGCGTGACCATGGGTGTGGATGTGGCACCCTTGGGCATCCATTATGTTGGAATTATTTGCCTCACACACCGGGATGAGTGTCATGCTTCATCATCGGCGTTGCTCCTTGTCGGGGAGGCGGTGCAATCCTCGACGGGCTCACCTCAAAGAGGGGCTCTTTGACGGAGATCTTTTCTTCCAACAGCCTTATGGTGAAGTGCGGGTATGTGGGCAATGGAGTAAGAAAACTAGAAGTTGATTAAAATGTAGTAGGGGGTACCCAAAAAGTACTACTTTATTCTGGGGGTCTCCCTCTACGGTTAAAAAACGTGAGAACAACTTCCTGAGTACCACTGAGTAAATTGTGGTGGGACTCGGTGTTGTTGGATATTTACGTGGTCAACATGTTTCTCGCACTAGAAATTTTTCCGCGATTCTTCAGGACCTATAAAAATGTATACTATGCAGTCATTCAACAACATGCAGGTGTCATGTGTGTAAATGCAAGCACTGTCAGTAAAGTAGTAGTACTTTTTGGGTACCCCCTACTACATTTTAATCACCTTCTAGTTTTCTTACTTCATTGCCCACATACCCGCACTTCACCATAAGGCTGTTGGAAGAAAAGATCTCCGTCAAAGAGCCCCTCTTTGAGGTGAGCCCATCGGGGATTGCACCGCCTCCCCGACGAGGAGCAACGCCGATGATGAAGCATGACACTCATCCGGGTGTGTGAGGCAAATAATTCCAACATAATGGATGCCCAAGGGTGCCACATCCACACCCATGGTCACGCCTGATACACAGCTTTCTCTCTACCAGGAACGGTTCAGCTACCCTTTTTGTTCACAATGACTTGGTGGGGGCACAGGCTGATACTGGACCTTCCACTTGTTTGAGTGGTAAAGAGTGCCCTGCGGATCTATTGATCACTCTCTCCCCTTTTTTTGATAACTAATGCAGGGGAATCCCCATGTCAGGATTCCCTCTAAATTTGTCGCAGCCCAGTGCTGCAAATTAAAACAAAACGCTCCCCTCGTCCTGTCGCAGGGATTCTGCTCCTACACAGAACTGTGCAAAGAGACTTGGAACCTCAGTGAATTAGGGTGTGCCAAAACTCACCTTAGTACCCAAAATCCCCTACCAGACTAGCAATCAGTGTCTCATTGGGTCTTACAAACTCCCAATGTTTAGACAACCCAGAACATGGACTTAGAACACCTCAGGTAACGTGGAACACATGAAGACTCTTTCGTTATACAATCATATCAATCCAGAACGAGGAGTAAATGAGGACGCGTGCACATTTGAAATTTTTATTTTCTAATGCAGTGTTCTCAAGCGCAGTATCTTAGCATATTATAAGAAACAAAGTAATCAGCATAGTTACTAGTCCATAGAATACAAAGGGAGAAAGCATGTTAAAATGCTAGAGGGAAGAAGCCTAAAAGACACCTACATCTCACCCTCCCTTGATAGTATATTATATTATATCTAAGAAGGTCTCTTTGGGTCTTAGCTGGGCGGCCCCATACCTCTGATCCTAGTGGAAAGGGATCACATCATCTTCCACCAGCTCTCTGCATGCGAAGCATCATCAAGTGTGTGTTAATTCTCTGTGTAGTGCAATATTAAACGCGCCTAAAGCCAGAATTTGGCCGCAGCTTCATGTATGTTATGTCTAGAACGTGCGAAGATCAAACCTCACAACAACCACTGTGTTGAACTAACCTTGAAGGCCTCGGCACTCACTGTACAGACATAGCCTACCAAGCAAAGCTGATACTAAGAGCAAAACATATTATTCTTGTGTGAAGCAAAATATTCTACTGGGCTAAAAGCTCTAATAACAATATGTGGCATGTGCAGAAGCAGCAGAAAGGTAAAATGGCGTTTAAACTCCTAGTAAGCTCATGCTAACTTAACACAGTGCGAAGGCAAAGCATGTCAATATGACACCCTCTCTTTAATCCTAGCACGGATAACACAAAAAAATAAGATACGGGACAAACTTTTGAAAGCAGAGTTCAAGAACGACAGTCAGTTCAAATTTGCGCATGTGAAAAAAGTAAAAAAACTTTCACCCAAAAAAATCTCATAAGCAAGAAAGTTTAGTCATTGGCTTAGGCAAAGTCAATAGGCCTGAGGCAGAGAAAATTGTCATATGCCAGAAAAAATAAAATTATTAAAAAACAATGTTCAATGTCCAATTAATGGTGATGAAATACTTCATCCTAACATTGAATATGCAAAATACGCAGCAACAGCTTCCAATAGGAAGTACTGTTCTCATCCGAAAATAGTTCAGCCATCCAATTTAATAGTGGGAAATAACATACATGCTATTCAATTACCAGAGCCTCTAGCACCATGAGAGGGCAACTCGGTGGGTTCTCAATGAAGCCGTGTGCCAAGAAATCTTGCGCCGCTGCGAACACATTCCAATGACCCAGTATTCCATGCATCGCTGCACAGGCCATAATCCCTCCGTCAGAACAAAGCAATTCATGAGCAACTAAGGGGCTCATGAGCTGGTTATAATCCACATCAGGAGACACCGTATTGCTAAGACACAAATCCAGGGCCCAGTCGAAATCGCAACTCAGGCAATGAAAGACAGGCTGGACACATATAAAATAGGAACATCGAAACGATAATCCATAAGCTGCACTTAAGGTGGGGAGTGGCAGCGCTCCATAGTATTCAAGCATTCTGTTGCGAAATAGTGCCAGTCGTGACAGCTCATCTTGAAACACAGGATGTGCATCCATTTTGAATGAAACAAAACAGCAAATGAACGCCGGCAGCCAGCGCCAGTAAAATGGGAAATCCACCAAACAGGCTTGAAAAGATCGAATGAAAGACAGCAGGAAAGACCCCGAATATACTTTGTAACAAAGTCACAAAGTCGCTGCTAACCACTTAAAAAAAGTGTGCCAGCCTAGTTGTGGAGGATGCATTAAAGATTGTGTGAATTAATTCACCGAAATGTAATGGCAAGTCAGTATTTAATAAAGCATGCACCTCTGTGCTGGTGTTAGCCACGTGAAGGACAAATGTTTCAAGAGCAGATGTGAGGGCAACTTCTTTTTGGGACAATAGAGCTCTTATGCGACTCATCTTATTGAACTCTGCTTTCAAGGTCGGAATCCTCGGCCAGATGGAAACATCCAGTTTCCCATGCGTGGGTGGATACATCACATTTTTACAGCAAACCACACGCTCACTGACGGTAACGACATAAGCAATGCGTTTTATCAACCCACAGTAATCCTCATTGTTTAATAATAAATAACTCCCATTTGCCAGTAGTGTGAATGTGGGAACGATAGCGGGCACGGGGGTACCTTTCAAAACACAGGCTAAATTAGGCTCGTCTTGATTACAGGAGCCATGTAATTGGATATGTCTACACATTAATGAGTGATCCGGTGTTTCAGTGCATTCCTCATCATTCAGATAAACTTCCTTGCCTCCCTAAGGCATCTATATATAAATGGAAGCGACCAGGCTTCATGGAGATAGGAACTACCAAGAGGCTCGTATCTTCCAATGGTAAAATAATTCATACCATTTTTAAACTCGAACAGAGGAAACTGTAGAGTTATTAATCCGTGCGTAGGCGGTTGGTAAGTGTCTCACACTCTTTGAAGAAGTCTGTTCTTTTTGTACAGTTGCGTCTCATACGTAAATTGAAGTATGATTCTAACCACCCACGTAATCTACGTGACAACTTGCCCTTTGGGCAATACTTACGTATGAGACGCAACTGTACAAAAAGAACAGACTTCTTCAAAGAGTGTGAGACACTTACCAACCGCCTACGCGAAAGAGGCTACCCATTGGGATTACTCAAACGTGCCAAAAAAAGAGCCTGGTACTATCCAAGAGAAGAGTTGCTTGCCCCAAAAGAGAAGAAAGTTGTCTCCCCCAATCTGGTCTGTGTTACTACATTTCATTCCAAGAGCAACATCATGAAAAAAACAATAAAGAAATACTGGAATCTGGTTGCATCGGAGATCAATACCAATGAAGACCCGTTATTTGCCTTCAAAAGAGGCCGGAACATAAAGGACAACGTGGTAAAAGCATTTCTGGCACCCCCAAAACCGGTCACCCTGAGGGATCAACTGGGCCTGCCTGCAGTGAAAGGACACTTCAAATGCAGCACATGCAAAGCATGTCCGCTATGCATAGATGGACCATCTTTCTCACACCGCAATAAAACATACACATTGCCCTCCTTGACAAATTGCAATACCTCGAACGTCATTTACATCGTTCTGTGTCCATGTGAAAAGCCTTATGTGGGCCAAACAACACAGAAGGTTAAGACTCGCATAATGCAGCATATGAGTAGAATCCGCTGTAAAGTCCAAAGGGCCCCTATGGTCGATCACTTTGTTAGCCAGAATCATGATCCAGACAGCATACGCTGGCGTATACTTGAAAAAATCAATGTGAACCCACGTGGTGGCTCCATTACCTCTGCCCTCAACAGAAAGGAGTGTAAATGGATCCATATTCTGAACTCTGTAGGCCAGGGATTAAACGAACATGAGGAGATTTCTAAACAAATGGGACTGTTATGAGTATGAGTCTATTCATCAACCCTGAACTATTTGGTGCATTATGCTCTATCATGATATGCTTAAAAACCTGCATGAGGTTCTATATTTTGTGATTCTCCTTTCCAGCCTCAGTTTATTGCAACATTGTCCGTACTGTGTTCGCTTATAATGTGCTTATAATGTGTTTTTAATCACACACTGAAGTATTGAATTATTGCTGAATGTTTGTTTAATCACACGCTGAATTATGGAATTATTGAGATCTGTTCCCTAAACCACACGATCATTTCCTGCTCGCAAACAACCTTTTGACACAGTTCCTAACGCGACAGTCTACAGCATTCGCGTTGCCTAGTTACCCAGGGGCCTGCCATCCTCATCCAATGATGGCCTAGCACATCGCCGGCTCCATGACGCGCCACGCTGACGTCACCTGGATAAACAACAAAAATGCCAATTCCGGGAATAATTTGACAATATTTTCAAAAAACGCTGCTTTGATTAAAGCAAAAACAACCTGTTTGTACTTAACACCATCAAGGTTTATTCATAATTATGACATGGTTATTATTCATATTAGCACACTTATTTATCGTGCTTTGGAAAATATAACATACAAAATGCACAACAATTTTTATATACAATATATACAAGAAAATACAATCTCAAACATACTTATCATTCATTCATGCACACTCCTTAACAAAACAGTGGAAACAATAAAGTGAAAATAAAGAAACACAGTACGTCACAACACCGGTTAATGAATGAGTCCTAAATATTTCTTTTCATATTTTGACAATTTGTCGCAGTTTGTAATAATCACAAATACTCTCGTGAAACCAAATATGTACAAAACAAAATTAGGGGTAACCAGATGTTGGACATGTTACGACCACCTTGTCCAACATCTGGTTACCCCTAATTTTGTTTTGTACATATTTGGTTTCACGAGAGTATTTGTGATTATTACAAACTGCGACAAATTGTCAAAATATGAAAAGAAATATTTAGGACTCATTCATTAACCGGTGTTGTGACGTACTGTGTTTCTTTATTTTCACTTTATTGTTTCCACTGTTTTGTTAAGGAGTGTGCATGAATGAATGATAAGTATGTTTGAGATTGTATTTCCTTGTATATATTGTATATAAAAATTGTTGTGCATTTTGTATGTTATATTTTCCAAAGCACGATAAATAAGTGTGCTAATATGAATAATAACCATGTCATAATTATGAATAAACCTTGATGGTGTTAAGTACAAACAGGTTGTTTTTGCTTTAATCAAAGCAGCGTTTTTTGAAAATATTGTCAAATTATTCCCGGAATTGGCATTTTTGTTGTTTATCCAGTTGAGTTGGACTCAGCCTTTCTGAGTAAGGAGTCAAGGCCCTTGTTGATTCTTATACGCTGACGTCACGGCATTGCTATGCGACCGACGTGCTTAACGTCCTCGCGCCCAGTATCTCCATTGATCGAGCAACCGCGAACAATGACAGCCGGTACCCTGCTCTTATGAAAAGCGTTTCTCCACTTTGGGTAAGCCATCTGAATAGCACGAGGGTTGTTCGCAACGGAACACAAGCATGTTGTGTACCCGGTTTTGGCACTGGTCAGCTCATGTTTCCTCATGCGCGTCTGGTGTTCTCTTTTTTATAACTTGTAACCTAACCATGAGTGCTGGTAAATTAATAACCCTGCACGCTTTGTGGCTTTATAATTTGGAACCCTGAGCGTTGGTTATTATTTTTAATGTTATTTTAATGCTGTTTCTCCTGGCAAATTATTTTATTTGATATAAACAATAATTTCAGTGTCAGGACATCACTTGATTCCTGGTGTGATCACCTCCTGCATGCAAGCTTTGCATGTTCCCACACAGCACTCGTTTAAACGCTTGACTTGTCAGTTTTTGAAATTGGACTGATTTTAGTTACCTTTTTCCCAGATCGACTTATTGGCCTCCCTCACAGTGTGTGACATTTGCCTCCTGTGAATCCAGAAACCCCACCCCCTGTGAGTATAATGCACTCACCAGACTGTTTCAGTACAAATAAATGTTCCTTACCTCTCTGACACAAAACCGCCCCTTTTTAATTTCTTCCAGACCCCCCTCCCCCCTGTCTTGATAAAGATCCGCGTGACCACCAATCGGGGCACACTAGGATCGAAACGTCGACGCACAATACTGGTCAAGAAACCTCCGGGAACGGGCACAGTCACCATCTGTCTCCTTGGAGCATTAACTCAGAACTCTGACCGCCAAAAAATCTTTTCCCCCCGCCCATTCTTCCTTGTATAAACTGTGTATATAATTGTAAATAAGTGTCACTGAATTTGTTGCACTATTCACTTTGCTCACCAATAGTCACTTTTCACTTATGATTGAAACTGAAATGGAATGAAGTAATTCCGGTGTTTAAATGTGACTTTGTTTCTTATATAAAAGTTTTTGAATTATATCTGTTGTCAGAGAGGTCTTCTCATTCTTATTGGTTATATGTTGTTATGAGCTAACCTAGCCTTCACTCAAAAGCAATTTATTCCTTCACCCGACAGAACCTTTTTTGTCTTTAACCATACATACCCAGGTTCTGAGGGACACAGGGTTACCCCTTTTTTTTTTGGTAAACACATGTGCAATGTGACACACAGACATGCCCTTAGGGTATGTATGTGTACCACATGTCACAAAAGCCTGTACTTGGGGTGCTAGAGGGTGTCAAAGTGACACCCCCTGCACCCTTGCAGGATTCGGTATTTACCGATTCTGTAAATACAGAATCGGTATTTCCCATTGATTCCTATGGGCTTTAAAGCCCATAGGAATCAATGGGAAATACAGATTCTGTATTTACAGAATCGGTAAATACCGAATTTTACAGATTCAGTAATTCAGATTTAAAAATTACCTACATCTGCCCCCTTCCCATTTACAGACTCTTAAATACCGAATCGGTAAAATTCGGTATTTAAGAGTCTGTAAATGTGAATTACCTACATCTAGCCCAAAGAGTACAATAATTTAGTATCGGTTAGTCTAACTTTGGACATGGACTTTTCAGTCACTTTAAAATAAAATGCCTTGGGATTGGACTGATTAAAATCAGTAAAATAAGTGTACTTTTTCAAACAGGAAACAGAACTGCCTTGTTTAGGAGCTGGACAATGTTCCCATTGTGTATAATTGACATAGCTCCTCCTAGTATTAGTTTTATGAAGGTAGTGATTGCCAAAATGTTGGTAACAAAATAAATCACCGTAATTAGCAGATTCTAAGTACAAATCTTCAGCATAAAAGTCAGCATAATATTTCAAATCAGAAAACAATGCTTCCACGGCCTGAACATCCCAATCATCAGAACATATGTTTTGTTTAACCACATCCCCCATGTTAACTCTAAGCACATTAGGGACATTTATAACCTCAGTGGGGCCATGGATTTGAAATTTAACAGCATCCCATACAATCCCATCCAGGACAGGCCAAGCTGTGATGTTAACAAAAGCCAAGCCTATCTTCAATCCCGGAAGCTTGTCTCCTTTCTGGTGAAGAATTGGCTTGGTAGTTTGGTCTGCCCTGTTCCCATGATGCACTGGGCCAGGGGCAGACTAACTTGCATATAGCCAGGTTCTGAGCTGGGATGGGGCCGTGAGCTAAATAACGGTGATGGATCAAGCCCTGATCTTTGGACTGGGTTAGAGTGGTCTGCTTAATTCAGACACTCTGTTCATCACCACCCCCTTTTCTGAATCGTTTTTGGCCACTATAGGTGTGGCAGGGTATACTCAGACATGAGTCCCTTGCTCACTGCTCCATCAGGATTCAAGCAAGCCGGGCCGACGAGGCTGAAATGCCAGAAACTGGTCCCCGGAAGCTTGTCTCCTTTCTGGTGAAGAATTGGCTTGGTAGTTTGGTCTGTCCTGTTCCCATGATGCACTGGGCCAGGGACAGACTAATTTGCATATAGCCAGGTTCTGAGCTGGGATGGGGCAGTGAGCTAAATAACGGTGATGGATCAAGCCCTGATCTTTGGACTGGGTAAGAGTGGTCTGCTTAATTCAGACACTCTGTTCATCACCACCCCCTTTTCTGAATCGTTTTTGGCCACTATAGGTGTGGCAGGGTATACTCAGACATGAGTCCCTTGCTCACTGCTCCATCAGGATTCAAGCAAGCCGGGCCGACGAGGCTGAAATGCCAGAAACCGGTCCCCGGAAGCTTGTCTCCTTTCTGGTGAAGAATTGGCTTGGTAGTTTGGTCAGCCCTGTTCCCATGATGCACTGGGCCAGGGCAGAATAATTTGCATATAGCCAGGTTCTGAGCTGGGATGGGGCAGTGAGTTAAATAACGGTGATGGAGCAAGCCCTGATCTTTGGACTGGGTAAGAGTGGTCTGCTTAATTCAGACACTCTGTTCATCACCACCCCCTTTTCCGAATCGTTTTTGGCCACTATAGGTGTGGCAGGGTATACTCAGACATGAGTCCCTTGCTCACTGCTCCATCAGGATTCAAGCAAGCCGGGCCGACAAGGCTGAAATGGCAGAAACCGGTCCCCGGAAGCTTGTCTCCTTTCTGGTGAAGAATTGGCTTGGTAGTTTGGTCTGCCCTGTTCCCATGATGCACTGGGCCAGGGACAGACTAATTTGCATATAGCCAGGTTCTGAGCTGGGATGGGGCAGTGAGCTAAATAACGGTGATGGATCAAGCCCTGATCTTTGGACCGGGTAAGAGTGGTCTGCTTAATTCAGACACTCTGTTCATCACCACCCCCTTTTCTGAATCGTTTTTGGCCACTATAGGTGTGGCAGGGTATACTCAGACATGAGTCCCTTGCTCACTGCTCCATCAGGATTCAAGCAAGCCGGGCCGACGAGGCTGAAATGCCAGAAACCGGTCCCCGGAAGCTTGTCTCCTTTCTGGTGAAGAATTGGCTTGGTAGTTTGGTCTGCCCTGTTCCCATGATGCACTGGGCCAGGGACAGACTAATTTGCACATAGCCAGGTTCTGAGCTGGGATGGGGCAGTGAGCTAAATAACGGTGATGGATCAAGCCCTGATCTTTGGACTGGGTAAGAGTGGTCTGCTTAATTCAGACACTCTGTTCATCACAACCCCCTTTTCTGAATCGTTTTTGGCCACTATAGGTGTGGAAGGGTATACTCAGACATGAGTCCCTTGCTCACTGCTCCATCAGGATTCAAGCAAGCCGGGCCGACGAGGCTGAAATGCCAGAAACCGGTCCCCGGAAGCTTGTCTCCTTTCTGGTGAAGAATTGGCTTGGTAGTTTGGTCTGCCCTGTTCCCATGATGCACTGGGCCAGGGACAGACTAATTTGCATATAGCCAGGTTCTGAGCTGGGATGGGGCAGTGAGCTAAATAACGGTGATGGATCAAGCCCTGATCTTTGGACTGGGTAAAAGTGGTCTGCTTAATTCAGACACTCTGTTCATCACCACCCCCTTTTCTGAATCGTTTTTGGCCACTATACGTGTGGCAGGGTATACTCAGACATGAGTCCCTTGCTCACTGCTCCATCAGGATTCAAGCAAGCCGGGCCGACGAGGCTGAAATGCCAGAAACCGGTCCCCAGAAGCTTGTCTCCTTTCTGGTGAAGAATTGGCTTGGTAGTTTGGTCTGCCCTGTTCCCATGATGCACTGGGCCAGGGACAGACTAATTTGCATATAGCCAGGTTCTGAGCTGGGATGGGGCAGTGAGCTAAATAACGGTGATGGATCAAGCCCTGATATTTGGACTGGGTAAGAGTGGTCTGCTTAATTCAGACACTCTGTGCATCACCACCCCCTTTTCAGAATCGTTTTTGGCCACTATAGGTGTGGCAGGGTATACTCAGACATGAGTCCCTTGCTCACTGCTCCATCAGGATTCAAGCAAGCCGGGCCAACGAGGCTGAAATGCCAGAAACCGGTCCCCGGAAGCTTGTCTCCTTTCTGGTGAAGAATTGGCTTGGTAGTTTGGTCTGCCCTGTTCCCATGATGCACTGGGCCAGGGACAGACTAATTTGCATATAGCCAGGTTCTGAGCTGGGATGGGGCAGTGAGCTAAATAACGGTGATGGATCAAGCCCTGATCTTTGGACTGGGTAAGAGTGGTCTGCTTAATTCAGACACTCTGTTCATCACCACCCCCTTTTCTGAATCGTTTTTGGCCACTATAGGTGTGGCAGGGTATACTCAGACAGGAGTCCCTTGCTCACTGCTCCATCAGGATTCAAGCAAGCCGGGCCGACGAGGCTGAAATGCCAGAAACCGGTCCCCGGAAGCTTGTCTCCTTTCTGGTGAAGAATTGGCTTGGTAGATTGGTCTGCCCTGTTCCCATGATGCACTGGGCCAGGGACAGACTAATTTGCATATAGCCAGGTTCTGAGCTGGGATGGGGCAGTGAGCTAAATAACGGTGATGGATCAAGCCCTGATCTTTGGACGGGGTAAGAGTGGTCTGCTTAATTCAGACACTCTGTTCATCACCACCCCCTTTTCTGAATCGTTTTTGGCCACTATAGGTGTGGCAGGGTATACTCTGACATGAGTCCCTTGCTCACTGCTCCATCAGGATTCAAGCAAGCCGGGCCGACGAGGCTGAAATGCCAGAAACCGGTCCCCGGAAGCTTGTCTCCTTTCTGGTGAAGAATTGGCTTGGTAGTTTGGTCTGCCCTGTTCCCATGATGCACTGGGCCAGGGACAGACTAATTTGCATATAGCCAGGTTCTGAGCTGGGATGGGGCAGTGAGCTAAATAACGGTGATGGATCAAGCCCTGATCTTTGGACTGGGTAAGAGTGGTCTGCTTAATTCAGACACTCTGTTCATCACCACCCCCTTTTCTGAATCGTTTTTGGCCACTATAGGTGTGGAAGGGTATACTCAGACATGAGTCCCTTGCTCACTGCTCCATCAGGATTCAAGCAAGCCGGGCCGACGAGGCTGAAATGCCAGAAACCGGTCCCCGGAAGCTTGTCTCCTTTCTGGTGAAGAATTGGCTTGGTAGTTTGGTCTGCCCTGTTCCCATGATGCACTGGGCCAGGGACAGACTAATTTGCATATAGCCAGGTTCTGAGCTGGGATGGGGCAGTGAGCTAAATAACGGTGATGGATCAAGCCCTGATCTTTGGACTGGGTAAGAGTGGTCTGCTTAATTCAGACACTCTGTGCATCACCACCCCCTTTTCAGAATCGTTTTTGGCCACTATAGGTGTGGCAGGGTATACTCAGACATGAGTCCCTTGCTCACTGCTCCATCAGGATTCAAGCAAGCCGGGCCAACGAGGCTGAAATGCCAGAAACCGGTCCCCGGAAGCTTGTCTCCTTTCTGGTGAAGAATTGGCTTGGTAGTTTGGTCTGCCCTGTTCCCATGATGCACTGGGCCAGGGACAGACTAATTTGCATATAGCCAGGTTCTGAGCTGGGATGGGGCAGTGAGCTAAATAACGGTGATGGATCAAGCCCTGATCTTTGGACTGGGTAAGAGTGGTCTGCTTAATTCAGACACTCTGTTCATCACCACCCCCTTTTCTGAATCGTTTTTGGCCACTATAGGTGTGGCAGGGTATACTCAGACATGAGTCCCTTGCTCACTGCTCCATCAGGATTCAAGCAAGCCGGGCCGACGAGGCTGAAATGCCAGAAACCGGTCCCCGGAAGCTTGTCTCCTTTCTGGTGAAGAATTGGCTTGGTAGTTTGGTCTGCCCTGTTCCCATGATGCACTGGGCCAGGGACAGACTAATTTGCATATAGCCAGGTTCTGAGCTGTGATGGGGCAGTGAGCTAAATAACGGTGATGGATCAAGCCCTGATCTTTGGACTGGGTAAGAGTGGTCTGCTTAATTCAGACACTCTGTTCATCACCACCCCCTTTTCTGAATCGTTTTTGGGCACTATAGGTGTGGCAGGGTATACTCTGACATGAGTCCCTTGCTCACTGCTCCATCAGGATTCAAGCAAGCCGGGCCGACGAGGCTGAAATGCCAGAAACCGGTCCCCGGAAGCTTGTCTCCTTTCTGGTGAAGAATTGGCTTGGTAGTTTGGTCTTCCCTGTTCCCATGATGCACTGGGCCAGGGACAGACTAATTTGCATATAGCCAGGTTCTGAGCTGGGATGGGGCAGTGAGCTAAATAACAGTGATGGATCAAGCCCTGATCTTTGGACTGGGTAAGAGTGGTCTGCTTAATTCAGATACTCTGTGCATCACCACCCCCTTTTCAGAATCGTTTTTGGCCACTATAGGTGTGGCAGGGTATACTCAGACATGAGTCCCTTGCTCACTGCTCCATCAGGATTCAAGCAAGCCGGGCCGACGAGGCTGAAATGCCAGAAACCGGTCCCCGGAAGCTTGTCTCCTTTCTGGTGAAGAATTGGCTTGGTAGTTTGGTCTGCCCTGTTCCCATGATGCACTGGGCCAGGGACAGACTAATTTGCATATAGCCAGGTTCTGAGCTAGGATGGGGCAGTGAGCTAAATAACGGTGATGGATCAAGCCCTGATCTTTGGACTGGGTAAGAGTGGTCTGCTTAATTCAGACACTCTGTTCATCACAACCCCCTTTTCTGAATCGTTTTTGGCCACTATAGGTGTGGAAGGGTATACTCAGACATGAGTCCCTTGCTCACTGCTCCATCAGGATTCAAGCAAGCCGGGCCGACGAGGCTGAAATGCCAGAAACCGATCCCCGGAAGCTTGTCTCCTTTCTGGTGAAGAATTGGCTTGGTAGTTTGGTCTGCCCTGTTCCCATGATGCACTGGGCTAGGGACAGACTAATTTGCATATAGCCAGGTTCTGAGCTGGGATGGGGCAGTGAGCTAAATAACGGTGATGGATCAAGCCCTGATCTTTGGACTGGGTAAAAGTGGTCTGCTTAATTCAGACACTCTGTTCATCACCACCCCCTTTTCTGAATCGTTTTTGGCCACTATACGTGTGGCAGGGTATACTCAGACATGAGTCCCTTGCTCACTGCTCCATCAGGATTCAAGCAAGCCGGGCCGACGAGGCTGAAATGCCAGAAACCGGTCCCCGGAAGCTTGTCTCCTTTCTGGTGAAGAATTGGCTTGGTAGTTTGGTCTGCCCTGTTCCCATGATGCACTGGGCCAGGGACAGACTAATTTGCATATAGCCAGGTTCTGAGCTGGGATGGGGCAGTGAGCTAAATAACGGTGATGGATCAAGCCCTGATCTTTGGACTGGGTAAGAGTGGTCTGCTTAATTCAGACACTCTGTGCATCACCACCCCCTTTTCAGAATCGTTTTTGGCCACTATAGGTGTGGCAGGGTATACTCAGACATGAGTCCCTTGCTCACTGCTCCATCAGGATTCAAGCAAGCCGGGCCAACGAGGCTGAAATGCCAGAAACCGGTCCCCGGAAGCTTGTCTCCTTTCTGGTGAAGAATTGGCTTGGTAGTTTGGTCTGCCCTATTCCCATGATGCACTGGGCCAGGGACAGACTAATTTGCATATAGCCAGGTTCTGAGCTGGGATGGGGCAGTGAGCTAAATAACGGTGATGGATCAAGCCCTGATCTTTGGACTGGGTAAGAGTGGTCTGCTTAATTCAGACACTCTGTTCATCACCACCCCCTTTTCAGAATCGTTTTTGGCCACTATAGGTGTGGCAGGGTATACTCAGACATGAGTCCCTTGCTCACTGCTCCATCAGGATTCAAGCAAGCCGGGCCAACGAGGCTGAAATGCCAGAAACCGGTCCCCGGAAGCTTGTCTCCTTTCTGGTGAAGAATTGGCTTGGTAGTTTGGTCTGCCCTGTTCCCATGATGCACTGGGCCAGGGACAGACTAATTTGCATATAGCCAGGTTCTGAGCTGGGATGGGGCAGTGAGCTAAATAACGGTGATGGATCAAGCCCTGAACTTTGGACTGGGTAAGAGTGGTCTGCTTAATTCAGACACTCTGTTCATCACCACCCCCTTTTCTGAATCGTTTTTGGCCACTATAGGTGTGGCAGGGTATACTCTGACATGAGTCCCTTGCTCACTGCTCCATCAGGATTCAAGCAAGCCGGGCCGACGAGGCTGAAATGCCAGAAACCGGTCCCCGGAAGCTTGTCTCCTTTCTGGTGAAGAATTGGCTTGGTAGTTTGGTCTGCCCTGTTCCCATGATGCACTGGGCCAGGGACAGACTAATTTGCATATAGCCAGGTTCTGAGCTGGGATGGGGCAGTGAGCTAAATAACGGTGATGGATCAAGCCCTGATCTTTGGACTGGGTAAGAGTGGTCTGCTTAATTCAGACACTCTGTTCATCACCACCCCCTTTTCTGAATCGTTTTTGGGCACTATAGGTGTGGAAGGGTATACTCAGACATGAGTCCCTTGCTCACTGCTCCATCAGGATTCAAGCAAGCCGGGCCGACGAGGCTGAAATGCCAGAAACCGGTCCCCGGAAGCTTGTCTCCTTTCTGGTGAAGAATTGGCTTGGTAGTTTGGTCTGCCCTGTTCCCATGATGCACTGGGCCAGGGACAGACTAATTTGCATATAGCCAGGTTCTGAGCTGGGATGGGGCAGTGAGCTAAATAACGGTGATGGATCAAGCCCTGATCTTTGGACTGGGTAAAAGTGGTCTGCTTAATTCAGACACTCTGTTCATCACCACCCCCTTTTCTGAATCGTTTTTGGCCACTATACGTGTGGCAGGGTATACTCAGACATGAGTCCCTTGCTCACTGCTCCATCAGGATTCAAGCAAGCCGGGCCGACGAGGCTGAAATGCCAGAAACCGGTCCCCGGAAGCTTGTCTCCTTTCTGGTGAAGAATTGGCTTGGTAGTTTGGTCTGCCCTGTTCCCATGATGCACTGGGCCAGGGACAGACTAATTTGCATATAGCCAGGTTCTGAGCTGGGATGGGGCAGTGAGCTAAATAACGGTGATGGATCAAGCCCTGATCTTTGGACTGGGTAAGAGTGGTCTGCTTAATTCAGACACTCTGTGCATCACCACCCCCTTTTCAGAATCGTTTTTGGCCACTATAGGTGTGGCAGGGTATACTCAGACATGAGTCCCTTGCTCACTGCTCCATCAGGATTCAAGCAAGCCGGGCCGACGAGGCTGAAATGCCAGAAACCGGTCCCCGGAAGCTTGTCTCCTTTCTGGTGAAGAATTGGCTTGGTAGTTTGGTCTGCCCTGTTCCCATGATGCACTGGGCCAGGGACAGACTAATTTGCATATAGCCAGGTTCTGAGCTGGGATGGGGCAGTGAGCTAAATAACAGTGATGGATCAAGCCCTGATCTTTGGACTGGGTAAGAGTGGTCTGCTTAATTCAGACACTCTGTTCATCACCACCCCCTTTTCTGAATCGTTTTTGGCCACTATAGGTGTGGCAGGGTATACTCAGACATGAGTCCCTTGCTCACTGCTCCATCAGGATTCAAGCAAGCCGGGCCGACGAGGCTGAAATGCCAGAAACCGGTCCCCGGAAGCTTGTCTCCTTTCTGGTGAAGAATTGGCTTGGTAGTTTGGTCTGCCCTGTTCCCATGATGCACTGGGCCAGGGACAGACTAATTTGCATATAGCCAGGTTCTGAGCTGGGATGGGGCAGTGAGCTAAATAACGGTGATGGATCAAGCCCTGATCTTTGGACTGGGTAAGAGTGGTCTGCTTAATTCAGACACTCTGTGCATCACCACCCCTTTTCAGAATCGTTTTTGGCCACTATAGGAGTGGCAGGGTATACTCAGACATGAGTCCCTTGCTCACTGCTCCATCAGGATTCAAGCAAGCCGGGCCAACGAGGCTGAAATGCCAGAAACCAGTCCCCGGAAGCTTGTCTCCTTTCTGGTGAAGAATTGGCTTGGTAGTTTGGTCTGCCCTGTTCCCATGATGCACTGGGCCAGGGACAGACTAATTTGCATATAGCCAGGTTCTGAGCTGGGATGGGGCAGTGAGCTAAATAACGGTGATGGATCAAGCCCTGATCTTTGGACTGGGTAAGAGTGGTCTGCTTAATTCAGACACTCTGTTCATCACCACCCCCTTTTCTTAATCGTTTTTGGCCACTATAGGTGTGGCAGGGTATACTCAGACATGAGTCCCTTGCTCACTGCTCCATCAGGATTCAAGCAAGCCGGGCCGACGAGGCTGAAATGCCAGAAACCGGTCCCCGGAAGCTTGTCTCCTTTCTGGTGAAGAATTGGCTCGGTAGATTGGTCTGCCCTGTTCCCATGATGCACTGGGCCAGGGACAGACTAATTTGCATATAGCCAGGTTCTGAGCTGGGATGGGGCAGTGAGCTAAATAACGGTGATGGATCAAGCCCTGATCTTTGGACTGGGTAAGAGTGGTCTGCTTAATTCAGACACTCTGTTCATCACCACCCCCTTTTCTGAATCGTTTTTGGCCACTATAGGTGTGGCAGGGTATACTCTGACATGAGTCCCTTGCTCACTGCTCCATCAGGATTCAAGCAAGCCGGGCCGACGAGGCTGAAATGCCAGAAACCGGTCCCCGGAAGCTTGTCTCCTTTCTGGTGAAGAATTGGCTTGGTAGTTTGGTCTGCCCTGTTCCCATGATGCACTGGGCCAGGGACAGACTAATTTGCATATAGCCAGGTTCTGAGCTGGGATGGGGCAGTGAGCTAAATAACGGTGATGGATCAAGCCCTGATCTTTGGACTGGGTAAGAGTGGTCTGCTTAATTCAGACACTCTGTTCATCACCACCCCCTTTTCTGAATCGTTTTTGGCCACTATAGGTGTGGAAGGGTATACTCAGACATGAGTCCCTTGCTCACTGCTCCATCAGGATTCAAGCAAGCCGGGCCGACGAGGCTGAAATGCCAGAAACTGGTCCCCGGAAGCTTGTCTCCTTTCTGGTGAAGAATTGGCTTGGTAGATTGGTCTGCCCTGTTCCCATGATGCACTGGGCCAGGGACAGACTAATTTGCATATAGCCAGGTTCTGAGCTGGGATGGGGCAGTGAGCTAAATAACGGTGATGGATCAAGCCCTGATCTTTGGACTGGGTAAGAGTGGTCTGCTTAATTCAGACACTCTGTTCATCACCACCCCCTTTTCTGAATCGTTTTTGGCCACTATAGGTGTGGCAGGGTATACTCTGACATGAGTCCCTTGCTCACTGCTCCATCAGGATTCAAGCAAGCCGGGCCGACGAGGCTGAAATGCCAGAAACCGGTCCCCGGAAGCTTGTCTCCTTTCTGGTGAAGAATTGGCTTGGTAGTTTGGTCTGCCCTGTTCCCATGATGCACTGGGCCAGGGACAGACTAATTTGCATATAGCCAGGTTCTGAGCTGGGATGGGGCAGTGAGCTAAATAACGGTGATGGATCAAGCCCTGATCTTTGGACTGGGTAAGAGTGGTCTGCTTAATTCAGACACTCTGTTCATCACCACCCCCTTTTCTGAATCGTTTTTGGCCACTATAGGTGTGGAAGGGTATACTCAGACATGAGTCCCTTGCTCACTGCTCCATCAGGATTCAAGCAAGCCGGGCCGACGAGGCTGAAATGCCAGAAACCGGTCACCGGAAGCTTGTCTCCTTTCTGGCGAAGAATTGGCTTGGTAGTTTGGTCTGCCCTGTTCCCATGATGCACTGGGCCAGGGACAGACTAATTTGCATATAGCCAGGTTCTGAGCTGGGATGGGGCAGTGAGCTAAATAACGGTGATGGATCAAGCCCTGATCTTTGGACTGGGTAAAAGTGGTCTGCTTAATTCAGACACTCTGTTCATCACCACCCCCTTTTCTGAATCGTTTTTGGCCACTATACGTGTGGCAGGGTGTACTCAGACATGAGTCCCTTGCTCACTGCTCCATCAGGATTCAAGCAAGCCGGGCCGACGAGGCTGAAATGCCAGAAACCGGTCCCCGGAAGCTTGTCTCCTTTCTGGTGAAGAATTGGCTTGGTAGTTTGGTCTGCCCTGTTCCCATGATGCACTGGGCCAGGGACAGACTAATTTGCATATAGCCAGGTTCTGAGCTGGGATGGGGCAGTGAGCTAAATAACAGTGATGGATCAAGCCCTGATCTTTGGACTGGGTAAGAGTGGTCTGCTTAATTCAGACACTCTGTGCATCACCACCCCCTTTTCAGAATCGTTTTTGGCCACTATAGGTGTGGCAGGGTATACTCAGACATGAGTCCCTTGCTCACTGCTCCATCAGGATTCAAGCAAGCCGGGCCGACGAGGCTGAAATGCCAGAAACCGGTCCCCGGAAGCTTGTCTCCTTTCTGGTGAAGAATTGGCTTGGTAGTTTGGTCTGCCCTGTTCCCATGATGCACTGGGCCAGGGACAGACTAATTTGCATATAGCCAGGTTCTGAGCTGGGATGGGGCAGTGAGCTAAATAACGGTGATGGATCAAGCCCTGATCTTTGGACTGGGTAAGAGTGGTCTGCTTAATTCAGACACTCTGTTCATCACAACCCCCTTTTCTGAATCGTTTTTGGCCACTATAGGTGTGGAAGGGTATACTCAGACATGAGTCCCTTGCTCACTGCTCCATCAGGATTCAAGCAAGCCGGGCCGACGAGGCTGAAATGCCAGAAACCGGTCCCCGGAAGCTTGTCTCCTTTCTGGTGAAGAATTGGCTTGGTAGTTTGGTCTGCCCTGTTCCCATGATGCACTGGGCCAGGGACAGACTAATTTGCATATAGCCAGGTTCTGAGCTGGGATGGGGCAGTGAGCTAAATAACGGTGATGGATCAAGCCCTGATCTTTGGACTGGGTAAAAGTGGTCTGCTTAATTCAGACACTCTGTTCATCACCACCCCCTTTTCTGAATCGTTTTTGGCCACTATACGTGTGGCAGGGTATACTCAGACATGAGTCCCTTGCTCACTGCTCCATCAGGATTCAAGCAAGCCGGGCCGACGAGGCTGAAATGCCAGAAACCGGTCCCCGGAAGCTTGTCTCCTTTCTGGTGAAGAATTGGCTTGGTAGTTTGGTCTGCCCTGTTCCCATGATGCACTGGGCCAGGGACAGACTAATTTGCATATAGCCAGGTTCTGAGCTGGGATGGGGCAGTGAGCTAAATAACGGTGATGGATCAAGCCCTGATCTTTGGACTGGGTAAAAGTGGTCTGCTTAATTCAGACACTCTGTTCATCACCACCCCCTTTTCTGAATCGTTTTTGGCCACTATACGTGTGGCAGGGTATACTCAGACATGAGTCCCTTGCTCACTGCTCCATCAGGATTCAAGCAAGCCGGGCCGACGAGGCTGAAATGCCAGAAACCGGTCCCCGGAAGCTTGTCTCCTTTCTGGTGAAGAATTGGCTTGGTAGTTTGGTCTGCCCTGTTCCCATGATGCACTGGGCCAGGGACAGACTAATTTGCATATAGCCAGGTTCTGAGCTGGGATGGGGCAGTGAGCTAAATAACAGTGATGGATCAAGCCCTGATCTTTGGACTGGGTAAGAGTGGTCTGCTTAATTCAGACACTCTGTGCATCACCACCCCCTTTTCAGAATCGTTTTTGGCCACTATAGGTGTGGCAGGGTATACTCAGACATGAGTCCCTTGCTCACTGCTCCATCAGGATTCAAGCAAGCCGGGCCGACGAGGCTGAAATGCCAGAAACCGGTCCCCGGAAGCTTGTCTCCTTTCTGGTGAAGAATTGGCTTGGTAGTTTGGTCTGCCCTGTTCCCATGATGCACTGGGCCAGGGACAGACTAATTTGCATATAGCCAGGTTCTGAGCTGGGATGGGGCAGTGAGCTAAATAACGGTGATGGATCAAGCCCTGATCTTTGGACTGGGTAAGAGTGGTCTGCTTAATTCACACACTCTGTTCATCACCACCCCCTTTTCTGAATCGTTTTTGGCCACTATAGGTGTGGCAGGGTATACTCAGACATGAGTCCCTTGCTCACTGCTCCATCAGGATTCAAGCAAGCCGGGCCGACGAGGCTGAAATGCCAGAAACCGGTCCCCGGAAGCTTGTCTCCTTTCTGGTGAAGAATTGGCTTGGTAGTTTGGTCTGCCCTGTTCCCATGATGCACTGGGCCAGGGACAGACTAATTTGCATATAGCCAGGTTCTGACCTGGGATGGGGCAGTGAGCTAAATAACGGTGATGGATCAAGCCCTGATCTTTGGACTGGGTAAAAGTGGTCTGCTTAATTCAGACACTCTGTTCATCACCACCCCCTTTTCTGAATCGTTTTTGGCCACTATACGTGTGGCAGGGTATACTCAGACATGAGTCCCTTGCTCACTGCTCCATCAGGATTCAAGCAAGCCGGGCCGACGAGGCTGAAATGCCAGAAACCGGTCCCCGGAAGCTTGTCTCCTTTCTGGTGAAGAATTGGCTTGGTAGTTTGGTCTGCCCTGTTCCCATGATGCACTGGGCCAGGGACAGACTAATTTGCATATAGCCAGGTTCTGAGCTGGGATGGGGCAGTGAGCTAAATAACAGTGATGGATCAAGCCCTGATCTTTGGACTGGGTAAGAGTGGTCTGCTTAATTCAGACACTCTGTGCATCACCACCCCCTTTTCAGAATCGTTTTTGGCCACTATAGGTGTGGCAGGGTATACTCAGACATGAGTCCCTTGCTCACTGCTCCATCAGGATTCAAGCAAGCCGGGCCGACGAGGCTGAAATGCCAGAAACCGGTCCCCGGAAGCTTGTCTCCTTTCTGGTGAAGAATTGGCTTGGTAGTTTGGTCTGCCCTGTTCCCATGATGCACTGGGCCAGGGACAGACTAATTTGCATATAGCCAGGTTCTGAGCTGGGATGGGGCAGTGAGCTAAATAACGGTGATGGATCAAGCCCTGATCTTTGGACTGGGTAAGAGTGGTCTGCTTAATTCACACACTCTGTTCATCACCACCCCCTTTTCTGAATCGTTTTTGGCCACTATAGGTGTGGCAGGGTATACTCAGACATGAGTCCCTTGCTCACTGCTCCATCAGGATTCAAGCAAGCCGGGCCGACGAGGCTGAAATGCCAGAAACCGGTCCCCGGAAGCTTGTCTCCTTTCTGGTGAAGAATTGGCTTGGTAGTTTGGTCTGCCCTGTTCCCATGATGCACTGGGCCAGGGACAGACTAATTTGCATATAGCCAGGTTCTGAGCTGGGATGGGGCAGTGAGCTAAATAACGGTGATGGATCAAGCCCTGATCTTTGGACTGGGTAAGAGTGGTCTGCTTAATTCAGATACTCTGTTCATCACCACCCCCTTTTCTGAATCGTTTTTGGCCACTATAGGTGTGGCAGGGTATACTCTGACATGAGTCCCTTGCTCACTGCTCCATCAGGATTCAAGCAAGCCGGGCCGACGAGGCTGAAATGCCAGAAACCGGTCCCCGTAAGCTTGTCTCCTTTCTGGTGAAGAATTGGCTTGGTAGTTTGGTCTGCCCTGTTCCCATGATGCACTGGGCCAGGGACAGACTAATTTGCATATAGCCAGGTTCTGAGCTGGGATGGGGCAGTGAGCTAAATAACGGTGATGGATCAAGCCCTGATCTTTGGACTGGGTAAGAGTGGTCTGCTTAATTCAGACACTCTGTTCATCACCACCCCCTTTTCTGAATCGTTTTTGGCCACTATAGGTGTGGCAGGGTATACTCAGACATGAGTCCCTTGCTCACTGCTCCATCAGGATTCAAGCAAGCCGGGCGGACGGGGCTGAAATGCCAGAAACCGGTCCTCGGAAGCTTGTCTCCTTTCTGGTGAAGAATTGGCTTGGTAGTTTGTTCTGCCCTGTTCCCATGATGCACTGGGCCAGGGACAGACTAATTTGCATATAGCCAGGTTCTGAGCTGGGATGGGGCAGTGAGCTACATAACGGTGATGGATCAAGCCCTGATCTTTGGACTGGGTAAGAGTGTTCTGCTTAATTCAGACACTCTGTTCATCACCACCCCCTTTTCTGAATCGTTATCTTCAATCTGTGTGCAGTGTGCGAAGAGGAATGGGGTGCCAATGTTCCATTGAGATGTCGAATGCATGTTCTCTCTTCGACATTGTGTCAATTGAAAATACGGAAAAAATAAAAAATAAAACCAATTGACATAAAAAGGTAAATTGAAAAAAGCACCAGCCAAATGTATGTCCAAGGGGGAATCAAAAATGTTTTTTAAATAATCTTGCATAAACAGTAATCCGTGAAGGCTTTCTTGATGTGTGTGAAACAGTGTCAAATGAAAATCTGGATTCTGTGGCCAAACGAGTTTGTAAATCAGGCATTGATAAGTCAGTTGGGTAAGTGTAGTCGGTTTCATCAAGTTGAGTACCAGGCAATGTACTCAATAAAGGTCTAGAAATTGCAGGCATCTCGAGCGCAACCTCAGGTTCAGGATTCGAAGCCCTTGCCAACACAGAATTTCTCACAATCGAAGGACATGAAACCACCAGTGTCATACTAAGAAGAATCGGCCACTCTGTGTATCTTGATATTGTCAATGGAGATATACCTGTTTTCCTTACGACCTGGAAGTGGTGGTAAAATGACTGTTCTTGTACCCTTCACACCAAGCACTGGAACTGGAGCTCGATAAGAGGGACCAAATTCTTTCTTGTTTTCGATCTTCTCCCGAACCAATTCTCCAACTTGGGGTAGCCAGCCAACTACCGGGATCTGCAACGCATCATCCGAGGTGGAGGGCAAGTGTTCTTTTTGCAAGACTGTCTCTTGTCTCTTGTGGAGTCTGTAAAACATTGCAATGTTCATCTACATCAAAGGAGGCAGACACAGCCGCCGAGTCTAGACCGTCAAGGTCCAATACATACATCTTGATACCAAAGAGCATTTTGTATGGGGTCCACCAACCCAGAGGTCTTCTAGGGAGATTATTAAGTGCACGCTGCACGCCATTGAGGTGGGCCAGCCAGTTCCTGACAGTGCCTATAACTCGAGCTGTCAAAGATTGCTTTAAGTCACGGTTCATTCGTTCCACAACACTATTACCCTCAGGTCTGTATGGAGACGAAAACTTAACTTGGACCCTCAATGAAGCCATGGCATCCTTATACGCCTTAGAGGCGATAGCAGGAACCTGATCCGAATGGAAGGTACCACAGGCAAAAATCCCTACAAAGACACACAAATCTCTTATGACAGTCCGTGAATCAGCGCTGCGGTGAGGCCATACCCACACAATGCGTGTGCTTGAATAAACTGCTACTAAGATAAACTTATACGCAGTATCAGAAGAAAAAGGACCGCAGTGATCTAAATAAACACAACCAAGTGATTTATTAGAAATGAACAATTGTGTCTGGGGCGGACGCGCAGCAGTTGAAGGCTTAATCTGCTGGCAAATGTCACATTGAAGGACATAATCACGTGTCTGTTTTTACAGTCCCCGCCACCAGAAACATTGTTGTAATTGTGCCACAGTGGCTGAAACGCCCGCATGTGCAGACCAAACTCCTTCATGGGCATCCGCGTTGGGAATCAATCTCTCTCCAACGTCAGGTATTTTCACATAAGGAACCTTATCGGGACTTAAGTGGTATGAATACTTCGAAGGGAATCCCTTAGGATATTTATCTCCCCTCTCAGTCGCAGCAACAGCTGCCAAGATATCATCATCAATCTTACTTTTGGAACGTGTAACTGCTGTAACCAAATATGTCGATACTGCTGATTTTGCTGCCTCATCGGCAAGCGAATTGCAAACAGCGTGAACTCTCACGCGCTGATGACCAAGAGTATGAATTACAAAGACGAGTGGCAACTGCTCCTTAAGCTCGGCCACTCGGACCCAGATCATTTTATGTTTTATTGTGCTACCCTTGGAATCACGAAAATCATTCTGAATCCAAAAGAACAGGTTTTCATTGTAAGACTGGACACAGTAGTAAGAATCACTCACAATAAGAGTTGTCACACTAGGATCAGCGTACTCCAATGCAAGCATCAGAGCACGAAGCTCTGCCAATTGTGCGTTGCAGTCCCCTAGAGTCTGCGTATGCACAACTCTGGACTTGAACTCATCATTCACCATGGCACCTACCACAATGACGCAAGCAGAAACGTATGCGTGTTTAGACCCATGAGCAACTTGCGCCGAACCATGAGTGTATATGATGCAATGGAAATCCTCCTAAGGCCGCATAGCCAAAGGAGCAGGATGAACGAATTCATATTGCAAAAACTCCTGTGACTGTAAGGAGGCATCAAATATAAACGTGACATCCGGAGATGTCAATGATGCTGCCCATTGTATCCACCGAGGGTGCAAGGCTTTAGAATTTGGTGAACTGGCTTTCGTCACTACCTCTAATGCAGGAAACGGGGTAACAACCAACATGCCTTTTCCCTGTGACAGAGTACGTTCTTTAAGAATCGCCAATTGCACTGCTGTGAAAATCGCATTTCAGCCGACGTGTACAAGTGTGACTTGTAAGCAATAGGTACTGTGTCTCCTTCGTTAAAAGTAAGGTAAGTGAAACCCACCGCCCTAGGGATGATTCTTATCACCAGGTTGGTGTGGTTATCATGAGTCGGTAAGAATTTAGATTCTAGCAGATCAGCCTGCAAAGATTGCAGAAAACCTGAATGTTCCCGCAGCCGGCACGATTTGTTAAAAGTAGGTTGTATGAAAGCATGCAATGGCTAGATACACTGGGCATATTCAGGAATGTATGTTCGCCCAAAATTAAAAAATCCCAGCAAAGACTGTAATTTTTTCAGAGTTGTCGGAGCGCGCAGTTGTGCGCATTTCTCCAAGAAGTGAGGAGCCAATCCTCGTCCTTCATTGTTGAGCTTGTAGCCCAGGAACAACACTGTGTACTCTGCAATGTGAGACTTTGCAAACTTGTATTTGTAGCCGAAGTCTGCAAAGCTACAAATTATGCGGTCAACGCAACACAGATGCGCCCAAAGTTCGTCATCTGTGAGATAAATGTCATCCACATACGAACACGCATCTGGGTCCACTCTCTCTAAGAGAGAGACTATGCGGGCAGCAAACACTCCTGGACTATTTTTATAGCCCATTGGTCAAGGTTTGAACTGTTTTTGTTCGCCGCCGCACGTAAAACTGGTCCATTGGGAACTTAGACCATCCAAATGGTGGGCATAAAAACCGTTGGATATGTCAAGCGCGGTTGTAAACCGCTTACACACAAGACTATCCACTAAGGCAGAGCCGTGAGTATTCTTTACTGCACAGGTTCGGCAATGCGAGTTTAAATGCCGGTAATCCATTATCAAACGATATGATCCGTCAGGCTTGGTCACAGTAAAAAGAGGGATATTCATTGGTGACACACATGTTTCAATCACTCCTTGATATTCCAATTGTTCAAGGATTTCCACAACGGATGCCTTAGCTTCACGTCAAATGGGATAATAAGGTTGAGGCTGTGGCATAGACCGCAAAGGAATCTCTTGGTGCGGGGAAAATTTATCCCAACCACGATGTGTATGGTACAGAGCCGGCGCAAGGGCTTTAGCCCACTCTTCTGCAAAATTCAGCGCATGCTCCTTCGAGACAGTGTGCGCGAAACTAGGGAGGATTACCTCCTCCCCTCTCGGAGCTGCGAGCACAAAAGGTGGGGGCCAGTCAGCCTCCGCTAACAAAATGTCATAGGTAGTCGTAAGATTTCCCAAAACACCCCTTTTATTGAACATTGTATGTCACCTTCCATAAAAAGGACTATTTCATAAAGTCTATCAGGGGGAGCTACTCTAGTGTCAGCTGTCTCCACAACAACATAACGGTCAGTCGCTGTCACCTTCAGTAGAGGACGCAAGGCCTCTCGCACTATGGTAATCTCCGCCGTGCTGTCCAGCAAGGTCAGAGCCCATGTCTGATTCCGAAGCTGCGTTCTCACTATCTGTGGCATATCTCGCTGTTAAAGCGGCCACTTTCTTTTTCTGAAACTGGGGTCTTTTCGGTGTAGAATCGTCCTGCTTGCTTGTTGTTGTTTACCCTGTATTTGTATTTTTGGCTGATTTTGTTTCTTGGTCTTGAGCTGTTCGTCAGTTTCAAACTTCTGCCCTTGGGGTTGCTTTTCCTCTTTAGTGGAAAATGGCTTGACTCCCACGCTATTGCGGCCCACGGTCTTATAAGCCGCCACAATAATCCTCGGTAACTGTCGGGGTTTGTCGGCATCAGGAACCACTTGCAAAGCATTGGACACCTGAAAGTTCACCGCATCTCCCTTGACATTCATAAATATGAGATCGGAAACTACATCAAAGGAGCCGCATAGGCGCATACCCGATTCAACCGCCGCCTCAGGTCCATGCTCATCCTGAACACGTTTAATGACCGTCGGAAGGACAGTCATAGACGGAGTGCCGTAGCACCTCGCATACACTGCCGCAAAGGTTTTTCCCCACGACTCACAGTCACCAATTTCTGGGGTCAGGTCTTTTGGCATGCTAATTGTCAGAATCCTGTGTTTTTCACCAGGAGTCGTGTTAGGAAATACTGCTTCCAGCTGGTCAAACTTTTCGGCAAGCCAGAAAGGAAAATCATCCTTATCCTGGGGGTGCTTGCCCATCGCAGCGTTGACCATTACAGAACTAAGCTTCATTCTGCCTTGTCCGGCAGGAAGCGCCACACCACCTGGGGCCTCGCCCGGGAGATTATGGGTTATGTATTGCACTAACGACCTAATCACGCTAATTGCGACTACATGTAGTCGTCTTAACTCAACAACGGTACATGCCCCGTGCTAAAGATGAGGTGTAAATCCAGCCAAAACAGGCCAAGTCGACCCTGGAATGGACAAAGGACCGAACCTCAGAGCTGTCAAAGAGTGGGGTAGGGCGCCATTAAACCAAACTCGGTGCTGCCAAGCATCAATCGGAACTTCCTGTGCCCTATATGGAGCATATTCCTGCAGCACAGCAGTGGGAGTGTATGTATCGAACACAGTAGTTTTTGCGTTCACAGCCGGGAAGGTCACCCACGAGTAAAACATTTCGTACGGGTAAGCCACCTCTGCACTCACCACCATTATTACGCCCATACCATCCACGGGGACATTATAAGTCTGCAAATGATTGCGCCCTGCAATGCGACTATGTTGCGGAATGTCCCCCGCGCCCATAGTGACACAGAAAGAAAGAGGTACAAAGTAAACTTAGTAGCACAACTGGGTAGTAATTCAAGGAAACCGTTTTGAAAGAATCAAGCTTGAAAATACCTTTTTAAATATAGGTAGGTTTGTCCGACATTACCGTTAACCGGAAACAATAGTGAAAGGCTTAAGGACTGAATATTGCACTACTCAAGTGTCATGTAATAGGACCACCAACATTGGGCGCCATGTCGCAGGGATTCTGCTCCTACACAGAACTGTGCATAGAGACTTGGAACCTCAGTGAATTAGGGTGTGCCAAAACTCACCTTAGTACCCAAAATCCCCTATTAGACTAGCAATCAGTGTCTCATTGGTTCTTACAAACTCCCAATGTTTAGACAACCCAGAACATGGACTTAAAACACCTCAGGTAGCGTGGAACACATGAACACTCTTTCCTTATACAATCATATCAATCCAGAACGAGGAGTAAATGAAGACGCGTGCACATTTGAAATGTTTATTTTCTAATGCAGTGTTCTCAAGCGCAGTATCTTAGCTAATACAAGCAAACATATTATAAGAAACAAAGTAATCAGCATAATTACTAGTCCATAGAATACAAAGGGAGAAAGCATGTTAAAATGCTAGAGGGAAGAAGGCTAAAAGACACCTACATCTCACCCTCCCTTGCTAGTATATTATATTATATCTAAGAAGGTCTCTTTGGGTCTTAGCTGGGCGGCCCCATACCTCTGATCCTAGTGGAAAGGGATAACATCATCTTCCACCAGCTCTCTGCATGCAAAGCATCATCAAGTGTGTGTTAATTCTCTGTGTAGTGCAATATTAAACGCGCCTAAAGCCAGAATTTGGCCGCAGCTGCATGTATGTTATGTCTAGAACGTGCGAAGATCAAACTTCACAACAACCACTGTGTTGAACTAACCTTGAAGGCCTCGGCACTCACTGTACAGGCATAGCTTACCAAGCAAAGCTGATACTAATAGCAAAACATATTATTCTCGTGTGAAGCAAAATATTCTACTGGGCTAAAAGCTCTAATAACAATATGTGTCGTGTGCAGAAGCAGCAGAAAGGTAAAATGGCGTTTAAACTCCTAAAAAGCTCATGCTAACTTAAAACAGTGCGAAGGCAAAGCATATCAATATGACAGTCCTGGAGCATAGAAATAAAGGTGCAGAGCTCATGAGGCGCTGGGACCCCACAGGTAAAGGGGAAAAGCTTGGGCCCGGGCATGCCAGCTCACAGGGACCTCTTGAAGGGAGGCAGTCCCTCGTGGCGGATCCTCCTGGAGCCCAGCAGCAGCCAGTCCCCCCAAGTCACAAGGAGGCACACTGACATGGAGTCACAGCCCCACTATTTACAGTACATTTTCTTTGTCTGCTCTGGCACAGGGCTAGGGGGAATCCAGCCTCAACTTGTTCTGAGGGGTTTGGAGCACTTTGTTTACAGGGCTCCCACCCTCCTTTGTCAGGTTGGAGCTCTGTCATCAGACACACCACAGGGGGGCGGAGCCAACATTCACCTAGGCAGGCACAGACCTATTCAAGGTCAGAGGACTACTCCTCCCACTACTCCAAATGCAGATCCCCTTTCAGTCTAGTGCTGACTCTGCCTGCCCTTCCGGGAGCCACACACACCTCACTAGCCCCTGCATGCAATACACATCAGGCAGGCAGACACATAGCACACAGAAATGGCAACTTCTAAAAGTGGCACTTCTAAAATAGTGATAATAAATCTGTATGTATGTATTATTACTATTTCAAACATACTAAACTTGACCACGCTGCTCCTCTCACATCAGGAATTACCACTAAAACACTTATCAGGGAATCCCCAATGCATTCCTATGGGAGGGCAGCCTTACAGCAGTGAGAAACCAAGATGGCTGTATGTCACTACCAGGACATGTCACACACTTAATGTACATGTCCGAACTCTTAACTTCAATGCACCCTGCCCATAGGGCTAGCTAGGGTCTAACTCAGGGGTGACTGACATGCAGTAAAAGGGCGTCACAGATGTGGCACACACTTTAGGTGCCACGTCACAGCAGCAGTAACACTGCGCGCAGAGGCCCTGCAATGGCAGGGGCCTGAGACAGGTTTGAAAGGCTACTTTGGTGGGTGGCGCAATCAGCACTGCAAGCCCACCAGTAGCATTTAATTTACCGGCCCTAGGTATCTGAGATACCACTTTACAAGGGACTGATAGGTAAATTAAATATGCCAAACAGGTGTAGACTAATCTTACCATGATCATCACAGAGAGCACACGCACTTTACACTGGACAGCAGTGCTAAAGTGCCCAGAGTCCTCGAGTCACCAACACCATGTTAGAAAAAAGGCTAGGAGGAAGGCAAAAAGTTCAGGGATGACCCTGCAAAAAGAGCCAAGTCCAACACAATACATTACAGCATATTTTCTCAAAATATTAGGATACTAATGTCTGTGCCACACAACTGTCCCTCTCTTTCATCTTACAATCACTGTAAATACCCTCCATGCAATATAATAAGACAGACCCTTACTTGCTGATCATGTGTCCTTAGTAGTCCACTTCTTCATGAAAAACCAGGCAGTTTCCCATTTCTTTGAAAACACCTAAATCCCATATTGTAACTACAGTTTTTATTTTTTGTTCTGGTAAAGGCAAGGAGTAATCTGCAGACAAATAGTTGAGGCAGGGCTAACACAAGGGCACCTGCATCTTGGTTTAGGACACTTGGTATCTATTTATATCCCTTATAGAATAATGCTTTTATAGAATCTGAAGTGCAGTTCAAACGATGCAAAGAAGCCCACTTATCAATAAAATAATGTTAACTCGTTAATAGTAGACACAGACAACTATCTTCTAAGATTTACTCATTTAGGGATTTCAAGACAATTCACATTCTTAAACATCTATCTCTCTATCTCTCTATGTATCTATCTATATATCCATCCATCCATCTACCCACCTGTATATCTATCCCTGTGTATCTGACCATCTCCCTAACTGCCTGTCTTCCTGTCTATCTATGTGTCTAGAGCAAAACATGTAGTAAAAATGAAGTAATTGTTTACAAAGTAAACAAAATGCTAATAGATCACACAGTTTAATAGTAAAAATAATACTGGAATCCACTGAAAAGAATTGCATTACTCTTGTGGTACCTTTTCAGTCTGAATTTACAGAACTTATAAAAATATTGAACTTTTGGAGCCCTACAATTTCATCACCACCAACATCCACAGACTACAGCATATATTATAAGTTTAGTGAAATTACGAGTTAGATAGTCGAGGATAGAGTTTTACTTAATGTCTGAAAATCCTCTGAGATTTACTGCTAACTGCATGTCAGCCTACATTAACAGGGGTCTGGGGAAAAAACAGTACAGAGAACTGTGGGTTCACGTAGGTCATTTACAGGAACAGACCAAAACAAAAGTCACCTCGATAGCGTTTAAATCATCCAAAATGCAATATTACAAAACTGTGCTCTTTGGCCTCTCTCTTACAGGCGTTCAAATATCCAAAATGCAATATTACAAAACTGTGCTCTTTGGCATCTCTCTTACAAGCTGGATGTCTTGGATGGTTTAGCAGACGTTGCTGCCTCCCACAAGCATGCATTTTCAGGTAGAGGCTGCAAGTCTTCCTTGAATTCTGAATATCACTTTATATCTATTGCAATATCTAATGGTCAGGTCCTTCCAGAAAGTCTGCATAATTTATGGGAAACCGAATGACTCAATTGATTAACCAACTAAGTCACGTTTGTCATCAATTAACTATGTATGTGAATGAATAAATGTTTTTTTACCAACCCTGCTTCCTACAAAAAATTTTCAACCGCATTCTGATTTCTTTGTGTCTGTCTTTTTGTAGCGTGTGCTCTGTTTTCATTGCATAGGGCTCCATCCCTGTGATGGATCAAGGATTCGCACGAAAAGCGTCTTGCTTGTATTCAAGAACCTCGAATAACGTTAACGAATTAACCAATATGTTTGTCTTACTAATCTGCCCCTCTTTCTTCATTATTGGGTATCCGAGTGAAGCTTGCTTATGTGTTTTCTAATCCTAATACGCTTGCAAATAAAATGGCTGCTGCTATGCAGGAATTTCTACTGCGCATGCGTCTGTCATACCCACGTGACATGACGTACTCGCAGCTTTGGAGGGAATCTGTTGCTTCTGTGCATTAAGAGCTAATATGGCTGCTCTGTGTTCTCACATGCGAGAGGCTTGCACTGCTGCTTTTGCTAAGATGTTCGTTCTGCCTAATCCTAATGCTAAAGTTTATTATAAAGTAATGGGTATAGTGTAGAAATTCATGGTATACAGTGTATTCATTATTCTGTGTTCTAAAACTGTTTCTTTTCCATTTCATGCTGCACTTCGAAAATTGGCCTGTCACATAACGCTGTACTCCATATTTGTTGAAACTGCGACTGCGCGAGAATCGCAAGTCTCCAGCACAGTGACCTTTTGACTATAGCCAAGGAGCTGACTGACTGAAAAGAAGCTCCTGGGAAACTGCCCCAATGAACTCTAGAGAAATACAATGTATTCGTAAATAGAACATCCATTGTTAGGAGAAATGAAGACGTTGTGTGAACCTGAATTGGATGAGCATGAACAAAAATTTGAATAAGGTGACGGCAAAAGTCTAAACTTTAGGTGGTGTCCTCTTCCTTTGTCCAATCGAAATTGGGGATCCTTACACTTGCAACATTTGGGGGTGGTACACTGACCTGGAAAATAGTATAACTAGCCTAGGTTTAGCTAGAGAAATTGTCCGACTTGTCCGAATAGCTGACCTGTCACTGACCCAACGAACTCAATAGGTGATTTAGAGCAGAGGGCTGCAGAGCACTCTGTCAGACAGACTCGCTGACCCAATCGGGGTTCTGGGAAGGTGAAGTGCTGGCGAAGCACTTTGCTGGTACATGCTGTAACCCAGTCGGGGTTTTGGCTGATTCCTTGCAGAGAGGGAGTAGCACAGGCGTTGCAACTGAACTGCGGTTTCTGGTCTTAACCTTTGGTGGTCCTGTCCTGATCCAAATTTGGTCTACCCTGTCCTGATTTCCATACTGCACCTACTGGCCTACTGGCAACTGCATTCTTTGGGGTTCTTCTGTCCTTTTAACTGACCCGTGGCCAGGGTTGGTCTTCACACCATTCTAGGTAAATATAAATCTGTGTGGGTAATCGTCATTATAATTTGCGTCCTTTTCTTTACCCTCCCTAAGTCGGTAAAAGCTTTGATTGCATATGTTCCTTTTCTTACCCATCCTTGGTAACTGAAAATTCGTGTTTTCCTGTTTTTAGCATGTTCCATTTTTCCTTACCCTCCCTTTGGTTAAATGCTAAACGTCTAATGATTGCATAAATTGTGTCCTAATTCTCTACCCTCCCTTGAAAGTGATTAAGCTTGATTATTCGATTTACTAGTGTGTTCCTTTTTCTTACCTTCCCTATAGTCATATGCTCAAATCGTGTTCGTAATTGCTTATTATGTTCCCTTTTTTTTGTACCTACCCTTGATAATTGCTTAAACTGTGTTTTTAGTATGTTCTTTTCTTTACCCTCCTTTAGTTAAGTGGTTAAAGTTTGTTCTCAAAATAACATGTTCCTTGTTTTCCTTTCCTTTATTTCAAACTTTCTAAATAGTTGGCATAATATATCTTTTGCATAGTTATACTATGTTTCTAATATTGGTTATTGACAGTCTAATTACTTTCAATCTATGGCTTATGACTTTTGATGATAATTAGATAAAGATTTTAAACTTTACTCGAGTCTGTGGTTATTATATGAGTGCAAATGTTATTGTTATTTTGACTGCCTTCTTTACAACTAACTCCCTGATCCATAGTGGTCATAGGTACCAGTGACAAGGATTGGTAAGTCAATGGTATAGGAATTAGTGGAACAAAATAGACTGGTAGTAGAGTGTAGGTTACCCGATTGAGTAACTGTGAAAATTTAATTATGGGCCCAGGTGAGTAATGGTAAAATTGTAGTCGGGTGACCTGCGCGCTCTATCAGTATAATTTCTTTGGTAGCAGTAGTATGGTTAGTGATTAGTTAAGATAGGTAGTTAAGTTAGTTAATTATAGTTATATTTGTTGATCGATCAAATGTAATGAAATTTGAAATACTTTGAAATGTTATTGATGTGATTGCTGCTATACTTATTTTATGTATTAACCAAAATCGTTCGTACCTTTTATATGTTTGTCTGGAATCCCCGGGGGCAGAATAGCGGTGGTATATAAAAGCCACATCGCGGTGAGGTCGCTTACCCACAGGAAGTTAGTGCATGTTTGGGCAGAACCGGAAGCACTATTTAGGGTTTTCTGTATGAATGTGTGAATAAATGATAGCAAAGAGGTCGCTAGCAAAACTTTTGTTGTGATATCACCTAGTAAGGGTCACACGGAAGGAGTAGCAGGTTCGTCTGAGCTTGATTGATAGCAAAGGGGTTCGCTGGTGAAACTTTGGTCTTAGTATATATGCCGGAGTGGATAAAGTCTGAAGGAGTAGCAGGTTCTCCAATGCTTGTATGAAGGGTAGGCGGAAGGGATCTACTTGTAGTGTATGAAAAGCAAGCGGAAGGGATTTACTTGCAGTGAGATATTTCTTTCCTATCTAGTCATTCGGGTACAGTGGCGAATGTTTCAGGTTGTTAATTAAAAGAGAAACGCACTTTAAATTTAAAAGAAATTTAGTTTTTCATTACCTTGTGAAGGAGGGAGTCAGTTGCGGAGCTGCGCTGACGTCTCTCGGAGCTGAGCTGGTATTGGACGAGACAGCGGGCGTCTAGCGGAGATAGCATTGTAAAGGAGGGGTGAGAGCAGGTGCGTGGAAACTCATCTCACGGGAAAAGCCACGCAACTATTGGTTGAGGATATTTGAAACCGCATACTTGATTGGTTGAAGAAAATAATAGACGCACTAGTATTGGAAGTAATTTGTAAACAAAGTTGAGTGATGACTCAATTGATTAACCAACTAAGTCACGTTTGTCATCAATTAACTATGTATGTGAATGAAGAAATGTTTTTTTACCCACCCTGCTTCCTACAAAAATTTTTCAACCGCTGGCTTTACACAGCATTCTGATTTCTTTGTGTCTGTCTTTTTGTAGCATGTGCTCTGTTTTCAGTGCATAGGGCTCCATCCCTGTGATGGATCAAGGATTCGCACGAAAAGCGTCTTGCTTGTATTCAAGAACCTCGAATAACGTTAACGAATTAACCAATATGTTTGTCTTACTAATCTGCCCCTCTTTCTTCATTATTGGGTATCCGAGTGAAGCTTGCTTATGTGTTTTCTAATCCTAATACGCTTGCAAATAAAATGGCTGCTGCTATGCGGGAATTTCTACTGCGCATGCGTCTGTCATACCCACGTGACATGACGTACTCGCAGCTTTGGAGGGAATCTGTTGCTTCTGCACACTAAGAGCTAATATGGCTGCTCTGTGTTCTCACATGCGAGAGGCTTGCACTGCTGCTTTTGCTAAGCTGTTCGTTCTGCCTAATCCTAATGCTATAGTTTATTATAAAGTAATGGGTATAGTGTAGAAATTCATGGTATACAGTGTATTCATTTATTCTGTGTTCTAAAACTGTTTCTTTTCCATTTCATGCTGAACTTCAAAAATTGGCCTGTCACATAACGCTGTACTCCATATTTGTTGAAACTGCGACTGCGCGAGAATCGCAAGTCTCCAGAACAGTGACCTTTGGACTATAGCCAAGGAGCTGACTGACTGAGAAGATGCTCCTGGGAAACTGCCCCAATGAACTCTAGAGAAATGCAATGTATTTGTAAATAGAATATCTATTGTTAGGAGAAATGAAGACGTTGTGTGAACCTGAATTGGAAGGGCATGAACAAAAATTTGAATAAGGAGACGGCAAAAGTCTAAAATTTAGGTGGTGTGATGACCTGTCCTCTTCCTTTGTCCAATCGAAATTGGGGATCCTTACACTTGCAACATTTGGGGGTGGCACACTGACCTGGAAAATAGAATAACTAGCCTAGGTTTAGCTAGAGAAAGTGTCCGACTTGTCCGAATAGCTGACCTGTCACTGACCCAACGCACTCAATAGCTGATTTAGAGCAGAGGACTGCGGAGCACTCTGTCAGACAGACGAGCTGACCCAATCGGGGTTCGGGGAAGGTGAAGTGCTGGCGAAGCACTTTGCTGGTACATGCTGTAACCCAGTCGGGGTTTTGGCTTATTCCTTGCAGAAAGGGAGTAGCGCAGGCGTTGCAACTGAACTGCGGGTGCTGGTCTTAACCTTTGGTGGTCCTGTCCTGATCCAAATCCGGTCTACCCTGTCCTGATTTCCATACTGCACCTGCTGGCCTACTGGCAACTGCATTCTTTGGGCTTCTTCTGTCCTTTTAACTGACCCGTGGCCAGGGTTGGTCTTACCCAACTGTCTGCTTGCTCCTATGGCTAGGTTGATTCATGGAGATTCTCATTTGGGAAGAGATGCTATGATACGTGTGTTCAGACGAACATGGTTTAATGCGAAATTCAGGAACATAGCAGAGGCACTCTGCCAGAGGTGTTTAATTTGCCAACAAATGAACCCAGGGAAGAAAACAGTAGTATTACCAGGAAAGATTGGAAAGGCAGAAGGTCCTTTTATTCGATTACAGATTGACTTCATTCAGTTACCCCCTTGTCGAGGACTAAAATACGTACTTGTCATTGTCTGCCTATTTCCAAAATGGGTGGAAGCTTACCCCACACGTAGGAATAATAGCATCACTGTGGCTAAGCTTTTACTTAGAGAGCTTATCCCACGATTCAGTTTTCCAGTAACAATTGAATCAGAAAAAGGAAAACATTTTAACTAAGCATGGGCGGATTTTGCGGATCCACGATTCGCGGATTCAGCGGATTCACGGATCGTGGATCCGCAAAATCCGCGGATTCAGCGGATTTGCGGATTTGGGGGCGGGGCTTCCTCGAGCGTGTGGGCGGGGCCAAACGGACGGGGCTTCCACGCGAGCGCACATGCCTCTTGTGTGTCTAAAAGGTCAGAGACCGATCAGAGCAGCAGATTAAGAGACAGAAGCCCCTGGTCACAGGAACAGCACGGGGGTTGCGCTCGTAAAAGTCAAAGATGCCCAGCCTCCCAACGCTCACGTTTTTTTTTGGGCTGCTGAATGAGTCACTGCATTTGCGCTTCAACTAGTTCCAGCGACCAAGTGTGTGTCACTATGCAATCGCGCCGAAGTGCGCAGGGGTCCCTTGAGTGAAATGTCCATCATAGTGGGTAAATGGCGGGAAGACGGTGCACACCTTGAGTGTGTGGGCGGGGCCAAACGGACGGGGCGTCCATGCGAGCATGCCTCTTGTGTGTATAAAAGGTCAGAGACCGATCAGAGCAGCAGATTAATTATTTAATTGTGCCAGGACCGTCGTGCCCGAATGAACCCTGCCCTTCATATTTATTCAAGAAGACACCACTGTTGAAGTAATTTACGATGGCGCCGGCAAGCTGCCAGCGCCATCCTGCAAAAGTTACTTAATTAGCTTCAACAGGAAGCTCCAACTGCTAAAATAAAGCAGGCGCTCGAGCCCCTGCTGTATCTTATCTGTTAGAGCTTCCTGTTGAAGCTAATTAAGTAACTATTGCAGGATGGGCGCTGGCAGCTTGCCGGCGCCATCGTTAATTAGGCGCGCTTGAACTTTTGACCGCAAAATCCGCTCCGATCGCGGATTGCGGATTTTCGGCAAATCCGCGAGAGTTCGCGGATCGCGGATTTGCCGAAAATCCGCAAAATCCGCGATCGGAGCGGATTTTGCGCTCATGCTTAATTTTAACAGTGACATAATGGGTCTAATTTGTGAAGCATTCCAAATTAAGCAAAAACTGCACTGTGCATATCGCCCAGAGGCTTCTGGAGTGGTAGAACAATTGAATGGCACTATCAAGTCAAGACTGGGAAAGATGTATGAATCGACTCGATTGGAGTGGCCGGATGCTTTGCCACTCATCCTGATGGGACTCAGAAGTATTCCAGACCGGAACACGGACTTGAGTCCCCATGAAATACTGATGGGAAGAGCTATGCGGCAAGCATGGGTGCCAGGACACAAACTGCTAAGCATATCTGATGATTTGGTACTGGAATACTGTAAAGAACTGGCTGACCAAGTGCATTCTATCTCTCGCCAGGTTGGGGAAGACGCTGTCGCCAGACCAGCAACTCCAGCACATGACCTGAACCCAGGTGATTGGGTAGTGTTAAAGAAACACACTTGAAAATCTTGTCTTGCACCAAGGTGGGGAAAACCACGCCAAGTCAGTTTAGTCACCAACACATCTGTGAAGTGTGCTTGAGTTCCACACTGGATCCATGCCAGTCATACAAAGAAGGTGACTGAACCTGATGAAACTGAGGCCGAAGGTTGTGCAGCTGAGGGGTCTCAAGAGATCGATCCTGAAGTAGCTGAAGAGGAACAGCCGAGCACCAGTCAAGATGATTGGGTTCCAGTAATCGACATACCTGCAGAATATGTGCGGACAAGAAGTCAAACCTATCTAGATAGACTGAGTGATAGTGAGGATGAGGCAGGTGTAGAAAAAGATACTCAGATCATAGAAATCCAAGTCAAAAGTGTTTCTGAGGAGGACCAGATAGGGAAAGATCAAATAATCGACACTCCACCAAGAACTCCTGAGCCTGAAAAGGGACAGCTAGAAATTAGGGCGGAAGCTCAAGCAGAAGAAGAACAAGAGTTCGAAGAGCTTGAGCAGGACCAGGCAGGAATAGACAATTGTGTTCAGGACGAAGAAGGTGAAACAAGTAAAAGCCAAAATCAGCAAATACCTGAACAGGGCCAGATTAGTGACCAGGTAGAAGAAACAGAAAAAAGACCTGGACCTAGTCAGATAGAGAGGGAAACAGAAGACAGCATTGAAATTGGTGTGCCACAACTGAACGAAAACAAAAGAACAGTTGAAGAGGGCCAAAGCACAGTGCCAGCTAAAAGACTCAGAAAAGGAGACAAGTGGCCTAGATTTGTCAAAAGACTGAGACTGCAGTTAAAAACAATTGATGAAGAACCAGAACAAGTAAATGAAATCTCAAGTCAAGTTGATCAACCTGTGATACAACCCAGAAGGAGAAGCCCCCGACTAAAGAGACTGAATAATAAATACAAGGGCCCTGAATGGACCTACATCGTTCTGGAAGATTTTCAAAATCTAGACATAAGTGACGAAAATGATGAAGAATTGATTACTGATCACACTGACGAAGAAGTGAGACCAACCTGAAATTCGCACAGGGTAAATCTGTGTAGAAGTTACAAAGAGGGGTTAAATCTCCTTTAGACAGAAATGGCTGATCATACTGTTAATGGAAGACCGAAAAGAAATTGTTTAACAACATGTTGCAAAGTATGTTTATGTGGTGTAGCAATGGTACTTATACTTTGGATAGGACTAACAATAGCTATTCCTTACATGATGAGTAAAGACACAAACATGTACCCTACTAATCAATTGCCAGAAGACACTGAAGAGCTACAAACTAGAGATACACCACAAAGAGTAGATACACAAGAGAGAGCACTTAGCCTTAGACAAAGGTAGACTTAGAAGCACCAGATGAGGAAGGACTGCATTATAATAGAATCAAAAATAGAACTCATTTAAATGTATTTGCAAACTTGTTAGTATACTATGTGGAAGCAATGGAAATAGAAGTCTGCTACGTCTGTATGAAGCTGCCTACTTCAGTGGCTGAGGGTGTGACGTACCACCATTTGCCACTAACCTATGGAATTTCATGTAGTGCTTTAGCTAGTTTATTTTACAAAAGAGGACCTTTACAGTATTATTATTCCAACTTAGATGTGATATTTTCTGAACTTCCTGTACATAGAAACCTAAACCCTGTACATACCACTAGAGACGTGACACGTTACATGAATGAATATTTTCTAACTGTAGGTAAAATAAATATAGAAGACGCACACAAGAATAACTTAACATGCCTATTACAAGAAAAGGAGAAAATATTTTTGAATATGATAGAGAAAAGAAGAGAGTTTCCAAAAGAAAGCAAATGACAAGAATCAGAAAATTCCTAAATGGGCTGAAAGCATAGGGAGCACCTCAAATGGTGGGGCTAATGCTGCTATGTTGCTGGATTTTGAAAAGAAGGGGAAACTTTGTCTTCACAGAGAAAGAACCAGTTATTATAACAATATGTTCATTGGTTGCAGTGAATGTGAACACAATTACAAAGTAATTGGGGTTGGGGTTTTAAAGATGGGTCAGAACCTCTGTTTCCCGGAATTTATTATATATGTGGGAACAAGGCATATTTCAAACTACCAGATCACTGGTATGGGAGCTGTTATTTTGGTATTGCCTTCCCAAAGATATACCATGTGGGTAAAATCACTGGAAGCAAAGAAAGAATTAATGAATTAGTACGTAGTAAAAGAGCTAGGGCCAGATGTAGGACAGCAAATACCGGTCGGTAACGGCCGATTTCGGTCGTTACCGACCGGTATTTAGGATTTGGCATGTAGGGGCCATCATTTTACAGAATCGGTAAATTTACCGAATCGGTAAATTTACAGATTCTGTAAAATACCGAATAAGTAATTTTACCGATTCGGTCATTCCACATGTAGGTGACACTCCTGAGAGTGCCTCAGGCCCTTAAGAGTCGGTATTTTACCACCCAATCCTATTGGGTGGTAAAATACAGAATTCAGGTGTGCATGCACATCTGTGCATGCACACCTGTGCCATGTGACACACAGACATGCCCTTAGGGCATGTCTGTGTGCCACATGTCACACATACCTGTATTTGGGGTGCTAGAGGGTGTCAAAGTGACACCCTCTGCACCCTTGCAGGATTCGGTATTTACCGAATCGGTAATTACCGAATCGGTATTGCCCATTGATTTCTATGGGCTTCAAGGCCCATAGGAATCAATGGGCAATCGGTAAATACCGAATGTTACCGATTCAGTAATTCAAATTTGAGCATTACCTACATCTCCCTCCTTCATATTTACCGATTCATAAATACCGAATCGGTAAAATTCGGTATTTATGAGTCGGGAAATTGAAGTTACCTACAACTGGCCCTTAGTGTTGGTGAAATAGTAGGTGATATTTTTAGTGCATTGATACCTACAGTGGGAGTGGCTCTGAATACACACAGAATCTGCAAATTGTCAACACTAGAGGATCGGTTATCAACTGACACTGCTGGAGGGTTCTTAATGGTCAATACCGAATTGGTTGCGATCAGATCTATGGTTTTACAAAATCGACTTGCTCTTGATACATTATTGGCAAAAGAGGGCGTTGAAAGCGCAACATTGTTGCCCTTACATACCAGACAAAAGTGTTGAAATTAAGAGGTATGTGAGAAATATTACTAATTTGGAAAAGGAACTTAAACCACTGGAGGTTGATAGTGCATGGAAGAGACTTACTGATGGTCTCTCTGCAGTAGGTAGTTGGTTTTCTAATCTATTTAAAAGTCATGTGAGTAAAATACTGATGCCAATAGCGGGAATAGGTTTATTAGTATTAGGAATAATACTTTCTTGCAAGTGTCGGAAACATAAAAAGAAATATTCCATGAATAAGCGAGGAGTGAAAAGAAATATTGAAGAGCTCGAATTGGAAGAATTGAATAGCCAGATCTATAAGAAGATGAAAAATTCTCATAATAATAATGAAAATAAGCAGAATAGAAAGTTTGAAGAGATTAAAATGGGTGAAATGTGAGAAGCTGGCATCTGTTTCCATTAATTGTGATGATATAAAATATCATCAAAGAGGGGATTGATGGAGCAAGGATTCGCACGAAAAGCGTCTTGCTTGTATTCAAGAACCTCGAATACCGGTAACGAATTAATCAATATGTTTGTCTTACTAATCTTCCCCTCTTTCTTCATTATTGGGTATCCGAGTGAAGCTTGCTTATGTGTTTTCTAATCCTAATACACTTGCAAATAAAATGGCTGCTGCTACGCGGGAATTTCTACTGCGCATGCGTCTGTCATACCCACGTGACAATGACGTACTGGCAGCTTTGGAGGGAATCTGTTGCTTCTGCGCACTAAGAGCTAATATGGCTGCTCTGTGTTCTCACATGCGAGAGGCTTGCATTGCTGCTTTTGCTAAGCTGTTCGTTCTGCCTAATCCTAATGCTATAGTTTATCATAAAGTAATGGGTATAGTGTAGAAATTCATGGTATACAGTGTATTCATTTATTCTGTGTTCTAAAACTGTTTCTTTTCCATTTCATGCTGAACTTCAAAAATTGGCCTGTCACATAACGCTGTACTCCATATTTGTTGAAACTGCGACTGCGCGAGAATCGCAAGTCTCCAGAACAGTGACCTTTGGACTATAGCCAAGGAGCTGACTGACTGAGAAGATGCTCCTGGGAAACTGCCCCAATGAACTCTAGGGAAATACAATGTATTTGTAAATAGAATATCCATTGTTAGGAGAAATGAAGACGTTGTGTGAACCTGAATTGGATGGGCATGAACAAAAATTTGAATAAGGAGATGGCAAAAGGCTAACATTTAGGTGGTGTGATGATCTGTCCTCTTCCTTTGTCCAATCGAAATTGGGGATCCTTACACTGGCAACATTTGGGGAGGCACATTGACCTGGAAAATAGTATAACTAGCCTAGGTTTAGCTAGAGAAAGTGTCCGACTTGTCCGAATAGCTGACCTGTCACTGACCCAACGCACTCAATAGGTGATTTAGAGCAGAGGGCTGCGGAGCACTCTGTCAGACAGACGAGCTGACCCAATCGGGGTTCGGGGAAGGTGAAGTGCTGGCGAAGCACTTTGCTGGTACATGCTGTAACCCAGTCGGGGTTTTGGCTTATTCCTTGCAGATAGGGAGTAGCGCAGGCGTTGCAACTGAACTGCAGGTGCTGGTCTTAACCTTTGGTGGTCCTGTCCTGATCCAAATCTGGTCTACCCTGTCCTGAGTTCCATACTGCACCTGCTGGCCTACTGGCAACTGCATTCTTTGGGGTTCTTCTGTCCTTTTAACTGACCCGTGGCCACGGTTGGTCTTCACACCATTCTAGGTAAATATAAATCTGTGTGGGTAATCGTCATTATAATTTGCGTCCTTTTCTTTACCCTCCCTAAGTCGGTAAAATGTTTGATTGCATATGTTCCTTTTCTTACCCATCCTTGGTACCTGAAAATTCGTGTTTTCCTGTTTTTAGCATGTTCCATTTTTCCTTACCCTCCCTTTAGTTAAATGCTAAACGTCTAATGATTGCATAAATTGAGTCCTAATTCTCTACCCTCCCTTTAAAAGTGAATAAGCTTGATTATTCGATTTACTAGTGTGTTCCTTTTTCTTACCTTCCCTATAGTCATATGCTCAAATCGTGTTCGTAATTGCTTATTATGTTCCCTTTTTTTTTTACCTACCCTTGATAATGGCTTAAACTGTGTTTTTAGTATGTTCCTTTTCTTTACCCTCCTTTAGTTAAGTGGTTAAAGTTAGTTCTCAAAATAGCATGTTCCTTGTTTTCCTTTCCTTTATTTCGAACTTGCTAAATGGTTGGCATAATATATATTTTGCATAGTTATACTCTGTTTCTAATATTGGTTATTGACAGTCTAATTACTTTCAATCTATGGCTTATGACTTTTGATGATTAGATAAAGATTTTAAACTTTCCTCAAGTCTGTGGTTATTATATGAATGCAAATATTATTGTTATTTTGACTGCCTTCTTTACAACTAACTCCCTGATCCATTGTGGTCATAGGTACCAGTGACAAGGATTGGTAAGTCAATGGTATAGGAATTAGTGGAACAAAATTGACTGGTAGTAGAGTGTAGTTACCCGATTGAGTAACTGTGAAAATTGAATTATGGGCCCAGGTGAGTATTGGTAAAATTGTAGTCGGGTGACCGGCGCGCTCTATCAGTATAATTTCTTTGGTAGCAGTAGTATGGTTAGTGATTAGTTAAGACAGGTAGTTAAGTTAGTTAATTATAGTTATATTTGTTGATCGATCAAATGTAATGAAATTTGAAATACTTTGAAATGTTATTGATGTCATTGCTGCTATACTTATGTTATGTATTAACCAAAATCATTCGTACCTTTTATATGTTTGTCTGGAATCCCCGCCTGACCGCTGGGTGGCTTTTCAGCATCACTGTGTGTTCCATCTCAACATTCCTGCCCTGAGCAGACATCCCCTCTCCCATTGTTTGCCTGCCTGTTGTGTGGCTTTTCAGCATCACTGTGTGTTCTATCTCAACATTCCTGCCCTGAGCAGACATCCCTTTCCCATTGGCCGTCTGCCCGCTGAGTGGCTTTTCAGCATCACAGTGTGTTCCATCTCAACATTCCTGCCCGGAGCATACACTTCCTCTCCCATTCTCTTCACACAATTCTACGTTTTTCTGGCCGGCAGTACTTACTGCAGCGGCCAGCGGCACCAACATGGAAGAATTGCATTAGAAACGTGTACAACTGAATAGCTCCACTCTTGGTAACAATGATGAGAGCATGTTTAAAAACATGAGCAGCACATTTATTTATATTAAGTTAATAATGGACCTCTATTAAATATGAAATGGTATTTAATTGCATGCAGCGGCCATTTGGCAAGTGTATGTTTGACTGAGTTAGCCATGATGAAAGAGGGGACAGAGCTTTTATTCATGACAGTCAGTATGTAAGCAATATACATATACACATGGGTTGAGGCAAAAAGACCCGCACCTGTAACAGTCCGTGACTTTGTAATGTGACGATGGTGCCCAAGAAACCAAGGAATACAACCCTGTCTATTCCTTTAATGGAAAACCCTAAAAGGCAAAACATGAAATGTGGAATCAGCACCCATCAAAAAGTCTCTTCCATAGTCTTTTGGTATCCTTTAGTAAATTTGACAAAAGTCACTCCAAATGAACAGGTCCGGACTTGCGAGTAGTTACTTGACAATTCTTTATTGTGATATTCAAACAGTAGAAAAATGATCCAGTATCATAGCAGTTTTTTCTTTTTTTAGCCAACGCGTTTCGTCTCAAGAATGAGACTTCTTCAGGGCTTTAGAAAACTGTCTTTTATGGACCTAATACAGACAGGAAATTTCCATAATTCGAACACAATTTAGAAGATCTGTCAATTCAGATATGTATCCTGAAGAGAGAGAGAGACGGCATGGTAGCCCGAGATCCTCGATCAACAAGCGCGGTGCAGCAGCCAGTTGTTGTTGTTGATCGAGGATCTCTGGCTACCATGCCATCTCTCTGTCTCTTCAGGATACATATCTGAATTGACAGATCTTCTAAATTGTGTTCGAATTATGGAAATTTCCTGTCTGTATTAGGTCCATAAAAGACAGTTTTCTAAAGCCCTGAAGAAGTCTCATTCTTGAGACGAAACGCGTTGGCTAAAAAAAGAAAAAACTGCTATGATACTGGATAATTTTTCTACTGTTTGAATATCACAATAAAGAATTGTCAAGTAACTACTCGCAAGTCCGGACCTGTTCATTTGGAGTGAATTTTGTCAAATTTACTAAAGGATACCAAAAGACTATGGAAGAGACTTTTTGATGGGTGCTGATTCCACATTTCATGTTCAGTATGTAAGCAAGCTTAAAGAGAGATGCAGGGGCAGATTTACAAGCCCCATGTGCCACATTTATGCCACTGTTGCGCTACTTCTCGGACATAGCGGCGGCATAAACCATGCGCCATGTTGCACCTTATTTACAACGTGACGCATGTAGGGAAATGCATCGCGTTGTAAAGCCCTGCGCCACATGAAACCTGCATTAGCTTTCATGTGGGCGTTCCAGCGCAGGGTGGGCGTTCCGTCGCAGGAAAGCCTGGTAAAAGTGACGCAGTGAAATCTACAAGATTTCACTGAGTCACTTTTACATCCCTGCTACGTCAAAACCCTGCACCTGCTTGAAGCAGGCGTAAGAAGTGACTCAGCATGTAAAGCATAGGGCGCCCCTGAGCATTGCTGGAGCCGCGTCGCGATTGTGACATGACTCCAGCAATGCGTCGCCCTGACGCCACAGGATGCAACAACACGCATCGTCCTATCCTTGCGCTACGGTGCGCCGCATTGTAAATGTGATGCATTTATGGTGGCACAGGGAGGGAATTGTGTGTTGCATCTTTTCTGGCGCATACCTGCTGATTTGCAGAGATGCGCCTGAACTCATAAATCTTCCCCGTGGAGTTTCTGAAAAAAGCTGCAGATGAAAGGCAGTTAATAACAAAGTCTATTTGATAGACTGATTCAAAGGGAGAAAGGCATTTTTAAACTTCTTTAACCAAGGGCTAGACATTGAAATACAACATATTTGAAGCTCTTTCATTTAATGGCCTGTCCTGTCAACTCAAATGAGATAAACAATGCATCAAAAAGAGATATATAATACAAATGATTAATTTCAGAATAAAACAAACAATTGGGGAGGAAACATTGCAAGTCATGCACAGTTTCAAGGTTTAGATACCATTGTTTGGTCTTGCTCCAAGTGTCTAAAATGTACTTTTCCTGGAGAGTATGTATGGGAAATGGTTGTCCTGTGTATTCAATGAGGCCCTAAACTTTTTTCTTGGTGACTCAGTTGCACACTGGATGTCTGTAGGAAATTGTTTTATGATTGAGTGGGGTAAAAACCCTACCCAAGCAACAACCAGAATCCTTGTCAAGGTGAAGCAAAAAAGTTCTAAAAGACCCTGTGCTTAACCCTCTGGTAGCTTGGCACAAAAGCAGTCAGGCTTAACTTAGAGGCAATGTGTTAGGTGTTAATGCAGTGAAAACACAGCATAAGAAAACCCCACACCAATTTATACAAATCAATAAAGTTTCAATAAATGAAATGAGACTGAGATGACAAAAAAATCCAATCAGTAGAACCGTAGATGTGCAATTTCTAAACTTTAGGTAGATCCAGCGCCTAAAAGCACAAAGCACCCCTCGTTGTCATCTGGTCATGCTAGACAGGGGGAAAGTTACAAGTTCAGGCCGATCGCAATTTGGCATGGGCCAGATGCACAGACCTGGCTAGGCAGCTGAAAAAGTTACCTTCTCTGAGTCTCACATAAAGAGTTCAGTTTGCGGTGGAGAAGGCTGTGAGGGGCAAGTAGAGCTACGCAAAGCGTTGTCACTGTAGTGCAAAAAGCAGACCTGGTGTTGCAGACTGTCTTCACTGTAGAGTGAAGGTTGGTTGAAGTATCGCAGACGGTCACTGCTGGGCCTTTGAGTTAGCGGTCACCAAAACCTGTCATTGCTATAGCGTGAAGTGCAGATCTTGCGTACAAGTCAGTTTGACTGGCGCTTCGCGTTGGCAATCGTTGCAGGTGGCAGAGTTTTGGCGCAAGCGTGCCCGTTCACCATCGTGAAGAGCCCAAAACTTCAGAATTTCACATTTCTTCACCGAGGAGTAGACTCTGATGTCAACCAAGTGTTTAGGACCTAGTGAGTCACTTCATGGGGATCAGAGACTCACTCTAGCTGAGGCCAGGTCCAGGGTTCAAAGTATCTGGTGCTTGTTATGTCCCTGTAGCTCACACAGGAGGCCAGCCAACTAGCCTTGGAGTCACTCTGGTAGTCACTCTGGTAGTTCTGGATTAAAGAAGATGATCCTCCCTCCTTCGAGCAGTGAGGAAGGCCACAGGCAGCAGTGTAGTCCTCTGAAGTACAAGGCAGTCTTTCTGAAGTCTTCCACAGAAATGTACTGAATATGTGTTTTAGGGGATCTAATATTTATACCTAGTGACAGTCTTTGAAGTGGGGGTGACATTCTGGCTAGCTCCATATATGGCTCTGGTTCTTCTCTTCCCTGCCAAGACTTCAAGAAGTCTGGGGTGGCAAAAAACTGGTACTAGGTTTATTTGTGTGTGCTGGAGACAGCACTTTAACATGTAAATGGGGCTGGAAACAGCTCTGTCCCATCATCCTGGCAGGATGGCCTATTCCGACCAACATCTAGCAATACTGATAATAATAAAGTATCTTGTAAAGCGCGCGGCTACCCCCAACGGGAGTGTCCCGGCGCTGCGCGGAGAGGAGGAATGGGAGAGTCAGCATATTGGGGACCGTCCGAGGCTAGGGTACACTGAATAACCACGTTTTCAGCAGCTTACGGAAGCTAAGCTCCGAAGGGGCCTTTCTGATTTGTAGGGTTAGGGAATTCCAGAGGATGGCTGCTTTGACAGAGAAAGAGCGTCCACCTATTCTGGCTTTGGCAAAACAAGGTGTAACAAGAAGTTCTTGGTGGTTTGATCTGAGATTTCTTGATGGGATTTTTTTTATTTGTTTCCTTAGGTAATGGGGGCCGTTGCCATTAATTGCTCTGTAGGTGATGGTGAGTGCCTTGAATTCTGTTCGCTTCCTTACTGGCAGCCAATGAAGGGTGAGGTGAGATATGATGCCCGAGGGGGATGTTTCTTATAAGCCTCGCAGCTGCGTTCTGTATTGTTTGCAGCTTTCTGTACAGATAGTCTGGATGGCCCAAGTATAGACTATTAGCGTAGTCTAGTTGGGATGTCACTAACGTGTGAATAATAGTTTGTCTGCACTCTGCAGGTTGTAGGTGAAGGAATTTACGCAGAGCCTTTAGTTTCCAGAAACAAGTGGAGGAAACATGTCCTATTTGGGTTTTGCACGACAAAGTATTGTCGATTTTGAAACCCAAAAGGCTGGCCGAGGTTACAGGGCAAGGGGGTGGATTAAGCACTGAAGGCCACCAAAGGTCAAATCTGGGGGGTGAAGGTTGGTTAAAGAAAAGAACTTCGGTTTTATCGTCAATCAGCCGTAGGCAGTTGGTAGTCATTAAGGTAGATATGTCTGTCAGACAATGCTTAAATTTGATGACCACTTCCTCTGAGTGGTCTTTAAAAGCAAATATCAGCTGAGTGCCGTCAGCATATGAAATGACACTAACATTATGTTGTTCGATAAGAGGGGCTAGCGGAGCAAGATAAATTTAAAAAAGGGTGGGGCTGAGGGCCGACCCCTGGGGGACTCCGCAGATCAGAGGGCGGGGTGATGAGACAACGGTTGTAGCCTGATTCTTTGGACTCGTCCTTTAAGGAAGGACTGAAACCATGCTAAAACTGTCCATGAAATCCCTAGTTGTCTGAGTCTGTTAAGGAGAATCTTGTGAGCCACCGTGTCAAATGCTGCTGACAGGTCAAGCAGCACCAGCATTGCACAGCAGCCCTTGTCCAAGGTTTCACAAATAGTTTCCATAACTTCCAGGAGTGCAGTCTCGGTGCTGTAACCAGCTCTAAATCTGGACTGCGTATCATGCAGAAGCTTGTTGGTTTCCATGAAATTGGTTTCCATGAAATTGGATAGCTGTTTTTGTACCTTCTTTTCAAGAACCTTGGCCGTGGCAGGCAAGAGGGAGATAGGTCTAAAGTTTTTTAAAGCTGGATCTGCATTTTCTTTTTTAAGAATGGGTTGGATAAGGGCTGTTTTCCACACAGTCGGGTAAATGCCTGTTTTAAATTAAGCATTCAAGAGCACGTTTAATGAGGGGTTGATCAGGTGGGCCAGTGTTTTAAAAAATTTAGCCGGGAGAGGATCCATGGGAGAACTGGATTTAATTGGTTGGAGTAAGTTAAGCAAGGTTTCAGGGCTGAGTGGGCCGAAATCTGACCAAGTTTCTAAATGTGAGGATTGAGGGGATGTCGGGATCTCATTCAAAGTAAATGAGGTATAGATATCCTCGATTTTTTCTTGGAAAAAGCTTCATAGGTTTTCGCAGAGGGTCTCTGATGGAGTGATTTTACTCTTCATAGTCTCCAGTTTCATGAAGCTTTGGACAATTTTAAACAATTTTAAACAATTTTAAACAATTTAAAAACTTCTAACTTCTTGTTATTAGATGCTTTGATTTGAGTAGGTATATATTCCTTGATGGCGATATGCTTTGATTTGTGGAATTGGTTGACAGCTTTCCTGGAAATATTTTTGGTTTCAGCACAGTAGGTTTTTCGCCAGATTCGTTCGAGTCGTTTACATTTGCTTTTTTCGGTTTGAAGATTCTGTGAGAACCATGGTGCAGAGGGTTTTTGCTTGGCTGATTTGGTAGTTTTCATAGGGGCAACAGTGTCCAGAGTCATGGTGACCCAATGATTAAAGGTTGCAGCATCGTTGTTTGGTTCACCCGTGAATAACAGTGGCGTTTTAAGAAGTACTGGGCCCATAGATTCAGGAGTGACATTCCGCCAGTTTTGTCGGACTTCGTGCTTGTTATCCCTATTGTCCAGTCTTGTGGTAAACGTGAGATTGAATGGAACCAGATGATGATCGGACTATACCAGGGGGATGCGTTTTTCTACTGAGTGGGTGGAGATGTTTTTGAAGACAAGATCAAGTATATGACCGGCTATATGTGTAGGGGCCGTGACTAGTTGGTTAAGATTAAGACCTTTGAGGTAGTCGATTAGTTGGGAGGCTAGGGGGCATTGACCTTTGTCTATATGGATGTTAATATCCCCTAGGACCAGATAGTTTGTATATTTCAAGGAGTGGTCAGCAATCAATTCGCATATATTCCATAACTCAGTTGGTTTGGAATCAGGTGGTCTATAGATCAGAGTTCCTGAAATGCTTAATGTGAGTGAAATGGTAACCTTAAAAGACATAGCTTCCAGTGACTCTTTGGTCTCTATCCTTTTGTGTGATATTTCCCAATCTTTTTGAATGATTATGGCTAGTCTCCCTCCTAGCCTGTTGCCTTCTCTGTTTTCAGTAACAATTTTATAGTCATCAGGGATGGCCAGGTGGATAGTTGGTGCAGTGCTATTGATCCAGCGGGATATAGGAAATATGTCATAAGCTACGCTACCCAACTCCACAATATACACTATCAATCACTAATCAATCATAAGGCCCATAAATCTAACATGACATATATTGACCAACTGAATCATGTGACCTAATTAACCTATTCACAAATTATATACATTTATAAACAACAGCGGTAAATGAATTCATCACACTTTACAAACCCTACAAATTAATTAAGCCACTGTGGCGATAAGATCTTGCTAATGGTAACCTAAACTCATGAAATAACAAGACCAGCTTGTTTTCCAAAGTAAGATTTTTATTAGTTACTCATTTGGAAAATGTATTAGAAATTTTATTAAAGCATTTTTATTTGAATCATTGCAAATGGTTATGACAATTTTAATGTGAATCAAAATATTATTGCAAAATGGAAATTATCAGCTTGGCATTTTCAAAACCTAAGTCCCTAACTAAGCTAATTATAATAAAGCATTAAGGAATAAAGTCTTTGAGGGCTCTTACGTGCTCCAAGGAAAGTTCCTCAGCATGACGCCCTCATCAAAAGGTCCGCAAGGAGAAGCAGAACTCTTCCACGGGGCAAGAGTTTTTATACCTTTCTACGCTAAGCTAATCTATGAAAAAGCATATTTCTCTGCTGAAACCGGAGTCCCATTGGTCAAAAAGTGACAGGCGACGTGTCACCACATTTTTAGAATCACAGTTCCGTCACGTTCTTAGAGACCATTGTCTCTAGTTTTCGAACAACGCAGCTTCCTCCAGTTTGCAACATTTGATACAAGAAAGTTTTGGCTTCCTCGGATACGCAGTTGTTTCAGGCCTTCTTGCCGGTTCCTGGCCTTGGCCTTGCTCGACTAAAGGATTGTCAGTTCAGCACGACAAATTTGTTTCAGGCCAGAGGAAGTCGTTGCCAACATGGACTCTCTCTGGCTCCAAGCAGATTTTAGTAAACGCGAATATTCACTAGGCCCAAAGCCTTTTTCATAAACTATCATATAAACAAACACAAAAGAATAATTAATGCGAGTAATACAGTTCGTTCTGTTGCCACCCTCCATTGCTAATGATTAACCCATTAGTCTAAATTACCTAGCTGAAATGCACAAATAAAGCAGCATTTTATATCTACCATTCTTCATTTAATCCAGCAGGGTTCTTTATGCACCTATAAAGAATAGAGTGACACCACATAGACAGGAAAGCAAAATAAGCACATGCCATTTATTCTAAACAGCTGCAATTAATTTTTGACATGACAATAGACACGATTAATTTATTATTTTTCACATACAAAGAAATGCAACATAATGCACATTTATGAGCACACATGTTACTATCCCATATGAATTCTCGTGTATGTAACTTAAAACTAGGTTGAACTAATACACATACAGCACAATTGTTAGCTTTGTTATTTCTTATTATGGAAATGTGACTTTGCGAGTTGAAATGAAAAACATTTCTGAATCTCGCTCCATCAACTCCCTCATCTGGTGATTCCCAAATCACCACACCACACCCAAAATTTAGTAAATTTTATTTTAAACGAAAATGGTTCAATTTCACAGTATTAGTATTTTCTAAAGACTTGTTTCAGCAAAATCCTTGCAACTGTCATATTGAGCTCTACGTAACTCCTCACGCTCCACTTCCCTCTCCTGCTCCTTTTTGATTTTGTAAATTCTCTTCTTTTCCCTCATGTGCTTCTTTCTCTTGTGTAACATGCAACTGATCTTTGTCAAAACTATCACAAAAATTATCACAAACAAAGGTGTTAGAATCTTGCCAAAAACTGAACCACCAATTTCTTGAAACCAGGTTTTGATAGCTTGGAATCTTTTTGAAAGACGTTCTGAAAAATCATCCTCTTCTAAAGGGACTATTTCTGAGTGCATCTCTGTGATGTTTCTAATGTACATTTAAATATTCTTACTCTCGTCAGGGATGTAAGTACAGCAATGCTGCACATGTAAAATGCCACAGACTCCTCCCTCTTTTGCTAGGAGTATGTCCAGGGCAAGGCGATTTTGCATCACAATCGATCTAACCGCAATGACCTCCACATCCACTAACTGGAAACCACCCGCTGTGTCAGTGGACAATCTGTCAACAATTGTGGACAATTTTCTGATTCTTCCTGCATTCAGGGTTATACCTACTAAAGGTATCACTGCCTCAAAGATGTCTCCCAAAATTTCTGAGAAACTTTCTCTTTTAAACCTGTTTAAATGATTACTGATTTCAAAAGAACCCTCTGCATTTCTGTCAACATGAAAAAATTTCGGAAAAACAAGACCAACAAAACATGTCCCGTACCAATGGTCCGGGAGATTATAATAAGCTTTATCTCCGCAGACAAAATAGATCCCAGGAAAAATTGGATCTCTGCCACCTTTGAATCCCCAACCCCCCATGATTTGGTAAGTGTCTTCACAATTGCTAGCTCCTACAAAGTAATTATCAAAAAGGTTATTATCTCTCCTAATGCAAAGCTTGCCACTAATTGGTTTGTCTATGTGAATTGCAACATTGTCAAAAGATTTGCCATTAAGCTTTTCATCCTCCTTCTGCCAAAACGTCTATTTGGTCTGTTTAACCATCTCTTTTCTTTTGTAAATCGCCCTTCTCTCCTCAACAAGATTCAGGAAAGTCTTTTCCTCAGCTCTCAATTTGCAGGTTAAGTTATTTCTGTATGCGTACTCATAAGTAAGCTCATTAGTGACTAAAAAGAATTCCCTCATCTGTTTGGCTTTCTTGTGTTTATTTAAAACATCCTCAATTTTCAGATTAGCAAAGATTTCGTCATAGTTTGAATAATAGTACTCTAAGCGACCAGTTTGGTAAAATAAGCTAGCTATCAAACTGCAGGTTATGCCATAAGTAAGAGGAAGCATATTGTATGTCACTCCCTCAGAAACAGAAGCAGGCAACTTTACACAAATATAGCAATCTTTGACACTCATGACCTTAACATATTCTTCTAAAAGCCTCGAAAATGTATTGCTTGAAAAATCACCAACAGACCTATCCTGATGAACATCTGGTCTGTGATCAATAACCTTGTTAGCTTTGTGTGTTGCACTATGTTTGTCTTGACTAACTGAAGCTTTGCTTGTCATATTGACTTTGTACCTCTCCTTATCGATCCCGAAAGGAAAGATGACAGCTAAAACTAACCAGAGCAGAATCAATATGAGCACACACACCAGAGTCATCTTGCAGCATTTCTTGAAAATGGAACATTTTGAAGTACCACGCGTCATAACAAAAGGCATTTTTTTTTTTTTTTTTTTAAGAAGCCTTATTTGCAAAAAGAGAAAACAAAAATTTTCAAAAATTTCAAAATACCTAAAACTTTTAAACACCCCCCTTTTAAAAAATTTTTTTTAAAACCCTCTAACAATTTTTAAAAACCCTCTAACAAACTTTCTTCGACCTTGCGTCACAAGTTATTCTCCAACTCAATACAATTTCTTCGACCTTGTGTCACCTAACACAATTTCTTCAGCCTTATGCCAAGAACAGAAACCTAAGCTTAATCCTAAATTCTAACAGGTTAGTACTTCAGTCATTGTCACTATTGTCAGTAATTTCTTCCTGACTGCTACTGTTTATCTCAATTACAGGTGGGATTATAATATAAGCCCACTCAGGAGACTTGTATTTTTTATTCGGTCTCAAAACTCTCTTTGTCTTTCTAGAAATTACTTCTATTTTCTTTCCCTTTTCTGCTTTCCTTTCAGGATCCTCCTGACTCGTTATTTCATTCACCTGCTCTTTCGATCTCTTCACTAACCTGACTCTTAACCCTCCGTTTTCAGTTGGCCAGGTTTCTCCTTTTCTCAAGATTTTTCTTTCGGCTCAGTCACATTTGATTCTGTTTTCCACGATCTTTTCTTCACTCTTTCCCTCTGACATTCTTCATCACTCTCTCCAGAGTCACTGTCAGAAATTTCGATTCTTGACTCAGGATCTTCTCTAATCGGCAGTCGCACTCCATTAGGAACAGCACTCTTTCTTCCATCACTGGTACTCGGCAATTCGTCTTCCTCCACTTCTTCAATCACCTTTAACTTCCCAGTTCCGGGCTTTTCGTTCCTGCTTTCAGAGCTTGTTTTCTGCTTTTCGATACTCTCCTGGTCTTGCTTCTTAACTTGATCAGATTCTTCTGTTGTTTCTATTTCTTTTCCTTTATCCTGATCACGTTCTTTTACTTCTCCTGTGTCCTTTTCTGCTGATTCTTTATCTAGCAGATTCTCTTCATCTTCTGAATCTATTTCAATAATTTGCAAGTTTTTTCCAATCAAATCTCCATTCACAGATGGTTTTTCCAGATGTCGACCCCTCTGTCGATCTTCAGAATCTGGATTTCTTTCAGCTTCTTCCTCAGAATCTGAATCATCTGTTGTCTCACTTTCTTCGTCAGAGTTTTCAGGTGTAGGTATCGGAATAGTGTGACTGGGATGGATCCACCTTTTTATTCCTACACTTCACTGCATTTGTTGTCACGAGAATCACCTGCCTTGGTTTCTGCCACCTCGGGACCAAGCAGTTTCTTCTTCGATGAATGTTTGTTCTGACCCAGTCTCCAGGTCTCAGATCATGTGTCTGCACTTTGTCTTTCGATTGTACTTCAGTTCCCACCTGATTAGACACAGGAGTCACTACGTCAGACAGCTTTTTGCAATATTCCCAAATCGCACTGTCATTAATGCTTAACAGTTTTCCGACTGGTACAAAAGCTTGTCTCATGACTCTGCCCATTAAAATTTCATGAGGACTCAGACCTGTCTTTTTATCTGGTGTACTTCTTAGAGTAATCAGAACAAGTGGAAGAGCATCTGCCCACTTTATGTCAGTATCAAGACACATTTTCCCAATTCTATTTTTTATTGTTCCATTAATCTGCTCAACTACTCTAGATGCCTCTGGTCTGTATGCACAATGTATCTTCTGCTCAATGTGTAATGCTTCACATATCAATTTCAAAAGTTTGTTATCAAAATGTCCCCCTCCATCACTCTCAATAGTGACAGGGAAACCGTACCTAGGGATAATTTCACGTAGAAGCAACTTTGCCACCTTAATTGAATCACTGTGACGTGTTGGAAATGCTTCTACCCACCTTGAAAACAAACACACAACCACCAAAACATATTTCAAACAGTTGTGTCTCGGCATCTCAATGAAATCCATTTGTAGTCTGGTGAAAGGACCACCCTCCCGACCTATGATTCCCGTTCCCACAGCTGATTTCCTGTTTGGGTTCATTTGTTGATAAGTCAAACACCTTTGACAAAGGGACTCTGCAATTGTTCTAAACTTGGTATTAAACCATGTCTCTTTGAAAAGCCTAATCATAGAATCTCTTCCAATATGACCAGGTCCATGATACATTCTGGCCATGTCAGCAATCATGCAATTTGGTAAAACTACCCTGCCACCTTTGTAAGTCCAAACTCCGTCCTCATCTCGCGGTCTACATTCTGCCTTCAACCATGTGTTTTTCTCCTCATCATCAGCTTCATTTTGCAAATCTCTAATTTCCTGCCATGTCTCAACAACAGATGTTAGCATCAGTGAATTTGAACCAAATTCTTTGTTTTTCTCCCGATTAAGTGCATAATTATTCCTTGCACAATACTTTGCGATTTCATCCGCATAAGCATTGCCTCTGGTGATAAAATCTTCACCCTTTCTGTGAGCTGCACATTTTACTACAGCTATCTCTTTTGGCAACTGTATGCCATCAATTAGTCTTTTGATAAATTCTGCATTTCTGATTGGTGAACCTGCTGATGTCATGTAGCCTCTCTGAGACCAGAGCTGTCCATAATCATGCACAATTCCGTACCCATACTGGCTATCCGTAATTATGGTAATTCTCAAATCTTTTGCCAATTCACATGCACAAATTAAAGCAATCAACTCAGCCACCTGTGCTGAACGAATTCCTTCAAGACATGATGCTTCTTCAACATCTGCCACTGTGCAGACTGAGTATGCTGCTCTCAAAACACCTCCTTCTGATCTTAGACAGGAGCCATCTACAAAGTAAACAAAATCTGACTCAGGCAATGGTACATCTTTAATGTCCTGCCTTGGCTTGGTACAGTATTCCATGACATCCAAGCACTCATGCTCCACGTCATTTTCATCAATATTTTCAGTGTCAGGTAACAGTGTGGAAGGATTTAAATTCACACACCTTGCTATTGACACATTGTCTGATCCCAGAATAATCTTCTCGTATTTTGTCAACCTGTTGCTTGTAATGTGTTGCGTTTTACTTCTTGTAAGAAGAATTTCAGCTGAATGGGGAACATCGACTTTTACAGGAAATCCCATTATGATTCCTTCACTCTGCTCAAGGCTAACACTTGTTGCTGCAACTGCTTTTAAGCAACCTGGTAGGGCTTTTGCAACTGGATCAAGAACTGCTGAGAAGTAAGCAATAGGCTTTCTCATGTTTCCATGTCTCTGAATTAACACAGACAAGGCACATCCTTCTCTTTCACTGCAATACAGCTCAAAACCTTTTTCGTAATCTGGCATGCCCAGAGCTGGAGCTTCACACAGACTTCTTTTTAGTTTTTCAAAAGCTTCCAATTCAGATTCAGTAAGGACTATTGGATCTTTTACATCTGATTTTGTCAATCTTTGCAGTGGTTTTGCAATTACTGAAAATCCACTAATCCATTGACGACAGTAACCAACCATTCCCAGAAACATTCTGACCTGTCTTTGTGTTTTTGGAGGAAGCATTCCCTGAATCATTTTAATTCTCTCGATTGTTACCTGTCTCATTCCTTTTGCAATTCTATGACCAAGGTATTTTACTTCTTGTTTACAAAACTGCAACTTTGCAGGAGACACTTTATGACCCTCATCTGCCAGATGATTCAAGAGAGTTATTGTATCTGTTACACAGTTTTCCCTTGTTTTTGCCGCAATCAACAGATCGTCAATGGACTGAACTAATGTCGATCTGCCAGGTAGATTCAAATCTTCCAAAGATCTCTTTAACAGTTCATTAAAGATAGAAGGACTCTCTGTATACCCTTGAGGAATTCTGCACCATGCGAGGGTCCTACTCTGGAACCGAAAAGCAAAGATTTCCTGGCTCTCTGGATGCAATGGAACAGTAAAGAACGCATTGCAAAGATCAATGACAGTATACCATTCTGCATCATGCGGAATCTGGTAAAGAATGACTGCTGGGTTTGGAACCACTGGGCAACAAGGAACAACAATTTGGTTAATCTTTCTCAAATCCTGAACAATTCTATATGTTCTGTTTGGCTTTTTGATCCCCATAATCGGTGAGTTACAAGGGCTGCTCATAATTTCTTTTAAAACACCTTGCTTAATGAATTTCTCAATCACAGTAATAACACCCTCAATTGTTTCAGCTTTCATTTTATACTGAGGAATGTTTGGAAATTCTATTCCCTGCTTCACTGTAATTTTGACTGGATCGACATGTTTCATCAGACCCATTTCGTTTCCAGTCAAATCCCAAATTTCAGTTTTAATTGTCTTTTTCAGTTCCTCTGGTAAATTTTCTTTATCAAAGGAAGGAAACAATCTCGTTTCTTCTGCCTCAACCATTAACATAGTCATTCTGTACAACCCATCTTCCTCCATGGTTTGTAATTCAATTCCATCAGGTGAGCAATATATTCTGCAATTCATTTTGCACAATATATCTCTCCCCAACAAATTCACAGGACTGCTGTTGCAAACTACAAATCTGTGTTTGTCTTTAAAACCACCAATCTCCACATTCACAGGCTCTGTAAGGTCTGTTTTCATTTGCTGATTACTTACTCCGACTACTTGGATGGTGTCCCCAGAGAGAGGTAGGTTTTCAATTTCCACTGATCTAACAGTAGAACGGGTAGCACCAGTGTCCACAAGAAAAGTGATTTTTACATCATTCACCTTCCCATTTACAAATGGACCAGACTGGTCAACCTCAAGAGTGGCTCCAATCACACACTCTTCCCCCTCTCTCAGGCACCGTCAGAAGCAGTCATCAGAATCACTTCCTTGGTTTCCTGCTAACAAACATTGTCCTGTTGCATTTTGCAAATTTTTCCTTTGAGCTCTTATTACCTGATCACCTCCGCTGAATCCAATATCTGGATTGTATTTCTGACCTCCCCCACAATTAGGAAATGGAGGCAGTGGAATCTGATTCTGCTGTTGTGTTAATTGCTGCTGTAGCTGTCGCTGAAGACTCAGGTCATTTAGCTGACGCTGTAGCCATAGCTGTTGCTGCAGATCATCATCATTCTGCATCTGTGGGTTTAATGATCTATTTTTAAAATTTCTGGGTGGATTTTTACACTCGTTCTTCCAATGACCAATCTCGCCGCAATTAAAACAAGGTAACTTTTGCTTTAATTCCTCAATTTCTGCATTAAACTTTGGCTTGTTGAAATTATTGAAATTATTTTTAAACTTTCCCTGACCCTGATTCTGGTTCCGTACGAAATTTCCATTTTTATTGTCAAGGCTTGCAATATGTTGCTCAGCCACCTTCACCTGTGCCCACATTGCCTTTTCTTTTAAATTTTTTTGTTTAGCTTCCAACTCATCACTGCAGTATTTTGCCTTTCTCAGAATATCATCCACTGAGTTTGATTGTTATCCGACAATATTATTCCTGATCATTTCTCCAATTTCTGGTCTAAGACCATAAACGAATCTGTAAATAAAATGGCTCATGTCCTTTTCATCTAGCTTTTCATAGCCACTGCATTGTTTAAAAACCAGCAGTAACCTTTCATAAAATGAATGAACTGATTCTTTTGGTTCCTGATTTGTTCTGTCTATTTTAACCCAATCAGCTTATTTCGGGGCAATTTTCTTTTTCAACCAGTAAATCACTTTGTCATAGAGATCCATGACCTCTGGTGCTGGAGCACCTGTCTCTTTAATTCGATCTGGTTCAGCTTTTGGCCAACTCACAGCAATTTTACATTCTGTCCAAAGATCTGATGGGACAACAATGTCGAAAAATCCATCCAGATCAATCCACAGAACTTTTGAAACTTTAATGAATCTGTCTACCTGTCGGTACCATTCCACAGGTTTCTCTCTCAGACGAGGAAAATCATTAGTGAAAAGCAAAATGTCTTGTCTTGTCCATGGGACATGTACGTACCCTCCACCTGCAATTTCCCTCATTGGAAACTGTTTAGACAGTTGATCCAACTTATCCAACCTTTCATCTTCCCTCTTTTTGGTCCATTTCACTCTCCATTTACTCACGTCACCTAATTTCTTAATGTATACAATTAATTCTTTTATGTGAGTAATTCTCCCTCCTGTATTAAAGTCCCCAATGTCTTTCTCCGTAAAGTCTAGTCTGTAGTGCTTTCCCAGGTTTTTCTGTTTGCTCAAATCGATTTCTAATTCTGCTGCCAGTTCTTCCAATTGATCATATTTATTTTTTGTTTTCCATTGAATGCTTTTGCTGATGAACAGGAGTTCATCATCTCGATAAAACTTTAAACTGTCAGGACCAATTGTGCCAATTATTAATTCTTCCAAGTCTGCTTTTAATTTTGCAACATCAAGTTTAGGATTTGACTCTCTTTTCTCAGGAGTCTCAGCATCTGACTCTGCACCCATTGGTGTCTGGTTAAAAGAACCTTGATTAAAAGTCAAGTCAGGCATTCTTGATTTTTCACGATTAATTTCAGATAAATCTGAATAAAATTTTTCAGCTACTTTTTGAATTTCTGCATTTAATGGAATTGTTAAACCTGGCTGTTTAATTTCGTTTTGATCGAAAACAGGCTGAACAGGACCAATCGTTACTGGAACTGTCACTGCTTCCATGCTTTTAGTTATCTGCCGAATTAATTCTTCTTTTGATCGCAAGTATTCTGAAGTATTTGCAACTTCCTCATTTCTGTCAGTTCTCATTAAATTTCTAGGGGCTTCCCTTTCCATTGGAAAACTTCTATTTTCAATAAAAGCACTAGAATTAGTCCTTGTTTCAAACTGTTCTGGAGTTCCAAAAGATTCAGAATTATTTGGGTACAATTTTGGAGTGTCATTTAAAAGAGGTGCGCTTGGAGTGGTTTCGGTAGAAACCATCGGAGTAGACCATGAACGAGGCTGTCTTAATGGGGCATTCTTATTATTTGTAGTGTAAATTTCTTCTAAGACTGCGTCTTCAGATTCGCTTTCTACAACAGTGTTATTTTTCTTTTCAGTTATCTTTTCACCTGGAGACCCTAAAACCATTTCTCTAATTAAATAGAGACCATCGCACATATCTCCCTGTCTCCACATACGCATTCTATCTTCATGCGTTTCCCGTCTGTAACTCGGTGTTTTTGGAGGTCTTTTTATCCCACTTGCTTCTTTCTGAAGCTGAAACATCTCATCCTCCCATTCAACTAGAGCTTCAAATTGTGTTGGTCTAGGCTTCGGTACAAGAGCTGACATCTTTTCTCTTAAATTTCTTAATATTTGTATGTTAAAAGAACCATCATCCGGCCAAACCAATACGCCGTCATCCTTTGTGTAATGTTTCCAAACATCAACCCACAGAACAGTATGGTAACCATATTCACCTTCCATATACGCTGCAGGTGTCTTGTACTTATGAAGTAATTTACCACCTCGCGTCTGTATTTTCTTGTCAGGTGAAATAACATTTTTACATTTCTGAAGCATCAAAGTCTTTTTCTCAACATGCTTATAATAATAAGGCATTTTTAAATCAAATCCGCTTAATCAGAAATGATCGTACATGTTTCCTGGTTGTTCCGCAACACCAACCAATCCGTGCGCGAAACACAGCAACAAGCCAATCAGGTTCGAGTTACGTCACCACCTTGCTCGACCAGTAGAAACAGAGCTTCTCACAAAAGCCAATCAGCATTCAGCTCGACAAAGTCACATGAGCCAATCAGAGTACAGCTTGTGACGTATAGCACCCAATCACTGCGCGGACCGTGTGACGTACACAGCCGCTGCGGTTTCTCACGTCTCACTCTCAGCGCTCACCCCTCCTTCACAAAAACTTTTGACAGCGCCATTTTAAAGACACTTTTTCAATGAAATTCGATAAACAACAACAAAAAGAACAAATCATTTGTCTGTTTCTCTAAATAAAGTGATAGTTTTTACAGACATACAAGAAATTCTTTGCGTGGAATAGACGACGCTATTCTCACAGAATATACATTCGTCGACAAAGTAAACTTTTACTCTACCCTTCAAACAGGTAATAGCGAACGCGCTTCCCTCTGAATGCACATAAAGTAGCAATTCAAAGTTTGACTCGAACGAAATTACAGAACCATTTACGCACTTTCAAGCGGAAAATTTCCCTAACCATAAACACATGAAATCTTGGCAGGACTCTAACCCACCATAGATAACATGAATCGTCAGTAAAATAAACGACGTTACTTTACCCTTCACTCAAGCTCGAATATATTCTATTACTTTTCTCACAGTGAGTTTTAGAACGGGCTCATTGTCCCTATGCTCAAAGCTTTGATTTTCATAGACAATCCTCACTATGCATATACTCCATCTAACACACCTATATCCCTAACACGTGCTGCACGACGACAACACTTGTGATATACGACGATACCACAACTCTGAAACAGATCAAATGCACTGTGTGACTTCACTCTTGCCACACTACTCTGTACCGGTACAACTAGGATTTTTCACACTGCAGGAAAAATACCTTTCGACTACACATAACGCAATTGAACGAACTCAACATATGTTAATAATCGATCCTATGCAACTACCATGTAGCATGTCGGTTACCATAGCAACCATCCTGTCTGCTACCAGGAAATTGATCCAGCGGGCTATAGGAAATATGTCATAAGCTACGCTACCCAACTCCACAATATACACTATAAATCACTAATCAATCATAAGGCCCATAAATCTAACATGACATATATTGACCAACTGAATCATGTGACCTAATTAACCTATTCACAAATTATATACATTTTTATACAACCGCGGTAAATGAATTCATCACACTTTACAAACCCTACAAATTAATTAAGCCACTGTGGCGATAAGATCTTGCTAATGGTAACCTAAACTCATGAAATAACAAGACCAGCTTGTTTTCCAAAGTAAGATTTTTATTAGTTACTCATTTGGAAAATGTATTAGAAATTTTATTAAAGCATTTTTATTTGAATCATTGCAAATGGTTATGACAATTTTAATGTGAATCAAAATATTATTGCAAAATGGAAATTATCAGCTTGGCATTTTCAAAACCTAAGTCCCTAACTAAGCTAATTATAATAAAGAATTAAGGAATAAAGTCTTTGAGGGCTCTTACGTGCTCCAAGGAAAGTTCATCAGCACGACGCCCTCATCAAAAGGTCCAGCAAGGAGAAGCATAACTCTTCCACGGGGCAAGAGTTTTTATACCTTTCGACGCTAAGCTAATCTATGAAAAAGCATATTTCTCTGCTGAAACCGGAGTCCCCTTGGTCAAAAAGGGACAGGCGACGTGTCACCACATTTTTAGAATCACAGTTCCGTCACGTTCTTAGAGACCATTGTCTCTAGTTTTCGAACAACGCAGCTTCCTCCAGTTTGCAACATTTGATACAAGAAAGTTTTGGCTTCCTCGGATATGAGTTGTTTCAGGCCTTCTTGCCGGTTCCTGGCCTTGGCCTTGCTCGACTAAAGGATTGTCAGTTCAGCACGACAAATTTATTTCAGGCCAGAGGAAGTCGTTGCCAACATGGACTCTCTCTGGCTCCAAGCAGATTTTAGTAAACGCGAATATTCACTAGGCCCAAAGCCTTTTTCATAAACTATCATATAAACAAACACAAAAGAATAATTAATGCGAGTAATACAGTTCGTTCTGTTGCCACCCTCCTTTGCTAATGATTAACCCATTAGTCTAAATTACCTAGCTGAAATGCACAAATAAAGCAGCATTTTATATCTACCGTTCTTCATTTAATCCAGCAGGGTTCTTTATGCACCTATAAAGAATAGAGTGACACCACATAGACAGGAAAGCAAAATAAGCACATGCCATTTATTCTAAACAGCTGCAATTAATTTTTGACATGACAATAGACACGATTAATTTATTATTTTTCACATACAAAGAAATGCAACATAATACACATTTATGAGCACACATGTTAATATCCCATATGTATTCTCGTGTATGTAACTTAAAACTAGATTGAATTAATACACATACAGCACAATTGTTAGCTTTGTTATTTCTTATTATGGAAATGTGACTTTGCGAGAAGAAATGAAAAACATTTCTGAATCTCGCTCCATCACTATCTCTTAACCAGGTTTCAGTTAGGAAGACCATATCCCAAGTTTTGGTTTCTAGGAGTAGCCAGATATCGTCAGCATGCCTGGGGAGTGACCTGCAGTTTATCAAGCAGGCTTTAATAGGTATAGCAGTCGCGTTTCTGCTTGTTTTTAAGTCTGCGGTAGTGGATATTTCTGATGGTCTACATGTATTGCTTGGGATAGCATTAAAAGTAAAAGAGCACTCGTTACAGTGAGGGATTTGGCCACCACAATTATGAACCATTATAGAGGGATCTATGCGAATGGGATTATAGCAGCCTTTGAATTGGTATGCCAGAATTTGTTCCCTCATTAATCCTAGTCTAGAAGCTGGCTGCCGACGGGCAGCATGGCTGGCGCGGATGCGGGCCGGATGCGGACGGGCGCAGACGGGCTTTCCTTTGGCGCGCCTTTGATGCACCCGCTGCGCGTGTCCGCTGAGTGTCCACTGGCCCATGTGTTAATGAGGAGTATTCCGGAAGTGATTCCGCCCCTTCCCCGCCCCTATGGTAGCAGCTGACTGAGGGAGGATTTGGCCCCGCCCCCCACTAAAACGGCTCCTGCTGCAGTGGACCGGGCTGGGGGCAAAGTCACAATAAAGAAAGTGCAGGATACGCAAGCTGTGCAACTTAGCAGGTAAGGGGGTAGGGGAGGACTTAGAAAGTTAAAAAACAGCCTTTTTTTAAAATAGAGTAAAGAGCACAATGTAGGCAGCATTCAGCGTGGGCGGCAACATAGAAACTGACCGCCTCTGCTCGATCCGCTGCACATCCACTGTCCCTGGAGCTAATGAGGAAGATTCCGGAAGTGATTCCGCCCCTTCCCTGCCCCTATGGTAGCCGCTGACTGAGGGAGAATTTGGGGGCAAAGTCCCAACGAAGAAAGTGCAGGATACGCAAGCTGTGCAACTGAGCAGGGGGGACTTAAAAAGTTAAAAAGCAGCCTTTTTTTAAAATAGAGTAGGGGGCACAATGTAGGCAGCGTTCAGCGCGGGCGGCAACACAGAAACTAACCGCCTCTCCTCGCTCCCTTGGTCTCGCTTCTTGGTCTCATTTTCTGGGATGAATACACATAGGCCAACTGCCAAGCTAATCACAGTCAGGGCACAGGCACCAGGCACTTAATGGCCAGGGCGAGAAAATGCAACTTTCTAAAAGAGGTATTTTCAGAATTGTGACTTAAATTTCAACTTTAGTATTAAACAGAATTTTACGTGACAGTTTATTGAGCTCAAATTTAATATCCCTATTTGCTTACAATCATAAATTAGAACTTATTAAACGTAACAAAGTAACCCAAGGTTATCAAATGAAAGATTTAGACTTTACAGTACTGAAAAATGAATTTAGAAGTTTTTCACTACTCTGACATATAAAACTTAAAAACACGGGTTTTACTTTTTAAATGCAATGCACCCTGCCCAATGGGCTGTTTAGGGCCTACTTAGGAGTGACCTATGCCTCAAAAAGGAATGCTCAAGTCTGATAAAAGGTTTGTTTTGCCAGGTCGAATTGGCAGTTTAATCTGCACTATAGTCTGTAATGATCGTCCTGGGACATTTTGTAAAGTGTTTCTTAAGTGCTGCTTCAATAGCTTTTAACGTACAAGCTCGGGGTACATGTAATACCACATCGCGGGGATGTATAGGTAAATTAAATATGCCAGTCAGATGTGACCAAATTGTACCATGTTTTGGGGAGCGAGCACAAGCACTATAGCATTAGTTAGCAGTGGCAAAGTGTACAGAGTCCCAATGTCAACAAAAACAGCATTTAGAAAACAGGAGAGATTAAGGCAAAAGGTTTGGAGGAAAAAACAAATCAAGTATGACAGTTCTAACAATATCCTTGTTAAAGTGTTTTTATAGCTTATACTAATGTACAGCAAACAATATAAATAGTAATGATTTGTCCGTTGGACCCAGTAACCAAATGCTGAAATAATATAATTACAGTTAAAACAAGTTTAATACAACCTATAGAGGTGGGTTTATTACTATGATTTAATCATGCCATATTCAGGTATTTGGTGAAAACCACCATTTTGGGTCAAATGGATGCTGCTGTTGTCTCCATCTTCACTCCTGCATTCATCCACTCCCTTCAGGTTTCCCTGCTGATCTTCTCTTTCCACAGAACTGCAGAACAAGGACAAGTTGATGTCAGTCACATTCTTTAATTTGGGTTATATAAACCATAAAAATACATGGTAGAATTCATCTAGAAAACACAATAAAAACATATATAAAAATAATTAATAAAAAGCTTTGATATTTTTAAGACACCTTGACATTCTAATTAATCTTCCTGAAGATTCTTAAAGAGGATCCAGATCTGAACCAGGTCAAATTAAAAAAAGGATCAGGTAAAAAACAATGTGGCATTTAAGGTTTAAAATCACATCCTAACTCTAACCTTGATTGCCCCACGTAAAAATGAAGCAAAAGAACAAATTCATGGCCTTTAACGGAGGTAAAAAAGAATTCTGTTGCAAGGAGGCATCAATTTCACAAAATAAAATAAAGTGCATTGTGTCTTGAAGGGAGAATTGAACACATCAATAAGGGCCCACATTGTTTACCTAGTTCCAGTCCGCTGGAACAGCTGAAAGATAATAAACAAGACTAAGCGTGAACCTCATTTAAAGTAACCAATGATTTTCATTTGTAAGCGAACTTAAATATGCTTCAATGTACTGAGTCATTTTTATCATAACTTGGGCCCTATCAGAAGGCTTCAACAACTCTGTTTGTTATCGCCATACAACATCATTCATACAAATTCTATTTGGTCCACTTCATATCTTCCTTGGTTATAGAGTTGGGTTGTTAAAGGTTCAGGGCGACCTAAGGCATAGAAGGAAGACTTAATATAATACAAACCTTTAATCTTTAAAGCATCTTCAAGCTTCAAGCAATCCTTAAGTATGTCCTTGTTCAACACAAACTATGCATTAGGCCAGACCAAAAGCCATCTAAGAGAAGGACGCAAAGCAATAAAATCAGAAATATAGCCAAGGCCAAGTTCCTCATGAGCTACAAGAGCCAGAGTACTCCGTGGTGTAGACAGCAAATGTCTGAGATAATTGTCTTCGATAGATTGCAAATTCATAGAGTCCAATATCCCCCATATGTCACAACCATAGATCACAGGTGAGGCACAATTGGTCTGGTATATCTTTAATATTACTTTCAATGACCTACTGCCTAGTCTCATAGCAAAATCTGAAATGGCAGAAATTAACTTTAATAAGAGATTTTTAGGGTTTCCAAAAGCAGTGCCCAAGACTATCATTCATCAAATTGAGACCCCAAATAATAGAACCTCTAGACCGTAGGCAATTCCTGGCGTTGTATAAAAAAAGTCTAATTTGCTAAAATTATTAGAAAGATCCAAGGAGTCTAAAAAAGAAATGAACGATTCAATAAGGCTGTTAAGACAAAGGGTGGTATTGGCAATAAAAACGGCATCATCTGGATAGGGATGAGATTGATCTTTGCCCACTAAGTGGAAGATTTTTAGCTCCCTTATAAGGTACGTCCCCCAACTTATTGATATATAATGCAAATAAAAAAAGGAGCTAAGATACATCATTCTCCTACCTCCCCATTGCTAACCCCCATGGTTCATTGGTCCTCAGGACCATATCTTATTGTACACGAGGTATCCCTATGAAGATCTCTTAAAAAAAGAACATCAAGGGCCACCCCCATAGAAATTATTATGGATAACAGTTTATTTCAAAACACTGGTCAAGTGTGCTTCAGCTAGATCAAAAACCATTTTGTAACTCAGAGATAATGCATTTACTCTCCGTTAAGTCTGAAAGCCTTGATAAAACCACTCATCCCACTACTTTTACAATAGAATCCAGTAATGAGATTGGTTTATAGCAGCCAGGATAATTCTTCTCCCCTTTTTAAAAAACTGAGATAATGGATGACTGAGACCTGGGAGAGGATGCAGCCTTATGGGTAGAAGGGTCGACCTCGAAGCTGGTGAAACGGGTTTGAGTTTCAGCAGGGACGCTCAACTTCCTGTAATTCTGGGCAAACCACTTAATCTGCCTGTGCCTAACAAAATTGAATGTGTCCATCTGTAACTAAACTGGTGCTCATGTAAAGTGCTCTGATACCTGATATCTTCGGGTCGAGTTTGCTCTATATACAACTCCCAAAAATTTTTTTTAAAAGAGGGGCGGAATACCTTTCTTTGCAGCTGCAAGCTAGGTGAAAATGTGGGCCCATATTTCCAGAACCCGATGGGACCTAGCCTTGGACTTTGCTACAGGACAACCAAGTTAGGGCAGCCTCCACTTTTGCAAATTCAAAGGAAATAACCGGACGGTCCTCCAAATAGCCTAACTTGTTACATGCAACTGTATCAGAAACTAAATTATAAACTCCCTCAAACTGCTTCTCCCGACTATCACTCGAAATACAGGAACAAATCATATTCCTCACAGAACAAATTGGACTTTAGCTAGTGTGCTGCTCTAGCTATCTTTTCTCACGCATCCTTCCACTGGAATTTAGGGGCATATTATCAAGCTATAGCGATAATTATCGCTAAGCTTGGTTAGCGGCCAAAATTATATCGCCGAGCTTCGCCTATTTTTATCGCTTAGGAGCCTTGATATTATCAAGGTTTATCTCCTAAGCAATCAAAATTGGCCAAAATGCATGAATATCGCTGAAAAGTCAGCGATATTCATGCATTACCGAGCAAAATGCTCTTAGCCATGTTATCCACCTACCATTGGATAACATGGCTAAGAACTGCTCTGGGCAGGCGTTAGCTTTTGGAGATAATCGCGCTTAGCGCGATTATTTCCAAAAGTTGGTAATAGGGGATAGCGATGTTAGCGACTGTTTCCAGTCGCTAACATCTTGGCACGCCCACTTTGCATGTCATTAGCGATAATTATCGCTGACATGCAAAGTGGGCCCCTAAATGCCCGCTATCGCCTATTAGCTGTCGCTAACTGGTGTTAGCGACAGCTAGGTAATAGGGCGATAAAATTATCGCTGCTTAAGTGGGAAACATTCCCGCTAAAGCGGTGATAATGCCCTTGGTAATATGCCCCTTATTTCTTACGTTGTTGCAAGTTAGCATCTTTGCCAACAGTCTCTAACTGCATCTCTTCCACTTGGGACCTTTTTCTAAAGCTATGCTTGCTTTAGAATACTCCTTTTGAAACCATCAACACAAGAGGGCAAAACTGTTCGGACTCCAGATAGTGAGACGGTTACATATAGACCTATATATTATATTAAAAGCAGACAAAATCTCAGCACTTGAAGAAACCTCTGAGAGACACACATTTACTTACTTTTTACAAGAAGAAAAAAGGTGACTTAGGAAATCGTTTGAGGTAATGTTTGCCCACCTCATCTGTCACCCTTAATCAATGGGGGATAATATGTCCTCACAGTGATGACCTTGTGTTAAACTCCTGGGTCCATCCACCTCCCAAGAGTAACACCAAACATAACAGACTGTGGTCACTAAACCCACTCCACACAATTTTAAAATCCTGTTGAGAGGGAGAAGCTGCCTTTACCTACAAATGAGAAATTGGAGCTCTGTACAGATGACACCACAAAAGGTACAGTCTGTGGAGTGCTCTTAAGAAAGCTTTTTGGTCTAAAAAGAAAAGACTGAGGTTCCTTTTTGTTTTCTGCAATGCTTACCAAAACTACCATGTATTTCTGTCCTCTTGCAGTTACATGTGGTCAAAGCCTAAAAGATATACGGTGGTCGCCCCAGATACAGCAAAGACCATATATAGGAAACCCTACATTCAGGTAATGAGCCTTTATGGATTAGACTAGCCAACAAGCATAGCAGGGCAATGTCATAGTAAAGCTGGGTATATTTGAATTTTACAATTTACCCTCTAGGTGGAATAACCATCGACATAATTCCGCCAATGAAGAGAAGTCCTTGGGTGGCAGAGTAAAGATAGAAAAAAATCTGTAGCCCTAAGAGACTACATATGCTGTGTATCTCCTATAAATGTTGAGGTAGGTTACATATCCAAAAGGTGTTTACCAATAAATTTATACCGTGAATTTAAAGATTAATGTCATCCCCACAAAGAAATGTTACAAGGCTGAAATAAATCCCAAATTGGATAGGCGCCCTACCATTTGGTGTGTGCGTGCCCAGGCTAATTGACAACAGCTACAACTAATGTTTTTAATGCTTCAGCAACTGTTATTCATTCTGTTCTGTTCATATGAAATTAATGCACACACAAGAATCTCTGTATCTGTGTATAAAGAAAGTTGGAATAGAAGGATGACCATTGCAGCCATGTACCCGTTGCTTATAAAATATATGTCTAAGAATGTTTAGAGTGCTTCTAGACAGTAAATTGCTATTCAATAATCTCATAATGCTAAAGAATGGATTTGCATGCAAAGTACTTGCGATATCTAGTTTAAGCATAACAGTCAGTCATTATAGGCCCCTATTGATTATTTGTTTCTGTAACTTTACCTTTTTAGATATTTTTAATCAAACAAACCCTGTCCTGAAGAAGGTGTCACCATCAACAAAAGACACCGAAACGCCGCGTCGACTTTTGTTTTTTTTTAATTGTGTATTTCATTCTGTAATGTTTTTTCTGATGCAAATTGATTGTGTATGGTTTTAATAAATTGTTGTTTTAACACTGGTAATGATTACAGTCTTGTAACTGTTGTGTGTTTAATTAGATAGGGTCCCCGCACTGACTGTTGGCCGCTATGAGTAAGAGACAATGATGGTATGTTGATATATTGCTAGCTGTTGTGAGCGTAGATAGCCCTTAAACCCTTTGGTCAGGTTATCTTACGCTCCAGGGTATATCCCCACCAATTGGGGACTTTTTTTGTTTCTGGAAGCTGAGTTAAACACATAATCAATTATTGTGGGTGCCCCTCTGCCAGTAAATGTGTGGCACCTACAGGGTATGTGTTTTGGGGAGTCATCACACATAGTAAAAACTAAGTTAAGCATATTCAAAATACTATTAAGAAAATCCCCCTGTATAGAATGATTTAAGTGTGGAGTGTTGCGCGGGGAGTACCCCTATCTTGCAAGTCCCACCTTAACCCCATGGGACAATTAATAGCTTCACACAAATATAGATGATATTTGCTGCTCTGAGGCCGTCTAAAAAGACTCGCAATGTGTGTAAGTGAGCGTTCCTGAATGCTGAAATAATATGATTACAGTTGAAACAAGCTTAAGACAACAAATAGAAGTATGTTTATTAACATAATTTAACTATGCAGCATTTTGGTATGTGATGAAAACTTCGATTTTGAGTAAAATGGATGCTGCTGTTGTCTTAATTTTCAATGCTGCATTCACCCTTTCACATCAGGTTCCCCTGCGGATCCTCTATTCCCACAAATCTGCAGAATGAAGACAAGTTGATGTTGATGTAATTTTCCTATTGTGCTTAGAATGAACCTCCTGGTGTTTCTAACTGTAACAATGTTCCAAGGGCCTTCTGCTGGGTTTTCGTAGCTTAGTTCAAATGTATTCATTTGTGAATTGCTTTTGTTAAATGTTGCATATTTTGTTTTGAACATCTCCAGGTGACAGTGACATGTAAAAGTAGGATGTTTTCTTAGAAATGGGAAAATGTTAACATAAAATGTTATTTATGTGGATTATTCGGATTTGCTACACAATTATTACATGAGATCATGCCAAGCTGAAGCTGTGGTTTTGGAAAATGTTCTATTCAATAATTGTGTCTAAGAACACCTTGATTTTGAAGGTTAGCCAGAATTTAGGATTTTGATGCTGCCTTATACATATTTCCTATTTTTTGACTACTCTGCATAACTCTGCCTTAGAGCCTTCATGACATTATCTTTCTGTATAGCTTGGTTTTGAGATTTCAGTTATTGAATGGTCCCAATTACTTATTATTTTACTACTCGGCTAAATTGATGTTGGGAAGTGTGCAATTTAGGTAAGATTAACCTGGAGCAGAACAACCTGATGTACATTTTGGGGTGATATGAATTTTGGATTGTCCTAAATATTGGGTTTGGAGTTCAGCTTACACATCCTGGGCCTCATTTATGAGGCTGTACGTCACTTTTACGCCGCCGGTGCGTCTCTTTTTGTGACGCACCAGTGTAGTGAAAAATGCGCCTTGTTGTGCCATATTTACAAAGTGACGCATCTAGGTAGATGCGTCACTTTGTAAACCCCTGCGCCACATTATACCTGCACCAGGTATAATGTATTCAAGGGGGGCATTTTGACGCAAGGAAGGGTCGTAGAAGTGACGCAGTGAAATCTATGAGATTTCACTGCGTCACTTTTAGGACGCCGTTGCGTCAAAATCTTGCGCCTGCCTCACAGCAGGTGTGAGACTGATGCAGGCCCTTTCACATGGGGCTTGCCCCATGTGAAAGGACGCATTGCTGGAGTTGCGTCACTTTTGTGACACACTCCAGCAATGTGTCACTTTTGCGCCTACAGATACGTCAAAAATACTGACATATCTGTAACTCTTTGCGACATGATGCGTCATACATTAAATATGACGCATCGGGAATGCCCCAAGGAGTGCGCACTGAGAAGTGACGCATCGCTGCTTTCACGAAGCGATGCGTCATTTCTCATAAATGAGGCCCCCTCTCCCACTGTAGCCCACCCACTGGGTTCCTTATGGGAATTCTGAACAGAGGCATAATCGGGGAAATCTGCAGAATGTCTGTAATTTTGTGTTGAGAGGTGTAGAGACTTAGCCGATAAAAGGTCTGATAGGAAGAAGTTTATGATTTTTTGGCAATTAGTAAAGAAAGCTCATTAAAGATTGTAAAAACTTTTTGTGTTGGATTATAAAGTGTTTTGATACAAGTTTGATAATAACATTTCTTTTATTTCGCAGTGACTCAAAATAAATATAGATTATATAGTTAGCATAGGAGGAGTGCAACAGGCATTCCAGTTCTTTGAGCCTCTTTTGACTGTGTACGAATCCTGTGTGAACCAAAGATTGGCTCACCAAAAAGTGAGCAATTGTAGAGTAATTCAGTGAAAAAAACATATTGGCACACATATCCATATTCAGGATCAGAGACGCACAATATCTCATTCAGGCAGGCGAAAGGTGGTTCCAAGACTGACTCTAGTATGTAGACTCAGTACGGGTGAAACTACAAAGTGTGTTAAAAAATAGGCCTGGGTGTCATTTTAATTACGCTGGTTTAATCGGAGTAAGTTCAGTAATTCAATGTAACCTTTTGATGCCGAATTACAGATATTAACAAAACTACGCCTATTCACGTAGTTAAGAGTAATTTGGGGAAATCAATCCTAATGCAAGAGTATAGATAGTGAGCGTGAGCGGCCACTTGCGCTTGCTATTTGTGTTCTGCTGTAAGTAACGCTGTTTCTTAATGCAAAATGCATCCTATTGGGCAAAAGGTTCATTTTTCAATGAGAATATGGGGGCATATTATCAAGACAGGCGGTAAAATTATGGTCGGATTATGGTCGGATCATTTTATAATAAATGTTGGCATCCCTTATGTGACCATGATTGGCCAGAGAGTGCAGAAGGGCGCGATCCGACAATCAAGATCTTTTCATCTTGTTACGGCGGAAATGCTGTCAGATGCCCTTCGTCTTTATCCCTGTGAGCTTACAGACGACCTGGAATCTAACTTAGATTTGGTTCATAAGTGGCTGAAAGCCAGATTTGATGAGTTAGCACCAGTCAAGTCAGCCAAATCTGCTCTTAGCCATGTGTCCGCCCCTTGGTTTACTCCATCATTACGGGAAAATGCGCCAAGAATGTAAAAAGGCCGAAAGAGTGTGGCTGCGCAAATATGAGCTTGAGGATAAATTAAAATATCGTGATGCTATTAAGCTTTATCACAAACACATTTCTGAAGGCAAAAAAGAATATCTTGAGCGCAGAATAGATGAAGCGGATAATATGAGTAGGGAACTCTTTAGAATAGTAAAGGAGTTTGCTTCCCCGGCTGCTTGTTCACCTCCTCACTCTCACACAAAAGTGTGGATTAGTCAACTTGCAGATTTTTTCGCACACAAAATTAAGGCTATTCAGGAGTCTTTTCCCATTGTGGATTCCAATGTGCCGACATATAAACTGAGCTCCTTACCTTCATTAGTGGAAGAGATAGGGCCCATACTATCGGTCTTTCCGCCGATGTCCTGTGCCACATCTCATGACCTGTTGTCCCGGCTTCAGTCGGGCTCACCTCTGGATCCTTGTCCAGCGAAATGTCTGGGTAGAGTGGCTCCGGCAGTTAACATCTTGCTGAACCCTCTGCTTAATCTCTCCCTGAGTACGGGAGCGGTTCCGCGGGCATGGAAACACGCGCTGATTCTGCCGTTACTCAAAAAGCCTACTTTAGATCCCCTGGTGCAGGCTAATTATAGGCCAATCTCCCTGCTTCCTGCTCTGGCGAACGTGGTTGAGAAACATGTGCAGCTCTCGATTACCAACTTCATCGAGAGCAACAACATCCTCCTTGATTCTCAATCTGATTTCCGTGCTAATTATAGCACGGAGACAGCCCTCCTAGAGGTCACCGAAGCTATCAGGGAAACTCTTGATCTTGGGGGAAAGGCCATTTTAGTCATGCTTGATCTGTCGGCGGCCTTCGACACCGTCCCACATGACGGTCTCCTTTTAAGACTCTGGGAGATCGAGTTGCGTGGGACGGTGTTGGACTGGTTTAAATCCTTCCTATCGGGTCATCGACAGGTGATCTGGGCACCTCCGTTCTCCGCTGAAATGCCGCCGCTAGAGGTGGGGGTTCCTCAAGGGTCTATTCTGAGCCCCACCCTTTTTAATATCTACATGGCCCCTCTGGCGGAGGTAGCGGAGGCTTTTGGTGCCCAGATCATATCCTATGCTGATGACACCCAGCTCCTGTTCACTTGCAGGAAGGGAGAGGCTTTTTGATGGCGACAGGATCAAAGACTGCCTGAGTGCGGTCTTTGCTTGGTTTCAACGGAACAGCCTGAAATGCAACTCAGATAAGTCTGAGCTGCTTTTCTTCGGCTGTGCTCCTGATCCTTGCTGGAAATCTTGGTGGCCTCAGGACATGTTTCCCCCTGAGAAGGCGTCGACACAAGCTAAGAACCTTGGTGTGCTGTGCGACGACTGCCTTTCTTTCAGACCCCAAATCATTGGGTTGTCCGGTAAATGCTTTGGCATTCTGAAGATGCTTAGAAAATGTCTTCTGCTGCTTTCTTTGCAGTACAAAAAAATTATTGTTGAGGCGTTAATTGGGTCCCGACTCGACTACGCCAATGCCCTATACTTAGGATTGCTTAAATATTTGTTGGCCAGGCTGCAAATAGTGCAGAATTCAGTGGCAAGAGCCATTTTTGGCCTTCCACGGAGAGCAAGAGCCTCGGATCTGCTCAATAGGCTGCATTGGCTGCCCATTTCCAAAAGAATCGTATTTAAGATTCTTACTTTGGCGTTTAAGCCCCTTCATTCAGTTGGCCCGAACTACATCAGGAAGCGCATGGCTTTCTATGCGCCGCGGAGGATGCTGCGGTCGGCTGGTTTGGCTAAGGCCGATGTGCCGCCTATTAGACGTGCCCGGATGGGAGGACGGTCCTTCCGGTACTTGGCGGCATGCCGCTGGAATGAGCTCCCTGTTACCCTTCGCAAAGCCAACAGTCTCCTTTTTTTTAGAAGGGAGCTGAAGACTTGGCTTTTTTCTGTATGATTCTTTGGACTGCTGTGAGCTGCCGTGTTGTGTTTTTCAGTTTCAGGTCTCTTTGCCAAAGCGCCGGGACACCCTTTGGGGTAGCCGCACGCTATAGAAGAGATAGTACATAACACAACATAAAATTATCGCTGTTTTAGCAGCAGAAAACTGCAGCTAAAATGGCGATAATGGGCTTGATAATATGCTCTATGGAATTCCATTTGAAGCCCATGTTAGATGTCACCCATTAGACCAGCTAGCTCTACAGTGCAACTACCACCCACCTGTATTCTACAGTGGTGTAGGTAGTTTCTGGCAACCACGGAACATGACAACCGTGATTCCTCAGGGATCCTGGAAAACAGTACAGTACTTTTCGCTCAGACACTCGTGCTTGCTTTCTCTCACAAAATACACAGGATGGCAATTAGGACGTTTCAATAAGTATTTATTTGTCCAGAGACAGCCTTGTATAAACCATATGTGCTGCGATAATCAGGAGATAGAAGCATACCAAAGAGATTGCTAGTACCAATATAGTAAATAGTAGATACATTTCTACCATAGTGCTAATAAGATGAACATAGGCCGTACAGATAAAAACAGTAGCACTTGACTATCCCTAAAGTAATTTGGCTAAATGTACCTAGCCTACATCTGTATAAGTAGCATGTATATGCTTTTTTACTTATGTAGCCAAGAAACCCCTAGGGAAGAACCATCCCCTTCTCTTGATGGTTGAGAATGAAAGACCCCGTCTCTGCTTCAAGGATGAAAGTACGCAAGGGATGTCAGACAGATGTGTGTCAAAGATTCAGCATGCAGGACCCGGTCTCAGTTTGGAAGGAATTCTCTTTTAATTTGTAGGGGGGATTGAGGGTTCTATATACTAGAGTGGACACTTCAGGGTTTCTTCTAAAATCAATATGTTTTGAAAACAATCATAAATGTTTTTTCAAACAAATGCAATCATGAACAGCGGGCTGTTGGCCAAGGATGAAAAAAGTGGTGACCCATGTACAGAATAAGCATGCCGTGCCTGGGGACAAGGTTATGTACCTCAGGTAAACTATTGTTACAATAGTATGCTAAGAGCCTGTTTACAAAGAGACAGGGTGAACTACACAGTAAAATGTCACCTCTCAGAACCGTTATTGTCGTGTGTATTGGACAATGTGTGTAAAAAGGGATATACATGACAGGACTAGCCTAACGAACTTGACACGCACTCCTAATCAAAAGGTCAACATGGTCAGCTAGATAATGATAAAGCTTAAGACAAGTAAAAGCATAACATTATTTATAACTAAAATACGAAAGAGCACTTTAAAAGTATGTAAAAAATGGCCATACAAAAGGTCCTCTAAACTTATATGATTTTATCAAACATATCTTTATTGGCATTTTGTAAAACAGACATCATTTGCTTCATAACAATCGGAGTATCAGCGTCATAATATACAGTACATACTGTTAGGAGAAAAAGCAAGGCAGAGGACACAGGCTTGGACGTCTCTATGCCGAGCCGCTGAAGAAAAAACCTATAGTGACCCATAGAGTTTTATAAAGTTCATAGGCATAGTATGTCCTGTTCTCCAAAATAGGTTCTCACAGTCCATTGTGTCATGATAAGCTTACTCTTGATTCTTGCAACCGGGAAGGCACTCCCAGGAAAAGGTAATGTTCCAAACGGTTAAACCAAAAAAAAAAAACCTTACCCCCCCCCATAAAAAGGTATATGGTGGCTACACTGCATAGAGAGGCTGAGTGAACGACTGGGCAAAAGTGTAGTGTGTTAGAATTGGAAGAGATGCATGTCTCTGATTGAAGGATACACCGCCAATGGCAGACCCCTCATGAGGAAGGGGACTAATGGGCCCATTTACATTCAGAGCTTTTATAATCATCGCGGAATATGTCCGCCATTCTTTCCAGACAGTGAAGTTTCCAAAGTCGCGTGTGCCATACTGAGAGGTAAGGAGCTGTCCTCCTCTTCCAGCCTGCCGCGATTGTCATTTTTGCAGCACTTATTCAAGTCCACATGACGGCTTTGTCTGCTCTGGTCTGGTGTTCTAGGGAGGGATCTCGAAGACCCAGAAGAACTCCTTCCATGGTGGTCGGTATGGGATATCCCAACATGGATTTGATTTGTGCTAAAATTTCTTCCCAGAATGGATGTATGGTGGGGCAATCCCACAAGATAAGTTGGAAATCCCCCAGTAATTCACAACTCCTCCAGCATTGATCCAGATTGAATTATATGACCAGGTCGAGATCGCTAAAATACTCTCGGAAATTAGACCGAATAACCATTATCATGACCCTTTACCGGCAAAGTGTGTAAGAGAAATCAGTCACATCCTGGTCCCAATCTGGACCAAAATAATAAACGCGTCTCTTGCACAAGGGATCCTCCCAGACTGCCTAAAAACAGGACAAGTAGTGCCAATAATCAAAAAACCGACCGCAGACACAACAGATCCGAATAACTATCGTCCAGTAACCAACATCCCTTTATTGGCCAAACTTATTGAGAAATGCGTGCAGAGCCAATTGAATCAACACATCACCAAGTTCTCCTTACTAGACGAATGCCAATCAGGCTTTAGAGCAGGGCATAGCACGGAAACAGCGATCCTGCACACTGTCGATGATGCGCTACAAGCCCTAGACCAAAAGCAAGCCGGCCTACTGATTCTTTTAGACCTATCAGCTGCATTTGACACGGTAAATCACGAAGCATTATTGTCCAGACTACAGGACAGGATGGGATTGTCCGGAATTGTGCTGAAATGGTTTAATTCTTTCCTAAGCAACAGAACACAGTGATTCCTGGTTAACCAAGCAATCTCACCCTCATGTCCTAATACAATTGGGGTCCCGCAAGGCTCAACGCTATCCCCAGATCTATTCAACCTATATGTCGAACCTCTTACAGACATTCTACGGAATTCACAGATTTCCTACCACATGTATGCAGACGACACGCAAATATACTTGAAGATTGCCAATCTTGAGGACATTGACCTAATGAATGAGACACTAAAGATGGCTCTGGAATGGTTAACGTATAACCATCTGAAACTAAATGCCCATAAAACAGAATTCTTGCTAATTTCACCACCAAGGAGCAACTCTGAAACAAAGGAATGGACCAAACGGCTGACGGCACTAAACTGCACCCCAACGCTAGTCAACTCAGCTAAATCACTAGGAATTACGTTAGATGAAAATCTCGACATGAAAGCCCATATTAATTCAATGGCGAAAAGTGCCCGCTTCCACCTAAGTTACTTAAGAAAATTAAAACCATTCATCTCGGAAGCAGATTTAAAATTGGCTATGCAATCACTAGTTATATCAAGGATCGAATATGGTTGCTCCACATTAGCCGGCCTACCAAAAACATCTACAGCACCTCTAAAAGTCTGTCTCAACGCAGCGGCAAGACTCATCACGGGGTCTAGGAAATTTGATCATATTTCTCCTCACCTGAAAGCACTAAATTGGCTACCTTACGAGGCTAGAATTCAAATGAGGATAGCATGCATTACCCACAAAGCGGTGCATTATAACACACCAAGATATCTAGCCAAGAAAATCAAGCTATCGGGAGGAAACAGACCAACCAGAAGTGCCAAGGAGTTATTGCTGCGGCCAGCCATCTTCCGAAAGAAAAAGTCGTATGATCGAACATTCTCTGGAGCTGCCCCTAGAGTCTGGAACTCTCTCCCCCCAAGCATCAGGAAGATTCAAAATATTGTTCAATTCAAACGGGAATTGAAAAGCCATATGTTGAGGATATACCTTGATTAGGGAAGCCAACGGAACTCTTGGTCGAATATTCTTAGTCCGATGAAGGGCGGCCATCTTCATGAACGATATCATCGATGAGTGAATGTCTCCACCCACATACCTGAACTGAACTTTGTCCTCACTGCCATCTTCTACTAGATGAACCGATAACTATGTGATAGCAGAAACTATATAACCTCTACCCCTTCTTATTTATCTGTATAGATAGGGATATAAGCTATGTCTTATCCACCTTTTACTGTTAATTGCACATGCGTTTGGAATATATATATTTATGCACCCCCCCTTAGCCATAAGTTCTTCTACCTCTTATAGGTTTTGTTCTATAATTCTATAATTGTTATTGTACTGCCAATGTGTAACCATTCTTGATGTTAAGCGCTCTGATACCCACGGGTCTTGTTCGCGCTATAGAAAACACTATAATAAATAAATAAATAAATAAATCAGGTGTGTTTGGAAAGATTCATTTGAGTTTGATGGGGAGTAGATACCAGTCCATTGAAGTTTTTAAGTGTGCTTTTCTAAGTTCTAGGGAGTGATTGAATTTTGATATCTCGGACCAAAGTGCCGTCCATTCCCTGACGTGGCTATCATGCTGCGACATCCCCTCCCACATGGACAAGTACCTCGGTTGAGCTGAATGTGTGTTGGAGAGCAGATAGTTATAGAGGAAAGAGATCACCCCTTTCATGGAGCCCACAGTTTTAAGGTACTTCTCAAACCCCGTTTTCTCCCTCGTGGCTCTGTCATGTATGTGAGGGGTGAGTGCCCAATGTCTAAGTTGAATTTAGAGGAAATGTTCCTCTGGTGGTAAGTGGAAATCCCTTCTACAACTATCAAAGGTGAGGATGTCGTGGTTGTGGAACAGGTGATCAAGCATGAGGCAGCCTCCCTCTCTCCAGGCGTTGAATGGGCCTTCATTTAGGGCCGGCGGGAAGGCCGGATTAAAGTGGATTGGAGTGTATGGGTAGGGGAAAGTGCTTCATCCCTCGTCCCCTGACACAGAGTTCCAGAGTTTTAAGTGCGGTTCATGTGGGGGTACTAATATACACATTCACAGGGCGGTCCTTCTTGGTTTTCCAAATGAGGTCCCATACGGTCCTCCCCACCACTCCTCTATCCATATGGAGCCAGTGCTTGCCTGACTCTCTTTTAAACCATTCCTTCACTATCCGCAATTGGGTAGCTTTGTAATATAACCCAATGTCTGGCAGCCCCACCCCCCCTTTTGCTCTAGGATGCCACAGTATGGAAAAAATAAGCGGGCCCGCCCTCCCTGCCAAATGAACCGTGTGAGCAACGATTTGAAATGTAGCATCTAATTCGACGGGTAGGGCCTGAGAAAGGTATTATAACTTGGGCAACAGTGTCCTCTTTATAGCGTGAATGTGGCCTACCCAAGAAATGAATAGGTGCTTCCATTGCTTAAGATTATTTTCAAGTTGACGGAGGGCGGCTGGAAAGTTGGCCTTATAAAACCCTTTCACTTGTGTGGTTAGCTGAATCCCCAAGTGTTGGAGGGAGCGGCTGGTGCACTGCAAGGGGGATTGGGATTGGAGGGTACGGCAGGGTGAGATTGAGGACATAAGATTTGTCAAGATTGGCCTTAAAGCCGGCTACCACTTCAAATTTGGCTAATTCTATTTGCAAGGCCAGAAGTGACCGAGACGGGTTCGCGAGTGTCAGGAGCACATCGTCCATCAAAAGCAATATTTTGTGGTCGTCTCCCCTGGGGAATCCCCTGAATCGGCAGATTGTTTCAAATGGACATTGTGAATGGTTCAATGCTTAACGCAAAGAGCAGGGGTGACAGAGGGCACCCCTGTCGAGTGCCTCTTGTGAGAGATAAGGGGGCCGATAAAACTCCATTGACCTGTACCAGAGAGCGGGGCTGCGAGTAGTTGGCCTACATCATGCGAATGAATTTGTCTGCGAAGCCAAAGGATTTAAGGACATGGAAGAGAAATGCCCAATCCACCCGATCAAAGGCCTTCCTTGGCATCATTCCCCACCAAGACCGCAGGTATCTCCTGTTCGGTGGCTTTCTCAATTAGATGTATCGTGCATCTAATGCTATCGTTCGTCTGCCACCCCTGTATAAAGCCAGATTGATCGGGATGGATTAAGGCATTACATCCTGTATCCAATTTGCAAGAATAGTAGAGTAAAGCTTCGTGTCCAGGTAAGAGGCACAGATCTATACATTTTTTCAAGGCTTAGGTATTGTAGTGTAGTTCCTATTATCCCAATAGGCTCTGCGCATTGGAATAATACCTTCAATAGTATGGGCCTAGACCAGACGTTAACTAGGTCTACTACTGTCGATATTAGACTTAAAGTTTTGGGTTTGCCAGCTAGCTCAGAGTTCACTAGAAACTTTCTCGAATAGGCAAGGAGGAGTTGAACCTCCCTGGATAGACAAGAAGGGATTTAGTTTCTGACAACCATAGAACATGACAACTTTGCTCTCCCCTAATCAAGAGTGTATCTCGAGAGTCGTGTGAACAAAAGGCAATTTATTTTACTCAGTCAGTACGTGCATTCTTAGTCTCATCAGATTGTAGAGAAAAGGAAGAGACGGGCGTGTTCAATAAAAGATGTTATTTATTGATCAGTCTCTTTTCTCATACAAGAGAAATGGATCGATATTATTGCAATACTTATAGTTAAGTAAAGTGCATACATTAAAAGCAGAAGTATAAAATAATACTGTAAAAACATTGATATGGTTTCTAAGCCATATGAAGGTTTAAAATGAATAAAATATATTACATACACATATACATTTGACTAATCGTACTCAACTGGTGTTTCTAGCTACGCCTACCCCGTGTACCTGACCTAAGTCTAATACGTGGGCGGGAATAGAAAGTTACAGTTTAAGTTAAGTTTGTTTTTGCCAAGTGACTGACTAAAGAATTCTCTGCGAGGGGTTATTCAGTTCTGGACCTGGAAGTTAGGATGAATGAGGGATGGTATCTCTCGTCTCTGGTCTCGATATTCCAGGCTGCCTGCGAGGGCTACCCGGAAGCGCCGGAGCTGGATTTCTCGGCAGGAGAAATAGGCAGCTGCTCGTTCTCAGCGCGTCAGGAAGGCGGGGCTGCGCCAGCGGGGTCTGCTCTGCTCTGGGCTTCGGCAAGTCTGGCTACTCCGTCCTCGTCACCATCGCGTGTGTTTGCATAGGGCAATATCGGTAATATTTATACCTTTAAGGTGCCGAGATTGACGTAAGGATGGACATAGATACGTCAATAAAGATGTCATACGACCAGGTCGTTAGCACGTTCTTTTGCTGAAGTTCTCGGTGAAATCAAAACAATGGCCGCAGGGTTTTTCCCAGGTCTGTCATAGGTTTGATTTGTTTTGAGAACTCCGTATGCCTTATCAGGGGCTGGAGGAATATCGCTTGTCTAATTAGATGGCAAGCGTTATGACCTAATCAGATAACACGTTCCTGTGCCGTAGTGTGGCTTTATCAGATAACGGTTCCTGCATCATGGGGGTTTTCTGCCTCATGGGATGACTGCTAGTTAACTTGTTAGTTTGTTAACCAGAATAGGGTCAGGAATAGGGGGATCGATACAGAACCTATAAGAATACATCACACCCACTCCACGCTAACTATGGACATATTTACTAATCTATGCATAGTAAAACATACTGTAGAGTATTGTGTATACCTTACCACCCCAAAATACATAAATGCATTTTGAAATTATCAAATATACGGAAAAATGCAGTCATATGTATAGTATGCACTCAAGCTGTAGAATAATGCTAAAGTAATCACGCATTTGTATACATTATTGCTATTTTGTATATGAAAATTTACACATGAAATGGCTCTTAATACAGAAAAAAGGTTCGAGACCATTCCATCACAGAATAAAAATAACTATGAACATACCAGCGGGCAGCTAATGTCTATAAGCTATCTAAATTTTGAAATTTTAGTTCTCTAAGAATAGTTCTTACTTTAATCAGAAGATAGTGTCCCGAAAAATATGCAAAAATATTTTGGGGCTGCTGAAAAAATTGCTGTCCGTGAACTGGAGGGAAAATTGTTCATGGTATTTTGCTTTTCTAGTTGAAGGTCAAATTCAGGGAACGCCGTGTACGAGCTTGCTCAAAAGTCTCTATTTCTGCTCTGGTGAAAACATCATATCATTTAGACTCTCGAAAAAGTTGTCAACAGCTTCCTGGGAGAGTTCCACTAACTCGGAAATAGGTGTAACCATGCATTCGTGCGCATGATTGTCTCCATTGATATTCTGATTTGGATTGCTGACAGAAGGTCGTACCTGATCGATGCTGCTTTCATCTTGAACTTCACTACCCCTTAATCGCAGTGGTGAAGTTTCCACGAATGCCGTCATCAGGATTGGTAGCCGTTGAGGGCAGCACAAAGCATGAGCCTTTGTTGGACTCAATGTTTCTGCATCCATTGGCGCATCTGATTGTAGCGTCAGACAGGTGTCTAACACGCATTCTTCTCCGCATAGCAGGCACCTTAATACAGGTAAAACACATCGTTGCCACATTGGTCGAAATGATAGAAACCAAGTCATGTTCAGGTCTCTAAGCCGGGATAGTCCCAGGATTTTTTATATCCGGTCCCGGTATCCAATGGCTAGGATTGTTTCTTCCCTTGTCGCAGGTGTTTTGTCTGTGACATGGTTTGCCATAACGAAATATAAGGACTAGGAATAGGATTCCTGCAATCAGTCCGAAAATGAGGGGAAGTCCGCCAAAAATCGAATGGACGAAATCTGGAAAAATACCCAGTATGGCTTTGAATGGTGTTAATGCCATCGAAAATACTGTCTTAAATACTTTTGAGACTCCACTGGTATCAGAAATATTTAAGATTTCATTCAGGATTTCTGCGAAATGTATGGGGGAATTAGTTGATAACAATGAATGTATCTCTGCAGTCGTTGTAAAAGAGCTATTTGTTCCCAAAGCAGTTTCTGCTTTATTGTTGCATCTGTGTCATCTCTGTAATCGTTTTGAATCCATGTCTGCAAATCGTTGTTATATGATTTGACGCAGTAATATGAATCGGACACTATAAGTGTCGGGAATTCGCGATCCGCATTATCTAGCGCCATTTTCAATGCTATAATTTCAGTCTGTTGTTCTGAATTAGTTTCTACTGAGTGTGTTTTTGTTAATAGAGGTTTTAGTTTACCTCCGCGCAACACTTCTTTTGTAATCCCACAGGTCGGGTTGTATGCTTGTTCTCCCCAAATGGAGGGTTGAGCATGTCCGTCTGTATAGATTACACAAGCGTAGTGTCGTAAGGGCAGAATGTCGATTGGCAGAGGGAATGTTCTTTCATATTCTAGATTTTGTAATTCCTCTAGTTCTGGATCAAAGTAGTAGTATACTTTGTCCGTTGTAATGGAATTCACCCATTGTATCCATTCCGATTCAATGTTGTTGTTGGTAAATTACACGGTGTTGTTAGTGCCTCAAAGGCTGGTTCCGCTGTTCTGACTGTGATATGTCTACCGTCAGCTTGATCTTTTTCTCTAGCTATTGCGGTTTGAACTGCATGAACAATTTTTTCTTTAATGCTGAATTTCTGTTCAGCTTCTGTGTACAAGTGTGATTTGAATGCAATTGGTACCTTTTCTCCCTCATTAGAGGTCAGGTATGTGAATCCGCATCTTCCTGGGATGACTCGAATCACAAGATTGCGTGTGTTATCACGTGTTTCTAATTTTGTTTTAATTAGCATGTCTGTTTGTAAGGATCTCAAAATCTCTGTGTGTATTTGAGTCCAATTGGTTCTTTTAAAATCTGGTTTTATTAGATCATAAAGGGGTTTGACCCTTTCTGCGTAATTTGCAATGTATGTTCTTCCGAAATTTAGGAAGCCTAGAATTGACTGTAGGTTTTTTAGTGTTCTAGGTGCTTGGAGTACGGCACATTTTTCTAGAAAATTGTCAGCCAGGCTTTTGCCTTCACTTGATAATTCATATCCTAAGAACAGGACTGTCAGATGGGCAATTCTGGATTTTTTAAAGTTGAATTTGTAACCCTCTGCTGTGAACCCAAGTATTATGGTGTTCACTCTCTTCAAGTGAGTCTCCAAGTCATCATCTGTTAAGTATATGTCGTTGACATACGATAATGCTTCGTCGTCATATGTTTGTAGTAATTCTGTTACTCTCGCTGAGAATACTCCCGGGCTGTTCTTGTACCCCTGGGCTAACCGACAGAATTGTTTTTGAGTGCCATTTATTGAGAATGCAGACAAATATCTGCTCTCTGGTGCTATGTTCTGACAAAAGAATCCATTAGAGATGTCTAAGGTTGTTTTGTATTTTTTGCGCACTATGTTATTCATTAGTGCAGCACTATGCGAGTTTTGCACTGCAAAAGTTTTGCAACATGAGTTAAGGTGTCGGTAATCCAAAACCAGACGATATGAATTGTCTGGTTTGGAGACCGGAAACAAAGGGTTGTTCATTTGTGAGGTGCAAGTTTCTATCACCCCCTGGTATTTGCTGTGTTTACTTACCCCTGTTTTTAAAAACTCGCTGTCTTCAGCTTATGCCCCGCTCCCCTCACTGCATGTAAAAAGGGCACCTCTGTGCCTCCAAAGCACCACTATTTTGGTGGGTCCGGGTCCGGGTCTCCATTTCCGCCGCCATCTTTGTTTGGGGCTTGGGATTCGGCGGCGGCCGCCATCTTTGAGCGGACTCGCGCGCCAAGGGCTTGCAGGTGAGCCTATTTAAAGTCGCTCCCCTACGCGCAGCGGTACGCGCAGGTGGATGCCCTCGCTTAGCCTGAGTCGTGCCGGAGTCCTGCCCGTCTGTGCCCGTCAGCGTCCCGGTGGCGCCGGGGCGGCGGTGGACTGCGGCCCGGCCGGTTGAGGAGGGAGGATGCTTACTTACACCTCGGCGATGTTGCGTGCCATGCGGACATTCTCATGCTCTTGCCGCTCGGTCTTCCCTGGGCGTTTTAATGGTAAACGGCGCTGCCCGGCCTGTGGCTGGTCGCCCATGTGGACACCGGTCAACGTGCATAGACCTCCAGAGGCTCAGGTTAAACATCTTTGCTTGTTGCTGAACACGAGGTCGCTGGGCTGTCACGCTCTGCATTTATCTGATCTTCTTGTGAGGGAAAACCCTTTGTGTCTTCTCCTTACCGAAACTTGGTTAGGAGAAGCGTCGAACCCGGACATTTTCTCTGCTATTCCTCCGGCCTATAACACCTACCGGCAGGACAGAGAGAAGGGCAGGGGCGGCGGAGTGGCGGTGGAGGTGAGGAAGAATGTCTTCTGCTCGGTTCTCCCTCCGAACCCCATTGGGAGCTCGGAATCCATTGCCTTCACGCTTAGACTGTCCCCGACCCAAGCACTTAAGGTGCTGTTGGTGTATAGGGCGCCAGGCCCTATGGGTTCCTTCCTGGAGGATCTGCAGATTGCCACCTCTGAGTTGGCGCTGACCACTCAGCATTGTATAGTGGCGGGCGACTTCAACTTCCATCTTGATGTGACAGGCGACCCGGATACGATTAAACTGTTGGATATAACATCCCCTCTGGGTCTCGTCCCATATGTGTCTGGTCCCACGCACGAGAGAGGGCACACCCTTGATCAAGTGTTCTCATCAGTTCCGATTGCTGATGTAGAAACCTTGCCTGTGCTCTGGACGGACCACAGGCTGATCAAGTTCTCTGTGTCGGAGAATGGGCGGCCGGACAATATTGCTCCCGTGCTATCCAGACCAGCCTCGAGAGCGCTGCATAGAGTGACAGCTGATATGCTAGAGCAGGCGCTCGTGGAACACCCTTGTCAGCTCTCGGGTGTTCTGGATAAAGACACGGAGGCCTTGCAGTCGTGGCTGATTGAAAGGCTGGACGATCTTGCTCCGCAAGTTGTCCCTCGGTCCACGGTAGCACGGCAATCTGCGCCGTGGTTTACAGAGGCGCTGAGGGTGGCTCGCAGCCAGTGCAAGGTGGCTGAGCGGGCCTGGCGCCTTCAGTATAATGGGGAGGCCAAACTTGCTTACAGGGCGGCTATTAAGGCCTATCACCGGGACATCTTTGGGGCCAAGAAAGAATACCTGGCTAGGAGGATTGAGGCGGCGGCGAACTCCTGTAAGGAGATCTTCACTGTGGTGAAGGAGTTCACGTCCCCCAGCTCCCAGACACCCCCGTTAGTATCATCGGAGGCGTGGGCTTGTGATCTTGCCAGCTTTTTCACCAATAAGATCAAGGCGATTCAAGCCTCTTTCTCGGAGAGCGCCGTGGATAGTGACTGCGGCCCCGGTGCGGGACGTGAGCTACCGCCCACGCCTGTCGCTGTCTTGACAGACTTCCCTGCTGTCACGAGCGAGGCGTCGCGGGTGCTGCTTGCCAGCCTTAAATCGGGTTCGCCACTTGACCCCTGCCCCGCCAAATTTTTGTCTAAGATGGCGGCGGTGGTGAATCCTCTGGTTAATCCTATCCTCAACGCCTCCTTGAGGGAGGGGAGGGTGCCTTGTACCTGGAAGAGGGCGATGGTCATCCCCCTCTTGAAAAAGCCAGGTCTCGATGCTGAGGTCTTGGCCAATTACAGGCCAATCTCACTCTTGCCGGCGTTGGCTAAGATCACCGAGAAACATGTTCATGGCGTCTTGTCGAGCTTTTTAGAAACTAACCATCTGCTCCATCCTTCCCAATCCGGATTCCGTCCTAACTTTAGCACGGAAACGGCGCTGTTGGAGGTCTCGGAGATCATCAGGGAGACTTTGGATGTTGGTGGCAAGGCCATGCTAGTCATGTTGGACCTGTCGGCGGCCTTCGACACCGTCCCTCATGCGGCGCTCCTCGCCAGGCTTCATGACATCGGCATTAGGGGGACGGTGTTCAAATGGTTTACATCTTTTTTGGAAGGCCGCCGCCAGACGATCTGGGTCTCGCAGCGCTCCGCCGAGATGCCGCCTCTGGGGGTTGGGGTTCCACAGGGCTCTGTGTTGAGCCCATCATTGTTTAACATCTTTATGTCCCCTTTGGCGGCGGCGGTGGAGGCGTACGGGGCCCAGATCGTGTCCTACGCCGATGATACGCAACTCCTCTTCACATGTGGCAAAGATCAGCCATTTGATGGAGAGGGTATTCGGGCCTGTTTGGCCATGGTATTCGATTGGTTCCAGCACAACAACTTGAAGGCCAATTCCAGCAAATCGGAGGTTCTCTTTTTTGGATGTGCCACTGACCCTGAGTGGCGGCAATGGTGGCCGGCTGAAAAGAGCCCTCCGGCACAGTCATCTCTGGTTGCCAAAAATCTCGGGGTTAAACTTGACAATAAGTTGTCATTGAGAGCCCACGTACTTGGTCTGGTGGGCACCTGCTTCGGTGTTCTGAAGATGCTCCGCAAGTTTCTTCCACTGCTTTCTGCGGAGCATAGGCGGATTACCGTGCAGGCGCTCATTGGGTCCAGGCTGGATTATGCCAATGCCCTTTTCCTTGGCCTCCCAGACTACCTGGTCCAGCGTTTACAGGTGGCGCAAAATTCTGCTGCCCGTGCGATTTTTGGCCTGCATAGGCGATCGCGAGCGTTGGGGCTGCTTCAGAAGCTCCATTGGCTGCCTATCCGTAAGCGGATTATGTTTAAATCCCTTACGTTGATGCACAAGGCACTGTTTGGCTCTGGGGCCGGGTATTTACGGCGCAGGCTGATCTTTTACCGCCCTGCTCGCCTACTGCGTTCTGCGGCTCTCTTTACTGCCGTGGTTCCTCGCGTGCGGAAGGCCCGCACTGGGGGCCGCTCCTTTGGCTTTAAGGCACCTCAGTTGTGGAACTCCCTTCCACTGGCGCTACGCAGTACTCCTAATCTGCTTCAATTTAGGAAGAGCTTGAAGACATGGCTTTTTAATGTTTAGTTGCTCTTTGGGTGGGTCTTTCTTTTCTGTATTGTTTCTTGTTATGTTATTACACACTGAGTTGTTTGTGGAAAGCGCCGGGACACTCTGTCGGAGTAGCCGTGCGCTATATAAATACATTTTAACATAACATAACATAACATCTAGAATTTCTTTTACCTGTTTTTTAGCTTCTTGCTTAATTGGGTACTGCCTTTGTGCAGTAGGTTGTGATTTTAACTGGATTTTGTGAGGAGGAGAGTCCTCATCCCATCCTACGTGATTTTTATATAAAGCAGGAGCTAGAGCTACTGCCCACTTTCTAGCAAGTGTGTATTTTTTATGAATTGGGATGTGATTTGAGAAGGCAGGCATAATTATTTCTTCGCCGTGAGGGCAGTCCCTGACAAACTCTGGTGGCCAGTCTTTTTCAGCTAGAAGGATGTCATAGCCCTTGGAGAGATTATCCCAAAATAGTCCCCTTATTTTTCTAGTCTTATCCCCCTCTATACGTAATGTTATTTCATATATTTTGAGAGGTTTGCTAACTCTGGTGTCTGCAGTTTCCACTTGAAGATATTCATTCGTGTCCACTGTCTCCAGATGATTCATAAGGACTTTGCGAGCTATGCTCACTTCTGCTGCGCTGTCTAGCATTGTCTGAGCCCATTCTCCGTTTTTCAGTTGTGTCCTCAGTATTCTCGGCATTGTTAACTACCTTGATACTGGCTACCTTCTTTTTTGGAAATTGTAATTTCTTTTTTAGCTGAGCAGGTTCCTTGTCTTTGGACTTGGCGTGCTCTTCTCTTTGTTCTGATCGTCCTCTTCTTTCCGATTTCTGCGAGGAAGTCTGAAAAGATTGAGAGGGACGTGTATCAATGTCTTGATATCTATCAGGCTTTTTTATATTATCCCTATTTCTAAGGTTATATCTTTTCCCAGAGGGGTCACTCTGGGGTGACCTGGGTCTTTGGTTCGGAGATTTTTCTCTTCGCCTAGGAGACCTTCCTCTGGACTGGAATTTCTTTTCTTTAGGATTGGATTGTTTGTTTCCATCCCAGCTCTTTTTTTGTGATGTTGAATTATTATTAAAAAATATTTTTTCAGGACTTTCAATCAGTTGTGGTTTTACTGGTATTCCACCTAAACTATCTCTACCTAGTTCCTCATAGGATTTTTCTATGATTCTGGCAATTTCAGGTGGTTGGTCTGCTATATCTGTCTCTTTTAACCTCTGGCGGATCGCCACGTTTGCTGCTTCTCCCTTTATGTTGGCTAATAATATAGCCGAGACCTGCTTGAAGTCTTTTAGTAATTTCATACCAAGAGTTAAAGCGGGTTCTGGACCATATTCATCTTGAATTTGTTTTAGCACATCTGGTATTACCGAAATGGATGGAACACCGTGCGTTTTTGTGTAGATGGAAGCAAAGACTGTACCCCAAGTGTCACAGTCCTCAATGTGTGGTGCGATTCCCATTGGAAGACAGATAGTCAGAATCCTGTGTTTTTCTAACGGGGTGGTGTCTGGAAACACCGCCTCTATTTGGGTGATTTTCTGTGCTAGCCAGAATGGTATTTGTTCCCGTTTAGCCGGTACTTTACCTAGGCAGGACTGTATGTTCTGTGGTGTAATTTTATTTGTGTTCCCCTGGTGAGGGGTCAGCTGTGGAATTTTAATTGCTGGCTGAATTGTTGAAGTCCGCATCACATATTGGACTAATTGTCTATGTATTTTTATTAATTGTTTTAGCTGTGTTAACAGCTCTGCTGCAGACATCCCATTGATGTCTGGATGTGGTGTGTATCCGGCTAGGACCGGCCACGTTGCTCCTGGTCTACCTAATGGACCGAGCCTGGTGATGTGATTATTGTGTTTTAGGGCGCCATTAAATAAGAGCAAATGCTCTTGAAATTTAAGTGGTACTTCCACCTCCTCGAAAGGAGTATACTCATTAGGAGGTTCCTCTATTTTGTAATAGTGGAAGTACTTTGTTACAGCATTTGCTGCTGGAAAATGTATCCATGAATAGTATACCTCTGTCTGCCGATATTCGTGTGCCTCAATTACGAATATGACTGTGCCACCTCTAGGTGTCAGTCCATTTTCTATAAGTTTTACGGTTATAGATTTCCTTTTGATGACCGGGATGAGTATTATATCCTGGTCAGCTTCTTGTAGTGCAGTATCAGCTTCTGCTATTTCAGCTGCTAATCTAACTGCCTCTCTTTCTCCTTCACTGTCTGACATTGTACTGTCCAGAAGGTTATTTTGTTTGTTTGCAGATCAGGTTTCTTATGGAAACAAAGATTAGATGCACAATATTTTGGAACGGTTTATCCTTCAACGTTGACTAAACCAAGAACCATACATAGGAGTTCCCTCCTGCGAGGTCTGGCGGATACAACCTTTCACCCACTCCAGACGTCTTTGGAGTATTATGGGAAAAAGGGGTTTGAGTGAGAAAGCACGACTGAGTTACTCTAAATGTCTTACGTTAGTTTTATCGCCCTTCCAAACGAGTTGGGCGCCATGTAGTGTAGTTCCTATTATCCCAATAGGCTCTGCGCATTGGAATAATACCTTCAATAGTATGGGCCTAGGCCAGACGTTAACTAGGTCTACTACTGTCGATATTAGACTGAAAGTTTTGGGTTTGCCAGCTAGCTCAGAGTTCACTAGAAACTTTCTCGAATAGGCAAGGAGGAGTTGAACCTCCCTGGATAGACAAGAAGGGATTTAGTTTCTGACAACCATAGAACATGACAACTTTGCTCTCCCCTAATCAAGAGTGTATCTCGAGAGTCGTGTGAACAAAAGGCAATTTATTTTACTCAGTCAGTACGTTCATTCTTAGTCTCATCAGATTGTAGAGAAAAGGAAGAGATGGGCGTGTTCAATAAAAGATGTTATTTATTGATCAGTCTCTTTTCTCATACAAGAGAAATGGATCGATATTATTGCAATACTTATAGTTAAGTAAAGTGCATACATTAAAAGCAGAAGTATAAAATAATACTGTAAAAACATTGATATGGTTTCTAAGCCATATGAAGGTTTAAAATGAATAAAATATATTACATACACATATACATTTGACTAATCGTACTCAACTGGTGTTTCTAGCTACGCCTACCCCGTGTACCTGACCTAAGTCTAATACGTGGGCGGGAATAGAAAGTTACAGTTACAGTTTAAGTTAAGTTTGTTTTTGCCAAGTGACTGACTAAAGAATTCTCTGCGAGGGGTTATTCAGTTCTGTACCTGGAAGTTAGGATGAATGAGGGATGGTATCTCTCGTCTCTGGTCTCGATATTCCAGGCTGCCTGCGAGGGCTACCCGGAAGCGCCGGAGCTGGATTTCTCGGCAGGAGAAATAGGCAGCTGCTCGTTCTCAGCGCGTCAGGAAGGCGGGGCTGCGCCAGCGGGGTCTGCTCTGCTCTGGGCTTCGGCAAGTCTGGCTACTCCATCCTCATCACCACCGCGTGTGTTTGCATAGGGCAATATCGGTAATATTTATACCTTTAAGGTGCCGAGATTGACGTAAGGATGGACATAGATACGTCAATAAAGATGTCATACGACCAGGTCGTTAGCACATTCTTTTGCTGAAGTTCTCGGTGAAATCAAAACAATGGCCGCATGGTTTTTCCCAGGTCTGTCATAGGTTTGATTTGTTTTGAGAACTCCGTATGCCTTATCAGGGGCTGGAGGAATATCGCTTGTCTAATTAGATGGCAAGCGTTATGACCTAATCAGATAACACGTTCCTGTGCCGTAGTGTGGCTTTATCAGATAACGGTTCCTGCATCATGGGGGTTTTCTGCCTCATGGGATGACTGCTAGTTAACTTGTTAGTTTGTTAACCAGAATAGGGTCAGGAATAGGGGGATCGATACAGAACCTATAGGAATACATCACAGTATAACCGTAACCACTGCTTCAGCCATTGAGGGGGTCACTTCTCCAGTCTCCCCCATCTGGTTGAAGAGGTGTGTGAGGTGATGAACAAGGTTGGGAGCAAACGTTTTAAAGAAGTGGGCTGTGAGACCGTCGGCCCTGGAGCCTTATGCAGTTTAAGGGCTGCAATAGTCATGCCCACCGCGCCCACCTCTTCCGTGGCTATGGGGCCCGTAGGTTTATCAATTGTGGCTTGTGAGATACGGGGGAACCGCATAGCCTGGAGGTAGCTATCTTGCAAGGCCGTCTCTTTTGGATCCGCAGTGTAAAGTGCCCATAAAAGGATCAAAAAAGGTCAGCTTTTCCTCTATCTGTGTGGACTAAACCGTTATTCCTATCTTGTAGGCCTCCAGTGTATTCCCTCTCACGCTTCTCCCGTAATTGCCACGCTAGGTGTCTGTCTATTTTGTTCCCCTGCGTGAAAGAAATATAGGGTAGTTTCAAAAGGGTGTATTCTGCCCTGTTGTTGTAGATTCAGGGCTTAATTTGTGCAGGTGCTTTCCAGTGCTTAGCACCGGAACTTATTTCTCAGGGCCGGGTCTACACCGCAACATGTGTGACAAAAAAGAAAATGGAAAGAAAGGCAATGCCCTTGCTGTTGGCGCTCCGAGGTGGCCTGTGAGCAGCACTGACACCTCAAGCAAGACCTCGCTGCAGAAGTATCCAAGCAGGGGTGTTCCCAGCACGTTAAGCCTTCCCATTGCACCCAGGGGCAGAGACTCAGCAAAAACCCAGCACACCACAGGCACAGCTGCACCCCTATTAGTATGGTGCTCAGCGCCGCGCACACGTCCTCCAGAGCTCACCAACAATCTGCCTGGTGAGTCCTAATAGGCGCGTGAGCGTTACCTTGCGGGCTACACGGTGTCCTTTTCCTGGGGCTCGCACAAGCAGTTCCGGAGCGAGCAACGCAATACACACAGCGATGAACGTCCACCCACCCAGTCAAACCACTACCATTTAAAAGGAGTAATCAAGTAATAACTCCAAAATAACCCCCACTGGTTTATCCATCCAACACAAGCCACCCCTATCTGGGAAAGTGGACGAGCTGCCTCCATATTTATTTATTTATTTATGAGTTTATATAGCGCTAGAATCACTCCGCCAGGAGTATCTCTGCGCTTTATGCCCAGTAAAATCGCAACTACACAATGGAAGATGATTAGATTTCGTTTTTGAACAGAATGGTTTTTAACTGTTTACGGAAGGTTAGGTGATCTTTACATAGCCTTAGGGCCAACGGGAGCTTATTCCACAACTTGGGGCCCATAGTTGACAGGGCTCTGCCTCCGTGTCTAACTTTTTTAATCTGTGGAACCACAAGGAGAAAATTATTGCTAGATCTGAGAGATCGTGAGGGAACATATGGTCTAAATTTCCTTTCCAGGTAGGTGGGTCCTAGTCCATTCAAGCATTTGTGGATTAAGCAACATATCTTAAATTTTGCCCTTTGTCTGACAGTAAGCCAGTGTAGTTGTTCAAAGAGGGGTTTAGATGCCGTTCTTGGGGGGGCATTCAGGACAAGGCGAGCCGCCGTGTTCTGAACAACTTGTAATTTGTCTAATAGCCCCTCGTTGACAGAAAATAACAACCCGTTACAATAATCAATCCGGCTCAGGACGAGTGCCTGAACCAGGGTCTTTCTTGCTGAGTTGGGCAAGAGTGGGCAGATTTTTCGCAGTAAACCAATAATATGGAAGCATATCCCTGAAATATAGCTGACATGCTGTTTTAAGGACAGGTCGTGGTCAAGTCGAATTCCAAGATTCTTCACGACCTGTTTAGGTTCAGGGACTGCTCCCAACTCGGTTGGCCACCAATCAGGAGTCCAAAGTATCTTAGCTTCCCCAAATAGCATGATCTCCGTCTTGCTGACGTTACACTGGAGATAGTTACTGGACATCCAATTAGCTACTTCCTTCATGCCAGATACAAAGGAGTTCCTAACCTCAGCGGAAAGAGTTTTAAAAGGAAACAGGAGCTGTGTGTCATCAGCGTAAGATACGGGAACAAACCCGTATCTACGCAGCACTCCTGCCAGGGGTGCCACATAGATGTTAAAGAGCGTTGGGCTCAAGCATGAGCCCTGTGGCACCCCTTTAGAAATCTCTATTTCCGCCGAGCGAAATGCACCCATGGTGACTGTCTGGGTGCGATCTGTTAGGAAACTCCTTATCCAGTCAAGGGCTTTGTTCTTCAGGCCAGCGTTCGACAACCGTTGAGTCAAGATGGAATGTGACACGGTGTCGAACGCTGCCGAGAGATCTAATAGAACAAGAATAACAGAGAGCCCCTTGTCCTGGTAGGTGTGGAGGTCATCGGTAACATATAGCAGGGTGGATTCAGTACTATATCTGGGGCGAAATCCTGATTGGGACTCATCAAGGGCTTGCACTTTTTCGATGTAAACAGACAAGTGTTTGTTGACATGTTTTTCTATAACTTTCCCCAAGAAGGGTAGCAGAGAAATAGGTCTTAAATTACTCAAGTCAGACCAAGGTATGGTGTTATTTTTCCTAGTAGGTCTGACGAGTGCTCGCTTCCAGTCCTTGGGGACCGTACCCGAGGTGAGTGATAGGTTTACCAATTCTGTAACCAGTGGGCTTAAATGTTCTTCCAGAATAGGCATTAGTTTAGCAGGAATAGAATCCCCGACTGGACTTTAGCCCTGCACATGTTGACTCTAGAAAGAACTGAGGAAGCGGGAGCGGCTAAGAGAAAGCAGACCCGATCCTGACAGGATAACAATGGCAGACTGAGAGGGATTGGCAGCAGGTCTTTCTCTAACTGGTCTAAACATGGAAGAGTTTGTCAAGTGAATAACCCCCGCACAGGGCCCACTCCGGAAACAGCCATGTTACCAAAATCACAGCCAACACGAGTTGTAGTTTGTTGTGGTCGTTGTTGGCCGCAGTTTATTACCATTATATACCAACTCATTTTCTGTCCCCTGGGCATCACTTCTATGGCCAGGGTCATAAATCATTATTATTGTGGCATATCATAAATTACGCATTATACATCATCCGTATGTCACCAATCAATTGGTGTCACGATAAATTGGACGTCATACATGATTAGCGTCGCCTGTCATAAATCATTGGTCATAAATCATTTTGTTGGTCATAAATCATTCCGTTGGTCATAAATCATTCTGTTGGTCATAAATCATTCTGTTGGTCATAAATCATTCTGTCGGTCATAAATCATTTTGTCGGTCATAAATCATTTGTCTATCATCACTTATTTGCATATCAGAAGGTCATACATCATGTGTCAAATCATTTGTGTGCCATAAATAATTTGTGTCCTTGTTGGTTTCCACGCCCTTTGCGTGTGGGGGGATAGCCTCTCCCCAGAGTTAGGCCCCAACTCGCTACCTTGCTAGTCTTTTTGTGCCCTGCCGTCCGGCTGGTTCTGGGCTGCGAGCGCCGTCTCTGTCTGCTACCCCCTTTTGTCAGGCCTACTCACCCTGCCGTTCGGCATCCGAGTGTGAGTGGCCCTCCTTCTACACACCGCCCTGTCGGTGTGCCTCCATAACCATCTGCTGTACCTCTCTTATCCGCCAGCACTGCGACACAGCTGGTACGTAGGTGTGGGTGGGTGGGACTCGAAAAATCTTCTGCGCCGCTCCCCAGCTCCACGATGCAGTGATGGGCTGTAGTCTGGGGGAGCGGCGTCTTATACTCCGCCACCATTTTTCCGCCAAGACCGGGCGGCTCTGCCCTTTGGGGGCGGCTCAACATCACCTGGCCGCCCTATTGGCCAGTTCGCAAGGCGCCATCGTGGCGCAAGTTGCTGCCGCGCTGAAGTGCACCTTCTGGTTCAGGGCCCTTCACAGTGGCTGGAACCGGATCCTTCCCGGGCTCTGGCGTCCGTTAAGGCGCCGGCCCTCGATGCCCCCTTCAGGGGCGGCCTCTGCAATAACCCCCGCACAGGGCCCACTCCGGAAACAGCCATGTTACCAAAATCACAGCCAACACGAGTTGTAGTTTGTTGTGGTCGTTGTTGGCCGCAGTTTATTACCAATATATACCAACTCATTTTCTGTCCCCTGGGCATCACTTCTATGGCCAGGGTCATAAATCATTATTATTATGGCATATCATAAATTACGCATCATACATCATCCGTATGTCACCAATCAATTGGTGTCACGATAAATTGGACATCATACATGATTAGCGTCGCCTGTCATAAATCATTGGTCATAAATCATTCTGTTGGTCATAAATCATTCCGTTAGTCATAAAACATTCTGTTGGTCATAAATCATTCTGTTGGTCATAAATCATTCTGTTGGTCATAAATCATTCTGTCGGTCATAAATCATTTTGTCGGTCATAAATCATTTGTCTATCATCACTTATTTGCATATCAGAAGGTCATACATCATGTGTCAAATCATTTGTGTGCCATAAATCATTTGTGTCCTTGTTGGTTTCCACGCCCTTTGCGTGTGGGGGGGTAGCCTCTCCCCAGAGTTAGGCCCCAACTCGCTTCCTTGCTAGTCTTTTTGTGCCCTGCCGTCCGGCTGGGTCTGGGCTGCGAGCGCCGTCTCTGTCTGCTACCCCCTTTTGTCAGGCCTACTCACCCTGCCGTTCGGCATCCCAGTGTGAGTGGCCCTCCTTCTACACACCGCCCTGTTGGTGTGCCTCCATAACCATCTGCTGTACCTCTCTTATCCGCCGCGCCGCCAGGGAGGCTTACGTCTTCCTGCATCTCCCCCCTTCCTGTGACGCTAGTATTTCCATCTCCGTTCGTATTTCCTCCTTTGTTGCTCTTTTCATGCAGCCTGCTGTCACTGGCGTGCTCTGCTCCCTCCTTGCCGTTGTATATTGGTCCACTTGCTCACCATGCGGCTTCATCAGTATCGTCTCAGCACGGCAAGGGGCCATACATGCAAATAAAAAGTGGGAGACAGTCAGCTGCAGCTTATGGATGCCTTATACCGCACCCGATGGCAACTAACCTTACTTATAACAGTTGCACATTTTGAAATACACGTTTACAATGTGAGGGCATGTTGGATACAATGACTTAACCACCAGCTCAAAATTTGTAGCTGGTGCACAATAAGAACCACCATAGCGGTGAATCTGAGGCATCCCTGCTCAACCTCTCGCGTGAGTATGAACCGCTGCTGAACCCAACTGAAAGGGGTCATGTCGAGAGAAGCGCCTGCATTTTGAGGCACACCCTCATACGCATTACATGTCATATTTCCTTTGATTTAAGAACTTACCAGAATGTATATACTCCAGAGAGTAACTAACTCATGCTTGCCTGAATACTGGAGCTCAAACATGCAGGCACGACTGAGTGTATTTGTTCCCGGGCTGGAGCCAGGGTTTTGAAGTGAGAATGGCAGCGCTCAAACACATTTTGTTGCTGTAAAATTGCATCGCCTTGTACTCACCACCGTCAATAGATATGTAGCCCTCAAAACCTCACGGGAGCAGCTGGCTTCCCGCGCAGGAGAGTGAACTGCAACCCCCACCGCCGAAAGGTGAGGTCTCAGGTGTCCCCATCAGGTTCTCACGCTCGTGCAGCACTCACATTTTTGAAATTGCTTACCTTAGTTTACTGTACGGGTAGCACATCTAGTATGCGAATGCGGATCTAGGGAGGACAAGCCATTAGTTATGCTGTACTCCCACACAGAAAAGGACATGTACTACAGTGGTCCTTTCCAAGCTAAGAAGTGTATATACATGGCAAACAACTAAAGCAACACAGTAAAGAGTAAAGGAATTTACCCCAACCTATCTACTATCTACCTACTGCACCAGTAAGATATGTACTTTACAAAAGAACTGGGTTTTGCCTGTAATGATGACAATAAATATGGATTATTGGTCACCTAAGTATTTGGATATGACTATCTCATTATGCACATGCTTTAGTGGTTAGTTAATAAAGGGTGCAGTTATATTGTGAAATAGTTGCACCCGTAACGAACCTAAATCTTACGATTTCTTTTAAAATAGGTGATAGCTGCAAGAAGAAAAGCAAATTATCCAGTTCACCTTCATAAACCCCATGACATCATTAGTGGTTGATCGAGGTCTCTGCCCACATCCTCTCCTTGGAATCAATTGGCCTCATCACCATCTACATGGGTTACATCATAAGCTGGGCTCATAACATGCATAGGAAAACATTTCCCATTTTATGCATTGTGGATTCTTATGATAAAGAAACATAATGGATATGGCATGCCCTTTAAAACTGAGGGAGTTATGGAGAAATATCCGTGTATCGGCTGTTAGGATATTAAGACTGATCAGTTTTCCTGTGTGCAGGGCAGTGTGGGATTAGTGAATGCACATTGTCGAAGAATAACTTTGTCGAAGTTCTCTGCAGCAGTTTAATTTAGCGCACCCTGTATGTTGCCGAAATATTTGCAGTTGTTTCTCACGAAGAAGGTTTTATCTCCGTACATCATCTGGTAAACAATTACCACAAACTACGTACCGAAAATTATGTATATTCCGTGCGGTGTATCATCATTTTGCCACCAGTGATGTGGGCCATTGGACCCAAGGATGCTAACTTCCATATTGAGTTTATATACATGTTTTCACATTCTGAGAACTTGTGGAAAGTATTTTTTTTTTTTTTACAATTAAAAAGTAATATATTGAAGTCTGGATGTTGTCCCTAAGGGTCACTGGTTTATAATAATTAATCACTTGTGATTTCCTCCTTTATATGAATTTACAGTCCCCAACCCCATGATTGTAGGGTTATGCAACTTATATTGAGTGCATTTCCGGTGCAGTACCTGCCCAATTTTGAAGCACTTAGAAAGCAGGCTGAGCAGTAGTGTAATGTGTTCGAATAAAAGTTGGTCTTATAATCATCGAATCTTACCTACGTCATTCTGTTGAGTCCTTATTGGGTGAAGGCAGTATCATTTCACTGCTGTATTATTTACTGATGGACTATGTCTGCCCATACCTCTTTTCACAATAGACTGTATGAGTATGAGGCCATGTGGCAAGATGTTTGCTATATACCCCGTTTGGTGCATTCATCTCTACATTTTCTAGAGTTTGTACCTGAATCAGAATTCCTAATATTGCACAAAGTTTGCACTATTTTCTCCACACGAATAACCAGAAAGAATGTATGCGGATGGGTGGGGGGCACATTGGTCAGTTTCGCTGCTTGTAATATGTTATGTTATGTTATAGGTAGTTTTGTAGCGCGCTCTGCTACTGGGGAGTATCCTGGCGCGTTGCGGACGTGACCAAACATAACACAGAGAGACAGCCTAGGCCTGACAAACAAACAGATGGGTCTTGAGATCCTTTTTAAACTTGGATAGACACTGGGCGGTACGCAAATGAAGAGGGAGAGCATTCCAAGCCTTCGCAGTTACCACAGAAATAGATTGACCGCCCAGCCTAGCCCGCTTATAGCGGGGAAGAGTCAGTTTGGCCATCGAGGCTGACCAGAGACAGCGAGAAGGAGTGTAGAAGGAAAAGCGCTTCCTCAGGTAGCCGGGGCCTAGGTCATGGACAGCTCTAAATGACAGCACGAGAGATTTGAACATAATTCTCTGAGCTACAGGGAGCCAGTGGAGTGCGCGCATATGTGACCGAGCGCTCTGCCATTTCGGAATGCTAAACAAAAGGCGGACCGCGGCGTTCTAGACAACCTGCAGTCGTTTGACCAGATACGCCGGGATACCACAAAACAATGCATTAGCATAGTCCAATCTGGACAAGATGAGGGCACGCACAACCGTTTCCCTAGCTTCTCTGGGCAGCAGAGGGAAGAATTTTCTTAAGGCCCTTAGCGTAGCAAAACAGGTCCCTGACAGCTTCTTGATATGGTCCTCAAATCTGAGGTCTTCTCCGAACCAAATTCCGAGGTTCTTAGCCGGGCCTCCCATCACCTTGGGACTAGAAAAATCCGGGGGCCACAAATCATTCTTAAAGTTGGAGGGGAAGGACCCATAGAAGAGAACCTCTGACTTGTCCTCGTTGCATTTAAGCTGGGCCATCGCCAGCCAATGAAACACCGAGGAAAGACAGAGGTGAACAGCCGTTGTATCCAGCTGGTCCTCCGGCCAGGTAAAGATAGCAATAGCAATAGCAATAGCAATAGCAATAAAGATAGAAATAACCCTACCATCCCTAGATGCAGAACGCGGAGTGGGAGGGTAAACACCCACCAGTTAATTGTATCTACCTGATGCGGGTTACCATCCCCTTCACCGGGCCACCCACAATGAGGTTCTTGGCGCGCTCCTACGGTCTGCTATTATGGGTCGCACACAGTGTAAAGTTTGTCCGGAAGCGGGCTTGTAAACTACGCCTTCAGTGGGGGGGGGGGGGGCATTACGATTTCATGCACCCTGGGGTCCTGGGCGGTGCACGGGGGCAAGCAGGGATCGGCATACATAACTTTTCTTCTTTCCATTTCATTACCTCCCGCGCGCTCCTTCCCGTTGAGAGCACGAAATCGGTACTCTGGAAATGTGACTCCACAAACTCTCTGATCCAACTTCTCCATTTACCGGCATTTGTCTTACGCTCTGTGCATGTTTCGCTCGGAATCGCCCTACCTCATCACCACACACTTCGGATCCTGGGAGAAGGGCATCTAATTATTCAGAGAGAGCTGTCTCCACTTACTGTCTCATCGACTGTTACACTTTACTAAAGTGTTCTCCATAATAGAACAGGTTAGTGTGAAGCCCAAACAGGAAGTGAACCCTTCAAAAACAAGCCTATGGTGTCAAAGCCACGTTTTATTTCCGTTTATGAGGCATTTTTCAGACCGCTGCAACCCGGGATCGAAATATATTTTTCCCTTCATATCCCATTTAATGTGCCTGGTCCATTACTGTTTGCGAATCAGTGCCTCTCAGCTCGTTAACTACCCATGTACATCGACCAAACTGGCGTTCAAGAATATCTGTCAATGGTGGGATTTGAAAACCCTCGCATGAGAGGGGAATCAGGCATCACATGCACACGACCTTGCCCCTGAACTATCGCTTCTGAGGAACTGGGCCCTTTAACTCTTCAGTCCAGCCCTCTCCCAACTGAGCTATTTTAGCCGCGCCGATGGGTGTTAGCCGACACCTCCCTCGATCTGCATTAACACGGTTACATATAGCCATGTATATAAATAAAAAGGGGGGCGCTATTAATAACCGGCGTTATCACTGATGCACATGGCCTGTACAAGCAGTGGAGGGACAGTAAATATTACCTCGCTTAAAGTGCCGCCCTCACACATCACAGAATACCAAACACATGAAACGGGCTGGGGGGGTGTTGTGTTGTGTACCTTTAAGAATTGTTCTCGTGTTCATTCACGAGCTTTGCATGCACTTGTTATAGAATGTTATTATTCGATGGTGTATTCTATTTCCTTTGGTTGTTCTCATTGAATGCACTGCGGTTTCTGAAGCAGCTGTTCAAGGGGAAGGACTGAGGAAAGGAAGCTCCGTTGGTATCCTGTTACCTCAATAAATGAATCAAATCCATCATTCTTCTGGATCGTTACTGAACAAGGGGGGGGGCTTTAGGCTCAAACTCATTCTGGCACGATGGAAGGCGTTCCCAAAACAAGCCGCAAGCGGGCATTACCGTCTCTGACCCCCCTTTTACCCTGTCCCAATGACCCAGGCCAGTGCTCACCTCAAACTCGCCTCCTTGTCGCCGCTCGCCTTTTCTTGGGTGTTCTCCGTGTACAGCTGCCTCCTTTACAGATCGCGGGAGTTCGGCGATGCCCTCGTCGCTGGCTCCTCCTGCTCGGCCATGCTGGGTACGACGCTGCCACCGCTGTTCTTAGCCATTCGGATTCCCTCTGCCCCTTGGGTGGTGAGGGAAGTCAAACCCTTTGTCTCAGGCCTTAACCGACGTCGCTCTGCTGCCTTCGCCGTTCCGTGGGCCTCGAGGAGTGTTCCCTCCTTGATCGGGCACCATTTCTCCCACAAGCTGCAGCAGTACACTTAAATCTCCTGCCTCGCCCGGTGGGGGCCCCATCCTACGTCGGCATGCTCTTCTGTGGCGCTCGCCTGACTCCGAGTGCTTCGCCATGCTTGGTGCCCTCGTGGAGCTTGGGAAGAGGTCTTACCCCTCCGTACGGCGCAATGGGTCATCTCACTCACAGGGCTTGCTACTCGACTTGAAAAATCTTCTGCGCCGCTCCCCAGCTCCATGATGTAGTGATGGGCTGTAGTCTGGGGGAGCGGCGTCTTATTCTCCGCCACCATTTTTCCGCCAAGACCGGGGCGGGCGGCTCTGCCCTTTGGGGGCGGGTCAACATCACCTGGCCTCCCTATTGGCCAGTTGCCAAGCAGTGGCGTAACGAAACTTGAGGGGGCCCCCCTGCAAACTTCATGGAGGGGGCCCCCCCCATTCTCCGTGCCAGTCTAGAGCTCTCAGGCCAGCGACCCGCCATACTGCAGGGGATGCGGGGCGATTGTTACGCCACTGTCACCAATACAGCCGTTATAAGTAACACTGGATGGTGGAGTTAAAGGTTGGGCTTAGTCTTCCAGCAGGCTATCATAGGTGGGGTCCATTCATTACAGGGTCCCTGCCATCAGTAGGCCAGGGAAGTTTGCCCAATTTTAGGTGGGTTTCCTGATGCAGACTCCTGTCATGATGTACAACATTGGGCCCACTCATCGTTCAGTTTTGACAAAAGTGCATCCACTGCTCCTTCTCGTTTCCGTTTTAAAACATTAGACAAAGATACAATGCAGTATTTCAAAAGCAGATGTAACTACAAAGAGAACATTTTGATAATACATTTTTATTAGTATACAATAGCTATCTTAAGAGGCATTGCATAGCTTCATACACACTGTGACCCCAATTCCATCACAGTCTCTCTCTCTCTCTCAGTCAGTCAGTCTCTCTCTTTCAGTCAGTCAGTCTCTCTCTGTCAGTCTGTCTGTCAGTCGGTCTCTCTCTCTCTCTCTCTCTCTCTCTGTCAGTCTCTCTATCTCTCTCTTTCTGTCAGTCTGTCAGTCAGTCAGTCTCTCTCTGTCAGTCAGTCAGTCTCTCTCTCTCTCAGTCAGTCAGTCTATCTCTCTCTGTCATTCAGTCTCTCTCAGTCAGTCAGTCTCTGTCAGTCAGTCTGTCAGTCATTCGGTCTCTCTCTCTCTGTCAGTCGGTCTCTCTCTCTGTCAGTCTCTCTCAGTCAGTCCCGCTCTCTGTCAGTCTCTCTCTCAGTCTCTCTCTCTCAGTCTCTCTCCCTGTCAGTCCCTCTGTCTGTCAGTCTCTCTCGCAGTCTCTCTCTCTCTGTCAGTCTCTCTATCTCTCTCTTTCTGTCAGTCTCTCTCAGTGAGTCAGTCTCTCTCTGTCAGTCTCTCTGTCAGTCTCTCTCTTAGTCTCTCTCTCAGTGAGTCAGTCTTCCAGACTGTCTCTTTCTCCCTCTGTCAGTCTCTCTCAGTTAGGCATTCTCTCTCTCGCAGTCAGCCAGTCTCTCTGTCAGTCTCTCTCTCCCTTAGTCAGTGACTCTCTCCGTCAGTCTCTCTCTGCGTCAGTCAGTCTCTCTGTCAGTCAGTCTCTCTCTCTTAGTCAGTCTCTCTCTGTCAGTCTCTCTCTCTCTCCCAATCTCTCTCTCTCTCTCTCTTAGTCTCTCTCTCTGTCAGTCAGTCTTGCTCTCTCCAAGTCAGTCTCTCTCTCTCTCCCAGTCAGTCAGTCTCTCTGTCAGTCATTCTCTCTCTACCTCAGTCAGTCTCTCTCTCTCTCTCTCCCTGTCAGTCCCCCTCTCTGTCAGTCTCTCTCTGTCAGTCTCTCTCTCTCTCCCAATCTCTCTCTCTCTCTCTTAGTCTCTCTCTCTGTCAGTCAGTCTTGCTCTCTCCAAGTCAGTCTCTCTCTCTCTCCCAGTCAGTCAGTCTCTCTGTCAGTCATTCTCTCTCTACCTCAGTCAGTCTCTCTCTCTCTCCCTGTCAGTCCCCCTCTCAGTCAGTCTCTCTCTGTCAGTCAGTCTCTCTGTCAGTCAGTCAGTCTCAGTCAGTCAGTCTCTCTCACAGTCAATCAGTCTATCTCTCTGTCAGTCAGTCTCTGCCTCTCTCTGTCTCTCTCTCTGTCAGTCAGTATCTCTCTACTTCAGTCAGTCAGTATCTCTCTACCTCAGTCAGTTTCTCTCTCTGCCAGTCTCACTCTCAGTCAGTCTCTCTCTATCTCTGTTAGTCAGTCAGTCACTCTCTTAGTCAGCCAGTCTCGCTCTCTCTCTGTCAGTTTCTCAGCCAGTCAGTCTCTCAGTCAGTCAGTATTCAGTCTCTGAGTCAGTCAGTCAGTCTCTACTCTCTCTCCACGCTCTCTCTCTTTCTCTCTCCATTCTCTCTCTCAACTCTGTCCACTCCATCTCCACTCTCTCTCTACTTTCTCTCCACTCTCTTTCTCTCCACTCTCTCTCTCTCCACTCTCTCTCTCCACTCTCTCACTCTCTCTCTCCACTCTCTCACTCCACTCTCTTACTCTCTCACTCTCTCACTCTCTCTCTGTCTCACTCACTCTCTCTCCACCCTCTATCTACTCTCTCTCCACCCTCTATCTACTCTCTCTCCACCCTCTATCTACTCTCTCTCCACCCTCTATCTACTCTCTCTCCACCCTCTTTCTACTCTCTCTCCACCCTCTTTCTACTCTCTCCCCACTCCCTCTCCACTCTCTCTCCACTCGCTCTCCACTCTCTCTCTGCACTGTCTCCTCCACTGTCTCCCTCCACTCTCCTTCCACTCTCTCTCCACTCTCTATCCTCTCTCTCCACTCTCTCTCTCCCCTCTCTCTCCACTCTCTCTCCTCTCTCTCTCTCCACTGTCTCCTCCACTGTCTCCCTCCACTCTCCTTCCACTCTCTCTCCACTCTCTATCCTCTCTCTCTCCACTCTCTCTCTCCCCTCTCTCTCCACTCTCTCTCCACTCTCTCTCCACTCTCTCTCCTCTCTCTCTCTTCTCTCGCTCTCCTCTCTCTCTCCTCTCTCTCTCTCCACTCTCTCTCTTCTCTCTCTCTCTCTATCCACTCTCTCTCTCCTCTCTCTCTCTTCTCTCTCTCTCTCCACTGTCTCCTCCACTGTCTCCCTCCACTCTCTCTCCACTCTCTCTCTCTCCTCTCTCTCTCCACTCTCTCTCCCTCGCTCCACTCTCTCTCTCCCTCTCTCTCTCCACTCTCTCTCTCCACTCTCACTCTCCTCTCTCTCTCTCCACTGTCTCTCTCTCCACTTCCTCTCTCTCTCTCCACTCTCTCTCCACTGTCTAGCTCCACTCTCTCTCCACTCTCTCTCTCTACTCTCTCTCCACTCTCTCTCTACTCTCTCTCTACTCTCTCTCTACTCTCTCTCTCTCTCTCCACTCTCTCTCCACTCTCTCTCTCCTCCACTCTCTCTCCACTCTCTCTCTACTCTCTCTCCACTGTCTTTCCCTCCACTCTCTCTCCACTCTCTCTCCACTGTCTCCCTCCACTCTCTCGCTCACTCTCTCCACTGTCTCCATGCTCTCTCCACTCTCTCTCTCTCCACTGTCTAGCTCCACTCTCTCTCCACTCTCTCTTTCTACTCTCTCTCCACTCTCTCTTTCTACTCTCTCTCCACTCTCTCTTTCTACTCTCTCTCCACTCTCTCTCCACTCTCTCTCCACTCTCTCTCCACTCTCTCTCCACTCTCTCTCCACGCGCTCTCTCCACTCTCTCTCTCCACCCTCTCTCCCTCCACTCTCTCTCTCCACTCTCTCTACTCTCTCTCCACTGTTTTTCTCTCCACTCCCTCTACTCTCTCTCCGCTGTCATCTCTCGCTACTCTCTCTCTCCACTCTCTCTCCACTGCCTCACTCCACTGCCTCACTCCACTGCCTCACTCCACTGCCTCACTCCACTGCCTCACTCCACTCCCTCACTCCACTGCCTCACTCCACTCTCTCTCCACTCTCTCTCCACTCTCTCTCCACTCTCTGTACACTCTCTCTACACTCTCTCTCTCCACTCTCTATCTCTCTACACTCTCTCTCCACCCTCACTCTCTCTCTACTCTCTCTCTCTTCTCCACTCTCTCTCTCTCCACTCTCTCTCCTTCCTCTCCCTCTCCACTCTCTCCCACTCTCTCTCACAAAGTAGTGTGCGTTCCATGGGCATCCGCAGAAATGTTTCCGGGGGGGGGGGACATTTTTAACTTCATCTCCATCCCCCTTGCACCCTTCTCCCCTCTGGCTTCCAGCACCCTTCTCGCCCTCCCCCTTGCACCCTTCTCCACCTCCGCCTTGCACCCTTTTCTACCTTGCACCATTCTCCCCTCTGCCTTGCACCATTCTCCCCTCTGCCTTGCACCCTTCTCCCCTCTGCCTTGCACCCTTCTCCCCTCTGCCTTGCACCCTTCTCCCCTCTGCCTTGCACCCTTCTCCCCTCTGCCTTGCACCCTTCTCCCCTGACTTGCACCCTTCTCCTCTCTGCCTTGCACCCTTCTCCTCTCTGCCTTGCACCCTTCTCCTCTCTGCCTTGCACCCTTCTCCTCTCTGCCTTGCACCCTTCTCCTCTCTGCCTTGCACCCTTCTCATCTCTGCCTTGCACCCTTTTCCTCTCTGCCTTGCACCCTTCTCCTCTCTGCCTTACAACCTTCTACCCTCTGCCTTGCAACCTTCTCCCTCTCTGCCTTGCAGCCTTCTCTACCGTGCACCCTTCTCCTCTCTGCCTTGCACCCTTCTCCTCTCTGCCTTGCATCCTTCTCCCCTCCCCGTTGCACCGTTCTTCTCTCCACCTTGCACCCTTCTCCCCTCCGCCTTGCACCCTTCTCCCCTCCGCCTTGCACCCTTCTGCCCTCCCCGTTGCACCATTCTCCCCTCTGCCTTGCACCATTCTCCCCTCTGCCTTGCACCCTTCTCCTCTCCACCTTGCACCCTTCTCCTCTCCACCTTGCACCCTTCTCCTCTCCGCCTTGCACCCTTCTCCCCTCTGCCTTGCACCCTTCTCCCCTCCGCCTTGCACCCTTCTCCCCTCCGCCTTGCACCCTTCTCCTCTCTGCCTTGCACCCTTCTCCTCTCTGCCTTGCACCCTTCTCCTCTCTGCCTTGCACCCTTCTCCTCTCTGCCTTGCACCCTTCTCCTCTCTGCCTTGAAACCTTCTACCCTCTGCCTTGCAACCTTCTCCCTCTCTGCCTTGCACCCTTCTCTGCCGTGCACCCTTTCCTCTCTGCCGTGCGCCCTTCTCCTCTCTGCCTTGCGCCCTTCTCCTCTCTGCCTTGCGCCCTTCTCCTCTCTGCCTTGCGCCTTTCTCCCATCTGCCTTGCACCCTTCTCCCCTCTGCCTTGCACCCTTCTCCCCTCTGCCTTGCACCCTTCTCCCCTCCGCCTTGCACCCTTCTCCCCTCCGCCTTGCACCCTTCTCTACCGTGCACCCTTCTCCTCTCTGCCGTGCACCCTTCTCCTGTCTGCCTTGCGCCCTTCTCCTCTCTGCCTTGCACCCTTCTCCCCTCTGCCTTGCACCCTTCTCCCCTCTGCCTTGCACCCTTCTCCCCTGACTTGCACCCTTCTCCTCTCTGCCTTGCACCCTTCTCCTCTCTGCCTTGCACCCTTCTCCTCTCTGCCTTGCACCCTTCTCCTCTCTGCCTTGCACCCTTCTCCTCTCTGCCTTGCACCCTTCTCCTCTCTGCCTTGCACCCTTCTCCTCTCTGCCTTACAACCTTCTACCCTCTGCCTTGCAACCTTCTCCCTCTCTGCCTTGCAGCCTTCTCTACCGTGCACCCTTCTCCTCTCTGCCTTGCACCCTTCTCCTCTCTGCCTTGCATCCTTCTCCCCTCCCCGTTGCACCGTTCTTCTCTCCACCTTGCACCCTTCTCCCCTCCGCCTTGCACCCTTCTGCCCTCCCCGTTGCACCATTCTCCCCTCTGCCTTGCACCCTTCTCCTCTCCACCTTGCACCCTTCTCCTCTCCACCTTGCACCCTTCTCCTCTCCACCTTGCACCCTTCTCCTCTCCGCCTTGCACCCTTCTCCCCTCTGCCTTGCACCCTTCTCCCCTCCGCCTTGCACCCTTCTCCTCTCTGCCTTGCACCCTTCTCCTCTCTGCCTTGCACCCTTCTCCTCTCAGCCTTGCACCCTTCTCCTCTCTGCCTTGCACCCTTCTCCTCTCTGCCTTGAAACCTTCTACCCTCTGCCTTGCAACCTTCTCCCTCTCTGCCTTGCACCCTTCTCTGCCGTGCACCCTTCTCCTCTCTGCCGTGCACCCTTCTCCTCTCTACCTTGCGCCCTTCTCCTCTCTGCCTTGCGCCCTTCTCCTCTCTGCCTTGCGCCCTTCTCCTCTCTGCCTTGCGCCCTTCTCCCCTCTGCCTTGCACCCTTCTCCCCTCTGCCTTGCACCCTTCTCCCCTCTGCCTTGCACCCTTCTCCCCTCTGCCTTGCACCCTTCTCCCCTCCGCCTTGCACCCTTCTCCCCTCCGCCTTGCACCCTTCTCTGCCGTGCACCCTTCTCCTCTCTGCCGTGCACCCTTCTCCTGTCTGCCTTCCGCCCTTCTCCTCTCTGCCTTGCACCCTTCTCCCCTCTACCTTGCACCCTTCTCCCCTCCGCCTTGCACCCATCTCCTCTCCGCCTTGCACCCTTCTCCTCTCTACCTTGCACCCTTCTCCTCTCTACCTTGCACCCTTCTCCTCTCTACCTTGCACCCTTCTCTCTACCTTGCACCCTTCTCTCCTCTGCCTTGCACCCTTCTCTCCTCTGCCTTGCACCCTTCTCCCTTCTGCCTTGCACCCTTCTCCCCCTCCGCCTGGACTCCAAAACGTAAGCTGATCACTTTCTTCAAACAAAATAATTTTGCCCTAATAGGCAAGCTTTTTATTTTTAGTAAATGCATGGCAGGTGCTCTACTATCAGTTTGCAGTTTTCATCCAGTATCCATATGTACTCTGGCTATACAAGGAAAGTGCCACCATCCCAAGCCAAGGGCACACACTAAATACTAAGAACTACCACCAATATATCGCCCAAACAAGGGTGGGCAGAGAGCACATCACCCTCACATGCATTCATGTTTTAATGAGGATGCTTTTCTCTCACAATAAAATTAAAGTTTGTACAAATGACATTTTGACACCTCTATGTGCTGTACATAACGATTGTCACCGTAACTCAGCTTACCGAACTCAGAGGGTAGGTTGACTTGGTACACCGAGAGAATAACAAATGACTTGGAGGACTTAAACAGATGTCAGGGTGAGTGTGAAACTGACTACGATAAAGCAAGCAATTAAAATTGTATTTTGTTTAAAATAACCATGACTTGTCGGAAAACTCAATTTCTATTATGTATAAAAGTTCTTAAAAATGTCACAGTGATTACAAAACTATATTACACAGGCACGTATGTTGGAGAAAGGACCTATAGGCTGTTTGAACAGAGATAATCTTCCCTTACTTGCAGGCCCGTTGTCCCATTCCGCCAGACCTCTGTTTCACCTTTCAACAATAAAAAGAAATTTACTCACTGTCTCGTTCCTTGTCCCAAACTTGGTGGCTGAGGAAGTGCTTCTGCATCTGGAGTTCTTTCTAATAATTATAATTCACCATGGGCCAACCTGTGCCCAAGCACACAGCAGAACACTGCGTCAGCTCTCCACATTTACAGAGGCCCACTCAAGAGGGGTGTGCAAATCGCTTTCACTTTCGCATGTTTGACATGCGTAGTCGAGCCGGCTGAAATCATCCAGAAAAGGTAAGCATGCATTTAAAATGCTGATGTGCAAACACAGAGCCAGCTTCAACATTGTAATTGTGTCTTTAGATAACTTGTAGGGGGAGGCAGGGAAGCAGTTTTTTTTAAGGGTGCCTCAATCACATTAAGAGGTCCCCAGCCCATGTAGGCCCCCAAACCCTGACAACCCCCCCTCCTCCACCCCTCACCCCTCACTGCCCTGGCCTCCTCCCTTCTCAAAGGAATAGAGCCCTGAGGAGAATGCACCATCTTAGGGCCCCCACCTCCTCCTCTTTCCGGGCCTGGCTCGTGGCTTTGACTGAAGAGAAACAATGGAAGTTGATACTTTGTTTCTCTTCAGTCAAAGGTCAGCAGCGCGAGGAGCCAGGAGCAGGCTGCAGGCTTCAGACAGCAGCAGCTGCTTTAGAGCGAGAGAGAGACACAGCTCTCTACCGGAGAGCTCAGCTGAGGGGCCCCCTTCATCTACTGGAGAATGGGGGGCCCCCCCGCACCGCGGGGGCTGCGGGGGTGTTTGTTACGCCCCTGTTGCCAAGGCTCCATCCTGGCGCAAGTTGCTGCCGCGCTGAAGTGCACCTTCTGGTTCAGGGCCCTTCACGGCGGCTGGAACCGGATCCTTCCCGGGCTCTGGCGTCCGTTATGGCGCCGGCCCTCGAGGCCCCCTTCGGGGGCGGCCTCTGCAAGTAAAAGAACACTGCGGTGGACAGAAAAGAACTCCAAGTGCCTAATTTGTGCCAGTGCTTTGCATCGGAACTTATTATCAGGGCAGGTCCACACCATAACATGCGTAACAAAACAATTATAACGAGTACACCTGTTCACAAGTTCGGCACTCTCACTCGTCTCCACGATGAAGAGCTGAGCCTGAGCGGAATGTCGATTACAAAACAATGCCTTCATTCAGTGATGCCGGTGGGCGGGACACTGATTGGAGTGATTTTGAACCAGTGTGGCTGCAGCAGCCATGGCAGCAGCGTGTTTACGTATGTGCGTAACATTTTGAAAATTCCTTGCTGCCAGGCCACCTTATCATCATTAAGAGGCACACACGAATGACGCACGGGCGCAGTATAGTTTGAAGGGATGTATGACGTTACAACGCAGGCTATTACAACGCCTGCCTTTACAACGCAGTTTTTACATCACAAACCTTTACAACGCATAGCGCTTAGAGGTGCTGGATAGTGGTAAGTATAATTTTCTATTCCAACTCCAGTCCCCGTGGACACTAGGGAAGGTGTTGGATAGAAAATTAAACTTATTCCCTATCCTAGAGCGCCCCCCAGCGCAATGCGTTGTAATGGTTTGCGTTGTAATGACCGCGTTGTAATGGTAGTGCGTTGTAATAGTTTCGTTGTAAAGGTTTGAAGCAGCAGCACCTCGTGTGCAGCAGCAGCAGGCCTCAGGTATGCATTTCTTCCATAACCAAATACAGATTTATGACTTTTTAGAATTAATAAAATGTTCAAGAAATAGTTCAGTGAAACTGCAAGGGCCACAGGACTTCAGGCGCACTCCCGGACAATTCATTTTTTTTTGTGCTGGTCATAGACACATCACTTGGCACCCCTTAAGTGAATATGGCAGCCGCATCTGACTGGTTAAGGCTGGAATCGTGGTTGGGCAGAGTTCAACTAGACTCTGCGCCAAGAACCACATTAAGAGGCACACACGCACTGGCGGCACTGGCTGTCCAGCACTATTATTTGAAGCAGCAGACCTCAGTTAGGCATTCTGCCAATTTTACTGACAAAAGATTGATGGTGTAAATTAATTAGGAGGTATTTTTGGACGTCATGAAACCTTGGTAGCAAAATAAAAGAGCGCTGAAGGCCAGGCAAATATTTGAAAAGGAAGGAGCAAGATGAATACTGGATGGGGTTTCACTTTTACCATGGATTTGTTTATAGTTACAAGGGGATACACACCCAGGCTGTTTGTTAAATCGTGCTTGTGGAAAATACTAGTTTTATTAATGGAATGGTCGTTTGAGGTATTGGTGGGGATGCAGCGAGGAAAGCTATTTTTCAAATGGAGAAAAAAAACTTTAAATGTGCAATTGCACGATTTTTGGTTCTGACATATGCAAAAATATACACTATGTGCTATCTGCAATTAAATCTCTTGGACTTCACAATAAATTCCAGTTCTGCATAGAGGTATTATTTTTGTGGTGAATTAGCAAAAATAGGAATAATGTAGAAAACGTGTAACCTTTCCAGAAGACGTAAACACAAAGGTCAGAGAGTTGGTCCTCACAGAAACTTTAACCCATAAAGTAGTCACATGCGGGACTGAGTGCAGGAATGAAAGAGCACACCAAGAGTTCATGTCATCACCATGATCTCTGTGAGGAAGGTCACCGCTATACTCCCTCACAAGAAGATATTGTACAAATAATACAGAAGACTGATATATACTTAATGTTAAAACTTTCATAAGATGCATGATTAAGAGGAACTTGACTGAGTTTTGCAATACTTGCACGTCTTGTGACACATTTCTCACATCCTTCCCTGATGACACTCCGCCATGGGCGGGGTTCGTACTTGCTTTGCCCAGTATCCAGGTACTGTATGTTTAAGTGATTCAATTCTGGGGTCAGCCACCCACAGGCGGGCTGGGTTCCCTCATGCTTTTGTAGTTGTTGTTTTGGAGTTTCTGAAAAAACATGGGCTTTCTAGATCCATTTGGTACTGTTGCTGGGCAGACTATCTCCACTTTGTCTCCCTCTCTGAATAGAGAGCAACCTGATCTCTTCATTAACCTGGAACAGGCACAGTAAAGTGAGAAGTGCTGGTCAGCATCCAGTTGAATTAATATAGATATCTCCCACTAACATAATCTGCAAATCCGGAAGGTGCTGTCTTACAGCTGTTTTGTTAGTGCCCTTCTACAAACAAGATGGCGGCAAACTGAACAGTCCTATTAAGCCTTGTTACCAGGGTAAATGGGGCCTGTTTGGCAACATGTAATAGTCCCTGGGGCTCTGAAAATCCTTTCGCTTGAGCTGCATTCACATTATCCAAGTGAATACATTGTAAATGCTGGGGTTAGCCTGAATGGAAGTGCTTTCAGTTTCAGCAGACCAGGAAACCGAAGTGCAACTATATCAACTGAACCCCCCTTTAGCCCTATTCACACAGACTAGTCAGTCTCTGCATGAAGATAACCTCATCGTCTGCTTTCCTGATCACTGTCCTGAGTCCTCACTTCAAGATTCATGTCCCTTTTCAATGCCTCAGTCATTTTAGCTAATTTATTCCCAAAGTTTGCTTTAAATGCACTTTTGATTTCATCCTTTTCAGATTTTTCACGAGCCGGGGGAACCTCCTATCAAAACCTTCCTTTAGGCAGGCTTCCTTTCTGAAATTCAGATCGGGTATTACCTATGGCTTTCAGCAGTGCCAGTTGAGGATGTGGGTGGAGCAAATAGAGTAAGTGGGCAGAGCTGGGAAAAGTGGGTGTGGCCTCGGACAAGCATTTGAGCACCAGGACTTCATATTTTACAAATTAAGCACTGTGTAGATTGCTTTCAGCTTGCCACACAAAGCTGCAAGGGGGTGCAAGGTTACCCTGGAGGGACTGTTCTTGTGTGCTTGCTCCACCTGTTCTAGCTCCCTCCCAAAGCCCTCCCCTCCCGTGCCCGCTGTTTATTCAGGGTGGAGTTAAGTTCGATATATTTACCCTGTAGGATTGCCTTAAAGGCATCCCAATTGTTACCTGAGGAGGTATCTTCAGGCCTGTTAGCTTTAAAATACTCTGTGATAGCTTCCCACAGTTCATTACAAAGTACCTTGTCTGGTGTGAGAGAGACTGGGAAGTACCATTTGGTGGTCGTAGTGGGGGCCGGTCCCCACTGTAAGCTAATCGCTAGTGGGCAGTGGTCTGAGATGGAAAGGGGGAAGGTCTTAGCCTCACTAAGCGTGCCAAGTAGTCTTTGATTGATAAACATATAGTCCAATGGGAAATAGGTGTGGTGTACGGGAGAGTAAAATGTGTAGTCTCTAGTCTGTGGGTACAGGGTTCGCCAGGCGTCTCATAGGCCTAAGTCGTGTGGTCTCCGCTTTATATCTACAGGGAAAGAGCCAGTGTCTGAATTGTGCGGGTGAGTGCTGTTTAAGTCTGGTTGCCAAGTAAGATTAAAGTCCCGCATCAAAATCATTGGTCCTCCTGCAAAGTGGTCTATTTTGTCTAGCAGGATGTGGAGAAAACGTGTTTGGCCCATGTTAGGTGCATACGTAGCAAAAAAGGTGCATAGCGCGCCCCGTAGAGTACCCTTAACCAAGACCATCCTACCCTCCTTGTTTCATTGGATGTCCAAAGGCTGGAATTTGGTCGAGGCGTGAAATAGGAGTGCCACAACCCGGTGTTTAGTAAGCGATGATGACCTATATGTAAGGGGATATTGTTTGTGTTTAAGCCTCAATTTGTTGGTTTTCCGGAGGTGAGACTCTTGGAGTGCCACTATGTCGAAGAGGTGATCTGTGAGGTACTTCCATACTTTTTGCCTCTTCTGTGGGGAGTTAAGGCCCTTGACGTTCCACGAGGCTCTTGTAATTACCATCTTATCAAGTGGGACTCTCTCCTCCTTCCTCTAGACCCGCCACCCCGCGCCCTCTCCGCAAAAGAATTGGGAACAAGATCTCCCTGTGCCTCTCGTAGTAGACATGCATCTGCCCTAGTTCCCTTGCACCTAGTATGTAGGTAGTGCCACCACCAAATCCCCATCCCTCCCCTACCATCAATGTGAAAGACAAAAGAAAAATATCCAACCCCCAGTAATACCAACTGGAACTTATGTCAAGTGGAAGATAATACCCCGACCGTAGGTGAATCCACCCACTCAGTAGGGTTGGTGGATGGCGCGACCAGTATTCTGATCCGTGCCCTTCTAGGGTGGCTGTCTAGTAGTTGAGGTTGCCTATAGAATCAGTCTCAGTACTTGGGTGGTGACCGAGTGTCCCTATCCTGAGACTCATTTCTCGCCACTGATTTATCACTGATGAATATATTTTTTACTTATGTTTTCATTTGTTTTTAGAATCTTGTATGAAATTTTAACTTTTATGATTGCGTAATAATAATGATTTATTAACTGTGTAATTGTTAAATAAAAACACTCAAGTCTTACAGTCAGTCTCAGCCAATTGTTCATTTAATTCACCATTAATGTGTTTGAGAAATTAGTTGCCTAGGTTGTTGCCTTTCAATTGTATTAATTTCCCTGACCTAGGAACTATAAGATCCATATAATCAGGGGGTCCTTGTTAGATACACGTCAACCTATCCTGGAACCTTCCAGGAATCTTAGGCCGGTATTGTCCCCATGTTGCAACAACAGACCTCCCCAGGCGGGGTGGCAAAGTTCACAGCCTGTGTAGGTGCATGAGAGCGGGAGACCCAACACAGTTTTCACTTGTGGTTCCCTCTTGGGGACGTGGACCATCCCGCAGAGGAGGAGCCACCCCGACCGGGTCCCCATGAAGTGCCAGCTGTGGATTCAGGATCAGAGGCAGGAAGACCCAATAGATCCAGGCCCTCCTTGAGATTGGTGATGTGGCGCTTTTTGTTATTGAATTCGAAGCTCAGACCAAAAGGATAAGTCCAACGAGACCTAGCTTTCTCGTTTTGGAGCTTGGATGTGATGGGCCGGAACTGCTGCTGCCTCATTAATGTCATGGGTGCAACATCTTGATAGATGCTACACGTGTGCCCCTGGAAGTAGATTGAGTTCTTTTTTCTGGCGGCTGCGAGGACGGCCTCGGTCACCTTATAGTAGTGACATTTTGCGTGGACATCTCTTGTGCTTTTCCATTCTCCAGTTGCTGGGCCTCCGACCCGATGCACCAACTCAAGCTTAATTTTAAGGACCTGTGGGCTAACAATCTCTGCAAAGAGGCCCTCCATTAAAATTTCTAAATCAGCCCTTCTGCTCCCTTCTCCAGGTCACGGACCTGTAAGTTGTCTCTTTGTGCCCTATTTTCAAGGTCCTCTGCTTTCTGTTGGGTTTGGTGCAGCTGATCCTGTGGGGTGTGAACCGTGTCCTGCATGCTGGAGGTGTGTTTGTCAACCTCCTGGGTCTGTTCCTTTAGCTCCACCACTCTGGCCCCCACAGAGTCCACATCATGCCAGGCCATTCGGTCATTGAGGTCACTTTTCAATTGGTCGATAGAATCCTTAATGTCTTGGCTTAGCTCCACCTTGAAATCACGCAGGGAGGCCATGAGGTCTTCTTTAGTAAAGGCCATGTTGTCAGCGTTCTCTTCGCGTTCTGCTGAAAGGGATTTATCCGCTGGGGTGAAGAAACGGGAGACCCCAGTTGTGGCTTTGGTCACTGTTTTCTTAGGCGGCATAGAGGCGAGCTCAAAGACAACCACGCCATCGCCGCCTCAGTACTCTCCTGCTTCCGCGACGCGGACCTCTGTAGGTTATCTCTGAGTGAAATCAGTGACTCACAGCACTCGTACTCCCTCTGCTTCTTTGTTCATCACCCAATACCTCGGTCTTTCTCCTCACCGTTTACGTGGGATCCAGGGTAGGCCTAACTCCTCCAAATACGGTCCTCAGCATCTCGACTTCGGGCTGTGGGACACTTCTCCGTGTGTCACCTGCTTCCACCTCCGCAGGATGCGGCCATCAAGAGCGTTGTCCCCACTGAACAGCCCACCACTAACCCAGGCCTCTCCACAATGTTGTTGTTCTCCTCTCTGTTGAGGCCCTCAGCACGGGTACAGTTGCTTCAGAGGCTTTCCCTGGTGGGTAATCCCACCTCCATGAGAGTGGGCAGCTGTCACATCCACAACAGCTATTGTGGGTCCCACAGTCTCCAGCGGAAAGTGTAGGGCTCTTACCAAGGCTCCGGTGCGGTGTTTGGACCAAGAGAATGGACCTAGGCTGCTCTCAGTACTTGCTGTATGGGGGCCTAAACTGCTGCTGGTCCACCATCTTGAAGTCAGGCAACAGCCCCCATGCTCTCCAGGGCACGCTCGGTGCTCACTGTCCCCCTGAGTCATGCACGCTCAATCCTGCCTCTCTCTGCTTGCGTGGTGTGCCCGCTGATGGTGCTGGCCAGAACTACTCATGCACTGGAGCTTCACTTGCATCCCTCATACCTCCGGTGGTCGACCGCAGCGGGCGATCCTGCAGTGTACCTCGGGTGACAGGCAACTGCGCCTCCGCCTCCTCCAACTACGCGGTGCTGCCTGATGAGAGCTCGAGGCCACAGTGGAACCGCTGCATGGGAGGGCGCCGATCCCTCTGGATGCTTTATTAGGTCACAAGATGGCGGCCGCTGGTGCCAATGAGTTCAAGGGTGCTCCGGCGCCACTTCAGAACAGTCTTGTTTCTGGGGCCAGAGCTTCGTTCTGGTGCTCTTCGGATGCTCAAGATGTTGAGCCTTCACTCGTCACTTATTGCATCAGCTCCGTAGCTGTGAGGTGGTTAATATCGCCCTGAGACACTGGCACAGACCGGAAACCGAAACGGATTATGTCCGTTTGGCCATCTTGCCCAGCCACGCCCCATGAGTGGTTATTTTTAAACTGAGCACCTTGAAAGCCACTATGCTCAGTCAGAGCAGAGAAGGAAAAATAAAACAAAGTAAGTGTTCGGCCTTCAATTTGAATTTTTTTTAAAAATGCTGAATAGTTCCCAGCACAGGAAACGCCAGATTGTTTATGAATCCTGTGCCGAAGACTCAACATTGCTGAACATTGCATCTGCAGGTGGCAATCTTTCCAGCACTTTCAATATGATGTCGAGTGAGTGAAGGTGGTCATCTCTAGTTCCCACAGCAGCCACCGGAAGATTTAGATGACTGCTTGACTGGAACCAATTCCTGTACGTCAGGAGCAGAGCTGATTTCCCTTTCAACAGGAGCTGAAGCATCCCTCGGAGGCTCTAAGAATGCCTTCATCAACATGGGAATACGCTGTGGAAAACTGTACACGTGGGCCTGCAAAGGCTCCAGGAGCACATCTATGTCTGGTGGCGCCCCCAATGGATGTGTCAGACACAAGTCCAACACGCACTAAGATCCACAGAAAAGGCAGCGGAACACAGGCAGGACTCAGTCCTGCCAGACTGGTCTGAAAGACAGTGACCAATGCTCACTCAGCTCTCGAAGTCGAGACGTACCTAGGTAGAACACAATAGGCTCATGATAACGTCATTCCAGCAGTGTTCTCTTCATGTCCTGAGGGATTGAGATGTCTAATGCTGGTTACAATACATACTGTCGAAGTTAGGTGTGTCTTCATTCAATATCCAGTAAGTAAATGCAGCAGATTGTTCTAAATCTGAGAGCATAGTATTTGCAATCTCAATGTCCCAATCATCAGAGAGTGTACTCGTGGTAATGAAATCATTCATTGAAATTTTAAATAAGTGTAGAATTTTCAAATGTTATTGAGGACCAAATAAATCATATGAAACTCTATCCCAAACTATACCATTTGGTAATGGAATTGCTGTAATGTTCACTAGGGACAAGTCTCTTTGGTCATGGTGTGATGACGTATGTGGTTTCAGAACCAAGTTCACCTGTTGTACAGCAGAACATTGTGGGAGGTAATGTTCATTCAGTCGTAGGAAAAAGACGGTTACTATGCCAATCCAAATTAACAGGAACAGGATCCCTAATGCAAACCAAAGATGTAACCAAGGTCACACAAAGTAAGTCTTTTTCAGCCAGAGATAAAATTGTCAAAATTGTTCCTTTTTTTAGAAATGGGTGGCATTTGCTCAGGTTCTCTTAGGTCTGAAGAAAAAGTCATTGAAGTTGATGAAGTAGCAGATGCAGTTCAATCTATCTTTGGTAGCTCAGCAGAGTTTGTAGAATTGTCAGTTGCTTCTTGCAGAAGGCACATTGATGTAGACTTCATTATTGGGTCAAATTTCAATTAGCTTTTTAGATGCATTTTGGTGTAGTTTAGTTTTAAATGTAGTGATTCGTACTCCGTTATTTGCTACTCCGGCATCTTGTGCAGAGGAGTCTTAAAACGTTATTAGTCTTTCCATCTGAACTTACTGTATAGTTGCGAGAGAGATCTGGGCTACCCAGGATGCCACGTGGCCTACTGTTGAGAATCGGCTACATAGTGTGGTTTAATCAGATCAATGGAGACTAATCTTTTTTCTTTTCGGCCAGCAAGAGGCGGAAAAAGTACTGTTCTTGTTCCTTCAACCGCCAGTACAGTTACATGTGATCTGTAGGATGGCTGAAACTTCTTCTTATCCACAATCCTTTCTCTGACCAGGTCCCCAGGCATGTCTTGCTGGAACCAGCTTCATTTACCCAGCGGTGATGAGTTTTGCTTGGATGTTGCTTTGTAATGCCTGGAATTCATTGAGTTCCTGTAAAACAGCCAAACGTTAATTCAATTCAAATGGTTTTACATCCTTCACTCTGCTGGCACAATTGAGTTCAGGTACCCATATTTTTGTCCCAAACAGGATCTCATAGGGGGTACGTCCCCCCAAGGATTTTCTTGGCACATTGTTTAGTGCACTCTGGACCCCATATAGGTGATTGACCCTACAACCGCCCACGCCTAATACCCTTGCTGGTAAGGATTGCTTTAGGTCCCCATTTCTTCCCTCCATCACTGAATTTCCCCGGGGATGTTAGGGGGAGGAGTACCGCAAGGCCATGTCCATCCTTTCCATGGCTTCCTTGTAATCCCAAGAGCTAAACGCAGAGTCACGGTCAGATTCCAATGTCCCAATTGCGTATGTCCCAATAAAGTCTTGCAAATCCTGTATAACAGTTCAAGCGTCAGCCGAGCACTGAGGCCAAACCCTTAGAAATGTAGAGCATGAATCTACTGCCACCAAGATGTACTTGTAAGCCCTGTCTGAATTTAAGGGGCCGCAGTGATCCAAATAGACACATGAGAGAGGTCTGTCTGAAATGAGTAATGGTATTTGTGGTGGCTGTGCGACAGTGAAACATTTTTTTCTGTTGACAGATGTCACACTTTAAGACTTAGGCCGTTGTTTACTTAGACAAACTTGGCCACCAGAATCGCCGCTTCAGCAACGAAACTGTAGCAGTGACTCCTGCATGTGCAGAGCCTAGACCCTCGTGTGCAGCTTGAAATAAACCTAGTCTGCGATCTATGTTTGGTATAACTCTATCCCCCACTCCTGGAATTCGAGCATACGGTGTGCTTTGCACATCTAAATTATAGGAATATTTGTGTGGAAAGCCTTTTGGGACGGCAGAGCTGTTCTTTGAGGCATTGACAGCTATCTGTATGTCTCCGTCTATCGTTGTGCTAGAACGAGTGATTGCTGCAACAGCATCAGTTCGCACTGTCGCCTTAGCAGCTTTATCGGCCAGTGAATTCCCTTCAACGTGTACGCCAACACGCTGATGACTCAATGACTCAAAGTGTGAATAACTTGAGCCAGTGGCAGGCATGCTTTCAACTCCCATAGCAATTTATGTTTAATTGTGCAACAATTGGAATCTTTAAACCCATTCTGGCCTCAGTAATGAAGATTTTCATTAGAGGACTGCACACAGTAAAACAAATCACACACTGTCAGTGTGGGGAATTCCTAATCCGTATTCTGTAGTGCTAGTATCAGGGTTTCAGCTCTGCCAACCGCGCTTTACAATCTCCTAGAGATTGCTGGGATAGAGTTGACCCTCCCGCATACGTTCTCTCACTATAGCACATGCTACACAATAATGTTGTTTACTTCCTATGGCAGGCTGAGCAGACCCATCAGTATAATTGATGTATTCATATTTTTCCAGAAGCAAGATTTCATTCAGGAGAGGGTATTCTTGTTCATATTGCAGGAATGCTTGTGTTACCAATGTAGAATCATATTTGTAATCTACATCTGTTGCAGCAAGAGAATAAGCCCATTGGATCCATCTCAGATGCAGTGCCTTTGCATTTGGGATGATCGTTTTGGTAACAGCTTCTAAAGTTGGTACTAAATTTACGACAATAATGCTTTTCCCCTGTGCTAGTGTTCTTTCTCACACTCACTACAGCAGTCTGTACTGCGGTCAATAATTTTTCTGTAGCACAAATCGCACTTCAGCAATTGTGTCTAAATGTGATTTGTATGCAATTGGGACTGTCTCACCTTCATTGAAAGTGATATATGTATATCCTGATAAACTCTGGACTACCCGGATCACCAAGTTAGTAGAATTCACGCGTGTATGCAAATGTTTGGATGCTATCATGTCAGCCTGAACTGAACAGAGAGTATCTGTGTGTTGCTGTGTACACTGGTGTGGTGTGAAATCAGGTCTGACTAAATCATAGAAAGGTTTTACACTTTCTGCATAATCTAGAATGTTTGTTCTGCCAAAATTTAGAAATCCTAAAATGGATTGCAAACCTTTGAGAGTCTTAGGAGGTTAGACCAGCGCGCACTTTTCTAAAAGTTGGCTGTCAGGCTCTTGCCTTCACTTGACAGCTCATATCCCAAAAATAGGACATTGATATAGTCAATTTTAGATTTCTTTAAATTAAATTTGTTGCCCAAATTGGCGAATCCCACAATTATGTTGTTGACTCTGCTCAAATGTTGAAGTAATTTATCATCCGTCAGACAGATGTCATCCACATAGGACACTGCCTCCTTTTGCCATGTTTGTAATAATTCAGACACTCTTGCCGAAAATAGCCCCAGGCTGTTCTTATACCTGTGAGGCAAATGACAAAAATTTTGCTGAGTGCCTATGGCAGAGAATGCTTTCAAATATCTGCTTTCTGGAGCTATATTTTGGCAGGAGAATCCTTTTGAGATATCTAATGTTGTTTTAAATTTCTTCTGCACAATATTATTCATTAAAGTGGCACTGTGTGCGTTTTGAACTGCAAATGTTTGTGTGCATGTCAGTGATTTGAAACTAGACAGTAGGAATTATCAGGTTTCATTACTTAAAACCAAAGGATTATTCATCGGGGAGGTGTAAGTCTCAATTACTCCTTGGTATTCGAGTTGTTCTAGCATTTCTTTGACCTTTTTTGATAGTTTTTAAAGGGTACTGTCTCTGTGGATTTGGAGTAGATTTGAATGGGATTTCATGGTGAGTAGACTCCACGTCCCACCCTACATGGTTGTGGTATAATGCCGGAGATAGCACTAACGCCCACTCCTACGCTCCTGAATATTTCAAAGATTCTGGAATGAGGTCAGAGAAAGCAGGCAAAATTACACTTTCCCCTTTTGGGCATTCCATCACAAACTCAGGCAGGCAATCTTTTTCTGCTACTAATATGTCAGATCCATATGTTAAGTTCTCCCAAAAGAGACCTTTAACATTTCTTGAGATGTTCCCCTCTATTTGGAGTGTAATTTCATACAGTCAATGCAGAACACTAACTCTGGCATCAGGTGTTTCCACCGTGATGTGTTCATTCAATACTGTTGTCACCAGAAAATCCTTCAGGTTCTGAAGAGCTATTATTACTACTGCTGTGCAGTCCAGCATTGTCATAGCCCATGCCCCGTTAAGAAGCTGAGTCCTCAGTAACCTGGGCATGTCTATGTTTAAGCCAGCTACTTTCTGCTTTTTGAATAAGGCTTTGTTTTAGGTTGTTCTTCCTGTTTGATAATATAATCTGAATTTCGATGTGTTTCCCTTTTTGTCTTTGGTTGATCTTCTTGCTTTTGTTCTGATCACCCATCCCTCTAAGAGCTTTCTGATGAACCCTGAAAGAAACGAAAGGAACGTGTTTCAGTATCCTGATACCTGGCAGGTTTCCTAATGTTATCATGATTAATTTCTGAATTGTTATTTTTAGAATTTTTGTTTTACCATTTCTTTTAAGAAGAAGCGGGCGCTTGCTTCGAGTTGTCCCTGTCGGGACTACCAGCCATTTGCGGCTTCCCAGCATTAGTTCCCAAATTATCTCCCATTAGCAAGCAAATGGTTAGCATTGTATGTTTTTCTTGTGGACTCGTATTGGGAAATACTGCTTACAGCTGTGCAATTGTTTGCGCTATCCAGAATGGAATTTGCTCCTGTTTGGAAGGAATTGTCCCTATTACTGGTTTGAGTGTCTGTGGGTTAATGATAGGTGTGGTCTGATGTGGACCGACTGGAGCATTTATCGCAGGTTGGACTGTTAATGTTCGCTTGACAAACTGGACGATGTGTCTGTATAGCCTGACTCTGTCTTTATATATTTTACTGACCTCATCCACTGGTAGTGTATCTATCCCAGGATGTGGAGTATATGTCACTAAAACCAGCCAGGATGCTCCTTCTATGCTGAGCGGACCGAGTCTCACAACAGATGTTGTGCGTGTGAGGGTGCCTTTAAACCAGTTTCTGTGTTGCTGGTAAGTTAACGGGACTTCAATGTCTTTGTATGGAATGTATTCATCCTGCATCCTGTATTCATCCTGCAGTTCAACAACAATGTATTTGTGAAACTATTTAGTCACTGGATCTGCAGTTGGGAACTGAACCCAAGAATGAAATACCTCTGATCCGAACATCTTGTGTGCTTCAATCACCAAGATAACACAGCCACTTGTTCCAACAGCTTTATAGTTACTGCATATCTGCAATTCTCTGTGATGTTAATAGCTCTTGCAAATTCTTGTTCCCCTGTTCCCTAAACCACTGCTCGTGGACTCGATCATTCTCTTCTCGAATGGGGAATAATATAAATGTTCTAGAAACTAAGAGTTTTGAACAATGTGGGGAACCATTTACCCGTAAAAGCATGTTAACCTTCAGCTAACACACAGAGTATATCTGCTCAGCTGAGGCGGGTTCCCCTTCACACCTCAGACGTCTCTGCAAAAGGTGTGAGTAGGGCTTTCTTAGAAAGCATGACTGAACTACTCACATTTTTACTGTTAATATAAGAACCAATTCAACGTTGGCTGCGCCATGTCGTGTAGTTCCTAGGAATCCCTAGGACCTACACATTTTGGATGACCTAAACTGAGGGCTTGGTGTCCCAACCCCTTCCGGACACCCCCACAGGATATATCACCTGTTAGACCAGCTAGCTCTACAGTGCCACTACCACCCCTCTCTATTCTACATTGGTGTAGGTAGTTTCTGGCAACCACCGAACATGACAACCCTGATTCCTCAGGGATCGTGGAAAACAGTACTGTACATTTTGCTCAGACACTTGTGCTTGCTTTCTCTCAGAAAATACAGAGGATGTCGGTTAGGATGTTTCAATAAGTATTTATTGGTCCAGCGACAGCCTTGTGTAAAACATATGTGCTGTGACAATCAGGAGACAGAAGCATACGAAAGAGATTGCTCGTACAAATATATTGAATAGTAGATACACTTCTACTATAGTCCTAATAAGATGAACATAAGCAGTTTAAATAAAAACAATAGAACTTGCATATTCCAAAAATGTGCACCCTAGGTAATTTGCCTAAATGTATCTAGCCTAGATCTGAATATGTAGCATATATATGCATATGCAAGTATGTAGCCAAGAAACACCTAAGGGTGAACCGTCCCCCTCACCTGATGGTTGAGAATGAAGGACCCCGTCTCTGCTTCGAGGATGACAGCCTGCAAGGTATGTCAGACCGCTGCATGTCGAAGATTCAGCATGCAGGACCCCGTCTCAGCTTGGAAGAAATTCTCCTCTAATTTTTAGGAGGGAATGAGTGGACACTCCAGGGTTTCCTCTAGAATCAATATTTTTTTAAAAACATTCATAAATGCTTTGAAAACAATCATCAGTCGGTCCCCTGTCGGTCTTCAACACCTTCTTGACAAAACCAATGCATTTTCAAAAACTAACTCATTAACAATTAACTTAAACAAAACAAAAGTTATGACAATAAACTACCATAAAAAACGGAAACCCGCATGGTTCCTGGACAGACAGAGGCTAGACCAGGTAGCCTCTTACAAATATCTAGGCGTCATAATAGACGGTAATGGCTCCTTCAAACAACAACTAGAGGCCATACGTCGAAAGGGCACGACATTCCACCTATCGATAAAGCCTTTGCAGAAAGCACTCCCCGACCGGTCACTGGGCCCTCTTCTACAGGTACTAAGAGCTCGCTTACAGCCCATGCTTACCTACGGCAGCGAGTCCATGCGAGGCAAAGATGCAATAACACTAGACAAAACCATCAGTCGAGCATACAGGGCAATATTTCATCTCCCCAACAACTCATCACCCGCACAAATCCGCCTCGAATTCGGCCTGCAGAAACAAGCGGTGGAGAGAAGAGGTGCATATTTAAAAAGCTGGCGGAAAATCAGAGATGCCGACCACAGATCCCTAAACGCCCACCTCTGGACTGAACTGACCATCAGAGATAAATCACCTGCAAGGACCTATTTAATGGAATCACTGAAGATCTTAGGACTAGCAGACCTATGGGAGTCGGCAATTGACCCTGGCACCTTCAAAAAAGTTGTGTTGAAAGTCACCAAGATGGTCTCATCAATTGAGGATAAAGCTACCCTAGCCAAGAGAGCGCACGGATGGGTCGTGTTGAAAGATTATAGCGCTCTAAAACCACAAGAGTACTTAACAACGGGCCTCACACTGAAGACAAAATACAAGTTCCTCAACATGCGCATGGGCAAAATTCCTATAGCTCCGCACCTGGCACCATGGACAAAGAAAAACCCTGCAAATCAATGCCGCCTCTGTCTTTCTGGGAAAGAGGACCTTATACACATTATCTGCATCTGCACAAATCTCCGGGACATAAGGCGCTCTTTGTTTCGGGCTCTATGGAACCAGAAGGGCATAACGAGTTGCAGGCAGGCCGTGATGCTCTGTTTTAATCCCGAAGAAACTCAGCTAAATTGCAGAACAACAAAATATTTTGACATAGTGGCCACAAGACTAAATGAAAAATCCAGAGGGTGCACTCAAGCATTAGCCAAACAATAACAAAGTAAACACCCCTGGCTACCTTTGTTCTCGAAATTTGGAAGCATCAAGGCCACGTAAACCCCACTGGTTCTTATGCAACCCAAGCTGAGACTTTTACGCTCTTAAATACTTGAGCCACAGCTCCTTATTGTTTTAAAGAAGTTACTGGCTTTTAATATTTGTATGTTTTAAAATTGTGAGTTTTTTATTAACTGTACAATAAACAAATCTGAAATATGAATCGGTTAGGATGTTTCAATAAGTATTTATTGGTCCAGCGACAGCCTTGTGTAAAACATATGTGCTGTGACAATCAGGAGACAGAAGCATACGAAAGAGATTGCTCGTACAAATATATTGAATAGTAGATACACTTCTACTATAGTCCTAATAAGATGAACATAAGCAGTTTAAATAAAAACAATAGAACTTGCATATTCCAAAAATGCGCACCCTAGGTAATTTGCCTAAATGTACCTAGCCTAGATCTGAATATGTAGCATAAATATATGCATATGCAAGTATGTAGCCAAGAAACACCTAAGGGTGAGAATGAAGGACCCCGTCTCTGCTTCGAGGATGACAGCCTGCAAGGTATGTCAGACCGCTGCGTGTCGAAGATTCAGCATGCAGGACCCCGTCTCAGCTTGGAAGAAATTCTCCTCTAATTTTTAGGAGGGAATGAGTGGACACTCCAGGGTTTCTTCTAGAATCAATATTTTTTTTAAACATTCATAAATGCTTTGAAAACAATCATAAATGTTTTTCCAAACAAATGCGATCATGCGCAGCGGCTGTTGGGCAAGGATGGAAAAAGTGGTGACCCTTACACAGAATAAGTATGCTGTGCCTGGGGACAATGTTGTGTACGTCAGGTATAGCATTGTTATGATAATATACTGAGAGCCTGTTTACGAAGAGACAGGGCTAACTGCTCAGTAAAAGCTCACCCCTCAGAACTGTTATTGTCGTGTGGCTGAGCCAAGGCCCACAATTCACAGCTAGGCACATTGCAAAAAAGTGTCTGTTTTCAGTAGAAAAATGTCATGTGTCCACATAGCGTTTTGGGCCATTTCCTATTGCGGACACTAGATCTACCCATACAAGTGAGGTACCATTTTAATTGGGAGACTTAGGGGAACACAGAATAGTAGAATAAGTGTTTATTACAATTTGTCTTTCTATGCATGTCTGGCTTCCAAATGTATGATTGTGTAAAACAGAAGTCATTTTGAACAGAACTCTCTAATTCACATGCTAATATGGGTACCCACAAATATTTTTCCCACTGGGCCTACCCACACAAGTCAGGTACCATTTTTATACGCAGGCTTGGGCAAATGCTGGGTGGATGGACGTTTGAGGTTCCCAACACATTTTGAGATTTGCAATTGATTCTGGGTACAGAACCTGGTGATAGTGAAACATGTCACCCCGTCTTGGATTTCCTAGGGTGTCTAGTTTTAAAAATGTACAGGTTTGTTAGGTTTTCCTGGATGCCGGCTGAGCTAAAGCCCAAAATCCACAGCTAGGCACATTGCAAAAAAGGGCAGTTTTCAGTGGAAAAATGTGATGTGTTCAAGTCATGTTTTGGGTTGTTTCCTGTTACGGACACTAGGTCTACCCATACAAGTGAGGTACCATTTTTATTAGGAGACTTAGGGGAACACAGAATAGTAGAACAAGTGTTATTACCATTTGTCTTTCTATGCATTTCTTTCCAAATGTATGACAGTGTGTAAAACTGAAGTCATTTTGAACAAAACTCTATATTTTCACATGCTAATATTGGTACCCACAAATTCAGAGATGCACAAATAACCACTGCTTCTAAACTCCATATCTTTTTCCCATTTCAGAAATACAAGGGTTCCACAGATACCTATTTTTCACTCTTTATATTTTACCAAATGAATTGCTGTATCCGCAGTACACAATGAAAAACCATTTCAAGGTGCAACTCAGTTATTTGCTCCGGGTACCTTAGGTTCTAGGTGAATCTACAAGCCTCATATATGCCAGCAACCAGAAGGGTCCAGCGGACTTAACAGTATATTGCCTAAAAAAAATTATCTTAGTTTGAAGAAGATACAGGTGAATATGTGGGCACAAATGCCTGTTTATTTCAACCAAATGTAAATATTTTATTATTTCAACTGTTACTTTCTATAGGAAAACCTTGAAGGATCTGCAAAAGACAAGCAATCAGGATTTGGTAGAGTGCACTAGTCACCCCTGAATGTCTCAAGGCAGTGAAAGAGGGGGGGTGAGCAGCTCCAATGGGATCATCCGAAGAGCCAGGACATGAGGTCCTTTCTGAATTGGTGCAGTGTCGGGGTTCGTCGGAGGTGAAGGATGAGTCTGTTTCAGGTCATGGCAGCGAGGTAGGAGAAGGATCTTCCACCTGCCTTGGTCCTGTAAAAGCAAGGGATGGTGGCTAAGGCAAGGTCGGCTGAGCAGAGGCTTCTTTTGGGGGCATAGCAGGAGTTTCAGTCATTGAGGTATTGGGATCCGGTGTTGTGGAGGGCTTTGTAGGCTTGTGTGAGCAGTTCAAAGGTTATTCTTTTTTCAACAGGGATCCAGTGGAGGTGGCAGAGATTTTGGGTCATGTGGTCATGTCGTGGGAAGTCAAGGATGAGTATGGCTGCGGTGTTCTGGACATTCTGGAGTTTGCAGAGGAGTTTTTTGTTGACTCCAGAATAGAGAGCGTTCCCTTAGTCCAGTCTGCTGGTGATGAGTGCATGGGTGACGGTTTTCCTGGAGTGAGGGGGGATCCACTGGGACGTCTTGCGGAGTATGCAGGGGGTGTTGAAGCATGTGGAGGATGCGGTGTTGATCTGGTGATTCATGGAGAGGGAAGACTTGAGTATGATGATGAGGTTGCATGCGTGGTTTGTTGGGGTGGGTGGGTTTCTGAGGGCGGCGGGTCACCAGGTGTTGTCCTATGTGGAGGTGGTGGAGCTGAGGATGAGAACTTCCGTTTTCTCTGCATTGAGCTTCCGTCAGCTGTTGCTCATCCAGGTCATTACGGCTTTCATCCATTCTTGCAAATTGCACCTGGTGATCTCGAGTTCCTTGGTGAGGGAGAGGAGCTGGCTGTCATCTGCGTAGGAGACAATGTTGAGTCTGTGGTTTCTGACAATGGTGATGAGGGGGGTCATGTAGACATTGAAGAGTGTGGGGCTCAGGGAGGATCCTTGGGGTACTCCTCATCAGATCTCTGACAGTTCTCAGAGGAAGGGCAGGAGTCAAGTGACCCCTTGCTGAATTCAGAATGTTGTCTACTTCTCAGAAAGGTATAGCTTTTTGGGATCAAGTTTTGGTTTCACACCCATTTCTACCAATAATTGGAAGGAGGTTGAAAGCATAAAAAATAGGAAAAGTAGGCTTTGTTTCATAAAATGCCAAAACTGTGTAGAAAAGATTGGTTTTCTGGCAAAAGTCTGTCTGTCCCTGAAAGCTGGCAAGAGGGTGATTTAATCACCAAAAACCCTTCATTGATACCATTTGCAGGGGAAAAAAACAGCTGCTTTCTTCTTCAGCACTTTTTTCTCATGTTCTCCAAAGTAAACCCACATATAGCTGCATTTTGCCTAATTTTTTGGTCCCCTCCAGGGGGACCCGCAAACCCTGGGTACCTTTAGTATCCTCAAGATGCTGGAAGAAAAGGGCAGGAATTTTGCTTGGATTTCTCACATGGACAAAATGTTATGGGGGCTTAAGCGCAAAGTACCCCAAATAGCCAAAAAAAGGCATGGCACCGGGAGGGGGGGGGGGGGGGGGAAGGTCTGGCAGCGAAACTGTTAAAGTTAAAATCATTAAATTTTTTGATACAAGTGAAAGTCATATTTAGTGCCGGGTCAAAGGGCATAAGCTTTGCAATAGACAGTATTCTGACCATGTGTCAAAGTAAGGAAAAGTCCAACATTTTTATATGCATGCCTCACATTGAATAAAGAGTATAGAGGGATAAAGTGTTTTAGATGTAGGGACTTGCTGTCACACAATCTATTATAGGTGCCTCAAGCTACGGGGGACCAGAGTATAGTTAGTAGGATATTTTACCTTTGTGACCTTTTATCTAGTATACAACCACTGTAGGTTATGAGCCTCTTAAGAGTTTTAACCACAGTTCAAGGCATTTAATGAATGGAATCATTTGGCAAATATAAAGGACTGGAGCATACACATTGATGAAAATTCAGTTAGTAATTGGTTGCAGGTGAAATTACACATACAGAAGAAGGCATGGGGTAAAGTTATTGTAGACATTGTAAATAATGTGCAAGTGCTTCCTGTGAATACTAAAGAAACAGACAAACATAAAGAAAAAACGACAAAGACAAAACTACAATTGAGAAGATGGAAAAGAGACAGGTAGATCGTTTTCTACAGCTTCGTATGAGAGGGGGGAATTTTTAGATAATTTTTTGAATTTGAGACCACCTTCGTATAAACTAGTCCTTAGCAACTGGTGAGAGGAACTTGAGTTAAAAGTACTGCTTCAGAAGCACTAGGATCAGGGTCTACTATGCCTCCTAGTATGCTTGCTAATCTGCTGCCCAGTACTTCAGTACCAGTATAGAGTGAGCGAAAACAAAAAAACATTGACTTTATAGGGTTAAAGCTGAATTTAGAGACATTGTTAATGGTATTAAGAATGTTGAAATATTAACATCATTTAATGAACACAAATTGAGATACCAGAGTAAGGAGGCAGCAAGGCATGCATGTGATGCATATGAGAAGCTTGAGGAACTGGCAAATGAATTTGGTATTGATTTAGAAAAAAAGAGATTGCAGGATGTAGAAAAGTGCCTCTTTTTGCATGGTTAGTCCCCACTTTCTGCCTGAGGTGATTTTGAACTGTAAGTGCACTTGGTCCCTGCTAACCAGATTCCCAGTGGTATATATTTTTCCAAACACTGTACCATGATTGGTACCACTTCAGCAACCCTGTAAGAAGTCCTGAGTTAATGGTATCCCTGGTACCTTGGGCATGGGTACTGAAGCAAATCCTCTGGGGCTGCAGCACTGGGTTTCCAACCCCGGGGACCCCACACCAAGGCTAAGCGCTCTTGGTGCAGAGAATACGAAGTGTCAACATGGCACACAACCCTGTGTGCCATGCCACCCATACACTGCATAAGATATAGGTAAGTCACCTCTACTGCAGGCCTGCCTTTAGCCATAAGGCAGGGTGCACTATATCCTATGTGAGGGCATAGAAACAAGATCACATATACCCCTACAATGTCCAGTTTATTCTGAGATATTGTAAGTGCACAGGGAAGCCACAATGAGTACATGGGCTGAATACTTGGCAAAACGAGTTTCCTAGCTCCATGAGGGCTTCACTGATTTCTAAGATGTTTGGTATCAAACATCTTGTCTTAATAACCCCTCACTGGTGCCAGTGTTGGATGTATTAATAACTTCAAACAGGAGGCCTTTTTAAAGGGTCCCTTGCAAACCCTCCAAGCATGTGTGTGGTCTCTGACTTCTTTTTGCAAGTCTGCCACCATCAGACATGTTTCTGACCTCATGGGGTGAGAGCCAGAGTTCTCAGAGGACAGAGACAAAGCCTGCCTTGGGTGGAGTTGCTTCACACCTCCTCCAGGACAGAATGGCCTTCCTGGGCGGGAAGCTTTAAGCCTGGTGCTGCCTTTGAAATTCAACCCAAGAAATTGCAAAGCCAAGCTCCCTTTCCTGTTCCACTTTTGATGGGAGGAAAGGCACTCATATTAATTAGATTAGGAGGAGGCCTACACCACCCCTAGGGCTGTGCAGGGGATGTGAACTCCTCTCTTGAAATTCCAACATCTTGGGATGGTGGAGAAACAAGCTATCAGGGCTAGGGTGGTTGCCCTTTCCACAATAAGTGGTCCCTAAAAGGTGTGGACACCCTAAAGGTATGTAGCCCATTTGCTACTACCTGTCTCCCCTTGTAATGCCCCTAAGTACAGTATTTAGGTGACACCCTGAGACCTGGACATCAGATTCAATGGACAAGAGATTAACAGGACAAGGAAAACCCGCCACATAGGAACTGAAGCCCTGCTGTAGAAGAAAAAGGCCCCAAATCCTGCATGCTGACTCAAGGATTCAACAATTGCTGCCTGCTGTGTGGTCCTGAACCCAAAAGGATTCCAAGAATACTGGAGCAACTATAGCCTTTCAGAAATCACAGAGAAGCTCCCTTGGAGTGAAGGTATCACTCCCTTGCACACCACAGGCACCATCTCTTGAAGTCTGGTTGGTCGACTTGCTTCTCCCCGACAACCTTGGGTGCTTTAGGTGTTGTGGTGGGCATTCCACATCAACACCCATTGTATTTGACGCTGCCCCTATGTACAAGGGTGGTGTACCTAGGAGGCAGTGCCAAAATTAAGACCAGGAAAACCCTGGTCTTAAGTTGGCGAAATGAGGAGAGATGCATTATTTATCCTCGGTTTTGCTTTTTCCATGTGTGCTGCCTTGTGCAGCACACATGGAAAAAGCAAAATGCCATGGTTTGTTTATGTACAGGACGGTGTCCCTTCCTGTATAGGAATAAACCTTTAAAAAAAATGCAATTTTGTCACTTTCATATGTGCTGCATGAAGCAGCACACGTGAAAGTGACAGAATGGCATTTTGGGATTTTTTTTTGCAGGATGGGACACGTTTCTACACATAAACAATCCTCCCCTGCACGCGGACACCTCCTGCGTTGGCACTAAGTTGCTAAACTTAGTGCCATCGCAGGGGGAAACACAAGACTGCACCACATTCTTGCAAATATGGTGCAGCCTTGTGTTTCTGAAGTGCGGAGTGTATCGCGAAGCCAAGGTGGCGAACAACATGCTCCGTCACTTCCTTGTACATATCCCCCTATATATGTAATTTTTAAGCAAATAAGTCACTGCTTATATCCGAGGTACTGCTACCTTTGGGGTCAGTTACATATAATAGAAAAGAAGTTTAAGGCTTGACAACCCATTTCTAAAGTGAATTTGGCATGAATATATGTCTTTACCTCAAATGTGCTACAACGCATTCCATTATAGTGCGGTCATTACAATGACCGCGTTGTCACAATACGAACCGTTAAATTGGAACGACTTGCTATAGGGGGCGCACTAGACTTAGGAATAGTATAATTTACTATACCTACTCCAGTTTGTGCAACAGGAGGGAATGTGTTGGATTGTAAATTCAACACCTTGTGCCCCCTACAGCAAGTCGTTGTAATAACTTGTGATGTAATGGTTCGCATTGTAACAACTTGGTTGTGTAACAACCACGTTGGAATGCATTGTAGCGCATTCGATGTTAACGTTGTCTCCCATTTGGGATACTTTTAAGCGATAGTTCAGCATGTCGGTGATTTCTAAGTGTTACTGCCGTAGTAGGTGTCTAAATGAGTGTCTCAGTCTCCATTTGGGTGTTTGTTTGCATATGAAATTTCCTCCCACATCTCTTTAATCTTTTCAAATTTTGTAATGTATAATATGTTATAATGAGGAACAGTAACTGAATTGTCTGCAACAAACTGAATATCCATGTTCGCATTCCACATTTTCAAAATGATTGGATTATAGTCATTAATATACTTTGAAGCTTCTGTTCTCCAAAGGTTGTACATATTTGCTGGTGATTTTTGAGTTATTGTATGTCTTACTGCTGAGAAAAAGCTGTTTACTCTTCCTTGTGAAATAACAAGATGTGGGAATCTGAAATTACATCTTGTATAAAATTTACCTTTGCATCTGTAATTTCGACAGCAGTATTTTCCACATCTATGACTTTGAAACTGTGAAACTTTTTGTATTAAGGTGTTTTCACCACCATCTTTTGGAATGGCACATGTCATACTGTTTGATCAAAGACAACACAGCCTCATCACTATCTGTCCCAACTTTTGGTGTATCTGTAATCCATCTATAAGAGGAGCACCTTGGGCTTGGTATTCTTTTGCCAAAAGAAATCAGTTACTTCTCCAAGCGGAGGATTTCTAGTGTTGCAAATGAAAGACATCATAGTGTTTTAAACCTATGGTTAAAATAATTGCAAACATTGGTGGGATACAAGGAATAGTTTGCCATTTTTGTTCCATTCAATATTCTTTATGTTTGAATGTGCCAATACTCGTTGGTGCCTCTTTGGCACACCAACAAATTGATTGAGCTATATTCCAAAATTTCATCCCTTCATGAACTTTATCAATGTATTCCCATGCAGAGAGATTTTGTAGATTAAGTCCTGTCGTAAATATATGGTAAGCAGCATATAAAAGTCCAGGCAAGTCATTTTCAAGCAAAAGATCAAATATGTAGGGAATGCACTGCCCAAATCTTGGCTCTTCTGAGTATAATCTTGTTGACTGGTATTCAGATGCTGGTTTCTGTACAGGGTGGTCATCAAAGCGTCCACCTTTCCTGTGGGGAACAGCTGTGGAAAACATTGAAAATCTAAACTTTTCACCCATATACTCTTGGGAGCCCCATTAGCTTGCTTCATTTGAAATAGCTCAATAGCATCGTCAATGACTTCTTTGGAATGCAGAGGATGGATCCTGTTGTGTTAATAAAACTCTTCTGATCTGGATTGATCGACCTTTTCAAACTGTCCACTTGATGGTAATGTTTCATTCTGAACATATGTTGTATCTTCAAAAAAATCAACGTTCTTATAATACACATTATTTTGTACCAGGTATAATGTTGCATTTTTATCTTTATTAATATCTACTAACTCTTGACAGATTTTTTTTATTCTTAGTAGGCATACCATTTACTAGAATAATAAGTGGATCATGATCTTCTCTGTGTACACCAACAGTTTTAATATTCTGTTTAAAATCCAAAGGTAAGTACACAACTCTTCCTTGAAGGCCTTTTTAGCTCTTGCTAGTCAGCGCAAGCGCTGCTCTTGCGAGAAATTTTGTAGGGGCTTTAAAAGTGCTATCCAGGCCAGCTACCAGCTTGCTATTACGAGCACAAGCACGCGTGTGACAAGCACAGTACTTTTTCCCGTCGGGAGAGGGGGGGGGCGTGCGCACAAAGCTCGCATCACCACTCAGGTTTTTTTTTCATTTCAAGGCCGCGCAGCGTTACTTTTACGGCAGCGTGGCCAATGCTTGTTATTCACATCATTTGACTAGTCTCGCGAGCTACATAATCTCTAGTGCTTTTTAATTAAGAACTTTAAACCTCTAAGCGCGTGCTTCTTTCTCTAAACGCTTCCTTGAGTAGTGCTAATACCCTGTCTTTTTCTGTGTCACCCTGTAATCATTCTTTCGAGAATGTGTTACTAACAGATCACGAGCCCGCGGTATTGTATGCTTCTGTCTTTTTAAGCACTGGTTTCATGGATGAGGACAAAACAATGTGCCGTTAAACATCAGCACCCTATAAGAGCAGACCCTACCCCCCTGAGGGTAGAACCGCGGCGCCTATTCGCGGGACGCTGCGCAATCTGCACTCTTTCAACGTTCTGCCAATGCCCCCTTCTGGCCATGCCCTCCCCCCCCAGTAACAACTGGTGAATACCCAGGAGTGCTGCAAGGAACTTACACCAGATGCATTAAAGCACCGCACATCCATTCCCCTATTGTGCTAACTGCGTGTTCAGTTTGCAACCTGTGGGGGAGCAAGGGCACCTCCAATAGTACATCTCACCATAAACATACAGTGAAAGGAAATGCCGTTTTACAAAGTAAGCAACCTTTTCAGACACTGTGGATTTATGAAACGTCACGTAGTTTATGTTGTGTAGGTATATGGCTCCCTCCCTCCAGCATGTGAATGGTTTACTCGCAGCCTAACCCGCCCTCTGAAATTACCCATTCTTAAAAGTTTGTTTGGATTGAGTCGGGGCCCCACAGTCTGGTAAAGTAATTGGTTAAGCAGCATTAACTGGAGGGATAACAAAGGGGAGCATTGTTGCGCTAGTGATTTTCTTGCACAGTTTCAGTGTGAATTATTTTTCAAGTTGGAGCACATGGTGTACAGCTCCCAAGGAAAATGTGTCATGATAGTGAGCGCTTTTCCAGTCACCGGCCTCAAAGTAGACTTGAGGCAGAAAAAAAAGGTTTCCCATCTCCTAGGACCTGTGGGGTTTTAATTGAATCTGGCAGCTTCTGCTGGGCCGCTGAGCCTCTCAACGGAGGTTAAAGTGCGGTGTAACGTGATGCCTTGTGTGAGTTCAGGCACTAATATTGATTTTCGTAGTGAGGCCTCCATACGCTTTAGGGTCGGGTCTGTATATTGGGTTCCACCCAGGGCAGCGTGCATTGCTTTTAAGAACCGTGCAGATTCATTAAACTCAGCTCACCAATAATAACAACAGTGTCTGGGCACCTCATGTCATTGATAAGCCTCTAAATTGATTTTAGTCACAAATCATCATCAATTTCTTTATTCGATTCTAAAAATAAAATGATAAAAGACAGCAATCAACAATGCATAACCAATAGGTCTCGCTTTTGGGACCTTCTAAGTATTTAGTTATGCAGCACAATATTCTTGGTGTAACAACAACTGTTGCATGGCTAAACACTTAAAAGGTCCCAAAGGCGGGACCTATTGGCTATGCCAATGCTTGTTGTAAGTCAGTCTGTGGCAGCTTCCCTGTCTTATGATCCATACAAACTATAGCCTGAAATGGGTGCACACATAGTATTAGACTCATAAACATTTAAGTCAGCTAGTTCTTGAGGAATAGATACCAACTGCAAGTTCTTATTTACTGCTCTATCTGGCATTTTATTTTCTTCTAAATTACTGTAACAGTAGTTACATATAACTTGACGAGTGGACAGGTCAAACCGCTCTTATACAAACAAACAGCAAACTGTTGCCTCTGGTCATTGTTCTGTTTTTAACTTTTTGAATACAAATAAACATTTCGAGCCTGATTTACAGAACTAACTTAAGACAAAATCCTAAACTTACTACCATTTTGGTATTCACAGAAGGCACTTACTCCTTACTCCGGAAGAGGAGGAGCGGAGCTGTAGAGCAGAGCGGAGTTGAGCGAGCGAGCGAGCGAAGAGGTCGCAGTGGACTTGGCGTTCTGCGTTCAGTGTTGCGTTGCATTGCCAGCAGCCGGAATATCGCCCCCCCTCCCCCGTTACGTACCCGGAGCTCGGAGGCTCAGCTGAGCCTGAGCCCCTGCTGCGAAGACAGCCGCCGCAGGGTCGCCGAAAAATCTGCTACGGACTTGGCGGGTTTGGTGTTCGGCTCGAGGCCAACCGAGGCCAACAGAGCCCAGCTACTCTCCAGTCTGCCAGCCATAAGTGCCCACCTTCCCTCAGGTCAGAGTGCCCGGGGGGGGGGGGGTCAAGCACCACGCTCTGCCCTGCGCCACCCGCCCTAAGAAGAAACCCTTTACCTCACCCCCCCGCCCCTGAGCCACAACGCTGCCCAGGCCAGTAATTTGATTCTTGGCCCCGCAGGACTAGTCTCCCTAGACAGAGACAAAAAGAGGCAGTGGCAGAAAGAAGCTAAGAAGTTAAGAAGCCCACCATTTGCCCGCCAATCACACATCAATCAATGTCAGCCAGCGGACAAACGCCTCACAAACAGGGGCACAAAAACTTCTTACAGCAGCAATTACTGTATTAGCCTGCTGCGGTCTGTGAAGGCCTTCCGTCATAAGACAGCTTCAACATCTGTAACAGCCTATCTCAGCATCAATAATAAAAGCACACAAAAGAAATAAATAAGGGATAAAACCTGTACCTCAGGGGAGCTCAGGAGGAGGAATCACGTACTTGCTGCCAAGCCACAGAGCCACAGAGCCGCCAAGGTTGCCGAGCCCCGGGCTATCACCAGGCTATTGAATGCTTCCACTCCCGCATAAGATCCCCGCATCACCCGACTCACCCGTCTTTTCACCTGACCGCAGGTTTACCTCTACCCGCTAGCCCACACCCGCCTCCCGCCAGTCCCCGACGGCTGCTGGTCGCCGTGCCTGCCCCATTGCCTCTGCTTCGCCTCGCCTCAGCTCGGAGGTTTTGGCGGTATCGGCGATTGTGGGCCGGGCACACAGGAAGCGAGCAGACAAGCAGGGGGGGGCGGTGTAGGTCCGTAGCGGGGCCCTGAAGAAGCACGAGCGTGGGTGAGCGGAACAGCCTCACCTGTCTGTAGATCTTGAGGCACGGTGTGCGGTGAGGAGAGGAGGAGAGAAGAGGAGGAGGTGAGGAGGAGGTGAGGAGCCGGTGTGATCTGTGGATATGAGATCAGGCCGTCAACGTGGGGCTCTGCCTAAACAGAAAAAACGACAAAAGCCAGAAGAGCTTAAGGACGATGCAACCCAAATCAAGCGGGGTCAAGAAAATGATAATGAAGGAGGTCCCGGTGCTTGTGCTCCGTTAAGGGATACAACTGGGCATACAACTGAGCCAGTTGAGGCAGCGACATCGGTCTTTAGAAAGGAGCATTTAAATGACCAGGCTCAATTGGTGATTGCCCCCGCTACTCCAGGTCAAGACTGTAAGAATTTGTCACACGTCACTCATGTTATTCAGCCATCTATTAAGAGCTTTTTCTTTAAGTATCAACAAAAGCAGTCTCAAAAACAAAAAAGAAAAAACAATAATAATATCAATTGTGGTTTTGTTGATATCTGTGATACGCACCCCTTACCTTCCGTACCTTCCGTGCCATTGGGTAAAAAAGGTGCTCACCCATGTGTATTATTAGAGTCCTCATTAGAAATAGATGAGCAAAAGGAGGATGTAGTTTGCCACAATAAGATCATTTCTGATAAGGGTAAAAAGGGGAATAGTGTTGAAAGTGTTGAAAGTGTTGAAATAGCAGGGATATTATTTGAGTTCAAACTCTCCTTTCCTTCTCCTGGTCATATTGGGGTAAAAGCTCAAATTCACAAAGCTCAAATTCACTCGCATAAATCTGTAGTATGCTGCACGGAGTCTACTGGAGTCGTCAGTAGTCAGGACTCTTTCTGCAATCAGACAGCTGGAAGGCAAAAAGAGCAAGGTTCAGTCATTGATATTTCCTCAGGTTTAGAACAGAACACAAGTGAGGAGGTTTTTGTATTAGATAGGGCACTATCAACCGCCGACCTAGTATCTAGCCCAAATGGTCATTCCAACAAAAATGGTGATGTAAGACCCCTTAACCTGGACCAGTCAAGTATAACTTTGGAGAATAGTTTTTTCTTGAATAAATCATTATTGGTTCCAGGTGTGGTTAATGGTGAAAAAGATCCTATTGTTAATGATCAAAGAAAATCCATTAATACAGACTCAAACCATCGGTTGAACTCATTGGATCTTTCTTCGCTAACCAAATTTGACGGCAATTTTCAGGTAAGATCAGGGAAAATAGGAAAAAAAACTGGTCCTGAGGGTGGATTATGGGACAGTCTACTTCATACTATGGACTCAATTACTAATACCCTTAACTTCCACTTAGACAAATTAGACATGCAGGTGGACATTTTAAATACACTGGCAACACATGTAGTTGGAATAGATGAAAAGCTACACCATCTCTCTGATCTGATTACTAAAGTACAAAAGGACAAAGAAGGTCAACTAATAACCTGCACCTCTGCTCAACTGATTAACAAAATCTCAGATCTACCGTCAATTGTTAGTTCTATGGTACAGGAGGTAAAATTGTTGTCTGTTAGAAAGGTTCAATGTATCGAAGAGGGTATCACTTGTCTTGGTAAACAAACTATTATTAATGACCCTACTGATGGTGGGGGGTCTACTATAGATAAATTACACTTTTCACACGAAGGCAGAAACAGCGCAATTAAAGTTGATACAAACAAGCCGCATTTGTTGCCTGATGAATTGACAAGTAAGAGCCCGGAGGGCATTAAATCACCAAAGGTTATCATCAAAAATTCCAAAGCCAAAAAGATCCCAGAAATTGGCCACGTTTCTGGTGCAAAAGCTAACCCTGGGATCTTATCAAAAAGGGCTAGAAAAAGGTTGAGGAAAAATCATAACAAAATCTTTCATGTAATTGAACCCCCCAGAGAGGAAGCAACCATAAACCCTAAAAATATCAAAGAATCCGAAAGAGAGGAAACAACTACAAACCCTAAAAATATCAAAGAATCCGGAAAAAAGTCCTATTTCCAATATTTAGACTTGTAGAAGTAGCTGAAGCTAATTTAAAGGATAAACAAAATGGCCATTCCACTAATAACCTAGTGCAGGGTGAGGCCTATGCTCATGTGGCCTGAGGTTTCCCAATTCAGAGACTCCAAGCCTGATCAACAATTTGTTGAATCGGTGGAAAAACATGGAGAGCAAACCACCCCAATTGGGAAATTGTAAACTCTATAAATCCACATGGCTCGGGAAATAAAACTCATGCTGCTCCCTCATGCACTCTAGCCAAAAAATCAATTGAGCTGTCTGCCTCACGTCAGCAGGCAGTGCCCGTATTGGACCCTGTCGTTGTGAGGAAGGCCTCGGTTGTTTCTAGAGTTAAGGATGAAAAAGAAAGTACAGACAGTCGGGTTGAAAAGTGGAAAGTCGTTTTTTGCCCTCAGTACACCACGAGAGGTTCTTATGATATTATAAATCGCAGAAATATTCCGAAGTTATTTACTGCAATTCCAGATCTGAAGGACGTAACATCGAAAGATCTGGAATCTGTGGAGTTTAAGACCGATTGCAACAATGAAACATCTGTTACTACTTGGCGAAGTGAGGATATAGTCTGCAAAATAATTTCCAATGTTTATACATTTGACAAATGGGGCATCAAAGTCAGGAATATTTGTAGAACTCATTACCCAACTCTGTTGATTCCTGTTAAATCTTCTTGTAGTATGACCCAAATAAAGAGCAGACAAAAACTAGCGCAGGGTTCACCTTTTAGAGTACTGAAAAATGCTTCAGGTCCATCAACCGAGCTGAACTTGCTTCGTGGTATTAAGATCAGGAGCTGTCAGTCAGGCTCACGAGTATGTGAAGAACTAAGGACTACCCCCAACCCAATTCAGGATTGGAGTTGGCTTCCTTCAATTCTATTAAAGGCTAATTCTGCAAAGAATGATTGATGTCGACCTTTCCCTGTAAAAACATTAAAACCTTTGAAATTCTGTTCTTGGAACACTAATGGTTTTAAAACACTTCTTGAGGACTTGAGTGTAATAAATGTTATGATTTCCTTTGATATTTTAATACTACAGGAGACTTGGCTCATGTGTAGTGAACCTATTATCGGCTAATACTTGAATGTGGCAACTCGTGAGGCCTCTATAGGTCGTCCTAGTGGAGGCCTCTCTATATATGTTTCCCTAAACCTTGATGTAAAACACTTTCAGATAGATCTTCAAGTAAAATGGATATTGTGTGTTAAATTAATTGCCAAACAATCAATTATTTTTCTAAATGTTTATTTGAGTTCAAAGAAAAAGATCAGGTCTACACAACTCGTACAGTTATGGGAAACGGTGAAAGTGTTACACTATGACCATTTGGACTCGATGATCATCATTACCGGGGATTTTAACATGCACCTTTTTTCATATAAAAAAGGGATCGCACCGTCAAATACTTTATTAGAATGGGCCAAATGTGAGTTCATAAAATATAACTTAAATATCCTCAAAGACGCTGATAATACACCAACATTTAGCAAAAGTGTTAGTCCTTCCATAATTGATTACAGCATAATTTCGGAAAAACTTGTGAAGGTAGTCCAAAGCTATCAGGTAGTACCAAGGATCGAGAGCGACCATAATCCTCAAGTTATTACTCTTGCTTTTGCCTTTGATTATCTGCCAAAGTCGAGAGTAATCAAAACAGCGCCTTCCGCCTTCAATCTAAAAAGACTTATATGGAATGATAAAATTAAAAAGGATATCTTAGAAGTGCTGGCCTGTCTAATTGTAGATCTACAAGATGCGATTTCAGAGGGTAATTCCATGGTAGAACTTTGGCCTTGTTTATGTACTGCGCGTTTGACTAATTTCCCTAACCTAAAAGCTTCAGGTGGTAAGACGTTAATTCCCAGGAATCCAGGATGGTTTTCCCATCGCTTACAATACCTTAAAAGTAATCTTAACAAAACAATAAGATCAATATATAGGAAAGCGAACGGATCTTCATACGTTGTGGTAGCTCAACAAATTAGAAAATTAAAAAATGTTTATAGGAATGAAATCTGGAAGGCTAAACAAGCACATTATGAAACTATTTGGTCCAAATTACATCATGCCTGCAAATCGAAAAATCCGAGGCTTTTCTGGAGTATTATTAACAATTTAGAAAACGGAAATAATAGAAGCAATAGCGCAAAAATTGACGAATCAACTTGGGTGAACTTTTTCAATAATTTTAAAAGTGTTAATTTAGGCCCTCAGTGTATTGGTGGTAAAAATACTTTTACTAGCAATAACTGTCCAGAGATAATAGAAATATCGGGGCAAGATTTAATACGCACCCCGGATATTGAGTCATGGACGGTAGATAAAGTAAAAAAAGTGATAAATATGATTCGATCAAAAGGTGCGCCAGGTCCCAACGGAATGCCAAAAGCCATCTTTAAAGCTACTTTAAAGGATTGGCCAGAGGTCCTTACGCTCCTGTTTAATGATGTACTCAGAACCGGTAAAAGTCCTATCTCTTGGCAGGGAAGCATCATACACCCAATTTATAAAAGTGGCCCCCAAGATAACCCAGCAAACTATAGACTAATAGCCCTAACAGATGTTGATGCCAAAATATTTGCAAGCTGCCTTCTAGAGGAACTGGAATCATGGGCTTCAAGAAAAGATCTGTTACCAAATTTACAAACTGGTTTTAGAAAGGGCGAATCCACTTATACAAACTTGGTTTTATTAACTCTATTAACTCTATTACCCTAGACACCTTAGGGTATTAGTTGCGCACTAAAAATCCCATAAATAAATAAATAAATAAATAAATAGGCGAAAGAGCTAAATTCAGGAAACAAAAATTGTATCTATGTTTTATTGATTTAAAAACCGCCTTTGACTCTGTGCCCCAAGACTTATTATGGACAAAGTTAGCTGATTGGGGGATATCTGATACACTTTTAAAAATGATCAAATTATTATACTCCAATACTTGGGTCCAGATCAAAGTAGGCGATGGTAGACATACAACTCGTCGCCTTGAAACCAATATCGGCTTGAAACAAGGTTGCCTTTTTAATCTTTTTATGTCTGACCTTCCAGCCCATTTTAAAGACAGTAATGCTCATTCACCCTCTGTGATGGGTAAAGAGATCAAATGCTTACAATATGCTGATGACACTATTTTACTAAGCCAGACAGTTATAGGTCTTAAAAGATTAATAGACTCTTTTAATCTATATGTTAAAGGAAATGGTCTAAAAATAAACACAAAAAAACCAAAAATAATGACCATGGGAAAAGGTAACTTAGGAGTAAAAGAATGGAATATCAATGGTCTGATTATTGAGTGTGTGAAATCTTACAAATACTTAGGGGATTACATTTGATCATAATTTCTCTTTTAGGAAACATTTTTTTTTTAGAACAAATTTTATTGGGTTTCAGCAGTTGACAGAATATAAACGAGACACCGCTTCCGTAACATCAGGAAGGCAGTGAAAGTAGAAGAGCAATAAGGGTCAAAATATTCAATCAACGTTTACCCAAGCCCCCCTCCCCGTATTCCAACCCAGCACAAGGAAACATTTTAATACCCTTGAAGCTAAAGGATCATCTCTCACATTCGCCTTTAGAAAACTGAGAGATAAATTACTATGCCCGAACTATGATCATTTGTTAAAAGCCATGAAAGCGAAGTTAATTCCCTCTTTGGACTACGGTTCTATTATTTTTCGGGGCAAAGATGCGAAATTACTAGACGATATTGAAATAAGGGCATTTAAATCGGTCTTTATAATCCCAAAACACATTAGCCGTGCGAATGTTAGATTCTAATTTGGATTGAAGAAACAGTGTCTAGTCAGACGATCTACATTTTTAAATTCCTTACTGTTTTTATCCAGATCCGTGGAAGGTTCGTTGGCTGAGCTGTGTTGGCTTGAGATCCAAAGAGGGGCCCATTTGAAAAGCTGGCAAACCTATTTAGATGAATATTTACACACCTTTGAATGCCCGAAATTAGTGGATGAAACAAGGAGCAAAATGGTTTACAAAAAAACAATTAATCAATCAGCAGCCCTTTTGTCTTGTATAATGGACAAAGATGAACTAAGGGAAAAAAAACATATTTGGTCAATTGCTAACTCTTTTATTAAACTGTATCCCCAAACTTATCTGCTATTTCATTTAAAACCTCTAATTAACCCTTTAAATGCTGATGATGGAACCGCTCCGTCATCAGCTGCGGTGGCGCTGTGCTGATGACGGAGCAGTTCCGTCATGGCCCGGCCGCCGCGCCTGCGCGGCGTGGATTCCGCGCCTGCGCTGGGCGTTCTATTGAGTGGGCGGGGCCATGAAGGAACCGCTCCGTCATGAGCACAGCCCAACCGCGGCTGATGACGGAGCGGTTCCATCACCAGCATGCGGCCGCCCCCTTAGCGCTGCGGCGGAATAGCCGCCGCAGCGATGTGGTTAAGAATAGATTTATGTTGTTAAGGTTTGGGAGATACCCAACCAAAGATGGAATCCCAAAATGGGAAAAAGTGCCCATCCAATGTCTGTAGATTATGTGGCAAGAATGAAGAAACCTTACAGCACATAGTAACTTTGTGCCCAAAACTACTTGCAGAACAAAAGATGATTTTAAAGCCGATTTTTAAGGAAATGGGAGTAAGAACCTGCAGAACTGCAATTATTGTATGTTTAAGAGGTATTACAGCTACTTTAATTCATCAGTTTGTTAAGTATATCCTTATAGCTGAAACAAAACTATGTCAGGAAGACATCCCTGTTATGAAAGTTAACTAAAATGTTGATGACATAATATTTTTAAATGTTTTTAGGGACCGCTGGGCTATTTGAAAGCATGTTTAAGCATAATTTTTACAATTGTACCACCTCACTTTAACGTTCCCACCCTATAGTGGATTATACCTTCTTTATGGATAATATCTACTGCTAGCACTTGCCACCTTAATTTAATCCTCGGTGTTACCTGATTAATAGTAACAGTATTTGCTTTAGTAAGTACAAGTCGAGGTTCAACCTGCCCCGCTCTCACATGGTACTTTAATAACTTAATGTCCCGAATGCTGTTAGTACAAAGTACACCAAATTTGGTTGGTGGGCAGTGTATTATGCTAATTTTTAATCTAAAATGGGTTTATCAGAAATCTTTGCTGCTTATGTTGATCAAGATTGCACATTGCACTTTCTTCCTTTTGCTTTTAAATTGCTTATTAGAAAACTAATTTACTTCAATATGAGCCAATTACGTATGTGTTTCTGTGGAGCACATCTCGGATTTAATAATGTGCTGGTTTTGTATTTTTTTATCGGTCTTTTTTAATTAGACTGTAAATTGAATTTGTTTCCTGCTGTTTGTAATGATTTTAATTAATCAACAAATAAATAAACTTACACTTACTCCTTTTGGTATTCACAGAAGGCACTTACTCATTTTGGTATTCACAGAAGGCACTTACTCATCAATGAATAAGTGCCTTCTGTCAATACCAAAATGAGTAAGTTACTCAAAATTAGTAAGTTACTCATAATGAGTAGGTTACTCATAATGAGTAGGTTACTCAATTTCATATTCACCGAAGGCACTTACTCATCAATGAGTAAGTGCCTTCTGTGAATACCAAAATGAGTTAGTTACTCAAAATGAGTAAGTTACTCACTTTGGTAATCACAGAAGGCACTTACTCATTTATTAGTAATTGCCTTCTGTGAATACCAAAATGAGTTAGTTACTCAAAATGAGTAAGTTACTCACTTTGGTAATCACAGAAGGCACTTACTCATCAATGAGTAAGTGTCTTCTGTGAATACCAAAATGAGTAAGTGCCTTCTGTGAATACCAAAATGAGTAAGTTTCTTCTGGGAATACCAAAATGGTAGTAAGTTTGGGATTTTGTCTTAAGTCTGTTCTGTGAGTGGGGCCCTTCTAGTTTGTTTTTTGTAGTGATTGCATAGACAACAAATACATACTTTGTTTTTTCAGACAAAACCGTTTTGAAGTTTGTAAGTTCCACTACGTCTACAGTTGTCAAAACCTAATTTTCCCAACACTGATCTTTAGGACCAAAAAAATGAAATTAAACATCATCACAAACTTTTTCGACGTCTGCTACTGCACCATGCAAAAGGGTTATATTTAGTTCTCCTAAACATAGTGTAGGAGATTTACCATAATAAGATCTCCTAAGCAACTTCCGCATTTCAAAGTGGTGAACAGCTAACATTCAGAATTGATGAAACGTGCTTTGACACACTTTCTTTGATAAACACACCAGTGAATGTCCTTGTATATTACTATACTGTCTAATTTTCATGGATCTAATCCTTTCAAGACTATCATTTTCTGTTTCAAACTTTTGCTTGGAAACTTGTGTGGAAACTTTTCAAGATATCCATAGATTCCAGCTGAGCCCTACAAATACTGTTACAATTCCACTTGTACACAAGGGCCTGTTTAGGCCTTCCTGTAGCACTTCAGCTATCACTTATTCAACATTTCTTGGAACCATCTCTTCTTTTGGAATGGGCACTGTACCCTTCACCTCATAACATCAACCACGTGTTTCAACTGTATGCACTAATGTGTTCTCTTGTAAGTAGCTTTCTTCATTAGAGAAAGGCTCAGTGCTACAAGTATGCTTCCATTCACGTCTAAAGTGTGGCTCAATGGTTAGAGCGGCTGACCCTGATGCAGAGGTCTGGCCCGGGACCAGGGTTCAATTCCTGCCTTGGCTGGTCTCGGCGGATCTTGGGCTCATAATTCCTCGGACCTGATTTCTCGCCTCGGTGCCTACTCTAAGCATGGGTCCCACGCTGCAACTCTGGGCAATAGCTTGCTTAGTCTCCACAACGCCCCCTACAGCGCTAGGGATGCCTGGTTGCACTCTGGGGATGCCCAGGAGTGGACATTTCACGGGGAAAAACCAGGAAGGGTTCCCTAGCGGTATGAGTACAGCGCCAGGACACTCAGGAGTATCAGTGCGCTTTACAAGTAAGGCTACATTTACATTTACATTTAAATATATTTTACAAAAGCTAGTTTTATTCTCAAGTCTTTTTTCTGGCTTCTTCTCTTCATGCTTAACACTGTTTTATCCAGTGCTTGATTTTGTTTACTGTTAATATAAACAGTTTTCGCTTCAAGGTAAATGTTTATCTACTACAGTTTATATGTGTTGTTCTTGATTTAAAGCTGCTGATCTTCTCTTATACTGCTTTATATGTCTTACTAAATTTTGTATTACCCTATTTCTAAACATTCCTCTTCTTATCTCTTTGTCTGATTTCTGCTTTGTTACATGGCTTGCTTTTTCATAATGGTTTCCACTTTGAATATAAGTTGCTCCTTATTATTTGTGAACTGTTTCTTAAGTTTTCTTTTTCTTGACTTGATTTTGCATATTTTTCATTTTTTTAGTACAGTTCTAAGAAACTGCCTAGTTCTCTTACCAGCAGATGTGTTTTCCTGGAGAACTTTCTGTCCTTTGTGTCATTTTTTGTTCTGACTCTTTCCCAAGGAGGATTGATTGTTTTGTGTTCTTCTCCTTTCCTCCTTTTTTGTCATCTTAAATCTTCTCTTTGAATCCAAGTAGATATCTAATAACAGTGTAGAGTACACATTTTAGTTTGTATCCTTTTAACATCTACAATCATACATATGTGATCATGTTAGTATTTCATTCTATTCTAGAGATAAAATCTTGAGAGCTTTATTCACTGTAAAAGTTCACAGTATCCTCTCCTGTAGTCTAGCTACAGCCTACAGAAATGCTGAGTTATATATACTTTTTAGAAAATCTAAGACTTACAAAGAGTTTTAAATGTTAAATGACTCTACTCCTAAGTCTGAACACAGATGCTATATAGTAGCCAGCCATAGATATCTGTTGAAAGAGTAAGTAGTCTGTATGATGGAGTTCTTACTGTCAGTTCCTCTGTACATATCTGTATAAATGTGTCAACCTGTACTTGGATGCCTCTTGCCATATATAAAGAAGTAATTGGGTCTGTAAACAAATATGGAGAGAGCTGCATAGATTGCTTACTCAGTTCATTACAGAGGATCGGAGTATGTAAGGCTGTGTGCAAATGCCTCCATTAGGCCTAGTTACATGAGAGGACTGTGTGCCTAGGAGTGAATGTTGTAGTGCCTCTGTGAAAGTCTGTCTTGCACTGTAAGTGCTTGTATCATCTTACATATAGGTATGCGATTCAGACAGCAGGTCTAAGACTGAATGTAATTGAGAGCATTTGAGACTGTAAGTGTACAAGAAAGACACTGAAGGTTTAAAGTTTAGATCTTACGTTTAAGATCATATCTAATTGCCTATGACCTACTTAAAATCTACCTTAAGGGTGACTTATCTATATAGTACAATAGGGATTTTTAAACTTCAAAACATGTTGCAAATGTCAACTCTGCCTAGCAGCAACACTGTACACAGAGGTTCTCCAGTAGCAGGCCCGAGTAATATTCAAACGACAAGTGGTCTGCATGGCTGACTTATTAGTGTCAATTGCACAGCACATGTCTAAATAAGTATGTTAGTCCCTGTTTGGGTGTGACTTTTCATATTTAAGGCGGTATGTTGGTATGTGAGTGCCTCAGTTACTTAGTCTATGGATCTCTAAATCCATATGGAAGGAGTTGCATGAATTGGTTACTGCATGTGTTAGAGAGCGTTGTGTATGTATGTCTGTGTGCAACTGCATGCATTACTCCTCATCATATAAGCTATGAGACTGGATGTATAAGTAGAGATATTGCTCTATAAGTGCAGACACAAGACACTGAAACTTGAACTATACGTCTTATGTTCTAAGCAGATACCTAAGTCTCTGTAACATACTTACAGTGTACCTTAGAGGTGACTCATATGTAGTAGGAGAGGGTTTTATAGGCTTGAGAACATGTGTAAATGTCAAGTCTCCGTAGCAGTTAAGCTGCACACACACACACACACACACAATACTTAGTAGTAGGCCTGACACATGAAGAAAGGGTGAATGGTGCATGGCTGACTTCTTAGTGTCAATGCCTCAGCAAATATCTGAATGCATTTCTTAGTCCCTATTTGGGTGCAATTACATATTTAAACAAATAAATTGGTATGAGACTGCCTCTGTTAGTATTGTATTGTATTTGGTATTTGTTAGGCGCGTACATCATCTGTAGGTCTGATAGCGCCAGCAGATAGTCAGTTTATGGGCTGTAAATGTGTATGGAAATAGCTGTATGCATTATTTACTGACCATGTTGCAGAGTATTAGGTTATAAAACTTTCAATGCAACTCCCTCCATTAGGCCTACTCACATCAGAACTGTGTGTGTCTGGGAGACAATGTTTAAGTAGCTCTGTGAATGTCTGTCTGGGTGTACCAGAGACCGTCGACTTTTCTATATAGGTACGTGAGTTGCAGTATAAGTGTGAGACTAGATGTATAAGTAGACTTATACCTCTATAAGTGCACATGTGAGACAATGAAACTTGAAACAATACATCTAATTCTCAAAGCAGATACTTCAGTGCAGCTGCCTACTTACAGTGTATCATAGAGGTGACTTATGTGTCTAGGAGAAGGCTTTATAGACTTGAGAACATATGTAAGTATTGGTGAAATGTGCTATTTCGCGTTCTGCGAATTCGCGCGAAAACGAATTCGCGGTCCGTGAAATCCACGAATTTGTGCGAACTTGCGAATTTTTTTACTTTGGCTTGTTCGCGGGTTTTTTTTTCAGCACGGCTATCGCGAACTTACCCATGCGGTCGTTTTTGGGCGCGACCATCTTGTTCGCGGGAGGAAAACAACTCGGCAAACTCAGAATCAAGGTAAGTCAACGCAGCGCGCGCAAGATTGTAATTTTGAAGCGCGAACAAGCAAAAAAATTAGCGAATTGCGTATTGTTTGGCAATTTTGCGCAATTTGCGGAACGCAAAATTGTCAAAAATACACAAATTTCACGAGCGGAACGAATTTTCAGCCCATGCTTAAACATATGTTAAATGTCAAGTCTCCCTAGCAGTTACACTGCACACACACACTGTTCAGTAGCAGGCCTGACACATGATGAAATGGCAAATTGTCTTCATAGCAGACTTCTTAATGTCAATTCCCCAGCACATATCTAAATCAATGTCTCAGTCACTATTTGGCTGCAATTCTATATTTAAACAAATAAAGTGGTATGAGACAGCCTCTCTTAGTCAGTCTATGGGTCTGTAAATGTGTATGGAAGGAGCTGGCTGCACTAGTTACTGGATATGTTGCGGAGTGTTAGGGTATGAAACTTTCTCTGCAACCGCCTCCATTAAGGCCAGTTACATATGAGCTGTGAATGACTGGGAGAGAATGTTAAATTATCAGGAGACTTGGGGGAACACTGCGTGGTAGAAACTTTGTGCTTGCCTGGTGATCCCACAACTTTTCACACTGAAATATGAGAGAAATGTTATTTTTTAACTAAAATTGAGGTTTGCAGGAGATTCTAGGTAAGAAAATGTTTGGTGATCTACGTAAGCCACACCTCACTGGCGTCTAGTTTTCAGAAACTTTGCATTTTGGTTTCCCTAGATGGCCGCTGAGCCAGGCACCAAAAACGCAGGTGCCCTCCTTGCAAAAACAGGCTGTTTCTTGATGGATAACTTTAATGCCTCTATAATATTCTTTGGAACCTTCCCTGTCACTGGCACGTGGTCCATCAACACAAGTGAGGCAACATTTTTCTTGGGAGACTCGGGGAAACACTGGGTGGTAGGAAATGTGTGGTTGCCTGCAGATTCCAGGACTTTACCTCACAGAAATGCCATTAAAACGTGTTTTTGGCAATGTTTGAGCATTGCAGGAGATTCTAGGCAGAAAACCCTGGTGAGAGGCACGTAAGTCATGTACCCCTGTACTCCCCTGGTTATCTAATTTTAAAAAATTTGCAGGTGTGCCTAGGTGGTAGCTGAGCTAGGGCGCAAAATCCACAGCTATCTATAATGACAAACACAAAAACAAGAAGTTCTTACAAAGGGCCATCTTACTGCCTCAGATATAATATAGTACTAATTTGTTAATCCACCACTTACACTGGTTGGTTTTAGCACCTACAGAAATGCCGCCTTCAAAGCACAAATTCAAAGTATCTAAATATTGAAACCAAGCCATTTGAAGATAAGCCATAAAGCCCCTTCAAGACACCAACCGCTTTACAGGTGATTCACACACCATTCATGTGCCACTTACAAGCCTTTCACACCGCCAGCCATGGGCCCAATCCAACAGATCAGTGCACACACATCAACATACGCCACAGGACGGAAATAATTTGACTACATTTTACCACCTTTCGAGTAACTGCCTCCTTCTCAATGAACATTACTGAATGCATGCCTAATGAACCTTTACTTATAGCTTCCATGACAGCCACATGACGCTCTGGAAGACATGTCTTTCATGCACCTTTAGAGCACTCAGTGACCTAAATACAACTCCTTTCAGTTGGTGGATTTAAGTTATGGGTGTCCAAGTATGCCACACAGCCTATTCTGCAGCGAACTGAGCAAGCATATCTACTTTTGAAACGAAGGAAATCATGTTGGAGAATTTTCCAAAGTTTCCTAAACAGAACATCATAAACAATGAAGAACGATAGGTTTTAAATCACAAGGTCGTCAGTGAGAACATAACATGTGTCCTATCCACCGTTATGTGTAGTACTGTGACCGTAACACACTTATCATACAACAAACTGCTAAGTTCTGACAGAGGATGAACATGGTAAGCAAGTCAATCATTTACCCATACGTGCCATAAGAAATCACTATTGGGCGAGTGCGGCATCAATGGGTTGAATCCATAGGTGAAGATGAAGTCATGGCATGTGTATCTGTACTACCTTTACTATGTGCCGTCTACTGCAATACCAAAGATGTGAAAACAACTATCATACATAATATTGTATCCTGTATCCTTTTTCAATAACATATGGTTATGATATAAGTTACTAATTAAGTTTGCACACTTTCAAAGCAAGTAGAAGTGCTGACATGGGACATGGGACATTTCTTTGACTTATTACACCTACTCTGGTTCTCGTGGGCAATCAGGGTGGTTCTTGTGTTGTATACATAAGTTTCCTAAAAAGCACTTCACAATCTGGGAAAGCCTTTGAAAATTTTCCACACAGGTTATTCCATGACAATGTGGCTTATGTTCCGTCCACCATTATGTGTAGTCTGGCGATTATAATGCACTTGTCAATCGCCGAACAGAACACAAACCATGTTCTGACGGAAGATAAAGGTGTCAAGCAGGCCATAAGAAACTCCATCATTTCCTCAAGTAGAGGCACATAAACTCAACAGCTGCTTGCCTGGTGAAGCGGTGGTCTATGGAAGGTAGGTATCCATGCACAGCCATTCAAAGGTTTACATGACGGCAGCTCCACCTCAGTCAATTTCCCAATAGTTCTTTACTGTATGGTACAATGTAAAACAATTGGGAAAGCACAAGGCTGGGCGAGATGGGCACTGAGGACAGTTAATACAACTCTCCTGCCTCTTTCCATGCTTGGAGCAGACTTCACAACAACTACATGGTCGAGCCATTATACGTTGTGTAGGAATGTGCTTAGCAAAGTCTTGCTCCTTCAGACTTGTCACGTCCTCCAGAGAAAATGAACTGGAGGCTGCTGCTTCTGTAGCAGTAAGACTTTCAATGACTGACAACAGAAAGTCAAGTAAATACATGAGTCTTCCTGGGGTTGTCTTATAATAAACAACACATGCATTGTATGTTGCCATCTCGATCAGGTCAGTAAACAGTTTCTTGTACCAAGTGCAAGTTTTACAACTCCGTTGTATGGCTGAAGAACCTGGCTGTTCTCATCCACTCCTCCCATGTACTTGTTGTAATCAAGTACAGGTGGGCTCAGTGATTTCATGAGTGATGTTACTGACCAGGTCATGAGTGATATAATATGTGAGATCATAAGCCAAGCATTATGGGGGCATAAGTTACAGTTAGCTCGGGTAACTATAACTGATAGATTTTAATGGCTTAATATGAGTGAAATGTGAACCTAAATATAACGCCCCTAAAACCTTTGTTTTTTTCACTGAATTTCCAAAGGTTTTTTAAATTATATTTCCTAACTATAAGGTCCCTGTAACCTTTGTTTTGTAGAGAATTGCTATGTTTTTCTTAATGTTATTTCCTAACTAAAAAGGCCCTATAACCTTTTGAATTTCTAAGGTTTTTTATTTCCTCACTGTAACCTTTGAAAGTGAGTGTGGGAGTGAGTGCATAAGTGTCTCAGTTGGTCTGTGAGTGGGTGTGAGAGTGTCTGAGTGGAACTGTCAGTGGGTGTGTGAGTGGGTCTCTGAGTGGCTGCATAATATTCTCACTGGATGTGTGAGTGGGTATGTGAGCATCTGAGTGGGTGTATGAGTGTCTAAGTGGGCCTGTGAATGGGTGTCAGAGTATCTCAATGGGTTTGCAAGTGCCTCCATCAGTATGTGAGTCAGTCTGTGAGTGAGTGTCTGCGTGGGTCTATGAAAGTGCCTGAGAGCATCTGAGTAGGTCTGTGTGTGAATGTGTGAGTGGGTCTGTGAGTGAGTGTGTCAGTTGGTCTGTGTAACTGGGTGTATCAGGGTCTGTTAGTAGGTGTGTGAGTGCCTGAGTGTTTGAGTGGGTGTCTAAGGGCATAATTATGTGTTTGGTGGTACATAAGACCGCAAAACTCCTGGTGGCGGTAGGATGGTGGTCGGGAACCACTACATTAGTGGTCTGACCGTTATATTTCGAGTACAACAGTTGGACCATGAGAGATGGGGCCCTACAGGGCTCCCTCGTGTCTCAGGCCCATGGGATGCATGCAGGGAGGCACTTGCTGAGCCCATCTGGGTGCATGCACCCCCTTTACTGCATGGCATGGACTTTACAGTCCATGGCATGCAGGAACTGGCTTTGATGTTCCCATTGCGATGCTTTTTTGAAAAGCACTGCCCTGGGGACGCTAAAGGACCGCCCGTCAGATTATGAGAAACTCGTAATGTGGCAGATGGTCGGCAGTTGAGTTCGACAGTGTGGAAATGGGGTGGTGGCGTGCTCCTCCGATCCCGCACTGCCAAACTCGTAATCAAGCCCTTAGTGTCGGTGTGGGTGTGTTAGTAGCTGTATGAGTGACTGGGCCACAAGGAACTGAACCTGGCCCTTATCCAACAAGAGTGGACAGTTTTGCACAATAAATCTACCCAAGTGGAGTATTTTCTACTTGTTAATTACTAAGTGCTACCTCCTTAGCTAAATGTCCAGTACGTATTCTACACTGCGTAATGTAGGAAATGCTACCAGTGATCTTATAAGCATTTTAGCAATGTAATTGTTCCTGGTGCCTCTTTGTCCGGAAGTCAGTCATAACATATAAAAATATGGAGAAGACAAGGAGAATACAACGAGGTACATCTCCACCAAACAAGAGTCTACTTCTTAACTTTATGAAGTAAGTTCTTCTTTGTTTGGTGGAGATGCTCATATATTTCTTGTCTTCAACAGCACCTCACCAAAATTGGGGGAAATGTGCTTCGGGGTGCTTGTTAAGTTGTCCATCATCATTGCAAAAGGCAAGGAAGACCTTTCAAAGTGATTTTCACATTTGAATACTCACATCAATTTAAAGGGAGAACCATGGACTCTGTCTCATCAGGTAAGGACAAGAAAGGGCCTGCTCATCACAGTCACTACATATTGTGGTTCAGTTGATCAACAATGCAGTTACCTCCACTAAACATTTCAGATCATCTTTCAAAGTGGAATTGCCAAGAAAACACAGTTACTTTGCCTTCACCCTTTCCAAGAGTTAGAAGCATTTGTTCTTTACAGAAGTGGAGCTTAAACTGTGTTTATATTTGTCAGTGCATCCTGCTGAGGTTTAATTTCTGTGGAATGAGCATCTGGGCCAGGAATTCTGACCCTGGGGACCACACACTCCATGTATTCCTGGGGGGCAAGGTCCCACCCAGATCACCCAGTGTACTATGGGAGACACAGGGTGCACACAGGGGGCCCTCAAGGCCCCCATATCTCCTGCCAGCTCCCTGCCTCTTGCTTGAGCAGGCATTGATGCTGCACACAGGGAGCTGCTGGAAATGCAGCCCTCTGCATGCAGGAGCAATAGTTTCATCAATTTCCCTGCCTGCATGTCTGCTGTCAGGGAAAGAGATGAAACCTATGTTTCCAGCAAGCAGGAGATGTCAAGTCGGGTTGAGCAAAAGCAAACAGCTATGTCCCAGGGGTGGATACCCTGGGACATACCAGGAGCAGGTCTTTGGAGTGGAGGTTCCCAAGGCCATAATTGACTCCAAGAGGGGGGCTCTACTTTCCTACTCACAGCCAGCCCTGGGGAGGTGGCAGTCCATGGGGGCCATGTAGAGCCCAGGAGGTTGGTCAGACAGCCCCTCCTCTTTTAAAAGAAAATCATTGCCCCCCAGGGAGATGGAGGTCCCCGGAGCTGGGAGTCCTCATGCACCCCCTCTACATTCTTTAATTGAGCCTGGGGAGGTGGTGGTCCCTGGGGCTTCTAAAAAGCCCTAGGAAGGGGGTCTGTGCTGCCCCACTCCTTTTTGATAAAGGCCCTGGGCAAGTGGTCAACCCCACTGGCCCCTCCTAATTGTCTATGAAGTTCCAGGGAGGGGGATGAAGTCCACATGGTCTTTGAAGGCCTGAGAAGGGGGGAGCACATGCCCTACCTCCTAGTTAATAAAAAATGCCCAGGGGAGGTGGCGGTCCCGGGGCTCAAACTGACCTTGGGATGGAGGGCTACATATGCCTCCTCCCCATTTTTCAGTAAAACATATGCCCCTGGGACTTGCTCTACACAGGGGCTGAAAGACAAACAATTGCAGGATACCATTCTTCTTTTTTTAAATTTTTTTGCGGCCAATTCGTAAATATTCATGATTTTGCAGCAAAATTTTATTCAATGCCTTTGGGATCGCAGGTCCAAGGCTGTGAGTTAGGGCCACAGGTTTCCTGCTCTCGCTTCCAAAAACCAAAGCAGTGTTTGCTACGGCAGGGCGGGAGGCGTGCTCCCATCGTGTCATAGCAAACAGCAATGTCCCGGGGGTGGGCACCCTGGGACATTGCAGGAGCTAGCCCTGGGGGGTGGCAATCCCCAGGACCATCAAGGGCTCCAGGATGGGTTTGCACGGCCCCCCTCCCTTCATTTACACTGCCATGGGGAGGTGGTGGTTCCCGGGGCCGGGGGTATGTAAAAGACCCCTGAATTTACATAATCAATGCCCTGGGGAGGTGGTGGTCCCCGGAGCTGCATGGCGGGCTGGAGTCTGCCCATGCATTATTTGTAAATATAGCCCTGGTGAAGTAGCGGTCCACCGGGGCATGGGGATGTGTGGCCCCCCACATTCAGTAAATTAGCCCTATGGAGGTGGTAGTCCCCAGAGCTGCATGGGGTCGCTGTCCCGGGGTTAGCAGGGGATGAGTACCCCCACATTTCAGTGAATCAGCTCAGATGGTGGTGGCCCCCACGGCTGGGAAGGCCTGCGTGGGGTCCCCATGATTATTTTTTATTGCCCCCAAAAAACCTGGTCCTCCTGGGGCCTAATCTAAACATAGTATGGGAACCAACACTTCATTTCTTTTATCTCAGCCAGATTCGTGGATCAACCGCAAATCTGGTCAAATAAAAAATAATGTTTTGTGGGCCTAGGGAGTCCATGTGGGACCCCCTGAACAGGCCTAGGGGATCAGGGTGTTTCTACCCTGCCCCCTTTTCTTTTTTTTTCATTTTATATTCAACCAAGTCACAAGTTGGCTGCCAACACTTCCTGGTTTGAAGTTTTGGCAGCCAATCAGATCTCAGGCATGAGATTAGAGGGGTATGTGGATCCAACGGGGCCACAGTTGTATATCTGAAGTTTTTTAATTACTCAGCAACTACAGAACAGATTTACACAGTTTAACAAAAACAAAGCACTGCCTTTTTGCGAATTTTGGTATCATTCCATTCAGCAGTTCAGGCTGTAGCTGTGTCTAGAGGTTCCTATGAAAAGTAACATGGCGAAAAAGCATTTTCGGACACTCCCTTTTATCAACTGGGATGGTGCAGTGAGCTAAAAAAACGGTGATGGATCAAGCCCTGATCTTTTGACTGGGTAGGAGTGTTCTGCTTTATTCAGATACTCTGTCCATCACCACCCCCTTTTGAATCGTTTTGGCCACCACAAGTGTGGAAGGGTATGCTCAGACATGAGTCCCTTGCTCACTCCACCATCAGGATTCAAGCAAGCCGGGCCGAAGACGGCTGTAATGCCAGAAACCAGTCCCCGGAAGCTTGTTTCCTTCCCAGTAAAGAATTGGCTTGGTAGTTTGGTCTGCTCTGTTCCCATGATGCACTGGGCCAGGGTCAGACTAATTTGCATGTAGCCAGGTTCTGAACTGGGATGGTGCAGTGAGCTAAAAAACGGTGATGGATCAAGCCCTGATCTTTTGACTGGGTAGGAGTGTTCTGCTTTATTCAGATACTCTGTCCATCACCACCCCCTTTTGAATCGGGTGCCCGAATCTGGCTGACAAAATTAAAAAAAATTAAAGTGAAGATTGCACAAGGGGAGCTATATGTCAGCAGCTTCCCTTGTGCAAAAGCAATACCTGCTCCCGCGGAAGGCGGGGAGCCGGCTGGACTGTGGGTGCATTGGGGCTCCCCCCACGGTCCCCAATTGTGAGGCCAGGCCCCGGGGGATGGGGCCCCCCTCCCCTCTAATATATATATATTTTTAAACATGGAAAGGCCGGCCCTGGAGGATGGGGTCCTCGGGCCATAATTGGCTTCGGGAGAAGAGCCACGCGGCCCCCTTCCTGATTTTTTAAAAAGTTTTTCTACAAAAAGGGGTCATGCCCTGGGGGTTGGGGTCCCCACGGCCCCAAATAAATAAAAGAAGGGGGCCACAGAGCCTCCCTTGTAAAAAAAATATTTTTTATAAAGCCGGCATCTCACTGGAGGCCATGCCCCTTTTCTCCACCACTCTGCAAATGCGCCCCCTGGCACGTTGTTAGTTGCTGAATTAATTCCCCTTAAATACTGAGAGTCCCTGGGGGCCAACTAGCCCACCATGTACCTCCAGTAAGCGCCACACAGCTGGATTGCAAAGAGGTGGTCAAAGGCCACGCCCCTTTTTACACCCTCTGCATTCGCACTTCTTGGCATACTGCTGGTGGGGTGATGAGGTCCTCTTGTGTCCTGAGGTCTCAGGAAACAAGTGGACTTCATCCCCCGAGCAGCAGTGTGGATGTTAAATACCCCTGCGCCTCTCTTGCCTCTTTCTGCATTTCTGTTGTTTCCTTTTGCACATTTCTTTCTTTTTCTACAGTTCTCTTGACCTCATTCTGCAAATCTCTTGTACTTTCTGCACCTCTCTTCCCTCTTCCTGCACGTCTGTTTCTTCTTTCTGTACCTCATTTGCTTCTTTCTGCACCCCTCGTACATCTTTCGGCACCCTTCTTGCCTCTTTCTGTACCTCTATTCCTTCTTTCTGCATTTTTTTTTGTTTCTTTGTGCACCTGTCTTGCTTCTTTCTGCACCCTCTTGCCTCTCTCTCCACCCTTCTTCCCTCTTTCTGCACTTCCGTTGCTTATTTCTGCACTTCTCTTGCTTCTTTCAGCACCTCATTTGCCTCTTTCTGCAACTCTCTTGCCTCTTTCTACACCTCTCTTCCCTCTTTCTGCACCACTCTTGCCTCTTTCTGTACCACTGTTCCTACTTTCTTTACCTGTCTTGTCTCTTTCTGCCTCAAAAAAGAGAGAGTTCCCCAGATAAACCAGAAAGGACTGGGTAATGTAAACAATAAACAAAAGAATTCCTTTCTGTGTTCCTCAATTAGTTTCCACAATGATTAAGTGACCATCTTGTAACTACCACGACACAACTGAAGAATTGTTAAAATGCAAGTAGGTTCCGTTTGTTTATTTTATAAAAAAATTTTTTTTCCTTTTCATCAGAATTTTAAAACTTAATACATTTAGATGTATAAACAGCAACACAGTTTGAAGTATGGTTCACACAGAACACAATACTTATGTCTAGTATTCCTATCTAATAACATACTACGTTTGTCTTTTTGGCATACAACAATATTCACATACACAAATAATACAATACAATAAATGTATACAGTAAAATTAATACAATACTAATAAAGGTCCTTTTGTTGACGCGTTTCGGTGTCTTTTTGGTTGTTTCAACACCTTCTTCAGGACAGATCAGTTAAAAACATATCATCTTCAATCTAAAAATAAATATATACAATTAGAATCATAGGTGCCTCTGTGGAATGTAGGTTCATACAACTGTTAGTCGATGCATTTTATTCACTCAACTTCTAGTTATATGTGTCTAATAAGATGGTCTTCAAAGAAATAATTTTTTCCTTACATGAGCTGCCAAATCTGTGGCTTCCACAAATGGAGTGGTATACCTTTACCGTTACTTTTTAGGTTCTCTATTTGTAGGAGTTTCTTTTCAATTAAACCCACGTTTCCTGTGATGTTAGAAACAGGAAGCTCTAAATCAGTTTCTTAGTTATTCATATTACTGACACTCACATTTTGTCCTAATGATTATACACTTACTTTATGTGCAGAGGATATTATATCTTTCACTCTGATTATGGATCCAAACATCTTCTCATTATAGTCCAAATTAGTGCCAATTTGTAAATCGAAGGGTGTTGTTAGATTTAGACAACCTCAATCGATGTAGTGCCACCTCGTGTAATAGTAGGCGGCACGTAAGGCGCCTATAAAGATGAAGCAATATTTGTAAAGTACCTTCACATCGACCCACTATTCTAGTCTTTAGTTGTTTTATTACTAAACAAATTGCTTTTAGAAATTCTTCTATATTTCTAGTATTAAAAAGCTACTTTTATAGTTGCGAGATCTTTTTATAATGCTCGCTCAAAGCCTTAAGTTCACTTCTAGTATTTAGATACACAGCCTATTGGCTTGTCTATTATTCAACCCGGCGCATAAACTCCTATTGTTATCAAGTAAAACTTACGGGGTTTGTTCCTGATCTTCCTAAACCTCAAATCAATGCCAAACATTTAACTTCAATGGCACAGAAGTGTCAAAAGAGGTGCTCCCTCTCTCACTATATTTACACAATAAACTCAAAGCCGCCTCCAGCTATAAGGCTCTAATCTTGTGAATACAGTGTGCTAAGACATCCCAGGACAGGCAACCATCCCTCTTGGGTCTAATATTCATTCAATAACACATGCCCCAGTTACCTCCGATCTTGTTCATGCGGGTCTCACGTCCTATTTGCAGTCTTCTCCGGTTTAAACTGACGGCGTTTTGCGGGCGTTTATATACCCCTGTTCCTCTACGTTAAGTGTCTAAATTAGCGTCTATTAACTGACAATTGGATGATTATTTAATTCGGACGCCATGTTTGTAGTTTATTCATGTTGTTACTATGAGTGCCGTATTAGTGGTATTACAGTCCCGAATTTATATACAGTGTGATTTCGTTTTTGCAAGAGAGTTTACAAACACTATATTATACTTATTCCATGCATTATGGTTTATAAATAAAGGTTACGTGGCCCTCAAGTGATTTATCCTTAGCCTATCGAACAATTATTGTTGTTTACAGTGGGCGCCATATTTGTAGTTTTTCTTAGTAAATTTTCTTAGTTAGTTCAGTGGTGACGACGGCATGGCTACACCCAAGCCTAATTAGTAATTTTTCTTATGTGTCACAAAACCCATCGGTTACAGACGTTTAGCATCCTGATAACCATATTACTTCTCTTAATAATATCTTATCAAGATACAGGTTAATGTTTTTCCCCTTTTTTTAGCATTGTGAAAAAATTGTTTTTTCGTTCTTATTTGGTTATTGCACACGGTACGATATCATCATCATCTTATCTCGTGTTGGCATTTAATTTGAACATTTTAGGGCTATATCAGTAATGAAGCTTCTCTCTGCTTTGCTCTCGCACTTTAGCTACAATAGCCGCCATATTTGTAGTTTTTAGGTTCATTCACAGCGAGCACCCAAAATTGTAATGAAGTGGCATCTAATACATTGCATTACAGCCTCACCTGTATTGGGTCATGGGAGTAATATCATCCCTCTCATGGTACCATTATACTTGGGGTACCCTACATTGTATTCAATAATGCTTCGAATTACCATGAACATTACGGGTTGTATCGGCAATGGAGCATCAAGATATTATATTAATGTGTACTTGCTAGCCCAAATCTCGTCCACCATAATTACGCTTTATACCTATAACCAGGCTGCACAAATAGCAAGCTAATACCCACAAGTGCACTAGGATGGTAACCCAAGATTTTAAGAGTCACGGATTTTATAACTCTAACTCTAAGGTTTAGGCTGTATAGTGGGTACATACATCCAGAGTGATACCTCCTATAGAGTCCTCCATTACCTTCTACATCCTGTATATCATCCCTAAAGATTTCAAAAAAGCACATGTATGCATACAGTACTTCTCCATAGTTCAGTATATTTCTTATACAATTATATTTACCTATACAGACACTGTATACATTTCTTTTTATATTGCATTATCATCCCTTCTTTAACCATTACAAATGGGGGCAATCAAATAGGTTGAGTGCTAAACATATGTATACTTATTATGAAAATCTATACAGATTGCTATCGGTTCACAATGTTACCTCTATCTAATCATTCTATACAGATTGCTATCGGTTCCCAATGTTTCCTCTATCTAATCATTCTTTCCCACTCTTCCCTATTATTTAGTCCATGGTAGTAAGATTTAAATTTAGACATGAAGAATTGTTCTCTATGTTTTCGTTTTTTTTCCATGTCACCACCACGAGCCAAGAGAGAAGCTTCATTACTGATATAGCCCTAAAATGCTCAAATTAAATGCCAACACGAGATAAGATGATGATGAAATCGTACCGTGTGCATTAACCAAATAAGAATGAAAAAACAATTTTTTCACAATGCTAAAAAAAGGGGATAAAAAACTTAACCTGTATCTTGATCAGATATTATTATGAGAAGCCATATGGTTATCAGGACGCTAAACGTATGTGACCGATGGGTTTTGTGACGCATAAGAAAAATTACTAATTAGGCTTGGGTATAGCCATCCCGTCGTCACCACTGAACTAACTAAGATAATTTACTAAGAAAAACTACAAATATGGCGCCTACTGTGAACAATAATTGTTCGATAGGCTAAGGATAAATCACTTGAGGGCCACGTAACCTTTATTTATAAACCATAATGCATGGAATAAGCATAATATAGTGTTTGTAAACTCTCTTGTAAAAACGAAATCACGCTGTATATAAATTCGGGACTGTAATACCACGAATATGGCACTCATAGTAACAACATGAATAAAGTACAAACATGGCACCAAATTAAATAATCATCCAATTGTCAGCTAATATATGCTAATTTAGACACTGAACGTAGAGGAACAGGGGTATATAAACGCCCGCAAAACGCAGTCAGTTTTTACCGGAGAAGACTGCAGATAGGACATGAGACCCGCACGAACAAGATCGGAGGTAACTGGGGCATATGTTATTGAATGAATATTAGACCCAAGAGGGGTGGTTGCCTGTCCTGGGGTGTCTTAGCACACTGTATTCACAAGATTAGAGCCTTATAGCTAGAGGGGGCTTTGTGTAAATATAGTGAGAGAGGGAGCACCTCTTTTGACACTTCTGTGCCATTGAAGTTAAATGTTGGCATTGATTTGAGGTCTAGGAAGATCAGGAACAAACCCCATACGTTTTACTTGATAACAATAGGAGTTTATGGGCCGGGTTGAATAATAGACAAGCCAATAGGCTGTGTATCTGAATACTAGACGTGAACTTAAGGCTTTGAGCGAGCAGTATAAAAAGATCTTGCAATTATAAAAGTAGCTTTTTAATACTAGAAATATAGAAGAATATCTAAAAGCCATTTGTTTAGTAATAAAACGACTAAAGACTAGAGTAGTGGGTCGATGTGAAGGTACTTTGCAAATATTGCTTCATCTTTATAGGTGCCTTACGTGCCGCTTTCTATTACACGAGGTGGCAATACATCCATTGAGGTTGTCTAAATCTAACAACACCCTTCGATTTACAAATTGGAACCAATTTGGACCATAATGAGCAGAGGTTTGGATCTATAATCAGAGGGAAAGATATAATATCCTCTGCACATAAAGTAAGTGTATACTCATTAGGACAAAATGTGATGAGTATCAGTAATATGAATAACCAAGAAACTGATTTAGAGCTTCCTGTTACTAACATCACAGGAAACGTGGGTTTAATTGGAAAGAAACTCGGTGAAAGTCTGCCACTCCATTTGTGGAAGACACAGAATTGGCAACTCATGTAAGGAAAAAATTCTTTCTTTGAAGACCATCTTATTAGACACATATAACTAGAAGTTGAGTGAATAAAATGCATAGACTAACAGTTGTATGAACCTACATTCCACACAGGCACCTATGATTCTAATTGTATATATTTCTTTTTAGATTGAAGATGATATGTTTTTAACTGATCTGTCCTGAAGAAGGTGTTTAAACAACAACCAAAAAGACACCGAAACGCGTTGACAAAAGTACTTTTATTAGTATTGTATTAATTTTACTGTATAAATGTATTGCATTTTATTATTTGTGTATGTGAATATTGTTGTATGCCAAAAAGACAAGCGTAGTATGTTATTAGATAGGAATACTAGACATAAGTAGTGTGTTCTGTGTGAACCATACTTCAAACTGTGTTGCTGTTTATACATCTAAATGTATTACGTTTTTAAATTTTGATGAAAAGGAAAAAAACATTTTTAATAAAATAAACAAACAAAACCTTCTTTCATTTTAACAATTCTTCAGTTGTGTCGTGGTAGTTACTAGATGGTCACTTAATTATTGTGGGAACTAATTGAGGAACACAGAAAGGAATTATTTTGTTTACTTGTCTCTTTCTGCACCATTCGTGCCTCTTTCAGCACCTCTGTTGCTTCTTTCTGCAGGTCTCTTCCTCTTTCTGCACCCCTCCTGTCTCTTTCTGAACCCCTCTTGCCTCTTTGTGCACTCCTCCTACCCCTTTCTGCACCCCTCTTGCCTCTTTTTCCACCTCTGTTGGTTCTTTTTGGACTGCTCTTGCTTCTTTCTGCACCTCACTTGCCTCTTTGTGCACTTATCTTGCTTCTTTTTGAACCTCTGTTTCTTCTTTCAACATTTCTCTTTCCTCTTTCTGCACTTCTCTTCCTTCTTTCTGCACCCCTCTTGCCTCTTTTTGCACCTCTGTTGGTTCTTTCTGCACTGCTCTTACGTCTTTCTTCACCTCACTTGCCTCTTTCTGCACCCCTGTTCCCTGTTTCCGCACCTTTCCTGCCTGTTTATTCACTTCTCTTGCCTCTTTCTGCACCTCTGCATTAGAGGTGGTTTTAATTCCCCTGCCCTATTATGTACTAGGGCCTTACATGGGAGGTCATGCTGATCACAGGGGTACCCCAACACATAGTGTACCCTAGTGTATGTAGGTGTTTTCATTGTATTCTAAGTGTCTTTCAGCATAGTACTGGCTTCGGGCCTGGTTAATCAGTCAGTAGCAGTCAGTAAAAAGTTAAAGGCACAAGATGACTTTGCAACAAGGACTTTTTCTGCACCTCTGTTGGTTCTTTCCTCATATCTCTTGCTTCTTCCTGCACTTTTCTTCATCTTTATAGACTTCTGCTGCCTCTTTCTGCAATTCTCTTGCTTGTTTCTGTGCCTGTCTTTCTTCACATGACCTACCTCTGTAGGCATAGTTAGAAATTATCATTAAAACAACCTTAGAAATATACTGAAAAAAACATAGGTTTCAGGGAGGATATAGTTAGAAATCGTGATATTAAAAAACCTTTGAATTTCACAGAAAAAAACGTAGGTTTCAGGGACGTTATCGTTAGAAATTAGCATTTAAAAAACGTTTGAAATTCACTGAAAAAACCATAGGTTGCAGGGACATTATAGTTAGAAATTAGCATTTTAAAAAACCTTAGAAATTCACTGCAAAAACCATACATTTCAGGGACTTTATAGTTAGTTGGACATTTCACTTGCATGAAACCCGAGAAATTTGGCTGTTATAGTTTGTTGAGCTAACTATATATCACCCCCCGCAATGCACTGATGACATGGTCAGTGACATCACTGATGACACCTCAAATGACATCACTGATGGCATCACTGATGACTTCATCCACCTGATAATCTGATGCACCTCCTTACACCCTAATATAACCTTTGATACACCCACTCTAAAATACAGACTACCATTTTCGAAGCCATAGACACACCAATACCAGTTACTACATACCCACTCACTGATTCCTAGGTCTACACACACTTCCACTCATTCACCAATACAGTTATTCATACATGCAGTCACTTATCAATACAGCACTATGATTTGCACTCATACACATTTACCGACACTTACACATTGCCATTCATCCATAGAGTTACTCACACACCTAGTCAATCTTGCATAGAATCATTCACACTCCCATTTACTCACCTATACAGTTATACATACACCACCTCATTTATTCATACAGATACTAACACATAGTTACTCTCTTTTACAATCACTGATCCAAGCACACACTCATCCATACAGCCACCCTCACAATCACTCACTCAAATATAGTCATTTATATACTTCAACACTCACATATACTGCCTTTCACATATGTAGTTATTCACACATGTACCACTGAGACATCCAGTCACTCACCATCACACCTATACACACACTCACCCACCCTACAGCCCCTCACAAACACAGTCTTGAACACATAGACCCAGTGAATCACCCACTCACACATCCATGCAGTGAGTCACACACACCCCACCCACTCACACAGGCACTCAGGCACCCATACAGATACTCAGACACACAATCAATAACCCATATAGACACTCATGTTGCTACTCACCAACCCATGCAACCACGTACTCACCAATAGACAGACTGATACAGATATCCACACAGTTCAGTCACTAAACCATGCATTCAGTAAGACATGCTTAATCACTCACTTATACAGTCAGTCACACACCTACTAAATCATCCATTCAGACAGTCATACAACCACTCATTCTTCAAATCACCATGCCTATATATATAAAACATATTTAAACTTTACAGAAACAGACAGTCACTGGTTGGTGTCACCAGTGATGTCATTTGAGATGTCATCAGTGATCTCGCTGACCATGTCATAAATGATGTATTATGTGAGGTCATCAGCAGTGCATTGCGTCGGTGCGAGTTATAGTTAGCTCAACTAATAATAATAATAATAATAATCCACATTTGTAAAGCGCACAATCACCCGTAAGGGTCTCTAGGCGCTGGGGGCCGTCGGGAAGATTAAGCAAGCTATTGCCCAGAGTCACATGGTGCTGGGCTAACTTGCCGCCGGAGCCGGGGATCGAACCGTGATCCCCAGATTCCGGAGTCAGTCGCACTAGCCGCGCCGCCACACCTCTTCCTCCTCCTCTTCCAACTAACTATAACGGACGAATTTCTCTGGTTTTGTACGAGTAGAATGTCCAACTAACTATAAAGTAACTGAAACCTATGGTTTTTTCAGTGGAAAAAAAAAATATATACACACACACACACACACACACACACACACACATATGTATAATATGTTTATCAATCTATATTTATGTATGTAAATATATATATTTATTTTTGTAGAGAAATTTCTCTCTCTTTATATCTGTATCTAAATCTATATCTTTGAGAGTTCAACAAATGAATTATTATTAATTGGTTGGTTGGCTGGCTGGTGGGAGAAGCACGTGGCCTGGGCGGGGGCCAATGAAAAGTGGGTTCACAGTGTGGTTTTATGGACACGCTATATTGATGACTTATTCATCATCTGACATGTACCACAAAAAGTGGCAGAAGATTACATTGAAGCATTAAATATCAATCATTATAATCTTCACTTCACAGGCACCATAAGCAAAAAGGAAGTCATGTAACTTGATTTGAGAGTATACATTGAGGGAGGTGCCCTTCATATTGCACTCTACTGCAAACCTACTGCTGGAAATTTGATTCTGCATGCGGGAAGTTATCATCCAAGAAGTGTAGTGAATAACATCCCGTTTGGGGAATTTTTAAGGATGAAGCAAAACTGCTCAACCCAAGCAGAATACACAGTGGCCAAGAAACAAGCTAGATTGAGATTTGACAAACGAGGGTATCATAAAGCAGTGTTGGACAGAGCAGAAGCGAGGAGTGATAATCTAGAACGCAGTTCATTTTTAGTAGATACATCTGACACAGCAGAACCTAAGAAAGAAGGAGTGCATGAACACACCCAAGTGAGATTCATTGCGGATTTCACAGATAAATCTCCAGAAATATCAAAGACCTTGAAAAAGAATTTGGAGATTACTCAAAGCAGAGAACATTGTTGGAACTTCTATTTCAGACAATCCACTAGTAACCTATAGGAGAGGAACCTCATTGAAAGACCATCTAGTTAGGAGCCACTATAGAGTCAAACTGAAAAGAAAAGATGCAATCAGGGGATTCTTTCCTTGCACTAAATGTAAGGCGTGTAAGAGAAGTAAAAAGGTGAAGGATTACACAGTACCAGATGTAAAAGCCAGAACACAAATTGGAAAATTTCTGAATTGCAACTCAGAATCACCGTATACTGTGTAGAATGTCCCTGTGGAAAACGATACGTAGGGAGCACCATTCATCCCACCAAAAAAAGAATCTTAGAGCACCTCCGGGTGATTAGAAATAAAGATCAAACATATCCTGTCGCCAGTCACTTTGAATCCCATCATGATAGTGACAGTGATCTGTTAAAATTCTTCTGCCTAGACCAGGTAGAGAGAGGAGAAAGAGGTGGGGACAGGGTGAAACGCCTACGTACCCTGGAGTCTAGATATATAATAAAGTTACAAAGTAAGGCTCCAGGGGGATTGAATAATGAGGAAGAAATGCGGGTTCATATAGGTTAGTGTTTTCAGGATCTGTAGTTAAGTAATGGTACATTTGGAAAAAAGATCCACCAAACTTTTGATGAATTTTGATGTTGTGCAACCCTACTGTGAATAATCTGTTGAATGTTTTGCATACTTTTTTGAAAAAATTGTCTTTTGGGCATTATTTGAAGGCATAAATTGGCATAAGCATTGTATATAATAATATCGAGGAAGGGCAACAAATGGATGGATAATGCCCATTCGGGGCAGAATCAGTATATAAATGAAGTGTCTAATGGTGGGATGTGATGAAGCCCATTCAGGACATAATTAAGTTGATCATGATGAATAACGACAACCTTGTTGATTTGTTTATACTTTCATTATTCTCTGCTATCAATTGCAGTGTATAAGTAATGCCTCAATTGAGAAGCGTAAAGAACATTATTCTGTGTAAGATGAATTACAAATATCAATTTGCATCTTTGTAAATACGTTGTTTTGAATTATGAAAAAATTTGAAGAAAGTGGTAATCCAAGATTTCTGCCCTTTTTGAGTGAATTCATGACCAATGCGAGGGCCTCTTTCTATGTCACTGTTTTTTACAATTTGATTTGAGAAATGTAACTTTATTTAAACACATGTAATGCATTGTGAAACTGAGAAACCTGCTCTCTCTTCCAAATACCAAAGTAGATTGCTTTTCCACAAGGGGAGCTGCATCCCCATGTGGAAAAGCAATGCCGGCTCCTGCAGGACGCGGGGAGCTGGCGGGACAGTGGGGTGATTGTGGACCCCCCACACGGTCCCCAACAGAGAGGGCCAGCCCTGGGGGATGGGCTCCCCGGGGCCAGAAGAGGCCCAGGAGGGGGGCCACGCGGCGCCCTCCCCAATTATAGTAAAACATTATTTTATTTAAAAAAAAGAAAGGCCAGTCCCGGGGATGGGGTGGACGGGGATGGGGTGACACGCAGCCCCCTCCTAAAATGAATTCAAAACAAATGTCATTTGAGATGTCATCAGTGATGTCATGAATGAGATCACTGACCATGTCATGAGTGATGTAATATGTGACATCATCAGCAGTGCATTGCGGGCGCACGAGTTATAGTTAGCTGAACTAACTATAACGGGGGAAATTCACTGGTTTTGTACGAGTGAAATGTCCATCTAACTATAACGCCCCTGAAAACTATGTTTTTTTCAGTGAATTTCTAAGTTTTTTTATGCTAATTCCTAACTATAACGTTAACGGGCGGTCGCCAGTAGGTAGTTATAGTTCCAACCTAATTTCCATATGAAAAGCATTTTTTTGATTTGCTAATAACTTTGGCGTCGTTTGATGAATCTTTGTGAAATTCTCCCCCAAAAAAGTTTATCCAGGTCAGCTCCTACCCTGAAAGTTTGGGGGTGATTCATCAAGCGGGGGCCGAGAAAAAAGGGGGTTCCAAAACACATTTTCCCCTTGTCAATTCCTGTAGGAAAGTTCGCGACGATCTACAGCCCGAAGTGTTGAACGGGATTACCCCAAATTTGGCAGAAAGGTAGAGCTTGGTTCAGTAAGTGACCTTTTTTTTTAAATGCTGTAAATCCGTTCAGTAGTTTTTGAGAAATTCAAAAAATAAGAGTCAAAAAATCAATTTTCCATAGGAAACTTTGTGCAAGGGTACAGCCGAACCTACTGAACGAAATTACCCCAAATGTGGCACAAAGGTAGTGCTTGGATCAGAAAGTGACCTTTTTTTAAATGGTGTAAATTAAATTAGAAAAATAAAAGTTTCGATACCTGGGCGGAGCCTAAGGCCTGTGCACGAGCGTCACTGTGATTGGGTGTCAGCACTCCAAACCAGGAAGTGTTGGCAGCCATCCTGTGGCTCGGTAGAAGCGAGTCACCAGAAAACAGAGACACAAAGGTATGAAAAAAGAGAAGGGGGCAGGGTATAAACACCCAGACCCCCTAGGCCTGCTCAGGGGGTCCCAGAAGGACCCCTGAGGCCAACAAAAAGATGTTTTAATTTAATTTTGGCACGTTTGCACAGTGGTACAGGGAGGGGGCGGGGCCTGACATAGCAAGTGTGCAAATGCATGCCCTGGCACATTGTAAATTGGGGGATTAAGTCTAGTTCAATCCTGAGGGTACCTGGGGGTGAACTACCCCACCAGGTTCCTCCAGTATGCGCCAGGGAGCTGCATTGCAGAGAGGTGTTGAGAGGCCACTCCCCTTGCTACACATCTCTGCAACGCAGCTCTGTGGTGCTTACTGGAGGTAGCTGGTGGGCTAGTTGACCCCCAGGGTCCCTCAGGACTCAAGGGGATGTAATCCCCCAATTTACAACGCTCCAGGGGGCGCATTTGCACAGTGGTGCAGGGAGGGGTGTGGCCTGATGTGACAAGTGTTCAATCCCACCCTGTGGCGTGTTTTAAGTTAGGGGATTAAGTCCCCTTGAATCCTGAGGGTCCCTGGGCCAATTAGAACACCAGGTACCTCCAGTAAGAGCCAGGGAGCTGCTTTACAGAGAGGTGTTCCAAGGCCATGCCCCCTTTTTACACCACTCTGCGACGCAGCTCTGTGGCGCTTACTGGAGGTACCTGGTGGGCTAGTTTGCCCCCAGGGACCATCAGGACTCAAGGGCAATTAATCCCCTAATTTAAAAGGCACCAGGGGGCACGTTTGCACAGTGGTGAATGGAGAGGGTGGGGCCTGACATAGCAAGTGTGCAAACACACCCCTTGAAGTAGCCCACCAGGTACTTCCAGTATGTGCCAGGGAGCTGCGTTGCAGATAGGTGTTGAGAGGCCACGCCCCTTTTTACTCTGCAATGCAGCTCCGTGGTGCTTACTGAAGGTAGCTGGTGGTCTAGTTGGCCCCTAGGGACCCTCAGGACTCGAGGGGATTTAATCCCCCAATTTACAATGCTCCAGGGGGCGTGTTTGCACAGTGGTGCAGGAAGGGGGCGTGGCCTGATGTGACACATGTGCAAATGTGCCCTGTGGCTCATTTTAAGTTGAGGAATTAAGTCTCCTTGAATCCTGATGGTCCCTGAGGCCCAACTAACCCACCAGGTATGCCCAGTAAGCGCCACAGAGTTGCGTTGCAGAGCGGTGTAAAAAGGGGCTTGGCCTGGACCACCTCTCTGCAACGCAGCTCTGTGGCGCTTACTGGAGGTACCTGGTAGGCTAGTTGGCCCCCAAGGACCCTCAAGATTCAAAGGGAATTAATCCCCCAAATTAAAGCCCACCAGGGTCCACGTTTGCACAGCGGTGAAGTGAGGGGTGGGGCCTGATATGACATGTGTGTACTTATGCAATCACTCCGCCAAAACCCAAACACATATAAATTCACCATGCACTCTCCTTGCAGCACTCTAATCATCCAGTCACTACCCATGCACTCATGCAATGACTCATGCACTAACTCATGCACTGCTACAGTACCTTGAGCAGTACCCATGCAGTCCAGCCCTCGCCCTATCACTACCCATGCACTCCTCCAATCACCCAGCAAGCACCATTTACTTATCCAATCACTCCGCCAAAATCCAGGCACTTATAAATTCACCATGCACTGTCCTTGCAGTACTCTAATCATCCAATCAATACCCATGTACTTATGTAATGACTCAGGCACTATCACATGCATTGCTACGATCCTCTGAGCACTACCCATGCAGACCTCTAACCACCTACACAGTAGTGATTTACTTCTCCAATTATCCAGGTTGTACTCATGCACTCCAGAAATCCCTCTGTCACTACCCATGCACTCCTCAAATCAGCCATCAAGCATCATGTACTTATCCAGAGAAGTGGAGAAGTGTGGCTCATGGGTTAGAGGCAGCAGACCCGGAAGCTGAGATCGGTCCAGGACCAGGGTTCAATTCCCTGCCTCGGCGGGTCTTGGGCTAAAAATTCCACAGACTCGATAATTCTCGCCCCGGTGCTTCCTCGACTCACGGGGTCACACTCTGAGACTCTGGGCAATAGCTTGCTTAATCTCCACAACGGCCCCTCGCGGCGGGATGCCTGACTTTCACCTTGTGGATACCCTGCTATCTCACAGGGGAATACCAGGAAGGGTTCCCTAAGCAAGCGCTGGGAAACCCACTGCGGGTAGCTGTGCGCTATATAAGCTCAACTACATTTACATTTACATCCATCACTCCACCAAAACCCAAGCAGTTATAAAATCACCATGCACCGTCCTTGCTGCACTCTAATCATTCAGTCACTACCCATGTAATCATGCAATGACCTAGGCACTAACTCAAGGCAAATACAGAGGAGGTCATGCTAATCACAGGGGTACCCCAACGCATAGTGTTCCCTAGTGTATGTATGTGTTTTCACTGTATTTTAAGTGTGTTTTAGCATAGCACTGGCTCAGATCCTGGTTAGTCAGAGTCAGTTACCACCAGTTCCCCGTCAGTGAAAAGTTGGGAGCACAGGAAGACTTTTGCACATCTCTTGCTTCTTCAACACTTTTGTTCATCTTTCTAGACTTCTATTGACTCTTTCAGCATTTATCTTGCTTCTTTCTGCACTTTTCTTTCTCTTTCTTCACATGTTCTACCTTTGTAGGCATAGTTAGAAGTTAGCATTTAAAAAACCATTGAAATTCACTGTACAAAACATAGGTTTCAGGCACGTTATAGTTTGAAATTAGCATTTAAAAAACCTTTGAAATTCACTGAAAAAACCATAGGTTTCAGGGATGTTATAGTTACAAATTAGCATTTAAAAAACCTTTGAAATTCACTGAAAAATCCATACGTTTCAGGGATGTTAATGTTAATTGGACATTTTGCTCGTACAAAACCATAGAGATTCCGCCGTTATAGTTAGTTGAGCTAACTATAACTCGCACCCCCGCAATGCACTGCTGATGACGTCACATATTACATCATTCATGACATGGTCAGTGACATCACTGATGACATCTCAAATGGTGGATGTGTAACTGAGTGTATGCATAGCCATGAGAGCTTCCAGATCATGTCCTGTTAGTGCACCAGGTTCATTATCCATCCCTCCTGATGCTCCTATAGGTCTTGCAATTTGTGGATGGAGTAAGTACATTTTCTGTAATTTTAGTTTCCTGATGTACCTAAATCGGTCGATCCGGTGCTTGCATAGTCGAATCCTGAGATGGGGCAAAAGGTAGGGCCCAGCTGTAGTACTTTGATTTGTTCAGGTGTGAGTGTTTTATCCGATAGATTTATTACAGTCATTTCTTTTACCGCAAAAAAAATAATAATATATATATATCTATATATATATATATGTATATATATATATATATATATATATATATACATATATATATATATATATATATATATATATATATATATCAGCAAACAAAAGAGGCGGCACATCAGGAAATATTTTAAGCCTTTTTAATCAAGACTTCACCCCACCAACGCGTTTCAGCCAACACTGGCCTTGCTCACGGCCAGTGTTGGCTGAAACGCGTTGGTGGGGTGAAGTCTTGATTAAAAAGGCTTAAAATATTTCCTGATGTGCCGCCTCTCTTGTTTGCTGAAATTTTCCTGGGTCTGGATCCGACCCCTGGGTGGAGCACACACTGCTGAGCGCTCTCGTAAGGCTTGAGGATCACTTTGTGAAAAAAAAAAAAAAAATATATATATATATATATATATATATATATATATATATATATATATATATATATATATATATATATATATATATATATAAAGTCAAAAGGTTGCCTGTAATAGAGGAGCCTACAAACAGGTAAGTATCTGCCACATCTTTTATTGGAAGCAAATATGGAGAAGACGCTCAGCAGCAGCAAAAGTAATCCAGCCTTTCATGTAAGTCACTTCTTCAAAGGCAGCGGACCTCTGAGGCACAACAATTATACCGGCACTACTCTGACGACTTTCCTCCAGCCTCAATGGGCGTGGCCACCCAGTGGACTGATGGTATCTGTAGTGCCAGCTCCTACTCCAGTGAGTTGCGTGCCCCTGATTCTTTTAGTCAAATTAAAACCACAGTGGGGTGTGCGGCAGGGCTTCAATCTCAGCTGTTGTCCTTGCCCTTCCAATTACCAGCATGTTGTTTCCAAATACGGCGGCGCCGGTTGGCGCCTCCGCTGGTGGGCTGAAACAGCCCCAGGTCTTCGCTCCGCAGCTCAGGCATGGCATGATGCATTTCGGCTTTTGTAAGCCTTCCTCAGATGCCGCAGCTAGACGACATTACTCCAACCCCCTTCCTTATATTTCTGTGGTACTCACAATGGCGTGACTTCAGCTGGCTCCATTTGATTGGTTTCAGCTGCAGTCTGATGTTGGGGACTGCAGCTCCCAGAATGCAATGTTCTGATTAATATGGACTGTGGAGCCGAAATGTAGTCTTCAATAGATGCTGCTGGGGGTTTAATGTAATGGAGAAACCCCATAAATTAAAGTCCAGGACTCTCTCGAGTCCCCAGCGTTCTGCCCCAACATCCAGGGTCAAATCGAGCCGTGAAGCGGTGAAGCAGTGATCACGCTTCTCAGTGAATCACAGGCTGTCACTGACAGCAGCCACTCGCCTGGCCTGGTCCTGAGGCGGTCCTGCAGAATCCGATACCTCTGAGAAAACTTGCCACATCGCCAGTATACCACAGGACACTTGAGAACGGGTCTCTCAACGCGCACCAGTAAGCGTGTAAAATATCTAATTTCGACCCTTCCTTAAGAGAAACCAGAGGACACAGCGGGGAGCTTGACAGGAGTTCCTTTTATTAACAGCTTTGTATGGCATGATGCATTTCTGCTTTTGTAAGCTTTCCTCAGATGCCACAGCTAGACAACTTTACTCCAACCGCTTTCCTTATATTTCTGTGGTACTCACAATGGCGTGAGTTCAGCTGGCTCCATTTGGTTGGTTTCAGCTGCATTCTGATGTGGACTGCAGCTCCCAGAATGCAATGTTCTGATTAATATGGATTGTGGAGCCGAAATACTTTTATGCACCTGTAATTGGTGCTACCTTCATATTGTAGGTTACATGGGCGAATTAAAATGTACACTGCATATTCGGTCTTACACGTCAGAAGTTTGGTTATTTTTACACTTCTGGCACTAAATAGTGTGGTGCACATTGTCCGGTTTACCCCTTGTTGGCACGCCTTACAGGTTTTACATCTGTAAAAACCCTTATGTGTCTGTAACCAATTTGTATTGTCTATGACTTCTGGGCTGGTCTTTACCAACTCTTCCCGAATTGAGAGACCCCTTCTAGATGTAATAGAGGGTCGAATCGGTAGACTCTTGCCAATGATGGGGTCACTTAATACCATAGGCCAATTGCGTGTAATAATTGATTGGAGCTGTCTATGTTGTTGGCTATATTGTACAATGTGTCTGAATTCTTTTTCAGTTCCCATATGTCTGTTAGCTGGCTGTATGGCGAGTGTTTCAGTAGTCGGTGCTTAGATGATAGCAATTGATATCTCTCATAGCGCACAGATTTTAAAATACGGCTATCTATCACCTTTTTAGAGTATCCTCTCTTTAAAAACCTCGCCCTACTGGTTGCCTGTGCTTCCCTTAGGTCTTTGTCATTGCTGTTGATCCGACTCAGCTGAAGCATCTCCCCATAGGGGATGCTGTTTAACAAATGCCTGGCATGGGAACTACTTGCATGTATATATATATCCAAATTTAACCCCTCCTTAAGAGAAACTAGAGGACTAGAGGAATTCCTTTTATTAACAGCTTTGTATGGCAGAAAGCATTTCTGCTTTTGTAACCTTCCTCAGATGCTGCAGCTAGACGACGTTACTGCAACCCCCTTCCTTATATTTCTGTGGTACTCACAATGCCGTGAGTTCAGCTGGCTCCATTTGGTTGGTTTCAGCTGCAGTCTGATGTTGTGGACTGCAGCTCCCAGAATGCAATGTTCTGATTAATATGTATTGTGGAGCCAAAATGTAGTCTTCAATAGACGCTGCAATACCAGACGAGGGTGGGGGTTTAATGTGATGGAGAAACCCCATAAATTAAAATCCAGGACTCCCTCGAGTCCCCAACGTTCTGCCCCAACATCCAGGGTCAAACTGGGCCATGAAGCGGTGATGCAGTGATCCCGCTTCTCAGTGAATCACAGGCTGCACTGACAGCGGCCACCTGCCTAGCCTGGTCCTGCGGCGGTCCTGCAGAATCCAATACCTCAGAGAAAACTTGCCACATCGCCAGTATACCACAGGACACTTGAGAACAGGTCTCTCAACGCGTACCGGTAAGCGCGTAAAATATCTAAATTTGACCCTTCCTTAAGAGAAACCAGAGGACACAGCGGGGAGCTTGACAGAAGTACCTTTTATTAACAGCTTTTTATGGCATGATGCATTTCTGCTTTTGTAAGCCTTCCTCAGATGCCGCAGCTAGAGGACGTTACTCCAACCGCTTCCCTTATATTTCTGTGGTACTCACAATGGCGTGAGTACAGCTGGCTCCATTTCATTGGTTTCAGCCGCAGTCTGATGTTGTGGCCTGCTGCTTCCAGACTGCAATGTTCTGATTAATATGGATTGTGAAGCCGAAATGTAGCCTTCAATAGATGCTGCAATACCATGTGAGGGTGGGGGTTTAATGTGATTGAGACACCCCGTAAATTGAAGTCCAGGACTCCCTAGAGTTCCCAACTTTCTGCCCCAACATTCAGGGTCAAACCGGGCCATGAAGTGGTGATGCAATGATCCCTCTTCCCAGTGAATCATGGGCTGTCACTGACAGCGGCCACTTGCCTGGCGTGGTCTTGAGGCGGTCCTGCAGAATCCGATACCTCAGAGAAAACATGCCACATCACCAGTATACCATAGGACACTTGAGAACGGATCCTCTCCATGTGTACCGGCAAGCGCGTAAAATATCCAAATTCGACCCCTCCGTAAGAGAAACCTTGATGCATTTTTTGCTTTTGTAAGCCTTCCTCAGATGCCGCACTAAGACGATGCTACTCCAACTCATTCCTTATAATTCTGCGGTACTCACAATGGCGTATGATATATATATATATATATATATATATATACATATATATATATATATATATATATATATATATATTCACTGAAAAAACCATAGGGTATAGACCATATATAGTTAGGAATTAGCATTTACAAAACCTTGAAAATTCACTGAAAAAACCATAGGTTATAGACCATATATAGTTAGGAATTTGCATTTACAAAACCTTATTTTACTCACACAAAACCATTGAAATTTGCATATATAGTTAGTTGTACTAACTATATATCGTGCACCCGCAATCCACTGCTGATCATGTCACATATTACATCATTCATGACAAGGTCAGTGACATCACTGATGACATCACTGATGACATCTCAAATGACATCACTGATGACATCACTGATGACTACATCCAGTGACTGTATAATTCTGTAAAGTTAAAATATGTCTTACAAATTGAATAATGAGTGGATTTATAAGTGTCTGGATGAAGGATTTAGTAGGTGCATGACTGACTGTATGAGTGACTGATTAAATGTGTCTCACTGAGTGCATGGGTTAGTGACTAAACTGTCTTAATTTGTGCATCATTGTGTCTGTTGTTCTGTAATCTTCTGCATGTGTTGATCATTAGCTATATGAGTACCTATATGGGTTATTGATTGGTTGCCCAAGTATTTGTATGGGAGACTGAGTGTGTGTGTGGGTGGCTGGGAGGTGTATGACTCTGTGCATAAATGTGTGAACAGTTGATTCACTAGATGTATGGGTTCAAAAGTGCATGTGGAAACAGCTGTATGGGCGGTTGACTGTGTGCATGAGTGTATTGGTGAGTGAATGGATATCTCAGTGCTACATGTCAAAGTAAGTACATATGTAAAACACAGTACATGTGAGAGTTGACATATATAAATAACTGTGCATAAGAGTAAGTGAATGTGTGAGTGGCTGTATGGATCATTGTGAACTTGTATCAGGGATTGTACAAGAGAGTACATATGTGTTAGTATATGTTTGAATAAGTAAGGTGTGTATAACTGTATAGTTGAGGAAATGGAGGTGTGATTGATTCTTTGCCTGACTGACTAGGTGTGTGTGTAACTCCATGGATGAGTGACAGTCTGTGAGTGTCTGTTTACACTGAGTGTATCTAAGGTTATATTAGAGTCTGAAGAGGTTCATCGTATTATCACATGAATGATGTCATCAGTGATGTGCTCAGTAATGTCAAATGAGATGTCATCAGTGATGTCATCAGTGATGTCATCTGAGATGTCATCAGTGATGTCATCAGTGATGTCATTTGAGATGTCATCAGTGATGTCATCAGTGATGTCACTGACCATGTCATGAATGATGTAATATGTGACATGATCAGCAGTGGATTGCGGGTGCGCGATATATAGTTAGTACAACTAACTATATATGCGAATTTCAATGGTTTTGTGTGAGTAAAATAAGGTTTTGTAAATGCTAATTCCTAACTATATATGGTCTATAACCTATGGTTTTTTCAGTGAATTTCATAGGTTTTTTAATAGCAAATATCTATATGTATGAAAGTAATAATTTTTATTAGAAATTTTAAAATGTGTAAATATTTTTTTTTATTATTTTCCCCGGTACGCGCCCCGGGGCGTCCCGGGGCACGTACCAGTGAACGTACGGGTGAGCGTCCCATGAGCGCTTTACCCGCGAACGAAAACAACATCATGACGTTTCGCGTAGTCGCGTGATGCGCCGCGTAAACGTGACGCATCGCGTAACCGCGTGATGCGTTTCTTCAGCGTGCTCCGTAAACGTACCCGGAAGCGCTCCGTGGCGCGACCCGGAGCGCGCAACGTAAGCGCTCCTGTGCGCGTAGCGTAAGCGCGTCGGGACATGTGACATGAAAATAACACTTTTCATTGGTTATCAACTTTTTTTTTCAACAAATGATGAAAGCCCCCTCCTTTTTTCCTCATTCTTACTTTTTTCTTTGAGAAAGCAAGAGCTATTTGTGAGACATGGCTTCAGTAGTAGCTGCAGCTAGTGCACCCAACCACCACCACCACCACCCAGAAAGGAAGGTCCACCACCCCAGATCCTTCCAGGAGTTGAATAAGAGGAGGAAGAAGATGATGAGGACCAACAAACCATAACATACTTGCCTGAAGAACCAAGACAAAGCCATGTCAAAGTTCATTATATATGGCAGTATTTTTCCATCCCTGCTGGGCAAAAAAAAGTGAATGCCCCGAAGGTGACATGCTTAATTTGCAACAAGGTCATGTCCAGGGGCAACCCAAATACAAAATATTCATTTGGGAACTACACAATGATCCGCCACATGCAGAGGTGGCACCCTAACAATCTGGCACAAGCTGAGGTACGGGATCTGGCTCAGAAAAAAAGAGACCATCAGGCCAGCACCTCCTCAGGTGAATCTTCATTTGCAGCACCAGAAGGGCGCGAAACAGTACCAAATATACAAAAAAAATTTGGTGTAATAAAAATGGTCTGCATTTTTTGCGGAAAGACCCTCTGCTACGGGGAACTAAGCATTCACCTTATTAATGCTTCCATCGACAACCACAACTGCAGCAAGAGAAGAAAGCAGTAGTTTTTTTTGTTGTTTTTTTTTGCTCCTCTCGAGCCACTGTTAATTACCAGTTTTTTGTTTTTTGTTTTTTGTTGAGCCCTTTATAATGGCTGTTTTTCGTTGTTTCCCCCCCAAAAAACCAAAAAAAACATAAAATTGTTCACAAAAAAAAAAAAAGTTCAGAAAAATTTAAAAAAAATATAAAACAACAAAAACATTTAAAAAAAGTTCTTTTCAGAACTACCTCCCATTTAAAAAAAATTACTAACATTTTTAGCACTCTTGACTTCATTTTTCTCATTGGTGCGCTTCCCGGTACGCGCACCGGTACGCGAACCGGAAGCAAACCAAAAAAAAAGAAAAAAAAAAAGAAGAGTTAGTATAAGGGAAGGAAACAGAGAGTAATGTTAAAAGAAAGACAGCTAGAGGGAGTAACAGAGAGATACTGTTTAATAGATCTATTTACCGAAGAAAAGATGGAAGAGGGTATAATTGTGAAAAACAAAATAGATAAGGAAGTGAAAGAAAAAAAGGAGAGTAGAAGAATAATAAACAAGAGTTTCTTAGAGAATGTGAGTGAATGTTCAAAATAAGAAGAAAAATAGTAAGGGATGTGGAATGAGAGGTGGGGATAGACCCGGACTAAAAGAACAATCCTGAGGGAAAGTGTTAAGAAAACAGTGAGCAAAAGTAAATAGGAATAAAACAAGATGTATGATAGTGACTAAGTTTAAAACATGTGGAATAACAGAGAGAAAAAACAGAAAGCAGAAAAGAAGAAGTGACAGAAAAGGAATGATTGAAACAGCAAAGAAATGTAAATAACATAGGGGCATATTATCAACACAGGCGATAAAATTTTCGCTGCTTTTATCGGCAGAAAACTGCAGCTAAAGCCGCTTTTGCGGCAGTTTTCTGCCAATAAAAGCAGCGATAATTTTATTGCCTGTGTTGATAATATGCCCCTTAGTGTGCTTGAACTACAGGGAGAAAGCATAATGAACAAGTAGTGAAAGAGTGATCAGTCAGAGACAGTGAGAGTAATAGAACAGGAGTGAGGAACTATGAGAACAGAGGGACTGAGAAAAGGAGTGGAAGGAGTAGAGTAAGTAAGTAATAGAGAAAGGAATGAGGGAAATAGCAAAGGCAGGAAAACTGAGGGTTAAAGAAATGAAGCAGTGGAACTAATAGAAGTTAAATGTGATAGAAATGTAACGAAAAGAGTACAAAACATTTACCTTATAATTGTCGTTAACTTAGTCACTTGTTATTTTTATACTTTCAATCTGTGAAAGAAAGAACAAAAATTTGAAAAATATACATGTATTTAAAAATTAGAAAAGACAAGGGAAAAGATTGACAATCATCCAATTTTACAAAGAAATAAAGTTAGAGATAAACATGCAGAAAAAAAGAGAAAGAAACGGTGATAGACAGTCAGACACAAAAAGAAATTGAAATAGAGTAAATTACTAAGAGAAAAAAAAGAAGATACTTTCAGTGACAGAAAAGAAGGATAGAAGAGAAAACTAAATTGAAGTTGTGTAAGCTACTAAAAGAAAGTGAGTAAGGTAAACTATATAAGGAAAGGGTGAATAAGGAAAAGAGAGTGAGGGAGAGAGGAGACAGAGGAAGTGAAGGAAAGAGTGTCAGATACAGACTGAGTGAGGCATCTACACAATGTGATTCATAATGTTAGGAAACACAGGTAATGTAATTGAAAAACGTTAAATTTTTTTTGCTCATTCCACAATCACATCACCTGTGTTTCCTTTGCTTAGGTATCTCATTGTGCAGATGTAGTCTAGCATATGAAAGACTACGCAGAAGGTGAGCACTGTATGCAACAACTTTGACACTTACAGAAGCCTCTGCTTCTCCATGCCCCCTACACAGTCCTAAATATATACATTTTAAACTGACGGTATCTTGTTGCAGATGAAGTGAGGCCTATCTTGAAACATGGTGCATCTTTTGCACTGCTGCTGTGTCACAAAAGTGACGCAACGGCGGCGCAAAAGAGGCGCACGGCCATCATAAAACTGCCCCTAACATTTTAAATGATTGTTTCAGGATGCCGATAAGGTGTGGCCTATCCAGAGATTTGTTTGAGGTGAGGCCTACTCAGAGTTACAGATTAAATTTAGGCTTGTTGAAGAGTACAGAGGAGATAATACATGTGCAGGCCTACCAACGAAGTGAGTCATGTCCACTGCACTCTTGAACAAAGGCCAGACCTCCTCTGTCTCCCTGGACAGGCCTAAACCTCATCTGCACAATGTGATTCGTAATGTTAGGAAACACAGGTGATATAATTGAAAAAAGTGCAAATATTTTTGCTCATTTAACAATCACATCACCTGTATTTCCTCAGCTTAGGTATCTCATTGTACAGATGTAGTCTAGCATATCCAAGAGTACGCAGAAGGTGAGGACTGTATGCAACAGAGCAATGTACATTACTCACCTCCCTTGACACTTACAGAAGCCTCAGTTTCTCCATGCCTCCTACACAGTTCTAAATGTATATCATAAATACAAAAAGTACAGAATTAATTATACATGTTAAATGGTTTATTTTTGCTGTTCTCAGAATATATCAAATTTCACTAAAAACAGTGACTTGAAGGTATTCATCATATAACAGCGGGGGAAAAAAAACACAATCAAAATGATTGTGTTTAAAAAACCCATATAACATAACCAATCAGAAATCAGAACTCCTCAAAAGTAACTTACTTTCCATGACGTCGAAGGATGTCCTATGAACAGCTTATACTCTGTTGTGCTGTTATTATTTTCAGCCCGCCACTTTCTGAAAGAAAAGCTCCATCGTTTTGACAAATATGTTACATACAATAAATGACTTCTCACTCTCTACCGCACTTCTCCTCAAGGCCAAATTGTGTAAGAGCCATTTATAACTCTTGGAATTCTTCTAAGCAAATCCCGTCATTTTCTTTTTCCGCAACTTTCAGAAAGAAAACGTTCAAGATCACTTTCACAATCCTGTACGAGTAATATCTCACCCTTCTTGCTCACTAATGTTCCACATTTCCTATGACACTGATACTGCTTACTATGAAGCAGACTTACACTACCTCTATGACTACTACAATTATTTAATTCTCTACATCACTTTTAATCACAAAGCAATTTAAAACAGTACATAAAATTATATCAACTCCTAGAATCATTATAGGCCAGTTACCTACCCTAAATTCTTTCTTCTGAAAACAGAGGGTAAGAATATTTTTAAATAAAAAGGCAACATTGTTTCATAGTTAAATGTGATTTATTTCCGGAACATCAGCTTTTTTTACATTTTGAATAAGATGTGTAATAAGTGGATGTTGTCAAAGGACCATCATGTCATATAATAGCTGCAGTTAGAAATGTTCTTCCTAAAATCAACGACTGTGTAGCCACAACATTTGTAATTAAAGTTGAAAACTTACTTTCATCAGGTTTATATAGTTGGAATTTTAAAATGACATTATAACCAAAAGTTTGTTCAAAATATGTCGACAGCATTGCAGACTTACATTACCTCTACTCCATGTTTTGATTGGCTGCTTGAATTAGCTTATTAAAAGAAACAGTTTTTCTGAACTCATTCAAAATGCAGTTATTTTTCCATGACGTCAAGTGTTATGGTAAGAACACCGTTTGCTTTGGGGAATACTCTGTTGTCCTTTAACTAATCCGTGCCCACCACTTTCTGTAAGAAAACCTTCTTTTTTTTCAGGAACTACTTAAAACTGAAAAATAACTTTTTACTCTGTACTACACTTATCCTCAAGGCCAAATAGTGTAGGAGCCATTAGAACCTCTTGAAATTCCTCAGAGCAAATCCCAAAATTCTTTCCCTAAAATTTTGGTTGTAAAAACACCAGGTAAGAATTTTTAAGGTCAAAAGGCAATTTTTTTTTTAAAGTTAAAACAGAATCATTGCAGAATGACCAGCCGTTTCTAGACATCAAATAAGCTGTGTAATGTCCTGATGTTGTTGAAGGACCGTCATGATATATAATTGCTGCAGTTACAAAAGTCCTTCCTGATATTGACAACTGCGAAGCCAAACATTTTTTAATTAAAGTTGTCAATTTTGTTCCATCAGGCCTACATCGTTGGAACATTAAAATGACATACTGGCCATATGTTCGTATAAATAATGTGGACAACATTTCAGACTTACATTGGCTACACTCCATGTTGTGATCGGCTGCTTTTACTAGCTTATTAAAGGACACTGATTTACTGTCTGGCAAAGTTAAATATATAAATCTTTCTGAGTCTACACTAGTAGTACTTGATACCCTACAGTTCTCGCAGTCATGCTGCCATTGATAAGGAAGGCCAAACAGGTGATCTACATCTACACCTTCATCTTGCAATACATCAAGCATATACATTGAAAACTCCTGACAATCTTGCTGAATATTTTGAGAGAATTGCGTTTGACCTGAACATTTGTCTAACAGATTTTGAATTTCAGACACACTTTCTATTTTTGTTCTATCAGTGCTACATTTCTCCAACACAGAATTCAACAAACTGCAAAATCTTTGATCCGAATTGAGCACAATCTCTTCTTTTAAAGTTTCTAGAGAAAAGACAACATTAACCACAACATTAGCATAGCAGTTGACACCAGAACTATTTTCAAATTGGAAACCAACAACATCTTCAACAGAATCCATTTTTTTTCTGCTTATAATTTTGGGTTCATCGACTTTTCGTCTTTTTGCTACAACCTCCCTACTATTGGTCACATTTCTTCGTTTCCGGCCTACCACACGTTTCTCAAACAAAGGATATTGAGGCAAATGTGGCGCATACTCTCTTCTTAACCTATTGTATTCCTTAACACAATCTAGATCCGCACAAATGTTTGTGACATCACACTCAATCAAGTACAATCCCGATAAAGTTCTGACTCGTGACAATGCCACATATGCCATACCTTCCTTGAACACAGAACTGCCAATATTCACCAATGCACTGTCTACACTTAAACCTTGCGATTTATGGATTTTCACCGCATATGCCAAGCAAACAGGAAACTGCTTACGGCGAACATATAAGTCTTTTACAAGCAAAAATCTAGCAGAGCAACGACCAATTAGCTGTACTTCCTCAATGCCATCAAATTTAATTTTTAAAAATTCAATTCCATCTCTATTTCTGTATTTCTCAAAATCAACAACATTACCCATTGATCCATTTACCAGACCTCTTTCAACATGTAAATTCCTTCTTAAAATTATATGGCAATTTAAGCACACATTCAGAGTCTTTTCAAAACCAGCAGTTTTAGATATAGTCTTCTCTAATGAATCCAATTTTGATTTCAAATTCTCAGACAAAATAATTGTTGCTCCCATATGCTCTATTCTGTCAATAGCTTCCAGTTTCACAATCTCTTGGTTTTCTAAATTCAACATTTTGTTGTTGAAGATGGCACATTCTGCAAGAGTTGGCATCAAACATATTCCAGATTTCTTCTCAGTAATTTTCCGAAAAATATTCTCAGGCACAACGTCTTCTTCTGGATACAAATTTGATAGTAATCGTGCATGTAAAGCTTCTTTCCCATGCTCGGTCACATTTCCGATTCTAACATCTTGTAGAATATTCTTATAATCTTCATCCTTCGCTTGACGCATATTTTCACGCAGTTCAGCATAATTGAAGTTTAACCATATATTAACGTTACCAATGCTCCCTAGGCATTTCCTGGTATCTTCATGCGTGAGCATTTTGAACACAGGTTGTCCTTTCACTGGTGTCAGCTGCAGAAGATCACCGAAAACAATGATGTGTTTGCCACCAAATAACACATCATACTCGGTTTTGAGAACTTCTTGCATTCTCAAATGCACGAAGGCAAGCATGACATTTGAAACCATGCTTACTTCGTCAATGATAAGAAGTTTTATTTTCCTCAAGACTCTTGAAACTTCACAACAAGCATCTCCAGATAACTTGTGGTATTGTAATTTGTTATCATGCTCCACTGGCAGCATCAGTAGACGATGCAAAGTAATACCTTTAATGTTATGTGCTGCCAGTCCAGTTGGAGCGGTGACAACACAAGACAGCGATGACTCAGTCCTTTTCTGCAAATAACATGAAATTGCTTTAATGAGGAAACTTTTTCCAGTTCCCGCTTCTCCACTCACGTACAGTCGGACAGGCTTCAACGACGTACATGAGCACTCTTTCTTCTCATGACTTAATCCATGATCTATTTGGTTGGTAACTTCGTCATATATTTTCCTCTGCTCAACGTTGAGTTGTCTTTCCAAGTCTTCTAAGTTAACCGCATCCTCCTGAGCATGTGCCATGGCTCTTTCCACTTCAATCATGCAGTGGCAGCTTCATTTTCGATAACTGGTCCTCCTAGTGGATCCTGACTCAATGAAACAGAACTCTGACTGTCCTGAGAACTGTCTCTAGCAATCTCGGCTGCAATCGTTGCTTCCTGCTCGATTTCCGCATTCAACATTTCTAGATATTTGGGAAAAACAGGACATGCAATGGTCTCCTTAGCGGCATTGAAAGAATCTTCGTAACAGACGAAAACTCCAAGCAGTTCCTCTTCTGCACGCCAAGGCTTGAAAAGTTGCAAAAGTGCTAAATAGAAAAACTCTTTTCTTTCGGGAGATTCGCCACTCAATTTTTGATGGTTTACCAAGTGGCATTTTCTTTGCTTGACCAGACATCCCTCACTTCCAATTACAGCATACACTCCTTTATCAATATCTTCTTTGATGTTCCTCTTGAATATGTAATTTTGTAGAACCTCATACAGACAAACATTCTCGAGGGGACTGCTTCTATTTGGATAATATGTATCCAACATGTTGGTCTTCAAAATATCTGTACTGTTTGGCTCCTTTTCCGCCAAATACTCAATTTCCCATACAGGTTTCAGAACTCGATTACACGTTGCAGCAAGACCAAGACTCGCCCAAATGATACTCCTGGATTTGGCATAGAGACTTGCTGAAGACAACCAGTCAGAACATTCGTAAGCTCCGATTTCTCGATGCGACAACATCTTCAGACTGAAACTGTACAACTTCTTACTGAGGCTCTTTTCATGGGAAATGTCCTCCCACATATCCTTCAATTCTGTCTTTTCTTTTTTGGTGATGTAAGATGTCACATACCGAGCCACAGCCATACAGTTATCAGCCACAAACTGTATATCCATGTTAGCATTCCACATGGACAAAATCACTGGGTTGTAGTCGTTGATGTACTTGGACTCTTCGTTCCTTTTCAACTTGTAGGTATTTTTGGGTGATTTCTTCATCACATTATGTCGCAGCGAAGACATCAAACTGTTCACTCTTCCTTTAGAAATCACCGGTCGTGGAAAGGCGAAATGACATTTTGCGTAGAACTTGTCCTTGTTTCTGAATTTACGACGACAGTACTTTCCACAACGATGGCTTTGGAAGCGTAAAACTTGTTCTCTTAGGCTTTTGTCTTCCTTTGCCTTTGGAACAGCACATGTAGAATACTGTTCTATGAAACTCATCACTAAGTCATCCGGATCGGTTCCAAATTTCGGTGCATCTTTGATCCACAGCAGCATATGTATATGAGGAGCACCTCTTGCTTGGTACTCCTTTCTCCAGAAGAAATCCAACACCTCTCCAAGAGGTGGATTTTTCTTGTTCATGATGAAAGACATCATAGCTTCAAATCTATGATTGAAGTACCTGCATACATTCACTGGATCCAAAGAGCACAGTTCTCCGGGTGTCTTGAATTCGATATTTTCAATGTTTCCATTTGCCTCTCGTAGAAATTCAAGTAAGTCTTCCCAGCCATACTCGGCACAGCTGAGAGTGAGGAACCATGTGGGAGTTCCTAAGTTCCTCAGCATACATTTTAAATCACCATGACGACGGTACCAGTACTTATTAGTACCACGCTGACACGCCATGAGATTAATCAGGTGAGAATCCAAAATACTGTCTTGCACATTGACTTTATCCATAAAGTCCCTTGCCGAGATATTTTGCATCTGTACACCACTTTTCAAGATGTGGTTCACTGCATATGACAGTCCAGACAGATCGCTTTCAAACAGTAGATGAAACAAATAGGGAATGCATTGACGAAACCTAGGATCTTCTGCATACAATCGTAAAGTCCGGTATTCAGAAGCAGGAATTTGATCAGGTCGCTCATCATATCTTCCTCCTTGACCTGTTGGAAATAGCTGTGGGAAACACCGAGCTTCCAAACTTTCCTCCCAAACACTAATGGGACTTCCTTTGGCTTGTTTCACTTGAAACAACTCAATAGCATTCCCCATGACTTCCTTGGAATGCAAAGGATGAACACTATAATGTTCATATATTTCTTCATTTTTAGAGGCTTCTACTTTCTCAATTTGACCAGCACACAAATTGCTATCCTCTTCTTCACTTACTTCCTCTTCTGCAACATATACATTCTTGTAGTACTTATTGTTTTTCTTCAAATACAATGTTGCCTTTTTGACTTTCCTAACATCCACTAAATCTTGCCAGATTTTCTTACTCTTTGTCGGAACCCCATTAACTAAGATAACCAGAGGTTCCTCTTCCACTTTCTCTACTCCAATTGTATTAATGTTTTTCTTCAAATCTAGAGGCAAATAAACAACTCTTCCCTTTAATCCTCTCTGTAAATCTGATGGAGGCAATTTCCCTGTCTTTGGCTCCATTCGTACAATAGCCTGAAAGGGATGGACACTTTGAATCAAAATAGATTCATAAGTATTTAAATCCTTCAATTCAGAAGGAATCTCAACCAATTCCAGATTATTATGAACCGCTCTAGCAGGCATCTGGTTTTGATTTAATTTGTTACAACAATAAGTACACACACGTTGATCCGATCCCAAATCAAAACACTTTTCTACCATCAAGTATGTTGCGAAATCCTTCCATTCACTATTATTTTCCCTTTCACTTTTTGCATATAAATCCACTAACTTAGTCTGATTCTTATAATAAGTGCGTCGACAACACACACAAGTGAAATTAGGCCTCTCACTTGATTTCACCTGAAACGTGGCAATTTCCTTCTGAAAATGATCTGTACTGGAAACCTGTACACTCTCTTCCACATTACCTTCTTCTTCTGGGTCAATTTCAACATTCTTCTCTTTACTTGCAAAGTAACAAAACTCAATTTCTTCACAAATATTCTTCACATCTACTTCAGAACCATGCAAAAGAGCAGTGCATAATTGTTTAAGCATAATTGCTGGACTCTTAGCATAATACAACATTCTAACTAATTTCCTCACTTTATTATGATGCACTGCTAGCATTCTGAAAAGATGAAAAACACTCTGGCATACTCTCCTGGAAAGACAAGCCAGTGAATGACCATGCAAACCTGTCACTTCTCTCACTGTGCAAGGATCTAATTCTTGCAACAACTTCATTTTCTGTTTTAAAGTTTTCTTATTAAATGTCCGTACAAAATCACAAAGCAAATTGATGGAATCCTGTCGCACACTGCAAATACTACTACACTTCCAGGTGTACACTGGTCCCTTAGGACGTCTTCCTAAAACCTCATTACCTAACACCTCTTCTGCCTCTGTTGACACAAGTTTTTCTTTTTCATCCGGACAACCATCTTTCACCTCATATGCTCGACCACTGGTGTCAACTGCATGCACCAAATCATTATCCTGGAAATAACTCTCCTCATTAAAAAATGCCTCACAACTTGAACTATGCATCCATTCTCCTGAAAAAACTTCGCAAAAATTACTACGATTAACTGTTCTCTTCTATCTACTATTTGTTTTGAAATCATAAATTACCTTGTTTAGTTTCCTAATTCTATTGATTATCAAAATAAATAACTTTCGCTTAATTTCGAATGCCTGATCAATAATTTTCTCAATGTTTCTCTTTCTCTTATAAAAAGCCACTTTCTGTTGACCTTTCTTAATATTTTTTAACAAATTGCCAATTATCCTGTTGCGGAACATTCGTCTACAAATGTCCCTAAACTGATTTTTCCTTCTACTACCATGCACAAAGTTATCTTCTGCTCCAGCAGTAACATTTTTGATTGGCCTTTCCTTTCCGTTTAAATTGGCTCTCTTTTTCTGGACTAAAACATGTTCTGTACTGATATTTTTTTTTCTGCAAATATTTCTTATGAATGATTTTGTTGTCTTACCCGGAGGTTTCTTGGTGACTTGACGACTTTTTATTGTAGAGGACTGCTGCAAGCATGTAGTAAGCTGCTGTCTTTGACGTTTTGTAGCCTTTCGGCTTCTTTGCTTCGATGGCATACTGTATTTTTGAAATGATCTGCAGTTGAATCTGTGGTAAAATATAATAAAAAATGTTATTAACCACTATTACCAAACAGTAAATCAATAACAGTCGTCAAAAAATTAACACACTACTTGTCAATTTTACATACAATAATTTTTTGTGCATTGGCAAATTTAGTACTCACAAATAGTAACAAAGAAATAGAATGCTTCTACATTTGACCTTTGCTCTTTTATATGTGAATCTGAACTAATTTTTATCAGCATATTTCCCTATTTTATTAAAGACACTTCACACAAGCTGTTTTTGAAGATGTGTTTAATTTTAAATGAAACGGTTAACATGGTTACTTTTCATTTCCAGTAACTTTTAAAAATAACTGTTTATAGTTCCATAGGCTCGAGCAGGTCAGCTTCCCACCCTATGTCATACAATTCTGACAAATCGGCATCCTCATCATGTTCTTCATCATCCTCAGGATTTAAATCATCCAAGGGATCTACTTCCACTGATGTTTCAATCACAATTTCAATGATAATATCGAGATCAACAGATTGCTCATTATCACTCATGCTTGATGTTGTCGTTATCTTTAAAGAAAGAGAACAACAATGAGATGTTGCAGAGTAAGAGACAAATCTCAGAGACTATAATTGTAAAATTGTTTAACAAGAGTAACATTTTGCAGATAATATTTAACCATGTCCAGCGATGCTGAGGAGGTGAGGCCTATGTCCAATTTTTCAGTGAACAGGACTCATCTCTTCTTAACCTTGGATAAGCCTCACCAACAGTGTCCCCTGCTAATACTTAACTTTAAAGGAGCAGATTTATGTTAACTGGCGCATCCCCAGGGATGCACCAGTTAACGTGCGCCACTGCTCTGCCACCCATGATGTGCCGCATTTACAATGCAGAGCACCATTGAGCAAAAACAGCACAGATGCGTCACGCATCTGTTCCACAAAAACGGCGCATTGCAGGAATCACGTTGTAAGCGCGACATATCTACTGCAATGCACAGGGGCAAGCCACACATTGCATGGTGCATCACTCCTTATGCCTGTTTCAAACTGGCGTAAGGATTTGATTCAGTAATGCCATAACTGTGACTCAGTGAAATCTTCTTAATTTTACTGTGTTAGTTTTACAGGGCTTTCATGCAAATGACTGCCCACCCTACAACAAAACGCTCACATGAAATCTGACGCAGGTTTCATGTGGCACAGGACTTTACAGCATGACACATCTGCCTAGATGCATCAAGTTGTAAATATGTCGCAACATAGCAAATCTTTTGCACCGCCGCTGTGTCACAAAAGTGACGCACAGCGGCGCAAAAGAGGCACACGGCTATCATAAATCTGTCCCTAACATTTTAAATGATTGATTCAGGATGACGATAAGGTGTGGCCTATCCAGAGGTTTGTTTGAGGTGAGGCCTACTCAGGGTTGCAGATGAAATTTAGGCTTGTTGAAGAGTACAGAGGAGATAATACATGTGCAGGCCTACCAATGAAGTGAATCATGTCCACTGCACTCTTGAACAAAGGTCAGACCTCTTCTGTGTCCGTGGACAGGCCTAAACCTCATCTGCACAATGTGATTCGTAATGTTAGGAAACACAGGTGATGTAATTGAAAAATGTGGAATTTCTTTTCCTCATTTCAAAATCACATCACCTGTGTTTCCTTTGCTTAGGTATCTCATTGTGCAGATGGAGTCTAGCATATCAAAGAGTACGCAGAAGTTGAGCACTGTATGCAACAATTTTGACATTTACAGAAGATTCAGCTTCTCCATGCCCCCTACACAGTCCTAAATGTTTACAGTTTAAACTGACGGTATCTTGTTGGAGATGAAGTGAGGCCTATCTTGCAACATGGTGCATCTTTTGCATCACTGCTGCATCACAAAAGTGACGCAACAGCAGCGCAAAAGAGGCGCACGGCCATCATAAATCTGCCCCTAACATTTTAAATGATTGATTCAGGATGACGCTAAGGTGTGGACTATCCAGAGGTTTGTTTGAGGTGAGGCCTACTGAGGGTTGCAGATGAAATTTAGGCTTGTTGAAGAGTACAGAGGAGATAATACATGTGCAGGCCTACCAATGAAGTGAGTCATGTCCACTTCACTCTTGAACAAAGGCCAGACCTCTTCTGTGTCCCTGGACAGGCCTAAACCTCAACTGCACAATGTGATTCATAATGTTAGGAAACACAGGTGATGTAATTGAAAAATGTGGAATTTCTTTTCCTCATTTCACAATCACATCACCTGTGTTTCCTTTGCTTAGGTATCTCATTGTGCAGATGGAAACTAACATATCAAAGACTACGCAGAAGTTGAGCACTGTGTGCAACAATTCTGACATTTACAGAAGATTCAGCTTCTCCATGCCCCCTACACAGTCCTAAATGTTTACAGTTTAAACTGATGATATCTTGTTGAAGATGACGTGAGGCCTGTCTTGCAACATGGTGCATCTTTTGCATCACTGCTGCATCACAAAAGTGACGCAACAGCGGCACAAAAGAGGCGCACGGCCATCATAAATCTGCCCCTAACATTTTAAATGATTGATTCAGGATGACGATAAGGTGTGGCCTATCCAGAGGTTTGTTTGAGGTGAGGCCCACTCAGGGTTGCAGATGAAATTTAGGCTTGTTGAAGAGTACAGAGGAGATAATACATGTGCAGGCCTACCAATGAAGTGAGTCATGTCCACTGCACTCTTGAACAAAGGCCAGACCTCCTCTATCTCCCTGGACAGGCCTAAACCTCATCTGCACAATGTGATTCGTAATGTTAGGAAACACAGGTGATGTAATTGAAAAACGTGCAAATATTTATGCTCAATTCACAATCACTAAGCTGTGTTTCCTCAGCTTAGTTATCTCATTGAGCAGATTTAGTCTAGCATATCCAAGCGTACGCAGAGGATGAGGACTGTATGCAACAGAGCAATGTACATTACTCACCTCCTTTGACACTTACAGAAGCCTCAGTTTAATATTTCTCAGTTCAATATTTATTTAAAGAAGCAGACACCAATATGACCTTCTCATAAATGTGAAAAGCGTTTTAAAAAAAACCAAAACGATTTTCTGGTCATAATTTGAAAACACAACACAGGTCCTATGTAGAAGCACACCCTATCAGTACTTAAATTAGCCAAGCACACATGGGGGCGTATTTACAAGGACCTTGCACCACGGGGAAATAACTTAAATTAAAATGGGGAAAATAACATCAAAGGGACTCAAAGGCCTTTTAAATATGCCCCAAGCAACCTATGAAACTCTAGCAGTACATATCAAGAAACTTAAATGACTTCAATAAACGTTTTTAAACACATCAAGTAAAGCAGTTATTCAACTACATTCAAGGGGAAGTGACTTAAAATGCCCTAACACACATGAAAGCGTATTTTGAAGGCCCTTGCACCATTTTTCCATCACTTTTAACATGGCTATGTAACTCAAAGAAACAAAATCTAAATTTGCCAAGCACACATGGGGGCGTATTTACAAGGACCTTGCACCATGGGGAAATGACTTAAATTAAAATGGGGAAAATAACATCAAAGGGACTCAAAGGCCTTGTAAATATGCTCCAAGCAGCCTATGAAACTTTAGCAGTACATATCAAGAAACTTAAATGACTTCAATAAACGTTTTTAAACACATCAAGTAAAGCAGTTATTCAACTACATTCAAGGGGAAGTGACTTAAAATGCCCTAACACACATGAAAGCGTATTTTGAAGGCCCTTGCACCATTTTTCCATCCCTTTTAACATGGCTATGTAACTCAAAGAAACAAAATCTAAATTTGCCAAGCACACATGGGGGCGTATTTACAAGGACCTTGCACCACGGGGAAATGACTTAAATTAAAATGGGGAAAATAACATCAAAGGGACTCAAAGGCCTTGTAAATATGCCCCAAGCAGCCTATGAAACTCTAGCAGTACATATCAAGAAACTTAAATGACTTCAATAAACGTTTTTAAACACATCAAGTAAAGCAGTTATTCAACTACATTCAAGGGGAAGTGACTTAAAATGCCCTAACACACATGAAAGCGTATTTTGAAGGCCCTTGCACCATTTTTCCATCACTTTTACCATGGCTATGTAACTCAAAGAAACAAAATCTAAATTTGCCAAGCACACATGGGGGCGTATTTACAAGGACCTTGCACCACGGGGAAATGACTTAAATTAAAATGGGGAAAATAACATCAAAGGGACTCAAAGGCCTTGTAAATATGCCCCAAGCAGCCTATGAAACTCTAACAGTACATATCAAGAAACTTAAATGACTTCAATAAATGTTTTTAAACACATCAAGTAAAGCAGTTATTCAACTACATTCATGGGGAAGTGACTTAAAATGCCCTAACACACATGAAAGCGTATTTTGAAGGCCCTTGCACCATTTTTGCATCACTTTTAACATGGTTATGTAACTCAAAGAAACAAAATCTAAATTTGCCAAGCACACATGGGGGCGTATTTACAAGGACCTTGCACCACGGGGAAATGTCTTAAATTAAAATGGGAAAAATAACGTCAAAGGGACTCAAAGGCCTTGTAAATATGCCCCAAAGCAACCTATGAAACAAAGCAACATTTTAAATACACAACTTTCTTCATAATTTTCTCCCTAAAGCATACTATTCTCTATCTAAATTAAATGAAGCTTTTCTCACCTTAGCAAATACTTTTTGAGTTTAAAAACAGTCTCAGACACACACAAATTTGTCTTCAGCAGAGCAAAAGGTATGCACTCCAGAGGCTGCAACCAACAATGGCACAGAAATGCTGTAATTCATCACACATATCTCTCATGTCACCCAATCAAAACTCTTCCCTCACTTTTGTCAAATCAACACCCTTGCCCCTTCTGCCCTTTCTGCCTTTTTTCCATAGCAACCACCTCCTGAAAGACCTCTCATGTTTGCAAGTTCACACAACAATGTTTCATTTGAACTCTGAACTCTCAGTACACCTGCGTATCCAGTGCAATCTTTCATAAAATGATTTTTTCTTGACCATTCAAATTACATCTTTCAAAGAACTCATCCATGCACCCTAACTTTCTGTTTTCAGCAATCAAAATCCACCAATCACTGCTACTGATTAATTACCACAGAAACTCCACAGTTTTTTTCATTACATACTCCTACTGTTCCAACTGCCAGTTCATTCCCACACTTCATCTGACTGCAGCAGAACCTCCTCTCACCATGTTTTCTGTCTGGATTATTGGACATAGTTACATCCACTGGGCTCAAAGGTATGCTGATAACAGAAATTTACACAACCTCAATTTACAAAATGTGGAAATCAACTGGATTGGCCACAGAGGATTAAGATGTCACCAATTGATACCATTGGTGAAAACCTTTTTGCATTTGCCAAAACCTGACCTGTTAATTGTGCACTGTGGAGGAAATGACTTGGGCACTTTGACTGGGGTAGGTCTGGAAATGCTTTTAAAAGACACCTTTGACCAATTGATGGCACTTTTTCCTCAAACTGCCTTGGTATATTCAAATATATGCCAAAGACAGAAATGGAGGTGGTCCAACCAATTTTGTCCACAAATTGAGAAATCGAAGAAGCATGTAAATAAGTCTGTTTCAGCTTACATGAGAGACCATGGAATGGGCTCCATCTACAACAATAACTTGCGTTACTACATGCAAGATATCTACAGAGCAGTTGGAGTTCACTTCTCAGATGAAGGGAACAGAATTTTCATCCTGAATTTAAGACTGTGCATTGGTACCTACTTGTAGGTACCTAAATCAGCCACAGGACCCAAAAGCTCTTTTCAGAGCTACCCTACATCTGATCACTCACAATTATTATTTTACTCTAACTTTTTTCACTAATTTTCACCAAAGTATGCTCCCCGGAGCGCTACCCGGTACGCGCACCGGACGCTAACCGCGCGAAAATTTGAAAAAAATGGTTTTTTTTCGCACATATGGGCCTCCTCAGCCACCCTCAGAAAACCTAGGGGGTCAGGATACGTCTACCGTGCCCCCTTCTACCCATTCTCAACATTATTTGCCCTCCATCTTGTATCTCAATTCTACCGAAACACAAAATGGAGGACTCCCGTAACGCTGCCGGTTCGCGTACCGGGGCGCGCACCGGGAAGCGCTCGCTCAAAAAAGGTGGGAAAGTAATATACAGAAAAACCACTGGAGACACTTTCACCAAATATAGATTCAATCAATCAATCAATCAAGACATTTGTAGAGCGCACTACTCACCCGTAGGGTCTCAAGGCGCTGGGTGGGGGGGGGGTGCCGTTACTGCTCGAACAGCCAGGTCTTGAGCTTCTTCCTGAAGGAGAGGTGGTCTTGGGTCAGGCGTAGGTCGGTCGGGAGTGAGTTCCAGGTCTTGGCGGCCAGGTAGGAGAAGGATCTTCCTCCTGTTGTCGTTCTTCGGATGCGGGGGACGGCGGCGAGGGCGTGGCTGGTTGATCTGAGGAGGCGCTTAGGAGTGTAGAAGTTGATCCGGTTGTTGAGGTAGCTCGGGCCTTGGTCGTGTAGGGCTTTGTGTGCGTGGGTGAGGAGACGGAAGGTGATTCTCTTGTTGACCGGGAGCCAATGCAGATCTCTCAGGTGTCCGGAGATGTGGCTGCGTCGGGGGATGTCGAGGATGAGCCTGGCCGAGGCGTTCTGAATCCGCTGAAGTCTCTTCTGGAGCTTGGCAGTGGTTCCGGCGTAGAGGGCGTTGCCGTAGTCCAGTCGGCTGGTGACGAGGGCCTGGGTGACCGTCTTCCTTGTGTCGGTGGGGATCCACCGGAAGATCTTGCGTAGCATGCGCAGGATGTTGAAGCAAGACGAGGAGACGGCGTTTACTTGTCTGGTCATGGAGAGGGAGGAGTCCATGATGAAGCCCAGGTTACGTGCGTGGTCCGTTGGTTTGGGTGCGGTGCCCAGGGCGGAGGGCCACCAGGAGTCGTCCCAGGCGGAGGGCGAGGCGCCCAGGATGAGGACCTCCGTCTTGTCCGAGTTCAGTTTCAGGCGGCTGGTCGTCATCCATTCGGCTACCTCTCTCATCCCTTCGTGCAGGTTGGCTCTGGCGGTGGCGGGGTTGTTGGTCAGGGAGAGGATCAGCTGGGTGTCGTCGGCGTAGGAGATTATGTTGAGGTTGTGATGGCGTACGATGGCCGCAAGGGGGCTCATGTAGACGTTGAAGAGGGTGGGGCTCAGTGAGGATCCTTGAGGGACGCCGCAGATGACTTCGGTGGCCTCTGACTTGTACGGTGGTAGGCGGACTCTCTGTGTTCTTCCGTCGAGGAAGGAGATGATCCATTCTAGTGCCTTGTCCTGGATTCCGATGTTGCCAAGGCGCTGTGCTAGGGTGCGGTGGCAGACCGTGTCCAACGCCGCGGAGAGGTCTAGGAGGATGAGGGCCGCTGTTTCTCCGTTGTCCATCAGAGTTCGTATGTCATCGGTGGCAGCGATGAGGGCGGTCTCGGTGCTGTGGTTCGCCCGGAAGCCCGACTGTGAGGGGTCGAGGGATCCGTTCGTCTCGAGGAAGGTTGCCAGCTGTTTGTTGACGGTCTTCTCGATGACTTTGGCCGGGAACGGGAGGAGCGAGATGGGGTGGTAGTTCTTGAGGTCGGTGGGGTCTGCTGTGGGTTTCTTGAGAAGAGCGCTGAGTTCGGCGTGCTTCCAGCTCTCAGGGAAGGTGGCGGTGTCGAAGGAAGTGTTGATGATGTCCCGCAGGTGGGGTGCGATGACAGCGTCGGCCTTGTTGAAGACGTGGTGAGGGCAGGGGTCAGTTGGAGATCCGGAGTGGATGGAGTTCATTGTGCGGATGGTGTCTTCTGTGTTGATTGGAGTCCAGGTGCGGAGGGTGGTGGTGGGTGGCGTTGTTGCGGTTGTGGCTTGCGTTGGTTGGTTGCTGAAGCTGTTGTGTATGTCCGCGATCTTGTTGTGGAAGTAGGAGGCGAGGGAGTTGCAGAGGTCTTGCGACGGGGTGATGTCATTGCTTCCGGCGCTGGGGTTGGAGAGCTCTTTTACGATGGTGAAGAGTTCCTTGCAGTTGTGTGCGTTGTTGTCCAGACGATCCTTGTATGTATTTTTCTTGGTGGCGCGGATCAGTTGGTGGTGTTTCCGGGTGGCGAGCTTGAGGGTGGTCATGTTGTCCGTGGTAGGCTCCCTTCTCCAGGCTTTCTCGAGGGCTCGGCAGTTCTTCTTGGAGCTCTTTAGTTCGTCGGTGAACCATGGTGTTTTTCTGCTGCAGGGCCCGCTGGGTGGGGTTCTCAGTGGGGCGAGTTCGTCCGCGCAGTTGCTGATCCACTTCGTGAGGTTGTCGGCGGCCAGGCTGGGGCTCGCTGAGCTGGCGGGAGGGTGCTGGCTCAGGGAAGCGGCGAGCTGGTCGGCTGTGATCTTGCTCCAGCTTCTGCGGGCAACCTGTTGTTGGTGGTGGTGGCTCGCCGATCTGTTGAAGGTGAAGTGGACGCAGCTGTGGTCCGTCCAGTGGAGTCCTGTTGCGTGGCTGAAGGTGACGTCGTTGCTGGATGAGAAGACGGCGTCGAGCGTGTGTCCGGCGAGGTGGGTGGGGGTGGACACCAGTTGCTTGAGTCCGAGGTTGGCGAGGTTGTCGATCAGGCTGGTGGTTAGCTCATACTACATACCAATCCCTACCATTTTCACAAATTTGGTTGGAGTTCCATTTAGCCATTTAGCCTGTAGACCTCTCTAAATACCCTGAGGTAAATTACTTCACAAAACACATCTGAATTGTTGGAATTGACAACCAATTAAAATGTTACTTTCATTTTCTACTTTTTTTACCTGACATTTGATTGGTTATGTACCTGAATATATATACAGAAAGAGAGAGAAACACAGCCATTTTGACTACTACTTCCTGAAGTACATTGCAAGAGCATTTTCACTGACAACTTAAACTTGTTTTTAAAAGGTAAGATGTTATTTTGTAAATTTGAAAGGAGAACTATGTCATGCACTTTAAATTAATTTGGGAAAACATTTTTAGATAGTTATATACTGTCCCTCTGTAAGAGTTAGACATTGAGAAAGGCTTGTTTATTATAATTATGGATTGATTTAGGTTTCTGTGGTATAATTATGAATTTACTTAGGCTTCTTCACAGGCACTTTTTAATAGTACTACTTCACGCCTGAAACCATACAGTGCCCATAGATTACTTCTCTGTTATAAACTCACAAGTACCTATCTGAACTTAAACCCAACAGTGCCCTATCTCTACTGATATATTTATTTTTTGTGCAAATTACAGCAAGCAAATGAAAGTAGAGCAGAATATTTCCTTCAAAATTGTTCTGGAGAACAACACAGAAAAAGATATTGAGGACAATTATGACTCAGATTTCATGGATGAATCACGGGACCATGAATTAGTTCAATGTGTGGATGCAGTAGATTCGCTGATTGAAAATGAGGACATTTCCGACAATCTGTTGTTAAATGTTCTGTTAAATTTGGAAAAATAATCACAAAAATAAATTTATATTTAATAAAAAAAGCAAAAAAACAAACAACAAAATGAACAATCAATAAACATACAATATTTAAAAAGTCTATCATTCTTTTTTCCTTATAGTACGCTCCCCAGACCGCTTCCCGGTGCGCGTACCGGGCGCTCCCCACGCAAAAAAAACTATTTTTTTTTTCCCACGGGGCCCTTTTAAAGCCTCCACATCAAACCTAGGGGGTCAGGGAGGATCTGCTATGCCCCCTTATGGTCATTTACCCCTTCGCTTTGGCCTCCTCTTGTCTCTCGATCCTACCGAGAGACAAGATGGCGGCCGCTACGGACTGTTTGGAATGTTTACAGACGCCGGAGAGCCAATCAACTTCGCTTCGCGAAGTTCCGTTACGCGTCAGATACGCGAACCGGGGCGCTGCCCGGAGCGCGCTTACAGATATATATATTTTTTTTAACGTTAATTTCTCAAAATCCACTGGAGCACATATATTGAGACCTAGCAAAGGCTCATCGGGCTACCAGTCCCTACAATTTTGCCAAGTTTCGTGGAAATCCATTCAGCCGTTCGAGCTAAAAGTGAGTCCAACCGCCCTATGGAAAATTGCATGGGAAAAACACGTTTTGGGACCCCCCTTTTTTCTCGGCCCCCCCTTGACGAAACCCCTCCAAATTTTCAGGAATTTTCAGAAACAAAATGTTCAATTTTTCTGAAAATTTCAGCCAATTCCGTCCTCAAACGCCAAAGTTATTCGACATAGAATTTTCAAAAATCCCATAGAGAAAAAATCCTAATTATATATACCTACTGGCGACCGCCAGTAGGTAATATATATATATATATATATATATATACATATATCACTTGTATGTATATGTGTAAAAAAAGATTCATATGTAGAGAGAGAGATCTCTCTCTCATATATATTCATATAGTTCATTTCTTTTATATATATATATATATGAGGTTTCCCTGGGTGCTGATCGCAGCACCCAGGTAAAACCACATATGAATAAATATAATTACCCCCCTGACATTTCAGTTTAAAAAAAAACTTTTAATACTTATTTTATAGACTCCTGAGAGCCATGATCCAGGAGTAGGCATCTGTTTGTGATATGCATTGCTTGAAAAGAGAGACTCTCCCCGTTCCAACGATGCCTCCCGCAAACATGGGGGGGGGCATCTAAAACCCCCAAAAACCCGATCGGATGCGGGAGCAAACCTTACCTGCCTCTTCCAAGCTACTCCGTTTGGTGTTTTTGACGACAGTGCACTTTGCGGCACACTGACATCACAGATGAGTGGGTGGGGGGCAGGAAGAGGTGCCGAAGAGGTTCCCCATCTCCTCTGGGTTTTGTTTTTGAAAAGCAAATTCCCTCATGTCCTCCCCAATGCCAGCCAATTTGCTGTTTGGCACACCAGGGATGGTGTGCGTGTGTTGGCTGTTTGCGGACACACGCACCAAAAGGGTTAAGACCCTATGTATTCTGTATTATACTTCGAGAGAGAATATGTAAACAGAAAAGCAATTTAATGGGTAATGTTTGCAGGGAAAGCTGCCCTTGATGTGGGCTACCAGGCACAGATATCGTGCACTTTTGCAGGCTGTCCACATCTTATACCATTTCTGGACAACACATTTCAGACTCTGTATCTTCACATAATTCAATTTATGATAAATGTATAAGTGTGAGTACCAATCTATCATTGTATTGTATTTATTTTCTTCCTCTGCTGCTTCCTTTCCGGCCTTTTTCTCCTTGTTTTTTTGCTGGCTCCTTTTCTTGGGTTTTCTTTCTACTATTGCACAAAATATTTCATTTTATGTTTAAATTTCTATCTCCTTGAACTCTTGCCAAATAAAAAGACTTACATAAACAAAAAGGCACTTAGTGATAATGTCCTCAATTACTGCAGTTTTCCTGTCCTATGGGCCGTGACGAGTAAAAATAGGAATATGAGAAGTGCTTAATTTGCAAAAGAATAAGTGCTGGTGCACAAATGTTGCTCAGAAGCCCATGGCCAATAATACTGAATGTCAGTGTGCCAACATATCAATGCTGTGTAGTCTTGATACCATCCCATGCCTATTTAATCTACCACCAGACACTGTCTGCCCCTTTCTTTCCCTCTTGCAGGTTCTTTTTCATCCTTGTTTTCTTTCTTTATTAATCTTTCCGTCTTTCTTTTACTCTTTCTTTCATCTTTATGTCTATTTTAGTTCGAGACTCAATAGTGCATGTGCTGTCTGAAGACCTGTTGTATACACTTTGTAGACTTACTTCCGGCCCATTGATTTTTATTTGTTTCTTGGATCGTCGTTCCAAAATGCTTGCTTGCTATTGGTGAATCCTTCATCTTTGCCCCTCCTTTTTGCTTTTGTTTCCTCCCATAGAGCAGGGGCCAACTGCTGTATCTTTATCTTTGGTTGTTTATCTGTTCATTTTTTGGACTATTTTTTCCAAGTTTTCCGCTCGTGTTTCTGTTTGCGTGTGTTCAGCTTTCGCACCCGTGGCTGCTTCATCTTTCAGCATGGCGGCCGCATGCCTTTCTTTTGTTCCACAAGGCGCCTGCTTGTTCTTTAGATGCAAGTGTACAGCAGGGAGTTTTCACAAACACTACTGACTTGGCTCGAACTCTATGAATCGTTAAGCTCAACAAACCACAAGGCCATGACTAGCATTGCCTCTTTGATGGGTCTCTCAAAAGCGTCCCTGGCTTCCATGGGTGGAGCTTGCGGAGTTTAACTCCGTGGAATTTTGCGGGTTTACCAAAACACTCTGCAAGATTCCACGGAGTTCTTTGAGTGAGAGATGTATTTTTTTGTACCATATTACACATTCTTTCAATGATGTGTAGACATGTATTAACCCTTAGCCTGCTCCCGTAGACTTATATGGTTGTGATGGCTCCATTTATGAGACCCCGGGAGGTGTGAGGGGGTAGAGGGTCTTAGATTCTATTCACGGCACTGCTCTTTCACTTCTCTCAATGCCCTCCATGAAGCTGTGACCCACCTGTCTAGTTTGTGTGACTTTATAGTCTAGCCGTGGCTCTCTCTCTCCATCACTCACCCACATACACATTTCACTTTCATTTCTCTATGTTCTGTTGACTTTTTTATTGACACTTATATTAGCAATAAGGTGCAATATGTCAAATAATTATAACATTACATAGCAAAGTATGACCTCCTAATGCTATGCCCCACCAAAATAAGGAAACACAACATTTGCAATGAAACCACCCGTATGACACCCGAACGGACAAAACACATTGTGTCATATATAAATAACCTAAGCAAAGCTCGAGGCTTACAGAGGCGGGGTTAACTCTTTTTCAAATCACCTGAAATAATCTGAAAAACTGCTTAGCCAACCATCCAGATTTGTCAGCAGAGTGTAGCTGGCGAAAGTGTTGCAAATTAAAGGGTGGGGTAGGCCTGGTGAGAGCTAGTGCAGCTCTCATCAGACCAGTGTCACTCATCAAGCAAAAAAAATATACAAAGCAGAATCTTCACCTTACAGGTGAACTACCAGTGTTTCCCAGAGAGAGTTTTCTACATGTAGTAGTGTTTGCATTGAATCTGTCTGCAACTCTGCACAGTTTCATACCTGTGTGTGATGCTGCACCCACATGGACCTGCCACTGTAGGGAGATTGCTTGAATCCACTGGATCACCTCACTATGTTATCAGCACTCACGTTCTGCAGCATGTCCTTCCTTACTGAGGTCCTCCTGATCTCGATGCCAGCATTGCTGTTGCCTGTGGGGGTCTGAGGGGCTGGGTGCCCTAGGCCCCTTAACCTGTTTTCTGTGGCACCTCACCCTTGGTGGTGCTGTGAGGGCTTTTCTTGGCACACTTCTTCCCCACAACCAAGGAACCAAAGTCCAGGGTTTTGGACTCGAAGGCCCCATCCACATTGCTAAACATGCAACCATACTTTACCCTAGGCACTGCTGTGGTAAGCGAGTAGGCCAGGTAGATGGGTAGATCCTCCTCTTGGTCCTCTTCTCGGGTCTGATGGTTCCCCGATGCCATGCTTGGCGGGTGAAGGTGTAGCTGTCAGGGGACTAGAGAACCGGTAAGAAGGGGAGAGGGGAGAAGGGGTAGGAGAGATGGGGCTGAATGACAGGAGAACTGTGAGGGAAGGGTTGGGTCTGTGATACAGAAAGGGTAGCAGAGCTTCTTAGTTACTTCCCATCGAGCGAGAATGCCAAAAGTTGCGCAGAGAGCTTGAAGAGCTTGGAGAAGTTCATTGCTCTGGGTACTCCTGGACATTGTTTCTACCAGCGCTGCTCAACTGACAAACTCACACGTCTAAAGCTTAATACCAACACGCACTTCTGCTGCTGAGCATAATATCATCAGGTACCCAGTCAGAAACAACTGCAAACTGTGAGGTCCCAGAAGAAATTCAAGACAGATTTAAGACTACAATTCCCATGAGACTCCTCCCCATTTCTCATGTGTCTGTTTATGGGATTTGTAGTCTAATTATTTGACGGTGTGTTGTTGTTGCAATGCGGTGGTTAGCAGAGTTTTTGCTGAACTCTGCTCTCCAAGCAGAGCATGGAGTCACAAAATTCTGCAAACTCCACTAGAAGAGCAGGGTTTTCCACCCCCCTCTAGTTTGTATCAGAAAGTAGGGGAGTTATGCACGCTGATCCCACAAGCCTGCATTTAAAAACACTTGTCAATATCTAAAATGCAACTCACAGTTTATTTATCCAAATATTTTGTATGCATAATTATAAAGTGGCATAAAACCGTTAACCAAATCACTGCAATTGTAGTGCTGAGCCCCTCAATGACATAACAAGCATTGCATCTTTAACAGGTCCCTCGAAACCGCACCTGGCTTCCATATTTGCACCAGAAAGTATGATGAGAGGAAACTCCATGTTATAACAAAGTTTCTTCAGTCCTTCTCCCTTTGGTTTTCCACCTTTTTCTTTTCCCCCTTTTCCTTTTCTTCCCCTTTTTCTGCAACTCCACCCTAACACGAAATCATAAATTCAAAAATAGTGGCAGAAGGGGCACGAAAATGGCCACTTAAAAAGAAGAAGGTCATGAGCCTTGGTAGGTAATGGCTGGACAGGCTGTCATCGGCCAGGTCAACAAAGAGGAAGCAAACAGCCCCCTGCAGGAGAAAGATAAGCAACCCCACAACCTACCAATTATTGGGGCCTCTTCCTTCTCTGCCCACTGCAGTCCTGGCATGTACCTACTCTGCCCCTTGCCTGCACAGTCTCCTTACAACTCTGCACTCCTTACATGCCTGCTACTCCTCGTCTCCACAGCCTTCCTTTCATCTCATCCTACCCACACCCCTTTGCTTGCAGCACACTCCACCCTCAAAATCTGCTCTTCGTTTGCAGTTAGGTTCACTGAATTAAGCAAGGTTGTGCCTGTTTTCACAAGTACATAGCAGCACCCCCTGGTGGAGTCTGGGAAAGGCTGTCCACTATTTGTGATGCACCCAGTCCCAGAAACACTAGTCCTGGTGTCCTCTGTTGATCCACATGTGTTTAGTGTTTTTTGAGCTACCACTACCAATACCAGGCATTAATGCCACTCGAAATTTGTGTGGCATAGCGCCACCAATGCTCTAGGTTGGCCTCCTTTTTAATGGATGAATTCTTCAGTATACCCAAAGACCCCTACAGCCCTATTAACTGGAGACATCCTTGGTGTTAGGGAAAAAAATCCTCCTCAGCTGAGTAAGTAAAACCTATTTATTGGCTATCGGTAGTTCAAGCTTGAACCTTTTAAAAGATCTCCTCAGACGGTTACTCTCTATTGTTACAACATGATCTCACACTTTCGGATGGGGATGTTACCTTCGCCGTTGGGGCACATGAAGCATTTAGGACAGAGGTATTCTAGTCATGGGTTACATTCCCAGCAGCAAACAACCACTCACGTTTGTTTCACACTTACACTGCAACTGACGCTACAAAAAGTTTACAGCTTACAAAACTTTAGAAGTACCATTAACACACCAATAACATCAAAATTGGTTTGAAGGTGCCCTACCACACTCAAAAGAAGAAGTCAGACTCGTAATGAAGGAGCAACATGGCCAATCTTAGCCGGGTACATGCCACATCCAAACATAGCTAAAATGACAGAACCACATTTATGCAGACTATATAATAGTCTAGTTAGAATGTATAGAAACCTGACAGTTTGTCATGCAAACAATGGCAGTAACTCCTGCAAGGGCTGCTCAAGCTGCACAACCACAATTGGCTACACCGGTAACAAGCCCACAAACCACCAATACAGTCATGGATAAAGTTCCTGCTAGACTGGAGGGTATTCCATTCAGGATTGCACAAAAATCAAGTCAGCTTGAAGCAGCATTTCTTCTTCTTTCTTTCTTTATTATTTTTGCAAAGTGCTCGATTACCTGAAAGGGGTCTTGGCACTAGCTAGCTGTGGTCCCCATATGAGACCGCAGGAAAAACATAAAATTCTTACAATATGCTTGCCAATGGGAATGGCTGCATCTGTGAAGGGTTGTGCCACTTGGGGCACAGTCTTCGCTGCAGTTTATACAAAGACTCATGGTACACCCTCATTCGCTGTTTTGCCAGAAGTTCTTAAACAGATTTAGAATGCGTACGGGGTAGCAATAATGCTCTCTTAGGGGAGAACTTGTTATTCAGCTACAATATTCTCTTGGCCGAAAAGGATTGGCCACCTGAATTTGCGGTGGATTGCCCCTGGTCTTTCCGACCTCATTCCAGAATCAGTAAAGCATTTATCCGCCAAGGAGTGGGTGTTAACGCTTGCTCCTGTATTATACCGCAACCAAATGTGGTGGGAGAAGGTTCCCCTTATCATGTAATACCAGTGAGGTCAACTCCACAGCCTCAAAGACAATACCCTATTAAAAGGCTAAGAACAGGTTAGAGAGATTCTCATACAACTTTAATACCAAGGTGCAATAGACGGGTGCACCTCTCCTATGAATAATCCCTTGGTTCCAATTATAAAACCAGATGATTCATATTGTCTAGTATTGAACTACAGAAATCTAAACACAGTTACATGTACATTCCCAATACAAAATGCGCATAGCGCAGCACTAGTGAATAATATAGTGTGTGAAAAAAAACACTAGATATTGCGAATTGAATTTACTGCCAAAAAATAGCAGCTGAAAGCAGGTACTCGACCGCATTTAGAGCACTGGGTTCTCAAAAACAGTTTTTTGCTCCAGGAGTATGAGAACAGCCCTGGGTTATTTTCAGCCTTGGTTATAGAACTTGTACAAGAATTTAACGTCCAGGCATTGTTCTGTTCTGTTAGCAGTTTGTAAAACGCCTGGTTTCTCCAACCCGGAGTGTCCCAGCGCTAGATTTCAATCAACATATCTGGCAGTGGACTTCCCTTAGTTATTAGTAGGTGTGACCCTTCCTGAATAGCCAAGTTTTCAAGTGCTTCTGAAAAAGAGCCTCCGAAGGCTCTAATCTGAGATGGGGCAGCAAGGTATTCCATTGTTAAGCTACTAAGAATCTAATCTAAAGGAGCTGCCTCCAAAATACGCTCTACAAAATTTTGGGATGTTGGATAGGCCTATTCCAGTTGATCTCAGACAGCGATTATGATGATAGGGCTGAATCAGAGTAAGGAGATAGCCAGGGCCTTTTCCTATGGAGAATCCTATGGACAAAGCACATGGCTTTGAAAGAAATCCTTTCCTCAATGGGAAGCCAATGGAGTTTGGTTAAGGCTGACCCTGTTGGGGCACGTCTAGGTATATTCAGCAACAGGCAAGCTGCCGCCTTTTGTATTCTCTGGAGCATTAGAAGGCACCTCTTAGAGGCCTGCAGATAGAGAATGCTAAAGGAGGATTACTTCCAAGATGGATCCAGTGGGCCAACTCTCTCACCACAACAGATGTAGGCTACAGATTTGACTCTACATTGCAAACACAAGTATACCTACAATACGAAAATGGATACCCTCTGCTTAAAGCCACATCACTTGATGCATATTATTACATCATCTACACTGACGGTTCTGCACAGTCTGCCATAGGGACGAAACAGCTATACTCAGCAGCGTGTGCTGCTTTTATAGGCAGTAGCAGAATAGTGTATTCCAAGATCTACACACAATCACAAGGTTAATGCATAGCACAGCTGGTAGAACTGAAGGCTCTAATTCTGGCACCTAAGAACTCGAATCCTGGATTCCTCACACTCACAATGTGTGATTTGTATAATTGTGTCCATTCTTACAATGAGTATCTACACTACCGGAGCCAGAATGGATTCAGAGATTCCAAAGGATACACCATAAAGCACTTTGGGGACAAGAGGTTAAGCTGAAAGAACGCTTGTCACAGACTCATGGGATGCACACCTTGAGTCATCAATGTGTAGTGATATGTGTTGCAGGCAATTCCATGGCAAATGAAGCATATGCAGTTGGCACATTCCATTCGGACCAGGGGCCCTCTAAGTCTTACAAAGACACCATGGGAAAATTGGGTGTGACAGTGCAGTAATTCCCCCCCTATCATACTGAGGGAAGTTTGATAGTGGAAAGGAGGAACCAAGACTTATAGCAGTCTTTAACAGCTATGGTATTAGGCTCAGGTCTCAGTTGGGTTAATCACCTGTATGGGGTCCAGAGAGCCCTCCGCTTTCTGCCTAGAAAATCCCTGGGTGCCCAGACTCCCTATGAGATCCTGTTTGGTGTTAAGATGTGGGTACCTGACCTCGACAGTCCCAACACAGTGGTGGAAGAAACACCCTTTGACATCAACAATTGTTTGGTTGTTTTACAAGAACTGAATGGCTTTCGAGATGCACAGAGCAATGTCAAAGTAAAACAGACTGCCACTGCAGAAGTGAAGGAATCACCAGCAACTCATGGTTGGCTCATCAAGATAGTGGACAAGAAACAACTTGGTACCTGTCCTGGCTGTTGAAGGTACCAGAAGAATTCTTTTACCACCCCTTGCTGGTTGCAAAAAAAGTGATTTGTGTCTATTGATCTCATCAAACCGCATCATGTGGTCAGTTCCACACAGTAGGCCACGTGGGACCCTGAGTAGTTACCCATTCCCTCTCACTACTGTACATGTATTCCCATTGAAAGTTTTGCTCAGCGATTAAGCTTTTACTCCCTGGCTGGGGATAACAAATAATGAAGTGTATCTTCTACCAGCTAGTTCAACAAAAAACATACAAACATCTTGTACATAAACACAGATTTCTATTCTGAAAGCCAACACGGATCGTGTCTATGTCAATGTACCAAAATTTGAGTTAACCCAAAGTTCCTCATAGCCTCCAGAGCTGCCAAAAAACAATTGAATAACCTCAGGCTACTTTATCGACTTTGATGACTTTTTGGGGGGTTTGTCAGACCCACCTCTGCTTCGACCCCTACAACACTGATTGCATGTATTCTACTTTTGGCTGAAGAAGTAGCACTTTTTCCTTCATTACTTTTCCTCACTCTTTGGATTGGTTTTGTGACAGTTTTTTCCTGTATCTGAATGGACACTATCTCCCAGAACGCTCTGCTGTATAGTTGGTGAACTTGATTTTAACACCCCATTCTTCATCACACAAAGTGCGAACAGACCTTTACCTGGTAAACATTTCTGCTGTTCTGGTTTCTGGTGGAATTGTTTGGGATAGGCTATCATATTATATATTTGGACCTTCGGAACGTTTGCAAATACTATATGTATTCCACATTTCTTTGAATGACATCATCACCCCAGTAATGTCTCCAATAATTGGAACATTGATACAGTGCATGAAAAGGTAGAAGATCTAGAGTATTCCACTGTTTTTAACTCTGATGAAATGTATGTTGTTAGTATCTCAAATTATGATGAAATGTTCTGTTTTCAACATTATGTTCACCCCTTCTTGCATAAAGTACTTCAAGTGCTGTATTTATTTATAGACAATAGGAACACTGCCCTGCACCACCACGGAGTATCTCACAAACGTTTGCACAGAGGTATACATATTTCTCTTGTCACAATACAGCTGGCCTAGTGTCTTATTATTATAGGGTCTCACCATCACTAGCAAAGGTAAATATGCTTACTGATAAAAGGCTGATATATTCAGAATCTTTTCTTTCCCAATTATCCACACAAGGGTTTGACTTTTGGAGAGTGTAGGAAGCTGGTGTTGTATGCCACTCACCTGAACTCCAGTTGGTTCCACTTGGGCAAGGATTGTCCCCAAGTCCCAATGAAAAGTCACCAGGTGGCAATGGATTACACACTGCCCACTTGCGACCTCTGAAGGGGAAGGAAGGATGGGATGAGAAAAAAGAAAAAAGAAAATAACAGGTCGCCACCAGTCTGGTCTGCTGTACTGGTGTTGTGGAAATTTGGTTGTGGGTTCCTAGAGACTGAGGTTCAGGCTTTGAACTATACTACACGGGGTGTTGGTTATCGATGTTGCATAAGGTTTTCTCACAGTATGCTAATCATCACAAAAGTGTCAGGAAATCACCACAAACGTGTCGGGACATACTAGGTTACTAAAAATGTACAAGGTGTATCTGATCTGAAAATGACAAAGCACTGGTTATTAGGTACCTCTGCTTTCTGTGCTATTTACAACCAGTAAATAGAATATGTGTAAATAATCTCAGTACAATCTCTATACAGCACTGTGCCAGAAATCAAAACGGTCTGTTCTAAAATAGTTCTTTTCATAAATAACACAATACATCTTTAAAACAGTGGACCAATGCAGTATAAAAGTTCTGCCACCAAAAGCACATAAATAAGGTTTGGAGTTGTCTCAATATCCACAATTTCCATGAGTTAATTAAGCCCTCTAAACAGTTCTGCCTGGGTTAATAAGAAATACATTGTTCCTATTTTATTGTTGTTCAGTCATAAAATATTAGAGAAATGGTTCACCTTTACCATACAATTTATGCTGTGCGTCTCTTTCAGGTTGCTGGTAACTGAAGCACTCATGCGGAAGTCCAGGAAGCTGTCGTCCATCACAGATTGGAAGAAGCCGCTGTGAAGAAGCCATGGAGAAGGGAAAAGACGGATCCAACAGGAACAGTAGAAGTCAGGCAAGTCGTCCAAACCTCACAAGGCTAAGCAGGGAGTCATTGCGTTTGCTCGCTTTAAATACTGATTAATGCATATACGTGTCAGTGACTTCAATGGTGGCACGTTGTCCTCGTGGAGCGCTGCAAGTTGGAGGAGCGCTTCCTGGGGTGCATGCACAGAGGGGGCAATTTGCACGAGCTCACGTGCCAATGGTTTCACGTGTTCTAGAATTCTATTGTACAAAAGCAGACATGTGTGCCCCAATAACAACCTACCACTGCCACCAGGGGTTTCCATAATAATCTATACATAACAATATTAATATATGTGTCAGTTTAGCACATATTGACACATCTACAATATCAGCATATATTCATGAATGTGCAATATTTGTGTGGCAGTAGAGGCATGCGTTAGAATAGGGATTTCTGGTTGGCTAGGCAAGTGCCTAAGCCAGGCAGAAACCACCACTCTAGTCAGGGCAAGGGAGTTACACGCTGAAGATAACCTCTGCTCACCCCCTTGGTAGCTTGGCACGAGCTTTCAGTCTTATCCCAGAGGCAAAGTATAAAGCGTTTGCGCAACACACTCACACAGCAGCGACACACTAAGCACACCACAAAAGAAATTCCACACAAGGTCATATAAAAATAGCCTTTGTATTACTCATAAAACACATTAGAGCATAATCACATATATACACTGTACCACTTGGCGCTAGGTATTACTTTGTAGGGATTATATAGACTACACGGACAATCGGCCCACTTTCATAACATCACCACTCATAGTTAATGAAAACAACCAGTAACTACTGGTAAAGGTACACTTAGCATAAACATATTATGAATAAAAAACATATCACACCGCCTTTGGGATAAAACTCCACCCTAGGCAGTAGCTCAGTATAGTATGGCCTAAACAACAACAACAATGCACGTCGCAATCTCATTAGTGTGCACACATTGTCATCACATCCCTGGCAATGAAATAAAACATCACCTATCGTTGGGGTGACCCATAAGTACTGGGGGTTCGGCATCATAGCACCCCGTATTAGTTATACACATAATGAGCAACAGTGCACCACAGTAACTCTTAGCAAGGTGCACACATTATGGTAAAATCACCTCTGGTAAAAGAACACTCTATGGATTCACATCATGACACTGTACATGTGGTGCAAAAACCTTGCAATATATCACCATGTAAATAATAACATCGGGCACAAATGTGAGGCCATTAGCGTGAGGCCCATTCCATAAGAATTACCAGCATACACATTATGCCTCAACTACCAGCAACAGTGTGCCCCGTAAGTACCCACTCCTGGAGGGCACACCTAATAGTCAGCATGGAACATCCAGAAGTCCTGACTCACAAGGAACATTCCTGGCTGTGCCAGCACTACACTATAGGTGGTGGCTGTGATCCTTTTGGCCTTCTTTGGCATGAGGCTTCCAAATTTAGCTCCCAACTTTGCGGACGGCCCACCTCTCCCACAGTAGTGGCTAAAGAGAAGCCATGCACCCAAGCAACAAGCCTGTGTGGTGCGGAGAACCCCTCTCTGCAACACTGGCAAGAGGCTCAGCTTCAACCGGAGGTGGGTGACACGTTGGACCGGAGGACTGAGGAAATACCCCCGAGGTGCGGGAGGGGCAGCCACCCTTTCCTGATGATGCTCACCTCCTTTCCATGGGGTGCTGAACCACTGCTAGTCCCTGGGCTTCCTCTTCCCCGAGAGCCGGCTGCCCGGAGCCTGCAAGGCTATGTCTCCTCTGTCATCACAGGGCCCCGCCCCCGAATAGGCTTCTGACTCTGCCTGACTTCCTGTTTTTGCTCTCGACCCTGCCTGTAGTCATGATGTGGATCACAGTCGGAGCCCCGTCTCTCAGACTGCAGACATAATCTAAAAGCGCCCATCACGCGCTTTGGATGCCATCCTTCAGCGGCCCCCGAGCTGAGGGGAGGCCGCTAGGCGGGAGTTGCACCTTGCAACAAGCCCCGCCCACATCCAGGCTGTCTCTCTGGCTTTGCCTGACTTCCTGTTCCAACGCTTGAAACAAGCTGAGCTGGAGCCCTCTTCTTGGGCTTGAGAAAATGTGGCGCTGAGGGAAAGCCACACTCCCACCGGGGCAAAGTGGGATCCTGGAGTGCTCCCCATACTCCACTGCAGAGGTGCCAAATGTTTTGGGCGAGAGGATTGTCTGTGCTCCCAAAGCACACTGATGAGAATGATGGAGCAAAAGCGCTCTGCCTGCACCCAATTTCAGAGGGCACAATAAAGGTGTGCTCAGCCTGTCTCTCTCCTGAAGACAGCCTTCCTCACCTCTAGCCCACCAGGGCAGAGCTGGGTACAGGCAGGCCGGCACGTGGGCCTCCCAGCAGAGGTCAGCAGCTGGGTCCCATGGCGGTTCCCCCTGGCAGAGTGCTCCTCCCAAGTCAAGTAAGCACAAAAAGCACAATCTAGACATGGGGTCACAGCCCCAATATTTATATTACACAGGTCGTTGGTCTGCCCTGACAGAGGGCTTGGAGAACCAGTCCCAACTATTTCTGGGTGGGTACTGAAGCACTTTCTATACAGTGCTCACACCCTCCTTTTGTCAGGTTAAGCTCTGGCCCCAGACACAACCACAGGAGGGCGGAGCCAGCATTGAACTGGGCAGGCACAGACCTATTCAGGGTCAGGGGCTACTCCTCCCACTATTCCAAATGCGGATCTGTTCATTCAGCCTAACACTGACTCACCCAGCCCTTCTGGAGCCACACACCTCACAATCCCCTGTCACTCCAGAGCTAGACACGCAATAAACATCAGGCAGGCACAAAGACAGATAGCACACAGAAATGCCAACTTCTAAAAGTGGCATTTCTGAAATAATAATAATAAATCTGTGAACACCATTACGCAGCCTTTATTATTACTATTCCAAACATACCAAACTTGACCATGCTGCTCCTCTCATATAAGGAATTACCACTGAAACACTTATCAGGGAATGCCCAATGCATTCCTATGAGAAGGCAGCCTCACAGCAGTGAGAAACCAAAATCGCTGTTTGTCACTACCAGGACATGTCACACAATTAAGGTAAATGTCCTACCTTTTACCTACAATACACCCTACCCAAAAGGCTAGCTAGGGCCTACCTTGGGGGTGACTGACATGCTGTAAAAGGGGGGTCACAGACGTGGCACCCACTTAATGTGCCACGTCCCAGCAGCAGTAAACTGCGCGTACAGGCCCTGCATTGTCAGAGGCCTGAGACAGATTTGAAAGGCTGCTTTGGTGGGGGGCGCAATCAGCGCTGCAAGCCCACCAGCAGCATTTAATTCACTGGCCCTGGGTATCTGAGATGTCACATTACTGGGGACTGACAGGTAAATTAAATGAGCCAAACAGGTGTATCCTAATCTTAGCATGTTTTACGACAGAGAGCAAATGCACTTTACACCGGACAGCAGTGATAAAGAGTCCTAAAATCACCAACACCATGTCAGAAAAAATACCATGAGGAAGGCAAAAAGTTCAGGGATGACCCTGCAAAAAGGGCCAAGTCCAACATCATGCATATATGATAGTGGGTGTATAAATGTAATCACAGATTGTACAGTTGTATCACGTTAATGTTGATGTCAAACCAGCATGACAACGCCTTATCTGCTGATAAGCAGTGGTGCCCATGACAGTTGGCTCTCTGTACAGTGTACTAACAATGAAGTACACTATGTAGAGAGTCCAGGGAATCCCCAATTGGTATACACAGGTAAAGGTAGATAATACTATTGCTCTTTTTGGGGTAGCATGGCAAGCAGTTAAGCTTATAGAGGTAGTGATTGTTGCACTCCCAGGGGTAATAAATGAGACACACACACAAGAATAAATCCAAGACCAATTTATAAAATTGAAGTCAAATTGTATTGATTTTTTAAGACCAAGAACACAGTTCTAAGGTAAGAATTTTTGAAGTTATGATTTTTTTAAGTTCGGAAAATATATATCACTTTTGTGCGCAATTACGCATCAAAGGATAAAATGGGAAAAGGGTAGAAAAATGCATATAAATTCAGGCAATGCTTTGATGAAGTTCACCTTCTCACTTTATGTCGATGTTGGGACCATGTCCAAAGTTTCAGCAGTAAAAGGTCAGGAGCATCCCGGATTGGCCAGTAGCAGAGTGATGAGGGTCTTGGAAGCTGGTGCTCAAAGATGAAGGGGGCCACCTGAAAACATACTGCACAGGAAGACTTACAGGTAAGTCCAGTGGGCCTCCTTAGAGGGAGAAGGTCACCAGGGCAGGGGGACCGTGGGAGCACAGCAGATTAGTAGATGCTGGAGCCACTTAGGGAGTGGGTCTTAGATGTGTCAATGTCCCTCGATGAGTGATCACTTCTGGTGCTTTGGGAGTCTGGTGTGGACTTCTTCTTGGTGTTTCCCCTTCGGGGTCCAGCACTGGTGTGTTATGGCTACTGTAGGTCCTTGTATCTCAAGACTTTGTGAGGAGACAGATCTAACCCTCCGGAGCTGTTGTACCTTTTCTTGCTTCGGTGCTGAGTCGAGGTCATCAGGGAGCAGCAAGTCAACAAACCATACTTCACAGGATTGGTGCCTGCGGTGTTCAGGGGAGTGATACCTTTACTCCAAGGAGTAGTAGGCAGGGTTTGGTGCCATTTTCTTCTGCAGCATGGCTTCAGTTCTTGTGCAGTGGGTCTTCTTTGTCCTGGTCTTCTTATATCTTTCGCATCTGATGTTCAGGTCTCAGAGTGTCACCTAAATACTGAATTTTGGGGTGTTACAGAGGGAGACAGGTAATAGTAAATGGGTTATCTGCCTTTAGGGTGACTTCAGCCTCTAGTGAAAACTTCCTGTGGGAAGAGGGAGGCACTACCTTAGCCCTGATAGTTTATTTTTCCACCACCGCAAGATGGTGAAATTTCAGGAAAGGGGTTCCCCTCATCTGCCAACCATAGGGTGGTTTAGGCTAAGTGGGGACCCTCCTGTTCTTCTAACTAATGTTCCCACCTTTTCTTTCTCCAAGAATTGAGTAGGAAAGAAGGCTTGACCTCACCCCCTATCTAGAGGTTCTTGGGCTGGATTGTAAAGGCGGCATCGCCTTTGAAGCTTACCGCCCAGGAAGGACATCTGTCCTGGAGGAGGTGGGAAGCACTCCCATCCAGAACAGGCTTTGTCTCTGTCCTCGGAGAGCCCTGGCTTTCACCACATGTGGTCAGAAACATGTCAGGGGGTGGCAGACTGGCAAAAAAGTAAGGAACCACACCAGTGCTTTGTAGGTTTTCTGGGATCCCTCTAAAAGGGGCTCCTATGTGAATGTATTAATAAATCCATCACTGACATCATTGAGGATTTATTTAGACAAGAAGTTTGGTACCAAACATCTTAGAAATCAGTGACGCCATCATGGAGCTAGGAAACTAGTGTTAACAAGTACCCAGCCCATGCATTCCTTAAGGCTTCCCTGTGCACTTACAACATCTCAGAATAGAATGGCCATTGTAGAGATATTTCTGCTCATGCTAATATCTCTCACCTAGGATACAGTGCATCCTGCCTCAGGGCTAAAGGCCTGCAGTAGGGCTGACATACCTATATCTTCTACAGTGTATGGGTGGTATTGCACACAGGGTTGTGTGCCATGTCGACTGGTCGGAGTTCTCTGTACTAAGATACCTAACCTGCAATGGCAGAGTAAATGGTCTTGTTGAGGGGTCCCTGAGGTGGCACAATCAGTGCTGCAGCACCAGAGGCCTCTCCTTAGTAAGCATCCCCCTGATACCAGGGGTACCTTTTACTAGGGACTTACAGGGGTAAAGAAGTTGTGCGAATCATGGTACAATTTTTGAGAAAGAGATCTGGCACTGGGAACCTGGTTAAACAGGGACCCAGTGCACTTACAATTTGAAATCACATCATGGATAGGGCTCCCTGGTTTTATGTTTTTTTTTTGTTGACATTTCCGTCGGTCTTTATCCATATTTATTTTTGGCTGAAATTAGTATATTTCCTCATTTATTTAACAGGTAAATATGCATATTTCAGTATCAACTTTATGCATATCTACTGCTGTCAATGCCTCTTTAATCAAAATTATTTTCTTTTTTAGCCCCCTTGCCTATCAATCCACACAGCTATTGGCCTGGCAGTCATGGCAGACAGTATTTAGAATTGCTCAAAAAGCAACCCAATTTCCGTTTTTATCTACATTTAAAAGTAAATAAAGGCAGGAAAATAAATGTTTTCTGTTTGTATTTATCTATAAAAATCAGTAAAAACAGAAAACAGGGAGCCTTAACCATGTATCATGCAAGGATGTGGGGCTAAGTGTGTCAAAAGAGGCACTTTCCTACAGCGAGACACTGTTGATTTAAAATCTATCTGGGGAACTGATGTTTGGCAGGTTCAGGGTACTGAGGCATTATTTGGAACATGCAGAGAAGTGGAGAAGTGTGGCTCAATGGTTAGAGTGGCAAACCCTGATGCAGAGGTCTAGCCCGGGACCAGGGTTCAAATTCCTCGCCTTGGCGGGTCTTGGGCTCAAAATTCCACGGACCTGATAATTCTCGCCTCGGTGCCTATTCCAATCATGAGTCCCACTCTGTAACTCTGGGCAATACCTTGCTTAATCTCCACAACGGCCCCCACAACGCTAAGGATGCCTGGCCTCCACCTTGGGGGTGCCCAGGAGTGGACACCTCACAGGGAAAGCCAGGATGGGTTCCTCAGCGGTATTTGTACAAGCGCCTTGAGACCCTTGCGGGTGAGTAGTGCGCTATACAAGTATCAATTTACATTTACATTTAACATGCTAGATACCATATCAAATTACTTTCCCGAACAAAACTGTGCAGCAGACGTCATGTCGTGTCTTGGTTAAGATAAAAGGTTTTAATACACCTAACATTCGATAAGTAAGTCGATAAGTAAACCTCCCCCCCCTTCCTCAAGCGCCTTGAGACCCTATGGGTATGTAGTGCGCTATATAAATTCTGACTTGACTTGACTAACATTGCCACATTTGCATGTTTTGTGATCTGGCAATGGGTCACAAATTCCATGGAGGAAATATTAGACACCCTGTTTCACAACTGTTCATACAATTCTTCAGAGACCAATTGAGGAGGATGGTTAGTGTGCCCATTAAATACTAACAGATGTCATGCATGTTTCCTGGGTGACTCCGAAGGATTTAGGATCAGCAGGCATGACCCACTTTACGCACAGACAAAACTCTTGGATGGTAAGAACTTACAGTGTTGAGAAGTTGTACCTTGATTGGTTACAAATCTTAACAATGTCCCAGGTCCAAGTGAAACAACACTTGTCCCTTCTTTCTGATGACCATAAGACTTTTTATTAGGTCCTCAGAAAAGCATATAAAAAATGCTTCTTGTAAGAATTAGACAACAAAGTATGGAAATTTTCCCAGCAGAAGGCTGCTGAGATACTACACAAGATTGACAGGGCAAACTTAGAAAGTACAGAATGACATGTCATCTTTACAACATGGGCCTTCACAGCTTAGATCAGTTATGTTACTGAACTGGCCTCTTCAGGCACTTTGTGCTGAATATATCTCTTTACATTGAATGCACGCCAATGCATTCCATTACAACGCGGTTGTTACTACGACTGCGGTGTTACAACGAGAACCATTACATCGCAAGTTGTTACAACGACTTGCTGTAGGGGGCGCGCTGGACTTAGGAATAGTATAATTTACTATTCATACTCCAGTTTGTGCAACAGCAGGGAAGGTGTTGGATTTACAATGCAACACCTTATGCCCCCTACAGCAAGACGTTGCTATGTAATGGAATGCGTTGTAGCTCATTCGTTGTAAACGATGTTTCCCCTTTGTGCCAGTTGCGTACCATGGCAATGCCTTAATACCACTCGCTAGTTTTTACCTTAAAATCTAACAAAACAGCAAACTATTGTGCCAAGAAAGGATGTGACATACACTATGTTACACATAGAGAAGTTGGAGAAGTTACCATATACTGTTGCAGAAATACATTCCACAGATTCAATAATTCACAGGTTTATTTCCCTGTCAATTGCTACACTTCACTTCCAATACTGTTTACAACACCTTCAAGTAGGCAGATACGAAGCGCTAGGAGAAGGATATGTGCCCGAGCCATGGATCTTATCTTTTAGATATAGTTGTAGGAATAGCAAGACTGAAGTCTTTCTTAGCAGGGCTGACTGTGAGAATACTTTAGGGCATCCTTGTTATGTAGGGTGGTTTAACTACATGGTGCATGTAATGCATCCATGGCAAATTTATCCTACTATCTGAAGGGTTCTCCAGCTGCTGTGATACATCTGGCTATCAGATTGCTCTCAAATGGGAGTTATTTGATGTGGAACGAAAAGAGCTGCTGTGACATGAAAACAGACATTGCCTATCTGGTGACGGTTTCTGCAGTCGTGACCTGTAGCACACAAGTACTGTTTCCACCTGCCCGCACAGTTTGGGAGGTGAGACTTTGGCCTTCGATAAAGCTTTCAAATGTGCACTTTGATGCTTTGAGCAGACTGAAAGCCTTATTCTTCCAGAAGGAGATAACATAAACATCTGCAAAGAGGATGTTTGATTTTCAAGTTGCAAGGTCTTGTTCTGAGATACAGTCACTACTTTGCATTAATTCTCACTATATTTTGGGGAATTTGTGCACCGCATTTTTAACATATCTAGTACCGCTGGAGTGGTGCACTTTTTTAAAGAAACTTTGCTCTGGGTTGGTTAGTACCTTCCAGATAGTCTTCAGAGTGATTACATTGTTCATACACTCCATGCTCTGTAGCATTTTTGGATGCCTTCCGCTGGTCCTGGTCCTGACTGTGAGGACTTTGTTTTTACTTTTTTGGCTCCACAATGAATATCCTTTCAATAGGCCAAATGGAACTGGCACCTCCACTTGTGCTCATGTGTTGCGAACGCATGATACAGTGTTTTGGAGCATCCTTGCTTCAGGAACTAAATGATCATTGGTTCTTGTCCTTTTGGCCCATTTTCTGGTGTCTTCTGTGCACTTTCGAGTGTTCCCTGAACATATACCTAGGAACACAGCGGGTTGGATCACTGGACATGGACCTACTGGTTTGTACTGTTGTCCCTTGCACTTGACGTTGCTTCTGAACACATTCTACGATCCCTCCTGAGATGCTTCTGCTCCTAGTGATCTGGATCTTGGTTCAGCTTTTTGAGAATCCTGCACTGTCTGCTACTCCTTCAGCATCCACTGAGGGGGATGGATGGCAGCATGCTTGTTCGATGGATATGATCTGATTGATGCCTCTGGCAACAGCTATGTTTCATCTGCTTCTTGAAACACACTTACAATCTGGCAGTTTTGAGTTCTACTCATTATTGCACTGCATGTATTTTCCTCAAGAATCATATTTCTTCAATAAATATTGAAACACCTTGTTGAGTACTTCTTGAGAATTTCTTTGGGTATTCATGAGAGCCCAAACAAAAGGGTTCTAGATTTGTTACCATGATTTCTTTGGAAGATCAGGGTTGTCATGTTCTGAGGTTGCACACACCTTAGTTACCCTGTATGGTTAGGAGTCCTGATGGTGCACTGTTAACTAGCAGGGATATAGGCCCACATATCCTAAGGGTGTGCATGGAATCAGTCTGGCACAATCCTGACGTTTATGTTGTCCAACAAATGCACAGTTTTACTGGAGAGTTAAAAGCAGTATGACAATACAGTGAATTGCCCCATAAAAGCAAGCACAACCTGACCAGCTCCTTGTGATGTATGTTACTAGAAGATCGCTGACTTCATAGGCCTCCTGTGCTTAGTATAAGGTTCCGATTTTAAGAGTCTGCGCTGGAGAGGGGCAGAAAGCAGACCTGGTGTTGTCCATCCAGAAAGTACACAGGACTGATGCTTTTGGTGAGTAATCTTAGTGGTATTTGGAGAATGAGTCCTGCAAATAAGGCATTCGCCTAAATTATTTTGATAAATGCAGGGCAAGTTAACAATGTTACCCCGGAGATGTACAACTATATTTAGCTTCCTGGCGGTAAACAGGGTTACCACTGATTTACTCTTCATAGGATTTTGGTCCTCTATAACCAGCCTTTTGGTGGTGGTATTCACAGCATTTGCCATTGGGGTGCAGTAGCAAACAACGTGGATCGACCCTAGAAGGACCCCGTCATTTCTAATCTGCTATGTATTGTATATTGACAAACTCAAAATTCACCTACGTAAGACCCTCTCTGCATGTGGTGGTCCCCATCAACCACAAGAACTTCAGGGCCTTCTCTGGGGGTAGAACGTGTTATATAAGTGGAACTGCAATGAAGAACAATGCAGGGTCATTGACTATGCCAGGTCTGGAAAAACAATTATTTAGCAGGCTTCTCAGGTGCAGTGGCATAATGAAACTTGATGGGGCCCTCCTGCAAAGTTCAAAGAGGGGACTCCCCATGCACCCGACCCAGTCAGGAGCATTAAGGCAAGGTGCCCCACTTCCTGTGCACATAGCCGGAGGGGGCCCACTGCAGCCCTGGGTCCCACCACACCTCAGGGGCTGCTGAGGCTGTTGTTAAGCCACTGCTCGAGCATCCAGGAGTTAGTAGCCGTGAATATTCCATGCACTTCTGAGAAAATTACGGCGCCTCCTCTACAGGTCAACATTTTGTTAAATTCCCTCTCGCGCCTCTCACCTGAGAGCCCTCTATGCCCTCTCATTCAAACTCTTCTTCCCAGCACAGTGGTGGTGCATGATTTATAGTATCAAGGCCCTCTGTGCTTAGAGGCCTCAAATCACTTCTGCATGTCAATATAGCAGGGTTCATTTGAATAATTTCTGGGTTTTTGTCATTACCCATGTCATGTGTTCTGTGCAAGGCCTGTTATCATTTTCCCTATGTTAGCCTAACTGTGCACGACACAGGCCGCATTAGCGTTTCACACGTTACTTCTGCCACATTATATTTTCACACAGAAGCTGAAGTTGGTTTCTCGTTCTGTTCTTTCCTGGGATTTAGTCTGAACAGCAGACAAGGTCAAACAAAAATGTCCATTATTATTTTGTTCTGTTCAGGTACTCACACCTGGATACAACACAGAAATTGAGCTGTGGTTTATGAACATGTAAACTTTGTCATATATATATTCACAGCAATATAACACAGACGGAGAGAGAGAGAGAGAGATTTTCTGAGAGAAAATCATGACTGTATCCTAGTTGTAGAACTTCCATCTGTATATGCTAAGGTACAGGGTCCACTACTAATCCCAAAGATATTTGTTGTATAATCGTTTTTCTTCCCGAGAAGGGGAGGTGGGCTAGGCTAATCTGTTTTTTCATATGACAGGGCTTTTCATAATATACAGTTTATTGACTATGTTGATGGTATTTTTGCTGATCATGTCTACTGCATTCTAGAGAACAATAGTTCAAATAAACATTTAAACTTCCTTTGTGTCTCTGTCATATCTTATTGTGGACAAGTACTAGGGTGTGAGCGAAAAGAATTATCCTGCTACGGTGATCCATGAGAAGGTCGAGAGAGTTTTGTTGTGGGGTGTCAAATCACTTGTCTCTATGGATATGGGTAAGAGGGCATGTGAGACACTATAGCTAGTCGGACTCTGGCTCATGGTACAGAGGTGGTTTGGTGACTCAGTTCCTATCTACTAGTGTTCTATGGTCCCAAGCATAGTTCTGTTCCTGAGCAGAATCCCTGCAATATGGTGCCGCCAACGCTTGGTCTGGTACTTATTTGTGGAAACTCTGAGTAGCGCTTGTGTTTGTTCACAATACCCTTGCACCGTTCTACTGGAATGTTAGTGGTGCTTGGGATTTCTCTTTTGCAGTTTTTAGAAATTACCTAGTTCTGTTGGTTTTTCAAGCTAGAAAGTTAGAAAAGAACATACCCTCTTGTGTGCTGCCTTTTTAATCCATTGCTTATTGACTATGGGTGTTGCAATGCACAGCTAATTGCTGCCTAGCAGTCACTCAGCACTTACTTCAGCCTGGTGCCCCTAATACGGGGGCTGCTGTAATATTTGTGATTGAGGCGGACACAGTGTACTGCTTTAAGTTTTTTATTCCTGGTCACCATCCCAGCTACAAACGCTGATGATAATTTGATTCATATTTACACTGCTGCTGCAGCACCAAACATTTATAATCCTAATGAACATCTTGAAATTCCTCTTGCGGTCTGGGAACACCAAACTTGGTTTAATGACACACTTCGCTATGTCCCTGGCATTGGTTGTATGGGCCCCTTAAGTATTTACGGGCCACTTGGCCTGCTTTTGCAGGCTTAACACCCTACCTGAATTTGGCTGGTCTAAATTTGGTGGAGACATGTGTGTTATATAACCAGGTTGCTCTTTTGTATAGACGCTTAATACAATTTGTTTCTCATGCCTGTCTGACTGGCCCTGCTAGAGCTAGAGATTCTGCATGAGCTCAACATGCGGTAGGAGTTGTTATTAGTCCTTTCATTGTAGTCAGTCAGTTATGGGCAAATGCCCACTTAATCGTAAACACATTCCCTTTTGGACTGCCCAGAAAATTTACCAACATGATGCTGTGTTTCCCCTTACAGGACCACAAGAAAAACTGAATTTTAACCATAGGTTTGCCTAATGATCTGGTTCCCCCTTTAGCTGACTGCAACACCTGGGGACTGTTTTTGCCACTGTGTATACTCTCTGTTATGGCACTTCCTTGATGGGTGTTCTACCAAACGTCCTCAAATACTGAATGAACATGGGGCAGGTCCTGCCCTCGATTAGGGGATGAAACGTGTTGGAAGTTTTCCTTTTGAATCCGTAATTATTCTTTCTAATGTTAAAGAGAAGCAGCTTATTTGGCAATATGCCAGCGACTTGCCACAGTAGCTGTGGAAGACTTTGAGAGCATTTTGCCTATTAGCATTTCACAGGTGTAAACGTTCTTAGGATGTCATATTGTGGGGACAGGACCTTCTGTTTCAACCCTTATAAAACCAGCATCTGACAAATATGTTTGTCCTGTGCGTGATTTTCCAAAGAAAACATGGGATAAATCTAAACAAGCAGAACAAAAAGGTAGAACTTGTCGTGGTACGCCGCCCCTGAAATACTCTGAACAGCGCTAAGATTTTTGTGACCACTCTAAGATTTAAACTAATGATTGATTTCAAGTTCCTGATCTTTGTTTTCATCTTTCATTTCAGGACTCAGCTGATCAACAATATGAAAGAGGAGTGCGATCTGATTGTAGACAAGGAGAGTATGTGCAACCTAAACGGGACACACAACGCTCTTTTGAAGTAAAGATCAAGAAGGAGGATCAACCACCTTATAAGCCCCCTTTTAAAACGAAGAAAGTTGCAGCCTTAACAGCTAAATATACCCCAGATAGTGAGAACCCTACGGTGACTCTCCTCAACAGTGTGGCAGAAGCAACCATAGTGTACAAGAGACTGTGTACACACACGTTGCACCCCTTGACAGACTCTGTCACTTGGCTATTCAGATTGAAGGTGACGTTAAGTGCACCATTAAGGCTATCTTTTGGGACAATTTTACTACCTCATGTGATATTCTTTTGGTGGAGGTTAATTAGCCTCCTCTTTTTATTCTTGCTTGTAACCAGGATTAGGGTGTTACCCTCCCTTCATTTTCACATCTAGTTCCCAACACCGTTAAGCAAGCATAAGCTTCTGACTGGGCCCTTGCTATGGCCCCTGGTTTATAGCGCAACCAGGCTGGATGGGATAAAGATTCTCCTTTCCATGTAATTCCTATATGTTCCACTCCACAACCTCAACCTCAGTATCCAAGTAAATGTGATGCCAAAGTGGCCGTTAAAGAATGTTCTTACACAATTGGTATACCAGGGAGTGACTGATCCCTGTGTATCACAGATGAATAATCCTCTTTATTTGTTTCAAAACCTGATCAGTCTTATTGTATTGTATTAGATTATTGACATTTGAATAGTCATACTTGCACTTTTGCTGTTCAAAATACCCACATTGCAGCTTTGATTAATAATATTGTTTGCAAAATATTGAAAACCAAGCTTGATATTTCCAATGGTTTTTTCAGACACAATTTGGCTCTAGAGAGTCGTGATTGGTCTGTGTTTTCAGAAGGGATACACATGTTTGCCTATGGAGTATAAAAATATCGAAGGCGTTTTTGCAATTCAAATTGTGTCGATTCTCCATGAGATTGACCCTAACGCTTTGACCTGTGTGCGATGACATCTACTTAGCAGATGATTAATTCAATCCTCATTTAGCTAGATTGAATCGCATTGTTTCATGGTTTGCTGAACTTGGTTACAAGTTCACTTTTTTCAAAATCTCACATTGCTTTCCTCAGAGTCTTTTTCCTTGGTAATGAATTAACCAATGAGGGTATAAGCTTGGAGCCTACTTTATAGAAAAATGTGCGCAGATGCAACACACAAATATTCTCAAAAAGCAGCAATTTTTGCTTGGCTTTTTAAATTTTGGGAGGCCCTGATTATGCACAACAAATTAAATCGCTCTATGCTTTGATTCATGTGGATTTTCTGATGTCCTGCTGGATACCTGAACACACTGTGATTTTCAGATCTTTACACTCTGATTGGCTTGGAACATGACATTTGCATACACATCTTATTACAACAAATTTACAGGCAGATGCATCAAAGAAAATACTGGGAGCAAACGGGCAGATTCTCAGAATCTGGCCGTTTGCTCCCGGTATTTTTGCATTTGGGATGCATCATCCCAAATGCAGAAATCGCAATTTAAGGAATTTCTAAATAGCGATTCCTTAAATTGCTCTTGCATTTAAGGAATCCCAAAATGAGATTCCTTCAATGCAATGCATGAAACCCCAAAAAATAGCGAATTCGCTAATAGGGGGAGCAAATTAGCATGAAGTTGAACTTCGTGGTAATTTGCTAAAACTTTGAAAAATGCACTTTTGTGCATTTATCAAAGTTACATGTTGCGCACACACATGGGCATGTATGTGTGTAACATTTGTGCACAGGTCCATTTCAGGGGTGCAACAGGGTGTCCTTTGGACACCCTGGCACCCTTGAAATAGCGGAACATTAGCGATTCGGTAATAGCTAATCGCTAATAAGGAATGGCTTTCCCATTCATTCCTATGGGCCTTAATAGCGATTAGCTATTACCCAATCGCTAATAAGGAATGTTTAGGAATCGCTAATAACATTGCGATTCCTACATGCATCCCGTTTTGCGAGTCTTTAATAGCGATTCCTTAAAATTCGCTATTAAGGACTCGCAAAACATAACTTTGATGCATCTGCCAGTTAGTCATCAAATTGTACCGGGTTCTATTGGTTTTAACTGTAAAAAACAAATATTCCCTTGGCTTTGTGCAGAAGCCCAATGACATGAACAAGCTCAACTCACAACTGAGTCATACCTTTACATTAATGCAGAAATAATATCCATACAAAATTTTAAAATCATATATCTGATGACTCTCCAGAGATTATCACAAATTCTTATTTATTAAAAAAGCCTTTTTATAAAGTTGTATTAAAAAATGTATTTCACATCCTATACATATCGGAATTCATACAAACAATTAGTTAAACAGAAACCCCAAAAAAATACACATAGTACTATAAAATTATAAAACATAACAATGGAATTACCAGACATAACACAACATAAGAAGAGAGTGACAATATTTAGACGGTAAACTTTGTCTTTAGGAGTATATATCCAAAAGAATGATTTAATAACTGGGCCTGGATACTCTATTCGATGTTGTATCTACCGATCCAATTATTCCCATGGATTATGTAAATGATGCGTTGACACGTTTCGATGGGTTAATTTAATATTCCATCTTTTTCAAGACAACAGCTTTGACAACTCTCTCTGTACGTCTTGTAGTCTATTCCCCGTTATTTTAAAAACCTTATTACTATAGTTGTTAGATTTGTAATCAGACTCTGATTTGCCGCACTAGTGCGTTACCGCCCGCTGTAGCATCTGGATTACTATCTCGTGCTATGACCTCTATTTCTGTGGTAAGAGAAACTCAGGTAGCTGCCATCCGAACGGAGAATTTTAGGGGCGCGATATTCTGCAGATTCAAGTGCAATACGAAAGAGGAGGCACAGAATTGATGGCCCCTCAATCCTTTTAACGATAAATTACTGGAGCGCTGATGTGATGAGTTTCTCCTACTATAGAAATAGAGGTCATAGCACGAGATAGCAATCCAGACGCTAAAGCGGGCAGTAACACACTAGTCCGGCAAAATACTATTTTAAATTGGTTCCAACTCAGTCGAAAAGGTATACGATTACTCAGCTCATGCTGATATATGCTGCTTTATTTGTCGAACAGCTGGCCCTTAAGGGTTATGATTATTGGAAAGACAATATTGACCTGAAATTAATTTGGGGTACAAATCCTGGCAGGTCCAGGGCACAGAACCTTTATTTCTAGCCTGACTGATTCCCACACTAATTATCTTCCTAAACTAAATGGTCCAACAAACTACTTGTCATGGATTGGCTGAAATCAAAGAACTGAATTCCCTGACAATTCCTTCAATTGCCCGTTTTGATAATTGGCTAATCTTACACAAATTATACAGAAGCCCAGTTAAATAGTATGATACAAAATGATATATTTAATTTATCATTTTCGAATCCTGGTGCGTGGGTTCTTATGGCCAGTAGACACGACTGGTTGCCATGCTTGTTTTCTTAACTCCACTTCCGGTTTCAAATCAAGTAGAACAGATCCACAGTACTCACAGTAAACCCATTCTAAAATTATTACCACCTATTCAGTGTGAAAGTTATGCCAGCAAAGGCTAGAACATTCTACACTGTCTGCAGTGAAACAACATCTTTCTCTTCTGTCCAAGGGCATGAATCCATCTGTTTTTTTTGTTAAGTCCCAAGTCCCCTCGTTCTGAAAGATTCCTATATGCAGCTTGCCATGAAACATGGAAATTATCACAAAATGAAGCTGCCATGCATTTGAGATAAATTGATAGGATAATTTAGATAAAGTAATTGCAGTAGTAGACAATAGTATCAATACATTATTATCATGTATTTATAATTTGAACAGCATTGTGTCATCTGTTATTGATAGTGTACAGAATGATAAGTCGATAAAAAATGATGTAGGCAATGCACTGCTTATTAGAGTGAAGTTATATTCGTTTTTACAATTTATAGTTTTTAGAGGTGCTCCAACTGGTGGCGTAACCGTCCGTTTGCGCCAACAATATAACTCTCAATGATGTGTGCACACGGCCTGTGTGCACATCCCAGTGTTTGGGCACTCCCTCTGGTTCAACAAGTGTGAGTTGACTCCGTAGTGTTTCAAAGTTTCTTTATTTTTACATAGTTACATTCAGCCTTTTATGAACGTGGATTAGTTTCATCAACTTCAACAGGCTTAATCATGATTTAGATCAAAAAGCATGGTCGCTCCGATGCATTTCGGGCCAACTGCCCTTTCTCCGGCGCACGCTAATATTTACATGGCGGACTTCGAGCAAGTTCACATTTACGGTAACCCCGAATGGACCAACAACCTGTTGATGTACGTCAGGTACATTGACGACCTGTTTTTCCTTTGGAAAGGACCCAAAAACCTGCTGGAAAAAGAATTGAACATCTTGAACACAAAGGATCACCGAATTCAAATCACTTGGAATTTGAATGAATCTCAAATCAACTTCCTTGATGTATCCATCACTAGGTCAAACACTGACCTTGAAACGGACCTCTATAGGAAACCCACCGACCGCAATAACACGTTGCATTTTGCAAGTTTCCATCAACATTCACTCAAACGCCATCTCCCTTTCAGTCAGATGTTGCGCGTTAAACGCATAGTATCCAACCCAGAAGTATGTACACAAAGACTAAATGAAATGAACTTGAGATTTACTGAGAGAGGATACCCACCTGAAATAACAAATGAAGCCATGAATAAAGTATCTTTAATTGAACGTGAAAAGGCTTTAAGCAAGACAATAAAAAATGAGGAAAACAGAATGGTTGTTGTCTCTAAGTATTCCACAATGAGTGGGAGATACAAAAAAATCATACTCGGACATTGGAGAATCCTAGCATCCGAACCAGACTTTAAAGATATGTTCAAGAATCCTCCAATATTTGCTTATACGAGAGCGAACAACTTCAAAGAGATTTTGTTCAGAGAAACACCAATCCACATTACATACAAAGGTACGAGACCATGCTTCAATTGTAATAATTGCAACAACATCATCACAGGCAACAAGTTAAACCATCCAATGAGAGGCAATGAAATTAAAGTGAAAGTCAATGCAACCTGCGATTCATCTAACCTCATATACCTACTCAAGTGTCCTTGTGGAAAAATCTATGTAGGAAAAACAGAGAGAAAAATAAAAGTCCGATTAAATGAACACAAATCCAATATCAGGACAAAACAGACAAAATCCAGTGTGGCCACACACTTCATGGAACATAATCATACTGTGGCACAGTTAAAGTTTATGGTCCTTGAGATCATTGAGAAGAAAGAAGGAAGGGACAATAACAAGTTCCTTCTACAAAGAGAAACCGCCTGGATCTACCGTTTGCAATCTTGCAAACCATTTGGTCTTAATGACCGTATTGAACTGAGTTGCTTTTTATAAGTATCCTTTCTGGTACATAAGGACACATATCTCTTGTGCGCTTTCACCACAACTGTTGTTGTTTATGTTTCTATTTCATCTAAATGTGGTTTATGTTCCCCATTTATCCATTTATATTTATGTGTACGACATTACTACCATTTTGGTTACTGTTTCTGTAGTCACTCATTTCACACCACTTTTCGTGCTTCCTGTCATTTCATTTCAGTTTTCCTTTTACCCGTTCTCACCATGCACACTCCATTATGGCTGACTAATTCCACCTTAACTTAGTCCTTCGTTGATTCCGTTTCCCACACGCTGCATGAGCGTCCATCATTTATGTCTACTTCAGTGCTATCTCGCGACACTCTAACACATTAGCTTCGCACGAGCGTCCCTCATCTATGTTTATTCTAGCATTTATCCCGCGATATTCAAACTCACCAGCTTTACCTAACCTTCAACACACACGGAGACCGCGTTAGTCCTACCTTAGAACTTCGCATCGGTAAGCGTAAGCTACTGTTATTTGGTTTAATCGCGATCTATTATCACTGGAACTCACCGCCAATGGGTGTTAACGTTCGCTCATTCTTGCTTCTTTCAGCTTTAAATGACAGCTGTGAAAACACGTGAGTGTTTTCTCTTACCTCTTTTGATTATCTCTCTCTTTACACCCTTTGCCTCATGATATGTCATTACCCGTCTTTTTCACCTGGGATGCGTCCTTCATCATTTACCCCTTGTTAGTCTGTGGTATCAATCCCGTTTTTTTACTTGGGGTGCGCCCTCATTACATCTTTGTACCATCATTTCTGTTTTTTAGTTCTCTCGGTATCATTCTCGTATATCACAATTGCACCATCAGCTTCTATATGTTTATTTAGTATGCACTATGATCACTGGGAAGTTGTTATTTGACCCTTGTTTTGCATTTAATCGTCTAATTTTTAAGCATTTTCGATGCAAATGTAAGTCGTTCTTGTTTTTCAGAGCTCCTTGAGAAAGGACAGTTGGCCCGAAATGCATCGGAGCGACCATGCTTTTTGATCTAAATCATGATTAAGCCTGTTGAAGTTGATGAAACTAATCCACGTTCATGAAAGGCTGAATGTAACTATGTAAAAATAAAGAAACTTTGAAACACTACGGAGTCAACTCACACTTGTTGAACCAGAGGGAGTGCCCAAACACTGGGATGTGCACACAGGCCGTGTGCACACATCATTGACAGAATGATAAGTCGACATTGTATTATAGTTAGTCAGCTCAGATCCATTATGCAGTTTAGTTGGACTCTTCAAACACTCAAAAATAGATATGTTCCTTGGCATTACCTGAACTGTACTGCTTTGCTTTTGCCTTACAATTTTACACACAAACAGTGATCAATGGCTGTCATATATGCAACAAATACTATGCTACATTTTGGGAAATTAGAAAAATCCCATTCACTGTAGCCGAATCGCCTTCAGTGGTGTGGTTAATACACAAGGTTATCTCATTGCCTATATCAACATTTCAGTTTACAGCTTGCATGAAACATTTCCCGATAGGTAGATATGAACCCAATGGGAGCAGCTAAACTAATGAGTTATGGACCCTACTGTTTACCTATCACTGTGAACATGCTGAAGAAAAGTTTTTCCCATGGGAGAGGAGTGTGACTCCACTGCCGGTCATTCACTTGTTTCTCAACATGTTAAAATCCACAGTGCTTGTAATGCTTCAGTGCCTAATTTGACTTGTTATTTAAAAGGTACTCCAGTTCCCACAATTCTTACCTTCCCTTCATTACTGTATTTTCAAATGGAAGCTATATCATGCTTATTAATCAAGACTGTTGCGGCATGCAGATGGAAATCCTTTATATTATGTCCGTTCCCAGTTAGTCACTTATTGCAACAGTGTCCTGTTTCCCCCTCCACCTAGGATAGTAGATAGCTTATTATGGCCTTGCATTCCAACTTGGAAAGCAGATTTCAACAAGCTTAACAGACTCCTTATTGTTCCAATAAGAAGTGGCTCAAGCAATTTTCCCGCGAGTCCTTCGAATTACAGGTGACTAGAACTACTGGTGAAATATAGTCCTTGTTGAATGCAAATCTTCCACTGCATTTTGGTGAATTGATACATCAAATATTGAATGCCTCTGATACAGCGGGTGTAGCCCATTTTTTTAAAACTTGTAGGCTCTGGCCTCGTTACTTCTTTCCAAAATATCTTTGTAGTAATTCCGTCTTTTATACAATCGATTTTTTCCAACGTGTTCGGTGGGATCCCGGTTACTACTTTTTCTCATTTGCGGCATTGTCATCCTGTTGCTGCTATTCCATAATGGAAGTTCCTTTAGTGGCGGCTTGGACTAAGCACCGCTCCAGCACTATCATGGGAGTATGCTTCAGCTCTTTGGCATGATTCCGTTGCAGCCGTTGGATGTGGATTGGTGTTTATTAAGCCTGGGCTGAGTTTGCGGAGTTGCGCTACGCGGAACTCCACGAAGTGGCAAAAAGACTCCGCCGAGCTACATGGAGCTCCGCAAGCGGCGGAGTGCCATAGAAAAATGCCATTTGTGGTGATTATACAGTGCAGATGCTTGTCCACACTGTGCAATCATCGCAAACGGCACCTTGCACAACGCAAGCGGTCCCTTCTTTCCCTTTTCTGCCGCTCAAGTTGATTTTTACTCGAGCAGCAGCTTTCTCAACGCGAATAAGCAGTTTCTCATCGCGAGCGGTCGCGAGCATATGCGACCACTCGCAATAAGAAGCCTGAACACCCCACATTGAGAAATCTCTATTTTCCACGCTTGCTCTTGCCAACTTGATGTTGACGATCGCTAACTAGGAAAAATCTTGCTGGGAGGCTGATTTTCCTCGCTTGCAGTCGCCAACTTGACATTGACATTAACGATCGCGAGCGAGGAAAAAAACTCCACTCCGCTACGTGAAGCAGAGATTTTCGGAACTCCGTGAGCTGTGGGAACAGCAAAGGAAAAACCTGCCAGATACGAGTTGAGCTGAACTCATATTCTGATGGGTGGACCATGCACAGCTTTGGCAGTGCTGTGCTGCCGGAAAGCTGGCACACCACCACCAAAGTCGTAATCAGGCCCTAAGATTGGCAGGTAATGTGGGATGGAAGATGAGGGGTTAATATTAGACAGGTCAGCTATGTGAGGTGCAACAAAAAGTAAAACATAAGAGAGCTACTGAGATGGCCGTGCTGGAAAAAGAGGGAGAGTTGTACCTCCCTTCTGCCTGCCAGCCTGCCCTCCCTGCCTTCCACTGAGCTAACACTCTCATGGTGAAGCCTGGAGCCGATGTGGTCGCAGTGATGAAACCGCAAGTGCATCGGAGGGATGATGTGAGATGAGAAAGGGGAAAGAAACAGCGAGATGAAATCACGAGGAATCTTGGGAAGGCACTAAGAGAGCGTGTGAATAGGAAAGGAGACACGTGCCTTTAGAGACAAAGCGGCATGAAAAACATACTAGGTGCACTTGTCTGTGGCGTAACAAAGGCCTGGTGGGGGAGGGAGATGAGGGGGGGCGAGCTTCAGGGTGCCCCCTCAGCACAGTACCCTGGCCTGAGATCTCCTGAGTGAGAACGGAGGGTGTCCTTTGCGTCTATTTTGCAGTGGGGGTGGGCTCAAGTTTAGTTACGCCAGTGGCACTTGCATGAAAGTGTTAAACCCCAAAAACAAATATGTACTTGGGTACGGAATCATATTTTCCTTCGTGCAGCCCCATGAGGAACACCGCCCCCTCTTGTAAAAAACTACGAACTACTGAAGCGGGAGTGAGCAGGAAACCAAGACAATACAATAGGGAAATATGCTTTTGGTTAAATGAGTCCAAAGTGTGCACGCACTTGCAGTGCAGTGACTGCTACCGGATGAGCTGCCGTGCCGTGGCACCTGTAAGGATATCCGATGTGGCCTTCTGACTCCAGGCAGATTACTTCCCCCACCAGACCAGCAACGCTCTTGGGAACCTAGCGAGGCGTGATAAAGGGTAGCCCAACAAGCATTTCAGAAATGGACCCTGCTCAGCTTATTAAATTGTTTTTTTTTAAACAAAAGCTTTAAGCAAGCAATACAAGTGCGCAAATATTTGATCAAGGATACGTTTGATTAAAGGCCTCGTCCCTTCCCTGTTCTTTACAAGGAACTACTAAAACAAAGGCTTTATTTATGCTTTATTTCCAAACCCCAATCATGAACTGATAAGGCGAGGCGGATAAATATGGGACACAATCGAGTCTCCATTGCGTGCGTCCACTGCGCGTAATAAAACCTCGCTCTCTGTCGTCAAAGTTAGGAAAAATCTCACTGCAATGAGCGAGCTTCCTCGGCACAAACACGGACCATTTTTTTTCTCCAATAGCCGCAGTTCATTGATGATCAAATCAGTGCGGACGTCGAGTGAACCGCCCAAAACATTCGCAAATTCTGACGGTGAGTCACGTCTTCTGACATCATTTTTAATGTTTCAATAGAATGAAAACCACAACCCCCAACCGTAACTGTGTTCATCTTTGTCGAAAATCATGCTCCAAACTTTTATCCTTTATCCTGCGTCACCTGAGCCCAACCTGTCACGGGTCGCCCCCGAGTAAGTCCCCATGGGGAGATGGCGGAGGAGGAGGGGGTGGATGAGAGGGTGACAGGGAGGTATCCGGCAGACTGGCATTGAATATTGATCAGGGTCCCATGGGGAAGCACGTCACGCGGCCGCCTGTGTCACCCGACAGGCAGAGCGCGTGTCATAATTACATTTGGGAGCACCGCGGCCCTGCCCACCTCTAGGTATATAAGGTGCGCGCTCTCTCTGCGCGGAGTCACGCATGCTGAGGGTGCCAGAGGCAGGGAGTGGCGCAGCCTTTCAAGCAGACACGCAGGACTGTAAGTGCGCGTTAGGCAGCGAAGGGGGTCCTAAAACTGCTCCAGGGTGACTTTGTGTGCGCTTGAGTGCGCTTTATACCCAGCCCACAGATAGACGTTGAGAAGTGCCCCGTGTTCGCGTGTGTTTTTGCGAGTTTAGTCTCCATGACCTGCTTTGCATTGTATTTTCCACTAACTGGAACAGCTGGATTCCCGCCCCACCCTCCACACTCCCGACTGTTAGAAGTCTAAGCACTCCTCTCCCCTTGTGTTTCAGTGAGAACTTCTGAGGCTCCGGCTGCAGCAAGGACATTGCAGCAGCTTTAGTCCGTCTGTTCTCTGCCGCGGCTGCACCTGCCAGGAACAGAGCTCTCCGACCTGCCCGGTGAAAGGCGCCTCCTTGCCGGGGACAAGGCTGCACCATGAGGGTCCTCGTCGCCTTCGCTGTACTCCTGCTGCTCTCCGCACAAGTGCTCGCGGGCGAAATGGGACTCAGCGAAGAAAGTGACTGGCCTTACAACGACCAACTGCAGGTGAGGGGGCGAGGTGCAGCGCGGGACGGTAGGGGCATCCATGGAGAGGGAGCGGCGCGGGCTGTCCCGTGGCAACTTCCTGAGAGGATACAGCGTAGGTGTGGCAGCAATCTGAAGCCAGGGGGTCAGGGCAGGACTAGCTGGTGGCAGCATCCTTAGGCGAGGGACCCACCGCAGGGCCGTTATGTGGCAGCACCCCGAGGTGAGGGAGACGCGCTGCATAGATGTCCAGTGGCAGCATACTGGTGTGAGGGGTGCTCAGGTGAGGGAGACACAGTGCATAGATGCCCCGCGGCAACGAGGGGTGCTCAGGTGAGGGAGACACGGTGCATAGATGTCCATTGGCAGCATTCTGGTGTGAGGGGTGCTCAGGCGAGGGAGACATGATGCATAGATGCCCCGCGGCAGCATACTGGTGTGAGGGGTGCTCAGGTGAGGGAGACACAGTGCATAGATGTCCAGCTGCAGCATACTGGTGTGAGGGGTGCTCAGGTGAGGGAGACACAGTGCATAGATGCCCCGCGGCAGCGAGGGGTGCTCAGGTGAGGGAGACACAGTGCATAGATGTCCATTGGCAGCATTCTGGTGTGAGGGGTGCTCAGGCGAGGGAGACATGATGCATAGATGCCCCGCGGCAGCATACTGGTGTGAGGGGTGCTCAGGTGAGGGAGACACAGTGCATAGATGTCCAGCTGCAGCATACTGGTGTGAGGGGTGCTCAGGTGAGGGAGACACAGTGCATAGATGCCCCGCGGCAGCGAGGGGTGCTCAGGTGAGGGAGACACAGTGCATAGATGTCCATTGGCAGCATTCTGGTGTGAGGGGTGCTCAGGCGAGGGAGACATGATGCATAGATGCCCCGCGGCAGCATACTGGTGTGAGAGGTGCTCAGGTGAGGGAGACACAGTGCATAGATGTCCAGCTGCAGCATACTGGTGTGAGGGGTGCTCAGGCGAGGGAGACACAGTGCATAGATGTCCAGTGGAAGCATACTGGTGTGAGAAGTGCTCAGGTGAGGGAGACACAGTGCATAGATGTCCATTGGCAGCATTCTGGTGTGAGGGGTGCTCAGGCGAGGGAGACATGATGCATAGATGCCCCGCGGCAGCATACTGGTGTGAGGGGTGCTCAGGTGAGGGAGACACAGTGCATAGATGTCCAGCTGCAGCATACTGGTGTGAGGGGTGCTCAGGCGAGGGAGACACTTTGCATAAATGTCCAGTGGCAGCATACTGGTGTGAGGGGTGCTCAGGTGAGGGAGACACATTGCATAGATGTCCAGTGGCAGCATACTGGTGTGAGGGGTGCTCAGGTGAGGGAGACACGGTGCATACATGTCCAGTGGCAGCATACTGGTGTGAGAGGTGCTCAGGTGAGGGAGACACGGTGTATAGATGTCCAGTGGCAGCATACTGGTGTGAGGGGTGCTCAGGTGAGGGAGACACGGTGCATAGATGTCCAGTGGCAGCATACTGGTGTGATGCGCTCGTGAGGGAGACATATTGCATAGATTTCCAGTGGCAGCATACTGGTGTGAGGGGTGCTCAGGTGAGGGAGACACAGTGCATAGATGTTCAGTGGCAGCATACTGGTGTGAGGAGTGCGCAGGTGTGAGAGACACAGTGCATAGATGCCCCGCGGCAGCATACTGGTGTGAGGGGTGCTCAGGTGAGGGAGACACAGTGCATAGATGTCCAGCGGCAGCATACTGGTGTGAGTGGTGTTCAGGCGAGGGAGACACTTTGCATAAATGTCCATTGGCAGCATACTGGTGTGAGGGGTGCTCAGGTGAGGGAGACACGGTCCATAGATGTCCAGTGGCAGCATACTGGTGTGAGTGGTGCACACGTGAGGGAGATTATTGCATAGATGTCCAGTGGCAGCATACTGGTGTGAGGGGTGCTCAGGTGAGGGAGACACAGTGCATAGATGTTCAGTGGCAGCATTCTGTTGTGAGGGGTGCTTAGGTGAGAGAGACACAGTGCATAGATGCCCCGCTGCAGCATACTGGTGTGAGGGGTGCTCAGGTGAGGGAGACACGGTGCATAGATGTCCAGTGGCAGCATACTGGTGTGAGGGGTGCTCAGGTGAGGGAGACACGTTGCATAGATGTCCAGTGGCAGCATATTGGTGTGAGAGGTGCTCAGGTGAGGGAGACACGGTGCATAGATGGCCAGTGGCAGCATACTGGTGTGAGGGGTGCTCAGGTGAGGGAGACACAGTGCATAGATGTCAAGCGGCAGCATACTGGTGTGAGGGGTGCTCAGGTGAGGGAGACACGGTGCATAGATGTCCAGTGGCAGCATACTGGTGTGAGAGGTGCTCAGGTGAGGGAGACACGGTGCATAGATGTCCAGTGGCAGCATACTGGTGTGAGAGGTGCTCAGGTGAGGGAGACACAGTGCATAGATGTCCAGTGGCAGCATACTGGTGTGAGGGGTGCTCAGGTGAGGGAGACACGGTGCATAGATGTCCAGTGGCAGCATACTGGTGTGAGGGGTGTTCAGGTGAAGGAGACACGGTGCATAGATGTCCAGTGGCAGCATACTGGTGTGAGAGGTGCTCAGGTGAGGGAGACACGCTGCATAGATGTCCAGTGGCAGCATACTGGTGTGAGGGGTGCACACGTGAGGAAGACACAGTGCATTGATGTCCAATGCAGGGCTGTTTACTAGCAGTATGCTGAGATGACTCGGGGCTGTTTACTAGCAGTAAACTGAGATGAGAAGACCCAGAGCAGGGCTGTTTACTAGCAGTATGCTGATGTGGGAAGACCCGGTGCAAGGCTGTTTACTAGCAGTACGCTGAGATGACTCAGGGCAGTTTACTAGCAGTATGCTAAGCTGGGAAGACCCAGAGCAGGGCTGTTTACTAGCAGTACGTTGAGATGAGAAGACCCAGGGCTGTTTACTAGCAGTATGCTGAGGCGAGAAACCCTAGAGCAGGGCTGTTTAGTAGCAGTATGCTGATGTGTGGAGCCCTAGTGTAGGGCTATTAACTAGCAGTATGCTAAGGTGGGAAGACCCAGTGAAGTGCTGTTTACTAGCAGTATGCTAAGGTGGGAAGACCCAGTGAAGTACTGTTTACTAGCAGTATGCTAAGGTGGGAAGACCCAGTGAAGTACTGTTTACTAGCAGTGTGCTGAGGTGAGAAGTCCCAGTGCAGGGCTGTTTATTAGCGGTATGCTGAGGTGAGAAGTCCCAGTGCAGGGCTGTTTAGTAGGGCTGTTTAGTAGCAGTGTGCTGAGGTGAGAAGACCCAGTGCAGGGCTGTTTACTAGCAGTATGCTGAAGTGAGAAGTCCCAGTGCAGGGATGTTTACTAGCAGTATACTGAGGTGGGAAGACCCAGTGCAGAGCTGTTTAGTAGCGGTATGCTGGGGTGAGAAGTCCCAGTGCTGGGCTGTTTAGTGGTACGTGCAGAAGCGAAGAGCCTCACTGAAGTGCTGTGTAGTGGTAACTACTAAATGCAGTGCCGTTTAGTGTCGGATCCTGTGTGAAAGGAACACTGTCGAGGGTCACTGGAGTGAGGTTCAGTGGCAGCACGCGGAGCTGATCGCACATTTCAATGCAACTGGAAACCCAGGCAGCGCTGTCCAGCAGCAGCGTCCTGGACGGCATTGCTTTGTGGCACGGCGCGGAGGTGTGGACACCCGCAGTAGAGCTGCTCAGTGTCAGCATCCTGGGGTGAGGGACACCCGCAGCAGAGCTGCTCAGCGTCAGCATCCTGGGGAGAGGGACACCCGCAGCAGGGCTGCTCAGCGTCAGCATCCTGGGGAGAGGGACACCCGCAGCAGAGCTGCTCAGTGTCAGCATCCTGGGGTGAGGGACACCCGCAGCAGGGCTGCTCAGCGTCAGCATCCTAGGGTGAGGGACACCCGCAGCAGGGCTGCTCAGCGTCAGCATCCTGGGGTGAGGGACACCTGCTGCAGGGCTGGTCAGCATCCTGGGGTGAGGGGGACCCGCAGCAGAGCGGCTCAGTGGCAGCATCCTGGGGTGAGGGGGACCCGCAGCAGGTCTGCTCACTGTCAACATCCTGGTGTGAGTGCCACCCGCAGCAGGGCTGCTCAGCGTCAGCATCCTGGGGTGAGGGGCACCTGCTGCAGGGCTGGCCAGCATCCTGGGGTGAGGGGGACCCGCAGCAGAGCTGCTCAGTGGCAGCATCCTGGGGTGAGGGGGGCCCTTCAGCGTCAGCATCCTAGTGTGAGGGACACCCGCAGCTGGGCTGCTCAGTGTCAGCATCTTAGGGTGAGGGGGACCCCCAGCAGAGCTGCTCTGTGTCAGCAGCATCCTAGTGTGAGGGACACCCGCAGCAGAGCTGCTCAGTGTCAGCAGCATCCCAGGGTGAGGGACGCCCGCAGCTGGGCTGCTCAGGGTCAGCATCCTTAGGTGAGGGGGACCCGCAGCAGGGCTGATCAGTGTCAGCAGCATCCTAGTGTGAGGGACTCCCGCAGCTGGGCTGCTTAGTGTCAGCATCTTAGGGTGAGGGACACCCGCAGCAGAGCTGCTCAGTGTCAGCAGCATCCCAGGGTGAGGGACACCCGAGGCTGGGCTGTTCAGTGTCAGCAGCATCCTAGGGTGAGGGACACCCGCAGCTGGACGGCTCAGTGTCAGCATCCTTAGGTGAGGGGGGCCCGCAGCAGGGCTGATCAGTGTCAGCAGCATCCTAGTGTGAGGGACACCCGCAGCTGGACTGCTCAGTGTCAGCATCTTAGGGTGAGGGACACCCGCAGCAGAGCTGCTCAGTGTCAGCAACATCCCAGGGTGAGGGACACCCGAGGCCGGGCTGTTCAGTGTCAGCATCCTAGGGTGAGGGAGAACCACAGACGGGCTGTTTCAGTAGTAGCATGCTGAAGTGAGCAGACCTCGTGCGGTGCTGCTTAGTGGCAGCAGACAGGTTAGGAGACCCACAGCAGTACTGAGTGTTTAGTGGCAACTTCAGGGCTGGCAATTGGCAGCAAAGCATGCTTCGGTGAGAAGACCCATAGCAGGGCTTGTTAGCGGCAGCACTCTGAGGCGAATGGCATGCTGAGGTGTGAGGTACAGTTGGGATGAAATTCGTAGGGCTGATGAGTCCAGGACCGGAAGTGAGAGCGCGCTATCCAGCATCAGCACCGAGGGATGGGGACGCCTGCAGGTGCGTTCAGTGGCAATTTCCTGTCCCACATGCTGCTCTGAGAACCTGTTATTACACATTTACTGTCAATTAAGAGGTACTGGAACACACTCGAGGCTGTAGTTCTGTGATCTGCTAATGTCACCATTGCTCAACAAAATGTTTTGACGGACCATCTGCTAAGTGACATGAAGGTGCAATAATAGTACAATGCGATGCACTCTGTGTGCGCTTTGCTGTTTAACAATATATTTTTACAATTTCTGAAACTGATATCGAATCGAATACCTTCACCAGAAATTGTTGTTTCTAACATATCAAAATCTGGGCGCGGTCAGTGGGGAATCCTTCTCTTTTGAAAGCGCAGACATCGTGTGTATTTTCCTGTCAATTTCACCAGGAAGCGCCTTGAAGCAAATGTACCTTCTTCAGACCTCCACTGCGCAAATAAGAACTTCATATGCAATCGTTTTTGTAGACAGGTGGGTTAGGGTGTGCGTCGTTGCAAATCTGCAAGTTTGAAAGGGGGAAACAGGCACGAGGTAACGCCACGAAGGGAGGTATACATTGAAAAGCTAAGAAATAAACTATTTGAACCCATCAGAGGCCAGGATATGGCTTGAATTGTCCATTATTGATATGCATGGCCACAAACGACAAACCGGCAGAACAAAAACACAGTTAAACAGATGAAGGTGATAGTGAAACTGAAGGAGATTGGGTTTGCGTCTTTAAGCGCTATAAGGAGAGGATATACTGCAACTGGCGCACCACTCCAGGATATAATACATGCTCAAACACTGGGTAGACATTGGTGAATTATTTGTGTATTTTAGTTTTCGTAGTTTTTTGGTTCGATCGCAGAATGTAAATGCCTTGAAATTGGGAACTTGAGTCAAGTAACAATAAACATCCATTATTACCCAGTAGCGCCAAGAGGCCGGACCCTCCCCACAGGTGTAAAGTGTGCTATAAAATAGGCCGGTCATTTTGTATTTTTATTTTGAGTTGATTTTAAGAGTGGCGGATCAGCTGAAGGTTGCTGTCCGTTTGCCGGCCGTATCCCTCCCAGTGTAACGCGAATAATGGGCGAAGCCCCGAACAAGTGTGGGTTAAACAGACCTGTTGGCGTTGTTCTTCCGTACGAGCGCGCGCTCCCTCCGAGGTGCACTTATTGCTTTAATGTTTAGGGGGCTCGCGGCAGCCACTGTTGCCGGAAGCCCGCGGGGCGCTGCGGAGTGATCTGGGTAATTAGTAATTACCTCTCGGCGGCCGGCGGTGAGCGCTTCTTTCAGAGCCGCAGCCTTAATGCTCCGCAGTCCTCACCGGTGCGCGCAGTAATCCCGGGGGCGCAGCAGCTGCTCTGGAACTGGAACAAAGCGCCGAGCCTGCCTTGCTATCTCAGGAGGTTTTCAGTGCCAGCAGGATCCCCTCTAAAGGCGGGCTGCCTTGACGTGACTCCTGATCTCCTGATCCAGGGGTCTGACTAACTCCAGCAAGCCTTGGCATCCTTTTTCTGCTGCTCGTTTCTTCTTTCAGACAGTAAGATGCTAACAAGCGCCCAGAAGCTTAGAATGCCTCTTGCTGAACCTTTAACACCCACGACTGCCACACAATATATACTCCTAATTTAAAGAAGCTGCAAAAATGCAGCAAGGAGTAAAAAGAGACGATTCAATCTTGCTGCCAGGTACGTGTAATAACAGCGCTTTGCACGCGCAGCTGGACACGGTGAGCTACAATACTCTGAAAGATTGAAAGAATGCGATGCATTCGCCTTGACTGGAGCAATATCCCCACGATTTGTGATCTACTCTGCTGATTACCTTGCTCGATTTTCTACTCTATTATATATGAAGTGAAGCCACCCAAGGTCTGCGAACCCTTTTAAGCAAATGGAATTCTGGAGTGATTGCTCTGTCCCTTTCAAGGGTAGATGATTTGTTTAGTATAATACGCCCCATTCAATAACCTGTGCTAATCTCTCCCAGGCAAGGCACAATCCAGGCGCCGCTTTGTATAACAAAGACGCATCCAGTACTAAAGAAATGCATCAACAATATGCTTTCTAGATACTTGGTTAAGTCCAAGTTTGAAATAGGTCACTGCAGCCTGCTTTCAGAGCAGGGTGTAGTTTCAATGCACGAGAAGGCTACGGGTCTCCTCTGGCGAACCACAGCAGACCGCTGCAAGTAAACACACGTACAAATAGAGATATTGGTGTCTACTGTCTTTGTCTGGGGCTGACTGAAAAGTTTCAGAGATAGGGCCACACAAAAGCAACCCCAAGAGAGGTCTTCCTCTTTAGTGTAAGTCTTCATGGCAGTTACAGTGTGCTTGTAAAATAGGCACAATGTCTAGTTGTAACCAAAACCCGGGTACCACAGAGGAGCATCAGGTAAACAGGGTGCAGAACGGCTCCTTCAATGAGTGGTGGAGGTGACAAGGGTTAAAAGGAGAAAACTCATGACCGTGCATCACATACAAAGACTTCTTTTACTTTGCAAATATGTGTAACTTCATCAGACCTTGAAACTTCTAAGCATTTTACACTGCCTGAGTGGAGGGGGCTGGGCCTTGGAGGGGCTGGGCTTTGTGCAAAGCACTGCCTAAGAGGAACTTTTACCCCATTGTCCCTGAAAAAAGACAACAGCTTCTTTGTCAGCGACCGATGTCCTTGGGCGTTTTCACATCCACAAGGGACCTTGGTTGTGCAAAGGCTCCAAACTCGAGCTGGAAACCCACTTCATGCTGAAGTTTCGAACCCTTCTTTTGCCCCACTGTGTGTTATCAGCTCCTCACAAGGTGATCGTGTGATGGAAGTTGATATCGTGTGACACAGGGTGGCACCGTGTGTGTTAGGTCTGCTTCAGACACAGGAAGCGGAAGTGATTCACCTGGAATGGCCAAAGTCCGAGTAGACCCCAGTTATTCAAGTTCTACGTGTAGTACCAACCAGCACACATCCTCTGCTCTTACAAGCAGTGCTGGAAACCCTTGGAGCAGAGTTCTGACAGCAAGTGTTGTGACCCTTGCTCCTGACTGTAACAGGCTGCTTCTGACAGCCCAGCTAGAGTAGGTCATGTAGGATTTGACCTTAAAACTACCCTGGCAAAAGGGTGTCACTGAAGGAAATTATTAGGTAGCAACTATACATCATCCACTACCAGATTATTAGCATGATGGCCATTTCAGTGAACGTGGTACGTCACGTATAGTATATTTTAATGTACACAACACACATCTGTAACTCCTTAATGGGCGAATGTTATAACAGCATTATATCCGCTCAGCTTGTAACTCGGGCAGAAGGGATTTAACAAACGGTATAGCCCCCAGGGGCAGGCCTTGGTGGTCACATCTGAAGCCTTTCAATTGGCTGGCCCACCCCGCGTTCCACAGATGGTGCTTACATGAATTATAAATATTGAACCACACGCACTGCATATCTTTGTCTCCACATTAGCGGATTGGTAGCAATGCGGCTTTGATGAGCATTTGCAATTAACCAGACAGATGGATTGGCCAAGCCGGCTAATCACTTCCAGCAGAACAAAAACAGTGGTTTACTCCTGTGGCACTCTTGACTTCCTCCTGATTTCAAGGAGTTCGCCAGGTGTCAACGAGTAAGCCATATTTTAAGGAGTAAGCCATATTTAAAGGAGTACGCCAGAATACCAAGATCTTTGTGGATCGGGCCCAGTGTCTTTATTCCACCCTCTGGGTGTATTTTTGCAGGAAGAGAGCTGTGTGAAGGTTTGAAAGACCCATGCTGCAAGGGCTGATCCGTCCATCTGCCATACCAGCTCAGGCACACTTACATACATGTGCACTTGGAGGGAGGGGCGGCATGGGTAATTAGCTACCTGTGATGGGTAATATTTTCTATAGTTTCTTTTTTTGCTTGATTTGCTTCATTTTTGTTGAAAGGGACACCATCACCCTTAATTTACTGGTAATCCTTAAAAAAAAAAATGTAGACTAGTTATTAGGTCCTCCAATGTAGCGCTTTCAGAGCTCCACAACGCATGGCTGCGTATGGTGCAGACCTATAGCTTTTAAAGCTGCACAGAAGTGTTACCGAAAAACCTTGTGTCCTTAAACGTTTTCGACCTTACAATCGTGTCGGACTAGTGTTTGGGAAACAAATTAAAATTACCCAAAATATAACCGTCACATTTTCGAACTGTACTCACCTGTCAGCAGATCTCTTCAACACACCCCAAAACCTCAGACTGCAACGTGGAAAGTGTGGAAAAACCTTATAAAATATTACGAGAGCAGTGAATAGGTACATCATTGCTTGCTGTGTCACAGTGCCTGTAGGGGGCGCTGCTTTCTCGGGTATGGTCATGTGAGAAGAAACAATCCACAATCCACAGTGCAGTCCCTCTCCAAGAATGACCCGTGTGCCACATCTCCTGCCATATTCGTTATGTAGCTTAGATGACGCCTGTGAGTTATCACAGCAATTAGCACTCAGACCATACCGGCGTAAGGAGCCGTCCATACATTTACACAATGACGTAGCGTGACCGCATCCTCTCAGGGGCATTTCTTGAATCTGGGGCCTAAGACACAAAATGGTGCTTTCTCAGAAAGAAAGGATTCGAGTAACATTCAGCCAAGAGGAAGCTGGGAACGGAACACACACCCAGACACAGAAGTAACATAGGAGCAGCCGCACAGAATCCGCAAAGGTGCCTTTTCAACAGTTTCCTGAACGCGTGACGCCTGGCCTGTGATTGGTAGGGATGAGAAGGGTGTTCCAGAAACCGGTTGTGGCACCAGTAAAGACACTCATTCCGCTATGATATTAAACATATGGCCTTCAAATTATATGTAAATCTTTGTATGAGGTGAATTAATTCTCCTTTGTTTTCAGTCCTATTCCCACGTACAGATCACTGTAGTGGAATGTATCAGTTCGTTGTACTATTTTACTATTTGAAATTGGAGACCCTGGCCAGCAGATTCTATGTAGTTCTCTGCAGCACATGCATTAACCCATTGACGTTTCTCACTCATATTTTAACTGACAAGAGCCTGTCACCAGCCTCCATCACGTATTTTTTTCAGAAGTGCACGGCCGCCTTCTGGCTGCCTGCCTTTTAGGTCACATATTCCGATGGCAAAGAGAGCGCCCTTGTCCAAATTGTGCGAAGGTTAATGCTGTTATGGAATTCCACGTTTCGCAATGATAAGCGGCCAGTGTCCCCGCACACAGATTTCTCAGGTAGAACAGGAGACCACATTTTACTGCCTGGAGCTGAGACCGGTAAAATTGCTTTAGAAAAAGGGCATCGATGCAGGCCAAGTCAATTTCTCAGCATGTCCGTCTGTCCCCAAGGCTTAAGTGAGATGAAAAAAGTGTGGGGGGAGTGTCTCAAAAGGGCGTGGCCTATGTAACTAAGGGTGTGGCTTAAAAACACGTAAGCTAAAAATCCGTGCCTAGCATAGTGTGCCACCCGACTTGTATTTTGATATTTCTGTCATTGCATCCAGATATGATACAACAAGTAACATCATACCCACAACAAGTCAGGACTATTGGCTTTGTCAATGGTTGTTAGTTGCATAAGCTAAATAGGCAGCAACTATGGCTTGTGTAAAATATTGAAAAAGCTTCCACTTAAAGCCCCGGTGACACCAGGACGATGTTGCTGCTCCTGAGTTTCAAAAACAGAAGGGAAATCCAGAGAGAAAATGACTCTCTTTAAAGGATTTCCCTTCTCCTACAAAGCTCACTGCCAAGCCATGCCTTCCCTGGACCGGAATCAAGCTTCCCAGGACCGGTTTCTGGCATTCCAGCTGTCTTCAGCCAGGTGTTTCCGGTCCAGGGAAAGCATGGCTTGGCAGTGCGGGCTGGACTGTTTCCATGAGGCACAGGGTCAGACGGACTTGCATATGGCCATGTCTGAACTGGGGTGGCAGAGTGGGCTAAAGAAGGGTGATGGATTAAACCCAGATCTGTTGACTGGGTGTGAGTGTTTGATTGGTTCAGATGCTCCGTCCATCACCACCCCCTTTTGTACCGCTTTGTTCGCCATAAGTTGGCAGGGTATGCTCAGACGTGAGTCCCTTGCTCACTTTGCCACTGGATTCAAGCAAGCCTGGCTGAAGACGGCTGAAATGCCAGAAACCGGTCCTAGGAAGCTTGTTTCCGGTCCAGGGAAGACATGGCTGGGCAGTTCGGGCTGGACTGTTCCCATGAGGCACAGGGTCAGACTGATTTGTATATGGCCATTTCTGAACTGGGGTGTCAGAGTGGGCTAACGAAGGGTGATGGATTAAACCCAGATCTGTTGACTGGGTGTGAGTGTTTGATTGGTTCAGATGCTCCGTCCATCACCACCCCTTTTGTACCGCTTTGTTCGTCAGAAGTTGGCAGGGTATGCTCAGACGTGAGTCCCTTGCTCACTTTGCCACTGGATTCAAGCAAGCCTGGCTGAAGACGGCTGAAATGCCAGAAACCGGTCCTAGGAAGCTTGTTTCCGGTCCAGGGAAGGCATGGCTTGGCAGTTCGGGCTGTACTGTTCCCATGAGGCACAGGGTCAGACTGATTTGCATATGGCCATGTCTGAACTGGGGTGGCAGAGTGGGCTAAAGAAGGGTGATGGATTAAACCCAGATCTGTTGACTGGGTGTGAGTGTTTGATTGGTTCAGATGCTCTGTCTATCACCACCCCCTTTTGTACCGCTTTGTTTGCCATAAGTTGGCAGGGTATGCTCAGACGTGAGTCCCTTGCTCACTTTGCCACTGGATTCAAGCAAACCTGGCTGAAGACGGCTGAAATGCCAGAAACCGGTCCTAGGAAGCTTGTTTCCGGTCCAGGGAAGGTATGGCTTGGTAGTTCGGGCTGGACTGTTCCCATGAGGCATAGGGTCAGACTGATTTGCACATGGCCATGTCTGAACTGGGGTGGCAGAGTGGGCTAAAGAAGGGTGATGGATTGAACCCAGATCTGTTGACTGGGTGTGAGTGTTTGATTGGTTCAGATGCTCCGTCCATCACCACCCCCTTTAGTACCGCTCTCTTTTGAGAGCATAGACAGAGAAGGCTTGTCTCCTGGTTGTCTCTTGATTGTGGTTTTCTGTTTCCAATTTTGGGATGATCTGTTTTTCTGGTTTGGCATTGTCCACCTGAAGCACTTAATTGATCTGCCAGTGTGGAGGGGGTGCTCATTCTGGTGACTTTCTTTTAAATTTACCTTAGCATGACAATGGTGCAAGTTGGTGGGTACAACAGAGATGAAGGGATTTTCTCAAACTACTTTAGGTCTTTGATGAGACAATCTATTGCATGCAGGCTGCCCTTCGAGAGAGTCAGTGTGGTGCCAGTGAGGTTTAAAAGCAGAGCATTACGTCTGTCTAGATGTTAAGAGGACTAAGGCTCGGACTGTTGTTCTTAATTGAGTTTTGTAGTGGTAGGGTTCTTCAGGAGGGAGAGTTAGTACCATACTGCTATGGCTTCCTTGACACCGTATTCTTTGAAGGAGAGGTCAATGTCAAGGGTGAAACTAAGTGATTTTCTGTTCAGCTTCAGATGAGGAAGACTCCCCCCTGCAAGTTAGTTTCAGAAAGCCATGGTTACATTTGTGATTGTTTGTTACTATCGGTGAAGAAGAAGAATGCTGTTCAAGTCTGTTTTTAAAAGGCTTGGGACATCCAATTCTAAATGAGAATGAGGCAAGTTTTGATTAGGTATTTGATGGGTATTTTGAGTTGTTGAGATTTTCAGTTTGGGATGTATGTTGTCAGCGTATAAATGGATCTTGATGCTGCCATCGGTCGGCAGAGTTCCTAGTTCTTCTGTGTAGAGGTTGTAGATGATGAGCAATGGGATGGAACCTCTTGGACTCAAAAAGAGATGCATCATTTCTGGGGTATTAAGTTTCACATCTGGAACATTTGTGGTGACTGGTGAGGTAGGGCATGTTCCTCAGCACAACAATCTAATGTTTGAAGTATATGGCTACGTGTATGTTGGTCAAGTGTGTTGAAGGCTGCATAGAGATCTTATTGGATCAAGAGGTAGGATTATTCTGCTTGATCAAGAGGGCGTCATTGAGTAGGTTAAGTGTAACAGTCTTTGTGCTGCAGTAACATTTTAGATCAGATTAGTAGTCCAGTAAGAGGACCACAAATCCAGCATTACTTATCTGATCCCATAATTGAACAGCGATTGTGATTTTTCAATGATTCTGCAGATGACAGAAGGTAGGTCAGTGATGGGGCAGTAGCGGTCCATCCCATGTGGGACCAGGGCTGTCATTTTCAGCAGGGAAGAATTTGTCCTATTTAAGAGTTTCCTGCATAAGAAACACTATGGATTTAACTTGACCTAAGAGATAGTTTGTATTGTCTCATTCCCTGGAACTGCATACCCAGGCTTTGTGTTCAACCTAAACATCATCATCTATTAGTGACTGGAGTTTCTGCAGAGCTTTTCCTCGCACTTACAGCGATATGGATTAGTAAGGGCTGTTTCCCTCTGAGACGTCTGCTTGTTCTATTGTTTCATTCACCTGTTAACAGCCAGAAACAAATGTAAAATCATTACCCGAGCAGGCTTTACATACAATAGAGTCTGTGTCTGCCAACTGTTATTGACCAAGTGGGAAGCATGGTCATGCCACTGTATGTGTATTTTTTACAAGGTGCCATATGATTCTCTTTCTCCCCCTTATGCTACTTTAAGTATTGTTTAGCTTCAAACTTGCTGGAAGTTGTTCAGAGACATCACTCGGACTAGTCCTAACCCCGCAAGGCAGCCCATGTTACAACACACACTAAAAAACAGATTGAAGAAAGTATTGGGTGGATAGATTTCAGTACTACTTGATTAGGCATATTTAGTAGCTCACCCTGGTCAGGCTCGGACCAGAACCTTGTACCTAAGACCAAGCTACCTATTCGAGGCTCAGACATGGGAAAATAAACCCACACCGACGTGGGAGGAACACAGGGGTGAGGATTGAGAGACTTAATCCAGTCTTAAATTCCAGTCCACATCTGCCTTCTTTCTCCCAGATTTTAAACGTCCAGGGGGGGAAGAGAAGAAACATAGTTTCTGCTCTTCTTTACACCTGGTACTTCTCAGCAACAAAACGTTATTGGAGTCTTGCCTGACAATTGTTAGGACGCGTGAGGTATTATTAAAATATCTTGTGATATTGCTGTCACAGTTCTTGGACATTACTGTAAAGGCCTAAAATGCACAGAGGATGGGGGCATGGATGGCCGGAGCCCAAGATGGTCTCAATCGTTGTGGGGTCCATCTGAAGCTTGGCTTTTCTACTAGACCAAGCAAAGCCGAGGTACCACGAGCCACCCTGAGCCTCAGGCATACAGTTGGCAGCTATGTGGTGTCCAAAAGGTTTCTTGGACTTTGTGATATGAATTCCATTGGGCTGTAAAGATGAGGTGCATTCACAATTTCTAGACCTCACAACAGCGAGTGTGCAACACATACTGGGTGGACAGAGCTGGCAGCAGAGAGCTCTGCTGCCCTGTATGCAGATGTTTGGCAATGTTGATCTGGATAGATTCAGCCACTATGCGGTGACTGGACGAGTGAGCTGAAGGGTGATAGTTGCTGCAATGGCTGAAAAGCGAACTGGAGCCATATGCAAACATGAAGCTGCACCAGAGAGGTTTGCAAGGGTGGAGAGGCAGGGAAGTTCAGATTGTGACCCTATATCACATATTGCACTCCCACTGCCATTGAGGGTACACTGCATGCCAAAACCCCTTCTGTGGCTCTTCTTGCCCTCATTTCATAACCCATGCCGAAGACACATACACGTGAAGACTGGAGCTGTGTTTAGGATCCTGACCCCTTTCTCCTTTAACAATGTGCTGTAGATGGATGTACTCAGCCTTTTATCGATATCTGAGTTGTCCCTAATCATTATTTTACTGCATGAAAAATAATGGCTGACAAGAATGAAATATTGAATTCATTTACCCCATTGATTAAGAAATGGTAGTAATACGTAGCTGAGGACTTCCCTGAAGAGTCAGAGATGACAAAAATACGGATGATATTGCTGGGATTGGTCGATGCCCGTATGGCCGCCCTGCTTCACTCAGGCGCAGCCCCTTTGGTCCGACCCTTGGCTACGCATTTTCCAAATCAGCACTGCTTGAATTCGACAACCCTGTCCTGATGACGATCCCGACTCACGGGGATTGAAACGCCGTCGACATCACAGCGCAATTCCATGGCGCATTTTACGTTTTGTGCTCCTGTAAAATTGTTTATTTCATAATTTAAGTGATTGTAACTTGATCCTGCAGAGCCATCATTGTATTATTTTTTGTCACCTTGTGCCGTTCACGCTGTCCACCTTTAGCACTTGCCTCTTCACCTTCACTCATTGTATATATCACCACTCACCAAGTGCCTTCGGGTTGTCACATGATTATCTCTGTACAGTGCTGCCTAACTGTATGTCCATGTGTAACACCCTCCCTTGAATTGGTGAATAACAAGCTTTTAAACCATTCGAGCCTCCTTGTCTCTAGTTCATGTAATGCTGGTTGCATACATTATTTAACTGCCTCATATTGATACCTGTTGGGAATTGTTATTGTTTACACTCCACACCCATCCCGACGTGGTCTATGGGTTCACTCCTGTTCTTCATACACACACGATCTCAATCATAGCACAAGTAAAGTTGATGCAGTTGTGAGAATATGGTGGAAGGAAAGGTGGAGGCTCTGGCCAAATGGATGAAGGAAACGGATCACTGAAATAATATAGAATGACAAAATATAGACTTACCAAAATATAGTCATCAAAATATAGAATGCCAAAATATCGAATTCCTATCTACAAACAGGTAAGTACAAAAATATCGAATCCAAAATATAGTCTGTAAAAAATATAGTCAGTCAAAATATCGATTTTTTTTAAATGTCTTAAAAGTAATTTAAAATTAATGAAATAATAAATATAATTAACTAAAACATACTTAAAAATACTCAAATAACCTTAAAATTAAGATATAATTAATTTAAGTTATTAATAAAAAATGTACAATATTTTACCGTAGGATAGCAGGAGGGTAACATTTAATATTACCACTCCAGAGAGTGCAACAGTAGGGAAAGCGTTGGATATTGGAAGGGTAAAAACTACTATTTCCACTCCAGAGATTACAACAGTAGGGAAAGCATTGGATAGCGTAGGGGTAAAAATTACTATTCCCACTCCAGAGAGTGCAACAGTAGGGAAAGCGTTGGATAGCGTAGGGGTAAAAAATACTATTCCCACTCCAGAGAGTGCAACAGTAGGGAAAGCGTTGGATAGCGGGAGTGTGAAAATTACTATTCCCACTCCAGATAGTGCAACTGTAGGGAAAGCTTTGGATAGCGTAGGGGTAAAAATTACTATTCCCACTCCAGAGAGTGCAACAGTAGGGAAAGCTTTGGATAGCGTAGGGGTAAAAATTACTATTCCCACTCCAGTGGGTGCAATAGTAGGGAAAGCATTGGATAGCGTAGGGGTAAAAATACTATTCCCACTCCAGAGAGTGCAACAGTAGGGAAAGCGTTGGATAGCGGGAGGGTGAAAATTACTATTCCCACTCCAGTGAGTTTAACAGTAGGGAAAGTAATGATTTAATACATTATTAAAAATTAATTAAATATCAATACCAATAAAACATTAATTGAAATTAATAACCAATTTAATATTATGTAATAATTAATTGGAAATACAACTACATATTAGTTATTAAAAATTAATAACCTATTCATAATTATTTAACAACTAATTAATTTTCAATAACAAGAACTAATTAGTAATAAAATTAATACCAAGTAAAAATTAACAGTAAATTAATTATCAATACACAAAAAGTATTTTTAATATGTAATTAATTACAATTACATTACTTCCCACCCTATAATCCCCTATAAACCCACATCCCACTACAGAAAATACATTAATACAATTATCATAATTATCAAATATTTTATTAATACAAAATAATTACCAATTAATAAAAAATAATTGCCAATTAATAGTAAATAATTACCAATAAAAAATTAATTAACAATAAATTTAAAATCAATACCAATAAATAAAAAAAATATTTACTTAATTACAATTAAATTACTTCCCACCCTATTCCCCTATAAACCCACAACCCGCTACAGAAAATAAATGTAGAAAATTAACATAATTAACAATTAATCAATTAATACAAATTAATTGGCAATTAATAAAAATTAATTACCAATTAAAAAATAACAATAAATTCAAAATGAATACCAATAAATAAATAAAAATATTTAATAATTACAATTAAATTACTTCCCACCCTATTCCCCTATAAACCCACAACCCGCTACAGAACTAGAAAGCAAAATGTAATTAAAAATTAATAATAATTGCTCAAAAATAATTTTTAATTTAATATAATTAAATTACTTCCCACCCTATTCCCCTATAAACCCACAACCCGCCAAAGAATTAAATTAAGCAAAAATTAAATAACATAAAATTCATTACTTAATATACATTAAACATACATTACAAAAATTAATATACACTTGTCACACATATACCAACATACAAAACACTTTTAAAAAAATTATATTATTAAAACATCGATATATTTAATGCCTATATTGTATACTTCGATATTTTGACTTCTATATTTTGAAAATCGATATTACTTACCTTAAATTCGATATTTTTAACCACTATATTGTGTCCATTCGATATTTTGTCCATTCTATATTTTTACTTCGATATTATGTCCATTCTATATTTTGGAATCGATATTATGACTGTTTACCGAAGGAAACAATGTGGTTCAGCAAATGTAGATGGGAAGCTGCAAACATTAGGGGCTTGGTGTCCAAAGAACCTAAATAAGCTCTGTAAAAGAAAGTGGACATGAAGAGTTTTGAGGTCGAAAGCAAAGTCAGATTGTACTCGAGACTGGAAGTGTTGGACAACCTGCTAAGAAGTCTACAACTGTGAATCTTGGGATGCCTTATAATTCCTAAGGAGTCACTAACTAATGAGATGGCAAATGCACTGAAAGAGCTTGTGGACTTGGAAAATGGTTTGTAGCAATCAATCAATCAATTCATTTGTAAAGCACGCTACCTACCCGTGAGGGTCTCAAGGCGCTGGGAGGGGGAAGGTGGGGCTGCTACTGATCGAAAAGCCAGGTCTTGAGAAGTCTTCTGAAGGCCAGCAGGTCCTGGGTCTGTCGTAGGCTTGTAGGGAGTGTGTTCCAGGTCTTGGCGGCGAGGTAGGAGAAGGATCTGCCACCGGCGGCGGTTTTCTGGATGCGAGGGACTGTGGCGAGGGCGAGGTTGGTCGAGCGGAGGCTGCGGGTGGGGGAGTAGAAGCTGAGTCGGTCATTGAGGTATGCTGGCCCGGCGTTGTGTAGAGCTTTGTGTGCATGGATGAGGAGTTTGAAGGTGATTCTGTTGTTGACGGGGAGCCAGTGCAGGCCTCTCAGGTGTGGTGTGATGTGGCTGTGTCAGGGGATAACGAGGATGAGTTGTTCCGAGGTGTTCTGGATGCGTTGCAGCCGTCTCAGGAGCTTGGTTGTTGTTCCTGCGTAGAGGGCGTTCCCGTAATCCAGTCTGCTGGTGAGGAGGGCCTGGGTGACTGTGTTTCTCGTGTCGGAGGGGATCCATTTGAAGATCCTGCAGAGCATTCGGAGGGTGTTGAAGGAGGAAGCAGTGATGGCGTTGACCTGCTTGGTCATGGAGAGGAAGGAGTCGAGAATGACCCCCAGGTTGCGTGCGTGGTCGGTGGGTCCTGGGGCTGTTCCTAGTGATGTTGGCCACCAGGAGTCGTCCCAGGCTGAGGGGGTTGGACCGAGGATGAAGACCTCCGTTTTGTCAGAATTCAGCTTCAGCCTGCTGTCCTTCATCCATTCGGCGACGGCCTTCATTCCTCTGTGGAGGTTGGTTTTGGCGGTGTGGGGGTCTTCGGTGAGGGATATGATCAGCTGGGTGTCGTCGGCGTAGGAGATGATGATGTTGAGGAGACAGACAGACTGCTCTTGAGTGCTATAAAAGTGGCCTTTAAATGGGTAGAAATGTGATGGCTGTTACGCGCCCTGATGATTGACGTGAAAACGTGCCGCAGGTGGTTATACAGTAAGAAGGTTGGGATGCTGAAGAATAGTCCTCTCTTCTTGTTCCTTGTCCCAAGTCCAGACACTCTCGTTAGAAAGAGTGCCATGTTAGAAGTTAGGACAACGTTACAGGAACTTTACAGCCTAATTAGAAACTTACTGCACTTGCACTTTACATTGAGGGGTACAAGCAGGGGTCCTTGGAGCCAGAAGCAAGGTCTCAGATGGCAGACAATATCAGAGACCAAAATGCCAGAACTCCTAGATGCGGGTTTTGGTAGTAGTTGAATGTCTCCTGCACTATTCTTGCCTAGCCTACAAAGAGCGTTCTGTGCCGATGCAACACACCAGTAGGGCTTCCACAGGTACAATGGGCACTCTTTTTGCTAACTAACTTAAAGACTGTTTGGCCCATTGGCTGGAAGACATATGCGTCTGTGGGAGCCAGCATTAAGGTAGATTAAAAAAGACAGGTTTGTTTGTAGTCAAAGTCAAGAGTTTTCTAAGAATCAGGTGCAATCTGGCAATATGTGCTCCGGGATGTTACCCCGCTGGGACCGATTTAATGTTTTGTGGCCTGCACTGCTGTCTTATTTCTCTCCATCTGAGGAAATTGTAGATTTAAGACAGGGGATTTTTAGAGAAAATGTTAATCTAATATTCCATAGTCCTATTGTTCCCTTTAAGGAGAACGGAGTTCACGTTATGATGTTGTGGCTGAATTAAATCTTCAACAACAACTCTCAACCTGAGCAACTCTAGAGAATATACAAAGTCCAATCAAAATAGCTTTCCAAAGATTATGTTGTTTTCTGTATCTTCTTCATTTTCTCCAAAATAGATCCAGTCACTGGGTACACTGGGTACAAATCTTCAAATTATCTTCATGTACAAAATAGCCAACTGATCTTTGCCAACACGTGTTTCGTCTGGCTTTACAGCCAATTGACTTCGTCAGGGCAATCTCAATATCTTTTAGATAAGATCTCTTAAAAGATGATTGTTAGAAACGGGACCCCCGGCCGGCCAAGGCTCATGCCAAAGTCAGTCAGGGATCACCATTTCTAAGTCAGGGCAAGGGAATTACACACCAAGATAACCCCTGCTCACCCTCTAGGTAACGTGACGCGAGCAGCAAGGCTAATCTCGGAGGCGATGTGTAAAGCGTTTGCGCGCGCACCCCAGCGACAACAACCAAAGGCCCACCACAAAGGAAACTCCACACAAGGTTATATCAAAAATAGCCTTTGTATTATAATAATAAAAACACATTAGATAACACACACACTTTACAATGTGCCAACAGGCACAGGCAAGATTTACAAGGGATTATGTACAGGACAGGGCCACCTGGACCACTGTCAGGGGTATGCACTTTTTAGAAATAACACTTGTAGGTATAACATGGCGGACGTTCTCAAGAAGAGTTTGACACAGGGAACCTGGGGGTCTAAGCTTACACAGGAGTACACAATTAACACAATTCAGCAAGATTCCTATCTCAGAACTTGCACTCCACTGTCCAGTGTAACACACCACTCATTCACACACACCCTCCCCTCGGACCGGTAAGGCAGTTTCTACCACCCCTGATTTTCTCAACCTGACCACTAGCGACACAGGTACCAAACTCTGGGAGCAGGGCGGGGAACAAGGTACTGGACAAAATACAAATGACACCTTTCAGGAGAAGCAAAACTGAACTTCCCTAAAAACAATAATCCCCAAAATGTGGTTATCTAAAATTGCAGAGTTTTGAAGTGTGGCCTGTCGCCACTGTGGTACAGCGCAAACGCAAGTCCAATCCCACCGCTAGCCACCAATGTTAGAAACGGGACCCTGGCCGGCCAAGACTCGCGTCGAGGTCAGTCAGGGATCACCATTTCTAAGGTCAGGGCAAGGGAGTCACACACCAAGATAACCCCCGCTCACCCTCTAGGTAACGTGGCGCGAGCAGCAAGGCTAATCTCAGAGGCGATGTGTAAAGCGTTTGCGCGCGCACCCCAGCGACAACAACCAAAGGCCCACCACAAAGGAAACTCCACACAAGGTTATATCAAAAATAGCCTTTGTATTATAATAATAAAAACACATTAGATAACACACACACTTTACAATGTGCCAACAGGCACAGGCAAGATTTACAAGGGATTATGTACAGGACAGGGCCACCTGGACCACTGTCAGGGGTATGCACTTTTTAGAAATAACACTTGTAGGTATAACACTTTAGCACATAAACATAATGAATGTAGCACACAAAATAGTTATATGTAGCATACAACCAGTAACTACTGGTAAAGGGAAAATACCTCCTACGCCACCCTAAACACTGTAGGGAAATCACGCAGGGAACTAGGACCTTATCATCAGGACCTATGGAAGGAAAACCTATCACCTAAGCAAGTCACATTTAGCCAAGGGAAGGAAACCTAAAATAATCACCTAGGCAAGTAACATTTAGCAAAGGCAATAAAACATCAACATTCCTCTAAGCAGGTCACTTTTAGCGAAGGGGAATAAAAGCACAAGGCATTACCTAAGCAGGTCACTTTTAGCAAAGGTAATGACACAAACAATCCTCTAAGCAGGTCACTTTTAGCAAAGGGGAATAAAAACATAAAGAATCACCTAAGCAGGTCACTTTTAGCAAAGGTAATAACATAGACAATGGCACATGAAACATTAAAACACATTCAGAGGTGCAGGTAGAACATTTGCGCAGGAATCAAATTCACAAGTAAATCACAAATTGCGCAGGGTGCATGAAGCACAACACTAGAACTGTCCCTCAGGCCAACTGGCCTCGAAAGGGGCTGAAATGCCCTGAGTCTCAATGTCAGGGGGTCTGCGCAGGCCGCACAGAACACAAAGCCTAAACGTAGCAACTGTCCACTAAGTGCTGGACAGTTGTAAATAGGGCTGGGCAACGTTGGAGCCACATGGGCTCGAAGAACAGATGAGCCCCTGAGCCTCTCGGGCTCTAAATAAACAAATTGCCCCCAGGAGCCTTGGGGCTCCTAAATCAATATTGTGGCCACGTTGGAGTCCCTCACGGGGGACTCGGGAATCATGCAATGCCCCCCTGAGCCTTCTCTGGGCTCAACACACAATTGCGGGCTTGGGGAGCCTCGTGGTGCGCAGGAAAGAAATGGCACCTCAGAGCCTCTCGGGCTCGATGGACAGATTGCCCCCAGGAGCCTCTCGCCACAAAGGAGGAATGCCCCACTCGTTGGAGCCTCTCTGGCTCGACCACAACGAGGGCCTCGCTCGGCCCGCACACGGAAGGGGAGGGGCGGGCACCGACAATGCGCCCCGACGCCCTCCTCCCTTCCCTCACTCTCCCCAGCCCCACTCACCGGCTCTGCTTCCTGAACGGCTCGGCGGGGGCCGTGGGTGGGGCTCCTCTTCCTCGAGGGAGCTTTGGACCCGGCCGTCCGCTTCCTGCCTGGCCAAGGCCCAAGTCTAACAATGATATTCTCAATATCAAATTCCCGTTGATGTACTGCTTGTTTTCATATCGGTCCCTTTGTATCTTGTATCTAAGACGCCGAGATACGAACTTTTTTGGCATACTTTGTATACGTTTTTGTTACAACCCGTGGCAGTAGTTGTATCTCTACCTTAGAGCATATGCTAGATTGGCTTACAAGCAATAGATTTTGATGTACACTAATTTTGCGCAGCATTCCCTACTGCCATAAAATTGTACATAGTGTGAATTAAATCTTCATTTAGGACCTCTGCTGGGGGAAGCGAAAGCATTTAGGGAATATACTTCTTGAAATGAAATAGGGTTAAAGTTTGTGTTGCGACTTACTTGGATACTAATATTGGGCTCACTGTCACCCCCTCCCGACCAGACTTTTGTTTGGTTATGATGCAGACAGAGGGCAATGATAAGATTGAACCTAGTGTAATCCCCTGGTTTATAGATCACATTTCATTTATTGATTCTGTGCTGGTATCTGCGGTGGATCATCACTCATTGATGTTGGAGGCTTTAAACTCGTCAGTCGAACACACTGACACATTACATGTATTCTGCAAGGGTATTAGTTATGTCAGAGGTGTGCTAAGCAATCAATATTAAAGCAAATAAGGGATCAAAACAAAATAAAAGTCACGTTCAGAAATTCAAGAGCACCAAGAGTAAAAGATGCCAGTGACAAAATAATGTAATGTGTTACCAAACAATGGGTTAGGGAGGTAGCTAGTTACTTCAGATGAAAGTGGTGAATGTTCTGTGTTCATGAGGTTTGAAGATTCGAATTTTCTTGCTTTCTGGACAATCCTAGGTTTGGAGGCTTGCTGCTACTCCTGCTCCCGTGGCTTGATATAAGAATTCTACAGAGGAACGGGGGAGGAACTTAAGATGCTCTCTGCTGATGTCTGCTTCCATTGCCCTTTGTCCTGCCTGGTTTAAACCCTGACAGTCAAAGGCACTAGTCTCCCTCCATCAAGGCCATTACCACCTGGCACTGAGGGAGACAGGGATGGAGCTATCCCCGCCTCCACCCATCCATGTCAGGATCTGGAGGTGGCTTTCTCTAGCTTGGGAGTGGAAGCATGTTACAGCTATGGCAGTGGGCCCCGCCAGGGTGTGACTGGTGGTAGCCTCCCATCTCCCCCCAACAGAGCTGAGAAACTGCCAAGGGATTCCCCCATCGCCCTAACACGCATGCACAGTAGGGGATTCTTTAGAGATTCCCTCAGCCCCGGGCTGTGACAATCCACTCCCTCCACCACCCTTGAACAGGTGACGCAATGGCAATCGCCATGCATTTCACAAAAAGGATTCCGTGTGTGTATTATACAGCTGTCCTCAAGGGAATCCCTGGACTCTCCCCTCTGCCAGGGGCTGCACATAACCCTGGGAAGGTAATCCTTTGAATTGCCTCTGTTCCTAGGCCATGCTCTGTTCGCTGGAGATTCCCCAAGCCAAGTCCCGCGAGGCACAATTCCCGACAAACAGGGTAACAGAGACATCAGCGTCGCTTCCAAGCTGTTGTCTGCCTCTGCCCTGCCATCTCTGCACCAAAAGCCACGCACTCCTTTTATAATGGGCTGCTACTGACGGCGGCCAAGGAGGCTGGTTGGCGGGGTGGTGGAATGAATTGGTCAAAGATGGTGCCTCCTTCCGGGTCTACATGGGGCCCTAGGGAACTTCTGATTATCCTAGTATCTTGGGTTGTGATTTGCTGACCTGTTCAGTTCTAACTTTCGCATCAGTATTTTGGTGGCTGACTTGTGCCTGAGTATAATTTGCAGACTTCATCTATCTTTTGTAATTACATCCCTGTTCGGACTTTTTACTAATGAATAGTGGTTTTAATAACATGTCTAGAGGATGAGAAAATGTCCGGTAACCCGATTTCTCTTTAGTCTCTCCTTTCGCATCGTTACCACATATTTGGGAGAGGTGGTTTGTGATTGGAGATATTATAAAGAAAGCACGAGAGAAGTGAGGTAAAGAGAGAGCGAACGAGAAAGAAAGAAAAATGGAAACAGAGACAGTGGAAGCGAGTGATAGCAAAGAACAAAGAGGAGAGAAAAGGCAATGAGATGGAGGAGACTACTATATTTCTTGAAAATAAGGAGTAAGCCGATTCAGGTTGTTCTGAAATTCAATATGTCTTAGAATGATCCCTCAGGGAATCCACCGTGTGCTGCCTGACACATTTATTTATGTGATAACTCAGATAATGACATTTAGTTCATGTCACCAACAAAAAAAGGTTTAGCACATCTATGCTTATCTAAAAAAAGAATCAAATTGTGTCTCTTAGAATACCATGTATTTCTAATGCAGGGGACTGATTTTTTTATTGTAAAAAAAACTGTGTAATGAGTGGGTTTCGGTTGGAAATAAAAGTAATGTTATTTAAAGTATTTTTGAAGAGCCAGGTCCTGATCATAGACCTTATTTAAAGTTTGGCAGTCAGGGTACTTCATCATGAACCGCGGTAGATGTCCAGTCCACCATCTTATAAGTGTGTTCCAGCATACTGAATCTGTAATAGGGCGGGCAGGATAGTCTCCATGTATGGACTGAGTTTCCCATCCGCCAGACTCAAAATATGACCCTGAGTAATGAGTCTGTCTTCGCTCAGTTCTGCTACTGCTATTCAGTTACCTCCCATCAAAAAGTGTGTAACTGCCCTGTAAACTTCAATGCTTCTAAATTTCATTTTTTGATCTTCAAAAAAAAGAATACAAGGTCAAAATCTCCACTCGTTTATTCTTGTGTTAGAATGACTGAAAACAATCCCCTACATTTAATATGTGGTAATATGTTTAATATGTGTGGTATATCTAACAGCCTAAAGTGTATTTATTCGGGCAGAGAAAAGGCAAAATATCTTTAGGTAAATGAGGCAACGGCTCTCACATCGCAACTGTTATACATTAAAATAAACATTGGCAGTGCCAATAGGTCTCGCTTTAAAGGAAGGTTGTATGGTAATACGAAGCATTGCAAGTAGATGGCATGGGAATGGATATGTATTTCTGTGGAAGCAAAGAACTGTAGAATAATATTGATGTAGGTTAAAATGTCAGATGACATTTGCAACATCAAACCAGACCTAAACACCCATGTAGGCTAATGGTAGCTCCCACCCCCCCATCTGTGCTGCTGGCAGAGAAAAACACCACCCATTATCTAGTTGTCTAAGACACTTTAATAGCATTACAATGTCATGTGTATGTCCCAGAATTTTCAAGCTCAAGCTCAAGCATCTAGATAAATAGATCAACTGATCACAGGTGTGTGGAGGGCAAACACTGTTTTGTGTGGAAGCACACAGCTTCTGCCCAATCAAAGCCCGTACTTCCTCCTCCCAAAATGTGTGGGAAGCCATAGATCCTCTCTAATGGTGCTCACATATTTGTCTGATGACAGCTGCACTTTCAAGTCAGAGCATAAAGAAATCTAAATGACTCTAAAATACTGGGTCCCTTTAAAGTGTGCTGGTTGGCGTGGCAGCCACCCATGACAGCAGAGACTCTGGATTCTGTCCTACTGGAAGGGTGGTAACCACATTTAGAGATCCCCACCACACTGGTAAGAATTAGATTTCTATGCCTTTGGTGCATGGGCAGATATGGTGGAAAACTCTGAAAGTGGAGCTGAATGCAAATCGTCCACCACGTTTGTTCTGAACCAAATTCCCAAAGCACCTTTTTTCAGTAGAACCAAAAAACAATGGCCCTGACACATGAGTAGTTTTAGTCTCCTTCGGATGATCATTGTTGGTTCCCCCTGCCCCCATCTACCTCAGGCAGAAAAAATAAGTGACTGTTGCCTCTCCTTCACTAGGGTGGGGTGGCCACCACTGTGGATGGACCACGAGTCAAGTATTTTTAATGGCAGAGGCAACTAAGACTCCATTGTTGGAAACCTTGCAGTTCCCCCCACATTGAGGGAGAGAACCAAGAGTTAGGCAAGGCAGATGGTCCCTCACCTGTACACTTCAAATAAGGTCCTTAATATGAGATTGTGAGGCAAAACTTTCTTTAAAAAAGCAACTATTTTCAGGACACTGTTGTGTAGAACCGTTGTGTATGTGGCTATAATTGTGAAAGTTAAGCTCTGAGTCACAGGAGCCATGGCTGAAGGCTGCCAATATCATCTGTATGAGAGTAAGTATAACCCATTTGCTTGAGAATAAGGTTGAAAGAGTGACTTCGACTTCACTGAGATATTTTCTTCCAAAGCAACATTTTGCACGACGCTTCTGTGTAAGTGGCTACTTGTGACTACCCAGTAAGAGAAATTGTTTTGAGCCCAATATCAGAAACCTTTTTGTACAGCAATAGAACAGTAAGAGCATGGAGCGAGAGAGGGAGGGGGAACACCATCGTGAGTGTGGCTGATGCTACCCATAAACATAAAAATATCCTCAATTTGCTGACATGTTAAGAAAGGGGGGTGGGGTAGTGTGACCAAACTGTTTCACCCAATCGAAAAGTACCACAACAATCACAAATGCTTAATACTGCCAAGCAACAATATTGAAAATTAAGCATTTGCAAAACACTTTTGTATAAAACCAACCTTCTTTTAGGAAACTGTGGCAGTTGAGAACCCCAACTAGGAAATTCCTATTTGTACATATGTTGCCCGTATAGCAGAACCAGACTAGTTTTAGAATGTGTTGCCAAAGTTTGAAAGGCTCTTATTGAGACCAGTAAAACCAACTTGACTATGAACGTGTGGACTACTGGTCAGAGCACTAACTACATGAATGTAAAAGCTCACGGAGATCACCTTCATCTCTGCCACACACGGGGACTCTCAGGCTAGTGGTCAGTGGCACTGCTGCAAGGTCACTCTTAAGTTGTTGTTTTTCATGCAACTATATCCATGCAAGCCCTTATTGTAAAACCCCAAGGAAGTTGACTTATGGATGATATTGGAGGTAGTAGTGTCAAATGGCTAAGTCCTCTTAGTTACAAGCAAGAATTTCTTTTAAGGAAAATGGTCTGCATTAAAAAAAAATGCTTCATTTAGATAGCAGTCAGAGATTGGGTGGTCTGCTGCCCCCGGCAGGCCACTATCCCTGTGAGTGCTGGCAATTCACAATGGGGTCACAAATTGTGACCTGCCTCATGAATATTGATGAGGCAGGTAATTTGCAACGCCATTGGGATTTGCTAACAGTGGCTCTGTTGTACATTCCATTTTGTGAGTCATAAATTGCGAGTCCCAAAATATCGCAATTTGCGTCTCGCAGAAAGGAATAGTCTTACATCTTGCCCAAACTTCTGTCCAGCCTCACAGTCAGTGTAACAGATGATTAACCTCTTTTTGTTCTTAATTTTGTCAGCTCAATCGACTCCTGCTCTTACAGCTGTCAAACAAGTGTCCCTATTGGGATGAAACGTTGACTCAGGATAACTGAATTTTCCTGCGGAATTTGGAAGAAACTATATCAGAAGTGAGATGTACATGTAAAAATAGTGCATAACTGCACATATGTCACTTGGGTAGGAATATAGACCCAGCACAGTGCTGGTTCAACAGGTTGTGTTTGTGCAGACAGCAGCACTGTGAGAAAGTGAATTATTAGTTGAGGTAGATTGTAGTCCATCATAAATAATGTCTCAATTCTTGTTAGGTCCAGTAAAGGATTCACTAATTTGAACCTGAGCTCAACTCCTGGTAGCTGTGGCACAGAGCAGACAGATTTAACTTAAGAAAATGTGTAATGCATTTAAAAGTAGCAGAACAGTTAAAATTTCAAAAACCCTACACAATAAAGACCCTACTCCAATTTATAAAAATAGAGAATAATTTAACCAAAAACAAATGCCACCAAAGCAACACAAATTAAGTAAGGAAAACTGGAGATAGGAATTTTTTAAAGTTTTAAATAAAAATAGCACCAAAAAGCATTAGGCGCCAACCATGGTCATCTGATTGCACTTCATTGGTCCCTATTCGTGATTTAAGGCAGACCATGGTGGAATGCAGGCCAGATACAGAAAGTAGGTTTGGCCCATTCAGAAGTTTTACCTTCAGACTTAGGGGCATGTTTATGAGAGGCTTGCACCATGCTTGCACCACACAACGTGGTACATGAGTGACACAAACCTCTATGTCAGATTTCTAAAGCCATAAAAAGCCATCTTGCATGGCTTTGAATGGCTTCATAAATCTGAAGTAATGCAATGCAGCGAAAAACAGCGTATTGCAATATTCTGTGCAAGGAAGGCATTCCATGGGCGTTCCATCGGTGTTCCTAACACAACTCCCATGGGTTTTGACGCATTCCCTGATTTACCAAACCTTATAAACCTGGGAATGCCTCAAAAGATACGCCTCCCAGGAGAGGCATAATGAGAATAAATATTGTTATTTCTTGTTGTTTCTTCCTCTTTCTATGTGTGCTGTATTCTGCAGCACACATAGAAAGAGGAAAAAGCATCTCAGGATTCTTTTAGTGCCGGAAGGTGCCCCCTCCTGCTCAAAAAACAATCATGCCTACGACACAAGCACCCTTGCACCATGATGCAAGGGTGCCTTCATCGACGCTAGGCTGACAAAATGGTGCCAGCGCAAGGCAAAAGGACAGGAATGTGGTGTATTGGAAAAATAAGGCACATTCCTGCCCTATCCCTGAGAGGCAGGGCAGAGCAGCAAGGTGATTTGCTGTGCTGCCCTGTACCACAATTTTTATAAATATGCCCCTTAGTCTTTGAAATGGAAGTCACAAATTCTAAGCTGAGCTATACAATATATGTTTTTACCTTTGCCCTGTTAAGTTTTCTACATTCAAACATAGTCATTTATTTGGAGCTCAGATTTTTCCAGCGAGGCAAGTCTAGAAGGTGTAGCCAAACAAGGCTTCAGGAGGTCTCGCACCTTCTACACAATGCCCCCCTGAAACTGATTTGCTGCTGTGGGGAAGCTCCAGGAGGAATCAACCTGAATCTTTGGCTCAAGAGCAAAGCACCTTTATTGGATTAATTTCATAGATTTATCCCAGTCCTTTGGAAGGCCATGGAGCCAAAACATTTTTAAGTCCCTGGATTTTCAGGATGTTAGAAGGAGTACACTTCGTCACAACCAAGGATCTGAGGACCTCAGGAAAAGCACATGAGTGTCAAGACCCACTCCAGAAGAAGCCACAAGCAGGGTACAAGGAAAGTCCTGTTGGAACTGGTCAGATGGTCTCTTAAGGGAAAAAGGGCTTCTTGCAGCTTTCTGTATCCTTAGAGCTTAACGGGACATCAGTCAACTGACCCTTAGAGTCCACTGCTGCATCCTGTTACAAGTGGAAGCAGGTCCATCTCTTCAGGTCCACTCACAGGTCTCAACAGCAGGTCCAGTACTGTTCTGGAGATGGTGCCCCTGGGTGCCGTGTTAATGCCTAGCACTAGCCTGTGAATGGGGGTGACTCCTGGCTTCTCCCTAAATAATAGGGAACATGTTTTCTGCAGTGGTGTATCTGTGCCCTATTGTAGACAGCCCCACAGTGCCCCTCTGTGCCAAATCCGTTCTCCCCTTGTGCAGAGCCTGTGTGCGCTACCCAGAAGCATCCAAGGAAATAACCAACCCCTCTTCTCTGTGGTTATTTCGAACACGTTCTGTGGGCTGCTCTTCCCCCACAGGGATTGGTGCTTTTCTGACTTGGGAAACAGAGAAGAGCCCAGCCTGGGTGTCAGCTAGCATTTACCCATGATAGGGTAGGCCTCGTTGAAGTTAATCAAATTGCTAGGCACAACCCAGATGGTCATTCTTCCAGAGGAAGAGAAAAGCTTCCTCACACCTAAGGACTTTGTCATGCACTGGGAGCAGTTTTCACACCTCATTAAGGTCAGTATTCTGCTGCTAGGTGACAGGTGGAGCTCATGCCCTTTTTAAAAGTACCTTTCATCTAGTATTCATCCCAAATTCGATTGTACTAATAATTTGGATTTATAATAACTATTACAAGAGTCTTTGAATTATATGTCTAGTCTGTGATTCGGGTTGACTCTTGACTTCTCCCTAACTAATAGGGAAAAAGTTCCCAGGGGTAACCGTACCCACCTTTGCAGTGGTTTGTGAGTTCCCGACTGCAGAATATCCCACAGTGCCCCTCTCTACCCACATCCAAGATGGTGAAACCCTTCTCTCCTTGTGTAGAGGCTGTGTGCCCTACCCACTTATCCACCTTATCTTGAGTGTGACTGATACTACTCATAAATATAACAATATCCTCAATGTTCTGACATGTTAAGAAAATGGGGTGGAGTATTGTGGCGAAGGAAATGAGTAACCCCTCATCTTTGGTAACTTCAAACTAGCTTTGTGAGCAGCTTCACTGGAAACGGTGCCTTCCTGAAATTGGGGAACAAAGAAGGGCCCTGCCAGGCAATACCTCAACGCCCATATTGGGCATCAGGGATTTCCCCAAGAGGCTGGAAGGGTGAGGGGCTGCTCCTGTTACTGAGGGCCAGTTTTGTGGCAGTGCAAAATTTTTAAAAGCACTGCAGAATTCCTTGGATATCGAACAGTTTTCAGGCAACAATAAAAGCGCCTTGATAACACTGGTGATTAATGTACATGATGGAAAGAGATCACAGTTTTCTCTAGTGGCAGTTTGAATCATCTAACGTAACACAGAGGGTTAATATACCTGCAGCAAAGAGCGTGTGTTCTGCAGATGACAGAACAATATTGTATGTGCATAGCTCAGTGGGTTACTGCTTATGTCAACGAGATCCTTTTGTTACTTTGCAGTTCATAAGTTGCAATTGTTATCAAGGTTAGAAAGTTATGTTTTTTTAGTCTTTCATTATCCCAATTTTGCTAAAAAGGGGTTGTTTGGATAGAAATAAGTTATTATTAGTAAAGTCAACCATAACCACTGTTTTACCTTCTGAATCATGAGTTTGTGCTTCCCCAGACCAAGGACTTAAAAAAAATGCCTACAAGCATGGATCATATGTGAATATTACACCTTCTAGTCCCCTTTGCTTTGGGCAACATTTTCCACACAGTGATTTACCCACATATGATTCATTGTCTCTGTTCTTGCAACATTTTTCCCAACATTTTCTTGGAGGGAGAAGCCCCCTTGAAGTGTTCAGGCTTGCTCGCTCACTATGCACCATATGGGGCTGGTCTGACAAAATTTTCCAGGGCTGCTTTGGGTTCCAAGTACTGTCCTGTTGCTCAGGTGTCAGCTAGTATTTGCCTGTAAACAGGTAAGCTCTTTAAAGTTAATAAAGTTGCTGGGCACAGTCCAGATGGCCATCCTGCAAGAGGAAGAAAAACACCTCTCCACACCCAAGGACTTTGTTGTGCTCTGGGAGCAGTTCTCAGACTTCATTAAGGGCAGTATTCAGCTGCTGGGGGACAGCTGGAGCTTGAGAAGTTGTGCCTTAAGAGGCTTTAGAGAGGAAAAATGTAACTTCATAAAAGTTCCTTTTCCCTAATTATTTATCTCAAATTCGATTGTAATATAAAATTGTATTTATAGTAACTATCAAAAGAGCCTTTGAAATATATTTCTAGATGCTTCTGAACCGAAATTAGCATTATTAAATGTATGAATGTAATCCAGTGCTTTCCTTGCAACAGTGAAAATAGCTGTATGTCGTTTGTCATTGTAAAGATATTTTTAAAATTGAATTTTTACATGTCCTACTTTTAAATACCATGCAACCTGTCATTTTGCGCTGAGATACTCCTCCGGGGGTGATTCAAGCCCATTATAAATCTCCTAAATAAATAGGGCTTATGAAGTCTGCTTACTAATATTTAAAAGGAAGGGTTTGACCTGTCAAAAGGGGTTATTTTGACAGGTCAAATTGCCGATTTAAAACTGCCACAGTCAGGCTACAATTGTAGGCCAGCCGTCATGTTTGCACTGACACTGTAGTGGGTGGAACAATGGGTTCTGCAGTACACCAGTGACATTTAACTTGCAGGTCCAAAAACCAGCAATACAATCTAGAAATAAAATGAGCGTGACTATGCAAAAAGGGTCTTTTTTCCTGGATGAAAGTCTGCTGCAGAAAAGTATGTTCTGGTGCTTAAAACTGTACCATTACCAACAACATGTAAACACTGGCATAAATTAAGTACTGTTTGATGTTTACTTGCTGTGAATTCTGTGGGTTAAATTTCTGAACTGAGACCCCAGTACACCTGCCCACCTGCCATCATTCCTAACAGCCTTTGTGCAGTTGTTCTCACTATTTTCTTTTGTTTAGATATGGGTCTCTGCTTGCTATCCCCATTGTATGCTGCATGTGTTGGCACGTCTCTTCATATTGCATATGGATCAGTACCTTTGACACTCATTGTTATTGGTTTACATTTGGCTTCCGTGATTCAATAAATACCGTAAGGTACTTTTTGTATTAGAGAGTATATACTCACAAGAGCTATACTGACATTTGTAGCAATAAAGAAAACTTTAGAAAAAAACGTGTTCTGCTGATGTCAGTTCTATTTCTGAAATACAAACACATTGAAACAGGTATCTTTACAAAAAATGACAATATAGTTAAAAGTGTTATGAAGCAGCAGTCTTATTTGAAATTTATTGGCATCAATTCTGTTGTAGTGAATATAGCAAATTCATGATATAATAGCCAACACCTTTATCATGGTACTGAAGTAAATATATCTTAGTTTCCTTTCAAGTCTCTAAAGGGAAGTGTCCAACATGGTTAATCTTTCATTTAAGAAAAGGATGATTGACAGCTTCATGAATAATATTAGATCATTCAAAGTCTTCTTTAATCTTCATCCGTTATAAGTGTTTCAGCTCTTTTTATGTGCTTTTAAACATTTAAGCCTATGACAGGGCTATCATTGACAAGTAAAGAGATCGATACTTTAAGTGCGCGTTTTTTCCACATGGTAATCCAGGCAAACACCCCACAACGTAATCCTAATTAAGAACAATCTTAGTTCCTAAATGTAAAAAGAAAAGCAAGGCCGCTGTTGTGTATCTGCTGAGGGATGGGTTGTGAGCAGGTGTTCCTCTTTTCCCAAAAAGTATTATTGTTAGAGGGTAATTCCTTGTTCAAATAACACTCATTAATCCAGGTTGATTTGAGTGAAAGTAGTTCTTTTTGTTCACCACATTATTGCATTCATTTCACTCGTTTTTGGTTTTTCGTAAAGCAAATCTTTAGGGAAAGTGAACAGCCGACACGTGTTTCGCCCTATATGGCTGGTTGAGCCAGGGCTTTCTCAAGGCTAGTTTATAGATTCCAACAGTATGGTATCAGTGATGAGTCTGTACATTTTTAAATTAGTAATGGAACATTGTGGTTAAAATACAATTTTTGGTGGTCATGAGAGGGAAAGTCTCTTGTCGGGTCCTAGGATAATTCCTCGCGGTCCAGAGCCTTGAGCAAAAGTTTCTCCTACAACACTAGGGAATCATATCCAGTATCAGGATCTCTGGGCCGTTCACTCTTTTCTCAATCTGTTGTGTATCTGCCCCTGTTTTTGTCTTTATATTGTATTATTAATGGAATACCGTTTTGAGTAATTTATGGATGAACAAATAAATCAACTTTTTGATTGTTTTGCATTATATTTAGTTGATTGATGAAAAATTGTAAATATATTTAAAAAAAGTGATTTTTGTAATTATTCCAGTTATGGTTAATTTGTGGGCTTGGAAGAATTGTGGTTATGACATAAATATATTGATTGATTGCATGCTATTGCAGCTATATTTCTGAGTTCTGAGTTTTACTGCCATACCTGAATATGCCCCCGATCGCTCCTTTTCAATACCCTGAGTATTGAGTTCTAAATGGGTGTACTTAGTATTCAGTTTTCGTTCCAACAGTAGGTCAAGCTTTGGGACATAAGTGGTAAAAGGTGACAATTGACACAAATGGGTGCCCTTTAGCCCCAATGTGACCTGAAACCAGACACCAGCTCCTGCAGTTAAAAAAGGCACTTTTGCCAAAGTTGAAAAACACAGGATCAGATTTTGTTTAGGGGCCGTGCAGATTGGTCTCCTGAGTGCATCTGGTGACCCATGTTTGCTGTAATAGATCAGTCTATATTTTCAAACTTTCATTCACCTTTTACAAATACCTCCTCAGTTCCCTCCATATGCCCCCCATATGTAATGTAGCACTTTCTGTGAAAGTAGAATAGTCTGGGGTTGGAAACTCCAAATAATGCATACAGGGGGCATGGGAGTTTTCGCAGGTGAAGCTGGTGGACCCTTAATAACTGGGAGAAAGATTAGTCACCCCCCATGTTCTAAATTAACAGTTTTGCCAACATACTTTACTTAAAACTCATATATAATTAGTGAAAAATGGGGTTTGGATCTAAAATTGTTTCTAGGGGATGCACACATTTTCTTCCTGTATGGTAGTGCAAGACAAACACAATTAAAATAGCGTAAATTTGACACAAAATGAAAATGCTTTTTAATGTTTTTAACCTTTACATTAACAATAGCAGTGTACATTAGAACAAAACATACAACCCAGGTTTAACCAAAAACACATGTATATAACAAAGCTTTTGGAGTTTTAATTTATTTTTATTGTTCCTTTTTGCTTTTTATCACTAGTATGACAACTAAAAAAACCAAAACAATATATAATCTTTCTACTAATAAATGAAAAGTAATCTATTACACACTGACCCCAAACATGAAAATAAATACGTAAACGGACACATACTATATGTGCAACTTCCTCTAAGCCATCTCTCCTTGTCCTGATAGTGGCTAAGGATCTGCTGTCAGTTGGAAATCTTCTTTGCACCGTCATCCAGCTCGCTGCAAGAACAGCACATAGTTCTATCTTTGTCTTAATGTGTGGGTGCATACAAAGCATTTTAGTGGTCCACAACTGCCTGATTCCTAGAATTGGGCCATTTGTGACTGCAAAAATGCTTTGTGTAATGTACAAACACTAAAATGTGATTCAATAACTTGTTACTGAGCCACAGTTTGAGTTTACAAACAAAAACAGACTCACTATTTGGAAGGGGCATGTTCAGAGCATCACTTCCAAATAGGGAATATGAATGGCACGTACTAATGTTTTGCAATTGAAATGCAGTCATAAAGCATTTTCACTTTACCACCAATTAAAAGTTGATGGTAACCCATTTTTCAATAGGAAGGGGTGCCCTTGGGATTTGTTTAAATCAAATTAAGAGTGATTATGAGTGCTTTAAAATGATAGTCACGTGAAATACATCCAAAGCACAAAACATGCTCCAATAAGCATAAAATTCTATTAGTGTACACATATAAACACAAATGTATATATATATATAAATTCACTGAAAAAACCATAGGTTTCAGGCCTTATATAGTTAGGAATTAGCATTTAAAAACACCTTTGAAATTCACTCAAAAAACTATACATTTTAGTGGTGTTATAGTTAGCTGGACATTTTACTCATACAAAACCATGGAAATTGCTCCTATATAGTTAGTTGTACTAACTATATTTCGCGCACCCGCAATCCACTGCTGATGATGTCACATATTAGATCATTCATGACATGGTCAGTGACATCACTGATGACATCTCAAATGGCATCACTGATGACATCACTGATGACATCATCCAGTGAATGTGGTTTGCTTCGTTATTTAAATATGCATTATATATATAGCAATTTGCATTGAAGAATAAGTGGATACATATAAATAAATATTTGGATGGAGGATTTAGTAGCAGTGTAATTGACTGTTTACTTGACCAATTTATAATGTCTCATTAAATATAGTGGATAGTGACTAAACTGTGTGAATATCTGTATCACTTTGTCAGTTGTTGTGTAAACTGATTCTACAGTTGGTTACTAGCTATGTGAAAGTCTATATTAGTTATTGATTAGTTAACTGAGAATTTGTATGGGAGTGTGAAAGTGTGTGTGGTTCGGTGGGGGGTGTGTGACTGTCCAAAGATGTGTGAATAGTTGATTTAGTAGATATATGAAGTTAAAACTACATGTTCTAACAGTTGTTTGGGTGAGTGAATCTCTTTATGGGTGTGGTGATGAGCAAATATATTTCTTAATGGTACATGTCCAACAAACTAGAAAAATAAAAGGCAGTGTATGTGTCAGTTGTTGTATATAAATAAATATACATAAGACACAATGATTGTGTGAGTGACTGTATGGATAACTGTATACTTGTAATAATGATTTTATAATTCACTAAGTATGACTTACTATCTAAATGAATAGAAGAAGTGGTGTTTGTATAAGTGTTTTGCTAAGTAAATATGTAAGTATGATCCATTGTTTGCATAAGTGAGTAGGATGACTTCATATGTGAATAGGATGCGTGCTGTTGTTTAATGTCGATATAGATGTATAAGTATTTTTGATAGTGTTCTATTGTTCATCGACAGCATGTATGAGTGAATCCATAGGTAAGTGATTAGATGTGTGTATACATCTATGAATCACTGAGTGGATTTTTAGATACTTGTATTGCTGTGACAATGGATTTAAATATGATACTCTGTATTTTACAAAGAGTGATGAAAAATTGTAATAGTGTATGAAAAGGTGCATGTGATTGTCACGTGGATGATGTCATCAGTGATGTCATCAGTGATGTCATTTGAGATGTCATCAGTGATGTCACTGACCACGTCATGAATGATCTAATATGTGACATCATCAGCAGTGGATTGCGGGTGTGCGAAATATAATTAGTACAACTAACTATATAGGAGCAATTTCAATGGTTTTGTATGAGTAAAATGTCCAGCTAACTATAACACCACTAAAACGTATAGTTTTTTTAGTGAATTTCAAAGGTTTTTTAAAAGCTAATTCCTAACTATATAACTCCTGAAACCTATGGTTTTTTCAGTGAATTTGAAAGTTTTTTTTAAATGCTAATTCCTAACTATATAAGGCCTGAAACCTATGGTTTTTTCAGTGAATTTCAAAGGTTTTTTAAATGCTAATTCCTAACTATATAAGGCCTGAAACCTATGGTTTTTTCAGTGAATTCGCAAGGTTTTTTAAATGCTAATTCCTAACTATATAAGGCCTGAAACCTATGGTTTTTTCAGTGAATTGCAAAGGTTTTTTAAATGCTAATTCCTAACTATAAAAGGCCTGAAACCTATGGTTTTTTCTGTGAATTTCAAAGGTTTTTTAAATGCTAATTCTATTAGCGGATAACGTTTAAATATAATAATATCCTAGTGGGACCACCTGAGCAGCCCTAAGGGGTCAGGGTGTTTCTACCCTGCCCCCTTTTTGTGTTCTACACGTTTGTTTTTCTGCTTTCTTGTGCCTAATTCCTAACTATATGAAATGAAATGATGAAATGATTACGCTCTTGTATAGCGCACGACTACCCGTAGGCATCTCGGCGCTTGCTTAGGGAACCCGTCCTGGTATTCCCCTGTGAGATACCCCGGCAGGGTGTCCACAAGGTGAAAGCCAGGCATCCCGCCGCGAGGGGCCGTAGTGGAGATTAAGCAAGCTATTGCCCAGAGTCGCAGAGTGTGACCCTGTGAGTTGAGTAGGCACCGGAACGAGAATTATCGAGTCCGTGGAATTTTTTGAGCCCGAGACCCGCCGAGGCGGGGAATCGAACCCTGGTCCACAGCTGATCTCAGCTTCCAGGTCTGCCGCCTCTAACCACTGAGCCACGCTTCTCCACTCATATAAGGCCTGAAACCTATGTTTTTTTCAGTGAATTTAGGTGTGCCATACTTTTGTCATAAGTAAGACTGTTAGCGCTCTAGTTGTTCTTTAGAACACTCTGGGACATTCTGTCATTGGGCAATAGTTGGGCTACATCTGGCTGATATTTGGGCTACATTTGTTTTTTTTTTGTCTCTGGTGGCCATCTTTGGGCTACATCGAGCTACATTGGGCTACATTGGGCTACATTTGGGCTCTAACATATATATAGCCCAATGTAGCCCAATATATATTTTTTCAAAGTTAATTTTCGTAAAAACCACTGGAGCATGTATCTTGAGACATAGCAAAGGCACATCGGGCTACCAGTCCCTACAATTTTGCCAAGTTTGGTGGAAAACCATTCAGCCGTTCGGGCTAAAAGTGAGTCCAACCACCCTATGGAAATTTACATGTGGAAAACACGTTTTGGGACCCCCCTTTTATCTCGGCCCCCGCTTGACGGATCCCCCCCAAACTTTCAGGGAAGGACCGGAGCGCCGCGAAGCAAAGTTAAGGAAAATCTCAGGAAGATTCCTCAACCGGCGCCAAAGTTATTCCCAATAGAATGTTGCGATTTCCCTATGGAAATCAATCCTAACTATATATAGGTAACATATATATATATATATATATATATATATATATATATATATATATATATATATATATATATATATATATATATAGTGTTTCAAAGGATAAAGTGTGAAATGCTGCAGTGCATGCCAGTAGTTCTGGGTTTAGATATGCAGGTCCAGTATCCTCACCCAGGCAGGAGGGCAGCAGGTCCACAGCATGGCAGCAGTCCTTCAGAGTAGCAGTCCAACAGAGTGGCAGTCCTTTCAGCAGCACAGCAGACATTCTTACTGGCAGTGTCCACAGGTCGAGAATTGTACTGAAGAGTTAGGTCTAAGGGTCCTAAATTTATACCTGGGACCCATTTGGGAGTGGAGGAAGCTTCTAGAGGTTTCCACCCCACTGATGTTTTGGGCATCCCCTTCCTCCCTGTCCTGGCCATAGCTTGTCTGGTGTCAAGAAAGCCTGGTGACAAACCTTTTGTGTGAGCGCTCAGGTGAGCCTTAGTGATGTGCAAGTGTGGTAGTTGACAGCTCCCCCCTCTTGTTAACTCAGAGTGGGCCATCCTGCCAACACCTGTCTTCCATTTGTCTCACTGTCTAGGAACAATACACAATGAGCAATGGCCAGCTAAAACTAGTCATGTGAGCCAGGATCAGGCTACAGGCACCAAACGATGATGGATTCAACCCAGATCCAATAGTGACTGAGGGTGAGTTTCTGAACAGTTTCAGCACTCCGTCCATCCTCTTCTTGTGTTTGCTTTTTTCCCCCTAAGTTGGCAGGGTCTGCCCAGACGTAGGTCCCTGCTCACTTTCCTACAGGATTCTAGCTAGCCTAGCTGATGAGGGGTGTTACACTGAAACTGGTCCCCGGATGCTTGTTTCTGGTCCAGGGAACAACTGACTTGGTAGTTCGGGCTGGAATGTTCCCATTAGGAACAGGGCCAAGACTGATTTGCATATGGCTGTGACTGAACTGGGGTGGTAAAGTGAGGTAAAGAATGAAGATGGATTCAACCCAGATCTACTAATGACAGGGGGTGAGTATCTGAAAAGTTTAAGTGCTCTTTCCATCATCTCCTTATGTTTGCAACTTACTAAAAGTGTCATTTACAGAAGTGTGATACAAAATCTGACTTTACCATTAAAGAGGGCCTTTAATTACAATTCTTTAGGTACCAAATTGGACCTGTCCACCTGTTCCTAACTGAAAGTAGGATGTAGTCTTATGGCTAAAGCATTCAACCTCAAAGCTGGGGAACCGGGTTCGAACCTTGGCAACGACGTTCAACATTCTGTGATTCTGGGAAAATCACTTAATCTCCCAGTGCCTTACAAAAATTAATGGTTCCTTGAGTAACGAAACTGGTGCTCATGTAAAGCGCTCCGATACCCGATATCTTCGGGTCTAGTGTGTGCTATATAAAACTCTACAAAAAATAATGTCTATTATTAAATGTAATGCGGTAACCCAATGTTATCCTATGGGACAGGCTGGCCATGCAGTAGGGAAAAATAAATGTACGTTTTTTTCACTACAGGAAAGGTAAACTTAAAAATACATGTCCAACTTTTTAAATATACTGCAGCCTGCCCTCTGGTCTGTTCATGGCCTACCACAGGGGTGACTTTTTTGTATTAAAAGAGAAGATTTAGGTCTGGCAAAAGGTTTATTTTGCCAGGTTAACATGGCAGTTTAAAACTGCATACACAAGTTGCAATGGCAGGTCTGAGGCATGATTAAAGGGTTACTTAAGTGGGTGCACTTATCAAGTGACTTACAGGTAAATTAAATATGCTAATTGGGTGAAAGTCAATTTCACCATGTTTAAAGGAGGGAGAACAAGCACTTTAGCACTAGTTAGCAGTGGTAAAGTGCACAGTCCTAAAAGCTAAAAAAAACAAAAACAGGTTCAGAAAACAGGAGAGTGAAGGCAAAAAGATTGGGGATGACCTTGAAAAAGGGCCACGTTTAACAGTGAAGCAATGAGAAGCAAAGTGTAACGTATTATTGTTATGATGATGATGATTATCATTTCTGTTTTATAATATTCAAATCTTTCAAACTATTACTTTATGTGTGTAAAAGAGCTCTCAGTCTGTAAAACATGTTAAAAACTGTTCGGTTAACCAAAGTAATATAATATTAGAAAGACGACAGAAGTAAATATGTTTACACTTTTTTCTAGGAAGTCATTTTCGAAAATGAAATCTAAAAATCAATCTTCCTGAAGCAGGATGTGTTCCATGAAACTTTGTGAGCGAGAAATTCAATGACAAATACGTGACAAAGCCCCAAACACAAAAGCATGCATACAATTTAGTTTCTGCCTCAGAGTACAGAAGCCCGAAGCAGTTGCAATGACCTGGAGCATCTGTCTTCTGGCAGATTGCTACTATACTTTACAGTCATTACATGATATTGAGGGCAATTGTAGCAAATACCTGAGGATAATTGACTGCCCACGGTTTTGTGCCCAGGTTGATTGGCAGTGGGAACAAAGAAGAGAAGGCAGATTATCCTGTAGACTGAATGCGGCTTTATACAATGAAACTATCAGCAAATGTACTTTTTAAAGATATTTTCTGAGACCTGCTCAAGGGCCAGACGTATGAGGGACAATGGGAAATGTTAATCTGATCCAAAGGAGAAGGATTTTGGCAGGAGTGTTTTTTATACTTATTATTCAAATGATGAGTCAACAGGAATGGAAAATATTCTTTTTGATACATGCAGTTAGGTTTGACTAAATAGTCCAAATGGAAGCTAATTTGTTCAGCCCTAATAACGTTGTCCCTCCCTTAATCAATTTGTACCGAACAAGGTGGAACAGCATTTACAATGCAGGATAGGAACATGAACATTTGGTTAACATTTTCAAATGGATCAAAGGTTATTGGAATGGGGGGTGAGGGTCTAACAAGCAGTTACATTTGTCCAGGTGTTCCTGAGATTTAAGCAAAATTGTGACTGTCTAGCATACAAAAACCTGTGCAATATATTTCCTAACATGTTTGTAATCTTTAAATAAAATGTAGGGCCTCATTTATGAAAATTGACGCATTGCTGCGTGAAAACAGCGATGCGTCACTTTTCATTGCTCCCTCATTGCGACATGCTGGATGCGTCATATTTACAGTATGACCCATCATGTCGCAAGGACTTACAGATACGTCAGTATTTCTGACGTATCTGTAGGTGCAAAAATGACGCATTGCTGGAGTGTGTCACAAAAGTGACGCAATACCAGCAATGTGTCCTTTCACATGGGGCAAGCCCTATGTGAAAGGACCTGCATCAGTCTTACGCCTGCTGTGAGGCAGGCATAAGATATTGACACAATGGCGTCCTAGAAGTGACGCAGTAAAATCTCATCGATTTCACTGTGTCACTTCTATGAGGCTTACTTGCATGGGAATGCCCACCCTGCAAACATTATACCTGACGCAGGTATAATGTAGCGCAGGGGTTTATAAAGTGACACTTCTTCTTAGATGCATCACTTTGTAAATAGAACACAACAGGGGGCATGTTTTACGCTGCGGTTGCGTCCCAAAAAGTGACGCAACAGCAGCGCAAAACTTACGCATGGCCTCATAAATAAGGCCCTTATAATTCCTGGTGAACCACAAAAATGCGCAGTAAATGGGCAGTGGATGCGCATCTGTCCCTACATGAAAATGTTTGAGAACAATGTCAAAACTATTTTAAAATCACGGCAGGATGCCTACACTGTAGTATGCACATGTGAATAGGCTGGGCTCACCCCCTTATGCAGATATCCCCGAGCCTGATAAACAGACTGGAAACATGTAAATCAAATAGGGCCTTGATCCCATTTTTCTCTGTCTTGTGAAGTCATGGAAAAAACTGTAACTTTACTGAGCCTTGGTCAGTGGTTGGGGAGGAGTAGGAGAACATGACGAACACTCCAGAGGTGCAGGGTTTGGATTCCCCCCGACCTTGCCTAAATGCAAGAGAGAGGTACATTCAGCATTCACCTCTCATTCTCCCCACGCTGGACAAAAACAGGAGGACAATTGTTTGCCTACTGGTTTTGATGGAAAAATATAATACACGAAGCAGCTTACAGTTGCCTCGTTGCCGTTCCCTCTCTGTATCCATGTTTGCTGGGGCAATAATTTATCACACCTTGCCTTTTATTTAGAGGAAATGCATGGTTCCTTTCCCTCCACATTGTCCTACAGGGAAGGGAGAATTCATTACAATACCCCATACCTTGACCAAAAGTGAGGGTTAAATATGTAACCCCCTCCAAATTCCTTGCTTAAGGCGATAAAAAAAATGAAAACCACGTCTGCCCCTGTGCCGTTTTTGTTCATCTGAACAGGGCACTGGGCAGATGGCAGCTGCCTTGCCCCAGTGCTCTATGGCTCTGAGTTTGTGTTTGGTGTAAATCTGTTCAGTGTCTTTTGAAAAGTTGAAAAAAGATAATTGACAAATATATTTATTTGGGTAGTGAAACAGCTCCTAATCCCACATTTTAAAGATAAGTTAATAAGACGGCCTGTCACAATTTCTTTGCCTATTTAAATAGCTCATTAACCTGAGGAGACTGAAAGGCCTTCTCAAGCAATAACCACTATCCTTGTCAGGGAGACCCACAAAAGTCACTAAATTAACCTATGGTAATTTCTCTGGTAGCTTGGCACGAAAGCAATCAGCCTTTACTTAGATGCATTGGCGTTAAGTGTTTATACAGCACACAAACACTAAAAATGTTTAAATACAACTCAAGAAAAATACCATTGGAGTCTTCGCACCGTACTTTGAGAAGGAAACATTTTCAGTGAGACTAACCTGGTCTCTGTATCTGGCCCTTGCCCCATCATGGTCGGCTTTAACGTGTGATTTTCCCCAGTCTAGCACGACCAGACGACTACGGATGACGCTTCATGCTTTTAGGCACTATACTTACCAAAAATTTGAAACTGCATATCTACATTTCTCCTGATTGGATTGTTGTTATTCTAGTAATGTTTTATTTAATACATTCTACTCTATTTTCTTCTCAATTGGTGTGATATTAGTGATGTTCTTAGGTAAGAATTTCAGTTTCTTGGTATGTATATTTGACATTCCTTTTCCAAATCGTGTTTGACTGTTGTATGAAACAAATCTATAGTATTCTTTGCTGGTAGATGTGGAGTATAGGAAGATTTGACATGTCAATAACTTTGTGGGAGAGATTAAAAAGTTCGAGATCTGGGATGATCAATTCCAAGAATACACACCCCACATCATATATTGGGTTGGTACATTACAACATTCTCTGTATTTGGCAAGGTGACCAATATAAATTGAAGAAATATTTAGAGGTTATCAACAATAATAAGTGGAAGATTAAGACCAAATTGAAGTTCTCAACTACCAGGATTAATTAGTTAGATTTCACCATCTCCATTGAGAACAATCAAATACACACTACACTATTCTGAAAGGAAACAGCAACACACTCTATATTGCAGCCAGACAATTGTCATCCTCCTTTCACCATTAGGAATATCCCTAAAGGAGAATTACTCAGCGCTCATAGAAACTGCTCACAGGAGAGTGAATTCAAGCTGAAAAGTGAAGAACTAACTCAGAGACTAACACAATGCGACAACAACAAAAATCACCTAGATCAAAGAGTCAAGGTTTATCTCGTCAAGTTCCAAAAGCACTTTAGTGCTTGAAAAGACACCAATGAATAACACAACTAAAACAAATAATTTGTGATTCATAACATAATTCCACAATGGTCACTTCTATATCAGGAGAATATTGAAAAGACTTTGGCATCTCCTGACCAATAATCCTTCCTTGAGAAATTCATTAGCAGAACAACCTCAATTGGATTTACGATGAGTTACAACCCTTAAACAAATTCTTTGCCACTCCAAATTTAGAGACAGACAAAGGATTAATACTGCCTTACAGGCCCAACAACTGGGATTTTATACATGTCATGATTGCTCAATAGGCAAATTTGGCAAAAAACAAAACAAAATTAGTTTCTCCAGAAACAAGGATTCAAATAAGAATCAACCAGTGGATGAATTGTAATGGTACCTTTGTGGTCTATATCGATTGTCCATGCTCCAAAATCTACATTGAGAGCACAATCCGCCATCTTAAACCAACAACCCAGGAGTATTACCACAACACATATAAAACAGATACCACATTCACCCTAACAGAACATTTTCTCAAATTCCATTAAACATTACAGCAAGTTTATATTTTTTGAAATTGAGCATATCCCTAAATCTGCAAGGGGTGGCAACAGTGAATTATGAATGAGACAAAAAGATAGTAGATGCGGATGCAGATTTACATTATTGATTGAAAATACTGAGCACCCATATATTTGATATTTGTTTAAAATGAGCACTTGAGATGGATCACAATGGTCTTAATAAGGATGCATTATTACATTACATTACCACTTACTATAATTGTACACCTGTGTGTTCAAGATATTACTAGGGCCAACAATATTTGTATTATTTGACTCATTTATTAAGGGGCTAAATATGATGTTATATTTCTATTATGAACTTATCTCAAACATAGCTAATTTTGTCTAAATATGTGTACACGTTGTTATAAAAATGTAGCCCACCTCTTGGACCCTAATCATAATCTTGGCCTTAACATTGGATTTGTTTTCTTTCTCTAATATATATCACTTAGCTTGCTTACAGTTGGTCTAATGAAACATCCTATTACTGGGTAAAATGGGACTCCTTCCTTATACAGACTAATAGGCTGGTTTTCTAAGAGAATTTCACTTAACTTTATCGGTGTAATGTGAGGTCTCTTACATTAACCTGACTAGGGTCTAGGACATTGCTAATAAACTAATTACACCCTTTTTTTATGAGATCAGAATGGAGTATGCAGTTCCTAGGGAAACTAAAAGTGACTGGGGAGGAAGTGCAATTTACTGACTACCAGGAAGAAAGATGGGGAATTCCTCCTTTCAGATTTAGGGCACTCACACAGCCAGCCAGTTGAGTGTCATGCTTCATCATTGGGCATGCTCCTCGCCAGGTCGGCGCTGCAATACCTGACGGGCACCCTCGGGGGTTCTTTTGCGGAGATCTTTTAATCCTTGCCGTTAAGGTGAGTGTGTGTAAAGGGCCCTAAAGTGTAGAAATGTAGTGTACTAGTGTTTAAAAAAAGTGAATTAAAACAAGGAAATGGAGGAGCATGGCAACTAATTTAATAATCCTGTCTCCCACCCTGGTTAAAAAGGGGAGTGTTGGCGACTGTCTATTGTAATGTTATAGGCAGCTGCTCAAAGTATCATGCGGTCAACATGTTTCTTGCCTAGTTTGTCCCCTAGGGGACCAGGCGGCAATTCTTCAGGACCTAAAAATAAGAGTTGTGATCTACACTACGTGGCTGATAATGAGGTGTTGTAACCTAAATATTACCAGTCCAGTGGGACCAGTGGCGTGCGGTGTCCGTGGGTGCAGTAGTCAATCTATATAAAGTATAAGACTGGCCCCATCGTGATTGCGGCATCAAGTGGACACGTTCATCCAACAAGTGTCAGCAACTCTCTCCCACTCGGTGGAAGACCTAACCTTAAATGCTGGTTCCAGGAAGGACTGAGGGTGCCCGTCAGGTATCGCAGCGCTGACCTGACGAGGAGCATGCCCAATGATAAAGCTGATTTGCATATAGCCAGTGTCTAACCCAGGGTGGTGTGGAGTGCAAAAAAAAGATGGATTTAGGCCCAGATCCTTGTACTGGGGTGAATGTATGACATTGTTCTACATTCTGTCCATCATTTGTGTTTTTTGCAATTTTCACCCCAAGTGTGCTGGGTATGCTCAGACGTGAGTCCCAGGCTCTCCACACCACTGGAGTCAAGCTATCCAGGCTGATGAAGGCTGATAGCCAGAAACCAGTCCTTGGATGCTTGATTCCGGTCTGGGAAAGACATGGCTTGGTAGTTCGGACTGGACTGTTCCCATGAGGCACAGGGTCAAGGCTGATTTGCATATAGCCAGTGTCTAACCCAGGGTGGCGTGGAGTGCAAAAAAACGATGGATTTAGGCCCAGATACTTGTAATGGGGTGAATGTATGACATTGTTCTACATTCTGTCTATCAACTGTGTTTTTTGCAATTTTCACCCCGAGTGTGCTGGGTATGCTCAGACGTGAGTCCCAGGCTCTCCACACCACTGGAGTCAAGCTATCCAGGCTGATGAAGGCTGATAGCCAGAAACCGGTCCTTGGATACTTGATTCCGGTCTGAGAAAGACATGGCTTGGTAGTTCAGACTGGACTGTTCCCATGAGGCACAGGGTCAGAGCTGATTTGCATATAGCCAGTGTCTAACCCAGGGTGGTGTGGAGTGCAAAAAAACGATGGATTTAGGCCCAGATCCTTGTACTGGGTGAATGTATGACATTGTTCTACATTCTGTCCATCAACTGTGTTTTTTGCAATTTTCACCCCGGGTGTGCTGGGTATGCTCAGACGTGAGTCCCAGGCACTCCACACCACTGGAGTCAAGCTATCCAGGCTGATGAAGGCTGATAGCCAGAAACCGGTCCTTGGATGCTTGATTCCGGTCTGGGAAAGACATGGCTTGGTAGTTCGGACTGGACTGTTCCCATGAGGCACAGGGTCAGAGCTGATTTGCATATAGCCAGTGTCTAACCCAGGGTGGTGTGGAGTGCAAAAAACGATGGATTTAGGCCCAGATCCTTGTACTGGGGTGAATGTATGACATTGTTCTACATTCTGTCCATCAACTGTGTTTTTTGCAATGATAAAGCATGACACTCAGCTGGCTGGGTGTGTGAAGGCCCTAAACATGAAAGGAGGAATTCCCCATCCTTCTTCCTGGTAGTCAGTAATTTGCACTTCCTCCCCAGTCACTTTTAGTTTCCCTAGTAACTGCATACTTCTTTCTGATCTTGTTACTTGGGCACGTATGCTGGACCTCATAAAAGCCCCTCCAATTGTCTCCCCCTTTTGATAGCCCCCTTTTTTTTGATCCCATTCTGTTTTTAGCTTCCACTTCAAGATGGCAGCAGCTTCTTTATCATACCTACATGTACGAATTGGGTGGCCGTATTTCATTAAGGTGGACCAACAATTCACGCTTTTTTGTGACTCACACTAAACTTAAACAAACAGACAGTTCCTGTAAGTCAATAATGGTTACCATACACCGACACATTAGACCCCTAGTGTTCTTCTTTCTTTTTTGGAGAGATTGACTTTGCTGTTGGTCAAGTTAGAACTAGTTTAAGATGGCGCGGACCACGTATTTTATGGAATCTCTCTTCTTCCAGTTTTTCTCCCGTATATAATTCCACTGCGTTCAAACAATTCTTTGCCTACAATGTCCTGGACCGCATGAGACAAGATTTATTTTGCCAGACTGCCCTGAATGGAGATGATATTACACACATCTTAAGACTGCACAAGGTACGATGTTGTGACTGGTCTTTATCTGCACATACTGGACTTGTTAGTTGATCTATAGATACCAAAGACACTTAATTTTCCTTGCCTTGTTTTCCTAAGAATTGTACATGACCGTATACCCTGCCATTGACAGGTCTGCCAGGCATTTATCGCTACTTACTCAACACATCTCCCACAAATCCTCCTAGACTACGAGAGAATTACTTAGCACCTTTTGGTTTTTATTCTTAGCAGTCTTACCCTTGCAATTGCTATACGGACTATACTATTGGCCCTGAGTAACTTAATGGCAAGGTAATGAACTTGACCTTATACTTTTTGTGATTGCTTCATGAAGCTATTTGTTGGGGAAACTTCCTTAACTTACCTTTCTTTTCACTTACCAGCTCTATGGTTAGTAACACCTGGAATAGTTAAAATGTGAATCTTCCCTCACAGACTCTTGACCCTTACTAATATATTCATCAATTTTACTTTAAAACTCATGCTCATATAGTGCACAGCTGGACTATCTTTTTTATGAATTGGTAAAAGAATATATCACACTTAGTTATTGCTATTTATTTTGAGATATTTTAGGAAGACTTAATACATGGATTCTCATGTATCTTCATGCCCATGAAATTTTTCAACCTTGTAACAAAAAATATCTATGTTGAACACTATTTCCATGACTTTATACATGTCAAATTAACATCTAATTACTCAGTGTGTGATGCTATATCTCCTGGGACCTAAAAACTGTTTTCAATATATAGTGAGGGGAATGTGTACTGCCCTCAAGGGTTTACACACGAACACACACTAAGAACTACCTGATTATGCCATTATTTTTGGTATTAGGTCCTAAAGACTCCCTATCACAGTTACCCCAATTTCCATCCCATAATCACTCCTCCAGTCTATCTTCAGTCTTACATGTACTTCTTAACTCTGTTCTCGTAGTCTTTTCTCCCTTTACATCAAGTTCTATCCTCACTTTTGACATTCTCTCTAGCTTTCCATCACCTATCCCATATAAGAAGTCATATTGTGACGCCTTAAATCAAACCTACTAATGATTAAATTGAAATCATTTTTTGGCAGATTATAGCATTTACTTCTTTTCGATGAGCACTTTAATTTTTCGAGTTTATCATGAGATTCGTTTGATATGCTGCACTAACCTAAGAGTTTTCTTGCACTTGACAATTGTACATGACTGTTTCTGACTTCATACTTCTAATAAAGGTTCCTAGTAGCCTTTTTATTAGTTCGTTCTGTTGGTTAGTTCAGTGCCTTTGTACCATTCTGCTTTTATGGCCATAAGGTGTGTGGCAAGGAGGAGAATTACTTCAGAGGCATATTTGTACATCCTTAATGAAGAACGACTCTCTTATTCACTCCACACTTTAAACAAGAGTGGGAGGCACTGCACCATTGTTATGTGCTGGAATTGTTTTGGTGGTTTTCATAATCTATGAAACATTTAAAAAGGAACTAAGGGAACCGTTGTTCCGTCCACATTTTCTTTACTAATCAGTTCCGCATGGCTCTAAACTGAAAACCTATAAAGCCGGAAAACACTGCTCTTATCTACTTACTTATAAATGTCCTAACGTTAATTTCTTTTCCACCAGGTTTGCGTCTATTTGTACTTTGATGTTAGAGATATTACTCACTAATAATTTGTGTCTAATGCGTACATATGATTTTTAATTTACTTTCATTTGCTTTTCAATTTGAATTGCATCATCAACTTGAACGTACTTAAAGCCCTCAATCAAGCTTTGACGTCGGATTCATGCTACATCAAACTGAAAATAGCAAGTAATAAAAAAAATCCGCCAAAAATGACCTCACTAAGATAATACATCCATAAAGTTCACAACAGCCTTACCATAAGCCTTACTATGTTAAAGTGCAACCTTACAAATCAGTGATGTCATTTAATATGTTATTTGTGATGCACATTAGTCTCTTGAGTTCTCTTTAACCGTATTTTTTTATTTTCCCCATCCCATTTACACTGCACCATCTCTTTACATATCAAAAGGGTCAATAATTGTGTTATCTGATGATCTGAGGCCGCTTTGTTTCATTCTATTATTTAATTTCCTCTCATATCTGACGTTACTTGATTTTGACAAACTATACACTTCTACTGGTATTTGTATGCTCTTCTTTTTTTCTATTTTAATTGCACTACCTTTAGTATTTTTGGGTTGATGTCTTTGCTTTTACTATAGGCTACAATCTGCCCCCTTCCAGTGCCTGTTTCCAGTGTGTCATGTAGCAGTGCCCAGTGGTACCCAGTACAAACAACTGACAGACAGGAAGCTCCCAGCAAGTTCTCTGATGGAGGCGCTGGGACATTTCACAGATGGGCTCACTTTTCTGAACCCCAGCATGTTTATTTTGGTGATGCCGATGCCCACCTGGGCATCCTTACTTCCAGCGCCTATAATTTATACTGTTATACACACTAGATACTTTGGGTAAAGGGTAACTATACACATTAAAACAGTAATATAACATTTATATATACAATTACAATAGTTTATTTTTTCCCAAAGACGTATACTTTTGCTGATACCTTTCTGTGTCATTGCAGTTAAAAAACACTTCTAACAATACATTCTCTATTGAGTGCTCTACGCACTCTAAAATTGACCTCTCTCTCTCCATGTACGACAATGATAAGATAATGACCCTGAAAGCCTGCTCCCCTATCTTCCCACTATATTGTCAATTTGTTCCTGAAATCTCCTCTTATATCTGTTCTCAGCATTATTCCAGATTTCCATTCTTCACATTTGGATTTTTGCAACCGTCTATTGTCCTATGTCAGTTCCCCTCTCTCTTTCTACTCTTCACTGCCTATAAATGCTCCTACTGGTACTGAAACTCAAAGAGGTGATTTCTGTCCTTTTATCTTGTTGACAGATCCCAGCAAGCACGAATACAATATTCCTTCTCTGTCATTTCCTCTTCCCTTGACACTTTCCACAAGGCTATTTCTATTCCTGTCATAAAATTGAAATACATATCTACCGCTAGGTGAAATGGAACCTTGCTCAGCTACCACCTCGACTTTCTTACCACAAGCCTGTTGTATGATAATACAGTCTTCTAACAGGTCCAGAGGTTTGTCGCACAGTTCTTAGTGCATGATTTAACTAGGATTGTGATAATTTGCATGCATGAGCTTTTTAGGCTTAGGAATTAGTTCATGGTTTGAATCGAGGTAAATACAACCTTATTATACTCACACCAGTTCCTTCTGCTGTTTGCTGTGAGTCTCTCCTGGTGTCTTGAATGCTGCATAGGTTAGTCTTTAACAGGGCCAAGTCCTGTCTACTCTTCTGAGACAATGTGACCCTAGAGTCCTCCCTCACCGTGACCTAGTCCAGAAAAGCCTCGTTTTACCCTCTATTTTCATGCAGGTGAGAGGAGAGGAACGTCTCACTGTGTTATTTGATTTGATGCCAGATTCAGACATACTTACCTGGTAAAGTGCACTTGATTTTAGGTGCCTTTTTAGAATAACTTTTCAGCGTACCACCTTAGCCTTTTTCCTAGCAGCCTGCAGTCTAATTTTATATTTTCTAACCTGGACACCGGATCTGTTCAAAAGTTCTGAGCATATGGATGAACTAGTTAGGTTTAAAACAATTATTGTGGGAAACAAGTTTAGGAATACCTCATTATGTGCCTATCCTGTGCGTCTGCTGTTTTGCTGCAGGGTTCCTGATCCTAATACTGCTTTGAAGGCCATCTGTTGACAGGGGATCGCTTTGTGCCCCTCCTTAAGATCACATGAAAATAAGGCCCTTCTGCACCTGTTCACCAACTTTTGATCTCTTTGCACCATTTAACCACTCCTCCTGGGGCATCCTGCATGGGTGTCTTGGTTAACAGCAGAGAAGTTATAGGTATCTTCACTGTTTGGGATTGTTAGGACATAGAATGAGCTAGGGCAAGATGTTCTACTCCTTTGATCTCTAATGCTTCCTTAAAGTTCTCTGTTTCCACCTCTGTTATGTGATTAACCCTAGTACATTTCTTCTTTAGGTTTCCCAATTCTCAACCAGCAATGGTAGGTTGTGCCTACCACTGATTCTGGGTGGTAAAGTATAAACCCTTTACTTAACTGCCTGCGGCAATCCACGAGTCCACCGTTCTCCACATCTGAGTCTACTCTATGGACACACTGCTGTGGCATTTAATATATTCTTGGATCTCACCTACAATGATCCTTTTTGGAGGCAAAGGAGTGCCTGTTATTTGCGTGAACTCAGCATTAGGCTTTAGGTCATATTCTCCTTGGTTTGTGACTTGCCACATTTGTTATTCCCTATTGTTTGATTCTTTGTTTATGGGTCTGGCTTTCTATAAACAGTGCAGAACTGCAGAATATCACTTAATCAGTCTTGTATAAATTCATTATTGTATTATGGTTATAGGCCAACTGGTTAATCTTCAACATTCCTGGACATACTTAATATATAATGGTTAAGTGCCTCCAGTGCATAGCCATGGGTGATTCCCCTTTCTTTCCACAGTGGTTCCTCTGAAGCTCTTACACTGGCTGCCTTTAAGTAGTTCACTTTGTACATTGATTTAAATATAATTGTTCTCTCGTTCAGCCAAGCACCCACTCACTGTGTTACATGCTGTCCATCCACTAATGTATGTCAGTGGCCATTAGGAATAAACAGCACACGATTAACACAATTACAATACAATACTGCAAGACTCACTAAGAGGTAAATGTCATTTATCTGTGTCTAATAGTTTTCTTTGATTTGTCTCAGCTTTCACCATTAAAAAAGCACAAACATGATTGAAACTGCAACACCTTAAAGTTAACTCACATAAAACCAAGTTTCTGCTTATATCCTCAGTGGACTTGGACCCATCTGTTTGGATCCCTGTTGCATTGCTAACCAAAGCTACCTCACTTGGCAAAAAAAATCTAATGCCAAATCAGAATTCTGAACAGATTCAAAATGTTTTTCCCAGAAGCTCACTTCATGTTGATGCTCCAATTTCTAGCGCTCTCCAGATTAGACTATAATAACTATTTAGTCCCATTACAAGTTGGCTATAATTTGATGCTGGGATATCAGGGGAGAGGAGGAGAGGGGTGTGTTAGTGAAGAACTACACAAACTTGGAGATACCCAGTATACTCCTGGGTATTTTCTGCCGATTTCAGAGAGAAAAAGCTGATATTTCTGACATGCTTTGAGTTGGCTTCTGTCTGCTCAGGGGAAGCATTATCAGCTGCCTTCTTGATGTTGCGGGGGACAGGCAGGGACCAGGCTGTGCTGCTGACTGCAGCTCCACCTCCTGCCCAAACACATAATGAGGGCCTTTGTTTACTGGCTCACCACATTTATGGGGTTCTGTAAGTTGCATCCGCCACATCACAGGTGTTTTGCTTTGTATTACAGTACCTTGGTTCTAATGTCCCCCTAAATGCTCCTCATTGATGCTGATGCATCTACAAATTGGTATATATGATACACAGTGCCCTAAAACGTACCAAACCAATGGTCTAGGACCCGTTTGATAAACGTAACTACTCTCTTTATCTACCACAGGTTTCAAGGAGTAATTCACCCTTGTTCATTGGCTCATGCTTTGCACCCAGATTCTGGCATTCCCTTCCCCTAAGCTCTGCCTAGCTGCCTCCAATTTATACTTCAAAGACCTCTAACCACTTTTGTTCTGTCATCACATTTGTATCTGGTGTTCCCTAAGCTCCCAAATGTAGAAAACTTGCTACTTTTTCTAGCTCTCTTCCTCCCCCCCTCTATTTATATACCTCCCTTCCGATACATTGTCTCTATTATACTTTTTCAAGTCTTTCTTTTTCTTCCTGGCAATCCTCATTCCAATGCGACATGCCAAGCCTATGGTAACTACTTTACTCCAGACCTTACATACACTGTCTGCAGTCCTGCATATTTCACATACAAATCCTTGATTTCAGGATCATCAGTCTAATTATTTAAATGGAAGCAAAAAGGACAACACCCAGAATGCATTATCCTATCACTTAAAAAACTAGTACTGGGAAAAGTGTCCTTAATAACCTCATTGTAAGAAATCCTTAGTAACTTGATTTCACACCCTGCTAAGAGGTGTGTTTATATTATTCTCTCTGGGTTGACAGTGTCCCTACTATGGTTGGGAGCACGTCTGATGTTTATGGGTACCCCTCACACACCAACAGGCCCCTTGGTGTCATGCTTCATCATCGGGGTCATCGTATCCCTCTACGGGATATGGCGTGCTGCGACCTGCGTTTGCGCGGGAGCACTCTTTTGGCTATGTGTGGTGTATAGTGAGGGGTGTTTTATTATAATATAGTGAGTGAGTGTAGTGGTGGGGTTGGGGTAGTGAGTGGAGATTAAAAAGGACCTGACTCGTGGGTTTACAAAAACTTTAATTGTTCCCCGAGTTGGTATTGTTAAAAAGGATACAAGAGGAAGTGTGGCGTAGTATTATGTGCGCCGCCTCTTTGTGTGTGTCATATATTTTCCATAATGAAGATAGCACTATAACTTGGGCAACAACATGACTAAGGGCAAATATTTTTCAGTCTTGGCATCCAAACATATCACCAACTAACAATCAGATAAATTACCATATATCTATACATTTCTGATCCTTTTGTTTTGAGGATATTTTGAAGGTAACAGCTATTTACATGGCTGCCCGGTAAATAGTGAATCTTTTCTGCAATTTACTCGTTCGCTGACTGAATAGTAGAAATGATGTACTCTTTAGCCGGTGACCTTGAAAATAGTAGAGAAACTTCACTATTTCCAGATTGCTGGGTAAATAATAAAGCTTCTGCACTGTTCGGTTGGCAGTTTTCAGAAAATGTTCCCCCACCCTGAGCCTGCCAACATCCTGTCCTAAGGGGACCCATTCGACTTTGCAAATTAATTATCATCCCAACTCAGGGGTCCTTAGCTCATCAATGGTTTGCAACAGCAATTGCAGTCACAAACTATTAAAGCATTCCTTTCTGGATTAGGAATAAGAGGTAGGCAATCCCTTTTATGAACCCTCCTGTTTGAAATTTAGAAAAAATTGCAAAAGTCCTTTTACTTGTCTAAATACATTTCCAAGTCATAGAAGGCGTTTTGTACATAATGATAAGTACATTTGTGGTTACAAACCTGGATATTGTATGACACAAGACCCTTAGTGCTAAAACTGGCTTAGATACAGATAGTAATTTACAAGTCTAAAGGTCTCAAATGTTTGAATGTTTCTTAGGTATTTTGACAGACTTGGCACGGAATGCCACTCCATCACACCATGGGCCAATACATAGTGACTTTGGAGACACTTTATGAAGGTGCCTCATATTCCACATATGCTCCAACATCTTTACATTTACCTGCTGATGTGGCTAATGGTACAGATGATTAGAACCTTTGCAAAACCGGTTAAAGCTGTTTACTCTTCTAAAGCTATATACTTGCTCTTATTCACAAAGCAATGAGAAGGTACAAGGGCACAATATAGGATTACCAAAATGTTGGAACATCTCCTTTGAAGGACAGGAAAGTCAGACGTGATGGCCAGCTAGAAAACATTATAAAACATTTTTGTTTTTCAAAAAAACCTTCTAAAGTAGGAGTTTGTTTTTTTAAAACAAAAATAAAATGGCCCCACACCCTGCGAGGTTTCTCCCAGGTTGTCAGAGTCATTATTTGTTTCCTGCTCCTTACAGACAGGTTTTACTCTAAATAGGGTAGATGGTATAAAGTCCTTCTTTTAATGGCCCGTACTTTGTCGGACCATCAGAGGTCAGTAGTCTGTTGAGAAGCCATAAGCAAAGAAATGGGACTATAATTAATTGAGCTGACTGTCATTTGAACATGACTGAAGTTTCCTATTCAATCTGGAAAAGACATATACGCATCAAAGACACAGATGAAAAGAAACTCACAGAGATTTGTAATCATTGCCTTTATTACAAATAGTGTAAGAAATAAGCCACTGATAGGAGGAGCTTCGCGCGCACCCAAGATGGTCGCGTGAGCACAGGGCTCCCGGACCCTCGCCACCTCCATCGACTATCCTGTACTTTATCCTGGTTCGGACGACGGGTGTTTATTGGCACAGTTCTACTGCTCATTTATCTGTTTTAGCGAACTTTTTTGGACTTCGGGGTCCAGAGATACAGACTGTCGCAGTTTTCTGGCCTGCTCCATAGAGACGCCCCGAGCTATCTTGTCTGGCCTGCCGTCCAGTAAGTGAACAACAACGGACTGCCAGACTTGCTTGGGCTGGCGACCGCTTTTGGTTTCGATTGCTGCCCGGAGATCGACCTGACTTTGTCAGCTGCGTGGGCGGCCGGACGCTCCTACGCTTTTGGTCTATCCGCTCCTGCTGCCGATCTGTCGTGGCTTTCAGTTCTGAGACTGGCACCACCTTCGCCCTTTTGGTCCTGCATTTGCCACCGCAGTCACCATTTTTACCCGTCAACAGGCGGCCCGTACGGGTCCAGGATCCAAGATGGCCACCAAGCCAGAGAGTGGGACGCGCGGGCCTAAACCGGCCGTTCGAGGGAGTGCCCTGCAGACGAACATTATGGACCGGTACACCCTTACTAAAGGATCGCCGGGAGCAGCATCTAAACCCTCGACGACAATGCCGGAGGACTCATCGATTGAGGAAGAGCCCTCGCTGCGGGATCTCATGGGAGCCATCACCGGTATGAAGGCCTCATTGGGGCAACAATATGAGGCCTTGACTCTCAAATTGGATACTGTGTCGATTGATGTCAATCTGATCAGGGCGGATTTGGCGAAGACAAACGAAAAGGTCAAATCCCTGGATCTTAAGACCACTAGCCTGGTCGCCGACGTCTCTGACTTACAGGCTGAAGTCGGGAATCTGAGGAAAGCTAATGACTATTTCTCTGGGCGCCTAGAGGACTATGAAAGCCGTGCCAGGCGCAATAACATCCGCCTGATTGGGGTCCCGGAATCATCGACTGCTGCCTCGACGGACTTATTGGTGGAAGACCTGGTGCTGAATCACTTGGCGCCCAAGGGTCTCAGCAAGTTTTTCGCTGTCGAGCGTGCACATAGGATCCCAGGCGGCACACCTAAATCGGGTGCTAACCCTCGACCCATCATTGCGAGGATCTTTCATTTCCGGGACAGAGACGCTATCCTGCAGGCTTCGAGGCAGTCCCATTGCCTTTGAGAACTCTACTGTCAGCTTCTATCCGGACTTTACACAACAGGTCCAGAAACAGAGGCTGGGGTTTCAAGGGGTCAAGAAGAGACTCCGGGAAAGGTCTATGAAGTATGCCATGCTCTTCCCGGCCCGTTTGCGGGTGGTACATAGGGATCGTACTTTTTTCTTCGACCATCCTGGGGTCGTGAGTGACTGGCTTGATACGCTGCCTACGGATCAAGAACCTTTTGAGGACTCTGGCAGGTCGGATCGGGCAGACGGTGGCCCGACGGAGCAGGAGTAGATGTCGACTTCGGCCCCGTGCCCTTCCCGTTGGCTTTGAACTGTGCTATGCTGTGTCATTAATGTTTGCAAGTAATAGTCTTTTTGGGGGTGGGTGGGGGGTGAATGGGTCCTTTCTCCTCCTGGGTTTTCTTTTCGTAGATTAGTTGGGTGGTTGGGCGACAGGCACACTGCAAGTTTATGGGGCTCTTTGGTCTTAAGCAGGGGTGCGGGGTGGGGGGTATAGTTGTTTTGACATTGTTGGGGGGACTGGGTTGTTGTTTTGAATTTTATTGTTACTTGCAAGGCGAGGGAAAGGCACACTCCTGTTTTTTGCAGTTGCTCTGGGTGTGGGGCGAGGGAGGGGCTGAATTCGGGGATGGGGGGTAGGGGACTTCGGATATTGTGTTGGAACGTGAACGGGTTGGGGGATGGGATCAAGAGGAGGGTGGTGCTGCAATTGCTGAAACGTTTGACTCCAGATGTTGTCTTACTGCAGGAGACTCATTTGCTCGGCAACAAGTGCTACGCTCTGAATAGGTTATCGCCTTGTGGCGCACTCGGGTTTCACTTCGGGCTCCAGGGGGGCGGGCATTCTGGTTCGGACCTCCCTCCCCTTGGCCATTGATGATGTCATACTGGATGATATGGGACGATACGCCGCCATTGTGGGGCGCTGGGAGGGGAAGGTTCTTATTCTGATTTCTGTGTACGTGCCCCCGGGCCTCCAAGCCACCACATTTGCCGATCTGAGTGGACTTATCCTGGGTCTCCCCGAGGGTCTGCTTTTGGTTGGGGGTGACTTTAATGCGATGGTCTCGGGGATGTGTGATCGTCACCCTCCCAGGGAACTGCCGAAGGCCCAGACTTGGTTGAATGACTTCCTGGAGACGCTGGGGCTCACTGATTGCTGGCGATTGCTTCACCCGGGGCAGTTGCAATATACCTATCATTCTGGTGCTCATGGTAGTCTCTCGAGGTTAGATCACATATTACTGCCCTCGGCCCATGCATCCCTCATACGGGAGGTTAAACATTTGGCACGGGGTATCTCGGACCATTCTCCGCTTTGGCTGGTGGTTGATGCACGGCAAGGTTCGGCAGGCCGAGTGGCTCCGATTAACCCCTGGTATTTGAAGGACCCCAGGGTCAGGGCTGAGCTGGTTAAAACACACGATTGTTATTTTGCGGAAAATGTGGGCTCTGTTTCCTCCCCTAGTTTGCTTTGGGAAGCTTACAAGACGGTCATTCGTGGCCAGGCCCTCTCGTTGATTGGTAGCGTGAAGTTGGCCAGTCGTGCTGAGATGGTTCACCTTGAGGGGGAGGTCACGGCCCTGGAGGAGTGCTTGGAATCTGGGGTCACCGCTGAGGGGTTATATCTATTGGAGTTGAAACAACATGAATACAGGGCTCTGGTCACTGACGCTGCTAAGGAAATGGGAAGGGAACAGCAGGGCCGCCTGTATGATGTGGGTGATAAGGCTGGGAAACTACTTGCTTGGCTGGATAAGAGGGAGAATGCAAGTCGTGTCGTCCCTGTGATTGTTGCGGAGAATGGTGAGTGTTGTACAGACCCTGCTGATATTGTTGCATGTTTTGCCGAATATTTCCGCGAGGTGTATTCCCAGGTGTCTGATCGATCAGAGCAGGACTCCCACCTGCTATTGCGTGATATTGCCCTTCCCCGATTGCCTGACATTGATAGAGATGCTCTGGATGCTCCGCCTACTGTGGACGAGATTGCCGCTGCTGTCCGTTCGCTCCGATCCGGCAAGGCTTCGGGCCCTAATGGGCTTCCCATTGAGCTATATAAACTGCGCCCAGACTCGCTAGCTCCTCATCTGCGCTCTATGTTTCTTGAGTCTTTGGAGGTGGGTTCTCTCCCACCAGACCAGAGACTGGCCTCTATTGTCGTAATCCACAAGGATGGTAAACCTCGGGATCGCTGTGCCTCTTTTAGACCCATTTCGTTGATTAATGCGGAGCCTAAAATCTTGGCCAGGCTGCTGGCCACACGTCTGGCGACTGTCATTGGGGACCTGGTTCACCCTGATCAATCCGGCTTTATACCGCATCGCAACACGGCGCTTAACCTCCGACGGTTGCATGGCGTCCTGGCACGGGCCGAGACGTTACGTGAGCCCGCCATCTTGGCGTCCTTGGACACTACGATGGCGTTTGATACAATAGAATGGCCGTATTTGTGGGCGGTTCTTGCCAAGTTTGGTTTCGGTCCGGAGTTCGTTCGGTGGGTCAAATTGCTTTACGCCGGTCCCATGGCTCAGGTGGTGGTCAATGGTCGGGTCTCAGCACCCTTTGCACTGGGCAGGGGGACGCGACAGGGCTGTCCCCTGTCCCCCTTGTTGTTTGCTCTCGCCTTGGAACCGCTGGCGGCCTGGTTGCGGTGGGAGCCGTCCCTGAGGGGCATTAGATGGAATTCGGGGTTTGAGGACCGTGTGTCTCTCTACGCTGATGATATTTTGCTGTATCTTACATCTCCCCGTAAATCCCTCATTGTGCTATTCGATGTCTTAACGTTCTTTCGCAAAAACTCGGGTCTTGTCATCAACTGGTCGAAGTCCTGTGTATACGTCCTGTCGGGTGCCGCCCCCCTTCTGCCAAGTGGTTGTCCTATCCCGATTGTGAAAGATGGATTTAAATACCTAGGCGTTTTTATCACTCTGAAACCTGAACTGCGGTTTGACCGTAACTTGCTGCCCCCTCTTCAGCGCCTTCGGGCGGATGTTGTCGCTTGGGGGAGACTTCCTCTCTCTCCCCTAGGTAGAGCGGCATTGTTTAAGATGATGTCACTGCCCCGCTTCCTCTATGCATTGCAAAACACACTTGACGTTGTCCCGGCTACATATTTCCGTGAGGTTGAGAGTTTACAGAGACAATTGGTGTGGGGGGGTAGGCCCCGGATCGCCATTGCTAAACTGTCGCTCCCTTGGTACGACGGTGGAATTGCTTTGCCTGACATCCGTCGCTATTATTGGGTGTCTCAATTGGGGCAATAAATCATTGCATGTATGGCCCTTTGCCGAATCCGGCCTTCGAGATGGACAAATGGTTGTTACCGGGGGGTGACTACAATAGAGCCCTCTACTCGAAACTCATCCCTCGAAACGTGACGGGCCCCACTAGGACGGCTGTCCAGGTGTGGAGACATGCTTCCATGGCGCTTGGGTGGACTGATAAATTGACTCGTGCCACCCCACTGTATGCGTCTGATAGACTTGGCTCACTCTGGCAGTCGAAGGGGTTTGATAGATGGGACTTGATCGGTATCAGCAGGATTGATGATGTTTGGACTAAGGGGCGAATGAAGACGTTTGAGGAATTGAAAACTGAGTACACTCTGAGCGATCGCGAATTTTTTCGCTATGCGCAGGTCCGCCACGCGGTGCTCTCGGTCTTCCCTTCGGGTGTGGAGATTCCGGAGTCGTCCCCGCTTGAGGACAGGGTACTGGACGGACATGTTCCTGATAGTACGATTTCGCTTATTTATAAAAAATTGATCAACTCCAGGTCTGATCTCCTGTTTCGCCTTAGAGAGGTCTGGATTGGCGATGGGCTGGAGCTGGACGATGAGGACTGGCAAGCGGCGATCTCCTCTCCTAAAGAGGTGGCTATCCAGGCGCGCCTTAGATTTGTGCAACTTAAAATCCTGCATAGAGTGTATGTAACTGGTCCCCGTATGGTACACATGGGCTTTTCTGTGGACGGTTTGTGTCGGCGTGGATGCGGTCTCCTGGGCACCTTTTTACATATCATCTGGGAGTGCCCTGAGATAGTGCGATTCTGGACCCGTGTGCACGAGGTGATGAGTGAGGTTACCGGGGTGCGATCGCTGCCGGAGGCTAGGAGATGCTTGCTGAATGTATGGGAACCGAACGATTACTCTGTATCGCAGCTTCGGTGGGTGACCTTGGGCAATATGATCGCCAAAAGAGACATTGCGCAACTGTGGGGCACTCAGGGACCGCCCGGGATTCGGAAATGGGAACAAAACATGGACTGGTGCATGTTTAGGGAAAAAACTGTATATATTTCTCGGGGTACCCCCCGAAAATGGGGGAAGATATGGACTCAGTGGAACACTTACCGTGGTGATATATGTACCCCTCCTCTTCCTGACCCAGATGTCGCACCTACGTCCCCGTAGCCCCGGGGTTCCTCCACATACTACTGTATATTGGTTACATTTTGTTCCTTCTGCCTCCCCCCCCTATGTGACTCTTTCTCGATGAAACATACGCTCATTGGTTGTCCTTCCCGCTCGCACACCATGTAATGCAACGTTGCTTATATTGCTGTCTCTCTTTTTCTTATTCCTTGCAAGTTGTTTGTGTTTGTATTATAAAATCAATAAAAAGTTTAAAAAAAAAGAAAGAAATAAGCCACTGAATAAACAGAGACATTTTGATACCTCCATTTTTGTGATCAATAATCGATTATTTTGCCAGTTCCACTTTAATACTCATTTTCTAGACAGGAGATGTGGATCCACTAATAAGGTTTCAGAACTGATCTGGAGTGTTTCTCTTTCAAATATAAATATATGGCTATTGCTCAGATGCAGCCTTCCTTTGTGCCAGATGATGGCTCTCACAGCAGCAGCAATAGTGCTGGCTCAAAGCAGAAGGATCCAAAACAAGGATACAATGAAGCATGAGATCTCAGCACCTGGCTGTCATCATTCGTTCAGATTAGTCACCAGGCACAGAAAGAAGGGTAGCCCTGCTTAGAAACTTTGACATCTTTAACAAGAGAAACCTATTACCTACCACTTACTTCTACGATGTACCCGATGTCATCACTAACAAAGAACTAATCAGAGGTCCTTTGCTAAAAAGCAAAACCAAAGGGAATGATGGTCGGAGTGTTGAACATTGCAAGCACTCACCCCCAGTCAACTGATCTGGGTTTAATCCATCATCATTCTTTAGCTCACTCAGCCACCCCAGTTCAGACATGGCCATATGCAAATCAGTCTGACCCTGTGCCTCATGGGAACAGTCCAGCCCGAACTGCCAAGCTATGTCTTCCCTGGACACGAAACAAGCATCCTGGGACCGGTTTCTGGCTAATCAGCTGTCATTAGCCAGGCTGGATTGAAACCAGTGGCAAAGTGAGCAAGGGACCCATGTCTGGGCATACCCTGCCAACTTAGCGCGAACAAAGCAAAACCAAAGTGGATGATGGATGGAGTGTTGAACATTGCAAGCACTCACCCCCAGTCAACTGATCTGTGTTCAATCCATCATCATTCTTAAGCTCACTTCGCCACCCCAGTTAAGACATGGCCATATGCAAATCAGTCTGACCCTGTGCCTCATGGGAACAGTCCAGCCCGAACTGCCAAGCCATGTCTTCCCTGGACCGGAAACAAGCATCTGGGGCCGGTTTCTGGCTAATCAGCCATCATCAGCCAGGCTAGCTTAAATCCAGTGGCAAAGTGAGCAATGGAACCACATCTGGGCATACCCTGCCAATTTAGGACGAACAAAGCAAAACCAAAGGGGATGATGGACGGAGTGTTGAACATTGCAAGCTCTCACCCCCAGTCAACTGATCTGGGTTTAATCCATCATCATTCTTTAGCTCACTCCGCCACCCCAATTCAAACATTGCCATACAGGATGCTTTTGAGTAGCCTTTTCTCCATTCTCCCTCACTTGAGTTCAGAGTCTTCATCTTCTATCCACAAGGATGCAGTCCATACACTCCCACTGTGTAGGAAAGCTGTATCTACTCTCCATCATGTCATGTAAAATGCATCCCAGTGGTCCATGTACTAAGACTTTAATCACTGAAGGAGTTTTACTACTTTGCTATTAGGGGCAGATTTACTAAGGACGTGTGTTGCCCTTGCATCAAGGCAACACAAGCTCTGAAATGGAATTTATTAAGCCACACAAGCCACCAGGTGGCTTTGCATGGCTTAGTATTTCAAGAGCAACGCAAGGTAGTGCAAACCAGTGCGGTGCGTTAACCTGTGTTGAGAAGGCGTTCCATGGGTGGAGCATGGGTGTTTTCATGCATCTACCCATGGACTTTGTGGCAATCCCAGATTTACCTGGGTGAGTAAACCTGGGACTGTGTCAAAATGGTACACATTCCCAAGTGAGGTCTATTGAAGAGAAATATCTGTATTGCTCCTAAGCATTTCCTCTTTCTATGCATCGTGAAATCTGTAGCACACATAGAAAGAGGAATATGCCCATTCCTGTACAAAAACAAGTCAACTCATAATGTAAGCACCCCTGCACCATGGGACAAGTGGACCTGTGTTGCCACCAGGCAGCACACAGTAAACCAGTGCAGGAAGTGAGCAGAAATATGTCAAATCTTAGTATATATGACACATTTCTACTCTCTCCATGCCATGCAACACAGCACAGCAAGTTGTCTTGCTGCCTTGCATGACTTCTTATTAAATCTACTCCTTGCTACATACCTACCTGACTTACACACACACATGGAAAATCTTTTTAGCCCATCTGAGAAGATCTCTATGGAGCCTCCATCCTCCCCTCTTCTATTCATCAGAGTCTTCTTATGATGTTGAGCTTCCCTATGCTGATCGCCATATCTCTTTGACCCCCTTTTTAGCCATTCTTCTTGACTTCAGCCATCTGAGTTTCTCAACCCCTTTCTGCCATCCTTCACTGACCACACTCATTTTCACCCATCTACCTTTAATCTCCTCTGCCAAGTTGTAGTGTTTATGCCTTCATATCTATCCTCAGACATCTATGCCAGCATCAGAACACAGCTTTTACACTCAGGGTCAGAGCATAAGAATTTCAACTATTTATTCACTTTGAATGTTCAGATTTCTCAGCAAATACTTACCTTTTCTATATATGGGCTGAAGAGGTGGGGCGGGGTTATTTGGGTTGGTAGTATAAGAAGGATGAATAAGAACCATTCACAATAGGATTATCCTAATACATGTGGTCTAAACTCTCATAGGTGTCCTACTTCTTGCCTGTTTCCTTCACTCCCAGGTCCTTCTGTTCCTTTAGGCACTGGTCCTCCTCCAAGTCATGTTCCAAGTACTCATTTTCTGGCTTGCTTTGGTTCTCCTGATCCTCATCCTGGCCATGGTCTAAATAGTTCTTGTCACCGTGGTAATTATTTGTTTAATCTGGGGATCCTGGTTTTAGACCTTCCTGACCCTAGTATTCCTTATGCTGCTTCTGGCTACCCCCCTTGTATTAGCCCCTCTGAGTTCTCCTGATCCTCATCTGGACCATGCTGATAGGCTGGGTGCTTATCCACCTAGCCTTGGTATCCTGGTTCTCCTACAGATGGCACTCATAGTATTTCTGGTTTGGATCATTCTGATTCTCCTTGCTGTGGTCCTTGTGGTCTACCAGATACTCCCTCCACTGTTTCTGATCCGCTTTATTAGGTCCTCTTGGACTGGACGTGTTCATTTTGGTCCTAGTCTGGCCCCATAGGTCCTTGTGAGTCTGGTTGTCCTGGTTCCCCTTATCCTCCCCAGCCTGGCTCTAACACCTCAATTCCTAGTCCTCCTACTCCAATTGGAATTTCAGGTCCTTGTTCCTTTGTTCTACCTCTCTGGTCCTTCTCGTCATGTTCCTGGCCCTGCTTATCATGATGCTCACTAGGCTTGATCTTTTTGTTTCTGGGCCTCCCTGGTTGGGTGTAAAATGCCTACTCCTCCTAGTTCTGGTCCTTCTGACCATTGTGGTCCTTTCAGGGCCCCTTCTCCTGGCTTTTTCTTTTCTTTCCTGATCCCCTTTACCCTTGATTATTTACCTTGGTCCTTCTGAGCCATGGTTAACATGGGATTTGAGTTGGGGTCGGATACAGAGACCAGGTTCAACCCAGTTGGAAATTTTTACTTGGGAGCTTGAGTCAAAATCTTCAGTGGGGCAATGCAGCAAGTAGCAAAGGAGGGCTACACAAGGACAGATCGGATGTGGTCCTGGTGAAGCTGTTGGCTTTTGATGGAACAGCTCAGGGTGGGAGGAATTTGAGTTTCCCGCTAAAGGACGGTCACAAGCTGGTCAGATACTATTGTCACCTTCACCTAGTCAATGTTTTTTTGTTTGCATTTCGTCCGTTTTTTTGAGCTTGGATTCCTCTGGCTGGGAAGGTGGCAGGCTGAAGCTGAGCAAAGCTCCATGAGGATGGATACCTTCTCCACGAGGTTCATCTGAATTGAATTTGCTGCTGTGGTAAATTTTTGAGCGGAAGAAGACTGAATCTTCAGCCCATTGGCAATGTACCTTGGTCCGATTGGTTTGGCAGGTTTGCCTGGATCTTAGTATGTATTTGGAGCCAAAAAGATTCAAAGCCCAAAGTCTCTCTGATGTTAGGAGAAGTACACTTTGACAGCACTTGGGGGTTGTTGGATCTGGGGGTCTCTAGTTGTCAGAGGTAGGTACCAATGTCCAAATAGGGACCCGTGCTTCTAATCAGGGTAAGGGGTATACACTCTTTAGATAACCCCTGCTCACCCCCTTGGTAGCTTGGCACAAGCACACAGTCTTATCAAAGGCAATGTGTAGAGTATTTGTACCAACACTCACAGTAACACAGTGAAAACACCACAAATGGACTCCACACTAGTTTAGAAAAATAAAGTATCTTTATCTAAACTACACAAGACCAAAACAACAAATATCCAACATACACAGTTCAAGAATATGATTTTAAAAGAGTTCTAGGGTTTGCGTCAAAATAATCCACAGTTGCCTCACGTTTAGCCCGAAGTACCTGTAGATGCGACAAAAGTTCCAAATGGAAGCTGCAGTTTTGAAAAACAAACAATGCGTCACTCCTGAGACCCTGGGGAGGCGATGCGACAGCCCCGCTGGATGCAGCGGGTGTGTTGCGGCAAATCCGATCTGTATGGGGAGGGATGCTATACCTTGTATAGATTCCGGTGCGCAGGTTCGGTAGGAAGCGTCACGCATGATGCATGATGCAATGATCTTCGGGACGGCGATGATCTCAGGTGCAGCGGCGATGCGCGGCGCAGCGTAGATCTTCTCCTCTCGCGGCCCCTCGATGCGATGGCTCTGCGACGATGTTCGCAGCGACGTGATGCGGTCCACAAGCAAGCGGTGCGGGGATCTCCCCCCGCGACAACAGGCTCTACGACGATACTTGCAGCGACAGGAATCTTCCCGCACAGGGACGATGCTTTCCGCAAGCGAACGATGCATCAGTCCTTGCAGCGGCAACAGGCGCTGCAACGATCTCAATCTTCACGGCGACGGGAATTTCCTCGCACTGTCGATGATGCGCTCCGCAAACGAGAGATGCGTGAAAGTTGCAGATCTTCTTCTTTTCTCCTTGTCCAGATCCCCCAACAGCAGGCACAACTTACAGAGGCTCCACAATTGGATCAAGCACTCTAGGAAGGGCAGAACTCATAGAGCAGAGTTCAGGGGGAAGCTGGGGGTGAAGTCCTTTTGTTCCTGGGACTTCTTAACAGGAGGCCAGCTCTCCTCAGGCCCTTAGAGATCTCTTCAACCAAGGGGACACAGCAACAGCAACGTCCTTCCCCTCTCCTTGGCAGCAAAGCAACTGCAGGTCAGTCCACAAACACACAGCAGGACAGTCCTTCCTCTTCAGTCTTCCAGCTTTCTCCTTGGCAGAGGTTCCTACTTGATTCCAGGATGATCTAATTTTCTGCAGTCTCGGTAGCGCTTTTTATACCAGTCTTTCCTTTGTTCTCTGGAGGCAGAGAGGCCTTGGCTTAGTCAGAACCAGTTCTGGTCAGTCCTGCAGCACATTGTTTTCCTGACTTCTTATTTCTTTTCAGAGAGAGGGGCAGGGTCGTCAGCCGCCCAGCAGGAGGTGGAACCAGCATTGTGGAAGGCAGGCACAACCCTATTCAGGCCCAGGTGCTATCCCCTCCCACCACTCAAGATGTAGATGCAGCTATTCAGCTTAGGGCTGACTCATCCAGCCTCCTGGGGGCTCCCCAGCCTCTGTCACTCACAAACCAGACAGTCAATTCACAAACAGGCCAAGGCACACAGAAAGGTCAGACAAAAAAACAGCCACTTTCTAAAAGTGCTGTTCTCAAACACAGGATTTAAAAACCATCCTTCCTAAAAGATAGGTTATTCAATTCTGAGTTCAGAGATACTAGAGTTTAATTTTCTATCTGGCTCCTATGGGAAGCTATGCAGGTAAACCTTTAGCACAGCATTCCCCATTATAGCCTATGGGCAAGATGGCCCTCTCAATAGTGAAAAACGAAATTTGCAGTATTTCACAATCATGGCATGTCACCTACATCAGAACATGCCCTACCTTTCACATACACTGCACCCTGCCCAGGGGGGCACCTTGGACTTTCCATAGGGGTGTCCAATGTGTACAGAGAGGGAAGGGTTAGGCCTGGTCAGTGGGGACACTGGTCAGGTAAGCATGGCAGTTTGCAACTGCACACAGGCACTGCAGTGGCAGGCCTCAGACACCATTTTAGTGCTACTTATGTGGGTGGCACAACCAGTGCCGCAGGCCCACTAGTAGCATTTGTATCACCAGCCTTGGCACACTCAGTGCACTTTACTAGGGCCTTACTGGTAAAACAAATATGCAAATCATGGAGGTCCAATCACAATAACAATTTACTCATGGGGCACTTGCACTTTGACACTGATCAGCAGTGGCAAAGTGCCCAAAGCATCTAAACCAGCAAAAACGAAATCCAGCACAGCGTCAAAAATACAGGAGGTAGAGTCAAAAAGTCAGGGGAAACCACGCCAAAGATGCCACATCTAACAGGGGTCAAGACTCACTCCAGCAGGGAATCAAGAAGGACCTGTGCAGGTGCCATCTGCCTAACAGGAGATTTCCCTATCAAAGTGAATTCATTTTCTGGGCACTGCCAAAATGGTCAGGAACAGAAACACTTCCCCACACCTAGGCCTTTCTCTATGCTCTTAGAGCAGTTTCCACATCTCTTTTAAGGCGAGAGCCCTCGCAGGGTTGCAACTGAAGACCAATGCAAATCACCCCCAGAAGATTTAGGCAGGGAAAAGGTAACTTTCTAAAAATAACTTTCCTTAATATTTATTAAACATCCAACTTCAGCAGCGAATTGGGCTTTTAATAAATATTACGAAGAGCTCACAAATAAGAATATGAGGTGTTTACTAGCAGAAGATAGCATTATTAAGTTTGAATATTGCATCCCATTATTTCTCAATAGAACATCCAACTTACTACAGGGAAAGTAGCTTTTAGGTGCTTATTACTGTAAGGACATTTCGTATATCCTACTTTGACATACCATGCACCCTGCCTTATGGGCTATAAAACCTCCTTTGGGGTGACATATTCATTTAAAAAAAGGAAGGTTTAGACCTATCAAAAGTGCTTTTAGTCAGGCTACAACTGTTGACCTGGAGTCATAATTGCACTGCCACTGTAGTGGATGAAGCATAGGTGCTGCATCCACTTGTAGTATTTAATGCACAGGCCCTGTGTTCACCATGTAACATATACTAGGGACTTAAAGGTAAGTTAAATATGCCAATTAGTATCATGTTACTTCAACCATGTTAACAAGGCGGAGCAGTGACACTTTACTACTGGTTAGCAGGGGTAAAGTGTGCACAGTTCCTCAACCAGCAAAAAGAGATAGGGCAAAAATCTGGGGTATACCACACAAACTATGGTCATTTCCCCACAGAAAAGATGTTCTAGTTCCACAATGTGACTAACAGCACTGAAATCGGCAAGTGAAGGACACCACTGATGCCATCATTGATGGCATCAATGATGTCCCTTAAGACTGCTCTGTAACACAATACAATTGCACACTCTAATTATACCTGACTATTTGAACATGCAAAGGAATATTCTGTGAATATTATATTAGTTTTGATGCATATGATGCCACTTCTTGGGCATGTGATATCACTTCAGGGGAATATTGCTACACATGGAACATGGTAAGTGTTAGAAACATGTAAGCAGTTAGAGGACGGTTGCAGCACTCTCTTGACTTGCTGTACATCTCTGGGATAGAATGGATTTTCATAAATGAAAACATGACAGCTCTATAAGGATATCTGTCAGTGGAATTGAAGTGTTACATTTAGATAGAAACTGAGGGCCTTATTTATGAAGGCCTTGCGCCGCCGGTGCGTCACTTTTAACATGGGAAAAAGTGACGCACCGGTGGCGCAAGGCTATCATAAATAAGGCCCTGAGTGAGAATGTCTGTCGTCTTTCAATAAAACTGCAGCCAACTGTTTTCAAGGAATGTCTTTGAAGACATCTGTTAGATTTAAGTGGAATTGCTATTTTTTGTTTGCCATGTATGCCAGAACATCTGTAGGCTGTCACTGGAATTGAAGCATTTTTCTCCATTTTCTCTGTCTATTAACTATCATGTCCAGGCAAGATCTGTAAGGACATCATTTGGGAGTCAATAGAATTTCAGTCTATCAAATCCATGTAATCGTTATGAGGATACCCGATGTCTGTCAATGCAACTACAACCTTTCTACTCAATGCAATATAAGTAAAGAAATATTTTACTTATGAGCTAAACACCAGCTTCGGCTGCACGTGGAATATTTGTTCAGACTTATTTTAGAAGTCATTGAGACATCAGACTTTGTTCTCTGCAAAATGTGTTTGAGGCCATCCTTTGGCTGTTAATTAAACTGTTGTTTTTCACCCTCATTTAATATCAAATGTGATGACGTCACACTGTCAATGATGATTACTTTGGTGGTCTAATAGGTAACAACAGCACTGCTGTCAATTTCATCAGTAGTGCCATATGTGAGACCATAGGCAATGGCTTTGTTGTCACAAAGCTAATCGTAACTGGGCAATTTCAGGTGTCCTTATGTTATATATTATGACCATAACATTTCTTTAGCTTAATATCTTGCAGAGAAAAATCTACATGATATGCAAAAGGTAATAGTGTGTTATGGTCCTGTATTACAAGCAAGTCTGTATTATCTATATTAAAACCTGTCTCTAATATTCCTATTACAGTCTATTTATGACAGCACTCCTCATGTGCAATATATGAGATAAAATACCCCCTTCCATACTTTACAAGGATATTGCGAGTTACTGAGGTGTTCTATGACCATATTGAGAAAAAAGTCTGAACTTCTTTGTGATGTTGACCAAAATTATAGGCTGAGTGTTTGGAAGGTTAATTCTTTCTTTTTTTCAAGGTTACTGGTCTCAAATGACAATAATAAAAGTGGATCGAATATTCTGCATATTCAAAGCAATTATTATGCATAGTGCACAATGACTAATTGACTGTTTAGCAAGAAGTCTGACTTACAAAATAATTTCCTGGCTTCCTACTGATTGAAATCTGTATCCAGATGAATTATATAATTCCCATGAAGAATGAAAATCATTTACAGCTCCTCCCCATGATTTGTGGAGTTTTTGATTATTACTGGTTTCGTTCAGTATTTAAAAACATCAGCTGATGTTGTCAAAGTAAGCTTGATTAGTAACACGTGGAAGATAAGCAGCGCTGCAAAGTTGACTTATAACCTTAACTCTTGCAGATAATTGTTCCTAAATGTTACAGAACCATCATAGGATGTTATTATATCATTTGGTAAATGGTAAACATATACCATAATATGAAAGACATTTGAATATTGTTTCGGGAGGGTGACTACCCACCGCAAGGAATATCACAACACTTGTCAGGGTGAGGATTCAAAGTCACAAAGTAATCTGAGCTCTACCCCCTGGTAGCTATGGTACAGAACAGACTGGCTTAACTTACAGTGCAATGTGTAAAGTATTTATGCATTACCAAAATAGTAATAAAGTCAAAGTGCAAGTGCAAAATGAGAAATATCCCAAACTGAATTAGAAAAACAGAGTAACATTTAATTAACAGAATGTCAACAATCCCATAGGGGGGACAGGAGATGTGATTTAAAAAAAAGTTGGAAGTAGTAGTAGTGCCAAGAAGCACAACGTGCAAATGATAGTCAAGAGTAAACCTGGGTGAAGCAGGTGGAACGTCACTACGCGGAGGTTCCCGGAGTTGGGGACCAACTCCGTGGAAACTCCACTCCGCCGCCTGCCCCCCCCCCCCCAGAAAGAATTACATTAAATATACTATAAAGTTAGAAAAAAGAGAGATTTATCTTGACTGCGGTGTCCCCGGTATGCCATCCACCTCTTCCTTGGTTTCACGATGATCTACGCATGCACGCGCTGCAGCGTATGCGCATTACTCGTAAGGCATGTGCAGATAATCGTGAATCCGAGGAAGAGGAGGACGGCAGCCGGGTTCGCCACAGTCAAGGTAAGTCTTTATTTTTTTCACCTTTAAAATATATTTCACATAATTTTGCCTCACGGGGTGGAGGCCCGGGCTAGGCAACTCCGCTCTGCCGCGGAGCGTGCCGATTTGTGCCTACTCCGCGTTCTCCGCGGAACGGGGAGCAGGCACAACTCCACACACTCCGCGGGCGGAGTGGAGCTCTCTGCCCATGGTTAGTCAAGAGTGGGGATGCACGGAGACCTAGATCCAATTTGAAGCTGGCCGTGATGGAGTTTGAGGCATATACACCAACTAGGTTTGTCCTGGTCAAAGAATTTACTTTCTGACTAAGGAGAAGATTTCCATATTGGCTTTGTAGATACTCTGTTGCAATGGCAACGGACTAGGTAAAGCGCCAAGACAATGATCAGCCCACCAAATGTATATGCTGGTGAACCTTCGGTTTATTCATGGTGGAGACTACTCTGCCTCTGCCATGAATAAACCCCTCCAATGGCCTTACAGAGTAAGGACCATCAGAGGTTGATCTCTAGTTCCGCCCACCTAACTTACATGGGCAGAATTAGATGTCAGTTTTCACTGCCCATCCGTTCCAGGAAAACCCTAGGGCAAGGGGCACTGAAAACTTCTAAATTCTTCAAGCAAATGAAGTCGCATGGCCACAAGAGCATTTTCTACTTTGATGGGCAGCAGCTCTGTCTGGGCGCCAGAGTAATTCACTCTGTCTCACTGATGGCGAATTTTGCCGCCAACCAAAAATGCCCTTAGTCTTTTAAGTCCCAATCCACCACAGGAGTAGACTTCTAAAGACCTTCAGGACCTCATGGGAGGCACTTAGAGACTCACAGGGTGTCAGTCAGAGGCAAATATCTAGGTGTAGGTCCAGTTGCCAAAAGCTGGACAGCTGCAGGAAAGGCCTCTTATAGCTTGCGGTATCCCTGTAGCCTGAAGAGATCAGCATAATGACCCTTGGAGTACTTTTCCTGGGTACAAGAGGGAGCAGGTGCAGTCATTCGAGGCTTCTTTCAAGTCACAGACAGTATGCTCAGACTAATAACGTGGTCTGAAGTGGGTTCCTGGAGACACATTTATACCTGGAACAAGTTAGTGGGCTATTATGACTCCAAGGCATGCCCTAACCAATGGGTTAATAGTGCCTTGGTCCAACCCTACCCACTCCGGACATTTTCAAGTTTAAGAAAGTCTTTGGCCATACTAAACTTGGGCTCTGAGGGCTGAGTGTGTGTATGTGGAGTATACCATTGTAACCTTACTGTCCTCTCACATCTAACACAAAAATCTAATTTAAAGAAGCCACTGTACGCCTAATACAGCCAGAGACAGAATTCATGCACCATGAAAGCAGGGTTTTACAGCAAACAGACAATGGATACACATGTCTTGGCATCATGTTTTAATATGTCCAAGTGTGCTCCAAGTGTTATATGTAAATCCCAGAGACAGAAGTCTTGTAGAACAAAAGCCGGGCTTTCCAGCAACCAGAGAATGGATATTCAAGTTTTTTTCTTTGCCATTGTGTTTCCTTCCTTTCAAGAATACCTCACGTGTTATATATAAACCCAGTAGTATTTGACACTGTAAAGTCAAAAATGATGCCCACAGCTGCCACCCTAAATATTCTACAAGATTCAGAGGAGTCCTCTTTGCCCATTCAAGCCTACCTGTGAACCACAGAGGCATTTTTTCGTAGCTCCTGGGAGGAATTTCACAGCTCATTCATATCTGTTCAAATGGTGGGCACTGACTTGGAGTAGTTGGAAAGCAAATGCAAATTAGCCCCCAGAAACATCAGGAAGAGGAAAGGCAACTTTCTAAAATGTCCCTTTCCTTAGTATTTATGAGAAATCCAACCTAAACTAGTTGCTTAATTATTTTACTAGCTAATCCTATTCTTGAGATACAGCATTAGGATTTGCATCTGTAATCTAGGTTTCTACATAGGACAGCTAGGCTTGCCACAGTGAAAAATAGCTATTGAGTGCTAGTCACAGCAAAGGCATGCTAACATTACATTTCTACATGGCCTACTGTTAAATATCAGGCACCATGACTTGCGAGCTACAAGATCTACAGATAGGTGACTTATTTATAATTCAAAGAGTTTATTTGGACATGTTCAATTATCGTTTTTACACAGCTAGATCCAGGCTACAGTGCTAGGCCTGAAGCCATGTTTGCACCTCCACAATAGTAGAATTCGCAATAGGTGTTGCATTCTACTTGTGGCATTTAACTTCCAGGCTCTGGGTAAATCTTCTACCGTATACTAGGTAAGCTGCATATATATACTAGTTAGGAAAATGCTTATTTGACCATTTTTAAAGGGGGTGTACAGTCACTTTACTACTGACTGCTGGGCGGAAGTTCTAAAATCAAGAAAAATATAGAGTCGACCAATAGGCAAAAACATGATGTAAACATTCCGGAAGGGTGTATTTCCTACAATACAGCAATAAAAAAACAAATTGCCAAAGTGTGCCTACAGTGCCCATCTCACCAAGAAAAATGTGACTCATCCAATAATCTGAAAACATTATACTCATGTTGTACACTCTACTTTCTCTACTTACTTAACGGAATGTTATGATGAAACATGAGAACCATCATGATTATTAAACTGCTTGCCAAGTTGGAAAGTGAAATGTTGCTTGTATTGTTGGACGTTGGGCTGTTACTTAAAATAAACCCGTTACAATATTATCAAACCTAACCTTTTGTAGTGACTTTGAGGAAATAATATTGACATGTAGTTATCTGACACTGATCCAGAGACACAGCACAGCTATCACCTCTCTCATTCTTTCAGATTGTGACACAGAGAGATAGTAACTCCTTTGGTACACTGTAACAGCTGTGGAGGTGTTTCAGGCATGGTGATTATGGATTCTACTTATCTGCTGTGTGTTCTTGGGGGGAAGGGCTTCATGGTGAAATCGTACATGTGGCTCGTGGTGCTGGCGAATTCAAAGCATTGGTAGCATGGCAAGAGATGAACTGAGGAGTGGACTTTAATGTATCTAGAGTTCAGGAAGAAGTTCAACATACAGCAACTGGTTTATTTTTAGCACTGAGGGTGGGATGTAGGCCTGATGACAGATTTACAATTAACTGTTTTTATTATAGCCAAATATTGTTTCAGGTGCATTACATGTAGTGTTATAATTCCCCATCTGCTTTTACTATGAGTGTGACTCTTCTCCATTGTGATTTGCATATGGAACATGAAATGGTTCTACATTGAGGCTAGTGAAGAGATACTTAAAGTTTGTGGGTCTTATCATGAAGACATGCATTCATGCATGCCATTCAAGGCACCTATTTTTATGCAAGTGCATTTTCAAAGGATAGGGTGTGACTGTGAATAGTGGCTGTTTCATCCTACATTTAAGCAGCATAGAAACAAAGATCAAACACTCAAAATCGAATGTCGATATAAACCTTTTCATACCTGCGGTGCCTGTGTTTTTGGGATCTTCACGCTGACCAGTGCAAGCGCTGACACTGCCCTTCGTTAGCGGGACCGCCATTGACGCCAGAGACCCAGGAACTACATCTCCCGGCATTCCGTGCCGTGCGCATGCCGCGCACCGCACCGTCAAGCGCCAGGAGGCGCTCAAAAGGGGGCCAGGGCTCCCGTGGGGCGGGAGCCACTGCTAAACTTGCTGTGAACCTGTTGAGAACCTTTTCATACCCTCAGTGCCTGTGTTTTCGTGATCTTTGCGCTGACCAGTGCGAGCGCTGACACTGCCCTTCCTTAGCGGGGCCGCCATTGACACCAGAGCCCCAGGAACTACATCTCCCGGCATTCCGTGCGGAGCGCACGCTGTGCCCCGCACCATCAAGTGCCAGGAGGTGCTCAAAAAGGGGACCAGGGCTCCCGCAGCGCTGGGCGCGCGTGGGCGTGCTCGGGCTGTAGCCGGGCCCGTCTGCGCCCGTCAGAGCCAGGAGGGGCAGGGCTGGGCCACCTCTCTTTCGACAAACTCTCAGTGCCCCAGGCTTTTGGTCAGCTCTTTGTTTTTTGTTTTTTGTTTTTTGTTCACACATACTTTCATCTGCTTTTGTATAAAATTGTAACACAGTAGTGCTTTTTCCCTTTCCCTTAAGTGAGCATGAATAAGGCCAACCGCAATGGGGTAGGAGGCTCAGGGGTTGTAGGCACCCTGGACGCATTTCTCACACGGGCGGAGTCGGCCCTCATCCACGAGATTGAGCTCACCGAAAGGAGACTCTCATTAGATCGTCGTAGAGCCTCCACCGGAGTCCACTCATCCAGTCTCCCACTTATTCGTGACCCAGCAGCTATATGCATGCCACCGGTGACCGCTCAGTTACAATCATCTCAACCAAATGATTCTCTTATGGTAGCTAGTAACTTATCCCCTGATCCCTCTCCTCCAGCTAGGATCCTTACACGACAACAAAGAACTGTGCAGAAAAAGGTCGGGGAGGCCCAAAATAAAAAACGGAAGGCAGGTGGCTTGCCGCAAACCTCGCATCAGGCTAGCAAAGTGGCTAAAACAAAAGGGAATTATTGCCCAGGGAACGAGGGAGGTCCAAAAGTCGTCCTAGCACCAGGCACTAGCCCTGGTGGCATCAGGGATAGGGATAGTGATGTGACTAACACTAGACAGGTGTCCAGCGAGTTTGAAGATTCCATCTTAAATTGCAGCTATGCTAGATCCCTTATTAATGAAACTGTCTGAAATAGATATGAGATTGTCCAAAATCGAGCAACACGTTTCTCCCTCAGCATCCACTCTGAGCGAGGGAAAAAATGGTGCTTCCATTGAATCCAGATTGGCATCAGCGCACAGTATAAGTAAATCCACCAATGAGTCAGGTAGTAGCGCTAACATCATAGTGCCAGTCTCTAATGCAAAGCCAAGTAGTTCACACACTATTCAAGCTAACGCTGCCAACAACAGGAAACCCTTGGGGCGTCGCGACCTAGGGACGTTGCAGGGTGCAAACGAGGATCCCAGCAAATGTCTCAACTTGCCGCCAGAAGCCACACCTTATAACATCATACTTTCTAACGTGCCAGTTCTTTCTCCAGGTGGTGTTGAACACTGGGCGTCGTTAAAGAGCAAAGCCCTCGACCTGTTGAATACTAGAACTGGGTTTGGTAATTGCCTATTCCATGATTTTAAAATGATATGTGTATTTTGTATCAACTTATGTGATTTTTAAAATCGAAATAAAGTTTATGAACTCAACTGAACTGCATCTTGGTTCATTATCGTATTTTTTTAAAAGTACATAAAACGAATTGAGTAGCTGGGTGTCATATTGGAACCCATAGTGGGTCTGCTTAGCTGTAGATAATACTGGTTTTGAAATTTGAATTATATTATAGAATGAGCCATGCCTGCTAATAATTTCATGTTCCTTATTTTAGCCAGATTATCAATGACAAATCTTTTTTTACCTTTATTATATGTATTGGGATTACATTTACGTTGGATTTGCTTTACATCCAAAGGATTTATTTTTCCATATTGATCCATCGTAGTATTCTTTTAATTTATCCTCCAGTATTGGTATGCTCATTTTGATTTTCTGCAAAAAGCAATTTGAATCTGAACAAGGGAGGAGAGAACACACTGCCAGCAAGTCAGTGCTAATTCTCTCAATAAATTAAGGTAGACACAACGTTTTTAAACACTCATAAGAAAGGTGTTTGGCACCAGACTAAACACAGCATGTGCTTCTATTTCGTGTTCATGCATTCTTGCACGTCTTCAGCAGAAAGCAACGTATCTTTGGGGTTGCTTGAAATACTGCTTGCAGTATCTGAGGTAAAGTACCAATCAAAAGCAAGAAGGTGCATCCCTTGGCTCATCAACCAATGACTTTCAGAAGAGCCTAACAATCAAGGGGGGGTGCACACTGCCATCAAATCAGCATCAGCTTTCCCATTGCAACATAGTAGCTGCAGTTCGTTGGGTTTTTGAGTTACACAGAAGTGGAAACATGTTTCCTACCAGTGTGGAAGAAGACAGTGCTTGGATTTCAGGCCATGTCTTTCTGGAGTTTTGCCCATCTGCAGGCTTGAAATGCAGCTGGTAGTAATGCATCCTCTTCAGTAAATGTTATTGATGTTGCTTTTTATCTGTTTACCTATTCAGTGTCAGTCAGTCAAAATACTTTATTTCGGTCAAAGGCTATAAAAGAAACATATTAATAAAACTTTGTTAATAATACAAAAATAATTATTTCTTACATAGCAATGCACTTTGTTTTGGCACGTGACTCATGTGCGGTCTGTGACAGTTCTAATGGCACAATTATTATGTGTTTACATTAAAATCATATATGGAATGGAGTGTGAAAATAGATTAAAAAATGTTCACAGTAAAAATCTGTACGGTGGTGTATAGAATGTTGGGAATAATAGCAATAAAAACCTCCAACAAATAGATAGCTAGTGCGATATCGCAGCAATAAAGTGATATAGTGCCTTCCAACAGATTCCATGTGCCATCTTCGCTGTTGAAATACTTGTCAGTGTGCCCAGAAGCGAATCATTAGTCAATGTTACTTGTAGGGTAGAGCTAGAGGCTAAGGGGGTCATGCTCTTCGTTCTAATTGGCCATATGGACTCAAGATGTTTTGCAATAGCGAAGAATATGCACGGTTTTGTGCAAAATCTGCGAATTCTCAGGGCCATATTGTACTGATGAATGCCCGGGAATCAGCACACTGTACAATTCAATGCTTTGTTGTCTGATGTACGTGGGGTAAAAAACACTAAAGATGTTCTGCAGTTTGATCTGCCTCCCTGCATGTGTGGCAGTGGGCACAACCCTCTTGGATACCTCCATTTATTGGTGAAGTTTGCTACTGGTAATGCCCCTAGCCTGGATCTTATATAAAGGAATCTAGTTAACCTAGTTAGTCTGTTAGTCAAAACATATCTTTATTTAGACCTCAGTCATTTAAACAGAAGTTCTTAAAAACACAAGTAGCAGATAACATCCGGTGAGTGACACTCAATATAAAATACAATTAGAACAGTTCATCCAATCACATACAAATCAACATATCCAAACACAACATAGCGGATTAAAAATGTTCCTCACAATTCTTTGAAAGTATGTCAATTCGGCTGTAAAAATGTATCCACAGACACGAAAAATCACCCCATAGCGCACGTCACACCAAGCAATCTAATTTTGGCCACTAATTAAATCGCTTGCCCCCTATCCTTATTATCGTATTTTATAAAAAGTGGTTTTGATAAAGACTTCAGTTGAGCTAAAACCCACAGACAATCCACAATAGTGTGAATTAAATCACCTTTGATGTTGAAGCCACATTTACAAATGTTCTTAATTTAGCAAAATTCTGTGCCCTTCAGACATCAGAACTTAGTTTACCCCGCATCTAAATCTCAAGAGACTTCGATGCATTTTGATGGTAGAAAGTTTCACCAGAAATGGAAAGATATTGCCTCCGCCCATGAATTTATCAAGTGAGAGACAGCTTGTTTCTTCTTGAAATATATGAGATCTTCCTCCATGGAGACCTGTTTTATTATTCCTCTCAACTCCACCGTATTCACCCGATCTGGTCAATACCATCTGCTATTTTTATTTTTAATTCCCTACAGCAATTTAGGATCCTCCCTCTAACTCCACAGGCCCAGATTAACTCACTTTGCAATATCTCCCTTTTACGTAGTACAGTAATTTTAGAAAGTTCCTCACAATCTATTTGTACCCAAAACTTTATTATCTCTGATGTGCTATGTGAGTCTACCCTATCAGGTCTGTTTCTGTTCCAACTGCCTCCACCATTTAATAGGATAGGAGGGAGAGTTTTCTTTTTAGCCACCTTCCTTCTTCAAGGTCCCAGCTTTTTTGCCTCCTATGCCAACCATCTAGGCATTATACTGAAACTGTGGCCTTATCATGGCCTGAAAGGCCACCAGCATTAGCACTAGCTCACCAGTAATAGTTAACCTATTACATTCTGGAAATTATGCCATATTTATATATACTGTTTTACATATGTGTATGGGGTCGTTGGTGAATTGGCACCAAACTGGCACCAAATGTCCAGCTCAATAATGCTAAACGTGCAGAGAGTCACAGTGGATTTATGAGTACTAATTGTGTATGATACCCCCTGAATCTTCCAATGTTATTGACATTTTGCATCTTTTTGGGTCTAAGTCACAAAAACATGTGAGATTACTTGAAAGAGGACTACAGGAGTACTACTTTACATACCCCATAATGCTTTTGTGAATAGGCCCTAATGTGCCTACTCTGGTAAACTGGAGTATAATATAATGACAAAATCAAAAAAGCACTTGTAATCTGCTTAACTCAATGTATAGCAATCGAACATCTCTGTGCTGTCTCTAAATCAATTACGCGGTGAGAATTGTATGCCAAATATATCGAAGGCATTGCTATCCTTTATCCTACAATAAAGGCTAGTTAATAAGAACATAGAAAAAACGATACATTTACTCGGACAAGTGGAATCATGCTAGTTAACACAAAGCATGTTCTCAAATGGTGTTATATCAAAGCAGCTGAACACAGCCACTACAGGTAAGTGTGGTATATAGTAGCTCCTCACAATTCTAGTCTTTTGATGTGAAGGGTACAGTAAAGTGGCTAACATGGATTTTGTATTGAAATAGGCACGTTTGATACTTTGGTTAGACAGCTGTAAAGAGTGCAAACGTTTGGTGTAGTTGCACAGAATTCAAATCGCAGATGTCATTATGTAGCAGATGCTTTCATAAACTACATTTATAAAAATTAACATAATTGTAGCAACACGTCTTGGTGTAACAGGATCTAGTGTTGAATATAACAGAAATTTGTAAATTATGTTTGTAAATAAACTGCCAGGTTTAAGACTCTGTTAAATCAACTGTAAATGTGCACATAAAGTTCTGCTTAGAATTATAATCTGAAATACAAGTTGTGTAGGTCCTATATTCACCAGTTACATTTGACATGATTGTTTGAAGAGGGCTATGAGGCATTTTCCCATACTGCAGCTGCCATTGTAGGGTGTGACTCCACTATTACCCCGGCAAAATAATTAGACATTTTGAAAGTGAGGTTCCTGGACAGTCTTTTAAAACGAACACGTGCAATAGCCAAATCTTGAATTAACCAGTGAACATAGATGTTCAAGGATGCTTGGGAATAGTAAGGTCGGCGAATATTGTATAGACAATTACAGATTGATTTGGCGAGCTATGGTGATCCAAAAATAAGCTTAGACAGGTAACTTTCACCACCTGCTCTGTTGCAACCTCCCTACCCACCAACTAGGAAAATGCCCCCTGTTTATGATATTCTCAGTTGCAGCAGCTCCTCCACATCCCTTAATGTCTTGAAGAAAGGCATCCAGTAAGGTCACCTGCTTCAGTTCTTACATTTCTACTTGAGAGCCAAAGCTGAATATTGTGAACATAAGACTGAAGGCAGATGCCTTTAATCTTTATCAAATGCACTGACAATATCCAGATATATATTGGAAAAAGAATGGTAGCAATGATGATCCCTGAAAAAGGGAATGATACAGCCAGCAATCTGTGATCTCTACTCAACACGTTCCTTTGCCAACCAAACAGCCTGAAGCTTGAATTTCTACCCTAACTACAGTAAAAAAGTTTGAACAACTGCCGATTTTGTTCTGCAGTGTCACAAGGAACAGACAAGTCCTGCAAAACCAACACTGTTTCATGGACTTATTCTGCAACTTTGAGAACATTGTCCTAGACCTTCAAATTGCCACTTTCAGAATCATTTATGGACAATTGTGCTCACTGCTTTTCCAAGGACGTTTGTGTGCATCCTAAAATTAGTCCTTCAACTCTAAATATGTTGTTCTAAGATGGGGGAATCTTATAACTTTTCAACAGAGATGGATACAAACTTCCTTTCAACAAACATTTAACTTTTTGGAGAATGGTTCTCATTATACATTCTGCCTATTCAACCTATGCCCAGTCAGGTACAGGCAAAATAAAGGAAGATGTAATTTAACATTTTAAGAAGTTGTCAATAGCCCCACTGGCATGCAATTCCAGAGATCATAGCTTCCCAACTGAGGGAGTGGGGGATTGTTAAGGTAAACTGTTGTCCAGTCAGTAGCATCAGTTTTGCTGGCAAAAAATGTTTATAAGCGATGAAGTTGACAGACATTCATTAGCATTTTCTATAGAATTTTGAGAACAAAGTTAATGGACAATACATTTGAGAAGCAGTTAGTATTGCCTCACTTTCTGTTTGGTTTTTGACCAATAAATTGACCGAATACAGCTTTTGTAACTGAAAGTATGTGAATATCAAGTATAGGCGGAGACCTGAGGCCATTGCAAGGCAAATGTATCATACTAAGAGAAAGATATATTAACAGTGAAATAGTCTAATCTTCAAAAGTAAAAATAGTAGGTGGTCCAAAAGCATACAAATAAATTGTAGAAATAATTGAAGGAGCTATATTTTAGTAGACTGCAGTTGCCTCCCCAACTATTTCTTCATTTTGCATAACACATGTCCTTCAGTATTGAATTGTGATGCACATGTTGATATTCTCTTGTCAAGTTTAACTCATAGAAGAAATGAAATTGCTGTGCAATAGTTTTCCAACTAAGACCTTCCTGTCTGCAATGGAAAGCAAACTATATAAATGCAGAAGCAGTCAAATATGAGGGTGAGACAATTAGTAATTATATTCTAAAGGTGAAGTAATTAATGAAGAAGCAAGTGATGGATAGACTGCGCATTCAGCAATCCTTCCCTGCATCCAACATAATACTCAATTAACTTTAAGTTGTAGCTTGTATAAAAAAAATATAGAATACTATCTTCTAGTGGTCTTCTGCTCACAAGACCAAATAAAACTGACCTCCCAAAGAGAAGGCAATAATGAATTGAGTGTGAACTAACATTATGGACAACAATTACAAAGTCATCTCTTGCCTAAATCACCAAATTGCAAGGCTTGAAATTTCCACAAAACCACAGCTTGGATCCTAAGCAACTTGTCATGTTTGTTGGAGCACAACAAATTTCAGACCCTGAAGCCTAAAGAGATAAGCTAGATAATAGTACAAACCCTGCAAGCCACAATAAAAATCATGGCAACCCCCCAACATTTCATAATTCAGACACATGCTTCAAACACGAATAAAGCACCATCCCATAACGGCAGATCAGGTAATACCATTTAGAGATTTCAGACACTATGGTTCAAAACAACACCAATCTAGCATTTGTCACTGAATCCGAGATAAATTATGCATTTTAGGCAATTATGGAGGACATTCTTGCTCCAGTATATACCATCATTAGAAAATATCGAACTTATATGTCAAGAGGAGGCCAGCTAAATCCTATCACATACCTAACAAGTACTATCTTCTCTCCTGTTGCCTCCCTGGATTCCAAGAATCATTCTGATCCCAGAAACCTCCCTTTCTATGACAATAAAGACTTACACAGATTTGCTGTTCCTTCCACTTTCCTTTCCCCCTTCCCAATCACTTTGAATAGTAGATCTGGAGTAAGAGAGGATACATTGTGTGCTGTTGGCTACGGATATCAAGGTTATGAGAAATCCACCCTGAGTCCGTTATTCTTAGGTGGCAGCCAGCATATCAAAGACAGAGATAAAAACAGATTTTCAAGATAGGCTCACTACCTCAGAGGGCACCACTTCACCACTTCATGGAACACTCCAAGAAAATATATGAATAATATTTTAAACTTTCATTGTAAGCCAGGTCCCTTGGTTTTCTCCTAGACGAGAACCTTCATTTCAAGAAGCAATTTCAAGGCATTGCTATTTCAGTAAGTTTTAAACTCCAGACACTATGGGCCTCATTACGATGTCAGATGGAACCCCTCTTACCGGCAGTCGGAATATCCTTGATCGTGTCGAACGCTTCTGACCGACTTGTCGGTTTGCAATCCACCAGACCAATTACGATGTTCGCTGTCGGATTGTAAACTGCACGGTCTTTCCAAATAAGTTCTGACCAGCTCTGGGAGTATTTGTGTTGGTCAGAACCACATCGTACAGCTCTATGGACAGCATTTCCAACCGAGCGATTAGAATGCTGATTTCCAAAAACCTTTCCAAGTCATCCTGTCTGACATGAAAAGGGTGTCAGAAACTCACTTTGGGGGCCCCTGGCAGGCCCCCCTTTATCCTGCAGCCACTGGTTTAGGCCCAAAGAGGTATCTACGGGACCTGCCTGTAAAACCCTGCACTGTGTGGCTGGTACAATGGGGTGCCCACGACAGGGTCCATAGGAGAGTTTGCTGTCAGGCAGACAATGGGCTCCCATAGACGTCAGTGGGACTCTGACTGAACAGTGTTCAGTCGCATTGTAATCAGTCGGATGGAACCGCTGAATGCTAGTCGGTCGATCCGAGACGGTGTCGGGCAGAAACATTCCACCCAACATCGTAAGGCCCTAAATACCAGAAGCAAATACTTTCTGCAAAAACCCTAACATTATCAGCAGAAGTTCTGGTGATTTTTCATTATGGTTACCGCTTGGACCTCCTTACTGCCTTTCCCAAAATCAAACTAGCTCCACTGAGAGCTCTCAACATGCTGCTGCGAGATGTCTGACCAACACAAAAAAAATGTGAACATATCACTCCTTCTCTTGCTTTCCTCAAATGATACCACACACACTATGTGAACTGATTGCTTCACCTGTAAAGGATTACCCCTCAAGACTCAAATTCCTCGTTGAAAACGTATCCATGTTTTGAGGTTCACGAAAACTACAAAGCAAAAACAAAAGCTCTCTCTACATCCCACATTCTAGAAGGCAATACTTTCATCGGTTGGAATGCTCATCAAGTACAAATACACACACTCCTTTTTCTGCACTCAAATACCTACCTAATTGAGAAACATCTTCACCAGACCAAATAGTCCTCTACTTTTTCTCTATATAGCAGTCTTTGTTATTTTGTTCTATTAATAATGTCTTGATCTTCCTGATCATTGGTCTGCTTAGCTAGATTATGACGGATCCACTCTGATGACATGGAATTCATTGGTTTCTATCCACCACTTATGTTTTCCACCCCTGTGGATGCTCGGGTACCTTCTGTCAGACACCTTCTGGCTTGTATTATTCATAGTTTTACAGAGACTGTTCTCACTGTGTCTGCACTTGCTTGTGTCATAATTTTGATAGTGATCTACCATTGACTAGAAATTATCAGACGGACATCCATGGTTTTCTATATTTCTCTCATTATTCCATGTATGCTATCATTACTCCTTTAATTTTCTTCAGTTCAATAATTTGTGGGCTTCTGAGCAAAACGATGGACCTCGGTACATATAGGTTTATACAAGTTCAGCACTGCCTTTGTCAGTTTTTTAGGCATAAAATACGTATGTCAAAAACTTGGAAGGTTTCCCAACGATTTTAATTCCTTGCCTTTAAAACATGCCGTGGTGCTTCTACCATATTCTGGCAGTAGCCAGCACCTATAGTGTTTAAACCTTCTGAAGAGGTTGTGACTGGCAGCAAGACGCACTGAGAAATTGCTGAGTAACAAGTTATTTTGGGGTGGAAGATGAGCTGAAATTATCATCAACATAGCACACCTCTTTGGAAGAAGTCTCAAGAGCATTTAGATAATTTCAAGCCATAATAGTGTGTAAAATGCATTGCCTTGGTCATATAAGCCCCTCTTTCTTTCATCTGATGGATGCTAAGTGTTGTCAGCTTGTGTCACACAGGCGCGCAACACCCATTGGGCTCACCGGGCTTCAGCCCCCCCCGTCGTCTTCTTCAGCCCGGGCTAATTGACACGCACTGAGATGACTGCGCATCGGAGCTGAGAATGTCATTGTTATTGATGCATTCTGAGAGGCCCGGCAGCCCGAGCCAGCCAGCCTCTGAACAGTATCAAGTAAACCCCCAGCCCCCCCCTCTTGTTTTCCTTTACTAGCGCCGAGGTGATATCCTTGCCTGAAGGCAGGGATTTCACCTAAGCACTTGATGTGTTCAGCATGGGGTGGGAGTGGGAAGATGCACACAGCAGGGGGAAAGGGCTGGCCAGTGCAGGTGACGCTTTTCCTTTGTAAAGGAATTTCTGCTGGTGTCATATCCCAGGGTTTGCTGTCTGTGCACTTGTATGCAAGTGCACAGACCGCAAACCCTGGGCTATGACGCCAGAAGGAATTAATTTACAAATGAAAAGCTTCACTTGCACTGGACATCCCATTCCCCCTGCTGTCCATGCACTTGTAGGGAATTCACATCCACAGCGCACCTCACCAGATAAATGGTGAACAGGGCCATGTATCTTTCTCTAAAGAGGAGAGTCCCCTCCGAATATGAATATGTAGTGTAAGTTTGTAGTGTTCATTTTTTGGGGTGCTAGTGGGTAATTTTAGGGTTCAGGGTGGGTTACGAATTGGGGTGCCAGGGGGTAATTGTAGGATTCTGAGTGGGTATGGGTTTTAGGGTGCCAGGGATAATTTTAGGGTAGTAATGGGTTTTGGTGTGCCAGGGGGCAATTTTAGGGTTCAGGACTGGTATGGGGGCCAGGGGGTAATTTAGGCGTTCAGGGTGGATGTGGGTTTTGGGGTGCCAGGGGTAATTTTAGGCTTCAGGGTGGGTATGGGTTTTGGGGAACCAGGGGTAATATTAGGGTGCAGCGTGGGTATGGGTTTTGGGGTGCCAGGGGTAATTTTAGGGTTCAGGGTGGGTATGGATTTTGTTGGGCAAGGGTGTAATTTTAGGGTTCCAGGGGTAATTTTGGGGGTCAGAGTGGTAATGGGTTTTGGGGTGCCAGGTGTAATTTTAGTGTTCAGGGAGGGCATGGGTTTTGGGGTTCCTGGGGTAATTTTAGGGTTCAGGGTGGGTATGGGAATTGGGGTGCCAGGGGGTAATTTTATGGTTTAGGGTGGTAATGGGTTTTAGGGGGCCATGGGGTTGTTAGGGTTCAGGGCAGGTATGAGTTTTAGGGTATGAGGGGGTGGACATTTTAGAGTTTAGGGTGGGTGTGGTTTTCGGGTGTCAGGGGGCAATTTTAGGGTTCACGGTGGGTATGGGTTTTGGGGTGCCAGGGTGTAATTTTAAGGTTTAGGGTGGTTAAGGGTTTTGGGGTGCTATGGAGTTAATTTTAGGGTTCAGGGTGGGTATGGGTTTTCGGGTGTCAGGGGGGCAATTTTAGGATTCAGGGTGGGTATGGGTTTTGGGGTGCCATGGGGTTCATTTTAGGGTTCAGTGCGGGTATGGGTTTTGGGTTTGTGAGGGGGGGACATTTTAGGTTTCAGGGTGGGTGTGGGTTTTCGAGTGTCAGGGGAGCAGGGGGGCAGTTTTAGGGTTCAGGGTGGGTATGGGTTTTGGCAGTGGCGTCACTAGGTGGGTGCGGGGGGTGCGGACCGCACCGGGTGACACCAACACATGGGCTGACACCAATCTGCACTGCAGCCTCACATCTGCTCTCACCTTTACTGTCGCTCCCTGTGCAAGCTTGTTCCTCATGCTGTTCACACTCGCCAGCGTCTCGCAGGAGATCTGCAATTCTTGACTACAATTTTCTTTGCTCACAAGGCAACTCTATAGCAGCCTAGCTCACCTGAGGGTGCATGGTTTCCTATTTTTCAGTATCTTGCACAGTCTTCAGTTTTTCAGTGAACCAGTTCCAAATTTCAGCTTGCTTTTCACTACAGTGCAACCTGTTGATCGCACTCTTGTTTATACAAATCCAGGGAAGACAGATGGAGTAAGAGAGAGAGGGAGACAGAGGGAGCTAGAGGGAGTAATACAGAGAGAGGGCGCTAGAGAGAGCAAGACAGAGAGAGAGGGAGATAAAGGAGTAAGACAGAAAGAGAGAGGGAGCTAGAGGGAGTAAGACAGAGAGCGAGAGAGCTAGAGTGAGAAAGACCGGAAGAGAGGGAGCTAGAGGGACTAAGACAGAGAGAGAGGGAGACAGAGGGAGCTAGAGGGAGCAAGACAGAGAGGGAGAGGGAGCTAGACAGAGAGAGAGGGCGCTAGAGGGAGTAAGACAGAGAGAGGGAGCTAGACAGAGAGAGGGGGCTAGAGGGAGTAAGACAGAGAGAGAGGGAGCTAGAGGGAGCTAGACAGAGAGAGGGAGCTAGAGGGAGTAAGACAGTGAGAGAGGGAGACAGAGGGAGTAAGACAGAGAGCGGGAGCTAGAGGGAGCTAGACAGAGAGAGGGAGCTAGAGGGAGTAAGACAGAGAGAGGGGAGCTAGAGGGAGTAATACAGAGAGAGAGGGAGCTAGAGGGAGCTAGACAGAGAGAGTGAGCTAGAGGGAGTAAGACAGAGAGAGAGGGAGCTAGAGGGAGCTAGACAGAGAGAGGGAGCTAGAGGGAGTAAGACAGTGAGAGAGGGAGACAGAGGGAGCTAGAAGGAGTAAGACAGAGAGAGAGAGGGAGCTAGACAGAGAGAGAGGGAGCTAGAGGGAGTAAGACAGAGAGAGAGGGAGCTAGAGGGAGTAAGACAGAGAGAGAGGGAGCTAGAGGGAGCTAGACAGAGAGAGGGAGCTAGAGGGAGTAAGACAGAGAGAGAGAGGGAGCTAGAGGGAGTAAGACACAGAGAGAGAGAGAGCTAGAGGGAGCTAGACAGAGAGAGGGAGCTAGAGGGAGTAAGACAGAGAGAGAGGAAGCTAGGGAGAGCAAGGGAGAGGGAGACAGAGGGAGACAGAGGGAGCTAGAGGGAGTAAGACAGAGAGAGATGGAGCTAGACAGAGAGAGGGAGCTAGAGGGAGTAAGAGAGAGAGAGGGAGCTAGAGGGAGCAAGACAGAGAGAGAGAGAGATCTAGAGGGAGTAAGACAGAGTGAGAGAGAGATCTAGAGGGAGTAAGACAGAGTGAGAGAGAGCTAGAGGGCGCTAGACAGGGAGAGGGAGCTAGAGGGAGTAAGAGAGAGAGAGAGGGAGCTAGAGGGAGTAAGAGAGAGGGGGCTAGAGGGAGTAAGAGAGAGAGAGAGGGAGCTAGAGGGAGTAAGACAGAGAGAGAGGGAACCAGAGGGAGCTAGAGGGAGTAAGACAGAGAGAGGGAGCTAGACAGAGAGAAGGAGCTAGAGGGAGTAAGACAGTACCTAGCGCCGTACATTTCTGACAGAGGTGGTCCATGCGGTAAGTCGTGAGGGGGTGACACCATGAGTTACCCGCACCGGGTGACACCAACCCCAGTGACGCCACAGGGTTTTGGGGTGCCAGGGGGAGAATTTAATGTTCAGCATGGGTATGGGTTTTAGGGTGCCAGGGGTAATTTTAAGGTTCAATGTGGGTATGGGTTTGGGGGGCAAGGGTGTAATTTTAGGGATCAGCGCGGGTATGAGTTTCCTGGGCTTCAAGGGGGTGATTTTAGGGTCCAGAGTGGTAATGGGTTTTGGGGTGCCAGGGGGTAATTTTAGGGTTCAGGGTGGGTATGGGTTTTGGGGTGCCTGGGGGTAATTTTGGGGTTCAGGGTGGTAATGGATTTGGGGGGGCAAGGGTGTAATTTTAGGGATCAGTGCGGGTATGGGTTTTGGGGAGCCAGAGGTAATTTTAGGGTTCAGGGTGGGTATGGGTTTTGGGGGGTAAGGGTGTAATTTTAGGGATCGGCGTGGGTTTGGGGTTCTAGGTGGATGATTTCAGGGTTCAGGGTGGTAATGGGTTTTGGGTTGCGAGGGGGTAATTTTAGGGTTGCATGTTTTCTCCACTTGACCTGAGCATTAATCGATCCCGTTTATCTGACATTTTAGCCCCGCCCCATTGATTAACATTAGCCACGCCCCTTCATTTGCCATGTTAGCCCCCCCCGAAATTAAGACCTAGTTGCGCCCCTGGTGTCACAGATAACTCTTTAGAGAGAGCTAACCTGGTGTATGTCTGTGCATTAATCTTTGCAGTTCGCAGGTGTAGAGGACAGTGGCATATAGTTATTGTCTTTTATCACAGTGATAGGGGAGAGGAATAATTATAGGAATTGTCTTTGATATAATGGCACTGTAACTGATACACAGCAGCATCGAAATATCGCACAGGCCTATTTTACCAAACAGCTTCCTTATAACTGCAGGAGAGTGCTCCATAATTTAAAAGCAGGGTTATTTGGAAAGACTTATTTCTTAAGCAGTTTATCCTAACAGCTCACACCGAGGGTGTATTTGAAATTGCTACTTGAAAGATATAATCGTGCCTTACAATATTAAATATAATAACAGATGTGCGTTTTCCAAAGGCTAAGGAGCTCTTTCAGAGAAATATTGAACTGATGTGAAAATAGGACCGCTCAGGTCTCTATGAATGAGTTGTCGACCAGCTATTCATGATTCTAACACATTATTTTTTTGTCTGTTTAGGATGAACTACAGGGGCCCTTGTTTGAAAACTTTCTCCAGCGAATTGCAAGAAAACCTAGACCAGATCAGTTTTATGGTTTAATGGGAAAACGCAACTCTGGTAAGTAGGGGGCTATTTTGTTATTTATTCCGTCTTGGGCCTTGACTACTAGTGCCAGAGCACATATCGGAATTTTGAGTTTGGAGGCAAAAAATACGCCTCCCCGGTTTTCCTGACATAAGTATGGCAGGCCACACCTGCTGATTTATTGGGGGGGAAAAGGCAACCAAAATAATGGGACATGAGGTTTTTGGTGTGGTGTGCACCAAAATCCATGTAATGCCTAATTTCGTGGGTCAAAGATGCAATTATCGATATTGATGGAATTGTAAGCTCCAATAATTACAATGGTGGGCTATACTTATATGTTGCTTCTTTTTAAGTTGAAACCGAAGTAGTATATTTGTGGTCTTGCTTCAGGAATCTTTAACTGTCTGTCACAGACAGCCATTTAAGCAATATACCTGATCCGCTTTCAGCTCACAATTGTATGGCTTCTTTGTCTACTCCAATTTACTGGTCACAAATTGATAGACTTCCTCCCTATTGCTCCCTTTGTCCCTCCCCTGGAGCATTTAGGTTTCACTCTGACTTTTTGATTGGTTGATTGTATTTTCCACTGCTGATGTCAGAGAACTATTTTTTTTTACATTGAAGGTTTCAATTTAATTTGTGTTTTGGCACTCAGTAGGAGCGCATGGCGTTGTCTGATCTCACTTTCCAATCGGCTCATACCTCCCGTCACATCCCCAAACCCATGCTCTCTCTTCCTACTTTCCACAAGCCCTTTCCCCACTTGTTTGACATTCCCTGACCCATTTCTTTCCTGCGGCTCTCTCCTCTCTCCCTGCTTCACTGTTTTTTTAAAATCTTTTTAAAAATAGTTTTTGTGAGGACAGTGGCGGCAGGAATTGGCTCGCGGGTGTTGAGGCGGTCGCGGGAGGGGGGAATCGCGTGGGGTTAGTGGCGTGGGGAGTGATTGTGTGCAATATATAAAACAAATAATAATTAACTTACCTTGCTGCCTGCTCTCCTGCGTCTGTCTCCAGGAACAGGAAACACAACCAGGTTCATCAGACTAATCAAAATGCTGCAATGCAGCATTGTAATTGGTCTGACATGGCACTCAGCTAGGGACTGGAGGGGTGGGCATGTTCTCCAAGCAGGCTGTCATGCAGCCTGCATGGAGAACAGGCAAAGTGCACATGACTGTTTTGGGCGGCCCGAGAGGGCAGGCCAAACAGTCTTTTCACACTAAGGAGTGTGCAAACCACTCTGCCCCTTTCCTGCTCCGAGAGCAGACCAGCCCTGGCCAGCCGCCCGCTTATTTACATTTTTACCACGGTTTCAGAATTTAATGAGCTCTGCAAAAGATCAGAGTATCCCATTTTATTTATTTATTTATTTATTTAACTTTTAAGGCGCACAGCTACCCACACTGGGTTTCCCGGCGAAAGATCCTAGTATCCCATGGTAAATGCAACAACCCAGTTTTTTTTTGGAAGTTTTTTTTTTTTAGCAAGGCCCAGAGCAAACAATTGCTTCTTTTTACACCGAAACATATTTATAGCTTTTAAATAAATATATACTAATTAACTTGCCTTCCTTTACAATAAATATTATGGTTCATATCATGCATAGGTAACCTTTCTACCATATTGCAGTTTAACATTAGGTTCACAGAACAAGTGGAGAATACTCTGACATAAAAGTAATAGGACCTTTTCCCTTAAACCCTCAATCTGTTTTGTATTGCATTATGTTACGAATTTTATGTATGAGCTTTCATATGTTATGCAGCAAAACGCTTAACAATGCTCTCAACAAAAATCCCAACTGACAGCAAGTGTGATTGGGGCTTTCTTCTTTGTTCATAATGGAGGGCCAGCACACAACCTAAACTAAGTAGCAGTAACTTGGAGGAATCTAGTGCCTCATTTATGGGCAGCACCTCAGACCTTACTTCTGCGCTGCCCTACGGCAAAAGAAAAGGACAAGAATGTGCAGAATCTACCAGATTCCTGTCCTTTTCTACTGCGCTGGCGCACCATGGGCTGCCGTGCGCCAACGCAGGCACCTTTGCACCATGGTGCAAGTGTGCCCGCGTTGCAGGTATGATTATTTTTGTGAAGGAAGGGAAACCTTCCTGCACAAAGACAATCGTAAGAGACTTTTTCCTCTTTCTATGTGTGCTGCAGAATGCAGCACACATAGAAAAAAGAAATATGAGGAGAATAAAGATATTTCTCCTAGTTGCTCTTCCCTTACGCCTTCTCAGGGGAGGCGTATGTTTTTGGCGCTGCCTCAGACTTACGATTTCTCGTAAACCTGAGGCAGTGTCAAAAAGCCATGGATGTTGCTGGAAAAGCCTCCATCAACACCCATTGGACGCCCCTTTAATGCAGAAAACTGCATTAAAGGGAACAATAGTTACCAGGCAGCATTAAGCCCAAATAAGTGGCTTAGTGTTGCCTCCTAAATATGGAGCAGGCTCCTGTGCCACCGGAGCATCACTAAACGTGACATTCCGGCAACACACCATTGAATCAATGGGGTTAACCCAATTAGTCACAGGACCTGGGTAGCAGTTTGTATGTAGAAAATGGTCCTGGATATAACTCACGACACAATAGATGTACAACTTGCAGTTACTATAAGCAAGTTCACTTTTAGGCAAAGTCAATTTGTACCTAAGGAGATGTATAGCTTACAACCAGCAATATTAATTGCATTAAACCCAACACATATACTTCAAAAAAACATAAATGCTTTATGTCACAAATTTATTTACATGATATAAAAATAAACGATCCAGAACAACTGTAATTTACAGTAAACAAGGAATAGATTCAGAAAAGGGGGTGCTCAAGTGAATTGAAAAGAAAACAATTGAAAAGACAGATTTAAGATAAGTCAGTACAACTAAAAAACTAATTCCCCCCCCCTACCTAGGCCTACACCCAATTCCCCATTCCCGTTATCCTTGTATTATTTTTAATTGATGTATTTAATAATATGTGGGTAGGCCTTCTGTGCTTCAAACTGGAAAATTCGTTTTTTAGTTGTACTGACTTATCTTAAATCTGTCTTTTCATTTGTTTTCTTTTCAATTCACTTGAGCACCCCTTTTTCTGAATCTATTCCTTTTTTACTGTAAAATACAGTTGTTCTGGATCGTTTATTTTTATATCATGTAAATAAATTTGTGACATAAAGCATTTATGTTTTTTTGAAGTATATGTGTTGGGTTTAATGCAATTAATATTGCTGGTTGTAAGCTATACATCTCCTTAGGTACAAATTGACTTTGCCTAAAAGTGAACTTGCTTATAGTAACTGCAAGTTGTACATCTATTGTGTCGTGAGTTATATCCAGGACCATTTTCTACATACATTCCGGCAACACAAGCGGCCTCACTAATGAGGCACCTTGAATTTATTCGACCTGTCATTCTTTTTCTGGTATTTTAATTTCATATGTGCAGGTACAAAAGGTTCCTGGTTGGTACTTGGTGTGTTTTTCAAAAGGAATCACTTACAGATTTCACAGTCGGTAATAATCTGGCCGTAAGTAGGTTGAGTGGGAATATTAAGTGGACTTCCTAAATCTAGTAGTAATGGGCCATGTGGAAACTAGAGTCTCTTCTTATTTGGAATTGTCTCAAATTCTTATTTTTTATTCGTTCTTTTACATTTTAGTGAAGTGCATATTCTGCTTTTTGGCTACATCAAAGCGCTTTGCAGGTTTTGAAAGAAATTGCATCCGTTCTGGTATAAGTTTTAGCATATGTTTCATGCTAAAAATCACTTTAGTGTTTGGGTAAATTATTACTAGTTTACTTCTCTGAATGTTGCCATAAAATAATATTGAATTATTTAAGGGCATATGACCTGATTAAATAAATTAGCTGTGTAATATTAAACCTTATTTTTAGGATTTCTCGACTACTCATGCTTATAGTTCCACAAGGGTCTTGATCATTTAATATTGCTGGTTCATATTCCAATTACTACACAACATCCTGCACTCATTTCTCTGACTTTAGACTACCATCTGTTAACCATTGTAAAACAATTACTTTCCGTTTGATACCCATTAAAAAATACAATTTTTTATGTTAGTACAAGTAGATAAACATGGGTAGAAGAAAACTCAAATAAGAAAATCTGATTGGTGTTCTATTATCCACTTTAAAAGAAAGACACTGATCTATCTTGAATCTTGTTCCAGCAATCACTTAGTACCAGTTGCATTTATGACCATAAGATACACTTTCCAAGTGAGTCGTAGACAACCATGGCTATGCCCTCAGCTGTGAAGATGACCCACAAATAGTCTGTTATGCAATATCTTACTATGCAGATAATGAGATGGTCCTTTAATAAATAATTATGCAACCCAAAAAGCTACAAACTGCTATTTAGATCACATTTACTGACACATGGTACGATTTGAAATAGTCATATTGACTATAGTTGATTAATCTACAATGAGGTAATCATGAAAAAGAAACATACTGTTTATTGGTATACATGTTTGTAAGTGTAAAATGGGCGAAGATGTGCACCTTAACTTCCCTCATATCCATTACATGTGCCCAGATTTTTAAAAGGGCATTTTACCTCTCTAGAATTGGTTGTGTACATGTTGGGTTGGGACCAATCCACAGATTTATCATTATATTAAAATCAGCTGCTGAAAGGATGTTCTTTATAAATTATTCCGTCACACATCCAGCCATACCATACATTTCAGTAGAAAACTGACCTCATTTGTTGTAAAAATGGACATGATGCTGTGATACTAAATATAACAAAATTTTGCTTTGTATGTTAATAATTGACCAGTATTGAAAAAAAGAGGATATTTCTATTGGTGTGGAGAACCATTATTGTTCTGACCCCATTCACTGAGGGAGTTGGAAACATGAAATGTACACCCAGAAGTATTAACATGTTTAACATTTCTTTTGAAAGTTGAGGTATTTATCATTGGATAATATTAGATTAGCTTTTTTCCCTAAGAACTATAGCTGACAGGTAGGTACCAGCTAAAAGGAAATGTGTGCCTCTCCCAAACAGCACACAATGTTGTGTAACAATGCCTTTGCCTTTGTCCTTTTTTAAACTTTTCTCCTACCCAATAATTATGTGGTACTGCAACAAAAAGAACATTTGAATCCCTCTCACAATGGTACACATTAAACTAGTATAAGATTGTAGAACCAAAGATGCATAGCAACCTTTATATCACTCTCATGCCCAATGACGACCTACCTTTATCATATGTCCTTTCCAGTGATATTGTGGCACTGATTGATTGACCCTTCAGGAATCACACCACACCATGAGTTTCACTCAGTCTCTATATCTGTCTGTATTTAAAGGACAGTGATTCATGATCAATATATAGAAAATTCTTCAGTCTTGGAATGTGATTAGTGAAAAAAAGGTCTATTGTGCCTTACTTACCTGTTTTTACTTCATGTATCATAGTTGCACCAATAGTCAGGGGAACAATATTGCATTAATTGCGGTGCTCCTTGATAAGTGTGTTCCTATCTAAGCTAGGCATTTCATTAGTCATAATATACGTTTTACATTAAAAAATCACTTTAGTATTTGAGCAACTCGTTACGGCTTTATTTGTCTAAATGTAGTCATAATATAATATTGAATTGATTGGAGGCATATGACCTGAGTAAAGAAATTGGTTGTCTGATCTTTAGTAGTGGTGAGTAGGCAGTTGCAGTGTCTGCAGCCACTGTGCTCGGCGCTGAGGCAGCTTTTAACGCGCTTTTTTACTTCTGGAAACTGCAAATTGCACATGCTTGATGGGATAGCGATTAAGGCTTCCCAGTTTTAAGTTTTAACTTTTGCCACGATAGCTTGCTGGCTTACCTGCTGACACCGACTTCTGGGCTGATCTCTCCCCTCCTTCCCGCCTCGGTCCGACACGGTGATTAGCACCGATTGTGCGGAGGGCGGGGAAGGTCGAGACGGCTACTTCCGGTGAGCGGGGAGACCGGTCAGCGGTCTAGTGCTCCTGAGGCACTCGCTGTGGGGCATATAAGGCACAGAAGGAGCCGGCTTGCGTGGTGGTGAGTAGGCAGTGGCAGTGTCTGCAGCCACTGTGCTCGGCGCTGAGGCAGCTTTTAACGCGCTTTTTTACTTCTGGAAACTGCAAATTGCACATGCTTGATGGGATAGCGATTAAGGCTTCCCAGTTTTAAGTTTTAACTTTTGCCACGATAGCTTGCTGGCTTACCTGCTGACACCGACTTCTGGGCTGATCTCTCCCCTCCTTCCCGCCTCGGTCCGACACGGTGATTAGCACCGATTGTGCGGAGGGCGGGGAAGGTCGAGACGGCTACTTCCGGTGAGCGGGGAGACCGGTCAGCGGTCTAGTGCTCCTGAGGCACTCGCTGTGGGGCATATAAGGCACAGAAGGAGCCGGCTTGCGTGGTGGTGAGTAGGCAGTGGCAGTGTCTGCAGCCACTGTGCTCGGCGCTGAGGCAGCTTTTAACGCGCTTTTTTACTTCTGGAAACTGCAAATTGCACATGCTTGATGGGATAGCGATTAAGGCTTCCCAGTTTTAAGTTTTTACTTTTGCCACGATAGCTTGCTGGCTTACCTGCTGACACCGACTTCTGGGCTGATCTCTCCCCTCCTTCCCGCCTCGGTCCGACACGGTGATTAGCACCGATTGTGCGGAGGGCGGGGAAGGTCGAGACGGCTACTTCCGGTGAGCGGGGAGACCGGTCAGCGGTCTAGTGCTCCTGAGGCACTCGCTGTGGGGCATATAAGGCGGATGCACTCTCGGCAGCGCAGCGGACGAGCGCAGCGGGCGCGACGTAGGCGCGCCGAAGTCGCGCTCAAGTCAAGCCCGTCTGCGCCCGTCCGTGGCCGACCTCGGCCCAGGGCCATGCCCCCTGCTCTTCCTACAGGACACATACAGTGGAGTAGAGCGGACCTGCTATCCTACCGCAAGATGTGTGCCAGTAACCTGTGTCTACATGGCATGAGTGTTGAAGATAACATGGGGTGTAGCCACTGCCAGTTCAAGTTCGACCTGTCAATACACACTATCAGAGAACACCGCAAATTGGTCTGTGGCTTGTTGAATGTTCGGTCGCTGCGCAAGCATCGCCTGGATATCTTTGATCTCCTTAGAGAACAACAATGGGACCTACTCTTTCTCACTGAGACATGGCTGGACTGCGACTCTGCCCCAGAGGTCCTGGAAGCCATTCCGGAGGGTTATATCCTAGTACGGCTAGATAGACCCAAAGGCAGAGGTGGAGGAATAGCCATTGTTGTGAGGGAGGGCTTATGTTGTCTTCTGGAGCAGATTGAGATTACGGATAGTGAGGCGGGCGCGTTTTCCATCCAAGTCAACGGGAGATACACTGTTAAGGGCCTCCTGATATATAGGCCACCGGGCCCCTCAACCAGATTTACAGAAAGTCTGATTGAAAGTGCCACAGAGGCAGCCTTACGCACAGATAAGTTCCTGGTGCTGGGTGACCTCAATATACACCTGGATGATCCCACTGATAGGGGAGCAGGGGACCTTCGCAAGGAGCTGAGAGCCCTTCAGCTCGAGCTGGTCGGTGAATCCCCTACCCATCAACGGGGCCACTTGCTGGACCCTATCTTTGCCAACTGGGGGCAAGTGGAAGCTCTAGCCCCCGTACCCATCCCATGGTCGGATCACTTCCTGACGCCCTTTTCGATCTCCATTCCGGGAGCTAAAGCTTTAGAAAAGGTGGCACTTCATCGTCCTGGACGGAGATGGGCCAATTTTTCACTTGCCAGGTTCAATGAAGCTCTTATGGTGGGGGATGAACTAAGGGGAACGGATGTGGAAACTGTTAACGATAGTTTGGACCAACGCATCTTAGTCGCCCTAGACCACGTAGCCCCGCTTGCCCAGATTAAAACAGGGGGACGCGCACTGAAAAATGCACCTTGGTTTAGTGAAGAAGTCCGTATGGCCAAATCCAAGTGTAAACGGGCAGAAAGGCGCTGGAGAATTGATTTCGCCACACAAGCTATATTGGACTATGTTTCTAGTAGGCGATATTACCATGGACTAATCAAAAAGGCCAAAAAAATCTACTATGGTACCAGGATTGGGGAAGCCGAAAATTCCTCGAAAGAATTGTTTTTAATATACAAATCCCTCTCAGTGGGAAAGCCTGCAGCAGTCCCAGAGGAGCTCTGCACAGTTGACCATTGCAACCGAGTAGCGGAATTTTTTTCCAACAAAGTCGCTACTATATACTCAACCTTCCCCAGTAGGGTTGACATGGACCCCGAGGTGGTAGAGGTATCTAAGGCATGTGATGAACGACGGGTGCTAGCGACATTCGTAACCCCACCCACTGAAAAACTCGTTCAGATCTGTGGGTCAATTAAATCAGGCTCCCCTCGTGATCCCACCACTCCTGTACGCCTGATGGGCAGTTTGCATGTCTTGGAGCCTCATATCCGCCGTCTTCTGGATCTCTCATTCGAGACTCACACTGTCCCGGATGCTTGGAAACGAGCGGTGGTTCTCCCCCTTCAAAAAAAGCCCAATGTTAGCTATGATAGGCTAGACAAAAAACTGTAAACCTCCAGCTGATGGGTTTTGTAGAAGAAGCTTCTCTACTCCATGACTCTCAATTTGGCTTCCGTCCCCGCCATTCGACGGAGTCAGCATTGCTCATGGCAGTAGAAGCTCTGCGACAGGGAGTGGATGAGGGCCAAACCATGGCCCTGATCCTCTTGGACCTAAGCGCAGCATTCGACACTGTAGCTCACTCCACCCTGCTACAGTGTCTGAATGATGGAGGGGTGGCAGGAGCTGCGCTTGGATGGATCCGGTCCTTCTTGACAGGCAGGTGTTTCCAAGTTCGCCAGGGAGAGTGCTACTCTAGGGAGATTGGGTTGGGCCAGGGCGTGCCGCAGGGCTCGTCCCTGAGCCCTACCCTGTTCAATCTTTATGTCTCCCCGCTGGCGACCATTGTTGAAGGCCACGGACTACGTCTTGTGTCCTATGCTGACGACACCCAGCTGGTGGTATCCCTCTCACGCGCACCTGGTCTAATGGCGGACAAGTTCAGAGTCTGCATGCAAGAACTGGCAGCCTGGATGTCCGCCAACTGCCTAAAACTTAATGGCAGCAAGACCGAGGTGCTCGTGGTGGGGGGGGGTCCACCTGTCTGGTCGTCGGCATGGTGGCCACCCTGCCTGGGAGAGGTACCTGCTCCATGTCATGAAGCTAAGAACCTGGGTGTATGGCTAGATGAGGATCTTGCTTTTGACTCCCAGGTTAGTCGAGTGGTGGGGACATGCTTCGGCATTCTAAAAACCATGAGGAAGATCTTGGATTTCCTACCCATTGCTGCTCGCCGGACGCTGGTGCATGCGTTAGTCACATCTCGCATGGACTATAGCAATTTGCTGTATCTGGGGGCAACGGAAAAGGTTTTAAACCGCCTCCAGGTGTTGCAGAATGCTACCGCTCGCCTTGTTTTGAGGCTTCCTAGAAGATCTCCCTCCAGGGCAGCGCTCCAGGAGTTGCACTGGCTTCCGGTCAGGAGTAGGGTGGAATTCAGGGCTTTGGCCACATGCCACCGCATTCTGAGAGGAAAAGCCCCTGCCCCATTACAAAGTCTGGTCACCTGGTATGAGCCCACCAGGAGCTTGCACTCGTCTTGCACAGGTCTTCTGAAAATCCCCAAAATAAAGAAAACACGCATGGGGGGTAGATCATTCAGATACCTGGCCGCTAAGCGGTGGAATGATCTGCCGATGGAACTACGCATGGAGTTTTCGGAAACCCTGTTTAGGCGAAAACTTAAGACTCATCTCTTCAGACGCTAACTACTGTTGGGCTGCTATACGGTCACCCTACCCACCACAGCGCGGGGACACGCCTTGGGCGTAAACCAGGCGCTTTACAAAACTCCCTAATAATAATAATAATATCTTTAATCTTAGGATTTTGTCGCAATCTACTTGCTCTCTAGCTTATGTTTTCTCAAGGGTCTTAATAATTTCATATTGCTGGTTGATATTCCAATGACTACACAAAATGTGCATGTAATGTTTCTGAATTAGGACTATCATCTGTTAACCATTATACCACAATTAATTTATTTGTATTCCTTTTAAAAGAATAAATTTTTTAGCCAGGACAGGAAGATGAATGTAAATCAGTAAATCAGGTGTTCTCTTATCCCCTTTTAAGAAATGGCACAATCTATCTCGAATCTCGCCCCAGTATTCTCTTATTACAAGTTGTACACAAGACCTTATGGCAACATTATTTGGCATGGAGTTTGCAAACCCAATAATTACAGGCCTGTAGGCACATTTAATTATAGGTGGCAGAATTCTACCTGGAGTTATCACGTTGGTTGGAATCCCCCCACTCTTAATCAGGGACTTAGTCTTCTTTCGCATCCCTAAACATTGAGCAAGTCTGTTAGTTTGGGCTCTTTAAATGAATGGATTTGTATGCTAAGCAATCTGTCTTGACGTTGACAATGGTTTCTTTAGGTAGCCTGTGTATGTTTCTTAGAATGCATGAGCTATAGTCAATTGCCATAATAATCTTGCTCAGTCATCCTGTTCTTCATAAAAAGACTTTTTGTTACACATTCACGTTTCTCCAAGGCCAGAGTTCCACATGGCAAAAGTTCTTTTGTTTGAAGATTGCAGCAGTGAAATGTGGGTTTCATTTAAAAAGAGAACCTTAAAAGAAAATTAACCAAAAACCCCACGTATGTCTTTATTGTCCAACTCTTCAAGGGAAGCAGACTTGAATCCCTGTCAATTTTGCCAGAGGGCTTTGGCATGGTAGATTTAGAGCTGTCACATTAAAGATGTATTGGTAGCAAAATATTATGAGTGATGACAGAAAAATAACACTTTCACCAGACCCAGCCCATTTATTAAACTTTCCAACTTTTTCTGATCAGTAGTCCTTTTTTGACTTGATAACATAATATTAACTGGAGATAATATGCGACACAGACAGGTACAGGTGACATGTAAGGGAGAACGACTTTCAATGCTTTACCCCTTCTTCCACCCCCACTAGGCTCAGCTATTCCTAAATTAAGGTACTCTTAATACCACCTTTCTTATCCTGGTTGAGCACAAGCTCCACCCTGTAGGAAGTGATAGAGGATGCAATGCAACAAATACAAAATAGCTCATGTGGTAAGGAATGCAATTTTCAGCTGTTGAAATATTATATTTTAACGTACTTCAAGTTCAAAAGCACAACAATAAACCAAAACCAAACAAAACAAGGTTTAAAATAAGAAATCACATTTAGTGTTGAGGTCCTAGAATAAAGGTCAATTTTCAGGGTGCATCATTAGAGTTTGGTGGACAATATACTCCACCACAAACATTGTGGAATATTCTGTCCACCAAACTGACGCTTCTCCGGCTCAATTTAGAGTTGGGCCGACTGTCATGTTTCTGTTGGTTGAGTCTCCACAGGTTCGGCCAGCAGAAACCTTAAACGGACTACCCAATGGACTTGAGCCAGGCCTTGTAAGTTCATAGGTTATACTTTGCTCTTCTTTTTGGGGCAATTAGTAAAACCCTGGCGGGCCCAAGAGAAAAAAGAGAAAAATGTGCCCTGCACTCTTGGAGAAAACTTTCAGGGTCATTAGTTCTTTGCTTTACAGAAACAAACTCATACTTGTGAGTTAGTTTTTGTAAAATAAAAAGGATTCCTGAGAAAGAACATGAAACATGATATCAGCTTTTGAGAAGGTATAGAGTTCTCTGCCAGGCAAAGAGAGATCTCTAAATACTGTGGGCTGTAGTCCACCAGGGTAGGAAAAAAGTATGACCTCTGCTCCCATGATTGGTGGTGGGTTGCTAGACAAACTTAAAATCAGGCCCTTGTCTCTCTGGTTTTGCTTGTATGGACAATGATATTAAATGGGGTCAGTCCAATACAGGCACACTGTGTGTGGCAGAGAATGTGTCTAGGAAGAAATGTTCCCTTGGCATTTTAGTCTCCAGTGCAGGCCAACGATATCACATGTGAGTCCTACCTGAAGGTGGAATGCATGCCATCTTTGAAAGGTGTTGATTAGACAAGGTCAACCTCGTAAGACCAAACAATGGTCCCAGGATCTAAGAAATATCAATGTAAATGATCTTACTAACAAGAGTTATAATCTTCTTTCGCCGCCCCCCAACATGACAAATCTAAATTAACTAACTGATCACTACACCCACTCCAGGATTGATATTTTATAAACATTTGCTGCTATGTATCTCAAAAGGAATCCTAGCAAACAATCAAAACCTTAGTTCAATGGATCCCTTAATGAGGAACAATGTAAACTTAGGCTGGCAGTAAGATCGTGGATAAACTCACCCTCCCTAGCTAGCCTCAAACAGCTAAGGAAGGCATGAAATGCCTATACCGAACATATACATAGCACCTAAACTGATCATTTTAGGTCGCAGTTTGGTGTGGTCAAAAACAGACCAAGAAAACTGTTCGAAATCATCAAACACCAAGTGAACCACCCCTCTGATCAACTTGTGGCACTCAAGAACTCATTCCCAAATAGTGAGGAGTTCTCATCCCACTTCATTGAAAAAACAAGCAAGATCAAGTTAGATCTACAAATCTCATTGCCTTGACATACAGAATAAGGCCCAGCCATCTTCTTCTTCACAGCCACACTGGGTGAGCTCTCCTCTTGTTGGATAGGTTGACCATATTCCCAAAAATGATGTGTCGTGGAACACCGAAAGACTACTTGACGATGTCGTGCTACTCAACATCATAATTCCATTAAAACCTTCAACCCCCTTCAACGATCCTATGCCTACCAACTTCTTTAAAGAGCTTACTTCTTCCATTTTTCTTCTTTGGTAAAAAATCGTTTATGAATCTCTCACACAAGACTTGATTCCAGACTGCCTCAAGATGGGTCAAGTCACCCCATCGCAAAGAAGAGTATTGCTGACTTTTCTGGTCCTAACAACATCCGTCCAATTTCTAGTATAATGACTTTATCCAAATTACTTGAGAAATGTGTAAATACACAACTCTGTAATCAAGTTCAATTTCAGCTTTTTGACCAATACCAATCTGGCTCCAGAACTGGACACAGTACCGAAACCACTTTAACACACATTGTTGATGATACCTTAAGTCTACTTGACCAGAACAAACTTGGCCTACTCATACTGCTTGAACTTTTATCGCTGTTTGACATGGTCAAGCATGACAAATTAATTGACCTTCTTTAAAAAAGTATGGAGTTATCAGGTACAGTCTTAAATTGTTTGCCTCGTTCCTTCATAATAGAAAGCAAAAAATGTAAGACAACCACGATCTTTCCAACAGTAAGCTGGTCTCAACTGGAGTTGAACAAGGATCTGCACTTTCACTCACTCATTTCAACCTATATCTTGGACCTCTCACAGTAATTCTGAAATGATCTAACATGCACTATCACATGTAGACTGATGATACTCAGTTTAAATGAAAATGTCTTCACTGGATGATATCACTACCCTCAATTGTGCTCTTTTGAAAAACCTCCAGTGGTTATCCCACAACCACCTTATGCTAAATACTCTCAAGACTGAATTGCCCTTGCTTGCCCGTCAGAATCATAATGCCCCCATTCAGAAATGGCTCAAACAGCTTACAGCCCTAACTACACCCCTCATGCAGTTAGCTCTACTAGATCACTTAGTCTAATTCTGGACAAATGCCTGACTATGCATGAACACATCAGTGCAACAACAAGAGGAGTCAATCACCAACTATGCACATTAAAGAAAATCAAACCGTTCCTCCCGCCTGCAACTAGCTGTCCAATCCCTAGTTATCTGCTGTTTAGGCTGAGGAATTATATCCAAAGCTAAACTGGCCCCATTAAGGGCCGCTTTTAATTCTACTACCAGAGTCATCACAGGCTCAAGAAAACATGACCGCATCTTGCTAGATCGAATCCAATTCAACTGGCGTTCCCTCGATGCAAAGATCAGGTACAAGATAGCCTGCTTGACGCAAAAAGCACCGCTTCAGGATACGCCCACTCACCTGCCAAATAAACTTGAGCTAACAGGTGGGAATTGCGCCCTAAGACGTTCAAGCATGCTAATGCTGAAACCACCACAGTACAAACAGAAAAGAACCTACAACCTCGCCTTCTCTAGTCTTGCTCCAAAAATATGAAAAGCTCTTCCGCCGGAAATCAGAACACACCCCTCGACCTTTACAATAAAAAAAGAAGTCAAAGGATTGCTCCTGAACAGCTACACGACACAATAGTCCTATAACCATACATTACATGCATATTTTTGTCTGCAATACGCATCTGCTCTATACACGTACTTATCTACTATGGTTTGCTGTACCAGGTTAACCAGCCCACATCGTTGTACAGCGCTCTGATACCCTGTGGGGTCATGTTTGCGCTTTATAAAATGTTTAAAATAAAAATAAATAATTGGCATTTCAATATATTCAGAAAAGGCTAGTTTTGTGCTATACTGCCCAATGGAGGCAGGTTACAATGTTTGCGATCCATGCTGGAAATATTTTAAGTAGGTTCTTATGTGGGTTCAGAAAGCCAAACAGATGCTGTTGAGTCAGTGGTTGCAATTAATTTGGTCCTTCAAGCTAAAGTTAAGGCTCATGGTTCTGAATTGATGGTGTCTAATATTTGTCTGGGGACAGTTTATTTAAAAAATATGTCTACGTGTCACCTCTTTGTATGACACCCTGCATCCAGTAAGAAGACTCTGTTGCACATAGATGAAGCCCTTTTATAACAGAGTTGTCTTTGTGGTGTTTGCTGACAGTTAGTAGCCTCACCCGATTTCTAGTTAGAACTTGAGCTCATAGAACTGTTTATTTTGAACTATTGGTTTCTATTTTTAGCTTCAAGATGGAAGTATTTTTAGAGCTGCTGCGTAGGCATGTTAAAAGGGCAGGATTTCCCTGACCACTTAACTCTCTTCACTGAAGGCAAAATAGATTTTACCTTCTAAAGATGGCGTTATGAATTACCTGTTCATTTGTACTTAAATATCCAATTTGGTAAAACTAATATTGCCTAGTACACTAAGATTACTGAGGGTTCAGTTTGTGCATTATCCTAATGAGGCCACGGTGGTGCTTAAAGTGTTGTGTTGGAGCAGTGTTTTAAATGGGAACATACTTTAGGTACACCAGTAGACTGCCAATATACCTCTTTCTAGCCCGAGAAGGACACGTTTAGAAGTCCCTGCCTTCAATGAACTCATTAGAGACATGAGACTGCATTTAGTCTACTGGAAGGATGATCATTAACTTAACATATCCTGCTTAACCAATATAATTTAGGGATAAGTTTCAAAAACTAAACATTTAACCTAATTTTCATCATGTTCCTTTGCGGTGGTAATATTGACTGTGTTGATTAGGAACTTGGTGACATTATTGTTGCCTTCTGGGAGACGCCATTCCCACTCAAACAATAAAGACATTGGGGCAGATTTATGAAGGCCTTGCGCCGCCGGTGCGTCATTTTTTCCCATGTTAAAAATGACGCACCGGCGGCGCAAGGCCTTCATAAATCTGCCCATTGTGTTTCTTAGTTGGAGTCAGAACTTAATTTCAGTCCTTTTGTGAAAGACATCGATCTACAGACATGAGCATACTCCAGAATATCATTTTCATTGTGGTGTCTGCTGTTTTTGCCATTTATCTGTCTAAGACAAGATTTGATGGATGTACATTTTCAGTCCAGAGGATCTGGCTGTTGCCCTCAATAGTGTCTTGTATGGGCATTTCTCCTACAAGATATGTTTCACAAAACCAGGACCAAGGTTGATCTTTGATTTATTACATGCCACTGCTAAGTGTTTCTTTCAATCTTACATTAAGTTAAACTAAGGAGCAGATATATATGAGCAGTCTGTCAGTCCTCTGCCGGGTAACTGAGTAAATTACTCTGTTGTCCTGACAGAGGTGTCGAACCCCAAATTTTGAAATACCTATCCGCCAGGCGCTAATTTCGAGCATTAACAGGAACTGCTGGTAAGGCGGCTCCTGCGAATGCGCTGTAACTTTGCTGGATGGCTCTGTCAAACATGACAAAGCTATACAACAAAGTAAAAAATATATTTTCAAAAGGAAAATATCAAAGTGGGATTTTTGGAAATAAAACAAAAACACTGCCCTCCTACTCATGGGTGTTTTCTCCCATGGTGAGGTGGCATTGAGCACTTCTCAGTGCCCCTTGGCCTGAAGGTTTTTCCTGGTAGTGACAGGCATTTAAAACAGCTTTATGTCCGGCCTTCTAAATTAGGTGGGTGGACTTATAGCCAAATCTCCGACAGCCCAAAGTTTGACCACGGCACAGATGAAGTAGTAAAACTGTGGTCCACTTTAATCAAAATCTGGAAGGCGGATCATAGTCATGGTGGAAAGGGAAATCCGTCTACATTGCAATAGAGTTCCCTCTCTGTCAAGAATAAAATGGGGCCCTAAGTTTCTTCCCTGAACACTAAAATAACTAAAACACTTACACTATTTTTCTGTTCCCTATCAGAAACACTTTATAATATCAACCATAGAACAATGACATGGGAAACACACTACACAGCATAAAGTACAGCACACAGGGACACTAAGGAACATTTACCTTGAAAACATCTAAAATGATTTAATTTCATCACCACCTTCCTATTAAACTACATCATACACATTAAAAGTCTTCATTGGATACTTATGCTGCCACCAAACGCCCTTGTAGGCTACATTCCTAGCAAATTATTTTAGAATGAATTGAAGCGTGTTATTGTGCTGCTTCCCAAGAGCACTGAAACCAAACATGCCCTTAACTCTGCCTCAATAGTCAGTTAGGCAAAATGATCATGTGATAACTAATGGATAGCCAAAATGATAATAAATCTTATCATTTAATAAGAAGCACATACAATCAAAGGTATGCACGAATGCACAATGCCTATTTGTGCCATACCACTGTGCCACCGGGTTCTTCCAGTGTCTGTTATGCCTGTGTTAATATTTTATTCCCCAAGCTTGCGGCGGTGCATTGACCCAGCGCTGCAAGCTTGACGAATACAAAACTGCATCCCCACAAGCTTTTGTGATAAAATCAGGGCACACACTGCAGAGGTACAGAAAAAGAGAAGGACATGCCTGTGTTTGCATGCTTTAACATAATAAAAGCAGACCTGTTGGCTTTACCAATGCTCATAGTCAATGTGTTTGAAATCTCTGAATTTTATTATTTCCATCTACGTTTAGCATGAGGAGATGTTAAGGTCAGGATTTTCAAGGAATGAAGATCTGATCTGGCATTCAATTTGAAAGCTGTTAAGTTGTGAAAGTAACGATAAAATCAGATGAAGTGTAGAATCTGTTCTACCAGTCTGAAAGGTGCAATATGGTAGTAGGTAGTTGTCCATAGGAAGGATTTAAAAAAGGTGTAAGCATATTTTGTCTTTTTCCCTGAGGAAGTTGAAATCCCCTGGGAAAAGATATTCCCAAGATTCAGTGAGCGGATTAGAGTAAAAATTCAGAAAACCATCAATAAAACGTATTTTTGCTGCAAGGTGTTTTGTATAAAAGGTTCTACCAGTGCTGTTCAGGTGTCATAATTATAATCTCCACTGTGAGGTATTTGAATAAGGAGTTTATTGCATTAATCAGTTTGCATTTAAGCAAACACTTTTTGAACCCCCCTTCTGTTTTATTCATTTCTGTTAGTGTGGATGGTGATGCATTCCTGTGGCAATATATTGGTATGTAGTAGAATAGTGTCACCATCCAAGGCTTGAAAGTCTCAGGGAAACACAAAAATGGAAATTGATTAGAATCAGAAGACCTTTTTGAAAAAAGCGCCTCTTTGTGAGTGGTCGCCCCAACTATTTGGACTGATTCTGCTTGTTTCTGGCCCATGCACTGTGGCACTGCTGTCAAGTCCTCAGTGTATGTGCTCTGACCTCAAAACATGAACTAACACCTAATGTGAATATTTAACTTCCCACTGAAGCATAATATTGGGTGCAGGAAATACACCATTGTCATTGAAAAGTGAAAAGTCACATGTGGGCTGCAGCATTTGTTGTTCTATCCAGTAGGCTGACAAAGCAAACATGGTTTCAGTCCTATCTGTGTAGCTGACTCCTGCACCTTTCAAATCTTCAGGTAAAACCTGTCAAAATAAAAACTTCTGACAGGAAATAATCCTGCTCTTACATATTAAATAAACCACCCCTCAGTAGGCCTTGTAGCCCACAGGGTTGGGCGCCTAGTATTTGAAAGTGGTACATTAAAAAAATGTAATGTTGGCATGTACCTACAGCAATTATTCCCAAACGTTACTCTTAATGTAAATGGATGTAGCTCTCCAATGAGAAAAACTAGAGCTCAAAATAATATCATAACCCTGCTGTCTCTGATTTGGGAAAAACTACTGGAATTATTAAAACACTCGTTTTTATATTTATGAAATATCAAATTCAGATGTGAAGTCAGATTTTAATAAATATTTAGGAAGTGACTTTTAAAAAGTTACCTTTTACCTGTCTAATCCTGCAGGAGCCTAATTAATCTACTACCATATTAATGTGCCAGTGCTTCACATTATGGAATGCCCTACCGCTCCAGATACGCAGCTTAAACGATCTTCTGATGTTCAGAAAGGACATTAAGACCCATCTTTTCCGCTAGACTGCTTTGTTATGTTAGAGCCGCTATTCCATTCTTGCGGCGACCGTTTGTCTTGCTTCTCTAAAAGCGCCGGGACGCCCCTTAGCTGGGGCAGCTGCACGCTATATAAGAATATATAATATAACATAACATAACATAACATAACATAACATAACATTAATAAGGTACAACATTTCACTCAGAGCAGGAACAATGGCTTAGACCTTTTCACAGGAAGACCTGGGTTTTAGGTATGTGACAGATACCAACTCACGAATGAGAGCTGGGAGGGAGTCTAGGAACTTCATTAACTTAAAAGAGACCAGGATGACCCCTGCACTTTCATGGTCAAGGGTAAAGGGAACCTGGGGAAATGAAGCCTTTTGTTCCATTGGAACTCATTGCCGGTTTGGTACCAGTGCACTGAGAGGTCGAGCTGGTCCTGGAACCAGTTTGGTGTAAATGAGGAGGAGGGAACTCCTCACTTCCTTAAGCACACTATTAGCTGGCAAACAAGATCTCTTCATGGGCAGAAAGATTCTACCATGTTGGATTTCACTTCAGAATGGTGCACTTTTGGATAGTTTAGGGTAAGGCAAATGGGGCATTCTGCAAAATTGGGAATCATGACCTCCACACATTTTTCTCGCTGGTTAGGGAGTGCCAAGCAGTCATCTCCACCCACCGGCTAGTGAAACCTACAAAGTTGGCACCTCACCCACAGCTCACCAGAAAACTCTCTGGACCACTGGAAGAACAGTTGAGTGCTAGAGCTACTGTTTAGGATCGGTGTGGAGACCCATTCCCACTTATACCCTGATCTAAGAAGTGGACTCCAAGGGTCAATTTGCTGATAGTCTGTGCCACTACAGGCAGTCAACAAACTTCAAGAGGTCTTTTTTCTGAAGTTCCCAGCTGACCAGTAGCAAATGGAAATGGCACGACCCTACTGGTGGATTTGGCTGAAATGAGTCCTGCCCCCTGAAAACTGGACTTGAGGTCCTTGCCGCTACGCCAGAAATGCTCAAAAGCTGGGACATAGAATAGTTTTGAAATTCAAAGACCCCTGGAGCTTCAGCAGGACCACACAGCAAAAGTGGGCAATTTTGAGAGGACATCTTCAGAAACATCCCCAGTCTTGCACTGCTGGAGGATTTGAGCTCCATAAAAAAAGACCAAGGTCCCAATGTAATTCTTTGTGGAGACGGAACTCCATCACCATGGCAATGGAGTTTCCTCCTCGACAAGAGTAGGGTGCCCCTGCCCACTTTAAATGCAGGCAGCTCATAGTTTGATGATGGCGGAGACTAATTCATCTCCGCCCGGGTCAAACTCCTCCAATGATCTGACGGAGTAAAAGCCACTGGACATTTGGCTGCATGTCCATCTAATTTAGATGGGCGGACATACAGATGTTTTCAATACCCGTCAGCCTGAGGAAAAACCTGGTGGTAATGGACACTGAGAAGAACTCCTATGGTGAGTGGGCATTGTTTTGTTTATTTTCAAAAAGAAAATCCCTCTTTGACAGGGCCATACAACAAAATTACAAGACATTGACCGGAACCACCATGATGGTAGTACCTGTCAATGATTGAAATATCCATGGTATGACAGACATTTCATAATTGGGCCAGCAGGGACTCTGTCAGTTTGACAGAGTAATTTTCTCTGTTGCCCTGATGGAGCTTACTCATCCACCAAATTATAAATCAGGCCATAGGTCTGAAAGTAAAAATCTTGACTGGGTGTGGGTTTAAATTATCTACCCATCAAGAGGACTTCAGCCCCTGTGAAATTTGAATTTCTCCTACTTTTGGCTTTTCCAACCAAATCCAGCAACTTTAGCTGAACGTCAGCTAGTGACTATCAGGCTTCGAGAGAACTTCTGCAGATACAGCTGGCAACTTTACTGGTGGATTTTGACTTCCATTTCAGAGAAGATAATATCTTTGACCAGGACAAACCTGTTTGGTGTATTTGACCCATGCTCAGTCACAGTCGGTGTGAAATCATGCCTAGATGCCAGGCAACTGCAAACAGTGACTACCTATTTACTGGTGTTATTTTTTTTAGTGCATTTACCAACTCATCCTTCTGGTTCCTCTTATTTGATGTTTCTGATTTTGATGTTATTTTTTCTCATTACAGGTTTCTCTACATTTCTAAGTTTGTTGTCAGAATTGTATTGTACTTTTACTTTTAAACTTGTTTGCTACTGCTAAATACTTTACACATTTTCCTAAATCATTACAAAATGTTACCTCTGGTTCCCCTTATTGGACTTTTGTTATTTTTGTGTTATTTTACTCATTATATTTGTTCTCTACATTTTTTAATTGCTGGTCAGATTTTTGTTGCGTTTTGCTTTCACTTTCTAACTATTTTGTTACTGCTAAATATTTTAAACACATTCCTAAGTTAAGCCTGTCTGCTCTGTACCACAGCTACCAGTGGCTTGAGCCCAGGTTTAAATTATTAAAACTGTGCTTCACCTTTACAAGTTTGGGGATTTATTCCTTGTGGGTTATTCCTACCCACTTCAATTAACAATCCACTTTCTTCCAGCCTACAGTCTAAGAGGGCAGGTTTGATGTGATCTCCAGATAGATCATTAATTGAGACAATGTGATTTATCCGAGTTTGCTAGGATGTCTGGTTTTGGAGACAGTGGTAATAGTACTTTAAGATATGTTGTGGGATCTATGACAACATAATACTTAGCAGACTTTTTATCATCTCCTGCTGGTGATACGGCATCAGTTTGATGTCTACCAGTTTCTTGGGGCAAGAAGAAGAGTTTTGTGCTCTGTGCAGTAGTAAGTGCTGTAATGAAATATGAAGTAAGTAATTTAATTTCTCATGTGAATGATGTCTAAGGATGGAGAGTCAGTTTGTGTGAAGTTGTTTTGGTATGAATAGCTTGGACTGGAAGGTTGGTTGAAAAAGGAGGTTGTTCGAGCAGTGGTTCTGCCTACTGTGGGCTGTGGGCTTGGTTCTCACTAATAATTTGGTCCGTCTCAGTAAAGAAGTAGATTTCTTCCAGGTTAGGATCCAGACTAACTATATTGAAGCTGGTTTTAAGCTGCCTGATTTCGTTCCTTGAGGCGTGTGTGGATAATGGTGATGAGATAGGGGAGTGGGGAGAAGGGTGAATTATTGGTGGTGTAATCAGTAGAGATCGTAAGCATGATATCAGTGTTAACATCCTGTAACCAGGGGACGTCGCCCCCACACACCCCTGCTACTGCCTCCATCAGCTGTGCCCTTTGCTGTGCCCTTTGCTGCCTCGCTGCTTCCTTCATTTTTTTTGTTCGTTTTTGCCCCCATCAGCTGTGCCCTTGCTGTGCCCTTTGCTGCCTCGCTGCTGCCCTCGTTGTTTTCTTCGTTTTTGCCCCCATCAGCTGTGCCCTTTGCTGTGCTCTTTGCTGCCTTGCTGCTGCCTTCGTTTTTTCTTTTCGTTTTTTCTCCCTCTCCTAACCTTTTTTTCACAGGGCGACCCAGCCGCCGCTGAGCCGCCCCCTGCCCTCCTTTCCCGCCGCTGCCTGCCTGCGGCCCCGCCCCCCTCCTGCCCATTCGCCGCCCCGCTCCCGCCACCCAGCTGCTCCTCCCTCCCGGCTCCTTCTTATGTCACCCCCACGTACGCGCAGCGGGCGCGCCGATTGTGCACCGAAGGCGCGCCAAAGGCAAGCCCGTCTGCGCCCGTCCGTGCCTGGCCCGCGCCCAGCGCCAGGACCCTTGGCCCCCGCCGATGCAAGATGACCCGACTGACCTACGATACCGCCGCCCTCAACGCATTCAATGCCGGCCGGAACCCCACCTGCTGCAGAGCCACCCCGAAACGCATCCACGGACCCTTCACCTGCAGAAGCTGAAAGTTCACCTGCCTCCGAACCTGCACCGCACCCGCGAAGCCAAACACCAGCAGCAACCACCTGAAGTGCATCCTGCTCAACACCTGCTCCGTCCACAGACACGCCGTGGAACTCTGGAACCTCCTCGACACAACGTCACCCGACATCGCCTTCCTCACGGAAACCTGGATGAACGTCTCCTCAGCCCCCGACATCGCCATCGCCATCCCGAACGGGTACAAGATCAGGAGGGACCGCATCAACCAGACCGGAGGAAGCATCGCCATCGTCCACAAGAACACCATCCGCATCACGACCGACTCCAACGACACCTTCGCCACCGCGGAACACCTCCACTTCCAGATACACACCGACCCTAAGACGACCCTCAGAGGCACCCTCGTCTACAGACCCCCGGGACCACGCACACAATTCAGCGAAGACATCGCCGACTTCATCAGCCCGCACGCCCTCCCCTCCGCCGACTACATCCTCCTAGGGGACCTCAACTTCCACCTGGAGAACAACAAGGACCGCAACACCACCGCCCTGCTGGAAAACCTCGCCAACCTCGGACTCAAGCAACTGGTCAACACCCCCACCCACTACGCCGGCCACACGCTTGATCCCGTCTTCTCTTCCAGCAAGTACATCACCTTCAGCCACGCCACCGGACTCCACTGGACCGACCACAGCTGCGTCCACTTCAGCTTCAAAAGATCCACGACCCACCACCACCCGCAACAGGTACCTCACAGGAATTGGAGCAAGATCACCGCAGACCAGCTCACCACCTCCCTCAGCCAGAGCCCACCCGCCAACACAACGGACCCCAACGAAGCAGCCCGCAACTTCACACAGTGGCTGACCGCCTGCGCCGACGACCTCGCGCCACTAAAGATTCCTCCCAGCAGACCCAGAAGCAAGATGGCCTCTTGGTTCACCGACGAACTCAAGGACTTGAAAAAGAACTGCCGCACCCTCGAGAAAGTCTGGCTCCTCGACCAGACCACAGACAACATGACCGCCCTCAAACAAGCCACCCGAAAGCACCACCAGCTTATCCGCACCACCAAGAAGAAATCACTAAAGGATCGACTGGACAACAATGCCCACGACAGCAAGGAACTCTTCAGCATCAGGGAGTTCTCCAACCCCAGCACCGGCAACAGCGACATCCCTCCTTCACAAGATCTCTGCGACTCTCTCGCCTCGTTCTTCCACCGCAAGATCGCCGTCATCCACAACAGCTTCGGCGCACCACCCACGCACCCAACCGTCGAATCAACGCCCCCCACCGCCACCCTCCGCACCTGGACCGCGGTGACCACCGAAGACACAGCCCGCACGATGAACACCATCCACTCCGGATCTCCGACCGACCCCTGCCCCCACCACGTCTTCAACAAGGCCGACTCCATCATCGCACCCCAACTCCGGGACGTCATAAACTCCTCCTTCAACACCGCCACCTTCCCGGAGAGTTGGAAGCATGCCGAGCTCAGCGCCCTACTGAAGAAACCAACAGCGGACCCCCCCGACCTCAAGAACTTCCGCCCCATCTCGCTCCTCCCTTTTCCTGCTAAAGTCATCGAGAAGATGGTCAACAGACAGCTGGCCGCCTTCCTCGAGACGAACGGATCCCTCGACCCCTCCCAGTCTGGTTTCAGAGCCAACCACAGCACCGAGACCGCCCTGATCGCAGCCACCGACGACATCCGAGCCCTGCTCGACAACGGGGAAACAGCCGCACTCATCCTCCTGGACCTCTCTGCAGCGTTCGACACTGTCTGCCACCGCACCCTAGTTCAACGCCTCAGCAACATCGGCATCCAAGAGAAGGCACTGGAGTGGATCATCTCGTTCCTCGCCGGAAGAACACAGAGAGTTCTCCTCCCCCCGTTTCGATCCGAGGCCAACGAAGTCATCTGCGGCGTACCACAAGGATCATCACTCAGCGTCTACATGAGACCTCTTGCAGCCATCGCACACCAACACAACCTCAACATCATCTCCTACGCCGACGACACCCAGCTGATCCTCTCCCTCACCAGGGACCCCGACACCGCCAGAACCAGCCTACAAGAAGGGATGAAAGACATCGCCGAGTGGATGAAGACCAGCCGCCTGAAACTGAACTCAGACAAGACGGAAGTCCTCATCCTGGGACCATCGCCCTCCGCCTGGGACGACTCCTGGTGGCCCCCCGCCCTGGGCACCGCTCCCAAGCCAACAGACCACGCACGCAACCTGGGCTTCACCCTGGACTCCTCCCTCTCGATGACCAGACAAGTCAACGCCGTCTCCTCATCTTGCTTTCACACCCTACGCATGCTCCGCAAGGTCTTTCGATGGATCCCGACTGAAACCAGGAAGACGGTCACCCAGGCACTCGGCACCAGCCGACTGGACTACGGAAACACCCTCTACGCCGGAACCACAGCCAAGCTACAGAGAAGACTCCAACGGATCCAGAACGCCTCCGCCCGACTCATCCTGGACATCCCCCGACGCTGCCACATCTCCGGCCACCTGAGGGACCTGCACTGGCTCCCCGTCAACAAGAGGATCACGTTCAGGCTCCTCACCCACGCGCACACGTCTCTCCACGACCTGGGCCCCAAGTACCTCAATGACCGCCTGACCTTCTACACTCCCACCCCCCAGCTACGATCGACCAGCCACGCCCTCGCCGCCGTCCCACGCATAGGAAGAGCCACCGCCGGAGGAAGATCCTTCTCCTACCTGGCGGCCAAAACATGGAACTCCCTCCCCATCCACCTTCGACTGACCCAGGACCATCTCGCCTTCAGGCGACAACTCAAGACCTGGCTGTTCGAGCAGTAGCGGACCCCTTCCCCCAAGCGCCTTGAGACCCTCCCGGGTGAGTAGTGCGCCATACAAGTGTTACGATTGATTGATTGATTGATTGAGTAATGATAGAAGCTTTCAGGGCTCTCAGGGTGTCAAACACAGTGGTGAAGATTTGAAGGTTGATATTGAAGGAGTCGATAATACCCTTCCCGTTTTCATACAGGGTGATGCGCAGCTCACATTCGTGATTATGCAAACCTACCAATATATTTTTTGCAAAAATGTATAGGATACTGTGTCTTGAGTGAGGGCCTTTCTTAGAGTTTTGTCAACAGGGTACTCAACCACAAATGTAGAGATGTAGCCTGTCCACCAAACTAAGGCTCTCCATGATGGCGGACAATAATGTTTTTGTAAGAAGAAAGCTCTGACCATGTATCCTATTTAGAGAGTGTTTTGTTTCCTATTCATGACTGTCAAGAAAAGCCTTGCAGTCCTGAACCCAAAAAAATAACAAAAAGGACACATTCATTTTTTTGTTAGACACGAGGAGAATAATTGATTTGCCCAGAATCACAGGATGTTGAGCATTGATGCTGACACTCGAACCTGGTTCCCCAGCTTCGAGGTCGACCGCTCTAGCGGTAAGGCTACATCCTCTCCTCTGGTTTTGTTTAACAAAGACACACTCTTGCTTTTGGGAGTTTGTTTTTTTAAACCCCCCCAAAAATTGCTGAGTTAAACATGGGCTGCTTAGCAAACCTATAATGCCTTCAGAGGAGCTGCCGTGGCAGAGAGCTTTAAATTTGGTGGGTAACGATCTGCCAAGGCATTGGAGTTTGTAACCTTTGCCCGCCAAACTTTAAATAAGGCCCTACGTCTGTTTAATGGAGTCTATTTTGAGATTTTAGTAATTGTCTGTTATGAAAGTTTCTGAGCTTGCTGTTGGGGGGTGGTGTTGTGCTATACAAGTGTAGGTATAACAAAGTCCCCCTTTCTGCGTTTTCACCCTGGATTTTTCACAGACTTTTAGCCCCTATTTTAACTTGTATTTTGTACTGAGTGGAATGTAACACAGCTATTCAGTGCAATACAGGGACTCTGACCCTACAAATGCACTTTCCAAACTGGTCTCACTCAATTGGTCAATTTCCTGTAAGATCTTGGTGAATGGCACAAAGATTGCATCAGTGGTGCGGAAGTTAACTTTCATGTCATATATGGGCTGCATTGTGTATTTATACCTCCTATTACCTACTGGCGGTCGCCAGTAGGTAGTTATAGTTAGGATTGTTTTCCATAGGGAAATCGCACCATTCTATTGGGAATAACTTTGGCGCAGGTTGAGGAATCTGCCTGAAATTGTCCTCAACTTTGCCTCGCGGCGCTCTGCTCCTTCCCTGAAAGTTTGGGGGGCATTCGTCAAGCGGGGGCCGAGATTAAAGGGGGTCCCAAAACGTTTTTTCCCCATGTTAATTTCCATAGGGCGGTAAAACTCACTTCAGCTCGAACGGCTTAATGGATTTTCACCAAACTTGGCAAAATTGTAGGGACTGGTAGCCCGATGTGCCTTTGCTATGTCTCAAGATATGTGCTCCAGAGGATTTTGAGTAATTTGAGTTTAAAAAAATATATATATCTATAGCCGTGCCCCGGTACGCGTACCGGGGAGCGCACTGGGCGCGCTACGCGACTTGCGCACGGAAAGCTGATTGGCTCTCGGGTGTCTGTAAACATTCGAAACAGTCAGCAGTGGCCGCCATCTTGTGTCTCGGTAGGATCGAGATACAAGAGGTGGCAAAAAACAAAGGGGGAAATGACCAAAAGGGGGCAGGGTACACCCCCCCCGACCCCCTAGGTTTGATGTGGGGGCCATAAAAGGGCGTTTCGATTTACGCGGGGGGAGCGTCCGGTACGCGCACCGGGGAGCGTACCGGGGAGCGTACCATGGAGAAAAAAGAATGACAGAGTTTCCAAAAAATTTAGCATTTTTTTATAAATTGGAGGTAGTTCTAAAAAGAACTGTTTTTTTATTGTTTTTGTTGTTTTATATTTTTTTTATTGTTTTTTTGAACATTTTTTACTTTTTTTGACTTTTCTGAACAGTTTTATATTTTTTTGTATTTTTTAAGGGGAGAAACAAAAAACAGGGAATTCTAAAGGGCTCAACAGGAGCAAAAAAAAAGGCGGAAAAAATTAATGTTTTCTTGGGCACTTGTGGTTATCCCAAGCACGGTTAATAAGTGTGATGCTTTGCTCTCCATAGCATATCGTTTGTCCACAAAAAATACAAACCATTTTAAAATTGGAAAATTTTGGTTGTATGGTGGAGCATATCTCCCTAACTTCCGGTCCCGATGGGCTGGGAACATTAGTTTGGGAGGTGCTGGCAGAAGATTGGACAGGGTTTCTGGCCAGTTCCCTGAGCTCTGCCCTTGCATAGTTATTTGGATGCCTGCGTCGCATATGCCTGATCATCGTGTGGTTGCCAAAGGAGTATTTTTTGCTGGGATTCCCCCTTGACAGCTCCTGATGACATATTAAGCAGGTTGCCTTAGGCGCATTTACTTTTTTCTTGACCTTGGGGATTGAAAAAAAACTGCCAGATGATGTGCTCTTTAGGTTTATATATAATATTGTCCTCTCGGACAAATCTCCTCTCCTCCTCCTCCTCATCTTCCTCCTCTTCTTCATCTCCACCACTGTGAAGTTGTGATGGTCCTTGTGGTGGTGGTGGTGGTGGTGGTGGTCCAGAAGCTCCAGCAGCTGCAGCTAATGTAGCCATTTTCTACTGAAATAACTGCAGGTCTACCTCTCTCAAAGCACAAAAGTAGAATGAGGAAAAAAGGTGGGGTCTTTCATCATTTAGAAAAGAAAACTGTTCTGAACCAATGAAAAGTGTTATTTTTAGGTCACATGACCTGGCCTTACATCATTAGGAAACTGAAAGTGAAATGAAAAAATAAAAAGTTTTATTTTCAGGTCACATGACCCGACACGCTTACGCTACGTGCCCCAGGGCGCGCTCCGGGGCGCGCCTGTAGTCGCGCCCCGGGGCGCGTAGCGTAAGCACGTCAGGACGTTGCGCGATCGTATGCGCTCGCGTGCTTCCGGGTGCGCTTACGCAGTGCGTCATATGACACATCACGTGTTTACGCAAAACATCACGATGTTGTTTTCGTTCGCGAGAATAGCGCTAACGGGACGCTCACCGGTCCACGCCCCGGGGCGCGCCGCAACATTGCGCTTACCCGTACGTTCACCGGTACGCGCCCCGTGAGCGCTCCAGGGCAAAAAAAAAAAAAAAATAAATTACATAATTAAACAATATAAAATTCATTATAATTTTTTTTAACTTTTTATACCTATAGAGATTTGCTATTAAAAAACCTATGAAATTCACTGAAAAAACCATAGGTTTCCCACCAGTTATAGTTAGGAATTAGCATTTAAAAAACCTATGAAATTCACTGAAAAAACCATAGGGTTCACACCAGTTATAGTTAGGAATTAGCATTTAAAAAACCTATTAAATTCACTGAAAAAACCATAGGTTTCACACCAGTTATAGTTAGCTGGAAGTTTTACTCGCATAAAACCATTGAAATTCCCACGTTATAGTTAGTTGGACTCACTATAACTTGCGCGTGCAATGCACTGCTGATGACGTCAAATATTACATCACTCATGACATGGTCAGTGACATCACTCATGACATCACTGATGACACCATCCTTGTGACAAAGTGACAGACCTTTTTCACTGTATTGGAAACTTTGAAACACATATTCAAAAATAGAAACTAAAATTTAAAAAAAAATGGAGATACCCATACTAGTTACAACAACCAATTCAGTAATTCCACCATCTATATACACATCCACTCATTCACCAACAGTTCTATGTAGTCACTCATACATATACTCACTCATCATATATAGTGATACACCTATATATATCCTGTTACACAACGACAGTCATCCAAAAGATACTCTCACACATATCCACACATGCAAATAAACTATTAAACATCCATTTATTTGCATATACAGCTATACACACACTACCACTTTACTTCTAAGGAAACTCACACATACTTACTCTCTTAAACAATCACTTATAGAAACACATACTTATTTAAACAGGAACTCTTACAATCCCTCACTCTCACATATACTCACTGATATACATCAATATTCACCAATACTAGATTAAAACATATGTAGTTACTGATAAAGACACAAGTGAGACAGTCATTCACTCACTAACATACACATATACACACTCATCCACCCATACAGTCCTGCACATATGCTGTCTTCGAAACACATACAAACAGAGAGTCAGTCATTCATGCATCTATGTGCTAAGTAACACCTCCACCAAACATATAGACACTCATATTGATATTAAAAAAAACCATCTAATAACCCATATACCTACACATGTAGCTACTCACCAACCCATGCAGTCACTTATACACAAAGTAAAACATTAATACATATATTTAAATATTTAAACAGTACTCACTAATATTTATTTTTCAGAAAGACACACATTCACTGGATGGTGTCATCAGTGATGTCATGAGTGATGTCACTGACCATGTCATGAGTGATGTAATATTTGACGTCATCAGCAGTGCATTGCACGTGCAAGTTATAGTGAGTCCAACTAACTATAACGTGGGAATTTCAATGGTTTTATGCGAGTAAAACTTCCAGCTAACTATAACTGGTGTGAAACCTATGGTTTTTTCAGTGAATTTAATAGGTTTTTTAAATGCTAATTCCTAACTATAATTGGTGTGAAACCTATGTTTTTTTCAGTGAATATATATATATATATATAGATATGTTCCACCAATGATGCGGCACTCTTGAAGGGATTTGTTTTCAAAAAAGCATTTATTTAACGAAGCTCAACCAACGCGTTTCAGCCTCCATGGCCTTGCTCACGGTCAGTGAGTCCTCTCTCTCTTGCAATCATTTATACACCCATGTGGCATTAATGAAGCATTATTGGTATTGTAGTGCAATTCAAAAAATAATTCACAATATTTGCACAAAATTAACATTTTTGATATTTACAAGAGAACCATTATATGGCATAGTACTGATGTAGTATCAGGCAAAACAAATAGTCATGAGCCATATTTACATGCTATTTTCAAACAAGCATATAGTACGCAATTAATCATTTGTGGCAACAGTAAAGTGGAACAAAAGTGCAACAAAAGAGGTAGTATGCGAGACAGGGAAGGAAAGTAAGGAAAGGGAGGGAGAAGGGAAAGAGAAAGAAATGAAAAGAAGGGAGAGGGAAAGAGATGGGTAAAAGACTGAAAGACAGGTAATTGAAAAGGGCATTGCCATGCAAAACCAAATTACTCAATAACATTACATAAGCGATGGAGTTCATTCTCATGTACGATTCCTGTTATTCGATTCATCAATTTGCGATTAGTATCTTTAGTTATATGCATGTGATTTACACAATTATACAAACCAGTACAACAATAGGGCCCAAAACTAAGGGAGAAAAAAGGGAGGAGAAAGAGGGGGAGGGGCAGGGAGAGAAAGAAGAAGAACGAAAGGAAAAGAGAGAGAGGAAACTGGGAGAAAGAGGGAAGTGCGGGTAGGGGGTTTAACTTTTTAACAGAACTAGTACCCCAAATGCGTGTCAACAGTTCGAATTTCAGAGAGTCCTCAGAATGAATTTACTGGGTATGATTTTTAACTCTAGATGTACTTACAGTTCTTCATCATAGTTCATCCCTCTCGGAGCCTTGGTTTTTAGCCTAATGATGTACCAGGACTCCAATTGGCTCAGTTTCCTGATCCTGTTGCCACCTCGTTCGTCTGGCATGATGATATTGATTCCATAGTAGCACATGGCCCGCCAATCTCCATTCTTGCATAAGATCATATGTTTAGCTGTTGCATATGCAGTGTCTTTATTTTGAACAGCCCGAGTGTGCTCCATAATCCGTTTTTTCAAAGGGCAGATGGTAGTGCCAATGTACTTTTGGCTACAGGTGCACTCAATTATATAAATGACATGCTGTGTAGTGCAAGTGATTCTTTGTTTCACAGTTATTGTGTTCCTTTTCGGTTCTGTTATCACCTTAATGTTTTTTCCGATCTTACAGGCCTTACACGAATTACATTTAGTGCAGCCATTCCGTTGTTCAACTAGCCAGTTTGTTTCCTCTTTTCGTTTGAAATGACTGCTTACTAACATATCCTTTGTTTTTCTACATGTCATGGTAGGTTTAGGGCCACTCAATTTCCCTATATCATCATCCTTTGCAATCAGATGCCAGTGTTTACTGATTTTATTCATTATTATGCCACTTTCTTTACTGTAGGTTGTCACGAATCTAGGTACTGCTTGTCCATCCATGTGATTTTGTTTAGCCTTAGGTATCAAAGTGTCTGCTCTTGTTACAAGATCAATTCTTTTCTTGTTTCTCTTGAGAGTATTTTCTCTGTAGCCTCTCTGTTTTAGCTTTGTCACGGTTTCTTGAATCTTTTCTTCTGCATCCTCTGGTTGCAAACAAGTACAATTACATGTACACTTTAAACTTAAGTACACTGGCAGTCCACCACTCCTCCCTCAGCAGGCACTGCTGACACTTGGTTTGCAACAGGTTGTTGAAAAATAGAATGATAATAAATTAACTTTATTACCATGTTATTTCTAATCCCTGGGGCTTTTCTGGGGGCATTTTAGAAGTAGGGCAATGTTCCTCCTCCGAGGAAGAGCTTCAAATAGAAATTATTTTTAAAGCAGAGTGAGTTGGTAGTGAGAACTAAGGGAAACTACAGTGGTTGATGAGAAAAATGATAGACCGGGATTAGTAAATAGATATACAAAATAGGAGAAAAAGAGAGAGGAGAGTTAGGATTGTGGAGAAAATACCTATGGCTTCTTAATCACCATTACTTACTAACCTTATTAATCCTTATTATCTAAGAATCTTTATCACTCCTATTAAACAGAGAACTAATGTTCACTTTTTTGGGTAAAACTCAGGGTATCACCAGTAAGGATAACACCTTCTATTCTGAGAGTACAGAGCTATTCCATTAAAAAAAATGGTGGCCCTCCTAAATATTCTAAGATCTTTTCTAAACCGTTTAATACTTGATCATTCCCTGATATATGTACTTTTGCAAAAGTAAGAAATGCAGTAAATAGGGAGATGCCCATTGGTTATCCTAAAGGTTTAAAATGCCACCATTCAAGGCTAGTGGTTTCCCTACAGATAGTGAGCTTTATGGCACCTTCAGAGAAAGCTCTGTTGCTCTCTGAAGACCCTTATTGTTTGCCAGGAGTGGCTGTGGAAGGGATTATTAATCCCAAAACAAGAATCATTAGTCCTTTATCTAGTCATATCACTGGAAGAACAGATCTGTTCTGTTATCACAGTTATGGGTCTGTCTTGACAGCAGGAAGCCAAGTACTTCAAAATTTGGAGCTCCACGGAGCCTTGATATATTGGCTCCAGGTATTATGTATTAAACAAAGTGGGAATTAAAACTTATCCCCAACATTTCTGATGCTATGTAGGAGTTTTTCATGTGGTGGTAAAATCTAACCAAACATTATGACTGCAAATGTTTAAAAAGAATCTATGACATAATATCGACAGACAGAATATCTACATACAAAAATATCGACACAAAAATATCGAAATCAAAAATATCGAAGTTATATCTACATAGTGGCAAGTACAAAAATATCGAAAAAATAATATCGTTGTACAAAAATATCGAAATTAAAAATATAGTTTTTTTAATTGTATTAATAATAATTTAAAATTAATTTAAAAATACATATAATTTTACAAATATTAAATAAAAACATTAAAACATATTTTAAAAATTATAACTAATACCTATACATTTAAAATAAATTTAAAATTCTACATATCCATTTATAAATATACTTACTCCACATATTACAACAGTAGAAAAAGCGTTGGATAGCGTAAGGGTTTAAATTACTATTCCCACTCCAGAGAATGCAACAGTAGGGAAAGCGTTGGATAGCGTAGGGGTTTAAATTACTATTCCCACTCCAGAAGGTGCAACAGTAGGGAAAGCGTTGGATAGCGTAGGGGTAAAAATTACTATTCCCACTCCAAAGAGTGCAACAGTAGGGAAAGCGTTGGATAGCGTAGGGGTAAAAATGTATATTCTTACTCCAGAGGGTGCAACAGTAGGGAAAGCGTTGGATAGCGTAGGGGTAAAAATCACTATTCCCACTCCAGAGAGTGCAACAGTAGGGAAAGCGTTGGATAGCGTAGGGGTTTAAATTAATATTCCCACTCCAGACGGTGCAACAGTAGGGAAAGCGTTGGATAGCATAGGGGTAAAAATTACTATTCCCACTCCAGAGGGTGCAACAGTAGGGAAAGCGTTGGATAGCGTAGGGGTTTAAATTACTATTCCCACTCCAGAGAGTGCAACAGTAGGGAAGGCGGTGGATAGCGTAGGGGTTTAAATGACTATTCCCACTCCAGAGGGTGCAACAGTAGGGAAAGCGTTGGATAGCGTAGGGGTAAAAATTACTATTCCCACTCCAGAGGGTGCAACAGTAGGGAAAGCGTTGGATAGTGTAGGGGTAAAAATTACTATTCCCACTCAAGAGAGTGCAACAGTAGGGAAAACGTTGGATAGCGTAGGGGTTTAAATTACTATTCCCACTCCAGAGGGTGCAACAGTAGGGAAAGCGTTGGATAGCGTAGGGGTAAAAATTACTATTCCCACTCCAGAGGGTGCAACAGTAGGGAAAGCGTTGGATAGCGTAGGGGTAAAAATTACTATTCCCACTCCAGAGGGTGCAACAGTAGGGAAAGCGTTGGATAGCGTAGGGGTAAAAATTACTATTCCCACTCCAGAGGGTGCAAAAGTAGGGAAAGCGTTGGATTGCGTAGGGTTTAAATTACTTCCCACACCTACTCCCCCTGTAACACACAACACACTAAACATAAATAAACACAATTAATAAAAGTTTCAATTAATCAATTAATAACAATAAATATTATTAAATTGATGTCAGTATAAATGAACTAATTAACAATTATTAATTACCAATTAATTAACAATAAATACCAATAAATAAATACAATCTCTTTAATTAATTACATGTAATTATATAACACCCTACTTCCCTATAAACACACAACCCACTACACATAAATAAATCAACTCATTTAATCACTTAATAATTATTAATTACCAATTAATTATTAATTAACAATATCAAAACATTATAAATTAAAAATATTAACACATTAACTCTAATTAATTTAATTTACTACTTAATATTATTTTATTACATATTAATTATTAATTAACAATAACACTAAATTAAATATATTAGCACAATAAATGTAATTAATGTAATTAACTAATTAATATTAATTAATTACCAATTAATTATTAATTAACAATAACAATAAATTATATATCTTAGCACATTAAATCTAATTAATTTAATTTAATTAACTAATTAATATTAATTAATTACCAATTAATTATTAATTAACAATAACACTAAATTAAATATATTAGCACATTAAATCTAATTAATGTAATTAACTAATTATTCTTAATTAATCACCAATTAATTATTAATTACAAATATTTAAAAATATATAATAATTAATTAATTATTATTAAATGACTTCCCACCCTATTCCCCTATAAACCCACAACCCGCTCTAATACTAAAACGCAAAATGGCACATCGATATACTATACCATCGATATTAAAACATCGATATTATTGTATATTGATATTTTAATTTCGATATTTTGTCTGACTACCGTTTAAAGAGCAGTAGTGTGTTTAGGAGTAGTAGAATCAGGCCTCGGGCATTTAGTGATGTATTGCTTCACACTCGTAGATAATAGGGGCTACCACTCTCCCACACGGAGGCTCAAACAAAACAAAGCTTTTTTCAGAATAAGGCTTGGGGTTTTATTTATGCAATGCTCTCTAGCAAAAAGGCTTTCCCACATGTCAAATGAACAACATCTATATCTATCTATCTATCTATCTATCTATCTATCTATCTATCTATCTATCTATCTATCTATCTATCTATCTATCTATCTATCTATCTATCTATCTATCTATCTATCTATCTATCTATCTATCTGTCTGTCTGTCTGTCTGTCTGTCTGTCTGTCTGTCTATCTATCTATATCTATATATATACTACATATATCTATATATATCCAACAATTTTACATTCAATGGTAAACACTATCTGCAGATACAAGGTACTTCCATGGGTACTCAGATGGCTCCATCCTATGCAAATATCTTCATGGGCAAACTAGAGAACAGTATACTTGCTACTTCTAGCATCAAACCACTGGTATGGCTAAGATACATTGATGACATTTTTATAATATGGAATGCAGGAAGTAGAACATTGGAACAATTTACAGCTAATATCAACAATATCCATCCTACCATCAAATTTACCAGCAGCAATACCAAACAGAAGCATCATCTCCCTTTTCTGGATGTGCTAGTCACCATTCAGGAACACAAAATTACAACTGATCTGTACCACAAGCCTACAGATGCTCATTTGTATCTAAACTGGACTTCATGTTACCCTCATCACACTAAACTGAGCATCATCTACAGCCAAGCACTCAGAATAAGACTCATCTGCAGCAATGAGGAAACCTGTAAAGACCATCTACAGGAGCTTGCTACATTATTTAGAAGGCGAGGCTATCCTCTGCATATCATACAGCAACAAATTGACAAGTCTTTGCAGTTACCCAGAGAAGCACTTATTTGGAATACCAACGCCAGAAACAAAAGTGACAGAACTCCATTTGTAGTTGACTATCATCCATCAGCTCCCAACTACAGAAATATAATGCAAAAAACATTTCCCTTACTGTCCACTTGTGAAAAATTGCAAAAGGTTTTTCCAAAACCGCCAGTCATTGCTTGCCGCAGAGCTCCAAATTTATGATCTCTTATTGTGAGAGCTGAACTCAAGCAAGCTGTAACAAATGCAGGGGTTCATTGCTGTGACTCTAAAAGGTGCATCACGTGTGAATACCTTTTACAGACATCATCAGTTACTAGTTATGTTACCAGAAGAACCTATGCAATAAGACAGCATCTAACATGTCGCTCAACATGCATTATTTATGTGATCCAGTGCCAACGGCAAAGCTGTAAAAAACCATATGTAGGTCAAACAGTGAATGACCTCCGCACACGATTCAGGAACCACAAATCAGCAATAATTAATAAGAAAATTGACCAGCCTGTAGCCAATCATTTTAACCTTGTGGATCATTCACTATCAGATTTGAAGATTTTTCCTGTGGAACATGTCTCAAAGGAAGAACTACTGGACTCCAGGGAAAACTTCTGGATGTGCCGTTTAAAATCATTGCATCCAGATGGACTGAACATTACTGACAATACAACCTGATTACTGCATATCTCAAGAACTCTCAGGACTGCATTGATTCCACATTCCAAATGGAATCTTCACTCATGATGCTTTTTGAAAATTCAGCTGATCTGTGCAGCCACTGAGCTTACCATCTTGAAACTACCTGAGGAAGCTGAAACGTTGTAGTGGAAATATATTTTTGTTCTTTGGTGAGTCTATCTGTTTGAGTCACTTCTTTCTTGGATATATCTATATAGATCGGTGAGCAAGGGCGGATGCCTGAAACGCGTCAGATTTTGGTAACTCGACCTCAATAAATACCTGTGCCCAAAAGAAACGCTGGATTTGCGTGGTTTCTCTGTCGTTTCGTCGGCGTGGTGGGAGACTGCAGCTGTTATATCTATATATATATATATATATAAATATATATATATATGTATATATATTCACTGAAAAAAACATAGGTTTCAGGGGTGTTATAGTTAGCTGGACATTTCCCTCATACAAAACCATTGAAATTCCTCCGATATAGTTAGTTGTACTAACTATAACTCTCGCGCCCGCTATCCACTGGTGATTAAGTCACATATTATATCATTCATGACATGGTCAGTGACATCACTGATGACATCAATGATGACATCTCAAATGACATCACGGATGACATTACTGATGACGCCCCATGGCATGTTTTAAGTTGAGAGATTAAGTCCCCTTGAATCCTGAGGGTCCCTAGGGTCAAACTAGCCCACTAGGTATCTCCAGTAAGTGCCACATATCTGCTTTGTAGACAGGTGTAAAAAGGGGCATGGCCTCTGAACACATCTCTGCAACGCAGCTCCCTGGCGCATACTGGAGGTACCTGGTGGGCTAGTTGGCACCAAGGGACCCTCAGGATTGAAGAGGAATTAATTCCCCAACTTAAAACACGTCACAGGGCGTGTCTGCACACATATCACCTCAGGCCCCGCTCCTTACCTTCACCACTGTGCAAACACGCCCCTTGGCTCTTTTTAAGTTGGGGGATTAAGTCCCTTTGATTCCTGAGGGTCCAACTAGCCCACCAGGTACCTCCAGTAAGCGCTACAAGGCGGCGTTGCAGAGAGAGGTAAAAAGGGGCATGGCCTGGAGCACCTCTCTGCAACGCAGAACTGTGGCGCTTACTGGAGGTACCCGAGGGACCCCCAGTATTGAAGGGGAATTAATTCTCCAATTTAAAACACGCCTTAGGGACGATCGCGTCTTTTACATTTTTTTTATTTTTATTTGAAGGGGGGGCGGTGTGACCCCCCTTCCTTTTACTTTTTTGGGGCCCTGGGGACCCCATCCTCCAGGGCCTCACCCCAAAATTAAAATAAAAAAAAAAATTTACAGGAAGGGGCGGGATGCCCCCCTTCCAGTGGCCAATTCTGGGCCCCCGGGGACCCCATCCCCCGGGGCATGCCCACATTTTAAAATATTTTTATGGAGGGGGGCTAAGCAGCACCCCTCCTCAGGCCACTTAAGGCCTGGCCCCCTGTTGGGGACCGTGGGGGGTCCCCAATCCCCCCACGGTCCCAGTCGGCTCCCCACCTCCTGCGGGAGCCGGCATTGCTTTTCCACATGGGGAGCAGCTAATATGCTGCTCTCCATGTGGAAAAGCAATCTGCTTTGTTTTATTGATGCGAGAGCTGGTTTGCAATGGCAGGGTGGGAGCCGCAAGGCTCCCGCCCTGCCATTGCAAACAGCAGTGTCCCGGGGTGGGCACCCCAGTACACTACAGGAGCCGGCCCTGGGAGGTGGTGGGCCATCGAGGGCTCCAGGAGGGGGGCCGTGCGGCTGGGGGAGCCTGAGCCCCACCCCACACTTTTTTTCAGCATGCCCCCGGGATTTGGCCACCTCAGGGGCTAATTAGCCTTGAAGCGCGCGCTTCGTTTTTTTTTTTAATCGGCAGGATCCGCGCATCCTGCACCGATTTTACCGATTTTTCAAAAAAATTACATTTTTTTTATGGCCTCGGGGGTCCTTGTGGGTTCCCCTGAACAGGCCTAGGGGCTCAGGGTGTTTCTACCCTGCCCCCTTTTTCGCATTTTGCACTTATTTTTACAGGTTTCGTGTGCCTCGGTTCTACCAATTCTCATCAAAACAAAAATACCAGTACTGCAGTATTAGTTCTTGAATGATCCCACCAATATAGTGACTCAAAACACTATATAGACCAGACTACTTTTTCTGTCTGAAATAAATCTTTTTATAACAACATTTTTATAATACCAAAACACTTTTTACATTTTTTAGGCACTTGAACACAAAAGACACAGATTACAATATTGATTCAGTACATTACAAATACAAATTAACTCACTATACGGCTCTCACCATTCCCACTCATACCATTCAACAATCACACTCATACTCCTATTTACACAATATACATAGAATCATCATTAAAGTGTAAATAAATCAAAGTTCGTAACAGAATTCAAAGGAAAGCGACCTTGGTGTGAGTTTCACTTGACTCTTTGTTTATAATTTCTTCAAAAAAACCTAAGGTCGCGTAGAAGGGTCTACGCGTTTCAAACACCCATACTCAGGGGTGTTCTCATCAGGACCACATATCTGCAAAAACGAAAGGAAGTCTGTTTTAAAATCACTAATGTAAGCACCACCTTGTAAGCGCATGGCAAGCCTCAACTTGGGTCTTACCTTTGCCAATTAATGGCATGGGGTGAGAGAAAAGAGGTTTGTGGAATCTGAAATAATCAAAAGTGGATATTCAGTATATAATAAGGGACTCGGTTGTTAGCACCATTGTTTTGAGTCAACCACTTGGTTATGCTTCACAATCATACTCACATTTGCAACTTGTGTGTATTGTTGTCTTGTCAGATTTAATATTTCGTTTTAGCTGAATCTGTGAAGGAAATTCAGAGGAGCGCACATTAATTATGATCTGCGCGTTCCTGGGGCAGAATGCGCGTTGTGAACTGCTCGGTTCTACCTGCTGGGGACTTACTTGTACGGCAGACTCTGACTCAATGGCGTCCAGCCGTCTGTTTATTGTTCGTGCACTGTGGGGAGAGAAGCGGGCGGTTTGTTTCAATAACTTCACCTGACTTATCAGCCTCTGTATAAACATGCTTTCGGTGGATGGGCTCTTACCGTAAATTGTGCACTCTCCCTCCGCCGATTCAATCCGTGGTTGTCCTGTGTCAGTCAGAAATGGATGATCACGTGACTTGCATCGGTTCCCGTGTGGTGTGCATTAAAAGTACACGTGATTCCCCGCGGATTTCTGGGAGATGTAGTGTTATCTTACAGGCTGTTGTGTGCATCAATGGGTATTGTAAGGCGCTCAAACACAGGGGTTGGTCCTGTGTTGGCCCAAAGTTTGATTTGTTGGTTTTCTGCGGCAACAGCAATTTTATATGTTGCAATTATTGGCGCTAGACTGGTGATTATGATGTGATCTTCAAAGATTGAGTGCATAGTGTAGAACGACGCTCATTAGAAGGACAGTTTCATGGGGAATTACAACTTGTAGATTTCCGAAAATTCGTTCAAACCGTCAATTGCTGTGTTAAATTTTATAATAAGCATAGCTTCTCTCCTTGACAGTTTCTCCTCTATGTCACCACCTCTGGGGTCCATCTCAATTTTTGATAGTACAGTCCATTTTATATCAGACTCACAATGATTATGTGATTTCCAATGATTGACTAGGGGTGCTGTCTCCACGTTTTTTTTGATTCTGGACTTATGTTGTGTAATTCTACACCTGATCTCTTGACTAGTCTTACCGATGTAAAGCATGTCACACGGACAGCGTATTCCATAAATGACATAACGCGATTTACAATTTGTAAATGTATCATGTTTCCAATAGGTCTGCCTATGTTTGAACAGCGATCCTTCTTCTGTTGTTGAGCAGCAGGTGCAGGTGCCTCATTTATGGTGACCTTGCACTGGGGGTAGGCTAAACATGGCTCGTAAGCATGGTTGTTTCTTTGTTGGTAAAGTGGCACGCACCAAATGATTGGCAATATTCTGATCCTTTTTGAATGCAAACAAAGGTTTGTCTTTCAATGATTCATCAAGGTTTTGAATTAAATGCCAATTTTGGTTTATTACTTTTTTGAGGTTGATTGAGTTGGGGCAGAAGGTTGATACACACACCATCCTTTCCATTGGCTTTCTTTCTTTTTTAGTTAATAGATCTTCTCTCGGTGTCCACCACGCCCTCTTCATGGAACGCCTCAGCAGTTTTTTCGGGTATCCTCTGGCCACAAGATTTTTTGTGAGATGATTCGCATGAAGTTCATATTCATCTCTGAAGTGACAGTTTCTCTTGATCCGCAAATACTGTCCAAAGGGGAGATTTTCTTTTAGATTTCTTGGGTGGTGGCTATCAAAATGTAGGGCTTTATTTCGATCGGTCGTTTTTTTATAAAGTGTTGTTACTAATTTATTCTCTACAGAATACACCTCTACATCTAAGAACGCCAGTTTTGTCTGTGAGTACTTTATGCTGAATTTGATTTCCTGGGTCCTATTGTTCAGCCACTCGTGAAACTTAATAAGTTCTTCTTCACTGCCTGTCCAGACAGCAAATACGTCGTCTATGAAACGACTCCAGTGTGAAATATACTCAAGAAAAGGGTTGTCTTCGTAGATGAATTTGTCTTCGAATTTGGACATGAAGAGAATAGCCAATTCAGGAGCGAAGGGGCAACCCATCGCCACTCCCCCTGTTTGAAAAAAGAAATCACCATTAAAGTTGAAATAATTTTTCTTTAAGGCGAATGATGCCAATTCCAGGATAAATTCAGTGGGTATTCTCACTGGTTTGTCTCTGGTCTCTAGAAAGGAACCTATGACTTCCAAGCCTTCCATTTGAGGTATCTGTGTGTATAACGATGTTACGTCTAGTGTCACCAAATAGTCCGAACCTTCATTGAAATTAATGGAATCTAGTTTGTTAATAAAATCCGAAGTGTCACGCAGATATGATTTGACTTGGGGTACAAACGGTTTTAAAAAATGGTCCACAAATTTAGAGATGGGTTCCAATAAGGAGTCACATGCCGAGACTATCGGTCTTCCTGGGGGCGCTGTTTGGTCCTTGTGAATTTTAGGTAAAATATAAAATTGGGGGATCCTTGGAAATTTGCATTGTAAGAATTCGAACTCCTTTTTTCCTAGGAGGCCATCAGCGTGTCCTTTTTCCAGGATTACTCGGAGTTGATTGTTTAATTCCATCGTAGGATCTTTTGAGACTTTTTTGTAGCAAGTTTGATCGTTTAGCTGTCGCATGACTTCAGAGATATATTTTTCTTTTTCCCAAATTACTATTGATCCTCCCTTATCTGCCTGCTTAATTACCACAGACGTGTCGTTCTTAAGACACTCTAGAGCAATTTTCTCCAATTTCGTGATGTTACATTTAATCCATTGTTTTTTCTTTTCCATGTTGTTGATTGCGGAAAGTATAGTTTTTTCAAAAGTCATTACTTCTTTCGGGACTTTATTGTATGGGGGGCAAAATGTTGATTTTTTCCTTAGACCCGTTGTTTCCTGGTTTTGGTCCATCGGTGTGTTTGCAAAGAAAGTTTTTAATTTTATCTTCCGGCAAAATTCAATAGCTTCTGTCTTTAGTTTGACAAAGTTGGTGTGTTTGGTTGGAACAAAAGTCAAACCTTTTTCCAGAATGCTTATTTCACTATTTGTTAGAATCTTATTCGAAAGGTTGTGAATGGGTGATGTATCACCTCCAATTGAGGGATTCTGGAGTTGTGTCATTACCAGTTTTTGTAATTCTGTCGACGTGTCGACATTTCCCATGGTTGTTGGTTGTACCTGGGTCGTCCTCTGGTTTGTGGTTCGCCTCTCCCTAAAAAAGGTTGTTGTTGTGGTTGCTGTTGAAAATTGCCTCTTTGGTTTGTGTTTCTGCGTTTATCGTTGCTATTGCTATCCCCACTACTTGATGATGAAGTGTCTGAAAAAGTAATGAAATTTCTTGATGATCTGCCTTGGAATTCACCTAAATTGCGTCTAGACTCTGGTCTTGAATAATAGTCCTGTTGGAGGAACGGATATACTTTTTCCAATGAGAAGTTACGTTTGTCCTTCTCAAATTGGTTGCTTTTTTGATTTATTGTTAGATCTTTAAATTCAAGTATTTCCTTTTCCACTTTTTCCAGGAGTGTTTTTGCGTCCGTAATAAATTGATTTGCTTTGATTTCAGATTCAAGGGTCTCAATTTCCTTCAGTTGATCAGCTGAAAGTCTCTGTGCCGTCTCGATTGTTAAGACCATTAGGTCTCTGCTACACTTGGTCTCGATGTAACTGTATCCTTTCTTGTAGAGTGGATCCTCCGTAAAAATCACTGGGACGTTTTTAACTTGTAATCCTCCCGGGAATGTACCAGCTCGTAAGTGTTGTAAAAGAAAATGCCCATGAAGGTCCGTTCTAATTTGTTTTTTCCTTAATCTCAGAAGTTTATCTGTTTCATTTTGATTTTTTGCCGTAATACTCAAGGAAGCTGATGCGAAAACAGGGGGTGCCTCCAATAGTTTTTTGATATGCTCCTCACTATACGCGAATGTTTGATCCTCTGACATTATATGTATCTGTAAGGCACAAGATGGCTGCTAACACTTCCTGATTGGGAGTGTTGACAGCCAATTAGCATGCAGCTCATGCATGGCAGGGTCTGCGGATCCTCCCATGCTATAGATATGTATGTACTTTTTAAATGCCATTTTCTCAGGAACTACTGAACGGATTTACACCAAATAAGCAAAAGGCACGAGTAGGAACCGAGGACTACAACTTTGCCAAATTTGGTGTACTTCCGTTCGGGCTGTAGCCCGATGAGCGGTACCTATGGAAAATTGCATGGGGAAATCACGTTTGGGGACACCCCTTTTTTCTCGGCCCCCACTTCACGAATCACTCCGAGCCTTTCAGGAGAGGACCGGAACGCCCCACCAGTTTTGAAAAGATTCGTCAACCGGCGCCAAAGTTATTCCAAATAGAATGATGCGGATTTCCTATGGAAAATAGGTCCTAACTATATCTACATGCTGGCGCCCGCCAGTAGGTAATATGTGTGTGTGTGTGTGTATATATATATATATCTATACTACTATTATAAAGAGAGAACAGAAACCTTTTGGCAAGGTAAACTCAGGAACCGCAGCACCAATCCACACACCCAATACATTGTTGTAATCCTCAGGGTGTGTAGATGGACATAGGCTGCATAAAAAAAAAAAAACGTAAATTAAAAAATTAAACTTTAAAAACAAAGTAGTCCCCTAAAAGTAGCGCCAGCCGCGACGTAGCGCTGGCCGCGATCTAGCGATGTCCGCAACGTGCGTGATGACGACAGGCGGGGAGGAGCGGTGACGAGCAGCGAGGAGTGGCAGTGAAGTCCGGAGCGTGGGGAAGAGCGGCGGCTCAGGTAAGGCAAAGGCAAAGGCGAGGCGGGAGGAGGGAGGCGGGAGGCAGGAGGGAGGCGGGAGGCGGTCTGGGCAATGTCGGGGCAGGCAGGGGCCAGGGCGGGAGTGCACCCAAGCCTGAAATGTTGCCCCCAGCCCCCTTCTGCCCCGGGCAACGCTGCCGCAATCCGGAAATGCTGCCCCCAGTCCCCTTCTGCCCCAGGCAACGCTGATGCGGGCTGCTAGTATATATATATACATGTTGATACATGTGACCAAGCTCCGCCTGCGGAGCGAAACGGGTCGAGGACAGCACTTGCTCTGTAATTGCTGAAAATAAACCACCACTGCTGACACGATTTATGGTGTGATGGCGCTTTATTTCAAAGCTTGAATCCATTTGAAAAAGAGGAGAAGAGGTCTGCGCCTGTCTTAAACCGCGCTGATAGCGGTCAGGATTGTTACGATATATATATATATATATATATATATATATATATATATATATTACCTACTGGCGGTCGCCAGTAGGTATATATAGTTAGGATTTTTTCTCTATGGGTTTTTTGAAAATTCTATGTCTAATAACTTTGGCGTTTGTGGACGGAATTGGCTGAAATTTTCAGGAAAATGGCACATTTTGTTTCTGAGCAGCCCTTGAAAATTTGGGGGGGGTTCGTCCAGTGGGGGCCGAGAAAAAAGGGGGGTCCCAAAACGTGTTTTTAACATTGAGTTTTCCATAGGGCGGTTGGCCTCACTTTTAGCCCGAACGGCTGAATGGATTTGCACGAAACTTGGCAAAATTGTAGGGACTGGTAGCCCGATGTGCCTTTTGTAGGTCTCAATATATGTGCTCCAGTGGATTTTGAGAAATTAACGTTTTAAAAAAGATATATATCTGTAACAGCGGACCGGTTAGCGCTCTGGTTCGCGGACTTTTCGCGCAACGGAGCTTTGTGAAGCGAAGCTGATTGGTTCTCCGGCGTCTGTCAACATTCCAAACAGTCCGTAGCGGCCGCCATCTTGTCTCTCGGTAGGATCGAGAGACAAGAGGAGGTCAAAACAAAGGGGGAAATAACTATAAGGGGGCATAGTAGATCCTCGCTGACCCCCTAGGTTTGATGTGGAGGTTTTAAAAGGGCCCCGCGGGGCAAAAAAAAATAATAAAAATAATAATTGAACGGCTGAATGGATTTGCACGAAACTTGGCAAAATATTAGGGACTGGTAGCCCGATGTGCCTTTGCTAGGTCTCAATATATGTGCTCCAGTGGATTTTGAGAAATTAACGTTCAAAAAAAGATATATATCTGTAACAGCGCTCCGCTTCGCGTAACGGAGGTTTGCGAAGCTGATTGGTCATTCTGTCACTGGGCTATAGTTGGGCTACATCTGGCTGATATTTGGGCTACATTTGTTTTTTTGTGTGTCTGGCGGCCATCTTTGGGCTACATTGGGCTACATTGGGCTTCATTGGGCTACATTCGGCTAATTAGCAAATAGCTCATCGCAAACTAGGAATGGTAAAGAATCGCTATTTATTCCTTAAAGTTCGCTATTTAGGAAATGCAAATAACTTTGATGATACATATGGCGGTTCATCTCTAACAAGATAAGAAGCATAGGGATAGATTTATGATGACTGGCGCATCACCAGGGATGTGTTAGTCATTCTGTGCCGCTGTTCCGTCACCTATGGTGTGCTGCATTTACAATGCGGCGCATCACGGGGCAAAAACAGCACAGATGCGTGATGTATCTGTGCCGTAAAGGTGGCGCATTGCTGGAGTTGTATCGCAAGTGTGATGAAGGTCCAGCAAGGGTCGGGGGTGCCCCTGTCGCAGGGTTTCTGTTCTCACACAGAACTGTGGACAGAGGATTGGAACCTCGGCGAATTAGGGTGTCCCAAAACTCACGTTAGTAATCAAAAACTATTTAGCAAGCTAGGTACAGTGTCACATTGGATATAACAAACTCTCAATGTTTAGACAATCCAGAATATGAACTTATAGTACCTCAGGATACGTGGAACTCATGAACAGTCGGTCGTTATATATTTCTTAGAAACCAGAACATGGAGTTAAGAAGAACACATGTGTATTTGAAATGTTTATTTACTAATGCCGTCTTCTCAGGCGTAGTACCTTAGATAATAAAAGTACACATATTATCAGTAGCAAAATTACCAGCATAGTTACTAGTACATAAAAAGTGAATGGTGATAGTATGTTAACATGCTGTAAATGAATAAGAGTTAGCAACACTTATAAGCAGCCGCGGGCCGTGGAGGGAGTTACGGTGAGGCAGGGAGGCGGGGAGGGGGAGAAGCAGGGTGGAGAATACAAGTACACATATTATCAGTAGCAAAATTACCAGCATAGTTACTAGTACATAAAAAGCGAATGGTGACAGTATGTTAACATGCTGTAAATGAATAAGAGTTAGCAACACTTATAAGCAGCCGCGGGCCGTGGAGGGAGTTACGGTGGGGCAGGGAGGCGGGGAGGGGGAGGGGCAAGGTAGAGAGGGCTCCACCCTGCTTCTCCCCCTCCCCGCCTCCCTGCCTCACCGTAACTCCCTCCACGGCCCGCGGCTGCTTATATCTCACCCTCCCTAATACACATATTATATTATTTGCTAAGAAGGTCTCTTTGTGTTGGTTTAGGGCGTGCCCATACTTTAGTGTCTTAGATTTGAAGGAATCACATCAGCATACACCAGCTCTCTCTTCATGTGAACCGCATCAACTGTTGTGTATGTGTGTTCGGCAAAGCAATATAAAACCCGCCTCATGCCCAGAATTGGCAGAAGTTGCACTTATGTTATGAGTATGAAGTCGTGGAGATCAGACCTCATAACAATTCTGTATCGTGTTGTTCTTGAAACTTTAGCACTCGCTGTACAGATATAGTTTAACAAGTAAAGCAGATAGTAGACCAATAACATATTATTCTCATGTAAACCACGATGAACTACTAGGTGGAAAGCTAAAGCAACAACTAAATGTCGTGTGCAGAAGTTGCAAAAAAGGAAAAATGGCGTTTAAACCGGTAATGAGCCCATGCTAACTTAACACGGTGTAAAGATATCCAGGACCTAGATGACACCTCCTCATGATCCGGAAACGAACTGAATAAGATAATAGAAGTGCCATCTCATGAGAGCAGATTGCAAGTTTATATGTGGACGGTCCGCAAGGTAAAGCATTAAAAACTAGGAAAATTCAATGCTAAAGAAAAATAAAACAGCCAAGTACTTTATCGAGTCTTAAGCCAATAGGCAAGGTAAATAATAAAAACTTGACAATTAAGTCAATGAATTGTCAATGAAATTCTAGTACTCAGCATATGAAACATGAAAAAGGTCTATGACATAACTGTGTATGCAAAATAAGCTGCAACAGCCTCCAACAGGAAGTCACCGTCTTCATCCGAAAACAGTTCAGCCATCCAATTTAAAAGCGGAAAAGAACATACGTGCTCTCCCAGCACCGGATCCTCTATCACCATCAGAGGACAGCTCGGTGGGTTTTCAAGAAAGCTGTGTTCCAAGAAAGACTGTGCTGCCGCCAGTAAATTCCAGGGACCAAGTAGTCCATGCATCAATGCCACAGCCATAATCCTTTCGCCAGGACAAATCAACTCGTGAGTAATGATAGGAGTCATCAGCTGATTAAAGTCGACGTCAGGAGAAACCGGTCCGCAGAGACACAAATCAATGGCCCAATCGAAATCACAGGTCAGGCAGTGAAATACAGGCTGGACACAGGTGAAGTAGGAGAACCGAAAAGATAATCCATATGCCGTGCTTAATATCGCCAACGGCATTGTGCCATAATATTCTAGCATGCGATTGCGGAACAGTGTCAGCAGCTGCAGGGTCGGAGGTTGCATAGGAGGGACATCCATATTTAAAAATGTAAAAAAGCACAAGAGCGTCCGCTGGTAATGCAAGTAAAAATGCAATCCACGAACCAGAGTGGAGAAAATGGAATGAAAGGGAGCAGGGATGACTCCAAAGATTTTCTCAAATGAAGTCACGAGACCACTGGTAACAACTTTAAAAAAGTGTGCCAGGGATTTTGTGGAGGATGCGTTAAAGATAGTCGGAAACATGTTGCTGAAATTGAAAGGCAAACCTGTGTACGGGTGTTCGCTATGTGAAGTACGAAAGTTTCACGGGCCGAACTCAAGGCCACCTCTCTCTGAGACAAAAGAGCTCTTATTCTTGTCATGCCGTTGAAACGTGTCCCAAGGTTGGTATTTGTGGCCAGATTGAAAACTCCCTATGTTCATGTGTGGGAGGAAATAGAACATTTCTGCAGCAAATAACCCGTTCACTTACTGTTACGATAAAAGGAATACTTTTAATTAACTCAGAACAATCTTCATTATTGAGCATCAAATAACTACCATTTTCCAACAACTTGAACGTGGGGATGATAGCAGGAACTGGCGTGCCTTGCAACACGCAAGCCATATTTGGTCGGTGTTTGTTGCATGAATCGTGTAACTGTATGTGCCTACACATTAGTGAATGATCTGGCGTCTCAGTGCATTCCTCTCCATTCAGATAAACTTCTTGATCATCTTTGAAACATCTGTATGTGTATGGAAGCGACCAGACCTCATGAACAAAAGCACTACCTAAAGGTTCATAAAGACCTATTGGTATATATTTCATACAATTTGAAAACTTATATAAAGCAAAAGGCAGCGTTATTAAACCGTGGATAAGGCATGTTGCCAAAAAACCCGCAATCCTCTGCTGATGATGTCACTGAGCATGTCATGAATGATGTAATATGTGACATCATCAGTAGTGGATTATGGGTAATAGTATCTCTAGTTTACTCCCCTATAGCTGTCTTTCTTTTAACATAAGTGTGTGTTTCCTTCCCTTATACTTACTGTTTTTGGTTCGCTTCCAGTTCGCGTACCAGCGAGCGAACTAGGAAGCGAACTAAGAGAAATAGAGGTTGGCACAGTTCCAAATATTGTACCAATTTTTTAATAACGGGGAGGTAGTTCTGAAAAGAACTTTTTTTTTTATTTTTCTGAACATTTTTTTAATGTTTTTGAATTTTTCGGAACAGTTTTATATTTTTTTGGGTTTTTCTTGGAGGGGGCAATGAAAACGATTCATTGTAAAGGGCTCAACAGGAGCAACAAAACAAAAAAAAGAAGTATTTATTATTTTGGGCGTTTCGGACAAACTTGCATATGATAGTCAATAGCTCTGTTGATCAGAGTGATGCTTCTTTCTCCGTAGGAAATGAATCCATCGCAAAATACGCAGGTGTGTTTTACTTCACCAAATCTCATTTGTATATTTGGCACCATCTCCCTGCCCTCTGGTCCCGTTACTTCCGGTACAACAGATCTTCTGGCCATAATAGGGAGATTATCTAGGTCGTTCCGAAACTGTGCAGCACTGTAGTTGTTAGGATGCCACCTAGTCATATGGCGATGCATTGTGTAGTTTCCGAAACTGTATTTTTTGTCGGTCCCTCTGGACAGTCTATCTTGACATATAAGGCAAGTAACGTATCTTGCATTTACTTTTTTCTGACCTTTGGGAATTTTAAAAAATTGCCAAATGAAGTTTTCTTTCCGGTGAGACGTCTTGGGCTGCTCAGGCAAAAACTGCCTCTCTTCGTGCTCGTCCTCCTGTTCCTCTTCTTCTTCTTCTTGTTGAATTACAACTTGAGCAGGTGGTCCACTCTTCCTTGGATGTGGTGGAGGTGGTGGGGAAGCACCAGCTGAAGCTACTAAAGAAGCCATTGCTCAGTGATCACAAAGGGTCTTTCTCTCACAATGATGAAAGTCAGAGTGAGGAAAGAAGGAGGGATTTTCATCATTTGGGAAAAACAAGAGTTCTCAACCAATCAAAAGTGTTCATTTTAGATTATATGACCTAGTCTTACATCATTAGGAAACCAAAAGTGAAATGAACCAATGAAAAGTGTTATTACCAAGTCACATGACTTGCTGTGTTTACGTTAAGCGCTTTGCAGGGCCTCCCGGTTTGCTTCCAGAAACCTGCGCTTTGGCACTCGCTTCGCGTACCAGTTCGCTAACGTAGCACGTCATATGACGTATCACGCGACAACGTGGAACGTCATGCGGACGGGAGGCGTCACGATGTTGTTTTCTAACGCGGCACTTGCGGTAAAGAAACGTTTACCGGCTCGCGGTCTATTTCGCGGCATCAAGGTCAGCTAACGGGAAGCTTCCCGATTCGCGAAGCGGGAACGAAGAAAAAAAAATATTTTAAAAAAAAATTATTCATAAACATATAAAATATATTTTTGGATTTAAAGAAGAATACATTTTACAGCTACAGATATTAGCTGTTAAAAAAACAATGAAATTCACAGAAAAAACCATAGGTTATAGACCATATATAGTTAGGAATTAGCATTTACAAAACCTTGAAAATTCACTGAAAAAACCATAGGTTATAGACCATATATAGTTAGGAATTAGCATTTAGAAAACCTTATTTTACTCACACAAAACCATTGAAATTCCATATATAGTTAGTTGCACTAACTATATATCGCGCACCCGCAATCCACTGCTGATGATGTCACATATTACATCATTCATGACATGGTCAGTGACATCACTGATGACATCACTGATGACAACATCCAGTGATTATGTGTTTCTGTAAAGTTTAAATATGTTTTACATATTGAAGAATGAGTGGATGTATAAGTGTCTGAATGAAGGTTTTAGTAGGTGCGTGATTGACTGTATGAGTGAGTGATTAAATGCGTCTTACTGAATGCACGGGTTAGTGACTAAACTGTCTTAATTTGTGCATCATTATGTCTGTTGTGATGTAAACTGCTGCATGTGTTGATCATTAGCTATACGAGAGGCTATATGTGTTATTAATTGGTTGCCCAAGTATTTCTATGGGAGATTGAGTTTGTGTGGGGGTGGCTGGAAGGTGTGTGACTCTGTGCATAGATGTGTGAGCAGTTTATTCACTAGGTGTATGAGTTCAAGAGTGCATGTGGAAACAGCTACATGGGCAGTTGACTGTGTGCATGAGTGTATTGATGAGTGAATGGATATCTCAATGCTACATGTCATAGTAAGTACATATGTCAAACACAGTACATGTGAGAGTTGGCATATATAAATAACTGTGCATGAGAGCCACTGAGTGAGTGGTTGTATCGATCATTGTGAACTTGTATCAGGGATTGTATAAGAGAGTAAATATGTGTTAGTATATGTTTCAATAAGTAAGGTGTGTATAACTGTATAGTTGAAGAAATGGAGGTGAGATTGTTTCTTTGCATGACTGACTGGGTGTGTGAGTAACTCCATGGATGAGTGGCAGTGTGTGAGTGTCTGTATACACTGAGTGTATCTAAGGTTATATTAGAGTCTGAAGAAGTTTATCGTATTAGCACAAGAATGATGCCAAATGAGACGTCATCAGTGATGTCATCAGTGATGTCATTTGAGATGTCATCAGTGATGTCATCAGTGATGTCACTGACCATGTCATGAATGATGTAATATGTGACATCATCAGCAGTGGATTGCGGGTGCGCGATATATAGTTAGTGCAACTAACTATATATGGAATTTCAATGGTTTTGTGTGAGTAAAATAAGGTTTTCTAAATGCTAATTCCTAACTATATATGGTCTATAACCTATGGTTTTTTCAGTGAATTTTCAAGGTTTTGTAAATGCTAATTCCTAACTATATATGGTCTATAACCTATGGTTTTTTCTGTGAATATATATATATATATATATATATATATATATATATATATATATATATATATATATATATATATATGCTTGCCAAATGCAACTGTTAAATGCATGGATACTAATATGAAATGAAGCATAAGCAGATAATAATAATAAAAGGAAACACCAGCAGATAATACAGGACATCCTGCAAGAAATCGGAAAGATATATTCACTAAATACATAAAATGATTAACTTGGATATGCACACAGACTCTCACACATCACAAAGTCAATACTCAAAGAAAACATCTCAGATGATCATAGCCACTGGAAACTGAAGGTGCACACAGACATTCACACATCACAATGACTGTCACAGCCATGCATCACGATGGAAACAATAAAAAATAAAACACATCACCTGATGTACACTTTATCCAGGCCCACTCCAGACTGGGGGATTCACAGTCGGGTTCAGGAGATTCAGCAACCAGATTCCTGCACTGAAGATGCATCCATCATTCAGGCTCAAATCCTAGTTTCCAAGTCAACAAACATCAGCTTTAAAATCTCAAAACACACTAGAAGGTTCCAAGAGGCCTTCCCTCTGCACCAAGGAAACCTATTGGAATTGGCCACTTTCCATGCAAGGCAAAGGAGGTCTCATGTTTCTTCTGCATTCTCATGTGTTCCAGCCTTTATCTTACTGAAGCTTACAAAAGTCTCTGGCAGTACATTCAACAAGAATTTCCAAAAACAAAGCAACCTTGAACATGAATAACCTAAACTATTTGAGTAATCTGGGAGCCTGCCTTTGCGTGCAAAAAGCATGACAAAGCCAATAGTAAGAACTTCATAATAATTCCCAATGTACAATACAATGCACATTTGTGCACCACTGTCTATAGCACTGCTCACTTCATCTCCCAATGTACAACATAATGCACATTTGAGCACAACTGCTCAAAACACTGCTCTTCGAGACCAAAAAGTACATTCCAGACCTCTTTCTCTCTCATGCTTTCAAATGCACATACTGCACATTCTATTCTTAGCAAGGCTGTTCTACTCTGTGACAGCTCCCACTCTGCTAAAACTACAAAGAGATATGAAAGAAATCTTCAAGGCAAGAAAGGTACATGCAGGGAAAAAATGATGTAAACACCAAAAGTGAATTAAAATCATGGTAGGCAAAGGTCATCACATGGTTTCAACCCACAGGAGTGCACTGCAAGTGAATAACCTTTGATTGCCAAGGACTTTGATGCCCCCATAGTAGACATTTATTCTGCAATCTGACATATCTTAGTGGAATTGGTATGGTAGCATCCGTTGGTATACCATGTGTTTGCAGGTATGTGGGCAGTTGTGAGGGAAAACAAAAGGAATTACAAGAAGTGGCGAGAGGATGATGCTGGAATAGTGTAGCCCTGAATGGAGGTTTGGAGACTTGGATTATAGTTTCCTCTTGCTTAAAATCTTATTTTTTTGGACTAAATGTACTCCTATTGAATGGCTACCGTTATATCTTGTTGCCCCTATTTTCACCAGTAATCTTTCTGTTGTGTTTTGCTTAGAAATGTTTATTAGTTTTATGACTATCTTTACCACAACCTATAGTTTCACATCTCTTACCACTTTGGTTTTGCACTTTTTTATTCATGCACATTTACTGTTGCACCTTTAAGTCTTAAGCTCATTACTGCATCAACAAATGGTTACCTTGGAAAGCCATTGTGACTAGTTTGATGTGGTATTTGTAATAGCCCAGGTTTACCATATCAAAACTCAATATTCTCTCCCCCTAATATCCTGAAAGTGTCTTTCTCACACATGGAGGTTCTGTGACATATCTCCACTATGTGCAGGCTTATCTATGTGTGTAAATATCAATACTCATGAACTGCTTGATGTTTGCCGGGCTTTGCATATCTATCTGGATCGCATACATCCTTTTCGGAAGTCCGACTCCCTGTTTGTGTCTTTTAGGGTTTCCTCTCCTGCAGGGAAGTTTTCTTCTTCTCCCATTAGTCGCTGGCTGAAGCAGGGCATTATGTTGGCTTATTCCCTCCGGCGGGTGTGCAGGGGCATTCTACCCAGGGGATGGGGGCGTACTGGGATTAGGTTCAGGGTGTTTCTCTGTCTGAGATCTGCAGGGCTGCTACTTGGGCATCCTGTAATATATTTGTGAGGCATTATTGGATCCAAAATTTGCTGGGGCATGATGCTAATATTGGGTTGGGTGTACTACAGGCTGTGTGCTCCTGACGTATTGTTTTCTGTGCCAATAAATCAGTGGGTGTTGCTGTCCGACTTGTGTCCTGGTGGTTTGTTGTTGATGAATGCGGGTTTTTGCTTGGCTTTTCTCACTTTTTTATGAATGGGACGAGGACAGGATGGACCTCGTGGTAATGCCCTATTACTTACCAGTAATCTTCATTACTCATCGCCCAGCTGTCCATTACCATCCTCCCAACCTCTCTATCCTGCTGGCCTTCATCTGTGGCTTAGTAGTCCAGAGGTATGGTACGTATTTGACCGCCTGGTGGGAGGAGGTGGGGTAGAGCCAGCATTCCTTCTTTCTTTTTTTCTGTTGGTGAGATAAGATTATCTCACTTGTTTATGAATGGGATGAGGACAACGGGATCAGGATTAATGAAGATTACCGGTAAGTAATATGGCATTTCTCTTTGCCGGGGCAATGTTGCATTGAGTTAACTCGAGCCATAAGGTGCACAAGATTAGCTTCTGCCTGCGCATCTTCAGGTCATCACATATGCCTAATGTTGCCATATACAATTTTAGATTTATCTAATTCTGAAGATAGATTTGAGCCCACTGTGCCCCAGGGGGGTTGTATGTCACTATTTCGAGGTCAACAATATGAACCTACTAAATTATTAGTTTCATCTATATGCCTAACACTGTATTATAAAGGATGGTATTTATGGGCGAGCATAATTTACTATTTTTAATAACACATCTAATATTATTCATTTCTGCATGTATTTATATATGTTAGATTTTATAGAACAGAAATAACACCCCCACAAGTAACAGAGTGATTTATATTGGAGCAGAGGGAAGTATAAAAGGGAAATCTTATAACTGTGCAGGATATAAAATAAGATCAACTTGCATGCTAATACATTTAGTGGAGCAAGGTTGGAGAATTAAATGAGAACTAGTGATTAAAGAGGGGGAGGAGAAGAATGCGTATGGGAAGCACCTGGTGATCTATATTGTAGAACATGTACAATTAGAAAACGTTGAGGAGGACTCTTGCGTTAATGCACAAAATAGATTTGCCTTTCTACCAACCAATACCAATATGTGAAGTGGGGCCAGACTAATTTGGTGATGATGTTGGAAGAGAAGGTCCTTGAGATCCTTTCTGCAGTGTCTGTAGAAGGTCCTTATCACTGGAAGGATGGAGTTCCATATCCTCAGCACATTACCATTGAAGCACTGTTTAGGGTTCTTAAGTTTTTGAAAGAAGCAGTTTCCAGAAATAGAGTGATGCCAAACTTAGAGAGCGTTGGAACTACCTAAGATGACTAGATTGTGGTTTCAACAGCTTATAGCTCTTGTCTGAGGGGTTTTGTAGACAATCCTGGCTAGTTTGAAAATGCTTTAGACTTCAATAGGAAGCTGTTTTACAGTGATGGAGAACGGCAATATATGGTCAGGTTTTGAAGTGCCGGTTGCCACAGTTAGGGCAGCTTTTAGCAGGACCAAGTGCAGTTTAGGAATAGCAGATAGCAGGAAATGCCATAATCAAGTCTAGAGTGTACAATGGATAGTACAACTGACTTAGGGACTGCTATTGTGAGCAGTTTTCCAGAAAGTTTTGTCAGTGAGATACGATTAACAGTATTGAATGTAACCAAGAGGTAAAGAAGAACATCATCTTTTATCAGCAGATTCTCCTTCTCTGTGCTACATTCTACTTAAAGCCTGATGGTAGTTTGCCAAATGGAATATTTGTATTCTATGGAGACCTCTAGTCGCTTCTCTGCATTGCATTCCAAGACTTTTGAAATAAAGAGGAGATTTGACACTTGGTGAAGGTTGTTCAGGTCTTTAAGGTCTGTATTTATTTTCTACGGTGGGCAAGTGGCAGGACCAGTTTTCAGGCATTGAGGAAATTCCCATTGTACTAGAGACATGCTTATCATTGGTTACTTAGGGTGCAAGAGGTGAACTATGTATTTTATAATTGTTTCTGTTATTTGGTAAGAGAAGTATGAGGATGATATGAGATTCCTGCTAGTGTTTACTGATTGTATGTTATCAAGTCCAACAAATGGCATTCTGAATTGGGTTTGCGGGTCAAGGACCACTTCACCATGTCTAATAATAAATTTCAGATACATAATTTGATTTTTATTAACTTGGAATTGTTGGAATTTTCCAGTTACTATTGAGATCCCCAATATCAGGAGAAGAGAGAGGGCAAGAGATATCCCTCACATTGTCAAAAGCCCTCTTTAGTCAATTTTTTGTCTGCTTGTTTTCAGATTTGATGAGACCTGTCTTGGCCATGAAGATGTGTTTTTTTTATTCCTTGGGTTTCTTTCTTAGTGCTTCTAGATTATATTTTGATAGGCCTTTGCACCAAATCCATTCTGTGGTTGAAGGCTCTCACGAGTTTCTAATGATTCTTTTGTGAACTAGGGAGTCCATTTTTTGGGCCTTTTTATTTTTCTTGGTACAAGCGCAGCAGGTACTTCTGTCATGAATGGTTTGTTTCTGGTCATTATTGAGTTTGCTTCAGTTGTAGTTTGGGGTGTTGTGAGCATTAACAGGCGTCAGGACCCTCAACCTCATTGTATATTGTGACAATATACTGGTAATAAATATTCTAGATACAATAGTTTTGTGGTGAGATATATTGCATGTGATTTATTGGCCTCCCAAGCCATGAAGTCGTGCCTCTATTCACAACTCAATACATGCTGAAAAAAAGATACCACTTCCATTTTACAATGTAGACAAAAGAGTCTTGATAACAGAGCCTGGATTGGTTGGTGTAGGCACAATGTAAATGCTAGAATCTTATGAGCTGCTAGGTGAGATGTATGGCTATCTTCCAGGAATGGACAGAGTTTTCCTTCCAATCTGTATCCTCAAGCATCATATTATCACATCTATTTGTTTTGCCAGCTTATCCAATGCATCCTGCTGCACATGTATTCTACATCTTTGATACTGCACTGTCTGGCATTTTTTGTGTTTGATTGAGCTACTTGCACATTTATTTCTGTGAATTGTTCAACTGCTGACTGAATTAATGTATATAAAATATATAAAAATATTAATTGTAACTGTGCCCAGTGCAGATGTTTCTGAACTTAACTTCACGATATTTTCTAAAAAACACATATCAATAATGTTTTATTTTCTGCTAAAGAGGAAATTAGATTGGAAAATAAAGTTTAAAATGCATAATTACTTATTATTTTCTTTTGTTTTTCATTTAGGACTTGATCAAATCTCTCGGAAACGTAAGTTCAGTTATCAGACCTTTGTCTATGCTCTTATCAATGCACACTATTGACACACATAATTCTAAAAGTATTGTACAGAAAAATCCAACTTTTAACTGCCATTTACCAGAATTATATGATTAATATATTTTTTCTATTTCCCAGCACTCTCATATTGCAGAGATGCCACATGAAGACAATAATTCTCTATTAATACCTGTATAAAATGTCAGGCTTGTAATTATGACTGGGTAGTCCCTAAACATCACTGGAGAAGAGATGTAGACTCAGTGCATTTGTCTTCTCTCTGATCCACCACCCTATGCCTGATGGGTTAGTTGTGGCCATTATTAATACATGTGTGATATCTTAAGTTCTTTTCCTACTGAGCCACATGTGTGGGCAGAAGATTTTAGACAACAAGCCTTCTAAATAAAAGCCTCAGCACTGATGCTTTGGTGGGTCAAACTTTGCATATTGTATGCCATTCATTCAATATTAATTTTCTTTTGTAAAGCACGCAGATGACAGATGTACAGATCAGAGTGCCTGATGTGTCAAGAATTAGTAGATGGGGTTGGGGGTTAGGCAGACAAGGTGGAGACAAGAATAGCCAACCAATTTCAGCAGACAAGGGTTAATATTTGAAGTGGTTATCAAATTCAACTTCAGTCATTTAGAATTGAACAATTCTAGTGTTCGTTGAGGTTCTTGTAAACCCACTAAAACCTGTGTGACTAAAATCAATAATAAACCTGTATGATAACTGATGTGCATTGGATGAAGGATAACAGACAAACATATCTTGCATTAGTTCCACTGAGGATTCCTTTGATTTTTTGGATACTTAGATGGCGTTGTTACAGAAAGCATTGCATTCACTGTTTTGTTAGATCAAGATAGGTGATACATGAACAATCCAATAGCCAGTGTGTGCAGCATTACACATACTTGTCCTGATATGTATAAAGAACTGTCTTATCTATCTGAAGATTTTAAATTTGTGGTTAGTTTAAGCAAATAAGAACACACAAAATGCATTTGAAAGCCATGATTTTATTAACCTTTGCAAAAGGTATTACTGATGACTCATGAAAAGGTGGAGACTGGAATGCTTAGTCTGGGAAAAATCAAGTGTTTTGTAAGAAACAGACTTAAAAACTGCAAGGCATTAGAGGTAGAGATATAATTCATGTTTTGCCAATTATGTTTTTAAGTATGGCTTACTTTTAATTTTCTTACAGTGGGTAAATGTAGAATAATCTAGCACTCGGAACTTCTTACAGTAGGTAGATGTCGAATATTCTAGTACTTGAAACTTGAAAATTGTTTACATGTGTAGCTTATGACTGTGTTACTGTGATCCTTAAAGGGAGTACATATTTGGGAACGTTTTTCTTTGTTTTGCCCTCATAAAGACTCATGCCACACTAAATACTTGGGCCTAGATGTATCAAGATTCCATTTTGCGAATCTTAAATAGCGATTTTTAGCGAATCGCTATTTAAGATTCGCAAAACGGAATGTATGTAAAAAATCGCTTTTTTTAGCGATTCCTTATTAATCTTTATTTGCCAATTCGCATTTTGCGAATTCGCAAATAAGGAATAATTTCCCATGCATTCCTATGGGCCAGGAGGCCCTTAGGAATGATTGTGAAGTAATTCTCAAATTGCGAATTCGCAATTTGCTAATCGCAATTTGAGAATTATTTCAAGGGTGCAGGGGTGTCTCATGGACACCCTGCTGCACCCCTGAAACTTACATGTGTGTGCATATGGCACACATACATGCCCTATGGGCATGTATGTGTGTCACATGCCACCTTCAAAATTGTCATATTTTGGTTTTTGAAAGGATATCGCAAATTAACACAAACCTCAAATTGGTGTTAATTTGCGATTCCTTAACCTGAATTCGCAATGTTAAAAAATTTCATACATGGCATTTAAGGAATCGCAAAATTGCGATTCCTTAAATGCTTAAGCAAAATAAGGAATCGCAATTTTTTGCGATTCCTTATTTTGCTAATTTCTAATACATCCCAAAAGATGCAAAATGTCCGTTTGCGATTCGTTAAGGCCAAAATTCTGCGAATTTCGGCCCTAACGAATCGCAAAAGGCTTGATACATCTAGGCCCAGGTTCCAAGAAATTCCTTAGTGATTCATTTTAACCCTCAAACGGTATTTGGACACTTCCCGGATCATTTTATTAACTTATTTAATATTACCTAAGTGATCTGTGATCAGAACCCAATGGGCTTAGTTCCTTGTATGGCCGGATTATTGGTCAGACTGTATAGCAGGATCCCTTTACAATCCGGAGTTTGCACAGAGATTAGAATTACAATGTATGTAATAATTATTTCACCCTTACAAGATTTTCCTTAATATAGCTTGCCAGGAAAAAGCTGCCAAAATATATCAGTGGGAAATGGCTGGAAAAGAGACAAAATGTGGCGCAATACATATTGCATCGCCATGTAATGCCTCATTCCTGGAGTAAAACAGTTAATAAGAGGTCACAAAATTGCAAAGAAAGGTCAAGGCACTAAAAACCTGCACCAGTCAATCTAGTATAATGGCAGTTTGAGTGAATCCAAGACGTGGTCCAATGAGCCAGGGACGCAACCTTTCTACATACCAAATGCTGGGAAAAAAATTACCCAATACAAAATGCACAAATGGCTCTGCACTCAAATATATAGGTAGATTATAGATCAATGGAAATTAGGGTCCAACATTTATCCAAAAAAATGGGCATAATATAGAACAATGAATATTAATATCAACAATGAATCACATTGCCAGTCGTATTTCTGGAAAAATATTCTCCTTTTATTCTTTATTCTTTTATTCAAATGTTCTTCCATAAAACTCCAGCTCACAATTGACAGCCGACACGCCGTGTTTCGTCCCACATGGGACTTCTTCAAGGCTGAAAATACACACAGAACAATATTTATTTACAAGCTGTACATATTAGAAACTATATGTTCCACTATTTTATAATGCATGCAAAACCAGACATTTCCCACAGTAATTGACATAAGGTAATAGTACACATTTTATTTATAGGTTGTTACTATCACTTGCTGTACCAATTTAAATCACGGGAGACAACTTAACAATGTATGATAGAGTATTTTTCACGCTAGAAAACTATATTGCTAATCAAATGTAAATTAATGACGTTACAAGGAGAAAACCCAATAATATAAAAAACATTGAAATAGCGCAATGTATTAACCTTATGCAAATGTTGCATTATACACCTATTTTAATCAAAGGAGAGAAGACCTCATTGACCATGACATAAAATAAATTAGAACAAAGGAATAATTTGAGCGGTGTCATATCCCCAATTTATATATTGTACCTTAACGTATTAGATATATGATCCACAGGCTCTTCATTTCATACTTAATGTGGTTAAAGGAATAGTGTAAAGGGTAAAAATGCAGAGAGGTTTAGAACAAAAAACAACTTTCAGTGTGATTCTGTAAAACGTACAATCGTTTTTATAAGATTAAATCATTTAATTAACATAGTAAAGTGTGTTTTGAAGCGTGTATACTAATAACCTCACATATCAATCAAGCACAGAAAACATTATCTGTCACAAACTGTGATATTATTAAACAACGGAAAACTCATATTTTTTCTGAGGCCAAATTAGATGGAAGATCTGTCCTCAAATACTGTTGTCAGGAATAATTTAAAAAGCAGCTCTTTAGAGAGGAGAGTAACCGATTTGAGTAGAGCCATAACTTCATTTTAAATGACAGGCAAAGTGTCACAATCTGGAATTTGATCAGCAATATAGTTTTAAAAAGTAAAATAACAGATAGCGGTATCATTTGACAATATTATAGTTTTTTTGGGGGGGAATAAGCCTATTACTGTCAGACCTGTAAGGAACTCTTCTTGCAAAGGTACTTTGAGGAGAAAATACAATAACATACATGGGTGTCAATTGCTTTAATTATCTGTACTCCAGGATTGACAACTCCATGATGCTTAACATTTCCAATCTACAATGTTTATGAAAATGGAGAACTTAGAAGCTCTGTCTATATATATTTTAAGATTTTGACAATATTACCAAAATGACAGTTCTCTTTTTTACCTTATAAGCTAACATCAAATTACGTTGAATTTTTATTCTTTGTTTCTTCATCACATTTCAAGATAGAACCCGTTCCCAGAGAAACTCAGATATCCAGTCCCCTCCACTCTTGGATTCTCTTTCTGAGAGGATATATTCACTTCAAAGATACAAAAGGAGAAATTCCTGTCACTGAATATAATGTGATACAATAACCCCAATATACTCTTTTAGAGCCTTGAGGTTTGGTTTCCCAATGAACCATTGTTAGACACACATATATCATTTTATTAAATGTTATTAATTATTTCCACCAACCCTTTGGCTGAAGGGAAATAGAAGGATTGCTAGCACATTGTGCTTAATACACACAGGTTTGAATCTCACTGTCATCGCCAATCTTGAAAAAACAAACTTGAAATCGAATAAATATATGGAAGGCCTTTATTAGGAAAAAAGGTACACAGTATCCTAGGTCTGATCGGCTCAGTACAAAGCTGACAAGTGACAGGGCATGTTCACATCCATTTGCCATCTCAATTGGTGCGTGTTACAGGCCTTGCAAGTTATCTAATAGTTATCTTACTCCACTTCTCACGTTTGCCATTTTTTTTTGTCCTCATCTCCACCATGGTTGTAATCTGCCGAGCTTCTGAACAGGGAAGAAAGACATATAGTGGTACTGACATGCTGGCTCAGTCTAAAACTGGTAAGGGTGCAGACGGTTCGTGGAATTGCCAAGACCCTGAAGCTATGTCATTCACCCTGCCAATCTTACCCCCAATTGATTGTTAGACAGATACTAACCATAAGACAGTTACCATTATTGCTTATATCAACCTATACGCCAAACAAGGAAGGCGAGATTGTTTAGCAGAGAAAGTATATCATGGCTTCGTAATCATCGGATGTGGGGAAAAAAAAACCCGCACAACTGGTGAGACCAATCGGGCAGGTGCCAAAAAGCTATTTTTTCTGGTTTCACCGCCCTGGCGAGATCTAATTTTGATATTTGTAGCATTGAGGTGCACCAGTCATGTAAAGAAGGAGGAGATGCCTCTTTCCACCGCTTGCAGATTTCTCTGCGGGCCACCAAGATGGAATAAAACAAGAGGTTTTTAGCAGGACTTCGCTTCTGGTCTACAACACCGAAGATTACTAGCCGAAGATCAATAACCACTGTAAAACCGGTGGAAGATGTAAGTTTGTTGCTAATTAGATCCCAAAAAGACCTCAGGTGAGGGCAGTCATAAAACATGTGTGCATCAGAGGCGGCCACTAGACCACATTGAGCACATGCCACCAAGCCCCCTGTTGAAAATTTAGACAACCTCTGAGGGGAATAGTAAGCCCTATGAAGGGTGAAAAGGTGGTTCCTACGGAGAATGGCTGGTTTAACTAGGTCCCACAAGACTTTACAAGACATTAGCCATAGATCGTTCAAGTTCAGGGATGGCATCAAGGAACCCCACAGTAGTTCCGGGAGATGGAATATCCCATCGATCTCTTCCAAGATTAAATTATACCATAGGGAAACTTCCTTAGGTACTGTTGGCTTATCGAGCAAGAAGGATTCCAGTTGACAGCCTCCTCCTAAGGGCGTGTTATGACGACGAGGGGCTCTAGCTGACTGCGCTTGGGCCCAACTTGAGATTTGCAGATACTTCAATCTAGAGAAGTTTGGGCCCACTTTGCTCGCTAGATGTTCCCAGGAAAGCGTGGTCCCTTCCACAAACAAGTCACCTCATGTTGAGATTCCGGCGTCTTTTAGTGGAATTACCAGTATATCGTTTGTCCAGCCAGGAGCAGCAGGAAGATCCCATATTGGAGATATGTTTGAGTAATATCCTAGTTTGGTTGCAGCTCTGATATTGTACCAAGTTCTTGCTAGGCCCTGCAGCACCTTTAATTTGATCTTCTTGAAACATTTAGGGTCACCAAACTTAAAAAGAAAACCCGACTGCCCAACTCCTTCGCCTTGTAATAATGCCGTAAACATCAACCCTATGCCTTGGTCTGATGGGATTTTTAACAACATTTGTGCGTGTGTCATCTGAAAGGCCCACTCATATATCTGAAGATCAGGACCGGCCAAGCCACCTTTCTCCCTACGCCGCCTTATTTTCTTCCAAGCTATTCTTACACTTTTATTTTTCCAAATAAATGAAGAAATGTCACTTTGCATCTTCGCCACGAGTGATGTGTCAAAAATAATGGTATAGTATTGAAAATAAAAGTCAACTTAGGTAAAATAGACATTTTCACTAAGTTTGCATGACCCAGAACTGTCAAGGGGAGATGCTTCCAAGACGCCAATAGCTTCCGGCAATCTTTGGCAACTATTGCAAAGTTGGTAGATGCAATCAGATTGATATCTTTAACGATTCTTAGACCGAGATATCTCAAGTTACTACTTAGTTGCACATTGAAACCTGTTACATCGCTGTTCCATGCCATAATTTCGGTTTTAGAAGCATTTACCTCATACCCTGAGATTTTCCCGAATTCCAGATTTATAGCTGCCGGGAACGCGGTACTAATCTCTGACGTCATGATCATAATATCGTCTGCATACAGGGACACCTTTTTTCCCAATCTCTGTACTTAAAAGGCTTGATGTTATTAACCTCACAAATTTTTTGAGCAAAAGGCTCAATGTAAAGATCAAAAAGCAGAGGGGATAAAGGGCACCCCTGCCGTGTGCCCCATGTGATGGTAAATAGCTCGGACAGACCTCCGTTAACCAAGACCGATGCAGCTGGATTGTGGTATAGGAGTTCCACCGCTCTGCGAAAAGCCCGACCCACGCCGAATTTTTCCAAGGCCCCCCGACAGGTGTAACCAATTGACCCTGTCGAAGGCCTTGGTAGCGTCCAACGTGAGGATTGCTAATGGCATAGAGGAGCTTGTCGCCATGTCGATTGCTCCTATGAGGTCATACGTCAGCTCAAAGAGCTGGCGACCCTTCACGAAGCCCTTCTGGTTGGAATGTAGGACTGCGGGAGCAACCCGGCCCAGCCTCTTAGCCAAGAGGGATGCAAAGATTTTGTAATCCGCGTTGAGAATTGAAATGGGGCGGTATGAACCGCAGTCAGTGGCGTCCTTACCTGGTTTCAGGATAAGTGTGATGGATGCATTATTCCAGGAGATACGAGGTAGAACTCCTTCCCGAAAAATGTTATTAAATATTACAGCAAGGAAGGGAGCAATATCACCTGCGAGGTGTTTATATACCTCGGCCGGCAAGCCATCAGGCCCCGCCGCCTTACCCCCCTTGCTGTTTTGTATTGCATTCACCACCTCTTTTTCCGTAATCGTCTTTTCTAGAGATGAACTTTCTTCTGGGGATAGTGATGGTAATGAAATACAATCCAGCCACTCCTTTATATTATCAGGGGAAATATTCATGTCCTCCTGGTAGATATTCTGGAAAAAATCTTTGAAGGCAGATCTTATCTCTAAGTCCGAAGATACGGTCCCAGCCCTAGTTGTTATGGAATCTATATTATTCCGACTCCGATCGGTTCTGGACTTCCAGGCTAGTAATTTACCTACCCCTTCTCCAAATTCAAAATGGGCTAATTTACTAGCTTCCCATTTCTGGAGGATGCGCTGATTAAGGACCGAAGCCAGTTGACCGTTGAGTTCCAGCAACTTCTCCTGCTTCCCGAAGCAGTTGGATTAGAAACATTACTGCAGGCCTCTAGTTCGGTTTGGATCAGTGACAGGTTGGTTTCTATAGATACAACTTCTTGGGTGTATTGCCTCCTGCGGAATACAGTTTTGTTCTTGATAATCCCTCGCAGGGAACACTTGAAGGCGTCCCATACAGTACTAGAACTCGCAGAGCCGATGTTTATTCGAAAGAATTATTGTGCTTCAGCGAGATCATCTGGGGATGAAAGAAGGGACCGATCAAAAGACCATGTCCTGACCGGAGATCTAGTCAAACCAACAAGCTCTAAAGAAACTGCGGAGTGGTCCGACAGGTGCGATGGTAGGTAAGTGATATTTTTTACCGAGTCGAGCAAAGCTCTACCTATTAAAAAAAAGTCAATCCTGGATTGATGATGATATTTAAAATTTCGAAAGGAGAAACCGGTTTTCTGGCCTGCTCTTATTCTCCAGATATCTACAATTCCGTATTGACTCATAGACTTGAGTAGAAAAGCTCTGGATTTAGACAATGTTTGTTGTCGACTAGACGGGGTCTTATCTAGCAGGGGGTCAAGTACGATGTTAAAATCTCCTGCTATTATGACTGGTTCTGGGAAGTGCAAAAGTTCGGAAAATAATGATTCTAAGGCTGACGGGTCGTCCCGATTAGGCCCGTAATATCCTGCTATGGTAAAATGTGAGCCATCTATAACCACTGTGGCGATTACCCACCTGACTGTGGAGTCTACCTTCTGCGTTATAAGTTTTGTAGTGATAGATTGTTTAAAAAGAATAGTGACCCCTCTAGTGGTAATAGTTTGCGAAGTAGAAACAGACAGATCTATCCATCTGTTTTTTTTACCAAATCAAGCAGCTCAGCCTCAACCAGGTGTGTCTCCTGGAGTATAATGACCTGCGCATCCGAATCCCGTAAATATTGTAAAATCCTATTTGATCTGGGTTTGGTGCGCAGGCCATTAATATTCCAGGAGAGAATCCTAAGCGTGCTCATGGCTGGTAAGGCTAATTCGGCTAGACATACAGTCTTTAACCACTAACTGAAATACGATACCTGTCCATGCTTTAAAAATAGAAATAAGATTGTCAACAACCAAATCGGAAATGAGGAACATTTTATGCTTTTTTCCCAAACCCTCCACACCCAAGTGAACCCCACCCACCCACCCTTGAGGAACCCTTGTTCTATCTAACCGGAACATGTCTGGTTTTTGGTACCCCTAACCCTTTTCTGAGCCCCTGCAAAGCGTTTTAACTTATAATGTTGAGGGCTGAGTAATACTGCCATTGAGGCTTATCTACTTTAGTTCCCCTAGGGTTTAAATAAATCCCGCAAGGTAGCTACGGTTGTGTTTTCCACCTCATTTTTTAAAATTATTTTATTTATTCTTTTTTTTTCCCTTTTTTCCTCTCTTTTTTATTTTTACCTTTCCTTATTTTACTTCTCCCTCTTGACTTTTCCCCTTTCTTTTTTTTTCCTCTCTCCTTATTTCTTTTTTTTCTTTTTCCTTTTGTCAGTATTCTCATACACTCATATTCACCCTCCCCTTTTTTTGTTGTGAGAAATACCTTCCCTCTTACTAGTCTATTATGATGTCCTCTACTAGAGATTTATCTTTTCCTTTTATAAATACATATTTATATATATATATATTTTTTTTTTATTATGCATGTCAACCTATAAGAGAAAGGGAAGGGGGCTAGAAGGAGAAAGGTGACACAGCAGCTGGGAAGGTCAAAGAAAAGACAGAAGAAAATAATCTAGCTCTCATAATTCTCATCCTGGGCCGCCTTTAGCCCCCTTTGCACCTCCAAAGGTCATCAGTAGGTCATCTGCAGCCTGAACTGAGAGAATGTTAAACATTTTATTATTCATCATAATCTTCAGAGCTGCACGGAATCTCAACTGTACTGTCGCACCTAGATTTCTAAAGGCCTCCATCCTCCTGCCCAACTCCCATTGCCTATCTAGGGTGGCCCTTGATAGGTCAGATCTTATTTGGAAGGTAAAGCCATCTCCTGATGAGGATTTTTGTTTAAGAGCTAGATTAAGGACCTGGTCTTTTAGTGAATAAGTGTGAAAGTTTACTAATATCTTTCGTGGTTTAGTCCTCTGTGAGCTCAGTCTAAAGGGGTCCCTGTGTATTCGCTGAATGTCAACAGCTAGCTCCTCTTCCGTGTGATCTAGATTAAGAGATTTCTTAGGAGTTGGATGATGTGTGCCTTGATATTTGAACCTTCACTGCCTTCTGGCACGTTCAAGATATGAATATTACAACACCTCGAGTTGTTTTCTAGAATCTCCATTCTTTCTGCCAGAGCAGTGTCCTCTCTTTTTAATTTAACAATTTCCTCTTTAGCATTATCCAACTCAAGAGAGATCCCAGCAACTGTTTCTTCCAGCACACCAGTTCTTGAAAATAGACCATCTATCTTGCTGTCTAAAGACTCACAATAAGATCTGATCTCTTTCTGGATTTTTGTCGACTCTTCAAATCCCCGTTTTATGTCAGCTGAAAAGTTAGAGAACATAGGCAATAGTGAAGAGACTGAGAGATCTGGGGGGATGTTAGTGATGGAAACAGGGGGGCTAGATGATATAGCACAGGTGGAAGAGGGATACGGAAGTGTTTGCAGCGGGATATTCAGATTTAAATCTAGATTGGAGTCCCCCTCTAGACTCTGACTCTTACTCTTGCCTTTGAACCTCTACCTCAACGAAACTACTTGATGCGGCAGGAATTACTGGTGTCAAAAGAGATTCCGCTGAAGAGCCACCAGCACTGATACTACTTCCGACATTTAATTCTGCCAATGATTTAGTGGATGGAGTAATGCTCGAGGTGGAATTAGCATTTGTCAAAAAAAGACTAGTAGGAGTGCTTCCCACCCCAGGTTGAGCTCCAATACAGGACATCTCTATATTATAGGGTGCAAAATCAGCCAAAGCCAAACAACCGGATTGAACCGTAACCGTGGATAGGTCTGGGGAAGCACTCGCTGAGGGGGGGTAACTCTGAGCCAGGTCTAACACTTGAGGGATAGCCTTAAAATAAGAGCGGAGAGATGGCGTTATTTTAGAGCTAGAGTCAAGGACTGTTTTAGCTGACTTAGGTTTTTTTGCTCGTTTAGCTTTCACTTCAGTAGAAAGGTATGAGGAAATTTTAGAGGGGGTTTTAGTGTTACTTGTTAATTTAAACGACTCGTAATCTGCTTCAGCGATTCCCGGGGTCGTACCCCCAGACTCAAACCTAACTTGCGTCTGTGCTCCAAAAACGGGGGACCCACTCCTGTCCCCCTTCCTGTTATTCGATTTCCCCCCTCTGGTTTGGTATTTATTGCCTCTTTTACCTCTGTGCCCCTTGCTCGATATCTCTAGCTGTGTGTTAGAGGGGGTTACAGATGAATTAAGGCAGGAGCTTCTTAGAGTGGATACTCGTGGCGGAGGTAAAACACTGGGATTCCCCCGTTCTGCTTTGGAACCCAAACCTAACCCCAAACCAAATGGTCCCTGGGACAGTTTGCTAACAGCTGACCCCCCCCCCCTCCTGGCTTCCCCTTCACCTCCTTTATTGAAGTTGCTCGTCGGGAAGAGCCGGCTACTGTGGCTGCTGAAGGCGCTGGGGCAGCTGCTGCTGTTTTGTCTGCTATGTCAATCCCCTCGAGCTTAGCCGCTTCCTCCACACGCTCACAGGGGCGGAGGTCTCTACGGAGAGACCGCAAGTGTCTCCCGCGGCGGAGCTCCAGGGCGGCCTGATGCTACGGCCAGAATCCCGACGGCGGTGACTGCTGCAGTGATGGGATTCGGAGGGTCGCCGAAGCAGGCAGGAGCGCGCCCCTCTCCCGACACATAGATAGAGAAGAAAGACCGCCGCGGAAACAGTCCTGTCCGCGAGAACAATCTTCGTTATTCCGAAGGTTTTGAAAGTTCGGCGATTCTTCAGTAAAAGACTAAAAAATAGCAACGGAGGTTACTCAGGATTCCTGCACCGGGGAAAAGCCCTCATTGCTCATAAAAAGAAAGAATGTCCGCCGCCCTACTAGGGCTCAGAGCGGAGTACCGCGGCAGCTATCCTCCTGCCGCCATGTTCCTCCCGGTATCCTGCGTTTGCCATTTTTGTGACATTTAAAAGAATGCTACAATCTTCTCTTAATATTACTTGCTTTACTTGTTCCTAAGTAATTAGTATTTAAAACACTGGGGGTGTTTTTATTTCACATTGCCTAGCAGGCCTTGAGAGCAAGATGATGGTGGCAGTTTTCTCAGGCTGCAACTGACCCTTTGTAGTTTTTAAAAGAAGATTTTAAGGGTAAAGTCCTTCATTGGATTCACTTTTTTTATTACAGTTATGGTAACATTTTTTCATTTTACCTTAGGTCTAGGTTATCGTGTAATGGCTGAAAGCAGTTTCTTCCTAATCTAGCAAACTCCTCTTTTGTTCAAGAATATGATATTTATTTAGCACCTCCTTATGGCTCAGGTGGTGAAGTAACAATAGGTTTCCTTCTAAACCTTCATGCATGCTGAGATGAGACAAGCTGTTCAAGTACATGCAGAGAAAAATACTTTTTTATAGTATTCCTAAAGTGAAAGGCATGATATTTCCCTATTATTCACAGTTTGTATTCTTCCAGCTTTTTGAGAATTATTTCCTTTTTTATTCACTTACTCAATTTGTTGGGTGTAGAGGGTTTAACTTCTCCTGTAAGACTTTTACTAAGCAAATCTAAAATGTCTCTGTCTCTCGAGTCAGGCACCTATTTTAATATGTTATCCTATATAATTCATAATATTCCTCTGGGGCACGGGTCCCTCTTTCTATTGAAGTCTGCAACCTTCAGAAGTGAGTCTGTATATCGCTCTCTGTATCTTTCCCTCCTCTCTCTCTTTCTTTCGCTCTCACTCTCTTGATTATAAGCTTTCTTTCTTTCTTTAGCTATGTGATTAGCACTTGTTCCTCACTGTGTGTTGGCATGTAAACAAATGTACATAGCTGGTTCCGCTTATCACCAGACCACTCCTCATTTCCACTGGATCCTTTGTTCTCAGTATTAACCAGTTTGCAAGGAATATCTTCTGCATTAGTTTACTCTGTTATTAGAACATTTGGACAATACCTCCATTAATTTGTCAATTACAATTCAAGTTATAGCTTATTTAACAGTAACCTTGTGTGTTGCACCTACCACTCAAGTATAGTCATTCACTTTCATATGTAGATGCCATTTTTCTGCCCCTCCTCACTGTACACCATCACGCCTGCCAAAGTCCAGGACTTCTCTTAGGGAGAGCAAAAGCAGACTACAACCAGACTTTATACGCCACTTATAGTTCTGTCCTTAAAGCAAGCCTAGCTATACTTTCTCATCTTCCAGATTCAGTTTTGTGGCTCCTGGAAATTTGGATTTGAGCAGTTTATTTTCTCAAAGCTTCACAATCATTACCTCCTCTTTCGAAATGGCAACTCACAGTGACCTACTTTGCCTGCATTCTTCCTCCTCAGCTTCTCCTTCCTCAGGACCCTCTTTCAGTCTTGAGTGTGTTAAACTTTTATGCTACTCATATTTGTTTGCTGTTGTGAATATGCACAGCTTATTAAGGACGTTTTGACTGCATCCTGGTGCCTTCATCTGTGATATACCAGTTTCCACCTTTACTTTATTTTTACTAATGATACAGGAGAATGCAACTACTATTCATACCCAAAGGGGAGTTCATAACAATGAACTTCTTTAACAAATATACCTGGAGCTTCAGACCCTTGAATAATACTGACAGTTTTTTGTCATTATTGACAGTCTAATTGGGAAAGAATAAGATAGAGGACCTCGTTTTGTTACATCATCACATCACATTCTGGTTGTTAGGACTTTAGAGGGACTGAGGCCTTAAGCTAGTTTCTGTAGGAACTGTTGTCCATTCTTCAAGGTGAAGACTAGTAGACAAATATTTCCATCTGATCTAAGCATGCAGCCAATGCAATAGTTCAACTGGGCATCCTCAATGGCAGTTTATGAAGTAAGGACCAATCCCTTTCGTTCTTGTTTTAATAGAGATAGTATAGTGTCACCAGTTATTGTTATTAGGCCAATTTTTGGGGGATCTGCTGTATGTTTTGCTCTATCACCTGCACCCATAATTCTTGCACCTAACCCCTGCAAAAACTCATTAATGTACGGCCTTGCAGGTTTCTTTCTCTGCTCTTATGATCTAGAATGGCAAGCCACCAAATGTTGAGGTCTAAATGAGTTTTGTGTTCTTCAGAAATCTTATACGTTGTATGCATTTTGCACACTTCTTTGACGCCCTGCTTAGTTTAGTGTGGCTAAAGTTGTCATACCACATCGTTAAAAATGTAGGCAAGTGCAAAATGGGTGTAAGTGCACCTGATCACTGCCGCGCCTTCCACTGCCCGCTGGCATACCTAGGGCTTAACGTATGGTTTCAAGCATAATTCTGGCTACTTATTTTATTATCCAGAGCTTCTACCACTACTACATTGCACCTAGGGCCTAGTATCTGGTTTTAGACTGAGAGCGGGTACATACCTGACTGTAGCAAGTTTCAAGACTCAGACAAGTTCTTTCACATTGCCAACTCTAGCTGTGATTTTAGGTATTTTGGGCATTGTTCAGATGATTTTCAATGTCTGTAAATCCACTTACTTTTATTCTACAATTTTGGCATAATTTCCACATTTGTATGTTTGTTTTCAAGATTTACAGTTATGTAAATCAAACCTATGATTCAAAGACTCGGGATGGAGATTTTTGCTTTGCTCGCCTAAATTCAATGTATTTCATAACTTGTTTGCGGATTCAGGCTTTTAGTCTATTTTATTATTTTTCCACAATTGCATCCATTCAGTGAAACTTTTTAAAGAATATTTCTACCATTGCTGTAGATACACTTCCCGCACCAACACATTCAGGAGGTCCATGTGGCTGAACAAAATGGAGATCACTAATATATTCAAGCATACAATAGAATTAAAAAATATACTGTTGCTTAGCTTATCGGATCGTTTTATCTTCATGTTTTTTTTCACGGCCATAACACATTTGTTCAAGTGATAAAGTGGTTGTGCCCTCTTTCGAAAACCTTTGAGAAAATATATCTATATACGATAGGAGTGCCTGAAAATATTTGTATTTACAATTATGTTCGGGGTGGTATGCACTTGTTCGAACGGCAGTACTAAATATTTTCTTGAAGTGGAATGAGCACAAACCTTCTTCAATCTACCTGATCAACCACACAAGAAGAATGCAATACAATTATAACTTTTGTAGATGAACAGGAATGCTGCACATGATGCCTGGCTCTGAATGGCAACAAAGAATACCCATTGATTGAAACCCCTCAGGGTCAGCCGCAGAGGAGACATGGCGGTCACTGTGACCATCTGCCAACAGGGCATTTCAGTTAAATGAACTTATCTAAGTCTCTTGAAAGGATATCAAATTAGGGCACAGTCTCTTCTGTGTATTGTTAGTTGCACTCAGCTCCTCCAGCTGAGACCTCTGTTTACTACAGACCTTCTCAGCAGCCCAATGTAAGGCATTGGGGCTTGTGAGACTTTGTACACCACTGCATGCAACAAGTGGCACACTGGCAGTCGCCCTGCTCCTTATTTACAACTTAATGCTGTCTTCTTTCCAGAGGGGTTTCATTAGAGGGGTATCAACATTAGTCTGATATGTGCAGATTCATGCACTGAGGTCTCTGCATCCATTTAGGATTCTAGGATGTGCTCATCTTCAGCTTACTAAACCCATGTTGAGCAGAGCTGCAAGATCAGAGTTGGAATCTCATGTTGGATAAATTCCCTCTTCAAACATATTAATTGTTTTTGTGTTTATTTTCGGATTTCTTTAGCTAGAACCTAACTACATCGGAACATGGAACAGTATAAAAAGTAGTAAAACACAATAAACAGGATAAATTGCTTTAAATGAATTCAGAGAGATTCAATCAGTAAAACTAGAATTATATGATCAAACATACACACATCAAATAGAATCAGTAGGTATTCAGAGCCAATGTAATTTTTTGTATGACAGGCATATTGTCATGCAAAAGTTACGAACAGGTATTCTAGTAGTGTGTTGTTACAATAAGCGAACAAGCACAGGTAATCAAGAAGGAGTAGGGATGTTGTTAGATGAGAACATAGAAATGATATCATGACAACTGTTGTGTCTATAATATAAAGATGTGACACATCAGTGACAGTTTATCTATATTTTATTAAAGTTTGTGTTGGATTTAGTCAAATAGAATGCAGGAGGGTGGGGCTTGCAAGTTCAGGTGTTGCATCTTTAGAAGGGCTGTGAGAAGGTGTATAGTTTCTTAAATGCAGAGGTCTCAATACATAACATTTATGTGCTTCGAATTGGTGTTCTCCTCTCGGGATAGTCAAATGTTGATGTTTATGGGATTTGCACAAACAATAAAATATTAATTAAAATAAGATAATTTATTTGAATTTTCAGCCTGGGTTTGAGGAGTACCTTTGTGGAGAAAATTGTGTGTAAACTGAAAATTCATATGCCTCAATCTGTAGGACCAACATAAGAGAGAGTCGGAAAACACAACGTGCCAGATAGACAGATAGAAAGGTTTTAGTAAATTGTTGTGCACAACAAAGAGTTATCTTGTCTTCATGTCAACAGAAAACTCCCCAAAAAGCTGTAAACCATTCAGAACTCGGCAGCCAGAATCACTCTCAACCTCCCGTGCCACAATCAGATCACACCACAACTGAAGGAGCTCCACTGCGTCCCCATCACAAACTAGCACAATTCAAACACCTCTCCCACAATTTCAAGACACTACTTAACATTGGCACAGCATATCTCAAGAATCACATATGCTTTCATAAACCTTCCAGCCACCTGCACTCATACACACTCCTACTTGTACGTATCCCACGTATACATATACCAGATCCAGAGGTCAACCCTTCTCCTACATCGCTCCTAAAAGAGAAAGAACTGCCAATGACCGTAAAAGCCTACTCCTCATTTCTTGAATTCTGCAAGAATCTAAAGACCTGGCTTTTTGAGTAGTCCCAAGGTGTCACCAGACTCACAGCTGCTCAGCAGCAGGATGCCCTCCTGAGTGATAGTGATCTCTACTAAACTGCAAACATAACATGCAGGTCTTTAATTGCTTTCGTGAGTTACGCATTTAGTATTCAAAACAATACAGTGCATACAACATATATAGACTAAATTAGGCTCGTACTTGGGTATTCTGAGATTGCGCAAACCATGGGGCCCATTATGATCGCGGACGGACTTGAGTCCGTACGCAACCATAGCGGAGGAGGCAACCTCCGCATGGCCTGCGGAGTTCCTTCCTGTCCAATTAGGATGTGACAGCCACCCTGGCGGTCACATCCTCTATTTTTACCATTGCGGCGGGTGCGGCTTCAAGCTGCACCCGCCGCTATGGTAAAAATGCATACATTGCATTTGTATGCAGAAAGCGGCAGGCACCGTGCGGTGCCTGCCGATTTCTGCACACAAATGCAGGGGGGTACCATAGGTACCCCCAAGTGCACCCCCCACCCCCCTTCATCCAGGGGGCCCGCAACGGACCCCCGCAGTGAAGTTCCACATGCTTTTCCACGGCAGAAAACCCATCGTGGAAAATCATTTTTTAAAGCCCATCCTAATATGGCTGGCGGTGTCTGAGAGACACGCCACCATATTAGAGCTTTTCCGCCGCGGTTGTAAGCCAACCGCGGCGGAAAAGCTGCGGACGGAAACCAGGACCCACCAGCCATCCTAATGTGGCGGTGGGCCTTTGGTGGGTCCGCTGCGGTTTTTCCGCATCCTCCAGGCCGGCGGTGGCTTCCGCCGGCCCGGAGGATGCGGAAAAACCGCAATCGTAATAGGCCCCCTAGTTTAGAAGTAGCAGGGCACCATATAGATAGTAAGCACTAATTCAAGGCATAAGGAACAGGATGCGCTAGTGTAGTTGTCTAACATCCTGTAGGTTCTTTGGTCCCTATTTAGAGTCTGCTGGATCACAAATGTGGTAGATGTCATATTGAAAGTTCATTATAGCCTACAACACTGGCAATATGGCAGACAGGATATCCATCACGTTTTGACAGACTATCTAATGAGCAACCCTTTGATTAAGTCTCTTGATTGTTAACACTGGTGAATGGGTTGCAGATGTTCCTTGATGAGGTGAGGTTTTACTTCTTTTCTGAAGTTCAACAGCAAGGGGGTGCACCTAATGTGTGGTGAAATGGAGTTCAAGATCCTGAACTCATAGCTTGGAAGGTTTGTTTCCTTGTTTCTTTTGTTTAACTTCTCATTGGTTAATCATAACACAGTAACTAGAGAGAAAGGGCTTTGTATTTAGAATAAATAATACATCTTTTATGTTCTTTCATTTGTTTTTATATCTCACAATTCATTATGTGCATCTTTCAGTATACTAAAATACCACCCAAAATATATTTTGCAGGGCATAAAACAAATTCCTTTGTTGGACTTATGGGAAAAAGAGCTTTAATTTCTGGTATGTATCCTAACCGATGTAGGTAAATATGGTGTATGTTTATTGTGTTACTTCTTTTATTTCCATAGGAAATTGTCTAGGAAATGTGGTACAGTGCAATAACCCATACACACAGCATATGAATGGTGCACACTCTGTCCCTAGCAAATTTTGAAATTTGCTAACAAGGGATGCCTGAGTTGTGTGCGGTGATATGTAATTTATGCAAGAGATTTCAAATACCATATTTGTTTGAATACTTGAAGGTGCAATTTGTTGCAAGGCTGGTCAGGTTCTCAGGTACAACAAACGAGAAATAGATTTGAAAAACATGCATGTCAGTGCTGTGTAGGGAAACATATATGCAGGATAGATTTTGAACATAAACCTAGTGGGAAATGGAACAGTAGGACAGTGCAGTTTGAATAACCATTTCAGTGTTGTGTGAAGGAGCACAAAACTTAAAAAATATTTTCTTTTGCAAATCATCTTGCCACCAGCAATTGGATATGGATGGGCTTACTTGGGTTTACTTGTGCTTTACACATTTTCACAAACAAATATTGTGTAGTTGCAATCTGTTGAAATCACAGAGTTTTGGTTGGTATTACCAGAATTGTACACAGTACTATATGACAAGAAACCATAAGGTACAAGATGGGTACAAGCACCAGCGCTATATTATATATTAGTGAAACACAGCCTTTGGTGGAACGTCTATTAAAATGTACTCTGATTACAACTGCATCCAAAATTTAATGCAGACAGCCAATCCCAACTGTCACAAGAGGAGAGGAGTTGGCTTAACGGCTAGGGCGGTCAACCTCTAATCGAATCTCGGGAACTGGCTTCGAATCTTGGCAATGAAGCTGAACATCCTGTGATTCTGGGCAAATCACTTAATCTCCCTGTGCCTAACAAAAATGAATGTGTCCTCATGTAACGCGACTGGTGCTATGTAAAGCGCTTTGATACCCGATACCTTCGGGTCAAGTTTGCACTGTATAAAACTCTGTAATAAAAAATCCCAATCTCTCACTGTTCGAAATGCAAAGGATGAGTCTTTTGTTGTGACATACTATATACGTTATTAGAACATTGGAATGATGGTAGCCCCATTGAAAACAATAGAGTGCTCCGGGCATATAATGGCTGGTATAAGCCCGAAGCTCCAACATTCCAATGTTTCTTTGTTCACAGCTCTGGCTGTGAACAAAGGCTTAAGGGAGCTTGAGGAGATTTCAATCCCCTCACGCTCCTGAAGGTTTTGTTTTATTTGTTAGAACATTCTGCCCTCTAGTGGCAGAATGTTCTAATAGCCTTATGGCCCTTCGTAGCTGGGCTATACCGGCTATTAAAGTCCCTCTCCCTTGTCAAAGGCCCTCGCCTTTGTCTCAGGCCTTCAACACTGGAGAGGGCCTTTAATAACCTGTATAGCCCACTACGGTGGGCTATAAGGTTATAATGTGGAACAAATTTAGATGTCTGAAGAACTTAGACAAGGGATCTCCAGTAGCCCCTTAACCCCTTGGCTGCTGCCGTCGGCCAACAGTCGTCACGTGCACTACCTTGGTAGTGCTGCGAACGGCCGTTGGCGACGGTGCCCCACCCGTTTTTCGAACGTTCAGCACTGGAACTGAACGTTCGACGCAGGCAAGGTGTTAAGGATCATTGTATTGTGCAAATTAAAATTTCTCATTGACTTTACTACAAATAACTTGGCTCTCCAAATTCACTTTACAGTGCCATCAAAGACAATACATATGGTCATGATGACCAAGATGTAGAACCCCATTCAAGACAGATCTGCAAGCCTCCTCTGATACTTCTCAAAGTACTGAGTTCACCCTCACTGACCAAGCGTAGATATTAGTGGTTAGTCAAATGTCAATTTTACTGCTAACTCGAGCAGCAAAAGATGTTCAGGTGCAAGTATTTTAGCAACACAGAATGGAAAAATTGTAATTGTGACAGGGCCCAAAATAATACGGCCCTCCCCTGGATGAAACCCTAAAAAAAAGCAAGGGTTTCGGAACAAGATGTAAATAGTATTGTGTGTTGAAAGCACTTTGCTGCATCTACGTCAAATGAAGAATACAATGCAACATCCTTTGTATTTTACAGATAGACTTCTAAGATCAGTGATACCAGCAAAATCTGCACCTTCATTATGTCCTTACTAACAAACTTTAGACTAGTCAACCACAAATCATTTATAGAGATTGGAAAAAGAAATGCAGTAGAAAGATGCTCAATATATTGGAGCCCATTCCGTGGAACACCTTTGTTTTACCTCTTAAGTATAAAAAATGATTTAAACAATGTTAATTTTAAACAGTCGTTTAGTTACTAGACACATTATGACAAGAAACAACAGACCAACCATACCCTTCATGACAAGTATGAGCCACAAAGCTTGCTCTTCTACACTACACCACCCTACAGCTGCAATCCATGCCGCCCACATGAGTCCTCAAGAGAACAGACCCACATGCAGAAAGACAACTAAAATCGGAAAGTACCTGAGATATTACCATGGTGCTACTGTGTCAATAGGGGACACAAGCCTCCAGTATTTTGTATCTTCACACATTGTGGCTGCAAGGTGTTCTCTAACTTTGTGCACAATCCAATTGAAGGGATATTCTTTTCGGTCTCTCACTGTCCTCATCAATGGCCATATATACTAGAACACGAGAGCCAGGGGAAGAAGTGAGGCAAGGAGAATGGGATAAAAGAGAAAACATAGACACGGAACACCCCACTGTGCTTTGTCAATTCTGGTGTCAGGGTGGTCTGCAGCAGGGCCGGTCCTAGGACTTGTGGGGTCCTGGGTGAAAGGGAAGATGTGAGGTCCCTCTAATTTGCATGTGACATCACAAGAAGTGACATCACTGAAAGTGACATTGCAGGACTATTGATCTTTGTCATTGCTGAAGAGACATACTGTTAACATCAGTAACATGAATTAAAAGATAAATATCCAAATGAAATCCATCTATCTATTTTGAAACTGTATTAAGTGGATGACATAATCACATTGGTTGGGAAAGCTAGACGCAGGTCTCACAAAGATGGCTAGCCTAACTCCTAGTTAACTGTGTGTTACCAAATTAGTGCATAGTAATACTTGGAGCACATTGCCGAAAATAAACTTGAATGGCATCCCTGGTAAAAATTATGCAACAGGGTATAGCAAGATAAAGTTGAATTCAGATGCAAATACCTTTTTTATTCTTTTAAGAGCTTCATAAATCAGACTAGAACAAAAAAGGACAGCAGAGTTCTGTAGAAAAAAAGCTTTCGGATTTAGGATTCAGAATGTTTATATTCTCCTCACAGGGGATGTAAGTCATGTGAGGAATACATACATTTCTTATAAAAAACAGACAAAAGGAAACATTACAATCTGACAGTGGGGAGCTAAGTAAATTGGTAGGTACATAAAAAGACAATTCCAGTGAAACATACATAGAGTAATTTCAAAGTTCCAGGTTAGTCTCATTGGGTGGCTCCCTGGTATTGATTAACTACGTAAAGTTTAGTATCTGTGTGTTTAAAGTAAAGGTATGCTGCATATTTAAGGGGTTTTCATACCAAGGTTTTTCATTTGGTGTCAGACCAGTTGAAAGTGGTAGTGGCAAAATGGCACTATTCTGATGAAAATCCATCAATCGCCCCAAAAAGATGGTCCTATTCTTCTATATGTTCATAACTTTATGTGGTCGTCCAACTAGAGAAAAATATGGGGTAGAGCAGTAATGTGAAAAAAAGAATTTGCCATCTTCGTATTATGTCCTGTACACATCTGGATGTTATTTGTAGAATCTGCCCCGTTTCGCCTACATCCTAATACAAACATGTACATATAGCAGGTTATCAGAAAGCTCATTCATAACTAACAGGGAAATAATACAAGGCAGCAAAATTAGGTTTATACTTACCTTCTGCCTCAACGATTAGGTGGTGACGATCCTCTGAGCTGATCAGGATATTACTCAAGACATTGGAGATCAGAAGTAAAGTTAACTTGTGGAGACACATAAAAAACGTTTTTCACAAGGCTCCCTGGTTAGAGAAGGGCAGTTATATCAAATGGGGGGGACCAGGAGTCGTTAGGTTCAGCTTATAAGCTCCTTACTATATATAGTGGTCCAGCAATTCTATGAAAAGATCTCCGTCAAAGTGCCCCCTTGTGGGTGCCAGTTGGGCATTGCATTGCTGGCCCGACAAGAAGCTTGCCCGATGAGGAAGCATCACCCGCATGCCGGTGTGTGAGGGCACTTGCTTCTTTTGCAGCATATTACCCCTCTGATAAACGGTATTTCTACACCCTTATACCACCGTCTTTAATAGGGACTGCATACTCTTGTTGGATCAGAGAAGAGCAGTACCAAGATTAAAAACATTGAGAAATACAAATCTGTGCCATGATGCTCTCCTAGACGAAATGTTGGAAGCAGGGTAGGTTTTATTTCTTCAATGGTGTCCTTTTTTACCCTGATATGTCCTTCACTACTAATAATGAAGATGAACATTTCTAAGAGGAAATTCCTAAAGGTCATGAGGATGTTTTGTCATGTTAGCTAGAATGAACAAGGGTCCCTTGGACTCCAGGTCAAATATTGGGCTTTCATGGAGGAGTGATGCCAGCAAGGGAACACTAGGCAGCACAATTTGCTATCAAGCACTTTGTCACTCACCTTTCCATGGGACCAGTGAGGCTGGGGTCTAAACCACAATCCGAATAAGACCCTTTCGACTTCTGCAGCTTGGGAGAGGCTTGTGTGAAGTCCTGCTAAAAATGTTGGCTTCCTTCGGCCGAAGAAGTAGGTGGAAGTTGGATGTTTTAAAGTTTGGGTTGTTTCTGCTGAGGTTGTCATCCTTAATTTCTCTTCAGCTTCCTTCCTCCTTCATCAGGTGTACCTTTTTTTAGCGTTAGGCCATATCTCTGCCTCTAAATAAACAAATAAATAAAATAGTGCATGGCTAGAGCTTATGTCACCAATTACCATTCTAGCGAGTTTGGCATCTTTTTACTCATTGAAAGCCTTTGCTGACAGGCACATGTCGCCATGTGGATTACTGGGCCTTCTGTGTGATTATCACCCTTTTTGGGGTACAGGCACACATCATTCCACTATCACTGTGGCTAAGCGGGGAATTCGTTATTATAATTATTATTATTTAGCGCCGAGACGCCTTCGGGCAATTGTTCACGCTCTATAAATCTCACAAATAAATAAATAATAATAATAAAAAAATTACAGTTTGTGAGTCTCCCTCTCACATACGCACACCCATCTCATCCCCTGTTGCTGCTTTCCATAACGTAAGCTGTACCTCGTTGCCCATCACGCATCACATAAAAAACATTACACATATGCTCAAAACAACACAACACCCTTCCAATCACACACTTCCAATTACATGTTGTAGCTTGCTATCTATGTTGGTAAGTGCTTCAGCGCCTCAAATATGGGTAGTAAGCACTAAACAAATGCTACAATACCATACAATATCTTTCTTGAAAAGCTAAAATCCCATTAAAATGAATTAGAAATGCTTCCAAATTGCTGCTGTGGGTTACACAGCATTGCATATTAATCTATAAGGCTGCTTGGTGGGGTAAGATGATTTCTGTTGTGATCAATGTGCAACCTCGAGCAGGCTAGCTGACATAAGGTTGGCATGGAAGTTCAGACCTCTCGTCTTTCATGTAGAATTTCATAAGTATACCTATTTAATTGCTCACTTAACAGGCTGTTTGGATTGGGGTGCAGCAAATTGTTTTAGATTGAGTGAGTGAGATTGTTTTGGAGTGGAGGGTCAGATTGTTGTGGGCAGATGTTTGAGGTATTGGAGTGTGGTGGATTTGAATGGAGTGGGATGGATTGGGGAGGGAGTGGGGTGATTGGAATGGGGTGAGGAGGTGAGGAGGATTGGATTGGGTTGTTTGGATTGGGCTGGTTTGGGATGGATTAAATTGGTGTGGGGTGGATTGGAGTGTGGTGGATTGTAGTGTGGCGGATTGGAGTGTGGCAGATTGGAGTGTGGCAGATTGGAGTGTGGTGGATTGTAGTGTGGCGGATTGGAGTGTGGCAGATTGGAGTGTGGCGGATTGGAGTGTGGTGGATTGTAGTGTGGCGGATTGGAGAGTGGCAGATTGGAGTGTGGCAGATTGGGTGTGTGATGGGTTGGTGTGTGTCAGATTGGGGTGTGGAGAAGATTGTTTTGGAGTGGCAGAGATTTTTTGGAGTAGCGGAGATTGTTTTGGAATGGCTGAGATTGTTTTGGGGCAGATTGGATTGGCGTGGGGCAGATTGTTTTGAGGCAGATTGGATTGGTGTTGGGCAGTTTGTTTTGGGGCAGGTTGGATTGGTGTGGGGCAGATTGGATTGGTACGGGGCAGATTGTTTTGGGGCAGATTGGATTGGTGTGGGGCAGATTGGATTGTGTGGGGCAGATTGTTTTGGGGCAGATTGGATTGGTGTAGGGCAGATTGTTTTGGGGCTGATTTAATTGGTGTGGGGCTCATTGTTTTGGATTGGTGTGGGGCAGATTGTTTTGGATTGGTGTGGGGCAGATTGTTTTGGATTGGTGTGGGGCAGATTGTTTTAGATTGGTATGGGGCAGATTGTTTTGGGGCAGATTGGATTGGTGTGGGGAAGATTGTTTTGGATTGGTGTGGTACAGATTGTTTTGGATTGTTGTGGGGCAGATTGTGTTGGGGCAGATTGTTTAGGATTGGTGTGGGGCAGATTGTTTTGGATTGGTATGGGGCGGATTATTTTGGATTGGTGTGGGGCAGATTGTTTTAGGGCAGATTGTTTTGGATTGGTGTGGGGCAGATTGTTTTGGATTGATGTGAGGCAGATTGATCTAGAATGGCAAGCCACCAAATGTTGAGGTCTAATTGAGTTTTGTGTTCTTCAGAAATCTTATACGTTGTATGCATTTTGCACACTTCTTTGACGCCCTGCTTAGTTTAGTGTGGCTAAAGTTGTCATACCACATCGTTAAAAATGTAGGCAAGTGCAAAATGGGTGTAAGTGCACCTGATCACTGCCGCGCCTTCCACTGCCCGCTGGCATACCTAGGGCTTAACGTATGGTTTCAAGCATAATTCTGGCTACTTATTTTATTATCCAGAGCTTCTACCACTACTACATTGCACCTAGGGCCTAGTATCTGGTTTTAGACTGAGAGCGGTTACATACCTGACTGTAGCAAGTTTCAAGACTCAGACAAGTTCTTTCACATTGCCAACTCTAGCTGTGATTTGAGGTATTTTGGGCATTGTTCAGATGATTTTCAATGTCTGTAAATCCACTTACTTTTATTCTACAATTTTGGCATAATTTCCACATTTGTATGTTTGTTTTCAAGATTTACAGTTATGTAAATCAAACCTCTGATTCAAAGACTCGGGATGGAGATTTTTGCTTTGCTCGCCTAAATTCAATGTATTTCATAACTTGTTTGCGGATTCAGGCTTTTAGTCTATTTTATTATTTTTCCACAATTGCATCCATTCAGTGAAACTTTTTAAAGAATATTTCTACCATTGCTGTAGATACACTTCCCGCACCAACACATTCAGGAGGTCCATGTGGCTGAACAAAATGGAGATCACTAATATATTCAAGCATACAATAGAATTAAAAAATATACTGTTGCTTAGCTTATCGGATCGTTTTATCTTCATGTTTTTTTTCACGGCCATAACACATTTGTTCAAGTGATAAAGTGGTTGTGCCCTCTTTCGAAAACCTTTGAGAAAATATATCTATATACGATAGGAGTGCCTGAAAATATTTGTATTTACAATTCTGTTCGGGGTGTTATGCACTTGTTCGAATGGCAGTACTAAATATTTTGTTGAAGTGGAATGAGCACAAACCTTCTTCAATCTGCCTGATCAACCACACAAGAAGAATGCAATACAATTATAATTTTTGCAGATGAACAGGAATGCTGCACATGATGCCTGGCTCTGAATGGCAACAAAGAATACCCATCGATTGAAACCCCTCAGGGTCAGCCGCAGAGGAGCCATGGCGGTCACTGTGACCATCTGCCAACAGGGCATTTCAGTTAAATGAACTTATCTAAGTCTCTTGAAAGGATATCAAATTAGGGCACAGTCTCTTCTGTGTATTGTTAGTTGCACTCAGCTCCTCCAGCTGAGAGCTCTGTTTACTACAGACCTCCTCAGCAGCCCAATGTAAGGCATTGAGGCTTGTGAGACTTTGTTCACCACTGCATGCAACAAGTGGCACACTAGCAGTCGCCCTGCTCCTTATTTACAACTTAATGTTGTCTTCTTTCCAGAGGGGTTTCATTAGAGGGGTATCAACATTAGTCTGATATGTGCAGATTCATGCACTGAGGTCTCTGCATCCATTTAGGATTCTAGGATGTGCTCATCTTCAGCTTACTAAACCCATGTTGAGCAGAGCTGCAAGATCAGAGTTGGAATCTCATGTTGGACAAATTCCCTCTTCAAACATATTAATTGTTTTTGTGTTTATTTTCGGATTTCTTTAGCTAGAACCTAACTACATCGGAACATGGAACAGTATAAAAAGTAGTAAAACACAATAAACAGGATAAATTGCTTTAAATGAATTCAGAGAGATTCAATCAGTAAAACTAGAATTATGTGATCAATCATACACACATCAAATAGAATCAGTAGGTATTCAGAGCCAATGTAATTTTTTGTATGACAGGCATATTGTCATGCAAAAGTTACGAACAGGTATTCTAGTAGTGTGTTGTTACAATAAGCGAACAAGCACAGGTAATCAAGAAGGAGTAGGGATGTTGTTAGATGAGAACATAGAAATGATATCATGACAACTGTTGTGTCTATAATATAAAGATGTGACACATCAGTGACAGTTTATCTATTTTTTTAAAGTTTGTGTTGGATTTAGTCAAATAGAATGCAGGAGGGTGGGGCTTGCAAGTTCAGGTGTTGCATCTTTAGAAGGGCTGTGAGAAGGTGTATAGTTTCTTAAATGCAGAGGTCTCAATACATAACATTTCTGTGCTTCGAATTGGTGTTCTCCTCTCGGGATAGTCAAATGTTGATGTTTATGGGATTTGCACAAACAATAAAATATTAATTAAAATAAGATAATTTATTGGAATTTTCAGCCTGGGTTTGAGGGGTACCTTTGTGTAGAAAATTGTGTGTAAACTGAAAATTCATATGCCTCAATCTGTAGGACCAACATAAAAGAGAGTCGGAAAACACAACGTGCCAGATAGACAGATAGAAAGGTTTTAGTTAAATTGTTGTGCACAACAAAGAGTTATCTTGTCTTCATGTCAACAGAAAACTCCCCAGAAAGCAGTAAACCATTCAGAACTCGGCAGCCAGAATCACTCTCAACCTCCCGTGCCACAATCAGATCTCACCACAACTGAAGGAGCTCCACTGGGTCCCCATCACAAACTAGCACAATTCAAACACATCTCCCACAATTTCAAGACACTACTAACATTGGCACAGCACATCTCAAGAATCACATATGCTTTCATAAACCTTCCAGCCACCTGCACTCATACACACTCCTACTTGTACGTATGCCACGTATACATATACCAGATCCAGAGGTCCACCCTTCTCCTACATCGCTCCTAAAAGAGAAAGAACTGCCAATGAACGTAAAAGCCTACTCCTCATTTCTTGAATTCTGCAAGAATCTAAAGACCTGGCTTTTTGAGTAGTCCCAAGGTGTCACCAGACTCACAGCTGCTCAGCAGCAGGATGCCCTCCTGAGTGATAGTGATCTCTACTAAACTGCAAACATAACATGCAGGCCTTTAATTGCTTTCGTGAGTTACGCATTTAGTATTCAAAACAATACAGTGCATACAACATATATTGACTAAATTAGGCTCATACTTGGGTATTCTGAGATTGCGCAAACCTAAGGGCCCATTATGATCGCGGACCGACTTGAGTCCGTACGCGACCATAGAGGAGGAGGCAACCTCGGCATGGCCTGCGGAGTTCCCTCCTGTCCAATTAGGATGTGACAGCCACCCTGGCGGTCACATCCACTTTTTTTACCATTGCGGCGGGTGCGGCTTCAAGCTGCACCCGCCGCTATGGTAAAAATGCATACATTGCTTTTGTATGCAGAAAGCGGCAGGCACCGTGCGGTGCCTGCCGATTTCTGCACACAAATGCAGACCATAGGTACCCCCCAAGTGCACCCCTCACCCCCCCTTCACCCAGGGGGCCCGCAACGGGCCCCCGCAGTGAAGTTCCACATGCTTTTCCACGGCAGAAAACCTGCCGTGGAAAAGCATTTTTTAAAGCCCATCCTGATATGGCTGGCGGTGTCTGAGAGACACGCCACCATATTAGAGCTTTTCCGCCGCGGTTGTAAGCCAACCGCGGCGGAAAAGCTGCGGACGGAAACCAGGACCCACCAGCCATCCTAATGTGGCGGTGGGTCTTTGGTGGGTCCGCTGCGGTTTTTCCGCATCCTCCGGGCCGGCGGTGGCTTCCGCCGGCCGGAGGATGCGGAAAAACCGCAATCATAATAGGCCCCCTAGTTTGGAAGTAGTAAGCACTAATTCAAGGCATACGGAACAGGATGCGCTAGTGTAGTTGTCTAACATCATGTAGGTTCTTTGGTCCCTATTTAGAGTCTGCTGGATCACAAATGTGGTAGATGTCATATTGAAAGTGCATTATAGCCTACAACACTGGCAATATGGCAGACAGGATATCCATCACGTTTTGACAGACTATCTAATGAGCAACCCTTTGATTAAGTTTCTTGATTGTTAACACTGGTGAATGGGTTGCAGATGTTCCTTGATGAGGTGAGGTTTTACTTCTTTTCTGAAGTTCAACAGCAACTTTGTGAAGTAGTGTGGCTCACTGGGTGAAGTAGTGTGGCTCACTGGGTGAAGTAGTGTGGCTCACTGGTTAGAGGCGGCAGACCCGAGAGCAGAGGACAGCCCGGGACCAGGGTTCGATTCCCGGCGCGGCAGGTTTCTGGACCAGGGTCAGCGGACTCGATAATTCTCTCGCCTCGGTGCCCACTCTGATCAGCGATCACACTCGGCAACTCTGGGCATTAGCTTGCCTCATCTTCACTAACGGCCCCACCAGACCGCCGGGGATGCCTGGTCTCACCCTGGAGATACCCATTAAGGGACCATCTCTCAGGGAAGCCAGGAAGGGTTTCGCAGCGGTCGAAGCGCCTTGGGACCCTACGGGTAAGTAGTGCGCTATATAAATGCCTATACATACAAGGGGGTGCACCTAATGTGTGGTGAAATGGAGTTCAAGATCCTGAACTCATAGCTTGGAAGGTTTGTTTCCCTGTTTCTTTTGTTTAACTACTGATTGGTTAATCATAACACAGTAACTAGAGAGAAAGGGCTTTGTATTTAGAATAAATAATACATCTTTTATGTTCTTTCATTTGTTTTTATATCTCACAAATCATTATGTGCATCTTTCAGTATACTAAAATACCACCCAAAATATATTTTGCAGGGCATAAAACAAATTCCTTTGTTGGACTTATGGGAAAAAGAGCTTTAATTTCTGGTATGTATCCTAACCGATGTAGGTAAATATGGTGTATGTTTATTGTGTTACTTCTTTTATTTCCATAGGAAATTGTCTAGGAAATGTGGCACAGTGCAATAACCCATACACACAGCATATGAATGGTGCACACTCTGTCCCTAGCAAATTTTGAAATTTGCTAACGAGGGATGCCCGAGTTGTGTGCGGTGATATGTAATTTATGCAAGAGATTTCGAATACCATATTTGTTTGAATACTTGAAGGTGCAATTTGTTGCAAGGCTGGTCAGGTTCTCAGGTACAACAAACGAGAAATAGATTTGAAAAACATGCATGTCAGTGCTGTGTAGGAAAACATATATGCAGGATAGATTTTGAACATAAACCTAGTGGGAAATGGAACAGTAGGACAGTGCAATTTGAATAACCATTTCAGTGTTGTGTGAAGGAGCACAAAACTTAAAAAATATTTTCTTTTGCAAATCATCTTGTAGCCTACATGCATAACCCAACAATAATAATTTGATTCTGTACCACCGGCAATTGGATATGGATGGGCTTACTTGGGTTTACTGGTGCTTTACACATTTTCACAAACAAATATTGTTATAGTTGCGATCTGTTGAAATCACAGAGTTTTGGTTGGTATTACCAGAATTGTACACAGTACTATATGACAAGAAACCATAAGGTACAAGATGGGTACAAGCATCAGCGCTATATTATATATTAGTGAAACACAGCCTTTGGTGGAACGTCTATTAAAATGTACTGTGATTACAACTGCATCTAAAACCCAACTGTCACAATAGGAGAGGAGTTGGCTTAACGGCTTGGGCGGTCAACCTCTAATCGAATCTGGGGAACTGGCTTCGAATCTTGGCAATGAAGCTGAACATCCTGTGATTCTGGGCAAATCACTTAATCTCCCTGTGCCTAACAAAAATGAATGTGTCCTCATGTAACGCGACTGGTGCTATGTAAAGCGCTTTGATACCCGATACCTTCGGGTCAAGTTTGCACTGTATAAAACTCTGTAAAAAAATATCCCAATCTCTCACTGTTCGAAATGCAAAGGATGAGTCTTTTGTTGTGACATACTATATACGTTATTAGAACATTGGAATGATGGTAGCTCCATTGAAAACAATAGAGTGCTCCGGGCATATAATGGCTGGTATAAGCCGGAAGCTCCAACATTGCAATGTTTCTTTGTTCACAACTCTGGCTGTGAACAAAGGCTTAAGGGAGCCTGAGGAGATTTCAATCCCCTCACGCTCCTGAAGGTTTTGTTTTATTTGTTAGAACATTCTACCCTCTAGTGGCAGAATGTTCTTATAGCCTTATGGCCCTTCGTAGCTGGGCTATACCGGCTATTAAAGTCCCTCTCCCTTGTTAGAGGCCCTTGCCTTTGTCTCAGGCCTTTAACACTGGAGAGGGTAACCGGTATAGCCCACTACGGTGGGCTATAAGGTTATAATATGGAACAAATTTAGATGTCTGAAGAACTTAGACAATGGATCTCTGCGAACGGCCGTTGGCGACGGTGCCCCACCCGTTTTTCGAACGTTCAGCACTGGAACTGAACGTTCGACGCAGGCAAGGTGTTAAGGATCATTGTATTGTGCAAATTAAAATTTCTCATTGACTTTACTACAAATAACTTGGCTCACCAAATTCACTTTACAGTGCCATCAAAGACAATACATATGGTCATGACGACCAAGATGTAGAACCCCATTCAAGACAGAGCTGCAAGCCTCCTCTGATACTTCTCAAAGTACTGAGTTCACCCTCACTGACCAAGCGTATATATGTGTGGTTAGTCAAATGTCAATTTTACTGCTAACTCGAGCAGCAAAAGATGTTCAGGTGCAAGTATTTTAGCAACACAGAATGGAAAAATTGTAATTGTGACAGGGCCCAAAATAATACGGCCCTCCCCTGGATGAAACCCTAAAAAAAAGCAAAGGTTTCGGAACAAGATGTAAATAGTATTGTGTGTTGAAAGCACTTTGCTGCATCTACGTCAAATGAAGAATACAATGCAACATCCTTTGTATTTTACAGATAGACTTCTAAGATCAGTGATACCAGCAAAATCTGCACCTTCACTATGTCCTCACTCACAAACTTTAGACTAGTCAACCACAAAACATTTATAGAGATTGGAAAAAGAAATGCAGTAGAAAGATGCTCAATATATTGGAGCCCATTTAGTGGAACACCTTTGTTTTACCTCTTAAGTATAAAAAATGATTTAAACAATGTTAATTTTAAACAGTCGTTTAGTTACTAGACACATTATGACAAGAAACAACAGGCCAACCATACCCTTCATGACAAGTATGAGCCACAAAGCTTGCTCTTCTACACTACACCACCCTACAGCTGCAATCCATGCCGCCCACATGAGTCCTCAAGAGAACAGACCCACATGCAGAAAGACAACTAAAATCGGAAAGTACCTGAGATATTACCATGGTGCTACTGTGTCAATAGGGGACACAAGCCTTCAGTATTTTGTATCTTCACACATTGTGGCTGCAAGGTGTTCTCTAACTTTGTGCACAATCCAATTGAAGGGATATTCTTTTCGGTCTCTCACTGTCCTCATCAATGGCCATATATACTAGAACACGAGAGCCAGGGGAAGAAGTGAGGAAAGGAGAATGGGATAAAGGAGAAAACATAGACACGGTACACCCCACTGTGCTTTGTCAATTCTGGTGTCAGGGTGGTCTGCAGCAGGGCCGGTCCTAGGACTTGTGGGGTCCTGGGTGAAAGGGAAGATGTGAGGTCCCTCTAATTTGCATGTGACGTCACAAGAAGTGACATTACTGAAAGTGACATTGCAGGACTATTGATCGTTGTCATTGCTGAAGAGACATACTGTTAACATCAGTAACATGAATTAAAAGATAAATATCCAAATGAAATCCATCTATCTATTTTGAAACTGTATTAAGTGGATGACATAGTCACATTGGATGGGAAAGCTAGACGCAGGTCTCACAAAGATGGCTAGCCTAACTCCTAGTTAACTGTGTGTTACCAAATTAGTGCATAGTAATACTTGGAGCACATTGCCGAAAATAAATTGAATGGCATCCCTGGTAAAAATTATGCAACAGGGTATAGCAAGATAAAGTTGAATTCAGATGCAAATACCTTTTTTATTCTTTTAAGAGCTTCATTAATCAGACTAGAACAAAAAAGGACAGCAGAGTTCTGTAGAAAAAAAACTTTCGGATTTAGGATTCAGAATGTTTATATTCTCCTCACAGGGGATGTAAGTCATGTGAGGAATACATACATTTCTTATAAAAAACAGACAAAAGGAAACATTACAATCTGACAGTGGGGAGCTAAGTAAATTGGTTGGTACATAAAAAGACGATTCCAGTGAAACATATATAGAGTAATTTCAAAGTTCCAGGTTAGTCTCATTGGGGGCTCCCTGGTATTGATTAACAACGTAAAGTTTAGTATCTGCGTGTTTAAAGTAAAGGTATGCTGCATATTTAAGGGGTTTTCATACCAAGGTTTTTCATTTGGTGTCAGACCAGTTGAACGTGGTAGTGGCAAAATGGCACTATTCTGATAAAAATCCATCAATCGCCCCAAAAAGATGGTCCTATTCTTCTATATGTTCATAACTTTATGTGGTCGTCCAACTAGAGAAAAATATGGGGTAGGGCAGTAATGTGAAAAAAAGAATTTGCCATCTTCGTATTATGTCCAGTACACATCTGGAAGTTATTTGTAGAATCTGCCCCGTTTCGCCTACATCCTAATACAAACATGTACATATAGCAGGTTATCAGAAAGCTCATTCATAACTAACAGGGAAATAATACAAGGCAGCAAAATTAGGTTTATACTTACCTTCTGCCTCAACGATTAGATGGTGACGATCCTCTGAGCTGATCAGGATATTACTCAAGACATTGGAGATCAGAAGTAAAGTTAACTTGTGGAGACACATAAAAAACGTTTTTCACAAGGCTCTCTGGTTAGAGAAGAGCAGTTATATCAAATGGGGGGGACCAGGAGTCGTTAGGTTCAGCTTATAAGCTCCTTACTATATATAGTGGTCCAGCAATTCTATGAAAAGATCTCCGGCAAAGTACCCCCTTGTGGGTTCCAGTTGGGCATTGCAGTGCTGGCCCGACAAGAAGCTTGCCCGATGAGGAAGCATCACCCGCATGCAGGTGTGTGAGGGCACTTGCTTCTTTTGCAGCATATTACCCCTCTGATAAACGGTATTTCTAGACCCTTATTCCACCGTCTTTAATAGGGACTGCATACTCTTGTTGGATCAGAGAAGAGCAGTACCAAGATTAAAAACATTGAGAAATACAAATCTGTGCCATGATGCTCTCCTAGACGAAATGTTGGAAGCAGGGTACGTTTTATTTCTTCAATGGTGTCCTTTTTTGCCCTGATATGTCCTTCACTACTAATAATGAAGGTGAACATTTCTGAGAGGAAATTCCTAAAGGTCATGAGGATGTTTTGTCATGTTAGCTAGAATGAACAAGTGTCCCTTGGACTCCAGGTAAAATATTGGGCTTTCATGGAGGAGTGATGCCAGCAAGGCAACACTAGGCAGCACAATTTGCTATCAGGCGCTTTGTCACTCACCTTTCCATGGGACCAGTGAGGCTGGGGTCTAAACCACAATCCGAATAAGACCCATTCGACTTCTGCAGCTTGGCAGAGGCTTGTGTGAAGTCCTGCTAAAAATGTTGGCTTCCTTCGGCCCGAAGAAGTAGGTGGAAGTTGGATGTTTTAAAGTTTGTGTTGTTTCTGCTGAGGTTGTCATCCTTAATTTCTCTTCAGCTTCCTTCCTCCTTCATCAGGTGTACTTTTTTTAGCGTTAGGCCATATCTCTGCCTCTAAATAAACAAATAAATAAAATAGTGCATGGCTACAGCTTATGTCACCAATTACCATTCTAGCGAGTTTGGCATCTTTTTACTCATTGAAAGCCTTTGCTGACAGGCACATGTCGCCATGTGGATTACTGGGCCTTGTGTGTGATTATCACCCTTTTTGGGGTACAGGCACACATCATTCCACTATCACTGTGGCTAAGCGGGGAATTCGTTATTATAATTATTATTATTTAGCGCCGAGACGCCTTCGGGCAATTGTTCTCGCTGTATAAACATCACAAATAAATAAATAATAATAAAAAAAAAATTGCAGTTTGTGAGTCTTCCTCTCACATACCCACACCCATCTCATCCCCTGTTGCTGCTTTCCATAACGTAAGCTGTATCTCGTTGACCATCACGCATCACATAAAAAACATTACACATATGCTCAAAACAACACAACACCCTTCCAATCACACACTTCCAATTACATGTTGTAGCTTGCTATCTATGTTGGTAAGTGCTTCAGCGCCTCAAATATGGGTAGTAAGCACTAAACAAATGTTACAATACCATACAATATCTTTCTTGAAAAGCTAAAATCCCATTAAAATGAATTAGAAATGCTTTCAAATTGCTGCTGTGGGTTACACAGCATTGCATATTAATCTATAAGGCTGCTTGGTGGGGTAGGATGATTTCTGTTGTGATCAATGTGCAACCTCGAGCAGGCTAGCTGACATAAGGTTGGCATGGAAGTTCAGACCTCTCGTCTTTCATGTAGAATTTCATAAGTTTACCTATTTAATGGCTCACTTAACAGGCTGTTTGGATTAGGGTGCAGCAAATTGTTTTAGATTGAGTGAGTGAGATTGTTTTGGAGTGGAGGGTCAGATTGTTGTGGGCAGATGTTTGAGGTATTGGAGTGTGGTGGATTTGAATGGAGTGGGATGGATTGGGGAGGGAGTGGGGTGATTGGAATGGGGTGAGGAGGTGAGGTGGATTGGGTCGTTTGGATTGGGCTGGTTTGGATGGATTAAATTGGTGTGGGGTGGATTGGATTGGAGTGGATTGTGGTGGATTAGAGTGGGGTGAATTGGGATGGAGTGTGGCGGATTGGAGTGTGGCGGATTGGAGTGTGGCGGATTGGAGTGTGGTGGATTGCAGTGTGGCGGATTGGAGTGTGGCGGATTGGAGTGTGGCAGATTGGGTGTGTGATGGGTTGGTGTGTGTCAGATTGGGGTGTGGAGAAGATTGTTTTGGAGTGGCAGAGATTTTTTGGAGTAGCGGAGATTGTTTTGGAATGGCAGAGATTGTTTTGGGGCAGATTGGATTGGCGTGGGGCAGATTGTTTTGGGGCAGATTGGATTGGTGTTGGGCAGTTTGTTTTGGGGCAGGTTGGATTGGTGTGGGGCAGATTGGATTGGTGTGGGGCAGATTGTTTTGGGGCAGATTGGATTGGTGTGGGGCAGATTGGATTGTGTGGGGCAGATTGTTTTGGGGAAGATTGGATTGGTGTGAGGCAGATTGTTTTGGGGCAGATTGGATTGGTGTGGGGAAGATTGTTTTGGATTGGTGTGGTGCAGATTGTTTTGGATTGGTGTGGGGCAGATTGTGTTGGGGCAGATTGTTTAGGATTGGTGTGGGGCAGATTGTTTTGGATTGGTATGGGGCGGATTATTTTGGATTGGTGTGGGGCAGATTGTTTTAGGGCAGATTGTTTTGGATTGGTGTGGGGCAGATTGTTTTGGATTGATGTGAGGCAGATTGTTGTGGGGCAGATTGGATTGGTGTGGGGCAGATTGTTTTGGATTGGTGTGGGGCAGATTGTTTAGGATTGGTGTGGGGCAGATTGTTTTAGGGCAGATTGGATTGGTGTGGGGAAGATTATTTTGGATTGGTGTGGGGCAGATTGTTTCCAAGCAGATTGTTTTGGATTGGTGTGGGGCAGATTGTTTTGGATTGGTATGGGGCAGATTGTTTTGGATTGGTGTGGGGCAGATTAGATTGGTGTGGAGCAGATTGGATTGGTGTGGGGCAGATTGGATTGGTGTGGGGCAGATAGGATCGGTGTGGAGCAGATTGTTTTGGGGCAGATTGTTTTGGATTGGTGTCAGGCAGATTGTTTTGGGGCTGATTGTTTTGGATTGGTGTGGGGCAGATTAGAGTGGAGCAAATTGGGATGTGGGGTAGGATGATTAGAGTGTGACGCAGTGGGGTGGCTTGGATTGGTTTAGGGTGGATTGGATTAACCCCTTCCATGCTCATGATGAGCTCAGCTCGTCATGGCATGCACCTCTCAGGTGCTCATGACGAGCTGAGCTCGTCATGACCACACCCGTTTTCGTTGCTGTTCAGCACAGCAGGGGAAACTAGCAAGCAGCGATGTGGTTAAGTGGGATGGCTTGGATTAAGTGGGGCGGCTTGGATTAAGTGGGGCAGATTGTATTGGTCTAGGGTGGATTGGATTAAGTTGGTCGGATTGGTTTAAGTGGGGCGGATTGGTGTGGGGTAAGGAGGGGTGGATTGGCGTGGATTAGAGTGGGACCGATTGGAGGTGTACTGATTGGATTGGCGTGGGGCAGATTGTTTTGGGGCAGATTGGATTGGTGTTGGGCAGTTTGTTTTGGGGCAGGTTGGATTGGTGTGGGGCAGATTGGATTGGTGTGGGGCAGATTGTTTTGGGGCAGATTGGATTGGTGTGGGGCAGATTGGATCGTGTGGGGCAAATTGTTTTGCGGCAGATTGGATTGGTGTGAGGCAGATTGTTTTGGGGCTGATTTATTTGGTGTGGGGCTCATTGTTTTGGATTGGAGTGGGGCAGATTCTTTTGGATTGGTGTGGGACAGATTGTTTTGGATTGGTATGGGGCATATTGTTTTAGATTGGTATGGGGCAGATTGTTTTGGGGCAGATTGGATTGGTGTGGGGAAGATTGTTTTGGATTGGTGTGGTGCAGATTGTTTTGGATTGGTGTGGGGCAGATTGTGTTGGGGCAGATTCTTTAGGATTGGTGTGGGGCAGATTGTTTTGGATTGGTATGGGGCGGATTATTTTGGTTTGGTGTGGGGCAGATTGTTTTAGGGCAGATTGTTTTGGATTGGTGTGGGGCAGATTGTTTTGGATTGATGTGAGGCAGATTGTTGTGGGGCAGATTGGATTGGTGTGGGGCAGATTGTTTTGGAGCAGATTGGATTGGTGTGGGGCAGATTGTTTTGGATTGGTGTGGGGCAGATTGTGTTGGGGCAGATTGTTTAGGATTGGTGTGGGGCAGATTGTTTTGGGGCAGATTGGATTGGTGTGGGGCAGATTATTTTGGATTGGTGTGGGGCAGATTGTTTCCAGGCAGATTGTTTTGGATTGGTGTGGGGCAGATTGTTTTGGATTGGTATGGGGCAGATTGTTTTGGATTGGTGTGGGGCAGATTAGATTGGTGTGGGGCAGATTGGATTGGTGTGGGGCAGATTGGATTGGTGTGGGCCAGATAGGATCGGTGTGGAGCAGATTGTTTTGGGGCTGATTGTTTTGGATTGGTGTGGGGCAGATTAGAGTGGAGCAAATTGGGATGTGGGGTAGGATGATTAGAGTGTGACGCAGTGGGGTGGCTTGGATTGGTCTAGGGTGGATTGGATTTACCCCTTCCATGCTCATGATGAGCTCAGCTCGTCATGGCATGCACCTCTCAGGTGCTCATGACGAGCTGAGCTCGTCATGACCACACCCGTTTTCGTTGCTGTTCAGCACAGCAGGGGAAACTAGCAAGCAGCGATGTGGTTAAGTGGGATGGCTTGGATTAAGTGGGGCGGCTTGGATTAAGTGGGGCAGATTGTATTGGTCTAGGGTGGATTGGATTAAGTTGGTCGGATTGGTTTAAGTGGGGCGGATTGGTGTGGGGTAAGGAGGGGTGGATTGGCGTGGATTAGAGTGGGACCGATTGGAGGTGTACTGAGCGATTATGTGTTAAAGCATTGTCCAGCTACAGTACTTTCCTTCTGCCTTCCACCACACCCCACCATCCCTGCCCTGTTAAACAAGACCCAGGTGTAGCACAATCATCGGCTGTCAAAACAGTATCTATGAAATCCCCCACAGGTAATTAAATGGACAAGAAATTCACAGCCGCTCAGACATAAGTGAGGGACTCAAAGTGTACTACAAAGCAGTCAATCTGCTTCATTCGCGATAAGAGGGGCCACGGAGCTACCTGCTGGGGAAATTGAGTGGTAATCAATTTTTACTCACTTAGCTGCATTTACTAGACAGCCCTCTAAGTGTATCACTGGTGGCTTAGGCTGGGAAGCAAGCATGCTAGTCTCTCTGGGAAATAACATGTAATAATCTAACAGTAGAGGGCTGTGAGGCCAAGGACAGGCCCCCCTGTCCTGGGCCCCCCAGCACTACATAATGGCTACAAAGCCCTGTGACAGGGGCCCCACATCTGGACTTTGCAGCCTGATGGAGAGCTGTGAGGCACACCAGCCCTGGATTTTGCAGCACTAGATAATGGCTCAAGTCCCAGGGATAGGGACCCCACACCTAACTTTTCAGCCTGATTCAGTGCTCCGAGGCCCATAGGAAAAGGACCACCTCCTATGTGACTCAAAGAAATAGGGAGACACTTTACCAAACACTGCCCGACTGTGCCAGTCTGAGCTGGATGCTCCCTCCTTCCCTCATCAACCTCTCCTTATCTGTTAATGTCCGGCTCCTCGTGGAAACAAAAGAGCCTTCTGTCGCCTGGAAACGGAATACACAAAGGGCAGATCAGTTCTTCGCCACAGGTTTTGAACAGTGGTGCTGCCCCACACTCCTCTCTGAGACCCAACATAATTGCTAACTTTGTTGATCTCACGTCCTCTACACCTTGTTTACCCTCCCCTCACCATTCACGCCTAGGAATGCTACCATGCCCTGACCAGTGAGTTCAAGAAACCTCGCTCATAAACACATTAGCAATGTGATCGAGTTAGGAGAGGGGGCCTGGGGGAGTAGGTGAGCTGACGGTGAATGTGTGAAAGTGGGGCCCCCTGTTATTGAGCTGAGCGCGGGGCCCTGGGCAGCTGCCAACACTACCCATGCCTAGCGCCGGTCCTGGTCTGCAGGTTGTAGTGGATCTCTACAAGACTAGGAGGTGCCTTAGTTAACTTGTTATTGCAACACTAAACATAACTACAACCGTGAAAATAATATACTTTAATCGTCTCCATGAATAGAAACCTCGGTGCTTTTATAGGTAAGTGGGAATTCATGAAAGCTAAACATAAAGAATCCTATATTTCATCCCTAATGCATACACACACATCTCTCTACTTTCACTTTAAGTACCTCAAGCTCAGGCACTAAACACTCTTTCGTGAAAGTTAACTGTGGTTTTACTTCTCTGCTGTTGACTTGGAACATTCTGTCATTAGTTCAGTTCATTTCATTAAATTTTATTCGATTTTATGTTAAAATAATAAAAGTGTGTATCACATACAACAGTAAATCAAAAAAACGTAACAACTCCATATATAGGAGTAACAAGTCAAAATAAAACCTCAGATGAAATTAATAAAAATTAATCAAAAGATTAGTTGAAAAAGAAGTTAAAAAATAAATTAGGCTACGTGCACCCACATTATCCCAACAGCAACTAGTGCCCAACATTACAGGCTTAAAAGGTGGTCGAAAAGACTACAGAGAGAAAACAAAGAAACATACTTCTGGTGTCATTAGCAGCTGTAAGTAGAGGTACGCCGGTCTAATTTGCCTAAAATGTGCCGTAATCAAAAGTGGTATGATATAATTGTGACAAGATAAGCAAACATTAGACACACTAGTACAATGTGCATGGAGTCAAAGATCGAGGTATTATTGCAAGTACAAATACACAAATTAGGCAGTTTATACCAGGCCCCCTTCAGCAACAGAAGCTACTGGAAAATAGCCAGCCTTAAGAATGTTAAAAGACGCAGGCATCTGTTGGACGTATTCAGGAGGAGATAGGGCCCTATTCCACTGACAGATTTAACCAAGGTTCACGGTCTGCTTTATCAAAGCAGAATTCTCCCGTTCAATGGCCACCCTTTGGAAGAAGGTCTGTTTGACCCTTGCAAGGTCCTTTTTTTAATGTCCCCTGGGTTTTAATATAGGTCTGGACTCCTTAGTTCCTTGAACAATTGTTTTTAAACATTGTAACCATGGGATATGAGCTACATTATCTAAGAGCAACCAATACTGAAGTATGATCCTTTTAAAATACAAATCCTCTGTGTACCAGACTTAACACCACAATAAGAGGGGGTGAACTGGTATACGATCTGCAATATATGGCATGCCCAAGTCTATGTGTGCAATTACGGTGGAGATTCCTTGACCAATGGCCATCATATTTCTCAGGAATGTATTCTCTATTACCTGGATACAGTCCGTATTAGCATACCCCAAACCTTTGCTGCCAAAGGTAGCCATCGGGACACATTTGGCCTTTTGGATGTAAAGTAAAAGTTTCTGAAACTTTTGCACAATATGCCTAAGAAAATCCTGCAGCCCGGAAATGGTTTTTTGAAAGGACCTTCTATTTTCAGTTAGAAGAGTTTTCCAACTAAGTCCTGAGTTAAAGAGCAAGCCCAGATAGGGAACATTTTCCACCCTGGACAAGGCCTGACGCTCAGCTGACGGTTTACGACATGGGGTGTTCTTAGGGTCTATTACCATAGAATCTGATTTTATAAAATTAGTGGATAAATCCATGCTACACATAAAATCAACAAAAGCATCTGCTAAGCATTGCAGGCTCCTCAAATCTCAGGCTCAAATCAAAATCAACAAATCAAATCAAAGCATATCTTTTAGACGTCAGTTGAAGACTTGACTTTTTAATGAAGTGCTTTAATCTCTCACTCATATATTCTCCCGCTTGTCTGCCCTGTTAGCTCCGGGACACTCTAGCAGCCTAGCGTTTTATAACTACTTTTTTATTCGATTTGCGATGCGGGCAATTAAAGCCCCATTGTCGGCGTATACGAAAACTGGTATAGTCTATGCCCGGCTTTGGGGAAGTCTGATCCAATATCATTAATGCCTCCCCTAGGCGATAGATATACATGATGAATAGAAGAGGGGGCAAGAATACTTCTTGCAAAATGCATACACACACATCTCCCTACGTTCACAATAAGTACTTCTTCAAGCTCTGTCATTAAACACTCATTTGCGAAAGTTAACTTTAGTTTTACTTCGCCGCTGTTGAACTGTAAAATAAGGAACATTAACATGCTGTGATTACCTACACTTATACAGCATATATATTAATACCGGAAACCCAATACTTTATACAGAAAGGACTTGTATAAAAGCTGCACGGTAGCGGGGTAACTGTAAAATCACATACATTTTTACCATTCATACATTTGCACCTGTGCGATGCAATTACAAGTAAAAACCCCAGGGAATGGGAAATTGCTGTGTTGTACCAAATTTTTCCCCATCAAAAAAGAAATGGGGAATTAGGCTTGGCTGTTTCTGCGGCCCATGCATCATGCAACGTTTACAACCAGAATTACCAGTGCAGAATGCTCCCAGCACTTGAGCAGCTTGAATCAAATCAATATCCACACTCTTAAATGACCAACAGCTTCCCTGATAGCCAATTGGTGCTGATTGTCTAGTGCTTCCATGCACTCAAACCTAACTAGACAGTACGGGGAACTACCAGCCCCACTTTCTGGCAATTTTTTTTAACTGTACTGAATGGACCATTAGGTTACCCACTGTTATATATTTGATATTTGTATATTGCACATCTGTTGCTAGTATGGCCTTGAGCACTCTCATCTTCTTTGATTAATTGCATGCCAGTGGTTGTTTGGCTGGGAAATGCATGGATTAATTGTTCCCAATATGGGAAGAATAAGGTGTTGTGTGCGGCTTCAAGTGAAGTTATCTGCCTTTGAGGCTGAGTGCATAACACTATGACTAATTGCGTAGAGGTGTTACAGCAATGCATATTAAAGTAAATGCTGCACATTCATACATACCACGGTAAGCCATTTGGAAGGCTAGTTCTAGTATGGCTAACTAAGGGGCTCATTTAGAGTTTGAAGGAAGCTGAAAATTCTCCAAATCTGGAGAAAACTCTCTTACAGAGTAAAATCCACCAGAGGAATGTCCTCCACCATAAGAATACGGTAATGGGGGAAATTCAACTGGTAAATTATACGATTTTCAATTCCCTCCAAACTCCTTATGAGGCCCAAAGTATTTAAGTGCTTAAAGATAGATAATGTTTGGGGATACTAGGATTTTCCTTGAGATTCTAGAAGCAAGCAATAAACGTTCGGAGGAAGGAAACTAGCCTGTTTGAATACTTCTCCAGAATGAGCAGTGGGATTGTATTATTGGGTTGTAGACAAGAATATAATCCTACAATTTAGTATATCAAAACTGTGTTGACTTCCCAGTGCAAAATGCAGGATTAAGAGGTCTCAATCTAAAGATGGCTTATTCAGCAAATCATGTGTCAAAACTTGCATTTGCACAACATCTGTTGCGGAAACACGGTCCATTTAGGTTATAGAACTCAGTAAGCAATGTTTATGGCTTTGAGGACAGGCCTGAGCGTAGTCCACGGAGTTTCATTATGCGGAACTCCGCAAAGTGACAAAAAAACCTCTGTTGAGTTCTGCAAGATTTTGCGCTGGTCTTCCTGCCGCTCAGGTAGAAATTCTCTCCAAGCGGCAGCTCATGCTCGCCAACTTACCATTTGCCAGCAGGGGAAAACTCAGCTGTACTACGTGGAGTCGAGTTTTCTGCACTCCGTGAGCTCAGCAAGTCCTATATCAATGCTATTTTCTTCTTGGCATTTAGGTTTAGATGATTACTTGTCATGCAATCAAGGCTTGTTAGAGGGGAGAATCCCAGTGCAAGGCATTCTGGTGTTTGAATCACAGAGAAATTCTAACTGCATAATTCACCTTAACATATGTGTTCTTTGAGTATGTGTAACATGTATGGCCAAATAACTAGATCATGTTTGGACAAAGAACAAAGCAAATGATGCACAGTAGAATGGTAATAGAAGAGCCCTTTGGATCTCTAAATGAAGAGGTGGGAAGGATAGATAAGTTGGAAAGAAAGATAATTTGGGCTCACTTTGAGAGAAAAGAGAAAATGATGTTCAATTCTTCACCCTGAATTCCCAACATGAAGAGCTAGAAAGGAGTAGCATGGTGTATCACATCAAAAGGTGCAGATATATTTAACAGGATAAGTGTATCTGTACCATTTCCTTCTACGTATGTTTTGAGGTCAACAATGGTGGCAATGTGTTATAACTGTCCGGTAACAAAAACAAAAGTCAATTTAGGATTTGGCGGGAAGGGTGTTGAACTCAATGAACTTCATAAGCTGCACTTTCAATGTGCTTTGCCTTGAATGGTTCAAGTTAAAATGGGTACAATTTCAAGACCTTTGGCTGAAAGTAACAAGATCATGGAATTTATTTGCAAGACTAGACCTGGTAGAATTAAATAGGTGTAATCTGAGATGAGTATTTACAAAGGAAGCTTTAGAATAAAATGAGGGAGGACAGTAACTGACAACAAATGTCAGCAAGGTAAGTCTAAAAATCCCAGGCCATTTCCTCAGAAAATGTGACCAGGAAGACAGAGAGCTTCATTGATGGAATACAATTTTCAGATTAAGCCTCTATGCATCTGAATTCCATTACAATCATGGAAGCTGGAGGTATAGTAATTTTTTGAACTTTCCACATTGTTACCCTGTCTGTCCTAAGGTAGCACAGCCAACACGGGCTATATAGGTTGTCTCCTTGATAAGATCCATTGCTCTATGTTCACTGATCCAGTTTTCACCTTTCTTGATAGCAGGCTATTTGGTGGTCATTTGAAACATCTAAATGTTCTAGAAGAGGGATGATTTTTGAGAAAGGCGATGGAGCTGAAGACATATGAGATCCACTGATCTAATTTTATAATGGTGCAGTTAGGCAGGATAGATCTTCCAGAAGCGAAGTGCTAGACTGAGGTGCTTGTCCACGACGTAATGTTTTTAGTTGGGTTACTCTGTACACATAGTTTTTTTTTTGTGAAAACTTTTTATTGATTTTAAAACAAGAAAACAAAAGAACAATATAAAACAAGGCAGCACATTAAAACGTGTCATCACGTGGCCCATGGGGGGGGTACATAAAGGAATCAAGCAGTAGTGGAATCAATAATTGGGGGGGGGGAGAGGGGGGGGGAAGGAGACCAAAATATATACAAAACAACTATAGTCCTGCGGAGGAAACGTCAGGTTGGGAGGAAGACAAATCAGCGTCAAATTCCGACATGGGGGGAGTACATATATCTCCGCGGTATGCGTTCCATTGGGTCCACACTTTCCCCCACTTGCCTGGTTTGCCACGGGAAACATACACAGTTTTTTCTCGAAACATGCACCAATCCATGTTTTGTGTCCACCCCAGAAGTGTCGGAGGCTTCTGAGCGCCCCACAATTGGGCAATATCACGCTTGGCCACCATGTTGCCCAAGGTCGCCCAGTGGAGCTGGGCTTGATTGTAGTCATTCGGCTCCCAGACATTCAACAAGCATCTTCGCGCTTCAGGCATTAATCGCACTCCCGTGACCTCACTCATTACTTCATGCACGCGGTTCCAATAACGTATCACAGCAGGGCATTCCCAGATAATATGAAGGAACGTAGCCACCATACCGCATCCGCGCCTGCACAATCCATCCATCGAAAATCCCATTCGAACCAGACGCGGGCCAGTCACATACACCCTATGCAAAATTTTTAGTTGGACGAACCGAAGACGTGCCGGGATAGCCACTTCCTTCGGGGAAGAAATCGCGGACTGCCAGTCCTCATCATCGAGTTCTAGACCATCTCTGGTCCACAACCCTCGAAGACTATCTAGTAAATCAGTCCTGGTATTGATCAACTTTTTGTAAATTAGCGAAATCGTGCTATCAGGAACGTGACCATCCAGAATCCGATCCTCGAGCGGGGATGCCTCCGGCACGTCCGAGCCTAGTGGGAAAACAGACAGGACCGCATGCCGGACTTGCGCATATCTGAAGAATTCCTTATCATTCAGCCCATACTCAACTTTCAACTCCTCAAACGTCTTGACCCTGCCCTTGATCCATACGTCATCTACCCTACTGATCCCGATCATGTCCCACCGATCAAATCCCTTCGATTGCCAAAGGGAGCCTAGTTTATCCGAAGCATATAGTGGGGTAGCCCGGGTCGGCCTGTCGGCCCATCCCGTGGCCGCCGTAGCTCTACGCCACACCTGCACTGCTGTTTTGGTGGGGCCTGTAAGAGACCCGCCAGCTGATTTCGCATATAGAGCCCTATTGTAGTCCCCACCGGGTAGCAACCATCTGTCCATCGCAAAAGCCGGGTTTAGTGGGGGGGTGTAGGTGCCATGGTTGATGGCCCCCAATTGAGAGGCCCAGTAATAGCGACGGATGTCCGGGAGGGCGACGCCGCCATCGTACCAGGGGAGTGTAAGCTTCGAGAGGGCGATGCGAGGACGGCCCCCCCATAACAGTTGCCTCTGTAGACTCTCAATTTCACGAAAATATTCCGCTGGCACTACATCAAGCGTGTTTTGAAGCGCATAAAGGAATCGGGGGAGCGACATCATCTTAAACAACGCAGCTCGTCCCAAGGGAGAAAGGGGGAGTCTGCTCCAAGTCCCGACATCCGCCCGAAGGCGTCTGAGAGGGGGCAGCAGATTGTGCTCATACCGAAGTGTGGGGTCCAAGGTGACAAAGATTCCCAGATATTTGAAACCATCTAGTACCACCGGAATAGGACAATCACGGGGCAGGAGAGGAGTATCACCGGAGAGAACATAAACGCAAGATTTAGACCAATTTATAACTAAGCCGGAATTCTTACGGAAAGAAGTCAAAACGTCGAAAAGGACGATTAACGACTTTCGGGGCGATGTGAGGTACAAAAGGATATCATCTGCATACAGAGATACACGGTCTTCAAATTCCGGAGACCATCGAATGCCCTTCATGGATGGTTCCCATCGCAGCCAAGCCGCCAGTGGCTCTAAAGCAAGGGCAAACAAGAGTGGGGACAGAGGACATCCCTGGCGTGTACCTCTACCGAGAGCAAATGGGGCCATTCACCACTACCTGGGCTAAGGGAGCAGCATAAAGCAATCAAACCCAACGGATAAAGGTGGGCCCAAACCCGAATTTGGAAAGATAGGGCCATTCAATCGTGTCAAACGCCATGGTGGCGTCCAAAGTTGCCAAGATGGCCGACTCTTTCAATGTCCCCGCTCGCGCGAGAACTCCATGCAAGCGCCGAAGATTAAGTGCCGTATTGCGATGTGGTATAAATCCGGACTGGTCTGGATGAACCAGATCGCCTATAACAGTCACCAGATGATTAGCAAGAACTTTGGCCAGGATCTTGGGTTCAGCATTTATTAGGGAAATAGGCCTGTATGATTCGCAGCGGTCACGTGGCTTACCCTCCTTATGAATAACCACTATGGAAGCCAATCTCTGGTCAGGAGGAAGAAACCCTTCCGCCAGTGATTCCAAAAACATAGATCGCATATATGGTGCCAGCACATCCGGACGGAGTTTGTAGAGTTCTATAGGGAGTCCATTAGGGCCCGAGGCCTTCCCGGAGCGGATCGAACGGATAGCGGTCGCAACTTCATCCGCCGTGGGCGGAGCTTCCAGCAGGTCCCTCTCCGAATCAGACAAGCATGGTAGCGAGATATCGCGTAAAAGCATGTGGGAGTCCTGCTCCGGTCTATCAGACACAGGGGAGTACACCACCCGAAAATAATCGGCGAACCTCTCAACAATCCCAGCAGGGTCCGTGATACTATCACCATTCGCGTCAACTATAACAGGAACCACTCGACTCGCGCAATCTCTCCTATCCAACCAAGCAAGCAACTTCCCAGCCTTATCTCCCACATCATACAGACGTCCCTGCTGTTCACGACTCATCTCCTTCGCTGCATCAGTCACCAGAGCTCTGTACTCATGCTGTTTTAGGTCCAACAGATGAAGCCTCTCAGGGGAGACCCCAGCATCAAACTCTCCCTCAAGAACGGTGATTTCAGTCGCAAGACGAACAACCTCCTCTCGTCTACATCTCTTAACATTGCCAATCGACGAGAGGGCCTGCCCCCGAATTACAGTTTTGTACGCCTCCCACAAGGAGACAGAAGAGGATACTGACCCCACATTTTCGGCAAAATATTGATCAATTGTTTTAAGTAGTTCCGCTCTAATCTTAGGATCACGGAGGTACCATGGGTTGATCGGGGCCACTCGACCCTCCGATCCCCCATGCGCGTTCACAACCAACCACAGTGGGGAATGATCCGAAATACCCCTGGCAAGATGTTTCACCTCCCCTATACGGGAAGTCTGGGAGGAGGGCATTAAAACATAATCCAATCTCGAAAGGCTGCCGTGGGCCCCAGAGTGAAAGGTATACTGTTGTTGCCCAGGATGATGTAAGCGCCAACAATCGGTCAGCCCCAGCGCCCCCATGAAGTCCCCAAGCCAGGATTGGAACTTAGCGAGAACTCGGGGAGGGTAACGATCGCACATCCCCGATACTACTGAATTAAAGTCTCCCCCGACTACAAGCAAACCCTCGGGGATTCCCAGAATCACTCTTCCCAGATCTGCATAGGTCGTAGTTTGAAGACCTGGGGGTATGTAAACAGAAAATAATGTAACCACCCTACCCTCCCAGCGCCCCACAATGGCGGCGTATCGCCCTCTATCATCAAGTATAATGTCGTCAACAGCGAGTGGGAGGGAGGTCCGGATTAGAATGCCCACCCCTCTGGAGCCAGAAGTGAAACCTGAGTGTGCAATGAGACGATAGCCACGCCTATTCATGGCGTGGCACGTATTACCCAGCAAGTGCGTTTCCTGCAGCAAAACCACATCAGGGGACAAGCGTCTCAGTAACTGCAAGACCACTCCCCGCTTAATTCTGTCTCCCAGACCATTTACGTTCCAACACAGTATCCGTAGTCCCCTACCCCCCATCCCAGAGTCCACCCCAAGTCCCTCCCCACACCAGCCGTGACACCACAACACAGAAGACCATCAGCATTATGCCTTGAAATAAACAAAGAAACACATCCCTGAACTTCTCAACCCCCCAGAACAACATCATACCCCCCACCCCGCACCCCTGCGTTAGACTCAAAAGCCACCCCAACTCGCAGCGTGCCTGTCGCCCTAACATACAACTAATCTACGAAAAGAACCCCAGAGGAGGAAGTCTCACCCGCCCCTCACCCACACCCCAGTAAGACAATGGAGTAGCAGTCATTATCAGTATAGCATCGAACCACTGCCGAAAGTCAAAACGTTGGTCCGGGAGCCGATGTCGCTCCCTATTCCTGCTCCGTCGGGCCGCCCTCCGCTCCACCGGAAGGTTCCGATTGTTCAAATCGCCCTCGTCCCGTAGGCAGCGAGTCCAACCAGTCATTAGCCGCTTCAGGATGGTCAAAGAAAAATGTTCTGTCGTTGTGGACGATACGCAATCGAGCCGGGAAAAGCATGGCATATTTCATGTCCCTTTCTCTCAGTCTCTTCTTCACTCCTTGAAATCCCAGCCGCTGCTTCTGGACTTGTTGGGTGAAGTCCGGGTAAAAGCTGACCGCAGCGTTCTCATATTCAGTGGGGCCTGATGTGCGGGAAGCCTGCAGTATCACATCTCTGTCACGAAAGTTGAAAATCCGCGCAATGATGGGGCGCGGAGAGGCACCCAGCTTGGGCGGGCCACCCGGGACACGGTGGGCCCGTTCTACTGCAAAAAACTTGCTCAGGCCCTTGGGCGCTAAATGATTTAGGACAAGGTCCTCCACCAGTAGGTCCACTGCTGACGATTCCGTCTTCTCCGGGACACCGACCAGTCGGACGTTGTTCCGTCGTGCTCGGCCCTCAAAATCGTCCAAGCGACGGGAGAGATAGTCACAGGCGGATCTCAGATTATCGACCTCCGTCTGTAGGTCAGAGACGTCTGTGACAAGACTAGTAGTCTTCAGGTCGAGAGACTTGACCTTTTCGTTGGTTTTTGCAAGATCCGCCCTGATCAGAGTGACATCTATGGCAACAGTGTCCAGCTTGTGGGTTAGGGCCTCATACTGTTGTCCCATCGCGGCCTTCATCCCAGCAATGGCGCACATGACGTCTTTCAACGACGGGTCATCACCCAGCAGGGATTCGTCCTCAATGCCGGCCGGGGGTTTATCCATTCCGCTCGGAGAGCTCTTAGTGAGGGTATATCGGTCCATGACGTTGGATTGGACAGAACCTCCTCGAGCTGCCGGTCTGGTCTTGCGCCTCTCCGCTTCAGGCTTGGTGGCCATCTTAGGTCGCGTGCCCCGGAGGGTATTCTGAGACCTCGTGAAAATGGCTACACTCGATGTGTCCGCAGAAGCTCAGAGAATAAAGTGAGGACCAGTCACTAGGCAAAGAGCAATGAAAGTCCGGATCTCCGAGCGATGATGCGAATAGTTGAGTGAAGCAAGCAGCCAGGGCTACCAAGGCAAGGTCAATGACGTAGGATCGTCAGAATCGAAACTGAAAGTAGAAGACCGGGCAAGGGAGGTTAGCACAGGCCGTTGTTATTCAATTACTACCCGGCTGGCAGAGTAGGCAAGCCCGGGGCAGTGCCATGGAGCAGGCCGCAAATATTCAAAAGTCCATATCTTCGGTTCCCGGAGACCAAATCGAAATTCGCAAATGGATAAGTGATCAGCAGGTTCTCGAACACAAAAGCCCATCGTCCAAATCAGGATTAGTTGCAGGATAGTCGATGGAGGTGGCGAAGGTCCGGGAGCTCTGAGCTCACGCGACCATCTTGGGTGCGCGCTAAGCTCCTCCTTGTCTGTACACATAGTTGTCTCAGGGCCATTGTCAAAAAGCTGATACACGGCTGAAGAAATGTGTTATTCATAACAAAAATAGTGATTTTATGAAAATATATAAAATATTTTGAACATTTGTGATTTAATGACAAATGTGCACCTGAGAAAGTGTAATAGTACATGGGTAGAATTGTTGCTTAGGGCTCGATTCTATTGCAAAGAATGACAGTGCATATTGAATGTAGAAGTATTGCACACTTCAAAATGGCGCTGTGTTTAAGAATTAGCGCAAGGGTCCTTTCTCTGTTACCGTGAAGGAGGAATGCTACGAAAACATGTTGTTTCTGAAATGTTATTGACATAGAAGAAGGCATTTTGTCGAAACGCGACCGTGTCTGTTGCTTGTTGTTGGTCAATTGGTAAATAAAGCCTTTTGTTGGATACCCCCGTGAGTGCGGAAATTTCCTTTTTGAACACGAAGGATTTGGAGCGAGAATAAGTAGCAGTGTCCACCACCGCTTTCCGCACCCGTCTAAGAGAGCACCGTGTATGGTGGAAACCGGTGCGTGCACATATACTTAGGCTGACATTTCACTCGTTCAAAACCAGAAAAAAATGCAGCAGTTACAGTTCACTGAGCTTAATATAACTTGTGCCCCCGCATTGCACTGTTTATGACCTCATATGTTATATCACTTATGACATGGTCAGTGACATCACTGATGACATCTCAAATAACATTACTGATGACATCATCCAGTGACTATGACTATTTTTAAACAGTTTATTAAAGGTAAATATTTCTACCAAGGTGTATTGGTGAATCAGTGAGTGTATGAGTGCGTGTGTGCATGATTTAATTGTTGCATGACTGACAGTATAGGGAAGTGATTCAGTGTCTCAGTGAATATCAGGGTGAGTGGCTGGTTGTGTGAATGTCTGTATCAATATATTAGTTGGTGTGTAAGTTGCAGAATGGGTGTGTGAGAGGGTAAGTGAGTTGCTATATTTATGAGTGATTGGTTATCTGAGTATCTGTAAAAGTGTCTGAGTGTCTTTGTGGGTGGGTGAGGGTGTGTGTGACTGCCTTCATGGATGAGTGATTGGGTGAGTCAGTGGCCATAAAGGTTAGTGAGTGTGTCTGTTAGGGCTGTTTGGGTGAGGGAGTATGTGTATGGTTGTGTTGGTGACTGAATGCATAGGTCAGTGGTATGTGGGTGAGTAACTGCATATGTGAAAGACAGTATAGGAGTGTGCTGGAGTATAAGAGAGACTGTATGTGTGAGTGAGTGAATGTAAGAGTGGCTGTATGGGTGAGTGTATGCTTGTGTCAGTGACTGTACAGGTGAGTGAGTATGTGTTGGTATCTCTATCAATAAGTGAGTGGGTATGTGTATAACTGTATAGGTAAGTGAATTTGTGATTGACTCTATGTGTGAGTGAGTAGGTGTGTGAGTAGCTCTATGGGTGACTGACAGTGTATGAGTGGCTGTATGGGTGTATGAGTAGTTATATCAGTGGCTGTATTAGTGAGTGTGTTGGATTATTAGTGGCTGTATGGATGACTGAATTGATCTGTGTGTAGCCAATGAATTGGTGAGTGGGTATGTATGCACTGGTGTGGGTGTGTCAGTGGTTCCTAGACTGCTTGTGAGAACGTTGGAGTGGGTGTATGAAAGGTTTGTCCCAATGAGGTCGCACACTGCTCGTCCCATCAGCGTGTGACCCCGGAGCATGATGGTCGATGTAGTCAGTATCAGCGGATGCGCTTCTACCCGAGTGTTGAATCTTGAGGGTGTTCACTAGTGTGCTTGCCATCCCTGGACACGTGTTTCGCGTTCATTAACGCTCATCAGCAGGGATTAGGCGTGTGCACGGGGTTGCTGCGTGGGCTGCCGAAAATATTCATAGGTGCAGATACCTCTTAAGGCGCGCAGATGCGTTGTCTCGAGGTCGTCACCTCCAGCGGCTCAAGGCAGCCTGTATAAATAGTATGTCCGAATGAGGTCGCACACTGCTCGTCCCATCAGCGTGTGACCCCGGAGCATGATGGTCGATGTAGTCAGTATCAGCGGATGCGCTTCTACCCGAGTGTTGAATCTTGAGGGTGTTCACTAGTGTGCTTGCCATCCCTGGACACGTGTTTCGCGTTCATTAACGCTCATCAGCAGGGATTAGGCGTGTGCACGGGGTTGCTGCGTGGGCTGCCGAAAATATTCATAGGTCCAGATACCTCTTAAGGCGCGCAGATGCGTTGTCTCGAGGTCGTCACCTCCAGCGGCTCAAGGCAGCCTGTATAAATAGTATGTCCGAATGAGGTCGCACACTGCCCGTCCCATCAGCGTGTGACCCCGGAGCATGATGGTCGATGTAGTCAGTATCAGCGGATGCGCTTCTACCCGAGTGTTGAATCTTGAGGGTGTTCACTAGTGTGCTTGCCATCCCTGGACACGTGTTTCGCGTTCATTAACGCTCATCAGCAGGGATTAGGCGTGTGCACGGGGTTGCTGCGTGGGCTGCCGAAAATATTCATAGGTCCAGATAAATCTTGGACGACGCACCTGCGTGCCGGTTCTGGCATCGAGGCCTTTGACTGTTGTGTGGCGGCCTTCTCTTCCACCCCTAACGATCTTTCTCTACTGATGAGGGAAGTTATCCCGAAACCCGAGACATGTCTCGGGCGATATCCTAAAACCCGGGAATGTATCGGGTCTAGAGATTCATCAGTCCAACAAGTACTGACTTGCACCCACCTGGGTGATCCACTAAAGAACTACAAGTACCAGAGTCCCGAGGGGCGATCCGGAGGAGGGGCTAGCGGTGTGCGCTCCATTGATGACTAAACGGTGTATGAAAGGTTATTTTGGATGTGAGTGGGTGTGTCAAAGATTCTGTGGATGATGTCATCAGTTATGTAATTTGAGATTTCATCAGTGATGTCACTGACCATGTCATGAGTGATATAATATGTGAGATCATAAGTAGTGCATGGCAGGGGCACGAGTGATAGTTAGCCCAGCTAAATATAAGTGCTGAATATCTCTGGTTTTGTATGAGTGAAATGTCACCCTAACTATAACATCCCTGTAACCTTTGGGTTTTCCGGTGAATTTCTAAGCTTTTTATTATTCTGTTTCCTAACTATAATATCCCTGTAACTATTGTTTTTTTCAGTGAATATATATATTGGCAACGTGGTAGATTCTCAAGGGATTGGGAACCCCAGGACCGCCTCGAGATCGGGCCAAGCAAGTGGCTTCTGCCAGAAGCAGTCCGTGACTTCACAGGTGAATGCAGTCACAGTACTGGCATTCCAGGGCCCGGCTGTCTCTCGCGATTGGGGCTGGACGAAGGGGACTCAAGGAGATCCAGGACACCCCCTGACTCAGGATAACCACTAAACAGCAAAGCACCCCTTTGTGCGGAATAAAAAGCGCTTATTTAAGAACATTGGTCCCCACAGCAAGTACTCACCCGGCCAGTGGTGTTAAAATAAAGTTTTGGGTCGGGGATAATCGATATTTGCCCGGCGGTATTGCCTCTGTGACCCTCGAATTATTTAATAAATGAAGAGGCAGGCGCTGGAGACTGGAAAGCAGGAAACAAGGTTTTTATTCTCTCCGGAGGAGAACACAGCAAAACGGACAGCAGGTATCGTTCTGAGGTGCTCTAACTTGTGTTTGAGGCCTGGCCCCTTATATACAGTGTTCGCGGTTTTTATTACAGTTTACATACTCATGATAAAGCTTTGATGTACGGAAAGACATTCCCGGAACCTCCCCCTCCGGACCCGTTCCCACACACATTTACAGTAGAAGTCCCCACCCTAGTCACAACAGGTGATGAGTATCGCGCAGCTGGATATTCCGTCAATTCATGGAATGCGGGGTTCGATCGGATCTCATGGGGGCTTTGATCAACCCGGGGATCCTTTGACGAGGGAAGCTTTCTATTGTACGGGGAGGGGCAAGGAATGATATCGGCAGAGCTGGGTGTCGGCCTGGGAACGGGGAAGACAAACGGGCACACGGGGAAAAAGAGGGTTTGCATCAAAGGGCCGGGGATCATGAAAGGGAAGAAGGGAGGTGTTGCGCTGGGGACAGGATGAGGGCCTGAGGCAGAGCAGCGCCGAAGAGGGGTTTATGATTCAAGGCAGGTGCAAGCAGGGGGTTGGTCAGCGTGCAGGCTTAGTGAGGGCGAAGGGCTATGTCAGGGGCCAGCGGCATGCAAAAGGGTCTGTTCTGTTCAGGGTATCTTAAAATGGCGGGTGCGCACGACAAAAGTGTGGCATCAGGGGAAGAGGCAAGATGGCGCAGATAATGTTCACCAAACCGTACTAATTTTCAACAGTCCTCCCTTTAACATATTCGAGGCATCTTGCCGGTTCATTTTCTACTCGGTTCTGTTGTGGTGGGCATGAGAAAGAAAGCAGTAGGAACCCTAGATGAAAGAGTTGTAAACAATACATTTTAAAATTTCTAGTTTTTAGGAGGCGGACCTATTGATAAACTTTGATAAACTTGTTTAGCAGGAAAGTCATAGAAATGCAATACAAAAACGATTCCGTAGCGAGAGCAGTGAGTACATTTCATAACTGATAGGTTATTACATATATCATATTCGGGTTGGAGCATAATCAATACAATGGCGGCTGGGAGAGAAATGAGGCGCAGCAGAAACGGTGATTTGAGGATGTCAAAAAGTTTGCAGTTTAACGAGTTCTCAGTATTCTTTGTTGTCTTTCGTTGGCGCTGTGGAGCACCGGCGGTGGTGCTACGGGTCCAGCTCTAGTCTAGGTCTCGCGTTGCAGGGCACGACCTTTCCCTCGCACTCCTGGTCGGAAAAGTCCTTTTCGCCCTGTGTCCTTTGAGGTGATTGTCAAAAAGTTCAGATGGAAGAAGGGTGCATGTGAGCAGTCCTTTCGGGTAGGTCGGAGGAAAAAGGGGGGATGGAGCAGGGCCAGATCGGGTACAGACTAGGGGGACGGAGAATTTCAGATAGGCAGGCTCATGACCGAATTCAGAGAGCGGGGACTTGTCGGCAAACACTGGACATCGGGCAGGGGCATCAGGTCGGCCCTTCCTTCTCATTTTGTCGAAAACAGTGCCTCGTCCTGCAGCTCTTTTTCTGTCGTGGTCTCGCCTTGGCCAATGTCGCAGGTGTTCCATAGTCTGCAGTCAGGCCTCGTGCTCCCACATCCGGTCCTTCTCTCTCCCGACAGCCGTACCCTTAAACGAGTTTGAAAAGACAGTCTTTAGAGAATTTGCAGAGGAAGGTAATCACAAAAGTCTATTTCTCTCCCAGCTCCAGGCAGAAATGAAAACGTCCGCTATAATAGGGTTCACAACTAACATATAAATGACCGATGATGGGCCTGTTGGATTTACTATGACTTTCCTTCACAATTATTTATTACAGTTACGACAGTTTATCTGATGGAGACCCACCTTCGTAAGACGAGCCTGAAAAAGATATGCCGTTCTCTAGGATTTTATATTTACCAAGGGTACTGTGTGCTATCGACATGGTACTAAACAGGTATTTTGCTGAGGGACGAACATAGGCTAAACATTTCTTTTTATCAATGCGTCCTGCTTTTCAACTAAACATTTTTCACTTTCGACAGGGTTCATTTCAACGATTTCTTCACTTTGGTCTAGTCTTTTAACCTTGTAAAACATCATTCTGGTTCCTACGTAGCCTCCTACGGCCTGATTACTTAATTAGAAAAAAGACAGGGGTTTTATGGGAAACAACTAGGGACATAGAAAACTTGTGGTAAGGGCGTAAATCGACCCATCTCTCACAACCGGGAATGAGGGACAGTTTCATAACTCCCGTCCGGAGCAGCTGATAGGGGGACAGGGGCGTTCATGGAACATGAGGATGTTTTGATCATTTTTTTGTTTTGTTTGGGTATTGCGACAATTCGGGGCGGGGAAGGTCGCGTATTCTGAGGCCCTTTATTATAACACAGGAGCCGCTGACTTGTAGTTCCCTTATTGCGGGTCAGATTAGGGAACCTCAGTCGTCTTACCTGTCCTTTCCCTTATGGCCAATTCTCGGTTTTTATCAAAATAATTTTCGGAAAGGAGAGGTGGTGACACAGCATTAGGGTGGTTTTATTAAAGACAAGTTTTGAGCAAATACCGGCGGTATTTGAAGCCAATTGGGTGGTGTGCTAGGGGTGGCAGTCTGCCAATTTCGGGGCTAATTGCTCGGAAGAGTGAGAGTGTGAAAGAGAGAGAGAGAGAGAGAGAGAGAGAGAGAGAGAGAGAGAGAGAGAGAGAGAGAGAGAGAGAGAGAGAGAGAGTGCAACAGCAGGCTAAATAGTACACGTGCGACAGAGAGTGGCAGTGTATTTACGAAAGGCTATTTAGTGCATTACACAGCAAAGGACATTCACGGGTCTGCGTTAGTATCTTGAAATCATGCAGTCCGAGCATTAGACAGGGCAGAGGGGACATGCTTCGAGAAAAAGGAAAAAGAAGGGAGAGGTACCATTTTGTCGCACTTCCTTGCATTCTCGGTCCTTCGACCAGTTGAGTCAATGCCTCAGTCACACACACACATTCTCTCATAGTTTCGCATCGTACGCGACATGGGTTCATTCGTCCGGTCTGGTTTAAGGGTGATCACTTTTTATCAGGTCATGCTAATTTTACGGGTTTGTTCGATACGTGAGCAGTTTGTAGGCGTGTTTAGGCACCACCTTGCAGCGCTAGTCTGCTTCGTGTATTAGACATGGCAAGGCTTCAGATCTTCGCCACACCTCGGCTGTAATCTCTGGTGTAACCTGCAGAGGGAGGAAAAAAGGGGGAGGGGAGGGGAACAGCATTCGCGCATATTCAAATACATGGATTCAAGAGTCCTTTATTTACCTCTTACTCGTCTTTCCTCCTCGGGGCAGAGTCCCCGGGGATATGGTTTCTGGTGTCGGGGGGCAGTGTGTCCATATAGGTCGTGTGCGGGGAAACGTAAAAAGGAAACCAGAGGTGCCTAGTGCGAGGTATCTAGTCAAAAAGATGTATCTCACTATCGGGATCCTTAAATCTCCTTCAACGCTGTGACGTTCTAAGGTTCTTCGGTTCTTGGGTCAGCTCTGTTCCCTAATACCTTTGAACGTCGTACTTTATAATATTTACATCATTTCATTTCACCCTTCTTTTACATTCCCTCATTTACACCGTTCGTTTTACCCATCCTTGGAAGTCGAGGTCTTCCTCCATGCGAGAGTTCATGAGTCAGTCGCGTACTTTGAAGGCAGAGTGTCGTGTTGTCGATCCGATCCGACCTCCAGGGCTGGGCAACCATCTTCTTTCAACCTTAAAGAGAGAGCAGAGTAGGGTGCACAGAAAATAACTCTCCCACCGATCCCACATTTCAAAAATAAAGCATGCAATACCCGTCCATAGTTTTGAAAACCTTTATTTTGCAAAATCATTTCAGTACGTGGATTATGAGGGTGCGGTCGTATTTGGCCGGACGTGGCAATGGCTAAAGTGCGTACAGTGGGGGGGTGTCGTTTTCGCAGCAATAAAAACTTTGGAAAGTTTTATTCATTCATTTGTAAGAAACCAAAACGTCTATTAATTGGCTGGGGGTTCGGGGGTATTTATTTCATAATTTAGAAGCATAGTCAGAATAGTTGCAATCAGATTTCCTATATGCATACCGTATGTGTGCGTCGTAAATGGGGTTATACATCAGCTATAAAAATATAATACACCGTACATTTGTAATCAACATTTTTAACGGGATCCTTTCACAATGTTCGTCGAGTGAGCTCTCCTTGTCTTTTCTAGCCGAGTGTACAAAGGATCATATAAGTCTCAGAACATCAAGTTTGTATTAGTGCGAAGGAACACCACGAGGTGTTCGCAAGTTCCTGTTGATACCAGCGCCATTTTGGGCGGGGCCGGCTCAGTCCGGAAGTAGCATCAGGGGGAAATGTTTCCCATAACTGGCAGTTGGACCAGAGTCCTTTTCGGCAGTTCAAGAATTCATGCTAACAGAAGGAGTGGCAATGTCATGCCTGTTTCGTTAGTGATCAAGGCAGCCGTCCCTTACCGGAAGCCTGCAGAGGCCGAGGGCTCCTCCGGGGACTCTTGTAGAATCTTCAAGGCTGCGGAGATGCTGTCGGAGGTGGGGGCTCGTGCCCCAGTGGGCAAGTGTCCGAGTTACATTGCTGATCAAAGTTACTCTAGCGGCCGAGGTCCGCCTTCCAGCGGACCCAGACGCCATTTTGGGGCCCTCCAGGGGCCACTCTCGTCGAGTTTGCAAGAGTGGAAGAGATCCTTCGGAGTGAAAGGAAGAGGGCTCTGTTTTGTGAAAGCGGGACGTTCGGCTGGGGTGCAGCTGTGATGCCCCCACCTGGGGGGGCGAGGGAGACTCGTTCGCGCCGTCTCCTTCTCCCGGTGCACTCCAGGCTGCTCTTTTTCATCGGCCCGCATGAAGGTCTCTCCACGCCCGGTGTTCCCCAAGTCTTGTGCTCAGTGCTGTGGGAGCATGGCCATCTGTGGCGCACACTCGGTGCCGCACAAGTATCGGTGCAGTCATTGCATATTCGGTGCTCCGAAAATATGGGCACCATTGCACGTTCGGTGCTGCGCAAGTATTGGGGCACCATCGCCTGGCTGGAGGAGTTCGGTGTTGAGCTGGGGCTGGGAAGCCTCCTATCTGTGGAGGTGGGAGAGGCTCGTCCGCGTCGCCTCTCCCTCCCAGCCCAACTTGGACAAATTGTTGTGGAGGTACGTGCAGGACATCCCGCCGTCCAGAGCTGCTGCGGCTGTCACGGAAGGGAAAAGAAAGAGGGTGTCTCGTCCTTCTCTGGGCCGGGCCTCCTTAGGTTATCGGCTGCAGCCGGACTCAGTTGGCCCCGGTCCCTGGCCATTTGGCGGCCGGGCCGGGGGACATGTGGCGGGACTGCCTGCAACTATCCAGGGCCGCTGCGGCCGGACTCCTCTCCTCCGGCTCCCCAATACGTTAAGATTTCCTGACCAAGAGTTGGCAGCAGGGCCCGCCTTATATGGGTTGCCGCCGGTTGGGCGTAGCCGTAACCCTACCCTACTTTGGAAGGTTCCAGAAGGTGGGGGGGGGGGCGAATGTTCTATTGACTTTCATGTTCTACAGTTTACCGTTTCTTGTTTTTCTAGCGTTATTGTGTTTTTCCTTGCTTGTTATGTTAAAATAAAAGTTCGTTTTTATCAGTGGCTTACTGATTTCGTTTCCCATTCCTTTCTTTCCAGGTTGTTTCATGCTAGAGTTTCTATTAACATAGTTTATGTAACATGGGAGCACGTGCAGGGGGATGACGCAGATTTACGTACACACAAACTCAGACGGGGAGGGTAGTAGAAAAGTATGACACACAAGATCCAAAGACAAACATAAAACAGTGATTATTTGGCCAAAATTATCTTTTTCCGTCTGTCAATTTAGAGCTAGGCTGGGTTCCCGTTTTTATATTGTCCGACCTAGGAAAACTCGAACATGTCGCTGAAATCGTTCTGGCGGAACCTGTGCCATCGGGCATAATCAAACGTGGTGGTTCTATCTGGTCTGTCCGTGCGGGTCGGATTTTTCTTTGTCTCGCGCTTTTTCTCATTCTGCTGGCCTGTCATTCCTGTCGGCCCTTTGCCCTTGCTCACGCTCAGGAGAGTCGGGCATTGGGCTTTCCAGTGTCCGACATATCTACAAAAAGCACATTGGTCTTGCCCTAAGTCTGGCCGTCTTTTGCGTAGTGTCGGGGGATAACTTTTGAGTAGTGGTGCCCCGGGGTTATCCTGTCGGTATATTTCTCTACCTGGTTTGTCCTCGTCTTTTCTCTGTCGTTGCATAGCCTCTCTGCGCCACATACCGAGACTGTCGAGCATAATAGGCGTTGTCTTATTATTGCGAAGGGCTATTTCCAACGTTTCTATTTTGTCAAGGTCAAAGGATCCTGCCAGTGGCCACTGTTTGTCTTGACTTTCTTTGGTATACCTGTGCCACAATTTATTATAGGCTATGGTAACTAATCCATAGTTTATGAACATGTCCTTATTAGGGGTGCCTTCTAGTGGAGCTATATGGTCCACCTCTAATACACGGTCCGGGCTGAACCAATTATCAATCAGTGGGGAGAAGACAGACATGACGGCTCGTAACGAGGGACTAAAAAGTCAGCACTGCCTATCTTATCACTAGGTGCAAAGACTAGACAGAATATTCCTATTCTACGTTGTTTGCAGGCAGTGAATACCTCATGAACAAAAATAAAAAAGAGTAACTAATAAAGAGGAACAATCAAACAATCAATAAATAAATAAGATAGAGTAAGGTCAATGGGGAGAGTAAGTAGGGCGCAAAAGTCTGCGTCCTCTACCCTTTCACTATCCGCAAAGAGGAATCTGTTGTTTCCGGTTTGCAGACAGAGAATCTCCAGAAGACAATCTGCGAACAGTAGTTAGGGGTCAAAGAACCCAGTTAATCAGTGAGGGAGAGTGAGTCTCCCAAAAACCGTTAAGAAATAATAGAGTCAGTGGAGGAGAAAAAAATAGGCGCGACGGTTGCGTTACCTATCCTTCACTGTTTGCAGAAGGGAAAGAGCCTACTGTTTCTCCGCGTGCAGACAGTGGATCTCCAAATAAGTTAACAAAGAGTAATACTAGTATATATTGTAAAACAATCAAGCAATCATTTCGCAACTTGTCGTGTTTACACGACCTTACACGGACCGTATGGGCGGTTTCTTGTCTCCCGAATCCAGCGCCCGTTCGTCCTCTTTTTCTCGTATTTCTCACGGCACTCCTAATGGTCCCCAGTCAGGACCGTAGATCACTCGAGAGAGGTCTGTTCGGAACAAGTGAAGTTCGGATGATCGGCTGCCAGACGAGGGTCTATTGGGCACGAGCTCTCCCGATCGTTGCAGTCGTTCACTCTGTCGTCGGGACCTCTCCCACTGGATCCACGAGTCGCTGATGGGCCCCACGCTTGGGACGCCAATTGTTAAAATAAAGTTTTGGGTCGGGGATAATCGATATTTGCCCGGCGGTATTGCCTCTGTGACCCTCGAATTATTTAATAAATGAAGAGGCAGGCGCTGGAGACTGGAAAGCAGGAAACAAGGTTTTTATTCTCTCCGGAGGAGAACACAGCAAAACGGACAGCAGGTATCGTTCTGAGGTGCTCTAACTTGTGTTTGAGGCCTGGCCCCTTATATACAGTGTTCGCGGTTTTTATTACAGTTTACATACTCATGATAAAGCTTTGATGTACGGAAAGACATTCCCGGAACCTCCCCCTCCGGACCCGTTCCCACACACATTTACAGTAGAAGTCCCCACCCTAGTCACAACAGGTGATGAGTATCGCGCAGCTGGATATTCCGTCAATTCATGGAATGCGGGGTTCGATCGGATCTCATGGGGTGGGGGCTTTGATCAACCCGGGGATCCTTTGACGAGGGAAGCTTTCTATTGTACGGGGAGGGGCAAGGAATGGTATCGGCAGAGCTGGGTGTCGGCCTGGGAACGGGGAAGACAAACGGGCACACGGGGAAAAAGGGGGTTTGCATCAAAGGGCCGGGGATCATGAAAGGGAAGAAGGGAGGTGTTGCGCTGGGGACAGGATGAGGGCCTGAGGCAGAGCAGCGCCGAAGAGGGGTTTATGATTCAAGGCAGGTGCAAGCAGGGGGTTGGTCAGCGTGCAGGCTTAGTGAGGGCGAAGGGCTATGTCAGGGGCCAGCGGCATGCAAAAGGGTCTGTTCTGTTCAGGGTATCTTAAAATGGCGGGTGCGCACGACAAAAGTGTGGCATCAGGGGAAGAGGCAAGATGGCGCAGATAATGTTCACCAAACCGTACTAATTTTCAACAGTGGCATGCTGGGAGCTGTAGTGTAGGACTTGAAACTACAGCAGAGACTTAAATTACGAAAGTGTGGACAGCTGAACTCCCACCAATGGGAGAGCCGCAAGACCTTCAAAAGTGGTGTGGGTGTTACCCTTGTGTCATCAGCGGCATCTGAGGAAGGCAAATGTGCCGAAATGCATCATGCCGGAGGTGTTCAAATAAAGGATCTCCTGCTCCCCGCTGTGTCCTCTGGTTGCTTTGCTAATGGAGCGATCGTTGGTGTGATGTTTCACGCGCTTGCCAGATGCGCGTTTGGAGGACCCGTCCTGAAGTGTCCTGGGGGTTTGTTTGGCAACATGGTAGATTCTCAAAGGATTGGGAACCCCAGGACCGCCTCGGGATCGGGCCAAGCAAGTGGCTTCTGCCAGAAGCAGTCTGTGACTTCACGGGTGAATGCAGTCACTGTACTGGCATTCCAGGGCCCATCTGACTCCCGCGATTGGGGCCGGACGAAGGGGACTCAAGGAGATCCAGAACACCCCATGATAACCACTAAACAGCAAAGCACCCCTTTGTGTGGAATAAAAAGCGCTTATTTAAGAACATTGGTCCCCACAGCAAGTACTCACCCGGCCAGTGGCATGCTGGGAGCTGTAGTGTAGGACTCGAAACTGCAGCAGAGACTTTAATTACCAAAGTGTGGACAGCTGAACTCCCACCAATGGGAGAGCCGCAAGATCTTCAATTGTGGTGTGGGTGTTACCCTTGTGTCATCAGCCGCATCTGAGGAAGGCAAATGTGCCGAAATGCATTATGCCGGAGGTGTTCAAATAAAGGATTTCCTGCTCCCCGCTGTGTCCTCTAGTTGCTTCGCTAATGGAGCGATTGTTGGTGTGATGTTTCACGCGCTTGCCAGGTGCGCGTTTGGAGGACCCATCCTGAAGTGTCCTGGGGGTTTGTTTGGCAACGTGGTAGATTCTCAAGGGATTGGGAACCCCAGGACCGCCTCGAGATCGGGCCAAGCAAGTGGCTTCTGCCAGAAGCAGTCCGTGACTTCACGGGTGAATGCAGTCACTGTACTGGCATTCCAGGGCCCGGCTGACTCTGGTGATTGGGGCCGGACGAAGGGGACTCAAGGAGATCCAGCACACCCCCTGACCCAGGATAACCTCTAAACAGCAAAGCACCCCTTTGTGCGGAATAAAAAACGCTTATTTAAGAACATTGGTCCCCACAGCAAGTACTCATCCGGCCAGTGGCATGCTGGGAGCTGTAGTGTAGGACTCGAACCTACAGCAGAGACTTTAATTACCAAAGTGTGGACAGCTGAACTCCCACCAATGGGAGAGCCGCAAGACCTTCAAAAGTGGTGTGGGTGTTACCCTTGTGTCATCAGCGGCATCTGAGGAAGGCAAATGTGCCAAAATGCATCATGACGGAGGTGTTCAAATAAAGGATCTCCTGCTCCCCGCTGTGTCCTCTGGTTGCTTTACTAATGGAGCGATCGTTGGTGTGATGTTTCACGCGCTTGCCAGATGCGCGTTTGGAGGACCCGTCCTGAAGTGTCCTGGGGGTTTGTTTTGCAACATGGTAGATTCTCAAGGGATTGGGAACCCCAGGACCGCCTCGGGATCGGGCCAAGCAAGTGGCTTCTGCCAGAAGCAGTCCGTGACTTCACGGGTGAATGCAGTCACTGTACTGGCATTCCAGGGCCCATCTGACTCCTGCGATTGGGGCCGGACGAAGGGGACTCAAGGAGATCCAGAACACCCCATGATAACCACTAAACAGCAAAGCACCCCTTTGTGTGGAATAAAAAGCGCTTATTCAAGAACATTGGTCCCCACAGCAAGTACTCACCCGGCCAGTGGCATGCTGGGAGCTGTAGTGTAGGATTCGAAACTGCAGCAGAGACTTTAATTACCAAAGTGTGGACAGCTGAACTCCCACCAATGGGAGAGCCGCAAGATCTTCAATTGTGGTGTGGGTGTTACCCTTGTGTCATCAGCGGCATCTGAGGAAGGCAAATGTGCCGAAATGCATTTTGCCGGAGGTGTTCAAATAAAGGATTTCCTGCTCCCCTCTGTGTTCTCTGGTTGCTTTGCTAATGGAGCGATCGTTGGTGTGATGTTTCACGCCTTTGCCAGATGCACGTTTGGAGGACCCGTCCTGAAGTGTCCTGGGGGTTTGTTTGGCAACGTGGTAGATTCTCAAGGGATTGGGAACCCCAGGACCACCTCGAGATCGGGCCAAGCAAGTGGCTTCTGCCAGAAGCAGTCCGTGACTTCACGGGTGAATGCAGTCACTGTACTGGCATTCCAGGGCCCGGCTGACTCTCGCGATTGGAGCCGGACGAAGGGGACTCAAGGAGATCCAGGACACCCCCTGACCCAGGATAAGCACTAAACAGCAAAGCACCCCTTTGTGGCGAATAAAAAGCACTTATTTAAGAACATTGGTCCCCTCAGCAAGTACTCACCCGGCCAGTGGCATGCTGGGAGCTGTAGTGTAGGACTCGAAACTACAGCAGAGACTTTAATTACCAAAGTGTGGGCAGCTGAACTCCCACCAATGGGAGAGCCGCAAGATCTTCAAAAGTGGTGTGGGTGTTACCCTTGTGTCATCAGCGGCATCTGAGAAAGGCAAATGTGCCGAAATGCATTATGCCGGAGGTGTTCAAATAAAGGATTTCTTGCTCCCCGCTGTGTCCTCTGGTTGCTTTGCTAATGGAGCGATCGTTGGTATGATTGATATATATATATTGATATATATATATATATATATATATATATATATATATATGTATGTATATATATATATATATATATTTATATATGTATATATATATATATATATATAGATATATATTCAAAGAACAATACTCCAAACCACTTCCAGCTTGCATGCCGTCGAAGAAGGAGACAGACCACTTTGATGAGGCAAGATCTTTTCTTTATTTAGCCAAGTTCCAGCAGTGACGTGTTTCGGGCTAGGCAGCCCTTGATCACACATCGGTCATGGTGGAAATGTACTATTTTTAAATGTTTCAAGGTGCACTCCCACCAACAACACGTGGTTAGGTCACATGACCATAGATAAAGAGAAAATACTTAAAATTCCAATATATATATAGAACTCGTAGCAGCACATTGTCATCTCATTGAAATCACTGTTTAAATACAACATTTTATAACTACAATGTTCTAAAAAAAGAAGAGAAAAGCCCGTATAATATGGCTTGTAAAAAAGATTCGGTAATGAGAGAAATATTGTAAAACATATACATCTGTATAAATACTATTTCATATTGTTTCTTACACATATCAATCTTCAGACCTTATTTTCTCAATCCTACTGGGATTTATTACTTTCTAAATACAGAAAAGTCATATGTCACATATGTAATCCTTCCCACATGAGATTAGTTGTGCCTACATATTATATACGGAATTCTTGTGCAAAATACAAAATAGTACCAGATCCACTGTTCAAAATTGTGCATAAATGTGCAAATAAGCTAAGAAAGTGCAAAACCGAACGATTGACTCTATCTATCAATATTGTTAACAATAATAAACCAACATTTGGATAAAATTATTAAAAGAATATAAATAGCAAATTAAGAGATTATATCATCATATCGGTAAAATAAGTGCAAAAGGAGGTAATACAAAATATAGTATTTACACAAAAGCGTTTTCAGAGCTATTTACATATATTGCCATGGGAAATTGATTTTTATATCTATTTTAAAAAAAATATATATATATTCACCAGCGAAGCTCCACTTCGCGGTTCCCTGCCTTCGGCGTCGGTGCCAGCCAGCGACCGCAGCAGCCACTCGAAATATGTAGGAGTCCTCGTGTTTGCCTCAAATAGCAAAGAAACAAGATGCAGCACACCAGAAGACAGCACAATAGTTTATTATAAACTATTGTGCTATCTTCTGGTGTGCCACAATTTGTTTCTTTTCTATGTGAGGCAAAACACGAGGACTTCTACATATATAGGTAGATATAGTTAGGACCATGTTTCATTGGAAACATGGTGACATGGCTTTGTGAGTGAGTGTGTGAGCGGCTGAATGTGTGAACATATGGGGGTGTAAGTAGCTATGTGGGTGAATAAATAGGTGTGTGAGTAGCAGTGTGAATGTGTGTATGTGTTTGTGAGTGATTGGGAGTGTGCGTGAATGGCTGTACGGGTGAGTGAATAGCGCTATGGGTGGGTGTGTGTCTGTGTGCAAGGGTGAGTGGGTGGGTGAGTGACTGTAAGGGTGACTGAGTGGCTTTGTAATTGGCTGTCTGGGTGAGGGAGTGGATGTGTAGTTGCCTGCATGGGTGAGTGAGTGGCTGTTTGAATAGGTATTTGGTTAACTGAGTGGGTGTGTGAGTGGCTCTATCAGTGAGTGAGTGTATGATTAATTGAGTGGGCGCTTGAGTAGCTGAATGGGTTATTGTATGGCTGTTTTTGTTATATGGATGAGTACGTGGTTGTATGCATAGCTATGTTAGTGAGTGAGTAGTTGTGTGAGTGGCTAAGTGGGTGAGTAAATGGATACATGAGTGATTGCATGGATGAGTGAGTGGGTGTGTGGACAGGTTGTATGGATATGTGACAAGGTATGTGAATGGTTCTGTGTATGTGTGAGTGAGAGTATGGGAGACTTATGGGGCTGTGAGGGGTGTGTGAGTGGTTCTTTGGAATATGTCATCAGCAATGTCATCAGTGAAGTTATTTGTGATGTAATCAGTCCCTGACAATGTCACAAGTTTGTACAAGTGATATCCGCACCTAACTATTATGTCCCTGTAAAATTTGTTTATGTCAGTGAATTTCTAAGGTTTTTTAATGTTAATTCCCAACTATAATGTCCCAGTAACCTTTGGATTTTTTAGTGAATTTGAAAGGTTTTTTGAATTTTATTTCCTAACGGTAATCTGTAACATTTGAGAGTAGGTGTATGAATGTCTTTACAGGTTTGTGAGTGGTTGTGTGAGTGGGTGTGTGGTTGTGAGTGGCTTTATGGGTCTGTGAGTTGGTATGTGAGTGACTATATGGGTCTGTGAGTGGGTGCCTGAGTGTCTGAGTGGGCCTGTTTGTCGGTGTGAGTGTCTGAGTGGGTGAAGAAGTCTATGAGTAGATGTCTGAGTGAGTGAATGAGTGAGTGTCTTAGTGGGTCTGTGAATGGGAGAGTGAGTGTCTGAGTGGGTTTGTGAGTACCTCCATGAGTGTGTGAGTCAGTCTGTGAGTAGGTGTGTGAGCCTCTGAGTGGGTCTGGGAGTGGGAGTTTGAGTCTCTGAGTGGGTGTATGAGTCTCTGAGAGGATCTGTTTGTCAATTCATGAATCTAAGAGTAATTCTGTGAGTGGGTGTGACAGAGTATGAGTAGTTTTGTATGTTTGTGCATTAGTATCTGGTGGGTCTGTGAGTGGGTGTACATGTCTGAGTGGGTCTGTGAGTGGGTGCATGCGTGTCTGAATGGGTCTTAAGTGGCTGTAAGAGTGTCTGAATGGGTCTGTGAGTGGCTGCATGAGTGCCTTAGTGGGTTTGTGAGTGTGTGTGGGAGTGTCTGAGTGGATCTGTGAATGGGTACACAAGTGTCTCAGTGGGCCTATGAGTGCATGGTAGAGTGTCTGAGTAGGTCTGTAAGTGGGTATGGGAGTGGGTCTGTGTGTGAGTGTCCAACTGGGTCTGTGAGTGAGTGTATTAGTATCTGAGCGGGTCTGTCGGTGGGTGTGTGAGTACTTGAGTGTGTAATTGCATGTCTACATGTCTGTGTGTGTCAGTAGCTGGGTGAGTTACTGTGCCACAATAGAACCACACCTGCCCCTTTATCCAAAAAGAGTCCACAGTTTTGAACAACATTTCTACTCAAGTGGAGCACTTTCTTCTGGTTAATTAGAAACAGCTACCTCATTGGGTAAATGTCCAGTGCATTTTTCTAGACTTCATCTATGTAATGGCCCACAAGGAAATGTCTATAGTTACCTTGTGTGCATTTCTGCAATGTGATTGTTTCTTGTGTATCTTAATTCATAAATCTATGATAGCATGAATCCTCCTATAGAGAGAACAATGAGGCTACAAAGAGGTAAATCTCCACCAAACAGGGGTACTTCCTCTAAGCTATATCCAGTAAGTGGGTATTTGTTTGTTAGAAATGTCCTCATAATCCTTGACTTGTAGAAAGCGTCACCAAACTTGGCAGGAAACAAGATTGGGTGCCTTTTGGTAGGCTATCCCTCATCCCGGCAAAAGGCAGAAAGACCTTTGCATGCTACTAAAGTGGACAGGGAAGCCTAACCAATTATAACAAGGGGAGGGAGCAGCGGTGCCCCCCTCCCTGGGCCAATTTTTGTTCCCAGGGACCACATCCCCCAGGGCCTGGCCTTGAAATGCTGGGTACCTGTCGCCCACCCAGAGTACCCAGTCAGCACCGTTAGGGACCGCGGGGGGAGCCTGAATGCCACTGCAGTCCCTGCTGGCTCCCTGACTCCAGCATTGCTCTCATACACAAGGAGCTGCTAAACATGCAGCTTGATGTGTGTGAGAGCAATTGTTTCATCTGTTTTCCTGCCATTTGACAGAAAAACTCCACTCCCAGCAAACAGGAGCACTTTGACCACTCACACTTGCTGGGAGTGAAGTTAGTGTTTTCTCTGACTTAGCGGGAGGAGGTGTCACAGCTCCTGCCATGTCCAAGCAAACAGCTATGCTCCGGGGTGGGCACCCTGGGACATAGCTGGAGCTAGCCCTGGGGAGTGGTGGTCCCCAGAATCATTATGGGCTCCAGGTGAGGGGCCATGTGACCCCTCCTTCTGTGTTTACCGGCTGGCCCCAGGGTAGGTAGTGCTCCCCGGGGCCGTATAGGGCCCAAGAGATGGGGTACACAGCCCTCCTCCCAGGTATCATTTATTTAAGAGGCCCCAAATAGATCCATGGGGTCCAGGGGGTCTGCAATTCCCCCCAAACTGTTTTTCTATTGCCCTGAGAAGCTGAAAGGGTGCGTCAAATATTCTGTTTCATCAGTGATGTAATTTAAGATTTTTTCAGTGATGTCACAGACCATGTGATGAGTTATATAATCTGTGAGGTCATAAGTAGTGCATGGTGGGAGCACAAGTAATAGTTAGCTCAGCTAACTATAACTACTGAATTTCTCTGGTTTTGCTCAAGTGTAATATCAGCCTAACTATTTTGGAAAAGGGGGGTGGTGATGGACAGAGTTTCTGAATGATGTAGAATACTCTTACCAAGTCAAGAGATCATGGTTTTAATCCATCGCCGTTTTTTAGCTCAATGCACCATCCCAGCTCAGAACCTGGCTATATGCAAATTAGTCTGTTCCTGTCCCAGTGCATGATGGGAACAGGGCAAACCAAACTACCAAGCCAATTCTTATACTGGGAAGGAAACAAGCTTCCGGGGACCGGTTTCAGCCTAACTATAACATCCCTGTAACATTCAGTTTTTCCAGGGAATTTCTAAGGTTTTTATTATTCTGTTTCCTAACTATAATGTCCCTGTAACTATTGTTTTTTCCAGTGAATATATATATATATATATATACTAGCAGCTCGTCCCGACGTTGTCCTGGTATGAATTGCTGCCGGGCAGTAGTATATTGTTTTGTAGGATTTCGTTTTGATAGCATTTCTTATCTGTGACAGGCCTGTGAAACGCTCCGATTCACAGTGCACTGCTGATGCACTTAAGAGTGCGCGTTCAGTAGTGTGTGAACTCGAGTTTCCCTACTTTATTTTTCCTTGCAATATTATATAGCGCGAACTCGAAAACATGGCATGAGCACAATTTAAATTACAGAAGAACACATTCATTTGAGGTAGGCACGGGGAGACAAAGCGATTTGCCTGGAATCACAGGATGTTGACCTGATGCCGAGATTCGAACGTAGCTCCCCAGCTCTAAAGTTCGCAATTCTAGAACTTGTGGTGGGAGGTGTGTCTAAAAGTGTATGTCGGTGCTGGCCATCAATGAGAGAGACCTGTGCATTTTTCAAATGGGCGGTGAAAAAATATGAGTATGTTGCTGGAGATGTGGGCAGCCGTGCCACCACTGTACTTACCGGGGAGGGTAAACACCCATTATTCCGCAACTTTCTTTACGCATACCATCACTCCGCATACTTTCATTACGAAAGTACCATGACTCCGCAATGCCATTATAACGCATGGCATTACATTTTATATGCTTTTACCACGCATACATTTACAACGAAATTCGTTGTAAATGCATGAATGGTAAAAGCATGTTTTTTTTAATGTTTGGATAATGTAAGTATGGGTATAGGGGTATATGTTTTGGGGTACTGAGGTATATGTTTTGGGGTGTTTGGGTATTTTAAGGGGTCAGATATAGTTTTGGGTTATGGGGTACAGGGGTAGTTTTTGCGTTTAGGGATAGTTATGGGTTTTGGGGTACATGGGTATTTTTAGGGTTCAGGGCTAGGTTTGTGTTTTGGGGTATACGGGTATTTTTAGGGTTCAGGGGTAGGTTTGGGTTTTGGGGTACAGGGGTATTTTAAGGGTTCAGGGCTAGGTTTCGGTTTTGGGGTACAGGGGTATTTTTAGGGTTCAGGGCTAGGTTTGGGTTTTGGGGTACAGGGGTATTTTAGGGTTCAGGGGTAGGTTTGGGTTTTGGGGTACAGGGTTATTTTTAGGGTTCAGGGCTAGGTTTGGGTTTTGGGGTACAGGGGTATTTTTAGGGTTCAGGGATAGGTTTGGGTTTTGGGGTACAGGGGTATTTTAAGGGTTCAGTGCGAGGTTTGGGGGTACAGGGGTATTTTTAGGGTTTAGGGATAGGTTTGGGTTTTGGGGTATAGGGTATATTTATAGGGTTAAGATAGGTTAGTGTTTAAAGGTGTTGGGGTATTTTAAGGAGTAAGGGTGGGTTATGATTATGGGGTGCAGGGGTATTTAAAGGTAGCAGGGTGGGATTAGCACACGATATGAGACATGGCATGAAAGGCGGAATGTACCACACGCCCCCAGCGTTTGTCACGCCCGCAGCACACGCCCACAGCACAACGCAGACGCACCCACAAGGGACTACTTTGCTGGCACGGTTCTTTTACCTTTTAAATGTATATGGTGGGCGTCTGCATAGCCTATGTCCTTCTGCTGCAACTGCCCTTTCCAACGCTGTATTGGGTGTTGTGATTGGTGCTGTGGTTACTGAGATTACCCGCCTCAAAGGTTTGGGCTCTCTCTTTATTATATTAGTATGGATATATATATATCAAAACAAAACCCTTACAGGCATAGAGTGACGCATAAATTATGCAAAAACGAAGGAGAGAACTCTGGGTAGGTCTCAGTTTAGGTGGAAAGCAGCTCCTGTTAGAGCACTCTCAACACCAGCGAAACTCTAGATCTGCTCACCTCAAATGTCTGTTTTTCTATCAAAGTTTTTAAGCATAGGATTAGCACAGTGCTATCCACGCCGATATATATATATATATATATATATATATATATATATATATATATATATATATATTCCTAAGAAATCACAAAGCATTAACATCCACAGCGGTGAAACACCAGGGCACAGACTCCAAAAGCTGATATGCAAGTAGTTAGAAGTTTATTCGAGCATTAAGGTCCAAATGACGAGTTTCGGCTGCCAGACATGCAGCCTTGATCACATAGCGCGCTGTGAAGTCATAGGTGAAATATATACAGGTGAGTGTAGTAGTCTTGTTACTATGTCAACTACCATGATAAGGCATTTTACTTCAGTTAACATACGTGTTGCTTTCCTGCTTAAAGGAAAGCAACATTAGTGTGACACTGATAAGCATGGAAAAGCATAGTGGACAGGCTATTATCTCATGTAATCATATATCCTTAGGTAGCGTAATTCACAAAATGAGGATCCCTTTTAAAAATGAGAGACAATGGCATACAGATTTACCCACATTACAGAGAGATAACAAATGCATACAACTGTAAATGAAGGCTCAGCAACCTTCTAAATTAGTAAACATTGGCAAAAATATAGCATGGCAGGCTGACAGCATATCCGCGAAAATACAAGCCAAAGTGGCCACGGGATGATGGCGACAGCCTAGGAAACACAGTGTCAGGTGCGTGATGTTGTGCATTGTTTAAAAGACTGGGACGGTCGTGATCAAGGGTAAGAGTATTCCATGTAGGAGTACTCTGGGCTGCGTTGTATCCTATCCATAATGCCTTAGTGTGTAATAAAGTGTGTGTGGTGCCTTACTGCATATTATCTATCTCGCCCTGGATTTGCCCATCCAGGGCGAGATAGATAATTGAGTGAGGTCATTAGATACAGCAGTAGTAGTATTAAAGCTATAGACATGTATTCCTTAGCTGTACTCAGAATGCTTTTTGTTACATACATTATGGTCAAATATGCAGTTTCAAGCGGTAATAGCGTTCAGAGCTTGTTTCATGTCAACAGACAATAGCTGCGTATTTGGACTGTATCAGCCCCATTTCGGGCATAATGATTATCATATTTATAATAATCTTTGATGTATGTATTTACACTTGTATTTGGCCATAGGTATTACTTGGGTATTGAAACCTAAGTCGTATGTATGATATCTATTTAGGTATTTACATCGTGATAAGATGGCGGCCACTTTTAAGATATGTACCATAGTCCTTCTTTGCACTCGATGAAATGCATGACGTCTTTTAAGGCAGACGGGCGCCTCGGCTCTCTGCACAATTTGACAAAGCTCTATGGCGAAACGCGTCGTTGCTGTTAAGTTCCCGTAATAAATCGTTTGTGGAACTACCCCCTGTGTGTGCTACATTCTTTATGGATTAAGGATCCTTGGATGTTTGGAGTTTAGATTATTTCAACGGGCACACCCCCGTTTTGTGTGCACCCGCTCACGTGTGCATCTGGCTGGTGTTTGGAAGCGGCGGTATATATATATATATATATATATATATATATATATATATATATATATATATATATATATATATAGATGCACAGATGCAAAACGAAAGGCATATATTCTGCTCCACTAAGTGATTAGTGGGAATGGATTAGCAATGTATTCTACCTGATGATATTGGAATACAACAATGCTAGAAGGTCAAGAGACGGACAGACAGTATATTGTTAATATTACAGAAAATAGTGTAGATCCTCACTTGTGTTAAGGCCCGTCGGTGTCTGGTGTTAAATTGAAGAAGGTATTTACTTTCCATTTGGCATAACAGTTTTTCTCAGTTGCCTCCCATTCTAAGTGTGGGTATGCAGTCAATAACCGAGTATTGGAGGTGTTTCAGGTTGTTGTGATGTGCCTCCTTGAAGTGCCTAGCTACAGGGTAGGTGGGGTCACTGTCGACAATGGCTCTGAGGTGTTGTAAGATGCGCATATGTACTGGCAACTTGGTACTTCCGATGTATCGAAGACCACATTTACATTCAAGAATGTAAATGGCAAATTCTTATCTGCATGTCAGGTGGTGTGTGATGACTAATGGTGCTATCCTGAAGGCAGAATCAAGGTGTGTAATGTTTTTACAAGCTCTTCAGCTATTGCATTTAAAGAATCCTTTCCTGTCAGTAAACCAGTTGGCTGTTTTAATGATTTCGGGGCTGTTTTTTACTAGCGCATCGTGCATGGAGTAAGTTTGTTTGTATGTGATAGCTGGATAAGGAGCAACTAGGGGCCCCGATGTTGGATCAGATCTGATGATTCCCCAGTGTCTATTGATGACGCTCTGATGGCTCTTTCTTCAGTGTTGTGTGTAATGAAGAGTCTGGTGCTGACTGGTTGTGTTTGTTCCGTTGCTGGGTTACTAGTGCTGTTGGGCTCTAGAGTGCATGTTCCTGTGAGGAGTTCCTCACGTGGTTTAGCGTTGACTCTCCCAATGGCTTTGCGGATATTGGTTTTGGAGTAACCACGTGTTCTAAATCTGTTGCATGCCTTCCTTTGACACTCAGTCAAGTCTTTAGTGGAACTACAGATCCTACGTATTTGGAGCATTTCCCCATAGGGGATGCTAGCTATTAGGTGTATTGGGTGAAAACTTGAGGCCTGTAGAACCGAGTCACCTGCAGAGGGTTTTCTATGTAGTTTAGAGTGCATTGTGCCATTGGAGCTGTAAAGTGTGACGTCAAGGAACTCAATGGATGTGTTACTGATGTTGGCATTAAATTCCAATTTCAAGTTGTTGGTGTTGATATCTGTAATGAATGATCTAGCACTATCAGTGTTGCCTTTCCAGACTAAAAACACATAATCTATGTACCTGTAGCTGTATGCTTGACCCGAAGGACCTGCTCCTCCCACCAGCTGACATGGAGACATGCGTAGCTGGGTGAGACACAGGCCCCCATAGCTACTCCCCTGAGTTGCTGGTACACAGATTTGTTGAACATAAAGAAATTATGTGTTAAACACCAATCGATGAGACAAAGAAGCATTTCATTTTGTTTGTGGCATTGTATTCGTCTCTTCTCTAGAAAATGCTTGCAGACACTTAGCCCGTCGCTGTGGCGAATGCTAGTATATAGAGACGTGATGTGATATTAGTAGATAATCATTGTGCCATGGAATGTCTTTGATTTTTAACAAAAAGTCACTGATATCTTTTAAATACAAAGGCTGACTTGAGACTAGGTCCTGGAGGAAAATGTCCACATATTTTCATATATTTTCACACATGCTTTTTCTTGCAGAGATGATGGGGTTGCCTGGAATGTGGACAGTGTTCTTGTGTACCTTGGGGAGGAAATACATTATAGGCAATACCGGTGACTCTGTGCTGAGAAAAGTGGTTTCATCTTTGCTCAGTAGTCCTTGAGCTCTGTAGACATTCAAAAGTTTCCTGAGGTCTTTGTTGCTGGAGCCCACCTCTTTGAGGCTAGAGATTTTGTAGCAGCTAGTGTCTGATACGTGTCTATTGGCCTCTTCAAGATACAGTTGTCTAGGCCAAAGCACAATGTTTCCCCCTTTTATCAGACTAGTTGATGATTATTTAGGAGGGGGGCCCTGTGTGCCCCCTTCCTTTTTTTAAAATGCCCTGGGACCTTGCCACTCTGGGGCTCTTTTCAAAACAAACGTGGGAGCCTGGAGTTGTTTTTTGGGGGGAATTTTCACCGGAGTCATGGACCTGTCAGCATTTTCAGTGAACATTTAAAAAAGAATTGCTTTTTAGCACTGGCAGTACCCTAGAGGACACCATGTTCCGAGGTAGGGGGAAAGGGTATACTGACTCTGACCTCATTTCTTTTCTCTAAACATTTTTCTGGAACTCAGCTGAAGCGGAGTCTCAAGATTGCTGCCAATCATATTTTGGCACAGAAACTTTCAGATCCTCTGAGGATTTGTGTATCTAGATATACAAATTTTGTTTCCAATTATATTAAAAAAAATACTGAATGGATTTACACCAATTTATAAAAAAGTTGCTTTCTGGACTAAGTGCTACCTTTCTTCCAAATTTGGTGTAATTCCGCTCAGTGGTTTAGGATGTAGTCACGTCTAGAATCCCTATGAGAATTTGCTTGGGAAAACGTGTTTTGGGACCCCCTCTTTTTCTCTTCCCCACTTGACAAATCACCCCAAAACTTTCAAGACACCAGCTGAACTAACTGACATCCTAATTTTACAAATTTGGTGAAGATTCATCAAATGGTGTTAAAGTTATTGGCAAAACAAAAAACACTTTTCATCTACACCAGTAGGTAATATACACACACACACATATGTATATAAATATATAAACACATATACATATATATTTGAATGTGCCAGAATGTGCCATTAGAAAATGTCATTCCGGTTTCAACTGCATGCCCTTTATGCAGTGCTTTACATATTTATGTGCATTGAGCATTTTATTTTAAATGACAAAATACAAATAGTAAAAATATTTTTAAAGATTTAAGGAAGCAGACAATATTGACACATGCCCTGAATTTAGTTTCCTATGCAACACGGATTTATATAATGGACGTTTGTGTGTTTTCTGTTTGTTGTTGTTTTTATCTTTTAATAAGGACCTGATGTTATTTGACCATTAGGAAAATCATTTATATTGTTACTAATCCGATGCACATGTAGCAATTAGTCAAGCTTTCTTTGCTCAGACATTGTCTAGAAACAAAGCGTGGATTTAGAATTCTGCATTCAGTAATTATTGCCTAAAAATTACTTTTTTTCATATAAGCCTTGTACTGACTGAAACGAGAGCGTCTGATTGTCTTTAAAGCTGCTTGCTAATAACTGTCCTTCGGTCACTGCATGTGTACTCTTATAATATTGCTTGGATCCATCCCTGTGCTGCTATTCACAGCAATGTTCTTTTTTCTTTCAGGATCTTATGAAAGGAACACGATGCACAACTATGAAAGGAGACGCAAATAAATCATTTCAACATAAAAATGATTAAACTTCATTTGTTTAACTTACAGATGGAGTGTACATTGAAATGCCCACTGTAACGACGAACTATTTATTTAATACTAAGAATTATTGTTGTTTTGCGTTGTACATTAAATAAAATGATTATTTTTCATATTGTGGCAGCGGTACATATTGTGTAAAGTGTCTCGTGGTTTACAATTTATCATGGCTCCCCCATGAACTGCAAGTCGTTGGGGTCTCAGTGTAGCACATTCAATGTCTCGACTTACAAAAATGGCCGATAGACTCACTAAATTGAAAAAGACAATACCTTGTGATTTCAAAGCAATTGCATCACCTTCGTGACCAATGCAAAGCAAACAGATGTACAGTTTAGTGCCTCAATTTGTTTTCCTGGTTCAAGTGTATTGTAATTTTGTTATTGAACATATATTTATATCATTGCAGCATGTCCTCTGTCTTGTGACCATATATTTTTTTGAAAAAAGAAAGTTTAAATGTGGATCGAAGGTCTTCGTTTCATAGTCTGCAATTTTATGATAGTGACATTTTAAATAAAAAAAATACTTTTGGGATTTTGCAACATACTCTCCTTTCGTGCAGAAATGAAATTATTTGACTCGGTAGTATGCCTAGATTTTAAATTTGATTTGATGTACTAGTCGAAAAGACATTGCACGTGCAGCAACACAGACGTGTCAGTGGAAGAGCTGGAGCATAGTGTGGGCAGTCGAATGATCAACAAAAAAACCTAAACTACACTTGATTGTGGAGTATTTTAAAATATCATCTTTTTGTATCCAAGACAATAACATTACATTGTAAAGGGATTTTTCGTCCTTCACCTGCTTTACTTTTCTTAACAAGGGAGGCTTTTTTAGTTTGAGTGTTGTGATTTTATTTTTGCACCATTTTAAAACTAAAAACTTCCCTTCATATCCCTTAGTACGGGTTATTGTAGGATAAAAGCCAGGAATGGCTGAAGGCGCAACACACTGTATGGAGCCAGTAAGCAGCTCTGAAACAGCAGCATCAAAACCAAACAAATCTCCACTTCACTCACTGGTTCGAAATCTTTTCTTGAAATCCTCCACCATAGAACTATCTTAGATAATCTATCTTTTTGGGAAGTGTTTGCGTAAGATCTCAACTTGATTCGTTCAAAATGATGCATTTGTAGACATATTTGGTTTATGAAAATCAGTACGAGTAACAATACAGACAATGATAAATGATACATTCCAGCATGAAACATCAGAAGGCATCGGTTAGCAGGAAAAAGTGACAATTTGTAATCATGTTTGTAATACAAGGGAACTACTCATCAAAGAAAAACATTGTAATTGGACATATTTTTGAAGTGGAGGTGGACATTTATCACAAACCTGAAACATGGTGAAATCTTCTGGAACAAGGTCATGTGGTGACAGTTTTAAAGTTGTGTGCAATAAAAGCCCCAAACATAATAGATATACATGTTAAGTTATTTTCTTGTATCTTCAGCCTTAATGTGTTGTCAGCTGAACCACTCAATATATATATTTAAATGTCCCTCTCTCTCTCTCTCTCTCTCTCTCTCTCTCTCTTTCTCTATATATATATATATATATGGGCATGGACTCTTTTTAACTAAGCAACTTGTCTGCCATTAAGCATTTTGGCCAAGCCTGGTCTTGTTCACATACGTGCTACGTTATTGAAATTCAGTTTTTATGGTAGACACATGATACTGTGTCGTGGAAGACAGACTATAGAATATATTTAGCTTAAAATAGTAATTAATTTCAACTCATATATGTTTTGTCAAATAGAATAAATAGCAGAGATATCATAAATAACAAGAACCACATGGAGATAAAACCTGCAAAGTTACCATAAAACAACTTAGATTAATAGACATGAAATTCATGAGAACTTTAAATTAAAAGTAACATATTGTCTATTAGCAAAATAATTGATTATGTCCATAATATGTTGGTTTTTTGTATACCAAAAACAATTTTTGATCTTCAACAAACCATCTTGTCTATAGTGGGCTAACTCAACAATGCACAATCAAACTCATATCATCCTATGAATTTAATACTGTAATCATGTCTGAATTTATAGTTGCTGATTACTAAATTATCTCCAGCCTATCCATACACCTACCTGTATCTCCCAATGTGCAAAGAATGCAAACTTATAAACAAATCATCCTCTCTCTATGTATGCTACCATATGTTCTCAGAATGGCAAAGACACAGCTGCCACAATAATGGAACGCTGAAGTTGAGTTTAAATGTACATCTTTATTAATACATTTATGTCGAATATGTGTGCAAAAAGTGCCTGTTGCGTTCATAGAAAAGTACATAAATAATCTCCCACGTTAAGACCATTGGGAGATTTGGAATCCAAGTTAAAAGTATGACGAGTCTCCTTGCTTAAGCTTTGGAACACCATCCATTACAAAATCTTTGAGACAGTTGGGATTGTTACTACGGTGTTCATTAAGATGTCGAGCTACAGGATATGTTGGATCTGCATTGGAGATTGCTCTTACATGTTGTAAAGTTCTTTTAAGCACTTGCAACTTAGTGCTGCTAGCATATTACAAATTACAGTTGCATTACAGGACATACACTGCATAGTTAGTTTTGCAGGTATAAAGGTTTGTGATTTTCTGTTGTCTGTCTTGGAATTCACTTGTGTTAATCCCAAATTTGTACGCTCTACAAGAGCTGCATATATAAAATCCTTTTCTGGTTCATAGTCAACTAATTGTCTCAATTATTTCTGGGCTGCTTTTGACCAAAGAATCTCTCAGAGAAGGAGCTTTTCTAAATTGTATTGTTAGTGTTTTAGGAAGCGTGGGACTTAAGACCAAATGGCCTTGTTCTAATGACCAATGTTTTCTTGAAATTGACCTAAGCTGTTGTTTCTGCAAGCTATAGGAAACAACCAATCTCACGTTGGTGTTCTTACCTTTAGGACTAGTCCCAAATAAAATAGCATTCCTACTTCTAGAGTTAGCCTTAGTTATTTCCTGGTCAAGGGTATCTTTAGAATAACCACCGCAATAGAAATCTTCCTGTAGATTCATTTTGACATTTCTACAGAAGCTCCCTACGACTACAATTTCTTCTCGGATGTAGCATTTCACCGTAAGGGATGCTGGCATTCAAATGTTTTGGATGGAAACTACTAGCATGCAATACAGCGTTTCTGTTTTCTTTCTAATCAGCCTTGTCTCTATTTTGTTATTTTCAATAAATACTTGCACATCTAAAAATTCAACCTGTTGCCTGCTCATATGAGCTAAGTTAGTGAAAAGAGAGGGGTCCCAGTAGCAATGAAACGTCCGGCTTAGAGGTGGGTCCGTGTCGATCGGGCAAAACCTTGCTCGTTCAGAAATCTAAGAAGCATAGAGTACTGGCATTACTCATCGTGCCACAAAACATTTCAATAGCACTATTTGGAGTATGACGACTTTTGAATAATCCAATGAACATTTTTGTCTCATTTCACTGTACATAGTTTGTAACCTTGTTAAATGATTGACAATTGCTGATTTTACTGTCACCTAAGGATCTCTCACTTTTCCCTCACTAATTCCCCACAACCACCACTACACCAAACCCCCCCCCCGTTCCTGTTTTTGGGGCACCATGTAAATTATTGATTTACTATTGTGTATACTGATACTGCATATTTAATACGCATTCCCATTGTGAAGTAAACAGTGTGGACTCAAGTCATGTTTCTTTGATTATTTTTCATTTATGCTATTATATGTTTCATTGCTACTGGGACCCCTCTCTTTTCACTAACGTAATCTACCCAGGTCCCCGTAACTTTAACTGGGTCAACCCCCCATTAATAAACTCCATATGAGCTAAGGGCATGTTTACTGAGTACTATTAATACTGTTAGCAAAACGTTCAGCTGCCTCAGGCGTACCATTCCATATGACGAAAAGATCGTCTACATAATGAAGTCAACATATTATATGCCTGTCCCTAAATGCACCACGGTCTGCAATGAGTACCTGTGCCTCACACTAGCCCATGTGTAAGCACGCATTGATGGGGGAGAAGCAGGCATCCATCGCCACCCCATGTGACTGGTGAAATATTTCTGGTTTGAGATTAAATAAATAATTTTCCAGGCACCAATTAATCATGAATAACATCTTACTGTGATTGTACATAGTCAATGGTCTACCTCTTAAATTATATTTTATGGTGCTGAGACCATCATGCTGTTTAATATTAGTATATGTTAGGTGTTAGAGAGTGGAGTCATGTAGATGTTAAATAGGGTGGGGCGAGAGAAACCCTAGGGCACTACGCTTGGATTCCAATGTATAGGGTGGTAATCAGACTCCCTGGCCCAGATTTAGGTACCTGTCACACAACGCAACGTGCCATCCAAAGTTGCTGTGATACATTACATGACAAAAGGAGAGAAGGACAGCGCCATATCTACAGAGATATTGCACTATCCTGCTCTCTTCCATCTGCTGATGCAGAATTTCGCTGCAGAGCATCAGGCACAGACTTTTGCTCCATTGTGGAAAGGTGTGAGCATGAGTTTAGGATAGGTGTTTTCCTGTGAGGGTGCCCTTTCAATACAAAATACTAAATTTAAAACTTTTCCTACTTTGCATGTGTGCTGTACAGTGCAGCACACACTGAAAGTCAGAAAAGAAAGGAAAAATGAAAGCATTTCTCTTTTCAACGCCTGTGTGGTGTCACTTTTTGGTGCAAAAGTCTATCTACTATTTTTAGTAGATAGGGTTTGTGTCAAAAACGATGGGTGGTTGCATGCTATGTATCTCCCATGGAACTCTCCCTTGAAGTAGAGGAATGCAAAGCTACAGTTCCAGCTGCTTTGCGTGACTGTTTCTTACAAATCAACTCAAATACCAATCTGCATTGGTTTGTAAATCCCCAAACATATTTTGCATCAGGTCTGTGATCAAAAAAAGTAACGCGCACATGACACAAAACCTTTCTAAATGTGGCCCTCTGTGTTCTTCCCATTAGGAAGGAACTTACCCAGTGTAGGGCGGGTCATTGGATGCCAATGTCATGGAGTCTTCTGACAAGCGTGCTGTATAATACTGTCACAAAGGCTGAGGAGACTTCAAGCAGGATGAGGGTCGCAGTCTCTCCTCAGTCCAGTATGGGTCACATGTCATCTGTGGCTGCATTGCGTACTATTTCAGTGCTATGGTTACTTCTGAATCCTGATTAGGTGTAGTCCAGTAGGTGGTGTAGTTCGAGGAAGCTGCTCAGTTGTTGGCTGATGGCCTTCCCCATCACTTTGGCTGGGTAGTGGAGCAGAGAGATAGGACGGAAGTTGATTTGGGTTGGCCGATGCCCTTTTGAGGAGGCTGTTGACGGATGCATTGGTCCAGTCTTCTTGGAATTCGGCAGATGTGATGGAGGTATTGACGATGTGGGTGAGAGTGTTGCTGATAGGTGATCCTCCCAGGTTGTAGATTTGGTGGGAGCATAGATCTGTTGGTGCTCTGAGTGGACGGTCTGAATGATTGTTGCATTGTCTTCTCTAGTTAATGTTTTTTATTCTGTCAGGTGTCTGTCTTGATTGGTGGCGGGCAGGTTGGCGATGAGATCTCTCAGGTCCCGTTGGTGTTCAATGTTTCTTAAATGTGAATTTCTAAAAATTGGCTGAAAACATTTTCATCAAATGGGAAAAGCTTTTATGAGTAAAGTTTTAATGTTGTGCCAAATTTAGTTTAATTCTGTTCAGCTATTTCTTCTGCATCTGGTAGACCTGACAGCCTGAGGGTGGCCTTTCCCCACATGTATTGCCTTCCTCCTTCACTTTTGCTGATCCCGTATTTACTGGCCTTGGGACTCTGCACATTTTACCACTGCTAATCATGTGCATGTGCTCACTCCTTAAATTATGGTGACACTGGCTTATCCCTAGTTGACATATTACATTTACTTGTAACTTGTCTCTAGTAAAGTGACCCTACAGGTGCCCACGGCCTGTAAATTAAATATCATTAGTGGACCTGCAGCACTGATTTTGCCACCCACTTAAGTAGCCCTTTAAGCATTTCTCAAGCCTCGCATTGTAGTCTGTGTGTGCAGTTTTAAATGCCATTTTGACATGGCAAATTAACCCTTTTACCAGGCCTAAACCATCCTTTTTAATACCCATAACTCACCCCTAGGTAGGGTAGGTCCTTGACAGCCAGACGGAGGGATTCAGTGGATCTACAAAATAAGACATGTAACTATACAGTTTATATGCCCTGGTAGTGAAAAACTCTTACATTTGTTTTTTCACTACTGCAAGGCCTACCTCTCCCACAAGATAACAGTGGTGTTAACTTATTGCATTTATTAAGCTGTCATTTTCTGAGGGGGGACAGGTAACCAGTTCATGTTTATTGTCTTTGGAACTGTAATGAAAAATCCTAACTAATGGTGAAATCAGATTGTAAAGCACAGTTTTGAAAATGCCACTTTTAGAAAAATGGTGTTTTCCTGCCTTAACCAGTGAGTGCCTGTAGCATTTACCTGGGTCACACAACTTCGTGTAGGTGACAGTTGAGCTTTGTGTATTCCTCCTAGACAGCCACACACAATATGGAGCTTAGGTGTGCCTGGATGGGTAATCACTAAGAAGATGGGAGAGAGGAGCTGGGCACAGCCCCACTTACACCTGAATAGGCTGTGTCTTGCCTTCACTCAAAGGACTGAATGCCAACTGTAGTTCGTCTGGGCCAGGACAGGGAAGGCAGAATGCCTGGGGCCTTCAAAGGGAAATCTCTAGAAGTTCCCCCCCCCCATTTCAAATGCACAATTGGGTTTAAATACTGTATGTCAGACACCACGTTTTCAGTACACTTCTGGACTGTGGCTACTCTGTCAGGAAGAAGGACTACTGTACTTCTGAAAGGACTGCATTTTGGACTGCTGCTCTGAAGCACTGCTCACCTGCTGCCTGCTACTCTCTTGACTGGGTGAGGAGGGCTGGACCTGCATCTCATGGTCCCACAACCCGGAGTGACTTCAATGGCTGGTTGGCTGGCCTCCTGATCAGAAATTTGAGGGACACAACAGGCTTTCAACAACCTTGCACCTGCACCTAGACTACACAATCAGTCAGTCTGCTCTGCCAAGTGGTGCCACCCCAGTCCTGGACCGTTGGAAGTAGGCTAAAGGTGCTCTACTGGTCTCTGTTGATCCAGTGGAATTGATGCTTTGACTCTGTTGCATCGTGCAACCCTGAGCAGACCTGAAGTATTGCCGCTGCTGTATGGATCAGAACTGCTGCAAAGAGTTGCGATCAGTGGGGCCTCCGATCTCGAGGCAGCCAAGTTCCGTGAGGGACTTATCTCTGTGGCACACTGGATGAATGATAATTTCCTACAATTGAACGCAAAAAAAACCGAGGTGCTCATTGTGGGAAAGCAAATTCATCTGTGGGATGACAACTGGTGGCCTCAAGAGCTCGGACCCATTCCTATCCCCGTTACTGAAGTAAAGAATCTTGGGGTGTGGTTTGACTCCCATTTGAGTTTCACCACCCATACAAAAAAGACCGCTGCTTCCTGCTTTGGGATTTTGCGTCAGCTTCGGTCCACCTTCAAATTTTTTGACGCTCCCACTCGTCAGCTTATCGTGCAAGCCATGATCCTGTCCAAACTGGATTATGTTAGCTCTCTTTTTCTTGGAGTCAACCAGGCTGAGCTTTCTCGCCTTCAACGCATTCAGAACGCCGCCGCCAGGGCTCTGGTTGGCTTGCCCAAATTCTGTTCAGCCAGGAAAACCATCTATAATCTTCATTGGCTCCCGGTGGCACAGAGAATAAAGTTTAAATCTTTGATTCTAACTTTCAAAATTCTTAAACTTTCTTCCCCTCCGATCCTTCAGCATCTAATCTCTCCCTATGTGCCAGCTCGTACTCTGAGGTCTTCTGCTCTCCATCTTGCTATCGTTCCTCGCTTTAAGAGATCCAGGACAGGCGGACGTTCCTTCCAAGTTCTTGCCGCCAAGTTGTGGAACTCTTTGCCTGTGCACATCCGCGCCATCGAGGGGCTTTCTGCTTTTAGGAAGGCAGTAAAAACCTTCCTCTTTCCCCTGGTCCCCTAGTTATGTTTGCTGTGTTGTGTTCTTGGTCTTTGTCCGGTTTTTGGTTGTGTTCTCGCGCCAGGACGCCCCTTTGCTGGGGCATCTGTGCGCGTAATAAATCCGGTTAACATAACAACATAACATAACATCGCATTGAAGCCTGCTTCTGAATCCAAACCTCCACTGTGCAACACATCCTTGGCGGAGGCCCTTGCATCCCTCACCAACGGCAGCCTCGATAATGATACCAGACTCTGCATCGCAGCCATGCAGCACCTCAGAAACCAGGTACACCCCAATGGAAGCCACCTGGCTAGCTAAATTTGGGCAGACCTCTGAAATGTATCGCCAGAGGTTCAGGGACAGCCACAAGCTCACAAATCCATCTTGGGTGGACTTCCTGGTCTACTCTAGCATGGCACTGAAGGGCTGGGTGAGGGCAGCAAGGCCATTGATTATGGTGGGCTGTGCAACTTGATTCTCAGGGAGCACATACTTAATATCTGTTTTACAGTGCTGTGCTAGCACATAGTAGACAGCAAGCTGGCTGACTCCAGGTAGCTTGCAGAGGAGGTGAACCTCTGGGTGAGCACCAGAGTGTCCAAGAAAGCATGTGAGGGGACTCCCAAAAGCATGGCCAAGGGTCCCACCAGAAGAAAGAGGTGGGGGAAACTTGCATATAAGGAGTTCTCAAAAGGTCCACAAATTAATTTTCAAGGGAACAGTGATAACCAGTCCCAGTCCAAACCCAAGAAAAAGGGATTCTTTGATAAACAGGAAGGATTGTCCCCCACTGCACAGAGTGTTACAAGTATGGACACACCAAGGGAAACGCCAAATATCCTGAGAGGACTCAGCACCCCATCGGTGGGCAGACATCTTGATTTGCGACTGTAGGGCTTGGGGAGGAGGTGGTCCCAGTTAGCTTTCGGGAGCAGACAGAGATGACTTAGTGTCCCCAAGGGATAAGGAGAGGGTGCCAAAATCCCACATGCCTGCCATTACTTTTAAGTACAGGCAGTGGGTCACCATCGGTGGGCAATGGGTGGAGGCTCTGAGAGACACAGGAGCCAGATTGACTACTGTAAGATATCAGCTGGCGTCATCAGAGCAGGTCCTACCTAACACATTCCACCAATTCATAGTTGCAGACAACTGAGAGAGTCATCTACAGGTGGCTCTTGCTCCCTTTGAGTGGAGTATGGGGGGTCTCAGGTTCTCTAAAAGTAGCTGTGAGACCTGTCATGCCTGTAGATTGCCTATTTTTGGAGCATATAATCTAGATGGATGTAGAGCTCAGATCACACTTGGAGATGTTGGGATTGCATGAATGGATCGGTAAAACCATACGATCCATGGCTACCTGGAGAGGGAGTCAAGGGTGCCTAGAGCCTGGAACAATGGCCCAGGCAGCCACCAAGAAGAGTAGGAGCAGGGGGTATGGGAAACCAGCCCCTGAAGATCCTGTGGCCCAGGTTGAGCAGGCCCCAGAAAAGGATGCCAGTGAGTCTACTAAAGAGGACATTGCCACCCAGGGTGACTTGCCTGAGCTTGCTGGATGGCAAGATACGGGTGAGCCTATCAAGAAAGATTTCCACAAGGTACAGAAAGAGTGCCCCACTCTAGAGGGCTTGAGGTGGCAAGTTGGTCCCAACCTACAGGATATGCCTCTGTAGATCATCTTATCTATTGGGGGAATGACCTGCTATAAGTGAGCCAATGGTTCCTGGCCTTGGGGCAGCCTGCATGCTGGTGGGCCCCCTATTGTTACAGGACCTTCATACTGGAGTTGGCTCATGACATTCCCAGGCACGGCACGGGCAGGGCGTTATACCGGGGCGGTGACGTCAGGCGGGGGAGGGTCAGGGTGGGGGGGTTGTAAAATGCGGGATATGGACCATTACAGGTAAGTACCGGAAAAAATAAATAAAATAAATTTCGTTACCTGCGCTGCATCGCCAAATGTGATGCAGCGCGGGCAACAAAATTCATTTTTTTTTTCCGGTACTTACCTGTAATGGTCCATATCCCGCATTTCACAACCCCCCACCTTGACCTTCCCCCGCCTGACGTCACCACCCCGGTATACCGCCCTGCACGGGCCGTGCCTGGACATTCCCATGGCAAAACATATGAGGTAAGACATGACCTTTGCAAGGTTTGTTGCCTACGTCTATTGGCCCTGTGTGAAGACAGGTTCACATGCTTCTGTAGGTCCTGTCCTACCTGCCAAGTCAGTAGAAAGTCAGAGAAAAAGCTCAAAGTATCCCTGATCTCAATACCTGTCATTGGTACTCCCTTTGAGAAGGTTTACATTGACAGTGTTAGACACTTGGACTCCAACTCAGCTTTAGGCAACAGGTTCACCCTGGCAATAGAGGACCATGCCACACGCTACCCAGAAGCCTTTCCTCTGAGGCTGGCAACTCCACCTGCTGTGGCCCAGGCCCTGATGGAGATTTATTTCGTTGTAGGGTTCCCCAAAGAGGTAGTGTTTGACAGAGGCACTAACATCGTATCAGCACACATGAAGTCCATGTGGGATGAATAACTTATAAGATCTCCACACACTACCACCCCAAATGAGTTGTCTTGTGGAGAGATCCATCACAAATCCCAAAGGCATGGGAGTGCGCCTACCTGAGCCCAGGAGGCTTAAGTGGGACTTCCTCTTGCCATGCTTTCTCTTTGCCTACAGGGAGGTACCACAGAAAGAGGTTGGGTTTCACCCCTTTGGTTGCCCAGTCAGGGGACCTCTTAACCTTGTGAGAGGAAAGTGGGAGCAAGCTCCCAGGAAACCCCATCAGAATGTGGTCAGCCACATGCTGGCCCTTGGCAACCAAGAGCAATCTTGAGGCCAGCCAAGAAGGTATGAAGTTCTGGTATGTCCAGAAGGCCACTCTGATACAGTTTCAACCTCATCAAACAGTATGAGTCAGGGAGCCGGTGGACCCAGAGCTATTCAGGATCACTGGGAAGGCCCATATGACATCCATTCTGCTGCCCGAATTGCGAGGGTCTCTACTGCCCTGAACTTACTGGCACAGCGGCCGGGCTTTGCTCCGCCAACCCGCACTTCCTGACGACCGGCCGGGCTTGGCTCCGCCGGTCAACTACTACATCTCCCAGCAGCCTCCAGGGGGGAGGCGCCTACGACGAGGAACAGCGCGCCAGGCGGCGCATAAAGCGTTTGCAGGGGCCGAGTCCCTTGTCTGACATCCATTCTGCTGCCCGAATTGCGAGGGTCTCTACTGCCCTGAACTTACTGGCACAGCGGCCGGGCTTTGCTCCGCCAAACCGCACTTCCTGACGACCGGCCGGGCTTGGCTCCGCCGGTCAACTACTACATCTCCCAGCAGCCTCCAGGGGGGAGGCGCCTACGACGAGGAACAGCGCGCCAGGCGGCGCATAAAGCGTTTGCAGGGGCCGAGTCCCTTGTCTGACATCCATTCTGCTGCCCGAATTGCGAGGGTCTCTACTGCCCTGAACTTACTGGCACAGCGGCCGGGCTTTGCTCCGCCAAACCGCACTTCCTGACGACCGGCCGGGCTTGGCTCCGCCGGTCAACTACTACATCTCCCAGCAGCCTCCAGGGGGGAGGCGCCTACGACGAGGAACAGCGCGCCAGGCGGCGCATAAAGCGTTTGCAGGTCCCTCGTCCCGCGAGGACGCGCGCGTGACGCCCGGACGAAGCCCGGACAAAGGGCGGGCCGTCTGAGGCCGTCCGAGGTCGGACAAGGTTGGGTTGGGCCAGGTCCCTTATTTTGTGGTGTTCGTAAACGTTGTGTTATTACATCTGGCAAATCTGGTGATTCTCACAAGTGTGTATTGTAGACGCTGTGCACATATTTTATCATGCCGGTTAAAAAGGCAGTCACTTCTAGTAATTCTATCGAGAATTATCTTGTACAGGTTGTTGAAAGAATCAATAGTGATAGGAGATCCTCTCTTGGTATAGATCTGACTACCCAATCCTCCCTTACTGATATTGACTTAGATGATCCTTTTGGTCTTCAGATTAACACCTGCTCTAATGGCGTAATGCCTGATCCTGCTCCTGATACCAGCATTATTCAGCCTAGTGGTATTGTAGCTGGAATTGTAGACCGCAGTATTGATGAGGCTTTGGTAGAGATCACTAATAGTAGCGAACCCCTGATTTCCCCCTCAGCTCCTATTTTAGTTGCAGGGAAACGGGAGGGCTTAAGGTCAGCTAAGAACAGAGTAGCAAACCCTCCTAGGAAACACTCAGAGGAAGAGGAGCTTGATTTGACCAACGAGGCTTCTCTTACACTTTCTAACGCCCAATTCAACAGACTATTGTCTCTGATTGATAATAAAATTAAAGGTGCGGTTAAACCTCTTGTCAGTAAAATAGACAAGTTAACATCTGAGGTTAGCCGATTAGAAGGTCTATTAAAAGATACTGTGAGTGAGATGGATAAGATCCCAGAAAATGTTTCTACCAGGATTAAGGACATCCTAAGCAAACCAGACACAATTGATAGCAGCGGATTGGTCTCGACTTCCGTCCCAAATCCTCAACTGGTATCTAGGTGCGTCCCGGCTGGTGATGCTTCTAATGTTTTCATCCCAGTTCCCGACACTGAAGACCAAGCTGTGGTAAAAGGATCTTTCGAGCTTGTAGTAGAAGCCTCCCCACTAGTACTTGTTCTTGCTAACGTACCACCATTGGCCCACGATGAGAGGGAAACAACATCTTCCCTAATTAATAAATCCTTATCGTGGTTGACCAACAATATGGTTATTTCTCCCTGGGGTAAGCAACAACTTGCAGAAGAGCTTGTTAAAGCGAGAAGGGTACAGTGGATTGGGGACAGAGCGAAAAAGTTTAAGGGGGAGTGTGTTGTCCTACATTTTTCCGACCCAGGGGTTTTACCTAACATTTTGCCCAACATTTTCCCACCACAACGGAGATCCACCTCAATTGTCCCACTGACTTTGGACTTCTTTTACCCAAGAAAGGGAAGCGGGCCAAATCCTAGTACTCTAAGAACTAAATGGAACATTGTGACAAAGAGGGGGAGGAAGGATGTTGCTTCAGTGGATTGGGGATTGGGGTTGGAAAATCGATTCTCTGCACTATCGAATCTAAATGCTTGCGACTGACAACCACTTAGTAGCAATTCTTTGATTTTGTCTGATTGTGATGGAGGTATTGTTGAAGGGGTTGGTAATGTTGTTAAAGATTGTATTTGGGGGAATTCCGCTGTGGAGCTAGTAGCCCCCACCAACGAAAATAATAGTGTGCAGAACTCTGGTGGTACGGAGAGTCACGAGACTATTATAAACCCTTGTTCTCCTATGATATCTAGCTCAGGGAAGCTTTTGTCCTGGAACATAGCTGGACTATGTTCGAGGATGGATTGTGCTGACTGGTTGGGATTCATTAATAAATATGATCTATGTATCTTTCAAGAGACTTGGGCATGTGACCCTATCTTTGCCCTGGGGTATATACATTTTTATGTTCCTGCCACTAAGGGCCCTAAAGGTCGGCCAATGGGGGGCCTTACCATATGGATCAGGCAGTCTCTGAAAACCATAGTAAAATGTGTGGAGCTTGACCATAAAGATATTCAGCTTATCAGATTGACCAGTGATGTATCCATCACCATAGACATTTATAATATCTATGCTAGAGGTGGCAGTAAAGGTAAATCAGAGGTTCTTTTGAGTCTTTTTAACTTTCTTGAGACTCATTCTGCAGGTAAAAATATTCTAATTGCAGGCGATTTAAATCGCACATTCGAACCCCTTATCACTGGCGACTCTCCTCTTGGAGCAGAGGAAGATAAGCTTTGGAATATCCCCATATTAGAATCACCACCAATAACTCGCTGGACATCTGACATATTAGGCTTGAACGCAATGTGTCTTGAGCACGGGCTTCGAGCCCTGAACGGTCGAACTAAATCAGACCGTGTTCCTGCTACGACTTTTAACAATGGGCGTAATAAAAGTCGTATCGACTATGTCATTTGTAGTACGTCATTATGGTCATCTCTCAATGACATGGTAGTAATAGCCAGGCCAGAAAGCGATCACGACCCTTTATGTGTCTCACACAAATGGTGGACATCTAAAGAAATTATTCACAACCTCTCAGATGAATTTCTGCCCCCAACGATTCTACCATCTAACAATATGCGTAGGTTAAGGTGGGCAGGTGTCAAGGCAGACCAACAGACCCTTGTAAAAATAAGTGCTGCGGCTGACAAGGCCATCATGGCATTGGAGAATGTAGACGGGTGTTCCCAGGGCAATGAGGATATCATAAATGCACATACTATTCTCTTTACGGAAGTCAAAGGCTTCTTTGTGAAACCTGTGAACAAGAGGGCCTGCCCTTGCAAATCAGCAAAAGGGTATAACCCTGCCTGTAGGACGGCAAGATTAAAACTAGGAGCTGCAATTAAAGGTATAAATTTGGATGGGATCCGTTCAGCTAGGAAGTACTACAAAAATTGTATTGTAAGGGCTAAAAGAGACTGGGACGAAGAATACTGGCAGAAGCTAAAGGATGCAAGCGATCGTAAACATTCCAGACTCTTTTGGCATATTGTCAAATGGGGTCATGATAGGCCTCCAGAAACTCCCAATAACAACGTCTCCCATGATGCGTGGGTTAAATTTTTCAGTGAGCAGTACTCCTCCAGGGATCAACTTTTTAATAGTGTAAGTCTAAAGTACCTGTATGCAGATGATGACATCTTTGTGCAAAGTGAAGTACTGTCTGCCCTGAAATCTGTTCACCCTGGCAGAGCCCCGGGTATAGACGGAGTCCCTGCGGATGTCTTTCTAAATGACACCGACAGGTGGAGTAAATATATCTGCCTCTTATTGAATCATATTGCCAAGGGAGCAGAAATCCCGGTATCATGGCGTGGTGCTGTTATTATTCCAGTATATAAAAAGGGAGACCGTGCCCAACCTTGCAATTACCGCCCAATTAGCTTAATTGACACAGTTCAAAAAGTTGTTGGACGTGTAATTATTAACAATTTGTTAGATTGGGCTGAGGAGCAGAATGTTTTATCCCCCTTCCAGGCTGGGTTCCGCAGGGCAACTAGCACTGTGGACCAGGTCTTCCGTTTTCAATTGATACAATGGAGGACCGTGGTACTGGGAGGATGCAGCCTTTACGCAGCGTTTGTTGACCTGCGGGCTGCATTCGACCTGGTGCCAAGGGCAAAATTGTGGGAGGTCCTTGCAGCTCTAGGGGTCCCAAAGATTATTTTAACGATGATTATGAGACTCCACGAGGGCACTTATGCCAAAATCCAATGGGGTGGCTATGGCAACGACACTATTGATTTTCCAGTCGCCAGAGGCGTCCGTCAGGGTTGCTCAATGGCACCAACACTTTTCACTCTTTTTATTAATGGAGTCGTTGCCCGCATGCAATCGCAGGTAGTGGATGCTCCTTCCCTTGCAGGTGCAAAAGTCCCTATTTTAATGTTTGCAGACGACACCCTAATTTTATCAAAATCCCCCAGCGGTCTCCAAAAGGCTTTGGTAATTTTTGACAAATTTTGTAGCGACCATGGCCTGGAGGTCAACGCCGATAAAACAAAGCTCATGGCTTTTAATCCATGTAGAAATTTTAAATCTAAAATAACCATGAGTGGGCGTTGCCTCGAAGTAGTAAACTCTTTTACCTACCTGGGTATTCATATTTCAAATGACAACAGATGGAACCAACATATAAACATCGCAGTTTTAAGACATAAACAACTGGCTGGTACCATCATTAAGGAGCATTTTAAATCTCTGACAAAACCAATCAAACCTCCTTTGATCATATATGAGGCCAAGGCCTTGGGGTCAGCCCTGTATGGGGCTGAGCTGTGGGGTCAAGAAAATCTTCTGGACCTTCAGGTCTCAGAAAATAATTTCCTTCGTAAACTTACAGGTACCCCACAGAGTAGTCCCCTTTTGCCTCTTAGATATGATCTCGGTAGGAAAGAAATATCGGTAATGTGCAAATTACGTCCAATATTATACTGGCGTAGAATCTGGACCACCCCTGAGTTGTCACAATACGCAGCTGGGTTTGCTGATGTCATCAAAGCAGACCGATTTCACAAAATCAAATGGTTTAGATTTTTAAAAGCAGCATTAGGCGAACTAGGGTTAGCTGAACTGTGGTCCGACCCAACTGGGTCGTCCTTCCCCACTAAGGAATTTATAAAAAATCTTTTCTGGGAACAGGTAGAAAACAGGAGTCTTCTTAGTAACAACCATGGGTCTATGACGGTTATTTTTCTTGAAGCTAAGCTTTTCCCCATGTATGAAAACTATTGGGATTTAATAACGAAACCCATGGATAGGAAACTGTTTTTCCAAATGAGGGCTGGCTCTCTACCTCTGTGTAATCTAACTGCAAAATGGAGAGAGGGAAGTCCAGCTCTATGCCCAGTCTGTGGGGAAGGAAAGGAAACGTTGGGTCATTTTTTGTTCTCTTGTTATGCATATTCTGTTCCTAGACGTGTTTGGTTGGCTCCTATGTCTAGAAATCTGGGTACTAAAAGCAGCATGGTAGCTTTACGTATAATAAAAACTACCTCCTTAAATTGGATTACCATAGCGACCGCAAAGTTTTTGGGGTGGTCGTGGGTAATTAGGCAGAGATTGCTAGTAGGGTAACTACTCTCTGCTTAGTTGAACAGAGATTGCTAGATCATCTACTCTCTGTTCCCCATGCGGGGTGTCTGATCTGTTAATCTATTTTTATCATGCGAACTTTGCACTTTTTGTCAATATATATTTGTTAAATGAATTTTTAATTGTCTTTTAAAATGTATCGTGCTAAAGTCATATTCGAAACTGTAATTTAATTGTATTTTTATTATGTGTTTGTTTGTCTGCTTTTATGAGTAATACTCGAATAAAGCACTTTTGAATTGAATTGAATAATGTGAAGAAGCTGAATGGGGAGTTCACCTACCTGGTGGATCTCAAGATCCTAGAAATCCCTTAAGTGTGCTCCACATAAACTGCCTCAAACCACACTTTGAGAGGTCTGAAGTCAGCAATGACCCGGTGACAGATAATAGAGTGGAAGAGGAGAGTGAGCCTGTCCCTAATTTCCTCTCTGCTTGCGAGCACGATGGGTATTTGGAGAAAGTTTATACTGCTCTATGAAATCTGGAATTTGTGAGGTCTATGTATGTATTTTATCTTTTTATTAAGCTGTGGATGATTTGATATATTTGGAGTTTTTGTGTACATTTTCATGTGGAACGCTTTGGAGCTCCAAACCATAATAAAAAATAAATTGAATTGAAATTGAGGATGTTAGCCTCTCCCCTAACCTGACCCCAGAACAGCAGAGTGACTATTGGCATCTGCTGGATCAGTTTTCTACTCTGTTTTCCCTCACCACTGGACTCACACACCTGTGCATCCATGACATTGACACAAGAGACAGTCTGCCTATTTAAAACAAAATTTTTAGCCTGTCAGACAAAGTAAGGACCTGTTTCATGGAGAAGGCCTCCAAGATGCTTACATTAAGGGTGATTGAGCCCTGCAACAGTCACTGGTCCAACCCTGTGGTGCTGGTACCCAGGGATGCTTCACCAAGTGCCATTCTAGAACATAGGTTCTGTGTAGGCTGCAAGACACCCAGTTCTGGCATGAAGACTGACACATACCCCATCCCCCGAGTTGAAGAGCTCATCGAAAAGCTGGGTGCTGCTTAGTTCCTCAGTACCTTTGATCTTACATCGGGGTAATGACAGGTTGATCTGACTGAGGGGATAAAAGAGAGGTCTGTATTCTTCATCCCAGAGGGCCACTTCCAGTTTAGGATGATGCCATTTGGCCTAAAGAACGCCAGTGCTACCTTTCAGGGGTTAGTCAACAGGGTCCTGACTCGGAAAGAGGCATTCTGTGCCGCCTACCTGAACAACATTGCTATCTACTGTTCCAACTGGGAGGAACACATGTACCACCTTCAGGAGGGGCTTCAGGCTCGCCAGCAATCAGACCTGACTAGCAAGGCCTGGAAGTGACAGATAGGGCAGGGTTCCTTGGTGTATCTGGGCCACATGGTAGGCAAAGGCAAGATAAAGGCCTTCCAGGCCAAGATTGAAACTGTCCTGGCAACCCCCTAAAAAACAGACTTCCTGGGCCAAACAGAATATTACGGGAGGTTTGTTAAGGAATATGATGATATTATTGCCCCCTTAACTGAGCTGACTACAAAGAAGCAGCCCAGAAAGGTATTATGGACAGCGACCTGCCAGAATGCCCTTGATACCCTCAAGGAGGCCATGTGTACAGCACCTGCATCCAAGGCTCCCAAGTTCTTCAAGGAGTTTATAGTTCAGACAGATGCTTCAAAGCTTGGCTTAGGCGCTGTTTTAGCACAGTTTAATGAGGAGGGCCTAGACCAACTGGTAGCTCTCATTAGCAGGAGGCTTCTTCCCTGGGAACAGAGGTGGAGTGCAATTGAAAGGGATGCCTTTCCTCTGGTTTTGGCACTGAAGAAGCGAAGACCATACATGTTTGGGACCCACTTCCAGGTTGAGACAGACTATAAGCCCCTTGGATGGCTCATGTAAATGAGGGGTTAAAATCCCATTCTGTTGAGGTGGTCCATCTCCCTACAGGGAATAGACTTTATAGTGGAACACCGTCCTGGGTCAGACCACACCAATGCTGATGGTCTATACAGGTTCTTGCACTTAGTGATAAGAACTCCCAAGGGGTTGGGTAGTTATCCCCACTTTTTGCTGGGGGGGCAGTGCTAGACCTGTAAGCCTTAGGGTTGGCTTCTTCCAAACATTTCCTCCTCCACTTTTGCTGATCATGTTTTTACTGGCCTTAGGACTCTGTGCAATTTACCACTGCTAGCCAGTGCTAAATTGCATGTACTCACTCCTTAACATATGGTAGCATTGGCTCATTCCCAGTTGGCATACTTAATTTACTTGTAATTCCCTACCTGGGGCCATGGCCTGGCCTGTAGATTAAATGTTACTAGCGGGCCTGCAGCACTCATTGTGCCACCCACTTAAGCAGTCCTTTAAACATGTCTCAAGCCTGCTATTGCCGCCTGAGTGTGCAGTTTTAACTGCCATTTCAATCGGGCAGAATAACCCCTTTGTCAGACCTAAACCTTCCTGCATTTAATAAGCGTAATTTCCAAATGGAAACAGGTAACTTGTTCATATTTGGAGTCTTTGAAATTGTAATCACAAATCCTAACTTATGATGAATTCAGATTTTAAACTACAATTTTGAAAGTGCCACTTTTAGAAAGATGGAATTTTCTTGAGGTAACCAGTCAGTGCCTGTAGCCAGTTCCTGGCTCACATGACTGGGTGTAGCTGCCAGTGGGTATTCCTCCTGCACAGCCACACACAATAGGGAGCTTAGGTGTGCCTGGATGGAGGAAAGAGCTGGGCAAACACCCATGTACACCAAAATAAGCTGTATCTTGCCTCCACACAAAGGAATGCATACCTCCTGTAGTTACTCTGTAGCCAGGACAGAGAAGGCAGGATGCCCAGGGACTTCAAAGGGAAATCTCTAAAAGCTTCCCCACACTTCAAAGGAACAACTGGGTATGATTAATGGACCTTAGACACCATCTCTTCAGTACATTCCTGGACCTGTGGATTCTGCCACTCTGTTGGACCGCTGCTTTGAATGACTGCTGCCTTGCTGTGCTGACCTGTTGCCCTCTTGCCTGGATGAGAAAGACTGGCACTGCATCTCTTGAACCGAGAGTGACTCCGAGGGCCACTTGGCTGGCCTCCTGATCGGAAGTCTGAGGGACACAACAGGCTTCCAACAACCTTGCCCCTGCATCTGAAATCTGCCATCAGGGAGTCTACCCTACCAAGTGGTACAACCCCATTTCTGGATCCTTGTAAGTGGGCTTATGGTGCTCTACCAGCCTCTGTGGATCCAGCGGAACCAAGCATCACCTCTGCTGCATGGATCAACCCTGGGAACAACTGATGCATCACCTCTACTGCCTGGATCGCACCTCCGCAAGGACCTGCACCGCATCGCAGCCCATTGCTGCAGTGGAACCGCCGCCTCTGCACTATGTATCCTTGGCACAGTTACTCTCATCCCTCATCAATGGCAGCCTCAGTGATGACACCGGACTCTGCACTGCAGCCACATGACTCCTCAGAACCCTGACTGGGTGACGCATTCTTGATGTCGCCTTTGTAGCACAAACCCTCATCACTGGGATCCTCAATGACGATAGAGGATCTTGGACCACAGCCTCGTCATAACACGGAACTGACTAATAGCTTTGGCTGCACGACAACACTACTTCAAAGCGAATCCTCACAATGCTCTGCAATCCAGGATTTAGGGTACTTTGTTTAGCGGGCATAACTGGATCCCTGTAGCCAGCCCAAGCTCCATTGCAGTTCAGTTGGCTTGAACTTGTCCAGCCCAACCAGATATCCACACTTGCCACTTTACACCTTTTGGCACGATTTAAACACATACCTTTAAAATTGAATGTCCCTGGTCTTCCTGCTTAGATTTTTGTCATTTTGGTATGGTTTTATGTATTAAAAAGTACTCTATTTTTCTAAACTAGCATGGGATCCTTTGCTGGTGCATTTTCACTGTTACTGTCTGAAGTGTTGCACAAATACTATACACAGTGCCTCTGAAGTTAAGCCGTATTGCTCTATGCCAAACCTACCCGAGGGTTGAGCACAAGCTAATTTAGGGTTTTCTTGTGCCTCACCCTGAGAAGAATTGTGATTGCTGCTTGAGAAGTATTTCCCAGACCCACCACCAACCAGTAACCCAATTTCTTAAAGTATTGCTTCCCAAAAGTATCTATTGGAAATCAACACTTTTAGGAAAAAGGGCTGCATTTAAAAAAAAAAAAATGATTTCTTTATTCAAAAATAATCACAGACATTGCTGCCAACCACATGACTTTAGAGATTCCCAATCAGTCACAAATCATACGCAGAAAGTTCCTGAGGCATCAACGCAGCATGTCATAGGACACATATAGCACTTAGCTCAAAGGATAAAGATCTTCAAAACCAGACGCTGGAAATCAGAGTCCTTAGGCCACTGAGACGACCTTCAAAAACAGTTGACTCAAGCACAAGGTCAGGCAAAGTGAGAGGTCCTATCCCAAGGGCAAAAAAGCACGGAGGCAGCCAGAAGGGGAAGGCCTCTGCCTGCGAGAGAAGTGACAAAAGCAAAAATTGTAGCAGCATCAGCACCTGCAACAGTGCTGAAAACAGTAACATCAACACAGAGCAGGTTGCAAGGGACCAAAAGAGGAAAGGCACAGAAGGAAGCAACTCCTCTACCGATCAGAGATGCTATGGCGCAAATCATACCACCCAGGCACGCATGCAAGTTACAAAACCATGCTAGCCATATATAAAAAAGCCAATATACTCAGAAAAGCTGAATACTATGGGGCAAGAATTTTAGACGCTACAAACAAACAGAGGGAATCGTGTAGAATTTTTTAAAATAACTTAGCCAGAAGTCGGAACAGAAACCTGCACCTGAGCCGGCGGACTGCAACCAATTTCAGGCCTTTTTCCTCCTTAAAGTCAGGGACATTCTAGCCGAGAGTGACAACACTGTAATCAACCAGCGGACCCTGGAGCAGAATCCAGCTCGTGGGACTTCCAGTGAGCAACTCACCGCCTTTCCTAATCTAGACTTAGCTTCACTATCACACCTGATGAATCTCGTCAATTCAGGCTCCCCAGCAGACCCCTGTCCTCCTAGGATTTTTTCCCGACCTGGAGAGCAAGATCCTTTCTCCACTTAATAATTCGCTTTGAGACTGGTTACTTGCCCTCCAGCCAGAAGGAGGCCAGGGTTATTCCGCTGCTAAAGAAACCAGGGGCAGATGTTGCAAATCTTAAAAACTATAGGCCCATCTCCAAGCTTCCATTTCCGGCGAAAGTGGTGGTGAAACATGTCCTCAAAGTACTCTCATCTTTCATGGAGGAACATCAGCTACTTCAAGTACTGCAGGCCGGCTTCGTGGCCCACCATAGCCCTGAACTGGTGGTGTTGTTTGTGTTCGACAAGCTTAGAGTTATGGCCGATACAAAACAACTGAGTGCCCTGATTCTGTTAGATCTGTCAGCTGCATTCAATACGGTCAATCATGCACAGCTTCTGGTCCGGATTGCCGATTTGGCCATTTGTGGGCTGGCACACCAGTGTCTTGCGTCCTTCTTGTCAGGACGGTCCGAAAGGGTCCAACTGGGTGAGCAGGTGTAGAACAGTGGCACCCTCACATTTGGCATCCCCCAGGGCTCAGCACTGCCCCCACTCCTTTTTAACATGTACTGTCAAGTCTTTAGCTACACCGATGATACCCAACTTATTCTCCATATCGAGAATTCTCCTCAAGCCCACACTCTGGTGCAAAACATCCTCAGATACACAGTAAACTCGATGACATCTAACTTGCTAAAGGCCAACCCAGACAAAACTGAGGTCCCAGTTGTCACCTCTAAAACCAACCCCTGGAACAACCTCTTTTGGCCAGAGGAGCTTGGCACCTCCCCTAGGCCAGTCCCTGTTGTAAAAGGTTTGGGCATCAAGATTGATGCCAATCTCTCTATGACCAATCAAGTAGCCTTGGTGGTCGGTACCTGTACGGGTTTAATGAGACAGCTGCGTAAACCTGCCCCCCTTCTTCCACCTGCCACTCTACAGATGATCGTATCTGTCACAATCGTGTCTAGATTGGACTATGGCAATGCCTTATACATTGGCCTCCCAGAGAAACTCGTCAGCAGGCTACAGGTGGCCTTGAATGATGCAGCTAGGCTGATTTTCAGGCTCCCTAGAAGGGTTCATGCTACCCTTTGCTGCGTAAGCTGAACAAGCTCCTGATCAAACAGAGAGCAAAGTTCAAGGGCCTTTGCATCACTCACAAATCCATTCATGGCCAGGCCCCAGTCTATATGAAGGAGTGCCTGTGGAATTATGGGCTGAAACGTACTCTTTGGTTGTCTGAGGCAGGCCTCCTGGCTTACCCATGGGTGAACACCACATCTAAAGGTGGCAGAGCTTTCTCTGTCTTAATTCCCCAACTTTGGTATCCACTGCCTGAGTAATTCCACCCAATTAGTAGCACAAAGAGGGTACAAAGTTCCCCGGGAAGAGTGATGGAAAAGTGGTGTGTGAGTGCTAGTAAGAGGGGGGAATCCCCTTGTTGGAACTAAATCCCTCACACACCCAGCAAGCTAGGTGTCATGCTTCATCATATGGGTTCTGCTCCTCGTCAGACTGGCACTGCAATGTCTGACGGGCTCCCGAAACCGGGGCTCTTTATCGGAGATCTTTTGTTCCGGCCATATGGTGCATGCGTGTAAGAGGGCGGGGAAGTGTGGTCGTGACGTGAAAGTGAAGCTAAAAAAGGTGGGTCAGTCCACAACCTATTTTATTCTCGTGGTAGACTCCCTTGGTTAAAAGGGGTGAGAGGGGAGGTAAATGCCCTGGACCTATCCAAGCAAATTAACTACTACCCTCAAATCTGGTCGACATGTTTCTTGCCTGATGGCAATTCTTCAGGACCTCAATAGATAGTACCACACAGTGAAAAATAAAATTAAAATTAGTGATGGATCAAACTTGCAATGAGGTATACAACCTTCTATGGTCGGTAATACCGGAATGCAGGCCGATTGGTCCTGCTGCAGTATTGTGACCCCAGAAGATTCCCTGAGGTACCTCGCAGTCTGCTCCCGTGGGACCGGCTGAGAAGGTATGGTACCTTCGGCGGCATCCGGTCCTGGCCGAAGCACCTACCCCACGAGCAGCGTCTCTAACCATACACAAGTGTTGTAACCCCTGTCAAACATCATAAATGATGCGGGCGTATTTGGTGGTGGAATATTAACTCCTTCTCTAGTTTTAATTGGTTTATCTTTTTTAAAGAAATTCTTAACTCTGTTTACAAATGACATTTTTCTTTCACTTCCATACATTTTGTAAGGTCTGCCACTTAGCATCTGCTCTCTAGCAAACCCTAAGTATCTTCTATCAGGTCGAGTTACTGGATGCCCTGGATTTAAATACCACATATATTTTGAAAAAATGTTGAAATCGTACGATAACTCTTTGATTTGTTTACAAAATACTTCCAATGCTAGCGCGTCTTTTATTTTCTTCAACCAATCAACAATGTGGTTTCAAATAATTTTAACCAATGATTGCACGGCTTTTCTCGTGAGATGAGCTCCCACGCTCCTGTGCTCACCCCTCCTTTACAATATTATCTCAGCTACACACACGCTGTCTCAACCAATACCAGCGTGGCTCTGAGTGACGTCAGCGCAGCTCCGCAACTGACTCCCTCCTTCACAAGGCAATGCAAAAACTCAATTCTTTTATTTTAAAGTGCAATTCTTTTTTTTAATTAACAACGTAAAAACATTCGCCACTGTACTCGAGTGACTAGAAAGGAAAGATATTTTTCACTGCAAGTAAATCCCTTCCGTTTACTTTTCATATACTACGAGTAGATCCCTTCTACCTACCCTTCACACAAGCATTAGAGAACCTGCTACTCCTTCGGACTCATCCACTCCGGGATATATACTAAGGCCAAAGTTTCACCAGCGAACCCCTTTGCTATCAATCAAGCTCAGACGAACCTGCTACTCCTTCCGTGTGACCCTTTCTAGGTGATATCACACTAAAAGTTTTGCTAGCAAACTCTTTGCTATCATTTATTCACACATTCATACAGAAAACCCTAAATAGTGCTTCTGCTTTTACCTAACCATGCACTAACTTCCTGCGAGTAAGTGACCTCACTGCAGTGTGGCTTCCAGTTACCACCCGCTATTTTTCCCCCGGGGATTCCAGACAAAACAAATAACAGGTATGAACAATTTTTTTGGTTAATACAAAAAATCAATACAGCATCAACAGAATCACTAAAATGTCAAAATATTTCAAATAATATCACATTTGAACGATCAATCATAATAATGTTTTCATAACCAACTAACTAACTACCTTTATTTAACTAAACCCTAACCTTTCCTCGGCTACCAAAGAAATATACTGATAGTGCGCAGGTCACCCGGGTAGAAATTTACCATACTCACCTGGGGCCATAATCAATTACACATTTCTTAAATCAGCTAACCTACGCTCTACTTACCAGATATTTTACCTACTAGGTCTTATACCATTGACTTAACAATCCTTATCACTGGTACCTGTGACCTATTGGATCAGGGAGTTAGTTTAAATTAGGTAGCAAATAACATGCACTCATATAATAACCACAGACTCTGGAAAGTTTTAAACTCTTTATCTAAACTTCATAAATGGTCATGATCCAAAGATTGAACACGATAAGACTCTCAATAACGAAAATCAGAAATAATGTATAGCTATGCAAAAGATATATTGTACAAATCAATTAGCAATTTAAAGGGAAGGTAAGAACAGGGAACATACTATTAAAATTTAAACAAACTTACACAGCTCGTCTAAGGGTGGGAACAGAAGGAACATGCTAAATAACACAACTTTCAAGCAATTATCAAAGGGTGGGTATGAAAAGGGAACATAAAATGCAATTACGGTAACAATTTGAGCATATAACTATAGGGAAGGTAAGAAAATGGAACACACTATTAAATCAAATGACGAATTTTTCATTACAAAGGGAAGGGTAAGAAAAAGAACATATGCAATCAAAGCTTTTATCGATTTATGGAAGGTAAAGAGAAGGACACAAAAATATAATGACAAAACCCACACAGATTTATATTTACCTAGAATGGTGTGAAGACCTACTCTGGTCAGTTAAGGACAGAAACCCCAAGAGTTGAAGTTGCCAGTAGGCCAGCAGGTGCACATCAGAATCAGGACAGGATAAACCAGATTTGGATCAGGACCGGACCACCAAAGGTTAAGACCAGCACCTGCAGTTCAGTTGAAATGCCTGCGCTACTCCCTCCCTGCAGCTAACAGTCAGAACCCCGATTGGGTTATCGATTTCACCGACAAAGTGCTTCGCCAGCACCTCAGCTTCCCGGACCTCGATTGGGTCAGCGACTCTTCGGACAGAGTGCTCCGCAGCCCTCTGCTCTTAGTCACCTATTGAGTGCGTTGGGTCAGTGACAGGTCAGCTATTCGGACAAGTCGGACAATTTCTCTGGCTAAACCTAAACTAGTTATACTATTTTCCAGGTCAGTGTACCACCCCCAATGTTGCAAGAGTAAGGATCCCCTAATTTCTATTGGACAAAAGAGGAGGAGAGGTCCTCACACCACACCAATTTTGAGATTTTTACCATCTCTTATTCAAATTTACATTCCCGCCCATCAAATTCAGGTTCTCATGAGGTTTTATTCCACCCAACAATGGATGTTCTATTGACAAATTCATTGTTTAATATTGTATAAATTTGGGTTCACAAGTCCACGTTCCCAGGAGCATCTTCTAGTCAGTCCGTTCCTTGGCCATAGTCCAAAGGTCACTGTTCCAGAGACTTGAGATTTTCGCGCAGTCGCAGTTTCAACAAATATGGAGTACAGCGTTACAAGCCAGGCCAGTTTTCAAAGTGCGACATGAAATGGAAAAGAAACAGTTTTAGAACACAGAATAAATGAATACACTGTATACCATGTATTTCTACTCTATACCCATTATCTTAATTTTAACTATAGCATTAGGGTTAGGCAGAACGAACAGCTTGGCGAAAGCAGCAGTGCAAGCTTCTCGCATGTGAGAACATAGAGCAGCCATAATAACACTAGTGCACTGAAGCGGCAGATTCCCTCCAAAACAACGAATAAGTCATGTCACGTGAGTATAACAGACGCATGCGCAATAGAAACCCTCGCGAAGCAGCAGCCATCTTAGATGCAAGCGTATTATGATTAGTAAATACACAAGCAAGCTTCACCCGGACACACCAATGTTGATGTAAAATATGCAAAATTAGTAAAACCGAACATGTTGGTTATTTTATTAACGTTATTCGAGGTTCATGAATACAAGCAAGTCGCTTCATGTGCGAATCCCTGCTCCATCACCATGTTCATGGGTCTTTTGACCTTCGAAGGAGCTTGAGTGCTGCAGGTGTCAACAAGCTCTTCCTGGCACTACACCATTCACAGTTCCTATAATATATTTCAAAATGATGTATTTTACGACCCTTTAAAAACATCAGTGAATCAAGATCTATATTATTTGTGATGCAAAAAAGCTACTTGCCATTGCATATAGACATGGGGATCATGGTGTAATATTATTGTGACCTGACAATCACTGGTATGAATTACATTACATTAATTCAATTTGATTTTAGATAACTCCTCCATTCACTATCGGTCTGTCCCATATCTCACCACAAGTCACATCTCAGGGTGCATGTAGCTCAGTGATTATGAGGATTAATTCATTCTTTGGTTCGCAGCACTTCAACAATAATTGAATCATTCACTTGAGCCTACTTCATGATGTCATGGTTCAGTCTATCTATGTGTGTTTTAGTACAAATCTGCAATAGCATCAGTTCTGAGTCCTAAGCTCTCCACAGTTAAACGTGACTATACATCAATCGCAGTATTCTGACAGCAAGCTGCCACCAATTTCTCTAACATAATGCTGATATGTTGTGTGTCAGAATACACGGTGGGAAAATCTATGTTTAACATTCTATGTTTAACTTTTTTGGAAACTGTGAGCAGAAAATGAGAGCAAGGCGCCATTTGTCACTGTCATCCAGCTTTGCATGTTTAAACACTTGGGTCAAAGGTTTACTGTTTATGCTGTCATTATTGCCTCATAACACTTTTAAGCCATTGCCATCCCATGAGCTACAACTTCAGTGTGCGGTACACTCTTTGACCAGACACGCATAAGCAACTGGATGCCACTTAGGGAGTATCGTAATGTTTCACCCCTGATACCGGCCTTTATGACAGCCTACACTATTTCACTTGTAGTGCTCCCTACATTATCTATTAGAAAGTTTGTAATCCATTTTCTCATATGTATACAGTATTCTCTATCTAAAAGCCGGGACCTCTCGAATGTCCAAGACCTTATTTTGGAATTACTCGTTTCTACTTCTAGCTTACATATTAATGGATTATGATTTGATAAGACACACGGCAGTTTCTCTATACAACATTTTGTTTTTAAAGAATTGGAAATGAACACATAATCTAGTCTGGCGTCGTTGGTGTGTGGATAAGAAAAATATGTGCACCCTGGGTGTTTTGAATTTGCAGCCTGCCAGCCATCCACTAATCCATGTGTCTGACACATGTTCTTTAATGCCTTGAATACTTTAGGCTTCCGTCCCACATAGCACCATCCCTCCTCTGCAGACCAACCGCTAGGAAGGTTAATATTAAAATCCCCACAGACCATCAGTGGTAAAGGCCAATGGGTAAGTTCACTTGCAATATCATCCAGAACCACCACATCATCACTGTTAACTTCCATATAATGTGCAAAGTGTTCATTTCTGCCCGACCCCATAATAGCACTCCGTAGTTGCCCAGCATCCAAATTTATCAGATTTAGATCGGTTAAACACCAACCCACTACCTTCAGCTAGAATTGGAACCCCTCAGATCCTAGCCCCTTGTGACGTTGCGCTTATCACGCTAAACCCTAGTGGTTTTAAAACATGTGTTTGGGAACACTCTATATGTGTTCCTTGAAGACATACAATATTAAATTCCAGTGCTTGTAACCCTACTGCCACTTTTTGTCTATTTTTATATCATTCAAACCACACATATTCATAGACATAACCTTTACCACCCCTATACACTTACACATTGTATTCCAAATATAACTCCTCCTCCCACAATCCATATAGCAATTGTATCTACAAATATCCCTGTTCTTCTTTCATATATGATTATACCAGAGTTTCCAGCCTCTAGAAAATTACATACGTTTCTCATCTCCCTTTTAATCGCCTGTCTGACAGCCTTTCCCCCACCCTCTCCCACCCCTCCACCCTCCACCAATTTCTAGGCAGCCAGGCTCCAGCATGAGCCTGTGTGAGGACGTCTGAATCCATCCACATCTCTACCCTTTCTCCTACAATTGTAAGTACATCACGATATACCTTAACCCTGTGTTTCTCCCCCAAAAAGCTTCTCTTCTATAAATCATTTAAAAACTATTCTAATGATGAAGTTACTCACAGCTTTCATATCTTGGGTCCCCTAGCTTCTGTCACAATATCATCAACATTTTTTGGGCTTGTATTTCTGAATTGAAGTTGAAGTTCTGTCCCTTAAATACCACCTTGGGCCTAGCCCGATTTTGGAGAAATACCAATGCTCCCGCCTGTTGGAATGGAGTCATTAATTGCCTAAGTCGCCATCTACGCTCCATCGTTGCGTGAGCAAAATCCGGTTTCGCAAAGTATGCAAAGCCCTCAAACTGTTTCTTGGTGTTAGGTCTAGCTATATCGTAGACAGCCTGTCTCAATAAAAAGTAGTCAAAATATACCAATATGGCCAGAGGTAATGTTTTTGTTTCTGACCCATGTTTGGCTTTAGTTAGTGGAAATCGGTGAGCCCTTTGTACTTCTTTCTCCCAATCCCAAGAGGATAGTTCCGGTAGGGATTCTTTCAGCATCTTAACCACAAATTCCTCGTGTCATTACCCTCAAGGATCTCAGGTACCCGAGCAATCCCTGTCTATTCAGATGCCGGCGGTTCTCATAGTCCTCCAGTTTCCATATAATGTCTTTGATAGTTTTATCCTGAAAAGTGGACTGAACCTGGGGGGTTTCACTGATTTTTCCAAAACCCCTGTGCTTGTTTCCACCATACTCATACGTTCTGCGATGTCTGAACAAATCTTTCCCACTTTCTGTACGGATCCTTGTAAATGTTTGGTGGCTTGCCTTGCTTGTCGATTCTCTCTTAGATTAAGGCATGTGAAGGGTCGGGGGCCCCCTCTTACTTTGCTCCAGTTCTCCTCCTTGGGCAATTGAGTGCTTCCTATCTTCCTCTTGGGCCTCTGGGGACAGTATTGATGGAGCGGAGTAGTTCCAAGCCAGGGAAACCTTGATGATATTACAGGACAATTTGAGGTTGGCAGAAGAGGAATTGGTGAGAGCGGTTATAACAAACAAGGATCTAAAGAGAATACAAAGACAGGTCGCAATTGCTAAAGCAGCGATTATTAATATATTTACCGATAAGGCTGTAAAAAAGGCTACAGCACAAAAAGAAATAGTCTATGAAGTGAACAATCAAATCGGTCACCAACTTGCTGTGCGTAAAAGACAACAGACCTCTCTAAATCTGATCTGAGAGATTAACAATTCTATGCTAGATCAAGTAACTGACGCTGAAAGCATAAGAGAAGCTCTTGGCAGATTTTATCAAGATTGATAAGCAGCAGATGTGGTTTGTGGGCAGCTAGATATTGAAGGGTATCTATGCTAGGTCAAGTAACTGACCCTAAACGCATAAGAGAAGCTTTAGGCAGATTTTATCAAGATTGATATGCAGCAGATGTGGTTTGTGGGCAGCAAGATATTGAAGGGTATGTAGATAACATATTAGGTGAAAAATTTCTACACACGGATGCTGACGAGAAAACGGGACCGGGTTTTGGATGTAGATACGGCGTTTTTCATCAGAAATTTACAACATCCAGGGACACCTATCATAGTGTTCACTCGGGAATAGTGTATCACTTACCAAGTCAGGACAACTATACATATTTAAAGGAGTTTTATCTGAAACTACATTTCTGCGCTAGATCAACATCGAGCTCTTTGTACATTGGCATTCGTAATGAGAATAGGAAGCTTGTGGACTTTATAACCTGCAGACAGTTTGAATTCTGTACCAAAGAATTACGTGCGCCATCCGTAGAGTACCTCACCTTTGTGCTTTTGGCGTTCATAAACAATTTGCCCTGAGGAAGCCCAATCTGGGTGAAACACGTTGGCTGTGATTGCTTTCAAGATATTGTATGAAGACTGCAATAAAAATATTTGAAGAACATCTTGAAGGACCACTACTCTTTTTGTGAACGCATATGAACATTCTTCTTGAAAAAACTTTGTTGATGTACTGTACTTTACTTGTTGCCTCTCTGTTCTCTTTTTTCTTGTATAATTAGGGTTCTCTAGCAGTAGACCTAAGAGGTGGGCAACTATGGCAAATAAGATTTTGCTTTGACTCTTGTGTTTATATTAGGGTAGTGCAACCTTTGATCCTTACTGCTTTTCGTTGTTTGTGTGAAAAATTTGATGTTGAGGATCAGGAAAGTCTGGAGGATCCACCTCATGTGGAAGAAATCTCAAGGACTATCAAAGGTTTAGCAAATGGGAAAGCGACTGGAACGGATTGAATTCCATCACAACTTTATGTCACCTTTATAGAGCAAGTTCAAACTATCCTTTCTGACGTTATGCTACATATTAATGGTGGTCAACCTCTGAGTTCCTGGTCAAGGGCGAAAATTGTAATCTTTCCAAAGAAGAATAAACCTCCAGAGCTAATGGGGTCTTATCGCCCTATCACACTCAATAATGCAGATTCAAAGCTATACTCCAAAATATTGGCCGATAGAATTGCACCTATTATTCATAAAGTGATTTCCAAACGTCAACATGGATTTGTGCCAAGGAGGTCCACCATAAACCATATTCAAGAGTTATTACTCTATTTGATACTATGGATGTTGCAGGAGACCCTATGGCTTTGGTTTTACTTGACACCGAAAAAGCCTTAGACAGGGTCTCCTGGCAATATTTGTGGGCTGCCATGTCTAGGGTGGGAATTAAGGATGTGTATGTTCAGGCAGTTCAAAAGCTGTATGCTGAACCAACAGAGGCAGTGATGGTTAATGGTAGGGTATCAAAATTATTTACATTCTCCAGAGGCACGAGGCAGGGTTGCCCCGGTCTCCAATTTTATTTGCGATTTATATCAACCCTTTTTTCCATAGATTGGAAGACAACATAGAAATAGTACCTATATGGTCACAGAATAATCCCACCAAAACCTTAGCCTATGCGGATGATATAGCTCTGGTAACGGCTGATCCGAATACTGCCATGATAGTAATTGAAGATGAAGCCAAACGCTTTGGACAGATCTCTGGCTATGCTCTTAACGAAAGCAAGACACAGATTGTTTTGAATGATGAAGCAAAAATGTATCATATATGCATAGTTGACAAGGCTTTATATCTAGGTGTTTGTATATCATCTAAACTAAATAATGTGGTTAAGTTAAACATAGAACCAATAAATGTAAAAAGATCTTCAAAGCCTTGATAATTTGCATCTTTTCTATTATAGGCAGTGCTAATGTTATTAAGATGGTGTTTTTTCCTAAGATTTTATACTTGTTTCGAGTAATATGTCTAGAATTTATGACACAGTGCTTTAAAACAATCGAGCAAATGTTTTCTAGATTCCTTTGGGCTTATTCGCAACCACGGCGTGCTTATAAACATCTTACCTTCAGAGACGTTTTAATGCATGGGCAAAGTGGGCTCTGGCCCAGGGCCTCAGCCTTTCAGGGGGCCCCCTGACAGAGTCAGCCCTGTTCTCCAGAGTTTTGCCCTAATGACCTTGAATATTTCTTAAACAGATTATTTTAAATACTGTCTCCCTTTAATTTATTTTTGATGTACCTGATGTGTGAGAGTCTAGTACAGCCATTTTGCAGAGAAAAGTTGTTTGTTTCATGCAATATACATAAAAAAAGTTTCTTTTAGATCAAAACAAGGCCTAACATATAAGAAATGGGAGGACGTCACAGAGATTATTAGCAGTAATATTGGTGAGCTGCTGCTGTGTTTCAATATTGAAAATACACATAACTATCCCTGAATATTTGATGTAAACACATTTAGGGCCTTATTTATGAGAAGTGATGCATCGCTGTGTGAAAACAGGGATGTGTCACTTCTTAGAGCACCTTCCTTGCGACATGACGCATCATGTCGCAAGGAGTTACAGATACATCAGTATTTCTGAAGTATCTGTAGGCACAAACGTGATGCATTGCTGGGATGTGTCTGAAAATAGACGCAACTCCAGCAGTGTGTCCTTTCACATAGGGCAAGGGCCATGTGAAAGGGCCTGCTTAATTCTTACGCCTTATGAGTGGCAGGTGTAAGATATTGACGCAATAGCGTCCCAGACGTGGCGCATTGAGTTCTCATAGATTTCAATGCGCCACTTCTACAAGGCTTTTTGGCAGGGCAACACCCACCCGGCATACAATATACCTGGCACAGGTATAATGTGGTGCAGGGGTTTACAAAGTAATGCATTTGCCTACATGCGTCACTTTGTAAATAGGGCGCAACTTGGCAACATTTTTTACGCTGCCGGTGCATCACAAAAAGTGATGCACCAGCGGCATAAAAGTGAAGCAAGGTCTCATAAATAAGGCCCTTAGAATTTGGACGAGTGTTCCTTTGCACTGTCAGGGACCTAATGAAAGGAATAGTGTATTTACTAAAGCGCGCAGCTACTCAGTCTAGAGTGTCCTGGCGCATGACATCGAGCGGAAAACCTGCGTACAAAAGAACCATCAGTTATTAAAAAGCTAGGTTTTTAAGATCTTCCTGAAAGAGAGTAGGCCTGTGGTTAGGTTCAGTGACTCAGGGAGTCTATTCCACAATTTTGCGCCCAGAAAGCCGAGGGATCTGCCTCTAGTGCGGCCACAGCATATTTTAGGCACGATCTTAGGGGTCTAGATGTTGTGCAGCGATTAACACGTTTATTTATGTAGCCGGCTCCTAAGCCGTGAAAAACTTTAAAGAAGATGGTCATTGCTTTGAAGTCGATCCGTTCTTTTATGCGGAGCCAATGTAGAGACTTAAGAATAGGGCTCATACTAGACCTGGGTTTAGGTCTCAAGATGGCTCTGGCCACCGCATTTTGTACCACTTGTCGGCTCTGGATAAGGGATTTGGGAAGACCGAGGTACAAGCTGTTAACATAGTCAAGCTTTGATGTCACCAGAGCATGCATCATGCTCTTTCTGCTCTCAAGCGGTAACAGTGGTAGGATTTGTTTTTGCATCCGGAGAATGCCAAAGCAAACGGCAGTTAGATTTTGGATTTGAAAGCGCATGGAGAGTGTCTTGTCTATGACCATTCCTACGTTTTTTACTTTCTCCTATTCCGCAGGCGGGGCGTCAGATCTTTTGGCCACCAAGAGCTCCAGTCAGGCTTTTCTGGATTACCAAAGAAAACAACTTCAGCTTTGTTATGATTGCACTTCAGCTGATTGATCTTAAGCCAGTTACAAACATTTGTGAGGCAAGACCTAATCATTGCCCCGTCAAAGTCAGTTCCTTTTTCACATGAAAAAATCAGCTGAGTGTCATCAGCATAGGAAACAATTTTGGGGCCCTCTTCCTCTACCAGAAATGCAAGGGGGGATAGATATGTATTAAAAAGGGTAGGACTGAGAATGGAGACCTGATGGACACCTACATTCATGGCTGGAACCGGGGATGAGAAAGGGGGGAGCCAGATGCCCTGAAATCTATTTGCCAAGAAGGATGACATCCATGTCAAGGCAGTCCCACCCAGGCCGATGTTAGCAAGTCTCTCCAGGAGCCTCTCATGTGGGACCGTATCGAAGGCCGCCGACAGATCGAGCAGCATCAGAACAGCCTTGCCTCCCTAGTCCAGCTTACCCTTGAGAAATTCAGTCATTTCCAACAGTGCAGACTCCGTACTGTAGTGAGCCCTAAAACCAGATTGGGACTCATGAAGGAGATTTCCATCTTCAATGTGTTTTTGGAGGGCCTTGTTTACACGCTTCTCTAATACTTTGTAGCGGGCCGGAAGAAGGGAGACTGGCCTGTAGTTGACAGGGTCAGTCGTTTTGGCGTTAGCCTTTTTTATCAGTGGAAGAATCTGAGCATTCTACCATAATTTCGGCATGTTGCCTGAAGAAGGGAAGCATTAAAGAGCTTGTGTACCCTGGGGTTTATGGTGGGAGCTAATAGGTTCAGGATATTTGGGGGTCATGGGTCGGTAGTAGAGCCAGACGTAATGCTCTGGAGAAGGGTCAGTGACTTTTCAAGCTGAAACTCAGGGAAAGTTAGTAAAGATGGAGGATCCAAGAGGGGAAATTTGCTATTAGAACTAATGTTAAATGGTCAGTTCTTTCTCTGAGATGTTAGTGAAGGCTTGTTGGATCACGAAGATCTTTATGTGGGAGAATTGAGCTATTTGCTTAGACCATTCTTCCGTGCATGGCCCTTTCTTTGTGCAAGCTTTCGGGCGGTGAAGGATTTAACTATGCTAAAGATTTCCTTACTCTTCTTTTGGGCATTTTCTATCATGGTTTGAAAGACGTTTTTCTCGTCTGCCTTCACGAGAAGGTAATGAGCTTTTAAGGTGTCTTTATACACCTTCCTGTCCTCTGGTAGATAGGATTCACGCCATTTCCGTTCCATTTTTCTACAATTTCTTTTGATAGATCTTAGGGAATCATTAAACCATGGAGCTGGTGGCGCCGACCTCTTTGAGGAGCGGGAAACAACCAGTACCGCTGCATCAATGTTGGCTCGGAGCCATGAATCTATTGAGAGGGCATCCGAGTTGGGAAAGCCAGACAGCTCCAGTGAGGAACAACGGAGTGCATCTGCTAACATCGGATGGATATTTTATGGAACGTCCTGTAATTGGGGACCCTCTGCCCTGCATTAGCCCAAGGGGCTGTGGCAGAGTTGGGAATGACACATTTTAATAGGAGGTGGTCGCACCAGGTAATGGGAAGAGGAAGGCTTACTGATATGTCAAAGTTGTGAAAGATTTGATCTAGGGTATGGCCCTTCTCATGGGTGGCCGATTAAATAGATGGAAACATGTTGCAAGGCTGCAGCGTCTCCAACAAGGAAATTGTTGAGGGTCTCTTCCATTGTCCATATGTATATTGAAATCTTCCAGAATAAGGCAGTTGTTGTATTTTAAGGTCAGGGAGGTGGTGGCTGTATTAAGCGTTGTAATAAAATTTCCAATTACAGCGGGAGGTCTGTAAATCAGAAAACCAGCTACACTATGATGGGGGATAAGGTACAGTGGAAGCATAAGGACTCTGCGCCCTCGATGTCTTCCATCGGAATGGGAGAGCAGTCTAGTTTTTGATTGTTAATATGGTGACACCTCCCTCCTTCCCACTCGGTCGGTTCCTCCTAAGGATTTTTTAACCCATAGGGAAGGCCGAGGTAAGAGTAGGGTTGGAGGCTTCAGACAGCCAGGTCTCAGTGAGAAATAAAAGATCAGACTGTTTGTCTAAAACTAGGTCATAAGTGTGTGGTTCATGCTTTTGCATAGAGCAACAATTTAAAAGGTGGCCTTTAAGTCCTCTGTTTACTTGTAGTTTTTTCACTTATTGTTGCATAGGAGGATCTTGGGTGTGAGTTTCCAGGGCGGTAGGAGAGACCAGTTGCACTTATTGCATCGAAAGTCTACCTCCAAGTTCGGATCAGCAGCTGTACACTGACATAATGGTAGCTGCCTAAGGCTAAGCAGTTTTTCCCTATTGCAATATAGTGGAACAAACTCACTGGAGGGGAACTGGGCAGCATGGCTGAAGCCGGATGCTGACAGGCACAGACAGGCTTGCCTTTGGTGCAGCTTCAGTGCGCCATCGACACGCCCACTGCACGCGTCTGTTTCCATCGGGAATATATAGGCTGATGCCTATGATGCAAACTGGATCGCTAACACAGCTGAGGAAGTGGAAACTGCGTGGGCAGAAGTTAGGAGCCCAATAGTAGCCCCAGCCCTCCGCACAATCGCGGTATCAGCCGTGGCGGACCAGGACTGGAGGAAAAGCGAGATGCGATTCGCAGCAGCTAAGGAGGTGTAGGTAAGCAGAATCAAGTAAAGTGCAAGTGTGCGTAGGTAGGAGACATTGTTAAAAAGCACAGAGTAATTCAGCCACACATATACAATTTAAAAAGTATTAAAAACCTTGTAGCGGCAGGAAACACTAATTCCTACCGCTGTCGGCTGCGCGCGTCCGTTTTCTTCGGGAATATATAGGCTAATGTCTATGATGCAGACTGGACCGCTAACGCAGCTGAGGAAGAGGAAACAGTGTGGGAAACAGGGGCTCATATTGGATCATAAATTCAAAGCTGTTCTGAACAGGGGCCCCCCAAAATATGTTTGGCCCAGGGCCCCCAAAATCCTTAAGATGTCCCTGCTACTCTACCTAGAGACAGGGGCAGGCTGGCACTCCTGAATTTAAAAGCATATTACTGGGCCTCTGTATTGCTTTATAGTAGGAAATGATTACGGAATGTAAGGGAGGATGCACAGCTGGATGCTATACCATCTATTTTTGAACTTGTGCAAGGCAGTGGGAGTAGAGGCTATCTTTGGTGTCAACTGCATGATAGTTACCATAAAAAAGTCAGGTTCAAAACTCTGTATAGTGGGTTTAAGGCATGGAGCGCAATAAGAAGAATGCTTGGGAGCAGTAGAATTTCTTTTTATACCCCTTTAACCGATAATCAAATTCTTGCGGAGATTTTTATAAGAGCTTGAATACAAAAATGGAAAAATGCAGGAATTGTTCAATTAGGCTATTTGGTCACCGCCACAGGGAAAATATCTTTTGAAGGACTAAACAAAAGTTTTATTTATTTAAGTATCTTCAAATTAGAGATGTTTTGTCACGGAAGGTAGGGTGGAAGGTTCAATTTGAGGAAACATTAATTCAGGATAAAATAAGCACTATTGGGGAAATATATGCACTTATTAATACTGTACTACCAGATGATATGGATAAAGTTTCACAGAAGTGGCAGGAGAAAGTAGGCATTTCAAAGGAGGAATTTAATTATGCATATGTGATGTTGCAAACTATTTTAATGTCTTCGAAACCACAAGCACAGTTTTTTAAAACATGTTTTTTTTGTAACACCCCTGATAAAATTGCTAAATGGGGAAGCGGAAGGGAACATTCTGCCCGAGATGCACGCTGTTTAAAGCAGATAGAGTGCATATTTTTGATGCCTGTGATGAGATAACAAAACTGAAGAAAGATATTGGGACATTTTTGACTGAAGTGCTGCAAACAGAAATCATTTTGACTAATGATGCCATTGTATTAGGGGCTGCGGATCCTAACGATGCAAAAACAAGACATGAATTAATTTTTATTGCCATGGCAGTATTAAGAATGCAATTTGATTCTGCCTGGCTGGACCCTAAGGACCCAACCTTTCAGCAATGGCTAGCCAGGATGTTGGCAATTTACAATTCAGAAATGGCTATATGCGGCGAAAGGGCAGCAAACTACAAGGAAGAGGGGTGAATATATGGACTCCCCTGCTTGAAGGGAGTCAATCTCAAAGTAGCGAGTAGATTGAAGGAGATTATCTTCCCAGGGAAGCACGGATGTGTAGAATTATTTGTTAATAGGATGATATTGTAACTGTTATGCTGATCTACAATAGACTTAATCCTGGCTCGATAATGTATGTAAATATGTAAAGAATTTGAGTGTATACTCCTGTCTGACGTGGGAGGGGGCTGGGGAGGGGGGACAGTGGCAAGTTTTTTTGGGGGGAAACCTAATGAAGACTGTTTAAAAAAAAGAGCAACTGGATGCCACTCTTCCCTTCAAATTGATAGAGCGGGAAGCCTAGGCCACTAACATTGACAATTCTCTGACATTTAGATTGATTTGGATCTGCAGAGGTCAATTCTGAAGGGGGTCAGCTATCAACGAGGTGTCAAAATGTACCTTCACATGCCAGGGTCCAATGAAGCCCAGAAGATCTTTAATCTGATAGCATGGTAGTGATGTGTCTTCTTGCCTTCAGTTTTCTCATAGACTTTAGTTATTTAAGTGAGTCAAATGAAGCCTGACTTTCAGTAGCATTTTCATGTTCCACTATTGTGCTCACAAAAAAAGAGAAGTCTTTAGAGTGTGCTGTTAGCTAGAACTGGGGACCTTTAATGCCTCTGGTGTTCCAAAATTATATTTCAGTACCCACAGGAACTTATAGATGCCTATAGAGCTGAATGCAGCCTCATGCCACTCTCTAGCACACATGGGTATTTAGTAATAGACCCTTTGTTACTCAAGTACGGGGAAGTATCAATACATCTGTTTTGCATCGAACCACACTTTCTGGGCAGCACTTCAGTGAATGCCACCATCTATCTTAGGCTTGATGCATTTATCCAGCACAGTTGGTTGCTCAGACATAAGGGCTATGTGGCTTCATAATGAGAGCACCAGCATTGAGCTCTAGGAGGGGGTCATTAAACTACCTCAATATCTTGTCAGGGAAGCCAGCTTCTTCTTTCTCCAAAGTAAGCATTAATTTAGATCATTAATGATGCTGCATATAACAAGCTCCTCTTATGTTTCATTCACTCAAAGAAGTCCTCCCAGGGCCTGACTCACTCCTGTTTCTTCCATTCTTAATGGCCATTTGGATTCTAGTCCTAGCCAAAGAATAAATCAACAACACAAACCAAATCTTCACCAAATGTGTCTGTAGCAAGCTAATTCAATATTGTTCTTCCCTTGCATCCCTGCCTTGCTACATGTTCTCTCTCTGAGTTTAAGAAGAATTCCAGAAGACTTCTGGTCCTGCATGCTCTTCCATCTAACACAAGAGCTACTTTCATGTATAAACCACTGCAAATGGCTGACTATTAACACCATTTAGAGGTAGCTACGAGCTGCAATTTTTAACCTTTATGTGTTCTCAACAATGTGCTTTACTGCAGCCGACTAAGCCCTTATTACAAGTTAGGTGGAGTAGTATCTCCAGGTGGGGCATCACATTGCCCGATTATAACTGGTTGATGCAGCAGGATTTTCAGGGTGTGGGAGGTCGATGTCTGAATTCCAGTGATAAAATTAAAGAATACTGGCTTGCAGGTGTAGCCCAGCCTCATCCCTGAGCCCCAGATCCTTTTCTACAGTATGGGAAGAGCATGTAATGCTCCCTCCCACCAGGACAATTAATGCCGAGGCTAGTAACTTCCTCTCTACCACCCTCCTCTACCCTCTGCTCCACTTGCCACAACTCCCATTTATCACCTGCTGCAGATTTACCTAATCATGTAAACCTGGGCAGCAACAAAACCTTATTTCTTCCCAAAGCAGGCATAACAAGGAGAAATATGTTTATTTCTCCCCCTTTTTTCCACTTTCCATGTGTGCCGCATTATGCAGCACACATAGAAAGAGGAGAATGCTCCTCAGGATTGATTTTGTGCAGGAAGGTGCCCAGTCCGTGGGTCGGATTGAACGTGCTGAGAGTGGCGTTTTACCGAGCTACCACAGCAGGCCACAGAGGGGTAAACTGAGAGCCAGCTGGGCCCATTGGCTACTGGTGGAGACAGGGGAGAGGACTGCACCACCAGGTTTCTCACCGGGATAGTAAGTGCTCTCTGTTAACTGCACTTCCTTTATGCGAAAGGAGTTAATGATGGCTGCCGGTTCAGTAAACCTTGATGATAATTTGATAGCTCCAGAGTGCACTGAACATTCTGATTTCGAGGCAGCAGATTCTATGGGGCAGATTTACAAGGCCCTTGTGCCTCTTTTACGCCGCTGTTGCGTCACTTTTGTGACGCAGCGGCGGCGCAAAGTCAGCACCATGCTGCAGGTTATTTACAACGTGACGCATCTGGGAGGTGCGTCATGTTGTAAAGCCCTGCACCACATGTAGGCGTTCCAGCGCAGGGGGGGGCATTCCGGCGCAGGAACGCCTCCCAAAAGTGGCTGAGAGAAATCTACAAGATTTCACTCAGTCACTTTTAAGGCCATGCTGCGTCGAAACCCTGTGCATGCTTGAAGCAGACGTAAGGATTGACGCAACATTTTCAGGATAAGGCACCACCGAGCCTTGCTGGAGCTGCGTCGCGCGTGCGATGATATTCGAGAACTGAGGGGCTCTCAAGCTTCAGAAACTGCTGCCTTACATGCCAGTGCCCGAAGTACCCCTTTGCAGCATCTTTTTTGGTAATTCTGCTTCTGCAAAAATACTTTGTTTAAAATGCTCGAGGTGTTTAAAGCACAGGGTGATCAAGCAACAATTGCACAGCAAAATAAATTGAAAGTTTTGATAAGGGGCCAATTTCATTGGTTCTGTAATGTCTTGGAGTTATAGGAGCTTCTGCATTCAGATTTCTAATAAGTCCCAATTGTAAATGTCACAAATTGTGAGATATATAGTGACCATTAATGTATGTTGATATCAGGATATATTTACTTTAGTTTGCTCTGCCATAATGATCTCCTTGATATCGCTGTATATTACAGGAATGGTGATGGTGTGCGTGAGCGGGGCATTGGTGTAACAGGTCGCAGTGTCATGGCACCCAGCTAAGCTAGGTTCACCCTAGGAGGGGTACTGTGGACACTTTCCCTCTCACTGGGGGTGGGTTTCTATCTTCTGTGTCTTTCTTTCACTAAATGTCTACACATGGGGCACTGGTAGGTCTCAGGGTAGCGTGTGGGGGCTGGCACATACATAAAAAAATGAGCATATTTGATATGCATTTCCGTTGGTTAAGATTGAAGGGTTCAGCAACATCATTTTGTTAATTAATAATTTCTGAAATGGATCACAAAGTGAGAATTGTTTTGTGCATCACAAATGGGATTGCTAATAGATGCAAATAACATACTCTGATTAGATGTCTGAGTTATTTTTCCCCTGACATTTTGTTTTCACAAGAGTCTCCTCTTAAGGTGAACTTCCCGAAGGCCTATATTCCAAGGCAGTACTCCCATGCTTTGTTTGCTTCAGCTGGTCGTGCAGTAAAAGGTGCTGCGAAATATTTGGGCAGAGGGTTGGATTGGGCCCTCAGTGATATAATCAGAGACATGCAGGGTCCATGACTTTTGGTGAAGTCCACGGCCAAAGGGCTCCTCTTAAATCGGGTAAATTATTATGCCCAGTGGTGGATGAGATTGAGCCTCTGATGAAGATTTATAGGATTGCTCTGGGAGTGGTTGGGCATATTATCTTGGGTTGGGATTTTAATTTCATTCAGGAGCTTGCCTGAGATACCTCAAACAAGGTGACCAAACAATTGAAGCCTCAAACTAAAAAGATTATCGATACCCTAAAAAGCAATTTTATCTAATAGACTCTTGGAGGTCTGATCACCCCAGTATTCAACAATGTACATGTTTCTCATACCGGTATTCCACCGCTTCCTGTATCAATTTATTTTACTCTTTAATTTAATTAAAAGGGCAGGTTCTGACATTTTGGCCAATTCTTTTTCTGATCATTCGTTTGTTTTGGTTATTGTAGAGGTTGACGCAACTCAGGGTGATAGGCCCAGGTGACAGTTGGACCACCCGTTAATTTCAGATCAAGAATAGCTCATAGACTTGAGGCAATCTATTAATTAGGTTTTTTTCAAGTAAGAAGGCTTATGGCTTCCTGGTTTTCCATCTGGGAAGCTTTCAAGGCCACAACCAGGGGGCAGATTATTGCCTACGAGGCAAATCAACATAGGGATAGTCAACAAAAGTAGTTCATTTGCAATGAGCAGTTGATCATGCATCACGGTTAGACAGAAACTCATCGGCCCATGAAAATGTCAAGCAGAACCTGAGGGTTTTTGTTTAACAAGTAATTACTAGTTTCAAGACTTTTTAACAGCAATTATTTGAGGAAAACTAATAGGTCTTTGTCCAGCACTATAAGGACATTTATTGTTCTTGTTGTTGTATGTACTTTATTCGATAAACTATTTATCATAAAAGTATGTACATCTTTATACATTAAAAGAAAAAATCCAGCAATCCATTATACATACAACCAAGGTACAGAGTAATAAATACAAATAAAAAAAGTGTATTTACAATAAAACAAGAAGCAGAATATCAGTGTAAAAATGCTAAAAATGCCTTTATCAAGCAAGCGCACAGACTTCTAAGAGGAAATTTGTTTTATCAGCCTTGAACGTGTCTGCCAGGCACTACCCAGGTACTTTGCTACCCCACAGACTGTGACCAGGGATGTTGTGTCAGTAGTTAAAACACGTAGGGCCATCCTGTGGCATCTGAGACCCGGTTCTTTACACATTGGTTTCAGCCATATTTTCCTTGCAACCCTGTTTGCTTTACATGCAAAGAAAAAGTGGGCCAAAGGCTCAATGGCAGGATGTTATGGGGGATCCCGTCTTTTTCCAACCTGCTTAAGTTTCATTAATTGGAAGGATCCGAACCTCAATTTTAAATAAAGAGATCCATCGCTGGGCTTTTGGATGAAGTCAAGAAATGGTTCGAGCCTCCTAACAGGTTTATGCTCCAAAAATTGTTCTGTAAGGATCCCCCATTTAGAGCTACGTAACTCCTCCTCCTGTACCCAGTCCAAATATATCTTCTTCATTGTTTGTTTTGGTGGTGGGCACTGGCTGTCCCATATTTCACTCATACCTAGTTTTAAAACCAGCTGCCTGAGATTACTTAACCACTTGATCTTATTACCAGTGTTAAGTTTGATTAATTCATCCAGGACTGCCGCATAGTTTGTCAATTCCGGTGTCCTTCTTAGACGTACCCAGAATAATAAAGGGCGGAGACAAACTATGTCTTTTAACAACGCTTGCCCATGTCCTGTCGCAAGGGTTTTACAGGGGTGGAAACAGGGAGTGAGACCAGCTCTCTCAGAAACTTATTTTCTGATCTTACTAAATCAATAGTATTCTCAAACCCCCACAGCTCAGATCCATACACTGCCGAAGACAATGCTTTTCCTTCATACACCACAAGGGCCGGAGCTATAGGTTTACTCGTGGCCTCCGATGTTCTCTTAGAATAGCTCCTGAAACTCGCTTGTGGTTAAGAAGCATTTTAGCCATATGGGTTCTCCAATTCATCCAGCTGTAAACCCTTACCCCCAAATAGTCAAATGAGTCCACCACCTCGAATGGAGTACCATTAAGGGAGATGTTATTCTTAAATCTCTTTGAGGGTGACATGGTCATTAGCTTCATCTTGATAGTATTAATGGTAAGGCCTCTTTTGACACAGAATGAACTAAATCGATCTAGCAGCTTTTGGAGGCCTGCTGGGGTTTTAGATATCAGGAGGGTATCGTCGGCAAAGAGCAGGGTGGGTATTGTCTCCCCCGCCAGGGCTGGGGCATCGGCTGGGTCCTCTCTCAAATGGTCTACCACCCCATTAACAAAGAAAGAGAACAAAGTCAGAGACATCAGACAGCCCTGGCGGACCCCCCTGTTCACAGCCACCCTCTCTGTCAACTGCCCCTTTTCCCCCCATCTGATATTTGCATAATTCCCCTCATGCAGTTTCTTAATGAATTCAAGAAGGGGAATGGGGAGGCCCAAATCTTGCAACACCTGCCATAGTTTAATGCGGGGCACCAGGTCGAAGGCCGTCTTAAGGTCTATAAACGCCAGGTATAGGCTGCCTTTCCCGATGGTCACAGTTTTCCAGTAAACAGCAAATAATCTGAATACCTGGTCCATCGTGACCACCTTCCGCCTAAAACCCGCTTGGAAGTGGGAAAGAATGTTCTCTTCTTCTATTCACGACCCTACCCTAGAGATGATGACCCTGCCAACCACCTTCGGGATCACGTCAATTAGACTGATCTGCCTGTAGTTGGCAGGGTCATTCCTCGCACCTTTTTTGTACACTGTCACTACCTAAGCTCCCTTCCATGAATCAGGGACTGGGTGACCCCCAGCAATCAGATTCCTTATTAGGGAGATGAAGTTAGCCCACATCGCAGGGTCATGTAGAAGCAGGTCCCCAGGAAGCCCATCGGGGCCTGCCGCCTTTCCCGGGGCTAAATTCTTAATAGCCATTTGTACCTCAGTAATGGAAAAGGGTTCTTCAGGAACCTGCAATTCTAGACCATCACCAACAGGCACAAATGGTAGGGGGAGAGGCTCTCCTGCTCCACAATACAGATCATGAAAATAGGAATACCATTGTTGTTTCGTTATGTGTTTAGTAATAGGATCGGATCCCCTTCTCTTAGATTTATTAATTAAATCACAGAATAAGGTTGAATCTTTCCTCTGGGATGCAGATTTAAGGTCTAGCCAGTGTTGCTCCTCCCAATTGCGTTTTGCTAGCGCTATTGATCTAGCGTAATCCTTTCTGGCCGCTCTTACTAACAATTTTTTATGCAGAGCTATCGTGAGTGCCTTCCTCTTTCCCCTACATTGGTCCGTATACCAAGGGTTGCTTGATTTTACTAAGGGCTGTTTCTGTGAACTATTGTCCTGAATAATAAAACACTGGCCCAGTCTCTCAATTATGTTATTATAAAATTTGATTAAGTAGTGGCCCTGAAGGTTTTCTGTAGCTCCCTCAAACTGTTCCAACTCAACAATATTCAGTACTATGTGCTCACTGATGTTGCTTAATTTTTCTCCCTGACATTTAACCCTCTGCCATTTCAACCAACGGTTACAATTCGTGGGCATGACCTCCTTAGTTTCCTTTAACGGGGCCTTAGTTGTATTTCCGTTCCCATTAATCATTCCCCACCTTAATTTCATGCATAAGGGATTGTGGTCACTGTCCTGGGACTGTATTACCTCCATATCAAGTAAGTCTCCCCAGAGGAGAGTGTCCAGCAGTATATAATCTATACGTGACGGGCCACTAAGCCTATTAAATGTATTGGCCCCATCTGGGTCGGAACCTGCCCTACCGTTTACAGCTCTCAGGTTGTGTTCTAGAGTTAGGGCATTGATCTGAATTGCCCTATGGGACCATTTTTTAATAGGTGCAAGCGTCAGAGTAGGTATAGACCATTTACTGTCTTCCTCCCCAATTCCTAGGAAATCTTCCCCACTTAGGGGTTCGAAGGTACAGTTAAGATCTCCAGCCACAATGGTATTGGAGAGTGGGGGGGCTATTAGCTATTTCTGACTCTAGGGCTGCTATTGTGGTGGACATTTGTGCACCTGCAGACCCTCTTGCATATACATTATATAAGTCTACCTTGTTACCCTTTTGATGACCTTTGATAGTAAGATGTAAAATATCCTCTGACGGAGAGTTATGTATAGTAATGGCCCAATTCAGTGCAATCTTAATCCAAATGTGAAGGCCCCCTGCTGGTCGGCCCTTCCCAGAGCTTGTTGCGGGGTTGTAAAATGCGGAATACCCAGATTTATATATGGAGATCGTACTCCAGGTCTCCTTAAACAAGCAGACGTCAAACTTATTAATAAAGTCATTCCATTCAGGTATAGCACATTTTTTTGTAGTCCTGCTATATTCGATGAGAGGAGTTGTATCACCCTCGGGTTTGCTGCTGGAGTAATTACAGTATCGTACTTGCTCCCACCCTTCCCATCCCCCCTGCGGGGACTTGACTCTGCACTAACTACTCTTGGGGCACGCCCTCCTTCCACCCCCTCTTGTGTTTCTAGTATAGGGGGCCGCTGGTGGGTTTCATCCAGTCAATCGACAATATTGAGGTCTGATTCGACCTGCTCCCTGTCTGTGGGCCAGATAGGCAAACGCCTGATTTGGATGTCTGAATGCTTGGGGGGGTGAGGTACGATATTCCAGGGCCACTAGATTCTCCGCCAGTTCTGCATTGGATAACTGTAGCTCAATGCAGTCTGTCCGGGAGCTGCATAGGGAGGCCCTTTTTACCCTTACCATATCCTCCCTAATGATTGACCTACAGCCCCTCACATGAGGTAGCCAATGTATTGCTTTATTGTGGATGGACTCACTGCTTTCATAGCCAGAATTACTACTTTGCTTGGGGACCTTAGTCATATAGACTATTGTAGCTGGATTTCTTACAGGGGAGCTATTCTTACTTAATCCTGGGCGCACCCACCCTGGTTGCTTGTGTCTCCCAGTAGGTGGGCTTTGATGGTCTGGATTAGTAAGGGATGGTCCCTGATGCTTAGCTCAAACGCCTTGGCTTCTCATCATGTTTCCTGCACTCGATCTATTAGAGTCTGTTGAAGTGGCAAACATCCTTTACGATGCAACTTTTACCACGCAGTGCCTTTACAACGCAGGTTTTTCAACGCAAGTCATTACAACGAATTGCGCTGGGGGGCGCTCTAGGATAGGTAATAGTTTATTTACTATCCAACACCTTCCCTACTATCCAAGGGGACTGGAGTTGGAATAGTAAATAAACTATTCACTATACAGCACCCCCCAACGCAAGTCGTTGTAACGACTTGCGTTGAAAAACCTGCGTTGTAAAAGCATGCGTGGTAAAAGCATGCGTTGTAACAACATACATCCGTTGAAGTAGGCAATGAGCAGGGCCCCTGCGACATATTACCAGCCATCCTTGCTCCCCCTACCCCTTTCACTGAATTAGACACTGACTGCACCCTAGGTGCTTTGCATGGTTGGGTAGTTGGTAGGGGCAAGGAATTTATACTCCAAGTCAGATCCACTTTTCTGATTAATTCTTCCATCATCTCTTTCACCACAATTACCTCCCTTCCAAGCATTTCCACTAGTTGCAATATCAACACGTTATTATGAGCACAACTAGGACACATTCGGGGGGGCATCATTTGGGGGCTCTATGTCCCTATTTACACATAATAGATCATCTGCTAAATCCCCTGATAACCTTTCTAGCACTGCAAATATATTTGAACATGCAATGATTCCTACAGTACTGTGTCCCAGGGGAGCTAAATTAATAGGACCCACTACTTCTTTGTTGGCGGCTTCCTTCAAGGGAGATACCTCAGCTGGCCCTTCTGCTGGTCTATGGACTTCGCAAACGGGAGGGTTGGGAGTTGATTTTTTGTTAAAGATAGCAGGAATCACCCTTTTCTGAGCCTAAACCAAGGACTCGACTGTGGGATCAGAAATAACCACTCAATTGCTGTCAGTGTTCCCCCCTAAAACTTCTTCCTACTCCTCGACAATGGCTTCAATTCTGGGGAGCACACAGTTGTCTGCTGCGTGCGCCGCCTTTTTTGCCTTTTTCCCTTTTTTGATAGGTAGGGTTGCCGTCCCTCCCTCCATGGTTTTCCTTTTCCCCATATTACACTTTCCTTATCACAACAAACAGGTCTACTTCAATAGTACCCCCTCTGGACACCAGCGCAAGGATTAGCCAGTCCGTTTTGCAAAGTTCCCGTTCTCATCCCACGAACAGTACCTTATGTCCTTCTGAGTCCGGTTTCTGAGTGTTAGGGGGGTGGCCCTGCCCTGTCTCTTCCTGTCGCGAACGGGCACGGATGGGCCCGCCCTTGGCCCGGGCTTGGCCCGGGAACGCCCGCGCGCGTCCCACGCTGCGCGGGTCCCCCTGGGGCTTGAAGCGCCTCCAGGCGCTGGCTGATGACGGCGATTTGCCTGCGCCGCTCGGGGTGTAGGGAGATGTAGTCCCTTCCCTTCCCCTCTGGCGCGACCTCGCGGGCAGTGTGATGCTGAGAGCGGCAACGGCCGCAGAAGCAGGGGGGCAAGCAGAACAGCAGAGAAGCCCCCTCCGGGGGGTCCCACAGCTCAAGTAACAACAGGTAGGGTCTCAAATTAGGGCAACAGACTCCGGCGCGTCAGGACATTTATGAAAGTAGCTATTTAACTTCACCGTAAGTATAGCACAGTATTTTCAAGCTATTAGAATGCTGTGTTTGATACTCATGCTGAGAAATTTATGGACACTGTCTTGTTTACGAAGGGTAAGGATGCTTTGGCCACAATCCCTAATGGGAAGGCTTGTAGTAATGACGGCTTCCCAGCTGAATTTTATAAAACCTATGCCATTAAATTCCTTCCTTTTCTGAGCGCATTACTTCATTTTATGGGAGGTGACGTTTCATCTTATTATAAGTAATCAACTATTGTTAGTTTCATTTAAAAAAAAAGGGCAAGCATCCTAAAGATGTGAATTCATACAGGCCTATTAGTTTGCTCAACGCTGATTACAAGCTCTTTATGAAATTATGGGCAACTCGTATCACTTCGCTTGCTCAGATTCTAATTCCTAGTGACCAGTCAGGTTTTGTGGAAGGGTGGTTTATGGCAGCAAATGCAGGCTTTCTAATTCAGGCAATTCACTTTTTACCGGTTAATTTATGTTCAATGCTGAAAAAACATTTGATCTAGGTAACTGGGGCATGTTGTTTTTTTGGGCTGGAGAGATTTGGTTTTCCTCTCCGCTTTGTTAGAATGCTTTCAAATGTATATCATAGGGCCAATGTTAATATTTTTGTCAACTCCCATTTAACAGGAACAGTGGTGACAAATAGGGGGCCCATCATGGGTTCCCCTTTCACAGATTTTATTCACTTTTTGTATAGAGCCTCTTGCTATTAGCATTTGGACCTCTCAGGCTATTGAGGCCCCTCTCCGGAGTATGGCTAAGCTTAAAATGTTTGCAGATTATGTCATTCTGTGTCTGAGAAAGGGCAATATTCAGCAGGCCCTAGATTACTTTGACAGCTTTAAAGGTATTGGGATTATAAGATCAGCCCAAAGATAACTGAGGTTCTTCTTTTTAATTTGCCTGTCGATGCTCTCCTGGTCCTTTTGTTTTCCCAGACCAGAGCCTATAATCAGATTCGATATCTTGGGGTATTCGTTATTGATGATTATTCCAAGCTTTTCCAATTAAAATATCTCCCAATGTTTTTAAATATAAAGGGACTACTCGACAAATGGACTTTGCTCCCCCTGGCCCTGGTGGGCTGGGTGGCTCTTATTGTAATGTCTATTTTTCCATTGCTTTTGTTTTCTTTCTCTAACAATCCCATTAAAGTGAATAGTAGTTACTTTACTGATATAGATGTACGTTTTAGGCAGTTCATTTGGAACAGGAAAGGGCCAAGGGTTAAATACTCCACTGGATACATATTTCCAGGTGGCCCTTTTGGATTTGTGTGCAAGGGTGTTGGATGGAAGAGGAACGATGGATTCTTTTTTTCTGGATAAAAGGATGCAGGATGCCGGTACTCAGCTACCAGCCTTTGTTAAGGTTCAGAAATTTCAGAAAAGACCAGATATAAGATTTTGCAAGATGCAAGTATTAGATTTTTTTAACACATAGGGCTAAATCACAAGTCTGACGGACCACCAGACTCATGGCTTGGTGGTGGCAGATCCAGACGCCACTGCACCCGCTGTCCGATCTCCAGATTACGACTTAGGCAGTTGGACCGCACTAGGACCACTTGCTCCACCAGTGAATCTCCATTCCCTGGCGTAGGAGTGGCAGACAGAGGCCGCAATATGGTTGGCGGGACCTCCAAAGTCCTGCCGTGCATTGGACGAGTCTCCACTCCTCCAGACTTTTCATGACGGTTCCACTGCCATGAACTGGTGGAGAGGAAACAAAGGGGGCCCTACAGGACTCCCCGTCTCTCAGACATATGTGGATGCACACAGGGAGGCATAAAATGTGCCCCCTGTGTGATTGCACAAAAGTTCCTGGATGGCATGGACTTACGAGTCCATGCTGTGCAGGAACCTTGTGAGGCGTTCCCTTTGCTGTGCTTTTTTAAAAGGCACTGCCGCCTGTTAAACGGCAATGAAGGGGAAACCCCCATGCCACACGTTGGCCAAAATATGAATAAGTCATAATCTGACGGGCAGGCAGCGGAAGCTTTGGTGGAGCAGTGTAGCAGCGGTTTGCATCGCCGCGCCACCGCTCTGCTAAAATCTTGTGATTTGACCCATGTCGTTCTAATCATAATTCTCAGGCTAGATGTTTCTTACACTCTGGGAATTTGGCTATCTTGGTTGAACAATTTCTCCAGCCCTAATTAAACTTTGTAATTATTCCAGAACTAGAGAGCTGGGGCAATTTTTCCTTCATGGCAGATGGATCACATGGCAGGAGATTTCTGCTCAGTGTGGTGAACACGGATAGTGGCTTTTTCTGGATTATCATCAGATCACATCCTTTATCAGGGCTCATCATTTTGATCCCAGTTTCAATATTCATCCTGCACTTTGTGCATTATTTTGGTCCAAGATGGTTGGTGTAGGGGATTAGTACAGGCCAATAAAGACTCTAGGGGTGCAACAGAATGTGATAAAAAATACTTAAGATAAAATCTGGCTAATAACAACCATTACAGTATTGGCATACTTTATCACTGCTAGGCCATACACCGTTGAGCGTGGCTAACTTCAAAAGGATGTCATTCCTAGCTCTTTGGATGGCCCACTACACTCCAGCAGCCCTGAATTAAATGTTTCTTTCACTTGATAATTGTTTTTGTTGCAATCACCAGGCTGAACGGGTGGCTTCATACTTTTTACTTTTGACACATATTAAGTTGCTTTTGGCAGCAGCTGTTTTCTGTTTTTTAAGTCAGCCATTGGGGGAAGAATTAATTTGGATCAGGTTTTGGTACTTTATGGCCTTTTAAAAAATGTTAATCCTCAATAACAGTGAATTCAGGACAGAGGTTTTTGTCAATTGTTTTTACCATAGCCCTCTCTGATTCTGCAACTTTGGCACACGTGCAGGACCCCAGCATATCAAGTATGACTGAATAAAATTATTAGAATGAAGCAATTTGAGGAAGCCTACTCAAAGAGGGTAGAAGGGCTTAAAAAGATTCAATGACTATTGTCAGAATCTCGACATATTTGAAAGTCTGGGCTGTCCTATTAAATTATGATTGCAGATGATTGTTTTCCTAATGTCTTATTGCACTTTATTGTAGAGGCGATCTGTATTTCATCACTTAAATGACATGAGGGCTATTGGTGTTACAGCTATCATTTTCACTCTTTCCTTTTTATGCACTTTTTCCATATACTCAAGGAACCTTAGTAATGAATATGGCATCCTTGCACTATAGTTAACGCTAGGCTGCACCCAGTGCACCAGTGCAAAGAGAAAGCAGGAATCCTACATGTGTTTGAAAATATGGAGCATTTCTGCTCTCCCTTTCACGCAACACAGTACAGCAGGTTCCCTTGCTGCTCAATGTTGTGTGAAATAATAGCAAATAGTCCTATTAATCGTCTTCATTATGAAGGTTCAAGTGACACCATGAATTAAAGGCAACACCTGCTTTCAAACAGCCATTACATTTGCAGATTAACCAACTGCACATAGTTGTATTTCTTTGAGGAAGTCGGAACCTTTGGCAAGAAGATTTACTTCTTGTTCAGGAGCAAAGGAGACTTCCTTTCTTCAATTTCAGCTGGGGCATCGCAACTGTCAGTTGTCTTTTAACAGTGCCACTAGGATTCGTGCCTTAAATGCTTCTACGTAAGGTACAACTAATTGGTGGAGTATAGGAGTAGAAAACCCCAACCCAGCCAGTGGGGTTGGCTATTATAATTGTATTACCATCAACCTCTAAAGCCTCTTCAAACAAACGAATGCCACCCACTGTCACGTGGTCAGTATAAGCCTGGTAACGAACACCACCTTTTACATGCTCATGTTTCTTAGGTTGCCTTCTCTTTTACCCATGATGATTTTTGACATACATGTACGTGTACGTGCTTGTCATTGCAGTCTCTGAATCATCATTGCTTACATTTCCACTTCGTAGTAACACTATCATGACACCTTGAACAAGGGATTAAGTTCACAGTGAAAATGTCACAGTTGCTATTGTCCGGTAGGCGACAAAGCTATCAAATGAAAAGGGGGGGCCCTCGGCCCCCCCGCACGCATGGCGGCGCGGCGACCGTCGCCCCCCCTTACTCCAGTGTGTCTCTCGGTGGTGGGGGCGGGCCCTGGGGGCGCGACACACCACCGATTGGCCGGCGGCCCCCCTGACCCGGATACAAGGTAGAAGGTCCGGGTAAGGGGGGGCGGGCTACAGGAGGGGCGGGCCGGGGGGGGCGTGCCCCCCCGCCTGGGCCCTCGGGAATAAAGAGGCGGGGAGCGCCCAGGAGACCCCCTTGTCCCTGGACGCTCCCCCGCATTACGGTGTGCCCCGCGCTCGGGGCTTCTTTGTTTTTTAACATTTCTTGCTTTGTATTACAGGTTGCGGTTTATCGGCGGGAGAGAGCGGTTTTGGTGCGGCGCGGATCAAGATTCAGCGTCCGCTGTTGGTTACCCGAGCCGTTTCTGGCTTTGTTTTACAGGGCGCTGTTTATCGGCGGGAGAGAGTGGTTTGGTGCGATCCTTGTCTGCGGATCAAGATTCCGCGGGAACACTGTGAATATCTCACCGCATCGTGGGAGCTGAGAGCTGCCGGGACCTGTCGCGGAGCAAACAAGGGCGAGAGGCTGTTTTCCGGAGCGGGGTAGAGGCCGCTTTAGGCCTCGTGAGGTATTGTGCGGGTCGGGGGGGGGGTTTGTCGGAACTAAGCGCACGGGCGCTGCCTAATACCGGCTGGATTGTAACTGTGGGCGGCGGGACAAGAGCTCGCTTCCCGACGGCCCTACGGCTGAGTGTGCGCGTTGCAAAGGAGGATTATTAATGTAAGCGACATATGTAGATGCTCAGGTTAAAAAAGGAGTTGGCAAAACGTGCAGCGAGGGATCATTATCACTAGCGCTGTATACATTGAAGCTCTATATATAGCTATTGTTAGCGCTCACTAGCACCTGAGGGGCGCGAAGCAGGGTCGACCAGGGCAGCGCCTGGAGGGGAGACCCCTCGTATAAAAACGAGTTGATTATTCCTTAAGCCGTTTTTGTCATGTTTTTCTTTTTATCACTGTTTAATTTGAAGAAAAGTAAGAGCGTTTAGCTGAGTGAGCTCGTGACATTAAAGGGAGTGAAGCAGGGTCGACCAGGGCAGCACCTGGATGGGAGACACGCTTTGGAAATTGTACAAAATATGGTAGCATTTCAAAAACTGTTTTTACAGCTGCATTACATGTGTTATTAGGTAATGCATTGTTCTTGACGTAGCACAAAGTGTACAATTTTGCCGAAAACAAGGTGACATTTCTTAAGGGTTTTCACCACTGTCTTGCCTTACCTTGTTTTACAAAAGGGACGGTGTTAATGTATTTCTCTATTCCAGGCATTTAACCACATTATTGGTGCGATCCATTCACAAGAGAGGGCGTGAACACGTAAGGAGACGAAACGCGCAGCTTGGTGGTGGACGTGAACACGGGACTGGTCGGTAAGAGGGGTACAGGGGGCTAGCATTCATCGCTCCTGGTGGCCGCCGGGTGGGTCTACATTAGGTTTACTCACCCCTTACATAAGCGGACAAGCCGCTGGTGTTGCGGTCGCCGTTGCATGGTGCTGAAAGCCCCCTGGTGACCCTCCATCTAAAAGGTACACAAAGTTGGCCTGTCGTGATATTAGGAGAGTAGGCAGCTGGTTGTTGAGGTTTTATCATGCCAGGTCCGCGGGGTGGTAAAGGTGGGTCCAGCATGGAGGCGATGATGAGGGCCATGATGCGTGAGATGGGTGAAATTAAACAGCAGCTAGGGAAGGTAGATGAGCTGGAAGCACGTTTTAATGCAAGGCATGATGATGCCCCTGGCCCATCGGGTAGGCCTATCCGCCAGAGGGTGGCACCATTGCCAAGGGGGGATTTTGTTACCCCACCTAGGAAGTCTAAGTCCAAGAGACCCAGGTATGCTGCACCCGCCCCAGGGCCAGTAGAGCCGGTACCTGCCGTACCGCCGGCGGTCGTCCCACCCCCGCATATACCTATGCTTACACCCCCGACCCCCGTGGTGCCGGTGCCGGTGGGTCAACCAGTAGACGCAGCGTCTGCTCCCCCACCGGTGCCCACAATCCCGGGTACAGGCTTGCCACACCCGGCACCCGCCTTGCCTGCTGCGCCGGTACTACTGGGCATAACCCCAGTGGTACCTGTTGTCCCGGGTGGGAATTTAGATTCGATGCCCCCTGAATTGTTGTCCCAGATAACGGCCTTGATGCCATGGCTCCAAAAAGGGGGAGCTTTTCCAAATTCTGCTGACCATGCAGCAGAGGCGGCGAGGTTTGTAGAAAAAATCAAATCGGCAGCGGTCGCCGACAGTGTTGCATTGCCAGTATCTTCTCCCCTTGCAGGTCCAAGTCTTCCCCAGCTGGACGGAGCTAATGGGCAGCCGCCCCCGGTGCCTGCACTTGGTAAGGAAGTGGCATTGCCGCTCTTGGGGGACGGTGTTTTACCTTCCAGGAGTGAGAATTTGGCTCAGCATGTGTCGTTAGCTGTGAAGGAGATGATTTGGGCAGACAAATATGTTTATATTTATTCTTTGTTGTTAGATAATAGGGAAATGGAGCATGCGAAAACACTGAAAGAGTGGATGCTCCCAAGCGAATGGAGGGTGCAGTGTGCTAGATTTAGGGTTGAGGAAACTCTGATCAACTGGATGAAGGCTTGGGCTGTATTCACTGCTATTAAAGCTGAGCGACCTCCAGATTTACAGGCACCATTGGCATGCTACTCGAGCAGGATTGTGGGGTGGAGTGAACAGTATTCTGGGGAGGCATGGAAAGGGTATGATGTCAATTTCAGGAAAGCATTGGAATTTAATAGAACATTGGCATGGGACACGGTGGACTCCATGTCTTGGCATAAACAGTTCTCGGATAATGCACCCCCCCTCAGTTCTCCGGTTCAGTCAAGGTGTTCTCTGCTAGACCTCAACAGCCCTTTCGGCCCCCCCAAACGAGTGAGGTGCCTGGGAAGTTTAGGGCCAGTGGGCCAGACAAAAAAGGGGTGTGCTGGGATTTTAATAGGCGCACCTGCACAAGGGCCGCGTGTAAGTTTAGACATGCATGTTCCTCCTGTGGTCACCCCTCTCATCCAGAAACTGCCTGTAGGTCCAAGCAGGGAAACACAGGACAGAGGGGTAGGGGAAAGCCACTGTAAGACAAACAGGTTAGGCCCCCCCACTCCAGTGGATGTGGTGGCAATGATTCCATGGTTGAACAGATACCCGGACCACACATCGGCCACCCTACTCCAAGAAGGTTTTTCTAAAGGCTTTAGGATCCCGGCAGCGGGATACACAGGCAGCGCGCACTGTAGAAACCAATTGTCAGTAAAGCACAATCCGGCTGTGGTGGCCGCCAAAATTGACAAGGAGCTATCTTTAGGCAGGATAGCTGGCCCTTTTACTGAAGTGCCGGTACCCAATTTTGTGTGTTCCCCATTAGGAGTTGTCCCCAAAAAAGAGAAAGGGCAATTCAGATTGATCCACAACCTGTCAGCACCTAGGGGGACGTCACTGAATGATGCCATTGACGAGGGTATCTGTAGTGTTAAATACGCCTCTTTTGATCAGGCTGTTAAATGTACAGGAATTTATATAGCGCATATCACCAAGCGGTTTCTAAGCGCTTGCTTAGGGAACCCGTCCTGGTATTCCCCTGTGAGATAACCCCGGCAGGGTATCCGCAAGGTGAAAGCCAGGCATCCCACCGCGAGGGGCCGTTGTGGAGATTAAGCAAGCTATTGCCCAGAGTCGCAGAGTGTGAACCCGTGAATCGAGTATGCACCGGAGCGAGAATTGTCGAGTCCATGGACATTTTGGGACTCAAGACCCCGCCGAGCCGGGAATTGAACCCTGGTCCCGGGCTGACCTCTGCTTCCAGGTCTGCCTCCTCTAACCAGTGAGCCACACTTCTCCACACCTTAACTTATTACAGGCCACGGGACCCGGGGCGCTGATGGCGAAATCAGACATAGAATCAGCCTTTCGCCTCCTCCCGGTACACCCAGCGGATCAGCATCTCTTAGGCTTCACCTTTGGGGATAGGTTCTACATGGATAAATGCATGCCCATGGGTTGTTCTATATCTTGTGCTTACTTTGAGATGTTTAGCTCTTTTCTTGAATGGGCCATGAGACAAGTGACGGGCCATCAGCAGGTCATGCATTATTTGGATGATTTCCTCTTCCTGGGTACAGCGGGATCTCAGGAGTGTGCACTGGCATTGCAGGAATTTTGCGTGCTCATGCGGGCTTTTGGGGTCCCGCTTGCGCCCGGGAAGACTGTTGGCCCGGCCACCTGCTTAGAATTCCTCGGCATTGAGATTGATTCAGTGGAGGGATGTTTTAGATTGCCTAGGGACAAGGTGGACAAATTCAAAACAGCGCTACGTTTATGCCTACGGAAAGATAAGGTCACCCTGCAGCAATTACAGGAGGTGGTAGGGCAGTTGAACTTCGCACTGAGGATCATCCCCATGGCTCGCCCTTTCTCTCGCTCCATTGCCCAAGCAATGAAGGGGCTGAGGGAGAAACACCACCGCACTAGGCTGTCGTATGAAATTCGCCAGGATATGCTTATATGGATGGCATTCCTGGAGGATTTTAACGGCAGGGTGGTATGGCCCGGCCCGCTCACAACATCAGCAGAGTTGGGCCTGTGGACTGACGCTGCCGGTAGTGTGGGCTTTGGCGCCATCCTAGGGAACAGGTGGGTCGCTCAACAGTGGCCGGAGGTATGGAGAACATGGGGTCTGACCACCAATATTGGCTTCCTGGAACTCTTCCCAATATGGGTGGCATTGATGGTCTGGCCCGAACACCTATGTAATCAATCAGTGGTGTTTTGGTCAGACAACATGACGGTTGTGGAATGTATCAACCAGCAGGGAGCACGGTGTCCTTTCATACTTCGTCTGATCAAAGAAATTGTTTTGCAGTGCCTTAAATTGAATGTCGTTTTTAAGGCCAAACATGTCCCTGGTGTTCTGAACAATGCAGCTGACTCCCTCTCTCGCTTCAAAATGCAGGTTTTCAGGGAGCATCTTCCTACAGCAGACCCCTCGCCAGCGCACTTCCCAGCAGTACTTTGGCAGATTGGTGCCCCAGATTACAGGACCTCGTGGTCGCTAGCCTAGCCCCCAGGACCAAGACGGCTTACGAAGGGGCGTTTTTGTCTTACTGTTCCTTTTTGGGGCAACAATGGGAGGTGCTATGGGCGCAGGAGGATGGCTTTGCGGCCTATTTAGAATGGATGCATAAGGAGGGGCGCTCGGTGGCAGCGGCAAACAGACATAGGGCAGCGGTGTCATTCTACGCTCAAGCTAGGGGCTTGCGTGATCCCACTAATACCTTTATGGTGCATAAGGCTTTGAGGGGTTGGCGCCGTATTCAGGGCCATCATAAAGATAAGAGAAAGCCCATAGGATTAGCGCGGCTGACAGCTTTACTGGGCGCGCTGGACACTGTTTGTAGCTCGGAGTGGGAGGTGCTTCTTTTTAAGGCAGCATTCTCCTTGGCATTCTATGGGGCGCTGAGAATTAGCGAACTTGTGGCAGGTTCCAAGTCAGACCTACTGGGCGGCTTGCAAAGGGCTAGTGTGAGGATAAGGGATGACACCATGTGGGTGACTATTCAGAAGTCAAAGACCGACCAGGAGTCTAGGGGCCACACCATAGCCCTCGAACGGGCCCCCGCAAACCCTTGCTGCCCAGTGAGGCACGTGGAATTATTGCACGGGCGGCTGGTGGGCACAACGGGCAGGGCACTGCTCTGTCATGCTGACGGTAACCCCTTGACCAGGTACCAATTCAGGAGGGTATTGGAGATGGTGATCAGGAAAGCAGGTCTTGACCCTAAAGAGTTTAGCTCTCATTCCTTTAGGATTGGGGCAGCAACTGAGGCGGTGGCGGGGGGCCTCCCAGTGGAGAGAGTGAAGACAATTGGGAGATGGTCTTCAGCATGCTACAAACGTTATGTATGAATTGACATGCTGTGATTACGTGGCACTCACGCTTGGTTTGTTTCCGCTCTCTTACAGTTTCTCAGACCTGTTACGCAGGGGAGGAATTTGTCGTCGGGCACCAACAACATACATCAGCACGGAGCTGCAGCCAGGAAACAATGAAGAAAAGTGTTTGGATTGTGGGTCACTCCTATGTAAGACGAGCAGAATGCGTATTTATGTCAGGTGACAGGGGGAAGAGGGCGGCGCAACTGGGGTTGGACATCACGTTCTTCGGGAGAGGGGGGCTGTGTCTCAATCAGTTTAGGGGCTTCTTCCAGGGGCTTTTAGCGCGCCGGCAATCTCCCCCGTCAGTGGTGATACTTCACCTGGGGGAGAATGATTTGGCCACACTGGGAAGGCGCATTCTGATCGCAGAGATTATCTCCACGGCGGGGTGGATGGCCAGGATTTGCCCGGGTTGCACACTAGTATGGTCGCAACTCATACCCCGATTACAGTGGCGGGGGGGGGGATTCGGTCAGGGCGTTGAATCACTCGGTAAAGAGGATCAACACACGGTTGGATAGGTTGTTTCGAGCCCCCCTGTTACAGTCAATACCTCATGGGTGTATTTGGGGCGACAGGTATTACTTAAGGGACGGAGTTCACTTAAATGAGGAAGGGAATGTCTTGTGGTCTGACAATATCTGGGCCTGGTTAGAGGGATTTGCCAGTAGGAGGGTTCCTTAGGTAGGGGCTAGAGGGGGGAGGCCAGATCGTCGGTTAACAATGCTGGCCTGTGGCGGTAAGGTCATTATCGGTGAGCACATATTTGAGGTCTGAGGGGGCAGGCATCATCCTATGGAGGTTCCCGCCCAGGGGGAGGGGCCTGCGGGCCACTCCTAGAACTCCAGGGGCAAGGTAATTCATGCTGCAAAGGAGCGCGGGTAGGAGTAGTTCACGCTTTCCTTAGGCTGGTAGCCACCCCGCGCGCGTATACTCATGACGTCACCGGCTGGCGCAGAGTAAGGGCCCTCCTTCAGTGGGTAAATGGAGTTCAGGGCGTAGACCGGGCAATTCCCGGGGTAACACTGCGCATGCGCACGTCTCATGGGGAGGCACAGCTTGTAGGACCTGACACCGGTAGTGACCTAGCCATATGGCCAGAAATGTACAAAAATCAAGATGAGGATGTTTAGACTCGGTTAGGAAACAACATGTATTAGAGTTTTGTTAAGGTCAGGCTCTCAAACTTGTTGACAATAATTTTGTATATAATGTCCTGCTGATTTTTGTATAAATTGTTGATCATGCAATTAAAAACCTTTTTTAATTTCATACTTTAATAAATACGGCCGGGCGACTAGCGCCCGCCTTCCAAAAAGTAAAAACGTCTCGTGTCCACGTTTCTGGGTGTTGGGTGCCGGTCTGGGGGGGAGGCGGCAGCTAGTCGCTGACCATGTGAAAAGGGGGGCCCTCGGCCCCCCCGCACGCATGGCGGCGCGGCGACCGTCGCCCCCCCTTACTCCAGTGTGTCTCTCGGTGGTGGGGGCGGGCCCTGGGGGCGCGACCCACCACCGATTGGCCGGCGGCCCCCCTGACCCGGATACAAGGTAGAAGGTCCAGGTCAGGGGGGGCGGGCTACAGGAGGGGCGGGCCGGGGGGGCGTGCCCCCCCGCCTGGCCCCTCGGGAATAAAGAGGCGGGGAGCGCCCAGGAGACCCCCTTGTCCCTGGACGCTCCCCCGCATTACGGTGTGCCCCGCGCTCGGGGCTTCTTTGTTTTCCCACCCACCATCCCTTGGAACAAAAAGTCTTGTGGCATGCATTATGCCTGGTATAATGGTAAGTTTTTTGAAGGTACTGTTCACATGTCTTACATGGTAGTAGAAATGGTTCTGTCGGTATATTGTGATGATGCTTTTGTTTAGGAATTTTTCCCTTTTTAGCAAACTGTGTGTGAAGTAATTTTTCTGTGATGCCACGTGTCTTTAGGCCTTTTTTTTCCCCTTTGTAGCTGTACTGTGATACTATGATTTATTAGCCAGTGTAGCTGTCCTTTAGAATTTTTCCCCATAGGTCGTCGTATTTATTAGGTATGGGGCATGCGGTAAGGTCATTATCGGTGAGCACATATTTGAGGTCTGAGGGGGCGGGCATCATCCTATGGAGGTTCCCGCCCAGGGGGAGGGGCCTGCGGGCCACTCCTAGAAATCCAGGGGCAAGGTAATTCATGCTGCAAAGGAGCGCGGGTAGGAGTAGTTCACGCTTTCCTTAGGCTGGTAGCCACCCCGCGCGCGTATACTCATGACGTCACCGGCTGGCGCAGAGTAAGGGCCCTCCTTCAGTGGGTAAATGGAGTTCAGGGCGTAGACCGGGCAATTCCCGGGGTAACACTGCGCATGCGCACGTCTCATGGGGAGGCGCAGCTTGTAGGACCTGACACCGGTAGTGACCTAGCCATATGGCCAGAAATGTACAAAAATCAAGATGAGGATGTTTAGACTCGGTTAGGAAACAACATGTATTAGAGTTTTGTTAAGGTCAGGCTCTCAAACTTGTTGACAATAATTTTGTATATAATGTCCTGCTGATTTTTGTATAAATTGTTGATCATGCAATTAAAAACCTTTTTTAATTTCATACTTTAATAAATACGGCCGGGCGACTAGCGCCCGCCTTCCAAAAAGTAAAAACGTCTCGTGTCCACGTTTCTGGGTGTTGGGTGCCGGTCTGGGGGGGAGGCGGCAGCTAGTCGCTGACCATGTTAGAAAAAACAATTGCAGCCTGACTGAGGTTTTGACATGGCCACATGGGTGCTGATTATTATTTATACATAACCACTTCCTTGTTTAAGAGCGAGGAGCACTTAGCTGACACTGCAAGGTCACTGCATGCCGGAATTCCAGCTCAGCTGATTTCTGTATACCAACACTGGGGATGACCAGCTCTTTACCAAGACAAGCTTTTCTAGTATAATCTCTTATTGTGGCTTTTATTCTTCGGACTCTTTATGCTGCCCTTGTGATATGTATGCTGTTATGTAAATTCTATGCGAGAAGTAGAAAATGATATCTGCTATCAATACTGAGCTCTCTAAATATGAGAAAACATAGACCAGCGCTACAAAAACCTGCCCCAGATGTCATATGCATTGCTGTAAAAAACATTATACAGAGTACAGTTAAAATTATGAAATTCATACAGTTACTTTATCTATTTTCATTGTATTGAATAGAATATTTACTAAATGATATGCTATTTTGACTTTTGTATCAATAATAATGCGCTCAATGTAATAGGACTCATTTTTGCCAAAGCAACCTGCATAGATCTTGTTACATAAATACAATATTCATAATTCATTTTAAGTCTATGAAACTGTCATTCAAAACGTTACATGCATTTATAATACACGATAAAAAAAAAGAAAACTTAGAAACAATTAGGAAGAAAAAACAAGATCAATTATGATTTAGAGCTGCAGGTATAATATACGGAAACCTTTGCTCATGATATACTAAAAAGCTCAAGTTCAGTTCAATATAAGTGATTGTACTCAAATAAATTGTGGTGAAAATGAAAATGAAATAATGCATAATTAAAAGTGGGCTACAAAATATTTCAATGTAGACATCAACAGATTCCATCAAGTTTGGCAGAAGAGCCTACCCTTTTAGCCTATAATGTTTCTCGTTTGAGAACTCTCTGCATTTTTATAAGCCATTGATGGATCGTTGGAACCACCTTGGATTTCCAGTTTGCTAGGATAAGATATCTCGCAATTACTGCTGCAATAAAACTAAATTGACGTTGACCTAAGGTCAAGTCTTCACTCATTTCTATTCCGCCAAAGAGTGCAGTTAAAGGACTAGGAGGAAGATCGATTTCCAATTTTGTACCCATTTCAGAAAATACATCTTGCCAAAAAGTTTTTAAGTGGCAGCATGTAAACCCAACATGGAGCCAGTCCCCAGTTGAAAGACCACATCTAAAGCACCTAGGATCAACAGTGGGGAACATTTTGTGGAGCCAATCAGGAGTACAATAGAGCATCCATTTACTAAACCATGCCATCCTTCTTAGGTTGGCAGCCCTGACTGTTTTGTAGCTCATGCTGTTATAATTCTGCCATTTTTGCAAGTTGAAAGTGCAACCAGTAGAAGAGCTAAAATTCTCCAGGTGGTCGAGGATCACCTGTTTACTCTCCCCTGATTTAACTAGTTTGTACCAGTTTCCTATCCCCTTAGTTTTGGAAATAAAATGTGCCTTCCCAAGGAGAGCGCCTGGACAATCTTTTTTGAAGGTTAGGCCTGCACAGAACTGTTTAACCTGTGCATAGCTGAACATCATGAGACTGCTTATATTCTTACAGTCTAGCACTTGCTGCCAGGAAAGAAACCTTTTGTTTCTATAAAAATCTTGAAGAGTAACAAATCCCAATTTTTCCCACTGACCGCAATTTTGACGCGACCATTGTAGCCCCAAAGGAATGCATTCAGTTAATTTCAACTGGGGATGTAGCCATGGAATATCATATATTTCCCATATTTTTTGAGAGAGCGAAGTAATTGACGGTGGGGGTCTTATAGCTTGTTTTTTGGGGAGTTTGGGTAAATGTAAAATGGGTGCAAGGTCGCTCTCTGATTCCTTTGGCATATTTGTAAGGAAAAAACTGGCATCCATCAAATCCTCCAGAATATTATAGTTTTGCCAGTTGAGAATTGAGGTGTAATAATATAGTCATACATCCGGCAAGGCTAGACCTCCATCCTCTGCTTCTAATTGAGGAATTTGTAGTTTTAATCTCAGTTTTTGTGCAGACCAGATAAAACGTCTAAATCCTGATTGAACAGAATCGAAAAAAGATTTTGGAATTTTGATCATTATATTGGAAAAAAGAAATAAATATAACGGAAGAATGTTCATTTTGATGAGGGCAACCCGCCTCATAATCGAGATGGGGAGATTTACCCATTGTTTAAGCAGGTTGTGCGTTTTATTTAAAGTGGAGATAAAATATATTGGAGATAAGTCCTCCAATCTGGTGGTCACGAAGATCCTAAGGTATCTTATTGGCTTGGTTGCTATATAATGTTCCCGCATAGCGAAGGGCAAGATATCGACGGTGTTATTAAAAAGGTGCACCTCTGATTTGGCATGATTTATTTTGTATCCGCCAATGTTAGTAAACTCCCTAATTTTATCCCGGGCTCTCGTTAGATTATCCCGATCAGCTGCTAAATAAAGTGCCATATCATCAGCAAATAAAGTTTTGTAGGGGAGCGGCTATAGCATAATCCTCCTGAATAGCAAATGCAAGAGGCTCATTAAACAGGGAAAATAGCACAGGAGAAAGGAGGCAGCCATGGCGTGTCCCCCGGCTGATAGAAATTGTGCCTGTGATATCCCCATTAATAACAATGGACGATTTTTCATTGTGGTACAGATTTTTCACCACCTGGCAGAATACACTTGGGATCGCAAATTTGTTTAAGACTGTGAATAAAACATGTCATTGTAGTCTGTCAAATGCTTTTTCAGCATCAAGCATTATTACAGCACCCTTGGTTTTATTAGTATGGAAGTAATCGATCACCTGCACTAAATAATGAATGTTGGAAGCCAAAAGTCTATTTTTAAGAAAGCCATTCTGATCATGATGGATAAGTAAAAGGGCAATGTGCACAAGTCTATTAGCAGGAATGTTAGTAAAGATTTTGTAGTCAAAGTTTAAAAGACTAATTGGCCTATACGAATTAACCTAATTGTCGGATTTCTCTTTTTTACCAAAGCTTAATACTGCAGCTTAAGTGAAGTTTTCTGGAACTGGGTCCCCTTCAAGGATCCCATTAAATAACTTTTTCATGAAAGCAGAGAGTTGGGGAGAAAAAATCTTATAGATCTCAGAGGAGATTCCGTCTGGTCCACAGGTCTTGGCTGCCGGAGATTAATTAATCGCCTGTGTAACTTCCTCAAGAGAAATAACTGAGCTCAAGAGCTCTTGTGACTCAAGTGGTAATATAGGGATGTTTATCTGTCAAGCCAAGCTAAAGCAACCTCTGATCTAGTGTTATGCGTTTCGGTATAGAGATCTTTGTAGTGATTAAGAAACACCTCCGAGATTTCTGAGGGAAGAGACAAAGAACACAGAGTAGTTGGGTCTACTATTTTTTTAATGTGGTTTGTATTTGATCTCTTTTTATTAGACCAGGCTAGAAATCTGCCTATGTGATCACTCTCCTCATATCTTTTCTGTAATACCGAGTCATGATGTACAATTTCTTTAGCTACAAAGTATTCTTGTAAATTGAACTTGGCACCAGTGAGTTTAGCTTTCCCTTCTGGAGATGGGGTTGCAAGATATGCTGCTGTTGTGCTGCTTAGCTCTTTCTCAAGCTGGAGTCTTTGAGTATTATTTTCTTAAAGGCCAAGTATGCAATCACCTTCCCTCGAAAGAAAGCTTTTAAGGCGTTCCAGACAATAAATGTAGAAGTGGTGTTAATATTTAAATTTAAAAACGACTCCAGTGCCAAACGCATATGCGAGACCCATTGTTCATTAACAAAGAGAGATTTATCAAATACCCATCTGGGCCTAATTTTTGATTGAGTTTGTTTAACCAGGATGAAAGACTGGTTATATTGAAGCAATAATTTTTTGTCTTTTCAGATCTTTTGTCTTATTCTTACATGGAACACTTGTCAATTCCAAAGTTTAAGGCAGAATGCAGCCCCTTCATATGGAGCACTATACAACACCACCCACACTCTAAAACTGCTCACCTCAAATATCTGTTTTTCTAGCGTCGTTATTAAGTATCCATGCTTCCATGCAGCACAGCGCCATCTGTGCTGAGCTGCAAAAGTGACAAAGTATTTTAGCAATCAAAAACTGTAATATGCATGAAAGTATAAAAGAATGTTGTTATTTTTTTAGCTCAGAGTGGATGACGCTAGCTAATCCTATGCTTAAAGATATTGCTGCATAAATGGCAAAATACTTTGTCTGTTTTCTAGCTCTGCACAGATGGCATTGTGCTAGTCCAGGGAGACCCCATGGGCTCTCCAACTATGTGTTCAGGAGAGTCAATCAGAGTGTGCCATCTGGATCCATCTGTCCTTCTAACGCCAGGCAGCACAGTCTTTCTTGTCCTCTCATGTCCTTTGAAATTTGAGCTTCACTTCTGCAGGATCATTCCAAGTCTAGCAGAAGGCAAGCACAACACCATGGCAGTAGTTTCCACCGCCCTTGAGTCTAAAACTGTACTTCTATCAATCAAATAAATCACTGACAGGAAGTGGGATGGCAACATGTGTGAGTTAAGGCCTGCATCAGCTATCTGCAGACATACTGAGACTTGAGGATCAAAAGCAACATAAAGTGATATAGCAGATTATCCAGAGCCTCGACCCATCCATCGGTTTCATTACCATAATATGCTGAACACAGCACACTTGGAGTAATGCTGTTCATTTAGACTCCAATGTGCTATGTCACTTATTGACCTGAGACAGAGTATATTGAGCCCAGTCTGCTCCATGTGAACATTCATAAGCAGCTCAAGATTTAACCACCTTTTGGATGTATCTGTAACCCATTCACAAATTAACCAGCTTTAATATTTGAAAGTATTTCATTTAAAGCTAAATTAAACATGATGAGACTCTTGCTGAGACTGAGAATGGAACATGCTGCCCCTTGAAGAGTTTAAGTTATGGTTCTTCCCTATGTTGTATTGTTTTGTAACTATATTCATATAGCGCTTCCTACCCCCAACGAGGTGTCGAATCGCTTTTTCAGCTTGTAGCACGCTACTCCGGAACCCATAAAGGATTAGTGGTGAACAAGTATAGTGAAATATGAAAGTAATTTTAGTGGTAGATATGTTAGTAAGTTATTTGGATTCAGAAAGATAGTGGAAGGAAAGAAGAGGGAAAAAGGTTTGCATTTATATAGCGCTTGCTACCTCTGATGAGTAGCACTCTACCCCAGAACCTATAAAGGATCTGTGGTGAATTAGCATCGTAAAATATGTAATTAATTTGAAAGGTGGCACATTTTAGTCTGTTATTTAAACTGAAAAGCATAGTGGAGAGAGAGAAGAGGGTATAATTTAGACATTTCAGACAAAGCTGGCTTGGCTTGGAATATGCTACCGCTGACTCTACGGAGTGTTCATGACTCTTTGCTCTTCAAGAAGAAATTAAAAACGCAGTTTTTTTAGCTTTTGATCTGAGTGTGGACTAACTTTCTGGAGCAAGCGCCGAGACACTTAGAGTAGCCGTGCACTGTACAAATTGAATATAACATAATATAACATAACTTTGTTGATGTTTTCTGGTGAACCTCACAGTGGCTGGAATACTAACTTGGAACCAAAGATTTACACAACTGGTACCGAATCTGCTTATCTAAGGTGGATTACGCTCCATTTCAATTCAGCTAGGAGTTATGGACTAGTTTCTTGAATTTGCCTAATGATTCCACCCAATGCATTTAGAAGGGAAGCTGTACTATGGTGCGCTAAAGCGTCATTATAAAGAGTGCCCTCAATTGCAGCCAATGAGAAGCAAAGAAGGGTCAATTCCCTGAAATAAAGAATATGACACAAATGTTCTTCATAGGCCTTTGGGTATATATAGGAATTTTTACAGTGCTTGGTATAATTTACATCTGAAGCTGAGAAGAGCAGAGTTTGTCTTTTTCAGTTTACAGCTCCTTATGAATTTGTTGATGTGTAAACAGAAAGTAATTGATCTTCTTAATAGGAAAGAATCTACTGATTGATCCTGGCATGCTTGCAAGACTGTCAGCTTTCCATAAATGAATTTCAAGATACCTTTCTACAGTTGTAATTGGATTGGACATGTCAGTTTGGTTGTCTGTGCTATAAATGTGCTGTGCTGAGATGTACTGTTCATACTGTATCACAGATCAAGCGATTTATTTATTTTCCATAACCACGACCATGTCACGTTGACGTCATATCAGTTTAAACTGATACAGACATTGTCACCAAAAAAATGCACACATATTTAAAACCCCCTTTTAGAGAGTCAGGTTGTAAAATACGTTTTGTAAGCTCGGTCTTGTTAGTAAACCTGACCAAACTTAGCAAATGAATACAGAGTAAACATAGAAGGACAGAAACCAGACTATGGATTAGGTACATCGACGGAAAACAGTATGTGATCGAGATACAATTAATTTATAAAAAAATAGTAAGAGTTAAATCAGAATGAATACATTTCTAGAGAGGAAAATGTGCTGGAACGATTGAGCTGACCAGTTACATGGAAATGTTTATCTTATACCCAGGGGATTGCTGGGAAGAGACGAATGGAAAAACCAGTAATGCTGCCAATGTGTAAGTCATGGTAAATTGAGTAAGCGACAGGACAGAAGGACATTTAGGTGGATAATTAGTCGATAGGTTAGGAGTGCTTTAATTAATCTCTTACATGCAAGGTAAGCAAGAGGCCTATCTCAATTTTAGAGGAATTTTGGGGCATATTACCAAGGGCAAGTATTGCTGCTTTTTCGGCGAATTGTGCAGAGAAAGCGGTGATACTGCTAGAGCCCTATTAACAAGGGCATTTTTAAAGCCTGGCGCAAGCCCACTTTGCATGTCGGCGATAAACATCGCTAATGACATGCAAAGGGGGGGTTCCCACGTCCAACCACATGTAAAATGTGGTTGGAGGTGGGAACACCCTATTACCTAGGCAGGCGTTGGGAGAGGGAGACCTGCGATAAACTCGTTTATCGCAGGTCTCCCAACGCCTGCTCTGACCAGGTGTTAGGGCATTGATAACATGGGGGAGTGGATCATAAAGCTGAATCCCCCCCCATATTAACAAGGAACACATTAGCGCGTGAAAACAACGTTTGTTTTCATGCGCTAATGTGCCATATCACCGACTATCGCCGGATTTCAAATCGTCTACGTGATGCGCATTGATAATTGCGCGCTAAAAAGGCGATGAAATCCGGCGATAGCCGGCAATATGGGGATGTGCGTTGTGTGTTTACTAACGCACTTCTTGGTAATATGCCCCTTTATTCTGGACCATGCACCCATGAAGGACTGATTCATAGTATTTTGCTTTCAGACTAGTTCTTCGTTATTACTAAAGTTTCTATTTTACCTTAGGATGTTTTATCCCATCAATTCAGATATAAAACATATGGTCGCCGCGCCGTTCTTCATCAGGACCCACTCTCTGAAACTCTGTATTAAATCGCCTGAGACTTGATAAGGACAAATATCATACCTTAATCCTGGTCCATTTGTAATTCGCAGAAGATTACCCTGCCATTAATGCCTAGCCTCTGGATATCTCCTCACCCAAGACTTTGAAATCATTGTGATTTCTTCAGTGAGACTATTAAATAGCCTCATAGTGTGTAGATTAATGAGACCTATGGCGAAGTTGGGCTACTTCCAGATCACTGATTTGCTTCCACTATTTGAGCACTCTGAAGCCCTCCTTTAGGTGGTTAGTAATGTTCATCAAAACCCTTTAAATAAATAAATAAGTAGAAAAGTGGATAAAAAATGCATTTCTATGCTGGGTAGCATGCAGTGTTAGGATGTAGGGCATTGCTGGTTGTGCAAGCTGTCCTGAGTATTCGATGTTTCTCCAAGCAAAGACAGTTTAGTGATGCCACAACAAGTGAGATGTACCCTGCCTTCCCCATGCTTGTGATTAGTCAGAGTATAGTACTGCACGTAGGAGCTATGGATTCCAGGAATTCACTGGCAGATCCTGGGCAGAGACTAGATATATGAGCATGGAAATGGTGCGTGTGCGCTACTGTTTTTTTTCACAATGTTGTTAACGTGACCTAGCAGTGAGGGTTGAATCCTAATGTGTTTGAGTCTACGGAAATGAGGAGGAATTAGGTTTTGCCAGGGTTGAGCTCTACAGGTCTGCGTTATCTGGAATCCTTAATTTAGGTTGACATCATATTCTTCAGAAATCATTTTGATTAAAAGCAAAGTATTGTCAACATATTTAACCTCGTTTGTCTTGATTAAAAAGCAAAGTATTATCAGCAAATGGGTAGATATTTAGCCCCGTTTGTCGAATATTTGGTTGAGGGATTCAAAATGTAAGTTAAATCCCATAGGGGCCTTATACAGACTCTTGGCACTCGTTAAGAGGCTGGTGAAGGATCATATGGACACATTCCTATTCTGACTGTGTAGGATCTTTTTGCCACATCAGACCATATCCATTAAGGACAGTGCCATCCATTTCCAAACATTTCTCGAGTATGGCAAGGAGTGGCTTGTGGTCGTGTGTGCCCAAGGCTGCCTAGAGGTCAAGAAGAGCTATGAAATAAGACCACCCTTATAGAACATTGTCAATAACTGAGAGGGTTGCTGTTTCTGTTCTACACTCTTCCGAAAAACCTGACTGGCTTGAGTTTATCAGTCTGTCATTTTGATGTGGTCTTTAAGTTGTGTATTAACCACATGTCGATTGTTTTGCCAAGAAAAAGAAAATTGCTACGCTTGTCAGTGTCTGTCGAAGGCTTTTTACTAGCAGTTTATTTGGCCTTTTTAAGATGTAAGGGATCAGTTCCTCTTTCAATGAGCAGTTTATTAATTTAGGGGCATATTTACAAGCCAATTGTGCCGCAAGTGCATTACTTTTTGTGACGCACCAGCGGCACAGTGTGGTGCTCCATATTTACAAGGACGCGTTAAGCCATTCATTTCGCTGTGGGTGTTCCCACCCAACACCCAAGGATTCTGCAGTATTCACATATTTACAATTATTCATAAACCTGAGAATGGCCAGAATTCTATGCCTCCCAGAGGAGGCGTAAGGAGGCACAACGAGGAGAAATATTGTATTTTTCTCCTTGTTTTCTCATCTTTCTAAGTGTGAAGAAAAAGGGCCCCCTGATACTAATAGAAAGTTCCTCTAGGCAGGGAAATAATACATACTGTAAATTTCTAGGGTAACTTCAACAATTATAGTAACAAAAACAAGTTAAAAATCAGGAAATACACAAGCTAATGTATATAGATAGGTAAAAAAATTGTTATTTATTGATAATAAAGTATTCCTTATTCAAAAACAAAAAGTGAAGCAAACCACATACACACCACATCCATCTCAGCATTGAAACTGGACTATCAGAAAAATGTATACATATACAAGAATATTCAACACTTGATAGTTCATCAAACAGGATAATCTATACATGTTCTGATGTATTTTATAGCTAGATAACATAAATCATTGTCTTAAATGTTTTCTATAGATGAGCCTTCTATGTAGGCTATTAGTACACAGGTATGTATCTGTATCATGAAGCGACTTCAGCTCCCAGGCGATTTCTACACACGTTTGGGCATAAAGTTGCCTTCTTCAGGAAAAAGCCACCTCAGATACAGGTACTATCAAGAGGTTTGTGACCTCTTTGTGTAAAAAAGGGGTTTAGGACAACCAATAAACAAAGATCCTTAAGTATTGCCCGGCGGTGTCGCCTCTTTAACCCACAAAATATTAGTTAATGAAGAGGCAGGCGCTGGGGACTGGAAGGCAGGAAACAAGGTTTTATTCTCTCCGGAGGAGAACACATCAGTTCAGACAGCAAGTATCGTCACGAGGTGCTCTAACCGCATCTCTGAGGCCTGGCCTCTTATACACAGGTTTATGATCTTTATTGCAGGTAACACATTCTTGCAATGCTTTGAAGTATGAAAGGACATCCTCGGAATCTCCCCTTCAGGCCCGTTCCCACACACATTTACAGTTGAAGTCCCCACCCCGGTCACAACAGGTGATGATTATCGCGCAGCTGGACATTCCGCCGATTCACGGAATGTGTGGGATTGATCGGATCTCATAGGGTGGGGGCTTTGATCAATTCGAGGGTCCTTTAATGGGAGGAGCTTCCTACTGTACGGGGGGGCAATAAACAGTATCCGCAGAGCCAGGTGGCGGCCTGGGAACGAGGAAGACAAACGGGCACACAGGAGAAGGGGGTTTGTATCAAAGGGCCTGGGACCATGAAAGGGATGAAGGGAGGTGTCGCGCTGGGAACAGGATGGGATTCCGAGGCAGAGCTGCGCTGAAGAGGGGTTTATGACCCAAGGCGTGAGAGAGCGGGGGTGGCCAGTGCGTGGGGGGGGGGGGGCTTGTGAGGGCGAAGAGCTGTGCTGGGGGGGGGTCAGTGGCGTGCAGAGGGTGGTTCTGATCGAGGCACCTAAAATGGCGGGTGCGCACGACAAAAAGTGTGGCATCAGGGGAAAAGGCAAGATGGCGCAGATAATGTTTACCAAACCGTACTAATTTTCCACAGTCCTCCCTTTAACATTCCCAAGACATCTTGCTGGCCTATTTCCTATCCATGTCTACTGTGGCGGTCATAAGTAAAGAAGTAGGAACCTAGGTGAAGGAGCTGTAAACATTACATTTAAAATCTTCCATCCTAGGAGGCGGGCCTATCGTTAAGCTCGTTGCAGGAAAGTCATAGTAATGCAATATCGGACAAAAACGATTCTGTAGTGAGAGCGTTGGATACATTTCATAGATGCTTATAGTCATTCGGAACATGAACTGATAGGTTATTACATATGTAAGTTCATTTCGTATTCGGTTGGAGCATAATCAATACAATGGTGGCTGGGAGAGAAATGAGACGTAGTAAAAACGATAATCAGGGGTGTCACTGTTCGAAGGGGAAGTCTTATTGTCGTGGACCATCATTAGTGAGTTCTCAGCATTCTTTGTCGTCTTCTGTTGGCACTGTTGAGCACCGGCGGTGGAGCTATGTGTCCAGCTCTATTCTAGGTCCTGCGTTGCAGGGCATGACCTTTTCCTCGCTTTCTTGGTCAAAAAGGTCCTTTTTCGCCCTGTGTTCTAACTATTCTTTCATGGGTACCTTAGACAGGGCACCCAAGTTTCATTTTAGTTTGCAACAAAACTCTATTCTATCTGACCGCAGTTTTTCTTTTTCGAGTCGATTGTCAAAGAGTTCAGGTGGAAGAAGGGGGGTGTGTGAGTAGTCCTTAGGGTAGGTCGGAGGAAAAGGGGATGGAGCAGGGCCAGATCGGGAACAGACCAGAGGGACGGAAAACTTCAGGTAGGTGGGCCCATGACCGAGTTCAGAGGGCGGGGACTTTCCGGCACATGTTGATCATCGAGCAGGGGCATCAGGTCAGCCCTTTCGGAAACAGTGCCTCGTCCTGCGACTCCTTACTGTTGCGGTCTCGCCTGGCCAATGTCGCAGATGTTCCACGATCTGCAGTCGGGCCGCGTGCTCCCACATCCGGTCTCTCTCTCCCCCGACAGTGGTACCCTTAAATGAGTTTGAAAAGACAGTCTTTAGTGAATTGGCAGAGGAAGGTAATCACATAAGTCTATTTCTCTCCCAACTCCAAGCAACTGGGAAACAACCGTTTCATTGGGGGTTTACAACCAACATATAAATAATTGATGATGGGTTTGCTGGATTTACTATAACTTTCCTTCGTAACTATTTCTTTGGTGTTTGTTGGTATTACATTCACTGTCGTGGTACGAGATCTGATACCTATTCATTGCATTTGTTTATTACAGTCACGTCAGTTCTTCTGGCAGAGACCCACTTTCCTAGTACGAGCCTCACGAAGCTATACCGTTCTCCAGGGCTTTGTATTTTACGAAAAAGTGCAACGTGCTATCACCATGGTCTGATAGGTATCTTTCTGAGGAATGAACATAGGCTAAACAATTTTCCATTATATCAATGCATCCTATCTTTCAGCTAAACATTTTACTTTCAACAGGGTTTACTGCAACAATTTCTTCATTTTGGTCTAATCTTAACTTCGCAAACATCATTCTAATTTCTACATAGTCTCTTACAACCTGACCACTTCATTAAAAACCGGGGGCTTGCGATACTATTCAACTCATCCTTGGGGTGACCGGGGTCTTATGGAAAACAACTAGGAACATAGTAAACTGGGGTGAGGGATATATTTTTTTTAACTCTCGTCCGGGGCAGCTGATACAAAACTGGGGGCGTTCTGGGAAGACGGGGATGCTTCGATCACTTTTACTGTTTGGGTATTGAGACAATTCGGGACGGGGAAGGTCGCGTTACCTGAGGCATTTTTTTTTTATCATAGAAGCCACTGACATGTAGTTCCCTTATTACGGGTCAGATTAGGGAACCTCAGTCGTCTTACCTGTCCTTTCCTTTTTGGCCAATTCTAGGTTTCATCAATATTTAGCAGAAAGGAGAGGTAGTAACATGGCATCAAGGTGATTTTATTTAAGACAAATTTGTGCAAATACTTGCGGTATTTGGAGCCAATTGGGTGGTGCACCAGGGGTGGTGGTTTGCCAATTAGGTGTCAGTCGTTAGGGAGAGTGAGAGTGCGGAGGAGGGAGAGAGAGAGAGAGAGAGAGAGAGAGAGAAAGAGAGAGAGAGAGAGAGAGAGAGAGAGAGAGAGAGGGAGAGAGAGATGTGCAACAATAGGCTAAATAGTACACGTGCGACATGGGGAGTGGCCGTGTATTAAGATAGGCTATTCAGCGCATTTAAACAACATGAGACATTACGGGTCTGTGTTAGAATTTCGAAAGCATGCAGTTTGGGACGGACGAGCATTAGGCCGGGTACAAAGGGACATGCATTGAGTAAAAGGCATCATTGTGTCGCACTTCTCGCACTCTCGGTCCTTTGACTAGTTAAGTCAATGCTTTAGTCGCATTAAAAAACATTTTCTCATAGTTTCAGACATACGTGACATGTGCTCATTCACGCAACACGGATTAGGGGTGATCGTGTTTCATCATATCATACAACTTATTGGCTCTTTCGTTACAAGAGTAGTTTGTGGGTGTCCTTAGGTGCCACCTTGCAGCGTTAGTCCGCTTCATGTATCAGACATGGCGAGGCTTCGGATCTTCACCATATCTCAGTTGTGATTCCAATGTAACCTGTAGAGGGAGTAAAAGAGGGGAAGGGAGGGGGGGGCAACATTCGAGCATATCAATTGCACGGGCACGAAAGTCCTTTACTTACCACATACTCGTCTTATCTCCTCGGGATATAATCCCTGGGGTCTTGGTTTCTGAAGCCATGGGGGCGGGCAGTGTGGCACTATAGGCCGTGTGTAGGGAAACGTTAGAAAATCAGAGGCGCTTAGTGCGAGGTATCTAGTTTGTAGATGTATCTAGCTATCGTGGTCCTTAAATCCTTTCCAACGCTGTGATGTCCTAAGGCATATCAGCTCTTCGGCCAACCCTGTTCCCTAGTACCTTTGAGTATCATACCTCTATAACATTCTATCATTTACACCGCTTCACTTTACCCGTCCTCAGAAGTCGAGGTCCTTCTCCATGCGTTAGTTCCTGAGCCAGTCGCATATTTGGAGGCAGAGTATCGTGCCTTAGATTCGATCCTCAATCCGGGGCTGAGCAACCATCTTCTAATAACCTTAAAAAGAGAACAAAGCAGAGCGCACAGAAAAACTCTCCCGCTGATCCCACATTTTACAAAAGCATGCAATACCTGTTCATAGTTTGGAAAACCTTTATTTGCACAATCGTTCAGCATGTAGATGTGAGAGTGCAATCGAATTTGGCCGGACACGGCGATGGCTGAAGCGCGTACAGTAGGGGGGCTATTTTTCGGCATTAAAAACATTTTAAAAGGGTTTATTTAGTAATTTGCAGGAAACTTAAAAACGTCTATCAATAGGTGAGGGATCAAGGGGCATTCATTTCATAATTGGAAGCACAATCAGACTAGTTGCAATCAAATTTCCTAGATGCATACCGTGGGCGTGTGTCATAAGCGATGTTATGTATCAGTTACAATAATATCATAATAAATCGTACATTGAAACCAACATTTTAACGGGATCCTTTTATATGTTCGTCAAGTGAACCCTCTCTCCTTTTCGTCAAGTGTACAAAGGATCATATACATATCTCAGAACATCAAGTCTTATTAGCTAAAAACACCACGAGGTGTTCGTAAGTTCCTATTGACACCGGCGCCATTTTGGGCGAGGCCGGAAGTAGCATCAGAGAAAAAAAAATGTTTGACACAACCGGCGGTTGGACCAGAGTCCCTTTCGGCAGTTCAAAAAGACTTGTGCTAACAGAAGGGGTGGCTATGTCGTGGTTATTTCATTAGCGATCAAAGCAGTTGTTCCTCACCGGAAGCCTGCAGGGGCCGAGGGCTCCTGGGACTTTTGCAGAATCTTCAAGGCTGTGGGGATGCTGTCGGAGGTGGGGGCTCGTGCCCCGGTGGGCAAGCGTCCGAGTTACATTGCTGGTCAAAGTTACTCTAGCGGCCTAGACCCGCCTTCCAGGGGGCCCAGACGCCATTTTGAGACCCCGCAGCAGCCGCCCTTCGTCGTGTCTGCAAGAGTGGAAGAGACTTCTTGGGGCGAAAAAAAATGGAACACCGTGCCGTAGGAGCAGGACATTCGGCTAGGGTGCAGCTGTGGCGCCCCCACCTGGGGGGCGAGGGAGACTCGTTCGCGCCGTCTCCCTCCCCCAGTGCACCCCACGCCGCTCCTTTTCACGGGTATACATGATGGCCACCCTACATCCCGTGCTCCGCAAGTACACTTGAGGGCCATCGTATGTCTTGTGCTGCGCAAGTATGGTTGCTGGCCATTCTATGTCCTTTGCTGCGGAAGTATGGTCGCTGCCATCCTATGTCCTGTGCTGCGGAAGTATGGTCGCCGCCCGGCTGGAGGATTTCGGCGCCGGGCCGGGGCTGGGAAACCTCCTACCCGGGGAGGTGGGAGAGGCTCGTTCGCGTCGCCTCTCCTTCCCAGCCCACCCTGTACCAATTCTTCGGCGGAGGTATTTGTGATGGCCGGACCAGGAGATACGAGGGAGGGGGTCATCTGCATCCGCCCCCTCCCTACTCGTGGCCCGGGGGACGCCGCCCCAGGAAGAAGAGGATGGGAAGGCCATTACATGCCGGGCCCGTGGTGCCTCCTGGACATCCCACTGGCGATCTTTTCGATCGATGGCCGTCAGTAGGCCCCGCCCCACACGTGCTGTGTGTTTCACCTTCCGGATGGGCGTGACCGGTGACCTGCTGCATGTCGGGAACTTCCGGAGTGGGGGTAGGTATTTTGTTTGGACAGTCATGTCTGGGTAATGGGTTGTCTATGCAGGCCTGTAATTGCTTTTTTTTCTTTTCACAGAGTGGGGGGGCAACAGAGAGTAATCAGTCCCATTGCACTCGGAGTTTTAGTTCATTAATGGAATGTATACTAATCTGTCCGAGACTACTCTGTGTATTGTTTCTGTATGTTATCCGAAAGGGTGGCTTTTTTTGTTCGGGAACAGTAGCGGTAGTACGGGGTTCGTCACCGGGTAACTTAGAGCTAGACTGGGTTTCCCGTCTTAGCGTTTGTTCGATCTATGAGGATTCAAACATGTCGCTGAAATCGGTCTGGCGAAATCTGTGCCATCGGGCGTAATCAAACGCGGTGGTTCTATCCGGCCTGTCCGTGTCAGTCTGATTCATCTTTGTCTCACGCCTTTTCCCTTTCTGCCGGCCTGTTATTTCTGTCGGTCCTCTGCTCTTACCCTTGTTCAGTAGAGTCGGGCATTGGGCTTTCCAGTGCCCGGAATATTTACAAAAAGCACATTGGTTTTGCCCTAAGTCTGGTCGTCCTGCGCGTAGTGTCGGGGGATTACTTTCGGGTCGTTGTGTCTTGGGGTTGTCCTGTCGGTATATTCCTTTACACCGTTCCCTTCCTGCGTTTATTCCTTGGAACCGTGTTGCCGCTATCCCTTCCTTTTGCCTACCAGATGCTTGGAAGGTTGTCTGTCGCGTTTCTTTACCTACTCTGACTTCGTCTCTTTTCTTTCGTTGCATTGCTTCTTTACGCCACATACCGAGACTGTCGAGCATAATAGGCGTTGTCTTACTACTACAAAGGGCTATTTCTAACGTTTCTATTTTATCAAGATCGAAGGATCCTATCAGTGGCCACTGTTTCTCTTGATTTTCTTTGGTATACTTGTGCCACAGCTTACTATAGGCTATGGTAACTAATCCATACTTTGTGAACATGTCTTTATTAGGGGTGCCTTCCAGTGGAGCTAGATGGTCCACCTCTAATAAACGGTCCGGGTTGAACCAATTACCAATCAGCGAGGAGAAGATAGGCATGACGGATCACAATGGGACCAAAAGTCAGCACTACCTACCTTATCACTGCGTGTAAAGACTAGACGGAATATTTCTATTCTACGTTGTTTGCAGGCAGTGAATACCTCATGAACCAATATCGAACAGTCAATGTTCGGTCAATCAAACAATCAGTGGGGAGAATAAGTAGGCCCGCAAAGGTCTGCGTCCTCTACCCTTTCACTATCTGCAAAGAGGAACCTGTTCTTTCCTGTTTGCAGACAGAGAATCTCCAGAAAACAATCCGCAAACAGTAGTTCGGGGTCAAAACAATTAATCAGTGTGGGAGAAGGAAATCTCCCGAGAACAATCCACGAACCGTAGTTCGGGTTCAAACAATCAATCAGTGGGGGAGAAAGATAGGCATGACGGCTGCGTTACCTGTCCTTCACTGTTTGCAAAGGGAGAGAGCCTGTCGTTTCTCCGTTTGCAGACAGCGAATCTCCAAACAAATCAACAAAGAGTAATACTAGTATTTTCCAAACAATCAAACAATCATTTCGCAATTCGTCGTGTTTACACGACCTTACCCGGACCGTATGGACAGTTTCTTGTCTTCCGAATCCAGCGCCCGATCGTCCTCTTTTCCTCGTATTCCTCGCGGCACTCCTGATGGTTCCCAGTCAGGACCGTAGATCACTCGAGAGAGGTCTGTTCGGAACCAGTGAAGTTCGGATGATCGGCTGCCAGACGAGGGTCTATTGGGCAGGAGCTCTCCCGATCGTTGCAGTCGTTCACTCTGTCGTCAGGACCTCTCCCACTGGATCCACGTGTCGCTGATGGGCCCCACGTTTGGGACGCCAATTGTAAAAAAGGGGTTTAGGACAACCAATAAACAAAGATCCTTAAGTATTGCCCGGCGGTGTCGCCTCTTTAACCCACAAAATATTAGTTAATGAAGAGGCAGGCGCTGGAGACTGGAAGGCAGGAAACAAGGTTTTATTCTCTCCGGAGGAGAACACATCAGTTCAGACAGCAAGTATCGTCACGAGGTGCTCTAACCGCATCTCTGAGGCCTGGCCTCTTATACACAGGTTTATGATCTTTATTGCAGGTAACACATTCTTGCAATGCTTTGAAGTATGAAAGGACATCCTCGGAATCTCCCCTTCAGGCCCGTTCCCACACACATTTACAGTTGAAGTCCCCACCCCGGTCACAACAGGTGATGATTATCGCGCAGCTGGACATTCCGCCGATTCACGGAATGTGTGGGATTGATCGGATCTCATAGGGTGGGGGCTTTGATCAATTCGAGGGTCCTTTAATGGGAGGAGCTTCCTACTGTACGGGGGGGGCAATAAACAGTATCCGCAGAGCCAGGTGGCGGCCTGGGAACGAGGAAGACAAACGGGCACACAGGAGAAGGGGGTTTGTATCAAAGGGCCTGGGACCATGAAAGGGATGAAGGGAGGTGTCGCGCTGGGAACAGGATGGGATTCCGAGGCAGAGCTGCGCTGAAGAGGGGTTTATGACCCAAGGCGTGTGAGAGCGGGGGTGGCCAGTGCGTGGGGGGGGGGGGCTTGTGAGGGCGAAGAGCTGTGCTGGGGGGGGTCAGTGGCGTGCAGAGGGTGGTTCTGATCGAGGCACCTAAAATGTCGGGTGCGCACGACAAAAAGTGTGGCATCAGGGGAAAAGGCAAGATGGCGCAGATAATGTTTACCAAACCGTACTAATTTTCCACATTTGGCTCGACCGAAAGATGTAGGAAACATAAAATCTCTTCAATCTCTCTCTTTGTTCCCCAGGTTAAAAAAACTCATGGGTCGATAATGTCCTTGATAAGACTGTATTAGCATTGTAATGAGGATCCACAACGGCATTCAAAGAGCCAAAAACACCTTGCGTGTAGGATACGATATCCGTATGGCGTCTGGGCCGGAGAGGTTACAAATGACAAACTTCGCGCTAGGCAGCACATTGTGAACCAGTGCAGGGAAAAGACTGGACTGCACCACATAATGTTAGATACAGCGCATCCCTGCCCTTTCCCTGCTCACAGCACAGAAAGGTAACTTGCCACCCACCCTGTGCTGTGTGATATTCTAATAAATATTCCCCTTGACTTTTAGAGCAAAATGTAGTTTTGGCAACACAAGTACTTTATTAACCAATTGACCGTGAAAAAATGAGACCACAGTGTTGTATTTGGAACTAATTAATTCGAAAAAAAAAACTCAGAACCTCATTGACTGGGTGGAGTGGTAATACTATTTTTCTTTTTTTCACAAAGGAGCAACTGACATTAGTTTGGACAGTTTGCCCTCTTTAAATTACTAAAGGAAAGAAACAGCACATTAAAACGTGGACTTGGGCTACTTGCATTAGCCTAGCATACAGTAGCGTCTGCTACCAACCTGGGGTGGTGGGTCTGCATTAGCAGCGTTTTGATTGGTCTGAGCGCCGTGGTTCGGTGTTCAGACAGGGCCTGGCAGGCACTGTAGGTTCTCCATGCAGGTTGTAAGGTAGCCTGGGTAGAGAACATGCAAAGTGCGCATGACGCTGTGGACGGCCAGTCAAAGCTTCATGCGCACTTTAGGTGCAGCCAGCACTCCTTCCCCTGTGATACGCGGGATCCCAGCCCCCCCTCTTCCCCCGCCCTCTCCCGGCTTCAGCTGAAAGCTGAATGCAAAAAAACAAAATGGTAATAACGAAAGTTATTAGAATTTTTTTCTTTTGCATTCACCTTGCAGCTGAAGCAGCGGGGTCTGCCACTGTTCGTGTGGTATTTTATTATCCTAAAAGATCAATATGCCGTACCTGTTCTTTATTTACAATGTTTTAATAAGAACCTAGACACAATGTGCACTACTAAAATAATCAAAACTGCAAAGATACAGAGGCTGTTCCATTTTTACTGCATCTGTGAACAAGTCGAGTTATTAAGCGTGCTCTACATGTCAATTAATGTCTTCTTCTATTTGTCTCATTTCAATATCTAAAATTATGTTGACATAATTGTGTGCGAAGGGAAATTGCATTGCCAGTAGCAGCTCCTCGCCAGCAGTTAATTGTTCCCTTCTGCGTAATATCTTTTACAGGGCTTGCGGTGCGTCCGCATGTCATTTCTCCATCACCTTCAAGTCTGCATTCGTTCTCTCCAGACACTGTAATAAAAGTGTCAAATGCGGGTTTTAATCCCCTGCATGTGCGGCTCGTTTTCCAAACATTTGAGTCGTAACAAGTGTAATGTTGCAGTTTCTCTCTCAGACAATGCCCTCAAGCCCTGGTTTCCATACCTGTCCTGTGTTTGTGGCCTCCAATCACCAAGCGAAACATGTTGGCAACAAAACTCACATGCTTGCTATGAGGGGGCCCAAAGGGGAGAGGATGAGGCGTTACTGACAGAACTGCCGACATCGGAACTGGGGAACCACGTGTGAGTCTGGTGTCGGCTGAACAACCTGAGACTAAGGGCATCTCATTTCAGCATGCCTAAAAAAGCTGAGTGAGGCACTGGCCAATGTAACTGGTGCTCACGTATAGTGCTCCAATACCTACCGTTCGAATTTGCACTAAATGCAAAAAAAAACTGTTGCCATCGTAACTTCTGTAAAACTAGCAACATTATTTCTTTGTTTCTTGCATCACCTTCTTGACTGCCCTTTAGCAGAGGGTCCTCTAAGAAAGTTGTGGATTCACGTGAAACAGGGGAACCTTTCAAGCATATTCTACTTACTTCACCACGATAGCAAGTGCCACCGACATCGCGATACAGAGGGCCAGTTTTATCAAGGGCTTGCGCTGCGCTTTTGTCACTCAAAGTGATGCAAGGGCAACACAACCCTGTAAGCGAGATTTACTATGCCATGCAAAGCCGCCTTGCATGGCTCTGTGTGGTATTGCAAATCTGGGGTAACGCAGGGCAGCACAAATCGTAGACAATTCAAATCACTCATATATAAAAAATATAAAAATATGTGTGCATATATTGGTGATTTTGTAATTTGCATTTATTTAAATTAGGATTTTTTAAATCTATTTATTTTAATTGTGCAGTTTAAAAAGGATTTACAGCTTTTTTAAGTCTGTTTAAAAAAGTATATTTATGCATTATATTCTCTTTAGTGCTATGTCTGTTATTATTTTGTGGGAATAGTTAATTTTGAAGTTTAAAAGTACAGCACTTACCCTTGTGTTCTGATGTTTGTAGTGAGAATAATAAATCTGCCTCCTCTGCACCCCAACAAAAGTTTAAAGCTTTCCCTAATGTTTTTAGGTTTGGAGTTGGATTAGTAATCTGACCCTCAATGTCCAACATTTTTCCCAATGTGGTTAAGATTTGAGTGGAAATAGTAAACCTGACTCCAACACTTTCCCCAATGTGGTTTTGTAAGGAGTTGGAATAGTTATCTGTATCCCCCAAAAACCCAACACTTTCTGCACTGTGGTAAAGTATGGAGCTGTAACAGTCATTTTAACCCACCCCCAAAGTCCTAACTTTCCCCAGTGTGTTTAAGTTTGGATTGTGAATAGTAAACTTGAGACCCCCAATATCCAACACTTTCCCTAATGCGGTGATGTTTAGAGTTGAAATAGCAAATCTGAACACCTCAAAGCCCTCTACTTTCCCCAGTGGGGGTAAGTTTGGAGTGAGAACAGTAAATCTTACTCAACGATGCCCAACAGTTACCCAAATGTGGTGAGCTTTAGAGTTGGAATAGTAAAACTGTACACTCTCCTCACAAGTCCAACACTTTCCTCAAAGTTTTATACTATATAACATTTTTAACTGTGCATTATAATTCAATATTTAGGAAACGTTCTTTGGATTTTTTTTTATTTCCAAGGAAAACGTATATTATTACTGTGAAATAATTACAATTCTAAATATGATCTACTTGTAGTGTAAATTCATTTTTATTTGTGGTCAAACAATGTTTCATAACATCCCGTACAGTAATTTTTATAAAAACTTGTTTTTTTTGCATTATGTACATGTTTTTAAACGTAATATATGAAAAAGTAATGAAAAACTGTTTTTATACTTTCATTTCTAAACATCTCTGAAAATCCAACATTTTTACTGTACATATTTATTAATATATGCACTAGGTTGTTTGGTATTTTGCTTATTTCCGAGCAACTATTTTTTTTGTTGTTTCTAAATATTTACCATAACAGAAATTATCGAGGTCTAGGGGAAATATTTGTAGTTCATATATTAAACATGTTGTGCAGTAATTTTTAGCAATTGTTTACATTATATACATTTATTAGACATTATTATATATCAGAAAGTAAAGAACATGTTTTTTGCTTTTATCTGCATTTTTTATTTTATGCTTACTCATAAAACATTTTTCAGATGAAAGTCTTCTATTGTATTCTGGTATCTTTGATTTTGTAGTCTTTCTTTATCAGTTTGGGGTGTTCACGGAGTTTGCATTGGTTCCAGGTGCTGGCACAGTTCAAGAAAGAGTATTTTAAGTTTGCTTTCCAAGAGTTTAATGGTCAGGGGAGGTGTTTAAATTATGTTCAACTACTCTTTGTAATGAGATATTGTTTTAGCGTATTTTAGTGTTGTATGTGTTAGTTTACTGCATTGTTATAGGCTTTATTGTGAAATGTAATGTTTGTTTGTAGTTTATATGTGTGTTCTATGGACCTTATTATGAGCTTGGAGGTCCATGGACTGCCATACCCTCAGCCACGGTCCAACCACCGCGAATCCGGCGGACCAACCGCCATTTTACTAGATGGTCAAATTGCCTTTGCAAAGACTGCTGCTCAACCACTGACACCGCTGACCAACTCTGACCACAGCAGCTGCAGAATGGGCCAATGAGGTTGTGGGAGGCTTCGACTGCCAGTGAAACCGCTGGCCCAATTACGAGTTGCTTTACAGCCATTGTGACCGTGGCGGTCCCACCACCACATCTGAGATGGCGGAAAGGGAAGGATGTAAGGCCAAACTCACCTGCACTCACATCTGCACGTCATCTACCATCCTGAAGCCCATTAGACACGTCCTGCCACTGCTATACCTGCTCGACCACATTCATAATCCCCTCTGTAATGACCGAAATCAGTTGTAAGTCACACAACTACCAGTTTCCACAAACTCCTCTGAAAAAGGATGCCTTGCCATGTACCAGACAAGGGAGTTAGGGTCAACTGTCAAATAAGGAGCAAAAGAGGGAATTATAAGCAGGACGCCCTCCACTCACAAATTTCCCAAAAACAAGAACTGATTATAAAAAAAACACATGCCGATTTCAAACAATTTTTACCAATTGGGTCTCATGTCTTACTCTTTGGTGAGATGGTGCTTACATATCCAGTCATGCACTCACATATGTGTTAATCATATTAAAAACTCATCAACCAATAGTCTCAAAATGGGCTAGCAAGATAGGAATATCTTATAAAAAATGTGAGGTGGGTCAGAAAGTGCCTTAAGTAAGCACCATCCATGGAGCTACTGGTTGGTACTCACCAGTTTGCTCACTCTGTCCTCATCAGCACTTTCTTGACTTTCCTTTGTCCTGTGTAACTCCAGCCTGGGCTCCAAGATCACATCATACTAATTACTTCAACTGGATCATCAATCAGGGATGAAACAAACACAACTGTACTCACACATCACTAACTATCAAACAGTTAGAAAAGTAATGGCAGGACCAATGTCTTTCAATTTAGTAAAAGTTATATTGAATGGATGAAAAACATCTGGTAAAACAAAGGTCAATGGCCCGTCCATATCAACAAACTTGCCCTTACTGACACTGCCACGTAACCTCCTCACAAAAGGGTATCCATTGGGCATAGCAGGCACCTCAAACATGGTACTTGGGAAGGGAGGGGCAGAGGTTTAGGGAAAGGTGGGTTTAGATTTGGCTGGGGTTTTCATAGATTTGTTTTTAGGGCTGGCTTCAGGGGGTGGGGATGTTTTTTTCATGGGGGGAGTGGGATGTAGAAGGGATGGGTTTGGGAGAGGTTTTATGTTTTTTTTCTTTTTAGGGCTAGGTTCATGGGGTGGGGAAGCTAATTTTCCAGGGTGGAGTGGGAAATGGAAGGGCTGGGTTTGGGTATGGGAGAGGTTTTTGGGACTTTTGGAGGGGCAGGTTTCATAGGGGTAAGGGCAAGGACAAACATGACATCCTCACAGGGAAAATCGGTAGGGTGTTCAAGATGGAGTTCGGTTTGGGAGGAGGAAGGAGTAGAAGTCTGAGCTGGGTCTGCTATCTGTACTGTGTGTGTGTGTTGGCGTCTGTTGTGTCAGTGACTGTGAGCATTTAAGTTTTTCTGATGGGTGTGATGTGGATGTGCTGGGTATTGTGGAGGGTTCAGTGTGTTTTGGTGTGGTGTCTGTGGGTATGGTTGTGTTTGTGGAGGGATCAGTGTGTGTTGGTATGGTATCCCACCTTGTATATGTCTAACACAGGAGGCACTAGTCTCTTCAGGTGGTACTCCGCCTACTTAAGTGTGGGGAAGGAAAGGATTCCTTTTCTTTATACAACCCTCACACGCTCTAATAGTGTCATGCTTCATCATTGGGTTCACTCTGACTCCTAAAGGTCAGGGTGGGCTCGATTGTATTTCAGGGAGCACATAAAATCAGTAGATCAAGGGGCATAAAGATTAAAAGTCCTCCAACCTACTTCAAGGTACCCCTTTATTGATGGAGTTGCTGGTGAGATAAAAAGTTAAAAGAGATATGTCACGTATTTAGGATATGATGGTTCTCTGACCCTAAACCAACATGTCTCAGCCCTACTTTATGGCCATACGGTCTGGGGCTTTCATCAGGGTGATCAATCTTACCTCCCTGGTATGTGAGTTCAGGAAACTTAAAAAAAGAAACAATCTAATTTGATGCAGGGACCTGCATGCATCTGAGGGACAAATGTATACTTGCCCTTTTCATTGTTGTTATTTGTTCTTTTGTTGGTCCAACCTGTAATTCAAAAACAAACCCTATTAACGACTGTAACCACGCGTTCCAGTTTAAAATTTTGGTCAATACGTCATTTAGAATACCGGAACAAATAATACATCAGGTGTAACATGGGTGACAAGTGAGAAGGGGCAAAAGCAGTCTAGCATCTTGGTTAGATTTGCAGTTACAGCGCATCAGTGTAGTAGTGGCAGCTTTTCTATCTCAATTTCCCAACACTTGACATACGGTGACCTGCATGATGAGCAAACATCAGCTGTGCCTAACATCTTGGTTAGAGTTGCAGTCCCAGGGCCTCATGGTATTTGAAGTTACTTCAATCTCACTTTACCAACACTTGGGAAGTGGTTATTCTACAATACCTGTTTCCAACATGAACTTAGGATGGACCATACTTTTAAATATTCACATATACCATGGGTCCTGAATTGATATTTTGATGGTAATCCACTTACAGACAGCATTGCAACATGTGGCATGTCATGGAGTAGAATATATATTGTCTAATATGCAAAAAATACACATTGACACAGACAAACCAACATCTCAGATACTTTGAGTATTGCATGTTAGGAAAGTAGATAGAGAACAAAGAGCAAAAGCAGATTGGAGAACAAACAGGACATAGTGTGCCAGTTATTGAAGTGTAACTTACACAAGTCCACTCCCCCAGTTATTACTATCAAGCCCTCATAATGCAGGATGGCCAAGTCCGACTCCTACCAGGGAAAGAATTGCAATGGTGTGCTGTAAGGGCCACCACCTGTCTTCTGAGTCTCAAGGTGGCGGTTGTTGTACCTGGTACATACCCTCAGCCTGAGGTCATTTCACCTCCTCCTAATGTTGACCTGTGTGCGCAGGGTGGTACCAACAGAATTCACTCTGTTGAATATCCTGTCCCATATTTCAGTTTCCCTACTTTGAGGAGTATGCTGGACTTGGGACCCAAATATCTGGGACTCTACTCTAATGATTTCATCCCCCATACTGTCAACTCTTGCTCAGCGATGTGTGTTTTTTTTGCCAGGCATGCCGAGAAAAAATAAATGTGAGTGAGTATATATGAAAGGAAATAAAACAAGTGACACAATAAAAAAGGCGCAAAACAAAAATTACAGGTTGTGGAGGGTGCTAAATGGGAAAATGAAAATGGGCAGCTGAGAAAAGTGCTGCTTGTCTTGTGGGCTGCAGCCTGGGAAGCAAAGGATGATGGTCAGGGATGGGGTGTGTTCTAAAGTGTGAATTGGAGGCAGGTCCACATTTGCCAAAACCCATCAGCTGTGTTGTTTTTAAATCCATCCAATGGACACTGTTGGTGATTTTTTTTGAGTGTGTACCACAGCAGTCTACCACTGTTGGATAACAGCCATTTGTAAACCGCCGCTGGCAGACCACAAGTATGACTGTATAGTCACAATACGCTCTTCAGGTAGACCGCAGACCTGACTGCATCAGAGGGCACACCACAATATTGCAGACCACCTTGATGTGGTGTGAAGACCTTCTATCCCTGCAGTCAGCATTTCAGACAGCATAACTCAGATCACGGCAAGCGGTAGATCACCCGTGAAGTGGTTTCATAAAGGTTGTGGATGCAGCAGTCAGGAAGTTGGACTGCAAGACTCATAATCAGCTTGCATGTGTTTAAAATTGATCATAATGGCTTTTTTACTGTGCTTTGTTGTATAGAAGGGGTGTAAGTGTTTTCTGGTGGGTTTATATGTTTATTTTCTTCATAGGTTTTTATTTTCAAACAGTGTACTTTATTTTTAACCTGGATGTGTTACTTGTTTTTCAAGGAAATAGTGATGGCTATTTTTGTAACCCAAATTATTTTGTACTTTTCCATTGAATTTTTGGGTTTCCTACAACATTAATGGGCATATGTATCAAATACCATTATTGCGATTCTCAAATAGCGATTTTTAGAGAATCACTATTTGAGAATCGCAAAACGGGATGTCATAAAAAATTCCCAAATATTTTGCGATTCCTTGGCATTGCTTAATTGCGATTCGCAAATTGCGAATCACAATTAAGGAATATCTTCCCATTCATTCCTCTGGGCTAAGATGCCCATAGGAATGAATGGGTATACATTCTCAATGTGTGATTCGCAATTAGAGAATCGCAAATTGAGAATGCAATTTCAAGAGTGCCAAGGTGTCAAAAGGACACCCTGTTGTACCCCTGAAAAATTTATGTGTGCACATATGGCACACATACATGCCCTAAGGGCATGTATGTGTGCCACATGGTACTTTAAAAAATGCAAAAAGCTTGCATTTTTCAAAGAAATCGCAAATTACCATCAAATTGAAGTTGGTAGTAATTTGCGATTTCTTAAGGAGAAATCGCACAACTTGGGTGCTTTTTACAACGCATTGAAGGAATCACAATTTGCGATTTGTTAAATGCATTTGCAAAATAGAGAATCACAAATTTTGCGATTCCCTATTTTGCTAGGGCCTTTTGGGATGATACATCCCAAAAGGCTTTTACCCGTTCGCAAACGGGCCAATTCTGAGAATCAGCCCGTTTGCAAACGGAAAATGGGCTTCATACATATGGGCATTATTTTGTTATTTTATGTATTGATCATTGATTTATCGGATGCATATTAGATATTATGTTTCTCAATGGTTTATTTCTATGTCTTTTTAATACTTTTTAAAGTTATATTTTGGGGTTGTATTTTTAGAAACATCATTCTGGTCGACCAGACCTTCAGCTATGAGAGTGTAAATGTTTTCATAGTTTACTTATTTATGTTACATGGTGGGCAATATTTTTTTTCATCTTAAACGTATATTTGTTTAAAATATATTACCTACTGGCAGTTGCCAGTAGGTAGTTATAGTTAGAACCTAGTTAACTTATCCCCAAGGGCCCTAGTGCCCTTGGGCATAAGTTACTTCAGGACACAGCACAGCAAAGTCCTTTCAAGCAGGGGGACACAGCACAGAGCAAAGTCCCTTTAGCCTTTCCTTGGTTAAAACAGCAAACTGCAGGCCAGCCCCAGAACACACAGAAAGGGTTAGTTAATTACTAAACTTTCAAACCTCACAGACCCCTTCACAGTGACACACAATCAGACCCCCAGGATATAGCGGCATAAAAGTGCAAATTTAGCGGCATGAAAGTGCAAATTTAGCGGCACAAAAATGTAAATTTAGCGGCACAAAAATGTAAATTTAGCGGCATTATTGCAGCACTTTATTTTACTCGTAATCATTCCTTTTCAGCCCTAAATCAATGGAACCTGTTTTAGCATAGTATTCCTCTTTGAAATAGGCATATTTAAAGTTTCTGCAGCTTTACGGAAGCACAGCTTCAATCTACTAACCTACTAACCATGTGGGAGGGGGCGTATTTCTCCCTGGGATTTTCTAGCGCCCATGAGTGCACCCCTGCCGGTGCACCACTTTCACCGCTCCCTGGGTGCAGTCGCACAGCTCCCCTTTGCTCCATGGGTGCAGTCACACAGCCCCCATTTGCTCCCTCGGTGCAGTCACAAAGACCCCCATCGCTCCCTGGGTGCAGAGGTACAGCCTCCTCTTGTGTTGCGTGCACTGACTCCCTTTTATGGGTAGTGCTGACAGGGCAGACATCTCACAATAATTATCCTTCAGAACCAGGTTCCCCCAGTTCCAAATTCAGTAGCTCTGACCAGTGTGTCACATCCTCTCCCCCACTAAACACCATACCGCCCACTGAGAGAAACTTGCACTGCCGCAACTATAACCTAATTGTGCCCGCTATAAACACCTGGATGCGGCTCAATTTGAATTACACACTAGACAAGAGCAATATGCTGCCTCTAAAAACAAGTAACATCATCCTGGAAAAAGAAAATACTCCTAGGGAATACAAAATTAAGTAAAGCATGTGAAATGTAAGCAGGATAAACATCTTTTACACTCACTATAAGTTGAGAACATGACTACAGGGCACCGCATGGACCCATTTTAATGTCCATTTCTTATATCCTTACAGAATGTAAGCAGTATAGTAAAAAGACCAATTCCCTGATTACCGAGACGCAGTACACATTTTGTTTTCCAATCCACGTATTGCAGTGCCTCCAGCACTGGTGCACTAGTTCTCCGCCCGGGGGAAAACAACGCTATTCAAAGAAAGAGAAGTAAACAAAAGTAGAGATTCACTGGCAAACTCTGTAGAGTGGCGCAAATGTGTTTGGGTATGAATAAAATCAATCTGCCCTCTTTGCTCTCACTCTGTTTGGCTTTATTTAGTTATTTTTTATGTTCTGAACCTTTTATTCCCACAGCTACACTTTGGAACATTGCTTTCATTGGGCCGGTACTGTCCAGTACGAAGTACCCTGCACTTTTTTATATTAGAGAGAGAGAGAGTGAGTACCGGCACTTCTCAGAAACATGCAGGTACTCTGTTACAGAGTACCTGCACTTCTATTTATCCATTTCAATCACTGCTTTGGAATTGTAAAATATCACAAAAAGACGTCAATTACAATGTTTTTCTTTTTTGGATCCATTTCACAAGGGAACAAATCAACGAGCGAAGAAAAGAGAGGGGGAGAAACATTTCTGAAGTCAGGGTTTTTCAGTAAGAGAGAAGCTGCTACACAAAGACAAGGAAGAAAAGGGAAAAGGTCCTTATCTGCGCGCCCCTCCCGTCCTGGGGCTCGAATCCTCATTTTTTAGGTCTCGCCTAGACGAAAGCAAAGCGAAGCTTTGCTGTCTAGGGCGAGACGACTTATGTTGTTACTTCTGGGGGAATGAGGACAGCAAAGTGCCACGTGCTTTTTCTTTCCGAGATTGTACCTCGTGAGCGCGCACGTCGTCACTCACGCATGCGCACAAAGAAAGCCATACACACACTGCATATACACACACGCACCCCCCTTAAACAGACACACGCGCACACAGACAGACAGACGCACGCACAAACACACTCAAACAGACACACGCGCGTACACCCCACCCCCACTCACCCCTCCTCTCACTCAACACACTCACCTGTTCTGGCGGTGCTCGGCGGCGGTTCTGCCTCTCGGGCGGCGGTAGCGCTTTGCGGGGCTCTCTCACCACATGAGAGCCCCGCCTTCCCCATGCGCCTGGCCGCTCTTCACCCGGTCCCCCATCTCGGGACCGGGACTCAATGCAGAGCCTTCGTGGCTCCTCGGGCAGCTCTCTCTCTCTCTCGGCGCGATGGGGCGGGACTTCCGGTTGGGGCCGCGATGGGTTTGGCCGGCTGCCCAACAGCTTCCGGGTCGTCGCAGGCAGCGCGGCGGCCCAGCGGGGACTTGTTTTATCTGCCTCCTGCTTTTCAAACGCAGGCTTTCACTTCTAAAACACGGGCGCGCACTTTTAACAATGGCGCCCATGCTCGTTTTAAAATACCGGGACAAGCTCAGCACGCCCGCGCTTCTTCCCTCTCCCCGGCTGCAGCTGCCTCCTGCTTTTAAAATGAAGGCTTTCACTTTTCATACACGGGCGCACACTTTTAACAATAGCGCTCGTGCTCGTTTTAAAATCCCAGGACAAGCTCGGCGCACCCGCGCTTCTTCCCTCTCCCCGGCTGCAGCTGCCTCCTGCTTTTCAAACGCAGGCTTTCAGTTTTCATAACGAGCGTGCACTTTTAACAATGGCACCCATGCTCGTTTTGCTTTTAAACAGAAGGTCGTGCCCATCGGCATGTGTGTATCCGGGATTATGCTGTGAGTGCTGTTGCCATCCTGGAGTTAAGGTACCCAGCTATTAAGCCACAATACCCGCATGCACAACACACTCCCCATGCCATATGCTGTGCCAGTACAGGGAGCGCGTGCCGTGCCTGGAGAGGAGCAGAATAGGGGACATGCACTTCTCCATCCCGGAGACCAAGAGTCCAAGACCCATAACGGGGAGGGCGGCGCTGCCTACGTAGTGAGTGATTCAGTGCCCAATGCTTCTCACCCTGTTCTTACTCCGTTCCCATCTTCACTGTACCCTTCATGCCCTTTTCACCTGACGCATCTCTTAAAGATACTAATATAGCGCTTTCAGACCCCTCCCCCCTCCCAACCCAACATTATTTAATTAATATCACCAGCGCTTTCAGACCCCTCCCGCCTCCAAACATAGCATGTCAAAGCACCTTTATTTATTTAACAGCACTGTTGATTTCCGACCCCTCCCACCTCCCAAAACAGCAAATTAAAGCCCCTTTATTTAATTATTATCACCAGCGTTTTCAGACTCTTCCCGCCTCCCAACACAGTACGGCGATGCGCCTTTATTTATTTAATAACATAGCGCTTTCAGACCCTTCCTGCCTCTCGACAGCATGGCGAAGTGCCTTTATTGATGTACCATAACCAGCACTTTCACACCCTTCCCGTCTCTCAACACAGCACATCAAAGCACCTTTATTAATTTAACATCACCTGCGCTGTCAGACCCCTCCCACCTCCCAAGGCTGCAAGGCGAAGCCACTTTATTTATTTAAGATCACCAGTTTTCCCTATAGTTTACAAAACTGCAGATACTCTGAATTGCATACGTACTTGGACAAGGGAAGTGTGTGACTAGTAGTCATAATTTAAATGTCTTTAATTCACAGTGTTTGAGGACTTGATCAAAGCTCAGGAACCTCTGTGGAATATTTCAAACATGCTGCAGTGGTTCCATATTTAATGTACCGTCTCCCTACATGAACACCACAGGATGACGTGCACTTCTTTCTTTAAATAATAACTCCACTGAAAAAAAAACATAAGCAGAAAACATTGTAATTTATAACGCCAATAGCTCTAAGTTTTACAAATGCGAGACCTATTGCATTGCAAATGCTTGTTTAACATTATTTTCAGTGGAGCCTGCAAGCTGGAGAGAAGAGAAGCGATACTTTGCTTTTCTCGCTCCTCTTTCATAGGTATTGTAAATAATCGAAGAAGCAGGCAGCTAATAATGGCTGTAAAGTGCCGTTTCACGGGGTGACGTATGGGCGCACAGCCAATAAAATGGCATCTTTTTTTCATGAATACCGGGAGTGTGTTTTTTCGCGGGCAGTTTCGTTCATGGGCAGTTTGGTAAATACCGCGCCCGTTGTGCTTGCCAGCTAATTTCGCGATTTCTTTCGTGAATCGCGAAATCGCGACATGCTGGAGGGTCTGCACAATGGTAATGTGATATGTAGGATGGACACTAGACATACTGTTTAATATGGTATTTAGCATATGTGGCAATGTGAGGGTCATGTGCGATGAGTGTGCTCAGCATGCAGAGATAAAACACTGACCTTGATATGTGCCTTGTATGCTTCATTCAAAAGAAACAATGGTCCTTAGACAGTAGGGAGAATATTTACATAAATGAATATAGACTAAATCTTCCCTCCGTGTAAGGACCCCCATTGTGGACCTACGCAACCTACGCAACCTAAAGTCTGATTGCATTCCCTGGGCACCGACCCATTTGATTCTTTGGTTGCAACTGGCGCGCTTGTCACGCGGCAAGCTTTTCTGGTCATGTAACCCTCTGACTGGAATCGTGAAGGCTAAATATTCCTTCTTCCAATTTGGAATTTTTTCGGAGCTACATACATCATTAGCTCCATCGTGTGACTTGAATTGGATTGTCACTACTTTAGGCAACATTTGTCTGTCCTGAGGATGAACCAATAATCTGCATGGTTCGAAACGTCGTCGACCATAAATACACTAACTGCATATTTGATAAATAATTGCTCATGCATATGTGTATACGCTGGATCATCTGTTTACAATTCATGATAATTGGATGACCTTTTTCTTGCCTATTATTTGTGTTTGTTATGTTTGTGTGTCTATTGGGTTAGTCGGACATCGGCTGGTGTCCTACTTCCATCTTGTTTAAATTTCCTTATGAATTATTTTTATTGTGGTAATAAAATTGTCCGGCTGGACATGTTTCCTATCAATATAGTTCTATTTAGTCTATATTCATTTATGTAAATATTCTCCCTACTGTCTAAGGACCATTGTTTCTTTTGAATAAATCCTTACCCAAGGTCCTTAGCTTATTGCGCCCTGGGTTCCCTTGTTCCGTATAATCAATTGTATGCTTCATGGCTCAGGATGGAGCAGAGTGTATTCCCCAATGGAACAGATGTACAGAGTAGTCCCGCTTTAGATCTGCAGGTCTTCAGATGGGCTGAATCAGTGTAACAGAACCACAAGTTGGCCTAAATGCACCTAGTGATACTAGATTTTATATGGTGCAAGATGAGAGCTCCAGGCCCGAGACTACTGTCCATGGGACCATGTTGTCAGTGTGTGTCATAGCCTTAGCACAGGCCCTTTACTGACACATGCCTTAGAATTTACATTCATATGAGTGATGCTACAATTGTACAGGAACATTGTTAATGAGAGTTTGTTACGTCAGATAGTTGTTTACATCTGATGTGCAGTTCCGAAGTGCATCAACTGCTGTGCAATAATGTGCAATTATGCAGTATGTACAAAGGTATGTTAATGTCGTCCCATACATACTGCCACATATGGCATACACTTGTGGAGTGGGCCAGCAGAATATAATGTCAGGGGTCTGGTGCCGTTAGTATAGGCATGATCAGGATGGAGGGTAATACTCAGAGGACATTGACATTGTGCACTAATGGATTTTCTGTTGCTCAGCATGTGCGCTTCAAACATGTAATGAGTGCAGTGTTGTTAGATGTTTATGCTAGCTGTGTACTACTTCTGTGTCACCCTAGCCGATACACTTTATCGTGTGTGTCAACTCATTCTCTTAATCTATTGCATCCATACAGATCAACACCCATCATAAGGTGTCCATGTGGAAAGCCATCGCCCGGAAGGTGTGGACCCTGGGTGTCTCTCGTCGGTGCAGTGTTCACTGCAGGGAAAGGTAGGAGGACCTGCGATGCTGGACCTGGAAGATCCTGGAGGTCTAGCTGGTAATGTCCTCCCGAGGCAGAAGGGACACTGGTCAAACACTGACCCCGCCTAATGGTCTGCATACTGACTGTGGCATACCCGGACCTTAATGAGAAGTTGAGAACCTAACAGCAGCTGGGGGGGGCATGAGTATTTGCCTGAGTGGAACATTATGCTTGACCATCTATTTTTTGTTACAGGCAGCTATTACCCCTTTGAGCTTGTAGATGGCTCATGTCCCAGACAATGGGAGATTTAGAGCATGTGTAGGTGTGGTAGTAGAAGCATGGTGTTGACGTTTGCCTATTTTACATGTGACCAGGATCTAAGCATGCTAAAGTCAAACACATGTTTCCATGTTGAGCAGCCACTTGTCTGCCTATTGGCTCTGATGACCTAAATCATCTTTGGAAGTCATGTGTGATAGTGATCCCAAACAGGTCACTTGTCAACCTTGTGTCTGGAGTGATGCTCCCTCACTACTGTGTCCCATTTGATGGTGGAGCATTTACTTATGGCATGTAACACAATGCACTCTGGATGCAGACACTGAGCGCTAACCTTGTGGACACGAGTAAGCCCACTGTATAACCTGGAAAATTTGGATTCCTCAAGTACTTTCAATGTTTTGGTAGCATTGAGATTTTCTAATTAACAATGGTGTGCTCACATGAGATAATCTAGACAGGCTATGTTCCTAGGCAGACACATGTACAATGGTCATTTGTCCTGTAATCTAACACAATTTGGTGCCACATAGTCTCCATTATACTCTTCTGTACTACATGTGACACCTAGCTAGGCTGCTCATGTAAATCTATGAACTGTGTCATCTGGCAGTTGACAGAAGCATAAGTGTCACTTCTGAATTGTGAACATTGTGGAATGGTTACTTTCATGTCAAATGATTGGTGTTTGTCACATTATACTGCTACTTCTCTGTAGCAGGTTCCCAGTAGTTCTACATGTAGTGCGTTTGGGAAACCTGACCATTTGCAGATTGCATGGCCTTGTGTGGATGGGTAGTCATGCATTCCATGTGGCCATCCCATTTTATTACATCAGGTAACTATTGTATGATCCAATGACCTAGGTTTACAGCATAATGACACCTCCTGATACACATATGAGGGTGGAATTGGGAATGGTCAGACATGCAGTTGGAGCAGACTGTGTCAATGACAACCTTATGTGTGACTGTGCACAGGTCATTAACTATTCATGCATGTTCTCATGCCAATGCTTGAGCCAATTTAGTTACCTTTGAACAGCTTGGGTTCTGTGATATTGTGTTACGTGTTGTTTTATGATATGCTTGACTAGTGTGTTTAGCCAATTGCAATTAACATATTACTCATCTTATTTCGCCATCTACCCGGGGCAGCGAAGGAGCCATGCCCAAGACATTGGGGAAGCAGCTGGACACAGTGGTTCCTTTCACCGCAGTGACACATAGGAAGCCAGTGGCTTAGAGGGTGGTGGGAGTAGTGCCACAGAGGAGCAACACAACACATCTTCATCATCATCAGCATCATCGTCAAGCTCCAGTGAACACTCTGCGATTGACCCACCTGTACCTAAGTCCTCTACGTCCATGTCTCCCTCCCCTTCCAGCTCCACCCTCTCTGCTGCTTTCCAGCCAGCTGTTTGGGCCCACTCTCCTAAGCAGGGGAGAGTCTTCTTCCGACCAGGCACCTTACCACCTGCCTCTGTCCCCCCGGCTGCCCTGAGTGTGGATCAGACAACAGTGCTGAATGCCCTCCAGTTGCAGACACCCCAGCTAAATATGATGGTGTGGTACCTGGAAGGCATTCACACTGACGTGTCTGGCCTAGAGATCTTTCTAGGCTCTGGCTTCCAGACTCACAGCAGCCTTCCAACATTTCCAGCTTGCCACCCCACCTCCTGCCTCTTCCCCATCCTCTATGCCTATCTCCCTACCTGCTCAAAGCACATGCATCATCACTCATTAACCTCAACAGTCACACGCAGCACACGCAACGACAAACATAAAAAAACAAAAAGACAGCACACCCACTCACCAGGCAGTCACCACCCTCACCACCACAACCACTGATATACACACAAACACTACTACACCAGACATTGCCACAGCCACTTCTGACATCACACACCCAGCCACCACAGCCACACCTCCAGCCACAGCCACTATTGACATCACACAGCCAGATAACACCAGCCAAAGACACTACTGAAGTTGCACAGCCAGACCCCACAGGCACACCACCAGCCACAAACACTACTGAAGTCACACAGTCAGACCCCAAAGGTACACCACTAGCCATTGACCGGTTCCTACTCTCCCTATATCCCATCATTACCCTAAAAGAATACAAGATACCCCACTGATGCAACCCAGCCTTCCCAACCCCAGCCTTCCCAATCCCTAGTCTAGCCCTTCCAAGGACCAACCCAGCCCCCCAATCCATACCCCAGCACACCTGAATAGCATTTCAGAGGTGCCTGGATTGTCCATTGGATGCCCCTTTCCTGGGGAGGTTTACCTGGCAGAGATCTGGTTGGCAAGGTATGTGGCACAGCTGTTTGCTGGATCACATCCCCATTTTTGGCCATTGACCTTTGTTTGCGAACATTGATAATTTACTTGAATAAACAATTTATATTTTAAGTTGACCTTTGTCCTGCCTTTGCTACTGATGCTATTTGTTGTTATTGAACATTTCCGGAAGGATGGCAACTGTTTGGTTTGTTTCCACAGGATGGCTGAACCATTTGCAATTGTAAGTATAGTCAATCCTTGGGACAAGTTATGAAGTGACAGAGGATATGGGTCAATGTTCAAAGATTTTAGGAGTGGGATGAGTTCCAATAGTGGCATACATTGCTTTGTGTGTTATCTGCTATGGTAAATATAGCATTTTGCATTGCCCAATGTACACATCTTCAGGCTTGCAGTCCTACCTGTGATGTGTGGTGGATATGTGTTACATATGTGCTAGGTAGGTATTTGTTACACCACGCATGGGGAGTAAAGTATTGGGATAGCTATGTGTTACTTTGGAGGAACATGCAAGCATTTTCATGTTTGTTCTTTCAACATACTTCTCATAGATGTCTGACTACTGCTGTTGCTGTAGTGTTGATTTAAGGACTTGCACTCACACATCTGACACATAAGCATGCCGCTACGGTTCTCCCAATTATACATCATGCCACAGGTCCTAAGCACATTGTGACATTGATGCAAGTGCAATCTGGACTGTGTCTTTGTTCTGTTGCCTTCTGTTAGATTAGGCCCGTTGATGCTCATGCAATGCCATGTTTTAGTTAGCATTCGCTACACCATTTTCTTTGCAGGCGCCATTTTAGGCTGTTTGAAACTAATCCTATCCTTTGCTGAGAAATGCCCTTGGATAAGTTTTGTTTCTGTATTGTTAAGTTTTGTTTTGCTAATGAGTAACGGTTCATGCCAGTGCATAGCTTTCCCACTAGATAAAGGCCCTCTCCCACTTGTTTGGTAGCAGAGTTCGATCGCGGCCCTGGGTGAAACAGCCTTGGGCTGTGCTGGGTTGTGCAAGATACAAGAACAGAAACCTTTTTTTGTATTTCACGTTCCAGCTACATCTGCCTGTAAAAATTCCACTGTGGGTGTGTCTTTGCCCAACTATGCAATGAACATAAAGTATCTCTATGCTTGCTGTTCTTTAGTTCCCTCTTTAGCACTCCCAGAGACTGTGCAGACATGGCTCTGCTCTGAGTCTATACAAATAAACAGTTATTGGTTCATATTCTCCACTGTCTGACAACTCTTCATTTGGTACGGAAGGCTGAGAGGTGGTCATCAGTGACCCTGGTGGCCCCAAGCGGGTCACTTCCTTCACTTCCAGGAGTACCCTTGGGTTGAATACCCACATCTGTAGGGAGTCTTTATAGAGTGGCCTTTACATATCTATGACTGTTGTTTTTGGAAATCCTATTTACCTGACTTTTCTTTTTCAGGTGGGTGATGTTTGAAGGGACAGTATAGAGCTTTTGCAGTGAAGTTGCTTGATTTTTTTGCTGTAAAGATATAAAGAAGTAGAGGGAGAAACCCTAATATTCAGAATAGGGGTGGGGTAAGCCAACAGTATAATAAAAAACCCTATTCTGTTTAGAATAAATGTTTGGATCATGGGCCCAATAAACCACTTGAAATGCAAATATGTGATACACAATGCACAATGCAGAGAAGTCAGCAACACTTATTACAACACACAAATCAAAAATTAATAAACATTATAAAACTTTATTCAATGTGTTTCAAAAAATTACATTACAGATTAAAAACTTTTCATGTTAAAAAATACAATGTTTAATAAAATACATCACAACAAAATTATTTTTTGGCGGAACATCCCTATTTTCGATGTCGCAACAGGAGCTAGCTTATGAATTATATGAGGATGTCACAGAGGATGATCGCTATGTCATTCGTGAGGAGGTGCTGTTTTGTGACTCTGTTGATTGCACTCTTCTTTACACCAGTTTCTAAGATATCCACACATGTAGATTTTGTGAGTGTGTGTCTTTACATTTTCACTGATCTGACATAGGGATAACCATCCAGATGTGATGCTGTGATGGGAACATACATTCAGTGATGTTGCATACATGGACCCACTAAATATGTATGGACCAGGGATACAATGCCCCTAGCCTAATGCACTGTGTTGTGTCTCAAAGGGCGTGTATGTAGTGTGTGAAACCCAATATTGATGTATAGTTTGAGTCAAAGCGGGCTAGAAGTGCAGGCGATGTGTAGTGTCTGTAGATTTTTTGCAGGGATATTTGACCTGCACACACTAACACATGTACACCCTCTCTGTCTCCTCTTTTATGGTAGACTTCAAAAGTTTTGTGAAATGTTGCTTGAATGGGTTTCTTGTGTCCCGCACAGCAGGACTTTGAATGTGATGAGTGTCCAGAGGTGTCACTCACAGGTGTGTGGCGGGAGAGCGTGGCTTACAAGCATGTAAGCTGTACATATGTGTTTACCATTTTGTCCCACACAGATAATACATTTGTTCTTTTGTCAAAGCACAACTTCAAGGTATATGTTAACACAAGTTATACTGAATCTATAAGGAATCAGTACAGTTGTATTTGCCAATGCTTTTTACGTAGATTAGTTATAGGAGTTACCACTCAGACTTCATTGCTTCATAATTAGGGTGATGCTTCTGATGTGACCTAACAACACTGGGAATGGACTTTTAAGGGTCGCTTGGCTGTTCTAACTGCTATGGTGGTAGGTGGTACTGCTGCTGAGTTGACTAAATTTCGCACCCTGAGGGTGGGGGCAAACATGGAGAGTCCATTGATACCCTTCTCTGCATCAGCTTTTACTACCTGCCGTTGATGACCACCAATAGACCCCGGCACACTTCTACACAACTCTCACTACTCGCTATACCCAAGGTCCCTTCAGACCCCTCATGCCCAGCTTCTCAGGGATTGTAAATAGGTTGTATGTCCCAGCATGTTGATTAGGGAACATGTTGCTCATGCCACCCCATTCATACACACAAAGGCCATGGCGGTGCCTCAATTTGGTGGAGACCCTATGTAGACAGGTTGGTGTGCCATTTACCGTTAATTCTGTCCACAACGGTTTTGATTTTTGTTATCAGTGAGCAGGTACCGTAGTGGCTGAATGTGCAGTATAGGCTCCTTGTTGGCTCAGTAAGTGTGAAGCTGTGTAGAAGTGGGTGTTGGCCTTATATCCCTCCCTTTCCTACAGCTCAGATAAGGAGGTTGGACCGCCACGGTCGGCTCATTGGAAAGATGCATCATAAAAGGGCAGGTTGTCCGTAGGGCTCCATTGATCCTTTCCGACGCCACAACAGTTAGAATATCCTGTTGCAGCTGGGCGGAGCACGGCGGTCACATTTCTGTGTATATGCATGTATTATAATCCGGTGCTGAAAGTGACTACTTACGACATGACCGCAACGGTCCAACCACCTCTGACAGGACTGCAGAAGTCGGTCCGACCGGCCCCTAATTTTTAAAAGTAGACATTTACCTATCCTCCTCATTTCAGTGTCAGACTGTACACCCTCCAGTGGGAGAAATGCTGGCAATACACTTCCACTGTCTGTGGAGGTTGTCTTCACTCTCCATCATGTAGCATACTAAACTAAGGGTATACAACATGGATATCAGTGATTTCAATACTTAGGTGCATTCTCACATAGAGTCCTACTACCACTCATGTGTCACAGAACCACTGTACACACACATGTACTTGACATGCACAAGAGTTATCAGAGAAAGAATCTGATGTACACATAACAGCTGAAATGTACACAAGATGTGTCAGTAGGCAACTCTTTCACTTAAAAAAATAAAAATGTTTGGTTCACAATATAAACCACAAAACCCATTACGCTTACACCATCACTTTATGTGCTACACTTAGCACGAAGACACTAAACCACTGCCAACTATGAGGGTATGCTTGCTGAACATGTCCAGGTCACAGGACAGGTACTCAAACTCACACTGTCAGGGGCAGGCCTGGGCTTCTGTACACACACATTAGTGGGAAATCAAGGCCAATATAAAAGTGAGTATAGACGATTTACATGTATACAGATACTCAGAGCAGGGAACACCCTTGTAGTTCATAAAAAGAACATTCTCTTCTGAACATATCCAACTGTCATTTTTACTTTCTCCACAACTGTTTTTTGTAAACATAAAGGGCAAGAACAACAATTGACAGTAAACAGATTTATGTAGATCCATACCAAGGTGGAGGGGATAGAAAAATACTGATATTAAAGATGGAAAATTGGACAGATGGAATAACCATTTTTGTACAGGTTCATATCTTGAGGAACCTCATTTCAACGTATTTCCTTTTCTCTGTAAATACAGTAAAATGTTTCCTTTATGATGGAGGAGGCACACCTAAACTCAAATGATGCATAAAAGAATGGTTTACCATAGGAGATTTCACAATCGGTGCAGAGATCTCCACATGGTTAAGTTGAGTGAAGTTTTAAAAAAGAATATTAAACTAGGCAAATGTTTGTAAAATATTTTTATGTTAAGTAATAAGGAATTATTTTATATATTTTTTTTCAATATGGAACTGAAAAAAAAATTATACAGCACTGTTAACTCTCCTATGCCAATGACACTCATACTCTCCCTCTTGTACAAGTCCACCAAAACAAGAAACAAGTTCACTGCCTCTATGATCAAAGTCGATAACTTGATGCAAACCAGCTGCCTTATGCTCAACATCAACAAGACAGAAGTAGTGACCTTTAGTAAGAACACCTCACCATGGGACTACAATTGGTCGCTGGCTGAACTCTAACACTGCATCATCCATCCACACTCTGAAGATGCTAAGAAAGATGTTCAAATGGCTCCCAAGGAATGATAAGAAAAGCTGTCTCTCATGCCCTAGTCACCAGCAAGTTGGACTACAGGAATACCCTCAGTTCGGCATCATCAAGAAACTCACTAGAAGTCTACAAACCATCCAGAACTCGCCTCAGCCTCCCACACAGAACTCACATCACACCACAGCTCAGGGAACTCAACTGGCTCCCGATACACAAACACGCTCATTTCACTCCTAACACACACATTCAAGGAAAATTAGATTCCATCGATCTGAACAGTTACATCGCCTTCCATCAACCAACAAGACATCTCTACTCTGTGGGACTTCTACTTGCACACATCCCATATATCCCATGTACACAGAGACCTAGATCAAGAGGATGGACACTCTCTGACTTCGCTTGTAAAGGGTGGAACAGCCTTCCAAACCACATCAGAGCCTCCTCCTCTCTTCTTTAATTCAGCAAGAAGCTGAAATCTGTCTTTTTAATTAACCAACATACCATAGGCAGGAGTTGGCACGCCTACCTGCTCAGCACCAGGATACCGTTGAGGGTGATAGCGCACTTTACCAAAACAAATAACATAGCATCTAAATTGTGAATTAACTATTTAATTTATGTAAATTCATTAAATTAAATTAAAATTCTTTTTTTCTGAAGTTTCAATTAAAAAATAATTTCCCACCTAAAGTAAAAAAAGTTAGTTTTTACTATGCATTAATCATTATTAAAGATGAATAGAACAATTAAAATTAATTGCATGTGATGTATAGATTAATTATAATACGTGCAGAGATAACATGTATGTAATGTTTAGAATTAGAACATTATTATTATAATGTTTTTAAATACAATTATTAATTAAAATACCTAATTAAAATTGCTACATTCATTTATATATTACAAAAAATATTCAAATATTTTAGAATTAAATAACAATAGAATAAAAGAATTATACTGGACTTACTATTTTTTCAGTAGTGACTTACACTTGTAAACTTGGAAATGTCTAAGGGCCTCATTACGAGTTTGTTGGTCTCTAGTTGCACCGCCACTGCACCATTCACTGGAGGACCGCCAAAGCTGTGGTGCGCCCGCCCGCCAGATTCAGAGTTCAATCCAGGTCGAGTGGCAGTGCTGTGGCTGTCTCTCAGCGTTGGGCTGTTAGGCTCATAGGAGAGCTTAACATGCAGCCTGCCGCCTTAACAGTGCCTGCAGCATGTTCCTGTATGGTGTGGCATGCATGCCAAACTGTGCAGGAATGGGGGTGTAATTTCAGGGGGGGGGCACAGTATGTGCCCCCCGCATGAATCCCCAAGACCAGACATGGCAGGGGACCCTGTTAGGGCCTCCTTAGTTGCCCATCTGCCCCCCTTTTAATGGGGGTCTCACTGCCATGAAAAGGGCTCTAAAAAGGAAACTCGTAATATGCTTGTATGTGCCTGCAGCAGCATCGCCAGAATATTCATTACGGTTGCAGACCACCAGCCCAGTTGGATCCTGATCCCGGTGGAGTTGGGGGTCTCAATGTGGTCCAACCACCACACACTGAATACTGTGGGCTGACCCACGGTGTGGCGGTGATCAGACTATCACTACGAGTAAGGCGGTCGTGTGGACCGTTGTACTTGCAATAAGGCCCTACGTATTGTTAGTATTGTGATGCTGAGAGCAAATACAATTAAAGTCTCATGCTATTATATACCCACCAGTAGTAGTAATTAGTGTATTTAGTATTTGGTTGAAAGGTCATATCACCATATCATCACTGGAGCCACATACAGAACAAATATTCAGCGGTTCACTCTCAAGTTTCTTTATAACTATAACTCAGAGGTCAATGGTGACATGGTGTCTGACATTGTTTGAATGGCTTTCAGGGAGTCAGCAAATATTAGGATCACCTTCCCCCTTCGCCTTAACCTGGTATTTTGCTGAATAACATAGTATAGCTTTTTACACTCAGTTCGTAGTATTTATTGCAAGCCTGCTATGTCAATCAAATTTCGTGGAGGGAGGCTTTGGGTGGGCATTAATACTGAATCTCCTCCTTGAATATATACTGCTTAGTACTATGAATCATTTATATTATTCCATTAGTGAAAAGTATTGGTTAAGTTGGTCATACTTCAGGAGATTAAAAGGATTTAATCATACTCTTGATGAATGATGATTTCAGAAATTAGTTGACGTATTGATGAACCTAAATTTACATTTATGAATTATGAATGAAATATACAAAAATACTATACATATGGGTGAAGACAAATCAAAATGTGTAAGATAATTCTTAATGGAGATACATTTTCTACAGTGTTCTTATGTTGTTTTGGAGTAAACCTACATTTTCAGTCTATTGGCTAACCCTTCATGGCCCAGTAATCTCACGAGCACCAGAAAAGGGAAGCAAATACATTTAGGGGTCGATTAGGATCGCGGACGGACTTGAGTCCGTCCGCAACCCCTGAGGAGGAGGGAACGTCCGCATGGGCTGCGGCGTTCCCTCCGATCAAATTAGGATGTGACCGCCAGGGTGGCGGTCACATCCTCTATCTCTAACATTGCGGCGGGTGCAGCTTCAAGCTGCACCCGCCGCAATGTAAAAAATCCATGCACAGCATTTGCGTGCACAAAGCGGCAGGCACCGCGCGGTGCCTGCTGCATTGTGCACGCAAATGCAGGGGGGTACCATAGGTACCCCCCATGTGCACCCCCCACCCCACCTTCACCCAGGGGGCCCGCAACGGGCCCCCGAAGTGAAGGTCCGTATGCTTTTCCACGGCGGTAAAGCCGCCGCGGAAAAGCATATATTTTCAGACATCCTAATATGCCTAGCGGTGTCTGATAGACACCACCAGACATGTTAGTGCTTTTCCGCCGCGGTCGCCTTCCGACCGCGGCGGAAAAGCGGCGGACAGATTATCAGACCCACCAGCCATCCTAATTTGGCGGTGGGTCTTTGGAGTCTCCGCCGCGGTTTTTCCGCATCCTCCAGGCCGGCGGACACTTCCGCCGGCCCGGAGGATGCGGAAAAACCGCCATCCTAATCGGCCCCTAAATGTGCCTAACAGGATTGAGTGCAGTGATTGATATTTGAAAAATGTAACACTTCAAAACGTACCATTAGCATGATGACAGTGAATATTAAAGGCCTCATTTATGTGTTTGTTGCCGTAGGTCAGCGTAGCAGGCCTCGCTGCTGTGCTGCCCTACGGAAAAAGAAGGGGGTAGGAATGCACCGTATCTATTAGATACAGTGCATTGCTGCCCTTTTCCCCTACGCTGGTGCACAATGGGCTGCCGTGTCCCAACGCAGGAACTTTGCAACATGGGAGAAGGGTGCCTACGTTGCAGGGATGATTGTTTTTGTGCAGATAAGAATCACAAGAGGCGTTTTCCTCTTTTTATGTGTGCTACAGAATGCAGCCCACATAGAATAAGGAAAAGCATGGAGAAATAGAGTAATTTCTCCTCATTGTGCCTCCCTTATGCCTACCTTGGGGAGGCGTACGTTTTTGCCACTGCCTCAGACGTATGATTTATCATAAATATGGGTCAGTGTCAAAAAACTATTGATGTTGCTGTGAACGCCCCCAGCAAAACTCACAGAATGCCCCTTTCACGCAGTTTTCTGTCTGATAGGGCAAATATTTATGAGGCCATGAAAAACCAGGTAACGTGGCTTTAAGTGCCCTTATGAATATACCAGTGGCACATTGCACCACCCGAAGGTCAAAAAAGGGATTTTCCGGCTGTGCAATAGTTTCAGAGGCCCTAAATGTGCATAGATAGCTATAACCAGGATTGCCATATAACCAACACACTACGCGAGCTGTGATCTATCTGCTTTGAAAGAGCGATATGGCTGGTCTCCGTCAGATTGCCTGTGGTCAGGCTTCGACGGGCTAGTCAGCAGACAGTCATGGTGCAGTACTGGATGAGGCGCATCATCAGCCAGAGGGTATATTCCAAGAAATATCTCTTTTATTTATAATTTGTGGAACAATATGGCTGCAAAGCTGATAAAGTCCACTGCAGCAAAACAATTGAACAGGTGTTAGACAATTTAACAGGATAAACAATCTACGCTCAACTTCTACGCTCCCAACGCCACCTCCGATCAGCCAGTCACGCCCTCGCCGCCGTCCCCCGCATCCGAAGATGACAACAGGAGGAAGGTCCTTCTCCCACCTGGCCACCAAGACCTGGAACTCCGTCCCTCCCGACCTGCGCCTGACCCAAGACCACCTCTCCTTCAGGAAGAAGCTCAAGACCTGGCTGTTCGAGCAGTAGCAGCACCCCCCCCCCCCAAGCGCCTTGAGACCCTCCGGGTAAGTAGTGCGCTCTATAAATGTCCTTGATTGATTGATTGATTGAATACTAGTTAAAGAAGTTGACACATTGACAGGGCTTCAGAAAGAGTAGGAATTAAATGGCAGTGAGCGGAGTCCTGGGATTAAAAATCAGCAATAAAGAGTTTTTTTTATTACAGTGCCCAATTAAGAGATTTCAGTTACATAATTGATTCCTAGAATTTGTAGAGACCTATCCACTATGCGAATGCTCTCCCCTGCGCCATTTGCAGACCTTAAGGATCTTTATACCAAGATTATTTTAGTAAATAGGTAGACTTCCTCGGTTTGACAAAGCCTCGCTGCAATGTCTATTTATTTTTCTTTGATCAGCAATTATGGCTACAGCTTAACACCAAAAAGTACACCAAGGCATACATGAAAATTGAAAATTGCATAACATTTGTATTTTTTATTCTACATATATTTATTTGGAAGTCTTTCATGCATCAGTGCTGAACCTAGTGATATAGCAGTATAGAAGAACACTAATGAGGCAACCTTGAGGCAAAGCGATGATATATGGTTTTAGTAGGGAAGACTAACAGGTTAATTTAGAGTTTTGCGGACAACTTGTCAACCCTATTTCGGGCCTGATTCGCAAGGGTAACTAGTTAGTTTACACTTTTGAGTTTACTACTGCACAAACTTCGGGTGTAAGTCACTACAAAAAAACAGTATTAAGTCCAGCAGTACACATGGCCAACCACTCATACTACAACACAGACCCATAGAAAATAATGGAGATAGGGACTTAAAATAAAAAAAATAAAAAAGAATGTTAAATTACATTATTTAAAATAGTTAAGAATGTAAATAAATATATATTAAAAAGAAATATACAGAATGCATTTGTATTATTTATTCATAAAACACAATACCCTATTTTGATTTGTTTAAATTGACAATAAAGTTTATTAAAAGTAATTAAATACATTTTGATTGATTCTAGGCATTATTTTTTAATAATTTCTAAATGCACATTATAAAAAATCACATTTTTTAACTTTTACTTGACTTTTTTTTAATTGTATTTGAAACATTTCCATTAAATACGTTTTTAAAACACAATCAATTTAATAGTGCTGTAGAAAATTTAAAATGTTGTTCTGCATGTAAAGTCACTACATAAAATTAATTTACATTAAGTTTTTACTTAAAACTATGCTTAATATTTATTTTGTATTTCTTCCTATGCTTTACCATGCAGAGATGTCTGTCCGGCCTGTGGAGTCTCCTTAAGCAAAGCATAGGGACAATTAAAAATATATATTTAAATCGAAAATAAATATTGGAGATTTATTAAATAAAATTTAAAGTACTTTTCAGAAGTTTAGATTAAAAAGAACATTCCTACCCCAAAAAATAATAATGTGCATTATTATTTAAAATAATACAATTATTATTCTAGAAACTGTTTATTGAGGCTTTGTTTAAAAAAACTGTATTAATACAACAATACAGGTCAGAAGTCCATACATCAGCCATCTTGAAGAATATGTACATACCCACAAGGACCAGACAAAAGGGCCAGCATAGTCCACAATCAATACAATGCATCTCAAAAGAAGATCATGCATGAATACTCAGGAAATGACAATGTAGGGGTGCATGGACACCATAGGTGTTGCCCTCTGCCTGTGACATCGGGAAAGAGGAGAGAACACACAAAGCTCAGTAAAGCATGACAGGTTCAGCTATTCCAATATTGTTTATGGGGGTTAACCCCTCTATCAGTGAATTCCTCTATATTAGGATGTGAGATATCTGCCGAAGGTCCTCTGGATGTTGAAGCACCCATGAAGAACTGGATGTCATTGTCTAGTGAACACCCATTGTGCGTCCTTGGCATGTTATTTAGGGCCTCATAAACTGGGCTCTTTAGCCTCAATGCATTGATCAAGCCCTTTGAGCCAGGACTCTACTGAAGGGGTTTAAATATCATTTATTGGTATATTATGTTTTACATTCAAAATTGGTTATTAAAATATGCTTATAATAAAATAATAAATATGAACTACTTTTATCTATATTTTATAATATTTTTAATGTATTTATATTTTTAACTTTTCTACATAATTTAATTTAATTCAACACTATTTCCTGTGGAATTTCAGTTCAAGGCACTACCCCATATATTTTCTGTGAGATGATCTTTCAGTAACAATGGTTAGCCATGTGTTGACCTGGACTTACTACTGTTTTTTAGTTACTGCTACCTAGTAGCAACATACAGTTGAGTTTGTGGATAAAGAAAAGTGCTAACATTACTCAAAAGAGTAAATTTACTCAAAAGGGTGTTACCTTTGTGAATCAGGCCTTTAGAGTGCATACATAGCAAGACATTCTAAAAAATGACCTGAAGTAAATACATACATGTTTACCTAATTGCGTCAGAAAATTGGGGTATTGCCAAGGTGGCTAGGGTCTTCAGAGATGATTTGGGGATTATCAGGTCAGGAGGTTGTTTTGACACTGCCCTTGAGCAACAGGAGGCATGTGGAAGCATAGGTTGGTCTAGATACAGTGCATTTTTAAAATGGATAATGAAAAATATTCCCTCTTGAGAATATCTCTGCATGTTAATATATAAATTGCAAAGGATATTAGAAATGGATACAGAATGAATGTTTACCAATTTGGATAATTCAGGGACAATGCAATCAATCAATCAACAAATTAAGGATTTATTAAGCGTGGCAAATCACCTATGAGGGTATCAAAGAGCTGGAGTAGCTAACTGCTTAGTGGTGATCTGCTCATTCAAACAGCCATGTCTTGAGTCCTATCCTGAATTGCTGGAGCAATCAGACAGTCCTGAGGTGCAGGGGCAGCCCATTTCAAGCTTTGGCAGTTAGGTGTGAAAAGGAGCGTCCTCTGCTGTTGCTTAGGCGGAATCAGGGGGTGTCTGCGAAGGAGAGGGTGTCGGAACGTTGGTGTCTGGTTGGTGGAAGGTTATGCATTTGTTGATGTATGCTGGTCCTTTGTTGTGCAGGGCTTTGAAAGCTTGGGTCAACATATTGAACTGGCATCAGAGCCAGTGTAGCTTCTTGAGACGGGGTGTAATGTGGGTTCATCTGGGGAGGTCAAGGTTGATTCTTACTACTGAGTTTTGTATTGTCTGTTATCTCTTCAGGAGGCCTGTGGTGATCCCTACGTAGAGTGTGTTACCATAGTCCAGCCTGCTGGTTATGATGAGGGTCTGTGTGACGGTGCTTCTGGTGTTGACTGGTAGCCATCTGAAGATCTTGCAAAGCATGCGTAGGTTGTGGAAGCAGGTGGATGTGATTGAATTTACCTGTATCTCGATGAATAGCATGCTGTCCAAAATGAAGCCGATTATGCAGGTGTGGTCTGTTGGGTGGAGAGTGGGCTGAGTTCTTCAAACAACCATGCATCATTCCATGGTGAGGTGTTGTTCGGAAACATAAGGATTTCCATCTTGTCTGTGTTGAGCTTGATGCAGTTGTCCTTTATATAGTTGGCGACGTTGACAATACATCTGTGGAAGTTGGCTCTGGCAGAGGAGGGGTCTTCTGACAGCCAGAGGATCAGCTGTGTGCTGTTGGTGTAGCGGATGATGTTGAGCCTGTGCTATCTGATGGTGTTGGCCAAAGGGGTCATGTATGTTTTGAAGAGAGTGGGCTGAGATACGATTCTTGGGGACACCGCAGATGATCTTCTTGGTGTTTTAGGTGAACAGTGGGAGATGGATTCTCTGGATACTTCCGGTGAGGTATGCAGCGATCCTTTTAAGGGCATCTCTCTGAAGATGGCATTAAGCGTGTGTTTTCATATTGTTTTATAGATAAAACCTACTACCTAACATATTTTTTAATTCTATATGATCATTGTAGCAAAGAAAGATGCATTTAGTTTCGTTTTTTAAAACGTATGTTGTACATTGAAAATCAAAATTCTATCAATTATATATTTACTTATCCATTGGAGTAACATACTCAATAGGATGCTTTAATTTAGTTTTCTTTTTCCAAAGGCAAAAGGCATTTTCAATATGTTTTATTGTGAAAGCGTTGTTTGTCACATATTACCTTTCTTTTGGTTATCATGCTAATAATTTTCCTCCAAAATCTCATGTTAGGTATCCTTTTCCTTATAAATGATAAACCATAAAAAGAAATCATGAAAGGATTTTGGTTGTTATTAGATAAAGGTAATCTGCAGTGTAATCTCTTGGACACTGAGCAAATTTGCCGGGGCTTGGAGTATTAAGCTCTGCATGGCAATTAAAAACAATGCGCCTCCAGCATGGAGTCAGGGTGCATGTTCTTACTTGTGCAGGTTCGACAAATCAGTGGTGGGAATTGTAAGAGCAGGTAGCTTAGCATTTGTACTCACCACCTGTCTTTTGCATATGCTTTATGAGTAGGATCAGGATTGGCAGAAGTAAATGTGAGGCCTGGCGCAAAAACCCAGTGTGGGGCCCTATTGGCCAGGTGTTACATGCAGCAATATGACGTCTGGCACGATTTACTGGTTTGGCCGCACAATCTACAGCATTAATAATGAAGGCAGCGTAATTAAAAATCTATTAATAAATGTTGTCAAGGTTGAGCAGGCCTTAGAAATCATGAAACCTGGGGCACAATTCCCCCTCTGCCCGCTTCTTATGACAGCCCTGAGTTGGATGGCAGTCTTTTATTGCAACATTGTTCCACCGGGTCTATAGTTTCAGTTCGGCTCTGCAATATGCCCAGTGGAGATTGCAATTTTAGGCCACCTGCAACAAAATTGCACTGCTACAAGTCTTTAAGTATTTATTTATATTTGTTTTATTGCTTACAGTATAATGTGCTTCCACTCTGTGTATCCCAAAGGATGGAGAGGGACCAGACCGAGAGAAGGGAGGATCATCAGTCTGTGATTTAAGTGATTTAACAAGGGGCAAGCTTCTGTCTGCCTGGCAAATCTGGAATATTTTCAAAACTTTCTAATTTTACCCAAAGTCTGCCTCAAGGGGCACAGACGTGGGTGGGGAAAACACCATAAAGTTTATGGTGGAAATCCCAATTTTCTTGCTTACACTAGGACATGTGGAGCTCTTCTCTTAAAACAGAAAGACAAGTGCTTTAACTTGAGCCGCAAAAACTAGAGTACTTGGTTATTTATGTAGCATTGGTACCCACCTGCCTTGGTCAACCATCATGTACCCTCAAATAGGAACAGAGTATTGCAATTGAGGGAGAAACTCTGTAACATCTGGGGCCAGATTTACCAGTTTCTCACACAGCGCAGTGCAGCATCTGCAGCCGCAAATGCTGTGCTGCGTGAGGAGAGAGCAGGAGAGAACTATATTTACAAAAATATAGCTCTCTCCTCCCCTTTCCCTAAAGCTGGTGCAAAGATGTGCAGCCATGCACCATGTACAAACAACATTGCACCACAGTGCAAGGGTGTCTCCGTGAGTCTAACATCCGTTTTTTACTGGAAGGATTCCCTTCCAGTCCATAATAATGTGCTAAGACTAACTTTAAGCCTTTTCCCATTTTATATGCTTGCTGTACAGTGCAGCGCACATGCAAAGTCAGAAAAGTAAGGAGAAATAAAAGCATTTCTCCTTCATAGCAGCTATCTGAAATGGGCACTATTTCTGATGCTAAAGCTTTTCTACTTTTTTAAGTAAATACGGATAAGCATAAGACACCTTGGGTGGCTGCATCGGAATGCTCATGCACCACCCATGGTATGCCCCCTTGGCACTAAGTAATGCAAAGCATTACTATGTAATGCTTTGCGTTACTTTCAAGCTATTTTCTAGCGTAAAACAGGTTTACGCTGAAAAATAAATAGATGAAAAAAGATTTAGCCTCATTTTGCGTCACTGTTGCGTCACCTGGCGTTAAATCTTAGTAAATAAACCCCAGTGTGCTCTGAATGCAAATTAGTATGCCGAATAAAATTGCTGAAGCAAAGTCCTGGTTACCATATGATCAATTCAGATGTTTGAGTCCATCCACACCTTCTGGCTGTCTTAAAACAGTTCTTTATTTTATTCGCCATAACATATCCAAAACACAGCCCATGCCTGTTGCTCCATTAATCAGAACTTCTACAGTTTTATTTTTATATAGATACTTTCAATCTCTGACATTGAATTTGTAAAAGCTTGTATCTCCATACATTTGTCTGTGTTTTTTGTTCCACTAATGCCCTCGAGCTGTTGCTGTTGACAGTAACAGTTGGTTTTAATGGATTGAGTCAGGTATTGTGTTGCCATCAGCACTTTCCAAATAGTTTCTGCACTAGTGTTGGTCAATAGTGTTTTGTGAAGACACTCAGGCATATGCACACCTCCGTTTGAAACATGCCTGGATTGTGAGGGGTTGGATGGGGAGACAATACCGGAATATACCCTGTTAGAGGGTCGACTCCTACAGGAAGAGATCCCAGCGACAGCCATATCGTTTACCTATAAAACGTCACTCAATAACATGCCTGACAAATTGGGTCCACTTTGAGCCAAATGGGAGAGGACTACTGGTGTGCTGGACGATATAGACTGGGAGGCTGCTCTCATGCATCCTTGTGAAGTGGCAATTAAACTTCAGTTACGTCTTATCCAATACAAAATCCTGCACCAAACGTATTTTGATAGAGCAAGGTTCCATAAAATTGGGAGAGCTGAAAGCCCTGACTGTCTGAGATGCCGTGTAGAATGCGGAACATTCATACATACCCTTTGGGAATGCAGCGAGATCCAGGCCTACTGGGGAAGAATTGTAGAAGAGCTTAACAACATACTGGAAGCCCAAATAGAGCTGGAACCACGGTTTCTCCTCCTGGGAATCCCGACGGACGGGGACATCCCATGATGTAAACTTGTATTAGCCAATTTGGGGTTGGTAGTGACCAAACGGGATATAGCTAAACACTGGGGGGCCCGCAACTACCTACACTTAACGAATGGAAGGCAAGTCTTGATCTGAATATGATTGCGGAACAAGTGACATATAAGGCTAGGGGCTGGCCTCGGAAATTTCGGAAGATATGGGCACCGCGGATAAAATACTATGATCTCGAGGTGGAAGGGGAAGAGGAGGGAGAGGGATTGTTACCTGGAAGATAGGGGGAGGAGCCTTGAAAGATTAAATGGATGGCTTTGCTGCTGTGAACCACGAACATTGTAACTGTGAACTTTTTCCCATGTGTGCCCTGATTGTTCAAGCCCATCTACGGTTCCAGCTACAACGGACACTTTACTTGTACAACTGCCATATAAGTCCACTGTGGATGGATAATCCTTTTGCATTGTGTATTCAGGCCTTGTCTGACGTTTTGTTTCATGTACAAAAGAAAATAAAAATATATTCTTTTTTAAAAACAGTGTTTTGTGAAAACATGGCGTCATGCATGTGGCCCTTTTCCTACGCTACTGCTTCAAAGTTAGTCTGTTTTCAAATAATTATTCTAAATATAGGGTGTTGTCAACAACTTTTGGGAGCTAATCCTATTTACTCCTTTCGTTGTTTCTTATGCAGGAATATGGTTACATTGTTTCTAGTAAATTTGGTAAGAATAGATGTAGCTAACAGTATATTTCCTGAAACACATTCGAAGGCTTCCAATGTAGCTCCAGATGCAAACAGGATTTCTTTTAACTTCAAAGCCCCCTTCAAAAATCCTTGTCAGGTATCTCTCAAATTTAAAAGGAGCTCACTGCTTTTGAGGTCCGGCATAAAGACACCTTGTGGTAGCTTCCAGAGCGCACATAATGAAGAATAAATAGGGATCATCTTTGTGCCTCCTCCCTCAGCCATTGCTGGATGCAAGCGCCTTCACATTTTGGATGAGTCCACATGACACCATACATAATGTTCAACAATGGGTCTAAGCCCTTCAGTCATTACTTTGCTGAAAGTGTCATTCACATTTTGCAATAGCCCAGGACTCTGGTCTAATAGCCCCCCCCCCCGGGCATACTCCATCATCATATTTTTATCTGACCCGCTCATCATCCGATTTAATTTATAATTGTATCAGTGAGCAAATAAGAGCTGCAGAAGAGGCAGGAAACCTCCCAAAGCTGCATCTGCTGCTTTTTCACTGGTAGAAGAACTGTTGGTAAATATTTACTTGACGTTTGGGAGCAGTGTCATAGAAGTGAAAGAAAGGATGCCCCCCGTGTGTACTATGCATGCCGCAGCACCGGCTCGTACTTCATGGGATCATAGCACGCCATCGAGAGGTGAAGAAAGGGCCAAGGCCAAGAACATTATAAATCTGGTTGATGGCTACAGTGCCAACGTAGGGGGAATTTTATTATACCTCAAGGACCTTGTAAAGCAGTCCTGAGAGGCTTTTATGGTTTATTTTCTGCAGCCTATCTCTTTACAAGAGCTTTACAAATTGTGTACTTTTTCCTTATCCCATGCACGCCTACCATGGACAGCTCACTCTGCACAACACGACCAGAAATAGTAATGCCCTGCATTTATACATTATAGGGTCCATTTGTGGCAGAACTTTTTCTTACAACATTACAGCAGTGCAGTGACAGCCTGCCTGCCACTTACATCTTAAAGTACAACAAACGACCCCTCACCCTGTGCTGCAGCCACTGATGTCACAGCAGCGATTGTATCCCTGGCCTCCAGGTGAAAATGCGCAAGTGATTAGGGATGTTTGCGGTAAGCGAATTTATTTACTTATTTATTTGAATAGAGTAAGATAGTGTTTCGGCAAGAACTGCTGTACATAGCAACAGAACCACAGAACAAAAGGTCATTGGCAGTTTGGGTTGCAGGTAGAAAATATATATATATGTGTATAAGATTTGTGTTGGAAAATGTTGGCGAAACAGAATGTAAATGAGGCAAACATTTGCAACAAACATACTGGACAACTTAATATAATGAGACATCTATAAATCTACATTCGTGCCTACTAATGTTGATGTGCATCCAGAAACTCATGTTCGTCAGTATTAACCCCTTCGCTGCTATTCCTTGTTCCCCCTGTGCTAAGACTTTTTTGGGCTATTTGGGGTAGTTTGCGTAACTTTTTGACCACATATGGTATCCACGTCAAATTTGCTTCCTTTTTTCCAACATCATGGGGATTCTAAAGGTACCCAGGGTTTGTGGATTCCCCTGGAGGGAAACCAGAAATTAGCCAAAATACAGTTAATATATTTTTTTGCAGTGAAAAATGGGAAAAAAGTGCTACAGATGAAAGCGTCTGATTTTTCCCTTCGAAATGGTATCAAAAAGGGGGGTGTGGTTCTGAAATCACCATCTTCCCAGCTTTCACTGACAAGCAGAATTTTGTCAGAAAACCCAACAATGTTACACAGTGTTGGCATTTTCTGGGACACAGCCTATTATTGCTATTTTTTGTGCTTTCAATCTCTTTCCAGTTAATGGTAGAAATAGGTATGAAAGCAATAATGAATCCTGGACAGCTATACATTTGAGAAAAGTATACAACATTCTGAATTCATCAAGGGCTCATTTGTCTAGATCATTTAAGGTTTCGTTATAGAAAGTAACCTTTGAATATAGGAACATTTTTAAATTAGTTGAAAAAACCAGCCATTTGTGTCAACGTTTTCACCTGTAACTTCTTCTAATTATAACAGTTGTTTGAAAGCAATATACTGTTACATCCGCTGGACCTTTCTGGTTGTAGGAATATATAGGACTTGTAGGTTCACCAAGAACCCGACGAACCCAAAGCCAATAACTGAGCAGCGCATTGTAATGGTTTTTTATTATGTACCAGGTATATAGCAATTAATTTGGGGAAATATATACATGGAAAAATCGGTATGAAAGATACCTATGTATTTCTGAAAATGAAACAAAATTTTGAGTTTAGAAACAGTAGATATTAGCACATTTCCAAAATTGTGAGTACCCATACTAGCATGAAAATTGTAGGTCGTTTTTCAAAATGACTTCTTTTTTATACATTGTCTTTCATTGGAAGGCAGAAATGCATCAAAAGTTAATGGGTAAAAACAGTTGCTCTACAATGCTGTGTTACCCTAAGTCTCTTGAAATGGTACCTCATTTGTGTGGGTAGGCCTAGTGCCCGCGACAGGAAACGGCTTAAAACACAACATGGACACACTTCATTTTTACAAAAAACCTATAAATGTTTTAAAACTAGACACCCAGGAAAATCAAGGATAGGGTGACTTGACTGGAAACGGCCCAAAACACAACGTGGACACACCACATTTACACAGTGAAAACCAACCCTGTTTTTTTCATAGTGCCTTGCTGTTTTGTACCCTAGATCTCATGGCACCTAGGGAAACCTAGCAAACATATACATTTTTTAAAACTAGACACCCAGAGGAATCCAGAATGGGGTGACTTGACTGGCTCTCACCAGGTTCTGTTACCCAGAATCCCCTGCAAACCTCAACATGTGTCGACAAGAACATGTTTTCATCACGTTTCTGTGGTGGAAAATTCTGGAATCTGTGTGGATCCACACAATTCCAGTCACCCCACATTCCCCGAAGTCTTCTGAGAAAAATGGTACTTCATTTGAGTGGGTAGGCATAGTGCCCAGGACAGGAAACGGCCCAAAATGCAACATGGACACACCACATGTTCACACTGAAAATGGACCCTAGCTGTTTTGAACCCTTGCTCTGCTTTCAACTAGAGAAACCTAGCAAACATATACATTTTTGAAAAGTAGACACCCAGGGGAATCCAGGATGGGGTAACTAGACTGGCTCCCACCATGTTCTGTTACCTAGTATCCCTTGCAAACCTAAACATTTATCAAAAAAACATGTTCCTCACATTTCTGTGGTGGAAAGTTCTGGAATCTGCGTTGATCCACAAAATTCCACCCACCCCTCATTCCCCAAAGTCTTCTGAGAAAAATGGTACCTCACTTGTGTGGTTAGGTCTAGGGTCTGCGACAGGAATTGGCCCAAAATGTAATGTGGACACAACACATTTTCACAGTGAAAACTGACTTTTCGCAAAGTGCCTAGCTCCAGATTTTAAACCCTAACTCTGCCAGCACCTAGGAAAAGCTAGCAAACCTATAAATTAGACTGGATCTCACCAGGTTCTGTTACCCAGAATCCCTTGTAAACCTAAAAATTGTCCCAAAAACAAATTTTCATCACATTTCTGTGGAGGAAACTTCTGGAATCTGTGTGGATCCACAAAATTCCACCCACCCCGCGTTCCCCAAAGTCTTCAGAGAAAAAAAGGTACCTCACTTGTGTGGATAGGCCTAGTGCCCATGACAGAAAACAGCCCAAACGCAACAGGGATGCACCACATTTCCACAGAGAAAACTGACCGTTTTTTTGCTAAGTGCCTAGCTGTAGATTTTGAACCCTAGCTCTGCCGGCACCTAGGGAAACCTAGCAAACCTATACATTTTTTAAAACTAAACACTCAGGGAAATGCAGTATGGGGTGACTTGACTGACTCTCACCGGGTTCTGTCACCCAGAATCCCTTGCAATCCTAAAAATTCATTAAAAATACATTTTCCTCACATTTCTGTGGTGGAAAGTTTTCAAATCTGCGTGGATCCACAAAATTCCACCCACCCCCTGTTTCCCAAAGTATTCCGAGAAAAATGGTACCTCACTTGTGTGGGTAGGCCTAGTGCTCCCAACAGGAAACGGCCCAAAACGCAACGTGGACACATCACATTTTACAGTGAAAACTGAAACTATTTTGCAACGTGCCTAGCTGTAGATTTTGAACCCTAGCTCCGCCGACATCTAGGGAAACCTATCAAACCTCTACATTTGTGAAAACTAGTCACCCGGGGAAATCCATGATGGGGTGACTTTTCTGGCTCTTACTAGGTTCTGTTAGCCAGAATCCCTTGCAAACCTCAAAATCTGTGAAAAAAAACACATTTTCCACACATTTCTGTGGTGGAAACTTCTGGAATCTGCATGGATGCACAAAATTCCACCCACCCCTAATTCCCCAAAGGCCTCCTGAGAAAAATGGTACCTCACTTGTGTGGGTAGGCCTAGTGCCTGCAACAGGAAACGGCCCAAAACGCAACGGGGACACACCACTTTCTCAAAGTGAAAATTGGCGCTTTTTTTTTGCAAAGTGCCTAGCTGTCGATTTTGAACCCTCGCTCTGCCGGCATCTAGGGAAAACTATCAAACCTATACATTTTTTAAAACTAGACACCCAGGGAAATCCAGGATGGGGGGACTTTTCTGCCTCTCACTAAGTTCTGTTAGCCAGAATCCTTTGCAAATCTCAAAATCTGTAAAAAAAAACACATTTTCCTCACGTTTCTGTGGTGGAAAGTTCTGGAATCTTTGTGGATCCACAAACTTCCACCCAGACCGCGTTTCCCAAAGTCTTCAGAGAAAAATGGTATCTCCTTTGTGTGGGTGGGTCAAGTACCCGCGACAGGCAAGGGCCCAAAACCTATTGAGGCGACTTCAAAATTTCCTATCAGAAAACAACCCGGCTTTGCAAGGATGGTTCTATGAGTTTTTGGCTCGGCGGCCATCTAAGGAAACCTACCAAGCCCACACATTGCTGAAAACTAGACACCCTGGGGAGTCCAGCAAGGTATGGCATGCATGGGTAACACAACATTTCCCTAACCAGAATTCCCTGCAAACCTCAAATCTAGACGCATAAAAAAAGCCAGCGTAATCGCTGGTGTCTAGTGGGCTTTCTGCCTCCCTTGAGGGCAGATCAGGGGCCACTGCCCCCATTCGCCCCTCAGGGGCAGAAAGACTGTGGCATTTTTTTGGGGAGGTCGGGGAATTGGCATGCCCATTCTGGGCTGACCTCAAGCCTAAATAAAAGAATAAAATCCTGAGGCCTACAGGGCTTTCTGCCTCCACTGGGGGGCAGATAAGGGGCTATTGCCCCAAAGTGCCTCCGGGGAGGGGCAGAAAGATTGTGGTAATTGTTTTGGGTTGGCGCATAATCATGCCCATTCTGGGCAGCCCTCACCACTACATTATAAAAACAATAAAATCCCTGGTGCCTAGTCGGCTTTCTGCCCCTGGGGGGATCAGAAGGACCACCCGGGGGGGCAGAAAACCTGGAATTTCACTGGGGTGGGGGTATTTTCATGCCTATTTTGGGGCAGACCCCACCCTAACATTAATAAAAAAAATATCAGGTTTCTAGTGGGCTTTCTGCCCCCCGGGTGGCAAATTGGGGGCTAAAAGACTGAAATTCTCTGGGGGGTGGAGGCATTGCCATGACCTTTTTGGGCAGCCCCCACCTAGCATCATTAAAAACAAAATACCTGGTTTCTAGTGGGCTTTCTGCCCCGCAGAGGCAGATTGGGGCTACTGCCCCTGTCTGCCCCCTGGGGGGGCAGAAGGATTGATATTTCTCTGGGGGGGCATTGCCATGTCGTTTTGGGCAGCCGGGGGCATTGCCATGTCCTTTTGGGCAGTCCCACCCCTGCATTATAGGCTATTGCCCCATTTGCTCCTGGGGGGAGCAGAAAGACTTGCATTTTTTGGGGGGGGTGGGGCATTTGCTTTCCCATCTTAGGCAGCCCCCACCCGTACATCAATAAAAAACTGATTTCTAATGGTCTTTCTGCCCCCCGAGGGGCAGAAGGACTGGACTTTCACTGGGGGTGGGGGAATTGTCATGCCCATTTTGGGCAGCCCCCGTCCCAACATCAATAAAAAGATCCCTGGTTTCTAGTGGGTGTTCTAACCCCTGGGGGACAGATTTGGGGATACTGGACCCATCTGCCCCCTGGGGGGGCAGAAAGACTGACATTTCTCTGGGGGATGGGGACATTACCATGCCCTTTTGGTAGCCCCCACCCTGTCAATAAATACAAAAAATCCCTAGTTTCTAGTTGGCTTTCTGCCCCCCGGGGGGCAGATTGTGGTCTAAAAGAAAGACATTTCTCTGAGAGGGGTGGAGGCATTGCCATGACCATTTTGGCCAGCCCCCACCCCAACGTCAATTAAAAAAAATCCTTGGTTTTGAGCGGGCTTTCTGCCCCCCCCGGAGGGCAGATTGATGGCTAATGCCCCCGTATGCCCCTACGGGGGGCAGAAAGACTGGTATTTCACTGGGGGTGGGGCGTTGTCATGCCCATTTTGGGCAGCCCCCACCTCAACATCAATAAAAACAATCCCTGGTTTCTAGTGGGCTTTCTCCCCTCTGAGGGGCAGATTGGGGCAACTGCCCCCATCTGGCCCTTGGGAGGAGCATAAAGACTAGAATTATTTTGGGGGTGGGGGCATTTGCCTTTCCATCTTGGGCAGCCTCCACCCTTACATCAATTTTAAAAAAACGAATTTCCAATGGGCTTTCTGCCCCCGGGAGGCAGATTGGGGCTACTACCCCCATATGCCCCCCGGGGGGGGCAGAAAGACTAATATTTCACTTGAGGTGGGGGCATTGTCATGCCAATTTTGGGCAGCCCCCGTCCCAACATCAATAAAAAAAATCCCTGGTTTCTAGTGGGCTTTCTGCCACCCTTGGACAGATTGGGGCCACTGCCCCATCTGCCCCCTGGGGGGGCAGAAAGTCAGACATTTCCCGGGGGTAAGGGCATTTTGAGCAGCCCCACCCCAATGTCAATAAAAAAACAATCCCTGGTTTCTAGTGGGCTTTCTGCCCTCGAGTGGCAGATTGGGGTCTAAAAGACTGACATTTCTCTGGGGACAGGGGGGTGGAGGCATTGCCATGACCTTTTTGGGCAGCCCCGATGTCAATAAAAAAAATCCTTGGTTTCTAGTAGGCTTTCTGCCCCCACTGGGGAAGATTGGGGGCTACTGCCACATATGCCCCCCAGGGGGGGAGAAAGACTGGAATTTCACTGGGGGTGGAGGCATTGCCATGCCCATTTTTGGCAGCCCCCACCCCAACATCAATCAAATAAAATCCCTGGCTTCTAGTGGGATTTCTGCCCCCTGGGGGGCAGATTGGGGGCTACTACCCCTATCTGCCCCTTGGGAGGAGCGGAAAGACTTGCATTTTTTGGGGGGTGGGGCATTTGCTTTCTCATCTTGGGCAGCCCCCACCCTTACATCAATAAAAAAAACTGATTTCTAATGGGCTTTCTGCCCTCGGGAGGCAGATTGGGGGCTACTACCCCCATTTGACCCCCCCCCCGGGGTAGAAGAAAGACTGGATTTTCACTTGGGGTGGGGGCATTGTCCCAACATCAATAAAAAAATCCCTGGTTTGTACTGGGCTTTCTGCCACCCTGGGGACAGATTGGGGCTTCTGCCCCCATATGCCCCCTGGGGGGCAGAATGACTGACATTTATCTGGGGGGGGGTGGAGGCATTACCAAGCCCTTTTTGGGCAGCCCCCGTCCCAACATCAATAAAAATAATCCCTGGTTTCTAGTGGGCTTTCTGCCCCCCTGGGGACAGATTGGGGCTCCTGCCCCATCTGCCCCCAGGGGGGCGCAGAAAGACTGACATTTCTCTCTAGGGGGGTGTGGGCATTGCCATGCCCTTTTTGGGCAGAGCCCACCCCAATGTCAATAAAAAAACCAATCCCTGTTCTCTAGTGGGCTTTCTGCCCCCGAGTGGCAGATTGGGGTCTAAAAGACTGACATTTCTCCGGGGGGTAGGGGGTCATTGCCATGACCTTTTTGGACAGCTCCGACCCCAATGTCAATAAAAAAATCCTTGGTTTCTTGTGGGCTTTCTGCCCCCACGGGGGCAGATTGGGGGCTACTGCCCCATGTGCCGCCCAGGGGGCAGAAATACTGGAATCTCACTGGGGGTGGGGGCATTCTCATGCCCATTTTGGGCAGCCCCCACCGCAACATTAATTTAAAAGAATCCCTGGTTTCTAGTGGGTTTTCTGGACCTCCGGGCCAGATTGGGAGCTAATGCCCCATCTGCCCCCTGGGGGAAGCGGAAAGACTTTCATTTTTTGGGGGGTGGAGATATTTGTCTTCCCCTCTTGGCCCCACCAATACAAAAAATCCCTGATTTCTAATAGGCTTTCTGCCCCCCCAGGGGCAGATTGGGGGCTACTGCCCCATATGTCCCCCTGGAGGGCTGAAAGACTGGAATTTCACTGGGGGTAGGAGCATTGTCATGCCCATTTTGGGCAGCCCCCACCCCAACATCAATAAAAAAACAATCCCTGGTTTCTAGTGGGCTTACTGCTCCTGGGGGGCAGATTGGGGTTTAAAAGACTGACATTTCTCTGGGGGGGGGGGGGGGGGTGGCGGCATTACCATGACCTTTTTGGGCAGTCCCCACCCCAACGTCAATCAAAAAAAAAAACTCGTTTCTAGTGGGCTTTCTGTCCCCACTGGGGCAGATTGGGAGCTACTGCCCCATATGCCCCCCGGGAGGGCTGAAAGACTGGAATTTCACTGGGGGTAGGGGCATTGTCATGCCCATTTTGGGCAGCCCCCACACGAAAATCAATTTGAAAAAATCCCTGATTTGTAGTGGGCTTTTTCTCTCCGTGGGGCAAATTGGGGGCTATGGCCCCTATCTGCCCCCTGGGGGGGCAGAAAGACTGACATTTATCTGTGGGGGTGGGGGCATTGCCATGCCCTTTTTGGGCAGCCCCCACCCCAACATCAATAAAAAACCAATCCCTGGTATCTAGTGGGCTTTTTGCCCCTGGGGGCAGATTGGGGTTTAAAAGACTGATATTTCTCTGGGGGGGGGGGCATTACCATGACCTTTTTGGGCAGTCCCCACCCCAACGTCAATCAAAAAAAAAACGAGTTTCTAGAGGGCTTTCTGCCCCCACGGGGGCAGATTGGGGGCTACTGCCCCATGTGCCGCCCAGGGGGCAGAAATCCTGGAATCTCACTGGGGGTGGGGGCATTCTCATGCCCATTTTGGGCAGCCCCCACCTCAACATTAATTTAAAAGAATCCCTGGTTTCTAGTGGGTTTTCTGGACCTCCGGGCCAGATTGGGAGCTAATGCCCCATCTGCCCCCTGGGGGGAGCGGAAAGACTTTCATTTTTTGGGGGGTGGAGATATTTGTCTTCCCCTCTTGGCCCCACCAATACAAAAAATCCCTGATTTCTAATAGGCTTTCTGCCCCCCCAGGGGCAGATTGGGGGCTACTGCCCCATATGTCCCCCTGGAGGGCTGAAAGACTGGAATTTCACTGGGGGTAGGAGCATTGTCATGCCCATTTTGGGCAGCCCCCACACCAAAATCAATTTGAAAAAATCCCTTATTTCTAGTGGGCTTTTCCCCCCGCAGGGCAAATTGTTTTTTTTGCCCCTATCTGCCCCCCTGGGGGGCAGAAAGACTGGCATTTAACTGTGGGGGTCGGGGCATTGCCATGCCCTTTTTGGGCAGCCCCCACCCCAACATCAATAAAAAAACAATCCCTGGTTTCTAGTGGGCTTACTGCTCCTGGGGGGCAGATTGGGGTTTAAAAGACTGACATTTCTCTTCAAAAAAAAAAAACTCGTTTCTAGTGGGCTTTCTGTCCCCACTGGGGCAGATTGGGAGCTACTGCCCCATATGCCCCCCGGAGGGCTGAAAGACTGGAATTTCACTGGGGGTAGGGGCATTGTCATGCCCATTTTGGGCAGCCCCCACACGAAAATCTATTTGAAAAAATCCCTGGTTTCTAGTGGGCTTACTGCTCCTGGGGGGCAGATTGGGGTTTAAAAGACTGACATTTCTCTGGGGGGGGGGGGGGGGTGGCGGCATTACCATGACCTTTTTGGGCAGTCCCCACCCCAACGTCAATCAAAAAAAAAAACTCGTTTCTAGTGGGCTTTCTGTCCCCACTGGGGCAGATTGGGAGCTACTGCCCCATATGCCCCCCGGGAGGGCTGAAAGACTGGAATTTCACTGGGGGTAGGGGCATTGTCATGCCCATTTTGGGCAGCCCCCACACGAAAATCAATTTGAAAAAATCCCTGATTTGTAGTGGGCTTTTTCCCTCCGTGGGGCAAATTGGGGGCTATGGCCCCTATCTGCCCCCTGGGGGGGCAGAAAGACTGACATTTATCTGTGGGGGTGGGGGCATTGCCATGCCCTTTTTGGGCAGCCCCCACCCCAACATCAATAAAAAACCAATCCCTGGTATCTAGTGGGCTTTTTGCCCCTGGGGGCAGATTGGGGTTTAAAAGACTGATATTTCTCTGGGGGGGGGGCATTACCATGACCTTTTTGGGCAGTCCCCACCTCAACGTCAATCAAAAAAAAAACGGGTTTCTAGAGGGCTTTCTGCCCCCACGGGGGCAGATTGGGGGCTACTGCCCACGTCTGCTCCCTGGAGGCGGAAAGACTGACATTTCTCGGGGGGGGGAAGGGGAGCATTGCCATGCCCTTTTTGGGCAGCTCCCACCCCAATGTCAATAAAAAAAAAAATCCCTGGTTTCTAGTGGGCTACTGCCCCCATCTGTCCCCCAGGGGGAACAGAAAGACTGTTGCGACCAAACAAATATGGGGAGGAGCAAAGGCCCTTGCCCAAGGGGCCGCTCCCACCTCCCTGGTGCTAGTGGGTAGATCCCTGCTTGGGGATCCCCCTCCTGGGGTGATCCCCAAACAGGGAACCACTAGGTCAGGGTACCATAGGAAAGGAGAGATTCTCCCCTTTCCAACGATACCACTCCCATCTTTTTCGGTGATCGGGGGCTGAGATATCCCCACAAGCACTGGAACTGAGAAACTAAAACTAAGTTTCAGTTTTGATTTCATTGAAATGATGGAACTCCGTGCACTCGATGCGGCATGCGGCGATTTCTCAAGCCGCGGCAGCCGCTGCAACGGTTTCTTCAGGGATGCGTAGGAAACAGGTACGGATGCATCTCACTTCTTTGAAGTTGCTTTACTTTTCCAGCTCCCAGCAAGAAACAGTCTCCAAAGGTCCAAAACAACAGCAGCCCCCTCTTTGCAGGTCAGGACTCCCATCAAGGAAAGTCAGGGGAGCTGGTGGTGTAGTCTTTGCGTTCCTGAAATTTCAGAACAGAATGCAAGCTCAGTTTCAAGCCCTTGGAGATCTTCCTCAAGATGGCAAAGCAAACAGCAAAGTCCTTTTCTCCTTTCCATGGCAGCAAGTAGCCACTGCAGGCCAACCCCAGACAGCAAACAGCTCAGGGGCAGTATTCCTCTTCAGCTTCTCCGGCTCTTTTCCTTGGCAAACATTTCTCTTGATTCCCAGAAGTGATCTGGGTCCCACTTTTTATACACAAAAATCCTTTGTTCTCTGAACTCAGAGAGTGTCTGTACTCAGCAAAAACCAGTCCTGTCTTCACTGGTGCAGCTTCCCAGTAGGAGGTGGAGACAGCATTGTTGAAGGCAGACCAGGCCCATTCAGGTGAAAGGAAATCTCCTAACCTACTCTAAATTCAGCCCAGATCTATTCAGCCCAGCCCCAACTCATCAGACTTCTGGAGCCACTATCCCTCTCCAGCCCCTGTCATCTAAAAGTCAGACACGCAATTCACAAACTTAGCAGAGGCACACTGGATGATTAGGCAAGAAAAGACCTACTTTCTAAAAGTGGTATTTTCAAACACAGAATGTAAAAATCCCCTTCACTAAAAGATGCATTTTAACATTCTGAGTTCAGGCATACTAAACTTTATTTTTCTACCTTGTTCCCAGGGGTAGTTATGTTTACATCATGTTATAAACAACCTCCTCATTCTATCCTTCGGGAGCAGGTAGCCTTGCAATAGTGAAAAACAAAATTGGCAGTATTTCACTATCAGGACATGCCACACACATCAAAGCAGGACCTACCTTTGACATACAATGCACCCTTCCCACAAGGGTACCTTGGCCCTACCTTAGGGATGACTAACATGCAAACAAATGGAAGGTTAGGGACTGGCATGTGTGTGCACTTGCCAAGTCGACACAGCAGTCCCAGATTGCACACAGGCTCTGCAATGGCAGGCCAGGGTTACATTTTACAGGGTGCTTCAGCGGGTGGCACAATCAGTGCTGCAGCCCACTAGCAGCATTTGATTTACAGGCCCTGGGCTCACACAGTGCACTGTACTAGGGCCTGACTAGTAAATCAAATATGCCAATCATGTAATCGCTAATCCATAAGAACAATTTACAGGGAGAGCATGTGCACTTTAGCACTGATCAGCAGTGGTAAAGTGCCCAGAGTCATAAAACCAACAAAAACAGGGTCAGAAACGGGCAGCCAAAAAGCAAACATTCTTTAGAGAAACCCGCTGAAAAAGCCAGGTCTAACATTAGGGGTACCTCCTCTTAAACTAATATCCCACTTTCTGGTACTGGTTACATAAAGCAAGAAATGACTCCGCTGACAAATACATTTTCCCTGGGAGAGAAATCATAAAAATAAAACGTGGATGCCTATTTGAGTTTAATTTAATTATGCAATATTGGATAACTATTAAACTTCTTCTTGCAGTAATTCTTAATCAGTTGAATGCTCTACAAAACCAACAACCAACATAGATTTTCTTAACCACTTCTTAAATGTTTTGCAGAGTCTTACAAAGTCAAAAATAACTCTATGTGTGAAAAAGTCCAATGTTTTAGCTTAACTTGACAATGCGTCAGTCACTAGATCTTGTGTGATTAAGAGAAAAAGATCTTTAATATTATAAGAAATTTTGTTATTGGTTGACGGGAGTGGTAGCCCCACTCAGGCAACAATCATAATTCATGTCAGAGTGAACCACAAACAGACACTAAATACATCTATGCTTAACCATCTTGTATCTTGGCACACAAACTGTCAGGCTTAATTTACAGTCAATGTCTAAAGTATTTATACAGCAAAAGACACACAAATGAAGGAAGTGATACAGAACAAATCAAACATCCCCCCAGTCAAGAGATCTGAGTTAAATTCAACATTCTTTTGCTTGCCATACCACCCCAGTTTAGACCTAGCCATATGCATACCACTCCTGGCCCTGCTCCTCTTGCGAACAGTCCAGACGGAACTGACAAGCCAGGTACTTGGTGTACCAGAAACATGCAACCTGGGACTGGTTTCAGGGTATCACCCTTCATCAGCCAGACTAGCTTGAATCCCGTGAGGAACAGGGGTAGGGCTGATTTTCATATGGCTGAGTCCAAACTGGTGTGGCGTAGTGAGCAAAAAAATGATGGATTTGACACAGAACTTATGACTGAGGGTGACTGATTTATTTAGCATTGTTTCTGCAGCATTTCTTGCCCTAAGTGGAATGGGTATACCCAGATGTAGGTCCCTTGCTTGCTGTGCCACTGTGTTTAAGTTAACCTTGCTGATGAGGGGTGCTACGCCAAAACCAGTCCCAGAATGCTTGTTTGTGGTCCAGGGAGGACCCAGCTTAGCAGTTCAGGCTGGACTGTTCCTATGAGGAGCCAGGTCAAGACTGATTTGCACATGGCTGGGTCCAAACTATGGTGGCATAGTGAACAAAAGAACGATGGATTTAACACAGATCATTTGACTGGGGGTACATGTTTGATTTATTCAGCAATCCATCCATCATTTAAATAAAGTGAAGAAACAACACAAAGAAATCCCATACCAATTTAGGAGAATAGCCTGGCGCCTCCGACTCGGGTGAGAGTGGTGGTGGGCTGATCGCCAGCCCACCGGCATGGCTCGGGCCGCCCGGCGGCGGACGGCTGACTTGCAGGTGGGACGACCCTCCCTCATTGCCAGGTACCCGGTTCAACCCGGTCCCGTGCGGCTGGGTCGAGAAAATCAGGACAACTCTTTAAACATTAGAGGTACAGTTAATCCGTCTGCTTAAGGCCTAATCTAGAAACTCTGTACCAATCGGTCTTTGTAATCGCTATCGGAACTAATTTGACTGACTCTACCCTGTTAGAGCTTTCCGTGTTATATCCAAGTATATTTTGTAAGCATTTGGTAAATAAGTGCTCCTGTTTGTTTAAATGTCTTATAGTTTTTAAGTGTGAGCAAAAGAAAGGCTATGGAGAAATTGGGGAGTGGTGGGGTAGGAAAGGGCAAGAAGTCTAAGAAGCTGAAGAAAGGTGTTTTGGCTAAAGGGAATAATTGTGTCATGAAACCTATATATAATTTACCCCACTGACGAGTATAACTGGGGATAATATGTCTGCCCAATTGAATCTGAGCTCTGTGCCACCAGGTGAATTGGTCGTTTCAGTAACCCAAGTGACATGTACTTGTAAGTGCTTGAGTTCTTTAAACAATCAGTCAGCCGACCTTGTAGCTCATACAGGAAGTGTTACGGAGTTAGTAAGTTTGGTGAAGGAGTTGGTAGAGCAATTAACTGACATCCTGAAAAGTATTTTACACAAAGATGCCCCCTTCTAGCTGACATTGACAAGGTAACTACCTTAGCCACTTCATTCCAGAACAGACACATAACTGATAGTACTATTTGTAGTGCTTATAAAGGCAGACTGGGTAATGACTCAACATCTTCACAGCTAACACATTTAACCTCCTGCCCGCCACCCAATGTTAGCCGACAACCTAACCAACAATCTAACCAAGCAACGCGGTATGTTTCTGCAGGTGCCAAACAGGCCTATCATAGTGATTGTCGAGATCAGAACAGGAGCTCTGCCAACTGGGCACGGTCTTATTCCTCCGACAATAGGAGCTCTAGTCTATTGCCGCAGGGGATTGCTAAAAGGCGAGCAGAGGCTATTAATGGGTTTTTAAAATGACATGTCTTTTTGACTAATATCCCAAAAGTACCACCTAGTTCATTCAATGAAGATGAGCAGGCTTTGATTAACAAAAGCATACATTGGCTCCGATATGTCAAGAACTGTTGTTCATTAATTAGAGAAGACATCATTTCCGCTAAAAGGATTGGGTCTCAGGAATATAGCACTGACTGTGTTAGCGTATGACTCAGGTATGTAGATCTAGCACAGAACTTAGTGGTATTTGATATAAGAACCTCCCACATAAGCACTTCAAATACTAGGATTAAAACAACTCCCCTACAGTCAACAATAACAATTGTTCTAACAAATCAGAAGTAAGTGGGAATGGGGGTCCTCCTTAGAGAAGGTTGATTGAAGGTTAAGAAACCTTCAATTACCCTCCCAGTTTAGGGACACCACTAAGAAAGGGGACAAAGTTGGTAGTGATAACAAGGTCCTAGGGATTGATGGTCCAAGTGGGATGGAAGTGGGTACTGAGACAAAGGAGGAAGGCCCTATTAAAACTCTTTTGGCTAAACTGTTTATGCCTATTTGTACCCCGGGCTCGGAAGTGTTGACCAACGCTCATCCACTTTATACCCCGGTAATCTCTGGTGCTATGATTCAAGGGTACCAAAATTCAAACTTGTCAACTGTCTCCTGGAACATACCGGGTCTATCCTCAAAAATAGCATCAATAGAATGGTCAGCATTTATTGAAGACTATGATATTTGGGCTTTTCAGGAGACATGGTCATTGGATCAAATTTATCATCCTGGGTTTCTCAACTTTTCAAAAGCAGCACTGGGGAGGACAGAGAGCTCGTCCTTTAGGTGGACTTACCCTGTGGGTTATACAACAAGCAGGCTACAAGGTGGAGGAAGTATTCATTGATAGTCCGGATATTATGGTTATACGACTTCGTCTGGCAAACAAACCTGATATAATGATTATCAATGTATATGCAAGAGAGTTGCCGGGTGGTAAAGGATCTAACACAGTCACCCTTCTCAATAGTTTTTTAGAGAGTAACAGGGGACATTGTGATTTCATAATTTCTTGGGATTTTAATTGTTCTTTTGAGCCCTTAGATCAAGATGATGGTGATCTTAGTGTAGAGGAGGATGCACAGTGGAATTTCTCATCCCTAGATTTACGTCCGATTAAAAAATGGGCTGTGGCCGCTGTAGAATGAAAAGGTCTGTGTTTGGAACGGGGAGTCAGGGCAATTATAGGAGGACCAACTCAGATAGATCAGGTTCTCACACATTTAGTAATGGGTTGAGAAGTGGTCATATAGACTATATATTTCTTAATATTGAATTTTGGTCCTCCCTCTTAGATATGGTAGTACAGGAGTGAACTGAAAGGGACCACAACCCACTGATATTATCATTGAAGATAGTGGGATTACTCAGCCATAAAAATAATATAGTTGAGAAGGTAACAGCAGATGCCATGCTTGCTAATGATAAGAGGAGAGTTAGATGGGCCATGATTATTGATAATGATATGGCTACGGAACAGATGAAGGGTGCGGTCGTTTGCAGTCTAGTGACCCTCCAAAATTGTGATTCACAGGAGGTCATCAATTATATAATTTTGCAGGTCCATAATGATATGTTCTCTGAACTCAAGAACTTTTTAATTAAAACCCAAAAGCCAAACAAGCAATCTCGTCCCAGGGCAGCATTGTGGTTTAATAAATCTTGTAGTGATGCTTATAAGTCCCTATCTAGAGACATTAGATCAAAAGCAATGGGTGAAATTAAGTAGCCAGGGTAAGGTACAAAGATATTCAACAACAGGCTAAGAAGGACTGGGATGAAAAACGCTGGCAAGATTTACTTCTAGCCAGCAAAGGGAAAATATGGAAACATGTTGGCAGCTTGTCAAATGGGGAAGTGGTGATTCCATCCAAACACCAGTCAATCATGAGGCCCAGTTTGCTGCCACACTTAATAGTAAAGGGCAATTCCAGCTCCCAATCCCAGAAACTACACTGCATTTTGATAGTTCAGAGGTTGAATCCATACTTAAATCAATCCCGAGAGGTAGGGCCCCAAGTCTGGACTGTATACCGACTGATCTGTTTTTGCATTACAAAGGAAACTGGGTAACTTATATTCAGATACTTGCCAATGCAATAGCCAGTGGCGCCCCCACCCTGATACATGGGGAGGTGCGGAAATCCTCCCGATCTATAAAAAAGGGGATCGTTCCCTACCAGGCAACTATAGATCGATAAGCCTCAAAAGATTGTTGCCAGGTTAGTGTTGTGCAGAGTCCAGTCCTGGATAGTAGAGAGTGACAACTTGCCAAAGCTCCAGGCAGGGTTCCGCCCACCCACTGGCACTATAGCCCTGGTTTTTAGGTTTATGTTAATCTATTGGCGGGTTGTCATCATTGGAGGGGGTGCAATTTTTGCGGCTTTTATTGATCTCAAATCCACCTTTGATTTGATCGATCGCAACAAAATGTGGAGTGCTTTTGCGGATATGGGGATGCCATTGGAAATACTGGCAATCTTAGTTAAACTTCATGATTCTAATTATGCAAAGGTTCACTGGGGCTCGCAGGGGAAAGTCATCGACAGGTACCCTGTTTCTAAGGGTGTACGTCAAGGGTGCGTTTTGGCACCTACTCTTTTCTCTCTATTTATTAATAGGGTTGTTCAATACTTCTCTACCCACCCAACAGATGCCCCCACATTAGCTGACATGAAGGTACCCCTTCTCATGCTCGCAGATGACACCTTGATCATTTCAAAGACACAAAAGGGGTTGCAGTCTACCCTGACTAGATTTGAGGAGTTCTGCTGTGATCATGAGCTTGTGGTTAATGTGGAAAAGACCAAGTTTATGGTCCTCCACAAACACAAAGCCATTAAAGGGAGAGTCTTCATGAACAACATACTTCTAGAACAGACTGATGGTTTTACATATTTGGGGATAACTTTGGGTTGGAAATTACAGTGGAAGCCACAGATTGATTTACTGGCTTTAAAACATGCCCAGCTAGCTGAGGTACTTACAAAAGAACTAAGGCTTTCACAGACTAAGACAATAAGCCTCGCCCTAAAGATTTATAATTCCAAGATCAGTACCTCTATACTCTTTGGTGCTGAACTTTGGGGCTTTGATGATTTATCACCATTGACTACAGCTCAAAACAAATTTGTGAGCGCTATAATAGGCCTCCCACAGTCAACACCACTTAAGCCCCTTTACTCAGATTTGGGCTGCCATACTATAGAGGACATGGCATGCTACAGACCATTAGCATTCTGGAGAAGACTTTGGTCAACCCCTGAGATGTCAGCTTATGCCGAGGAGTTATCTGATGTTCGGGGGCAGATCGTTCATGTAAGATCACCTGGTTATGTAAGATAAAAAGTTCACTGACCAATATGGGGTTGAGCAACTTGTGTGAAGATCCAGCAAGTGGCACATTCCCTTCGAAAAAAGATTTCAAGGCAGCGTATTGGAACATGGTTAAGACCAATCAGCATTCCTCTACTCTGGGGCATACTTTGTCTGGGTCATTCTTAGAGTTTAAACAAGATACTGAGTTGGAATGTTACTGGGATTTTATCACTAAATCAAGTGATAGGAAGCTGTTCCATCAATTTAGGGTGGGTTCCAACCTAATAAAACCATTTACAAGTAGGTGGCATTCTTTGACAGATGATAAATGTAATACATGTCCAGCTCATATTGAAACGTTAGCACACACGTTATTTGTATGTCCAGCTGACAAGTTACCAAGAAATAAATGGTTGAAACCAATATGCTTGAATCTGGGCACAAGGTCCGGCACTGAGGTGCTACGGATCTTGAAGACTAACACACATGCGTCTATAGTAATTGCTGTAGCTAAATTCGTGAGCTGGATGTGGGGCATTCGAGCCACTATGATGAGGGTACTCTAATCCTTGTCAGTCCCAACTTATGACTCTATCCTTAGTGGATTGGCATTGTAAGTTCACTCTCAGTATGGGTGGTTGTCATCGATACCCAAACCAGGTGTATGTCTTGTTTTTTGCATCAAAGTAGGGGGTAAATAGCATCTGTCAATATTTGTACATAATTGTATATTGTGCTTTATTGCCTATGCATCTTACCCACACCTTTTTAAAAAATGTTAACTATGTTTTTAATAGAATGTATTTTTCTTTATATATTATGAATTCCCTCAGTCACTTTTTGTATTTTGTCATTAATGATCATGACAATCGAAATATAAACTATATTGAATTGAGTTAATTTTAATAAATAAAATGACATGCAAGTTTAAAGTTTTTAGTTAAACTTTTGCTTAAAAGCACAAAGCACCAACTGTGGTTATCTGGTCACACCAGACAGGGACAAAGTCACAAGTTCAGGCCAACAGCAATGGAGAGGGGTCCAGGGACAGGAACCTAATTATCCTGTCAATACTTGTACTTTATGTCCTTGATGCATGGTCCAGCATTGAGCTGTGTCAGTTCCAATCAGGAAGTGCCAGGTACAGTGATGCGCTGTCCTGCGTCAAGCTGTAGTAAAATACTTTTATTTGATCTGTTAAAATGATAAAAAGAGTGGAACATACCACTATGATGAAAACGCCATAATTCAGATACAGATAAAAATGAGATTAAAACATTTTTTGTTATTGTACCCTTTTATGGGATGGAGCCAAAGAGCAGCGGATTATCATAACAGCAATGTAAAGCTGTGTTGCACTGTGTCAGTTTCAATGAGGCAGCTAATCAAAAGCTGCAAGGTGCTCTAATGTGAGAGCCTGCGTCCGGTTGCATTGCGCTTTGTTTGTTTTGATGCACCCCTCAGTAAGGCAGGGAGGCATACACCCTAATGACACCTAAGGGTCCAGGATGTGGGGGGACCATCTGTGGGATCAGGACGTGCTCTAGCAGAGGCCAACAGCAACAGCAGGGCTCAGGCATGTCCAGTTGGGTCAGGTCAGCTGGACTGACACATGACAGGTATCTGAAGATTGTTGTGCTCCTAATACTTGCTAGCCCTTGGAGTCACTCTGGTGGTCATGAACTCAAGGAGCAGGTCCAGTTTTCCTTTCTTCAGGGAGCAGGGCAGTTGTTCTTCTGAGCCTTCCACAGGTCCAGAGGTGATCTAATGAGTTGTTTAGGAGATTCAATATTTATACATGGTTCTGGAAAGTTCTGCAACTGGAACAGGGAACAGCTCCACATTAACTATCCTGACAGAATGACCGATCCTGCCAACACCTAGCCCTCTTTTTTGTCTCACTGTCTGAGAAGAATACACAAAGCCCAACAGCCAAGCAATTCACAGTCATGTGACCCAGGACTCTGTCAACAGGCACCAAATGGTAAGGGCAGTAAAATGCCACCTTTTTAAAAGTAACATCACAAAACAAAATGAAATGATGGACGGAGTGTTGAAACTGTTCAAACAATCACTCCCAGTCACAAATCTGGGTTTAATCCATATTTTGCTTGCCACGTCACCCCAGTTTGGACCCAGCCATATGCAAATCAGTATTGACCCTGCTCCCCATGGGAACAGTCCAGCCCGAACTTCTTAGCCAGGTCTTATTTGGGCTAGAAACAAACATCCTGGGACTGGTTTCGGGGTATCACCGCTCATCAGCAATGCTAGCTGGAAGTCAGTGGAGCAGCGAGCAACAGACCCATATCTGGGCAAACCCTTAGCCACTTTGGCCGCACATAGCAACATCACAAAATAAACTTTTTAACTGTATCATTTTCAGAATTATGACTTAAGATCTGACTCTACCATTAAAGAGGACTTCAAATTACAATCCATTGTAGACCAAACTTCACACCCCTATATGCCCCAGTCAAACATTAGCAGTTATTAAATGTAATAAGGACCTGCATGCTAGTGAATGGGAGAGTTAGACTTTACAGTAGTTAAAACAAATTTCGGAGTTTTTCACTACAGGGTATGTAAAGCCTAAACCCACATGTCCTACTTTGTAAAAACAATACACCATGCCCTATGAGCCTTTAGGAGCTACCTTAGGGATGTCTTACACGTATTAAGAAGGTGGAAAAATACTTCTCGTGCTGCAATTTAGTGACGGTAGAGCGAGCAGCACTTAAAATCTGCTCAAACAACACCATCCATTGTGCAAGATCATTTGACTTTTCGAGTTGATTTTGCCGTTGCTCAAGTAGAAAAGGTATTTGAGCAGCAGCAAATCTACTCAAATGACAGCCATCTAACTGCGACTGCTCACAAACGCTAGCGACTACCCGCATAAAAAAAATCTCGCTAGGTAACGCTAAATCTCACTCACCAGCATGCATATTCTGGAGCTTCGCTGGAGAAAAATTCTACCTCACAGTGAGTGATGGAATTTGGCCAGAGTGGCAAACATTCTGCCAATTCAAGCAAGCAGCAGGCAAGCATGTAAAAGTGTCAGTTCAGAAAACCCAAATGAAGGTTTCTGATGAGAGAAGAAGAATGCTTAAGCATGAAGCTTTAGCACTCACACATTGCAAATTAACAAAGATTGAAAAGGTATTCTCATTCCAAAGTCAGGAGGCATCTCTAAGATCTGCCTCCTAATTTCTGCACAAGCTCTCTCCACCTAGACTAATGCCTCTCAGAAAAGAAGGGTCTTTTTGGGAAAGGTTCTAAGAAACACACACTAATATAATCAAACAAAACATTAATGCCCACATTATTCCCATTCACCACTCCAGCGGACCATTTATTCTTCAGCAAATTTTGGGAGCAGGTAAACTCCCCAGTTTCTCACGTCTTCACGATAAGTTATGCAACTATGTTCTTGGTTTATTACTTTGAACATATCTAGTGGCACAGACATTTCTTCTAATGAGTCACTTTCCTGCCATCTCCTCTCCTCCCGGTGTGAACCTCACTATTAGCTGTCTAATACTTAACAAATGCTTATTCACTAGCATCAGAGGGCTTCTTGAAAATTACATCATTTACAGTGGAAAGAGAAAAACATCTCATGCAAAACAAAAGTTTATGCATGAAAACAGGCCTTTAAGTCCTAATGTGTAAAGTTGACTTTTAAAATGACATCAATAGTTAGACATACTTAAATCAACACAATGTGTTACTTATTGTGTATACATATAGCGCCTAAATATGATTAGCTACTACAAATTATGCTTTTATCATGCATTTTGTTCAGCTCTGAAATTAGCACTTTTCAGTTAAATGTGCTTCATTTGCAAAATGAGGAAATTGGCTCTATCAATTGTTATTACACTATATCAAGGCCGGTAGACAAAATGTTGTAACTCAGAGCCCAAGTCAAATCCAGTAGAAGGTGGATTTTGCATGGTGTAAACAACATGACCAATATTGTAGGTAGGGATTTGACCTTGTGAACTGTTTGACAAATGTTATAGGAAGCAGTTAATATTGAACAACTTGGCAAAAAGCATATGAAGAGGTTTTACAGAGTGTACTCTGACAAACACAATAGGAAGAGGTTTGAAATTCAAAAGTAATTGCCAAGCACCATAGGAGGGTCTTTACATCTGAAGCCTCTGATAAATGCAATAGGAAAGGGTAGTTACACTGTGAACCCCCTGACAAATGCAATAGGAAAGGTTTTTATATTGCCAACTCCATGTGAAATTCCTTAGAAAAAGGCTTTTCATTTTGAACTGCTTGACAAATACTTCAGTAATGGGTTTTACATTGTGAACTCTTTGACAACAGCAATAGCAAGTGGTCCTACACTGCAAATTGATTGTCAAATTCAATAGTCAAGGGTTTAACATTGTGAATGCTATGAGAAACACATTTGGAATGAACTTTATACTTTGAACTATGATACTAACACAATAGGAAAGTGTTTTACATTGTAAATACTCTGACAAATGCAATAGGGAGGAATGTATTACCTATTTTCTTTTTTAGATCTGACCACGTTAAATGCTTGTTGTATCCAAAAGGAGATGTCATTTTCATGCCAATAGATACTTTGGGTATCTTTAAATTATTTGATTGGTATCTCTTAGAGAAACATGGTCATGTTTACGTTAAAGCTAACAGGCTTCCTTTATTGATTATTAAATATGCTGACAGCGACAGTAGGCCTCTCATTTTACAGTGTGATCTACCCGACAAAGCCTTATGATTATGAAATTCCCAGGTTTTTCCAATAGGTTCATAGCTGAGCATTGGCGGTGTTTAGGATTAAGCCTGTTTGATAATAGAAACAGACTACATATACAGAGATTCCTTGCCCCTATGATATTACTTTAGAGTAAATGTTTTTCAGTCTACTTACTTTGCAGGACCCTTAAATGAAGGATTCCAGTTTTTAATTCCACCTGAAATCTTATAAATATTTCTCCCTGGGATGAGCATCAATTTATTCTGTGTTATTCTTTTGATTGCTCAGCTCTGAGGTCCATATTTATGGCCAACCCATGCAGTGCAGGGTTAGCAAGTCACCTTCCTGCACTACCTGACTGGGAAAGGGCAGGAATGCACCGTATTTTAGTCAAGACAGTGAATTCCTGCCTTTTCCCCTGTGCTGGCACCCTTTTTGCTGCCTACCGCCAATGCAGGCACCCTTGCACCATGGTTGAAGGGTGCCTGCATTGTAAGGCGGATTGTTTTGTGCAGGAAGGGGCACCTAGCTGCACAAAAACAACCCCCGGAGGCTTTTTCCTCTTTCTATGTGTGCTGCAGAATGCTGTGGCCTGAGAATATTAAGAGAAAGACTCAAAGACAGGTTGGTGTGTTTTTAATTAGACTTTATTAACACAATTTTATGACAATCACTTTTAATAAACATTGCACAGTAAATCAATGAAAGATACATTTGATTATAATGTTTGGTGATTGTTTGACAAAGACAATAGATCTGCTTTATAAATGTTCAGTTGCTGACCCTCAATAAACCTAATTGGCCCACTTTTTATATTTTGATGTTCTGACCCTTTAACAAAGCCAGTAAGTCTGTCTTATTTAAAATACGGTTTCTATTGTACCATCACATAGTCAGCCTGTGGAGGATGGGTAGGCAAAGCCATGCACCCAACCCCACTCAGCGTTCTGCCAAAAGTGAGGAGTTGGGCGCAGGGCCTGGCCACAGGCCAGCTACATTCTAATGGTTGTTTATCATTTCTCTATGAATGTTCACTAGCCCCATAAATACATTTAAGTGGTAAGAGAAAAAATAATTCACATAATTACATTTTTAGAAAACACTTCAAACACTGGCTAGCAGGTTTGTTTGCAGCACAGCAGTGTATGGATGGAACTTTAATGTGGAGTTTTGAGGCATTTTGAGACAAGCTGCTCTGCAGCTCTTGCATTGCTGATTCCGGTAGCAGAGCAATAAGCATTTCCATAGACAAACAAGGCAAGTTCAATATTGTAAAACCTAACATGTGCAGCGTGTGCTTTTGAGGTTGTGTTGATAACAGGTAGGCACTGCCAAAAATTGTAATATTACCTGGGTCAGGGTGAACAATCAAATTACCCAAAGCTATGACACGTGTGGGACTAGCCTTTCAGATTCCACTTCCTATTCTCATTGTCGTACTAAACATTCAGTCATATCTGCTCCTCAGGTCTCTGCCACTACAATTGCAAGGTTGTGAGTCTAATTGAGTGTGCTTGGATTAGTGTGGCGTGGCCTTGTGTGTACATGTGGATGTGCCGGCTAGTGCTTATGGGTGTGTGCATGTGTACAGTTAGTGCATGGCTGATGGTGATCCAGACAAAATGACTGGTGGACAGCAGCAAGACGATTACAGTCTTCCAGAAGGAAGTACATGTCACGATCTATGGCAGAAGATGTAGGGGTGAGGCAGTCGGTCTTGTTAACAAAAAAAATGTGCGTTAAGGTACAATGCTTTCTTTTTGCTGGAGTTTGAAAATAAACATTTGAGCAACTTGTCAAAATAGTTTTTGAATTCTTGCAAAAACAGTAGTCTGTCATTACCCTGTGCAAACTTGCATAAAGGGTACTCTTTAGAGAAACAGGATTAGTTGCCAGTTTGCTATTTAAAGTGGACTTGTTATTAGTTATCATATTCAGCCTCTGTTAATAATATGTGAGGCGTTGATGACCTGTTTTCCTTCCAGTGAATATACCCTTCCAAGTAGGTCTGTTTCAACTCTCAACTGACTATGTGCTCTGTCACTCTGCCTACAGTGCCCCTGTGAGGCATCCTGCTGTTCTTCAAGTGTTTTGATGTATTAGATGCCATAAACATAAACAAGCATCTGCTGCCCTGACAGCTTTCAAGTTTGTAGATTTGAAGATCTGTACACCAACCACAAACTTCTGTGTGGTCTCACAGGTAGTCAGTGAGAACATATAATGTAAATGTAAGTTGATCATCGTCCAGTGTATTTATGCTAGGAATTGGAAGGCTGGCAATGTAGGTGTAAGAACTTGGATTAATATTTAGGGTGGGTGACTGCCCACCGCAATGAATAATCACAGATCATGTCAGGATGGACCCTCAAAGCCACTGCATTAATCTGAGCTCACCCCCTGATAGCTATAGCACAGAGCAGACAAGCTTCACTTAGGGAATTTGTAATGTACCAAAACTCTAATAAAGTAAAGAAACCAAGCAGTAGAAACATTCTAAACTTAATTAGAGAAATGGAGTAAACTTTAATAAATAAAATGACACGAAAACAATAGAAATTCACTAAGCGGAACCAGAGATATGCGTGTTTAAAGATTTCAGAAAAAATAGTGCCAAAAGCACAAAGAGCCAGTGGTAGTCAATAGTCGCATTAGAACAGGAGCAAGGCATGATCTCAAGCTAACCATGATGGAGCTGAGGTCAGATACACCAACTAAGGGGCGCATTTACAAGCGCCTGTCACCACCACAGCATCACTTTTTTCGATGTTATGGTGGCGATAGGGCCTTTGCCTTATTTACGAGGCAGCGTTAAGCCACTTAATGTGGCTTAACGCTGCCTTGTAAATAAGGCCCCCTTTCACGCTATGGTTTCATTTTCATTTCATTTAGGGCATTTGTAAAGCGGCTGGAAGTACGCCCACCGGCGTGTCCCAGCGCTGTGATGAGTGAGAGCTAACAATCCGCCCACCCTCCCAGTCGTCTACCTGCTAAATAAAAGAGTCTTGAGTTTTTTCCTAAAAATGGATTCAGACGGTTCTAGGCGCAGGCATAGGGGCAGAGCATTCCAGTGCTTGGCCGCCAAGTATCTGAAAGATCTACCTCCCATGCGTGCCTTCCTGACTCTAGGCACCGTCAGAAGACCCGTGCAAGAGGAGCGAAGGTTGCGTGAGGGCTCATACCCAGTCACCAGACTTCTGAGCAAAGCAGAAGCCTTGCCGTTCAGAATACGGTGGCATGTGGAGAGAGATTTAAATTCCACCCTGCTGGCAACTGGGAGCCAGTGGAGCGCGTGAAGCGCTGGTTTGGAGGGAGACCTCCTGGGGAGCCTCAGTACTAAGCGGGCTGCCGCATTCTGCAGCACCTGGAGGCATTTGGTAACTTTCCTCGTGGCACCCAAATATAACAGATTGCCATAGTCGAGGCGGGATGTCACCAGGGCCTGCACCAATGTTCTGCGAGCTGCAAGCGGTTAGCGTGAAAGGGGTGGGCAGTGGGTGTTGCGGTGGCCATTCCACCTCAACACCCATTGATTTTGAGGCTGCCCCCTTTGTACAAGGGCAGCGTACATAGAAGGCAGCACCAAAATTAATACCAGGGAAAACCTGGAGAAATGCATTATTTCTCCTCACTTTTGGTTTTTCCATGTGTGCTGCCTTCTGCAGCAGATATGGAAAAAGCAAACTGCTATGGATTATTTTTGTACAGGAAGGTCCCCCTTCCTGTACACAAACAATCTGTAAAAAAATGCCATTTTGTGATTTTCATGTGTGCTGCATGAAGCAGCACAAATAAGTGACAAAATTGCATTTTAGGATTGTTTATGCGCAGGAAGGGGCCCCTTCCTACGCGTAAAAAATCGTCCCCTGCATGCAGACATCCTTGCCCTCTGGTGCAAGAGTGCCTGCCTTGGTGCTACGCTGCTTAGTGTAGCCCCAGCACAGGGGGAAACGCAAGCTTGCACCATATCGTTGTAAATATGGTGCAGCCATGCATTTCTGAAGTGACGGAGTGAGGCTTTAAACCATGACGGCTAACGCCTCACTCTGCCACTTCCGCATACATATGCCCCTAAGTTCGATCCTGCTGGAGGTTTTACCTTTGAACTTCGGCCTCCTTTTGTTTTTTCTTTTTTAGGGCAACAGAGCAAATGACTCCCTTTCCCTGACAGAGGAGCCACCCAATAAATTGAGAAATGATCACCAAGCAGGCGGCCATTTCTTAAATAATTGAGAGGAACAGCCACCGTGGCGGTTCCTGTCAATGCTTTGTGAAGTTTGGTGCATGGGTCTGTCAACATGAAGGAGCTGATTTCCTTTCTATTTTCAGAAAGAAATCCAAAAGCTGGATTCTTTTTTCGAAAATGCAAACAAAATTCCCCCCCGGCATTGGAGTCCTCTCCCATGGTGAGGGGAACATTTAGCAGTATTCACTGCTCCTTACCACCAGGGTTTTCCTGGCGGTAGCAAGCAGCGAAATCTGACCTCTTATGCCGCCCATCTAAATCAGGAGTGTGGATTTACAGTTCTGCCTCAGATGACCTTACTCCACATGACTGCCAAAGGTGTATAATCATGGCAGAGACATAGAAGTCCCTGCAGTGATTAAAATAAGGGTCCGTCCACTTGCAAATTTGGAGGGGGGGGACACATTCTTGGCGGTAAGGATACTCTGACACTGTTGCAATGCAGTATCCTTACCACCAAGAATTAAATCAAGCCTTTAGTTGCAAAAATGGAAGTCAAAATCTTCCACCTGGTCAAGGCAGCAGGCTGTATCCAAAGAAGTCTTCACGAAGTTGGATAGGCATTGGACAAGGTCCAGAAGACGATCTGAGTGACAAAATTCACAATTTGCACCCAGGGAAGCCCGCTTGCCTGTTTGACACTTTTGGTGCATTACTGGTCAATATTTCGGACTTAGGGCTTGATTTAGATCTTAGCGAATGGGTTACTCCATCACAACGGGTACGGATATCCTGTTCACTGAAATATAAATCCCAGAGGACATAATGGGATTTATATTTTGGCGGATGAGATGTCTGTTGTGATGGACTAACCCGTCCGCCAAGATCTAAATCAGGCCCTTAGTCTCTTTCCCAGAGCCTCCAGCTGGGCAGCAGGCAAGCTATATCCAACAATGGGTTCCATAAGGCCGGACCCCTACTCATCAAATGGCCGTTGAATTGGAATTGCTGCTGCGAAGAAGCCTCGTATGAAAGGAATCTGTGGCTAGATATACATAGATTTTGTTTGTAATGACCTAATAGCAAATGTTTGCGATTTGCTATTAGGTAATCGCTCACACAGCGATGTACTACAGTGTGTGTCACATTGTTTGTGATTCCCAGTGGGTCGTAAATAGATCTACCTGGGTAATAATCATGAGGTCATTGGCAATCTCTATCATCTCATAGATGGTGGCCTTCCGGGGTCAGCAGACCACCATCTCTGTAACTGATTTTAAATAAAGCAATGTTTTTTTTTTAAACAGCAGCCTATTTTCCTTAAAGGAAAATGGGGTGTGTTTCAAAAACAAAAATGGAAAGCTTTTTTTTCTTTTTTTAAGAATAGGTAGTGGTTTCTGGGACCACTACTTGCTCTTAAATAAAGTTTTTACAACCATTCACAAAAGGGAAGAGGTCCCTTGGGAAACCCTTGCTATTTTTGAATGGGTCATCACCTACTTGAGGTAGGTGATAAAAGGCAAATGTTTTGTAACCACATGTTTATCACAAAACATTCACACATACCACTGCGAGTTGCTATTCGAAAGGGAAGCCCTTAACTCGCCTCTTCCTAATACTGAATCGCTAATCCGTTTTGTGATTCGGTAATAGATTACTAAATCACAAAATAGTGTTTGGTGCAAATACAAATGTGGCTCCTGATTGCTTAGCCCAGTGAGGTCATGTCTTGGCTGGATAGGCTGGGGTGATTTGCCCCGGTCCTTTGGGAGTCTTGAAATCAAAAAATGCTCTAAGTACCAAGGGCCTCATTTACTCATGTGTGGCCTAGGGCTGCGCTGCAAACCCTGACTGCCCGGCTATATCAAAAGAAAAGGGCAGAAATTAGCTGTATGCATAAGATATCCTAAAATACTGGGCTGGTGCACAAATGGCTGGCAAGCCCGGCCCTCCAGTTACGCCACTGGAGTGATACTACACTCACCCCCCATCTTGTGCCAGGCTAAACCAGTGCCATTCTGAATGGTCCCTGAAGTCAGACTCATGCAAGAGACAGTGCACAACTGACATACATGTATTACAGATGTACTCGCCATCAATACACCCATTCAACAGCACAGGGTTGTGGTTTTCACAGTGCAGTGGAACTTTACACGAGAGGAGTCAGTATGTTGCACTCGCACTGACACAGAAAAAAGGCTGTCACACTACCATTTCACAACACGTTGTATGCTGCTATTGATCCAGCGGCCTATAGGAAATATGTCTTAAGCAACGCTACCCAATGCTACCCAACTTCACAATACTCACCAAAAATTATTCACAAGCCCATAAACTAACATGACATATTTTGACCAACTGAATCATGTGACCTAATTAACCTATTCACAAATTATATACATTTATATACAACTGCAGTAAAACGAATTCATCACACCTTATCAAACCCTATGATTAATTAAGCCACTGTGGCGAAAAGATCTGCTATTGGTAACCTAAACTCATGAAATACCAAGGCCAGCTTGTTTTTTCAAAGAAATGTATTTATTAACGTTTTATTTTAGAAAGTGCATTAAAATCTTTATTAGAGCATTTTATTAAAGCTTTTGCAAAAAGGTAATGACAGTTTTAAATGAAATTCAAAAACATAATTCAAATAGAAAATAGCAGTTTGGCATCATTTAAAATTCTAAGTTCCTGGCTACACTTGCTACATAAAAGAATAAAGAGTAAAAGTCTTTAGGGTCTCTTACGTGCTCCAAGAGAAGTTCATCAGCACGACACACCCATCTAAAGGTCAGCAAGAAGCAGCAGCCTCTTCCCCGGGGGAAGAGTTTTTATACCTTTCTACGCTAAACTAATCTAAGAAAACTTATATTTTTCTGCTCAAGTCAGAGTCTGATTGGCTGTCAAGTGACAGGCCATCATGTCACTGCATTCTTTAGAACCTTAGTTCCGTCTCTCTCTTAGAGTCCATTGTCCTTTACTTTTCGAATAGCGAGGCTTCCTCCAGTTTGCAACATTATAATACATGAGTTTATAACTTCCTCGACTTGTCATTCTCCTCTGCCGGTTCCTGGCCTTGGCCTTGCTTGACTAAAGAACAGTCAGCTCATCACGTTTCATTTTTCATCACGTCAAAAGTTTGGCAGGGAAATTCGACCTCATTTGGACTCTTGCTTTGTCCGAGCAGAATATTTCTCAATCACGAATGCACTAGGCCTCAAAAACGCTTTCACGTTAACTAGTGTATAAACAAACATAAAAGAATAATTAATTCGAGAAATATAATTTGTTCTGTTACCCACCCACCATTGCTAATAATTAACCCATTAGTCTATATTCCCTAGCAGAAGCAAACAAATAAAGCAGCATTTGTATCTGCCACTCTTCATTTAGTCCAGCAGGATTCTCCGCATACCTGTATAAAATAAAAAGACACCACATAGACAGAAGCGTACATAAAATAGGCACATGCCATTATTTAAACAGCCGCAAATAATAAAACAATAGACAAATAAACAAAGTTAGTAAATTATTTTTTTTTAAACGTACTTGCTGCAACATAGAGCACATCATGTTAAACCCGTGTATTCGTGAATGCAACTTTATTCTAGGTTGGTTTGGTAAACACACAACACACATCATCATTAATTAATTATGGAAGTGTAACTTCATGAGCTGAAGTGAATGCATTTCTGAAACTAGCTCCATCAACTCCCTCATCTGGTGATTTCAAAATCACCACATCACACCCACAATTTAGCCAATTTTATTTACGATGAACATGATTTGATTTCACTGTGTTAGTATTTCTAAAGACTTGTTTCAGCTGTATCTTTGCAACTATCATATTGAGCTCTACAAAACTCCTCCAGCTCTACCTCCCTCTCCTGTTCCTTTCTGATTTTGTAAATTCTTCTCTTTTCCTTCATGTACTTTTTCCTATTATGTAACATGCAACTGATTTTCAACAAAACTATCACAAAAATTATTACAAACAAAGGTGTTAGAATCTTGCCAAGAACTGAACCACCAATTTCTTTAAACCAGGTTTTGATAGCCTGAAATCTTTTGGAAAGATGTTCTGAAAAATGATCTTCTTCTAAGGGGAACTATTTCCGAATGCATTTCTGTGATGTTTTTAATGTACATTTCAATATTTCTACTTTCGTCTGGGATATATGTACAGCAGTGTTGGACATGCAAAATGCCACAGACTCCTCCCTCTTTTGCTAGGAGTATGTCTAGAGCAAGGCGATTCTGCATCACCATCGATCTAATTGCAATGACTTCGTTATCCACTAATTGGAAACCACCAGCTGTGTCAGTTGACAATCTGTCAACTATTGTGGACAATTTTCTGATTCGACCTGCATTCAGGGTAATACCTACTAAAGGTATCACTGCCTCAAAAATGTCCCCCAAAACTTCTGAGAAACTTTCTCTTTTATACCTATTTACATGATTACTAATTTCAAATGAGCCCTCTGTATTTCTGTCAACATGAAATATTTTTGGAAAAACAAGACCAACAAAACACGTCCCATACAATGGTCTGGGAGGTTATAATAGGCTTTGTCTCCGCAAATAAAATAAATTCCAGGAAAAATTGGGTCTTTACCACCTTTGAATCCCCAACCCCCCATGATTTGGTAAGTGTCCTCACAATTGCTAGCACCCACAAAATAATTGTCAAAAAGTGTATTATCCCTTCTAATGCAAAGCTTACCACTAATTGGTTTGTCTATGTGAATTGCAACATTGTCAAAAGATTTGCCTTCAAATTTTTCACCCTCCTTCTGCCAAAACTTGGATTTGGTCTGTTTGACCATCTCATTCGTTTTATAGATTGCCCTTCTCTCCTCAACTAGGTTCAGGAAAGTCTTTTCCTCAGCTCTCAATTTGCAGGTTAAATTATTTCTGTAAGCGTACTCATAGGTAAGTTCGTTAGCAAACTAAAAAGAATTCCCTCATCTGTTTAGCTTGTTTGTGTTTATTTAAAGCCTCTATTTTCAGGTTAGCAAAAATCTCATCGTAATTGGAGTAGTAATACTCTAAACGACCAGTCTGATAAAATAAGCTAGCTATCACACTGCAGGTCATGCCATAAGTAAGAGGAAGCATATTGTATGTCACTCCCTCAGAAACAGAAGCAGGTAACTTTACACAAATGTAACAATCTTTGACACCCATAACCTTAACATACTCACCCAAAAGCCTTGAAAATGTATTGCTAGAAAAATCACCAACAGACCTGTCTTGATGAGCCTCTGGTCTGTGATCAATAACTTTGTTAGCTTTGCTTGTTGCACTATGTTTGTCCTGACTAACTGAAGTTTGCTTGTCATTTGACTTTGTACATCTCCTTATCGATCCCGAAAGGAAAGATGACAGCTAAAACTAACCAGAACAGAATTAACATGAGCATACATATCAGAGTCATCGTACAGCAATTTTTAAGAATGGAACATTTCGAGGTACTACACTTCAGAACAACAGGAATTTTTACTAGCCTTATCTCAGAAAAAGAAAACAAAAATATGTCTAAAGGTAAAACCTAAAATTTAAACACCCCCCTTTTTTATTTTATTTTTTTTAAAACCTTCTAACAACTTTTCTTCGACCTTGCGTCACAAGCTATTTACCAAATTACTGAATGTAAGAAAAAAATGAAGAGAACTGAACTTCATGCCCAGTTTATGTTAGATTACTTAAGAGCAGGCACGATCCCCATTGGACTGAGGGTACGCAACATACCTGGCATGTTTATTGAGATCAGACAGTTCCTGGAACGATGGGCACTCATTTCCAATCGATGTTCCAGGGACTGGATGATGCTAATTGTTGAAACCGCTCGGGCAGTCATAGACCTCCTTAATAAGGAAATCCTACAGCTAGAGGATAAACGTAAAGATGGAGACGCGGTTGACCTGGGAAAGAAAAAATTAGAAGAAATCCAACTAGATCTGGATTCTTTCTCTGATTACCTCCTGAAACGAAAGACTGAAAAATTACGCAAAGACATCTGATTCTATTACCAAGAGCATGCCTACCCATACTTGGGTACCGGATTCTACACCAATGAGAATGACAGCCATCAACATGGACCTAATCCCAATTGGGGACGCAAGAAGGTTACCACCTTCTCGGATACCACGGACTCGGAGGGCGACACCCCTGACGAATATGATTCCAACTTCGATCAGGGACATAACTCCAATCACCCCAACAGAAATGATTCATATGAAAGAAACAATCCTCAGAACCATTTTTAAGGGCAGCGCCAGGGCAATTCCCGCCCTACTCAGCGGACACACCAATCGAGGAATTTCCATCAGGGTCGGGGTCAGCCTCAGAAGTACGTCCAGACCCGCCAGCAACAATACTGGAGAACATAAAGGGCATCCCAGTATTCAACCTGACGGGCGAAGCCATCGATCCATCGGCCATCCACCTGCTTACCCGAGGATTATCTTTTGTCCCCTCAAGTAACTTTGATCAATTTGAATTCAATCGAGATCTCCAACTATTCTTCTGAAAGGTGCGCCTTAAAAAATTCTTTTTGGATAACCCCTCCAATACCCTCATTGAGAACAAATCAGGGTGTAGACCTCCCTCATCTTTTACCCCCTCTCTCGAAATGATTGGACCTGAGGTTAACATCTTTGAGAAGGCCGTTATGAGGAAGATCGAGAAAATGACCAGATATGTTCCTATTCCAGCGACCAATCTGTCGGAGCCTGAAAATACCATTCTCAAGGAATTGAAACACAACAGAAAAATCACCGTGAAACCCTGCGATAAGGGAGGAGGAATTGTTATCTTCGACACGGCCAAGTACCTTGCTAAAATGAATGAACTTTTATCATCCTGCGGGCATTACACCATCATACATCGCAACCCGGAGAACAATTTGAAACAACGGATACTGAGGATAGTAGAACAAGCAGTTGAAAACCAAACCATCTGTGAAGCAGAATTTCTGACACCCAAATTTACCAGGACCCCTATCATATATGGTGTCCCCAAAACACACAAGGACAGAATAGATCCCCCTTTGAGACCTATTGTCTCCACCATAGGTTCGGCCACGGAGCCTCTCTCGAAGTACATTGACAACTTTCTCAAACCCCTGGTTACTGAACTCGAATCGTATGTCAAAGATACAGGCCATTTTATTGGCCTGATTGAAGGCACATCCTTTTCAGAAAACCGTGAACTTTTAGTAACGCTGGATGTGGAATCCCTATACTCGAATATCCCCCAGCAAGGCGCATACAAGACCATTGAAACCATCCTATCCACCAGACACGAGATCAGTAACTCAGAGTTCATCCTCCAATGTTTGGAGATAGTTCTCTTTGAGAATTACTTTGAGTTTGGGAGCACCATGTACAAACAAACCTCCGGAGTCAGCATGGGAGCAAGTTGTGCCCTCAGCATTGCCTGCTTGTACATGGGGGAATTTGAGAGAATCAATATCTTCAACGAGATGGCCCCCTTCCAGGAAAATGTCAAAAATTGGAAACGATTTATTGACGATATTTTCTTTATTTGGGAGGGCGACCCATCCACACTGGACGAATTTATTCTCTGGCTCAACTGTGCTGATCCCAACCTACGATTTACCTGCCATTCCAACTCCCAGAGAATAGAATTCCTAGACATCTGGATCGAACACCACGACCAAGCCATTAAACTATCCCTGTACACCAACCCGACTGCTCGAAATACTCTCCTTCAATTCAGCAGTTTCCATCCACGCTGCCAGAAGGAGAGTATTCCCTACAGTCAATTCCTCCGCATTCTGAGAAATTGTTCGGACATTCATGATTTTCTTACTCAATCTGACATTCTCAAAGAGAAACTAATGCATCGTGGATATCCCCCCCAAATTGGTAAAGGACTCGTTCAAAAGAGCAAGATACACCAACAGGGAGAATATGTTTCAACCCAAACCATCTGAAAACATTGACAAACTTGTCTGCATCACCCGACACTCTAATCTTAATCACAAAGTGCGCCAAGCCATCAATTCCAGCTGGCACCTCCTGAACCTGGAAAAGAACAGAACTCCCATACCAAGACCTATCTTCGCATTCAAGAGGAATAAAAACCTAAGGAACCACCTTGTTCGAGGGAAGATACCTGAGACCCCCACTGGCACACAAAGTGCCATAACCAATATGAAACCAGTTTTTGGGAACCACAGATGTGGTTCATGCCATGCATGCCCACAGGCCATAACTGGCGACTCCATAACCACCACGGAGCGAACCATCTCAGTGGCCCGCAATGAGACATTCACCAATTGCAGAAGCAGCAATGTGGTCTACGTCATCCTATGCCCGTGTAATCTCCCATATGTGGGCGAAACTGGACGAGAATGCCGAGTGAGAGTCGGTGAACACAAGTTCAACATCAGGAACCTCAAGACCTCCGCCCCTATCGTATCCCACTGGATAGAAAAGGGACACACAGAAAATGACCTGTGCTGGTTCATACTGGAAAAAATAAAAGCTCGAACTGGAACTGGTCCCACAAACCTCTGCAAAAAAAGAGAGGTCTTCTGGATTTTTCTGACCAACTCTGTTACCAAAGGCCTTAATGAAGAATGCCCATGGCAGAACACCTTCTTATAAAGTTTACCCTGGCCCACATATTTGATTCACGAGTCCAGGTCCCCTCCCGCCTCTGAGATCCGTCATCTCCATACCTGTGCGTGTCACACAAATTCCTCTTGTCCCCCTTGAGCCTACCTCGTCTTGAAACGTTGCCCTGCTCTTTATCTACTTGAAGGGTTCTGATCTTGCTGATTGCCTATATCACCTCTTTGTGACAATTGCCGTAGGGGCTCTAATTCTATCGCTTAAACACTTACTCCCCCGTTTAAGCTGCCCAATATCATAGCAGCACATCCCCTGTTGGCTCTCCTAATTGAGGGCAGTTCCAGCCATCCCCTGTCCTTGATGCCCTTGTCCCATCTACCCGTCCCCTGTCTCGCCTATCCCCATGATTATGTTCCTCTTCATAGTTACCCCATCCCAAGATGACGCCTATACACGAGAAACAGTGAGTGTGTAGTCCTTCGTCTATCCCACCGTATCCCACCCCCTCTTAGCTACCCCTCCCCAAGATGGCGCCCATACACTAGAAACAGTGAGTTTGTAGTCCTTCGTCTATCCCACCGTATTAGCGCGACCCAGGTGACCAGCATTTGGGCTAGTGGACCGGTATTTAAAACGAGTAACTCCCCCTCATTTCTTGATCCAGGGTATCCTGATACTGCAAGCCCCTCCCTGACCCTATCGTCCCGCGTCGTGGATTCGAACCCTTTCAACTACAACTGAGGTAAGCCTTCCCCCCGTGATCCCCTGATCGTTCTAAGCTAGGCTCTCTTCCTGCTAATTCCTTGATTCCTTCTTATACTATTATTTCTTTCATTTTTCCGTTAATATTTCCGTGCCCCCAGATCCTGTTCCCGGTCTTGAGCCGATATGCACTAAGAGTCTAAACGTATGCCCTGTGACGAGCCTCTTGCCACCCTCCTATCTCCTATTTGGCATCGTGAACTTCAACTGTTCTTAAGGTGAGCCCACTTCGGGAACATGCAGCTCTACCCTGTCCACCTCTCGAGAGCATGTCCAAACCACTCAGATATTTATCTCTCTTGTGATTGGTTTATTATGTCCCCTACTTAGCCCTCATCTCACTGACCGACCTAGTACCTACACCTGGGCGTCTGCTGGCTCCCCTGCTGATCGAGGATCCAGATGCGGCAGCTCCCATGTTAGCATCTCCGGGTGAGCCCAACCCATGAGACCATTCCAGTTCGCCTGTTTTCTGAGTGGCTTTGAGCCCCTGTCGTTATCTCACGGACTAAAATCTGTGTCTGGGACATGTCTTTTTTTATTCAGTGCCTTTCCATTAATGGAAGCCTCCAGTCTTAAAACCCGGCCTGAACCAATCTTCTAAAATCCCGCCGGAGATTCTTTACTTATTAGCCCTCCAGGTGAGTGTGCCCTCCGGCCCTTTAATGCCCCCAATTTTAGGAACCCCAGATCCTACCTAATCACAGCCTATATCTTCTTGTGTATCATTTCTCCAGTGTGGTCTTTCCCTTCCCTACCTGGAACTCTCGCCTCCTGACATCACGACCCCCAGGAAAGGACCTTCCCATTGAAATCCACGATTTTCCTTTACTGCAGGTATGACCCTATAATACATTATGATCGGGGGTAGATTACCTTGACCTTCTTGTTTATTCTGAAGTCAAAGGGACCCTCAGTATGAGAAACGCGTAAGCTGAAGTACGATTGAAACATGTGTGTGTTTGCTAAAGAGATGACCTGTGTCTTCACCATTCTCACCCCGGTGGTTTGGACCATTTTCCAGCCCTCGGGGTTGATATCTTGGGAGCCCCCAGTGAATACCTAGACCTAGACCACCTATTGAAGAGCCTATATGCATGATGTTTACAACTCCATCAATAATGCTATCAAAAAAAATTATTTTTAATGAATTTTACCAGAATTGTGAAAATGTGTTAATTTATCATATGTTAAACTGATGTGTATGTCACTTTTACCACTTTTGATGTATCTCAAATCCTCTTTATTTGCATTTTTTCAGCCTATGTGTTCCCCACCCCCCTCATCTTTGCCAGCCCTGATGAAGGTGCCTCACACCAAAACGCGCGTTGGCGTTATTACGGCGTTACCACCAGGAACGGCAACAATTTTTCAATCTCTTGCCTTCCCCCAGTTGCACCCGCGTCCATGCAACTATAATTCAATTTTTTCTTGTTGCAGGACTAATGTGAAGTCCCCGTTTGAAGTGACTGAATATGTTGAAAGCATGAATGATTAGTTGTTAGATGTGATTGCCTGTTGAGCCCCCCACCTTTACCCCCTGGAGTGAGTGGAACACTGTATTTTCCCTTGTATTATTTCCTATGAATTCTCGTCTTTTGTAATGATGAACTGTACTGCTGATTTTATGAATTTTTGTACCTACTATATTCTGATTATCCTGCTAAGATGACTAATTGCATCAAACCAAATAAAACAATCTAATAAAAAGAATATATTTTGTCTATAAAGAATGATTTGATTGTGGTCGGTCTTTCCCCCTGGTCTTGGACATTCACTGGATTTTGCTCCCCCCTAATCAGAACTGGATCCCACCTGGGACCACCATTTATCTATTTTGGCAGGGTGATTTTTTCTATTTGCTGTTGTCTTTTCCCCTTCCTTCCTGCCTATATCACACATTTGACCTGGGGAACCCCCTTCTATTGCATAAAACCTAAAATTTAAACACCCCCCTTTTTTAAATTTTTTTTTTTTAAAAACCCTCTAACAACTTTTCTTCGACCTTGCGTCACAAGCTATTTACCAACTAAACACAATTTCTTCGACCTTGTGTCACCCAACACAATTTCTTCAGCCTTATGCCAAAAACAGAAACCTAAATTCTAACAGATTAGTACTTCAATCATTGTCACTACTGTCCTCAATTTCTTCCTGACTGCTACTGTGCATCTCAACTACAGGTGGAATGATAATGTAAGCCCACTCAGGAGACTTATATTTTTAATTTGGCCTTAAAATTCTCTTTGTTTTTCTAGAGACAACTTCTATTTTCTTTCCCACCTCTGCTTTCTTTTCAGGTTCTCCCTGACTAGTTATTTCATTCACCTGTTCTTTTGATCTGTTTATTAACCTGAATCTCAGACCTCCGTTTTCACCTGGCCAATTATCACCTTTTCTTGGTAATTTCTTCTTTGGCTCAGTCACATTCAATTCAGTTCTCCAAGATCTCTTTCTCAATCTCCCTAATTGAGAATTTTCATCACTTTCTCCAGAACACTGTCAGAAACTTCAATTCTTGACTCAGGTACGTCTCTACTCGGCAGCCTCACTCCGTTAGGAACTCTACTTTCACAACTGGTACTTGGCAATTCGTTTTCTTCTTCAATTACCTTCAACTTCCCAGTATCAGATTTCTTGTTCCTGCTTTCAGAGCTTCTTTTCTTCTTTTCAATACTCTCCTGGTCTTGTTTCTGAACTTGATCAGACTCTTCTGCTTCTTCCGCTTCCTTTTCAGATTATTCTGCTATTTCTCCTTTTAGCAGATCTTCATCATCCTCAGAGTCCACAACAATGATTCCTAAATCTTTTTCAGTCAAATCTCCATTCACAGATATATTTTCCAGATGTCGACCTTCCTGTCGATCTTCAGTATCTGGATTTTCTTCAGCTTCTTTTTCAGAATCTGAATCATCTGTTGTATCACTTTCTTCATCAGAATTTTCAGGTGTTGGTATAGGAATAGTGTGACTAGGATGAATCCACCTTTTTATTCCTCTACACTTTACTGCATTTGTTGTCACAAGTATCACCTGTCTCGGTTTCTGCCACCTCGGCACTAAACAGTTCCTTCTCCGGTGAACTTTTGTTCTCACCCAATCTCCAGGTCTCAGATCATGCGTTTGCACTTTGTCTCTTGACTGTACTTCAGTTCCCACCTGATTGGACACAGAAGTCACGACGTCAGACAGCTTCTTACAGTATTCCAAAATTGCACTGTCATTAATGCTCAACAGTTTCGCTACTGGTACAAATGCCTGTCTCATGACTCTGCCCATGAGAATATCATGCGGACTCAACCCTGTCTTTTTATCTGGTGTACTCCTTAGGGTCATCAAAACAAGTGGAAGAGCATCTGTCCATTTTATACCTGTAGCTAGACTCATTTTCCCTATTCTATTCTTGATTGTTCCATTTATTTGCTCCACAACTCCAGATGCCTCTGGTCTGTATGCACAGTGCAACTTCTGCTCAATGTGTAATGCTTCACAAATTAATTTCAACAGTTTGTTATCAAAATGACCTCCTCTATCACTCTCAATAGTCACAGGGAATCCGTATCTAGGTATAATCTCTCTCAAAAGCAGTTTTGCTACAGTAATTGAATCACTGTGACGTGTGGGGAATGCTTCTACCCATCTTGAAAACAAACAGACAATTACTAAAACATATTGTAGTCTGTTGTGTTTGGGCATCTCAATGAAATCCATCTGTAACCTTGTGAAAGGACCACCCTCCCGTCCTATGGTTCCCGTTCCCACAACCGTCTTTCTGTTTGGGTTCATTTGTTGGCAAGTCAAACACCTCTGACAGAGAGATTCTGCAATCATTCTAAATTTGGTATTAAACCAAGTTTCTTTGAAAAGCCTAATCATCGAATCTCTTCCAATATGACCTGGGCCATGGTACATTCTGGCCATGTCAGCAATCATGCAATTTGGTAAAACTACCCTGCCATCTGTGTAGGTCCAAACTCTATCCTCTTCTCGCTGTCTACATTCTGCTCTCAACCATGTGTTTTTCTCATCATCATCAGCTTCATCCTGCAAATCTTTAACTTCCTGCCTTTTTTCAACTATTGATGTTAGCATCAGTGAATTCAAAGCATAGTCATCATTTTTCTCCCGATTAAGTGCAAAATTGTTTCTTGCACAATATTTAGCAATTTCATCTGCGTAAGCATTTCCTTTGGTGATAAAATCCTCACCTTTCTGATGAGCAGCACATTTTACTACTGCAATTTCCTTTGGCAACTGTATGCCATCAATCAATCTTTTGATAAATTTTGCGTTTCTGATTGGTGAACCTGCTGTCATGTAGCCTCTCTGAGACCAGAGTTGTCCATAATCATGCACAACTCCATACCCATACTGGCTATCCGTTATTATGGTAATTCTCAAATCCTTTGCTCTTTCACATGCACGAATTAAAGCAATCAATTCAGCCACCTGTGCTGAACGAATTCCTTCAAGACATGATGCTTCCACAACATCTGCAACTGTGCAGACTGAATATGCTGCCCTTAAAACGCCTCCTTCTGATCTCAGACAGGAACCATCTACAAAGTCGACATGATCTGAAACAGGCAAAGGTACATCTTTAATGTCCTGCCTTGGCTTGGTACAGTATTCCAAAACATCCAAGCACTCATGATCCGCATCAATTTCATCCCCAATTTCTGTTACAGTACCATCAGGCAACAATGTGGAAGGATTTAGATTCACACATCTTGCTATTGAAACATTATCTGATCCTAGAATAGTTTTCTCATACTTCGTGAGTCTATTGCTAGTCAGGTGTTGCATTTTGCTCCTTGTAAGGAGAATCTCAACTGAATGAGGTACATAGACCTTCACAGGAAATCCCATTATGATTCCTTCACTTTGCTCCAGACTCACACTAGTTGCTGCAACTGCTTTTAAGCATCCTGGTAATGCTTTTGCAACAGGATCAAGGACTGCTGAGAAGTAAGCAATAGGTTTCCTTAAATTTCCGTGTCTCTGAATCAACACAGACAATGCACATCCCTCTCTTTCACTGCAATATAGCTCAAAGTTTTTCTCATAATCTGGCATGCCCAGAGCTGGAGCTTCACACAACCTTCTTTTTAATTTTTCAAAAGCCTCCAACTCAGTTTCAGTAAGGACAATTGGATCTTTTATGTCTGATTTTGTCAGTCTCTGCAGTGGTTTCACAATTACTGAAAATCCACTAATCCATTGACGACAGTAACCAACCATTCCCAGAAACATTCTGACCTGTCTTTGCGTTTTTGGAGGTTGCATTCCCTGAATCATTTTAATTCTCTCTGTAGTCACCTGTCTGACTCCTTTTGCAATTCTATGACCAAGGTGTTTTACTTCCTGTTTACAAAACTGCAATTTTGCAGGAGACACTTTATGTCCCTCATCTGCCAAATGATTTAACAGAGTAATTGTATCTGTAACACAGTTTTCTCTTGTTTTTGCTGCCACCAAGAGGTCGTCAATATACTGTACCAGCGTTGATCGACCTGGTAAATCTAGATCTTCCAAAGATTTCTTTAACAGCTCATTAAAGATAGAAGGACTCTCTGTATACCCTTGAGGAATTCTGCACCATGCTAGGGTTTTACTCTGGAACCTGAACGCAAAGATTTCCTGGCTTTCTGGATGCAATGGAACAGTAAAGAACGCATTGCAAAGATCAATGACAGTATACCATTCTGCATCATGCGGAATATGATAAAGAATGACTGCAGGATTCGGAACAACTGGACAACAAGGAACAACAATTTGGTTAATCTTTCTCAAATCCTGAACAATTCTGTATGTTCCGTTTGGCTTTTTGATCCCCATAATCGGTGAATTACAAGGACTGCTTTCAATTTCTTTCAAAACACCTTGTTTAATGAGTTTCTCAATCACAGGAATAACACCCTAATTTGTTTCAGCTTTCATTTTGTACTGTGGAATGTTTGGAAAATCTATTCCCTGCTTTACTGTGATTTTGACTGGATCCACATGTCTCATCAAACCCATCTCGTTTCCTGTTAAATCCCAAATTTCAGCTTTGACTGTCTCTTTTACTTCCTCAGGCAAATTTTCTTTATCAAATACAGGAAATAGTCCTGCTTCTTCTGCTTCAACCATTAACATTGTTAATCTGTACAGCCCATCTTCCTCCATGGTTTGTAATTCGATTACTTCTGGTGAGCAATATATTCTGCAATTCATCTTGCATAATATATCTCTCCCCAATAAGTTTACAGGACTGCTGTTGCAAACTACAAACCTGTGTTTGTCTTTAAAATTGCCAATTTCTACCTTCACAGGTTCTGTCAGATCTGTTTTAATTTGCTGATTACTTGGATGGTATCCCCAGAGAGAGGCAGGTTTTCAATTTCCACTGATCTAACAGTAGAACGGGTAGCACCAGTGTCCACAAGAAAAGTGATTTCTACATCATTCACTTTACCATTTACATATGTACCTGACTGGTCAACCTCAAGAGTGGCTCCAATTACACACTCTTCCCCCTCTCTCGGGCACTGTCAGAAGCAGTCATCACAATCACTTCCTTGGTTTCCTGTTATCAAAAATTGTCCCGATGCATGTTGCACATTTGGCCTTTGAGCTCTTATTACCTGATCACCTCCGCTGAATCCAGTGTTTGAATTAAATCTCTGACCACCCCCGCATTTGGAAAAGGAGGCTGTGGAATCTGACTCTGCTGTTGCACTAACTGTCGCTGTAGCTGTTGCTGAAGACTCAAGTCGTTTAACTGTCGCTGTAGCTGTTGCTGCAGATCCACACCACTCTGCATCTGTGGATTTAATGATGCATTTTTAAAATTTCTGGGCGGGTTTTTACACTCGCGTTTCGAGTGTCTAATTTCCCCGCAATTAAAGCAAGGTAATTTCTGTTTTAACTCCTCAATGTTAACATTAAATTTCGGCTTGTTAAAAAAATTTTTAAACTTTCCCTGACCCAGATTTTGATTCTGATTCTGAACAAAATTTACATTTTTATTCTCAAGGCTTGCAATTTGATGTTCAGCCACCTTCACTTGTGCCCACATTGCCTTTTCCTTTAATTTCTTTTGTTTTACTTCCAATTCATCACTGCAGTATTTTGCCTTTCTCAAAATATCATCAACTGAATTTGACTGCCATCCGACAATATTATTCCTGATCATTTCTCCAATTTCTGGTCTAAGACCATAGACAAATCTGTAAATAAAGTGACTCATATCTTTTTCATCAAATTTTTCATAGCCACTGTACTGCTTAAAAACCAGTAGTGACCTTTCATAGAATGAATGAACTGACTCCTTTGGTTCCTGGTTTGTTCTGTCTATTTTTACCCAATCAACTTCTTTTGGGGCAATTTTCTTTTTCAACCAGTAAATCACTTTGTCATATAGATCCATGACCTCTGATGCTGGAGCACCTGTCTCTTTATTTCGCTCCGGTTCCACTTTTGGCCAACTCACAGCAATTTTACATACTGTCCAAAGATCTGATGGGACAACTATGTCAAAAAATCCATCCAGATCAATCCACAGAACTTTCAAAACTTTGATAAATCTGTCTACCTGCCGATACCATTCCACAGGCTTCTCTCTCAGCCGAGGAAAATCATTTGTAAAAAGCAGAATATCCTGTCTTGACCATGGGACATGAACATATCCACCACCAGCGATTTCCCTCATTGGAAGCTGTCTAGATAGTTTTTCTAACCTTTCGTCTTCCTTCTTTTTGGTCCATTTCACTCTGCATTTACTCAGATCACCTAACCTTTTATGTACACAATCAGCTCTTTTATGTGCATGATTCTTCCCATTGTGTTAAAGTTCGCAATGTCTTTCTCAGTAAAATCTAATCTGTAATGTTTTCCAAAATGTTTCTGTTTACTCAAATCAAAATCCAATTCTGCAGCTAATTCTTCCAACTGATCATATTTATTTTTTGTTTTCCATTGAATGCTTTTGCTGATGAACAGGAGTTCATCATCTCGATAATACTTCAAACTGTCAGGACCAATGGTGCCAATTATTAACTCCTCTAAATCTGCTTTTAATTTTGCCACATCAATCTTTGAATTAGACTCTGCCTTTTCTGAAGTTTCAGCATCAGATTCTGCACCCATTGGTGTTCCGTTAAAAGAACCTTGATTAAAAGTTAAATCAGGCATTTTTGTTTTCTCACGATGTATTTCAGTTAAATCCGAATAAAACTTTTCAGCTACTTTCTGAATTTCTGCATTTAATGGAATTGTCAAACCTGGTTGTTTAATTTCTCCTTTATCAAAAACAGGCTGGACAGGACTAATCGTTACTGGAACTGTCACCGCTTCCATGCCCTTTGACAACTGCCGAATTAATTCCTCTTTTGATCGTAAATAGTCTGATGTATTTGCAACTTCCTCATCTCTCCCAGCTCCCAATGAATTTCTAGGAGCTTCCCTTCTCCTTGGGGTTTCAGAAAAATGTCTACTCTCATTGTAGACACTAGAATTAGTTCTTGTTTCAAACATTTCAGGAGCTTCAAAAGATTCAGAATTATTTGGATACAACATGGGTGATCCTTCATTTATTGGTGGTGCACTTGGTATGGTTCCTGGAGAAACCATCGGAGTGGACCATGAACAAGCTGGTTTTAGTGGGGTCTGCTTTTTATTTGTGGTATAAATTTCTTCTAAAACTGCATCTTCCGATTCACTCTCTACAACAGCATTATTTTTCTTTTCAGTACTCTTTTCACCTGGTATTCCAAAAACCATTTCCCTTATTACATAAAGACCATCACACATGTCTGCCTGTCTCCACACACGCATTCTATCCTCATGTGTTTCTCGTTTGTAATTCGATGTTTTAGGAGGTCTAATTAAACCATTTGCTTCCTTGTTAAGTTGAAACATCTCATCCTCCCATTCAACTAATGCTTCAAATTGTGTTGGTCTAGGCTTTGGAACAAGAGCTGTCATTTTTTCTCTTAAGTTTCTCAAAATCCTCATGTTAAATGAACCATCTTCCGCCCAAGCTAAAACACCATCGTCTCTAGTGTAATGCTTCCAAACGTCAAACCATAGGCAAGTATGATAACCATATTCACCTTCCATATATGCTGCAGGCGTTTTGTATTTATGAAGTAATTTACCACTTCGCGTTTCAATTATCTTATCAGGTGAAATAAAAATTTTAAACTTTTGAAACAGCGTAAGCTTTTTCTTAACTTTCTTGTAAAAATAACTCATTTTTAAATCAAATCCGCTTAGCTGAAAACGTTCGTAAATATTTCCTGGTTGTTCCGCAACACCAGCCAATCCGTGCGCGAAACACACCAACAGACCAATGAGGTTCGAGCTACGTTACCACCTTGCTCAACCAGTAAGAACAGAGCTTTCCGCAAAAGCCAATCAGCGTCTAGCTCGTCAAAGTCACGTGAGCCAATCAGAGTACTAGCTGTGACGTATGTTACCCAATCACAGCGCGGACGCGTGACGTACACAGCCGCTGCGGTTTCTCGCGTCTCACTCCCAGCGCTCACCCCTCCTTCACAAAAACTTTTCACAGCGCCATTTTAAGAACGCCTTTTTCAATAAAACTCAATTTATAACGACAAAAAGAACAAACCATTTGTCTGTTTCTCTAAAATAAAGTGACAGTTTTTACAGACATGCAAGAATTATTTTACGTGGAATAGACAACGCTATTCTCACAGAATATACATTCGTCGATAAAGTAAACTTTACTTTACCCTTCAAACAGGTAATAGCAAACGCGTTTCCCTCTGAATGCACATAAAGTAGCAATTCAAAGTTTGACTCGAACGGAATACAGAATCATTTACGCACTTTCAAACGGAAAGTTACCCTAAATTACACATACGTGAAATCCTGGCAGGACTTTAACCAGCCTCAGAAATCCAGAACCGCCAGCAAAATAAACGACGTTATCCTACCCTTCACACAAGCTCGAATATATTCTATTACTCTCTTCACAGTGAGTTTTAAACGGGCTCTCTGTCCCTATACTCAAAGCCAAAATTTCATAGATAATCCTCACTATACATGTATTCAATCTAGCACACCTAAATCCCTAACACGTGTTGTACGACCACAACACTTGTGATATAAGTAATACCACTATTCTGAAACAGATCAAATGCACTGTGTAACTTCACTTCTCGTCACACCACTCTGTACCGGTACAACTAGGATTTTTCACACTGCAGGAAAAAACCTTTCGACTACATGTAACACAAGTGAACAAACTCAACATATGTTAAACATCGATCCTATGAAACTACCATGTAGCATTTTGGTTACCATAGCAACCATATCTCTGCTACCAGGAAATTGATCCAGCGGCCTATAGGAAATATGTCATAAGCAACGCTACCCAATGCTACCCAACTTCACAATACTCACCAAAAATTATTCACAAGCCCATAAACTAACATGACATATTTTGACCAACTGAATCATGTGACCTAATTAACCTATTCACAAATTATATACATTTATATACAACTGCAGTAAAAAGAATTCATCACACCGTATCAAACCCTATGATTAATTAAGCCACTGTGGCGAAAAGATCTGCTATTGGTAACCTAAACTCATGAAATAACAAGTCCAGCTTGTTTTTTCAAAGAAATGTATTTATTAACGTTTTATTTTAGAAAGTGCATTAAAATCTTTATTAGAGCATTTTATTAAAGCTTTTGCAAAAAGGTAATGACAGTTTTAAATGAAATTCAAAAACATAATTCAAATAGAAAATAGCAGTTTGGCATCATTTAAAATTCTAAGTTCCTGGCTACACTTGCTACATAAAAGAATAAAGAGTAAAAGTCTTTAGGGTCTCTTACGTGCTCCAAGAGAAGTTCATCAGCACGACACACCCATCTAAAGGTCAGCAAGAAGCAGCAGCCTCTTCCCCGGGGGAAGAGTTTTTATACCTTTTCTACGCTAAACTAATCTAAGAAAACTTATATTTTTCTGCTCAAGTCAGAGTCTGATTGGCTGTCAAGTGACAGGCCATCATGTCACTGCATTCTTTAGAACCTTAGTTCCGTCTCTTTCTTAGAGTCCATTGTCCTTTGCTTTTCGAATAGCGAGGCTTCCTCCAGTTTGCAACATTATAATACATGAGTTTATAACTTCCTCGACTTGTCATTCTCCTCTGCCGGTTCCTGGCCTTGGCCTTGCTTGACTAAAGAACATTCAGCTCATCACGTTTCATTTTTCATCACGTCAAAAGTTTGGCAGGGAAATTCGACCTCATTTGGACTCTTGCTCTGTCCGAGCAGAATATTTCTCAATCACGAATGCACTAGGCCTCAAAAACGCTTTCACGTTAACTAGTGTATAAACAAACATAAAAGAATAATTAATGCGAGAAATATAATTTGTTCTGTTACCCACCCACCATTGCTAATAATTAACCCATTAGTCTATATTACCTAGCAGAAGCAAACAAATAAAGCAGCATTTGTATCTACCACTCTTCATTTAGTCCAGCAGGATTCTCCGCATACCTGTATAAAATAAAAAGACACCACATAGACAGAAGCGTACATAAAATAGGCACATACCATTATTTAAACAGCCGCAATTAATAAAACAATAGACAAATAAACAAAGTTAGTAAATTCTTTTTTTTTTAAACGTACTTGCTACAACATAGAGCACATAATGTTAAACCCGTGTATTCGTGAATGCAACTTTATTCTAGGTTCATTTAGTAAACACACAACACACAGCATTATTAATATCATTAATTAATTATGGAAGTGTAACTTCACGAGCTGAAGTGAATGCATTTCTGAAACTCGCTCCATCACTATCACCTGTACGTGATGTATGTAGGGCTAGGACAGTACTCATTACCTTACATGAGGGCATAATTGGTGCAGCACTCTAGATCCCATAACAGGTAATGGCCCGTGCATTGTCATGGACTGGTCAAGACATCTGCCCATACACTAGCTAAGCGTGACGTCAGGGCGAAAATAAAAATCAGGATACCAGTTTCACGTACACTTAGCACTTAGAGTAGGGGTACATGCCCATTTATCATACAGAGGACATTCTCACCCCAACAGTTTCACATTACATCCTACTTATAATGGCCCATGCAACCCTGCTTTGCCACATATGTAGTACATAGATAGGGGTCCCAGACTATGTAGAATTAGTGTGCACAAAAAGTTTCTTCTTTAAATTTCAGATACATATCAGTCGTACCATAGTTTTAAGACGGATGTTGTTTATTCACATCCTCTTAATCATACATCTTATGTACATAGTCAATATTCACATACGTGCCCATAGAATAGAAGAAGGAAAAAGGGGGGTATTTGTGTTGTGAGGGGAGGTTTTGTGCAGATAAGGTAGTGGACAGATTCTTTAGAGAAATAGTAACATGTGATATAACAGTATTCAATATGTTTAAATCACAAGGGTGCTAAAATCAGTCACCCCATACATTGATGAACAGCAGTTTGTTCCTATCCCATATAGAATGTAATACACAGTAATTAATCGATTGTTGTAAAACTGGGTAGGTCACATGTAAAAAACAGTCGACGTTTCGACCCCTGTGGTGTGTAGGTTGATTGCACCTTACAATGGGGTCTTCATCAGGACGTGATGTGAAATGGGGGCACCTGAAGTTAAAAGGGGAGGTTTCGAATGACAAAACATGGGTTGAATAATTTCAAAAGAGACTTAATCTGACATAGATTCATTACCAAAAACTTTGTGTAGGGAATTCATTAAAGGGCCGCCTGGCTCCTCAGGAGGGTGAGCGTGAAATGGTCTCTGTGAATGGAGAAGATAGGCATCATAGTGAACAAGAGTCCCATTAAGGGTTTGATACATCAATGAACCATATCTTTCATAGGCCACACAGGGAAAGATAATGCAACAAACATATACTGAGGCAAGTACTGAAGAAATTGTCAGGTGTTGGATTGCTATAACACAAGGAATCAACTCACAATTTATCCAACTGATCAAACTAGTCTAGATGCATAATGAGCCAGCAGGGTCACGGTGTGACCCGGCTCATTATAGCGTATACCCATCCGGGTTAAAAACATTCATACGCCTGGGAGCCTAAACCGAAGAGAACAAGCCGTACTCGTCCCTTGGCTAGTTGAATTGTTCAGTCTCGACACATAGTTAGATTGGGTCATATATAGGAAAACAGAAGGTCTAGATCATCCCGGGGGCGGAGAGATTATTTTGTACTAAAACATCATCACTTTATAAAACATGTATGCCTTGATATCCAAAAACCAGTAGTATTCTCATTATTACCTAACAACACCCATACGAAATACTAGACAGATGGAATATATGGAATAATTACCTAATCACCGCCTGTCAGTAGCAAATGTCGACAACATGATTCTAGACCGAACCCGGGGTGCGGTTTCCGTGCATTAATCTGTGGATAATGCAAATTGTCAGGAAACCATTCATAGGGGCCATATGTTAAAAGGCAAAATGAGCTCACTGGCGTTCTTACCTTGGAAAGGATCAATTGCGCCCAGCAACTCAGTCAAGGGGACAGCCGCTTCCTGACGTGGTTGGGTGTTTGTGAAAGGCGCGCGCGCTTGCACAGCTAGATGCTGGTGCCGCGCGGCCAGTGAAAAAAGACTTCAGATCGTGTGGTTTGGGAAGGGGACTTAATTATTGCCAAAACTATGGTGATTTTTCTAATAGGTGGAATTCGGTCACCGAAAAATAGCTGACATCATACACGGATACAGTATTAAGAAACAAATATTCAACAAATGGTTCATCAAGCGATGGTGTTAAATAAACATACAAGCAATTCAAAGTATACACAATTGGTTAAGGCATTCACAATGAATCATCAGAGGTTGCCGTGATGATAAGACCTCTGTGTCTTGGTCTGTGTCTGATCTGTGAAAGAAGGGGCGAGATGAAAACATACAGCCTAAACAATTATAAGCATAGTGCACTACAGATAGGCTAATTGTGCATAGCTTGAGTCCTGCTCATTAAGGCCGCTAAGGATTGTATCAAATAACAACATCCATTTACTCTCCCTGAGATTCAGAATTCCTGATACATTACCCCCTCGTGGCCCCATAGTAACCTTTTCAAGGACCACCCACCTCAGATCATTCGGTGTATGTTTTTGTGTCTTACAGTGGTCAACTAAAGGCGCACCAAGGACTTCACATCTAATCCTGCTGTGGTGTTGTAAAATGCGTGCCTTAATTTTTTGTTGCGTCTGGCCTATGGGACACGTGATGCAGTAAATGACACAGCTAGTGTTGCAGTTCGTAAATGACTTGAGACTGATGGTATGTTGTCGATATACGAATTGTTGTGTTTGGGTAGTTGTGTCACAGGCCTTGCACTGTCCGCATTTGAAATACCCCACCACCGGTGGTAGATTCCACATTGGTCTCACATATGTGTCAGATAGCATTGAGCATTTTGAACTAATTGCTTAAACCGAGGCTCCATAAATAGGATAAAGCAAGACCTTACACGCGACCGCAGTATTTTGTGTTTGCCTTTGTTGACTTCCCTTGAGTTCATTTAATATCACATTGGCCCAATTCTTCTCTTTGTTTTCTGCACACAGTTTCATATTGATGGAATAAAGGTACCAACCACCTCTTTCCTTTTGTCAGGCGAGTTATATGAGCTAAAACAAATGTTTATTACATTTGTTTTTGCATTATGCAAATTGATCATGTAGACCTCGTTGCATCTGATATACAACGCCGGGGTGCTGAAAGATGTAGAGGACACATTAAAGGGAAAAAATATTTCCGGAGGCTTTGTAGGTATAATATTCTTCTAAATAATGATGTGGCATCAGTTTCCCAGCCTCTTGGATCTCGGCATTGTTCCTCCGTCTCTGATGTAGAGCAGTGCCACCAAACATTTTGGAATCCATCATACATGCCCTCCTTCTGGCTATTATTTGCATGTTTGCCGTGGCAGTATTTCTCGCACAAATGTGTGCAGGCAACATGTCTACTGTGGTTGATAAAACACTGGCATGTGAATAATATACTTAGTCCTAAGCCATGTTGTATCTTTACATTTCTTATACTGAACTGATAGTGACTGTCTACTTTTTGTTAATGACCTCAGAATAAACGTGTTATTTTTTTAACTTGTAGCTTTCCGATTCCTCCAATTTTCAAATAAACATTGTAGTGACATTAGTATGAATTAAAAGATAGTGATTAGGCAGCTTTAGTTATTTTAGTAAATAACAACATCCAATAATGCATATTTAGAAGTGCAATCTGATTGGCTATGTGTAATATTTCACTCTGGGGCAGTTCTGAATCAACATAACCTGTGTATTTGTAAAGCGGATGTTCAGCCCAGCTGGGCATCTTGGTGCAGACTGAAATAATGGATGCTCATTGATACCCAGCTCAATGGCACTCATTTAACAACCTCGGAAGAATGACAGGCTGGGGGGTCTCATCAGGATTGGAACCTGTGAGCAATAGTCGACTGCACCACCAGACCCGGCTGCAAAGGTGAGCAGGATAGCATTTTGCTTCATTTACAACTGGTCCATGTACGTATTATAATGATCGTATTTTCTTCATGGTTTCTATTCGGTTTGCAGAGACAAATCAAAATTAAGACAATTAGGTCAGCTAGTATGTCACGTTCAGCATTTTGTCATGGTAGCCCCCTTCCATTTGCCCCGTTTGTTCTTCTATATGCTAAGAATTTAGTCCAATGTGCTAACAGACAACGGAAAAGAGTGAAACCTGATGTTGCTGTTTTCTATTTGTACACAAAGAAGATTAATACTTAAATATGGGTAAATGTACTTGTAGGAGTGTTTGTACTAATATGAAAATAATGGCTAATTTGGATGTGGTTTAGTTAGCATAACTAGGCGATATTTAGCTTGCACTGATATCTATTCATGTTTGCCGACAGAAATCTGCATTTGTATTTTGTATGGACGAGCTTTTCTATGTGCATGTTTGCTTTTCCATTTAAGAAAATCAAGCCTAGTCCATGGTCTCTGTATTACTATATTAAATTAATATGGTCGGGTACTCCCTATGGCCCCTCTCAAGACTTAAAAAACCCCTGGCGCAAGGTTAGTCCCGCCCCGGTCTTCCCCCTTTGCCCCAGGGATTGGTCAACCAGACTAAGAGTTTGTAAGTTATTTGGATTAGGGGGGAGTGACCCCCCCCCGGCCGTATTTATTAACAGCACAAAACAATATTTCAAAACCATTTTTGTTACAGAAAAATTTAACGCAGAAAGTACCGTTTACATTGATAGACACATGTTGTTGCAAGAGCTAACCTTAACACATGCTAATACAGAAGGCACTCCTACCGTAAATCTAACAATGGGCGATATGACTTTCTGCGGGTCCCTTTGAGCCTGACGGCAAAGTCAACGTCTGGCAAGCTTCTCTCCTCTCCCTCCTTCAGTCCCAAGGGTACTGCCACTATTACTCCTGGAGCAAGGTTGCGCAGGGGGTCCAGATTATCAGACGGATCTCTTTCCCCCGGGCCCCCCCTACGCCCGGTCCTTGAACTCCATAAAAGGGGGCCACAGACTGCTGCGCATGCGCGTACAGGGTTCGCCCCAAGCCCACTGGGAAGGATGAATCCCCCGGCCCCCATACCCCGTGTTAGACCTGACAGCCCTTTGGGTGGTCCCTTCCATTATTTATTTATTTTGTCCCCTTTCTGACCTCCAATTCTTTCATTTTTATTTTTATGTCCACTGGAAATTTTTTGGTATTGTCCTGGGGATAGGTGCTTCCTTGCCCCTCTTACTTTCTTAAGTCAAGCTGCCCCCATAAAATGGTGAAAAACAGAGTCACAAAATGGTGTCCTGCTAACTGCCACAACTAATTACCTCAGGGACTAGCCCATAGACTTATATGGGGGGATCTAGAACCTTCTGGCCTGTTCTGGACACTTGGGACTAGGGATATAAAAAGGCAAACTGTAGGGCGGCCATTTTAGATATACAGAGAGAGTCCAGTGAGGAGTTTAGGCTGTTGAGCAGGGAGGCTGGTGCACTGTAGGAGGGTTTGACTGTTCCCTGGGGCTGCTACCCTTCGCTGTCGACACTTCCCCCTGTGAGCTGACCTAGCCCTGCTGTTCTCAAATTGGGAGATCGCATCTCTCCCCCCCTTCAACGCCCCTGTGGGAGAAATCTTGAACTGGTCCTGGGGTAAGAGGGCATACAAGCCGGCAGGAGGTGAGGCGAGATCAACGACCTCAAAGGGGATTGGGTTACTTTTATTGCCCTTCTTCGCCTTCCCTGAAATTGCCCTCCTCAGCAAGTCCAGAGACTGCCATAGACCCCAGCTTGACCTACGCGGTCCTGAACCAGTTGCCTTAGGTCTACTTATAGCTTTGTGGTGAAATTGGACTTACCCGGGCGTGGGGTTCGCTGGTGCCCTGGTTTCCGGTCCGTCGAGTGTGGGAGAGGCTACAAGCCGCCGGAGCTCCTGTCCCGCTGAGGTGATCCGACGCTGGAGGGAGAGGCATCCCCGGTTTCCCTGAAGGGAAGTCAGAAGCGCGATCGAGCGAGGGCCCCGCCTAGCGCTGTCAGAAAAGGGCACAGGGAGGCGGGACGAATTCGCCTGAGGCCAGAGACGGGGGAGGTTCCTCCTTTGTGACAAAGCGGAAGGGCAGGGAGAACCAGTCGGAATAAGCGGAAAACTCCTCCTGGTGAGCCAGCCGCTAGGGCCCTTCTTTGCCGGGGAAGGCAGTGGAAGGTGGGGCCTTATATTCACCGACTGACAAAGGCCCCGGGACTTCCTACACACGCTCAGAGTGTCAAGTAAGCTGGGAAGTGGGAGGCCGGGCAGACATCAAAGGCCCCTGTGGTATCGTTAGGTAATCGGCCCATTCAGCAGAAGCAGGAAACGTGTAAGAAGAGCCCCGGGAGGTAAACTAACTGAACTGAGTCACTGGGTAGTGCGACTGTGTGCCAGAATAAATAACTCAGGTACCACACAAGTATGACTTGGGCTAATCTGAGGCTAAAACTAGAAAGATAACCGGAGGGAACAGAAGACTGTACTGAGTTAAATATGAAGCTAGGAATCCTGGATGAATAACCCCCTTTCGAGTGGTTGATTTAATTCAAAGACCTGCCTTCAATAAGTGGGTAATCCTTTCCAACAATCCAAAGCCTGTTTGTAATGGAAACCTGAACTATGTTCCTAAAAACGAATGTTAAATGAATGCAATGTAAAAAAAATGATGTACTGTGTTGTCCTGCAGATAGCAAACTTGGCCATTAGCTGATGGATTCCTGTATCAAGGTACCAGTGTGCAGAAATAACACCAGAGCTTACTTCCTCCTGTTAAGAAATGTAATGAATTTATGAGTAATTTATGTCATGACAATCTAAATGAAAAGGAAGAATTGTTCTTGAATGGTGTTCCTATGCTTTATCATATGTTTACAAAAACAAATATACCAGGAAGACAGTCTAGATGATGATTCGATAAATTGCGTGCAACTACTAAACTAATTTAAGGAAAGATAAAGCTTTTCCTACTTTTATAAATAAGGGTGTAGTGTCATTTTTGAGTGGATGGACGCTGGGTTACTGTGAGGGTGTGACGCAAGCTTAACACCTTTGCCTTTGGAAGGACCTTCCTACTCTGTGTCAGGCTACCTTCGTGGTCTGGTAACCCCAGGTCCAACACCCCGACAGCCTACTTACCGGCTGTCACTACCCCCGGAGTTACATGATGCTGACCGCTAAGACCGCAGACTATGCTTACCAGTGTTGACCTTACCGCCACAGGCCAGCATAGTTGACCGACTATCTGGCCCCCCTCCTGCAACTAGGAAGGTCCTGAACTCTGTCTCAAATCCCTAAGCCAGGCTATGATGTCATCCATAAATGCATGATTCCCTTTATGTGAAAGGCGCACCCCGTCCTGAAGAAAAAACTGTTCTCCCCTGAAGTACCTGTGCGTTATCGTTCTCAACCTAGGGGTCCTAAACAATTTGTTGAATTTGTTGTTGAGCCGCTTTACCGCGTGATTCAACGCCCTGACTGATTTGCCCCCCCCCACCAATGAAACTTTGGTATCATGTGGGACCACGCTATTATGGACTGAGGACATTGCTTCGCCAGCCACCCCACTTCCTTGAGTAACTCTTCAGTCAATTGCCTCCTACCTATTTTTGTCAAATCATTGCCCTCCAAGTGCAGGATCCACATAGCGGGTGGTCCCGAGCTTGCGCATAAAGCATGGTTCACCAGTTCTCTGAATTGTCCCACGCACAAACCCCCTGCCCAAACAATGACATTTTTGACCCTAAGCTTGTCACCCTATCTTTGATGGATCCTGTAAAGAAAGACTTTAGACGGCGAACATATGAATGTCCTATCACCCAAATTTCTTGGTTCTTCTGGTGCGAAGAGTAAACTTGCGTCACCTCTTTAATTGCTTCGCTGCAAACAGCCACCGATTGTAAAAACGCATGTTTCGCTCCTGAGTCACAGGATGAAGAAACTGCAAGTAACATAGAAGAGAGAAAAAAGGGGGGTCAGTGCAACGCCACGCCGGCATGTCATGCAAATACACAATGCAACATCCAGTGCAAAACAAACTTCCCCACTTCTTGAGTCACAAGAAGAGGGTATGGGCCAGTGTACCTAAATGAAACTTGCTACCTTGATCCTACAGTAAGTGCAGCCGCACATATCTTTTATAGCAATTGGAAGTCCTCCTGCCAATCTTCTTAACACGTTCCTGGCCCAGGCCTTTTGCTGCCGCCTCTGAGGCTGCGCCTATGCTGAAAGAGTTGGTCCCAAAATTGGCGGGATCCAAACCTGCCTCCTCAAGTGCCTTAACCATCACTCTTCTAAACTGGAACACTGTGAGGGGTGTCCTATCATTGTGTATGAACAGTGGTCCCCCTAAAATTGGAGACCTTTGGGCCATGAATGCCTCTGACCTGGTGACCGGGCAGCATCCCGTGCTCCCCGCCCTGTGCAAGACTACGGAGTCCCCCCTACCCTCCTGATCAGTTTTAGATTTTGGTATGGAAATCATCACCGAGTCTTCGCCCAATTTTACGTGCCCTGCTTGGATCCCTCCCAGCCAATCGTGCTTATTCCTTGTGACTAGCTCACCTACCCTGAAAGCTCCGTAAAATGCTAAGTAGAATGCTGCCTGAAAAAGGACGGCCTCGCTAAGTGAAGTAAAGACCCGTGGTAAAGCCACTACCAACTTTCCCAGTATTTCTAGGCCCACCGGCCTCCTTACATCGGGCTCCGCCCTTCGCAGGCGTTGCCACCCTTTCAAGACCTGCTGTACCACAGAGCGTTTCGTGGGGTCACCTTTTCCGTGCAACTTCGCAAAATAAGAAATTGCTGCGATGTGTTTCCTTGCGGCTGCTACTGTGCGACCCTGTTCCCACAGGAAAGCAAGATACGCTACCACTGAGTTATGATCTAGCCATCTGCCACCCCACTGATCCCCTAGGAAAAGACAAAATTCACCTAACGCCCCTTCATATGCACTCCTATCCTAGGCGCTAGGCCTGCAGCCACGAGGTGCGGCACTCTGGGGCACCAAGTTGCCAGAGTCGTTCTGGGAAAGGTGTCGGGTGGGGCGCTGCCTCTGGGATGTGTGCCCTGAAAGCCTGCATTTTAAAATGAGACAATGCGTCAGCTGCGTGGTTCAAAACCCCTGGAACATGTTTTGCTCGGAAGAGAACATTTAACCTCATGCACTGCAACACTATTTCTTTTAGTAGGCGTAGCAACATCCCACATTTGGCCGATTGACTGTTTATGCATTCCACCACTCCCATGTTGTCAGACCAAAGTATGACAGACTGGTCTCTCAATGCATCTGCCCAAACAACCAAAGCTACCAGGATCGGGAAGAGTTCTAGGAAAGTGATGTTGCTGGTGAGCCCTGAACGTTTCCACCATGCCGGCCAATGTTCTGCTACCCAATTGTGCCCTAGAATGGCTCCAAACCCCTCGCTGCCTGCCGCGTCGGTCATTAGACCTAATTTGGGGCTGGACATGGGCGGGCTAGGCCAAACCACTTTGCCATTAAAATCCTGCAGGAAAGTCTTCCTTATCTGCATGTCCTGCCTGACCTCCTTGGTTAACCTAGTGTGGTGATGCCTCTCCTTGAGACCAGACATGGTGTGAGCAATCGTGCGAGAGAAAGGACGCGCCATAGGAATGATGCGGAAAGCAAAATTTAGTTGGCCCACCACTTGCTGCAATTGGTGTAGTGTAACCTTTTCTCTGCCAATGCAGCATTCCAAGGCGCGCCCAAACTCCCTAACCTTGTAACGTGGCAGCTTGGACACCCCCTGAGCAGAGTCTAACTCGATCCCTAGAAATTCAATGAGGGTTGTTGGGCCCACCGTTTTATCAGGTGCCAATTGGACACCGAACTCCTGCATGAGATCGCAAAATTGCTGCAAGGCTGCTCTGCATTCCCCAGAGCCTGGGGCCCCCAGGAAAAGAAAATCATCCAGGTAATGGAGGACCCATTGATGCCCGGACCTTTCCCTGAATGACCATTCTAAGAAGGAACTGAATTCTTCAAAATAGGCGCAGGACACTGAGCATCCCATTGGCATGCACTTGTCCACATAGTACTTGCCTTCAAACTGAAATCCTAGAAGGTGACAATCAGCGGGGTGAACAGATAGCAAGCGGAAAGCGGATTCAATGTCAGACTTTGTAAGCAGGGCCCCCTGACCTAAGGTTCTCAGCAGGGCCACTGCCTGATCAAAAGATGTGTACTTGACACTACATAGCGCGTCTGCAATGGCATCATTCACTGAGCTGCCCCTAGGTGCGGATAAGTTGTGGATTAATCTGAATTCGCCCGGCGCCTTTTTCGGTACCACCCCTAGGGGCGAGCATACAAAATCCGCCATCGGGACGTCCTCAAATGGTCCAGCCACCCTTCCTAGGTTAAACTCCTTGAGAATTTTTGCCCTTGCTACGCTCATGTTGGATCTAACCGACACTTGGTTCTTACAATATGTCACCCCGCTGTGCCCCTGTGCAGGTATCCTGAAACCCTCCACAAAACCCTCCCTGATGACCCTCGCCGAAACAGTGCAAGTGTACCGTTCCAACCAAGGTATCATAGCGCCAATGTTCACCGGGGATCTGGCCTTTCCTAACCAGATTTCATTATTCTTGTTTTTCCCCCCCTTTTTCTCTAGCTTTCTTGTTGCACTTGGACTCGGGGTGGGAGGTGTTACCACAGTATCCACAGGCGTGCCTGAATTTACACGTGTCTGCGGCCCTGGAACAGGTTCGCTTGTTAAAATCGAAGCAGACCCCCTTTTTGTTACTGCCCCCTGATCTGGCCGTACTACCCCCTGCGTTCCCAGCGGGGCTTGCCCTAAAGGGCGGGAAGCGGCCCGTGTCTGGGACCGGTACCCGCATGTTATCCTGTGAAGCCACCACCAAGTATTTCAGGTGGAGGAACATATCAGTCTGATCCCACCTCAGGGAAGAGTCCTCAGCCTTCGCTCGCCTAAACGCCTTATCATAGTCTTTCCACCCGTCACCTCCCTTGTCTGCATGAGCGAGGGTGATCCTGTTCTGGTAAATTGCCATTTCTGACCCTACTTCCGGGAATCGTTTGAGCATTACAGACATGTACGTGGAGAAACCCTGTATCCAATTTGCCAAGTTCTCCTCCACCCTGTACTTCATTAAAATGGTAGACCATTCTCTAGGATGAGTCCATTCCTTATTTTTCCTAGCCTCTTCCCTGTCCGCTTCATCAATTAAAAGGAAAAACATGTTCACGTATTCCCCCATCCATATCTTTTCCTTCATCTCTTTAGACAGATGCCGACCCAAACGCTCTCTCTCAGAGCGCATTTCCCCTACTCCCAGAGGCGTGAAATGCTTTATACCTGCTGATGCTGCTACATCAGCCTTCTTCTGTGGCTCCGTCTCCTTCCCGCCGTTGCTTGTTCCTGGCAATCTGTTGCCCTGGTGCCTGACACCTGTTCCCGTGACACCACGGCTGCCTCATTAGGGATTGGGTCAGCAGGTACCTGCTGTGGGCTCCCTGCCGGTAATGCCAGCCCCTCCTTTGCCTTGGCAACTCCGAGTTCTGAGAGCAACTTTTTTGCTCGCTCCATTGCGTCACTCCCACCAGCTGACGCCCCTGCGGCATGTGACCAGCTTCCTAATGAATCCAGCCATGGCAGAACCGCCGCTAAACTAGCTGTCATATCGGGCTGCCCAGGTACTTCTATGACTGCTCCTACAGCATTATTATGGGGCCTTGGTGCGGCCAACTGTACCTCGTGTGGCCCCGTACCCCCCTCCCCCACGGGGAGCGCAGGCTCTGGCGCTGCCACCGGACTAACGGGATCCCGTGAGTCCTCCCCTCTCCTTTTAACACCTTGGTTGGCCCTCTTCCGCTTTGGTGGAGGGGGGGAGTAATTTCTTGGGGGCACAATAGGCCGCCTAGTCCTTTCCCCCACTACTGCTTCCGGGCCTTCCACCTTGTCCTGCAGTCTATTAAGAGTCTGTCCCATGGCTTGTACTTGCCGAACCAATGCTTCCAGCAAGACCTCCGTGTGGGAACGCTTCTCAGGCCGCCGTGCCTTAGGGGCCATGGCGATAGCGCGCCCTTCCTACGCGTGACTGCACGCGGGAACCTATACCACGTGATAGTTCCCCACCAGGAGACCGTGTCTCCTCTTACCGTGCAGTTGTAGCGACACCAGCCAACCTGTGCAGTCACGCAACCATAGCCAAGACCTACTGGCTAACCCAGTAAGCTCAGGTGAGCCGCCCGCTCAAGCCCTCTATGGCTCCCAGAAGCGATGTACTGCTGGTTAGCTGATGCCGCCTCCCCTTACTCCAGTGCTCGCCAACTGACTGTCACCCCACCACCGTGTGACGTCTTCCAGAGATGCGAACTGGTACTGTGGAGAAAATTGAAGAATTGCGATTTTCGCCGCGCTGCGCCTGCTAAAGCTGTCCACTGAGCTCCCCTAGGTGTAGCTCCCCCGCTTCAACCTTTGTCCCTCGCAAAACAGGGGGTGGGAAAACAGATGCCACGCCAATCAGGGGGGGGGGCTCACCCGTTGTTGGCTATCCCCTAGGGCTGTACCCGTTGGAAAATTAGATCAGGACTCCGCTATATCAAAACACCTCCAGGCCCTAAACTGTTAAAGAAATGGCTCCTGGAGAATGCTGGCATCGATAACGCTATTTCTCTGCTGCTATGCGAGCGCTTTACCAATTGAACTAATTCCCCGCCTCAATAACGGTATAAGGGGCTGAGGGGAAAGACACACCAAACAAGTCTCTTTATTACTCACTCGCGCTAATGAGCGCGGTGCCGGACAAGCCCCCTTTCACTCCCCCTCCAGGAGGAATCAACTGGCTACCCGGGCGCCTGCTCCTTGGCCTTTGCGCCCCCGTTACCCTCGTTTGCTGGTACTATTCCCGGGCTCCCCGTCCAGCCGCCGGAGTCGACCTGCAAAAAACAGAAGGCGCCGGTGCTCCGTTGTCCGATGCTCTGCTCCGCTCGGATTCACCTCGCGTCGCGTCGCGTCGCTGCTCTCCCGATGCCGGTCCTATGTCCAACCTGAAAAAAACAAAAACAAACGATTAACAGGATGGGGTGTGGGCCAGCCGGCCCATGCATGGATGCAAAGGGGGAGACAGCCGCGAAACCAAGAGGCTCCTTTAACGGATGGGGAGCCAGGGGGTACTTCCGGGGAGTTATCTTGAACCTGAAGCATTGAAGTGCTTCCGGTTCACTGGTGTGGTGCGCGGCTCTGATTGGCTAGGGGGGCGAGGGCAGCATCACTGATGACGCGTTCCCCCCCTCCCTCCTTGTGGATCCCGGGGCTAGGGCGACTGCCATAATGGCGGCCCGTCCCATTCTGGTCCTGGCTCTTTCAATTTGTGTTCCTGTTAGACCTAGATTTTCTAGATTACATAGGGTAGCCTGGCACAGAGCGGTTCTAGCTGAACTCCAAGGCAATTGTGTAGTGCTTACAATCTCACCCACAGTAACCCAGCGCTTTACCACCAAAATAAGAACACCACACCAAATTGGAAAAATACCGATTCCTTTTATAAAAGATTTTGGTTCACTTATGACTCTTAGCAGAGTTTCAAATTCGGTATCACATTTACAGTTAAGATCACTTTTTAGATTACCAGCTTTGTACACTTCCCCAGTATTCCTAGACTTATGGGGCCAGATGTAGGTAGAATAGATTTACCGATTCTTAATTACCGAAAATTACCGAATGTTACCAATTCGGTAATTAAGAATCGGTAAATCTGAGGGGTGGATATGTAGGTATTCCAGATGTGCTGGAATACCGAATCGGAAAAATTCGGTATTTACCGATTCGGTAAATACCGAATCGGTAATGCCCATTCATTCCTATGGGCTTTGAAACCCATAGGAATGAAGGGGCATTACCGATTCGGTATTTACCGAATCGATAAATACCGATTTTCACAAGGGTGCAGGGGTGTCACTTTGACACCCTCTGGCCCCCCAAAACAGGCTTGGGTGCCATGTGGCAGGCATACATGCCCTAAGGGCAGGTCTGCCTGTCACATGGCATAGGTGTGCATGCACACATGTGCCCCTGATCTTAATCGTTCTGGCCCCACCTATCTACACTGCTTAGTTACGAGTATGTACGTCTTGCCAGTTTACTCAGTCTCACTTGATCAGCTCTGTTTATATTGCCGTTCTCCTAGTCTCTCGTCTTTCAGTTTGCTCAATATATGTCAGAAACTCACACTTCTCAAACCCAGCTGGGGTATCCTGGTGTCTCGCACCTTCCTGCCTACGGTAATAGCCCTGCTCACTCTGAACTTCTGACGATAATCTGTTGGACTCTTTATCGCCGGTAAATGGGGCTTCCAGTCTCTTTCCCCCCACCACAGTCCGGGGGTACTGGTGAGGCCCACTCAGGCTCTGAGGCCCCGCTCGTCACCTCACCATCTTACCGGGTACTCTGGATCTCACCCCGGCCAGTCCTTCGGTCACCGACTTCCTTCAGTCACAAGCGCTACGACCGCTCCAGCTCCCACGCCTCAGGCCTCCTACAGCCGGCTGCGTCGGAGCTCCGCTGCTCTGCTTCCGCGTTTTTTTCAGTCACCCTGCCCGCCCTCACTGCAGGCGTCAGAGGGGCGTGTGCTCACGCCAGCCGGCCTCCTTCTTCTTCCGGATTCACTCCGGCCGTCACACGCTGCACCCGCTGCCTATCTCCAGCCCCGCTATCCTGCTGTCCTCAACCCGGGCTCTCCTCGCTGGGTCTCTTAAGCGGGGGTCCCTGTCACAACAGTAGCGGTCTGACCACAGGGACTTCGGTGGGCTGCCACTACCGGCAGATTTCTTCCGGTGTTCGTTTTCAGCGCCACGAACCCCAGGGGAGAAGTACAGTGATTTCCCAGGCCAGCCCTTACCTTCTTCCAAAGCAACAGTTCAGGTAGGATCACTAAGGCGGGGGGGAGGGCGGAAAAGGTTAAGGTAGATCAAATTAGACAGTCTATCCTAAACTAGAGGCTTCCTTAACGAATTTCTCAAGTGTTTCACCAAAAAGGTTCTGGGAACTGAGGGAGATAATTCACGGTAGGGCTCGGTCGGTAGACAGGGGATGACGTCCTCAAAGTAGAACAGCCGACCCAGGGGTCAATCTAGCCCTTCTCAGTGCGCCTATCTCTCTACTCTATCGCCTCACTCCTACTCAGGTTCCCCTCAAGCTCCCTCTGGTCATCACCAAATGGCCGCCCTAGATCTGGACTATTTATAGGCTGGACCCTGACCTCTGGAAGGTGCTGGAAGATTCCAGAACTTTCTACATACATTCCAATGGGTCAGCCTCACTGAAGTGACAGTTTTGTCAGTTGCCAGCCACCATTTTAGGTCTCTATGAACTGTGATTTTCCTGAGGGAAACTAGACCCACAGAGCAAATGGGATAACAGTATCAAGGGACACCTAGCCCCCCTGGACAACAGCAAAGAAAAATTCTGGTGGTCATAAAATAAAAAATAGAAACACTTGGAGGCAAAAAGGGGACAAAATAAATAACTTATAGGTAGGGAACTCCCAGAAGCAGACAGGTCCAACAGTTCCTCTCCAGGAAGTCAAGATGTCCCTGTCTTTGTTACTTTGGCAGGGGCGGTTTGTGCTTGAGGGCGTGGGGTCTCCGCCCTCTTTACTTGCAGAGTCAAAATGAAAGCAATATTAAAATTGCTTTTAAAAAGAAAACTGGTAACACTCTTAAACTATCATGCTAGGCAAAAGTTGCACACTGCCACTGGCTGTGCTTATAGATGTTATGTCAGTGGTACTTGTCTTAAACTTTCTGTCCCTGGGTGGGCCCAAAGTCAAGAGTATTTGCAGGGCTCACAATCTCACAGTCCTGAAGCCTTTGAGGTCATCAGCATGCAAAATGTAGCCTCGAGGACCATCAGTCTCACCCCCTAATGACGTTGGTTTAAAGTTAACCCCGGGCGCTTCAGGCTGAAGCTCTGTACCGCAAGGGGTTTCATGTCAAGCAGCGAGTGGAGAGGATGGTCACCACACTTTTCTCAACTCGAAGATGGGATGAGTTCGAAAAGGGTGGAGGTAGAGCCTGAAGGCAGACAGAAAGCCGAATAATCGAGTCTGCATAGTTTGTCTATTGTCTTCAGGCTTTTGAAGACACACTGCACAGTCTTTAGCCAGCAGACTTGTGGCGAAGATGTAGCACACATACAGGTCCATGTGTTTGTACACAGGAGTCAATCGCAAGGAGATGATGATGGATGGAGTGATGAAACTTTTCAGACACTCACCCCCAGCCACAGATCTGGGTTGAATCCATCATTGTTCTTTAGCTCACTTCACCACCCCAGTTTGCTCCCAGCCATATGCAAATCAGTTTTCACCCTGTGCCTTATGGGAACAGCAATGTAATTGTCTAGCCTGCACACCTTAAGTTAAACCAGTTAATCAAATGTAAGATTGTTTAAACTGTTGTTGGGAGCATCCCAGTGGTAAATTGTGCCCACAATTGTATGAAAATCAGCCCTGTAGAGACCTAGAAGCAACCAGGTCTAACCGGGAGCTCTCCCTTTGTCCCTCGGGTTTCTGAACCTTTCAACAACTTATTCGCAAATGTAGTCCCAACTAATACAATTAATAAACACTATGTACACAAGGATTGACCTTAAAAAGTTATACTCCCCTGAAGAAGGGTCGACTTAGACCGAAATGCATTGGGAAATGTTATTTTTTCTTCTTTTTTGATCATTGTTGTTTAAAGTACAGACAAGAGTGTATGACATTTATTTATGTTTGTCTATATTGATGTAGACTCTGAAATGTTCACAGTATGAAAATGTTTGAAGTGTATTAGTAAACTTTAAGCAGCCCTTATGGGAACAGTCCAGCCCAAACTGCCAGGCCAGGTCCTCCCTGCAACTGAAACAAGCATCCTGGGACCGGTTTCGAGATAACACTACTCATCAGCCAAGCTAGATTGAATCCAGTCAGTGTCAGAGTGAGCAAGGGACACACGTGTGGGCATACCCGGCCAACTTATGGTGACAAAGCGCACAGAAGGAGATGATGGACGGAGCGCTGAAACCTTTAAAACACTCACCCCAGTCTCAGATCCTGGTTGAATCCATCATCGTTCTTTAGCTCACTTCCCCACCCCAGTTTGGACCTAGCCATATGCAAATCAGCCTTGACCCTGTGCCTCATGCGAACAGTCCAGTCCGAACTACCAGGCAACATCCTCTGGAAACAAGCATCCTAGGACCGGTTACGGCCAACGCAGCGTGACTCCTGGAAAGCAGCTAGTAGTCTGACTCAAGCAAGAGTTCTCAAACAACTATTGTATAAAAAAAGGCTTTAAAACATCACTTAAATGAGAATAATTACTGGCAGTGTTTGGAGGGAAAACTTGGCCATCACCGAGAGTGTCCTGGAGAGGTCATTGGCACCAAAGCGAGGAGAATGCACTAGTCTTGAAATGTTCTACAAGGTAGACTTGCTTAAAGCTGCCCGCACTTAAGCAGTTAATGAGTGAATTCAAATTCCACTCACTAAGAAATTAGCGAGGAGTTAAGGGAAGCTGGTGATAGCACATAAGTTCTCGGAACATTTGCCATATAGAGACTGCTGTGATGTTATTTTACTGAGGGTTGTGCCCTGTCAATTAGCACACCATGATCCCTGCGTGGTTACACGAGGGCCTCTGGCCTGCTGAAAAATTTGGAATTAGGGGATTTAGGGGTCTGAAGTTCTTATTATCAGTATAGTGCCAACATTTCACTTCAGCCACCGATGCCAGCTTCTCACATACCCCCACCAAAAGGCTGTGTTCAAGGCTACTTAGACAAAAAATACAAGTTCCCTTTTCATGTAGTCTAGAAAGAGAGACTTTTGTCTCTGGGGAGTTGCAGAAAGATGCTTGGAGTGAGCCAACCCATGTATCAAGGTTGTAGAGGGATCAACAAATTTACAACCATTTCAATATGCATTAGTACACATGATTTTATCAGTCTGAAATTAGTGAGGATGTAAACACTCTAATGTAAATTGTATATAAAATTGTTTTTATTGTTTTTATATTAATCTCTGTTCATACCATCTTACGAAACAATTGCATACATTTATTCATAAAAAATATGTTAAAAACAATTGATATAACATTTTATCTTACAAGGTTAAAATACAGTTAAAAACAAGTTATTTGCAATACAACAAAATTATCCCACAAACAGATTGTCGACGCGGCGTTTCGGTGATTTTTATGTCGTCACCTTCTTCAGGACAGTGTGTGAGTTCAAATCACTCCAGTTAGGTTGTTGCTTGATCTGCCGCTTTTTTAAGAAATTGGCGATCTGTGACCTTTTCGGGATTGTCTCAGTTTCTTATTTTAATAAATTTGTTCATAGATTGAGTGGAAATCAACAGCAATTTGTACAGAGTTCCCCTGATTAAGTCAACTGTATCTAACCTCTCTCACGTAGAGTTTTAACCAGAAAAAGTGAATGTGATACACCCTTTTACGGAATTAAGGATACCTCACACAAGTCACCGGTTGAACGACTACTGTCATCCCACCCGATGATCGTACAGTGTCATCATTGGTGTCCTGCTCCTACGGCAGGCTGGCGATGCAATGCCCGTAGGGCAGCCCTGGGTGCTGCACTTTAGCGGAGTTCTTTTATTCCTTAGCCAATGGGTGTGTGAGTGTGAGGGGCCTAGAAAAAAGTGCAATAGTGAGCGTGAGTGAAGTTTAAAAAAAGTCAGTAGGGTCCATTGGGCGAAGCTTTAATATTATGGCTCACTGCTTTATTAAAAGAAAAATTGAGGGGTATGGAGGCGTGGTAGTAAGGTGACCAAGCCTCATTGAACCCTCAGTCAAAGTGTGGTCGACATGTTTCTTGCCCCTAAGGCAATTCGTCAGGACCAAAGTGCTCATATAATTGCTACCGATACCTCAATAATTGGAAGAATCGGATATACGACCTGGGATATGTCGTAGGATCAGCCCTACATTGAGGCCCTCCCTGGGACTAGGAGAGGAGACAAAAGAAGGGTACAGTCAATCACATGTCTGTTTTCAGTGAACATTATAGCACATAAAAAATTAACATGCAGGTGATGTGTTCCGAAGGGAAGAGATTATGCAGATCCCATCAGGAATTGATACTCATGTGAGAGAGGGTTAGAAAGTGTAGTCAGAACGTGGAGAGACCGCGTCCTGCTAGTGACAGATGTGCTCCGCAAATCGCGTGCATAATTGTAATTACGTATCTAGCGTATCATGCCATGCTATATGTCGTGTGAGTAACATGCAGGCGCCGCTAGGTGTGCGCATTAACACACAGGAAACAAATCGAATTAAAATTAAAAAGAAGGCACCGTAGTAACACTCTATCTCCTAGGACTAGGCAAGTCGTGGATGGCACCAGTGTGATATGCAGTTCTTACAAAAAGTAATCGAACACACCGGGGAGAGAGTACAAAGCGGGGGGAAGGAAATCTTACCCGTGGTCCCGGTCGGAAATCCCACCGACTGACCTGGTGGGGCCAGAACTATACGTGATTCACCTGAAATGAATCAAATTCACCGCTTTGTCAAGGGGTTACTTAGCGGCGAAGCTTACTGCTGAATGTTGGTACCGCTTGCGGCTCAACAGCGGCGGTCGTGAAGATCGCGTTGGATCAGTGCGCCTTACCTTGCTCGTTTCTGGCATCAGGCATCTAGTCACCTACCCCGCCCACGTCGGTACCGTCACAGGACAGCCCGTCAGACCGTGAAGTGCACCCGCCGCATAAGAAAGCGAGGTGCGCGGGCGCCATGGTAGGCGTGTCCGGTGCGTGTTGCTAGGAAACGCGACGCGGGGGTGGAAAGTGAAGATTACCTAGCCATGCCGAAACGGTGAATGCGGGCGCCATCTTGGAACAGGGAAGATGTTGATTTGGAGGCGACAATTGTTTACTGGGAACCGGACTGTCAGGTCCGAATTTGAATTATCTGGCTAGCATTGTCCAAGGCACCGCATCATTGAGGCCGAGTTCATCGGTATGCAGACGATGAACCCATCTTTGTTCCAGTCTGAATAGGGCTGGTTGGCTTATTGCGGGGTGACACTCTAGGACAGTCCATCGCATATTTTCTGTGGAGTGATTGTGTTCTCTGCAGTGGTCGTACAATCTCGTATGTGTATTTAAACAACGAATATTACTGTTGTGCTCCATGATTCGTTGTTTTACAGGGCGCATCGTCATCCCAATGTAGAGCATCCTACACGGGCAGATGAGAACATAGATACATCTCGAGCTATTGCAGTTGGTGTGTTTGTTGAAGGTCCAGATGAACTCCCTCGGTAAATCAATGGTTTTACCCTGGATGGTTTGAGGGCACACTACACATGATCCACACCGGTAGTGTCCAGTGACCGGTGGGAGGTCCCATAAGGTATAGATTGAGTGGGTCAGTGTTCTTCCGTAGCTCCGTTGATATATGAAATCATAGTGCCTGGAATTCTTTGCAGGCAGGTCTTGTGCAGAGGACGGTCTTTCTTTTCTATGCCCGGTATTTCCGGTAGGATTTTATTTTCTGATCTGAAAATATGTCTTTTTGACCAAGAAAGCTCGCTCTTGCTTTTGTGGCGAAATTTCTTTTGGGAACACAGGAGAGATTCTTTTTTATTTGAATTGGTTTTTCTCCGCGATTTCCGGGCGTCTGCCGTGACCGTCTTGCCGATAGTGTTCAAGGCTACTTGCCCATTCAATACATGGCCTCTTTGCTGGAAATTCGGAAGACCCAATGCTGTCGAAATTGTCATTGTTGGTTTTCTGGGGAAATCTCAGCTGTGCCCACATAGACTGGAATTTTAGCTAATTTGTAGTCTTAGAAAGTGTTGTTCAATATATATTTCTTTGTTCCCCATAATTGGTATTCACTGTTGACTTTTGAACAGGGTGCGGGAGTCTGTCTCTGTTGTAGACAGGCTCCCGCACCCTGTTCCTGTACATTTCTAGCGCTCAAGGTTCACCTTGTGGGTACCTTCAGCCACTTTGCAGCAAGACAGATAATCAGTCTCCTTGGATGCCTTGTGGGTTTTCTGCATGGGCAGATCTGCACACCAGTTTGTGGATTCAAGTTGTGTGTGTTCGTTCAAATAGAAAGTGCATTTTTTTTTGGGCCCTGCTTGCTGCATTGTTGCCGAGTCCAAGCAACAGGCGTGCTTTCACCATAAACTATTGTCTAAGCGTACTGTTTACATGCGTGCTTGTTCAGCAGATTATGTTCAGTACTAGCTTGTAGAGAATTTCCCCTGAGAATATATTATGACAATGCTATTCATATTCAGAACAATATACGTATAAACTTAGTTTAGTCCGCAGGCACATGCCATGGATGTATGGTATATATGTGTTAGAGCTATGCATGAGTACAGTATAATATGTGCATAATATTAATGTCTTATTTTAACGCCTTGACCGTATTTTATATCGGTCGTGTGTAGTTTGTTTGTGGCAAACTGTGCGTATGGATTGTGTTCACCTTGGTAATAGCAACTGGCTTGCCATAAAATATCATAGCTCCTTAACGTGCCCCTTGCCCTTTCAGCCATTCCCAGCCTCACCACTCTCAAACTTCACCAGCGGCCCCTGCTTTCAAGCTCTTTTGCCTAAGCCCTGACTTTGAACTACTCATTCACTAAACATGTTATTGTATTGTTGTGCTAAACAAGCATTATGTAATTTCCTTTACTTCCTATGCATACCTCATTCATTTATGTGGAGTATTTGATTTATCTTATTGTGAGAAATTGGGTTGTTGGATGACTGAGATGTAAACCCTGGTTAAGCAACAGCCATAATCCCTTGCAGGGTAAACCTCAAAAAGTCACTAAATTATTCTGGGCTTAACCCTGGGTAGCTTGGGACAAAAAGCAGTCAAGCTTAATGTAGAGGTAATTAGTAGAGTATTTATGCAGCACCACAAATGGTGATAACGTGAAAACACAGTTCAAGAAAGAACCCAAACCAATTAGAGTAAATGTTAATGAATTATTTGACACTAAAGCAACACAATTTTGTTTAGAAGAACCTGAGCTATCAATTTGTAAAGTTTTTAGTAAAAACTACAGCTTAAACGAACAAAGCACCAATGCAGACATCTAGTCCAGTGAGACCGAGCTAAAGTCGAAAAATATGGCTGACCATGATGGGACATGGTTCGGTACAAGAAGTGGATTGGGCCCAATCAGTGATTAGTCTTCAGACTTAAAAGAATTTTGCTGAAAAATGTTCTGGAAAGGAAAGGTCCAGTGGGGCAAGGTTGCAGGTAGTTTCCTAAAAGGGAGCATCGTAGTTGGGAAGCCTTGGGTCAATGCTGCAGTAAAGATTTCTATGTTCGGACTTAGGGCCAGATGTATGAAGCGTTTTTCCAATTCGCAAATGGGCCGATTCGCAGAATTGGCCCGTTTGCGAACAGGAAAATGCCTTTTGGGATGTATCATCACAAAGGCATTCGCAAAATAGGGAATCGCAAAAATTACGATTCCCTATTTTGCGAATGCAGAATCGCAATTTGAGATTCCTTAAATGAAATGCAGGAAGCAAAACAAATTTACAACCTGGCTTTAAGGAATCGCAAATTACCACCAACTTCAAGTTGGTGGTAATATGCGAATTCAAAGAAAAATTTACTTTTTTGCATTTTTCTAGGTGCCATGTGACGTACATACATGCCCTTAGGCCCCGGCCGGTCGCGGACGGGCGCAGACGGGCTTGCCTTAGGCGCGCCTTCGGCGCGCAAACGTCGCGCCCGCTGCGCTCGCCTGCTGTGCGACCGGAAAATGCACATTATTTATGCTGATTCGATGGGTGCGACAAGTGACACCTCACGGAAACACCACCAACGGGGTAACTGGTATGTAATTTCCAGACAAGCCCCTGTCTCATCATCGGTCGTCACCTGATTCACAAAGAAAATAGAAAGGGAGTGTCCAAAACAAACAACCAAATTGTGTGACAAACAGTGTAAAGCAGAAGCGTCTGCTAGTGACAAACACACAACATAAATAAGTGCATAACACTATTGAGGTGGATTTCTGGTATTGACCCCGGTGGGTTAGACAGTCTTTGATTGTTCTGTGTTTCTGCCAATGGAAAGTGGGCGCGTTTTAAACTAGGGCGCTGTGCAGTGATTCGTCCCCTCAGAAAGTGTAGGGACGGGGAATGGGTATCAATACATACAGACTGTTCTATTTCCTTTAGTAGCTGACACATGTTTTTGCCCGCTGGACGGGTTTTTTTTGTTGTTCTATATTTGAAGGTAAAGCACAGGCTGTTCAGTTGCAAGTAGGGCTGTGTCCAGCTCCACCCTCCCATCCTGCCAGCAGATGTCCCATTCAGGCACACCTAATCCCTATTGTGTTACTGTTTAGGAGGAAGACTTGTGGAAAATTATATTTTGCCTTGCCATGTGTGCCTACGTGTTCCCCATCCTATGTTATATGTGCATGATCGATATGCATATATCCCCCTATGATCGATTAAAGACGCAATTATAGGTGTGTCCAACTCTAGTATGCCAGTATCCAGTTCTCGTGAAAGCAACGAGTATTAGGCCTATGTTGCCACGTTTTACAGTGTGCACGTTAATTCACCGCATTGTTCCCGTTTCTAGGCCTCAAAGGGCCCGGACACCAGATTCAAGCTCCAGTCTCCTGAACCCACTCTGAGGAGCGATACAGCCCCCACCTGCATCCCTGACCCTTCACTTACTTCCTGCCTCGCAGCGCGGTGCCCGGCCTGGCTCTGCCTGCCTGCCTGTCTGCCAAGAATATGTTATGCTTCTAGTTATCAGTCCAGCTTTCCTTCTTCACATTCCTAAGCTACTGAACCGCATAAACAGTTTCAGCTATAGTCTAGTCTTTCTGTCTCCATACAAGAGAAATACTGTATTAATATTCATAGAAGATTCATAGCACACGCAATACATGTAGAATAGATGCATGCACCAGCCTTAGTGTCAAGTAGCCTTTGCCCTGATAACTTGTAGATTCTATCAACATGTACTCCAAACACCAGATACCAGATATGCTATAGGTACATGTCGTCCTGACACCGCAGACTTTAGTCTCCTCTTCTAGTGTAGAAGTCATAGCCCCCAGTTCTCCCTAGTAACACGTCATTGTCCGTTTGCGCGCACCACTAGGTTAAAGGTCCCAGCTGCTCTCAGGTAGCCCCCTCCATGTTTCCGCCCATTCATGACACTTCTATGACGTTTCTCATCACATGTCTACGTGCACGCCCTGTGCACGCCTTCTTTTTCCGCCCATGTGTTCTTATCTTACGCTTGTCACAAGTTACGCCTACTGTATGTAATGTATTTGAAATGTCTTACTATATATACACTGCACTGTTAATGAACGGGTGCAGCTGCCTTCCTTCCTTCCTACTTTATTTCAGGCTGTCCCGTTCCAGTCCCTTCCCTTTTGCCTGAATAAAGCCTGTTCAACTCGGACACATCGGATCCTGCCTCTTATTTATTGAGCTATCTGTTATTATTAATATATTCAAAAATAGTACCGGTAATTAATTATTTATTTACCACATAATGGCGCCCGAATAGGGACGAGCCCCTTCCTCACGCGCTGGAGATGTTACGCAGGTCCCCTGACCCTCTGCAGCCGTGACGGAACTCTACTGCGCACCGGCAGATATTTCTGCTTCAAGTCTCCCTCAGGCCCACGGAGGAGACGGAGACTGCGGTCTGACATCCAGACGAAGCGGTGTGGAATGCGGTTCGTCCCGACCAGAGCCCAAGCCGAGAGAGCAAGGTCCGAAGTATCCGGAGGCCCACCTGTTTCTGAAGTCCGAAGTTCGTAGTCCGACGTCGTAACAGTCCAGTCGAGTCCGAGGCCTTCCAGTTTCTGCTTCCCGGTGAGTACCGTCGCGGGGGAAGTATCTAGACAGGATCATTAGTTTGTTCCTGGTCCGTTGGGTTTGGGTACACAGATCCAGTCCGAAGTATTCACCTAGGTGGATACGGGTCCGACGTGTCTCTTTATGGGACCGGTATGTTCTGTACTGTTTTAGCAGTGCATCCAGTGATTCTAGTAAGTTTCGTTCTCGAGAAATTCATGTGTTCTGTTTTCAGTGTATCAGGTAGTATTCTGTTCGAACTGTTATCAATGTATTTTTATGTCGTGGTATGAGAGATTTGTTTGCTATTCTATTACTGTGATTATTGTGTATTGTGTTCCAAGTGTATTACCGAAATGCCTCTGTCCTCGAAATTACGTCAGTTAAAGACCAGAAAAGGGTTACTCGAAGAAACCGTTCCTGTCCCTCCTAGGGACAGTCCAGGACATTTTATGTATCACAAGCATGGCTTAGATGCCATAATATATCTAGACTTATGGGCGGACTATACTAAGGAACAAGAAGAGAAATATAGATGGCCCGTATCAGGTACATGGGATGCCGAGTGCATCATGCGAGTAGAAGAAGCATTATGGAAAAAGAAAGCCAGACAGTCCCAGAAGGATGCCATCGAGTTATGGCGCAAAGAATCTCATAAAAGAACCGAAAAAGAATTCAGAAAAACAGAATTAAGTAAGGAATCCGCAGAAAGAGCCCAAGAAAGGGAATTAATCGAAGAAGGTGAACGAGTTAGAGTAGAACCGTCAGATAGACAGAGAAATGCCTTTATTAAAGGCATGTATCCTCTTCTTGCTGAGGGCTTGCCGAAAGCAACCCCGGAAGCACCCTGTAATTTACCGCCGCCATTGGTCCCGATTAAGCTACGTCTTAAACCAACCGCAGCTGATATTTTTCTTTCGTCCTATTTGGACGACACAGTCCCAGCCTATGCAAATCCTGCCCCGCCTGCTCCCGTTAATAATGTAATTCCTGTCCCGCCAACTACTGTTCCCGGGGGCCAAGTTCATGTTCCGGCACCCCCGGACCAGCTCACAGTACATGCACCCGTTATGCCAGTCACTCTACCAGCCCGTACAGTATTCACCGACGATTCTAGTTTAGGAGCCGCGGGGGGAGGTTCTCCTCGCACCCCGCCTCAACCAAGACGTCTGACGCTACATGAACTAGCGTTACAGCGTACGCCAAAAGTGTCTACATACGTAGATATCATGCGAGGTCTTACTGACTGTCGTTATGATCCAGTTCCAGGCGAGGATCACATGGTCATATATTCATTACGTTTAAGACGGGTTGCCAGCTATTTGGACACCCTGCCCGATATGGGAGAACATCTAGACAGAATATATCGTTTCATCCGTACAGGAGAGAATCCAGGAAGTATTCACGAAGCCATGGTTCAAAGAAAAGTCGAGACTCAGCTCATGATTTTAAAGTTCCTGATTAACTGTTTAGTAAGAGAGCAAGATTGTCCAGAAAAAGATCAAGAAGAACTGAAAGTCCTGACTAGGTGGAGTGACAATATAGCCGATGGAAAACACAAGACACAAGGTTGTATAGAGAGTATGTACAAGAAAATTCGTAGGGAAATTATAACTATACACGAGAAACGAGAAGCAAAACAAGCAACCGAGAAAGAATATGACTCTTCTACTGAAGAGGTAGACAGCGAGAATCCTTCCAGAATAGCGTATGTAGGTAGAACTAGACTTTCCGACCGAAATTCAGGTCTAGATTACAAGAAAACTTTTCCTCCTCCAGTACCAGAACAGTGTTTTCTTGAACAAGTATTCCAGGCCACCGATCACATTCTGAAATCACGAATAGGGTATAGCGAGCTTAGTACAATGCATGAGCAAGAACTAGCCCGATCAGCAGTCCGATGGACTACTGATTCTACCACTTTTCCAGACGAAATAGTGGCACAAACGTTTCTGAAACTGCCCCCAGCCGAGCAACGTCTGGTGGGCATGTATATGATTCAGCACCTCATTACACTGTATGAGGAACAAAATTCTGATCCAGGTCCGCTACATGATGTATTGAACGAGTTACTCCACTACAGATGGAAAGGTGTAGGTACCGATTTAATTAGTGTCATTCTAGAACAGCGCCACAAATACCGAACTTTTCTGAATCCACATTTTGTTCACGTCTCACCCCCAGAAAGTAAATCATTCTACATAGACAGACAGAATCCGTTACGAGAAGTACATCCAGTCAAGAAAGAGGGTGGTGGTCTAGAACGAGTATTTGTTTACACCCCTATCACGAAAATAGAACTCTTGGAAATGAAAAAGTTAATTCCCTGTCATGATAAAGATCCAGCAGGGTTTCACCGTGAATTAAAGGACATGCTCCGTATGGGAGAATACACGTATCCTGATATCATTAAAATGTTAAAAGTCCTGTTGCCTGCGGGCATATATGAAAAACTCAAGGAAAAAGAATGGGAGGTGGGAGAGAAAAAGATAGATTGGACAGCATTAGAAGCTGAAGATAATACACGAGTACCAGGTACCGGTCTTGGGGATAAAGCTAAAGTTTTGCCCGAACTGTTAATACAAGTTTTGCCAAGATTACTAGCCACGAAAAAGGAAGATTGGGATGCCATCTCAGCCTGTAAACAGAAACAAGACGAAGACACTAGTGATTTTTATTCTAGATTTGAGAAATGTTTCATTATTAATAGTGGTCTGAAAACAAGTAGTGAATCGTACCCTCATCTTTTTGTTACCAAACTAGTCGAGAATTCAAGTCCACAAGTTAAAAATCGAGTCCTGAAAGTCGAAAGTACCTGGCAAGCTAATACTCCGTCACAGATGCTCCAAATGCTCCAGTACCACCAGAACAGAATCAGGGAAGAGCAGGAACACGAAAGGAGACGTATGAAAGACACGAAAATGAAAGTATTAGTTGCACAATCTGTTCTGCAAGACAGTCAGAAGAGAAATCCGAATCAAGCCAGTCATCCTGCAGTTACCGTTAAAGGGACATGCAATTACTGTAAACAGCCAGGTCATTTTATAAACGAATGTGCAGTTCTGAAGCATGATATAGCTACTGGTAAGACTAAAGAAAGACCACGTCCGCCTAGACAAGAACAAGTTTCACAGACTTCCCAGCCACCACAGAATGCACAACAGACAGTTACAGTACCGCAGCCTATCGCTGCAACACAGCATGTGACACAACAGATGTACCAGTATGCACAGTCAGAGTATCCAGATTATCAGCCATATTCATGAAACAGCCTAGAGAGGGAGGTAGGCTCGCCTCTCATCGAGATACCTGTAGATCAAGAGGGTCCCTATGTACACAGTCAAGTATTGGGGAAAGACAGAAAGTTTATGATTGATACAGGGGCAAGTAGGACTACCATCAGTCATGAGGAGGTTCCAGGGGCTCCGCTCTCAGGCTCTAGAAATGTTTCCCTTGGATTTTCAGGAAAACCTATTGTTAACGAAATATCGAAACCAGTTACTCTAGAAGTTGGTCCATTGTCCCGAACAACAGATTTGTTACTCCCGAAATCTTGCCCAGAGAATCTGTTAGGCATTAAAACTCTTAAAGAATTAGGAGCAGTCATATGCTGCTCCCCAGAAGGGGTCCGTTTGTTTCTCCGTGATTTTAAAGGTCATTATGTATTACGTGATTTTGATCCAAGATTATCGAATGTACCACAGCATTTATGGGCGCAAGGTCCAACTGATGTAGGTTGTATGCATATCACACCCCATCGTGTCACCCTGAAGCAAGGTGTTGTATTACCACGAATCAGACAGTACAGATTGCCACCTGAGGCTGTAGCAGCCTTATCCAAAATTATTGACGAGCTTATTGTTCAGGGAGTGGTTGTAGAAACTGACTCCAATGTATGTAATTCTCCTATCATTCCAGTCCTGAAACGTACTGATCCAAATACACCTCCAGTTTATCGATTAGTGATTGACCTTCGAGAACTTAATAAATGTATCATACCCCAATACCCAGTGGTCCCTGATATGTCCTCACTCTTGACAGCCATTGATTCTGAAGCCACATTCTTTACAGTTATCGATCTCAAGAACGCATTTTTCAGTGTCCCCATTCATCCAGACAGCCAGTTCCTTTTCGGATTCTGTTTAAATGGAAGAAGCTATAAATTCACACGAGCTCCTCAAGGTTTCACAGAAAGTCCTAGCATTTACAGTCAAGCACTTAAAAGACAACTAGACAATACTCACATGCCAACTGACACTGCCCTGCTCCAGTATGTCGATGATCTACTGATCACAGCCCGTTCTGAACGTGACTGCGAGCGAGCGTCACTTACAGTCCTGTATTTTCTGGCCGAGATGGGGCACAAGGTGCCCCCTTCCAAATTGCAATTCTGTGTCCAGCAAGTGGTCTACTTAGGACACTTACTGTCCAAGAGGGGTAGGCAGTTGACACCTGACCGTATCCAGTTAATAGCACATCTTCCACAGCCCAAGACACAGAAGGAGGTACGAGCTTTTATCTGCCTCACTTCTTACTGCAGACAATGGATTCCCCAGTACGCGTTTCTAGCCAAGCCACTGATACAGTTAACGACGCAGGAGGCAGCCGTATCGACTGTCCTCCCTTGGACCCAGGAACATACACTTGTTTTCAATGAGCTAAAGAAAGCTTTATGTAATGCACCTGTTCTAGCAACACCGACCTACAGTAAGCCTTTCACACTTTTTGTTACTGAACGTGATGGTACTGCATTATCTGTTCTCACACAAGATCAAGCAGGACAATACAAGCCCTGTGCTTATTTTTCTAGCACATTAGATCCGGTGGCCCAGGCTCTGCCTGCGTGCCTCAAGTCAGTTGCAGCCACAGCTCTAGCTATCAGACAAAGTGATTCCATAGTGTTAGGACACTCCCTGACAGTACAAGTTCCACACTCCGTGGAAGTTCTTTTAAACCGAACACAGACTCAGCACTTGACAATTGCACGTTTAACAGGTTATGAACTGACACTGTTCCAGCCACACATAGAAATCAGACGCTGCAACATTTTAAATCCAGCTACACTATTACCGTCAGTTACTTCAAATCCTGCCACACATGACTGTGTGGAAGTTGTTAACACCATGACAAAGCCAAGACAAGACTTGACAGACATTGCATTACCTGATCCCGACCTGACACTTTATGTGGATGGTTCATGTATGAGAACAAGTACAGGAGAACTAGTAGCCGCGTATGCAGTGACTACTGACACCAAAGTTATAGAAACACATCGTATTGACACCCTGTCTGCTCAAGCAGCAGAGCTTGTCGCTCTGACCCAAGCCTGCATACGTGCCAAGAACCTGAAAGTTAACATATACACAGATTCACGTTATGCATTCGGAGTCGTACACGACTTTGGAGTGCTCTGGCAAGAAAGGGGTTTTATGACTTCTCATGGAACCAAGATTCAGCATGGCCCCCTCATTCAAGCTCTGTTAGATGCAATACATTTACCGACAGCTATCGCTATCATGAAGTGCAAAGCACATACGAAAGCCACTGACATCATTTCCCAGGGTAACGATCTAGCAGATCGAACAGCCAAGCTTACAGCCCGGACTCCAGACATTCCAGTTAACACGACACCGACACACACTCCAGATCAGACTACTTGTATGACAGTTAAGGACCCTACACAAGATGTAATAGATATACAGTTACATGCTACTCCCGATGAAATAAAGAAATGGTCCGAACAAGGAGGGGTCCAGACAGATCAAGGATGGTTGACGAAGGGAAAAGCCACATGGTTTCTCCCCGACTCTATGGTTCAAGTCATTATTAACACCGCACATAGTCCAGCACATTTAGGAGAAAAAGCCATGTTAGACAGCATCCAGAACATCTGGTTCAACAAGCATTTACGAGCAGCAGCCAAACAGAAAGTGCGTACCTGCATGATCTGTTGTCAGTTCAATCCAGGTAAAGGTGTCCCGGTGGAACAAGGTGGATTCCATCCTCCTGACCACCCTTTTGAAGTCCTCCAGATGGATTATATTCAGATGGAGCGATGTCGAGGTTTCAAGTATGTCCTCGTAGTTGTATGCGCTTTGTCCAGGTGGACAGAAGCATATCCAGTTCCAGATTACACTGCTGCGACCACTGCCAGGCAGTTGGTTCGTGAGTATTTTCCCCGCTATGGATTACCTAGGGTCGTGTATTCAGATAACGGCCAGCCATTCTCATCCGAGCTCATGAAACAAGTTTCCCTTCTGTTAGGGTACCAGTGGAAGTTCCATTGCGTACGCCATCCTGAAGCAGCCGGTCTCCTAGAGAGACATAACCAGACCCTGAAAATCCGCATCGCTAAAGTGTGTGCAGAGAAAGGTGTAGATTGGATAGTAGCACTGCCAGTTGCCCTTTTTTATATGAGAATGGTCGCTCACTCCCGTTCAGGTCTATCTCCGTATGAGATAGTGTTTGGTGGTCCCCCCAACATGTGGGGTACACCTAGACCCCGTACCATAACTGATGTTGACAGTAATATGCTGACAGATTACCTTGCCTCCTTGATGTCTGCACTACAATCTTGTCGTTCACAGGTTGCCGCTGCATTTCCAGACAACACCGAAGTGAAACCGCATGAAGTCGTCCCGGGTGATTTTGTGCTTATAAGGAATTTCGATCGTTCAAGTCCGCTGGAGCCCCACTGGAAGGAGCCCCGTCTCGTTCTTCTCACCACCCGAACAGCAGTGAAGATTGAGAACAGAAAAGGGTGGCTACACGCGAGCCACGTAAAGAAATTCCATGGACTTAAAGCTAAAACTTTTCTCAAGGACTGCCCCGTTCTCAAGGACTGCCCAGAAACTGAATTTAAACTTCCCCTGATAGAAAAAACTCCGCAGCAGGAGTATAAATCCAAGTTGAGGCCTAGTAAGTCAGCCAGTTTAATTGTCTAAGGCCCTCTCGGGTGAAACGGTTAGACAGGTTCCTGACATGTATAAGATAGACCCACACAGTGAGAGAGTTAGTCAAAACTCTAAGAGATGTATCATCACTCTGTTCTTTCTATTGTTTTTGAGCCTTATGGTTACATGCATAAGTTATGCTTTGCATTTATGTTTTCCTATTTCACATGTACATATGTTTTCTAATGTTACAGCAGAGCACACATTTAGTGACCTGCCTCCTCACGAGTTATCCTATCGTCTTGCTATGCGTAATAATACTTTTATCCGAATGCTTCACTATTCACACCAGACCAGCAATGCCACTAATTGTTGGGTGTGTGGTCGACTCCCCCCTTTCCAGACACCGAAGGGAGTTCTGCCACTCTTTCCTTATCCGTTTTCACATAATGGTTCGTGTGGAGCATGGTCCACGTTAACGTCATCCTCAACTGATATGTCCCTTCTGAATAGAACATGTTTTCCAGACAAGCAAGGTCTTTCCCATAGAACAGGGTTAGATCTAGAAAATGAAGTATATGATTTAGGTAATTATTCCTCGAATTTCATGGTTTTGAATGTTCAGTCCGATACTACTCCAGATTTGCCTGCTATTTCAGTTCTACCAGTCAAAGGCGAATTATGTGTCAGAAAGAATGGTTCCGCACATGTAGGTCATAGTGATTGTACTACTATGGTCGAGTATAGTGACAGTGGGAAATCTATTTTCAAAGCCTCACGTCATTCTTATTTTGTGTGTGGTCAGACCGCATATGTCCGTCTGCCCCTCGATTGGGATGGAACATGTTACATTGCCTTCCTACTGCCACCAGTTTTCCTAGCCCCATCTGATTATCACAGAAACACACATTTAGTACACGTTAGACATAGAAGGGAGACCGAGTCCCCAATTGTCGATCAAACTGAAACTGCTCTAGAACAATATCAAGACTTCAATAAAGGTTTCTTTTTCTTTATAGGTCCTGTCCAGAATAGTAAGTTAATACGTAGGCTAACCAGAACCCTTGAAGCAGTAGTGAATGAGACTACTTCCGCTCTAGGTAACTTAACCGAAGAGAAATCTGCTATTAGATTTGTCGTGCTCCAAAATCGTCTCGTTCTTGACGTCATACTGGCCGATAGAGGAGGAGCATGTAGAGTCATCGGATCTAGTTGCTGCATTTTCATTCCTAATAACGCGCCGTCTGTTTATTCAGCTATAACCAGACTTCATAAAATTGCCCATCAGTTACACCAGAATCCAGGCACCTGGACATGGTCCGGTTGGCTCTGGAGTATCATATCTGCCTGGGGATGGAAAGTATTGTCATTCCTAGGTATAGCAGTAATGATCATATTCAGTTGCTGCCTTTGTTTACAATGTGGCCCTGCGATTTGCGGCATGTGTGCTACCTCTTGTATTCCTAGTCCTAAGTCCCGTTCCAAGACAATTCGAGACGAGCAAATGATGCTATATGAACAGATAGATGGTATCATGAATATTGATGTTTCCTGATGGAAACGTAGGGCACAAGGAGGGAATGTGGAAAATTATATTTTGCCTTGCCATGTGTGCCTACGTGTTCCCCATCCTATGTTATAGGTGCATGATCGATATGCATATATCCCCCTATGATCGATTAAAGACGCAATTATAGTTGTGTCCAACTCTGAACCCACTCTGAGGAGCGATACAGCCCCCACCTGCATCCCTGACCCTTCACTTACTTCCTGCCTCGCAGCGCAGTGCCCGGCCTGGCTCTGCCTGCCTGTCTGCCAAGAATATGTTATGCTTCTAGTTATCAGTCCAGCTTTCCTTCTTCACATTCCTAAGCTACTGAACCGCATAAACAGTTTCAGCTATAGTCTAGTCTTTCTGTCTCCATACAAGAGAAATACTGTATTAATATTCATAGAAGATTCATAGCACACGCAATACATGTAGAATAGATGCATGCACCAGCCTTAGTGTCAAGTAGCCTTTGCCCTGATAACTTGTAGATTCTATCAACATGTACTCCAAACACCAGATACCAGATATGCTATAGGTACATGTCGTCCTGACACCGCAGACTTTAGTCTCCTCTTCTAGTGTAGAAGTCATAGCCCCCAGTTCTCCCTAGTAACACGTCATTGTCCGTTTGCGCGCACCACTAGGTTAAAGGTCCCAGCTGCTCTCAGGTAGCCCCCTCCATGTTTCCGCCCATTCATGACACTTCTATGACATTTCTCATCACATGTCTACGTGCACGCCCTGTGCACGCCTTCTTTTTCCGCCCATGTGTTCTTATCTTACGCTTGTCACAAGTTACGCCTACTGTATGTAATGTATTTGAAATGTCTTACTATATATACACTGCACTGTTAATGAACGGGTGCAGCTGCCTTCCTTCCTTCCTACTTTATTTCAGGCTGTCCCGTTCCAGTCCCTTCCCTTTTGCCTGAATAAAGCCTGTTCAACTCGGACACATCGGATCCTGCCTCTTATTTATTGAGCTATCTGTTATTATTAATATATTCAAAAATAGTACCGGTAATTAATTATTTATTTACCACAGACTAACTGTCAGTTACACCAAGTCATGTTACCCAGGAGAGGCTGCAAGCACCAAATGGCTAAGGGCAGAAAAATGACAACTTTAAAAAGTGGCATTTTCAAAATTGTAATGTAAATTTCCGACTTTACCATAAAAGAGGATTTTTCATCACAATTTCATAGATACCAAACACGAAATGCTTATCTGTCTAAAATCAAATTTTAGCACTCACTTTATCAATTTAATAAGGCAACCTAATGTTATCCTATGGGACAGATAGGCCTCATAGTAGTGAAACATTAATTTAGACGTTTTTCACTACCAGGACATGTAAAACATAAAAATACTTGTCCAATCTTTTAATTACAATGCACCCTGCCCTATGAGCTACCTAGAGCCTACCTTAGGGGTGAAATATATGCAGTCAGTCAAAAGCTTTTATTATCGGTTAAAAACCATATAAAATACATAGGTATCACATCATATACAACAATACTATGTACAAATAAGTTAATAAATAAGTATAAAAAGTTCATAAGAAGACCTCAAAAAGCAGCGTACTTAAGTTAAAACGAGCTTTGGTGTCTCTCTATCGTACACAATTTGCAAGTTAACCCACCACACAGGGTAAATAGAAAGAAGGCCACCCATATTATACCTTTTTGAAACCCTTTAAAATAGCGCACCTTTTAAACCACATCGACAAAAGAAATTTGGAGGTAGCAAGAACAAACATGAAAGACGTATCTGATTTGAAGAGTCTAAAAGCCTCTCTGAAATATATGCATCTTAGGGGGAGGTTAAGGCTCGGCAATGGGGATATATTCACAAGTCGAATTGGTAGTTAAAGTACCATTCAGACTGCAATGGCAGGCCCGGGCCTGTTTTGAGGTGTTACCTAGTGGGTGGCACAATGAGTGCCGGAGGCCCAATAGTAGCATTTAATTTACAGGCCCAGTGTATATGGTATACCACACTACAAGGTACTTATAAGTAAGCCAACTATACCATGTTAACCCCTTTGACGCTCATGACGAGCTCTGCTCGTCATGAGGTACACCTCTCGTACGCTCATGACGAGCTAAGCTCGTCATGTAACGCGGGTTTTAAAAAAACTCAGCACACCGCGGTAAATCCTACCGGGGATAAGGTGTTAAGCACAAACACTTTTGTCCTAAGTACAACACAAATGAATTTCAACACAAAAATGGTTGTAAGAAGGCAAAAGTTTGGGGGCAATACCAAACTAAGACTAAGAGGTCTAACTCATATGTATTCGAGTATTGATAGCTTACTAGAATTTGATATTGCTTGTACAACCCTATTTTGACATCTCTCGCTACTAAATGTGTATGGTTTTGGTCTAAAACCATGTAAAATATCATGTTTTTGGGATATGTGCCAGACTTTCTTTGTGTTTCTACCTCTGCTGTGTCTATGCTAGTCGGTCTTGTTCTGGCTATTGACTTTATTTTGAAGCTGACCTTATGTTTACAGATTATGACTTCGGCACTTTTGCTTGAGCTAATAACTAATTACTTTGTGTCTTCTGTAATGATCTTAGTTTTCAAAATACACCAAAAGTTTTACCTTGGAATTTTGTCTCATGTAAGTTTATTTTATGTGGCTTGGAATCAGTCTTATAAAGGCACACATGGTATTAATTATATATATAAACCCTGTAAATTATTTTAATTAGCACATCAATAAAGAAAGAGAAATGGTGAATCAGTTTCTTAAATGGTCTGCAGAAGAGGAAGTTAACAGAAATTGTATTCACACTCTTGGGGACAGGCTTTCAGGGCTTTTGAGTCAAGATATTATAAAGATTGGCAACCTATTGGTATAAAGATTGGCCACCTATTAATTTCCCACTGTAAGATCACATACCAAGCTGGTAGACCACCCGCTGTGAAGGACATTAAGTAATCTTTTGCATATGCTGTACGTGTTTTGAGGCAGCAGATGAGAGAAACAGTCATAAGGACCAAGCTGGTCTTGCACCTTCTTAGCCTACTACCAAGTAGTGAGGTAGGAAGGGCTAAGGACAATAGGAACGTGTGTTTTGCAGAACAGCAGCAGGAGCCATATGAAGAAACGAAAACATAAGCTACTATGTGAGTACACAAAAATATAAAACAAAGGTAGGTGTTGATAACTGGTGATGTCCTAAATTCTCTGGGGCACAATGAGGAGCTGTCATTGAAGCCAGGAGATTCAAAGCATGCCAAAGGAAAGAGTGAGCTAAAGAATAAAAAAAAGTATTATGAGCTAATGAAATACCAAGCAATGGAAAGAAGAATGAGTTATGGTGTGTTCTCTATGAAGACCCTGAACTCCTGGGAGTGATGATCATGAAATAAACAGATCACCATCTTGAATCAGGTCTGATCTTCACTGCATCACTCCAAAGCTTGCCTGTGCACCAACACTTAAAGCAACAGAGATTAGAAGCACCTTGAAATCTATGTTAACCCCTTTATCTAACACCATTCACACCAGAACCAGTTCTCTATGCACTACAATCTGATGGTCTCTGCCCATGATCAAACAAGCATTCCCAGATAGGACCCGATCAATCCCTCAGAGATGGGAGTGAGCACAGAAGCTCTACTTACATGGTACCACATGGCCTTACTGTACCATGCACCAACATATTTATGTAGTCCTCCCAAACAGCACAAAACTGAAATAGCCAGAGAGGTGGAAATTCTCTCTTTTGAACCCTTTCCCTCTTCTATCTCGTGGAGGATTGTTTATATTCTTTGCCTGCCCAACCTTTACTCTCCATTGGGTGGTTTGACCACACAGTTTGGTGGACAGAAATGCTGCTGTAAGTGTTTAGACATTTAACAAGTGTGGCTTAAACGGATCAGTGTTATATGGGGACCCCTGTGTAGAATATGATGTGGAGCCCCAGAGCCTCATATGCATCACAGATATCCATTGTTCTTGGGTTGATGATTGGGGACCCCGTACATTTTGGGGGCCTACTGAGGAGAAATGATTTTATTTCACCTCGTTTGTTCCTCTTTTCAAGTGTGCTGCATTCTACAGCACACGTTAAAAGTGGGAAATGCCTTAAAGCAGGTTTTGTACTGGAAGGGACCCCTCCCAGTACAAAAACTATGCTTCACATTACACAGGCAAACATGCCCTATGGCGTAAGGTTGTCTGCCTCGGCGCATGACAGCCAAAGTGCACTACCTCAGGGAGAAAGCAGAACAGTGCAACATCTTATTAGATATTGTGCTGTTCTGCTCTCACCCATTCACACAACTAGCTTAGCAGCTTTACTTGTTGCACTACATTGTGTGACTTTTACATACATCTAGTTTGTGGTTTTATTTTAACAAATTATTTTCAGTTTTTATATTTGGAAAGAATTAATAGTAGCATGTGTTGTAAACTGCTGTAGAGTTCCACAGAGAACCTATCCTATACTTAACATCGAATTTGAAAAAATGAGTGAGCACAAGTAATAGCATGAAACAAGGCTCCGGTGCGAGATGATGGCTGTTTTTATCCCTGCATAGCCATGAAAAACATGTTGTTGTTATTTCACATTGTCAGCTAAGTAGAGGCTGTTTTATGTTCGAATGCTACAAACACTGCATTAAAAATAAAACCCGGAAATTGCTCTAATTGCCACTCAATGATTTGATTACATTTCACTTTTCTTATGTATATGATGGATTCAGGAGAATGGTTGCACCTTTTAATTCAAGTCCTATGCACACTATGTTAAGCTTTTATAGAACTAAGGTTCTACCCATCGATGGAACTGAACATATTAGGGAACTCTTCTGCTGTGCATTACCCTTTAAGGGACTTTCTCAAAAGCTGTTTAACAAAATACCACAACTCAATAATTGATGATGAATACACTCTCATTTTTTAGCTTGCTAAAATACCACCTACCAGACTGAGAGCATTCTGGGTTACCAGTACAAACACTATACTTTTGCTGAATACTAATTGATAGAAGAAGAGTTCCGCAGAGCCAGCTGTACTAGTACTGCAAATTGTCTCTGTGTATAGACTATAGCCATGATGTTTTTCTTTGATGCTATAGTCTGGCATTTTCTATTAAACATCATTCAAAGGATCATAGGTAAGTAAGAGAATCTATCCGTGGGGATCTCTGCACACTTATAACTCCACTTATACCTGGATTCAATCGCCTACCAGATGGTGTTTACCAAGTCCTGGATGGAAATATCTATCAAGTTGTGGAAGTGTGCATCTCCACCTCTTAACATGTGGGAGAGGAGTTACTTGTAAATGAAATTGTGAGCGAAATTTTTGTTGCTAGTAACTTTAGGAATGTATTTCAGGTTATGCTTGTAAGCAGAGTTCCCAACAGTTAGAGAACTCTCCCTCCGCTATGTAGAAGTCTAAATGAAAAAGGTTGGTGAAACAACATTCCCCCGAGCTAAATCACACACAACTGACAAAACATCATAAGAGCATAAATTCACCACACAACTTGGCTCTGCCCTCTTCCCCTTGTATTGTGTGCCCTTGCTGACACAAGACACCAGCTGCAGCCTCTGATAAGCATTCCACCACACTTTGGAGGAAAATAACCTTCATCAAGGAGTTAGACCTTGAAATTAAGTTTGATGTAGATCACCTCATAGAATTTCATAGTCTGCCCGAATAACGTCTCAGTGGAGGGGAGAAGGTGGCCATATGGGCCAGGCTCAGACTCTGTCAATGCCTTAGGGTGGACATACTTTATGCGGGGTAAATGAAAAAAGAAATTGCATAGAAAGAGGAGGCGGCTGAATGAGAAGTGTTAAACATCAAAGTATCTTTTAAAGGCTCTTCTTGCAGGCAGCCCTGGAGTCTAACTTAGTCTCACAAAATTAATCCTCTCTGCCATACACCCTGACCTGTCTGTTCCAGGGAATGTGAACATTAGGCCAGGTATGTATAAACACCTATATCTTCCTACTATTTATTTACTTTATTTAAAGTTTTGTATAGCGCGAACATGACCCAGGCGGGTATAAGATCACTTTACATCAGGGTTGCGGTAGACATAGATAGAGCGCTGTGGGGGCAAATTAGGTCAGTATACATCAGTTACAGCAGTGACGTAATGGACTGGACCGTGACATTGGCCAGATAGCAATTACAGCAAGATAGATCGGGAATGACAGTGGAATGGTGGCAGGTGACAGTGGGCCGTAGCAGAAGTCAGATGGTAACAAAGTCAGGCAAAAACAGTTAGGGCGACAAGTTCAGGTTATTGTTCATCCATAGAGCTTTCACTTCCCTTTTGAAGGCAAGAGTTGATGGAATTAGTCTTATTTCCACTGTTAGGGAGTTCCACAATCTCGGGCAAGTCCCAGAGAAAGTGCGTTTGTAGGTTGTCAGTTTTTTTAATTTCTTTGGCTTGAGGAGCAGAGTGCTAGAGCGCCTTGAGGGCCTGGCGCTACCCGATAGCTCAAGCTTATTTGTCAGGTAGTTAGGGGTATTGAAGTGTAGTGCTCTATGGGCATGCACACAATTTGTAACTGGTTCCTTGCCTCAAAAGGAACCCAGTTGAGCGCTTTAAGGTCAGGAGAGATGTGATTGGATTTCTTGGAGCCCGTGATAAGTCTAGTCGGAGCGTTGAGAGATGCCTGAGTGGACTAGACTGAGTTTCAGGAGACCTCATAGAGTAGTACTGCCGTATTCAAGTATTAAGATGACTAGTGCTTGCACCGCTGATTTGAACTCTTCTTGTCGTAGGTAAGGTTTAAGTTTTCTAAGGATGCTTCATTGGAAGTTCGCTCATTTGGTAGATGCTCTGATGTGATCTTGCATATTTAGGTTCTTGTCCAGTACCACACCCAGTGATTTAGTGGAGTCAATGATGTGTGGTGTGCAATTGAGAGCGGTGAGGTTTGTTAAGAATTGCCCCACCATGGTGGATTGTCTAGTCGTGAGAAATGAGGAGGAATTCAGTTTTAAGGGAATTTAGTTTTAGATGATTGGTGGTTAGCCAATTTAAGGTTTTGTGCAGGGTTCTGTTGAGTGCCTTGATATCTTCGGGTGAAGATATTTTCATGTAAAGTTGGGTATCATCCGCATACATGTGGTATTGGATGTTGGAGTCTTTGAGGATTACAGTCAGCGGTTCAATGAAACGGTTAAAGAGCGTGGGATAGAGAGAGGACCCTTGAGGGACACCCAGAGTGCAAGGACTGGAGTCAGATAGGGTTTGATTGGTTTTAATTCTTTGCGTTCTGTTGTTGAGAAAGGAGGCAAACCATTTTAGGACAATGCCTGAAAGCCCCATCCTACCTTCAAGGAGGTTAGGAAGGTTGTCATGTTTGACCGAATCGAAAGCAGAAGAAAGATCGAGTAGTATTAAAAGGCAGGCTTCAATTTGATCAAGCAAGGAGAGAGCATCATCCACTATATGAGTGATGGCCGTCTCAGTGCTGTGTCCAGCACGGAAGCCCAATTAGATGACGTTGAGGAGTTGGAATTGTTCAATGTGTTTGTGCAGTTGTTCATGAACACATTTCTCGAGGAGTTTTGCCAGGGTAGGAATGTTTGTGATTGGACGATAGTTATCAGGTCTTCAGGGTAAGCCGTGGGTTTTTTGAGAATAGGGAGAACTAGTCCTGCCTTCAGGGAGTCAGGGATCTCACCTTGGAGAAGCAAAGCGTTAATGATCTTGCACCAGAGCAAGGTTAGGGTTTCTGCAATTTATTTGAAGAAGTTGAATGGGAGGGGGTCATTGTAGTGATTGGAGGGTTTCGGGGGTCGAGAGTATGCTGAGGATTTCGGGGCGGTGCAGCACAGCATAATGAGGATTCAGGTGAGGGTGAGAGATTGATTAGAGCCGATTTGAGGTCTGATTTGATCTTTTTTGCTTTTTCGAGGAGAAAGTCAGCAACTGCGTCACAGCTGGGCTGAGGGCAGGAGATGTGGGGTGACTAGCTGGAAGTGTTATTAGATTGTGACTTAATCAGTTTAAAGAGTCTTTTCGGGTGATTTTTTTTGCTTCGTCAAATTGTGATTTGAAGAAGGTTGCTTTAGCCGTTCTAATGACTTTATTGTATCTGCTCCTTTTTAGTCTAAGATTTTTGAGTAGATCAGTGGGGGGAGCGGCTCTCCAGGCGCGTTATGCTAGTCTAAGGCAGCGTTTGTCTGAATTTAGGCTGTCATTGAACCTTGGTTTGGAGTCTTTGCTGGGCTTTCTTTTTAGTTGAAGGGGGGCAGTTGCATTCAGGGCAGAGAGCATGGTGTTGTTGTAGTGATCAGTGAGGTCATGAATGTTGGCCATATTAGCAGGGGGCAGTAGTACTACCCCATAATTCTCCACTAATATCACACTCTTCTCAAACAGCACATGCCTCACCTTTCACAGATAGCCACATTGCCCACACATGCCACTCACACACAGGTTTACCCTTTTTTAGAGAGTAAGCAGATCATATCAATCATTACACATTTAACATTTCTTGTATACGGACAAATGGCAGCCCCTCTAGTGGCAGGGTGACAACCAAGCCCAAGGTCTAAATGCATCCCTGCTATCCATAGAGATTGCCACATTGGTATCAATATCACAACCACTCTCTTGATAATTGTATATATTGGATTAGCATATACCTCAACATTGTCATTAATGCATCTTGTTTACATATTCTTAGACAATGTACTCAACATATAATCATGATACACCCCTTGACACTCTAACTGCGGCTCTAATGACTGCTATTGCAGTTGGACTGGCCATAGATTCCACTTGGATACCAGAGTTCACAGCCAGCTCAGTTGTTATTTGCCCCCGCATACCTCCCTCTGTATAAATGTAATGAACCCCTGCACATCCACAGAGCACAGCAGATGTGCCACCACCCTGCACATCTTCAGTAAGACCCTCAAGACGTGGCTCTTCAATTCACCGGAGCCACCCCTCCACCCACCCCCAGCACCTTGAGACCCTCACAGGTGAGTAGCGTGCTTTAAAATCCTGATTGATTGATTGACTGATGATATTGAAAATATAATTGGTTAAGACTATAGGGATCCCATAATCAGCATTTTCATTAACATGTCTTGTGGGTGATTTTATAGGCTTGATGTCATTCTCCTTATGCCACGAAGGACGATCTACAAATGTGCAACTTTATTGGTATGGATATGCATAAGATTACAATCACCCACTCAATCCTCCCATGTCTCCATTGCAAACATTTATTATCCTTGTCAGAGTGCCCAATGCTCTTTCATGGCATGGCAGTCTCTGCCTATTTCTCACGCCGTTTCCCAGTAGCTGTCTCCCAGGAGAGGATTGGGCGTATATTTATTTACTATGTAGCAGAACAGTTCCAAAAGCATGCATATTATTTGTGTTGGGATGGTTCAATAGTCTGTATCTGCCTATTTTAAGAGCTTATGTGATACAATAGCCCCTGGTGTACACACTATATATAACCCATCAAACACCATGACGAAACCCATGAAAGCAGCAATTCAGCCCGATATCATTTGTCATTTAGGTACTTTGTGACCATACTAGATATTTAACTACATATCTCCATTTGTAACTATATTTCGCCTTTTCTCATTTCTAACAAATGTATCCTCATTAATCCATGTATCCAAGAGAAAAAATAGGCCACATATCACTTTTACATTTAATAGCATTAACCCAATTGGTGTCACCTTTCCCAGTTCAGTTAATCACTGTGTCGGATTTCTACTGTATGACATTGCTTTTTGCTGAACTTGCACACCAAGGACTTTATGTCAATCCCCATATTCAAGTATACATTGTCAGCGGCTGACAAAATTCATAAAGGAAACACCCATGGCAAACGCAGGTAATACACTATTATACCTTGTAAATAAGTATACATGCATGTACATATGGGTATTTATAACATACAACTATCTTCAATAGTACATAACTATTATAAGTATAATGTTTGTATTAAGGTGTTTAATATATGTTGCCTATAAGTCATGATGTGGGCATGTATCTATATATATTTTTATACTTACTGGAGGAAAAATGTATAAATAATTAGCTATATATATTTTAACGTTATCCCTATATCCATATAGATCTATACATCAATAATATGAGGTGATGAGTGTAAGCTTCTGGGTTTATTTTTCTTTAGTGACATACCTGTCACAAAGTGCTAATATGACTTTATGAAATGCATCTATAAGTGCTTCACTATTGCAATAGTTGGGGAACATTATTGTAAACTTATCAACATCAAAAAAATGGAATGCTCGAGTATGTAAATATGTATCCATGCATGTACCTATGAGTCTTTAACTTGTAAATGTTATACTTCCAGATTATTTGGCATGTGGGTAATATGTAAACATCTCAAAGTATGAATACCTATTATGTGTGAGTATGTATCTATGCTATCCTAAACTTCTTCCAAACTATGAACAAACAAAACCAACAATGGCTGACCGGGATTGAGCACTTAAAAATCCTAAATTCATGTGCATCAATTTTTGGTGCACTACTTCCAGCATCTGCCAAACTGCCAACGCATTTCGTTCCTATTGCCACAGGAACTTCTTCTGGGCTAAGGGTCAATCAAAATGGGGAATGATAGAACCACAGGAGCACGAAGTCCAAATTATCCCAATGTTAGCTAGTGTATATACCTCAAGGATCACTGAAATAATATCGAGGGACAGAATATCGACCATCAAAAATATCGTTGACAAAATATTGAGAGACAAAATATCGAGTTTCTATCTACAAACAGGTAAGTACAAAAATATCGAGTTAAAAATATCATTTACAAAAATATAGTTGTAAAAAATATCGTATTTACTAAAAACAGTGTTAAATTAAATTAATATTAATAATTAATTACTAAAATATACTTAAAATTACTTAAATTAACTTATAATAATTAAATAATTAATGAAAGTTAAATAAATATTTTTTTATTTCATATTTATTAAAACATATATATATAGTAACAAAATATAATAAAATAATACCCAAAAACTGAAAACTGACCCTGAACCCTAAAAATACCCCTTTACCCAAAAACCCAAAACTGACCCTGAACCCTAAAAATACCCCTTTACCCAAAAACTGAAAACTGACCCTGAACCCTAAAAATACCCCTTTACCCAAAAACTGAAAACTGACCCTGAACCCTAAAAATACCCCTTTACCCAAAAATGGAAAACTGACCCTGAACCCTAAAAATACCCCTTTACCCAAAAACTGAAAACTGACCCTGAACCCTAAAAATACCCCTTTACCCAAAACCCAAAACTGACCCTGAACCCTAAAAATAAAAACGAATTTTTTGACTATCTATATTATATACTTACATATTTTCACTTTCTATATTATTTACAGTCGATATTACTTCACTTACCTTAAAAACGATATTTTGGCTGTCTATATTCTGTCCTGTCGATATTTTGTCCAAACTATATTTTAAAATCGATATTCTGTCCAAACGATATTTTGGAGTCGATATTATGTCTGTGCACCATACCTCAAGTTGAGTGCATATATTTATTTTATTTATTTATTTATTTTAGCGATTTGTATAGCGCCTGGTGACCCAAGGGCATCCCCGCACTGTAAGGAGATTGTTTATCCTGTAAGGAGAGGGAGGAAGGAGGAATGATTATTTCGGGAATAGGTGCGTTTTCAGTTTTTTGCGAAAGGTCAGGTAGCTGGCTTCCAGTCTGAGGGTGCGTGGGAGGGAATTCCATCTCACGGCCGCTTGCACCGAGAATAGTCGGCCTCCGGTGCGGGTCCTTTTGAATTTGGGGACGTTGGCCAGGTGCTCACTGTCTGAACGGAGGGATCTGGATGCTTTGTAGGGGGTGACCAGGCTGCTGAGGATAGTAGGGCCAGATCCGTTGATAAGTTTGTGTGTTGTACACATGGCTTTGAATTCCACCCTTTGGCGAACAGGGAGCCAGTGCAAGGCCTTGAGGGCTGGTTTTGCTGACACTCTCGAAGGAAGGTTCGTGAGCAGACGGGCCGCAGCGTTCTGTGTCCGCTGTAGTCTAGTCAGGGTGGCCTCTGGAGCACCCAGGTAGACCATATTGCTGTAGTCAAGACGGGACAATACTAGCCCCTGGATAAGAAGTTTCCTAGAGGCAGGTGGTAGTAATGGGAAGATCTTACGGGTGGTGCGCATGAGCCCAAAGCAGGTGCCAGCAGTTTTGGCCGCTTGCGTCTTCATGGTGAGCTCCGGTTCGAGCCATACTCCAAGGGTTTTGATTTCACGCTTCGGGGAGGGGATTTCTCCGAATACGTCAGGCCAGACTGTTGGGGGGATAGTTGCCCATTGTTTTCCCAGGAGCATCACTTCGGTCTTAGACCCATTTACCCATTTACCCATATATGGCACATCAGAATCTGAATCTTTACATGAGTGGTATGGATAATGTCTTCAATATATTGATACTGAAGCTGATAACACGAATCATATATCCTGACATGAGGTGCAGATGGTTTACATAGTAAAATTCTTAAATTAAAACCACGGTATGAATAATGCCTCCAAAATGCAGGCGCCGAAGCTGATAATATGAGATGTAATTTCCGACACAAAGGCTGCCGGTTATCATGCCGCTCGTTCGCGTCCGGATCACACATGATCAGCACACTTTAAAGCCTTTGCCTTTGTATTTTAATTTAAGAATTTAACTATGTTAACCATCTGCACCGCGTGTGAGGATCTATACTTCGTGTGATCAGCTTCAGTAGCAGATTCAGATTCTGATGTGCCATCTATGGGAATTATTTTGGGGGCATTTTGAGAAATCCATGTCTTTAATTTGTTCTCCCCCTCTTTCTTTTGTTTGGAACTCTGACCCCCTGTGTGGGTGTCCCTCCCAGATACCTTTTCGGATATCCTGGTGCTAGCCCAATGGTCTGCCTCCTCAGCAAGCTTCCTGGAGTCAGTCAGCTTATTGTCAACTAGGCGCTGGTGCAACTCTGTAAAGCAAATACTGAGCATGTGCTCTCTAATGATTAAATTGTAAAACTCAATATAATCATTTACTTTGCTGCCCTTCCTCCAGCCATTCAGTGCCTTACTAGCGAAATCAACAAAATCTACACAGAATTGGTGGGGGAGCTTCTGACTGTCCCTGAATCTTTGGCAATACTTCTCATAGGTCAGTCTAAATAAAAAAATGTAAGAAGTGTGTCCCTCCCAAGTATAGGCATGTGTTTTGACAGACACCCCAGTACACCTCAGGAACCCTGTGAACCTTTAGTGCTATCTCCTAAGCAGAAAAACACTTATTGATGTCATTAGCCACCACAATATTGGGTACCAAAATCCTTGGTTATACAAACCCTCTTTTCTCCTTCGGATACTGCATGTATTAATTCTTTGCATTCTGGCCCGATCACATAATCTCTGCCTCGGTGTGGGGTCACATGTGCAGAAACTCTCCTCCATGGGATGGATCCCAAAGTTTTCATATAGGAAATGACGAACAGGAAATAAAAAGCAGGAAGTTCAATGCAGGAAGTTGCAGGCACCCATGGTCATTCTGAATCACCCTCACCGCCAAGCAAGATCTTCTACCATCTTGCTGCTCCGTTAAACTCACCTGCCCCCAACATAACAAAGGGACTTAATTACAAGGCACCCCCTTTCAGTGATAGTGAATTAAACACACTAGCTGAGGGGGTGCTTGATAAATACCCCCAGCTTTATGAGGGACCTGAGGAATATCTGAGCAATACAAGGCACACCACACATCGCAGTGCAGTGGGTGTGTACTATCTGCTGACCAAAACTTGTTGCAAGTGCTGGGAGGACCAGCGAAGCTGGGCCTGAATCAAGACCCAGGACTTAATGGGCATGTCCTCCCAACCCCACTTACAGAGGCCCCGCCTTAGCCCATTTGTACAGGAGGGTCCGAAAGGTAACCTGACTGATCTTCCACACTCAGCTGGAGGAATATGAGAAGCAGAGAGCTAGAAAGCACATGAACTGCTTTATGTGTCTGGGAGTATAATGTGAGTGGTAAATAGAAATTTACCATCATGTGTCTTTTGCCACCGTTCATGTAATCAGAGTAATGGCTGCAGTATGGCTGCAGTAATGGTTGCATCATTGGAGCACATTGAATCTAGTTTTCTGAGTGCATTCTGTGACTTGGATGTTCTAAACACAACTGGAGAAATAAACATTACAGTTTCATTTAAATGAATAAATGCACTTACATACATCATCATGCCTAGTAAATTAAGGACATTATAATTGCTGGATGAAATGGTGAAGGAATGGATTTAACAAGGACTAGTGTTGGTATGAGAGGGCTTTGGAGTTTTTAGATGCTGTATCATGCATGTCTTTTTATGTGTATATTTTGTCACATTTCATGTAATCAGGGTAATGGCGGCAGTACTTATAAGGCCAATGCATCATTGGGGCACATTAAATACAGTTTTGTGAGTGCGTTCTGGGACTTGTAGAGCTCAAAAGACAACAGGGGAAATTACTCTTACAGTTGCATTTCTACTAATAAATGCACTTAAATTATCCTGACTAGTGAACTAAGGGCCTTATAACAGTTGTATGCAATGGTGAAGGAATGGCTTGGACAATATCCAGCATTGGTTTGAGAGGGCTTTGGGTGTTGCATGTTGTATCTTGCATGCCTTTTGTGTGCATTGCACCTTAATAGAGAGTCTCTACCTTCTAAATGCTGTTATACAGTGCTACCAGTTATTAGCCAGAGCAAATGTCCTCACAGCTCCTTCAAGTTTAATTCATTAAACATTACCCCAGCTGGAAAAACCACTAATAAAAACCTTAAGATGCTTCTTTTGAATTGCCGCTCTTTACCCAAGCATAGCATTGAACTCCATCTACTCCTGGAGGAACATAATCCAGACGCCATGTTTCTCATTGAAACATGGCTCTCCAGTACCGCAGACCCAGCGGTTGTCCAAGCCCTGCCCCCTGGGTTCCTGATCCAGAGACAAGATCGAGAACTGGGTAGAGGTGGGGGCCTAGCTATTATCTATAAAGATACATTCAATTGTAATCTCTCAGCTAACCCGATCCCTGACTGCGAAAGCAGTTTTTTCACTCTCGGTTTTTCACCCACATGCACCTTCTCCAGTGTACTTATTTATCGTCCTCCTGGCCCAATCAGCCATTTCAGCAGAGAGCTTCCAGAAATCATAGCTAAACCACTGAGCACCTTCGCCAACTTCTCGGTGCTAGGGAACCTGAATGTCCATTTTGACCTGACATCCTCATCTGATGCAGAGGCAATAACGGATAACCTATATGCCATGGCCCTGAAGCTTAAGGTGACTGACCCTACCCATCAAAAGGGTCACCTTTTGGACCCTCTCTTTTCCAACATTGTCAGTCTGACAGTGGAAGAGCATATTCCCCTGCCTTGGTCAGATCATTTTTTAGTTCCTTTTGTTTGGACCCATCAGGAGGGTGGCCAGCCATGGGAAAGGGTACAAACGTGGAATAGAAACTCGGCTAAACTATCCCCAGATTCCTGGGCATCGACTCTGAATAATACTAGGCCGGCTCTCGGGAGCGACCCGGAATCTGCCAGCAATAATGTCAACCAGTGGTTGGAGACCTCACTAGACACCCTAATTCCCAAAAAATGGATATCCAGCAAGAAAGTAGAGCATTGTGCACCATGGTACTCCCCCAAACTTAGCGAAATGAAACAAGTGTGTAAGCGCTTGGAGAGAAACTGGAGAAGGGGTTTCTCCACAACGGAAAAAACTAACTACAGAGCTGCCTTGAGAGCTTATAAAACAGAAATTAGAACTGCTCAATCTGACTACTATGGAAAGAAAATACTTTCTGCTGCCAATTCACCCCGGGAAATTTTTAATTCACTAAGTGCCAGATGGAGGTAGCCAAATTCCGGGCGGTAACGGCCGATTTCGGCTGTTACCGACCGGTATTTGGCTTTTGAGATGTAGGTGGGTCTGAATTTACAGAATCGGTATATTTACAATTCTGTAAATTTACCACTTCTGTATTTTACCGAATCGGTAAATATACCGATTCTGTAAATCCATATGTAGGTGACACTCCTAAGAGTGCCACAGGCCCTTAAGAGTCGGTATTTTACCACCCAATCCTATTGGGTGGTAAAATACCGAATTCAGGTGTGCATGCACATCTGTGCATGCACACCTGTGTAATGTGACACACAGGTATGTATGTGTGCCACATGGCACACATGCCTGTACTTGGGTTGCTAGAGGGTGTCAAAGTGACACCCCCTGCACCCTTGCAGGATCCGGTATTTACCGAATCTGTAAATACCGATTCGGTATTTCACATTGATTCCTATGGGCTTCAAGGCCCATAGGAATCAATGTGAAATACCAAATCTGTATTTACAGATTCGGTAAATACCGACTCTTACAGAATCTGTAATTTTTTACCTACATCTGCCTCCTTCCTATTTAACGACTCTTAAATACCGATTCGGTATGAGTCGGTATTTAAGAGTCGGTAAATAGGAATTACCTACATCTGGCCCTTAGTCCCTTCTGAAACCACCAGTACCCCCTTTACCCTCAGAGGATAAAGATGAAAGATGTAATAATTTTGCACTGTTCTTCCATAAGAGAATTGAAGACATTTACTCCACCTTTCCCCCGCTAGCAATCCCAACAGGGTCCGACCTGGGTGAATACCCTACCCAACTCCCTGTCTCCACTATCAACGTAATTCCTCCCATGGATATAAAAAATTTAAAAATCTACTTTGGCCAATTGAAATCTGGCTCCTCTTGTGATAGCGCTCCATCCACTATTCTTAATAAGGTCCTCGATGCTATTGCTCCTGTTATCCTGGAACTTATTAATACTTCCTTTTCTACCGGGATTGTTCCCTCCTCCTGGAAACGGGCTATGGTCAGAGCCCTGTTGAAAAAACCATCCATGAACCCTGAGGTCCTTGCGAACTACCGCCCAATTTCACTTTTGCCCGGGATAGCCAAAATTAGTGAAAAATACATTAATTCAGTTCTCTCCACATTTCTAGAACAAAATAATTGTTTACATCCCTCGCAAACTGGCTTCAGACCCAACCAGGGCACAGAGATGGCCTTACTAGTGGTTATTGAGGAGTTGCAGAAAATTCTTGATGCCGGAGGGTACGCAGCTAATATACTACTCGGCCTTAGCGCGGCCTTCGACACGGTCAACTACCAGCTCCTGGTAATAAGACTAAGAGAATGCGGGGTGACAGGTATGCTTTTGAATTGACTGGAGTCATTCCTCACAGAAAGGTCTTTCCAGGTCTTTGAAGGTAATGCCGTCTCAGATAGGATGCCTTTGAGATGTGGGGTGCCTCAGGGCTCTTCTCTCAGCTCCACGCTTTTTAATGTCTATATGCGCCCCCTGGCCAATGTAATTAAGCCCTTTGGGGTTAGGATCATTACCTATGCTGATGACACTCAGCTGGTGGTGTCCCTTAATCCCTCAAACAATAATAGTGCCAGTCTGGCAAATTGCCTGGAAAAAGTGTCTGAGTGGATGGACAGCTCCTTTTTAAAACTGAATGCTGCTAAAACTGAGCTCATGTTTTTAGGGAAACCCATCGACTTAGATCCCAATGCCTTTTGGCCAAATTGCCTGGGTTCTATACCTCCCCCCATAGACCATATCAAATGTCTTAGGGTCTGGTTGGACAGCAACCTTAATTTTGGGGTACAGGCGAGTAAAGTAGCAGACGCCTGTTATGGCATCCTCAAAATGATAAGAAAGGTTCTACCACTCCTGCCTTTCAGTGCCAGGAAACTTCTGGTACAAGCCTTGATTCTTTCTCGGCTGGACTATGCTAACGTGATCTATTTAGATACTCCTGTTACGACCATCAGAAAACTTCAAACAGTTCAAAACTCTGCCGCACGTCTTCTGATGCAGGTCCACAACCGGGAATCTGCTAAACCGCACATTACCTCTCTGCACTGGCTGCCAGTTACCGAAAGATTTAAATTCAAGTCATTGTGCATTGCTCACAAATCTCTGTCGGATACTGCCCCTCCGATCCTTTGTGCAATCATTCCCGGGTATCTTCCAAATAGGTCACTGCGCTCTGAGAAGAAACATCTTGCCATTATTCCCAGTGAGACCGAGTGCGGAGTGGTGGCCGGCGTTTTTCCGCTATTACCGCGAGGTGCTGGAACATACTGCCGGACCATATTCGGCTCAAGCCCAACCATTTACGGTTCCACAAACAGCTAAAGACTATGCTGTTTCCCTGAGCCGGGTGCTTTGCCTTAGGTTTATGCTTGTCTCCAGCACATGGAGCCCTTTGGTAGCCATGCGCTTTACAAGTGTACACTCACTCACTCACTCATACAATGTCTTCCCTTATGTTGTTCATATTGTGCAACTATTTTCACACCGTAACACAAAATATCCGCTCATGTTACCAATGCTGCTTTGATGATCCAGTCAGATATTGACGACCTAATGAATATAGATGAAGGAATATTCGAGGAGTCATCTCCCCTTTATGTTTCTTTGCCTGATGTCGAGTGTGAAGAATGTCCATAGTTCCTGTATACTTATGTTCCTGCCTCAGGCGTCTCTCTCTATATCTATATATATACATATATATATATATTACCTACTGGCGATAGCCAGTAGGTATATATAGTTAGGACCTAGCTACCATAGGAAATCCGCAACATTCTATTGGGAATAACTTTGGCGCCGGTTGAGGAATTTGCGTGTAATTTTCCAAAACTTCGGCCAGCTCTGCTGCGCTCCGTCCTTGAAAGTTTCGGGGGGATTCATGAAGTGGGGGCTGAGAAAAAAGGGGAGTCCCAAAACGTGTTTTCCCATGTTAATTTCCATAGGACGTTCTGACAAGGCTACAGCCCGAACCGCTGAACGGAATTACACCAAACTTGGCAAAATTGTAGGGACTGCTACGCAGAAGTGCCTTTGCTATATTTGGTGAAAATTGCTCCAGTGGTTTTTATGAAAATTAACTTCAAAAACACATATATATCTGGGCGGAGCCTAACCACACATCTCATCGTGAGATCTGATTGGCTGTCAGCACTTTATCCAAGAAGTGTTGGCAGCCATCTTGGGACCAATATACATGATAGCACCTCATTAAAAAGCATTGTAGTTAATAGAGGGCTTTAGGACTTTAGTTACATTATAAATCATTTGTGGATGGTACCATACTCATTTTAGGAATTGTGGTGTGTTCTAAGGTGATTTTACCATGTGAAAAAGCCTTCTGCTGGGATATCATGAATCATGTTTGAAAGAAAACTATTATCTCATGCTTTTCCCAGAGTGGTTTGGAAGGGGATCTATAAGCTAAACTGAAAGCATATTTTCTGTAAATTCACATTATCTTTCTCAGTCATGTGAGCATGAAGTCTGACATTCTCAGTAAAACATGTACATCCAACAAGGACAGAGACTGTCAGTTGATTGCTTTGTGTTCTACTGCAGCCTCCTAGAGTGTTCTAAAGAACAACTAGAGCGCTAACAGTCCTACTTAGTACGAAGGTATGGCACACCTGAAGCCATCTTGATTGGAATAAAGTGGTAACTCTTTAAACATTTAATTTAAAAAGGAACAAAATGAGGGTATATTTTGCCATAGAAAGTATGATTAGTGCTGCAGAAAGAAAAATTAGGGCACATTTTGAGTGACTTCCCAAATCCTCTTCTATTTCATTAAAAAATTCTGACATGCAGTCTCCCAAGATGGCCACCAGAGACAAAAGATCCCAAATGTAGCCCAAATATCACCCAGATGTAGCCCAAGTATAGCCCAATGACAGAATGTCCCATAGTGTTCTAAAGAACAACTAGAGCGCTAACAGTCTTACTTATGACAAAAGTATGGCACACCAGAAGCCATCTTGATTGGAATGAAGTGGTAAGTCTGAAAACATTTAATTTAAAAAGGAACAAAATGAGGGGGTTCATTTTGCCATAGAAAGTATGATTAGCAGCAGACTTCCCTGGTGAGCAGTAGCTTTACTGCAGTGATCTAATGAGCAACTAGAGTGCTAACATTCAGAATGTATGGCAAATGTGTGACACATCTGAATGCCTTCTTGATGGAACCAAAGTAAACAAGCATTGAAAATGCAATAGATCTCGCCCTCGTTTAAGTTAAAGCCATTCTGTTTGTAATGAGGTGGCTTTTTAGCTTTGCTTTCATTAGTGTTTTTAAAACTTTCATGTAAATAACATGCATATGTATGCATATATGTATATGTATGCATGCATTTATATTTGTATTTATATAGATATGCAGATTATATATCTTTATATATGTATGTATATATATATATATATTCACTGAAAAAACCATAGGTTATAGACCATATATAGTTAGGAATTAGCATTTACAAAACCTTGAAAATTCACTGAAAAAACCATAGGTTATAGACCATATATAGTTAGGAATTAGCATTTAAAAAACCTTATTTTACTCACACAAAACCATTGAAATTCCATATATAGTTAGTTGCACTAACTATATATCGCGCACCCGCAATCCACTGCTGATGATGTCACATATTACATCATTCATGACATGGTCAGTGACATCACTGATGACATCACTGATGACATCTCAAATGACATCACTGATGACATCACTGATGACAACATCCAGTGACTGTATGTTTCTGTAAAGTTAAAATATGTCTTACATATTGAAGAATGAGTGGATGTATAAGTGTCTGGACGAAGGATTTAGTAGGTGCATGACTGAATGTATGAGTGAGTGATTAAATGTGTCTCACTGAGTGCATGGGTTAGTGACTAAACTGTCTTAATTTGTGCATCATTATGTCTGTTGTTCTGTAAACTGCTGCATGTGTTGATCAGTAGCTATATGAGTAACTATATGGGTTATTGATTGATTGCCCAAGTATTTGCATGGGAGACTGAGTGTGTGTGTGGCTGGCTGGGAGGTGTGTGACTCTGTACAGATCAATGTGTACTTGTATCAATGATTGTATAAGAGAGTAAGTATGTGTTAGTATATGGTTGAAAACGTAAGGTGCTCTATGTTTAACTGTATAGAGTAGAAAATGGAAGTGTGATTGATTCTTTACAGGACTGACTAGGTGTGTGAGTAACTCCATGGATGAGTGGCAGAGTGTGAGTGTCTGTATAGGTGTATGAGTGCATATGATAGTGTTGTAAAGATGAGTGATTGTATGTATGAATGATTGTATGGGTGAATGAGTGAATGTGTGTGTAGACGTAGGAATCAGTGAGTACGTATGTAGTAACTAGTATTGGTGTGTCAATGGTTTCAAAAATTATACTCTGTTTTTAACACTGGGTGAAACAGAGGTTATAATAAAATGTGAGGAGATGCATTGTATTGTCACATGAATGATATCATCAGTGATGTGGTCATTGATGTCAAATGAGATGTCATCAGTGATGTCATCAGTGATGTCATTTGAGATGTCATCAGTGATGTCATCAGTGATGTCACTGACCATGTCATGAATGATGTAATATGTGACATCATCAGCAGTGGATTTCGGGTGCGCGATATATAGTTAGTGCAACTAACTATATATGGAATTTCAATGGTTTTGTGTGAGTAAAATAAGGTTTTTTAAATGCTAATTCCTAACTATATATGGTCTATAACCTATGGTTTTTTCAGTGAATTTTCAAGGTTTTGTAAATGCTAATTCCTAACTATATATGGTCTATAACCTATGGTTTTTTCAGTGAATTTCAATGGTTTTTTAATAGCAAATATCATAAGCTGTCGAATGTCAAGTACGTGGTAAGTGAAAACATTTTCGTGTTTATGCACACTGATCTGCTTTGAATGGTCCCCCCCCCCCTCATTTCTATTAGGAGTACTCTCTCTTTGCACATAGTGAAGGGTAGTTAACGCAGGCCTTTGCCCCCGTTGTAATACGTCGTGCCTGCTTCTCTCTCCATTTGATTGATTGTTATCCAAGTATTTACTGTTTTAGAATTGGTTCTCTTTGGTTCATTCTCTATTTACAAACAAACACAGAGTCGCAATACTCTGTTTAGTCTTTGCAGATAACGAAAAATCGTGTAAAAAAAAAAGAAAAGGAATCGAGCAAAATCAGTAGGCCACTAATGGGATCTCTTTTTGACCTCGCTAAAATAGAAACATTAGGAACAACCCCTCATGACAAATACAAAACTAGTGAAATGAACTGAACTCCACACAATGATGGCTGCAAAACAGCTCGGCTCCGCCACCCACCCCGCCCAAAATAACGATAAAAAGCGGCTGCCATGATTGGTTGCGGAATGGCCACGACGGAGCTACGAAATGGTGCTGCTCTCATGCTAACCCCAGCTTCAGTCTGAAACATCCAGAAACACTGTAGACTACCAATTCGATCAGTTCTGGTAGCGCCCCAATGTAACCCGGTAGATAAGAACTAGCCCTCCCCTCTTTGACTAATGGTTCTTGTTGCCTGTCCCTTCTGTTGTCATTTAACAGAACTATTTAGCCTGCTGAAAGGGGTTGTGTTCCGACCGCTGGTTGGTGGACACATTTTGACTATATTCTGGACCTGCGTTGTCGCGTAATGCGTCATATGACGCGCCGCGTTAGCGCATCCGGAAGTCATCCGGGGCGCGCAGCGCGTAACGTAAGCATAACAAGTCATGTGACTTGTTAATAAAACTTTTCATTGGTTCATTTTACTTTTCTTATTCTAATGATGAAAGGCTTGGTCATATGACCTAAAAATTACGCTTTTTATTACTTCCGAACATTATTTTTTCTTAAATATATGTTATTATGTTCCAGGCTAATGTACTTTCCCGGAAAATTTACAACTGTCCTGCAAGTAAAATATATTCTTTTTTCGAGAAAAAGAGCGTTTCTTCGTCCCATGACGGAGCCGTTGAGCAAAAGAGGGTCGACCTGCTGTCTTAGTCGCCGATACGCCTGAATATGAGATTCTTATCGATCACTTTATGTTGCAGGAATAGAAAACACAACAGCCCTTGACCATTTATCTTTACTGCGTTCCTTCGTATTATACCTTTTACCCTTCATGTAATTGGTCTGCTTTATTTCACTTGCCTTTTAATGATTCTAAAACAGTGACTATTATTAAAAACTTTACCAATGTATATACTACTACCATGTTTTCTTTTAAAAACCTTTATTGTGAAAATTTCATTATACAAATACGAGCCTATAACCACGTGGGCCTGCCACAGAGCAAACTGTAATCGTATATGATGAATAGACATTTACACTGTAGAAGAACGTAACGGGCGGGCCATTAGGTTGCAAGAACTAAGGTGTCTAACAGTTACGGAATCGGTGGACGTACATTTTATAATTAAAATACGACAGGGCCAGTTACAATAAAATTATCTAGATATACATTTGCGGGCAAGTACCATGGGTGACGTTAATTCGAACTTTCAACAGTACAGTAATCAATAACACATCAGAACTTAATATCAATAGGGATGTCGAAATATTCAATCAATTCTCGTCCCCGCCCGCCATGTGCTTCAAAACTGCATACGTATCTCGTGATTTCAAGGTTCTGCAACCAGTCCACAACAAGGAGTTACGAGTCCCATTTATTCCGGCGCCATTTTGGGCGAGGACGGGCAGGTCCAGGATATAGTCAAAATGTCTCTACCAACCATCGACTATGATGACGTTCATATGCTGTATTTATTAGAGTAACACTCATCTGTCCACATGAAATTAATTTGCCACAATCTAAACATGTCATTTTAATCTTTCCAAAGTTCTTCTAAATATTTGGGACCGTTTCCCTTGCCTCTGAAGCTCTCAGTGCCACTTCTTTGATGAATGTACTAGCAGGTCAGGGGTTCTCCTCCAAATCTCTCTTTTATGCAGCACTATAATTAATTGGTGCCACCTCTCCATATGACGATGCATGGTATAGTTACCACAACTATATTTTTTTTCGGTTCCTCTGGAGAGTTCATCGTGGCAGATGAAGCGTGTAACGTACCGGGCATTTACCTTTTTTTGCATGTACAGGAAAGGAAAAAAAAATCGAGCGTCCGAGTTCTAAGGTGTCCCAGGGCCATTTTAGTGGACCAGGCCCAAATCCAAAGAACAGGCCGCCATTTTGAGAGTCCTCTTGCAGCCGCCTGTCGCTGTAGCATCAAGAGCAGCCGAAACTCAGCTGAATGGCAACTGAAACGGTAAAGGGGCGCCCCACTACATTTCAGCATTGTAGGATGACCACACCAGTACAGCAACTTGCTAGACATCACCTCGGTGCCATCCGGATCTCGGCGCCCCACTGCAGATGAAGTGCCTCTCAACTATGAAACCACCACGGTGACATTCGGATCTTGGCGCGTTGTGCTGCCTTCGGCCTATTCGCACATCGGTCCGCTACTGACGCCATCTCACAGGCTAATGGGGCGACCCACGCCGAGTTTCAGCATTGTAGGATGACCACACCAGTACAGCAACTTGCTGGACATCACCTCGGTGCCATCCGAATCTTGGCATCTCAACGCCTAGTGGTATCTTCCATACAGAAAATCTTGTTACGCTGCCTTTGGCCCCATTCGCACATCAGTCCGCAACTTAGACATCACCTCGGTGCCATCCGGATCTTGGCATCTCAGCGCCTTGTGGTGTCAGTCAGAAAATATTGTTGCGCTGCCTTTGGCCCCATTCGCACATCAGTCCGCTACTGACACCATCTCAGAGGCCAACAGGGCCCCCACGCCGACTTTTACCATTGTACGATGGCCACACCAGTGGCACAACTTGCTAGACATCACCTCGGTGCCATCCGAATCTTGGCATCTCAACGCCTAGTGGTATCTTCCATACAGAAAATATTGTTACGCTGCCTTTGGCCCCATTCGCACATCGGTCCGCAACTTAGACATCACCTCGGTGCCATCCGGATCTTGGCATCTCAGCGCCTTGTGGTGTATTCTCTTCAGAAAATATTGTTGCGCTGCCTTTGGCCCCATTCGCACATCGGTCCGCAACTTAGACATCACCTCGGTGCCATCCGGATCTTGGCATCTCAGCGCCTTGTGGTGTCTTCTACTCCGAAAATATTGTAGAAAATATTGTTGCGCTGCCTTTGGCCCCATTTGCACATCAGTCCGCTACTGACACCATCTCACAGTCCAACAGGGCGCCCCACGCCGACTTTTACCATTGTACGATGGCCACACCAGTGCCACAACTTGCTAGACACCACCTCGCTGCCATCCGGATCTTGGCATCTCAGCGCCTTGTGGTGTCTTCAAATCAGAAAATATTTTTGCGCTGCCTTTGGCCCCATTCGCACATCGGTCCGCTACTGACGCCATCTCACAGGCCAACGGGGCGCCCCACGCCGACTTTCAACATTATAGGATGGCCACAGAAGTGCGACAACTTACTAGACACCACCTCGGTGCCATCCGGATCTTGGCGCGTTGTGCTGCCTTCGGCCTATTCGCACATCGGTCCGCTACTGACGCAAACTCACAGGCAAACGGGGCGCCCCACGCCGACTTTCAGCATTGTAGGATGGCCACACCAGTGCGGCAACTTGCTACACACCACCTCGGTGCCATCCGGATCTTGACATCTCAGCGCCTAGTGGTGTCTTCTATTCCGAAAATATTGTTGCGCTGCCTTCGGCCCCATTCACACATCGGTCCGCTACTGACGCCATCTCACAGGCCAACGGGGCGCCCCACGCCGACTTTCAGCATTGTAGGATGGCCACACCAGTGCCACAACTTGCTAGACACCACCTCGGTGCCATCTGGAACTTGGCATCTCAGCGCCTTGTGGTGTCTTCAATTCAGAATATATTGTTGCGCTGCCTTTGGCCCCATTCGCACATCGGTCCGCTACTGACGCCATCTCACAGGCCAACGGGGCGCCCCACGCCGACTATCAGCATTGTAGGATAGCCACACCAGTACAGCAACTTGCTAGACATCACCTCGGTGCCATCCGGATCTCGGCGCCCCACTGCAGATGAAGTGCCTCTCAACTATGAAACCACCACGGTGACATCCGGATCTTGGCGCGTTGTGCTGCCTTCGGCCTATTCGCACATCGGTCCGCTACTGACGCCATCTCACAGGCCAACGGGGCGCCCCACGCCGACTTTCAGCATTGTAGGATGGCCACACCAGTGCGGCAACTTACTAGACACCACCTCGGTGCCATCCGGATCTTGGCGCGTTGTGCTGCCTTCGGCCTATTCGCACATCGGTCCGCTACTGACGCAAACTCACAGGCCAACGGGGCGCCCCACGCCGACTTTCAGCATTGTAGGATGGCCACACCAGTGCTGCAACTTGCTGGACACCACCTCGGTGCCATCCGGATCTTGGCACGTTGTGTTGCCTTCGGCCTATTCGCACATCGGTCCGCTACTGACGCCGCCTCACGTGCCAACGTATTTTCTCCGCATTTTATACCCTATGCCGCATAACAGGTCATGTGACTTGTTTATAAAACTTTTCATTGGTTCATTTTACTTTTGGTTTCCTAATGATGGAAGGCTTGATCATATGACCTAAAAACAACACTTTTCATTGGATGAAAACTTTTTTTTTTCCCAAACGATGAAAGCCCCACCTTGTTTCTGGATGTTTCAGACTGAAGCTGGCGTCAGCATGAGAGCACCACCATCTCGTAGCTCCGTCGTGGTCATTCCGCGAGCAATCATGGCAGCCGCTCCCCACCAGAAGCCTGCAGGAGTCGGGGGCCCCCAAGACTTTTGATGAATTCTCAATGCGGAGGGGACGCTTTCGAGAATGGGGTCCAAGACCTAGCAGACAAGCGTCCGATTTCCAAGGTGTCCCAGGGCCATTTCAGTGGACCAGGCCCAAAAAGGAAAGAGCCTGCCGCCATTTTGAGAGTCCTGTGACAGCCGCCTATCGCTGCACCGCAAGAGTGGGCGCAACTCAGCTGAATTGCGGCTTTTGACACAGTGGACCAAAAACGGACGGAATGGCAACTGAAACGGTAAAGGGGCGCCCTACTACAATAGATTACACTCCACCTGGAGAGGCCCGTTCACACCGCCTCCCCCGGGGCGCCCCTCGCCGTTATTCGGAGCAGCATTGTAGGATACCAAAACCAGTGCGGCAACTTACTGGACATCACCTTGGTGCCATCGTTCTGCTGCCTTGGAACTATTCGCACAACAGTTTGCTACTGATGACCCACCCCCGCGACGCCCCACGCCGTTATTTGCTGGGTGGCAACTTACTAGACATCACTTTCGTGTCATCTAGATTTCGGCGCGTTCTGCTGCCTTGGAACTATTCGCACAACAGTTTGCTACTGATGACCCACCTCCCGCGACGCCCCACGCCGGAAATCTGGACGTTGTGCTGCGTTGGGACTATTCGCACAGCCGACCGCTACTTCGTTGTTTTTCCCTAAAAATGTTTATATGTTATTACTATTTTTGTTTTCTTGTATATATTTATAAATTATTAAAGTTTTATAATCTTACTACTTTGTCGGAGTGCTATATATTTTTAATGTGACTTTGATGTACAAAGAGTCATCCCTGGAATCTACCGCTTCACGCTCGGTCCCCTCCCCAATCACAATACAGGATGGTTTTCAGATAATAGAAACGCTTCTGCTGTGACGGATCTCATCGAGTGTGGGCCTTGATCTACTATAACTCCTTTGAAGAGGGGTGATTCTTTACAGCTGTGGCCATAAACTACATCTGCAGGGCTAGCTGATAGCCTAGGACCGGCCTGGACAATCGGACACAGAGGAAAAGGAGTGTCAGAGGGTGCGGTAGTGAATAGGGCGAAAGGGAGGTGTCGGGCGGGCACAGGGTGTGATTCTCAGGGAAGAGCAGCGCAGATGGGGGGAGGTTTATTACCCATGCATAAGACAGAGAGCGGGGGTGACCACTGCCTGGGTGAGATGCTTGCGAGGGTGGGGAGCCATGCTAAGGATCGACAGCGTGCACAGAGTGGGTCTGGTCAAGGCATCTAAAATTGCTGCCGTGCACGACAAAAGTGTGGCATTTGAAAAAAGACAAGATGGCGCAGACAATGTTTTTCAACACTTCCTGATTTCCTTCGAATCGAACGTTAACAGACGTTGGGGCATATTACCAAAGTTAAGCGATATTTATCCCTAACGATGCATTGCAAAGATTTTTTTACCGTCAGAAATTATCGCACATAAACCTTGCTATTATCAAGGTTTATCGCAAATACGATAAAAAACGACCGCAATGCATTAATATCGCTGAAAACTCAGCGATATTCATGCATTACCGAGCTAATGCTCTTAGCCATGTTATCCACCTCCCATTGGATAACATGGCTAAGAACTGCTCAGGGCAGCTGTTACTTTTTGGAGATATTCGCGCTTATCTCGAATATTTCCAAAAGTTGATAATAGGAGATAGCGATGTTAGCGACTGTTTCCAGTCGCTAACATCTTGGCATGCCCACTTTGCATGTCATTAGTGATAAATATCACTCACATGCAAAGTGGGGCCCAAGATGGTCGCTATCTCCTACTAGCCGTCGCTAATGGTGTTAGCAACAGCTAGGTAATACAGATATAATTTTATCTCCGCGAAGCGGAGCGCTGTTACAGATATATATCTTGTTTTTGAACGTTAATTTCTCAAAATGCACTGAAGCACATATATTGAGACCTAGCAAAGGCACATCGGGCTACCAGTCCCTAATATTTTACCAAGTTTCGTGCAAATCCATTCAGCCGTTCGATTATTATTATTATTAATTTTTTTTGCCCCGCGGGGCCCTTTTAAATCCTCCACATCAAACCTAGGGGGTCAGCGAGGATCTACTATGCCCCCTTATGGTCATTTGCCCCTTCGCTTTGGCCTCCTCTTGTCTCTCGATCCTACCGAGAGACAAGATGGCGGCCGCTACGTACTGTTTGGAATGTTTACAGACACCGGAGAGCCAATCAGCTTCGCTTCGCAAAGCTCCGTAACGTGAAAAGTACGCGAAGCGGTGCGCTGTTACAGATATATATCTTTTTTTGAACGTTAATTTCTCAAAATCCACTGAAGCACATATATTGAGACCTAGCAAAGGCACATCGGGCTACCAGTCCCTACAATTTTGCCAAGTTTCGTGCAAATCCATTCAGCCGTTCGATTATTATTATAATTTTTTTTTTTGCCCCGCGGGGCCCTTTTAAAACCTCCACATCAAACCTAGGGGGTCAGCGAGGATCTACTATTCCCCCTTATGGTCATTTGCCCCTTCGCTTTGGCCTCCTCTTGTCTCTCGATCCTACCGAGAGACAAGATGGCGGCCGCTACGGACTGTTTGGAATGTTGACAGACGCCGGAGAACCAATCAGCTTCGCTTCACAAAGCTCCGTTGCGCGAAAAGTACGCGTCCTGGGACGCTGCCCGGTCCGCTGTTACAGATATATATCTTTTTTTAAACGTTAATTTCTCAAAATCCACTGGAGCACATATATTGAGACCTACAAAAGGCACATCAGGCTACCAGTCCCTACAATTTTGCCAAGTTTCGTGCAAATCCATTCAGCCGTTCGGGCTAAAAGTGAGGCCAACCGCCCTATGGAAAACTCAATGTTAAAAACACGTTTTGGGACCTCCCTTTTTTCTCAACCCCCCCTGGACGAAACCCCCCCCAATTTTCAGGGGCTGCTCAGAAAGAAAATGTGCCATTTTCCTGAAAATTTCAGCCAATTCCGTCCACAAACGCCAAAGTTATTAGACATAAAATTTTCAAAAAACCCATAGAGAAAAAATCCTAACTATATATACCTACTGGCGACCGCCAGTAGGTAATATACACATACATAAATGCATATGCATATATATGCATATATATATGTGTATATGTGTGCGTGTAGAGAGAGGCAGAGAGGTAGAGGTGTAGAGGTAGAGAGGTAGAGGTAGAGAGGTAGAGGTAGAGAGGTAGAGACTAGTAGAGAGAGAAGTAGAGAGAGGTAGAGAGGTAGAGAGAAGAGAGTGAGTAATAGAGTAGAGAGTGAGTAGTAGAGAGTAGTAGAGAGCAGTAGAGAGAGTAGCAGAGAGTGAGTAGGAGAGTGAATAGTAGAGTGAGTAGTAGAGAGTACTAGAGAGTGAGTAGTAGAGAGTGTGTAGTAGAGAGTAGTAGAGAGTAAGTAGTAGAGTGAGTAGTAGAGAGCAGGAGAAAGTGAGTAGTAGAGAGTAGTAAAGAGTGAGTAGTAGAGAGTAGTAGAGAGTGAGTAGCAGAGAGAGAGAATAGCAGCGAGTAGTAGAGAGTGAGTAGTAGAGTGAGTAGTAGAGAGTAGGAGAGAGAGAGTAGTAGAGAGTGAGTAGTAGAGAGTAGTGGAGAGAGAGTAGTAGAGAGTGAGTAGTAGAGAGTGAGTAGTAGAGAGTAGTAGATAGTGAGTAGTAAAGAGTGAGTAGTAGAGAGAGAGTAGTAGAGAGTGAGTAGTAGAGAGTAGAGAGTAGTAGAGAGTGAGTAGTAGAGAGTAGTAGATAGTGAGTAGTAGGGAGTGAGTAGTAGAGAGAGAGTAGTAGAGTAGTACCACTCTCTCGTAATTGCACAATTCTGTGGTACAGCAATAGCGCGGAGATACCCCTTCGGGAGTCTAATCTGGCGCTTTATAAGAATATAAAATAAATAAAATAAATAAATAGTAGAGTATTAGAGAATGATTAGTAGAGAGTGAGTATTAGAGAGTAGTGGAGTAGTAGAGAGTAAGTAGTAGAGAGTAGTGGAGAATATTCCAAAGTTTGGCACAGCACCACTTGCACAATAAGTCCAATCAAATCATATCACTTAGAGTCCTTATTGAAGCGCTGAATTTTGGTGTATATTCAAATGCTTTTATTTTCCTTAAGTTTATGTACCACAGCCAGCTGACGCGTTTCGTTCTGTACAACAGAACTTCTTCAGGGCGTTCTTATTTCCTTCAAGTTATGTCGGTATCCTGTTGTCATCTAACTAGATATTTCTCCCAAATGTTAGACGAGACGTAAGTACATTCTTATTCAAAATGACTAGGTATCAATTTTACCCACACAATTCGGGCAGACTTGAGTAATTTATAGCATCCTCAAAGTCAGTCTTTCAAAAATTCCAAAGTATAGGACATGATAATCCAAATCCAAATGTTTCTCAAGAAAAGTCACATTCAATCAGTCGGAATTTCGGCGTTTGGGCAGATATGACCCAGGGACCCCCAGTATGCAAGGGGAATTAGTCCCCCCTCTGCAAACGTGCCAGTGGCCTGCGTTGCAGAGAGGTGTAAAAAGAAGGCATAGCCTCATTACACCTCTGTGCAATGCAGCCCCCTGGCGCATACTGGAGGCTCCAGGTGGGCTAGTTGGCCCCCAGGGACCCCCAGTATGCAAGGGGAATTAGTTCCCCCTCTTCAAACGTGCACGGGGGCTGCGTTGCAGAGAGGTGTAAAAAAGGGTGTGGCCTCATTACACCTCTCTGCAATGCAGCCCCCTGGCACATACTGGAGGCTCCTGGTGGGCTAGTTGGCCCACAGGGACCCCCAGTATGCAAGGGGAATTAAGTCCCCCTCTGCAAACGCGCCAGGGGGCTGCGTTGCAGAGAGGTGTAACAAGGGGCATAGCCTCATTACACCTCTGCAATGCAGCCCCCTGGCTCATACTGGAGATTCAAGGTGGGCTAGTTGGCCCCCAGGGGCCCCCAGTATGCAAGGGGAATTAGTTCCCCCTCTTCAAACATGCATGGGGGCTGCGTTTTAGAGCGGTGTAAAAAGGGGCTTGGCTTCATTACACCTCTCTGCAATGCAGTCCCCTGGGGCATACTGGAGATTCCTGGTGGGCTTTCAGGTCTTATATAGTTAGGAATTAGCATTTAAAAAACCTTTAAAATTCACTGAAAAACCCATAGGTTTCAGGCCTTATATAGTTAGGAATTAGCATTTAAAAAACCTTTGAAATTCACTGAAAAAAACCATAGGTTTCAGGCCTTATATAGGAATTAGCATTTAAAAAAACTTTTAAATTCACTGAAAAACCATAGGTTTCAGGCCTTATATAGTTAGGAATTAGCATTTAAAAAACCTTTAAAATTCACTCAAAAAATTATAAGTTTTAGGGGTGTTATAGTTAGCTGGACATTTCACTCAATCAATCAATCAATCACAGCATTTATATAGCGCACTACTCACCCGGAGGGTCTCAAGGCGCTAGGGGAGGGGGGGGGTCCGCTACTGCTCGAACAGCCAGGTCTTGAGCTGCTTCCTGAAGGCGAGGTGGTCCTGGGTCAGGCGGAGGTGGGTCGGGAGGGAGTTCCAAGTCTTGGCGGCCAGGTAGGAGAAGGACCTTCCCCCTCTGGTGGCTCTTCGGACGCGGGGGACGGTGGCGAGGGCGTGGCCGGTCGATCGAAGCTGGCGTGTGGGAGCGTAGAAGTTGAGGCGGCTGTTGAGGTATCCGGGGCGTTGGTTGTGTAGGGCTTTGTGTGCGTGGGTGAAGAGACGGAAGGTGATTCTCTTGTTGACCGGGAGCCAGTGCAGGTCTCTCAGGTGTCCGGAGATGTAGCTGCGACGGGGGATGTCCAGGATGAGTCGTGCTGAGGCGTTCTGGATCCGCTGGAGTCTCTTCTGGAGTTTGGCGGTGGTACCGGCGTAGAGGGAGTTGCCGTAGTCCAGACGGCAGGTGACGAGGGCCTGGGTGACCGTCTTCCTGGTCTCGGTGGGGATCCACCGGAAGATCTTACGTAGCATGCGCAGGATGTTGAAGCATGACGAGGAGACGGCGTTGATTTGTCTGGTCATGGAGAGGGAGGAGTCCAGGATAAAGCCCAGGTTGCGTGCGTGGTCTGTTGGTTTGGGTGCGCTGCCCAGGGCGGGGGGCCACCAGGAGTCGTCCCAGGCGGAGGGTGAAGATCCCAGGATGAGGACTGCCATCTTGTCCAAGTTCCGTTTCAGGCGACTGTTCATCATCCACTTGGCTACGTCTGTCATCCCTTCGTGTAGGTTGGCTCTGGCGGCGGTGGGGTCGTTGGTGAGGGAGAGGATCACCTGGGTGTCGTCGGCGTAGGAGATGATGTTGAGGTTGTGTTGGCATGCGATGGCTGCGAGTGGGCTCATGTAGACGTTGAAGAGGGTTGGGCTGAGCGAGGAGCCTTGAGGAACGCCGCAGATGACTTTGGTTGCTTCTGACCTGAACGGGGGGAGGCGGACTCTCTGTGTCCTTCCGGCGAGGAAGGAGATGATCCACTCCAGTGCCTTCTCCTGGATTCCGACGTTGCTGAGGCGCTGCACTAGGGTGCGCTGGCAGACAGTGTCGAAAGCCGCGGAGAGGTCTAGGAGGATGAGGGCCGCTGTTTCTCTGTTGTCGAGCAGGGCTCGGATGTCATCGGTGGCTGCGATTAGGGCAGTCTCTGTGCTGTGGTTGGCCCGGAATCCAGACTGCGAGAGGTCGAGGGATCCGTTTGTCTCGAGGAAGGCGGCCAGCTGCTTGTTGACGGTCTTCTCGATGACTTTTGCAGTAAATGGGAGCAGCGAGATGGGGCGGTAGTTCTTGAGGTCGGTGGGGTCGGCTGATGGTTTCTTCAGTAGAGCGCTGAGTTTGGCGTGCTTCCAGCTCTCCGGGAAGGTAGCGGTGTCGAAGGAGGTGTTGATGATGTCCCGCAGGTGGGGTGCGATGACAGCGTCGGCCTTGTTGAAGACGTGGTGAGGGCAGGGGTCGGTCGGAGATCCGGAGTGGATGGAGTTCATCGTGCGGATGGTGTCTTCGGTGCTGATCGGGGTCCAGGCGCGGAGGGTGGTGGTGGGGGGCAGTGGTTCGGTCGTGGCGTGCGTTGGTTGAGTGCTGAAGTTGAAGCTCATACAAAACCATTGAAATTGCTCCTATATAGTTAGTTGTACTATCTATATTTCGCGCACCCGCAATCCACTGCTGATGATGTCACATATTACATCATTCATGACATGGTCAGTGACATCACTGATGACATCTCAAATGACATCACTGATGACATCACTGATGACATCATCCACATGACAATCACATACACCTTTTCATACACTAGTAAAATCTTTCATCACTCTTTGTAAAATAAAGAGTATCATATTTGAATCCATTGTTACAGCAATACAAGTATCTAAAAACCCACTCAGTGATATTAGATGTATAAACACATCTAATCACTTACCTGTAGATTCACTCATACATGCTGTCAATGAACAATAGAACACTATCAAAAATACTTATACACCTAAATCGACATTACACACCAGCACACATCCTATTCACATATGAAGTCATCCTACTCACTTATGCAAACAATGGATCATACTTACATATTTACTTAGCTACACACTTATACAAACACAACTTCATCTATTCATTTAGATAGTAAGTCATACTTAGTGAATTATAAAATCATTATTACAAGTATAAAGTTATCCATACAGTCACTCACACAATCATTGAGTCTTATGTATACTTATTAATATACAACAACTGACACATACACTGCCTTTTATTTTTCTAGTTTGTTGGACATGTACCATTGAGAAATATATTTGCTCATCACCACACCCATAAAGATATTCACTCACCCAAACAACTGTTAGAACATGTAGTTTTAACTTCATATATCTAGTGAATCAACTATTCACACATCTTTGGGCAGTCACACACCCCCCACCGAACAACACACACATTCACTCTCCCATACAAATACTCAGTTAACTAATCAATAACTAATACAGACTTTCACATAGCTAGTAACCAACTGGAGAACCAGTTTACACAACAACTGACAAAGTGATACAGATATTCAAACAGTTTAGTCACTACCCACTATATTTAGTGAGACACTATAAATTGGTCAAGTAAACAGTCAATTACACTGCTACTAAATCCTCCATCCAAATATTTATTTTTATATATCCACTCATTCTTCAATGCAAATTGATATATATAATGCATATTTAAATAACGAAGCAAACCACATTCACTGGATGATGTCATCAGTGATGTCATCAGTGATGTCATTTGAGATGTCATCAGTGATGTCACTGACCATGTCATGAATGATGTAATATGTGACATCATCAGCAGTGGATTGCGGGTGCGTGAAATATAGTTAGTACAACTAACTATATAGGAGCAATTTCAATGGTTTTGTATGAGTGAAATGTCCAGCTAACTATAACACCCCTAAAACTTATAGTTTTTTGAGTGAATTTTAAAGGTTTTTTAAATGCTAATTCCTAACTATATAAGGCCTGAAACCTATGTTTTTTTCAGTGAATATAAATATATATATATATTTATATATATATATATATATTTATATATATATATATATATATATATATATATATATATATATCACTGAAAAAACCATAGGTTATAGACCATATATAGTTAGGAATTAGCATTTAAAAAACCTTATTTTACTCACACAAAACCATTGAAATTCCATATATAGTTAGTTGCACTAACTATATATCGCGCACCCGCAATCCACTGCTGATCATGTCACATATTACATCATTCATGACATGGTCAGTGACATCACTGATGACATCACTGATGACATCTCAAATGACATCACTGATGACATCACTGATGACATCTCATTTGACATCATTCTTGTGCTAATACGATAAACCTCTTCAGACTCTAATATAACCTTAGATACACTCAGTGTATACAGACACTCACACACTGTCACTCATCCATGGAGTTACTCACACACCTAGTCAGTCATGCAAAGAAACAATCTCACCTCCATTTCCTTAACTATACAGTTATACACACCTTACTTATTCAAGCATATACTAACACATATTTACTCTCTTACACAATCCCTGATACAAGTTCACAATGATCCATACAGCCACTCACACATTCAGTGGCTCTCATGCACAGTTAATTATATATGCCAACTCTCACATGTACTGTGTTTTACATATGTACTTACTATGACATGTAGCATTGAGATATCCATTCACTCATCAACACACTCATGCACACAGTCAACTGCCCATGTAGCTGTTTCCACATGCACTCTTGAACTCATACACCTAGTGAATCAACTGCTGACACATCTATGCACAGAGTCACACACCTCCCAGCCACCCCCACACAAACTCAATCTCCCATACAAATACTTGGGCAACCAATCAATAACACATATAGCCTCTCGTATAGCTAATGATCAACACATGCAGCAGTTTACATCACAACAGACATACTGATGCACACATTCAGACTGTTTAGTCACTAACCCATGCATTTAGTACGACACATTTATTCACTCACTCACAGTCAGTCACGCACCTACTAAATCCTTCATCCAGACACTTATACATCCACTCATTCTTCAATATATCAAACATATTTAAACTTTACAGAAACACACAGTCACTGGATGATGTCATCAGTGATGTCATCAGTGATGTCATTTGAGATGTCATCAGTGATGTCATCAGTGATGTCATTTGAGATGTCATCAGTGATGTCATCAGTGATGTCATTTGAGATGTCATCAGTGATGTCATCAGTGATGTCACTGACCATGTCATGAATGATGTAATATGTGACATGATCAGCAGTGGATTGCGGGTGCGCGATATATAGTTAGTGCAACTAACTATATATGGAATTTCAATGGTTTTGTGTGAGTAAAATAAGGTTTTTTAAATGCTAATTCCTAACTATATATGGTCTATAACCTATGGTTTTTTCAGTGAATTTTCAAGGTTTTGTAAATGCTAATTCCTAACTATATATGGTCTATAACCTATGGTTTTTTCAGTGAATTTCAATGGTTTTTTAATAGCAAATATCATAAGCTGTCGAATGTCAAGTACGTGGTAAGTGAAAACATTTTCGTGTTTATGCACACTGATCTGCTTTGAATGGTGCCCCCCCCCCCCCTCATTTCTATTAGGAGTACTCTCTCTTTGCAGATAGTGAAAGGTAGTTAACGCAGGCCTTTGCCCCCATTGTAATCCGTCGTGCCTGCTTCTCTCTCCATTTGATTGATTGTTATCCAAGTATTTACTGTTTTAGAATTAGTTCTCTTTGGTTCATTCTCTATTTACAAACAAACACAGAGTCGCAATACTCTGTTTAGTCTTTGCAGATAACGAAAAATCGTGTAAAAAAAAAGAAAAGGAATCGAGCAAAATCAGTAGGCCACTAATGGGATTTCTTTTTGACCTCGCTAAAATAGAAACATTAGGAACAACCCCTCATGACAAATACAAAACTAGTGAGATGAACTGAACTCCACACAATGATGGCTGCAAAACAGCTCGGCTCCGCCACCCACCCCGCCCAAAATAACGATAAAGAACGGCTGCCATGATTGGTTGCGGAATGACCACGACGGAGCTACGAAATGGTGCTGCTCTCATGCTAACCCCAGCTTCAGTCTGAAACATCCAGAAACACTGTAGACTACCAATTCGATCAGTTCCGGTAGCGCCCCAATGTAACCCGGTAGAGAAGAACTAGCCCTCCCCTCTTTGACTGATGGTTCTTGTTGCCTGTCCCTTCTGTTGTCATTTAACAGAACTATTTAGCCTGCTGAAAGGGGTTGTGTTCCGACCGCTGGTTGGTGGAGACATTTTGACTATATTCTGTACCTGCGTTGTCGCGTAATGCGTCATATGACGCGCCGCGTTAGCGCATCCGGAAGTCATCCGGGGCGCGCAGCGCGTAACGTAAGCATAACAAGTCATGTGACTTGTTAATAAAACTTTTCATTGGTTCATTTTACTTTTCTTATTGTAATGATGAAAGGCTTGGTCATATGACCTAAAAATTACGCTTTTCATTACTTCCGAACATTATTTTTTCTTAAATATATGTTATAATGTTCCAGGCTAATGTACTTTCCCGGAAATTTTACAACTGTCCTGCAAGTAAAATATATTCTTTTTTCGAGAAAAAGAGCGTTTCTTCGTCCCATGACGGAGCCGTTGAGCAAAAGAGGGTCGACCTGCTGTCTTAGTCGCCGATAAGCCTGAATATGAGATTCTTATCGATCACTTTATGTTGCAGGAATAGAAAACATAACAGCCCTTGACCATTTATCTTTACTGCGTTCCTTCGTATTATACCTTTTACCCTTCATGTAATTGGTCTGCTTTATTTCACTTGCCTTTTAATGATTCTAAAACAGTCACTATTATTAAAAACTTTACCAATGTATATACTACTACCATGTTTTCTTTTAAAAACCTTTATTGTGAAAATTTCATTATACAAATACGAGCCTATAACCACGTGGGCCTGCCACAGAGCAAACTGTAATCGTATATGATGAATAGACATTTACACTGTAGAGGAACGTAACGGGCGAGCCATTAGGTTGCAAGAACTAAGGTGTCTAACAGTTACGGAATCGGTGGACGTACATTTTATAATTAAAATACGACAGGGCCAGTTACAATAAAATTATCTAGATATACATTTGCGGGCAAGTACCATGGGTGACGTTAATTCGAACTTTCAACAGTACAGTAATCAATAACACATCAGAACTTAATATCAATAGGGATGTCGAAATATTCAATCAATTCTCGTCCCCGCCCGCCATGTGCTTCAAAACTGCATACGTATCTCGTGATTTCAAGGTTCTGCAACCAGTACACAACAAGGAGTTACGAGTCCCATTTATTCCGGCGCCATTTTGGGCGAGGACGGGCAGGTCCAGGATATAGTCAAAATGTCTCTACCAACCATCGACTATGATGATGTTCATATGCTGTATTTATTAGAGTAACACTCATCTGTCCACATGAAATTAATTTGCCACAATCTAAACATGTCATTTTAATCTTTCCAAAGTTCTTCTAAATATTTGGGACCGTTTCCCTTGCCTCTGAAGCTCTCAGTGCCACTTCTTTGATGAATGTACTAGCAGGTCAGGGGTTCTCCTCCAAATCTCTCTTTTATGCAGCACTATAATTAATTGGTGCCACCTCTCCATATGACGATGCATGGTATAGTTACCACAACTATATTTTTTTTCGGTTCCTCTGGAGAGTTCATCGTGGCAGATGAAGCGTGTAACGTACCGGGCATTTACCTTTTTTTGCATGTACAGGAAAGGAAAAAAAAATCGAGCGTCCGAGTTCTAAGGTGTCCCAGGGCCATTTTAGTGGACCAGGCCCAAATCCAAAGAACAGGCCGCCATTTTGAGAGTCCTCTTGCAGCCGCCTGTCGCTGTAGCATCAAGAGCAGCCGAAACTCAGCTGAATGGCAACTGAAACGGTAAAGGGGCGCCCCACTACAGCAGACGAGCCTCCACCTAGGAAGGCCCATTCACGCCGGCTCCCCCCCCCTTCGGGCACCCCACGCCGTTATTCGGAGCAGTATTGTAGGATGGCCACACCAGTGCGGCAACTTGCTAGACATCACCTCGGTGGTAACCGAATCTCAACGCCTTGTGGTGTCTCCTATTCAGAAAACATTGTTATGCTGCCTTCGACCTATTCGCCGCAAGTGCGCACACAACTCAACTGCATAGCTTGCTAGACACCACCTCGGTGCCATCCGGATCTTGGAATGTCAGCACCTTTTGGTGTCTTCTCTTCAGAAAATATTATTGCGCTGCCTTTGGCCCCATTCGCACATCAGTCCGCTACTGACGCCATCTCACAGGCTAATGGGGCGCCCCACGCCGACTTTCAGCATTGTAGAATAACCACACCAGTACAGCAACTTGCTAGACATCACCTCGGTGCCATCCGGATCTCGGCGCCCCACTGCAGATGAAGTGCCTCTCAACTATGAAACCACCACGGTGACATCCGGATCTTGGCGCGTTGTGCTGCCTTCGGCCTATTCGCACATCGGTCCGCTACTGACGCCATCTCACAGGCTAATGGGGCGACCCACGCCGAGTTTCAGCATTGTAGGATGACCACACCAGTACAGCAACTTGCTAGACATCACCTCGGTGCCATCCGGATCTCGGCGCCCCACTGCAGATGAAGTGCCTCTCAACTATGAAACCACCACGGTGACATCCGGATCTTGGCGCGTTGTGCTGCCTTCGGCCTATTCGCACATCGGTCCGCTACTGACGCCATCTCACAGGCTAATGGGGCGACCCACGCCGAGTTTCAGCATTGTAGGATGACCACACCAGTACAGCAACTTGCTAGACATCACCTCAGTGCCATCCGAATCTTGGCATCTCAACGCCTAGTGGTATCTTCCATACAAAAAATATTGTTACGCTGCCTTTGGCCCCATTCGCACATCAGTCCGCAACTTAGACACCACCTCGGTGCCATCCGGATCTTGGAATGTCAGCACCTTTTGGTGTCTTCTCTTCAGAAAATATTATTGCGCTGCCTTTGGCCCCATTCGCACATCAGTCCGCTACTGACGCCATCTCACAGGCTAATGGGGCGCCCCACGCCGACTTTCAGCATTGTAGAATAACCACACCAGTACAGCAACTTGCTAGACATCACCTCGGTGCCATCCGGATCTCGGCGCCCCACTGCAGATGAAGTGCCTCTCAACTATGAAACCACCACGGTGACATCCAGATCTTGGCGCGTTGTGCTGCCTTCGGCCTATTCGCACATCGGTCCGCTACTGACGCCATCTCACAGGCTAATGGGGCGACCCACGCCGAGTTTCAGCATTGTAGGATGACCACACCAGTACAGCAACTTGCTAGACATCACCTCGGTGCCATCCGGATCTCGGCGCCCCACTGCAGATGAAGTGCCTCTCAACTATGAAACCACCACGGTGACATCCGGATCTTGGCGCGTTGTGCTGCCTTCGGCCTATTCGCACATCGGTCCGCTACTGACGCCATCTCACAGGCTAATGGGGCGACCCACGCCGAGTTTCAGCATTGTAGGATGACCACACCAGTACAGCAACTTGCTAGACATCACCTCAGTGCCATCCGAATCTTGGCATCTCAACGCCTAGTGGTATCTTCCATACAAAAAATATTGTTACGCTGCCTTTGGCCCCATTCGCACATCAGTCCGCAACTTAGACATCACCTCGGTGCCATCCGGATCTTGGCATCTCAGCGCCTTGTGGTGTCAGTCAGAAAATATTGTTGCGCTGCCTTTGGCCCCATTCGCACATCGGTCCGCTACTGACGCCATCTCACAGGCCAACGGGGCGCCCCACGCCGACTTTCCACATTGTAGGATGGCCACAGAAGTGCGACAACTTACTAGACACCACCTCGGTGCCATCCGGATCTTGGCGCGTTGTGCTGCCTTCGGCCTATTCGCACATCGGTCCACTACTGACGCAAACTCACAGGCCAACGGGGCGCCCCACGCCGACTTTCAGCATTGTAGGATGGCCACACCAGTGCTGCAACTTGCTGGACACCACCTCGGTGCCATCCGGATCTTGGCGCGTTGTATTGCCTTCGGCCTATTCGCACATCAGTCCGCTACTGACGCCGCCTCACGTGCCAACGTATTTTCTCTGCATTTTATACCCTATGCCGCATAACAGGTCATGTGACTTGTTTATAAAACTTTTCATTGGTTCATTTTACTTTTGGTTTCCTAATGATGGAAGACTTGATCATATGACCTAAAAACAACACTTTTCATTGGATGAAAACTTTTTTTTCCCCCCAAACGATGAAAGCCCCACCTTGTTTCTGGATGTTTCAGACTAAACTGGCGTCAGCATGAGAGCACCACCATCTCGTAGCTCCGTCGTGGTCATTCCGCGAGCAATCATGGCAGCCGCTCCCCACCAGAAGCCTGCAGGAGTCGGGGCCCCCAAAACTTTTGATGAATTCTCAAGGCGGAGGGGACGCTTTCGAGAATGGGGTCCAAGACCTAGCAGACAAGCGTCCGATTTCCAAGGTGTCCCAGGGCCATTTCAGTGGACCACGCCCAAAAAGGAAAGAGCCTGCCGCCATTTTGAGAGTCCTGTGGCAGCCGCCTATCGCTGCACCGCAAGAGTGGGCGCAACTCAGCTGAATGGCGGATTTTGACACAGTGGACCAAAAGCGGACGGAATGGCAACTGAAACGGTAAAGGGGCGCCCCACTAAAACAGATGAGACTCCACCTGGAGAGGCCCGTTCACGCCGCCTCCCCCGGGGCGCCCCACGCCGTTATTCGGAGCAGCATTGTAGGATACCAAAACCAGTGCGGCAACTTACTGGACATCACCTTGGTGCCATCGTTCTGCTGCCTTGGAACTATTCGCACAACAGTTTGCTACTGATGACCCACCCCCCGCGACGCCCCACGCCGTTATTTGCTGGGTGGCAACTTACTAGACATCACTTTCGTGTCATCTAGATTTCGGCGCGTTCTGCTGCCTTGGAACTATTCGCACAACAGTTTGCTACTGATGACCCACCCCCCGCCGGAAATCTGGACGTTGTGCTGCGTTGGGACTATTCGCACAGCCGACCGCTACTTCGTTGTTTTTCCCTAAAAATGTTTATATGTTATTACTATTTTTGTTTTCTTGTATATATTTATAAATTATTAAAGTTTTATAATCTTACTACTTTGTCGGAGTGCTATATATTTTTAATGTGACACATAATTGTAAAAACTTTGATGTACAAAGAGTCATCCCTGGAATCTTCCGCTTCACGCTCGGTCCCCTCCCCAATCACAATACAGGATGGTTTTCAGATAATAGCAACGCTTCTGCTGTGACGGATCTCATCGAGTGTGGGCCTTGATCTACTATAACTCCTTTGAAGAGGGGTGATTCTTTACAGCTGTGGCCATAAACTACATCTGCAGGGCTAGCTGATAGCCTAGGACCGGCCTGGACAATCGGACACAGAGGAAAAGGAGTGTCAGAGGGTGCGGTAGTGAATAGGGCGAAAGGGAGGTGTCGGGCGGGCACAGGGTGTGATTCTCAGGGAAGAGCAGCGCAGATGGGGGGAGGTTTATTACCCATGCATAAGACAGAGAGCGGGGGTGACCACTGCCTGGGTGAGATGCTTGCGAGGGTGGGGAGCCATGCTAAGGATCGACAGCGTGCACAGAGTGGGTCTGGTCAAGGCATCTAAAATGGCTGCCGTGCACGACAAAAGTGTGGCATTTGAAAAAAGACAAGATGGCGCAGACAATGTTTTTCAACACTTCCTGATTTCCTTCGAATCGAACGTTAACAGACGTTGGGGCATATTACCAAAGTTAAGCGATATTTATCCCTAACGATGCATTGCAAAGATTTTTTTACCGTCAGAAATTATCGCAGATAAACCTTGCTATTATCAAGGTTTATCGCAAATACGATAAAAAACGACCGCAATGCATTAATATCGCTGAAAACTCAGCGATATTCATGCATTACCGAGCTAATGCTCTTAGCCATGTTATCCACCTCCCATTGGATAACATGGCTAAGAACTGCTCAGGGCAGCTGTTACTTTTTGGAGATATTCGCGCTTATCTCGAATATTTCCAAAAGTTGATAATAGGAGATAGCGATGTTAGCGACTGTTTCCAGTCGCTAACATCTTGGCATGCCCACTTTGCATGTCATTAGTGATAAATATCACTCACATGCAAAGTGGGACCCAAGATGGTCGCTATCTCCTACTAGCCGTCGCTAACTGGTGTTAGCAACAGCTAGGTAATACAGATATAATTTTATCTCCGCGAAGCGGAGCGCTGTTACAGATATATATCTTGTTTTTGAACGTTAATTTCTCAAAATGCACTGAAGCACATATATTGAGACATAGCAAAGGCACATCGGGCTACCAGTCCCTAATATTTTACCAAGTTTCGTGCAAATCCATTCAGCCGTTCGATTATTATTATTATTTTTTTTTTTCCCCCGCGGTCCCTTTTAAAACCTCCACATCAAACCTAGGGGGTCAGCGAGGATCTACTATGCCCCCTTATGGTCATTTGCCCCTTCGCTTTGGCCTCCTCTTGTCTCTCGATCCTACCGAGAGACAAGATGGCAGCCGCTACGTACTGTTTGGAATGTTTACAGACACCGGAGAGCCAATCAGCTTCGCTTCGCAAAGCTCCGTAACGCGAAAAGTACGCGAAGCGGTGCGCTGTTACAGATATATATCTTTTTTTTAACGTTAATTTCTCAAAATCCACTGGAGCACATATATTGAGACCTAGCAAAGGCACATCGGGCTACCAGTCCCTAATATTTTGCCAAGTTTCGTGCAAATCCATTCAGCCGTTCGATTATTATTATTTTGTTTTTTTTTTGCCCCGCGGGGCCCTTTTAAAACCTCCACATCAAACGTAGGGGGTCAGCGAGGATTTACTATTCCCCCTTATGGTCATTTGCCCCTTCGCTTTGGCCTCCTCTTGTCTCTCGATCCTACCGAGAGACAAGATGGCGGCCGCTACGGACTTTTTGGAATGTTGACAGACGCCAGAGAACCAATCAGCTTCGCTTCACAAAGCTCCGTTGCGCGAAAAGTACGCGTCCTGGGACGCTGCCCGGTCCGCTGTTACAGATATATATCTTTTTTTAAACGTTAATTTCTCAAAATCCACTGGAGCACATATATTGAGACCTACAAAAGGCACATCGGGCTACCAGTCCCTACAATTTTGCCAAGTTTCGTGCAAATCCATTCAGCCGTTCGGGCTAAAAGTGAGGCCAACCGCCCTATGGAAAACTCAATGTTAAAAACACGTTTTGGGACCCCCCTTTTTTCTCGGCCCCCCCTTGACGAACCCCCCCCAAATTTTCAAAGGCTGCTCAGAAACAAAATGTGCCATTTTCCTGAAAATTTCAGCCAATTCCGTCCACAAACGGCAAAGTTATTAGACATAGAATTTTCCAAAAACCCATAGAGAAAAAATCCTAACTATATATACCTACTGGCGACCGCCAGTAGGTAATATATATATATATATATATACTTAAATTACCTCGCTTGTTAGCAAATGTTTTTACCTCATGCTAAAAGGAGGGCCTGTTAGATTAGGATCGTTAATACTTTTGCAGTATCTTGTATAAGTTAGCCTTGTATAAGTTAGCATTCGCTAAGCTTTTCTGTCATCCATTTTGTATGATGATCAAAACTAATTCTTACTCATTCTAAGAAATGCTTCTTGCTGAGTTTAGTTTCTTCCATAATGAGCAGTTAGTGCTAGCACATAGCTTTGAGTTTACCCTGCAGTTCCCGGGAATTGCCCTGACTCAGCATTTCATACTTTTGAGATTGACTTCATCCAAGTAGGGTGATGGTAGCGCCAAGCGATAATTCAGTCTGTGGTATTCCCAATGTGTATATGTATATTATGATCATCATCATTATCATCAATGTCCTGGATTATGATTGCCAGCGTAGGTACACAGGGAGTTACAACCGATGTCACCATAATGAAAGCTGATCTACTCTCCAAGGCCAGCACCTGGACTCCTATAACCACCTTCAAGCAAAGGGTTATGGACCAGAAACCTGCATCAGTGCCTTGACACAGACCCTTTTGCTGTTTAGCCCTATACAAAATGGGCCACTAGCTGATTGGATAGCACTACGTCTGAAGATCCCCCTATATGTTTTATTGTTTTTCTCTTTAAACACTACATTTATTAGCCTGGTGTGTTTTGGTGCGTCCTGTATTACATCATGATAGTCATGTCCATTCCACGGGTTGGTGTTTGTACTGTGTATTAAGATCACCCATGGTGGCGAAACTTTGCACTATCATCATCCTTCTCCAATACCTAACTGTCCCCCCATACCTGGCGCAACTGGAGAGCTTTATAATAAACAAGCGCAGGAGATCATTTTTTTTTTTTTTTTAAATGTATTTTTACCATGGAGGCACGTATTCTCCGGGAAATTGCTGAAAAAAACAAGATTATTTTTTATGGGTCCCAGCGGGGTCTCACAGAAACCACACTACCGGATTCAGAGGGTCAGGGCATTCCTACCGTGAGTCTTTCTGTTTATGCTTTAACTTTTTTTTAGGACTCAGCTGAGTTCGAGTCCCAGGATGGCTACCAAAACTTCCTGGTTGAACTGTTGGCCACCAATCAGATCTTAGCATGAGATCTGTCAGATCCACGGAGGATTTGTGTCTGTATATATCAATATTTCTTTTTTCTTAACTAACTCTAAAACTACTGAAAGGACTTACACCAAATTACAAACACAGCTCTTTCCGTACCAAGAGCTAGCTTTCTGCCAAATTTGGTGTAATTCTGTTCAGCAGTCTGGGCTGTGGTCTGGTTTAAAATCCCCATGGAAAATTGCATGGGGAAAATATGTTTTGGGACCCTCATTTTTCTTTGCCTCCGCCTAATGAATCACCTGAAACTTGCCAGACAGCAGCTGAAGTGAGTGGCAAACTAGTTTTGAAAATTTTGTGCAGATTTGTAGTGTAGCTCCTATTTTCCCAATAGGCTCTGCGCATTGGAATAGTACCTACAGCAGTAAAGGCCTAGGCCAGACGTTAACTAGGTCTACTACTGTCGATACTAGACTTAATTTTTGGGTTTGCCAGCTAAGCTCAGAGTTCGCTAGAAACTTTCTCGAATGTTCAAGGAAGGATTAACTTCCCTGATTAGACAAGAAGGGATTTAGTTTCTGACAACCATAGAACATGACAACTTTGCTCTCCCCTAATCAAGAGTCAATCTCAAGAGTCGTGTGAGCACAAGGCAATTATTTTACTCAGTCAGTACGTGCATTCTTAGTCTCATCAGAATGTAGAGAAAAGGAAGAGACGGGCGTGTTCAATAAAAGATGTTATTTATTGATCAGTCTCTTTTCTCGTACAAGAGAAATGGATCGATATTATTGCGATACTTATAGTTAAGTAAAGTGCATACATTAGAAGCAATAGTATAAAATAATACTGTAAAAACATTGATATGGTTTCTGAGCCATATGATGTTTAAAATGATTAAAATATATTTACATACACATATACATTTGACTTAACGTACTCAACTGGTGTTTCTAAATACGCCTACCCCGTGTACCTGACCTAAGCCTAATACGTGGGCGGGAATAGAAAGTTACAGTTTAGGTTAAGTTTGTTTTTGCCAAGTGAATAACTTAAGAATTCTCTGTGAGGGGTTATTCAGTTCTGTACCTGGAATTTAGGATGAATGAGGAATGGTATCTCTTTCTCTGCTCTCGATATTCCAGGCTGCCTGCGAGGGCTGCCCAGAAGCGCCGGTGCTGGGTCTCTCGGCTTGAGATAGCAGCGCGTCTCTCAGCGCGTCAGGAAGGCGGGGCTGCTGCCTGCGGGGTCTGCTTCGGCTCTCTGCTTCGGCAAGTATGGCTGCTCCGTCTTGTCACCACGCGTGTGTTTTGCATAGGGCAAGGTCGGCAATATTTATACCTTAAAGGTGCCGGGATTGACGTAAGGATGGACATAGGTACGTCAATAAAGATGTCATACGACTTGCTCGTTAGCACATTCTTTACTAAAGTTCTCTGTGAAACCAAAACAATGGCCGCACGGATTATCCAGGTTGTCATAGGTTTGATTTGTTATGAGAACGTCGTATGCCTTATCAGGGGCTGGAGGAATATCGCTTGTCTAATTAGATCTCAAGCGTTATGACCTAATCAGATAACACGTTCCTGTGCCGTAGTGTGACTGCGTCAGATAACGGTATCTGCATCATGGGGGATTTCTTGCCTCATGGGCTGACTGTTAGTTAACTAGCTAGGTAGTTTAACCAGAATAGGGTCAGGAATAGGGGGATCGATTCAGAACCTATAGAAATACACGACACCCACTCCACGCTAACTATGGTCATATCTACTAATCTATGCATAGTATAACATAGTACAACATACTATAGAGTATAGTGTATACCTTACCACCCCAAAATACATAAATGCATTTTGAAATTTTCAAATATACTGGAAAATTGCAGTCATATATATTGTATGCACTTAAGCTATGAATTAAATGCAAAAGTAAACACGCATTGTTATGCATTATTGCTTGTTGGTATATGAGAAATACACATGAAATGGCTCTTAATATGGCTATACAGAAAAAAAGTCGAAACCATTTCATCACATAAAATATATTGTGAACATACCAGTGGGCAGCTAAAGTCTATATAAAGTCTATAAAGTATCTAAAAAAATAGAAATCTTAGTTCTCTAGGAATAGTTTCTTACTTTAAGCAGAAGATCAGTGTCCCGGGAAAAAATATATAGAAAAATATTTTAGGGGCTTGCTGAAAAAAGTTGCTGTCCGTGAACTGGATTGTAATTGTTCATGTGACTTTATTTTTAAAGTTGAAGGCCGAATTCAGGGAACGCCGTGTGCGAGTTTACTCAAAAGTCTCTATTTCTGTTCCGGAGAGAACATCATATCATTCAGGCTTTCGAAAAAACTGTCAACAGCTTCATGGGAAAGTTCCTCTAAGTCGGAAATAAGGGTAACCATGCATTCGTGCGCATGATTGTCTCCATTGACATTCTGATTTGCATTGCTGACAGAAGGTCGTACCTGTTCGATGCTGCTTTCATCTTGAACTTCACTACTCTTCAATCGCAGTGGTGAAGATTCCAGGAATGCCGTCATCAGAATTGGCAGCCTTTGAGGGCAGCACAGTGCGTGAACCTTGGTAGGAACCAACAGTGTATCTGCATCCACCGGCGCATCCGATTGTAGCGTCAGACAGGTGTCTAACACGCATTCTTCTCCGCATAGCAGACACCTTAGTACAGGTAAAACACACCTTTGCCACATTGGTCGAAATGATAGAAACCAAGTCATGTTTAGGTCTCTAAGCCGGGAGAGTCCCAGGATTTTTGATATCCGGTCCCGGTATCCAATGGCTAGGATCGTATCTTCCATTGTCGTGAGATTTTGTTCTGTGACATGGGTTGCCATAACGAAAAATAAGGACCAGGAATAGGATTCCTGCAATTAGTCCTAGGATCAGGGGAAGTCCGCCAAAAATCGAATGGACGAAATCTGGAAAAATACCCAGTATGGCTTTGAATGGTGTTAATGCCATCGAAAATACTGTCTTAAATACCTTTGAGACCCCAGTGGTATCAGAAATATTTAAGATTTCGCTCAGGATTTCCGCGAAATGTATGGGGGAATTGGTTGATAATAATGTATGTATCTCTGCAGTCGTCCTTGCGACTTGTAGATCATACGTTTCTTTAGATGACGTGAGCCTTGTAGGCGTCTGAAGAAGCACTGTTTTCATTCTGCTTAAAGTGTCTATTTGAATAGAAGTAATTTTCAGACCGGGCCATGCCCTTGCCTCCCTGTCTGGAAAGGAGCTGGGGAACAAAGAACGTCCACAGCACTTGACCTTCGCCGTCGTAGTGACGAGATAAGGAGTCCCGGGCATAAGACTACAGCATCTGCGGTCTACAATAAGAATGTAACTCCCATTATAGAGTCTTTGAAAGAATGGTTCTATTTCAGTTGCAGGTGCGCCTTGCTGGTGACATGAAAGGTTGTATGAATTCCCTTCACAGGCTCCGTGCAAACTAATACCGTTACACAGAAGCGTGCCGCTTAGTGACATAGCACAATTGTTGCCACTAAGAAACACTTTCTGTCCTTTGTTACTGACACATGCATGTGAATAGGGCAGGTTCCAAGTTGTTTTAAGGTACCCCTTTCCCAATTTCTCGTACATGCCAGCCTGTATATATTTTTGGCAGTATTGAAACCTGAAGGTTGAGATTGGAATATTTATGATTCCGTGGATTATCCATTCACTGACAGGTCGTTCTGACATTGTCATTGGTAATCTTTCTAGTTTTTCAATGCTCAAGATTGTATAATCAGCACCCTTCTGCGCCATACCGATTTGTCTATCAGTAAGGTTAAAGATTTGGAATAGTGACGTAGTGTTGATTAAACGCCAAGGCACGTAGCCTGAACGCAGATTTTGTAACGTCCAGCCAAGCTGTACGATAGAACGCAATTGTGACTGACCATGTTGTAATAACAGTAAGTCTTGCGATAATATATCGATTGCTGAAGACACAATGCTGTCCAATGAAAAAATTCTGGAGGACAGAGTCATTAACCCATTGTCCACTACAGAAAGTGATTTTTCCAAATTAATACGGTCAATTTCCCGTATTCTTTCTGCTGTCTCAATTTGAGTAACCTTCCAGGCCTCATTGTATGCTGCATATACAGAGGCTGCTATGAAACGCTTATGACGCTGTTTGCGTGGTCCCAGTATGAAATCACGCAAGTCAGCACCATCAGTAAGTAAAGTTAGGTGTTGCTTAATTTCAGGCAGTGTGGAAGTTTGTAGCCATTGAAGGCATAATTTGCCCACACTGTAGGTTGTTATTATCCCTGGGTGATGTCTTTGGGGATATCTAGGGTCTGGCCTGTTCATTTTGAAACCCTGTGTTTTATTCAGGAATCTATCTTGACAGTTATTTGTATCTGTGGGCCAGATCAACCATTGTTTCCAATCAGGATGTGTTCTGTTTTGGTTAAGTATATGGTTTATGTCTATATCAGAGTTATTGCTAAACATTGTTGGCTTTGGAATAGACAGGTTATTTAAATCTTTGATTTTTGCTAGGCCAAGACAGGTGGTTTGTTGAACGGTGTCATTTAAAAATATCATTTGTTCTGGGATCATGCAGGCTCTAAACAAAGCTTCTAAACCCTGTACTTGCCATTCTTTTGTACCCCAAACACTTTTCAAATCAACATTTTTGTTCCAATAATCAAATCCAAAGGTATTCATTTTTTCAAAGAAAGAATCTGAATATATCAATTTTGTGTTGGTTATCATGGTTTTCATCCCTGTCTTGTTTGACAATTTGTAATAAAATGTTTCAGCATTAGTTATGTTAAAACCTGAAAAATATGAATATTTGTCATAAACGGTTCTAGAGCTCCCTTTTGGAGGTGTAGCACAATGTTCCCATTGATTATAACTTAAAACATTTCTAGGTTGTGCAGATTTATGCACGAAATGGTTACCATAATGGTTATAGCAGTACATGCTGTCATAATTTGTAGAACCCTGCAAATAATCATGTTTTGTAAATTTAGCAGACATTACTAAGTCAGACATCATATTGTTAATACTTTCAAAGTCCCAATCATCAGCAAATGAGTTTGGTTTTGCAAAGTCACTCAAAGAGATCTTAATTTGGTGTGGATATTTCAGGATCTCGACCGGACCATAAATTTCATAGTCAGTGTTGTCCCAGGCTACCCCACCAGGTATTGGAATTGCTGTGAAGTTGGCTGAAGAAAGTTCTGAAGAAAGTTCTCGTTTCTCGACGTGTGAAGATGTGTGTGGTTTGAGGACCAAGTTGATGTTCTGACTTGCTGTGTCCATTTTAGCATATTTTCCCTCAATGAAGCGTCCCAAGGTAAATACCATGATGAGCCAAAGTATGAGGATAAATGCACCAAAACCCACCCAAAATTCAATCCATGGAGAGATCAGATATGTTTCTTTTAGTTGTTTCAAAAGTTCCTTCGCTTTGTCTTTAAAGGATTTTGATGATGGCTGTGTCTTTTGTTCGCTGAAACCGTCGGAGCAATCATCGAAGTTCATGAAGTAACCGGATGCAGTTCTGTCAATTGTTCCAATTGGTTCAGGATTTTTGTTTCTTGCATTTTCACTTGGTACTTCTGTATAGATTGGTGTGTCTCTGCTAAATGTCTTTATTTGGGTTTTCAGAGGTCTTAGTTCTATTGCATTGTTGCATAGTCCTTGTTGTTCTTCTATAGGCGTTTCGAATGTGATGAGCCTCTTTGTTAGGACCTCTGTACTGGTAGCAAACCTTGGTGTTCTGCTACTTATTGGGAGTCCACTTGGCCTACTGTTTGTTATCGGCCACATGTTGTGGTTTTACCAGGTCGATGGATACAACTCGGTTCTCCTTTTTTCCAGCAAGTGGCGGTAGTACTACTGATCTTGTCCCGTTGACAGACAATACAGGAACTGCTTTTCTGTAAGAAGGCCCAAATTCCTTCTTTACCGCGATCTTCTCCCTGACTAGATCCCCGACTTTTGGAATCCAGACAGGTCTTGCTGGGACAGGTGGTGAATCTTCAGTGGTCGTTGGCTGTTCTTTCAACTGTATGTTGCTCAGGTCTTTTCTTGTTTTGTTTAAGTCCTGCAAAATAGCCAAACGGTCTTTGACATCAAAGCTTTTTTCTGTTACCACTGAAGTCTGACTATCAAGGTCAGAGATCAACATCCTAGTTCCGAATAATAATTCGTACGGACTGAATCCCTTCAGAGAATTTCTTGGCAAGTTATTTAGACTACGTTGGACACTTATTAGATGTTTGACCCACCCAGCTCCCGAACCTAATACCTTTGCCGTTATAGATTGCTTTATGTCACGGTTTTTTCTTTCAACAATTCCGTTCCCCTCAGGGTGAAATGGACAAGAGTACCGCAATTGCACGCCCATGCTGACCATGGCCTCCTTATAAGCCCGAGAGCTAAAAGCAGGACCATTGTCCGAATGCAGAATGCCAATTCGTATGTGCCGATAAAGACCCGCAAATCTTTTATAACAGTTCTGGCGTCAGCCGTTCGCTGGGGCCACATCCATATGAATCTCGTGCATGAGTCCACTGCGACCAAGATATATTTATAGTTACCGTCCCTTTGTAAGGGACCACAGTGGTCTAGATAAACACAGGCTAATGGTTTATCCGAGATTAGAAGGGGCGTCTGTGCTGGACGTCTCACAGTTGATACTTTCATTTTTTGACATATTTCACATGCTAGAACATAGTTCCTTGTTTGTCTTCTCATTTGCGGCCACCAGTATCTCTGTTTTAATAATGATACTGTGGCTGAGACGCCAGCATGGGTAGAAGCAAGCCCTTCGTGTGCCGCTATTATTAGTCCTAATCTGTGTTCCATGTTTGGAATTGCCCTATCCCCCACTCCAGGGATTTGAGCAAAAGGAACATTGTTTTCATCTGGTATGTATGAGTACTTTAATGGAAAGCCTTTAGGGAGTGGTTCTATCGAATCCTTTTCAGAAGCGCTGACAGCTTGTAATATTTCGCTGTCTATTTTTGTTTTTGACCGGGTGATGGCAGCTACGGAAGCCGTTTGCACAGCTGCCTTCGCGGCCTCATCAGCCAATGAATTCCCTGCAACGTGAACGCCATCACGTTGATGACTCAGTGTATGTATCACGTGAGTCTTTGATAGTTCTTTTTTCAAAAGAGCTACCTGTTCCCAGAGCAGTCTCTGCTTTATTGGTGCATCCGTGTCATCTTTGTAATCGTTCTGAATCCAGGTCTGCAAATCCTTGTTATATGCTTTGACGCAGAAATATGAATCTGACACTATAAGTGTCGGGAATTCGCGATCCGCATTATCTAGCGCCATTTTCAAAGCTAATATTTCAGTTTGTAGTTCTGAATTAGTTTCTACTGAGTGTGATTTTGTTAATAGAGGTCTTAGTTTACCTCCGTGCCACACTTCTTTTGTAATCTCACATGTGGGATTGTATGCATGTTCTCCCCAAACGGAGGGTTGAGCATGTCCGTCTGTATAGATTACACAGGCGTAGTGTCGTAGAGGCAGAATGTCGATTGGCAGAGGATACGTTTTTTCATATTTTAGATTTTTTAATTCTTCTAGTTCTGGATCAAAGAAGTAATATACTTTGTCCGTTGTGATTGAATTTACCCATTGTAACCATTCTGGATCCAATGTTGTTGTTGGTAAATTACACGGTGTTGTTAATGCCTCAAAGGCTGATTCTGCTGTTCTGACTGTGATATGTCTACCGTCAGCTATGTCTTTTTCTCTAGCTATTGCGGTTTGAACTGCTTGAACAATTTTTCCTTTGTTGTTGAATCTCTGTTCAGCTTTTGTGTACAAATGTGATTTGAATGCAATTGGTACCTTATCTCCTTCATTAGAAGTCAGGTATGTGAATCCGCATCTCCCTGGGATGACTCGGATCACAAGGTTGCGTGTATTATCACGGGTTTCTAATTTTGTTTTAATTAGCATGTCTGTTTGTAAGGATCTCAAAATTTCTGTGTGTGCTTGAGTCCAACTGGATCTTTTAAAGTCTGGTTTAATTAGATCATAAAGGGGTTTGACCCTTTCTGCGTAATTTGCAATATATGTTCTTCCGAAATTTAGGAAGCCTAGAATTGACTGTAGGTTTTTTAGTGTTTTAGGAGCTTGGATTACGGCACATTTCTCTAGGAAATTGTCTGCCAGGCTTTTGCCTTCACTTGATAACTCATATCCTAAGAATAGGACCGTCAGATGGGCAATTCTGGACTTTTTGAAGTTGAATTTGTAACCCTCTGCAGCGAAACCAAGTATTATGGTGTTCACTCTTTTCAAGTGAGTCTCCAAGTCATCATCTGTTAAGTAAATGTCATCGACATAAGATAATGCTTCATCATCATATAGTTGTAGTAATTCTGTTACTCTCGCTGAGAATACCCCCGGGCTGTTCTTGTACCCCTGGGCTAACCGACAGAATTGTTTTTGAGTGCCATTTACTGAGAATGCAGTTAAATATCTGCTCTCTGGTGCTATGTTTTGACAAAAGAATCCGTTGGATATGTCCAAGGTTGTTTTGTATTTTTTGCGCACTATGTTATTCATTAGTGCAGCACTGTGTGAGTTTTGCACTGCAAAAGTTTTGCAACATGTGTTAAGGTGTCCGTAATTCAAAACTAGACGGTACGAATTGTCTGGTTTGGAGACCGGAAACAAAGGATTGTTCATTTGTGAGGTGCAAGTTTCAATCACCCCCTGGTATTCTAGCTGATCTAGTATTTCATTTACTTGTTTTTTAGCTTCTTGCTTAATTGGGTACTGCCTTTGTGCAGTAGGTTGTGATTTTAACTTGATTTTGTGAGGAGGAGAATCCTCATCCCATCCTACATGATTTTTATATAAAGCAGGTGCTAAGGCCACTGCCCACTTTCTAGCAAGTGTGTATTTTTTATGAATCGGTATTTGATTCGAGAAGGCAGGCATAATTACTTCTTCGCCATGAGGGCACTCCCTGACAAACTCTGGTGGCCAGTCTTTTTCAGCTAGAAGGATGTCATAGCCTTTGGATAGGTTATCCCAAAATAGTCCCCTTATTTTCCTAGTCTTATCTCCCTCTATACGTAATGTTATCTCGTATATTTTGTGGGGCTTGCTAACTCTGGTATCTGCAGTTTCCACTTGAAGGTATCCATTCGTGTCCACTGTCTCCAGATGATCCATAAGGACTTTGCGAGCTATGCTCACCTCTGCTGCGCTGTCTAGCATTGTCTGAGCCCATTCTCCGTTTTTCAGTTGTGTCCTCAGTATTCTCGGCATTGTTAACTACCTTGATACTGGCTACCTTCTTTTTTGGAAATTGTGATTTCTTTTTCAGTTGAGCAGGTTCCTTGTCTTTGGACTTGGCGTGCTCTTCTGATCGTCCTCTTCTTTCCGATTTCTGCGAGGAATTCTGAAAAGATTGAGAGGGACGTGTATCAATGTCTTGATATCTATCAGGTTTTTTAATATTATCCCTATTTCTAAGGTTATATCTATTCCCAGAGGGTTCACTCTGAGATGACCTTTGTCTCGGGTTTGGAGATTTCTCTCTTCGCCTAGGAGACCTTCCTCTGGACTGGAATTTCTTTTCTTTTGGATTGGATTGTTTGTTTCCATCCCAGATCTTTTTTGGTGAATTATTATTATTATTAAAAAACATTTTTTCTGGACTTGTAGTCAGTTGCGGTTTTACTGGTATTCCACCTAGACTATCTCTGCCTAGTTCTTCATAGGATTTTTCTATGATTCTGGCAATTTCAGCTGGTTGGTCTGCTATATCTGTCTCTTTTAACCTCTGGCGGATCGCCACGTTTGCTGCTTCACCCTTTATGTTGGCTAGTAATATAGCCGAGACCTGCTTGAAGTCTTTTAGTAATTTCATACCAAGAGTTAAAGCAGGTTCTGGACCATATTCATCTTGAATTTGTTTTAGCACATCTGGTATTACCGAAATGGATGGAACACCGTGCGTTTTTGTGTAGATGGAAGCAAAGACTGTACCCCAAGTGTCACAGTCCTCAATGTGTGGTGCGATTCCCATTGGGAGACATATAGTCAGAATTCTGTGTTTTTCCAGCGGGGTGGTGTCAGGAAACACCGCCTCTATTTGGGTAATTTTCTGTGCCAACCAGAATGGTATCTGTTCCCGTTTAGCTGGAACTTTACCTAGGCAGGATTGGATGTTCTGTGGTGTAATTTTATTTGTGTTCCCCTGGTGAGGGGTCAGCTGTGGAAGTTTAATCGCTGGCTGAATTGTTGAAGTCCGCATTACATACTGAACTAATTGTCTGTGAATTTTTAGTAGTTGTTTTAGCTGTATTAACAGCTCTGCTGCAGGCATTCTTTCGATGTCTGGATATGGTGTGTATCCGGCTAAGACCGGCCACGTTGCTCCTGGTCTTCCTAAAGGACCGAGCCTTGTAATGTGATTATTATGTTTTAGGGCGCCATCAAATAAGAGCAAATGCTCTTGGAATTTGAGTGGTACTTCCACCTCCTCGAAAGGAGTGTACTCATTAGGAGGTTCCTCTACTTTGTAATAGTGGAAGTACTTTGTTACAGCATTTGCTGCTGGAAAATGTATCCATGTATAGTATACCTCTGTCTGCCGATATTCGTGTGCCTCGATTACGAATATGACTGTGCCACCTCTAGGTGTCAGTCCATTTTCTATAAGTTTTAAGGTTATAGATCTCCTTTTAATGACCGGAATGAGTATTATATCCGCGTCTGCTGCTTGCATGGTAGCATCAGCATCTGCTATTTCAGTAGCTAATCTAATTGCCTCTCTTTCTCCATCACTGTCTCCCATTTTACTGACAGGATGGTATAATTTTTATTTGCAGATCAGGTTTCTTATGGAAACAGAGATTAGATGCACAATATTCTGGAACTGTTTTATCCTTCAACGTTGACTAGACCAAAAACCATACATAGGAGTTCCCTCCTGCGAGGTTTTGGAGGATATAATAACCTTTCACCCACTCCAGACGTCTTTGGAGTATTTGGAAAAAGGGGTCTGAGTGAGAAAGCACGACTGAGTTACTCTAAATGTCTTACGTTAGTTTTATCGCCCTTTCCAAATGCGTTGGGCGCCATGTAGTGTAGCTCCTATTTTCCCAATAGGCTCTGCGCATTGGAATAGTACCTACAGCAGTAAAGGCCTAGGCCAGACGTTAACTAGGTCTACTACTGTCGATACTAGACTTAATTTTTGGGTTTGCCAGCTAAGCTCAGAGTTCGCTAGAAACTTTCTCGAATGTTCAAGGAAGGATTAACTTCCCTGATTAGACAAGAAGGGATTTAGTTTCTGACAACCATAGAACATGACAACTTTGCTCTCCCCTAATCAAGAGTCAATCTCAAGAGTCGTGTGAGCACAAGGCAATTATTTTACTCAGTCAGTACGTGCATTCTTAGTCTCATCAGAATGTAGAGAAAAGGAAGAGACGGGCGTGTTCAATAAAAGATGTTATTTATTGATCAGTCTCTTTTCTCGTACAAGAGAAATGGATCGATATTATTGCGATACTTATAGTTAAGTAAAGTGCATACATTAGAAGCAATAGTATAAAATAATACTGTAAAAACATTGATATGGTTTCTGAGCCATATGATGTTTAAAATGATTAAAATATATTTACATACACATATACATTTGACTAAACGTACTCAACTGGTGTTTCTAAATACGCCTACCCCGTGTACCTGACCTAAGCCTAATACGTGGGCGGGAATAGAAAGTTACAGTTTAAGTTAAGTTTGTTTTTGCCAAGTGAATAACTTAAGAATTCTCTGTGAGGGGTTATTCAGTTCTGTACCTGGAATTTAGGATGAATGAGGAATGGTATCTCTTTCTCTGCTCTCGATATTCCAGGCTGCCTGCGAGGGCTGCCCAGAAGCGCCGGTGCTGGGTCTCTCGGCTTGAGATAGCAGCGCGTCTCTCAGCGCGCCAGGAAGGCGGGGCTGCTGCCTGCGGGGTCTGCTTCGGCTCTCTGCTTCGGCAAGTATGGCTGCTCCGTCTTGTCACCACGCGTGTGTTTTGCATAGGGCAAGGTCGGCAATATTTATACCTTAAAGGTGCCGGGATTGACGTAAGGATGGACATAGGTACGTCAATAAAGATGTCATACGACTTGCTCGTTAGCACATTCTTTACTAAAGTTCTCTGTGAAATCAAAACAATGGCCGCACGGATTATCCAGGTTGTCATAGGTTTGATTTGTTATGAGAACGTCGTATGCCTTATCAGGGGCTGGAGGAATATCGCTTGTCTAATTAGATCTCAAGCGTTATGACCTAATCAGATAACACGTTCCTGTGCCGTAGTGTGACTGCGTCAGATAACGGTATCTGCATCATGGGGGATTTCTTGCCTCATGGGCTGACTGTTAGTTAACTAGCTAGGTAGTTTAACCAGAATAGGGTCAGGAATAGGGGGATCGATTCAGAACCTATAGAAATACACGACAGATTCATCAAATGGCGCTTGTGGGAAAGTCACTCTTTTTGCATGGTTAGCGCCAAACTTTTGCCTGAAACCTGATTTGATTTTGAACCGTAAGTGCACTGGGTCCTTCCTAACCAGGTTCCCAGTGCCAGATCTCTTTCCCAAACACTGCACCATGATTAGCACCACTTTAGCTACCCCTGTAAGTCCCTAGTAAATAGTACCCGTGGACCTAGGTAATGGGTACTGAAGAGGCTCATCTCGGGCAGCAGAACTGGTTGTGCCACCCCAGGGACCCCTCACCAAGGTTATGTACTCAGCCATTTTCAGGCTACCTGTCTTGGTGCAGAGAAATCGGAAGAGTCAAAATGACACAGTCCGGGGTGCCATGCCCTCATACACTGCATAAGGTATATGTAAGTCACTCGTACTGTGGGTCTTTAGCCTTACGCAGGGTGTCCTATATCCTATGTGTGGACATAGTAGCATGAGCAGATATGCCCCTACAATGTCCAGTCTACTCTGAGATAATGTAAGTGCAAAAGGGTAGCCATTAGGAGTACATGGTTTGGATACTTGTCAACACAAGTTTTCTAGCTCCATGATGGCTTCACTGATTTCTAAAATGTTTGGTATCAAACATCTTGTCTAAAGAAATCCTAATTGATGCTAGTGTTGGATTTATTAATACGTTCACACAGGAGAATATTTTAGAGGGTCCCCTGAAAACCTACCAAGCACTTGTCTTTGGCAGTCTGCCACCATCAGACATGTTTCTGATCTCAAGGGGCGAGAGCCAGGGCTCTCAGCGGACAGAGACAAAGCATGCTCTGGGCAGAGGTGATTCACACCTCCTTCAGGAGAGGATTGACCTACCTGGGTGGGAAGCTTCAAATGTGACGCCACCTTTGAAATCCAACCCACGAACCTCCAGATAGTAGGGGAGGCCAAGCCCCCTTTCCTGCTCCACATTTGGCTGGAGGAAAGGTGGGAACATTTGTTAGATCAGGAGAATTGTCCCCACTTAGCCTACACCACCCCTGGGAGAAGCAGGTGATGTGAACCCCTCTACTGAAATTCAGCGATTTTGGGATGGTGGAGGAACAACCTATCAGGGCTCGGGTAGTGCCTATTCCCACAGTAAGTAGTCACTTAAGAGTGTAAACACCCTAAAGGTAGGTAGCTCATAGGCTACAACCTGTCGCCCCTTGTAACGCACCTAAAGTCAGTATTAGACTTGAACATCAGATTTCATAGACAAAAGGAGACCAGGTCAAATAAGACCCACTGCATGAGAACTGAGGCCCTGATGTGGAATAAAAATCCACCAAACCCTGCCGGCTGATTCAAGGACTCAACAATATCTGCCTGCTGTGTATCCCTGGACTTCAAAGGAATCCAAGAACCTCAGAGCACCTCCAGTCTTCAAAAAAAATCACTGAAAAGCTCCCTTGTGGTGAAGGTATCACTCCCATGCACACCGTAGGCACTGATCCTGTGAAGTCCTGTTTTTCAACTTGTTGCTCCCCAACAACCTTGACCCAGCTACAAAGCAAGAAATAGTTCAAGAGCTCCGGAGGGTCGGATCTGTCTCCACACCAAGTTTGGAGACACCAGGGCCTACCGGAGATGCAGCGTACTAATATGTGTGGTACCGGACCCAAAGAAGAAGAGTCCACACTGGACCCCCAAAACACCAGAGCAAACACTCATTGAGGAACACAAGACATCCGTGGCCCCCTTCCTGACTGGACCAGCTGTCCCAAGACCACCTCTCCAAATTGCCTGCTCCTGACCGGGAAGACTCAAGAAACATGACACCCAGCTGACCTCTTCTCTCTGCATTTTTTTTTTACACACAACCTGGTCCTACTCTACCACAGGCCAGTGTATCTAGTACGTAATATCTCTTGTTGTCAGTTTGTGCGGTTACTCTTAACCTAACACCCACTTACAGAATTTACAACAAGGTATGCCTGTCTTTAAAATGTCCTCATAAAAATCTCTACGTGTCATTCACTATATGTCTACAGTCCCTATACTCAAGTTGTGCGTGTGCAACCCCATGTGTGGATGCAGATAGGGAGAGTCCAGTCAATATAACAAGAACAAGAAAGAATCAAGAAAAATGTGTGGACGATGGGAAGGTACCTCACGGGAGCAACCACCAGGGAACTGCTGACAGGTTCTCGTCAGTTTGTTCCACTTCCCATCATTGGCTCCTTCCCATCTTAAATAAACAAACTGGAAAGTAGGAAAAAAGGAAAATAGGTTAGCTCAACAGTGTATGTCCCTACTATAACCGTGTGCATCTACCCCCATGCACACCACCACTGCTATTCAGTGTGATGCTGAATAAAAATGGAGTTAGAATTCCCTAGCTATGAGTACACCTTTATTCTATGCCGGGTTTCTACTCCCACTAAAACCAACACTCTACCGTTGTGCTTCGTTTTTGTATTCTATGAAGCCAACATGTTTCATTGCCTGTGTGTTATCATCGGCAATTTCATCAGGGCTGGGGGTGTTTTCTCCACACACCACCGGACACCGCCGGCGAAATTCTGTAGACATATATGACATCACCAGAGAAACAAAACACACAACACAAAAAACAAAGAGTGACACATATTAGTGTAGTTGCCCATTTTTTCTGCATCTATATATTCCAACTGTCACAGGGACATGTCCATACTCGTTACCTTTTTCTCTTTGGATGCTCATATACCCGGGGTTACTAGTTTCCCCTATATTTTGTCAGGTCAATGTTCGACCACCTTGTGAGGTCGGGCGGGTCGCTTTTCGTCGACCTGAAAATACACAGACATTCTCTGTCAGTATTTCATACTGCAGCAATCCATCATTCTTTCCCCGTACTCTTATTAAAAGTCAGTGGGTAACCGAGCTATAGACCGTACCCTCAGTCTACAGTGCATATTATTTTTCATAAAGTTTCTCGCGCTCTCATCTGCCTTCTGAATTAGGTTTAGAATTAGCCCCGCTTGGCCTACGTCCACTCCTATGTTAGTGATCAGGAGGGTAGTGGGTGGATTCCTGTATCATGCCTACGTGTTTGCCCGGTTATCTGGGTGCTATTTCCCAACTCCTTACCGTCTTTCCGTGAAGATGCTGCCTTATGTCGGGCCTCCCGTTCCCCGTCGCTCGTATTTCGGATCTAGCCGCGATGTTTACCTATTCGGCGTGTGACGTCACACGTCACGTGACCTGTTTGCTACGTGGCGGCCATGTTGGACTGGGGTAGTCGTTTGTGTTGCTAAACCTCGCTGTCTTCCCTCCTTACATATTAAAAAAACCTTAGTTATGTTTTTTATGTATGTTTTATATGTTTTTTATACGCCCGTATCTAGTGCTCCTAAATTAATAAATTTAGCACCGTGCAAATTCGGGAATTTATGAATGACCTCTGATGGCATTTTCAGTGGGGTTGTTTCATTATCAAAAGTCGTACAGGCGGCAGATATTAATTATTACCTAATTCATTGTGTTTTGGTGTGTCTAAGCACCCACTGATTATTCAAAACACGTCCGGTCATTCTAGCCATTGTGTCTGGCAGTGCCCTCCCCTGTAAAATCTTGGGATCATAATTTGCAGACAGCCCTCCACAGGTCTCCTACCAGTGTACTGTCACCTTGCAGATACTTTGCTCCACTCAATAAAATCATTGAGTCCTTCTTTGTCTGCCCTCTCTTGGTAAATCCAACGTGCCTCCTTTGTCATTAATCTCGTTTCAATCGTGTTGGGATCCCCCATGATTTTTCCAGAATCACCCAGCGGATGTCTTTCGGTTGGTGTTTAGACGACTTGAAATGCTGCACCAGCTTAGTTGTAAGTCGTCCCGCTCCCACCGTACTGAGGTGTTCCTGGATGCGGACCTTGGCCTTTCTGGTTGTCAGCCCGATGTAATGAAGTCCGCATGGGCACGTGAGTCGGTATATGACGTTGGCTGTGTTGCAGTTGGTCAGGTTATTCAAATGCCAAATCCTTCCACTGGCCAGTTGAATGGTCTGGGTCTTTACGGTCAGTCCACATACTGAACAACATCCACAAGGATGGTGCCCCGTGATGGTCGGAGGTGCTGTCCCTTCCTGTCTAGGTCGAGAATGCACCAACCTGTCCTTCAGGTTTTGCGATCTCCGGAAGGCGAACCTCGGTGGTGGCATTTTGAAACTGCTGGTACTGAGCAGATGCCAGTGTTTCCTCAAAATCAGGCGTATTTTGGAAGACAACGGATCGAAGGTGGTAACCACTGGTAAACACTCTCCCGACTCCTTCGGGGCTCGTTCAAGGAGGCTTTCACGCGGAGTGTTCAAAGCTCGCTTCCACGCCGATTTCCCTATTCTCTTGGGGTACGCCCGTTTTTCCAGCTTCACCCTCAATTCATTTGCTTCTGCCTCATATGTTTCCCTGGTGCTGCAATTCCGTCTATACCGGAGGAACTGACCTACCGGCAGATTGTCACGGAGGGCACGGGGGTGGAATGAGTTGTAATGGAGCAGTGAATTCTTGTCGGTTGGTTTCTTGTGTACCTGCGTGATGATGTGGTTCTCATGAGCCAGTATGTCCAGATCTAGGTATACTGCTGTTTTCCTGTTATAATGCCATGTGAATTTCAAACATGGATCCAAGTTATTCAACCATGCGAGAAACTCAAGTAATGTGGCTTCGGGTCCGGTCCATATACAGAGGACATCATCAATAAATCGTTTCTAGAGACAGATGTTCTTCTGGTATGGATTTAATTGATGATGGATGTTATGGGTCTCGAATTGTCCAACATAAATGCACGCCAAGCTAGGGGCAAATGTAGCCCCCATCGATGTGCCAGATGTTTGCAGGTACAGTTGGTCTTTATACTGGAAAAAGTTCCTGGTTAGTGCCAGTTCAATGCATTGGAGTACGAAACTGGGAGGTGTGTCAAAGAACCATTCTCTCTCCTCCAGGGCCCGCGCTGCTGCCACCAGCGTGGCGTCCTGGGGTATGCTGGTATATAATGATTCGATATCAATGGTTACCAAAAATTGCTGGTTAAGGTCGTATTCCATGTCCATCAATATGTTTAATACGTCAGTAGTATCCTGTACGTACGATGCTTGGGTAATGACACATTCCCTCAGGAAAAAATTGGCAAATTGGGATAATGGCTCCAGTACTGCCTGAATGCCAGATACTATAGGCCGACCAGGCGGTGGACTCTGTGCTTTATGGATTTTTGGAACAATGTAAAATGCTGTAGTCCTGGGCTTGGAGTTGATCAAAAAATCCATTTCCTTAGCAGTGATCCACTTTTTCTCCTTTGCTTCTGTCACTATAGTTGTAATAGTTGACAGTAGGTCCGCTGTGGGGTCACGCATCAGTGGTTGATAATTATGGCGGACACCTAACAGACGGCTAATTTCTGTTTCATAGTCGGTAGTGTTAAGGACCACTACTGCCCCGCCCTTGTCGGCTGGCTTAATGGTTATGGAGGTGTTATTTTCCAAAGATTTTATCGCCAGCCATTCCGTTTTACTCATGTTGGAGTATTTCTTCTTGGATGCATCCCGCTCTAGTTGTTCAATATCAGCTAGGACCTTGTCTTCAAAGACCGCTATTTCTGGTCCTACTGAACTCATTACTGGGCAGAATGTGGAGGGGCGGTGGAGGTTAGTGTGGAACACTGAGGGAGGTTCCTGGGGTCTGTCTGCAAAGTATTTTCTGAGTTTGATTTTCCTAAAGACCTCATACATTTCGCTTCGACACATGAAGCTATCATGTGTAGGGGTCGGGACGAATCCCAGTCCTTTGTTAAGGACATCATGTTCCGAGGGAGTTAAGACATAATCCGACAGGTTGACCACAATGTCGTTGTCATATGATACTAGAACTGGGGTTGCTTGTATCCCCTGCTCCTGGTCACCCGCGGGGAGAACGTTTGCCATGTTTGATTCTGCCTGGCGCGCCCCCGACCTCTCGGTGCTTGGCCTCCCCCTCTCCCTCTGTCTGCCTGTTGCTGCCCTAAAAAAGACCTGAACAGTGCTCCCAGGTCTTCGTCACTTCTCCCTTGAGTGTTGAATCTAACCCGACCTTGACCTTGATTGGATGTAGGTGGTTGGGCACTGGTGTCGTCCTCCTCGCTACTTGTATTATCGAATGTCCAATTTTGTGGTGTCCTCCTATTTTGATTCCGCCCTCCTCTATTGCCTCCTCTCTGCGCCCCAGAGGTTACTTGGGTTTGGTAATAGGCGTCCTCTGTATAGGGAAAGGCCCATTCGTGTGTGAACCTCTCTAGATTCCTTTTTAAACCTTTTATTTTTTGATTTACCATATAGGTTTTATATTCGCCCAAGTCAGTTTGAATCTTGGCGAGTTGGTCTTTGGTATCTTGGAGGGTGGTGTCAGCCTTAATGGTTTCCTCCAGCTCTAAGATCTCTTTCAGCAACTCCTCACTCAGGCGCTTCGCTGTGTTGATAATGAGGATAAGCCAGTCCCGAGTGCACTTATTAGCGATGTAACTCCAGTCCACTCGGAACCGCTTATCCTCTAGAAAAATCTTGGGCTCAAGTCTTACCAACAAGCTTGCGGGGGCTGCTCCTGCTCTGAGGTATTCTGTCATTAATGCCCCATGTAGGGCTACTCTTACTTGGCGCTTTCTCAAGTTACTTAGCTTGTCCCATTCTTCTCTTACAGTTGTTGTGCTTGTCAATGGGGCATCTGGGAGAAGTGATGGACCTGATAGGATGGAGGCTATCTGGTCTTCTGTGAAGGCCAGACAGTATTTATCCATCCTATGTGTTTATATCCGATGAAACAGTTGGATATGGCTGTGTCAAAAACTCTTTGTTAAAAATGACTGTAATTCCAGTTATGTATCGTGGTGCTTCGTCTAACGTGAGGACAACAAATGTAAAATATCAAGGTACGTTCTCACGGCTGATCCGCCGTTCTCAATGCTTCATACAATAAAGGAACATAGAGGGCAATTCTTCAGACACAGGTACCCTCCACTCACATAATTTTTACACACAACCTGGTCCTACTCTACCACAGGCCAGTGTATCTAGTACGTAATATCTCTTGTTGTCAGACGTGTTTTGAATAATCAGTGGGTGCTTAGACACACCAAAACACAATGAATTAGGTAATAATTAATATCTGCCGCCTGTACGAATTTTGATAATGAAACAACCCCACTGAAAATGCCATCAGAGGTCATTCATAAATTCCTGAATTTGCACGGTGCTAAATTTATTAATTTAGGAGCACTAGATACGGGCGTATAAAAAACATATAAAACATACATAAAAAACATAACTAAGGTTTTTTTAATATGTAAGGAGGGAAGACAGCGAGGTTTAGCAACACAAACGACTACCCCAGTCCAACATGGCCGCCACGTAGCAAACAGGTCACGTGACGTGTGACGTCACACGCCGAATAGGTAAACATCGCGGCGAGATCCGAAATACGAGCGACGGGGAACGGGAGCCCCGACATAAGGCAGCATCTTCACGGAAAGACGGTAAGGAGTTGGGAAATAGCACACAGATAACCGGGCAAACACGTAGGCATGATACAGGAATCCACCCACTACCCTCCTGATCACTAACGTAGGAGTGGGCGTAGGCTAAGCGGGGCTAATTCTAAACCTAATTCAGAAGGCAGATGAGAGCGCGAGAAACTTTATGAAAAATAATATGCACTGTAGACTGAGGGTACGGTCTATAGCTCGATTACCCACTGACTTTTAATAAGAGTACGGGGAAAGAATGATGGATTGCTGCAGTATGAAATACTGACAGAGAATGTCTGTGTATTTTCAGGTCGACGAAAAGCGACCCGCCCGACCTCACAAGGTGGTCGAACATTGACCTGACATAATATAGGGGAAACTAGTAACCCCGGGTATATGAGCATCCAAAGAGAAAAAGGTAACGAGTATGGACATGTCCCTGTGACAGTTGGAATATATAGATGCAGAAAAAATGGGCAACTACACTAATATGTGTCACTCTTTGTTTTTTGTGTTGTGTGTTTTGTTTCTCTGGTGATGTCATATATGTCTACAGAATTTCGCCGGCGGTGTCCGGTGGTGTGTGGAGAAAACACCCCCAGCCCTGATGAAATTGCCGATGATAACACACAGGCAATGAAACATGTTGGCTTCATAGAATACAAAAACGAATCACAACGGTAGAGTGTTGGTTTTAGTGGGAGTAGAAACCCGGCATAGAATAAAGGTGTACTCATAGCTAGGGAATTCTAACTCCATTTTTATTCAGCATCACACTGAATAGCAGTGGTGGTGTGCATGGGGGTAGATGCACACGGTTATAGTAGGGACATACACTGTTGAGCTAACCTATTTTACTTTTTTCCTACTTTCCAGTTTGTTTATTTAAGATGGGAAGGAGCCAATGATGAGAAGTGGAACAAACTGACGAGAACCTGTCAGCAGTTCCCTGGTGGTTGCTGCAGTGAGGTACCTTCCCATCGTCCACACATTTTTCTTGATTCTTTCTTGTTCTTGTTATATTGACTGGACTCTCCCTATCTGCATCCACACATGGGGTTGCACAAGCACAACTTGAGTATAGGGACTGTAGACATATAGTGAATGACACGTAGAGATTTTTATGAGGACATTTTAAAGACAGGCATACCTTGTTGTAAATTCTGTAAGTGGGTGTTAGGTTAAGAGTAACCGCACAAACTGACAACAAGAGATATTACGTACTAGATACACTGGCCTGTGGTAGAGTAGGACCAGGTTGTGTGTAAAAATTATGTGAGTGGAGGGTACCTGTGTCTGAAGAATTGCCCTCTATGTTCCTTTATTGTATGAAGCTCTTCTCTCTGCACCCAGCCCCAACAGCCCAGGCACTGACTAACCAGCTGTGCTCCCATGGTCCCTAAGCCCTTACAACCTCCTCCCTAAAACGAATCACGTTGGAATTTCCTTTAAGCTCTCCTGTGTAGTGTACTTTCAAGTGTCCCCCTTCGCCTTTGCAAACCAGCTTCCAAGACCCTCAGCACTCTGCTGCCACCTGATCTGGGATGCTCCTGAACTTCTCCTGCTGTAAATTTGGAACTGGTCCCGACATTTATCCAAAATATTATTTTTATAAATTGGTTTCTGATTTAGTCTTCAGTGTGTTTCTCACTATTTTCTCTGTGAGTACAACAAATGCCTAGGACTTCTCTCTGATAAGCCTAACTGCTTGCCCACGCTACTACAAAAAGTGCATTAGAATTATCTGAGTTTACCTTTGTGTGCCATTTGGAAATTGACTGGACTCACTGCTCAGTGTACTTCATTTTAGTACACTACATACAAATTAAGCTTCCTACAGTGCCAAAGTTACTAGCAAAACAGAGAATGATTTTCCTATGGAAACTAGGTTGTAACTATAACTACCTACTGTCAACAGCTAGAAGGCAGAATGTGTGTGGTCAGCATGTAGCCTGAACACCAGGCGAGCTCATAAAACGCCTGTGCATGTAAAGATGCCCTCCCACTGAGCCTACGACAGACCCAAGACTTGCTGACCTTCAGGAGGCTGCTCAAGACCTGGTTGTTTGACCAGTAGCGCCCCCCCTTTTTTCCCCCAGCGCCTTGAGACTCTCACAGGTAAGTAGTGCGCTCTACAAATTCTTGATTGATTGATTGACTCTTGGTGTTCATCACAACAAAGCACCACTAAAAGTAGAGTTAACTTTTCTTTATTAACCTTTCTTTTAATTCGGTACTATGGCAAACCAAGATGTCAGACATGTTTGGCTTACTCAGCCTTTGTCACAACGCTACCCGGAGTCCTATTTCATTCCTAATGAAAAGCAGAAAGTAGTTCAATCCCTAGAGGTAAGTATATTTAGGACCTAGTTTCCAAAGGAATTTGTTTTTTGACTTGCCTATAACTTTGGAGTAGTTTGACCAATCTTCATGAACTTTTCCCCAAAAAAGGTAGGTTCGGTGTGTCACAGTAAGTTGGAGGGGTGATCTGTACAATGAAGACTAGGACATAAGGGCGAAACATGAGTGCATTTGTAATGTTAATTGTCATAGGACAACGTTGTCGAATCCACAGCCCGAACTGTTGGAATAAATAACATACAATTTGGCAGGAAGGTATATGTTGTTACGTAGATTGTGCTTTTAGTTATTTGGTGCAAATCCATTCAGTAGTTTTTGAGAAATGTATGTTGATGTTTACTGTAATATTTCTGGCTGTGGATATTTCGCCATGATTTTGCACTGATTAGCTGGACATAACCTGAACATAAAGTTGCGGCCACCATTTTATTGCTTTGGAACAGTTCCTGGGGCTGAACATTTCTGTAAAGGCTAACATAAGGGGTCAGGGTGGAGGAACTCTGACCCCTTGTTTGAGATATTGGAGTGTTAGTGACGCAAGTTATTGTTTCCAAAATAGATTTTTTTAATAGTGTATGAAATTCACAACGACGCAGTGACCGCCAGCTCGCCCCCCCCCGTGTACCGTCATGGGGATGTCCCAACTATTGCAGTGACATCTTGAGTATTGGTAGAAATATAAAATACAAAGTATCTGTACCTATATACACACCCTAGCTGTTCACAGCCACACTCATGTACTTACTCACATATATACTCAGGCACTCATTCGCCCACTCACATACCTACTCAGACACTTATGGACGCAGACTTACTCAGAGACCCTGTGTATACTCACATAAGCATTTAGAGGCTCATGCACCCACTTACAGATGCACTAAGAGACTCCTGCGCCTATTCACATATATAGTCAAAAACGAATACACCCACTCCCAGACTTACATACTGACTCACAGACCTACTGTGTCTATCTGCTTACACTCAAACACCCACTGATAGACAGACCCACTCAGACACTTATGCACTCAGACTTAGATCCAGTTCCAGATTCATGTACCCATTCACATATCTACTCAGACACTCTTACATCTATTCACATGCCCCCTTAGACACTCACACACCCATTCACATACCCTGCCAAAGACTTATACACCCACTCACAAAGTCACACGAAGACTTATGCACCTACTTATAGAGCTACTGAAGGACTCATGCAGCCAGTCACTGACCCACTTGGAGACTTATGCACCCACTTGTGTAACCCAGGTATTCATTATTACACACTGTTAGAGAGATATTGAGAGACTGATAAATGTTTTTATAGAGTTATTTAGATAGTGATTTATCTAGTGTGATGTTAGAATGACTTATATAGTTGTCATTTTTGAATGAGCTGGTGGGTATTAAATTCCTGCTTTTGCCTTGGATTTTTGCAACAACTTTGCGATGATCGCCAGCAGCATCACTAGTCCCGGCGTCATAGAGAAAATGGAAAATAGGTTTTAGAGATGGTTTTTATAGAAACTCACTAGAAAAACATGGGTTTGGACTGTACGGTAATAAACCCCTAATGCCCAAAATTCTATAATATGTGTGCATTTATGTGTTTTTCAATCTGTAAAAAAGGCGCACTCTTTGCAGGTACCATCGTCAATGTTACTCCTGGCATCCCTGTGAACATGGAAAATAGGTTTTAGAGATAGTTTTTAAAGAAACTCTGTAGACAAACATGAATTTAGGCAGTACAGTAATAAACATGTATTGTGTAAAATACTGTAAAATGTGTGCATACATGTGTTTTACACTTTATGAAAAAGGCGCTTATACATAGTAATATGTGTGGTGCAAGTTTTAGAATGGATTTTTCTTGTTATTATTTTTGCATGTGCTGGAGATCGTTGAATGCGCACAGTTGTTTTGCGATTTCGCAACTTATTCATGACCATCACAATATCATCATGAAGATTCCCAAAAACTAAAAAGGATATTGCTCTTAGGTGGCTCTGACAAGAGCTTTTGTGTTGATTGTGTGTATATGGCAGCTACACATAAGACCAGATGCAGAGCTTCAGGTTACTTAGAAACAACCTGTTGCCTTCGTCTGTAAAGTGCACTCCATCATTTCCATTAATTCCATGCATGTAAAAACGCAAGTTGTAATAGATTGAGCCCATGTTATGGTCTATGAGGAATGCAGAAACAGTTTGATTAATATGTTTCCTGGCTTTTTCAATTCGTGGGCAGACTTGATTTGACCACTTCCATTTTTGCCTTTGGCATATGTTAGAGTACACCAAGACAGTATGAGGGAAAATAATCATCAATTAGGCTTTCCGGCCCTACCCCAGTTAGTGTGCCTATGTCATTTCCACCAAAGTGCACAATCATGAGGTGATGAGCTTAGCAGTCCACAATAGTTTTAACCAAAGCCAGCAACTGATAAAACTATAACCCTCTCTGGCCAAACCAAGAAATCTTCCGGTCAAAAACTCTCTTTTTGCAGCCACTTTAGCCCAATAGACATAGCTGTGGCCAACAATCCACATACTAAGCACTTTGAAGTGAAGGAGCAATAGCAGTCAGGAAAAGGCTGAAGCTGAATGAGGTAGTTTTCCAAATGGAAAGCAGTTAAAATGGAAGTGTTTTCTTTTTTTTAAAGATATATTTCCTTGGATCCTGTCAGCATGTAAGTGAACACAAATAGGTACTGTGTTGGATGCATTAGGAAGAAGTCCTATTATTGGCTGTTGTTTAAAAAATATATATAATGCAGACATGGTTATGCTTTTGAATCTGTGTAGTAAACCACACCTGTTGTATCTCATTTGGAAGTAGCATGGTCCTTCTAGAATGTGCTGTGAACGTGTGACCTACTGGTTCCACTGGTTTGATAGATACACTGATGCACTCATTCAATTATCCAGACACTACCCATGTACTTTTCTAATCACCCAGGCACTACCTATTCACTCAACCAAAAACATATGGGCAGCAGCCATGTACTCATCCAATCACTGAAACACTACTCATGCACTCATCCAATCTGTCAGGTGCTATGCCTGCTCTTAAACAATCATGTACGCACTATCCATGCACTCTACAAATAATCTATATACTATGCGCTCATTTAATCATCAAACCAATATCTATGCATGTACTGAATTATTAGCCATGCACTTATCTAATCATTCAGGCACTACTCACGCACTCATCCAAACACCCAGATAGTAGTGATATACTCATGCAAACATACAGACAGTAACCATGCAGATATGTAACGACCCACGAAGTTCCAACATACTCAGGGAATCATCCGGGCACTACCTGTATCCTCAGGGAATAACCTAGGCACTACCGACACACTCATTCAATCATCCAGGGAGTATTGATGTACTCATCCACAAACACATGTATTTACAAGTTTTAGTAAGGTATACGTAGTATTTTAGAACCAACTGGTGAATTATATATGCAAACCTGTCACACCCAGAAGAATTAGTGAGATACATACTCTGATAGAGAATAATGTTAAGATTTCTGTATGCACCATTTCCCAAAATGTAAATCTGATGCATCTATGTAGAAAAGTACTGAGACACTAAATCCACCATTGACACAGTGGTAGAGAGTTACACACATAGCTATTATGTTGTGTGTTTGATTTACAGGATTGAGACACTGAATGTTCTTCTAATCTGGGTTGATGTTCATTTTAAATGTATTCCAGAAGGGATTAACTGGTCTTACACCATGTATAAGTGAAACTGACATATGGTGTAGCTGTGTTGCAGGAGAGGGTGCTATAATGTTAAAAGGTAACTAATAAATAATGTTTTGTGTTTTGCTTTGGGTTTGGTATATTGCTAAATTCAACTGTAGATTTAAAACTGCAACATAACATAAAAACTATTTTTGTATTGTATGTAAGTCAGTAGAAAAGTAGTTGGTACGTTGGCTAGAGTAAAATATATATATATATTTTTTACAGAACAGTTTCTACATAAATACAGACAAAATCCCTACAAACATTCGGAAGAAAAAGCAACAGAAGCAACTACAGTATCTACGCAGAACTGAGACACAAAAGGGGAAAATCCAGAAAAAGTGGTGAAAGAAAAAAGAGCTTCTGGTAAGAAGGACAAAGTCATTTCGTACAAATATATGTGGAGACCTGCAAAGATTACAAAATAATTAAATAAAAAATGCAAACTATGAGAAAGAATACGAGCAGACAAAATCTATATTGCAAGACCACAAAGAATGTAACAAAAATGAACACACCATAAGCAGGAGATAGAAGCAGTTTAAGGAAATCAGAGATAGTATGTTTTATAGTAGAGTGACATAGAAATGACATTCAAATCAAGAGTTCCTAAAAACTTTCCCTGATTTGCACTCACTGTAGTGGGAATAGTCATTTTTACCCCTCCGCTATTCAACACTTTCCCTACTGTTGCGCTCACTGGAGTGTGCATAGTAATTTTTACCCCTCCGCTATCCAACAATTTCCCTACTGTTGCACTCACTGGTGTTTGAATAGTAATTTTTACCCCTCCGCTATACAACACTTTCCCTACTGTTGCACTCACTGGAGTGGAAATAGTAATTTTTACCCCTCCGCTATCCAACACTTTCCCTGCTGTTGCACTCATTGGAGTGGGAATAGTAATTTTTACCCCTCCGCTATCCAACACTTTCCCTGCTGTTGCACTCACTGGAGTGGGAATAGTAATTTTTACCCCTCCGCCATCCAATATTTTCCCTGCTATTGTAATTATTGTGTTGTGAATTTTTTTTTTATAAACGTTTAATGTGTTAATAAATTATTGAATGTTTTATTTTATTTAAAATTATTGATATATGTATATATTTTATTTTTATATAATTTAAAAAGTTTATAAATTAAATAAAGCTAATAGTTAATAAAATGTATTTAAGTAAATATATGTATATGTACACATTTTTGTGTGTTTATAACTTTTTTTAAACAAAGTTTTTTGTTATATTTAGTTAAAATATATATTAAATGTTATTTATTTTATTAAAGATATTAATAATATTTAATATATTTTGTTTAAGTTATATATAATTTTAAGTCGTTATTTTTTACATCCATCTATTTACTTCAATATTTTTGATTCACTATTATTGTACTTACCTGTTTAAGTGTAGGGAGTCGATATTTTGATATTCAATATTTTTACATCGATATTTTTGTAAACTATATTTTTTACATCGATATATAAACATGGAACCCTTAGAACAGAGCATAGCAAAACTGGCTCTGGTGAAGCCGCGTCTGTCCTAGATTCGCACCCTGTGTTGTCACAGAGACAGAGGTCTAGAAACCTTCGCCATAAGACCACTGCATGACAGAGACAGACTGTTTCACCCTGAAGGGGGTGGTGGTTTCACTGGGAAGCCCTGACTTGTCAGGCACCTGTTCAGTCTCAGGGGACAGACCCTAGGATAAGAGGCCAGTCTCAGAGTATCACCCCTACACTGGAAAGAAGGAGAGTAGAAGTAGGGTGTCTAATACCCGAGGCTGTTACCCACACTCTCTGAAGACTCAGAGGTCTGGGAACTACCTTTCAGCCTCAAGGGTGAAAGTGAGGCCTACCCAAGGACCATGCTTGGAGCCCTCATCTGGCAGTGGATAGTCCAGGGGCCTGGCTCTTGACAGTGACAGCAGTCAGTGTCCTTTGTTGGTTATTGTCATTATGGGTAGAGTTTTCCCTAGGTTGAGGACGGGAGTCTGATCTAAGGGGGATCACTTTGTTGGCCATAGTCATCTTGTCTGTCTACTGGGATGCATCTGTGAGCAAATTAATTTTAGGAGCTACACAGATGGTGTTTAACAGGTGAGAGGGGTTCCCCATGGGTCAGACCAGTAGCTCCAACTTGACGACCTCAACAACACTAACTCAACCGACCTCCTGGGAAGCATGTGCAACATTGGCCTCAAGCAGCTTCTCGTCAACCCTACTCACAGGCGGTACATACCCTTGACCCCATTTTCACATCCAGGGACAGAGTCAAGTACAACCATGTCTCACAGCTCACCTGAACCGACCACTCAGGACCTACAAACACTGGTACCGTGCCATCTAGCTCCACATGAAGAAACAGTAAAAAGATATCAGAGGACTAGAGGAACAACACGCTCAACTCCCACCTCCCAGACACAACATCCAACCCAGAACAGGCTGCAAAAACTTCTATCAGTGGATCACAGAATGCACCAATACAATTGCCACCGCCAAGCCATCCATAACCAAAGGACCTGCCAGAAGTGCCAGATGGTTCACCAAGGAGCTAAAATCCACCAAATATAATTTTCATCAACTAGAAAGGCAGTGTTGCACCAGCAAAGAGACAGGAGACCAAACCACCTTCAAGACAGTACTCAATTATTACCACCGCCTCCTGAAAGAAGCAAAGAAGAACACCTTAGCAGTCTGCATAGAAGCCAGCCCAAACTGCAGCACGAAGCTTTTCCCATTGTGAAGAAGTTCTCCTACCTCAGAGCTACCAAGAATGACATCTCTCCCTTCCAAAAATTGTGTGACTTCCTAGCGGACTCTTCGACGACAAAATCTCAGTCATCTACAAAAACTTCGAACCCTAACTGTCTGCCTCTGACATTGTCTGCCTGCTCACACCTATGAACACAAGCCCGAGCACCTGCTTACCCATTAGGACCCTCACACAACTCAAACCACAATGTCAATCATGAACTCTGTGCACTAAGTAGCACTCAAGGACCCCTGTCCCCAAACATTTTCAACCTTGGGGCAAGATAATTGGCAACAAGCTCAAGAAAGTCCTGGACGCCTCCATCACCTCGGCCTCTTTCCCTGAGGATGGGCATTGAAGTGAGGCCCCTTCAAAAGAAACCATCCGCAGAACCGAAGTACTACCAGCCCATCTCCCTTATTCCCTTTCCAGCAAAGGTTCTCGAGAAGGCAATAAATCAGCAACACTGAATATCTGGGACAGATTAACCTCCTGGACCCCTCTCAATCCAGATTCTGAGCCAACCACAGCACAGAGACAGTCCTGATTTCAGACGCCAATGACATAAGATCCCTCCTGGACCACAGCATAACTGAAGCCCTCATCCTCCTGGACCTATCAGCCACCTTCGATACTGTCTCCCACCACATCTTGATCAACAGACTACCCCACATCGGAATCCAGAGACAGCCTCAAATAGCTATCTGCATACCTCACTGGAAGAACCCAAAGAATCCGCCTCCCACCATTCACCTCAACACCCAAGAAGATCTTCTGCGGTGGTACCCAAGGATCGTTCCATGGCCCCACCCTCTTCAACATGTACAATACCCCCCTGGCCAACACTGTCAGATCAAATAGACTCAACATCATCTCTTATGCCAAGGACACCCAGCTCATCCTCTAGCTGTCAGAACCCCCCCACCAACCACCAGACTCAACTTCCACAGATGTATGATGAATGTTGCTGACTGGATGACAGACAACTGACTCAAGCTCAACACAGACAAGACAGAAGTCCTCATCTTTGGGAATAACACCTCACCATGGAATGACACATGGTAGCATGAGGAACTCTGCCCATCCCTCGCCCTGACGGACCAGCAGCAAACCTTGTCCTTGACTTTCACAGACAGACCCACATCACATCACACCTCACAAAGCTACACTGGCTCCCAATCCATGTTAGCTCAAGATAATGACCCACTCATACAAAGCCCTTTTAAAAGATGGACCAGCATACATCAACAAACGCATGACCTTCCACCAACTGACTAGACACCTACGATCTGCCTTCCTCTTCCTCGCAGACACCCCCAGATCCACCGGTGCAACAGTGGAGGATGAACCTTCTCACATCTGCCGGAAAGAGCTTAGAATTACCTTCCCCTGAACGTCAGGACTGACTTATTGCTCCTGGAATTCAGGAGAGGGCTAAAGACCTGGCTGTTGAATAAATGAACAAGGGCACCAGAAAGCAGCTAGGAATTCCTGCACCTTAAGACCCTAACGGGTGATCTGTTGAGCTTTATAAATCCATGGTTGATTAATTGAGTGTAGACAGAGGGATTCAACTAGGATCAGAGGAGAAGAGGCCCATTTTCCATGTTCTATTGCCTAAGAAACAGGGAAGCCCGTTAAAATATTCAGTAGTCTAGCCTAGCCTTTTGCTTGGAGGGGTCATGTTGGATCAGGCCCTCTTTCCAGGGTCACCCCAAACTTTTTGCATTCACTCCCTTCCATTAATGAACTTTCTTTTGTTGGATTGTATGACTCTGTGCACTTTACCAGTGCTAACCAGTGGTAAAGGGCTTGTGTTCTTCCCCTAAAACATGGCAAAATTGGATTACACCTAATTGGCACAGTTAATGTATTTGTAAGTACCTAGTAGATGATACTGCCAGTATCTAAGGCTTGTATATTAAACGCTACCAGCAAGGAGCAGCACTCAATGTGCCACCCACTAAGGAAGCCTTTTAAAACATGTCTAAGGCCTGCCACTGCAGCCTAAAGTGCAGTTTTAAACTGTCATTTAAACCTGGAAGACCCAACCCTTCATTTTTTATACTTATAAGTCACCCTTAAGGCAGACCCTAACGGCTCAAAGGGCAAGGTGCATTGAAATTGAAAAATAGAACATGTTCAGATTTTGTATGCTCCAACAGTAAGAAACTCCTAAAGTCATTTACCACTGTTGCAAGGGCTATATCGCCCATTTACTAACACTGGTTTAACTTACTACATTTAAGAAGTGCTAACTTTAGATTTGGAGCAAATAGAGATATGCTGAATTGGATTTCTAGTCATAATTCTGAAAATGTCACTTTTAGAAAGTTAACAAGGACTCACATCCTAGACACGAGGTGCACTACTATGGTCCACTACAACAGTGGAAAATATTTAAACAGTATAGAGTAAAACATTTCACCAATGGAAACAACAAATCAAAATATTGAAGTGATCAAGGTTTAATCAAAGTGTAGTACACAGCGTGTTGCTCAAGTCGATTTAATGTTCTTGTGAAATGAGTCTTGAACAGAAATGTTCTTAATGGAAATAAATTCAGGTTTAACAAATAAACTTCTGGTGCTGTGGCTGATCCCAATGCAGTTCGGGCATTCACAATTGCCCTTTGTCAGGGGATTCTGTAAACAGGAAAAAGTACGATCAACATTATTTCCAAGGGATTTTTGCCAAACCTCCACTATTCGCCTAAGAGAGAGCGAATAATTTGAAGAAGTTACTTACTTAACAGGCACTGACCACTTGAAGAATAAATTCAAATGGTATGTTCGCGGTAGGACCCTTCGGTCTACTGGAGCAAAAAAGGTTGTTACCCCCACTGTTAAAAAGACCTGTTGGGGAGGCAGGAGTTTTATTGCATGTACATCTAAGGCTTGAAATGATCTGCCATTCCATCTGAGGAATGCCTCGGATTTCATTTTTTTTCAGGAAGGGATTGAAGACCTGTTTTTTTACCCAAAGACCCTCTCTCCATTACTGTTAGGCAGTATATGGCGCCAGAACACCCCAGGGTAACCGATGCGCTCAACAAATCCAATTAACATGACATTACTCACTAAGCCAGCAAGATCGACTGCTGTGGAGCACAACGCTCAGAAATATTTGTGATAGACTGAATAGAGCCTGTGATTGTAACGATAAGAAGGCTTATCTGCATCTTATTCAGGTACAATTCTACCCTTAATATAGAGGTAGTGATAATGTATTTAAAACAAGGAAGCTTTCCAAACTTGTAAATGTTTTCTGTTTTTATACATCTTGTACAGAAAATCAGAAAAGCCCTGATGAGAATCTAGGTATTGATTTCCCTTGATTCGAAATGCGTCAGCACAACAAAGGAGCATAAAAAATACAAGGAATCAAGATCTTGTTTTCAAAAAGTTTGAATTAATTTTTGCTATTGATGAAATCTGCCATTTATGGTTTATTGCTCCTTTGGACTATAAGTATTTGGTCTTAAATTTGGATATTGATTTACCCATCTGCAATCTAATGAGGTCATAAGTATTTGTTTGTTTTGTGTAAAATTGTGTACTTTTGATGAAGTATGTTAAGTATATTTTAGTGAGAATGCGGACTCTAAATGGTTTGTTGTAAATATTTGTATAATTATTTGTATAAATGGTACAGAACAGTGGATTTTCTTTTCCTTTTCATACATAGATGCTTTAATGAAAATATAAAAAGTTTAAATCAAAAGGTATAAATAAAATACTGGTGAAAACAAAAAGAAGTTGTGTTTGGCCAAAAAGCAAGAATTGTGATAGCTTAAAAAGTAAGGGGATCATTAGGATGGCGGACGGAAGGACGACCGCCGTCCTGGAGTAGGCGGAAAAAGCCTTTTTCCGTCCGCCTGCCACGGACAGTCCAACCGCCATATTAGGATGGGAAACACTGTCAAAACTCCGTACGCGGCGGAAGAGAACGCACCGCCGCGGAATTACACCCGACCCCGCGGCGGACGTAACCAATCCAGAGACACCGCCGTACGGAATGACGTCTCCGACCGCGTCCCAAATCACGATGGCGGAAAACACACATAAAACCGCTGCGGAAAAACAACCTGCCTGAACACGGCGGATTCCCCACAGCTAACAAACCACACATTGCGAAGATACCCACCACAAGCAGCTCGCCCACATGGACCCAGCGCTACACGCTTTTCCGATACTCTTCGCGATCCTCCACCAGCAAGTCATGGACCATCATCAACGACGACGCAGGTACGCTACACACCATTTACTGCCGGAAGGGGAGTACCTGGCAGGGCTGTGACGTTGGGAGGGGGAGTGTCATGTCACCGGAAATACATTGACGACCGAACAAAAATATACACAATTGAAGTACACAACCAGGAATGACAGCGACAAACATCAAAACATGATTTATTAGCTTTATTCAACATAATAGGTGCATAATATCAGAATATCCAAGAGCATGGGCATTGGGTACAACAGATCATGTACATCAGAGGCAGCACGTGAGAGGGCAGAATGCAGTATCAGAACAGCAAGAGGGCATTGTGGACAACAGAGCATGTACATCATTGGCAGCACGTGAGAGGGCAGAATGCAGTATCAGAACAGCAACAGGACATTGTGCCCAACAGAGCAGGTACATCATTGGCAGCACGTGAGAGGGCAGAATGCAGTATCAGAACAGCAAGAGGGCATTGTGGACAACAGAGCAGGTACATCATCGGCAGCACGTGAGAGGGCAGAATGCAGTATCAGAACAGCAACTGGGCATTGTGCCCAACAGAGCAGGTACATCATTGGCAGCACGTGAGAGGGCATAATGCAGTATCAGAACAGCAACAGGGCATTGTGGACAACAGAGCAGGTACATCATTGGCAGCACGTGAGAGGGCAGAATGCAGTATCAGAACAGCAACAGGGCATTGTGCCCACCAGAGGAGGTCCATCAGAGGCAGCACGTGAGAGGGGCTAAGTGCATCAATAGTCCATTGCACTGAACAGGTCCATCAGAGGCAGCACGTGAGAGGGGCTAAGTGCATCAACAGTCCATTGCACTGAACAGGTCCATCAGAGGCAGCACATGAGAGGGGCTAAGTGCATCAACAGTCCATTGCACTGAACAGGTCCATCAGAGGCAGCACGTGAGAGGAGCTAAGTGCATCAACAGTCCATTGCACTGAACAGGTCCATCAGAGGCAGCACGTGAGAGGGCAGAATGCAGTATCAGAACAGCAACAGGGCATTGTACCCAACAGAGCAGGTACATCAGAGTCAGCACGTGAGAGGGCAGAATGCAGTATCAGAACAGCAACAGGGCATTGTGCCCAACAGAGCAGGTACATCAGAGGCAGCACGTGAGAGGGCAGAATGCAGTATCAGAACAGCAACAGGGCATTGTGCCCAACAGAGGAGGTACATCAGAGGCAGCACGTGAGAGGGCAGAATGCAGTATCAGAACAGCAACAGGGCATTGTGCCCAACAGAGCAGGTACATCATTGGCAGCACGTGAGAGGGCAGAATGCAGTATCAGAACAGCAACAGGGCATTGTGCCCAACAGAGCAGGTACATCATTGGCAGCACGTCATAGGGCAGAATGCAGTATCAGAACAGCAACAGGGCATTGAGGACAACAGAGCAGGTACATCAGAGGCAGCACGTGAGAGGGCAGAATGCAGTATCAGAACAGCAACAGGGCATTGTGCCCAAGAGAGCAGGTACATCATTGGCTACCCAAGTACGTGTGTCAGGCGACCCGTCACAAGGAGAGTAATAAAACCTAGGTGGTTAGATTTGTCAACCTACACACAAACTCAAATGACATGTGACTGATGGCAACTAGACCTCACACCACAGAATCCGGTGGACTGCTTGAACAACTCGCCTCGGACACACCGCCAGCACCAGCAACAGGAGTGTGAGACACAGACACCGATCTACTGACTGACACATGAGCCATAGACCCAGACACACCGCCAGCACCAGAAACAGGAGTGTGAGACACAGCCACAGCTGTGGTGACTGACACATATGCCATAGACCCAGACACACTGGCCGGACATGTCCCTGTACACTGACCAACAAATACCATGCATGCACCTGACACATGTGAGTGAACAGCAGCTGAGCCACTAGGACCACTGAAATGGTGAGCCACAGGGCTGTATGGCCCAGGAGGCAGGGTGGCTCTGGGAGCTGGGGACAGCTGTACTGGAGCGACATTGGGGTGGTCAGGTCTCAGTGGTGTGTGTCTCTGTTTCTTTGTGAAACGTAGGGGCACCCCGGACATGCCTGGACTGGTAAGTGGAGTGGCATCACCAGACATCAAAGGTGTATCATGTGCTTGTGGTGGTCTGCTCTCTGGGGACGTGCTGGACCCTGCCTGCCGTTTGCTGTGGGCCTGCCTTCTGCCCTCTGCATCATGTGTAATGGGGGATGCAACAACAGTGTACTCCTTCCTCTGCTTTAGTGGCGCGTGGTTGGGAGTAGAGGTATGGGGGGACTCCACCGCTGATACATGTGTTGTACGTTCCTTAAACATCATCCTCAGTGCAGCCAGGGGTGAAATATGCCTGTCCTTGATGTTGCACGTGTCCATGGGAGAACCCTTGGCCATGGGATGTGCCTTGGACGTCGGAGGTGTCCAGTCCCTGGAATGGGCCTGATCCCTTTCCGGTGCCCTGTCCCTGGGTGCAGACATGTCCATTGTAGTGTCCCTCTCCTTTGAAGCTACCTTGCTCTTGGGAGGTGCCCTTTCCTTGGTACTGTCCTTGTCCTTGGGAGTGTCCCTGCTCTTGGGAGGTGCCCTTTCCTTGGTACTGTCCTTGTCCTTGGGAGTGTCCCTGCTCTTGGGAGGTGCCCTTTCCTTGGTACTGTCCTTGTCCTTGGGAGTGTCCCTGCTCTTGGGAGGTGCCCTTTCCTTGGTACTGTCCTTGTCATTGGGAGTGTCCCTGCTCTTGGGAGGTGCCCTTTCCTTGCTACTGTCCTTGTCCTTGGGAGTGTCCTTGCTCTTGGGAGGTGCCCTTTCCTTGGCACTGTCCTTGTCCTTGGGAGTGTCCCTGCTCTTGGGAGGTGGCCTTTGCTTGGGAGTCGCTATGGTGGGGGATGGCTGTGTAGCATGTGAATCCATTTCCATACACACCCCTACATGATCCTGTCTGTCAACTCCAGTGTTGGACACGTCGTCTTCGGATAAAGAGATCACAGGCTTAGGGGATGGTGTCTGTGCCCTCCGTGCCCTGCCTTGCTGCCTGTGGCTGCTCCTAGTGTAATAACCAGAATAAGAGGCCTGGTCTGAAGACTCACTCTCCCCTGTAACATCAAGTGGTGTGGATGGTTGTACAGAAGTAGCACCCTGTCTATGTGACTGTACAATGGCTGAGGACACAGTGTTTGCCAATGACTGAACTGTTCTGTGGAGACCAGCAACATCGCCATGCATCCCCTCCATGAATGCCAACACCTGCCCCAACTTCCTATCGTGGTCTTGGAATGCATTGATCATGTTGGTCTGCCCTACACACAGCTGTCACAGCAGATCAACAGCCTCTGCACAAAGTGCACTTTGTGTCACTGGGGCAGTGGCGGCGGTTCCTGCACCGAAGGCAACTCTGCTCCCCCTCCTCTGGCGAGCACGAGCAGTACATGTTGCAGTGGGTGGCAGTGTGGGCCCTGTGTGCTGTGTCCCGACTGAAGGTGTCGATTGCCCACTCCCTGTCTGTGCCAACAGTGCGGACTCACCAACACTTTCTGAGGATGAGGGCGATGGTGTTTCCATATGCGAGTCCTCAGGGACGGTCCTGTCCCCCTCTCCGGGGCTGCCCTCTTCAATGTCAGTCTGCGTGTGTGTGACCTCTGATTCGGAAGCATTGCCACCACTCATCCCCGTCGTCTGTGGGTCAGTGCCCTCTGCCAAAGCTGAAATAGGGAGAAACGCGGTGTGAGTAAGTGCCACACTCACGTACAGAAGGACAACAGATCTAGGATTCATTACATACATTGTACATGTAGCACACATCCTGCACACGTCCCACCCCTACTATCTGCACACATGTCATGCCATGGGACCACAGACCTCAACGGCATGTCCTTGAACCCTCAACTACCAAGCAAGTGGGCTGTCCACCTGGCGGACATGGATGCCAACCCCTACTCCGCTAATGGCACCAGCATGGTATTTCAGATAAACATACGCACCACGGAAGCCACTACTGTGTCTGAGCAGCAATACATGCATCGCAGGCCCAAGTAACATACACATACAATCTGCTTACCGCTAGTTTGCTGTGGTTCCCCACTCAGCTGGGCGGACAGGTCAGGATGCGTCACAGCAATGATACGGTGCATAAGAGGGGTCATGGTGCGGTGTGCCAGACGTGTAGATCTTGGAATCATCCTCAGTGTCATCTCCGCCACATTCTTGCTAAGCCTGGAGATGTCGTCCCAGTGCTTGTGGCAGTGTGTGTGTCATCTATTGAACCCCTCCACTGCCCGTACATCACGTGCTATCGTCCTCCACACGGCCTTGTGAAGGTGCAGCTTTACCTGCCATGATGGGAGACAAGAGGGTAACGTAAGTGGACAGTATGACATGCACAAACATCGTAGTAACACGTTTCAACATGCAGCCATGCTCAGCACTACACATGTAAAGGTCCCACTGCACACCGCCAGGCCTGCAGACGACAGGAGCCACTGAACACCTCATGACCAACAACATGTACACCACTGTACTTACCACCTGTCCGGGTGCACCGTAGAGCCGTTGGTAGTGGCTGAGCACAACGTCCACAAGGACATCCAGCTCCGCTGCGGTGAAGGGACGCGACCGGGTCTCTCGCACTCCCTGCATGGCAAGGTCCTGGACTGTGGCACAACAGCAGCAGCCGTTGGTCAGCTCAGCAGCAGGTGATGGTCACAGGCAGTAGCCGTTGGTCAGATCAGCAGCAGGTGATGGTCACAGGCAGCAGCTGTTGGTCATCTCAGCAGCAGCAGGTCGAGGTGATGGTCACAGGCAGCAGCCGTTGGTCAGCTCAGCAGCAGGTGATGGTCACAGGCAGCAGCCGTTGGTCAGCTCAGCAGCAGCAGGTCGAGGTGATGGTCACAGGCAGCAGCCGTTGGTCAGCTCAGCAGCAGGTGATGGTCACAGGCAGCAGCCGTTGGTCAGCTCAGCAGCAGCAGGTCGAGGTGATGGTCACAGGCAGCACTGGATCAAAGCAGTGAATGTGTGCTTGTGAAAGTCACACATATATAGGGCCCAGAGCCCATGTCAGTGGCACACGTGGCCAGCTATTGGTTCCCCCTGGATGCCACATTCGAAAAGGCCCAATGACAGGCCATGTTGTGGCGGTGCACTGTTTCCGCCATTGTCGATGGCACATACGCGCCCCTCGTTACCTCTTCCCATTGGCTGCCTGTGTACGTGCCGTCACGGACACACATCGGCAACCGCAAGTGCGCACATCCGCGACAGTTGCATCTTTTGCAACAATGTTCAATCAGTTCCGCCACCATGGCGGTGCACGCCTTCCGCGGGGGAGGTGCAGGCCAACACATACTTGTAATTATGGAAATCGAAATGGCAGGTCATGACCTCCCTTACAGTCACATTGCATCATCCACCGTAGACCGACCGTCCCTGCCTGGTCACCCACCGCTGTGCCAGGCATGTCACCCACCGCCGTCCCAGGCCGGTCACCCACCACCGTCCTAGGCCGGTCACCCACCGCCGGGCCAGGCCGGTCACCCACCGCCGTGCCAGGCATGTCACCCACCGCCGTCCTAGGCCGGTCACCCATCGCCGGGCCAGGCCGGTCACCCACCGTCGTGCCAGGCATGTCACCCACCGCCATCCTAGGCCGGTCACCCACCGCCGGGCCAGGCATGTCACCCACCGCCGTGACAGGCATGTCACCCACCGCTGTCCTAGGCCGGTCACCCACCGCCGGGCCAGGCCGGTCACCCACCGCCGTGCCAGGGATGTCACCCACCGCCATCCTAGGCCGGTCACCCACTGCCGGGCCAGGCATGTCACCCACCGCCGTCCTGACGTGTGTTTGCTGTCTCTGATTTTCCCTAGGTCACTCCCACAGCGGCAGGATTCTGTACGACATGGTTCCCTGCACCTGGTCAGGCCTGTTTCTGAGACAATCATGTGAATAAACATGGAGGCAACACATCATTGAGTGTGTAAGTGAAATGTATTTACAGGTTGTGCATTGGTGCTGGTGGATATATGCAAGTAAGTGTTGGTTGGGGGAGTGTGAGTTGAAGGTCATGGTAGATGAAATGTCCGTGCTGACACCACATTGGGTGATGTCCGGCTAGTCCAGCAGACCTGTGCCAATACTTGGCGTAGTGGGACAGGATAGTTTGTGGGTGGATGGCAGCCTCAGGCAGTGTTACAGTCATTGGCGGCCCCTCTTTGAGCATGTAGATGGAGCATCCACACTGCTCTCACCTCCATCCAGCCTCGTACGGCCCCTCCGTCTTTGAGCCGGTACGGAGTCAGCTTGTGGGGCAGTTTGCTCAGGGGCCACATCCGTGTCCAGGGGCACAGGTGGCGGTGGCGGTGGTGTTGCTGACCATGGCAGCTGGACACTTGGGTGGGGGGGGGGTGTTGCGGTCTAACCATTCCCTCCACAGTGATGTGTGCTGGCCCAGGAGGTCCACTATTTGGCCAAGGCGGCTGTCAAAGGACCGCAACACATTGGTGTTATCAACCGGGTCCTGGTGGGCACGATCAGCATGTCCCTGCCCACGCTCATAGGAAGCCTGGACTCTGCCTAGGGCTTCCAGTGTCTCAGCACCAGGATGGGGTGGGTGTCCTTCCCCAGCTCACCGGTGTGTGGTACTCCTGCTTGGGGGATGTTGCCTCGGCTCTCTCCTTTCCCGTCCACTCTCCCTGCTTGGCTGGGATGTTGATGGCCCTGCATCTTATGGTGCGCCAGGCAGGGTGGCACAGGCAGGAGTGGTGGTAATGGTGGTGGTGGAGCTGGTGGGGGGTCTAGAGCTCACTGTGGCAGGTGTTGCAGGAGTGACACAGGCCACGGTTGTTGAGGCAGGTATTTCCAGTGAGCCAGATGGCCCTGGCAGTGTGCATAGGCCCGCTCCCTCCTCCGCACCGGAGCTGGCTGTGGCATCGTCCCAAGAGAGTCCTGGATGTGAGTGAGGAGAGTGTTGCGGCGGGTTGCTGGTTTCACCAGTCAAATTGCGATCACCTGAGGGACAAGGTTTTGATGATCAATACTTTGGACATGACATGTTTTGTTTGCCATACATTACTTTTCAGTGTCCTCTCTCACACTGCCCACCCTCCACCACCCTCCCTGTGGACATGGGGGCCTGTTGGGAGTTGTAGTTGTGACCTCTCTCACACACCCCACACACCACCACCCTCCCTGTGGACATGGGGGCCTGTTGGGAGTTTTAGTACTATCCTCTCTCACACACCCCACCCTCCACCACCCTCCCTGTCGACATGGGGGCCTGTTGGGAGTTGTAGTACTATCCTCTCTCACACACCCTACCACCCTCCCTGTGCACATGGGGGCCTGTTGGGAGTTGTAGTTGTGACCTCTCTCACACACCCCAACCTCCCTGTGGTCATGGGGGCCTGTTGGGAGTTGTAGTTGTGACCTCTCTCACACACCCCACCCTCCACCACCCTCCCTGTGGACATGGGGGCCTGTTGGGAGTTGTAGTTGTGACCTCCCTCACACACCCCACCCTCCACCACCCTCCCTGTGGACATGGGGGCCTGTTGGGAGTTGCAGTTGTGACCTCTCTCACACACCCTACCCTCCCTGTGGACATGGGGGCCTGTTGGGAGTTGTAGTTGTGACCTCTCTCACACACCCCACCCTCCCTGTGGACATGGGGGCCTGTTGGGAGTTGTAGTACTATCCTCTCTCACACACCCCACCCTCCACCACCCTCCCTGTGGACATGGGGGCCTGTTGGGAGTTGTAGTTGTGACCTCTCTCACACACCCCACCCTCCCTGTGGACATGGGGGCCTGTTGGGAGTTGTAGTTGTGACCTCTCTCACGCACCCCACCCTCCACCACCCTCCCTGTGGACATGGGGGCCTGTTGGGAGTAGTAGTTGTGACCTCTCTCACACACCCCACACACCACCACCCTCCCTGTGGACATTGGGGCCTGTTGGTAGTCATTTACATTTTGGTGAGTATGTAGCCCACATGCATGGGTTGGATCCTGGGAGCTTTTTCTTCTCAGTTGTGTGAGGCAGGCCATGTCTATGTGCTCGTGGTGCTTGGTTTGTACTTACCAGCCTCTTCTCCTTCCTCAATTCCTTCCAGGCTCTCTGGGTGCAGTATGCCCAGCACCTTTTCCTCCCAATCAGTATAGGGTATGGGCTCCGGGGGTGTGCCGCCGCCAGTGTGATGTGCTCGCAGATGGTTTTTAGCACGGATGCCTTTGACCCTGGTTTTTAGGTCATGCCACCGCCTCTGGATCTCGTGCTTTGTCCTTGGCACGGTCCCTGACGCATTCACCCGAGTTACTATCCTGTCCCACATGTGATTTTTGTTGGCCACGCTGGTCTGCTGGACTAGTGTCCCGAATAAGTGGGGTTCAACACGGATGATTTCATCCACCATGACCTTCAACTCTGTCTCCGTGAATTTCGGGTTTTTCTTGGGTGCCATGGTGTGTGGTGCTCAAGGTGTGGGTTGATTGGTTTGGGAGGTGCAGGTGTGTGGTGTGTAGGAATGGTGTGGTGGGTGTTTGTGTGGTGGGTGTGTTTGGGTGGTGGTTGTATGTGTGCAATTTGTGTCTGCTGTCCGTCGTCTCGGGCCTCTTGCTAGCAGCTATGCTGTGATGCAAAGGATTGTGGTAGTGGGTGGGAGTAATTTTATAGTCTGTGTCGTGGTTGTGTCCCAATGGTTGTTGGCAGTCATGTGCTAGGTGGGTGTGTTGCCTAGTGTGGATTAGTAGGTGCTTGGGGGGATGTCATTGTGGCTTGTGATTGGTGTGGGTGTTTCAGGTGGGTGGTAGTCCTGTTTCGTGTGTTTTCTATTAACTTCCGTCAGACATTTTGCCATTGGTTTGACGGTAGGGATGTTGTTCGTGTTGGCCTTCCGCTGGGATGCACAGTTTCTCGTTGCATTGTTTCCGCTGCGGCCGTGGATAGAGGTGCGTACCGGGGAACAGGCGGCGTTATCCTAATCGCGGCCACGGAGCCTCCACTGGTATTGCGATGGTTGTGGCTGTTCCGGCGGTCATGTTCGTCCGCGGCGGTGGGTGTTTCTTGGGTTCCATCCGCTTGCGGCGGTCTCCGGTGTACTCCGTTCGCCGCGGACGGAGTTCGATGTGGTCCATCCGCAGCGGTCGGACTTTAGTCCCATTTTCATCCTAATTGCTACGGAGGTTTCTCCGCGGAGCGGTCCGGAGTATCTTGGCCGCTTCCTTGGCGGACGGAACCAGTTTCCGTCCGCAATCCTAATCGGCCCCTAAGTGTGGTTCAGGCAATCTTGTTGTTTATTGATTGTTACAGCACTTAGTCACAGTGAGTCTCACTCTGAGGGATTGAGGCACCATGGTTTCAGTGATGCATTCTTCACTCATTCATTTTCCATGTTCCACTACAGACTGATTAATCCTAGTGATTACGACGATTTTTTCACTTTCACCGTACTATCGTCTTTCAGCTGGCTATGGTGCCCGAAGGTATTTGACTTGCTGCTGTGGCCTGTTGGGCACCTGGGGCCATATATTGCCTGAAGTGTACACTATTGCAGCTCGGCATGCATTTTAACATATAGACCATGTCCATTTCTACGGGCACTTTGGTTGCTTGACCCACATTTTGGATGCATGTGTAATTTCTGCACTCTAGTTCTGGGCTTATTACATTTTTAGTTGCACTTGTTTACCCTTCTTTTTCATAGGTATGGGTGTTCTTTTTATCGTAGCCCTAATGGTTTTCCATTTCATTGACTGTTTGACCTCTACACACCTTTGAGGGTAAAGCTCCAGGTTTTGAATCATGCAAAGTTAGTAGTCTTCATGTGTTCGGCCGTATGCATGTCTAGCTCATTTAGAGACTGCTTTTGAGGACTTTTTCACATTGTATAACGTCGTGATATTGATCCTAGTTTTTCCTGTTTATAGAATTCCCTGACGAAGGGCAATTGTGGATGCCCGAAATGCATTGGGATCGGCCACAGCGCCAGCAGTTTATTTGTTAAACCTGAATTTAATTCCATTAAGAACATTTCTGTTCAAGACTAATTTCGCAAGAACATTACATCGACTGGAGCTACACTCTGTGTACTAGATTTTCTGCCACCTAAGGACACTTTGGGCCTCATTTATGAGACTCCTTGCAACTCTGGAAAGTCACTTTATGTGGGGGCATTCCCAGCAACATCCGTGGCCTTTTGACGCCCCAGATTTACGAGAAATGTAAATCTGAGGCAGGACTAAAAGCATACGCATCCCCAAGGGAGGCGTAAGGGAGGCACAATGAGGAGAAATAGCTTCATTTCTCCTTGTTTTTCTTTTTTCTATGTGTTCTGCATTGCAGCACACATAGAAAGAGGAAAATAGCCTCTTGTGATTATTTTTGTACAGAAAGGTTTCTCTCCCGGTGCAAAAATATTCATCCCTGCAATGCAGGCACCCTTGCACCATGGTGCAAAGGTGCCTTTACTGGCACACTGCAGCCCATTGTACACCGACGGAGGCGAAAAGTGAGGGAATGCGCCGTATCTTATAGATACAGTGCATTCCTGCCCTTTTCTTTTGCCGTAGGAAAGTGCAGCAGGAAGGCCTGCTGCGCTGCGCTGCCCTATGGCAAAACCTCATAAATGAGGCCCTTTGTTTAAACCTTGATCACTTCAATATTTTGATTTGTAGTTTTCTTTGTTGAAATGTTTTACTCTGTACTGATACTCGGCATCCCCTGACACAAACACATCACCCAACACCTGCGGAACCAACACTGGGGCCCCGTTGAGAAGAGAGTTACTTTCAAGATACTCAACAATGCCTACAAATGCCTCCACAACACCGGACCCCAATATCTCAACGAAATGAATACCTTTCACCTACCCAAGCGAAACCTCCGATCTGCCAACCTCACCCTCGCCGACACCCCACGCATCCGCTGAGCCAGAACAGGTGGAAGAACCTTCTTCTACATCGCGGCCAAGACCTGGAATGAACTCCTGATCGACATCAGATGTGCCCCCTCCCTAAACATCTTTAGGAAGACACTCAAGACCTGGCTCTTCGACTGAACGGATTTACTCACCCCCCCCCCCCCCCAGCACATTGAGACCCTCACAGGCGACTAGTGCACTTACAATTCCCCTCATTGATTGATTGTACTGTTTAAATTATTTCCACTGTTGTAGTGGACAACAGTGGTGCACCTCGTGTCTAGGACGCGAGTCCTAGTTATTATTTTCACTTTGAATTGGGTGGCCGAGCAGAACCTCCCCACTAGGTTCACGCTTCAGATTGTAACTTCAGAACAATTTGTTTTTTCATTGTATTACATGCTGTTCATTTTGATTGCAACCCAGCAGTTTTTCTCTTTTTCTCTACTTTTACAAAGATGTAATTTTCTTGCCCTAGCAATTTGTGCCTTCTATCAGGGTCCTTGGTCACATGAGCGTGAAGGGCTTTGCTGCTGGGGGTTTGGTAAAAAAGGGGTTTCTGGTTGGCTAGGGTATGCACCTAAGCCAGGCAGAACCCACCACTCTAGTCAGGGCAAGGGAGTTACACACTGAAGATAAACTCTGCTCACCACCTTGGTGGCTTGGCAGAGCAGTCAGGCATATCCCAAAGGCAATGTGTAAAGCAATTGAGCAACACACTCACACAACAGTGACACACTAGGCACACCACAAAAGAGAATCCACACAAGGTTATATAAAAATATCCTTTTTATTATCCCTAAAAATACATTAGATCACAATCACATATATTACTGTGCCACTAGGCAACTTCACAGGGATTACATAAATCACTTGGCCAATCAGGCCACGGTCATGAACATCAGAGTTAGGCTAGCCAGTAACTACTGGTAGGATTACCTTCAGCATAAAACACTATGCATATGCAACATCAATAGTGCACTATAGTACACACTTGTAGAGTGCACACATTACAAAAATATCAATATCATAGAAACCTTCTGTGTACACACCAGCACTGAACATAATCAGCAGTATGCAGACATGCCGTAGTCACAATTTTCCCACAGGGCATATTAATTACCGAAGCCCCCTCTAGGCGATAGGGCACCTCTCTCGTGTGCCTCTATTAAGGAACGCTGTTCTTTATCCCAAAGTAATGCCCCCGAAGGTGGAAAGACCTGACTCACTCACCCTCCACTAGAGAAATTGTCCCCGGCAGGCATGAGGTGTAGCTACCGAAAACAAATGTGGTTGTCTAATAGCGGTGGGGACCAAGGGTCACGGGAGACCTTCCACTGTCTCGTGGGGTCGACTGGGACAGGAAGCTGGCACCTTGCTTCCCCTCCTCTGCACTGATTCCAAATTGACAATGCCCCCTCGCCCTGCAGAGACTGGACCACATTCAGCGGCTGCCCTCGAAATCCAATGAGGGACAGCGGCTGCCAAGTAGCGAGGTCGCACTGGCAATCCGGCTCACCCGTAGTCCGGGCGAGCTGAAGTCTCCTGACCCCCGCAGGGTTGAACAGGACAGCTTCAGGAGTTTTCTGCCTGTGCTCAAGTGCCAGGGATCGGGCCTTCTTCATCGGCCCCACCTTCCATCATGTTACCAACAGAGCTCCTATGCTGTTCCGGCAGGTTGGTAGGCAACACCTAGTGCCCCAGCAGCATTAGGAGTGGCCACATGGCAACTTCTTGGCACCGCCTCACCTTAAGCCCCATTGAAGAGAGGAGTTTTACTCAGCACAGCGCTCAGCGGGCACTTTCAGGAAAAAATGGGCCCTTTCCCTTTTATCCACGTGAGGGAATACATCTCAGTTTTAGGAAAGCAGGCAGCAGGCGAGCACACAGGGTCCTTGATTTGATTTGATTTGAAATTTATAGAGCGCCTGGCTACCCGAATACTTCCCCGCGCTGACCAAAAGTACTGTGGTGAGAGTGTAGTCCACTTAATGAGAGTGGGGAAACAGCTAAGTCTTTAGCTTCTTTCTGAAGGCCAGTTCATTTTGCAATACTCTCAGCTCAAGGGGAAGATCGTTCCACAATTTAGGAATCAGATGGGCAAAGGATCTGCCCCCCCTACCTAGATTTTTTAATTCTGGTGGAACGTAAAAGGTGCAGATGGGACGACCTAAGTAGTCTAGTGGGCTTGTGCGCGGTTATCAGGGTTTTAAGTTTGTTCGGGCATTTATTATTCAAGACCTTGTGAGCAATGCATTGGGATTTAAACTGTACCCTGGCATTGATTGGTAGACAGTGGAGCTGTGTGAGGGACTCTGTTACCGGGGTGTGCCTAGGAAGATTCAGCAGCCTTTTAATCATGTACTTAGGAGATCCTAGGTAAAGAGAATTCCAATAGTCCAGTCGGAAGACTAAGAGGGCCTGTAGGACTGTTTTCCTTAGCTGCTCTGGGATAAGATCCAGTATCTTTCTGAGCATTCTTAGAAGCCCGAAACATGTGTCAGCCATTTTGCTAGCCTGTTGATTCATTGCAAGGGCATATATGCAGTCCCTCTAGCAGATATGTCCACAAGGCAAAGGCCCATGGCTTCTACCTGCCAGCACAGCAATCCTCTCGTCCCAAGCAGTGTCTTCTCATTTTCATGGGGTCACAGTCCCTGTATTTATGGTGCAATGTATTTTTTCTAGGGGGCAACTTCAAACACTACCATTCACATTTTCAGCCCAAGCCCCAGACACACCACAGGGGGGTGGAGCCAGCATTGTGGAAGGCAGGCACAACCCTATTTAGGTGAAGGTGCAACTCCTCCCACTGCTCCAAATGCAGACCAGGCCTATTCAGGTGCAAGAAACAAATCCTCCCGCTACTCTAAATTCAGCCAAGGTCTATTCAGCCTAGCGCAGAGTCACCCAGGAAAAGCTGGGCACACCTCAACCCCCTTGTGACTGGCTGGAGTTAATGCACATCCACTCTCCCCTGTCAGTCAGAACCATATGGTCAATACACATCCAGGCAGGGGATGTATGACGTTACAACGCATACTTTTACAACGCCTACCTTTACAACGCAATTTTTACAACGCAGGATCCATTACAACGAATACCATTACAACGCATGTTTTTACAACGGAGATACCTTTACAACGCATACCATTACAACGTAAGTATTGGTAAGTATATAATATTTTTTTAAATGTAAATTAATTTAAATTATTTTAATTTAATTTAATTTATTTCAATTTTATTTAATTTAATTTAATTTAATTTAATTTAATGTACATTTAATTTTACTTTGTTTTTACCCTGTACCCCTGTACCCCAAAACCCAAACCTAGCCCTGAACCCTAAAAATACCCCTGTACCCCAAAACCCAAACCTAGCCCTGAACCCTAAAAAAAACCCTGTACCCCAAAACCCAAACCTAGCCCTGAACCCTAAAAATACCCCTGTACCCCAAAACCCAAACCTAGCCCTGAACTCTAAAAATACCCCTGTACCCCAAAACAAAAACCTAGCCCTAAACCCTAAAAATACCCCTGTACCCCAAAACCCAAACCTAGCCCTGAACCCTAAAAATACCCCTGTACCCAAAAACCCAAACCTAGCCCTGAACCCTAAAAATACCTCTGTACCCAAAAACCCAAACCCAGCCCTGAACACTAAAAATACCCCTGTACCCCAAAACCCAAACCTAGCCCTGAACCCTAAAAATACCCCTGTACCCAAAAACCCAAACCTAGCCCTGAACCCTAAAAATACCCCTGTACCCCAAAACCCAAACCTAGCCCTGAACCCTAAAAATACCCCTGCACCCAAAAACCCAAACCTAGCCCTGAACCCTAAAAATACCCCTGTACCTAAAAACCCAAACCTAGCCCTGAACCCTAAAAATACCCCTGTACCCAAAAACCCAAACCTAGCCCTGAACCCTAAAAATACCCCTGTACCCAAAAACCCAAACCTAGCCCTGAACCCTAAAAATACCCCTGTACCCAAAAACCCAAACCTAGCCCTGAACCCTAAAAGTACCCCTTTACCCAAAAACCCAATCCTATAACATTTTTACTATAATTATATACTTACCTATACTTATGTTGTAATGGTATGCGTTGTAAAGGTATTTGCGTTGTAAAAAAATACGTTGTAATGGTATTCGTTGTAATGGATCCTGCGTTGTAAAAGTTGCGTTGTAAAAGTAGTCCGTTGTAAAAGTTGCGTTGTAACGGTTACATACCCCAGGCAGGGCACAAAGACACATAAGCACACAGAAATGCCCACTTCTAAAAGTGGCATTTCTTAAATAGTAATAATAAATCTGCTTTCACCAATAAGCAGGATTTATGACTACTATTCCAAACATACCAAACATGGTCATGCTACCCCTCCCATGTAAGGAATTACCACTGAACCACATATCAGGGAATTCCCAATGCAGCCCTATGAGAGGGCAGCCTCACAGCAGTGAGAAACCAAAAAGGCTTTTTATCAGTACCAGGAAATGCTACATTCCTACCTTTTACCTACACCGCACCCTGCCCTTAGGGCTAGCTAGTGCCTACCTTAGGGGTGACTTATATATAGTAAAAGGGGAGTTGCAGATGTGACATCACAGTGGCAGTAAACTGCACGCGTGGGCCCTGCAGTGGCAGAGGCCTGAGACAGGTTTGGAAAGGCTACTTTGGTGGGTGGCACAAGCAGCGCTGCAAGCCCACCAGTAGCATTTAATTTACAGGCCCTGGGTATATGGGATACCAATGTGCAAGGGACTTGCATGTAAATTAAATATGCCAAACAGGTGTAGACCAATCTTACCAAGTTTGCAAGAGAGAGCACATACACTTTAGAACTGTTCAGCAGTGATAAAGTGCCCAGAGTCACAAAACTACCAACAACAGGTCAGAAAAAATACAGGAGGAAGGCAAAAAGGTGTGAGATGACCCTGCAAAAAGGGGAGAGTCCAACAGAGTTTGTGTAGTTCTTTCAGTTAGTAACACATCCTGACAGGGTGGCAGGGGCAGCTTCACTTACACTTCAAAGGGCTCAAAAAGCAATATGACACCAGGTCTGCCTTCCTTTTGACACCCTTCAGACAGTTTGGAACTTTCATGGGGGCAGAGGAAGACCTTTCTAGAAACTTTTCAGAAACAGTGGGGTGGGAGGACATGGAGTGAGCTAAAGAATGATGATGGATTCAACCGAGATCTGTGTCAGGGGGTGAGTGTCTGAAAAGTTTCAGCCCTTCGTCCATCATCTCTTTGTGTTTGCTTAGGACATGGAGTCCCTTCAAACACAAAGGATAGCAACCGATATAAATACTGGACCTTCAGAGCCACTCTTAACAACTCATGAACTCTTCAGGACCTGTGAGAATTACAGAAGAAGGACTGCCCTGCTGCTTGAGGACTGCCTTGCAGTCTGAGAAGGAGGACTACACCTTTTTACTTTCATCCCAGGCTAAACCGTGTTACTCCAAGTGTTGGTTGACTGGCCTCCCATTTGAGTTGAAGGGACGTACGAAGCTCCAGAGTCCCCCCTGCCTTGCTAGCTGGCCTGCTGCTCCAAGCCTGCAACTGGACCTGCCTGATCCATGCTGGACTCTGATGGAGGAGGCCTTGATCACCAAGAGTTGCATTCCTAGGATCAGGTCCCTTGGCTGGCATCAGAGTGCTGTCTTCCTGAAGTGAGAAGGTTAAATCCTGAAGTCTGGGCTTGTTGCAACTGTGAACAGTCTCGTTTGTATCCAGACTCTGCTGCCCTCATGACCAACATGAACCTCCTGTGAGACCTGCTGTTTGCCCCACAGTGTCCCCCAGCAATGACCGGAACGGTGAGATCTGTACTTGATGATATAACAACAATAGCCCATGGTGACCACCAATGCAAAGCTACAGCAATACCCATCAACAACGAACTACCGGTTCACGTGCTACAGTGATGACCATCTATTACACTCTCCCTGCTGCTCATGGACTCCTCTGCTGTGAACAAAACTCTTTACACTGAACTCAGAAGGTAACATTTCAGAGGGACTAAACTGGTCAGCCTGAACGTGTGAGTTTTCCGTAGTCCATGGCAACCAGATAACTGTGAGTGGAGCTTTGTGCATTTAGGCCCTATTTCCGTTTTAATTGAATATCTTTGGTTCTACTAACTGGACTTTTGCCGTTCTGGTATCATCTCATTTATTAAAAGTTACTCTGTATTTCTAAATAAGTTTGGGATTTTTCTTTTATTGTGCCTTCACCTTGTTACTGTTTGTGTGCTGCAAAAATACTTTACACATTGCCTCTGAGTTAAGCCTAGCTGTTTTAGTGCCCAGCGACCAGAGTTCGTGAATTTTGTAGTTCACCCTGAAAAAGAACTCTCATTGATGTCTGAGTGGTGCTAACACTCCTGTCATAAAAAATGTAAATCCAAATACTTTACACATTGCTTCTGAGTTAAGTCTGACAGTTTTGTGCCAAGCTGCCAGAGGGTTAAGCACAGGTTAATTTAGTGACTTTGATCATTCACTGTGACAGGATTGGGGTTGTTGACTGAGTTGGGCATCTACCACCATTAACTAATAGCCCAATTGTTTACAGTCATCTATGTAGCTTAACATATAAGGACATCCATCAAGTGATTACTCATTTGTGTGGTCCATGGACATCTGTTCCTTCCACCAGCCCATCACAATATTGGCGTAGCTGGCAGCAATACACATGGCTTTCCCTCTTGTCTGTTTGTAGATTAGGAGAGTGAACAAAGTAACTTTTTCATCAAGACAAAACTTGATCACATTCAGTAACATTCTATTACTTTCAAAGTAACTGATATGTCTGACTCTAATTAAATGTACATACGTATTCAGCCCATCTTCATGTTTAATGCTTGTATAAAACAAATGCACGTCTAACGTTACTAGAATATAACTTTCAATCCAAGTTGCATGTTCAATTTTTTCAAAATTCTGAACCTTATTGTAGGTACGAAGGTAAAATGTCCACAAATGGAAATAAAAAATGGTCCACATAATTCGATGTTTGTTCTAATTAACTTCTTATAGAAGACAATGTACACCAATTGTGGGCACTGGGCCTTGACGGACATATTACAACAGGGCAGGGGTTGTGGCCCACTTCTATGAGTCATTACATGCCCACAATTGAGGTATTGCATTACCTGCAACAGTGAGACATCCACAGAAAGTTCAACTCCTTTGCATATATATCAATGCATTGGTGTGAAAGAGAGTTGTTGTACTAGGGATCTAAGTCCTGAAGAAAGTCACAGACCCCTTACGGCACAGCAAGAATGGTTGAAACATGTTGACTAAATGGACCAGGGAGCTGTCATATTAACCTCTCAGTCAATATTTTTTAAATATCCCACTATAAACAATCCTGGAATAAATGATAGATGATTGGTTTTACTGCAGGGGATTTATAATCTTATTTATAGATCCCCGACAACATCATCAAGAGGTGAGCTCAGTACAACCACTGAAGTGCTGTTGATGATGTTGATGAGCCTGTCTGCCCAATAACAAACTGTTAGGTGGATGAGACAACCCTATGATGAAGCATGGCACCTAGATTGGTGTGTGAGAGTCCGTTTCGATTTTTTATTAAATTCCAGACACACTGTTACCTAATATCAGTGGATCTCACACATCAGGTAATCCCCCAGGAATCCATTTATTATTATACAAGAAAACCCCAGGTAATCCTTGTTGTTGGTTTAGAATGGAGGCTGTAACCCTGGGTAGTCCCATGCTCTATTTGCCTAATAATTTTTTTTGATGCTCTAAATACCACATCGTTTGTAGTAAGTAATATTTTACCATTTCAAATGTAGGGTATGCAACATTTGAGAGTCTCCAAATAAATTAAGAATGAAATCCATTCTTTCTCTATCCATGTCCACTCAGTAAATAATAGTACATGTGAAAACCTTACATTCTTTTCAAATGACTCACCATTCAGTGTTCTTTGGAGAGCACAGCCCCCAGCATGAAACATGTTGAATCTTTAATCATTTGTTTTAAACACAGATGAGGATTTGTCATGAGCATTTAAGATTCATTTTTTTAAATTCATATAACCATGAGTGCTTGTTTCTTTTAACATGAGGTTATTCTTTCATGACTGAAAAAATGCCCTCTATTTAGTTGTTGCTCAGATCCTGGAAGATAATGAACTCGTCTCATCTTTCAAATTGAGAATTTTAGGAGAAACTAGGATGATAATGAGCGATCTTGACTGAGGTGATTTGAAAACAGTTCTAGTATTGAATCACCACCCTTATGATCTTTGTTCTATTCACACTTAATGTATATTTTTGATTACTACTGCTTGATGAACTTGCATTAAATGTGGCAGACACTTAGAATGTTTAGTTTCTTTTTGGTGGATTTACATTTCTGCAAACTTATTAAGGGGGCACATTTAAAAGGGGGTAGCCAAGAAAGTATTCATTTGCTTATAACTTTGGAATTAGTTAATGATTCCACATGACATTCAGGTTACTTTTTGCCTGTGTTGTCTTCTGCTAGTAAGACACGTTTCATGAGGATCCATCACAAGGGCCAAAGTCAAAACAGAGGCAAAACAATTGAATGTGCTAATAATCTTGGTGTTCTCTGATTAATCTGCCTAAATTTTGCCAAGGTGTTAGACCATGAAGCCCAGTCATAGTGCACAACACACCCAGGACTGTTTCCTGGCACTCAGACAGGAGCTTAGGGGCTGAGCTAGGGCCAAGTGTAGGTGAAGTGCCAAACTTACAGGTTCTTCCAAAATTCAATAACTGAGAAGGTGGCTCTGATGTGTAGTGGCAGGTTTAGGGGTGAGGTAGGAAAAAACATGACCACAGAATCTGCTTTTGCCTATGTGGGCGATGTGTGCTAGTAAGAGTCCTGCTGAGCTGAGGTGTCTAGCACGTTTGTGTAATTTTATGCAGTTGTTGAGGTTGTGGGGTTAATGTGTGAGGATTTGTATCATGAGTAAGACGTTTGAAGAGTGCCCATTTATGAACTGGGAGTAAGTGGCGAGATGTAATGAAGGTTTATGGTAGGAGTTTGAGGATGAGCCTTGCCACCCCTTTTTTAATGGTCTGGATTCTGGAGGTCAGTTGACCATTGATTCCAGCATAGAATGTTTTGCTGTAGTCCAGCTTGCTGGTGATGAGGGTTTGGGTGACAGTCTGTGAGTGTTGGTGGTAAGCCATTTGGAAATCTTCTTGAGCATCTTGAGGGTGTGGAAACAGGAGATAGAGATTACATTCACTTGGACAGTTGTGGTTACTTGGTTACTATTCAAAGGGGCATGTTCTCAAGGAGTTATCGCTGAATTAATGGCACTTTATCGCAGCCAAACTCGCAATAAATGTATCACCCCATTCACAAGCTGGTGTTAACAGCCCATAGCACCAGTTTCCCCGTGATAGCAGCCACAAAAAACGTTGGCACAGATGACCCCCGCAACTATCGTTAATGAGATGCAGAGTAGGCGTTCCCGTGTCAAAAGCCGCAAAAACACCACTCCACAACATTCTCAACGACCAGCCAGACCTGCGATACAACCACAAAACATGTGATAAGGCGCGTTAGCAGCAGGAAACTAACACCTGCTCTGACCTGGTGTAAAGTCAGACCACAGCCTGCACCAGAAAAGGGAGCCAAGGCCAGAGCCACACCTGAAGGGCAACAGTTGCCAGGGAGCCACTGATCATGCTGGCCAGACACCCAAGAGGGCCACCACCCCCAGGACATGTCCTCCCTGGACCTCCCGCAGCCAATGACATGCCACATCAACTACACTAAATCATGTACCAAATAATCCGCCTGATGTCACACAATCCCATCTGGTGACATGCATGTGTCATCACAAAAATGAGCAGCACACATTCACCTTTAAATCAACAAATGAAAATGCATTCAAAGAAACACAGAACAGAAATGAAGACACATGGCAGCTCCCCTTGAGACAATGCGTAGCTCACCCCCTGCAAGACAAAAATCATGATGAGAAGGTGTGTCCTGCGCACATCAAAGGACAGAGAGAGAGCGAAGGAGAGAGAGAGAAAGAGAGGGAGAGAGAAATAGATGGACAGAGAAAGATAGACTGACAGAGAGGGGGGGAGACAGATAGTCGGACAGAGAGGGGGACAGAGAGATAGACGGACAGAGAGGGGGAGGGAGAGAGATAGACAGACAGAGAGGAGGAGATACAAAAAGAAGGACAGAGAGGGGGAGAGAGAGATAGACAGACAGAGAAGGGGAGAGAGAGATAGATGGACAGAGGGGGGAGAGAGAGATAGATGGACAGAGAGGAAGAGAGAGACACAGATAACAGAAGAGATGGACAGGGAGAGAGAGTGCCGACACGGCACACCCAGGTCACACTGCTCACCTGTTGCCACCGGTGTGTTTCCATCCACGTGCCGGCATGTAGTGCAGTTCACCAGGTCCCACATCTGAAACAGATCCATCATCTGAAAAAGAGTCCAGATACATGAATGGCAAAGTACATACAACTGCACACAACATCATTGCCTGTCCGTAGCGGCGCACCCAGGCAGCTGTACCCCAGCCCCTCGCACCACTCAGCGCTTCATGCCCACCCCTGCGCACCCAGGCTGCTGCACACCAGCCCCTCCCGCCGCCCAGCGGTGCATGCCCGCACCTGCACACCCAGGCCTCACTGCTCACCTTCCGCAACCGGCTTGTAGAATACAGAGCCCCCCACGTGTCGCTGCAAGCCCCAAGCCCCAGGCCCACGGACATGGCATCCTCCACATCATGCAGCCCCACTCCACAGGCCTCACTTCTGATGCTGGGTCTTGATTTTGCCATGGCAGAGGACATACCAGTGCACAGGGCATCATTGCAGGATGCACACCTGCTCAGCCCTTGGGATGCCACTAACGCTGTGACCCGCGAGGCCACTCCACATGGTGGTAGACCCCTGCTGTCCGCTGGCTCAGGCCTACACTGCGGTCCAGCAGGGCACATAAAACCTGAGCAGTCTGGACTGCCGGGACGGGGCATCATCGCAGGCTGCACACCCACTCAGCACTTAAGGTGCCTTTACCTCAGTGCACCAAAAGTCACCGTCCAGTGGCAGTGTTCCTGTGCCTGCCGCAGTGTATCCGGTGCCACCAAGTCTGTGCCCCGCAAGTCATGGACCCTCTATGGTTGGATATTGTGGTGCAGACGCCATCATGTCACCTCCAGGCTGGCAGAATATGATGTCGCAGGCCCCTGGGCCCCCATGCCTACATGCACACCACACAGATACACCCCAAAAGAGGTTGGAAATGGTGTCGAGTACGTGCGCCCGGCCCTTTTTAATGGCAGGGTCACATGTCCTGTGACGCGTGTGCTGGATGGGTGTGGTGTGGGTATACAACAGCCGTGAGGGAGTGGCTGTGGCATGCTGACAACTAGACTTGTGATCAGCAGATCACTGATGATCACAAATCTAGCTGTCAGGATAGACCTGGGACTTGTATCGTTGCCGTCCCCCCTGTGAGCATAGTAGAAATGGGCTGGGCTGGCGTATGCAAGTCTACCAGAAGGGTGTGAACAATGACCCCGGGGCTCTGGGCATGGTCCCGTATGGGGCTGGAAAAGGAAGTAACAAATGCATGTGTCGCTGTTGTTGCGTCAGCGCCACCCGGGCAACATTCGGCAATGTGTCAATCTGTGACCCAAGTCCGACGGCATGAGCCACATGGACATAAGAGGAATTCACAGACCCTACATTCATCCATACTACCACACTTAAAAGACCATAGACACAACACATCTATGTGTTTTGGAATGTTTAATGCACATTTAGTGGAGTGTTGCATCTGGAGCAGTACAGGGCCATGCAAACCCCATATGACGATGTTGGAAAATGGAGGGCCAGCCAGAGTCCGTCTGGGAATGGTAGATCCAAAGGACAAGGAAGAGTTCAGCCCGCAGTCTGATTGCTGTGTTTTTGGCGATCAAATAGAATACAGCAGTCCATTCCGAGGTCCAAGGTGAGTGTAGCAGAGTGCATTGGGGACAGTGGTAGGTGATGATGCAGAGGGCAGAACCAAGCAGAAACAGGCCATATGGCAGAGATGAATGCTGCTGCATCCTTCTTACCAAGTAGGTGGTTTTATCTGCATCTTCGCCTTCTGCTGTTCCATGTGCCGCACGTGTGGGTGGTTCTGACCTTTCTACAGCACTGTGTGGCAGTGACACCTTAGGTGCTGGAGGTGAAATGTCTGCTGCACTGTGAGGCACTGATACTTCAGGGGACAGAGATGTGGATGTAGTGGTAGCAGCAGCATGCATCAGCACCAGGCTTTGTGGCAGCAATGCCATAAGGAGGGTTTTGAGGTCATTGAGGAACCCAGCTACCACCCGCTGGTTTGCAGCTGTGACAGCCGCTCTTTCCACATTGGCACGCTCCATGGTCTCCATTAACCTCTGCATGTTTCCCAACTCCTGTGTGACATCGCTAGAGCCACTCTGACTGTACAGTTGTTTTAGTCTCTGAGTCAGGGCTCCAGTGATGTCAGCCATGGTCCATTGGAGAGCATGGAGCAGACCGTGGGTGTCCATTAGGGACAGTGAGTGGTCCCTGACTGGACTTAGACACCCACGTATAGCATCTAGTTTGTCTGCCATGCGGTCGAAGCCCACCCACATCTGTTTAGCCAGCAGCTCCTGGCACCCCAACGCAGGGCGTTGGAAGGCCAAGTGTTCTTTGTGGGGGTCCTGGGAGGCAGGCGTGGTGGTGGGTGCTGCCTGCTGTGTGGTCTGTGCAGGGGGTGTCCTCGTTGCAGCTGGGCTGCCCTGCTCCTGGAGGTGGGCTGCGGAGGCTGTCAATGAACTCTAGGAGGGCATCGGAGTCGAAGCTGTGGTGGTCCTCTTTGTCATCAGAGAAGAGAGGTTCGGGCTGCTCTGCAGGAGGTGTTGATTGTCCCTCTACAATGTGAAAAGGAGATGCAGTTTAACATTGTGTTCACATGTCTGTTGTCGCATTGTACATGTTTACATACAGACTGCATGACTATGTACATTGTGGCTGTTAGATTTTGGGGTCTCTAGTTGGCACAGGTAGGTACTAACATTCACAGTAACACAGCAGAAACACGACAAATGGACTCCACAACAGTTTAGAAAAATAAACATATTTAATATAAATTAAACAAGACCAAAACAACAAAAATTCAACATACACAGTTCAAGAATATGGTTTCAAAAGAGTTTTTAAAGTTGCGTTAAAACAATCCACAGTTGCATCACGTTTTAGCCAAACATACCTTTAGATGAGACAAAAGTTCTAAGCGAAAGCTGCAGTGTTGAAAAACAAGTGATGCGTCACTCCTGAGACCCTGGGGAGGCAATGCGACAACCCTGCTGGACGCAGCAGGCGTATTGCAGTGATTCCGGTCTGTATGGGGAGGGGTGCGATACCGTAAATGGATTCTGGTGCGCAGGTTTCGTAGGAAGCGTCTTGCAAAGGTACAATGCGACGATCTTCGGGACGGCGACGATCTCAGGTGCGGCGGCGATGCGCAGCACAGCGTCGATCTTCTCCTCTCGCCGCCCCTCGATGCGATGGCTCTGGGACGACTCTCGCAGCGACGTGATGCGGTCTGTAAGCAAGCAATGCGACGATCTCACCCAGCGACGACAGACTCTGTGACGATACTCACAGTGATGGTAAACTTCCCGCACCGGAACGATGCGTTCCGCAAGCGAAGGATGCGTCGGTTCTTGCAGCGGAAACAGGCGCTGAGACAATCTCGATCTTCGCTGCAGCAGGAATTTCCTCGCACTGACGGGGATGCGCTCCGCAAGCGAGTGATGCATGAAACTTTGTAGAAAAACTCAGTTTCTTCTTGTCCAGCTTCCCAAACAACAGGTACAACTTCCAGAGGCACCACAACTGGCCCAAGAACTCTAGGAAGGACATAAATCTCTTACTAGAGTTCAGGGGGAAGCTGGGGGTGAAGTCCTTTTGTTCCTGGGACTTCTTAACAGGGTGCCAGCTCAACTCAGGCCGTTGGAGATCTCTTCAAAGCAAAGCAACTGCAGGTCAGCCCGCAAACACACAGCAGGACAGTCCTTCTTCTTCAGTCTTCCAGTTTTCTCCTTGGCAGAGGTTCCTTCTTGATTCCAGGATGATCTAATTTTCTGTAGTCTGGGGTCCTATACTTATACCCCTAAAAGTCTTTGTTTCCTTTGTGCAGGAGGGCTCTGAGCCTGGTCTGAACCGGTTCTGGGTGTTCCTTGAGCACTTTGTTTTCCTGGCCTCTCCTTTCCTTTCAGAGAGAGGGGCAGGGTTGTCAGCCACCCAGCAGGAGGTGGAGCCAGCATTGTGACAGGCACAGCCCTATTCAGGCCCAGGTGCTACCCCCTCCCATCACTCTAGATGCAGATGGAGCTGTTCAGCCCAGGCATGGCCCACTCAGCCTCTTGGAGCCACCCAGTCCCTGCCAGTCACAAACCAGAAAGTCAATTCACAAACAGGCCAAGGCACACAGAAAGGTCAGACAAGAGAACAACCACTTTCTAAAAGTGCTGTTCTCAAACACAGGATTTAAAAACCACCTTTCCTAAAAGATGTGCTATTAAATTCTGAGTTCAGTGATACCACACTTTTATGTCCTATCTTGCTTCTATGGGAAGATATGCAGGTAACCACTGTACATAGCATTCCCCATGATAGCCTATGGGCAAGATAGCCTTACAATAGTGAAAAACGAAAATGGCTGTAATTCACTACCAGCGCATGTCACCTGCACTAGTACATGCTCTACCTTTCACAATCACTGCACCCTGCCCAGGGGGGTACCTTGGGCCTTCCATAGGGGTGTCCAATGTGTACAGAAAGGGAAGGGCTAAGCATGGTCAGTGGGGACACTGGCCAGGTTGACATGGCAGTTCACAGACTGCACACAGGCACTGCAGTGGCAGGCCTGAGACACCATTTTAGGGCTACTTATGTGGGTGGCACAATCAGTGCAGCAGTCCCACTAGTAGTATTTGAATCACCAGCCCTGGCACACTCAGTGCACTTTACTAGGGACTTCTTGGTGATACAAATATGCAAATAATGGATAACCAATTACAATAACAATTTACTCAGGGAGCACTTGCACTTTGACACTGATCAGCAGTGGCAAAGTGCCCAAAGCATCTAAACCAGCAAAAACTAAATCCAGCACAGCGTCAAAAATACAGGAGGGTAGAGGCAAAAAAGTCAGGAGAAACCACGCCAAGATGCCAGGTCTAACAGTGGCTGTTTGGGAGGAGCTACCTATTTGATGGTGGACAGTGAATATTTCAACAACAGACGCGTGCGTGTGTTTGTACTTGTACATTATCAACTCTCATTTCCCTGCAAAGCCACTTGTGATTGGCCAGTGTCTACACATAGTCGGCACCAGTTGTGTCCTGTGTTCTGCTGTGGAAGTGTTGCAGTTTGTGCCACATTGTTTCAGTGTTGATGTACTCTGCATGTAATGTGTGTGTGCTGCATTTTGGGGGAGTGGCCCCTGCTGCTCTGATTTTGCTACCCCTTATCCCTTTCCTGGGATGTGCCTTTTTGACTTCTGTGCTTATACAGTGCCGAGATGTTGCATACTTGGGTACATTGGTGGCAGTTGGGGGCTGGGGCATGGTTTGTCCGCAGATGTGCTCAGCTCAATTGTACATGTTTACAAAAGCCAGAAACCGGTCCTTGGATGATTGATGCTGGTCTGGGAAAGACATGGCTTGGTAGTTCGGACTGCACTGTTCCCATGAGGCACAGGGTCAGAGCTGATTTGCATATAGCCAGTGTCTAACCCAGGGTGGTGTGGAGTGCAAAAAAACGATGGATTTAGGCCCAGATCCTTGTACTGGGGTGAATGTATGACATTGTTCTACATTCTGTCAATCAACTGTGTTTTTTGCAATTTTCACCCCGAGTGGGCTGGGTATGCTCAGACGTGAGTCCCAGACTCTCCACACCACTGGAGTCAAGCTATCCAGGCTGAATGAAGGCTGATAGCCAGAAACCGGTCCTTGGATGCTTGATTCTGGTCTGGGAAAGACATGGCTTGGTAGTTCGGACTGGACTGTTCCCATGAGGCACAGGGTCAGAGCTGATTTGCATATAGCCAGTGTCTAACCCAGGGTGGTGTGGAGTGCAAAAAACGATGGATTTAGGCCTAGATCCTTGTACTGGGGTGAATGTATGACATTGTTCTACATTCTGTCCATCAACTGTTTTTTGCAATTTTCACCCCGAGTGGGCTGGGTATGCTCAGACGTGAGTCCCAGGCTCTCCACACCACTGGAGTCAAGCTATCCAGGCTGAATGAAGGCTGATAGCCAGAAACTGGTCCTTGGATGCTTGATTCCGGTCTGGGAAAGACATGGCTTGGTAGTTTGGACTGGACTGTTCCCATGAGGCACAGGGTCAGAGCTGATTTGCATATAGCCAGTTTCTAACCCAGGGTGGTGTGGAGTGCAAAAAACGATGGATTTAGACCCAGATCCTTGTACTGGGGTGAATGTATGACATTGTTCTACATTCTGTCCATCAATTGTGTTTTTTGCAATTTTCACCCCGAGTGGGCTGGGTATGCTCAGACGTGAGTCCCAGGCTCTCCACACCACTGGTGTCAAGCTATCCAGGCTGAATGAAGGCTGATAGCCAGAAACCGGTCTTTGGATGCTTGATTCCGGTCTGGGAAAGACATGGCTTGGTAGTTCGGACTGGACTGTTCCCATGAGGCACAGGGTCAGAGCTGATTTGCATATAGCCAGGGTCTAACCCAGGGTGGTGTGGAGTGCAAAAAAACGATGGATTTATGCCCAGATCCTTGTACTGGGGTGAATGTATGACATTGTTCTACATTCTGTCCATCAACTGTGTTTTTTGCAATTTTCACCCCGAGTGGGCTGGGTATGCTCAGACGTGAGTCCCAGGCTCTCCACACCACTGGAGTCAAGGTATCCAGGCTGAATGAAGGCTGACAGACAGAAACCGGTCCTTGGATGCTTGATTCCGGTCTGGGAAAGCCATGGCTTGGTAGATCGGACTGGACTGTTCCCATGAGGCACAGGGTCAGAGCTGATTTGCATATAGCCAGTGTCTAACCGAGGGTGTTGTGGAGTGCAAAAAAACGATTGATTTAGGCCCAGATCCTTGTACTGGGGTGAATGTATGACATTGTTCTACATTCTGTCCATCAACTGTGTTTTTTGCAATTTTCACCCCGAGTGGGCTGGGTATGCTCAGACGTGAGTTCCAGGCTCTCCACACCACTGGAGTCAAGCTATCCAGGCTGAATGAAGGCTGATAGCCAGAAACCGGTCCTTGGATGCTTGAATCCGGTCTGGGAAAGACATGGCTTGGTAGTTCGGACTGGACTGTTCCCATGAGGCACAGGGTCAGAGCTGATTTGCATATAGCCAGTGTCTAACCCAGGGTGGTGTGGAGTGCAAAAAAATGATGGATTTAGGCCCAGATCCTTGTACTGGGGTAAATGTATGACATTGTTCTACATTCTGTCCATCAACTGTGTTTTTTGCAATTTTCACCCCGAGTGGGCTGGGTAGGCTCAGACGTGAGTCCCAGGCTCTCCACACCACTGGAGTCAAGCTATCCAGGCTGAATGAAGGCTGATAGCCAGAAACCAGTCCTTGGATGCTTGATTCCGGTCTGGGAAAGACATGGCTTGGTAGTTCGGACTGGACTGTTCCCATGAGGCACAGGGTCAGAGCTGATTTGCATATAGCCAGTGTCTAACCCAGGGTGGTGTGGAGTGCAAATGAACGATGGATTTAGGCCCAGATCCTTGTACTGGGGTGAATGTATGACATTGTTCTACATTCTGTCCATCAACTGTGTTTTTTGCAATTTTCACCCCGAGTGGGCTGGGTATGCTCAGACGTGAGTCCCAGGCTCTCCACACCACTGGAGTCAAGGTATCCAGGCTGAATGAAGGCTGACAGACAGAAACCGGTCCTTGGATGCTTGATTCCGGTCTGGGAAAGACATGGCTTGGTAGTTCGGACTGGACTGTTCCCATGAGGCACAGGGTCAGAGCTGATTTGCATATAGCCAGTGTCTAACCCAGGGTGGTGTGGAGTGCAAAAAAACGATGGATTTAGGCCCAGATCCTTGTACTGGGGTGAATGTATGACATTGTTCTACATTCTGTCCATCAACTGTGTTTTTTGCAATTTTCACCCCGAGTGGGCTGGGTATGCTCAGACGTGAGTCCCAGGCTCTCCACACCACTGGAGTCAAGGTATCCAGGCTGAATGAAGGCTGACAGACAGAAACCGGTCCTTGGATGCTTGATTCCGGTCTGGGAAAGACATGGCTTGGTAGTTCGGACTGGACTGTTCCCATGAGGCACAGGGTCAGAGCTGATTTGCATATAGCCAGTGTCTAACCCAGGGTGGTGTGGAGTGCAAAAAAACGATGGATTTAGGCCCAGATCCTTGTACTAGGGTGAATGTATGACATTGTTCTACATTCTGTCCATCAACTGTGTTTTTTGCAATTGTACATGTTTGCCATTGTATCCATCTCCCCCATTCCCCCAGTCCCTGGTCGTTACTCACCCTTGTGCTGTTGTGTCCGGTCATGTTGAGCAGTGTCCGGTCCCCCGACTCCAGCCACCATCTCACCACTGATCACTGTGGACACCATTTCCTCCATATCATCCAGCACCTCCTGTGGCGCAGGACCCCCACCTCCAGTCTGCATTGCTGCCTTCCAGTTGTTGTAGAGTTTCAGCTTGGTTTTGCGCTTGACGTCATTCCAGGACCTCTTGACCTCTTCCGTTGTCCTCTTCAGCACTCCCACTGCATTCACCTTATCCATGATGGACTGCCATAGTCCATTTTTTGTTGCCAATGACACAGTGGAGGTAACAAACAGTTGTTCATGGTGTTCGACCACCTCCGTTACCAGGATCCTGTTTTCCTGCGGACTGAAGACTTCCTCCTACGCTTCTTCTCCTTGGCCTTCCCTGACCACGAGGTCCAATGCAGGTCCTCTGGGGGACTTGTGGGGTTCTGGTTCTCCTCCGTACTTGCTTCGGCAACATCCATTGTGCTTTGCTGTTGTTTGGCATTTGTTTGTCAGTTTTTTTCTAGTTTTATGGTGATTATTCCCACCTGACGCATGTAAATTGCAGGCCTGTCGCGGGGTTTCGCAGATTTTTGTATCTTGATTGGCCTCATCGCATTTTGCATTTGCATTTCACATTTATGCTACGTGGTGTTGATTTTAACATGGTCAGCTGACGCGTTATCTGGAATATATCGCATGGTGCCGCCATGTTGAGAATGCTTCGTTAACACCGCGTAATTTTCCTGCGATAAACTGCGATGTTGGAAGTTGCGCTAAGTTACTTTTGCGATGGTTATCACACGTTCCTGAGAATATGCCCCAAAGTTTCTTACCATGTGTTGTAGGAAAGGTAGTCAATTTAGGTTCAGCAGGCCTCCTGGTGAGGTCCCAGAGCGAGGTGTCTTTGCTGACTATAACTACTTCTGTATTGTTTGTGTTAAGCTTGATGCAGTTGTTTTATATCCATCTGGCCACTTCAATCATGCAGGTGGAGAAATTGGTCCAGGTGTTTGGTGTCTTGTCAGAGACAGAGTATGAACTGGGTGTTGTCATCTTTGTAGAATACAATGCTGATTCTGTGGTTGCAGATGATGCTTGTGAGTGGAATCATGTAGGTGTTGAACAGAGTGGGGCCGAGTGAGTGTGAGAAACTGGGTTCTTGTTGCAGTACATCCCCACTTTTTGCCTGGCTTTTGATGCAACTTTGACTGAGGTCTATGGGATCCTGCTAACCAGGTCACCAGTGTTCATTCCCTAAAACAGTACCGCAATTGTCACAACTGCAGCTACCCTATAAGTTGCTTAGTAAATGACACCCATGGTATCTAGGACATTGGTGATGAGGAGGGTCCACTAGGGCTGCAGCGCAATTGAGCCGCCCTAGGAACCCCTCACCAAGACCATGCAAACTGCCATTTCAGGCTGGGTGTATTGGTGCAGAGAAAACTGAAGAGTCAACATGGCACACAGCTCTGTGTACCATGCCCTCACACACTACATAAGGTATAGTTAAATCATCCCTACTGCAGGCCTTACAGCCCTAGGGCAGGGTGCACTATATTCAATAGGTGGACATAACTGCATGAGCAGATATGAATCTACAATATCTAAGTCCAATGTCGGATATTGTAGGTGCCCAGGGAAACCATAGAGAGTACATGGGATTTATACTTGTCATCACGAGTTTCCTAGCTCCATAAAGGCTTCCCTGAACCTTTAGATGTTTGGTACTAAACATCATATCTTATTAAATTCTCACTGATGCCAGTGTTGGATTTATGAATATATGCACACAGAGGACGCCTTATAGGTCCACCTGTAAACTTACCAAACACTCGTGTGGTCTCTGTTAGCCAACCTACCATCACCAGACCTGTTTCTGACCTCATGGGGTGAGAGTCAGTGCTCTCAGAGGCCAGGCAGAAGCCCACTCTGGGCAGAGGTGCTTCACACCTTCCCCAAGTCAGAATGGCATTCCAGGACAGGAAGGTTCAAAGGTAATGCCACCTTTGAAATGCAACCCAGGCATCTCCAGATAGTGGAGGATGCCAACCCCTTGTCCTGCTCCATATTTGGTTGAGAGGACGGTGGGAAAATGAGTTAGACTAGAAGGTGTGCCCACATTCAGCAAGCATCATCGCTAAGGTGGGGCAGGTGATGTGGACACTACTTTTCAAATGTTTTCTTCTTGAGATGGCAGGAATTAACCTATCAACACTAGGGTAGTGTCCCTACCCACAGGAAAAGGTCACTGAGAGGGTATAGATACCCTAAAGGTAAGTCGCCCATTAGCTGCTACCTGTCGCTCCCTTTAACTCCCCTAAACTTAGTATGTAGGTGGCATCCCTGGACCCTGAATGGAGATTCGCTTTATACAAAGAAGACACAGACAAAGAAGTGCTGCTGACCTGAGAACTTTAGACCAGCTGTAGGATTTTGGTCAGAACCCACCTGCTATTCCCAGGACCCAACCATTATGGTATGCTGTCTTGTCCTGCAACTGTGAGGCCTCCAAAAACCCTGGAGGACCGCCAGCTCTTTATCAATCAGCAAGGAACTCCCCTGGGGTAGAGGAACTACTCCCCTACAGCCCAAAGGCACCAAACCTGCATAGTCTTGTTACTGACTTGCTGCTCTCTGGTGACTCCAACACAGCATCCAACCAAGAAAGGTACACCAGCTCCAGCGGGTCAGATCTGTCTTTTCATCCAGTGTGAAGACAGCAGTACCTACCGGAGCTGTGGTGCACCAGCTCCCTGGTTAACGGATCCCCTGCAACCTACACCAAGACGAAGAGTCCAATCTGGACTCTAAGTGCAAAGGAAGCAAGCACTCATCGAGGGACGTTGAGACCCTTCACTCACTTCATGAGTGGCCCAGCTGTCCTGGAATTGTCCTTGCAACCTGCCTACCCTGACCACGAATACATCTTGGCGCACGTTACCCAGCTGACCTATCTGCTCTACACCTAGCCCACCAGGTCTGGGTAAAGATGAGCCAGCTGTGGTCCCATGGTCGTGAGGGCCTTGCAACCTGCTATCTGAAGTGGTACCCCTCTGACTTACCTTTAAGCCAACTTGTGCAGTTTGCTTTCTGGTGGCCCCTTCTCTGTAGTGCCTGCTACCAACGACCTCAGCACCCTCCTCTCAGCGGAATCCAGGATGCTCCCAACAATCCACTGGTCGACTATTGGACCTGGCCTTTCTTCTTACCTAAATCCAGAAGGTGAACCTTGAGATCCAACTGTATGATTTTATATGCATTTTAATATTTACTCCCATAGAACTTCAAAAATTCATATCTTAAAAATAACTTACCTTAGAGCAAAGTTCTTGGTCTTGAAAATTATATAAAAATCGATGTTATTTTTACAAATTGTCTTTTATTGCCTAAGTGAGTACAACAAATTATTATTATTATTATTACTGAGTTTTAATATAGCGCCTGGTTACCATTAGGCATCCCCGCGCTTGTCCAGGAGGCGACAACCCTACACTACACACTAAGATTAGACAGGGAACAGAAAAGTTTTTAAAAGTTTCCGAAACCGTAAAAAGCTCGCTTCCGTAAAACCGTGCTTAGCACTACCCTCTGATAAGCCGAACTGCTTTCCCACACTACCACAAATAGAGCTTTAGTATTATCTACTTTTGTCTCTGTATAACAATCTGGGATCCATGGGACTCTTTGCACAGTGTACCTCATTTCAGTGCACCATATAGAGAGCCAGCTTCCTACAGTGCGATACCAAAGGGGATGTTGGACGGAGCGTTTGAGCAAATCAAACACTCACCCCCAGTCAATTGATCTGGGTTTAATCCATCATCATTCTTTAGCTCACTCCACCTCCCCAGTTCAGACATGGCCATATGCAAATCAGTCTCACCCTGTGCCTCATGGGAACAGTCCCGCCTGAACTGCCATGCCATGTCTTCCCTGGACCGGAAACAAGTATCCTGGGACTGGTTTCGGATTCCTAATCCTCATCAGCCAGGCTATCTTGAATACCACGTCTGGGCATACCCTGCCAACTTAGGGGGAACAAAGCTTCCTACAGTGAGCAGCCTTGAGGAACTGGGCAGATGAGGTTGGTGGCGTCCAAGGTGAAAGGGGCCGGCTAGCTGACTCGATGCTCTGAAATTCCCCATAATAAACTAACAATAATTTGTACCACTACTAAGCATTGCTTATGACTTCACATATTACATCATTTATGACAACACTGATGACATCTTTCATCATACTGCCATACACATATAGCCACATGCTACTCACATGTTGTTTAGCAACATTTATTTTCACTGGCAATGCATAAATATGTACATATTTATGCCATACCAGTGAAACATTGTGTGGCCAAATGGCATGTATTATTTCAAATAAGTATACCAATAAAACACTTTCACTCATTTATTACTATTAGTGCAAAGAACCTTATTACCATGGTACAGTGTAACTGACTTGAGAAACATGTGCTTATGTGTATTAATGATTCCATTCTAGAAGTATTTGGTGGAAAATAACACAGACTATTTAGTTATTATGAGTCTATTTCACTACATGAATTTAAAACATTGTGCTCTGGATGCATTTCCTTGGTAACTACAGCACCTAGAAATAGCATGGCATAAACCATATGTGCAGATGTGCAGAGTGTAGTATGCTATTTATTACCATTTTTGAGGGAGAAAGGGGAAACGTGACTCACTTTATGGTTTGCATCTTGTGGGTCATGTCCCTCTCCAAACTCAAAAATGGTAATGTTAAATGATATGTTATGTTAAAAGTACTTATAAAGTGTGTGTACACCACACATTTCCATGGTGCTGGGATCAAACGGAGTTCTGCTGCTGAGTGATTCATTCATACGCCTGGCGAAAGAGCCAGGTTTTTAAAAAAGTTTCCTGAATTGAAGATTTGATGTTATCGATCTAAAGTCCTGAGGAAGAGAGTTCCAAAATTGAGGGGCTAGTTATGTTATGTTACATTATCACTATTTATAAAGCACAACAATTACCCAGAGGTGTCCTGGCGCTGAACCACTAATTATCTGAGAACATAAACAGGAGACCAGGATTAGCGAGTAAAAAGACAGGTTTTCAAACCTCTCTGGAAGGTAAGTAGGTCTGGTGCCTTTCTCAAACTAGGGGGAAGCTCATTCCAAGCTTTAGCTTAAGCAAATCGTAGTCCTCCCAATTTTTTTGTTTGCGTTTAAAGGCCTAAGATCTTGAGTAGGGGTATATCTCTGAACCCAAATAGATAGCACAGTGGGCAGTTGCCATGAAGCGCTTTGAGAATTAGGCATCCCAGCTTAAATGCACTGCGCTCTACTACTGGGAGCCAGTGTAACTTTGTCATAAGAGGGGTAACATGCTGGCTTCTTGGCTGGCGATAGATTAATCCAGCAGCCTGGTTGTGCACCAGTTACAGGCTTTTACATTTATATGCCGGTATACCAAAGAAGATTGAGTTAGCATAGTCAATATGAGGGATAACTAGGGCTAAAATTACTTGGTCAAGAGCTTCAGTAGTAAGAAATCTGCTGATCTTTCAGATTTTTGGGAGCTGAAAGAAGCAGGTAGAGACCACCATCCCAATCTGGGATTTCATAGACAGATCACAGACGATGAGGATTCCCAGGCTTTTAGTTGACCGAAATGCTAGGGGTGGGTTTCCCAGCTCAGTCGGTCAAAAGTTAGAATTCCAGGGGTTTGAGGACCCACCATTTAGGATAATTTCTGTTTGGTCTGGGTTCAGTTTCAGGTGGTTACTGTTCATCCAGATGCTAATGTCTTGCATGGTAGTTTGAAAGTTAGTGATGGAGGCGGCCGACTTGTCAATGCCAAAGATCAGTTGTTGAAAGTGCATACCTTGCTTTTGCCTAAGGAATGAATAAGAGTATACAAGTACAGGTTAAAAAGGTGTGGGGACAGGGAGGAGCATGTGGCACCCCACATGTCGATTTGACTTTAGAGTAGAGAATTGGGAGAGGCAAATGGCTTGAGTACAATCCTCTAGAAAAAACATACGTCACTTAAGGGCCAGGCCCTGTATCCCTGTGTTACTGACACAGTCCTCCAAGAGGTCATGATCGACTGTGTCAAATGCTACAGAGCGACCAAGAAGCACCAGGGCCTGCGTGGAGCCCTTGTCTGCCCCTTGTCTTAGTTTGTCAAGAACCATCAAAATTACAGCCTCTGCGGAACGAGAAGATCAGAAACCTGCCTGATGAGGGTCAAGAAAATGGGACTGTTCGATAAAAGAGCAGAGACAGTTTGCAACGTGAGCTTCCAGGATCTTGCCTATGAAAGGGAGTAGGAAAATGGGGCAATAGTTTGTGAGTGCTAGAGGGTGTGCCCCAAATTTCTTCAAGATGGGAACTATTTCTGCATCTTTAAATGCTTTGGGGACCACTCCCTGAATGAGGGAGTTATTTATTAGTGAAAGAGGAGGGTCGGGACATGTGAGGGAAACTTCCCTTAATATGGGCGGGGGCAAAAATCTGCCAGAGAGCCAGCTCTGACCTTCGTTAGTAGGTTCAAAAAGACTTCTCTACTGATAGTAGGAAAATGCCCTAGCGAGTGAGAGTTCCTAAGCATAGTTGGCTGAGCTTTGGGGGGGAGTTAGTGGCTATACTTTACTTGATGATAATGATTTATTCAATGAAAAAAGTGTTGTGAGTCACATACTGCTCGAGTAGGGGCGAGTTTTGCCAAGATTCTATCCGGATTAGAAAGCTCAGCAACAATTGCAAAGATTTAGTTAGATTTATTAGTAGAGTTTAATATCTTGTTGGAAAAGTAGGTTGCCTTAGTTTGTAGGATAGCATTTTTATACTGTTTAAGAACGGTATGATATATGTCTTTTTTATCTGGGGAGATATCTTGTCTCCAGTCACGTTCAGCGTGGCATAGGGTAAGTTTGTTTAGGTTTAGATCTTCAGAAAACCAACGTTGACCGTCGTGGTGTCTAACTGTATTGACTTCCCTGAAGGGGGCATGACTATCACGGACAGCAACTAACCACACTTTAATGCTTTGTTTGTGTTTGATGATCAAGAACTGTTCAGAAGGAGTCATAGTAGATAGCAGGTTGCAAAAGTCATTGATGTTGGAGTGGCTCTAATTCCTCACCGTGAGGCATGCCTTAGCTTGGAATTTGGCTATAATCAAATTGGTGAGGTAATTCTTTTTTAAATGGTGGCTGGACCAGGTGCATGGAGAGACCGTCAAATTAGAAACCGTCAGTTCGGACGTCCAGACTTGATTCTCTTTGTCCCTTGCTACTAGACTCGCTGCAGTGCTCTCAGCTCCCTGACCAGCGGCCGGGCTTGGCTCCGCCCCACCATTGCCTGAATCGACCAGCCGGGCTTGGCTCCGCCGGTCCGACTGTGGTGACTACAATCCCCAGGATTCCAAGGGGGAAATCGACATCGCCACTACCCAGCGCGCCAGGAGGCGCATAAAACGACGCCAGGTCCCTCGTCCCGCGAGGACGCGCGCGGGACGCGCCGGACGAAGCCCGGACAGAGGGCGGACAGTCTGAGACAGTCCGTGACTGGCCGTAATTGGCCTTGGCCAGGACCCCTGCTTGTTTTATTAAGGCTTTATGTGACACTTATCAAGTAAGAACTATCATTGACAAAGTATTCTTCTATACACTACAGAATTTTCTACTTTGTCAGTGTTGCTTTGGTTCGAGGGTGATATTTTGATATATAACATCTCAAGAACAATTCAGGAGGAGGAAGATGGCGGCCGGCTAAGAGGTCCGGTCGGGAGCTCCACAATCTTCAAACAAACCAAAGCATGGTTTTAGCCTATCCTGTCGATTACTATACACCATCATGAACGTGAAGAGATCGTAGCAATTACAGCGACCATACAGCGTCTCCCAGAGCACAAGAACGTAGGAGCGAACAGTGAGGGTACTCACGAGCGGTGTCGGGCACCAGGAGGAGTGTGACTTCGGCATTGACCCCGGCGGCGTTACCGGGGACTTCTCGCCCCTTGATCCCTGCACCTTGCCAGGTGCACCGCAGCAGCGCGTCCGGGACAGCGGCCACAACGGGTGCCCCACACAGATGGGCGGCAGCCTCAGGCGCACAGCGCGACTGCCGGAGAGCGCAAGGAAGGGTGTGCATCTACTTCCGGGGCAAGAGCGGCGGTGTCAGCGGTGTCGGCGGTAGCAGAGACAGTGACTCTAGGGTTCGCGGAGACCAGTCGGCTCAAGCGGGAAGACCACCAGGAAAATCGGAGGAGCGCCAGCGGACAGGGAGACGTGGAGACTCGCAAGGGACACAAGAGAGGAGCTGGTCTGCTCCTGACTGGTACACGGAGCGCCTGCCCTGGCCTGATAGAAATCAGACCGTTTTCCGGAGTTCGGTCAGCAAAGGCATTATAAAGCACAAAGAAAAAGAGACGGACTCCGGTGTACACGGCAGCTACATGAACCAGGTACAGGGGGAGGAAAAAAACCAAGGGAGGATTGCGCTTGATTTAATCAAGGGGTGTGAGGGGGGTAATGAGCAGACAGTCCAAAAAATAGAGGCAAATAACTGTACAGGAAACAGTGGAGCAGAAGCTTTCGACTTATTCTCAAAGACAAGAAACAAGATAGAGGGAAAAGACCAAAAAAAAAACCCTGAACGCGAGGAAGAGGCTGGAATTAAGTCAAGCTATTGCCTTAGGAATAGGCAATTTCCCAAGCAAAATTTTACACAGCCCTCTAAACAAGTAACTATACCTTTACAAAAAAAGAATAAAAAAGGTACTGCCAACAGAGAGCGTCAGCCTAAGCCAAGAACAGATAAGGCAGGAGCCCCCTCCGAGCATAAATTAAAAATTACACCCTCATTGAGATCTTTCTTTAAAGTTCAGCAACCCCAGCAAACAGTAGGAAAAAGTCTCCTTACCTTGCCACCTCAAACTGAAGAAACCTCTGAAAGCCTGACTAGTAAAATTCCAGAAATGAGTACAAAAGCACCTACAGAAACACTTAGCAGTATAATGCCACAAAGTGAAATTCCAGAGACCCCAGAGACTCCAGAGATCCCAACTCAGTTAAACGCAAATGAACCTGGTACAAGCTCTTCCAACTGCCCTCCATCACAAACACCCCTTGAACAAACTGGGAAACTTATGGAAAGCCTCATGGAGAAGATCCTGAAAGAGATGAGAGAGAAACTCCTGGTATCTGAGTCCAATCAGGCCAAAATCCAAGAAGTGTGCGAGACCCTAGATCAAAAGCTGAATGCCCTGGGTGACAGAGTATCTGCAGTAGAACTAGAGATGGCGTCCCTCGGAAAAAAAGTAGACTCTAACCAGTCTGAAATCAGGAAACTAAGAGACTCAGACAAAACCATCAAGGAAAAATTAGAATCACTTGAAAATCAAGCTAGAAAAAATAATCTCAGGATTCTGAATGTGCCAGAAAATTTGGAGGGGCAAGACATAAAGAAATTTACCATTTCTTTACTCGAAGAATACTTTCCTTGGACACAGAGTATAAACCTGAGTGACGACATTCAAAGGGTACATCGATATCCTTTCAGAAAAAGCAGAGACAGAAAGACGCCAAGAAAGATCCTAATAAATTTCAAAACTTACACATTAAAGGAAAAAATCTTAAGTGAAGGACTAAAGTCTACTTCGCTAAAGAAAGATAATTGGACTTTCAGGATCCGTTCAGATATGTCAAAAGCCACCCAGGACAGACAATGGGAATTAGGGCAATACATGGCTGAGTTAAAAGCCTTAGGCGCTACAGTACAAATGAGATTCCCCGCCGCACTGAGAATCATGTGGCAGAACAAAATGCACAATATTAGAGAGCCATGTGAAGTGGAAAACTTTATAGAACAGATAAAAGTTCAGCAACAGACTTCAACATAAAATCAAAGTGATAGGCAATGCAACAAAATGAACTGTGGAGCTCGAAATAGGGTGAATAATACCGCCCAAGAAAAAGAAGGGAGGCTTCCTCAGGGAGGGCAATATTAAACACAAGGAAAATATAAAACCAAATAAAAAAGACACCATGGGTGGGGAGCAAACTAGGGAAAAAACTGAAAAAATTATCCTCAAGAGTGACGTAATGCGGAGTGCAGGAGAACGACAAGCGAAAATGAATCGAGAACTGAACAACCACCAAAATAGTATACTCCATGCCTAAATCTACGAAAGATTTCAAAATTCTATCATGGAACGTAAATGGACTTAGAACGGCAAGTAGACGGAGGAGAATCTTAGAATATTTAAAATTAGCGGACAGTGAAGTGATCATCCTCCAAGAGACTCACCTCATAAAAAAAGAATGGGAGCAAATAATAAAATCATTGAACTGGGTAGATTCCTACGTTTGCACTGATCAAAGCTGTAATATTAAAGGAATCACAATACTCTTTAAAAAATCGCTCAATGTAAAAATAATACATAAAGCAGTAGACATCAAAGGCAGATGGGCCTTAGCAAGAGTGAAAATATATGATAATAACTTTACTATAGCGGGATACTATGGACCAAACATAGACGACCCAAGCCCTCTACAAAAATTATATACAGAGCTTTTAACCTCATCTGATCCAACACTGTTGGGAGGCGACTTTAACATCATGATAGACCCTAAGTTAGATAGATCTCCCCCAGGAAAACAATCTAACTTGCCAAAAATGAGAGAATGGCTAAGCATATATAAAAGGGATCTGGACTTAATCGATATGTGGAGGGAGAAAGGAAACAAGGATCACCCGTTTACTCTACACAACAAAAAGCTAGGTCATAAGTCTAGAATTGACTACTTCTTGATCAGTAAAAACCTTCACAAAAATATCAAAGCTCTGGACCATTTACCTGAACATCTGTCCGATCACTCAGCAGTACAACTGACCATAAATACAGAAATAAATAAATCTCAGCCTAGATGGACAGTAGACCGCACACTTTTCTTGGACCCAAAAATAAGAGAAAACTTGAGTATAACTTCAGCCAACTTCTTTGAGGACAATAGAGTAGGCACAACTGACCAAACAACATGGGATGCCTACAAAGCAGTCATCAGAGGTGAACTCATAAACCTGGGAGCATATAGATCAAAACTCACTAAACAAGAGATTAAAGAAAGGGAAGAAGCTATTAACCAAGTCGATGCACAGATTAACATAGAAGAAAGCCTAGAAATAAGAAATACACTGGAGGTGGAGAGAAAAGACCTAAAAGGAAAGCTGGCAGATTATCTTGAAGACAGAGTGAAAATCAAGTGGGAGGCTAGCAAATTAGCCAATCATGAATATGGAGAGGGCTGCGGGAAACTATTGGCCTGGAAAACCAAAACGGAACAAACCAGAAATAAAATAGCCAAGATACAACTAAGCAATCAAACTGGTACAACCTCCGATGAGTCGGAAATCAAACAAGAATTCGAACAATTTTTCACCAACCTGTATATGGAAGATTCCTCCTCCTCATCAGAGGAACTGGGAAAGTATCTTGACTCTCTAAATCTACCAAAATTATCTGAATTCGAATCCGAAGAATTAAACGCAGAAATAAGAATAGAAGAAGTAGAAGCAGCTCTGAAATCCTTGAAAAAAGGGAAAGCCGCAGGACCTGACGCCTTACCAAATGAACTTTATTTAGCCCTAAAGGAAACTATATTGCCACCATTGACGAGATTATTAAACAAGATCTACAGGGAAAAAGACAAAATCCCCGACACCTGGCATGACGCTAACATCAGTCTTATCTTAAAACCAGGGAAGAACCCGACAACTTGTGAGTCATATAGACCCATATCCCTGCTAAATTGTGGCTACAAAATATTCACAAAAATAATAGCAGGTAGATTAGCTCGGGTAATGCCAAAACTGATACACCCGGATCAGAAGGGGTTTATAAAAGAGAGGCAAATATCACAAATCACCCACGAACTTTTTGCAGCTATCGATATAGCAATTTGTGAGAAAAAAAACCCTGACAATAATAACTTTTGATGCTGCGAAGGCATTTGACCGGGTTAACTGGTCCTTTTTAAACAGAGTCATTAGCAAATACGACCTTGGTCAAAATTTCAGTCATATGATATCTGAGACCTACAGAAACCCAAGAGCAAAGATTCTAGTAAATGGGTCTCTCACCAACAACTTTGCAATACAAAGAGGAACAAGACAAGGGTGTCCGTTGTCTCCCCTGTTGTTTAATCTCTACATAGAACCCCATGCAGACAAAATTAGAAACAATGAATCAATAACCCCTTTCAAACATCAGGAGTGGACCAAAAAGGTGGCGCTTTACGCGGAGGATCTAATGATTTTTACAGAAAATTATCTAAATTCCTCCCCGGCAATAACCAAGGCAATCACAGAATTTGGAAAGGTATCCGGCTACTTGACAAACGAAGCAAAAACTGAGTCAATGAGTTGGAACACACAACATAATACTCCATATACAAAAGATAAAATAAAATACTTGGGTATAACCATAGTAAAGGACCTCGAAAAAATACCACAACTGAACCTCAACAGGATCTCTCTAGAGACAAAAAAGCTTCTTACGGTATGGGACAAACTACCTCTAAACATGATAGGAAGATCTAACCTGGTAAAAATTTTGATTCTTCCTAAATGTACATACCTTTTCAATACTATACCTCTAGAGTTCAAAAAAGACAACCTGAAGAAAATTCAAGGAGATATAACGGCTTTCATTTGGGCCTCAAAAGGTTCAAGAATCGCTTGGAACAAAATAAGAAGGAAAAAACAGCAAGGAGGAATAGCTAGTCCAGACATTGTGGAATACTACAGAGCTTATCAATTCAAGAACGTAAGACCCCTTTTGAAAATTTATGAGCTTTACCCCCAATATTTTCAAACATTAACAAACAAAACTGACCACTTTCTATTCAAATTCGGACATCCCAAATTCTTTAAAAAAATAAAACTAACGGTACTAAAAAATTCGGCAAAACTCTGGTATCAAGTAAGAAGCTTATTAAATATCCCATACTATAGCTCCTTGGCCCCAATATGGGACTCACCAGGCACACCTGAATGCTTAAAAGATGCCCTAGCAGCCCCCCTAAGAATGGCAGGAATCAACAACTGGGGACAATTGATGACAGAAAATTCAATATTACCTTGGCAACACCTCACAGAAATCACTAACGGGACACTTTCAAAATTTAAATATTATCAACTCACAAGTTGGGCAAGTTCTTTGAAGGAGAGAAAAACCGAAAACCTGGACATAGAGAAAGAAATTACCAAAATCTCTCCAATAAAAAAGGAAATCTCAACATGGTATTGGGCTATAATCACCTCTGGAGACGATAATGTTTCAATAACCGAACAAATTTGGAGTAAAAGCATCATAGACCCAGAAATTTCTAACCTATGGCAGAAATCATGTGGAAAATGTTGGTCCATTATTAAACCAGCTCGTTTAAAAAGAAATCACATGTTCACATTACATAGGGCATACTGGACACCAAAAAAACTGTCAAAATTTAAAGGAGCAACCATAAAATCCTGCCCTAAGTGTGAACTAGAAAAAGCAGACGACATACACATGTTCCATAGATGCCCAAATCTGGATTTCTTCTGGCAAGAAGTAGGTAACACGTTATGTCGGATATTGGGAACAAACCTAAAAGTAAGTACAACATTAATTATTTTTGGGATATGTACCGAGCTTAATCTAAGTAATGATAGGTTAAACAGAAAACAAGAAGACCTATTATTTGTTTTGATACTCCTGGCTAGAAGGGAGATTTGTTTGAATTGGGTTAAATCAATACCACCTTCGCAGACGGAATGGCTAAACTCCATAATAACAACTCATAAATTAGATAGAAAGGGACATTTCTCCAAAAAATTTAACTTCTGGGAAATCTGGGAAAACCACTGTATTATTAACATGTAGGGGAAAATGAATAGAACACCAATATGTCCAATGATTAAAGCGATGACAATAATTCAGACAGGAATAATTTCCCGCCGAGTAGCCTAAGAGGCTAGCTCACACCCTCTTCGCTAAGAATTATTGAATGGTAAAGGATATAGGAGGACTGAAACACGACAGATCCACCAAAGGGGTACTCTATGTGGTCGACAAAGTACAAGAAAAGAGTGAAAGAACAAAAGTGGATGTCTAAAAGTTCCCTGCTGTACTCCTTATACATTTCATACGCAAAATGAGGATAAAAAAATTTAAAAAAAAGATATATAACATCTAAACATCGCCTGCCAAAATGTCTAAATTAAGGTCTTCATCTGTGCCTAATACTATAGACAACTATTTAGTACAGGTCGTGATCAAAATTAACTGCACAAGGCGTATATCATTGGGGTTGAGCTCACCACCGGCTACTTCTACGCAAAATTTTTCTCAAGATCCTGTAGTTTTTGAAGTACCGGCACAAATACATAATGGCGATGCCTCACCTTCTGAGACATGTCTCAATGTGGAACCTGATTCTGATTTAATTTTACCTTTGGCTGCTGATTTAGATGATGTCCGAGGTGACCAGTTAAATTTGACAGAAGTCGTTTCACCTCCCCCCGCATCTGTGCCTGTAACTAGAGCCATAAGGGCATGTAGGAAGGGCCAGAGTAAATGGGGTGGCCTGCGTTCCAGTAGGAAAAGAACTGTATCTCCACTGAAAGACGTTGTCATATCTGAAGTGAACGGGGAACAAGCAGAGAAGGAGATATTAAGTGATGATATCATCAATAAGTTAGCTAGTATGATTGACTTAAAGATCAATTCAATAATTAAACCTTTGGTATCCAAAGTTGATCGCTTAACAGCAGAGGTAACCAGACTAGGGGGATTGCTAAGTAAGACAATGGTGGAGGGAGATATTGTACCAACTATAGCTGCAATCAAGGCTGTACCATCGATAAACACCCTTAGTGATGGGATAGGGAGTAATAGTGATGACATGAGATCAATTCCGCTTCCTATCCATCAGGTAGCGGATAAAGGTATTAGGGCACCACCTAAGAAAGACATACCACTAAACTACATAGTGAATAGTGTAGATCAAGGCCCTGTTCAACTGATTGTGGAAGCCTCTCCTCTTGTTTTGGTTTTGGCAAATGTGCCTCCGCTAAAATCAGATCAAACAGAATCCACTTCTTCTCTGATTACTAAAGCTTACCATTGGTTATGTAATAACATGCTGATATCTCCGAGAGGGAAACAACAGCTAGCTGGGGAGATCACTATGGCCAGAAGGGTGAACTGGATAGGGACTACCGCAAAAAAACTAAAGGGGGATTGTGTAGTCCTGCATTTTTTAAGTCCAGAAGTACTCCCTGAGCTTCTAAGGCATATATTTCCCCCTCAACGTAGGAGTGTTGAGATTGTCCCGCTGACTTTGGATTTTTTCTATAGGAGAAGTAATACAGTTAATCCTAATATTTTAAAAACAAAATGGAACTTGGTGACAAATAACTGGGGTAGGGTTCCACAGTCAAGCGAGTGGGATGTTAGTGTTGAAAATAGATTTGCAGCATTGTCAGACCTGAATGACTGTGATTGACTTGAGAGGACAGGTAGTGTTAGACTTAATCCTCTTGTTGAGAAAAATTCAATCTACACCCCTATTGTGGAGGACTTTGGTTTTCCTAAAGCTACTTCTATTCTCCAAGGAAGTCTAAGAAACGATACAAACTCTTTGGTTAGTAGCAAAGAGACCGGACCCTTTAAGTTACTTTCCAAATTTCTAGTTAAACTTAAGCCTGATAAGGGTGTTGCTGTTCCTCTATTGGGTTCTGATGTCGAGAATACCTTTTTGCAAGAAGATGCCTTGAATGGGGAATTATGTGTAACAAATCCTGTATCGATGGGTCTGGATGACACTATGGCCAATGTGGGGAAACTCTTTTCATGGAATATTGCTGGTTTGGGCTCCAAATTAGATTCTGGAGACTGGCTTCGATTTGTCAACTCTTTTGATATATGTATATTTCAGGAGACTTGGTCATGTGAACCACTTTTTGCTCAAGGCTACCTGAACTACTCTGTACCAGCCGTTAAAGGCCCAAGGGGAAGACCAATGGGTGGTCTAACCATTTGGGTTCGTCAGACCTTAAACTTGGATGTCAAAGTAATAGAAACTGGGCATAGAGACATCCAACTAATTACAATCAATTCTGATGTTTTGGGTTTTATATACATCTGCAATGTATATGCGAGGAGTTCAGGGGGTGGGAGATCGGAGGTCCTGGTGGCCTTGGGTTCCTTACTTGATGTTTACTCCCGGGATCACCAGTTTGTAATTGCAGGTGATTTTAACCAAACTTTTGAGCCTCTAGTGACAGATAAAGATTTCCTTGGGGATGACGAGGACTGCCACTGGGGGGTCCCGAAATTAGAGTTGAAACCAGTTGTGCGCTGGACTAGAGATGTGATTAGCATGAATGCTCTTTGTCTAGAGAAAGGCTTAAGAGCACTAAATGGTAGGACGCGAAGTGATAAAAGTGGTTCCATGACATTTGACAATGGGAGGCACAAGAGCAGAATCGACTATGTCCTTTGTACTTTGAATTTATGGCCTCTGCTAAGTGACATGGAGATTGTTTGGAGGAGTGAGAGTGATCACAATCCTCTGTGTAAAAAGCATAAATGGTGGTCGTTGCCACATGGGCAAACCTGTTTTAGTGCACTTGGCCCACCTCAAATCGTCCCTAGTAATAATATGCGTAGGTTGAAATGGACAAACGTAGTAACTAACCAACAGGCAACTGATGATATCATAAATGAGGTTGAAAAAGCTATAACAGCTATGGAGCAGCTTAATCACTCCAGGCATGAGCAGAGGGGTGTGACCGAAATTCATGATACTCTTTTTAAAGTTATTAAACACCATTTCTTACAGCGGGTCAAGGGTAACGGTGAGAGAGTACCCAAGAACGCAACCTGGTATAATACCTCTTGTAGTAGGGACGCCCGAAATGTTTTGGGTGCTGCCCTAAAGATCAGGGATACTATAGCTATTCAATCTGCTAGAAAGAAGTACAAAGCCAGTATAGCGAGTGCAAAGAAAGCCTGGGATGAGCGACACTGGTCTGAATTAAAAAGAGCCAGTGACAGGAAAGACACCAGATTGTTCTGGAACATTGTTAAATGGGGTGGTGAGGGAAAACCCGAAACGCCAAATAATAATGTTCCGGAAAAAGAATGGATAACATTTTTCAGTAGGCAGTATGCAGACTTAAATCGGTTTGCATGAAGCACGGATATAAATTATACCCACTTTAAAGATAATTTCTTCAGTCCACAAGAAATCCTGGGGGCTTTGAGTACTGTAAATAGTGGTCGTGCACCAGGTATGGACGGTGTTCCTGCCGATGTTTTTATTAATGACAAGGAGAGGTGGTGCAGGTACATCAGTCTCCTTATTAACAGTATTGCAAGGGGTGCTGCTGAACCTGCATCTTGGCGGGGTGCTGTAATCATACCAGTGTTTAAAAAAGGCGATCGCTCCAAGCCCGGAAATTATAGGCCGATCAGCCTTATTGACACTATACAAAAAACAATAGGGCGTGTGATTGTAAACAGGCTCTTGGACTGGGCTGAGGACAACGATGCTTTGTCACCATTTCAAGCGGGTTTCCGCAGGTCGACAAGTACTGTGGACCAGGTTTTCCGCTTCAATCTACTGCAATGGAAGACTGTGGTGCTGGGCGGAGGCAGCCTGTACGCGGCTTTTGTCGACCTGCGGGCTGCCTTCGACCTAGTCCCGCGCTTGAAGCTGTGGTCTGTCCCTAGGAACCTGGGTGTCCCTGATGATTTACTGACTCTAATAATGAGGCTCCACGAATCTACATTTGCTAGAATACAATGGGGTGGTCAGGGCATGGAGACAGCGGACTTCCTGGTAGAGCGGGGAGTCTGGCAAGGTTGTTCAATGGCCCCTACTCTTTTTACACTGTTTATAAACGGTGTTGTAACACCCATGGTATCGGCAGAATTGGATGCCCCTTCATTAGCTAACATTAAAATTCCAATACTAATGTTCGCTGACGATACGCTTATCTTATCGAAAACTCCAAGCGGTCTTCAGCGAGCATTAGTTATTTTTGATTCATTTTGCAGCGAACATGGTCTGGAGGTTAATGTCTCAAAAACGAAACTAATGATTTTTAACCCCCATCCGGGTTTTAAATCCAAAATTATTATGAATGGACGTCCCTTAGAAGTGGTGAATACTTTCACTTATTTAGGAATCCACATTTCAAATAAGAATTCTTGGAGCAATCATATAGATATAGCTTCTCTGAGACACAAGCAATTATCAGGTGCCATTAGTTCCGAGCACAGGAAGTCTTTAACGAAACCCGTCAAGCCTGCTTTTCAAGTGTATGAGGCTAAAGCTCTTGGCTCTGCACTATATGGTGCTGAGCTATGGGGCTTTGAGAATGTGGCTGCCCTACAAATTTCGGAAAACAAGTTTTTCCGTTCGATAACTGGTGTTCCGAAAAGTACTCCTTTTTTTGCCCCTCAGGTATGACTTGGGTAGAAAATCGGTAACTGACTTGGTCAGACTTCGACCAATCTTGTATTGGAGGAGGCTCTGGACCACGCCCAAGCTTTTACATTATGCTGAGGGGTTCTTAGACATCATTAGAGCAGATATATTCCACAAAAATAGGTCGCTTAACTCCCTGAAAGTAACTCTGAATGACCTCGAAATGGGTCTGCTTTGGTCAGATCCAGCTGGATCAGTCTTTCCTACTAAAAGTCTCTTAAAGGAAATTTACTGGGAAAAGGTAGCTTCTCGGGGCTGGTCCAGCACTAGTTTAGGTTCTATGACTGAAGGATTTTTAGAGGCTAAATTGTATCCTTCCTTGGAACCTTATTGGGACTGTATAACAAGGCCTTGTGACCGCAAACTCCTATTTCAATTGAGAGCAGGTCTATTGCCCCTTCGATTTTTGACCGCTAAATGGGAAGGTGGTGTAAATGCTAGTTGTCCTGCCTGTGGGTCTGCTAATGAAACTAAGGGTCATTTTCTGTTTGTTTGTGCTGCTTATCAGGATCCCAGACGCGTATGGTTAAAACCGATGTGTAAGAATCTAGGGACTACCAGTAGTTTAACTGCTTTGCGTATCCTATGCACTACTAGTGAGATGTGGGTATTGATAGCAACTGCCAAATACCTTGGATGGGCATGGTCGATTAGACAGAGACTGCTAGTCTCTTGACTATTCTCTGTCTGATATACTTTGTGGTTAAACTGGATAGAGACTGCTAGTCATTTGACTATTCTCTGTCTAGTTGGACCACCTGTTTACACCCATCCATGATACTTTCTTTTTAAGGAAATTGTAAAACCTAATTCTTTTTAAAAATTTCTAACAGTTCAAATTCTAATATGATACTTTTAAGTCTTGAATTGAAATTGAGTCATGAATTGTAAATAATATGCTTTTTTAACTGTTTTTATTGTAATGGATTGTTAACTAAATTTGTATTTTTAAATTGTCTCTGCTTTTATGAGTGAAATCTCGAATAAAGCATATTTGACTTGACTTGACTTGATTAAGGGTGTGGCCTCTGATATGAGTGGGAGCTGCCACATGTTGATCACAATTCAGTCCATTGAATAGGTCAGTCAAAGCAGATGAGCTTGTGCCGCCCATTTCATCGTTAGCCCAATAATTGAAATCCCCAATTAATAGGATTTTGGCATAATTAACTACTAAGTGGGAAATATTTCCCCCCAACTGTTGGAGGAATAGTGGCATATTCTAAGGGGGTCTAAAGATTAGCAAACAAATCAGGGGAGGGTGAGGGGAATTAAGTTTGATGATTAAACTGTCGACTGAGGTGATATCCAAGGCAGCGAGGGAAGTGAATTTTAATTTCTAGTGAACTATAGCCACAACCCCTCCTCCTGTCTTCCCCGGGGGCCCTGTTGGCATATTACCTATTAACACATATACGTTTTGAAATGCTACCAACTTATTATCATGGTATCATTTTCCATAATTGAACCTTAAAATGATTGCAAAATGTATTTTGGACAACGTATTATATATCATCATTTTATTAAGTACATGATGCTTTAAAACATTACATTTTTAACACAATGATCCCAGATTTTTTTAATGCTACATTTGAAAAAACATCTGTTATTAGTATATTAGTGAGCTTCTTCATTTATATTCCCATGCAGCATTTTGTCTTTCAGTCCCGTCACCTGTAAAAGATAGAACATGTTGTTAGTTTATATTGCTATGTTAATTATTGACATTTTACACAGACTGTCATCATTATGGTCTTGTAGTGCTTTCAACAACCAGTTAAAATACATATAAAATGCCCTTAAATGGGTCTACATTCAAAGTGTGGTTGGTCTTAGTCGAATGCTACCATTTTCTAAAGGTCAGTTCACGTTTGTATTTTGATTGGCAAATCAGAAAAAGAGTATGTACTACTTAGGTAGTTAGGAGAGAAATGTGCCCTTTTTTCAATTGAGTTGCCATCATAAAATACATTCAGAATGCTACCCAGGTGTGGAGTTGGCAGATAGTGGATTACTTTCATCACAGGAATTGTTGGAGGAATGATGTGAGCGTACTAGGTTGGTGGGGTTCCAATAGATCACAAAAATCTCCTACTTTTGAAGCTGGGAGCAGAGAGAAGACATGAAGAATAGTGAAAAAACAATGTGGTAGATCAATCCCTGTCTAAAGTTTTGATATGCACTGACACTTGAAATGTACAATGGGCTTCCTGAACTCTCTGCACGCCCCATTGACACAAGATAGGAAAGTTTAAAAAGTCCTTGAAAGTCTGGGGCTCAGGAAGCCTCTGGAGGATGACGAAGTGCTTGTAATGAACTCTCAGGAGTATAACACCACTAACTGTATCAAAATAGTTGAGCAGGAACATAGTTATACTCTTTTTCTGCTCATACGAGGAGCTCCAAAGCCTCCATGGGCGCTCTGATGGCATCCACCACTGATGAAACAACACCAGTGGGATTGTACCTTCATCCTCAAAATTACTAATTTGTACAATGTCCTGCTGAGGGACTGATGAGCACCACTGTGAACTTTATTTTAAAAAATATATCCAGTTTCAAGGTGAGGTAACCTGAAGAAATCCTTTCCACACTCCAAGGAATATCATGACATTTTACCACATTGTCCTAAAGTGGGGGACACCATGGGAAACTAGGAGCAATGCCCCATGGGAGATAACGCACGAACAGTAGGCAATCCCTAAGTTTGAGCAGTAGCAACAATTTTAAAGTATCTAAACACAAAACAATAAAGTTCCCAAACCAATCTAGAAAAATTGAGAACAATTTAATATGTGAAAAGTGTATCTGCTTAATAAAACAGGTAAAGAGTACTAGAGACATAGATTGTTAAAGATTTCTGGGCAAAAAGTGGCATGAGAATGTGAAGCACTACTAAAAAATAATTTTTCGCAGTGGTCTGGGAGCTAGGTGAAAGTTCAGGCTGACCACAATCGAGGGGATTTCCGATGAATTGAGTTGACTGTCTGGGTCAAAATGTTTACTTTTCTGAAACAGAAGTAAAAATCTTCTGGGCGAGCAATGTCCAAGGCTGTGGATGGATGGGACCCCTCACAGTTGGATATGGCATCTTGCAGCTCCAGTTGAAGATGTTGGTTTTGAAGACAAAGGCACTGTGTGGGTTTCATAGGGGTTTGGATTTCTTCGTTGGTTGGACAGATCTATTGCCTCCCCCTTTCTTAATTTTGACCTCTAGGCTTAGGGTCTTATTGAGAGTGTTTTATAAACAGGATACTCCATCGAAATGTGACCGACATCTTGACAACCATATAATGAGTGGCATAGGCTATAATGCTCCTATATTACGGAAGATAGGATATCCTCCAAGTTTGTGATGGACTATCCTGCCCCAAAAACTAAAACAAAAGGCCCTTAGTCACTTTTTGGAAGCCATAATCCTCTAGTGTGACAGGGCTAGAAGCTGCAGCTGGGCTGGGTCGCACAAGGTTGGATACCTTTACCAGGAGGCCATGTTGAATCTGTTTTCTGGAAGGCAAAAACCTCACAGCTGGAATATTTTGGTTTCCTTACCCACCTTGAGTGCCACCTCCCTATGTAAGCCTCAGCCCCTTGTCCTAATCCTCTGGAGGTGGAATACACGTCCCCCTTCCTTCAACTGCTCAGAAATGTACTTTCACCAGCCCTGCACTGCCTAGCTCTTCAAAGTAGACTTCCTGACACCAAGTTTCTCCTCAGACAATTCTCTGGCAGGACCCAGTCCTCCATGGTCAACTGGGCCCATTTGAGTCCAGAATTTATTTATTGATTTTTGTCCTTTCATATAGAACGGACATGGCCCAGATGCATCAGAGTTCTTTACAAGAGTACAGTTACCAAACAATTTAAGCGGGAGTACATCAGAGAAACAACCAATACATAAGAACAGTTAATCAAGAGTAAGTGATAGATAAGCTGTGCATGAGTACAATTCTCAAACGATGCAGGGGTACATTTGAGATACGACATAGGAAAACTGAAAAAAGATATTCAGGAGTGAGTAGAAAAAAATGATTTAACCTATGGGTCTTTCAAAAACAAAAGCTTTGAGATCTTTTTCAGAAGGTAGCATGGCTTGTGATCATACAGAGGGCCGGAAGGAGTGGGTTCCAGTTTTTTGTGATGCTTCCTAGAATGACTGGTAAATGATTCACTCTCATTTGAAGATTGGGGACTCTAAGAGAAGGGATTGAGCATTTTGTTAACCCTATTTTGCACTACAAATGTTGACATTTCAGTAAGGTAGGTAGACGAAGAGGAGTACAGTGCCAATGGTGTGGTGCAGGAAGTTTTAAATTGGACTCTCGCCCCTACAGGAAGCCATTGGAGTAAAGCAGGGTAACAAAGCAGGTCACAGGATGTAGAATGTCTCTGGGTGGACCTAAGTGAATTTTGGAGGTGTCTGAAAAGAGTGAGCTCCCATAGTCAAATCCAGAAAGAACCAACACCTGTGCAACTGATTTTAGTTGGAACTTGACATTCCAAGTCATGGCTGCAGTATGGCTCTTGAGGTTGAGTCAGTTGTTGAGGGTACATCCAAGTTAATTGACAAGAAGGGTGTGCGATCAAAGACACAGGGGATTCCATCTAATCTCGTACATATAGATTGGCTTGCACCAGAGATAAAAGGAGGGATTCTGTTTTGGCAGGGTTTAGTTTAAGGTGATGATTTGACATCCATGACTGAATTATTTTCAAGGTGTTGCATGATGCCATCCGGGGACAGGGCCTTCTGGTAGATTTGGGTATCATCAGCATACATGTGAAAGAGGATCCCAGAGTTCCTAAGGGTCACACAGACAGGTTCAAGATAGAGCTTGAGTTGGGTTGGAGATAGGATCGAGCCTTGGGGCACCCCTTGTTGCAGGTTAACTGGATTTGAGGCAGAGCTCGAAGATGTCACTATTTGAGACAGAAGTGTTAGATAGGAGGTGCACCAATTGAAGACTGCGACTTCAATTCCCATTTGATTCCTCAAGGTGCTTATCAGAGCATGGTGGTTAAGTGTGTCAAATGCAGTGCTGCCATGCACAGTGTTGTTATCAATTAGGTAATTTCAGATTTTATAGTGATGTTATCAATGATGTCAGAATACATGTCATGAGTGAAATAATATTTGAGGCCATTAGTAGTGCATGGTGAGGGTGTGTGGGTTATAGTTACTGGTGGGCAAGAATTGTTGTTACTTGAGAGAGCTATAAATGGTGATTATCAGTGGTTTTGCCCATTGAAAAAAATATGTTGTAACTGATATTTTCACCTAACAATAACATCCCTTTAGCCTTTGTTTTTTTCAGGGAAGTTCTATGTTTTTTTAATGAAACTTTGGCTATCCATCACTGTGATTTTTCTGGTGTTGGGGGCCAGACCCTGGGTCAAACCTCCCACAGGAACCCTCGCCCCTGCTGCACACCTGTGTCCATTTGTGGTGTGGGGTTGGATGCAGGCTGTGGCCAGACTTAGTTTCCAACAATAGTTGGTGCCTGTTGGACCTGCGATGGGCAAGCCCAGCACAAAGGGGGTAGCTTGGCTCAAGTGTCAAGGCAGTGAAGGCTGTAGTGCTAAGCCGGCTCTGACCCAATAATAACCCCCTGCACAGTCACACCAAAAAGAAGGACACCACACCACTGCTGTAGAAAAATACGATTCCTTTATATAAAAGTTCTCTGCTGTAAATAGGGATCAATTGGGGAAGAACATTCACATTTCATTTGTTACAGCACTCTGGGATTCAGGTTGAGAATAAATACAGTAAATAGGACTTCAGGAACACTGGTGTTGCATAAATATTAGGAATAGCTCTATCAATAAATAAAATGAATATCAGGTTTATATATCACCAATACATGGAATAACAAAGCCTGGTTCATTTAAATGCATAACCACATTTTCATTCTGGTATCGCTGCCACCAATTAAATAAATCAGGAAGTTTACATCTGCAAGATAAACCCACTTTGAAAAGGATAACAGTACTTGTGGAATCATGGGGAATGCATGCGGGCTTCTCTGGATTCACGGTGCACTTGGGACTCTTTTATGTTCACGCGGGGCCCATGCGCGTGTACCTAAAGACAAGGAAACACAGTAAATATGACATTTGGCCCTCTGCTGCCACCGGGGAAGGATGTCTGCTTGCCGGTGTGGTTTACTTGAGCCTATGGCAATATCGCAGGCACCAGGGTAGCACAGTTCGAAGTCAGTAGACAAACGAACGGCTGCCAGCGGGGTCACTCAGTCTCAGCGCTCGCTCAAATCAACGCCGGTGCACAGTTCCTTGATAACGCGGCACCCCTCCAGGGGGAAACGACCCACCTCACTACGGCTGCAATCGAATAGCGATTCAGTCGGGGCACAGCACTTCCTACGCCAGCATCAGGGTTCTCAGGGGCTTCACGGACCTCCCTCCGACTTCCTCATACGGGGGCTGGTCCCGCCCACGGCAACAGTTTCCCGGGTCTCTGGGAAAGGGCAGGGACGCTAATCCCGCCCAATGAAGGCCGGCCTCTCCCCGCCCCGGCGCACCACCTCACCTTCGATCACTGCACAACCAGGAAGCGCGCAACGCCGGTGGGGCTCGGAGACGTCCGAGTCCCCCGCGATAGGCGCTATTCACGATGGGGGCACTGTGGAAGGTCGCGACTCGCCTTTTCTTCACGACTTCGCCACCGGGGGGGGGCGGGGAGGCACATAAACTTGGCCACAGTCTTTTGGGGCAATGAGGCACTAGCTGGGCAGGCGCTGTAGGCGCAAGGTTACTGGAACACGCCTGACTGGAACGCCAGTCAGAAATCAGGCTATTAACCCTTGCCACTCTACTGCCTGTGCTCTCAGCCACCTCAGGGGTCAGCAGGGCATGTGTCACTCTGGTGTCAAGTCTGGAACCTGAATTACATCTAAAATGGCCGCCAGGGACTGGGCTTTATATAGCCAGTGCCCTGAGGTGCTGGCACGAGCCAGAAGGTTCTAGAACCTTCCCTGTCTGTGTCAATGGCATGGCACTTTTGAGGTGTCTTTTGGTCACTCAGAGCCACAGTACTGGGGCTCTTGAGCAGCCATTTTGTGTACCTGAGGAAAGTTATGAAATTCCTGTCAGGAAAGCGCGCCAACCAGAAAGGGCGCCAAAACCTCAAAAGGTCAGGGTTCAAGGAGGCTCCAATGGGAGTCACTCACATGAGGGAAATATGTGTCCACCATTTTAAGGTTAAACACACACAGGTTGCCAACCTCAGTTTTCATGTCCACAGGTTTCGCCAGGCACCTTGTACATAGGTTCCAGAAACCTTGTGAGCAACTGGGTGTCAAGGAACACCTAACCCCATGAAACAACACACAAAAAGGTCCTGGTAGACAATTAAAAAGCGGCAAATTTTGGGAGGTTCAGGGGAACAAAAGAAATCATATTGGTGAGGGGACTCTCAGAAGCAGACGGGTCCAACATGCGTCCCCCCCAGCCGAAAGTGGGGAGAACTACCCAACCCCTTGGGAGTCCTCAACACTAAGTCGGAAATACCTGGAGAGACCGTCTGCATTGGCGTGGTCAACTCCGGGCCGATGTTCCACCCGAAAGTCCATTCCCTGTAGGGAGATAGACCACCTCAACAGTTTGGGGTTTTCCCCCTTCATCTGCATGAGCCAGCGAAGGGGTCGGTGGTCTGTCTGAACAAGGAAGTGTGAACCAAACAAGTATGGTCGCAGCTTCTTCAGTGCCCAGACCACCACAAAGGCTTCCCGCTCAATGGTACTCCACCTCTGATCCCGGGGAAGCAGTCTCCGTGACAAAAAGACCACTGGGCGAGCAATGTCCAAGGCTGTGGATGGATGGGACCCCTCACAGTTGGATATGTCATTTTGCAGCTCCAGTTGAAGATGTTGGTTTTGAAGACAAAGGCACTGTGTGGGTTTCATAGGGGTTTGGATTTCTTCGTTGGTTGGACAGATCTATTGCCTCCCCCTTTCTTAATTTTGACCTCTAGGCTTAGGGTCTTATTGAGAGTGTTTTATAAACAGGATACTCCATCGAAATGTGACCGACATCTTGACAACCATATAATGAGTGGCATAGGCTATAATGCTCCTATATTACGGAAGATAGGATATCCTCCAAGTTTGTGATGGACTTTCCTGCCCCATAAACTAAAACAAAAGGCCCTTAGTCACTTTTTGGAAGCCATAGTCCTCTAGTGTGACAGGGCTAGAAGCTGCAGCTGGGCTGGGTCGCACAAGGTTGGATACCTTTACCAGGAGGCCATGTTGAATCTGTTTTCTGGAAGGCAAAAACCTCACAGCTGGAATATTTTGGTTTCCTTACCCACCTTGAGTGCCACCTCCCTATGTAATCCTCAGCCCCTTGTCCTAATCCTCTGGAGGTGGAATACACGTCCCCCTTCCTTCAACTGCTCAGAAATGTACTTTCACCAGCCCTGCACTGCCTAGCTCTTCAAAGTAGACTTCCTGACACCAAGTTTCTCCTCAGACAATTCTCTGGCAGGACCCAGTCCTCCATGGTCAACTGGGCCCATTTGAGTCCAGAATTTATTTATTGATTTTTGTCCTTTCATATAGAACGGACATGGCCCAGATGCATCAGAGTCCTTTACAAGAGTACAGTTACCAAACAATTTAAGCGGGAGTACATCAGAGAAACAACCAATACATAAGAACAGTTAATCAAGAGTAAGTGATAGATAAGCTGTGCATGAGTACAATCTTCAAACGATGTAGGGGTACATTTGAGATACAACATAGGAAAACTGAAAAAAGATATTCAGGAGTGAGTAGAAAAAAATGATTTAACCCATGGGTCTTTCAAAAACAAAAGCTTTGAGATCTTTTTTGAAGGTAGCATGGCTTGTGATCATACAGAGGGCCGGAAGGAGTGGGTTCCAGTTTCTTGTGATGCTTCCGAGAATGACTGGTAAATGATTCACTCTCATTTGAAGATTGGGGACTCTAAGAGAAGGGATTGAGCATTTTGTTAACCCTATTTTGCACTACAAATGTTGACATTTCAGTAAGGTAGGTAGACGAAGAGGAGTACAGTGCCAATGGTGTGGTGCAGGAAGTTTTAAATTGGACTCTCGCCCCTACAGGAAGCCATTGGAGTAAAGCAGGGTAACAAAGCAGGTCACAGGATGTAGAATGTCTCTGGGTGGACCTAAGTGAATTTTGGAGATGTCTGAAAAGAGTGAGCTCCCATAGTCAAATCCAGAAAGAACCAACACCTGTGCAACTGATTTTAGTTGGAACTTGACATTCCAAGTCATGGCTGCAGTATGGCTCTTGAGGTCGAGTCAGTTGTTGAGGGTACATCCAAGTTAATTGACAAGAAGGGTGTGCGATCAAAGACACAGGGGATTCCATCTAATCTCGTACATATAGATTGGCTTGCACCAGAGATAAAAGGAGGGATTCTGTTTTGGCAGGGTTTAGTTTAAGGTGGTGATTTGACATCCATGACTGAATTATTTTCAAGGTGTTGGATGATGCCATCCGGGGACAGGGCCTTCTGGTAGATTTGGGTATCATCAGCATACATGTGAAAGAGGATCCCAGAGTTCCTAAGGGTCACACAGACAGGTTCAAGATAGAGCTTGAGTTGGATTGGAGATAGGATCGAGCCTTGGGGCACCCCTTGTTGCAGGTTAACTGGATTTGAGGCAGAGCTCGAAGATGTCACTATTTGAGACAGAAGTGTTAGATAGGAGGTGCACCAATTGAAGACTGCAACTTCAATTCCCATTTGATTCCTCAAGGTGCTTATCAGAGCATGGTGGTTAAGTGTGTCAAATGCAGTGCTGCCATGCACAGTGTTGTTATCAATTAGGTAATTTCAGATTTTATAGTGATGTTATCAATGATGTCAGAATACATGTCATGAGTGAAATAATATTTGAGGCCATTAGTAGTGCATGGTGAGGGTGTGTGGGTTATAGTTACTGGTGGGCAAGAGTTGTTGTTACTTGAGAGAGCTATAAATGGTGATTATCAGTGGTTTTGCCCATTGAAAAAAATATGTTGTAACTGATATTTTCACCTAACAATAACATCCCTTTAGTCTTTGTTTTTTTCAGGGAAGTTCTATGTTTTTTTAATGAAACTTTGGCTATCCATCACTGTGATTTTTCCGGTGTTGGGGGCCAGACCCTGGGTCAAACCTCCCACAGGAACCCTCGTCTGCTGCACACCTGTGTCCATTTGTGGTGTGGGGTTGGATGCAGGCTGTGGCCAGACTTAGTTTCCAACAATAGTTGGTGCCTGTTGGACCTGCGATGGGCAAGCCCAGCACAAAGGGGGTAGCTTGGCTCAAGTGTCAAGGCAGTGAAGGCTGTAGTGCTAAGCCGGCTCTGACCCAATAATAACCCCCTGCACAGTCACACCAAAAAGAAGGACACCACACCACTGCTGTAGAAAAATACGATTCCTTTATATAAAAGTTCTCTGCTGTAAATAGGGATCAATTGGGGAAGAACATTCACATTTCATTTGTTACAGCACTCTGGGATTCAGGTTGAGAATAAATACAGTAAATAGGACTTCAGGAACACTGGTGTTGCATAAATATTAGGAATAGCTCTATCAATAAATAAAATGAATATCAGGTTTATATATCACCAATACATGGAACAACAAAGCCTGATTCATTTAAATGCATAACCACATTTTCATTCTGGTATCGCTGCCACCAATTAAATAAATCAGGAAGTTTACATCTGCAAGATAAACCCACTTTGAAAAGGATAACAGTACTTGTGGAATCATGGGGAATGCATGCGGGCTTCTCACGATTCGCTGTGCACTGGGGACTCTTTTATGTTCACGCGGGGCCCATGCGCGTGTACCTAAAGACAAGGAAACACAGTAAATATGACATTTGGCCCTCTGCTGCCACCGGGGAAGATTGTCCGCTTGCCGGTGTGGTTTACTTGAGCCTACGGCAATATCGCAGGCACCAGGGTAGCACAGTTCGAAGTCAGTAGACGAACGAACGGCTGCCAGCGGGGTCACTCAGTCTCAGCGCTCGCTCAAATCAACGCCGGTGCACAGTTCCTTGATAACGCGGCACCCCTCCAGGGGGAAATGACCCACCTCACTACGGCTGCAATCGAATAGCGATTCAGTCGGGGCACAGCACTTCCTACGTAGCATCAGGGTTCTCAGGGGCTTCACGGACCTCCGTCCGACTTCCTCATACGGGGGCTGGTCCCGCCCACGGCAACAGTTTCCCGGGTCTCTGGGAAAGGGCAGGGACGCTAATCCCGCCCAATGAAGGCCGGCCTCTCCCCACCCCGGCGCACCACCTCACCTTCGATCACTGCACAACCAGGAAGCGCGCAACGCCGGTGGGGCTCGGAGACGTCCGAGTCCCCCGCGATAGGCGCTATTCACGATGGGGGCACTGTGGAAGGTCACGACTCGCCTTTTCTTCACGACTTCGCCACCGGGGGGGGGCGGGGAGGCACATACACTTGGCCACAGTCTTTTGTGGCAATGAGGCACTAGCTGGGCAGGCGCTGTAGGCGCAAGGTTACTGGAACACGCCTGACTGGAACGCCAGTCAGAAATCAGGCTATTAACCCTTGCCACTCTACTGCCTGTGCTCTCAGTCACCTCAGGGGTCAGCAGGGCAGGTGTCACTCTGGTGTCAAGTCTGGAACCTGAATTACATCTAAAATGGCCGCCAGGGACTGGGCTTTATATAGCCAGTGCCCTGAGGTACTGGCACGAGCCAGAAGGTTCTAGAACCTTCCCTGGCTGTGTCAATGGCATGGCACTTTTGAGGTGTCTTTTGGTCACTCAGAGCCACAGTACTGGGGCTCTGGAGCAGCCATTTTGTGTACCTGAGGAAAGTTATGAAATTCCTGTCAGGAAAGCGCGCCAACCAGAAAGGGCGCCAAAACCTCAAAAGGTCAGGGTTCAAGGAGGCTCCAATGGGAGTCACTCACATGAGGGAAATATGTGTCCACCATTTTAAGGTTAAACACACACAGGTTGCCAACCTCAGTTTTCATGTCCACAGGTTTCGCCAGGCGCCTTGTACATAGGTGCCAGAAAACTTGTGAGCAACTGGGTGTCAAGGAACACCTAACCCCATGAAACAACACACAAAAAGGTCCTGGTAGACAAATAAAAAGCGGCAAATTTTGGGAGGTTCAGGGGAACAAAAGAAATCATATTGGTGAGGGGACTCTCAGAAGCAGACGGGTCCAACACGCGTCCCCCCCAGCCGAAAGTGGGGAGAACTACCCAACCCCTTGGGAGTCCTCAACACTAAGTCGGAAATACCTGGAGAGACCGTCTGCATTGGCGTGGTCAACTCCGGGCCGATGTTCCACCCGAAAGTCCATTCCCTGTAGGGAGATAGACCACCTCAACAGTTTGGGGTTTTCCCCCTTCATCTGCATGAGCCAGCGAAGGGGTCAGTGGTCTGTCTGAACAAGGAAGTGTGAACCAAACAAGTATGGTCGCAGCTTCTTCAGTGCCCAGACCACCGCAAAGGCTTCCCGCTCAATGGTACTCCACCTCTGTTCCCGGGGAAGCAGTCTCCGTGACAAAAAGACCACGGGTTGATCCAGACCCTCTTCATTGAGTTGCGATAACACCGCCCCAATGCCAATATCGGATGCATCTGTCTGGACAATGAACTCTCTTGAAAAATCTGGAGCCTTCAGGAGTGGAGCTTTACACAATGCTTGTTTCAGAGTGTCGAAGGCTCGCTGGCAAGCCTCCGTCTAGATGACTCTCTTGGGTTGCTTTTTGGCCGTGAGTTCTGTAAGGGGTGCCACGATAATGCCATACCCCTTCACGAACCGTCTGTAGTAACCTGTGAGGCCCAGGAAGGCTAGGACCTCAGTCTGGGTCTTGGGGGTTTCCAGGCCATGATTGCCTCAATCTTCGCCTGAAGGGGCTGCACCGTTACCCGGCCCACCAAGTGACCTAAGTACACTACCGACCCCTGTCCAATCTGACATTTGCTGGCCTTGATTGTCAAGCCAGCCCGTTCCAGGGCCTGGAGAACGGCTTGCGAGTGCTGCAAGTGATCCTCCCAACTGCTACTGAAGACAGCTATGTCATCCAAGTAAACAGCAGAGAATGACTCCATCCCGGTGAGGATCGTGTTCACCAGCCGCTGGAAAGTGGCAGGAGCGTTCTTGAGCCCGAAAGGCATAATGCAGAACTGGTAGTGTCCATCAGGTGTGGAGAAGGCTGACCTTTCCTTGGCTCCATCAGTCATGGGAATCTGCCAGTACCCTGCAGTGAGGTCAATGGTACTGAGATATTGGGCAGCTCCCAACCGGTCAATCAATTCATCCGCCCGAGGGATCGGATGAGCATCGGTTTTCGTTACTGAATTGAGTCCTCGGTAATTCACACAGAATCGTAATTCTGGTGTGGTGCCAGGTGGGGCAGCTTTGGGTACCAAAACCACCGGGCTGGACCAAGGGCTGTTCGAAGGTTCGATGACTCCTAGCTCCAGCATCTTGGCTACCTCGCTTCGGATGCTGGCCTTCACCTTGTCAGACAGCCGGTAAGACTTTGACTTCACAGGTGGGCTGTCTCCTGTGTCCACGTCGTGGGTACACAGATGGGTCTTACCCAGGACAAGGGAGAACAGTGGAGCGAATGTCCCCAGGACCTGGCGACATTCCTCCTGCTGCTCAGGAGTCAGGGATGGTGAGAGTTTTACTCCCTCCTCTGACCCATCCTTTTCTTGAGACGCAAGGAGGTCGGGGAGAGGCTCTGTGTCCTCTTCCTCTGATCCGTCCGTCACCATTACCAACATGACTTTGGGCCTCTCGAAGTAGGGCTTGAGGCGATTGGCATGTAACACCCGATGCGGATGCCGAGGGGTCCTTACGTCCACCAGATAGGTAGACTTGCCCATCTTCTCCAATACCTCATAGGGGCCTGTCCAACGGTCCTGGAGAGCACTCAGCTCCCCCGGCTCCATCACCCACACCTTCTGTCCAGGCTCCAACTCCACTGGGTGAGCATTGTGGTCATGCCACGCTTTCATAACTGCTTGACTGGCTTCCAAGTTGTCAGAAGCTTGCTTCCACAACTTAGCCATTTGGCTTCGGAAGGCCAGCATGTAGCTCACCACATCCTGGGGAACTCTCCGGGGAGACTTTTCCCAGGAGTCCCTCACCAGGCTGAGAGGTCCACGTACAGGGTGCCCGTACAAAAGCACGAAGGGGCTGAAGCCCACTCCCTTCTGTGGCACTTCCCTGTAGGAAAAGAGCAAACAGGGTAGGAGGACGTCCCATTTCCTCCGCAGGCTTTCGGGTAGACTTCTGATCATACCCTTCAAGGTTTGGTTGAACCTTTCCACGAGACCATTGGTCTGTGGGTGATAAGGAGTGGTGAACCGGTAGGTCACTCCACACTCCTTCCACATTGCCCGCATATATGCTGACATGAAGTTGGTCCCCCTGTCAGACACAACTTCTTTGGGGAATCCCACTCGGGTAAAGATCCCCATCAGGGCCTTCACCACTACCGGTGCAGTAATGGTTCTCAGAGGGACTGCCTCTGGATACCTTGTGGCGTGATCCACCAGTACCAGGATAAACCTGTGACCGGATGATGTTGGTGGATCTAGGGGCCCAGCAATGTCGATGCCCACCCTTTCAAAGGGGGTGCCAACGACGGGAAGTGGTTCCAGGGGAGCCTTCAGCTTCGTCCCTGTTTTCTCACTGGCTTGGCATGACACACACGACCGACAGTATGTATCGGACGCCACCCTCATTCGAGGCCAATAAAAGTGGGGGACAAGCCGGGCAAAGGTTTTTTCCTGACCCAAGTGTCCTGCCAAGGGAATCTCATGAGCCAAATCTAATAGGAAGGCTCGGTAACACTGTGGGACTACCAGGGCCCGTGACAACCCGTGCACTGGCACCCTGGGTTCACTGTAGAGGAGACCATCCTCCCAGTAAACACGATAGTTCCCAGACTCGTTACCTGCTGCCTGGTCTTCAGCCTGTTGCCTCAGACCCTCGAGGGTGGGACATTCCCTCTGTCCCTTGCTTAGCTCCTCCCTGGATGGTCCTACCTCCACTCGCCACTCAGCGGGGATAGGCAGATCCTCCAACGGAACCATGTCCACCTCAGCGGACTCCGGGTCCACCTCCACAGGTGGCCTATCTGTCTCACGGGGCACGGACATCGAGGCAGGCTCTTTCTGTCCTCGAGATGCTCCCTCATCAGCAACTGGGTGGGCCATTGTTCCAGGCTCCAACCCACGCGACTTCTCCTCCTGAGCAGCCGCAGACCTGGTACTCACACAGGCCCAATCAGGTGTACCCAGCATCTCAGTGTGAGTCCGGTATTCCACCTCCTTCTAAGCATTGTGCTCCATATCTTTACCCAGCAGACAATCGACTGGCACGGCGGGGCTTACGGCAACTCGAAGTGAACCTGCAACCCCTCCCCACTCAAAGAGAACCTCGGCCACAGGATAGTGGCCCATTCTGCCGTCAGCCATCGCGGCTGGATGAAGTACGCCTGGAATCACCTCCTCTGAAGACACCAGATGACTCCTTACCATAGTTATACTGGCTCCTGTATATCTCAGAGCTTCCCCTCTATGGCCATTGATGGTGACCCATTGCCCATACTTGGTAGTATTTGAGGGCACCTGGATATTTGGAACCATCTCCCGATCACCCAGGGACACTAAGGTGACTCCCGCCTACTCCCTCCCCTTAACTAAGGGCATCTCCTCCCCGAGCGCTACACTAGCGACTCCCGGGGCCTTTCCTCCAGTGGGAGGGGTGGTCTCTTTGGGCATTTCACGTCTCCCTTATAATGCCCAATACCACCGCACTCAAAGCAATGGACAACCCTTGGCTGCTGACTCTGGCCAGGATTAGGGTTTTTCTGCGGGTTAGCCTTAGAGTTGGAAAAGAAACTTTTCCCCTTAAAGTTATTTTGGGGGCCTTTGGAGAAATCCTGTTTCTTGTTATCTCCCCCCTCTTTCTTCTGGGGAGCGCCCTGTCCAGACTTCTGAGAATCTCCTCCCGTCCCCTTCGTGGACACTCGGGTACTCGCCCAAATGTCCGCCTCCTCAGCAAGCTTATGGGGGCAAGTAAGTTTGCTGTCTACCAGGTGTTGCTTCAGCTCGGGAAGACATTTCTCGAGTAGATGTTCCTTGAGTATTAGGTCGCACAACCCTCGATAGTCCTCCACCTCATTACCTTGGACCCACCCATCCAGGGCTTTCTTGGCAAAATCCAGGAAGTCAACCCAATTCTGTGAGCTCAGTTTGTGGCTGCCCCTAAACCTTTGCCGGTATTTCTCGGGGTCAACCCAAACTTCCTGATGAGCGCCACCTTCATGGCAGGGTAGTTTACCTGTTCCTCCCGAGCTAGGGCCAATAGTGCATCCCTACCTGTCGGAGGCATGTACCGGTATAATCCACCACCCCAATGCTTCTCATGGATCCCATGGGCTCTTAAGGAGACCTCATAGGCTGCCAGCCACTTGGCTATGTCGTCTCCAGCGGTATAACTGGCGACTACGTCCTTGGGTAAATGGGGCCTGGGCTCCCTGGCAAATTCTTTTGACTCGACACCCTCCGGAGTGATATTGTGGGCCTGGAGGTCGAGTTCTCGTAGCTTGAATTCGTGTTCCATCCTCCTCCCCTCCCTCCTTTCTTCCATCTCCATTTTTGCTATTTCCCACCTTAACTGTCTTTCCTCTCTCCTGTCGGCTAACTCGGTCTCTGGCAACCCTCTCGATGACACACTGCTGCCCTCCCGTGAGGTTACCTTAGGGCTGATTGACATTTCACCCACCCCCGGGAGACATTCCGCAGTCCCATCAATGACAGTACCTATGTCTGACTCCTCCTCCTCCTCCACCGTTCCCTCCGTGTTCGCTTCCACCCAGGCTCGCAGACTAGTACGGAGCTCCTCTCTTTTGGCCCCTCGCCTAACGAACACTCCCCTTTCCTGACAGAAATCCTTGAGCTGTGCCACAGTATAGGTCTCCAGCTCTGACATTTCGAATTCCATCTTGCCAGTGAAAAGTGTGGACAACCACCCCGAAGTAGGTTACCAGGATAGGAACTCTGAGGGTCACCACCACCCACCTTCAGGAAAGAATTTAGAAAAAGCAAAATGTTGAATAAGAGGGCCGCTAGGAGAAAACTCCGGGTGTGTACCTGTGACGCACACTGAATTATTATGGGGTACAGAACAAGCACGGCTCGCAATCCCACCCGCTGAGCACCAATTTTATGTTGGACCTGCGATGGGCAAGCGCAGCACAAAGGGGGTAGCTTGGCTCAAGTGTCAAGGCAGTGAAAGCTGTAGTGCTAAGCCGGCTCTGACCCAATAATAACCCCCTGCACAGTCATGGTTTTGCCCATTGAAAAAAATATGTTGTAACTGATATTTTCACCTAACAATAACATCCCTTTAGCCTTTGTTTTTTTCAGGGAAGTTCTATGTTTTTTTAATGAAACTTTGGCTATCCATCACTGTGATTTTTCCGGTGTTGGGGGCCAGACCCTGGGTCAAACCTCCCACAGGAACCCTCGCCCCTGCTGCACACCTGTGTCCATTTGTGGTGTGGGGTTGGATGCAGGCTGTGGCCAGACTTAATTTCCAACAATAGTTGGTGCCTGTTGGACCTGCGATGGGCAAGCCCAGCACAAAGGGGGTAGCTTGGCTCAAGTGTCAAGGCAGTGAAGGCTGTAGTGCTAAGCCAGCTCTGACCCAATAATAACCCCCTGCACAGTCACACCAAAAAGGACACCACACCACTGCTGTAGAAAAATATGATTCCTTTATATAAAAGTTCTCTGCTGTAAATAGGGATCAATTGGGGAAGCACATTCACATTTCATTTGTTACAGCACTCTGGGATTCAGGTTGAGAATAAATACAGTAAATAGGACTTCAGGAACACTGGTGTTGCATAAATATTAGGAATAGCTCTATCAATAAATAAAATGAATATCAGGTTTATATATCACCAATACATGGAATAACAAAACCTGGTTCATTTAAATGCATAACCACATTTTCATTCTGGTATCGCTGCCACCAATTAAATAAATCAGGAAGTTTACATCTGCAAGATAAACCCACTTTGAAAAGGATAACAGTACTTGTGGAATCATGGGGAATGCATGCGGGCTTCTCTGGATTCACGGTGCACTGGGGACTCTTTTATGTTCACGCGGGGCCCATGCGCGTGTACCTAAAGGTAAGGAAACACAGTAAATATGACATTTGGCCCTCCGCTGCCACCGGGGAAGGATGTCCGCTTGCCGGTGTGGTTTACTTGAGCCTACGGCAATATCGCAGGCACCAGGGTAGCACAGTTCGAAGTCAGTAGACGAACGAACGGCTGCCAGCGGGGTCACTCAGTCTCAGCGCTCCCTCAAATCAACGCCGGTGCACAGTTCCTTGATAACGCGGCACCCCTCCAGGGGGAAACGACCCACCTCACTACGGCTGCAATCGAATAGCGATTCAGTCGGGGCACAGCACTTCCTACGCCAGCATCAGGGTTCTCAGAGGCTTCACGGACCTCCCTCCGACTTCCTCATACGGGGGCTGGTCCCGCCCACGGCAACAGTTTCCCGGGTCTCTGGGAAAGGACAGGGACGCTAATCCCGCCCAATGAAGGCCGGCCTCTCCCCGCCCCGGCGCACCACCTCACCTTCGATCACTGCACAACCAGGAAGCGCGCAACGCCGGTGGGGCTCGGAGACATCCGAATCCCCTGCGATAGGCGCTATTCATGAAGGGGGCACTGTGGAAGGGCGCGACTCGCCTTTTCTTCACGACTTCGCCACCGGGGGGGGGGCGGGGAGGCACATAAACTTGGCCACAGTCTTTTGGGGCAATGAGGCACTAGCTGGGCAGGCGCTGTAGGCGCAAGGTTACTGGAACACGACTGACTGGAACGCCAGTCAGGAATCAGGCTATTAACCCTTGCCACTCTACTGCCTGTGCTCTCAGCCACCTCAGGGGTCAGCAGGGCAGGTGTCACTCTGGTGTCAAGTCTGGAACCTGAATTACATCTAAAATGGCCACCAGGTAAATTGGGCTTTATATAGCCAGTGCCCTGAGGTACTGGCACGAGCCAGAAGGTTCTAGAACCTTCCCTGGCTGTGTCAATGGCATGGCACTTTTGAGGTGTCTTTTGGTCACTCAGAGCCACCGTACTGGGGCTCTGGAGCAGCCATTTTGTGTACCTGAGGAAAGTTATGAAATTCCTGTCAGGAAAGCGCGCCAACCAGAAAGGGCGCCAAAACCTCAAAAGGTAAGGGTTCAAGGAGGCTCCAATAGGAGTCACTCACATGAGGGAAATATGTGTCCACCATTTTAAGGTTAAACACACACATGTTGCCAACCTCAGTTTTCATGTCCACAGGTTTAGCCAGGCGCCTTGTACATAGGTGCCAGAAACCATGTGAGCAACTGGGTGTCAAGGAACACCTAACCCCATGAAACAACACACAAAAAGGTCCTGGTAGACAAATAAAAAACGGCAAATTTTGGGAGGTTCAGGGGAACAAAAGAAATCATATTGGTGAGGGGACTCTCAGAAGCAGACGGGTCCAACAGTGCCCAACTCATGTTATGCTATGTTATATTATGTCATGTCATGTCATGTTATGTAATGTTATGGTTATGTCTATTTATATAGCACACTAATCACCCATGAGAGTATCCAGGTGCTTGAGCAGGTGTGTAGGTGAGTGTCCCCTCGGAGTAATTTGAAGAGCCAGGTCATCAGCTTCTTGTGGATGTCAAGTGGGGAGGGTGAGGTTCTGGTGTGTTGTGGGAGGCTGTTCCATGTTTTTGGTGCAATGTATGAGAACGAATGATCTCCTGTTCTGCTCTTGTGAATTTCAATGATGTGTGCGACTTAGAGTGAGGCTGAGCATAGGTATCTGTTAGGCTGGTGATAACAAATGTAGTTGTTGAAGTATGCTTGACCACCTTTGTGTAAGCCTTTGCTCCGCCTTTGGCCTTGCATGGCTTGTGACTGGGCATAGGCCCTGGCTCGTTGCCAAGCCCTTGGTTCAATCCCCCACTGGGTGCCAACCTCCACCGCACACGGTCTTTGGATGTGTGCAGCTTGGGTGCAGGGTCTGGCCTGCTTGCAGACCCTGCACCCAACAACCAATGGGTAACCTACCCCCTGCAGTGCACAGTCTTTGGCTGTTAGGCTATGGATTTGGTGTGTGTGAGAAATTGAGTTTATTAGTTGAGACAGGAGAAACAATCCTTGTCAGGGTGAACCACAAAGGCCATCAAATTAAACTTTGCTTAACCCTCTGGTAGCTTGGCCCAAAAGCAGTCAGACGTAACTTAGAGGCAATGTGAAAAGTATTTATACAGCACTCATGCAGTAAAAAAGTTGAAACACAAATTCAAAATGTGACAAAAATCTAATCAGTACAATCAGAGGTATGCAGTTTCAAAGATCTTAGGGAAAATAGCACTTGGAGACAGGGGAAGCACCAATTACGATTATTTTGGTCGCACATGTTCAGGCTGACCTTGATGAACTACAGACCAGGCACAGGACCTAGTTTGGCCTGCTGTGAGAGCACATTGTGTCCTTTGGAATCTATATGCAACGTCTGTGTCTGCCTGCACCGCACGGCATTAAGAAGTCGTTGTGCAGTAGCTGCTATGTGTGGTTGTCCGTCGAGATGTGTCACGCTTGATCGCCACTGTCAAATCTACCAAGGAGGAGCTGCTATGCTGGTGTCTAGATGCGTTGCGCTTTGCCAAGTCGATGAAGCAACCTGTCTGGGGCTGCAACAAGGAGATTTGCATTGGGATATGTTGCACTGTATCAATTCCGATGAAGCCGTTGGTCAGGGGCATGTGAGTCCCTGCAGCTCAGAAAAGGAAGCCAGGTGACTGAGCCTTGGGGACACTGTGGTAGTCCTGGGTTCGACCAGCTGGGCAGTCCTACGCCAGCAGGGCAGTCCACAGGAAACTGGGCAATCTTTCTCCTGGTAGTGTCCACAGGTCCAGTAGTGTTCTTCTGAAGAGTGGGTCTGAGGGTCCTATTGTTACACCTGGTGCCTGCTTTGAAGTGTAAGAAAGTTCTAGAGCTTTCCCCCCTCAGATAGGCCTGGAATTTTTTGCTCTCTTGCCCAGGTTCCACGAGGTCTAGTGTCACAAAAACCTAATAAGAAGTTATTTGTGTGTGTGTTGAGGCAGCTTCTTTGAAATGTAAGTGGTGCTGTTCACATCTCTGTCCCACACATCTCTTCAGTGTGACCCATTCTGCTAACATCTAGCCCCCTTTTGTGTGACTGTCTGGGAGGAATACACACATGTAGGAATATTCAAGACAAAATGTTCCTGAAAAATCTGTGTGCACTGCTGTGCATGTTTAGCATCGTACATAACCAACAACTGAAACAATCATTATACAATGCTTTACCTTGATGTATTCAACGTAGTATTTTTTTTTTTCAACCACAATTTTTGGGAGATTATTCATGTATATATATTCACATCTTGTCAAACAATTTCAACAAAATCAAAAATAAAGTATACGCCATATTTGTCATAATTGTAACATTATTCTGTTAATCGTAGTGAATGCTTGTATGTACAGTCCACATTGGAATTTTTCGGCGCTCTATGCATTTCAGGACCCACGGTCCCTTCCTCAGGGGCTGTGTTTGAACAAACAACAAAAGAGTTTCAATGGAATAATCAAATGATTAACGAGGGATAATTTTGCCTAAACGTAACTCAAGGAAACAATGTGAAACACAACCACCAGTGGCACCTTGGAATTCACCCAGTTGAACGAATTCTATGTCAGGACTGGAGGCTCCGATTATGTTTCTCATTTTCTTTACTGAAAATCTCAGCAGCCCATCAGATAAAGTAAAACAAAAATACACACTACCCATAAACACTACGGGGTATCACATGGCAACCATAGAGTAGACCCCTTTATAAGGAGCACAAGAGAATACCACAACCTCTTTCTTTGCTGCTCCGCAGCCAGTTGTGTGCATTACCTTATACTATCTCTTTTGCTTACATTTGTGGTTCATTGAGCTTTATGCCTACATGATATGTGCACTTTTATTGCTTATGTTTCATATTCTTCAGCCTCGTGTTGCTTGTTGTTGTATGCGCTGATTGCGCTACTGCTGTTATTTGTATGCGCTTCAAGTGCTGCTTTATGCCTTCAACCCTTACTGTATTGCGCTATCGCGCTTATTGTACCATTACTTGCTGGTGTTTTTTCGAGCACTGATTGCACTATTATTCTTTCTGTTGCGGACCTTTGCTGGCCATTCTCCATGTGCGCGAATGTTGGGGAGCGCGGCTGCCTCCCGAAATTGTGTGCTGTGTGGCCCCCGTTTACCTTGGTGGAGCGGGAGACGAGGGGGGAGGACTCACGCCGTTCTGACGCTCAGTCCTCTTTCTGGTGCAACAGGCAGGTTGTTCCGCACATGCGCGGCAGCAATTTTCTACTCGTTTTTGGCGCAAATCGAGTTTGAGTGAGCGCGTGATCAGTGTGAACATTGCTCAAATACCCACCAGCCTGTGACAGCCACCCCAGCGACGCTCGAATCTCTACAGGTTGTGTGGGCAGTATACTAACACATAGGCATTGCCTAGAGTGGTATCTCCAGGTGAGCCCTCCCTCCACATTCTATTTTTGCTATTCACACATTGGGTTTTGTATCCTTGTGTGGCATTGGCTTGCCTGGGGTTGGCCACTCCCCCTTATTACATCACTGTAATTTCTTCAGTTGTTTATAGGGAGTTATTGCGCAGACAGTGCTTATTGGCTCCAAGTTTCCTCTTGTGAGTGTACCTGTCACTTATAAGTGTAAATATGTCTGAATACTTTTATGATGAGGAATATTTTGATGAAGGACCCTCTGGATCATTGGAGCATGAGCTGGTCGAGGCTCTTGATGTAGGAGTCCAGCACTCCGTTAATAAAGCCATGGTCAGGGCTATTGAACCCCTGATGCGTCATTTGTGTAATTATGCCCTGCAGCAGAGATGGCTTCCGGGCTCCGCGTTCAGTTCTTCCTCTGGTGGAAAAGGTTCCAAGAATCCTCATTCTTCAAACTTTGCCAAACTAGCTAAATCGCCGTCTTATAATATTTCAGCCAAAGACGCTCAGTCTAGTTCGTCTCCAAAAGCTGATGATACTACCGTCTCGGATACAGTTTCTGAACTGGAGGCTTCTCCTCCTCCTGCCAAGAAGCAGTGCAAGGAGCGTTTTGTAGATGTGCCGTCCCATCCAAATTTACTTACCTTTGACCCCGCTGAAATTATTCACCCTAACTCCTCCTCATGGCTTCCCTCTACTGAGGTTGCTGATTATGTTTAGTCACACATTCGTCAAGCCTTTGATAAAGATGTCAGAGCGCGTTTGCGTTCAGAATGCCCTAGACCGGATTTGGCTGACAAAGTGTCAGACACTCCGAAGGTGGACCCCTCCATGCTTACGTACCTCACTAAATTTGTCGCTACTTTTAGTGGTCTTGACAAGGTGCAGGGTTCCCTCAAACAGGCTTTTCGCCCGGTTTTTGGCCGGGCCGGTTGTCATCCAGGGCGGTCGTTCCTCCGTGGCTACCAGCAAAACGCCCAGCGGGGTTATAACTTCCAATGTGGAAAATATCAGGACTCCAACTCCTCCCCTTCCTTCTATCCAACTCGTGGATCCCGTAACAACTTCAAGAAAGGCCATTATGGAGGTAACCAAGGAGGTCAACGTGATGCCGCATCTTCATGTGAGCCTGATCCCCTTTTCAGAAGTACAATTGTGGATCTAATCCAGTATTTTCTCCACAATTGGCAAAAAATCTTGCAGGATGCGTGGATCCTGGATTCGGTGCAGGTTTACAAAATAGAGTTTTTTCATTCCCCCACTCAAAATCTCCCTCCACGCCCAATGCTTTTTTCCCTTCAAGATCAGGTGTTCATTTCCAGCAAGATCGAGTCTGTGCTTCAAAAAGGGGCCATAGTGCGGACGTCTTGTCACCCTCAGGGTTTTGTCATCAACGTCTCCCTAGTTCAGAAGAAGGGGGTAGATCCAGGCTTGTTTTAAATCTCAAGGAGTTCAAGGATGGGTTGCATATCGTCACTTCAAGATGGAGGGGATCCATCTTCTTCGCAATCTTCTTCAGGAAGGGGCCTGGATGGTCCGCCTAGATCTGAAAGATGAGTATCTGTCAGTGCCCATTTACACACCTCATCATCGTTTTCTTCAATTCCAATGGCAGGGAGTCTGGTACGAGTAAAAAGTCCTTCCTTTCGGCCTCTCGTCAGCACCTTGGTCCTTCACGAAACTTCTGAGGCCGAACTTCTTTGAGCCGGAGGCATTCGCCCAATAATTTACTTGGATGACATTCTCATCATGGGTCAGTCTCCTCGTCTAGTAATGCAACATCTTGCTTGGACCATAGATCTTTTGCAGACTCTGGGCTTCTTGGTAAATCCTCAGAAATCTGTGTTGGTTCCGTCTGAGTCTGTCGAGTTCCTGGGTTTTCTGGTCAACTCCCTCACTTGTCAACTCCTCTTGCCCAATAAGAAGATCAGATCTATCAGGAGAGAGTAGAGATTGATTTTGCCCAAGCAGATTGTGTCCTTGAGATCTGCAGCCCGGATCGTCGGCTTCTTAGCTTCCTCTATCCAAGCCATCTTCCCGGGTCCCCCTCATTACCGGGCACTTCAAAGGTTCAAGATACGTCAGCTCCAGAAAGGCCTCAAGTATTCAGATGAGGTTCCTCTCATGGCGGAAGCGAGGTGGGAGATGTTGTGGTGGCTAGAGCATATGGAGTCGTGGAACGGTCGAGCCCTATTCGGCACCACTCCGGAGGTGGTGATCGAATCCGATGCCAGTCGGTGGGGTTGGGGAGCCCTTTGCGATCAAGTGTTCATGGGCGGCCGTTGGTCTCAGGAGGAATTGAATCTCCAAATCAATTGCCTGGAACTTCTGGCGGGTTCCTTTGCGATTCGCTGCCTCTCACCCGGTCAAACAAATTGTTGCATTCTTCTCCGCATGGACAACGTATCAGCGGTTCGTTATGTGAACAAGTTGGGCGGGACATGGTCCTGAATTCTAGCAGAGATTGCCAAGGATTTTTGTCACTTTTGCCTTCAGAACAAACTGTTTGTGGTGGCTGAGTATCTTCCGGGGTTCAGCAACCAGGTTGCCAATTGGAATTCCTGACATCTCTGGGATTTCAGCCATTGGAGGCTTCACCCTCGAGTGTTCCGGTGGTGAACCAGACATAGGGTCCTTGTCAGATCGATCTGTTTGCCTTCCGACTCAACAAACAGATTCCAGTATTTTTCAGCTGGCGTCCAGATCCGGAGGCTCTAGCCACGGATTCTTTTCTTCAGGTGTCACCTCCAGCTCTATGTTATGCATTTCCCCCATTTGTAATGATTCCCAGGGTCCTGGCCTGGACCAAATGTTATAATTCGGAGTTGATTCTGATCACTCCTCTCTGGAGGGTTCAAGCATGGTTCCCAGTACTTCTGGAAATGTTATGTGCGGTTCCAATCCTTCTTCCCAAGCGGTGGAATCTGGTATCACTGGAAAGTCCCAGGCCTTTCGCGAGACGCTACCAGATTTTTCAGTGATCAGTGAGGCTTGGTCGCCCAACACACACAAGCGTTATGTTGTAGCCTGGAAACGATGGTGTGATAGGTGCTCTCAACGGGAGGTGGATCCCTCTACAGCGGATGTCTCCTTGGTAGTGGACTTTGTTTCGTCCATAGCTTCTTCGGGCCCTGCCTATCACACACACTGTCAATAATTTCCAGTCAGCCATCTCGGCGGGTCACGTGGCGATTGATGGCAAACCGATTGGTGAACATCCTTTACTGTGTAAATTACTCAGAGGTATCCGGTTGGTAAAACCACCCTGTTCTTTGTATTCTGAGATTTGGGATGTCTCCACTGTCTTACGTTTCGTGGATGCCTGACAAGCAAATCAGTTTCTGTCTCGTAAACAACTTTCTGCCAAGCTAGCTATGCTGCTTTGTCTAGTCTCCTGCAAGCAAGTTTCTGATATCCGTGCTCTGGATTTAGCGGGTCATAGTTTTCTCCAGAGGGCGTTACTTTTTTGGTCACCAGACGCAGTAAATGTACACCACTTCTGTCACTTTTTCTGTGTTTCCTGATAATCCTAAACTATGTGTGGTACAATGTATCTGGGATTATGAAGTAAGTACTGCAAGCTAACAAATTCTACCGAGCACTCAAAGTCCAATTTGTATCAGACTAGCTAGTGTGTCAAGTTTGAATTTGGTCGTAGATTTTCATAATAACGATATTGCTATGAATTGTGAAGTACAATATGATTTTTTATTGTTACTGTGTGCTTAATGTGATGTGATAACACTGACCATTACATTTGACCTTTTTCTTTGGTAAATTGTACATTCATTATATGTTTCTATTACTTTGGGTTGCAGCCCTGAAGAAGTCGTGGTCGATACCGACCAGACGAAACACGTGTTGGCTGCGTTTTGAAATTATTTGGATTGTAGAAGATGAATTTTCAATGAAGACAATAAATTGAAAATCTGGACAAACTATAAGACTGAACATTATTGGACTTTGAGTGCTCGGTAGAATTTGTTAACTGTTAGAAAACCTATTTTGGGATTTGCCTGAGAGGTCGAGGCAGCCGACCTCCTCTGTACCTGAGCACCGGCATTTACTTTATTTGATATACCTATACCTTTACATGCAGTGCGCTCATCTGTAACTGTTACCAAGCTTTCCTATTATTGTTAAGTACTGCAGGCTTTCGCCAGGATATGGGGGCGTCAATTGTTGATCGATCTGCAGAAATCTTTTCGCCCAGTGACCCCAGCTACCTTAGCAAGATGGGTGCGATTGCTCATGGACGAAGCTGGTATTGATGTTCCAAGATTTGGTGCTCATTCTCCTTGTGGTGCTATGGCATTCAAGGCCTTTTCTGTAGGAGTCAGTTTATTGGACATTCTGAATGTAGCTGACTGGTCCACTGACTCTACATTTAAAACTTTTTTCTCATAAACCTATTGTGAATATTGCATCTGTTCTGGTGGCGTAGCTTTAAACAAGCATAATCGAAGCCTCCGGTCCTGACATAGAATTCAAAATTTGCGAACATATGTGACAAGAATTTTCAATTGTATTAGGGACACGGAGGCAAGGATTATCCCACCCATAATTCAGTATTGTGATTTCTGATTTGCATTGTTTGTATATTGCACTGTGTGCCTATGCTGTTTTTTCCCTTCCCTTTATGATATAAGTCACTCCTGCTGGGAGTGTGGTATTACGGCTCTATCTTTCCATTTCAGGTTCAGATCTCAAATAAAGTTTGCTGATTCTCACCTTTAGAGGAGTGTTCAAGGTCACTACATGAGGAAGCTGTTCCGTTGAAGCTGGCTTCAAGATTCTCGTTTGCGGCCCATTGGCCTACGGATTTCATTCCGAAGAATTTGTTCTTCTTTCAAGCTGTTTCCAGATATCAGACTATCTTTATTCTTGGACTTAACTGTTTATTTTCACACAAAGAAAGAGGATGTGGTATTCTCTTGTGCTCCTTATATAGGGGTCTACTCTATGATTGTCATGTAGTACCCAGTAGTGTTTATGGGTATTGTAGTGTGCATTTTTGTTTTACTTTATCTGATTGGCTGCTGAGATTTTCAGTAAAGAAAATGAGATGCTTAATCCTCGCCTCTGTGTCCTTAATAGAATTAAAAATTATTGTCACGTATGTTCGCAAATTTTGAATTAGCTGGTGTGCTTATGAATCTCAACCTTGTGCTCTAGGTGGAAAACACTCATGCACCCAAATAGCAAGTGACGACACCGCTGTGACCTTAAACCACATTTCCACACATCTGTTCACAAATGCCCATATTGATGCGTAATACTTACAAAAAATGTGTACAAACTTTCCTGTAACGATAACAATGTACATCAGTCTCAAAGCGATAGGATTCTCAACTCAATACACATAAGAACATCTTTTAATGCACCTATTAGCGTACCTCAAAGATGATCAGAACTAACTATTTTTTTTGATTGTTTTGAAATTAACGCAGTTCCTACGCAAATACACCTCTCTGGTACTGTCAAAAAACCGAGACCGGAAAAAAGTCAACCATTGGAAACACCACTCAACACCCTTAATATACTGCTATTTGAGGTGATAAATAACTTTGTACCTGCAAAATCTTGACAATGCTACCCAAACTGGCCGGATCGCTCAACTGAAACAACTCAGAGAAACACGAATTTCCCTCAAACAAAATACTTGGAACACCTGGCATCTTCCCGGTGTAAACACAGCAAAAGGACTATTGGACCACAGAGTTATCTCAAGCCAAATGGCGGCCATCTTAAAACAGAGGGAAAAAGAATACAAAACGAGTTGTGTCTATGAATCAAGATGGCCTTTACTTGGTAAAATCAGTCCAACTGTTTTTCTGAATCTCTCTGGAAAACCAGTGAGATAAATAACAGACAAACAATATCTTCCATTTATATCCGCAAACGACACCATAGCGAACCCCGAGGTCACCTCAATGCATGCGGCAGCCACCTTAAAATGGTAAAGTACGTGTCGAAGAAGAAATGAGCCTAATAGATGCTCTGAGAGTTACTAGAGTTCAGGGGGGAAGCTGGGGGTGAAGTCCTTTTGTTCCTGGGACTTCTTAACAGGGTGCCAGCTCAACTCAGGCCGTTGGAGATCTCTTCAAAGCAAAGCAACTGCAGGTCAGCCCGCAAACACACAGCAGGACAGTCCTTCTTCTTCAATCTTCCAGTTTTCTCCTTGGCAGAGGTTCCTTCTTGATTCCAGGATGATCTAATTTTCTGTAGTCTGGGGTCCTATACTTATACCCCTAAAAGTCTTTGTTTCCTTTGTGCAGGAGGGCTCTGAGCCTGGTCTGAACCGGTTCTGGGTGTTCCTTGAGCACTTTGTTTTCCTGGCCTCTCCTTTCCTTTCAGAGAGAGGGGCAGGGTTGTCAGCCACCCAGCAGGAGGTGGAGCCAGCCCTATTCAGGCCCAGGTGCTACCCCCTCCCACCACTCTAGATGCAGATGGAGCTGTTCAGCCCAGGCATGGCCCACTCAGCCTCTTGGAGCCACCCAGTCCCTGCCAGTCACAAACCAGAAAGTCAATTCACAAACAGGCCAAGGCACACAGAAAGGTCAGACAAGAGAACAACCACTTTCTAAAAGTGCTGTTCTCAAACACAGGATTTAAAAACCACCTTTCCTAAAAGATGTGCTATTAAATTCTGAGTTCAGTGATACCACACTTTTATGTCCTATCTTGCTTCTATGGGAAGATATGCAGGTAACCACTGTACATAGCATTCCCCATGCTAGCCTATGGGCAAGATAGCCTTACAATAGTGAAAAACGAAAATGGCTGTAATTCACTACCAGCGCATGTCACCTGCACTAGTACATGCTCTACCTTTCACAATCACTGCACCCTGCCCAGGGGGGTACCTTGGGCCTTCCATAGGGGTGTCCAATGTGTACAGAAAGGGAAGGGCTAAGCATGGTCAGTGGGGACACTGGCCAGGTTGACATGGCAGTTCACAGACTGCACACAGGCACTGCAGTGGCAGGCCTGAGACACCATTTTAGGGCTACTTATGTGGGTGGCACAATCAGTGCAGCAGTCCCACTAGTAGTATTTGAATCACCAGCCCTGGCACACTCAGTGCACTTTACTAGGGACTTCTTGGTGATACAAATATGCAAATAATGGATAACCAATTACAATAACAATTTACTCAGGGAGCACTTGCACTTTGACACTGATCAGCAGTGGCAAAGTGCCCAAAGCATCTAAACCAGCAAAAACTAAATCCAGCACAGCGTCAAAAATACAGGAGGGTAGAGGCAAAAAAGTCAGGAGAAACCACGCCAAGATGCCAGGTCTAACAGTGGCTGTTTGGGAGGAGCTACCTATTTGATGGTGGACAGTAAATATTTCAACAACAGACGCGTGCGTGTGCTTGTACTTGTACATTATCAACTCTCATTTCCCTGCAAAGCCACTTGTGATTGGCCAGTGTCTACACATAGTCGGCACCAGTTGTGTCCTGTGTTCTGCTGTGGAAGTGTTGCAGTTTGTGCCACATTGTTTTCAGTGTTGATGTACTCTGCATGTAATGTGTGTGTGCTGCATTTTGGGGGAGTGGCCCCTGCTGCTCTGATTTTGCTACCCCTTATCCCTTTCCTGGGATGTGCCTTTTTGACTTCTGTGCTTATACAGTGCCGAGATGTTGCATACTTGGGTACATTGGTGGCAGTTGGGGGCTGGGGCATGGTTTGTCCGCAGATGTGCTCAGCTCAATTGTACATGTTTACAAAAGCCAGAAACCGGTCCTTGGATGCTTGATTCCGGTCTGGGAAAGACATGGCTTGGTAGTTCGGACTGGACTGTTCCCATGAGGCACAGGGTCAGAGCTGATTTGCATATAGCCAGTGTCTAACCCAGGGTGGTGTGGAGTGCAAAAAAACGATGGATTTAGGCCCAGATCCTTGTACTGGGGTGAATGTATGACATTGTTCTACATTCTGTCCATCAACTGTGTTTTTTGCAATTTTCACCCCGAGTGGGCTGGGTATGCTCAGACGTGAGTCCCAGGCTCTCCACACCACTGGAGTCAAGCTATCCAGGCTGAATGAAGGCTGATAGCCAGAAACCGGTCCTTGGATGCTTGATTCTGGTCTGGGAAAGACATGGCTTGGTAGTTCGGACTGGACTGTTCCCATGAGGCACAGGGTCAGAGCTGATTTGCATATAGCCAGTGTCTAGCCCAGGGTGGTGTGGAGTGCAAAAAAACGATTGATTTAGGCCTAGATCCTTGTACTGGGGTGAATGTATGACATTGTTCTACATTCTGTCCATCAACTGTGTTTTTTGCAATTTTCACCCCGAGTGGGCTGGGTATGCTCAGACGTGAGTCCCAGGCTCTCCACACCACTGGAGTCAAGCTATCCAGGCTGAATGAAGGCTGATAGCCAGAAACTGGTCCTTGGATGCTTGATTCCGGTCTGGGAAAGACATGGCTTGGTAGTTTGGACTGGACTGTTCCCATGAGGCACAGGATCAGAGCTGATTTGCATATAGCCAGTGTCTAACCCAGGGTGGTGTGGAGTGCAAAAAACGATGGATTTAGGCCCAGATCCTTGTACTGGGGTGAATGTATGACATTGTTCTACATTCTGTCCATCAACTGTGTTTTTTGCAATTTTCACCCGAGTGGGCTGGGTATGCTCAGACGTGAGTCCCAGGCTCTCCACACCACTGGTGTCAAGCTATCCAGGCTGAATGAAGGCTGATAGCCAGAAACCGGTCCTTGGATGCTTGATTCCGGTCTGGGAAAGACATGGCTTGGTAGTTCGGACTGGACTGTTCCCATGAGGCACAGGGTCAGAGCTGATTTGCATATAGCCAGGGTCTAACCCAGGGTGGTGTGGAGTGCAAAAAAACGATGGATTTATGCCCAGATCCTTGTACTGGGGTGAATGTATGACATTGTTCTACATTCTGTCCATCAACTGTGTTTTTTGCAATTTTCACCCCGAGTGGGCTGGGTATGCTCAGACGTGTGTCCCAGGCTCTCCACACCACTGGAGTCAAGCTATCCAGGCTGAATGAAGGCTGATAGCCAGAAACCGGTCCTTGGATGCTTGATTCCGGTCTGGGAAAGCCATGGCTTGGTAGATCGGACTGGACTGTTCCCATGAGGCACAGGGTCAGAGCTGATTTGCATATAGCCAGTGTCTAACCGAGGGTGTTGTGGAGTGCAAAAAAACGATTGATTTAGGCCCAGATCCTTGTACTGGGGTGAATGTATGACATTGTTTTACATTCTGTCCATCAACTGTGTTTTTTGCAATTTTCACCCAGAGTGGGCTGGGTATGCTCAGACGTGAGTTCCAGGCTCTCCACACCACTGGAGTCAAGCTATCCAGGCTGAATGAAGGCTGATAGCCAGAAACCGGTCCTTGGATGCTTGAATCCGGTCTGGGAAAGACATGGCTTGGTAGTTCGGACTGGACCCATGAGGCACAGGGTCAGAGCTGATTTGCATATAGCCAGTGTCTAACCCAGGGTGGTGTGGAGTGCAAAAAAATGATGGATTTAGGCCCAGATCCTTGTACTGGGGTAAATGTATGACATTGTTCTACATTCTGTCCATCAACTGTGTTTTTTGCAATTTTCACCCCGAGTGGGCTGGGTAGGCTCAGACGTGAGTCCCAGGCTCTCCACACCACTGGAGTCAAGCTATCCAGGCTGAATGAAGGCTGATAGCCAGAAACCAGTCCTTGGATGCTTGATTCCGGTCTGGGAAAGACATGGCTTGGTAGTTCGGACTGGACTGTTCCCATGAGGCACAGGGTCAGAGCTGATTTGCATATAGCCAGTGTCTAACCCAGGGTGGTGTGGAGTGCAAAAAAACGATGGATTTAGGCCCAGATCCTTGTACTGGGGTGAATGTATGACATTGTTCTACATTCTGTCCATCAACTGTGTTTTTTGCAATTTTCACCCCGAGTGGGCTGGGTATGCTCAGACGTGAGTCCCAGGCTCTCCACACCACTGGAGTCAAGCTGTCCAGGCTGAATGAAGGCTGATAGCCAGAAACCGGTCCTTGGATGCTTGGTTCCGGTCTGGGAAAGACATGGCTTGGTAGTTCGGACTGGACTGTTCCCATGAGGCACAGGGTCAGAGCTGATTTGCATATAGCCAGTGTCTAACCCAGGGTGGTGTGGAGTGCAGAAAAACGATGGATTTAGGCCCAGATCCTTGTACTGGGGTGAATGTATGACATTGTTCTACATTCTGTCCATCAACTGTGTTTTTTGCAATTTTCACCCCGAGTGGGCTGGGTATGCTCAGACGTGAGTCCCAGGCTCTCCACACCACTGGAGTCAAGGTATCCAGGCTGAATGAAGGCTGACAGACAGAAACCGGTCCTTGGATGCTTGATTCCGGTCTGGGAAAGACATGGCTTGGTAGTTCGGACTGGACTGTTCCCATGAGGCACAGGGTCAGAGCTGATTTGCATATAGCCAGTGTCTAACCCAGGGTGGTGTGGAGTGCAAAAAAACGATGGATTTAGGCCCAGATCCTTGTACTGGGGTGAATGTATGACATTGTTCTACATTCTGTCCATCAACTGTGTTTTTTGCAATTGTACATGTTTGCCATTGTATCCATCTCCCCCATTCCCCCAGTCCCTGGTCGTTACTCACCCTTGTGCTGTTGTGTCCGGTCATGTTGAGCAGTGTCCGGTCCCCCGACTCCAGCCACCATCTCACCACTGATCACTGTGGACACCATTTCCTCCATATCATCCAGCACCTCCTGTGGCGCAGGACCCCCAACTCCAGTCTGCATTGCTGCCTTCCAGTTGTTGTAGAGTTTCAGCTTGGTTTTGCGCTTGACGTCATTCCAGGACCTCTTGACCTCTTCCGTTGTCCTCTTCAGCACTCCCACTGCATTCACCTTATCCATGATGGACTGCCATAGTCCATTTTTTGTTGCCAATGACACAGTGGAGGTAACAAACAGTTGTTCATGGTGTTCGACCACCTCCGTTACCAGGATCCTGTTTTCCTGCGGACTGAAGACTTCCTCCTACGCTTCTTCTCCTTGGCCTTCCCTGACCACGAGGTCCAATGCAGGTCCTCTGGGGGACTTGTGGGGTTCTGGTTCTCCTCCGTACTTGCTTCGGCAACATCCATTGTGCTTTGCTGTTGTTTGGCATTTGTTTGTCAGTTTTTTTCTAGTTTTATGGTGATTATTCCCACCTAACGCGTGTAAATTGCAGGCCTGTCGCGGGGTTTCGCAGATTTTTGTATCTTGATTGGCCTCATCGCATTTTGCATTTGCATTTCACATTTATGCTACGTGGTGTTGATTTTAACATGGTCAGCTGACGCGTTATCTGGAATATATCGCATGGTGCCGCCATGTTGAGAATGCTTTGTTAACACAGCGTAATTTTCCTGCGATAAACTGCGATGTTGGAAGTTGCGCTAAGTTACTTTTGCGATGGTTATCACACGTTCCTGAGAATATGCCCCAAAGTTTCTTACCATGTGTTGTAGGAAAGGTAGTCAATTTAGGTTCAGCAGGCCTCCAGGTGAGGTCCCAGAGCGAGGTGTCTTTGCTGAATATAACTACTTCTGTATTGTTTGTGTTAAGCTTGATGCAGTTGTTTTATATCCATCTGGCCACTTCAATCATGCAGGTGGAGAAATTGGTCCAGGTGTTTGGTGTCTTGTCAGAGACAGAGTATGAACTGGGTGTTGTCATCTTTGTAGAATACAATGCTGATTCTGTGGTTGCAGATGATGCTTGTGAGTGGAATCATGTAGGTGTTGAACAGAGTGGGGCCGAGTGAGTGTGAGAAACTGGGTTCTTGTTGCAGTACATCCCCACTTTTTGCCTGGCTTTTGATGCAACTTTGACTGAGGTCTATGGGATCCTGCTAACCAGGTCACCAGTGTTCATTCCCTAAAACAGTACCGCAATTGTCACAACTGCAGCTACCCTATAAGTTGCTTAGTAAATGACACCCATGGTATCTAGGACATTGGTGATGAGGAGGGTCCACTAGGGCTGCAGCGCAATTGAGCCGCCCTAGGAACCCCTCACCAAGACCATGCAAACTGCCATTTCAGGCTGGGTGTATTGGTGCAGAGAAAACTGAAGAGTCAACATGGCACACAGCTCTGTGTACCATGCCCTCACACACTACATGAGGTATAGTTAAATCATCCCTACTGCAGGCCTTACAGCCCTAGGGCAGGGTGCACTATATTCAATAGGTGGACATAACTGCATGAGCAGATATGACTCTACAATATCTAAGTCCAATGTTGGATATTGTAGGTGCCCAGGGAAACCATAGAGAGTACATGGGATTTATACTTGTCATCACGAGTTTCCTAGCTCCATAAAGGCTTCCCTGAACCTTTAGATGTTTGGTACTAAACATCATATCTTATTAAATTCTCACTGATGCCAGTGTTGGATTTATGAATATATGCACACAGAGGACGCCTTATAGGTCCACCTGTAAACTTACCAAACACTCGTGTGGTCTCTGTTAGCCAACCTACCATCACCAGACCTGTTTCTGACCTCATGGGGTGAGAGTCAGTGCTCTCAGAGGCCAGGCAGAAGCCCACTCTGGGCAGAGGTGCTTCACACCTTCCCCAAGTCAGAATGGCATTCCAGGACAGGAAGGTTCAAAGGTAATGCCACCTTTGAAATGCAACCCAGGCATCTCCAGATAGTGGAGGATGCCAACCCCTTGTCCTGCTCCATATTTGGTTGAGAGGACGGTGGGAAAATGAGTTAGACTAGAAGGTGTGCCCACATTCAGCAAGCATCATCGCTAAGGTGGGGCAGGTGATGTGGACACTACTTTTCAAATGTTTTCTTCTTGAGATGGCAGGAATTAACCTATCAACACTATGGTAGTGTCCCTACCCACAGGAAAAGGTCACTCAGAGGGTATAGATACCCTAAAGGTAAGTCGCCCATTAGCTGCTACCTGTCGCTCCCTTTAACTCCCCTAAACTTAGTATGTAGGTGGCATCCCTGGACCCTGAATGGAGATTCGCTTTATACAAAGAAGACACAGACAAAGAAGTGCTGCTGACCTGAAAACTTTAGACCAGCTGTAGGATTTTGGCGCAGAACCCACCTGCTATTCCCAGGACCCAACCATTATGGTATGCTGTCTTGTCCTGCAACTGTGAGGCCTCCAAAAACCCTGGAGGACCGCCAGCTCTTTATCAATCAGCAAGGAACTCCCCTGGGGTAGAGGAACTACTCCCCTACAGCCCAAAGGCACCAAACCTGCATAGTCTTGTTACTGACTTGCTGCTCTCTGGTGACTCCAACACAGCATCCAACCAAGAAAGGTACACCAGCTCCAGCGGGTCAGATCTGTCTTTTCATCCAGTGTGAAGACAGCAGTACCTACCGGAGCTGTGGTGCACCAGCTCCCTGGTTAACGGATCCCCTGCAACCTACACCAAGACGAAGAGTCCAATCTGGACTCTAAGTGCAAAGGAAGCAAGCACTCATCGAGGGACGTTGAGACCCTTCACTCACTTCATGAGTGGCCCAGCTGTCCTGGAATTGTCCTTGCAACCTGCCTACCCTGACCACGAATACATCTTGGCGCACGTTACCCAGCTGACCTATCTGCTCTACACCTAGCCCACCAGGTCTGGGTAAAGATGAGCCAGCTGTGGTCCCATGGTCGTGAGGGCCTTGCAACCTGCTATCTGAAGTGGTACCCCTCTGACTTACCTTTAAGCCAACTTGTGCAGTTTGCTTTCTGGTGGCCCCTTCTCTGTAGTGCCTGCTACCAACGACCTCAGCACCCTCCTCTCAGCGGAATCCAGGATGCTCCCAACAATCCACTGGTCGACTATTGGACCTGGCCTTTCTTCTTACCTAAATCCAGAAGGTGAACCTTGAGATCCAACTGTATGATTTTATATGCATTTTAATATTTACTCCCATAGAACTTCAAAAATTCATATCTTAAAAATAACTTACCTTAGAGCAAAGTTCTTGGTCTTGCAAATTATATAAAAATCGATGTTATTTTTACAAATTGTCTTTTATTGCCTAAGTGAGTACAACAAATTATTATTATTATTATTACTGAGTTTTAATATAGCGCCTGGTTACCATTAGGCATCCCCGCGCTTGTCCAGGAGGCGACAACCCTACACTACACACTAAGATTAGACAGGGAACAGAAAAGTTTTTAAAAGTTTCCGAAACCGTAAAAAGCTCGCTTCCGTAAAACCGTGCTTAGCACTACCCTCTGATAAGCCGAACTGCTTTCCCACACTACCACAAATAGAGCTTTAGTATTATCTACTTTTGTCTCTCTATAACAATCTGGGATCCATGGGACTCTTTGCACAGTGTACCTCATTTCAGTGCACCATATAGAGAGCCAGCTTCCTACAGTGCGATACCAAAGGGGATGTTGGACGGAGCGTTTGAGCAAATCAAACACTCACCCCCAGTCAATTGATCTGGGTTTAATCCATCATCATTCTTTAGCTCACTCCACCTCCCCAGTTCAGACATGGCCATATGCAAATCAGTCTCACCCTGTGCCTCATGGGAACAGTCCCGCCTGAACTGCCATGCCATGTCTTCCCTGGACCGGAAACAAGTATCCTGGGACTGGTTTCGGATTCCTAATCCTCATCAGCCAGGCTATCTTGAATACCACGTCTGGGCATACCCTGCCAACTTAGGGGGAACAAAGCTTCCTACAGTGAGCAGCCTTGAGGAACTGGGCAGATGAGGTTGGTGGCGTCCAAGGTGAAAGGGGCCGGCTAGCTGACTCGATGCTCTGAAATTCCCCATAATAAACTAACAATAATTTGTACCACTACTAAGCATTGCTTATGACTTCACATATTACATCATTTATGACAACACTGATGACATCTTTCATCATACTGCCATACACATATAGCCACATGCTACTCACATGTTGTTTAGCAACATTTATTTTCACTGGCAATGCATAAATATGTACATATTTATGCCATACCAGTGAAACATCGTGTGGCCAAATGCCATGTATTATTTCAAATAAGTATACCAATAAAACACTTTCACTCATTTATTACTATTAGTGCAAAGAACCTTATTACCATGGTACAGTGTAACTGACTTGAGAAACATGTGCTTATGTGTATTAATGATTCCATTCTAGAAGTATTTGGTGGAAAATAACACAGTCTATTTCACTACATGAATTTAAAACATTGTGCTCTGGATGCATTTCCTTGGTAACTACTGCACCTAGAAATAGCATGGCATAAACCATATGTGCAGATGTGCAGAGTGTAGTAAGCTAATTATTACCATTTTTGAGGGAGAAAGGGGAAACGTGACTCACTTTATGGTTTGCATCTTGTGGGTCATGTCCCTCTCCAAACTCAAAAATGGTAATGTTAAATGATATGTTATGTTAAAAGTACTTATAAAGTGTGTGTACACCACACATTTTCATGGTGCTGGGATCAAACGGAGTTCTGCTGCTGAGTGATTCATTCATACGCCTGGCGAAAGAGCCAGGTTTTTAAAAAAGTTTCCTGAATTGAAGATTTGATGTTATCAATCTAAAGTCCTGAGGAAGAGAGTTCCAAAATTGAGGGGCTAGTTATGTTATGTTACATTATCACTATTTATAAAGCACAACAATTACCCAGAGGTGTCCTGGCGCTGAACCACTAATTATCTGAGAACATAAACAGGAGACCAGGATTAGCGAGTAAAAAGACAGGTTTTCAAACCTCTCTGGAAGGTAAGTAGGTCTGGGGCCTTTCTCAAACTAGGGGGAAGCTCATTCCAAGCTTTAGCTTAAGCAAATCGTAGTCCTCCCAATTTTTTTGTTTGCGTTTAAAGGCCTAAGATCTTGAGTAGGGGTATATCTCTGAACCCAAATAGATAGCACAGTGGGCAGTTGCCATGAAGCGCTTTGAGAATTAGGCATCCCAGCTTAAATGCACTGCGCTCTACTACTGGGAGCCAGTGTAACTTTGTCATAAGAGGGGTAACATGCTGGCTTCTTGGCTGGCGATAGATTAATCCAGCAGCCTGGTTGTGCACCAGTTACAGGCTTTTACATTTATATGCCGGTATACCAAAGAAGATTGAGTTAGCATAGTCAATATGAGGGATAACTAGGGCTAAAATTACTTGGTCAAGAGCTTCAGCAGTAAGAAATCTGCTGATCTTTCAGATTTTTGGGAGCTGAAAGAAGCAGGTAGAGACCACCGTCCCAATCTGGGATTTCATAGACAGATCACAGACGATGAGGATTCCCAGGCTTTTAGTTGACCGAAATGCTAGGGGTGGGTTTCCCAGCTCAGTCGGTCAAAAGTTAGAATTCCAGGGGTTTGAGGACCCACCATTTAGGATAATTTCTGTTTTGTCTGGGTTCAGTTTCAGGTGGTTACTGTTCATCCAGATGCTAATGTCTTGCATGGTAGTTTGAAAGTTAGTGATGGAGGCGGCCGACTTGTCAATGCCAAAGATCAGTTGTTGAAAGTGCATACCTTGCTTTTGCCTAAGGAATGAATAAGAGTATACAAGTACAGGTTAAAAAGGTGTGGGGACAGGGAGGAGCATGTGGCACCCCACATGTCGATTTGACTTTAGAGTAGAGAATTGGGAGAGGCAAATGGCTTGAGTACAATCCTCTAGAAAAAACATACGTCACTTAAGGGCCAGGCCCTGTATCCCTGTGTTACCGACACAGTCCTCCAAGAGGTCATGATCGACTGTGTCAAATGCTACAGAGCGACCAAGAAGCACCAGGGCCTGCGTGGAGCCCTTGTCTGCCCCTTGTCTTAGTTTGTCAAGAACCATCAAAATTACAGCCTCTGCGGAACGAGAAGGTCAGAAACCTGCCTGATGAGGGTCAAGAAAATGGGACTGTTCGATAAAAGAGCAGAGACAGTTTGCAACGTGAGCTTCCAGGATCTTGCCTATGAAAGGGAGTAGGAAAATGGGGCAATAGTTTGTGAGTGCTAGAGGGTGTGCCCCAAATTTCTTCAAGATGGGAACTATTTCTGCATCTTTAAATGCTTTGGGGACCACTCCCTGAATGAGGGAGTTATTTATTAGTGAAAGAGGAGGGTCGGGACATGTGAGGGAAACTTCCCTTAATATGGGCGGGGGCAAAAATCTGCCAGAGAGCCAGCTCTGACCTTCGTTAGTAGGTTCGAAAAGACTTCTCTACTGATAGTAGGAAAATGCCCTAGCGAGTGAGAGTTCCTAAGCATAGTTGGCTGAGCTTTGGGGGGGAGTTAGTGGCTATACTTTACTTGATGATAATGATTTATTCAATGAAAAAAGTGTTGTGAGTCACATACTGCTCGAGTAGGGGCTAGTTTTGCCAAGACTCTATCCGGATTAGAAAGCTCAGCAACAATTGCAAAGATTTAGTTAGATTTATTAGTAGAGTTTAATATCTTGTTGGAAAAGTAGGTTGCCTTAGTTTGTAGGATAGCATTTTTATACTGTTTAAGAAGGGTATGATATATGTCTTTTTTATCTGGGGAGATATCTTGTCTCCAGTCACGTTCAGCGTGGCATAGGGTAAGTTTGTTTAGGTTTAGATCTTCAGAAAACCAACGTTGACCGTCGTGGTGTCTAACTGTATTGACTTCCCTGAAGGGGGCATGACTATCACGGACAGCAACTAACCACACTTTAATGCTTTGTTTGTGTTTGATGATCAAGAACTGTTCAGAAGGAGTCATAGTAGATAGCAGGTTGCAAAAGTCATTGATGTTGGAGTGGCTCTAATTCCTCACCGTGAGGCATGCCTTAGCTTGGAATTTGGCTATAATCAAATTGGTGAGGTAATTCTTTTTTAAATGGTGGCTGGACCAGGTGCATGGAGAGACCGTCAAATTAGAAACCGTCAGTTCGGACGTCCAGACTTGATTCTCTTTGTCCCTTGCTACTAGACTCGCTGCGGTGCTCTCAGCTCCCTGACCAGCGGCCGGGCTTGGCTCCGCACCACCATTGCCTGAATCGACCAGCCGGGCTTGGCTCCGCCGGTCCGACTGTGGTGACTACAATCCCCAGGATTCCAAGGGGGAAATCGACGTCGCCACTACCCAGCGCGCCAGGAGGCGCATAAAACGACGCCAGGTCCCTCGTCCCGCGAGGATGCGCGCGGGACGCGCCGGACGAAGCCCGGACAGAGGGCGGACAGTCTGAGACAGTCCGTGACTGGCCGTAATTGGCCTTGGCCAGGACCCCTGCTTGTTTTATTGAGGCTTTATGTGACACTTATCAAGTAAGAACTATCATTGACAAAGTATTCTTCTATATACTACAGAATTTTCTACTTTGTCAGTGTTGCTTTGGTTCGAGGGTGATATTTTGATATATAACATCTCAAGAACAATTCAGGAGGAGGAAGATGGCGGCCGGCTAAGAGGTCCGGTCGGGAGCTCCACAATCTTCAAACAAACCAAAGCATGGTTTTAGCCTATCCTGTCGATTACTATACACCATCATGAACGTGAAGAGATCGTAGCAATTACAGCGACCATACAGCGTCTCCCAGAGCACAAGAACGTAGGAGCGAACAGTGAGGGTACTCACGAGCGGTGTCGGGCACCAGGAGGAGTGTGACTTCGGCATTGACCCCGGCGGCGTTACCGGAGACTTCTCGCCCCTTGATCCCTGCACCTTGCCAGGTGCACCGCAGCAGCGCGTCCGGGACAGCGGCCACAACGGGTGCCCCACACAGATGGGCGGCAGCCTCAGGCGCACAGCGCGACTGCCGGAGAGCGCAAGGAAGGGTGTGCATCTACTTCCGGGGCAAGAGCGGCGGTGTCAGCGGTGTCGGCGGTAGCAGAGACAGTGACTCTAGGGTTCGCGGAGACCAGTCGGCTCAAGCGGGAAGACCACCAGGAAAATCGGAGGAGCGCCAGCGGACAGGGAGACGTGGAGACTCGCAAGGGACACAAGAGAGGAGCTGGTCTGCTCCTGACTGGTACACGGAGCGCCTGCCCTGGCCTGATAGAAATCAGACCGTTTTCCGGAGTTCGGTCAGCAAAGGCATTATAAAGCACAAAGAAAAAGAGACGGACTCCGGTGTACACGGCAGCTACATGAACCAGGTACAGGGGGAGGAAAAAAACCAAGGGAGGATTGCGCTTGATTTAATCAAGGGGTGTGAGGGGGGTAATGAGCAGACAGTCCAAAAAATAGAGGCAAATAACTGTACAGGAAACAGTGGAGCAGAAGTTTTCGACTTGTTCTCAAAGACAAGAAACAAGATAGAGGGAAAAGACCAAAAAAAAAACCCTGAACGCGAGGAAGAGGCTGGAATTAAGTCAAGCTATTGCCTTAGGAATAGGCAATTTCCCAAGCAAAATTTTACACATCCCTCTAAACAAGTAACTATACCTTTACAAAAAAAGAATAAAAAAGGTACTGCCAACAGAGAGCGTCAGCCTAAGCCAAGAACAGATAAGGCAGGAGCCCCCTCCAAGCATAAATTAAAAATTACACCCTCATTGAGATCTTTCTTTAAAGTTCAGCAACCCCAGCAAACAGTAGGAAAAAGTCTCCTTACCTTGCCACCTCAAACTGAAGAAACCTCTGAAAGCCTGACTAGTAAAATTCCAGAAATGAGTACAAAAGCACCTACAGAAACACTTAGCAGTATAATGCCACAAAGTGAAATTCCAGAGACCCCAGAGACTCCAGAGATCCCAACTCAGTTAAACGCAAATGAACCTGGTACAAGCTCTTCCAACTGCCCTCCATCACAAACACCCCTTGAACAAACTGGGAAACTTATGGAAAGCCTCATGGAGAAGGTCCTGAAAGAGATGAGAGAGAAATTTCTGGTATCTGAGTCCAATCAGGCCAAAATCCAAGAAGTGTGCGAGACCCTAGATCAAAAGCTGAATGCCCTGGGTGACAGAGTATCTGCAGTAGAACTAGAGATGGCGTCCCTCGGAAAAAAAGTAGACTCTAACCAGTCTGAAATCAGGAAACTAAGAGACTCAGACAAAACCATCAAGGAAAAATTAGAATCACTTTAAAATCAAGCTAGAAAAAATAATCTCAGGATTCTGAATGTGCCAGAAAATTTGGAGGGGCAAGACATAAAGAAATTTACCATTTCTTTACTCGAAGAATACTTTCCTTGGACACAGAGTATAAACCTGAGTGACGACATTCAAAGGGTACATCGATATCCTTTCAGAAAAAGCAGAGACAGAAAGACGCCAAGAAAGATCCTAATAAATTTCAAAACTTACACATTAAAGGAAAGAATCTTAAGTGAAGGACTAAAGTCTACTTCGCTAAAGAAAGATAATTGGACTTTCAGGATCCGTTCAGATATGTCAAAAGCCACCCAGGACAGACAATGGGAATTAGGGCAATACATGGCTGAGTTAAAAGCCTTAGGCGCTACAGTACAAATGAAATTCCCCGCCGCACTGAGAATCATGTGGCAGAACAAAATGCACAATATTAGAGAGCCATGTGAAGTGGAAAACTTTATAGAACAGATAAAAGTTCAGCAACAGACTTCAACATAAAATCAAAGTGATAGGCAATGCAACAAAATGAACTGTGGAGCTCGAAATAGGGCGAATAATACCGCCCAAGAAAAAGAAGGGAGGCTTCCTCAGGGAGGGCAATATTAAACACAAGGAAAATATAAAACCAAATAAAAAAGACACCATGGGTGGGGAGCAAACTAGGGAAAAAACTGAAAAAATTATCCTCAAGAGTGACGTAATGCGGAGTGCAGGAGAACGACAAGCGAAAATGAATCGAGAACTGAACAACCACCAAAATAGTATACTCCATGCCTAAATCTACGAAAGATTTCAAAATTCTATCATGGAACGTAAATGGACTCAGAACGGCAAGTAGACGGAGAAGAATCTTAGAATATTTAAAATTAGCGGACAGTGAAGTGATCATCCTCCAAGAGACTCACCTCATAAAAAAAGAATGGGAGCAAATAATAAAATCATTGAACTGGGTAGATTCCTACGTTTGCACTGATCAAAGCTGTAATATTAAAGGAATCACAATACTCTTTAAAAAATCGCTCAATGTAAAAATAATACATAAAGCAGTAGACATCAAAGGCAGATGGGCCTTAGCAAGAGTGAAAATATATGATAATAACTTTACTATAGCGGGATACTATGGACCAAACATAGACGACCCAAGCCCTCTACAAAAATTATATACAGAGCTTTTAACCTCATCTGATCCAACACTGTTGGGAGGCGACTTTAACATCATGATAGACCCTAAGTTAGATAGATCTCCCCCAGGAAAACAATCTAACTTGCCTAAAATGAGAGAATGGCTAAGCATATATAAAAGGGATCTGGACTTAATCGATATGTGGAGGGAGAAAGGAAACAAGGATCACCCGTTTACTCTACACAACAAAAAGCTAGGTCATAAGTCTAGAATTGACTACTTCTTGATCAGTAAAAACCTTCACAAAAATATCAAAGCTCTTGACCATTTACCTGAACATCTGTCCGATCACTCAGTAGTACAACTGACCATAAATTCAGAAATAAATAAATCTCAGCCTAGATGGACAGTAGACCGCACACTTTTCTTGGACCCAAAAATAAGAGAAAACTTGAGTATAACCTCAGCCAACTTCTTTGAGGACAATAGAGGTGAACTCATAAACCTGGGAGCATATAGATCAAAACTCACTAAACAAGAGATTAAAGAAAGGGAAGAAGCTATTAACCAAGTCGATGCACAGATTAACATAGAACAAAGCCTAGAAATAAGAAATACACTGGAGGCGGAGAGAAAAGACCTAAAAGGAAAGCTGGCAGATTATCTTGAAGACAGAGTAAAAATCAAGTGGGAGGCTAGCAAATTAGCCAATCATGAATATGGAGAGGGCTGCGGGAAACTATTGGCCTGGAAAACCAAAACGGAACAAACCAGAAATAAAATAGCCAAGATACAACTAAGCAATCAAACTGGTATAACCTCCGATGAGTCGGAAATCAAACAAGAATTCGAACAATTTTTCACCAACCTGTATATGGAAGATTCCTCCTCCTCATCAGAGGAACTGGGAAAGTATCTTGACTCTCTAAATCTACCAAAATTATCTGAATTCGAATCCGAAGAATTAAACGCAGAAATAAGAATAGAAGAAGTAGAAGCAGCTCTGAAATCCTTGAAAAAAGGGAAAGCCGCAGGACCTGACGCCTTACCAAATGAACTTTATTTAGCCCTAAAGGAAACTATATTGCCACCATTGACGAGATTATTAAACAAGATCTACAGGGAAAAAGACAAAATCCCCGACACCTGGCATGACGCTAACATCAGTCTTATCTTAAAACCAGGGAAGAACCCGACAACTTGTGAGTCATATAGACCCATATCCCTGCTAAATTGTGACTACAAAATCTTCACAAAAATAATAGCAGGTAGATTAGCTCGGGTAATGCCAAAACTGATACACCCGGATCAGAAGGGGTTTATAAAAGAGAGGCAAATATCACAAATCACCCACAAACTTTTTGCAGCTATCGATATAGCAATTTGTGAAAAAAAAACCCTGACAATAATAACTTTTGATGCTGCGAAGGCATTTGACCGGGTTAACTGGTCCTTTTTAAACAGAGTCATTAGCAAATACGACCTTGGTCAAAATTTCAGTCATATGATATCTGAGACCTACAGAACCCCAAGAGCAAAGATTCTAGTAAATGGGACTCTCACCAACAACTTTGCAATACAAAGAGGAACAAGACAAGGGTGTCCGTTGTCTCCCCTGTTGTTTAATCTCTACATAGAACCCCATGCAGACAAAATTAGAAACAATGAATCAATAACCCCTTTCAAACATCAGGAGTGGACCAAAAAGGTGGCGCTTTACGCGGAGGATCTAATGATTTTTACAGAAAATTATCTAAATTCCTCCCCGGCAATAACCAAGGCAATCACAGAATTTGGAAAGGTATCCGGCTACTTGACAAACGAAGCAAAAACTGAGTCAATGAGTTGGAACACACAACATAATACTCCATATACAAAAGATAAAATAAAATACTTGGGTATAACCATAGTAAAGGACCTCGAAAAAATACCACAACTGAACCTCAACAGGATCTCTCTAGAGACAAAAAAGCTTCTTACGGTATGGGACAAACTACCTCTAAACATGATAGGAAGATCTAACCTGGTAAAAATGTCGATTCTTCCTAAATTTACATACCTTTTCAATACTATACCTCTAGAGTTCAAAAAAGACAACCTGAAGAAAATTCAAGGAGATATAACGGCTTTCATTTGGGCCTCAAAAGGTTCAAGAATCGCTTGGAACAAAATAAGAAGGAAAAAACAGCAAGGAGGAATAGCTAGTCCAGACATTGTGGAATACTACAGAGCTTATCAATACAAGAACGTAAGACCCCTTTTGAAAATGTATGAGCTTTACCCCCAATATTTTCAAACATTAACAAACAAAACTGACCACTTTCTATTCAAATTCGGACATCCCAAATTCTTTAAAAAAATAAAACTAACGGTACTAAAAAATTCGGCAAAACTCTGGTATCAAGTAAGAAGCTTATTAAATATCCCATACTATAGCTCCTTGGCCCCAATATGGGACTCACCAGGCACACCTGAATGCTTAAAAGATGCCCTAGCAGCCCCCCTAAGAATGGCAGGAATCAACAACTGGGGACAATTGATGACAGAAAATTCAATATTACCTTGGCAACACCTCACAGAAATCACTAACGGGACACTTTCAAAATTTAAATATTATCAACTCACAAGTTGGGCAAGTTCTTTGAAGGAGAGAAAAACCGAAAACCTGGACATAGAGAAAGAAATTACCAAAATCTCTCCAATAAAAAAGGAAATCTCAACATGGTATTGGGCTATAATCACCTCTGGAGACGATAATGTTTCAATAACCGAACAAATTTGGAGTAAAAGCATCATAGACCCAGAAATTTCTAACCTATGGCAGAAATCATGTGGAAAATGTTGGTCCATTATTAAACCAGCTCGTTTAAAAAAGAAATCACATGTTCACATTACATAGGGCATACTGGACACCAAAAAAACTGTCAAAATTTAAAGGAGCAACCATAAAATCCTGCCCTAAGTGTGGACTAGAAAAAGCAGACGACATACACATTTTCCATAGATGCCCAAATCTGGATTTCTTCTGGCAAGAAGTAGGTAACACGTTATGTCGGATATTGGGAACAAACCTAAAAGTAAGTACAACATTAATTATTTTTGGGATATGTACCGAGCTTAATCTAAGTAATGATAGGTTAAACAGAAAACAAGAAGACCTATTATTTGTTTTGATACTCCTGGCTAGAAGGGAGATTTGTTTGAATTGGGTTAAATCAATACCACCTTCGCAGACGGAATGGCTAAACTCCATAATAACAACTCATAAATTAGATAGAAAGGGACATTTCTCCAAAAAATTTAACTTCTGGGAAATCTGGGAAAACCACTGTATTATTAACATGTAGGGGAAAATGAATAGAACACCAATATGTCCAATGATTAAAGCGATGACAATAATTCAGACAGGAATAATTTCCCGCCGAGTAGCCTAAGAGGCTAGCTCACACCCTCTTCGCTAAGAATTATTGAATGGTAAAGGATATAGGAGGACTGAAACACGACAGATCCACCAAAGGGGTACTCTATGTGGTCGACAAAGTACAAGAAAAGAGTGAAAGAACAAAAGTGGATGTCTAAAAGTTCCCTGCTGTACTCCTTATACATTTCATACGCAAAATGAGGATAAATTGTTTTTAAAAAAAGATATATAACATCTAAACATCGCCTGCCAAAATGTCTAAATTAAGGTCTTCATCTGTGCCTAATACTATAGACAACTATTTAGTACAGGTCGTGAGCAAAATTAACAGCACAAGGCATATATCATTGGGGTTGAGCTCACCACAGGCTACTTCTACGCAAAATTTTTCTCAAGATCCTGTAGTTTTTGAAGTACCGGCACAAATACATAATGGCGATGCCTCACCTTCTGAGACATGTCTCAATGTGGAACCTGATTCTGATTTAATTTTACCTTTGGCTGCTGATTTAGATGATGTCCGAGGTGACCAGTTAAATTTGACAGAAGTCGTTTCACCTCCCCCCGCATCTGTGCCTGTAACTAGAGCCATAAGGGCATGTAGGAAGGGCCAGAGTAAATGGGGTGGCCTGCGTTCCAGTAGGAAAAGAACTGTATCTCCACTGAAAGACGTTGTCATATCTGAAGTGAACGGGGAACAAGCAGAGAAGGAGATATTAAGTGATGATATCATCAATAAGTTAGCTAGTATGATTGACTTAAAGATCAATTCAATAATTAAACCTTTGGTATCCAAAGTTGATCGCTTAACAGCAGAGGTAACCAGACTAGGGGGATTGCTAAGTAAGACAATGGTGGAGGGAGATATTGTACCAACTATAGCTGCAATCAAGGCTGTACCATCGATAAACACCCTTAGTGATGGGATAGGGAGTAATAGTGATGACATGAGATCAATTCCGCTTCCTATCCATCAGGTAGCGGATAAAGGTATTAGGGCACCACCTAAGAAAGACATACCACTAAACTACATAGTGAATAGTGTAGATCAAGGCCCTGTTCAACTGATTGTGGAAGCCTCTCCTCTTGTTTTGGTTTTGGCAAATGTGCCTCCGCTAAAATCAGATCAAACAGAATCCACTTCTTCTCTGATTACTAAAGCTTACCATTGGTTATGTAATAACATGCTGATATCTCCGAGAGGGAAACAACAGCTAGCTGGGGAGATCACTATGGCCAGAAGGGTGAACTGGATAGGGACTACCGCAAAAAAACTAAAGGGGGATTGTGTAGTCCTGCATTTTTTAAGTCCAGAAGTACTCCCTGAGCTTCTAAGGCATATATTTCCCCCTCAACGTAGGAGTGTTGAGATTGTCCCGCTGACTTTGGATTTTTTCTATAGGAGAAGTAATACAGTTAATCCTAATATTTTAAAAACAAAATGGAACTTGGTGACAAATAACTGGGGTAGGGTTCCACAGTCAAGCGAGTGGGATGTTAGTGTTGAAAATAGATTTGCAGCATTGTCAGACCTGAATGACTGTGATTGACTTGAGAGGACAGGTAGTGTTAGACTTAATCCTCTTGTTGAGAAAAATTCAATCTACACCCCTATTGTGGAGGACTTTGGTTTTCCTAAAGCTACTTCTATTCTCCAAGGAAGTCTAAGAAACGATACAAACTCTTCGGTTAGTAGCAAAGAGACCGAACCCTTTAAGTTACTTTCCAAATTTCTAGTTAAACTTAAGCCTGATAAGGGTGTTGCTGTTCCTCTATTGGGTTCTGATGTCGAGAATACCTTTTTGCAAGAAGATGGCTTGAATGGGGAATTATGTGTAACAAATCCTGTATCGATGGGTCTGGATGACACTATGGCCATTGTGGGGAAACTCTTTTCATGGAATATTGCTGGTTTGGGCTCCAAATTAGATTCTGGAGACTGGCTTCGATTTGTCAACTCTTTTGATATATGTATATTTCAGGAGACTTGGTCATGTGAACCACTTTTTGCTCAAGGCTACCTGAACTACTCTGTACCAGCCGTTAAAGGCCCAAGGGGAAGACCAATGGGTGGTCTAACCATTTGGGTTCGTCAGACCTTAAACTTGGATGTCAAAGTAATAGAAACTGGGCATAGAGACATCCAACTAATTACAATCAATTCTGATGTTTTGGGTTTTATATACATCTGCAATGTATATGCGAGGAGTTCAGGGGGTGGGAGATCGGAGGTCCTGGTGGCCTTGGGTTCCTTACTTGATGTTTACTCCCGGGATCACCAGTTTGTAATTGCAGGTGATTTTAACCAAACTTTTGAGCCTCTAGTGACAGATAAAGATTTCCTTGGGGATGACGAGGACTGCCACTGGGGGGTCCCGAAATTAGAGTTGAAACCAGTTGTGCGCTGGACTAGAGATGTGATTAGCATGAATGCTCTTTGTCTAGAGAAAGGCTTAAGAGCACTAAATGGTAGGACGCGAAGTGATAAAAGTGGTTCCATGACATTTGACAATGGGAGGCACAAGAGCAGAATCGACTATGTCCTTTGTACTTTGAATTTATGGCCTCTGCTAAGTGACATGGAGATTGTTTGGAGGAGTGAGAGTGATCACAATCCTCTGTGTAAAAAGCATAAATGGTGGTCGTTGCCACATGGGCAAACCTGTTTTAGTGCACTTGGCCCACCTCAAATCGTCCCTAGTAATAATATGCATAGGTTGAAATGGACAAACGTAGTAACTAACCAACAGGCAACTGATGATATCATAAATGAGGTTGAAAAAGCTATAACAGCTATGGAGCAGCTTAATCACTCCAGGCATGAGCAGAGGGGTGTGACCGAAATTCATGATACTCATTTTAAAGTTATTAAACACCATTTCTTACAGCGGGTCAAGGGTAACGGTGAGAGAGTACCCAAGAACGCAACCTGGTATAATACCTCTTGTAGTAGGGACGCCCGAAATGTTTTGGGTGCTGCCCTAAAGATCAGGGATACTATAGCTATTCAATCTGCTAGAAAGAAGTACAAAGCCAGTATAGCGAGTGCAAAGAAAGCCTGGGATGAGCGACACTGGTCTGAATTAAAAAGAGCCAGTGACAGGAAAGACACCAGATTGTTCTGGAACATTGTTAAATGGGGTGGTGAGGGAAAACCCGAAACGCCAAATAATAATGTTCCGGAAAAAGAATGGATAACATTTTTCAGTAGGCAGTATGCAGACTTAAATCGGTTTGCATGAAGCACGGATATAAATTATACCCACTTTAAAGATAATTTCTTCAGTCCACAAGAAATCCTGGGGGCTTTGAGTACTGTAAATAGTGGTCGTGCACCAGGTATGGACGGTGTTCCTGCCGATGTTTTTATTAATGACAAGGAGAGGTGGTGCAGGTACATCAGTCTCCTTATTAACAGTATTGCAAGGGGTGCTGCGGTACCTGCATCTTGGCGGAGGTGCTGTAATCATACCAGTGTTTAAAAAAGGCGATCGCTCCAAGCCCGGAAATTATAGGCCGATCAGCCTTATTGACACTATACAAAAAACAATAGGGCGTGTGATTGTAAACAGGCTCTTGGACTGGGCTGAGGACAACGATGCTTTGTCACCATTCCAAGCGGGTTTCCGCAGGTCGACAAGTACTGTGGACCAGGTTTTCCGCTTCAATCTACTGCAATGGAAGACTGTGGTGCTGGGCGGAGGCAGCCTGTACGCGGCTTTTGTCGACCTGCGGGCTGCCTTCGACCTAGTCCCGCGCTTGAAGCTGTGGTCTGTCCCTAGGAACCTGGGTGTCCCTGATGATTTACTGACTCTAATAATGAGGCTCCACGAATCTACATTTGCTAGAATACAATGGGGTGGTCAGGGCATGGAGACAGCGGACTTCCTGGTAGAGCGGGGAGTCTGGCAAGGTTGTTCAATGGCCCCTACTCTTTTTACACTGTTTATAAACGGTGTTGTAACACCCATGGTATCGGCAGAATTGGATGCCCCTTCATTAGCTAACATTAAAATTCCAATACTAATGTTCGCTGACGATACGCTTATCTTATCGAAAACTCCAAGCGGTCTTCAGCGAGCATTAGTTATTTTTGATTCATTTTGCAGCGAACATGGTCTGGAGGTTAATGTCTCAAAAACGAAACTAATGATTTTTAACCCCCATCCGGGTTTTAAATCCAAAATTATTATGAATGGACGTCCCTTAGAAGTGGTGAATACTTTCACTTATTTAGGAATCCACATTTCAAATAAGAATTCTTGGAGCAATCATATAGATATAGCTTCTCTGAGACACAAGCAATTATCAGGTGCCATTAGTTCCGAGCACAGGAAGTCTTTAACGAAACCCGTCAAGCCTGCTTTTCAAGTGTATGAGGCTAAAGCTCTTGGCACTATATGGTGCTGAGCTATGGGGCTTTGAGAATGTGGCTGCCCTACAAATTTCGGAAAACAAGTTTTTCCGTTCGATAACTGGTGTTCCGAAAAGTACTCCTTTTTTTGCCCCTCAGGTATGACTTGGGTAGAAAATCGGTAACTGACTTGGTCAGACTTCGACCAATCTTGTATTGGAGGAGGCTCTGGACCACGCCCAAGCTTTTACATTATGCTGAGGGGTTCTTAGACATCATTAGAGCAGATATATTCCACAAAAATAGGTCGCTTAACTCCCTGAAAGTAACTCTGAATGACCTCGAAATGGGTCTGCTTTGGTCAGATCCAGCTGGATCAGTCTTTCCTACTAAAAGTCTCTTAAAGGAAATTTACTGGGAAAAGGTAGCTTCTCGGGGCTGGTCCAGCACTAGTTTAGGTTCTATGACTGAAGGATTTTTAGAGGCTAAATTGTATCCTTCCTTGGAACCTTATTGGGACTGTATAACAAGGCCTTGTGACCGCAAACTCCTATTTCAATTGAGAGCAGGTCTATTGCCCCTTCGATTTTTGACCGCTAAATGGGAAGGTGGTGTAAATGCTAGTTGTCCTGCCTGTGGGTCTGCTAATGAAACTAAGGGTCCTTTTCTGTTTGTTTGTGCTGCTTATCAGGATCCCAGACGCGTATGGTTAAAACCGATGTGTAAGAATCTAGGGACTACCAGTAGTTTAACTGCTTTGCGTATCCTATGCACTACTAGTGAGATGTGGGTATTGATAGCAACTGCCAAATACCTTGGATGGGCATGGTCGATTAGACAGAGACTGCTAGTCTCTTGACTATTCTCTGTCTGATATACTTTGTGGTTAAACTGGATAGAGACTGCTAGTCATTTGACTATTGTCTGTCTAGTTGGACCACCTGTTTACACCCATCCATGATACTTTCTTTTTAAGGAAATTGTAAAACCTAATTCTTTTTAAAAATTTCTAACAGTTCAAATTCTAATATGATACTTTTAAGTCTTGAATTGAAATTGAGTCATGAATTGTAAATAATATGCTTTTTTAACTGTTTTTATTGTAATGGATTGTTAACTAAATTTGTATTTTTAAATTGTCTCTGCTTTTATGAGTGAAATCTCGAATAAAGCATATTTGACTTGACTTGACTTGATTAAGGGTGTGGCCTCTGATATGAGTGGGAGCTGCCACGTGTTGATCACAATTCAGTCCATTGAATAGGTCAGTCAAAGCAGATGAGCTTGTGCCGCCCATTTCATCGTTAGCCCAATAATTGAAATCCCCAATTAATAGGATTTTGGCATAATTAACTACTAAGTGGGAAATATTTCCCCCCAACTGTTGGAGGAATAGTGGCATATTCTAAGGGGGTCTAAAGATTAGCAAACAAATCAGGGGAGGGTGAGGGGAATTAAGTTTGATGATTAAACTGTCGACTGAGGTGATATCCAAGGCAGCGAGGGAAGTGAATTTTAATTTCTAGTGAACTATAGCCACAACCCCTCCTCCTGTCTTCCCCGGGGGCCCTGTTGGCATATTACCTATTAACACATATACGTTTTGAAATGCTACCAACTTATTCTCATGGTATCATTTTCCATAATTGAACCTTAAAATGATTGCAAAATGTATTTTGGACAACGTATTATATATCATCATTTTATTAAGTACATGATGCTTTAAAACATTACATTTTTAACACAATGATCCCAGATTTTTTTAATGCTACATTTGAAAAAACATCTGTTATTAGTATATTAGTGAGCTTCTTCATTTATATTCCCATGCAGCATTTTGTCTTTCAGTCCCGTCACCTGTAAAAGATAGAACATGTTGTTAGTTTATATTGCTATGTTAATTATTGACATTTTACACAGACTGTCATCATTATGGTCTTGTAGTGCTTTCAACAACCAGTTAAAATACATTTAAAATGCCCTTAAATGGGTCTACATTCAAAGTGTGGTTGGTCTTAGTCGAATGCTACCATTTTCTAAAGGTCAGTTCACGTTTGTATTTTGATTGGCAAATCAGAAAAAGAGTATGTACTACTTAGGTAGTTAGGAGAGAAATGTGCCCTTTTTTCAATTGAGTTGCCATCATAAAATACATTCAGAATGCTACCCAGGTGTGGAGTTGGCAGATAGTGGATTACTTTCATCACAGTAATTGTTGGAGGAATGATGTGAGCGTACTAGGTTGGTGGGGTTCCAATAGATCACAAAAATCTCCTACTTTTGAAGCTGGGAGCAGAGAGAAGACATGAAGAATAGTGAAAAAACAATGTGGTAGATCAATCCCTGTCTAAAGTTTTGTTATGCACTGACACCTGAAATGTACAATGGGCTTCCTGAACTCTCTGCACGCCCAATTGACACAAGATAGGAAAGTTTAAAAAGTCCTTGAAAGTCTGGGGCGCAGGAAGCCTCTGGAGGATGACGAAGTGCCTGTAATGAACTCTCAGGAGTATAACACCACTAACTGTATCAAAATAGTTGAGCAGGAACATAGTTATACTCTTTTTCTGCTCATACGAGGAGCTCCAAAGCCTCCATGGGCGCTCTGATGGCATCCACCACTGATGAAACAACACCAGTGGGATTGTACCTTCATCCTCAAAATTACTAATTTGTACAATGTCCTGCTGAGGGACTGATGAGCACCACTGTGAACTTTATTTTAAAAAATATATCCAGTTTCAAGGTGAGGTAACCTGAAGAAATCCTTTCCACACTCCAAGGAATATCATGACATTTTACCACATTGTCCTAAAGTGGGGGACACCATGGGAAACTAGGAGCAATGCCCCATGGGAGATAACGCACGAACAGTAGGCAATCCCTAAGTTTGAGCAGTAGCAACAATTTTAAAGTATCTAAACACAAAACAATAAAGTTCCCAAACCAATCTAGAAAAATTGAGAACAATTTAATATGTGAAAAGTGTATCTGCTTAATAAAACAGGTAAAGAGTACTAGAGACATAGATTGTTAAAGATTTCTGGGCAAAAAGCGGCATGAGAATGTGAAGCACTACTAAAAAATAATTTTTCGCAGTGGTCTGGGAGCTAGGTGAAAGTTCAGGCTGACCACAATCGAGGGGATTTCCGATGAATTGAGTTGACTGTCTGGGTCAAAATGTTTACTTTTCTGAAACAGAAGTAAAAATCTTCTGGGCGAGCAATGTCCAAGGCTGTGGATGGATGGGACCCCTCACAGTTGGATATGTCATCTTGCAGCTCCAGTTGAAGATGTTGGTTTTGAAGACAAAGGCACTGTGTGGGTTTCATAGGGGTTTGGATTTCTTCGTTGGTTGGACAGATCTATTGCCTCCCCCTTTCTTAATTTTGACCTCTAGGCTTAGGGTCTTATTGAGAGTGTTTTATAAACAGGATACTCCATCGAAATGTGACCGACATCTTGACAACCATATAATGAGTGGCATAGGCTATAATGCTCCTATATTACGGAAGATAGGATATCCTCCAAGTTTGTGATGGACTATCCTGCCCCAAAAACTAAAACAAAAGGCCCTTAGTCACTTTTTGGAAGCCATAATCCTCTAGTGTGACAGGGCTAGAAGCTGCAGCTGGGCTGGGTCGCACAAGGTTGGATACCTTTACCAGGAGGCCATGTTGAATCTGTTTTCTGGAAGGCAAAAACCTCACAGCTGGAATATTTTGGTTTCCTTACCCACCTTGAGTGCCACCTCCCTATGTAAGCCTCAGCCCCTTGTCCTAATCCTCTGGAGGTGGAATACACGTCCCCCTTCCTTCAACTGCTCAGAAATGTACTTTCACCAGCCCTGCACTGCCTAGCTCTTCAAAGTAGACTTCCTGACACCAAGTTTCTCCTCAGACAATTCTCTGGCAGGACCCAGTCCTCCATGGTCAACTGGGCCCATTTGAGTCCAGAATTTATTTATTGATTTTTGTCCTTTCATATAGAACGGACATGGCCCAGATGCATCAGAGTTCTTTACAAGAGTACAGTTACCAAACAATTTAAGCGGGAGTACATCAGAGAAACAACCAATACATAAGAACAGTTAATCAAGAGTAAGTGATAGATAAGCTGTGCATGAGTACAATTCTCAAACGATGCAGGGGTACATTTGAGATACGACATAGGAAAACTGAAAAAAGATATTCAGGAGTGAGTAGAAAAAAATGATTTAACCCATGGGTCTTTCAAAAACAAAAGCTTTGAGATCTTTTTCAGAAGGTAGCATGGCTTGTGATCATACAGAGGGCCGGAAGGAGTGGGTTCCAGTTTTTTGTGATGCTTCCTAGAATGACTGGTAAATGATTCACTCTCATTTGAAGATTGGGGACTCTAAGAGAAGGGATTGAGCATTTTGTTAACCCTATTTTGCACTACAAATGTTGACATTTCAGTAAGGTAGGTAGACGAAGAGGAGTACAGTGCCAATGGTGTGGTGCAGGAAGTTTTAAATTGGACTCTCGCCCCTACAGGAAGCCATTGGAGTAAAGCAGGGTAACAAAGCAGGTCACAGGATGTAGAATGTCTCTGGGTGGACCTAAGTGAATTTTGGAGGTGTCTGAAAAGAGTGAGCTCCCATAGTCAAATCCAGAAAGAACCAACACCTGTGCAACTGATTTTAGTTGGAACTTGACATTCCAAGTCATGGCTGCAGTATGGCTCTTGAGGTTGAGTCAGTTGTTGAGGGTACATCCAAGTTAATTGACAAGAAGGGTGTGCGATCAAAGACACAGGGGATTCCATCTAATCTCGTACATATAGATTGGCTTGCACCAGAGATAAAAGGAGGGATTCTGTTTTGGCAGGGTTTAGTTTAAGGTGATGATTTGACATCCATGACTGAATTATTTTCAAGGTGTTGCATGATGCCATCCGGGGACAGGGCCTTCTGGTAGATTTGGGTATCATCAGCATACATGTGAAAGAGGATCCCAGAGTTCCTAAGGGTCACACAGACAGGTTCAAGATAGAGCTTGAGTTGGGTTGGAGATAGGATTGAGCCTTGGGGCACCCCTTGTTGCAGGTTAACTGGATTTGAGGCAGAGCTCGAAGATGTCACTATTTGAGACAGAAGTGTTAGATAGGAGGTGCACCAATTGAAGACTGCGACTTCAATTCCCATTTGATTCCTCAAGGTGCTTATCAGAGCATGGTGGTTAAGTGTGTCAAATGCAGTGCTGCCATGCACAGTGTTGTTATCAATTAGGTAATTTCAGATTTTATAGTGATGTTATCAATGATGTCAGAATACATGTCATAAGTGAAATAATATTTGAGGCCATTAGTAGTGCATGGTGAGGGTGTGTGGGTTATAGTTACTGGTGGGCAAGAATTGTTGTTACTTGAGAGAGCTATAAATGGTGATTATCAGTGGTTTTGCCCATTGAAAAAAATATGTTGTAACTGATATTTTCACCTAACAATAACATCCCTTTAGCCTTTGTTTTTTTCAGGGAAGTTCTATGTTTTTTCAATGAAACTTTGGCTATCCATCACTGTGATTTTTCTGGTGTTGGGGGCCAGACCCTGGGTCAAACCTCCCACAGGAACCCTCGCCCCTGCTGCACACCTGTGTCCATTTGAGGTGTGGGGTTGGATGCAGGCTGTGGCCAGACTTAGTTTCCAACAATAGTTGGTGCCTGTTGGACCTGCGATGGGCAAGCCCAGCACAAAGGGGGTAGCTTGGCTCAAGTGTCAAGGCAGTGAAGGCTGTAGTGCTAAGCCGGCTCTGACCCAATAATAACCCCCTGCACAGTCACACCAAAAAGAAGGACACCACACCACTGCTGTAGAAAAATACGATTCCTTTATATAAAAGTTCTCTGCTGTAAATAGGGATCAATTGGGGAAGAACATTCACATTTCATTTGTTACAGCACTCTGGGATTCAGGTTGAGAATAAATACAGTAAATAGGACTTCAGGAACACTGGTGTTGCATAAATATTAGGAATAGCTCTATCAATAAATAAAATGAATATCAGGTTTATATATCACCAATACATGGAATAACAAAGCCTGGTTCATTTAAATGCATAACCACATTTTCATTCTGGTATCGCTGCCACCAATTAAATAAATCAGGAAGTTTACATCTGCAAGATAAACCCACTTTGAAAAGGATAACAGTACTTGTGGAATCATGGGGAATGCATGCGGGCTTCTCTGGATTCACGGTGCACTGGGGACTCTTTTATGTTCACGCGGGGCCCATGCGCGTGTACCTAAAGACAAGGAAACACAGTAAATATGACATTTGGCCCTCTGCTGCCACCGGGGAAGGATGTCTGCTTGCCGGTGTGGTTTACTTGAGCCTATGGCAATATCGCAGGCACCAGGGTAGCACAGTTCGAAGTCAGTAGACAAACGAACGGCTGCCAGCGGGGTCACTCAGTCTCAGCGCTCGCTCAAATCAACGCCGGTGCACAGTTCCTTGATAACGCGGCACCCCTCCAGGGGGAAACGACCCACCTCACTATGGCTGCAATCGAATAGCGATTCAGTCGGGGCACAGCACTTCCTACGCCAGCATCAGGGTTTTCAGGGGCTTCACGGACCTCCGTCCGACTTCCTCATACGGGGGCTGGTCCCGCCCACGGCAACAGTTTCCCGGGTCTCTGGGAAAGGGCAGGGACGCTAATCCCGCCCAATGAAGGCCGGCCTCTCCCCGCCCCGGCGCACCACCTCACCTTCGATCACTGCACAACCAGGAAGCGCGCAACGCCGGTGGGGCTCGGAGACGTCCGAGTCCCCCGCGATAGGCGCTATTCACGATGGGGGCACTGTGGAAGGTCGCGACTCGCCTTTTCTTCACGACTTCGCCACCGGGGGGGGGGCGGGGAGGCACATAAACTTGGCCACAGTCTTTTGGGGCAATAAGGCACTAGCTGGGCAGGCGCTGTAGGCGCAAGGTTACTGGAACACGCCTGACTGGAACGCCAGTCAGAAATCAGGCTATTAACCCTTGCCACTCTACTGCCTGTGCTCTCAGCCACCTCAGGGGTCAGCAGGGCATGTGTCACTCTGGTGTCAAGTCTGGAACCTGAATTACATCTAAAATGGCCGCCAGGGACTGGGCTTTATATAGCCAGTGCCCTGAGGTACTGGCACGAGCCAGAAGGTTCTAGAACCTTCCCTGTCTGTGTCAATGGCATGGCACTTTTGAGGTGTCTTTTGGTCACTCAGAGCCACAGTACTGGGGCTCTTGAGCAGCCATTTTGTGTACCTGAGGAAAGTTATGAAATTCCTGTCAGGAAAGCGCGCCAACCAGAAAGGGCGCCAAAACCTCAAAAGGTCAGGGTTCAAGGAGGCTCCAATGGGAGTCACTCACATGAGGGAAATATGTGTCCACCATTTTAAGGTTAAACACACACAGGTTGCCAACCTCAGTTTTCATGTCCACAGGTTTCGCCAGGCACCTTGTACATAGGTTCCAAAAACCTTGTGAGCAACTGGGTGTCAAGGAACACCTAACCCCATGAAACAACACACAAAAAGGTCCTGGTAGACAAATAAAAAGCGGCAAATTTTGGGAGGTTCAGGGGAACAAAAGAAATCATATTGGTGAGGGGACTCTCAGAAGCAGACGGGTCCAACATGCGTCCCCCCCAGCCGAAAGTGGGGAGAACTACCCAACCCCTTGGGAGTCCTCAACACTAAGTCGGAAATACCTGGAGAGACCGTCTGCATTGGCGTGGTCAACTCCGGGCCGATGTTCCACCCGAAAGTCCATTCCCTGTAGGGAGATAGACCACCTCAACAGTTTGGGGTTTTCCCCCTTCATCTGCATGAGCCAGCGAAGGGGTCGGTGGTCTGTCTGAACAAGGAAGTGTGAACCAAACAAGTATGGTCGCAGCTTCTTCCGTGCCCAGACCACCACAAAGGCTTCCCGCTCAATGGTACTCCACCTCTGTTCCCGGGGAAGCAGTCTCCGTGACAAAAAGACCACTGGGCGAGCAATGTCCAAGGCTGTGGATGGATGGGACCCCTCACAGTTGGATATGTCATTTTGCAGCTCCAGTTGAAGATGTTGGTTTTGAAGACAAAGGCACTGTGTGGGTTTCATAGGGGTTTGGATTTCTTCGTTGGTTGGACAGATCTATTGCCTCCCCCTTTCTTAATTTTGACCTCTAGGCTTAGGGTCTTATTGAGAGTGTTTTATAAACAGGATACTCCATCGAAATGTGACCGACATCTTGACAACCATATAATGAGTGGCATAGGCTATAATGCTCCTATATTACGGAAGATAGGATATCCTCCAAGTTTGTGATGGACTATCCTGCCCCATAAACTAAAACAAAAGGCCCTTAGTCACTTTTTGGAAGCCATAGTCCTCTAGTGTGACAGGGCAAGAAGCTGCAGCTGGGCTGGGTCGCACAAGGTTGGATACCTTTACCAGGAGGCCATGTTGAATCTGTTTTCTGGAAGGCAAAAACCTCACAGCTGGAATATTTTGGTTTCCTTACCCACCTTGAGTGCCACCTCCCTATGTAAGCCTCAGCCCCTTGTCCTAATCCTCTGGAGGTGGAATACACGTCCCCCTTCCTTCAACTGCTCAGAAATGTACTTTCACCAGCCCTGCACTGCCTAGCTCTTCAAAGTAGACTTCCTGACACCAAGTTTCTCCTCAGACAATTCTCTGGCAGGACCCAGTCCTCCATGGTCAACTGGGCCCATTTGAGTCCAGAATTTATTTATTGATTTTTGTCCTTTCATATAGAACGGACATGGCCCAGATGCATCAGAGTTCTTTACAAGAGTACAGTTACCAAACAATTTAAGCGTGAGTACATCAGAGAAACAACCAATACATAAGAACAGTTAATCAAGAGTAAGTGATAGATAAGCTGTGCATGAGTACAATTCTCAAACGATGCAGGGGTACATTTGAGATACGACAAAGGAAAACTGAAAAAAGATATTCAGGAGTGAGTAGAAAAAAATGATTTAACCCATGGGTCTTTCAAAAACAAAAGCTTTGAGATCTTTTTCAGAAGGTAGCATGGCTTGTGATCATACAGAGGGCCGGAAGGAGTGGGTTCCAGTTTTTTGTGATGCTTCCTAGAATGACTGGTAAATGATTCACTCTCATTTGAAGATTGGGGACTCTAAGAGAAGGGATTGAGCATTTTGTTAACCCTATTTTGCACTACAAATGTTGACATTTCAGTAAGGTAGGTAGACGAAGAGGAGTACAGTGCCAATGGTGTGGTGCAGGAAGTTTTAAATTGGACTCTCGCCCCTACAGGAAGCCATTGGAGTAAAGCAGGGTAACAAAGCAGGTCACAGGATGTAGAATGTCTCTGGGTGGACCTAAGTGAATTTTGGAGGTGTCTGAAAAGAGTGAGCTCCCATAGTCAAATCCAGAAAGAACCAACACCTGTGCAACTGATTTTAGTTGGAACTTGACATTCCAAGTCATGGCTGCAGTATGGCTCTTGAGGTTGAGTCAGTTGTTGAGGGTACATCCAAGTTAATTGACAAGAAGGGTGTGCGATCAAAGACACAGGGGATTCCATCTAATCTCGTACATATAGATTGGCTTGCACCAGAGATAAAAGGAGGGATTCTGTTTTGGCAGGGTTTAGTTTAAGGTGATGATTTGACATCCATGACTGAATTATTTTCAAGGTGTTGCATGATGCCATCCGGGGACAGGGCCTTCTGGTAGATTTGGGTATCATCAGCATACATGTGAAAGAGGATCCCAGAGTTCCTAAGGGTCACACAGACAGGTTCAAGATAGAGCTTGAGTTGGGTTGGAGATAGGATCGAGCCTTGGGGCACCCCTTGTTGCAGGTTAACTGGATTTGAGGCAGAGCTCGAAGATGTCACTATTTGAGACAGAAGTGTTAGATAGGAGGTGCACCAATTGAAGACTGCGACTTCAATTCCCATTTGATTCCTCAAGGTGCTTATCAGAGCATGGTGGTTAAGTGTGTCAAATGCAGTGCTGCCATGCACAGTGTTGTTATCAATTAGGTAATTTCAGATTTTATAGTGATGTTATCAATGATGTCAGAATACATGTCATGAGTGAAATAATATTTGAGGCCATTAGTAGTGCATGGTGAGGGTGTGTGGGTTATAGTTACTGGTGGGCAAGAATTGTTGTTACTTGAGAGAGCTATAAATGGTGATTATCAGTGGTTTTGCCCATTGAAAAAAATATGTTGTAACTGATATTTTCACCTAACAATAACATCCCTCTAGCCTTTGTTTTTTTCAGGGAAGTTCTATGTTTTTTTAATGAAACTTTGGCTATCCATCACTGTGATTTTTCTGGTGTTGGGGGCCAGACCCTGGGTCAAACCTCCCACAGGAACCCTCGCCCCTGCTGCACACCTGTGTCCATTTGTGGTGTGGGGTTGGATGCAGGCTGTGGCCAGACTTAGTTTCCAACAATAGTTGGTGCCTGTTGGACCTGCGATGGGCAAGCCCAGCACAAAGGGGGTAGCTTGGCTCAAGTGTCAAGGCAGTGAAGGCTGTAGTGCTAAGCCGGCTCTGACCCAATAATAACCCCCTGCACAGTCACACCAAAAAGAAGGACACCACACCACTGCTGTAGAAAAATACGATTCCTTTATATAAAAGTTCTCTGCTGTAAATAGGGATCAATTGGGGAAGAACATTCACATTTCATTTGTTACAGCACTCTGGGATTCAGGTTGAGAATAAATACAGTAAATAGGACTTCAGGAACACTGGTGTTGCATAAATATTATGAATAGCTCTATCAATAAATAAAATGAATATCCGGTTTATATATCACCAATACATGGAATAACAAAGCCTGGTTCATTTAAATGCATAACCACATTTTCATTATGGTATCGCTGCCACCAATTAAATAAATCAGGAAGTTTACATCTGCAAGATAAACCCACTTTGAAAAGGATAACAGTACTTGTGGAATCATGGGGAATGCATGCAGGCTTCTCTGGATTCACGGTGCACTGGGGACTCTTTTATGTTCACGCGGGGCCCATGCGCGTGTACCTAAAGACAAGGAAACACAGTAAATATGACATTTGGCCCTCTGCTGCCACCGGGGAAGGATGTCTGCTTGCCGGTGTGGTTTACTTGTGCCTACGGCAATATCGCAGGCACCAGGGTAGCACAGTTCGAAGTCAGTAGACAAACGAACGGCTGCCAGCGGGGTCACTCAGTCTCAGCGCTCGCTCAAATCAACGCCGGTGCACAGTTCCTTGATAACGCGGCACCCCTCCAGGGGGAAACGACCCACCTCACTACGGCTGCAATCGAATAGCGATTCAGTCGGGGCACAGCACTTCCTACGCCAGCATCAGGGTTTTCAGGGGCTTCACGGACCTCCGTCCGACTTCCTCATACGGGGGCTGGTCCCGCCCACGGCAACAGTTTCCCGGGTCTCTGGGAAAGGGCAGGGACGCTAATCCCGCCCAATGAAGGCCGGCCTCTCCCCGCCCCGGCGCACCACCTCACCTTCGATCACTGCACAACCAGGAAGCGCGCAACGCCGGTGGGGCTCGGAGACGTCCGAGTCCCCCGCGATAGGCGCTATTCACGATGGGGGCACTGTGGAAGGTCGCGACTCGCCTTTTCTTCACGACTTCGCCACCGGGGGGGGGCGGGGAGGCACATAAACTTGGCCACAGTCTTTTGGGGCAATAAGGCACTAGCTGGGCAGGCGCTGTAGGTACAAGGTTACTGGAACACGCCTGACTGGAACGCCAGTCAGAAATCAGGCTATTAACCCTTGCCACTCTACTGCCTGTGCTCTCAGCCACCTCAGGGGTCAGCAGGGCATGTGTCACTCTGGTGTCAAGTCTGGAACCTGAATTACATCTAAAATGGCCGCCAGGGACTGGGCTTTATATAGCCAGTGCCCTGAGGTACTGGCACGAGCCAGAAGGTTCTAGAACCTTCCCTGTCTGTGTCAATGGCATGGCACTTTTGAGGTGTCTTTTGGTCACTCAGAGCCACAGTACTGGGGCTCTTGAGCAGCCATTTTGTGTACCTGAGGAAAGTTATGAAATTCCTGTCAGGAAAGCGCGCCAACCAGAAAGGGCGCCAAAACCTCAAAAGGTCAGGGTTCAAGGAGGCTCCAATGGGAGTCACTCACATGAGGGAAATATGTGTCCACAATTTTAAGGTTAAACACACACAGGTTGCCAACCTCAGTTTTCATGTCCACAGGTTTCGCCAGGCACCTTGTACATAGGTTCCAGAAACCTTGTGAGCAACTGGGTGTCAAGGAACACCTAACCCCATGAAACAACACACAAAAAGGTCCTGGTAGACAAATAAAAAGCGGCAAATTTTGGGAGGTTCAGGGGAACAAAAGAAATCATATTGGTGAGGGGACTCTCAGAAGCAGACGGGTCCAACATGCGTCCCCCCCAGCCGAAAGTGGGGAGAACTACCCAACCCCTTGGGAGTCCTCAACACTAAGTCGGAAATACCTGGAGAGACCGTCTGCATTGGCGTGGTCAACTCCGGGCCGATGTTCCACCCGAAAGTCCATTCCCTGTAGGGAGATAGACCACCTCAACAGTTTGGGGTTTTCCCCCTTCATCTGCATGAGCCAGCGAAGGGGTCGGTGGTCTGTCTGAACAAGGAAGTGTGAACCAAACAAATATGGTCGCAGCTTCTTCAGTGCCCAGACCACCACAAAGGCTTCCCGCTCAATGGTACTCCACCTCTGTTCCCGGGGAAGCAGTCTCCGTGACAAAAAGACCACGGGTTGATCCAGACCCTCTTCATTGAGTTGCGATAACACCGCCCCAATGCCAATATCGGATGCATCTGTCTGGACAATGAACTCTCTTGAAAAATCTGGAGCCTTCAGGACTGGAGCTTTACACAATGCTTGTTTCAGAGTGTCGAAGGCTCGCTGGCAAGCCTCCGTCTAGATGACTCTCTTGGGTTGCTTTTTGGCCGTGAGTTCTGTAAGGGGTGCCACGATAATGCCATACCCCTTCACGAACCGTCTGTAGTAACCTGTGAGGCCCAGGAAGAATAGGACCTCAGTCTGGGTCTTGGGGGTTTCCAGGCCATGATTGCCTCAATCTTCGCCTGAAGGGGCTGCAACGTTCCCCGGCCCACCAAGTGACCTAAGTACACTACCCACCCCTGTCCAATCTGACATTTGCTGGCCTTGATTGTCAAGCCAGCCCGTTCCAGGGCCTGGAGAACGGCTTGCAAGTGCTGCAAGTGATCCTCCCAACTGCTACTGAAGACAGCTATGTCATCCAAGTAAACAGCAGAGAATGACTCCATCCCGGTGAGGATCGTGTTCACCAGCCGCTGGAAAGTGGCAGGAGCGTTCTTGAGCCCGAAAGGCATAATGCAGAACTGGTAGTGTCCATCAGGTGTGGAGAAGGCTGACCTTTCCTTGGCTCCATCAGTCATGGGAATCTGCCAGTACCCTGCAGTGAGGTCAATGGTACTGAGATATTGGGCAGCTCCCAACCGGTCAATCAATTCATCCGCCCGAGGGATCGGATGAGCATCGGTTTTCGTTACTGAATTGAGTCCTCGGTAATTCACACAGAATCGTAATTCTGGTGTGGTGCCAGGTGGAGCAGCTTTGGGTACCAAAACCACCGGGCTGGACCAAGGGCTGTTCGAAGGTTCGATGACTCCTAGCTCCAGCATCTTGGCTACCTCGCTTCGGATGCTGGCCTTCACCTTGTCAGACAGCCGGTAAGACTTTGACTTCACAGGTGGGCTGTCTCCTGTGTCCACGTCGTGGGTACACAGATGGGTCTTACCCGGGACAAGGGAGAACAGTGGAGCGAATGTCCCCAGGACCTGGCGACATTCCTCCTGCTGCTCAGGAGTCAGGGATGGTGAGAGTTTTACTCCCTCCTCTGACCCATCCTTTTCTTGAGACGCAAGGAGGTCGGGGAGAGGCTCTGTGTCCTCTTCCTCTGATCCGTCCGTCACCATTACCAACATGACTTTGGGCCTCTTAAAGTAGGGCTTGAGGCGATTGGCATGTAACACCCGATGCGGATGCCGAGGGGTCCTTACGTCCACCAGATAGGTAGACTTGCCCATCTTCTCCAATACCTCATAGGGGCCTGTCCAACGGTCCTGGAGAGCACTCAGCTCCCCCGGCTCCATCACCCACACCTTCTGTCCAGGCTCCAACTCCACTGGGTGAGCATTGTGGTCATGCCACGCTTTCATAACTGCTTGACTGGCTTCCAAGTTGTCAGAAGCTTGCTTCCACAACTTAGCCATTTGGCTTCGGAAGGCCAGCATGTAGCTCACCACATCCTGGGGAACTCTCCGGGGAGACTTTTCCCAGGAGTCCCTCACCAGGCGGAGAGGTCCACGTACAGGGTGCCCGTACAAAAGCACGAAGGGGCTGAAGCCCACTCCCTTCTGTGGCACTTCCCTGTAGGAAAAGAGCAAACAGGGTAGGAGGACGTCCCATTTCCTCCGCAGGCTTTCGGGTAGACTTCTGATCATACCCTTCAAGGTTTGGTTGAACCTTTCCACGAGACCATTGGTCTGTGGGTGATAAGGAGTGGTGAACCGGTAGGTCACTCCACACTCCTTCCACATTGCCCGCATATATGCTGACATGAAGTTGGTCCCCCTGTCAGACACAACTTCTTTGGGGAATCCCACTCGGGTAAAGATCCCCATCAGGGCCTTCACCACTACCGGTGCAGTAATGGTTCTCAGAGGGACTGCCTCTGGATACCTTGTGGCGTGATCCACCAGTACCAGGATAAACCTGTGACCGGATGATGTCGGTGGATCTAGGGGCCCAGCAATGTCGATGCCCACCCTTTCAAAGGGGGTGCCAACGACGGGAAGTGGTTCCAGGGGAGCCTTCAGCTTCGTCCCTGTTTTCCCACTGGCTTGGCATGACACACACGACCGACAGTATGTATCGGACGCCACCCTCATTCGAGGCCAATAAAAGTGGGGGACAAGCCGGGCAAAGGTTTTTTCCTGACCCAAGTGTCCTGCCAAGGGAATCTCATGAGCCAACTCTAATAGGAAGGCTCGGTAACACTGTGGGACTACCAGGGCCCGTGACAACCCGTGCACTGGCACCCTGGGTTCACTGTAGAGGAGACCATCCTCCCAGTAAACACGATAGTTCCCAGACTCGTTACCTGCTGCCTGGTCTTCAGCCTGTTGCCTCAGACCCTCGAGGGTGGGACATTCCCTCTGTCCCTTGCTTAGCTCCTCCCTGGATGGTCCTCCCTCTACTCGCCACTCAGCGGGGATAGGCAGATCCTCCAACGGAACCATGTCCACCTCAGCGGACTCCGGGTCCACCTCCACAGGTGGCCTATCTGTCTCACGGGGCACGGACATCGAGGCAGGCTCTTTCTGTCCTCGAGATGCTCCCTCATCAGCAGCTGGTTGGGCCATTGTTCCAGGCTCCAACCCACGCGACTTCTCCTCCTGAGCAGCCGCAGACCTGGTACTCACACAGGCCCAATCAGGTGTACCCAGCATCTCAGTGTGAGTCCGGTATTCCACCTCCTTCTAAGCATTGTGCTCCATATCATTACCCAGCAGACAATCGACTGGCACGGCGGGGCTTACGGCAACTCGAAGTGAACCTGCAACCCCTCCCCACTCAATGGGAACCTCGGCCACAGGATAGTGGCCCATTCTGCCGTCAGCCATCGCGGCTGGATGAAGTATGCCTGGAATCACCTCCTCTGAAGACACCAGATGACTCCTTACCATAGTTATACTGGCTCCTGTATATCTCAGAGCTTCCCCTCTATGGCCATTGATGGTGACCCATTGCCCATACTTGGTAGTATTTGAGGGCACCTGGATATTTGGAACCATCTCCCGATCACCCAGGGACACTAAGGTGACTCCCGCCTACTCCCTCCCCTTAACTAAGGGCATCTCCTCCCCGAGCGCTACACTAGCGACTCCCGGGGCCTTTCCTCCAGTGGGAGGGGTGGTCTCTTTGGGCATTTCACGTCTCCCTTATAATGCCCAATACCACCGCACTCAAAGCAATGGACAACCCTTGGCTGCTGACTCTGGCCAGGATTAGGGTTTTTCTGCGGGTTAGCCTTAGAGTTGGAAAAGAAACTTTTCCCCTTAAAGTTATTTTGGGGGCCTTTGGAGAACTCCTGTTTCTTGTTATCTCCCCCTCTTTCTTCTGGGGAGCGCCCTGTCCGGACTTCTGAGAATCTCCTCCCGTCCCCTTCGTGGACACTCGGGTACTCGCCCAAATGTCCGCCTCCTCAGCAAGCTTATGGGGGCAAGTAAGTTTGCAGTCTACCAGGTATTGCTTCAGCTCGGGAAGACATTTCTCGAGTAGATGTTCCTTCAGTATTAGGTCGCACAACCCTCGATAGTCCTCCACCTCATTACCTTGGACCCACACATCCAGGGCTTTCTTGGCAAAATCCAGGAAGTCAACCCAATTCTGTGAGCTCAGTTTGTGGCTGCCCCTAAACCTTTGCCGGTATTTCTCGGGGTCAACCCAAACTTCCTGATGAGCGCCACCTTCATGGCAGGGTAGTTTACCTGTTCCTCCCGAGCTAGGGCCAATAGTGCATCCCTACCTGTCGGAGGCATGTACCGGTATAATCCACCACCCCAATGCTTCTCATGGATCCCATGGGCTCTTAAGGAGACCTCATAGGCTGCCAGCCACTTGGCTATGTCGTCTCCAGCGGTATAACTGGCGACTACGTCCTTGGGTAAATGGGGCCTGGGCTCCCTGGCAAATTCTTTTGACTCGACACCCTCCGGAGTGATATTGTGGGCCTGGAGGTCGAGTTCTCGTAGCTTGAACTCGTGTTCCATCCTCCTCCCCTCCCTCCTTTCTTCCATCTCCATTTTTGCTATTTCCCACCTTAACTGTCTTTCCTCTCTCCTGTCGGCTAACTCGGTCTCTGACAACCCTCTCGATGACACACTGCTGCCCTCCCGTGAGGTTACCTTAGGGCTGATTGACATTTCACCCACCCCGGGAGACATTCCGCAGTCCCATCAATGACAGTACCTATGTCTGACTCCTCCTCCTCCTCCTCCACCGTTCCCTCCGTGTGCGCTTCCACCCAGGCTCGCAGACTAGTACGGAGCTCCTCTCTTTTGGCCCCTCGCCTAACGAACACTCCCCTTTCCTGACAGAAATCCTTGAGCTGTGCCACAGTATAGGTCTCCAGCTCTGACATTTCGAATTCCATCTTGCCAGTGAAAAGTGTGGACAACCACCCCGAAGTAGGTTACCAGGATAGGAACTCTGAGGGTCACCACCACCCACCTTCAGGAAAGAATTTAGAAAAAGCAAAATGTTGAATTCGAGGGCCGCTAGGAGAAAACTCCGGGTGTGTACCTGTGACGCACACTGAATTATTATGGGGTACAGAACAAGCACGGCTCGCAATCCCACCCGCTGAGCACCAATTTTATGTTGGACCTGCGATGGGCAAACGCAGCACAAAGGGGGTAGCTTGGCTCAAGTGTCAAGGCAGTGAAAGCTGTAGTGCTAAGCCGGCTCTGACCCAATAATAACCCCCTGCACAGTCATGGTTTTGCCCATTGAAAAAAATATGTTGTAACTGATATTTTCACCTAACAATAACATCCCTTTAGCCTTTGTTTTTTTCAGGGAAGTTCTATGTTTTTTTAATGAAACTTTGGCTATCCATCACTGTGATTTTTCCGGTGTTGGGGGCCAGACCCTGGGTCAAACCTCCCACAGGAACCCTCGCCCCTGCTGCACACCTGTGTCCATTTGTGGTGTGGGGTTGGAAGCAGGCTGTGGCCAGACTTAGTTTCCAACAATAGTTGGTGCCTGTTGGACCTGCGATGGGCAAGCCCAGCACAAAGGGGGTAGCTTGGCTCAAGTGTCAAGGCAGTGAAGGCTGTAGTGCTATGCCGGCTCTGACCCAATAATAACCCCCTGCACAGTCACACCAAAAAGAAGGACACCACACCACTGCTGTAGAAAAATATGATTCCTTTATATAAAAGTTCTCTGCTGTAAATAGGGATCAATTGGGGAAGCACATTCACATTTCATTTGTTACAGCACTCTGGGATTCAGGTTGAGAATAAATACAGTAAATAGGACTTCAGGAACACTGGTGTTGCATAAATATTAGGAATAGCTCTATCAATAAATAAAATGAATATCCGGTTTATATATCACCAATACATGGAATAACAAAACCTGGTTCATTTAAATGCATAACCACATTTTCATTCTGGTATCGCTGCCACCAATTAAATAAATCAGGAAGTTTACATCTGCAAGATAAACCCACTTTGAAAAGGATAACAGTACTTGTGGAATCATGGGGAATGCATGCAGGCTTCTCTCGAATCACGGTGCACTGGGGACTCTTTTATGTTCACGCGGGGCCCATGCGCGTGTACCTAAAGGTAAGGAAACACAGTAAATATGACATTTGGCCCTCCGCTGCAACCGGGGAAGGATGTCCGCTTGCCGGTGTGGTTTACTTGAGCCTACGGCAATATCGCAGGCACCAGGGTAGCACAGTTCGAAGTCAGTAGACGAACGAACGGCTGCCAGCGGGGTCACTCAGTCTCAGCGCTCCCTCAAATCAACGCCGGTGCACAGTTCCTTGATAACGCGGCACCCCTCCAGGGGGGAAACGACCCACCTCACTACGGCTGCAATCGAATAGCGATTCAGTCGGGGCACAGCACTTCCTACGCCAGCATCAGGGTTCTCAGAGGCTTCACGGACCTCCCTCCGACTTCCTCATACGGGGGCTGGTCCCGCCCACGGCAACAGCTTCCCGGGTCTCTGGGATAGGACAGGGACGCTAATCCCGCCCAATGAAGGCCGGCCTCTCCCCGCCCCGGCGCACCACCTCACCTTCGATCACTGCACAACCAGGAAGCGCGCAACGCCGGTGGGGCTCGGAGACATCCGAGTCCCCCGCGATAGGCGCTATTCATGAAGGGGGCACTGTGGAAGGGCGCGACTCGCCTTTTCTTCACGACTTCGCCACCGGGGGGGGGGGGGTCGGGGAGGCACATAAACTTGGCCACAGTCTTTTGGGGCAATGAGGCACTAGCTGGGCAGGCGCTGTAGGCGCAAGGTTACTGGAACACGACTGACTGGAACGCCAGTCAGGAATCAGGCTATTAACCCTTGCCACTCTACTGCCTGTGCTCTCAGCCACCTCAGGGGTCAGCAGGGCAGGTGTCACTCTGGTGTCAAGTCTGGAACCTGAATTACATCTAAAATGGCCGCCAGGTAAATTGGGCTTTATATAGCCAGTGCCCTGAGGTACTGGCACGAGCCAGAAGGTTCTAGAACCTTCCCTGGCTGTGTCAATGGCATGGCACTTTTGAGGTGTCTTTTGGTCACTCAGAGCCACCGTACTGGGGCTCTGGAGCAGCCATTTTGTGTACCTGAGGAAAGTTATGAAATTCCTGTCAGTAAAGCGCGCCAACCAGAAAGGGCGCCAAAACCTCAAAAGGTAAGGGATCAAGGAGGCTCCAATGGGAGTCACTCACATGAGGGAAATATGTGTCCACCATTTTAAGGTTAAACACACACATGTTGCCAACCTCAGTTTTCATGTCCACAGGTTTCGCCAGGCGCCTTGTACATAGGTGCCAGAAACCATGTGAGCAACTGGGTGTCAAGGAACACCTAACCCCATGAAACAACACACAAAAAGGTCCTGGTAGACAAATAAAAAACGGCACATTTTGGGAGGTTCAGGGGAACAAAAGAAATCATATTGGTGAGGGGACTCTCAGAAGCAGACGGGTCCAACAGTGCCCAACTCATGTTATGCTATGTTATATTATGTCATGTCATGTCATGTTATGTAATGTTATGGTTATGTCTATTTATATAGCACACTAATCACCCATGAGAGTATCCAGGTGCTTGAGCAGGTGTGTAGGTGAGTGTCCCCTCGGAGTAATTTGAAGAGCCAGGTCATCAGCTTCTTGTGGATGTCAAGTGGGGAGGGTGAGGTTCTGGTGTGTTGTGGGAGGCTGTTCCATGTTTTTGGTGCAATGTATGAGAACGAATGATCTCCTGTTCTGCTCTTGTGAATTTCAATGATGTGTGCGACTTAGAGTGAGGCTGAGCATAGGTATCTGTTAGGCTGGTGATAACAAATGTAGTTGTTGAAGTATGCTTGACCACCTTTGTGTAAGCCTTTGCTCCGCCTTTGGCCTTGCATGGCTTGTGACTGGGCATAGGCCCTGGCTCGTTGCCAAGCCCTTGGTTCAATCCCCCACTGGGTGCCAACCTCCACCGCACACGGTCTTTGGATGTGTGCAGCTTGGGTGCAGGGTCTGGCCTGCTTGCAGACCCTGCACCCAACAACCAATGGGTAACCTACCCCCTGCAGTGCACAGTCTTTGGCTGTGAGGCTATGGATTTGGTGTGTGTGAGAAATTGAGTTTATTAGTTGAGACAGGAGAAACAATCCTTGTCAGGGTGAACCACAAAGGCCATCAAATTAAACTTTGCTTAACCCTCTGGTAGCTTGGCCCAAAAGCAGTCAGACGTAACTTAGAGGCAATGTGAAAAGTATTTATACAGCACTCATGCAGTAAAAAAGTTGAAACACAAATTCAAAATGTGACAAAAATCTAATCAGTACAATCAGAGGTATGCAGTTTCAAAGATCTTAGGGAAAATAGCACTTGGAGACAGGGGAAGCACCAATTACGATTATTTTGGTCGCACATGTTCAGGCTGACCTTGATGAACTACAGACCAGGCACAGGACCTAGTTTGGCCCGCTGTGAGAGCACATTGTGTCCTTTGGAATCTATATGCAACGTCTGTCTGCCTGCACCGCACGGCATTAAGAAGTCGTTGTGCAGTAGCTGCTATGTGTGGTTGTCCGTCGAGATGTGTCACGCTTGATCGCCACTGTCAAATCTACCAAGGAGGAGCTGCTATGCTGGTGTCTAGATGTGTTGCGCTTTGCCAAGTCGATGAAGCAACCTGTCTGGGGCTGCAACAAGGAGATTTGCATTGGGATATGTTGCACTGTATCAATTCCGATGAAGCCGTTGGTCAGGGGCATGTGAGTCCCTGCAGCTCAGAAAAGGAAGCCAGGTGACTGAGCCTTGGGGACACTGTGGTAGTCCTGGGTTCGACCAGCTGGGCAGTCCTACGCCAGCAGGGCAGTCCACAGGAAACTGGGCAATCTTTCTCCTGGTAGTGTCCACAGGTCCAGTAGTGTTCTTCTGAAGAGTGGGTCTGAGGGTCCTATTGTTACACCTGGTGCCTGCTTTGAAGTGTAAGAAAGTTCTAGAGCTTTCCCCCCTCAGATAGGCCTGGAATTTTTTGCTCTCTTGCCCAGGTTCCACGAGGTCTGGTGTCACAAAAACCTAATAAGAAGTTATTTGTGTGTGTGTTGAGGCAGCTTCTTTGAAATGTAAGTGGTGCTGTTCACATCTCTGTCCCACACATCTCTTCAGTGTGACCCATTCTGCTAACATCTAGCCCCCTTTTGTGTGACTGTCTGGGAGGAATACACACATGTAGGAATATTCAAGACAAAATGTTCCTGAAAAATCTGTGTGCACTGCTGTGCATGTTTAGCATCGTACATAACCAACAACTGAAACAATCATTATACAATGCTTTACCTTGATGTATTCAACGTAGTATTTTTTTTTTCAACCACAATTTTTGGGAGATTATTCATGTATATATATTCACATCTTGTCAAACAATTTCAACAAAATCAAAAATAAAGTATACGCCATATTTGTCATAATTGTAACATTATTCTATTAATCGTAGTGAATGCTTGTATGTACAGTCCACATTGGAATTTTTCGGCGCTCTATGCATTTCAGGACCCACGGTCCCTTCCTCAGGGGCTGTGTTTGAACAAACAACAAAAGAGTTTCAATGGAATAATCAAATGATTAACGAGGGATAATTTTGCCTAAACGTAACTCAAGGAAACAATGTGAAACACAACCACCAGTGGCACCTTGGAATTCACCCAGTTGAACGAATTCTATGTCAGGACTGGAGGCTCCGATTATGTTTCTCATTTTCTTTACTGAAAATCTCAGCAGCCCATCAGATAAAGTAAAACAAAAATACACACTACCCATAAACACTACGGGGTATCACATGGCAACCATAGAGTAGACCCCTTTATAAGGAGCACAAGAGAATACCACAACCTCTTTCTTTGCTGCTCCGCAGCCAGTTGTGTGCATTACCTTATACTATCTCTTTTGCTTACATTTGTGGTTCATTGAGCTTTATGCCTACATGATATGTGCACTTTTATTGCTTTTGTTTCATATTCTTCAGCCTCGTGTTGCTTGTTGTTGTATGCGCTGATTGCGCTACTGCTGTTATTTGTATGCGCTTTAAGTGCTGCTTTATGCCTTCAACCCTTACTGTATTGCGCTATCGCGCTTATTGTACCATTACTTGCTGGTGTTTTTTCGAGCACTGATTGCACTATTATTCTTTCTGTTGCGGACCTTTGCTGGCCATTCTCCATGTGCGCGAATGTTGGGGAGCGCGGCTGCCTCCCGAAATTGTGTGCTGTGTGCCCCCCGTTTACCTTGGTGGAGCGGGAGACGAGGGGGGAGGACTCACGCCGTTCTGACGCTCAGTCCTCTTTCTGGTGCAACAGGCAGGTTGTTCCGCACATGCGCGGCAGCAATTTTCTACTCGTTTTTGGCGCAAATCGAGTTTGAGTGAGCGCGTGATCAGTGTGAACATTGCTCAAATACCCACCGGCCTGTGACAGCCACCCCAGCGACGCTCGAATCTCTACAGGGTGTGTGGGCAGTATACTAACACATAGGCATTGCCTAGAGTGGTATCTCCAGGTGAGCCCTCCCTCCACATTCTATTTTTGCTATTCACACATTGGGTTTTGTATCCTTGTGTGGCATTGGCTTGCCTGGGGTTGGCCACTCCCCCTTATTACATCACTGTAATTTCTTCAGTTGTTTATAGGGAGTTATTGCGCAGACAGTGCTTATTGGCTCTAAGTTTCCTCTTGTGAGTGTACCTGTCACTTATAAGTGTAAATATGTCTGAATACTTTTATGATGAGGAATATTTTGATGAAGGACCCTCTGGATCATTGGAGCATGAGCTGGTCGAGGCTCTTGATGTAGGAGTCCAGCACTCCGTTAATAAAGCCATGGTCAGGGCTATTGAACCCCTGATGCGTCATTTGTGTAATTATGCCCTGCAGCAGAGATGGCTTCCGGGCTCAGCGTCCAGTTCTTCCTCTGGTGGAAAAGGTTCCAAGAATCCTCATTCTTCAAACTTTGCCAAACTAGCTAAATCGCCGTCTTATAATATTTCAGCCAAAGACGCTCAGTCTAGTTCGTCTCCAAAAGCTGATGATACTACCGTCTCGGATACAGTTTCTGAACTGGAGGCTTCTCCTCCTCCTGCCAAGAAGCAGTGCAAGGAGCGTTTTGTAGATGTGCCGTCCCATCCAAATTTACTTACCTTTGACCCCGCTGAAATTATTCACCCTAACTCCTCCTCATGGCTTCCCTCTACTGAGGTTGCTGATTATGTTTAGTCACACATTCGTCAAGCCTTTGATAAAGATGTCAGAGCGCGTTTGCGTTCAGAATGCCCTAGACCGGATTTGGCTGACAAAGTGTCAGACACTCCGAAGGTGGACCCCTCCATGCTTACGTACCTCACTAAATTTGTCGCTACTTTTAGTGGTCTTGACAAGGCGCAGGGTTCCCTCAAACAGGCTTTTCGCCCGGTTTTTGGCCGGGCCGGTTGTCATCCTGGGCGGTCGTTCCTCCGTGGCTACCAGCAAAACGCCCAGCGGGGTTATAACTTCCAATGTGGAAAATATCAGGACTCTAACTCCTCCCCTTCCTTCTATCCAACTCGTGGATCCCGTAACAACTTCAAGAAAGGCCATTATGGAGGTAACCAAGGAGGTCAACGTGATGCCGCATCTTCATGTGAGCCTGATCCCCTTTTCAGAAGTACAATTGTGGATCTAATCCAGTATTTTCTCCACAATTGGCAAAAAATCTTGCAGGATGCGTGGATCCTGGATTCGGTGCAGGTTTACAAAATAGAGTTTTTTCATTCCCCCTCTCAAAATCTCCCTCCACGCCCAATGCTTTTTTCCCTTCAAGATCAGGTGTTCATTTCCAGCAAGATCGAGTCTGTGCTTCAAAAAGGGGCCATAGTGCGGACGTCTTGTCACCCTCAGGGTTTTGTCATCAACGTCTCCCTAGTTCAGAAGAAGGGGGTAGATCCAGGCTTGTTTTAAATCTCAAGGAGTTCAAGGATGGGTTGCATATCGTCACTTCAAGATGGAGGGGATCCATCTTCTTCGCAATCTTCTTCAGGAAGGGGCCTGGATGGTCCGCCTAGATCTGAAAGATGAGTATCTGTCAGTGCCCATTTACACACCTCATCATCGTTTTCTTCAATTCCAATGGCAGGGAGTCTGGTACGAGTAAAAAGTCCTTCCTTTCGGCCTCTCGTCAGCACCTTGGTGCTTCACGAAACTTCTGAGGCCGAACTTCTTTGAGCCGGAGGCATTCGCCCAATAATTTACTTGGATGACATTCTCATCATGGGTCAGTCTCCTCGTCTAGTAATGCAACATCTTGCTTGGACCATAGATCTTTTGCAGACTCTGGGCTTCTTGGTAAATCCTCAGAAATCTGTGTTGGTTCCGTCTGAGTCTGTCGAGTTCCTGGGTTTTCTGGTCAAATCCCTCACTTGTCAACTCCTCTTGCCCAATAAGAAGATCAGATCTATCAGGAGAGAGTAGAGATTGATTTTGCCCAAGCAGATTGTGTCCTTGAGATCTGCAGCCCGGATCGTCGGCTTCTTAGCTTCCTCTATCCAAGCCATCTTCCCGGGTCCCCCTCATTACCGGGCACTTCAAAGGTTCAAGATACGTCAGCACCAGAAAGGCCTCAAGTATTCAGATGAGGTTCCTCTCATGGCGGAAGCGAGGTGGGAGATGTTGTGGTGGCTAGAGCATATGGAGTCGTGGAACGGTCGAGCCCTATTCGGCACCACTCCGGAGGTGGTGATCGAATCCGATGCCAGTCGGTGGGGTTTGGGAGCCCTTTGCGATCAAGTGTTAATGGGCGGCCGTTGGTCTCAGGAGGAATTGAATCTCCAAATCAATTGCCTGGAACTTCTGGCGGGTTCCTTAGCGATTCGCTGCCTCTCGCCCTGTCAAACAAATTGTTGCATTCTTCTCCGCATGGACAACGTATCAGCGGTTCGTTATGTGAACAAGTTGGGCGGGACATGGTCCTGAATTCTAGCAGAGATTGCCAAGGATTTTTGTCACTTTTGCCTTCAGAACAAACTGTTTGTGGTGGCTGAGTATCTTTCGGGGTTCAGCAACCAGGTTGCCAATTGGAATTCCCGACATCTCTGGGATTTCAGCCATTGGAGGCTTCACCCTCGAGTGTTCCGGTGGTGAACCAGACATAGGGTCCTTGTCAGATCGATCTGTTTGCCTCCCGACTCAACAAACAGATTCCAGTATTTTTCAGCTGGCGTCCAGATCCGGAGGCTCTAGCCACGGATTCTTTTCTTCAGGTGTCACCTCCAACTCTATGTTATGCATTACCCCCATTTGTAATGATTCCCAGGGTCCTGGCCTGGACCAAATGTTATAATTCGGAGTTGATTCTGATCACTCCTCTCTGGAGGGTTCAAGCATGGTTCCCAGTACTTCTGGAAATGTTATGTGCGGTTCCAATCCTTCTTCCCAAGCGGTGGAATCTGGTGTCACTGGAAAGTCCCAGGCCTTTCGCGAGACGCTACCAGATTTTTCAGTGATCAGTGAGGCTTGGTCGCCCAACACACACAAGCGTTATGCTGTAGCCTGGAAACGATGGTGTGATTGGTGCTCTCAACGGGAGGTGGATCCCTCTACAGCGGATGTCTCCTTGGTAGTGGACTTTGTTTCGTCCATAGCTTCTTCGGGCCCTGCCTATCACACACACTGTCAATAATTTCCAGTCAGCCATCTCGGCGGGTCACGTGGCGATTGATGGCAAACCGATTGGTGAACATCCTTTACTGTGTAAATTACTCAGAGGTATCCGGTTGGTAAAACCACCCTGTTCTTTGTATTCTGAGATTTGGGATGTCTCCACTGTCTTACGTTTCGTGGATGCCTGACAAGCAAATCAGTTTCTGTCTCGTAAACAACTTTCTGCCAAGCTAGCTATGCTGCTTTGTCTAGTCTCCTGCAAGCAAGTTTCTGATATCCGTGCTCTGGATCTAGCGGGTCATAGTTTTCTCCAGAGGGCGTTACTTTTTTGGTCACCAGACGCAGTAAATGTACACCACTTCTGTCACTTTTTCTGTGTTTCCTGATAATCCTAAACTATGTGTGGTACAATGTATCTGGGATTATGAAGTAAGTACTGCAAGCTAACAAATTCTACCGAGCACTCAAAGTCCAATTTGTATCAGACTAGCTAGTGTGTCAAGTTTGAATTTGGTCGTAGATTTTCATAATAACGATATTGCTATGAATTGTGAAGTACAATATGATTTTTTATTGTTACTGTGTGCTTAATGTGATGTGATAATTAACAACAAGGGGTGGTGATGGACAGAGTCTCTGAATTAAGCAGAAAACTCTCACCCAGTCAAGAGATCAGGGCTAGATCCAACACCGTTTTTTAGCTCACTGCATCATCCCAGTTTCAGAACCTGGCTGTATGCAAATTAGTCTGTTCCTGTCCCAGTGCATGATGGGAACAGGGCAAACCAAACTACAAAGCCAATTCTTACACTGGAAAGGAAACAAGCTACCGGGGACCGGTCTCTGGCATTTCAGCCTCTTCGGCCCGGCTTGCTTGAATCCTGATGGTGCAGTGAGCAAGGGACTCATGTCTGAGCATACCCTTCCACGCTTAGGGTGGACAAAATAATTAACAACAAGGGGTGGTGATGGACAGAGTCTCTGAATTAAGCAGAAAACTCTCACCCAGTCAAGAGATCAGGGCTAGATCCAACACCGTTTTTTAGCTCACTGCATCATCCCAGTTTCAGAACCTGGCTGTATGCAAATTAGTCTGTTCCTGTCCCAGTGCATGATGGGAACAGGGCAAACCAAACTACAAAGCCAATTCTTACACTGGAAAGGAAACAAGCTACCGGGGACCGGTTTCTGGCATTTCAGCCTCTTCGGCCCGGCTTGCTTGAATCCTGATGGTGCAGTGAGCAAGGGACTCATGTCTGAGCATACCCTTCCACGCTTAGGGTGGACAAAATAATTAACAACAAGGGGTGGAGACTCTGTCCATCACCACCCCTTGTTGTAAATAATTTTGTCCACCCTAAGCGTGGAAGGGTATACTCAGATGTGAGTCCCTTGCTCATTGCACCATCAGGATTCAAGCAAGCCGGGCCGAAGACGCCTGAAATGGCAGAAACCGGTCCCCGGAAGCTTGTTTCCTTCCCAGTGTAAGAATTGGCTTTTGTAGTCTGGTCTGCCCTGTTCCCATGATGCACTGGGCCAGGGACAGACTAATTTGCATACAGCCAGGTTCTGAAACTGGGATGGTGCAATGAGCTAAAAAACGGTGTTGGATCTAGCCCTGATCTCTTGACTGGGTGAGAGTACTCTGCTTAATTCAGAGACTCTGTCCATCACCACCCCTTGTTGTAAATAATTTTGTCCACCCTAAGCGTGGAAGGGTATACTCAGATGTGAGTCCCTTGCTCATTGCACCATCAGGATTCAAGCAAGCCGGGCCGAAGACGCCTGAAATGGCAGAAACCGGTCCCCGGAAGCTTGTTTCCTTCCCAGTGTAAGAATTGGCTTTTGTAGTCTGGTCTGCCCTGTTCCCATGATGCACTGGGCCAGGGACAGACTAATTTGCATACAGCCAGGTTCTGAAACTGGGATGGTGCAATGAGCTAAAAAACGGTGTTGGATCTAGCCCTGATCTCTTGACTGGGTGAGAGTACTCTGCTTAATTCAGAGACTCTGTCCATCACCACCCCTTGTTTTAAATAATTTTGTCCACCCTAAGCGTGGAAGGGTATACTCAGATGTGAGTCCCTTGCTCATTGCACCATCAGGATTCAAGCAAGCCGGGCCGAAGACGCCTGAAATGGCAGAAACCGGTCCCCGGAAGCTTGTTTCCTTCCCAGTGTAAGAATTGGCTTTTGTAGTCTGGTCTGCCCTGTTCCCATGATGCACTGGGCCAGGGACAGACTAATTTGCATACAGCCAGGTTCTGAAACTGGGATGGTGCAATGAGCTAAAAAACGGTGTTGGATCTAGCCCTGATCTCTTGACTGGGTGAGAGTACTCTGCTTAATTCAGAGACTCTGTCCATCACCACCCCTTGTTGTAAATAATTTTGTCCACCCTAAGCGTGGAAGGGTATACTCAGATGTGAGTCCCTTGCTCATTGCACCATCAGGATTCAAGCAAGCCGGGCCGAAGACGCCTGAAATGGCAGAAACCGGTCCCCGGAAGCTTGTTTCCTTCCCAGTGTAAGAATTGGCTTTTGTAGTCTGGTCTGCCCTGTTCCCATGATGCACTGGGCCAGGGACAGACTAATTTGCATACAGCCAGGTTCTGAAACTGGGATGGTGCAATGAGCTAAAAAACGGTGTTGGATCTAGCCCTGATCTCTTGACTGGGTGAGAGTACTCTGCTTAATTCAGAGACTCTGTCCATCACCACCCCTTGTTGTAAATAATTTTGTCCACCCTAAGCGTGGAAGGGTATACTCAGATGTGAGTCCCTTGCTCATTGCACCATCAGGATTCAAGCAAGCCGGGCCGAAGACGCCTGAAATGGCAGAAACCGGTCCCCGGAAGCTTGTTTCCTTCCCAGTGTAAGAATTGGCTTTTGTAGTCTGGTCTGCCCTGTTCCCATGATGCACTGGGCCAGGGACAGACTAATTTGCATACAGCCAGGTTCTGAAACTGGGATGGTGCAATGAGCTAAAAAACGCTGTTGGATCTAGCCCTGATCTCTTGACTGGGTGAGAGTACTCTGCTTAATTCAGAGACTCTGTCCATCACCACCCCTTGTTGTAAATAATTTTGTCCACCCTAAGCGTGGAAGGGTATACTCAGATGTGAGTCCCTTGCTCATTGCACCATCAGGATTCAAGCAAGCCGGGCCGAAGACGCCTGAAATGGCAGAAACCGGTCCCCGGAAGCTTGTTTCCTTCCCAGTGTAAGAATTGGCTTTTGTAGTCTGGTCTGCCCTGTTCCCATGATGCACTGGGCCAGGGACAGACTAATTTGCATACAGCCAGGTTCTGAAACTGGGATGGTGCAATGAGCTAAAAAACGGTGTTGGATCTAGCCCTGATCTCTTGACTGGGTGAGAGTACTCTGCTTAATTCAGAGACTCTGTCCATCACCACCCCTTGTTGTAAATAATTTTGTCCACCCTAAGCGTGGAAGGGTATACTCAGATGTGAGTCCCTTGCTCATTGCACCATCAGGATTCAAGCAAGCCGGGCCGAAGACGCCTGAAATGGCAGAAACCGGTCCCCGGAAGCTTGTTTCCTTCCCAGTGTAAGAATTGGCTTTTGTAGTCTGGTCTGCCCTGTTCCCATGATGCACTGGGCCAGGGACAGACTAATTTGCATACAGCCAGGTTCTGAAACTGGGATGGTGCAATGAGCTAAAAAACGGTGTTGGATCTAGCCCTGATCTCTTGACTGGGTGAGAGTACTCTGCTTAATTCAGAGACTCTGTCCATCACCACCCCTTGTTGTAAATAATTTTGTCCACCCTAAGCGTGGAAGGGTATACTCAGATGTGAGTCCCTTGCTCATTGCACCATCAGGATTCAAGCAAGCCGGGCCGAAGACGCCTGAAATGGCAGAAACCGGTCCCCGGAAGCTTGTTTCCTTCCCAGTGTAAGAATTGGCTTTTGTAGTCTGGTCTGCCCTGTTCCCATGATGAACTGGGCCAGGGGCAGACTAATTTGCATACAGCCAGGTTCTGAAACTGGGATGGTGCAATGAGCTAAAAAACGGTGTTGGATCTAGCCCTGATCTCTTGACTGGGTGAGAGTACTCTGCTTAATTCAGAGACTCTGTCCATCACCACCCCTTGTTGTAAATAATGTGATGTGATAACACTGACCATTACATTTGACCTTTTTCTTTGGTAAATTGTACATTCATTATATGTTTCTATTACTTTGGGTTGCAGCCCTGAAGAAGTCGTGGTCGATACCGACCAGACGAAACACGTGTTGGCTGCGTTTTGAAATTATTTGGATTGTAGAAGATGAATTTTCAATGAAGACAATAAATTGAAAATCTGGACAAACTATAAGACTGAACATTATTGGACTTTGAGTGCTCGGTAGAATTTGTTAACTGTTAGAAAACCTATTTTGGGATTTGCCTGAGAGGTCGAGGCAGCCGACCTCCTCTGTACCTGAGCACCGGCATTTACTTTATTTGAGATACCTATACCTTTACATGCAGTGCGCTCATCTGTAACTGTTACCAAGCTTTCCTATTATTGTTAAGTACTGCAGGCTTTCGCCAGGATATGGGGGCGTCAATTGTTGATCGATCTGCAGAAATCTTTTCGCCCAGTGACCCCAGCTACCTTAGCAAGATGGGTGCGATTGCTCATGGACGAAGCTGGTATTGATGTTCCAAGATTTGGTGCTCATTCTCCTTGTGGTGCTATGGCATTCAAGGCCTTTTCTGTAGGAGTCAGTTTATTGGACATTCTGAATGTAGCTGACTGGTCCACTGACTCTACATTTAAAACTTTTTTCTCATAAACCTATTGTGAATATTGCATCTGTTCTGGTGGCGTAGCTTTAAACAAGCATAATCGAAGCCTCCGGTCCTGACATAGAATTCAAAATTTGCGAACATATGTGACAAGAATTTTCAATTGTAGTAGGGACACGGAGGCAAGGATTATCCCACCCATAATTCAGTATTGTGATTTCTGATTTGCATTGTTTGTATATTGCACTGTGTGCCTATGCTGTTTTTTCCCTTCCCTTTATGATATAAGTCACTCCTGCTGGGAGTGTGGTATTACGGCTCTATCTTTCCATTTCAGGTTCAGATCTCAAATAAAGTTTGCTGATTCTCACCTTTAGAGGAGTGTTCAAGGTCACTACATGAGGAAGCTGTTCCGTTGAAGCTGGCTTCAAGATTCTCGTTTGCTGCCCATTGGCCTACGGATTTCATTCCGAAGAATTAGTTCTTCTTTCAAGCTGTTTCCAGATATCAGACTATCTTTATTCTTGGACTTAACTGTTTATTTTCACACAAAGAAAGAGGATGTGGTATTCTCTTGTGCTCCTTATATAGGGGTCTACTCTATGGTTGTCATGTAGTACCCAGTAGTGTTTATGGGTATTGTAGTGTGCATTTTTGTTTTACTTTATCTGATTGGCTGCGTAGATTTTCAGTAAAGAAAATGAGATGCTTAATCCTCGCCTCTGTGTCCTTAATAGAATTAAAAATTATTGTCACGTATGTTCGCAAATTTTGAATTAGCTGGTGTGCTTATGAATCTCAACCTTGTGCTCTAGGTGGAAAACACTCATGCACCCAAATAGCAAGTGACGACACCGCTGTGACCTTAAACCACATTTCCACACATCTGTTCACAAATGCCATATTGATGCGTAATACTTACAAAAAATGTGTACAAACTTTCCTGTAACGATAACAATGTACATCAGTCTCAAAGCGATAGGATTCTCAACTCAATACACATAAGAACATCTTTTAATGCACCTATTAGCGTACCTCAAAGATGATCAGAACTAACTATTTTTTTGATTGTTTTGAAATTAACGCAGTTCCTACGCAACTACACCTCTCTGGTACTGTCAAAAAACCGAGACCGGAAAAAAGTCAACCATTGGAAACACCACTCAACACCCTTAATATACTGCTATTTGAGGTGATAAATAACTTTGTACCTGCAAAATCTTGACAATGCTACCCAAACTGGCCGGATCGCTCAACTGAAACAACTCAGAGAAACACGAATTTCCCTCAAACAAAATACTTGGAACACCTGGCATCTTCCCGGTGTAAACACAGCAAAAGGACTATTGGACCACAGAGTTACCTCAAGCCAAATGGCGGCCATCTTAAAACAGAGGGAAAAAGAATACAAAACGAGTTGTGTCTATGAATCAAGATGGCCTTTACTTGGTAAAATCAGTCCAACTGTTTTTCTGAATCTCTCTGGAAAACCAGTGAGATAAATAACAGACAAACAATATCTTCCATTTATATCCGCAAACGACACCACAGCGAACCCCGAGGTCACCTCAATGCATGCGGCAGCCACCTTAAAATGGTAAAGTACGTGTCGAAGAAGAAATTAGCCTAATAGATGCTCTGACCCCTTCTAATTTGCCTAATATTGGCCTAATATTTCAGAGATAGTGCCACTCTTTCCATTGTCCATATTGAGCTCAGCGCTTGGAAACATCTTCCAGGTAACCATGCGGTTTACAAAACACGTGTAATAATAATAACAATAATAATTATTAACATTGTTGAGATCCTGGAGGTGCCCCCAGAAAAGGCAGAGGCACCACCAAGCATTTTCTTAATGTAGTGGGGGCTGCAGGGTGTGCAAAGGTCCCCAGCAACATTAGAAAAAAGGACACAGTCAGTCTTCTCGCTTATTAAATCTATGACCCCACGAGAGCTTAGCATATTTTTTTAAAGCTCTCCGAGCTGAAATTCCTGATTGACAGTCATGAGACCCCTTGGGGTGGGTTCTATGGTTCCATTTTGTGGCCTGAAAAAGGTTTAAAAAGGCATTTTGAGGTTGTTTTAAAGTAAGGCTTTATTCAAAATGTTTTATGATAAACCTGCTCTAGGGTACCGCACAATAAAAACATTTGGTTTCCTAGAGACAGTTTTAACATCCTTTCTTACACTTTTTGCACGCTGCCTCTCATTTACCATATTTTCAGTCCCCTCTACGTAAAACACCTCAGCACCTCTTCTGGCCCAGAAGAGTTGTAGCCAACACTAGGGACCTTGCGGCCTGGTGTGGGCAGGGAACCCATTGGGTGAGTGAGGGTTCCCATCCTAAGAAAGGTCTCCCCCCTCCTTGAATAGGGCACACACTTTTTTGGCCCTCACATCGTTATAACATTACACTTTGGGACCTCTCCTCCTTGGTTTCTCCTTTTCCATGATTCCATAATTCTTGAGAATGTACTTCCAGTGAGTTCACATTACACAGAGAGCACTACGCTCTCCTTTTTTGGGGGGCTCCTCCCATTAATCTTTTTTGCTCATTAATACATTGAATTCCGTTTGACCTGTGAGTTGTTGGTTCACATGCTTCTCCAACACTTTCACAAAGGCAGGAAGCAGAGAAATTGGTCTGTAATTGGACCAAGTAAGAGGTTGATTTTTTCAAAAAAGGGGTGACCATGGCCTTTTCCCACTCTTTCAGCACAGTGCCCTCTGACAGTGATGAGTGCAGGAATTGAGTCAGCTGTTTCAAAACAGGGTGGGAGAACCTACCCAGTACCTCTGGAAGAAAGTGATCCAATGGAGATCCTGTTTTAATGGATTCCAGGCCTGCCCTGAAGACAGGCACATCCAAGGGCTGAAATCTCTGCAGTAGATTATTCCCATCAAAGGGGGGGGGGGGGGCACACATCCATTCTGACCAATCGATGAAACGGTGGACTGTATATCAGAAACGTTTTGAACAAAAAAGCCTTCGATTTCATCGCACTGAGATTGTGAAGGGTGGCAAGTGATGCAATGCTGGTAGGATCAGAAAGGGGTTTCACAACATTAAAAAGAGTTTTAGGGCAATTTCGGGATGCTTCAAATTTACTCATGTAGAATATGAATCTAGCCTCGCAACAGGTTTTTTTATAGTCTTTTAAGGTGTTTTTAGTTTTCCTATCCTTCCTAATATAGGACTTGGGCCACACTCTCTCCAGCTGTTTGCATTGATTTTTCTTGCTGTACAAAGATTTGTTTTGCCAGGGAGCGGGAGGAAGCAATCGGTGATGCTTTTTCCTGGAGATAGGAATGATGCTATTCAGTGTGGATGTCAGCCAGGAATCTATCAAGGGGATGTCTGCCACTATTGAATTTTGTGCTACCTTGCAGGGCATTATGGGGCACTTCTTGTTTAGAGCAGTGAATAATAAATAAGTGGCTTCTTATTATTAGTAATACTATTTGTTCTATTTTCTGGAGAGTCCCAGTGTTCCAACAGGACACTCACAAGTTTCATTGTTGTTGGGGGTGCCACAAGGGGATCCCCAGGGCCCCTGTGGCCTCTCTTGATCCCTGTAAGGGACCCATGGGTCACACAGGGGTTGGGAAACCGTTGTTATATTTTATTTTAAACTGCAGTGCCCTGGTGCCCACCTGTAGCACCCCACATCATTTTTCATATTCACTGAAAAAACTGGTGCCAGATTTACTAAGGGCTTGTATTGCCCTTGCCTGACGCAAGTCATCACGAGGCAATGCAAATCCTTTAGTGGGGTTTACTAAGCCACTCAAAGCCACCTTGCATGGCTCTGAGTGGTTTAGCAAATCCAAAGAAATGCCAGGCAATACATATTGCTGCCATTCGGTACCTTGCTTAAGTATACAAAAGTGATGGTTGGAATGCTGAAACTAATTTCAGCCACTTATCAGTCGCATATCAGTTCATTGTTATTTTGAACGGCATGCTACCTCAGTTTGGACCAAGCCATATGCAAATAAGTCTTGACCCTGGAAATAAGCCATGACCCTGCTCCAAAGTCAAGCCCGAACTTACCTTGCTTCATGGAGGCATTTCATTTATGGAGTATGGGCAATCCTATTCATCCACCCATGAGTTTTGGTGCATAACATGAAAATCGCTACCTGGCCTGATGTGCAGATAAAACATCCATGAATACTATTATGAATAAGGTGTCCTGCACTCGTAGTCCTTTTTTAGTGTTGAAGATCCTAACGTATTTAAACCCAGGTGTAACTGATACTTATACCAGCATATGATTAACGCCTTAACCGCAGCCGGCAATTTTGCCACGATGCGGGCGTTCTGAAGGTTGGGCGGGGCTGCGTAGTTCGCAGCACCAGGGAGTGAGTGCTCCCGTCGGCCACGGTTAGGACCCACCCAGGGTCGAAACGCGTAATGCTATATTTGCCTAATGAATAAATCTACTTACCTGATGTTTGACTGGAGGGCCTGTTTTCATATATATATATATATATATATATATATATATATATATATATATATATATATATATGAATACGGTGATTAACCTGACAGCATTGGATTTAAACGCTGCTGAAACCCAGCTTCTTGCTCTGGGACTTTCTTTTTGTCCGAAGAATGGGTTCAAATACGTACAAACAAGAATTGACTTTTTTAAGTTTATCCGGAAATTGAAACTTTTGAAATATCACACACTTAATAAAAAGAGCAATTTAGCTGCTACAATTTTGAAAGAATCCCAAGTGAGCAAGATTTTTTCTATAGCAGATACCACGGCTCTGAAAACTGCTCACTCGCTTGCTAATGATGATACAGATTCCATAGCCAATACTCAGGAACTTTTTAGGTCTATGGGAATAAGCAGTGGCAGTGCTGGTAACAGTCCCTTTTGTCCTAAGTCCAAGTTTGGCCCAGTTATGCCTAGGGACGCTATTGACATTTTTAATTATCGTGTTATTGAGGATCTAAAAGAACTTAATCGGACTGTTGCCAGGAAGGATAAACATAGAAGTTATAGAGATAAACAGTACTCTACCCTTATTCGGAAGATCAAATCTCAGGGTAACATCATTGTTAACAAAGCAGACAAAGGCGGCAACGTCGTCTTGTGGCCACGTGATATATATGTTAAGGAAGCTGAGAGACAATTGAGTGATCCAGTTTGTTACAGAAAAGCCTCCTTTAATGAATTGAATAAAGTAAAACTATTAGTGCATACAAACTTAGCACAATGAAAAAGAGAAGGTTTGATAAGTAAAAAAGAGTTTGAGTTTTTGAAGAAGGATTTTCCTATCACTCCTACGCTATACTTATTACCTAAAATCCATAAAGGTACTTTACCTATACCGGGGCGTCCCATTATCTCGGCCCAAAATGGACTTTTAGAACCTTTATCTAAATATGTGGATTATTTTCTTCATGATTTTATGGAGGCTCTTCCTACTTACTTAGGAGACACTGGTGATTTTTTGACTAAATTGAAAAATGTCATTTGGAAACCCAATTATAGGTTTTTGGTAATGGATATTACTTCTCTTTACACTTCGATTAATCACAGTGATGGTTTAACAGCTATTGAATATTTTCTGTCTAAAAGAGACATCAAGTATTTTGAACACAGCAAAATGCTGATTACCATGATTGATTTATGTCTCAAAAACAATTTCTTTTTGTTTAACAATGAAGTCTACCAGCAATTGCGGGGTGTGGCGATGGGGGCATGCTTCTCCCCCAGTCACGCGTGTTTACACGTGGGCTGGTGGGAGAGGCATGTTCTAGGGGGCTCCGTGGGTGTTTGGGGGACTCTGAGACTGGCATTGTTAACATGTGGCGTTATATAGACGACGTGTTTATAATGTGGCAAGGTTGTAAATCTTCTGCTGAAGACTTTGTGAGTAATATCAATATCAATTCATTGAATCTGGAATTCACAGCTAACATAAACAATGTGAGTGTAGACTTCTTAGATGTAGAGGTTTACATTATGGACAATAACATCATGACTAGGATGCATAGAAAATCCACAGCTGGAAATTCTATTTTACATGCCCAAAGTAATCATCCTCGCCATCTTATCAAGAGTATTCCTTAAGGGGAATTTCTAAGAATTAAGCGCATATGCAATAATGAGATTGACCTTATAACATGTCTTGATGGTTCCTTTCAAAGATTTTTACTTAGGGGATACAACAAAGATGTACTCACTAGTTCCCTTAAAAAAGTGATGTCTAATCAGATTGATTCTACTCTCAATTCTTGGGCTACCATTAATAATACACTGGAGTCGGTGCCCACTAAAACTGATAAATCTACTATTCGATTAATCACCATTTTTAATAATCAAGAAAGCAAGATCAAACGGATATTGAAATCCAATTGGCCTATTTTAAAAACGGACATCACATTAGCTCCCTTATTGGAGGACATGCCGGGTATTACTTTTCGCAGATCACCCTCCATGAGGGTTGCTCTGGTAAAAACTAGTCCGGAGATCAGTATTAAATCTAATTGGCTATCTAATAGAACTGGGTTCCATAAATGTAGCTCATGCAGGGCCTGTAAATTTGGAATCAACACTACTGAATATCATGAAGGACTCACTAATACTGTTATTAAGATCAACAGTCTTTATACCTGCAAAACTGATCATGCGGTTTATGTTTTAAAGTGCACTTGCGAGTTGCTATATGTTGGTAGCACTAAATTACAAGTGCATAACCGCATTTTACAGCATCTTCGGGCCATAGTCAATTCTGACCCCAATTACCCGGTGGTGCGTCATTTTAAATTAGTCCATAATATTAATTTGAATGATTTACAATATTTTGTAATTGGCGCTGTTCCTCTGTCCAAGAGAGGGGGTGATAGAGAGAAGAAATTAAGACAATTGGAAAGTTATAGTCCTCCTCAACACTAAGATTCCTAACGGCTTGAACATGGGAGAAGATCTTCATAACTTTTTGTAAATATTTTAGCTTGTTTCATTATTTTCACATTATCTTAATGGTTTTACCTATATTTATGGTTTTACCTTTTTTAATATTGTGCTGAGGATGATTTATTGCTAATTTATTGGGCTTATTTATGGATTATTCTAGTGAGATGTATATGATTTATGAAATTACCCTGGATATTCTTGATGCAAAGTTACCTCTTCCTGATCAATATATGAGATGTAATCTAAATTCCTTTTCTATTTCTTTTTAAATTCAATTTATGAAATTTTGCACATCTTCTTACATTATATGCACTTTCTGCTGAAGTTGTGATATATATTAGCCGGTTTTTGCACTTTATTGCACTTGCACTTTTCACTAATGAATTTTGTCTGGCTGTTGATCATTTGTTATTTTTAGAAATTATCATGCTCTGATCCATTTTATGGGCTAAAATTGTTGCACTAGTTTTTGCACGTTTTTATTACATTATGTGGTTTTTAACTTCTTTACTGGATTGTGTCCGTTTGACCTCCTGGGACAAGAAGTATTAATTAATATTTTTCTACCATTGTATTTGCTGGATGTGGCTTTGGGCATTTGCCCTGTATTTTCATTCTGTTCATCGTTTTCGTCATTGTATATATGGAGGCAGTTTAGGAACTACTATGGTTTTATACTTTTTCCTTTGCTATGAATTCTCTTAAAATAAATGATGCTATGAACAAATTATTTAGAAAATAATCTTTTTGAAAAAAGTTTAAAAAGATTTATAACTTAGCCAGCCGATCGTGATGTAATAGTATTTTTACTATGTCCTTGTTTAAATGGGAGGAGTCAAGGGAAGTGACTGCTAGTATATAACCACATGTATCTCTGGGACTGTCATGTGATGAAGTCCGGGTTCCCCGGACGAAACGTGTCATGTTGCCGTTCCCATCGATGGAATAAAGCACTGCACTTTAACTACGAAACCCTCGTTGTGGTCTGTACCTGTGTTTGTGTTGGAGCCACTGCCTGGTTGCTTGCACTGCAGGATTGTGGAATCTTATATATATATATATATATATATATATATATATATATGTATATATGTATATATATATATATATATATATATATATATATATATATATATATATACATATATATATATATATATATATTCACTGAAAAAACCATAGGTTATAGACCATATATAGTTAGGAATTAGCATTTAAAAAACCTTTTTTTACTCACACAAAACCATTGAAATTCCATATATAGTTAGTAGTACTAACTATATATCGCGCACCCGCAATCCACTGCTGATCATGTCACATATTACATCATTCATGACATGGTCAGTGACATCACTGATGACATCACTGATGACATCTCAAATGACATCACTGATGACATCACTGATGACATCTCAAATGACATCACTGATGACATCACTGATGACATCTCAAATGACATCACTGATGACATCACTGATGACAACATCCAGTGACTGTGTATTTCTGTAAAGTTAAAATATGTCTTACATATTGAAGAATGAGTGGATGTAGAATTGTCTGGATGAAGGATTTAGTAGGTGCATGACTGACTGTATGAGTGAGTGGTTAAATGTGTCTCACTGAGTGCATGGGTTAGTGACTGAACTGTGTTAATTTGTGCATCATTATGTTTGTTGTTCTGTAAACTGCTGCATGTGTTGATCATTAGCTATATGAGTAAGTATATGGGTTATTGATTGGTTGCTCAAGTATGTGTATGGGAGACTGAGTGTGTGTGTGGGTGGCTGGGAGGTGTATGACTCTGTGCATAGATGTGTGAGCAGTTGATTCACTAGATGGATGGGTTCAAAAGTGCATGTGGAAACAGCTGTATGGGTGGGTGACTGTGTGCATCAGTGCATTGGTGAGTGAATGGATATCTCAGTGCTACATGTCAAAGTAAGTACATATGTAAAACATAGTACATGTGAGAGTTGGCATATATAAATAACTGTGCATAAGAGCCAGTGAATGTGTGAGTGACTGTATGGATGATTGTGAACTTGTATCAGGGATTGTAAAAGAGAGTAAATATGTGTTAGTATATGTTTGAATAAGTAAGGTGTGTATAACTGTATAGTTGAGGAAATGGAGGTGTAATTGATTCTTTGTATGACTGACTAGGTGTGTAAGTAACTCCATGGATGAGTGACAGTCTGTGAGTGTCTGTTTACACTGAGTGTATCTAAGGTTATATTAGAGTCTGAAGAGGTTCATCGTATTATCACATGAATGATGTCATCAGTGATGTGATCAGTAATGTCAAATGAGATGTCATCAGTGATGTCATTTGAGATGTCATCAGTGATGTCATCAATGATGTCATTTGAGATGTCATCAGTGATGTCATTTGAGATGTCATCAGTGATGTCATCAGTGATGTCACTGACCATGTCATGAATGATGTAATATGTGACATGATCAGCAGTGGATTGCGGGTGCGCGATATATAGTTAGTACTACTAACTATATATGAAATTTCAATGGTTTTGTGTGAGTAAAAAAAGGTTTTGTAAATGCTAATTCCTAACTATATATGGTCTATAACCTATGGTTTTTTCAGTGAATTTCAATGGTTTTTTAATAGCAAATATCATAAGCTGTCGAATGTCAAGTACGTGGTAAGAATTTTTTTTTCGTGTTTATGCACACTGATCTGCTTTGAATGCTGCCCCCCCCCCTCATTTCTATTAGGAGTACTCTCTCTTTGCAGATAGTGAAGGGTAGTTAACGCAGGCCTTTGCCCCCATTGTAATCCGTCGTGCCTGCTTCTCTCTCCATTTGATTGATTGTTATCCAAGCATTTACTGTTTTAGAATTGGTTCTCTTTGGTTTATTCTCTATTTACAAACAAGCAAAGAGTCGCAATACTCTGCTTAGTCTTTGCAGATAGCGAAAAACCGTGTAAAAAAACAAAAGGAATCGAGCAAAATCAGTAGGCCACTAATGGGATCTCTTTTTGACCTCGCTAAAATAGAAACATTAGGAATAACCCCTCATGACAAATACGAAACTAGTGAGATGAACTGAACTTCACACCATGATGGCTGCAAGACAGCTCAGCTCCGCCACCCACCCCGCCCAAAATAACGATAAACTCTATGCAAATATTACAAATATATACAACACACCAGCAAAGTAACAGGGTAAAACATTTTATTAAACAACTATTTACATAACTATTTTATACTTTTTGTTGCCCGATCCGGCTAGCTCAATCGATCGAGCATGAAACTCATGCACTCTGATGGTTCAAAGTTTTGAGGAGTGCTTGTAACACTGTCTGAAGCCTATTTGCACTTGCTTCAGCTTCACTATTCTCAAAGTAAGTGGGGGCTGTTTGAGGACGTGACTGCATTTGTAAACAATGTGATGCGGTGCCACCCTGAACCGCTTGACGGAGGCCCCCGAGGGACGGTGTGATGGCGCGGACTCGGAGGGGGCGCTTGGCTCCGGCCCCCTCCCCAAGTCGTGTTCTCCTGGTGTGGCCTGAGATCGCCCCCGACATAGGTGGCCGGCTCCCGGGATCAAGCGGAACTTTTTGCCTTTTGGTAACTCTTCCATTCTTGACCTTGTCCCACAATCCGTTTCACCTAAAGACACGCTGTAGTGGGGCGCCCCTTTACCATTTCAGTTGCCATTCCGCCCGCTTTTGCTACACTGTGCCTCTTCCGCTATTCAGCTGTTTACCGCCCGCTCTTTCGACTACAGCGTCTCGCTCACCATGTAGTTGAGTTGCTCCCCCTCTTGCGGTGCAGCGATAGGCGGCTGCCACAGGACTCTCAAAATGGCGGCCGGCTCTTCAGATTTGGGCGTGGCCCACTAAAATGGCCCTGCGACACCTTGGAACTCGGACGCTTGTCTGCTAGAGCTTGGGCTCCATTCTCGAAAGCGTCCCCTCAGCCTTGAAGATTCTACAAAAGTCTTGGGGGCCCCCGACTCCCGCAGGCTTCTGGTGGGGAGCGGCTAGCATGATTGCTCGTGGAATGGCCACGACGGAGCTACGAAATGGTGGTGCTCTCATGCTAACGCCAGCTTCAGTCTGAAACATCCAGAAACACTGTAGACTACCAATTCGATCAGTTCCGGTAGCGCCCCAACGTGACCCGGTAGAGAAGAACTTGCCCTCCCCTCTTTGACTGATGGTTCTTGTTGCCTGTCCCTTCTGTTGTCATTTAACAGAACTATTTAGCCTGCTGAAAGGGGTTGTGTTCCGACCGCTGGTTGGTGGAGACATTTTGACTATATTCTGGACCTGCGTTGTCGCGTAATACGTCATATGATGCGCCGCGTTAGCGCATCCGGAAGTGATCCGGGGCGCGATCCGGGGCGCGGCGCGCAGCGCGTAACGTAACCATAACAGGCCATGTGACTTGTTAATAAAACTTTTCATTGGTTAATTTTACTTTTCTTATTCTAATGATGAAAGGCTTGGTGATATGACCTAAAAATTACGCTTTTTATTACTTTCGACCATTATTTTTCCTTAAACATATGTTATAATGTTCCAGGCTAATGTACTTTCCCGGAAAATTTACAACTGTCCTGCAAGTAAAATATATTCCTTTTTCGAGAAAAAGGGCGTTTCTTCGTCCCATGATGGAGCCGTTGAGCAAAAGAGGGTCGGCCTGCTGTCTTAGTCGCCAATACGCCTGAATATGAGATTCTTATCGATCACTTTATGTTGCAGGAGTAGAAAACACAACAGCCCTTGACCATTTATCTTTACTGCGTTCCTGCGTATTATACCTTTTACCCTTCATGTAATTGGACTGCTTTATTTCACTTGTCTTTTACTGATTCTAAAACAGTGACTATTGTTAAAAACTTTACCAATGTAAATACTACTACCATGTTTTCTTTTAAAAACCTTTATTGTGAAAATGTCAGTATACAAATACGGGCCTATAACCACGTGGACCGGCCACGGAGCAAACTGTAATCGTATATGATGAGTAGACATTTACACTGTAGAGGAACGTAACGGGCGGGCCATTAGGTTGCAAGAACTAAGGTGTCTAACAGTTGCGGAATCGGTGGACGTACATTTTATAATTAAAATACGACAGGGCCAGTTACAATAAAATTATCTAGATATACATTTGCGGGCAAGTACCATGGGTGATGTTAATTCGAACTTTCAATAGTACAGTAATCAATAACACATCAGAACTTAATATCAATAGGGATGTCGAAATATTCAATCAATTCTCGTCCCCGCCCGCCATGTGCTTCAAAACTGCATACATATCTCGTGATATCAAGGTTGTGCAACCAGTACACAACAAGGAGTTACGAGTCCCATTTATTCCGGCGCAATTTTGGGCGAGGATGGGCAGGTCCAGGATATAGTCAAAATGTCTCTACCAACCATCGACTATGATGTTGTTCATATGCTGTATTTATTAGAGTAACACTCATCTGTCCACATGAAATTAATTTGCCACAATCTAAACATGTCATTTTAATCTTTCCAAAGTTCTTCTAAATATTTGGGACCGTTTCCCTTGCCTCTGATGCTGTCAGTGCCACTTCTTTGATGAATGTACTGGCAGGTCGGGGGTTCTCCTCCAAATCTCTCTTTTATGCAGCACTATAATTAATCGGTGCCACCTCTCCATATGACGATGCATGGTATTGTTACCATAACTATATATTTTTTCGGTTCCTCTGGAGAGTACATCGTGGCAGATGAAGCGTGTAACGTACCGGGCATTTACCTTTTTTTGCATGTAGAGGAAAGGAAAAAAAATTCGAGCGTCCGAGTTCTAAGGTGTCCCAGGGCCATTTTAGTGGACCAGGCCCAAATCCAAAAAACAGGCCGCCATTTTGAGAGTCCTGTTGCAGCCGCCTGTCGCTGTAGCATCAAGAGCGGCCGAAACTCAGCTGAATGGCAACTGAAACGGTAAAGGGGCGCCCCACTACAGCAGACGAGCCTCCACCTGGGAAGGCCCGTTCACGCCGCCTCCCCCCCCTCCTTCGGGCACCCCACGCCGTTATTCGGAGCAGGATTGTAGGATGGCCACACCAGTGCGGCAACTTGCTAGACACCACCTCGGTGCCAACCGAATCTCAGCGCCTTGTGGTGTCTTCTATTCAGAAAATATTGTTGTGCTGCCTTCGACCTATTCGCCGCAAGTGCGCACGCAACTCAGCTGCATAGCGAGTGAAACACCAAGGGGTGCTCCACTGCAGCCGAGGAACCTTCATCTTGGGGGCGACGCACAGCATCACATTGCTTTCCAATGCAGTCAGATCCTCAAACAACCCCCACTGACTGACGCGAACTCACAGGCCAACGGAGCGCCCCACGCCGACTTTCGGCGCAGCATTGTAGGATGGCCACACCAGTGCGGCAACTTGCTAGACACCACCTCGGTGCCATCCGGATCTTGGTGCGTTGCGCTGCCTTTGGCCCTATTCGCACATCGGTCCGCTACTGACGCCACCTCACAGGCCAACGGGGCGCCCCACGCCGACTTTCAGCATTGTAGGATGGCCACACCAGTGCGGCAACTTGCTAGACACCACCTCGGTGCCATCCGGATCTTGGCGCGTTGCGCTGCCTTTGGCCCTATTCGCACATCGGTCCGCTACTGACGCGAACTCACAGGCCAACGGGGCGCCCCACGCCGACTTTCAGCATTGTAGGATGGCCACACCAGTGCGGCAACTTGCTAGACACCACCTCGGAGCCATCCGGATCTTGGCGCGTTGTGCTGCCTTCGGCCTATTCGCACATCGGTCCGCTACTGACGCGAACTCACAGGCCAACGGGGCGCCCCACGCCGACTTTCAGCATTGTAGGATGGCCACACCAGTGCGGCAACTTGCTAGACACCACCTCGGTGCCATCCGGATCTTGGCGCGTTGTGCTGCCTTCGGCCTATTCGCACATCGGTCTGCTACTGACGCGAACTCACAGGCCAACGGGGCGCCCCACGCCGACTTTCAGCATTCTAGGATGGCCACACCAGTGCGGCAACTTGCTAGACACCACCTCGGTGCCATCCGGATCTTGGCGCGTTGTGCTGCCTTCGGCCTATTCGCACATCGGTCCGCTACTGACGCCGCCTCACGTGCCAACGGATTTTCTACGCTTTTTATACCCTATGCCGCATAACAGGTCATGTGACTTGTTTATAAAACTTTTCATTGGTTCATTTTACTTTTGGTTTCCTAATGATGGAAGGCTTGATCATATGACCTAAAAATAACACTTTTCATTGGATGAAAACTATTTTTTTTCCCAAACGATGAAAGCCCCACCTTGTTTCTGGATGTTTCAGACTGAAGCTGGCATCAGCATGAAAGCACCACCATCTCGTGGCTCCGTCGTGGTCATTCCGCGAGCAATCATGGCAGCCGCTCCCCACCGGAAGCCTGCAGGAGTCGGGGGCCCCCAAGACTTTTGTAGAATCCTCAAGGCTGAGGGGACGCTTTCGAGAATGGGGTCCAAGACCTAGCAGACAAGCGTCCGATTTCCAAGGTGTCCCAGGGCCATTTCAGTGGACCAGGCCCAAAAAGGAAAGAGCCTGCCGCCATTTTGAGAGTCCTGTGGCAGCCGCCTATCGCTGCACCGCAACAGTGGGCGCAACTCAGCTGAATGGCGGATTTTGACACAGTGGACCAAAAGCGGACGGAATGGCAACTGAAACGGTAAAGGGGCGCCCCACTACAGCAGACGAGCCTCCACCTGGGGAGGCCCGTTCACGCCGCCTCACCCCCCCCCCGGGGCGCCCCACGCCGTTATTCGGAGGGCGGCAACTTACTGGACATCACCTTGGTGCCATCCACATTTCAGCGCGTTCTGCTGCCTTGGAACTATTTGCACAACAGACCGCTACTGACGACCCACCCCCCGGGATGCCACGCCGGATACCCAAATCAGTGCGGCACCCAGGCAACATCACCTGGGTGCCGCACGTTGGGACTATTCGCACAACCGACCGCTACTGACCATTGTTCCTTCTTTTTCCCTAAAAATGTTTAAATGTTTTTACTGTTTTTGTTTTGTTGTATATATTTATAAGTTATTAAAGTTTTATAATCCTACTACTTTGTTGGAGTGCTATATATTTTTAATGTGACACATAATTGTAAAAACTTTGATGTACAAAGAGTCATCCCTGCAATCTTTCGCTTCAGGCTCGGTCCCCTCCCCAATCACAATACAGGATGGTTTTCAGATAGTAGGAACGCGTGTGGTGTGACGGATCTCATCGGGTGTGGGCCTTGATCTACTATAACTCCTTTGAAGAGGGGTGATTCTTTACAGCTGGGGCCATAAACTACATCTGCAGGGCTAGCTGATAGCCTGGGACCGGCCTGGACAATCGGACACAGAGGAAGAGGAGTGTCAGAGGGTGCGGTAGTGAATAGGGCGAAAGGGAGGTGTCGGGCGGGCACAGGGTGTGATTCTCAGGGAAGGGCAGCGCAGATGGGGGGAGGTTTATTGCCCATGCATAAGACAGAGAGCGGGGGTGACCAGTGCCTGGGGGAGATGCTTGCGAGGGTGGGGAGCCATGCTAAGGATCGACAGCGTGCGAAGAGTGGGTCTGGTCAAGGCATCTAAAATGGCTGCCGTGCACGACAAAAGTGTGGCATTTGAAAAAAGGCAAGATGGCGCAGACAATGTTTATCAACACTTCCTGATTTCCTTCGAATCGAACGTTAACAGACGTTATCTCTCCCACACTACCGGTCCCCCTGGGCTTAAACGCCGAGATGGTAGGGACTGCATCCCGTGGAGATAGGCCGAGACGTCACTCAGCAGAAAAAAAAGAAAAAAAAAGTCTATAAACATACAATAAGTTAAAAGTCAATCATTCTTGTTTCCTTGTAGTACGCTCCCCAGTCCGCTTCCCGTTACGCGAACCGGGCGCACCACACCAAAAAAACGTTTTTTTTTTTTTTTGGCCCGCGGGGCCCTTTTAAAACCTCCACATCAAACCTAGGGGGTCAGGAAGGATCTACTATGCCCCCTTATGGTCATTTGCCCCTTCGCTTTGGCCTCCTCTTGTCTCTCGATCCTACCGAGAGACAAGATGGCGGCCGCTACGGACTGTTTGGAATGTTTACAGACACCGGAGAGCCAATCAGCTTCGCTTCGCAAAGCTCCGTAACGCGAAAAGTACGCGAAGCGGAGCGCTGTCTGGAGCGCTGTTACAGATATATATCTTTTTTGAACGTTAATTTCTCAAAATCCACTGGAGCACATATATTGAGACCTGGCAAAGGCACATCGGGCTACCAGTCCCTACAATTTTGCCAAGTTTCGTGCAAATCCATTCATCCGTTCGATTATTATTATAATTTTTTTTTTTGCCCCGCGGGGCCCTTTTAAAACCTCCACATCAAACCTAGGGGGTCAGGGAGGATCTACTATGCCCCCTTCGCTTTGGCCTCCTCTTGTCTCTCGATCCTACCGAGAGACAAGATGGCGGCCGCTACGGACTGTTTGGAATGTTTACAGACACCGGAGAGCCAATCAGCTTCGCTTCGCAAAGCTCCGTAACGCGAAAAGTACACGAAGCGGAGCGCTGCCCGGAGCGCTGTTACAGATATATATCTTTTTTTGAACGTTAATTTCTCAAAATCCACTGGAGCACATATATTGAGACCTAGCAAAGGCACATCAGGCTACCAGTCCCTACAATTTTGCCAAGTTTCGTGCAAATCCATTCAGCCGTTCGGGCTAAAAGTGAGGCCAACCGCCCTATGGAAATTAACATGGGAAAAACGCGTTTTGGGACCCCCCTTTTTTCTCGGCCCCCCCTTGATGAACCCCCCCCAAATTTTCAGGGGCTGCTCAGGAACAAAATGTTCCATTTTCCTGAAAATTTCAGCCAATTCCGTCCACAAACGCCAAAGTTATTAGACATAGAATTTTCAAAAATCCCATAGGGAAAAAATCCTAATTATATATACCTACTGGCGACCGCCAGTAGGTAGGTAGGTAGGTAGGTAGGTAGGTATATATATATATATATTCACTGAAAAAACCATAGGTTATAGACCATATATAGTTAGGAATTAGCATTTACAAAACCTTGAAAATTCACTGCAAAAACCATAGGTTAGAGACCATATATAGTTAGCTGGACATTTTATTGACATAAAACCAATGAAATTCCATATATAGTTAGTTGCACTAACTATATATCGCGCACCCGCAATCCACTGCTGATGATGTCACATATTACATCATTCATGACATGGTCAGTGACATCACTGATGACATCACTGATGACATCTCAAATGACATCACTGATGACATCACTGATGACATCACTGATGACAACATCCAGTGACTGTATGTTTCTGTAAAGTTAAAATGTGTCTTACATATTGAAGAATGAGTGGAAGTATAAGTGTCTGGACAAAGGATTTAGTAGGTGCATGACTGAATGTATGAGTGAGTGATTAAATGTGTCTCACTGAGTGCATGGGTTAGTGACTAAACTGTCTTAATTTGTGCATCATTATGTCTGTTGTTCTGTAAACTGCTGCATGTGTTGATCAGTAGCTATATGATTAACTATATGGGTTATTGATTGATTGCCCAAGTATTTGTATGGGAGACTGAGTGTGTGTGTGGCTAGCTGGGAGGTGTGTGACTCTGTGCAGATCAATCTGTACTTGTATCAATGATTGTATAAGAAGGTAAGTATGTGTTAGTATATGTTTGAAAATGTAAGGTGCTCTATGTTTAACTGTATAGACAAGAAAATGGAAGTCTCATTGATTCTTTACAGGACTGACTAGGTGTGTGAGTAACTCCATGGATGAGTGGCAGACTGTGAGTGTCTGTATAGGTGTATGAGTGCATATGATAGTGTTGTAAAGATGAGTGATTGTATGTATGAATGATTGTATGGGTGAATGAGTGAAGGTGTGTGTAGACGTAGCAATCAGTGAGTGCGTATGTAGTAACTAGTATTGGTGTGTCAATGGTTTCAAAAATTATACTCTTTTTAACACTGGGTGAAACAGAGGTTATATTAAAATGTGAGGAGATGCATTGTATTGTCACATGAATGATATCATCAGTGATGTGGTCATTGATGTCAAATGAGATGTCATCAGTGATGTCATCAGTGATGTCATTTGAGATGTCATCAGTGATGTCATCAGTGATGTCACTGACCATGTCATGAATGATGTAATATGTGACATCATCAGCAGTGGATTGCGGGTGCGCGATATATAGTTAGTGCAACTAACTATATATGGAATTTCATTGGTTTTATGTCAATAAAATGTCCAGCTAACTATATATGGTCTCTAACCTATGGTTTTTGCAGTGAATTTTCAAGGTTTTGTAAATGCTAATTCCTAACTATATATGGTCTATAACCTATGTTTTTTTCAGTGAATTTTCAAGGTTTTGTAAATGCTAATTCCTAACTATATATGGTCTATAACCTATGGTTTTTTCAGTGAATTTCAATGGTTTTGTAATAGCAAATATCATAAGCTGTCGAATGTCAAGTACGTGGTAAGTAAAAACATTTTCGTGTTTATGCACACTGATCTGCTTTGAATGCTGCCCCCCACCCCTCATTTCTATTAGGAGTACTCTCTCTTTGCAGATAGTGAAGGGTAGTTAACGCAGCCCTGTGCCCCCTTTGTAATCCGTCGTGCCTGCTTCTCTCTCCATTTGATTGATTGTTCTCTTTGGTTCATTCTCTATTTACAAACAAGCACAGAGTCGCAATACTCTGTTTAGTCTTTGCAGATAGCGAAAAATCGTGTAAAAAAACAAAAGGAATCGAACAAAATCAGTAGGCCACTAATGGGATCTCTTTTTGACCTCGCTAAAATAGAAACATTAGGAACAACCTGTTGAAAATAGCAATGCGTATGTACATAAGCGGCGTTCATTTGTGTTCACAGTACCCCTTGTTGATTGTTTCAATCGAGCATTGAATTGTTCGAAGTTGGTTCTCTTAAGGATCTTCTCTGCCTGCAAACGAGGAAGAATAGGAATATTCTCTCTCCCTTTGCAGATAGTGAAGGGCAGGTAACGCAAGCCTTTAACACGTCGTACCTATTTCATTCCTCATTGATTGATTGATTGTCCGAACATTGACTGTTTGGGAATTAGTTCTTTTTGGAGGTATTCCCTGTTTGCAAATAAACGTAGGAAAATCTTTGCAAGTAGTGAAAGGGTACGTAATGCGGACCTTTCTCCCCCGTTGTAATCTGTCATGCCTATCTACTCCCCACTGATTGATGCACCTGTTTCACCCGGACCATTTACTAGAGATACGTCATCTGGCCCGACCAGAGAGCACCCCTAGTGAAAAGGACATATGCAATAATAACGAAGTGATCACTGTATCCTGTTAACAGAAACTTTAGCATGAAACAACCTGGAAAGAAAAGAATAGGAAAACGAAAATCAGTAGGCCACTGATGAACATGAACTTTTATTAAACAACGAACAAAGAAACGATAACATAACGTAATGATAAAACCTATTAATGTCCTAGAAACAAGAAAACGTTAAAATATGCCAGTGGTGAGAGACCAGAAAAACAGTAAGAGAAACCAAATCACCCCTCGCTGTCCCACCGCCTGCCACGCCAAAAAAATCGATAGACTAGGGAAAATGCAAGTCAGTAGAACATCCACCCCCACTCTGGAAACTTCCAAGGTGGGTCAGGGTTGCGGCTACGCCCAGCCGGGAGCAGCCCATATAAGGCAGGTCCTGCTGCCACGCCTCGGCCAGGAGATCCTAACGTAGGGTGTAGCCGGAGGAGAGGCCGAGAGTGGGACCCGGCCCGGGGATTGCCTTTACAACGCTGAACAGTTGCAGGGGGGGGGAATGTCTCCTCGACCCTCCCCTCTCTCTCCCAGTCCGGCCGCGGTGGCCCTTGAGAGTTGCAGGTACTCCCGCCACATGCTCTTCCGGTCCGGCCACCAACGGTCGGGGGGCCGAGGACGACGGGATCCGGCTGCAGCCGATAAACCAAGAAACCCGTTCATGGGGCCAGAGCCAGGGGCGTCCGGCCGACATCTACCGGAAGCCCGGCCCGAAGACGGACGGGACACTTCTTCTTTCATGAATAATGGGTGCGACAACACTGGGGGGGGATGTCTTGCACATGCCTCCGACCCCCCCCCCCTCGTCCTCATCGCCTGGTCCGGCCATAACAAATCTCAAGCGAGACGCCGTGGGGTGCACTGGGAGGGAGAGACGTGCGAACAGGCCTCTCCCGCCTCCCCAGGTGGAGGCTTCCCAGCTGCACCCTCAGCGCTCCAGGCGCCCGGAAAAGGGTTCTTCCACTGTGGCCATGCTGCAACGTCTCGCCCGGCAGGGTGGAGCCCGTCCGCTCATTTGACCCCGCGATCGCCAGTAGCTACCGAACTCTCAAAATGGCGGTCGACCTGGCAAGAGCGGGCCCAGCATAAAGAAATGGCCCGGTCACTGCTTGACTCCACCACCGTAGTCCTCCACGACCTTGAAGATTCTAGAGGAGCCGCGGGAGTCTCCGACCCCCGATGGGGAATGACTGCCATGATCGCCCGTGGAGTGACGAAACTGTATCCGCGGGACGTCGGCGCTCCCATGCTGGCGCCAGCCTCACTTTGAATTACTAGAATCCTGCAGACCTCAGTTCCGGTGAAAGCACAGTGTGACCCGGTAGGAAAAATTGTTGCACCCCCTCCCCTTTTTCACTGATAGTTCAAACCACCGATCCTTTCCTTTGCCCTTTTAACGGAACTTTGGACTGCCTCCCCCTCTTTTACATTTTCTAGAGAAAACAAAACATTAACCACTACATTAGCATAGCAGTTGACACCAGAACTGTTTTCAAATTTAAAACCAACAACATCTTCAACAAAATCCTTTTTGTTTCTGCTGTGACCCTGCTACAGCACAGGCATTGTCCCCAGCAGTAATTCTGCGATGCCGGTAAGAATAGCTGTGGTGCCTACTGGACTCACTCACCCCCGCGGCGCCCCACGCCGTTATTTGCTGGGCGGCAACTTACTAGACATCACTTTCGTGCCATCTAGATTTCAGCGCGTTCTGCTGCCTTGGAACTATTCGCACAACAGACCGCTGCTGACAAGAATATTTCATTATTGGTGCTGTCAATTTCAATAAATCTATTGGATAATTCAAAAGAAATTGCCACGGTCTCTTCGTTGTTTAAATGTTTTTACTGTTTTTGTTTTGTTGTATATATTTATATGTTATTAAAGTTTTATATTCCTACTACTTTGTTGGAGTGCTACATATTTTTAATGTGACACATAATTGTAAAAACTTTGATGTACCAAGAGTCATTCCTGGAATCTTCCGCTTCAGGCTCGGTCCCCTCCCCAATCACAATACAGGATGGTTTTCAGATAGTAGGAACACGTGTGGTGTGACGGATCTCATCGGGTGTGGGCCTTGATCTACTATAACTCCTTTGAAGAGGGGTGATTCTTTACAGCTGGGGCCATAAACTACATCTGCAGGGCTAGCTGATAGCCTGGACAATCGGACACAGAGGAAGAGGAGTGTCAGAGGGTGCGGTAGTGAATAGGGCGAAAGGGAGGTGTCGGGCGGGCACAGAGTGTGATTCTCAGGGAAGAGCAGCGCAGATGGGGGGAGGTTTATTGCCCATGCATAAGACAGAGAGCGGGGGTGACCAGTGCCTGGGGAAGATGCTTGCGAGGGTGAGGAGCCATGCTACGAATCGACAGCGTGCAGAGAGTGGGTCTGGTCAAGACATCTAAAATGGCTGCCGTGCACCACAAAAGTGTGGCATTTCAAAAAAGGCAAGATGGCGCAAACAATGTTTTTCAACACTTCCTCATTTCCTTCTAATCGAACGTTAACAGACGTTGGTGCATATTACCAAAGTTAAGCGATATTACCAACGAATTTTTTACCGCTAAGCATCGTCAGAAATTATCGAAGATAAACCTTGCTATTATCAAGGTTTATCGCAAATGCGATAATAAACGGTCGCAATGCATCAATATCGCTAAAAACTCAGCGATATTCATGCATTACAGAGCTAATGCTCTTAGCCATGCTATCCACCTCCCATTGGATAACATGGCTAAGAACTGCTCAGGGCAGGTGTTACTTTTTGGAGATATTCGCGCTTAGCGCGAATATCTCCAAAAGGAGATAGATATCTTGCATGTTGTAATGCAAGTTATTGTGGTATATGGAACTCATACCATAATCTCTCAGGAAAGCAGAAACTGATCCTTTTGGGACCGCCTAAAAAGGCCTAGGGGGTGAGGAGTACTCTACTTTGCCCCCTTTTCACGTTCCGAACTATTTTATTTTACTCTCTTCTGTAATTACACAAAATAGCAGCGATAAGATGCATCGGAGACACACAGGGGCATATTACCAACAACTAGCGAAAATTTTTGTCTCTAACTTGTTTAGAGACAAAAATTATCGCCGCACATCGGCGATTTTTATCGCAGATAAACCTTGCTATTAGCAAGGTTTATCGCAAATGCGATAAAGAACGGCCGCAATGCATGAATATCGCTGAAAAGTCAGCGATATTCATGCATTATCGAGCAAATGCTCTTAGCCATGTTATCCACCTCCCATTGGATAACATGGTGAAGAACTGCTCAGGGCAGGTGTTAGCTTTTGGAGATATTCGCGCTTAGCGCGAATATCTCCAAAAGTTGGTAATAGGAGATAGCGATGTTAGCGACTGTTTCCAGTCGCTAACATCTTGGCACGCCCACTTTGCATGTCATTAGTGATAAATATCACTGACATGCAAAGCAGGGCCCAAGATGGTCGCTATCTCCTATTAGCTGTCACTAACTGGTGTTAGCGACAGCTTGGTAATAGGGAGATAATTTTATCTCCGCTTTCTTGGCTTTTAAAGCCAAAAAAGGGGAGATAAACCCCCTTGATAATATGCCCCACAGTGAGAGAAAGGAGGCCGGAGATGAAGAAGAGATGTCAAATACACATTGGAGATAATATAGTGGCAGAAGGGAAGTAAATATGAGTAAACTTACCATGTAACATAAAAATGTTGCACTCTATACTATAAGTCTCATTTTATACTACAATCACTTCGCTACAACCTCATAAATTAAAAATAAAAATGAATAATGTCTCAAACAATTTTTGATTTCTAAATATAAATTTATTCTTCAGAATTTTCTAAATTTGAAAGAACTAGTAACATGTCCTCATCAGCAATGTCCTCATGAAAAGTCTGCAATGATGATTCTTGTAACTCTATGGTCTCCAAACATTCGATAAATTCGCCATGTCAAGTCAAGTCAAGTCAGAGAATTTATATAGCGCACTACATACCCAGAGGGTCTCAAGGCGCTTAGGGAGGGGAGGAGGATTACTTGTCAAATATCCAAGTTTTCAGTTGTTTTCTGAATGCTAGGTGGTTCTGGGTAAGGCGAAGGTCAGTGGGGAGTGAGTTCCATGTTTTAGCAGCCAGGTAAGAGAAGGATCTGCCTCCCATGGTGGTCTTGTTGATGCGAGGTACAGTGGCGAGGGCTTGGCTGGAAGAACGTAGTTGGCGGGAGGGGGTGTAGAAGGACAGTCGTGAGTTGAGGCATTCTGGTCCGATGTCGTAGAGTGATTTGTGTGCGTGGGTTAGCAGTCGGAAAGTGATCCTCTTATTGACGGGTAGCCAGTGGAGGTCTTTCAGGTGACCAGAGATGTGTTCGTTGCGCGGGATGTCTAATATGATCCTGGCTGAGGCGTTTTGGATTCGTTGGAGTTTCTTCTGGAGTTTAGCGGTAGTACCTGCGTAGAGGGTGTTTCCGTAGTCCAGTCGGCTCGTGACCAGAGCATGGGTGACTGTTTTTCTGGTTTCGGTGGGGATCCAGCGAAATGTTTTTTTGAGCATGCGGAGAATGTTGAAGCAGGATGAGGATACGGCGCTGACTTGTCTGTTCATTGAAAGTGAAGAATCCAGGATAACGCCTAGGTTCCGTGCGTGGTCTGTCGGGATGGGGGCTTTTCCAAGGGCTTCCGGCCACCAAGAGTCGTCCCATGCAGAGGGGGATGTACCTAAGATGAGGACTTCTGTTTTATCTGAGTTCAGCTTCAGACGGCTGTGTTTCATCCATTCGGCAACTTCTTTCATTCCTTCGTGTAGGTTAGTTTTGGCGGTGCTGGGGTCATTGGTGAGAGACAGGATCAGTTGAGTGTCATCCGCGTAAGAGATGATGTTGAGGTTGTGTTGGCGGGCGATGGCCGCGAGGGGGCTCATGTATACGTTGAAGAGGGTGGGACTGAGTGAGGATCCTTGTGGTACGCCACAGATGACTTCAGTGGCCTCGGACTTGAATGGTGGAAGGCGGACTCTCTGGGTTCTTCCGGTGAGGAACGAGGTGATCCATTCAAGTGCTTTTCCTTGTATTCCGATGTTTCTGAGGCGTTGTAAAAGGGTGCTGTGGCAGAATGTGTCGAAGGCTGCAGAGAGGTCGAGGAGGATGAGGGCGACTGTGTCTCCATTGTCCAGTAGAGTTCGAATGTCGTCTGTTGCTGCGATAAGGGCGGTCTCAGTGCTGTGTTTTGCTCGGAAGCCAGATTGTGAGGAGTCGAGGGATTTGTTGGCTTCGAGGAAAGCGGCGAGCTGGTTGTTGACAGCTTTCTCGATAACTTTGGCCGGGAATGGAAGGAGCGAAATGGGGCGGTAATTTTTGAGTTCGGTGGGGTCCGCTGTGGGTTTTTTCAGAAGGGCGGTGAGTTCAGCGTGTTTCCAGCTTTCCGGGAAGGTGGCGGAGTTGAAGGAGCAGTTGATGACGTCTCGGAGGTGCGGTGCTATGACGGAGTCTGCTTTGTTGAAGATGTGGTGAGGACATGGGTCTGTGGGGGATCCTGAGTGGATGGAGTTCATCAGGCGGATGGTGTCCTCAGTGGAGATTGGGTTCCAGTCGATAAGGGTGTTCAAGGGGGGAGAATGTTCAGCATATGGTTGGGTGGGTTGGTCTCCGGGTTGGTTGTCGAAGCTGTTGTGGATGTCTGCAATTTTGTTGTGGAAGAATGAGGCTAGGGAGTCGCAAAGGGCTTGAGAGGGGGTGATGTCGTTGGAGTTGGCCGAGGGATTGGTAAATTCCTTGACGATGTTGAAAAGTTCCTTGCTGTTGTTGGCGTTGTTGTCGAGTCGATCCTTGAATGCTGTTTTCTTGGCCTTTCGGATTAGTTGGTGGTGTGTGCGGGTGGCGTTTTTGAAGGCGTCCTTGGTGCTGGTGGATGGGTCTTTTTTCCAGGCCTTTTCAAGGGAGCGGCAGAGTTTCTTGGACTTCTTAAGATCATCGTTGAACCATGAGGCCTTCTTGCTGCCAGGTTTGCTTTGACGTTTTTTCAATGGTGCTAAGGTGTCGGCGGTGTTGGATAACCATAGGGTGAAGTTGGCGGCGGCTTGGTTTGGGTTAGAAGAGTGGGCTGGGGTGTTTAGAAGGAGCGATGAGGAGATCTGGTCGATGGTGATTTTGTTCCAGTTTCTTTGCAGAGTTGGTTGGAGGTGGTTGATGGGTTTCGGCTTGTTGTAGGTGAAGTGAACGCAGCTGTGGTCAGTCCAGAGGAGATCCGTAGTGTGGCTGAAGGAGACATGATTGCTGGAGGTGAAGATGGGGTCGAGTGTGTGACCTGCGATGTGGGTGGGGGAAGTGACCAGTTGTTTAAGTCCGAGGTTGGCGAGGTTGTCCAAGAGGGTGGTGGTGTTGCGGTCGTTGATCTTTTCAAGGTGAAAGTTGAGGTCTCCCAGAAGGATGTAATCTTTGGAGGGGAGCGCATGTGGAGTGATGAAGTCTGTGATGTCTTCACTGAATTTTGCGCGGGGTCCTGGTGGTCTGTAAAGGAGGGTGCCTCTGAGTGTGGTCTTGGGGTCGGTGTGGATCTGGAAGTGAAGGTGTTCGGAGTTGGCGAGGTTGGCGTCAGAGCTGGTTGTGATGCGGATTGATTTTTTATGGACGATAGCGATTCCTCCTCCAGTGTGGCCGGTACGGTCCTTGCGTGTGATCTTATAATCTTCAGGGATGGCAATGGTGATGTCTGGGGCGGAGGAGGCGTTCATCCATGTTTCTGTTAGGAAGGCGATGTCCGGAGAGATGGTGTCTAGTAGATTCCATAGGTCAATGGCGTGCCTGTGGACCGATCGGGTGTTGAGCAAGATGCATTGTAGGTGGTTGGGGTCGGGAATCTGTGGTGTGATCTTAGCGGAGTTGTTGACGGTGCCGATGAATTTGCAGGAGTAGCATGAGAAAGGTCCATGGGTGTGTCCAGGAGCGGCTTGGACGCAGTTGGGGGAGCGGCCGGGGTTAAGGGCTAGGAGGGTGGTGGCATCGTAGTTAATGCGGGAGGGCTGGGCAATGCGGGGGCTAGGGGGTCTGGCGCTGGGCGCGGTCCAGGCGCGGACGGGCGTAGACGGGCTTACCTTTGGCGCACCTTCGGCGCGGCCGAAGCGCGTGGACGCTGCGCGTTGGGACATCTGACATTTAAAGGATGGTGGAGGGGGCGGAGCGTGGGAGGGTCAGCAGCTGGGAGGCGGTAGCAGGGAGGAGGGGCGAGCCTGGAAACAACAACACGGAATACAAAATGGAGGTCAAAGGGGAGGCGAGGCAGGGGCAGTAAATAGCCTGAGTCACAGAGAGAGAAATCGGTGTAATGCAGTTGCTGGTAGAAGAGAGCAAACACACTCAAATATAACTCAGGGCGGGCGGCGCTACAATTTCAAGCGCTATGAGAGTCGGTCTGATAAATTGCGGAGCCTACGTAATTATAAGCAGCTTCTGAAATGACACTACGCTAATGCAGCTGATCGCAGGCGATACCGTATAGTTCTGTGAGGGCTGCGATGATCACCAGGGCAGGCAGGCAGCAGGAGTAATGGGAGAGGAGCGAGGAGGGAGCAACCGGTCAGGAACGAGTCCGGGCGGTCACAAGGGTAGTGAGGGGGTGGCGAGCTCTGTGAACGTGGGTGGGAGGGTCAGCAGCTGGGAGGCGGTAGCGGGGAGGAGGGGCGAGCCTGGAAACAACAACACGGAATACAAAATGGAGGTCAAAGGGGAGGCGAGGCAGGGGCAGTAAATAGCCTGAGTCACAGAGAGAGAAATCGGTGTAATGCAGTTGCTGGTAGAAGAGAGCAAACACACTCAAATATAACGCAGGGCGGGCGGCGCTACAATTTCAAGCGCTATGAGAGTCGGTCTGATAAATTGCGGTGCCTACGTAATTATAAGCAGCTTCTGAAATGACACTACGCTAATGCAGCTGATCGCAGGCGATACTGTATAGTTCTGTGAGGGCTGCGATGATCACCAGGGCAGGCAGGCAGCAGGAGTAATGGGAGAGGAGCGAGGAGGGAGCAACCGGTCAGGAACGAGTCCGGGCGGTCACAAGGGTAGTGAGGGGGTGGCGAGCTCTGTGAACGTGGGTGGGAGGGTCAGCAGCTGGGAGGCGGTAGCGGGGAGGAGGGACGAGCCTGGAAACAACAACACGGAATACAAAATGGAGGTCAAAGGGGAGGCGAGGCAGGGGCAGTAAATAGCCTGAGTCACAGAGAGAGAAATCGGTGTAATGCAGTTGCTGGTAGAAGAGAGCAAACACACTCAAATATAACGCAGGGCGGGCGGCGCTACAATTTCAAGCGCTATGAGAGTCGGTCTGATAAATTGCGGAGCCTACGTAATTATAAGCAGCTTCTGAAATGACACTACGCTAATGCAGCTGATCGCAGGCGATACCGTATAGTTCTGTGAGGGCTGCGATGATCACCAGGGCAGGCAGGCAGCAGGAGTAATGGGAGAGGAGCGAGGAGGGAGCAACCGGTCAGGAACGAGTCCGGGCGGTCACCATCAAGAGATTGATCAAAAAAATCATTCAAGTCATCTCCTCCTTGTGACAATATTTCATTATTGGTGCTGTCAATTTCAATCAATGTAGTGGAATCATTCAAGTCATCTCCTCGTGACAATATTTCATTATTGGTGCTCTCAATTTCAATCAATGTAGTGGAATCATTCAAGTCATCTCCTTGTGCCAATATTTCATTATTGGTGCTGTCCATTTCAATCAATCTAATGGAATCATACAAGTCATCTCCTCCTTGTGACAATATTTCATTATTGGTGCTCTCAATTTCAATCAATGTAGTGGACAATTCAAAAGAAATTGCCACGGTCTCTTCATTGTGAGCCATTTTATTTTGAAATTGCTTGCTGTAAATTGCAGAAAAAAATAATCACTTTCATTTATCGTTTTTAGTAATACATAATATAAAACTAACTTTATCAAGTATTTAGTATAACAGAAGGACTGCAAATAAATAACAGAAAACATTTTTCAAATTATCTTCAAGTGTACAACATAGTTCCCCTTACAAATTAACAACTCACCTTTTTAAAAGTAGGAGAAGTGTTAGTACTGTGTAAATCAAACACCAGAAATTCACCACCAAAAATTCCTCACAAATGTACCTCAGACAGTAGTATCACAAAATGGCTGTGGTTTCCTCTCATTTGAAATATATACATAACCAATTAACTTTCATCACACACAAATACAAAACCAAACTAACATTTTAATTGGTTCTAAATTTCAACACTTTCAAATGTGTTTTCCCCATGCAATTTTCCATAGGACATTTACATACGTCTACAGCCTGAATGGCTGAACGGAATTACACCAAACTTGGCAAAATGGTACATCAAACCTAAGAGGTCAGGAAGGATCTACTATGCCCCCTTATGGTCATTTCCCCCTTCGCTTTGGCCTCCTCTTGTCTCTCAATCCTACCGAGAGACAAGATGGCGGCCGCTACGGACTGTTTGGAATGTTGACAGACGCCGGAGAACCAATCAGCTTCGCAAAGCTCCGTAACACGAAAAGTACGCGAAGCGGAGCGCTGTTACAGATATATATCTTTTTTTGAACGTTAATTTCTCAAAATCCACTGGAGCACATATATTGAGACCTAGCAAAGGCACATCGGGCTACCAGTCCCTAATATTTTGCCAAGTTTCGTGCAAATCCATTCAGCCGTTCGATTATTATTATTTATTTATTTTTGCCCCGCGGGGCCCTTTTAAAACCTCCACATCAAACGTAGGGGGTCAGCGAGGATCTACTATTCCCCCTTATGGTCATTTGCCCCTTCGCTTTGGCCTCCTCTTGTCTCTCGATCCTACCGAGAGACAAGATGGCGGCCGCTACGGACTGTTTGGAATGTTGACAGACGCCGGAGAACTAATCAGCTTCGCTTCACAAAGCTCCGTTGCGCGAAAAGTACGCGTCCTGGAGCGCTGCCCGGTCCGCTGTTACAGATATATATCTTTTTTTAAACGTTAATTTCTCAAAATCCACTGTAGCACATATATTGAGACCTACAAAAGGCACACCGGGCTACCAGTCCCTACAACTTTGCCAAGTTTCGTGCAAATCCATTCAGCCGTTCGGGCTAAAAGTGAGGCCAACCGCCCTATGGAAAACTCAATGTTAAAAACACGTTTTGGGACCCCCCTTTTTTCTCAGCCCCCCCTTGACGAACCCCCCCCAAATTTTTAAGGGCTGCTCAGAAACAAAATGTGCCATTTTCCTGAAAATTTCAGCCAATTCCGTCCACAAACGCCAAAGTTATTAGACATAGAATTTTCAAAAATCCCATAGAGAAAAAATCCTAACTATATATACCTACTGGCGACCGCCAGTAGGTAATATATATATATATATATATATATATATATATATATATATATATATATATATATATATATATATATATATATATATATATGAAACCCCAACCCCGGGATGATGAAAAAATGGGCCAAAACCAACTTGGAGTGGTCCAGAAAGCTGGTCACCATTTTTGTAAAATATGCAGAAACAGACCGAACAAAACTACAGGAACAGATGATACCTTAAATGACTATCTCAGTCAAATGGGGCAGAACGAAGAGGCAATAAAATTATGTGAAGAACTTACAAAAAGGTTAGGCAAAGAGGAGGAAAAAATTTGTGAACGAAAAACATTTACATTCACAGAGACAAGTCAGACTACGAGTGTGGCTGTATCTTTACGTTTGCTAAAAAATATGATTCTTTTAAGATCTCAAAATACAGCTTAGCGAGTGTTGCCAAAACAAGTGCTGCGAGCAGGGGAAAACCCAGTGATTCATCTACTTCAGATCTTAGCTCTGCTTTGGAGAGCAAAACTGAGCTAGAGTCCAGAAATGTCAGAAGCGCACAAATCCCTTCAAAATTATCTTAAGAGGAAGAAGTCGATTTTTTATGTTGGAAAAGAGGACAAATACTATGGCCACAAGCACAACAAAACAGACAGGCAAAAACATAAAAACATTGCATACTTTATCCCCAAAATACACAAAGACAATATCAAGCCTCCAAGACGCCCGATAATATCAGCGTGTAAAAGTATCGTGGAGAATGTGAGCAAGTACGTTGATTTTTTTCTCCCGGAGTATGTCAAGAAGTTACCATCATTTGTCTTAGACACCTGAGACTTGCTGAGTAAATTAAGGGATATTCAATGGCAACCGGATTTTTTACTGATTTCACTTGATGTTTCCTCCCTTTATACTTCTATTCATCATAGAGACGGACTTAAAGCTGTACAGTACTATCTCAACTGTAGACCTGCTTGCCTCCACGAACATAGTAGAATGCTGTTGGACATGATTGATCTGTGTCTTCATAACAATTTTTTCCTTTTTTCCAATCAGGTTTTTCATCAGGTAAGGGGGGTGGTGATGGGGGCCTGCTTTTCTCCCAGTTATGCCTGTCTCCACATGGGATACTGGGAGGAACGGGTCCTCTCGCCATCCTTCCTGACAATAATCTCCAACAAGGTCGTCAAATGGCTCCGCTATTTTGACGACCTCCTGATAATTTGGAAAGGGTCTGAGGGTGATGCGGTCAATTTCATTGAAGACTTGAACAATAACACTTTGAATTTGGGGTTCACCAGTTAAATTAGTGAGAAATCAATTTGTTTCTTGGATGTGGAAATCTACATTCACAACAGCAAACTGGAGACCAGACTTTTTAGAAAACCGACAGCCGACAAAACCGTGCTCCATGCGTCTGGCCACCACCCAGCCCATCTAATACACAGCATCCCATATGGTGAGATGCTGCGCATTAGAAAGATATGCAGCTCAGATCTAGACTGCAGACTAGCACAGAATGAGTGCAGGGCAAGATTCCTGAGGAGGGGGTATCAGTCTGAAGTATTGGACAAAGCCCTGTGTAGACCCAATACTGTGGGAAGACTACAACCTGTAAGATCACTTGAGCACGTGTCTTCCACATCATTGAATGAGAACAGACTGATCCTAACATACAGTAATCAGCATCTGGCAATTCGTAGAATTGTGCGAAAGAACTGGTCTCTTATTTCAAGTGGCCCGGTTCTAGGAAAGCAATTACTTAACCCTCCTAGTATTACCTATAGAAAGGGTAGGTCTATGCATGACCGTTTGGTTTCCAGCAGTCCTGAAGTCAGAGTAGCAGGAAATTGGCTATCTGGCAGTAAAGGGTTTTTTAAGTGCTCAGTTTGCAAGGCGTGCAAGAATGGAATAAACAAAAGTGAGTACATGATACCCTTTAGTGAGAAACCAGTTCGCATCCAATCAAAATTGACTTGCAAAACTGAGTACGCGGTGTATGTGCTGGAGTGTCCGTGCGGCCTACGTTATGTGGGCAGCACAAAGCTGCCGGTACACAGAAGGATACTCCAGCACCTCAGAGCCATTACCAACGGCGACACCGCGTACCCACTTGCGAGACATTTTGAGGAATCTCACAATCAGAACCCCGCAGGATTGGAGTATTTTGTAATCGATACTGTTCCTCCACTCAGGAGAGGGGGTGACCGGGAGTCACTCCTACGTAAATTAGAAACAAGACACATAATTTTGTTTGATTGCAAAATTCCCGACGGTATGAATTCAAGTGAAGATTTTTTTACCTGTTTGTAGGCATCCTTGTTGACTCGAACATATCTGTAATTATCTGCTCTTCCAACCGATATTCTGTTTATTTTAACTTTTTCATATATTTAGGTATTGTAATTTTTTGTACTTTTTGTAATCATTTTACACTTTGATTGGTACAGCGTGTTGATATGTATTTATTTGCGGAGTTTTGCATATTTAATTGCACATGATTGCTATTTGCACATTGATTATATCCCACTTGGGCCGTACAACTTAGGTAAATGCAACTAAATGAATGGACTGATGGGACATAACAGGCCTGATGGTGGAAAATGAACATAATAGGGTTCTTTTCATTTATCAAATTTGTGCCTGGTTTTTACAGTTGTCCTTGGCAAACTTTTTGTATGGGAATTGTTAGCAGTATCAATTTGAATGGACACGTGTATAGGAAGATGACTAAAGATCCTTTTAATTCTTGAACTTATTCAAGATCTTTTTACATGTTTTTATTCATTGTACTGTTGGATATATACATTTTGCTCTGCTATTTATTGTATTTTACATTTATTCTAGTGGTCTATTCATTGCAATTATACATATGTTTTTGACCGCAAACAAGGAGACATTAGTCTGTCTTCTGTGTTCATGTAACATTGTCAGCACACTAGCACTTTAAAAGGTCACTCCGCCTTCTCAGCGATGTCATGTGATCAAAGCCCTTCGCGGGATGAAACGCGTCATGGCGGATTTGGTGTTTGGGCTTTAAATCAATTAATATTTGCACCAGTTGTGGGTTCGTCTCGTCTTGTCCTATCGACCTTTGAAGACGTTGTATGCCTCATATATATACATATATATGAAACCCCGACCCCAGGATGATGAAAGAATGGGCCAAAACCAACTTGGAGTCGTCCAGAAAGCTGGTCACCATTCTTGTAAAATATGCATTAACAGACCGAACAAAACTACAGGAACAGATGATACCTTAAATGAAAAGCTCAGTCAAATGGGGCAGAATGAAGAGGCAATAAAATTATGTGAAGAAATTACAAAAAGGTTAGGCAAAGAGGAGGAGAAAATTTGTGAACGAAAAACATTTACATTCACAGAGACAAAGCAGACTACGAGTGTGGCCGTATCTTTACGTTTGCTAAAAAATATGATTCTTGCAAGATCTCAAAATACAGCTGAGCGAGTGTCGCCAAAACAAGTGCTGCGAGCAGGGGAAAACCCAGTGATTCATCTACTTCAGATCTTAGCTCTGCCTTGGAGAGCAAAACTGAGCTAGAGTCCAGAAATGTCAGAAGCGCACAAATCCCTTCAAAATTATCTTTAGAGGAAGAAGTCGATTTTTTACGTTGGAAAAGAGGACAAATACTATGGCCACAAGCACAACAAAACATACAGGCAAAAACAGAGCAAACAAACACCGGGAGAGGCGCAAGGCCATATGAAGGAGAGCAAAAGAAACAAAGGGGCTTATTTATGAGCCCTTGCATCACTTTTGCGCTACCGGTGCGTCACATTTTATGACGCACCAGTGGCGTAACAAATGCGCCATGTTGCGCCATATTTACGAAGTGATGCATCTAGGTAGTAGTGTCACTTCATAAACCCCTGTGCTACATTATACCTGCAGCAGGTATAATGTATGCAGGGTGGGCGTACCCCCGCAAGAGAAGGTCATAGGAGTGGTGCAGCGAAATCTATGAGATTTTGCTGCGCCACTTCTAGGACGACAATGCGTCAAAAACGTACGCCTGCGTAAGGGTGACGAAGGCCCTTTCACATAGGGCTTGCCCCATGTGAAAGGAACATTGCAGGATTTGTATTGTGCTTGACACAACTCCAGCAATGCACCACTTTTTGCGCTGACAGATACATTACAGATACAGGTGACTTTTTAACTAAAATCCATGATTGTAAGTGGCATGATGAATATTTACTAATATAGATGGACATAACAGCACTATATACAAGCATCAACCACAAAGATCGAATAAGGGCAATACAGCACTACCTTAGAAAAAGAATAGCCCAATTCGAACAACACAGCAAAATGCTAATCGATATGATTGACTTTTGTTTGATTAACAACATTTTCATGTTTAAAACTGCTTTATACCAACAATTGTGAGGCGTAGCAATGGGGGCCAGCTTCTCCCCCGGATACGCATGTCTGCACATGGGCTGGTGGGTGGAGCTGGTCTTAAATAAGTCTTTCGAGGTGAAATTGCATAATAATGTGAAAGTATAGTTAAGGTTTATTGATGATCTGTTTTCAATCTGGCAAGGGACCTTGTCAGAGGCACAACGTTTTATAGAGAGTCTTACCAATAACAATATAAACCTGCACTTTACAGCAAACATTGGTGCAGACGTTGAGGTATATATCAAAAATGGCAGGATGGAAACAAAGGTACATAGAAAACCTGCTGCAAGCAACTCTGTGCTGCATGCAGTCAGTGCCCACCCTCGACACCTTATCCAAAAGTTGAAATGATCAGGCTAAAAAGGATATGCAGCAACCAACAAGATTTAACAATGGCATATCAAGCTGTAAAACAAGATTTGTAGAACGAAGATATAGTAACAAATGCATTAATGCAGGCATTTCCAAGAGCCAGGCATTAAACAGGGAGGACTTAATTAGAGGACCAATACACCAGGCACACACTCAGCCATCTACAATAGCTAGTGGCAGGCAAGAACCAAGAGAAGAAACGTTCAGAATAATAATTGGGTATAGCAAACAATATATATCAATAAAATAATTCATAGAAATTGGCCAATATTTTTAAAAGACCCAGTAATTGGCCATTTGCTATCACCCACACTAGCTATCACACATAGTAGAGTTCCATCCATGAAGGATGTCCTGGTGCAAAATAACCCTGACAGGACGACAGCCACTACTTGGCTGGCACAAAGACAAGGCTTCTTCAAATGTAAATCGAGCAAAGCCTGTCAACACGGTACCAACAGGACAACCTATGTAACACAGTTGGTAACCAGGAGCATACCATTAGCAAGGTTCTCACATGCAGGACTGATTATGTTGTATATGTTCTCGTATGCCCCTGTGGACTTAGGTATGTGGGAAGAACCAAACTGCAGGGGCACAAAAGAATACTAACATATCAGGGCGATAAAAAAACGAGATCAGACATATCCGGTGGCACAGCATTTTGGGGTAATACATAAATCTGACCCCAAAGAACTCAAATATTATCTGATTTTACACAGTACCAGTAAACAAAAGAGGTGGCAATAAAGAAAAGGCGCTACGTAAATTAGAGACAAGACATATCTTGGAGCTCGTCTCCAAACATCCTGGGGCATTGAACACCACTGAAGATTTGTACACATGTCTGTAGCTAGAATCAGAGGTTTAGAAGGTGAATAGACTAATGGAACCATAGGAGGCACAATTTAGATGTATTTAAACAATGAATGTCTTCTAGCCTAGTACAATAATGTGGACACAGATGCCCGGCCGACCGATAACACAGTCAATTGATTTAAAAAATTAACAAACACATATTCTTAGCTCTTTTTAGCACTTTCACATTGAGGAGTTTTATTGCACTTACACATTTTTTAGAATAAATTATAGCACTTCAGCACTGATTGTAGTCAACGTTTACATTGTTCAATGCATTTATAGTTGTATGTACAAGCACTTTAGAACATCAAGACGGGACCATCCTGATCATCTAGGTTATCTAGTACTGTATATGGCTGTATTTTGCACAGGGTATATCGTATATCTATGTTTCCTATGGCCTATGGTTTTTATCTGGGCCTTTTATGATATAATTATTTTCTATTATAAGGCAAACGGAAAAAAAACTGATGGGCCAAATAAGCTTTTAAATAGGCAGATATTTAAACCATTATTTATAAATACATTTTAATAGATTTTTTACGAAATCATGACGGTCAGATAATGACAACGATTAACAGTACTGTATGTACCAATTGTTAGACCAGGCACCATTGGCGTGGGTCTCCCTTCCATTTATGCCATTGCCTCCTGTGTTTTTGCTGGTATTAGATGCTTTGAGCACTGTGCCTCTGCTATTCAGTGCCACAGTGCGAGTGCTCCCTACTGTAAATTGTTGTATTAATCAGTGGTTCCATGTTTGGCTATTTGGTTTAGTCTGCCCAGGGCGTGTAATCCAAAAGATGCTGGTGGGCTTGCAGCACTGGTTGTGCCACCCACAGAGGCAGCCCTGTAAAATGTGTCTAAGGTCTGCCATTGCAGAGCCTGTGTGCAGTCTGGTACTGTCATGCTGACTGGGCAAGTGCACCCACTTCCCAGTCCCTAAACCTTCCATTTTCTTCATATCAGTCACCCCTATGGTAGGCCCAAGGGCAGGGTGCATTGTAAGTATAAGGTAGGACACGCCCTGATGTGTGTGGCATGTCTTAATAGTGAATTACAGCCATTTTCATTTTTCACTATTGCAAGGCTACCTGTTCTCCTTAGTTCAAAATGGGCTGTTAAGAGTTATTACATTTTATAATCCTAACTGTCTCAGAGAACATGGTAGAAATTCCAGTTTAGTATGTCTGAACTCAGAATAATAAAATACATCTTTTAGTGAAGTTTATTTTAATATTCTGTGGTTGCAAATACCACTTTTAGAAAGTAGGTATTTGCTTGTCTATCCATTCAAACCTGCCTCTGCTAGTTTGTGTATTCCTATGTCTGCTTTTGTGAGTGACAGGGCTGGGGAATTCCAGGAGACAGGCTGAGTCACCCAGTGGTGAATATAGAGATCTGCATCTAGATGGGAGGGAGGAGTGCACCTGAACCTTGAATAGGGCTGTGCCTGCCTTCCACAATGCTGGCTCCACCCCCTGGGGAGTGGCTGATATCTCTGCCCTGCACACTGAAAGAAGAGAAGGAGTCCTGTAAATAAAGTGCTCCAGGACTGTACTTGCCTTCCACAATGCTGGCTCCACCTCCTGTGGGGCGTCTGATGTGCATGCCCTGCACTGTGAAAGAAAAGGAGAAGTCTGGTAAATAGAGTGCTTCAGAACTGGTTTGGACTGGGCAAAGGCCTCTCTCCCCTCAGAGAACAAAGGATTTCTGGGTAATAAATTGTGGGACCCTCATCCCATGAAATTAGATCACTTTGGACTACAAGAAGAAACCTTTACTGAGGAGAGGAACCTGAAGAAACTGTGGAGAGACTATTCCCAGGCTGAAGTGCTGCTTGGGGGATTGGCCTGCAGTGGTTGCCTTACTGCCAAAGGAAGGAGAAAGGAACTTTATGTACTTTGCTTTCAACTTATGAAGGATCTCCAAGGGCTTGGAAAAGAGTTTGCCTCCTGCTGAAGTCTCAGGAAAAACAGACTTCACCTCCCAGCTCCCCAGAGTTCTTTTTGAAGTGCCTGCTGCTGTTTTGGGCCTTCTGAGGAACTGCGTGTCGCAAGGAGCTGGAAGCACCACTCAACGAGAAGAAGCGTGTCGCCGTCGCTGTGCCTGCCGTCGCAACTCCAGAGGAGGGAGTCGCCGCTGGAACTGTCGCACTGCACCGCATCGGAGAGAAGCGTGCCGCAACTAAGAGTAAGTGTGTCGCCGTCGCTGCTGTTGCACCTCCAAAGAAGGAGGGTGTCGCCGCTGTAGTTGTCGCACTGAATCGCATTAGGAGAAGAATCTCGCAACTAGGTCGGAGCGTGTCACCGTCACTGTACCTGGCGACGCAACTCCGAAGCCAGAGGGTGTCGCCGCTGGAACTGTCGCATTGCACCGCATCGATCAAGAGCACCTTGCATGCCCGAGAAGCGCGCCGCGGTCGGAGCTGCTGCCGTCGCAGCTTGGATGTTGCCACTGTAGTTATAGCATCAGGTGGAAGCTACACGCATTGTGGAGAAGAGCGTTGCCGCTGGAGCTGTTGCAGTCGCATCGTAAGGGTGTCGCCGCTGCACTCCACGCATCGAACCGAGAACTTCTCGCATCCCCGAGAAGCGTGCCGCATCTGAAAGATCTTCACGTCTTTATTTGCCGCATTTCCCATCGCTGCGACATTGCTTGTCGTGGAAGCGCAATGCAACTTAAGGTATATTGACGCAGAGTGCCGCATCTAAGAACTGAACTGAACTAGGCTTAAATCTACCATCTTAAAGTAATCACAGTGTGTATTTTTGTCGTTTATGGTCTTGCGGTAAATCTATATAAAGTCTACTTATTTTTTATAGAAAACCTGTGTGGTGTCCATTTGTAGTGTTGTCACTTGGTTACTGCATGTGGTCACAACCGCTTAACTTACATCGACTCTGAAATAAGCCTTGACTGCTCGCGCCACGCAGCCTAGAGGGTGAGCAGGGGTTATTTTAGGAGTGTAATCCCCTTGCCTGACTAGAGGAGAGGGTCCCTATTTGTCACAAGTACCTACCTGTGCCAACTAGAGACCCCCAAATCTAACACCAATGTATTTATTTATTTATATATTTTGCACAAAGTTGCACCGTGTATTACATACAAATAAATATTTTTGTATATATATGCAGTATTTTGTCTATGTCTACGACTACAAACCCAATTTGCATATGTCACTTTAAAAAAAGAGAGAGGGTAAAAAAATGGTATGAAAAACAACCACTGACTGTCAAGCGCGTCATGTGATCAAGGCCCTCCGAGGCTGAAACGAGTCATGGCAGATATGTGAAATGGAATAAAGAACTTACGAGCACCAATTTCGTGGTCCGTGCTCCATCTTTGTGCAGAAAGTCGGCCAGCGGCGGGTGGAGAGTGGTTGTGATATATATATATATATATATATATATATATATATATATATATATATATATATATATATATATATATATATATATATATATATAAAGTGACCCACTGCTCCTGAGGCACTCGACAGCCGGTGCTCTGCATAGGGCCGGATCCAGGTCCGAAATTAATTATTTGAACAAAGGATGCGGCACTCCGAATGGTTTTGGCTTATTTATTGATAAGCTCTCCCCCACCAACGTGTTTCAGCCCCACTAGGCTTTTTTCACGGTCGGTAAGTCCTTCTTTGCTTTAAACATATATACTCACTTCTGCCTTTAAGTGGCATTGTGGGATATGTAGTTTGTCGCATTTTTTCAACTTTATATATACATAGAAAGACAATTGCGCTCTATGTCAGGATAGCATTATTTTACACATATAAAGTATATATACCATTTCCTGTATGTGTTAAGGTTTAGTACCTGGCATCATACTTTATCGTTTCAGTTATTTACTAGTTAAGGTATAGTATCTTCATTTTACAAAATACATTGAGAAAAAGTTTTTTATACTTGTAAAGTTTCTTGAGGGCTGTCATTTCAGAAGAGCAAACAGTTATTCCAGATGAACATAAAGTTCCTCGTCATTGTTGATACCTCCGGGGTATTTAGTCCTGAATTTTATGATCAGACGCGATTCAGCTTGACGCAGCTTACAAACACGATTTCCACTTCGATCTCCTTGTAGTATCATCTTGATCCCATAGAAACACATCGCTCTCCAATCTCCTTTTTGACACATACTGATGTGTTTTGCTGTCGCATATGCCATGTTGGCATTCTTCACTGCACGTATGTGTTCTAGGATACGCTTTTTTAACATGCATGTCGTGCTGCCGATATATTTCATACCGCATTTGCATTCTATCACATATATGACAAATTTTGATGTACAGGTTATGTTCTCTTCAATCACCATCATTTTTTCATTTGGTTTTTGAATATTTGTCAAATTTCTGCCTATTTTGCAGGCCTTACACGATTTGCATGATTTAAATCCTTTGCGTTGGTTAGTAAGCCAATCTGTTTTTTGTGTAGTCTGAAAGTGGCTTTTCACCAGCATATCCTTTAGGGAGTTATTTTTTCGGTAGGTCACCGTTGGCTTGTTGCCTACTAGTTCACCAATATCAGGATCCCCTGAAATTAAGTGCCAGTATTTTTTCATCTTTTTCACGATGCTTCCACTTCCCTTGCTGTATGTCGTTATGAACCGTGGTGGATATTTGTCTGAAACCTCTCTAGGTTTTTCAATCAGGATTTCCCCTCTGGATTTCTGGTCAATTCGCTTTTTGCACTTCTTGAGTGTGCGTTCATTATAACCTCTTGATTTGAACCTTCTCTTGAGTTCTTGAATTTTCTCTTCCGCATCCGATTCCTAAGAACAATTCCTCTTCATTCTTGTGAATTCCCTGCAGGGAATACTATTCACTAGTTGCCTGGGGTGAAAGCTGGTTCCATGTAGGACACTGTTTGTTACTGTCTTTTTTCTGAAAACTGTTGATTCGATTTTCCCATTTTTTATGGAAATTTTAGTGCCTAAGAAATCAATTTGTTTTCTGTTAGTAGTGCATGTAAATTGCACACCAACTTCATTTTGATTTGGTTTGGAGAAGTATTTTCGAAATTCCTTATCTGTTCCATTCCAGATTCAGATGTCGCCAACTTGAATCAATGTTTGACGGTGGCCCTTGAAAACATCGCCCCTCTCACTGTTCTTTCCTCAGCCAGAACCAAACCTTCTGCCCCTTGGTTCTCCCAGCTGTTGAGGGAAGAAAAAAGTAAATGTAAAAGACTGGAACGCCTTTGGCGGCGTTCCTATGACCCAGCCGCCAAACTATTGTATAGGGTGGCACTGAAAAAGTTTCACAAACTTAAACAAACTATTATGAGGGAGTATTTTTCCAATAAAATCAAATCGGCAGACAACTCGGCTAAGGTACTCTTTCAAGTGGTGAAAGACTTCACCAATCCCGCAGCCCTTCTGCGTAAAACAGAACCTTGCCAAGAACTCTGCGATAATCTGGCTGATTATTTTCATGAGAAAATTGCCCTCATCTATGCCTCATTTAAGGCAGTAAATAATTCAGACATAGCATGCCTACCGCCCAGTGATCTTACGCCCAAGGTCAGTGGGCTTAGGGCGTTTAAACCTATCACCTTGGATACGGCAATGAAGAAACTTCAACTTTGTAAATCTGGTTCACCCTTAGACCTAATGCCCGCTCAAGTCTTCTCCACAGTCGCCCCTGCGATTATTCAGCCCCTCCTGTCTATATGGAACTCTTCTCTGGCTTCGGGCCAGTTCCCGGAGACCTGGAAGCAGGCAACTCTTGTTCCTTTGCTGAAAAAATCTGATGCTGACCCTGCTGTGCTCAGTAACTATCGGCCGATATCTCTCCTACCTAAACCGGCCAAAGTGTTGGAAAAAATTGTGCAAGAACAACTTTCGGACTTTGTTGAAAGCAATGGTCTGTTACACGATTCACAATCCGGCTTTAGGACCGGTTACAGCACGGAGACGGCCCTTTTGGAGGTGGCGGAGACCGTGCGCGAGACTGTGGACAGGGGAGAGGTAGCCATGCTTGTGCTCCTCGACCTGTCCGCAGCCTTTGACACGGTCTCCCATGCCATTCTCCTGAGTAGACTACAAGAGCTAGGAATTGGTGGCCCTCCACTTGCCTGGATTTCTTCCTTTCTTACTGATCGCACTCAACAAGTCTGGTGCCATCCTTTCTGGTCGAAGGACAGGAAACCGCTAGGCTGTGGCTTGCCCCAAGGATCTGCCCTCAGCCCTCTCTTTTTTAATATTTACGTGGCACCTTTGGCAAAGCTGATTGAGTCTCTGGGGGTTAGAGTAATATCCTACGCTGACGATACGCAGCTTATTGTCTCCCTCCGAGATAACTCACTTGCTGGCTCTGAAAATTTTAAAATCTGTCTCTCCAATATTGTGGCCTGGATGACCGCCAACACGCTAAAACTTAATACCGACAAGACGGAGGTGCTGTTTTTCAATCAAACTGTCCCGTGGTCGCCTTCCATCTGGTGGCCACAGGAACTTAACCCCCCTCCTATTCCGGTAAAAGTGGCTCGCAATCTTGGAGTCCAATTTGACAATGATCTATCTTTTAAAACTCACATCCAGAAAGTCACCTCAGCATGCTTAGGGAAACTTCACATGATAAAGAAAATTTGCCCCTTCCTCCCGACGGAAGCGCTGAAGACTGTGATACATGCCCTGATCACTTCGCATTTGGATTATGCGAATGGCCTGTTTGTGGGACTACCAGCGTACCTCCTCCATAGGCTGCAGATTGTGCAGAACGCCGCTGCTAGGTTGATCTGCAAAGTCCCTTATCGACATTCTATCTCCCCCCACTTGAAGAAATTACATTGGCTCCCGATCACGGCCCGTGTCAAGTTTAAGGCCCTGGTCCTTGCTTTTAGGGCTCTCAACGGAAAAGGCCCAAAATATTTGAAGCAAAGATTAAAACCAGTCCACTCCTCCCTTAACCTCAGGTCTAACCATCTGCATCTTCTACTTACCCCTAGATTCCGTCTAGTAAGAAAGGGTGGCAGAGCATTTGCGGTGGTGGTGTCAAAACTCTGGAACTCACTCCCCATCAGCCTTCGGCTCATTGACGTCGAGTCTCAATTCAGGGGCAAACTGAAAACCTTTCTCTTTGCGGGTCAATAAAAATTTCTCTCCCCTGAGCTGCATTCCTCAGCGCCGGGACACCCCCGTTGGGGGTAGCTGTGCGCTTAATAAATGTCTAAATAATAATAATAATAATACGGAACAGGTCGTCGATATAACGAACCTATGGGACCACTTTCTCCATCTCCATTTGGTTTGCAGTGTTCCAAGCAATGGTCCGCTCCCACCATCCCATAGTGATGTTGGCATAGTTTGGAAAGGGGCGACCGCTCGGTCCCCCCGAACGTATGATGGGGGCCCGAACCTCCCGGGAAGCCATTTTGGGCGGGGTGGGCGTGGCCCGGCTGGTATGCCCAAAGCGGCGTAGCCGGAGCGCGCCTTCCCCGGCCCGAGAGGGGTTGTCCTAGACACCTCGAAGGAAGCCACGCCCAGTAGGCGTATCAGGGACGGGTACACGCCCTCCCGCGGAAGGATAAAGGAGCGGTGTAGTGTAGCTCCTATTTTCCCAATAGGCTCTGCGCATTGGAATAATACCTACAGCAGTAAAGGCCTAGGCCAGACGTTAACTAGGTCTACTACTGTCGATACTAGACTTAAGTTTTGGGTTTGCCAGCGTAGCTCAGAGTTCGCTAGAAACTTTCTCGAATGTTCAGGAAAGAATTAACTCCCCTGATTAGACAAGAAGGGATTTAGTTTCTGACAACCATAGAACATGACAACTTTGCTCTCCCCTAATCAAGAGTCAATCTCGAGAGTCGTGTGAGCACAAGGCAATTATTTTACTCAGTCAGTACGTGCATTCTTAGTCTCATCAGATTGTAGAGAAAAGGAAGAGAGACGGGCGTGTTCAATAAAAAGGTGTTATTTATTGATCAGTCTCTTTTCTCATACAAGAGAAATGGATCGATATTATTGCAATACTTATAGCTAAGTAAAGTGCATACATTAAAAGCAATAGTATAAAATAATACTGTAAAAACATTGATATGGTTTCTGAGCCATATGATGTTTAAAATGATTAAAATATATTTACATACACATATACATTTGACTAAACGTACTCAACTGGTGTTTCTAAATACGCCTACCCCGTGTACCTGACCTAAGTCTAATGCGTGGGCGGGAATAGAAAGTTACAGTTTAAGTTAAGTTTGTTTTTGCCAAGTGAATAACTAAAGAATTCTCTGTGAGGGGTTATTCAGTTCTGTACCTGGAATTTAGGATGAATGAGGAATGGTATCTCTTTCTCTGCTCTCGATATTCCAGGCGGCCTGCGAGGGCTGCCCGAAAGCGCCGGTGCTGGGTCTCTCGGCTTGAGATAGCAGCGCGTCTCTCAGCGCGTCAGGAATGCGGGGCTGCGCCATCGGGGTCTGCTCTGCTTCTGGGCTTCGGCAAGTATGGCTGCTCCGTCTCGTCACCACGCGTGTGTTTGCATAGGGCAAGATCGGCAATATTTATACCTTAAAGGTGCCGAGATTGACGTAAGGATGGACATAGATACGTCAATAAAGATGTCATACGACTTGCTCGTTAGCACATTCTTTACTAAAGTTCTCTGTGAAATCAAAACAATGGCCGCCCGGATTTTCTAGGTTGTCATAGGTTTGATTTGTTATGAGAACGTCGTATGCCTTATCAGGTGCTGGAGGAATGTCGCTTGTCTAATTAGATCTCAAGCGTTATGACCTAATCAGATAACACGTTCCTGTGCCGTAGTGTGACTGCGTCAGATAACGGTATCTGCATCATGGGAGCTTGTCTTGCCTCATGGGCTGACTGTTAGTTAACTTGATAGTTAGTTTAACTAGAACAGGGTCAGGAATAGGGGGATTGATTCAGAACCTATAGGAATACACGACACCCACTCCACGCTAACTATGGTCATATTTACTAATCTATGCATAGTATAACATAGTACAACATACTATAGAGTATAGTGTATACCTTACCACCCCAAAATACATAAAAGCATTTTGAAATTTTCAAATATACTGAAAAATTGCAGTCATATATATTGTATGCACTTAAGCTATGAATTAAATGCAAAAGTAAACACGCATTTGTATGCATTATTGTTAATTTGGTATTTGAGAAATACACATGAAATGGCTCTTAATATGGCTATACAGAAAGGAAGGGCGAGACCATTTCATCACATAATAAAATATTTGTGAACATACCAGCGGGCAACTAAAGTTTATAAAGTATCTAAAAATAGAAATCTTAGTTCTCTAGGAATAGTTTCTTACTTTAAGCAGAAGATAAGTGTCCCGAAAATTTTGTAAAAAATAATTTGGGGCTGCTAAAAAATTGCTGTCCGTGAACTGGTGGGAAAAATTGTTCATGTGACTTTATTTTTAAAGTTGAAGGCCGAATTCAGGGAACGCCGTGTGCGAGCTTGCTCAAAAGTCTCTATTTCTGTTCTGGAGAGAACATCATATCATTAAGGCTTTCGAAAAAACTGTCAACAGCTTCATGGGAAAGTTCCACTAAGTCGGAAATAGGTGTAACCATGCATTCATGTGCATGATTGTCTCCATTGACATTCTGATTCGCATTGCTGACAGAAGGTCGTACCTGATCGATGCTGCTTTCATCTCAAACTTCACTACTCTTCAATCGTAGTGGTGAAGATTCCACGAATGCCGTCATCAGGATTGGCAGCCTTTGAGGGCAGCACAAAGCGTGAACCTTGGTAGGAACCAACAGTGTATCTGCATCCACTGGCGCATCCGATTGTAGCGTCAGACAGGTGTCTAACACGCATTCTTCTCCGCATAGCAGGCACCTTAGTACAGGTAAAACACACCTTTGCCACATTGGTCGAAATGATAGAAACCAAGTCATGTTCAGGTCTCTAAGCCGGGAGAGTCCCAGGATTTTTGATATCCGGTCCCGGTATCCAATGGCTAGGATTGTATCTTCCATTGTCGCGAGAGTTTGATCTGTGACATGGGTTGCCATAACGAAAAATAAGGACTAAGAATAGGATTCCTGCAATTAGTCCCAGGATCAGGGGAAGTCCGCCAAAAATCGAATGGACGAAATCTGGAAAAATACCCAGTATGGCTTTGAATGGTGTTAATGCCATCGAAAATACTGTCTTAAATACCTTTGAGACCCCTGTGGTATCAGAAATATTTAAGATTTCGCTCAGGATGTCCGCGAAATGTACGGGGGAATTAGTTGATAATAATGTATGTATCTCTGCAGTCGTCCTTGCGACTTGTAGATCATACGTTTCTCTAGATGACGAGAGCCTGGTAGGCGTCTGAAGAAGCACTGTTTTCATTCTGCTTAAAGTATCTATTCGAATAGAAGTAATTTTCAAATTGGGCCATGCCCTTGCCTCCCTGTCTGGAAAGGAGCTGGGGAACAAAGAACGTCCACAGCACTTGACCTTCGCAGTCGTAGTGACTAGATAAGGAGTCCCGGGCATAAGACTACAACATCTGCGGTCTACAATAAGAATGTAACTCCCATTATAGAGTCTTTGAAAGAATGGTTCTATTTCAGTTGCAGGTGCGCCTTGCTGGTGACATGAAAGGTTGTATGAATTCCCTTCACAGGCTCCGTGCAAACTAATACCGTTACACAGAAGCGTGCCGCTTAGTGACATAGCACATTTGTTGCCACTAAGAAACACTTTCTGTCCTTTATTACTGACACATGCATGTGAATAGGGCAGGTTCCAAGTTGTTTTAAGGTACCCCTTTCCCAATTTCTCGTACATGCCAGCCTGTATATATTTTTGGCAGTTATGAAACCTTGAAGGATGAGATTGGAATATTTATGATTCCGTGGATTATCCATTCACTGACAGGTCGTTCTGACATTGTCATTGGTAATCTTTCTAGTTTTTCAATGCTCAAGATTGTATAATCAGCACCCTTTTGCGCCATACCGATTTGTCTATCAGTAAGGTTAAAGATTTGGAATAGTGACGTTGTGTTGATTAAACGCCAAGGCACATAGCCTGAACGCAGATTTTGTAACGTCCAGCCAAGCTGTACAATAGAACGCAATTGTGACTGTCCATGTTGTAATAACAGTAAGTCTTGCGATAATATATCGATTGCTGAAGACACAATGCTGTCCAAAGAAAAAATTCTGGAGGACAGAGTCATTAACCGATTGTCCACTACAGAAAGTGATTTCTCCAAATTGATACGGTCAATTTCCCGTATTCTTTCTGCTGTTTCAATTTGAGTAACCTTCCAGGCCTCATTGTATGCTGCATATACAGAGGCTGCTATGAAACGCTTTTGACGCTGTTTGCGTGGTCCCATTATGAAATCACGCAAGTCAGCACCATCAGTAAGTAAAGTTAGGTGTTGCTTAATTTCAGGCAGTGTGGAACTTTGTAGCCATTGAAGGCATAATTTGCCCACACTGTAGGTTGTTATTATCCCTGAGTGATGTCTTTGGGGATATCTAGGGTCTGGCCTGGTCATTTTGAACCCCTGTGTTTTATTCAGGAATCTGTCTTGACAGTTATTTGTATCTGTGGGCCAGATCAACCACTGTTTCCAATCAGGATGTGTTCTGTTTTGGTTTAATATATGGTTTACGTCTATTTCTTCATCTGTATCAGAGCTATTGCTAAACATTGTTGGCTTTGGAATAGACGGTTTATTTAAATCTTTGATTTTGGCTAAGCCAAGACAGGTCGTTTGTTGAACAGTGTCATTTAAAAATATCATTTGTTCTGGGATCATGCAGGCTCTAAACAAAGCTTCTAAACCCTGTACTTGCCATTCTTTTGTACCCCAAACACTTTTCAAATCAACATTTTTGTCCCAATAATCAAATCCAAAAGTATTCATTTGTTCAAAAAATGAGTCTGAATATATCAATTTTGTGTTGGTTATCATGGTTTTCATCCCTGTCTTGTTTGACAATTTAAAATAAAATGTTTCAGCATTACTTATGTTAAAACCTGAAAAATATGAATATTTGTCATAAACGGTTCTTGAGCTCCCTTTTGGAGGTGTAGCACAATGTTCCCATTGATTATAATTTAAAACATTTCTAGGTTGTGCAGATTTATGTAGAAAATGGTTACCATAGTGGTTATAGCAGTACATACTATCATAATTTGTAGAACCTTGCAAATAATCATGTTTTGTAAATTTAGCAGACATTACTAAGTCAGACATCATGTTATTAATGCTTTCGAAGTCCCAATCATCAGCAAATGAGTTTGGTTTTGCAAAGTCACTCAAGGAGATCTTGATTTGGTGTGGATATTTCAGGATCTCGACCGGACCATAAATTTCATAGTCAGTGTTGTCCCAGGCTACCCCACCAGGTATCGGATTGGCTGTGAAGTTGGCTGAAGAAAGTTCTCTTTTCTCGACGTGTGAAGATGTGTGTGGTTTGAGGACCAAGTTGATGTTCTGACTTGCTGTGTCCATTTTAGCATATTTTCCTTCAATGAAGCGTCCCAAAGTAAATACCATGATGAGCCAAAGTATGAGGATAAATGCACCAAAACCCACCCAAAATTCAATCCATGGAGAAGTCAGATATGTTTCTTTCAGTTGGTTCAAAAGTTCCTTAGCTTTGTCTTTAAAGGATTTTGATGATGGCTGTGTCTTTGATTCACTGAGGCTTTCAGAGGAATCATCGAAGTTTATGAAGTAGCCGGATGCAGTTCTGTCAATTGTTCCAATTGGTTCAGGATTTTTATTTCTTGCATTGTCACTTGGTACTTCATTGTAGATTGGTGTGTCCCTGCTAAATGTTTTTATTTGGGTTTTCAGAGGTCTGAGTTCTATTGCATTGTTGCATAGTCCTTGTTGTTCTTCTGTAGGCATTTCGAATGTGATGAGCCTCTTTGTTAGGACCTCTGTACTGGTAGCAAACCTTGGTGTTCTGCTACTTATTGGGAGTCCACTTGGCCTACTGTTTGTTATCGGCCACATGTTGTGGTTTTACCAGGTCGATGGATACAACTCGGTTCTCCTTTTTACCAGCAAGTGGCGGTAGTACAACTGATCTTGTCCCGTTGACAGACAAGACAGGAACTGCTTTTCTGTAAGAAGGCCCAAATTCCTTCTTTACCGCGATCTTCTCCCTGACTAGATCCCCGACTTTTGGAATCCAGACAGGTCTTGCTGGGACAGGTGGTGATTCTTCAGTGGTTGTTGGCTGTTGTTTCAACTGTATGTTGCTCAGGTCTTTTCTTGTTTTGTTTAAGTCCTGCAAAATAGCCAAACGGTCTTTGACATCAAAGCTTTTTTCTTTAACCACTGAAGTCTGACTGTCGAGGTCAGAGATAATCATTCTAGTTCCAAATAATAATTCGTACGGACTGAATCCCTTCAGAGAATTTCTTGGCAAGTTATTTAGACTACGTTGGACACTTATTAGATGTTTGACCCACCCAGCTCCCGAACCTAATATCCTTTCTATTATAGATTGCTTTCTGCCTTGGTTTTTTCTTTACACCATCCCGTACCCTCAGGAAGGAAGTGAGAAGATTCCCGCTGGGCTGTGCTCATTTGGCCATGTTTCCCCCCAGGCTTGTGGGCCTGAGTGAAAACAATGGTCAAACGTAACATGCTCTTAGCGTATATGCCATTTAGACTCGCAAATCTTTGTATAACAGTCCGGACGTCAGCCGAGTGCTGAGGATCTACATTATAAGTGGAAACTAGCCTGTATATGTTAATCGCAAGCCATTCTTTTTACTGGTCATATTATCTGCCTTGATATGACGAGGTATTAAACTCTTTCTCTCCCCACTGCGATCTCTAATGCAGTTTGGGCAGCGTTTTACAAACATGGTGTGATGCAAGCTCATGCCTGGCCACCAGTACCGTGATTGTAAATCTTCCAGAGAATCTTTCAGTTTATGGTGTCTGAGACCCTCGCCCATGTGTGCGTCTGCGATTAACAAGTTTCTCCTGTCCATGTTTGGAATCACTCTATCCCCCACTCCAGGGATTCGAGCAAAAGGGACGGAGTTTGCATCGATTATGTATGTATAATTGAGTGGATAGTTGATCGGTAACGCTGAGCAGTCGCCTTTTGATGACGTTTTCACCGCCAGCAATGTTTCACCGTCAATGTATTTTAATGTACGCTTTTTTCGAACTACGGGAGCCGATTTAGTGGCTGACGCTGCGGCTGTTTCAGCCAATGAATTCCCTACAACGTGAACGCCATCACGCTGATGACTCAGTGAGTGAGTCACGTGAGTCTTTGGTAGTTCTTTTTGTAAAAGAGCTATTTGTTCCCAGAGCAGTTTCTGCTTTATTGGTGCATCTGTGTCATCTTTGTAGCCGTTTTGAATCCATGTCTGCAAATCGCTGTTATATGATTTGACGCAGTAATATGAATCTGACACTATAAGTGTCGGGAATTCGCGATCCGCATTTATCTAGCGCCATTTTCAATGCGATTATTTCAGTCTGTTTTTCTGAATTAGTTTCTACTGAGTGTGATTTTGTTAATAGAGGTTTTAATCTACCTCCGCGCCACACTTCTTTTGTAATCTCACATGTGGGGTTGTATGCTTGTTCTCCCCAAACGGAGGGTTGAGCATGTCCGTCTGTATAGATTACACAGGCGTAATGTCGTAGAGGCAGAATGTCGATTGGCAGAGGATATGTTTTTTCATATTCTAGATTTTCCATTTCTTCTAGTTCTGGATCAAAGAAGTAGTATACTTTGTCCGTTGTGATTGAATTTACCCATTGTAACCATTCTGGATCCAATGTTGTTGTTGGTAAATTACACGGTGTTGTCAATGCCTCAAAGGCTGATTCAGCTGTTCTGACTGTGATATGTCTACCGTCCGCTTGATCTTTTTCTCTAGCTATTGCGGTTTGAACTGCATGAAAATTTTTTCTTTGTTGCTGAATTTCTGTTCAGCTTCCGTGTACAAGTGTGATTTGAATGCAATTGGTACCTTTTCTCCCTCATTAGAGGTTAGGTATGTGAATCCGCATCTCCCTGGGATGACTCGAATCACAAGATTGCGTGTGTTATCACGTGTTTCTAATTTTGTTTTAATTAGCATGTCTGTTTGTAGGGATCTCAAAATTTCTGTGTGTGTTTGAGTCCAACTGGATCTTTTAAAGTCTGGTTTAATTAGATCATAAAGGGGTTTGACCCTTTCTGCGTAATTTGCAATGTAAGTTCTTCCGAAATTTAGGAAGCCTAGAATTGACTGTAGGTTTTTTAGTGTTTTAGGAGCTTGGATTACGGCACATTTCTCTAGGAAATTGTCAGCCAGGCTTTTGCCTTCACTTGATAACTCATATCCTAAGAATAGGACCGTCAGATGGGCAATTCTGGACTTTTTAAAGTTGAATTTGTAACCCTCTGCAGCGAACCCAAGTATTATGGTGTTCACTCTTTTCAAGTGAGTCTCCAAGTCATCATCTGTTAAGTAAATGTCATCGACATAAGATAATGCTTCATCATCATATAGTTGTAGTAATTCTGTTACTCTTGCTGAGAATACCCCCGGGCTGTTCTTGTACCCCTGGGCTAACCGACAGAATTGTTTTTGAGTGCCATTTACTGAGAATGCAGTTAAATATCTGCTCTCTGGTGCTATGTTTTGACAAAAGAATCCATTGGAGATGTCCAAGGTTGTTTTGTATTTTTTGCGCACTATGTTATTCATTAGTGCAGCACTGTGTGAGTTTTGCACTGCAAAGGTTTTGCAACATGTGTTAAGGTGTCGGTAATCCAAAACTAGACGATATGAATTGTCTGGTTTGGAGACCGGAAACAAAGGATTGTTCATTTGTGAGGTGCAAGTTTCAATCACCCCCTGGTATTCTAGCTGATCTAGTATTTCATTTACCTGTTTTTTAGCTTCTTGCTTAATTGGGTACTGCCTTTGTGCAGTAGGTTGTGATTTTAACTGGATTTTGTGAGGAGGAGAATCCTCATCCCATCCTACATGATTTTTATATAAAGCAGGTGCTAAGGCCACTGCCCACTTTCTAGCAAGTGTGTATTTTTTATGAATCGGGATTTGATTCGAGAAGGCAGGCATAATTACTTCTTCGCCAGGAGGGCACTCCCTGACAAACTCTGGTGGCCAGTCTTTTTCAGCTAGAAGGATATCATAGCCCTTGGAGAGGTTATCCCAAAATAGTCCCCTTATTTTCCTAGTCTTATCTCCCTCTATACGTAATGTTATCTCGTATATCTTGTGGGGTTTGCTAACTCTGGTGTCTGCAGTTTCCACTTGAAGATATTCATTCGTGTCCACTGTCTCCAGATGATTCATAAGGACTTTGCGAGCTATGCTCACCTCTGCTGCGCTGTCTAGCATTGTCTGAGCCCACTCTCCGTTTTTCAGTTGTGTCCTCAGTATTCTCGGCATTGTTAACTACCTTGATACTGGCTACCTTCTTTTTTGGAAATTGTAATTTCTTTTTTAGCTGAGCAGGTTCCTTGTCTTTGGACTTGGCGTGCTCTTCTCTTTGTTCTGATCGTCCTCTTCTTTCCGATTTCTGCGAGGAATTCTGAAAAGATTGAGAGGGACGTGTATCAATGTCTTGATATCTATCAGGTTTTTTAATATTATCCCTATTTCTAAGGTTATATCTATTCCCAGAGGGGTCACTCTGCGGTGACCTTTGTCTTCTGTTTGGAGATTTTTCTCTTCGCCTAGGAGACCTTCCTCGGGACTGGAATTTCTTTTCTTTAGGATTGGATTGTTTGTTTCCATCCCAGTTCTTTTTTGGTGAATTATTATTAAAAAATATTTTTTCTGGACTTTCAGTCAGTTGCGGTTTTACTGGTATTCCACCTAAACTATCTCTACCTAGTTCCTCATAGGATTTTTCTATGATTCTGGCAATTTCAGCTGGTTGGTCTGCTATATCTGTCTATTTTAACCTCTGGCGGATCGCCACGTTTGCTGCTTCTCCCTTTATGTTGGCTAATAATATAGCCGAGACCTGCTTGAAGTCTTTCAGTAATTTCATACCAAGAGTTAAAGCAGGTTCTGGACCATATTCGTCCTGAATTTGTTTTAGCACATCTGGTATCACCGAAATGGATGGAACACCGTGCGTTTTTGTGTAGATGGAAGCAAAGACTGTACCCCAAGTGTCACAGTCCTCTATGTGTGGTGCGATTCCCATTGGGAGACATATAGTCAGAATCCTGTGTTTTTCTAGCGGGGTGGTGTCGGGAAACACCGCCTCTATTTGGGTAATTTTCTGTGCCAACCAGAATGGTATTTGTTCCCGTTTAGCCGGTACTTTACCTAGGCAGGATTGGATGTTCTGTGGTGTAATTTTATTTGTGTTCCCCTGGTGAGGGGTCAGCTGTGGAAGTTTAATCGCTGGCTGAATTATTGAAGTCCGCATTACATACTGAACTAATTGTCTGTGAATTTTTAGTAGTTGTTTTAGCTGTATTAACAGCTCTCCTGTAGACATCCCTTCGATGTCTGGGTGTGGTGTGTATCCGGCTAAGACCGGCCACGTTGCTCCTGGTATACCTAAAGGACCGAGCCTTGTAATGTGGTTGTTGTGTTTTAGGGTGCCATCAAATAAGAGCAAATGCTCTTGGAATTTGAGTGGTACTTCCACCTCCTCGAAAGGAGTGTACTCATTAGGAGGTTCCTCTATTTTGTAATAGTGGAAGTACTTTGTTACAGCATTAGCTGCTGGAAAATGTATCCATGAATAATATACCTCTGTCTGCTGATATTCGTGTGCCTCAATTACGAATATGACTGTGCCACCTCTAGGTGTCAGTCCATTTTCTATAAGTTTTAAGGTTATAGATCTCCTTTTAATGACCGGAATGAGTGTTATATTCGGGTCTGCGTCTTGCATAGTAGCATCCGCTGCTGCGAGTTCAGTTGCTAATCTAACTGCCTCTCTTTCTTCATCACTTTCTGACATTTTACTGTCAGGATGGTTATTTTGTTTGTTTGCAGATCAGGATTCTTTATGGAAACAGAGATTAGATGCACAATATTTTGGAACTGTTTATCCTTCAACGTTGACTATACCAAGAACCATACATAGGAGTTCCCTCCTGCGAGGTTTTGGAGGATATAACCTTTCACCCACTCCAGACGTCTTTGGAGTATTGTGGGAAAAGGGGTCTGAGTGAGAAAGCACGACTGAGTTACTCTAAATGTCTTACGTTAGTTTTATCGCCCTTTCCAAACGCGTTGGGCGCCATGTAGTGTAGCTCCTATTTTCCCAATAGGCTCTGCGCATTGGAATAATACCTACAGCAGTAAAGGCCTAGGCCAGACGTTAACTAGGTCTACTACTGTCGATACTAGACTTAAGTTTTGGGTTTGCCAGCGTAGCTCAGAGTTCGCTAGAAACTTTCTCGAATGTTCAGGAAAGAATTAACTCCCCTGATTAGACAAGAAGGTATTTAGTTTCTGACAACCATAGAACATGACAACTTTGCTCTCCCCTAATCAAGAGTCAATCTCGAGAGTCGTGTGAGCACAAGGCAATTATTTTACTCAGTCAGTACGTGCATTCTTAGTCTCATCAGATTGTAGAGAAAAGGAAGAGAGACGGGCGTGTTCAATAAAAAGGTGTTATTTATTGATCAGTCTCTTTTCTCGTACAAGAGAAATGGATCGATATTATTGCAATACTTATAGCTAAGTAAAGTGCATACATTAAAAGCAATAGTATAAAATAATACTGTAAAAACATTGATATGGTTTCTGAGCCATATGATGTTTAAAATGATTAAAATATATTTACATACACATATACATTTGACTAAACGTACTCAACTGGTGTTTCTAAATACGCCTACCCCGTGTACCTGACCTAAGTCTAATGCGTGGGCGGGAATAGAAAGTTACAGTTTAAGTTAAGTTTTTTTTTGCCAAGTGAATAACTAAAGAATTCTCTGTGAGGGGTTATTCAGTTCTGTACCTGGAATTTAGGATGAATGAGGAATGGTATCTCTTTCTTTGCTCTCGATATTCCAGGCGGCCTGCGAGGGCTGCCCGAAAGCGCCGGTGCTGGGTCTCTCGGCTTGAGATAGCAGCGCGTCTCTCAGCGCGTCAGGAAGGCGGGGCTGCGCCAGCGGGGTCTGCTCTGCTTCTGGGCTTCGGCAAGTATGGCTGCTCCGTCTCGTCACCACGCGTGTGTTTGCATAGGGCAAGATCGGCAATATTTATACCTTAAAGGTGCCGAGATTGACGTAAGGATGGACATAGATACGTCAATAAAGATGTCATACGACTTGCTCGTTAGCACATTCTTTACTAAAGTTCTCTGTGAAATCAAAACAATGGCCGCACGGATTTTCCAGGTTGTCATAGGTTTGATTTGTTATGAGAACGTCGTATGCCTTATCAGGGGCTGGAGGAATGTCGCTTGTCTAATTAGATCTCAAGCGTTATGACCTAATCAGATAACACGTTCCTGTGCCGTAGTGTGACTGCGTCAGATAACGGTATCTGCATCATGGGGGCTTGTCTTGCCTCATGGGCTGACTGTTAGTTAACTTGATAGTTAGTTTAACTAGAACAGGGTCAGGAATAGGGGGATTGATTCAGAACCTATAGGAATACACGACAGCGGGAACCCAGAAGATCGTCCTCTTGTTCCTCGGATCGGAAGGCTGCACCCACTCGTTGCTCGTGAGCCCTCGACGGAACAAGCAGCAATTTTGAACGTGGTAATCCTGTTTTTATCTTTCAGTTTCAACACAGATTTCAGGACCTCGTGGATCGACCAAAGGCGGAGGACTCGAAACCATGCCTAGCAAGCAAGCAGGAAAGGGTTCCGAGATGGGGAAGATGTTACGCCTGTTGTCGAACCGGATGGCGTGTATGGACCGAAAGCTCGGTCAAGTCCAATCGCTCGGTAGAGGTTTGGCGGAGGTAAAGAAGCAATTGGCTACAATGAACGACCCAGGTCAGCCGAAAAAGGTAATAGGCCCGGCCTTGCCGGGAGTGGTTCCCGGGTTAAGAGGGAAGCGGGTCAAAGAAAGGGCAGTCTCGGGGGGGTCCCGGCACCAGTGGTGCCGCCCATCGTCCCCCTAGTACCGGCTGGTAACCCGGTTCAGGAACCAGTTTTAGGCCAGCCTATCCCAGTGGTGATCACCTCGACCGAGGATGATGAAATGCCCCCAGAATTGGCCGATCAGTTGACCGCATGGCTTAAAACAAAGGTGGGGGGCACAGCGACCCCGGGAGATCCGGCCGAAGAGGCCAGAGTGTTAATGAAGCAGTTGCAGCAATCGAGAGATGTCGCGAAGGCGAGTGTTCCTCTTGTTCCCCCACAGGTGGCGCCAGGAGTACCAGCAGCTGGTCAAGAGAAGGTGGCGGCAACAATAGCCGATCCGGGTAAGCTCGCATTGCCAATGGTGGGGGAGGGCTCGATACCCTCTAGGCGGGAAAAGGTTGCACAGCACGTTCCCTTGGCCACGAAAGAGTTAATATGGGGAGACAAGTATGTCAACATGTTTTCATTGTTAACGGACCATCGTGAGATGGAGTATGCTAAAACGCAGAAAGATTTGTGGTACCCTAGTGTATGGCGCGCCAAGATGGCCGAGTTCAGGGTGGAAGAGACAGTGACGAACTGGGTTAAGGCCTTCTCTATATTTACCGCAGTTATGGGGGAACGTAAACCTGATGTTATGACTGAGTTGGTTTGCTATCAGAATCGCATTATGGATTTTTATTCAATGTATGAGGGGGAAGAATGGAAAGGCTATGACATGAAGTTCCGTAAAGCAAAGGAATATGATGCCTCTCTGTCTTGGGATTGTTTGGACTCGGTGTCATGGCACAAGCAACTCCTGCCAGGGGCGACAGGTACGTTCTCGCCAGGCGGGAGCGGGTCCGGAGTTGTCCGCCAAAAGCCCGGTGCCCTTTCGAGCAGGCACAGGTGGGGGCTATCAGCCTAGAGTTGGCGGGAAGGGCGGACAAGGAGGGGTCTGTTGGGGCTTCACTCGAGGTAATTGTAACAGACCACAGGGGACATGCAAGTTTAAGCATGTGTGTGCCGGCTGTGGGAATTCCTCACACCCGGAAAGTGCATGTAGATCAAAGAATGGCGGGACGGGTGGAAAAGGAGGACCTAAGCAGGAGTGAGGTGGACCTTTGTAACCGATTGCCTACACCTGTTGATCTAATGGTTATGATTCCGTGGTTAAACAAATACCCTGATCATGTGTCCGCTGGGGTGTTGAGGAAGGGATTCTTACATGGCTTCCACATCCCGGTGGGGGAAGTTCGAGGGAATTCCTTTTGTAGAAACCAGTTATCGGTACGGCACAACCCAAGCGTGGCAGAGAAGAAAATAGCAAAAGAAGTCAGTTTCGGACGAGTGGCTGGCCCCTTTTCCTGCCCGCCGGTGGCCGATTTCATATGTTCCCTGTTAGGGGTTGTCCCGAAGAAAGATCCGGGGGAGTTTCGACTCATACATAACCTTTCTGCTCCCAGGGGTTCCTCGGTGAATGATGCCATCGACGGTACGATACGCATCGTTCGACGATGCCGTGGCCATGTTGAACCACCTAGGCCCGGGGGCGCTGATGGCGAAATGTGATATCGAATCAACATTCCGGTTGCTTCCGGTGCACCCGCAGGATCAGCCCCTACTAGGTTTTGCATTTCAGGGAAATTATTACATGGATAAATGCATGCCCATGGGTTGTTCCATTTCATGTGCATATTTTGAGATGATTAGCTGTTTTTTGGAATGGGCATTTACAGAGGCCACAGGGCATAGACATGTTATGCATTATCTGGATGATTTTCTGTTTTTGGGGGCAGCCGATGATATGAATTGCGCACAGGCGCTGTATGATTTCTGCATCCTCATGAATGAATTCGGTGTCCCATTGGCACCAGGTAAGACGGTCGGACCATCTACTTCACTGGAGTTTCTGGGTATTGAGCTCGATTCTGTGGAGGGGTGTTTCCGACTACCAGTAGACAAAGTGATCAAGTTCCAGGCTTCCTTGATGCAATGCCTGGGTGGGGAGAAAGTGACCCTACACCAGTTACAACAAACAGTGGGTCAGCTTAATTTTGCCTTGAGGGTGATTCCTATGGCCCGCCCGTTTTCGCGCTCTATCGCGCAGGCTATGGGTGGTCTCAAAGAGGCTCACCACCGTACGAGACTGTCTGGAGAGGTTCGCCGGGATATGCGTATTTGGTTGGCATTTCTGGCGGACTTCAACGGTCGAGTCATCTGGAGCTCCCCGCCAGAGTCTTCGGAGGAATTGGGTCTATGGACCGACTCGGCAGGGAGCGTGGGTTTTGGCGCCATCTTGGGTGATCGATGGTCGGCACAAACATGGCCAACATGGTGGCACTCCGACGGCCTCACAGGTAACATTGGGTTCCTGGAGTTATTCCCCATCTGGGTTGCTCTGATGACATGGGCTGATGACTTCAGGGGCCGTTCAGTGGTGTTTTGGTCTGACAATATGACTGTCGTAGATTGCATTAACCAACAGGCAGCACGCTGCAAAATGATTTTGAGATTGTTGAAAGAGATTGTGCTGCTGTGCATGAGATTGAATGTACTGTTCAGGGCGAAACATGTGCCAGGTGTACTGAATCATGCGGCTGATGCACTCTCTCGTTCACGTATGCAGGCATTCAGGGGTTATCTGCCCACAGCAGACTTAGAGGCAGCACCATTCCCAGAAGCAATGTGGCTAATCGGTGCCTCGGATTACAAGACCTCGTGGCAGCGAATCTAGCCCCCAGGACAAGGAAAGCATACGAAGGAGCGTTTCGTTCTTATTGCACATATGGGTCCTGTGGGGAGTCTGCATTGGGGGCAGGAGGAATCATTCCTGGGGTACCTGGTTGCACTACACAGGGAGGGCCGATCAGTTGCAACGGCCGGTAGGCATAGGGCGGCCATTTCATTCATGGGCCAGGTACACGGCATAAAAGACCCTACAGGTTCTTTTTTGGTGAAGAAAGCCCTTCGCGGCTGGCAGCGCCTTGAGGGTTGCAAGAGAGATACGAGGCACCCGATTGGCTTAGACAGACTGTCTCTGCTTTTAGCAAAGCTGGACGAGACGTGTTCCTCCCATTACGAAGCAGTTCTGTTCCGGGCAGCGTTCACATTGGCATTCCATGGGGCCATGAGGGTGAGCGAGCTTGTCGCAAGGAACAAGAGAGATAGGGAGGGAGGTTTGTGCAGGGATCACATCCAGATAAGGGGTGATTCGATGGTAATCATGATAGCCAGGTCCAAGACCGACCAGGGGGCTATGGGAGATAGTGTGGTCATACAGCGCAAGCGAGGGTCCCCCGTCTGCCCGTTGAAGTGTGTGGAAGACTATTTGGCGCTGAGAGCGGCGGCTTGGGGGGGGAGCTCGCTCCGACACAAGGATGGCACCCCCCTGACGAGGTTTCAGAGGGTGCTGGCACTGGCAATCGCTGACGCGGGCATGGACCCGTGCGATTTTGGGACCCACTCCTTTAGGATATGGGCTGCTACTGAGGCTACAGCCAGGGGTCAGAGTGCCGAGGAAGTGAAACAATTGGGCCGTTGGTCCTCGAATTGCTTTAAGAGGTAAGTGCGATTGCACATGTTGTAAGTGATCAATTGACATGCACTCACGTTTTCTGTCTTTTGTTTACTTTGCAGTTTCGCGGGCCTGCCATGCAGGGCGGAATTGGAGGTCGACCCTACATCAAGAGACCAGCGGTCAGAGATCACGACTGGGGAGAGGATGGTATGGGTCGTGGGCCACTCATACGTGAGGCGCGTCGGTGACGTATTCAAGGAAGGTGACGCGATTCACGCACCTGGGGAATACGGGTTCAGAGTGGCTTTCCATGGGAAAGGTGGCCTCGTTTTTGGCAAATTTGAGTCATTTTTCTAGGGACTTTTAGGGCGGCATAGGTCACCGCCATCTATAGTCATAGTACACCTGGGTGGCAACGATTTGGTGACACTGGGTAGACAAGTGTTACTTGAACGAATCTTGTCGGCTGTTAGCTGGTTGGCTAAAAGAGTCCCGGGGTGCACGATTGCCTGGTCCAACATGATTCCTAGAAGGAGGTGGCAGGGGGGCCTTTCGGTGTCAGCTCTGAACCATTCAGTTAAACGGGTCAATAATAAGATTAATAGACTGTTCCGTTCTGCACAGTTGCATGTCATTCCTCATGGGTGTATCCGGGGTGACCATATGTATCTGTACGATGGGGTTCACCTGTCCAGGGAGGGGAATGATTTACTAATAGGAGATTTGGTTGCATGGCTGAGAGGTATGCGGAAGTATGACCTATAGGAGGAGTTGGGGGGACCGGATAGTCGGTCAACTATCCGGTCTGTGGCGGTAAGGTCATGATCGGTGAGCAGGTATTTAAAGGTCCCTAGAGTGGGGCGCCACCCACAATGGATGGGAGCGCCCGGAGGAAGACGGCCATTGGCCCCTTCCACGGGGAGGCGGCACCCACTAAGGATGGGGCGCCTAGGGGGAGATGGCCATGGGCCCCTCCCAGGGGGGGAGGCGGTTAAATGCCCCTCCTGACTAATTTCCCGGGGGCCGGATATCCGCGACGGCGGATAGAGAGTATGGGGTGGGGGGGAGAGTCCACGCTGTCCTTCCTACAGAGACCTCATACGGGAACTCGGACGACCCTTAAGATGGCGTCGAGTAGAAAGGGGGCCCCCACCACGACAAGGGAAGTTACAGTTGGCAATGAGGGTAGAGCCCTCTGCGCATGCGCCGCTCACACGGTGAGGGCGGGAGTTTGGTAGTAGGGATCTGACACCGGTTAAGACCTTGCCGTTGGCCCTTAATGCTAGGATGTACAATTTGAATTAGAGTGTATGCATTTTCAGGATGTTAGCCAAAAAGTACATGACTGCATCGAAATGTAATAAATGTCAAATTGTACATAATGCATAATGATGAAACTTTTAATTTAATGTTTTAAATTTTGTTTCATATTTTAATAAATACGGCCGGGAGGGTGACTCCCTCCCGTCTTCCAAAAGTTCAACGATTGTCCGACTTCCCATCCTTGGGGATGTGTGTTGGGAGGGGGTGGCGGGCATCCCGGCCATATGGGGAAATTGAAATTCCCATAGCTGTTCCGCATTCTTGTTTAAACAATTCTTTATTGAATAAGAAAATATTGTAGGTCAGGCAGATGTTTATCATGGCAAGAAGCATTGTAGTGTGGCTCAATTCAGAACTGTTCCGTTGTTTCAAGAAGTATTGGCATGCTGTTATCCCGATGTCATGTCTGATAGATGTGTACAGCGACACAACATCAATGGTGACAGGAGATATTCCGGATTCCATGTTATTCCTGTCAGTATCCTAGGAAAATCTCCTGTATCCTTCAGGTACGAGCTCATATTTTGAGCAATTGGAGCCAGAAATTTGTCCACATATTTGGAGAGATTTTCATATAGAGAGCTGCAGGAGGAGACGATGGGCCTTCCTGGGGGTCAATCATGGTCTTATGAATCTTCGGGAGGAAGTAAATGCACGGTATCACTGGGAATTCTGTTGCCAAGAATTTTCGTTCCTCCTCACTGATTAGCAGTTTCTCATACCAACCCTGTACCTTCTCTTTCAGATCCTTGGTCATTTTTTCAATTGGATTTGTCTTCAATCTACAGTAGTTATTGATGTCATTCAGTTGTCTTAATGCCTGTCTGACATAGTCCCTCGTGTCCATTATGATGATATTCCCCCCCTTATCTGCGGGTTTTATCGGGATTTCCCCATTTTCCATTAGTTTCTTTACTGCCTTCCTTTTCTGGGTAGTTAAGTTTTCTCACCAATTAGTGTTCCTCATTTTAGGCAGTCTTTCCAATTCCTCTATCCTGGCATCAGAGAACAAATCGATTTTATTGCCAGGTGACAGGGCCGGGTAGCATCTGGATTTCTTTTTTAGTCCAGTATCAGTTTTTGTATTTGTTTTAATCTACAGATGTTCCAAAATTCCATGCTCTGTCATAGCATCATCCTCCAGCTCATACATAATATCGAACATATTTTTCAAGTCTGGCATTTGATCTATTGATATCGGTAGCTCGCTTTCCACAGTTATTGGTTCAATGTTTGCTTTATTGGCAATATGAGTTTTATTTGCATTTACTTTAGCTAGCTTCAGTTTCCTAATGTATTTATACATGTCAATGGGTACCTGAGTGTAGTCGAAGTGTGATTCCGGACAAAATGATAACCCTTTATTCAGAACTGTTTCTTCTTCTTTGGTTGAACTGTATTGTGAGAGATTTATGATCAAGTTCACTTTATCTATTTTCTGTTCCGAAGAGGGTAGTGTCTTTTTTCGCTTTGACCTTCTGGTTTTTCTCGTGCTGCTGAGGGGTTTGTTGTTCCTTTCCCGCGGTCTTGGCCTGTTGCTCTTCCTCGGCCGCCCCCTCTTCCTATTGATTTGTCTAGGTTCATCAATCTGACTTCCTCTAAAAAAGAAAGCTTAGTGCCTTTCTCCCTTGTCAATTCATTCTCACTCACATCCGATTCGCTGGTGCTCATCGCTGTTATTTTCGTGTATTGGGATGGATAGTTCTCTTTCAGGTTATCATATCGTCTCGCAAACGTGAGTATTCTCCCATGTAAATAATCCTGTTCATCACATTTGAATTTTCGTTCTTTATGCTCTTGAATTTCTTGTTCGTATTTTTCCACTCTTGCCTATATTTCTTTTCACAATTTCCCAATTTCTTCTTGATTTGTCTCTTTAATCAGACTTTCTTCCAACTCTTTTATTTTTAGTGTGATGTCACTTACATCTATTTTTGCATGCTTTATGAGGATACGCATCATGTTCATTGAGAATTCAGTGTTGGTCTCAACCCAATCATCCAAGAGTTCCTCTTTAGTTTCTGGGTGTGTGGGCATGGTAAATATTCTCAATCCTCGTGGGATGCGCTTTACCTCAATGTAGTTTTCTAAAGCTATGACCTCCCAGCTTTTATTGATCTCCTTTTTATACAGCCTCTCAAGTTGATTTACTTGTTGCTTTAATGTTATGTTATGTTATGTTTCCTGTTTCTTTGGGGTTTCCATCTGCCTGTTTTGCAGTTTCTCGACGTTTCCCAGGTTGAAACATCACAGATGCCTTTGACGCTCGTTTTGCAATTCGAGCTTCCATTTTGGCTTTGTCTGACAGCGCTTTACTCAAGGGGGAGAGAGTTATTCAGTCGGCTATCAATTATAAACACCACCATTCGTAATGTCTCTTACTCGTTACCGCCCGTATTGTTTACGTGAGCGGCTGCATGCAAACGAGTTAAACAAAAATGCTTTGAGTCTCGGCTTATTTCTTTGTCACAGTGTTGCTCACCTCGTTTACAGGTCTCTGTTTTCAGAACATCGCGTTTCCAGCGTCGTCCCCGGACCTCGTTTTGCGAGAGTGAGTTCATGGCAGATTGTCAGCTCCTGTGCACCACGCCAAGATTCGGGCGCTCCCAATCACTTTCCTTTGCTTACAAAGTGACCCACTGCTCCTGAGGCGCTCGACAGCCGGTGCTCTGCATAGGGACCGGATCCAGGTCCGAAATTAATTATTTGAACAAAGGATACGGCACTCCGAATGGTTTTGGCTGATTTTATTGATAAGCTCTCCCCCACCAACGCGTTTCAGCCCCACTAGGCTTTTTTCACAGTTAGTAAGTCCTTCTTTGCTTTCAACTTATATACTCACTTCTGCCTTTAAGTGGCATTGTGGGATATGTAGTTTGTCGCATTTTTTCAACTTTATACATACATAGAAAGACAATTGCGCTCTATGTCAGGATAGCATTATTTTACACATATAAAGTATATATACCATTTCCTGTATGTGTTAAGGTTTAGTACCTGGCATCAAACTTTATCGTTTCAGTAATAAACTAGTCGTTTCTAGTAAATAACTGAAACGATCCACATGGGGAGCTGCATGTTAGCAGCTCCCCATGTGGAAAAGCAATGCTGGCTCCCAAAGGATGCGGGGAACCGGCGAGACCATGGGGGTATTGGGGCTCCCCCCACAGTCCCCAACGTTGTGTATAGGCCCCGGGGGATGGAGTCCCCGAGGAGAATAGAAATTAGTGGTAGGTGCTAAAAAAAATGTTCAGTAAAATTAGGAGTCGCACACCCGACTCCCAGCGCGGCTGGCTGTTGTGAACACGTTGGGTGCGTGACTCCCAGCACGGGAATCTGGTGTGAGCGCTTTGGGTGCGCGACTCCCAGCGTGGCCCCCAGGTGTGAATGCGTTGGGTGCACGACTCCCAGCGCAGCCCGATGATGTGAACGCGTTGGATGCACGTCTCCAAAACGCACTGGGTGCGCGACTCCATGCAAAAAAAGTCATATTATTTACATATACATCAAGCTTATGTGTTTCGATCTTGGGTGGCTCTAAAAAGACCCCTTGTGTTTATTGGGAGATTTTAGTACCTATAAGTAAGTACCGATCCAGAGTCTATAGTTGTTGAGGAAGACTCTGTTACCCTCATCTTTGAAATGTACACCATCTCTCCTATAGATGCCATCCATATTAAAACGCAGATTGTTGTTGTAAATGGACCCCATCCTATAATCTTGGAGATAAGCAGAAACAGCTTTATTGACATGTTTCCTCACTTTCTCAATCTGTGGACAAAATTGATTGGACCAGTTCCATTTCTGTCATTGGCATATGTTAGAACAGACAAAGGCAGTTTGGGGGAAAAGTGACATCAATTCCCCAAAGGTATCCTTCAAAATCATTTCTAGACCTACCCCAGTCAAAGTGCCTAGGTCATTGCCACCACAGTGTACAATTATGAGGTTAGGGTGTTGGAGATCCAAAAAGGATTTAAAAAATGGCATCAATTGGTGCCATTTTAATCCTCTTTGTCTAATCCATTTAATGTCTACATTTGGCAAAGCTAGGTCTTTGCAAGACCTCTGTTTTCTGCATACCTTTGGCTCCAGAAAATATATAGCTGTGTCCCACAATCCACACTCTAAGCATCTTGAAGTGAGGTCTGGATGCACTCAGAAGGTGTCTGTATGTGAAATGGGCAGTTTGAAAACTAAGATTTGCTAAAATGGTAGACAAGATGTAGTTAAAAAAAAGAGAAATGATTGGCTGTTTGAGAACATTATAGACTGAAAAATAGGGTGCATGTTTCTGTGTTTTAAAAGCATGTTCCTTCTTGGTTAATGAAAACTGTTTGAAAGGAACATTACATAGGATACGCTGATATTTTGAAAAGTCAAGCACACTTGCTGTTTGGATGTGCAACATTGTGTGCTGAACTTGTGACCTGTGTGTTCAGTTGAGTGTTACTTGAACTGCTACCATGGTAATATGCATTAAGCACAGTGGGGGTAGGGTTCTAGGTTATGTCAATTGGAAAGGGTTGAAATGTGTAACTAATAGAAATGTGTGTTAGCTTTTGAATTAATGTGGGAATCAATGTGATTTGATATTTACATGTATATGTGTGCAGAATGAGAGGGAAAGTTTGCAATGTTTTGTTTTGCTAAGAGCAGTGTACTACAGACATTCTCTAAAAGAAAATCAAGTGTGTGATTCAGATACTTCTTAATCTACTAATCAATTTGATAGGTGAGTTATCACTTTGTGAGGTGTTGTATGTGGTGGTTTTGTTTTTAATTAGAGTACTGTGTTTTTCCTGCTAAAGTCCAGGGAATAGTCTTGGCTGTCTAGAATCACACTGTGAGTCTGTGTGTACTTGTGCAACCATTGTTGCAGAAACATGTGGTTACTTCATGTCTTTGCAGATGCATAATTGCTTAAAAAGCGTTCCTGTTGTGACATTTTAGTAGTATTAGAACCCAGTGATAGCTTATGCTTTCGCAGAATGAGTCAGGCATTCACAATAGCAGTGCAGTAGTGAAATGTATAGAACGTGTGCAGTCACCTTACCCCTTCCAGACTAGTGAGTCTGTTTTGCTAAAGTCCAAGGAATAGTGTTGCTTGTCTAGAATCACACTGAGTCTGTGTGCATTTGGGCAACCATTGTGAGAGAAACATTTGGTTACTTCATGTCTTTGCGGGCACATAACTGGTTAAAAACCTATCCTGTTGTCAAGTTTTCATAGTATTAGAAGCCTGTCATTGCTTATGCATTTGCAGAATGAGTCAGACATTCACACCAGAGTGCAGTAGTGAAATATGTAGAATGTGTGCAGTTACCTTACTCTTTCCAGACTACCCAAGTACTCATGCAGTGACTCAGAGCCTTGGCACATATAGTGTGTCAAACACCTATCCACTATGCATGTAGTCCTCTAACAACCTACACACTTATTTTGTAGGCCTTTATTTCCCCAGTCAGTTTCCTTACACTCCAGAAAACACCCTGTCACTCCCCTTGCACTCCACTAGTGACCCTTTGAACACCATGTACTAATCCATTCACTGCACCGAAACACAACCACTTTTAAATTCACTCAGTTTCTCTCCTTGTAGAACTCTAATCATTCACTCAGTACCCAAGTATTCATGCAGTGATCTGGGGCCTTAGCACATGGACTGCTTCAAACTCCTATCCACTATGTCTCTAGCCCTCTAACCACCTACACACTTGTGTTTCAGGCCTTCAATTCCGCAGTCAGTATCCATACACTCCAACGAACACCCTGTTACTCCCCTTGCACTGCTTTAGTGACATATTCAGCACCATGTACTAATTCATTCACTGTGCCAAAACCCAACCACTTATAAATTCACCCAGGCACTCTCCTTGCAGTATTCTAATCATTCAGTCAGTACCCAAGTATTCATGCAGTAATCCAAGCCTTAGAACACGGAGTGCTACAAAACTCTGTCCAATGTGCATGCCGTCCTTTAATCACTTATACGCTTATCTTTCACACCTTTATTTTCCCAGACAATATTCATACACTCCAGCAAACACCTTGTCACTGCCCTTGCACTCCTGTAGTGACTCATTCAGTACCATGTACTAATCCATTCACTGTGCCAAAACTGAACCACTTATAAGTTCACCCAGGCACTCTCCGTGTAGTACTCTAATCATTGTTTTGGTACCCAACTACTCATGCAGTGAGCTAGGCCTTAACACATGCACTTGTACAAACTCCTATCCACTATGCATGTAGTCGTCTAACCACCTACACACTTGTGTTTCAGGCCTTTAATTCCTCACTCGGTATCCATACATTCCAGCAAACACCTTGTCACTCCCCTTTTACTCCTCTAGTGACCCATTCAGCACCATGTACTAATCCATTCACTGTGCCAAAACCCAACCGGTTATAAATTCCCCCAGGCATTTTCCTTGCAGTACTCTAATCATTTAATCAGTACCCAAGTACTCATGCAGTGATCCAGGCCTTAGCACTTGGATTGGTACAAATCTTTATCGAATATGGATGCAATCCTTTAACCACCTACACACGTATCTTACACACTTTAATTTCCCCATGCAGTATCCATACACTCCAGAAATCACTCTGTCACTCCCCTTGTATTCCACTAGTGATCCATTCAGCACCATGTACTAATCTATTCACTGTGCCAAAACGTAACCGCTTATAAATTCACCCGGGCATTCTCCTTGCAGTAGTCTAATCATTCAGTTAGTACCCAAGTATTCATGCAGTAATCCAGGCCTTACAACATGGAGTGCTACAAACCTCTATCGACTATGTATGCAGTCCTTTATTCACCTATACACTTATCTTATACATCTTCATTTCCCCAGGTAGTATCTATATTTTTTGGCTGAATGGAAACACAGTTCAAGTTCAGAGCCTGTCTTTAATGAAGAGAGTTATTTTCAAACCAATAATGTATTGCATGCAGTTGATACCAGTGGTCGAGCTTATGAAGTTAAAAATGGTTGTCCAATTGAGAAAGAGAAGATGGTTCCCAGAAATGTAGAAGAAGTGTTAGCTGATGAAGTTCTAGGGAGACGTCCTAAAGCCTCATTGTATACTTGGGATTGCAGTAGTATTTGTAGTATACGACAGGAATCTATTGATATTTCACACAATTTCTTACGTGTATACTAAAAAAAGTGTTAAACAAAAGATTAAGATGTTGCAAGGACTTGATCCTTGCAGAGTAGGAAAAAATACTGGTTTGCAAGGTCATTCTCTGGCTTGTCTTTCTAGAAAAGTATGTAAAAGTGTTTTTCATCATTTCAGAATGTTAGCAGTACATCATTCTCAAATGCGGAAGTTAGTCAGAAGATTTTATTACACAAAAAGTCCAGCACTAATGTTAAATGAGTTGAACAGTGCAGTTTTGTTACTTTGGTCCCGAACAAGAGAGTGCAGAAACTGACACATTAATATACGAAAATGTTGAAGAGAATGTACAACATAGTACTACAAAAAAATTTGAAGAAACATTTACAAAGTTTAACGTGATTTTTGGCGAAAGGCCAAATTATTCTTGTATTTGTTGCCGGCGAACTCACCATAAAAATCAGACTAGGACTGTTGATCTGTATTTAAAAAGTGAAAGAGAAAATAATCATAAGTGAAAGGAATGTGCAACTTATTTGTTGGTGGAGAATTGTTTTGATTTGGGTTCTGATCAGTGTATTTGTAAATATTGTTATAACAAATTAGACGAGAATAAAATGCCGGCTAGAGCTGTCCATGATAATCTAGAGTTGGTAACTATTCCTCCAGAACTGATAGATTTAAATACATATGAGTCTATTCTGATTCAATGTGTGCACCCATTTCAGGCTATTGTTCGTATGGAGCCTAAAACAGGTAAATTGCCTCCTACAGATTTACAGAGAGAATTAAAAGGAAGAGTTGCATATTTACCTCTAGATTTAAAGAAAAATATTGAAATTATTGGTTTAAAGAATGTAGAAAGTGAACCACTAGTTATTCTAGCCAATGGTGTTCCTACTAAGGGCCCAATTCTGATGCGGGTTGGAAAGCTACTCGACCGAATCAGTTTGGAAATGGTTTCCGACCCACTCGGATCGGGAGAGTCCCACCGACGGAGTACGATGCATCCGGATACTTCCCGATACGATTTGGTTGGACTCCCATTGACTTCAATAGGACCATTTGTTCCTTACCGCATCGTACTTAGGCCCTCGTTCGAGAAGACACGTTCCTGATCCGATTTGGAAGGAGCAAATGCTGTTAGGAGGCCTTCCTAACCACACCAGAATCAGGCCCTAGGTGGGAATGCTTTTCTAACCACATCAGAATCAGGCCCAGAGAGTAAGAAAATCTGGCAAGAATTAGTAGATGTTAGGAAAGTGCAAAGGGCAACATTGTATCTGATAAAAAACATTGAGTACTATAAAAATGTGTATGTGGAAAAAGAAGAAATACTTTTAGGAGATCATACTGAAACATCAAGTGGTCAAATTGAAATATGGGTATGTCCAAAAGTGAAGAAATCTATGAACATTATAGTGTACATCCACTTCATTCGAAAGAAGTGATGGGGAATACTACTGAATTATTCCAAATGAAAAAAGCAAATGGAAGTCCCATGAGTGTATGGAAAAAAAGTTTGGAAGCTCGTTGTTTTCCGCAGTTGTTCTCAACAGCAAAAGGTGGACGATATGATGAACGATCAGTGCAGATTCCTGCATCTGAATATCGGACAACAAGATTGTATGCAGAAGATCCAAGATTTCGACAATGTATCCCTTATATATTTCATCTTTTGTTTGAGAGTGACTTGTCTGGACTTTCATATGCAGTCAACCACATATTGAAAACAGGAGTTCATCTTCAAAATGTTTCAGCAAAGGAATTTATGGATAGAGTACATCAGAGAGATGATCATTTAGAATCTCAGCTGATTAATTTGATGGCATGTCAGCGTGGTACTAATGAGTATTGGTACCATCGTCATGGAGAACTTACATTTATGCTAAGGAACTTAGGAACTCCTATGTGGTTCCTTACCCTAAGCTGTGCTGAATACGCTTGGGATGATTTACTTGAATTTCTTCGAGAGGCAAATTCGAATATAAAAAATATTGAATACAAGACACCTGGAGAATTGTGCTCTTTGGATCCTAATAATGTATGCTGATATTTCAATCATAGGCTTGAAGATATGATGTCTTTTATCTGCAATAAAAAGAATCCTCCTCTTGGGGAAGTTGTGGATTTCTTTTGGAGAAAGGACTATCAAGCTATAGGTGCTCTTCATATACATATGCTCTTATGGATCAAGGATGCACCCAAATTTGGAACTGATTTGGTTGATACTGTTTTTTCTTTTATTGAAGAATATGTCACATGTGCTATACCAAAAAGAACAGAAGAAAACAACTTAAGACAACAAGTCTTACGATTCCAAAGTCATCGATATGGAAAATACTGTCGACGAAAGTACAACTCTAAGGAAAAGTTTTATACCAAATGTCGTTTTGGATTTCCATATCCTGTAATATCCAAAGGAAGAGTAAAAAGTTGTATGTCATGTATGAGACATACCATCGCTAGAAAGTCTTCAAAAAATACAAACAATTTGAGAAGAAGTGAAGAATCAAAATACATAAATGATTATAATCCAGTTATTCTCTGACCGTGAAATGCTAACATGGATACTCAGTACGTTGCGGATAATTCCATTGCTGCGATATGTAACATCCTACATTACAAAATCAGAAAAGACGGAATTGAAAGAAATGTGGGAAGAAATTTCTCATGAGAAGAGTCTTAGTAAGAAATTATACAGTTTCAGTTTGAAGATGTTATCCCATTGAGAAATTGGAACGTATGAATGCTCAGTTCGGTTATCATCTGCAAGTTTATACTCAAAATCTAGAAGAATCATTTGGGTGAGTCCAGGTCTTGCTGCAACGCGAAATCGAGTACTTAAATCTGTACGAGAAATTGAATATTTAGCAGAAAAAGACCTGGAAATTACAGATATTGTCAAAACAAACACGTTGGACACATATTATCCAAATTGAAGTCATCATCTTGAGAAAATATGTCTCTATGAAGTGCTGCCAAACTACACTTTTAAATTGAATACTATAGAAAACATCAATGATGAAAAATATGGAGTGCTTGTTTCCGAAGGATGTTTGGTGAAACAAAGGAAAGGCAATATGATTAATCACAGAAAACTGAGTTGTGACACTCCTGATAAAAGGGAATTTTACTATTTAGCACTTTTGCAACTGTTCAAACCATGGCGTACAGAATTGGAATTACTTGGAGATTTACAGAGCTATGAAGATTCCTTCAATGCTTGTAAAGATACCATTGAATGCACAGTTTTTGCAAATTATCTGAAAAATTTGAATGAAGAAATTGATCAAGAGGCTACTATTGCAGCTGAGATTGCTAGATACAGTTCCCAAGATAGTCAAAGCTCTGCTCCACTGAGTCAAGATCCACTAGGACAAACAATTCTGGAAAATGAAGCAGCAATTGCCATGAATGAAGTAGAAACAGCAATGCATAAAGCTCAAGAAGATATTATGGACTTAGGAATCTTGGAAGAACAACTGAATGTTGAACAAAATATCAACAAGTGAAACAACAGATTGACCATGGTTTTCTTTATGAAAAGAAAGAATGCACATGCACATCATTTCAACCTATCCGAAAGTATGTCAGTGGGCTTGCTGGAATAGGAAAAAGTTTCTTAATTAAAGTATTGACCAGTTATTTACAGAAAACAACTGATTCACATTTGTCTTGTGTTGTAACTGCGCCAACTGGGTTGGCAGCACACAACATTAAAGGAATCCCATTGCATCGTTTACTTATGCTACCATTAGAGCATGAAATCAAATTGGAATATCACACGCTATCTGGAGAAGCTTGTTATGAAGTTTCAAGAGTGTTAAAGAAAATGAAACTTCTGATTATTAATGAGGTAAGCATGGTCTCAAACTTAATGCTTGCGTTTGTGCATTTAAGAGAGCAGCACATTTTTTATACAGAGTATGATGTCTTATTTGGAGGAAAACATGTAATAGGTTTTGGAGATCTACTGCAACTTACTCCAGTAAAAGGACATCCAGTATTTAAAACACCTGTGCATGAAGAAACCAGAAAGTCTTTGGGAAGTGTTGGAAATGTTATTATTTGGTCATATTTTGAATATAAAGAACTCATTACAAATATGCGACAGGCAAATGACTATGATTATGGAACTATTCTTCAAGATATAAGAATTGGAGTACTGACAGAACATGGCAAACAAGCTTTGTAAAGTTGACTACTTTCAAATTTGTTTCCAAATGAAAATATAGTTCCTAAGAAAATATATATGAAAATTGCAGAAAATAAATCTATTATCTGCTTAATGCCAACACTGCACGAGTGTTCCTTCTATATTCAATGAACAGCTTTTAAAGCTAGAAAATGAAGAAATAATAAAAATGGAAGCCATTGTTAAAATCGAGCATGAAGGAATCACTATTATTTTGATGGAGAAGTTGAAAACGAAATTGGATTCTTTAGAAAAATCGATATCTAAAACTGCTGGTTTAGAAAAGAATATATATGCATGTGTAAACTGTCGTGTAATTTTAAGGTGAAAAAGGTTTAGTACATGGAGCAATGTGTAAAGTTGTGAATTTTGTTAATTATTAAAATAGAGATGGAATTGAATGTTTAAAAATCAAATTTGATCAAATTGAAGAAGTATAACAAATTGGTCATTGTTGAGTTTGCTTTTTGCTTGTGAAAGATTTATATGTCCATAGAAAGCAGTTTCCACTTTCTCTGGCATATGCAGTGACTGTTCACAAATCTCAAGGATTAAGTGTAGACAGTGCGTTGGTGAACATTGGAAGTACCGTTTTAAAAGATGGTATGGCATATGTTACTTTGTCCCCAGTCAGAACTTTATCAGGTTTGTTTTTGATTGATTTTGATGAGACAAAGATTACTGCAGATGAAAACTGTGTAAAAGAGTATAATAAGTTAAGAAGAGCGTATGCTCCCAATTTAGGTCAATATCCTGTATTAGAAAAGCATGTGGTAGGTTGAAAAAGAAGATATGAGAAAATCTGTAGTGAAGTTATAGAGAAGGAAAAAAATCAAGATAATGTTGAAATTGCAAGCAAAAAGAAAAAGGACACTGTTGAAGAGATTGTTGGTTATCAATTTGAAAATAGTTCATGTATCAACTGCTATGCTAATGTAGTGGTCAATGTGTTTTCTTTTTTAGAAAGTTTGCATCAGCAAATTATGGAGAATCGGGAAAAAAGATTATGTTCCTTGTTGCATTGTATTTATGAAAAATTAAGAACTGATAAAAGTAAAATGCAAAGCGTTTCTAATATTCGTAATCTTTTAGATATATGTTCTGGCTCTACACAATTTACGCAGAATATTCAACAAGATGCTCAGGAATTTCTAATGTATATGTCTGCACTGTTGGAAAATGAAGGAATAAAAATAAAAAATCTTTTTGGCTTCCGTTATAAATGGGAACATCAATGTGAAAATTGTATGTTTACATCTAGCACTAACATAGACACTGAAAGATTTATATATTTGACATTTCCCAGACTGTAAATCAGTGTCTTTCAACAAACTAGTTAAAGCAGCAAATCAAAACATGGAGTGTAGCCAATGGAAATAAGATATGTTATCAACATTATTTATACAAAGATATGGACAATATATAATTTTAATGATACAACGTTGTACAGCTCATGGAAGAAAATTGGAAACTTTTATAAAACATTTTGTAGCAAGTCAACTATTAATATCAGGAAGAACTTTTGTAGCAGAAGCAATCATTTTCCATTATGGTCCTTCTACAACATCTGGACATTATACTTCTTATTTAAAATGCAATAAAGAATGGACATATTTTAATGATGCTCAATTGGTTTTTTAACAACGTTTGCCTAACAAATTAACAAATTTGTACCTAATATTTTTAAAGCCAAAGTTTTAGGACCATAAAATCAGCCTATTAGGAATATGTTACAATTTATTAATACGATTACTATTGGACAATTTCAGTTTAATGGATTTCAGGAATACCATTTGGTCTAGAGGAAAGGTATATTTGAATTATGGACTTTTTCTTGCACATTCTCACAGCATATATTTTTAAAGAACATCATTTACAGTTTACAGAAATTAAAAAATAATTCTTTATTGAGTTATTATTTGAGTTCTTTCATATTCAAGTAAAACAATACTCTTAGAAGGACGCATTTTATATATGTGTGATTTGAATTAAATGCTATGTAATTGAGGATGTAGTTTTTATGGAATGTTCAAAAATGGTTGAGTATATTAAAAATATTTTAGACACACTTTTGGGTTTCTTTAAACAATCTTATTAATTGTTTTTTTTTCCCGCTGTCATGTGATGAATAACATTGAAAACACTGTTTGTAGTGAAATTCAATATGTTCTAAGAACAGCAAAAAAGGCAAAGAAAATCATTTATATAATGTTAAAGTTATGTTGTGTTGTAAAAAATATAATATTATATATTATAACTGTCTTTTTTCTTCTCTTTCACAGATCCTAATTCTAAAATATGACATTTTCAGAAATTTAAATTATAAAAAACAATTGAACTGTTTTTTATATCTATTACTGTGAAGGTAAGATTAACTAACTATTAAAATGCACAATGGGCAGTTTGCACACCTTCCTCACTACAACCCTAGTCGTTCCCTCCGATCCTCACAAGAAAACTTCATGACCACTACTAAATCCAATCTGAAATCTAAAGGCGGTAAAACTCTTTGGGCCCGATGTAGGTCGGTCGGTAACGGCCGAAAATCGGTATTTTCGCCGTTACCGATCGGAATAGAGACAACGGGATGTAGGAGGCCGAAATCCGGCGAAATCGGCGATTTTACCGATTCGGAAAGTCACCGAGTCGGTAGAATTCCGAATCGGAAAAAAGTAGGAATCGGAAAAAATCTCCGATTCGGTAGAATACCTAATCGTAGATTTTTCCGATTCCTACTTTTTTCCGATTCGGAATCCTACCGACTCGGTGACTTTCCGAATCGGTAAAATCGCCGATTTGGTATAAATTCCGAATCGGTGAAAATCCGATTCGATGCGAAAAGCTGAAGATTGAGATGTAGGTAAGCACTGAAATACCGAATTTGCTTCAAATTCGGTATTTCAGAGTCGGAAATTACCATGGATTGGAATCAGGTGGTAACCAGGTGCAACCTATAAAAAAGGACCCAAAATGCAGTTCTACTTGCAACATGGCAGCTTTCTATGTCATAGCAAGACGGCTACGGCTACAGCAGGAAGGAGAGAGGGAATGGCTGAGACAGGAGCAGGTCTACAGGCAGAGGGTGACCCTGTGCATGCTGACAGATCCAGAGATCCTACAGAGGTACAGGCTGGAGGCAGAGACCATCAGAGACCTCATCAGGGACCTCCAACCCCTGTTGCAGCACCCCACCCCAAGGGCACATGCAATCCCTGTGCAGGTGCAGGTGCTATGCTGCCTACACCTGCTGGCGTCTGGCAGCTATCAAAGTGTAGTTGCTGTGGCAGGAGGGGTGACCCAGAGCAGCCTGTCAAGGTTCTTCCACAAGTTCCTTGATGCCATGATCCAGAGGATGGACCACTACATTTCCTTCCCTTCCACCCATGCAGAACTGGCACAGACAAAAGCTGAATTCTATCAGATGGCAAGATTCCCCCACATCATTGGCTGCATAGATGGCACACACATACCGATTTGCCCCCCTGCTGACACGGAATACGTATACCGCAATCGGAAGTCACAGCACACCATAAATGTGCAAGTGATATGCAATGCCAAGTGTGTGATCACTGACCTGGTTGCAAAGTTTCCGGGGAGTACCCACGACTCCTATATCTTCCAGAGTAGCGGAATTTATGCACGGCTGATGGCAGGGGAATTTGGCGAAGGATACCTCCTAGGTAAGACACAGTGTCAGACCCCCATAACCAAAATTGCAGTGTGAAGTACATGTATGCATGTGAGTAATGTTACCCCTTCTCCTTCTAGGCGACAGTGCATATGCCCTACGCTCGTTCATTCTCACCCCTTACCTCAACCTCTCAACACCCAGCCAAAGGAGGTACAACCGTGCCCACAAAAGCACGAGGAACGTAGTGGAAAGGACCTTTGGCATCTGGAAGAGCAGGTTCAGATGTCTGCACAAGAGCGGAGGTGCAAGGCAATATACCCCCATCACCTGCTGCAAGATTATTGCTGTCTGTGCAATGTTGCACAACCTTGCAGTCAGGAAAGGCACTGAGGTAGAGTTATCCGACTACGAGGACCCTGACGATGACAATGCTGTGCCACTACCACTACCTGCTGGAGTCTCTGCACCAACTGACGGCAGATACAGGCGTCAGGAGATAACAGACAACTATTTCTGAGTGAGTACAGATGCACAAACAGGTCAATGTATGTTTTCAGAAATTAAATTTAATAATGTTGCATCAACGTTACTGCACTGATGTGCAACAAAAGAAAAGTTAAACAAGAAGGGGTAGAAATGTCCAATGTCCGGGTTGCCTCACCCGCAGTGGCAGTCTTATTTTTTGCTGCGCTTAGCAGGCCCACTAGGATGAGCCTCACCCCCTTCTGAATGCCCTGCAGCCTCAGCTGAGCGCCTGCTGCTCCGGCGCGGCTCTGACGCAGCGCTGGCCGGGCTGCTGCGGCTGCTGCTGTCCCCAGCCTCGCCCAGGACGGGATTCACTATGGTGTTGGAGATCAGTAGTGTCTCCATGGCGGTTGTAATACGGCCCATGCCCCTAGTGACCTCGGACATGTTCTGTGTGAGGCTGGCCTCCATGTTTGCCCCACGTTGGCATAGCTGGGCAGTCGCAGCTGCAAGGCGGTTGAGTGACCTGTTCTGTATTCGTGCATCCCTGCGACGACTCAGCTCATGGTCATCCAATCTGTTGCAGAGCTGGGTGATGGCAGTGGTCATTCGGCCAATAGATGTCGCTATTTCCTTGTTGCTGTCAACGAAGGTCTTGAAGCCCTGTGTCATTTCACCCATCTGTAGGTTGTGCAGGCGCAACTGGCGATGGCAGGCCAGGATGGATTTTGCCTGCATCCTCTGTATCGTTACCATGCTGGTCTCCAGCCCTGCGAAGACGCTGCCTCCCGGTGCTGGTATTGGGCTGCTGGTTGCACGTGGCCTACGTGGATTTCTGCTGCCCTGCTGTGTGTGCTCTGGTGACGCTGGTGTCACGGGGTCTTGTGCAGGAGCCTGACCCGCTGCCCCCTCCATGATGACTAATGGAGCTACAATTCTCCTCCGGGCCGGGGAAGTGGCAGGTGCAGGGTGGCTCTGTGGTGGTGTGTTCTCCGGGGAGAATAGCAATGAGGGCGACTGAGACTGAGACAGTCGGGGGGAGTGTGGAGTTGTGAGGGAATGTCCAGTGTCCTCCTCATTTGCCAGGGCACAGCTGTTGTCCTCCTCCTCCTGTGCTGCTGCACTGGTGCTTGCCACCGCCGCACTGGCTGTTGGTGCTGGAGCTGGTGCTGGAGCTGATGCTGCTCCCCCGCCTGATGGTGCCCCTAGGTATAAAGAAGCATTTGTCAAGTGGGTGCTAATGTGTTCCAGTCACTACTATTAAAGCATTGCACATCTCATTACAAACACGTTGATGCTGTATTACTGTTATTTATCTTATGCTTCTGCTGTGGCATTTTTGGTAACTTTTGCAGAGTACATTTAGCAAGATGCATTGCTCATGTCTGTTGCTAGCAGTACTGGCCTGGGGTTTGGCTGTGCATTGGGTCTGTAGGGGAGGTGTCTGGTATGGTGTGTCAAGTTGCGCATGCTTCTTACCTGTAGCTGTAGCTCGGAATGAGCTATCCAGGTCCCCAATTCCCACGACACTGGCCCTCTCGATGGTGGTCGCCACTAGTTCCTCCAGCTGAGTGAGGGGTGGCGCACGGTTTGTTCCTCCTCCAGTGAGTCCAGCCTGCTTGTGCAGGTCGGCCAGTTTGCGCTTGGTCACGCCACGGATGTCATAAAACCTCTTCTTGAGGTCATCTAGGCTCCTGTGGGTGACACCAACTGCATTCACTTTCTCCCCGATGTCGATCCACAGCCTCTTCTTGGTGCTCTCCGGAACAGTGAGGGACAGCCTTCCATATAGCTGGGTTTGCACCCTCACCACCTCCTCCACCAAAGTTTGCAGCTACATGGTGCTGAATTTTGGATTGCGCTTACGCGCTGCCTTCTGGCTCTCTGTGCTGGTATCCATGTCTCACAGGGATCCTGCTCACAATGCTGCTCTCTCTGTGTTTGCTCCGCTCAGGCAGCTTTCCAGAAAGTTCTGATGAGTTGCACCTGCCTGGGTTGCCACTCCCTGTGGGGGAGGGTGCTTACAGCTCATTGGCTGATGTCTTCAGTGTCACTCAACCTGCTCGGCAAATCGGCATTCTCCGAATCGGTATTTTCCGATTCGGTATTTTCCGAATATGTTCGGTAAATACCGAATCGGAATGTATAATGCCTTCCTATTGGCCTTTCGGCCCATGGGGCGTATTTATATTTCCGATTCGGCGTTTACCGAATCGGTTGGTTCCGCATTTTTTTATTACCGATTCGGACGTGTCCGACCCGGCCTATACCGAATCGGTACTTGGCGATTCGGTACGTATCGACTCTCGATACCGAATGCTACCGATTCGGTATTTTTCCGATTACTTTTTCCTACATATCATTTTCCGATTTTGAAATACCGATTCGGTACGGATCGGTATTTTAAAATCGGTAAATGCGTTTTACCTACATCGGGCCCCTAGTGTCCTGGCTATTAGAGCCTGGAACAGCATGCCAAGGCATCTTAGACTTCAGACGCTCGAGAAACCTTTTAGGAAACTCCTCAAAACTTGGATTTTTAATCTTCCCGATGACTGGTCCAAAGCTTCAATCTAGCCCCCCTCCACACTACTCTGTGATCTGGTATCAAGGTCTTGTAGCGCCATGATGCTCCTTCCGGAGCGAACGCAGCGCTCTATAAATACACCTCCAAATATCCAAATATCCAAATATCCAAAAGGGGAATGTACATAGTAGATATGTGTGTGAACATGCTCAGTGGGTGTTTTAAGTTACAGGATAAAGGGCTAGATGTAGGTAAATCTAATTTACCGATTCATAAATACCGAATTTTACTGATTCTGTATTTATGAATCGGTAAATTAGAAGAGGCAGATGTAGGTAATTCTTAATTTACAATTCCAGAATCTGTAAGATTCGGTATTTACCGATTCTGTAATTACAGAATCGGTATTTGCCATTGATTTCTATGGGCCTTGAAGCCCATAGGATTCAATAGCAAATACCGATTCTGTATTTACAGAATCGGTAAATACCGAATCCTGGCAGGGGGAACGGGGTGTCACTTTGACACCCTGTAGCACCCCAATTGCAGGCTTGTGTGACATGTGGCACACAGACATGCCCTAAGGGCATGTCTGTGTGCCACATGGCATAGGTGTACTGGCACAGATGTGCATGTACACAGGAAATTGATATTCTACCACCCAATAGGATTGGGTGGTAAATACCGACTCCTAAAGGGCCTGTGGCACTCTTTGAAGTGCCACCTACATCTTGATTTACCGAATCGGTAAATATACCGATTCTGTAAATGAGATGCCCCCTACATGCCAAATCCTAAATACCGGTCGGTAACGGCCGAAATCGGCTGTTACCGACCGGTATTGGGCCACCTACATCTGGCCCAAAGTCTCCTTGAATCCTGAGTGTCCCTGGGGGACAACTAACCCACCAGATATGTGCAGAGAGTGTCAGAGTTGCATTGCAGAGAGATGTAAAATGGGCCATGGCTTAGAACCACCTCTATGGTGTTCAATAGAGAGACATGGTGGGCTAGTAGTACCCAGGGACTTTCAGGATTAAAAGAGACTAAATTCCTTAACTTAAAACACGTCACAGAGTGTGTTTGCACATGTCCCATCAGATCCCAGCCCTTCCCTTCACCCCTCTATAAACATGTCCTATCACTTTGCCAAAACCTAAGTACCTATACATTTATCTTGTACTCTCTTTGCAGAACTGAAATGACTCTATATATTAGTCATATACTTCAGGATTGGCCTAGCCACTAACCCTTGTACAAGTCAATTTCTTTATATACTATGCATGCAGACCTGCAAGAAGCTACAAAGTATTAGTACACTCTTCAAAATAATCAGTTAATACCTGTGTAGTTATGGAATCTGTCTGTCATAGGATCCCATGTGACCTAAAAAACATAACATTTCCCATTGTACCTATTGAAGGACCGCAATCATCTCAATCATTCTTCTTTGAGCATCTTTGGAGAGATAACTCTGTGCTTACCTCCTGTCACTCTCGTGCAATTTTTCAATCAATCATCTAGCAATATGTTCTTATTGTAACAGTCTGCCAATACCTAAGCACTTATGGGGCAAATTTAGAAGCATCTTGTGCCAACAATATGTCACTTTATATAACAGTGATGGCGCAATACACTCTTTCATATTTACAAGGAGAGAAAAAGGCACTCTGTGTAGCTTTTCTTTTCCATGTCAATACGGCCTCATCATACACACCACTTTGCATTGAAGGGGCGTTCTATAGATGTTGCTGTGGGTGTTTGCACACAACACTCATAGAACAAGACACATCTCCAGATTTATCATAACTCATAAATCTGGAAATGTGTGTGAATGCTGCACCATCCTCCAGTTGGTGTAGGAAGGAGAATTGTTTTCATTTCTCCTTATTTTTTCTCTTTCAATGTATGCTGCATTGCACAGCATACATTGAAGGAGAACAATGCCTTCACTGATTGTTTTTGTGCAGGAAGGTGTGTCTTCCTGCACAAAAACAAACTCCGCCTCACACAAATATCCATGCACCATGGTGCAAGGGTGCCTGTGTCACTGCATGGCTGCAGTTTAAGCAGCAGTGCAGAGGGTAGCATAGACTTGCAGCATATTTATGTACATATATTGCATCCCTGTGCTTCGGAAGTACCACAGCACGTTGCAGCTAAAGAGCTTACAGTATCATGCTGCAGCACTTCCTTGTAGTTCTGCACTTATACATTCACCATACACTACTAATGCATTTTTTCAGTCAATTATTGACTACGCATACATTCAACCAAACTTTCACACACTATTATCATACAAATATAGCTCCTTTTTTAACCAGAGAAGTTAGTTCTGAAAATAACTTTTTTTTTTTTTTTCGTTTTATATTTTTTTGTACTTTTTATAACAATTTTGTTATTTTATTTTATTTTTTTAAAGAAAAAAAGAGAACAGGACGGAAAAAAAAGAAAAAAAGAGAACAGGACGGAAAAAACAGTCAACTTTAGGAATTAACAGGCATTCCCAGAAAAACAAAAAAGACAAAAAGTCTAACAGCGATGATTTATTTGTGCTGTGCAGACTATATCCATAGACTGCTCTCCTTACAGAGAAGTGGGTTGCACTTGATGCAGTGGATCTTTAGTTGACCAAATTCTGGACATATGTCCGGACGTGCTGGCGATGAAGAAGTGCCAGAAGTACTAGCCACTGCAGCTGGAGGATTATCTTGCAACCTTTTGCACTCCTCCTGAACCAAATTGACAGGGTGCAGAGTCTTGAGGTGCTTGTACATACTTGCTGTACCGCAGGAATATTTCTTATTGGGATTGCCTCTCAAAAGAACCCTTTCACAAATTTTGCAGGTGACTTTTGTGGCATGCACCTTTTTTAGACCTTCTGGGATGATAAAAAATGTCTACACCACCGATATAGGTCTCTGAGGGCGTGCAGGTTCAGGAACAAATTCTTCCTCCGAAAAATTCTCAGAACCCTGTGCTGGCTGCTGTCTTTTAGGCCATTGTGTGCAGAATTTAGTAAATAGAAAAAAGGAAATGAGTCAAAAAAAGTTCTTCTCAGGTGAGAGATGTGCCTCCAAAGAAGGTCTAGGAAGAATGATTGAAATGGATGGGGTCCTTCAATTGTTACAATAGGAAATGTTATGAAACAATCACATTTTTTATGTTTCTGGTCACATAGGGCCCGCGCACCGTGCGCACAGGCAGCACGCACCCAACGCGACTTTGTGAAATTGCATTTAAGTGTAATATACGTTTATTACAAGTAAAAATATATCATTTTTATGAATAAGTTAGATAATGTCTTGCCCTAATATGTATATTAAAGACATATATATATCATTTTAGACAACAAACAATTTAGCGGGAGTCGCGCACCCACAGGGTCCAACACGTATATGACGTCACGCGGAACTAGTCACCGCGCAAGCGTCGCTTACAGTAATGGGCATGTGTCGCGAATGCGCAGGAGCAGGAGTCGTGTACCGGTCGCATAGCAATCGCGCGCCCTAAGCAAAACATTCAAACATTTCTATAAATGCGGCTAGGTTCCGCACAGTGATCGAGAAAGGTACGCTTTGGGTGCGCGACTGCAAAAAGTTTTTTTTTAAAAAACGATAAAGAAAATAATATAAATATGTTAAAATAAAAATATTTTTTAAAAAAAACAATAATACAGTTTCAGTAGTTTAAAAAACATTTATTTTACATTCATAATAACAATACATAATGTCATTTAAAAAATAAAATATGTAAAAATAAATAGCTAAAAAAATGTAGAAAATCAGTATCAAAAAAAGAAATATAACTAATATTACATTTAAAAATTGGCAGTTAAAAAACCTTTGAAATTCACTGGAAAAAACATAGGTTTCAGACATGTTATAGTTAGGAATTAGCATTTAAAAAACCTTTGAAATTCACGGAAAAAACATAGGTTTCAGGGGTGTTATAGTTAGCTGGACATTTCACTCGTACAAAACCATTGACATTCCTCCGTTACAGTTAGTTCTACTAACTATAACTCACGCGCCCGCAATCCACTGCTGATGATGTCACATATTACATCATTCATGACATGGTCAGTGACATCACTGATGACTTCACTGATGATATCTCAAATAACTGTAGCGGGAAGGAACCAAGTATCAGCAAACAAAAATTGGATTGGAGAACGTTCGCTATCAGAAACAATGGCACAGTATCTTAACAGGCGGATGAATGGAAGGAGGCGTTAATGAATTAGTGATCACCACTTCATTCATGGTAAGGCAAAAGTAAACATCCCAGCGAGCGATTACAGTAAAGGCGGTGATGGGTCGGAGGATGCTCTGTACGCTGGACCAAAATGTGCGTTGTTATCTCCCTTCACTTACTGTGTCTCTTTTATGTACAACGCCTGTTTTATTTAAGGGCAGATTTTTACCTATACAGTGGGTGTACAACACTTAATTATGGTGGAATGTTGTGAAGGGCAGGGTAAACTTATTTTGGAAATCATGGATTTTTGAATAAGTGCTGTGCAGTAATTACAGGTGGGAGAGGAAGGTACTGCCCCTAACTCCAACATGGCTACAGAGAGGGAGGAGCTGTGCATGCAAGGTGCAAAATCTATCTTTACATGACTGACTTGTAAGCCTCCTGTTAATGAACAACAGCAAAGTAATGGGGAACAATGGTGAAAATGACCCTCACATACCAATTAAGAAAATGAGTAAGACTCTCTGAAACAGACCTTTTTAAGTGGTGGGAGGCAACCTCATTACAGAACTATCTAGATGATTAGACGATTCCCGGGGTCTGCACATTTACATTATTGCATCATTTTCAAATTCGGACACTACCATGTTACAGGAAAAAGCAGATAATTCAACTCAATGTTCAGAGACAATGCTTAAGAGTGTAAAAATATGCAAGCTCAGATAGGGCGAAAATAGACCCGCAAGTGAGAAAGAAGAGATAAGACAAATGTTTGAAAGAGATGGATGAGAGACTAGTAAAATTGGAGTAGGAAATTAAGTTGTGGAAATAGAGGAAATTTCTGAGAGACATACAGGATGAGAAAGGCTGCATATATTCATTTATTAGGAAAAATGATTTCTTATATCGTGATAAGATACTAGCACTGACCCAAGCAGAAGCACAGCTAAAAAGTGTGGATAAACAGATGGGGTTCACCGAGGAGAGTGATGTTTCAGAAATCACAAACAGCAGTTTATCAGAAGGAGGGCTCATGCTGAAACCAACTTTTTTTAATGAGTTTTGCCTTCACAGGAGAAGATGGATAAAAACAACACCTCCAACAAGGGGAAGAGGATGCGGAAGCAGAGGAGAATAAAGCAAAGGAAGAGAAACCAAAAAGAAAGAGGAACAGGAAAATTAGAGGCAACCCCAGTGGGAACACGCAGGAGAGGAACATCATGAAAACAATAAAGAACAGGTATTTAGCACAATTATTAACCTATCATCTACACAATTGACTATAGATGAAAAGGAAGTTTTGAGGTTGGATCTAACATTTTGTCCTACTAGTAAATGTGACTAGATGTATCCAAATTGGTGCATAAACTAAAATTTAAAAAAACATTTATCCTAAGGTGATACAGAAGATGCAAAACCACCAGATGATTACAATCTGAAAATAGGTGATGTTGACATGCTTGTGACAGTATATGAGGTGGAGGATGGCAACATAATAGAACAGGAGAATGTAGAGGATTTTTTGAAGGAACTCTATATGACATAAGTATTCCAAGCCATTTTAAATCCAAATCTACATTTATGCCCTCATTTAATGTATGAAATGAATGATGTGTTTCATGACAACACTGGCAGAGAACTAAATAAGGTGAGAAAATCAAGACATAAGTATAATAATTGATCATGGTCTCGAATGAAAGCAGAAAATCACTAGCAGAGGATAAAAGTATAACTATCCACCATGCAGATAAGGGAGGAATGTGGTTATTTTGCCTATTGAAAATACAAAACAGAGGCTAAAAGACAGTTGTCTGTGCAAGAGTGCTATGAAGCCATCAGCAAGGATGAGTATCAGTCTATAGTTTAGACGTATTGGGAGAAATTGTGGAATTGGAAAGAACATAGTTTGCTAGAACAGGAGGAATAGGAGTACCTCAAGTGTGATTTTCCACACATTCCTGTATTTTACTTACCCAAAGGACATAAAGATGTTAATACCCCGCCAGGTAGACCTAATGTTTCTTCACGTCTCCCCGCCCCTGCTGTGATTATAAAGGATCTAGATTGATTGACTTTTAAGTCCAATGAATTCATAAAAACCGGATGAGCCGCTATGAGATGCTGAAGCTCCATTGCAGTTCGTGCCATCAAGACAACGCCATCATCGTACGTCAAAATCGGTAACCGCTGATGGTCAGAAAGCAAGGGGGCATCCAAGGCTGCGCCCTCAAGATGTTTTCCCACACCGTTGGTATAGATGGAAAATAGGAACGGTGCCAGGACGCAGCCCTGCCTGACTTCTCTTAAGATCGTAAATGTTTGGGTACATTCCCCATTCTTCCCATAGTGGACCGATGAAGACGTGTCCGAATACAGCTTTCTGATGAAATCGATCAATGCCTGATCGATTCCCATCTCCTCCATTATACGCCAGAGTCTAGGGTGGGACACCCAGTCAAAGGATGCGGACAAGTCCATAGAGGCAAGATAGAGCTTCCCACCCTTGGCTCTGGCATATCTATCCACAATAAGGGAGAGTTTCAGGCATGGTCTACCGTAACCTTTCCCTCATGGAAGCCGTATTGGGACTCCATTAAAATCTCACCCACTCCTCCAGTCTTATCAGAAGAAGGCGACCCATATGTTTGACCATGGTATCAATTAACAATATTGGTCAATCATTTTTTGGGTTGCTTTTATCTCCCTTTTTATACACTGGGATGAATATACTAGTTTTCCATGACATTGGGGGGCCAACTATAGCGATTTGTTTTAAAACATTGGTTAAAAGGGGAACCCAAATGTCTTTATACTCAAAGAAAATGTCCATTGGGACACCATCAGGCCTGGGGCTTTCTCAGCAATCCAGAGCTTAATCTCATTCGCAACTTCTTCAGTACAGAAAGAAAGAGGGAGCCCACAGGTGGTACAAACCGGGGGTCTCAAATAAGCATTTGGAGCAAAAATACCTTAATAATGAGCCACCCACTCCTCTTCCCCTAAGTTAACATTGAGTGCACTGCCATTTGATGTTTTAAAGTGTGGGCCATTTATTACACCCCAGAACTCCTTTGAATTACCTGAAGCCGCAGCCTGTTCTAATTTGGCCCAGGATTCTTCTCTAAGCGCCTTTTCCCTGTTTTTTTTGGCCATTTTATATTCCCTACGATAAATAGAAATTTTGGAGGGATTCCTAGGGATACTGCTTAGAGCTTTAGTTAGGGCTTTCTTTGTTTTAGTACAAGAAGAATCAAACCACCTTGAATATTTTTTGGGTTGTTTGTATTTTTCCTAGTGATTGAATTCCTTATATGTACTAAAAGTTCAATAAAAGAAGACACCACAAGTTAAGGTTGAATCTCAGTTTCCAGACAATTATTTATATTGTTTATGGCATTTCTAATTATGCTAGGTATCACCTCCAGTTTGTCAATTTTATACCACTTCAGTTGGTATCCATTTCGCCTAGCAAGTATAGGTAGACCAATTTCTTGCGCTATAATCAGAACCCTCTGCTTAGTTTGAATCTCACAGGAAATCGCATGATCACTAAAGGAACTAAATTGGTTATTAACTTTGCTACACCTACAATTTAAAGGATTGGTGACCAATATGAAATCAACTGTGATACCCGGTGATCCCAATGGAAAGTTTGGGGCTATTTGTCATTATCAGTAACTAATTTATTAACCATAAGCATATTTCTCAACAAGATTAACGCATTTAGAGTCTTTTCATAGATGTAACGTGAAAAGTGGTGGACAGGGTTACTCCGCATATCCTCCACACCACAGACCAGCTCTGAGTTGTGGTGGCATGGATGTATATTAAAATCGCCCAGCCATATGATGTTTAAGACGGCCTTTTGTTTCACCAGTTTGGATGCCTTATCGTTTGCCCCATTCACCTCATCCAGCACTTTATGCATATTTGGGCCAAAATTGTTGTTATAGAAGTTTATTAGAAACCACTGATCAGAGTTAGCAAGCTCTAAAGTGATCAGATGAAAAAAAGGGGAAGTATCCTGTAGCATCTTTATTTTTACAGCTAAGGTATTTGAAATTAAAGTTAATAAGGCCCTTTTCACTCTACCACAGAGGGACGGAGTGTCTTTCGTGTGATAAGAATGATATCCATTTACAAAAATCTCCTATGTGACCCATGTCTCCTGAAAACAGGAGATATCATGATCCTGCCATATTTTAAGCCAATCAGGATCTGCAAGCTTATTGGAGATACCTGCGACATTCCATGATGCTATATTTTCTACAGCTAAAGTCCCTCTGTTTGCAGCAATACTGGGGCTACAGCTTGCTACTCTACCATTATTTGTTGCGATGGATACTGAGGGCAATTGAACATGTCCCACTAGCTCATTCCTAGGTAGTCAATCACAGGTTTCTAGCCCAGAAAGAGGGGCAAGCCGATTCTCCAGTGGGATTCCCTGATTATCCATCTGATTGTGATTTCCTAAATTTAGTCTGCTAATAAGTAGCGTTTCCAGGCTCAGTGGTGTAATGGCCCTAAAGAAGTAGCTCAAGGACAGTGCAGTGATCTGCATACCTACAGAAGGAATTCTGTTCAAGTGATCGAGAATGGTTAATAGAGGCGTAGGGGTTGTTAAAGTTTTCACAACACAGTCACCCTGTGTCACTTTCGGCGACACGCCCAGCCACCGTACTCTTCTAGCCATGATAATTTGGTTTGCTAAATGTGGGCCCCTACAACTGGTTCCCATTACATAATGATTTAACCAATGAAGTGACTTGTCCATCAGCCGAACAGTGGTTTCCACTTGGCCCTCCCTCAAAGAGGGAACATTTCTTAAAACCAGTGCTAAGGGCATTGCCGCCAGAGGGGAGATGGAGAGAAGGGTCCCCTTTGGACTGCTTGACTATTATTGGGGATACTAGAACCAGCAGATTTATGCACCCTAGTAATTACATGGCGGTCAGCCTGAATAAGATTGGAACTGCCATTGTTAGGGTTAAAACCCTGATCAGAGTCATTCAAGGGCTGTGGTCGGTGTTGGTGCAATACATTATCAATCCCTTTGGATGAGGGCAAAGCTATCCCCCCATTAAAACTTCAGTCCCAGGAGACTGCCGGGGGTCATATCTAGCTGTTGCATCCCCAATTGCTCTGGGTAAGACCTGAGTTTGGGCCATCAGCACCTCTACACCATTTATCGGCGAGCTTTTAGGAAAGGAATGGGACATCCTACAAACCAGCCTCTTTCCGATTCTAGATAATTTATAGAGGAGGGGGTTCAGCAATACTGAGACTATAGTCTCTACCCGCTTCAAAAGAATCTCGACAGCCAAGTAAGGGGGTGGGATACTAGTCTCCCGGTCCTTGTGGATGACTGAATCAGTTTGGCCCACTTCCAACTCCAATTTGTCTGTCCTGATTCGTTTCCCAGCTCCCGCTCCTTTAATCGGATTGTTCTTGGTGGATCCAGCCCCCCCTTCTTCTTTTAAGTGGCAAACCACCATGTCTGGGAGCTGTCTGAGCTGGCTCCAGCACTGATTTAGCCCAAGTCACTCTATTGCTGGACTGTAATACACTGATGGAAGAGGAAGGGGCAGGCAATGTAACTGCATTCAGGCTGGGGGGAGCTGTATTGGAAGATGTGTTGGAAGCTGTGTTGGAGACCTCATGGGTGAGAGTACAGACCTGATAGGACCAAGGGAGGAATGGTTATATATTGCACAAGAGTCCAAAGAAAAGTTGCCATTCAGTTAATTTCATTTCACGCGTTAGGACAGACTCCACTCTCATAAGGAAGGTATCCAGCATGCCTACAACGCCAGCCCCTGGTCTTTGTGATGGGGCCTTTCGTTTACTCATAATTCGATAAGGGGAGTCTAGGCCTGGTCAAGCCCACTTAAGACCAAGCAAAAGGCAAATAACAAAAATAAGGACAGTTGCACAGTACCTCCAGTAAATAGCATATGTTAGGGGGTCGGTGCGCAAGATATGATGGGAGCTGTAGTCTCCTACCGGAAGTGCTCCTATGGGAAAAAAACCGTCTCCAGACTACTCTGCCCCCCCCAAGCACCAGATGGGAGAAAGGGACTCTATGGCACTGCTGCCTCAAGTGAAGCTGCGGTTGTGAATACCAATCCAAAGTCTGTCCCGAAGACTTGTTGGACACCACATGAATGATCTTCCAGTAGGTAAAGCGTGCAATAATGAGTTGTTTTCTGTGTAGTTTGCTCCCCTGAATTAGGGTGACCACCTCAATCCTAGTCAGTTCCAGCCTTAACCTTCCACCTGCTGAGCGCTCAGTCTTCCGTCCTTTGACTGGGTCCCTACTCTGCCTGTCCTGCTCAGGAGAAGTGAACCGGACTGAAGTCGGTGTTCAGACTTCTCCAGGGGGAGCCGTCCCTCCTGTACGCCGATGCTCCATTTACAGTCCTCTTGATGCCGGCTAAGCTGGTCCCAGCACTGGACAAAACGGGTGTTGGGTGGTGCATAGGCTCGTACTCCAGCACCAGGGTGCAGCTCGCTGCCTCCTCTGCCTTTCTTTTCTCAACGCCTCTGGCACATCGACCAGCCTCAGGACGGTCAGCGGAAGTGAATCAACAAAGGAGCGGCCCTGCTTACCGAGCTGCAACTGCGTAGGTGGACGTGAAGCTGCAGTCGGGCAAGAAGGGATCCAGTCTTATGTAATGTGATTAGTGAGAGGTCCAAGATCAAATATAAGAAAGGGGACTACCTTAGAGCTCGTTGGATGCACATTGAATTCAGGGAGATACAGAGCTTGAGTAGACCTCAATTAAGATGATTTTTTTCTTGTAAAAACTGTATGGCATGCAGGAACAGTGTGAACATTCAAGCATATTCCATCCTCTTTGGTAAGGGTAAGAAAGAAACCAAGTCATTCCCCAGTTACAACTCCAATTTTGTAATCTATGTTCTAGAATGTCCGTGCAAGAAATGTTATGTTGGAAGTACCATCCATCGAGGAAAAAAATAAGTTTTAGAACACATGAAGGCAATTGGCACTAATGACAAACACTACCCTGTGGCTAGACACTTTGCAGGCTATCATTTCCGTAATAGGAATCTGCTTAAATATTTTGCCATTGAACAGATTAAAAGGGATTCTAGAGGAAGCAATAGAGGTCTTGCACTGAGAAAGAAAGAATCAATATTTATAATTGATTTAGAAACATAGAACCGCACAGGGCTCAACATGGAAGAAGATTTAAAAATACATATAGGGGGTAAGAGTTGATATTGTATTATTTGCAGCGTAGTATGTCTATTTCCTCTTTTTTCTTAGGTGGATTTGTGAGTAAGGCATTGATTATAATTCACGACTTTTATTTCATGCATTTAGGAGAGGGTGGAGATTTGTCAACGAAGAGGCTGAGAGAAACAACGTCAGTTTATACTCATCCCTTCCTTAAGTTATTCTTAGAAAAAGCAATACTTTTCTTCAGACAAGGCTGAGAATTCTCTGATTTTGTTCTGTGGGACTATTATGTATGTAGCTGTTTGTGAATCACTTTGAAGGACATATAAGAGAAGGATAGCTATCATGGATTGGTTGTAAATGCCCACATGAGCTAAATTAAGTTTTAATAACTGAAACGATATACATTCATGAATCAAAAGAATATTAGGACATATATTTTTGATTGGAAGTGAAAGCCTACATGGACTTAATATTGTTTTTCTATTTGAAATGGTATGCATTCATGAATTAGAAGAATGTTACAATTGGACAATGAAAATAGATATCCTGCAGAGATTTTTCACATAAAACATGTTGATTTTCCATTGCCCTCAGCTTGTACTAATGTAAAGTCTTCCTATCATTTATGCATATTTTATTTCTTATTTGTTAGAAGACCTTAATGGGCATTAGATATATGACAAAATTTGTTCTGCTATTTCAAAAAATCAACATTGATGGTTCACAACATCACGCAATGCCTATATTAGCATTGGTAAAACATAGGAAAATATAGGTTATAAACGACTTACAAGATTGTGCCCACTAGTGATCAAGGATATTTTGTCATTTGTTTATTCACTGTGACACAGTACATAAGGAGCAGGTAATGTTGGGAACCAGGTTCGTGAACAAGACCCTGCCAGATTGAAATGCGTGGAGTGTTGAGTGAAATTATTTTGCACTGCATACCTGAGAGTGCATTTTATATACTAGAAAAAATAGGAAAGGTGGAGTTCTCTGCTCGTAAGTTAGTGAATAGAATTGTTTTAGATTATGAGTAGTACTTTAGAAGTAGTATTATTTCACATGCTATCAAGTGCAGCTTCTAAATAGTCTTCAAAGATTTTAATTCCACCTAGGTCTGTCCAGGGAAAAGTCCACCAAAGCCTAGACAGTTAAACGGATTTTGTGTTTCTTTTCACTGGAAGATAACACTAACTACGATATGTGTACTATTTTGATAAATTAGGACCTACCCTGTTGGTTTACAAGACACACTTTATGGATGCCGTATACACGGCTAAGGTACTTTCCTCTTCCCTGTGTCACTTTCTACATGGCACAGGTACTTTACTCTGCCTTGCATTAACAATGGTGCCTCTGGCAGGCATACACTTTTGTCATATATGTGGGAACTGTAAAGACACACTGCACCCCCCATGTATAATATTTCACATTCCAGGCCCTATCTGCATTTTGGGAACCATTAGGGAAGTTAACTAGGTCAGAGAGGGAGGTCCAATTTTTTTTACAGTGGAAATACATTTTAGCACTTTGCTACCGTTTCAAAGTGAAAAAACTAGCAAACTCAGACAAGCATACATTGGGGTTTCATGACATAAATGGAGTGATTTATCAAACTTAGTTACTAGATAACCATGACACTTTGTGAAGCAGGTAGAAACAACAGACTACAATACTCAGCAAAAAGGGAGAGTGTGAGGAGGGAAGGGCAAAGTGTACAGGATACATCCTAAGAGGGCATGGATACATGAATATAGACTATTTTAGATATACCTTTACAGATTTTCACTGGGCCACATAAATTTTTTTATATATATAGATAGAGGAATCACACCACCGATCCTCATAAAACACTGAACAATATGTTTATGATAGCCTCCTCCCGGTGCTTTTGATTCATTTCACCCAGGAAAAATATATGCTCTATTTTCTAAACACAATGACATGAATGAGGACATCACGGACAGACGATCCTTACACATGATGTATGACTCCGGGGTACATGCTGACGCATCACCGGGCACATGCATCATTGTGAATTGCATTCGCAAACGGTGCGAATCGCAATTTTCTGCCGTTTGCGAATGCAATTGACAAAATTGGGATGCATCATGTTTTTCGCAATTTTAGGAACCGCAATCATGTTGCGATTTCTAAAATTGCGATTGCATTTAAGAAATCACAATTTTAGATTTCTTAAATGCAATGCGTGAACATTTTCAATTTGCGAATTCGCAAATAGGGAGAGGTAAATTACCATGAAATTGACCTTCATGGTAATTTGCGAAAACTTTCAAAAATGCACAAAAGTGCATTTTTGAAAGTTTCATTTTACACACACACATGCCCTTGGGGCATGTGTGTGTGAAGAATGCACTTAAAGTTATATTTCAGGGGTGCAGGGGGGGGTCCTTTGGACCCCCCTGCACTCTTGAAATTGCATTCTCAATTTGCGATCCGCAAATTGCTAATCGCAAATTGAGAATGACTTCCCATTGATTCCTATGGGCCTCTAGGCCCATAGGAATCAATGGGAAGGGATTCCTTAATTGCGATTCGCAAATTGTGAATCGCAATTAAGGAAATTTAAGAAATCGTAAAAAAATTGCGATTTCTTAATGCATAGCCTTTTGCGATTTCTTAATTGCGATTCCTTAGTTTTCGCAATCAAGAAATCGCAAACGGCAACAATGATGCATGTGGCCGCACGTGACTACACAGTCCTGTGAAAAACAACCCAATGCCGGCCACCAGCATTATGCAGGATTTAGGGGACACAGCTAGGTCCTTAGAGGGTGCGTACTCTTGAAGAAATAAGTCGGTCAGAAAAAAAGGAGGACGGTCCTGAGACCTTTTCTTTTCATGATTGGTTTACGAGTAATGCGCTATTACTTACCGGTAATCTTCATTACTCCTGGTCCCGTTGTCCTCGTCCCATTCCTTAACAAAGTGAAGATGACCATTTCTACGACAGAAAAAAATAGCAGGAGAATACTGGGATACCTAAACCCACCCCCTCCCACTGGGAGTACATAAGCTGTTCCCAGCATTCAGTCCGAAATACCAAGCCACCAACTGGAAGGCCGGCCATCCGGGAGGGAGGGGAGAAAAGAATGGGATGAGGACAACGGGACCAGAAGTACTGAAGATTACCTGTAAGTAATAGGGCATTACCTCCCGGTCCCTCCAGTCTTCGTTCCATTCCTTAACAAAGTTGAGAATACCAAAGCAAACTACCCGGCCTTTAGGACACCCACCAAGACCAGGGACACAACACCAAAAGGGGCACCCAACAGAAGCAAAAGGGAGTCCAGAAGAAAAAAGAAAAACACAGGCAGGAGCACACAACCAGCCATGCCTACATCCAAGCCACCAGTGCTGAAACACCAAAACGAGCAGGGGATGACCACGAAAACCCTAAGACAAGGAGTCGCCACCCAAGGGGCCAACAGGAACCACCCCACCAGCCATGAAGGAGGAGAACCCAAGAAAGGACCAGGAACAGAATGCAAGAACATTGATGGGGCCACCACAGAATAAGACCCAGCGCAAGGAGCCAGAGCCACAACAAGAGGGACACAAGAACCCGGGCCGAGCCAGAAGGGGGCCCAGCACCCAGAGCCAAGTTCCAAGGCAGCTCCCAGAAGGGCGGAATCTATGACCCCCCCAAACAACCAGCAGAAGGGGGTCAAGAAGAAGCGGAAGTGACCACATGGTGCAAACAAGCCAGGAATGGCAACCAACCAGGGAGAAAACAGCCATCGTCGAAGCCCACAGCCCCAGGCACTACCAGGCAGCCGCCCAACTAGGGACAAACCTGGCCGAATGCCAGGGAGCAGATGAGATCAGGCCCACTCAGGGTGGCACGGCCTAAGGCCTAGAAACACCACCCGCCAACACCAACACAGCTGAGCAAAGACAGAGAGCGGATCCCCAGACGAGGGAAGAAAGCGACCCACCGCCGAACCAACCCACAACGATCTCACCAAAAAGCCGAGGGGAAGGAAGAAGAGACGAAGAAGTCCTGCCAAAGCAAGAGACTAAGGAACGACACAACCAACACAGGACCAACCCCAACACACATGGGGAAGCCATTAGCAAGCCACGAAGACCGAAGAGGACGGAACCCGAAAAGAACGCAGGGATCGACCCAGAGGAGTAATCAGGAAGAGAGGAGGCAGCGACCACAAGCAAGCCCACCCCAGAAAGCTGACACCACTGGCAACAGAGAGCCCAGAGGCACATAAACCCCCGAGGTGGCCCAGTCGACGAGGCAGGAATGGCCAGCAGCCAACCCCAGTAGAGACACCGGAGAGCAGCAGAGAGGTCGCCCCTCCTGGACAAGAACCCGGGGGACAGGGACAAGCCAGGCCAGGGCCGAGGCACACCCCCCGAAAGCAGGAGCCCCCTGGAAATGAACCCAGCACGCTGTTCAATGAAGGCCAGGGAGGGCCCAGAAGCATAACCACCCCGAGAACGCAACCAGTAACAGAACCCAGCCCACATCAGGGCAAGGGAAGGACAGCAGCAGACCCCACACAAGACCAGGGCACCATGAAGAGAGACACATTTATAGGGCCGAACACAGTACCGTGGAAGACCAAACCCCAGCACTGGGAAGGAGGAAACCCCACCAACCAAGAGCCAACCCCCAAGCCAGGAGGACAAAAGAGGACACAAAGGAACCACCCAAGACAAACCCCAAGAACAGCAGCAGAAGGGCAAAAACAGGAGAAAAGTACAGGGAGGTCCACAGCCCAACCCCGCAGGCGCCCCTACAAACACCCAAGAAGCCAGCCGGCCGAACCAACAGGCCAGCCAAACCTGAGGCCCCAAAACAGTGCTCCCAGGGGCCTGAAGGGGTGGCAAAGAGACAAAAGACCCAACCCCAAAACCCCCAACCAAGAAGGGGCACAGGGAAAAACACAGGAGCCAGCCACAGCCAGGCCCCACAGAGAGAAGAGGCATGAAGAAAGGGAGGGAGCCTGGCAGCCCACACATGTCAACCCACACAAAAGCCCCAGCTAAACAGCCAGGGGCAAAGGAGGGGCTCAGGAAAAGGACAGAAGGCCAGCCCAGGACCCAGGAACACCAGAACAAGAACACCGGCCACCAAGAGCCCCACCAAACTGAGGCGCCAATGCACCAGAGAAATTGCAGCCCGGAAAGGACCCAGGCAGGGACCCAAAGGCGACCCTGAAGCAACCAGGGCCCAATAGCCAACAGCCGCACACCCGAAGCAAAGAAGGCATCAGTGACCCACCCGCACAGTCAAACATGTGGCCAAACACAGGCAAAGCAAGGCCAAAACCCAACAGAGGCAAAGCCCAGGCCCCAACAACATACTGGAACACCCCAGGCACCACGAAACCACAGAGGTGCCCAGAGAACCCAAAGGTGCACAACCCACCGAGGGGAGCGGGAGCAGCAAGAAAAAGGGAACACCGAACACTGGCCGACCCAAGAACTGCAGAGCCAACAAAAGTAAGGACCAGAGACACTACAGGCTAAAAACCAGCCCCGCACCGGAGTGAGAAAAGGTCAAGCCCATACAACGGTGTCCAAGAGGAAAGCCACAGCTCCAGAGCTGAGGCAAAATCAGCCAGAACTACAAGGCCGACAAGAAGGAGTGGGAAAGCTGCACGGCGGCTCACACACCAGGGGAGGCCGACACCAGACCCAAAACTGGCCACCCCACCAACAAGCCCACCAGCCATGGACAAGACCAGGCACAGAGAGGAGGACACCCAGACAGGCACATACACAGATAGCAGCCGGGAACAAGAACTGCCAGGGCGGAAAAGGGGGCAGGGCAGCCTGAGCTGGCAGACAGGGCAGGGCACAGGAGCCGCGCACCCGAGAAACCAAGGAGCCACCAAGGCAGAAGCCAAGGAAGACCCACAACATCCAGCAACCACAGTCGGAAAAGGGCCCAGCAGCCAAGAGGCAAAGGACCCCAAAAAGCAGACCAAGCCACAAAAAGAAACACAAGAGGGGAGAAGGAAACCACAACAGGAAAACCAAACCACTCCAGGCAACTAAGCGCAACACAACCCAGCACTAGGCAAGAGGCAAACACCAACACCAGCCAGAAAGCCCACTAGGGGCACCACCACCACAGCCCCGGTGCCAACAGCCAACCAAGGCCAAGGGCCCACCAGGACAGAGGGAGGGCACAACAACTCCCCCAGGGCAACAACAGAACCCAAGAAACTGGGAGGGCGGCAACCCCAAGGGCCCAATGCAGGACACATGTAGCAACCTACCACAGGAAAAGAAAAGCACCACCAGGGACAGGTGCCCCAAAACCGCCAACACAGGCAACAGGCAGAAACACAAAACCCAGCAACTGGGAGGCAGGGAACCCCAAAGGATAGGGCCTCAGAACAGGAAGGCAACTGCAACAGGGCACTCACCACCGAGGCAGGAGAGCAGCCAACCCCCCTCCTGCCCTGACCCCAGGGAAGGGAAACGGGAGCCCGTAACCAAGAGAGAGGAATCAACAAAGATCCACACACCGACCAACGGGACACACAAAGGCCAACAGCCACAGCGATCCCATGGAAGGGACCAAGAAGAAGCAAGGCGCCCCTAAGCTGGGGCCAATCAAACAGCCCAGGAAAGAACGAAGGAGCGTCTTTTGAACCCGCTCAAGGACTGAGAGCAGACACAACCAGCAGCCTGCAGAAAGGCGGAGGGGGCGCAAAGGGCAAAACCTCCAGGGACTTCAGAAAAGCGGGGGACCCCACATCAATAAAGGGCAGGTAGATGGGGAAAAACTAAGTATCAAACAGGAAGAGAACCTGCCCGAAGGTTTAAAGGGTTGGCCTATAATAGGTCCAAATTAAGAATCACTCTGAACCGTAAGAGGATATCTCATAAATGCATCACAACTGGAATTGTATCAAAAAAGTTTATTATAGGTCATTATGATTCATTTTTTTCTTTTTTTTAAATATTTTTTTTAGATACAAGAAAATATGTGCAACAATGGCAAAGATAAATATACAGTAAAACATTAGGGTTGTTTCCTAAACAGGGCCCAAGTTTCCGCAAGAACTATCACCAGACACACAAACAGTCATTCTCAGTCATTCAACCTTTGCCTCACAGAGTAGCCATAGATGGGTATGGGAGAGATGGCATACAGTCCCAAAAAGGATTTTTAGTGGGTTCCAGGGTGGCAGACACAGACGACCAGCACTGCATCCAGAAATTTCTCACCAGTCGCAGAAAGGCACAGACGGACCACAAAAAGTATCCACAAGCAAGAAACAGCACAGAAAGTGCAGTGGCCAACGGCAAAATGACAGACCAGTTTGAAACCGAAAACGCAGAGGATGCCAAGACGTCAACGGGGAGACTGCAGTCAGTGCTGGATGAAAACAAGGGCACCATGCTGTAAGCAACAGAGAGAAGCAGAGGAAGGCCACATCACCCGGCATGCCGCGGCATACCCCGGCAGACACACATACAGGAACCAACCAGGCCCGACCCCACCAAACACCGGCAACACCAGGGGTGAATAGGGTGCAAAGGCCACGGGCGAGCACAGCAGAAGTACAGCTGCCCAGTAAGGAAATAAAACCGCTACGCAGTACTTACCATGGGGGTAGTCAAACACCACCATACAGTCTGACCCGCATCCACCAGCCCAGACGCCATCCACCAACGAGCGCAGAGCAAAGGAGGAAACCAGGAGCAACCGGCACCCCAGGCGGTCAAGCAGCGGCCAAGAGGAAAAAGGCCGAAATGCAGCCCCAACCGGCAATCAGGAACACCAGGGGCACTCCCAAGACCGGCCTGAGGCATTCCAAGCAGCAGCAGCACGTCTTCCAGACCAGCCCAGCCACAGGAAGATGCGGCCTTCAAACCGGAACAGACCGAGATGAGCGGCGCCCCAGCCACAAAGGACCGGTCACTCAACAATGCGGCTCCCGGCAAGCCTGACAGGCCAGGAGACCACAGAACGGGACATCGAGGAAAGCCCAGCAGCCCGACGAGACATTCAAGAAGACACCAGCAGGTAAGAAACAGCAAATCCACGTCCTATTCTCTCAGAACACAGAAAAAACAGAAGAGGCTGAATGCTGAGATGGTACAGCTTATGTATTCCCAGTGGGAGGGGGTGTGTTTAGGTATTCCAGCATTCTCCTGCTCTTTTTTTCTTTCCTGGAGATGGTCATCTACACTTTGTTAAGGAATGGGACGAGGACTGGAGGGACCGGGAGGTAATCATGTTGTTTACCTTTCATATGCACAAAAAGAGATCTCTGATTAAAAGAAGACTTTAAATGTGAGTTCTTGACCTTACCTTAAAGTGTGTGACGACAGGGTACGAGTCTGCCTGCCTCTAAGTCCCAATCAGGGATCAGAACTTGCCAAAAAAGTATGTGTGTATTTTTCAAAGAAAATGGTGATTGAGCACAAGTTCATCATCTTTGTGTACTTCATGTTTCTCACTTCAAGCATTAGTGCACTGTGTTTGCCGGGTAATGTCAGATTGTGAATATCAGTTAAAGTATCTGCAAAATATTATGTTCAATGTTCTCACCTTTTATCTTAGAAGTACAGCAAATTTCATGAATGGGATACTGGTATGAGGAAAGAGAAACTTTTTTCATTTGTTAACTAGTCTCTATTTAATTTTGCAGATTTTCCAATTAGACAATGACCCATCTGTGATTCAAAAGGCATGCCGTAGGAATACAGCATGAATAGTTTCCACTACCAAAAATGAATATTGCACTAAGAGTTTTTGAATAGTGAACATAGGTAACTGTGGTCCTGAAAAAAACAATCAACTGCCTTGTTTGGGCAATTCCTAGTGGTTGAAACATGTAGACCTCTTGATGTGGGAGTTTATTGTCATCTCTACAAAACATCAGACTGGGTTTTTAATCATGGCAAGGGTTCCCGTATGAAATCAAAAATTCACAGAGAATCTGGGTTAACTGCAGGAAATTTAAGAGCATCGCTGATAGGAATCGTTGAGCCCATCTGGGTATTTTAGGTGTCATTGATGAGGGTCAGATTAAAAAGCATGCCGCTAGTGTAATCGTTTGTTGAAGATGGTGTCTCTCCCCCGCCCCGAGGAGTAGGTAATAGATAGTGATGCAGCATGAGTATAAAAACCATAAAACCCAACACACTTACAAAATAAAAATCCTGAAAAGCTGAAAGTATACTTTGCACATGTACACATAAAATAGAGACAAGTGTAGCAGGAGCACGATAAAAGCGTGCTTTAAAATGCAAGAGGAGGAAAACATACATACAAAGTAATATTGACACATAGTAGTAATAATGAATTTCTAATGCACATGTTGCTTATTAATGTGTAATGATGGCGTATTTAAGTTAAAGTGAAGTCAGTGCAAGAACGTGTACAAATTAAGTACAATTTGGAAATGTTGTCTAGTGATGGTAGAGACATTATAGTTTATGAAATAGGAAAAACTAATTTTGTAGCATGAGTGTAGAAAAACATGCACTTATATGAATATTATGAAAATTTGTGGTAGTTAGCTATTTTCATGTAACGATGATTTGTGAACATTCTACATATTCTTTTATGAATTTTTATAATTTGATTATATTTGATGTTGGTTTCATATAAACGAGTAATGCTGACTTAAAGGCCTTTTCAAAATGCTGTTTCTCTTTTGCTGACATTTCCACTGATTTAATATAATGGTTCATTTTGTGCTAGTGAAATGGTGGTTATTTTGTTCTGTACATGTGTACACCTTGACATTCTTCAATATTTCTTCAATGTTCACAGTTTAGAATGTAATCTTGCTCGAAGCGATACATAAAGAGGCTCGCGTAGGCAGGTGCGGCGCAATTTCCCATGGAAGATTATATTCTAAACCAACATGAATGGGCAGAAAATCTTTTATTATATAAAAGATATATTAATGATATCTATATCCTATGGAAAGGCACGGAACCAGCACTGATCAAAGCCATCGAGAAACTCAATCAGGTCAACAGTAGAATTGGATTCACTCACAACATTGACAGAAATTCCATAACCTTTTTGCATGTGATGATTCACAATGAACACGGCACTTTAAAAACGACAGTATACACCAAACCGACTGACAGAAACAACCTGTTACACTTCATAAGCTTCCATCAACTGGCACTAAAAAAACATCTTCCATATTCTCAGTTATTACGACTAAAAAGAATTGCATCTACTCCTGAAGCATCCGACGAAAAAATGAACATCACCATTGACAAATTTAAGGACAGGGCCAACCCTGAAAAAATTCTGGAGGACGATAAGACAAAAGTTAGCAACATTCAGAGAGACAGTTTACTGGGATCCAAAAACAAACAACTGGAAGAACCAAGAATGACATTCATTTCAAAGTATGCCACAAGAAGTTTCAACATTATGTAAAGATGAGGTCCGCAGGCAATTTATAATTCATGAGTTCTTTATTCAACTAAGCACCAACACGCGCTCCAAGGAGCGGAGCGCACAGCCTTCACAGGACGCCACCAGCTGTCATCTGTCAACATTCCAGAAGTGACAGCTGGTGACGTCAGCACAGGGGTACGGTGTCCTGAAAGGGACATGAGGCAACCATACCACATCCTCCTCCTAGAGGAAGAAAAAGTAACCATGTGGAAGGGAAGAAGAAAGGAGAGAGAGAGAGAAAGAAAGAGAGAGAGAGAGAGCGAGAGAGAGAGAGAAAAAGAGTAGTTGTTTGACCCACAATTAGTACATAAGATAACGTTGCAAAACTGGTAACCACAAAGAGGCTAAATCTGCATTACAAAGCTACTCACAAACATAATCCGACAATTTAATGGGTGGTAATATTCTCCTTCCTGTCTGCTGGTGGCTTGGTTCAAGGCTCGGTCGCGGGCAGGTGTGGATGGTAACCTTCTACTCGTTCTACCCTCGCTAGTCCTACAAGGCTCACTCTGACTGGGGGAAGTCCTGCCATGCTTCTGAGTGTTAAGCCTAGTAGTGTTTGAAGCTAAGGTTTCCTCATCAGTCTCTTCATCTGACCAACCTGAAAATGCTCTACTGCACCCCTGAGAATGTTCTTGGATCTCGTTGCCAGATATCTCTGTTTTGTTTTTGCACAATGACATGGCCGAGAAGTGCCACACTTTGCCATCGCTGAGCAAGGCTGAATTACAATACACCTCACATACTGCTAGTGGCTCTGTGTATCTATTACTGCCTTTGACAATGTGACCGCTTCTCTTCACTCTCACTGTGTCTCCGACCTCCAGGTTGACTGGTTTGCAACCGTGTTTAGCATCATACCTTTCCTTACGGTCAGCTTGTGCTGACTTTAACTTTCCCTCGACCTGCTCAGTAGACCAGATCACTCTTTTTGCTGCCTTGGCCCATCCAACATTATCTTTGCACAAGGGAGTCCTGCCCCGCATTAATTCAAATGGACTGTGGCCAGTGGTAACACAAGGTGTGATGCGATATGCCCACACTGTTTTGCACACCTCCTGTCTCCATTTCTTGTTATTGTTTTTGGCCAACTGAATAATCCCTTTTATGACTGTTGAACCTCTCCACTGCTCCATTGCCAGCGGGGTGGTAAACTGAGGTTGTTTTGTGGCTCGCTTTGTTCCTCTGAATGTAATTCTTAAAGGTGTCAGATGCAAACTGTGGGCCATTGTCACTGACTAGGGTTTTTCGAAGACCTTCCCGTGTGAAAACCTTGTCAAGAAATTTGACCACATTGACAGCATCTGGTTGGGTCAAAAACTTCACCTCAGGCCATTTGGATAAGTGATCAATGAGGACAACCATATACACTTGTTCTCCACTGTCGTTTACGGGCCCCATGATGTTTACTCCTACTCTCTCCCACGGCATAGATGGGCAAGAAAGGGGTTGCAATGGTGGTCTAAAGGTCACTTGTGTTTTGTCTGAGTTTATACATGAGGAGCAGTCCCTGACTACCCTTTCTCCTTCCAAGCTTATCCCAGGCCACCAGTAACTGTTCTTCACTCTGCTTTTAGTTTTTGCTATCCCCAGATGCCCCTCGTGGCATATGTTAAGCAATTTCTTCCTCAGTGTAGAGGGTGGTACAACCTTTCCCCCCCTCAGCAATAACCCATCTTCATGAGAAAGTTCATGTTTCACTTCCCAGAAGGGCTTTATGTTCTCAGATAAGGTAGTCTTTGTGCTCCATCCACTTTTCATTATCTCAATGACACCGCACAATGTCTTGTCCCTGTCCTGTTCTGCCTTTCACTCCTCGAGAGAAATACCCTGTAACTCTTCTCTCACACTCGCGATACTCTCTTCTCTGTCATCACACTTTTCACGTTCTGGCAATGGCATGCGACTTAAAAAGTCCACCACAACATTCTTTACCCCAGGTATGTACTCCACAACACAATTGTATTCCAGTAATCTCATGGACAAACGCGCCAGCCTAGGTGACGCATTGTACAATCCTTTAGTCGTGAATACCTTTGTCAAAGGTTTGTGGTCGCTTCGTAGAATAACCCTGCCACCCCAGACAAACTGCCTGAAGTGCTCAAGGGCCCATATGCACGCCAGTGCTTCACGTTCAATGACTGAAAATTTCTCCGCACTCGGGGTCAAGGAGCGTGAGGCAAAGGCAATGGTACACTCCTTTCCATTGACATCTCTCTGGGATAGTACTGCTCCCAATCCTTTGCAACTAGCGTCTGTTGTTATTACATTCTGAAGCATTGGGTCAAACCTTGTAATGGAACGGTTGAGCATAGTTCCTTCTTCAATGCTGCAAAAGTGCTGGTTCAGCATCCTTCTTGAGTACAATTTTGTGCGTATAACCCTTGAGTGCCCTTATCTTCCCATTGAAGACACCTGGGAACTCTTCCAACAAGGCTTTACTGTAAGTCTCACTATCATCCACTACCAGTACAGGGACTGCTTTGCTGGGATCAAGTTTTATTCCCAGATTCCCTTGGTCCATCCAGCCCAAAACAGACGGTCCTATTGCTGGCACATAGAGCTTGCAAACGGACTCTCTTCCTTTGAATGCAAATTTCAATTTCCTAAATCCACAGACTTCGATGGGGTCATTATTGAATGTCTTTATTTTTATGTCTGCTTTTTCTAGATGTTTTCCTAAATGCGGTGCAAACCTTTCCTTCCACACCTCGTTATTTACTATCGTGTACGGAGACCCAGAGTCAGCTACGATGCTCATTCCAATTCCTCCTATTGTCATCTCACATACTGGCTTTCTGGTTCTCGACTTCTTTTCATTACCTACGCTCTTGACACATTCATCTTCAATATTTAGTGTGAATAGATTTTCCTCTTCGTCCTCAGATGCGTCTTGACTATTACTTTCTTCATATTCTACCGTTTTTATTTTGCCCGCACCCCGTCTGTAGCATACTTTTTGGAAGTGTCCGACAAGGCCACAATTTGTGCACTTTGCACTTCGTGCTGGGCATCTTCTGTCATCTGCCATGTGATTTGTGCCCCCACATCTGTAACAACGCAGTCTGTCATTGTTTTGTGTTCTTCCTTGCACCGGTTTGTAGCTTTTGCTGGTTTTTTTAATGTCAGTCACCTTATTTACTGTTCCTCCTTCCTTCTTCTCACTGTTTTCTGCAATGACAGCCTTAGCACACCTTCCTGTTAGCTCCGCCTTCTTTGCGATGTCTATTATATTCTGTAGGGGGTATTCTGCCTTTGCCCACAGATTATCCTGTATGTTGCTGTTGGAGCCCTGCATTACCATTTGGTCCCTGATGAACTCATCGTGCAAGTCCCCAAAGCGGCAGTTTATTGCCAAATTTTTCAATGCCGAAACATAATCATCAATTGACTCTTCTTTACTTTGTTTTCTATGGAAAAATTTGTACCTGTCCACACCCACGCACACAGTAGGCTTGTAGTAGGTGTTTAGGTCGTCTATTACGTTCTCAAACACATCCTTTTCTCCTTCACCTCTTGTCTTTTCGTTAATGCTTTTGTACACCTTAATTCCCCCTGCTCCAAGACAATGTAACAGTATTTTGTATTTTTTTTCTGCCTTAAAATCATCATCATCCTCAAAGTTTGAAATGTAGTTTAAAAAATACTCCCTCCATTCCTCCCATTTCCCTTCTGGTTCTCCTTTCCCTGGGAGGAATGGTTGTGGTGGTGTCAGATTCCATAAATATCCTGAAGCCATGAGTCTTTTCCTTCTGTTAGTACTCTAATTTGTCCTTACTTCTTTATTTATATATATATTTATATATATATATATATATATATATATTTTTTTTTTTATATTCTCCTTATTAGATGTGTAAGCCTTCTTTATTTTTTTCCTTTGATGGTGTCACTATATGCTGTGTTGTTGTTTCACGGTCATTTGTATTCAATTAGGTGTCCTGTTTGAATACACCCTGTGCACTTTTTCCTCGTGTAATTTATTTTTAGATGCACTTTAATCCTCTCTGCGCTGTTTGACTGTACAGTGCTAAAGAGTTTATAGAGTTTTATTCTTATGCGGCGGTCAGCTTCCTTTATAATTCTGTTTTTTATCCTTCCTGTCACCTCTGTAGCGTCTGCGTTTGCCGGTAAATTTCTCCTCGGGTTTTTAAGATGGCCGCCTGTGCGTGACGTAGTCGCGCTGGTTCAGCTGTGTGAAAAGCTGACAGGGAGACGCGCGCACAGCTGATTTTTACAGTTTGGCATCGATGAGCGCTAGGCTGTGAGTGCAACCGTTAAGGACGTTTTGCCTCAGTGTAGTGTTCCACTCGCTACTCCTTGGCTTTAGGTTTCCTTCATATAGTGTTTCTTAGCAAAAATATTCGATGCCACACTACTTTATACTCCGTTTATTTTCCTTTCACGGTGTTTCTATGCCGGTTTATTAGATTTAGCTTCACGACGTCCACTCACCCAAATGTCTTTATTGCTTTTCGTTTTTCTTTTCCTTTACGTTTATTTTTTTTCAAATTATTTCACTGCAGCTTCTTCGTGTAGTTTAATTTTCCCTCAGACTTCTTCTCCTTACGCTGGAAACGTGGGTCCGTGTGTTGGTGCCTCGTCGCCAACTTTGTAAAGATGAGGTCCGCAGGCAATTTATAATTCATGAGTTCTTTATTCAATTAAGCACCAACACGCGCTCCGAGGAAAGGAGCGCACAGCCTTCACAGGACGCCACCAGCTGTTATCTGTCAACATTCCAGAAGTGACAGCTGGTGACGTCAGCACAGGGGTACGGTGTCCTGAAAGGGACATGAGGCAACCATAACACATTAAGAAAATCATTCTTAAACATTGGCCACTATTGACACTTGAGGATGATTTAAACGGAATTTTCGCAAGACAACCAAGATTCGCGTATTTACGCACAAGGAACTTAAAAGAAATACTCAACAAACCTGAGGAAATTCCTAAACAGCCATACAAAGGAACATTACCATGCCATAATTGTGGTAATTGCAATGCTATAATAAAAGGAAGCCAAATAACCCACCCCAACAATGGCACACCCATTAAATTAAAGGTAACGGCGATATGCAACAGCAGCAATCTCATATATATGATTAAATGCCCATGCGGACTGGCGTACGTGGGTAAAACAAAGAGAAAAATCAAAACTCGATTTGTTGAACACAAGAGTAACGTACGTACTAAAAGCTCAAAATTTCTGTTGTCAACACATTGCAATACGCACAACCACAATCCAAGTTACACTTTCTCGTTTTGGAACTAGTTAAACCATTACCGGGAAGAGACAATACCCAACATTTACTGCGTAGAGAAATACATTGGATCAATTATCTCAATACCTGCCAGCCCAAAGGTTTGAATGACAGAGTGGACCTGCACTGCTTCCTCTGATGAACTTGTTTTCTCTACATATTGTATATCATGGATGAAGTGTACACATAATGTTTGGATGTTGAAATGCGCAACACGCTTTGCATTTTCATTTTTTTATATTTGATGCCTATGACCTTAATAGGGTAATTTTCTTAGAATACCTCTGCATGGTTCATATCACATTTTTCACCTTTATTATTGCAAATGAAATATATATAAATCGTTTACACATGGCATGATTATACACTTTTCATTTTCTTCCGCGTAGACATACACATGAGTCACCCCTCCCCGGGGCTCCACATTTGGCACCATATTTTCTAGAGTATTCTCCAGCGTATTGGGTTCCCCGAATCTCATTTTCGTTCGCATTACCCCACATTGGATGCATCACGACATCCCTGGCCTGCCACAGGTCTTTTTTTTTTTTTTTTACGAACGCGCACAGTCTGTCGTTGATGCCGATGCAGGCACCCCTACCATGTGACCTTTTGTTGTGCTTCATATTTCCGCACTCCATTGCGGACGCCGAAGCCGTACCACCGAGACCGAGACACCACATGCGACTTCTTTACATGTAAATGTGGACTCAGGCTTTGCGTGTTGCTTAACGCTTTATCGTAAAACATTTTTCGATCCATACGTAAACATTTGTTTTGTGCTTACATTTTTTCACCAGAATAAAGTACGCCATTCATTTGGACACCAGTAAGTCTCCTCGATCGTCGGGCTTACTCACTGTGTTGCATTTTTCAGGGACGTTTTGCTTGAAGTTTCTTGTTACACTCCATTTTAGGCTCCACGCTTATCGGTCGAAGCATCTTTATTAGACCAATGAAGGGACCACGTCCGGACCCCGTAATCCCATATAAGCAGCCCTCCTTACTTTGAGTTTACTGGCACGCGGACTCACTTGTTAATCCTGATAAGATCCACCACTGGTTCCACACGCCACTATTTGCACCTTTTAAACCCACAGTTTTTCACAATCGCTCGAACCATAGACTACATCGAGTCATGTGATGTACACTTTTTTTTACTTCTTTGTTCACTGTTTTTCGCCACCAACGTATCTTTTTAAGAGCATTGGCACCATATCATTGATACACAGTAGCTATAATTGTGCTTGCAGCTTGGTTACCACATAGTTTATCCGTTGTTTTGAAAGTTTATACTAATTCTGCTTATTTTGTTTATTTTACATGTCACCTGTAACATTAGCTGTGTATTCTACTTCTTACAGAAATTTAAAAGTCCCCTGATGAAGGGCCTAGTCCCGAAATGCATTGGGCGCACATCTGATGATTATGATTGAAATAATCCAAAAAAACATGATGAATTGAAAAATAAAGGAACAGAATAACCACAAGAACAATCCTTTGACCATTTGAACTTTATTTTTTAATTGGGAGAACTTTATTGAACAATCTTCTTGAGTGCGATCAGGTGACGTTGCCCACATGATGTGAATATGGACATGTGGTGGTCTTTCAATGTTGGTGTGAGGTCACGCCACTGGACATTACTAAAAACTCTATAAAAGAAGATACTGATTTTTACTTCTTGACGACCGTCATTCTGATTTTTCCCATCTGAGACCCAGATGCTCTGCTGATCGATATTTACTTTTGGACTGCTTTCACTATGCTACAATCAGTAGCTGATGGATAGAGATTTTCTTTGCCAAACCAATTTCCAAAATTAATTTCCTTCATTTATTTCACTTTATGCTAATGGACTTGACCCTAATGGATACATCTGAACCTTCCCCTTTTCTTCATAGGACTTGAGTTGCTAGAAAATGGAACCATCTTTCTGCCTTAAAGGCAGTGGGACTTTGTAATTCTACAATTGAATTTAATAATAACCATCCGATAAAGATTTGCCTAAATGTTTGGCGCTTGAATGCAACTTGTGATATTTTTGACAAAAATCCTCAAGAAATTGCTTGTTGAAATGAACTTTGAATCTTTAATACAATAATCAAATTAATCAAAATCTGCCTAAGTCTATTATTGAGTCCTGTTGGTTCTTCCATTTAAACTAGGCTAATCTACTAATGGTTTAAATGTGTTGTAGGGAAAATCATCGAGCTCTTTCAGAACATCCAGTTTTACTTATTTTATGCTGTGTTGCTATTGCAGAGCTTCTGGTTTGTATAATTTTATCTCGACTTTCAGGAGGATGGGTTTCCCAGTTGCTATTCTTTATTTTTACAGCATGGTTTTAACTTTGGTGTATCTTATTCTGATTTCTAATTTCTGAGTTGCCTGTCAATTAATATTGTTTATTGGACAGCTAACGTGGTGCTTGGTCACCCTAATTCCCACCCCTCCTATCGGCGGAGAACGATTCAACATAGGATCATTGCCTATGTGGTAAATGCAAGTGCTATAGATTGTCTAATCGTAAAGGGCCCAGCACTTTTAGAGTAGTAGAAGAGAGTAAGTATATGATATATTTTTACCATGCTTTACGCTGCAACACTAGGGAGGCCAGACTATGAAAATTTCAAGTTCATTCCCATTTGGTTAGGTGAAACTGTAAAGGGTCCATTGTTTCAGGAGCCATCATGTAGTCTTGGAGGACTTGGTTTCTGGTACCCAAGGACAAACTGGTGCCAATTCATTGGAGAAAAGGTAAAGGAAATAAAAAAATCAGGCTAAGCGTTGTATCAAAGGCAAGAAATGAAAGACTCATCCTCCTTAAAAGGGTTAGATGTGCTTCCTTTCTCCATACCCTACATACCAAAAACAGAATTACAGTCCGTGGTCCTGGTTATGAAAATATGAGTCTGGCTAAAGTGTTGTCCTGTCTTGAGGGGGAGAAAAAATGTTGAGGTGTTTTAGGTCTGACTACAAAGTTGCGATTTTATCTCTTGTGGGCAGACCCAAGTTAACCTTGTTTTAAGTATACCTGAGTGTTGCATTGGATCTCACTTTAGCGAGCTAATGCTTACGAAAAACCTGCAGGCTAGAGTATTAATTGTGAAATTATATTTTCTAAAGGCCGCAGGCCTTTTATTTTTAATTGTTAATGCTCTTTCAAAGCTAGTAAGCCTATCTTTTAGTATTCTGAGACGTCATATGTCTTGCCTTAGACATATTACGGGTATTGCTAGTTTTTAGGATTAGGTCCTCCTGTTGCATGCATTGTCACATAGCAGCTCACGGATAATTGATATAGACTAGATTTATGGGGGTTAGTTGCCCATGTGATTTTTTTTACTGTATGAGACGTGCACCCTCACTATTATGTGAGGCCTACTATAGGGGGGATTTCAGTTTGTAATTACCTTGACATGTTGTAAATAATTGTAATTTTGGGACATTTTGTTGTGCCTCAATTAATTTATTTTTCCTTTATAAAGAAAAAGTGTTGACTTACTCAATCGATGTAGTAAGCGTTATTGTGTGTGCATTGCTGAGTTCTGCATTTCGAGCTAACACACCTCCCTAAGTCATTCTTGGACAGCCCTTTCTCACTAGCCTAAGAGTCAAGTGCTAAAAGGGCTACTTGGTTCCCAGTTTGAGGATACACGAAGCAAAGGCACCAGGATACTTGCTATGAGAGACCGCCTTTGCTGCACCTTGAGGTACAATACCTTCTATCGATCAGCATTTTTCAGATATGGCAACGCTATAATAGAGATCTTTAGCCATATTTTGCAGCATTGATGACACATATAGTGTACCAATAAAAGCTGCAACATGCATGTTTCTGAAAGTTTATTAGCAATCTGGAAAGTGCTGGTTGGAATAATTTGTTTACATAGACATGCCATGTGGAAATCGGTATGGTATCTAGTATTATTCCGAATTCCATAGGGGCCATATAAGTGCTAACTAGTTATACTGCATCCTGTAATTAGTGATGCTCTGTTAATGGTCATATCAGGGATGCTGTATCTAGACCGTAAATACCTTATCAAACGTGACTGATGCCTCAGTGAGACAGTATTAGCGAACTGTCCAATTATCCCGCCAATAAATCTTTGCAATACAATTGTCAATACAATTGTTTCTAAACATCCACACCAATACAAATAATCCTACCCCACTTATAGTAGTGCTGCTGCTTTAGTAAATGATTAAAGAATGTTAGCCCTCTTTAGGATAAACTGCATTTTTTGTGGTATTATAAAGATGACTTACTGTCCTCAAAGACATTTCATTATTGTGCAACGCGTACTAAGTGAGAGCAATAGACGTTTACTCATAAATTATACTGGCCAAATTACAAGTGATTCAGATCCATTAGTGATATTAGATTGGATTGAGAGACCATTAATACTGTGATGCCAATAAGTGGTACCCACATCTTAAATCACAAAAAAAAGGTTAATGGCTTTCTTGTGTGGAGTCTCAGAGTACATTTTTAATGAGCTAAAGTATGTAAACGACATCACAAAAATTATAAAAGTCAATTGAAATTGGAATTGCATCTTTTAAATTGAAGGTCAAATTTCTCGCACTTGTTGACACAATATAACAGCTCCTGTAAGAATTATCAACTATGATTTATTTTTTGTGACTTCTAAAATGTTCGATCCTCTACAGCCGTAACAACTGCCTTGTTGAACATTTTGTTTCCTTTGCCGAAGTTGTGGAACTGAGTAGCAGGCAGGTACATTATACAGAATGTACACCATATGAGGAACTGTATTGCCCTCAGTGGAAGGACTATATTACTATAAAACATATAGGGAGAGAGAAGCATTTAAATATTTTTGTATATGACATATACTAGTCTATTCCAAGTCCTCTGCTACTCAAGTGTCTTAACTGTAGCTTGCCGCATTCCAGTGTAAAGAAGATACCCACAATTTCTGGGCCGGTGCTAAAGGTGCATTGATGGAAAAGGTCAATTAAGAGGCGTTAATGCCTGTCATCATGTGGGCAATACCATAACATGAACCTGTCCCATTAATCTCACCCTTTACACTCAAACTGAAGTTAGAATGCGGGCAAACAAACACATTTTGTGGCAGCATTTTAAGAATCTGATTGGACAATCCAAATTCATGCTTTATAGCAAGTGCTAACTACCTATTGGTTCTTTCTACTAAAAATGTTTACTATTTTCAGTTTAATTTCCCAATGTTTTAAATACTTAATACTTTTTATGAAAATGGGAAGTAGAAACAGGAAGCAGAAAGGATACTGTGCATTGTAGAGGTTGTGGTAGTGGAGCGGGTGTTTTATATTCGTTTAACTTGTATGCTACCAGAGTTGGAACAATTGAGGTTGAATGAGTCGATCTCAATCTTCCATAGTAGTATCTGGTTAAAGTTATTGATTTCCATAGGCATTGGAAGTAGAGATGCTTCGGGGGTGCTGCAGCACCCCCAAAATACCCATGCTGGAGTTCAGAAGGTGAATGATCTTTAAAGATGCTTTTAAAATGTGTTTTGATCTAGTCACATTTGCGGTGCACCTCAAAGACAGAATTCAAATGCGGGCTATGTCTTCTGACAAATTGCTGCTTATTCTGTGCACATGGAGATTGGTGTTTACTTTCTCTGACTACAATGAGAGGATATGCCTTGTGAACAAGATAACACTCTTGCTGAGTACAGGGGATGGGAAAACAAAGGCTGTAAGATGTCTATTTTCTACTTATGCACAAAATTAAAATAACTGTAAATAAACTGTACAAATATTACAGTATATATCAGCAATTATCACAAATGAAGCACATTTTTTGTAAATCAGAAGTGTGATGGAAACAAAGATTTTACTACTAGCTAAACACATTAAGACACTTCACTTGGTGAAGTGCAAATGATAAATATTTACTGAAAGCCCACACATTATGTATAGCAGTTGCGGCTAGTGACTTTTCAAAGTGGGCGGATGTAAAAGTTGGAAGCAAGTTTAATCTGGCAAGCAAGTGAAGTGGCCAAGCCATACTGTTATAAGGGGGAGGGGGGTTCAAGGTGCCGTCCTTGAGAAACGTCTGAATAAAAAGAGGGGCCAATGTCACATTTTAAAGCTAATTTTGAAAATGTAAAAAGGCTTATAAAGCAATTCTGAAGGTGTAGACCTGAAATATTTTAAAATTTAAGAGTGTTCTTAGCTTGTAACATTAGATATTTCCTTGAAGTGCAAATTCATTATGACAAGGTAAACACTCTTTGAAATCAGGAGGATATTATGAATATAACCAAGATAAAGAAGACATATGCACAGAAATTTCAGGTGGCACTGGCAGTAGGGGGAGGCAGAAGAGCAGCTGTGTCTTGCACAGGGCTTATGGCAGACTGTTGCCTGCACACACCCGTCCTGTCAGAAGCTTTCTCTGGGATAGCTAAAATCCTTATATTGGTTTTAGTATCGATATAGGACTTACTGTCTAGTGACCCCATCAGCTGGGCACAATAATACAAGGCAATGCAGCGATAGTACCTTCAGATTTCACATTTGGCTGTGCTAATAGATATATTTTGAGCTGAGCAGCGGTATATATCCCACAAACACATATGTAATCAGTCATATCATATACATTTGTCCAATCAATGTTTGATGCCCCTTACTGATACTGTAAGTAGTACTGTATGCCTCAATATGGTGACTCTTCACAAATATGCTTGTACAGACTCAACCAAGAAGCCCACTTTTCTGACAGTATAGAATATAGTGTCCTGTGAGTTACCAATTATGAAACCCTTCTGGCTCCTGATGTAAATGTAAATTGATACTTGTATAGCGCACTACTCACCCGGATGGGTCTCAAGGCGTTTGTACGAATACCGCTGTGGAACCCATCCTGGCTTTCCTTGTGAGGTGTCTACTCCTGGGCACCCCCAAGGTGGAGGCCAGGCATCCTTAGCGTTGTGGGGGCCGTTGTGGAGATTAAGCATGCTATTGCCCAGAGTTGCAGAGTGGGACTCCATGATTGGAATAGGCACCGAGGCGAGAATTATCAGGTCCGTGGAATTTTTTAGCCCAAGACCCGCCGAGGCGGGGAATTGAACCCTGGTCCCGGGCTAGACCTCTGCATCAGGGTCTGCCGCTCTAACCATTGAGCCACACTTCTCCCGATGGACGTCAGTGTTAGTGAAGTGAATGCAGGTGTTGGATGTTGAGATTGCCAAATGCTACTGAAACTGCAGCTGACTATACGTTAAGCACTTCAATCATAGTGTCCACAGAGTAATAATAAAGTCCTGTGCAATTCACCTTCGAGAGCCGCTGCAGAAGGGTCTCACTGGAAATCCAGAGACAAAAATTAAAGAAAAAATGGAGGCAGCACCAGGGAAGAAGTCACACTTTTGCCAGTACGATCTTTTCAAATTTCTTTATTCTTATTGCAATAAAAAGGACAGGACAACAGCCAACACGTTTCGTTCCTTTTATAGGACCTGCATCAGGGCTAGACAAGATCCACACAAGGTTTCAACTGGGTTCTGTTCACTGTGTTAAATTACACAAAGATATTTGGCTGGATTCTATTTGATAATACGAGCTATATATATCCATTCTCCAGAGAGTTTGAAAGTGCACTTAAGTATCTACATGCACAGGGATGATATTGGAACTGGAAATGAAATCCGACCCTAATTTTATCAGTAATCTGTAGATGGCGATCATCCCCCAGAACAAATGAAGTTATGACAGACCTCAGTCATTAGGATCCGGTAGGCATTGTATTCTGGTGGCAGTGTATCCACCCGAGTCCGCGATAGAAAGGAGCCTCAATATGGTGACTCTTCACAAATATGCTTGTACAGACTCAACCAAGAAGCCCACTTTTCTGACAGTATAGAATATAGTGTCCTGTGAGTTACCAATTATGGAACCCTTTTATCTCCTGATCTACGTCAGTGTTAGTGAAGTGAATGCAGGTGTTGTATGTTGAGTTTGCGGTTACACGCAGATGAATAAAGACGTGTAATATTAAGCTCCATGTGTAGGATAGTCACAGGTGGGTACTCAGTCTGGGGAAGATGCTGCAACTGGTGACGAAATAGGCGATAAGTACCCCAAAGATCTACAGTGATCTCCCAGAGAGTTTGCCATGTTCCAGAAAAATTCTCGTGCATGCCACGTGTGCCTCAGTTGAAGTGCAGAATCAACGTTTGGCATATGTGGAGTCAAAACGCAACTCCAGCCGGTGTAAAGCATTTAAAGATAATGGAAGCTTTTTTGAGAACTATACACATTGTTGGGCAAGGACCTGCTGGTAAGGCCATAAAAAGAAGTACTTCACTACCAGGCAACCTTGAGCTACATATCATTTGGAGTGATGACTCTAAAGGCAGATACAACCAGGTTTTAAAAGAGCAGCAAATAGCGACAATAGATTGCAAGATAATGCTGCCAATGAAAGCACTGTGAGGCAGAGATCAACCAGGTGTCAAAAATGCTGAGAGAAACTCTTAGTCTCATGGCTACCAGAACTGAAGAGCATACTGATTGACAAACTGCTTACATAGAGGCTGGTGATATCTTGAGCATACCCAGCATACAGGATGTATAAGCTACGAAACTGTTGTTATCACTCACTGACTTCTAGAAGAACTCAACATCGAGCCTGACTGCAGTTTAGCAAGTGGTTTGAAATCTAGATCGAAATGGACGCCCTCCCCCCTGGCGGGAATCCTATCGATCTTTTTTACAAACGTGTACTCGAGGATCTAGACAAATATGACTAAAACAAGACACAAGTACCCGGACAACCTACAACGAGGGGAACGGGTAGCCTTGGAAGAATTGAGGAATGACATCGATATCCGAATCAGAGAAGCGGATAAGGGGCAATGTTGTTGTGTCATGAACCGTAGAGATTACAACGAGATCATGACACAACTTAATGACAACACTTGCTATGAACCACTTACTCATAACCCTAAAGCACACCTCACGAACACCAAGCCGTCTTACTCAGACAGCACTATTTTGTGCACTCGACTGACATACATTACTGATTGTCTTTTCCGCAACGAATTTTTTCTGTGGTTTAATTTCCACACTACTGGGCTTGCGATCTTTTTTAGACTTACCTTTCTGTCACTGCTTTTTTCTCACTATTCGGAAGGAATAAGCTTCCTGTTTGGGATTTTTTGTCATTGCGCCCTCTAGTTGTAGGTAACACGCATGTACTTAAACACTTCCGGGTTACAGCACGGTCCCCACCATTACTCTCTGGAGGCGAGCCACGGTGGATCGCACCTGCACCATTCCGGTAAGTATAGCAGACATAAATGATAACAGATTCTCTCTGCAATTTTTTACATTCCGAGCTTGAGGTAATTTTTGGTCTCAAGAGTTAATTTCTGACAGTACTTCCGTTCCTTTTAGATACCAACTCTGACACATATCCATGTCTTCGTTTTAAACCTTCGCTCTCTCACGTGGATTTGAAGTGAAGCCTGGGAATACAGTGCACCATTATATGCAAGTAAGTCAGGATACTGGTATAGAAATCTTTCTATATTATGTCGCCCCGATCTTTGAAACAGGCTTCGAAAAAGAGGGTTGAAATGGTCCTTTTTAATTGCCCTCACGTCATAAGCCAAATCGGCCGTAGGGTCACTATTACTACTTGCTTTCAGAGGAGGCTGCTATTACCTTGTTAATTGCTTGAATGCTGCAAGCGGAATCATCCATTGAATATCCATTACTTCTTTTCAGATCAAACATTTTGGAACACATACCTGTGTTCACTACCGTGGCTCCACTAAATCCACAACTGTAGATTCGGGTATGACATGGTGTTTTTAACAGTGTGAGCTCTCCTTTTCCTGGCACATACGGTTTTAACATTCTCTTTTGTTGCTATCATAGATCACCCTACAGCTTGGGCAGGTTCCCATACACACAGCGGTATAGACCTTCCGGGTTGGAAGTATCACCGGCATCGCGGTGATTGTCGCTTCACGATATATAATTTCCCAATCATCCTTTACCTTTTTTTTTACCAGACTGTACAGTTGTGGTCTGTAGCATGAGTACTGATACCTCCTTCTAATTGTGTCCCTTTCACATTACGCCGTCTTGCTTATACCAGCACAGGTATCGATACGTGCCTCGTTTGCTAGTGATACTCACACCTGGTGGTCCTGCACCCTTACTATCGTTCCATTTTCTATCCCCCTGCACAACCATCCTTCTCTTGTGCCCTGTTCCCTGATACTATAGTATTCTGTACTCTTGTCTCCCTGCACTGCCTATTAGTTCCTCTTATTGTATGTCTCTGTTCCATCTAGCACTGTGCAAAACCCAAGTGATTAGCACAGTACCAACAGGCACCTCTTGTCTGTATTATCGTCAATGAATTCTAGATATAATTCTCTCATTATACTGATAATCAAGATTCTAAAACTAGGCATGGACCTTTTTTACTGCTGGCAATTTATATACCTAGCACTATGAGTCACTGTGCACAGCATCATCAAAATGTATTTTAGTTTACTGGTAGCTACTTATATACATAGCACTATGAGTCACTGTGCAGGGCACCATCAAAATGTATTTTAGTTTATGCGCTGATATGTCCACTCTCCTTTTTCACTTATGATTACAGTTTGGTTGATGTTTAGGGTTTCCACTTTTAATGGGTGATATGCACCAATGTCACCTGACAGCAATAGCGGAAGGTCATCGGAGTCCTGCTGGGCGGTGAAGTGGGGGGGGGGAGGGGCAGGGTGGGGGGTAGTAAACTATGGATTAGGGCCGATTACAGGTAAGTAAACATAAAAATAAATAAAACAAATTTCGTTGCGTGCACTGCATTGCATTGGGCAATGCAGTGCGTGCAACAAAATTATTTTTATTTATTTTTATGTTCACTTACCTATAATTGGCTCTAATCCATAGTTTGCTACCCCCACCTTAACCCTCCCCCTCCGCACATCACCGCCTTGCAGCACTCTCATCCGGTAGTAGCTGCTACTGCATTTTGTAACCATTTGTAAGCTGAAGGAAAAAGTAAGTACATCATGGCGCGAAGACAAAATGGCCTCCCAAATGTTCCAGACGTGACGCTCGACGCACACCCACAAGGCTAAGCGACAACACCAGCTGAGGTAAATCGACACCAAACGAAGTTGATCGTCATCTCAGCCATCGTTCAAAAGTTATTTGGAATTGATATCAAGTGAAAATGAAGAAGATGGTTGTGCCATGTTGATGTTTACCTCAGAGAAACATGCACAATTATGACATGCTGCTTGTGAGGAAAGACACAGGTCAAAGTAAAGTGAACAGGCAAAAGCAGGAAAGTAATTCAAGCATTGTCCAAAAATGACACTTAAAATCAATGGTTGCTCAAAACCTTATATTATTGACAGTGGTGCATCTATAAAGATCTATAAAGATTATGCCAGAGGAGAAATGCAATAAATGATCTCCATTGCGGCAACTTAGTGATTGAAAACTAAAGTGTATACATGGGCTGCATCGACGCCCCTAAAAAAGTTAAGGTTCACATAAGCCCCTATATTTTGGTGTGTGATCAGCTGCAGAGCTTTTTCAAGATGTCATTCGAAGTATCATACAGCCTGTCATGAAGGCTTTCAAGTATGACATTGGTTTGACAGAGCTACACAGAAGGAGCACGATAAAGCGCTCACACAAGTGTGTCATTTGTTAGCTGATGCAGGTTTAACTTTGAATTCTGAGAAACTTGAGTTCCATAAGACAAAGCTAAACTTTTTTGTCCATATCTATTCTGATGGGGGCATGACACCGAACAAACCAAAAATGAGGGTGTTGTCAACTGCCAGTCCTCCACAAGATGTTTCCATATTACATTTATTCCTTGGCATGGCCAGCTACTGTTCTAGATATATACAAAAATGTGCAGCTGTAAGTGCTGCATTAAGCGACTTCACTAAAAAAATGTTTTATTTCATTGGTCACATGGATGCAAGCAAAGCTTCAAGAAAATCAAACAAGCTATTGTGAAGGCTACTGAAATGGCATACTTTGATCCAAAACGATATATCGAGGTGGTTGCTGATGCTAATCCCACCAGACTGAGCGTGAAAGAGACCTAATTGTGTAGAACGTGAAGGCTGATGCACAGGGGGCTGCTTTGAAACTGCGTTTTTGCACACTATTCATTTCCCACACTATTCAATTGCATACGGCGCAGGAACTTTTTAAAATTGAATCGAGATTAGCACAGGAATGCTTTTAAAAGAATTGACTATACTGCAGAGTTTTTAGGAATTTTAATATTAATAACAGTGACACTGCTCTTCTTCAAAGGGTGATGGGAGCGTAACAGGGCTACTCACAGTGATTGCTCCCGCTCCCGCTGACTCCTGCAGTGCGGTGCCCGTTCATTGAGCTGACCCGCCATCTTGGAGGTTAGCAGTTCAGTTGTTGGGGGCTCTAGACAATAAAGACGCACGCTGGTGTGGACGCACGCCAAAGGCAAGCCTGTGTGCGCCCGTCAACGCACCGTTAGCACACAGCCCCAGCCATGCTGCCCGGTTGGGGTGGTCCCAGAGAAACAGCACGCCCGTCCGCCACCTAAGTTATTCAGGTGATGAACTACAGAGGATAGGTGAGACGGGGACAGAGAGGGGAAAGAGGAAAATAGAGGAGTCTGCCTATCCCCTATCAGATTTTATCAAACAGGACCGTCTTATATGTGGTCTACTGAATATTAGATCAATGCCTAAACATTGTGTTGAGATCCAATTGTTATTGGAATCTCATGAATTGGATATGTTATTTATGACAGAAACCTGGACACATCCCAAGTGCTATCTAGAGCTAGGACTGGTGTGTCCGCCTGGCTATAAAATTGTTCATAAACCTAGAATAAGCGGGAGGGGTAGAGGGGTAGGGTTTTTTTTAAAGGCACCTGGAACCTAACTGTAATAGATATTGATGCAACAGAGGGAATTGAAATGTTGGGATTCGGGATAAAAGATCGCAATGGTTATGTATTGACTGAGATTGTATGTTATAGACCTCCAGGGGCTATTAGTTCGCAACAACTACAGTCAGTGATTGAAACCATTAGTAATATGGCGGCTATGTACACTAGACTACTGGTGTTGGGTGATTTCAACCTGTGGTGCAATGGAAATCTTGACTCCAGCCTTATTAACCTCCTCCAATCATGTGAAGGTTTTAACTTATATCAGCTAGTTGATGAACCAACAAATAAGTGAAGTCACATGCTTGATCTGTTAATCGCAGATAATACTTGGTTGGGAGTCTCCAACCTAAATTTTTGTGATTTGAATGTCAGAGAAACTAGGAACTACCTCAGCAGGAATTGGAAATCCCTCTTAAAAAATGTGCACAGAGATTATCTCAACTATCGATCGGATTGCCCCGTTAAAGAACCATAAGAAAGTGGGTAGACCTTTGGCACCCTGGTTCAATGATATATTGAAAAATCTTAAACTTGAGTTCAAGCAGGCAGAAAGGAGGTGGAGAAAGACGTATGAAGGGAAAGACAAAATTGCCTGGAAATCTTTAATTACCAGTTATAAGAAGGAAATAATCATTTCAAAATCAGAGTATTTTTCCAGGACTATTTAAAGTGCGATGAATGGCACCCGGAGCATTTTTAATATTTTGAATAATCTGTCCAGAGTGCGCTAAGAATCAGATGCCTCCGACTCAGTAGTTTACCATGAAAAAATAAAAAATATCATTGATGGCCTTGGAGGGGCTTTGATACAGGAGGAGATTGTGGTGGGAGGTGAAGAGACAGTGCTGCGGCCCACCTTAACTGATTTTGAGATACCATCAGAGCAGTAGTTTTGTAAAATGGCTTTGGGCATCTCTTCAGGGTCACCTTTGGACCCTTTACCTCATAAGGTGTGGAAGGAGATGGGAGAAGAATTATTCCCTACTTGCCACCGTATCTGTAAACGATCTCTTCTGAGTGGAACAGTACCAACAGGGTGGAAACAGGCTGGAAACTCCGCTAATAAAAAAGACAACTTTGGACTCAGGCTGCCCTAAAAATTACAGGCCGATCTCCCTGTTACCCTATCCCACCAAAATTGTAGAACGTCTGGTTAGTTATGCGCTCTCTAAGTACCTGGAAAGAAACAGAATTTTAGAGGATGTGCAATTTGGGTTCCGTCCAGCCCATGGTACGGAGACGGCCTTAGTGACGGTGATGGACGAGCTTCGTATGCGTGCAGACAGAGGTCAAGCGGTGGTTTTAATCCTGCTTGACCTGTCTGCCGCATTTGACACGGTCAATCATGCCACTCTTATGAAAAGACTTAAAGAAGTAGGAATTGCAGGTACAACTTTGAGCTGGTTCCACTCTTTTCTTTCTAATAGGAAACAGGCAGTGGCGCTCCCCCTCTATCAGTCAGTTTTTACTGACAGTTCGCATGGCGTTCCGCATGGCTCTTTGCTCAGCCCTATTCTTTTCAATGTTTATATGAAACCTCTAATTACTGTTATGAGGTCACACAATATTAACATTGTAAATTATGCAGACAATACCCAATTGATTCTCTCCTTAGAGGGAGAACAGTCCACAACACTGGAAGTGTTTCATGAGTGACTCCGAGATACGGCCAAATGGCTGAAGGAAAACTTGCTCCAGTTTAACTCAGAGAAAACTGAGATTCTCTATTGTCCAGTGGGGATGAACCCCACAGGGCTTCCCCTGAACTTCTGGCCATTAGCTCTTCTACAGCACGTCTGGTAAAGGTGCCTAGGTACAAAAAATAAAATTAGGCAGTAGGGCTTTTGGCACTGCAGCTGCACGACTGTGGAATAGGCTCCCTCTGGAGCTAAGACAAATAAAGGACCTCCTCCTTTTTAGGAAGAGATTAGAAACTTGGCTCTTTCTTAGTCCCTAACTGATCATTCTGCGTCTCCCGGAACACAAGTCTGATCGTCACACTGTTGGTTTCAGCGCCAGGATGCCTGTTAGGTGATAGAGCGCTCTATAAATATCATAAATAATAAATAAATAAATTAGGTACTATTCTTTCACAGCACAGCGGACACCCAAATGCTCAAAGACTTATTATGACATATAAAACAGAAGTCTGTCCCAAACTGAATGTGGTTATTCACAACCTAAGAAAGAAAGTTTAGCAGTGGTGTAGGCTTGTGAACATTTTCTCGTATTCTTCTATGGAAAGCCTTTCACACTTGTGGCGGATCATCAAGCATTTTTTACCTACTATGGCAATCCAAAGGCAAAGATGCCTTCTCAGATTAAACTTTGGGGTCTATGATTACAAGAAAACAACTACACAACCATGCACTAGCATTTTTCTCATGCATTGCCATTGTGCCTGAAAGAAGAGCATCGAGTGAAAGCCCAAATGACAGAAACAAGGACAATCACCGCATTGCTTTCACTTAAAGCTGCACAGTGACAGGCCATGATCTGTCATTATCCCACCCCTGCGCTGTACTGTATGCACTGGGCACGGGCCAGGGGTGGGGACTATCTAGCAAATCTAGACACTGCTCTCATGTTGTTTATAAACGTAAACAGCTGTCATGTATTCCTATAGGTTCTGAATCGATCCCCCTATTCCTGACCCTATTCTAGTTAAACAAACCAACAAGTTAACTAGCAGTCAGCCCATGAGGCAGAAAACCCCCATGATGCAGATACCGTTATCTGACGCAGTCACACTACGGCACAGGAACGTGTTATCTGATTAGGTCATAACACTTGCGATCTAATTAGACAAGCGATATTCCTCCAGCCCCTGATAAGGCATACGGAGTTCTCATAACAAATCAAACCTATGACAACCTGGGCAAAACCCTGCGGCCATTGTTTTGATTTCACCAAGAACTTTAGTAAAAGAATGTGCTAACGAGCAAGTCGTATGACATCTTTATTGACGTATCTATGTCCATCCTTACGTCAATCTCGGCACCTTAAAGGTATAAATATTACCGATCTTGCCATATGCAAACACACGCGTGGTGACGAGACGGAGCAGCCATACTTGCCGAAGCGAAGAGCAGAGCAGACCCCGCTGGCGCAGCCCCGCCTTTCTGACGCGCTGAGAGACGCGCTGCTTTCTCCTGCCGAGAATCCAGCACCGGCGTTTCCGGGTAGCCCTCGCAGGCAGCCTGGAATATCGAGACCAGAGAGAGAGATACCATTCCTCATTCATCCTAAATTCCAGGTACAGAACTGAATAACCCCTCACAGAGAATTCTTTAGTTATTCACTTGGCAAAAACAAACTTAACTTAAACTGTAACTATCTATTCCCGCCCACGTATTAGACTTAGGTCAGGTACACGGGGTAGGCGTATCTAGAAACACCAGTTGAGTACGTTTAGTCAAATGTATATGTGTATATAATATATTTTATTCATTTTAAAACATCTTATGGCTTAGAAACCATATCAATGTTTTTACAGTATTATTTTATACTATTGCTTTTAATGTATGCACTTTACTTAACTATAAGTATTGCAATAATATCGATCCATTTCTCTTGTATGAGAAAAGAGACTGATCAATAAATAATACCTTTTTATTGAACACGCCCGTCTCTTCCTTTTCTCTACATTCTGATGAGACTAAGAATGCACGTACTGACTGAGTAAAATAATTTGCCTTTTGTTCACACGACTCTCGAGATTGACTCTTGATTAGGGGAGAGCAAAGTTGTCATGTTCTATGGTTGTCAGAAACTAAATCCCTTCTTGTCTAATCAGGGAAGTTAATTCCTCCTTGAACATTCGAGAAAGTTTCTAGTGAACTCTGAGCTACGCTGGCAAACCCAAAACTTTAAGTCTAGTATCGACAGTAGTAGACCTAGTTAACGTCTGGCCTAGGCCTTTACTGCTGTAGGTATTATTCCAATGCGCAGAGCCTATTGGGAAGATAGGAACTACACTACATGGCGCCCAACGCGTTTGGAAAGGGCGATAAAACTAACGTAAGACATTTAGAGTAACTCAGTCGTGCTTTCTCACTCAGACCCCTTTTCCCAAATACTCCAAAGACGTCTGGAGTGGGTTAAAGGTTATATCCGCCAGACCTCGCAGGAGGGAACTCCTATGTATGGTTCTTGGTATAGTCAACGTTGAAGGATAAACAGTTCCAAAATATTGTGCATCTAATCTTTGTTTCCATAAGAAACCTGATCTGCAAACAAACAAAATAACCTTCAGGACAGTAAAATGTCAGAAAATGAAGAAGAAAGAGAGGCAGTTAGATTAGCAGCTGACATAGCAGAAGCTGATACTGCACTACAAAATGCAGACCCGGATATAATACTCATCCCGGTCATTAAAAGAAAATCTATAACCTTGAAACTTATAGAAAATGGACTGACACCTAGAGGTGGCACAGTCATATTCGTAATTGAGGCACACGAATATCGGCAGACAGAGGTATATTATTCATGGATACATTTTCCAGCAGCAAATGCTGTAACAAAGTACTTCCACTATTACAAAATAGAGGAACCTCCTAATGAGTACACTCCTTTCGAGGAGGTGGAAGTACCACTCAAATTCCAAGAGCATTTGTTCTTATTTGATGGCGCCCTAAAACATAATAATCACATCACCAGGCTCGGTCCTTTAGGTAGACCAGGAGCAACGTGGCCGGTCCTAGCCGGATACACACCACATCCAGACATCAATGGGATGTCTGCAGCAGAGCTGTTAACACAGCTAAAACAATTAATAAAAATTCATAGACAATTAGTTCAGTATGTGATGCGGACTTCAACAATTCAGCCAGCGATTAAACTTCCACAGCTGACCCCTCACCAGGGGAACACAAATAAAATTACACCACAGAACATCCAATCCTGCCTAGGTAAAGTACCGGCTAAACGGGAACAAATACCATTCTGGTTGGCACAGAAAATTACCCAAATAGAGGCGGTGTTTCCTGACACCACCCCGCTAGAAAAACACAGGATTCTGACTATCTGTCTCCCAATGGGAATCGCACCACACATAGAGGACTGTGACACTTGGGGTACAGTCTTTGCTTCCATCTACACAAAAACGCACGGTGTTCCATCCATTTCGGTGATACCAGATGTGCTAAAACAAATTCAAGACGAATACGGTCCAGAACCCGCTTTAACTCTTGGTATGAAATTACTGAAAGACTTCAAGCAGGTCTCGGCTATATTATTAGCCAACATAAAAGGTGAAGCAGCCAACGTGGCGATCCGCCAGAGGTTAAAAGAGACAGATATAGCAGACCAACCAGCTGAAATTGCCAGAATCATAGAAAAATCCTATGAGGAACTAGGTAGAGATAGTTTAGGTGGAATACCAGTAAAACCGCAACTGACTGAAAGTCCAGAAAAAATATTTTTTAATAATAATTCACCAAAAAAGAACTGGGATGGAAACAAACAATCCAATCCTAAAGAAAAGAAATTCCAGTCCAGAGGAAGGTCTCCTAGGCGAAGAGAGAAATCTCCTCTGGGAAAAGATATAACCTTAGAAATAGGGATAATATAAAAAAACCTGATAGATATCAAGACATTGATACGCGTCCCTCTCAATCTTTTCAGACTTCCTCGCAGAAATCGGAAAGAAGAGGACGATCAGAACAAAGAGAAGAGCACACCAAGTCCAAAGACAAGGAACCTGCTCAACTAAAAAAGAAATTACAATTTCCAAAAAAGAAGGTAGCCAGTATCAAGGTAGTTAACAATGCCGAGAATACTGAGGACACAACTGAAAAACGGAGAGTGGGCTCAGACAATGCTAGACAGCGCAGCAGAAGTGAGCATAGCTCGCAAAGTCCTTATGAATCATCTGGAGACAGTGGACACGAATGAATATCTTCAAGTGGAAACTGCAGACACCAGGGTTAGCAAACCTCACAAGATATACAAGATAACATTACGTATAGAGGGAGATAAGACTAGGAAAATAAAGGGACTATTTTGGGATAACCTCTCCAAGGGTTATGACATCCTTCTAGCTGAAAAAGACTGGCCACCAGGTTTGTCAGGGAGTGCCCTCATGGCGAAGAAGTAATTATGCCTGCCTTCTCAAATCAAATTCCAATTCATAAAAAATACACACTTGCTAGAAAGTGGGCAGTGGCTCTAGCACCTGCTTTATATAAAAATCATGTAGGATGGGATGAGGATTCTCCTCCTCACAAAATCCAGTTAAAATCACAACCTACTGCACAAAGGCAGTACCCAATTAAGCAAGAAGCTAAAAAACAGGTAAATGAAATACTAGATCAGCTAGAATACCAGGGGGTGATTGAAACTTGCACCTCACAAATGAACAACCCTTTGTTTCCGGTCTCCAAACCAGACAATTCATATCGTCTAGTTTTGGATTACCGACACCTTAACACATGTTGCAAAACTTTTGCAGTGCAAAACTCACACAGTGCTGCACTAATGAATAACATAGTGCGCAAAAAATACAAAACAACCTTAGACATCTCTAATGGATTCTTTTGTCAAAACATAGCACCAGAGAGCAGATATTTAACTGCATTCTCAGTAAATGGCACTCAAAAACAATTCTGTCGGTTAGCCCAGGGGTACAAGAACAGTCCGGGGGTATTCTCAGCGAGAGTAACAGAATTACTACAACTATATGATGATGAAGCATTATCTTATGTCGATGACATTTACTTAACAGATGATGACTTGGAGACTCACTTGAAAAGAGTGAACACCATAATACTTGGGTTCGCTGCAGAGGGTTACAAATTCAACTTTAAAAAATCCAGAATTGCCCATCTGACAGTCCTGTTCTTAGGATATGAATTATCAAGCGAAGGCAAAAGCCTGGCTGACAATTTCCTAGAGAAATGTGCCGTACTCCAAGCACCTAGAACACAAAAAAACCTACAGTCGATTCTAGGCTTCCTAAATTTCGGAAGAACATACATTGCAAATTACGCAGAAAGGGTCAAACCCCTTTATGATCTAATTAAACCAGATTTTAAAAAATCCAATTGGACTCAAATACACACAGAAATTCTGAGATCCTTACAAACAGACATGCTAATTAAAACAAAATTAGAAACACGTGATAACACACGCAATCTTGTGATTCGAGTCATCCCAGGGAGATGCGGATTCACATACCTGACCTCTAATGAGGGGGAAAAGGTACCAATTGCATTCAAATCACACTTGTACACTAAGGCTGAAATGAAATTTAGCCCAACGGAAAAAATTCTTACAGCAACACAAACAGCTATAGCAAAAGAACGAGCCCTGGCACAAGGTAAACGAATAATAATCGTGACACCAATACCAGCCCTAGAGGCGGCAACAAAGGCAAGCATCCCAAATGCTAAAGCACTCCATCCGAGATGGATACAATGGGCTAATTCTCTTGCTGCAACAGACGTGGTGTACGAATTTGATCCTTACTTAAAAACACAAGAATTTCTCCAATATGAATTTGAATGTCCTCCGCCAACCGAAATTCTGCCTCTAGACCACTACGGCTGTATAATATATACAGACGGATCAGCACAACCCGCAGTGGGGGGTAAGCAAGCTTACAGTGCTGCGTGTGCGATCGTTAAAGGTCGCTGGCACGAAGGAAAATTTGAACCAGCAATCACTAAAACACAATCTTTAGGAGATTGTACAGCTCAGCGAGCTGAACTACTGGCGTTCAAGATGGCGCTTGAAAATACAGATCGAGAATTCCCCACACTCATAGTGTGCGATTCGTATTATTGCGTTCAGTCTTACAATGAATACTTGCAGATCTGGCTTCAGAATGGTTTCAAGGATGCGAAAGGTGGCACAATCAAGCATAAAATGCTCTGGGAACAAGTAGTTCTTTTACAAAAAGAACTACCAAAGACTCACGTGATACACACACTGAGTCATCAACGTGATGGCGTTCACGTTGCAGGGAATTCATTGGCTGATGAGGCCGCGAAGGCAGCTGTGCAAACGGCTTCCGTAGCTGCCGTCACCCGGTCAAAAACAAAAATAGACAGCGAAATATTACAAGCTGTCAGCGCTTCAGAAAAGGATTCGATAGAACCACTCCCTAAAGGCTTTCCAGTAAAATACTCATACATAACTGATGCAAACAATGTTCCTTTTGCCCGAATCCCTGGAGTGGGGGATAGGACAATTCCAAACATGGAACATAGGTTAGGACTAATAATAGCGGCACATGAAGGGCTTGCTACTATTCATACTGGCGTCTCAGCCACAGTATCATTATTAAAACAGAGATACTGGTGGCCACAAATGAGAAGACAAACAAGGAACTATGTTCTAGAATGTGAAATATGTCAAAAAATGAAAGTATCAACGGTGAGACGTCCAGCGCAGACGCCCCTTCTAATCTCGGATAAACCATTAGCCTGTGTTTATCTAGACCACTGCGGTCCCTTACAAAGGGATGGTAACTATAAATATATCTTGGTCGCAGTGGATTCATGCACGAGATTCATATGGATGTGGCCCCAGCGAACGGCTGACGCCAGAACTGTTATAAAAGATTTGCGAGTCTTTATCGGCACATACGCAATTGGCATGCTGCATTCGGACAATGGTCCTGCTTTTAGCTCTCGGGCTTATAAGGAGGCCATGGTCAGCATGGGCGTGCAATTGCGGTACTCTTGTCCATTTCACCCTGAGGGGAACGGAATTGTTGAAAGAAAAAACCGTGACATAAAGCAATCTATAACGGCAAAGGTATTAGGTTCGGGAGCTGGGTGGGTCAAACATCTAATAAGTGTCCAACGTAGTCTCAATAACTTGCCAAGAAATTCTCTGAAGGGATTCAGTGCGTACGAATTATTATTTGGAACTAGGATGATGATCTCTGACATTGATAGTCAGACTTCAGTGGTGAAAGAAAAAACCTTTGATATCAAAGACCGTTTGGCTATTTTGCAGGACTTAAACAAAACAAGAAAAGACCTGAGCAACATAAAGTTGAAACAACAGCCAACAACCACTGAAGAACCACCACCTGTCCCAGCAAGACCTGTCTGGATTCCAAAAGTCGGGGATCTAGTCAGGGAAAAGATCGCGGTAAAGAAGGAATTTGGGCCTTCTTACAGAAAAGCAGTTCCTGTCTTGTCTGTCAACGGGACAAGATCAGTTGTACTACCGCCACTTGCTGGAAAAAAGGAGAACCGAGTTGTATCAATCGACCTGGTAAAACCACAACATGTGGCCGATAACAAACAGTAGGCCAAGTGGACTCCCAATAAGTAGCAGAACACCAAGGTTTGCTACCAGTACAGAAGTCCTAACGAAGAGGCTCATCACATTCGAAACGCCTACAGAAGAACAACAAGGACTATGCAACAATGCAATAGAACTAAGACCTCTGAATACCCAAATAAAAACATTTAGCAGAGACACACCAATCTATAATGAAGTACCAAGTGAAAATGCAAGAAACAGAAATCTTGAACCAATTGGAACAATTGACAGAACTGCATCCGGCTACTTCATTAAATTCGATGATTCCTCTGAGGGCTTCAGCGAATCAAAGACACAGCCATCATCAAAAACCTTTAAAGACAAAGCTAAGGAACTTTTGAAACAACTGAAAGAAACATATCTGATTTCCCCATGGATTGAATTTTGGGTGGGTTTTGGTGCATTTATCCTCATACTTTGGCTCATCATGATACTAACTTTGGGACGCTTCATTGAGGGAAAATATGCAAAAATGGACACAGCAAGTCAGAAAATCAACTTGATCCTCAAACCACACACATCTTCACACATCGAGAAAAGAGAACTTTCTTCAGTCAACTTCACAGCCAATCCGATACCGGGTGGGGTAGCCTGGGACAACACTGACTATGAAATTTATGGTCCGGTCGAGATCCTGAAATATCCACACCAAATTAAGATCTCATTGAGTGACTTTGCAAAACCAAACTCATTTGCTGATGATTGGGACTTCGAAAGCATTAATAATATGATGTCTGACTTAGTAATGTCTGCTAAATTTAACAAACATGATTATTTGCAGGGTTCTACAAATTATGACAGTATGTATTGCTATAACCACTATGGTAACCACTTTTTACATAGATCTGCACAACCTAGAAATGTTTTAAATTATAATCAATGGGAACATTGTGCAACACCTCCAAAAGGGAGCTCAAGAACCGTTTACGACAAATATTCATATTTTTCAGGTTTTAACACAAGTAATGCTGAAGCATTTTATTTTAAATTGTCGAACAAGACAGGAAACAAAACCATGATAACCAACACAAAATTGTTATATTCAGACTCATTTTTTGAACAAATGAATACTTTGGGATTTGATTATTGGGACAAAAATGTTGAATTGAAAAGTGTTTGGGGTACAAAAGAATGGCAAGTACAGGGTATAGAAGCTTTGTTTAGAGCCTGCATGATCCCAGAACAAATGATATTTTTAAATGACACTGTTCAACAGACCACCTGTCTTGGCTTAGCCAAAATCAAAGATTTAAATAAACCGTCTATTCCAAAGCCAATAATGTTTAGCAATAACTCTGATACAGGTGAAGAGATAGACGTGAACCATATATTAAACCAAAACAGAACACATCCTGATTGGAAACAGTGGTTGATCTGGCCCACAGATACTAATAACTGTCAAGACAGATTCCTGAACAAAACACAGGGGTTCAAAATGACCAGGCCAGACCCTAGATATCCTCAAAGACATCACCCAGGGATAATAACCACCTACAGTGTGGGCAAATTATGCCTTCAATGGCTACAAACTTCCACACTGGCAGAAATTAAGCAACACCTAACTTTACTTACTGATGGTGCTGACTTGCGTGATTTCACTTTGGGACCACGCAAACAGCGTCAAAAGCATTTCATAGCAGCCTCTGTATATGCAGCATACAATGAGGCCTGGAAGGTTACTCAAATTGAAACAGCAGAGAGAATACGGGAAATTGACCGTATTAATTTGGAAAAATCACTTTCTGTAGTGGACAATGGGTTAATGACTCTGTCCTCCAGAATTTTTTCTTTGGACAGCATTGTGTCATCAGCAATCGATATATTATCGCAAGACTTACTGCTATTACAACACGGTCAGTCACAATTGCGTTCTATTGTACAGCTTGGCTGGACGTTACAAAATCTGCGTTCAGGCTATGTGCCTTGGCGTTTAATCAACACAACGTCACTATTCCAAATCTTTAACCTTACTGATAGACAAATCAGTATGGCGCAAAAGGGTGCTGATTATACAATCTTGAGCATTGAAAAACTAGAAAGATTACCAATGACAATGTCAGAACGACCTGTCAATGAATGGATAATACATGGGATAATAAATATTCCAATCTCAACCTTCAGGTTTCAATACTGCCAAAAATATATACAGGCTGGCATGTACGAGATATTGGGAAAGGGGTACCTTAAAACAACATGGAACCTGCCCTATTCACATGCATGTGTCAGTAATAAAGGACAGAAAGTGTTTCTTAGTGGCAACAATTGTGCGATGTCACTGAGTGGCACACTTCTGTGTAACGGAATTAGTTTGCATGGAGCCTGTGAAGGGAATTCATACAACCTTTCATGTCACCAGCAAGGCGCACCTGCAACAGAAATAGAACCATTCTTTCAAAGACTCTATAATGGGAGTTACATTCTTATTGTAGACCGCAGATGTTGTAGTCTTATGCCCGGGACTCCTTATCTAGTACCTACTACTGCGAAGGTCAAGTGCTGTGGACGCACATTGTTCCCCAGCTCCTTCCCAGACAGGGAGGCAAGGGCATGGCCCGATTTGAAAATTACTTCTATTCGAATAGATACTTTAAGCAGAATGAAAACAGTCCTTCTTCAGACGCCTACCAGGCTCTCGTCATCAAAAGAAACGTATGATCTACAAGTCGCAAGGACGACTGCAGAGATACATACATTATTATCAACTAATTCCCCCGTACATTTCACGGAAATCCTGAATGAAATCTTAAATATTTCTGATACCAATGGGGTCTCAAAGGTATTTAAGACAGTATTTTCGATGGCATTAACACCATTCGAAGCCATACCGGGTATTTTTCCAGATTTCGTCCATTCGATTTTTGGCGGACTTCCCCTGATCCTGGGACTAATTGCAGGAATCCTATTCTTAGTCCTTATTTTTCGTTATGGCAACCCATGTCACAGACAAAACTCTTGCGACAAGGGAAGAAACAATCCTAGCCATTGGGTACCGGGACCGGATATCAAAAATCCTGGGACTCTCCCGGCTTAGAGACCTGAACATGACTTGGTTTCTATCATTTCGACCAATGTGGCAAAGATGTGTTTTACCTGTATTGAGGTGTCTGCTATGCGGAGAAGAATGCGTGTTAGACACCTGTCTGACGCTACAATCGGATGCGCCGATGGATGCAGAAACATTGTTGAGCCCGATCAAGGTTCATGCTTTGTGCTGCCCTCAAAGGCTACCAATCCTGATGACGGCATTCGTGGAAGCTTCACCACTACGATTGATGGGTAGTGAAGTTCAAGATGAAAGCAGCATCGAACAGGTACGACCTTCTGTCAGTAATGCAAATCAGAATGTCAATGGAGACAATCATGCGCAAGAATGCATGATTACACCTATTTCCGAGTTAGTGGAACTTTCCCAGGAAGCTGTTGACAGTTTTTTCGAAAGCCTAAATGATATGATGTTCTCACCCGAACAGAAATAGAGACTTTTGAGCAAGCTCGCACACGGCGTTCCCTGAATTCGGCCTTCAACTTTAAAAATAAAGTCACATGAACATTTTCGCTCCAGTTCACGGACAGCAGTTTTTCCAGCAGCCCCAAATATTTTTGCATATTTTTCGGGACACTATCTTCTGCTTAAAGTAAGAACTATTCTTAGAGAACTAAGGTTTCTAAATTTTAGATAGCTTATAGACATTAGCTGCCCGCTGGCATGTTCATAAAGATATTTTATTCTGTGATGGAATGGTCTCGAAACTTTTTTCTGTAAGAAACCATTTCATGTGTAATTCTCATATACCAATTAAGCAATAATGTATACAAATGCGATTACTTTGGCATTTTTCTACAGCTTGAGTGCATACCATATATATATGTCTGCAATTTTTTTCAGTATATTTGAAAATTTCAAAATGCATTTATGTATTTTGGGGTGGTAAGGTATACACACTACTCTATAGTATGTTGTACTATGTTATACTATGCCTAGATTAGTAAATATGTCCATAGTTAGCGTGGAGTGGGTGTCATGTATTCCTATAGGTTCTGAATCGATCCCCCTATTCCTGACCCTATTCTAGTTAAACAAACCAACAAGTTAACTAGCAGTCAGCCCATGAGGCAGAAAACCCCCATGATGCAGATACCGTTATCTGACGCAGTCACACTACGGCACAGGAAGGTGTTATCTGATTAGGTCATAACACTTGCGATCTAATTAGACAAGCGATATTCCTCCAGCCCCTGATAAGGCATACGGAGTTCTCATAACAAATCAAACCTATGACAACCTGGGCAAAACCCTGCGGCCATTGTTTTGATTTCACCAAGAACTTTAGTAAAAGAATGTGCTAACGAGCAAGTCGTATGACATCTTTATTGACGTATCTATGTCCATCCTTACGTCAATCTCGGCACCTTAAAGGTATAAATATTACCGATCTTGCCATATGCAAACACACGCGTGGTGACGAGACGGAGCAGCCATACTTGCCGAAGCGAAGAGCAGAGCAGACCCCGCTGGCGCAGCCCCGCCTTTCTGACGCGCTGAGAGACGCGCTGCTTTCTCCTGCCGAGAATCCAGCACCGGCGTTTCCGGGTAGCCCTCGCAGGCAGCCTGGAATATCGAGACCAGAGAGAGAGATACCATTCCTCATTCATCCTAAATTCCAGGTACAGAACTGAATAACCCCTCACAGAGAATTCTTTAGTTATTCACTTGGCAAAAACAAACTTAACTTAAACTGTAACTATCTATTCCCGCCCACGTATTAGACTTAGGTCAGGTACACGGGGTAGGCGTATCTAGAAACACCAGTTGAGTACGTTTAGTCAAATGTATATGTGTATATAATATATTTTATTCATTTTAAAACATCTTATGGCTTAGAAACCATATCAATGTTTTTACAGTATTATTTTATACTATTGCTTTTAATGTATGCACTTTACTTAACTATAAGTATTGCAATAATATCGATCCATTTCTCTTGTATGAGAAAAGAGACTGATCAATAAATAACACCTTTTTATTGAACACGCCCGTCTCTTCCTTTTCTCTACATTCTGATGAGACTAAGAATGCACGTACTGACTGAGTAAAATAATTTGCCTTTTGTTCACACGACTCTCGAGATTGACTCTTGATTAGGGGAGAGCAAAGTTGTCATGTTCTATGGTTGTCAGAAACTAAATCCCTTCTTGTCTAATCAGGGAAGTTAATTCCTCCTTGAACATTCGAGAAAGTTTCTAGTGAACTCTGAGCTACGCTGGCAAACCCAAAACTTTAAGTCTAGTATCGATAGTAGTAGACCTAGTTAACGTCTGGCCTAGGCCTTTACTGCTGTAGGTATTATTCCAATGCGCAGAGCCTATTGGGAAGATAGGAACTACACTACACAGCATGCAAGCAATGCAGGGATTGGTTAGAGCACACAATTTCAGAGCTCTGAAGGAGACTGTGAAGGTGGTGTCTGTGTTCCTCCGATCTCCAAATATCGCGCGAGTTAGACAAGCCTCTAGTGTGTATGTTAGGCAGGACATCCCTGACATGCACACTTGACTTTAAACTGTCCCACTAGCAGTCCTGATTCCACACTATCAATCAACAGGATTGGTTCTCTCCAGACACCTAACAATAGAATGAACACCACAGGCGGACAATCCATATTTGAATATGAAAAATAATTTTAAATATGTAAACGTATGTGATGGCTCACAGTAGAGTAGAGGGGCGATGCTCTTACACCCCATGGGATGAACCACCCTTAGCAGAGGCAGCTCCTCCGCAATGACAGAGGAGCGTCACCCCACTGCCTAGCTCAGGGCCAGAAAATATTAAATAAAATGATGTTCTTGCATCATTTTATTTTGTATTTGCCAGCTCTGAGCCAGCGTAGAAGATAGGGGCGGGCTGAGGCATGGGTGGGGGAAAGAGGAGTGCTATGTTCACTCCCTAAGTGCTCTAGTGTGTTTGGCCGGCCGTCTCAGGCCGACCAAAACACACATGTGCACTTAGGTTTTCTCCAACCCAGCTGCACACCTCACAGACTCCCTGGTCTGAGTGGAGTGTCTTTCCTGCCAGAACAGGCCAATTCACGTGCTATTCTGCAGCACGGGGATTGGATGGGAGTGTGTCCCAGGGGCTGCTGGAACCAGCCAGGAAGAGAAGAGGCGGCACAACCAGATGCTGGAGGCAGTCAGCGAAAAGTTAAAAAAAAAAGATGTTGAATATTAAACCCCCCTACTTCACCCCGCACAACCCCTCCCTCGCAACGCACCTGCCTCACCACCCTTTGTTTATGACCGCCACTGCTGCCCCTGAGTACAGGTGGTGTCCCACATAGCCTTATCAGCAAAACTGCATGTCTGTGTAAATGTTGTGGCAAAATAAATGGAAAATGTTCTCTATATATGAAAGAGTGGAGTCACATCAAGCTTTAGTAATATATTTGCGACAGTGTTCTCTAAAATGCACGACTTGTATACAACATTCTTACCACTTCCAACAATTTTCATTAAACAGGCATGGCTCATTTGTTACACCTGTTCTTTGTATGATGCTTGCACTTTTTAGAATCCCTATAAGTTCCGTGATGTAACATAGGGCCATATTTATCAAGTCCAAATGGGTTCGCAAACGCCGAAATTTGCAGAATTTCAGCATTTGCCAACCCATTTTCGCAAAATGGTATGTATCAAACAATTTGGGTGCCAAATAAGGAAAGGCAAAATTTGCCATTCCTTATTTTGAGATTGCATTTAAGGAATCGCAAATTTTGCGATTCCTTAAATGCAATGTATCAAGGAAAAAAAATTCCAAAATGCCCTTAAGGAATCGCAAATTACCACCAACTTCTAGTTGGTGGTAACTTGCGAATTCTATTAAAAAAGCATTTTTTTGAAAATCCAATGGTGCCATGTGACGCGCATGTATGTGCGCCATATGCGCACACATGTCATTTTCAGGGGTGCAGCAGGGTGTTCTTGAGACACCCCTGCACCCTTGACATTATTCTCAATTTGCGATTGGCAAATTGCGAATCGCAAATTGAGAATAATTTCCCATTCATTCCTATGGGCCTCCTGGCCCATAGAAATGAATGGGAAATTATTCCTTAATTGCGATTAGCAATTTGCTAATCGCAATTAAGGAATTTTAAGGAATCGCTAAAAAATAGCGATTTTCTTCATACATACCATTTTGCAATTTCTAAATTGGGATTCCTTAAAAATCGCTATTAAGGAATCGCCTTTCTGAACTTCTCTCTAATCACGGCTCGTCAGAGTTGCGGCAGCCATTTTGTTTTGTCCATTTTTCCAGTGCTTTTACCGTTATGCCGCCAATTGCTTTAGAGCGTTTTTTTCCTCATGTATAATGGTCGTTTGGCATATTAAGAGCATTTCTTTGCCTTGTTTTCACTTCTCTTCCCTGTTTTAGCTATTGTTTCTCGCAGCATATTTGTTTAGGCAAATGGCTATTTTTCTCCTCACCTTAATGCTGCAAAGTATACTTTACCACATCAGTTTTTCATTTACTGTGTGACTTGATTTGTGCTGCTTCTTTACTAAGTCTATTGAAGAGAGCGTTTGCTTGCTCCTTTTTCACAGCAATGCCTTGTGGTAATAGAAATGGTACCCACCATGCTAACAGCCCATCTGTAGCAGATCCTAACTCTTTTACTGTCCTGCAAGACAAAATGGATGAGGTTATTATTGACTCTGTTGATACCAAGGGCTCTGCTTCTTCTGTCACTCGCCCCAAACAGAAATCTTAAATACCATCAACCACGACACCCACATCAGGCAAAAGGGTGAAGGTTAACCCACCTTCTCCTACCAATTAGTCGACTTCTATTTCCATGGAGCTCCTCCTTGAAGAAATTCGCGCTCTTAAACCATATATGGCAGAAACCAATTTACACCTGCAAAACCTCGAAGACAACTGGTCCCATACTGAACAAAGAGTTGTGGACGTAGAGAATCGAGTTGACTCAGCTCAAGAAGCCCTTACTCAAGTCCCCCTTATGCACAAAGAGATTCATCATCTGAAACAACAAGTTGAAAATTTGGAAAACCGTAATAGATACAACAACCTACGCATTTATGGTTTGGTTGAAGGTCTTGTAGGGTCTAATCCAATTTCCTTTTTTCAATCTTTTCTACCTTCTCTTCTTGGTCTGCCTGATAATCCACCATTGAATATTTAACGTGCTCATCGCTTGGGGCAAAGCTCTCATTCTTGATCTTCTTCAGCAAAACCTAGAGGAGTTATTTTATATTTTTTGAAGTATACTGACTTACTCAAAGTGCTCCACGCTGTCAAACAACGAGGAAAGATTTCTTGGCATGGATATAATCTCTTTTTTTCCCAACATTATTCCAAAGTAACTGCAGACCGCCGGAAAAAGTTCCTGGATATTAGACCTACACTTCGCAGTCTCAATGCTCGCTATGGTCTCTTTCATCCGTGCCTTTTTAAGGTGACTTATATTAACAGAACAACAAATTATGAAGACCCTGCACTTCTTCAACAATTTTTGAACTCCTGCAGACAAGAATCCATGGACATATCTAGACCATAAATGTCTTGACTATTTTGACATTGGTTGTTTGAGTTATGTTTTGTTCGTTTTGGCGATCTGTTTTCTGTTTCCCTCCTGATGTAATTTGTCAAACCTTGTAATGTGCCTTGTTAATTTGTTCTTTTATTTTCTCCTCCATCAGATATGAAAGTGTGGTCCCTTGGATTTTGTTTCCTTCATTGTTCCTGGATGGTGTCCTCCTTGCCGTCGTTGTCCTGGAGTTTTCCCTTTGGCGTCCTTCCCCACCTATGTGGCTCCACCATCCCCATCTTTATTGTCTTCTTGTGGTATGTCTTTTTGTTATGGTATTTTTACATCAAATGCTTCTTTTGTTCCGTCCTTTTGTCCTTGTTCAGTTCTTCCCCTTAGTTTTTCCTTCTTGTTCCTTCGTTATGCGGTATGTCCTTACTTTTTTTCTCTTCCTGTACTATCTTCTCTTTCCCTTCGTTTTCTGATCCTCTCTCTATTTCTTATATTATCTTTACTCTTTACTTCAGTTTCCTTATTTTACTATTCTTTAATATTTCATATTTTTCTACTTTATTCCCACAATATTCCTCTATTTCGAATTTCAATCTCTCAAATTATCATATGATTTTTTATTCTTAACTCATGGACGTAATTGATGTTATAAATTCTTTCTTTTTTCGCTTCTCATTTCATGGTATCTCTCTTTTCACTATCCTCTTTCCTGTTTCAACCTTTACCTTGATCTTATATCTTTACTCCTTTTCCTCCTTTTTTCCTCAACATAGTATTTTTACGATTTTCACTGTATGCCTAATAGCTGTTCATGTAAAGTTTAATAGTTGTTCTTAGAGTTATTACATGGAATGTTAAAGGGATTAATAACCCTATAAAAAGACAACAGGTGTTAACCCATTTAGCTAGATTGAAAGTGGATATTGCTTTAATTCAAGAAACCCATTTGTTGGACACAGAACTTTCTAAATTGAAAAGATGTTGGGTAGGCAATGTTTTTTCTTCCCCATCTCTGGGTAAGAAAAATGGTGTTTCTATTCTGTGTCACAAGAAACTTTATATTTCAGTAATTCATCAAGAATCGGTCTCTTCTGGCCGTTGGGTAATCCTTAAACTCCTCATAAATCAGATTCCTATAGTCTTTTTCAATGTTTATGCACATGTTACTGTTGATAATGTATTCTGGACTCACATTTTTAACAAACTTCTTTTATTTGATGATGAATGTATTGTTTTTGGAGGAGATTGTAACCAAGTTCTTGGTCCCATACTGGATAGGAATTCCTCAATGAGATTTGTCAATACAAAGATGCACACACAATTTACCTCCACTATACGCAATGAATCTTTGATTGACATATGGAGTTTATGTAATCCTGACCTTCGAGAATATAGCTTCTATTCCCCTCCTCACCACTCACAATCCAGAACTGACTACCTTTTTCTCAGTAAATGCCTCTCTCAACATGCACTGCCCTCCGAAACTGGTTCTATTCTAATTTCAGACCAGGCCCCAGTTTTTGTTTACTTTGACTACTTCCTTTTACTCCTCATGCTGGCAGGTGGAGCTTTAATAACGCCTTCTTGACTGACCCTAATTTCACTGGCCAATTTAACACCTTTATGTCAGAATTCTTCACCTTGAACTCCACTCCGCCCTCTTCTCCTGTAATGATTTGGGACTCTTTCAACGCTGCAGCAAGAGGGTTTATAATGAATTTTATTTCCAGGAAAAAGAAAGCTTTTGAAGCTCAATCCAATCAGATGCTTACCAATATTAAGCATCTTGAACTTACTTATTATAAATTAAATACCGAATCGTCCTTAAAGAATCTTATTGACACGAACATGACCTTTAATAAACAATCCACAGAGGCTGCTTCATCCTATCTCTTAAGAAGTAGTTCCCGTTACTATGGAGGCCAAAACAAAATGGGAAAATTACTAGCAAATTATCTGAAAATAAGACATGACCGAACTAAGATAGAATCTATCAAGAGCCCCACTGGTAATACATTCTTTAAAGATAGTGATATTTTGAATGAGTTTGTCTCCTTTCAAACAAAATTATATACTACGGAACAACATCCTTCTCCACAGGATTTGTCTTCTAACTTTCAAAATCGTCAGCCTCCCTCCTCATCTTCAATTGATTTTGGCCCTTTAGATAAAGACATTATGTTAGCCGAAATTACTCATGCAGTTTCTGTATTAAAAAGAGGGAAAGCACCTGGTCCAGATGGATTTACTATTGAATTCTATGCCTCTTTTACCACCCTACTTCTTCCCAACCTTTTGAAGCTTTTTAATTACTTCATTACGTCCGGTTCTTCTTCTGGTACTTTTCAAGAAGCCATGATTTGTTTGATACCCAAAGATAATAAAGATCCGTCCCTTTGCAAGAATTAACGTCGAATGTCTTTAGTTAATCTTGATTATAAGATATTTGCAAAAATTCTCGCCCTCCGTATTGATCCTATTTTACCCTATCTTATTGTTCCTGAACAATCGTGCTTTGTGAAGGGTCGGTTATCTTCTGATAATTCAAGAGTCTTTTTTAATATTCTTGGGAAAGCCTCATCTCTTGATTACCCTATTTCAGCTATAGCTTTAGATGCCGAAAAAGCCTTTGATAGGATTGGATGGGAATTTATGTTTAAGGCTTTAGACTGGATAGGTCTGCCTCCAAAATTGATCTCTCTCATCTCTTTACTATATTCTGGCCTTAAAGCATCTATTTTTGTAAATGGTAAGACCTCTGACTATTTTTCACTCTCTAGAGGAGTAAGACAAGGCTGTCCATTATCACCTCTCTTATTTATAATTGCATTAGAACCCTTTTTAACTAAGATTAGATAAGATCCACTGATCTCTGGTTTCTAATTGGACACTGTTCATGTTAAATTATCTGCATATCCAGATGACATTCTTTTATATTGTTCTAATCCAGTCTTTTCTATTCCCGCTTTTCTTAAACAAGTAGATTATTTTTCCCAATTGTCCGTTTATTGTCTAAACTCAGAGAAATGCGAGATACTTCCTCCTAATATAACGTGCCTCAAACATGACTTTGCTCCTACAGGGTTTTCATGGCAACCCTCTAAAATAAAATATCTAGGCATGTGTTTTTCTCTAACATCCCTGACACCTTGAAACTCAATGTTGCTTCCATTACTAAAACCTTATCAAATAATATAGAACGTTGGCACTCACTTTTTCTTTCTTGGTGGGGCAGATTATACTCCATCAAAATGATGCTTTCTCCTCTGATTTTGTACATTCTCTCAATGATTCTGGTGCATATTCCAGATTTCTATTTTTAAAAAATAGACTCTCTGCTCTCAAAATTTCTCTGGAAAGATAAATCGCTTCGTATCGCACTATCCTCTGTAAAAAGCAGATAAATCATCCGGTGGTCTTAAGTTTCCTGATTTCAAATCCTAACATTATGCATTTTCCTTAAAACTATCATATCGTTGGCTTTCCACGGATCCTGGCACTCATCCTCCTATTTGGCGATCTATAGAAAAATCTTTTATTTCTTCTTTTGATTTTAACAAATCTCTTGCTTTTACAAACTTGATTGCTTCTTTTCGTCCTCCTGTTATCTCACATACTCGTAAGCTTCTTATTCCACTCTTACCATCATCATACCCTTTTCCTTCCTCTCTAGATCAACAACCTATTTGGCATAACTCTTTACTACGTATTAAGAATCACACTATTTACTGGAAATCCTGGAGACTGAAATTATTATTTTGGATTTCCTAATTACTATTGGACAATGTTCCTTTATCCTTTCCTGATCTTAAAATGAAATTCTCGCTGCCATCTTCTTTCAAAACTCAGCATGCTCTTTTATTACCCTCGCTTACTCAATGTCTTAACTCTTTACCGGCTACTCCTGATTTGCCCTCTAAATGTTCCACTCTCTTTCCTTTATTAATCTCTTTACCTTCAGCCTCTTCTCTGTACAAATATCTCCTTCTTTCTTCAGTTAGAGATAAAACAAAGACTGAACTATCCTGGGAAAAAGATTTAAAGGAATGCTGGTCAACACTTAGGGGCCTATTATGATTGCGGAATTTCCGCAAAACCGCAGCAGACCCACCAAAGACCCACCGCCACATTAGGATGGCTGGTGTGTCCTGGTTTCCGTCCGCCGCTTTTCCGCAGCGGTTGGCTTACAACCGCGGCGGAAAAGCTCTAATATGGTGGTGGTGTCTCTCAGACACCGTCCGCCATATTAGGATTGCTGCCAAGATATGCTTTTCCGCGGCGGGTTTACCGCCGTTGAAAAGCATACGGATCTTCACTGCAGGGGCCCGTTGCGGGCCCCCTAGGTGAAGGGGGGGTGGGGGGTGCACATGGGGGTACCTATGGTACCCCCCTGCATTTGTATGCAGAAAGCGGCAGGCACCGCGCGGTGCCTGCCACTTTCTACATACAAATGCAATGCGTGCATTTTTAACATTGCTGCGGGTGTAGCTTGAAGCTGCACCTGCCGCAATGTTAAAAATAGAGGATGTGACCGCCAGGGTGGCGGTCACATCCTAATAGCACAGGAGGGAACGCCGCAGCCCATGCGGACGTTCCCTCATCCTCGGTGATCGCGGACGGACTCAAGTCCGTCCGCGATCATAATCGGCCCCTTACTTGGGATAAACTATGGCTTAAAATCATAAAACGTCCCGGGCTGCTAATACCTCTCAAACTCTTTATTTTGTTTATCAATGGCTTTTATTTACTCCGGCTAAACTGGCCTCTTTCTCCTCAGACTCTCAATCAGCTTGCTGGTCCTGCCCCTGTATACATGCTGATTTAAAACATGCTGTTTGACTGCCCCTATATCTATCGCTTTTGGCAATTAGTCTGGTCCCAAATCAACAAACTTTTTAACACCTCTGTTCCTTTCTCCCTCTCTAATGTCTTCTTAGGTTCCCTATCCCCTCAGTGGCCCCATTCCCTATCAAATATTAAATTAATAGATTTATTACTGGAGGTAGCACTCCATTTAATTACGTCCAATTGGAAACAAGCGGACAAAGTCACCTTTAAAGCATGGTGGAATGCTGTTTGTTTTCATTAGATACCATTACGTCTCTCCTGTTTCCCTATTTATCAAATTAGACCTTTTGTGACACTAACTATCACCTCATTGCTACTAGGAGTGTGTTCTCAACATCTAGGTCATCCTAAATTGGATGTTTCTTCTGTCATACTTGTGTTGTTAAGCTTGTTGAATTAAAGATCATTTTGCTGCTTACTTTGTGATTGTTGTTTGAGGTCACAAAGCTATGGTGTACCATAAAATAATAGTCCTTTTTCTTGTAAATACTCTAAATCTGTAGAAATGTGTTAGGTCCTTTTCCAGCTGTTACATTTTTGAAGATTTAAAACATTGTTGGCAAAATGATCATTTCATTTATTATAAATTCAAGTGAATTCAACTCTAAAATAGCTCTCTATTAAATAGCCATTTATCTAACCCTGATTTGGCTAAAAATAGAGAAAAATAATCAATGCAAACCATGAAACAGGAATGCTAACTTTATCTCTAAATATGTTATCTGGTTTACTGTCCAAGACAAATCTCAATCCTCAGAGCAAGTTGTTTCAGGCTGTTTCAGACTGTCATGAACTGTTCACTTTACAACCTAGGATCCAAATTTGCTGTAACAGAATTGCATCCTGTAACACTGTTTGTTGACCTCATAACATACACAAAAAGGAATCAAATATTTTCTAAGTGATTGAGTTACAAGGAAATAATTAACTACCAAACACAATACTAATAGTACAAAGGCCAGATCAAAACGGGAGAGGGCATAATAGACAAGCCTTGTTCATTTGTGGAGCTCATAAATGACATGACTCATGGCTCCTAATAACTGAATAAATGAAGCAAACACATCATCAAATGTATTTCTTATGTCTATACCTATCACAATCCAGAGAGAAGCATATTTTCTGATCAACTTCACTACATCTTACAGCTCTATCTTCCTATCTGAACCTTGGTTCACATTGATAAATCTTACCTGTCCTCTATCAGCTAAGGTATTAACTTGACCTCCCAATGGAAACTCATACACCCCTTAAGTCCTTTTAACACTTTGAGTAGTTGAACAATCTCACTGAACCTGTGATATGATTTCTTCAGAGTTTCTCTTCTCTATCTGCATCAATGTTCATACGTATGCAACTGACCTGCAATCAATAGTGTGAAGAATGAGGTCACTCTACAGATCCAGCCATCTCTTCAAATGCAACATCTGAGATTAATTATATTAAGGTAGTGCAAATTCTGTGGTGTCCACACCTGCATATAATCCTTTGTCGTATTAACCTGGGACAGTAGAATGTATACTGTAAAAACGTGAAAGGTGATGTGTTAGTGTTTCATGTAAACGCGCAAAGATTAATGTGGAAATTAGATGCGTTTAGATAACCATTAACGTGTGGAATTTGTACTTGCTGCTGACTATTATTCATGTATGTGGTGTGCTATGTAATGTATTAATTTAGAAATGCTCACTAAAATTGGTCATTTTATATACAATTTTGTGAGGCCTGTGTACTATCGTCTTCTGTTGGCTGATTCTTGTAGGCCTGAATGTACTTTCCCTGGAAGCTCTCGCATTAGATTTAATAGTCGAATTTCATGTGCATGTTGGATTTGTTATTCTCACTTTTCTGTTGCAGGGGGGGAATTCATCTTTGTTAGTTAGAATAATGTCTTTGTTTTAAGAGTTAGGCTCATGGAGAAGAGTATACATTGAGCACTGATACTGATAATGGAGAACTGTTGTACTTTCTCATCAGAGCAAGCCTAGGAATCAAGGTCATCTTGTCAAGGCCTGGGAGCATCACTGACTAATGGAAAATCACCTACGAGGAGGTGGCTTGACTGGATGGTGTGATGCTGCAATGCATCTTGGGATACTACCCGTGGTAATGATGAATTAAAGTTCGGGAACGAGTACGGGGACCTCTGCCTTGCCTTGGGAGAGAGTGCATCTTAGAATGAGTTCTGTAGCTTTATGCTACTTGACACATCTAAATGTGAGGAGATTTCTTAGGAAGATTTTACACATTGACAGCTTAATGGATCATGCCTTAGGAAATGCTATGTAGGGATTTCCTACAAGTTGTAGTGTAGGGGCAGATTAATGCTTTTATACTAACAAACTTCCGATGAAGGGGACTCTCAACATCTGTTCTGTTATTTTCTGTATCCTTATTCTTGAACTAATTATCCTGTGCATGCTGCACTGCCTTAACTTCATTCGTAGATTTGGCTTTGTATTAGTTCCAATGTACCTTTACACCCTCACTTTGAGGTGCCAATATGTCCAGTTGATTTTGGCTTTGTAATAAACTAACAAACTTGAACCAGGAGTCTGTGATTCTTAGGAGTCTTGGTAAATTGAAACTGAAATGTTTGATTGGCTAACTATTTCTCTCTCCTCCATACTTTCATGCTGACAGAAAGTACCATCGACCTGTGGTTCCATAGCAGAACTAGAACATGGAAGTTTAGGTTTACTAATCAAGATAAAACTAGGCTGTTGTAGTAGGGTGTCACGGTAGCTATCCTAGTTTTAACTTGCTTGCTCATTTACTTTGCAGAATCATTCTCATCAATTTCAGAAACATAATTTCTATAATAGCACTAGTTATTAAAATAAGCATATATTATTTCACATTCTGTTAAATTCAGAGAGACAACATAAGGCATGCTCCAACATTAGGTCATAAACATTGATGATGATATTCACGATTAGTGGCTAGTTTCATATTGTCTCACAGGATGGTAGGCACAGAGTTGATGAAGAAAAGGTATAATCCTCTTTTTAGATCTCAATGAACTTATATTTAGACCTGATGAAGTGAATGTGACTTCTCAATGTCCACTACCGATATTCTTATGAATTATGCTTATCAACTAAGCATTTAATGAATGCTCTGCACCTGCTAGACAGTGGTGACTCATGTCTGTGCACCCTTCTTGAGGATTTCAAGGATAGGGTGGGGATAGATGGAACAGTTCTGACCTCATTTCAGTCATACTTGAGAAACCATGTGCACTCCCACAGAACTAGGAGTTCCACAAGGCTCAAATCTACCTGCAAAAACTCTTTAACATTTACTTTGAACCTCAGATCCTCCTTCTAACACTTTATAGGTTTTCTACATCAGATGATATACTAATTGGCCACAATTTAAGGAATGTCCAGTCCTTGAATCCCGCTCTCCACCAACAGCTAAACCCAGCTGAATCTGAATTCCAACTTATCTCTTCTCCGGAGTTTGACTTCTGTTCAGTCATGGCTGCAATCACTTAATGTACTGCACTGCACACCTCAGATCATGTAGTGAGCCGGATCACAAGGCATCACACTGGGTAAAAATGTTTAAATGCAACCATATATAAATACTTCAACCCTTTCACTGCTGGGGTGTATGTGCACTTCTGTGCTGGAGATTATTTAAAGATACCAAATTAGTTTGTTCAAGAACATGTGCCTCTTTGTACAGCCATGTATTGCAAACTAAAGAGTTTTTTCCCCAGGCACTTATAGGGTTAAGTATTGGTGCAAAGCCTGTATCAGTCTCTCATTGTAGTCTCAAGATATCATGAAAAATGTGGAGATGTTTTCATTTTCATTTTCTCAATATTGTGTTGCATTTCTTGAATGCATAGAGATAAATACCATGATGCTAACCAAGGAAATGTTGCCCTGAATGTCTAGAGTATGGCAATACCAAGTATGTTTTTTGGTTCTTCTCATGAAATATAGTTTGCATAAATAATAAAGCAGAAAACAAAATTCCAGTAGCATCACTATTGATAGTGCTTGGTTCAATTGATGACAGATATAAAAGTCTGGTCCTTATGGAAAGTGTAAAAACGATATATTTTCTATTTCTGACTGACCCATGGAATCCATTGCTGCATGCCATGACTGTCAGGGCAGGAGAACACTTTGAATTTGACATTTAGCAGATGTTACCATTTTCTTCCAAAGCATGTCAGCCTCTCTCACACAGGAAGATATACCTGGCAAGGCTTAACCTTCAACTTTGTTTCTTTCAATGAATTTTCCATGGGTTCGTGGTGCCCACAGGAGATAAAGTAGGAACAGTCCATTTTGAATATTTGAAATATTAACTGCATGCAAAATGCCAGTTTATGCTATGTGTCTTTTGGTTGCAGACATTAACCTTGCAAGGAACCCTACCATAGCCATAAACTTTAAACATCAATGCACCCTATGATTTCTATTGATAGGTGCCCAATTGTATTCACCTTGAATGACAGTCTAGGCAATCATGAAACAACATTAGTCAAATGTTTAGCATTTATTTTAAAGCATATATTTATCTGCAGGCTTCTTCCTGTCGGAACATTGAACCCCAGATTTCTTTCTCTCGTTCTCCTTACTGTGGGGATACCACACATGAATAGGTTTTCTGTGGGTTATGGATCCAACTAGCAGTAAACTGGGCACAGTGCATGTTGTTTTAAAAGCAGCAATAAGCGAGATGCTGGTTTACGGTAATTTTCTTTTTGTCACAGATAATACCCTTAGGCTATATGGAAAGATAGTTCAATCACATATTGTTAACATCAAAACATCCTAAGGTGTGTATTGCTGGCTGCTAGTTTTCCTTCATCCTGATTGGTTGGTTAAAATATAAAATTGAGCATTACGTTTGTCAGATCTTTTTTTTTTCAGAAATGTGGTAGTTACCTCCAGTCTCTCACATAGAAACATATTCCTGGCAAGCCTTTATCCCAAACATTCTTCGGATGTGTCTCATGAGCATGGGACTAGCATACGTAGGTTTTTTTCATGGTTAAGGGTGCCCATAGGTGATAAACCATATGTAGTGGATTGTAGAAATTTGGAAACCAGCTGCAAGCGAAATGCTATTCTAAGGAACCTGCCTTTTAGATATAGACATCACCTCTGGACTGTATCAAATCATACTACAACAGCATAGTTTTAATATTTAATCTCCATAAGGTTTCTATTGTTTGGTGTTAGACCGCCATCACCCCGAAAGGCTGGCCTTGGCAACGCACTAAACAAGACATTTGTCCGATTTTCAAAATGTATCCCTCAAATATGATAGTTTTGTTCAGTCTTATACACGCTGAAAGATATCCCTCAAGAGGATTTCTCCAACTCTGTATTCACCTTGGTCTTCTGCATGTGGGGTTATACTAATAATCATGTGTGGGCTTTTCACGGATTTAATCATTATGTCACACACTACTCAATGGGGAATAGTTTTTGATGAGGCATTTCAAAGGGAGTGTCTGCGGTATCAGTGCCCATGGTTGCTTAGCACCCATGGAAATCTGTCATCCGCAGACATTTCTGAATCATCGAGACACAGGAGAATCCATATTGGTGTGGGTTGCATGAATCCCAATATGTTGTGTTACCTAGAATCCCCTGCAAATATTATAGTGTTAGTAAAAAATAAAAATGTTTTTTTTATTTTCTGGGGCAAAAAGTCCTACCTCACAATATTTTTGTACTTTGCCTAGTTAAAAGGGTACACCAAATGTATGGGTAGGCCTATCGCCTGAGACCGAGCTAAGCCAAAACTGTGACCACGTGAAAACTACATTGACACTGTATTGATTTCACACAGTCTGTTCCTGTAATTTATGTTAGGCCCAACTACATATGTGGTACTATTTTTAGCTGTAAAACTGTGGGGAAAATGGCCTGTGCGGGTTTGCAGTTCCCTACACATTGCAGAACATGTTTATCTCAGAATCTGAGGTAATCCTTTTTTTTAATCTTTGATCAAAGTTTGACCTGTGCAGGGAATGCTGGTGATGTTAAAATGGTGGCCTGTATGTGTGCCACATCACTCAGGACTCCTCGTCTATTTTTTGGAAATGTCTGGAAGGGTTGGTTTTGCGTAGTTGTAGATGACCCCAGGTACAGACATTTGTTTCTGTATCCCAGCAAAGGGCTGGGTGCTGTTTCATTTCCTTCTGAGACTAAGAATAAATCCAAAAGCAACCGTTGATGTTTCTTCACTCCAGCAAGGAGCTGGGCGGGCATGTTTGACTTCTTCTAAAGATGAAAAAAATACAAAAAGGGTTTGGGCACTTTACTTGTGCACAGATGTGGTTTCTGGTACTCCAACAGAATTCAGTGCAGTAGCATGGACCCAGGCACTGTTTGGATTTTTTTCTGAGTGAAAGAAAAAAATCCAGGGCCTCATTTATGAAAAGTGATGCATCGCTGCGTGGAAACAGCGATGCGTCACTTTTCACTGCGCCCTCCTTGCGACACCAATGATGCGTCATATTTACAGTATGACGCATCATGGCGCAAGGAGTTACAGATACGTCAGCATTTCTGACGTATCTGTATGGCGCAAAAGTGACGCATTGCTGGAGTGTCACAAAAGTGACGTAACTCCAGCAATGTGTCCATTCACATGGGGCAAGCCCCATGTGAAAGGGCCTGCGTCAGTCTTGCGCCTGCTGTGAGGGAGGCGTAAGAAATTGACGCATTTGTGTCCTAGAAGTGGCGCAGTGAAATCCTATAGATTTCACTGCTTCATTTCTATGACCCTTTCTTGCGTCAGAACGCCCCCTCTGCATACATTATACCTGGCGTAGGTATAATGTAGCGCAGGGGTTTACAAAGTGACACATCTACCTAGATGCATCACTTTGTAAATATGGTGCAACAAGTCACATTTTTTACACTGCTGGTGCGTCACAAAAAGTGACGCACCGGCGGCGTAAAAGTGATGCACGGCCTCATAAATGAGGCCCCCAGAGAGCATCAGGTCTCCTCAGAGGCATGTAGATATGTAAGTCTGTGCAACCATGTGCTGTTGATTTATTCTGTGAATAACAACAAATCCAAGTATAGTCCGTGCTCCTCACTGGTATGTAGATGTGTGTGTGAGTCTGAGCCCTGCATATTGAAAGGTACTGTTTTCTTTTTTTCTGAAGGTTAAAAATAACCAACAACCAGCATCTGTGTTGCTTGCTTGCACACAGACATGTGAGTGTGGACCCCAGCAGAAAGTAATTCACTGTTTGTTCTTTTCTGAGGATAAGAACAAATCCCAACATCATATGGGCTTTTAGCTGGCACACAAAGTGTGTGTGTATGTGGCCCAGCAAGATAAGAAAACTCAAACTAGCACCTGTGTTCCGCACTGGGTTGCAGATATGTGTACCTGTCCCCAGTCAAGCACTGTTTGCATTTCTTGTCTGGTACGAAAAAATCAAAACAGCTTTCTTCAGTGCACAAATGTATAGTTGGGTCCCTGAAAGGAATCAGTCACTTATTTAGTTTTTTATTTACATACTTGCTGCCTGTTATGCTGACTGGCATGTAAGGCAGCAACGATGGACCTCCACTTCTGTCTGTCTTAGGCAAGTTTCTGTATGGTGCCCCAGCTGTGGTTCAGGGTCTTCGTTTTTGTTTTCACATATACCTTCAGGTGCTCGTTGGCCTGCCTCTTTTCTGTGTGACTTCTGGTGCCCAATGAAGAGCTGTTCCTATGATGGAGTCTTGTTTTCTTCAAATGGTATGTCCTATCTATCTCCATCTTTTCTCTAATAATGGTGGAGTTCATGCTCTCCTGCCTGCATCTGGTGAGGAGATCTAGGTAGAGGATGGTATGTTGCCAGAAAATGTGCATGATTCCTCTCAGGTTACCAGTGTGGAAGGCTAACAGGCGATGTCATGTCACTTTTCATCATCCGCCAGTATTCTGATCCATACAAGAGTGTGGACAGAATGTCGCTTTTGTAAAGCCTCAGATTGGTATTAGTGCTGTTCTGAGATGACCTCCACACATCTTGTCTGAGTTTTATATAAAGTAAGATGTTATTACCATGCCTAACTATAACTCCAATTTAACCTTTGTTTTTTTCAGTGAATTTCTGGGCTTTGCTTTTTGTCATAAAGTAAAATGTTACTAGGACAGTTAGGTATAAGGTCAATGTTATCTTTAGGTTTTTTGTTTGAATTATCATTAATGTGCTTTGATTTGTTAACTTAATTACTGTTATTAGTTTTATTTTGATTTTAACTCTCATTCGCCACTGGTATCACAGTAATCCCATGAGAATCAGTAGGAGGTTCCCATAGAAGTTCTGTGTGGGTTTTACTTCCTTTTCCAGGTCAAGGTCCAACAATAAAAAGGTTGCATTAAGTATAAAAGAGTGATTTTCATTTGAGTTTGAGCCTAGACATTTTACAAGTGGGTAAAATAATTTGGACCCTTTAATTCTTTTTCTGTAAAGCGTGCCTCCTTTTAAAATATTTGTGAACCCACTGGGATTACTGCAAAACCCATACTACACACATGAAAGACATCTGATTGGTTGCAATCACCATCTTCCTTCATTTTCATGAAGTTCACACCCTTTGATTGGTTTGAAAAAATGGCTTCAGGGAGAGACATAAAGGAAGATGTTGCAGAGAAAGAAATGCCACCAATGAGTCTCTTGTGTGACAATTGTATGAAATTCCAGTGGGAAGGGAGTCTCCTCAAAGTTTGTAAAATGAAAAATCTGAAACAAGCAGGTCTGCTTTGGGTCTGCGAAGAAGTACAGCCAGTGAACGCATTTCTTGCTCAAGCTGAGCACCATGGGGATCTAAAGGAAGCATCTAGCTCAACATCTGGCCCCTCCATAAGACTCATGATGCTGTACTCACCGTAGTTCTACAGGGGCATAATAAATGGAATTCCTGGTTGGCTGAGGTATACACCCAGGCCAGGCAGGGACCACCACTCTAGTCAGGGTAAGCTAGATACACACTAAATGATAACCTGTGCTCAACTAACCTGGCACAGAGCAATCAGGCTTATGTAAAGAGGCAATGTGTATAGTATTTTTGCAACATACACATACAGTTACATAATGTATACACCACAAAAAGACTCCACACAGGTATAAAACAAAAAACAATATTTATATGAACAAAATAAGACCAAAATGACAAACATCCAATAAGTAAAAGTCTCGATATGATTTGTATTAGATTAAATGCATAAACAGCACTTAGAAGTCATTAGCAGTCAAAAGGTTACTTGAGGTCACTAGGGACCAGTGCAAATCCAAAGTTCAGATCGACTGCAATGGATCTCAAGCCAGCTACAGGATTCATGAAAGGTCAGCTGAGAAAGTGTCTTGGATGGAACAAAGCGTCACAGCTGAGGGCACGATGCGTGAATCTTTTCTATTCAGATGGGTCACTGCATCATCATCATCATCATCAAGCTTTGCTTAGTTGAAGGCAATGCATAGCTGTAGAGCCACACAAAGTGTTATCTTAGAGCCACACAGGCTATAGAACTGCTGTTATCGAACAGCCTCAGAGTGGGCGTTGAAGGGTGATGTGTCAGTTCCGATCATCACAAAGGTAACAGTGTGTTGGTTTTGTAGAAAAACCGCTGCAGAACCCACTTGGGCACCTCAAAAAGGGTAGACTCACAAAAGGCAGAGTCCAGCAGCACCAGCAGAATTGCAGGAAGTCTTTTGTGTCGCTAAGACTTCAGAAAACATGAAGGAAGCCGGCAAGTCCTTGGAGATCACTTGAAGGGAAGGCAGAGTCCAACTCTCCTTTAGCAGAGACAGGGAGCAGCAGGCAGCAGGGCGACAAGCAGAAACACAGTTCAGTTGAGTCCTTTAAGGAGCAGAGCAGTTGTTCTGACAAAGGTTCAGGTCAAAATCCAGAAGTGTCTGATTCAAGGAGGTCAGAGACCCAGTACTTATACCCAAAAGTGCCTTTGATGTAGGGGGGACTTCAAAGCAGTTCTCTGAAGTGTTCAAGGATCCCTTTCAAACCCGTCCTGTCTGCATGGCTATCTGTGGTGGTTAAATCATTGATTTGCATGTGGCTAAGACACTACCTATTAAAGTGTGTCAGCCCCTTCCATTCCTCCCTGCCCACGAAGAACCATCAGAATGCAAATGAGTGCACAGAATGCAGATGAGCCTCACCTTCCTGTATTTGTTGGTGTCTTGAGGGAATGCACAAAGTGTAGCTGTCACCCAACCCATAAGTGTAGTGGAGACAGGCTCTCAGGCACAAAGAGCAGTAAGGACCGAGAAATGTCCCCTTTCTAAAAATGATATTTCTAAAACTGTAATGTTAAATCCAACTTCACCAGTAAGGTGGATATATTATTAATGTTTCAAAGATATGAAACATGAAAAAGATACTCCTCTTAGATCAGGAATTACAGCTTAAAAGTGTATCCAGGAATTCTTAATGCTGGCTTATGAGAGGGGTGTGCCTCAAGTTAGTGGAAAAACGAAATAGGCTATTTGTCACTACCAAACCTTGCAAAACATAAAGGTACACGTTCTTACATTTACTTACATACCACCCTGCCCTCAGAGTTAGTTAGGTCCTACCTTAGGGGTGACTTATATGTAATAAAAGGGGAGCTTAAGGCTTGGTAAGTAGTTTTAAATGTTAAGTTGAAGTGGCAGTAAACTGTACACACAGGCACTGAAGTGGCAGGCCTGAAACAGATTTGAAAGGCTACTTCTGTGAGTGGTACCATCAGTGCCACTGTGCACCAGTAGCATTTGAAGTACAGGCCCTGGGTATATGTATACCACTTTACAATGGAATTACTGGTACAGCAAATATGCCAATCATTTAAAAAAAAAAAAAAGGTATTAGTTTGACATCAACTTACAATACCGTACTGGTAAGTGTCATAACCGTCATATCTGTCAGCATTCCACCTGGTATTCACTAGTTAACCAAAACCTTTCAGCAGGTAGGTCTATTGCCTCGTCTGCATTCATCTTGTTCCTCCAGTTTCAGTGCAGATCATGTGTGGGTGCCGTATAATTGTCCATTTACAACTGCCCCCCCAACCCCAATCCCACCTCAGTCATCCCCAAAATCTCCCTTCCTCACTCGCCCCCCACCCCACCAGGCATGTCATAGCGGGCCACTCGCTGTTAAGCAGAGGGGCCAAAACCCGGAAAGTATCATGCAACCGGATCAATGTAAGCACCATGGTAGTAAGCGTCTCACATGCGGGCAGGGGCAGCACCTCATCGATAGCCCATTGTGGAACCCCAGCAATTACTGTGGTATGTTATGTTGGGCGTGCCTCGGGACTGTTTGCAGGGGCATCAACATCTACCTCCTCAGGGGCTGTAAGTTCCATGACTAGTCTTTCCCAGGCTCTCGCCCTCTCCAACGCCTTTTCATTACCCGTTCTGCGTGCAATTTGTAGCCGGACAGCGCCCTCACATTCGGCCCACTTTCGGAATTCAACCCTCCATTTATCCAAACTAGGGCCCTTTTTCGCTTTCCACTGGGAGGTTATAGTTCTCTTGGCTAGCAAGAAAACCAGGTCTTTGAATTTGCTAGTGATTTTGTTCTTTGAGGTGTGGGAAAACCAATGGAGGATACAGTGCGCCATGCAGGGTTGTAGGTTTCTCTCCGTTACATCCATCAACAGGGCCGTCACCTCCCTCCAGAAAAGGTCAAGAGACGGACAGTCCCACAACATGTGTTTAAAATCAGCTTCAACCATGACGCACCTCGGACAAGATGCTGACTGGGTTGGGAAATATTTATGCAAGCGGACTGGTGTTAAGTATGCTATATGTAGGATGTGAAAGTGCAGTAATTGGAATCGCGCGTTTCGCGTGCTTTTCCAGGCCCTCTCTACTATCCCATCCCATGCCGTATCTGGGATGTCCTTCCCTATGTCAGTTTCCCACTTTGTCTTCAGGGCTGCCAATGGGGGCAGGGCTTCTTGTGTCATGCGCCTGTATAGACATGTCACCGCCTTGATGGTGCCCGCGGCCACAACAACATATTGGCATCCCATGGAAGTGGGTGGTTCTGTGAGGCCCGCCCTCCAGTGCTTTAGAACACCTGTCGTGAGTGCAGTGTGTAGCAGAAAGTCTCCCCCCGGCAGATCATAACAGGCTCGTAGGTCGTCAAAAGGTATCAGGGCACCGTCCTCGTTCAGGTCTCCCATCGTCAATAATCCCTGCTGTTCCCAGGCCTCCAGCCTCTGCCAGGTGCCCCCATGTGGTAGGGCCCTGCACATTTTCAACGGTATGTCAGGGGCGTAAGGGGTCCCTATAGACCCTCTCCGCAGGTATCTGTTCCAACATTTCCGGGCTGTGGCAAATTCCCGAGTAAGGTGTGTGTTCCCGAGCCGAAGTTGCAATACAATGCGAGATAGTACAATCAGGGGGCCCGACAGTTCTCCTGGTCCACCCTCTTCCCTAGTGGCCCTCGCTACCCATTGTGTAAGCCATTGGAGCTTGGCTGCTATGTAATTCGTTTCGTAGTCCGGGACCGCTAGTCCTCCCTCCGCTCGGGGCATCATGAGTGTGTTGAGGGCCACTCTGCGCCTGCCCTTACCCCACAGAAAAGAGATGACCATCGCTCTGAGCCACTTAAAATAGGCTGCCGGAATCCAGATCGGTAGGGCCCTGAAAATGTATAGTAAACACAGAAGGGTCGCCATTTTGAGCAGTGCCACGCGTCCCGCTACTGACAACGGTAAGGTACCCCAGAAGTCAAAGTTAGCCCTGGCTCCCCTGATCGCCTTCCTGATGTTCCCTTCAGGAATATCCTCCTGCTCGCGATAGATCACTGTGCCCAAGTAGGGCAGACATCTCTCTTCCCAGTTCACCCCTTCAGTGGTCTGAGGGCCTATCCTGCCTTTGCACACTGGGAAGGGGCACGATTTCGCCCAATCAACTTTTAAACCAGCCACTGTACCCGGGGCCCGGAGCAGGGGCTTCGCCCCCTGCAGTGCTTCGCCTGTATCCGCTAGGAACATTAAGAGGTCATCTGCATAAAGTGCGATATGGTGGATTTACCCATAAACGTCAAGGACCCGGTACGCCCGCCCCAATCGAGCATGTGCCGCCAGGGGTTCCACCGCCATGGCGAATAATAATGGGGAGAGGGGACACCCTGGCCGCGTGCCCCTCCCCACCCTGCCTGCCTCGGAAATCACCCTTACCGTCCTGACTCTGGCGGTCAAATCTTCACACAATAGGGCCGTCCATCGCACAAAATCGGGGCCAAGGTCCATCCGTCGCATTACATGGAATAGGTACTCCCACTCTAAGCTGTCGATGGCTTTTTCTATATCAACAGCAAATATCGCCGCAGTCTCCACTCTTAGGAATCCGCCTCCAAGATATGTAGGAGCCTTCGTATATTAAGCGCTGTGTTGCGAGCTGGGATGAATCCAGATTGGTCAGCATGTATGAGGGTAGGCATGTGGGGAAGCAGTCGAGTTGCCAGTATCCTGCTCAGGATTTTGTAGTCTAGGTTGAGCATGGACAGCTGGCGGTAGGCCGTTCTGTCCCAAGGTTGTTTGCCTGGCTTTAGTAGAGGAATAATGATCACCTCCCTAGTGGAATCCGGCAATCTACCTATCCTCTTAGCCTCATTATAAAAGCTCTTGAGGCGAGGAGCAAAGAGATCTATGTCAGTGAGATAAAACTCCACTGGGAGGCCTTCTGAGCCCGGTGTTTTATTATGGGCCATACTTTTGATGGCTACTCGCACCTCCTGCACCTCAATGTTCCGCCCCAGCAGTTTCGCATCCTCGTCGCCCAACTTTGGCAGGTCCACACCCTCCGTAAAGTTCTGCAATTCTTCCTCTGTGGGGCATACTCGGCTGTGATAAAGCTCCATGTAGTAATCAAAAAACTAATAATTTATCCCCTGTTGATTAAAGCGGGCTATCCCCATCTGGTCTCGCAGGTCCAGTATGACTGAGCCGCGACGAGTCGGATTGGCCAACCGGGCTAGGAGGGCCCCCGACTTATCGCGCTCCGAATGCGCCCGGGTGACATATTTTTTGTATTCGAAGCACCGCAGGCGCTCAAAATTCGCTGCCACCACTTCTTTGGCTTCTAATAATTCATCCTGCTTAACCGGATTATCAGGGCGCTCCCTCTCCAGGGCGCACAAGCACTCATCATCTATTTGGATATCTTGCAGGAGGACCTTCCTGGTCCCAGCCACAGCCGAAATACATCTCCCTCTAATGACCATTTTGCAGGCGTCCCACTCCACAGTCACCGCCCCAGCTGTTCACTCATTAAACTGGAAATATTCTGTAATAGCCGTTGCAACGGTAGTGTGGAAAACTTGATTGTGAAGCGCTTCCGGTCGCAATCTCCAGGTGGGGATTTTGGGGTGAAGTCGCGACTATCCCAACTGGCGCATCAACGGTTTATGGTCAGAAATAGTCCTGGTGAGGTATTCACTACTGCAAATCTCCCCGTGCACATCTGGGGAGCATAAGAAGGCGTCAAGGAGGATGTGCAATTTGTGCAGGGCAGAGAAAAAAGAGTAATCCTTGATCAATGGGTGTTGGGCCCGCCAAGTGTCTACTAATCCCCAGGTCTGTTGCCAGGTACTACGTGCCTCTGCTAGTTTATGTGCTGGTGCATTCGTAAGAGGGGGTTGGGAGCGATCCAGGTCAATATCCGTGATACAATTAAAATCACCCCCAAGTAATAGTGGCCTTGTGAGGACGGTTGTTAGTTTGCGTGATAGAAGAGAGAAAAAGGCAGGCTGGTCCACATTAGATGCATATATACAACCAAGAATAAGGTCCCTCCCATCTAGTTCCCCTGTATTACCACATATCTACATTCTGGGTCAATCAATTGTGTTTTGCATTGGAATGGAACCCCAGCTCTTATCCAAATTAGAACCCCCCTCGCATATGCAGAATATGTAGTGTAATAAACCTAACCCCTCAATCGGCGTTGTAGTGCTTTCCCTTCTTTCGCGATGAGGCGGGTTTCCTGGAGGAATGCGAAGTGTATGCCCCTACGAGTCAGAAATGAATGTATCTTGTGGCGCCTAATCATAGTGTGCATGCCCCGTACATTCCATGTGAGACATGTGTAGCCTAATGTGGGTCCCATTGCATGCAATGACATTGATGATATCCCACAACTCCCACCCACGTGACACGCCTGATTGCCCTTAAAAAAAAAACATAGGTAAAACATCCCCAACTCCCCCTCCCAGGACAGGCACCCAAGGAGGCAAACCCATCCAAACTATGAAAATATCCTTACAAAATCTCTCACGATAAGGCGGCTTGGAGCTTCAACACGATGGCCCCAGAAACCCCCCCAACCCCTTCCCCTGCAATCTAATACATCCATCCAGACCCCCCATGTCTCCCGTAGGGTGCCCGGGCAGCCCGCCACCACCGACAAAGGAGTCTCGAGGTCCAATAGTCGGCGCAGATACCTCATAGATCCTGTCGCGCTGCCCCTGCTGCCCTCTCACCCAAACATCCCATCTGCCATTTGCGGAGTAACTACTGGAAGATCTGCATATGAGAGCCCATGGGTGCTACTTGAACTTGGGCTCTCCGCTCCACTCTTCACACGCTCCGAGTTGCTACTGGCTGGACTAAGAGCTCCCTGGCTAATGGCTGCCACCACTGAAACCGCCCTGTCTCGCTCTTGGTGCCAGTCCATGGGGGAGACAGGCCTCTGTGTTGGCGGTGTGGTGGGTGGGCACCCTCGAGATGAGGTCGCAGGCGGCGGGCATGCACCGGTCTCTCCCCGGGTTTCCAGCCAGTCCCAGGCGGCCTGTGGCGTGAGGAAAAAGTGTGTACCCTCGTCAGCAGACACTGGTAGCTGGGCCGGGAACAGCATTGCATAAGGGAGACGTTGTTGACGCAATTTCCGTTTAACTGCTAAGAAGGAGGCTCTCTGGTGCTGTACCTCTCTAGTATATTTGCGGGTTTATAACGCGCTTGAATCAACTCCTGTCGGAGTATGTCTGCGCCCATAACACCAGAAGCATGATCAAGCGGTCAGTAGATAGCAGATTAATTCTGAAAAAGGAAAGTTTTGAGCTTCTTTCTGAAACTCAGATTTTCCGAACATTGCCTCAGCTCAAGAGGGAGCTTATTCCATAAAGTAGGGCCAACTACAGATAAAGCTTTACCACCTTGTCTGGCTTTTCTTACAGCAGGCACTCTCAGGAGAAGCTGGTTGCTGGACCTAAGGGACCGAACCGGGTTCTATGGTATATATTTATCTCTCCAGTGCAAAGGCCCTAGTCCGTTTAGGCTTTTATGTGTTAAACAACAGGTTTTAAATTTTACCCTGTTACGGACTGAGAGCCAGTGCAATTTATCCAAGAGAGGTTTAGACGGTGTTCTAGGGGGGACATTTAGTACCAACCTGGCAGCAGTGTTTTGAATCATTTGGAGTTTGGCCAGTACTCCCTCATTGGCTGATAGCAAAAGGCCATTACAGTAGTCAATATGACTAAGTATTAGAGCTTGCACCAAGGTTTTCCTGGTGAAATCCGGTAGTAGGGGAAAGACCTTTCTCAACAATCCGATGACATGGAAGCAGGAACCCACAATGATGTTACAATGCTGCTTAAAAGAGAGTTCACAATCCAAGCGCACTCCTAGATTCTTCACAACCAGTTTAGGGTCAGGGACCGGGCCCAGGTCTTGCGGCCACCAGTCCGTGGTCCACAGGATCTTTGCTTCCCCAAAGAGCATAACCTCCGTTTTACCTACGTTGCACTGTAGGCAGTAAGAGGTCATCCAATTTGCCACCACCTTCATACCACTGCGGAAAGAAGTTTTCACTTCGTCGGTAAGGGTTTTAAAAGGAAACAGGAGCTGGGTATCATCCGCGCATGATACTGGGATGAAACCGAACTCTCTCAGGGTATTAGCAAGGGGGGCCACATAGATATTAAAAAGAGTTGGGCTCAAACAAGAGCCCTGTGGCAACCCCTTGGTAATCTCAGTTTTCACCGAACGAAATGTGCCCATGCTAACTGATTGAATCCGGTTAGATAGGAAACTTCTCAGCCAGGCCAGTGCTGTACTCACAAGACCGATCTTAGCAAGTCGTTCGAGCAGAATATTATGGGATATAGTGTCGAACGCTGCAGACAGATCTAATAGCACCAGGACTACTGATTGACCCCTGTCCTGGTGCATATGTAGATCATCCGTTACTGACAGTAGTGCCGACTCAGTACTATGCTTCGGCCTAAAGCCAAATTGTGAATGATCTAGACTGCCGGTCCGTTCGATATAGCTCGAAAGGTGCTTGTTTACATGTCTTTCTGTGAGCTTTCCCATGAATGGAAGTTGGGATATCGGTCTGAGATTTGACAGATCCGTCCAGGGGATTGTAGTGTTCTTCCTCATAGGTCTTACCGACGCCTTTTTCCACGCCATGGGCACTCTGCCTTCAGTCAGTGATAGATTCACCAGGCGTTGAATCCCTGTGTCCAGTGTCTTAACCACCACCGGCATCATTCTAGCTGGAATAGAGTCCAAAGGACAACCACTCTTGGTTTGACTCACAAGGCATTGAACCTCATCCAACGAAATAGGAGGGAATGCACTGAGAGTGGCTGAGCATGTTTCTTCTTCAACTAGTGGGGATGGTATTTCTCCCATAGAAAACTGGTTGGTATTAATGATGGTATCATAGATCTTATCTATCTTTGTTGTAAAAAATTGCGATATTTCATCGCATAGCTCTTGTGAGGAAAGTTCGACACTCTCACAAGCCACTGGTTTCACAAAGGATTGAAGAATTTGGTATAGTGCCCTGGGAGCATTGCCTGCAGCTGAAAGAAGGGACGCAATGTGATTCTTGCGAGCGATCCGAATAGCCTTATGATAGAAAGTAAGAGCTGACCAATAGTTTTTTCTGTCATCCACTCTGTGTGATGTTCTCCAGACCTTTTCCAGCTTTCTGGCGGCCTGTTTTAAGGAGCGTAGATGTTCCAAAAACCACACTTCCTGTTTATGTGCAGGACGTGGATGAAACACTCTCATAGGGGCAATAGTATCTATCGCTGTGCAAATGGCTTTGTCGTATTTAGCCATTGCCGCTTCAATTCCCTCTTTAGGATTAAAAGGAGGCTCAACAAACTTCTCTTGAAAAACTTCATAAGTCACCTTGTGCCATTGTCTCCGTCTATTGGGCAATGCCACAGGTCGAGGGAGCGTTTTACCTAGATTTGATGTATTGAATTCCACTATAAAATGGTCTGTCCATTTTACCTGGGTAGGAATGAGGCAATTGATATTTGGGGAATTCGAAAATATAAGATCCAGGGTATGCCCTGCCTGATGTGTTGGGCCTATGTTTTTCTGTGTGAGACCAAGTAATGCGAGATCTGTCAATAATGACTGTCCATCACCACACTCCTTCAACTCACTATGGACATTAAAATCACCAAGGAGTAGGAATTCACTACCAGGATCTACGTGTGCGGCCAGAGTCTCCAACAGGGTAATGGAAAAATGTGTGCAGGGACCAGGTGGGCGATAGACTAAAGCTCCTTATTGACCTGTTTTATTTGGCTTATTTATCTTAAAAATCATCAACTCTAAATCTATAATTGAGATAGAAAGATAGCTTTTATAAACAATGGCTATGCCTCCCCCGGTTTTAACTGGGCGATCTAATCTTAGTATCTTATAGCCATCCGGAATTCCTAGTGTAATTGCTGGAACCGAATGTGGTTTTAACCAAGTTTCAGTAAGAAAACATAGGTCTGGCTTACGTGAGGAGATTAGCTCCCAAACTTCAGAGTAATGTTTAGGTAGCGAACGAATGTTACATAATAGATTTTTGCAGCCTAATCGTGTATTGGGTCCCAGCTCTGTAATAGACACATGCTGCAAATCATCCAATTTTCTATCACATAATGTCTGAAAGTGACAATTGTTACAAGAGAAGGGACCCTCTGGTGGGGTTCCCGTCTCACCTGAACATCCCGACTGGGAGGGTGTACGTAGACTTAATAGTTCTCGTGCAGTGTAGTTTACCTGAGTAGTAACAGGGCAGCCTGGGACAGCAGTTGGAAATACCATGGCCCCTAGCCCCGTCCGGTCGCGGACGGGCGCAGACGGGGTTCTCTCTGGCTTGTCTCAGGCGCGTCCTCAGGCGCTCCCCTGCGTGCGACCGCTGTGCGCTCAGGGCGACGAGAGGGCTAAGTAGCCCCTCCTTGTGGGAGACTAGAACGCTACCCGCTTCGTGCTAGCGGAAGTGGAGTGAATGTCTGGCTCTTACTCTCTACGGCGCTAATTGCTGAGTCGGACCCGGGCGGGCAGGCTATACCATCGAGCACAGACTTCCTTGTGTGCGAGTGAGTTTCTATCACCCCTGTTACACCAAGCAGCGTGTGAAATTGTATTTAAAATATGCGGCGATACTAATGTGTATTAAAAATATTCAGGTTGCGCAATTATTAAAACATCAATTTCCAGGAATCAAAACATAAAATGCTTAATCCGATTTAGCTGACCTGGTGGTAGCTAGCTGACGTCAAGCAGATCGGGGAGACACTGCCACTGTCCTCCCTAGCCGATCTGGGAAGATCATTATTTTGCTGTTCCCAATGCGCAAATTCTGTAGCTCCCTAGCCCTCTACAGAATAACATCTCGGTCTCGGTAGTGTAGGAGTTTCACCACCATTGGGCGGGGCGGGGACCCAGGTCTTGGCGGACGAGCCGGAACCCTCTGTGCCTGTTCCAGCGTGTAAAATGGGGATAGGCCCTCCGGCGCCACCTCCGCTTTTAACCATGTCTCCAAGAGCTGTACTGCATCAGATCCTTCCTCTCGATCCGGGACTCCCACTATGCGGAGGTTGTTGTGCCTTGAACGCCCTTCGCTGTCCTCTGCTCTCACTTCCAACACTTTGACCCTATGCACCACCTCATTCAGTGTCTTTTGCAAGGCGGCGACCATATCCGGAATGTCTTTCATGGTGGTTTCGTTAGTCGCCACCCGCTCTTTGAGTTTCCGGTGGTCATCCTTTAGCAGGGAAAGATCTGAGCCGACGGCATCCATCCTCTTCTCCAGTGCCTCCCTCGAGGCTATGATGGCCTGCATGATGTCACCCAGGGAAGGGTCCCCAGGTTGTGTGGGTTCACTACCCCAAGGGTAGTTTCCTCTTCATCCATGTTGTGTCCCGATTCCTCAACCTGCAACACCTCAAATCCCTTTTTCCTGGTCACTCTACCCATCTTGAAATCCACAGGCAGTAATAGATGGCAAGAGCAGCGGAGTCTATGTGCTCACTCCCCCTCAGGCAGGGATCCGATGCCTCTCCTCAGGTCCAGGCAGGTCGACACGGGGCACTCCACTGGGCGTTCCCTATCAGCCCTCTACTCAGTCAAACTTGAATCGTGCCCCAAGCACCTCGTAGTCTGGAACTACACCGCTCAGGAGCCCCGCTCGTATTCCAGTCCTCGAAGTGGCCGTCCGTACTCAAACGCAGCTTCGTCGCTCAGATTCGCAGTGAGGCCAGATTCCGCCAATACTCTTTAGGTCATGTCAGTCATATAGTCCTCACGGCTCTCTGCAGTTCAGATCTCCTGGGAAAGTCCGGACAATGGCCCCCTGCACCTTCAGTCCAGAATACCTCCCTGGGGTACCGCCCCGGCCCCCTCCTCTCACCTTTGGTCCAAGGAGGACAAATCAGCCACCATGCTGCTCCGGTGGCTGCTCAACTTGTTCCCAGGGCTATGTCCTGCAGCTCAGGTCTGACTTTTTGTGAGGGGCCACCACGAGGAGCACACAGGCAGGTGGGATGCTGCAAGGCCAGTCAGTGGCCCCCCTTGCTCAGCCTCGGGATAGGCTCCAGCGCACCTCCGCTCACTCGAGCCACTGTAAAGGAGGTGCTGCACTCCAGTCACGAGCCAGAATCCCCACCAACAGCGGAGAAATGGGCGCCAAATCACAGCGCGGGCGCTGCCATGTTGAAGTCAGGCAAAACGCAGCCGGCCTGCAAAGGAGGGCCAAATGCACAAACTTGCCGTCTCCTTACTGTGAGTAGCTGCGGGGCCTGCCTCCTCCAATCTGGTTACTGCTGGTGTGAGCAGGGGCACTCCCAAGGCCCACCCTGCAGCGGCAGGTGACTCTTGGTCAGGCGTCTCCCTCACCACGGCTGGACGCCATTTTGAACCTCTGCTCCACGGCCCGCTCCGAGAGTAAATATGCGAATCATGATACAAAATTTATATTTGATCTTATGAAATAAGAAAAATCACTTTTTCTATTGGTTTAAAGTAATACTAATGTAATACAGTGGAATGTAGTGTCTTGCATTAGTTTGCCTCAAAGGATTGTGTGATGGGTGTTGTCACAGGATTGCCAAATATCCACCCATGAATTCCGATACAAATCCATATCTACAATCACAAAAAAAAGTTATGCAGCTCTTTGAGGCTGCTCTAACCACCAGGAGGGTGTGTTCAGTAGGGGCTTAGATGACTAAAAGGGTTTGAGTGTCTGGAGGGAGTAGACTCTTCATGAAGGATTCAATACAAGGCAAAGGGTGTGCATAGCAGGGGCTTGGCCACCTAAAAAGAGACTTGGACGTCTGGAGAGACTGGGCTCTCCAGGAAGATTTCTGTACAAGGCGAAGGGTGTGTATTTGGGACCTGGACACCTAACTGGGGGGCTTATTTATGAGCCCCTGCATCACTTTTGCGCCACCGGTGTGTCACTTTTTGTGACGCACCAGTGGCGTGAAAAATGCGTCATGTTGTGCCATATTTACGAAGTAACGCATCTAGGTAGATGCGTCACTTCATAAACTCCTGCGCTACATTATACCTGCACCAGATATAATGTATGCAGGGTAGGCACACCCCTGTAAGAAAGGGTCATAGGAGTGGCACAGCAAAATATATGGGATTTCGCTGCACCACTTCTAGGACCCCAATGCGTCAAACCCTTACGCCTGCTTCATGGCGGGCGTAAGGGTGACGCAGTCCCTTTCACATGGGACTTGCCCCATGTGAAAGGAACATTGCTGGAGTTGCATCAGGCGTCCGACACAACTCCAGCAATGCACCACTTTTTGCGCTGACAGATACGTCAGTTATACTGACGTATCTGTCCTTCCTTGCGACATGATACGTCATACTGTGTCGCAAGGAGGGCGCACCGAGAAGTGGAGCTTCGCTGCTTTCACGCAGTGATGCACCACTTCTCGTAAATGAGACCCACAGTGTCTACAGAGAGTGGACTCTCCATTATATCTTCTGTTGAAGGCAAAGTGTGTGTGTTGTTGGGCTTGTGTACTTAATGGGTCTTGGGTGTGTGAAAGGAGTGGGTTCTCAATGAAGTTTTCTGGACAGAGCAAAGTGTGTGTTTAGTATGGGCTTAGCAGCCTAATGGGTCTTGGGTTTTTGGAGGTAGTGAGATCTCCCTGAAGGCTTCTGTACAAGGTAAAGGCTGTGTGTTATGGGGGCTTGGCAACCTAACGGGGATTGAATGTCTGGAGGGAGTGAGCACTCAGTGCAGACTTCTGTACAAGGCAAAGCATGTGCGTAGTATAGGCTTAGCAACCTAATAGGGCTTGATGTCTGGAGAGAGTGGGCTCTTCACGAAGACTTCTATATAAGGTGAAGGGTATGTGTTCTAGAGGCTTGGTCACCTAACAGGGACTGGGTTTGTGGAGAGAGTAAGCTCTGCAAAGGGGGTGCATAGTAGGGGCTTAGCCACCTAATGGGACTTGGGTATCTGGAGGGAGTGGGCTCTATGTGAAGACTTTTATACCAGGTGAATGGTGCATTTTTCAGGGTCCTGCTCACCTAATCAGTCTTAACTGTCTGAACGGAGTGGGTTCTCCATGAAGACTTCGGAAACAGGTGAAGTTTGTATGTTGGATGGTCTTGCCCACCTAATGGGGCTCGAGTGTTTGGATGGAGCGGGCTCTCCTCATTTTTTCCCACTTTTATTTTTTATTATTTTTGTTGGTCCTGAGGCATACCTGCACGAGCCTTCACAGACCCCAGTATGCTCTCGCAGTAATCACATGGGAACGAGTCCCCATGTCCTGAAATGCTTGGTTCATTTGGATTGTGAGCAGCCAATCTGATCAGGAGCTCTCTGGCACTGAAAGTGTTAACAATGGGCATGCATCACAAACAGTTAAACACTTTATTCCAGAAGCAGCCTTCAAAACGGTGTTACAATCCTTGATGGTGGTCAGATTTTAATAGAGAAATCTGCTAGTTACAGGTGTTCTCAAACTGCATGAGGCTCCTGTGAAAGCAACTATACATGCAGCGGTGAGACACATTTAAAGTGCTAATCACTTTGCCTCCATCACCGCGGTGTTCTTTGCTCTCAAGTGCCACTCCATTCAAACAGGAATCACATTCCACGTGGCCTGCATCACGCTCATAGCCATGCACCTAGGCTCTATAAAACACTTGACATAAAAACGAATCTCCTGTTGTGGTTCCCTGCATAGAAATGGCTCTGTCCTCATAACGTCGCCCGGACTCATGAAACAGACAACCATCAACCAGTCATTATGAGTCTGTGTTCCTCGAATTTGAAGCTTGATTTGCTCATTGTTTAACACTAATCCTCCTTTCGAACAATTTAAAAGGGATCTAAAAGTCCTGTTTCTAAAAAGATATCCACTACCTTAATCAACACTTCAACCAGTATTGGCTGTCTCATATAAAAAGTGTTTCCTTAAATTGATGTGCTTCCATGTGCATCTGAATCTCCCCAGTTTTCCACCTTATCTCCGATTGCTTTTGTATGAGAAGCTGTACATCGTATCTCCAAGGTAGCCTTATTAAAATTCGTCAATCGGTGAGAAAACTGGCGAATAAGGTGATTCCATGTCAGTGCTTAATGGTGATGAGTCATATGTTTATTTACTACCCTCACATAAAGCCCTTGAATGTTTCTTCGCACCCTTTAAAGTTGCAGTGCTACACTTTTTTGGAACGTAACGAAGGCTTTTCTACGTTTTGTGCTATGCCTGAACCCTGCCATCGCCCTTAAAAAAAGAGTTTGTTGCCTACAAAATCCATCCTTGTAAAAATGTTTCACGTTTGAGGTATTATCTTTTTCCTCTGGGATCAAACATCAAAAGCAATTCGTTTTGTGGAAAAGCTTCGGGTGCTTTTCATTAGCACAAGAGCTATCGATCTTTTAGTACATTTGCACTATAACTAAAGTTTTTTTGTGGTTATTCAATAGTGTTTGTAAAATTCTATTTCCCCCACTCTATGGCTTTGCATTTTTGTTTGTGCAAATTTTAAATAGCGCAAACTCGACCCGAAGGTATTGGAGTGCTTTACATGGGGACCGGTTACGTTACACATTCAGGCACGGGGAGAGTAAGTGATTTGCCCAGAATCACAGGATATCGAGCGACCATATCCTCTCCCCCATTTTCACCTCATCAGATATTGGACGAGACTGGCTTTATTCAGTGAAAGTTCAGCGTTTAGACAGAATATTGGAATAAAAAAAATATCCAGGGACAAAATAACTTGTCCAGAATATCGAGGCTACAAATATTGTGAAGGTAAGTTTCTACAGGTAAGTAAAGTTTTACTATATATAACTCCACATATATGTACATTGACATATAATCATCTTCAAGGTACATAGATATGGAGTTAAGAATAGTAAATCTATACTTGCCTAATTGTACTTACTTTCTTGATATTTTGGCCTCGATATTTTAAACATGGTGTTCTGTCCACATAATACTTTTTGTTTTGATATTCTATAAGTGATCCATTATTAAAGTAGTGGGGAGCAGTGCAAGCATTTTTGCGGACCTAGAGGACGTCACATTTGGAAGCTGACTTCAGTCCCGTAGCTACAGGGGTTTGCATTAAATTTTGGGGCGATGGAGGTGAGCAAGTCGTGTCTGTTGACTACGGTGTGCAGTCATAATATCGAGTTTTTTATTTCGACTGGACAGAATATCGAGTAAAAAATATAGAATGGACAAAATATCGACTAGACATAATATAGACAACAAAAATATCGACTAGAAAAAATGTATATCGAATAGAATGGACATAATATCGAATCAAAAATATAGAATGGACATAATATCGACTAGACATAATATAGACAACAAAAATATCGAATTTAAGGTAAGTTAATAATATTTTTAATTTTTTGTGTAATATTATTCTGTAGCGGGTTGTGGGTTTATAGGGGAATAGGGTGGGAAGTAATTTAATTATAATTAATTAAATATGTTAATTTATGTATTGATATTTATTTAGAATTAATTGTTAAATAATTATTAATTGGTAATTAATTAAAATATAATTGGTAATTAATTAAAATTGATTAATTGATAAATATTTTAATTTTGGTAATTTATTTTCTGTAGCGGGTTGTGGGTTTATAGGGGAATAGGGTGGGAAGTAATTTAATTATAATTAATTAAATATGTTAATTTATGTATTAATATTTATTTAGAATTAATTGTTAAATAATTATTAATTGGTAATTAATTAAAATATAATTGGTAATTAATTAAAATTGATTAATTGATAAATATTTTAATTTTGGTAATTTATTTTCTGTAGCGGGTGGTGGGTTTATAGGGGAATAGGGTGGGAAGTAATTTAATTATAATTAATTAAATATGTTAATTAATTCATTGTTAATTATTTAGAATTAATTGTTACTTAAATAATAATTGGTAATTAATTAAAATATAATTGGTAAATAATTTTAATTGATTACTTGATAAATATATTAATTTCATTAATTTATTTTCTGTAGCGGGTTGTTGGTTTATAGGGGAAAACTGAAAACTGACCCTGAACCCTAAAAATACCCCTTTACCCAAAAACTGAAAACTGACCCTGAACCCTAAAAATACCCCTTTACCCCAAAAACTGAAAACTGACCCTGAACCCTAAAAATACCCCTTTACCCCAAAAACTGAAAACTGACCCTGAACCCTAAAAATACCCCTTTACCCAAAAACTGAAAACTGACCCTGAACCCTAAAAATACCCCTTTACCCAAAAACTGAAAACTGACCCTGAACCCTAAAAATACCCCTTTACCCCAGAAACTAAAAACTGACCCTGAACCCTAAAAATACCCCTTTACCCAAAAACTGAAAACTGACCCTGAACCCTAAAAATACCCCTTTACCCAAAAACCCAAACATATAAAATTTTAAAAATAATTATATACTTACCAATACTTACGTTGTAATGGTATGCGTTGTAAAGGTATATGCGGTGTAAAATCTTGCGTTGTAAATGTATGCGTTGTAAATGTTTTTGCGTTGTAAAAGTTTTGTTGTAATGGTAGGCGTTGTAAAAGTATGCGTTGTAACGTCATACATCCCTGGAGTGGGAATAGTAATTTTAACCCCTACGCTATCCAGCGCTTTCCCTACTGTTGCACCCACTGGAGTGGGAATAGTAAATTTTACCTCTACGCTATCCAACACTTTTGCTAATGTTGAACTCACTATAGTTGTAACAATACATTTTAACCATTTTCTATGCTACGCTAAAAATGTTATATATGTTTATTTAATAATATGTTTATATATATATATATATATATATATATATATATATATATATATATATATATATATATATATATGTATTATTTATTTTTGGTGATATCATTTTTTTATGATATAAATTATTTATTAAAATTACATTTTTTTAATAATTATTTCTAAGTTTACATTAAATATATTTATTACTATATTAGTTTTAACTTAATTTTAAGACATTTAAAAAAATCGATATTTTGACAGTCTATATTTTTGTAAGTCGATATTTTGGAGTCGATATTTTGGTACTTACCTGTTTGAAGATAGGGAGTCGATATTTTGTCAATCGATATTTTTGACTCGATATTTTTGTATCTCGATATTTGTGAGGTCGATATTATGTCAGTGATCCGTTGACTACCACTATCCTCCACGCCCAAGAACTAGTCATCCGTCGACCACTAGACCAACCCGTCCACACCTCCACCCCGCGCCTCTGGAACAAGTTGTTCACGGGCTGCCATCCCCGCTCTTACCTGCACCAGGCGACAAACTTAGGGTCCTCCTCGGGTGCCAGAAGGTCCAGCTACGTCCCTGGTAGGTTTATTGACTGACTCAGTAGTAAAACATTAAGGTCTCAGAACATGATGAAATATGTATTAGATAAATTTACTTTTTATGTTTTTTAGTAGTTTTTATATGCCTATTTGCTGATCATTCTGAAAATCTTTTACACTTCCCTTCAAGAAGGGTCGGCGGGCAGGATAGTGAAACAACTGCTTTAATTCATATAAAGTGTTAGAAACTCAAATGCTTATTCCTCTTGCCAGAGCTTGATAACAGCTGATTTTCATGTATATATATATATATATATATATATATTCACTGAAAAAAACATAGGTTTCACACCAGTTATAGTTCGGTGGAAATTTTACTTGCATAAAACGATTGAAATTCCCACGTTATAGTTAGTTGGACTCACTATAACTTGCGCGTGCAATGCACTGCTGATGACGTCACATATTACATCACTCATGACATGGTCAGTGACATCACTCATGACATCACTGATGACATCTCAAATGACATCACTGATGACAACATCCTTGTGATAAAGTGGCAGACCTCCTATCAGCTTAAAATAACCTTTGACACACACATTCAAAAATAGAAACTAACATTTTCTTAAAAAAGGAGAAACTAATACCAATTACAACAACTTATTAGGTAATTCCAACATCTACATACACATCCACTCATTCACCAACAGTTCTATATAGTCACTCATGCATGTACTTACTCATCATATGTACTCATACACCTATACATCCTGTTACACACTAATACTCATCCATATAATTACTCACACACAAATTCACACATGCAAATAAACTATCAAAAAACCATTTACTTGATTATACTGCTATATACACACACCACTACACATACTTCTACAGAAACGGAAACATATTTACTCTCTTAAACAATCAATTATAAAAACACATACTCACTAACCCACCCATACACACAATCATCCACCCATACAGTCTTGCACACATGCTGTCTTCAAAATACATACAAATAGTGAGTCACTCATTCATGCATCTGTGCTCTAAGTAATATCCCCCACCGAACCATACAGACACTGATACTGATACTAAAAAAACCAACTAATAACCCATATACACACTCATGTAGCTACTCACCAACCCATGCAGCCACTTATACACAAAGTGAGACACAGATACAGATATTTAAATATTTAAACATTACTCGCTAATATATGTATTCACTAAGATACATTTAATAAGTCAGTTAACCAATCAATTTTACACAAAAAAAACATCCATTTACCCATTTATTCTTCCATCAACCTTTAGCTATACATATATAAAAAATATTTATTTTTCAGAAAGATACACATTCACTGGATGATGTCATCAGTGATGTCATTTGAGATGTCATCAGTGATGTCATGAGTGATGGCACTGACCATGTCATGAGTGATGTAATATGTGACGTCATCAGCAGTGCATTGCACGCGCAAGTTATAGTGAGTCCAACTAACTATAACGTGGGAATTTCAATGGTTTTATGCGAGTAAAATTTCCACCTAACTATAACTGGTGTGAAACCTATGGTTTTTTCAGTGAATTTAATAGATTTTTTAAATGCTAATTCCTAACTATAACTGGTGTGAAACCTATGATTTTTTCAGTGAATTTTTATATATATATATATATATATTCACTGAAAAAACCATAGGTTATAGACCATATATAGTTAGGAATTAGCATTTAAAAAACCTTATTTTACTCACACAAAACCATTGAAATTCCATATATAGTTAGTTGCACGAACTATATATCGCGCACCCGCAATCCACTGCTGATGATGTCACATATTACATCATTCATGACATGGTCAGTGACATCACTGATGACATCACTGATGACATCTCAAATGACATCACTGATGACATCACTGATGACATCATCCAGTGACTGTGTGTTTCTGTAAAGTTTAAATATGTTTTACATATTGAAGAATGAGTAGATGTATAACTGTCTGGACGAAGGATTTAGTAGGTGCATGACTGAATGTATGAGTGAGTGATTAAATGTGTCTCACTGAGTGCATGGGTTAGTGACTAAACTGTCTTAATTTGTGCATCATTATGTCTGTTGTTCTGTAAACTGCTGCATGTGTTGATCAGTAGCTATATGATTAACTATATGGGTTATTGATTGATTGTCCAAGTATTTGTATGGGAGACTGAGTGTGTGTGTGGCTGGCTGGGAGGTGTGTGACTCTGTGCAGATCAATGTGTACTTGTATCAATGATTGTATAAGAAAGTAAGTATGTGTTAGTATATGTTTGAAAATGTAAGGTGCTCTATGTTTAACTGTATAGACAAGAAAATGGAAGTGTGATTGATTCTTTACAGGACTGACTAGGTGTGTGAGTAACTCCATGGATGAGTGGCAGAGTGTGAGTGTCTGTATAGGTGTATGAGTGCATATGATAGTGTTGTAAAGATGAGTGATTGTATGTATGAATGATTGTATGGGTGAATGAGTGAATGTGTGTGTAGACGTAGGAATCAGTGAGTACGTATGTAGTAACTAGTATTGGTGTGTCAATGGTTTCAAAAATTATACTCTGTATTTAACACTGGGTGAAACAGAGGTTATATTAAAATGTGAGGAGATGCATTGTATTGTCACATGAATAATATCATCAGTGATGTGGTCATTGATGTCAAATGAGATGTCATCAGTGATGTCATCAGTGATGTCATTTGAGATGTCATCAGTGATGTCACTGACCATGTCATGAATGATGTAATATGTGACATCATCAGCAGTGGATTGCGGGTGCGCGATATATAGTTAGTGCAACTAACTATATATGGAATTTCAATGGTTTTGCGTGAGTAAAATAAGGGTTTTTAAATGCTAATTCCTAACTATATATGGTCTATAACCTATGGTTTTTTCAGTGAATTTTCAAGGTTTTGTAAATGCTAATTCCTAACTATATATGGTCTATAACCTATGGTTTTTTCAGTGAATTTCAATGGTTTTTTAATAGCAAATATCAAAAGCTGTCGAATGTCAAGTACGTGGTAAGTGAAAACATTTTCGTGTTTATGCACACTGATCTGCTTTGAATGGTGCCCCCCCCCCTCATTTCTATTAGGAGTACTCTCTCTTTGCACATAGTGAAGGGTAGTTAACGCAGGCCTTTGCCCCCGTTGTAATACGTCGTGCCTGCTTCTCTCTATAACTGGTGTGAAACCTATGATTTTTTCAGTGAATTTATATATATATATATATATATTCACTGAAAAAACCATAGGTTATAGACCATATATAGTTAGGAATTAGCATTTAAAAAACCTTATTTTACTCACACAAAACCATTGAAATTCCATATATAGTTAGTTGCACTAACTATATATCGCGCACCCGCAATCCACTGCTGATGATGTCACATATTACATCATTCATGACATGGTCAGTGACATCACTGATGACATCACTGATGACATCTCAAATGACATCACTGATGACATCACTGATGACATCATCCAGTGACTGTGTGTTTCTGTAAAGTTTAAATATGTTTTACATATTGAAGAATGAGTAGATGTATAACTGTCTGGACGAAGGATTTAGTAGGTGCATGACTGAATGTATGAGTGAGTGATTAAATGTGTCTCACTGAGTGCATGGGTTAGTGACTAAACTGTCTTAATTTGTGCATCATTATGTCTGTTGTTCTGTAAACTGCTGCATGTGTTGATCAGTAGCTATATGATTAACTATATGGGTTATTGATTGATTGTCCAAGTATTTGTATGGGAGACTGAGTGTGTGTGTGGCTGGCTGGGAGGTGTGTGACTCTGTGCAGATCAATGTGTACTTGTATCAATGATTGTATAAGAAAGTAAGTATGTGTTAGTATATGTTTGAAAATGTAAGGTGCTCTATGTTTAACTGTATAGACAAGAAAATGGAAGTGTGATTGATTCTTTACAGGACTTACTAGGTGTGTGAGTAACTCCATGGATGAGTGGCAGAGTGTGAGTGTCTGTATAGGTGTATGAGTGCATATGATAGTGTTGTAAAGATGAGTGATTGTATGTATGAATGATTGTATGGGTGAATGAGTGAATGTGTGTGTAGACGTAGGAATCAGTGAGTACGTATGTAGTAACTAGTATTGGTGTGTCAATGGTTTCAAAAATTATACTCTGTATTTAACACTGGGTGAAACAGAGGTTATATTAAAATGTGAGGAGATGCATTGTATTGTCACATGAATAATATCATCAGTGATGTGGTCATTGATGTCAAATGAGATGTCATCAGTGATGTCATCAGTGATGTCATTTGAGATGTCATCAGTGAGTTTCAGCATTGTAGGATGACCACACCAGTACAGCAACTTGCTAGACATCACCTCGGTGCCATCCGGATCTTGGCATCTCAACGCCTAGTGGTATCTTCCATACAGAAAATATTGTTGCGCTGCCTTTGGCCCCATTCGCACATCGGTCCGCAACTGACACCATCTCACAGGCCAACAGGGCGCCCCACGCCGACTTTTACCATTGTAGGATGGCCACACCAGTACAGCAACTTGCTAGACATCACCTCGGTGCCATCCGGATCTTGGCATCTCAGCGCCTTGTGGTGTCAGTCAGAAAATATTGTTGCGCTGCCTTTGGCCCCATTCGCACATCAGTCCGCTACTGACACCATCTCACAGGCCAACAGGGCGCCCCACGCCGACTTTTACCATTGTAAGATGGCCACACCAGTGCCACAACTTGCTAGACACCACCTCGGTGCCATCCGGATCTTGGCATCTCAGCGCCTTGTGGTGTCTTCTATTCCGAAAATATTGTTGCGCTGCCTTTGGCCCCATTCGCACATCGGTCCGCTACTGACGCCATCTCACAGGCCAACGGGGCGCCCCACGCCGACTTTCAACATTGTAGGATGGCCACACCAGTGCGGCAACTTACTAGACACCACCTCGGTGCCATCCGGATCTTGGCGCGTTGTGCTGCCTTCGGCCTATTCGCACATCGGTCCGCTACTGACGCAAACTCACAGGCCAACGGGGCGCCCCACGCCGACTTTCAGCATTGTAGGATGGCCACACCAGTGCTGCAACTTGCTGGACACCACCTCGGTGCCATCCGGATCTTGGCGCGTTGTGTTGCCTTCGGCCTATTCGCACATCGGTCCGCTACTGACGCCGCCTCACGTGCCAACGTATTTTCTCCGCATTTTATACCCTATGCCGCATAACAGGTCATGTGACTTGTTTATAAAACTTTTCATTGGTTCATTTTACTTTTGGTTTCCTAATGATGGAAGGCTTGATCATATGACCTAAAAACAACACTTTTCATTGGATGAAAACTTTTTTTTTTCCCAAACGATGAAAGCCCCACCTTGTTTCTGGATGTTTCAGACTGAAGCTGGCGTCAGCATGAGAGCACCACCATCTCGTAGCTCCGTCGTGGTCATTCCGCGAGCAATCATGGCAGCCGCTCCCCACCAGAAGCCTACAGGAGTCGGGGGCCCCCAAAACTTTTGATGAATCCTCAAGGCGGAGGGGACGCTTTCGAGAATGGGGTCCAAGACCTAGCAGACAAGCGTCCGATTTCCAAGGTGTCCCAGGGCCATTTCAGTGGACCAGGCCCAAAAAGGAAACAGCCTGCCGCCATTTTGAGAGTCCTGTGACAGCCGCCTATCGCTGCACCGCAAGAGTGGGCGCAACTCAGCTGAATTGCGGCTTTTGACACAGTGGACCAAAAACGGACGGAATGGCAACTGAAACGGTAAAGGGGCGCCCCACTACAACAGATGAGACTCCACCTGGAGAGGCCCGTTCACGCCGCCTCCCCCGGGGCGCCCCACGCCGTTATTCGGAGCAGCATTGTAGGATACCAAAACCAGTGCGGCAACTTACTGGACATCACCTTGGTGCCATCGTTCTGCTGCCTTGGAACTATTCGCACAACAGTTTGCTACTGATGACCCACCCCCCGCGACGCCCCACGCCAGAAATCTGGACGTTGTGCTGCGTTGGGACTATTCGCACAGCCGACCGCTACTTCGTTGTTTTTCCCTTAAAATGTTTATATGTTATTACTGTTTTTGTTTTCTTGTATATATTTATAAGTTATTAAAGTTTTATAATCTTACTACTTTGTCGGAGTGCTATATATTTTTAATGTGACACATAATTGTAAAAACTTTGATGTACAAAGAGTCATCCCTGGAATCTTCCGCTTCAGGCTCGGTCCCCTCCCCAATCACAATACAGGATGGTTTTCAGATAATAGGAACGCGTCTGCTGTGACGGATCTCATCGAGTGTGGGCCTTGATCTACTATAACTCCTTTGAAGAGGGGTGATTCTTTACAGCTGGGGCCATAAACTACATCTGCAGGGCTAGCTGATACCCTAGGACCGGCCTGGACAATCGGACACAGAGGAAAAGGAGTGTCAGAGGGTGCGGTAGTGAATAGGGCGAAAGGGAGGTGTCGGGCGGGCACAGGGTGTGATTCTCAGGGAAGAGCAGCGCAGATGGGGGGAGATTTATTACCCATGCATAAGACAGAGAGCGGGGGTGACCACTGCCTGGGGGAGATGCTTGCGAGGGTGGGGAGCCATGCTAAGGATCGACAGCGTGCACAGAGTGGGTCTGGTCAAGGCATCTAAAATGACTGCCGTGCACGACAAAAGTGTGGCATTTGAAAAAAGACAAGATGGCGCAGACAATGTTTTTCAACACTTCCTGATTTCCTTCGAATCGAACGTTAACAGACGTTGGGGCATATTACCAAAGTTAAGCGATATTTATCCCTAACGATGCTTAGCAACGATTTTTTTACCGCTAAGCATCGTCAGAAATTATCGCAGATAAACCTTGCTATTATCAAGGTTTATCGCAAATACGATAAAAAACGACCGCAATGCATTAATATCGCTGAAAACTCAGCGATATTCATGCATTACCGAGCTAATGCTCTTAGCCATGTTATCCACCTCCCATTGGATAACATGGCTAAGAACTGCTCAGGGCAGGTGCTAGCTTTTGGAGATATTCGCGCTTATCGCGAATAATTCCAAAAGTTGATAATAGGAGATAGCGATGTTAGCGACTGTTTCCAGTCGCTAACATCTTGGCATGCCCACTTTGCATGTCATTAGTGATAAATATCACTCACATGCAAAGTGGGGCCCAAGATGGTCGCTATCTCCTACTAGCCGTCGCTAACTGGTGTTAGCAACAGCTAGGTAATACAGATATAATTTTATCTCCGCGAAGCGGAGCGCTGTTACAGATATATATCTTGTTTTTGAACGTTAATTTCTCAAAATCCACTGAAGCACATATATTGAGACCTAGCAAAGGCACATCGAGCTACCAGTCCCTACAATTTTGCCAAGTTTCGTGCAAATCCATTCAGCCGTTCGATTATTATTATTATTTTTTTTTTTGCCCCGCGGTGCCCTTTTAAAACCTCCACATCAAACCTAAGAGGTCAAGGAGGATCTACTATGCCCCCTTATGGTCATTTGCCCCTTCGCTTTGGCCTCCTCTTGTCTCTCGATCCTACCGAGAGACAAGATGGCGGCCGCTACGGACTGTTTGCAATGTTTACAGACGCCGGAGAACCAATCAGCTTCGCAAACCTCCGTTACGCGAAGCGGAGCGCTGTTACAGATATATATCTTTTTTTGAACGTTAATTTCTCAAAATCCACTGGAGCACATATATTGAGACCTAGCAAAGGCACATCGGGCTACCAGTCCCTAATATTTTACCAAGTTTTGTGCAAATCCATTCAGCCGTTCGATTATTATTATTTTTTTTTTTTTTTGCCCCGCGGGGCCCTTTTAAAACCTCCACATCAAACCTAGGGGGTCAGCGAGGATCTACTATGCCCCCTTATGGTCATTTGCCCCTTCGCTTTGGCCTCCTCTTGTCTCTCGATCCTACCGAGAGACAAGATGGCGGCCGCTACGGACTGTTTGGAATGTTCACAGACGCCGGAGAACCAATCAGCTTCGCTTCACAAAGCTCCGTACCGCGAAAAGTCCGCGAACCGGAGCGCTGCCCGGTCCGCTGTTACAGATATATATCTTTTTTTGAACGTTAATTTCTCAAAATCCACTGGAGCACATATATTGAGACCTAGCAAAGGCACATCGGGCTACCAGTCCCTACAATTTTGCCAAGTTTCGTGCAAATCCATTCAGCCGTTCGGGCTAAAAGTGAGGCCAACCGCCCTATGGAAAACTCAATGTTAAAAACACGTTTTGGGACCCCCCTTTTTTCTCAGCCCCCCCTTGACAAACCCCCCCCAAATTTTCAAGGGCTGCTCAGAAACAAAATGTGCCATTTTCCTGAAAATTTCAGCCAATTCCGTCCACAAACGCCAAAGTTATTAGACATAGAAATTTCAAAAATCCCACAGAGAAAAAATCCTAACTATATATACCTACTGGCGACCGCCAGTAGGTAATATATATATATATATATATATATATATATATATATATATATATATATATATATATATATATATATATATATATATATATATATATATATATATATATATATATATATATATATATATATATATATATATATATATATATATATTTTATATATATATATATATATATATATATATATATATATATATATATATATATATATATATATATATTTATATATATATATATATATATATATATATATATATATATATATATATATATATATATATTACCTACTGGCTGTCGCCAGTAGGTATATATAGTTAGGATTTTTTCTCTATGGGATTTTTATATATATATATATATATATATTTATATATATATATATATATTTATATATATATATATATATATATATATATATATATATATATATATATATATATATATATATATATATATATATTACCTACTGGCGGTCGCCAGTAGGTATATATAGTTAGGATTTTTTCTCTATGGGATTTTTGAAAATTCTATGTCTAATAACTTTGGCGTTTGTGGATAGAATTGGCTGAAATTTTCAGGAAAATGGAACATTTTGTTTCTGAGCAGCCCCCGAAAATTTGGGGGGGTTTCGTCAAGGGGGGGCCGATAAAAAAGGGGGGTCCCAAAACGTGTTTTTAACATTGAGTTTTCCATAGGGCGGTTGGCCTCAATTTTAGCCCGAACGGCTGAATGGATTTCCACGAAACTTGGCAAAATTGTAGATATTGTTTGCCCGATGTGCCTTTGCTAGTTCTCAAGATATGTGGTCCTGTGAATTTTGAGTAAATTAGGTTTCAAAAAAGATATATATCTAGAGCCGCGCCCGGTACGCGTACCGGGGAGCGCTTCAGGCGCGCCACGCGACTTGCGCACGGCAAGCTGATTGGTTCTCGGGTGTCTGTAAACATTCGAAACAGTCCGCAGCGGCCGCCATCTTGTGTCTCGGTGGGATTGAGACACAAGAGGTGGCAAGAATCAAAGGGGGGAAATGAGCAAAAGGGGGCAGGGTACACCCCCCTGACCCCCTACTTTTGATGTGGGGGCCATAAAAGGCTCCCGCGGGTGAAAAAAAAATCAAAAAAAAAAATCGATTTTCGCGGGGGGGAGCGCCCGGTACGCGCACCGGGGAGCTTACAGGGGAGCGTACCATGGAGATTAAAAATGACAGACTTTTTTTTAAAAAAAAAAAAGCTTCTTTTTATAAATTGGAGGTAGTTCTGAAAAGAACTTTTTTTTTATTTTGTTGTTTTATATATTTTTTTTGTTTTTGTTGTTTTATATTTTTTTTAGACTTTTTAAAACAATTTTATATTTTTTTTGGATTTTTGTCAAGGGAAAAACAAAAACAGGGATTGCAAAACTGCTCAACAGGAGCAAAAAAATTTGAAAATTTAGGGAATGGCAGAGCAGCGGTGTTGCTGCTTCTTTAGGGCAATCAGTTCAACACTCTGCTCCCCATAGCAGAGCAGTTCGTCACACTCCGTGCACAAAAATTTTATGCCTGCAAACACCGGCTGAATGTTAGGGACCATTCTTCCACGGGGTGGTCCCGAAGGTGTTGCTCCACCAGTGGAGGTGCTGCCGCCATCTGTTGGTACATTCCGTGCCAGCTCTCTGACACTCTCCCTGGCAAAGTTGTTAGGGTGTCTTCTTTTCACATGCCTGATCAAATTAGCATTCCCAAAACTATATTTTTTCAGAGGATTGCCTCTGGATAAACTACTCCCACATATTTTGCAGGTTACTTTGGGAGCGTTGACTTTTTTCTGTCCTTCAGGGATGTCGTAAAATTTCCAGATGAAATGGGTTTTTTTCTTTTGCTGAGGAGGGTCCTCATCTAAAAATCCATCTGAATCACTGCTGGATGACTCTCTTGCAGCCATTGCTGGAGATCAGAAAAGTAGGAGATAGAGTAGACAGAACAGCTCTTGCTCTCTCCAAGTACAAAGCAATAGTGAGAGAAATGGGTGGGTTTCACACAATTTGGAAAATAAAAAGTTCTGAACCAATGAAAAGTGTTATTTTAAAGTCACATGGTTTGACGCGCTTACGCTACGCGCCCCGGGGCGCGCCCCGGGCGTGTATCGTAAGCGCATCGGGGCGCTTACGTTGCGCGATCGTATGCGCTTCCGGGTGCGCTTACGCGGTGCGTCATAAGACGCATCTCGCGGCTACGCGATACGTGTCTTATGACGCAAGGCGTGGCGGCTACGCGATACGTCACGATGTTGTTTTCGTTCGCGGCAATAGCGCTTCCGGGACGCGTATTAGTACGCGCCCCGGGGCGCGCCGCAAGATTGCGCTTACCCGTGCGTTCACCTGTCCGCGCCCCGGGAGCTTACAAAAAAAAAGTATTAAAAAAAAAATTATTAATAAACATATAAAATATATGTTTGGATTTAAAGAAGAATACATTTTACAGCTACAGATATTAGCTTTTAAAAAACCAATGAAATTCACTGAAAAAACCATAGGTTATAGACCATATATAGTTAGGAATTAGCATTTACAAAACCTTGAAAATTCACTGAAAAAACCATAGGTTATAGACCATATATAGTTAGGAATTAGCATTTAAAAAACCTTATTTTACTCACACAAAACCATTGAAATTCCATATATAGTTAGTTGTACTAACTATATATATCGCGCACCCGCAATCCACTGCTGATGATGTCACATATTACATCATTCATGACATGGTCAGTGACATCACTGATGACATCACTGATGACATCTCAAATTACATCACTGAGGACATCACTGATGACATCTCATTTGACATTACTCATGACATCATTCATGTGATGATACGATGAACCTCTTCAGACTCTAATATAACCTTAGATACACTCAGTGTAAACAGACACTCACAGTCTTGCAAAGAATCAATCACACCTCCATTTCCTCAACTATATAGTTAAACACACCTTACTTATTGAAACATATAATAACACATATTTACTCTATACAAGTTCACAATAATCCATACAGCCACTCACACATTCACTGGCTCTTATGCACAGTTATTTATATATGTCAACTACCACATGTACTGTGTTTTACATATGTACTTACTTTGACATGTAGCACTGAGATATCCATTCACTCACCAATACACTCATGCACACAGTAAACCGCCCATACAGCTGTTTCCACATGCACTTTTGAAGCCATACATCTAGTGAATCAACTGCTCACACATCTATGCACAGAGTCATTCACCTCCCAGACACCCACACACACACTCAGTCTCCCATACAAATACTTGGCCAACTAATCAATAACCCATATAGTTAGCTAATGATCAACAATTGCATCAGATTACAAAACAACAGACACAATGGTGCACAATTTAAAATAGTTTAGTCACTAACCCATGCACTCAGTGAGACACATTTAATCCCTCACTTATACAGTCAGTCATGCACCTACTAAATACATCATCCAGACACTTATACATCCACTCATTCTTCAATATATAAGACATATTTTAACTTTACAGAAACATACAGTCACTGGATGTTATCATCAGTGATGTCATCAGTGATGTCATCAGTGATGTCATTTGAGATGTCATCAGTGATGTCATCAGTGATGTCACTGACCATGTCATGAATGATGTAATATGTGACATCATCAGCAGTGGATTGCGGGTGCGCGATATATATAGTTAGTACAACTAACTATATATGGAATTTCAATGGTTTTGTGTGAGTAAAATAAGGTTTTTTAAATGCTAATTCCTAACTATATATGGTCTATAACCTATGGTTTTTTCAGTGAATATATATATATATATATATATATATATATATATAATCCACAGTTTTGCTACAAGGCAAAAAGACGCACTCAGGAATACTCAGCATAAGAAGTTTATTGCCCAGTTGACACGCTACGCGTTTCGACAATGAATCTTGTCTTGATCACACATGAATAACCCCTGTAGGTTAAAACATAATATACACACTGCCAGGAGGTTCATAAACATAGAAAAGGTAACCTTACACTGTTAGCTTCACAGTTCAAAGGAGCCGCCATCTTGGACTGGCAATCCATAGTGAATGTATACACCGATTATTGTGCTTCTTTCAATGAGTTTACATTCTTTCTTTACCATCTATGTTTCTCAACAGAGTATACATTTGCATGTGCGCTATTGTATATTTGCTGTGCCAATTGGTCTGGGTTTCTGACGGACTAGTGCCACTATTAGCCCACAAGCAAAGCAAGGATCACTGTTACCAACTAGAAGTTTGTGAACATAAAAAGGTAACCTTGTACTGTTAACTACACAGTCCTAAGGAGCCGCCATCTTGGACTGGCTGACCATTGTGGATGTATACAAAAATAATTATACTTATTGCATTAATTGTATATTCTTTCTTTACCACCTATGTTTAACAGCAACGTATACATCTGTGCTATTGTATAATTGCTATACCCATTGGTCTAGGTTTCTGACGGACAAGTGCCCCAGTTAACCCGTACAAGCTAGGCATAAATCACTGTCCCCAACTAAAAGGGACAGGAAAAAGAAACAGAATGTTGCATCAGTTCTTTCGGATCTGGTTCGGTCTAGTGCCCGTTTACTATCCGCATAAGTAGAAGTAGCCCATATTGTGAGGCAACCTCTCATGCATGGAGCCCCCCAAAGTTGGCGTGTGTTGCTTATGTGCTACAGGGAATGGTGCAAAGAAAATCAATAAAGTGAAAATGTTACTTTCATACAGGTGCACAGTGTCTTTCATCCAAAATACAAGGAGGTCCAAGGACCGTGATGTGGACGTGACAGGAGTGAGTAAAGAATTCCATCCTCCTACAAAACACATAAAAAAACATACAGTTAAAATATGCATAAAATCAGTTGGACATAATTGACATTTTAACTTGTTCTAAACACACAGGTCTATCGTTACATTTTATATCTTATGTACATAATCAGATGACGTTCTCAGTGTGGGCCACACCAAGATCTCAAATCTCTCTCCCTCATAAGTCTATTCCTCATGTAAGTGGGTTGCAAGCTCTTCATCCCAGTTATGCCCCCCAGGAAACTTGGTCCCGAGCTCCATGATCCAGCGTGATTCCTTCTTTTTCAGCGTTAGTTCACGGTTTCCCCCTCTTCTCCCGATATTAACCTGTTCAACAGCGTAATACCTGAGAAGGGAATTATCTGAGTTATGCTGTTCCTGGAAGTGCCTCGCAATGGGATAATGGCTATCCACATGTGTAATAGCCCTGAGGTGTTCCTGTACCCTCTTCTTGGCCATGCATGTGGTGCTACCCACATATTTCTTTTTACATGGACAAACTAGAACATAGATGACAAACGAAGTGGTGCATGTCAGGAACTGTTTTATCAATTTGGGCTCTTGCCTACCTGGTATGTCTACCTGTTTCACCATGGTGCTGTTGGTACAGGCTCTACAATGCCCACAGGGGTAAAACCCCTTTAGGCCCTGTGTATGCCGTTTATTTTCCGTTATGTCACCTTTGATCAGCATGTCCCTGAGGTTTCTACCTCGTCTGTATGTTATTTGAGGTCTGTCTTTGAGGCTTGGACCCACTATATTATCTGCCTTGAGGATGTTCCAGTTATTAGCGAGGATTTTGCTGATTTTGTTAGATTGTTGGTTGAAAGTCGTTATGACACGGGTGCTAGTCTCATTCTCAGTATCTTTAGTACCTGAAGGATTCAAGGTGTCATTGCGATTTATAAGAGACACTTTATGGACTGCCTTAGTGAGCACCCCCTCTGGGTACCCTCTTGTCCTGAATCTCTGTAACATGGTTTCTTGTTCAACCAGGGAGCTTTCTTCACTACTACAGTTCCTTTTCGCCCTCAGTAACTCACCAAACGGAATACTCCATTTGAGTGAATCCGGATGAGCACTGAGGGCGTGGAGGAGGGTGTTACCCGCTGTGTCTTTCCTGTGAAGCTTAGAGGTGAGATGGTTATCAATCACCTCTATAGCCGTATCTAGAAATTCCACGTATTTTCATTAATGTTGTACGTCAGGTGGATGTTAAAAGTGTTGATATTGAGCTTGTCAATGAACGACACTGCTTCCTCCCGTGTGCCTTGCCATATGACGAACAGGTCGTCGATATATCTAACCCAGGTCGATACCTTTTCAAAATCTTCTGTGAGATTCCTGTCATCTCTGATTTCCTCTTCCCATTTCCCTAAAAACAGATTTGCAAAGCTCGGCGCAAATGCAGAGCCCATGGCAGCGCCACGTATCTGCTTAAACACATCCCCGTTGAACATAAAGATATTGTTTCTCAAGCATATCTTCATCATTCCTATGAGCATCTGGGTGTGTTCCGAGTAGCATGCTTCCCTTTGTTTTAGGAAATGGTAACTAGCTTCCATGCCCTGTACATGATCGATAATTGTATACAGGGCACTTACGTCTAACGTAATGAGAAGAGAGCCCTCTACCCATTGTATAGTGTCTATTTTCTTAAGGAAGTCAGTGGTGTCCCTAGTATAGGCTGGTAACCTACTCACATACTCTCTCAAATAATGATCGATATAATGTGAGAGGTTCTCGTTCACGCTGCCTATGGTGGAGATGATAGGTCTACCTGGTGGAACCGTGGCATTCTTATGCACCTTGGGAAGGAGATAGAATATAGGTAGCTTGGGGTAATCCTTCTTTAAAAAGCAAAATTCTTGCCATGTAAGTAGGCCATTGTTGCGCCATTCATTAAGCCTTTCCCACGTTTCCTAAATACTCTCATTATACGTTGTCATAGTACATTTAGCATAAAAATTACTGCTAGTCAGTTGACGTAGTGCTTCGGTGATATACATGTCCCTTCCCCACAGAACAATAGTTTAAGTTTAAGTTTAAAGTATTTGTAGACAGCAACATACACCTGTACGGTTTCTTGGCACTAAGATAGCAAACAGCCTACTAGGCGGAGTCAATCGCTAAGACATAAGCTGAGGCAGGGGACGAAGGGTTTAAGACAGAAAGGCCTGAGTGAATAAAAATGTTTTCAGGGATTTGCGGAAAATGGAATACTGGGTGAGGGACCTAAGGTGGAAGGGGAGGGAATTCCAGAACACAGGGGCGAGGGTAGAAAATTTGGAGCCGCCCTGTTTTTTTTTCCTGTAACGAGGGACTACTAAAAGATGTTGGGCCGAGGAACGAAGGTCTCTGCAGGGAACGTAAGTTTTGATGGCTGAAGATATGAAGATAGGGGCCAGGCCAGTCCTGGCCTGAAAAGCCATGCAGCCTAGTTTGAACAAGGGGCGTTCCCGGACGGGGAGCCAGTGAAGGGTCTTCAAGAGGGGAGAGGTATGATGGAATTTGGGGAGACCGAAGGCAAGGCGGGCCGCCTGGTTCTGCACCAGTTGTAGCTTGCGCAAGCTGTACTGAGGGATGCCATTGAACAAGACATTCCCGTAGTCCAGGCGGGACAGGACCAGTGCGGACATGATCAATTTGAGTGCAGAGAAATAAAAAAAGCGAGAAATAGAGCGGATAGTACGGAGAGTGAGAAAACAAGAAGAAACCACCGAACCTATCTGGGAGTGAATAGTGAGTTTGTCATTGAGCTTGATGCCTAAGGTCTTAACAGATGGGACTGGGATGGGGGGAGAGCCAAAGGAAGGGGGCCAAAATAGAGAGTTCCAGGGACTGGAGCAACCACCCGTAACCACAAGTTCCGTCTTATCGGGATTGAGCCTCAGGTGGTTGAAGTTCATCCAGTCCCTGATGAAGGATAGAATAGATAGAAAATTAGAAATAGAGTCAGAGGAAGAGGACAGATTAAAGATGAGCTGGAGGTCATCGGCATAGTTATATACCGTGACCTCCAGCTGCTGAAGAGCAAAGATAAGGGGAGAGATGTAGAGATTAAATAATAGAGGAGACAGAGAAGAGCCCTGGGGTACTCCGCACTGGACCTGGCAGGGGGTAGCTGAAAACTCCCCAAGATGAACCGCCTGGGTCCGGTCCCTCAGGAAGGATGAAAGCCAGATGAGGGCTGAGCCTCCAATGCCCGCCACCCTGACACGGGAAAGTAAGATGGAATGGTCCACCGTGTCAAAAGCGGCGGACAAGTCAAGGAGGACCAGCGCCTGAGGTTGACCTACGTCCATACCTTCTCTGAGGGTGTCCAGCACCGATACCACCACTGACTCTGTCGAGTGCTTAGGTCGAAACCCAGCCTGGCAAGGGGCCAACATCCCATTCTCCTCGACAAAGGAGCTGAGCGCAGAGGTGACGTGTCGCTCAAGCACCTTACCTAGAAAGGGTAGCAGGGAGATGGGGCGATAGTTAGCCAACACAGAGGGATCGGCTCCTGGTTTTTTTAAAATGGGAACAATAGAGGCGGATTTTAGTGACTGAGTCACAACCCCCTGGGCCAACGAATCATTAAGGAAACTAAGAGGAGGCAGGGTACAAACAGAGTAGATCTGCCGTAAGATGTGTGCAGGGCAGATGTCTGCGGGGGAACCGGATTTGATTTTGGGGAGAAGAGAGAGAAAAATTTCCTCAGAAAGAGGAGGAAAATAATTGAGAGAGGCTGGGGCAGGGGGTGGCTGGGGGTCTACGAAGAGAGGGGAAGGGGGGGGAATGTTAGATTTGATTGTCGCGATTTTTTCCACGAAGTAGGAATTCAACGAGTCGCAGAGTTTCTGAGTGGGAGGGGGCTTTAGTGAGGTCCTGTCAGAAAAAGCCAGGTCATGGGTGATGGCGAAAATCTCCTTGGGTTGATTCTCAGCCGCCAGAATTTTAGCCGAGAAGTAGGCTTTCTTGGTCTCTATGATGTTTTTTTTGTAGGTCCCTAGGAGAAGGACGTAGCGGGACTTGGAGGTGGGACAGTAGTCCAGTCTCCATCTGCGTTCTGCCTGTCGAACCGTGAGCTTCTGCTCTTTCAATTCTTTGCTAAACCACCGATTGGCGTCTTTAGGGCGCCTAATCGAGGTGCGCCGAAGAGGAGCGAAGCAGTCGCTTCCCCCCTTTATCAGCAGGTCTTAATACGATGTTCGTGTCTTTTTGCCAACGAGAGAATGAATTCCCTCTGGGTTTTGGTAAGGTTGAACTCGCCTTTTCCCCACCCTCCTGTGGTGTGTTTCATTTATGTAAGTTCCTTGGTTACCATCTCGTGGAAAGTGTCGATTGCATCATGGGGCATAATCGGACAAAAAATAGATTTGGGCTTAAATGAGGAACAAGCTGGTCTATCAGTTCTATTTTCTTCCGTGATCAGATTGTTACTGTCTTCTTGACTATCCCATATGGTCAAGTCTAACATGTCATCGTTTTGCCCATTTCCATCCGACACCTCCCCATCATTTGTGCACCTTGTATTTTGATTTTGTTTCAGGAAATGCCATTTGTTTAACTTAAGTTTCCTAGTAAATTTGAAAATATCTACCCTAGTATCTGCATAATTGAAGAGTTCAGTGGGGCAGAACGTAAGACCCAGACATAAGGTTTGTTTTTCTGTGTGGGTTAGAGTTCTAGAGGAGAGATTAATGATGGTTTTGTTTACCGTTTCTACATCCATGGTTATTTTCTGTTTTTGTAACCACCTCTTTTGTTTCCCACTGGTTTTTGTTTCTTTTCTTCTCCTTTGCTGGAACTTGAGTCTTCTTCTGAACGATCTCCCCTTCCTCTTCCTCTTCCCCTCGGGCGCCCCCGGCTTGGTTTCTTTTGGAAAGGGATGGGTGGTATCTGTTATTTCTTCCGTCTTGTCCTTAGCACCCTGAACTCGTCTAAAAAATTTGCCTGCTTGGTAACGACTTCCAGGTCTGATGCAGTGCTTGTACTTAGGCTAGATGTATCAGGGTCTGATTCTGTCTGAATGTTGGACGCTCCCTTATCAGCCATTGGGATGTTTTTAGATGTGTTAGGATTTTGTAGTCCGGTTTGATTGTACATATAATCATATTTCAGGCTATACGTTAAAATCCGTCCACTCTCGTAGTCGCCACAGTCCCTGTGAAGTTTACGCTGTTTGCGAAACTTGATGTCGTCTTCATGTTTTTTTAGGCGGGTTTTCAATTCATCTTTAAATTTGGCAATAGTATCTTGGTCTGGATTTTTGGAGAATTCATCATCCAATTCTTTAAGTTCTTTCAGAATGTCATCACGTTCCTCCCATGCATATTGGATGAGAATAAGGAGCATGTTTTTACTGCTTGCGGCAGAGTTACGTGCCCAGGCGTCTAGCATCTGTGGTTTGGGTGATTCATGGGATGGCGTTATGTAGATGCGGAGCCCTCGTGGCACCATCTCTTTCTCCACATAGTCTTGTAGTGATGTAGCCTCCCACCACCGGGAACTTTCCTGCTTCCTCAATTTCTCGTATTTCCTAAGTTGCACGGTTAGAGGCTTATTGTCCAGTTTTTCATTAGTGCTGGGCTGAATCGCACCTTTACCAGGTGCTCTGGCAAAAAGCGTTGCTGCCTCCCGTTTTCTCTCTCCTTCCTCTTCCATCCTCTGGGTACTGATTATGTCACTAGTTTTGTAACGAAGTATCTGTGTGACAATTGTAACTTGCACTCGTAGTTTTTAACTGGACAGCTAAGCGGTACATGTACCGTCACCTGTAGTTAGTAAGTTTGTAAAGTTTTTTGCTGAGTATTCCCCCACTTCTTTTAGTGGTTCCTGATGCCACTCGAAAAGACCAAGTGAAAAGCGGACCCGCACAGAAAATTCAGTAACGTGGCACCCACTGGGTGCCTTGACTCGGGAATCTCCCAATCTCTTCTTGCGTCCGCCCGCCTGCCCGCCCTTACGGGAACTCTTCCACCCCATAAACCACCGGCGTTCGGGAGGATAGGGCACACTCCTGCACCCCTCTCCTCCGTTTCACCGTGGCGACAAGCAGCGAACGGCTCACCGTAAGAGTCCAGGCATTCTTTTCCTCGGCAGGTCCAATCAGTACGTGATACTTTCAGCTCGACGGCAGGCACTGGATCCCTCGGTTAAGTTTCCAAACAACAGCGAGGTCCTTCCGGGATCCTCTCCCCCCAGTCAGGTGGCGTCTCAAAGTTCGGCGGACCACGCCGACCGAAATTAATTATAATCCACAGTTTTGCTACAAAGCAAAAAGACGCACTCAGGAATACTCAGCATAAGAAGTTTATTGCCCAGTTGACACGCTTCGCGTTTCGACAATGAATCTTGTCTTGATCACACGTGAATAACCCCTGTAGGTCAAAACATAATATACACACTGCCATGAGGTTCATAAACATAGAAAAGGTAACCTTACACTGTTAGCTTCACAGTTCAAAGGAGCCGCCATCTTGGACTGGCAATCCATAGTGAATGTATACACCGATTATTGTGCTTCTTTCAATGAGTTTACATTCTTTCTTTACCACCTATGTTTCTCAACAGAGTATACATTTGCATGTGCGCTATTGTATATTTGCTGTGCCAATTGGTCTGGGTTTCTGACGACCTAGTGCCACAATTAGCCCACAAGCAAAGCAAGGATCATTGTTACCAACTAGAAGTTTGTGAACATAAAAAGGTAACGTTCTACTGTTAACTACACAGTCCTAAGGAGCCGCCATCTTGGACTGGCTAACCATTGTGGATGTATACAACAATAATTATACTTATTGCACTAATTGTATATTCTTTCTTTACCACCTACGGATCCGAAAGAACTGATGCAACATTCTGTTTCTTTTTCCTGTCCCTTTTAGTTGGGGACAGTGATTTATGCCTAGCTTGTACGGGTTAACTGGGGCACTTGTCCGTCAGAAACCTAGACCAATGGGTATAGCAATTATACGATAGCACAGATGTATACGTTGCTGTTAAACATAGGTGGTAAAGAAAGAATATACAATTAGTGCAATAAGTATAATTATTGTTGTATACATCCACAATGGTTAGCCAGTCCAAGATGGCGGCTCCTTAGGACTGTGTAGTTAACAGTAGAAGGTTACCTTTTTATGTTCACAAACTTCTAGTTGGTAACAGTGATCATTGCTTTGCTTGTGGGCTAATTGTGGCACTAGTCCGTCAGAAACCCAGACCAATTGGCACAGCAAATATACAATAGCGCACATGCAAATGTATACTCTGTTGAGAAACATAGGTGGTAAAGAAAGAATGTAAACTCATTGAAAGAAGCACAATAATCGGTGTATACATTCACTATGGATTGCCAGTCCAAGATGGCGGCTCCTTTGAACTGTGAAGCTAACAGTGTAAGGTTACCTTTTCTATGTTTATGAACCTCCTGGCAGTGTGTATATTATGTTTTGACCTACAGGGGTTATTCACGTGTGATCAAGACAAGATTCATTGTCGAAACGCGTAGCGTCTCAACTGGGCAATAAACTTCTTATGCTGAGTATTCCTGAGTGCGTCTTTTTGCTTTGTAGCAAAACTGTGGATTATAATTCATTTCGGTCGGCGTGGTCCGCCGAACTTTGAGACGCCACCTGACTGGGGAGAGAGGATCCCGGAAGGACCTCGCTGTTGTTTGGAAACTTAACCGAGGGATCCAGTGCCTGCCGTCGAGCTGAAAGTATCACGTACTGATTGGACCTGCCGAGGAGAAGAACGCCTGGACTCTTACGGTGAGCCTTTCGCTGCTTGTCGCCACTGTGAAACGGAGGAGAGGGGTGCAGGAGTGTGCCCTATCCTCCCGAACGCCGGTGGTTTATGGGGTGGAAGAGTTCCCGTAAGGGCGGGCGGGCGGACGCAAGAAGAGATTGGGAGATTCCCGAGTCAAGGCACACAGTGGGTGCCACGTTACTGAATTTTCTGTGCGGTTCCGCTTTTCACTTGGGCTTTTCGAGCGGCATCAGGAACCGCTTAAAGAAGTGGGGGAATACTCAGCAAAAAACTTTACAAACTTACTAACTACAGGTGACGGTACATGTACCGCTTAGCTGTCCAGTTAAAAACTACGAGTGCAAGTTACAATTGTCACACAGAGACTTCGTTACAAAACTAGTGACATAATCAGTACCCAGAGGATGGAAGAGGAAGGAGAGAGAAAACGGGAGGCGGCAACACTTTTTGCCAGAGCACCTGGTAAAGGTGCGATTCAGCCCAGCACTAATGAAAAACTGGACAATAAGCCTCTAACCGTGCAACTTAGGAAATACGAGAAATTGAGGAAGCAGGAAAGTTCCCGGTGGTGGGAGGCTACATCACTACAAAACTATGTGGAGAAAGAGATGGTGCCACAAGGGCTCCGCATCTACATAACGCCATCCCATGAATCACCCAAACCACAGATGCTAGACGCCTGGGCACGTAACTCTGCCGCAAGCAGTAAAAACATGCTCCTCATTCTCATCCAATATGCATGGGAGAAACGTGATGACATTCTGAAAGAATTTAAAGAATTGGATGACGAATTCTCCAAAAATCCAGACCAAGATACTATCGCCAAATTTAAAGATGAAGTGAAAACCCTCCTAAAAAAACATGAAGACGACATCAAGTTTTGCAAACAGCGTAAACTTCACAGGGACTGTGGCGACTACGAGAGTGGACGGATTTTAACGTATAGCCCGAAATATGATTATATGTACAATCAAACCGGACTACAAAATCCTAACACATCTAAAAACATCCCAATGGCTGATAAGGGAGCATCCAACATTCAGACAGAATCAGACCCTGATACATCTAGCCTACGTACAAGCACTGCATCAGACCTGGAAGTCGTTACCAAGCAGGCGAATTTTTTAGACGAGTTCAGGGTGCTAAGGACAAGACGGAAGAAAGAACAGATACCACCCATCCCTTTCCAAAAGAAACCAAGCTGGGGGCGCCCGAGGGGAAGAGGAAGAGGAAGGGGAGATCGTTCAGAAGAAGACTCAAGTTCCAGCAAAGGAGAAGAAAAGAAACAAAAACCAGTGGGAAACAAAAGAGGTGGTTACAAAAACAGAAATTAACCATGGATGTAGAAACGGTAAACAAAACCATCATTAATCTCTCCTCTAGAACTCTAACCCACACAGAAAAACAAACCTTATGTCTGGGTCTTACGTTCTGCCCCACTGAACTCTTCAATTATGCAGATACTAGGGTAGATCTTTTCAAATTTACTAGGAAACTTAAGTTAAACAAATGGCATTTCCTGAAGCTAAATCAAAATACAAGGTGCACAAATGATGGGGAGGTGTCGGATGGAAATGGGCAAAACGATGACATGTTAGACTTGACCATATGGGATAGTCAAGAAGACAGTAACAATCTGATCACGGAAGAAAATAGAACTGATAGACCAGCTTGTTCCTCATTTAAGCCCAAATCTATTTTTTGTCCGATTATGCCCCATGATGCAATCGACACTTTCCACGAGGTGGTAACCAAGGAACTTACAAAAATGAAACACACCACAGGAGGGTGGGGAAAAGGCGAGTTCAACCTTACCAAAACCCAGAGGGAATTCATTCTCTCGTTGGCAAAAGAAACGAACATCGTATTAAGACCTGCTGATAAAGGGGGGAACATTGTTCTGTGGGGAAGGGACATGTATATCACCGAAGCACTATGTCAACTGACTAGCAGTAATTTTTATGCTAAATGTACTATGACAACGTATGATGAGAGTATTTTGGAAACGTGGGAAATGCTTAATGAATGGCGCAACAATGGCCTACTTACATGGCAAGAATTTTGCTTTTTAAAGAAGGATTACCCCAAGCTACCTATATTCTATCTCCTTCCCAAGGTGCATAAGAATGCCACGGTTCCACCAGGTAGACCTATCATCTCCTCCATAGGCAGCGTGAACGAGAACCTCTCACATTATATCGATCATTATTTGAGAGAGTATGTGAGTAGGTTACCAGCCTATACTAGGGACACCACTGACTTCCTTAAGAAAATAGACACCATACAATGGGTAGAGGGCTCTCTTCTCATTACGTTAGACGTAAGTGCCCTGTATACAATTATCGATCATGTACAAGGCATGGAAGCTAGTTATCATTTCCTAAAACAAAGGGAAGCATGCTACTCGGAACACACCCAGAAGCTCATAGGAATGATGAAGATATGCTTGAGAAACAATATCTTTATGTTCAACGGGGATGTGTTTAAGCAGATACGTGGCGCTGCCATGGGCTTGGCATTTGCGCTGAGCTTTGCGAATCTGTTTTTAGGGAAATGGGAAGAGGAAATCAGAGATGACAGGAATCTCACAGAAGATTTTGAAAAGGTATCTACCTGGGTTAGATATATCGACGACCTGTTCGTCATATGGCAAGGCACACGGGAGGAAGCAGTGTCGTTTATTGACAAGCTCAATATCAACACTTTTAACATCCACCTGACGTACAACATTAATGAAAAATACGTGGAATTTCTAGATACGGCTATAGAGGTGATTGATAACCATCTCACCTCTAAGCTTCACAGGAAAGACACAGCGGGTAACACCCTCCTCCACGCCCTCAGTGCTTATCCGGATTCACTCAAATGGAGTATTCCATTCGGTGAGTTACTGAGGGCGAAAAGGAACTGTAGTAGTGAAGAAAGCTTCCTGATTGAACAATAAACCATGTTACAGAGATTCAGGACAAGAGGGTACCCAGAGGGGGTGCTCACTAAGGCAGTCCATAAAGTGTCTCTTATAAATCGCAATGACACCTTGAATCCTTCAGGTACTAAAGACACTGAGAATGAGACTAGCACCCGTGTCATAACGACTTTCAACCAACAATCTAACAAAATCAGCAAAATCCTCGCTAATAACTGGAACATCCTCAAGGCAGACAATATAGTGGGTCCAAGCCTCAAAGACAGACCTCAAATAACATACAGACGAGGTAGAAACCTCAGGGACATGCTGATCAAAGGTGACATAACGGAAAATAAACGGCATACACAGGGCCTAAAGGGGTTTTACCCCTGTGGGCATTGTAGAGCCTGTACCAACAGCACCATGGTGAAACAGGTAGACATACCAGGTAGGCAAGAGCCCAAATTGATAAAACAGTTCCTGACATGCACCACTTCGTTTGTTATCTATGTTCTAGTTTGTCCATGTAAAAAGAAATATGTGGGTAGCACCACATGCATGGCCAAGAAGAGGGTACAGGAACACCTCAGGGCTATTACACATGTGGATAGCCATTATCCCATTGCGAGGCACTTCCAGGAACAGCATAACTTAGATAATTCCCTTCTCAGGTATTACGCTGTCGAACAGGTTAATATCGGGAGAAGAGGGGGAAACCGTGAACTAGCGCTGAGAAAGAAGGAATCACGCTGGATCATGGAGCTCGAGACCAAGTTTCCTGGGGGGCATAACTGGGATGAAGAGCTTGCAACCCACTTACATGAGGAATAGACTCATGAGGGAGAGAGATTTGAGATCTTGGTGTGGCCCACACTGAGAACGTCATCTGATTATGTACATAAGATATAAAATGTAACGATAGACCTGTGTGTTTAGAACAAGTTAAAATGTCAATTATGTCCAACTGATTTTATGCATATTTTAACTCTATGTTTTTTTATGTGTTTTGTAGGAGGATGGAATTCTTTACTCACTCCTGTCACGTCCACATCACGGTCCTTGGACCTCCTTGTATTTTGGATGAAAGACACTGTGCACCTGTATGAAAGTAACATTTTCACTTTATTGATTTTCTTTGCACCGTTCCCTGTAGCACATAAGCAACACACGCTGCATGAGAGGTTGCCTCACAATATGGGCTACTTCTACTTATGCGGATAGTAATCGGGCACTAGACCGAACCAGATCCGAAAGAACTGATGCAACATTCTGCTTCTTTTTCCTGTCCCTTTTAGTTGGGGACAGTGATTTATGCCTAGCTTGTACGGGTTAACTGGGGCACTTGTCCGTCAGAAACCTAGACCAATGGGTATAGCAATTATACAATAGCACAGATGTATACGTTGCTGTTAAACATAGGTGGAAAAGAAAGAATATACAATTAGTGCAATAAGTATAATTATTGTTGTATACATCCACAATGGTTAGCCAGTCCAAGATGGCGGCTCCTTAGGACTGTGTAGTTAACAGTAGAAGGTTACCTTTTTATGTTCACAAACTTCTAGTTGGTAACAGTGATCCTTGCTTTGCTTGTGGGATAATTGTGGCACTAGTCTGTCAGAAACCCAGACCAATTGGCACAGCAAATATACAATAGCGCACATGCAAATGTTTACTCTGTTGAGAAACATAGGTGGTAGGTAAAGAAAGAATGTAAACTCATTGAAAGAAGCACATTCACTATGGATTGCCAGACCAAGATGGCGGCTCCTTTGAACTGTGAAGCTAACAGTGTAAGGTTACCTTTTCTATGTTTATGAACCTCCTGGCAGTGTGTATATTATGTTTTGACCTGCAGGGGTTATTCATGTGTGATCAAGACAAGATTCATTGTTGAAACGCGTAGCGTGTCAACTGGGCAATAAACTTCTTATACTGAGTATTCCTGAGTGCGTCTTTTTGCCTTGTAGCAAAACTGTGGATTATAATTAATTTCGGTCGGCGTGGTCCGCCGAACTTTGAGACGCCACCTGACTGGGGAGAGAGGATCCCGGAAGGACCTCGCTGTTGTTTGGAAATATATATATATATATATATATATATATATATATATATATATATATATATATAAAATTTCTATGGCAAAATGAAACCCCTCATTTTGTTCCTTTTCAAATTAAATGTATTAAGTGTTACGGGCTACATTTGGGCTCTTTTGTCTCTGGTGGCCATCTTGGGAGACTGCATATCAGAATTTTTTTAATGAAATATAAGAGGATTTGAGAAGTCACTCAAAATGTGCCCTAATTTTTCTTTCTTCAGCACTAATCATAATTTCTATGGCAATATGAACCCCCTCATTTTGTTCTTTTGCAAATTAAATGTTTTAAGTGTTAACACTTTATTCCAATCAAGATGACTTCAGGTGTGCCATACTTTTGTCATAAGTAAGACTGTTAGCGCTCTAGTTGTTCTTTAGAACACTCTGGGACATTCTGTCATTGGGCTATAGTTGGGCTACATCTGGCTGATATTTGGGCTACATTTTTTTTCCCCCTCTGGTGGCCATATTTGGGCTAAATTGGGCTACATTGGGCTACATTGGGCTACATTTGGGCTCTAACATCTATATAGCCCAATGTAGCCCAATATATATTTTTTCAAAGTTAATTTTCGTAAAAACCACTGGAGCATATATCTTGAGACATAGCAAAGGCACATCGGGGTACCAGTCCCTACAATTTTGCCAAGTTTGGTGGAAATCCATTCAGCCGTTCAGGCTAAAAGTGAGTCCAACCGCCCTATGGAAATTAACATGGGGAAAACACGTTTTGGGAACCCCCTTTTATCTCGGCCCCCGCTTGACGGATCCCCCCGAAACTTTCAGGGAAGGAGCGCAGCGCAGCGACGCAAAGTTAGGGAAAATTACAGGCAGATCCCTTATTCGGCGCCAAAGTTATTCCCAATAGAATGCTGCGGATTTCCTATGGAAAACGATCCTAACTATAACTACCTACTGGCGACCGCCAGTAGGTAATATATCAATATATAGAAATTCCAAATTTGCCTTCAACACATACCCACACAAACATGAACTAACTCTGCAGAAGGGCAGGACCATGCTTATTGACACCCTATGGAAGATGCAAAGGCACTTAACATTGAGCGCTTAGGTATATGAGGACTGTGAAGTTTATTTAAATCAATGGCCTGCAATGGAAGACTCTTGAGAAAGAGCAAGCCAGAGGTGGGCAGCAGCATTATAGATAAGGGACCCAGTTTTCCATTTTGGCTGACTTTTACGGATAAATACAGAGAGAAAGCCATCTATTTTCCAGTCTGTACTTATTTTTTAATATGAAAAAATAAGAAAAATAAGCCTTTTGGAAGATTCCTACTTCTGTTAATTATGGATGACAGGCCAGTAGCTGCGCAAATTAACAGCTAGACGGGGGTTAAAAAAGTCCTAGTGAAGTTTAAATAACTACAGCTATACAGTGGTTTAAGCTGTTGTATACAACTCTTTCACCCACCTCGCTGGCCACACGCTCGACCCCATCTTCACCGCCAGCAACCACGTCTCCTTTAGCCCCTCCACCGTACTACACTGGACCGACCACAGATGCATCCACTTCACCTTCGAAAAGAATACATCGCACCACTGCACACGACAAATCCCTGGAAGATGCTCGAGCAAAATCACCACAGACCAGCTCCTCTCATCACTAAACCAGAACCCGCCAGCCGACACCACGAACACCAACTAATCAGCCCACAACCTCACACGGTGGATCACCTACTGCGCCGACGACCTCGCCCCACTGAAGAACCCCCCAAACAAGACCGGCAACAGGAAAACATCATGGTTCACAGACGCACTCAAAGAATCAAAGAAATCTTACCGAACCCTCAAAAAAACCTGGCGCCACGAATGGACAACATAAAACCTGACAGCCCTCAACAACGCCACTCGCGAACACCACCAGCTGATCCGCACCACCAAAAGGGCATCGTTCAAAGAGCGGCTAGACATCAACACCCACAACAGTAAGGAACTCTTCAGCATCATCAAAGAGCTCTCCAACCCCAGTGCCAGCAACAGCGACATCACACCATCACAAGACCTCTGGAACTCCCTCGCCACATTCTTCCACCGCAAGATCACAGTTATACACGACAGCTTCGGACCCCAGACTCCGCCTCCAGTCACCTAACCAACGACCCCCACCCCCACCCTCAGCACCTGGACCCCCATCAGCACCAAAGACACCACTCACGTCATGAACACCATCCACTCCGGCTCCCCCTCGGACCCATGCCCTCATTATATATTCAACAAAGCCGACATCATCATCGCACCCCACCTCCAGAACGTCATTAACAACTCCTTCACGTCAGTCACCTTCCCTGAGAGCTGGAAGCACGCAGAAATCAACCCCCTTCTGAAGAAACTAAAGGCAGACCCCAAAGACCTCAAAAAATTTCTCTTCTTCCCTTCCCGGCTAAAGTCATCGAAAAGACCGTCAATAAACAGCTGACTGCATTCCTCGAGGCAAACATCTCGCTCGACCCGTCCCAGTCCGGATTTCGAGCCAACCACAGCACCGAGACTGCCCTCATCGCGGCCACCGATGACATCAGGACCATGATGGACAACGGAGAAACAACCGCTCTCATCCTCCTGGACCTCTCGGCAGCCTTTGATACTGTATGCCACCACACCCTAATAACCCGCCTCTTCAACACTGGGATCCAAGGAAAGGCCCTGGACTGGATCACCTAATTTCTCTCCGGCAGAACCCAGAGAGTCCGCCTCCCTCCCATCCGCTCAGCGGCCACCAAGATCATCCCCCAATGCTTCTCGCTCAGCCCAACCCTCTTCAATATCTACATGACCCCCCTCGCGGCCATCGCATGCAAACACAACATCAACATCATCTCCTACGCCGACGACACCCAGCTGATACTCTCTCTCACCAAAGACCCAGCCACCGCCAAAAACAACCTCCAGGACGAAATGAAAGACGTCGCAGAATGGATGAAGCTCAGCCGCCTGAAGCTGAACTCAGACAAGACGGAAGTCCTCATCCTCGGACAATCCCCATCCGCCTGGGACGTCTCCTGGTGGCCCACGGGCTGGGCTCCGCACCGACACCCTCGGACCACGCTCGCAACCTGGGATTCATCATGGACTCCTCCCTCTCAATGACCAAGCAAGTCAACGCCATCTCGCCCGCTTGCTTTAACACCCTGCGCATGCTCCGAAAAATCCCCACCGAAACCAGAAAGACCGTCACCCAGGCCCTCGTCACCATCCCGACTGGACTACGGAAACGCCCTATACGCAGGAACCACCGCCAAACTCCAGAAACGACTACAACGCATAAAGAACGCCTCCGCACGACTCATCCTCGGCATCCCTCACCACAGCCACATATCCGCTCACCTGAGAAACCTGCACTGGCTCCCCATCAGCAAGAGGATCACGTTCAGGCTACTCACCCACGCACTTAAAGCGCTCCACGACGTGGGCCCCGAATACCTCAACAACCGCCTCTCGTTCCACACTCTCACCCACCAGCTCCGCTCCGCCAGCCTCGCCCTCGCCACCGTCCAACGGATTCGCAGATCCACCACTGGAGGAAGATCATTCTCCTACCTGGCAGCCAAAACATGGAACTCCCTCCCTGCACACCTACGACTGACCCAGGACCACCTCACCTTCAGGAAACACCTCAAAACCTGGCTATTCGAGCAGTAGCAGCACCCTCCCCCCATGGGCGCCTTGAGACCCTCACGGGTGAGTAGCGCGCTCTATAAATGCATTGATTGATTGATTGATTTCAGATGATTTCAGGATGAATACAGATAAAGTGAGTAAATAATGTAAATAGATAAATACAAACGAAATGTCAAGAAAACCGGGAGTCCTCCTTATCTACTAACTGAAGACAGCTTGACAGGAAGGAGGGAATTCAAAGATACAGGGTGATACAGTAATCCAGGAGATACAAAAATGACAACCTCAGGCACATTAAAAGGCCAGAGGGCTCAACATGAGGAACTTCTTTCTAACCATCCATAGGCGGAAGACGCGTGCAGAAGTAACCTTGCTGATTCGATAGACAGGGCATAGTGCCTAATTGAATAGAACTTGTGGATAGTCTCAACCGGGATATTTAGATCAACCAGTCCAAAATACCTGCACTGGGCAGGGAGACAGAATCCTCAGTGGAGGGGAAAAAAAAGGTTATTGAATGTGCTCAATTCCATCAATAACATAATAGAAAAACCAATGACAGTGCTTCTCAGATGGAGAGATAGTGGAGGTGCAGCTTCCAGAAGGGAAACAATTGACGACCAGCAATATTTTAGATAACATACTAATTTGAGGTGGTATGTATGTATTGCGACTTATATAGCGCACGTATCACCCGAAGGCATCAAGGCGCTTGCCTTGGGAACCCGTCCTGGCTTTTCCCTGTGAGATAACCCCTACTGGGTATCCCCAGGGTGAAAGCCAGGAATCCCGCAGCGGGTGGGCCACCGTAGTGGAGATTAAGCAACTATTGCCCCGAGTTGCAGCATGGGACCCCATGATTAGAATAGGCACCGAGGCGAGAATTATCGAGTCCGTGGACATTTTTGGGCTCAGGACCCTGCCGCGTCGGGAATTGAACCCTGGTCCCGGGCCAGACCTCTGCATCAGTGTCCGCCGCTCTAATCAGTGAGCCACAAGTCCTGGTGACTTGTCGACACAGTTTTGTAAAGTTTTAGGGGCGCAATATTAAGTTCCTTGAATGAAGTAATATAATCAAGACAACAGTTGTGTTCAAGGAGCTTCTAAGCGTACATGGAGGTGGTTACATTTTCTGTGTGCCAAGTGGTTCAGGGTTGACTATGAAGAGGTTGTGATGTTTTGTAGGATCTATATCCTTCAAGACCTTGATGATCCATGTATCACAACGGACATTACCGCATGCTGGGTCCTTGCCTAGTTTATACCATGCTTTGGTCAAGACTGAAGAAAGATTGATTGTGGTAGTGTTAGTCAATTGTCATTTGTAGTTTGGGCCAATAGAGCGATTTCCAGCTACTTTTGAGATATCATGAGAGAAAAGGATAGTGTAATAGAAGAGGTCACTGAGGTCGCTCAGGGTATACTAATGTTCTCAAGAGAAGTGAAAAATTTAGTAAACCATGTGGCTGGCAACATGAGTGGTCCCTGCTTAGTCATTAAACTAGATCAGTAGTAGCATGAGATGGTAGTAAGTTTGTGATAATCACCTCTTGAGAATTTGCCCTTATTTTGCACTACTCTGACAGTATTACCTTTGAAGCTCACATGGCAAGAAAGCAATTCACATATTCAGTGATCGTGTATGAAAGATGGTATGGATGTAGAACTGATAAAACAGAAAGGAAATATCAGAAGGGTAAATGCTGTGAATGTACTTCCGTCTCATAATTTGGTGATTCATTTATTAATGTAGTCTATAGCATCGGTCCAGATTTAAGTTTTATTTCACTTATTAAATAACAACAAAGCATTTGGGAAAGCAAATTCCCATCTAAAGGATCTAGACATGGTGAGGTATGAGAATCTTGGGTTTGAAGTATTCTCAGTCCATTATTCATCGTCACAGAACTAAAGGTAAATTCCAATACTAATTATGAAACATGTTAAAACACTTATTTGACGTTCGCAAACTTATATAATCCTGCTGGAATACTTTCCTGATAAAGAAAATGGATAGATCAAATGTGTTGGACATTTTATTTAGAAAATAGGTATGTGTGTAAGATTTGGGTTTGAAGCAGGGCTAGTTTGAACCAAGGACATCTATTGCAATTTTTAAGAGGAATTTCGAGATTTTCATCATAGCATGACTTCCCGCCCCTAATTTTTCTGAAAGAGCACCCTTGGTTTTCATTAACGTATTTTAATACTTGGGAAGGATCCTTACCAAATAATCCATCAAGCTAGTCTGGTGTGCTAAAGGTGGAGCGTAGTTGTGTTAGTGGTTTTGCAATGCTTTTTTTACAAAGCATATCATTACGGACTTCATGATTATCGACATTCCTGTGTTTATTTGAGCTTTCTGCATTTTTAGTGCGTTAGTATTTATGCAATTTTCTCTGGTGATTATTAGTTGTGAGCTGTAACTTACATTCAGAAGTACTGAACTCCTTACCTTTAACTTCTAAGTGCTGTGAAATTGTGTTGTGTCGTTAATTTGCAGGCATTTTCTACCCAAATACATACCTTTGTTAGCTATGGCGACACTTTTACATAACTGTGTGTCTTTTGCATATTTTGCATGTTTTACCCTTTCTCTCACGAGAAATATCTCCTACTTTGCACACCCCTAGCTTGTACACTAAGTAACAAAAGTGAACAGGATGTTGTCCAATGTTATGTGAGCAGATAAAGGGATCTTGATTGATAATGCTGTAGAGATGTAAAGAAAGCTATGAGATACATGTATGCACCTGGACCAATTATGTATTGTCAATGAGCTGTTTTAATTTTTTCAAAAAAGTATTTGATGTTATATAAAAATGGAATCATGTATACTGTGTGAAATTGTATCTTAGTACCATTTGTGAGAGATGATTTGACTGACTGGAAGCTTGATATGATTTGCACTACAAATCTTCACTATGAAGTACCTGCATTATTTCATGTAACATATGAGGAATGGATAAGTTGAGAAGAGAAACAAATAAATGAAGACTGCATGGCATATTTAAATCTTACATTAGTGGCAGTTCCTGGGAGGGTGACACGCCGGTAGAGCCTACCTCCTGCTTGTCGAGGCTCCACTGAGGCGTGCAGCTTGTTCTCCGGGTCCGAGGGGCGGCCAGGCTTTGCTCTGCCGCTGCAGCGTACGATCCTGCACTTCCGGCTGGCCGGGCTTGGCTCCGCCGGTCGGGAGCTCCTGACACTACAGCCCCCAGCAGCCCTGTGGCAAGGTCGCCTCCCCCATCGTCAGCGCGCAGCGCCAGGAGGCGCATAAGGCAGCAACTACTGCCGAGGACCGAGTGGCAGTTCCTGGGAGGGTGACACGCCGGTAGAGCCTACCTCCTGCTTGTCGAGGCTCCACTGAGGCGTGCAGCTTGTTCTTCGGGTCCGAGGGGCGGCCGGGCTTTGCTCCGCCGCTGCAGCGTACCATCCTGCACTTCCGGCTGGCCGGGCTTGGCTCCGCCGGTCGGGAGCTCCTGACACTACAGCCCCCAGCAGCCCTGTGGCCAGGTCGCCTCCCCCATCGTCAGCGCGCAGCGGCAGGAGGTGCATAAAGCAGCAACTACTTCCTCGTCCCGCGAGGACGCGCGCGGGACGGGCCGGGCGAAGCCCGGGCAAAGGGCGGGCCCTCTGTGGCCCTCAGAGGCCTGAGGAGGCATGGCTGGGCCACCCCCCTAAGTCGTCTATATCAGGTGAGGCAGACCATTTACTATAAACTATGGTGAAGCGTAACATCAACAACGTGCCACAAGCACCTGATAGACCCTTAGCCCTTCAACCATCTCTGGAAAGCATGTTAGAAAACGCTTTTAATATGGTATCTAATGAAATAGCTGACACTGAGAGAAGAATGTCAATGGGTCTTGCCAGCACGCAAACTGAGCCAGCATTGGCAAACTCCAGTCTTGCCCTGCCACTCTCACCTGCGGTCGTAGTAATAAAAACACATTTACCCCCAATCCTTTCGGACCCCTTGCCAGGGGGCAGTAGCCCCACCATTATAACAGATTCTCCATCAGACACAGTTGTGCACACTGTTACCGTTTCACCGACCCAAAACAATAAACCCGGTGGCGAGAAAAGGAAAAGAGGTGCATCCAAATTAACAGTCAATAAGAGGAAGCAACCTCCATGCCAGAAGAGCCAACCAACTCCACAGAGCATGTGGAATAAAGGAAATAAAGACCCAATAGGGGGCGGGGCCGGCCCGAATGATTCCACACTACAAGACAAAGTGGTTTTTGTTGCATCCCCAAAAAGTCCCGCAATTGATGGCTATACCTCTGCTTGCACACAGACTGATTTACCACTTGACAGTACCAGTCAACCAAAGACCAATGGGAATCTTATTGAGACTATTGTAGATACTATTTTTAAACAGTTAGAAAGTCAAATGATCAAGCAATTTAATTCTATTTTTAAACGATTGGACAGATTGGAAAATCTTGTAAAAAAGGATGACACAAAAAGGAAGGGGTTGATCAGTTTAGACCTGATGAGGGGAGATCGCCTACTCAAGGAAATAGAGTCTGCTTGTAAGATCAATATGGGTGAAGGGCCGAAGACCCCCAGTGGCAGTATACCTGCACCCACTACTGCAACTGGGAGTACTACTGCTGGCAAATCCCTAACCGCCACGAAACCACAGCACACTCCGGCCGTGGCGGCTGGATCCACCAGCACCCCCAGTACAGTTAGCGGCAAACAAAAGGGCGTTCCTGGACCAGCTGTCCCCAAATCAGGAGCGATGATTACTACAGCTACCGCCCCTGATAAAGGACCCGCTGTGACAGTAAGGGCCCCAAGATCTCAGGGTCCCGCCCTGCATTTACCACCGGATGCTTGCCCATACGTCTTGGTCTTAGCATGCATTCCATCACTCAAAGAAGGCCAAGGCGAGTCGTGGGTCCAGTTAAATAATAAATGTATAGATTGGCTATGCAAACACAAAGGGGTAGGCCATGACATTTCAAATGAAATCCTGTCAGTACGCCGAGTAAGTTGGGTTGGTCCCCTATTTAAAAGCATCAACGGCGACTGTATTGTAATTAATTTCCGGCACCCTGGCACAGCCAAATACATCCTTAACATCAATAACCATCCTGGGTCATCCACTGTCATAGCTTCACTCCCCCTGGCCTACTTTTATAGGTCCCCTCAGAGATCATTCAACCAAGCTTCACCACTTTTTCCCCTATTCAATAGGTTCAGTGCCTTATCTGAATCGAATAGCTTTGAGTGACTATTACCATCTACCATTCCTCATCCAACATCTAATGACCAGCCACTTATAGCAGATCTCATAGCTGAACCACCTGGTGGCCGCAATGATGCCAGGGAATCTAATGACTTAGGTGTATTTTCATCTCCTATCACAAGTTATACATCTTCCCAGGTCACCACCTCTTTTTCACCTTCAAATGACCTGACTATTTTGAGCTGGAACATTGCCGGTCTCAAAGCCAAAACACAAATTAAGGAATGGACAGAGTGGGTCATTAACTTTGATGTTCTGATGTTCCAGGAGACCTGGTGTATAAGTCCACTACTCCTGGAAGGATACAGCTGTTTTAATCAGATTGCACCCACCCCGACTATGGGACGTCCAAGTGGAGGATTATCTATTTGGACTAAGATCACGGCAGGAGTCAGAATTTAAACTTTACCTGTTAATGATACAAACTTTCAGGCACTGACATATATTTGTAAGATAAAGCTATGTCTAATCAACTTTTATAACAATGATTTTATAACTCATCCCAACACTAATTTTTTAAAACTGTTTAACTTTATTGATGAAATTATTGACGGTCACAAATATGGTGTTTTTGATGGTATCTGTATAGGGGATGACTTTAATGCCCATATTCATCTAAGAAACCCGAGCTGCAAAAGAGGAGCTGAATTGCTCGATCACTTAGCCACACGTGATTTAGTTAATGCCATGGAGCTGGCAAACACCACCAGGACTGAAGAACCTGTGGCAACCTACGTAGGACGAGGATGTTCAACAACAATTGATTATGTATTCATATCCTCCCCTTTAGAAGCACTTCTTTTAAAGGCAGAGGTTTTGAATGTCCCCTATAGTGATCATTAGCCGATTTCTATTAGTTTTAAATCCATCAAGAGACAGAGGAATAAGAGGGAAATAGGAGCCCAAAATTTAGGGGTATCCACAGACAAACTTAGGGTGGTTTGGCGGGGGGTGGATAACAAGGGTGTTTTAACTCGCACCATCCAAAAACACCCCCAATTAGTGTCAGTTTGTTTATCCACTGACAGCCTTGAACATGTGATTATCGAGGCCTTTACGGGTCTCTGTAAGGCCATAAAAGAAGAGATCTCTAAACCCGCCCGAACTAACCACACACTACCAAGGTGGTTTGACTCTTCATGTTCTAAAGCCAATCAGGAACTAAGGGCTGCCCTCATAGCGGTCCCACGAGATCAGTCAGCTGTGAGGAGACTGAGAGCCAGTTATAAGCACACTCTTAAAATAAGATCTGAGGAGTTAGTAAAAGATCACTGGAACTCCCTCGTGCGTTTTGCTACCCTGAGGGATGTCTCTGGGTTCTGGTCCGAAGTTAAGAGTTTAAGATCACTTGGAACAGATATTACCCCCATAAATTGCAATATCTCAGGAGATGTGTGGGTAGATCACTTCTCGAAAATCTATGAGGCCCCCGCTGACCTATGCTCACCACCCCCCGTCAATTATATTGAATATTTCCTTAATGGAGGTTGAAGATGCCAATTTAGAAAGTGCTGGGAACAAAGCTCCTGGCCCTGATGGTCTGTCCATTGTCCAAATTAAATCGGAGCCTGATTTCTGGGCGCCATTACTGTGTAATGTTTTTAATAACATATCACATACCACTCTTCCGGTAACTTGGTCTAACAGCACTATTGTGCCTATTTTCAAAAAAGGAAATAGATCTGACCCTGCCTGTTATCGTCCAATATCTTTAATAGATAACACGTTGAAGATCTTAGGCAGGGTCCTTTTTACCAGGATCAGAGTTTGGGCAGAAGATAATTTGATTTTACACCCATGCCAGCTTGGCTTTAGAAGCCACGTCGGCACTGTGGAGCAATGCCTAAACTTAAATCTATTAATGGCAAAATATACCATCGCAAACAAATCCCCCCTTTATTTAGGTTTCATGGATTTAAGTTCTGCATTTGATTTTGTTAACCGTTCCCGTTTATGGTCAGTTTTGTTAAATTAGGGGCTAGATGAATCCTTAGTTTATTTTTTGGCCCATCTGCATAGTGATTTGAGGGCTCGAGTCCGTTTGGATACCTCTAGCGAAGTTTCCAATTATATTTTTATTGGCAGGGGGTCAGACAGGGCTGTGTTCTGGCTACCTTGCTTTTTATTTTGTACATAAATGAACTAAGCAGCTCCGTGTGTAAATTAACAACTGATGTCCCGCAAATCAATGGCAAATCATTTCCCACCCTTCTCTACGCAGACGATGCGGTCCTTATGGCCCGCACACCGAATGCCCTGCGTATTTTAATTTCTGGTTTTGTTTCGTACATGGCAGATCTTGGCCTCTGCACAAATTTTAACAAATCATTTATAAAGTGCTGTGGCCCAAAAAAACATAAGATCAACCAAATTTTGATAGGGAATAATGTTTTAAAATGCACAAGCACTTTTCCATACCTAGGCCTGCTGTTTGCTGACTCTGGCTCATGGCAACCTCATGTTGCCCAGGGGAGAAACAAACTGGGCAAGGCCATTAACTCTGTAATCTCACTTCGACAACCTCCACACGCTGAGGCTATTACATCCCTGTTGCAAATTTATAAGACTCAATGCTTACCTACAAGTACCTATGGTGCCGAGGTGTGGGGCTACACGAACTGTAACAACATACAAACTATGGAGAATAGGTTCTGTAGAAAGATCTTGGGGGGGGTTATTTCTGCACCAACCTTTGTGTGTCACCGAGAACTTAGCCTTAAGTACACGGAGGACTTTATAAAATCTAGACCCGCCCTGTTCTGGCTGAAAATATGGACGAATCCATCTGTGTCATTGACACATGACATCATTAAGGATTGTCTGAAAAGTGAACGGGCCAGTTATATACCGTGGCTGGGGGCGGTGGAAAAAAGTCTAGTGAGTGTGGAGCAGGGCCACTTATTTACATCTCTCCACACAATAGACCGCTCACACAAGAACTTGGTAAAAAATGCACTATGTAACCTCTTTAAGAACGAAAGGGAGAAGAAAGAATTCCTAAGACCCGCAAGCTTAAGGTACATAGCCATCTTGGTACCTAGCGACAGGCCTTATGATTTACCGCAGAGCTACTTGTGTAGAAAGATGAGCAAATGGAACGGGAGCCTGTTGTTCCGGTTCCGGGACGGGAGCATCAAAAATCTATTATGTTTTCCACGGGGTTTTAATAAAAACTTAGAAAACTTAAACTGTCCATGTAATCGTGGTGGGAAACAAGGCCTTTTACATTTTTTGTTCTTCTGCGGCTTCTATGAAAAATACAACAAACACCTCTTAATGCCAAACCATCGCAAAACAGCCCAGTTGGATTTTAACCTAGCTTTTGAGGACCTATTGAGGCTAGGTACAGATGAGGTGATTTTCAGAGTCAGTTGCTTTCTTAGAAATGCTGTTCGCTCTAGAGTATCATTGAATATGACATGAAAAGTTTCTGTTTCATTATTGCCTAGTTTGCACTTTGCTTATTTGCACAGATAGCTTCTTTTGCTTTTGCACATATCACTGACAGTACTGCAGTGATTTTCGGAGTCTGTTGCTCTCTTAGTAATGTTGAGCGCTCTGGAGTATTATTGAATATGACACGAATAGTTTATGTTTCATTACTGCCTAGCTTGCACTTTGCCTATTTGCACAAATAGCTGCTTTGCCCTTTGCACATATTACTGACATTCTTGCAGTACTTTTTAATTCCTGTATATACCATTGTGTGCCTTAAAACTACCGTTGGATTTTTTCATGTAAACTACTTTTATCTTTTTAACATATATTACAATGAATTACGTGATTTTATTATGTGTCTTTTAAATTGTGATATTATGTGTTGTGGATGATGATGTGACTTTATGTACTTTTATGGATGTATCTACATCCGAATAAAGATCTTTGACTTGACTTGACTTGATTAGTTACACCCACCCGATAAATGATATAAGATTTGTCTTCACTATGAGTGTTGGACTTGGCCCTTTTTGCAGGGCCATCCCTAAACATTTTTGCCTTTCTCCTAGCCTTTTTCTTACATGGTGTTGGTGCTTTTAGGACTCTGGGCACTTTAGCACTGCTGTTCAGTGTAAAGTGTGTGCTCTCTCTATGTTAAATATGGTAAGATTGGACTACACCTGTTTGGCCTATTTAATTTACCTGTCAGTCCCTTGTAAAGTGGAATCTCTGATACCCAGGGCAGGTAAAATGTATGCTACTGGTGGGCTTGCAGCGCTGATTGCGTCACCCACCAAAGTAGTCTTTCAAACATATCCCAGGCCACTTCCATTGCAGGGCCTGTGAGCACAGTGTCACTGCCGCTGTGACGTGGCACCTAAAATGTGTGCCATGTCCGTGACCCCCCCTTTACTACATGTCAGTCACCCCTAAGGGAGGCCCTAGCTAGCCCTATGGGCAGGGTGCATTGCAGGTAAAAGATAGGACATGTACCTTAAGTGTGTGACATGTCCTGGTAGTGACAAACAACCAGTTTGGTTTCTCACTACTGTGGGGCTGCCCTCCCATAGAAATGCGTTGGGGATTCCCTGATAAGTGTTTCAGTGGTAATCCCTGATATGAGAGCCACAGCGTGGTCATGTTTGGTATGTTTGGAATAGTGATGATAAATGCTATGCAATGGTGCACGCAGATTTATTATAACTATTTTAGAAATGCCACTTTTAGAAGTTGGCATTCCTGTGTGCTATGTGTTTGGCTGCCTGAATTGCATGTCTGGCTTTTGAGTGACAGGGGCTGGTGAGGTGTGTGTGGCTCCAGGAGGGGCAGGGTGAGTCAGCTAGGCTGAATGGGACATCTACATTTGGAGTGGTGGGAGGAGAAGTCCATGGTCCCTGAATAGGATGGGGCCTGCCCTAGTGAATGCTGGCTCCACCCCCCTGTGGTGTGTCTGGTGACAAGCCCCCACCTAACAATGGAGAAGAGGAGCCTGGTAAACAGAGTGCTCCAGAAACAGTTGGGACTGGTTTCCCCAAGCCGTGTGCTGTGTAGACAAAGGGGAAAGGTGGTATAAATATAGGGGCTGTGTCCCCATGAATCTGTTCTTTTCTTGTGCTTACCTGGGCTGGGGGGGACACTCTGCTCAGAGGAACTGCCAGGGGACCCAGCTGTAGCTTCTTGCGGGTCCCTGCATGCTGGCCTGCCTGGCTGCGCCTTTCTGGGGTGTCCTTAGCCCCAAGGACTTTTTCCTGACTTCTGGAATCCTTGCCAAGCCTTGTGCCCTTTGAAACTTTGCTGCTGGAGCTGTGGCTCCTAGCGCCTCGTGAGCGCAATATTTAAAGTACCACACAGAGGAGCATTTGGTTTGGGACTGCAGCGCTGCACTGCGTGGAGAGAGGGAATCCCTGGTGTAAGGATTCCCCCGAGATGCGCAGGAATTGAGTGGGTGCCCACCCCGCGTTGTGCTGTGCTTTGGCGGTAGTCCATCCTGCGTTTCTGCCACTTTTTTGGGTTATTTTTTAATGCCAACGGGAGCGCACCCCGCGTTTCAAGTGGCAAGCCGGTGCCCACTCCGCCAGTGAGCTTTATTCAAGGCGGATACCCACCCTGCTTGTGGTGTCTGTCGGCAGTTGCCCACTCCACTCTGTGTTTGATTTCCTGGCGAGAGTCTACCCCGCATTTCAAAATTGTGAAAGGAGCCACTGCGATCTAGCACAGTGACCCAGAAGCCAGGCGGCCTTGCCTGATTGTGGGCAGGGCTATATTTAAAGTACCACACAGAGGAGCGTTTGGTTTGGGACTGCAGTGCTGCACTGCGTGGAGAGAGGGAATCCCTGGCGTAGGGATTCCCCTGAGATGCGCAGGAATTGAGTGGGTGCCCAACCCGCGTTGTGGTGTGCTTCGGCGGGAGCCCACCCTGCGTTTCTGCCACTTTTTGTATATTTATTTTTAATGCCAGCGGGAGCCCACCCCGCGTTTTGAGTGGCAAGCGGGTGCCCACCCCGCCAGTGAGCTTTATTCAAAGTGGATACCCACCCTGCTTGTGGTGTCTGTCGGCAGTTGCCCACTCTACTCTATGCTTTGATTTCCTGGCGGGAGTCCACTCCACAATTCAAAATTGTGAATGGAGCCACTGTGATCTAGCACGGTGACCCAGTAGCCAGGCGGCCTTGCTTGATTGTGGGCAGGGCCTACCGTGTATAACCGGAAGTCTAAGCGGGGCTCCTGTGAGCGTGGAAGAGCCCCACAGTACTAGGAAGAGGAAGCCCGGTGAGATGTGATGGAGCCTACCGGGCTCCAGTGGCGGCGTCTTCAGCCTTCCCCACCTGGCAGAGGGGGAGGAAGGCCACAGAGATCACCGGTGACACGAGGAGAAACACTGAGTCCTAAACCAGCCCAGTGAGTGGGGCTGCCTCTAAAAGTATTCCGGGTGCGGGGATTGGCACCAGAGGAGCCCAGTGACGCGGGGCTCCCGAGGCACATTGTCGGTGCCTGAGTGGTCCCGCAGGAGAGCGGGCCACTCCAGCAGTGGGGGCCATTGCTTTCAAAGCCCCAGAGGGGGGCTTCCAAGGCACCGTGGGGCCCAGGTCCATTTTCTCCACAGCTGCCCTGCCGGGCAGTCGGCAGCTGCAATGGTTGGGTTAGTCTTGAGTTCCGAGTCCCAAAGTGGGGCTTCCCAAGCAGCACAATTCCACCAGGGCCATTTGTCCTGAAGAGTCCCAGTGGGATTTCAGGGCCAGGAGCACCATTGCCTCTTTTGTTCTCCAGTTGCGCCGCTGTAGCAGGGCAACTGCAATGTTGGGGGCCAGTTCTATTGTCAATAAAGAAGGAGTGAGTTGCACCCCCTGCTCCAGCGCCGGTGGCACTTTGTGTTTGCTGCCAAAAGCAGCCAGGTGGTCCTTTGAGAGGTCCCCCTTAGAGCCCTGTCTTTCTGGACATAGTGCAAGGGAGCCCCAACGAAAGGCCAGTTGGCCTGGGTGTCAGTTGAGAGTGTTGGTAGGGCGCCAGGCCCTAACGTGATGACCAATGTATAAATGTTCTTGCCTACAGTGATTGCATACCTTGTTTATGCTTAGTATATTCTTGCACAAAGTTCTTGCCTAATTGCGATTCAGACATAATGTGTTTATGCTGGTGATACCTAATGTGTAATGTATTTATGCTTAGGAGGTTAGTGCATACTATGTTTATGCTGGTGAGGCCTAGTGCGTAATGTGTTTATGCAAATGAGGTTGGGCCTAATGTCATGTTATGATATTTTAGGATAGTGTCTAATGCTAATGTGATAATGGTTAGGTCATTATGGTGCCAGTAGTTACTGGTTGTGTTTTACATTTACTTACCGGTTTTGACGGTTCTGACGGTGGCACATTCGGCCTGGTCCTGTAAATAAGCCCCTTTGAATATTGCCCGTGCCATTTGGCACAGTGTAAATGTGTGATTAGGTTTCCAATGTGTTTATGATAATTCAAAGGCTATTCTTTATATAACCTTGTGTAGAGTTTCTTTTGCGGTGTGCCTAGTGTGTTGCTGCTGTGTGTGTGTTGCGCAAATGCTTTACACATTGCCTCTGGTATAACCCTGACTGCTCGTGCCAAGCTACAAAGGGGTGAGCAGGGGTTATCATCACTGTGTAACTCCCTTGCCCTGACTATAATGGTGGTTCTTGCCTGGCTTTGGCGCAAGCCTTAGCCAACCAGAAATCCCATTTCTAACAATGAGTAATTTGTAAAAGGAATGCCCCTACATTGACTTGGTAAGCTGGTGCCAATGTGACATGGTGTTTAAGTCCTTGATTTAGCTGAGAAGCTGGACACAAATTAGTAGTGATTTGTTATCCACATGTTAAGGTAGTAACAGGAGTTATTTGTACAATGGAAATCCTGATGATTCGAATATACGCCATTTTCTTCACTTTTGCCTCATGGTAAATCTTCTGTTAAGGGTTTTAGGCACTAAACCTGGTGTGGTAGAAAACATTATTAATATCATCCTCTTTTACAGACTAATCCTATTTAACACCTTGAGGGCTTAATGCTCATAAATTTTGAAAGAAGTTATTTTTAATGTCGCTTGTTGGTGCAAAAGACATTAATTAATGATGATAAATCTGTTTTCAACTTAAGATGTGAGGGAGTGGGGCACCTCTCTTTGTATATCTATTGCATTGCCATACATTTAGTTAATATACCTTATTTCAATAATGTTCTCGCAAAAAAATCAGAAGCCTTCAGGAGCTCATAGGGTATTCTATGCCCTCAAGAAAATCATATTTTGGCTTCACAGTGATACATTCTATACGCCAATTAGTAATACAGATGACATTTTAATAAACACAGATTATGTTTTCTTATTAAAATTAAGAAATTATAGTTGAAAATATAGGCATGCACCAATTTCCATGTTTGTATTAATGAGGCAGCGTTTCTCCCAATATTATTGAAATAAATCATGTGATAAAGATGAGTGGCAACACAATAACAACACAAGGGGTGCAGGTACCTCCATCATTAGATAATTTATCCTTCCGGTAGAACGACTGACCTGGTCTCCCACACAATGTCTATAATTGTGAGCATTTTTGTATTTGTAAACTACTAAGCATAAATGAGGCCTAGTCTAGGGACTATCATTTTCTTTTACTTTCGCCTGAGTGCTTATTTCATGTTGAATCATTGTACTGCATCTCTTTGTGTACTGCACCTTTACTGAGGTAGTGGAAAATCGACGTGAATATGATTTTCATTATGAGCAGGGAACATTTCCTCAACAGGTATCACGGAATGTTGGGCTGGTTTAAATGAAAGGAGTGAGTTTGTGTGGCTATTAGAACTGGAAGGGAGAGATATGAGGAGCGGTTTCCTGTTTAGTTGTAAAATATAGAAATATTAGGTGCTTAGGAGTTGTAAAAACATGTTGCACCTTTCAAATAATGACCCTGTTGCATGCAAGTAAACTGCATTTGTGACTGCCCGTTTAGTAGTAAAATAAAACAATATTATGTGTTTATTGAAGTTATAACAACTTTTGGCCCCCGGGCCACTGCACCTGCTGCACCATTTACACCAAGCCCCTTTCAACTGCTAGGTAACTGCAATTATGACTGCCTGTTTAGTAGTAAAATATAGCAATATTAGGGTGTTTAGAGGAGTTCTGACAACTTGTTGGCCCTGTGCCACTGTACCTGTTGCACAATTCAAATCATGACCCTAGTGCCTGAAAGATAACTGCACTTGTAAACAATAGCAATAATCGGGGTCAAGTGGAGTTCTGACTACTCTTGGGCCTATGCAACTGCACCTGCTGACCTACTCAAATCATAACCCTGTTGTCTGCAAGGTAATGCACTTGTGGTTGCCTAATTAGGAATAATATGTAGCAATACTAGGTTTTTAGTGGGGTGCCTGGAGCTTTTGTTCCAGGTCCACTTCACCTGATGCACTATCAAAATCATGACCCTTCTGCTTGCTAGATAACTGCACCTATGACTACCTGATTAGTAGTAAAATATAGCAATATTAGGTGTTTGGGAGTTCTGACAACTTTTTGGCCCTGTCCCAACTCACCTGCTGCACCATTCAAATAATGACCCAGTTGCATGCAAGATAACTGCACTTGTGATTGCCTGTTTAGTAGTAAAATATAGAAGTATTTGGTGTTTAGTGGAGTTGTGAACATTTGGGGCGGGTGTCACTGCACATGCTGCACTATTCAAATCATGACACTGTTTTCTGAAAGGTAAGTGCACTTGTGACTGCCTATTTTGTAGTGAAATATATCAATTGTAGGTGTTGGGGTGCCTAGAGATTTTGGCCCTGGTGCCATTGCGCCTGCTGCACCATTCAAATCAAGTCTGTTTTAACTGGAAGGTAACTGCAATTGTGACTGTCTGTTTATTAGTCAAAAATAGCAACAATAGGTGTTTGGAGGAGTTCTGACAACTTTTGGGCCTGGTGCTACTGTGCTTGCTGTACCATTCAAATTATGACCCTGTTGTCTGCAAGGTAGCTGCAGTTGTGGCTGCATGTTTAGTAGTACAGCTCTTGTACATTAACTTTATTTTTAATGTGCAATGTTTATTCCAACATTTAGAAATTAATAATAATGACCAAATAGATTTAGTTGAAATAATTAAATCCAAAAATACCTACAAAGTGCAAAGAACAGTACTGAGATATAAATAGGAAATGCCAAAAACGTTTTAATGCTAAGCATTCCAGCATACCGTTAGAAGGTGTCCACTTTTTCATGGGAAAATATCTTATTTTGACAGGGAATGGGGCTACGACAGTGCTAACAGCTTTAGTAGAAGTGTCGTAAATGCGTACAGTCAGGGGAAGTTAACACAAAAAAAAGGTCTACACAAAAGCGAATCAACACAATATTTTGCAATGGGAACTGATAAGAGCCCCCTTCTAAGATATATTAAATAGAAGAGATTTCACAAGCACAGAGCAAATGATGTGCAGGCGAAACTTAAAAAATCGATCTGAGGCTGAAGGGAACTCAGTGATCCTCTTCAGTAGAGCCAACCTGTTTGTCAATGTGGCACTTAGTTGAAATTAGGCCTCTGGTGTTGCAGATCTGAAGGCAATCCATCAGGACCCTCTTTTAGTGGCATTAATCTAAACCCATACACTAATATATATTCACAAGATGGCAGTGGGTAGGACAAAGGAGTGGAGAGAGAGAGGGAAAGCTATAGAAGCAGTACCTCAACATGGTTTCTGGCAAAGTCTTACTCAAACTTAGTTGAGGCCTGCACTGGGAAAAACGATTCTTGAGTAGGGTAGTGTTCTGATCACCAGTAGTAACCATTCAGAGGAAAGTCTTTCAGCTGCTCTTGGGGATACAGCAAGACATAAACTCCCTTCTCACTGGGTTGTTTTCACTATTTCATGCAAAGTTTATGCTGTATGCTGTTATGCAAGTTCTCCCCTAGATCGAGGATTTATATTGTATAAATAGCATATGATTCTTAGTAAAGAGACACTGAGTTAAAATACATATTTTGACCCAGACAACATTTATAACAAAGGTGTATACATGTCTAACCGAGCTTCAGGGCTAAAAGGCTGTTCAGCTTCTGCACGCTGGCTAGGAATGAGTAGAAACTTGCTGTTCCAAAATGGTTGAAAGGATTTTCATCTTTCCAATAGCCCTGTGATGTTTACAAATGAAAAGGGTTTCAGGAGGATCAGAAACCTGTAGAGATTAATGTTAGAATCACTCAAGTGAAATGAATATCTGTATAACTGGATAAGTAATCTAAAGGAATTGATGGTACCAGAAGCTTTTATTTCATTCAAATGTATTGCGTGAGCCCACAGAATGAGTGCATAGATTTTTATGCTTAAAAAGATGGAATGCTATACAACCAAACAATGGAAGCAACAGCAGTGCAGAAGGAGGCAGAAGAAGGGCAGAAAGAGGCAAGAGAGTTGCAGAAATAGGTAAAAGAGGTACAAAAAGAAGCAAGAGGGGTGCAGAAAGAGTCAAAAGGGCTACAGAAAGAGGCAAGAGGGATATAGAAGAGGCAAAAGCAGTGCAGTGAGAAACAACAGAGGTACAGAAGGAGGTAAAAAGGGTGCAGAAAGAGGCAAGAGCGGTGCAGAAAGAACCAAGAGATGTGCAGGAAAAGGGAAGAAAGGTGCAGAAAGAGACACAAATGGTGCAGAAAGAAGGACGAGAAGTGCAAAAAGAAGCAACAGAGCTAAAGAAAGAGGCACAAAGGGTGCAGAAAGATGCAAGAGATGTGCATAAAGACGCAACAGGGGTAAAGAAAGAGTCAAGAGTGGTGCAGAAAGAGGGATGATAGGCATACAAAGAGGTAAGAGAGTTGCACAAAGAGGGAAGAGGGGCTCAGAAAGAGGTAAGAGTGGTGCAGAAAGAGGCAAAAGAATTGCTGAAAAAAGCAAGAAAGGTGCAGAAAGAGGCAAGAGAGTTGCAGGAACAGGCAAAAGAGGTACAGGAAAAGGAATCAGGGGTGCAGACAGAGGCAAGAGAGGTACATAAACAGGTAAGAGAGATGCAGAAAGAGGAAGAGGGAACAGGGGTGTAGACAGAAGCAAGAGGTGCATAAACAGGTAAGAGGGATGCAGAAAGAGGAAGGAGAGGTGTAGAAATTTGCAAGAGAGATGGAGAAAGAAGCAAGAACAGTGCAGAAAGAAGCACATGAGATGCAGAAAGAGGCCGGAAAGGTGCAGAAAGAGGCAAGACAAGTGCAGAAAGAGACAACAGGGGTACAGAAAGAAGCAAGTGCAGTGCAGAAAGAAGCAACAGAGGTGCAGAATGAGGTAAGAGAACTGCAGGAAGACGCAACGGTGTTGCAGGAACAGGCAAAAGAGGCATAGGAAGAGGGGACAGGGGTGAAGACAGAAGCAAGAGGGGTACATAAACAGGTGAGAGGGATGTAGAAAGAGTAAGGAGGGGTGCAGAAATGTACAAGAGAGGTGGAGAAAGTAGAAAGAGCAGTGCAAAAGAACCATCACATGTACAAAAAGGGGCACGTTCTGTTCAGAAGGTGGCAAGAAAGGTGCAGCAAAAGCCTAGAGAAGTATAGAAAGAGGCAAGAGAATTGCTGGAAGAAGCAACAGATGTGTAGAAAAAAGCAATAGAAGTCTAGAAAGAGGAAAGCGGGATGCAGAAAGAGGCAAGAGAGGTACAGAACGAGGGAAGATGAGTGCAGGAAGAGACAACCGGGGTGCAAAAGCAAGCAAGAAGATGCAGAAAGAAGATTGGGAAATGCAGAATGCAGTAACAGGGATGCAGAAAAGGGCAAGAAAAGTACAGAAAGGAGCAGCAGAGGTGCAGAAGGAGGCAAGAGAACTGCAGAAAGAGCCAAGAGAGGTGCAGAAACAGGTAAGAAGGGTATAGAAAGCGGTAAGAGGGGTGCAGAAATTTGTGAGAGAGGTGCAGAAAGAAGCAAGAGAGGTGCAAAAGAACCATTAGAAGTGGGAAAATAGGCAAGTGAGGTGCAGAAGGAGGCAAGAGAGATGCAGAAAGAGAGAATAGAAGTGCAGAAAGAAGCAACAGAGGTGCAGAAGGAGGCAAGAGAACTGCAGAAAGAGGCAAGAGAGTTGTAGAAACAGGCAAAAGAGGTACAGAAAGAGGGAACTGGGGTGCAGACAGAGGCAAGTGTGGTACAGAAACAGGTAAGAATTATGCAGAAAGAGGCAAGAGGGTTGCATACACTTGCTAGAGAGGTGCAGAAAGAGGCAAGAGAGTTGCACAAAGAGGTAGGAGAGGTGCAGAAACAGGCAGAGGCAAGAGAGCAGCAGAAACAGGTAAGAAGGATGCAGAAAGAGGCAAGAGGGGTGCATACATTTGCAAGAGAGATGTTGAAAGAAGCAAGAGCAGTGCAAAAGAACCATTAGAGGTGCAAAAAGAGGCAAGTGAGGTGCAGAAGCAGGCAAGAGAGGTACAGAAACAGGCAAGAAAAGTACAGAAAGAGGCAAGAGAATTACTGAAAGAAGCAACTGATGTGTAGAAAGAAGCAGGAGAATTGCTGAAAGAAGCAACAGATGTGTAGAAAGAAGCAAGATAGGTGCAGAAAGAGGCAAGTGAGATGCAGAAAGAGGCAAGAGAGCTGCAGAAAAGACAGAAGGCGGGTGCAGAAAGAGACAACAGGGTTACAGAAAGAAGCAAGACAGGTGCAGAAGGAGGCAAGAGAACTGCAGAAAGAGGCAAGAGAGTTGCAAAAACAGGCAAATGAGGTACAGGAAAAGGGAACAGAGTTGCAGACAGAGGCAAAAGAGGTACAGACACAGGTAAGAGGAGTGCAGAAAGAGGCAAGAGGGGTGCAGAAATATACAAGAGATGTGCAGAAAGAAGCAAGAGCAGTGCAAAAGAACCAACCGAGGTGCAGAAAGAGGCAGAAGTGGTGCAGAAATAGCCAAGAGAAATACAGAAAAAAGCAAAAGAGGTGGAGAAGGAGGCAAGAGAGGGGCATAAACAGCAAAGAGAGGTGAAGAAAGAGGCAAGAGAATTGCTGAAAGAAGCAACAGATGTCTAGAAAGAAACAATAGAAGTGCAGAAAGAGGCAAACGAAATGCAGAAAGAGGCAAGAAAGGTACAGAAAGAAGGAAGACAAGTGTAGAAAAAGAAAACAGGGGTGCAGAATGAAGCAAGAAGGTACAAAAAGAAGCATGGGAAGTGCAGAATGCAGCAACAGGGGTGGATAAAGAGGCAAGAGAAGTACAGAAACAGGCAAGAAAAGTACAGAAAGAGGCAAGAGAATTTACTGAAAGAAACAACTGATGTGTAGAAAGAAGCAGGAGAATTGCTGAAAGAAGCAACAGATGTGTATAAAGAAGCAAGATAGGTGCAGAAAGAGGCAAGTGAGATGCAGAAAGAGGCAAGAGAGCTGCAGAAAAGACAGAAGGCGGGTGCAGAAAGAGACAACAGGGTTACAGAAAGAAGCAAGACAGGTGCAGAAGGAGGCAAGAGAACTGCAGAAAGAGGCAAGATAGTTGCAAAAACAGGCAAATGAGGTACAGGAAAAGGGAACAGGGTTGCAGACAGAGGCAAGAGAGGTACAGACACAGGTAAGAGGAGTGCAGAAAGAGGCAAGAGGGGTGCAGAAATATACAAGAGATGTGCAGAAAGAAGCAAGAGCAGTGCAAAAGAACCAACCGAGGTGCAGAAAGAGGCAGAAGTGGTGCAGAAATAGCCAAGAGAAATACAGAAAAAAGCAAAAGAGGTGGAAAGGGAGGCAGGAGAGGGGCATAAACAGCAAAGAGAGGTGAAGAAAGAGGCAAGAGAATTGCTGAAAGAAGCAACAGATGTCTAGAAAGAAACAATAGAAGTGCAGAAAGAGGCAAACGAAATGCAGAAAGAGGCAAGAAAGGTACAGAAAGAAGGAAGACAAGTGTAGAAAAAGAAAACAGGGGTGCAGAACGAAGCAAGAAGGTACAAAAAGAAGCATGGTAGGTGCAGAATGCAGCAACAGGGGTGCAGAAAGAGGCAAGAGAAGTACAGAAAGAAGCAACAGAGGTGCAGAAGGAGGCAAGAGAACTGCAGAAAGAGGCAAGAGAGTTGCAGAAACAGGCAAAAGAGGTGCAGAAACAGGTAAGAGGAGTGCAGGAAGAGGAGAGACGGGTGCAGAAATTTGCAAGAGAGGTACAGAAAGAAGCAAGAGCAGTGCAAAAGAACCATTAGAGGTGCAAAAAGAGGCAAGTGATGTGCAGAAGGAGGCAAGAGAGGTGCATAAACAGCCCAGATAAGTGAGGAAAGAGGCAAGAGAATTGCTGAAAGAAGCAACAGATGTGTAGAAAGAAGAAACAGAAGTGCAGAAAGAGACAAATGAGATGCAGAAAGAGGGAAGATGAGTGAATAAAGAGACAACAGTGGTGCTGAAAGAAGCAAGAAGGTGCAGAAAGAAGCATGGGAAGTGCAGAATGCCACAACAAGGGTACAGAAAGAGGCAAGAGAAGTGCAGAAAGAAGCAACAGAGGTGCAGAAGGAGATAAGAGAACTGCAGAAAGGGGCAAGAGAGTTGCAGAAACAGGCAAAAGAGGTACACGAAGAGGGAACAGGGGTGCAGACAGAGGCAAGTGTGGTGCAGAAACAGGTAAGAATTATGCAGAAAGAGGAAAGAGGGTTGCATACATTTGCAAGAGAGGTGCAGAAAAAGGCAGGAGAGTTGCACAAAGAGGGAAGAGGGGTGTGGAAAGAGGCAAGAGGGGTGCAATAAGAAGCAAGTGATGTGCAGAAAGAGGCAAGATACGTTTGGAAAGAGGCAAGACAATTGTTGAAAGAAGCAACAGATGTGTAGAAAGAAGCAAGATAAGTGCATAACGAGGCAAGTGAGATGCAGAAAGAGGCAAGAGAGCTGCAAAAAGAGGGAAGGCTAGTGCTGAAAGAGACAACAGGGGTACAGAAAAAAGCAAGAGAGGTGGCGAATGAAGCATGGGAAGAGATGAATGAAGCAGCAGGGAAAGAGAGAAGAGAAGTACAGAAAGAAGCAACAGATGTGCAGAAGGAGGCAAGAGAACTGCAGAAAGAGGCAAAAGAGGTGCAGCAACAGGCAAAAGAGATACAGGAAGAGGGAACAGGAGTACAGACAGAAGCAAAAGAGGTACAGAAACAGGTAAGAGGGTGCAGAAAGAGAGAAGACGAGTACAGAAAGGGACAATAGGGTGCAGAAAGAAGCAGGACAGGTTCAGAAATAAGCATGGTAAGTGCAGAATGAAGCAACAGGGGTGCAGAAAGAGGCACGAGAAGTACAGAAGGAGGCATGTGAACAGCAGAAAGAGGCAAAAGAGGTGCAGAAACAGGTAAGAGGGGTGCAGAAAGAGGAAAGATGGGTGCAGAAATTTGCAGGTTGAGGTACTGAAAAAAGAAAGAGCAGAGCAAAAGAACCATCAGAGGTGCAAAAAGAGGCAAGTGATGTGCAGAAGGAGGCAAGAGAGGTGCATAAACAGCCAAGAGAAGTGAGGAAAGCAACAGATGTGTAGAAAGAAGAAACAGAAGTGCAGAAAGAGACAAACGAGATGCAGAACGAGGCAAGATAGGTACAGAAAGAGGGAAGACGAGTGCGTAAAGAGACAACAGGGGTGTCCAAAGAAGCAAGAAGGTGTAGAAAGAAGCATGGGAAATGCAGAATGCCGCAACAGGGGTGCAGAAAGAGGCAAGAGAGGTGCATAAAGAAGCAATAGAGGTGCAGAAGGAGATAAGAGAACTGCAGAAAGGGGCAAGAGAGTGGCAGAAACAGGCAAAAGAGGTACAGAAAGAGGGAACTGGGGTGCAGACAGAGGCAAGTGTGGTGCAGAAACAGGTAAGAATTATGCAGAAAGAGGCAAGAGGGTTGCATACACTTGCAAGAGAGGTGCAGAAAGAGGCAAGAGAGTTGCACAAAGAGGGAAGAGGGGTGCAGAAAGAGGCAGAGGCAAGAGAGCAGCAGAAACAGGTAAGAAGGATGCAGAAAGAGGCAAGAGGGGTGCATACATTTGCAGGAGAGATGTTGAAAGAAGCAAGAGCAGTGCAAAAGAACCATTAGAGGTGCAAAAAGAGGCAAGTGAGGTGCAGAAGCAGGCAAGAGAGGTACAGAAACAGGCAAGCAAAGTACAGAAAGAGGCAAGAGAATTACTGAAAGAAGCAACTGATGTGTAGAAAGAAGCAGGAGAATTGCTGAAAGAAGCAACAGATGTGTAGAAAGAAGCAAGATAGGTGCAGAAAGAGGCAAGTGAGATGCAGAAAGAGGCAAGAGAGCTGCATAAAAGACAGAAGGCGGGTGCAGAAAGAGACAACAGGGTTACAGAAAGAAGCAAGACAGGTGCAGAAGGAGGCAAGAGAACTGCAGAAAGAGGCAAGAGAGTTGCAAAAACAGGCAAATGAGGTACAGGAAAAGGGAACAGGGTTGCAGACAGAGGCAAGAGACGTACAGACACAGGTAAGAGGAGTGCAGAAAGAGGCAAGAGGGGTGCAGAAATATACAGGAGATGTGCAGAAAGAAGCAAGAGCAGTGCAAAAGAACCAACCGAGGTGCAGAAAGAGGCAGAAGTGGTGCAGAAATAGCCAAGAGAAATACAGAAAAAAGCAAAAGAGGTGGAGAAGGAGGCAAGAGAGGGGCATAAACAGCAAAGAGAGGTGAGGAAAGAGGCAAGAGAATTGCTGAAAGAAGCAACAGATGTCTAGAAAGAAACAATAAAAGTGCAGAAAGAGGCAAACGAAATGCAGAAAGAGGCAAGAAAGGTACAGAAAGAAGGAAGACAAGTGTAGAAAAAGAAAACAGGGGTGCAGAACGAAGCAAGAAGGTACAAAAAGAAGCATGGGAAGTGCATAATGCAGCAACAGGGGTGCAGAAAGAGGCAAGAGAAGTACAGAAAGAAGCAACAGAGGTGCAGAAGGAGGCATGAGAACTGCAGAAAGAGGCAAGAGAGTTGCAGAAACAGGCAAAAGAGGTGCAGAAACAGGTAAGAGGAGTGCAGGAAGAGGAGAGACGGGTGCAGAAATTTGCAAGAGAGGTACAGAAAGAAGCAATAGCAGTGCAAAAGAACCATTAGAGGTGCAAAAAGAGGCAAGTGATGTGCAGAAGGAGGCAAGAGAGGTGCATAAACAGCCCAGATAAGTGAGGAAAGAGGCAAGAGAATTTCTGAAAGAAGCAACAGATGTGTAGAAAGAAGAAACAGGAGTGCAGAAAGAGACAAATGAGATGCAGAAAGAAGGAAGACAAGTGAATAAAGAGACAACAGTGGTGCTGAAAGAAGCAAGAAGGTGCAGAAAGAAGCATGGGAAGTGCAGAATGCCACAACAAGGGTACAGAAAGAGGCAAGAGAAGTGCAGAAAGAAGCAACAGAGGTGCAGAAGGAGATAAGAGAACTGCAGAAAGGGGCAACAGAGTTGCAGAAACAGGAAAAAGAGGTACAGGAAGAGGGAACAGGGGTGCAGACAGGGGCAAGAGAGTTGCAGAAACAGGTAAGAAGTATGCCGAAAGAAGCAACAGCAGTACAAAAGAACCATTAGAGGTGCAAAAAGAGGCAAGCGAGGTGCAGAAGGAGGCAATGGAGGTGCAGAAACAGGCAAGAGAAGTACAGAAAGAGGCAAGAGAATTGCTGAAAGAAGAAACTGATGTGTAGAGAGAAGCAAGATAAGTGCAGAAAGAGGCAAGTGAGATACAGAAAGAGGCAAGAGAATTGCTGAATGAAGCAACAGATGTGTAAAAAGAAGCAAGATAAGTGCAGAAAGAGGCAAGTGAGATGCAGAAAGAGGTAAGAGAGCTACAGAAAGAGACAACAGGGATTACAGAAAGAAGCAATACAGGTGCAGAAAGAAGCATGAGAAGAGATGAATGAAGCAGCAGGGGTGCAGAAAGAGAGAAGAGAAGTGCAGAAAGAAGCAACAGAGGTGCAGAAGGAGGCAAGAGAACTGCAGAAATAGGCAAGAGAGTTACAAAAACAGGCAAATGAGGTACAGGAAAAGAGAACAGGGTTGCAGACAGAGGCAAGAGAGGTACTGACACAGATAGGAGGAGTGCAGAAAGAGGCAAGAGGGGTGAGGAAATGTACAAGAGATGTGCAGAAGAAGCAAGAGCAGAGCAAAAGAACCAACAGTGGTACAGAAAGAGCAAAAGAAGTGCAGAAATAGGCAAGAGAAGTACAGAAAAAAGCAAAAGAGGTGTAGTATGAGGCAAGAGAGGTGCATAAACAGCCAAGAGAAGTGAAGAAAGAGGCAAGAGAATTGCTGAAAGAAGCAACAGATGTGTAGAAAGAAGCAACAGATGTGCAGAAATAGGCAAATGAGATGCAGAAAGAGGCAAGAGCGGTACAGAAAGAGGGAAGACGAGTACAGAAAAGACAACAGGGGTGCAGAACGAAGCAAGAAGGTGCAGAAAGAAGCATGGGAAGTAGAGAATGCAGCAACAGGTGTACAGAAAGAGGCAAGAGAAGTACAGAAAGAAGCAGCAGAGGTGCAGAAGGAGGCAAGAGAACTGCAGAAAGAGGCAAGAGAATTGCAGAAACAGGCCAAAGAGGTGCAGACATAGATAAGAGGGATACAGAAAGAGGCAATAGGGGTGCAGAAATTAGGAAGAGAGGTGCAGAAAGAAGCAAGAGCAGTGCAAAAGAACCATTAGAGGTTCAAAAGGAGGCAAGTGAGGTGCAGAAGGAGTTAAGAGAGATACAGAAAGAAGCAAGATATTGCTGAACGAAGCAACAGGTGTGTAGAAAGAAGCAAGATAAGTGCTGAAATAGTCAACTGAGTTGAAACAGGCCTAAAAGAGGTGCAGGAAGAGGGAACAGGGTGCAGACATTTGCAAGAGAGGTGCAGAAAGAAGCTAGAGCAGTGCAAAAGAACCATCAGAGGTGCAAAAAGAGGTAAGTGAGGTACAGAAGGAAGCAAGAGAACTGCAGAAAGAGGCAAGAGAGTTGCACAAACAGGCAAAAGGGGTGCAGGAAGAGGGAACAGGTTGGCAGACTGAGGCAAGAGAGGTGCGGGAAGAGGGATGCAGAAAAAGGCAAGAGGGATGCATACATTTGGAACAGAGGTGCAGAAAGAAGCATAAGCATTAAGGCAAGAACCAACAGAGGTACAGAAAGAGGCAAAAGGGGTACACAAAGAGGCAAATGAAGTGCATAACGAAGGAAAACATTTCAGAAAGAACCAACAGAGGAGCAAAAAGAATCAAGAGGGGTGCAGAAAGGTTTAGGAGAGGTGCACAAAGAGGCAATATGGGTAGAGAAAGAGGCAGGAGGGGTTCAGAAAGAAGCAAGAGAGGTGCACAAAGAAACCAAAGAAGTGCAGAAAGAAGGAAAAGAGGTACATAAAGAGGGAAGAGGGGTGAGAGAAGAGGGGTGTGAAAGAGGCACACGGGATGCAGAAAGAAAGGAAAGATGTGGAGAAAGAAGCAACAGAGGTGCGGGAAGAGGGGTAGATAAAGAGCCAAGAGAAGTTCAAAAAGAAGTAACGGAGATGCAGAAAGGGGATGAGGGGTTGGGAAAGAGGCAAGAGGGGTTCAGAAAGAAGCAAGAGAGGTGCAGAAAGAAACAAAAGAAGCGCAGCAACAAGGAACAGAGGTACAGAAAGAGATAGGAGGGGTCCAGAAAGAGGGAAGAGGGGTGCAGAAAGAGGCAAGAGAGGTGCAGAAAGACAACAGGGATGCAGAAGAAGCAAGTGAGTTGCAGAAAGAGGCAAAAGAGGTACAGAAAGTAGAAGAGATTTGCATAAAGGGGCAAGAGAAGTACAGAAAAAGAAAGAAAGGTGCAGCAAGAAGCAACAGAAATGCAGAAAGAGGCAAGAGAGGCACAGAAAGAAGCAATAGTGGCTTGCATACCATTAGTACCAATTTAACACCCACATTTAGCAATAAGTAACAGGTAACAATTCCAGGTTTGCAAATGACCTACCACCATGCTGTAACACTTGTCGCTGCATTATTGGCAACGGTTGAGTCATTTGAGCTAGAAACAAGGCTTTTTTTGTTCAAACTGCATATTAGGCAGCAAATGATGGATTATGTATAGGGCTCCCGGTTTTATGGCATTTTATTTTTACATTTCTGGCTGTATTTATCCATATTTATTTTTTGCAAATTTTTCTGTATTTATCCATTTTTATTTGGGGTTTTGTGGAGAAATTAAGCTGAAATTAGTATATTTCTGTATTTATTTAACCAATAAATATGCACTCATGCATGATGCCTGCCAGGTTTCAATGCTGAGAACATACCCAGAAGATAAATAAATGCACTTATATGAAAATATGCAAATTTCATTATCCATCTTGTGCATATCTACTGCTGTTAAATCCTCTTTACTAAAATGTAATTCTTTTTTAACCCCCTTACCTATCAAACCACGCAGCTAATGGATTGGCAGTCATGGTAGACAATATTTAGAATTACTCAAAAAGAAACCCAATTTCCATTTCATCCACATTTAAAAATAAATACAAACAAGAAAATAAATCTTTTCTGTCTTTCTTTATCTGTAAAAATCAGTAAAAATGGAAAACAGGGAGCCTTAATTATGTGGCTAATGCGGAAAATGTATAATTATGTGTAAGCTGGTGCAGCCAGTCACATAATTTCAGTGGCCCTGCTCATACCTCTGAATAGGTCCAAAAGTGCTCCTCACTGGTTACTTCTTTTGTTTGTCTCATTGACTTCATAATTTAGCTTCTATGGAAATGAGGAAGACTAAACCTGGGATTACCACCCCATAACACACACTACCATACCACATAATTACTCCAAATAACACATAATCCCACTCTACATAATTTCTATACACTAAATATCACATACTTCTTATCCACATAATTTCACTGCACAACATACCACATAATTCTACTACACACAACGTACATCCACTTCACTCCAAAAAACATTAGGAAAAAACTTTGACATTTAGAACCCCAAAAGCTCTAACTCTTGCAAATGCAAAACCTATTACATTACAAATGCTTCTTTAACTAGTAATTGCGTTTGCACAGTGTTGAAGAAAGGGGGCTGGGCCCCCAACCAGCACTGCATAGGACTTACAGGAGATACCAGGAGGGCTACTTGAACCCCAAAGTCTCTCAGGAGTAAAGCGGACTTCATCCCCCAGCCCGTAGTCTGCCGAGAGGTGCATTTGCAGAGTGGTGGAGAAAGAGGGGATTGGCCTCCGAAGACCCCTTAGCAATACCACTGTGTGGGACTTACTGGAGGTAAGAGGATGGGTAGTTGGCCCTCAAGGATGGTCTTAGGGGTCAACTACCCCTCCTATTACCTTCAGTAAGTCCCCCACAGCAGCATTGGTAAGTATTCATAGCAGGCCATGCCCCCTTTGCCAACCACTCTGCAAATGCGCTCCCTGGCATGCTTTTGGATGGGGATTAAAGTCTGATTTGATGCTGGGGGTCCTTAGGGGCGAACTAGCCCACCTGACACCTCCAGTAAGCCCCACACAAAGAGATTACTGAGAGGTGGAAACACATCACGCCCCCTTTCCTACTAGCCCTCCTGTTATCTCTAGTAAGCCCCACACAGCTGGATTGCTGAGAGTTGTCACAAGGCCATGCTCCCTTTTTACACCACTCTGCAAGCACACCTCCTGGTGCAATTCTGCTTGGGAGATAAAGTCCACTTTATCCTGAGGTCCTCAGGACTCAAGAGGAACTCCTCGCCCCACATGCAGTGCACCAAGAGGCACGTTTGCAGAGTGGTATAAAAAGGGGCATGGTCTTGTACCACCTTTCAGCAAGCCCACTGTGTGGGGCTTACTGGAGGTCCCTGGTGGCCTAGTTGGTCCCCAGGGACCCTCAGTAGTAATGAGGACTTTATACCCCAACCCAGAGATGCATTTGCAGAGTCGTGCAGGGAGGGGGCAGTGGCTCATGCAAGTTGCCGGTTTCTTTTTGTTTGTATTTTTTTCCTTTAGTGTTAGGGGGCCACGTGGCTCGCCTTACCTGAGGCCAGTTTGGACCCTGGGAACCCCATTCCCTGGGGCCCAGCCTTATTTTTTTTTTGCTGAAATAAAATAAAATAAAAGAGTGGGTCAGCGTGGCCCCCCTTCCGGGCCATTGTTGGGCCAGTTAACCCATCCCCTTGGGCTTGGTCATTCCTTTTTAAAAAAAATAAAAAATGGAGGGGGCCATTGTTTTTAAATAAAAATAAAGGGAGGGGTGCCAAGCAACCTCCTCCAGGGCCATTTTTGGGCCTGGGGACCCCATCCCCCAGGACCTGGCCTTGTGTTGGGATCCACGGGCTGCGCCGGGATGCCCCTGGGTAACTGAGCGCATTATAAATTTTATATAATATTAATAATAATAATATAATAATAATAACCCTGCCAGCTCCCTGCCTCCTGCGCGTGCCGGCATTGCTTTTGGACATGGGGAGCTGCTAACATGAAGCTCTCCTTGTCCAAAAGCAATCTGCTTTGCTTCGTGGAAGCACGAGCACAAACCATAGCAGACGTTTGCTATGGTTTGCTCCCGCCCAGCCATAGCAAATAGCAATGTCCCGGGCTGGGCACTCTGGGACATTGCAGGAGCTGGCCCTGGGAGGTGGTGGTCCCTAGAGCCATGGAGGGTGCCAGGAGTGGGGCGGCATGGCCCCCTTCCCATTATTTGCACGGCCCTGAGGAGGTGGTGGCCCCCTGGGCTGGTGGTCTGCAACGTACCCTGCACTTCATATATGTATGCCCCGGAGGGGTGGTGGTCCCAGGGACAGGTGGGGGGTCCCTGTGCCCCCTGCATATAATTATTAAAGCCCCAGGTAGGTGGCGGTCCTGGGGCAGCATGGGGAGGCAGGAGCCCCCTACTTATTTTTTTTAAAAGACCTGGGGAGGTGGCGGTCCCCGGGGCTACAGGGGGGCCGTCTCCCCATATCATAAAGTAAGCCCTGGGGAGTTTGCAGGTCCTCGCTACATATTGAGGTATTGCCCCCAGGACCTGGGCTACCCGGGGGCTTATAGAAAACAAAGCGTGGGAGCCTGCATATTGTTTTTTAATAATAATTACAGCCATATCCGCCACGCGCTAATTTGGCAGAATTAAAAAAAAATTTTTTTGGGCCCTGAGGGTCCTTGTGGGACCCCCTGAGCAGTCCTAGAGTTTCAGGGTGATTCTACCCTGCCACCTTTTCTTGTTTTTTATAATTTTCTTAACTGATTTCTGGTGATTCGGTTTTACCGAGTCACAAGATGGCTGCCAACACTTTCTGGTGTGGAGTGTTGGCAGCCAGTCAGACTGAAGCTCATGCTCTGAAGGGTTCGCAAATCCTCCTTGGCCCTCAGATATCGATATTTTTATTTTTTGAATTTCTCAGCAACTATTGAATGGATTCATACCTTTAAAAAAAGCACGCTTTCTGAACCAAGACCTACCTTTTTGGCAAATTTGGTGTCATTTCGTTCAGCAGTTTGGGATGTAGCTTTGTCTAAAGTTCCTTTGGAAATTAGCATAGGGAAAGCGCAATTTGGGACCCCTTTTTTTCTCGGCTCCCACTTGACGAATCACCCCGAAGCATTCCAGACAGGAGCTGACCTGAGAAACCCATTAGTTTTGAAAATTTTGCGGAGATTCATCAAACGGTACCAAAGATATTGGCAAAAGAAAAAAAAGCTTTTTGAATAGAAACAAGGTCCTAACTTTAACTACCTACTGGCTACCTACCTACTGGCAATATATATATATATATATATATATATATATATATATATATATATATATATATTACCTACTGGCGGTCGCCAGTAGGTATATATAGTTAGGATTTTTTCTCTATGGGATTTTTGAAAATTCTATGTCTAATAACTTTGGCGTTTGTGGACGGAATTGGCTGAAATTTTCAGGAAAATGGAACATTTTGTTTCTGAGCAGCCCCTGAAAATATGGGGGGGGTTTCGTCAAGGGGGGGCCGAGAAAAAAGGGGGGTCCCAAAACGTGTTTTTAACATTGAGTTTTCCATAGGGCGGTTGGCCTCACTTTTAGCCCGAACGGCTGAATGGATTTGCACGAAACTTGGCAAAATTGTAGGGACTGGTAGCCCGATGTGCCTTTGCTAGGTCTCAATATATGTGCTCCAGTGGATTTTGAGAAATTAACGTTCAAAAAAAGATATATATCTGTAACAGCGGACCAGGCAGCGCTCCAGTTCGCGTACTTTTCGCGTTACGGAGCTTTGTGAAGCGAAGCTGATTGGTTCTCCGGCGTCTGTAAACATTCCAAACAGTCCGTAGCGGCCGCCATCTTGTCTCTCGGTAGGATCGAGAGACAAGAGGAGGCCAAAGCGAAGGGGCAAATGACCATAAGGGGGCATAGTAGATCCTCCCTGACCCCCTAGGTTTGATGTGGAGGTTTTAAAAGGGCCCCGCGGGGCAAAAAAAAATAAATAATAATAATCGAACGGCTGAATGGATTTGCACGAAACTTGGCAAAATTGTAGGGACTGGTAGCCCGATGTGCCTTTGCTAGGTCTCAATATATGTGCTCCAGTGGATTTTGAGAAATTAACGTTCAAAACAAGATATAGATCTGTAACAGCGCTCCGCTTCGCGTACTTTTCGCGTTACGGAGCTTTGCGAAGCTGATTGGTTCTCCGGCGTCTGTAAACATTCCAAACAGTCCGTAGCGGCTGCCATCTTGTCTCTCGGTAGGATCGAGAGACAAGAGGAGGCCAAAGCGAAGGGGCAAATGACCATAAGGGGGCATAGTAGATCCTCCCTGACCTCTTTGAGACATTATTCATTTTTATTTTTAATTTATGAGGTTGTAGCGAAGTGATTGTAGTATAAAAAAAGAGTTATAGTATAGAGTGCAAAAATTGGTTCTTTTTGGAGGGGCAAAAAAAAAAATCGTTTTTTTGGTGGGGTGCGCCCGGTTAGCGTAACAGGAAGCGGACTGGGGAGCGTACTACAAGGAAAGAAGAATGATTGACTTTTAACTTATTGTATGTTTATAGACTTGTTTTTCTGCTGAGTGACGTCTCGGCCTATCTCCACGGGATGCAGTCCCTACCATCTCGGCGTTTAAGCCCAGGGGGACCGGTAGTGTGGGAGAGATAACGGGGCATATTATCAAGGGGGTTTATCTCCGCTTTTTTGGCTTTAAAAGCCAAGAAAGCGGAGATAAAATTATCTCTGTATTACCTAGCTGTTGCTAACACCAGTTAGCGACCGCTAGTAGGAGATAGCGACCATCTTGGGCTCCACTTTGCATGTCAGTGATATTTATCACTAATGACATGCAAAGCGGGCATGCCAAGATGTTAGCGACTGGAAACAGTCGCTAACATCGCTATCTCCTATTACCAACTTTTGGAGATATTCGCGCTAAGCGCGAATATCTCCAAAAAGTAACACCTGCCCTGAGCAGTTCTTAGCCATGTTATCCAATGGGAGGTGGATAACATGGCTAAGAGCATTAGCTCGGTAATGCATGAATATCGCTGACTTTTCAGCGATATTAATGCATTGCGGCCGTTTTTTATCGCATTTGCGATAAACCTTGATAATAGCAAGGTTTATCTGCGATAATTTCTGACGATGCTTAGCGGTAAAAAATTTGTTGCTAAGCATCGTTAGGGATAAATATCGCTTAACTTTGGTAATATGCCCCAACGTCTGTTAACGTTCGATTCGAAGGAAATCAGGAAGTGTTGAAAAACATTGTCTGCGCCATCTTGCCTTTTTTCAAATGCCACACTTTTGTCGTGCACGGCAGCCATTTTAGATGCCTTGACCAGACCCACTCTCTGCACGCTGTCGATCCTTAGCATGGCTCCCCACCCTCGCAAGCATCTCCCCCAGGCACTGGTCACCCCCGCTCTCTGTCTTATGCATGGGCAATAAACCTCCCCCCATCTGCGCTGCTCTTCCCTGAGAATCACACCCTGTGCCCGCCCGACACCTCCCTTTCGCCCTATTCACTACCGCACCCTCTGACACTCCTTTTCCTCTGTGTCCGATTGTCCAGGCCGGTCCTAGGCTATCAGCTAGCCCTGCAGATGTAGTTTATGGCCCCAGCTGTAAAGAATCACCCCTCTTCAAAGGAGTTATAGTAGATCAAGGCCCACACCCGATGAGATCCGTCACAGCACACGCGTTCCTACTATCTGAAAACCATCCTGTATTGTGATTGGGGAGGGGACCGAGCCTGAAGCGGAAGATTTCAGGGATGCCTCTTTGTACATCAAAGTTTTTACAATTATGTGTCACATTAAAAATATATAGCACTCCAACAAAGTAGTAGGATTATAAAACTTTAATAACTTATAAATATATACAACAAAACAAAAACAGTAAAAACATTTAAACATTTTTAGGGAAAAAGAAGGAAGTAGCGGTCGGTTGTGCGAATAGTCCCAAAGCAGCACAACGTCCAGATTTCTGGACGGCACCCAGGTGATGTTGCCTGGGTGCCGCACTGATTTCGGTATCCGGCGTGAGGCGTCGCGGGGGGTGGGTCATCAGTAGCGGTCTGTTGTGCGAATAGTTCCAAGGCAGCAGAACGATGGCACCAAGGTGATGTCCAGTAAGTTGCCGCCCTCCGAATAACGGCGTGGGGCGCCCCGGGGGGGGGGGAGGCGGCGTGAACGGGCTTCTCCAGGTGGAGTCTCGTCTGCTGTAGTGGGGCGCCCCTTTACCGTTTCAGTTGCCATTCCGTCCGCTTTTGGTCCACTGTGTCAAAAGCCGCAATTCAGCTGAGTTGCGCCCACTCTTGCGGTGCAGCGATAGGCGGCTGTCACAGGACTCTCAAAATGGCGGCAGGCTCTTTCCTTTTTGGGCCTGGTCCACTGAAATGGCCCTGGGACACCTTGAAAATCGGACGCTTGTCTGCTAGGTCTTGGACCCCATTCTCGAAAGCGTACCCTCCGCCTTGAGGATTCTACAAAAGTTTTGGGGGCCCCCGACTCCTGCAGGCTTCTGGTGGGGAGCGGCTGCCATGATTGCTCGCGGAATGACCACGACGGAGCTACGAGATGGTGGTGCTTTCATGCTGACGCCAGCTTCAGTCTGAAACATCCAGAAACAAGGTGGGGCTTTCATCGTTTGGGAAAAAAAAAAAGTTTTCATCCAATGAAAAGTGTTATTTTTAGGTCATATGATCAAGCCTTCCATGATTAGGAAACCAAAAGTAAAATGAACCAATGAAAAGTTTTATAAACAAGTCACATGACCTGTTATGCGGCATAGGGTATAAAATGCGGAGAAAATACGTTGGCACGTGAGGCGGCGTCAGTAGCGGACCGATGTGGGAATAGGCCGAAGGCAGCACAACGCGCCAAGATCCGGATGGCAAGGAGGTGGTGTCCAGCAATTTGCCGCACTGGTGTGGCCATCCTACAATGGTAAAAGTCGGCGTGGGGCGCCCCGTTGGCCTGTGAGATGGCGGCAGTAGCGGACCGATGTGCGAATAGGCCGAAGGCAGCACAACGCGCCAAGATCCGGATGGCAAGGAGGTGGTGTCCAGCAAGTTGCCGCACTGGTGTGGCCATCCTACAATGGTAAAAGTCGGCGTGGGGTGCCCCGTTGGCCTGTGAGATGGCGGCAGTAGCGGACCGATGTGCGAATGGGGCCAAAGGCAGCGCAACAATATTTTCTGATTAGAAGACACCACAAGGCGCTGAGATGCCAAGATCCGGATGGCACCGAGGTGGTGTCTAGCAAGTTGCCGCACTGGTGTGGCCATCCTACAATGCTGAAAGTCGGCGTGGGGAGCCCCGTTGGCCTGTGAGATGGCGTCAGTAGCGGACCGATGTGCGAATGGGGCCAAAGGCAGCGCAACAATATTTTCTGAATAGAAGACACCACAAGGCGCTGAGATGCCAAGATCCGGATGGCACCGAGGTGGTGTCTAGCAAGTTGCCGCACTGGTGTGGCCATCCTACAATGCTGAAAGTCGGCGTGGGGCGCCCCGTTGGCCTGTGAGATGGCGTCAGTAGCGGACCGATGTGCGAATGGGGCCAAAGGCAGCGCAACAATATTTTCTGAATAGAAGACACCACAAGGCGCTGAGATGCCAAGATCCGGATGGCACCGAGGTGGTGTCTAGCAAGTTGCCGCACTGGTGTGGCCATCCTACAATGCTGAAAGTCGGCGTGGGCCGCCCCGTTGGCCTGTGAGATGGCGTCAGTAGCGGACCGATGTGCGAAGGGGGCCAAAGGCAGCGCAACAATATTTTCTGAATAGAAGACACCACAAGGCGCTGAGATGCCAAGATCCGGATGGCAAGGAGGTGGTGTCCAGCAAGTTGCCGCACTGGTGTGGCCATCCTACAATGCTGAAAGTCGGCGTGGGGTGCCCCGTTGGCCTGTGAGATGGCGTCAGTAGCGGACCGATGTGCGAATGGGGCCAAAGGCAGCGCAACAATATTTTCTGAATAGAAGACACCACAAGGCGCTGAGATGCCAAGATCCGGATGGCACCGAGGTGGTGTCTAGCAAGTTGCCGTACTGGTGTGGCCATCCTACAATGCTGAAAGTAGGCGTGGGGCGCCCCGTTGGCCTGTGAGGTGGCATCAGTAGCGGACCGATGTGCGAATGGGGCCAAAGGCAGCGCAACAATATTTTCTGAATAGAAGACACCACAAGGCGCTGAGATTCGGTTACCACCGAGGTGGTGTCTAGCAAGTTGCCGCACTGGTGTGGCCATCCTACAATACTGCTCCGAATAATGGCGTGGGGTGCCCGAAGGGGGGGGGGGAGGCGGCGTGAATGGGCCTTCCTAGGTGGAGGCTCGTCTGCTGTAGTGGGGCGCCCCTTTACCGTTTCAGTTGCCATTTAGCTGAGTTTCGGCCACTCTTGATGCTACAGCGACAGGCGGCTGCAACAGGACTCTCAAAATGGCGGCCTGTTCTTTGGATTTGGGCCTGGTCCACTAAAATGGCCCTGGGACACCTTAGAACTCGGACGCTCGAATTTTTTTTCCTTTCCTCTACACGCAAAAAAAGGTAAATGCCCGGTACGTTACACGCTTCATCTGCCACGATGTACTCTCCAGAGGAACCGAAAAAAAATATAGTTATGGTAACTATACCATGCATCGTCATATGGAGAGGTGGCACCGATTAATTATAGTGCTGCATAAAAGAGAGATTTGGAGGAGAACCCCCGACCTGCCAGTACATTCATCAAAGAAGTGGCACTGACAGCATCAGAGGCAAGGGAAACGGTCCCAAATATTTAGAAGAACTTTGGAAAGATTAAAATGACATGTTTAGATTGTGGCAAATTAATTTCATGTGGACAGATGAGTGTTACTCTAAGAAATACAGCATATGAACATCATCATAGTCGATGGTTGGTAGAGACATTTTGACTATATCGTGGACCTGCCCGTCCTCGCCCAAAATGGCGCCGGAATAAATGGGACTCGTAACTCCTTGTTGTGTACTGGTTGCACAACCTTGATATCACGAGATACGTATGCAGTTTTGAAGCACATGGCGGGCGGGGACGAGAATAGATTGAATATTTCGACATCCCTATTGATATTAAGTTCTGATGTGTTATTGATTACTGTACTATTGAAAGTTCGAATTAACGTCACCCATGGTACTTGCCCGCAAATGTATATCTAGATAATTTTATTGTAACTGGCTCTGTCGTATTTTAATTATAAAATGTACGTCCACCGATTCCGCAACTGTTAGACACCTTAGTTCTTGCAACCTAATGGCCCGCCCGTTACGTTCCTCTACAGTGTAAATGTCTACTCATCATATACGATTACAGTTTGCTCCGTGGCCGGCCCACGTGGTTATAGGCTCGTATTTGTATAATGACATTTTCACAATAAAGGTTTTTAAAAGAAAACATGGTAGTAGTATATACATTGGTAAAGTTTTTAATAATAGTCACTGTTTTAGAATCAGTAAAAGGCAAGTGAAATAAAGCAGACCAATTACATGAAGGGTAAAAGGTATAATACGCAGGAACGCAGTAAAGATAAATGGTCAAGGGCTGTTGTGTTTTCTACTCCTGCAACATAAAGTGATCGATAAGAATCTCATATTCAGGCGTATCGGCGACTAAGACAGCAGGTCGACCCTCTTTTGCTCAACGGCTCCGTCATGGGACGAAGAAACGCCCTTTTTCTCGAAAAAAGAATATATTTTACTTGCAGGACAGTTGTAAATTTTCCGGGAAAGTACATTAGCCTGGAACATTATAACATATATTTAAGAAAAAATAATGTTCGGAAGTAATAAAAAGCGTAATTTTTAGGTCATATGACCAAGCCTTTCATCATTAGAATAAGAAAAGTAAAATGAACCAATGAAAAGTTTTATTAACAAGTCACATGACCTGTTATGCTTACGTTACGCGCTGCGCGTCGCGCCCCGGATCACTTCCGGATGCGCTAACGCGGCGCGTCATATGACGCATTACGCGACAACGCAGGTCCAGAATATAGTCAAAATGTCTCCACCAACCAGCGGTCGGAACACAACCCCTTTCAGCAGGCTAAATAGTTCTGTTAAATGACAACAGAAGGGACAGGCAACAAGAACCATCAGTCAAAGAGGGGAGGGCTAGTTCTTCTCTACCGGGTCACGTTGGGGCGCTACCGGAACTGATCGAATTGGTAGTCTACAGTGTTTCTGGATGTTTCAGACTGAAGCTGGCGTTAGCATGAGAGCACCACCATTTCGTAGCTCCGTCGTGGCCATTCCACGAGCAATAATGCTAGCCGCTCCCCACCAGAAGCCTGCGGGAGTCGGGGGCCCCCAAGAGTTTTGTAGAATCTTCAAGGCTGAGGGGACGCTTTCGAGAATGGAGCCCAATCTCTAGCAGACAAGCGTCCGAGTTCCAAGGTGTCGCAGGGCAATTTTAGTGGACCACGCCCAAATCTGAAGAGCCGCCGCCATTTTGAGAGTCCTGTGGCAGCCGCCTATCGCTGCACCGCAAGAGCGGGAGTAACTCAACTACATGGTGAGCGAGACGCTGTAGTCGAAAGAGCGGGCGGTAAACAGCTGAATAGCGGAAGAGGCACAGTGTAGCAAAAGCGGGCGGAATGGCAACTGAAACGGTAAAGGGGCGCCCCACTACAGCGTGTCTTTAGGTGAAACGGATTGTGGGACAAGGTCAAGAATGGAAGAGTTACCAAAAGGCAAAAAGTTCCGCTTGATCCCGGGAGCCGGCCACTTATGTCGGGGGCGATCTCAGGCCACACCAGGAGAACACGACTTGGGGAGGGGGCCGGAGCCAAGCGCCCCCTCCGAGTCCGCGCAATCACACCGTCCCTCGGGGGCCTCCGTCAAGCGGTTCAGGGTGGCACCGCATCACATTGTTTTCAAATGCAGTCACGTCCTCAAACAGCCCCCACTTTACTTTGAGAATAGTGAAGCTGAAGCAAGTGCAAATAGGCTTCAGACAGTGTTACAAGCACTCCTCAAAACTTTGAACCATCAGAGTGCATGAGTTTCATGCTCGATCGATTGAGCTAGCCGGATCGGGCAACAAAAAGTATAAAATAGTTATGTAAATAGTTGTTTAATAAAATGTTTTACCCTGTTACTTTGCTGGTGTGTAGTATATATTTGTAATATTTGTATAGAGTTTATCGTTATTTTGGGCGGGGTGGGTGGCGGAGCCGAGCTGTATTGCAGCCATCATGGTGTGGAGTTCAGTTCATCTCACTAGTTTCGTATTTGTCATGAGGGGTTGTTCCTAATGTTTCTATTTTAGCGAGGTCAAAAAGAGATCCCATTAGTGGCCTACTGATTTTGCTCGATTCCTTTTGGTTTTTTACACGATTTTTCGTTATCTGCAAAGACTAAACAGAGTATTGCGACTCTGTGTTTGTTTGTAAATAGAAAATGAACCAAAGAGAACCAATTCTAAAACAGTAAATGCTTGGATAGCAATCAATCAAATGGAGAGAGAAGCAGGCACGACGTATTACAACGGGGGCAAAGGCCTGCGTTAACTACCTTTCACTATCTGCAAAGAGAGAGTACTCCTAATAGAAATGAGGGGGGGGGGCAGCATTCAAAGCAGATCAGTGTGCATAAACACGAAAATGTTTTTTCTTACCATGTACTTGACATTCGACAGCTTATGATATTTGCTATTAAAAAACCATTGAAATTCACTGAAAAAACCATAGGTTATAGACCATATATAGTTAGGAATTAAAATTTACAAAACCTTGAAAATTCACTGAAAAAACCATAGGTTATAGACCATATATAGTTAGGAATTAGCATTTACAAAACCTTATTTTACTCACACAAAACCATTGAAATTCCATATATAGTTAGTTGCACTAACTATATATCGCGCACCCGCAATCCACTGCTGATGATGTCACATATTACATCATTCATGACATGGTCAGTGACATCACTTATGACATCACTGATGACATCTCAAATGACATCACTGATGACATCACTAATGACATCTCAAATGACATCACTGATGACATCACTGATGACATCTCAAATGACATCACTGATGACATCACTGATGACATCTCATTTGACATTACTGATCACATCACTGATGACATCATTCATGTGATAATACGATGAACCTCTTCAGACTCTAATATAACCTTAGATACACTCAGTGTAAACACAAACTCACAGATTGTTACTCATCCATGAAGTTACACACACACCTAGTCAGTCATGCAAACAATCAATCACACCTCCATTTTTTCAACTATACAGTTATACACACCTTACTTATTCAAACATATACTAAAACATATTTACTCTCTTATACAATCCTGGATACAAGTTCACAATGATGCATACAGCCACTCACACATTCACTGGCTCTTATGCACAGTTACTTATATATGTCAAGTCTCACAAGTACTGTGTTTTACATATGTACTTACTTTGACATGTAGCACTGAGATATCTATTCACTCACCAATACACTGATGCACACAGTCAACCGCCCATACAGCTGTTTCCACATGCACTTTTGAACCCATACATCTAGTGAATCAACTGCTCACACATCTATGCACAGAGTCATACACCTCCCAGCCACCCACACACACAATCAGTCTCCCATACAAATACTTGGGCAACCAAACAATAACCCATATAGTTACTCATATAGCTACTGAAGAACACATGCAGCAGTTTTCAGAACAACAGACATAATGATGCACAAATTAACACAGTTTAGTCACTAACCCATGCATTCAGTGAGACACATTTAATCAATCACTCATACAGTCAGTCATGCACCTACTAAATCCTTCATCCAGACACTTATACATCCACTCATTCTTAAATATGTAAGACATATTTTAACTTTACAGAAAAATACAGTCACTGGATGTTGTCATCAGTGATGTCATCAGTGATGTCATTTGAGATGTCATCAGTGATGTCATCAGTGATGTCATTTGAGATGTCATCAGTGATGTCATTTGAGATGTCATCAGTGATGTCATAAGTGATGTCACTGACCATGTCATGAATGATGTAATATGTGACATCATCAGCAGTGGATTGCGGGTGCGCGATATATAGTTAGTGCAACTAACTATATATGGAATTTCAATGGTTTTGTGTGAGTAAAATAAGGTTTTGTAAATGCTAATTCCTAACTATATATGGTCTCTAACCTATGGTTTTTTCAGTGAATATATATATATATATATATATATATATATATTCACTGAAAAAACCATAGGTTATAGACCATATATAGTTAGGAATTTGCATTTACAAAACCTTGAAAATTCACTGAAAAAACCATAGGTTAGAGACCATATATAGTTAGCTGGACATTTTATTGACATAAAACCAATGAAATTCCATATATAGTTAGTTGCACTAACTATATATCGCGCACCCGCAATCCACTGCTGATGATGTCACATATTACATCATTCATGACATGGTCAGTGACATCACTGATGACATCACTGATGACATCTCAAATGACATCACTGATGACATCACTGATGACATCTCAAATGACATCACTGATGACATCATCTAGTGTCTGTGTGTTTTTGTAAAGTTTAAATATGTTTTACATATTGAAGAATGAGTGGATGTATGGAAGACTGAGTGTGTGTGTGGCTGGCTGGGAGGTGTGTGACTCTGTGCATATCAATGTGTACTTGTATCAGTGATTGTATAAGAGAGTAAGTATGTGTTAGTATATGTGTGAAAAGTATGGTGTTCTGCGTTTAACTGTATAGATGAGGAAATCGAAGTGTGATTGATTCTTCACAGGACTGACTAGTTGTATGAGTGCATATGATAGTGTTGTAATAATGAGTGACTGTATGTATGAGTGATTGTATGGGTGAATGAGTGAATGTGTGTGTAGACGTAGGAATCAGTGAGTGCGTATGTAGTAACTGGTATTGGTGTGTCATGATGTCATCAGTGATGTCATTTGAGATGTCATCAGTGATGTCATTTGAGATGTCATCAGTGATGTCATCAGTGATGTCACTGAAGTATGGTGTTCTGTGTTTAACTGTATAGATGAGGAAATGGAAGTGTGATTGATTCTTTACAGGACTGACTAGGTGTGTGAGTAACTCCATGGATGAGTGGCAGTGTGTGAGTGTCTGCATAGGTGTATGAGTGCATATGATAGTGTTGTAATAATGAGTGACTGTATGTATGAGTGATTGTATGGGTGAATGAGTGAATGTGTGTGTAGACGTAGGAATCAGTGAGTGCGTATGTAGTAACTGGTATTGGTGTGTCATGATGTCATCAGTGATGTCATTTGAGATGTCATCAGTGATGTCATTTGAGATGTCATCAGTGATGTCATCAGTGATGTCACTGACCATGTCATGAATGATGTAATATGTGACATCATCAGCAGCGGATTGCGGGTGCGCGATATATAGTTAGTGCAACTAACTATATATGGAATTTCATTGGTTTTATGTCAATAAAATGTCCAGCTAACTCTATATGGTCTCTAACCTATGTTTTTTTCAGTGAATTTTCAAGGTTTTGTAAATGCAAATTCCTAACTATATATGGTCTATAACCTATGGTTTTTTCAGTGAATTTCATTGGTTTTTTAAAAGCTAATATCTATAGCTGTAAAATATATTCTTTATTACGTGACGTATCACGTAGCCACGTGAGACGCCTCATGACGCGTCGCATAACCGTGACGTATCGGCTCTGCAGCGCAAACAAAACCCGTAACGTAAGCGTGCCGGAGCACGCTTACAGATATATATTTTTTTTTTAACCTTAATTAGACAAAATCCACACGTGCACATATCTTGAGGCCTTGCAAAGGCACATCAAACAAACAGTCCCTACAATTTTGCCAAGTTTGCTGGAAATCTATTCCCTTAATTTTTTTTTTACTGTTTCTCTTGGTTTTCCCCTTGTTACGCTTACCGGGACGCTACCCGGTACGCGAACCGGACGCTCCAAAAACACAAGATGGCGGACTCCCGTTACGCTGCCGGTTAGCTGCCCGGTTCGCGTACCGGGAAGCGCCTCTACCGCGAAAAATCGCGGGGGACTTTAATATCCCCCTCATCAATCCTAGGGGGTCAGGAGGGGTTTACCTTGCCCCCTTTCCTTCATTTCCCCCTTCTTTTCTCACCACATCTTGTCTCTCGAACCTACCGAGAGACAAGATGGCGGCCGCTCCGGACTGTTTACAATGTTGACAGCTACGCTGCCGGTTAGCTGCCCGGTTAGCTGCCCGGTGAGCTGCCTGGTGAGCTGCCCGGTTCGCGTACCGGGACGCGCACTTTAATATCCCCCTCATCAATCCTAGGGGGTCAGGAGTGGTCTACCTTGCCCCCTTTCCTTCATTTCCCCCTTCGTTTTTCACCACATCTTGTCTCTCGATCGTACCGAGAGACAAGATGGCGGCCACTCCGGACTGTTTAGAATGTTGACAGACACCGGAGAGCCAATCAGCTTCGCTTCGCGAAGTTCCGTTACGCGTCAGGTACGCGAACCGGGGCGCTAACCGGAGCGCTGTCACAGATATATATATTTTTTTAAACGTTAATTTCTCAAAATCCACTGGAGCACATATATTGAGACATAGCAAAGGCACGTCGGGCAAACCATATCTACAATTTTGCCAAGTTTCATGTAAATCTATTCAGCCGTTCGAGCTAAAAGTGAGTCCAACCGCCCTATGGAAAAATGAATGGGAAAAACGCGTTTTGGGACCCCCCTTTTTTCTCGGCCCCCCCTTGACGAAACCCCCCCAAATTTTCGGGGGCTGCTCAGAAACAAAATGTGCCATTTTCCTGAAAATTTCAGCCAATTCCGTCCACAAACGCCAAAGTTATTAGACATAGAATTTTCAGAAATCCCATAGAGAAAAAATCCTAACTATATATACCCACTGGCTATCGCCAGTAGGTAATATACATATATAAACATATATAATCTGCATATCTATATAAATATAAATGCATGCATACATATACATATATGCATACATATGCATGTTATTTACATGAAAGTTTTAAAAACACTAATAAAAGCAAAGCTAAAAAGCCACCTCATTACAAACAGAATGGCTTTACCTTAAACGAGGGCGAGATCTATTGCATTTTCAATGCTTGTTTACTTTGGTTCTATCAAGAAGGCATTCAGATGTGTCACACATTTGCCATAAATTCTGAATGTTAGCACTCTAGTTGCTCATTAGATCACTGTAGTAAAGCTAGTGCTCACCAGGGAAGTCTGCTGCTAATCATGGTTTGCAGCCATTTTCCTGCATTTTTTATCCCGCAGACTTTCAGTCCGCATACCATTATCCCGCAAGGTCATTGACCTCACATACCATTATCCCGCATTTTTTGAAAACGCATGTGCATTTATCGCGCATGCCTTTACAAAGAATTACGTTTTAAAGGCATGTATGGTAAATGCATTTGCGTTGTGAAAACCACGATGACGAGAGAGGTAAGTGGGTTTGTGTTAATTTTTTCGTGGGTTAGTGATTGTGTAGTCTAGTGTAGTGTTGTGTAGTGTTGTGTTAGTGTAGTGTAGAGTTGTGGTGGTTGTTTAGTGTAGGGTCATGCTGGGGGTAGTGTTTTAGGGTTTAGGGTTGTGTTGTAGTGTTTGCGTAGTGTAGGGTCATGCTAGGGGTAGTGTTTTAGGGTTTAGGGTAGTGTTGTAGTGTTTGCGTAGTGTAGGGTCATGCTGGGGGTAGTGTTTTAGGGTTTAGGGTTGTGTTGTAGTGTTTGCGTAGTGTAGGGTCATGCTGGGGGTAGTGTTTTAGGGTTTAGGGTAGTGTTGTAGTGTTTGCGTAGTGTAGGGTCATGCTGGGGGTAGTGTTTTAGGGTTTAGGGTAGTGTTGTAGTGTTTGCGTAGTGTAGGGTCATGCTGGGGGTAGTGTTTTAGGGTTTAGGGTAGTGTTGTAGTGTTTGCGTAGTGTAGGGTCATGCTGGGGTGTAGTGTTTTAGGGTTTTGGGTAGTGTTGTAGTGTTTGCGTAGTGTAGGGTCATGCTGGGGGTAGTGTTTTAGGGTTTAGGGTAGTGTTGTAGTGTTTGCGTAGTGTAGGGTCATGCTGGGGTGTAGTGTTTTAGGGTTTTGGGTAGTGTTGTAGTGTTTGCGTAGTGTAGGGTCATGCTGGGGGTAGTGTTTTAGGGTTTAGGGTAGTGTTGTAGTGTTTGCGTAGTGTAGGGTCATGCTGAGGGTAGTGTTTTAGGGTTTAGGGTTGTGTTGTAGTGTTTGCATAGTGTAGGGTCATGCTGGGGGTAGTGTTTTAGGGTTTAGGGTTGTGTTGTAGTGTTTGTGTAGTGTAGGGTCATGCTGGGGGTAGTGTTTTAGGGTTTAGGGTAGTGTTTCAGTGTTTGCGTAGTGTAGGGTCATGCTGGGGTGTAGTGTTTTAGGGTTTTGGGTAGTGTTGTAGTGTTTGCGTAGTGTAGGGTCATGCTGGGGGTTGTGTTTTAGGGTTTAGGGTAGTGTTGTAGTGTTTGTGTAGTGTAGGGTCATGCTGGGGGTAGTGTTTTAGGGTTTAGGGTAGTGTTGTACTGTTTGTGTAGTGTAGGGTCATGCTGGGGGTAGTGTTTTAGGGTTTAGGGTAGTTTAGTTGTTTAGTGTATGCTAAAGGCATATTCGTTCTAAAAGTTTTCGTTATTTTAATTTGTGGCCTAATAGTACATGCGGGATTTTTTTTGCGGACTGATGGTATGCGGGATTTCGTCATATATTCGCTAATCATACTTTCTATGGCAAAATGAACCCCCTCATTTTGTTCCTTTTTAAATTAAATGTTTTAAGAGTTACCACTTTATTCCAATCAAGATGGCTTCAGGTGTGCCATACCTTTGTAATAAGTAGGACTGTTAGCACTCTAGTTGTTCTTTAGAACACTCTGGGACATTCTGTCATTGGGCTATAGTTGGGCTACATCTGGCTGATATTTGGGCTACATTTGTTTTTTGTCTCTGGTGGCCATCTTTGGGCTACATTGGGCTACATTGGGCTACATTGGGCTACATTTGGGCTCCAACATATATATAGCCCAATGTAGCCCAATATATATTTTTCAAAGTTAATTTTCGTAAAAACCACTGGAGCCTATATCTTGAGACATAGCAAAGGCACATCGGGCTACCAGTCCCTACAATTTTGCCAAGTTTGGTGTAAATCCATTCAGCCGTTCAGGCTAAAAGTGAGGCCAACCGCCCTATGGAAAATTGCATGGGAAAAACACGTTTTGGGACCCCCCTTTTTTCTCGGCCCCCCTTGACGAAACCCCCCCAACTTTTCAGGGGCTGCTCAGAAACAAAATGTTCCATTTTCCTGAAAATTTCAGCCAATTCTGTCCTCAAACGCCAAAGTTATTCGACATAGAATTTTCAAAAATCCCATAGGAAAAAAATCCTAACTATATATACCTACTGGCTATCGCCAGTAGGTAATATATGTATATATATATATATATATATATATATATATATATATATATATATATATATATATATATATATATATATATATATATATATATATATATATATATATATATATATATATATATATATATATATATGTATGTATATATATATATATGTATGTGTATATATATATATATATATATATATATATATATATATATATATATATATATATATATATATATATATATATATATATATGTATATATGTTATTTAGACTTAGCTGTCAAACCTTTTGTCCTTGATATTGTAGGTATGATTTTAAAGAAGCAAGATATTTCATACTCGATACTGGGGGGACACACCCTCTGCAAGATAGTGAGATAGTGATACCCCTGATCTTATTGTAGCGGCACAGGCATAACACATTTTGCACGTTTTATAAAATGGGGCAGTTGGAGCTGTAGTGCTGATGCCTACCATCTGTGCTAGCAATTTGACATAGCTTGCCTTGATTAGAGTACCTGAACATAGGAGACCATTTCTGGTTAATAGAAGAGTAATAGTTTTTATTCTGATATGAGGTGATCGATGTCTTAAATATACTTTGATTTTTCTTGTTTGAGTGCGTCCACTTCTTGTTCTTTGGTTATTCTGGGCTGTACCACAATGCTGAAGTAGCATCAAGGTTTTAGACTACGCCTATTTCAGTTAAGGTATTCTGATAGGTGAGTAGGTCTTATCTCATTTACACTGCTCCACAAGCAGAAATATGCCAACTCTTAGAGTAAAACATATTAAATTAACACTTACTATTGTCTTGCTTTTCCTTCGGTTTATAGATCTGATTTGGTCTATGCTATCTGGCAATTTGCTGGATACGTTTCTGAAGCAATGGACTCTGTAACTCAGTCCGAAAAAAACGACACATTTCATTTGAGGTAGTAGAATCAGAGCTAGCACTATAAAAATCATGTCATTTTGTGCCTTGTATTTTCAAATAACATTGGTGACACATTTTATTAAAAAAGAATGAGAAAATGCTATGATCACTTGTGGAGGGCAAAGAGGCACATGTGCACAAATTTGTTATGTGCAATACCAGTACCAGAAAAAAAAATTTCCACCTGCAATTACAACCTCCCTTACTTTTGGTTCCCAATCTGGCCAGGGGATCCAGCTATTACAAAGTGTCTGACAGGGGGACTAATTAGTTATATCAATGTTAGGAGTCTGAAATTAGATATCTGTTTTAAACTATGTATTGATGGAAACTTAGCTGATAATCTGGTTCAGTAGTGCACCACCGGAGAACAGGAAGAGGGGTAGACTGACTTCCAATTGTTGATTGTGAGAAAAATCTACTTATGATTTGGGGTGGATTGGGGTCTACCGCAAGTAATAAAGTCATTATCTTGTTTAAACTGTGAACGTTTTCCCTAATTTTAAGCGGAGCTCAACTCGTTAGCCATGGCACAGAGCAGAAAAGCTTAATTTGGAGAAAATATGTAATGTATTCAGAAATGCCAAAAACAGATACAACTTCACAAACACAACACAATTAAAAATACCACTCCAATTTTCATAAAAAATTCAGTAAATTGTACTGATCAGAATGACACTAAAATGATGAAAATTCAATAAGGGGGACCAGAGATATGAATTCCTGCACAAAAACAATCCTTAGAGGCATATGTGTACTGCAGAATGCAGCACATAAAGAAACAGGAAAAAAACCAGAAAAATCGGAATATTTCTCCTTGTTACTCCTCTCCTGGGGAGGCATATCTTTTTGGCGCAATGTATCAAAAACCATGGGATCTGCGTGGGAACACCCACTGTAACACCATGGATTACCTGCCTTACACAGAGTAGGGCGACTCATCTATATGTGCTGCATTGCCTTACTCTAGATACAAAGCCACATAATCTAGCTTTGAGAGGCTCCATAAACTTGCATCACGAATGAACAACTTTCCATGGTGCAAACGTTATGCAAGCCTCTTAATCTCTCTTTTAGAGCTCAGAATCCTTCTGTGCATAAGGTAGTGGCTGTGTATAACAATGGATTACACAAGCCCCTATAACTTCTTGCCAATGGTCAGCTACATTGGATTTGCTGCTGCAGAGAAGCCCCGGTGGGAGAAGCTTGCACGTGGGTACACTAATGGGGTAGGCTGGATTTGTTGGTCCCTAGCCTATGGACTTCTTGAAGTTCAAACATTTTCTTAGTACCAGATGTTTAATGGTTATCGGAGAAGTCTAGTTCGACACAGACAAGGGTCCCTGAAACTTAGGAACAGCACTGGAGGTCTAGGCTCACTCCAGCAGAGGCAACCAGCAGGATCCAGTTCAAGTCAAATTGGCATTGGTCAGATGGGCATTGCATGGAAAAGGCCTCAGACAGCTTTTGTAGCCCTTTAGCCACACAGCAAGTCAGCCAACTGACCCTGGACTCCATGTCTTTATTCTGGCTACAAGAGGGAGCAGGTCCAGTCCTTCCTGGCTCATTTAAGGATGCACACAGAAGGTCCACTTCTCTTCTCTTCTTCCGCTTGCCCAAAAAGTGTTAAGAAGTGAGAGTCTGGAGGTACCACATTTATTCCTAGCAGTTTATATGTGAAGTGGGTGGTGGTGACTCCTAGACAATCCTTAGCCAATGGGGTAAAAGTACCCAGGGCCAGCCCAACTCACCTTTTCGAGAGCTCCTGTTTGCCTTTCTGCAAACAGGGACAAAATACTATGCATCTGGGTTTTTCCAAGATGGTACAAGTCTTTGGCCACACTTAGGGGTCCATTAGGATGGCGGGCGGACTTTGTCTGCCCGCCACTCTAACGGAGATCGGGACCGCCCGCCATTACCTAAAACCCCGTTGTGGGTATTAGGATGTGCCCGCCACAGTGGCGGGCACATCCTATATGTTTTGCATTGGGGCGGGCGGTGCTCTCTGCACCGCCCGCCACAATGCAGAACATATGTTGACGCATTTCAGGATGCAAAGCGACAGGCACCGCGCGGTGCCTGCCGCTTTGCACATGTACATGTGGGGGGGTACCATAGGTACCCCCGCTGTGCTCCCCGACAGTGGTGGCAACCCTGGGGCCCTGCAGGGGGCCCCCGCAGCAATCTCCGCCTGCCTTTCCGTGGCGGCATTGCCGCCGCGGAAAGGCCCCTACATTGTGGCATGGTAATATGGCTGGCGGTGTCCATTGGACACCGCCACCATATTAATCTATTACCGCCGCGGTCGCAAGGCGACCGCGGCGGTAAAGCGGCGGACGGTCTTTCTGTCCGCCGCTGTCCCCTCCGCCATCCTAATCTGGCAGAGGGGAAAACGAGAGTGCTTGTCGGGCGGATTGCCTCCGCCAGGGTGGCGGTGGCCACCGCCACCCTGGCGGCGGCAATCTGCCCGACATACTAATGGACCCCTAAGTATGGGCTTTGAAGACTTGGGGAGGGTGGGGAGTGTCAAATGAAAATTACCAGTGTCCTCAAACATCTAACACTAAACTTTGGGTTAAAGCAGGCACCGTACCTAACGAAAAACAGAGACAGAACACTGGGATGACAAAAGCAGGCATTTCAGCAACCAGACAGGGGAAAACCCTGTTCTTTCCCTTTCAAGTGCAGCCCAAGAGTTAGATGTGGCTCAATAGGCCTGTCATGCAGGATTTTAAAGTCTGGTTTCACAGGATACCCACAGACCCCACTTAGAATATTTTGGGGGTTTAGTGAAGTCATCTCTACCCATTCAGATCAGTCTGTTGTTTGCTCCTGGGAGAAATGTCACACCTTGTTCACAGCTATTCAAGATTGAGCACAGAAAGCTGGAAAGCTAATGCAACCTAGCCTCCAGGAACTTCTGGCAGGAAGAAGGGAATTCTCTAAAAGTTAATTTTCCTTATTTAAAAAATAAATCTGCCTTCACTAATGAATCTGTTTCTAATACCTATTATCAATAGTGATTTAATTATGTTGGTAGCTGGTCCCTTTTTCTGAGTTAGCACTATTCATATTTTAATCTGAACTCTGGTTTTCTGCATCGGGCAGCTAGGCCCAACACTATGAAAATATTTTTTGGGGGTATTGTACTGTAGGGACATGATAATGTACTTTTTCTACATGTATCACTAAGCATGGGCGAAATTTGCGAATTCGCAATTCTCGAATTTGCGGATTTGCGAATTCGCGATCCGCAAAATTCGCGAATTTGTGCGAATTTGCGGATTTTTATATTTTTGAGTGTTCGCGGGGCGCTTTGCGTGTTCGCGGGGCGTTTTGGCATGTTCGCGGGGGTTTTTTTTTTGGGCGAGACCGTGATGCACCCTCTGGTTCACCACTGCCACCCTCTCGTTTTTTATGCCCTTCTGCCCTCTGTACCACTCGTTTTTGTGCCTTTCTGCCCTCTGCCCCACTCGTGTTTGTGCCCTTTTGCCCTCTGCCACACTCGTTTTTGTGGTCTTCTGCCCTCTGCCCAATTCGTTTTTGTGGTCTTCTGCCCTCTGCCCCACTCGTTTCTGCCCTCTGTCCCCCTCGTTTTTGTGCTCTCTGCCCTCTGCCCAACTCGTTTTTGTGGTCTTCTGCCCTCTGCCCCACTCGTTTCTGCCCTCTGTCCCACTCGTTTTTGTGCTCTTCTGCCCTCTGCCCAACTCGTTTTTGTGGTCTTCTGCCCTCTGCCCCACTAGTTTCTGCCCTCTGTCCCACTCGTTTTTGTGCTCTTCTGCCCTCTGCCCAACTCGTTTTTGTGGTCTTCTGCCCTCTGCCCCACTCGTTTCTGCCCTCTGTCCCACTCGTTTTTGTGGTCTTCTGCCGTCTGCCCAACTCGTTTTTGTGGTCTTCTGCCCTCTGCCCCACTCGTTTCTGCCGTCTGTCCCACTTGTTTTTTTGTGCTCTTCTGACCTCTGCCCTACTCGTTTTTGTGGTCTTCTGCCCTCTGCCCCACTTGTGTTTGTGCCCTCTGTCCCACTAGTTTTTGTGCTCTTCTGCCCTCTGCCCAAGTCGTTTTTGTGGTCTTCTGCCCTCTGCCCCACTCGTTTCTGCCCTCTGTCCCACTTGTTTTTTTGTGCTCTTCTGCCCTCTGCCCAACTCGTTTTTGTGGTCTTCTGCCCTCTGCCCCACTCATTTCTGTGCCCTTCTGCCCTCTGCCCCACTCTTTTTTTGTCCCCTTCTGCCCTCTGTCCCACTTTGTGCCCTTCTGCCCTCAGCCCCACATACAATGGCACCGGAAAGCTGCCAGCGCCATTCAAAAATAGCTACAAAGTCAGCTTCAACAGGAAGCCCTGATAGATAAAGTAAAGCAGGTGCTCGAGTTGAAGGTCAAATTAAGTTACACAGGGCCAGATGTAGGTAAAACTTATTTACCGATTCTTAATTACCGAATTTTACCGATTCGGTAATTAAGAATCGGTAAATAAGAAGTGGGGGTATGTAGGAACATCCAGATGTTCCATTTACCGAATCGTTAAGAATCGGTATTTACCGATTCGGTAAATACCGACCGGTAATGCTCCATTCATTCCTATGGGCTTTGAAGCCCATAGGAATGAATGGGGCATTACTGGTCGGTATTTACCGATCGGTAAATACCGATTTTTGGCAAGGGTGCAGGGGGTGTCACTTTGACACCCTCTAGCACCCCCAAAAAAGGTTCGGGGGCCATATGGCAGGCAGACCTGCCCTAAGGGCAGGTCTGCCTGTCATATGGCACAGGTGTGCATGCACACATGTGCATGCACACCTGAATCGGTATTTCACCATCAAATTGAATTTGATGGTAAAATACCGATTTCTTAGGCCTTGTGGGACTCAGAAGAGTCCCACCTACATATCAATTTTACCGATTCTGTAAAAATACCGGTCGGTAAATTTACCGACCGGTATATTTACAGATTCGGTAAAATTACCGATTTGCCCAGTTTACCTGCCCCTACATCTCGGTAGCCAAATACCGGTCGGTAACGGCCGAATTCGGCCGTTACCGACCGGTATTTGGCTACCTACATCTGGCCCACAATCATTAATCACAAGCGAGTGAGTCCAACCACTTCTTTGGAGGGATCGGGGGAAGAGTGCGTTTCTTCCCCATTAGAAATAAAACTGAGTCTTCTAGTGCATTTTTTAAAAACAGTTGTCACTGAAAGAGACTTGTTAAACATTTAGGGCCTTTCCCCTGTGCCAAGCCAGTGAACTCTGATGGTCCATATGGGCTGACCCCATTTTGAAAAGAAATTGTATCCACACAGAAGGGGCATACAGTTTTCTTTGTAAGTTCACAATTAATTATTGAAGTCCATAAATGACAGAATTTCAATGCAAGCTTCCTTGTCCACACGTCTTTATTCACAACTGTTCCAATTTCTTCAATAAACAAAGGTCAATCAATAATAATACAGCCAGCCTACGCATTTCGTCCCCCATGGGACATCAGGGCTCTGTTTGGTACCACTGTGTCTCTGATGCGTTCCTACCGCGCAGTCCTGTCAATACTTAAATTCTTCCATCTTGCGCATTGGCTCCCATCTTCATCTAAATCCTTTCGATGTGCCTATCTGTGGCCTCTTACTGCGTTTTTTTCAACAATCCCAATACTTCTATCCTTTAGTAGAGTTTCTTCAATTCAATCCAAGTGTCCAAGAGTTCTCTCCTCGACAGCCAGGCCCGATAAATTCCTCTGACAGCGGGGGACGAAACGCGTAGGCTGGCTGTATTAAATATTGATTGATCTGTGTTCATCACACAGCACAGAAACGGTGCTGGTGGAGGTGGCAGAGGTTATTCGGGACTGTCTGGATGCAGGAGGGAGGGCTGTGCTGATAGTGCTCGACCTCTCGACTGCGTTTGACACGGTCCCGCACTCACTTCTTTTGTCACCTCTGGCCAAGATTGGTCTGTCAGGCACTGTGTGGGGCTGGTTTTGATCTTTTCTGGAAGGGCGGTCCGAGCAGATCTGCATTCCATTCCCCTCAGCCGGTAACAGCGGGTGTCCCGCAGGGTTCCTCCCTTAGTCCCCTCTTATTTATTATCTATGTGACTCCTCTTATATACCTGGCAGAGGAGCTGGGAGCTAAGGTGCTGGCATATGCGGATGACACCCAGCTGCTTTTTACCTGGGACAAAGGTGCGGACTCTGTACTTCTGGTTCAACATTGACTTTCATCTATCTTCAAATGGCTGGTGGAGGCACAGCTCAAGTGCAATGAAGGGAAATCGGAGATTTTGCTTTTTGGCACATTTCCCCCTAACTTCAGAGAGCAGCTCTGGCCTCCCGAGTACCCACTACCGACCTCAACTGAGAAGCCAGTAAGAAACCTGGGGGTCTGGTTTGATGAAGGCCTTTCCTTTTCAGTACACCTCAAGAAGCTGGCCAGCGGTTGTTTCGGCCTGCTTAAAGCTTTTAGAAGATTCCCAACACATCAGTACAGGGACACTGAGTGCAGTGCATCATCACTTGAGCAGGGAATTCCAGTTAGTTTTCTGTAGCCCCACACAACCCACTGAGCATGCCTGCAAATATGGATCCATACTTTTGGATATGTTAAATGTCCCTCAAAGGGTTCAGGGATGCAGTTGAAATCCAATGATTGTTCAATATTGAGTTATATACTCAAGAATCACTAGAAAATGGGAAAGCCTTTTTAAGTGTGTAGCTGTCACGGAGGGCCGGGCATTGCTCCGCGGAACAGAATCGCAGCACCAGCAGCAAAGGGCCGGGCTTTGCTCCGCCTGCTCCCCGGCCAGGCTTGGCTCCGCCGGGTCCCTCCCACCCTGTGACCTGCATCAGTGACGCCTCTGACCAGCGCCAGGAGGCGCATAAAGGCACCGTCGGTGCTGAGTCCTGGGGGAAGCCTTTTTAAGTGTGTAGCTGTCACGGAGGGCCGGGCATTGCTCCGCCGAACAGAATTGCAGCACCAGCAGCAAAGGGCCGGACTTTGCTCCGCCTGCTCCCCGGCCGGGCTTGGCTCCGCCTGGTCCCTCCCACCCTGTGACCTGCAGCAGTGACGCCTCTGACCAGCGCCAGGAGGCGCATAAAGGCACCGCCGGTCCCTCGTCCCACGGGACGCGCGCTGGCACGCGCCGGGAGATGCCCGGGACAAGGGCGGGACCGTCTGTGGCCGTCCGGGGCAGACCGAGGCTGGGCCACGGATTTTGGCTTTTCTTCCTCTGGATTCCTCTAACCTGTGAGACTTATTAATTTATTTTGTATTTTGGTCCCTGTCTGATGTAATTGAAGTTGCAGCATCCATTGGTGTTCCGTGAGTGTTGTATAAGTATCCGGGTCGCAAAAAACTGAAAAGCCTGGAACAGTAATTTAGGCACTTTAAAATGTCTAAACTTAGATCGGCGAAAATACCACCTGTGACTAAGACAATGGACAACTATTTAGTAAAGGTGGTTAGCAAAATTAACAAGGAAAGGCGTCTCTCATTAAATCGGGTAAGCCCTCCGGTCTCACCAACAAGCTCGCATTCCCTTCCAGTTTCCCCCGTCCTGGTTGATAGCCATAATGAAGACTCGTTTGTAATTTCTGATAACGAAATATCTTCAGTAAACAGACAGGATGAACGGGAAAATTCACCAGAAATCACTACGCTTTTGCCCCCGACACCTTCACCTCCCCCGAGGCCTTCACCAGCATCTTCACCTGTACGAAGAGTAGTGAGGGCATGTAGAAAGGCACCGGTTAAGCGGGGGGGGTGGTAGGAAATCAAAAAAGACTGGGACTCCATCAACTAGTGCAGGGAATGCAACCGAGACCTCAAAAAATGTGGAGATGACTACTCTGCTTCCCGCCCATATTGATCTCTTGGCAAGCATTATTGAAACAAAATTCAAACTCTTGATTAGACCTCTTGTGGTAAAACTAGATCAGGTCACTTAAGAAGTAGCTAGATTGGGTAGTCTTTTGAACTCTCAACTAACCCTGACTAAACCACACAAGTGCCCCAAGCAGGGAACAATGTAAATAAGGAGGCAGATATTTTGATCCATAGGGGAAATAGGGCCACACATACTATACAAACTGTACCAGCCACTCAACCATCATTGTCATTATCCTCCCAACTACCCTCACCACCAGCACTACCGATTCGGTATTTCCCATTCATTCCAATGGGCCAAAAGGCCCGTAGGAATGAATGGGAAATACCGAATCGGTAATTACCGATTCGGTAAATACCGATTCGGTAAATTCCGAATCGGCAAGCAAGCAAAAGTGAAACTTAAGAAAACAGCCAATCAGGTGCTACCACCCTCCCCCTCCCTACCAGGAAGTGGCTACACAGGCAGCTGCAACTAATTAGAAGGTTATGGAGAGGCAGTCAGAGCAGAGCAGAGACACAGAGCAGCAGGGAGAGTTTTATTGAAACTTTACAAAAACAAAAACGGCAAGCAGCAGTGAAAGTCAGAATGCTGAAAGGAAGAGAAAGATTAAGTTCAGCAGCATGGAGTTGCAGGTACTTGTCGAGGAGGTTGTGAGAGTGCACAGCAAACTATTTGGCAGGCACTCCCTCACTGTCCCTGAGTCTGCAAAAAGAAAAATCTGGCTGGCAATTGCAGAAAAAGTTAATGCAGTGGGAGTCACACCCAGGAATACAGAGGATCTGAAAAAAAGATTTTATGACATCAGGAGCCTCACCAAGAAGAAGATGTCTGAAATGCACAAGCAGGCTGGCTTAACCGGAGGAGGCAGAAACCCAGCACCCCCCCCATGACTGACCTGGAGGAGTTGGTGGCCTCAACCATTGAGGCAGACAGCGTCGTGTGACACGGAGATGTGGACAGCTCAGCCCGATCTGCAACAAAAAACGGTAAGACGCATGCGCAGCATGACACCCCATATCAACCTGCTTCCCTTTACCCTTTGTGGACAAGCCAACCCCAGTCCAGTACTGCTAGCACTATACAGGAGCAATGCATTATGGGAAATGTAGTCAGCCAATGTAAGACCATGTGTAACTGCGCAGACATCAGCTAGTCACTGAAAGTAATACAGATAAATGAAAGTGAAATGTGTGAAGAATTTATTGTAGTCACTGTGACACAGTAGCACACAGTTGATATATGCTTATTTACACCTAGGTGCAAAATCAGCCAGTAGACCCACAGAAACAGAAGGGACTGCACCAGCGGGGGAGGAGAGCGAGGAAGCAGGGCCAAGCCAAGTACAAGCCTCACAGGAGGAAGGTGACACGACTGGCATCTCCCATGAAGATGAGACAGTACAGACCCCAGAGATGATGCACTCCCACAGCTCTCACATTCCCCTTCCCTGGTTTTCTCACCAGAAACCTCCCCAACACTGTTCCTGTCCGCTCCTGCAACCCCACCAGCCAGGAGGCGTGTCGTGTCCCCACTACCAGCAATGGAGGCAGCAGAGGGTGAGGCTCAAGCCACTGTACATGTGAGTCCTGCTGCACTGCAGTCCACCAATGACCCAGTCACCTCGCGCAGAAGGCAACGCAGACCCAGCAGTGCAGGTGGTCGTGGAGATGGCACTGTGTTCCGTGGGCTGGAGGGGAGCATGGTGCGCATACAACGTATGCAGGGAAAATCCATTCAGGCCTGCCATCGCCAATTCCGAATCCTGAATGAGAAAATAGGAGACATGGAGAAGGGCATGAGTGGCATTGTTGATTCCAATAAGGAGGTTGCAAAAACAAATGCGGACATTGCTGCAGGGATTAGCCAGCTCTGCTCAAAACTGGACAGCCTGGAACACACAAGGCGCAGGGAGGCCCGTGTCCACAATATGGCCATCAATCGCAGCTATGCTGTAGGGGCATTAATATGCAGGAGAGTCTGACACAGAACACGGCCGAGGTCACCAGGGTCATGACCAGAATCACAAGTGCACTAGAGGCTATGCTGATTTCACACACTGCACAGAATCCTGCCCTGGATGTGGCAGAGGCAGAAGACAGTAGTAGCCGCAGCAGCATGGTAAGCGCTGTATTGGAGCCACGTAGGAGTAGCAGGCGCCCAGCTGAGGCTGCAGGGCATGCTGAAAGCAGCGAACAACATCCCAGTGGCTCAGGGAAGCGCGGGCGCAAGTGACATTGCCGGTCATGGGTGAAGTAACCCGGGACATACAGTCCCCACGTTCATGATGTTAATTTTGTTGCACTGAAGTGCTTGAATGTTGTGGCTACATTAAAACAAGGTGGTCCCCCACACAACCTGTCTGTGTCTCATTACTTACTCAGAAATAGTTGCACGTAATCTCCTCACGTCTATATCTGCCATCACTTGGTGGTGAAACTCCAGCAGGTTGTGTTTCAGGCACAGCAGTGTCGTCGTCATGATCCTCGTAGTCTGACAACTCCACCTCAGTACCCTTCTTCACAGCCAGGTTGTGCAACATGGCACAGGCAGCAATTATCTTACAGCAGGTGATGGGGGTATACTGCCTTGCACCTCCACTCTTGTGCAAGCATCTAAATCTGCTTTTCCAGATGCCAAAGGTCCGTTCGAACACATTCCGTGTGCTTTTGTGGGCCCGGTTATACCTCCTTTGGCTGGGTGTTGAGGGGTTGAGGTAGGGGGTGAGTATAAATGAGCGGAGGGCATATGCACTGTCTCCAAAAAGGGAAATGGGAATACATTACTCACATGCATACATGTACTTCTTACTGCAATAGGTGTTAAAGGGGTTGCACACTGTGTCTTACCTAGGAGGTATCCTTCACCAAATTCCCCTGCAGTCAGCCGTGCATAGATGCCACTGTTTTGAAATATATACGAGTCGTGGGTACTCCCAGGGAATTTTGCCACAAGGTCAGTGATGACGAACTTTGCATTGCAAATCACCTGCACATTGATGGTGTGGGTGGACTTCCTATTCCTGTAGATATATTCTGTGGCAGCAGGGGGACAAATGGGAATGTGCGTGCCATCAATGCAGCCAATTATATTTGGAAATCGAGCCATCTGGTAAAATTCAGATTTTGTTTGCACCAGTTCAGCATGGGTAGCAGGAAAATATATATAATGCTCCATCCTCTGTAACATGGCGTCAAGGAATTTGTGGAAAAACCTTGAGAGGCTGCTCTGGGTCACCCCACCCACCGCAGCAACCACGCTCTGGTAGCTCCCAGACGCAAGCAGGTGGAGGCTGCACAGCACCTGCACATGGGGTGGAATAGCATGTGCCCTTGGGGTAGTGTGCTGCAACAGTGGTTGGAGGTCCCTGATGAGCTCCAAGATGGTGTCTGGAGCCAACCTGTACCTCTGCAGTATCTATGCCTCTGTGAGCATGAACAGGGTAACCCTCTGCCTGTAGCCCTGCTCCTGTCTCTGCCATTCCCTCTCTCCTTCCTCCTGTAGCCGTTGCCGTCTTGCAATGACATAAAATGCCGCCATTGTGCAAACAGAAATGCATTTTGGGTCCATTTTTATAGGCTGCACCTGGTTACCACCTGATCTGAATCCATGGTAAATACAGACTCTTAAATACCGAATTTGAAGCAAATTCGGTATTTAAGAGCTTACCTACATCTCAATCTTCAATTTTACCAATTCTTAATTACCGAATCGGTATTTTTCCGATTCGGTAAATTTACCGATTCGGTAAATTTACCGAATCGCAAAACGTTGCGATTCGGTAAATTTACTGATTCCGTATATATTCCGAATCGGTATTTTACCGATTCGGTAACTTTTCCGATTTAGTAAATTTACCGATTTAGCCGATTTTCAGTCACCTACATACCGATTGCTCAATACCGGTCGGTAACGGCCGAAAATACCGATTTTCGGCTGACACCGACCGGTAAAGGGCTACCTACATCTGGCCCATAATTTCCACACGAAGAATTAGTTGGATAGGAAACTCTAGGAAGAACAATAGGGGGGACTGTGTCATTGTTAATTTTAAGCATCCACAACATGTTGCTACAGTCCTTCTTAGAGCAGCTTCCTTACCAGTTGCGGATAACACTATCTGTGCACGGCCCCTTGGGTTTTTCTATAACCATCTCAATAACACCCACCCTTCACAATCCGATCAGCCCAAATTCCCGGTCTCCTTATATAGGCGGGGCTTCGCCGATTCTTCGCAAAATGTATACCAACCTCTAAATAGACCTGATCCACATTGTTACCGGTTGGCTAGGCCGTACAATCAATCTGACCAAGTCCTCCCTTTAACTAATCAGTAAACCCCTCTATGTTCGTTGGAGGAAAATCATTGACAGCTAAATGAACCTAGGACTGAAGCTCAGTCTCCACCTCCTACCTTCAGAATTGTGACCTGGAACATTGCTGGTATCAAGGATAAAGTAGGGAATGACCTGTGGATTAACTCATTAAAAACCTTTGACATTATTGCTCTTCAAGAGACATGGGACCAGAAAAACTGTTTTTCTTTGGATGGTTACAGACATTTTTGCATCCCAGCAACTAGTAGTGCCGCAGGTAGAGCCAAGGGAGGCTTACTAAGTCTATTCAAACTTGACATAAAGGGCACACTTACTCAGTGTATCTCAGGCTGTGTGAATTGCTTAGTTGTTGAACTCTCCATCCCGGATAAGATTAGGATTTTATTTATTAATTTTTATAATTCAAGTGCAAATGAGTGCACTAGTGATAATTTGGAAGTATTGGAAACATTTCTGTCAGCCTGCAGCGTAAATGAGAATACTTTTGAAATAATGTTCCTTGGAGATTTTAATATCCACCCTTGCAACCTATCATGTGCCAGTTTAGAAGAAGAAGGCCCTCCTTGCTCTTTACCTATCCACCTGGAACATTCTAGACTGGGGGAAGCATTAGAAAACTTCCTGGCTAGATGGAACTTATACGAGTCGGGCTGTGGGGATGGTGGACTTAGGGTCCCTACATTCAAGGGAACAGATGATGGTACTATTATTGATTATATTTTTATGTCTTCTTTTTTGTTGTGTAAAGTTTTAACATATAAAACTGAGGTCTCGGTTTTTAGTGACTATAACCCGGTGTTCATGGATATAAAGTCTACAGACTTATTCTCCATGAAAACGGTGTTACATAAAGGTGGCCAAAATGTGAGCGTTAAAGATCAGGGTCGCAGGTTGAAATGGACAAACATAGTCCCTGAAACCTTCTTGTTAGAGGTACTGGATAAAGTGGAGGATGAGGTGGCCGTTTGCCTTGCAACGTTGGCGCAAGATAATGAAGTGGTTTCTGCCTTTGATTACATCTGTAGAGAAATTAACCAAAGCTTACTTGTTGGCCCAAGACAGAAGATGCAGCATGGAAAGAGATGGTTTAATAAATCATGCTCTAAGGCACACGGTGAATTACTTAGGGCCTTGAAGGCTACTCCTAAAGATCAAGCCTATATAGCTAGTTTAAGAACAGCGTACAAAAAAGCTATCCTAGAGAGGAAAAAAGAGCTGAAAGACGATGCTTGGACTCAATTACTTGACCCGAATACCCTAAAAAATAGTGGATTATTCTGGAAAATTGTGAATCAACCGCTATTCTCGGGGGAGGAGAATTCCCCACTTGAGGCTAATATTCCAGATGAGGGATGGATAAAACACTTCGGAAAAATATATTCTGACCCTAAAAAAGATAAACAAACTGGGGACATCCCTTTCAGGTCTGAGGGTCCTACTGTAACCTTCGAGGTCTCAGAAGTGGAAAGAGCGATAGATTTGACCCTAAAAAACAAGGCTCCAGGCCCGGATGGGGTCCCTGCAGATGTTTTTAAATGCGCACCAACATTTTGGGCAAAGATACTGTGTAATGTTTTTAATGTTTTATCTCACGATAATATACCGGCCTCTTGGAAAAAATCGATCATCATCCCTGTCTACAAGAAGGGAAATAGGCAGGACCCCTCTTGTTATAGACCCATTTCCTTAATTGACTCCTCAGTCAAAATTATGGGACGGGTCATTTTGTTTAATTTGAATGAATGGGTGAATGACAGAGGGGTTCTATCAAATGTCCAATATGGGTTTAGACCAAAGAGGAGCACAATAGACCAATGTATAAATTTGCATCTGCTACTAGATAAATATACAAGGGCCAAGGAGGGGTCCATGTACCTGGGGTTCATGGACCTCTCATCAGCTTTTGACCTCGTAAATCGCTCAAAGTTGTGGAATATTTTACTCAACATGGGTCTTGTCAGGGCTCTGGTTAACCTTCTAGGAGATTTACACTCTGGTTTATTAGCTTCTGTTAGGGTCACTTCGGAGGGCCGTTGTTCTAGTCATTTTAATTCAGAAAGGGAGGTCAGGCAAGGGTGCATCCTGGCTCCCCTTTTATTTACGATATATATAAATGCTCTGGAACCCGCATTAAAGGAGGCCACCCTTGACATTCCGTGTATAGAAGAACTCGGCATCCCAGTTCTCCTGTACGCGGACAACGCTGCCCTTCTCTCGCGGACAGGGGTTGGATTACAACGCCTTCTGGACGTTTTTGAGGACTTCATGGGTTCCCTGGACCTTAAAATAAATGTCAAGAAGTCTCAGATAATGATAATGGGAAGGTGCTCTAGGAAGAAGTACTCTAAAACTTTTACCTGCGGAAAAGAGGAACTTTGTAGAGTTCCCACATTTCCCTATCTAATGGGAGAGGTGTGGCGCCGCGGCCAGGGCGACTGACGCTGGAATCTGGGGACCACGGTTCGATCCCCGGCTCCGGCGGCAGGTTAGCCCAACACCATGTGACTCTGGGCAATAGCTCGCTTAATCTTCCCGACGGCCCCCAGCGCCTAGAGACCCTTACGGGTGATTGTGCGCTTTACAAATGTGGACTTTACTTTACTTTATCTGGGGATTACTTTTGATGAGAGAGGGAACTGGTGTCCGCAGATAAAAAACAGAAACATTTCCTTGGCGAGAACCAGCGCTGCCCTCCAGGGCTTCTCGAAAAAACTGGGGGCTAGGCCAATAGCTGCATTAATGAAAATCTATAAAGCAAAATGCCTCGCAGTGGCTACCTATGGTAGTTCAATATGGGGACATGGTTCCCCGTATTGTTTGCAGGTCACCGAAAACAAATACTTGAGGTCCGTCCTTTCAGTTCCACAGTCTACCCCTCGTATACTATTCATACTGAACTTGGGGTGGGCTTTATTTCAGATATGATACAAATGGCCCCTTTAATAGCCTGGATGAAGACCTGGCTAAATCAGGAAATTCCCCTGAATCATGTCATTTTGAAAGATTGTTTACATCTAGATAAAAATAATACAATTCAGTGGTTGACATATATTACACATAGTTTTGTCAGGCTAGGGAGACCTGAGCTTTTTTTCTCTCCTGAGTCAATAACATTAAAGGACATTGCACTAATTAAGAGTGCAATGGGACAAATGTTAAGCCTGGAGAGAGAACAACTGGAATTAAAAAAAACCTACTGTGAGGACTAACCTCATCATATCCAGCCAAGAAGGACCGAAAATGTATCTTAATATTGTGAATCGACCATATCATAGGTTTCTTTTAACTCAATTCCATTTTAATATGATTCATTTGAATCTTGGATGTTTCCCTAATTGGAGCTCCCCTGATAAAGCTATGCCGTGTTCTTGTGATAATTTCTCCACCCAGAACACAATGCATTTTTTAATGTTCTGTGGTCATTACACGGCATAAAGGCTAGAATTTCTGGTCCCAATTTTAAAGGAGGCTGGGTTTTTGCAGGTTAAGCCAGCTCTCTTGTACCTGCAACTACTGCAGACCCCTAGAATTATTTTTCACGTTGCTAGTTTCCTAGTGGGTGCTGTTAGGATTAGGAACAAGAATATGAATGAGAATTCCTAAAAGGTCGTGAAATGTATTGGAAAGAAATTGAAGATAATGTTTTGCACTATGTGATGGTGATTAGGGGAACTATATTGGATGACGTTTTGTATCTCTTTTATCATGACTTCATTTTAAAATTTTAAGGACATTTTTAAAGATTTTGATATATTTTTTACTGTGTATAATGAACTCTGTTTTTAACATATATAATTAATGTATTGTATTTTGTGTAAGTTTTGTATTGTACTATCGCCTTTTTATGATATTGATTTATCGAAATAAAGTATTCTGACTGACTGACTGACACTAGAAAATGGGGAGAATAGAGGGCCCTGTTCAAGGACATCGACTGAGGACTTGGGAGGCGGCAGGGGTCCTGGAACTTCAACTCAGAAGAGGTGGGCCAATTGTCCAGGTCAGGGAAATGATGCTCAACAATGACTCCGATGGGGTAAATTGTATGATTGCCGGCTAAGTGTCCCCACAGCTGAGGAGATTACAGAATGGGCGGATGCACTTATGGGTGTTTTGGATGAACTATGTGAAAAATCAATAAAACGCATTAATAATAAAAAATTATCACTTGAAAGAGAATATGCATATCGACATACTTATTTTAAAATAGTTATTTTACAACTCCTTGATCTAGTACACACAATATTCTTTGGTAACATCAAAGAAGGTAAATATTAAAAGCAGCTAATCATTTCATGAACAGTGGAAACAACAGTAAAACTGTATCATCACAATTTGTAGTCCTTAACACCCTCACTGTGCTATCTTGAGGTGCTATGTTAGTCCTAGCAAATGAATAAATATTTAGCCTTTTTCTTGAGTTTCAGAAGTGGTGCGCATACTTGGAACAATAAGGTTTGTTGTCTGTTTGAAATAGCTTACATCTATTTTGAGCACAATGTCAAGAAGAATGTTTTTGTTCAAGAACACAAGCATTGCACCAATGAATGAAGGTAGAATGCTTCACAGAGGCTCAGCGAGTCTTGCTGGAGCCTTCTGTGGTTAAGGAGAAATCTTGTTCTTTGCCCATCTAGAGCTGCATCTGGATGTTCACCCTGGGTAAAATTTCTCTCTCTTAAGTGGTCTATTCTTGGGGCTTATATAGGACTGACCATTGTATAATCAATTGGAGATTTTGATCTAACCAAACTAAAGCAGTGGAATGTAATGTATGTAAAATATTAGAATCGTTAAGGGAAACAGTCATATTGTTTTTGACATCCTTGGAATAATTTCTAAACTAAACAAAATTAGTTTTGTATCTTCTTGCTTATCATAACTTCATGACACATTTACTCTACAGATGTGCATGCTAGAAATTAGCATTTGATGGAACCATCATTCATCACTTGCTGCATGCTCAATAACACATGTTTTCAAACTAAAATAAAAAGGGTCTGGACAGGAGTTTTACTGTTAAAGTAACAGGGACCCAACGTGCTACAAACAGCCTTTTCTGCTATTGCCTGCGAGGCTCCATAAATGTGAGCCCAAGTGAGATTTGGTGTCCCCTATGGCCATTGTCTAATATGGGCCGTCACAAGTGGTCACAGTCAAAAGGTTGCTTCCTATATAGATTAGCTGCCACTTGAGTTGATTTTCTACTTGAGAAGCAGCAAAATCATCCTGAACGACCACATGGTCTTTCACACCTCGGGGTGCCATTTGCGCACATTTTTCTGCGCTGCTTGCTCTACTGGGGCTAAATTGCAGTGCGAGCAGTCTGCATGCATATTTCCGCCCATTGGGAGAACTCCGCAAAATCTTGCAGAGTTTTTATATAACTCCGTGGAATTCTACAGGGGTTTTGCCCACCCCGTTTTGAGAGTTTACCCTGAAAAGGATTATGAATATTACTTGAGGTGGGTATTTACCCACCTCAACTACTAACCCAATTTCCTTCAGTTACCCAAATGGTAGTATTGCCTCTGCTATGTCAGTGCCAGCATTTTGCTATGAGTGCCTCTGTAAGCCAATAATTACCATGAGTATAGCCAAAAGCAGATTTATAAACAAAGCAACACAACACATTCTCATTCACACACAGTTACATTTATTTACTCACACTCATTCTCACTAAGGGTGGTCATAAATTGAGTAATTTGCCATAGCGTAATCATGTGTAATTGCAGAAATATGATGTGACAATTCATGAAAATACATGAAGAGCATAACCCAAAACGTAATGCTAATTTTTGCAATAAAATTGGACCTGAGAAAGCATTTTGTTCAAAGAAAATAGCTCTACATACAACAGAATGTGAACAGCAGCAGCCAGAAACCATTCATCCTCACTGAGTTTTTTGTTTCTTTGCTTCTGCAGTAATTTGTGCCAAATTACTCATAAGTACCTGAATGTTATAAACAAGTATTTTTTGGTAATTTTGTGTCAAAATAGTAACATGAAATTACCCAAATTACTCGGGTGTAAATAAAATGTCACCCAGACATAATTCTGACTAACTCCCACTCACTCATTCCCACTCATTTGCACTCGGCTATTTTCTCTCTTATGCACTCAATCTTGCTCTCACTCAACCATTTTTACTCACCCGCTGACTTGCACTCATGCTTAGTCTCATTCATTCTCACTTATTTTCAATCACTCTGATGCTCGGTCTCATCGACTCTCATTATTACACTTTGTCACTGTCACTAACGCTCGTATTCACTCACACGTTCTCACACTCTCTAATACTCCCTCTCACAGCTATTCCGATGTATTGTCACTCAATACTCTCATTCAAATTCACACCCTTTCTGGCTTACTCATACTCATAAATTGACACCCCAGCTCATTCATTCTCACTCACTACAAATCACTCACTTTCACATACACAGACACACAAATGCTCAGGCACACAGATACATATGCTCACACAAACACACTCTCACTTTAATATATGTGCACAATTTACATTAAAATCCTTTCATTTGACTTACCTAGGTTGCCAGTGAAGTTCCCAGTTCCAACTATTCAGCATTAGTGTAATAAGAAATGGTCAGAAAAAAGCAAATTAGAGCCCGACGAAAAGGAGGAGAGGCATCTGTGTTTTTGGCATTGATTTTTCCACTACTGAGGCCAGGAGCCCCAAACGAAGTGCCAGGGGTCAGAAGGAACATGCCAGGGTTTGCAGGTGAGACTCCTGGTGACCCATAAATCATACCCGTAAAATCATTAATGTTGTACATAACAAATTAACTTTACTTACTCTAGTTTCAACATTAAATAAACCTGCGTTTGTCTAACTACACCAGCACCATTCAAAAACACTACAAGGTCTCATCAAAATACCGCTTAGGTATGGCATCAATGTAATACATATAAGCCCACTTTAAGTGAAGTAAGCCTTTGCTTTGTGTAAATAACACTTCTTGTTAGTACTACATACAATTTGGACTCACGTATGATAAAGCCATTGAAGCCAAACAATGTTATATTTGAAATCTCTCCATAATGCTGGCCCATTAATCTATGTTCACTATTACTCTGGGAAAAGATGAATACTCCCTTAAAAAAATGATGAAGAAGGCAATTGATGGAGAAGGTAGTTTAATCCATCTTCTTCATTCGGCAAGCAGTTACATAATAATCATAGCAGACCAAGCTTAACTGCCCTCAGACACTGTACATTAGAAAAACAACACTCCAAAAGGAACGTGACCATTGCAACACAAGAAAGAAATATACTGGGAATGGAGCGTGATCTCCACGAGCACGGAACAGAAGGTGCTTGTGGAAATCACGCTCAAATATGCTAATTCATGACATAGGGGCCGATTATGATGGCGGACGGACCTGAGTCCGTCCGCCACCATAGAGTAGGAGGGACCGTCCGCAGGGGCAGCGGCGGTCCCTCCATGCAGATTAGGATGTGACCGCCAGGGTGGCGGTCACATCCTCTATTTTTAACATTTTTAACCCGCCGCAATGTTAAAAATGCATGCACAGCATTTGCGTGCACAAAGCGGCAGGCACCACGCGGTGCCTGCCGCTTTGTTCACGCAAATGCAAGGGGGTACCATAGGTACCCCCCATGTGCACCCCCTAACCCCCCTTCACCCAGGGGGCCCGCAACGGACCCCCGAAGTGAAGGTCCTATGCTTTTCCACGGCGGAAAAGCCGCAGTGGAAAAGCATACTTTCTACTCCATCATAATATGGCTGGCAGTGTCTGATAGACACCGCCAACCATGTTAATGCTTTTCCGCCGCGGTCGGAAGGCGACTGCGGCGGAAAAGCGGCGGACAGATTCCATGACCACCAGCCATCCTAATTTGGTGGTGGGTCTTTCAAGCATCCGCGGCGGTTTTCCCGCATCCAAGCCACCGCCGGCCCGGAGGATGCGGGAAATGCGCAATTGTAATAGGCCCCTATGTCTTTTAATCTCTCAGGAAGATGATGCTCACGTTTCCTCCTGGAAAAATCACTGTGCCAATGTGAGCAACCTGGACTCTGTTTGGAAGAAAAATTATTGTGATCATCACGTAAACAAACATTTTTGCTGGTATTGTTAAGTGAATGAAAATTAAAATTCCCCTTGAACAGAGAAATCCTGTTCAGGTTCCAAACACTTCCTCCATCTATTCTCACCGCATTTTTGAGCACTTCAATAATTTTCTTTGGTTCTGACCAGCATAGAGAACCTTTATGAACATTTTCTTTTCTTCTTACACGAGCAAGATCACCAATAACAATTTTTTGTTTGCTTCCAGAACCTCTTTTTTTATCCATAAGTTGTTTCGTTTTTTCTTTGTATACCTTAACACTCTGTTTAACTACATCACAGTCAATAGCAGCCAATTTATCACCACTCAAACATTTTTTAATCCACCACGGAACTAAACACGTGCTTGGTTTGCGTCCCCTCAAAAGTTCAAAATGACTTGCTAAAGTGACTGAATTAGGAGACGTCCTATATGCTAGTAACATGGATTGCAGAGCATTGCGCCAATTAGGACTTTCCTTTATGGATAGTTGGATAGCTTCCTTTACAACACAGTTAAAACGTTCAACTTGACCATTGGCCTCTGGATGGAACACAGCTATCTTCCTATGGGTTATGGCACATTTTCCAAAAAATTATTCCATCTCCTTACTAATGAATTGAGGCCCATTGTCCATAACAATTTCTTGAGGAATCCCTTCTCTGCAAAATATATTATCCAGAAACTCAATCACACTTTGTGAATTTACCTCTCTGACCATCTTGACCTCAGGCCACTTTGAGAAATAGTCAATTAAAACAATACCAAAGGATTCATCTTTGGGAAGGACGTGGAATGGACCAATGATATCTAGACCCAATTTCCTCCATGGACCAACAGGAAAATCAACAGGATGAGATTCTACGTGCAAAGGTACATCCGACTTATCACTATTTAAACAATCAGTGCACTGGCGTACAAAATGTTCAACTGATGATTCTATTGCAGGCCACCAAAACCCTTTCCTGATACGTCTTCTAGTAAAGGAAATCCCAAGATGTCCCTCATGACCTAACTCCATAATAGTATTTCTCAAAGCACGAGGTGGAATTATTGTATCTTCTCTTAAAACTAACCCATTCTCAATAGCTAGCTCATCCTGGATCTTAGAAAAACTCATTATTTCACCAGATAATTTCCTTAATTCTGGCCAACCTTGCGCAATGTATTTCTTAACAGTATTTAATTCAATGTCTTTTTCCATTTCTGAAATCCAGATATCCTTGCAAAGGGCATGTTTCCCACCATGTATTAAATTCACATCATGTGTAGTAAAAGCTACTTCACATTCATCATCTTGATGTAATTCTTCATTAGTAATAGGTAACCTAGACATACAGTCTGCATGCATAATTGCCTTCCCTTGAACATACTCTATGTTAAAATGGAAAGATTGTAGTCTTGAGGATAGTCTGGCTAACCGTGAAGACATAGAGCTACCACTGCCAGGAGACATTAAAAATACAAGTGGTTTATGGTCAGTTTTGATGATGAACTCAGTGCCCCACAAGAAACTTCTGAAATGTCTACACCCCAAACACAAGCAAGTAATTCTCTTTCAATAACAGAATAGTTTTTCTCTTCATCTCTTAAAGCTCTAGAAGCATAGGCTACGATCCATTCATTACAATTGTCTTCTCGTACCAAAACACCACCAAGCCCTAAATTGCTAGCATCTACCATAACTATACATTTTTTCCAGTAATAAAAGGTTTTAAACATGGAGCATTAACAATAAATTTCTTCAGGTTTTCGAATGCTTCAGACATTTCACTTGACCATACAAATTTTGCATTTTTTTTAAGCAAACACCTACAAGGATAAACTTTAGCACAATAATTATGAATTAACTTTGCGTAAAATTCAATTAACCCGGGGAAAGCAATTAACTGTTCTTTTGAAGAAGGTAATGGGACATTAATGATACTGTCAATATGTTTTTGTTCAGGTTAGATGCCCTCCCCACTGATTGTGTGCCCTAAATATTCCACTTCTTTTGCTTTAATTTTGCACTTGTCTAAGCGAAGTGTAAGGCCTTTTTCAGATAAAGCTGCTATGACATTGTATAAGTTACGATCATAATCATCATCTTCCTTACCATACACTAAAATGCCATCCTGGAAGGCAATAGCACAAGGTAATCCCTCCAGAGTTTCTTTCATTAATCTCTGGATTACTGAAGCGGCACTTGCCAAACCAAATGGCATACAGCAATACCTAAAAAGACCTTCAGGAGTAATGAATGCTGTAAAAAAAATTAGAGTCTTCAGACAGGACAACTTGGTGGTATGCACTTGCCAAGTCAATACAAAAAAAACTTTTGCATCAGCCAGAATGGAAACCATTTCATGTAAGTTAGGAAGGGGATGAGCATCAACCCAAATGGCACGATTTAAGCTGCGCAATTCTACACATAACCTGAGTTCGCCTGAAGATTTTACCAAAATCACTATGGGAGAAACCCATGGAGAAGACTCCATAGGTTCTATGATGCATTTCTTTCAAATTGTGCCTGTAAGACAAAGGAACATTCCTTACTTTGTGACAAATGGGTGTGGAAATTTCGTGTAATTTAATAACATGCTGAAACTCTCGACATTTCCCAGGTTTATCACTGAACACCCCTGGAAATGCTTTGATTAAATTGTCAATAGAGATAGGTTCATACTGGTTGAGGGAATCAATTGCAAACATGGGTGGGTTGGCTCTGGGATCAATTTTGATACCCAATTCATATTGGTGTGGCCACCCAAGAAGAGACTTCCCTGATTTTGCAACATAAATTTTGCTGAAGGTATGATGGCCCGAGAATTTGATATCTCCAGAAAAATAACCTATTAAGTCAATCTTGTGCCCAGTATAACCCCCAGGAGACACATCAGGATGAAAAAGGTGTCTGTTGGGCCAATTTTCATAAAAAACTTTGGAAGATATGATTGAATACCAAGCACAAGAATCAACTAGGAATATTAAATTGGTTCCATCAACATTAATGACACAAGAAGGGAATTTTGAAACACCATCATCACTGCAAACATTGATCACAATATTGATCTCATTTTCATCACTGTCATAGGAAATGTCATCATCATTTACACATTGTATTTAATTGACTTTCCTAGTATTGGCTTTGCAGAACTTGTTGAAATGTCCTTTCTAATTGCACTTAGAACAGACTTTTTCAAAAGCTGGACAACCCTTAAAATTTGCTAAGCGGCTATTACAACCACATCTGAAACAAAGAAGTGGTGGATTGCGTCTTTCAACTTTTGCATTCGGGTTTTTGTATTTTCTCTCAATTTTTGCCGAAGTGTTAGTCTTTTGATTAAAGGTCTTTTTGTGCTTATCTGAAAAATTGGATTCTCTGTTGATGGTAAATACATCAGTTTTTTCATTTCCTCTCATTTCTTTTACAAATTTCTCTGAATGTTCGATGGATTTCATGCTATCAGTAGCAGCGTTTAATGATAAATCAGAGGTGGACCACAATTTTTCCTGAACTTTTTTGATATTGGTTCGCATTAGAATTTGATCTCTCAATACTTGTTCATATGAAATATGTTCGAAAGCACAAGAAGCAACAATAGACCTTAACGCTGTGACATAGTCTTCAATAGATTCATCAGTTTTTTGTTTGCGTGAATAGAATATGAATCTTTCCATGACAACATTTTTCCTTTTCCCAAAACACAGGTTGAGTTGTGAAGAAGCATATTGGTAAACGTTAATTCTCCCAGGATTAATTAAAGCAGGTAAGGTGTTTAACTCTTTTAATCAAAAACCTCCTAAACAATGGTTTAATAATGACAAATTCCTTTCAGGCTCGCAATCATCTCCTTCTAAAACCTCAACATAGGAAATAAAAAAAGGTTCCCACACCTCCCACGCCATCGGAGGCTCTCCAGATGATGTGAGGAAAGAAGGAGGTGGAACAATGCCCGACATGTTGATTAAAGGAAAAAAAATATTAAAAATGCAATCACAAGTTATTACAATACATTTATGAGTAGATTAAATTTAGGTTAGAATGTTATGATAATAAATAAAACTGCTTGAAGACATTTATATTCTATAGTCTTGTTTAGCAAAAAATAATAAATGCAAAACTGTAGTACCTAACGACATCCAGTGTGTGCATTATCGTTAATTTCCTTTTCTTTAGAGTTTGTTTCATAAATGGATGAAAAGGATTAATTCTTGTGATAACTAAATAAATAATGGTGCCAATAAGCAATTGCTTAAATAAATAACATTCGCGTACATGAAAATAAAAAAAACAGTCTTTCACCAGTTGCTAAGCAACCGGTGTTGAACTTCAACAAAATGGAGGCACGCTCGGTAGCGATGCATGATGGCACTCTGTTTCTTATGCATGGCGTGCACAGGAGCAGATGAAAGAACAGTGAGTCTTCATAAGTAACTTCAGTAGCAGAACACTCTATCTGCTACGCTCGGTGCGCATGGAAACAACAAAGGAAATGCCGCTCCACAAAGGCACACGCTCCGAAGTTCAAAGGATGCAGAACATAACGTGTCACTCACTGCAGGATTGCCACCGAAACAAAGGTAACTGCATCAACTTCAAAAACTTTTACATGCTTATGCTCACTTCGCTCAACAGATGAATGTCCGCGTCTTCCACACACTCCATAAACACGTAGATATATTAATAACGTTATGAAACTGAACCGTAGGCGCTTAATTGCAAATAAAGGAAAGCGCTAGGCAAAGTCAATAAACATCCATAAGGAAATTTAAATGATGAGTGGCATCACTCAAAGTTCACATAAAATTTGTAAAAACACTCTTGTATTGTGCCAAAGTTTCATTACTCACTGCGTCCTCATCACGAAAGTCATGCGCCGGAATCCGTAGCGTTAGAGATTATTAGTGTGAAGAATGCACATTAAACTGTTTAAAGGAGTTGGTAAATTAATTAGTGGCTCCAAAATCCAAAGAAAATTTCCTGCATAATTTTCCCAATTAAATAAATTTCTCAATAAGTATGGGCAGGTTCGTGCCCCGTCCTCGCCAATGTGGGAAAAGATAAATACTCCCTTAAACAAATGATGAAGAAGGCAATTGATGGAGACGGTAGTTTAATCCATCTTCTTCAGTCGACATAATAATCATAGCAGACCAAACTTAACTGCCCTCAGACACTGTACATTAGAAAAACAACACTCCAAAAGGAACGTGGCCATTGCAACACAAGAATGAAATATGCTGGGAATGGAGCGTGATCTTTTACTCCGCAGACCCATTACAACGCGACCATTACTCCGCATACCATTACAACGCATTGCGCTGGGGGGCGCTCTAGGATAGGGAATAAGTATAATTTACTATCCAACACCTTCCCTAGGGTCCACGGGGACTGGAGTTAGAATAGTAAATTATACTTACCACTATCCAGCGCCCCAAGGCGCTATGCGTTGTAACAGTATGCGGAGTAAAAGTCGCGTTGTAATGGTCTGCGGAGTAAAAGTATGCGTTATAACGTCATACATCCGATCTCCACGAGCACGGAACTCGTGAAAATCACGCTCAAATATGTGAAACGCATATATAACAATTACATTCAATTTAAATTTAAGAAGAAAAATATTTATAAAGCTATGTACGAGAAATACAAGCAGTCTTCATTTATAGAAGTCATTCTACATTATTAAGTAGCAATAATATATACTATCTGATAACAAGAACAATTACAGCTCCTGTTTCAGAAAATATATCTTAGTACTTTATTTAAATAGCTATAGGTGGCACATGTGTTTTACATGATTTCTTTTTTTATTCAAGTAGTTATTATTGACTTTTTACAGAAAGAGAATAACAAACAAATGACAATGGCAGAAGTAAGTTAAACAAAGGGTGCAATATATCAATCACACCAGTAAATAGGGGTTACAGAGAGAAGAAAGGGAACAAGCTGTGTATATTCTTACATCAAATTTGATTCTGTTGTCTGCTGTTTTAGTACATGGCTTGTTCATGGAAAACAATCAGACTGATCATTACAAGAACCTCTTTAGTACAAATAATATTGTGTTAATGTAGGATCGTGAAGTGAATACACAGGGGAAAAGAAAAGATATAAACTCTCAGCACTTAAGTATGAGAGGTTAGGTGATAGTGAATTAGATGTCAGACTTGAGTTAGAACCATACAAGGGGTTGAACCCATGGAGAGAATCAAGAGTGTGTGGATGAACTATGAGAGAACCTCAGTTACTTTGCTCGAGGAGGAACACCCTAAACATGCCCCTTCCTAATACCAAATTGGTATGAATTCGCAATTTGGGATTGATACATACCAAAATGCATTTGGTCTGGTCACAAACGGCCTGATTCTGCGAATCAGACCGTTTGCGACCGGAAAAAGCTTGATACATCTAGCCCTAGGAAAACAGAGGTGTATTTGTATTGCAGACACTCAGAAAAACACTGCAATTTGGTACTCCAACTGAGTTTGTGACATTAACCACCACAGAATGGGATGGATTGCATACATTATTAGATGAAGCAATTGCTGTCACTCCACATATTTGTCTTCCTCCAAACTATTTGTTCCCCTCCTGTTTGTTTTGTTGGCCTTAGGACCACTGATAAAGTGCTTGTGCCCAGTCCTCTTAACATGGTAAAATTGATTTATAATCAATGGAACAGTCAATTTACTTATAAATCCCTAGTAAAGTGGTACAACATGTATACACAGGGCCTGTAAATTAAATGCTCTGATGAGCCCGCATCACTTACTGTGCCACACACCTATGTAGCCCTTTAAAAGATTTTTTAAGACTGCCATTGCAGTCTTTGTGCAGTTGTAATCTGCAAATTCGACCTTGTCGAATAAAATGTTTGTCAGGCCTATAGCTCCCTTTTTAATACATATAAGACACCCCTTGGGTAGTCCCTAAAAAGCCAATAGGGCAGGGTGCATTGTACATAAAAGGCTGGATGTGTACTAGTAGTGAGACATGACTAAATGTATTTTTTACTTTTGTGGAGCCTACCTGTCTCATAGGATAACATTGGGTTACCCTATTACAATGAATCAATGATAACTTATGATTGGGCATAGGTGGAAATGGAGGCCCATAGGAATGAATGGCAATTACCGAATTGGTAAATACAGATTCGGTAAAATGGGGAACACATTCAAGGGTGCCAGGGTGTCACTTTGACACTTTGACACCCTGTTGTACCCCTGAATCATGATTGTGTGCACATATGGCACACTTACATGCCCTGTCACATGGCACAGTTGGAAATGCACAGATTTGCATTTTCAAAGGTATTCGTTATTTACCACCAACTTATAGTTGGCGGTAAATAACGAATCCTTAAAGCACATGAGCACTCACAAATGTGCTTCCTACATGCCATCTACCAATTCGGTAAATACCGAATCGGTAAATTATGATTTGGTAAATACAGATTCGGTAAATACAGATTCGGTATTTACCGAATCAACACCTACATGGCAAATGGCTCAATACCGGTCGGTAAGCCTGAAATTAACCGAATTTCGGGTTTACCGATCGGTAATGACCCACCTACATCGGGCCTTATGATCTTTAGGCCTTAGTTTCTACTAAAAACATAAATAATTCAGTACTCTGGTTCTACTGATTGGAATTTTGTTTCTGTGGTGTCAAGTTATTTATTACAAAGTTTGTATGTTTCTAAATTGGTTTGGGATTTTTCTTGTGTTATGTTTTAACTTTATTACTGTTTGAGTGCTGCATAAATATTTCACACATTGCCTGCAAGTTAGATATGGCTGCTTTTGTTCCAAGCTACCAGAGCATTAAGCACATGATAATTTATTGACTTTTGTGGTTCACACTGGTAGAGATTGTGGTTGTTGCTTGAGAAAGATTCCCATCCTCGTCAACCAAAAACTCAGTTTCCTACAACCACTATCCTAAACTTACACATACCTTGAAAAACATGTCTGTATGAAACCGAGCAAGCCAAAAGTCACACCAGATAAAAGTAATCAGATATATGAATTGAAGGGAATGTAATCTCAGCAATTACAGGGCTCGAAAATTCCACTCGACTGCTCCGATATAGCTGAATTTAACAAGGTCGAGCTGTTTTTAGGTCCTACTCGCCCTTTCTGGCGAGTAGGAAAACAAACCAACTTTTGTCCTCTGTCTGTGAAAACAGAACAAATATGACAAGATAACAAGATTTAAAGGCATTTTTATTGCTCACAAATTTAATGAGCAATAAAGATGCCTTTAAATCTTGCTATCTTGTCACATTTGCTCCGCTTTCAGAGACGGAGGTCAAGTAGATTGCAGATAGGTCGAGGACATTTTTTAAGGTACTAGTCCTGCAGGACTAGTACAATTTTTTGGATTTTTCAAGCCCTGAATTATTGTAATCTCAACTGTCAAAATGAAACAAAGGCAAACAATACTATTTCTAGCTGCTCCAAACTCTGGAATCATAGACCAATGAAAACACACTTATAAACAATATTCAATCTTAAAAACTAGATTTTAATGCTGGGAAACAAACATCTATGGGCCAGATGTGCACAGCTTTTTTTTTAAGTCACAAACAGCCCAATTTGCATTTCCTTTTGGACAAAGTTCTATTTTGTGATTTGATAATATATTACCAAATCACAAAATGGGTTTGCACTTGGGTGTTAGGAAGGGGCGTGTTAAGGGCATCCCTTCCTAATAGCGACTCGCAGTGGCATGTGTGAATGTTTTGCGACCAAAATGCGGTCGCAAAACATTTGCATTTTACCACCTACTTCAAATGGGTGGTAACCTATTCACAAACAGGAAGGGGTCTCCAAAGGACCTCTTCCCCTCTGTAAATGTTCGTAAACACGTTTTTGAGAGCAGGTAGTGGTCTCATGCAACACTGCCTACTCTTGAAAAAGGAAAAGAAAACTTCAAATTTTTCATTTTGAAACACATCCCATTTTCCTTTGAGGATGAATTTCAGAAAAAAACACATTGTTTTATTCAAAACGAATCACAGACATGATCGTCTACTGACCCCACCAGGCCACCATCCCTGTGATTTTAGTAATTGCTAATGGGTCGCAAACCGAGACCTACCTCATGAATATTAATGAAGTAGGTTGATTTGCGATGCACTGGGTATCCCTAAATGTGTGAAACACACATTTGTACATAGCTGTTTGTGATTACCAAATAGCGAATGGCAAAAATTCGATAATAGGTCATCACAAACCCAAAACTATCTACAACTGGCCCAATTTGTCAACATATCTAAAGATGTTGATGTAAAAATCTAAGGTGAGCTGTGCTGGTAAATATGCCATTGACCCTAAAACAAATGTGTAGCCAACATCATCAACATCGGTACCATTAGGAAACCCAGTTATTCAAAATTCGGTTGCAATTGCCATGCAGAAGTGAATACATCTATGATGTAATTAGTTTCAGTGGAATATAACTTTAAAAAATTGTTGTCAAAACATAATAGTAACAAAATTCAGTTTTGATGAGCTACAATAAAAGATTTTTGTGGCCTCTAACATGATGAGGAACAATATTTGTCTTTAAATAATTCCCAAATACTGGGTCTGTAATGACCCGTTTAACAACAGCTCCTATTGGACCAACAATGTTTTACAGAAAAGGTGCTTCTTCGCATCACCTAAAAATGTTACTTGACACAGAGAGGTAACAGCACAAGTACATTTATAATATCATATAAATAGCATATGTCAAAATGTAATGTGTATCATTGTCAACTATTTAAAAAAACTGAAAATATACCACATGCTCATACATAGCAAATAAAATGATAATAAACTGTAACAAGTATTGTCACAAATGTATATTTTAAAATGTACCTGGCAATATATACTGATATGATATATATCTTTCGCAACCTATCGGACCTAACTTAAGTAACTGAAATTCAACATCTCGCAAAAGGATTGTCACTTATAGGCCTATTAGGATGGCAGACGGAAACGTGTCCCGTCCGCCATGGTCGCGGCAAAAACACTCCCGACCGCACCGTGGATAATCCGCGGTTGCGATTAGGATATTTCTGTCAAGAAACACCGACCGCGGCGGACGGATCACATCAAACACCGTCCGCCACGGACGGAGCACATCAAACACCGTCCGCGGCGGACAGATCACACCAAAGACCGCCGTACCAAAGAAACACCCTCCGCCGCAGACGAATATGACTGCGGAAACAGGCCCAACCGCCGCAATACCTGCGGAGGGTCCGGTCGCATGATTAGGATAACGCCGCCATCCCAACAAAACTCACTACCTCCCTCGACCGCCGCGGAAACAATGCTTCCACAAACAGAGCATGACTGCGGAAGGACCAAACGAACAACATCCCTGCCGTCAAACCAATTCCAAAATGGCTGACGAAAGTAAACAGAAAACACACTAAACAGGACACTCACCCACCTGAAACACCCACCCCCAACAACTACACGCCCCAATGACACCCACCCCAAGCACCGAAAAATGCACCCGAGTCACCACACCCACAGAACACCTGACTGGCAAAAAACATTGGGACACAACCACCACACAGAGTATAAAATGAATCCCTCCCATTACCACAATCCTTTGCATCACAGCATAGCTGCAAGAAAGAGGCAGAATACCACAATCAGCAGACACACACAAACACACATACAACCTGCACACAAACACACCCACCACACAAACCCCCACAACACCATCCATACACACCACACACCTGCACACCCCACCCCACCACACCAACACCTTGCACATCACACACCATGGCACCCAAGAAAAACCCCAAGTTCACAGACAGTGAGTTGAAGGTCATGTGGGATGAAATCATCCGCGTCGAACCACATCTGTTCGGTACCCTAGTCCAGCAGACCACCATGGCAACCAAAACAAATATGTGGGACAGGATAGTGACCAGAGTGAATGCGTGAGGGACCGTGCCACGCACCAAACACGAGATCCAGAGGCGGTGGCACAACCTCAAGGCAAGGGTGAAAGGCATCAGGGCCAAGAACCACCTGCGGGCACACCACACTGGCGGCGGAACACCTCCGGAGCCGCCAATACCATTTGCAGAATGGGAGGAGAAGATGCTGGGCATACTGCACCCTGAGAGCCTGGAAGGAATCGAAGAGGGACTAGAGGCTGGTAAGTACAAACCAATGACCACTATCACACTGCCATGGTCTGCCTTGCACAAATGCCAAGACACATCGCCTAGGCTCCAATCCATGCATGTGGGCCACAGAGTCACCCAAATGTGAAGTCCTGGGCTCAAATGCACCCACCATGACCAAACACAAATGTGGCCTCCTACGTTCCCAGGCTTGCATGTTGTCAAAGCAGCCAGCACTACAACTCCCAACAGGCCCCCATGTCGAGAGAGAGGGTGGTGGTGGGTGGGGGGTGTGAGAGAGGTGGGTGGGGGTGTGAGAGACCAGCACTACAACTCCCAACAGGCCCCCATGTCGACAGGGAGGGTGGTGGTGGGTGGGGGGTGTGAGAGAGGTGGGTGGGGTATGTGAGAGACCAGCACTACAACTCCCAACAGGCCCCCATGTCGACAGAGAGGGTGGTGGTGGGTGGGGGTGTGAGAGAGGTGGGTGGGGGGTGTGAGAGACCAGCACTACAACTCCCAACAGGCCCCCATGTCGACGGGGAGGTTGGTGGTGGGTGGGGTGTGTGAGAGACCAGCACTACAACTCCCAACAGGCCCCCATGTCGACAGAGAGGGTGGTGGTGGGTGGGGTGTGTGAGAGACCAGCACTACAACTCCCAACAGGCCCCCATGTCGACAGGCAGGGTGGTGGTGGGTGGGGTGTGTGAGAGACCAGCACTACAACTCCCAACAGGCCCCCGTGTTGACAGAGAGGGTGGTGGTGGGTGGGGTGTGTGAGAGACCAGCACTACAACTCCCAACAGGCCCCCATGTCGACAGAGAGGGTGGTGGTGGGTGGGGTGTGTGAGAGACCAGCACTACAACTCCCAACAGGCCCCATGTCGACAGGGAGGGTGGTGGTGGGTGGGGTGTGTGAGAGACCAGCACTACAACTCCCAACAGGCCCCCATGTCGACAGGTAAGGTGGTGGTGGGTGGGGTGTGTGAGAGACCAGCACTACAACTCCCAACAGGCCCCCATGTCGACAGAGAGGGTGGTGGTGGGTGGGGTGTGTGAGAGAGGTGGGTGGGGGGTGTGAGAGACCAGCACTACAACTCCCAACAGGCCCCTATGTCGACAGGGAGGGTGGTGGTGGGTGGGGTGTGTGAGAGACCAGCACTACAACTCCGAACAGGCCCCCATGTCGACCGGGAGGGTGGTGGTGGGTGGGGTGTGCGAGAGACCAGCAGTACAACTCCCAACAGGCCCCCATGTCGACAGAGAGGGTGGTGGTGGGTGGGGGGTGTGAGAGAGGTGGGTGGGGGGTGTGAGAGACCAGCACTACAACTCCCAACAGGCCCCCATGTCGACAGGGAGGGTGGAGGTGGGTGGGGTGTGTGAGAGACCAGCACTACAACTCCCAACAGGCCCCCATGTCGACAAAGAGGGTGGTGGTGGGTGGGTGGTGGGTGTGAGAGACCAGCACTACAACTCCCAACAGGCCCCCATGTCGACAGGGAGGGTGGTGGTGGGTAGGGTGTGTGAGAGACCAGCACTACAACTCCCAACAGGCCCCCATGTGTCATCCCAGAGCAAGATGGAGTCCACCCACCATTTGCTGACCAGTGCATCTCCTCCTTCAAACTTACAGGTAGATAGACATCTTCACAGGGGCACCATCCTATAGCGGGACCGGACCACACATATCCAAGTATTGTCTCCCCACCTCCACGCCACCATATTGCCCAGTACTGTCAACCAGAACAACATGATGACAACAACAACCATGTCCTGATTCCATAGTGATTTGTAATGTTACAACAAAAAACCTGTCATGTCCTCAACATTGATTCTGATATTCTTGTCCCTCAGGTGATCGCAACTTCACAGGCGAAAGCAGCAACCGCCAGCACCAGTCGCCCCCCTCACAGCCAGGACTCTCTGGTGACGATCCCATTGACACCTCGGGTGCAGAGGACGATGCTGGCCCAAGCACACTCCCAGTGCCATCAGGCTCCCAGGACATCCCGGCCTCCACCACCTTGGCCAGTGTCACAACACCAACACCTGCCAGTGTGAGCTGTGCAGCTACCACCACCACCACCACCACCACTCCTGCCTGTGCCACCCTGCCTGACCCATCGTCCGATGATGGGCCATCGACTTCTCATGCTAGCAGGGAGAGTGGACGGGAGAGGACACAGGTGAGGCCACAGCTCACATACAGGAGTGCAGGTGCTAGGCGAGGTCGGGAACGAGACCCACCCCATCCTGGGACCGAGACCTTGGATGCCATCGCCAGAGTCCATGCCTCCTATGAGCGGTCGCAGGCACAGGCGGATCGGGCATACCAAGACTCGCTACAGAGCTGCCAGCTGTTGTTATCCATTGCCCCCTGCATTGGCCAAATATTTGACCTCATGGGGCAGCATAATGCTCTTTGGAGGGAGTGGTTATCCCACGCCACACCACCTCCCCCTCACCCAAGTGCCCTGCGGGACAGGTCACCAACACCACCGCCACCATCACCTGAGGCCACTGACAGGGAGGTGGTCCCTGACCAACCTGCCCCCACAGCTGTCTCCGCTCCGGCTCCAAGACAGAGGGGCCGTCCGAGGCTGGATCCAGCTGAGAGCAGTGGCAATGCACCATCCACCCGCTCGAAGAGGGGCCGCCACTGACTTCACCCTTCCTTGAGCCTGCCATTCACCCTGCGAACTATCTTGCCCCATAATGCCAAGCATTGGCACACGTCTGTTGGACTAGGTGTACATCACACAATGTGGTGTCCCCACGGTGTTTTCATCTGCCATGACCTTCAACTCTCACTTCCCCCCCAACACCTACTTGTAAATATGCACATCATCACATCAATCCACAGCCTGTTAATAAACACCACGTAAACACTCAATGCTGTGTGACTTCCATGTTTTAATCACATGTTTGTCTTATAAATTGTCATTACCAGGTGCAGGGATCAATGTTCTTGAGAATCATGCCTCTGTGGGAGTGACCTAGGGATATTGAGAGAACAACAAGCACAGGTCAGGAAACTGAATCACACCCATCACACCACACCGTACTGCAACATCCCACAAACCACACTCATCACCAATTAAGTGGATCACAGGACACACATCAGGGAGCTTTGCATGTACACCATCTCCCACACCCATTTGCAAACAGAACATACCAGATCAGGCAGCATTCACACACCACATCCACACATCAACAGCAAACATACATCATGCATTGACCAGCAGCACAAGAGGTAGTTACTCACATTCAAGGAAAGTAGCGATCAATGAGCTGACGCCTCTGGTCTACACCTTCTTCCTCCCCACTATCCTCATCAGTGGACATGGGTGGGATGGGAGGCGGAGCAACCTGTTGGTCTACAGGGTCAATGATCAGTTCAATATTATTGCACAAGGCCAGGTTGTGGAGCATGCAGCAGGCAATCACGATTTTGCATACTTTGGCTGGTGAGTATGGCAGGGCCCCTCCGGTTTTATCCAGGCAGCGAAACCTAGACTTCAGCAGTCCAAAAGTACGTTCCACCACCCGACGTGTCCTCCCATGGGCATCATTATAACGCATTTCACCAGGGGGTAGTAGGATTCTGTATGGGGCTCAGCAGCCACGGCCGGTTTGGGTAAGCAGAGTCGCCTAGGTGGGGGGATGACAGACACATACATCATTACCAGGATTGGTGGGAACACCATGGCACACATACAACACAATAGTCATCACAGCACACTCACCTACAAGCCACGCACGTTCTGGACGCAGATTAGCCATCAGTTGGGGAACAATGCTGCTCCGCAGGATGTGGGAGTCATGTGCGGACCTGGGAAATTTGGCACACACATGGGAGATGATGTTGTCAGCCAGGCACACCACTTGCACGTTGACCGAATGGTAGTGCTTCCAATTGCAATATACAGGTTCACGTGCCTGGGGTGGAATGAGACCAATATGTGTGCCATCAACGGAACCCACTACGTGTGGAATCTGGGCCAGGGCATAGAAATCCCGTTTGACTGCAGCCAACTTTGCCGCTCGTGGGAAATGGATGTAATGATCCTTGTAATGCATCATGGCATTCAGAACATCCCGCAGTACCATGCTGAACATGGATTGTGACATCCCCCCGGCATGACCAACTCTGTACTGGAAAGTGCCTGTTGTGAAGAAGTGAAGTGCCGCCATCACCTTTGCTGTGGGTGTAATAGCTCCTGGATATGTCCTGCGTGGCTGCAGATGAGGTGCCAATTGGGCTACAAGCTCCTGCAATCTATGATGGTCAAGCCTGAATTTGCGGATCACCTCCTCGTCAACCATGTCCTCCAGCACAGTGTATGGTCGATGCACATTTGGAGCCCTCCTGTGTGGGAGTAGATGGGAGCAGATGTCAATTAACCAACACCGCATAGCTGTGCCACACTATCACATCTTGACAAACACAAAACATATAATACATGTTTCAGACACTGATTGTATGTGTGACGTGACCGATATATAAGGCAGCTAACTACACACACAATGTTCACCCCCAAACAACATCCTGTGTGCAAACATGTCCAATGTAACGTGGACACATGTTGAAAGAACTGCCAACAACACATGACTGAGGGCACAAGTGTGGACAAGCGTCCCCACAGACACACATGGACGTGCACACACAACACGAACATGGAACACACCCTCCTTGTCTTCATGCACCCATGACCCCACCTACAATGCTGGGCATCCTCACATGACATGCATGGGCACACAATAGGCGACACACATACGCATACACAGAATGCATGTATACCCCCATCATTGGTACTTACACACACAAACCACACACTCACAACAGCTTCTGAAGGTGGGTTCACAGCCTTGATGTACTGTGTAGATGTGTACAAATGGAAACGTGTGTGTGCAAAACCAAGACGTCAACACATCGCCATGCACATCTGACGCAACTTGGGTGCACATCACTGGCCTTTGTTAACCAATGGCAAGGTCAATAGTATGACCACACATGCAACAAATGGACATGAATGACACACGTGGACACGGGCCATTGACTTGACATAATGATTCTTGATGCATTTTGGACATGTCCTGACACACATGTACAACTATGAACATTACATGTGTGCGGAGACATGCAGTGTGTGTACACACGCCATCCGGGTACACCTTCCCCAACACAGAAGATGATCCTTGATACTGCAATTTTGCATGACATATGCTGCATGGTCAAGGACAATCACGGTCACAACCCGCCAAACGCATGTGCGCACTACCGCGACGGTGTATCTTTTGAAAATCATCACTCACTGGCATCGCAATGGCGGAGCATGCGTTCTGCGGGGGTGGTGCAGGCTAACACATACATTTGAATATGCAAGTGGAAATGGCAGTTGGTACCCCCCCTTACAGTCACATTGCAGCACCCACCGCAGACCGCCGGCCCTGGCCGGTCACCCACCGCCAGCCCTGCCCGGTCACCCACCGCCAGCCCTGGCCGGTCACCCACCGCCGTCCCTGCCCGGTCACCCACCACTGGCCCTGGCCGGTCACCCACCGCCGTCCCTGGGAAGTCACCCACCGCCGGGTGCTGGCCGGTCACCCCCCGCCGGGTGCTGGCGGTGGGTGAGCGCCCTGTGCATTGAGGTCACCCTGGCATGGATGGCCCTGGCCGGTCACCCATGCCGGCCCTGCCCGGTCACCCACCGCCAGCCCTGGCCGGTCACCCACCGCCATCCCTGCCCGGTCACCCACCGCCATCCTTGCCCGGTCACCCACCGCCGGCCCTGGCCGGTCACCCACCGCCATCCCTGGCCAGTCACCCACCGCCGGGTGCTGGCCGGTCACCCACCGCCGGGTGCTGGCGGTGGGTGAGCACCCTGTGCATTGAGGTCACACTGGCATGGATGGCCCTGGCCGGTCACCCACCGCCGGCCCTGCCCGGTCACCCACCGCCCTCCCTGGCCGGTCACCCACCGCTGGGTGCTGGCCGGTCACCCACCGCCGGGTGCTGGTGGTGGGTGAGCGCCCTGTGCATTGAGGTCACCCTGGCATGGATGGCCATGGCCGGTCACCCACCGCCAGCCCTGGCCGGTCACCCACCGCCGTCCCTGCCCGGTCACCCACTGCCGTCTCTGCCTGGTCACCCACCGCCGGCCCTGGCTGGTCACCCACCACCGTCCCTTGCCGGTCACCCACTGCCGGGTGCTGGCGGTGGGTGAGCGCCCTGTGCATTGAGGTCACCCTGGCATGGATGGCCCTGGCCGGTCACCCACCGCCGGCCCTGCCCGGTCACCCACCGCTGTCCCTACCCAGTCACCCACCACCGGGTGCTGGCCGGTCACCCACCGCCGGGTGCTGGCGGTGGGTGACCAGCCAGGGCCAGCGGTGGGTGACCGGCCAGGTCCGGCGGTGGGTGACCGGCAAGGGCCGGCAGTGGGTGACCGGCCAGGGCCGGCGGTGGGTGACCTGCCAGGGCCGGCGGTGGGTGACCGGCCAGGGCCGGCGGTGGGTGACCGGCCAGGGCCGGCGGTCTGCGGTGGGTGTTACAATGTCACTGTAAGGGGGGTACCAACTGCCATTTCCACTTGCATATTCAAACGTATGTGTTAGCCTGCACAGCCCCCGCGGAATGCGTGCTCCGCCATAGCGACGCCAGTGAGTGATTAATTTCAAATGATGCATCATCGCGGTAGCGCGCACATGCGGTTGCCGGTGTGTGACCGTGACGGTCCGTGCACATGTAGCCAATGGAAACAGGTAACGCGGTGCGCTTAAGCGCATTCAAAAATAGCGGAAGCCGTGCACCGCCACACCAGGGCCAGTCATTGGCTCATTTTGAATGAGGCATCCAGGGAAAACCAATTGCTACAGACGTGTGCCACTGATATGAGCTCAGGGCCCTATAAATGTGTGAATTTCTGCAGCACACATTCACTGCCAGAGTGCGAGAGATCCGGTCTCGTCCCTTCACCGCAGCGGAGCTGGATGTCCTTGTGGACGGTGTGCTCCACCACTATGAACGGCTCTACGGTGCCCCCGGACAGGTGGTAAGTGCAGTGGGGGACATGTTGGTGTGCATGAGGTGGTGACTGAATCCTGGCTTCTGCAAGCTTGGCGGTGTGCTGTGGGACCTTCACATGTATTGTACTAAGCATGGCTGCTGAAAGATACGTGTTGCTACTATGTTTGTGAATGTCCAACTGTCCACTGACGTTCCACTGTTGTCTCCCATCATGGTAGGTCAAGCTGCACCTTCGCAAGGCCTTGTGGAGGACCATAGCACGTGATGTATGGGCAGTGGGGGTGTGCAATAGACGACACACACACTGCCACAAGCCCTGGGACGACATATCCAGGCTCAGCAAGAATGTGGCGGAGATGACACTGGGGCTGATTCCAAGATCAACCCGGCTTGCACGACGCACCATGACCCCTCTAATGCACCGTATAATAGCTGTGACGCATCCTGACCTGTCCGCCCGGCTGAGAGGGGATCAACATCAATCTAGCGGTAAGCAGACTGTATGTGTCTGTGACTTGTGAGTGCATGCATGTATTGGTGCTCAGACACAGTTGTGACATTCGTGGTGCGTATGTTTTGCTGCATTTGCATGTTGGTGCCATTAGCGGAGTGAGCATTAGCATCCATGTCCGCCAGGTGGACATACCAGTTGCTTTGTAGTGGAGGGTCCCAGGACATGCCGTTGAGGTCTGTGGTCCCATGGCATGACATGTGTGGTGGTCTGCATGCACTTCCCTGTTTGGTTGATGTACATGTTTCACAGGTACCCCCGGTTCTTTGACATGAGGATGTCTGGTAGGGGTGGTTTGTGTGCAGGATAGGTGCTACATGTTAGTCGACTGTAAGGAAAGTTGTGATTTTGTAACCTTCAGTACGTGAGTGTAGCACTTAGGTAAACATATTTTCTCTCTCTTTCAGATTTGGCCGAGGGCACTGACCCACAGACGACTGAGATGAGTGGTGGCAATGCATCCGGATCCGAGATCACACACACGCAGACTGACACTGAAGAGGGCAGCCCCGGAGAGGGGGACAGAACCGTCCCTGAGGACTCACATGTGGAGACACCATCGTCCTCATCTTCAGACAGTATTGGTGAGTCAGCGCTGTTGTCACAAACAGGGAGTGGGCAATCCACACCTTCAGTCGGTGCACAGCACACAGGGCCCACACTGCCACCAACTGCAACAAGTACTGCTCGTGCTCGCCAGAGTAGGGAGAGCAGAGTTGCCTTCGGTGCAGGCACCGCTGCCCCTGCCCCTGTGACACAAAGTGCACTTTGTGCTGAGGCTGTTGAGCTGCTGCGACAGCTGTGTGTAGGGCAGACCAACATGATCAATGCATTCCAAGACTACGATAGGAAGTTGGGGCATGTGGTAGCATTCATGGAGGGGATGCATGGTGATATTGCTGGTCTCCACAGAACAGTTCAGTCATTTGCAAACACTGTGTCTGCAGCCATTCTACAGTCGCATGGACAAGGTTCTACTTCAGTTCCCCCATCCACACCACTTGATGTCTCAGGGGAGAGTGACATTTCAGACCAGGCCTCATTTTCTGGGTATTGCACTAGAAGCAGCCACAGGCAGCAAGGCAGGGCACGGATGGCACAGACACCATCCCCTAGGACAAGGAAATATTTCACCGAACACGACATCAGCTACCCTGGAGTTGGCACACAGGATCCTCAAGGGGTGTTGGGGGACAGGGATTCACATCTAACACAGGCATATCCCTCAAAAGGTACTCCCAAGGCCAGGAACACTACCAAGGACAGGGACACTACTGAGGAAAGGGCACCTCCCAAGGCCAGGGACACTCCCAAGGACAAGGACACTACAAAGGAAAGGGCACCTCCCAAGGTCAGGGACACTCCCAAGGACAAGGACACTACAAAGGAAAGGGCAACTCCCAAGGCCAGGGACACTCCCAAGGACAAGGACACTACAAAGGAAAGGGCAACTCCCAAGGCCAGGGACACTCCCAAGGACAAGGACACTACAAAGGAAAGGGCACCTCCCAAGGCCAGGGACACTCCCAAGGACAAGGACACTACAAAGGAAAGGGCACCTCCCAAGGTCAGGGACACTCCCAAGGACAAGGACACTACAAAGGAAAGGGCAACTCCCAAGGCCAGGGACACTCCCAAGGACAAGGACACTACAAAGGAAAGGGCAACTCCCAAGGCCAGGGACACTCCCAAGGACAAGGACACTACAAAGGAAAGGGCACCTTCCAAGGCCAGGGACACTCCCAAGGACAAGGACACTTCAAAGGACAGCTACACTACAATGGACAGGGACACTACAAAGTACAAGCCAACTCCCAGGGACAGGGCACCTCCCACGAATCAGGCACATTCCAGAGACAGGACACCTCCTACGGCCAAGGCACCTCCCAGGGCCAAGGGTTCTCCCATGGACACGAGCACCATCAAGGACAGGCATACATCACCCCTGCCTGCCCTGAGGCTGATGTTGGTGAAGGAACGTAAGACACATGTGTCTGCGGTGGAGTCCCCCCATACCTCTACTCCCATCCACACCCCGCAGAAGCAGAGGAAGGAGTACACTGTTGTTGCATCCCCCATTACACATGATGCAGAGGGCAGGAGGCAGGCCCACAGCAAACGTCACGCAGGGTCCAGCACGTCCCCAGAGAGCAGACCCCCACCAGCACATGATCCACCTTTGATGGGTGATGTTTTTGATGAGGCTTACCAGTCCAGTCATGTCCGGGGTGCCCCTACATATACCAAAGAGACGGAGACACACACCAGTGACACCTGCCCACCCCAATGTCGCTCCAGTGCAGCTGTCCCCAGCTCCCAGAGCCACCCTGCCTCCTGGCCCATACAGCCCTGTGGCTCATCATTTCAGTGGTCCTAGTGGGTCAGCTGCAGTTCACTCTCATGTGTCAGATAGTGGCACTGTGTCTGTTGTTCGATGTCATGCCTCATGTAGTAGCACTGTGTCACTTGTGAACTCTCCTGTTTCAGGTACTGACACTGTGTGTGTTCGCCACTCTCATGTCTCAGATGCTGGCATGGTATTTGCTGGTCACTGTACAGGGACATGTCCTGGCAGCGTGTCTGGGTCTATGGCTCATGTGTCAGTCACTAGAGCTGTGGCTGTGTCTCACACTCCTGTATCTGGTGCTGGCAGTGTGTCTGGGTCTATGGCTCATGTGTCAGTCACTAGAGCTGTTGCTGTGTCTCACACTCCTGTATCTGGGTCTAGGGCTCATGTGTCAGTCACTAGAGCTGTGGCTGTGTCTCACACTCCTGTATCTGGTGCTGGCAGTGTGTCTGGGTCTATGGCTCATGTGTCAGTCACTACATCTGTGGCTGTGTGTCACACTCCTGTATCTGGTGCTGGCAGTGTGTCTGGGTCTATGGCTCATGTGTCAGTCACTAGAGCTGTGGCTGTGTCTCACACTCCTGTTTCTAGTGCTGGCAGTGTCTCCGAGGCGACTAGGTCAAGCAGTCCACCAGATGCTGTGCTGTGAGGTGTCGCTCCCATCACTCACATGTCATTTGACTTTGTGTCTAGATTGTCCATTGTAACCACCCTTGCATTATTAATGTCCATGCGACCGGGAGCTTGACCCACATACTTGTGCTGCCTCAGATGTACCTGCTCTGTTCTCTGCCATAGACTGTTGATGCACTTAGCCCCTCTCATGTGCTGCCTCTGATGTACCTGTGCCTTGCCATGGGCTGTTGATGCACTTAGCCCCTCTCATGTGCTGCCTCTGATGTACCTGCTCTGGTATGGACACTGCCCTGTTGCTGTTCTGATACTGCATTGTGCCCTCCCATGTGCTGCCTCTGATGTACCTGCTCTGTTATGAACACTGCCCTGTTGCTGTTCTGATACTGCATTGTGCCCTCTCATGTGCTGCATCAGATGTACCTGCTCTGTTCTCTGCCATGGACTGTTGATGTACTTATCCCCTCCTGATGTACCTGTGCCTTGCCATGGACTGTTGATGCACCTAGCCCCTCTCATGTGCTGCCTCAGATGTATCTGTGCCTTGCCATGGACTGTTGATCCACTTAGCCCCTCTCATGTGCTGCATCAGATGTACCTGCTCTGTTCTCTGCCATGGACTGTTGATGCACTTAGCCCCTCTCATGTGCTGCCTCTGATGTACCTGTGCCGTGCCATGGGCTGTTTATGCACTTAGCCCCTCTCGTGTGCTACCTCAGATGTACCTGCTCTGTTCTCTGCCATGGACTGTTGATGCACTTAGCCCCTCTCATGTGCTGCCTCAGATGTACATGTGCCTTGCCATGGACTGTTGATGCACTTAGCCCCTCTCATGTGCTGCAGCAGATGTACCTGCTCTGTTCTCTGCCATGGACTGTTGATGCACTTAGCCCCTCTCATGTGCTGCCTCTAATGTACCTGCTCTGGTATGGACACTGCCCTGTTGCTGTTCTGATACTGCATTGTGCCCTCTCATGTGCTGCCTCTGATGTACCTGCTGTGTTATGAACACTGCCCTGTTGCTGTTCTGATACTGCATTGTGCCCTCTCATGTGCTGCCTCTGATGTACCTGCTCTGTTATGAACACTGCCCTGTTGCTGTTCTGATACTGCATTGTGCCCTCTCATGTGCTGCATCAGATGTACCTGCTCTGTTCTCTGCAATGGACTGTTGATGCACTTAGCCCCTCTCATGTGCTGCCTCTGATGTACCTGTGCCTTGCCATGGACTGTTGATGCACTTATCCCCTCTCATGTGCTGCATCAGATGTACCTGCTCTGTTCTCTGCCATGGACTGTTGATGCACTTAGCCCCTCTCATGTGCTGCCTCTGATGTACCTGTGCCTTGCCATGGACTGTTGATGCACTTAGCCCCTCTCATGTGCTGCATCAGATGTACCTGCTCTGTTCTCTGCCATAGACTGTTGATGCACTTAGCCCCTCTCATGTGCTGCATCAGATGTACCTGCTCTGTTATGGACACTGCCCTGTTGCTGTTCTGATACTGCATTGTGCCCTCTCATGTGCTGCCTCTGATGTACCTGCTCTGTTATGGACACTGCTCTGTTGCTGTTCTGATACTGCATTGTGCCCTCTCATGTGCTGCCTTAGATGTACCTGCTCTGTTCTCTGCCATGGACTGTTGATGCACTTAGCCCCTCTCATGTGTGCCTCAGATGTACCTGCTCTGGTATGGACACTGCCCTGTTGCTGTTCTGTTACTGCATTGTGCCCTCTCATGTGCTGCCTCAGATGTACCTTCTCTGTTCTACCCAGTGTCCATGCTCTTGGCTACTCTCGGATTATACCACTATTATGTGCAATAAAGCAAGTCAATCGTGTGTAGTTGTTTGTCTTTGTCATTCCTGGTTGTCTCCTTGCATTGTTGATGTATTGGTGCTATCGTAAATGCTGTTTCCCCAACATGACCCTCCCCCTCCCCACGTCACGGCCCCGGAAGGTACTCCCCTTCCGACAGCGATTGGTGTGTTGGCGTACCTGCGTCGTCGTCGGCGACGGTCCATGACTTGCTGGTGGTGAAGCAGGAAGGGTATAGGGAATGCGTGTAGCGCTGGGTCCATGACGGCGATCTACCTGTGGTGGGTATCTCTGCAATGTTTTGCCTCTCCGCTGTGGTGAATCCGCCGTGTTCTTGCAGGTTGTCTTTCCGCAGCGATTTGATGTGTGTTTTCCACCATCGTGATTTAGAGGACGGTCGGAGACGTCATTCCGTACGGCGGTGTCTCTAGATTGGTTACGTCCGCCGCGGGGGTCGGGTGTAGTTCCGCGGCGGTGCGTGCTCTTCCGTGGCGTATGGACATTTGGCAGTGCTTCCCATCCTAATATGGCAGACAGACTTGCTGCGGCTGGCGGACTGTCAAAAGGCATTTTCCGCCTACTCCAGGACGGCGGTCGGCCTTCCGTCCGCCATCATAATCGACCCCTTATTTAGATGTATATATTTTTATATTTAAAGAGCATCTCACAGTTTCACAGAACCAGACGACATCTTGAATGCACGGGAGACACATATCCCATTGATTCGTTCCGCTATTTTGATTTGATCGCACTTGAGAAATCTTATTTCATGGAAATTTTTTTGACTACAACAAAGCTCTGAAAAAGTCTACATGAGGAACAACCGCGTCGTCGATCTTGAATTTTAAGAATTTGCCAATGGAACAAGAATAAATAATTTATTTACCTACAATCAAAAACTATCAATTTTCTTCAATTGGGAAGATCTTGATTTATTGTGTTGTCCTCTCATATTTGTGATTATGGACAATAAGTAAATTCCATTCATATATAATTTACTAACCTGGGTGCAGGGCCATCCCTTGTTCAATTTGTCCAAGTGGCATGCGTGCCATTTCCTTGGGACACATGAAGGTCATGTCCCGGGCCCATTGCACCAATCTATAAAACCACAAATATTGCCCAGATAGGGTATCTTGACTAGTGCAGGATCTTTAGCCTTGAACCTTCCTGTTTTGTGAGTTTCACAGAACACTATACATGTGGCTGACATATGATGTTATGATGATCTATGTACATCCATAAAATGTGTTTCATGAGTAGGTGTGCAGAGTCAACAAGAGGTTTTAGAGAAGATTCCATTACAACTTTTCTTTTTGTGACATTTGACCTATGATTACTATACACTAATAGCTTGGATAACATTACGTACAAAGCATATGTAGTTCTGAAGTTCAGAAAATATATGGTTCCTGTATTTCTTGTTAATATTTGCATCATTATGTTGTTTATATGTACCATGACCTAAACCAACTCATTTTAGGTCAGTATTAAGAAATACACATATATACCTGTATAAATATGTCACTGTGGGTCAGTCCTCTTCATCCATTGGTCTGTTTAACTGTAATTCACATTTTGCTTCCACCCCAGATCATATAGCAAGAGGGAATCAGTAATATCACTTCATACAGCAGATCCTGTGCGCTGAGTGACTGCATTTTGCCTTATAACTTGTGACTCTGCCAAAAAAGAAGTACACTTCAGTGCTAGAACAGGTCGGCCAATATTTACTTAGGCTTCACTGTTTTTCTTTCCATTCTTTATCTTTTTCTAGTCATCCTTGTGGGTCTGGATCACAAAGGTAAACTTACACTTTTAGGTTACAATTTTTTGCAGTTTACAAAGGAATTTTACTGGTAGTATCTTTATGACTGCCTATCTTTTTATGTGCGGAGTCTCTGCCATGAGTGCCGAGACTCCCCTGTTGTAAAGATACTGCTCATAAAAATTCCTTTGTGAATTGCAAAACATTGTGAACTTACGCAAAAAGGTACGATTACCCTTATGAATCTGGCCCTATGTGTTTAAACAATGTATTCTTTCTAAAGCAATGTAAACCCAATGGTACATTTTCTGTGAGCCAATAAATCATATTTTCATGTAAAATGCTAAAAACTAAAAGGTATTTCTACACCTGTCCAGGAACCTTGGAGCCAGACAACAAGCTTAATTTTCACTCCCAGCTCCTCTCAGTAGCAAACGCTTGCTTTAGTGTATTGTGTTCAATCAAAAATGTATTAGATCTTCCTTTATCTGCTGGTATGACAGTCCACACATTAATTACTGCAAGGCTGGGGGTGTGGCGTAGCAAACCAAGATGGTGGACGCACCTTGAGAGTGCTCCTGGACCCCTCCACCATCTGCTCAATATCCTCTCGTCCTGCGGGCCATCCAACCCTGAAACTCGTCACCGCTTCTGCGCTTCATCTCTGTCTGTGTCCCCAGTCGCAAGAAGCTCTGCGTCTCAGCGCTCCGCAGCTTTTGTCCGGCCGGTCGGGATCCGCATCTAAAATGGCAGCCTCTTCGTCCTGCGCTATGGTGCCTGCCGCCTCTGGACTACTCCGTCTAGTCTCTCGCCCGAGTGCCTGAATAGGTGGAGGGGCCCTCCTGGAGCTGGAGTAGCCGGGGGAGAACCGGTGACTCTGGGGCATTGCCTGTGTCCTCCTCTCTCCCTCTCCTGGGGGTGGTCACGCATGGGGAGCCGCGGGTCCTGATTCTGCCCACCGGCATGGAGAGAGTTCACCTGACATGGTATTGTCTACCTGCCTGTGCCTGCAGAAACAGCTGTGTCTGCGCCCTGGCCCCCAGTTGTGCTGCCGCGGCATTGGCCGCCATTTTGGGCGGCGGGGGCTGGAGGGCGAGAGGGTCCTGCCTGCCGTTGAGCGACCCTTGTAACTCGGGCCCGGCAATCGGTGGAACTACGGACTGGTGAGTCCAAGCAGTGGAGGGGGTCCGTGGATAGCTATGTGGGGCCCCCTCGCGTGCACGCGGGCTACCTGCTGGAGGGTGGGACCAGCCCTCAGGTGGTGTTGCCTGTCATCTGGCCTGGCTGAGTCCCCCCTGAGCCCCGCAGCCATTGAGCCGGCTTCCCTGGGTCCTGGCAGTGTTTGGTGGTGGCATCCTGAGGCCGACTTTGGACTCCTAATTGTGGGAGGCTTGGGGAGTAGTGCCGACCGCGTCCATCAAGCGGCAGGGGTCCCATGATAGGGGCCCTCTATGACCCCCCTGCCCCCTCGGCCTGCTGCTGCCTTGCCCCAGGCAGTCACGGGGCCTATTGGTGCGGCGATGCCCCTGGCCTGGCCCTGGAATACCCAATTTCTACCCCACTACTTTCGAAGGGAGCGACGCTGGCAGCGGGGGTACTCAGCCGCATTGACCGAGCAGTGTGAGGATCCACGCAATGACCTCTATCACCGCCTCCCAGTTGAGCATCTGCAGCACCTGGTGGGGTCCGGGCGCCCGCCTCGCTATGATCTGGCCTTGGGTCCCGGATCGACCTCCCACCGTATTGACGCTAACTGGGTCTGAGGCCTGAAGAGGTAGAATTGGCCGCTGACATTGAGCAGCGCGAGGCCCACGGGACGCCTACCCCACTGGCCGCTCCGCTGCTTCCCTGCTTGAGTGAAGCCCGGTGCAGCCTGTGGACCTTGTATGCAGGAGCCTCGCTGCGGCCTTGGTCCGGAGCTCTATTCCTTTGCCATGGGGCTGCAGTCCTGCCTGGGGTGGTGGAGTCGGCCGCACATATCGAGCGGTGGTGGGTTTTGGGTGGACCTCCTCCTTTGCTTTGGCTGCCCCCCTTTGATCTTAGACCTTCCGGGGTCGATTGCCGACCCCCTGCTGCGAAATCCTTCTGAGGACACTCTTAGGGTCCCCTGCCCTGTTGAGTGGCATCATGGGCAGAGACAGACGGGCCAAGAGCCCTGCCACCAAGACCAAAATGAACCATTTTGCCACCAAAGATATGGGGGTGACTGGGAGAATTGGGACAAGGAGCCCCCACCGCCTGCGGACCTGTCCACCATCCTACAGGCTATCCACGCCTCACAATCTCTGTAGAAGGCAATATCGTGGAAGTGCGAGTGGACATGACCCTCATGTGGCAGGACCTCCAAAAACATCACGGTCCGGATCAAAGAGACAGAATTCCAAATTTCCACTGTGGAAGACGACGTTCAGCAACTTAAGGGGTAGGTCGCTCGACTCCAATTGCACACCCAGGAATTGCACCAACGGGCGGAAGATGCAGAGAACAGGTCACAGCGCAACAACCTCTGTCTGGTGGGCTTGCCAGAGAGAGTGGAGCAGGGCTGTACTGTGGACTTCCTGGAGAAGTGGCTGAAATCATGGGCCCTCTCCCCATGGTTCGCGATCAAGCAGGCCAGCCATTCTCTTGTCCCTAGACCACCAACAGGAGCGGCTCCCCGACTGTTTATAATGCGGGTTCTCAACTTTAAAGACCGCAACTCTATCCTGGCCGAAGCCCACAAACAGTAACGACTCCGCTATGAAAATCATACGATCATGGGCTTCTTGGACTACACTCGTGAGGTACAGGGTCAGCGCTACTCGTCCGGCGAAGTCAAACAAAAGATGAGAGCCCTTAACATCCAATATAGACTCCTCTTCCCGGCACGCCTGCCCTGACCCTATTCTTTGACACTCCTACAGAGGCTTGAGCTTGAGCGACGGAGGAGCGTCCTCTTTGGACCAACGACCTGAAACCATCGCCTGGTGATGTGGACGATGGGTCCAACAATCTTGAACCTCCCGCCCCCCTGGCCTCAGCGCAACCACTCCCGCAGGAATTGTGGGCAGAGACGGACCTGCTCAAACTCCCCGTTGGGCCCTTCCCGACAGCTTGCATTGCTTTCTGGAGAATACTTGGCTGGGAGGCAGTCCGGCCCATTCTGCCGCTTGGATCACAGGGGTGTCTTGCCCCGGCCTTCATTGCTGGACCTCCCGGTCTCAGACCTCTCACATAGCCCGCAGCCAGAGACGGCGCACCTACTCACCATTGCTCTCATTCCCAAAGGACTTAATTACGTATGTCCTATCATGAGGAGGGGTCCTTCACGCTTCCCCATTTCCAAGCATTTTACTTTGGTCTTTCGATAAATTTGTTCAATGTTAGGGCGACAGATGCTTCCATTCCTGAAGTGTAGGGTGGGGGGACCATTGTCCCAAGTTCTATTTTCAGTTTGTTTTTGTTATTTCTTTGTTTTGTTGCACCAGCACTCACATGACGCCCTGTTCCATACCCGGTGGGACACAATGACTCCTCTCTGGGTACCCAACCAAGCCTCTGGATGACCCAGCCCAGGGCTGGGCTTCCCTTTGGGATTTTACCCCATCACTGAGACCGTCTGCCACTATGTCTGACACACCTCCACTAGGGGCCTCCCTGCGTGTTATGTCCTGGAATGTCGACAGCCTCCTGAATTGTTTCAAGCGCATGGCTGTACTACGATACGCACAACGCCTTGGAGTAGAAGTCCTACTGTTACAAGAGACGCATTTGATGGGTAATCACTCACCCTTTTTAGTACAATATGGGTACTACAGGGTTTGGCACTCAGGATTTACTCGGGGATCCTGTGGGGTGGCGATCCTGGTGAAACGTTCTCTTCCTCTCGTGACTACGCGTGTCATCCACGATGCCCAGGGCACCTTTGAGGCCCTAAGTGGCATGCTGAACGGTGACACCCACAATCTTGTGTTACTCTATTCTCCTCCTTTGATGTTAGCAATGACCCTTGCCAAATCTGATGACCTCCTAGCATCCCTGCCCTTGGGTTCCACTTTCCTCACGGCAACTTTAATACGGTTTCCTCACCTGACTTAGACACAACTGGCCCCCCTCCCATGGTAGACTCGCGCAAGAAAGACAGCTGACGACTTGGTCTGCATCCCTGGGTTTATGTAATGCATGGCGTATCTGGCACCCACACTCCAGTCAGTTCACGCATACCTCAGCAGCTCACCATATGCAAGCGTGTACCAATACCTTTTTCGTTCCCTCAACTGATTGTCTTATCATTCAAGACGTTTCCATCCTCCCCCGAGGCATCTCCGACCACTCCCCAGTGATGCTTACTACGGACCCCCCTCCCGCCTCAATGCGTCAAACATGGAGGCTAAACGCTTGGTTCCTTCAGAACAAGGGAATTCCGGATGGTGGTGGGACAGGAACTTAAGCAATACTTTTTGACCAACGAGGGATCAGTACCCTCACCGGGCACCCAATGGGAGGATGGCAAGGCCACATTTAGGGGGGGTCACCAAGGGTAAGCTCAAACTCCAGCGGCAGGCACAATTGAAGCAAATGTCCTCATGTGAGGCGCAGGCACTGAGACTTGAACGAGCCTCTGCCCAAACCCTGGATGCCTACGAGGTGCGACTTCTTGCCCTTATTCATTCAGAGATTAGGCAACTTCCACTGGACACAGCCAAGCTCCTCTGGCGCTCATCCGTGGCCAGGGAGTACGGTTGGGGCAACAAAAACGGCTCAATCCTCCACAGACTAGCCACCTATCCCAGGGCAAACTGCATAATCCCTGAAATCAGAGCTCAAGATGGTTCAGTGTACCGCTCCCCAGCGAAGATGGCCTGTGCCTTTGCCTCATACTATCGCCAACCATATGCGGCTAAAACTCCAACTCTCTCTCTCTGACCTAACGGGGGTCGGGAACAGCTGCCTCCCTCGCCTGGACCCCATAGCTCAGGAAGATCTGGACCGCCCCATCAACCAAGAAGAAATTGGGGAGGCAATCACTCTTATCTCCTCGGGCAATACACCAGGCCCACAGCCTCCCACAAGAATACTAAGCTCTATATCGTGAAACCCTCATCCCTCACCTAGCGGGTCTGTTCCGGGAGGTGGCTGAGAAGAGTTCTTTTCCTCCATAGAAGGGCATGGCCACAATAGTGGTCCTTTCCAAGTCCCAACCGCCCTCACCATGGTGTGCGGATTACCGTCCCAGCTCATGTCCTGATGAATAGGGTTCTGTCGGAGCCCTTCTCGGTCTGCAGGAGAACGAGGCAGGGATGCCCTCTGTCCCCGAGCACGTGCAGGATTGGAATTGGTCTAACACTGAGACCGATAAGATCGCTCTTTATGCGGACGATGTCCTCATTTACCTAGCAGATCTTGCCCAGTCAGGCCCCCACTATCTCCACATCTTATAGTCCTTTGAACAGGCTTTGGTCCTCCGGCTGAACCCCGGAAAATTGGTCCTGGTCCCTCTCCATTTGTATCAAGAATGCTTTGATTGGCAGTCCAACATACCACTCCGTTGCCAGACATTTAAGAACCTGAAGATATGGATGACCCTACTTCCCAAGCTCAGCTGGGCGTTCAATGTTATTCCCCTAGTGAAGAGGGCTAAGGCAGACTTTCAGAAGTGGCAAACACTGACCCTGAAACCCATGGGGAGGGTTGCCCTCTTTAAAATGAGGATTCTCCCCAGGTTCCTCTACGTTCTTCAAAACACCCCCCTCTGCTTCCCCAGGACTTGGTTTCGGGAACTGGACAGCATGGCTAATAAGTTCCTGTGGGGGAAAGGTATGGCCCGACTGGCTCTGAACGTCTGTAGGATTCCTTCATTTGATGAGGGCCTGGGGATGACCCACTTATATCTGTACTACCTCGCCACGCGCCTGCTCTTCATACACGACTGGTTCAATGGGGGATGGTCTGATCTGGCATACAGGCTTGAGCTGGGTGAGTTGGGTCTGCCCAAGGTCCAGTCTTTGCTGTACGGGGACCCTATCCCATCCCATTTGCCAGAAGTGACGTGCTCCGCGCTGCTGGCCTGGCAGGCTGCATTGCGACACACCAAATGGACTCATACACTGACCCAGTGCACACCCCTGTGTCAGGGGACCTGGCGCAAGGAGGTTAATGGGCTGCAAGGTTTCTGAGCCTGGGACCTATTAGGAATTTCACAACTGGGTGACGTGTGGGTGGGAGATCATATGTGTTCCTTCAAAAACAAGGCACTCCCTACATCAGTCGCACTTCTACAGCTATCTACAGTTGCAACACGCTCTTCATACACACCTCACAACAGGCACACAGTTTCCTGACCATAGCCCGCCTGAGGCCCAGATTATGCTGGGGGACCTAGGGAAGGGTGGCATCACCCTCATCTACCGAACATTGATCAATAACACCCCTACTTCCCTAGATCGATTACGTGCTCAATGGGAGGAGTGGGTATGCACTCTGGAGAAGGAAGACTGGTGTGAAGCCCTTATGGCCCTCAGGATGGTCCTTGCCTCCACCAGGCTGCGTATGGTACAGCTCTACTATTTAAATGCAGCCTACCACACCCCAGTGCGCCTTCATCGAGCAAGATTTAGCCCGACCTCCGCTTGCACTATGTACGGCCACAAGCCAGCTGATTTTCTCCACATGGTATGGGCCTGTCCTCGCTTGACCCAGTTCTGGGGGACATTGAGAAGGAAGTCACCAAGATATTGGGGTGGGAAGTCCCCCATAATCCCAAACAGACGATCCTGGGTATCCCTGACGGGCTGGATGGGTCTAGAAACAAGAAGTTGTTTTTCTCTACTGCAATGGTGGTGGCTAAAAGGGACATAGCGGCCTCCTGGAAATGCCTTGACCCCACAAGTGTCGGCCGCTGGCGGACTGGGTCGATTGGTGTGCCACCCAGGAAAAAACCATGTAGGAAGCATGTGGATTTTCTAAGAAACATCGTAGGATCTGGGTGAAATGGTTGGGGGGAATGGTTTAATCTCAAGGGGAATGTCCAATTGTATGCTGTTTTGTATTCATTCGTATTTGTAGACTGGGCCACGCTAATCATGTTTATACTCCCGGGTTTTCATGGTGTTGTGATGAATGGCTGGTTTCTTTAGTCAAATCAATAAAAATGTGTTTATCAAAAAAATTACTGCAAGGCTGGACTACATAAGTATAAATATCTGGGGATACAGGACAAATGGGTCAAAAGATTGAAAACTGTGCAAAATGTGGCAGCACATCTAATTTTGGGCATTCACAGATGATATTCTGTTAATAAACACCTTTACAAATTACAATGGTTCCTATTAAGAAAAAGATAATTGTAAAGGGTCTGGTTGTTGGCCCTCAAGCCTTTTATAAATGTGGCCCTCAATATCTGATTATTACCCCCCTCCCGCCCGCTTAGGTCTTCATCTGCACTCCAAATCAGAGAGCCACGCTTTCAGCATGCTAGATATGATGGACATTACTTTTCTGTGTTGGCCTGCAGAGAATGGAATATGCTGCTTCCTGCTTTGAAGAGCATCTCCCAAGAAAATCCTTTTAGGGTGGCTCTCAAGACTCATCTGTTTGCTCTGGCTTAAGTTGTATTAGCAGCCGTGACATAGGTTAGATTTAGCACCAGGACACTCTGGGGAATAATTAAAAAGACTTTGAGACACTAGAACATCACTTTTACCAGTGTTCCAGTGGCGCAATGTCCACTTTTTGTGGCTTAATGCCACTTTAAAAATATAGTACCCTTTCATGCAGCAACGCCCAATGCTTTTTGATGCAATCAAGATTTAGAAGGATATGTAAGCCACACACAGTGACAGCAGAGTTTAAGAACTTATTACATTTGTCTTTGTGAACTTCTTTTTGGCATCTTTTTGACCATCCTTTGATAACAAGCATTTGTAATGCAATCAGTCTTGCCTTTGAGACCTTAAAAGTATTTAGCTATGCAGCACATTAGCCTGGGTGCTGAAATATCTACTGTTCTTTAACATGGAGGGAAAGGAAGCACCAAACTGTGACACACCAGGTATGGGAACACATGGAGAGAAATATTGCCTTTCAGCAGGAAATGCTATAGTCCAACGCTCTGTTTTTAATAAGTCCTTCGGTGGTCATATCACTGAAAATACATGATTTTTAAAAAATATTATTGTCTATGGGTGCTCGTGGAAGACAATTTCTATGGACTGAAATCTAGAGAATGCTAAAGTGAATGTGCTATTTTACTTTTCTTAAAGAAAGTTAAAGAAAGTTAAATAGAGCCAGTTGCCAGAAAAATTGAAAAAGAGAAAGTCCCTCAGCAGAAAGAAATTCTGGTATTGTACTGACTTCTACTGGTAGTTTTCTATTAACCCTTACCGAAGTGGAATACTACATTTAGTGGTTAACCTGTCTTTTTATAGCATTCGAAGACTATTTTATGCCAATTTTAGTATTCAATAGTGTTCTTTTTGGGAAGGCTAGTGCATGAAGACTACTGATATGTGAGTGGTACTTCTTGAATACTAACAGAATACTAAGCACATACTTATTTGTAATCGCATAGTCTTCATTTACAATGCAGAATATTTAGTGAATACAAACAATTTGAATACTACTGGACTATACCCAGACTACTATTAACATTCTATTCAAGCTGCTTGCTGAATGGTAGATCGGTGCCTTATTTATTATACTATTTGTATGCCTTATTTATACTATTGTGGTGTTTGTGTTGTGTAGGGTAGTGTTATAGGGTAGTGCTGAGGGGTCGTGCAGGGTAGTGATTGAGTGTGGGGACCCGACAGGAGGTCGGGGGAGGGTTGTGCTGGGGTTAGTGCTTTAGGGTTTAGGGTAGCATTATGGTGTTTGTGTAGTGTGGGTAGTGTTTTAGGGTTTAGGTTAGTGCTGGGGGGGTTCGTGCAGGGTAGTTTTAGAGTGTGGGGACCAGACTGGGGGTCAGGGGAAGGTTGTGCTGGGGGTAGTGTTTATGGGGTTTAGGGTAGTGTTGGGGTGTTTGTTTAGTATAGGGTAGAGTTTTAGGGTTCAGGGTAGTGCTGAGGGGTCATGCAGGGTAGTGTTTGAGTGTGGGGACCGGACTGGGGGTCGGGGCGGGTTGTGCTGGGGTTAATGTTTTGGGGTAGTGTTGTTGTGTTTGTGTAGTGTAGGGTAGTGTTTTAGGGTTTAGGGTAGTGCTGGGGGGGTCGTGCAGGGTAGTGTTTGAGTGTGGGGACCGGACTGGGGGTCGGTGGAGGGTCGTGCTGGGGGTAGTGTTTTAGGGTTTAGGGTTGTGTTGTGGTGTTTGTGTAGTGTAGGGTAGTGTTTTAGTGTTTAGGGTAGTGCTGGGGGTCCTGCAGGGTAGTGTTTGAGTGTGGGAACCGGACTGGGGGTCGGGGAGGGTTGTGCTGGCAACCCTACTTTATATTCATTTTGATGAAATGTCGCACACTATGGCAGTAAATTTAAAATACAAATGTAAGGTATAGGCAGAGCGGAGGTTCCAGGGGGTACTGGAACCTGAATAAACAAGCATTGCATAGCCAATAGGTCTCGCCTTTGGGACCTTATAAGTATTTAATCATGCAGCACAATATCCTTGGTGCAACATCAACTGTCGCATGGCTAAACACTTATAATGGACCAAAGGTGAGACCTATTGGCTATGTCAATGCTTGTTTATTTTGTAGTCAGTGTTATGTTTCCATTTGGGCTTTTGGAGGGAGGGGGTATTTTATTTTGGGGTTTTGGTGGGATGTGTGGTTCACTTTGGATTTTGGATGGAGGGGATTTTTATTTTGTTTTTAGGTCTCGCCTGCCAATGCGCTTGCGCATTGCTGGCGAGACATATAGAGGGGCACCAGAAAATCCTACCAAGAGGGCTTTGGAATGCGGATTATAGGCCAGTGCATGTGCACCGGGCACGCGCTCGCCATTTGCTCCCCCGCACCCCCCATCAAACTTGAAAGGAAGCCGTTCGCCCACCACCATTTGTCTGAGCCTCGGCATCAGACTTCAAAGGCTGCCGATCCCCCGCCCACCCCCCGCCACAGCAATGCTGAGAGCTTGTCTCAAAGTATTGCCCGCGTTGGCTCTGCCCTGGACAGACCACTTTATGGTCCCGGCCCGATGGCAGCTTGATGTCTCAGTGGCATCAACCCCCAGGGTATTTACGGTTGAAAGAGCCTGGTCTAGGCTTCCAGTGGACATTTGGGCAACACATTTGGAGTCGTCCCGGCCCCTTCTTAGGTCTGATCCACTGGTAGCCGATGTGAATCTTAGCACCTGGTTGACCAATTCGCTTGATGCCACTCTCCCGAAGAAAAGATTACTTACTAGGGGTAGAAGAGTGGGATCAGCCCCCTGGTATACACCAGAGCTGAGAACACTTAGGAAGGGCTGTAAGAGGATGGAGCGGATTTGGAGGAAGGATTGGAGTGAAAACAGCCGGACAGAATATCGGGTGGCTCTCGGTACCTATAAATCTGCCATCAAGGCAGCGAAAGCTGTGTTCTTTGAGGAGAGAATAGGTCTCTCTTCTAACTCCTCGAAGGAATCCTTCAGGGTTATCAGAGAACTCCTGCAAACTCCCGAACCCTCGGTTACTCACGACAACCCACGTGAGAAATGTTCCGAACTGGCTTCTTTCTTCAAGACCAAAGTCGAAAACATCTTGGCATCTCTTCCTCGGCTAGCCCAGGAGACACACTCGGGTGGCAGCCCAGGGCCTCGACCCGGGCCGCGGTCAGTGGAGCTGGATTCCTTTGGTCCAGTCACGGTGGAGGAAGCTCTCGGGGTTATGGCGACTGTGAAGAGTGGGTCCCCGCGAGACCCCGTACCGATGAAATACCTGAAGCAGGTCGCCCCTACCATCGGCGGCCCGGTGACTGACCTTATAAACCTTTCTTTTTCCAAAGGAGTGGTGCCCCCCAGTTGGAAGGGAGCGGTTGTCAAGGCCCTCTTGAAGAAGCCTAGCCTGGACCCCGCCGACCTTGCTAATTTTAGGCCCATCTCTCTGCTCCCCGGCATTAGCAAGGTGGCGGAGAAACTCGTGAACATGCGCCTATCGGGTTTTCTGGAATCCAATTCCCTCCTGGGTGATTCCCAAACGGGTTTTCGCCCTGGTCAGGGGACGGACACTGCCCTGCTCGCAGTCGTGGAGAATGCCAGGAGCATTTTGGATTCAGGGGGATCGGTGGCAGTGATCCTCCTGGACCTCAGTGCGGCTTTTGACACCGTAGACCATCAGGTGTTACTCCATCGGCTGGCGGAGGTGGGGGTCTCCGGGATGGCCCTGAAATGGTTCGCGTCATTTCTGGAGGGCCGGACGTTTGAGGTCTGGGAAGGCCAGGAGAAATCATCATCTGTCCCTCTCCAGTGTGGTGTGCCACAGGGCTCATCGTTGAGCCCTACATTGTTCAACATTTATATGGCCCCACTGGAGAGTGTGGTGTTGCCACTGGGTATCAAGATCATCAGCTATGCTGATGATACCCAGTTGGTGGTAGGGCTTCCCCAGGCGGCAAACCAACCCGACCGGCTGCACACCTGTTTATCTGAGATCTTTATGTGGATGTGCAGCTCTGCACTCAAGCTTAACGGTTCGAAAACCGAATTGATGATGCTGGGGAACTCCCCTCCCTCCCTCTCATCGAGCAGCTGGCCCAGCTGCCTGGGAGTGGCACCCACCCCCAAACAGGAGATTAAGAGCTTGGGGGTGTGGCTAGAGCAGGACCTTTCTTTTAGGACCCACGCTAAAAAGACAGCAGGTGTGTGTTTTGGTCTGCTCCGGTCTGCCCGGAAGATCCTACCTCTCCTCCCGATGGCTTTGAGGAGGCTGTTAATCCAGGGACTCATCATCTCACGGCTGGATTTCAGCAACGCGCTGTTTCTGGGGGCTCCAGAAACAACCCTAAACAAACTGCAGCAAGTACAAAATGCTGCTGCTAGGCTTTTGACGGATCTACCCAGGCGCCAATCTGCCCGTCCGGCGCTTAAGGCGCTTCATTGGCTTCCCATCAGAGAGAGGGTGAATTTTAAAGCACTCTGCATGGCCCACAAAATCCTGCAGGGCAAAGGGCCACCTATCCTACGGGAGATGGTCCAACCCTATAAGGCCCCTCGTACCTTGCGCTCGGATCACCAACATCTGCTACAAGTTGCGAGAGTAAGGAAGGCCAGGACTGGCGGCAGAAGATTTTCAATAAACGTTGCAACTTTGTGGAACTCCCTTCCGTTATCCCTACGCTCTGAAACGAGTTTTTTACGGTTCCGTAAACCTTTAAAGACCCACCTGTTCCCTGCCTAATGCCTCTGTCTTTTGTTATGGTGCCTCTGTTCTTTCTGGAAGAGCGCGGGGATGCCCAAGGGTAACCAGGCGCGATATAAAACTCAGTAATAATAATAATAATAATAATAATAGCCACCCCCTCCCTCTCTCATCTTCCCTCCATACCACCATTCATGGCACTGGCTTCCCCTTTTACCCACTTTGTTATTCTTTACAAACCGCGTTTCTCTCATGTTCCCTCTTTGATATCCTTGTTGCGACGATACCCCACCTCCCTTTTCATGCCACCTCTCTGCTACCTTTCGTGCCCAGTGCCTTATGGCCCTCCTTTCTCAAGACTCCTTCCGGCTGCACTGCATCGGACTGTACTATACTGTGATTTTTACGTAGCTGCCTTCCGTGCTGGTTCAGTCTCCCTACCACCGCTCCACACTCCTGCCTTCTGGAAACAGCTCCTCCTGTTGCTGAGGCCGAGCCGTGGGTGGTGGGAACGGCACTAGAATCGGGGATTTCCGCAGGTCTCCCAGCCCGTCAGAGCGGAGAGGGGGCGGCTCGTGGCATTTGCAGGCGCACTCTCTCATTACCCCACAGCTGGTCACCCACAATTCTATGGCCTACAGTGCTTTTCACAACCACTAACTAATGTTTACATTTCACATTTCCTCCGAGTCGTGCGCAAATTTGCTTACAAAAACCCCCGCAAAGCTCACATGAAGTTCCCTATCCTCCCTGCCCCCCCATCAATTGGCTCACGTGATCCATTCTCGTCATGCAGAGTTGCTGGAGCATCTCTCGCACTCCTTTTATTTTTGTTTTGGTTCAGAATCAACATGCCAGTGCGATGTGTGTGAGGGGGCGGGGTGCTCTGCTGCTCGGTGATCCCACAGCTTGTCATCGGCACTTCTGTGGCCAACAGTGTTTTTCTCAAGCACTACTGTTTACAATTTATGTTTCCTCCCAGCGTAGATAAAAAAAAAATGTAAAGCTCGTGTGAGGTTGCCCATCCTTCCTCCCCCTCCGTCATCTCTCTGCTCATGTGATCCATTCCTGAGACAGAGCTGCTGGGTCGACTGTTAAGATTTGAACAGAGACTTTAAATGTTTGTTGGAACTCGTTTTCCCTAGCCGACGGGCAGGCTTCTTTCAACACAATCACTGCTGAAAACTACCATGCTGCGAGTGCAATGTGTGTGAGGGGGCGGGGGTGCTGTGCTGCCCTCATAATGGCTGCGTCAGACAGAGCTTCTGGCGATGCTACTTTAAGTTTCTTATGTTGCAGATGCAGCAATGCTCTGTATACCAAGGGAGCTGTGCTTTTCATGTTTGCATGCATTACAAAATTGGATGTACTTCCTTAAATAACTAATCATACACTCATAAGTGTTTTTTTAAGCTCACAGAATGTCTTCAATTTCTATAGCCCTTAGTCCCGTCACTTTGTCCAGTTGTCCTTCTTCATCGGTACTGCTCTTTATGTTGGGTGACGCAATCAGAAGCCACTATTTGCTGTGCGCTAATGCTGTAAACAATGGAAATATTGTAAGGCAGCAGTCCAGCCAAATCATGAGCAGGAGCTATCTATCGCCCTCACTCTGTCCATCTATCGCCCTCACTCTATCTATCGCCCTCACTCTATCACCCTCACTCTATCACCCTCACTCTATCTATACCCTCACTCTATCAATCTATCTATCGTCCCTCACTCTATCAATCTATCTATCTATCGCCCTCACTCTGTCTATCTATCGCCCTCACTCTATCTATCTATCGCCCTCATTCTATCTATCGCCCTCACTCTATCTATACCCTCACTCTATCAATCTATCTATCACCCCTCACTCTATCAATCTATCTATCGCCCTCACTCTATCTATCTACCGCCCTCATTCTATCTATCGCCCTCACTCTATCTATCTATCTGATGCCCTCCATCTATCTATCACCCTCACTCTATCTATCTATCGCCTCACTCTATCTATCTATCTATCTATCTATCTATCTATCTATCTATCTATCTATCTATCTATCTATCTATCTATCTATCTATCTATCTATCTATCTATCTATCTATCTATCTATCTATCTATCGCCCTAACTCTATCTGTCTATTTATCGCACTCACTCTATCTATCACCATCCCCCTATCTATCTATCTATCTATCTATCTATCTATCTATCTATCTATCTATCTATCTATCTATCTATCTATCTATCTATCTATCTATCTATCTATCTATCTATCTATCTATCTATCTATCTATCTATCTATCTATCTATCTATCTATCTATCTATCTATCTATCTATCTATCTATCTATCTATCTATCTATCTATCGATCGCCCTCACTCTATCTATCTGTCTATCTATCGCCCTCACTCTATCTATCTATCTATCGCCCTCACTCTGTCTATCTATCGCCCTCACTCTATCTATCTATCGAACTCACTCTATCTATCGCATCACCACAGCATCACTCAGCACCACCACAGCATCACTCAGGGGCACCACAACATCACTATGCGCTACCACAGCATCACTGAACGCCACAACATCACTCGTCGCCACCACAACATCACTCAGCGCAACCACAGCATCCATCTGTGCAACCATTCAACAACAACTGGTTCAAATATGTTCTCTCAATGTTTCAAGCTTTATTACAAATGTCACAAAAAGATGTTAATATTTCACTTCTGTTCTTGGATTTTAGTCACAATAAAATACACTGAACATAATCTTCACAAAAGTTATTTACAAAACTTTAAGCTATTGCCATTATAAATTACAGTAACTTTTATTTAAGTATTAATTAATAAAAAAAAATAAAAGCCATTGTTATTTGTAATGTCAATACATTCTTAGTCTTCGTGAGCCACACTGATTTAAATTAGGGACTACTAGCCATCAAGAATGTTTACATATTTTGGGTCTGTAAACGAAAAGGAATATTGGTGAAAGCTATTGTCAAAAGCGATCTCACATTGCACTGCAGTCTATGGGTTATGAGAGAGGCTGAATACAACAATAATTTATGAAAAAATGAAGCTTGCATGAAAAAAGATATTAGGAGCTGTCTTTAGTTCGTTACTAAGTGTTACATATGAGGCAGCAAAACGTTACTCATAAATATCCTGAAAGCCTTTAAATCTCACACAGGAGCATATTGAAAACCTGGCAGCTATGCCTATGCCAGCCACAAAGCAGAGCAACCACCCCCTAACTAAAACAACTACTGAAACTACAGAAAAGGAGTTAACTGGCTGGTGAGATCCAGGCAGAGAAAGGCACAGCAGAGTTAACACAGGGCTTTTTCTGTCACTGCTAAACAACATCCTGTTGCTTCCTCCAGTGGTATACTCTATGTCAATATTGCAAAATCTGCATGGTGCAGCTAAGATAATCTTCTTAGCTGTTGTAGTGCCTGCCTGCCCTCCGTTACCGAGGACTGCAGTCACACATTCTGTCTCCCATTAGTGTCCTTCCATTTCTGGTGCTTTGCAGCAGTTTTAAGATATTCTTTAGAGTTTTTAGTTGCTCAGTGGGAAGTAATTGCTAGTATTTGTATGTTTCCTTCGTCTTCATTGCTTGGTTTTACTTGCGAGAAAGTGTCACTCATAGTTCTTGAAATGTCACTCTTAATTGCACTGAAACTATGAAAATGTCACACATAGCAATCTAAAACCTTGGTAGCTATGTTCAAGGAAGCTGGGAACCACGGGGTAAGGCAGTCAGCAGTGGTCCAGTTCGCCGCCGGTCACGCACGCCTCCCCAGTTTTGCTTCTTGAATCCTCGCTTCCTTCCAGGAGGTGAGGTCACATCGCTCTGCGGTGCAACATCCAGTTATCACATCCACTGGCCGACTGGGGCAGGCCCAGCCCGGGTGCCTGGGTATAATTGGGCACAGCACTACCTTGTCCAGGTGACGTCAGGCCTAGCTGTAGTCAGTGAGTGACTTAGCCGCGCCGGGCGGGAATTACAATGCAGCAGGCTACAAAGATACATTGTAGCAGCAGTGCACATGAATGTGCTGGTGGCAGCGCCCCGGCCGGCAAATCTGCGGGGAGCAGCAGAACCGGCGCAGGCTACAGGAGCACGCTAGCACTAGCAGCCTGGCATTGCCAGTTACTTTCAGAGCTGGTTACAGCAGAGAATCAGTGGCATGATTAAAATGTATGACAATGCATTTAAGTGCGGTGTGCGGCACACCACACTGAAATGCGGTAGTGTCATGTCTGATCCGTGATACTTGGCAGGACTGACACCCGGGCTTGTGGGAGCGGCACGGAGATCCTAACAGGTCTGTGAATAAAGCGATGTTGACTTATCCCCACTAAAACAACGCTTTGTCGCACTGTCTAACCGTGTGGTTGGTGGGGAGGAGCGGAGGCAGGTGAGAGGCGTGATATGTATTCACCTCATGCAATTCCCCCATCTCATTCCTAAATTTGGATGGCCGTGCCTTCGCATCAGTTTAGTTCCGCCCTTAAGTAACTAGGAACTAGAAATTTTAGACAGACTCCAGTCTCCATCCTTCCGGAAGTATTTTAAGTGATCGGCTCAAGTATCATCGGCGGGTCACAGGGCTTTGTCCTGAAGAGGATTCTTTGGGTGATCGCTTCGTCTGCCTCGGGGATGTTTGTACAACCTACCGAGCAAAAGTTAAAACCCAGTGAGGTAACTCGCCGGGTTAATGCCGAACGCTGGTCTTCTGTAGGGGGTGAATGTGTCCACACTGTATTGCAGAATGCACTCCGCCCCCACAAAACACAATCAAACCTGTCTGCTGTTATGCAAGTAGGGTTCACGCAGACATGCACAATAAGTGTAGGGACACACTACCTTCCCTTTCATACCTCCTTCGCTCCTTGAAGTTGAGGTACTGGGAGGGGTACGTACGTACATTCCTTGCTCCCGGGAACATTCCCGGCTGATCCAACCCCTCTCGGGTTGTCGGTGACCTTGCATTCGTTCGCATAGGCATCAAATCCCCTGTACTGTCCTGCACAGACCGGATATATCAAGTGGTGACAAAGAAGTCCATGTTTTCCAAACTCCCAGAAATCTCTCTGTCAGATATACAGTTTGTTTGACTCAATCGTTTCTTCATCGCTTTTCATTTGGCTCGCTGTTCTGGCTAAAGACCATGAAACAACAGGACCAGACGGGAATCCCAACTACAATATTTTTCTTTTGCTTAAAACCTTACAGAAGTTGACCAATTGTATAAACAGATGTATGTTACGCAAAGAGAATCCCTATCCTTCATAACAATAGTAAGCAAAGCGGTTCTTGGGCAGAATCTTCTCCTGTCGCATTACTTTTTGCTTTTCGCCTGACAGTCACCCATTCGTACTAGAGGAAGGTGCATTGTGCCTGTACGTCTCAGAGTAGTGCTTAACAAACTTTTAAGAACCACAACCCAATTTTTAGAACCACAAACCTTCGTGATCCACCTAGCTTTAATGTACCTGAGGCCCACAGTTTTTGATTGACAAAAGCATCCTGTGGTAGTGCACGCTCACTGACCTGCCCTTCGTTTCTGGCTGGAGGAACTGCTCCTTTGCTCACTCATCTTACTGCATTCCCTGTGGCTGAGGTCGGCTGGTGGGAGCGTTACTGCATTCGGCGGTAAGCAACCTCGCTCTCAGCGCGACCCGCCCAGGTTGTAGTGCAAAGCCTGTGTCCTGGAAAAGCCGACCGGGGGACTGCGAGGCCCAGAAACCACCGCTCCTTGCAGCAGGCGCCTCTTCCCCCGGCGGCCACGCCCATTGATCTGACCAGCTTCTACAAAACCTTTCGCGACACCCGCTGCGCGGGTGCCGCTCACTGACCTGCCCTTCGTTTCTGGCTGGAGGAACTGCTCCTTTGCTCACTCATCTTACTGCATTCCCTGTGGCTGAGGTCGGCTGGTGGGAGCGTTACTGCATTCGGCGGTAAGCAACCTCGCTCTCAGCGCGACCCGCCCAGGTTGTAGTGCAAAGCCTGTGTCCTGGAAAAGCCGACCGGGGGACTGCGAGGCCCAGAAACCACCGCTCCTTGCAGCAGGCGCCTCTTCCCCCGGCGGCCACGCCCATTGATCTGACCAGCTTCTACAAAACCTTTCACGACACCTGCTGCGCGGGTGCCGCTCACTGACCTGCCCTTCGTTTCTGGCTGGAGGAACTGCTCCTTTGCTCACTCATCTTTGCATTCCCTGTGGCTGAGGTCGGCTGGTGGGAGCGTTACTGCATTCGGCGGTAAGCAACCTCGCTCTCAGCGCGACCCGCCCAGGTTGTAGTGCAAAGCCTGTGTCCTGGAAAAGCCGACCGGGGGACTGCGAGGCCCAGAAACCACCGCTCCTTGCAGCAGGCGCCTCTTCCCCCGGCGGCCACGCCCCTATTTCCTCCTCTATAACTACCCAGCCTCTAACGCGCCGCGGGTCGCAGCCCGGGGCGAAGACCGGGCAAAGACCGGGCCGTTCAAGGCCGTTAGAGGCTGGAAGAGACTGGACTGGGCCACCCCCCTGAAATCTTTGTTTGGATCCCTCTCATCCTTTCACAAACGATCCAATAAGGACAATAATGGTTCTTACGAGGGGGTCCAAAACTAAGATCAAAACCCCCAGCTCCGTGGGTAAATTGCTTGGCCCCATGGATGACTTTCTAGCGAAGGCTAACACACTCATAGATGAAAGCATTTTAATGATGGAAGAAAGGGTCTCTTTAGATCTGGCATTCGCCAAAAGATCCTCATTAGGTATCCTGGCGGAAGCCAGATCCCCCGCACTGGGACCCCCAAACGCTGTGATATTGCCACCACGTGAGAGACGCAGCTTGCCAAATACTGTGGATTTGTCGGTATCCCAGTTTGCGGACTCTCAACTTAGCTCCGCCTTAGAAAAAACGCCAGATTTGCTTCCGTCAGCACCCTCACTAACCTCCTCCACAGACAAAAGAATAGAAAGGGGCAGGAGGGAGGGAGCAATTAGTAAGAAAAGGGCGCCCAGAAATCCCTTTACATCGGAAAGTCTGGCGCTACCACCTAGCATCGTACAAAATCATGGGGATACGTCAGTACAAATAGAGATTCCATTGACAGCCCACCAGACAGAGAAAGAACTAGCCTCTCCGAAAGCCTTGGACCTCAATTGCAGTAAGCAAGCCCAAGCGGACTCTAAGGTGACGGAGACTCAGGAACTAATCCTCACCAGTATAGCTAGTATAGTCAAACAGGCAATACAACCCTTAGAACACCGATTATTAACTATAGAGTCACAAATTACCATACTTCTAAAAAATCAACAGTCAATTCTCTCATCATGCCCGCAAAAAACAGGAGAAAAAAATACCGAAAAATCAATTTCCACCAATACAGCTAGTACTAATCCTTTTTTGCCCAATCCACAACAAAAGACTCTTCGGATAATTACACCAAATGCCCCCGTTAACAAAAACACGTCAATTCCAACAAAAATAGTAAATACTGCAACAGCCTTGTCCGCTACCAATAACTCACCGCAGATAATCACTCTAACTTCCCCAGGTGTGGCATCCACAATTGCCGCCACCTCGGCAGTACCTAGTAGCACCGCCAACAAAACTCCAGGCGAGAAAGTAAACAAACCAACAATAAAAACTTCCCTTCCTCTACCTCCACCACCAAAAACCCCCTCGGACAGGTCCAGGAGAAATCCTGCGAGGAATCCTGGTCCTCCAAGACTCCCAGCAGATTTCCCCCCCGAGGCCTCGCCCTATGTAGTGGTCATGGCTGGAGTACCTGAACTAACAGATCTTACTTCAGAACCGAGCTGGTCCTTAAAAAATAAGGCCCAGCATTGGCTCCAGACCAACCGCCCGATACCATCTTCCTGGCGTGGAAGAATTAGATCCGTTGCCAGGGTGCCGTGGGTGGGCAGCACTAGAAAAACCATCCCCGGGGATTGTATAACAATTACATTCGAGGACCCACGAATAGCAGACTATGTCTGTGCATGGGAAGATATCACCCCAAATGGAGGAATTAAAATCAAGCCACTTTCCTTCTTTTATCCTTTTAGGCAGGCGGGTGGCTTTATACAGGAGCAGGAGCCTCCTTGGTCTGCCCCATTCCCCAGGCAGGACGATTTGTCCATTCCTAGCTACCACGGCCCCCCCAACTTATATGAGCCAGATTACTCTTGGCACAGAGTAAGACAACGTTATCAGGGTGGACGATGGGACGACAGAAGGTCCTATACTCAACGGCCCCCTCATAGAGACCAAGCGCGGTGGGACCCATGGTATAATATTCCGCTACACAATAGGTACAGTGGCCTAGAAATGGTCGACTGACCATTAACAGAAACTCCCGCAAATGATCTTCATCTATCTCCCTCCTCACACCCTCCCATAATCTCTCCAGATCCCAGAAATAAGGAACCCACAATCCTAACAGAAGAATGTAACGGTGACTCTTCACTAATCACAGTATTCTCCTGGAACACCGCAGGCCTCCGAAATAAAATCGAGGATGGTTCTGCGCAGGAGTTCCTAAACCCATACGAAGTAATTTGTCTTCAGGAGACATGGTCTGTAGAAGAACTACACCTACAAGGCTACAAAACCTATTCTGTCCCAGCATTAACCAGCCCAATGGGCAGACCAAAAGGTGGGCTATCAATTTATATCTCAAATACGCTATCCCTCAACAAAGTGGCCATACTCTCCCAGGACGCTAATCACCAAATCCTTTCACTAACCCTTGCAAATAAAGAAACAATCATTTTGACCAATAGTTATAATAATTTATCGGAAGAAAACTTCATAATTCTTCTTACCACCCTATGCGATAAACTCAAACAGATTTATCACTGTAGATCTGCAAACAAGGCAACTCATTTAATTTGGGGCGGAGACTTTAATCTCCACCCCTGCACAGCCTCCAACCTACTGTGCTGCGGGATAGTGGACGAATCTAACGCCCCAATAGCGCACTTTGCCCACAACAAACTAGGTAACTTTATTAACACCGTCCTATCGGACTTGGATCTTTACATCGTAAACCATCAGGATGCAGACCCAAATAAATTTACTCCGACGTATGTGGGCAGAGGGCATCAAACCACTGTAGACTTCATTTTTCTTTCTCCAAGTCTCATGAATAAAGCTAAAGATTTCAGGGTCATTCTCACTCCCCTTAGTGATCATTCTGCCTTAACAATAAAGATATCTATGCCATCCAACTCTCCCCATAAGTTGAAGATGGCGACCACTCTTACACAGAACAAGATCCAGGTTGGTAAACACAATGGCATCACAATCAAGTGGGCAAAAATTAATCCATCTGAGATATTGAAAAAGCTAATAACTCGGACCTACCCCAATATTGTGAAGTGCCTGGACCTCGCATCAAGTCATAAGGAAGTCCTGATAAATTTTAAATTAATCTTGGATTCCATTAAGGACCTACTTACTTCAAAGCCTAACCAAAACTGTTCGATAAAACCGAAATGGTTTAATCATAATTGCACTGTTGCCCTAACAAAATTAAAATCCGCACTTCAAAACAAACCGCGAGATATAGCCCAGATCCAATTTTTAAGGCGCCAATATATAGGGGAAAGAAAGCTGAGAACTGCCCAACTTAAGCAAAAGCTATGGGATGATCTCCATAAAGGTGCAGTCTCAAATAACAGCGAGCTTTTCTGGCGTACAGTCAGGACCCCCTATCTTACTGATAAAGGCACCCCGAAAATAGAAGTTGCAATTGATGAAAACACATGGGTCTCCCACTTCGAAGAGATTTTTAAAAATACCTCACAAACAGAACCTCCTCTTCCAAAGCCCCAATATCCCATTTTGGTTCCTTTTGCTATTCCAGATCTTATGGACGCACTCCAGAGTAGTAAGTCAGGCAAGGCACCAGGACCGGATGGGGTCCCAGTGGACTTCTTTAAAAACAATCTAGACCTCTGGGCCCCCATCCTAACTAGAGTCTGCACAGCGGCAGTGAACGAGGGAATTCTAACCTCTTGGACTAAATCAATAATGGTCCCCATTTTTAAAAAGGGGGACCGGCAAGACGCAAAATGTTATCGGCCCATATCACTGCTGGATTCGCTCGGGAAGGTAGTGGGGAGAGTGATCCTAGAGCGCCTCCAGCAGTGGAGTGAGGACCGGGGCATAATCTACGATATCCAATTCGGCTTCCGCGAAGGCTTTGGTACACTAGAGCAGGTCCTAAATCTCACCCTAATAATGGGCAAATATACCCAGGCTACCCCCACCAAGTTATATATGGTCTTTGTCGACCTTTCCGCAGCTTTTGACTGCGTTTCGCATACAAAGCTGTGGAAGGTCCTAGCTCAACTGGGAATAGATCAACCCCTTTTAGACCTTTTAAGAGAGCTCTATACTGGGGCAACAGCTAGAGTGCGTTTTGGGGTAAACGGAGAGCTGACGTCTCCGTTTGGCGTAGGGCGTGGGGTCAGGCAGGGATGTGTCCTGGCCCCCTTCCTCTTCTCACTCTACACTAATGGTTTGGAGGGGGAGATGTTGAGGGGGGCCCAGGACCTCCCACGTATAAACCGTCGCCTGATCCCTGCCCTGCTCTACGCGGACGCCGCCGTAATCCTTGCAAGAACTTCCCGCGAACTCCAGAAAGCAGTAACCAGGTACACCTTATTCATGGGCAATCTCGATTTAAAGGTGAACGTGAAAAAAACGTTTGTAATGACAGTTGGTAGAGGCCAAAAAAGAATAAATCCCATACTCCTCAACAATCAAAAGCTTGAAGCTACCCCTCAGTACCCTTATTTAGGGGTCATGATAGATGACAAAATTAGCTGGAAGCCAGCAGTGAACACAAGGGCACATCTATTTAGGAGGGCAACTGCCGCCTTAACAGCTTTCTCTCAGAGACTAGGCAAAAGACCACCACTAGAGCTCCTCAAGATTTACAACGCCAAATGCCAGGCAATCGCAACATATGGCGCGGGAGTCTGGGGCTACACTGACATCAGTCCCATTCAGAAAGCTGAAAATGCTTTTTTAAGATTTTTACTAGCCACCCCCAAAGGCACCTCTACTTACGCAATGCATTTAGAACTAGCCATACCCTATATAGAGGACCTAATCAAAATAGAACCGCTGATGCTGTGGCGCCGTATTTGGAATTCGGACAAAAATGCCCTCACACAAGCCATCATCTCAGATTCAATGAACTTGGACAATTCTACAAAAATAAAATGGCTTCTTTATGTCAGAAACTTTTTTAAAGATCTAGGCGTTGAGAACTACTATCTGGACCCGGTGTCAATAATAGACATTTCAAAAAAAGATCTTAAGCAGAAAGCATTAAGACACCTGGAAACTTTAAGACTCGCATCCATTTCCTCAAAAACGGCGGTTATTCATGCAAATATGATTCAAGTAGCCTTTGACATTCATCCGTATTTGGCACTCCAAATACCGACCTACGAGAGAATGCTAATCACAAGATTCAGGCTAAATACCTTTTTTAGAATGGTTACATTTCCATTACAAAATTGCTGGAATACCACACTTCCCCCCTGCCCATGTGATGGTCTCTCAATACAGTCTAATTTGCACGTGATCCTGCTTTGTAAATACCATCAAGCCCATAGAAAGATCTGGCTTTTACCGATATTAAGAGCGTGGGGGCTGAGACAATGTAGACCCGCCCTCCTAAGATTACAAATGCTGGAAACGGAAAAAGTCTGTTATTTTGTTAGTAGTTTTCTAAAATACACTATGAAACATAGAAAGAATCTTTAAAATTCTCGTCAGTCCTAAATTTGAGCGGCTTCTTGCACATCTTGATTAATTCTTGTAGATCTTGATTAATCCTTTTTATTGTGAAATGAATTTTATATGAAATTTTATGTAATACATGTTTTCTTGCATTGTATGTTATTTTCTGCTCTTTTATGGTTTTTCCATTGTGAACAAACCGAATAAAGAATTTTATATATATATAGTGCACGGCCATTTACAAACAGCACATTTTTCATTGAAATAGCCACTTAATTTGCACAGACGTACAGTTTTACTGATAAAAATATATTGCATACAAATGATAATGTGTGAAAATTGGGATTCCGTTAATATTTATTACCTGTGCATCACCAAGGAAAGTGTCTTCCTATTTAAATCTTTGTTTCCATCACATTTCAGAATTACCAAAAAAGTGCTTCATTTTTGCTTTCCTAACTGCTGATTGTGTGAAATTTATTCACAGGTATAGTTCTTGACACTACGTAGCCTGTCTTAGAGCTTGTTTTCTTCTCTGATATCTGTTGTGGTGGTTGCCCATCGCGTTGGTTGTTCGTCGGGTTGTTGTTTTACAGGGCAGATTGTTTTGTGTGGTGGTGGCTGCTGACAGCTGACTGGGGCCATCTTTGTTGCTGGCAGGCCTTTGCCTAAGGTGTATTTGTTTTGCAGTCAGCTGTGGGGTGTGTCGTCAGCTTGTCTGCGCGCTACCGGCCCCACCCATACCAGGGGCACAGAGGTTACAGAGTGTGATCGGTGTCGGACTGTAGCTTTAACTGCAGCATTATTCACTGTCAGTGTGTGGCCTCGACGGGTTGCAGAAAACTGTAGTGGGTGGTCGCGTATGCCTGGGAGGAGGTGGATTGCTGCAAGTTTAGGGTAGGTAGTGGCTTCACTGATACCGACGGATATTTTCATGATATAGTCCACAGACTGACAGGTACTTGTGGTAGAGCTGCATTAGCAACAGGTTCTTGTGGTAGAGCTGCATTAGCAACAGGAAGTGAGGTGTGGACTGGGTATATTAATGGTTTTACATGTTGGTGTGGACACAGCTGGAGGACACTGGGTGGATATGGCTGTCATACTGGCTTGTCCTGGACTGTTGGACATGGCTGTAGAGGTGGCGGAGTCAGTCACTGCAGACTGACAAGTAGGAGTTTGCAGTGCTGAAGCATTGCATGATGGCGTGGTGCAGATCTGCACAGTGGCTAGTGCAAGCTTGCAGCTTAGAGTATGATTGATGCAGGGGTGACACTCGATTAAGCCTGGATGGGGGTTGTCTACAGGCAGCAGGTGAGTTATTGGGACTGTTGGTGGCCTGTTTAGCACTTGTAAACCAAAGTTATGATGCGAGGAACGTTAGGCAGGAGTCGGTTGGAAGGCGGACATGTGCTTGTCAGACTGGTATGTGGGATTGCTATCTTTGAATGGCTTGGTGTAGCATTTGAGAGCAGTCATTACAGATGCTGATGAGCCTGCTGGTAGATGCAAGGTCGGGATGCTTGCGGTGACAAGGTGGTAAACATTGCTGAATACTTTCCAGGGGTTGTTTGCAGTTGTGAAGGTATTAGTTGTGGATTTGGGAGGTGGTGCCCAGGAAAGCAACACCCACCTAAAGTAGAGCAGCTGCAGCCTAGCAGAAACACACATGCAGGGCGACTGAGCAAACGTATCCTACTCCTAAGAAAGATCCATGGGAAACTCCAGCAGGCTCCTACCCAGTTGAATCCATTCCATCTTGTTACCCTTAATCCAACAGGACTCCAGTAAACAGCAATCGCACAACCAAGTACAGTGTCATCAGACCACGCTGGATTCCGGCAGTGTTCCAGATCCATACAATTGGGCAGGTGCTGTGCATACTCCCTGTTATCAAGGTTATAAAGATGGTTCTAGGCAGTGAATCGTTGTTGATATACAGGGCCATCCTCTAGGGACAATAGCAGGGAGGAGGAGTGGTGGGCACTGTTAGTTTGCTTGTTGGTTTGGCCGGCCAACCTAGGACGCTCAAACCAACATGCACACTTACAGTTCTCTAACCCAGCTGTGTTGTATTCCCAGGTAGAGAAGAGCCACAGACTCATATGCCTTAGTGAGCGTTAAATCAGTCCGCGCAGACCAATCCAGGTAATGCTGTCATCCTGGGTAATAGCATGAGAGCAACTTCTGGACTGGGTGTGCAGTCTGGGAGCTGGACTACGCTCGCGGAAGAAGCTGGACAGCGGCAGGTAAGTCCTTTTTTCTTTTTTTAAATATCCGCTGCCCTACAACTTTCTATTGAAAGCAGCCTCTACTCAAGTAGAGGCTTCTACATAGAAAGTTCTAACACCAAATAATATTGAGTTTAAATAGATGAACCAATAAAAGACGTGTGTATGCTAACTCATACTGTCCCTCAGCTGCTAGCATTCTCATTTACTTCATTATTCCTGATGGTCCTATCAGAAAGATTGTAAATGTTTACATGGGTATGGAGTCACTCATGCTTTCATTTACACCTACAGTTTTCACATAACAAGGTCTCTCACCACTGCAGTGTCCAGTTATCCATGCACTCCCACTCCTGCTTGCTGCTCTCATGCTCTCCTGTTTCAAACCCTCCCCCAGGCGGTGTCATTCTCTCCCAGTTGTCTCCTGCAGTCTACCCAAAGGACTTGCGTCCACTTCTCCCAGAACTACTAATTGGAGAACTGCTGCTGTCCACGTGAGGGTAAAAGCAAGGCAGCCTGGAGCACCATTTGGCGTCATGACAGCAGTAAAAGGTAATCTAGAAAAACATTTAAGTCTCTGTGAGTGCCTGAGGGATTAGTGTTGCTCCCATTGCCAACACTGGTGATATGCTGACCCTCACGTAATGGTTTTCCTTGGCAACTAGGTAACCATTGCATGATACCCAACCTTTGTAAAACATTGGTCCAGTCACAAAAAGGTCATTCTTAGCCGTATGTGAGCATGCATGATATGTTGGCTACCTCTGATAAAATGCTGGGTTGGGTATAATGGTAGGAATTCCTGTCCTGTTATTGGCTACCATATGATGGTGCCTGTCTTTCGCATGTGCAAAGTGGTGATTGGCCGTAGGGTTTTGTATTTAATTTTTTCATGTTTTATTGGTACCACAGTGGCTACTGTGCTTGGTACCCTAGTACCAGGCACTGATACCGGGTTACCTGCGACCCAATCTTCTTATTTTTCAGTTTTTACCTGTTTTCAATTAAAGTGGGGTGTCACAAAGGCATGCCTATCCTGACCCCTATGTGGCCATTGTGATTTTTTTCCTCCTTCAGGACTAGAGGATTGAGATGACTGACCCAACATTTTCATGGCCAGCCAATCAGGGTCCACCCTTCCACTTTGAATTGGCCAATAGCAGATTATCTGGCACCAATGGCTCAGTTATTTTTAAGTTTTAACTGGTGTTTACCTTAACATGTACATTTCTAATGCACACATTCAGTGAAAAGGTATCTTGTTGCTGATTAATAGATGTTTATTGTTACCCAACTCAATGGTACTTATTTTATCAACCTCAGGATAAAAGGCTGAGTGGATTGGGATTTGAACCTGTTGCAGTGAGGTCATGTATAGACTCCTACAGTGGATGCATTAGTCCACGAAGACAAGAGAGCAGCTCATCATGATCTCCATTTGGATGCTAATTTCTAAAAAATGGCTGAACAGATTTACACCAAATAACCAAAAACTGTTTTTCTCTATAAAGTTCTAACATTTTGCTGATCAATTTTGGTATAATTTCTGAATAACTTTCTGTGATGAAGCCAAAGTGATTGGTTTTTTTTTCTTCAATCTTTTTAATGAAATGGTACCAAGGCTATTAAAGAAAGGAAAAAATGCTTTTCCTATGAAAACTCTGGTCAAACTAGAACTAAACTGTGGTATCTGTGTAATAAAGTTATGATATTCACCACTCAATATGCCATAATATGGTGTATGGTTAGTGAAACTCAACCACACACGCCTGTCTGTTTATGCTTAAGAAGTTGAATTCACAATGTTATGTGCCTATTTACAAAATACTTTTTAACATTAGTAAATCACTTATATCTCCTAGTCAATTATTACAGCTATTTGTCAGATTGCCCTGCTACTGGTCTGAAAAATTAGAACTTTTCAAAGCAAGAATGATTGTTAGAAAGGTACTTGACGGTCATTGCAATTAGTCTTCAGATATTGCTCACAAAGCTACCACTAATCTTCAATTAGCGGTCACAATAAATGAGACTAGCCTTAATTTTGCCCTTGAAATAGCACAATAGTGTTCAATTAACATTCACTTTAAATTCTGCTAGTCTTACTTGAGTCTTCACAATCATTGCCGTTAGTATTCAGATGTTGCTCACAAAGAATACCACTAGTCTTCAAATAGTGGTCCGTTAGTATTCAGATATTGCTCACAAAGAATACCACTAGTCTTCAAATAGTGGTCCGTTAGTATTCATATATTGCTCACAAAGAATACCACTAGTCTTCAAATAGTGGTCCGTTAGTATTCAGATATTGCTCACAAAGAATACCACTAGTCTTCAAATAGTGGTCACAATCAATGAGACTAGCCTTCATTTTGCTCTTGAAATAGCACAAGAGCTGCAAATAAACACTAACAGAATACTACTAAGCTTCAAATACTATTCTTCTAGAATACTACTAGTCTTCTTTTAGCAATCAATTGAAGTGTTCATCATGTATTTGAAGGGTAGTTGAGTAGAACTAGTATTCCCTCATTAGCATATTTCAGCTTGTGGGCATACTACTTAGTCTTCATGCATACTAAATGAATACTATGTTTTAATGGTAAATGAATACCACTGTAAACACTGAAATCACACTAAATGAAGAGCTTCCATTTTGGTGAGGGAAGACAGTTAAATAGAGGCAGTTGAACAGACACAAAGTCCCTAGGCAGAAGCAGACAAGTCCTAGGGCTGATCTCCAGAGCCCACAAAGTTCATACACAAATAAGTATATAATAAGTAAATACGAAAGTAAATACAAGAGGCCTCGAATGCATACTAAAGTATATACAAGCAGCCTCGAATGCTCGACCTAAAAACGGCAGAATATACAGGCCGCCTCGAACTAAACTCTTTTCCTCACTGGAGCCGGTGAATGTGTTTCCTTTTGGCTGAGAAAGAGTCTGTCAGCAGCAGCATTTTGAATCCATTGGGCACATTCCTTGACTGATTTTGCCGTAAAAAGTGCTTTCACAGTCTAGTTTGGAAAGTATGAAGAAGTTAATTATGCGCATCCTTTGAAAGAAAATGTGAATATTCTGGGGTGTTTCGCAGATGATAAAAGCAAGATTGACTACCCTGGGCTATGTAAGCATTTAAAGAATGTTCAAGTTCAAGTTAGAGGCTAAGATTCCAAACTTACGATGGTACTGAGGGAGGGCCCAAATGAGCTATGCCACAGGGATGAATCCAATGTATTAAATGTATAATAGACGACTAATATTTTGGTCTGGGAGGGTTCTAACTCTAAGAAACTGTTCAAATCCAAGTTCGCTATTCATAAAGCTCAGTGATATTTCTCACCAATCTATTTGGGTATCATCTGCGTAAAAATAAGGAGTTCTATTTTTGTTTGTGAAGAAGGGAGGACAATGAGCTGACATATAGATAAGAAGTAAAGGCGATAGAGAGGGCACTTGATGTACTTCCCACTCAGGAGTCCTTAAGACTGATTGAACGCTTCCCAGTTAAGCTGCTTGAGTTCTAGCTGACAAAAAAAGAGACATTCCACTGATGAGCTTTTCCTTTTATGGTGAGACTGTTCAGGCGACTTATGAGTAGTGAATGATCAACAGTATCAAAAGCTGCACCGAGATCTAGTAAAATTGTGACACCTATTCTACTGCAGTCTCCCGTCACTCTAAGGTCACCTATGTAAGTGAGCACAAAGCATCATAGTCACTATTTGTTACTTATGCTTAAAAAGATCATACCAAGGTATTGCTTTTCTGAACAAGCATATGCTTGTTTTGAACCTCTGCACCCCCCTTTGTTCAGGTCAAAGTGTATCTATCAATATAAATGCATCTGGTGAGCTGGGGCCTGCTTTTCATCACCTTCATTTGCAATGTCATGTAGTGTTTGGTACATTAGTTATATACTTTACCAAAGCGAATGGCCTTCCAATTTCAAATAAAGTTATTGTTGATAAGGATTGAGATCATTTTTGAGACAGGTTGATCATGAAATAATGATACCATTAATACAAATACTATTAAGACTCAAAGGAATAATAGTGAATTTAGAAGAGAGAAAGTCCCTCAACAGTACATTATACTGCACTACAAAAGATACTGCAACCCACAGGCCAGATTTATGGAAGCGCCAAATTGAGAATAATTCAACTGCTAATTTTTGTGCGACGCTAACAGCCTCGTTATTACCTGCCCTGCTGTTACACTGCTTCTTCGCATCTTTCGCTCATGCAGTATTTCAGTTTAAGCATGAGCGGATAATGTACTTTAGCATTATGTATTGAAAACTAGACCTTTTCTGTGAGATGTATTTTTTTGCCAGTTTGGGGAACAGCACAGATAGTGGCAGCCAGATTTATCAATTTTTCATGCAAAGCAGCGCAGCAAGAGAACTTGCTATGCTGTGTGAAAGGAAAAGGCAAGAATGTGCCCACCTCAGAGCCAGAATATGTTTATATGGGTAGGAGGGTGACACGGTCCCCATCCCGAGGCTCAAAAAACCCTGGGGAGCCCACCCTTGGGGCCAACATTTGAAAAAAAGGGCAGGGGCAGCACAGCTCTCTTCCCCGTAATCTTTCAAAATGAAGGGGCCCTTTCCCTGACCCACTAATGTCCCCAGGGACCCCTTCTCCAAGGAAGGTGAACTAGCTATGTCCCAATGAGCCCACCCCCTAGACATTGCAGTTTCCCTTTAGGCACCAGTGTGGGAAAGAACACCTGTATTAGCTCCAGCTTGGTGGGAGCATTTTCAAAGCTCCCACCAAATGGGACAAATACAAAGTCTGCTCCCAGCGGCGGGAGCTCTAAAAATGCTCCTGCCGGCTGGGAGTAAACGTTTGATGTTTTTCCCTGCCCACAGTGTTGCAAGCACCAAAACAGATTAAAATATTGCTCCTGCCCAAAGGGAACAATATAAGTAGCTGCTCCCTGCGGACGGGAGCAATGCTGTCTCTCTCTGCATGCAGGGAGCCATCTGGGGATGCAGGAGCTTTGCAGTCCACAAGTAGCGGGTGGTTGGTGACCTGGGTAGGAAACCACTTTTAATGATGTGGGCTCCAGAAGATGAAATCCCAGGGCTGGAAAAGACTTAGAGTTAAGCAGCCATATATGCACCTCCCCTTTCATAAAGAAGGGCCCTATGGGATGGGGTCCCCAGGGTTTATTAAGGCTCTGGCAGAGGGTCCAAGCGGTCCCTTCCCTTTTTAATGAAACAAATGGCTTTGGAAGTGGGTTTGAAGAGCATAAATAGTCTCAGGGAGGTTAGCTGTGTATCACCTGCCCTTTTTTTGTACGTTTGGCCCCGGGGTGGGCTTACATGGGTCTATAATGGATTGGGGAGGGCGGCTCCCTCACATAAAAAAAAAAACAAAGGCCCTAGGTGATGTGGTTCCTAGGGCCTGATATTGCGCAGGCAGGTCAGTTTGTCCCTCTCCCCATGGAAATACATAGGGCCTTGGAAGATGGGGTTCCCAGGGCTTTAAAGATCCTACCAATACTAAAGTGCTTGTAATAACTTCCTCAAAAATTGTAAAATTGGCTTACACCTGAAAGGCATATTTAATTTACTTATAAATTTCAAAATTCGTTTTTCACTATTGTGAGGCCTTCCTTCCTTTACCCATAGTATAACATTAGGTTGCCTTATCATATTTAACAAGTGCTAAAGTTTGATTGGGAGATGGTAATCATTTCATGTTTGTTGTCAGTGAAATTATAATTAAAAATCCTCCTTAATGGTAAAGTTGGATTTCAAATTACAAATTGAAAATGGCACTCTAAAAAGTTGGCATTTTCGTGCCCTAACTATGTGGTACCCAGAGCCTGTCCTATGTGACTTGACTGGGTGTTGTTGGCAGTTGGACTTTGGTTATTCCTCCCAGATAGCCACAAAATAGAGGGACTAGGAGTGCCTGAATGGGCCTTTCATTGCAGTATGGGGGAGGGGGGACCTAGGCCCAGCCCCACTTTCAACTGAATAGCTTGTGCTCTGCCTTCACATAAATTCTTTGTCATCCCTGCATTGATGATGCAGACAGCTTGGAGCCAGGGGAGTCACGAAACGTGAAGCACTTCAAAGGGAATTCTCTAGAAACGTCTATTTCAAGAAAGGCATGAAGTATAAAAATAGATCCCTCTAACCCCTTCTTCAGTTCACTTTCTAGACCTGCAGAAAGACCCTCAGAGGACAGCCTTCTGCGGTGGCCTGCTGTGTACTCCACAAGACTACCTTGCTGCACCTGGAAGTTCTGGCCTGCTTCTTGAGCCCTGTTTCATCATTTGAACCCATTTGAACCCAGGACTACCAGAGTGCCCCCAAGAGCTAGTTGGTTAGCATCCTGATCACTGACTGAGGGTCAGAAGAGGCTCCAACAATCTAGAGCCCACATCTGGGCACAGCCTGAGTGAGTCCTGAGTCCCCAAGTGGTGCCCCTCTGGTCCTGGGCCCTATTTTCTGGTGTCATAGGTGCCAGATAGGCAAAATCCAAAACTTAAAACTTGGAAAATGTTACACTAAAAAAAGCTCAGAGAAACAAGGGAAGACCGGGACCAACCTGCTTATATTTCTATCCAAAGTGCATCGCCGGTCAACCCGACTTTGCAGTAGATCCTGCTATGTTCTTCCTCACAGCAGCAAATCCTGTTATGTGGTCCTTCACCAAAGGGGTATCCGGCCTCCTGGAAATCTCATCAGCTACAGCCTCCTGCCTCGTCTGGCTGGATATTTTCAACTTCCAAAACAGAGACTAAGGGCCTGATTTAGATCTTGATGGATGGGTTAATCCATCACAAGTGTGACGGATATCCCGTCTGCTGAAATCTAAATCCCATAGGATATAATCAGATTTTTATTTTGAATGACGGAATATCTATCACTGTTATGACAGAATATCCCATCCGCCAAGATCTAAATCAGGCTCTAAGTCTGAACATAGAAATCTTCACAGCGCCTTCATCCAGTGGCTTCCCAACAACCACTTCTCAGAACATTTCCTTGAAATTTCTTCCAAGTCCAAAGGAAAGCACCAGCACCACGGTCTGCCATTTTTTAGCTTTTGCCTGGTCTCACGTGACTATATGTCTGTGGTTGGTGCTTTGATCTTTTAGGTGCTAGTTTTTACCTTAAAATTAAAAAAGTCCTACAAACTGAATTTGTGTTGTTTTGGAGGCAAATTGTGTTTGTGTGCTGCATACCTTCTTTACACATTGCCTCTAAGTTAAGGCTAACTGCTTTTGTGCCAGGCTAACATAGCACTGGTTAATTTTGTGACTTTTGTGGGTCACCTTCACAGGCTGTTGCTTGGCCAGGGTTAACAGTGGAGTCAACTTACTACCCAATTTCTCACAGGTGGCATGAAATGCTTACCCTGAATTGTAGTGAGACAGACCTCTTCTGGGTGGACTCAAAGGTGTGGGGATCTCCTACCAAGAATTTAAACAAAGGCTCTAAAAGGACACTCGTTTATATTCAAATCATTTCAAGGTGTGTTAAGCCAATGAAAGCTAATTTCCTCAAGGAGGTCACCCCATTGTTTTTAAAGAACGAGCTATGGATAACCCCTCAGATCAAAAACATTCTCCATTGTACCAGGGCAATCATTTGTCAGAGGCACCTCTTATATGTCATGGTTACCAGATAATGCCAGTAATTACCTACAATACCCCAGTGTCAGAATTTTGCAATTAATGCACTCATATACCTTGGGTTACTCTTATGTCAAATTGCGTCTAGTACGTCAGGGCCACTATTTTGCCATGTGTCCCCATTTCATATATCATGTTTTTTTTTCCTTCTGCAAAAAAAATGTCTCCAATGGGTCCGTGGCAGCATTGTGCCATGGCTGCCCTTTGCCAACAATATCCTCAAGTGTACCAGCATTTTTACATGGGTGCTCATCATGTCAAGATTTACCTCCAGCATACCAGTATCAGTATTTTTTACAGGTTCCCATCATGCTAACAATTGCCTCTTGGAGGCCAGCAACAGTATTTTTCCATGGGTGCCCTTAGAAAGCCTAAAAGTGCCTTCAGTATGTTAGGACCAATGGTAGTCTAGGAAGCATAACTCCACATTTTCACTCATGCTAATTCACACTCACACTCCTGAATTCAGTATCACTGGCACTCATTTATTCTTACTCACACTTTTACGCATTTTATCATTCTCACTCACTTATTCTCATATTCTCCCACTCACTTTCTTCTTCGTTCCCCCTCATTGTCACTCACATTTACTCCAGCTCTCACTCATACTTTCCCACTTCTGTGCTCTCACTTTTATTGGAGCTCATTCTATCTCACTAATACTCACTGACACTCTCTGTCACTAACTCCCACTCACTTGCACTCATACACTTGTTTGCTCACACATATATACAGACATGCTCACAAACACTCTTGCACATGAACACACTCTCACACACAAGTATGCACACTACATACATTTGAAATACTTTGTACTTACAATATCTGACACAGGAGCTCCATGTTCTATTACAATAATAGTGAATAATATTATTTGTTTATAGCGTTTTTAAATGGGCAGGAAATTAAGGTGGAGCCCCCACACTCACAAGATTGAGCTCCCTATGTCTTCTTAGAACTGATTTTTCTACTTTGAGGACAGGGGTTGTAAAATCACTGCTAGGGGATCACAACTGCGACCCCTGCTAACCCCTAATTGATGTCCATGATTGTTTAAAGCTCCCAGAAAGCCTAATCAATGTAGTGTAAAAACAAAAGAAAACTTACTGTTTTCTCTAGCATGGTGTGGATGTGAGATGCACATTAAATGTGCAAGTAGCTGTGGAATGTTTCCTCATCCTGTAATATCAGTTCATACATGTCTTCAAGCACTCACTAGAATTCCTAATTCCTTCTAGGTTACTAATGATGGTCTGGTTTCAGATTTTATGTCAGCATTTTATTTCTGTGCTCATAGAACACCATTTGGCCTCATGGCACTCAGAGCATTGTTCATGTCTCTATGTTTTGCTGTCTGAGTAATAAGCTCTGTCTATATTAAGCGGTTATAACCCCTGATGAATTTACTGCATCAAAGTTGTTGGCTGCCAGTGACAATATAGCTGTAATATAATTTAGACATAAATTAGAATGGTCTCTCAGATGGACAACGTAGAGTTCACTCGAAACCACTGGTCTTGAAACTGTTTAGAAGGAGAGATGTCTCCTATTTTATGGGAAAGTTGGTTATTAATTTGGGAGGGCTGTACTTCTCCCAACTTAGTAAATACAAAACTGTTAAGCTAAAACACAGGTATTTGAGAATTTCAGCTCACCAATATCTTGCAGCAATGGCACAATCGGCAGGAAATGTGTGTTGAATTCAAGCAGTATTAACAGTTTTAAACTGAAGACCTCCTCACAATAATGTTTCCAAACCAATGGAAAAAAACCTATAAAAAATAAAGAAGTAAAGGACTTCAAAATGATTAAATTCTGGAAAGGCGAATCAAAAGTAAAACATGCCAGGAAAGTTTGAAGTGCCAATCAAAAGTCACCATTTGTGGGTGACTGAAATCTAGGTACAAGTTCAGGCGAATAAGACATGATTGGAGCACCGGTCTGGTGGGTGCAGCAGGTCGCCTCATTCATAGTTTTATCTCTGGGGTTATTTTCTGGAGCTCTGAGTCCTTTAGTAGGGCAAAGCAAAAATATGAAGCCTGGAAGGCTCCACCAAAGTCAGATACACTAACGCATTGGGTGGTTACGCTAACAATTCCAAGTCTGTCAAAGCAGGATTTCATACATGCTGAGGTCACATTGCTGTTATTGTGGGTTTGCGCCTAGTAAAGGTCCTAGAATTTTACCTTCAGACTGAGGGGCTCATTTACTACTTTTTGGCATTTGGCATCACCACAAGTCTTGCTGTGCATCCCTGCATCAAAAGTAAATACAGTGTACTCCTGTCTATCCTGGTAGCACAAATTGGTACCTAGCACCACAGCAGGCACCCTTGCACCATGGTGCAAGGGTGTCTGTGTGGCTGGCAGGATTGTTTTTGTGCATTAGGGGACTACTTAATGCAAAACAACAATCAATGGAGGTGTTATCCTCTTTCTATATGTGATAGAAATGCAGCATACAAAGAAAGAAAGAAAAGAAGGAGAAATTAAATTGTTTCTCTTAGTAAGCCTCCCCTGGGAAGGCCCACATTTTTGGTGCATTCCCAGGTTTAAGGCGAGCTGCGTGGGAACACCCACTACAATGCCCAAGGCATGCCTCCCTGATGCAGTGTGAGGCAACGTAGCGACTTGCACTGCATTGCCCTTCACCATATCTAAGAGGCCATGAAAAGCCATGCATAGTGACTTTGTGTTGCCTCATAGATATGGTTTGGTTCGATAACTTTATTTCGACCTCAAGGGACCATTAAAGCGCATAAAAACGTGTACAATACAAATATTAAGACAATAAATATGAAATGCTTTTAAAATACATTGAGTATGCAATAAGATCAAATACATATTAAAATGGATTTAAACTATATTTCATTATCGAACTTACATTTGATTATAGCGGGAATACATACTAGGCGCTAATCAATTTCCTACGCCGATGCCACATTGCATTCAGGAAACGCGACACAGCAAAGACAATAGGGGGATGGGTGTTGTATTTTAGGACTCTCATTGCGCGTGAGCACTGGCGAAATCCTAAGTTTCTGCAAATGGGGATTAGCCAGTACTTGCGTGCGCCCTGGTACCTGGGCAAAAGAAAAAGACATGTATGTCATTTTCCACAGGATGTCCACAAACGGGGCATTCTTTCTAATTGCTTTTGTACCATTTACTAGAGAAAACTCTAAAAGGCAAAGAACCCAATCTAAATTGCATATAGAGTTTTCTTGCTGATGTGGGGAATATCACGTCCAAGAATTCTTCCCTTTTATATTCTGCCTTGACCTCAAGGAACTCTGTGGTCAGTCTTCCCACCCCAGAGCTCGCCTGGAGGGTGGCTAGATTGTAGTTCTTATAATGGTGGATCACCTCAGCCTTGGTGATCTCCGGGCAGGCAACATCCGGGGTCGCCCAAAGCTCAGTTAAGCCTATCCTACTACTGATGTACTTTATATGAGACAGCCACCTAATGTTCTTGCCTCTCAAGGCATCTCATATATCCCTGAATTCATTTCTATAGGACACAAGTTCCGGGACGGACCATAATCTTTTCCAAAAAGTTAGAGGGCATAGTGAGATAACCTCTTCGATGGGGAGCAACCCTAGATCCAGATGCAGTGGGATGAGTGGGGTGCTCACAGGGAGGCCCAATATGTTCCTTAGAAAGGTGTGTTCAACCTTCGCCAAACTGGGGGAGTTTTGATGCCCCCAGAGTTCGGCCCCATAAAGGGCTGCTGCTCTAGCCTGCACACTGTAAATTTCTATAACTGGGGCCGCCGGTTTGAACTCAGACTCTCTGTGGAGCTTCTGCATCCCCCCCACCACTCTTGTTAGTTTGAGTGTAGCTTTAGCCAACTGCGGATCCCATTGAAAGTGTTCACCCAGGGTTATGCCCAAATATTCAAAGGTTTTAACTCTCTCTAGAGGAGCTCCTCCCGACAGGGGATTCGGGCGTGTCTGCCTTGGGGGATTGAAGATCATAAACTTGTTTTTGTCCAAATTTATCTCCAATCCCCGCGAGACACAAAAATCAGCGAAACCATCAAGGATACGCTGGATGCCCGTTGATGTCTTGGACAACAGCAAAGTGTCGTCCGCGAACATCAAAGCGGGCACCCGGCCCGTAACTAGCCTCGGGGCGACTGTTTCCGATCCCAAGCAGGTGATATACCAGGCCGTTGATGTACAGGCAAAAAAGGGTGGGCGCCAGTACTGCCCGACTGGGAAACGTGGAGACAGTTCACCCAGCCTTCCGCACCTCACCTGGGCGAAGTTATCAGAGTGGAGCCTAGCTAGAACATTGAGGAGGTAACCTGGTAGACCCAACTCATGCAGCACCTTTCAAAGTTTAGCTCTGGGCACCAGGTCAAACGCTGACCGCAGGTCTACAAAGATCATGTAGAGGCTGCCACCCTCTAGAGTCACTGCTCTCCAGTATAGAACCTGGAGTCTAAATAACTGGTCTACAGTTGATGTTCCGTGCCTGAAGCCAGCCTGGAAGATAGACAGAACCTCATATTCCTCCATCCAGGTCTGTATTCTGCCCAGGATGATGCGTCCCATCAATTTTTGGGTGACGTCTATAAGGCTAATTGGCCTATAGTTGGAAGGTTTCAAAGGACAACCTTTTTTGTAAATAGGGACGATTTCAGCACCCCGCCATGAGTCCGGAAGATGCATGCCTTTTAGAATGGCATTATATAGAACACAAAGATAGGGGGCCCATATGTGCGGCTCTGAGCGATACAATTCACCTGGTAGCTTATCCAAGCCAGGGGCTTTATTTAGGGACAGGTTCAAGATGCAGACTCAACTTCCACAAGTGTGATCTCCCAGGCCCCCTCCAGTCGATACTCGTGGAGGGGGCATGGGAGAGGGGTCTCTAGTCCTTCATTACTCGGGAGGGAGTACAACCCCCTAAAATGTGACTCCCAAGCCGAAGCAGCTATGTTGGGTTCATCCATCAGTTTTCCTTCTTTGCTCCCACAACTAACAATTGACCAAAAGGATTTGGAGCCTTTGGACCTGAGAGCAGTTCTTAGATCTTCCCAATTGCCCGCCTCCCACTCCTTCCTAGCCCTCTTCATAGCCAATTTGTACAAACGCCGGTAAAGCTTAATCTTGTCTTTATCCTGGAGCCTGACCGCACAGACCAGTTCCTTTTTAGCTTTCCTACAGTTGGCATTGTACCATGGTTGGACTGTGGCTGTTTTCGCCTTAAGTCTCCCCTCTGGATAGAACACATCACCAAGTTTCTGTACGAGCCCCTGGTGGATAATTAGGGGCTCCTGGCTGACTACTGCAATTTCCTTAACCTCCGCCATACCGCAAAGTTGAGGCAGGGCACTTTGATAGACATTAGCCAATTTGTTGGGAGAACCCAATATATATGGCCACTTAACTCTCCACCTGTTATTAGTTAAGGCTAGCAGAGGGGCGATTAAATTTGGATCGGAACCTGGGTTAGACAGGCCAGGCTCCCAGGTTTCAGATACATGACCAGGGGATTGTGCTCACTGTCTTTCCTAGGGAAGATTTTGAAGTCTGAAACCATACCCCAGGTTCTAGCTTACACCAGGATATAATCCAGGATGGAGTTTTGGCCCTGCCTATTAAATGTCATTTGGGCTGGTCTATCTGAATTAGTTCTCCCATTACAGGCTCTGAGAGAGGTCGAAAGAGTGAGGGAATTAATTTGTAGGACCAAAGGAGTTAATGCTCTCACCACCGGAATCTGCGGTTCCGGGATGAGCCAGAGCTGGTCCTCTTTATCTGGGCCGTCGTGAGATGAATCAGTGCGTGGCTCGAACTGACAATTAAAATCACCACCCACAATTATCTTTACTGCTGGGTCCAGAGTTGAAATGAACTGCACAAGTTGGTCTATAGTTGGAGACTCCTTCCCACTTACAGTGGGTCTCGGGTAGATGTTAATTAGCGCAGCTTCCCTGTTTCCAGGGAGTGTAAGTAAGACACACTGCACATCTCTGGACTCAGTGGGAACCTGGACAGCCTGTGCCCCCAGGTGTGTGCCGACCCATATGCTGGAGCCCCCAGAAGGTCTACCCCTCCCTTTCTTAACTGCCGGTTTGCAGAAGGTTGAGTACCCACACCTTTGCTCAACTGCCAGTGCCCAAGTTTCCTGGAAAAGGCAGACATCGTTACTTTCCACAAAGGCTCCCCAGTCTGGGCACAACAGTTTGTTTTTAATTCCATCCACATTCCAGGAGAGAATTCTGATAGGATCCTTTCCCAGCCCCACCCTGTTTTCAGAAACAACTAGGTTCCAAGTGTCCCCCCGAACAGGCCCCTCCTCTGGTATATTTGTAGGGAGTGATTGCCCTACCCTAGGTTGCTCACTGTCTATGGGCCCATCCTCAACCTCCGAGGCGGCCATAGACTGGCCCTCCACTACACCTGAAGGTGGGCAACCTGGGCCCCCTGGAGAGGCGTCAATCAAGCTGCTCTAACACACTGAATCTATTGGTGAGGGCGAGCAGATCGCTCCTGGGGCCGTGGTTAATATTCCTTCTCCAGGGGATCCGGCTATCGTATGGTCTAGGGTCCAGAATACCCTGGTCACCCCTGTTCTGTAGCCCTCTCACCCTGTTAGACGTAGGATAGAAATAAGTCAGGTGAAGAGATTAAACTTGTGATCCGGAACACCCTGGGGCCCAGTTAGTGATATAGTCCACCACCCTACTATCCCTGAAATTTATGACTATACAGTCTCCCTCTATGTTTTTCGCAAATGGCCCTACCCAACTTACGTGCAGTGGCAGTGGCCTATTATGGTTGAGCCAATGTATGCATTTATTCTTAAGGATGGCATAATCCTCCCTGCTCTCTTGGTCCAGGGCTGGCACTCCAGCAAGGGCAACCACATACGGGGCGGACTCAGGTGGAAGATCCAGACAATTGGTTTCTAAAATAGAGGGTGGGGGATATCATAGATATGGGTTTGCACTCAGCAGAACCAGAACATCAAAAAAAGTGATGCTTTGGTGTAGCAGGCCTCTTCTAAATGAGGCTTTGAGTCTATTTTTTCCCTTTACAAAATCTACCAATAGACAAGACCGCAGGTCATAGCAGGGCATGCTTTTTGATTCTAACCCACATTTACAAGGATGTGTAAATCTGAGGCTTTTTTTGCTTTTGTTCCTAGGCGCGACCGAGCACCAGGACTTTTTGCTGCGGTTCCACCGTGAACCTAAGGAGCATAATATCGCGGCAATTTGGCCAAGACTCCAATCAAGGAAGATGACCCTTCTCCCTGATACCGCCTACCTTGAGGGTCACATCATTGTCCTATAACTGTATACCTGGGCTTAATTCTGATATTAGACCTATACCACAGACGTCAAATCATTCGCATCTACCCTTATCATCGGTCTGGACCAATTCCAGGCTGTCTACATTCAGGCTGACATTGAAAGTCCTGATGATGATCCTTTAATATAATTGGATCGAAACGCCGTCGACACTATATGTGGGCTAAACATCTAGGGCCAGATGTAGGTAAATCATATTTACCGACTCTTAAATACCGAATTTTACCGATTCGGTATTTAAGAGTCGGTAAATATGAAGTACCGAGATGTAGGTAAATCCAGATGTGGATTTACCGATTCTTTAAAAGTCGGTATTTACCGATTCGGTAAATACCGACCGGTAATGCTCCATTCATTCCTATGGGCTTTGAAGCCCATAGGAATGAATGGGGCATTACCGGTCGGTATTTACCGATCGGTAAATACCGATTTTTGGCAAGGGTGCAAGGGGTGTCACTTTGACACCCTCTAGCACCCCCAAAAAAGGTTCGGGGGCCATATGGCAGGCAGACCTGCCCTAAGGGCAGGTCTGCCTGTCATATGGCACAGGTGTGCATGCACACATGTGCATGCACACCTGAATTGGTATTTCACCATCAAATTGAATTTGATGGTAAAATACCGATTTCTTAGGCCTGGTGGGACTCATAAGAGTCCCACCTACATATCAATTTTACAGATTCTGTAAATATACCGGTCGGTAAATTTACCGACCGGTATATTTACAGATTCGGTAAAATTACCGATCGGTAAATTTACCGAACGGTAAATTTACCGATTCTGCCCCCTACATCTCAAATTCCTTTTACCGGTCGGTAACGGCCGAATTCGGCCGTTACCGACCGGTAAAACCCTACCTACATCTGGCCCTAAGTGTACTATTCTGTGCCAAAACTGTATGTTTCCCGCATATGTGAAGCAAGTGTATGCTAAACAATCTCCTTGCTCACGATCTCTAATTGCCTGAAATACCACTGTGATTGTATGTTTAAATGTATGTGTAGCATCGTGGATGCAGGACTGTGTCCCACTGCTTTATTGTTTGTCTGTCTGATTTAAGTACATTTTCAAAACATTGAATTAAATTCCAAGTCCGGCTGGACTTTGTTCTTGTTATAGAGTTCATTGTGGCCTATAATTATTACATAGTTTTATTCTCTGTTGTCAAGGACCAATTGTTCACAGGTTAATTGTGTAAATCTGAGGCAGCACCAAAAAGTATCACCATGAAAAAGCAGGCGTTAGATTGGTGCTACGATGAGAAATACTTTATCCTCGTTTTTGCCTTTTCTATGTGTGCTGCAGAATGCTGGTCTTTTGCTATGTGTGCTGCGGAATTCACCACATATAGAAAGAGCAAAACAACAGAAATGATTGTTTATGTGCAGGGAGTGGTCCCTTCCCGAACATAAACAATCATTAAATAATGGCAATTTGCTACTTTTATGTGCGCTACACAATGCAGCACACATAGAAGTAGCAAATGGCCATTATTGATTGTTTATGTGCAGACAGGGACACCTTCCGGGACATAAAAAAATCATCCATGCATCACAGGCAACCTTGTACTATGGCGCCAGGGTATCTGTGTTAACACTAGGTAGCTATTTATAGTGCCAGTGCTAGGGGAAACACAGGTGTACACCGTATCCTTGTAAATACGGCCCATCCCTGCATTTTGGAAATGGCGCATCATGGCACTGCACAATTTGGTGCAGCTCTGCACCATGTCCTTGTAAATATAACCTTCTGGTGGAGTAGGCGAGTGCTTTATACATTCTTTCATTAATTCATTCACTTCCTGAACTCCTTTGCCCTGTCCAGGAAAGGTGACAAATATCTGCGTTGTCTGCCGCAGTGTGAAACAAGTTCATAAGTTTGATAGCACACTTAACAATGAATAAACAAAAGGATGCATGTTGATATGATCTATCAAAGGGATATTTGGTAGGAAATGACGAATATGTAACCAGGGTATTTTTGACAACACTTCCTTGATGTACTCTTTTTTCATTTCCTTTGCGAGTCCATCCTCTTCAGTGTACTCAGCCCTTTTGTAAACATTGGCAAACATCGCTTAGCAACTAAAGCACAGCCCTGGGTAGCCACGTGTAACACTTAATTAACAGGAACCAGTGTCTACAAGGCCTGATAACCTGCACGCATTATTGAGCACTTCTGTTTCCAGCTTGCAAGCAGCAATGTAAGCCGTGCTTGAGGGCTGAAAGATCACTTCTCACCGAGGCCTGGTCAGCATTCTGTTTATTTGGCTGTTTTGACCAGTTGAGGATTTGAATTCAGTGCACTGCATTATCCTAACAGGAAATACTTTTTGCTACTCTTCTTCTTAGGTTATTATTAAAACACAACATTCATGGGGGTTGGGGGGGACCAGGGGGTGGGGCAGATGCCCCGATTCTTCGTTATTATGTTGTTTTTTGTTGTTTTTCTTGGCTTTGTCACACCAGCACCCACACAACACTCTGTTCAGCGCCTAATGGGACAAGCAGTACCCACCCCTGGCACCTTGTTCAGTCTGGGGATGCCCGTCTTGACCGCTACATCCCCTCTTGGGGACTTACTGCCATAAAATTATAGCCGCCATGCCTCACGCACCATCGTTAAACACGTCCCTGTGCATTATGTCTTGGAACTTCAACGGTCTTTTGGATCGTTTCAAACGTACGCCAGTTTTACGACAATGTGCTGCATTTAGGGGTGGACATTTTGTTGCTACAAGAAACACATCTGCTGGAGAACCATTGCCCCTTTTTGGCGCGATATGGGTATGATAGAGCTTGCCATTCAGAGTTCACTTGTGGTTCCCGCGGGGTGGCGATTCTAGTGAAGCGTTCACTCCCCTTGGTGGCTGTCCGGACGACCCTCGATGCCCAGACCACTTTAGTGGCTCTCAGTGGCACGCTGCATAGTCATCCTCTCAACCTCGTATCGCTCTATACTCCCCCTCAATGCTGACGGTGACCCTAGCCTGATTGGCCGATCTTATGGCATCCTTGCCGATGGGTCCCACCTTCCTTCGGGGTGACTTCAACGCAGTCTCCACACCCAATCTTGATGTGACCGGCCCTCCTTCCTCTAGTAGAGTTGCACAAGAGAAACAGCTGACGGCTTGGGCCGAATCCTTGGGTTTGTGCGATGCTTGGCGCGTTTGATATCCACACTCTTAGGGGGAGGCCCTGTCTCAGCTATGGCCAGAGGCAACGCCGGACAGAGCCAGGTCCAGGACGAGGTGAGGTCTCTTCCCCAGGCATACTGGATCCAACAGAGGTACCAGGTGCAGGAGGAGTGAAGTTACAGTTTATGGAGACTTATATCCTTTACTGTTAGAAATACATCATAGTAATATTTTCTTCCTTATTGAGTTTTTCACCAACACTAGTTTTGCAGTCGCATTGATATGAGAACAGAGGCCCTGAAGAAAGCCTAGGGTTCATTTCCCGCTAAGGCTGAAACATGTTGGCCCCTATGCAGATATTTGTTAAACTGCAGTAGTAATGTTTTGTGCTGTTCTTGGTTTTAATTAGGAAGAGGTCTTGGCTGAATAAAAATGATAATGAGATTCTCTATCCTATTTTAAATTTCACGCACTTTTCCTTTTTTGCACTGCACTTACCCGTCAGATCAGATTCTTATGGTTGTCCAAATGTTGGCACATGTGAACTATGAGTCCGTAGAGGGTACTACAGCAGTCTCGGTGATCTAGAGACACAAGACCCAGGACGGAGGACCATATGATAATATTGATCACACATGATGTTGATGGGAATCCAAACATAGTTATTCACTCTGTTAACACAGGGTTAACCATCTTCTGTATGACGCCTTGAGTCAGAATCCTTGTCTCTGATTTTCTTTCAACATACCAATGTGTTGCTGAGATAATCCACATTTTGTAAAGCGCACAATCACCCGTTAGGGTCTCTAGGCGCTGGGGGCCGTCGGGAAGATTAAGCAAGCTATTGCCCAGAGTCACATGGTGCTGGGCTAACCTGCCGCCGGAGCCGGGGATCGAACCGTGGTCCCCAGATTCCAGCGTCAGTCGCCCTGGCCGCGGCGCCACACCTCTTCCCGATTAGATTTTCAGATGATAGACCCATAGGTTTGTTAGGTTGTTCATACCTCAGCTACTAGCAACATGATTAGGGATCAGATACACGCAATGAAAGGATTTCAGAAAGTTAATTTAATCCATGGTCTGTGGTTCCCAGTTTCAGGATATATTTTGCTTCATAATTGGCTAGTAGTAAATCAGTCATGGAGCTTTTGATATGTTTTAATACTGTCCATTTCATTTCTTGAGGTCCGTGATTTTTTTCAATACAATGTTTTACCATGGGCGCTGTCTAAACTTTACATTCGATGCGGGATCTGTGTTGTGTAATTCGAGTTTTGATTTTTGAGTTGTCTTCCCTACGTAGGCTAGTTGACACGGACAAATCACGCAATACACTACATTGGAAGTATTACAGTTAGTGAATTCTTGGTGTTGATGTTTCTATTTCTGTGTCCAAAATCACTTCCTTCAATGGTGCTGCTGCATGAGGTACAATTTCCGCATCAATGGTGTCCTTGTACCGGGGGTAAGGCGAACATTGATTGTATAGTTGGTTGTATTTTAGAAATCTTCGTATTTGGCCTTACCAAGGGGTCCTTGATACTTTTATTCTTTTTCAGTGCGAATATAGGGAATTCTTTGAGGGTGTCCAATCCTTTGATGCACTGCCAGTTGCGTTTAACGATCTTTTTAATCTCGTTTGTACATCCTGAGAAAGTAGTAACACAGACCCGGGGCATTTCTTTTGTTTTGTCTTTTGGTGTTAACAATGCCTGCCTGGGTGTATACCACGCCCTCTTCATTGCTCCTTTTGTTATTTTTCTAGGGTACTGCCATAGAACCAGTTTTTCCAGGAGTATTTTGGTATCGATGAAATAATCTTCGCTCCGCTAACAATTTTGTCATATTCTTAAGAACTGGTTGAACGGAAGATTGTCCTTTAAGTTTCTCTGATAAAAACTCGAGAAGTGTAATAACGTATTACGATCTGTTGGTTTTGAGAATAGGGTAGTAAAGATCTTTCCATTTTCATGCTTAACTACTAAGTCCAAAAAATTCACTTCGAAGTTACTTGAGTAAAAAGTAAATTGAATATTCGGATTCCTCTGGTTCAGCTACAGGCCAATCTTCCAGTGTGTCTTTTGGCCCCCTCCACAGCATAAAAACATCATCAATATATCTTTGCCAGATTTCTATATGGCATCAAAAGGGTTATTATGATAAATCCAACGTTCCTCATACAATGCCATAAAAATTATGGCCATTTCTGGGGCAAGTGGACAGCCCATTGCTGAGCCCTTGATCTCTAAATATTGCTCCTCATTGCATTAAAAAAAGTTGTATTTGAGACACAGTTTGTCCAAGTCGACCAAAAATGATGTTGGAATTGCATGTGGCCTAGGCCGTTGTTCTAGAAAATGATACATGGCTTCAAGTCCCTTGTCTTGTGGTATGTTCGTGTATTCGCTCACGATATCTAAAGTGACGAGAAGTTCATTTTCTTGATCAAAAGTCTGTTCTTCCAGTATATTTATGGCTTGCATGGTATCTTTAATATAGCTTGTGGTTGAACAGCCAGTGGCTTCAAGAAAACATCTATATATTTAGCCAGTCTCTCCAAAAGGGAGTTAACTCCCAAAATTATGGGACGCCTTGGATGATTTTCGGAAAAGGAAACCTGAATTGAAACGTCAAGTATGTGTCACTACTTTTTGTCCAAATGCCAACAAATTAAAAAAAATCATTGGCCAGAACTAGCATTTAGTGAAGGACTTACACGAGAGCTTACAGGATTCTCCTATGTTTGCTTTTAAAAAAGAAAAATTTATTGCCAACTACGTCGTGCGAGCAGCCCCCTCGAAAGAGTCACAACCCCATCAAAGGACCCCCATCAAAGGACACGACAAATGTGGGACTTGCCTTTGCTGTGACCTTACTGTGGAAGGTACACTCTTCCAACACAATGGTATTTCGTGGAAACACGAAACATTCAGTAATTGTACATCGAAATACGTAGTCTACGGAATAAAATGCCCCTGTGGACTCCTTTATATTGGCAAAACTAACCAAGAAATCCGCCAAAGGATTTCACAACACAAATCCAGAATCAAACAGAAAGTGGAAACGGCGCCGTTGGTGAACCATTGGAACAGATGCCAACACCTAATCAACGACTTGAGATGGACAGTCATATCCAAAGTTGAGAAAGATCTCCGTGGAGGCGACTGGGACCTGAAACTATCCAGGAGGGAAGCCCTCCTCATCGTTAAATTCGACACGGCCGTGCCGGGTCTAAACGAATTGTCCGAAATTTACAAGCTTTAATGCTTGTCCGCGCACCAGCATCCGTGCTTCAGTTATACACCTTGCTCGTGAGTTGGGCTGATGAACACATCCACCATGTCTCCCATCATGCAAGATGTGAGGGTTTATTGATTTGTAAATCCATTCACTGCCTACATTGATGAATCTGCGTTAACATAAGCAGAAATCGACCAGCCTGCTCCCGCGCCCCGGAAACTACATTACCCAGCGTGCTGAGAGGCACGCATGCGCAATCAGGCGTTTGCAGCCAGTGACGTAGCACCCTTCCATGGCGCCGGTCCCCCGACGGTAAGACCGGTTGTTTCTACTAGATTCACGCCAGTCCCGACCCTCAGCCCATTCGAGACTAAATACGGTGCTTACCGGTTGGATTCTCTCTTTTTTAGATAGCGGAAGGATTGATTAACTCCCCGACGCCAGCATTCCCAGCCGAGTCTGCCGGTACAACCTCCGGGTGACAACCAAGAACACCGCCCGGTAAGAGTGACTTTAATGGCCTGACAAGACATGTGCAAATTAGGATGGTTGAGAGCCATGAAGCCCTAAATCTAAAACATATGATATGGTTCCACAGGGTCACCACAGTCGACCACACCTTTATTGATTATTCGACTTCTCTTCCGGGGAAAGCCGCCACTCCCCCCTGAGGTACTTTCGATATGACTAGTAGATGTTTAGAACACAGTCTGGCCCCCAAGAAGTGGTACTAATACTCCTCCTCCTTTCATTTTCCACTCTTCATTACGTGTAGGAGCAACTATCTTCTAAATAGCCCTTGTCGGCACATTTGACGGGTAAGCTGTTTGTGGATTCTGCGGTGTAGCTGCACTTGAGAGGTTGTTTTGGTTATCTAAAGAATTGAATCAGACACTTAGATGTGGTTTTTCTTTCCCCCCCCTTTTTGTCTCCCCTGCAGAGCGCCCAATGGTCCTGATGAGAATCCTTGGATTATTTAGGATTCGAAACGCGTAGACCACGTAGGGTCAACTCTTGCCACTCTGGTGCCTAAAGTACATGGCACTTGGTGGTCCACATACACCCATCAAGTGTGATATAATAGTGTGATAACAAGAAAATTTAAAATGAAATGTTAATGATGTATATATTGTGCTTGTGATTTTCAACAATTGCATTCGAATTGTATAGTTGACCCCTTTCCTTCTTTTCCTTCTTTCATTTAATGTTCCCACTCTTCCCTTATTATTTTCTTCCACTCCCTGTGTATTCTTTGAATGTTTGAATGAAAGTGGTGTGAATGTGACATGTATGTAAAGTGTTGACATGGTGTAATAATTTTATACCGTTTTGTGGTGTCCTAATTCTATATGTGTGTTTATAATACCTGTAAAGGCATAGGAAATTTGAAATAGTGCTATCCTTGAATAATTTTTTTAATAAATAGCTATTCCATAGCCACCCCAAGTATTGAACTGGCGTCTGTACTTTGGTGCATTTAACTGTTCTAAAAAGGACATATCAGTATTGGCAACTTCTCTTTGTTGTTATATTGGAGGCTTTTCAGCATCCTTGTGGATTTTTGGAAGTATATACATCATTGGTATTCTTGGATGTGGATTAAGCAGAAACTTGGCTTCTTTTTGTGACAACCATCCATTTTCTTCGCCAGTTTGTATTAGCGTAACTAGTTTATCCAAAACAGTTTTAGAAAGATCTTGATCAATTTTTCGGTAGTGATCCTCATTGGCCAATTGGCGACGAATTTGAGGTCCATATTTTGTTCTTTCCACTAGCACAATTGCCCTGCCTTTATCGGCGGGTTTGATTATTATGTCGCAATTGTTTTTTAGAGATTCCAATGCCTTTTGCTCTTCCTTATTGATATTCCATCGGCCCTAGTTTCGTTTGTTCTCTAGAGCATCTAGTTCTTTCAAGACGTTCTTTTCAAATACAACCAATTTCACGGGAATAGTGCATGTTGGAGGGAAAAAGGTCGAGGGGTCTTTCATACCAGAGTAACTCCTATCTGGATTCCAAGGTTGATCCGCAAAGTACGCCTTTCACCTCACCTTACGAAAAATCCAGTTTTGTCCGACTTATGTCAGGTTTGATAGTTGGTATAAAAGATAGTCCTTTATTCAATACCTGAACTTCTGTAGTACTTAATTGCAATTTAGTAGGATTGTGAATCAGGCTCACTGTATTTATTACCATCGTTAAGTGTTCTTCCTGGTCAATATTTCCCCTTGGTATTGAGTCGGGTTGGGGTTCCGATTGTACCGCCGCGCACCTCTGTTTCTTCCTCTCAATCCAGTATTGCCTCTGCCTAAAAAATGTTGGGGTACTTGGAAGGAGCGAACTTGTTTATTCCCCATTGCACTTGTTGAGGGTTCTGCGTCGCTCAAATTATCCGAGTAGGATAACTCATCTGAAAACGTGGTAAATTATTTCTTACTCCTTCCTCCGTATGTTCTGAGGTTGCCAATACTACTAGGTTGTTTAGAGTAGTCCTTGTCCAAATAAGAATAAGCTTTTGCCTTGTTAAAGTTCTGAATATCTTTTTGCAATTTCGTTCTCTTGAAATCTTCTGTGTTTTTTTTTAATATCTGATTTTTTTTTTCTAGCTCGGTCAATAGATCCTTTGCATTTTCAATGGCTATATTAGTTAGCAAAGCTTCTTCTAGCTCCTTAATCAACTCCAGTTTCTCCTGGCTAAGTCTTTCAGCTGTTGTGATGGACAAGAACGGTAAACATCCTTTACCACGATGTTTTCACAACGCAGTACCTTTAGCACGGATCCCTTACAACGCAAGTCGTTACCACGACTTGCGCTGGAGGGCGCTAAAGGATTAAAAATAGTTAATTTACTATACCAACACCTTCCCTAGGGTCTGCGGGGACTGGTGTTAGAATAGTAAATTAAACTATTCGAAATCCGCACCCCCAACGCAAGTCGTGGTAACGACTTGCGTTGTAAGGGATGCGTGGTAAAGGGATGCGTTGTGACGGTACGCGTTGTACCGTCATACATCCGACAAGAACATCAAGTCCCTGGAACATTTGGTCCCTATGTGGCTGAAATCACCCAGATACAGTGGCGGTTCTATGAAAATTACTGGCACATATTTAACTTGAATGCCTACTGAAAGAGTTCCAGCTCTTAAATGTTTGAATAACACATCCCCATGCAAGGCGGTGCGGACTTGTTTTTTCTTTATTCTAGTGATTTTTTCAAGTTCTGATGGATTGCGTGGAATATATATAGTATTTCCTATATTCAATTTTGAAGGTCTCTTAAAGAGCTCCTCTAGCTCATCCTCTCTGTAGCTCAGAGCTTTTTGCTCTGACATTTGGATAGGCAACAATGTGCTGCCTCAAAATGTGACAAAAAAATGAAAAAAGTAACTAAAAGAGTGAATGGGACCAAATCTCTAATTATCTTAAAGAGAGAGTGAAAAAGTTATCAATAAGTATAATGCGCACAGAGCACGGGATTCTTTCAAGCACCTAATAGCAAAGCGACAAACCTCAAAACATTCCTTTGAGGAAAGGAATCCCTCGTAGGCCAGTGCCTACACTAAATATGGCAAAACACTCCTTCCAAGTGGCATCTCGGATCACTCTTGAGTGTTGCTCCGCACGGTCCCCCCCACCCCCCGCTTTCGCCCGACCGATCATGGAGGCTAAATGCCTGGTTTCTCCAGGATAAAGACTTTTGAAAGGAGGTGGGGCGGGAACTCAAGCAATACTTCCTCTCTAACGATGGGTCTGTTTCCTCTCCAGGCATCTTGTGGGTGGCTGGCAAGGCCACAGTTAGAGGGGTCACTAAGGGTCAGCTCAATCCAATGGTAGGCCCAGTTGGAGCAAATTACCTCATGGGCGGCGCAAGCTCTGCGCCTGGAGTGAACCCCGGCGCGACTGTTCGACGTTTTTGACACAAGCCCGAAGAACAGGCAGTTGTCGCTGGAGGCCGCAAAGCTCCCCTGGCACTCATCCGTGGCTAAGGTGTATGGTTGAGGAGACAAGAATGGGTCGCTCCTTCACAGCCTTGCTACGTATCCTAGGGCAAACTGCATACTTCCCGAGATTGCAGCTCAGGAATGTTTGCCGTGCCACTCCCCCATGGACATGGCTCAGGCATTTGCCATCTATTATCGGCAGCTCTATGAGGCCAAACCCCCCACCCTCTCTCTCTATGATTTGCTGGCGGACGGTAGTGGCAGCCTACCGTGCATAGATCCCATCACTCAAGCTGACCTTGATCGCACCGTTACCCACAAGGAGATTGAGGAAGCGATTGGCCTTCTTTCTTATACTATACTACGCTCACTATTGGGAGACGCAAGTGCCCCACCCTTCGGGATTGTATCGGGAGGCGGTGGAGAAGGGCTCCTTCCCTCGTGAGACGGACATGGCCACCATTGTGGTTCTGCTGAAATTCCATCCGCCTCGTCCTGTTGTGCCAAATACTGCTCAATTTCACTCATTAACACTCAGATCAAGGTGTATGCCGCAATACTCTCCCAGCGACTTAAACCCCACCTGTCCATGCTGGTTCACCCCGACCAGTGTGGGTTCATGTCTTCACGCGGAACCCAGCATTGTCTTCGTAGACTGCAATCTGCCCTGGCCCACCGTCACCTCCAAACCCCATACCTGGCAATTCTCCTTGTTGACTTCAAGAAGGCCTTCGATTCGGTGGATTAGGGGTTTCTTGGAGACGTTTTGGAGAGGATGGACCCCCTGTTCCGAGCCATGGTCAGGGTTCTGTATGCCTTCCCGAGAGCCCGAGTACTGGTAAACGGGACACTTTCGGAACCCTTCCCTATTCGCAGGAGAACGAGCCAGGGATGTCCACTCTCGCCCTGCTCTTTGCCTTGGTAATGGAGCCCTTGGCATCCCCGATGTGGTCATGTGAGTAGGTGCAGGGGTGGGAGTCTCCGAACACCGAGCCGGACAAAATCGCCATATATACGGACGACGTCCTTGTCTACTTGGCAGATCCTGCTCAGTCAGGTCCATACTGTCTACGCATCCTGCATTCCTTTGAACAGGCTTCTGGCCTCCGGTTGAACCCTAACAAATAAGTTCTGGTCCCCCTCCATTTGTCAAGAGACTGCTTTGAATAGCAGTCAGACATTCCCCTGCACTGTCAATCCTTTAAATATTTGGGGATTTGGATGACCCTGCTCCCCGAGCTGACCTGGGCCCTCAAGTCACTCCTCTGGCGAACCGTGCCAAGGCGGACATCCAGAAGTGGCAGTCGCTGCCCCTGAACTGTATGGGAAGGGTGGCCCTCTTTAAAATGATGGTCCTCCCCCGCTTCCTCTATGTTCTTCAGAACACTCCCTCGTGCTTTCCTAAAACTTGGTTTCACAAATTAGACTGCATAGCTACCAAGTTCCTGTGGGGGAAGGGTAGATACCGACTAGCGTTGGATACTAGTAGGATACCCTCGTTCGACGGGGGCCTGGGAATGAGCCATCTTTGTTCATACTATCTCGCAACACAACTCCTCTCCATACATGACAAGTTCAACGGGGCTGGTCGAACCCAGCCTATAGGCTTGAGCTGGGAGAACTAGGCCTCAATAAGATTCTATCCATGCTGTACGGGGCCCCTGTTCCCATTCGCCTTCCCGAGGTGACGCGCTCGTTGTTGCTGGCCTGGCGGGCAGCACTGCGGCACACCAAATGGACACATACGCTGACTCAGTGCACTCTGTTGTGGAATGGGACCCGGCTCAAGGAATTGAACGAACAGCAGGGCTTCAGGGCTTGGGACCTTATAGGCACTTCGCAGCTGGGAGACATATGGGTGGGGGATCATATGCGTTCCTTCGGAGATCTCCAGAAGAGATTCTCACTGCACCACTCACAATTCTACAGGTATCTGCAACTGCGTCAACCTCTCGGCTCCCACCTTACAGCGGGTACACGGCTCCCAGACCACAGTCCTCCCAAAGCTCAAATAATATTTGGAGACCTGGGGAGGGGCGGCATTTCACGTAGTTATTGCAAACTGATTAACAATACTCCCACCTCCTTAGATCGACTGCAGGCTCAGTGGGAGTATTGGGTTGGCCCCTTAACACCTTCAATGCTAAGGGTATTTTTCTCCTGTGCTGAGATTTCTTAAATCTCTTTATTTCATGACGAGCTCACCTTGTCATTAGCACAGCTCCAGTGTGCTTCATGACGAGCTGAGCTCGTCATGAGCATGGAAGGGGTTAAAGGAAGAAGACTGGCGAAACGCCCTTATGGCTACTAGACCTGTCACTGCATCCGCAAGGCTGCGCCTGATCCAGCTATACTACTTACACGCAGCCTATCTCACCCTGGCCCACCTACATCAGGCTCGGTTCAGTCCGACCCCGGCCTGTACTAGGTGCGGCCACGGGCCAGCCAACTACCTTCACCTGGTGTGGGCCTGTTCTGATCTCGTGTGCTTCTGGAAGGAAATAGAGGTAAAGCTTACTGAAATCTTGGGGTTGGAGGTGCCCGACGAACCGAACCACACCCTCCTGGGCATCCCTGACGGGTTAGACGGGTCCAGGAATGAGAAGGTATTCCTGACTACAGCATTGGCAGTCGCTAAGAGAGATATCGCAGCCTTGTGGAAACGCAACAAGCCCCCGAGTGTTGGACAATGGCGGGTTGAGGTGGACTGGTGCGCCACGCATGAGAAAGTTATGTATGAGGCTCGGGCATGCCCTAAGAAATACTGTCCAGTATAGGGGAAATGGTTGGGGGAGGTGGGGTGATACCCAAGGGGTTCATTCAACTGTTGTACACTCATGTTTCCACAGTACCAGCCCAATGGGCTGCACAGAGTCCTTTATGTAAGTCAAGAATCTTACAGGTTTGTCATGCAATGCTGGTGTATTTTCTTTGTAAATCAATAAAAATGTGTTTATAAAAGAAAATACACAACATTCATTCTGGTAGCGTTTCTTGGCACAACGCACACGTTTATTGACTGTTAAGTATTTGAAGAAATCCACGAGATTAATTACTGTCTGAATAAACAATATTTCAGTAGTTTTCTGAAAATCAAAAGGGAGGGTGGGGCGTGTAGTTACGCTGAATACTGTTCCACCCCATTTCTGTCACTTATATTTGGGGCTTTTAAGCCACACACAGTGACAGCAGAGTGTTTGAACGTATTACGTTTGTCCTTGTGAACTTCTTTTGGGCACTTTTTTGACCGCCCTGTGATAACAAGCATTTGCAATGCAATCAGTCTCGCCTTTGGGACTTTAAATGTATTTAGCTAAGCAGCATATTAGCCTGGGTGCTGAAACATCTACGGTTCTTTAACATGGTGGGAAAGTAAGCACCAAACTGCGTGACACGCCAGGTATGGGAACAGATGGAGAGAAATATTGCCTTTCAGCAGGGAATGGTATAGTACAACGCTCTGTTTTTATTAAGTCCTTCAGTGGTCGTATCACTGAAAATACAAGATTTGAAAAAAACTATTATCGTCTACGGGTGCTTGTGGAAGACAATTTCTATGGACTGGAATCTAGAGAATGCTAAAGTGATTCTGGTATTTTACTGACCTCTTCTGGTCGTTTTCTATCAAGAAAGTTAAATAGAGCCAGTTGCCCGAAAAATTAAAAAATGAAAGTTCCCCAGCAGAAAGAAATTCTGGTATTTTACTGACTTCCACTGGTAGTTTTCTATTAAGACAGTTAAATAGAGGAAGTTGAACAGAAGAAAGTCCCTAAGTAGAAGCAGACACGTCTAGGGCTGATCTCAAGAGCCCACAAAGTACATACACATATAAGTATATAATAAGTATATATTAAAGTATATACAAGAGGCCTCGAATGCTCGATCTAAGAATGGCAGAATATACAGGCCACCTTGAACTGAACTCTTTTCCTCACTGGACCCGGCAAAGGTGTTTTCTTTTGGCTGAGAAAGAGTTTGTCAGCAGCAGCATTTTGAATGCATTGGGCACATTTCTTGACTGACTTGCCGTAAAAAGTGCTTCCAAAGCAAGCTTGACTACCCTGGGCTATATAAGCATTTAAAGAATGTTCAGGTTCAGGTTAGAGGCTGAGTTTCCGAACTTACAATGGCACTGAGGGAGGGCGCAAATGAGCTATGTCACAGGGATGAATCCAATGTATTAAATTTATTATAAACCACTAATATTTCGGTCTGGGAGGGATCTAATTTTAAGAAACTGTTAAAATCCAAGTTTTCTATTTATAAAGCTCAGTGATATTTCCCACCAATCGATTTGGCTATTATCTGCGTAAAAACAAGGAGTTCCCTTTTTGTTTGTGAAGAAGGGAGGACAATGAGCTGACATATAGATAAGAATTAAAGGCAATAGAGAGGGCACTTGCAGTACTTCCAACCCCGGAGTCCTTAAGACAGATTGAAAGCTTCTCAGTTAAGCTGCTTGAGTTCTAGCTGACAAAAATGAGACATTCCAATCATGAGCTTTTCCTTTTATGATGAGACTGTTCAGGAGAGTTATGAGTAGAGTAGGATCAACAGTATCAAAAGCTGTACTGAGATCTAATAAAATTGTGACACCTATTCTACTGCAGTCTTCCGCCACTCTAAGACCACCTATGTAAGTGACCACAAAGCATCATAGTCACTATTTGTTACTTATGCGTGAAAAGATCATACCAAGTTATTGCTTTTCTGAACAAGCATATGATTGTTTTGAACCTCAGCACCCCTCTGTGTTCAGGTCATAGTATATCTATCAATATAAAGGTATCTGGTGAGCTGGGACCTGCTTTTCATCACCTTAATATGCAATGTCATGTAGTGTTTGGTACATTAGTTATATACATTAACAAAACTAATGGCCTGCCCATTTGAAATAAAGTTATTGCTGATAAAGATTTGAGATAATTTTTGAGACAGGTTGATCAGGAAATAATGATACCATGAATACAAATAATATTAAGACTCAAAGGAATACTAGTGAATTTAGAAGAGAGAAAGTCCTTCAACTGTACATTATACTGCTCTCCATAAGATACCTCAAATCGCAGGCCAGATTTATGGAAGCGCCATATTGAGAAAAAGTCAACTGCTAATTTTTGTGCGCCACTAACAGCCTCATTATTACCTGCCCTGCTGTTACACTGCTTCTTCGCATCTTTTGCTCATGCAGTATGTCATGGGGACGAGCCTTGCATTTACACTGTGTTAAGGTGGCATGAGCTTATTAGAAGTTTAAACGCCATTTTTCCTTTCTGCTGCCTTTGCACATGGCACACATTATTATAAATGTTTAGAGTCTAGCAGAGTGTTTTGCTTCACAGGAGAATAATATGTTTTTCTATACAAGCACTAAAACGGAACTATTTTGAGTTCGAGGGTGCCCTCTACCTACAAGTAGGGGGCACTTCCATGGGAAGTGTCTTTGCTCCTAGCGTGGCAGGACTATACGTTTACAATTTTGAACGGAAATTCATCGTAGACTCTCAAAACCCATTTGCGGACAACATAAAATTCTGGCGACGCTACATTGACGACGTCCTTGCAATATGGGAAGGACCTATTGACAGGCTCCACGAATTTATCACTTGGATAAACACCTGTGATCAAAATCTCAAGTTCACCCACTGCTTTGACAGCAAGGAAATAGTATTCCTGGATGTCGTAATCACCAAGGAAAATGATCATCTGGAGACTCGAACACATTATAAGCCCACCGCTAAGAATAATCTGTTAAGGTTCGAAAGTTTTCATCCCCGCCCACTCAGGGAAAACCTCCCGTATGGGCAGTTCTTAAGACTACGCCGCAACTGCAGCAGATTATCGGAATACAAGGAACAAGCCTCCGATCTTACTAACAAATTAATAACTCGCGGATATCCTACAAGGATTATCAATAAATGTCAAAAGCGTGCCAGGAACCAGCCCAGAGAGGCCCTGCTGGAGAAGAAACCTACTTCTGAGGAGAACATACCGTTGACCTGTGTTACCACATACAATGCCATCTCAAATCAAGTAACAAGGAGCATTAACAAGCATTGGTCAATTCTGAATACGGGCAATCTGCACTGGGAGAAACCACTATTCTCTTTCAAAAAACAACATAGTCTGAGAGACAGCTTGGTTAATACCAGACCAAGAGCAAAAAAGACAGATGACAATAAGACTATTACTGAAGCATGGGGTATGCCAAAAGTAATAGGACACTATCGGTGCGGTAACTGCAGCGTCTGTCACCTAACAAGGAATACTAAGACACTTGAGATTGAACCAGGAAAGGTGTTGAGACAGATGTCCCACACTAACTGCAACAGCTGTAATGTGGTTTACTTGATCGAATGCATCTGCAAAAAACAGTATATCGGAATGACCACCAGGAAAATAAAACAGCGAATCAGTGAGCATCGTAGCACCATCCGGTGCAAGAAAAATGCGACCAAGCTGACTGACCATTTCATTGAAAAAAAACATACACCCAATGATATGGTATGGACAATTATTGAGCAAGTGACAGCAGGACCCAACGTACAAAAACGTTTGTACGAGAAGGAACAAAGATGGGTCTACAGATTGTCCACCCACATTGTAGGGCTCAACGATAACATCCCATGGGCCACAGTCCTTTGACCCCTACATTCATGAACTGGCAAACTATAAAAGAAATCAGCCATATTATACCCATGTGCAACACATGTAGTGATTGATGCTACTATCTCTCTTAATCAAGTTCCTGTGCCTAGCGCACACATAACCACCTGACTGGATTATTCCAGTCCCCCCCCTTCTCTGTCCCTATGCACTAAGTTAATCCTTATCCTCTTCTGCTAAATAAAGACCGTGCATGGTACTTGATCACTGCTAATCAAGAACTATCTAATTTTGTATTGGCCCATGACCCCTACGAGGAACTAACCAGGAATTGTGTCCCTCCTTTTCCTCCGGTCCCGGGCCTTGAACTCCTGCTAGTTAGTATAGCTGTTTTGCCCAGTTGCTTAGCAACCACCTTGTTTGGCCCCGTACACTTTCCGTAGTGAGGTTCACGCCATGTCCCATTGATGTGACTCCGCCCCCCGGAAACGCCGAACTTTGTTTGAAATAGCCACGGCGCTCGTAGCTTCAGCGCGGGGTGGCTGCAGGAGAGGCATGTAGGTAATCGGCTACGCTCTTTTCTGGCAAACTGTAAGTATTTTTCTGTTCAAAAATACGATTGACTATACCCTTTGAGTCAATTTCTATTGTGGAGGCGCTTTAATGGCATCTGACGATCTTTAACCCTTTCCCAAAATACAGAATATGTCCCTACCAGAGGCCAACTCCCACCCAACCCCGTGAAGCTCAGAGACCATAACACAGGAGTGAGATTTGCCACCCTTAGGTCTCTTCTTGTGTGTTTACATGTTTGTGAGTTCTGTCTGTCAGTGATGTTTGAAAGGACAATTAATTTCACATTGTTATTCTCTCACTGCACTTTGAGTGAGCATAATTGAGTCACGCACAAAAGAATCATGGAGTGCAAGAGACCAATGTGTATAACGATATATTGATCATTGTGCACACCACTACTTGATAGGTGTGTAAATGAATACGGTCGAGTCACGCACCAATAAATGTCGAGTGTGAGAGACTCCTGTCTATCAAGATATCTTGATCACCTTGCACACTACCATTTAATAGGTGCACTACCACTGTTTGATAGGTGTACAAGTGAACACAGCCGAGTCACGCACCAGCATTCGTGGAATGTACGAGGTAATAATATTACTTTGATCACACTGCACACCACTACTTGATAGGTGCGCCAGCACTATTTGACAATATCTGCGCCACTGGTAGTATTTTCCACCATTGTGCACGTCTAGCTCGTTTTTAGATCTGAAAGGGTTCAGCACAGATTAAAAGACACATGAGAGACAGCACTGCACGACGTTACAGGCTTGTAACAATTGTTCCATTCTTCTTCCACAGGTCTTTTTTATTCTGTCTCTCTCACCCATCTGTGCTTGAGAGATTGTTCTACTGCAGATTTTTGTCAGTAGTTCGAAGGAATCTAGGATTGGCAGAGCGTTAGTGTACTCTGACCACCCATTTTCCGTTGGTCCTGAAGAAAACCCGGCAACTTCCATTAGCGGGTTAAAACATGTAGACCTCCAACACATAGATACATATGGTCATAACAAACTGTAATTGTATCGCTCACACATTTTTAATATTGTCCAGTAGTCTAGAAATAAACTTTATTAACAATAGTCATACCAGGACAATTTTTAACACCCTTTTTTGCACTATTCACACACAAATAAATCCGCTCCACTGTAATTCAGGTGTCGAAGCAATCCCTGATGGCATTTGGCTATCAGGGTGGACCCCGATGATGAAGCATGTCACCAACTAGGTTGGTGAGTGAGGGGTTTATTATAATCCAAGAAGGACTTGCTTCTCATCTAATCTTCCCACTCAGATCGCTCCTTGAGCTTTTCCAGGCGATACTCCTCTTATGTTTATTGATTTCTATACAAGCAGCCTTGCTTGGTAAGCTTTGTCTGAACAGTGAGTGCCAAAGCCTTCAAGGTTATTTCAACACAGTGGTTCTTGTTCCGACTGATCAGCGCACGTTCTAGACATAACATAAATGCAGCTGTGGCCACCTCTGATTTTGGCGCGTTTAATAATGCACTGCATAGGCATGATCACACAAACTTGGAGAACATTCGCATGCAGAGAGCTGGTGCGGAAACTGATGTGATCCATTTCTGCTAGGACCAGAGGTATGGGGCGGCCCTTGTAATCCCAAGAGACCGTCTGTAGATATAAAATAACCTACTAGCATGGGAGGGTGAGATATAGGTGTATTCTAACCTGTTTTACATTTAGCATTATAACGTGCTTTCTCCCTTTGTATTTTATGGAATAGTAACTATGCTGATAATCTTGTTGCATATAATATGTCTGCTTGTATTAGCTAAGATACTGTGCCTGAGAACACGGCATTAGAAATAAATATTTCAAACTTGCACGTGTCTCTATTTACTCCCTGTTTTGGACTGGTATGAGAGTATAACGAAAGAGTGTTCATGTGTTCCACATTGCCTGAGGTATTTTAAGTTCCATTTTCTGGGTTTTCTAATCTTTGGGTTTATGGAAGAACCAATCAGACACTGATTGCTAGTCTGGTAGGGGATTTTGGCTACTAAGGTGAGTTTTGGTACGCCCTAATAGACTGAGGTTCCAAGTCTCTATGCACAGTTCTGTATATGAGCAGAATCCCTGCTACAAGTATTTCAGTATAAGAATGAGCGGATAATGTACTTGAACATTATGTATTGAAAACTACACCTTTTCTGTGAGATGTATTTTTTCCCAGTTTGGGGGGCAGCACAGATAGTGGGAGCCAGATGTATCAATTTTTCCTGCAAAGCAGCGCAGCAAGAGAACTTTCTATGCTGTGTGAAAGGGAAAGGCAAGAATGCGCCCACCTCAGGGCCAAAATATGTTTATATGGATAGGAGGGTGACACAATCCCCATCTCGAGGCTCAAAAAACCCTGTGGAGCCCATCCTTGGGGCCAACATTTGGAAAAAAGGGCAAGGGCAGCACAGCTATCTTCCCCTTAATCTTTCAAAATGAAGGGGCCCTTTCCCTGACCCACTAATGTCCCCGTCGACCCCTTCTCCAAGGAAGGTGAACTATCTATGTCCCAAAGAGCCCATCCCTATACATTGCAGTTTCCCTTCAGGCACTAGTGTGGAGAAGAACAGCTTTATTTGCTCCAGCTTGGTGGGAGCATTTTCAAAGCTCTCACCTAACGGGAGCAAACACAAAGTCTGCTCCCAGCGGCGGGAGCTGTAAAAATGCCCCCGCCGGCTGGGAGTAAACTTTTGATGTTTTTCCCTGCCAGCAGTGATACATGCACCGAAACAGATTAAAATATTGTTCCTGCCCAAAGGGAACAATATAAGTAGCTGCTCCCTGCGGGCAGGAGCAATGCCGTCTCTCTTTGCATGCAGTAGGACATCTGGAGATGCAGGGGCTTCGCAGCCCACAATGAGTTGGTGGTGGGTGACCTGAGTTGCACTACATATATTACTTTATACATACTTCTTTCAAAGAATGTTTACACTCATATTTTTGTACTAAGTTTCTTTAACAACCATTATTCAGACCTAATTTCAGTTTTCGTGGTTATTCAAGATGTTGCTTTGGCATCGTAACTGTGACGATCGCGCCTTTTCCATAAAGTCTAAAACACATATACACACACATACTACAGCATTTCACAAAAACTAGGGGTTTCTCACAGTATTATCTAAAGTCATGTTTTTCCACAAAAAACATCTCTAAGATCTATGATATGCTTTTGCTGTGACTGCTAGATCACGTCACAAAAATGGAATATCAAAAGCAGGAATTCAATAGCCACCACCACATTAAAATATTAAAACTATATAATTAATTCTAACTATCACAGTAGATAACTGACTATATAAATAACTCTATAGAAACATTTATCAGAATCTCAATATCTCTATAACAATGCATTTTAATGATTACTGATATATTTTGTCATATTTCCACCAATATTCGCAACAACATCCGTAGTCGTGACGTCCTCGCGATGGTACAAGTGGGGACCGTGGTGGCAGTCGCATCTTCTCTGCGAATATTGCGCGTGATTACAGAAATCAATTTTGGACAGATAATGGCACTAATACCCCCATTTCTGAACCATGGGGACAGAGTATCTTCACCCTGACCCCTTATGTGGACTTTCCCCCAAAATTTCACCCCCGGGAACCATTCTTGATAGATAAAATGTAAGCCACAATTTCTGTTCAGGTTTCGTCCCGCCAAACAGAGCATTCCCGTTGGAAGTGCATTTGTGATTCATTGCGAAGCCGCTGCATAAATATCCGCCAACAGACATATCACTATAATTTTCGGCTTAAATTTCTCAAAAATTACTGAACAGATTTACACCAAATTGGCAAAAGGCACAACCTTGAACCAACATTACCTCCCTGCCAAATTTGGTGTAAGCCCATTTAGCAGTTCAGCTGTAGATGTGGCTAAAGGTTACTATGGGAATTAACATTACAAATGCACCCTTATTCCGTGCCCCAAATTCTCAGTCCCCACTGCACAGATCACCCGCAAACTTTCCATGACAACCAGATCCTACCTTGCCACTTTTTGGGGACAATGTCATGAAGATTGGTCAAACAACAGTAAAGTTATAAGCAAGTCACAAAATTCTATGGAATCATGGTCCTAACTATATCTACCTAGTGGAGACTCCCAGTAGGTAATACAAAATTCTGCCAGGAGCGCACAACAAGGACCCGTCTACCAAGAGACCTGAGGGATGCTGGCAAACTGACTTTTTAGCTTCAAGGATAGGCAAGTGGCCGCTGCCATCAGTAGTCTGTGACTTCACAGGTATGCAAGCCATATTCAGCTTGCCTGGTTCTGGAATTAGGGCTGGACGTTGGGAACTAGAGGGAACATTGGACATATTCATTAATGGTATTCAACAGCCACTACATGTCCCCCCTTTACAAGGCAATTTCAGTGCTCACTTGGGCTTAATTCGACACTGTTCGTTACTTACCATCAAAGTGCATGATGGGAGCTGTAGTCTGGCATTTGACTGCAGTCATCCTAATAGGAGCAGGGTCAGCTGTTCTAACACCAATGGGAGTGCTGGAGTAAATTTAAAGGAGGAGGAGGTGAAAATCAGTTGACATGGTGTCTGATGAAGGCTAGGAAGCCGAAATGCATTATGCCATGTATTCAACCTGTGAATAAAAGGTTCCTTCATTTTCCCCACTGTGTCCTTGAACTGCTTTGCAAATAAGTGTCTGTCTTTATATATATATATATATATATTTGAAGAAGATGCCTGTGTGGAATATACTACCTACTGGCGGTCGACAGTAGGTAGTTATAGTTAGGACCTATTTTCCATAGGAAATCCACACCATTCTATTTGGAATAACTTTGGCGCAAGTTGACGAATCTTCACAAAATGTTCAAAACTGGTGGGGCGCTCCAGTCCGCTCCTATCCTAAAAGTCTTCGGGTGATTTGTGAAGTGGGGGCTGAGAAAAAAGGGGGTCCCAAAATGTGTTTTCCCCATGCAATATTCCATAGGTGCCGTTCATCGCAGCTACAGCCCGAATGGAATTACACCAAATTTGGCAAAGTTGTAGTCTTGGTTCAGACTCGTGCCTTTTGCTTATATGGTGTAAATCTGTTCAGTAGTTCCTGAGAAAATTACAATTAAATGTACATATATATTATAAGCGCACCGTCCCGATCACGCGCTGAATGCTGATTGGCTGTCAAGTGGTTGTCAACATTCGAAACCAGGAAGTGTTGGCAGAAATTTTGTGCCTCGGTAGAAGCGAGGATCTAGAAATTAGTGGAACAAGTGTTCAAAACATAGAAAGGGGGCAGGTAAGAAATATATTTTTTTTTAAAACAGAAAAATGTGCGCTGGGTGCATGTATCCGCCATAAAAAAAAGAAAAGCGAAGCGCAGGCTCCTGTGCTTGTTTACAAATGAGCAACGTGGGAAGGAGAAATCCTGGGGTCTAAAATATTGCATTTGAAGCGGGGCCGAGAAAAAAGGGAGGTCCAAAAACGTGTTTTCCCCATGCAATTTTCCATAGGAACCGTTCATCGCGGCTACAGCCCGAACGGCTGAATGGAATTACACCAAATTTGGCAAAGTGGTAGTCTTTGGTTCAGACTCGTGTCTTTTGCTTAAATGGTGTATATCCATTCAGTAGTTCCTGAGAAAATTACAATTAAAAGTTCATATGTATCTATGGGCTCGGTGGATCTGCACATCCAGAACGCACTCTAAGCGCACTGTCCCAATCACGCGCTAATTGACTGTCAAGTGGTTGTCAACATTCAAAACCAGGAAGTGTTGACAGCCATTTTGTGCCTTGGTAGAAGCGAGGGTCTAGAAAATAGTGGGACAAATGTTCAAAACGTTTAATGGGGGCATGTAAGAAATATTTAGATCATCTAGACCTGATTAAGGGGTCCCACAAGGACCCCTAGGGTTCCCCCAAAAATTATTTTTTGGGGGGATGAAACGGAGAAATGTGGTTGGGTGCATGGATCCACCATAATAAAAAAAAACGAAGCGTGGGCTCCTGTGCTTGTTTAAAAATAAGCTACCTGAGAGGGCCAAATCCCGGGGTCTAATATATTACATTTGATGGGGGTCCAGTGGGGTCCTGTAGCCATTCCTCTGTGCCCCAAAATAAATGGTTGAGGGAGCTCAAAGATCCATATAAGCCCCAGGGATTACCATCCCCGGGGCTTTTTATATTTTGAGAAGGGGGCCGCGTGGTCTCCATTCTGGAGCAGTTGAAAGCCTTGGGGAACACCACCTCCCAGGAGCAGCTCCTACTGTGTCTCGGGATGTCTACCCCCGGGACACTGCTATTTGCTATGGCAGGGCGGGAGTCGAGGTTCCCTCTGTGTCATAGCAAACTTGAGGGCATATTAGCAAGTGCCATTTTGCGGCAAGTTTTTAAAAAAAGCCAAAAGTGCAATGAAAATTATATCGCCCTATTTACTAGGTAACACTAAGATGCATTAATGCATGTCAGCAGCCGGTTTGCTAAGGGCTCGCCTCGCATCTCCAATGAGTTGCAATGTAGGTGTTCTCAGTGGCAAGGTAGATGTTTCTGTGAGAATATAAAAACGAAGAGGGAGGTATGACAGCAGCGTTGTATTTACAAGGCGGCCCTGCATTTGAGGACCCATAGCAAAACTCATGCTAATTGCAGTTTATGTCGGATCCTAACATCTGTTCTGAAGTAGACTTAAGCATGTTTAATATGCGAGGTGGATTGATATGTTAAGACCACAGTCTTATATTAACAAGCTTTTCACTTGCGAATATATTTTAGGACGCTAGATCTCGGGGCATGTCTAATCCGCGCAAACAATAATGCTGGGGCGATACCAACGCGCAGATCATTTCTGGTATCAAGTGGTGAACTCTGTTGATCGCAGTATACATTTGAAGGCAGTACTCAGTACAGACATTGAGAAATGTTTTTTGTTGCACCATTTAACAAAATTGTCTATGCCTTACATAAATCAAGGCTAACTTCAATGCTCTCCGTAGTGTAGATGCAAAGCTGAATTCAAGTTGTGAACCCTGCTGTCCGCATTATGGATCGAAGGCAGTAGTCAGTACAGTTATAGACAAATGCTTTTTGTCACATCCTTTTACAAAATCGGCAGACATAGAGTACAATTGTCTCTACCTTAAATAAAGCAAGGCTTGATTCAGTGCTGTCCATACTGTAGATCCAAAGCTGAATTCAAGTTGTGAACCCTGCTGTCCGCAGTGTAGATCGAAGGAAGTAGTCAGCACAGTCATAGACGAATGCTTTTTGTGACATCCTTTTACAAAATCAGAAGACATATAGTACAATTGTCTCTGCATTAAATAAAGCAAGGCTTGTTTCAATGTTGTCCGTAGTGTAGATCCAAAGCTGAATTCAAGTTGTAAATCCTGCTGTCCGCAGTGTAGATTGAAGGCAGTAGACGATACAGACATAAGTCTGCAGTGCTGTGGCACTGAATACGCAATGGTCCTGTATCGAGGAGGCACGTGGTCATGGAGGCAACCACGTGGCAGGGTGAGGACCTTTGCTGTGGCAGAGTCTTTTCTCTTTGCAGAAGTGAACCACGCCCAAGGCGTAGCCAAAATATTTATAGTCTTACGCTGGAGTTGCGTACGTTGGACCAGCCCACTCTGCTGCTGCTTCAAGTAGGAGGGGACAACACAGCTACATGACCAAGATATTCCCCAGAGTCTGAGATAATATGGTTGCGTCCACTATGCTGTACACTACAGGTATCAATACTATATTTTCACATCTATAGTGAGTTGTGTATAGCATATCATCGGAACACTTGGGATTCTGTAAATTATTGTTGACGTGCAAACTTACTCCCTTATACATAGTTGATTGCCACATCTCTGAACATTCAGCTATTGTGCGTTTGAGAGGATATGGTATTTTGGGTAGGTCTGTTGTCCTGTTTTGCACTGCCTCTGAGGTAGTAGGGGGAGGGGTCCGGGGGGTGGTTGTGGTGGCGCTGGGTGTTGTGATTTTGTTGTGTGTCAGAGGTGCATGATTAGTACCTCTATCACATATTCGTCTTTAAATATGGGTGTGACTTAGGTGTAATTCACGCAGTAGATAGTCCACGTCCTTACACCAGTTAAATGTTGATGTTTATTTGTTACTGGTAAGTGAAGCTATCAGCTGTTTTTTTTGTGGTTTGTGGCGATTTCGTTGGCGGAAGGAATCAATTGAAGAGTGGTGATATTTGCAGTTTTTACTAGCTTGAGATTGGGATGATATTTAAAAAAGAAAGAAAAAAAACAGATATGCTTAATGAACATTATAATTAGAAATTAGCATTTAAAAAAGCTTTGAAATTCACTGAAAAAACCATAGGTGTCAGGCAAGTTATAGTTAGGAATTATCATATAATAAACCTTAGAAATTCAGTGAAAAAACCATAGGTTTCAAGCAGGTTATAGTTAGGAATTATCATTTAAAAAACCTTAGAAATTCATTTAAAAAAACATAGGTTTCAGGGGTGTTATAGTAAGCTGGACATTTCACTCATACAAAACCATTGAAATTCCTCCGTTATAGTTAGTTGTACTAACTGTAACTCACGCGCCCGCAATCCACTAGTGATGATGACACATATTACATCATTCATGACATGGTCAGTGGCATCACTGATGACATCTCAAATGACATCACTGATGACATCACTGATTAAATCATCCAATGAATGTGGTATGGTTTGTTTTTTAAATATGTATTATAGACACACCAATCTGCAGTGAAGAATCAGTGGATATATAAATATCTGGATAGAGGATTTAGTAGCAGTGTGATTAAGTGTTTACTTTGGTAATTTATAGTGTCTCACTAAATATGTTGGATAGTAACTAAACTGTGTGAATATCTGTATTACTTGCTCAGTTGTTGTGTAAACTGCTGCACCAGTTGGTTACTAGCTACATGAAAGTCTATATTAGTTATTGATTAGTTAACTGACTATTTGTATGGGAGAGTGAATTTGTGTAGGTTTAGGTGGGGGATCTGTGATTGCCCAAAGATATGTGAATAATTAATTCAGTAGGTATATGATGTTAAGACTACATGTTATAATAGTTGTTTGGGTGAGTGAATATCTTTATGGGTGTGGTGATGAGCAAATATATTTCTCAATGGTACGTGTCCAACAAAGTAGAAAAAATAAAAAGCAGTGTTTTCATAGCACACTAAGTATGAGTTACTATCTATATGAATAAATAAAGTGACATTTGTATAAGTGTGTAACTTAGTAAATGTAAATATGATACATTGTTTGCAAAAGTGAGTAGGATGACTGCATAACTGAATAGGATGTGTGCTGGTGTGTAATGTTAATATAGGTGTATAAGTATTTTTGATAGTTTTCTATTGATCATTGACAACATGTATGAGTGAATCTATAGTTAATTGATTAGATGTGTGTGTAGATCGAGGAATCACCGAGTGGGTTTTAAGATACTTGTATTATGACACTGTACGATGAAGTCAGTAGGAATGCTGATTTTCATTATTCATTTTTCATGCCGATTTTCTTAAGATTATAAATTAGTCAATTAATAAACATTTTAAATTCATTATTTTTCTGATCCTAATATTTTTACCTATTCAAGCCCTCTTTTACGTGTTGGTATTTCAACTATTCTCAGTTTCAGTGTTGCTTTTCTAGACCTGTGCAGAGTGCACATTTGTGTTTTTCATCGTCCAGATTGGTTTGTGTGTTGGGTAAAGCTTTTATGCTGCATCACTCATGACATGAATGCCACAAATTAGAATAATTACTTAATTTCAGGTTTGTAAATTCAAAAATACGAAATACCCCCAGCTCCCCAAATCCGTCTTCAGCCTAACGTGACGAGTTACTAATGGTCCACGGACAAATGTATGAAACTTGCAAACGCAACCTCTCCAGCTGAGACTATGTAGGAATGCCCTGTAGGGCACCAGCCTCTACCATGCGTTCTTGGAGGTAATCGGCAACTCCTCCGGCGCACAGACACAAATGCAACACGTGCCGCAGGCCACCGAGGGATCACTTCCCTTCAGATTTTAGCCAGATTTGCCAAAAAGATCAGCTTTAAACTGTGCACCTGGTGGTCCAGTTGGGGGAGCAGCGCGAGGGGAAGCAGGAAACGTATAGTCCTGTCTTTAAATGGATGCTTTCAAATAAAAACACACAAAATGTTCCAGTTTTTTCTGATGATACCTGTGATTTGTTTTGATTTTGTTGAGAAGGTCGTGATTAGTCTGATCTCATTTTCCGAATCTGTTCAGAAGATCATGAATGGAAAAAGCACAGTAACCAATCGCTTTCAAGATTCCAAAAAAGAAAATACAATAAAAAGGTGTTGACAAAATGTTTAGAAAAAACTAAGAAACAAACAAGAGCGGAAATAATAAAAGCAAAAAAATCTGAACAAAACAATGAGGAAAATAAGATCAGACTAATCACAACCTTCTCAACAGAATCAAAACAAATCACAGGTCTCATCAGAAAAAACTGGTATATGTTATGTTTAGAGCCATGCTGCCCCCCTCCCCCCAAAATAATGTATTATTATTTTTTTTAAAACACGCAAAGGCTGGCCCTGGGGGATGGGGCCCCCTGGGTCCATAAATGGCCTGTGTAGGCGGGCCACGCAGCCCCTCCAAAAATAAATTTAAATATTAAAAAGTGGCCATGCCCCGGGGTATTGGGTTCCTGGGGCCAATTATGACCTCGGGAGGGGGGCCACGCGGCCCCCTTCCAAATGTGTTTAAAAAAAAAAGAAATAGGGATGGGGTCCCCAGGGGCAAAAGATTAGGAAAAGAAGGGGGGGGGCAAACAGGAACCTCCAATATGCACCAGGGAGCTGCATTGCAGGGAGGTGTTCTCAGGCCGCACCCCTTTTTACACCTCTCTGCAACGTAGCTCTGTGGTGCTTAATGGAGGTACCTGGTGGACTAGTTGCACCCCAGGGACCCTCAGGATTCAAGGGGAGTTAATCCCCCACCTTAAAACGCACCACATGTGTGCAAACTCACCCTGTGGCGCGTTTTAGGTTGGTGAATTAATTCCTCTTCAATCCAGAGAGTCCCTGGGGGCCAACTAGCCCACCAGGTACCTCCAGTAAGCGCCAAGGAGCTGCATTGCAGAGTGTTGTAAAAAGGGGCGTGGCCTCTGAACACCTCTCTGCAACACCACAAGGTGCATTTGCAGACATGTCACCTCAGGCCCTGCCCCTTTCATCACCATTGTGGCACCATGCTCCCTGGCGAGTTGTAAGTTGGGGAGTTAATGAATTAATTCCCCTTCAATACTGAGGGTCCCTAAGGGCCAACTAGCCCACCAGGTACCTCCAGTATGCTCGAGGGAGTTGCGTTGCAGACAGGTGTTCAGAGGCCACTACCCTTTTTCCACCTCTCTGCAACACAGCTCTGTGGTGCTTACTGGAGGTACCTAGTGGGCTAGTTTGACCCTGGGGACCCTTAGGATTCAAGTGGACTTAATCTCCAAACTTAAAATGGCCACAGGGCACGTTTACACAGTGGTCAAGGGAGGGGACGAGGCCTGAGGTGACGTGTGCAAAAACGCCCTGTGGCATGTTTTAAGTTGGGGAATTAATTCCCCTTCAATCCTGAGGGCCCCTGGGGGCTAACTACCCCACCAGGTGCTTCTAGTAAGCGCCAGTGCGCTGCACTGCAGAGGTGGTCCAGGCCGTGCCCCTTTTTACACCTCTCTGCAACAGCGCTTACTGGAGGTTCCTAGTAGGCTAGTTTGACCCGAGGGACCCTCAGGATTCAAGGGAACTTAATCTCCCAAATTAAAATGGCCTCAGAGTGTGTCTATACAGTGGTGAAGGGAGGGGAAGGGACCTGAGGTGACGTGTGCAAACATGCCCTGTGGCGCGTTTTAAGTTGGGGAAATAACTCCCCTTTAATTCTGAGGGCCCCGGCGGGCCAACTCGCTCACCAGGTGCTTCCAGTAAGTGCACTGCACTGCTTTGCAGGGAGGTGGACTAGGTTGTGCGCCTTTTTACACCTCTGTGCAACGCAGCTCTGTGGCGCTCACTGAAGAGTCCTAGTGGGCTAATTGGACCTTAGGGACCCTCAGGATTCAAGGGGACTTTATCCCCCAACCTAAAACGCCCACAGATCATGTTTGCAAACGTCATCTCAGGCCCCCCTCCCTTCACCAGTGTGTAAACGCACCCCGTGGCACGTTTTAAGAGGTAATTTTAATCCCTCTGCCCTATTATATACTAGGAGCTTACAGAGGAGGTATGCTAATCACAGGGGGACCCAAACGCATAGTGTTCCCTAGTGTATGTAGGAGTTTTCACTGCATTCTAAGTGTCTTTCAGCATAGCACTGGCTCTAGGACTGGTTAGTCAGACTCAGTTACCACCAGTACCCATCTGAAAAAGTTGAGGGTACAGGATGATTTTGCAACAAGGCTTCTTTCTGCTCCTCTGTTTATTCTTTTTGCATGTTTTCCTTCTTCCTGCCCTTTTCTTCGTCCTAAAAAAACATAGGTTTCAGTCACATTAAAGTTAGAAATTATCATTTAAAAAATCTTCAAAATTCACAGAAAAAACCATAGGTTTCAGGGGCGCTATAGTTAGCTGGACATTTCACTCATACAAAATCCTTGAAATTCCCCCGTTATAGTTAGTTCAGCTAACTATAACTCGCATGCCCGCAATGCACTGCTGATGACGTCACATACTACATCCCTCATGACATGGTCAGTGACATCACTCATGACAGCACTGATGACATCTCAAATGACATCACTGATGACATCATCCTTGTGATAGAGTGGCAGACCTCCTCTCACCCTAATATAACCTTTGATACACACATTCAAAAATAGAAAATAAAAATATCAAAACAATGGACATACCAATATCAGTTACAACAATCTAATATCAGTTACAACAACCTATTCAGTAATTCCAAGATCTACACCCACATCCACATCCACTCATTCACCAACAGTCCTATATAGTCACTTATACATGTGCTCACTCATCATATGTACTCATACACCTATACATCCTGTTACACACCGCCACTCGTCCTTAGAGTTACTCACATACATCCTTATAAATCTGGGCAGCGTCAAAAAGCAATGGGTGTTGCAGTGGAACACACATAGCAACACACATTACACGCCCTTTTCATGCAAAGTGATGCATGTAAAGAGGCCGTATTGACAAGACAACGCTAAGCCACTCAAAATGGGTTAGTGTTGCTTTGTAACTATGGAGAAGGGCATAGTGCCACCAGAACGTAGGTAAAAGTGACATTCTGGTGGTGCTATCTCCTCGTAAATATACCCCATAGTTTCTGACACCAACAAGGCGCATACATTAGTGGTGGCTATATTGATTGTTGAGTACTGAATTGCCTAGAGTAGGTAGCAAAGCAATAATGTGTCAAGTGTTGGCTTCTGTGTTGCTGCACCAGTCAGGCCAGTCACATTTATTTTGAGGAGACCCTTTCGAGTGCCCACAGTCGATTCACTTGAGGAAAAAAAACTGAAAAATCAAACGTGGAGTTTTGGTGTGCCTCATATACATACTGATTGATGGTAGCTGTGGAGGGATAGTTGATGCATGAAATATTTACCGGCATTGTAATAAATGTGTGACAGTTCGGAAAGGAGAGTGTGTTTTTATAAGATAAAAAATCTCACAAAATGGAAAAATGTATGTACAAGATAAATAAAGGTCATATAAATTAAATGCTAAATAATAAAGAAAGTACAATAACGATGTCGTGATAAACCATAAATTTTTTGCAATTAGTAATGAACAGTGAACACCACGTATGGGTAACCATCATCATCCTAATGAGTTTGAGCACCAAAAAATAGGAAACAAGAGCGACAAGGACTCAATAATTCTGGAAAGGAAAACCTATGCCCCACAGTTCTGAGGTGGAATAAATTGACTGGGAGTACAGGCTTATCACACAATTTAGGGTTAGTGGTTTTGGTGCTTGTGGCGATTGTACACAAATGGATTATTATTTGGGATGGGTGGCACACCTCAACGAATAATACAAATTATTGTCAGGGTGGTTCCTCATAATCACTAAATTAACCTGAGTTCAATCCCCGAGTAGCTATGGTACAGAGCAGACAGAATTAACTTAAAGCAATGTGTTAAGTTTGTATGCAGTTCCAAAACAGTAATAAGGTTAAAAATCCAAGCAATAAAAATCCCAAACCAAATAAGAACAATAGTGTAAAATGTAATAAAACAAAATGGCAAAAACAATACAAACTTCAATAAAAGGAACCAGAGATATGAATTTTAAATGTTTTAATTTAGAATATTGCAAAAACGCCTTGCTAGCCGATAATAGGACGTGGAAGTGGTAGACTGGGATATAGGTACTATTTGAATCTGACTGCGATGGAGCCCTGGTCAGAAAGACCAAGTGGATAGGTCATGGTGAAACTCTAGAAGTCAAAAAGTAAAAAAACGTTCTTAAGTTCATCTTCAGAAAGAGATTTTGTCACTTTTTTTAACAATTGCATTGAGATTGCCTGTAAGTACCAAGTATAATAAGACTTTGTCACTTTTTGAGAAGAAACATCTTCAAAAGTTTCCAAACTGGCTTTTGGTGTCCAAACAATTACAGAAGTACACCTCTAATGTGCTTGAAACCTCAGGAAGAGAACTCAGGGTGTCAGACAGAGACCAACTGCAGAGTCCAGTCCAGGGCTAGGTGCCAGTGGTCAGCTAGGGCTCTTCAGGAGAACAACCTCCTTCAGCACACTGGCCAGGTGGTCCGCCAACTGACCCTTGGAGTCTTCTTTTTTGTCCTGGTTTTAAGGTGGAGTAGGTACAGTGCTTCGGTGCTCTCTGGTTATGGAGAGCAGGCCCAGGCATTTTCTGATCTTCCTTAGGTTCAGAAAGTGTTCTAAGGAGGGTTCCTGGGGAGGCCGCATTAATACCAGGCATGAAGCTAGAAGAGTGAGGGTGACAGCCGGGTACTCACTAACAAACGGGGTAAACATTCCTGGGTGCAACTACACCCACGTTTTCAATAGTTTCTATTTGCCTCTTGCAACCAGTCCCTCAATGCCCCTTTCAAAATGTAAGATGGGGAAACCATACCCCAGGAGTGGGCCAGGTAAAGAGCACTCCTCTCAGTTGTGGTGACTTAAAACCAGGTCTGGTCGTAACTTTCATCCCACTGGGTTTGGTACGAGCCTTCTTGTATGGACAAAGGCTGGGTCATTCCAGGTGCCACGTAACAGTTGTCTGTAACAGGGCAAGCCCTTTTGAGATTACCAAAATTCCTGGGTCCACCCTAACTGGTCTTCCTGCTAGGAGAAGAAAAAAGCACCCCACACTCAGGCCATTGTGTCTGCTCTTGGAACAGTTTTCACACCTCCTTCGTGCCTCATTCAGAACAACTACAGGTGGGGGTACTTGGTAATGTGAATAAGCCTTCAGCAGCTTCAGGCAGGTAAAAGCAACTTTCTAAAAGTTCAATTTCTACATCTATATATATTTAGGTAATCTATCTATTTATCTATCTATCTGTCTGTCTGTCTGTATGTCTGTCTGTCTATCTATATGTCTGTCTATCTATCTATCTATCTATCTATCTATCTATCTATCTATCTATCTATCTATCTATCTATCTATCTATCTATCTATCTATCTATCTATCTATCTATCTATCTATCTATCTATCCATATGTATGTAAGTATATATATATATTTGTTTGTGTTTATATACATTACCTACTGGCGGTCGCCAGTAGGTAGTTATAGTTAGGACCTTGTTTCTATTCAAAAAGCGTTTTGCCAATATGTTTGGCGCCGATTGATGATTCTTCGCACATTTTCAAAATTAATAGGGTGGTCAGGTCAGCTCCTGTGTTGTGAGTTTTGGGGTGATTCGTCAAGCGGGGCAGAGAAAAAGGGGGGGGGGTCCAAAACGCCTTTTCCCCATGTTAATTTTCATAGGAAACTTTAGATATGGCTACAGCCCAAACTGCTGAACAGAATTACACCATATTTGGAAAAAAAGGTAGCTCTTGGTTCGGAAAGCACACTTTTTGTTAAATGGTGTAAATCTGTTCAGTAGCTCCTGAGAGATGTAAACATTTCTCTGATATCCATATATCTCGAGCCTGCTATTTGATTGGCTGACAACACATCAAACCAGTGTTGCAGCCATCTTGTGACTCGGTTGAACTGAGTCACAAGAAAAAAGGTAAAAACAGGTAAAACGTTAAAAATCAAACAAAAGGGGGCAGGGTAGCAAAACACCCTGACACCCTAGGCCTGCTTAGGGAGTCCCCCCCAATTTTTAAAACATATTTCAGTGGGAGTCGCGTAGGGTTAGCGAATCCCGCCACAATTTTTTTTTATATGAAGCACAGTTTCCCACACTTTTCTTTACGGGGTCGTGTTGGCCAGACCCTGGGGGTAATGTTAATTAGATATGCAAAGGGCGGGCAGGGGCCCACTCAGCCCCGGGGGGTGCCACCTCCCTTGGACCATGTTTATTAATGGCAGGAGAGCCACTCGGGCCCCCTGCAGCCCCAGAGGCTGCAACTTCCTAGGGACTTTAAAAAAAAAAATGTGTGGGGTGTCTCCTCTCCCCCACACAGCCACATGGCCCCCCACAGCCCTAGGGACTACCACCTCCCCAGGGCTATTTACTAATTAGGCGTGGTGGGGGTCCTACCCTCACCCAGCCCCAGGGACCGCCAACACCCCGGGGCTATTCTCCAATAATGTTTGGAGGGGCTTAAAGACCCCCGCACACAGCTCCGGGGAGTATTGTTGGAGAGAGGCCACACAGCCCCCCTCCCGGAGCCGTAAATGGCCCTGGGGACCTCTACCCCCTTATAGTTAGCTGAGTTAACGATAACTCGCGCCCCCTTAATGCAATGCTTATGACCTCACATATTATATCAGTCTTGACATGGTCAGTGACATCACTAATGACATCACTGATTACATTTCAAATTACATCACTGAAGACACATACTTACCCATGCAATTACAAACACACTCACTCACTTACTCTTACAGATGCTACAAGATACTCACTCACCTATACAGTCAGTGACTCAAGCAAACACTCACCCATACAGCCACTCTCTCATTCACTCACTCACCCCTAAAGTCTCTCACATACCCCATCAGTTACCCATACTACCTTTCACATTCCCAGTTATTCACTCATATATCACTGACACATGCACTCATTCACTGACACAGCATACACAGTACAGAGCTAGAAAATCGATGTATAAATATTGATGTACAGAAATAACGAGGTAAAAATATCGTGGAATAGAAATATCAATGGAAAAGTATCGTGGTCAAGAATATTGATTGATATGTAAGTAATATGGATTGCAAAAATATCGAAGTGTTAAATATCGTTTACAAAAATAGAGTTGTTAAAATTATCGATTTTAGTAATTTTTTTTTTTTTAAATGTGTACATTGATGTATTAATACTTATTTGATAATTAGTTGTTAATTCATTTTAATTCATGAATTATTAATTAATTATGGTAATTGTTTAATTAATTGTAGGTGTGTGTTGTGGTGTTTATAGGTGTAAATGGTGGGAAGATATTTATTTTTTATTGATGAATTATTAATGATGTTGTAATTCATTTGTATCAATTAATTAATAATTATTAATTGTAATTGTGTAATTAATTTTAGGTGTGTGTTGTGGATATTATAGTTTTAAACAATGTACAATTAATTAATGTTTATTATCTTTTTTACTAATAATTTATTTAAATATCAATATTTAAATTTCAATATTATTTATGTTAATAATGTAAATTAAATTTAATAAAAATGTTATCTAACACTTTCCCTACTGTTGCACTCACTGGAGTGGGAATAGTAATTTTTAACCCTGCGCTATCGAACACTTTCCTTACGTTTGCACTCACTGGAGTTGGAATAGTAATTTTTACCCCTACACTATCCAACACTTTCCCTGCTATTGCACTCACTGGAGTGGGAATAGTAGGTTTTACCCCTCCACTATCCAGCACTTTCCCTGCTGTTGCACTCACTGGAGTGGGAATAGTAATTTTTACCCCTCCGCTATCCAACACTTTCCCTGCCGTTGCACTTACTGGAGTGGGAATAGTAATGTTGACCCCTCAACTATCCAACAATTTCCCTACTATTGTAAATTTGTCTTTTGGATTTTTTTTAAATAGTTTAATGTGTTAATTCATTATAGGATGTTTTATTTTATTTTAAATTATTGATATATGTATATATTTTGTTTTTATATAGTGTAAAAAGTTTATAAATTAGATAAAAATAATAGTTAATAAAATGCAATTAATGATGGTAATTGTTTAACCCCTTCCATGCTCATGACGAGCTCAGCAGTGGATTGCGGGCGCGCGAGTTAAAGTGAGTCCAACTAACTATAATGTGGGAATTTCAATGGTTTTGTATGAGTAAAATGTTCAGCTAACTATAACTGGTGTGAAACCTATGGTTTTTTCAGTGAATTTCAAAGGTTTTTTAAATGCTAATTCCTATCTATAACGAGTGTTAAACCTATGGTTTTTTCAGTGAATATATATACACACACACACACACACACACACACCAAGGTGTATTGGTGAATCAGTGTGTCTATTAGTGCCTGACTGTATGATGTATGATTCAGTGGGTGTGTGACTAACTGTATAAGTGAGTGATTAGGTGTCTCAGTGAATGTATAGGTGCGTGACTGGTTGTGTGAAAGTCTGTTTCTGTCTGTCAGTTGGTGTATAAGTGATTGTATGGGTGTGTGAGTGGGTACGTGAATTTCTGTACGGGTGAGTGATTGCTTGTCTGAATACCTCTATGGGCGTCTGAGTGTCTGTGGGGGTGGGAGAGGGTGTGTTTGACTGCCTGTATGGATGAGTGAGTGTGTGAGTCAGTGGCTATATGGGTTAGTGAGTATGTGTGTGAAGGGCTGTATGGGTGAGAGAGTGTGTGTATGGCGGTTCCATGTTTAAATATCGAATACAAAAATATCGACTCCAAATACTTAAACAGGTAAGTACAATAATATTGAATCAAAAATATCGAAGTAAAAAATATAGATGTAAAAAATATCGAATTAAAAAATATATATAACTTAAAAAAATATATTAAATAATATTATTTTTAACAAAATAAGTTACTTTTAATTATATTTTAATTAAATATAACAGATAAACGTAATTTGAAAAAATATAAACACACAAAAATGTGTACATATACATATATTTACTGAAATACATTTTATTAACTCTTATTTTTATTTAATTTATAAACTTTTTACACTATATAAAAACAAAATATATACACGTATCAATAATTTAAAATAAAATAAAACATCCTATAATGAATTAACACATTAAACTATAAAAAAAAAATTCACAAGACAAATTTACAATAGTAGGGAAATTGTTGGATAGTGGAGGGGTCAACATTACTAGTCCCACTCCAGTAAGTGCAACAGCAGGGAAAGTGTTGGATAGCAGAGGGGTAAAAATTACTATTCTCACTCCAGTGAGTGCTAGTGCAGGGAAAGTTCTGGACAGCGGAGGGGTAAAACCTACTATTCCCACTCCAGTGAGTGCAATAGCAGGGAAAGTGTTGGATAGCGTAGGGGTAAAAATTACTATTCCCACTCCAGTGAGTGCAAACGTAGGGAAAGTGTTCGATAGCGCAGGGTTAAAAATTACTATTCCCACTCCAGTGAGTGCAACAGTAGGGAAAGTGTTAGATAACTGCTGATGATGTCACATATTACATCATTCATGACATGGTCAGTGACATCACTGATGACATCACTGATAACATCTCAAATGACATCACTGATGACATCACTGATGACATCTCAAATGACAATGCAACATTAATAAGCCATGTGAAGAGGAGGATTAATTTTGCACGTGAGAGCACCAGAGCCCTGGCTCACAATCTACCACAAGAAGGCCCCTCCACTTCCACCAGAGCTTCCACATCATCAGTGAGAGGAAGACCAGAACTGATGATTCCAAATATTAAACCTGTTTTTGGTGACATTACCATTCGGTGTAAGCAGTGTGACCAACTGCTCTGTTATGGTGAGCCCTAATTTCCCCCCTTTTTTTTTGCTCCTGTTGAGCAGTTTGGCATTCCCTAGTTTTCTTTTTGTTCTAAAAAAAAATTTTTTTTTTTAAAAGGTTTGGAAAAACCAAAAAATAAAAAAAAAATAAAAAAAACTGTTCTTTTTAGAACTACCTCCAATTTTCCAAAAAGAGCTGTATTCTTTACAAATTCTCAAGGAGTGAGTGAAGTGGAGTACGGTGAGAAAGGAAAGGAAAATAAGTGAGGGAACGAAGGAGGGGTAGAGAGGGGAAGGGAAGTGAAGCAGGGGGACTGAAAGAAGGTGAGTGTGGGAGGTGAGTGAGGGGAAGGGGAGTCAACATGGGGAATGAGGATAAGTGAGGAAAGCGGAGTAAGGGAATGGGGTGAGGAAGGGTAAGAGAAGAGCAGTGAGGTTGAGGAAAGAGTGGTGATAGAGGGTGGATAAAGGCAAGTGACCGTGAGACAAGGGGAGTGAGGGAGTGAGGAGACAGAGGGAGTGAAGGAAAGAGTGAGAAAAGGGGACTGAGTGAGGGAGCATAGAAAGGTAAGTGAGGGAGTGTGGGAGAGTTAAAGGGAGTAAGCATGAGGGAAGGGGACTGAGAGAGTGAGTGGACGGAGGTAGTGAGGCTAAGAGAGAGGAAGTGAAGGAATGAGAATGAGGATGTGATAGGACAGAGGGAGTGAGAAAAGGACTGAGTGAAGTGGAGTAAGGTAAGTGAGCGAAGGAAGGGAAATAGAGGGGAAGAGGTCTGAAGCAAAGGTACTGAGAGAAGGTGAGTGGGGGATGAAAGTAAAGGGAAGGGGAGAGAAGGATGGTAAATGAGAGGTAGTGTGGAACCAGAGTAAGGGAACGGGGGTGAGGGAAGGTGAGAGAAGGGCAGTGAGGTTGAGGAAAGACGGGTGAAAGAGCGTGGATAAAAGCGAGTGATTGTAAGACAAGGGGACTGAGGGAGTGAGGACATAGAGGTAGTGAAGGAAAGAGTGACAGAAAGGGACTGAGTGAGGGAGCAAAGAAAGGTAAGTGAGGGAGTGTGGGTGAGTTATAGGGAGTGAGTGTGATGGAAGAGGAGTGAGAGAGAGCGAATGGACGGAGAGAGTGAGGCTAAAAGAGAGGGAGTGAGGGAAGGGGAGAGAGGAAGGGAGAAGACAGAGGGAGTGAGAGAAGGAGTGAGTGAAGTGGAATAAGGTGAGTAATGGAAGGGGAATGAGTGAAGAAGCAAAGGAAGGGAGAGAGGGGAAGGGAAGTAAAGCAGGGGGTTTGAAAGAAGGTGAGTGTGGGAGGGGAGTGAGGAAAAGGGGAGTAAACATGGGGAATGAGAATAAGTGAGGGAAGCGGGGTAAGGGAACAGGGGTGAGGGTGGTTGAGAAAATATTAGTGAGGTTAAGGAAATGAGTGATGAGAAAGTCAATTTTGTTTGTCAAACTTACCTTATAAGTAATGTAAACTTGATGATATATCTTTATTAAATTTAATATCTGTGGAATATAAAAAAAATTACCTATAATTTTAATAATATTTATTTCAAAATACAAGAGACGAGGAAGGAGATTAAACGTCATAAAAGGGTACTAAGAGATAAAGTAGGAGTGAAGGACACAGAAAGGGAAACAAAAGAATGGTGAAGGACAGAGAGAGTGAAAAAGAAATAGAGGGAGAACAAATTACTAAGAGGATAATGAGGCGGATAGGAAAGGGGAGTAAGGAAAGGAGAGTGAGTAACAGGGAAGGGGGAGTGAGTGAGGGTAGATTCACAACAATGAGGGATGGAAAGTGAGTGAGGGTGAGTGTAGGGGCATACGAGAGTGAGAGGACAATGGGAGTACGGGTAACAGAAAGGGAGTGAGGGAAGAGGAGTGAGGAAGTGAGAGGACATAGGGAGTGAGAGAAGGAGTGAGTGTAGGGGAGTAAGGTGAGTAAGGGAAGGAGAATGACTGAGGAAGCAAAAGAAGGAAAGAAGGGGAAGGAGTGTGAAGCAGAGGGACCCGGAAAAGGTGAGGAGAGAAAGGGAAAGAGGAGTTAAGGATGGGGAATGTGGATAAGTGAGGGAACCGGAGTAAGGGAACAAGGGTGAGGGAGGGTGAGAGAAGGTCAGTGAGGTTGAGGAGAGAGGGATGATAGAGGGTGGATAAAGGCGAGTGAGTTTAAGACAAGGGGACTGAGGGAGTGAGGACATAGAGGTAGTGAAGGAAGAGTGACAGAAAGGGACTGAGTGAGAGAGCAAAGAAAGGTGAGTGAGGGAGTGGGGTGAGTTATAGGGAGTGAGCGTGACAGAAGAGGAGTGAGAGAGTGAAGGGATGGAGAAAGTAAAGCTAAGAGAGAGGGAGTGAGGGAAGTGGAGTGAGGAAGTGAGAGGACATAGGGAGTGACATAAGGAGTGAGAGAAGTGGAGTAAGGTGAGTAAGGGAAGGGGAATTAGTGAGGGAGCAAAGAAAGGAAAGAAGGGGAAGGGGAAGGGGAGTGAAGTAGAGTGACTGACAGCTGGAAAGTGGTGGATGGGAGAGAGGGAAAGGGCAGTGAAGGAATGGGGAATGAGGATAAGTGAGGGAAGTGGAATAAGGGAAGGGAGGTGAGGGAGAGTGAGAGAAGGGCAGGGAGGGTGAGTTAAGAGGAGTGATAGAGGGTGGAAAAAGGTGAGTGAGAGTGAGACAAGGGGAGAATAATATATATTTCATAATACAAATTAAAAAATAATTTGTACAACATGTTATATGGTTTATTTTTGCTGTTCTCAGAATATATTGAATTTCACTTAAAACAGTGACTTCAATACTACTCATCATATGACAGCGGGCAAAAAAAACACAATCAAAAAGATTGTGTTTAAAAACCCATACAACGTTTCAATAAATAATGTAAAATTTTGAAAAAACATATCTTAACTCACTTTTGATCCACGTACTTTTCCACGAGGCCAAATAGTATATGGAAAGTCCTTTTCTTTGGAAATTACTCAATAGTATTCTTAATCTCCCATTTACCCGAGTTTCTGAAAGAAAAGCGCCAACATCTTTTACATTATGAAACAATAGTTATATTTCCACCTGTGGCTTACTTATGATTAACATTTCCTATAATACTCATATCACTCACTATGTGATACACTTACACTACCTCTATGACAACTACAAGTTTTTTATTATCTTGATCACTCTCACTCACAAAGTAATTTTGAACAGCAGACTAAGTTTTATTAACTGCTCCAATCTTCATAGGCCAATTACCTTTCCTAAAATTTCGGTTGTAAGAATACTAGGTAAGAATTTGGTAAGTCAAAAGGCAAACGTTGTTTGAAAGTCAATTGAGTATCATTACAATTAGTCCAGCCTTTTTGACATTTTAAATAAGCTGTGTAATGTCCTGATGTTGTCGAAGGAGCATCATGGAAAATAATTGCTGCAGTTGCAAAGGTTCTTCCTGAAATTGATAATTGAGAAGCCACAAAATTTCTAATTAAAGTTGTCAATTTAGTTCCATCAGGTCTACATCGTTGGAACATTAAATTACATACTGTCCATATGTTTGTATATATAATGTTGATAGCATTGCAGATTTACATTGAGTACAGACCATGTTTTGATTTGCTTCTCTAACTAGATTATTAAAAGACACTGATTTGCAGTCTGGTAAAGTCAAATATATAAATCTTTCAGTTTCTATTGTAGTAGTACTTGAAAAGGAGCAATTGTCGCAGTTATGCTGCCATTTATAAGAAAGGCCAAAAAGATTTTCTACATCTACACCTTCACCTTGCAATACAATAAGCATATACATTAGAAATTCCTGACAATCTTGCTGAATATTCTGTGAAAATTGATTTAGACCAGAACATATGTCTAAAACATTTCCAATTTCAGAAACACTTTGTATTTTTGTTCTATCACTGCTACATTTCTCAAACACAGAATTCAACAAACAACAAAATCTTTGATCTCGATTTTCAACAATCTGTTCTTGTACAGTTTAGAGAAAAAAAAACATTAACCTCTACATTAGCATAGCAGTTGACACCAGAACTGTTTTCAAACTTAAATCCAACAACATCTTTAACTGAATCCTTTTCCTTTCTGCTTACAATTACTGGTTCATCTACTTTTTTCTTTTTGCTACAACTTCACTACAATTTTTCTCATTTCTTCTTTTTCGGCCTACTACACGCTTTTCAAATAGAGGATATTGAGGTAAATTTGGAGCATACTCTCTTCTTAACCTATTATATTCTTTTACACAATTTAGATCTGCACTAATCTTTGTCTCATCAAAATCAATCAAGTACACTCCAGATAAAGTTCTGACTCGAGATAAAGCAACATATGCCATACCCTCCTTGAACACAGAACTTCCAATATTCACCAAAGCACTATCTACACTTAAACCTTGAGATTTATGAATAGTCAAATCACTGCATATGCCAAAGAAACAGGAAACTGCTTTCGGGTGACATATAAATCATTCACAAGCAAAAATCGAGCAGAACAACGACTGATTTGTTGCACTTCTTCAATACCATCAAATTTAATTTTTAGAAATTAAATTCCATCTCTCTTTTGGTAATTCACAAAATAAACAACAAGACCCATTGCTCCATTTACTAAACCTCTTGTAAATTACGTCGTAAAATTATACGACAATTTAAAGATGCACACAGAGTCTTTTCCAAACCAGCAGTTTTAGATATTGTCTTCTCTAAAGAATCCAATTTTGATTTCAACTTTTCTGACAAAATAATAGTTGCTCCTTCATGCTCTATTTTATCAATAGCTTCCAGTTTCACAATCTCTTGATTTTCTAACTTTAACATTTTGTTGTTGAAGATTGAACATTCTTGCAGAGTTGGCATCAAGCATATGACAGATTTGTTTTCAGGAATTTTCTTAAAAATATTCTCTGGGAGAATTTTTTTGTTTGGAAACAAATTTGAAATTAATCGTGCATGTAAAGCTTCTTTGCCATGCTCACTTACTTTTCCAATTCTTATATCTTGTAGAATATTTTCATAATCTTCATCCTTTGCCTGTCGCATATTTTGAAGCAGTTCTGCATATTTGAAATGTAACCATATGTTAACATTTCGAATGCTTTCTAGGCACTTCCTGGTATCTTCATGTGTAAGCATTTTAAACACTGGTTGTCCTTTCACTGGAGTTAGCTGCAGTAGATCTCCAAAAACAATGATGTGTTTGCCTCCAAATAACACATCATACTCTGTTTTAAGAATTTCTTGCATTCTTAAATGCACAAAAGCAAGCATTACATTTGATACCATGCTTACCTCATCAATGATAAGAAGTTTCATTTTCTTTAGGACTCTTGAAACTTCACAACAAGCTTCTCCAGATAGCTTGTGGTATTGTAATTTATTATCATGCTCTACTGGCAGCATCAATAAGCGATGTAAAGTAATCCCTTTAATGTTATGTGCTGCCAACCCAGTTGGAGCGGTAACAACACAAGACAGCGATGACTCCGTTCTTTTCTGCAGATAAGTTGCAATTGCTTTAATCAGAAAACTTTTTCCAGTTCCTGCTTCTCCACTCACGTACAGTCGGACAGGTATAAATGATGTACATGAGCACTCTTTTTTCTCATGAGATAAACCATGCTCAACATGTTCTGTGACTTCGTCATATATTTGTCTCTGCTCAACGTTTAGTTCTTTTTCCAAATCTTCTAAGTTAACTACATCCTCCTGAGCTTGTTCCATTGCTCTTTCCACTTCATGACTGACAGTGGCAGCTTCATTTTGGATAATTGGTCCTCCTAGTGGATCTTGACTCAATGAAGTAGAACTCTGACTGTCTTGAGATCTGTCTCTAGCAATCTCTGCTGCAATTGTAGCTTCTTGCTGTATTTCCTCGTTCAACATTTGCAGATAATTTGAAAAAAACAGGACATTCTATGGTATCCTTGGTTGCATTGAACGGATCTTCATAACTAGTAGTTCCTCTTCTGTACGCCATGGCTTAAAGAGTTGCAAAAAAGCTAAATAGTAAAATTCCCTTTTGTCTGGAGATTCACAACTTAATTTTCGATGATTAATCAAATGGCCTTTTCTTTGTTTCACCAGACAGCCTTCGCATCCAATTACAGCATATACACCTTTATTGATATCTTCTGTGATGTTCCTCTTAAAAGTATGGGTTTGCAGAACTTCATAGAGACAAACGTTCTCAAGTTGACTACTTCTATTTGGATAGTATGTATCCAACATGTTTGTCTTCAAAATATCTGTACTGTTTGGTTCTTTCTCCGTCAAATACTCTATTTCTTGTACAGATTTCAAAACTTGGTTTTGTGTTGCAGCAAGACCTAGACTCACCCAATGATTGTTCTAGATTTGGCATATAGACTTGCTGATGATAACCGATCAGAACATTCATATGCTCCAATTTCTCGATGCGACAACATCTTCAGACTGTAACTGTGTAATTTCTTACTAATACTCTTTTCATGTGAAATTTCCTCCCATTTTTCCTTCAGTTCCGTCTTTTCTGATTTTGTGATGTAAGACGTTACATATCGAGCCACAGCAATAGAGTTGTCAGCAACATATTGAATATCCATGTTAGCATTCCACATGGACAAAATGACTGGGTTGTAGTCATTTATGTATTTGGACTCTTCATTTCTTCTTAGGTTCTATGTATTTTTCAGTGATTTTCTTGTCACAGTATGTCGCAGAGAAGACATAAAGTTGTTCACTCGTCCTTTCGATGTTACTGGACGTGGAAATGCAAAACGACATTTTGTGTAGAACTTGTCCTTGGATTTGTATTTTCTAAGACAGTATTTTCCACAACGATGGGTTTGAAAGCGTAAAACTTGATGTCGTAAATTGTCTTGTATTCAATATTTTCATTGTTTTTATTTGCCTCTCGTAGAAATTGAAGTAAGTCTTCCCAAGCATACTCAGCACAGCTAAGAGTGAGGAACCATGTAGGAGTTCCTAAGTTTCTTAGCATACATTTCAATTCCCCATGACGACGGTACCAATACTCGTTAGTACCACGCTGACATGCCATGAGATTAATTAGCTGAGATTCGAAAACACTGTCTTGCAGTTTGACTTTATCCATAAAGTCCCTTGCCGAAACATTTTGCAGATGTACTCCACTTTTCAGTATATGGTTCACTGCATAAGAAAGTCCAGACAAGTCACTCTCAAACAGTAGATGGAACAAATATGGAATGCATTGACGAAACATTGGATCTTCTGCATATAATCTTAAAGTCCGGTATTCAGATGCAGGAATTTGAACAGGTCGGTCGTCATATCGTCCACCTTGGCCAGTTGGAAAAAACTGTGGAAAACAACGAGCTTCCAAACTCTCTTCCCATACACTAATGGGACTTCCTTTTGCTTCTTTCGTTTGAAACAAGTCAATAGCATTCCCCATTACTTATTTGGAATGCAATGGATGAACACTATAATGTTCATAAATTTCTTCACTTCTAGAGACATCAACTTTTTCAATTTACCCAGCTGAGAAATCACTGTCCTCTTTTACAGTTGTTTCCTCTTCTCCAACATATACATTTTGGTAGTAGTGATTGTTTTTCACCAAATACAACGTTGCCTTTTTGACTTTCCTAACATCCACTAATTCTTGCCAGATTTTCTTACTCTTTGTCGGAACACCATTAACAAGAATAACCAGAGGTTCCTCTTCTACTTTTTCTACACCAATTGTATCAATATTTTTCTTAAAATCTAGAGCCAAATAAACAACTCTTCCCTTTAATCCTCTCTGTAAATCTGAAGGAGGCAATTTCCGTGTCTTAGGCTCCATGCGAAAAATAGCCTGAAAAGGATGCACACATTGAATCAGAATAGACTCATAGGTATTTAAATCTACCAACTCCAGATTATTATGAACAGCTCTAGCAGGCATTCTGTTTTCATTTAATTTATTATAACAATATTTACAAATATGTTGATCAGAACCCAAATCAAAACAATTTTCTACAAACAAATAAGTTGCAAAAACCTTCCACTCATCATTATTTTCCATTTCGCTTTTTACATATAAATCAACTAATCTAGTCTGATTCTTAGAATGAGTTTGTCGACAACACAAACAAGTAAAATTAGGCCTTTGACTTGAATTGACCTTAAACCTTGTAATTTCATGTTAAACTTTTTCTGTACTTGAAATCTGTACATTCTCTTCCACATTACCTTCTATTACTGTATCAGTTTCTGCACTGTCCTCTTTTTCACCAAAGTAACAAAGCTCAATTTCTTCACAAATGTTCTTCACATCTAGTTCAGTTCCATGCAAAAGAGCACTGTTTAACTGTTTTAGCTTAAGTGCTGGACTTTGCCCATTAATACAACCTTATCACTAATTTCCTCACTTTATTATGATGCACTGCTAACATCCTAAAATGGTGAAAACACTCTGACATACTTTTCTTGAAAGACAAGCCAGTGAATGCCCATGCAAACCTGTTTTTTCTCTCACTCTACAAGGATCTGAGGGGCATATTACCAACGTTAAGCGATATTTATCGCTAACGATGCTTAGCAACGAATTTTTTAACTCTAAGCATCGTCAGAAATTATCGCAGATAAACCTTGCTATTATCAAGGTTTATCGCAAATGCGATAAAAAACGGCCGCAATGCATGAATATTGCTGAAAAGTCAGCGATATTCATGCATTACCGAGCTAATGCTCTTAGCCATGTTATCCACCTCCCATTGGATAACATGGCTAAGAACTGCTCAGGGCAGGTGTTAGTTTTTGGAGATATTCGCGCTTAGCGCGAATATCTCCAAAAGTTGGTAATAGGAGATAGCGATGTTAGCGACTGTTTCCAGTCGCTAACATCTTGGCACGCCCACTTTGCATGTCATTAGTGATAAATATCACTGACATGCAAAGTGGGGCCCAAGATGGTCGCTATCTCATACTAGCTGTCGCTAACTGGTGTTAGCGACAGCTAGGTAATAGGGAGATCATTTTATCTCCGCTTTCTTGGCTTTTAAAGTAAAAAAAGTGGAGATAAACCCCCTTGATAATATGCCCCTAACTCTTGCAAAATCTTCATCTTTAGTTTTAGACTTTTCTTAGTATATGTCCGTAAGAAACTGAGAAACAAATCAATTGAATCCTGTCGCACTTTACAAATACCTCTACAATTCCAAGTATACACTGGAGCCTTAGGACATCTCCCTAAAACTTCATCAGCTAACACCTCTTCTGTATTTCTAGGCACAATTTTTTCTTTTTCAACGGACAACCGTCCTTCACCTCATATGCTCGACCACTGGTGTCAACTGCATGCACCAAATCATTATCCTGAAAGTAACTTTCTTCATTAAAAAATGGCTCACAACTTGAACTATGCTTCCATTCTCCAGAAAAATCATCACAAAAATTAGTCTGATTAATTACTCTTTTCCACTTACATTTTGATTTGAAAACACAGATTACCTTATCTAGTCTACGAATTCTATTGATTACTAAACCATATCATTTATTTTTCAGTTTTAAAGCCTGATTTGTGTTTTCTTGGACCATAAATCATGTTTATATATTTGTTGTTGTCTTTCCTTCGTCGGCATATTCTTTTATCTTTCTATAGATGATTACAATCTGTGGTAAAGAAAAAATAACATATTATAGACCACTACAAACATACTACGTAGCAATTACAATAAGTAAATGATATAAACACTAGTTTACAACATAAGTAAGTTTATACTACAGCAACTCTGTCACAGCAAAAGTGCAGTACAGTTTAATTATTAATCTCACTCTCTGCCTGCACCATCTCACTTTGTGCCTGTGTCTTATGTCACTCTGGTAAATGTTTTCTGGTAAACTGTCTGGCTTTAAAAGTTTGGTCAAGGATCACACTGAGTATCTGTGTGAAATAAGGAATTATATTTTCACATTTTTCAATAATGTCACCTGTGTCTGCTGACAGTTTGCATCTCTAAGCTTAAAGGGTACTCTGTGCATGTGTCTCATGTCACTCTGGTAAATGTTTTCTGGTAAAATGTCTGGCTTTTACATTTTGGTCAAGGATCACACTGAGTGTCTGTGTGAAATAAGGAATTATATTTTCACATTTTTAAATAATGTCACCAGTGTCTGCTCACAGTTTGCATCTCCAAGCTTAAAGGGTACTCTGTGCTTGTGTCTCACCTCACTCTGTGCCTGTGTATCATCTCACTCTGTGCCTGCCCCATCTCTCTCTCTTTGTGTGTGTCATTTGTCTGTTTGCGTATGTTTCATCTCACTCTGGTACATATTTTATGGTAAAAAGTATGGCTAGACATTTTTGACAAGGATCACACTGAGTGACTGTGTGAAATAAGGAATTATATTTCCACATTTTTCAATAATGTTACCTGTGTCTGCTGACAGTTTGCATCTCTAATCTTAAAGGGTACTTTGTGCCTGTGTCCCACCTCACTCTGTGCCTGTGTGTCATCTCACTCTGTTCCTGCCCCATCTCTCTCTTTGTGTGTGTCATTTGGTACAATGTATGGCTTAAACATTTTGGTCAAGGATCACACTGAGTGTCTGTGTGAAATAAGGAATTATATTTTCACATTTTTCAATAATGTCACCTGTGTCTGCTGACAGTTTGCCTCTCTAAGCTTAAAGGGTACTGTGTGCCTGTGTCTCATGTCACTGTGGTAAATGTTTTCTGGTAAAATGTTTGGCTTTTAAATTTTGGTCAAGGATCATACTGAGTGTCTGTGTGAAAAATGGAATTATATTTCCACATTTTTCAATAATGTCACCTGTGTCTGCTGACAGTTTGCCTCTCTTAGCTTATAGGGTACTCTGTGCCTGTGTCTCATGTCACTGTGGTAAATGTTTTCTGGTAAAATGTCTGGCTTTTAAAATTTGGTCAAGGATCACACTGAGTGTCTTTGTGAAATAAGGTATTATAATTTCACATTTTTCAATAATGTCACCTGTGTCTTCTGACAGTTTGCCTCTTTTTTTGCTTAAAGGGTACTCTGTGCCTGTGTCTCATGTCACTCTGGTAAATGTTTTCTGGGAAAATGTCTGGCTTTAAAAGTTTGGTCAAGGATCACACTGAGTGTCTGTGTGAAATAAGGAATTATATTTTCACATTTTTCAATAATGTCACCTGTGTCTGCTGACAGTTTGCCTCTCTTAGCTCAAAGGGTACTCTGTGACTGTGTCTCATGTGACTGTGGTAAATGTTTTTCTGGTAAAATGTCTGGCTTTTAAATTTTGGTCAAGGATCACACTGAGTGTCTGTGTGAAATAAGGAATTATATTTTCACATTTGGCAATAATGTCACCTGTGTCTGCTGACAGTTTGCCTCTCTTAGCTTAAAGGGTACTCTGTGCCTGTGTCTCATGTTACTGTGGTAAATGTTTTCTGGTAAAGTGTCTGGATTTAAAAGTTTGGTCAAGGATCACACTGAGTATCTGTGTGAAATAAGGAATTATATTTTCACATTTTTCAATAATGTCACCTGTGTCTGCTGACAGTTTGCATCTCTAAGCTTAAAGGGTACTCTGTGCCTGTGTCTCATGTCACTCTGGTAAATGTTTTCTGGTAAAATGTCTGGCTTTTAAATTTTGGTCAAGGATCACAATGAGTGTCTGTGTGAAATAAGGAATTATATTTTCACATTTTTAAATAAGGTCACCTCTGTCTGCTCACAGTTTCATCTCCAAGCTTAAAGGGTACTCTGTGCTTGTGTCTCACCTTACTCTGTGCCTGTGTATCATCTCATTTTGTGCCTGCCCCATCTCTCTCTCTTTGTGTGTGTCATTTGTCTGTTTGCGTATGTTTCATCTCACTCTGGTAAATATTTTATGGTAAAAAGTATGGCTTTAACATTTTTGACAAGGATCACACTGAGTGACTGTGTGAAATGAGGAATTATATTTTCACATTTTTCAATAATGTTACCTGTGTCTGCTGACAGTTTTCATCTCTAATCTTAAAGGGTACTTTGTGCCTGTGTCTCACCTCACTCTGTGCCTGTGTGTCATCTCACTCTGTTCCTGCCCCATCTCTCTCTTTGTGTGTGTCATTTGGTACAATGTATGGCTTTAACGTTTTGGTCAAGGATCACACTGAGTGTCTGTCTAAAATAAGGAATTATATTTTCACATGTTTCTATAATGTCACCTGTGTCTGCTCACAGTTTGCATCTCTTAGCTTAAAGGGTACTCTGTGCCTGCCCCATCTCTCTCTTTGTGTGTTTCATTTGCTATAATGTCTGGCTTTTTAAATGTTGGTCAAGGGTCACACTGAGTGTCTGTGTGAAATAAGGAATTATATTTTCACATTTTTCAATAATGTCACCTGTGTCTGCTGACAGTTTGCCTCTCTAAGCTTAAAGGGTACTGTGTGCCTGTGTCTCATGTCACTGTGGTAAATGTTTTCTGGTAAAATGTTTGGCTTTTAAATTTTGGTCAAGGATCATACTGAGTGTCTGTGTGAAAAATGGAATTATATTTTCACATTTTTCAATAATGTCACCTGTGTCTGCTGACAGTTTGCCTCTCTTAGCTTAAAGGGTACTCTGTGTCTGTGTCTCATGTCACTGTGGTAAATGTTTTCTGGTAAAATGTCTGGCTTTTAAATTTTGGTCAAGGATCACACACACTGAGTGTCTGTGTGAAATAAGGTATTATAATTTCACATTTTTCAATATGTCACCTGTGTCTTCTGACAGTTTGCCTCACTTAGCTTAAAGGGTACTCTGTGCCTGTGTCTCATGTCGCCCTGGTAAATGTTTTCTGGGAAAATGTCTGGCTTTAAAAGTTTGGTCAAGGATCACACTGAGTGTCTGTGTGAAATAAGGAATTATATTTTCACATTTCAATAATGTCACCTGTGTCTGCTGACAGTTTGCCTCTCTTAGCTTAAAGGGTACTCTGTGACTGTGTCTCATGTCACTGTGGTAAATGTTTTCTTGTAAAATGTCTGGCTTTTAAATTTTGGTCAAGGATCACACTGAGTGTCTGTGTGACATAAGGAATTTTATTTTCACATTTTGCAATAATGTCACCTGTGTCTGCTGACAGTTTGCCTCTCTTAGCTTAAAGGGTACTCTGTGCCTGTGTCTCATGTCACTGTGGTAAATGTTTTCTGGTAAAATGTCTGGCTTTTAAATTTTGGTCAAGGATCACACTGAGTGAGAGTAGCATAAAGAAGAGCAGTCGCGCTGCCACAGTAAAGAACTGGATGGGATGCAGGGTAACGAGGAAAGGCCATATCCTGCAGCAAGAACAAACTCCATGCCCATAGAGAACCTCATTGCCAAACTTGCAGCTGCCAACACCAGGGCCAATTACTACCATTACTGTTGCCAGCCAGAAAGTCCACGGAAGGGGACAGGAAGGGACAAGAAGGCGCAGCAGGAAGATTGTAGCCATGGCCGCGTAATCATCGGACCTGTGGAAAAAAAAGAAACCAGTACCGTAAGAGGCATCAGACGAGAAGATACCAGAAAGCTCTCCTATCTTGTCTTCCAGCCCTGGCGAGATCTAATTTTGAGATTTGAAGGATTGATGTACGCCAGTCATGAAAAGAAGGAGCAAAGGGATCTTTCCATCGCTTACAAATCTCTCTGCGAGCAGCCAGGATGGAATAAAAAAGGAGGTTCCCGGCTAAACTTCTAGTGTGGTCTACGACACCAAAGATTACAAGGCAAAGGTCAATTGTTACAATATAACCCAGGGAGGATGTGAGCCTGCTGCCTGTAGAGTCCCAATATGATGCCAAATGAGGGCAGTCGAAAAACATGTGCACGTCAGAGGCCTCTTTTAAACCACACCGTGCACAAGCCACTGAAACACCCGGGGAAAACTTAGACAGTCTTTGTGGAGAATAATATGCCCTATGTAGTGTAAAAAGATGATTTCTACGAAGCCAGGCTGGTTTAACTAGGTCCCACAAAACCTTGCAGGACACTAGCCACAGATCTTTCACATTCAAGCCTGGCATCAAAGGTCCCCACAACAACTCAGGAAGATAGAATTCACTGTCAAGTTCTTCCAAAATTAGGTTGTACCATGAGGATGTCTCTTTCTTTACAGGTGGTTTGTCCAACAGCAGAGATTCAAGATGACACCCTTCCCCTAATGGCGGGTAGTTCCTGTGTGGGATTTGGGTGGTCAATGCTTGGGCCCAGCTCGATATTTGCAAATATTTAAATCTGGAAAGATTGGGCCCCACCTTATTTACTAAACATTCCCATGGAAGCAGGGTCCCCCCTACAAACTAATCTCCCCAAGCTGCTATTCCGGCTTCTCTTAGAGGGAGAGCTAAGGTGTCACCTACCCAACCTGGAGCCGCGGGAAGATCCCATATTGGAGATCTGCAGGAATAGTATCCTAGTTTTATTAAGGACCTTAGCTTAGCCCACATTTTTGCCTGGCCCTGCAGCACCTTCAATTTTACCTTTTTAAAGAATTTCGGGTCGCCAAATTTGAATAAGAAGCCCGACTGGCCTACCCCTTCACCCTTCAGTAAGGCCAAAAACATGCTCCCCAATCCCTCGTCTGTCGGTGTTTTCAGTAGCATTCGTGCGTGTGTTAGTTGGAATGCCTGTTACAACTCACAAGTAGTCCCTAGTTGGCCTATAGATAAGGCAGAGAGGGAGGTTCACCAATTAGATTGACGATAGGGTAAGGGGGAGGGAGGGGAAAGCCAATCGGCCAGCAGATGCCATAACCACATGAAAAATAAATCACAAATAATGAGGGAAAATTTCAAAGACACAATTCAAAACACAAGGTGTATGTACTTGCACAAAATTTTAATTCACAGTATACAAAAATTAATATTCATATATAATGCCAGTTTAAAAAAACATAAAAATGTACTTTGAAATGTACATGGGTACAAGGAAATAATTTAAAAAACACAAGAACACAAGTTGTCGACGCATCGTTTCGGTATCTAGGATTTGACCTTCATCAGGACAGGGTTTCTTAGAAAAGAGAAGGCAAGATCCTCTCTGTTGGGTTCTATGTTTGTGTTGTGACATCCAACCTTGTGGTGGCACGTTCCTTTGGATGGTATGGTAATTCTTAACAATTAGTCTTCATGGTGTATTCTTTAGTTTTAACACCGATGAGATAGTTCAGATGCGAACTCTGTGGAGGCTACCTTCATCAATTGGTAAGTCTCTATGAGGGTCCTTAAACGAATTTGGTGTTACTGGTGTATGTTTAAATATTAAACACCGCTGAGGTTGATCAGATGGATCTCTTTGGAGGTTACTTTCATCAGTTAGTAGTACTCTGTGGGAGTCCTCAGGCGTCCTTATATCTTTAGGAAGCAAAGTAGGAGAGTGCAGGTAGCCACCGATTATTCATTGCTCACTGGTCATTTCCAGGTATATATAATTTTTTGAAATAGTGGTCCATAATCTGGTATCACGTCGCAGGGAATAACTTGCTGCGAGGGGATGATATATCTCCACGCTGGGTATGTTGTATCACCAGGCTTGAGAGTGTATTCCGGCCTCCCTGCTACCTCGCGTCTCTCCGGTCACGAATTGGAATGCCCACGCATAGATCTGCAAGTCCGGACCTGCCAGCCCCCCCTTTTCCCTGCGGCGCCTGATTTTCTTCCATGCTATCCTAGGATTTTTCTTATTCCAGATAAACGAGGTAATATCTCCCTGTAGCTTAGCCAACCAAGCCGGATCAAAGTAAAGTGGAATTGTGTTAAATAAAAAGGAAACCTTAGGGAGAATAGTCATTTTCACCAAGTTTACTCGGCCTAATAAGGACAGAGGAAGATGCATCCAAGCTCCCATAAGCTTACGAAATTCTTTCGCAACTGCAGCGAAGTTTAGGTGAGCGATCGAATTAATGTCCTTAACAATGTTTAACACCAAATATCGCAAACTAGTACTGAGTTGCTCATTGAAGCCCGACAAATCTTCATTCCACACCATTATCTCAGTCTTTGAGGCATTAACCTCATATCCTGAGACATCCCCAAATTCCATCGCAAGCTTAATGGCTGCCGGAAACGCAGTAGTAATGTCTGATGTCATAATCATTACGTCATCTGCGTAAAGGGCCACCTTTTTTACCCAGTCTCTATAAATAAAAGGTTTGATAGTATTATCCTCTCTTAATTTATGAGCAAAAGGCTCGATATAGAGATCGAATAACAAAGGGGATAAAGGGCAGCCCTGTCGTGTACCTCTTGTAACCGCGAAGGGTTCGGATAAACCCCCATTTATCAATACACAGGCCGTAGGACTCTGATACAACAATTTTACTGCTCTGCAAAAGCTCTTACCCACGTTGAATTTGGCCAAGGCCCCCGACAGGTACAACCAATTGACCCTGTCGAAGGCCTTGGTGGCATCCAAAGTGAGAACAGCCAAAGGGATAGAGCCCATGGTCGCCATGTGTATGGCTCCGATGAGATCATAAGTCAACTCAAAAAGTTGACGATCCCTAACAAAACCCTTCTGACTAGAATGTAAAATATCAGGGGCGACCAGGCTCAACCTTTTAGCTAAGATGGAAGCAAATATTTTATAATCCATATTCAGGATTGATATAGGGCGGTATGTGCCACAGTTAGTGGCTGGCTTACCCGGTTTCAATATGAGCGTTATGGAAGCATTGTTCCAGGATGTAGGTGGAGGCACCCCCTCTTGCAAAATGTGATTGAATAGAAGCGCAAGGAAGGGGGATATTTCTTCCGTCAAATTTTTATAAACCTCGGCTGGCAGGCCATCAGGGCCAGCAGCCTTGCCTCCCTTACTGTCCCGAATAGCCTCAGCAACTTCCTCCACTGTGATCACATCATCCAAAGAAGCACTTTGTTCTGAGGATAATGCAGGTAGAGAGATGTCATTCAGCCAATTACCTATACTTTCTGGGGAAATATCCTTATCCTCCTGATATATATTTTGGAAGAATTCTTCAAAGGCAGTTCTGATATCAACGTCGGATGAAAAAGTCCCAGCATTAGTTGTAACTGAGTCAATTATATTACGTGCCTGATCGGTCTTTGATTTCCAGGCCAGTAGTTTGCCGGCTCCCTCTCCGTATTCAAAGAGAGCTAATTTGCTTGCTTCCCATTTCTGTTGGATGCGTTGGTTTAAGACGGAAGTCAGCTCCCCCTTAAGTGTAAGCATTTCCTCATTCAAAAGTAATACATTCGGGTTGGAATCATTACTACTAGCTTCTATGTCAGCTTGCGTAGTGATTATCTTAGCTTCAATAGAGGCCACTTCTTGTACGTACTGCCTCCTTCGGTATACCACCTTATTTTGGATTATACCACGCAAACACCATTTAAAGGCATCCCATACTATGCTGGGCTCAGCAGAGCCAATGTTTTCCTGCATAAACTTCAGGGTCTCAGATTTATTGAACGTAATATCTTCCGATGACGAAAGAAGGGATCGGTCGAAGGACCAAGATCTAGAAGAAGGTTTAATGAATCCGTCAAGAACCAAGGATACTGAGGAGTGATCTGACAGATGTGAGGGTGAGTAACCCACCCATTTGACAGCATCAACCAAATTGCGACTTATTAAAAAGAAGTCAATTCTAGATTGATGACGATACTTGTAATTCCGAAATGAAAAACCATGCAGCTGTCCAGCCCTTGCTCTCCACACATCCACATAACCATACTGTTTCATAGAATTAAGAAGAAAGGCTCTTGACTTTGATAATATTTGCTGTCTACTACGCAGGGTCTTATCTAAAAGGGGGTCCAGCACTATATTAAAATCGCCTGCTATGATAGTCGGCTCCGAAAAGTGTAGTAACTGGGAAAATAGTGACTCCAGAGCTGTGGGATCATCCTGATTGGGTCCATAATAGCCCACTATTGTCAAGCGTGCATCCCCTATAACTACTGTGGTAATTGCCCACCTACCTTCAGGATCTACCTTCTGCGCAATCACTCTTGTGCTAATGTTTTTTTTAAAAAAGATAGTCACACCCCTTATATTAAGTACTTGTGAAGAGGACACTGAAACATCTATCCATCTGTTCTTTTTAACTAGATCGAGAATCTCTGCCTCGATTAAATGTGTCTCCTGGAGTATAATGACCTGCGCATCCGAGTCTTTCAGATATTGTACAATTCTATTTACTCTTGGCTTGGTGCGCAGGCCATTAACATTCCAGGAGAGAATCTTTAAGTTACTCATAAATCGTGCCCCGTCAGCTGAGAGTAGATAAGAAAGAAGTACTGCCTAGAACTCTTACCAATAATAAAGATACTACCCTTACTGTAAGATAAAAAATGTCAGAAACCAATCTGAAAATGAGGAGATTTTCATGCTTTTTTTCCCAACGCCCTACACCCCAGTGCCCCAACCTACCACCCCCCTCCCATGAGAAACCCTTGTTCTAACCAACCGGAACAGATCCGGTTTGTGGTACCCCTAACTCTACCCAAGCCCCTGGAGAGAGGCCAAGTGTAAATTATTCAAATTATTCCAAATTGGTTGTGCCTTTAATTGCCATTAAATTATATGTTTTTATTTTTTGATTTTCCTTGTAAATTTTCCTCCCTTTTTTTTTTTCTTTTCCTCTAATCCTTTGTTTATAAGAGCAAAGACATGAAGGGCATAGATTTTTATTATCCCTTTGCTAGACTAATTCCCCTTTTCAGCCGGAACCACTCTCAGCACCCCCCAGAGATAACAATAACTCATCCGCCGCCTGAACTGAACGGATGTTATACATCTTATTTCTATGCATTATTTTCAAGGCGGCGGGAAATCCCATCTGTACTGTCGCACCTATTTTCCTGAACGCATCCATCCTCCTACCTAGCTCCCATTGTTTTTCCAATGTAGCCCTTGACAGGTCGGAACGAATCTGAAAAGTAAACCCTTTGCCTGATAGGTATTTTTGCTTGAGGGCTAGGTTGAGGAGGTGTTCCTTGATGGTATAAGTATGAAAGTTTACCAAGATCTTTCTTGACTTAGTCCTTTGGGGGTTGCGCCTGAACGGATCCCTATGGTATACAACCTTTAGAACGCAACTTTTACAACGCACTACCATTACAACGAAACTTTTACAACGCAAATACTATTACAACGCATGTATTTACAACGCATGTTTTTACAACGCATGTACCTTTACAACGCATACCATTACAACGTAAATATTGGTAAGTATATAATTATATTTAAAATGTTATATGTTTGTTTTTTTAAAGGGGTATTTTTAGGGTTCAGGGTCAGTTTTGGGTTTTTGGGTAAAGGGGTATTTTTAGGGTTCAGGGTCAGTTTTGGGTTTTTGGGTAAAGGGGTATTTTTAGGGTTCAGGGTCAGTTTTGGGTTTTTGGGTAAAGGGGTATTTTTAGGGTTCAGGGTCAGTTTTAGGTTTTTGGGTAAAGGGGTATGTTTAGGGTTCAGGGTCAGTTTTAGGTTTTTGGGTAAAGGGGTATTTTTAGGGATCAGGGTCAGTTTTAGGTTTTTGGGTAAAGGGGTATTTTTAGGGTTCAGGGTCAGTTTTAGGTTTTTGGGTAAAGGGGTATTTTTAGGGTTCAGGGTCAGTTTTAGGTTTTTGGGTAAAGGGGTATTTTTAGGGTTCAGGGTCAGTTTTGGGTTTTTGGGTAAAGGGGTATTTTCAGGGTTCAGGGTCAGTTTTGAGTTTTGAGGTAAAGGGGTATTTTTAGGGTTCAGGGTCAGTTTTGGGTTTTTGGGTTAAGGGGTATTTTTAGGGTTCAGGGTCAGTTTTGGGTTTTTGGGTAAAGGGGTATTTTTAGGGTTCAGGGTCAGTTTTGGGTTTATGGGGTACAGGGGTATTTTTAGGGTTCAGGGTCAGTTTTGGGTTTTTGGGTAAAGGGGTATTTTTAGGGTTCAGGGTCAGTTTTGGGTTTTTGGGTAAAGGGGTATTTTTAGGGTTCAGGGTCAGTTTTGGGTTTTTGGGGTACAGGGGTACAGGGTAAAAATAAAGTAAAATTAAATTTAAATTAAATTAATTAAATGAAATGAAATTAAATTAAATTACATTACATTGAATTATATTAATTTCAATTAATTTACAATTAAAAAATTAATATATACTTACCAATACTTACGTTGTAATGGTATGCGTTGTAAAGGTACCTGCGTTGTAAAAACATGCGTTGTAAATACATGCGTTGTAAAAATTTTGTTGTAACGGTATGCGTTGTAAAAGTATGCGTTGTAACGTCATACATCCGATCCCCATGTATCCGTTGAATGTCTTTAGAAAGCTCCTCTTCGGATTAACCCAAATTGAGAGACTGTTTTATGAGTGTAATAATGAAGCTTTTAATATCTGATCCCTCGCTTCCCTCTGGCACATTTAAGATTCGAATGTTGCTGCGCCTTGCATTATTTTCCTGAAGTTCCATCCTTTCCGCTAATGCACCATCTTCTTTCTTAAGTTTCACTATCTCAGTTTTTACTTCATCGAGGTGCAAGCTTACGCCAGCCATAGTCTCTTCCAACACTCCCGTTCTTGAGGTGAGGCCATCTATTTTACTATCCAAGGATTCGCAGTAGTTACGGATCTCCTTCTGGATGGATGCTGACTCTTCAAACCCCCTTTTAATTTCAGCCGAAAGATTAGAAAACATGAGCTGTAGGGAAGAGGCTGAGATGCAAGCAGTGGCCATATTGTCACTTCGACTCTCAACTATGAGGAGAGCGCCTGAGTCCTCTTGATAAGATGTACCTAAATTTAGGTGCTCCTCCCGAGATTGACCCAACTGGCCTTCTGTCAATAATTCTGTGGTCGTGCTATTATGAGAGTGAGAGGCCAAGACTTGCTCATCGCCTAACTCAGGAAGATAACCTGTTTCACTCCCAGCTTTAGCCTGGGGGTCACGTAATGGCTCCAAAACATCAGAGTTTAGGCAAGTTTGCGACGTTGATAACGTATCAAGTTTATTCTGCAGACTGCTGTTTGAGAGTTCACCCCCATCCTCCACTAGAGGAACTGATGCTTTTGAGGCTTCCATAGATGAAGTTAGGAGGAGAGCAGGTGCTGGTGGGAGACCGAATTGAAACACTGGGAAAGGTACAGGAGTCGATGGTATACACAACCCCAGAGGTGCTTGGCTCTCGAAAGAACCAGACCCAGAGGCAGCAGGAGGTGAAGCGGAGCGGTCTCTTATTTTACGGGAGGGATCTTGAGCCAAATCTAGTATTTGCGGGACAACTTTAAAAAAAGAACGCAAGGACGGTGTAATCCTTCCAGTGGGGTCAAGTGGGGACTTAACTGCCTTTTTCTTTCTATATGTCCGTTTAGGCTTCACCTCAGTTGATAGGTAGGATGAAGTCTTGAATGAAAGACAGTTTACTGAGGGTAAGGCACTACCCAAGGATTTTAACCCTGACTCCAACTCTGGGAAGGGTTGGACAATTTGCTCCGTTGTCAAACCACTCCTTCCTCCTTTTTGGGTATAAGTCGTTTTCCCCCTGCCTGTTGACTTGCCCTTTGCTTTATCTTGTGGGGTAAGGACCGTATGGTGAGTAACGTTTGGCCCCTAAAGCCCCACCAACATCCACAGTAATAGATAACACCTCCGCTTCACCCCCCACCTTCCCCTTCACCTCACTGGTCGCTGCAGCAATTTGCTCGCCCCCTCCTGCAACTGCCGTCATTCCTGTCGTTTTTGTAGCCGAGCCTGCAGAGCTACCCAAGGCACCGCCGGTACCAACGGCTATGCGCGGGTCTCTCCGTAGGCTCCATAGTCGTCTTCCTCGCCGGAGCTCCAGGGCGGCTCGAAACAGCGGGACAAGCTCAGTCCGCGTCGGTGGGGGCGACTCAACGCCAGACACAACGGCAAGACCCGCCGAGCAAAGCTGCAACACACCCGCAGGATGGAGGCACATAGAGATGGAAAAAAGACCGCTGCACTCCGATGCCGGTCGAAGATAAGGTGAGGAGCGGAAAAAAGATAAAAAGTTCGCAAACGGGTTATCAAAGAACCACGTTGTCAAAACCCTTGTCTCATCATTCACTATAAACTATTAAATGCTCGTAAATCTTACTACATGTTCTTTCTGGCAATTACTCTGCTGGGGCTCGGAGCTGAGTACCGCGGCAGCTAGCCTGCCGCCATGTTTCTCCCCGAGCTTGTGCCAAAACATTTACCACAGTGATATGAGACACAGGCACATAGTACCCTTTAAGTTAAAAGAGGCAAACTGTCAGCAGACACAGGTGAAATTATTGAAAAATGTGAAAATATAATTCCTTATTTCACATAGACACTCAGTGTGATCCTTGACCAAAATTTAAAAGCCAGACATTTTACCAGAAAACATTTACCACAGTGATATGAGACACAGGCACAGAGTACCCTTTAAGTTAAGAGAGGCAAACTGTCAGCAGACACAGGTGACATTATTGAAAAATGTGAAAATATAATTCCTTATTTCACACAGACACTCAGTGTGATCCTTGACCAAAATTTAAAAGCCAGACATTTTACCAGAAAACATTTACCACAGTGACATGAGACACAGGCACAGAGTACCCTTTAAGCTAAGAGAGGCAAACTGTCAGCAGACACAGGTGACATCATTGAAAAATGTGAAAATTATCCAGCTGGCTAAGAATTTGGGGGTAAAAATTGACAACGGCCTGACCTTAAGATCTCAGGTCCTTGCCCTCACTGGCACCTGCTTTGGTCTCCTCCGTATGCTTCGGAAGTTTCTTCCTTTGCTATCTTAGGACCACAGGAGGACTACGGTACAGGCCTTGATTGGTTCAAGACTGGACTATTCTAATGCCCTATATCTTGGCCTGCCGGAATATCTCCTGCAACGGATGCAGGTGGTCCAGTATGCGGCAGCACGGACCATTTTTGGCCTGCATAGGCGAGTCAGAGTTTCTGGCTTGCTGCAGTCCCTCCATTGGCTGCCTATCAGGAAGCGGATTGTTTTTAAAACCCTAACTCTGGCACACAAGGCCCTGTATGCTGCAGGGGCTAAGTATCTTCAAAGGAGGCTTGTCTTTTATCATCCGTCACGATCTCTGAGATCAGAGTCGATGTTTCTTGCTACTGTTCCACGTGTGAGGAGGGCCCGTATTGGAGGTCGTTCCTTCATGTCTCGGGCTCCACAGCTTTGGAACTCTTTGCCTTTGACACTGCGCAGCACCTCAAACTTGCTGGCTTTTAGGAAGAGCCTGAAAACTTGGCTCTTTGCCTCCTAGATTCCTTTTTTTCCGTTGATCCCATTCTTTTTTTAAGTTATGTGTTGTGTTTGTCTTTTTCAGGCTGTCAATAAAGCGCCGGGACACTCTCTGAGTAGCCGAGCGCTATAAAAGACACAAATAACATAACATAACATAACATAACAAAATATAATTTCTTCTTTCACACAGACACTCAGTGTGATCCTTGACCAACATTTTAAAGCCAGACATTTTACCAGAAAACATTTACCACAGTGACATGAGACACAGGCACAGAGTACCCTTTAAGCTAAGAGAGGCAAATTGTCAGCAGACACAGGTGACATTATTTAAAAATGTGAAAATATAATTCCATTTTTCACACAGACACTCAGTGTGATCCTTGACCAAAATTTAAAAGCCAGATTTTTTTACCAGAAAACATTTACCACAGTGACATGAGACATAGGCACAGACTACCCTTTAAGCTAAGAGAGGCAAACTGTCAGCAGACACAGGTGACATTATTGAAAAATGTGAAAATATAATTCCTTATTTCACACAGACACTCAGTGTGATCCTTGACCAAAATGTAAAAGCCAGACATTTTACCAGAAAACATTTACCAGACAGAGATGAGACACAGGCACAGAGTACCCTTTAAGCTAAGAGAGGCAAACTGTCAGCAGACACAGGTGACATCATTGAAACATGTGAAAATATAATTTCTTCTTTCACACAGATACTCAGTGTGATCCTTGTCCAAAATTTTAAAGCCAGACATTTTACCAAAAAACATTTTCCATAGTAAATCGTTGTTGACACAGAGCACAGCCCTTTTACATGACCACTACATAACAAGGGAGAAACCTAACTCATTTCCAAAATACATTTCCAATATGCAACATTAAATTTTTTACCAGCATTACAAAAAAACATGACACACAATGCAAGAATAAAGAAGCACAATATGCTTCTTAATCTGCCCCATAGTGCATACAGCAGTCTATCTTTATTAAATGAATCATTACTCACCTCTAAAAATGCTTTAGAAGATTTAGAACAGTGTCAGTCACACACACCAGATTTTCTTAAGCAGAATCTCTGAAATGCACCTCCAACACTGCAACCACAATTGGCCCTGATTCCCTGTAATTCTTCACACATATCCCTGGACTTAACCAATAAAAATTCTTCACACACTATTTCAAAACCAAACTGACATTTTAATTGGTTCTACATTTCAACACTTTCAAACTCACATAATATTCACCCACCCCCCCCAGTGCTCATTCACCCTGTTACCATGGTAACTCCCACCTAACTAAGCACACAGTTGAAAAGTTCATCATACTATGTTGCAAATGAATCTAGCAAGGGCGTTTGACCTCTCAATGTACTGGCTAATCATGTGCAATGTTTCTTTCAATGACTTTTTCTCAACCATTAGAATTCCTTCTTTGTAAAAACAAAAGCATGCACCCTAATTTTCAGGGGAGAATTTTAAAAATCACCAATCATTTCTTCTCTTTCAAGGGCACTGATTCTCAACCACTTTTTATTTTTACATGACTCCTACTTTCAAACTGCCATTTCATTTCCACAACTCATCTGAATACAACCACATCTACCTTGAAGATGCCAAAAGTCTGGATTGTGAGTCATAGCTTTGTTCACTGGAGTGAAAAATATGCAAGTAACAGAGGTATTTCCAACCTTGATTTACCAAATGTGGACATTATGTGGATTGGCCAGAGAGGATTGAGATGTCACCAATTGATACCATTGGTAAAATCCTTTATGCATCTACCACACCCTGACCTCATAATTGTGCACTGTGGTGGAAATGACCTGGGCACTTTGACCGGGGTACGTCTGGAAATGCTTTTAAAGGACATCTTTGGGCAATTGATGACACTTTTTCCAAAAACTGCCTTTTTATATTCTAATATATGCCAAAGGCAAAAATGGAACTGGTCCAACCAATTTTGTCCACAAATTGAGAAAGCAAGAAAACATGTGAATACATCTGTTTCTGCTTTCCTCAGAGTCTATGGTATGGGTTCCATATACCACAACAACTTGCATTACAACATGCAAGGCATCTATAGGAGAGATGGTGTACATTTTACAGATGAGGGGAATAGAGTCTTCCTCTTGAATTTTAGACTCTGAATCGGTACCTACTTGTAGGTACAAAAACACCCACATAACACAACAGCTCTTTTCAGAGCTACCCTACCTCTAAGCACTCTAAATTATTTCTTTACTCTAATTTTTTACTCTGTTTTTCCCCGTGTTGCGCTCAGGGTACGCGTACCTGGAAGCGTACATGGGAACGCACCCAGCGCTTACCCCGCGAAAATTTCAAAACATGTTTTTTACTTTTTTTGCCCTTCAGGGTCCTTTTAGGCCCCCCTCAGAAAACCTAGGGGGTCAGGGGATGTCTACCCTGCCCCCTTTTAAACATTTCCCCCTTTTTTTAACACCTCTTGTGTCTCGATTCTACCGAGACACAAGATGGCGAACTCCCCGGACTGTTTGGAATGTTGACAGACATCCGAGAGCCAATAAACTTTCCGCTCGCGCACTACCGTGGCGCGCCGGGTGCGCTCCCCGGTACGCATACCGGTATGCGCTCGAAGCGCGCTTATTGATATATATGTGTTTTTGAAGTTGCTTTTCATAAAAACCACTGGAGCAATTTTAAACAAATATGGAAAAGGCCCTACTACCTACCAGTCCCTACCATTTTGCCAAGTTTGGTGTAATTCCGTTCAGCCATTCAGGCTGTAGCCGTGTCTAAATGTCCTATGGAAAATTGCATGGGGAAAACACATTTGAAAGTGTTGAAATTTAGAACCAATTAAAATGTTACTTTGGTTTTGTATTTGTGTGTGATGAAGTTTGATTGGTTATGTATATATCTAAAATGAGAGGAAAACACAGCCATTTTGTGATACTACTGTCTGAGGTACATTTGTGAGGAATTTTTGGTGCTCAATTTCTGGTGTTTGATTTACACAGTACTAACTCTTCTACTTTCAAAAAGGTGAGTTGTTAATTTGTAAGGGGAACTATGTTGCACACTTTAAGATAATTTGAAAAATGCTTTCTGTTATTTATTTACAGTCCTTCTGTTATAGTTATGGATTAAGATAGACTACATCATATGCAGTGCTTTATATTTCTAGTTCCTGCCTGATACTATACACTGCCCAATTAATTTTAAAGAACTAAATACTTGATAAAGTTAGTTTTATATTATGTATTACTAAAAACGATAAATGAAAGTGATTATTTTTTTCTGCAATTTTACAGCAAGAAATTTCAAAATAAAATGGATCACAATGAAGAGACCGTGAACATTTATTTTGAATTATCCACAACATTTATTGAAATTGACAGCACCAATAACGAAATATTTTCACAAGGAGGAGATGACTTGAATGATTTTTTTAGATCAATCTCTTGACGGCGAATTTATCGAATGTTTGGCGACCATAGAGTTACAAGAATCATCATTGCAGACTTTTCATGAGGAGATTCCTGATGATATGATTGGAGAGGAAATTCCTGATGAGGACATGTTACTAGTTCTTAAATTATGAAAATTCTGAAGAATAAATTTATATTTAGAAATTAAAAATTGTTTGAGTCATTATTCATTTTTATTTTTAATTTATGAGGTTGTAGCGAAGTGATTGTAGTATAAAATGAGACTTATAGTATAGAGTGCAACATTTTTATGTTACATAGTAAGTTTGCTCATATTTACTTCCCTTCTCCCACTATATTATCTCCAATGTGTATTTGACATCTCTTCTTCATCTCCGGCCTCCTTTCTCTCACTGTCTGTCTCTGATGCACCCTATCGCCGCCATTTTGTGTAGTTACAGAAGAGAGTGAACTATAATAGTTCAGAACGTGAAAAGGGGGCAAAGTAGAGTACCCCTCACCCCCTAGGCCTTCTCAGGCGGTCCTAAAAGGATCTGTTCCTGCTTTCCTGAGAGACTATGGTATGAGTTCCATATACCACAATAACTTGCATTACAACATGCAAGATGTCTACAGAGGACACGTGTACATTTCTCAGATGAGGGGAACAGAGTCTTTCTCTTGAATTTTATACTCTGCATCGGTACATACTTGTAGGTACTTAAATCAGCCACATAACACAACAGCTCTTTTTAGAGCTACCCTATCTCTAAGCACTCCAAATTCTTATTTTACACTATTTTCTTTCACTGTTTTTCCCTGTGCTGCGCTCAGGGTACGCGTACCTGGAAGCGTACATGGGAATGCACCCAGCGCTTACCCCGTGAAAATTTCCCCCCAAAAAATAGTTTTTTTGACCTTCAGTGTCCTTCTAGGCCCCCCTCAGAAAACCTAGGGGGTCAGGGGGGTCTACCCGTCCCCCTGTTAATCATTTCCCCCTTTCTATTTTCACCTCTTGTGTCTCGATTCTACCGAGACACAAGATGGCAGACTCTCCGGACTGTTGAGAATGTTAACAGACAGCCGAGAGCCAATCAGCTTTCCACTCGCGCACTCCCGTAGCGCGCCGGGTGCGCTCCCCGGTACGCGTACCTGTAAGCGCTTGAAGCACGCATATAGATAGATATATTTTTTTTAAGTTAACTTTCGTAAAAACCACTGGAGCAATTTTCACCAAATATAGAAAAGGCACTTTTGCGTACCAGTCCCTACAATTTTGCAAAGTTTGGTGTAATTCCGTTCAGCGGTTCGGGCTGTAGCCTTGTCTATTCGTCCTATGGAAATTAACATAGGGAAAACACGTTTTGGGACCCACCTTTTTCCTCGGCCCCCACTTCACGAATCCCCCCCAACTTTCAGGGAAGGAGTGCAGCGGAGCTGGCCTAAATTTTGGAAAATTACCCGCAAATTCCTCAACCGGCGCCAAAGTTATTCCCAATTGAATGTTGCGGATTCCCTATGGTAGCTAGGTCCTAACTATAACTACCTACTGGCGACCGCCAGTAGGTAATATATATATATATATATATATATATATATATATATATATATATATATATATATATATATTACCTACTGGCGGTCGCCAGTAGGTATATATAGTTAGGATTTTTTCTCTATGGGATTTTTGAAAATTCTATGTCTAATAACTTTGGCGTTTGTGGACGGAATTGGCTGAAATTTTCAGGAAAATGGAACATTATGTTTCTGAGCAGCCCCTGAAAATTTGGGGGGGTTCGTCAAGGGGGGGCCGAGAAAAAAGGGGGGTCCCAAAACGCGTTTTTCCCATGTTAATTTCCATAGGGCGGTTGGCCTCACTTTTAGCCCGAACGGCTGAATGGATTTGCACGAAACTTGGCAAAATTGTAGGGACTGGTAGCCCGATGTGCCTTTGCTAGGTCTCAATATATGTGCTCCAGTGGATTTTGAGAAATTAACGTTCAAAAAAAGATATATATCTGTAACAGCGCTCCGGGCAGCGCTCCGCTTCGCGTACTTTTCGCGTTACGGAGCTTTGCGAAGCGAAGCTGATTGGTTCTCCGGCGTCTGTAAACATTCCAAACAGTCCGTAGCGGCCGCCATCTTGTCTCTCGGTAGGATCGAGAGACAAGAGGAGGCCAAAGCGAAGGGGCAAATGACCATAAGGGGGCATAGTAGATCCTCCCTGACCCCCTAGGTTTGATGTGGAGGTTTTAAAAGGGCCCCGCGGGGCAAAAAAAATAAAAAATCGAACGGCTAAATGGATTTGCATGAAACTTGGCAAAATTGTAGGGACCGGTAGCCCGATGTGCCTTTGCTGGGTCTCAATATATGTGCTGCAGTGGATTTTGAGAAATTAACGTTCAAAAAAAGATATATATCTGTGACAGCGTCCCGGGTAGCGCTCCGTTTCGCGTACTTTTCGCGTTACGGAGCTTTGCGAAGCGAAGCTGATTGGCTCTCCGGTGTCTGTAAAAATTCCAAACAGTACGGAGCGGCCGCCATCTTGTCTCTCGGTAGGATCGAGAGACAAGAGGGGGCCAAAGCGAAGGGGCAAATGACCATAAGGGGGCATAGTAGATCCTCCCTGACCCCCTAGGTTTGATGTGGAGGCTTTAAAAGGGCTCCGCGGGGCAAAAAAAAAAAAAAAAAAGTTTTTTTTGGGTGGGGTGCGCCCGGTTCACGTAACGGGAAGCGGACTGGGGAGCGTACTACAAGGAAACAAGAATGATTGACTTTTAACTTATTGTATGTTTATAGACTTTTTTTTTTCTTTTTTTTCTGCTGAGTGACGTCTCGGCCTATGTCCACGGGATGCAGTCCCTACCATCTCGGCGTTTAAGCCCAGGGGGACCGGTAGTGTTTGAGAGATAACGTCTGTTAACGTTCGATTCGAAGGAAATCAGGAAGTGTTGATAAACATTGTCTGTGTCATCTTGCCTTTTTTCAAATGCCACACTTTTGTCGTGCACGGCAGCCATTTTAGATGCCTTGACCAGACCCACTCTCTGCACGCTGTCGATCCTTAGCATGGCTCCCCACCCTCGCAAGCATCTCCCCCAGGCACTGGTCACCCCCGCTCTCTGTCTTATGCATGGGCAATAAACCTCCCCCCATCTGCGCTGCTCTTCCCTGAGAATCACACCCTGTGCCCGCCCGACACCTCCCTTTCGCCCTATTCACTACCGCACCCTCTGACACTCCTTTTCCTCTGTGTCCGATTGTCCAGGCCGGTCCCAGGCTATCAGGTAGCCCTGCAGATGTAGTTTATGGCCCCAGCTGTAAAGAATCACCCCTCTTCAAAGGAGTTACAGTAGATCAAGGCCCCCACCCGATGAGATCCGTCACACCACACGCGTTCCTACTATCTGAAAACTATCCTGTATTGTGATTGGGGAGGGGACCGAGCCTGAAGCGGAAGATTCCAGGGATGCCTCTTTGTACATCAAAGTTTTTACAATTATGTGTCACATTAAAAATATATAGCACTCCAACAAAGTAGTAGGATTATAAAACTTTAATAACTTATAAATATATACAACGCAACAAAAACAGTAAAAACATTTAAACATTTTTAGGAAAAAAGAAGCAACAATGGTCAGTAGCTGTGTTTTGTGCGAATAGTTCCAAGGCAGCACAACGTGCTGAGTTCTGGATGGCACCCAGGTGATGTTGCCTGGGTGCCGCACTGGTTTTGGGTATCCTACAATGCTGCTCCGAATAACGGCGTGGGGCGTCCCGGGGGGTGGCTCGTCAGTAGCGGTCTGTTGTGCGAATAGTCCCAAGGCAGCAGAACGCGCTGAGATGTGGATGGCACCCAGGTGATGTCAAGTAAGTTGCCGCACTGGTTTTGGTATCCTACAATGCTGCTCCGAATAACGGCGTGGGGCGCCCCGGGGGGGGGGGGTGTGAGGCGGCGTGAACGGGCCTCCCCAGGTGGAGGCTTGTCTGCTGTAGTGGGGCGCCCCTTTACCGTTTCAGTTGCCATTCCGCCCGCTTTTGGTACACTGTGCCAAAATCCGCCATTCAGCTGAGTTGCGCCCACTCTTGCGGTGCAGCGATAGGCGGCTGCCACAGGACTCTCAAAATGGCGGCAGGCTCTTTCCTTTTTGGGCCTGGTCCACTGAAATGGCCCTGGGACACCTTGGAAATCGGACGCTTGTCTGCTAGGTCTTGGACCCCATTCTCGAAAGCGTCCCCTCAGCCTTGAGGATTCTACAAAAGTCTTGGGGGCCCCCGACTCCTGCAGGCTTCCGGTGGGGAGCGGCTGCCATGATTGCTCGCGGAATGACCACAACGGAGCCACGAGATGGTGGTGCTTTCATGCTGACGCCAGCTTCAGTCTGAAACATCCAGAAACAAGGTGGGGCTTTCATCGTTTGGGAAAAAAAAAAGTTTTCATCCAATGAAAAGTGTTATTTTTAGGTCATATGATCAAGCCTTCCATCATTAGGAAACCAAAAGTAAAATGAACCAATGAAAAGTTTTATAAACAAGTCACATGACCTGTTATGCGGCATAGGGTATAAAAAGCGTAGAAAATCCGTTGGCACGTGAGGCGGCGTCAGTAGCGGACCGATGTGCGAATAGGCCGAAGGCAGCACAACGCGCCAAGATCCGGATGGCACCGAGATGGTGTCCACCAAGTTGCCGCACTGGTGTGGCCATCCTACAATGCTGCGCCGAAAGTCGGCGTGGGGTGCCCCGTTGGCCTGTGAGGCGGCGTCAGTAGCGGACCGATGTGCGAATAGGCCGAAGGCAGCAGAACGCGCCAAGATCCGGATGGCACCGAGGTGGTGTCCAGCAAGTTGCCGCACTGGTGTGGCCATCCTACAATGCTGCGCCGAAAGTCGGCGTGGGGCGCCCCGTTGGCCTGTGAGGTGGCGTCAGTAGCGGACCGATGTGCGAATAGGGCCAAAGGCAGCGCAACGCGCCAAGATCCGGATGGCACCGAGGTGGTGTCCAGCAAGTTGCCGCACTGGTGTGGCCATCCTACAATGCTGCGCCGAAAGTCGGCGTGGGGCGCTCCGTTGGCCTGTGAGTTCGCGTCAGTCAGTGGGGGTTGTTTGAGGATCTGACTGCATTGGAAAGCAATGTGATGCTGTGCGTCGTCCCCAAGATGAAGGTTCCTCGGCTGCAGTGGGGCGCCCCTTGGTGTTTCACTCGCTATGCAGCTGAGTTGCGTGCGCACTTGCGGCGAATAGGCCGAAGGCAGCACAACAATATTTTCGGAATGGAAGACACCACAAGGCGCTGAGATTCGGTTGGCACCGAGGTGGTGTCTAGCAAGTTGCCGCACTGGTGTGGCCATCCTACAATGCTGCTCCGAATAACGGCGTGGGGTGCCCGAAGGGGGGGGGGAGGCGACGTGAACGGGCCTCCCCAGGTGGAGGCTCGTCTGCTGTAGTGGGGCACCCCTTTACCGTTTCAGTTGCCATTCAGCTGAGTTTCGGCCGCTCTTGATGCTACAGCGACAGGCGGCTGCAACAGGACTCTCAAAATGGCGGCCTGTTCTTTGGATTTGGGCCTGGTCCACTAAAATGGCCCTGGGACACCTTAGAACTCGGACGCTCGAATTTTTTTTCCTTTCCTCTACATGCAAAAAAGGTAAATGCCCGGTACGTTTCCTGCCTCATCTGCCACGATGTACTCTCCAGAGGAACCGAAAAAAAATATAGTTATGGTAACTATACCATGCATCGTCATATGGAGAGGTGGCACCGATTAATTATAGTGCTGCACAAAAGAGAGATTTGGAGGAGAACCCCCGACCTGCCAGTACATTCACCAAAGAAGTGGCACTGACAGCATCAGAGGCAAGGGAAACGGTCCCAAATATTTAGAAGAACTTTGGAAAGATTAAAATGACATGTTTAGATTGTGGCAAATTAATTTCATGTGGACAGATGAGTGTTACTCTAATAAATCCAGCATATGAACATCATCATAGTCGATGGTTGGTGGAGACATTTTGACTATATCCTGGACCTGCCCGTCCTCGCCCAAAATGGCGCCGGAATAAATGGGACTCGTAACTCCTTGTTGTGTACTGGTTGCAGAACCTTGATATCACGAGATACGTATGCAGTTTTGAAGCACATGGCGGGCGGGGACGAGAATTGATTGAATATTTCGACATCCCTATTGATATTAAGTTCTGATGTGTTATTGATTACTGTACTATTGAAAGTTCGAATTAACGTCACCCATGGTACTTGCCCGCAAATGTATATCTAGATAATTTTATTGTAACTGGCCCTGTCGTATTTTAATTATAAAATGTACGTCCACCGATTCCGCAACTGTTAGACACCTTAGTTCTTGCAACCTAATGGCCCGCCCGTTACGTTCCTCTACAGTGTAAATGTCTACTCATCATATACGATTACAGTTTGCTCCGTGGCCGGCCCACGTTGTTATAGGCCCGTATTTGTATGCTGACATTTTCACAATAAAGGTTTTTAAAAGAAAACATGGTAGTAGTATTTACATTGGTAAAGTTTTTAATAATAGTCACTGTTTTAGAATCAGTAAAAGGCAAGTGAAATAAAGCAGTCCAATTACATGAAGGGTAAAAGGTATAATACGCAGGAACGCAGCAAAGATAAATGGTCAAGGGCTGTTGTGTTTTCTACTCCTGCAACATAAAGTGATCGATAAGAATCTGATATTCAGGCGTATCGGCGACTAAGACAGCAGGCCGAGCCTCTTTTGCTCAACGGCTCCGTCATGGGACGAAGAAACGCCCTTTTTCTCGAAAAAGGAATATATTTTACTTGCAGGACAGTTGTACATTTTCCGGGAAAGTACATTAGCCTGGAACATTATAACATATGTTTAAGAAAAAATAATGTTCGAAAGTAATAAAAAGCGTAATTTTTAGGTTATATGACCAAGCCTTTCATCATTAGAATAAGAAAAGTAAAATGAACCAGTGAAAAGTTTTATTAACAAGTCACATGACCTGTTATGCTTACGTTACGCGCTGCGCGCCGCGCCCCGGATCGCTTCCGGGAAGCTGCGCTTCGCGCACCGGAGCACTTCCGGATGCGCTAACGCGGCGCGTCATATGACGCATTACGCGACAACGCAGGTCCAGAATATAGTCAAAATGTCTCCACCAACCAGCGGTTGGAACACAACCCCTTTCAGCAGGCTAAATAGTTCTGTTAAATGACAACAGAAGGGACAGGCAACAAGAACCATCAGTCAAAGAGGGGAGGGCAAGTTCTTCTCTACCGGGTCACGTTGGGGCGCTACCGGAACTGATCGAATTGGTAGTCTACAGTGTTTCTGGATGTTTCAGACTGAAGCTGGCGTCAGCATGAGAGCACCACCATCTCGTAGCTCCGTCGTGGCCATTCCACGAGCAATCATGGCAGCCGCTCCCCACCAGAAGCCTGCGGGAGTCGGGGGCCCCCAAGACTTTTGTAGAATCTTCAAGGCTGAGGGGACGCTTTCGAGAATAGAGCCCAAGCTCTAGCAGACAAGCGTCCGAGTTCCAAGGTGTCGCAGGGCCATTTTAGTGGACCACGCCCAAATCTGAAGAGCCGGCCGCCATTTTGAGAGTCCTGTGGCAGCCGCCTATCGCTGCACCGCAAGAGCGGGAGCAACTCAAGTACATGGTGAGCGAGACGCTGTAGTCGAAAGAGCGGGCGGTAAGCAGCTGAATAGCGGAAGAGGCACAGTGTAGCAAAAGCGGGCGGAATTGCAACTGAAACGGTAAAGGGGCGCCCCACTACAACGTGTCTTTAGGTATAACGGATTGTGGGACAAGGTCAAGAATGGAAGAGTCACCAAAAGGCAAAAAGTTCCGCTTGACCCCGGGAGCCGGCCACCTATGTCGGGGGCGATCTCAGGCCACACCAGGGCAACACGACTTGGGGAGGGGGCCGGAGCCAAGCGCCCCCTCCGAGTCCGCGCCATCACACCGTCCCTCGGGGGCCTCCGTCAAGCGCTTCAGGGTGGCACCGCATCACATTGTTTTCAAATGCAGTCACGTCCTCAAACAGCCCCCACTTACATTGAGAATAGTGAAGCTGTAGCAAGTGCAAATAGGCTTCAGACAGTGTTACAAGCACTCCTCAAAACTTTGAACTATCAGAGTGCATGAGTTTCATGCTCGATCGATTGAGCTAGCCGGATCGGGCAACAAAAAGTATAAAATAGTTATGTAAATAGTTATTTAATAAAATGTTTTACCCTGTTACTTTGCTGGTGTGTTGTATATATTTGTAATATTTGCATAGAGTTTATCGTTATTTTGGGCGGGGTGGGTGGCGGAGCCGAGCTGTCTTGCAGCCATCATGGTGTGGAGCTCAGTTCATCTCACTAGTTTCGTATTTCTCATGAGGGGTTGTTCCTAATGTTTCTATTTTAGCGAGGTCAAAAAGAGATCCCATTAGTGGCCTACTGATTTTGCTCGATTCCTTTTGTTTTTTTACACGATTTTTCACTATCTGCAAAGACTAAACAGAGTATTGCGACTCTGTGCTTGTTTGTAAATAGAGAATGAACCAAAGAGAACCAATTCTAAAACAGTAAATGCTTGGATAACAATCAATCAAATGGAGAGAGAAGCAGGCACGACGGATTACAACGGGGGCAAAGGCCTGCGTTAACTACCCTTCACTATCTGCAAAGAGAGAGTACTCCTAATAGAAATGAGGGGGAGGGGGGGCAGCATTCAAAGCAGATCAGTGTGCATAAACACGAAAATGTTTTTACTTACCATGTACTTGACATTCGACAGCTTATGATATTTGCTATTAAAAAACCATTGAAATTCACTGAAAAAACCATAGGTTAGAGACCATATATAGTTAGGAATTAGCATTTAAAAAACCTTGAAAATTCACTGAAAAAACCATAGGTTATAGACCATATATAGTTAGGAATTAGCATTTAAAAAACCTTATTTTACTCACACAAAACCATTGAAATTCCATATATAGTTAGTTGCACTAACTATATATCGCGCACCCGCAATCCACTGCTGATGATGTCACATATTACATCATTCATGACATGGACAGTGACATCACTGATGACATCACTGATGACATCTCAAATGACATCACTGATGACATCACTGATGACATCTCATTTGACATCATTCTTGTGCTAATACGATAAACCTCTTCAGACTCTAATATAACCTTAGATACACTCAGTGTATACAGACACTCACACACTGTCACTCATCCATGGAGTTACTCACACACCTAGTCAGTCATGCAAAGAAACAATCTCACCTCCATTCCCTCAACTATACAGATATACACATTACTTATTCAAACATATACTAACACATATTTACTCTCTTATACAATCCCTGATACAAGTTCACAATGATCCATACAGCCACTCACACATTCAGTGGCTCTCATGCACAGTTATTTATATATGCCAACTCTCACATGTACTGTGTTTTACATATGTACTTACTATGACATGTAGCATTGATATATCCATTCACTCATCAATACACTCATGCACACAGTCAACCGCCCATGTAGCTGTTTCCACATGCACTCTTGAACTCATACACCTAGTGAATCAACTGCTCACACATCTATGCACAGAGTCACACACCTCCCAGCCACCCCCACACAAACTCAATCTCCCATACAAATACTTGGGCAACCAATCAATAACACATATAACCTCTCGTATAGCTAATGATCAACACATGCAGCAGTTTACATCACAACAGACATACTGATGCACATATTCAGACAGTTTAGTCACTAACCCATGCATTTAGTACGACACATTTATTCACTCACTCATACAGTCAGTCACGCACCTACTAAATCCTTCATCCAGACACTTATACATCCACTCATTCTTCAATAAATCAAACATATTTAAACTTTACAGAAACACACAGTCACTGGATGATGTCATCAGTGATGTTATCAGTGATGTCATTTGAGATGTCATCAGTGATGTCATCAGTGATGTCATTTGAGATGTCATCAGTGATGTCATCAGTGATGTCATTTGAGATGTCATCAGTGATGTCATCAGTGATGTCACTGACCATGTCATGAATGATGTAATATGTGACATCATCAGCAGTGGATTGCGGGTGCGCCATATATAGTTAGTGCAACTAACTATATATGGAATTTCAATGGTTTTGTGTGAGTAAAATAAGGTTTTTTAAATGCTAATTCCTAACTATATATGGTCTATAACCTATGGTTTTTTCAGTGAATTTTCAAGGTTTTTTAAATGCTAATTCCTAACTATATATGGTCTCTAACCTATGGTTTTTTCAGTGAATATATATATATATATATATATATATATATATGAAACAATCTCAGCTTTCTCTCGCCTGGAGCCCAATCACGGATACCGACGGCGCAGAAGAAGAGAGGAGACCCAAGTGCAGGTGAGCAGTGATTTATTCAATCGTGATGAAGGCGCACCTCAGCATAACGTTTCGGCCTTCACAGAGGCCTGGGTCACATGACGCATGCAAGGGAAGAGGCGAAATTTAAAGTGCTAGTACCACTCAGTTTGTAACATCATTGGTTAGATATAATCAACTGTGGTTGCATCAAACAACGGACATAGACAACAGATTTGAACGTTGATGCCTCGTATCTCGGGGTAATCCCCTTAGTACTCAAGAGTAATGTGCAAAGAGCAATGTGCAAAATACAAGGTGCTAAAAATATCATCCATACAATTAAAGTAATCAATAAATAACAATAATCAATTTGTATGAATCACGATATTAAAATCAGAGTACAAAAGAGAAATATATATACTACAAATAGTTAATATATTTACACCGACCTTAACTTACGCTATATACATTGGATGAAATTGCTGTTGGATGTTTATGCATGACTGCTTAAATGCAATTCACAAACCCATAAAATCACAGCCACCTTAAATAAATAAATATATTGCACAGGCTTACAATCTGTCTATGTCACTAAGTGTGTGTGGGGAGGAGATAAACTTTGCTTGTTTCCAATACATTATCGCAGCCACCCCCACCTACACATATGATAGAATATACATATCCCATTTGATTATACAATAGCATTGGTGGTAATAATAGTGATATGTGAATCTAAACATTTTTTTCTCCTTTTTTCTCTCATTTTATGTGTTATTCAAAAGGTAAATTCATAAATCCTGTATGCTGTGCACACACATAGCCGAAGCCTAGGCTATGTTGCACCAATTGGTTGGTAGCAATACTAGACATTTTCGGGACTTGGAATTTTTTGAAATACAATCAAAGCAAGCCCGGTTGACTTTCAGGACAAACATGCTATATAGCGTACCAGACCATCAAGATAAACCACAAGGAAATGCCACATGATAACCATCTAGATTCACAAGGGGGACCCAGAAAGTTCTTATTTCTCAGAGGCAGGTATAGAAATCTTCCGTGGAATTTAAACCTCCCGGGGCTCTACTGTCCATTTCCAATATGTACCTCGTCTCTGATCTTCTCAGAGTGCCCTCTCTGTCTCCTCCTCTTCTTAGTGGGCCTACATTGTCTATGGCATAGTATTTCAAGAGGGTGCTATCGTTGTTGTGGCACTCTTTGAAGTGGCGCGCTACCGGGTATGCCGGGTCACTGGTGTTAATGGCCCTTATGTGCTGGAGTATCCTGTTGTGCACCTGCAGCTAGGTACTGCCCACATACCGCAGGGCACACGGACACTCCAGCACATATACCACAAATTCACTTTTGCAGGTCAATTGTTTTTTGATCTTGCGGGCATTGGGAGTAAAGGGGACCACATATTCTGATTTATTAAGCCCATGCTGGCAGGCTTTGCAGGAAGAACATTTCCTAAAACCCTTGCTCTTATCCAACCAGTTATTGCGTGTTATAATCTCCGGGCTAGATTTAACAAGGGCATCTTGCAGAGAATATGCCTTTCTATAGGTGATACTTGGTTTGACTGGAATTGTATCACCTATAATTGGGTCACATTTGATTAAATCCCAGTGCTTAGTGATAATCCTTCTAAGCGCGCCATGTTGCCTTTTATAAGCCCAAATCAGTTTAACAGACCGGTCTTGGGAGGTAGCAGGCCCAGAAATGTCTTTACGTTGGAGGGTTTGGCTACGTGATATAGCATTCGCTTTGCCCAGCCTGGTACCCTCTTGCCAGGAATCTAGTTTTGCTGGCCTCCTGTGCCAGACGACATTGGGCATCAGTACTGCTCAACCGTCTGATACGCAACATCTCCCCATAGGGGATGCTGCGTATGAGATGGGAAGGATGGTGGCTACTGGCATGGAGTACTGTATTTCCAGCCGTGGGCTTCCTGTATAGCCTGGTCTCAAGTTTGTCCTGATCATTTATGATTGTCATGTCAAGAAAATGCACCTGTTCCTGACTTATATCTGAAGTGAACGAGAGATTGTAATTGTTACAGTTCAGTGACGCAATAAAATGCTCAGTTTCCAGACGTGTGCCTCTCCAAATAAAAAACACATCGTCTATATAACGATACCAGCGCACAATAGACTGCATTGCTGTGTCAGAGTGTTCGCCATGGAGGACCTGTCTCTCCCAGTAACCCATATGCAAACAGGCATAACTGGGAGAGAAACAGGCCCCCATAGCAACACCTCTGACCTGCTGATAGTATCTGTTGTTAAACATAAAGAAATTGTGATGTAAACAGAATGAAATCATGGACAACAACATACGACTGTGTTCTACCATCATGACCGGTCTGTGACCCAAATAGAACTCAATGGCCCGTAGACCATCTTGGTGGTTTATGCTGGTGTACAAAGATGTTACGTCTAATGTTACCAACAGCCACTCAGGATCCCACTCTATATCCTCGATTTTACGCAAAAAATAATTGGAATCCTGGACAAATGACGGCAAACTTTGTACATGTTCTTGCAAGAACGAATCCACATAAATAGTTGTCTTTTGCAGCAATCCCCCGCATGCTGCAATGATCGGTCTTCCCGAGGGATTATCTGGGTTCTTGTGAACCTTTGGGATCAGGTACATGACCGGCATGATCGGGTTATCGTTTTTCAAATATTTTAGTTCATCCATGCTTATCAAGCCATAGGACCTCCACCCCATCAATAATGAGTAGAAGTCCCACTGTGCTTTCCTGACCAAGCTAATGTCACTATGTCTGTAGCAATCTGAATTGTTGAGTTGGGAGAGGGCTTCATTCAAATATAGTTGTCGCGGCCATAACACTATGTTGCCCCCCCTTATCAGATTGCCTGACAATAATGTTCTCATTTTGCTGGATTTTCTTGATAAGTTTCAAATATTGGTCATTCTGTGTATATTTCCTCTGTTTAGTACCGAGCATTTTAGAATACAGCACCTTGATTTCCTTTGAAGTCGCATCATGGAAGATGTCAATGTTGTCATATAACATTACAGGAGTATAGGTTGAGCGAGGTTTAAATGATGTTAAGCCCCCTAGGTTATTAATAGTCTGTTCCGATGTATCTTGGGACATCGACTGTTCCAGTCTGAGTGTTTCCATGACCTGAAGACATGGGGCATCACGAGCCAGGAGCCCCTGGTTATCCAACTCTGTCCGCACTGGTGTTTTGCGTGTTTTGCTGCCTGAACAGTGTTTCTGTAATTTCAACTTACGGATAAATTTATATAAGTCTATCCTGATGTCTACATAGTTGAAGTCACTGGGAGGGCAGAACGTGAGACCCATAGATAAAATGCGTAATTCAGACTGAGTGAACACAATGTCAGTAAGATTAATAACAGAGAGGGCAGTACCTGATGTCACTGATAGATCGCTCACTTCCTGTTCCATTTCCTGGTACTTTTCTTCTTTTTTTGCTGATTTTTTTCTTGCATTGGCTTTTCGGCGTTGGTAGCGCTTGGCATTGCGGATTTTGTTCCTGCATATGCTTGAATTCTCGGACGTAAGGTCTCGCGCCTGTCCTTTCTTAGGCATTCGAGCTCCTCCGCCAGCGTGAGTTTGGTAAACCCCAATTGAGAGTCCGTCTGAGAGGTATTGGAGTCAGAATCACTGTTCATGCTAGAGCTTAAATTAGAATCCGAGGTGTTATCTGGCATTGCTGCTCCTGCCCCTGATTTCAAAGTGGAACGACCAGGAATGGATGCAGATTTAAATCTTCTGTTGGCTTTGATAGCTTCATATTTTTTGGCGAATGTAAAGATTCGCCCCTCAGCATAGTCCGCTTTGTCTCTTTAAAATTTGTAAGCTTTTCTCTTACTAATTTCTTGCTCTTCCTTTTGGAGTCTCGCCATCATATCTCCTCGCAGTTTTGTGCATTCTGTTGTTAGCTCACCACACAATGATTCTATCTCCATATTTAGCTCATCTATTTTCGCCTGTGCTTTCAGACGATCACTCTCAGCATATCGTACAAGTATCTGTAGCAACCCTCGTGAGGAATCGAGTTCCACCCTGCCCATTCCCTGAGCATATCTGGGTCAGGATCTTCATAGCTGGGGGCCAGCATCACTCGCAGCCCCCGCGGTATTCTATTGACCTCTAGATAGCGGCTCAGGGAGCGGTATTCCCACCATTTCGAAAGTTCACGCCTCATAAGCTTTTCCAATTTTTTAAACTTCTCTCGGGTGCTGGTCACTTCGCTCACAGGTGCATCTTGTACTGCTGACCCAGATGGCTCCCCAGCCGGGGAATCATCAAACGCATTCAGGGCTACCAATTCCCTTGCTTCAATTGCGTCTGCTGACATGCTGCCTTCCTTTGGTTTCCTCACGCACAATGCGTACTCACTGCCACAAAGCGGTTCTAACAAATGCACGCCGCTAGATGACTGGGCAATATATATATTACCTACTGGCAGTCACCAGTAGGTATATATAGTTAGGATCGATTTCCATAGGGAAATCGCAACACTCTATTTGGAATAACTTTGGCGCCGGTTGAGCAATCAGGCTGAATTTTTCAACAACTTTGCCTCGCGGCTCTCCGCTCCTTCCTTTGGGGGGGATTAGTCAAGCGGGGGCTGAGATAAAAGGGGGGTCCCAAAACGTGTTTTCCCCATGTTAATTTCCAGAGGGCGGTCTGTCGCAGTTTTAGCTCGAACGGCTGAATGGATTTGCACCAAACTTGGCAAAATTGTAGGGACTGGTAGCTCGATGTGCCTTTGCTATTTCTCAAGATATGTGCTCCAGTGGATTTTGAGTAATTTAGGTTTAAAAAAAATTATATATCTGTAAGCGCCTCCCGGTACGCGTACCGGGGAGCGCTCCGGGCTCGCCACGCGACTTGCGCACGGCAAGCTGATTGGTTCTCGGGTGTCTGTAAACATTCGAAACAGTCAGCAGCGGCCGCCATCTTGTGTCTCGGTAGGATTGAGATACAAGAGGTGGCAAAAATCAAAGGGGGAAATGAGGAAAAGGGGGCAGGGTACACCCCCCCTGACCCCCTAGGTTTGATGTGGGGGCCATAAAAGGGTCCCGTGGGACAGAAAAAAAAAACGGTTACGCACCGGGGAGCGTACCAGGGAGCGTACTTAGGTGAAAAATAGTGAAAATAATTGTGTAAAATAATCATTTTGAGTAATTACACGTAGGGTAGCATTGAAAAGAGCTTTGGGTTCTGTGGTTGTTTTAGGTACCTGCAAGTGTGTCCCACACACACCCACATGCACACAACCCCACACCCACACACCCACACACTCCCCACACACACTTCACACATGCACACTTCCACCCACAGTCAAACACCCCACACCCCCACATCGACACCTTACATATCCACACCCACAGCCACATCCCACACACCCACACTCAAACACACACCTCACCCCCCTTCCACCACACACACACACACATGCACATACACACAAATATCTCACAGACACACCCCACACATCCCACACACACATCTCCCCCCCCCACACTCACAGAGACAACTCACAGACACATCTACACATCTCACACATACATACACATCCTACACATATACCTCCCACACCCACACACACCCCACACACACCTCACACACCCACACTCCCACTTACACTCAAACACCCCACACAGTCACACCCACACACACACCTTACATACCCATATCCCCACCCACATCCATATACCCCACACACCTATACACCTCATCCCCCCTAGACACACACATACACACACATACACACCTCACAGACACCCCCCGCACATCCCCCACACACACCTCCCCCATGTCTACACATGGGGAAAACTAAGTGAAACACTAAAATAATAATTTAAAGTGCTTAGAGGTAGGGTATCTCTGAATAGATTTGTTGTGTTGTTTGGGTGTTTTAAGTACCAACATGTAGGTACCAATGCTGAGTCCTAAAGTCAATGTACACCGTCTCCTCTGTAGATAATTTGCATGTTGTTACAGAAGTTATTGTGGTATATGGAATCTATACCATAGTCTGTCAGTGAAGCAGAAACAACATGGAGGCAGGAGATGAAAAAGAGATGTCAAATACACATTGGAGATAATATAGTGGGAGAAAGGAAGTAACTATGAGCAAAATTATTATTTAACAGAAATACGTTGCACAGTATACTATAAGTCTGAGTTTATATTATAATCAATTTGGTACTAGTTTATGAATTACATATAATAATGAATAATGTCTCGAACAATTTTTGATTATTAAATATAAATTTATTTTTCTGATTCTTTTTCAAAATTTAATAGAACGTCTAACATTTGACTGTCCGAAATGTCTTCTTTTTGACTGAACATAACTTCCAACATTTGACTATCAGAAACGTCCTCATATTGAATTAACAAATCCACAGATTGTACACATTGTAGAAGTTCATGGTCCCGTGATTCATCCATGAATTCGAAGTCAATGGGTTCAATGATTTCCTCATTGTTCATCTCTAGGACAATTTCAAAGGAAATGTTCTGTTCTCCTTCCATTTTTGTGCTGAAATTTGCATTAAAAAAAATCTGTAGAAATATGGAACTGTTGGGTTTAAGTTCAGACAGGTAGTTTTGATTTTTTAATAGTGAAATTAACTTTGGGCAATGTATGGTAACAGGCAGGAAGTAGAAATATTAAAAAGTGCCTGTGAAGAAGCGTAAGTAAATTCATAATATTAGCAGAGAAGCCTAAGTCAATCTAGAAATATAACAGAGGAGCCTATCTCTATCTATAACTATAGCAGAGGGACAGTAAATAACTATCAGAAAATGTTTTTAAAAAATAACTTAAAGTGCCCCTTACAAATGATCAACTTACTTTACAGAGAGGTGAAGAAGACAAAATGCGAAAATCCTTTCAAGATGTACCTCAGGTAGTTGTAGTCAAAATGGCCGTGTTTCCCTCTCATTTTTCATTTATATTCATGTACATAACCAATCAAATGTCAGAAAAAAAAATAGAAAATGAAAGTAACATTTTAATTGGTTGTCAATTCTAACACTTCAGATGTGTTTTTGTTATGTAATTTACCTCAGGATATTTAGACAGGGCTACAGGCCAAATGGCTCAATGGATTTCCACTTTATTTGGGAAAATGGTAGGGACTGGTATGTAGTATGAGCTATTCTATATTTGGTGAAAGTGTCTCCAGTGGTTTTTATGTAAATTAACTTTTAACATTTTTAGGGAGCGCTTCCTAGTGCGCGCCCCGGTACGCGTACCGGCAGCGCTACGGGAGTCCTCCATTTTGTGTTTCGGTAGATTTAAGACAGAAAATGGCGGACAAACAACATTGGGAATGGGTATAAGGGGGCATCGTAGGCACTCCTTGACCCTCTAGGTTTTCTGAGGGGGTCTTAGGAGGCCCAAATAGGCAAACAAAAAAAATATGTTTTTATTTTTCGCGGGGGGAGCGCCCGGTACGCGCACCGGGAAGCGTACTATAGTTAAAAATAGTGAAAACAGTTACAAAAAGATAATCATTGGAGTGATCAGAGATAGGGTAGCCCTGAAAAGGGCTTTTGGGTTCTGTGGCTGATTTAGGTACCTACAAGTAGGTACCAATGCACAGTCTTAAATTCAGGAGGAATATTCTATTCCCTTCATCTGAGAAGTGCACACCATCTTCTCTGTAAATATCTTGCATGTTGTAACGCAAGTTGTTGTTGTATATTGAACCCATTCCATAGTCTCTCATGTAAGCAGAAACAGATTTATTCACATGTTTCCGTGCTTTCTCAAATTGTGGACAAAATTGATTGGACCACTTCCATTTCTGTCTTTGGCATATATTGGAAAATACCAAGGCAGTTTGTGGAAAAAGTGCCATCAAATGATCAAAGGTGTCCTTTAAAAGCATTTCCAGACCTACCCCAGTCTAAGTGCCCAAGTCAAACCATTGAAATTCGCATATATAGTTAGTTGCACTAACTATATATTTCGCGCACCCGCAATCCACTGCTGATGATGTCACATATTACATCATTCATGACATGGTCAGTGACATCACTGATGACATCACTGATGACATCTCAAATGACGAAATGAAACAACATTAACTACTACATTAGCATAGCAGTTGACACCAGAACTGTTTTCAAACTGAAATCCAACAACATCATCAACAGAATCCTTTTTGTTTCTCTTTACAATTACACTTTTATCTACTTTATGCCTTTTTGCTGATACCTCACTGCAATTACTCTCATTTCTTCTTTTTCGGCCTACCACACGTTTTTCAATCAGGTGATATTGAGGGAAATGTGGAGCATACTCTCTTCTTAACCTATTGTATTCTTTTACACAATCTAAATCTGCACAAATCTTTGTTTCATCACACTCAATCAAGTACAATCCTGCTAAAGTTCTGACTCAAGATAATGCCACATATGCCATACGCCATACCCTCTTTAAACACAGAACTTCCAATGTTCACCAAAGCGCTATCTACACTTAAACCTTGAGACTTATGAATTGTCACCGTATATACGCCAAACAAATAGGAAACTGTTTTCGGCGAACATATAAGTCTTTCACAAGCAAAAATCTAGCTGAACAACGACAAATTTGTTCTATTTCATCAATGTCATCAAATTTAATTTTTAAAATTTCAATTACATCTCTATTTTTGTAATTCACAAAACCAACAACATAACCCATTGCTCCATTTACCAGACCTCTTTCAACATTTAAATTCCTTCTTAAAATGACACGACAATTCAAACACACATTCAGAGTCTTTTCAAAACCAGCAGTTTTAGATATAGTCTTCTCTAATTAATCCAATTTTGATTTAAAATTTACAGACAAAATAATTGTTGCTCCCATATGCTCTATTTTATCAATAGCTTCCAGTTTCACTATCTCTTCATTTTCTAACTGTAACATTTTGTTGTTGAACATGGAACATTCTTTCAGAGTTGGCAACAAACATATGCCAGATTTCTTCTCGTTAATTTTCTTAAATATGTTCTCTGGAAGAATGTTTTCATTTGGGTACAAATTTGAAATTAATCGTGCATGTAAAGCTTCTTTCCCTTGCTGACTTACTTTTCCGATCCTTACATCTTGTAGAATATTTTTATAATCTTCATCCTTTGCCTGCCGCATATTTTGAAGCAGTTCTGCATATTTAAAGTTTAACCATATATTAACGTTTCCGATGCTCCCTAAGCACTTCCTGGTATCTTCATGAGTGAGTATTTTGAACACAGGTTGTCCTTTTACTGGAGTCAACTGCAGAAGATCTCCAAAAACAATAATATGTTTTCCTCCAAATAAGACATCATAGTCTGTTCTAAGAATTTCTTGCATCCTCAAATGCACAAAAGCAAGCATTATATTTGACACCATGCTTACTTCATCAATGATAAGAAGTTTCATTTTCTTCAGGACTCTTGAAACTTCGGAACACGCATCTCCAGATAGCTTGTGATACTCCAATTTGTTATCATGCTCCACTGGCAGCATCAGTAAACGATGTAAAGTAATCCCTGTAATGTTATGTGCTGCCAGCCCAGTTGGAGCGGTAACAACACAAGACAGAGGTTATTCAGTCCTTTTCTGCAGATAAGTTGCAATGGCTTTAATCAGAAAACTTTTTCCAGTTCCCGCTTCTCCACTCACGTACAGTTGGACAGGCTTAAATGATGTACATGAGCACTCTTTTTTCTCATGACTGAATCCATGTTCAATCTGTTCTGTTACTTCGTCATATATCTGTTTCTGCTCAAGGTTTAGTTGTTTCACCAAATCTTCTAAGTTAACTTCATCATCTTGAGCTTGTTCCATAGCTCTTTCCACCTCATCCATGGCAGTAGCAGCTTCATTTTGGATAATTGGTCCTCCTAGTGGATCCTGACTCAATGAAGCAGAACTCTGACTGCCTTGGGAACTGTCTCTCGCAATCTCTGCAGCAATCGTGGCTTCTTGCTCTATTTCTTCATTCAACATTTGCAGATAATTTGGAAAAACAGGACATTCTATGGTATCCTTCGTTGCATTAAAGGAGTCTTCATAACAGAGAAAATCTCCAAGAAGTTCCTCTTCTTCACGCCACGGTTTAAACAGTTGCAAAAGAGCCAAATAATAAAATTCTCTTTTGTCTGGAATATCACAACTCTCCGGTGACTGTCAACATTCTAAACAGTCCGGTGCGGCCGCCATCTTGTCTCTCGGTAGGATCGAGAGACAAGAGGTGGAAATAAACGAAGGGGGAAATGAATAAAAGGGGGCAAGGTAGACCCCTCCTGACCCCCTAGGATTGATGTGGGGCCTATTGAAGGGCCCCGCGGGGCAAACAAATTAAAAAAAAAATGTTTTCGATTTTTCGCGGTGGAAGCGCTACCCGGTACGCGAACCGGGTAGCTTACCGGTAGCGTAACGGGAGTCCGCCATCTTGCGTTAAGGTCTAATTTGGACACAAGATGGATGCTAAACAATGCTGGGATTGTGTAAAAGGGGGCAAGGGAGACATATCCTGACCCCCTAGGTTTTGTGAGGGTGGATGAGGAGACCCATATATGTCCCAAAAAAACAACTCCTTTTCACTCAGTCCGTCTTTCTAACAAAAACTGTCACTGTCTCTTCACTCTTTTACTAGTTGTTCTTCATGCTTTCTCTCTGTAGTTCAAGCACACTATCTTATTTTCATTTTTTGCTGCTTCAATTATTCTTTTTCTATCACTTCTTCTTTTCTTCTTTCTGTTTTTTCTCTCTGTCATTCCACATGTTTTAATCCTATTTACTTTCACTCACTGTTTTTTTAACACCTTCTCTCAGGGTTGTTGTTTTAGTCTGGTTCTATCCCTACCTCTTACTCCACATCCTTTACTCTCTTTCTTTTTAATTTGAAGATTCATTCACATTCTCCAAGTAACTTTTGTTTATTATTCTCCTACACTATTTTTTTCCTTCACTTCCTTTTCTGTTTTCTTTTTCTCAATTTTTCCCTCTTATAACTTTTCTTTGTATAATTATCTATTATACAGTATCTCTGTGTTACTCCCTCTAGCTGTCTTTCTTTTAACATTATTCTCTCTGTCTCCTTCCCTTATATTCACTCTATTTTTTTTTTCATTTTTTTTTTGTTCGCTTCCGGTTCGCGTACCGGCGCGCGAACCAGGAAGCGAATCAAAAAAAAAGAAATTGCAAGAGTGCTAAACATTTTAACAATTTTTTATAAATGGGAGGTAGTTCTGAAAAGAACTTTTTTTTCATTGTTTTTGTTGTTTTATATTTTTTTTATTATTTTTCTGAACATTTTTTTATTTTTTAAATTTTTTGAACAATTTTTAATTTTTTATGGTTTTTTTGAGGAGGAACAACGAAAAACAGGCATTAGAAACGGCTCAACAGGAGCAAAAAAAAAAATCACTTTTTGGGGCGTTTTAAGCACTTGTGATTTTCAAATGCCCTGTTCATTAAAATCACACTCATCTCCCCGTAGCAAAGTAGTCCCCCACAATATCTACACACTAGCTTGATGTGTTGAAAATTGCTCTGGATATTGGGGACCGTCTCCCTCACCTCTGGTCCCGAAAGACTTTCCTGTGTTGAGGTGGTGGCCACAGGAGTTCGTGGGTTTTCACTGAGGTCACGCAGCTCAGCCACACTGTAATTTATTGGATGCCACCTTTGCATGTGGCGATGCTTAGTGTAGTTCCCATAACTATATTTTTCATCTGTGCCTCGGGACAGAACTCCTTTGCAGATCAGGCATGTCACATGACGGGCATTGACTTGTTTTTGGCCTTCAGGGAATGTAAAAAATTGCCAAATGAAATTGTCCTTGTGGTGGGATTTCCGGGGCTGTTCAGGCAAGAATACTCTCTCATGTACCTCCTCTTCCTCTTCTTCCTCCTCTTCCTCAGGGTTGGGAAGGAACTGGGTAGGTGGTCCTTCCTTCCTTGGAGGTGGTGGTGGTGGTGGGGGTGCACCAGCTGCAGCTACTATTGAAGCCATCTCCTAATAATGAAAATAGGTCTTCCTCTCACAAAGTTGAAAGTCAGAGTGAGAAAAAAGGTGGGGGCTTTCATCATTTGGGAAAAAAAAATGTTCTAAATTAATGAAAAGTGTTATTTTTAGGTCACATGACCTAGCCTTACATCATTAGGAAACCAAAAGTGAAATGAACCAATAAAAAGTTTTATTAACAAGTCACATGACTTGTTACGCTTACGTTACGCGTCCAGCTACGCACCCGGAGTGCTTCCGGAGTGCTGCGCTTCGCGCCTCGGTTCGCGCTCCGGAGCACTTCCAGGTGCGCAAACGCGGCGCGTCATAAGACGCATTACGCGGCAACGCGATACGTCGCGCTTACACGACGCGTCACGATGTTGTTTTCTAACGCGGCAGTTGCGCTAACGGAATGTTTACCGGTTCGCGGACCGGGTCGCGGCACCAAATTGAGCTAACGGGAAGCTACCCGGTGCGCAGACAGGTAGCGAAACAAAAAAAAATAATTAAAAAAAATATATATACATGAAAAAATTATATTAAAAACATATAAAATATATTTTTCCTTTAAAAGAAGAATACATTTTACAGCTTTTGATATTTGCTATTAAAAAACCATTGAAATTCACTGAAAAAAACCATAGGTTATAGACCATATATAGTTAGGAATTAGCATTTACAAAACCTTGAAAATTCACTGAAAAAACCATAGGTTATACACCATGTATAGTTAGGAATTAGCATTTACAAAACCTTATTTTACTCACACAAAACCATTGAAATTCGCATATATAGTTAGTTGCACTAACTATATATCGCGCACCCGCAATCCACTGCTGATCATGTCACATATTACATCATTCATGACATGGTCAGTGACATCACTGATGACATCACTGATGACATCTCAAATGACATCACTGATGACATCACTGATGACATCTCAAATGACATCACTGATGACATCACTGATAACATCTCATTTGAAATGACTGATCACATCACTGATGACATCATTCATGTGATAATACGATGAACTTCTTCAGACTCTAATATAACCTTATATACACTCAGTGCAAACAGACACTCACAGACTGTCACTCATCCATGGAGTTACTCACACACCTAGTCAGTCATGCAAAGAATCAATCACACCTCCATTTCCTCAACTATACAGTTATACACACCTTACTTATTCAAACATATACTAACACATATTTACTCTCTTATACAATCCCTGATACAAGTTCACAATGATCCATACAGCCACTCACACATTCACTGGCTCTTATGCACAGTTTCTTTATATATGTCAACTCTCACATGTACTGTGTTTTACATATGTACTTACTTTGACATGTAGCACTGAGATATCCATTCACTCACCAATACACTCATGCACACAGTCAACCGCCCATACAGCTGTTTCCACATGCACTTTTGAACCCATACATCTAGTGAATCAGTGGGCACAAGCAAGAAAGAGGTAGTGGGTGATTGTGTCATTGTCAATTTTAAATCTAGAAATGTCGCCACCCGCCTCTTCTGGGATGACTCCCCTGTGGACCCTGTAGGTAAGGGTGTTCGGGCGATGCCTCTTGGCTTTTTTTATCCCCGAGTCCATAGACCAGGTACTGCGGAGAATAACAAGTCACATTTTACTGAAAATACTTGGGCGGAGGACAAACTTATTTCACCTATGTTTGCTAATGATTGGGTGACAAAGCCTTGTAAGGGCAGTGGCTCAGTTAATTCTGTAAGGAATATTCCCCCAAATGATTTATTTTTGTCAAATAGGTACACGGCCCTAACCGATAGAATAGATATTGAATGACTAGAGCCTGAGTATGAAAACCTGAATGTCCCATGCCAAGGTTATGCAGAGGTTAACCCGTCAGAAGTCATGGTTAAAACTGCCATAAATGACCCATTAGAATCGAGCAGGGGGCATATCAGGTTATTATCATGGAACATTGCGGGCTTACGGGCAAAACAGGATGACCCGATTTGGCTACAACAATTGAAGGAACATGATATAGTTGCCCTACAAGAAACCTGGTCAAAAGATAAGGGTTTCTGGGTAGATGGTTATATTTCATTCTCTGTTAATGCCCAGAGCTCCACGGCGGGAAGGGATAGAGGGGGTCTGCTATTTCTTGTTTCAATTAAAATAGCAGGGACAGTTAAAGAAGTCCCTAGTTCCTCTCACTTCTTTCAGTTGGTGGAAATTAATTTGGAAGACAAGAACAAGATTGTGTTTATAAATTGTTATAACTCCATGCGGGGGGGGGGGCCCTAATTTTGTTTTAGAAGGTTTATCGGCCTTTTTAACAAATTACATGTCAAAACAAACCACTTTTGTTCAGCTAATTATGATGGGTGATTTTAATGTTCACCTGTGTGAGTCTCACTGCCACATCGTAGATGATACCGGCCCAGATCACACATCGTTGCCACATTTTGAACACAGCCCTAAGGGTGTGGCAATGGAAAATCTGTTATCATCTCATGATTTATATGAACCAGGATTCTCAGATCCAACAAATCGTGTGGTCACGTATAACGCAAGGGGGAGTGAATCGGTTATCGATTACTTTTTTATGTCCCCGGGGCTTCTACGCTATGTATTGTTTTATAATGCAATTGTAAGCGGGTTCAGTGACCACAATCCGGTGTTGTTGGTTTTGGACGCTTACTCTGGCTTATGCAAAGGGGAATTGAGGCCCTCCTCTGCAAGGGATGTAAGGAGCAGAGATCAGGGAAGGCGCATCAAATGGTGTAAAGTCTGCCCAGAGGACTTTCATGGTCTAATTGAGCAACATATGGAAGCCGAAATTGAGAAATGTAGGGATGGAGAGAGGAGGGGGGGGGATGTTGTTAGTGCCTTCGAAGCAATTTGTGCCAGAGTAGAAAAAGAGCTCACAGCCAAGCCAAGGAGGGGTCCTGCACCAGTGTTTAGGTGGTTTGATCGCACTTGCTCGAAGTCACACTCGGCTCTTTTGAAAGCCCTTAGACAATCCCCTAGAGATAGGTCTTTGGTGGCACAGTTGAGAAAAGATTATGCAATGGCGATTAAATCACGAAAAAAGGCCATCAAAGATGAAGCTTGGGATTCTTTAATGGATCCTACAACTCTTAAAAAAGTTCCAAATTTTGGGCCATAATTAATAATCCTCTATTTGCTCAAATAAATAATATGGATCTTGAAATAAACATCCCTGAGCAGACTGGATTAATCATTTTTCTAATATATATGGCTCAAACGATATAGTCGAGTCGTTTGCAATACCCCACTACCCAACCTCCTCTACTAAGTTAAATTTTAGTAAAGCAGAAGTAGAGCTGGCAATTTTAGGCTCTGCTACTAATAAAGCCCCGGGCCCAGATGGGGTACCTCTGGATTTTTATAAACTTAACCCTGAGTTGTGGGCTGAGATTTTAGCCAATGTTTTTAACTGTGTGCATGAGGGGGGTTTGCCAAAAACCTGGGCATGTTCAATCATAGTACCCATTTTTAAAAAGGGCCAAAGAAGTGACCCCAAGTGCTTTCGACCAATTTCTTTATTGGATTCCTCCATGAAGATTTTGGGCAAAGTTCTGCTAGCCAGAATCAACAGTTGGTCCCTAGATAACAATATTCTAGCAGATGCCCAGTACGGGTTTCGCGCAGGCAGAGGAACAGAGGACCAATGCTTAAATCTTCATTTGATAATTTCGAATTACACTACTGCTAAAAAGGGGTCAATTTTTGTTGCTTTTATGGACCTGTCCACGGCATTTGATTTGGTAAATAGAGCCCGGCTGTGGACCATGTTGTTAAAATTGGGACTTGATCCTCCCCTTGTATATTTCTTGGCTGAACTACACAAGGATTTAAAAGCTTCTATTAGAATGGACCAAGAAGGTAACCGCACAGCGTGGTTCAAATCAAGTAGGGGCGTCCGGCAGGGCTGCATTCTTGCGCCCATGCTGTTCACTCTTTATATAAATTCTTTAGAAAAGACTCTTTTAACTGCTACCTTGGATATTCCGCGTGCAGGGGATACTCGAATCCCTGTCCTCCTGTACGCGGATGACGCAGCTTTGATAGCTCGGACCCATTTAGGTTTGCAAAGACTTTTAAATGCTTTTAATGAGTTTATGTCTTCACTTGACCTAGTGATAAACAACTCCAAATCTCACGTCATGGCTTTTGGGGCTGTCAAAAATAATTCTAAACAGTTCTACTGCAATGGTGACGTGATCACTAATGTCAAAATCTTTACTTACCTGGGTGTAATTTTTGACACCAAGGGCAGCTGGGCTCCCCAAATTATAGCTAAAACCAAAGCAGTTAGGAGCTCGGCTAATGCTATTTTAAGTTTTTCTAGGAGACTGGGTGGGAAGCCAACTGGTGCTTTACTAAACTTGTATAGGGCAAAATCTGCGGCAATAGCCAGGTATGGTTCAGGTTTGTGGGGCTATGTGACTGCCTAATCCATTCAAAGGGAAGAAAATAAGTTTCTTCGATCTATTTTAGGGCTTCCCCAATCTGCAGCCACGTTTTCAGTTCACCAGGAACTGGGTCTAGGGTATATTTCCGATACCCTTTTAATGGCTCCTATTTTGTTATGGATAAGGACCTGGACCAATAACAATCTAGGTTTGAATCACAAAATACTGGTGGACTGTTTAAATTTGGATAATTCTAAAAAAATTGCTTGGCTCTCATACATTCATAAGTGTTCCTTGGACCTTGGTCGTCCCGATATTTTTTCGGTCCCTCATGGTCTAAGGAAATCTGATCTAGATTGGGTCAAGCTCAACTTTGTCAAATTGAAAAATGTGGAGAGGGAGGAACGCCAATTGACTAAACCCACGGTCAGAGCCCATTTTCTGACCCTTACCTGCCTTACTATACAACCGTATCTTACTATTGTGAACATCCCTTTTCATAGGTGGCTTCTGGTGAAACTTCGGTTTAATCAGATTTATACGGTCCTTTGTGATAATCAAGGATGGTATAAGGAGGAGGACGCCCCTGTTTGTAATTGCGATAATTTTTCAACGCAAGATAATATGCACTTTATGTTGTTCTGTCATTTTTTTACGGAGCCCAGACAGAAATACCTGGTTCCTTTACTGAAAGATAAAGCCTTCCATCAGGCAAAACCTGCCCTCCTGTATCTCCAATTATTGGATTCTGCTTTGGCTATGTTTAGCGTGGCCAATTATCTTGTTGCTGCGGTTCGGATCAGGAGGAGAAGACTTAAAATGTAACATAAGGGTTTTGCATGAAAGGATGAAATGGATAATGTTTTTTGCATTTTTAAATTTTTAGCCAAATATTTATTCCTTTTATTATTGAAAATTGTGAAGATACAAATTACCTTTGATGTTCTTTTTAATTGTTTTTAAATTGTGATTATATTAATTGTTCTATTGATCTTTGTAATTTTCATGATTTTGTAATGCCCCTTTTTTCTATTGTGATTGTAGAATGCTTTTATGATTTTTAACTAAATCGAATAAAGTGGTTTTTGACTTGACTAGTGAATCAACTGCTCACACATCTATGCACAGAGTCATACACCTCCCAGCCACCCACACACACACTCAGTCTCCCATACAAATACTTGGGCAACCAATCAATAACCCATATAGTTACTCATATAGCTACTGATCAACACATGCAACAGTTTACAGAACAACAGACATAATGATGCACAAATTAAGACAGTTTAGTCACTAACCCATGCACTCAGTGAGACACATTTAATCACTCACTCATACAGTCAGTCATGCACCTACTAAATCCTTCATCCAGACACTTATACATCCACTCATTCTTCAATATGTAAGACATATTTTAACTTTACAGAAACATACAGTCACTGGATGTTGTCATCAGTGATGTCATCAGTGATGTCATTTGAGATGTCATCAGTGATGTCATTTGAGATGTCATCAGTGATGTCATCAGTGATGTCACTGACCATGTCATGAATGATGTAATATGTGACATGATCAGCAGTGGATTGCGGGTGCGCGATATATAGTTAGTGCAACTGACTATATATGCGAATTTCAATGGTTTTGTGTGAGTAAAATAAGGTTTTGTAAATGCTAATTCCTAACTATATATGGTGTATAACCTATGGTTTTTTCAGTGAATATATATATATATATATATATATATATATATATATATATATATATATATATATATATATATATATTACCTACTGGCGGTCGCCAGTAGGTATATATAGTTAGGATTTTTTCTCTATGGGATTTTTGAAAATTCTATGTCTAATAACTTTGGCGTTTGTGGACGGAATTGGCTGAAATTTTCAGGAAAATGGCACATTTTGTTTCTGAGCAGCCCTTGAAAATTTGGGGGGGTTCGTCAAGGGGGGGCCGAGAAAAAAGGGGGGTCCCAAAACGTGTTTTTAACATTGAGTTTTCCATAGGGCGGTTGACCTCACTTTTAGCCCGAACGGCTGAATGGATTTGCACGAAACTTGGCAAAATTGTAGGGACTGGTAGCCCGATGTGCCTTTGCTAGGTCTCAATATATGTGCTTCAGTGGATTTTGAGAAATTAACGTTCAAAAAAAGATATATATCTGTAACAGCGGACCGGGCAGCGCTCCGGTTCGCGGACTTTTCGCGGTACGGAGCTTTGTGAAGCGAAGCTGATTGGTTCTCCGGTGTCTGTGAACATTCCAAACAGTCCGTAGCGGCCGCCATCTTGTCTCTCGGTAGGATCGAGAGACAAGAGGAGGCCAAAGCGAAGGGGAAAATGACCATAAGGGGGCATAGAAGATCCTCGCTGACCCCCTAGGTTTGATGTGGAGGTTTTAAAAGGGCCCCGCGGGGCAAAAAAAAAAAAAATAATAATAATCGAACGGCTGAATGGATTTGCACGAAACTTGGTAAAATATTAGGCACTGGTAGCCCGATGTGCCTTTGCTAGGTCTCAATATATGTGCTCCAGTGGATTTTGAGAAATTAACGTTCAAAAAAAGATATATATCTGTAACAGCGCTCCGCTTCGCGTAACGGAGGTTTGCGAAGCTGATTGGTTCTCCGGCGTCTGTAAACATTGCAAACAGTCCGTAGCGGCCGCCATCTTGTCTCTCGGTAGGATCGAGAGACAAGAGGAGGCCAAAGCGAAGGGGCAAATGACCATAAGGGGGCATAGTAGACCCTCCCTGACCCTCTAGGTTTGATGTGGAGGTTTTAAAAGGGCCCCGCGGGGCAAAAAAATAATAATAATAATAATCGAACGGCTGAATGGATTTGCACGAAACTTGGCAAAATTGTAGGGACTGGTAGCCCGATGTGCCTTTGCTAGGTCTCAATATATGTGCTCCAGTGGATTTTGAGAAATTAACGTTCAAAAAAAGATATATATCTGTAACAGCGCTCCGCGGAGATAAAATTATCTCTGTATTACCTAGCTGTTGCTAACACCAGTTAGCGACGGCTAGTAGGAGATAGCGACCATCTTGGGCCCCACTTTGCATGTGAGTGATATTTATCACTAATGACATGCAAAGTGGGCATGCCAAGATGTTAGCGACTGGAAACAGTCGCTAACATCGCTATCTCCTATTACCAACTTTTGGAAATATTCGCGCTAAGCGCGAATATCTCCAAAAGCTACCACCTGCCCTGAGCAGTTCTTAGCCATGTTATCCAATGGGAGGTGGATAACATGGCTAAGAGCATTAGCTCGGTAATGCATGAATATCGCTGAGTTTTCAGCGATATTAATGCATTGCGGTCGTTTTTTATCGTATTTGCGATAAACCTTGATAATAGCAAGGTTTATCTGAGATAATTTCTGAAGATGCTTAGCGGTAAAAAATTCTGTGCTAAGCATTGTTAGGGATAAATATCGCTTAACTTTGGTAATATGCCCCAACGTCTGTTAACGTTCGATTCGAAGGAAATCAGGAAGTGTTGAAAAACATTGTCTGCGCCATCTTGCCTTTTTTCAAATGCCATACTTTTGTCGTGCACGGCATTCATTTTAGATGCCTTGACCAGACCCACTCTCTGCACGCTGTCGATCCTTAGCATGGCTGCCCACCCTCGCAAGCATCTCCCCCAGGCAGTGGTCACCCCCGCTCTCTGTCTTATGCATGGGTAATAAACCACCCCCCATCTGCGCTGCTCTTCACTGAGAATCACACCCTGTGCCCGCTCGACACCTCCCTTTCGCCCTATTCACTACCGCACCCTCTGACACTCCTTTTCCTCTGTGTCCGATTGTCCAGGCCGGTGCTAGGGTATCAGCTAGCCCTGCAGATGTAGTTTATGGCCCCAGCTGTAAAGAATCACCCCTCTTCAAAGGAGTTATAGTAGATCAAGGCCCACACTCGATGAGATCCGTCACAGCAGACGCGTTCCTATTATCTGAAAACCATCCTGTATTGTGATTGGGGAGGGGACCGAGCCTGAAGCGGAAGATTCCAGGGATGACTCTTTGTACATCAAAGTTTTTACAATTATGTGTCACATTAAAAATATATAGCACTCCAACAAAGTAGTAAGATTATAAAACTTTAATAACTTATAAATATATACAAGAAAACAAAAACAGTAATAACATATAAACATTTTTAGGGAAAAACAACGAAGTAGCGGTCGGCTGTGCGAATAGTCCCAACGCAGCACAACGTCCAGATTTCACTGATTTCGGCATCCGGCGTGGGGCGTCGCGGGGGGTGGGTCATCAGTAGCAAACTGTTGTGCGAATAGTTCCAAGGCAGCAGAACGATGGCACCAAGGTGATGTCCAGTAAGTTGCCGCACTGGTTTTGGTATCCTACAATGCTGCTCCGAATAACGGCGTGGGGCGCCCCGGGGGAGGCGGCGTGAACGGGCCTCTCCAGGTGGAGTCTCGTCTGTTGTAGTGGGGCGCCCCTTTACCGTTTCAGTTGCCATTCCGTCCGCTTTTGGTCCACTGTGTCAAAAGCCGCAATTCAGCTGAGTTGCGCCCACTCTTGCGGTGCAGCGATAGGCGGCTGTCACAGGACTCTCAAAATGGCGGCAGGCTGTTTCCTTTTTGGGCCTGGTCCACTGAAATGGCCCTGGGACACCTTGGAAATCGGACGCTTGTCTGCTAGGTCTTGGATCCCATTCTCGAAAGCGTACCCTCCGCCTTGAGGATTCATCAAAAGTTTTGGGGCCCCCGACTCCTGCAGGCTTCTGGTGGGGAGCGGCTGCCATGATTGCTCGCGGAATGACTACGACGGAGCCACGAGATGGTGGTGCTTTCATGGTGACGCCAGCTTCAGTCTGAAACATCCAGAAACAAGGTGGGGCTTTCATCGTTTGGGGAAAAAAAAAAGTTTTCATCCAATGAAAAGTGTTGTTTTTAGGTCATATGATCAAGCCTTCCATCATTAGGAAACCAAAAGTAAAATGAACCAATGAAAAGTTTTATAAACAAGTCACATGACCTGTTATGCGGCATAGGGTATAAAATGCGGAGAAAATACGTTGGCACGTGAGGCGGCGTCAGTAGCGGACCGATGTGCGAATAGGCCGAAGGCAACACAACGCGCCAAGATCCGGATGGCACCGAGGTGGTGTCCAGCAAGTTGCAGCACTGGTGTGGCCATCCTACAATGCTGAAAGTCGGCGTGGGGCGCCCTGTTGGCCTGTGAGTTCGCGTCAGTAGCGGACCGATGTGCGAATAGGCCGAAGGCAGCACAACGCGCCAAGATCCGGATGGCACCGAGGTGGTGTCTAGCAAGTTGTCGCACTGGTGTGGCCATCCTACAATGTTGAAAGTCGGCGTGGGGCGCCCCGTTGGCCTGTGAGATGGCGTCAGTAGCGGACCGATGTGCGAATGGGGCCAAAGGCAGCGCAACAATATTTTCTGAATAGAAGACACCACAAGGCGCTGAGATGCCAAGATCCGGATGGCACCGAGGTGGTGTCTAGCAAGTTGTGGCACTGGTGTGGCCATCCTACAATGCTGCGCCGAAAGTCAGCGTGGGGTGCCCCGTTGGCCTGTGAGGTGGCGTCAGTAGCGGACCGATGTGTGAATAGGCCGGAACCAGCACAAGGCGCCAAGATCCGGATGGCACCGTGGTGGTTTCATAGTTGAGAGGCACTTCATCTGCAGTGGGGCGCCGAGATCCGGATGGCACCGAGGTGATGTCTAGCAAGTTGCCGCACTGGTGTGGCCATCCTACAATGCTGCTCCGAATAACGGCGTGGGGTGCCCGAAGGGGGGGGGGGAGGCGGCGTGAACGGGCCTTCCTAGGTGGAGGCTCGTCTGCTGTAGTGGGGCGCCCCTTTACCGTTTCAGTTGCCATTCAGCTGAGTTTCGGCTGCTCTTGATGCTACAGCGACAGGCGGCTGCAACAGGACTCTCAAAATGGCGGCTTGTTCTTTGGATTTGGGCCTGGTCTACTAAAATGGCCCTGGGACACTTTAGAACTCGGACGCTCGATTTTTTTTTTTCCTTTTCCTGTACATGCAAAAAAAGGTAAATTCCCGGTACGTTACACGCTTCATCTGCCACGATGTACTCTCCAGAGGAACCGAAAAAATATATAGTTATGGTAACTATACCATGCATCGTCATATGGAGAGGTGGCACCAATTAATTATAGTGCTGCATAAAAGAGAGATTTGGAGGAGAACCCCCGACCTGCCAGTACATTCATCAAAGAAGTGGCACTGACAGCATCAGAGGCAAGGGAAATGGTCCCAAATATTTAGAACTTTGGAAAGATTAAAATGACATGTTTAGATTGTGGCAAATTAATTTCATGTGGACAGATGAGTGTTACTCTAATAAATACAGCATATGAACATCATCATAGTCGATGGTTGGTAGAGACATTTTGACCATATCCTGGACCTGCCCGTCCTCGCCCAAAATGGCGCCGGAATAAATGGGACTCGTAACTCCTTGTTGTGTACTGGTTGCAGAACCTTGAAATCACGAGATACGTATGCAGTTTTGAAGCATATGGCGGGCGGGGACGAGAATTGATTGAATATTTCGACATCCCTATTGATATTAAGTTCTGATGTGTTATTGATTACTGTACTATTGAAAGTTCAAATTAACGTCACCCATGGTACTTGCCCGCAAATGTATATCTAGATAATTTGATTGTAACTGGCCCTGTCGTATTTTAATTATAAAATGTACGTCCACCGATTCCGCAACTGTTAGACACCTTAGTTCTTGCAACCTAATGGCCCGCCCGTTACGTTCCTCTACAGTGTAAATGTCTCCTCATCATATACGATTACAGTTTGCTCCATGGCCGGCCCACGTGGTTATAGGCTCGTATTTGTATAATGAAATTTTCACAATAAAGGTTTTTAAAAGAAAACATGGTAGTAGTATATACATTGGTAAAGTTTTTAATAATAGTCACTGTTTTAGAATCATTAAAAGGCAAGTGAAATAAAGCAGACCAATTACATGAAGGGTAAAAGGTATAATACGCAGGAACGCAGTAAAGATAAATGGTCAAGGGCTGTTGTGTTTTCTACTCCTGCAACATAAAGTGATCGATAAGAATCTCATATTCAGGCGTATCGGCGACTAAGACAGCAGGTCGACCCTCTTTTGCTCAACGGCTCCGTCATGGGACCAAGAAACGCTCTTTTTCTCGAAAAAAGAATATATTTTACTTGCAGGACAGTTGTAAATTTTCCGGGAAAGTACATTAGCCTGGAACATTATAACATATATTTAAGAAAAAATAATGTTCGGAAGTAATAAAAAGCGTAATTTTTAGGTCATATGACCAAGCCTTTCATCATTAGAATAAGAAAAGTAAAATGAACCAATGAAAAGTTTTATTAACAAGTCACATGACTTGTTATGCTTACGTTACGCGCTGCGCGTCGCGCCCCGGATGACTTCCGGATGCGCTAACGCGGCGCGTCATATGACGCATTACGCGACAACGCAGGTCCAGAATATAGTCAAAATGTCTCCACCAACCAGCGGTCGGAACACAACCCCTTTCAGCAGGCTAAATAGTTCTGTTAAATGACAACAGAAGGGACAGGCAACAAGAACCATCAGTCAAAGAGGGGAGGGCTAGTTCTTCTCTACCGGGTTACATTGGGGCGCTACCGGAACTGATCGAATTGGTAGTCTACAGTGTTTCTGGATGTTTCAGACTGAAGCTGGGGTTAGCATGAGAGCACCACCATTTCGTAGCTCCGTCGTGGCCATTCCGCAACCAATCATGGCAGCCGCTCTTTATCGTTATTTTGGGCGGGGTGGGTGGCGGAGCCGAGCTGTTTTGCAGCCATCATTGTGTGGAGTTCAGTTCATCTCACTAGTTTTGTATTTGTCATGAGGGGTTGTTCCTAATGTTTCTATTTTAGCGAGGTCAAAAAGAGATCCCATTAGTGGCCTACTGATTTTGCTCGATTCCTTTTCTTTTTTTTTTACACGATTTTTCGTTATCTGCAAAGACTAAACAGAGTATTGCGACTCTGTGTTTGTTTGTAAATAGAGAATGAACCAAAGAGAACCAATTCTAAAACAGTAAATGCTTGGATAACAATCAATCAAATGGAGAGAGAAGCAGGCACGACGTATTACAACGGGGGCAAAGGCCTGCGTTAACTACCTTTCACTATCTCCAAAGAGAGAGTACTCCTAATAGAAACGAGGGGGGGGGGGCACCATTCAAAGCAGATCAGTGTGCATAAACACGAAAAATGTTTCACTTACCACGTACTTGACATTCGACAGCTTATGATATTTGCTATTAAAAAACCATTGAAATTCACTGAAAAAAACATAGGTTATAGACCATATATAGTTAGGAATTAGCATTTACAATATATATATATACATATATATGTACTGGCGGTCGCCAGTAGGTATATATAGTTAGGATTTTTTCTCTATGGGATTTTTGAAAATTCTATGTCTAATAACTTTGGCGTTTGTGGACGGAATTGGTTGAAATTTTCAGGAAAATGGCACATTTTGTTTCTGAGCAGCCCTTAAAAATTTGGGGGGGGTTCGTCAAGGGGGGGCCGAGAAAAAAGGGGGGTCCCAAAACGTGTTTTTAACATTGAGTTTTCCATAGGGCGGTTGGCCTCACTTTTAGCCCGAACGGCTGAATGGATTTGCACGAAACTTGGCAAAATTGTAGGGACTGGTAGCCCAATGTGCCTTTTGTAGGTCTCAATATATGTGCTCCAGTGGATTTTGAGAAATTAACGGTTAAAAAAAGATATATATCTGTAACAGCGGACCGGGCAGCGTCCCAGGACGCGTACTTTTCGCGCAACGGAGCTTTGTGAAGCGAAGCTGATTGGTTCTCTGGCGTCTGTCAACATTCCAAAAAGTCCGTAGCGGCCGCCATCTTGTCTCTCGGTAGGATCGAGAGACAAGAGGAGGCCAAAACAAAGGGGGAAATAACCATAAGGGGGCATAGTAGATCCTCGCTGACCCCCTAGGTTTGATGTGGAGGTTTTAAAAGGGCCCCGCGGGGCAAAAAAAATAATAATAATAATAATCGAACGGCTGAATGGATTTGCACGAAACTTGGCAAAATATTAGGGACTGGTAGCCCGATGTGCCTTTGCTAGGTCTCAATATATGTGCTCCAGTGGATTTTGAGAAATTAACGTTCAAAAAAAGATATATATCTGTAACAGCGCTCCGCTTCGCGTAACGGAGGTTTGCGAAGCTGATTGGTCATTCTGTCAGTGGGCTATAGTTGGGCTACATCTGGCTGATATTTGGGCTACATTTGTTTTTTTGTGTGTCTGGCGGCCATCTTTGGGCTACATTGGGCTACATTGGGCTTCATTGGGCTACATTGGGCTACATTTGGGCTCCAACATATATATAGGCCAATGTAGCCCAATATATATTTTTCAAAGTTAATTTTCGTAAAAACCACTGGAGCATATATCTTGAGACATAGCAAAGGCACATCGGGCTACCAGTCCCTACAATTTTGCCAAGTTTCGTGGAAATCCATTCAGCCGTTCGAGCTAAAAGTGAGTCCAACCGCCCTATGGAAATGAAGGAAATGAATGGGTAATTTGTAATTAGCAAATAGCTAATCGCAAACTAGGAATGGTAAAGAATCGCTATTTATTCCTTAAAGTTCGCTATTTAGGAAATGCAAAAAACTTTGATGATACATATGGCGGTTCATCTCTAACAAGATAAGAAGCATAGGGATACATTTATGATGACTGGCGCATCACCAGGGATGTGTTAGTCATTCTGTGCCGCTGTTCCGTCACCTATGGTGTGCTGCATTTACAATGCGGCGCATCATGGGGCAAAAACAGCACAGATGCGTGATGTATCTGTGCCGTAAAGGTGGCGCATTGCTGGAGTTGTATCGCAAGTGTGATGAAGCTCCAGCAAGGGTCGGGGGTGCCCCTGTCGCAGGGTTTCTGTTCTCACACAGAACTGTGGACAGAGGATTGGAACCTCGGCGAATTAGGGTGTCCCAAAACTCACGTTAGTAATCAAAAACTCCTTAGCAAGCTAGGTACAGTGTCACATTGGATATAACAAACTCTCAATGTTTAGACAATCCAGAATATGAACTTATAGTACCTCAGGATACGTGGAACTCATGAACAGTCGGTCGTTATATATTTCTTAGAAACCAGAACATGGAGTTAAGAAGAACACATGTGTATTTGAAATGTTTATTTACTAATGCCGTCTTCTCAGGCGTAGTATCTTAGATAATACAAGTACACATATTATCAGTAGCAAAATTACCAGCATAGTTACTAGTACATAAAAAGCGAATGGTGATAGTATGTTAACATGCTGTAAATGAATAAGAGTTAGCAACACTTATAAGCAGCCGCGGGCCGTGGAGGGAGTTACGGTGAGGCAGGGAGGCGGGGAGGGGGAGAAGCAGGGTGGAGAATACAAGTACACATATTATCAGTAGCAAAATTACCAGCATAGTTACTAGTACATAAAAAGCGAATGGTGACAGTATGTTAACATGCTGTAAATGAATAAGAGTTAGCAACACTTATAAGCAGCCGCGGGCCGTGGAGGGAGTTACGGTGGGGCAGGGAGGCGGGGAGGGGGAGGGGCAGGGTAGAGAGGGCTCCACCCTGCTTCTCCCCCTCCCCGCCTCCCTGCCTCACCGTAACTCCCTCCACGGCCCACGGCTGCTTATATCTCACCCTCCCTAATACACATATTATATTATTTGCTAAGAAGGTCTCTTTGTGTTGGTTTAGGGCGTGCCCATACTTTAGTGTCTTAGATTTGAAGGAATCACATCAGCATACACCAGCTCTGTCTTCATGTGAACCGCATCAACTGTTGTGTATGTGTGTTCGGCAAAGCAATATAAAACCTGCCTCATGCCCAGAATTGGCAGAAGTTGCACTTATGTTATGAGTATGAAGTCGTGGAGATCAGACCTCATAACAATTCTGTATCGTGTTGTTCTTGAAACTTTAGCACTCGCTGTACAGATATAGTTTAACAAGCAAAGCAGATAGTAGAGCAATAACATATTATTCTCATGTAAACCACAAAGAACTACTAGGTGGAAAGCTAAAGCAACAACTAAGTGTCGTGTGCAGAAGTTGCAAAAAAGGAAAAATGGCGTTTAAACCGGTAATGAGCCCATGCTAACTTAACACGGTGTAAAGATATCCAGGACCAAGATGACACCTCCCCATGATCCGGAAACGAACTGAATAAGATAATAGAAGTGCCATCTCATGAGAGCAGATTGCAAGTTTATATGTGGACGGTCCGCAAGGTAAAGCATTAAAAACTAGGAAAATTTAATGCTAAAGAAAAATAAAACAGCCAAGTACTTTATCGAGTCTTAAGCCAATAGGCAAGGTAAATAATAAAAACTTGACAAATAAGTCAATGAATTGTCAATGAAATGCTAGTACTCAGCATATCAAACATGAAAAAGGTCTATGACATAACTGTGTATGCAAAATAAGCTGCAACAGCCTCCAATAGGAAGTCACCGTCTTCATCCGAAAACAGTTCAGCCATCCAATTTAAAAGCGGAAAAGAACATACGTGCTCTCCCAGCACCGGATCCTCTATCACCATCAGAGGACAGCTCGGTGGGTTTTCAAGAAAGCTCTGTTCCAAGAAAGACTGTGCTGCCGCCAATAAATTCCAGGGACCAATTAGTCCATGCATCAATGCCACAGCCATAATCCTTTCGCCAGGACAAACCAACTCGTGAGTAATGATAGGAGTCATCAGCTGATTAAAGTCGACGTCAGGAGAAACCGGTCCGCAGAGACACAAATCAATGGCCCAATCGAAATCACAGGTCAGGCAGTGAAATACAGGCTGGACACAGGTGAAGTAGGAGAATCGAAAAGATAATCCATATGCCGTGCTTAATATCGCCAACGGCATTGTGCCATAATATTCTAGCATGCGATTGCGGAACAGTGTCAGCAGCTGCAGGGTGGGAGGTTGCATAGGAGGGACATCCATATTTAAAAATGTAAAAAAGCACAAGAGCGTCCGCTGGTAATGCAAGTAAAAATGCCAATCCACGAAGCAGAGTGGAGAAAATAGAATGAAAGAAAGCAGGGATGACTCCAAAGATTTTCTCAAATGAAGTCACGAGACCACTGGTACCAACTTTAAAAAAGTGCGCCAGGGTCTTTGTGGAGGATGCGTTAAAGATAGTCCGAACCATCTTGCTGAAATTGAAAGGCAAATCTGAATTGAAAAGGGTCTGCACCTCTGTACGGGTGTTCGCTATGTGAGGCACGAAAGTTTCACGGGCCGAACTCAAGGCCACCTCTCTCTGAGACAAAAGAGCTCTTATTCTTGCCATGCCGTTGAAATCTCTCCCAAGGTTGGTATTTGTGGCCAGATTGAAAACTCCCTATGTTCATGTGTGGGAGAAAATAGAACATTTCTGCAGCAAATAACCCGTTCACTTACTGTTACGATAAAAGGAATACTTTTAATTAACTCAGAACAATCTTCATTATTGAGCATCGAATAACTACCATTTTCCAACAACTTGAACGTGGGGATGATAGCAGGAACTGGCGTGCCTTGCAACACGCAAGCCATATTTGGTCGGTGTTTGTTGCATGAACCGAGTAACTGTATGTGCCTACACATTAGTGAATGATCTGGCGTCTCAGTGCATTCCTCTCCATTCAGATAAACTTCTTGATCATCTTTGAAACATCTGTATGTGTATGGAAGCGACCAGACCTCATGAAGAAAAGCACTACCTAAAGGTTCATAACGACCTATTGGTATATATTTCATACAATTTGAAAACTTATATAAGCAAAAGGCAGCGTTATTAAACCGTGGATAAGGCACGTTGCCAAAAAACCCGCAATCCTCTGCTGATGATGTCACTGAGCATGTCATGAATGATGTAATATGTGACATCATCAGCAGTGGATTACGGGTAATAGTATCTCTAGTTTACTCCCCTATAGCTGTCTTTCTTTTAACATAAGTGTCTGTTTCCTTCCCTTATACTTACTGTTTTTGGTTCGCTTCCGGTTCGCGTACCGGCGAGCGAACTGGGAAGCGAACTAAGAGAAATAGAGGTTGGCACAGTTCCAAATATTGTACCAATTTTTTAATAACGGGGAGGTAGTTCTGAAAAGAACTTTTTTTTTATTGTTTTTGTTGTTTTATATTTTTTTTAATTATTTTTCAGAACATTTTTTTACTTTTTTTGAATTTTTCTGAACAGTTTTATATTTTTTGGGGTTTTTCTTGGAGGGGGCAATGAAAACGATTCATTGTAAAGGGCTCAACAGGAGCAACAAAACAAAAAAAAAGTATTTATTATTTTGGGCGTTTCGTACAAACTTGCATATGATAGTCAATAGCTCTGTTGATCAGAGTGATGCTTCTTTCTCCGTAGCAAATGAATCCATCGCAAAATACGCAGATGTGTTTTACTTCACCAAATCTCATTTGTATATTTGGCACCATCTCCCTGCCCTCTGGTCCCGTTACTTCCGGTACAACAGATCTTCTGGCCATAATAGGGAGATTATCTAGGTCGTTCCGAAACTGTGCAGCACTGTAGTTGTTAGGATGCCACCTAGTCATATGGCGATGCATTGTGTAGTTTCCGAAACTGTATTTTTTCTCGGTTCCTCTGGACAGTCTATCTTGACATATAAGGCAAGTTACGTATCTTGCATTTACTTTTTTTTGACCTTTGGGAATTTTAAAAAATTGCCAAATGAAGTTTTCTTTCCGGTGAGACGTCCTGGGTTCCTCAGGCAAAAACTGCCTCTCTTCCTGCTCTTCCTCGTCTTCCTCTTCTTCCTCTTCTTGCTGAATTATAACTTGAGCAGGTGGTCCACTCTTCCTTGGATGTGGTGGAGGTGGTGGGGAAGCACCAGCTGAAGCTACTAAAGAAGCCATTGCTCAGTGATCACAAAGGGTCTTTCTCTCACAATGATGAAAGTCAGAGTGAGGAAAGAAGGAGGGATTTTCATCATTTGGGAAAAACAAGAGTTCTCAACCAATCAAAAGTGTTCATTTTAGATTATATGACCTAGTCTTACATCATTAGGAAACCAAAAGTGAAATGAACCAATGAAAAGTGTTATTACCAAGTCACATGACTTGCTGTGTTTACGTTAAGCGATTTGCAGGGCCTCCCGGTTTGCTTCCAGAAACCTGCGCTTTGCGACTCGCTTCGCGTACCAGTTCGCTAACGTAGCACGTCATATGACGTATCACGCGACAACGTGAAACGTCATGCGGACGGGAGGCGTCACGATGTTGTTTTCTAACGCGGCACTTGCGGTAAAGAAACGTTTACCGGCTCGCGGTCTATTTCGCGGCATCAAGGTCAGCTAACGGGAAGCTTCCCGATTCGCGAAGCGGGAACGAAGAAAAAAAAATATTTTAAAAAAAAATTATTCATAAACATATAAAATATATTTTTGGATTTAAAGAAGAATACATTTTACAGCTACAGATATTAGCTGTTAAAAAACCAATGAAATTCACTGAAAAAACCATAGGTTATAGACCATATATAGTTAGGAATTAGCATTTACAAAACCTTGAAAATTCACTGAAAAAACCATAGGTTATAGACCATATATAGTTAGGAATTAGCATTTAGAAAACCTTACTTTACTCACACAAAACCATTGAAATTCCATATATAGTTAGTTGCACTAACTATATATCGCGCACCCGCAATCCACTGCTGATGATGTCACATATTACATCATTCATGACATGGTCAGTGACATCACTGATGATATCACTGATGACATCTCAAATGACATCACTGATGACATCACTGATGACATCTCAAATGACATCACTGATGACATCATGACACACCAATACCAGTTACTACATACGCACTCACTGATTCCTACGTCTACACACACATTCACTCATTCACCCATACAATAACTCATACATACAGTCACTTATTATTACAACACTATCATATGCACTCATACACCTATGCAGACAGTCACACACTGCCACTCATCCATGGAGTTACTCACACACCAAGTCAGTCCTGTAAAGAATCAATCACACTTCCATTTCTTCATCTATACAGTTAAACACAGAACACCATACTTCAGTGACATCACTGATGACATCACTAATGACATCTGAAATGACATCACTGATGACATCTCAAATGACATCACTGATGACATCATGACACACCAATACCAGTTACTACATACGCACTCACTGATTCGTACGTCTACACACACATTCACTCATTCACCCATACAATTACTTATACATACAGTCAGTTATTATTAGAACACTATCATATGCACTCATACACCTAGTCAGTCCTGTGAAGAATCAATCACACTTCGATTTCCTCATCTATAGTTAAACACAGAACACCATACTTTTCACACATATACTAACACATACTTACTCTCTTATACAATCACTGATACAAGTACACATTGATATGCACAGAGTCACACACCTCCCAGCCAGCCACACACACACTCAGTCTTCCATACATCCAGTCATTCTTCAATATGTAAAACGTATTTAAACTTTACAAAAACACACAGACACTAGATGATGTCATCAGTGATGTCATTTGAGATGTCATCAGTGATGTCATCAGTGATGTCACTGACCATGTCATGAATGATGTAATATGTGACATCATCAGCAGTGGATTGCGGGTGCGCGATATATAGTTAGTGCAACTAACTATATATGGAATTTCAATGGTTTTGTGTGAGTAAAATAAGGTTTTCTAAATGCTAATTCCTAACTATATATGGTCTATAACCTATGTTTTTTTCAGTGAATATATATATATATATACATAGTGAATATATATATATATATATATATATATATATATACATATATATGTATATATATGTATATATATATATATTCACTGAAAAAACCATAGGTTATAGACCATATATAGTTAGGAATTAGCATTTACAAAACCTTGAAAATTCACTGAAAAAACCATAGGTTATAGACCATATATAGTTAGGAATTAGCATTTAAAAAACCTTATTTTACTCACACAAAACCATTGAAATTCCATATATAGTTAGTTGCACTAACTATATATCGCGCACCCGCAATCCACTGCTGATGATGTCACATATTACATCATTCATGACATGGTCAGTGACATCACTGATGACATCACTGATGACATCACTGATGACATCATCCAGTGACTGTGTGTTTCTGTAAAGTTTAAATATGTTAGATATATTGAAGAATGAGTGGATGTATAAGTGTCTGGATGAAAAATTTAGTAGGTGCGTGACTGACTGTATGAGTGAGTGAATAAATGTGTCGTACTAAATGCATGGGTTAGTGACTAAACTGTCTGAATGTTTGCTTCAGTATGTCTGTTGTGATGTAAACTGCTGCATGTGTGGATCATTAGCTTTACGAGAGGCTATATATGTTATTGATTGGTTGCCCAAGTATTTGTATGGGAGATTGAGTTTGTGTGGGGGTGGCTGGGAGGTGTGTGACTCTGTGCATAGATGTGTGAGCAGTTGATTCACTAGGTGTATGAGTTCAAGAGTGCATGTGGAAACAGCTACATGGGCGGTTGACTGTGTGCATGAGTGTATTGATGAGTGAATGGATATGTCAATGCTACATGTCATAGTAAGTACATATGTAAAACACAGTACATGTGAGAGTTGGCATATATAAATAACTGTGCATGAGAGCCACTGAATGTGTGAGTGGCTGTATGGATCATTGTGAACTTGTATCAGGGATTGTATAAGAGAGTAAATATGTGTTAGTATATGTTTGAATAAGTAAGGTGTGTATAACTGTATAGTTGAGGAAATGGAGGTGTGATTGATTCTTTGCATGACTGGTGTGTGAGTAACTCCATGGATGAGTAACAGTGTGTGAGTGTCTGTATACACTGAGTGTATCTAAGGTTTTATTAGAGTCTGAAGAGGTTTATCGTATTAGCACAAGAATGATGTCAAATGAGATGTCATCAGTGATGTCATCAGTGATGTCATTTGAGATGTCATCAGTGATGTCATCAGTGATGTCACTGACCATGTCATGAATGATGTAATATGTGACATCATCAGCAGTGGATTGCGGGTGCGCGATATATAGTTAGTGCAACTAACTATATATGGAATTTCAATGGTTTTGTGTGAGTAAAATAAGGTTTTTTAAATGCTAATTCCTAACTATATATGGTCTATAACCTATGGTTTTTTCAGTGAATTTTCAAGGTTTTGTAAATGCTAATTCCTAACTATATATGGTCTATAACCTATGGTTTTTTCAGTGAATTTCATTGGTTTTTTAAAAGCTAATATCTGTAGCTGTAAAATGTATTCTTCTTTAAATCCAAAAATATATTTTATATGTTTATTAATAATTTTTTTAAAAAATATTTTTTTTTCTTCCCTCCCGCTTCGCGAATCGGGAAGCTTCCCGTTAGCTGGCCTTGATGCCGCGAAATAGTCCGCAAACCGGTAAACGTTCCTTTAACGCAACTGCCGCGTTAGAAAACATTGTGACGCCTCGCGTCCGCATGACGTTTCACGTTGTCGCGTGATACGTCATATGACGTGCTACGTTAGCGAACTGGTACGCGAAGCGAGGCGCGAAGCGCAGGTTCCCGGAAGCAAACCGGGAGGCGGCGCAAAGCGCGTAACGTAAACACAGCAGGTCATGTGACTTGGTAATAACACTTTTCATTGGTTCATTTCACTTTTGGTTTCCTAATGATGTAACACTAGGTCATGTAATGTAAAATTAACACTTTTCATTGGTTGAGAACTATTGTTTTTCCCAAATGATGAAAACCCCTCCTTCTTTCCTCACTCTGACTTTCATCTTTGTGAGAGAAAGACCCTTTGTTACCAGTGAGCAATGGCTTCTTTAGTAGCTTCAGCTCGTGCTTCCCCACCACCTCCACCACCTCCAAGGAAGAGAGGACCACCTGCTGAAGTTATCATTCAGCAAGAGGAGGAAGAAGAGGAAGAAGAGGAAGAGGAGGAAGAGCAGGAAGAGAGGCAGTTTTTGCCTGAGGAGCCCAGGAGGTCTCACCGGAAAGAAAACTTCATTTGGCAATTTTTTAAATTTCCCAAAGGCGAGAAAAAAGTAAATGCAAGATACGTAACTTGCCTTATATGTCAAGATAGACTGTCCAGAGGGACCGAGAAGAAATACAGTTACGGAAACTACACAATGCATCGCCATATGACTAGGTGGCATCCTAACAACTACAGTGCTGCACAGTTTCGGAACGAACTAGATAATCCCCCTATTATGGCCAGAAGATCTGTTGTACCCGAAGTGACGGGACCAGAGGGCAGGGAGATGGTGCCAAATATACAACTGAGATTTGGGGAAGTAAAACAAGTCTGCGTACTTTGCAATGGATTCATTTGCTACAGAGAAAGTAGCATCACTCTGATCAACAGAGCTATTGACAATCATCTTCCAATTTGTCCGAAACGCCGCAAACAATAAATTCTTTTTTTTTTGTTGCTCCTGTTGAGCCCTTTACAATGAATCGTTTTCGTTTCCCCCCCCCCCAAAAAACCCCAAAAAATATAAAACCGTTCAGAAAAATTCAAAAAAAGTAAAAAAATGTTCAGAAAAAAATAAAAAAATATAAAACAACAAAAACAATAAAAAAAAAGTTCTTTTCAGAACTACCTCCCCGTTATTAAAAAATTGGTAGAATATTTGGAACTCTGCCAACCTCTATTTCTCTTAGTTCGCTTCCCAGTTCGCTCGCCGGTACGCGAACTGGGAGCGAACCAAAAAAACATTTTTTTTTAAAAAAGAACAGTAAGTATAAGGGAAGGAAACAGACAGTTATGTTAAAAGAAAGACAGCTATAGGGGAGTAAACTAGAGATACTATTACCCGTAATCCACTGCTGATGATGTCACATATTACATCATTCATGACATGGTCAGTGACATCATCAGCAGAGGATTGCGGGTAACAGTATCCCTAGTTTACTCCCTATAGCTGTCTTTCTTTTAACATAACTGTCTGTTTCCTTCCCTTATACTTACTGTTCTTTTTAAAAAAAAAAATTTTAGATCAGTCAGAAACAGTGAAAGTAATAGAGACAGAGTGAGTGACCAAGAGTGAAGAAGTATGAGAAGAGAGGGACTAAGAAAAATAGTGAAGGAGTAGAGTAATTAAGTAATAGACAAAGGAATGAGCGAAGTAGCAAAGGCAGGAAAGTGATTCTTAAAGAAATAAAGCAGTGGAACTAATAGAAGTTAAATGTGATAGAAATATAACAAAAAGAGTACAAAACATTTACCTTATAATTGTCGTTAAGTTACTCATTTGTTCTTTTTATACTAAAAAATCTGTGAAAGAGAGAACAAACATTTGAAAAATATTAAAACATGTTTTTAATAAATTAGAAAAACAAGGTAAAAGATTGAAGGACAAATAGTTTTTCAAGAACTTTGACACTTACAGAAGCCTCTGCTTCTCCATGCCCCTACACAGTCCTAAAAATATACATTTTAAACTAATAGTATCTTGATGCAGATGAACTGAGTCCTATCTTGCAACATTGTGCATCTTTTGCATGACTGCTGCATCGGTTTCATGTGGCATTGTTTTTTTACAGCATGACACATCTGCCTAGATTCATCATTTTATAATTTTGTCGCCTCATACCAAATCTTTTCAACCGCGACTGCGTCACAAAAGTGACGCACAGTGGCGCAAAAGAGGCATACACCTATCATAAATCTGTCCCTAACATGTTAAATAATTGATTCAGGATGACAATAAGGTGTGGCCTATCCAGAGGTTTGTTTAAGGTGAGGCCTACTCAGGGTTGCAGATCAAATTTACACTTATTGAAGAATACAGAGAAGAAAATACATGTGCAGGCCTACCAACCAAGTGTGTCATGTCGACTGCACTCTTGGACAAATGTTAGACCTCCTCTGTCTCCAGGAACAGGCCTAAACCTCATCTACACAATGTGATGTGTAATGTTAAGAAACACAGGTAATATAATTGAAAAACGTGCAATTTTTTTTCCTCATTCCACAATCATATCACCTGTGTTTCCTTTGCTTAGGTATCTCATTGTGGAAATGTAGTCTATCATATGAAAGACTACGTAGAATATGAGCACTTTATGCAACAACTTTGACACTTACAGAAGCCTCACCTTCTCCATGCCTCCTACACAGTTCTACATGTACATCATAAATGCAAACAGAACAGAATTAATTATACATATTAAATGGTTTATTTTTGCTGTTCTCAGAATGTATCAAATTTCACTAAAAACAGTGACTTGAAGGTATTTATCATATAACAGCGGGGAAAAAAAAACACAATCAAAATGATTGTGTTTAAAAAACCCATACAACATAACAAATCAGAATTCAGAACTCCTTAAAGTTAACTTACTTTCCATGACGGCGAAGGATGTCCTATGAACAGCTTACACTCTGTTGTGCTGTTATTACTTTCAACCCGCCACTTTCTGAAAGAAAACCTCCATTGTTTTCAAAAACATGTTACATACAATAAATGACTTCTCGCTCTCTACCACACGTTTCCACAAGGCCAAATCGTGTCTGAGCCATTTATAACTCTTAGAATTCTTGTAAGCCAATCCCGTCATGTTGTATTTCCGCAACTTTCACAATTAAAATGTTCAAGATCATTTTCACAATCCTGGACTAGTAATATCTTCCCCTTCTTGCTCAATCATGTTCTACATTTCCTATGACACTGATACTGCTTACTATGAAGCAGACTTACACTACCTTTATGACTACTACAATTATTTAATTCTCTACATCACTTTTAATCACAAAGCAATGTAAAACAGTAGACAGCATTGCAGACTTACATTCCCTCTACTCCATGTTTTGATTGGCTGCTTCAATTAGCTTATAAAAAGAAACAGTTTTTCTGAACTCATTCAAAGTGCACGTATTTCTCCATGACGTCCAGTGTTATGGTAAGAAGTTATGTCTCTGTACTACACTTATCCTCAAGGCCAAATCGTGTAGGAGCCATTAGAACTTCTTGAAATTCCTCAGACCACATCCCGAGATTCTTTCCCTAAAATTTTGGTTTTAAAAACACCAGGTAAGAGTTTTTAAGGTCATACGGCAATTTATTTTTGAAAATTAAAACAGAATCATTGCAGAATGACCAGCCATTTCTAGACTTTAAATAAGCTGTGTAATGTCCTGATGTTATTGAAGGACCGTCATGATATATAATTGCTACAGTTACAAAAGTCCTTCCTGATATTGACAACTGTGAAGCCACAAAATTTTTAATTAAAGTTGTCAATTTTGTTCCATCAGGCCTACATCGTTGGAACATTAAAATGACATACTGGCCATATGTTCGTATAAATAATGTGGACATCATTTCAGATTTACATTGGCTACACTCCATGTTGTGATCAGCTCCTTTTACTAGCTTATTAAAAGAGACTGATTTACTGTCTGGCAAAGTTAAATATATAAATCTTTCTGAGTCTACACTAGTAGTACTTGATACCCTACAGTTCTCGCAGTCATGCTGCCATTGATAAGAAAGCCCAAACAGGTGATCTACATCTACACCTTCATCATGCAATACATCAAGCATATACATTAAAAACTCCTGACAATCTTGCTGACTATTTTGAGAGAATTGTGTTTGGCCTGAACATCTGTCTAACAGATTTCGAATTTCAGACACACTTTCTATGTTTGTTCTATCAGTGCTACATTTCTCTAACACAGAATTTAACAAACTGCAAAAACTTTGATCAGAATTGACCACAATCTCTTCTTTTACATTTTCTAGAGAAAACAAAACATTAACCACTATATTAGCATAGCAGTTGACACCAGAACTGTTTTCAAATTGAAAACCAACAACATCTTCAACAGAATCCTTTTTGTTTCTGCTTATAATTTCAGGTTCATCGACTTTTCGTCTTTTTGCTACAACCTCCCCAATATTGGTCACATTTCTTCGTTTCCGGCCTACCACACGTTTCTCAAACAAAGGATACTGAGGCAAATGTGGCGCATACTCTCTTCTTAACCTATTGTATTCCTTAACACAATCTAGATCGGCACAAATGTTTGTGACATCACACTCAATCAAGTACAATCCCGATAAAGTTCTAACTCGTGACAATGCCACATTTGCCATACCCTCCTTGAACACAGAACTGCCAATATTCACCAATGCACTGTCTACACTTAAACCTTGCGATTTATGGATTGTCACCGCATATGCCAAGCAAACAGGAAACTGCTTACGACGAACATATAAGTCTTTTACAAGCAAAAATCTAGCAGAACAACGACCAATTAGCTGTACTTCCTCAATGCCATCAAATTTAATTTTTAAAAATTCAATTCCATCTCTATTTTTGTATTTCACAAAATCAACAACATTACCCATTGATCCATTTACCAGACCTCTTTCAACATGTAAATTCCTTCTTAAAATTATACGGCAGTTCAAGCACACATTCAGAGTCTTTTCAAAACCTGCAGTTTTAGATATACTCTTCTCTAATGAATCCAATTTTGTTTTCAGATTCTCAGACAAAATAATTGTTGATCCCATATGCTCTACTCTGTCAATAGCTTCCAGTTTCACAATCTCTTGCTTTTCTAAATGCAACATTTTGTTGTTGAATTTGGCACATTCTGCAAGAGTTGGCATCAAACATATTCCAGATTTCTTCTCAGTAATTTTCTGAAAAATATTCTCAGGCACAACATCTTGGTCTGGATATAAATTTGTCAGTAATCGTGCATGTAAAGCTTCTTTCCCATGCTCGGTCACTTTTCCAATTCTAACATCTTGTAGAATAGTCTTGTAAACTTCATCCTTCGCCTGACGCATATTTTCATGCAGTTCAGCATAATTGAAGTTTAACCATATATTGACGTTGCCAATGCTCCCTAGGCACTTCCTGGTATCTTCATGCATGAGCATTTTGAACACAGGTTGCCCTTTCACTGGTGTCAGCTGCAGAAGATCTCCGAAAACAATGATGTGTTTGCCACCAAATAACACATCATACTCTGTTTTGAGAACTTCTTGCATTCTCAAATGCACAAAGGCAAGCATGACATTGGAAACCATGCTTACTTCGTCAATGATAAGAAGTTTCATTTTCCTCAAGACTCTTGAAACTTCAAAACAAGCATCTCCCGATAGCTTGTGATATTGTAATTTGTTGTCATGCTCCACTGGCAGCATCAGTAAACGATGTAAAGTAATCCCTTTAATGTTATGTGCTGCCAGTCCAGTTGGAGCGGTGACAACACAAGACAGCGATGACTCTGTCCTTTCCTGCAAATAACATGAAATTGCTTTAATAAGGAAACTTTTTCCAGTTCCCGCTTCTCCACTCACGTACAGTCGAACAGGCTTCAACGACGTACATGAGCACTCTTTCTTGTCATGACTTAATCCATGATCAATTTGCATGGTAACTTCGTCATATATTTTCCTCTGCTCAACGTTGAGTTGTCTTTCCAACTCTTCTAAGTTAACCGCATCCTCCTGAGCATGTGCCATTGCTCTTTCCACTTCATTCATAGCAGTGGCAGCTTCATTTTCGATAACAGGTCATCCTAGTGGATCCTGACTCAATGAAGCAGAACTCTGACTGTCCTGAGAACTGTCTCTGGCAATCTCCGCTGCAATCGTTGCTTCCTGCTCAATTTCCACATTCAACATTTCTACATATTTGGGAAAAGCAGGACATTCTATGGTCTCCTTGGCAGCATTGAAAGAGTCTTCATAACAGAGGAAATCTCCAAGCAGTTCCTCTTCTGCACGCCAAGGCTTTAAAAGTTGCAAAAGTGCTAAATAGAAAAACTCCTTTTTTTCAGGAGATTCGCCACTCAATTTTCGATGGTTTATCAAGTGGCATTTTCTTTGCTTCACCAGACATCCCTCACTTCCTATTACAGCATACACTCCTTTCTCAGTATCTTCTTTGATGTTCCTCTTGAATATGTAATTTTGCAGAACCTCATACAGACAAACATTCTCGAGGTGACTGCTTCGATTTGGATAATATGTATCCAACATGTTGCTCTTCAAAATGTCGGTACTGTTTGGCTCCTTTTCCGCCAAATACTCAATTTCCCGCACAGGTTTGAGAACTCGATTACGCGTTGCAGCAAGACCAAGACTCGCCCAAACGATACTCCTGGACTTGGCATAGAGACTTGCTGAAGACAACCGGTCAGAACATTCGTAAGCTCCGATTTCTCGATGCGACAACATCTTCAGACTGAAACTGTACATCTTCTTGCTGAGGCTCTTTTCATGGGAAATGTCCTCCCACATATCCTTCAATTCTGTCTTCTCTTTTTTGGTGATGTAAGATGTCACATACCGAGCCACAGCCATACAGTTATCAGCCACAAACTGTATATCCATGTTAGCATTCCACATGGACAAAATCACCGGGTTGTAGTCGTTGATGTACTTAGACTCTTCGTTCCTCTTCAAATTGTATGTGTTTTTAGGTGATTTCTTCATCACATTATGTCGCAGCGAAGACATCAAACTGTTCACTCTTCCTTTAGAAATCACCGGTCGTGGAAAGCCGAAACGACATTTGGTGTAGAACTTGTCTTTGTTTTGGAATTTACGACGACAGTACTTTCCACATCGATGGCTTTGTAAACGTATAACTTTTTCTCTTAGGCTTTTTTTCTCCTTTGCGTTTGGAACAGCACACGTAGAATACTGTTCTATGAAACTCATCACTGAGTCTTCTGGATCCGTTCCAAATTTAGGTGCATCCTTGATCCACAGCAACATATGTATATGAGGAGCACCTCTTGCTTGGTACTCCTTTCTCCAGGAGAAATCCAACACCTCTCCAAGAGGTGGATTCTTCTTATTCATGATGAAAGACATCATACCTTCAAATCTATGATTGAAGTACCTACATACATTGACTGGATCCAAAGAGCACAGTTCTCCGGGTGTCTTGAATTTGATGTTTTCTACGTTAGCATTTGCCTCTCGTAGAAATTCAAGTAAGTCTTCCCAGCCATACTCAGCACAGCTCAGAGTGAGGAACCATGTGGGAGTTCCTAAGTTCCTCAACATACATTTTAAATCACCATGACGACGGTACCAGTACTCATTAGTACCACGCTGACACGCCATGAGATTAATCAGGTGAGAATCCAAAATACTGTCTTGGACATTGACTTTATCCATAAAGTCACTTGCCGAGATGTTTTGCATGTGTATACCACTTTTCAAAATGTGGTTCACTGCATATGACAGACCAGACAGATCGCTTTCAAACAGGAGATGAAACAAATAAGGAATGCATTGTCGAAACCTAGCATCTGCTGCATACAATCGCAAAGTCCGGTATTCAGAAGCAGGAATTTGATGAGGTCGCTCATCATATCTTCCTCCCTGACCTGTTGGAAAAAGCTGTGGGAAACACCGAGCTTCCAAACTTTCCTCCCAAACACTAATGGGACTCCCTTTGGCTTGTTTCATTTGAAACAACTCAATAGCATTCCCCATGACTTCCTTGGAATGCAAAGGATGAACACTATAATGTTCATATATTTCTTCACTAGTACAGGGTTCTACTTTCTCAATTTGACCAGCACACAAATCGCTATCCTCTTCCTCACTTACTTCCTCTTCTGCAACATATACATTTTTATAGTATTTATTATTTTTTTTCAAATACAATGTTGCCCTTTTGACTTTCCTAACATCTACTAAATCTTGCCATATTTTCTTATTCTTTGTCGGAACCCCATTAACTAAGATAACCAGAGGTTCCTCTTCCACTTTTTCTACTCCAATTGTGTTAATGTTTTTCTTGAAATCTAGAGGCAAATAAACAACTCTTCCCTTTAATCCTCTCTGTAAATCTGATGGAGGCAATTTCCCTGTCTTTGGCTCCATTCTTACAATAGCCTGAAAGGGATGGATACTTTGAATCAAAATAGATTCATAAGTATTTAAATCCTTCAATTCAGAAGGAATCTCAACCAATTCCAGATTATTATGAACTGCTCTAGCAGGCATCTGGTTTTGATTTAATTTGTTACAACAATAAGTACACACACGTTGATCCAATCCCAAATCAAAACAATTTTCTACCATCAAGTATGTTGTAAAATCCTTCCATTCACTATTATTTTCCCTTTCACTTTTTGCATATAAATCCACTAACTTAGTCTGATTCTTATAATAAGTGCGTCGACAACACACACAAGTGAAATTTGGCCTCTCACTTGATTTCACCTCAAACGTCGCAATTTCCCTCTGGAAATTATCTGTACTGGAAACCTGTACACTATCTTCCACATTACTCTCTTCTTCTTGGTCAATTTCAACATTCTCCTCTTTACTTCCAAAGTAACAAAACTCAATTTCTTCACATATATTCTTCACATCTATTTCAGAACCATGCAAAAGAGCAGCGCATAATTGTTTAAGCATAATTGCTGGACTCTTAGCATAATACAACATTCTAACTAATTTCCTCACTTTATTATGATGCACTGCTAGCATCCTGAAATGATGAAAAACACTCTGGCATACTCTCCTGGAAAGACAAGCCAGTGAATGACCTTTCAAACCTATCACTTCTCTCACTCTGCAAGGATCTAATTCTTGCAACAACTTCATTTTCTGCTTCAAACTTTTCTTATTAAATGACCGTATAAAATCACAAAGCAAATTGATGGAATCCTGTCGTACACTGCAAATACTACTACACTTCCAGGTGTACACAGGACCCTTAGGACGTCTCCCTAAAACCTCATTACCTTACACCTCTTCTATCTCTGTTGTCACAAGTTTTTCTTTTTCAACTGGACAACCATCTTTCACTTCATAAGCTCGACCACTGGTGTCAACTGCATGCACCAAATCATTATCCTGGAAATAACTCTCCTCATTAAAAAATGCCTCAGAGCTTGAACTATGCATCCATTCTCCAGAAAAAACTTCACAAAAATTACTACGATTAACTATTCTCTTCCATCTACTATTTCTTTTGAAATCATAAATTGTCTTGTTTAGCTTCCTAATTCTATTGATTGTCAAAATAAATAACTTACGTTTAATTTCAAATGCCTGATCAATAACTTTCTCAACTATTTTTTTTCTCTTATAAAAAACCACTTTCTGTTGACCTTTCTTAATATTTTTTAACAAATTGCCAATTATCCTGTTGCGGAACATTCGTTTACGAATGTCCCTAAACTGTTGTTTCCTTCTACTTTCATGCATAGAGTTATCTCTTACTCTAGCAGTAACATTTTTCATTGGCCTTTCCTTTCCGTTTGAATTGCTTCTCCTTTTCTGGACTGAAACATTTTCTGTAGTAATATTTTTTTTACCACAGATATTTCTTATGAATGTTTTTGTACTCTTACCCGGTGCTTTCTTGGTGACTTGACAAATCTTTTTGTTAGAGGACTGCTGCTTTTTTTCATTCACCTGCTGTCTTTGACGTTTTGCAGCCTTTCTCACTCTTTCTTTGGTTGGCATGCTGAAATCTTGAAATGATCTGCAGTTGAATCTGTGGTAAAATATAATAAAAAATGTTATTAACCACTATTACCCAACAGTCATCAAAAACTTAACACATTACTTAACATTTTTACATAGAAGATTTTTTTGTGCATGGCAAATTTAGAATACAGAAATAGCAGAAAAGAAATGGAATTTATATTCATTTTACCTGTGCTGTTTTATATGTGAATCTGATCTAATTTTATGAGCATATTTTAATATTTTATTGAAGACACTACACATAACCTGTTTTTGAAGGTGTCTTTATTTTTCAAATTAAACGGTTTACATTTTTACTTTTTATTTATTATAAATTTATAAAATAAATGTTTATAGTTCCATAGGCTCAAGCACGTCAGCTTCCCATCCTATGTCATACAATTCTGACAAATCTGCATCCTCATCACGTTCTTCTTCATCCTCAGGATTTAAATCATCCAAAGGATCAACATCCACTGATGTTTCAATTACGAGTTCAATGATGAGGTCGAAATCAATTAATTGCTGATTGTCGCTCATGTTGATGTTGTCTTTATCTTTAAAGAAAGATAACAACAATGAGATGTTGCAGAGTAAGAGACAAATCTCAGAGATTATAATAGTAAAATTGTTTAACAAGAGTACCATTTTGCAGCTATTATTTAACCATGTCCAGCGATGCTGAGGAGGCAGCCGCGGGCTGTGGAGGAAGTTACGGTGGGGCAGGGAGGCGGGAAGGGGGCGGGGCAGGGTGGAGGGACCTAAAAACTGGCATATGGATAATTGCAGATAAGTACACAATTTAATTATTCAAACGAATTTCGTAGCGCGCACTGCATCGCAAAATGCGATGCTGTGCGCGCTACGAATTTCGTTTGAATAATTAAATTGTGTACTTACCTGCAATTATCCATATGCCAGTTTTTAGGTCCCTCCACCCTGCCCCTCCCCCTCCCCGCCTCCCTGCCCCACCGTAACTCCCTCCACGGCCCGCGGCTGTGAGGAGGTGAAGCCTATGTCCAATTTTTCAGTGAACAGGACTCATCTCTTCTTAACCTTGGATAAACCTCACTGACTCTGTGTCCCCTGCACATAATTAATAATAAAAGGGGCAGATTTATGTTAACTAGCACATCCCCAGGGATGCATCAGTTAACGTGCACCGCTGCTCTGCCACCCATGGTGTGCCGCATTTACAATCAGATAGGACAAAGCTGCGTCAAAACCCTGCGCCTGCTTGAAGCAGGCATAGATCTTGACGCAGGTAGACTGAAAGCTAAAGCAACAACTAAGTGTCATGTGCAGAAGTTGCAAAAAAGGAAAAATGGCGTTTAAACCGGTAATGAGCCCATGCTAACTTAACACAGTGTAAAGATATCCAGGATCTACATCAGTTTGGGGTTCACGAACCTGGCAGGTACAAGGCACTGAGGCTTTGCACCGTGCATGTCTCATCCCAAATCATATGTTGTTTGTGAATGAAACAATTTCCCAGACCAAATGCTTTGGATTGGCTACTTCTAAAAAATTAAACACCCCTACTATCCCGGAGTTAGAGGAATATGATGGTTGGACTCATTTTACTCGGTTGTCCATTAGTGATTTACAGGCCCTACTCCGTAATTCTTCCTTTAACATTTCCAGTATAAATCCAAAAGGTTGGCTGCTTTGGCAACTTGCCTTATCCACGGTTTAATAACGCTGCCTTTTGCTTTATATAAGTTTTCAAATTGTATGAAATATATACCAATAGGTCGTTATGAACCTTTAGGTAGTGGTTTTCTTCATGAGGTCTGGTCGCTTCCATACACATACAGATGTTTCAAAGATGATCAAGAAGTTTATCTGAATGGAGAGGAATGCACTGAGACGCCAGATCATTCACTAATGTGTAGGCACATACAGTTACACGGTTCATGCAACAAAGACCGACCAATTATGGCTTGCGTGTTGCAAGGCACGCCAGTTCCTGCTATCATCCCCACGTTCAAGTTGTTGGAAAATGGTAGTTATTTGATGCTCAATAATGAAGATTGTTCTGGGTTAATTAAAAGTATTCCTTTTATCGTAACAGTAAGTGAACGGGTTATTTGCTGCAGAAATGTTCTATTACCTCCCACACATGAACATAGGGAGTTTTCAATCTGGCCACAAATACCAACCTTGGGAGCAGATTTCAACGGCATGGCAAGAATAAGGGCTCTTTTGTCTCAGAGAGAGGTGGCCTTGAGTTCGGCCCCTGAAACTTTCGTGCTTCACATAGCGAACACCCGTACAGAGGTGCAGACCCTTTTAAATACTGATTCGCCTTTGCATTTCAGCGAGATGGTTCGGACTATCTTTAACGCGTCCTCCACAAAGGCCCTGGCGCATTTTTTTAAAGTTGTTAGCAGTGGTCTCGTGACTTCATTTGAGAAAATCTTTGGAGTCATCCCTGCTTTCTTTCATTCTATTTTTCCACTTTGTTTGGTGGATTCCCAGTTTTACTTGCATTAGCACCGGACGCTCTTGCGCTTTTTTACATTTTTAAATATGGATGTCCCTCCTGTGCAAGGTCCCGCCCTGCAGCTGCTAACGCTGTTCCGCAATCGCATGCTTGAATATTATGGCACAATGCCGTTGGCGATATTAAGCACGGCATATGGATTATCTTTTCGATTCTCCTACTTCACCTGTGTCCAGCCTGTATTTCACTGCCTGACCTGTGATTTCGATTGGACCATTAATTTGTGTCTCTGCGGACCGGTTTCTCCTGACGTCAACTTTAATCAGCTGATGAGTCCTATCATTGCTCACGAGTTGGTTTGTCCTGGCGAAAGGATTATGGCTGTGGCATTGATGCATGGACTAATTGGTCCCTGGAATTTACTGGCGGCAACACAGTCTTTCTTGGAACAGAGCTTTCTTGAAAACCCACCGAGCTGTCCTCTGATGGTGATAGAGGATCCGGTGCTGGGAGAGCACGTATGTTCTTTTCCGCTTTTAAATTGGATGGCTGAACTCTTTTCGGATGAAGACGGTGACTTCCTTTTGGAGGCTGTTGCAGCTTATTTTGCATACACAATTATGTCATAGACCTTTTTCATGTTTGATATGCTGAGTACTAGCATTTCATTGACAATTCATTGACTTATTTGTCAAGTTTTTATTATTTAGCTTGCCTATTGGCTTAAGCCTCGATAAACTAGTTGACTGTTTTATTTTTTCTTAGCATTAAATTTTGCTAGTTTTTAATGTTTTACCTTGCGGACCGTGCACATATAAAGTTGCAATCTGCTCTCATGAGATGGCACTTCTATTACCTTATTTTGTTCGTTTCCGGATCATGGAGGGGTGTCATGTAGATCCTGGATATCTTTACACCGTGTTAAGTTAGCATGGGCTCATTACCGGTTTAAACGCCATTTTTCCTTTTTTTGCAACTTCTGCACACGACACTTAGTTGTTGCTTTAGCTTTCAACCTAGTAGTTCATCATGGTTTACATGAGAATAATATGTTATTGCTCTACTATCTGCTTTGCTTCTTAAACTATATCTGTACAGCGAGTGCTGAAGTTTCAAGAACAACACGATATAGAATTGTTATGAGGTTTGATCTCCACGACTTCATAGTCATAACATAAGTGCAGCTTCTGCCAATTCTGGGCATGAGGCGGGTTTTATATTGCTTTGCCGAACACACACATACACAACACTTGATGCGGTTCACATGAAGAGAGAGCTGGTGTATGCTGATGTGATTCCTTCAAATCTAGGACACTAAAGTATAGGCACGCCCTAAACTAACCCAAAGAGACCTTCTTAGCAAATAATATAATATGTGTATTAGGCAGGGTGAGATATAAGTGTTGCTAACTCTTATTCATTTACAGCATGTTAACATACTGTCACCATTCGCTTTTTATGTACTAGTAACTATGCTGGTAATTTTGCTACTGATAATTGTGGTAGCGTTCTAGTGTTCCTGCACAGGAACAGGATTTGGGGAAACAGAAAGCGGAAGGCGGCCATATTGTTTGCTTGGCGAGGACCGTTGAGCAACAGCTTAGCCCCGGCGCTCCGGAATAAAGATAACTAAAAAGCATTTAAAGACGTACGTTCTCACATTATTACAATGGCGACGAAGATGTGTACTTGTATTATCTAAGATACTACGCCTGAGAAGACGGCATTAGTAAATAAACATTTCAAATAACATGCGTTCTTCTTAACTCCATGTTCTGGTTTGTAATGAATATATAACGACCGAGTGTTCATGAGTTCTACGTATCCTGAGGTACTGTAAGTTCATATTCTGGATTGTCTAAACATTGAGAGTTTGTTATATCCAATGTGACACTGTAGCTAGCTTGCTAAGGGGTTTTTCGGTACTAAGGTGAGTTTTGGGGCACCCTAATTCGCAGAGGTTCCAATCCTCTGTGCACAGTTCTGTGTGAGAACAGAAACCCTGCGACAGGGGCACCCCTGAGCCTTGCTGGAGCTTCATCACACTTGCGATACAACTCCAGCAATGCGCCACCTTTACGGCACAGATGCGTCACGCATCTATGCTGTTTTTGCCCCATGATGCGCCGCATTGTAAATGCAGCACACCATAGGTGACGGAACAGCGGCACAGAATGACTACAGCCGCGGGCCGTGGAGGAAGTTACGGTGGGGCAGGGAGGCGGGAAGGGGGAGGGGCAGGGTGGAGGGACCTAAAAACTGGCATATGGATAATTGCAGGTAAGTACACAATTTAATTATTCAAACGAATTTCGTAGCGCGCACTGCATCGCAAAATGGGATGCTGTGCGCGCTACGAATTTCGTTTGAATAATTAAATTGTGTACTTACCTGCAATTATCCATATGCCAGCTTTTAGGTCCCTCCACCCTGCCCCTCCCCCTCCCCGCCTCCCTGCCCCACCGTAACTCCCTCCACGGCCCGCGATTGGATGACTGGCACATCCCTGATGATACGCCAGTCATCATAAATCTATCCCTAAGCTTCTTATCTTGTTAGAGATGAACCGCCATATGTATCATCAAAGTTTTTTACATTTCCTAAATAGCGAACTTTAAGGAATAAATAGCGATTCTTTACCATTCCTAGTTTGCGATGAGCTATTTGCTAATTACAAATTACCCATTCATTTCCATGGAGCAGGAGGCCCATAGGAATGAACGTGCAATTTGCGATTAGCAATTAGCTCATCGCAAATTATGAATTTTTCCGAGGGTGCAGGGGTGTCTCAAGAACACCCTGCTGCACCCCTGAAAAAGAAATTTGGGGGCATATGGAGCACATAAATTTTGAAAACATTCCTTTACCTCAAAAACGATTTTCAACTCATAATTTGAAAACACTGCCCAAGGGGAAATGACTTAAAATGTCCTCAAGACACATGAAAATGTTTTTTTAAAGCCTTTGCAACTTTTTTGGGTCACTTTTAACATGGCTAAGTAACTCAAACAGTCAAAATCTAAATTTACCATGCACAGGTGGGAGCACATTTACAAGCAATTTGCTCCACAGGGAAACGTCTTACATTAAAATGGGAAAAATAACATCAGAGACACTCAATTGCCTTATAAAGAAGCATACACCATTATGTCCTTGTCATAAATATTAAAACCATTCCTTTTCCTCAAAAACGATTTACAAGTCATAATTTGAAAACACTCCACAGCTCCTATGCACATAAAAACCCTGTCAGTACTAATACTTCACATTTTCTCCAATTACAATTTCTCAAAGAAACAAAATCTATTTGTAAAACACTTGAGACAAAGCAACATTTGAAAAACACAACTTTCTTCATAATTTTCTCCTTAAAGCACACTATTTTCTATCTAAATTAAAGAAATCTTTTCTCACCTTAGCAAATACTTTGAGTTTCAAAACAGTCTCAGAAACACACCAATTTGTCTTCAGCAGAGCAAAAGGTATGCACTCCAGAGTCTGCAGCTATCAAAAGCACAGAAATGCTGTAATTCTTCACACATATCTCTCATGTCACCCAATCAAAACTCTTCCCTCACTTTTTTTCAAATCAAAACCCTTCCCCCCTCTGCCCTCTCTGCTTTTTTGCATAGCAACCACCTCTTGCAAGACCTCTGGTGTTTGCAAGTTCACACAACAATGTTGCAATTGAACTCTGAACTCTCAGTGCACCTGCATATCCAGTGCATTCTTCCATTTAATGATTTTTTCTTCGCCACTCAAAATACATCTTTCAACGAACTCATCCATGCACCCTAACTTTCTGTTTTCAGCAATCAAAATCCACCAATCACTGTTACTGCTTCATTAACACAGAAACTCCACAGTTTTTTTCATTTTAAACTCTTATTTTTTCAACTGCCATTTCACTGCCACACTTCATCTGACTGCAGCAGAACCTTCTCTCGCCATGTTTTCTGTCTGGATTGTTGGACATAGTTACATCTATTGGGCTCAGAGGTACGCTGAAAACAGGAATTTACCTAACCTCAATTTACAAGATGTGGAAATTAAGTGGTTTGGCCACAGAGGATTAAAATGTCACCAATTGATACCATTGGTGAAAACCTTTATGCATTTGCCAAAACCTGACCTGTTAATTGTGCACTGTGGAGGTAATGACTTGGGCACTTTGACTGGGGTAGGTCTGGAAATGCTTTTAAAGGACACCTTTGAGCAATTGATGGCACTTTTTCCTCAGACTGCCTTGGTATATTCAAATATATGCCAAAGACAGAAATGGAGGTAGTCGAACCAATTTTGTCCACAAATTGAGAAGTCGAGGAAGCATGTAAACAAATCTGTTTCAGCTTACATGAGAGACCATGGAATGGGCTCCTTGTACAACAATAACTTGCGTTACTACATGCAAGATATCTACAGAGGAGATGGAGTTCACTTCTCAGATGAGGGCAACAGAATTTTCATTCTGAATTTAAGACTGTGCATTGGTACCTACTTATAAGTACCTAAATGTACCATAAACCCAAAAGCTCTTCTCAGAGCTACCCTACATCTGATCACTCACAATTATTATTTTACTCTAACTTTTTTCACTAATTTTCAAGAAAGTACGCTCCCCAGAACGCTTCCCGGTTCGCGAACCGGGCGCTCCCCACGCAAAAGAACTAAAAAAACGATTATTTTTTTTTGCCCTGCGAGGCCCTTTTAAAGCCTCCACATCAAACCTAGGGGGTCAGGGAGGACCTACTATGCCCCCTTATGGTCATTTAACCCCTTCGCTTTGGCCTCCTCTTCTCTCTCGATCCTACCGAGAGACAAGATGGCGGCCGCTACGGACTGTTTGCAATGTTTACAGACGCCGAAGAACCAATCAGCTTCGCAAAGCTCCGTAACGCAAAAAGTACGCGAAGCGGAGCGCTGTTACAGATATATATATTTTTTTGAACGTTAATTTCTCAAAATCCACTGGAGCACATATATTGAGACCTAGCAAAGGCACATCGGGCTACCAGTACCTACAATTTCCCCAAGTTTCGTGCAAATCCATTCAGCCGTTCGATTATTATTATTTTTATATTTTTTTGCCCCGCGGGGCCCTTTTAAAACCTCCACATCAAACCTAGGGGGTCAGGGAGGATCTACTATGCCCCCTTATGGTCATTTGCCCCTTCGCTTTGGCCTCCTCTTGTCTCTCGATCCTACCGAGAGACAAGATGGCGGCCACTACGGACTGTTTGGAATGTTTACAGACACCGGAGAACCAATCAGATTCGCTTCACAAAGCTCCGTAACGCGAAAAGTCCGCGAACCGGAGCGCTGCCCGGTCCGCTGTTACAGATATATATCTTTTTTTGAACGTTAATTTCTCAAAATCCACTGGAGCACATATATTGAGACCTACAAAAGGCACATCGGGCTACCAGTCCCTACAATTTTGCCAAGTTTCGTGCAAATCCATTCAGCCGTTCGGGCTAAAAGTGAGGCCAACCGCCCTATGGAAAACTCAATGTTAAAAACACGTTTTGGGACCCCCCTTTTTCTCGGCCCCCCCTTGACGAAACCCCCCCAAATTTTCAGGGGCTGCTCAGAAACGAAATGTTCCATTTTTCTGAAAATTTCAGCCAATTCCGTCCACAAACGCCAAAGTTATTAGACATAGAATTTTCAAAAATCCCATAGAGAAAAAATCCTAACTATATATACCTACTGGCGACCGCCAGTAGGTAATATATATATATATATATATATATATATATATATATATATATATATATATATATATATATATAAATATATATTCCTTCAATCCTTCTCCAAAGAATTCAAAGTAGGCACCGACACTGTGAGATAAATATCAAGGATTATTCTTTATTCCATACCGTAGACGCGTTTCGACGGACCCAGCCGCCTTGGTCACTACATCTACTTCTCTCCATGTGTAAACTCTTTATATAGTGTTACAAAATACCATGTGACTCAAGTGAAAAAAGTTGAAAAACCAGTTTGAACAAGTGAAAACTTAAAAAACAAAACATTGGTTGTCATGGTTATAGGCACAAACACGATAGACATAGTGGAGTTTACATGGTTAAAAAAGTGCAAGTCATGGTGAATTACATTCGAAATAAAGTAGCTTTTAGTCTCTTTTACAATTTCACACTTTGCATTAAATGTAGCTTGCTGCTTTTTTGGAAATGTATAGTAAATCAGCTAAAAACCATGCGGAATCCTGAATATTGGCTGTTTCTGATTATGATGGAAATAGAGGATATTCCGGGACTCATTGTTTTAAAAGTTGTGTTTGCGCGCGCACTCTGTAATTCCGTCTCAGAATTTCATCAGTCTGCGGGAAAGCGGTTGCCGCTGCAGTGTGATGCATGGCCCTTGACTCGAGATACGCCCGTACTTAGGGTGAGATACTAATTCAATTGGCTTTGTGTGTGTGGGTGGCAGGTTTGTGCCTACGCGATGGTTTTTAGATCATTGTCAAGGACCGAGGGGGCAAGGGAACTTACTTGAGACCGTGCGCATGTGGGTTCCAAGTGGGTTTTACGCGCTTTGGGGAAGTGAGTTCCAGACGGGTCAGCCTTTCATGTTTATTATGGCATCCTGCTGTGTGCTTGTAGCGAGCTTGTCTGTCCGTGATGAGGCGCGCTGTAACACGTCTTGAAATCGCTCTAGTTACTACTACGAATTTCAGCCCTTATTGACGTTCGTGGTCTATCGAGTGAAGTGCCTAATTTATTAAGTGACGTGATTGTGTGAGCCATGTGCTGTGCATATATGTACAAGAGATGGTGAGTTTTTAGATGTTTAGGCGGGGGAGGTGAGGTCAGGATGCGGGATTGTAGGTACTGTTTTGAACTAGTGTTCATTCAGCAGGGAGGGTGTTTTTCAGAGATGTACATTCAGGGCTTCGTCTGCGTTGAGCCCATGTGGGGCTCTGCTGTTTAATAAGATTATGTACCTTGATTCTGGTCTCCTCAGTGTTAGTAACCTGTTTCCCCCTCTCCGGGGTTTCTGGGCACTGTCTAGTACAAAGTAGCTCAAGTCCTCTGCTCTGCCATGGTGATCTCTGTTAATGTGCCTTGCTACCGGGTAGGCCGGGTCCTCATTAGCAATCGCCCTGAGGTGTTGTAAAATCCTCACGTGTACAGGGTGTAGTGTGCTGCCTACATATATCTTGTTGCAGGTGCAGCGTAGCTCGTATACTGCATAATCTGTTTTGCAGGTAAAATGGCCCTTCACTAGCAGTGGACTTTTCCTGAGAGGTGTCGTTATAGAGCGGGTATTTTTGGCGTGCTTGCACGCTTTGCACTTGCTACACTTTAAGAACCCTTGTTGTGCTTTGAGCCAGTCAGGTTTGGGTGTCTGAGTTGGTGCATTATTCACCAATTCTTCCCTCGTCGATTTAGCTTTCCTGAAGGTCAATTGTGGCAGCTTGGCGCAATCTGCACCAATCACAGGATCACAGCGGATAATCGGCCAGTATATATATATGTTCACTGAAAAAAACAAAGTTTTCTTGCAGGTTATAGATAGGAATTATCATTTACAAAACCTTAGAAATTCACTGGAAAAACATAGGTTTCAAGGGTGCTATAGTTAGCTGGACATTTCACTTGTACGAAACCATTGAAATTCCACCATTATAGTTAGTGCAGCTAACTATAACCCGCGCACCCACAATGCACTGCTGATGACGTCACGTATTACATCACTCATGACATCACTGACTCACTCATGACATCACTGATGACATCTCAAATGACATCACTGATGACATCATCCAGTGACTGTGTGTTTTTCTGAAAATTAAATATGTTTTATATATGTATATCTCAAGGTCGATGGAAGAATAAGTGGGTATATAAGTGTCTAAATTGATGATTTTTTTTAATTGATTGTATAATGGACTGATGAAGTGTATCTTAGTGAGTACATGGGTTAGTGAGTAATGTTTAAATATGTAAATATCTGTATCAGTCTCTCACTTTGTGTATAAGTGGCTGCATGGGTTGGTGAGTAGCCACATGAGTGTCTATATAGGTTATTAGTTGGTTTTTTGAGTATCAGTATGAGTGTCTGAGTGTCTGTATGGTTCAGTGGGGGGTGTTACTTAGTGCATAGATGCATGAATGAGTGTGTCACTGTTTGTATGTGTTGAGACAGTATGTTTGCAGGACTGTATAGGTGGATGAGTGTGTGTATGGGTGTGTTAGTGAGTGAATTACTGTCTCAATAGTGTCTTTATGAGTAACTACATATGTTTTAAACTAGTATATGTGAGTTTTGGTGTATATAAGTGAGTATATGTGAGAGTGAGAGATTGGTAGAGTTCCTGTATAAATTAGTCTGTGTTTCTAAAAATGCTTGCTTAAGAGAGTAAGAACATGTACATTTTTGTACCAGTAAGTGGGGTGGTATGTGTATAACTGTACATGCAATTTAATGCATGTTTGATACTTTGTTTACATGTGTGACTATGTGTGTGATGAACTCTATGGATGAGTGTCATTGTGTAACAGGATGTATAGGTGTATGAGTACATATGATGAGTGAGTACATGTATGAGTGTCTCTATAGGACTGTTGGTGAATGAGTGGATGTGTGCGTAGATCTTGGAATTACTAAATAGGTGTGTTGTAAGTGGTATTGGTATGTGCAATGTTTGGAAAATCTTAGTCTCTATTTTTGAGAGTGTGTATCAAAGGTTATATTAGGGTGAGAGGAGGTCTACCACTCTATCACAAGGATGATGTCATCAGTGATGTTATTTGAGTTGTCATCAGTGATTTCATGAGTGATGTCACTGACCATGTCATGAGTGATGTAATATGTGACGTCATCAGCAATGCATTGCGGGCGCGCAAGTTATAGTTAGCTGAACTAACTATAACAGTGAAATTTCAATGGTTTTGTACGAGTGAAATGTCCAGCTAACTATAACACCTCTGAAACCTATGCTTTTTTCAGCGAATTTTTAAGGTTTTTTAAAACATCATTCCTTAATATAACCTGCCTGAAACTTATGTTTTTTCAGTGATTTTGAAAAAAAATTCCAATGACAATTTTTAAATGTATTGTTATATTTATTTCTTTGATATGGATTTAATACATTTTTTAAATCTATTTATTTTTAGTCATCTTATTTTTTAGATTACATTACACATTTTTAATATATATATATTTTTTAAATGTAATATATATATTTGTTATATTTTTAAAATATTTTTATAATATTTTCATTTTTTTCTTTCAATTTTTTTGAGGAGTCGAGCATGCACAACGCACCTTTCTCAACTACTGCGCGGAAAGTAGCCGCCATTATACAATTGCTCTGCAGGATCCGTGTAGGGTATGCGATGGGTGCGTATTTTCATGCCCGATCGCTATGCGACCAGTACGCGACTTCAAACGCATACGCAACATACGTATCACACCACACCATGTGCGTGCATTTCTGCATGACGTCATCTACGTGTTCAACGTGGTGGGCGCGCGACTTCCACAAAATGTTTCGATATACAAAAAGCTATATATATATATATATATATATATGTATTTAATAAAAATATTAAGGCCCAAAAAATAATATTCTTTTAGTTTTAATAAACTTATATTACTTTTAAATGCAATTTCGGGAAGTCGCGCTAGGTGTGTGCTGCATTTACGCAGCCAACGCGGGTCCCATGTGACCAAAAAAAAAGAGATTTGTTTGGTGTATAACACTTACTGTTCTAACTATTGAAGAACCCTACCCATTTCAATTACTCTTCTTAGACCTTCCTTAGGAGAAGACCTGTCCTGAAAAGAACATCACTTTTTCTTCATTGTAAACCTGAATTCCTTTTTTGGAGACAAAAACGGCTACACCACTGCAAGAATCATCTGATTCTGATCATTTTGTTGCTGAACAATTTCTACTAGAACGCCCCCCTGCCAAAAGATACATATCCATCGTATGGAAATTTTTTACTTTCCCGGGGGGGGTAAAAGAAATGTAATGTCACCAAAGTAACATGCAAGATTTACCAGGCAGTACTGTCCAGAGGAGATCCAAAAAAGAAATACTCCTGTGGCACTGCTAGTATGAGCAAGCACCTCCAATCCATGCATCCTGTGAACTATGCTCACAACGAATATAAAAGACTGCGCCAAAATGCACCTCCACCACCGGCAATACCAAGTACCTCTGGGGCATCACCTTCAACTTCACCACCAGACATACGTCCACAATTTGTGAAAGTTAGAATGCATTGCGTGAAGTGAAATTGTTTAATTTGTAATGGGGAGCAATCAGTAGACCTAATTGATAACCATCGATGCTAGTTTTTTTTATACCCTCAAACTTCATGGTTTTGTTCATCCTGTTGACTTTTTTTCTTTTAAAAAAAAACAAAAAAAGAAAAAACATAAAAAAATCCCCAAAAATATAAAAGTACAAAAAACAAAAAAAAATGTTATTTTCAGAACTAACTACTCTGGTTAAAGAAAGAGCTAAATTAATGTGTTACTGTATGAAAGTTTACATACATGTATATGTGCTACATAATTGACTAAAGAATGCATTTTTGGTACATGGTGATTGTATGACTGCAGAACTATAAGGAAGTGCTGTAGCATGACACTGTAAGCTCTTTAGCTACAGGGTGCTGAGCTACTTCCGAAGCACAGGGATTCAACATATGTACATAAATATGTTGGAAGTCTGTGCTTCCTTCTGCACTGCTGCTTAAACTGCAGGCATGGGGTGATACAGGCACTCTTGCACCATGGTGCAATAATATCTGTGTTGTGTGGAGTTTGTTTTTGTGCAGGAAGACACACCTTCCTGCACAAAAACAATCAGTGAAGGCATTTTTCTCCTTCAATGTATGCTGTGCATTGCAGCATATATTGGAAGAAAAAAGTGAGGAGAAATTAAAACAATTCTGTGGCAGATTTACAAGCTCTCTCTGCCACCAGTATGTCACTTTTTGGGACGTACTGGTGGCGCAGGTGGCTCCCCCATATTTACAAGGAGAGAAAAAGTTACCCTGTGTGACTTTTCCTTTCCTTCTAAATACGGCCCCTTCATACGCAGCTCTTTGCGTATATATATTACATCATTCATGACATGGTCAGTGACATCACTGATGACATCTCAAATGACATGACTGATGACATGACTGATGACATCATCCAGTGAATGTGTTTTGGTTTGTTATTTAAATATGTATTGTATATATAGCAATCTGCATTGAAGAAGGAGTGGATATAAAAAAATCTGGATAGAGTATTTAGTATCAGTGTGCTTGATTGTGTACTTGAGAAATTTATAGTGTCTCACTAAATATATTGGATAGTGACTAAACTGTGTGAATATCTGTATTACTTTGTCAGTTGTTGTGTAAACGGCTGCACCAGTTGGTTACTAACTATGTGAAAGTCTATATTAGTTATTGATTAGTTAACTGTGTATTTCTATGGGAGAGTGAATGTGTGTGTGGTTTGGTGGGGGGGGGGGTGTGACTGCCCAACGATGTGTGAATAGTTGATTCAGTAGGTATATGACGTTAAGACTACATGTTATAATAATTGTTTGGGTGAGTTAATATCTTTATGGTTGTGGTGATGAGCAAATATATCTCTCAATGGTACATGAAAAATAAAAGGCAGTGTAGGTGACATTTGTTGTATATAAAGAAGTATACATATGACTCACTGATTGCATGAGTGACTGTAGGGATAACTTTATACTTGTAATAGTGACTTTTAAACCCTAAAACACTACCCTAGGGCATGCAGTGCTTCAAACTCCTATGCATTATGCATGTAGGTGTAGGGTAGTGCAGTGGTGTTTGAGTAGTGTAGGGGGTAGTGTTTTAGGGTTTAGGGTAGTGCATTGGTGTTTGGGTAGTGTAGGAGGTCATGCTGGGGTAGCTTTAAGGTTTAGGGCAGTGCAATGGTGTTTGTGTAGTATAGGGGGTCATGCTGGGGGTAGTGTCTTAGGGTTTAGGGGTGTGTAGTGGTGTTTGTGTAGTGTAGGGGTCATGCTGGGGGTAGTGTTTTAGGGTTTAGGGTAGTGTATTGGTGTTTGTGAAGTGTAAGGGTTGTGCTGGGGGTATATATTAACATTACACTATGACCACCGTAATCACAATTATCAGTAGTAACCACCAAAAAATTCCAGGTGAAGCTATCAGCAGGAAAACGTTTATCAATATTAAATGCTTGTAATCAAGTAAAATTCAAATCATCACATGCAGTGTGCCACAAACGAAATTACCACAGCAGTAATTCTCCACAACTCAGATTTAAAGTGGATAAACATGTTTCATGTGACAGACCCATAGGCCAACTCTGCAGCTTCCACATGCTTCAACACCCTCCACATACACAGCAAGACCTTTACATGGACCCACCCCCCGAATCAAGCAAGACCGTCACCCATGCACTCACCACCAGCAGGCTGGACTATGGGACAGCCCTCTATGCTGCAGTCAACAAATCTCTACTCCACAAACTTCAGAATGTCCAAAACGCCGCAGCCAGACTCATCCTTAGCATCCCACGACAAGACCACATTATCCAGCATAAACAAGCACTCCACTTGCTCCCCGTCGAAAAAAAGAGTGACCTTCAAGCTGCTCATACACACCTATAAAGCCCTCCACCACACCGAACACCTCAATCTCCTTCTACACCCCCAAAAGAAACCTCCACTCCGCTGACCAGGCCTTGGCTGAAATCCTCTGCATCCACAGAATCAGACAGGAGGCACAACCTTCTCTTACATCATGGCCAAGACCTGAAATAAACTTCCCCTCAGCATCAGATGAAGCCCCACACTGAAAGCATTCAGGAAGAGCCATACGACCTGGCTTTTTGAATGACCAAAGCTGCATAAATCCCCTCACACACACCCCCAGCGCCTGGAGACCCTCAGAGGTCAGTAGTGCTCTCTATACATCCCTGATTGATTGATTGATACTCCACCACAGTGTTACTTATCAACAGGCCCCGCCATTGGTTTGGCTGTCTGTAAGGCTTAAGGGTAGTAAAATGAGCAGTGCTGCCTTCTTTAATATACACAGAATGTCTGAGATTAGCTTGGTTTGGCTTCACCTCTGAGAGCTACTTTCATGGTGCTGGGCTACCAGTAGCTCCCGAGCTACTGGTTGGAGACCCCTGGTATGGATAGTGAGTGGGGAATTGTAGTCCTGAAGCACAAATGTGAAGGTCATTACACCACTACATGTATAATGCATAGCACTTTGAAGCACTCCATTCCCTAAAGCCTGGCTCACTGCATGAGTACATGCTTACTGACTGAATGATTACAGTAATATAAGGAAAGACACTGGTTGAATTCTTAATTGGTTGACTTTTACTTTAGTGAATGAATTACTACATGGTACTGAAAGAGTCACTTTGGAATTGCAACAGCAGTCACACTGTGTTTGCTGGAGTATATGAATAGTGACTTGGGAATTGTAGGCCTGAAGCACAAATGTGAAAGTGGTTACATCACACATAAAGCATAGGAATTTGAAGTACTCCGTGCCCTAAATCCTGGCTCACTGCATGAAAAAAAAGTTTAAAAAAAGGGAAGTTACTAGAATAATAAGTCGGAAAAAAAGGGCAATGAATGTTAATACTCATAAAAAAAAGTAACCTATAGAAATGCTTTAATAAGAAAAACGATTTTAAATAAAGCATTTTAGAAATTGTACGAAAGTTAAAAAGTATGGAAAGAGGCACATTTATATAAACACGTGACATACTAAAACAATGGAAATGAGAACACCTGTCAACTGATAAACGTGAGTTAAAAGTGGGAGAAGCAATAAATTGATCCCATAGAGTGTTAAGTAACCGAAAAGTATATAAACCACAGCCGTGGGATGATTAGTTTCATTCCAGAGAATCAATTTGGGTGAAGCAACTACGAGCAAAGTAATGATTTGGGGCTGCGGAAGCATCTTGAGAATATCATTCATATCCTAAGAGGGAACATATTGTTAATGTATATTTAAAAATTCATAAAACATTATGTCCCCTCAAAAGGAGTTGGATGAATTTCGACGGAGGAAGGAAAGAATATCGAAGAGAGGTAAATTATATGAATGGGTATATGTTTGATATTTTTAAAAAACAAAGCAAAAATATTTAAATGATTATAGAATGTAGTATGTTAAAGTTTAAATGAAATATAATAACAAGTTGACGAAAGAACCATTACAAGAAATTAGGAGCGATGGTATCATCTTGAGTTTAACTTTCATTTCCACAGAGGGATCATATTGTTAATGTATATTTTAATTTACATTCAACTTTATGTTCCTTCAAGTGGACATGGATGACTTTCAACAGAGAATTTAAAAGAATAATTAATAATATTTTTTTTAGTATGCAAGTATTTCTTAATGATTGACAAATGTAGTATAAATAAACTATCGACGCAAAAATGAAATCTATACTAATATAATAAAGAGAGAGCCCAAACATTTGAGGCGGGTAATCTGAGGAACCACAGCACCAATCACAACACCCAATACAGCGTTGGAAAGGGCAGTTGCAGCAGAAGGACATAGGCCGTGCAGACGCCCACCATATACATTTAAAAGGTAAAAGAACCATGCCAACAAAGTAGTCCCTTGTGGGCGTGTCTGCGTTGTGTTGTGGGCGTGTGCTGGGGGCGTGACAAACGCTGGGGGCATGTGGTACGTTCTGCCCTTCGTGCCATGTCTCATATCGTGTGCTGTGGGTGTGTGCTGGGGGCATGGACGTGTGCGGGCGGGGGAATACGGAAAAAAAAGCGAGCGTTGTGCCCAATATTTCATTGTTTTTTCTTTCCAGGTTCTGTACATTCCAGCTCTGGGTGTCCACCCTGCTCCCTTTAAATACCCCTGCACCCCATAATCATAACCCACCCTTACTCCTTAAAATACCCCAACACCCTTAAACACTAACCCATCTTAACCCTATAAATATACCCTGTAGCCCAAAACCCAAACCTATCCCTAAACCCTAAAAATACCCCTGTACCCCAAAACCCAAACCTAGCACTGAACCCTATAAATACCCCTGTACCTCAAAACCCAAACCTACCCCTGAACCCTAAAAATACCCCTGTACCCCAAAATCCAAACCTAGTCCTGAACCCTAAAAATACCCCTGTACCCCAAAACCCAAACCTACCCCTGAACCCTAAAATAGCCCTGTACCCCAAAACCCAAACCTAGCCCTGAACCCTTAAAATACCCCTGTACCCCAAAACCCAAACCTACCCCTGAACCCTAAAAATACCCTTTACCCCAAAACCCAAACCTAGCCCTGAACCATAAAAATAACCCTGTACCCCAAAACCCAAACCTACCCCTGAACCCTAAAATACCCCTGTACCCCAAAACCCAAACCTAGCCCTGAACCCTAAAAATACCCCTGTACCCTGAACCCTTAAAATACTCCTGTACCCCAAAACCCAAACCTACCCCTGAACCCTAAACATACCCCTATACTCCAAAACCCAAACCTAGCCCTGAACCCGAAAAATACCCCTCTACCCCAAAACCCATACCTATCCCTAAACACTAAAACTACCCCTGTACCCAATAACCCCAAACTATATCTGAACCCTTAAAATACCCAAACACCCCAAAACATATACCACAGTACCCCAAAAGGTATATATACCTATACCCATACTTACCTTATCCAAACATTTAAAAAAACATGCTTTTACCATTCATGCATTTACAACGAATTTCGTTGTAAATGTATGCGTGGTAAAAGCATATAAAATGTAATGCTATGCGTTATAATGGCATTGCGAAGTCATGGTACTTTCGTAATGAATGTATGTGGAGTGATGGTATGCGGAAAGAAAGTTGTGGAATAATGGGTGTTTACCCTCCCCCGGTAAGTACATTGGTGCCCACATCTCCAGCAACATACTCATATTTTTTCATCGCCGATTTGAAAAATGCACAGGTCTCTCTCATTGATGGCCAGCACCGACATACACTTTTAGACACACCTCCCACCACAAGTTCTAGAATTGCGAACTTTAGAGCTGGGGAGCTACGTTCGAATCTCGGCATCAGCTCAACATCCTGTGATTCCAGGCAAATCGCTTTGTCTCCCCCTGCCTACCACAAATGAATGTGTTCTTCTGTAATGTAAATTGTGCTCATGCCATGTTGTCGAGTTCGCGCTATATAATATTGCAAAGAAAACTAAAGTAGGGAAACTCGAGTTCACACACTACTGAACGCGCACTCTTAAGTGCATCAGCAGTGCACTGTGAATCGGAGCGTTTCACAGGCCTGTCACAGATAAGAAATGCTATCAAAACGAAATCCTACAAAACAATATACTACTGGCCGGCAGCAATTCATACCCAGACACCGTCGGGACGGGCTGCTAGTACTTTGGAATAAAGGAGAATACTCTTTATCTTCTTGAGTGAAAATGGGTTAAAAGTAGTTATATTGAGTAGTGCTTTTACCAATTTTAACTCGTGAAGAACAGGAGGATTATTTTCGCAAGCACTTTTTAAAACTAAAACAATATAATTGTGTCTTCAAATATTAATTAATAATGCTTTCAATTTTTAAATATGATTGTAAAATGTAATAATGACATGAAGTGTACATAAAAAAAGAAAGATGAAGTAGTGAGGGAGTGTTTGTCATAGCACTTCTATTCTACTTTATTTGAAAGTAAAAAAAGCCCAAACATTTAAATAAAGATGATGGGGCAACACTTATATAATGTAAACATAAGGAATGAGTGCTTATGATAAAATAAAAAAAATGTGGTCCAACTCGTGATACCAATGAATGAAAAAAAGATTTTGCATTCCACCCATGTGATGAATATAAAAGACTCAATAAAAATGTTTTGAAAACTTGTGCATTTTTCTTTCAAGGATGGTTTGAAGAATTATACATTTAATGAAAGGACAAAGTACTCCACGCTAAAGGAGAAAAGTCAGCACAATTATGGTAGAATAGAAAATTGAATAATATTTTTGAATACCTTTACAGTCAACAAACTCGTAAGCAGAGTACACAGTTTAACCCCTTCGATGCTGATGACGGCCCCCAGCCGTCATGCATCACGGGGCTCGTGTGCTGATGACGGCTGGGGGCCGTCATAAACCCGCCCACTTCGAAAAACACCGCACAGGCGCAGAATCACGCCCACGCCCAAGGGGTTAAGTTAAAAACACCCTACCACAACTAGTTTTTGAAACATATTGTAAAATAAAGTGTGTCACAAAATGCGCTATGTACATGGTGAGGGTATCGTAACATCATATAGAAAAAACAAGCCAATCAACATTAGGATCAGGAAGCTAGAGTTAACCACACAACAGCCAATCAAATGTTTTTAAAAATCTCTGCAAGAAAAGGGATTGGTCGGTAATATGTCTTCTTACAATGCTTCACAACCAATGAAAAAGAGGTGTGTAGAAAGTTTCTGTCTTTAACATACGAACAAATCAGATGACCTTGCAAGTACACGCAGGGGGAGGTAATTAATGCTTAAATTAAATATTAACAATAAAAAAGGTTAGTTTAAAAGAACGCTTTGGAATAAAACACATGAGTGTTTGATTAAATAAAGTTTACGAGGTGAAGTATAATCAACAATCTTTAATAAATTAACGGGAAAATTATCAGTCAAGGCGATAACATTATCGCTGCATTAGCGATCAATCACATGACTTACGTTTCAGCACTGTCTGCCGCTCCTTACTTCACTTGCAAAGTTAAAAAGAACATGTGTGACATTTGCATAACAAGTATAGTGCGATGCAAATTATTGAGGATGACTTGCTTTCGCAAGACCCCAAAAGGTTTCTTGCAGAATAAGTATGCACTTATCTGCCAGACCCCATTTAATGATTAACCAGGCTCTCAAGGCTACGCAGTTCAAACTTACTTCCTTGAGCCACCACGCTGACGACCTTTGGAGATGCACCTGTGTGCCTGTGAGTGGTACTGTGACCTGAGAGGAACTTGGCAGCATTTCCAGCAACCCCAGATGATTTTTCTTTGCTCTCTAATACCGCTGCTCTCTACTGATGACGGGCTAAACCCAGAAAAACATGTCTAGAGATATATAGCAATGTCTGCACCAAATTTGGTGAAAAACTCCAGCTAATATTAACGTAAGTTTGAACTGTGTACTGCATTTACCCGGATGCACAGGGGCGAACTGTGCTGGAACTTTGAGGCATTGTGCTCCCAACCCCCCTTCTGTGTAAAAGGCTCCCTTGAGCCAGCAAGCTGAGGGGATTTGGAGATGCACCTGTGTGCCTGTAAGTGGTAGTGTGACCTGAGAGGAACCTGGGAGCATTTCCAGCAACCCCAGATGAATTATTTTTTACACTCAAATACTGCTGCTCTCTCCTGATGACGGGCTCAACCCAGAAAGACATATTAAGATATATACAGCAATGTCTGCACCAACTTTGGTGTAAAACTCCAGCTAATTTTGAAGTAAGTTTGAACTGCATACTGCATTTACCAGGATTCAAAGGGGCGAACTGTGCTGGGACTGTGAGGCAGTGTGCTCCCAAACCCCATTCTGTTTAAATGGCTCCCTTGCGCCAGTAAGCTGATGAGTTTTTGAGATGCACCCCTGTGCCTGTGAGTGGTACTGTGACCGGAGATAATCTTGGCAGCATTTCCAGCAACTCTAGATGATTTTCTTTTTGCTCTCAAATACTGCTGCTCTCTAAAGATGGCGGGCTCAAGCCAGAAACACGTGTCTGGAGATATGCAGCAATGTCTGCACCAACGTTTGGTGAAAAAACTCCAGCTAATTTTGAAATAAGTTTGAACTGCGTTCTGCATTTACCAGGATGCAAAGGGGCGTACTGTGCTGGGACTGTAAGGCAGTGTTCTCCTAACCCCCATTCTGTTTAAAAGGCTACCTTGAGCCAACAAGCTGACGAGCTTTTGAGATGCACCTGTGTGCCTGTGAGTGGTACTGTGGCCTGAGAGAAACTTGGCAGCATTTCCAGCAACCCCAGATGATTTTTTTTTTGTTATCAAATACGGCTGCTCTCTACTGATGACGAACGCAACCCAGAAACATGTTCTAGAGATATACAGCAATGTCTGCACCAACTTTTGTGAAAAACTCCACCTAATTTTGAAGTAAGTTTGAACTGCGTACTGCAATTACCAGGATGCAAAGGGGAGAACTGTGCTGGGACGGTGAGGCAGCGTGCTCCCAACCCCCATTCTGTTTAAAAGGCTCGTTTGAGCCAGCAAGGTGACGAGTTTTGGATATGCACCTGTGTGCCTGTGAGTGGTACTGTGCCCTGAGAGAAACTTGGCAGCATTTCCAGCAACGCCAGAGTACTTTTTTTTTTGCTCTCAAATACTGCTGCTCTCTACTTATGACGGGCTCAACCCAGAAACACGTGTCCAGAGATGTACAGCAATGTCTGCACCAACTTTGGTGAAAAACTCCAGCTAATTTTGAAGTAAGTTTGAACTGCGTACTGCATTTACCAGGATGCAAAGGGGCTACTGTGCTGGGACTGTGAGACACTGTGCTCCCAACCCCCATTGTGTTTAAAAGACTCCCTGGTCCCAGCAAGCTGACGAGCTTTGGAGATGCACCTGTGTGCCTGTGAGTGGTACTGTGATCTGAGAGAAACTTGGCAGCATTTCCAGCAACCCCAGATGATTTTTCTTTGCTCTCTAATACTGCTGCTCTCTACTGATGACGGGCTCAACCCAGAACCCCGAAACATGTGTCTGGAGATATACAGCAATGTCTGCACCAACTTTGTTGAAAAACTCCAGCTAATTTTGAAGTAAGTTTGAACTGCGTACTGCAATTACAAGGATGCAAAGAGGAGAACTGTGCTATGACGGTGAGACAGCGTGCTCCCAACCCTCATTCTGTTTAAAAGGCTCGATTGAGCCAGCAAGCTGACAAGTTTTGGATATGCACCTGTGTGCCTGTGAGTGGTTCTGTGACCTGAGAGAAACTTGGCAGCATTTCCAGTAACCCCAGGTTTCTTTTTTTTATGCTCTCAAATACTGCTGCTCTCTACTTATGACGGGCTCAACCCAGAAACACGTGTCTTGAGATGAACAGCAATGTCTGCACCAACTTTGGTGAAAAACTCCAGCTAATTTTGAAGTAAGTTTGAACTGCGTACTACATTTACCAGGATGCAAAGGGGCGAACTGTGCTGGGACTGTGAGGCAGTGTGCTTCCAACCCCTATTCTGTTTAAAAGGATACCTTGAGCCAGCAAGCTGACAAGCTTTGGAGATGCACCTGTGTGACTGTGAGTGGTACTGTGACCTGAGAGAAACTTGGCAGCATTTCCAGCAACCCCAGCTGATTTTTTTTTTTGTTCTTAAACACTGCTGCTCTCTCCTTATGATGGCCTCAACCCAGAAACACGTGTCAAGATATATACAGCAATGTCTGCACCAACTTTGGTGAAAAACTCCATGTAATTTTGAAGTAAGTTTGAACTGCATATTGCATTTCTCAGGATGCAAAAGGGCAAACTGTGCTGGGACTGTGAGGCAGTGTGCTCCAAACACCCATTCTGTTTAAAATGCTCCCTTGCGCCAGCAAGCTGACGAGTTTTGGAGATGCACCCCTGTGCCTGTTAGTGGTACTGTGACCTGAGAGAAACTTGGCAGCATTTCCAGCAACCCCAGATGATATTTTTTTTGCTATCAAATACGGCTGCTCCCTACTGAGGACGGGCTCAACCCAGAAAAACATGTCTGGAGATATACAGCAATGTCTGCACCAACTTTGGTGAAAAACTCCAGCTAATTTTGAAGTAAGTTTGAACTGCGTACTGCATTTACCAGGATGCAAAGGGGCGAGCTGTGCTTGGACTGTGAGGCACTGTGCTCCCAACCCCCATTCTGTTTAAAAGGCTCCCTTGAGCCAGCAAGCTGACGAGTTTTGGAGATGCACCTGTTTGCCTGTTAGTGGTAGTGTGACCTGAGAGAAACTTGGCAGCATTTCCTGCAACCCCAGATGACTTTTTTATGCTCTCAAATACTGCTGCTCTACATATGACGGGCTCAACCCAGAAACACTTGTCTAGAGATATACAGCAATGTCTGCACCAACTTTGGTGAAAAAACTCCAGCTAATTATCAAGAAAGTTTAACTTCCTACTGCATTTACCAGGATGCAAAGGGGCGAACTGTGCTGGGACTGTGAGGCACTGTGCTCCCAAGCCCCATTCTGTTTAAAAGGCTCCCTTGTGACAGCAAGCTGACAAGTTTTGGAGATGCACCCCTGTTCCTGCGAGTGGTTCTATGACCTGAGAGAAACTTGGCAGCATTTCCAGCAACCCCAGATGATTTTATTTGCTCTTAAATACTGCTGCTCTCTACTGATGATGGGCTCAACCCAGAACCCAGAAACACGTGTCTGGAGATATAGAGCAATGTCTGCACCAACTTTGGTGAAAAACTCCAGCTAATTTTAAAGTAAGTTTGAACTGCGTACTGCATTTAACAGGATGCAAAGGGGCGAACTGTGCTGGGACTGTGAGACACTGTGCTCCCAACCCCCATTCTGTTTAAAAGGCTCCCTTGAGCCAGCAAGCTGATGAGCTTTGGAGATGCACATGTTTGCCTGTGAGTGGTAGTGTGACCTGAGAGAAACTTGGCTGCATTTCCTGCAACCCCAGATGACTTTTTTTACTCTCAAATACTGCTGCTCTCTACATATGACGGGCTCAACCCAGAAACACGTGTCTAGAGATATACAGCAATGTCTGCACCAACTTTGGTGAAAAACTCCAGCTAATTTTCAAGAAAGTGTAACTGAGGACTGCATTTACCAGGATGCAAAGGGGCGAACTGTGCTGGGACTGTGAGGCACTGTGCTCCCAAGCCCCATTCTGTTTAAAAGGCTCCCTTGTGCCAGCTAGCTGACGAGTTTTGGAGATGCACCCCAGATCCTGCGAGTGGTACTGTGACCTGAGAGAAACTTGGCAGCATTTCCAGCAACCCCAGATGATTTTATTTGTTCTTAAATACTGCTGCTCTCTACTGATGACAGGCTCAACCCAGAACCCAGAAACACGTGTCTGGAGATATACAGCAATGTCTGCACCAACTTTGGTGAAAAATTCCAGCTAATTTTAAAGTAAGTTTGAACTGCGTACTGCATTTACCAGGATGCAAAAGGGCGAACTGTGCTGGGACTGTGAGGCACTGCATTCCCAACCCCCATTCTGTTTAAAAGGCTCCCTTGAGCCAGCAAGCTGACGAGCTTTGGAGATGCACCTGTGTGTCTGTGAGTGGTACTGTGACCTGAGAGGAACTTGGCATCATTTCCAGCAACCCCAGATGATTTTTATTTTGCTCTCAAATACTGCTGCTCTCTACTGATGACGGGCTCAACCCAGGAACACATGTCTAGAGATATACAGCAATGTCTGCACCAACTTTGGTGAAAAACTCCAGCTAATTTTGAAGTAAGTATGAACTGCACACTGCATTTACCAGGATGCAAGGGGCGAACTGTGCTGGGACTGTGAGGCAGTGTGCTTCCAACCCCTATTCTGTTTAAAAGGATACCTTGAGCCAGCTAGCTGACAAGCTTTGGAGATGCACATGTGTGCCTGTGAGTGGTACTGTGACCTGAGAGAAACTTGGCAGCATTTCCAGCAACCCCAGCTGATTTTTTTTTTTGCTCTCAAGCACTGCTGCTCTCTCCTTATGACGGCCTCAACCCAGAAACACGTGTCAAGATATATACAGCAATGTCTGCACCAATTTTGGTGAAAAACTCCAGCTAATTTTGAAGTAAGTTTGAACTGCGTACTGCATTTCTCAGGATGTAAAAGGGCAAACTGTGCTGGGACTGTAAGGCAGTGTGTTCCAAACCCCCATTCTGTTTAAAAGGCTTCCTTGTGCCAGCAAGCTGACGAGTTTTGGAGATGCACCCCTGTGCCTGTTAGTGGTACTGTGAGCTGAGAGAAACTTGGCAGCATTTCCAGCAACGCCAGATGATATTTTTTTTGCTATCAAATACGGCTGCTCTCTACTGATGACGGGCTCAACCCAGAAACACATGTCTGGAGATAAAGAGCAATGTCTGCACCAACTTTGGTGAACAACTCCAGTTAATTTTGAAGTAAGTTTGAACTGATACTGCATTTACCAGGACAAAAATGGGAAAACTCTGCTGGGACTGTGAGGCAGTGGGCTCCCAACCCCCATTCTGTTTAAAAGGCTCCCTTGCGCCAGCAAGCTGACGAGTTTTGGAGATGCACCCCTGTGCCTCTGAGTGGTACTGTGACCTGAGAGAAACTTGGCATCATTTCCAGCAACCCCAGATGATTTTTATTTTGCTCTCAAATACTGCTGCTCTCTACTGATGACGGGCTCAACCCAGGAACACGTCTAGAGATATACAGCAATGTCTGCACCAACTTTGGTGAAAAACTCCAGCTAATTTTGAAGTAAGTATGAACTGCACACTGCATTTACCAGGATGCAAGGGGCGAACTGTGCTGGGACTGTGAGGCAGTGTGCTTCCAACCCCTATTCTGTTTAAAAGGATACCTTGAGCCAGCTAGCTGACAAGCTTTGGAGATGCACATGTGTGTCTGTGAGTGGTACTGTGACATGAGAGAAACTTGGCAGCATTTCCAGCAACCCCAGCTGATTTTTTTTTTGCTCTCAAGCACTGCTGCTCTCTCCTTATGACGGCCTCAACCCAGAAACACGTGTCAAGATATATACAGCAATGTCTGCACCAATTTTGGTGAAAAACTCCAGCTAATTTTGAAGTAAGTTTGAACTGCGTACTACATTTCTCAGGATGTAAAAGGGCAAACTGTGCTGGGACTGTAAGGCAGTGTGCTCCAAACCCCCATTCTGTTTAAAAGGCTCCCTTGCGCCAGCAAGCTGACGAGTTTTGGAGATGCACCCCTGTGCCTGTTAGTTGTACTGTGAGCTGAGAGAAACTTGGCAGCATTTCCAGCAACGCCAGATGATATTTTTTTTGCTATCAAATACGGCTGCTCTCTACTGATGACGGGCTCAACCCAGAAACACATGTCTGGAGATAAAGAGCAATGTCTGCACCAACTTTGGTGAAAAACTCCAAGTAATTTTTAAGTACGTTTGAACTGCGTACTGCATTTACCTCGATGCAAAGGGGCGAACTGTGCTGGGACTGTGAGGCAGTGTGCTCGTAACCCCCATTGTGTTTAAAAGGTTCCCTTGAGCCAGCAAGCTGACGAGCTTTGGGGATGCACCTGTGTGCCTGTGAGTGGTACTGTGATGTGAGAGAAACTTGGCAGCATTTCCAGCAACCCCAGATGATTATTTTTTTGCTCTCCAATACTGCTGCTCTCTGCTGATGACGGGCTAAACACAGAAACACGTGTCTAGAGGTATACAGCAATGTCTGCACCAACTTTGGTGAAAAACTCCAGCTAATTTTGAAGTAAGTTTGAACTGAATGCTGCATTTACCAGGACAAAAATGGGAAAACTCTGCTGGGACTGTGAGGCAGTGGGCTCCCAACCCCCATTCTGTTTAAAAGGCTCCCTTGCGCCAGCAAGCTGACGAGTTTAGGAGATGCACCCCTGTGCCTCTGAGTGGTACTGTGACCTGAGAGAAACTTGGCAGCATTTCCAGCAAACCCAGATGATTTTTTTTTGCCTTCAAATATGGCTGCTCTCTACTGATGACGGGCTCACCCCAGAAACATGTGTCTGGAGATATACAGCAATGTCTGCACCAACTTTGGTGAAAAACTCCAGCTAATTTTTAAGTAAGTTTGCACTGCGTACTGCATTTACCAGGATGCAAAAGGGCTAACTGTGCTGGGACTGTGAGGCAGTGTGCTCAGAACCCCCATTATGTTTAACCCCTTCCGTGCTCATGACGAGCTGAGCTCGTCATGAGTTGCGCCGCTCGCATGCTCATGACGAGCTCAGCTCGTCATGTAACGCAGCTTTTTGTAAATCGCCGCACAGCGCAAAAATAACTGCTGCACGCATGCGGTTAAAAGGCTCCTTTGAGCCAGAAAGCTGACGAGCTCCAGAGATGCACCTGTGTGCCTGTGAGTGGTACTGTGACTTGAGAGAAACTTGGCAGCATTTCAGGCAAACCCCAGATGATTGTTTTTGCTCTCAAATACTGCTGCAATCTACTGATGACGGGCTCAACCCCCAAACACGTGTCTAGAGATATACACCAATGTTTGCACCAACTTTGGTGAAAAACTCCAGCTAATTGTGAAGTAAATTTGAACTGCGTACTGCATTTACCAGGATGCATAGGGGAGAACTGTGCTAGGACGGTGAGGCAGTGTGCTCCCACCCCCATTCTGTTTAAAATGCTCCCTTGAGCCAGCAAGCTGACGAACTTTGGGGATGCACCTGTGTGCCTGTGAGTGGTACTGTGACGTGAGAGAAACTTGGCAGCATTTCCAGCAACCCCAGATGATTATTTTTTTGCTCTCAAGTACTGCTGCTCTCTACTGATTTATTTATTTATTGTATTTGTATGGCGCAACAGCTACCCTGAGGGTTTCCCGGCGCCTTGGATCTGTGTTAACTGCACAGAAGAGCAGTGGACACTATTGATTATACAGCCAGGCTTTAGCTCCTTTCCGATATTGGAGGTAGTTAGGTTCCAGACGTAAATTGAGCGGGAGTGAATTCCACAGGACTGGGGCGTGTCAAGATATATACAGCAATGTCTGCACCAATTTTGGTGAAAAACTCCAGCTAATTTTGAAGTAAGTTTGAACTGCAAACTGCATTTCTCAGGATGCAAAAGGGCAAACTGTGCTGGGACTATAAGGCAGTGTGCTCCAAACCCCCATTCTGTTTAAAAGGCTCCCTTGCGCCAGCAAGCTGACGAGTTTTAGAGATGCACCCCTGTGCCTGTTAGTGGTACTGTGAGCTGAGAGAAACTTGGCAGCATTTCCAGCAACGCCAGATGATATTTTTTTTGCTATCAAATACGGCTGCTCTCTACTGATGACGGGCTCAACCCAGAAACACATGTCTGGAGATAAAGAGCAATGTCTGCACCAACTTTGGTGAAAAACTCCAAGTAATTTTTAAGTACGTTTGTACTGAATACTGCATTTACCAGGACAAAAATGGGCAAACTCTGTTAGGACTGTGAGGCAGTGGGCTCCCAACCCCCATTCTGTTTAGAAGGCTCCCTTGCGCCAGCAAGCTCACGTTTTTTGGAGATGCACCCCTGTGCCTCTGAGTGGTACTGTGACCTGAGAGAAACTTGGCAGCATTTCCAGCAAACCCAGATGATTTTTTTTTGCTCTCCAATATGGCTGCTCTCTACTGATGACGGGCTCAACCCAGAAACATGTGTCTGGAGATATACAGCAATGTCTGCACCAACTTTGGTGAAAAACTCCAGCTAATTTTTAAGTAAGTTTGCACTGCGTACTGCATTTACCATGATGCAAAAGGGCTATTTGTGCTGGGACTGTGAGGCAGTGTGCTACGAACCCCCATTATGTTTAACCCCTTCCGTGTTTATGACGAGCTGAGCTCGTGATGAGTTGCGACGCTCGCATGCTCATGACGAGCTCAGCTCGTCATGTAACGTGGCTTTTTGTAAATCGCTGCACAGCGCAAAAATAACTGCCGCACGCATGCGGAAAAAAGGCTCCTTTGAGCCAGAAGGCTGAAGAGCTCTAGAGATGCACCTGTGTGCCTGTGAGTGGTACTGTGACCTGAGAGAAACTTGGCAGCATTTCCAGCAACCCCAGCTGATTTTTTTTTTGCTCTCAAGCACTGCTGCTCTCTCCTTATGACGGCCTCAACCCAGAAACACGTGTCAAGATATATACAGCAATGTCTGCACCAATTTTGGTGAAAAACTCCAGCTAATTTTGAAGTAAGTTTGAACTGCGTACTACATTTCTCAGGATGTAAAAGGGCAAACTGTGCTGGGACTGTAAGGCAGTGTGCTCCAAACCCCCATTCTGTTTAAAAGGCTCCCTTGCGCCAGCAAGCTGACGAGTTTTGGAGATGCACCCCTGTGCCTGTTAGTTGTACTGTGAGCTGAGAGAAACTTGGCAGCATTTCCAGCAACGCCAGATGATATTTTTTTTGCTATCAAATACGGCTGCTCTCTACTGATGACGGGCTCAACCCAGAAACACATGTCTGGAGATAAAGAGCAATGTCTGCACCAACTTTGGTGAAAAACTCCAAGTAATTTTTAAGTACGTTTGAACTGCGTACTGCATTTACCTCGATGCAAAGGGGCGAACTGTGCTGGGACTGTGAGGCAGTGTGCTCGTAACCCCCATTGTGTTTAAAAGGTTCCCTTGAGCCAGCAAGCTGACGAGCTTTGGGGATGCACCTGTGTGCCTGTGAGTGGTACTGTGATGTGAGAGAAACTTGGCAGCATTTCCAGCAACCCCAGATGATTATTTTTTTGCTCTCCAATACTGCTGCTCTCTGCTGATGACGGGCTAAACACAGAAACACGTGTCTAGAGGTATACAGCAATGTCTGCACCAACTTTGGTGAAAAACTCCAGCTAATTTTGAAGTAAGTTTGAACTGAATGCTGCATTTACCAGGACAAAAATGGGAAAACTCTGCTGGGACTGTGAGGCAGTGGGCTCCCAACCCCCATTCTGTTTAAAAGGCTCCCTTGCGCCAGCAAGCTGACGAGTTTAGGAGATGCACCCCTGTGCCTCTGAGTGGTACTGTGACCTGAGAGAAACTTGGCAGCATTTCCAGCAAACCCAGATGATTTTTTTTTGCCTTCAAATATGGCTGCTCTCTACTGATGACGGGCTCACCCCAGAAACATGTGTCTGGAGATATACAGCAATGTCTGCACCAACTTTGGTGAAAAACTCCAGCTAATTTTTAAGTAAGTTTGCACTGCGTACTGCATTTACCAGGATGCAAAAGGGCTAACTGTGCTGGGACTGTGAGGCAGTGTGCTCAGAACCCCCATTATGTTTAACCCCTTCCGTGCTCATGACGAGCTGAGCTCGTCATGAGTTGCGCCGCTCGCATGCTCATGACGAGCTCAGCTCGTCATGTAACGCAGCTTTTTGTAAATCGCCGCACAGCGCAAAAATAACTGCTGCACGCATGCGGTTAAAAGGCTCCTTTGAGCCAGAAAGCTGACGAGCTCCAGAGATGCACCTGTGTGCCTGTGAGTGGTACTGTGACTTGAGAGAAACTTGGCAGCATTTCAGGCAAACCCCAGATGATTGTTTTTGCTCTCAAATACTGCTGCAATCTACTGATGACGGGCTCAACCCCCAAACACGTGTCTAGAGATATACACCAATGTTTGCACCAACTTTGGTGAAAAACTCCAGCTAATTGTGAAGTAAATTTGAACTGCGTACTGCATTTACCAGGATGCATAGGGGAGAACTGTGCTAGGACGGTGAGGCAGTGTGCTCCCACCCCCATTCTGTTTAAAATGCTCCCTTGAGCCAGCAAGCTGACGAACTTTGGGGATGCACCTGTGTGCCTGTGAGTGGTACTGTGACGTGAGAGAAACTTGGCAGCATTTCCAGCAACCCCAGATGATTATTTTTTTGCTCTCAAGTACTGCTGCTCTCTACTGATTTATTTATTTATTGTATTTGTATGGCGCAACAGCTACCCTGAGGGTTTCCCGGCGCCTTGGATCTGTGTTAACTGCACAGAAGAGCAGTGGACACTATTGATTATACAGCCAGGCTTTAGCTCCTTTCCGATATTGGAGGTAGTTAGGTTCCAGACGTAAATTGAGCGGGAGTGAATTCCACAGGACTGGGGCGTGTCAAGATATATACAGCAATGTCTGCACCAATTTTGGTGAAAAACTCCAGCTAATTTTGAAGTAAGTTTGAACTGCAAACTGCATTTCTCAGGATGCAAAAGGGCAAACTGTGCTGGGACTATAAGGCAGTGTGCTCCAAACCCCCATTCTGTTTAAAAGGCTCCCTTGCGCCAGCAAGCTGACGAGTTTTAGAGATGCACCCCTGTGCCTGTTAGTGGTACTGTGAGCTGAGAGAAACTTGGCAGCATTTCCAGCAACGCCAGATGATATTTTTTTTGCTATCAAATACGGCTGCTCTCTACTGATGACGGGCTCAACCCAGAAACACATGTCTGGAGATAAAGAGCAATGTCTGCACCAACTTTGGTGAAAAACTCCAAGTAATTTTTAAGTACGTTTGTACTGAATACTGCATTTACCAGGACAAAAATGGGCAAACTCTGTTAGGACTGTGAGGCAGTGGGCTCCCAACCCCCATTCTGTTTAGAAGGCTCCCTTGCGCCAGCAAGCTCACGTTTTTTGGAGATGCACCCCTGTGCCTCTGAGTGGTACTGTGACCTGAGAGAAACTTGGCAGCATTTCCAGCAAACCCAGATGATTTTTTTTTGCTCTCCAATATGGCTGCTCTCTACTGATGACGGGCTCAACCCAGAAACATGTGTCTGGAGATATACAGCAATGTCTGCACCAACTTTGGTGAAAAACTCCAGCTAATTTTTAAGTAAGTTTGCACTGCGTACTGCATTTACCATGATGCAAAAGGGCTATTTGTGCTGGGACTGTGAGGCAGTGTGCTACGAACCCCCATTATGTTTAACCCCTTCCGTGTTTATGACGAGCTGAGCTCGTGATGAGTTGCGACGCTCGCATGCTCATGACGAGCTCAGCTCGTCATGTAACGTGGCTTTTTGTAAATCGCTGCACAGCGCAAAAATAACTGCCGCACGCATGCGGAAAAAAGGCTCCTTTGAGCCAGAAGGCTGAAGAGCTCTAGAGATGCACCTGTGTGCCTGTGAGTGGTACTGTGACTTGAGAGAAACTTGGCAGCATTTCCAGCATACCCAGATGATTGTTTTTGCTCTCAAATACTGCTGCAATCTACTGATGACGGGCTCAACCCAGAAACACGTGTCTAGAGATATACAGCAATGTTTGCACCAACTTTGGTGAAAAACTCCAGCTTATTTTGAAGTAAGTTTGAACTGCATACTGCATTTACCAGGATGCATAGGGGAGAACTGTGCTAGGACTGTGAAGCAGTGTGCTCCCACCCCCATTCTGTTTAAAATGCTCCCTTGAGCCAGCAAGCTGACGAACTTTGGAGATGCACCTGTGTACCTGTGAGTGGTACTGTGACGTGAGAGAAACTTGGCAGCATTTCCAGCAACCCCAGATGATTATTTTTTTGCTCTCAAATACTGCTGCTCTCTACTGATTTATTTATTTATTGTATTTGTATGGCGCAACAGCTACCCTGAGGGTTCCCCGGCGCCTTGGATCTGTGTTAACTGCACAGAAGAGCAGTGGACACTATTGATTATACAGCCAGGCTTTAACTCCTTTCCGATATTGGAGGTAGTTAGGTTCCAGACGTAAATTGAGCGGGAGTGAATTCCACAGGACTGGGGCCATATACGTGAATGAGCGTCCGCCCAAGCGAGCCCGCTTAAACCTGGGAACAACAAATTTGGACTGAGACAAGGATCAAAGATTCCGGGGGGGTATATATTTCCAGGCCAGTTTACATAGATATGTAGGTGCTTCCTTCACATTGATCCGTAACATATAGCAGATTGCTTTGAATTTCACTCTGTTGGCGATTTTCAACCAGTGCAGTTTTTTCAAATGTTCCGGCATACTCGTGCGTCCTGGGAGACGAAGGAGCAACCTAGCTGTGGCATTTTGAATGACCTGAAGTCGGTTGATGGTGTCTTTGTTCGCTCCTAAGTAAAGGATGTTCCCGTAGTCCAATCTCGAAACTATTAATGCCTGTACTACTGTTCTTTGTGCCCCTTCCGGGAGTTGCCACAATATTTTCCTCAACCATTTGAGGATTGCAAAACATGTTGAGACCGTTTTGGCAGTTTGTGCTCACATTGACAACTTCTCATCAATTATTACCTCTAGGTTGCGAGCAGATTGTACCACAACCGGGGTCGGGCCCATTTCTACCGGCCAATGAGAAGGGCCCCACAGATCCTTATGATCACCAAAAAGAAGCAGCTCTGTTTTTTCCCCATTCAGCTTTAATTTCTTGGAGTGCAGCCAGTTTGCCATTCTCAAGTGCCCGGAGCGAAAAGGAGCGACATTGGATTCGTCAGTAGTTGTCAGGGAGAACACAAGCTGTGTATCGTCCACGTAGGAATAAATAGTGAGGCCTGTATCCTCTGCAATTTTGGCTAGCGGGGTAACATATATGTTAACCAATAGCGGACTCAGTATTGAACCCTGCGGTACCCCTTAAGGGGCGTCCAGGATATCGGAGGAGTTCTTTTTAGAAAACACCTGGAAGGTCCGATGTGAGAGGAATTGTTCCAGCCACCTCAGCACTTTCCCTCTTACTCCTATGTCTTCTAGTGCCTGCACCAGGGTTTTGTGGGAGATGGTATCAAAGGCGGCACTCAAATCTAAAAGAATGAGTGCCGCCGTGCCACCGCTATCCAGTTCCTTTCGGATGTCTTCAGTAACCCCTAATAGGGTGAATTCCGTGGAGTGACCTCTTCTAAACCCTGACTGAGAGTGATGCAGTAGATTGTTACCATTAACAAAATCTGCCAGCTGTTTGTTCACATGCTTTTCTAGGATTTTCGAGAATATTGGCAGTAGCGATATTGGGCGAAAACTGGAGAAGACCTCCGAGTCGCTGTTTACCTTTTTTAGTAGGGGGATTACCATAGCGCGCTTCCAATCATCGGGTACTACAGCTTCCTCTAAGGAAGCATTTAACAATGATCTGATCACATCCAGGATGAAAGAATCCAGCTGCTTTAGAATAGATGCTGGAATTGGATCCTGAGGTGAGCCAGATCTGATGCTATTTAGTATTTGCACAAAAGTCGTGTTGTCTAGAGGTTGCCATCTACTAAGTACGGTCTCAGAGGAATTCTCTCGTGTAATTCTATCTCTAGGGATTGAAGCAATTGCTAACGAGTCTGCAACATCATCATTTTGACCAAAATTAGAATAAATTTTAGTTATCTTCTCATTAAAAAAAATAGCTATGAGATTAGATTGCAAGGGAGACAGGGACGGGGGTTCTGGTTGGAGAGTCGCTGCTGCAAGGTCTTTTAAAACTTTAAAAAGAGTGCCAGGGTTTCTTTGTGCTACTACAATAGTTTTTTTAGTATAGTTTCCTTTAGCTATTTTACAGGATAGATGGTAGTCATTAAGCGCTTGTTTATATATTTCTTTAGTGGCAGAAGCATAGTCTCTTCTCCACTGCCTCTCTAATTTTTTGCACTTACTTTTTTCTTCCCTTAATTTCTCTGTAAACCACGGAACTGGGGAGTTACATGATTTTCTTTTGCTCAAAGTGAGCGGGACTATAGTGTGTGCAGCACTGGCTAGCCAGCTATTGATCCCTTTGTGGTCACTGATGACGGGCTAAACCCAGAAACACGTGTCTAGAGATATACAGCAATGTCTACACCAACTTTGGTGAAAAACACCAGCTATTTTTTAAGTAAGTATGAACTGCTTACTGCATTTACCAGGACACAAATGGGCAAACTCTGCTGGGACTGAGAGGCAGTGGGCTCCCAACCCCCATTCTATTTAAAAGGCTCCCTTGCGCCAGCAAGCTGACGAGTTTTGGAGACGCACCCCTGTGCCTCTGAGTGGTACTGTGATCTGAGAGAAACTTGGCAGCATTTCCAGCAACCCCAGATGATTATTTGTTTGCTCTCAAATACGACTGCTCTCTACTGATGATGGGCTCAACCTAGAAACAGGTGTCTGGAGATATACAGCAATGTCTGCACCAACTTTGGTGAAAAACTCCAGCTAATTTTTAAGTAAGTTTGCACTGCGTACTGCATTTACCAGGATGCAAAGGGGCTAACTGTGCTGGGACTGTGAAGCAGTGTGCTCCCAACCCCCATTGTGTTTAAAAGGCTCCTTTGAGCCAGCAAGCTGACGAGCTTTTGGAGATGCACCTGTGTGCCTGTGAGTGGTACTGTGACCTGAGAGAAACTTGGCACCATTTCCAGCAATGATCTGCTCTGGGTGGAGAAGCACTCCTCTGTTTGATTCTTTTTTACTTGTTATTTGACTTTGCAAAGCGTGCTACGGAGGTGGCATGTTTGTCCTCAACCGTGCCTTTCTGTTTAGACACCTATCTTGAGTGGGAATTCCCCTCGACCTCTGTGCACTGTAGCTGGTGTGGTTCTAAACTAGAACAACACTAATTTCACAACTCTATATATCTCTATGTTGTCAACTTTTTTAATTCTTATCACCAACAATTTTAAACACAAAACTACATTGAACCTCTACACATTGGTATTCTTGGTGTCATAACCAATCTTTTGGACAAGTTTTCAATAAACATTTTTAACAAAATAATATAATCTTTTGAAAACATTTTCATAAATTCACAAATGATTCCCGAGTGATGCCCGATGCATTTCGAGCCCTGATGGGCTCTTCCTCAGGGGCCTGAAACTGACCAATATACATCGATTGTAGTAATCATTATTACAACGTTGAATAAACTTCCTCAAGTAACAAAGCGCCACATTAGGTGACATTGATGTCTCATGCTCATGTCGAAAATGGTGTATGATGACTAAAGAGAAAGAATGTACAAAACACTAAAACAAAAGAAAGAAAAAGTTTCCTTCACCTCACCCTCGTGTAACCAATATACCTAATCATGCTGATACTCACTCAGGGAACCAGAGTGATAATCTGCAATAAAAAGCACACCTTCAATACCTCGAACCTATGAAAAATGGCTGAACCCTGTCATTTGACTGTATAACTCAGCTCCTGCTTACCTCACACTGAAAACCGATCCTACAACTCCATATTGCTTCAATGTGACCCTCACTGTTAGAATCCTCGCCGCTTGGACCACCTTGAAAAACAAACAACCATGGTTTTGACGAAGCACATTTCCAGCAACCCAAGATGATTTTCTTTTTTGCTCTCAAATACTGCTGCTCTCTACTGATGACGGACTCCACCCAGAAACAAGTGTCTAGAGATATACAGCAATGTGTGCACCAACTTTGGTGAAACACTCCAGCTAATTTTGAAGTAGGTTTGTACTGCGTACTGCATTTACCATGATGCAAAGGGGCGAATTGTGCTGGGACTGTGGGGCAGTGTGCTCCCTACTCCCATTCTGTTTAAAAGGCTCCCTTGAGCCAGCAAGCTGACGAGGTTTGGAGATGCAGATGCACGATTGTGCCTCTGAGTGGTACTGTGACCTGATAGAAACTTGCCAGCATTTCCAGCAACCATAGATGATTTTCTTTTTGCTCTCAAATACGGCTGCTCTCTACTGTTGACGGGCTCAACCCAGAAACATGTGTCTGGAGATATACAGCAATGTCTGCACCAACTTTGGTGAAAAACTCCAGCTAATTTCGAAGTAAGTTTGAACGGCGTACTGCATTTACCAGGATGCAAAGGTGCAAACTGTGCTGGGACTGTGAGGCAGTGTGCTACCAACACCCATTCTGTTTAAAAGGCTCCCTTGAGCCAGCAAGCTGACGAGCTTTGGAGATGCACCTGTGTGCCTAAGAGTGGTACTGTGACCTGAGAGAAACTTGGCAGCATTTCCAGCAACCCCAGATGATTTTTCTTTTGCTCTCAAATACTGCTGTTCTCTACTGATGACGGGCTCAACCCAGAAACAAGTGTCTAGAGATATACAGCAATTTGTGCACCAACTTTGGTGAAACACTCCAGCTAATTTTGAAGTAGGTTTGAACTGCGTACTGCATTTACCATGATGCAAAGGGGCGAACTATGCTGGGACGGTGAGGCAGTGTGCTCCCAACCCCCATTCTGTTTAAAAGACTCCCTTGAGCCAGCAAGCTGACAAGCTTTGGAGATGCACCTGTGTGCCTGTGAGTGGTACTGTGACCTGACACATACTTGACAGCATTTCCAGCAACTCCAGATGATTTTTTTTTGCTCTCATAAACTGGTACTCTCTACTGATGACGGCTAAACCCAGAAACACATGTCTAGAGATATACAGCAATGTGTGCACCAACTTTGGTGAAACACTTCAGCTAATTTTGAAGTAAGTTTGAACTGCGTACTGCATTTACCAGGATGCAAAGGGGCGAACTGTGCTGGGACTGTGAGGCAGTGTGCTCCCTTCCCCCATTCTGTTTAAAAGGCTCCCTTGAGCCAGCAAGCTGACGTGCTTTGGAGATGCACCTGTGTGCCTGTGAGAGGTACTGTGACTTGAAAGAAACTTGGCAGCATTTCCAGCAACCCCAGATGATTTTTTTTTTGCTTTCAAATACTGCTGCTCTCTACTGATGATGGGCTCAACCCAGAAACATGTTTCTGGAGATATACACCAATGTCTGCACCAACTTTGGTGAAAAACTCCAGCTAATTTTGAAGTGCAAATAGAAAATACACATATGCCAGGAAATGGGCAGTAGCTCAGGCTCCAGCATTATATAAAAATCACATAGGATGGGATGAGGATTCTCCTCACCTTAAAATCCAGTTAAAAAATCAACCAACAATGCAAAGGCAATATCCTGTAAAACAGGAAGCTAAAAAACAGATCAGGGAGATTTTAAATCAACTTGAATACCAAGGGGTGATTGAAACATGCACCTCATCAATGAACAGTCCTTTGTTTCCTGTCTCCAAACCAGACAATACATATCGTCTAGTTTTGGACTGCAGACACTTAAACTCTTGTTGCAAAACCTTTGGAGTACAAAATGCGCACAGTGCAGCACTGATGAATAACATTGTGCGTAAAAAATATAAAACCACATTAGATATTTTAAATGGGTTTTTCTGTCAAAACATTGCCCCTGAAAGTAGGCACTTGACCGCTTTCTCGATCATGGGACACAGGATCAATTTTGCCGTCTCCCCCAGGGATTCAAGAATAGTCCAGGGTTATTTTCAGCCAGAGTAACAGAGTTACTACAAATGTACGATGATGAGGCATTATCTTATGTCAATGACATCTATCTTACAGACGATGATTTGGACGTGCACTTGAAAAGAGTGAACACCATAATACTTGGGTTCGCTTCTGAAGGGTATAAATTCAATTTTAAGAAATCACGAATTGCCCACCTCCACGTCCTATTCTTAGGATACGAGTTATCAAGTGAAGGCAAGAGCCTGGCAGCAAACTTCCTAGAGAAATGTGCACTGCTCTAACCTCCGAAAACGCTGAAAAAATTACAATCAATTCTAGGTTTCCTGAATTTTGAAAGAACTTATGTTCTAAATTACGCAGAAAGAGTTATACCTCTATACGAACTAATCAAACATGATTTCAAACAAACAAATTGGACTCAAAACCATACAGAAATTTTGCGTTCAGTGCAAACAGATATGTTAGCAAAAACACAGTTAGAAACACGCGATAATGCGCGCAATCTTGTGATCCAAATCACCCCAGGGAGATGCAGATTTACATACCTGACCTTTAATGAAGGTGAAAAGGTACAAATAGCATACAAATCACACTGTACACACAAGCGGAAATAAAATTCACTTTACAGAAAAAGTTCTGACAGCGGTTCAAACTGCAGTAGCATAAGAGAGAGCTCTCGCACAGGGTAAACGCATAATGATCGTTACACCTGTACCTGCCTTAGAGGCAGTGACGAAAGCAAGCATTCCCAATGCTAACGCTTTACATCCGTGATGGATACAATGGGTTAATTCTCTTGCTGCAACAGACGTTGAATACGTTTTTGACCCCTACTTGAAGACACAAGAATTCCTACAATCGAACACGAATGTCCTCTGCCGACCGAAATTCTGCCTCTAGAACATTACAGATGTATAATCTATACAGACGGATCAGCACAGCCCGCAATTGGGGGTAAACAAGCCTATAGTGCTGCGTGCGCGATTGTTAAAGGTCACTGGCGTGAAGGTAAATTTAGACCTGTGGTAACTAAAACTCAATCACTCGGAGACTGTACAGCTCAGCGAGCTGAACCACAGGCTTTCAAGATGGCGCTTGAAACTACCGATCGTGAATTCCCCACACTCATAGTGTGCGATTCGTACTTCTGCGTTGAATCTTACAACGAGCACTTCCAGAACTGGGTTCGAAACTGTTTCAAAAATGCAAAAGGTCGCACAATTAAGCATAAAATGCTTTGGGAACAAGTAGTTCTATTACAGAAAGAACTACAAAAGACTCACATGATACATACACTGAGTCGTCAGCGTGATGGCGTTCACGTAGCAGGGAATTCTTTGGCTGATAAGGCCACAAAGGCAGCTGTGCAAACGGCTTCCATAGCTAGAATCTCTCGCTCAAAAAAAGTAATAGACGGTGAAACATTACTAGCAGTATAAGCCTCAATGCAAGGCAGCTATGCAGCGTTACCTCTAAACTATCCACTCACGTATACATACATGATTGATGCAAACTCCGTTCCTTTTGCTCGAATCCCTGGAGTGGGGGACAGAGTCATTCCAAACAGAAACAGGAGAGGTGCTTTGGTTATAGAAGCACATATGGGAGAGGGTCTGAGAGATCGAGGGATCTTAGAATCTCTAATAGAATTAGAAGAGATGTACTGGTGGCAGGGAATGAGCGTCGAAGTTTACAAATTTGGAATTAACTGTGACGCCTGTTACAAAGATCATAGCTTCGCAAACCACCAGGTACCTGACTACAGTATAGCCAGTCCAGTTCCGATACCATTGTTAGACAGCATTAGACCATCTACACGCAGATGTCACCATGGACAGATGCGGTCCCACAACTACTAGGACAAGATTTATTAGGATGTGGCCCCAGCGCTCGGCTGATGCCAGAACTGTTATAAAGGATCTGCCAATCTTTATCGGCACATACGCAATCGGCACGCTACATTCTGACCAGGATCCTGCGTTTAGCTCTCGAGCTTACAAAGAGGCCATGGCTAGCTTGGGCATTGCATTGCGGTATTCTAGTCCCTTCCATCCTGAGGGTAATGCGGTAGTGGAAAGAAAAAAAGTGACATAAAGCACTCCATAACAGCTAAGGTATTAGGTTCGGGTGATGGGTGGGTCAAACATCTAATATGCCTACATTTGCCCAGACAAACACACGGTGGTTTGGAGCAGTTCGACTATCTACTTGCCCGACACGCCCTGCAGCAGCAAGTGCCGTAGGAAGCCGACCCTCCAACTGACGCACTGAGAGACGCTGTCTTTTCTCCTGCCGAGAAATCCAGCTCCAGTGTTTCCAGGCTACCCTTGCGGGTTGCTGGGAAATCGAGTCCTGAGAGAGAGATACAAGACCTACGTTCATTCTAAAACCAATGTACGAAGCTGATTAGACCCTTAGAGAATTCTTGGAATAGATTATTGGCAAAGAATACCAAACTTAAGCTACACTTCACTTACTTCTTCCCTTGTACTAGACTTAGGTTAGGTACACCGGGGTAGGCGTTTTGTAGAAGCACCAATTGAGTACTTTTAGTCATTATTTACCACTGTATGTATTTTATGTATTTCATGTATTTTATGACTTAGAAACCATATCATGCTTTTACAGTATTATTTTATAATACTCTTCGTGCTGTACACATTGTACTTTATAACCAGTATTACGATTGTAGCAGTACATTTCTTATGCTTGAGAAAGAAGACTGTTCAATAAATACTTTTTATTGAAATCGCCCGTCTCTCTATTTCTCAGCACCTCTGGTGAAACGAAGCATGCGCGATTGACCGAGTAAAATAGCTATCTATTGTTTCCGCGAATCTATAGATTGATTTCTTATTCTTGGGAAACAAAGTTGTCATGTTTATGCGGTTGGCAGAAACGAATCCCTTCTTGTGAATTCGAGAACGTTTCTAGTGACCTCTGAGCTAGCTGGAACTCTCAATTAAGTTTAATATATTCGGTAGAGACCTAGTCGTCCTCAGTCCTACGTCTAAAGTACAGGACACATTATTCCAATGCGCAGAGCCTTTTGGGAATATAGGAACTACACTACAGGTGAAGATTTAAGGTTGCTGTGCTGCGTCATAACAACCGTGAGTCAGTTGCTAGGCGTATGTGTCTCCTTCCTGCCGCGCCACTCCAGCATGCACGTTGGTGTTGCCAAGCAATGGATCTACCAACACGCTCGCTCTTCGTCAAGTTTGCCACGTAGCGTAGCTACACCACCACGTAATGCAGCGGCCATCTTGAATGCCTGCAGTGCCCGATGCGTCTCCATAGCAACAGGTATTTCATTGAATCTCAACTTCAGCGCATCCTGACTCGGTGATGAAAAACACCATTATTCAATGTGTAATTTCTACCCCGCTAGTCAAACGGCAAAGCGCGTTCCCTCGGTGAAGCACACACCTTTCATTGGAATTGTATTTCAGCGCATTCCTTACTCGATGATGCGCACATCTTTAAGGAGCAATTGCAATTTACTTGTTTCCACATTTATTTAAGCTTGTCAAACAGTGATACACACACTTTGTTCTCTTTCATCAAATTTATGTTCCTATATATGTGCGCATTCGGTGGTGCGCACACCATTCTTTGAGGCTTCTTTCTCTTTGTGTTTTATACAAGTTATTGTATCATAATCTACTAGTGTGTAATTTTTATCAGTGTGGGCAGCAACTCACCCACACTTGAACATGGATCGAGTTATAGCACCTTTACCCTTTCTACCTGTCCAATGGGATCAATGGAAAGACACTTTCGACGCGTACTTAGAGGCCATTGATGGTGAGACATTCACTTCTTTTAATGTATAATCTTGGTTCTGAAGGTAGGAATATTTTGAAAACCTTACCTCTTGAAGTGGTAAGTACTCGAGTAAGTGGTGGAGACAACGGTGATTCTCTACTTGTTGACGATTATGCTTCACTAGTGAAAACTCTTGATAAAAGATTTAGTCCCAAGAGAAATGTTGTTCTTGAACGTCATAAATTCCTTCAATGCGCCCAAACTCTAGGAGAGTCTATAGATGATGTTGTCACTGCCCTTAGGATCCTAGCACTTACCTGAAAAAATGACTGTCCACTGACGATCCTGATCTTGAAACTGCCGTCACATTAGCCAGCAGTATAGAACTTTCCCAGTTTTGTGGAAAAGAAATGACTGGTGAAGTAAATGGTTAAATTCCAAAGCCATTCCCAAAACCAAAGGATCTGATGTCAATGTTCCCCGCCTCCCTACGCCTAACCCCATCCAAGCCAAGCCTGTGCCTAATGATGTCATGTGTTTCAGCTGTGGCAGCAAGCCACATCTAGGCAATGCCAAATTTTGTTTTGCTCTTAACCAAACTTGTTACAAGTGTGGAAAAACAGGTAACTATTCAATAATAAGAAGATAATTACGAACTACTTATGCTGTCTCCTTCACCGTCTCACTCTGAAGGAGCGGTGGAATTCTCTTCCTTGGGTGGATCCTACAAAAGGAAATCTCCTTCTTGCAGCATCTCTGTCAATCATACAAATCTTAGCTTTCTAGCTGACTCAGGCTCACCTTTTACCCTTGTCAATGCCATGGATTTTAGCAAGATTGTCAATACACAGTTAGAACAATCCAACATCAAAATGTTTGTTTACGGGGGCAAAAGAGTAGATGTTTTAGCAAAATTTAGTGTGAATTTAACCTTCAATACTGATCATGTCACTGGGACTGTATTTGTGGTCAAGGAAGGTGCAAACCTGTTAGGATGGGATGAACAAGGAGTTATGAACATTATCCTTGATCCCAATCATCCTCATATGGTGGTTTCTCACAGCATATTGAGTCAGTTCTACAATCTGTCTCCTCCTGATACATCCCCCGCTCACACTGTAAGTCAAACTTTGGATGTCAAGTGGGTGCAAATGTGTCCTGAAATCTTCAATAGTGAACTCTGGAAGCTTATAGGTTTCCAGCACCGTATCATACTTAAGGATTGTGCTAGAGCTGTTGCACAAAGTACGTAAGGTGCCCTTAAGTTTACGCCATGAACTCAAAAACGAACTAGAACGATTGTGTACTGCAGGGGTCATTGAAGTGATTGAGGGTTCTGAATGGCTCACCCCCATTGTTTTGGCACGAAAATCTGACAGATGTCTCAGGATGTGTGTTGACTTGAGAGACCTTAACGCTAATAACTGGATCGATCGTCAACCACTTCCAAATATCAATGAGATGCTAGCCACTCTAGAAGGTGCCAATTTTTTTAATTCTCTTGACATCTCATAGGCGTATAATAAAATTGAGTTGTGCAAGGAATCCAGACACCTGACATCTTTTGTCACTCAGGAGGGTACCTATCGATACATACGCATGCTATTTGGCCTTGCCTCGGCCTCAGCTGTATTTCAGAGATCAATGAACAATCTTTTCAAGGACATTGCTGGGGTCGTATTTTTTCAAGACGATATCCTTGTGCATGGGAAGACAGAGTCTGAACATGATGGGAGGGCCAAGGACATTTTGTGCATCATTAGGGCTAGCGGGTTAACATTAAGGGCTGACAAGTGTAAGTTTCTCCAAGATGGCATTGATTACTTAGGTCATCACATCTCCCACAAGGGAATAGAGCCCAAACTCAAAATCATTGAAGCCATCCAGAAGGCACCCACACCTTTGAACAAAGACCAACTTCATTCTTATCTTGGGCTGGTGGAATACTATGCCAAATTTTTTAGCAATTTTTCCACCAAAACGGCCTCTATGCGGAATTTAATCAAGAAGAACGCTAAATTTGTGTGGGATAAAGACTGTAACAACAATTTTGAAGCCATCAAACAAGAAATTGTACATGCTCACCCCCTCAAACCTTTTAACATTAACGATTTGTGTATTGTATCCACCGATACTAGCAATGTTGGTTTGGGGGTTGTCCTTCTCCACAGAAGGAGTGATGGCCAGGAAGAAACCATAGCTTTTGCTTCAAGAACTCCGAGGGGTGCAGAGAGTACTTATTTAACCATAGAAAAAGAAGCCCTTGGTTTGTGGTGAGGTGTTCAACATTTCAGGAACTTCTTATGGGGAAATGAGTTCATCTTAAGAACTGACCACAAACCTTTAGTCGATTTGTTTTCTACCAAAGGTGGCGGGAGGGCTACACCACATATTTCCAAATGGCAATTTTGACTGCAAGAATTTCGCTACTGGCTTGAATATGTGGCTGGTGCAAAAAACTATGTGGCCGATTGCTTGTCCAGATTGCCCCTCCCTAGTCAAGATGACTCTTCTGGTTGTGATGATTTAGAAATCATATGTGCAGTGTGCTCATTGGAAAATACAGTGGGTTGTGCCCTTTCCGAACAAGAATGGTTGGATGGTATTTCTGAGGATGCTGATGTTATGAAGGACATTGACGTTTTGGCTGGAATGTGGCCCTGCGACAAAGATTGCCCTACTGAACTTGTGCCTTACAAAAGGGTCAAGGATGAGTTATCTGTGGTGGATGGTGTGCTAAGGAGGGGTGGGTTGTTAGTAGTTCCTTTCTCCATCCGGAAAATGGTCTTGAAACTGGCTCATGAAGGCCATCCTGGGATCCGTGCCATGAAGCACAGAGTGAGTCAGGATTTTTGGTGGCCAGCTCTTGATAAAGATGTTGAGCATTTTGCCCGCGATTGTTGTGCGTGTGTCATAAGCGATAAGTCTCAAGTAACCCATCCCACTCCTATTGAACCTATTTCTGTAAAGAATACACCTTGGACCAAATTAGCATTTGATATAGCCGGTCCTTTTGGTATCATTGGTAGTTACCCTAAATGTGCTCTTGTCCTGATTGATTACATGTCCAAATGGCCCAAAGTCAGATTTGTCAACAGTGTCAACTCCTCTATGTCATACATTTTTTGCAGGATTTTTTTCTCAGGGAAGGTTTCCTGGAGGAATTAGTATCCTACAACTGTACCCAATTAACTTCTTTTGAGATGCAGGAATTTCTGAAGGATGCTGGGGTGAAACACATTTTTACGTCCCTTTATCACCCCCACAGTAATGGTTTGGTTTAGCGCTTCAACTGTGTTGTTAAGGAGCACCTGCAACTGGCTTTAGTGAATGGGTTACATTGGCAGAGGGCTGTGAGCGATATGCTGTGGGAAGTAAGGACCACTCCTCAGGCCAGCACTGGTGTTGTCCCTTTTAATTTATTGAGAGGAAGGGTGGCTGGTTCAAAATTTAATAAGGAATGGATGTCTAGGAGAGTGGTGAATGCCAAGGATTTGTCTGTTGTAACTGACGTCAGAGCTGCTGTTCAAGCCAAGCAACCTCTTATTCGCTGTTCGCTCAATGTCATGGTGGGCGATTGGGTGAGAATCAGGAAACCTGGGTTTCTTCGCAAGGGGGAGTCCGCGTTCTCATCTCCCAGGAGGGCGTCTGCTGTAAAAGATCATGTGGTGGTATTGAAGGATGACAGAATTTGGAACAAATGTACAATTTCCATTGTACCCAAGTCCATGCTTGACTCTGTGAACAAGAAGGTAGGCATTCATGTTTCCCTGGTTGTTGTACCCACCTGTGTTAAAGGGAAGGTGGTTGTTCGCACTGGCCATGGTACTCTGAGGAGTGCTTCTTCTAGATTGAGGTTTGTTCCTACCAAATTTCAAGATTATGAAATGCTGTAACCTGCCCATTTTACAGTTTTAGTTGTTGTAATTTGTTCCTTTTGGTTATGCTGTTTCATTGTTTTCTTGCTGTTGGGGTGTGTTGGGACCGGGCTGGGTGTTCCACTGTTGCTATGTTGTGGGTTTCCAGTTTGGAATGGGGTTCTTACCAGCCCATGTTACCGTTTTAAGTTGTTGTAATTTGTTCCTTCGAGTTATGCTGTTTCACTGTTTTCTTGCTGTTGTTTTTTTGTTTTATTGTGAAGGAAGGGGGTTGTGTTGGGACCTGGCTGGGTGTTTCACTGTTGCTATGTTGTGGGGTTCCAGTTTGGAATGGGGTTTCTGGGTCGGCAGTTGCTGCCTGGACCTGGAGGACGTCGGACAGAATAAACACAGCACTTACCTTCAGCGTTGTGTCTTCCTTTCAGCATCCTTCTTTATGCTCCGGTGAATTAGGAACATAGCTCAATTTCTAACCCAGAGGCCCTCTTTCCTGATGTTATTACACTTGATATCTCAATGTTAGATTATGCTAATTCCTTATTGTTGGACCTGGGATCTCCAAGTCACATAGGGTAGCTTGGCACTAAATGGAAAGGCTTACTTCAAAGGCACATGCGTTAAGTTTGCGTCTCACCCACTCAGTAACTCAATGTTCATCCACCCAAAAATGACACTACACCTTTATTTTTATAAAAGTAGAAAAGCTTTATATTCTCTTCTTGTTGCTAGTTTCTTGTTTTGTGCTCAGGTGCTAACTCAGTCCCACATTTACAGTGAATTTAGTGTAATTACGCTTCTTGTTTCTGTAAACTTTCTCACTCCTTCTGTTCTAAGTTACTCCTGCAATTCTGGCTTTACATTAATACAATCCAACAATTAATTCATAATACACTATTACTTTACACCCTGGGAACATCCAGGCAATATAAATCTGGATTGGTACCTTGGTACCCAGAGGGTGACACTTTCCCCTTGATCAGGTGAGTAACCCCAGGGTTTCAGATGACAGATTCAATGCTACAATCAGCTTATATATGACTGCCTCAGATGTTTGGTAAGGCAAGGCCAGAGTTTTCTTCCCCTTCCACCACTGAAAGAAAACAAAAGATTAAGCCACAATCCCCATCTTTATCAGCCTCAGAGGGTTCAATTATCTTCTTCAGCGCAATTGCTCTCCTTTGTTTCACTTATTCCTCTTAACCCTAATTCTGACAACTTCTAGTCTCAGTCTTCCCCAATCCTGCCAGAGCTGGCCTTTCAGTTATCAAAGAAATTGGGGGAAAGAAAGATCTCCCTTCTGGTATCACGATCTGTCGTTTCTCAGTTTTACAACAGCCCCCTGCTTCCACCTTACTTGGGGTCAGTCGAGTACTGTGCCGTTGCAGCCAACCGGCCCTTTTGCCACCAGACCTCCTCCTCTCCCAGCAGTGCCTCCCTCGTGGACCAGGTCAAGTGCTCACCAAACCGGCACCGAGGGGAGGCCTGCCTAGGCTAGCGGCGATGCGAGCTCCTCGAGTCGTCTTCTCCGTCCTTCTGACGACCGCGTTGCTGGACAAGTGCGAGGGAGCAGTGTCTCCGCTAGGCGCCGCCTCTCGAGTCGTCACCTCCGTTCCTCTGACGACTGCGTTGCTGGGCAAGTGCGAGGGAGCGGTGTCTCCGCTAGGCGCCGCCTCTCGAGTCCTTCCTCCGGCAGTCGGGCCCTTAGCTTCTGGGCCTGCGCACTGGTCGGCGCTTCTCTACCCTCTTCTCTGGAGGGTGGTGGAACACCTCCACGGACCTGCGCAGAGTCGCGGAACCTCCGCAGACACTACTCTCCCCACCAGAGTCTCTCCGGTCTGAGTAGGGCACCTCGCTCACACCCGTCCCGCTCTTCCAGAAGTCGGTAAGACGGTCTGGCGGTGTCCACAAAAGCGGGGGGGGGGAAGGAGACCAGAGGGGGGCAGCAGGAAATTAAGGGCCGCTTCCCTCAGGGGTCATGAACCATCGTCAGGGCTCGGTCAAAGGCTAAGGGGGGGACGTCCTCAAGTAAAGGCTGTCGACTTTAAAGATGAACTAACCACCGCTTGCGCGCCCACCTCTCCAGCCCACTGCCTCACTCCTCCAGTCCTATGGTCATCACAAAATGGCTGACCTCCCTCCGGCCTTTATATAGGCTGACCTCAGAAGGTCCAGAAGGGACCTGAAGGTTCTGGAAGGTTCCTATTCTACCCTATGGGCCCAGTCCCGGAGTTGGCAGTTGTGGCAGTTAATAGCCACCATTTTGTGTGTCTTGCAAATCCAGTCAGGAAGGCGCCTAGGCGTCAAGAAAAGACTATGAGGTCAAAGAGCACCTAACCCCTAGGCCAACACCTGAAAAACCCAGTGGACATAAAAATTAAAGGTTTTGAGGGGCAGAAAGGGGACAAAAAAATGAATAATTAAGTAGGAGGGACTACCTAAAGGGCAGGCAGGTCTAACACACGTCCCCTCCAGCTGAAAGTGGGGAGAGCTACCCAACCCCTTGGGAGTCCTCATCACTAAGGCAGAAATACCTAGAGAGACCCTCTGCATTGGCGTGGTCCACTCCAGGCCGATGTTCCACCCGGAAGTCCATTCCCTGTAGGGAGATGGACCAGCTCAACAGCTTGGGATTCTCCCACTTAATTTGCATCAGCCAACGAAGAGGTCGATGGTCAGTCTGAACCAGGAAGTGCGAGCCAAACAGGTATGGCCGCAACTTCTTCAGAGCCCACACCACTGCAAAAGCTTTCCGCTCAATTGCACTCCACTTCTGTTCCCGGGGAAGCAGTCTCCTAGACAGGAAGACTACAGGCTGATCCAGACCCTCTTCATTGAGTTGCGATAACACTGCCCCAATGCCATGCTCTGATGCGTCTGTCTGGACAATGAACTCCTTGGAGAAATCTGGGGCCCTCAGGACCGGTGCTGCACACATTGCCTGTTTCAGCTTCACAAAGGCTTGCTGACAAGCCTCTGTCCAGACTACCCGTCGAGGTTGTTTCTTGGATGTGAGCTCTGTGAGGGGCGCTACAATAGTGCCGTACCCCTTCACAAAGCGACGGTAGTAACCTGTGAGGCCCAGGTAAGCTCGGACCTCAGTCTGGGTCTTGGGGGGGTTCCCAGGCCATGATTGCCTCAATCTTTGCCTGGAGGGGCTGCACTGTTCCCCTACCCACCAAGTGGCCTAGGTACACAACCGACCCCTGCCCAATCTGACATTTACTGGCCTTGATTGTCAAGCCAGCCTGTTTCAGGGCCTGGAGAACAGCTTGCAAGTGACGCAAATGGTCCTCCCAACTGCTGCTGAAGACGGCAATGTCATCCAGGTAAGCAGCGGAGAAAGCCTCCATTCCAGAGAGGACCTGGTTCACCAGCTGCTGAAAAGTGGCAGGGGCGTTCTTGAGCCCAAAGGGCATCACACAGAACTCGTAGTGGCCCTCAGGCGTGGAGAAGGCTGACCTTTCCTTTGCTCCATCTGTCAGGGAGATCTGCCAGTACCCTGAAGTAAGGTCAAAGGTACTCAGATATTGGGCAGCTCCCAGCCAGTCAATAAGTTCATCCGCCCTAGGGATCGGATGGGCATCAGTCTTGGTCACTGAGTTCAGTCCCCGGTAATTCCCACAGAACCTCAGTTCTGGAGTGGTGCCCGGTGGGGCAGCTTTTGGTACTAAAACCACCGGACTGGACCAGGGGCTACTGGAAGGTTCAATGACTCCTAGCTCCAGCATCTTGGTAACCTCACCGTGGATGCTGGCCTTCACCTTGTCTGACAGCCGGTAGGTCTTAGACTTCACTGGTGGGCTGTCTCCTGTGTCCACATCATGGGTACACAGGTGGGTCCTTCCCGGGACAAGGGAGAACAACGAGGAGTACTGCTCCAATATCTGGCTGCAGTTCTCTCGTTGCTCAGGAGTTAGGGTTGGAGAGAGAATCACTCCCTCCACCGACCCATCCTTTTCCTGAGACGAAAAAAGGTCAGGGAGAGGCTCGCTTTCCGCTTCCTCTCCTCCATCAGTCACCATCATCAAGATGACTTCGGGCCTCTCATGGTGGGGTTTGAGGTGATTAGCATGCAGCACCCGTAGGGGCTGTCGAGGGGTCTTAAGATCCACCAGGTAGGTGGCCTTACCCTTCTTCTCCAACACCTCAAAGGGGCCTGTCCAGCGATCCTGGAGAGCGCTTAGCTCTCCAGGTTCCATCACCCACACTTTCTGGCTGGGCTCCAACTCCACCGGGTGAGCGTTGTGGTCATACCACTCTTTCATTACTGCTTGACTGGCTTCCAAGTTGTCAGAAGCTTGCTTCCACAACTTTGCCATTTGGCTCCGGAAGGCCAGCATGTAGCTCACCACATCCTGGGGAGGCTTTCTGGGAGACTTTTCCCATCCATCCTTCACCAGGCTGAGAGGTCCACGCACAGGGTGCCCGTACAGTAGCTCAAAGGGGCTGAAGCCCACTCCCTTCTGCGGCACTTCCCTGTAGGAGAATAGCAAACAGGGCAGGAGGATGTCCCATTTCCTCCGCAGGCTCTCAGGCAGACTTCTTATCATGCCTTTCAAGGTCTTGTTGAACTTCTCTACCAGTCCATTGGACTGGGGGTGGTATGGAGTGGTGAACCGGTAGGTCACTCCACACTCCTTCCACATTACCCGCATATATGCTGACATGAAGTTGGTCCCCCTGTCGGACACAACTTCCTTGGGGAAACCCACTCGGGTAAAGATCCCCATCAGGGCCCTAGCCACAACAGGTGCAGTGACAGTCCTCAGAGGAATTGCCTCTGGGTACCGCGTGGCGTGATCCACCAGAACCAGGATAAACCTGTGACAAGCTGTAGTTGGTGGATCCAATGGCCCCACAATGTCGATGCCCACCCTTTCAAAGGGGGTGCTAACGACAGGAAGTGGTTCCAGGGGAGCCTTCAGCTTCACACCTGTCTTCCCACTGGCTTGACAGGATACACACGTCCAACAGTATGTGTCAGATGCCACTTTCATCTGAGGCCAGTAAAAATGGGGGACAAGCCAGGCAGTGTCCTGCCAAGGGAATCTCATGAGCCAATTCTAAAAGAAAGGCTCGGTATCGTTGAGGGACTACCAAGGCCCATGATGAACCGGGCAAAGGTACCTTGGGTTCACTGTAGAGGAGTCCGTCCTCCCAGTAAATATGGTAGTGCCCTGCAACGTTCCCTGCTGCCTGGGCTTCGGCCTGTCGCCTCAGTCCCTCAAGAGTAGGGCACTCCTTCTGGCCCTTACAAAACTCCTCCCTGGTAGGCCCTCCTTCCACGTGCCACTCAGCAGGGATAGGTAGGTCCTCCAGTGAGACTACTTCCTCCCCCACAGACTCCTGTTCCACCACCGCAGGTGGCCGATCTGTCTCATGGGACGTGGAAGCCGAAGCAGGCTTCTCCTGTCCTCGGTTCTTTCCCTTTTTGGCAGCGGGCTGGGCCATTGTTCCAGGCTCCAGCCCAGGTGAACTCCCTCTTCGGGTAGTCGCAGACCTTGTGCTTGCACAGGCCCAGTCAGGTGTACCCAGCATCTCCGAATGAGTCCGGTATTCCACCTCCTTCCAAGCATTGTGCTCCATGTCATTCCCCAACAGACAATCGACTGGCACGGCAGGGCTTACGGCAACTCGAAGTGAACCTGCAACCCCTTCCCACTCAAAGGGAACCTCGGCCACAGGGTAGTGGCCCAATCTGCCGTCAACCATCGCGGCGGGGTGGAGTACATGTGGAATCACTTGCTCTGGAGACACCAGCTGACTCCTTACCATAGTCATACTGGCTCCTGTGTCTCTCAGAGCCTCCCCTCTTTGGCCATTGATGGTGACCCATTGCCCATACTTTACAGTATTTGAGGGCACCTGGATCTTAGGAACCATCTCCCGATCTCCCAGGGACACTAAGTTGACACCCGCCCACTCACCCCCCTTATCTAAGGGCAACTCCTCCCCGAGCACTACACTAGCTACTCCCGTGGCTTTTCCTCCGGTGGGAGGGGGTGGTCTCTTTGGGCACTTGATGTCTCCCTTATAATGTCCAACACCACCACACTCAAAACAGTGGACAACCCTTGGCTGCTGACTTTGGCCAGGATAAGGGTTTCTGGGCGGGTTAGCCTTAGGGATGAATCCTGTTCCCTTTCCCTGGAAACTGTTTTGGGGACCTTTTGAGAACTGCCTCTTTTTATCTCCCCCCTCCTTCTTCTGGGGGGCGCCCTGTCCGGCCCGTTGGGAATCCCCTCCAGTCCCCTTTGAGGACACCCGGGTACTTGCCCAGATGTCCGCCTCCTCTGCAAGCTTCCGGGGGTTGGTCAGCGTGCTGTCCACCAGGTGTTGACGCAGCTCGGGAAAACATTTCTCGAGTAGGTGCTCTTTGAGAATAAGGTCGTACAACCCCTCATAGTCCCTCACCTCGCTGCCTTGTATCCAACCCTCTAGTGCCTTCCTTGCATAGTCCAGGAAATCCACCCAATTCTGTGTGCCTAACTTGTGACTTCCCCTGAACCTTTGCCGGTACTTCTCTGGGGTCAGTCCAAATTTCTGGAGTAGCGCCACTTTCATGGTGGGGTAGTGGGTCTGCTCATCCTGCTCTAGGGCCAATAGTGTATCCCGTCCTGCAGGAGGCATGTACTTGTACACGCCACCCCCCAGTGTTTTTCCTGGATCCCATGGGCTCTTAAGGAGACCTCATAGGCAGCCAGCCACTTGGCGATATCATCCCCTGGGCTGTAGCTGGTAACTATATCCTTAGGTAGGTAGGGTCTGGGTTCCCTGGTCAGTTCTTTTGTTTCGCTGCCACCATTTGGAGAATTGGAGGGTCCTATCTGTAGGGCCTTGAGTTCTAGCTCCCTAAGTTTCAACTCGTGAGCCATCCTCTGTTCCTCCCTCTCCTTTTCCATCTTAGCTAACTCCCACTTTAGCTGTCTCTTTTCCCTCCTGTCCACTAGTTCAGCTTCGGTTAAGCTTCTTCCGGAGACACTGCTACCCTCCCTTGAACAGGTCCTAGGTCCTGGTAGTAGGTTCCCCATCTCAGGTTGGAACAATCCATCTACCCCTATGACTGTGTCCCGGTCCGTCCCCTCTTCCTCTTCCTTTCCCTCTCCATGTGCGGCCACCCAAGCCCTCAAACTGGTCTGGAGTTCCCCCTTCTTGGCACCACGCTTAAAAAAAACTCCCATCTTCTGGCAAAAGTCTCTAAGCTGGGCTGTAGTATAGGTCTCCAGGTCCTCCAGAGCAAATTCCATTTTGCTTATGAGAGATATAGGGACAACCACTCGGGAAGAATTGGTTCAAAAGGGGCAATTCGAAGCTACCTCCACCCACCACCAGGAGTAAATTTGGAAAACCAAAAATATAATTAGGGAGTCCGCAAGGAGAAAACTCCAGGTGTAGGCCTGTGGAGTACACTTTGTTACTTCAGAGTGGACGCAAACACAGTTCTCATCCCACCGCTGCCACCAATGATGTTGGACCTGGGATCTCCAAGTCACAGAGGGTAGCTTGGCACTAAATGGAAAGGCTTACTTCAAAGGCACATGCGTTAAGTTTGCGTCTCACCCACTCAGTAAATCAATGTTCATCCACCCAAAAATGACACTACACCTTTATTTTTATAAAAGTAGAAAAGCTTTATATTCTCTTCTTGTTGCTAGTTTCTTGTTTTGTGCTCAGGTGCTAACTCAGTACCACATTTACAGTGAATTTAGTGTAATTACGCTTCTTGTTTCTGTAAACTTTCTCACTCCTTCTGTTCTAAGTTACTCCTGCAATTCTGGCTTTACCATTTGGAGAATTGTCCATTCTCCAACAACTAATTCATAATACACTATTACTTTACACCCTGGGAACATCCAGGCAATATAAATTTGGATTGGTACCTTGGTACCCAGAGGGTACCTTGATCAGGTGAGTAACCCCAGGGTTTCAGATGACAGATTCAATGCTACAATCAGCTTATATATGACTGCCTCAGATGTTTGGTAAGGCAAGGCCAGAGTTTTCTTCCCCTTCCACCACTGAAAGAAAACAAAAGATTAAGCCACAATCCCCATCTTTATCAGCCTCAGAGGGTTCAATTATCTTCTTCAGAGCAATTTCTCTCCTTTGTTTCACTTATTCCTCTTAACCCTAATTCTGACAACTTCTAGTCTCAGTCTTCCCCAATCCTGCCAGAGCTGGCCTTTCAGTTATCAAAGAAATTGGGGGAAAGAAAGATCTCCCTTCTGGTATCACGATCTGTCGTTTCTCAGTTTTACAACAGCCCCCTGCTTCCACCTTACTTGGGGTCAGTCGAGTACTGTGCCGTTGCAGCCAACCGGCCCTTTTGCCACCAGACCTCCTCCTCTCCCAGCAGTGCCTACCTCGTGGACCAGGTCAAGTGCTCACCAAACCGGCACCGAGGGGAGGCCTTCCTAGGCTAGCGGCGATGCGAGCTCCTCGAGTCGTCTTCTCCGTCCTTCTGACGACCGCGTTGCTGGGCAAGTGCGAGGGAGCAGTGTCTCCGCTAGGCGCCGCCTCTCGAGACGTCGCCTCCGTTCCTCTGACGACCGCGTTGCTGGGCAAGTGCGAGGGAGCGGTGTCTCCGCTAGGCACCGCCTCTCGAGTCCTTCCTCCGGCAGTCGGGCCCTTAGCTTCTGGGCCTGCGCACTGGTCGGCGCTTCTCTACCCTCTTCTCTGGAGGGTGGAACACCTCCACGGACCTGCGCAGAGTCGCGGAACCTCCGCAGACACTACTCTCCCCACCAGAGTCTCTCCGGTCTGAGTAGGGCACCTCGCTCACACCCGTCCCGCTCTTCCAGAAGTCAGTAAGACGGTCTGGCGGTGTCCACGAAAGCGGGGGGGGGGAAGGAGACCAGAGGGGGGCCAGCAGGAAATTAAGGGCCGCTTCCCTCAGGGCTCATGAACCATCGTCAGGGCTCGGTCAAAGGCTAAGGGGGGGGACGTCCTCAAGTAACGGCTGTCGACTTAAAAGATGAACTAACCACCACTTGCGCGCCCATCTCCCCAGGCCACTGTCTCACTCCTCCAGTCCTATGGTCATCACAAAATGGCTGACCTCCCTCCGGCGTTTATATAGGCTGACCTCAGAAGGTCCAGAAGGGACCTGAAGGTTCTGGAAGGTTCCTATTCTACCCTATGGGCCCAGTCCCGGAGTTGGCAGTTGTGGCAGTTAATAGCCACCATTTTGTGTGTCTTGCAAATCCAGTCAGGAAGGCGCCTAGGCCTCAAGAAAAGACTATGAGGTCACAGAGCACCTAACCCCTAGGCCAACCCCTGAAAAACCCAGTGGACATAAAAATTAAAGGTTTCGAGGGGCAGAAAGGGGACAAAAAAAAATGAATAATTAAGTAGGAGGGACTACCTAAAGGGCAGAGAGGTCTAACACTTATATACTATAAATTGTTCAGAATCAGGTAGCCCAACTTATATATAAACAATCGGTGACACATCACCCCTATGATGAAAAAACTTCATTGGATACCTGTTGCACGAAGAACAATATTCAAAACTGACTGCTCATCTTTAAAACACTCAACAATAAAAGCCTGGCTTTTATTGCCTCCTGCATTCAGAAGTACACCCCCAGCCGTACTCTGCACTTCACATACCTGAATTACCTGTTGGTACACAATTTTTTAAAAAAGAGGAATGGCGGAGCCAGATTCTCTGTCACTGCTCCTAGCATCAGGAACTCTTTCCCCACAGAGATCAGATCTGACATTTGATATCAAAATTCAGAAAACTGTTGAATATCTGGCTTTTCATCCAAGCATATAACTAAACCTTGGCTACAGCTTCTTACCGTGCCTACCCCAATTAAGCGCCATGAAACCATTTTGGTGTACGTGCCCTCTACGAATATCGCTAACGTAGCACAACATAACATAAAGTTATAGGTAAATTAAAAGTTAATTATGGGGATTTTTATTACCTTTGTGTTATGAATGACATCACAAGTTTTGCTCTCATCTGCTTGACTTCACTGAGAACCCCTCAGTGAAAAATAACCCTGTAATTTACTGTTGCCCATCATTAATTCCATACATAATAGACCCTTACCTGTGCTTCAGAGCAGTAACGACCTGCGCTACATATGCTTAAGTAATCAAGGTGCAAATAATCGCCTATAAAAAACGTCAACATTTTTAGTTGTTTTATATTGTTGTGTCTTGTTAAAATCCAGTTATTGTGCTCAGAAAATAACTACTTAAGATTATCTACGGTGAATTAGGAAGATCGCTCAATTTCTAACACCAGAGGCCCTCTTTCATGATAATATCACACTTGATATCGCAATGTTAGATTATGCATATTCCTTATATGCTACAAGTTGTTCAGAATCAGGCAGCCCAACTTATATATAAACAATCGGTGGTGACACATTACCCCCGTGATGAAAAAACTTCATTGCCAACCTGCTGCACAAAGAACAATATTCAAAACTAGCTGCATCATCTTTTAAACACTCAACAATAAAAGCCTGGCTTTTATTGCCTGCTGCATTCAGAAGTACACCCACAGCCGTACTCTGTGCTTCACATACCTGAATTACCTGTTGGTAGACAAATTTAAAAAGAAGAGGAATGAGGGAGCCAGATTCTCTGTCACTGCGCCTAGCATCAGGAACTCATTCCCCACAGAGATCAGATCTGTCATTTGATATCAAAATTCTGAAAACTGCTGAATATCTGGCTTGCCATCCAAGAATATAACTAAACCTTGGCAACAGCTTCTTACCATGCCTACCCCAATTCAGCGCCATGAAACCATTTTGGTGTACATGCGCTCTTCAAATATTGCTAACGTAGCATAACATAACATACAATTATAGGTGGTTAAAAAGTTAATCATGAGGATTTTTTTTTACCTTTGTGTTCTGAATGACATCACAAGTTTTTCTCCCATCTGTTTGACGTCAGAACCCCTCGGTGAAAAATAGCTGTGATTGACTGTTGCCCATCATTAATTCTATATATAATAGACCCTTACCTGTGCTTCAGAGCAGTAACCACCCGCTCTACATATGCTTAAGTAATCAAGGTGCAAATAATCGCTTATAAAAAACTTCAACAGTGTTAGTTTTTTTTATATTGTGTATTGTAAAATCCAGTTATTGTGCTCAGAAAATAACTATTTAAGAATATCTAGTAGAATATAATCTTAGCAATATTTTATGATCAAACTACACTAAAAAATATGTCAACATGGTAGCCCTTCAATTCGATTTGTTATGTAGACAGAAAAATTTACTTATGGTCAGGTACTATGGTGAGTTGATGAATGCATTTCGGACGTTGATCATAAAATGTATTTCTTTAACTGACGCGTTATGGCCTCTTGCCATTCAAGAATTTAAATCAGACTTTAACCTGGAAGACAGCTTGCATTAAAGGGATTTTGACATCAAACGCCAATTGACAATATTTTTGAAGTAGAAGGATGACATTTTTAGTGCTGAATGTTTACTAGGTCTGCCAAGAAAATGCTTGTGAGAGCAGGAGAGCCTGTAGTTTAACCACTTACTCATTATTCTGAAGGTGCATGACTACGAGCATGTTGGTCCTGCGTCAGAAGCTGAACATTCGGCACAACATGATGGATATGATAACTAAACCTTTGCCTTTGCCGTTTATTGTAAGCCAATGGGTAGCATTTTCAATGTACACACTTTTTTCACGAGATTGAAAGGCAGCAAAGGCTTTGCCGTGATTGAAAGTATGATCCATTGGCCAATAAAACGAAACAAACATCATGAAGATTGCAGGGTCAGTTTGCAGGGCTGTAAGATTAATGCCTCACCCTGTGTCCGTCCTTGGTTTACAAAGGCAATTATGAGAGAGACTCGACTTATTGAATTATTGCTAAAACCTCAATGCCACTGCATGCCACTGCAGTACCCAAGAGCAAGACCAGTACTTGATGGATCGCGTTCTTGTATGTCTAGTTTACTTTTCATCAATCTACTTAGATATGCAATGTTCTGCTTCATAATAGTATTAGGAGATGTGGGGTAATCGCTGCCTCAGGCTTCACCTTTTGTGAGTTATGGCCTATTTGCGGAATTACACCACATTTGGCAGAGAGGTAGAGTTCGGTTCGCAGAGTGTGCTGTTTGTTAAATGGTGTAAATCCGTTCAGTAGTTCCTGAGAAAATCAAAAGTAAAATCATAGTAATATCTAGAGACAGAGTACAGTTCTGTACCTTCCCGAGCATGAGCTGCATGCTGATTGGCTGTCAACCTTCTGTCAATGCTCCAAACCAGGAAGTGTTGGCAGCCATCTTGTGCCACGGTAGAACCGAGACACAAGAAAACAGAAAAAGAACGCGAAAAGGGGGCATGGTAGAAACACCCTGACCCCCTAGGCCTGCTTAGGGGGTACCAGGGGGCACGTTTGCAGAGTGGTGCAATCCATCACCTCAAGCCCTGCCCCCTCCCTGCTCCACTCTCCAAATGCACCCCCTGGCGCGTTTGCAGAGGGGGAAATAATTCCCCTTGAATACTGGGGGTCCCTAGGGGCCAAGTAGCCCACCAAGAACCTCCAGTATGCGCCAGGGGGCTGCCTTGCAGAGACGTGTAAAGAGGCCACTCCCCTTTTTACACTTCTCTGCAAAGCAGCCCCCTGTCCAATACTGGAGGTTCCTGGTGAACTAGTTGGCCCCCAGGTACCCCCAGTATTCAAGGGGAATTAGTTCCCCATTGCAAATGCTCCAGGGGGCTGCCTTGCAGAGATGTGTAAAGAGGCCATGCCCCCTTTTACACCTCTCTGCAAGGCAGCCCCCTGAGGCATACTGGAGGTTCCTGGTGGGCTAGTTGGCCCCCGGGGACCCCCAGTATTCAAGGGGACGCGTTTGCAGAGTGGTGCAATCTGTCACCTCAAGCCCCGCCCCATCCCTGCACCACTCTGCAAACACGCCCCCTGGCGCGTTTGCAGAGGGGGAAGTAACTCCCCTTGAATACTGGGGATTTCTGGGGGCCAACTAGCCCACCAGGTACCTCCAGTAAGCGCCACGGAGCTGCGTTGCAGAGTGTTGTAAAAAGGAGAGTGTTGTAAAAAAGGGGCGTGGCATCATTACACCTCTGCAATGCAGCCCCCTGGCGCATACTGGAGGTTCCTGGTGGGCTAGTTTGCCCCCGGGGACCCCCAGTATTGAAGGGGAATTAGTTCCCCCTCTGCAAATGCGCCAGGGGCGCATTTGCAGAGTGGTGCAATCAGTCACCTTAAGCCCCACCCCCTCCCTGCGTACTGGGGGTCCCTGGGCGCCAACTAGACTTCCAGGTGCCTCCAATAAGTGCCACAGAGCTGTGTTGCAGAGTGTTGTAAAAAGGGGCGTGGCCTCATTACACCTCTCTGCAATGCAGCCCCCTGGTGCATACTGGAGGTTCCTGGTGGGCTAGTTGGCCCCCAGGGACCCCCAATATGCAAGGGGAATTAGTTCCCCCTCTGCAAACGCGCCAGGGGGCTGCATTGCAGAGAGGTGTAAAAAGGGACGGGCCTCATTACACCTATCTGCAACACAGCCCCCTGGCACATACTGGAGGTTCCTGGTGGGCTAGTTGGCCCCCAGGAACCCCCAGTATGTAAGGGGAATTAGTTTCCCCTCTGCAAACGCGCCAGGGGGCTGCATTGCAGAGAGGTGTATTGAGGCCACGCCCCTTTTTACACCTCTCTGCAACGCAGCCCCCTGGCGCATATTGGAGGTTCCTGGTGGTCTAGTTGGCCCCCAGGGACCCCCAGTACGCAAGGTGACTTAATGCCCCAACTTAGAACGTGCTACGGGGCGCGTTTGCACAGTGGTGAAGGTAGGGGGCGGGGCTTGTGTTGATATGTGTGCAAACATGCCCTGTGGCGCGTTTTAAGTCGGGGAATTAATTCCTCTTCAATCTATAGGTCCCCTTGGGGCCAACTAGTCCAACAGGTACATCAATTAAGCGCCACAGAGCTGCATTGCTGAGTGTTGTAAAAAGGGGGCGTGCCCTCTGAACACCTCTCTGCAACGCAGCTCCCTGGCGCCGACTGGAGGTACCTGGTGGGCTAGTTTGCTCACAGGGGACCTCAGGATTGGAGAGGAATTAATTCCCCAACCTAAAACTCGCCACAGGGTGTGTTTGCACACATGTCACCTTAGGCCCCGCCCCCTTCCTTCACTATTGAGCACAATATTCCTCTGAAATCAGCGGAACTACAAATTCCGATTTACTCACCTGTTATCAGGAGAGACCTCAGTGCTGCATCTTTCAGCCCACTACTGATCCTGAAAAGTAATTCTAACCATACTTACAGTAACTTGAATTTCCTTCCATAGGCTAACATTGACTGGTTTCACTTGGACATTTTTCTAAGTGTGGAGTTTTGGAACTTTAAAAAATTCCTTTAAAATCAGCCGAACTATGAATTCTGATTTACTCACCTGTTATCAGCAGAGACCTCAGTGCTGCATCATTCAGCCCACTACTGATCCTGAAAAGTAATTGTTACCCGGAATATTCCTATATTCATAATATGCGGGCAAATAGTACACCATTCCACTTGGCACTTGTAGTTCAACCGTAGAATTGAACATATAATTCAAGGTTATTTGGTTTTTTGGGCCTGATCCCTTGCCTTATTTTATAGATGTTTTACTTGGGCACTTCTCAATTTCGTGTACCTGCTGCTGTGTATATATATATACTTTATACCTACCTTGTTCTATCAGTACATTTATTTCTCCTATATTTCTTCAACTAATCATGAATGAAAAAGGATTTTTAAATACTCAGGCCTATAAGTTTGTGTCTCTACTTTTATTCAGTAATGGCATGGATCATCTATCTCCCTTGTCACAGCGATTTTAGCTCTCCCTTATGGATACCTCTTCCTGATATTAGATTATCTCATTAACACTATCGTTTCCCAATCCTCTCTGGTGTTTAGTCCGTTTCTAATGGTATTAAACTTTATCATAAACCACTGTTCTTGTTGCTTTCTAAGTTTTGTGCTATTTCCCATTCTTCTCTGTTCTGTTATCTTTTCTAGAACTATCCATCTTAGGTCATTAACCCTGTGATTTTTTTCTTTCCAATGACTAACTAGTGGTGCATTCTCTTTGTTTGTGTTTATTGCTGACCTATGTTCCCCGATTCTGAGTCTTAATTCTCTCCCCGTCTCCCCTACATAACCCAGTCCACATGGGCAGGGGATGAGGTTGACAATATGTTTGCTTCTGCAATTATTTAATGTACTAATTTCATGGTGCATGGAATTTAAAGTTATCTCTTTGGTCACTAAACACAAGCAACATATACTACAATTGCCATATTTGTGGTTGCCCCTCACCTTATCTCCTGACATGGTTTGTTGGATTTTCACTTTATCTTCCCTGTATGTATGCACCAAACTATTGCATAGGTTTTTATTCTTCCTGTATGCAAACATGGGTTCAGCACCAGCACCATCTTTTAAAATTTTCCAGTTACGGTTTATGTTCTTTACTTTATTAGCCACATTGGAGAACTGGCTAACCATAACTATTTTCTCCAGGGATGTGTTTATTTTTTTGCTTTCAAGTAGACTGTCTCTGTGTAGTACCTAGCCCTTTTCAGGGAATGACTAATTTGTTTTTTCGGGTAACCCCTCTCTGAATATTTTGGTTTCTTCTGCGTGTTTGTAGAAATCTTCTATTGATGTACAGTTTCTTCTTAAGCGAAGAAATTCCTCAAAGGGTATGCTGTCTTTTTGGCTTTTGGGGTGGTAACTATTGTATTGCAACAATGTGTTGCGGTCAGTTTCTTTTTTGAAAAGTTCCACCTCTAGATGTTCCCCTTCGTTTTAAATGCTAATGTCCAAAGAATTCACTGGGCTATTACTGTATTGTGCTGTGAATTTTAAATTTATATCTCCCAAATGTATCCAGTCCAGGAATTCTAATAATTCCTCCTCTGGGCCTCTCCATATAAAGAAAATATCATCTATGAAGCGTGCCCAATTACGCACATTTTCATAGAATGGACTAATTTCATTGTATATATGTTTTTCTTCAAACATACTGACATAAATACATGCCAGACTCGGCGCATCTGTTGCGCCCAGCTGGTCCCCTTTCGTTGAATGTAGATGTCCTGTTTAAAAAGGAAGATATTACTCAGGAGTACCGTGGATACACACTTCAGAATGAAATCCTTACTAGCACCTTCAATCGTTGTTTTTTCAATAAGAGTTCTAATTACTTCTATGGTGTCTCGCTGTGGTATATTTGTATATAATGACTCTACGTCCAGCATCACCATATATTCCCTATTTTTATTGAATGCTATTCCTTCTGTTTTGGATTTCATATCCGAAGTATCTTTAATGTAGGATTTCTGTTTTAGTACTTGGAGCTTCAAGAATCTATCTGCATATTGGCCTAAAGGCTCTAGTAGTGAGTCAATTGATGCGACTATGGGTCTCAGCGGGGGATTCTCTAAGTTTTTATGAACTTTAGGCAATCCATAAAATGCAGGCATTTTTTGACGGAGGCCTGCTGTCCCGCAAACACATAAAAAACAAAAGGTGAAGGGGGGCCTAAGGGAGTTTAGAGACCAAACAGAGACACATTCCCTAACTAGACATATGAAACACAAAGGTGTCAAAGGGTCTATAGCAAAATCTATGTGTGGTACATGAAACTAAAGAGGACTGTGTCAACCCATTGAGAAACTAAGAAAAAACATAAATAAGTGTCCTGTGAACCCTAACAGGATACCCATCAGTCACCACTCGGAACCACCCTTCATCATTTGGGTTTCCTGTACTCCATACATTGGGTCCACTACCGGAAAAGAAGAAAGGTCAGATGTTGTAACCTTTAATTAACCTGGTAGTGACCGATATGGTTAGAATGTCAAGAAGTGTCAATAAGTAAATATGGGGGTGACTGATTTGCAGTGCTAGTGAAAAAAATGTGCTTAGTGAGGATAAAATTGGGTGAGGGAGCAAAAATGAAAAATGTTAATCTGTTTTCTTGCTCGCTCCTCCAACATTAAAAGAGCAGCGAAGGTAGATTTAACAAATATCTACCTGAAAATGGTCAACATGTTTCAGCAATACAGAGGGACCGAAGAGTCCATTGCTTTCATCAGGACCTAGATATATAAAAATGCTACTGCAAAGGTATAGTGGGGAATTAATTAAAAAGTGACTATATCATTGACATACTGCTACATGGAAAAAGATCACCTGGGTTCCTAGGTGTAGTCTTTGCTTGCAGGTGTATTGTATGTCACTAATGGGAAAAAGAAAGACACAGACAGAAAATAGTAAAACAAACACAAACATATATATAGTAACGTGTAATTAATCCACATTTAACTTTAACCTTGTTGTTTAGTAGAGAAACACATAGGTTCTGCAATTCATAAACATGAAGACACTTAGATGTGATTCTTACATGTAACATCATGTACTTCGTCTTACCATTGTAGTCGAAGTATTGGACCCCACCTCACCTGGCAACAGCTCAGGGATCGAGGGAGGCACCGCTCTGAATAAAAAGGAAGAAAGAACAAAAACATGTAATTGCTTCCATGTCAACTAAAGATTACACACACCAGAACTCAGAGAGATATATGTCACAGAGTGATTGTTTCCAAGAATTATGTGAATAACACATAATAGTATGGACCCAAGTTTGTAAAGAAAAAATAAGGGTCTTGGTTAGATTCATTAATGTAAAGTTACATGAAGACTAGACAAATGCTGCCCAAAAGCCATCTTCTTTAGCGCTTCACTTGAACCGCGTTAGGACGCCAAGAATAAACAAGCCGGTCTCTAGAAATGTATTGAGAGCCGAGTTCAACCAGGTCGCAAAACAAAGTCTATTGAAAAGAGCAAAACTGCCGTACGAAACACGATAGTATCCCTCACCTCTCCGTCACTACCTCTTCGCCGTCTTCCGAGCCGGTTGGGGAGGTACAGGACTGGAGTGGGGGCTGCGTTTAAGAGCAGTTTGCTAATTGGCCCGCTGCCGATCATGTGACCGGACCATGCAATGAAGTATCAAACGGGCCGAAAGTGGTTAAAAGTGAGTCGCTAATTGGTCTATGACTGATCACGTGAGCGGACCATGCCGTGAAATGTATTGTGATACAAAAAGGGGATTTTTACCTATGCCTCTATTAACGATTAAAGAACAATTAATGCATAACAGAGGGTAAACCACTATTTATTAGTTCACCCAGACATTTGATTTATGTCATTTCCTTTTTTTTGAATTGTACATTAAGCATTTGAAGACTGAAAAAGAACAATATCAACTTCACATTGAGCCAAACATCATTGTTTAAAAAGAAAAAACAATATAATCAATAAATGTGTAGGGGGATAAACATACAATACAAATGTGCGTTTAAAAATTATCCAATTGTCATTAAACAGTTGCCACAAAACAGTACAAAAGAACTGTAATTGACCCATACATTGATTTTCAGGGAGTTAACCTTATTAACTACCACCCAACATTCCTGTCACAATGTTACTAATATTCATGTTATTTGACACCAGGAATGTAATAAAAGCCGATGGCAAAATTTGCACAAGTAAAATAACTTGATGCCGACGTGTTTCGAATCCCAATGTGTTAATCATAGGATTCTCTTCAGGGCAGGAAGTGTATCCACAGGAACTTGTGAGACCAGAAGTTTTCTGGTCTTAAAGAATCTTTTTGGGAATGTCATCAAAAACCGTGGGTGTCAACCTTCAATTTTGGTACATCCAAATGGAGCTCGAGAAACAAGAAAATGAGGTCCCAATGTCATGTCCTCTTTATAAATTTGTTTAAAGACGTAAGTTGGGCGAGAGGTAATTATTTCTCTCAAGTATCCGAAAGTTTTGACACTTGACGCGGTGTATTTTTCTATACTTGTTTTTTAGACGCCAGGAGCGGGAAAATGACTTCGATTGAATTTCCAAGATTCGGTCGGTTAGTTTAACATCTTGACGCGATGTCAGACGCCAGCTCCAAACCGCGGGCCAATTAGCGAACTGCTCTTAAACGCAGACCCCACTCCAGTCCTGTACCTCCCCAACCGGCTCGGAAGACGGCGAAGAGGTACCGACGGAGAGGTGAGGGATACTATCGTGTTTCGTATGGCAGTTTTGCTCTTTTCAATAGACTTTGTGTTGCGACCTGGTTGAACTCGGTTCTCAATACATTTCTAGAGACCGGCTTGTTTATTCTTGGCGTCCTAACGCGGTTCAAGTGAAGCGCTAAAGATGATGGCTTTTGGGCAGCATTTGTCTAGTCTTCATGTAATTTTACATTAATGAATCTAACCAAGACCCTTATTTTTTCTTTACAAACTTGGGTCCATACTTTTATGTGTTCTTCACATAATTCTTGGAAACAATCACTCTGTGACATATATCTCTCTGAGTACTGGTGTGTGTAATCTTTAGTTGACATGGAAGCAATTACATGTTTTTGTTCTTTCTTCCTTTTTATTCAGAGCGGTGCCTCCCTCGATCCCTGAGCTGTTGCCCGGTGAGGTGGGGTCCAATACTTCGACTACAATGGTAAGACAAAGTACATGATGTTACATGTAAGAATCACATCTAAGTGTCTTCATGTTTATGAATTGCAGAACCAATGTGTTTCTCTACTAAACAACAAGGTTAAAGTTAAATGTGGATTAATTACACGTTACTATATCTATGTTTGTGTTTGTTTTACTATTTTCTGTCTGTGTCTTTCTTTTTCCCATTAGTGACATACAATACACCTGCAAGCAAAGACTACACCTAGGAACCCAGGTGATCTTTTTCCATGTTGCAGTATGTCAATGATATAGTCACTTTTTAATTAATTCCTCACTATACCTTTGCAGAAGCATTTTTATATATCTAGGTCCTGATGAAAGCAATGGACTCTTCGGTCCCTCTGTATTGCTGAAACATGTTGACCATTTTCAGGTAGATATTTGTTAAATCTACCTTCGCTGCTCTTTTAATGTTGGAGGAGCGAGCAAGAAAACAGAATAACATTTTTCATTTTTGCTCCCTCACCCAATTTTATCCTCACTAAGCACATTTTTTTCACTAGCACTGCAAATCAGTCACCCCCATATTTACTTATTGACACTTCTTGACATTCTAACCATATCGGTCACTACCAGGTTAATTAAAGGTTACAACATCTGACCTTTCTTCTTTTCCGGTAGTGGGCCCAATGTATGGAGTACAGGAATCCCAAATGATGACGGGCGGTTCCGATGGGTGACTTATGGGTATCCTGTTAGGGTTCACAGGACACTTATTTATGTTTTTAATTAGTTTCTCAATGGGTTGACACAGTCCTCTTTAGTTTAATGTACCACACATAGATTTTGCTATAGACCCTTTGACACCTTAGTGTTTCATATGTCCCGCAAACACAGCCAGCTCCAATTCCGCCTGACAGCCAATAGTGAGTGTTAGTCCCCCATACACCTGTCTCTCATACAGGTGTGCTAGTCCTGCCCATTGATTACAAACTGGGTGTGTTGCTGGCCATGGAAGGGTACAGTCAAACACACTCACTGTGCAGCTTCTCATGTCCTGACTCTGCACTTTGCCATGCCCACTGTCCTTCGTGTTCTGGCCTTGCCTGTGCGGTTTCTCATGTCCAGATTCTGCACTTCTCCCTGGCCACTGGCTTTGTCATTCACTGCTGTTCCAGCCTTGCCTGTGCAGCTTCTCATGTCTTGACTCTGCACTTCTCCCTGGCAACTGGCCTTGTCATTCAGTGCTGTTCCGGCCTTGCATGTGCAGCTTCTCATGTCCTGACTCTACACTTTGCCATGCCCACTGGCCTTCCTGTTCTTGCCTTGCCTGTGCAGCTTCTCATATCCTGACTCTGCACTTCTCCCTGCACACTGGCCCTGTTGCTCTGCTGTGTTGTACTCTCACCTGTGCCTTGGACACTGGCCCTGTTGCTCTGCTGTGTTGTACTCTCACCTGTGCAGCCTCTCATGTACCTGCTGTGCCACCTGCCCTGGACACTGGCCCTGTTGCTCTGCTGTGTTGTACTCTCCCCTGTGCAGCCTCTCATGTACATGCTGTGCCACCTGCCATGGACACTGGCCCTGGTGCTCTGCTGTGTTGTACTCTCACCTGTGCCATGGACACTGGCGATGTTGCTCTGCTGTGTAAGACTCTCACCTGAGCAGCCTCTCGTGTACCTGCTGTGCCACCTGTCCTGGACACTGACCCTGTTGCTCTGCTGTGTTGTACTCTCACCTGTGCCATGGACACCGGCCCTGTTGCTCTGCTGTGTTGTACTCTCCCCTGTGCAGTGTCTCATGTACTTGCTGTGCCACCTGCCATGGACACTGGCCCTGTTGCTCTGCTGTGTTAGACTCTCACCTGTGCAACCTCTAATGTACCTGCTGTGCCACCTGCCCTGGACACTGGCCCTGTTGCTCTGCTGATTTGTACTCTCACCTGTGCCATGGACACAGGCCCTGTTGCTCTGCTGTGTTGGACTGTCACCTGTGCAGCCTCTCATGTACCTGCTGTGCGACCTACCCTGGACACTGGCCTTCCTCTTTGGAGTTTGCCTGTGCAGATTATCTTGCATATGATCAGCATTTTGTGCCTTGCTCTTGTCTACGGTTGTTCTACTGTCACATCTGTGCAATATGTTGTCTGTTTTGTCAGTGTCCTTGCTGATTAAAGTTATTTTGGTGTGTGCATTTGGTTACCTGTGCCCCATGCTCTATGTGTCACTTCAACATTGCCAAGATCTTTGCCCGCATCAAGTTTTTATACAGGCGTGACAGGATCTTCAGGCCATTCAGACACTGATACTAGTGTTATCTGTGATGGCTCTTTTCCATGTCATGCAGTTCTCTTTTTAGTGGTTTGCTATTGTTGGGTACATTGTTCAGATGTCAGGTTGGGGTACACTGCCAGCACAGGGTGTGATGCTGTGCACAGGTTTGCATGCAGGCTGGGCACTGTCATGATGTATGTGTGTTATTCCTTTATGTGTGCCCAGCTGTGTATGTGTATGGTCATCCTGTGTTGGCCCTTAGTCCTGGTCCCACGGCCAACATGAGATGTGTGCTCTTAGGTAGTCAAGAGGTGTGCAGTGTGAAGGGTGTGACTTTGTAGTGGGTGTGGATGCGGAGTAGTGTGGCTCACTGGTTAGAGGCGGCAGACCCGGGAGCAGAAGTCGGCCCAGGACCAGGGTTCAATTCCCGACGCGGCAGGGTCGTGGACTTGAGTCAGCGGACTCTATAATTCTCGCTTCGGTGCTTACTCTAATCAGGGGTTCCGCTCGGCATCTCTGGGCATTAGCTTGCCTAATCTCCACAATGGCCCCATAATCTCCGGGGACGCCTGGCTCCACCGTGGGGACTCCCAGCAGGGACCATCCCACAGGGAAAGCCAGGACGGGTTCCCCAGAGTTATACAGCGCCCGGAAACCTAAGGACGGTGTTGTAATGTAACATGTCTTGTTCATCCTCCTTATGCTTTCCCCTGCTGCACTGCTTGGCCCTTGATGATGTCATTGGAATGTTGGGTGGCTTGAATAGTAAGGAGATGTCAGTTGGCATGAAGGGCTGAGCAGTGGAACTGCTCCTGGTGGGGTCTCTAAATTATCTCTACTTATCTCATGGATCTGAAGAAGGAATAAAGTTATGATCCTGAATATCACCTACAGACTATGAATATTTCTTTATTGTAACACTGGCGACGAGGATGGGATGTGCCTCTCTTGAAGTGTGCTGCAGTTCACTATAACCAATATTCATAAAATAAGCTGAAGATCGCTATTTCCGATGATAAATCAGCTGATAAGATGCCACCGACAGATTTAAGAAAAAGAAGATGTCACGGAGAGTATCGTAGCCACAATGCATCTCCACAGGAATCCAAACAAAAAAAAATGGTGGCACGCTGATTGATGTGGGGCCGGATGGCTTACAGCACGCCTCTGCTGTAAAACGTCACACAGCAGCAACAAAAACCTCCATCATCGTCACAGAACATCTGATGATGGCAGTCACAGGCGGTGAGTTCCGCGCGCATTGCCAAGCTCGTGCATATTTTTAAACAGCATGTGACAGTTAAACTGATCAGGCCTTACATCGTAGAAAAGTGAATGTTATCAGGCAAAGTCAAAGAATAAAAATTAAGAAATTCCCATTCTATTTCTTAACTTGTCACTCTTTTCCACTGGAGAGCTTATTTACAAATTACCACGTCGCTCCTTTTCCTCTAGAGCTGGTGATGTACAGCGTACTCCAAAGTAATCATCTAATTCGATATTACATGCTGCTAAATGCGTGTTGCTCTCTCACCAGAGAGTCAAATAAGAGAAAAATATTGTCGATAGAAGAGTAATTCTTTTTTTTTTAACCACTCGTTTAGGTAAATTCAACCTCTGGGGGTCAAGTTCATATAAATCACGTAGTTTACTCGCTGGAGTGTATTAAACGTACATGTAGACAGGAATCATTTCCAGCAAATAAAATGTTCTTTAAATCCAGTAGGTGGCAGTAACAACCCTCCAAATAAACTGCTCTTTTCTTGGTTTTCGGTGTCAACATAATTATGTCACCCCATTAGTTTTTTCTTGGTTGTGTCGGGAGTCCAGGTGTTTTGTCCTCTCATTTGGGTTGTGGGTAACCTAGTTGGTTACCCCATAGGCTATATGCTGTTTTCTTGGTTGTGGGTGACAACATAAGTTTGTCACCCCATTAGTTTTTCTGGGTTTTGTCGAGAGTCCAGGTGTTTTGTGCTCTCATTTGGGTTGTGGGTAACTTAGTTGGTTACCCCATGGCTTTGTGCCGTTTTCTTGGTTGTGGGTGACTTAAGCCTGTCACCCCATTAGTCTTTCATGGTTTTTGGGAGGTGTTTTCCCCAAAGGGTGGTGAATTGCCCTATGTAATATATTTTAAGGCTTTTGGGAGGTGTTTTTCCCAATAGGGAGGTGATTTGCCCTTTACAATTTGTTTCTGTGTTTTTGGGAGGTATGTTTTCCCAATAGTGAGGTGATTTGCCCTTTACAGAGGTGTTTCTCCTAATTTTTTTGTATTTTCCTATGGGAAGGAGGTGGGGTGAGTATGGTTTACCTCCGTTGTTGGGTGTGGAAAATCTTTATTTAATTGTTTTTGGAGTGTTAGTAGGTTTAGTACTTGGTTGTTGAATCGCTGTGTTATTTGGCTCCTTGTTTCTGAATCTTCTTAACATTCTCTTTGTGCTTTTTCATCTTTGCACTTTTACTTCCTTGTGAATTATTTTTGCTTATGTGCTTATGATTCATTTGTTGATTTTGATAAAAGTGGGATGTGTTGTAATGTAACATGTCTTGTTCATCCTCCTTATGCTTTCCCCTGCTGCACTGCTTGGCCCTTGATGATGTCATTGGAATGTTGGGTGGCTTGAATAGTAAGGAGATGTCAGTTGGCATGAAGGGCTGAGCAGTGGAACTGCTCCTGGTGGGGTCTCTAAATTATCTCTACTTATCTCATGGATCTGAAGAAGGAATAAAGTTATGATCCTGAATATCACCTACAGACTATGAATCTTTCTTTATTGTAACAGACGGGTAGCAGTGCGCTTTACAAGCTCAAATACATTTACAAAATACATTTACATGTGTGTGTGTCCCTGGATTGTGAAAGACACACATGTGTCACCCAGGAGTTATGTGCCTGTTTGTATTGTTGTGCCCTGTGGATATGGTTGTATGGACATGTGTGAGTTGTCTGTTGTGCACAGTGCAGTGTATTGGTGTTTCCGTGCTGTTCTGTGTGACTCCTCCTTGTTGTTTTGGTCACTTATGAGTGTGCAAAGTGTGTGACTTGCACATCAGTGTTGTGTTTGTTTGATCATCAATGTGCCTTGAGTGTGTTTGTGTGGACTGTGTGGCCCTGCTGCTCCACACTGCCACTGTGGTTGTGTTTCTCATGCATTGCCTGCACATAGTGCCTTTTCTCCTCCTGTGTGGCATGGTGTGTGTGGTGTGATGCCATCCCCTATGTGTGCTGGTTATGGCTACCCTTTGTGGGTCTGCACTCCCTCTTTTTGTGTATGGTACACCCCTCCCATGTCTACTACTGACAAGCAAGTGAGTTCACTTTGATGTCAGCTGTCCCCTTGGTTTATATGTGTGTGTGCCTGCCCATCACTTCATTTGTGACACTGTGCTTTGTGGTGCAGTTCTTGGGTCAGGGCAAATCTTCAACTCTGGACATTGCCCCAATGGTTTATGTGTGGTGTTCTTGTGCTATCGATCAGTGAGGATTGCTCATATGCACTTCAGCTGTGTGTGCTGTCCAGTGCTCTAGTCAAGATGGCTCTGCTCTTGTGTCCCAGAGTAGTACATCTGTTGTTGTTGTGTTGGATGTATGTTTGTTGGCTGTGGTATTGCTTCACTTCCTGGGTGTGCTGTTGTGTGCGCGCTGTGCTGATTAGTGTTGTGTGTGTTGAGTTGTGTCAGTCATGTCTGTGTGTGACTGTTCTGCTTGTTGTGCACACACTGCTTGTTGTGCATACAGTGCTGTGTGTATGTGGCCTGGCATTGCCTGATGTGCATCCCCTGATGTCCTGTGGTGTTTGTTAATTTTTGATTTGATGTGTATCTGTGGTTGGTTTCATGTGGCAGTGTAGTTCTGTGCTGGTGCTCTTCTTGTGTGATTTGTGGTATGTTGTTCCTGAGTGATGAGGTTGTGCACTCCTGTTGTGTCTGTGCTCCCATTGCCTTTCCACAGTTTGGCTGACAGGGTATATCTATTTCTGATGTGGTTCTGTGTGTGTTCCTGTAGTGTTTGTGTGTGGTTTTTGGGCAGGCATCTGTTCAGGCATCCCTGTGTGTGTGTTCTGTTTACGGCTACATCCAGGGTGTGTTTTTGTTTGTGTGTGTATGTGCTGGCAAGTATTGGCAGCCTTCAGTGTGTGAGGCAGTGGTGTTGTGTGTTCCTTGTCAGCCACTTCTGCAGTGGCTGTCTCCCTGGTTGTTTGTTGTGTGGTGCAGGGTGTGTATTGTGCTTGCTTGTTGCTGTGCTTGTTGCAGGATGGGCACCTGGCCTGTGCCCTGATGGGGTGTGTTGATGTATCTTGAGGTATCTCCCCTGAGGCGGAAGCGGAAGCCGGGGGATGGGCACTTGAATATCGCTAACATTTTAAAACGTAGCGTTTTTTATATTTGATTGGTTGAATCCTCATTTTAAAATTTACCTGTTGCTGAAACTGAATCTGCCCCATTTCGAACCCCGCTCCTCGCGTAGCAGACTACTTGCTCACGCGTTAGGAGACAGGGGCGGACGCCATTTTACGTGGACGCCAGGGTCAGCGTTCTAGCTGCTGGCTCCCTCTCACCCAATAGGCTATTTAAAGCGCTCTTGTCAACGGCGCTTAGAAGCTGTATGGTATCTCCCCTGAGGCGGAAGTCGGGGGATGGGCACTTGAATATCGCTAAAATTTTCAAACGTAGCGTTTTTTATATTTGATTGGTTGAATCCTCATTTTAAAATGTACCTGTTGCTGAAACTGAATCTGCCCCATTTCGAACCCCGCTCCTCGCGTAGCAGACTACTTGCTCACGCGTTAGGAGACAGGGGCGGACGCCATTTTACGTGGACGCCAGGGTCAGCGTTCTAGCTGCTGGATCCCTCCCACTCTTTCTACCTCCCTATAAATGACCAAAACCACTCGTCCGCGCAGCGGGCGGGCGCAGTGGGCGCGCCGGTGGCGCGCCGAAGGCGCACCAAAGGCAAGCCCATCTGCGCCCGTCTGCGCCAGTACAGCGCCAAGCGCTAGGACCCCTGGTCATTTTTCCCTAAACTCTCAGCCCAAACGAGCTTATAATCGCGACATGTTACTGAGTCTGAGGGGAAGGGTGGAGGATGATTGTACCTGTATAATACCTGACAATCAAATGTCCATAGAACCGAAGGTTTGCCCAGCCTGTTACTCTCGTCTACCTGACATTTTATGTTCTCCAATCAAGGGTCTTATCAGGTCCCATCCTCTCAGGGAGGATAGGGAGGAGAATACAATTAAGTGTATACTCATCAATACTAGGTCTCTGGTTAAACACAGTACAGAATGTACAGAATTGATTCAAGGAAAAAAGGCCAAAATCGCATTTATCACGGAAACCTGGACAGATGCGGGGTCAGGACCAGACTTGGTCATTGCAACACCTCCAGGCTACTGCAGCCGTGTACTTGATAGAACGGGTAAAAGAGGGGGCGGGCTCGCTATTAATTACCATGCCTCGATACAAGGAACCTTTCAGGAGGCGTCCTCACTGACCCACGAGGCATTGGGATTTAAGCTTTCCATATCCAATCAGTATACCTTTCAGGGTTGCCTTATATATAGACCACCCGGATCTAGGTCTCAGTTCCTCGATACGGTGGGCACTTTTTTGGAAGAAGCCCTTTGTACCAAGTCCTTCACCGTTTTAGGCGATTTTAATTTTCAATTAGAAGTTGAGTCAGACCCTGATACGTTAGCTCTGGTTGATGTAATGCAGGCGGCTGGACTGACTCAGGTCACTAGAGGAGCCACACACACAATGGGGCACACTCTTGATGGTATTTTTACAAACAATCCAGATCTACTCTTTAGCCAAGTAGAACCTATGGTCTGGTCAGATCATTCAGTGGTGCTTTTTGATATTCATATACCCCAGCGGGTTGGGATTAGACAAGATAGGAAACCAGCCAAGCTGTATAGACCCTGGAAGGAACTGGATGGAAGGGCATTGGAGGATCAGCTCACATCTTCTATATTTATATTACCGACAGATGTAAATGAAGCTGCCGAAAAATACACAAACTGGATAGATAAAGCATGTACGACTTTAGCGCAGCCCAAACTCTGTCGCCCTACTCGTACAGTACCATCTGCTCCGTGGTATACCCAGGAGTTACGAGACTATAAGGTGACATGTAAAAAACTTGAGCGCGTATGGCGTGCAGACTATCTACAGGCAGACAAAATCAAACTTAAAGACAGCCAAAAAACATATAAAGATATGATTAAAAAGGCCAAAAGTATGTACTTTACTGTCCGCATCGAGGGAGCCAAAAACTCAACTAGAGAACTCTTCGATACGGTTGCCAGTTTGGTTACCCCTTAATCAGTTATCATCCCCCCGAGTTTTGATCTTTGCGAGACTCTCGCTAAATTCTTCTTAACAAAGTGGAACTGATTTTCTCAGAGTTAGAACACCAAATTGCGTCATCTCTCCTTGAAGAAACACACAGGGCCACTCTGATGAATCCACACGCGACGAAACTCTCTGAGTTCTGTCCGGTGAATTCAGAAGAGATAAAAAAGCTGCTTCTGGCAACTAAATCGGGCTCGCCTCAAGATCCCTGCCCAGCCTCTGTGGCACAATTGGCAGCCACTCCCATTTCATGCGTCCTAACGGAGCTATTTAATGGGATGTTTGACCTCGGAGAATACCCAACATGCTGAAAACGAGTGTCAATTGCTCCTCTGCTCAAAAACCCAACTCTTGACATCTCAGACCCCAATAGTTATCGGCCTATAGCCAGGCTTCCACTACCGGCCAAACTCATTGAGAAAGTTATGAATGTACATGGGTTTAGGGAAGGCCACAGCACCGAGACTGCCCTTATCAAGTCTACGGAAGAGATTAGGAGGGTGATGGATGTAGGAGGACGTGCAGCTCTGGTCCTCCTTGATCTCTCCGCGGCCTTCGACGCGGTCCACCATAGTATATTGGTGGACCGTTTAGAGGGCTGCGGAATCCAGGGAACAGCCTTGAGGATGCTGAAATCCTTCCTAGCTGACAGGGTACAGGTGGTGGCCTTGGGAGAATTTGAATCTAGACCTTTCAAACTCCCAGGGGCGGTCCCTCAGGGCTCCTCCCTAAGCCCCACATTATTTAATATCTACGTTGCCTCCCTCGCCCCGGTGATTCGATCATTTGGTTTCGAATTAACATCTTACGCAGATGATACCCAAATTCTGGTATCTCTGCTCCCGAGAAGAGAAGAAGGAATAGCGGCGAGATTTCAGGACTGTATGACAGCAGTGAGCTCATGGATGGCTGGCAATTGCCTTAAGCTGAACTCCTCAAAAACTGGGGTGCTGCTTCTCGGTGCCGATGTTAGTTTTTGGAGCCCCAAATTGTGGCCCCATGATATGGGAGACCCACCCATTCCGGCAATGAAAGTAAAGAACTTAGGTGTTCTCATTGATAGTCAACTATCCTTCAAGCCACAAGTCAATGCTTTAACATCCTCCATTTATTGGATTATGAAAACCATCAGGAAAATTGTCCCTTTTTTATCAGACAGTAGCAGGAAAACGGTGGTGACAGCACTTGTGTTGTCCCGCCTTGACTACTGCAACAGTCTTTTTTTGCAAGCCCAGCAAGGGATTCTTAACAAGCTGCAAATGTTGCAAAATGCAGCTGTCCGACTAATTATTGGCCTGCCTAAGTTTTCTTCTGTCTCACATGAATTGAAGAATTTGCACTGGCTCCCGATATGCAAACGCATAATGTTTAAAGCATTATGTATGGTGTTCAAAGCAGTGAATGGAATTGGTCCATCCTTTCTTCAACAACATTTCCAACTGTACACACCAGGTAGACAGCTGAGATGAGCAAACAAAGGATTAATTAAGACTCATCGGATCAGGAAAGCACGATGGGGAGGACGCAGTTTTATATCCGGAGCCACTTCCAAATGGAATAAATTGCCCCTGGTTTTGAAACAAAGTACCAACCTGATGACGTTCAGGAAAAACATTAAGACTTGGCTTTTTGACCTTTAAAATCAATGACCATCTTATGGGAGAAATCATATAATTTCAGCGCCAGGACACCGCCCGGTAACAGCGCGCTTTATAAATAAATAAATAAATAAAAAATGTGTAGTTGGGGGTGGTGTATCCCTGTGGTGTCTGTGCCCTGCCCATGCCTTGGACTGGCCCTGCCTTGTGCATTGTGCGCATGTGTTGACCGCTGCGGTGTCGTGACCGGGACCGGGATGTTGCTACAGGTTTGTGGTCGATGTGTGTCCAGGATGAAGTTGGGTGACATGGTGGCAGGTGGGTCATGTGTGGGTGCCCTTGTGGATGTGTTGTTGCCCCCAGCAGGGTGCCTGTTATGGTTTTGGACCCTGTGTCAGCCTGTGTGTTGTGTGTTGTATATTTGTGTATAGGCCTACCTGCGGCGGCATACGCGGCGGCCCATTAGATGATAGTGGTATAGCAGGTACAGCACCGGAAACACATGTAGAGCTGGGTTCATGGCAGTCGTGACTGAGTGTGTGGGCCAGATCTCTGCTCTCGTGCTCCGCTGTCGAATTTCCGCCATCTCTGGTTGGGTGGTATCTCCGCTGCGGTGCGTCTGCCTGTTTGGGCCATCCTAATTTGTGGAGCAGGGCAGACATCATTCCGCAAGGCGGAGAGCCTCCATTGGCTCCCACCGCCGCGGTGGCGGGCGCACTTTGATGCGGTGTGTGGCACTCCATGGAGGACGGGAAATGACCAATGTTTTGCTATACTAATATGGCGGACGTGAGTACCGCTGCTCGCGGGCAGTAAAAAAGCGTTTTTCCGCGTGCCAGCACCGCGGTGGTGCCACCGCCCGACATCCTAATGGACCCCTTAGTTTCTCTTTCACTTTGCAAACTTATGAATTATTTTCCTTCCTGCAGCGTTTGCATATTTATCCAACGGTAGGACATTTACATTTATGTAGAAAGGAGAATCCACAGCGGAAATATAATTTCATTTTCTTTGGAGACATCACTTTGTGGTCCTCTGCCTTGTGTTTCCGCTTACTTTTCATGGTCAAAGCTGGTTAATTTGGGTTGTTCCAGCTTCCATATAAGCAGCTTATTGGTTGGCATGTTCCTCCGCTCTTGCAGCCATGAGCACTGTCTCCAAGCTGAGTGTGTCTCGGAGCAAGTTTATGGGGAATGAATGAGAGAGGCAACCATTGATAACTTCAGTATGCATGACTACTTCATCATTGAATTCATTCAACTTGCAGAGCTTTATCAGCGAATCAAGCTTCTAAACAAACTCATCCATCGTCTTATCAGGTTTCTGTCTTGCTTGAGTGAAAGTGTACCATTCATAGTCCACATTCGGCATTGAATTGTACTTGGCCTCCAATATCTTCTTGATTTGACGGTATGATACTTCATCATCTTGTGATATCATCTTTATCACTTTCTTTACTCCTTCATCTGCAATGTTCTTTAAGCATATGATTATATTTTTGTCATATATTTCTTCTATACCATCTATGAAGTCATCAACCATTTCGATACCTGCAGTCCATCTGGTGCAAATATTCTGTTTCTTTGCTTGGCAAATAGAGGCGGTGGTTTCAGGAACACAGGGGCATTGTATTTTGTGCTGTTTCCTACTGACATCTAGAATATTTTCTGTTCAGGCAGTGTTTTATCTTCATCATCTATTGGCCCAGAGGTATCTCTGCAGGTAAACAACCATTACCATGAATCTTTTACCCCGCATACCATTACCCCGCATACCATGACCACGCAAATACCATTACTCCGCAAAGCCATTACAAACTATGGCATTACATTTTATATGCTTTTACCACGCATGCTTTTACAACGTAATTCATTGTAAATACATGAATGGTAAAATTATATGTTTTTTAAATATAAGTAAAAGGTAAGTATAGTGTTTGGGGTTGAGGTGTAGGGGTATATGTTATGGGGGTTCAGGGGTAATTTTAGGGTTATGTGTATATTTACGTTTTGGGGTGCTAGGGTATTTATAGCGTTTAGGATGGGTTTAGGTGTTGGTGTGCTGGGGTATTTTAGTGGTTCAGGGTGAGTTTAGCGTTTGTGGTGCTCGGGTAATTTTAGGGGGCAGGGTGGGCATAAGGTTTTGAGGTGCAGGGGTATTTTTGAGTTTCAGGGTGCATTTAGGTTTGGGGTGCAGGGGTAATTTTAGGAGTCAGGGTGGATTAGGGTTTCGGGTGTAGGTGGTAATTTTAGGGTTCAGGGTGCGTTTAGATTTTGGGGTACTGGGGTATTTTTAGGGGTCAAGGTGGGTTAGGGTTTTGGGGTGTAGGGGCTATTTTTAGGGTTCAGGGTGCGTTTTGGGTTCTGGGGTGCAGGGGTATTTTTGGGGTCCAGGGTGCATTTAGGTTTTGGGGTGCTGGGGTAGGCTAAGGATCAGGGTGGGTTATGGTTTTGGGGTGCAGGGGTATTTTTAGGGTTCTGGGTGCATTTAAGATTTTGGGATTCAGGGGTATTTTTGGGGTAAAGGGTGTGTTTGGGTTTTGGGGTAAAGGGGTATTTTTAGGGGTCAGGGTGGGTTATGGCTTTAGGGTGTAGAGGGAATTTTTAGGGTTAAGGGTGAATTTAAGGTTTTGGGGTGCATGGGTATTTTTGGGGTTCAGGGTGCGTTTAGGTTTTCGGATGCAGGGGTATTTTGGGGTTCAAGGTGCGTTTAGGTTTTGGGGTGCAGGGGTGATTTTAGGGGTCAGGGTGGGTGAGGGTTTTAGGCTGTAGGGGGATTTTTTAGGGTTCAAGGTGTGTATAAGGTTTTGGGGTGCAGGGCCATTTATGGTGTTCAGGGTGCGTTTAGGTTTTGGGATGCAGGGGTAATTTTAGGGGCCAGGGTGGGTTAGGGTTTTGGGGTATAGGTGGTAATTTTTAGGGTTTTGGGGTGTAGGGGCTATTTTTAGGGTTCAGGGTGCGTTTTAGGTTTTGGGGTGCAGGGGTATTTTTGGGGTAAAGGGTGTGTTTGGGTTTTGGGTTAAAGGGGTATTTTTAGGGGTCAGGGTGGGTTACGGTTTTAGGGTGTAGGGGGGATTTTTAGGGTTAAGGGTGCATTTAAGGTTTTGGGGTGCATGGGTATTTTTGGGGTTCAGGGTGCGTTTAGGTTTTGGGATGCAGGGGGATTTTTTGGGGTCCAGTGTGCATTTAGGTTTTGGGGTAGGCTAAGGATCGGGGTGGGTTAGGGTTTTGGGGTGCAGAGGTTTTTTTAGGGTTCTGGGTGCATTTAAGGTTTTGGGATGCAGGGGTATTTTTGGGGTAAAGGGTGTGTTTGGGTTTTGGGGTAAAGGGGTATTTTTAGGGGTCAGGGTGGGTTATGGTTTTAGGGTGTAGGGAGAATTTTTAGGGTTAAGGGTGCATTTAAGATTTTGGGGTGCATGGGTATTTTTGGGGTTCAGGGTGCGTTTAGGTTTTGGGATGCAGGGGTATTTTTTGGGTTCAGGGTGCATTTAGGTTTTGGGGTGTAGGGATGATTTTAGGGGTCAGGGTGGGTTACGGTTTTAGGCTGTAGGGGGATTTTGTAGGGTTCAAGGTGCGTATAATGTTTTGGGGTGCAGGGCCATTTATGGTGTTCATGGTGCTTTAGGTTTTGGGGTGCAGGGCCATTTATGGTGTTCAGGGTGCTTTAGGTTTTGGGGTGCAGGGGTAATTTTAGGGGTCAGGGTGGGTTAGGGTTTTGGGGTGTAGGGCAGTTGTTTCCATACTTTTGACTCCTGAGGACCCCCACTGAATCATTACTGGAAGCCGGGGACCCCCAAGCAATTTGTACAATTTAAATTTCTTTTTAAAATACCCTTTTGAAGCAGAGGCAATTTCAAGGGAGAGACAGCCTGAATTGGGTCTATTGGCATGGACATGTATGCATACAGCAGTATATTAATTAGTGGTACAAGTCTTCTGCTCTCAGCCATAACAGCACCTCTACATTCTCATTAAGTGTGGCCGTAAAATCCGTTCCGCTCGCGGAATTTGCGGATTTTCGGCAAATTCGCAATCCGCGAACTCTCGCGAATTTGCCGAAAATCCGCAAATTTGCACGCAGCGGATTTTTTTGCTTGGTGATACAATTTTGGCCATGTGGGTGGGGGCCATCTTGAGTGCCGGTACGGGCAGGCCCTGGCCGATTTTTGGGGCTGCTGTTGGGGCCTTTTGCCCAGGGGTAGTGAGTGGTGCATGGACTGAGTCTTTCTGTGGGGTCTCTTTAATGTAAACATCATGGAGGGCATGGATGGCATTGGATTGTGGTGATTTTTGTGTGTTTTTCGTTTTTTTGGGGTGTACTGTTGATGGGGACTGGCCATGTGGGTGGGGGCCATTTTCAGTGCCGGTACAGGCAGGCCCTGGCCATGTGCTTGGGGGGCAAGGGGCCATTTTGAAGGCAGGCAGTGTTCTCAGGCCTGCACCCATTTTGCCTAGCTTTCATCCATTATGCCCAGGGGCAGTGAGTGGTGCATGGGCCTAGTCTTTCTGTGGGGTGTCTTGAATTTAAACATCATTGAGGGCATGGATGGCATGGGATTGTGCTGATTTTTGTGTGTTTTTCGATTTTTGGGGCTGCTGTTGGGGCCTTTTGCCCAGGGGTAGTGAGTGGTGCATGGACTGAGTCTTTCTCTGGGGTCTCTTTAATGTAAACATCATGGAGGGCATGGATGGCATTGGATTGTGGTGATTTTTGTGTGTTTTTCGTTTTTTTGGGGTGTACTGTTGATGGGGACTGGCCATGTGGGTGGGGGCCATTTTGAGTGCTGGTACAGGCAGGCCCTGGCCATGTGCTTGGGGTGCAAGTGGCCATTTTGAAGGCAGGCAGTGTTTTCAGGCCTGCACCCATTTTGCCTAGCTTTCATCCATTATGCCCAGGGGTAGTGAGTGGTGCATGGGCCTAGTCTTTCTGTGGGGTTCTTGAGTTTAAACATCATTGAGGGCATGGATGGCATGGGATTGTGCTGATTTTTGTGTGTTTTTTGATTTTTGGGGGTGTATAACTGATGTTCCTATGTCTTCCATTGCTTTTAGGTGCACAAGAGAACCACCAGTGCCAGGAAGAAGTCCTGCAGCGGTGTGTGCAGCATAACGTCACGCGACGTCACGTGTGGCCACAGACAATACAACTCTGCAACTCGTGCAACTGTGGCCTGCGGTTCTGAAATCTGAAGAAGATGGCCCCAAAAAAAGTTCCCCATAGCTCCTCTAGCAAGAAAGTTGCCAGAAAGGAGCAGAAGAAGCAAGTGGCGCCACTTACCAAGGGGACTGGTGTGCCGCCCGCCACGTTTTTTGGGAAAAAAAGTACGCCTGCAGCAGCAGCGGGGTCTGCTGGGGACCAAGCTGGGAGCAGCACCCCTGCTCCACTGGGCTCAGTGCCACCACCACCACGCCAACTTAAGTCCAAGCCCTTGAGTGCTGCAGAGGCAGCCAGTATAGTTCTTCAATCACCATCGACCAGTGATGTTGGCTCATCGCAAGAAAGTAGCAGCATCCCTCAATCAACACAGGTTGTTGTAACTCATCTGACGAGTGTTCAACAAACACAGCCGCAACAACAACCACCTGTGCAAGTAGTACAAGCCCAAGTACATGTGGAAGGAGAGGCAGGGCAAGGAGATGCGCAAGAAGAGGTGCATGGAGCGGCACAAGTGCCCACAATAGTTGTTCCTCCCGAAGTAGGGGCACATCAGGAAATCGACATTGAAGCCGAGGTATCATTTGAGGAAGCCACTCCTCCTGATCATTCATTGTCTTCCAGATCCCTAGCAAGTAAAAGATCAAGGATGGTGTCTACATCTTCTTCAAGCTCCCTTCCTTCTGATGATATGGATCCAAGTTGGGAACCACCACTGCCGTCTGAGAGTGAGGCACACCATGATCTGACAAAGGTAGCTAAGCGTAAAAGGAAGGTCCCCGAAACTCTCGAACTTATGGAGTGTGATGATGACGCTGAACAAGAAGTGGCGTATACTACTGCTGGTGAAGACTCTCACGACGACGACGCAGTCATCACAAACATCACTGAAGCCCCAGCGGGCATGCAGCAAACAGACATTTTTACCCTAGGCCGAAAAGCTGCTGAGCGTGAAGTTGTCGACGAGGCAATGGAGTGGGACCACCACCATTGCAGTTAACTACTAGTACACCACCACCTACCGCTTCCATATTTTCTCGCCAGAAGGGACCTTCATCCACCTCGACCTCCATTTCCTCAATTAGAAGTGCTGCAAGTGCACAACGTAGTAAAGTTCGGCAACACACATCCTCCACTTCTTCTGGCATTGGCATGACCAGTATCGCCTCCTCCGCCCCCTACAGACATTTGAAGTCCGCAGTTTGGGACTTCTTTAGTGTTAGCACAACAAGGGAAAACATAGCCATTTGTACCATTTGTAAGCTTGGAGTTAGTCGTGGTAAGCTCGGTACCAACTATGGTACCGGAGGCCAGAGAGGTCATCTTGAGAGACAACACACTGTCAAATGGCATGCACACCTAAAGGAGATCAAGGAAGCCTGAATTGCAAGTCAACAAACTGTATCCGTTGATGTTTCATCTGATCATGACGAGGAGGAAGAAGCGTCAAACATTTCTTCACTTACACCCAGTACCGCTGTCAGCAGCACACCCCCTGCAAGATGTATGAGCCACACTAAGAGTGTGGGAGAGAGTGAGACACCAATGCGAAAAAGTTCATCATCACCGAGCGTAACTGGGTCGAAGAAGTCATCATCTTCCCGTACAAAAATGGTCCAGCCCACCATTAGAAGCATGTTGTTTTCAGATGCGCCATTTGAACGCAACCACCCAATGGTGCGTCTGTATAACACTAAGCTGGCTAAAATGCTAGCGCTGGACCTTCTCCCTTTTTCTTTTGTGGAAGGGGTTGGTTTCCTTGAATTAGTGGCAACGCTCTGCCCTAAATGGAAGGTTCCTAGCCGGTTCTATTTTGCCAGAGTTGCGGTTCCAGCACTATATGAAGATGTGCTGGAGGTGATTGGGGCAGCTTTGCAGAAGAGTGCTGTTCACACTATACATCTGACAACAGACATGTGGACCAGTTCCGCAGGCACTGATTACATGTGCATCACTGCACACTGGGTCTCTTTTTCAGGGGTTACAGCAAAGCTAAGGGCAGGTGTTGACCCGGACAACATTTTTAAAGCTGCTCGGAAACATGCAACACTAGCCATGTTTGGCATGGAGACAAGTCATACAGGAGAAAACATTTTGAATGAGTTTAACACAAAGGTGGTTCAATGGCTGTCAACAATAAAACACAAGATTGGTTATGTTTCCACGGATAATGGCGCCAATGTAGTTAAGGCCATGGATATGGGTAACTATTTCAGAGTGCCGTGTTTGGCGCACTGTATAAACCTGGTTGTCAAAAAATTCTTGAGTGAAGAAAGTCCAGTGTGCGAGTTACTGACCATACGCCGAAGAATGTGCACACATTTCAACCATTATTTTAAGGCCCGGAAGCATCTGAGGCGCCTGCTATATGCCAGTGAAAGCACTCATCCAGGAGGTGGCAACACGTTGGAACTCAACCTTCTACATGCTTGAGCGTCTGGTAGAGCAGTGTGCGGTAGTCGATCAGTATTTCTTTACACAGGGTGCAGCTATGAAGGACCTCAGGATACATGCGGAGCAATGGAAGCTAGTTCAAAGCGTGACAGACATGCTTCGTCCTTTTGAGGTCTTCACGCGTGCAGTCAGCAGGGAGGGCTGTAATTTGGGAAAAGCTATCCCATTGTTGCGCATGCTAGAGCACAAACTGAAGACGGTGTCTACTAGGTTTTAAAAAGATGAAGAAAAGCAAGAAGCTTTTGATTTGGCGGAGAAATTATTAGAGCGCCTACTTTGCGATGAACGTCTTCAAAAGATCCACACAGAACAGCATTACATTTGTGCTACTATTCTGGATCCACGGTACAAAAAGGCACTGGCAGGCAGAGTATTCTTTCCTTTTGATGACGCAGAAGTTACAAAGTACAAACATTGGCTAGCTATGTCAGCCACTCGGTTTGAAAGAGAACGGCAGGAAATTGAAGGAAAAGGCAGTACATCAGCATCAGCATCAGCAGGCCATCCCCAGTCAAAAGAATCCACTTCTGCACCTGTGGCACAAGTGACCTCTCAGCCGTTAAAGACACCGGCAACCGGATCATCTACACCACACACAAGAGTAACATTGGCTGCTGAAGAGGATTGGCTATCTTGGCTTGGGTATGGTTCTCGAAAAAAGGTCACAGGCACAGCAAAAAGTAAGCAAAGTCAAAAGAAATGGAATCCCCTTCTCCATCTGTGGCTGTGGCACAAGTGACCTCTCAGCCGTTAAAGACACCAGCAACTGGATCATCTGCACCAGACACAACAGTAACATTGTGTGGAGAAGAGGATTGGCTAACTGAGCTTGGGTTTGCTTCTGAAAAGGTCCCAGGAAAAAGTAAGCAAAGTGGAGGAACCGTGGAGAACCTTGAGTCGATGGTGCAGGACTATCTGAATGACTCAACAGAGGTCTCTCTTCATGATGACCCATTGGCGTATTGGCATGGGAAAAAAGAATTGTGGACAGAGATCACCAACCTGGCTATAAATTATTTGTCTTGCCAACTCGCAAGCGTGTCTTCTGAACGTGTTTTCAGTGCTGCTGATGGCATTGTAACTTGCAAAAGGACCCGCCTCTCGCCCAAAAATGTGGAGAGGTTAACAATGATCAAGATGAATCAGCACCTCATACCACCAGATTACAAAGTACGAGAATACATGCAGGAAGAAGACGAGGAGGACACCAACTTAGAGGAGGGAATTAATTATCTGTTAGGTGACGTACTCCTGCCTGAATTCGCAGAGTATGAGGACAAACTCTTCTTCCCTGACACCGAGCCCTGAAAATGAGCCAATGAATCAATAACTTTCTTTTTCGTCCTTATTCACTTTTATTCCTGTGTGTCTGTCTTTCTTTGTTTTGCAAAATCTAAATAAAAAAAATGTAATCACCTAATCACAAAAATAAGCCCATCAGCAGAACTGTCTTCACTTATTTGCTTATTGATTTGAAGGTGCCGCAGTCTATTCCTCAGGTTCACAAGTTCACAAGTACATGCTTCTCTATCCTCCTCTTCCCTCAAAGCAGATGGCTGGCTTACGCCCAATGAAGAAAGACTCTGCACTTGTGGAGGTGTTCTAATTCTTTGCGGGTGAGTTGACGGGTCTGGGGCCATTGCTGGGAAGGTCTAGTACCGGATAAAAGTGTTTTGGAGAAAATCCATGAGGAAAACGTTTTTGCATTTTCTGATATTTCGCTCACTACAGTGTTTTCGGGGGCCTGTTTGGGGGGCTTCCTGGTGTTTGTGGGTGGGTTTTGGGGTCTGGGTGCAACGCTGGCACAGTCTAATGTTGATTGCATTTGTTTTACAGGACATCCATGGTGGAAAAGTGGAGTTATGACCTAGCTGCACAGCGCGTTTGGACAGAATTGAAAGAAGGCCGAAAAATATTCTAAGTATGAGATTTTCCATTTTTGCTTTTTGCCTGTTTGGGGGTGTTGTGCTTTTTTGCGGGTTAGTTGGCAGGGTCTTGGGGCATTGCTGGGAAGGTCTAGTACCGGATAAAAGTGTTTTGGAGAAAATCCATGAGGAAAACGTTTTTGCATTTTCTGACATTCCGCTCACTACAGCGTTTTCGGGGGCCTGTTTGGGGGGCTTCCTGGTGTTTGTGGGTGGGTTTTGGGGTCTTTGAGCAACTCTGGGTATGGATATTTTTCAATGCAAGTGGTTTGAAGAAAATCCGTGGTGGCAAAGGGGAGTTAGGGCCTAGCTGCAGAGAGCGCGTGGAGTGATGTTGGGAATTTGCCAGGAAAATTACTAAGTCCCCATTTTTGTAGTTTTGCTTTTTGGCTGTTTGGGGGTCTTCTACTTGTTTCCGCCTGGGTTGACTGCTCTGGGGCCATTGCTGGGAAGGTCTAATACCGGATAAAAGGGGTTTGAAGAAAATCGGAGCCGAAAACGTTTTTGCGTTTTTGCTCACTATCATGTTTTTGGGGGCCTGTTTGGGGGGTTCCTGGTGTTTGGGGGTGGGTTTTGGTGTCTGGGAGCAACCCTGGCACAGTCTAATGTTGATTGCATTTGTTTTCCAGGACATCCATGGTGCAAAAGTGGAGAAGGCCGAAAAACATTCTGAGATTTTCCATTTTTGCTTTTTGCCTGTTTGGGGGTGTTGTGCTTTTTTGCGGGTGGGTTGGCGGGTCTTGGGGAATTGCTGGGAAGGTCTAATACCGGATGAAAGTGTTTTGGAGAAAATCCATGAGGAAAAGCGTTTTTGCACATTAACTTGTGGCTCATTAGGGTTAGCACTAGCAGCAGGATTGCATGTGTTTCGGGGTGTTCTAGATTTTTGCAACTGAGATCTGGGGTCTTAGAGCACTCGTGGGAATGTGTAATTTTGGTTGCAAGTGGTTTGAAGAAAATCCATGGTGGGGAAGGGGGGATTTGGCCGAGTTAACCCCTTCGCTGCTAGGCCTTTTCCCCCTCCTGTGCTAAGGCTTTTTTTGGTGTTTTGGGGTAGTGCGCGCTTAGGCCCTTGTAACTTTTTGACCACATAAGGGATCCGCGCCAAATTTGCGTCCTTTTCTTCCAACATCATGGGGATTCTAAAGGCGCCCAGGGTTTGTGGATTCCCTTGGAGGGGTCCCAGAAATTAACCAAAATATAGTGTTTTTTTTGTTTTTTTCAGAAAAATGGGAAAAACGGGCTGCAAATGAAAGCCTCTGGCTTTTTCCCTGAATATGGTATCAAAAAAGGGTTTGTGGGGCTGAATTCTCCATTTTCTCAGCTTTTAGGGAATGACAGTGTTTTGTCAGAGAACCGAAATTTTTCACTCAGTTTTGGCATTTTTCTGGGACATAGCCTATTTTTGCTATTTTTAGAGCTTTCCACCTCCTTCCAGTTAATGGTAGAAATGAGTTTGAAAGCAATAATGGATCCTGGAAAGCTTTACATTTCCGAAAAATAGACAAAATTCTGAATTCAGAAAGGGGTCATTTGTCTAAATCCATGAAGGGTTCGTTATAGAAACTAACAGTTAGATATTGGAATATTTGAAAATTTGTTGAAAACAACGGCCTTTTGTCTCAACGTTTTCACCTATAACTTTCTCTAATTTTGACAGCTCTTGGAAAGCAATATACCGTTACATCCGTTAGACCTTCCTGGTTGTGGGGATATATGGGACTTGTAGTTTCACCAAGAACCCGACGAACCCAGATCCAAAAACTGAGCAGCAACTTGCAATGGTATTTTTTCATTTACTGGGTATAGTGCACTTTGTCTTGGAAAATGTACACATGGAATAATCTGCATGAAAGACACCTATGTATGTATGAATTGGGTACAAATTATAGAGTTCAGAAACAGTATATAATTGCACATTTTCAAAGTTGGGAATACTCATACTAGCATGAGAATTATTGGTCATTTTTCATAAAGTTTTTTTTTCTACACAATATCTTTCATTCAAAGGGAGAAATGCAAGAAAGCTCAATTGGTAATAACAGTTGATTTACAAATCTGAATTACCCCAAGTGTCCCGATAAAAACGGTACCTCACTTGTGTGGGTCGGCCTTGTGCCTGCGACAGGAAACGGCGCAAAATGCAACGTGGTCACACCTAAATTTTGCGGTTACAAATTGACCCTTTTTTGGCAAAGTGCCTACCTGTAGTTTTTGCACCCTAGTTCTTCCGGCACCTAGGGAAACCTAGCAAACCTATACATTTTTGAAAAGTAGACACCCAGGGGAATTCAGGATGAGATGACTCGACTGCCTACCACCAGGTTTTGTTACCCAGAATCCCTTGCAAAGCTCAGATTTTGAAAAAAAAAACACATTTTCCTCACATTTCTGTGGTGGAAAGTTCTGGAATCTGCGTGGATCAACAAATTTCCACCCACCCAGCGTGCCCCCAGGTCTCCCGAAAAAAATGGTACCTCACTTGTGTGGGTCGGCCTTGTGCCTACCACGGGAAACGGCACAAAATGCAACGTGGTCGCTCCTCAATTTCCCAGTGAAATCTTAAGCTCTTTGGACAAAGAGACTACCTTTTGTTTTTGAGCCGTAGCTCAACCAGCACCTAGGGAAACCTAGCAAACCTATACATTTTTGAAAACTAGACACCCAGGGCAATTCAGGATGGGGTGACTCGTCTGCCTACCCCCAGGTTTTGTTACCCAGAATCCCTTGCAAACATAAATATTTGACCAAAAAAACACATTTTCCTCACATTTCTGTGGTGGAAAGTTCTGGAATCTGCGTGGATCAACAAATTTGCACCCACCCAGCGTGCCCCTAGGTCTCCCGAAAAAAATGGTACCTCACTTGCGTGGGTAGGCATAGTGGCTGCGACATGAAACCGCGCAAAACGCAGCATGGTCGCATCTCAATTTCCCAGTGAAATTTAGCACGATTCGGACAAAAAGACTACCTTTTGTTTTTGCGCCGTAGCTCTGCCAGCACCTAGGGAAACCTAGCAACCCTATACATTTTTGAAAACTAGACAACCAGGGCAATTCAGGATGGGGTGACTCGTCTGCCTACCCCCAGGTTTTGTTACCCAGAATCCCTTTCAAACAAAAAAATTTGACCAAAAAAACACATTTTCCTCACATTTCTGTGGGGGAAAGTTCTGGAATCTGCGTGGATCAACAAATTTCTACCCACCCAGCGTGCCCCCAGGTCTCCCGAAAAAAATGGTACCCCACTTGCGTGGGTAGGCATAGTGGCTGCGACATGAAACAGCGCAAAACGCAGCATGGTCGCACCTCAATTTCCCAGTGAAATTTAGCACGATTCAGACAAAAAGACTACCTTTTGTTTTTGCGCCGTAGCTCTGCCAGCACCTAGGGAAACCTAGCAAACCTATACATTTCTGAAAACTAGACACCCAGGGCAATTCAGGATGGGGTGACTCGTCTGCCTACCCCCAGGTTTTGTTACCCAGAATCCCTTTCAAACAAAACAATTTAACCAAAAAAATACATTTTCCTCACATTTCTGTGGTGGAAAGTTCTGGAATCTGCGTGGATCAACAAATTTCCATCCACCCAGTGTGCCCCCAGGTCTCCCGAAAAAAATGGTACCTCACTTGCGTGGGTAGGCATAGTGGCTGCGACATGAAACAGCGCAAAACGCAGCATGGTCGCACCTCAATTTCCCAGTGAAATTTTGCACGATTCGGACAAAAAGACTACCTTTTGTTTTTGCGCCGTAGCTCTGCCAGCACCTAGGGAAACCTAGCAAACCTATACATTTCTGAAAACTAGACACCCAGGGCAATTCAGGATGGGGTGACTCGTCTGCCTACCCCCAGGTTTTGTTACCCAGAATCCCTTTCAAACAAAAAAATTTGACCAAAAAAACCCATTTTCCTCACATTTCTGTGGGGGAAAGTTCTGGAATCTGCGTGGATCAACAAATTTCCATCCACCCAGTGTGCCCCCAGGTCTCCCGAAAAAAATGGTACCTCACTTGCGTGGGTAGGCATAGTGGCTGCGACATGAAACAGCGCAAAACGCAGCATGGTCGCACCTCAATTTCCCAGTGAAATTTTGCACGATTCGGACAAAAAGACTACCTTTTGTTTTTGCGCCGTAGCTCTGCCAGCACCTAGGGAAACCTAGCAAACCTATACATTTCTGAAAACTAGACACCCAGGGCAATTCAGGATGGGGTGACTCGTCTGCCTACCCCCAGGTTTTGTTACCCAGAATCCCTTTCAAACAAAAAAATTTGACCAAAAAAACACATTTTCCTCACATTTCTGTGGTGGAAAGTTCTGGAATCTGCGTGGATCATCAAATTTCCATGCACCCAGTGTGCCCCCAGGTCTCCCGAAAAAAATGGTACCTCACTTGCGTGGGTAGGCATAGTGGCTGTGACATGAAACAGCGCAAAACGCAGCATGGTCGCACCTCAATTTCCCAGTGAAATTTAGCACGATTCGGACAAAAAGACTACCTTTTGCTTTTACGCCGTAGCTCTGCCAGCACCTAGGGAAACCTAGCAAACCTATACATTTCTGAAAACTAGACACCCAGGGCAATTCAGGATGGGGTGATTCGTCTGCCTACCCCCAGGTTTTGTTACCCAGAATCCCTTTCAAACAAAACAATTTGACCAAAAAAACACATTTTCCTCACATTTCTGTGGTGGAAAGTTCTGGAATCTGCGTGGATCAACAAATTTCCATCCACCCAGTGTGCCCCCAGGTCTCCCGAAAAAAATGGTACCTCACTTGCGTGGGTAGGCATAGTGGCTGCGACATGAAACCGCGCAAAACGCAGCATGGTCGCACCTCAATTTCCCAGTGAAATTTAGCACGATTCGGACAAAAAGACTACCTTTTGTTTTTACGCCATAGCTCTGCCAGCACCTAGGGAAAACTAGCAAACCTATACATTTCTGAAAACTAGACACCCAGGGCAATTCAGGATGGGGTGACTCGTCTGCCTACCCCCAGGTTTTGTTACCCAGAATCCCTTACAAACATAAAAATTTGACCAAAAAAACACATTTTCCTCACATTTCTGTGGTGGAAAGTTCTGGAATCTGCGTGGATCAACAAATTTCCACCCACCCAGCGTGCCCCCAGGTCTCCCGAAAAAAATGATACCTCACTTGCGTGGGTAGGCATAGTGGCTGCGACATGAAACAGCGCAAAACGCAGCATGGTCGCACCTCAATTTCCCAGTGAAATTTTGCACAATTCTGACAAAAAGACTACCTTTTGTTTTTGCGCCGTAGCTCTGCCAGCACCTAGGGAAAACTAGCAAACCTATACATTTCTGAAAACTAGACACCCAGGGCAATTCAGGATGGGGTGACTCGTCTGCCTACCCCCAGGTTTTGTTACCCAGAATCCCTTACAAACATAAAAATGTGACCAAAAAAACACATTTTCCTCACATTTCTGTGGTGGAAAGTTCTGGAATCTGCGTGGATCAACAAATTTCCACCCACCCAGCGTGCCCCCAGGTCTCCCGAAAAAAATGGTACCTCACTTGCGTGGGTAGGCATAGTGGCTGCGACATGAAACAGCGCAAAACGCAGCATGGTCGCACCTCAATTTCCCAGTGAAATTTTGCACTATTCGGACAAAAAGACTACCTTTTGTTTTTGCGCCGTAGCTCTGCCAGCACCTAAGGAAACCTAGCAAACCTATACATTTTTGAAAACTAGACACCCAGGGCAATTCAGGATGGGGTGACTCGTCTGCCTACCCCCAGGTTTTGTTACCCAGAATCCCTTGAAAACATAAATATTTGACCAAAAAAACACATTTTCCTCACATTTCTGTGGTGGAAAGTTCTGGAATCTGCGTGGATCAACAAATTTCCACCCACCCAGCGTGCCCCCAGGTCTCCCGAAAAAAATGGTACCTCACTTGCGTGGGTAGGCATAGTGGCTGCGACATGAAACAGCGCAAAACGCAGCATGGTCGCACCTCAATTTCCCAGTGAAATTTTGCACGATTCTGACAAAAAGACTACCTTTTGTTTTTGCGCCGTAGCTCTGCCAGCACCTAGGGAAAACTAGCAAACCTATACATTTCTGAAAACTAGACACCCAGGGCAATTCAGGATGGGGTGACTCGTCTGCCTACCCCCAGGTTTTGTTACCCAGAATCCCTTACAAACATAAAAATGTGACCAAAAAAACACATTTTCCTCACATTTCTGTGGTGGAAAGTTCTGGAATCTGCGTGGATCAACAAATTTCCACCCACCCAGCGTGCCCCCAGGTCTCCCGAAAAAAATGGTACCTCACTTGCGTGGGTAGGCATAGTGGCTGCGACATGAAACAGCGCAAAACGCAGCATGGTCGCACCTCAATTTCCCAGTGAAATTTTGCACGATTCGGACAAAAAGACTACCTTTTGTTTTTGCGCCGTAGCTCTGCCAGCACCTAAGGAAACCTAGCAAACCTATACATTTTTGAAAACTAGACACCCAGGGGAATTCAGGATGGGGTGACTCGTCTGCCTACCCCCAGGTTTTGTTACCCAGAATCCCTTGAAAACATAAATATTTGTCCAAAAAAACACATTTTCCTCACATTTCTGTGGTGGAAAGTTCTGGAATCTGCGTGGATCAACAAATTTCCACTCACCCAGCGTGCCCCCAGGTCTCCCGGAAAAAATGGTACCTCACTTGCGTGGGTAGGCATAGTGGCTGCGACATAAAACAGCGCAAAACGCAGCATGGTCGCACCTCAATTTCCCAGTGAAATTTAGCACGATTCGGACAAAAAGACTACCTTTTGTTTTTGCGCCGTAGCTCTGCCAGCACCTAGGGAAAACTAGCAAACCTATACATTTCTGAAAACTAGACACCCAGGGCAATTCAGGATGGGGTGACTCGTCTGCCTACCCCCAGGTTTTGTTACCCAGAATCCCTTACAAACATAAAAATGTGACCAAAAAAACACATTTTCCTCACATTTCTGTGGTGGAAAGTTCTGGAATCTGCGTGGATCAACAAATTTCCACCCACCCAGCGTGCCCCCAGGTCTCCCGAAAAAAATGGTACCTCACTTGCGTGGGTAGGCATAGTGGCTGCGACATGAAACAGCGCAAAACGCAGCATGGTCGCACCTCAATTTCCCAGTGAAATTTTGCACGATTCTGACAAAAAGACTACCTTTTGTTTTTGCGCCGTAGCTCTGCCAGCACCTAAGGAAACCTAGCAAACCTATACATTTTTGAAAACTAGACACCCAGGGGAATTCAGGATGGGGTGACTCGTCTGCCTACCCCCAGGTTTTGTTACCCAGAATCCCTTGAAAACATAAATATTTGACCAAAAAAACACATTTTCCTCACATTTCTGTGGTGGAAAGTTCTGGAATCTGCGTGGATCAACAAATTTCCACTCACCCAGCGTGCCCCCAGGTCTCCCGAAAAAAACGGTACCTCACTTGCGTGGGTAGACATAGTGGCTGAAACAGGAAACGGTTCAAATCGTACGGTGGTGAATTTACATTACCTTATTGCAAAACTACCTTGATTTTGGGGGGGGGGATCTGAATTTGTGGCCCGGGGCTCAGTGGTATTCTTTGCAAAGTAGCAAACCTAAACAGTTCTGAAAACTAGACACCCGGGGGAGTCCAGGGAGGTATGGCATGCATGGGTCCCCCAATGTTTTCCTACCCAGAACTCTCTGCAAACCTTAAAATTAGGTAAAAATTGCACTTTTCCAAACTTTTTGGCGTGGGATCGCCGTGCCGGCAAAAAAGTCGTACCACCCTGCGTTCCCCTTGTTCTCCCGAGTAAAAGGATACCTCACTTGTGTGGGTGCCCCAAAGCAGAACACCCCAAAAATGAATTTTGAAAAAAGTAGTTTTTACTCATATTTACGTTTTACAAATTAAGCACCCCAGCCTAAGTCACTTGCCTTTGGCCCACCCACACAAGTGAGGTATCATTTTACTCGGGAGAACAAGGGAAACGCTGGGTGGTAGGACATTTGTTCCGGCAGCGAGATCCCACCCAAAAAAGTATGGAAAAGTTGGTTTTTGGACCAAAATTTCAGGTTTGCAGGGGTTTCTGGGTAGGAAAACATTGGGGGACCCACGCATGCCATACCACCCTGGACTCCCCCGGGTGTCTAGTTCTCAGAACTGTTTGGGTTTGGTAGTTTCCAAAGATGCCTGCCAAGCCCCGGGCCAAAAGCTCAGGTGACCCCCTCAAAAAATAAGATTATTTGGCTAAAGGTAATGTTTTCGTCTCCACAGTATGAATTGGGCCTTTTCCTAAAGCAGCCGCTATGCCTACCCACGCAAGTGAGGTACCATTTTTATCGGTAGACCTTGGGGAACGCTGGGTGGGAGGTAATTTGTGTGAGCCCAGTGATGCCACGCTTTCCCACACTAAAACGTGTGAAAAAAAAAGATTTTTTCCAAGCAAAAAATGAGGTTTGCAAGGGATTCTGGGTAAAGGAACGTTGGAGGATCCACGCAAGCCATACCTCCTTGGAAGCCCCCGGGTGTCTACTTTTCAGAAATGTGTGGGTTTGGTAGGTTTCCCTAGATGGCTGTCTCGCACGGGGCCAAAAACCCGGGTAACCCCTCTTGCAAAAGCTGGTGGACATGAATTCTCCAGCTTTTGCAAGAGGGGTTACCTGGGTTTCTGGCCCCGTGCGAGACAGCCATCTAGGGAAACCTACCAAACCCACACATTTCTGAAAAGTAGACACCCGGGGGAGTCCAGGGAGGTATGGCATGCGTGGGTCCCCCAATGTTTTCCTACCCAGAACTCCTTGAAAACATAAAAATGTGACCAAAAAAACACATTTTCCTCACATTTCTGTGGTGGAAAGTTCTGGAATCTGCGTGGATCAACAAATTTCCACCCACCCAGCGTGCCCCCAGGTCTCCCGAAAAAAACGGTACCTCACTTGCGTGGGTAGACATAGTGGCTGCAACAGGAAACGGTTCAAATCGTACGGTGGTGAATTTACATTACCACCTTGCAAAACGACCTTGATTTTGGGGGGGGGGATCTGAATTTGTGGCCCGGGGCTCGGTGGTATTCTTTGCAAAGTAGCAAACCCAAACAGTTCTGAAAACTAGACACCCGGGGGAGTCCAGGGAGGTATGGCATGCATGGGTCCCCCAATGTTTTCGTACCCAGAACTCTCTGCAAACCTTAAAATTAGGTAAAAATTGCACTTTTCCAAACTTTTTGGCGTGGGATCGCCGTGCCGGCAAAAAAGTCGTACCACCCTGCGTTCCCCTTGTTCTCCCGAGTAAAAGGATACCTCACTTGTGTGGGTGCCCCAAAGTAGAACACCCCAAAAATGAATTTTGAAAAAGGTAGTTTTTACTCATATTTACGTTTTACAAATTAAGCACCCCAGCCTAAGTCACTTGCCTTTGGCCCACCCACACAAGTGAGGTATCATTTTACTCGGGAGAACAAGGGAAACGCTGGGTGGTAGGACATTTGTTCCGGCAGCGAGATCCCACCCAAAAAAGTATGGAAAAGTTGGTTTTTGGACCAAAATTTCAGGTTTGCAGGGGTTTCTGGGTAGGAAAACATTGGGGGACCCACGCATGCCATACCACCCTGGACTCCCCCGGGTGTCTAGTTCTCAGAACTGTTTGGGTTTGGTAGTTTCCAAAGATGCCTGCCAAGCCCCGGGCCAAAAGCTCAGGTGACCCCCTCAAAAAATAAGATTATTTGGCTAAAGGTAATGTTTTTGTCTCCACAGTATGAATTGGGCCTTTTCCTAAAGCAGCCGCTATGCCTACCCACGCAAGTGAGGTACCATTTTTATCGGTAGACCTTGGGGAACGCTGGGTGGGAGGTAATTTGTGTGAGCCCAGTGATGCCACGCTTTCCCACACTAAAACGTGTGAAAAAAAATGATTATTTCCAAGCAAAAAATGAGGTTTGCAAGGGATTCTGGGTAAAGGAACGTTGGAGGATCCACGCAAGCCATACCTCCTTGGAAGCCCCCGGGTGTCTACTTTTCAGAAATGTGTGGGTTTGGTAGGTTTCCCTAGATGGCTGTCTCGCACGGGGCCAAAAACCCGGGTAACCCCTCTTGCAAAAGCTGGTGGACATGAATTCTCCAGCTTTTGCAAGAGGGGTTACCTGGGTTTCTGGCCCCGTGCGAGACAGCCATCTAGGGAAACCTACCAAACCCACACATTTCTGAAAAGTAGACACCCGGGGGAGTCCAGGGAGGTATGGCATGCGTGGGTCCCCCAATGTTTTCCTACCCAGAACTCCTTGCAAACCTTAATTAGGTAAAAATAGCACTTTTACAAAAATTTTGCCGTGGGATCGCCGTGCCGGCAAAAATGTCCTACCACCCAGCGTTCCCCTTGTTCTCCCGAGTAAAAGGGTACCTCACCTTAACAGAGTTACTCAAAAGACAAACATTCAAGCACGGCTATCTATTCCTCAAAGACACACACATACAGGTTGGATTTGGCACGAGGGCGAGTGATGGTTCAGTATATAAAATTTTATTAACAAGATATTTCAAAAAAATGAAATGCTCTGTCAATAAATAAATGCATAAAAACCGAACTAGTGACTCGCAACTCGTGAGCTGTAAAGCCACGACAAGGCACCAACCGTTTTACAGGCCATTCACGCACCTTTCATACCTGATACAAACAAGACCACTGACACCATCTGGAATAAAAGCAACACATTACAACAATCACAATAAGGGACAAGGTACACCCTAATGCAGAAAGAGAAAAAAAACAATTATTACTGCACACCCATCTAATCCGCAAGCACACACACATACTGGTTGGATTTGGCACGAGGGTGAGTGATGATTCAGTACATACAATTGTATACGCAAGTAATTTCACAAAAATGAAATACACTGTGTATAATTGCAAGTATGATAAACTGAACCACTGACTCACAGCTCGTGAGCTGTAAAGCCACGTCAAGGCACCAACCTCTTTACAGGCCATTCATACACCTTTCGTACGTGTGACACATTCAAAACATTCACACCGCCAGCCGCGGACCCATCACATTTCAACACTCACACCAGCAAACAGCGCCATTCAAGGGCCCATCACTTTCACACGCCCACATTTCTGACACTGGAACTACACAAATTGATGGACTGCGTGGAGTGTCACTCAACAAGCAGTGTGTGCAGTGACCAACAGAAAGTAACTACTCACACACCGCCAGCCGAGCGCCAGTCCACCCACACCACCAGCCAAGCACCAGACCATGCACACCGCCAGCCAAACACTCAGCGCACACCACCAGCCAAGCGCCTCTCCACACACACCGCCAGCCAAGCACCACTCCGTGCACAGACAGCTAAACACCGCTCCACGCACACCCTCCAGCCAAGTACCACTCCGCAAACACCACCAGCCAAGCGCCACTCCACACACACTGCCAGCCAAGCACCATTCCACACACACTGCCAGCCAAGCAGCACTCCACACACACCGCCAGCCAAGCACCACTCCACACACACCGCCAGCCAAGCACCACTCCACACACACCGCCAGCCAAGCACCACTCCACACACACCGCCAGCCAAGCACCACTCCACACACACCGCCAGCCAAGCACCAGTCCACACACACCGCCAGCCAAGCACCACTCCACACACACCATCAGCCAAACACCACTCCATGCACAGACAGCCAAGTACCACTCCACGAACACCACCAGCCAAGCGCCACTCCACACACACCGCCAGCAAAGCACCACTCCGTGCACAGACAGCCAAGCGCAACTCCACACACACCGCCAGCCAAGCACCAGCCGGCACACACCACAAACACATTTAGAATTCTTTTTTTGAAAATGACACTAAACAAATGGAAATACCTACAAATCAGGTAACACAAATTCTTAAAATAAAAACTTTGCACTAATGCCAATCCTTGAAACAAACTAAAAATGTTTTACAGAATGCAGACCAAGCAATTCACTTTACAGCTCAATCAAACTCCCAATAGTTCTTTTGCGTGTGGTACGATTTAAAACAAGCTGACATACACAATGCAGGCTTAGAAGGACAGTCAGGACAGTATATACGAGACTCCTTCCGCACGCCTCTTCGCCAACAGACTCTGCATCTTCTAGTCGGAAAGTCTCTAGCAGTAGTGGAAGGAATAGATTCAGGAAAGTGGCGATCTTGCAATCTAGCCACTTCCTCCACCACTCCAAATCTAGGAACACTTGCCTGCTGCACAAGTACAAGGCTGCCTATTATAGACTCCTGAAACTTAAGAAAAGTCATCTTCGTCCCAGGACAAGACTTCTGGTACACAACGAAAGCATTAAATGATGCCAAGTGGAACAGATGGATAGCCAACTTCTTGTACCAAACGTAAGCCTTTCGAAGAGCAGCATAAGGTTCCAACCTCTGATCTACTCTGTCAACACCACCCATGAACTTATTGTAAGCTACAATGCACACAGGTTTGCGCACTTCAGCACCCTGACCCCAAACAGGCACAGGTACAGTACTTTCATCGTGGATAGTAGTCAGCATGTACACATCTCTCTTGTCTGAATACTTCACAGCTAAAAGCTCCCCACATCGCAATGCCGTAGACTGTCCCCGCACAAGCCTTTTGCAAACAAGTTCCTTTGGGAAACCTTTACGGTTACTGCGCATTGTGCCACAAGCAACAGTGCCCACTTTGGCCAACTCCTTGAACAACTGCACACCAGTGTAGAAGTTATCTACATATAAATGATGGCCTTTGTTAAATAATCCTCTACCTAGTTCCCACACAATTTTCTCAGTTACTCCAAAAGTAAAAGGACAACCGGGAGGGTTAATGCGGGACTCCTTACCAGTGTACACCCTGAAATTGTAGACATATCCAGTCTCACTGTCACACAGCATATACAGTTTGATTCCATAGCGTGACCTCTTACTAGGAATGTATTGCCTAAAAACCAAGCGGCCCTTGAACAACACCAAAGACTCATCCACTGCAATTTCTTTACCAGGGACAAAAATCTCAGAAAAACGATCAACAAAGTGATCAAGGACAGGCCGAATTTTAAACAAACGGTCACAATCAGGGTGATCGCGTGACAACGCTAAACTATTATCAGCAAAATGCATCATCCGAAGAAGAAGCGTATACCGATCACGACTTATGACTGCTGGAAATACAGCTGTTACCATCAAGGGACTAGTGGACCAATATGAAGTAATTGATGACTTCCTTATCAAGCCCATCAAAAAAGTTAATCCCAGAAACTTCTTCATCTCTTCAACATTGGTGGGAGTCCACCGGATTGCTCTACAATAGGGCTTAAGGCTGGCACTGTTGGCCCTCAAATATTGTTCTGCATATAAATTGGTTTGCTCAACAATCTTTTGCAAAAACACATCGTCAAAAAACAACTGAAAAAAATTAATTGGCAGAAAATTCTCTGTATTCACTCTACACCCAGGAACACCAGTGAACTCTGGCAATGCCGGCTGCACCAAGCCAGGGGGAACCCAGAGGCCATCCCTATCAACGGGGAGAGCAGCCACCCCAGCCTGCAGCACCGAAACATCTTGCTGCTGTTCTCCAACGGGAAGCCTAACAGCCACAGATACTTCTGGCTGCACAACACCAACAGAAGACGTAGCATCCCCAGAGGGCTCTTCCTGCACTACACCAACGGGAAGCCCAGCAGCCTGAGATGCTTCTTGCTGCACTACACCACCGGGAAACCCAGCAGGCCCAGATGCCTCTTGCCGCTCTACACCAATGGGAAGCCTAACAGCCCCAGATGCCTCTTGCTGCACTACACGAGCAGGAAGACGAAAAGCACCAGATGCCCCTTTGCGCACCACAGCAATGTGAAGCCTTTTGGGTGCAGGCTCCAGCCCACATGCCTCTTGCCGACGTAAAAAGAAAGGAAACCTTGCGGCCCTAGGCAGCAGCACAGGTGCCTCTTGGCCCACTACCGGCAACACAATGTCCTCCTGTACCATAGGCCCTTCATCAGCACTAGAAGAAGAGTCATCATCCGATGATGATGATTCCATGCGAAGAGAAAACTCACTGCCTGAATCTTCTGCCACTTCCTGGGAGTCCGAATCGGATTCAGACTCTGAACCATGGTCCGAGGAAGACTCAAAAAGCAAACCAAGAACCTGCTGAGCAGTAATCCTGCGACTAGCCATTATCCTTACAAAGCAAGAAGACTGCACACACAAGTGAACAACAACCTACACTGTGCAAAGTAAGAAGTAAACAAGGTAAGGCTTTCACTAAAAGATAAATACAATCCAAAACAATTTCACTCTTACAAAATATAGCTACACTCACCAGCACCTACTCTGTTGAGACACAGCGAAAAGAAATGAAATCCCACTAGAAAGAAAAAAAGAAATGACATTAGAAAACAAAGTGCACATCAAACACTAATCCTGAAAAAAAAAACACAGAGCCACACAAACTGCTAGAGGTACAACCTTTTTCAAAAAGACAAACATCAAGGAGAAGTAGTACAAAATACATTCACTTACCAAGCACAAGCAACTACACAAGCTGCAAACAGACACGCAACCTACAACAATCCAAACAGCAAAAGCCTGGAACAAGACAAAAATAGAGAAGAAAAAAAAATTACTACCACATTTCACAAACAATATAACAATTAAAAAAACAACACACAAATTTGCCCCCCAAATTAAAATTCGGCCAGATGGGCCATCAATTAGGGCTTAGACCAAATGAGATTAGATGAGTTTTAACATCAAGACACTGGATAATTTTTTGAATTTTTGTAAAGTGCCTGACCACTTTGGTGCCAGTCAGTCTTTTGCTACTACCAGTACCCATATCACACAGGGGCAGTAAGGACATTCATACACCTTTTGTACGTGTGACACATACAAAACATTCACACCGCCAGCCGCCCATCACTTTCACACGCCCACATATCTGACATAGCAACTACAGAAAATGATGGACTGCGTAGAGTGTCACTCAACTAGCAGTGTGTGTAGTGACCAACAGAAAGTAACTACTCACACACCGCCAGCAGAGTTCCAGTCCACCCACACCACCATCCAAGCACCAGACCATGCACACCGCCAGCCAAACCCCACTCAGCGCACACCGACAGCCAAGTACCACTCCACGCACACCATCCAGCCAAGTACCACTCCCCACACACCGCCAGCCAAACACCACTCCCCACACACCGCCAGCCAAACACCACTCCACACACACCGCCAGCCAAGCAGCACTCCGTGCACAGACAGCAAAGTAGCACTCCAGCACACCACCAGCCAAGCGCCACTCCACACACACCGCCAGCCAAGCAGCACTCCGTGCACAGACAGCAAAGTAGCACTCCACGCACACCACCAGCCAAGCGCCACTCCACACACACCGCCAGCCAAGCAGCACTCCGTGCACAGACAGCAAAGTAGCACTCCACGCACGCCACCAGCCAAGCGCCACTCAACACACACCTCCAGCCAAGCAGCACTCCACGCACACCGCCAGCCAAGCGCCACTCCACACACACCGCCAGCCAAGCAGCACTCCGTGCACAGACAGCAAAGTAGCACTCCACGCACACCACCAGCCAAGCGCCACTCCACACACACCGCCAGCCAAGCAGCACTCCGTGCACAGACAGCAAAGTAGCACTCCACGCACACCACCAGCCAAGCGCCACTCCACACACACCGCCAGCCAAGCAGCACTCCACACACACCGCCAGCCAAGCAGCACTCCGTGCAGACAGCAAAGTAGCACTCCACGCACACCACCAGCCAAGCGCCACTCCACACACACCGCCAGCCAAGCAGCACTCCGTGCACAGACAGCAAAGTAGCACTCCACGCACACCACCAGCCAAGCGCCACTCCACACACACCGCCAGCCAAGCAGCACTCCGTGCACAGACAGCAAAGTAGCACTCCACGCACACCACCAGCCAAGCGCCACTCCACACACACCGCCAGCCAAGCAGCACTCCACACACACCGCCAGCCAAGCAGCACTCCGTGCAGACAGCAAAGTAGCACTCCACGCACACCACCAGCCAAGCGCCACTCCACACACACCGCCAGCCAAGCAGCACTCCGTGCACAGACAGCAAAGTAGCACTCCACGCACACCACCAGCCAAGCGCCACTCCACACACACCGCCAGCCAAGCAGCACTCCGTGCACAGACAGCAAAGTAGCACTCCACGCACACCACCAGCCAAGCGCCACTCCACACACACCGCCAGCCAAGCAGCACTCCGTGCACAGACAGCAAAGTAGCACTCCACGCACACTAACAGCCAAGCGCCACTCCACACACACCGCCAGCAAAGCACCACTCCGTGCACAGACAGCAAAGTAGCACTCCACGCACACCACCTGCCAAGCGCCACTCCACAAGCACCACCAGCCAAGCACCACTCACCGCCAGCCAAGCACCATCCAGCCAAGCGCCACTCCACACACACCGCCAGCCAAGCGCCACTCCACACACACCGCCAGCCAAGCAGCACTCCGTGCACAGACAGCAAAGTAGCACTCCACGCACACCACCAGCCAAGCGCCACTCCACACACACCGCCAGCCAAGCAGCACTCCGTGCACAGACAGCAAAGTAGCACTCCACGCACACCACCAGCCAAGCGCCACTCCACACACACCGCCAGCCAAGCAGCACTCCGTGCACAGACAGCAAAGTAGCACTCCACGCACAACACCAGCCAAGCGCCACTCCACACACACCACCAGCCAAGCAGCACTCCGTGCACAGACAGCAAAGTAGCACTCCACGCACACCACCAGCCAAGCGCCACTCCACACACACCACCAGCCAAGCAGCACTCCGTGCACAGACAGCAAAGTAGCACTCCACGCACACCACCAGCCAAGCGCCACTCCACACACACCGCCAGCCAAGCACCACTCCGTGCACAGACAGCCAAGTACCACTCTACACACACCACCAGCCAAGCGCCACTCCACACACACCGCCAGCCAAGCACCACTCTGTGCATAGATAGCCAAGTACCCCTCCACGCACACCGCCAGCCAAACACCACTCAGCGCACACCGACAGCCAAGTACCACTCCACACACACCGCCAGCCAAGCACCGCTCCACGCACACCATCCAGCCAAGTACCACTCCCCACACACACCACCAGCAAACATGCCCAAGGGGTCGCTTCCTAAAAACTTTGTGTTAGTGGGCATTTTCCGCCCCCCCTGGGGGCAAAACGGCAAAAAAAACAGGCCGATTTGCCCCCAGGGTGGACAGAAAAACAAAAACACAATCATGTCCACCTGGAAGCGACCCTTACCCAAGGGGTCGCTTCCCAAAACAAACACATTGCCCCAACAAAAATCCCTGGTTCTAGTGGGTAATTTCTGCCCCCCCTGGGGGCAAAACGGCCGAAAAACGGGCCGATTTCCCCCCAGGGGGGGCAGAAAAACGAAAACATACTCAGACCCCACCTGGAAGCGACCCTTGCCCAAGGGGTCGCTTCCTAAAAACTAAAATTACATCCCTGGTGTCTAGTGGGCATTTTCTGTCCCCCCTGGGGGCAAAACGGCAAAAAAAAACGGGCCGATTTGCCCCCAGGGGGGACAGAAAAACGTAAACAAAATAAATGGCCGCCATCTTTGTACAAATCTATATCCCTGGTGCTAGTGGGGAATTTCTGCCCCCCCTGGGGGCAAAACGGCCGAAAAAACGGGCCGATTTCCCCCCAGGGGGGGCAGAAAAACGAAAACATATTGCCAGCCAGCCTGGAAGTGACCCTTGCCCAAGGGGTCACTTCCTAAAAACTAAAAGTATATCCCTGGTGTCTAGTGGGGGCATTTCCGCCGCACAATCGCGACGCTGTGCGCGATCGTGAGGCAGAAATGCCCTGCAAAGAGACATCAGGGGAAAGGAAAATCTCTTTCCTCTCCCCTGATGCCTCTTCGCTGCCCCAAACCCCCGCCGGAGTCCCAAAACCTACCTTCTTCTGAAGCGCGCAGGAAGCAAATGGCTTCCCGAGCGCTGGGAATCCCTGATGATGTCAGCGCGCGCTGTGCGCGCTGACGTCATCAGGGATTACCATGGGGGGGGGCGGGGGCGGCAGCGGAAGCTCTTCCACTGCCGCCCCCAGCAAAACAATGACGATCTGAGAGCCTCGGGGGGAGCGCCAGCGCTTCCCCCGAGGGTGGGGCTGATGACGAGCTGGCCTTGTCATCCGCGCAGGACAGGTAAGCGCGATGACGAGCCCAGCTCGTCATTAGCCCCGAAGGGGTTAAAGAAAGCGTTTGCCACTATTCTTAACTTAGGGCTCGTTAGGGTTAGCAGTATTGTATTGCATGTGTTTGGGCGGGGGGCTGTTTGTGGGGGGGTTTGCGAGTCTTGGAGCGATGCTGGGTATGGATACTTTTGCTTGCTTGCAAGTGGTTTGAATACAATCCACGGTGGTAAGGGGGGATTTGGGCCTACTTTACTTTCAAAGTACGTTTTGTCACCATTTTCTACTAGGCCTCGTTTTTTGAGATCTGATTGGGGGGGTCTTCTACATTTTTGCGACTGGGTTTAGTAAGGGTCTGGGAGCACTGCTGGGAAGGTCTAATTTTGTTCTAAAACACAGTTTACAGTACACCTAGCTTGAGGGGAAAGATCCGCTAAATTAATTCGCCCATACTTATTTATCCTTCAAAAGGAGACTCAGACAGAGTACGCACTTTCAAAAATATTGTACTGTCTATTAGGAAACTCAAGTGTGACTTTTTGCACTACACAGCGTACATACCTTATATTTATTTGTCAGTGGTGTTCTAATATCACTTCCTGTTTTTCCATCAATAATTACAGGCCGGGTTTCAGCCTGTGCAATGGGAAAAGGATGAAGTCAGGCTTCACATTAGCGAGCCGCAATTCAGCATCCGCCAGGCAGGCAGTTGACAGGGTGTCTTCTGGTCACCAACATTGATGGACGGACCACCAGATGGAATGGAGGAGTCCCGCTAATAAGAGGAATGGTTGGATGCATCTTACAACTTCCCAAATTCAACAGGACAACTACAACAACATACAGATACAATATCCGTTCTTTTCTAATTATCTTTTAAGTAATGTTATTGCTGTGAGCTTCTATGAGTGTGACTCTGCATTTCTTTGATCTCTGCTTCTAAATTCATCCCTACAGCCATTGGATAGGTTTTACTACTGCTATTTTTCAAACCTAATTTAATGTACGAAGTGTTTCTCTGAGTGCAGAGATAGGCAAGTGAAAACGCATAATTATTACTGTAGCCCTGTACTGTCGCATTCTTTCATTCACGGTTGTCGAAAGTACTATTTACTTTTCAGTAACCATGCATGCAGTAGTGCATGCACTTCCTTTATGTCACTTAAAAGATTCATGGTTAGCTTTGTACCCAAAGATTTGTTTATCTTCAATTATTGTTTGTCCATGCTGTGCTTTTTTTTTCTTCTCTCAACAAAACTTTCCCAAAAACCCCCATTCCCATCCATTTTCCAAACCATAACCCTCTTCCCCCGGGCTGTGTGGTTTTGATTGATGTGTGACTAAATGACAGCAATAATTCCACACACTTGCTGGGGAGGATAAGGTCATAGCAACAGGCTGGTGAAGGAATCCGAGGATATATTCTTACTCAGCTTGACACTGAGTCACTATTGGTAAATGAAAGCAGATTTTCATGTGCGCCATCAACTTGATTGGTCATCAAGAACATCCTCCTCCTAGACATGGCAAATGAAATTATTACGCTGCTGTGTCCTTCACCTTCAGTACTATTTCTTGTAATAGTAGCCAATGTCAAAGAAATTCAACTCAAGTAGTAGTTATACTTTCAATACTTTACCATTTGTTAGGCTACATTGTGGCACTGTTCTAGTGTACTATCACCTGCTATATTCTCTATCGTACCGTTCTAATGCTACGGTAAGGACAAACAAGGTTTCATTTTCTTTTTTTTCAGATACTGCAACTGCCACTGTGTAACACCACAAGTACCACCGCAATGATGACATTTCATCCGCCAAGGATTGCCAACCTTAATCGCCATTTCGCGTCCAGCCAGCCCTGTGCCTAGCCCTATTTCCTAACACAAATTACAGGCAAGATAAGCGTTTGGGGGGAGGTAGTATAATGGAGTATTAGGAGAGACGAGAGAGTGACGGTTCTAGGACTATTGAATTCACTTACTCTGTGAGAGGCACTTAGTTTTGAAAACATTTGTGCCATTAGTACTTACACAACTTGAATCAAGATGCCACTTAAGTTTCAGGACTGTTAAACCCCCACCCACCAGCCTCAAAAGCAGTAAAAAACACGTATGCTAAGATTTAGTTTAAAGTATATTTATATATCCAGTAACATAAAAAATCTCCCGCAAGACCCAACACCCCCCCCTCCCGAACCCCAACAAATGTCCCTGAAAACTAAGTCCAAAAAAGTAGAAAATCCAACTCCCAATTCCCACCCCCCAGAAGTCTTTAAAAAAGGGGCAAGGGACAGTCTCCTCCTACTGGCTGCTGTTGACTTTTCGGGCCAGGTCAGCATGCTCCTTGCGGAGGGTCTCGAGCAGGGTTTTGGTGTTGAGGAGCTCTTGCTCGAGGTAGGAAACCCTCAGGGAAAGGCAGTGCATCCTTTTTTTGCAACTTCTATGGGGGGCAGCCGATTTCTTTGCTGCTCGGCGGTGGCGGGTGGCTGCGGTACCCCGGCTCCGTACCGCTGGAGACCTGCTGTGCTGACTGGCTGACCCAGGGAGCACGGAGGAGGATGCAGGTGTCGCTGTGAATGTTGTTGATGTACTCTGCGTGTCTTCCTCCTCCTGGGCCTCCAGCCGCCAATATTCGGCGACAGTGGCCTCCAGCCTCCGTTGCGGGGAACTTTCAGCCAGCTTCTTCCTTGTTGGTTTGGAAGGAGCATCTATATGAAGAAATAAAGACATAGTCTGTAACCAATGCTCTTTAAGATTAACACAAAATGATTCAGCAGAAAGTTGTGTCACAGTAGAAGTAGCAACTTGCAAACTTCTAACCTCCCACTTCTTCATCTTGCTCTAACATTAGTGGGAGTTTAAGGAATCAATTCTACGAGCACTATGGACTCACTCCATTAGAGTCGACTATGACAGTACACCAGTCTTATTCTTATTCTTCTCTCTTGTTTAGCAAAATTGGTACGTTAACTTCTGCAAGCCGGCATAATGCCAGCGCAGTCAACTTGCACCCAAGAAAAACAGACGCCCGCTATGATGAGTGAGAAAGACTTGCGTTACTGTACCAGTCCAGTACATGCAGGTGGTGATGCTCTTCCAGGGAAGGGTGTTGTCTTGCTGCACTTTTTGGCACAACTGATGAATGCTTGCTTTTTAAAACGCACCATTTGTCTCATAACAGACAGAAGCTTCACTTCTAAGAACAAATCATCATCACTAGAACGGAGGGACCAACGATTCAGCACCAAAAAGAAAAATTAAAGTTCAAACCCTATTTCCAAAACCCCGCGTGCCAAAAACACCTGGGCGCGGAACTGGAACAGACTGGATCTCCCCTCCTTGACCTCCCTGCTCCGCAATTCCATTCCCCCCTCCTCTGGCCTATCATCTGCCTCTCAAGCCAAGGCCATTAACACCTGGCTGGCTGGAGGTTGCGACTCAGTGGCTCCCCTACGTCGCATTTCCATCCGCCGACTCAAGGACTCTAATAGATGGTTTAACGACCACCTAAAAAAACTCAAACTGAGCGCCCGACGGGCGGAGAGGCAGTGGAGGAAAGATTATAGTCTCTCATCTAAAACCCACTTCCTGGCATCACTGGCTAAATACAAATCAGCAATTCTGGCTGCAAAAACCGACTATTTTTCCACGAAAATAACGTCTGCTGACAACAAACCCAGGGTAATCTTCGGCATTGTGAATGACCTGGCATTCTCTGACCGAACTTCGACCCAAATCCCCCCCTCCCAGCTCCTCTGTGATCAACTCAATCACTACTTCTCGGATAAAATCACAACCATCAAGGCCAATATTCCATTACCCTCGTCTGCTTTTGTTGATCCCCTCCCCCCCACTGTTCAAAACTCCCTCACCCTCATCCCTCCCCTCACTCAGGAATCCTTTCTGGCAATACTCCCCAAAGTGAAGTCAGGGTCTCCGGCGGACGTCTGCCCCGCGCGCATCTTACAGCAAATCTATTCCAGCTGCCCTGACCCCCCTATCGCCTTCCTTAACAGCTCCCTGGCTCAGGGTGTTGTGACCCCTGCACTAAAGGCCGCCACCATAGTGCCTCTGTTGAAGAAACCAGGCGCGGACCCTTCCATCTTGGCTAACTTTCGCCCCATCTCCCTGCTGCCCTTCTTGGGCAAGGTGATGGAACGCCATGTCACCGCAGTTCTGAGCGCTCACATCGAGGCGAATGGGGGGCTGGCATCTCGCCAGGCAGGATTCCGCCCCAGGCATTCGACCGAATCGGTCGTAGTTTCAGTCCTAGACAACCTCAGAAAGGGTATGGATGACAACAACCGCCAGGCACTGGTCCTCCTTGATCTTTCCGCCGCCTTTGACACGGTGGACCACACCATCTTACTTGCCCGTGTCAAGGCGGCCGGCATCGGGGGATCAGCTCTGGTCTGGCTCTCCTCCTTTCTGAGGGACCGCACTCAGGCGGTCCGACTGGGCGATTTCACCTCCACCCCTCTCCCTGTCACCTGCGGTGTTCCCCAGGGCTCCTCCCTCTCTCCTTTACTCTTTAATCTCTATATCTTTCCTCTTATCTTTGCACTCCAGCAGCTGGAGGTCACTGTTTACAACTACGCGGATGACCTCCAGCTCATCTTTGATCTGTCCCCCTCTCCTCTTTCGGTCTCTAATTTCCAGTCTACTATGACATTTATCAGGGACTGGATGAACCACAACCATCTTAAACTGAACCCCGACAAGACCGAGCTGGTTCTCACTGGTGGTTCATCCAGCCCCTGGAACTCTCTTTTCTGGCCCCCCTCTCTTGGCCCGGCACCATCCCCCTCCACCACGGTCAAAACACTGGGTGTCAAAATGAACAATCAGCTCACTCTTCATTCACAAGTCGGTTCCGTGGTCTCCTCCTGTTTCCTCACTCTCCGAACTATCCGCTCTGTCTCCCGCTTCTTCACTCCCCAGGCACTTAAGATCATCATAGCCGCCTTGGTAATCTCACGATTGGACTACGCCAACGCCCTCTATCATGGCATTCCAGCATACAGCCTGCGTAGACTCCAAACCATCCAGAACCAGGCGGCCAGGCTGATATACGGCCTTCCACGCTATCACCACTCCACTCCCCTTCTAAAAGAGCTTCACTGGCTCCCCGTGAAACAACGCTCCCTTTTTAAGATCGGATGCATGGTTTTTCAGGCCCGCCAGGGCACTGCCCCCGATTTCATCGCTTCACTAATTAAACCCTATGTCCCCGCTAGAAATCTTCGGTCTTCCTCCAAGTTCCTTCTCCAGATCCCCCGCTTCTCACGTAAAAAGTGGGGCGGTTCTAACTTCTCAACCCTGGCCCCTACTTTTTGGAACTCACTCCCAGACAATCTCCGTTCTGCAACTCAGTATCTCTCCTTCCGTAGAGACCTGAAAACTTTCCTTTTCAGCCAGGCTTTCCCCGCCTAATACTTATTCCACCTTTCCATGGTCTTTCCCCCTCAGTTCTGAACCTCCAGCGCCAAGAAACCGCAAGGTGTACGCCGCGCTCTACAAGTGTTTTAAATTAGAATTAGAAATTAGAAACCAGGTGAGGGCTCGGCTCGCCCACAATAAATGTGTGAAATAAATCACTATAAGCACTTTTCCATTTTTAATCAACCGTTTATGTTTTATGACAAGCTTGATTTTAATAAATATTTTTACTTTTAATAAAGCTTTAAAACTTAAATAGACTCTGTGGTTTTTGGTCATGAGTGAATGAGCAAAAGGTTTTGCAATTTGCAATGCATGAGCCCGTGCCTCTGACACTTCTGGACTCTGACTCCGTACTCTTGTCCTGCGTTGGATAATTATCATTGGGGATCAATCATCGATGAATTTGGGAGCTAAATGACTCTGCCACACTATCTAGTCAGTAAGGAGATTGGGGGTTCTTCAAAAGTCTGATATCACTGAGGTATGTGAAAAGTCTACCTGCACCTATTATAATTGATAAACAATGCACTATTTAGTGTCCATAGTTCTGTTTGTACAGATTTGTCCCTGCAACAGTAGTAGTATGGATTGTCCTCCTATCCAAACCAAAAGTAAAGTAGTATCTTATTCTTTCTTGGTGGTCATTCACCTTTTTATTGTTGGTAATTGTCAAAGCATAAACATTTAGAAGACTTGAAAATACATTATGGATAATCCCAGAGGACTGCACTCAGTGCATAGAGCTATTGCTGACTAGAATGGGAGTTTCGTTTTACACCTTTTGCCAAATGTTCAATCTTAGTTAGCTACACAGACAGACTAATAAGAATAATCTAGTAATACCACAGGGAGTCATAGTCAAGGCAGGATAAGAATTTAGATACAGTCTACAAGAAGATCAAAGACGATTTAGAAAAAATCGAATGAGGAACTCTAGGAAAAAATAGGTAATTTTTTCCCCTACGCTATCCAACGCTTTCCCCACTGTTGCACTCTCTGGAGTGGGAATAGTAATTTGTACCCCTACGCTATCCATTGCTTTCCCTACTGTTGCACTCTCTGGAGTGGGAATAGTAATTATTACCCCTACGCTATCCAACCCTTTCCCTACTGTTGCACTCTCTGGAGTGTGAATAGTATTTTTTTCCCCTACGCTATCCAACGCTTACCCTACTGTTGCACTCACTGGAGTGGGAATAGTAATTTGTACCCCTACGCTATCCATCGCTTTCCCTACTGTTGCACTCTCTGGAGTGGGAATAGTAATGTGTACCCCTACGCTATCCAACACTTTCCCTACTGTTGCACTCTCTGGAGTGGGAATAGTAATTTGTACACCTACGCTATCCAACGCTTTCCCTACTGTTGCACTCTCTGGAGTGGGAATAGTAATTTGTACCCCTACGCTATCCAATGCTTTCCCTACTGTTGCACTCTCTGGAGTGGGAATAGTAATTTTTACCCCTACGCTATCCAACCCTTTCCCTACTGTTGCACTCTCTGGAGTGGGAATAGTAATTTTTACCCCTACGCTATCCAACCCTTTCCCTACTGTTGCACTCTCTGGAGTGGGAATAGTAATTTGTACCCCTACGCTATCCAACCCTTTCCCTACTGTTGCACTCTCTGGAGTGGGAATAGTAATTTTTACCCCTACGCTATCCAACCCTTTCCCTACTGTTGCACTCTCTGGAGTGGGAATTATAATTTTTTCCCCTACGCTATCCAACGCTTTCCCTACTGTTGCACTCTCTGGAGTGGGAATAGTAATTTTTACCCCTACACTATCCAACCCTTTCCCTACTGTTGCACTCTCTGGAGTGGGAATTATAATTTTTTCCCCTATGCTATCCAACGCTTTCGCTACTGTTGCACTCTCTGGAGTGGGAATAGTAATTTTTACTCCTACGCTATCCAACGTTTCCCCTACTGTTGCACTCTCTGGAGTGGGAATAGTAATTTTTACCCCTGCCCTATCCAACGCTTTCCCTACTGTTGCATTCTCTGGAGTGGGAATAGTAATTTTAACATTTCAGCTATCGTACGGTAATAATATTGTATATTATTTAATTATATTATGTTACTATATATATATGTTTTAACAAATATGATTGTAAACATTTTTGTTATAACTTTCATTCATTATTTAATCATTAAAAGGTAATTTAAGTATTTTTAAGTATATTTTAGTAATTATTTTTTAATATTAATTTAATTTAACATTGTTTTTGATGAAGTCGATATTTTTTAAACTATATTTTTGAAAACAATATTTTTTACTCGATATTTTTGTACATACCTGTTTGTAGATACAAACTCGATGTTCTGTCTGTCGATATTTTGTCACCGATATTTTTGATACTTGATATTATGTCCCTCGATATTATGTCAGTGATCCGCCCCAACGAGCATCGAATATTGTGAAAATTCTAACAAGTTAGTGCACAAAGCGATGAGTCCAGTGTACAGAGCAAATTCAAGGTCTATATTAGGAGTTCGTCATGGAAGTGCAAGAGATGGCAGGAAGGTATCTGCACAGGAGGCATATTGTTTCAGCGAGATCATGGAACAATGCTATGCCAGTTACCATAAACCCCAGTTAGACATAATCTTTAGTCACAGACAGCAGAACAACATTTTACAATCAAGGGGTGAGCAGTGCAGTTAAGGCATATTTCAGAGAGGCCTCGCGTGGCACCTGACATGACCTTCTCCTGTTAGGGTGCCCATGCCCCCTCCCTTGCCAACAACAAACTGCAAAGGCTACACGGAATAAGAGCTTGATATGTCTGAATATGAAAGCTTGACAGCGCACATAATTCACCCAAGGGCTTGTGGAAAGTGAGCAATCAGACAGCAGCACGAAAATCCTACTGCTGATCCTGGCTGCATCTATTAAACCTGCCTGCCAAGTAACGGTAACCTATACACATGAGCCTTTCAATGCTTTATTGCTTTTATTGTATTGCCTGTATTTTCATTGTTGTGTCTGTGACTGCTGTTGTCTGTCTTCCCCGCTGCCTGTACGTGGTCCGTGTCCCTTTTTCTTCCCTCTGTTCCCCTCGCTGTCCCTGTGCTCTCTCTGCCCGGTCTTTCCTTCTGTACCCCACGGTGCCCCGTGTCTCTGCCCGGTTTTCCCTTCTGTTCCCCTCCCTGCCCCCGTGCCTCTCTGCCCATTCTCCCTTCTGTTCTTAGCTGCCCCTATATTTCTGTATTCTGTATATTGCCTCTGTGCCACTCGTTTTTTGTGCCCATCTGCCCTCTGTGCCCCTTGTTTTTCCCTCGTTTTGTGCCCCTTATGCCTTCTGTTCCACTTGTTTTTCCCTCGTTTTTTGTGCCTTTCTGCCCTCTGTTTCACAAGTTTTTCCCTCGTTTTTTGTGCTTTTCTGCCTTCTGTTCCACTTGTTTTTGTGTTTTGTGAAGTAACAAGGGCCCCCTGATACGGATAAAAATCCTGGGTCAGGGAAAACATACAATGTGAAGGTAAACACCCAGGCTATCAATTAAACAGAAACCAGCTATGTATTCGATTGAAATATTCCCTAAAGTTAGAAACTTTAAACCATAACACAAACAAATATAATGATATCAAAAATAGTATTTTTTAATAAAAACAAAGATAAATTTATACAATGTGAACATATAATTATAATAGATTATCGATGCAAAAATGATGAGTTTTCTAATTGAAGAAAACATAAATTTAAAACATATTAAGATAGACACTGATACATATTCTTTCTAAAGTTTTTTGTGGCTGTTGAGTTTGAGTCAACGCGTTTCGACACGTCGTGGTGTCTTCCTCAGGACAGTTATACGTTCAGCCAATATGTCTGACTGCGATCTCTCTTCAAGATTTACCAGCCAAAACCTTCATTAAAAACCAGACTGATTGAGGCACCGTTATTTTCATTTTCTAAGATTCGGCATATGTAACCTTTGTTTTAATGGTACACTGCTCCCATCTCAATCAGGCTGTATTTCTACCACACTGTGGTTGTCTTCATAAAAACGATTTCCCTCCAAACTTATTGGTAAAAAAGAGGCATTGAAAGTGTCATTAAAAATCCCTCTCGCAGTCGCTAGGTGATTTGCAGCCCAAATCCGTCACGTTTTCAGGGAATTCGAGCTTTCAGTGTAGAGCGGTAACTTAAGAGGCTCTTGTTCCTTACATGCAGACCGTTAGTGGTTCCCGCTGTTGGGGATAGCGCTGCATAGAAGACGGGTTTCCTCGTTTTTTCCTTCTTTAAGCGATTCAAACCTCCAGCGCGGAGCGGCAATTCTCTTAAAGGAATCTTGTTTCCTTCACGCGGGCCGTCAGGGATTCCCGCTGTTGACAATAGCGTTGCATAAAAGGCGGGTTTCCTCGTCCGATACCCTTTCGCTGCGGGGACCAATTAAGTATGATGATGTGCGCTTACTCGTGGGCGGACTCTATACTTTAGGCAGAGTACCTTTACTCGCGCTCTTTCTCCCTCTGGGGATGGTCCAATCGGCGGGCGGCTTGTAACAGCAGGAATTCAGAGCCACTTGTTTTTGTGCCCTTCTGTCCTCTGTTCCACTCGTTTCTTGTGCCCATCTGCCCTCATTGCCACTCGTTTTTCCCTCATTTTTGTGCCCCTTTTGCCTTCTGTTCGATTCGTTTTTCTCTCGTTTTTTGTGCCTTTCTGCCCTCTGCTCCACTTATTTTTTGTGCCTTTCTGCCCTCTGTTCCACTCGTTTTTTGTGCCTTTCTGCCCTCTGTTCCATTTGTTTTCCCCTCCTTTTTTGTGCCCTTCTGCCCTCTGTTCCACTCGTTTTTTGTGCCTTTTTGCCCTCTGTTCCACTTCTCTTTTGTGCCTTTCTGCACTCTTTTCCACTCATTTTCCCCTAGGATTTTGTGCCCTTCTGCCCTCTGTTCCACTCATTTTTTGTGCCTTTCTGCCCTCTTTTCCACTCATTTTCCCCTCGTTTTTGTGCCCTTCTGCCCTCTGTTCCACTCGTTTTTTGTGCCTTTCTGCCTTCTGTTCCACTTGTTTTTTGTGCCCTTCTGTCCTCTGTTCCACTCATTTCTTGTGCCCGTCTGCCCTCTGTGCCACTCATTTGTCCCTCATTTTTGTGCCCCTTTTGCCTTTTGTTCCACTCGTTTTTCTCTCGTTTTTTGTGCCTTTCTGCCCTCTGTTCCACTCATTTTTTGTGCCTTTCTGCCCTCTGTTCCACTCGTTTTTTGTGCCTTTCTGCCCTCTGTTCCATTAGTTTTTCCCTCATTTTTTGTGCCCTTCTGCCCTCTGTTCCACTCGTTTTTTTGTGCCTTTCTGCCCTCTGTTCCACTCGTTTTTTGTGCCTTTCTGCCCCTTTTCCACTCGTTTTCCCCTAGTATTTTGTGCCCTTCTGCCCTCTGTTCCACTCATTTTTTGTGCCTTTCTGCCCTCTGTTCCACTCATTTTCCCCTCGTTTTTGTGCCCTTCTGCCCTCTGTTCCACTCATTTTTTGTGCCCTTCTGCCCTCTGTTCCACTCGTTTTTTGTGCCTTTCTGCCTTCTGTTCCACTCGTTTTTGTGCCCTTCTGTCCTCTGTTCCACTGGTTTCTTGTGCCCGTCTGCCCTCTGTGCCACTCGTTTTTCCCTCGTTTTTTTTTTTAAAACCTTTATTTCAATTGCAGTATTACATTTGCGGGCCTACAACCACGGGGGCCGGCCGTCGCTAAAACAATAGAAAACAGTTGGCATTGCAAATTTACACAGCTTTCAGCCGACAGCCCGGGGGCCCAGCAGCAATTCAACATATCGTTTCGACAGGAGCAGAGTAGTGGCATAGGAGAAGGTGAAGGTCTTACTTATTTTAATTATTTATATAAACATAAAAACGACAAAAACAAACTAAATAAGAGGCAATGCGGCATGTGTCCGTCTCATGGGGGAGAGTCATATTAAACAGATGTACAGTAATAAGGATGAAATAAAAAGTGGGAGGGGTGGGGCCCCTGGGTAATCGGACACATAGTGCGAAAATCTGTATAATGTAGGAACGTCAGGTCATGGGGATTGTGGTATCACCGGGACCGTTACAAACGGGGGGGCACAAATCTCCCCACGATACGAAATCCATTGGTTCCAGACTCTACCCCACTTCTTGGGTCTACCACGTGCAACATATACAGTTTTTTCTCTGAACATACACCAGTCCATATTTTCTTCCCACGCTGAAGTCGTAGGTGCCCTCTGAGACCCCCATAGCTGTGCAATGTCTCTTTTAGCCACCATGTTTCCAAGAGTAGCCCATTGTGTCTGTGCCACAGTGTAGTCATTCGGCTCCCATATATTCAGCAGACAACGGCGGGCCTCAGGCAGTAAAGAAACTCCTGTGACTTCTTCCATAATCACATGCACACGATTCCAGAACAGAGCCACAGCCGGGCATTCTCATACGATATGTATGAAGGTACCCAGCGCACCACAACCACGCCTACACACTCCATCCGCAGAGAGACCCATACGAATCAGACGGGGACCAGTCACATAGATACGGTGTAAGATCTTTAGTTGCACCAGCCGGAGACGAGCCAGGATCGCGACCTCTTTCGGGGAGGATACCGCTGCCTGCCAATCTTCATCGTCCAATTCCAGTCCATCGCCGGTCCACGCCTCACGGAGCTGCAGAAGCAGATCCGTTCGGTCGTTAATCAGTTTTTTGTATATTAAAGATATGGTGCTATCAGGAGTATGGCCATCAAGCACCCTATCTTCGGGGGGAAGATTCCGGAATGACAGTTCCGGTCGGGAAGACCGAGTGGAGCGCATGTCGGATCTGCATATAGCGAAAATGCTCCCTAGTACTAAGCGCATATTCCGACTGCAGCTCCTCAAAGGTCTTGATCCTATCTTTGACCCATAGATCCCCCACCGTACTGATACCGATAAGGTCCCATTTCTCGAAGCCCTTCGTCGTCCACAGGCTACCCAGTTTCTCCGCCGCATAGAGCGGGGTTGCCCTGGTCAATCTGTCTGACCATCCCATGGCCACGTTTGCACTTCTCCACACCCGCACGGCCACTCCGGTGGGCCCTGTTAGTACCTTGCAAGTCGATTTGGAATATATTGCCCTGTTATAATTCCCTCCTGGTAACTGCCATTTATCCATTTCGAACGTGGGGTTTGGCGTTGGGCCATACATAGCATGGTTAATTGCACTCATTTGAGATGCCCAATAGTAGCGCCTGATGTCTGGCAATGCGATACCCCCGTCGTACCAAGGCAGAGTCTATTTTGCTAGGGTGATACGAGGACGCCCGCCCCAAACTAATTGCCTCTGCAGACTCTCTACCTCGCGGAAGTATCGTGCTGGTACGAGATCGAGTGTATTCTGAAGGGCGTATAAGAATCGGGGCAGAGACATCATCTTAAAAAGGGCAGCCCTTCCGAGTGGGGACAACGGCAGGCCACTCCAGGCCGCTACATCAGATTTAAGCCGGAGCAGCGGGGGGAGCAGGTTGCGTTTATAACGTACCGCGGGGTCTAATGATATAAAAATCCCTAAATATTTAAATCCGATCTGCGGTATCTGTATCGGGCATGTGCGCGGTAGCGGGGGGACATCACCAGTGAGTGCATAGACGCTAGATTTAGCCCAATTAATCACCAGGCCGGAGTTTTTGCCAAACGAACTGAGGACATCAAACAGCACTCCCAGCGATTTCTGTGGGGAGGTGAGGTATAGCAGAATATCGTCGGCGTATAACGATAGACGGTCCTCAAAGTCAGGGGTCCACCTGATTCCCTTAAGTGACGGTGATCCAGCGCTCTCACCAAAATTATGCATAAATGATTCTACCTACTACCACTAATTTTACCATACAACACTAGGCCCATATCAACAATAGAGCGACTGAATCATGAGGCGATAAGATCTATATATGTTGTTTTAAACTACCCACAATAAACAAGACCAGCTTGTCATTTAGAAAGTTTATTTAAACATATTTAGAAAAACTCAGGTTTTGTAATTTTATTATCAAGCATTAGAAAATGTCATAAAGAAAGATTTATTCAGAATTAATAAAGAGAGCAAAATTCAAGAAATATTATTAATTTGCAGAAATACGTATAATTAAGCATTTCCAAACCCTAACTATCTTACTGTCTCTGCCCTCATCACCTAGAAATAAAGTAATTATAAAACTGCTTTCCTTACGTATTGTTGTCCATCAGCATAACACGTCCCTCAGGAATCTCGAGCGCAAGCCAAATGTCTGCTGTTTGAGCTAATTTTTATACCCTAAAATAAGCTGAGCTAACTATTTTTCACATTCCAAAAGATGAATTCTAGCTCTCCATTGGCTGAGCCACCTCGTGCCACAGTAAATTGTGACATCTCCTTCCCACATGTCCGGGCTTATTCACTAGTTCATTGTTCATGCAGAAGTCTTGGCAGCACTTCCTCAGGCTGCTACATTTTGTAGCGAAAGAAGTTCAAGCAATGCAAAATCTATCACGTCTCTTCCTTCCAACCTTAAGCCTGTCCGTTCTGAACTCCCGTGGCACGTTTGCAAACCTTTCCCCAGAGTCACTTTTAGCAGTTCTTTCCAAAACCTTTCAAATTAAAAGCTCATAGGTTTTTCATCTTTTTCAGAATAATTTTCTCTTGTGGCTTTTCATCAACAGGCCTCTTTTCAAAAAGCGTCATTTTTCTGCGCCACCTTTGCTTGCGTCAAATTTTAGAAGTGACAATTTTTCTGCAGCCATCTCTAAGCTTCATTTGTAAAACTATTATATAAACAAACACAAAATAGTAATTAATGAAAGAAATACAGTTTGTTCTGTTGCCACCCTCCATTGCTAATGATTAACCCATTAGTCTAAATTACCTAGCAGAAGCAAACAAATAAAGCAGCATTCATATCTACCATTCTTCATTTAATCCAGCAGAATTCTTTATGCACCTGTAAGAATAGAGTGACACCACATAGACAAAAGGCAAAATAAGCACATGCCATTCTTTAAATCAGCCGCTATTAGTAATGACACAACAATAGACAAAATTAATTTATTATTTCCACAAACATGAAGATGCAACATTTTGCACATTTATAAGCACACATGTTAGTTTACCGCGTGTTCTGTGTAGATGCAACTTTAAACTAGGTTGAATTAATACACACACAGCACAGATCATTAATATTATTAATTAATTATGGAAGTGTAACTTCACGAGCTGAAATGTAATTCATTTCTGAATCTCGCTCCATCAACTCCCTCATCTGGTGATTTTAAAATCACCAAACAACACCAAAAATTTTAGCAAAAATGTTATCTAAGATGAACATGATTCAATTTCACCTGTGTTAGTATTTCTAAAGACTTGTCTTATCAGTTTGTCTACAACTCTCATATTCAGTTTTACGAAACCCCTCCAGTTCTATCTCTCTCTCGTGCCTTTCTGATTTTATAAATTCTCTTCTTTTCCTCAAGTATTTCTTTCTCCTGTGTAACATGCAACTGATCTTCAACAAAAGTGTCGCAAAAACTATATCTAATAAAGGTGTCAGTATTACACTATGTTTATCTTGACTAGCTGAAGCTTTGCTTGTCATAATGACCTTAAACTTCTCCTTGTTAATTCCAAAAATGAAATGACAACTAAAACTAACCAAAGCAGAATTATTAGGAACACACATATAAGAGACATCTTACAACATCCCTTAAAGATTGAGCATCTTGAACTGTTATTTATAAAAACATGAAAATATTTTCACTAAGCACACAAGGAAAAATAAAACAAAAATTTTAAAAATTTTGTCTAAATTTTCTAAAAATTTCTAACACCCCCCTTTTTCCATTTTTTTTTATATATACCCTTAAACCTTCTTACAGTTTTTCTTCGACCTTGCGTCACAAGTTATTTTCCAGCTAACACAATTTCTTCGACCTTGTGTCACTTAACACATTTTCTTCAGCCTAATGCCAAAAACAGGAAACCTAAAATTTTAACAGGTAAGTACTTCAATCATTGTCACTATTCTCTTCAATATTTTCCTGACTGCTACTATTTACCTCCACTATAGGTATCACTTCTAATTTCTTTCCTGTTTCACTTTTCTTTTCAAAATCTTTTTGACTTGATATTTCATCAATCTGTTCTTTTGATCTGTGTACCAATTTGAATTTCAAGCCTTCATTTTCTTCTAGCCAATTATCATCTTTTCTTGATAATTTCTTCCTTTGGTCGGTCACATTACATTCTGTTCTCCAAGCTCTTTTTCTGAATTTTCTTATTTGATAATCTTCATCACTTTCATCAGTTTCAGTGTCAGAAATTTCAATTCTAGACTCAGGTACTTCTTTACTAGGCAGCTTCACTCCGTTAGGAACATCATCTTTGTAGCTGGTATTTGGCAATTCATCTTCTTCTTTTTCTTCAATTACCTTCAACTTCCCAATTTCAGAATTCCTGTTCCTGCTTTCAGAGCTTCTTTTCTGCTTTTCAATACTCGCCTGGTCTTCAATCACAATCTGATCACATTCTTCTTCTGCTTCTTTTTCTAGCAGATCTTCATCATTTTCTGAATCAACAGTCACAACTTCCAAGTCTTCTTCATTCAAGACTTGTTTTTCAATCAAACTCTCCAGATGTCGACCAACCTGTCGATCTTCAAAATCTGGATTTCTTTCAGGCTCTTCTTCAGTATCTGAATCAGCAGTGGTGACACTTTCTTCATCAAAATTCTCAGGTGTAAGTACTTGAAAAGTATGGCCAGTGTCAAACCACTTCTTCAGTCTTTTGCACTTCACTGCATTTGTTGTGACAAGACCAATTGGCCTTGCATTCTGCCACTTTGGCACTAGACAATTTCTTTTCCAACGAACTTTTTTCCTGACCCTGTCACCTGGTAACAGATCATGTGCTTGCTCTTTTTCTCTTGTTTGCACTTCAGTTCCATCTTGATTAGACACAGAAGCCACTACATCTGATAAATTCCTGCAGTACTCCAAATTGATGCTATCAGTAATAGTCATCATTCTTTCCACTGGTATGAATGCCTGTCTCATGACCTTGTTCATAAGAACATCATGTGGTCTTAAACCTGTCTTTTTATCAGTATTACTTCTCAGAAACATCAAAATAAGTGGAAGGGCATCTGTCCACTCTATACCTGTAGCTAGGCACATTTTTGCATCTCTGTTCTTTATAGTACCATTCTCTTGCTCCGCAACACCTGAAATTTCCTGTCTATATGTACAATGGAGCTTTTGTTCAATTTTTTTACCATCTGGTAGCTTTGCAACAGTAATTGCATCATTATGTCGTGTAAGAAATGCTTCAACCCATCTTGAAATCAAACAGATAATCACAAGAACGTAACACAGTTTGTTATGCAGTGCCATTTCAATGAAATCCATTTGTAATCTGGTGAATGAACCACTCTCCTGTCCTTCTGTTCCCATTAGCACAACTGTTTTCTTAATTTGGTTCACTTGCTGGCAAGTCAGACACCCTTTGCAAAGAAATTCTACAATTATCTTGAATTTTGTATTGAACCAAATTCCTCTGAAAAACTTAACCATTGAATCTCTTTCAATTTGTTCAAAACCATTGTACATTCTGTCCATGTCAGCAATCATGCTGTTTGATAAAACTACTCTGCCATCTTTGTGTGTCCAAATTTCATCCTCATCTCGCTGTCTACATTCTGCTCTCAACCATGTGTTTTTCTCCTCATCAGTTCCTTCATCTTGTAAATCTTTGACTCCCTGCCATGTTTCAACTACAGATGTTAGTATTAGTGAACTCAAAGCATGTTCATCATTCATTTTGTGTGCTGCACATTTCACGACAGCAATCCTTACTGCCAACTGAACCTGCAGAAGTCAAATAACCTCTTTGGGACCAGAGCTGTTCATAATCATGCACAACACCATGACCATATTCACTGTCAGCAACATCAGCAACTGTGCAGACAAAATATGCTGCTCTCATAAAGCCTTCCTCTGTTTTTAGACAAGAGCCATCAGTGAAGTAGACATAACCTGACTCTAGCAGTGGAACATTTTTAATGTCCTGTCTGGGCTTTTTGTGAAATTCTAATACATCCTGACATTCATCATCATTTGTCAAGCTTGTTTTAATCTGTTGATCAATTTCATCTATTGACTCATTAGGCTGTGTCAAATCAATCAGATCAATATCAGACTTCTCACTAGCTAGAACTGGAGTCATCACTCTTTCTTGTTCAGTTTTAATCATTACTGGCTCATTTTCAGGTACATTAGAATAAAGTTTTTCAACAAAATTTTGAATTTCAGAATTTAATGGGACCATTAAACCTGAAGAATTAATTTCATCTTTTTCAAGCACAGGCCCTGTCACTGCTTCCATATATTTCTTTGGCTGTTTTAAATCATTTGTAGAATTCACATAATCAGGAATATTAATTCCAAAATTATTAGGCATCTCATCATGCTTTTCTGTCGCGTCACATTGAGAAGAATTCTGAGCTGTGACTCTATCAACCTGAACCGAGACTTTTGTCGTTACATTAATCTGTTCTGAGGTTTTGCTTAATTTTCTGTCCTGATCTATATTTTCTACTCTGACACTTTTATTATTTACATTCGCTAATTTGGGAATCATTAATTTACTCTCACATTTAGCAACAACTTTTTTTCATTTTCCGGTACCAAGAACTCATTTTCTTTTTCTTTAGAAAATTGTTATCCATGTTAAAATAGTTAAATATAATTTCAATAGGTAAATGCACTCTCTTAATTTGCCTTACAGCGTTTGCTGATCAATTAATTAATTAATTTAACACTATCAGGTGTAGAAAAACCTTATAACTTGGTCAATTTAATATATCTCCTAATTTACCTTCATCACTATTTTTAATAAACCTGGAAAGAAAAACATTAATTTGCAAAAACAGCAATATAAAATATTCAATTTGCAACAACAAAACACCTAAATGTGATTGGGTATTTTTAAAATGTATTTATTTGCACTTACACACCTTTCTTCATCAACAGCTGTGAAAAAGAAAACTTGATCTATTTGCCTTTAATTTAAATAAAATGTCTTGCTGCAAAAACCTTTAGACCCCTTTAACAATAATTTTAGCTCAAATCTGCTTTCTCTTTTTACTAAATTCTCACTTTTAATTTTTGGGCAGTACATTTTAATATTAACGAAGCCCTAGACATTAGTGCTGAGAAAATTATGTTAAAAACAATTTCCAAATGAAACTCTGGGCATTAGCGCTAAGAAATTCGAAACCCAAACACTCGGCAGAAGTAAACAATGGGCATTAGCCAATCACATCACAACAAATGCTTGGACCAATCAGCGTAGCTGCCATGACATTCAGCCAATCACAGAGCTGCTTTTGTGATGCTCTACCAATCACAGCGCGTCTGTAGCTCTAACATATACTGCAGTCTCTCTCTCTCCCGCACTAACCCCCTTCTATGTAAAATTAGCTCTCAACACTTAATATGAGAAGCACAACAGCTCATAACATTGTGGCATTACCTCTTATAACAGCGCGTAACACTCGCCAGTGGCTACACACAAGTCAGCTGTGACATTCAACCAATCAGCCAAATTCAACCGTGACACACTCCTTTTCTTTCTTTATTTTAATAGCGTTACTGTAACGAGGACAGAAATCAGAACTGAGACACTCGCAAAATGTAAATAACTATTCCAAGTGGCAACGCTCTCAACCAATCATAGGGCTGTTTGCGATGTTTCAGTCAATCACAGCGCGGCCTCGCTGTGATTCGCCGGACTTCCCAGCCAATCAGAGCGCTGCTTTGCCCCGATGCTCCAGACGCCTCAGTGAATCCCAGCGCGGCCCTACAATGACGCGCCAGACACCTCCACCAATCAGAGCGCGGCGGCTCCGAAGCATACAGTCACTGCGGCTTCCAGTTTTCTCTCAGCACTTCCACTCCTCAAATAGCCCTCCACTTGAAAAAAACGAGCTGAACTTTCAATAAAGTACACAATTTTCGTTGGCTGCTATTATTCATTAATTGTGACACGCGCGGCTACAAGAAAGAAATCGAATCGGGGACACTCAAGAAAGCAACTTCAAAACGGGGACACCTGCAAACAACTCGGCAGCTCCAGCCAATCAGAGAGCTGCTCTACTATGACGCGCCGGGTGCTTTACCCAATCAGAGCGCGGCGGCTTTCACACACACGGCCGCTGCAGCTCCAGCTCTCTCTCACCGCTTCCATTCCTTAGACAGCCCCTCCCTTACAAAGAAAGCCCAACACACGATGCACAATGCTCGTCGGCCACCACCACACAGAAATAAAACTTTAATTTGGGAAAAACTCATTTATTGAAAGCCGTCACGGCAAGCAGTGTCCACGCGCATCAGCCCCGACCACCCCAAATCTCCTGAAATAATTGTTGTCGATCACCGCGCCCCTAGCAACGCCTTAGCCAATCACAGTGCCGCTTCAGTGACTTTTGAGCTAATCATAAGGTGGCTCCCCCTATGACGCTCACTGCTGGAACCACAGTCTTTGTCTCCTCGCGCTCATGCAACACGCTTCGTTTTAACAATATCGCAATTCAAGGAGGAAATTAAATCAGGGACAATTAATTTTATAAACAATTTGAATGACTGTGGTGGCGCTCATCAACCATTAACGCGCAACCACTTCTTAACAATTGAAACGCTCTTCAGTGAATTATAGCTCGACGCCCCAGCCCAATCAGAGCGCGGTTTTGCTCTCAGGCTCCTGACACTTAATCCAATGAGAGCGCGGATTTGCTCAGGTCTCAGCCAATCAGAGCGCGGTTGTTCTGACGCACACAGCTGCTGCAGCTTCAGGCTCTCCCCACACGCTCTCGCTCCTAATTTGGCCCCTCCTTCACAATTTTCGATCCGGACACTTTTAAATTGATTTTCCTTAGCGCGCAGTACATTTAAGTGTATTTAAATAGCGCGCAACACCTTATAAAGTCTTTAAATAGCACAGACTTTATCTTGAACGTTCCTAAGTACCTTAAAATTACTTTTGGTACAATTTAGTAATTACATAAAACGAACTCATCTGCCTGCTTCACTAAAAAGGATAGTTTTATACATTCGTTCAAGTATTCTCAGCTTGGAATAGACAACACTATTCTCATAGAATATTCTCAATCGCCAATAGGGCAATTCTTACCCTACCCTTCTAACAGGTAATAATCAAAAGTGTTTCAGTTGAATGCAGGTACATTTAGCAATTCAATTTTAACCCAATTGATATTACAGAACATTCACGCACTTTTGAACAGGAAAACCCTAAAACATACATACATGAAATATTTGCAGGACTCTCACCTGCTTATAGATAACATGCACCGTTAGTAAAATAAGCAACGTTATCTTACCCTTCACTCAAGTTTGAATATATTCTATTACTCTTTTCACAGTGAGTTTTAGAACGGGCTCATTGTCCCTATACTCATGCTGCTCAAATTTCTTAGACAATCCTCACTATGCATACATTCACACCTATATCCCTAACATGTGTTGTACGACCACAACACGATGATATGCGACAATATCACCTTTTGAAGCAGAACAAATGTACTTGTGTAACCTGATAACATATCAGCGTCCTGATCTCAGCGTTACACTAACCTAGCCATGGCTAACCTGGGAAATTTTCACACTGCTGGAAAAATCCCTTACATTAAACAATCTGACAAAATCACTAACTTAACATGTTAAACATTTATCCTATGAATATACCAACATATATGTGTCATGCATGTAACATGTATGTCAAAAACAACATATAACCGTCCGATTGCTACCAGAAAATTGATCCAGCGCTCTCACCAAAATTATGCATAAATGATTCTACCTACTACCACTAATTTTACCATACAACACTAGGCCCATATCAACAATAGAGCGACTGAATCATGAGGCGATAAGATCTATATATGTTGTTTTAAACTACCCACAATAAACAAGACCAGCTTTTCATTTAGAAAGTTTATTTAAACATATTTAGAAAAACTCAGGTTTTGGAATTTTAATATCAAGCATTAGAAAATGTCATAAAGAAAGATTTATTCAGAATTAATAAAGAGAGCAAAATTCAAGAAATATTATTCATTAGCAGAAATAAGTATAATTAAGCATTTCCAAACCCTAACTATCTTACTGTCTCTGCCCTCATCACCTAGAAATAAAGTAATTATAAAACTGCTTTCCTTACGTATTGTTGTCCATCAGCATAACACATCCCTCAGGAATCTCGAGCGCAAGCCAAATGTCTGCTGTTCGAGCTAATTTTTATACCCTAAAATAAGCTGAGCTAACTATTTTTCACATTCCAGCAGATGAATTCTAGCTCTCCATTGGCTGAGCCACCTCGTGCCACAGTAAATTGTGACATCTCCTTCCCACATGTCCGGGCTTATTCACTAGTTCATTGTTCATGTGAAAATCTTGGCAGCACTTCCTCAGGCTGCTACATTTTGTAGCGAAAGAAGTTCAAACAATGCAAAATCTATCACGTCTCTTCCTTCCAACCTTGAGCCTGTCCGTTCTGAACTCCCGTGGCACGTTTGCAAACCTTTCCACAGAGTCACTTTTAGCAGTTCTTTCCAAAACCTTTCAAATTAAAAGCTCATAGGTTTTTCATCTTTTTCAGAATAATTTTCTCTTGTGGCTTTTCATCAACAGGCCTCTTTTCAAAAAGCGCCATTTTTCTGCGCCACCTTTGCTTGCGTCAAATTTTAGAAGTGACTATTTTTCTGCAGCCATCTCTAAGCTTCATTTGTAAAACTAATATATAAACAAACACAAAATAGTAATTAATGAAAGAAATACAGTTTGTTCTGTTGCCACCCTCCATTGCTAATGATTAACCCATTAGTCTAAATTACCTAGCAGAAGCAAACAAATAAAGCAGCATTTATATCTACCATTCTTCATTTAATCCAGCAGGATTCTTTATGCACCTGTAAGAATAGAGTGACACCACATAGACAAAAGGCAAAATAAGCACATGCCATTCTTTAAATCAGCCGCTATTAGTAATGACACACCAATAGACAAAATTAATTTATTATTTCCACAAACATGAAGATGCAACATTTTGCACATTTATAAGCACACATGTTAGTTTCCCGCGTGTTCTGTGTAGATGCAACTTTAAACTAGGTTGAATTAATACACACACAGCACAGATCATTAATATTATTAATTAAATATGGAAGTGTAACTTCACGAGCTGAAATGTAATTCATTTCTGAATCTCGCTCCATCAACGGTTCCCACCGTAGCCAAGCGGCCAGGGGTTCCAGGGCGAGCGCGAACAGCAAAGGAGATAAAGGGCATCCCTGTCGCATACCCCCCCCCCGAGCACAAAGGACCTCGAGACCCTACCATTAACCACAACCTGGGCGAGCGGCTCCTCATACAAAAGTCTAACCCAACCGATAAACTCGGGGCCGAACCCAAACTTCGCCAGGGCGGCCCACAAATACGGCCATTCCACGGTGTCAAAGCCCATCGTGGCATCCAAGGACACCAAGATGGCCGGCTCACGTAAGGACCCCGCCCTCGCCAGGACGCCATGAAGACGACGCAAGTTGAGCGCTGTGTTGCGGTGCGGAATAAATCCAGACTGATCCGGATGTATCAAGTCGCCGATCACCCTTATCAGTCGATTAGCCAATAGTTTTGCCAAGATTTTGGGTTCGGCATTTAAAAGTGATATCGGTCGATACGAGGAACATAAGTCCCGGGGTTTGCCCTCTTTGTGGATCACAACAATGGACGCGAGTCGCTGGTCTCGTGGGAGTGACCCAACATCACGCGACTCCAGGAAGGATGTAACTTGTACAGCTCGATGGGGATACCATTCGGGCCCATGGCCTTACCTGAGCGAATGGAGCGGATAGCGAGCGCCACTTCATCATTGGAGAATTCCGACTCCATGAGCTCTTTGTCCGAATCCGACAGACAGGGCAAGGCGATATCCCTAAGCAACAAATGCGAGTCTTCCTCCGGTCTGTCTGAGACTGGTGCGTACACCTTCTGAAAATAACACGCGAAACTCTCCACTATGTCCACTGGGTCAATCACTCACACTCCATCAGCACTTTCTACCACAGGCACAAAATGACTCGCCCTCTCTTTCTTATCCAGCCAGGCAATCAACTTCCCCGCTTTATCCCCCACATCATACAGCCGTCCCCGCTGCTCCCGGCTCATAGCCTTGGCAGCGTCTGTCACCAGAGCTCGGTAATCAGACTGTTTAAGGTGCAGAGCATGCCGTTTCTGTTGTGTCGCGCCAGACTCCAACTCTCTCTCCAAGTCACTGAGTTCAGCCTCCAGTCTTTCTACCTCCTCATTCTTCCTTTTCTTAGCATCAGCAATCAGAGAGAGGGCCTGACCACGGACCACAGTCGTGAAGGCCTCCCACAGTGAAACGGAGGAGGATACCAACCCCACATTCTCAGCAAAGTACTGATCAATTGACTTGACCATACTGTGGTAAATAAATAAATAATACCCTATTTTTGACTAGACATATATCATAACAGATAGCTCAATAAATAAGAGTCAAGATTCGAGGTAGTAGGAGTTTTGCAGGTTTAATACAGCATAAGGACAGGAACAGGACAACCTGCATAGGAATAGGATGACAGGGCCCAGCAGCTGCTGGGGCTGGGTCTGGGATGAGCGCGCTAACTTTTAATAACAATACACGAGCATATATACATAGCGCGAACACATAGCATTACATTGCGGTAGGCGTAGCAGTGGGTGGAGCAGGAGGCGTGACGCGTAGCAGTCGCGAAAGATAAGAGTAAAAAGAGGTGTAACTGGGCGTATACATAGACATGTGGTGCAGACGTAACAGGATATGTCATGAATGGGGCGGAAACATAGGAGGGGGCTACCTAAGGAGCCGGGACCTCTAACCTAATGGTGCGCGCAAACTGGTAATGACGTGTTACTAGGAGAAGCTGGGGGCTATGAACTCTGTGCTAGGAGCAGAGACTAAAGTCTGGAGGGTCGGAGCGACATGTACCTAAACCCTATCTAGTATCTAATGTTTAGGGAACATGTTGATATAAACTAGAAGTCATGAGGGGAAAAGCTAACTGACTCTAAGACTAGAGCATGCATTTATTCTACATGTAGTGCGTGATGAAGAATATTAAATGACCATTAAATACAGTATTTCTCTTAACATGGAGCCGCATAGGCTAGACAATGACGGAAACTATTGATGCAGTTCAGTAGTTTAGGAATGCGGAGAAGGAAGACTGAACTGATAGCTGGAATCATAACATAGTCTTGGCAGACTCAGAGGCAGAGCCAAGCTGCACCGGGCACTGCGAGGCAGGAAGTAAGTGAAAGGTCGAGGATACAGGTGGGGGCTGTATCGCTCCTTAGCGAGGCTCAGGAGACAGGAGCTGAATCTGATGTCCGGGCCCTGTTGAGGCCTGGAAACGGGGACTTTATAATGAAATAACGTACATACTGAGAAACGTGGCAACATAGCTTTACATAGGCCTGATATTCGTAGTATTCACGAGAACTGGAAACTAGCATACCAGAGGTGGACACAACTATAATTGCGTCATTAATCGGACATGGGGAATACATATGCATATTGGTCATGCACACATAACATATGATGGATGACACGTAGGGACACAGAACATGGCAAAATTTACTTTTCCACATTCCCTCCTTGTCACTACGTTTCCATCAGGAAACATTAATATTCATGATACCATCTATCATTTCATACAGTACCATTTGTTCATCTCGAATTGTCTTGGAACGGGATTTAGAACGGGGCTTGGGACTAGGAATACAAGAGGTAGCACACATGCCGCAAATCGCAGGGCCACACTGTATACAGAGGCAGCAGCTGAATATGATCGCTACTGCGATACCTAGAAAGGACAGGACTTTCCATCCCCAGGCGGAAATTATATTCCAGAACCAACCGGACCATGTCCAGGTGCCTGGATCTTGGTGTAACAGATGGGCAATTTTATGGAGTCTGGTTATAGCTGAATAAACAGACGGCGCGTTATTTGGAATGAAAATGCAACAACTGGATCCGAGGACTCTACAGGCCCCGCCCCTATCGGCCAGTATGACGTCAAGGACGAGACGATTCTGTAAAACGACAAATCTCATAAAGGATTGCTCTTCGGTTATGTGGTATATAAATAAATAATACCGGATCTATTTTTGGATGAATGAATGAATAACAGATAGCTCAATAAAATAAGAGTCAAGATTCGAGGTAGTAGGAGTTTCTGCAGGTTTATTACAGCATAAGGACAGGATCAGGACAACCTGCATAGGAACAGAGCGACAGGGCCCAGCAGGACAACTGGGGCCCAACAGGGGAAAAGAGGCCCAGCAGCTGCTGGGGCTAGGTCTGGGATGAGCGCGCTAACATTCAATAATAAAACACAGGCATATATACATAACGCGAACACATAGCATTACATTGCAGTAGGCGTAGCAGTGGGTGGAGCAGAAGGCGTGACGCGTAGCAGTCGCGAAAGATAACAGTAAAAGTGGGTGTAACTGGGAGTATACATAGACATGTGATGCAAACGTAACAGAATATGTCATGAATGGGCGGAAACATAGGAGGGGGCTACCTAAGGAGCCGGGACCTCTAACCTAATGGTGCGCGGAAACTGGCAATGACGTGTTACTAGGAGAAGCTGGGGGCTACGAACTCTGTGCTAGGAGCAGAGACTAGAGTCTGGAGGGTCGGAGCGACATGTACCTAAACCCTATCTGGTATCTAATGTTTAGGGAACATGTTGATATAAACTAGAAGTCATGAGGGGAAAAGCTAACTTGATTCTAAGACTGGACCATGCATTATTCTACATGTAGTGCGTGATGAAGAATACTAAATGACTATTAAATACAGTATTTCTCTAACATGGAGACGAGAAGGCTAGACAATGACGGAAACTATTGATGCAGTCCAGTAGCTTAGGAATGCAGAAGAGGAGGACTGAACTGATAGCTGGAATCATAACATACTTTTGGCAGACTCAGAGGCAGAGTCAAGCTGCACCGGGCACTGCGAGGCAGGAAGTAAGTGAAGGGTCGAGGATACAGGTGGGGGCTGTATCGCTCCTCAGCGAGGCTTTCAGGAGACAGGAGCTGAATCTGTGGTCCGGGCCCTTTTGAGGCCTGGAAACGGGGACTTTATAATGGAATAACGTGCACACTGGGAAACGTGGCAACATTACTTTACATAGGCCTGATATTCGTAGTATTCACGAGGACTGGAAAATAGCATACTAGAGGTGGACACAACTGGAATTGCGTCATTAATCGGACATGGGGAATAACATATGCATATTGGTCATGCACACATAACATATGATGGATGAGGCGTAGGGACACAGAACATGGCAAAATTTACTTTTCCACATTCCCTCCTTGTCACTACGTTTCCATCAGGAAACATCAATATTCATGATACCGTCTATCATTTCATACAGTACCATTTGCTCGTCTCGAATTGTCTTGGAACGGGATTTAGAACGGGGCTTGGGACTAGGAATACAAGAGGTAGCACACATGCTGCAAATCGCAGGGCCACATTGTATACAGAGGCAGCAGCTAAATATGATCGCTACTGCAATACCTAGAAAGGACAGGACTTTCCATCCCCAGGCGGAAATTATATTCCAGAACCAACCGGACCATGTCCAGGTGCCTGGATCTTGATGTAACAGATGGGCAATTTTATGGAGTCTGGTTATAGCTGAATAAACAGACGGCGCGTTATTTGGAATGAAAATGCAGCAACTAGATCCGATGACTCTACAGGCCCCGCCCCTATCGGCCAGTATGACGTCAAGGACGAGACGATTTTGCAAAACGACAAATCTCATAGCAGATTGTTCTTCGGTTAGGTTACCTAGAGCAGAGGCAGTCTCATTAACTACAGCTTCAAGGGTTCTTGTTAACCTACGGATCAGTTTACTATTCTGGACAGGTCCTACAAAGAAGAAGAAACCTTTATTGAAATCTGTATACTGTTCTAGAGTAGTTTCAGTATAATCGACAATTGGGGACTCCCTTCTATGTCTAATGTGTACTAGATGTGTGTTTCTGTGATAATCAGATGGGGCTAGGAAAACAGGTGGCAGTAGGAAGGCAATGTAACAGGTTCCCTCCCAATCGAGGGGCAGACGGACATATGCAGTTTGACCACAAATAAAATAGGAATGACGTGAAGCTTTGAAAACAGATTTCCCACTGTCACTATACTGGATAACAGTAGTACATTCACTATGACCTACGTGTACGGAACCATAACTACGGACACATAATTCGCCTTTGACTGGTAGTACTGAAATAGCAGGTAAGTCTGGAGTAGTATCAGACTGAACATTCAGGACCATGAAATTCGACGAATAATTACCTAAATTATATACTTCGTTTTCTAGATCTAAACCTGTTCTGTGGGGGAAACCTTGCTTGTCTGGAAAACATGTACTGTTCAGAAAAGACATATCTGTTGAGGATGACGTTAACGTGGACCATGCTCCACACGAACCATTGTGTGAGAATGGATAAGGAAAAAGTGGCAGAACTCCCTTCGGTGTCTGGAAAGGGGGGAGTCGACCACACACCCAACAATTAGTGGCATTGCTGGTCTGGTGTGAATAATGTAACATACGGATAAATGTGTTGTTGCGCATAGCGAGGCGGTATGAATATTCGTGAGGAGGCAGATCACTAAACGTGTGCTCTACTGTAGCATTAGCAGACATATTTACATGAGGAACTGGTAAATACAGGAAAAATGCGTAGCTGGTGCAGGAAATCATAATGCTGATAAATAATACGAAACTCAGAAAAACGATACATTGAAGTGAACTTCGACTGACTCTCTCACTATGGGGGTCTATTTTATACATGTCAGAAACAATCTAACCGTTTCACCTAGGGGAGGACTTATACAATCAAACTGACTGACTTATTTTACTAGACCTTAATTTGAGCTTATACTCCTGCTGCGGAGTTTTCTCTAACAAGGGAGGGGTTGTAATAATGTCTTGTGCGGGACAGTCCTTTAAAACAATGTTCTGGCAGTCTTTCGAATCTTGGGAATCCTTGGAAATGTTCTTGGAGACTGATTTCAATGGATTGAAAAGTTTTACATGAGAAAGGTGGACCCACCCCTTCCTGCCTTCCAACTTGACGGCAGTTCGGGTGGTCAAGAGGACCTGACGTGGCTCCTTCCACCGTGGTTCCAGCGGACTTGATCTGTCGAAATTCCGGACCATCACAAGGGAGCCTGGAACGATCTCGTGCGGTGCCACCTCGGTATTGTCTGGAAATGCGGCGGCAACCTGTGAACGACATGAGTTGAGGGCAGACATCAAGGAAGCTAGGTAATCTGTCAGCATATTACATGAAACATCGGTAATACTTCGGGGTCTAGGAGTACCCCACATGTTAGGGGGGCGGCCGAATACGACCTCGTACGGGGACAGACCTGATCTGGAATGTGCGACCATGCGCATATAAAATAAAGCGACTGGCAGAGCTATTAACCAGTCCACACCTTTGTCTTTACAGACTTTTGCAATGCGGATTTTCAGAGTCTGATTATGTCTCTCTACGAGACCGGCTGCTTCAGGATGGCGTACACAATGGAACTTCCACTGGTACCCTAACAAAAGGGAAACGTGTTTCATGAGTTCAGATGAGAATGGCTGGCCGTTATCAGAATATACGACTCTAGGGAGTCCGTATCTAGGGAAAAATTCACGAACCAACTGCTTGGCAGTGGTCGCGGCTGTGTAATCTGGGACTGGATATGCTTCTGTCCACCTGGACAAAGCGCATACAACTACAAGGACATACTTGAAACCTCGACATCGCTCCATCTGAATATAATCCATCTGGAGGACCTCAAAAGGGTGGTCAGGGGGCTGGAAACCACCTTGTTCCACCGGGACACTTTTACCTGGGTTAAACTGACAACATATCATACAGGTACGGACTTTCTGCTTGGCTGCAGCTCGTAAATGCTTGTTGAACCAAATGTTCTGGATACTGTCTAACATAGCTTTTTCTCCTAAATGTGCTGGACTATGTGCGGTATTGATAATGACTTGAACCATAGAATCGGGGAGAAACCATGTGGCTCTACCCTTCGTTAACCATCCTTGATCTGTCTGGACCCCTCCTTGTTCAGACCATTTCTTGATTTCATCGGGAGTAGCATGTAACTGGATATCTATGACATCTTGTGTAGGGTCCTTAACTGTCATGCATGTAGTCGGATCTGGAGTATGTGTCTGATTAACTGGGATGTCTGGAGTCTGTGCTGTAAGCTTGGCTGTGCGGTCTGCTAGATCATTACCTTGGGAAATAATGTCGGTGACTTTCGTATGTGCTTTGCACTTCATGATGGCAATAGATGTCGGTAAATGTATGGCATCTAACAGGGCTTGAATAAGGAGACCATGCTGAATCTTGGTTCCATGAGAAGTCATGAAACCTCTCTCCTGCCAGAGCACTCCGAAGTCGTGTACAACTCCGAATGCGTAACGTGAATCTGTGTAAACATTAACTTTCAGGTTCTTGGCATGTATACAGGCTTGTGTCAGAGCGACTAGCTCTGCTGCTTGAGCGGACAGGGTGTCAATACGGTGTGTTTCAATAACTTCGGTGTCAGTAGTCACTGCATACGCGGCGACTAGTTCTCCTGTACTAGTTCTCATACATGAACCATCCACATAAAGTGTCAGGTCGGGATCTGATAACGGAATGTCTGTCAGGTCTTGTCTTGGCTTTGTCGTAATGTTAACTACTTCCACACAATCATGTGGGTCAGAATTTGAATTAACTGATGGTAACAGTGTAGCAGGATTCAGGACGTTGCAGCGTCTAATTTCTATGTGTGGCTGGAACAGTGTCAATTCATAACCTGTTAAACGTGCAATTGTCAAGTGCTGTGTTTGTGTTCGGTTTAAAAGAACTTCTACTGAATGTGGGACTTGTACTGTCAGGGAGTGTCCTAAAACTATGGAATCACTTTGTCTGATAGCTAGTGCTGTGGCTGCAACTGACTTGAGGCACGCAGGCAATGCCTGGGCGACTGGATCTAATGTGCTCGAAAAATAAGCACAGGGCTTGTATTGACCTGCTTGATCTTGTGTGAGAACAGACAATGCTGTACCTTCGCGTTCAGTAACAAAAAGTGTAAAAGGCTTACTGTAGTTCGGTGTAGCTAGAACTGGAGCTTGACATAGGGCTTTCTTTAACTCGTTAAAACTAAGTGTATGGTCAGATGTCCAAGGGAGGACAGTCGATACGGCTGCCTCCTGTGTCGTTAACTGTATCAGTGGCTTGGCTAGAAATGCATACTGGGGAATCCATTGTCTACAATAAGAAGTAAGGCCGATAAAAGCACGTACCTCCTTCTGGGTTCTGGGCTGGGGAAGACTCGCTATTAACTGGATACGGTCTGGTGTCAACTGCCTACCCCTCTTGGACAGCAAGTGTCCTAAGTATACCACTTGCTGGACACAGAATTGAAGCTTCGAAGGTGACACCTTGTGCCCCATCTCGGCAAGGAAATACAAAACTGTAAGTGACGCTCGCTCGCAAGCACGTTCAGAACGGGCTGTGATCAGTAGATCATCGACATACTGGAGCAGGGCAGTGTCAGTTGGCATGTGAATGTTGTCTAGTTGTCTCTTAAGTGCTTGACTATAAATACTAGGACTTTCTGTGAAACCTTGAGGAGCGCGTGTGAACATATAGCTCCTTCCATTTAAACAGAATCCGAAAAGAAACTGGCTGTCTGGATGAATTGGAACACTGAAAAATGCATTCTTGAGGTCTATGACAGTGAAGAACATGGCTTCGGAATCAATGGCTGTTAACAGGGAAGAAATGTCTGGAACAACTGGGTACTGAGGAATAATACATTTGTTAAGCTCTCGTAAATCAATCACTAATCGATATACTGGGGGTGCATTTGGATCAGTACGTTTCATGACTGGAATGATCGGAGAATTGCATACATTGGAGTCAGTTTCTACAACTACTCCTTGAGCCATGAGCTCGTCAATAATTTTGGATAAGGCTGCTACAGCCTCCGGTGGCAATCTGTACTGTCTGATTCGTGGTAACACTACACCTGGCTTGAGAGTCACACGATGGGGTGTGATTTGCATGTAACCTACATCAGTTGGACCTTGCGCCCATAAGTGCTGCGGAACATTAGACAGTCTTGAATCAAAATCTCGTAATACATAGTGACCCTTAAAGTCACGTAGGAACAGACGTATTCCCTCTGGGGAACAGCAAATAACTGCACCTAATTCTTTCAGTGTCTTAATGCCTAATAGATTTTCTGGACATGACTTAGTAAGTAACAGATCAGTAGTGCGGGACAATGGACCTACTTCTAGAGTGACTGGCTTTGATATCTCGTTAACTATTGGTTTTCCTGAAAATCCAAGGGAAACATTTCTTGAGCCTGAGAGCGGAGCCCCTGGAACTTCGGCATGACTAATTGTGGTCCTACTTGCCCCTGTATCGATCAAAAACTTTCTGTCTTTCCCTAATACTTGACTGTGAACATAAGGACCTTCTTGATCTACAGGTATCTCGATGAGAGGCAAGCCTACCTCCCTCTCTAGGCTGTTTCATGAATATGACTGGTACTCTGGATACTCAGACTGTGCATACTGATACATCTGCGATGTAACATGCTGTGTTGCAGCTATAGGCTGTGGTGCGGAAACTGTCTGTTGTGCATTCTGTGGCTGAGGAATCTGTGAAACTTGTTCTTGTCTAGGCGGACGTGGTCTTTCTTTAGTCTTACCAGTAGCTATATTATGTTTCAGAACTGCACACTCGTTTATAAAATGACCTGGCTGTTTACAATAATTGCAGTTCCCTTTAACGGGAGCTGCAGGATGACTGGCTTGATTGGCTTGATTTGGACCCCTCTTCTGACTGTCTTGAGGAACAGATTGTGCAACTAGCACTTTCATTTTCGTGTCTTTCATACGTTTTCTCTCGTGTTCTTGCTCTTCTCTGATTCTATTCTGGTGGTACTGGAGCATCTGGAGCATCTGGGACGGAGTATTTGCTTGCCAGGTGCTTTCGACTTTTAAAACTCGGTTTTTAATTTGTGGACTTGAATTCTCGACTAATTTGGTAACGAAAAGATGAGGGTATGACTCACTACTTGTCTTGAGACCACTGTTAATACTGAAACATTTTTCAAACCTAGAATAAAAATCACTAATATCTTCATCTTGTTTCTGTTTACAGGCTGAGATTGCATCCCAGTCTTCTTTCCTCGTTGTCAATAATCTGGGTAAAACTTGAATCAGTAATTCTGGTAATTCTTTACATTTATCTCCAAGACCGGTACCTGGTACTCGTGCCTTGTCTTCAGTTTCTAGAGCTGCCCAATCGATCTTTTTCTCTCCCACCTCCCATTCTTTTTCCTTTAACTTTTCATACACCCCTGCGGGTAACAGGACCTTTAACATTTTAATGATATCTGGGTAAGTGTATTCTCCCATACGGAGCATGTCTTTTAATTCTCTATGGAACCCTGCTGGATCTTTGTCATGACAGGGAATTAATTTCTTCATTTCAAGAAGTTCCATCTTTGATATTGGAGTGTATACAAACACTCGTTGCATTACGCCACCCGCCCCTTGGACTGGGTGGACTTCTCGTAACGGATTCTGTCTGTCTATGTAAAACGATTTACTTTCTGGGGGTGAGACATGAACAAAATGCGGGTTCAGGAACGTTCTATATTTGTGGCGCTGTTCTAGAATGACACTTATTAAATCGGTACCTAGACCTCTCCATTTATACTGGAGTAACTCGTTCAGAATATCGTGTAACGGACCTGGATCAGAATGTTGACCCTCATACAGAGTAATGAGGTGCTGGATCATATACATTCCCACCAGTCGTTGCTTGGCTGGGGGCAGTTTTAGAAACATTTGTGCCACTATTTCGTCTGGAAAAGTGGTAGAATCAGTAATCCATCGGACTGCTGATCGGGCTAGTTCTTGTTCATGCATGGTACTTAATTCACTGTAACCGATTCGTGATTTCAGAATGTGATCGGTAGCTTGAAATACTTGTTCTAGAGAACCTTGTTCTGGTGCTAGATGAAAAATAGACTTGGGTTCTAGACGTAAATGGCGATCTGGGAATCTAGATTTTCCTACATACGCTATTCTGGCGGAATTCTCGTCTTCCTCTTCAGGATCAGAGATACTTTCTTTCTCGCTTACTTGTGCTGCTTTACGCTGGTCGTGTAACCTTATTATTTCTTTACGAATTTTCTTGTACATATTCTCCATGGCACTGACGGTCTTGTGCTTACCCTCGGCTATATTATCACTCCACCTTGTCAGGATTCTCATTTCGGCGGGATCTTTAGACGGGTAATCTTGTTCTCTTATTAGACAATTGATCAGGAACTTTAATATCATGAGCTGGATCTCGGCTTTCCTTTGAGACATAATCTCGCCAATACTTTCTGGATCATCCCCTGTACGGATGAAACGATATATTCTGTCTAGATCTTCTTTCATATTCGGTAAGGTGACTAGATACTCGGTCACTCTCCTTACACGTAAGGAATATAAAACCATAGTATATTCGCCTGGAACTGGATCATAGACACATTCGTTAAGGGCTTGCCTGATTTCTGTAACAGACTTATTACTTTTAGGAGTACGCTGTGATGCTTGAGCATGTAATTCGAGTGCCGATAAACGCTTGTGTGGCGGCGGGGTTTGAGGAGTAGCTCCTCCTGCGGCCCCTAAACTGGAGTCGTCTACTGAGGCTCTACGTCCTGGCAGAGTGGGAAATGGAACTGTAGGCTGGACCGGGGGTACCGTAACAGGTACTCCGGTGTCTGGAGGAGCGGGAAGTGCCTGATTTACAGGGACTGGCGGAGCGCGAACAGGATTTGCATATTCTGGGACTGTGTCGTCCAGATAGGACGAAATAAAAATATCAGCTGCGGTCGGTTTGTGACGTAGCTTGGTCGGAACTAATGGTGGCGGGAAATTACTGGATGCCTCTGGGGTCGCTTTTGGCAAACCTTCGGCAAGGAGAGGATACATACCCTTAATAAGGGCATGCCTCTGTCTGTCTGACTGTTCGGCTTTGACTTGTTCACCTATCTCGATTAATTCTCTCTCTTGGGCTTGTTCCTGGGATTCTCTACATAACTCTGACTTTCTGACTTCCTTTTCCGTTCTTCTATGCGCCTCTTTACGCCATAACTCGATGGCATCTTTCTGTGACTGTCTGGCTTTCTTTTTCCATAATGCTTCTTCTACTCGCATGATACATTCAGCATCCCATGTACCCGATACGGGCCATCTATACTTTTCTTCTAACTGTTTGGTATACTCTACCCATAAATCTAGATACAGTATGGCGCTTATGCCATGTTTCTGATACATAAAATGACCTGGACTGTCCCTAGGTGGGACAGGAACCGCTTCCTCTAACAGACCCTTTCTAGTTTTTAACTGACGTAACTTGGAAAATATGGGCATGACTGAACTGTAATCTGGACACAATACAATACACAATAAAAACACGAAATCACATCGCACTCATACCACAACAGTAAAATACATGAAGAACATTATAAATAACAGTTCGAACAGAATATTACCTGGAATACTGAGAACAGAAATAGAACAGATTTTCTCGAGAACGGAACAGACTAGAGTTACTGGATGCACTGCTGTAACAGTACGGAACATACCGGTCCCATAAAGGGACGCATCAGGACCCGTATCCACCTAGGTGAACACTTCGTTTGTGAGTCTGGGCACCACCAACCCACGGACCAGGAGTCAATTTAGATTGGTCCTGTCTAGATACTACCCCAGCAATGGTACTCACCGGGCAGCACGGAACGGAAGGCCTCGGACTGGACTGGACGACGGACGACGAACTTCGGACTTCGGACTTCAGTTACAGGTGGGCCTCCGGATACCTCGGACCTTGGACTCTCGGCTTGGGCTCTGGTCGGGACTCGCCGCGTTCCTCCACCGTCTCGTTTGGATGCTGGACCGCCTCCTCCGTCTCCTCCGTGGGCCTGAGGGATACTTGGAGCAGAAATATCTGCCAGTGCACGGTATGGTTCCGTCACGACTGCAGAGGGTCAGGGGGTCGGCGTGGCTTCACCGACGCGTGGGGAAAGGGCAAGTCCCTGTTCGGGCGCCATTATGTGGTATATAAATAAATAATACCGGATCTATTTTTGGATGAATGAATGAATAACAGATAGCTCAATAAAATAAGAGTCAAGATTCGAGGTAGTAGGAGTTTCTGCAGGTTTATTACAGCATAAGGACAGGATCAGGACAACCTGCATAGGAACAGAGCGACAGGGCCCAGCAGGACAACTGGGGCCCAACAGGGGAAAAGAGGCCCAGCAGCTGCTGGGGCTAGGTCTGGGATGAGCGCGCTAACATTCAATAATAAAACACAGGCATATATACATAACGCGAACACATAGCATTACATTGCAGTAGGCGTAGCAGTGGGTGGAGCAGAAGGCGTGACGCGTAGCAGTCGCGAAAGATAACAGTAAAAGTGGGTGTAACTGGGAGTATACATAGACATGTGATGCAAACGTAACAGAATATGTCATGAATGGGCGGAAACATAGGAGGGGGCTACCTAAGGAGCCGGGACCTCTAACCTAATGGTGCGCGGAAACTGGCAATGACGTGTTACTAGGAGAAGCTGGGGGCTACGAACTCTGTGCTAGGAGCAGAGACTAGAGTCTGGAGGGTCGGAGCGACATGTACCTAAACCCTATCTGGTATCTAATGTTTAGGGAACATGTTGATATAAACTAGAAGTCATGAGGGGAAAAGCTAACTTGATTCTAAGACTGGACCATGCATTATTCTACATGTAGTGCGTGATCAAGAATACTAAATGACTATTAAATACAGTATTTCTCTAACATGGAGACGAGAAGGCTAGACAATGACGGAAACTATTGATGCAGTCCAGTAGCTTAGGAATGCAGAAGAGGAGGACTGAACTGATAGCTGGAATCATAACATACTTTTGGCAGACTCAGAGGCAGAGTCAAGCTGCACCGGGCACTGCGAGGCAGGAAGTAAGTGAAGGGTCGAGGATACAGGTGGGGGCTGTATCGCTCCTCAGCGAGGCTTTCAGGAGACAGGAGCTGAATCTGTGGTCCGGGCCCTTTTGAGGCCTGGAAACGGGGACTTTATAATGGAATAACGTGCACACTGGGAAACGTGGCAACATTACTTTACATAGGCCTGATATTCGTAGTATTCACGAGGACTGGAAAATAGCATACTAGAGGTGGACACAACTGGAATTGCGTCATTAATCGGACATGGAGAATAACATATGCATATTGGTCATGCACACATAACATATGATGGATGAGGCGTAGGGACACAGAACATGGCAAAATTTACTTTTCCACAGTTAAGTTACCTAGAGCGGAGGCAGTCTCATCTACTACAGCTTCAAGGGTTCTTGTTAACCTACGGATTAGCTTACTATTTACAACTGTGCCTAAATAAGGGAACACACCTTTATCAATATCAATGAATTGCTCTGCAGCAGTTTCAGTATAATCGACAATCGGGAGGTTTCTCTTGTGTCTAGTATGTACTAGGTAGGAATTCCTATGGTAGTCAGGTGGGGCTAGAAAAACAGGTGGCAGTAGGAAGGCAATGTAACAGGTTCCCTCCCAATCGAGGGACAGACGAACATATGCGGTCTGACCACAAACAAAATAAGAATGACGTGAAGCTTTAAAAATAGATTTCCCACTGTCACTATACTTGATAATAGTAGTACAATCACTATGTCCTACGTGTACAGAACAATGATTACGAACACATAATTCGCCTTTGACTGGTAATACTGAAATAGCAGGTGAGTCTGGAGTAGTATCAGACTGAACATTCAGGACCATGAAATTCGACGAATAGTTACCTAAATTATACACTTCATTTTCTAGATCTAAACCTGTTCTGTGGGGGAGACCTTGCTTGTCTGGGAAACATGTACTGTTAAGAAAAGACATATCTGTTGAGGATGACGTTAACGTGGACCATGCTCCACACGAACCATTATGTGAAAAAGGATAAGGAAAGAGTGGCAGGACTCCCTTCGGTGTCTGGAAAGGGGGGAGTCGACCACACACCCAACAATTAGTGGCATTGCTGGTCTGGTGTGAATAATGTAACATGCGGATAAATGAGTTATTACGCATAGCGAGGCGGTAGGACAGTTCATGAGGGGGCAGATCACTAAACGTGTGCTCTACTGTAACATTAGAAGGCTTATTTACATGAGGAACCGGAAAACACAGGAAAAATGCGTAACTGGTGCAGGAAATCAAAAGGCTGAGAAATGATATGAAACTTAGAAAAACGATACATCGGTTTGAGTTTGAAATAACTCTCTCACTATGGGGGTCTATTTTATACATGTCAGAAACAGTCTAACCGTTTCACCTAGGGGAGGACTTAGACAATCAAACTGACTGACTTATTTTACTAGACCGGAGTTTTTGCTTATACTCCTGCTGCGGAGTTTTCTCTAACAGGGGAGGGGTTGTATCAATGTCATTTGCGGGACAGTCCTTAGGAACAATGTTTTGACAAGTCTTGATATCCTGGGAAATGTTTTTAAAGACCGGCTTTAATCCGTAGAATTTCTTGACGTGCGAAAGATGCACCCAGCCGCGGCGTCCTTCCAATTTCACAGCTGTACGGGTGGTGAGGAGGACCTGACGGGGCTCCTTCCAACGTGGCTCCAGCGGACTTGATCTGTCAAAGTTCCGGACGAGCACCATCGAACCTGGAACGATTTCATGCGGTGCCACCTCGGTATTGTCTGGAAATGCGGCGGCAACCTGTGAACGACATGAGTTGAGGGCAGACATCAAGGAAGCTAGGTAATCTGTCAGCATATTACATGAAACATCAGTAATACTTCGGGGTCTAGGAGTACCCCACATGTTAGGGGGGCGGCCGAAAACGACCTCATACGGGGACAGACCTGATCTGGAATGTGCGACCATGCGCATATAAAACAAAGCAACTGGCAGAGCTACTAGCCAGTCCACACCCTTATCTTTACACACTTTTGCAATACGGATTTTCAGAGTCTGATTATGTCTCTCGACTAGACCAGCTGCTTCAGGATGGCGTACACAATGAAACTTCCACTGGTACCCTAACAACAGGGAAACGTGCTTCATCAACTCAGATGAGAATGGCTGACCGTTATCAGAATATACGACTCTAGGGAGTCCATATCGAGGGAAGAATTCACGAACCAACTGTTTGGCAGTGGTCGCGGCTGTGTAATCTGGGACTGGATATGCTTCTGTCCATCTGGACAAAGCGCATACAACTACAAGGACATACTTGAAACCTCGACATCGCTCCATCTGAATATAATCCATCTGGAGGACCTCAAAAGGGTGGTCAGGGGGCTGGAAACCACCTTGTTCCACCGGGACACTTTTACCTGGATTAAACTGACAACATATCATACAGGTACGGACTTTCTGCTTGGCTGCAGCTCGTAAATGCTTGTTGAACCAAATGTTCTGGATACTGTCTAACATTGCTTTTTCTCCTAAATGTGCTGGACTATGTGCGGTATTAATAATGACTTGAACCATAGAGTCGGGGAGAAACCATGCGGCTCTACCCTTTGTTAACCATCCTTGATCTGTCTGGACCCCTCCTTGTTCAGACCATTTCTTGATTTCATCGGGAGTAGCATGCAACTGGATATCTATGACATCTTGAGTAGGGTCCTTAACTGTCATACATGTAGTCAGATCTGGAGTATGTGTCTGTGTCGGGTTAACTTGAATGTCTGGAGTCTGTGCTGTAAGCTTGGCTGTGCGATCTGCTAGATCATTACCTTGGGAAATAATGTCAGTAACTTTCGTATGTGCTTTGCATTTCATGATAGCGATAGATGTCGGTAAGTGTATGGCATCTAACAGAGCTTGAATAAGGAGACCATGCTGAATCTTGGTTCCATGAGAAGTCATGAAACCTCTCTCCTGCCAGAGCACTCCAAAGTCGTGTACAACTCCAAATGCGTAACGTGAATCTGTGTAAACATTAACTTTCAGGTTCTTGGCGTGTATACAGGCTTGTGTCAGAGCAACTAGCTCTGCTGCTTGAGCGGACAGGGTATCAATACGGTGTGTTTTAATAACTTCGGTGTCAGTAGTAACTGCATACGCGGCGACTAGTTCTCCTGTACTAGTTCTCATACATGAACCATCCACATAAAGTGTCAGGTCAGGATCTGGTAACGGAATATCTGTCAGGTCTTGTCTTGGCTTTGTCGTAATGTTAACTACTTCCACGCAATCATGTGTGGCTGGATTTGAACTAACTGATGGTAACAGTGTAGCAGGATTCAGGATGTTGCAGCGTCTAATTTCTATGTGTGGCTGAAACAGTGTCAATTCATAACCTGTTAAACGTGCAATTGTCAAGTGCTGTGTTTGTGTTCGGTTTAAAAGAACTTCCACGGAGTGTGGGACTTGTACTGTCAAGGAGTGTCCTAAAACTATGGAATCACTTTGTCTGATAGCTAGTGCTGTGGCTGCAACTGACTTGAGGCACGCAGGCAAAGCCTGGGCGACTGGATCTAGTGTGCTAGAAAAATAAGCACAGGGCTTGTATTGTCCTGCTTGATCTTGTGTAAGAACAGATAATGCTGTACCTTCACGTTCAGTAACGAAAAGTGTAAAAGGCTTACTGTAGTTCGGTGTAGCTAGAACTGGAGCTTGACATAAAGCTTTCTTTAACTCGTTGAAACTAAGTATATGTTCAGATGTCCAAGGGAGGACAGTCGATCCGGCTGCCTCCTGTGTCGTTAACTGTATCAGTGGCTTGGCTAGAAATGCATACTGTGGAATCCATTGTCTGCAATAAGAAGTAAGGCCGATAAAGGCACGTACCTCCTTCTGGGTTCTGGGCTGAGGAAGACTCGCTATCAACTGGATACGGTCTGGTGTCAACTGCCTACCCCTCTTGGACAGTAAGTGTCCTAAGTAGACCACTTGCTGGACACAGAATTGAAGCTTCGAAGGGGACACCTTGTGTCCCATCTCGGCTAGGAAATACAGAACCGTCAGTGACGCTCGCTCGCAAGCACGTTCAGAACGGGCTGTGATCAATAGATCGTCGACATACTGGAGCAGGGCAGTGTCAGTTGGCATGTGAATATTGTCAAGTTGTCTCTTAAGTGCTTGGCTGTAAATACTAGGACTTTCTGTGAAACCTTGAGGAGCGCGTGTGAACATATAGCTCCTCCCATTTAAACAAAATCCGAAAAGAAACTGGCTGTCTGGATGGATGGGAACACTAAAAAATGCGTTCTTGAGGTCTATGACAGTGAAGAACGTGGCTTCGGAATCAATGGCTGTCAATAGGGAAGAGATATCTGGGACAACTGGGTACTGCGGAATAATACATTTATTAAGTTCTCGTAAATCAATCACTAATCGATATACTGGGGGTGCATTTGGATCAGTACGTTTCATGACTGGAATGATCGGAGAGTTACATACATTGGAGTCAGTTTCTACAACTACTCCTTGAGCCATGAGCTCGTCAATAATTTTGGATAAGGCTGCTACAGCCTCGGGTGGCAATCTGTACTGTCTGATTCGTGGTAACACTACACCTGGTTTCAGGGTCACACGATAGGGTGTGATTTGCATATAACCTACATCAGTTGGACCTTGCGCCCATAAATGCTGCGGGACATTAGACAGTCTGGAATCAAAATCTCGTAATACATAGTGACCCTTAAAGTCACGTAGGAACAGACGTATTCCCTCTGGGGAACAACATATAACTGCACCTAACTCTTTCAGTGTTTTAATGCCTAATAGATTTTCTGGACATGACTTAGTAAGTAACAGATCAGTAGTGCGGGACAATGGACCTACTTCTAGAGTAACTGGCTTTGAAATCTCATTAACGATAGGCTTTCCTAAAAATCCAAGGGAAACATTTCTTGAGCCTGAGAGCGGAGCCCCTGGAACTTCGGCATGACTAATTGTGGTCCTACTTGCCCCTGTATCAATCAAAAACTTTCTGTCTTTCCCTAATACTTGACTGTGAACATAGGGACCTTCTTGATCTACAGGTATCTCGATGAGAGGCAAGCCTACCTCCCTCTCTAGGCTGTTTCATGAATATGGCTGGTACTCTGGATACTCAGACTGTGCATACTGGTACATCTGCGATGTGACATGCTGTGTTGCAGCAATAGGCTGCGGTGCTGTAACTGTCTGTTGTGCATTCTGTGGCTGAGGAGTCTGTGAAACTTGTTCTTGTCTAGGCGGACGTGGTCTTTCTTTAGTCTTACCAGTAGCTATGTTGTGTTTCAGAACTGCACACTCATTTATAAAATGACCTGGCTGTTTACAATAATTGCAGTTCCCTTTAACGGGAGCTGCAGGATGACTGGCTTGATTCGGACCCCTCTTCTGACTGTCTTGAGGAACAGATTGTGCAACTAGTACTTTCATTTTCGTGTCTTTCATACGTTTTCTCTCGTGTTCTTGTTCTTCTCTGATTCTATTCTGGTGATACTGGAGCATCTGGAGCATCTGGGACGGAGTATTTGCTTGCCAGGTGCTTTCGACTTTCAAAAATCGGTTTTTAACTTGTGGGCTTGAATTCTCGACTAATTTAGTAACAAAAAGGTGAGGGTATGACTCACTACTTGTCTTGAGGCCACTGTTGATACTAAAGCATTTTTCAAACCTAGAATAAAAATCACTAATATCTTCATCTTGTTTCTGTTTACAGGCTGAGATTGCATCCCAGTCTTCTTTTCTAGTTGTTAATAATCTGGGTAAAACTTGAATTAATAATTCTGGTAATTCTTTACATTTCTCTCCAAGACCAGTACCTGGTACACGTATCTTATCTTCTGCTTCTAGGACTGCCCAATCGATCTTTTTCTCTCCCACCTCCCATTCTTTTTCCTTTAGCTTTTCATACACCCCTGCGGGTAGCAGAACCTTTAACATTTTAATGATATCTGGGTAAGTGTATTCTCCCATACGGAGCATGTCTTTTAATTCTCTATGGAACCCTGCTGGATCTTTGTCATGACAGGGAATTAATTTCTTCATTTCGAGGAGTTCCATCTTTGTGATCGGAGTGTATACAAACACTCGCTGCATTTCGCCACCCGTTCCTCTGACTGGGTGGACTTCTCGTAACGGATTCTGTCTGTCTATGTAGAATGATTTACTTTCTGGGGGTAAGACATGAACAAAATGCGGGTTCAAAAACGTTCTATATTTATGACGTTGTTCTAAAATGACACTAATTAAATCGGTACCTAGACCTCTCCATCTATACTGGAGTAATTCATTCAGGATATCGTGTAACGGACCTGGATCAGAATGTTGACCCTCATACAGTGTAATGAGGTGCTGAATCATATACATACCCACCAGTCGCTGCTCGGCTGGGGGCATTTTCAGAAACATTTGTGCCACTATTTCGTCTGGAAAAGTGGTAGAATCAGTAATCCATCGGACTGCTGATCGGACTAGTTCCTGTTCATGCATAGTACTTAACTCACTGTAACCGATTCGTGATTTCAGAATGTGATCGGTAGCTTGAAATACTTGTTCTAGGGAACCTTGTTCTGGTGCTGAATGATGGAAAGTTGGCTTGTGTTCTAGACGTAAATGGCGATCTGGAAATCTAGATTTTCCTACATACGCTATTCTGGCAGTATTCTCATCGTCTTCCTCTTCAGGATCAGAGGTACTTTCTTTCTCGCTTACTTGTGCGGCTTTACGCTGTTCGTGTATCTTTATTATCTCTCTACGGATTTTCTTGTACATTCTTTCCATGGCACCAATGGTATTGTGCTTTCCTTCGGCTATATTATCACTCCACTTTGTTAGAGTTTTCATTTCTTCCGGGTCTTTAGACGGGTAATCTTGTTCTCTTATTAGACAGTTAATTAAAAACTTTAATATCATGCGCTGAATCTCGGCTTTCCTTTGAGACATGGCATCACTAATACTTTGTGGGTCATCCCCTGTACGGATGAAACGATATATCCTGTCTAGATCTTCTTTCATATTCGGCAGGGTGACTAGATACTCGGTCACTCTCCTTACGCGTACGGAATATAAAACCATATTAAACTCGCCTGGAACTGGGTCATAGACACATTCGCCAAGGGTTTGCCTGATTTCTGCGACAGACTTATTACTCTTGGGAGTACGCTGTGATGCTTGAGCATGTAATTCGAGTGCTGATAAACGCTTGTATGGCGGCGGAGTTTGAGGAAGACCTCCTCCTGCGGCCCCTAAACTAGAATCATCAACTGATGCTTTCCGTCCTGGCAGGGTCGGTAATTGTAACGTGGGCTGGACTTGTATGGCGGGCTGACCCAGGGGGGCTGTTAAGGGCACCCCGGTATCTGGGGGAGCAGGAATTACCTGATTTACAGGGACTGGCGGAGCGCGAACAGGATTTGCATATTCGGGGACTGTGTCGTCCAGATAGGACAAAATAAAAATATCAGCTGCGGTCGGTTTGTGACGTAGCTTGGTCGGAACTAATGGTGGCGGGAAATTACTGGATGCCTCCGGGGTCGCTTTTGGCAAGCCCTCAGCAAGAAGAGGATACATACCCTTAATGAGGGCATTCCTCTGTCTGTCTGATTGCTCAGTTCTAACTCGTTCACCTATCTCGATTAATTCTCTTTCTTGGGCTCGTTCTTGGGATTCTCTACTTAATTCTGACTTTCTGATTTCTTTTTCGGTTCTTTTATGAGCTTCTTTGCGCCATAACTCGATGGCATCTCTCTGTGATTGTCTGGCCTTCTTTTTCCATAATGCTTCTTCTACTCGCATGATGCATTCGGCATCCCATGTACCCGATACGGGCCATCTATACTTTTCTTCTAACTGTTTGGTATACTCTACCCATAAATCTAGATACAATATGGCACTTATGCCATGCTTCTGATACATAAAGTGACCTGGACTGTCCCTGGGCGGGACGGGAACTGCTGCTTCCAGCAGACCCTTTCTAGTTTTTAACTGACGTAACTTTGAGAAGAGCGGCATGACTGGACTATAATCTGGACATAATACAATACACAATGAAAACACGAAATCACGTCGCACTCATACCACAACATTAAAATACATGAAGAACATTATGAATAACAGTTCGAACAGAATACCACCTGAAAATACTTGAAATTTCTCGAGAACAGAACTGACTAGAACAGAAACTAGATGCACTGCTGAAACAGTACGAAACTTACCGGTCTCATAAAGAGACACGTCAGGACCCGCATCCACCGAAGTGGACACTTCGTTTGTGGGACTGTGTACCACCAACCCACAGACCAGAGTCAATTAAATTGACCCTGTCTAGATACCACCCTAGTAACGGTACTCACCGGGTAGCAAGAACGGAAGGCCTCGGACTGGACTGGACTGCTACGACGACGAACTTCGGACCTCGGACTTCAGTTACGGGTGGACCTCCGGATACCTCGGACCTTGGACTCTTGGCTTGGGCTCTGGTCGGGACTCGCCGCGTTCCTCCACCGTCTCGTCTGGATGCTGGACCGCCTCCTCCGTCTCCTCCGTGGGCCTGAGGGATACTTGAGCAGAAATATCTGCCACTGCGCAGAAGAGTTCCGTCACGACTGCAGAGGGTCAGGGGGTCGGCGTGGCTTCACCGACGCGTGGGGAAAGGGCAAGTCCCTATTCGGGCGCCATTATGTGGTAAATAAATAAATAATACCCTATTTTTGACTAGACATATATCATAACAGATAGCTCAATAAATAAGAGTCAAGATTCGAGGTAGTAGGAGTTTTGCAGGTTTAATACAGCATAAGGACAGGAACAGGACAACCTGCATAGGAATAGGATGACAGGGCCCAGCAGCTGCTGGGGCTGGGTCTGGGATGAGCGCGCTAACTTTTAATAACAATACACGAGCATATATACATAGCGCGAACACATAGCATTACATTGCGGTAGGCGTAGCAGTGGGTGGAGCAGGAGGCGTGACGCGTAGCAGTCGCGAAAGATAAGAGTAAAAAGAGGTGTAACTGGGCGTATACATAGACATGTGGTGCAGACGTAACAGGATATGTCATGAATGGGGCGGAAACATAGGAGGGGGCTACCTAAGGAGCCGGGACCTCTAACCTAATGGTGCGCACAAACTGGTAATGACGTGTTACTAGGAGAAGCTGGGGGCTATGAACTCTGTGCTAGGAGCAGAGACTAAAGTCTGGAGGGTCGGAGCGACATGTACCTAAACCCTATCTAGTATCTAATGTTTAGGGAACATGTTGATATAAACTAGAAGTCATGAGGGGAAAAGCTAACTGACTCTAAGACTAGAGCATGCATTTATTCTACATGTAGTGCGTGATGAAGAATATTAAATGACCATTAAATACAGTATTTCTCTTAACATGGAGCCGCATAGGCTAGACAATGACGGAAACTATTGATGCAGTTCAGTAGTTTAGGAATGCGGAGAAGGAAGACTGAACTGATAGCTGGAATCATAACATAGTCTTGGCAGACTCAGAGGCAGAGCCAAGCTGCACCGGGCACTGCGAAGCAGGAAGTAAGTGAAAGGTCGAGGATACAGGTGGGGGCTGTATCGCTCCTTAGCGAGGCTCAGGAGACAGGAGCTGAATCTGATGTCCGGGCCCTGTTGAGGCCTGGAAACGGGGACTTTATAATGAAATAACGTACATACTGAGAAACGTGGCAACATAGCTTTACATAGGCCTGATATTCGTAGTATTCACGAGAACTGGAAACTAGCATACCAGAGGTGGACACAACTATAATTGCGTCATTAATCGGACATGGGGAATACATATGCATATTGGTCATGCACACATAACATATGATGGATGACACGTAGGGACACAGAACATGGCAAAATTTACTTTTCCACAATACCCGCCCTGGTTTTGGGATTACGAAAGTGCCAGGGATTAATCGGGGCAACTCTACCTTCCGCCCCATACTGAGCATCAATGGAAAGCCACACTGGGGAGTGATCGGATATGCCCCTGGCCAAGTGTCTAACCTCCCTCCCCGAGACAGCCTGCGCCGCCGGCACAAGTATGTAATCAAGTCTGGCAAGGCTCCCGTGTGTACCAGAGTGAAAGGTGTACTGTGCCTGTCCAGGGTGCATCAACCTCCAGCAATCTACTAGACCCAGCGTCTCCAAGAAGGTACTCAACCAAGACTGCGATCTCGCGAGGTCTCTAGGGGGGCTACGATCCTCTTTGCCACAGACCACCGAGTTAAAGTCTCCGCCCACAATTAAAATACCCTCTGGGAGTCCCAGTACTATCTCCCCCAGGTCCGCAAATGTCGTAGTTTGTAAGCCAGGTGGGACATAGACAGAAAGTATGGAGATCGTCTTCCCCTCCCATCTGCCGGTGACGACAGCATATCTACCTCTATCATCTAGAGCGGTCACGTCTATTGCAAGGGGGAGGGAGCTTCTGACTAGAATCCCCGCCCCTCTCGACCCAGGGCGAACCCGGAGTGGGCGACCAAACGATACCCTCGGCGATTCATTGCACGACATGTGTTCCCAATCAAATGCATTTCTGTAACAACACCACATCAGGGGAAAAACATTTCAGGAACTGCGACACTATACCCCGTTTGATCCTATCCCCCAGGCAATTGACATTCCAACTGATAACCCTCAGCCCCCTACCCCCCATCCCAACAGTAAGGATCGACTCCCCCTTCCAGCGAAGCGGACATCAGAATCAAAGTAAATCGTAAAACAGTGCTTCGAAACCCAACAAAACTAAACAAAGTTCCCCATCCCACCCCCAAGAAAACTCCTTGAACATATCCCCCCACCCTGCACCCCTGCGCTAGCCAGAAGAACCACCCCAACTTGCAGTGTGCCTGTCGCCCTCACAAGAAACTAGTCTACAAAAAGAAAGAAACCCCAGGAGGAGGAAGAGTTCCGTACCCCCCCGCCACCTCCGGCTCAGCAAACATATGTATGAACATAGAAAGTCATCAAACCGCTGCTGCGAAGTCCATTCACTTTGTGTGCCGGTTGTCACCTCTCACTCCTGTTCCTGCAGGCCACTTGCTGCGCCCTCCGAGTGATCCGGGCGATCTCGACGCGTTGGTAAAGTGTCCAGCCAGTCACTGACGACCCCAGGCCGATCAAAGAAAAGTGTTCGCTTGTTGTGTTCGACTCGAAGTCGGGCAGGAAAGAGCATAGAATACTTCACTCCCATGTCCCGCATCCTCCGCTTGACCCCCATAAAGTCCATTCTCTGCTTCTGAACCGCTTGGGTAAAGTCTGGGTAAAAGCTGATAGTGGCATTCTCAAATTTCGTGGGACCTCCAGTTCGCGATGCCTGTAGAATGGCGTCCCTGTCCCTGAAGTTGAAAATCCTAGCTATTATGGGTCTTGGCGGAGTGCCTGGCTTATGAGCTCCACCCGGAACACGGTGGGCGCGCTCAACTGCAAAAAAGTTACTGAGGCCTTTGGGGGCCAGATGGTTCAGTATCAGGTCCTCCACGAGGAGATCTGTGGTCATCTCAGAGGACTTCTCCGGAACCCCAATAATGCGGACATTGTTGCGCCTTGCACGACTCTCCGAGTCTTCCAGCCGGCGGGCGAACGAGTCGGTAATGGAGCGTAGATTACGGACCTCAGTTTGAAGATCAGACATGTCGGTTGTAAGACTGGCGGTCTTGATGTCCAAAGACTTGACCCGTTCATTGGTCTTCGCCAGGTCGGTCCTGATCAAGGTAATGTCGATCGCCACCATGTCCAACTTTGAGGCCAGCGTCTCATACTGCTGGCCCATGGAAGTCTTAATCCCTGCAATGGCGCCCATAACGTCTCGCAAGGTCAGCTCCGCCGTCGACGCAGAACCATCTCCTGTCTCGTCCGGTGTGTTGCCCGCACCACTGGGGGATCCTTTAGGACGGGTGTAGTGGTCCATAATGTTTGATTGAGTGGCACCCCCTCGGTGCGTGACCTTGGTCGTCCGCTTATCGCTTTCAGGTTTGCCCGTCATAGAGTGCGACCTGCCCCTGAGGGCCCCTTGAGACCTGGTATGAATGGCTTCTCTTCAGGTCAATCTCAGAAAAGTCTAAAACACGAAGAATGGCGGGCCAGCGTACAAGCCAAGTGCAGACCCTGGGAGACTGAAGCAAGATGGAAACTGGGTTCAGCCCAGAGAGTCCGAAAACGAAACCGAAAGTACCTCAGGGGCACAAGACAACCTCCACTGTCCGTTATTGTACAATTGCCTCCCGGGTACTTCGGTGACCAGAGTCCCAGGCTGCTGCCCGGTGTAGGCCGTCAACTTTCAAACGGAGTAAGTCCGGTTCCCGGCATCCAAATCAAATTCAGAAAAGTGCATTTAGGTCAGCAGGGTCAGATCTTCAATAACCCGTCATCTGTGGCAGGATTAGCGGCAGGATATATGCGGGAGGCGGCGAGGGTCTCGGGAGCTCTGTGCTCACGCGACCATCTTGGATGCGCGCTAAGCTCCTCCTCCTCCTTTCCCCTTTTCCCTCGTTTTTGTGACCCTTTTGCCTTCTGTTCGACTTGTTTTTCTCTAGTTTTTTGTGCCTTTCTGCCCTCTGTTCCACTCATTTTTTGTGCCTTTCTGCCCTCTGTTCCACTCGTTTTTTGTGCCTTTCTGCCCTCTGTTCCACTCGTTTTTTGTGCCTTTCTGCCCTCTGTTCCATTCGTTTTTCCCTCATTTTTGGTGCCCTTCTGCCCTCTGTTCCACTCGTTTTTTGTGCCTTTCTGCCCCCTATTCCACTTTTTTTTGTGCCTTTCTGCCCTCTTTTCCACTCATTTCCCCCTAGTATTTTGTGCCCTTCTGCCCTCTGTTCCACTCATTTTTTGTGCCTTTCTGCCCTCTTTTCCACTCATTTTCCCCTCGTTTTTGTGCCCTTCTGCCCTCTGTTCCACTCGTTTTTTGTGCCCTTCTGCCTTCTGTTCCACTCGTTTTTTGTGCCCTTATGTCCTCTGTTCCACTCGTTTCTTGTGCCCGTCTGCCCTCTGTGCCACTCATTTTTCCCTCATTTTTGTGCCCCTTTTGCCTTCTGTTCCACTCGAATTTCTCTCGTTTTTTGTGCCTTTCTGCCCTCTGTTCCACTCATTTTTTGTGCCTTTCTGCCCTCTGTTCCACTCGTTTTTTGTGCCTTTCTGCCCTCTGTTCCACTCGTTTTTTGTGCCGTTCTGCCCTCTGTTCCATTAGTTTTTCCCTCATTTTTTGTGCCCTTCTGCCCTCTGTTCCACTCGTTTTTTTGTGGCTTTCTGCCCTCTGTTCCACTCGTTTTTGTGCCTTTCTGCCCTCTTTTCCACTTGTTTTCCCCTAGTATTTTGTGCCCTTCTGCCCTCTGTTCCACTCGTTTTTGTGCCTTTCTGCCCTCTTTTCCACTCGTTTTCCCCTAGTATTTTGTGCCCTTCTGCCCTCTGTTCCACTCATTTTTTGTGCCTTTCTGCCCTCTGTTCCACTCATTTTCCCCTCGTTTTTGTGCCCTTCTGCCCTCTGTTCCACTCGTTTTTTGTGCCCTTCTGCCTTCTTTTCCACTCGTTTTTTGAGCCTTTCTGCCCTCTGTTCCACTCGTTTTCCCCTTGTTTTTTTGTGCCCTTCTGCCCTCTGTTCCACTTGTTTTTTTCTGCCCTTCTGCCTTCTGTGCCACTCGTTTGTTCCTTGTTTTTGTGCCCCTTTTGCCTTCTGTTCCTCTCGTTTCCCCAGCCGCTGTGCCCCCTGCGGTTCGACCCCCTGACTGCCCATTCGCTGCCCCCGCCTCCCGATTGTATTGTTGTGGTCTCGCTGCCTCTGCACCAACATTCACAGCTCTTGTGTGCTGTAAGGACGCATGGGTGTTTCATTTTTCACTATGACGACAGGCACTCGAGTCCTACGGACCCCCTGGGAATGTTTCACGGACGTCTTGGGGTCCGCAGACCACAGTTTGGGAAACGCTGGTGTAGGGGGTAATTTTAGAGTTCAAGGTGTGTTTAGGTTTTGGGGTACTGGGGTATTTTTAGGGGTCAGGGTGAGTTAGGGTTTTGGGGTGTAGGGGGTATTTTTAGGGTTCATGGTGCATTTTAGGTTTTGGGGTGCAGGGGTGTTTTTGGGGTCCAGGGTGTGTTTAGGCTTTGGGGTGCTGGGGTAGTTTTAGGGATCAGGTTGAGTTAGTGTTTTGGGGTGTATAGGGGTAATTTTAGGGTTCTAGGGGTTTTTAAGGTTTTGGGATGCAGGTGTATTTTTGGGGTAAAGGGTGTGTTTGGGTTTTGGGGTGCAGGGTATTTTTAGGGGTCAGGATGGTTTAGGGTTTAGAGCTTGATAATAGGCCCTTAGAAGCCCAGGTTCTGGTGTGAACCTGGGCGTCTATGGGAATTCACAAGGGCATATTATCAAGCCCATTATCGCCACTATAGCGGCAGTTTCCTGTCGCTAAAGCGGCGATAATTTTAACGCCATTCTTGATAATATGCCCCTACGTTTTTGCGGTCAAAAAAGCTCTAAGCAAACCTTAATGTAGTCTGAGGATGAGAGCGTAGGCAGAAGAGGGCAAGCTGAAGATTACATGTTTAGAAAACCTTAAGCTAGAGTAAATTGATGAGTGCAGTCTAACTCCAACTTTTCTTAACTCGTTTGCACATGCAACTATGCGACATCCTACTGCTACTAGCGTAATGATCACCCGTCATCACTCCCTAGAAAGAACACCAATGACCATGAAAATGAATTGTTGTTGGATATAAAATTATTGTTGATTAGTCGAAGATGAAAAGATGATAAACATTTCTTCCCAGAAAGAATTTTAATCCAATACATCCAATTCTGTTAACCATGCATTACTTAAAAATTGGATTATCCTGATAAATAGTTGCTCTCTGTATTCGTTTATATAATCTGAAGTTAAACATTCATATCGAGTTATAGGAAGACTTCTTATCCTTAAGTCTAGACTTTAAACAATTATGCCTAATCTTGTTCATGTATTTCATTTTCTATTTGAAGCTTACCACAAAATATCTTATTTTACTATCTTACAAGCTACGAGAAAGGTTAACAATGTGTTGATATTGGTCAAGATCACGTTATTCAGATGTACTGCAGAAATGTGTTAACAAAATATGATAATATGTATGTTTATCTTTTCAAATTTGGGAAAAAGTATACCTAAAGTTCTAAAAAATAATGTGCTGTATCTATTGTTTCAAAATTGTTGATTGAGTGCCTTTTCCCATTGCTCAAAAAATAGTCAAAGAGCTGCTATATAATTTATGTTTTTTGGACAACACGAATTCCTGAAAACCAAAAGCACATCTACATGTTGGTGTGTGAAAACTATTTCCTTGCAAATATAACCCTTCTACCTAGCCCCAGAAATAATCCTCAAGTTTTGCCATATTTAATGTGACCCATGTTGGCAAACACCTAGATTTTGTTTAAAATACTATCGTACTGTGCTATATCATATAATGTAAATCACTTTTATTAGCCATATCTACACATGTAAGTCCTTCTTACACAACAGCATTCTTAAGCTTTACAGAGGTCCTTTCAATGAAGTGTCAGGAAGTGCCCCCCCCCCCATCATCTTTGATTTATAGAGTTTATAACTGGCCAATAACATCTAAGGGCACATGCATCAACGGAAATTGCATTCTCAAATGGTGCGAATCGCAAAATTCGGCCATTTGCGAATGCAATTCCCGTTTTTGAGATGCATTATCATTTTTGTAATTTTCGCAATTTAAGAAATAGCAAAATTGCGATTTTTTTAAATTGCGATTGCATTTAAGGAATCACAAATTGAGATTCCTTAGAAGCAATGCATCAAACTTTTAAAATTTGTGAATTCGCAAATAAGAGGTGCAAATTACCATGAAGTTGACCTTCATGGTAATTTGCGAAAACTTTGAAAAATGCACAAAAGTGCATTTTTCAAAGTTCCATTTTACACACACACATGCCCTTGGGGCATGTGAGTGTGCAAAATGTATTTCTAAGAATATTTCAGGGGTGCGACAGGGTGTCCTGTGGAAACCCCTACACCCTTGAAATTGCATTCTTAATTTGCGAATTTCTAATGGTGAATCGCAAATTAGGAATGTCATTCCCATTCATTCCCATGGGCCTCTAGGCCCATAGGAATGAATGGGGTGGTTTTCCTTAATTGCGATTCTCAATTAGAGAATCGCAATTAAGGAATTTTAGGGAATCGCAATTTTTTTTCCAATTTTTTGATGCATTGCGTTTTGCAATTCCTTAATTGAGATTCCTTATTTTTCGCAATTAAGGAATCGCAAAATGCAATATTGATGCATGTGCCTGCTCGAGCTTATTTCAGCGGCTCATTACAGTCAGCATTTATAAGAATCATATCCACATTCTATTTATTATTGCAAATATTACTCCTTCTGGACCTTCGCAGGTAGCATAACCTGGCCAGCTCAATTAATGAAGGTTTTCAGAACCTGACCAGCTCAATTAATGAAGGTTTGCAGAGGATGAGCTTGCTGGCGCCCCATTTGCTTTTGTTTCCCTTATTTGAGGTCTAAAAATGGGTGAGCCTTGCTTACCTTATTGGTCTCGCCGCACGTTTAATATGGTGGCTCATTCTCGCATGCCGCTGCACTGAGGACCTTTGCATGCAAATCTGAACATACCTTATGCTGATCCGCATGAACTTGACTCTGCTTTGTAATTATTTAACACCTAACCTTTGCAGTTTTGCATGGATCGGGCAAATTGGCACTCATTATTAACTTCTGTATGTTTCCCCTATTTAACATCCTCGAAAGAAAGATCACCACAAGCATGGAGAATTACTTTGCTTAACTTACGTTTTTCTCTCTTAGAAATAAAAGCTGTTGCTATGGCAGCCAGATATATTTATTTATTTATGGGTTTGTTGGGCAATTGCATCATTCTATTATGGACAGGATTCAATGCTAAAGTTACAATCGAGCAAGAAAGGCAGATCATGTAATGTAATGTAATGTAATGTAATGTAAAGATTTATTTGTACCGCGCAACTATCGCTCCAAAGAGCATCTTGGCGCCCACTTGTGTAGCTGATAAGATAGGAACCTTACACTAGGGATCTGGCGATAGTGTCTGGAAGAGTGAAGATCCAGGTTTTTAGTTGCTTCCTGAATTCAGTTTCTTTGTCCAGCGCTCTTATGCGGGGAGGAAGGGTGTTCCATGCTTTTGCACCTAATATCGCAAAGGATTTGCCTCCACGAGTCTTAAGCCTGAATGGTTGAACTGCCAGAAGATTGGCATTGGACGAGCGGAGAATTCGAGTTGGGTGATATCTGGTGAATTTTTTCCGCAGATACAGTGGTCCACGTTGATGAAATGCTCTGAAGGTGATGAGCAATATTTTGAATAGAGTTCTTTTAATGATAGGTAGCCAGTGTAGAGTTTTAAGGGCTTCTGTCGCTGATGATCTTCTGGGCCACTTTAATATGAGTTTAGCCGCCGAATTCTGGACCATTTGGAGCCTGTGGATGACCTCCTTGTTGGTGCCTGCATATAGTCCGTTACAGTAATCTAGATGAGATGTAACCAGTGCGACCACCACTGTTTTCCTGGCTTCCAAGGGAAGGAGATCGAAGAACTTTCTCAGACTCTTTATAACACCAAAGCATGTACCTGCCACTTTCAGTGCCTGCTGTTTAAAGGACAGATTACTATCAAAAGTCACTCCCAGGTTGCGGGCCGTGTTGGCAGTATTAGGTGGAATTTCTGCTTTCTCCGGCCACCACAGTCTGGGTATGAATTCGTTGTTTGAGCCCATCGGTATTATCTCCGTCTTCCCGGTGTTACATTTCAAATGATTAGTTCGCATCCAATCAAAGGTCGCCGTAAGGCAGCCTTTGAGATTCTCTTCCCAGTCTTGGTTGTCTTTGTCCATGGTCAGGATCAATTGCGTGTCGTCGGCATAGGCTATGGCTTCTATGCCAAACGAAGCAATCAGGCTAATTAGGGGTGCGGTGTAGACATTAAACAATGTCGGGCTAAGACTAGAGCCCTGGGGTACTCCTGTCGTGAGTCTTCTCTCCCTAGATTGAAATTCTCCTAACGTCACTACTTGTCTCCTTCCACTCAGGAAGTTCTTGAGCCATTCAAGCGCCACGCCAGTGATGCCAAAGGATTTCAGACGGTCTATCAGAATGATATGTGAGACCGTATCGAAGGCCGCCGATAGGTCTAGTAAAATCAGGACGGCCTTCTTCCCTTGGTCTAGGGCTGTGCGGATGGTATCTGCAGTATACAAAAGGGCAGACTCCGTTGAATGCTGTGCTCTAAAACCTGCCTGGTTGGGATGCCATGCTTCACTCTCTTCTAAGAATCTGGTCAGTTGTTGATTGACCATGGATTCAGTGATTTTGCAAAGAGCAGGAAGTAGAGAAATGGGACGCAAATTAGATAATGTGGAAGGGTCAGGGAGCTGTTTCTTTTGAAGGGGTCTCACTGCCGCTATTTTCCACTCTGAGGGGACATTGGCTGTGGCCAGGGAGTTGTTTACAATGTCATTAATGACAGGGTTAGCGACCTCCACAATAAGGTGCAGAAGTTTAATAGGGCAGGGATCAAATGGAGAACCCGATTTGGTGCGGAGAATAGTCTGTCGAGATTCCTCTAAGCTGACAGGTTGGAAGCTCGTCAATTGTTTCTCTACCAGTCTCTTCTTTCCATTAGCTTCATCACTAATCTGGTTAGGGATTACGAAGTCCCTGGTCAGGCCTTGTACTTTAGCTTCAAAGTAGTCGGCAATGGCCTCGCACAGAGTCTCTGAGGGCGGGATTTCTTGTGTTAAGAAGTCAGGTTTATTAAAACCCCTAACGATGTTGAAGATGGTTTTCTGTTTATTATTTGCAGCCTCGACTGCCTTACAGTAATAGGTTTTTTTTGCCAACTTAATATGTTCATGGTATTTTTTCCTGGTAGCGTTATATTTAGTGCGTTCTAACATGCAGTAGTTCTTACGCCATCTGCGCTCTGCTCTGCGTAGTTCTCCTTGTCTTGTTTTAAGGTCTTGGTTAAACCATGGGGCTGACTGCTTCTTTTTTTTGCCTTTGGTCTTCCTCTTGTTTCCCTGCCCCCCCATTCTTTTTAGTACGTTCATCCATTCCTTGAACGTATTAGGGTCCGTATTCAGAGATCCTATCTTATTAGGTCTACATTCCATTGCCCATCTAGTGAGGTCTGGGTGTGCTATTAGTTCCTTCCATTCTTCATGGGTGGACTGAAATTGCTGATTATAATTTTGACATTTCTTGTTATGTTCAAGCGTTAGAGTAAACGGTATAAGCGCGTGATCTGTCCATACCTGAGGTTTAGGTTGTTCACATCTTAAGGTGCTTATGTTAGTCGCGATACAGTCAAGCATGTGTCCTGCATCGTGAGTGGACTGGTTACCATTGATCACTAAGCCAAGAACTTCCATGGTCTCCCTAAATGATACAGCAGCGTTATCTGATCTATATTCTAAATGAATATTTACATCCCCCATGACCGTGAAGTTAGAGTACTTTAGTACCAAAGGACTGAGTGCTCCTCCTATTGTTTCTAAGAAAGCTTTACAAGATCCTGGTGGTCTATAAATTACTGCACCAGCAAAAGTGAAGGTGTCATTAATTTTTATGCAAAAACCCATTCCTTCAGCTTGTTTAAGATCTTGTAGCTCTAACACTGAGCATGAAAGAGTGTCCCTGTAGATGACAGCCACTCCCCCTCCCCGTTTATCTTCTCCTCTATCTTTCCTAAGAATGGTATAACCCGGAGGCAGAGCTTGTACCACATCTGGGGTGCAGCCTAGTTTCAGCCATGTCTCAGTAATGCATAGTAGATCCAATTTTTCCTCAAGTATAAGATCATATATATCCTGAGCATGTTTAGGCATTGATCTAGCGTTTATTAGGCCTCCGGATAGGAATTTCACTCTAGGAGTCATATTAGAAGTTTGTATCCAGGTGAAAGTATTACCACAGTGCTGACAGATGGCAGGGCCAGACCACATAGAGGGATCTAATTTATGTCTATCACATACAGGCGCTTTATGTAGGGAAAGTAGCTCCTGTCTTGTGTAGATCTTACGTGTGGCTGTTGGAACAGTAAACCTCGCCGTTGGCCCGTCCGAGGCGTGGACGGGCGCAGACGTGTGATCATTATTCAGTCAACAAGCAATATGGGTTAAGGGCGTCCAGACATTTAGTTTATGTATTGACTATGCAGCCACCCTCGCAATTCAAATACATCTGCAGGTCACCCTTGTTTGTCATGATAGTCAATGCAGTTTATTTTGATGTTCAAATTACACCCCTGCATCTATTGCAGATGGCTTTAGTAGGATGACGGTTCAGTCTGTCTGCTGCTCCTTTTATTTCATGCAAGCATACGAAAGGGGGCATGCTTGTTTCTCAACAGTTCTAATTTAGCTTGTGGAAGCTGGCCTGTATGGCTGCATGTCAGGAGACAGCCTGTTGGACCAAGTATCACAGGACATTAACACATGGATAAACAGATTGTCGTAAGTGTTCCTTTGTTCGACTGTGTTATCTAGGCCTGAGTGAAAAGGCATTCAGCAAAAAACATGCCAAAGATGTGAGACATAACACCACAACCAAAGAATATATTACCACAGGAAAAAAGACAACCTTGGTCTAGCAGGGACGCTTTGTACTTCACCCGTTTAGGCCTCACAGGCCCTGCGTGCACGACAAATTAATACACACACACAGTGTCTTACTGCTGGAGAAGAATTCCTGCGGTTTTACACCTGTTTATTTATTTTCCCTCCTATTCCTTAGTGGAATCAAACCCACCCATCTACTACTCAGGATGCAGGACGCACATAAGTTCTCTGAATGTCTGGCTCTGGCTTAGCCAGAGACCTTCAGTAAGGCTCTGGGAGTTGTTGCGAGGCTCCAGCTCCAACTGACTTCCTTGGACAGTGTCTTGTCCTGGAGTCCGGCCATCCTGTGAGTCATAGCAGCTATCTCTGGGCACCCTGCCCTGGGAAGGGCATCCACAAATTCTGTCTGGGGAGAGGATCCCTGCACTGGCATGTTACTCGCCACACTCCACCTTAGCTTCCTCTTTCATCGCTTGAGGAGAACCCTGCCACCTTCTTAAACCATTACACATTACTGGTGACCATGTGAGGGCCCTGTTGAGATCATGGTGCCATTAGCTGCAACAAATTATCCATACCTCCGGTACATAGGAAATCCCATACAGAGTTCCGGCCCTTGATAACAACCTAATTGCCCACTTTAGCAAGGAAAACTGTGCTCTCCGACTGTTGTTTGCCTTCCTGATGGTGGCTTCCATCCTAGCCTGAGTGGCCTCCCTGTTGAACTCCATGAAGTGCCAACATGGGCTAGTAGGGATATTGTCCCTCTTAGGCTTCTGAAACATCAGCTGGGCTGATGCGCAGTTGGTAGTGCTATGCAGGTTTGTCAATAGGCGTTTAGGAACTTGTGCAACCAGCTCCTTTACCTCTCTCTACTTCCATCCGGAAGGCTCGGTTGAGAGTCAGCATGAAGCGATTGACTTCCCCATTTCCCTGAGATAACTGCAGAGTGATTTTCCTATGCCGGATGTCAAAAGAGCCGAGATACTCCAGGAACTTGTGGCCCTGAAATGGAGGCTCGTTGGCAGACTTTATTTCCTCCGGCAGGCCTTGCATCACAAAAGTCTTATCCAGCACCACCCTGACTTGAGGGAATGCTGTGGATGACACCACCTCTACGACGGGAAATTTATAGTGTCAGTCCACCATCAGAACAGTGATTTGTCCATCTGGGAAACTCCTGAAGTCAATGCTGATCTTTGTCCACAGTTCCAGGGTCGGTTCTTCAGTGAGGACAGGCACAGACAGGTCCTCCCCACCCATGATGGTACACAAATGGCAGTGGTGCACTGTCTCCTCGACCAGAGTATTCATCCCTGGGAACCATAGCTTGCTACAGAACCAAACATTGGTTTTTGCTGTGTCTTGGTGCTGCATATGGGTGAGATTGATTACTCAGATCCACAACTCTCTTTGGACCACAATCATTTGGCCACAGAGCAGTATGCCATGCTGCCCTTCACTGAGTTCATGATGGTCCCTCCACAACTGCTGCCTTGAGAGCTGCTCTTCAATGTTCTGCGACTGAGATCAATCGAGGAAGTGTTTCCATTTCCTTTGGGCCAGAGCTTCTTTGACCCTTACAGGGTTCTCATACAGGTTGGTAGACTCTCCGAATCCTTCAAGCATCAGTGCCTTTAGGCAGGCTTATTGGAGGACCATTCGGACAAATTCCTTGATTCGCCCTTCTTGGTCTGGCGGTGGGTTTTCTGTCTGCAAGGGCTGACAAAACAGGCAGTTGGCCTGGTTGATGGTGCCCAGGTAGTAGGCAATGTCAAACCAGTATGCCCACAGTTGTACCGCTAATCATTCTATGCTGGGGTACCATCAAACAGAGGGATGAGTGGTTTGTGGTGAGTCACCACCGGGAACTCATGGCCATAGAGGTGGAGGTGGAAGTGTTGACAGGCCCACTTTATGGCCAGAGCCTCTCTGTCAATCTGGGCATACCTCATCTCCATCTCCGAGAGTGCTCTGCTGGCATAGACTTTGGTTGACCAGGTCTTATTTGTGTTTTCCTGCATGAGTCGATGATCAGCGAAGTTTTTTTCCTTGGGTGGAAATATGCCATGGTGGTTTTATCCATGAGAGTCTCTGGAATTGCCTTGAAAGCCTTGTTAGCTTGTGGACCCCAGTCCCAAGATGCACCAGTGCCTGTAGAGCCCTCAGAGGCTCGGATACAGAGGCCAAGTTTGGAGATAAAATGTCCACAGTAGGTAGCCATCCCAGGAAAACTGCGGACCTCCGTTGGGTTCCTAGGTATAGGTGCCAATTGTATGCCATGGCATTTTTTGGATCCACCCGGAGAGCCTCGTGGGAGAACAGGTACCTGAAGAATTTGATTGACCCTGGTTGCACAACACATGAATCACACACACACAGTGGCTTACTGTAGGCGAAGACCCCATGTGGTCTTACACCCATTTATTTATATCCTCGGGCCGCGCCTGGCAGGGGGAGTGTTACAGGTTGCAACAAAGTACTATAGAGGCCGGATGGCTCTCTACACTTGGTTAGCTTCATGACAGCACTTTCCACCCTTCCTATTTACAGAAGCTTTGGGTAAAACATGATGTGAGTTCATCATTGCCCACCTTCATTAAACTTCTTCATTCCACTCAAAGGCAGACAGACCACAGCCATGGGAACCTCGTAAATTGGGACATATTACCCAAGACTCGGATGACGTCAGGAAATCAGTGGGTGACAGGGTGGTTAGTATAGCAGAGCATAGACCCTGCCCATAACATCTGAAGTACGGCCCAACTCCAGTGTAGATCTATTTTCAAAGGCAATGAACATTTCACCAAACATGTACTGTTACATTTTTTTCTGCCTTATGTTTTCAATTGCTCTTAATCAGTGCAGATTCACAAAACACATATTATATGTGTTCAGTTCCTGATATTTCACAGACCATTGCCACTCTCTTATTATTTATGTTTCTTAAAAGATCTAAGCAGAAGCTTTACATAGAGACTTTCACTATGGTCAAAACAAACTGAAAAAGTAAAAATGAATACGGTTCCGGGTTTGATCTGACAGTAATAATCTGCTTACATACAAGAACCTCCATTGCCAAAGGCTGTTTAAATATTTGCTGAAAGCTGAAATTGTATGTTGAGGCGCTAGTCAAACAAAACCTGGCACAACCGACATTTAATTTAAGGCACTAATAGCATTTAAGGGCAGACTTTTGTTTGGTAATTATAAGAGCTTTGTTAGTGATCTAATTTATTTTTGCGTCCACTTACCCCCACTTTCATTGTTTCCAGGTTTAATTTTGTGGAGGTGTCGAATGTCTAAGAAAAGTGAATTAATAGTTGTAATAGTTAGGCTATGGGCCCTGGGATTTAAAAAACTGAATGTATTTAACCATCTATTCGAGGGTGGAAGAACGAATGAAAAGATAAGGAACACGTGCATATATACACTTCATGATTGTTTGCAAATGGAATGTCAAATAGACAATACAGTTGTAAATATTGAGTGTGTCAGTTTTAACCAACATGGTACATATATTTATTTTCAATTTAATTCCATGTCTGTGAGTTACTGTTTCGTAGTCTTTCTCATGTGCATTCAGCTTCCTATTGCAAAAGTTGTGAATTGAACAAGGGCACATCTAGACACGAATTTAAGGGGCTAACAGGGCAACTAATGTAGGAGGGGGCTAGCACTTTAAACAATGAGCTGGACCTATCCTTACAAACAATACAAGAAACTAGAGCGATAAAGTGTCCATTTTAAATATATAGGACAAACCTGATTTGATTATAAAAAAATGTTTTTGTGGATTTGACCATATGTTTACACTACTAACAGATCTTTAAAAAGGGGAACGAGGGACTGGACAACTAAAAATCAGTTTCTACCAGATTTCAATACAAAGCACTATAGAGCCAATTTTAACAAAGGTATTTGAAGACCACATGCGTTTTTGTAATTCTCTAAGAATTCCTTTTGTGTAAGAACAATGAAATCATGAAATATTTTGAACTCCATCTACAGAAAGATGCCCTTGTCTAACTATTAATTAAAGGTACCTCAGAGCATGCTAATCAGTACGTTGCAAAACATTCCTGAGGCCGCACACATGTACAGGTCTCAAAAGATTGTACTTAGTGGGTTAGCACATCTAATTTCAGGTTGTATGACTGGCAAATCCCAAATTTGCACCCTAGTGATTCTTCTGTTCCTACTGAGATTAAATAGATGATTGCTACTCAGTTGTCAGTATTACTGCCTGTTAATCACTCTGCCAGGAATCTGCACTATTCCAAAAGAAAAAAAGAATATTTGTTTGCACCCCACATTGATTAGTTTACTCACATATGAGATGACTGAGCCACATCCATGCAGGAAGCCACCAGCCCTAAAGAACCAGCAACAAAGGTATTTGCCTAGAAATAACTTTGCAACAAGTGGCATTCTTGCATGCAAAGGGTTCAAGCATTCCTTCAAGCTCCATAACACATAGAATATGAGGCTGATGTGCCATGTCCTGCAAAGAAGTCACTCCAACAGAGACAGAAATAGTGCCTCTCCGTACCATATGTTACACTAATAACAAACACACTTTCAATTCAGTTCTGAAGCTCATAGCACTTATGGTGCCACATTCTGTGGAAAAGTAAATTTTGCCATGTTCTGTGTCCCTACGTGTCATCCCTCATATGTTATGTGTGCATGACCAATATGCATATGTTATTCCCCATGTCTGATTAATGACGCAATTACAGTTGTGTCCACCTCTAGTATGCCAGTTTTCAGTTCTCGTGAATACTACGAATATCAGGCCTATGTAAAGTTACGTTGCCACGTTTCCCCAGTGTGCACGTTATTTCATTATAAAGTCCCCGTTTCCAGGCCTCAACAGGGCCCGGACACTAGATTCAGCTCCTGTCTCCTGAAGCCTCGTTGAGGAGCGATACAGCCCCCACCTGTATCATCGACCTTTCACTTGCTTCCTGCCTCGCAGTGCCCGGTGCAGCTTGGCTCTGCCTCTGAGTCTGCCAAAAGTCCAGTTATCAGTTCAGTCCTCCTTCTTTGCATTCCTAAGCTACTGAACTGCATCAATAGTTTCCGTCATTGTCTAGCCTTCTCGTCTCCACGTTAGAGAAATACTGTATTTACTGGTCATTTAATATTCTTCATCACGCACTACATGTAGAATAATGCATGGTCCAGTCTTAGAGTCAAGTTAGCTTTTCCCCTCATGACTTCTAGTTTATATCAACATGTTCCCTAAACATCAGATACTAGATAGGGTTTAGGTACATGTCGCTCCGACCCTCCAGACTTTAGTCTCTGCTCCTAGCACAGAGTTCATAGCCCCCAGCTTCTCCTAGTGATACGTCATTGCCAGTTTACGCGCACCACCAGATTAGAGGTCCCGGCTCCTTAGGTAGCCCCCTCCAATGTTTCCGCCCCATTCATGACATATTCTGTTACGTCTGCACCACATGTCTATGTATACGCCCAGTTACACCTACTTTTACTGTTATCTTTCGCGACTGCTACGCGTCACACCTTCTGCTCCACCCACTGCTACGCCTACTGCAATGTAATGCTATGTGTTCGCGCTATGTATATATGCCCGTGTATTGTTATTAAAAGTTAGCGCGCTCATCCCAGACCCAGCCCCGGCAGCTGCCGGGCCACTCTAGCCCTGCCATTCTGTTCCTATGCAGGTTGTCCTGATCCTGTCCTTGTGCTGTAATAAACCTGCAGAAACTCCTACTACCTCGAATCTTGACTCTTATTTATTGAGCTATCTGTTATGATATATGCCTAGTAAAAATAGGGTATTATTTATTTATTTACCACATAATGGCGCCCGAATAGGGACTTGCCCTTTCCCCACGCGTCGGTGAAGCCACGCCGACCCCCTGACCCTCTGCAGCCGTGACGGAACCATACCGGCCACGTGCAGATATTTCTGCTTCAAGTATCCCTCAGGCCCACGGAGGAGACGGAGGAGGCGGTCCAGCATCCAAACGAGACGGTGGAGGAACGCGGCGAGTCCCGACCAGAGCCCAAGCCGAGAGTCCAAGGTCCGAGGTATCCGGAGGCCCACCCGTAACTGAAGTCCGAAGTCCGAAGTTCGTCGTCATCAGTCCAGTCCAGTCCGAGGCTTTCCGTTCCGTGCTGCCCGGTGAGTACCATTGCTGGGGTAGTATCTAGACAGGACCAATCTAAATTGACTCCTGGTCCGTGGGTTGGTGGTACCCAGACTCACAAACGAAGTGTTCACCTAGGTGGATACGGGTCTTGATGCGTCCCTTTATGGGACCGGTATGTTCCGTACTGTTACAGCAGTGCATCCAGTAACTCTAGTCTGTTCCGTTCTCGAGAAAATTCTTGTATTTCTGTTCTCAGTATTCCAGGTAATATTCTGTTCGAACTGTTATGTTATGATATTGTTTAATGTATTTTCAATGTCGTGGTATGCCTGAATTGTTTTCCCAATTGTTATTGTTCTTTGTGTATTGTATTGTGTTCCGATTCAAGTTTACAATGCCGCTCTTTTCCAAGTTACGTCAGTTAAAAACTAGAAAGGGTTTATTAGAAGAAGCAGTTCCTGTCCCGCCTAGGGACAGTCCAGGTCACTTTATGTATCAGAAACATGGCATAAGCGCCATATTATATCTAGATTTATGGGTAGATTATACCAAACAGTTAGAAGAAAAGTATAGATGGCCTGTATCGGGTACATGGGATGCCGAATGTATCATGCGAGTAGAAGAAGCATTATGGAAAAAGAAAGCCAGACAGTCACAGAAAGATGCCATCGGGTTATGGCGTAAAGAAGCGCATAGAAGAACCGAAAAGGAAGTCAGAAAGTCAGAGTTAAGTAGAGAATCCCAAGAACGAGCCCAAGAAAGAGAATTAATCGAGATAGGTGAACAAGTCAAAGCCGAACAGTCAGACAGACAGAGGCATGCCCTTATTAAGGGTATGTATCCTCTTCTTGCCGAGGGCTCACCAAAAGCGACCCCAGAGGCATCCAGTAATTTCCCGCCACCATTAGTTCCGACCAAGCTACGTCACAAACAGACCGCAGCTGATATTTTTATTTCGTCCTATTTGGACGACACAGTCCCAGAATATGCAAATCCTGTTCGCGCTCCGCCAGTCCCTGTAAATCAGGCACTTCCCGCTCTTCCAGACACCGGAGTACCTGCTACGGTACCCCCGGTCCAGCCAGCATTTCAACTTCCCGCTCCGCCACGAAGAATGTCCGTCGATGATTCTAGTTTAGGGGCCGCAGGAGGAGGTCCTCCTCAAACCCCGCCGCCACACAAGCGTTTAACGTTAGCCGAATTACATGCACAAGCGTCACAGCGTACGCCTAGACATCAGACTGTAGCAGAAATAAGAAAATCCCTTGCCGAATGTGTCTATGATCCAGTCCCAGGCGAGGATAATATGGTTTTATATTCGTTCCGCGTAAGAAAGGTGGCCGAGTATCTAGTCACCTTACCGAATATGAAAGAAGATCTAGACAGAATATATCGTTTCATCCGTACAGGGGATGATCCAGAAAGTATTCACGAAGCCATGTCTCAAAGGAAAGCCGAGATCCAGCTCATGATATTAAAGTTTCTGATTAATTGTCTAATAAGAGAACAAGATTACCCGTCTAAAGATTCTGCCGAAATGAGAATCCTGACAAGGTGGAGTGATAATATAGCCGAGGGTAAGCACAAGACCGTCGGTGCCATGGAAAGTATGTACAAGAAAATCCGTAAAGAAATAATCAAGATACACGAACAGCGTAAAGCAGCACAAGTAAGCGAGAAAGAAAGTACCTCTGATCCTGAAGAGGAAGACGACGAGAATACCGCCAGAATAGCGTACGTAGGAAAATCTAGATTTCCAGATCGCCATTTACGTCTAGAACCCAAGTCTATTTTCCATCATTCAGTACCAGAACAAGGTTCTCTAGAACAAGTGTTCCAAGCTACCGATCACATTCTGAAATCACGAATCGGTTACAGTGAATTAAGTACTATGCATGAACAAGAACTAGTGCGATCAGCAGTCCGATGGATTACTGATTCTACCACTTTTCCAGACGAAATAGTGGCACAAATGTTTCTGAAATTGCCCCCAGCCGAGCAGCGACTGGTGGGTATGTATATGATCCAGCACCTCATTACTCTGTATGAGGGTCAGCACTCTGATCCAGGCCCGTTACATGATATCCTGAACGAGTTACTCCAGTACAAATGGAGAGGTCTAGGTACCGATTTAATTAGTGTCATTCTAGAACAGCGTCACAAATATAGAACATTCTTGAACCCGCATTTTGTTCATGTCTCACCCCCAGAAAGTAAACCATTCTATATAGACAGACAGAATCCGTTACGAGAAGTCCACCCAGTTAAAGGAACGGGTGGCGAAATGCAACGAGTGTTTGTATACACTCCAATCACAAAGATGGAACTTCTCGAGATGAAGAAATTAATTCCCTGTCATGACAAAGATCCAGCAGGGTTCCATAGAGAATTAAAAGACATGCTCCGTATGGGAGAATACACATACCCAGATATCATTAAAATGTTAAAAGTTCTGCTACCCGCAGGGGTGTATGAAAAGCTAAAGGAAAAAGAATGGGAGGTGGGAGAGAAAAAGATCGATTGGACAGCTCTAGAAGCTGAAGACAAGGCACGAGTACCAGGTACCGGTCTTGGAGATAAATGTAAAGAGTTACCAGAATTATTAATACAAGTTTTACCCAGATTATTAACAACGAGAAAAGAAGACTGGGATGCAATCTCAGCCTGTAAACAGAAACAAGATGAAGATATTAGTGATTTTTATTCGAGGTTTGAAAAATGTTTTAGTATTAACAGTGGCCTCAAGACAAGTAGTGAGTCATACCCTCACCTTTTCGTTACTAAATTAGTCGAGAATTCAAGTCCACAAATTAAAAATTGAGTTTTGAAAGTCGAAAGCACCTGGCAAGCAAATACTCCGTCCCAGATGCTCCAGATGCTTCAGTATCACCAGAATAGAATCAGGGAAGAGCAAGAACACGAGAGAAAACGTATGAAAGATACGAAAATGAAAGTGCTAGTTGCACAATCTGTTCCTCAAGACAGTCAGAAGAGGGGTCCGAATCAAGCCAGTCACCCTGCAGCTCCCGTTAAAGGGAACTGCAATTATTGTAAACAGCCAGGTCATTTTATAAATGAGTGTGCAGTTCTGAAACACAACATAGCTACTGGTAAGACTAAAGAAAGACCACATCCGCCTAGACAAGAACAAGTTTCACAGATTCCTCAGCCACAGAATGCACAACAGACAGTTACAGTACCGCAGCCTATTGCTGCAACACAGCATGTCACATCACAGATGTACCAGTATGCACAGTCTGAGTATCCAGAGTACCAGCCATATTCATGAAACAGCCTAGAGAGGGAGGTAGGCTTGCCTCTCATCGAGATACCTGTAGATCAAGAAGGTCCCTATGTTCACAGTCAAGTATTAGGGAAAGACAGAAAGTTTTTGATTGATACAGGGGCAAGTAGGACCACAATTAGTCATGCCGAAGTTCCAGGGGCTCCGCTCTCAGGCTCAAGAAATGTTTCCCTTGGATTTTCAGGAAAACCTATCGTTAACGAGATATCTAAGCCAGTTACCCTAGAAGTAGGTCCATTGTCCCGCACTACTGATCTGTTACTTACTAAGTCATGTCCAGAAAATCTATTAGGCATTAAGACACTGAAAGAGTTGGGTGCAGTCATATGCTGTTCCCCAGAGGGAATACGTCTGTTCCTACGTGACTTTAAGGGTCACTATGTATTACGAGATTTTGATTCCAGACTGTCTAATGTTCCGCAGCATTTATGGGCGCAAGGTCCAACTGATGTAGGTTATATGCAAATCACACCCCATCGTGTGACTCTCAAACCAGGTGTAGTGTTACCACGAATCAGGCAGTATAGATTGCCACCCGAGGCTGTAGCAGCCTTATCCAAAATTATAGACGAGCTCATGGCTCAAGGAGTAGTTGTAGAAACTGACTCCAATGTATGTAATTCTCCGATCATTCCAGTCATGAAACGCACTGATCCAAATGCACCCCCAGTATATCGATTAGTGATTGACTTACGAGAACTTAACAAATGTATTATTCCGCAGTACCCAGTTGTCCCAGATATCTCTTCCCTATTAACAGCTATTGATCCCGAAGCCATGTTCTTCACTGTCATAGACCTCAAGAATGCATTTTTTAGTGTTCCCATTCATCCAGACAGCCAGTTTCTTTTTGGATTTTGTTTAAATGGAAGGAGCTATATGTTTACGCGCGCTCCTCAAGGTTTCACAGAAAGCCCTAGTATTTACAGTCAAGCACTCAAGAGACAACTAGACAATATTCACATGCCAACTGACACTGCCCTGCTCCAGTATGTCGATGATCTACTGATCACAGCCCGTTCTGAACGTGACTGCGAGCGGGCATCACTGACAGTTCTGTATTTCCTTGCCGAGATGGGGCACAAGGTGTCCCCTTCGAAGCTTCAATTCTGTGTCCAGCAAGTGGTATACTTAGGACACTTACTGTCCAAGAGGGGTAGGCAGTTGACACCCGACCGTATCCAGTTGATAGCGAGTCTTTCCCAGCCCAGAACCCAGAAGGAGGTGCGTGCCTTTATCGGCCTTACTTCTTATTGTAGACAATGGATTCCCCAGTATGCATTTTTAGCCAAGCCACTGATACAGTTAACGACACAGGAGGCAGCCGTATCGACTGTCCTCCCTTGGACATCTGAACATACACTTAGTTTCAATGAGTTAAAGACAGCTTTATGTCAAGCTCCAGTTCTAGCTACACTGAACTACAGTAAGCCTTTTACACTTTTCGTCACAGAACGTGAAGGTACAGCATTATCTGTTCTCACACAAGATCAAGCAGGTCAATACAAGCCCTGTGCTTATTTTTCGAGCACATTAGATCCAGTCGCCCAGGCGTTGCCTGCGTGCCTCAAGTCAGTTGCAGCCACAGCACTAGCTATCAGACAAAGTGATTCCATAGTTTTAGGACACTCCCTGACAGTACAAGTCCCACACTCCGTGGAAGTTCTTCTAAACCGAACACAAACTCAGCACTTGACAATTGCACGTTTAACAGGTTATGAATTGACACTATTCCAGCCACACATAGAAATTAGACGCTGCAACGTCCTGAATCCTGCTACACTGTTACCATCAGTTAATTCAAATCCTGACACACATGACTGCGTGGAAGTAGTTAACATTACGACAAAGCCAAGACAAGACCTGACAGACATTCCGTTACCAGATCCTGACCTGACACTTTATGTGGATGGTTCATGTATGAGAACTAGTACAGGAGAACTAGTCGCCGCATATGCAGTGACTACTGACACTGAAGTTATTAAAACACACCGTATTGATACCCTGTCCGCTCAAGCAGCAGAGCTAGTTGCTCTGACACAAGCCTGTATACACGCCAAGAACCAGAAAGTTAATGTTTACACAGATTCACGTTACGCATTTGGAGTTGTACACGACTTCGGAGTGCTCTGGCAGGAGAGAGGTTTCATGACTTCTCATGGAACCAAGATTCAGCATGGTTTCCTTATTCAAGCTCTGTTAGATGCCATACATTTACCAACATCCATTGCTATCATGAAATGCAAAGCACATACGAAAGTTACTGACATTATTTCCCAAGGTAATGATCTAGCAGATCGCACAGCCAAGCTTACAGCTCAGACTCCAGACATTCAAGTTAATCCGACACAGACACATACTCCAGATCCGATTACATGTATGACAGTTAAGGACCCTACACAAGATGTCATAGATATCCAGTTACATGCTACTCCCGATGAAATCAAGAAATGGTCCGAACAAGGAGGGGTCCAGACAGATCAAGGATGGTTAACAAAGGGTAGAGCCACATGGTTTCTCCCCGACTCTATGGTTCAAGTCATCATTAATACCGCACATAGTCCAGCACATTTAGGAGAAAAAGCTATGTTAGACAGTATCCAGAACATTTGGTTCAACAAGCATTTACGAGCTGCAGCCAAGCAGAAAGTCCGTACCTGTATGATATGTTGTCAGTTTAATCCAGGTAAAAGTGTCCCGGTGGAACAAGGTGGTTTCCAGCCTCCTGACCACCCTTTTGAAGTCCTCCAGATGGATTATATTCAGATGGAGCGATGTCGAGGTTTCAAGTATGTCCTTGTAGTTGTATGCGCTTTGTCCAGATGGACAGAAGCATATCCAGTCCCAGATTACACAGCCGCGACCACTGCCAAGCAGTTGGTTCGTGAATTCTTCCCTAGATATGGACTCCCTAGAGTCGTATATTCTGATAACGGTCAGCCATTCTCATCTGAACTCATGAAGCACGTTTCCCTTTTGTTAGGGTACCAGTGGAAGTTCCATTGTGTACGCCATCCTGAAGCAGCCGGTCTAGTCGAGAGACATAATCAAACTCTGAAAATCCGTATCGCCAAAGTTTGTAAAGAAAAGGGTGTGGACTGGCTAGTAGCTCTGCCAGTCGCTTTATTTTATATGCGCATGGTCGCACATTCCAGATCAGGTCTGTCCCCGTATGAGGTCGTTTTCGGCCGCCCCCCTAACATGTGGGGTACTCCTAGACCCCGAAGTATTACCGATGTTTCATGTAATATGCTGACAGATTACCTAGCTTCCTTGATGTCTGCCCTCAACTCATGTCGTTCACAGGTTGCCGCCGCATTTCCAGACAATACCGATGTGGCACCGCATGAAATCGTTCCAGGTTCGTTGGTGATGATCCGAAACTTTGACAGATCAAGTCCGCTGGAACCTCGTTGGAAGGAGCCCCGTCAGGTCCTCCTCACCACCCGTACAGCCGTGAAGTTGGAAGGCCGAAAAGGATGGATACATCTTTCTCATGTAAAACTTTTCAATGGATTAAAACCCGTTTCTAAAAACATTTCCAAGGATTCCCAGGATTTTAAGGACTGCCAGAATATTGTTTTCAAGGACTGTCCCGCAAAAGACATTGACACAACCCCTTCCCTGTTAGAGAAAACTCCGCAGCAGGAGTATAAGTTAAAGCTCCGGTCTAGTAAAATAAGTCAGTCAGTTTGATTGTATAAGTCCTCCCCTAGGTGAAACGGTTAGGCTGTTTCTGACATGTATAAAATAGACCCCCATAGTGAGAGAGTCAGTCAAAGTTCAATTCAATGTATCATTTTTCTAAGCTTCATATTATTCATCAGCATTATGATTTCTTGCATCAGCTATGCATTTTTCCTGTATTTTTCAGTTTCTCATGTAAATAAGTCTGCTAATGTTACAGGAGAGCACACGTTTAGTGATCTGCCTCCTCACGAATATGCTTACCGCCTCGCTATGCGTAACAATTCATTTATCCGTATGTTACATTACTCACACCAGACCAGCAATGCCACTAATTGTTGGGTGTGTGGTCGACTCCCCCCTTTCCAGACCCCGAAGGGAGTTCTGCCATTCTTTCCTTATCCATTCTCACATAATGGTTCGTGTGGAGCATGGTCCACGTTAACGTCCTCCTCAACAGATATGTCTTTTCTTAACAGTACATGTTTCCCAGACAAGCAAGGTTTCCCCCACAGAACAGGTTTAGATCTAGAAAATGAAGTGTATAATTTAGGTAATTATTCGTCGAATTTTATGGTCCTGAATGTTCAGTCCGATACTACTCCAGACTCACCTGCTATTTCAGTACTACCAGTCAAAGGCGAATTATGTGTCCGTAGTCATGGTTCTGTACACGTAGGACATAGTGATTGTACTACTATTATCCAGTATAGTGACAGTGGGAAATCTAATTTTCAAGCTTCACGTCATTCTTATTTTGTTTGTGGTCAAACTGCATATGTTCGTCTGCCCCTCGATTGGGAGGGAACCTGTTACATTGCCTTCCTACTGCCACCAGTTTTTCTAGCCCCACCTGACTATCATAGAAATACACATCTAGTACATACTAGACACAAGAGAAACCTCCCGATTGTCGATTATACTGAAACCGCTGCAGAACAATTCATTGATATTGATAAAGGTGTGTTCCCTTATTTAGGTACAGTTGTAAACAGTAAGCTAATCCGTAGGTTAACAAGAACCCTTGAAGCAGTAGTAGATGAGACTGCCTCCGCTCTAGGTAACTTAACCGAAGAGCAATCCTTTATGAGAATTGTCGTTTTACAGAATCGTCTCGTCCTTGACGTCATACTGGCCGATAGGGGCGGGGCCTGTAGAGTTCTCGGATCTAGTTGCTGCATTTTCATTCCAAATAACGCGCCGTCTGTTTATTCAGCTATAACCAGACTTCATAAAATTGCCCATCTGTTACACCAAGATCCAGGCACCTGGACATGGTCCGGTTGGTTCTGGAATATAATTTCCGCCTGGGGATGGAAAGTCCTGTCCTTTCTAGGTATTGCAGTAGCGATCATATTCAGCTGCTGCCTCTGTATACAATGTGGCCCTGCGATTTGCGGCATTTGTGCTACCTCTTGTATTCCTAGTCCCAAGCCCCGTTCTAAATCCCGTTCCAAGACAATTCGAGACGAGCAAATGATACTGTATGAAATGATAGATGGTACATGAATATTGATGTTTCCTGATGGAAACGTAGTGACAAGGAGGGAATGTGGAAAAGTAAATTTTGCCATGTTCTGTGTCCCTACGTGTCATCCCTCATATGTTATGTGTGCATGACCAATATGCATATGTTATTCCCCATGTCTGATTAATGACGCAATTACAGTTGTGTCCACCTCTAGTATGCCAGTTTTCAGTTCTCGTGAATACTACGAATATCAGGCCTATGTAAAGTTACGTTGCCACGTTTCCCCAGTGTGCACGTTATTTCATTATAAAGTCCCCGTTTCCAGGCCTCAACAGGGCCCGGACACTAGATTCAGCTCCTGTCTCCTGAAGCCTCGTTGAGGAGCGATACAGCCCCCACCTGTATCCTCGACCTTTCACTTGCTTCCTGCCTCGCAGTGCCCGGTGCAGCTTGGCTCTGCCTCTGAGTCTGCCAAAAGTCCAGTTATCAGTTCAGTCCTCCTTCTTTGCATTCCTAAGCTACTGAACTGCATCAATAGTTTCCGTCATTGTCTAGCCTTCTCGTCTCCACGTTAGAGAAATACTGTATTTACTGGTCATTTAATATTCTTCATCACGCACTACATGTAGAATAATGCATGGTCCAGTCTTAGAGTCAAGTTAGCTTTTCCCCTCATGACTTCTAGTTTATATCAACATGTTCCCTAAACATCAGATACTAGATAGGGTTTAGGTACATGTCGCTCCGACCCTCCAGACTTTAGTCTCTGCTCCTAGCACAGAGTTCATAGCCCCCAGCTTCTCCTAGTGATACGTCATTGCCAGTTTACGCGCACCACCAGATTAGAGGTCCCGGCTCCTTAGGTAGCCCCCTCCAATGTTTCCGCCCCATTCATGACATATTCTGTTACGTCTGCACCACATGTCTATGTATACGCCCAGTTACACCTACTTTTACTGTTATCTTTCGCGACTGCTACGCGTCACACCTTCTGCTCCACCCACTGCTACGCCTACTGCAATGTAATGCTATGTGTTCGCGCTATGTATATATGCCCGTGTATTGTTATTAAAAGTTAGCGCGCTCATCCCAGACCCAGCCCCGGCAGCTGCCGGGCCACTCTAGCCCTGCCATTCTGTTCCTATGCAGGTTGTCCTGATCCTGTCCTTGTGCTGTAATAAACCTGCAGAAACTCCTACTACCTCGAATCTTGACTCTTATTTATTGAGCTATCTGTTATGATATATGCCTAGTAAAAATAGGGTATTATTTATTTATTTACCACAATTCACTAAAATACCAGTGCTGTTTTTCTGTTTTGGCAATGTGAACTATAAACTGCAATATTTGTTATGAATTTCACCAAACTTTCTTTGAAAAGAATTACCATATTCTCTGTAATATTTTTTACTAAATGTCTATACTAATTCTATCAATTCGGCTGGCCTTGGTAGAGAAAGGGACAGCCTTGAATGGGGCACAAGAGAGATACCAGGTCGACAACATGAGTGACAGTTTGTCATTGTAATAGTCAAAAGTCAAAAGTCAAAAAGTTTTTATTTGTTCCGGTACTCAACTGAGGACCACAAATATTATATAAAACAATTTACAGAGAAGATTCATTACAAATTAATACAGTTTTAAAATAGATTTAAAAAATTTATAAAAGTTATAACATACAAGTTCATTTGGTGGATGTTTACATACCAATAATAGTTTCTTTACTGTTGAAATTCTACATTTGCGGTATATGAGTTCTAAATATCTTGACCGAGCTGTTACTACATTAGGGCTAGGACATGCAAATAGGAGTTGCTCAATGTTCTGGTCACCCCCTTGACAAAGAGTACATAGTGAGGATCCACCAGGTGACCATCTTGATGTAAACGTTGATACTGGTAGGATTCCTAATCGCAACATTGTAATTGCCCTCCTTGCTCCGTGTGTGAGGGAAAACCCTAAGTATGGCTGTCCCTGCTTGTACTCCAATGATTCAATGAAGGGTTTGTAAGTAGATAGTTTGTTGCAATGAGCGAAGTCAAGTTCAAAACTCAGTTTAGGAGTAAAACATTTAAAAAAATGTTTCAGTTGCAAGGTTGACCAGGTGAGCAAAAGATCCGTACTGATTTTAGCAATTTGGAGTACCACAGTCAAGTTCCTAAGGAAGGTTTGCTTTGAAGCATCTGATTCAAAAGTCTCGATTTTTAACAAGGAACATAATGTTTCTTTTTTTGCATGAAGAAGATTGTAAGCCCACCTAATAACATTAGCAACGGCTACCGCATAGGAGCTTGTAAGTGAGAATTCTAATCTTAGCGCTTGGACTGGTGTGGATTGTGAGACCTTCAAGATTTTTTTCAGGATTTTCCCTTCTTTTTGGTCCATATAAGCCCATTGTTTTATAGGGATGTGCTCCGTAGCGTAAGATAAAACAGGGGGAATTTTTACTCTGTATATTTTTAACAGTGAAGAGAAATGCCTGTTCCCTGTAGCAGAGTAGAGTCTTGAGAGGGCACCAGCATGTAGATCTGATTTCCTTTTTAAATTATTTATCTGCTTTGTGTTTTTTAGATTCTTTGAAAATATCCTACCAAGATAGGTGTATTCGTCTACTTCTTCTACTTTTTCTCCGCCGAGCCTCCAGCAATACTTAGCGCTTTGTTTCCTACCAGAGAAGGAAACTACTTTTGTTTTCGTTAAATTAGGAATTAGGAAATTGTCCTTTGAGTATTTATGTAATATATCTAGGAGCTTTTGTAAACCAAAGGGCGTAAGATCCAACATCACAATGTCGTCAGCGTAAAGTAGGGCGTGTATACTTTGTGCAGGATCTTTGGAGGCAGACTTGAACCTTGTTGTAATTGGTATGGTAAGTCACTGAGATATAGTGAAAATAATATCGGAGCTAAAAGACACCCTTGTTTGAGTCCATTAGCAGTTTTAATTGTTTTGGTCAAACCTTTTTCACACCCCATTTGCACTTTACACCATGTATTAGTATGGAGGTTAATTATGATCTGCAACAGTTGTTCTGATATTCCTAATCTCCTTAGTTTGTTCCATAGAGTTGGTCTATCGACACGATCAAAGGCAGTAGAGTAATCAATAAATGCCGCGTATACAGTCTGTGATCTCCGCACTATATATTTGTCAAAAATGGTCTGGAGAGTTGAGATATTATCAATAACAGAGTGGTTAGGTCTATAACCTGCTTGAAACTTGGGAATTAAACCTGACGAGAAAGCCCAGTCTTTTAGTCGATCTAATACCTCTGCGGCAAAGATTTTCCCTGTAGCATCCATCAGTGCTATTTGGCGGTAATTGCCGGCAATGTTTTTGTTCCCCTTTTTATAAATAGGGATAATGATGCTCCCTTGCCATGACTTTGGTATTTTCCTAGTTTTGAAAATATAATTAAAGAGGGGTGATAGCATCTGACTCTACTCCTTGGGGTCTGCTTGCAGGACCTTGATGGGTATTTGGTCAGGGCCGGATGCACCAGTGCTTTTCGCTTTTCGAATATGCATTGCTATAGAAAATGCTGAGGTGTGTGTAATCTGGGAATTATTCTTTTCCATGGTTTTATCGACATCCTTATAGTCATAATTGGTTGGATTTACCTTGTAAAGATCGTTCAAGTAAACTTCCCAGTCATAAGAAGAGAACGGAATAGCTTGAAGTTTCTTTTTTGTTCCAGTTATTTTAGCAATTAGAGACCAATATTCTCTCTGATTGTATTTTTTAGCGGCTGTTTGGATATCAACCCAGTTACGGTCTTGCAACGTTCTTTTATGACTGTGCTTCTCTCTTCTTAGTTGGTTTTTTAGTTTGTTAATATCTGCCTGAGTTGATGGAGAATAATTCAAGTATTGTGCACATATGAGTTTGTTGAGTATTTTAGCAGTTGGTGTATTCCGGTTTTTATTTTTATTATTCTTATTGTTATTTATTGATGAAACCTGTTGTAATTTATCTAGAAGAGCACTTTTAAGTTTATTGACTATATATTCAAAGTTTATTATTGGGTCATCTGAATTTATGTTTGTTAGAAGTTGAGTGTTTGTAATCAGAGCGGTTATATTGACTAAGGTTGATGGAGTCCAAAATATCCGCCTCTGATCGGCCTTTATCAAGATAGTGCTATAAGATATGATCTGGCTTGCAGAAGAGTGATTGGCTATCCATTGAGTGGATAGATGTAATAGTGCGTGATCGCTCGCGTCGGTGAAGTTGGAATGCAGATACGCAACTGTCTCCAGTAGTTCCATGCCACAGATTATATAGTCGATAATTGAGAAGGTTCCATTCCCTCGTCTAGTATACGATGCCGGTGTATCTCCTTCTACATTACCGTTCAAGATCGTCCCGTTTAGATTTGGAAGAAATGATAATAACAATTTACCTCTTTTATCCGAATTAATTCCTTTGGGAAATTTTGGAGAGGATATTTCCAGTGATTCTTCTTTATATAAGTTTGTCCACTTTCTAATTTCACAGTTGGAGATTTTTCCATTAAGATCGCCCATGATTAAATAAGACAAATATGATCGGTCTTCTATTAACTGAGAGATTCTTTCCATGATGTCCACAAATAGTGCGTCTTGGTTTGTGCCAGGTGGGACATATACGTTAAAGAGCAGGATTGCCTTTGGTGGGGCCGAAATGTGCGTTTTTAATGATACCTTAATGCATTGAAAATTCTCAGAATTGGTCTCAACGATCTTTTGATCCCATAAGTATTCCTCCCTGAGTAGAATTGCCAGACCACCCTTTGCGTGGCCCCGATTAGTTACTTTTGCAGGAATATCGTAAACATAGTAACCTTTATGGAAGAAAGATTTTGTTGCCCAAGTTTCCTGTAGAGTCAAGATATCAGGTTGATTTATGGTGGCTTCAATCATTTTATTTTTAGTTTTTCCAGCCATATTCCACGAGGTAATCTTCAAGCCTTTGTTAAACAGTAGATTTTTGGCCGTTAATGATTTTGTTACTGTTTAATGTCTCCGAAACCCAAGCCCAAGACTTTGTAGTTTTTTTGAACTTCAAAGTCTTTGCACCAGACTACCCTTTCACCATTGTTCACAAGGATTTTCAGGCTATCCTTCGCTGTATGAATCGATCTTGGGTCTTCTGATACTAGTATATTGTTGTGCATGCTCAGTTTTGGCCAAAAAGGACCATTGGACCTTTTGTTAGGTTTATTTTCTTCCGGATCAGATATTTCAATTACATCATAGCCGCATTTATGAAGTATCTCCTTTTCACTGAGAATAATCCCAGGTAGAACTGATGACCAAAAGGATACCATCGCTATTTTATTGTTTTCTTTTTTGGGGAATATCACCAGATCTATTTCTTTGCTGGTCAAAGATTGCAAAGGTAGTATTTTTGGAGAAGATTAATTATCCTTCCACGATTGAGTGGCACATTATCAATAGGAAAAAGTTCCTCAAATTGTAAAAGTTTGGACGGTTTTGCATCCCCATTTAAGGATTTCTTGTCGTCATCTTCTCCTATTCTTTTATTTCTATGCCCTATTTCAGAGAACAATATGGACGGTAAATATTCGTCAGCTCTTGGATTCAATAATTGAACTTTCTGTGTGATTTTTCTGTCACTGGTTTCCTCTTTTTTGTCAGTATAAAGGATTGGAATTTCCTCTTGCCTCTCACAGATTTTTCGAGGTGTAGTAGGTTTTTGAAATTTGAGCTTACGATTTTTCTTTTTATTAATTCTTCTTGTCGGCTTTTTTCTCCTTTTTTTCCTTCCTTCTTCTTGGATTTCTGTTATTTTAGAGATTATTTCTCCTTGGTCAGCGTCAGGTTTAGGTTTAGTGCTGTTTTCTTGGCCATCCTTATCCTGAGTAATTTTATACGAATCCGTTTTTTTGGCGGAGTTTGCAAAAATAGAATACTGTTTGACATTTTTTGGGGATCTTCTCTGAAGAGTTTCTTTTTTTTTTGTTGAAACTTTTGATTGATTTTATAAATACAAACACAAACAATTTGCAAGGAATAAAGAGAAAGAGAAGACAGCAATATAAACAACGTTGCATTACATGGTGTGGGAGCGGGAAGGTCAACCAATGAGCGTATGTTCTATCAAGAAAGAGTCTCGCAAGGGGGGGGCAGAAGGAACAAAATGTATCCAATACACAGTAGTAAGTGGGGGAACCCTCGGGCTACGGGGACGTAGGTGCAACATCTGGGTCAGGGAGAGGGGGGGAACATATATCGCCACGGTAAGTGTTCCACTGAGTCCATATCTTCCCCCATTTTCGGGGGGTACCCCGAGAAATATATACAGTTTTTTCCCTGAACATGCACCAGTCCATGTTTTGTTTCCATTTCCGAATCCCGGGTGGTCCCTGAGCGCCCCACAGTTGCGCAATGTCTCTTTTGGCGATCATATTGCCCAAGGTCACCCATCGAAGCTGCGAAACGGAGTAGTCGTTCGGTTCCCATACATTCAGCAAGCATCTCCTAGCCTCCGGCATCGATCGCACCCCCGTAACCTCACTCATCACCTCGTGCACACGGGTCCAGAATCGCACTACCTCAGGGCACTCCCAAATGATATGGAAAAAGGTGCCCAGGAGACCGCATCCACGCCGACACAAACCATCCACAGAAAAGCCCATGTGCACCAAACGGGGACCAGTCACATACACTCTATGCAGGATTTTAAGTTGCACAAATCTAAGGCGCGCCTGGATGGCCACCTCTTTAGGGGAGGAGATCGCCGCCTGCCAGTCCTCATCGTCCAGCTCCAGCCCATCACCAATCCAGACCTCTCTAAGGCGAAACAGGAGTTCAGACCTGGAGTTGATCAACTTTTTATAAATAAGCGAAATCGTACTATCAGGAACATGTCCGCCCAGTACCCTGTCCTCAAGCGGGGACGACTCCGGAATCTCCACACCCGAAGGGAAGACCGAGAGCACCGCGTGGCGGACCTGCGCATAGCGAAAAAATTCGCGATCGCTCAGAGCGTACTCAGTTTTCAATTCCTCAAACGTCTTCATTCTCCCCTTAGTCCAAACATCATCAATCCTGCTGATACCATTCAAGTCCCACCTATCAAACCCCTTCGACTGCCAGAGAGAGCCAAGTCTATCGGATGCATACAGTGGGGTGGCACGAGTTAATTTATCAGTCCACCCAAGCGCCATGGAAGCATGTCTCCACACCTGGACAGCCGTCCTAGTGGGGCCCGTTACGGTTCGAGGGGTGAGTCTCGAGTAGAGGGCTCTATTATAGTCACCCCCCGGCAACAACCATTTGTCCATCTCGAAGGCCGGATTCGGCCAAGGGCCATACATGCAATGATTTATTGCCCCCAATTGAGACGCCCAATAATAGCGACGGATATCAGGCAAAGCAATTCCACCGTCGTACCACGGGAGCAACAGTTTAGCGATGGCGATCCGGGGCCTACCCCCCCACACCAGTTGTCTCTGTAAACTCTCAACCTCACGGAAATATTTAGCCGGGACAACGTCAAGTGTGTTTTGCAATGCGTAGAGGAAGCGGGGCAGTGACATCATCTTAAACAATGCCGCTCTACCCAGGGGAGAGAGAGGGAGTTTCCCCCAAGCAACAACATCTGCCCGAAGGCGCTGAAGAGGGGGCAGCAAGTTCCGGTCAAACCGCAGTTCAGGTTTCAGAGTGATAAAAATTCCTAGGTATTTAAATCCATCTCTCACAATCGCAATAGGACAACCACTTGGCAGAAGAGGGGCGTCTCCCGACAGGACGTATACACAGGACTTCGACCAATTGATGACAAGACCCGAGTTTTTGCGAAAGGACGTTAAGACATCGAACAATACAATGAGGGATTTACGGGGAGATGTGAGATACAGCAGAATATCATCAGCATAGAGAGATACACGGTCCTCAAACTCCGAATTCCATCTAATGCCCTTCAGGGACGGCTCCCACCTCAACCAGGCCGCCAGCGGTTCCAAGGCGAGAGCAAACAACAAGGGGGACAGGGGACAGCCCTGTCGCGTGCCCCTGCCCAGTGCAAAGGGTGCAGAGACCCGACCATTGACCACCACCTGAGCCATGGGACCGGCGTAAAGCAATTTGACCCACCGAACGAACTCCGGACCGAAACCAAACTTGGCAAGAACCGCCCACAAATACGGCCATTCTATTGTATCAAACGCCATCGTAGCGTCCAAGGACGCCAAGATGGCAGGCTCACGCAGCGTCTCGGCTCGTGCCAAGACGCCATGCAACCGTCGGAGGTTAAGCGCCGTGTTGCGATGCGGTATAAAGCCGGATTGATCAGGGTGAACCAGGTCCCCAATGACAGTCGCCAAACGTGTCGCCAGCAGCCTGGCCAAGATTTTAGGCTCCGCATTAATCAACGAAATGGGTCTAAAAGAGGCACAGCGATCTCGAGGTTTACCATCTTTGTGGATGACGACTATAGTGGCCAGTCTCTGGTCTGGTGGGAGAGAGCCCACCTCCAAAGACTCGAGAAACATAGAGCGCAGATGCGGAGCTAGCGTGTCCGGGCGTAGTTTATATAGCTCAATGGGGAGCCCATTAGGGCCCGAAGCCTTGCCGGATCGGACCAAACGGACAGCAGCGGCAATCTCGTCCACAGTAGGCGGCGCATCCAGAGCATCCCTATCAATGTCAGGCAATCAGGGAAGTGCAATATCCCGCAATAGCAGGTGGGAGTCCTGCTCAGATCGATCAGACACCTGGGAATACACCTCGCGGAAGTAATCGGCAAAACATGTAACAATATCAGCAGGGTCAGTACAACACTCTCCATTCTCCGCAACAATCACAGGGACGACACGACTTGCATTCTCCCTCTTATCCAGCCAAGCAAGTAATTTCCCAGCCTTATCACCCACATCATACAGGCGGCCCTGCTGTTCCCTTCCCATTTCCTTAGCAGCTTCCGTGACCAGAGCCCTGTATTCATGTTGTTTCAACTCCAATAGATGTAACCCCTCAGCGGTGACCCCAGATTCCAAGCACCCCTCCAGGGCTGTGACCTCCCCCTCCAGGCGAACCATCTCAGCACGGTTGGCCAACTTCACGCTACCAATCAACGAGAGGGCCTGGCCACGAATGACAGTCTTGTAAGCTTCCCAAAGTAAACTTGGGGAGGAAACAGAGCCCACATTTTCCGCAAAATAACAATCGTGTGTTTTAACCAGCTCAGCCCTGACCCTGGGGTCCTTCAAATACCAGGGGTTAATCGGAGCCACTCGGCCCGCCGAACCCCGCCGTGCATCAACCACCAGCCAAAGCGGAGAATGGTCCGAGATACCCCTTGCCAGATGTTTAACTTCCCGTATGAGGGATGCATGGGCCGAGGGCAATAATATATGATCTAACCTCGAGAGACTACCATGAGCACCAGAATGATAGGTATATTGCAACTGCCCCGGGTGAAGTAAGCGCCAGCAATCAGTGAGCCCCAGCGTCTCTAGGAAGTCACTCAACCAAGTCTGGGCCTTCGGCAGTTCCCTGGGAGGGTGATGGTCAAACATCCCCGAGACCACCGCATTAAAATCACCCCCAACCAAAAGCAGACCCTCGGGGAGACCCAGGATAAGTCCACTCAGATCAGCGAATGTGGTGGCTTGGAGGCCCGGGGGCACGTACACGGAAATCAGAATAAGAACCTTCCCTTCCCAGCGCCCCACAATGGCGGCGTATCGTCCCTTATCATCCAGTATGACATCATCAATGGCCAAGGGGAGGGAGGTCCGAACCAGAATGCCCGCCCCTCTGGAGCCCGAAGTGAAACCCGAGTGCGCCACAAGGCGATAACCACGCCTATTCAGAGCGTAGCACTTGTTGCCGAGCAAATGAGTCTCCTGCAGTAAGACAACATCAGGAGACAAACGTTTCAGCAATTGCAGCACCACCCTCCTCTTGATCCCATCCCCCAACCCGTTCACGTTCCAACACAATATCTGAAGTCCCCTACCCCCCATCCCCGAATTCAGCCCCTCCCCCGCCCGACACCCAAAGCAACTGGAAAAAACAGGAGTTTGCCTTTCCTTCACCTTGCAAATAACAATAAAATTCAAACCAACAACCCAGTCCCCCCAACAATGCCAAAACAACTATACCCCCTACCCCGCACCCCTGCTGAAGACCAAAAAGCCCCATAAACTTGCAGTGTGCCTGTCGCCCAACCGCCCAACTAATCTACGAAAAGAAAACCCAGGAGGAGAAAGGACCCGCTCACCCCCCACCCACCCCCAAAAGGACTATTACTTGCAAACATTAATGACACAGCATAGCACAGTTCAAAGCCAACGTGAAGGGTACGGGGTCAAAGTCGACATCTATTCCTGCTCCGTCGGGCCACCGTCCGCCCGATCCGATCTGCCAGAGTCCTCAAAAGGTTCTTGATCCGCAGGCAGCGAGTCAAGCCAGTCACTCACGACCCCAGGATGGTCGAAGAAAAAAGTACGATCCCTATGAACCACCCGCAAACGGGCCGGGAAGAGCATGGCATACTTCTTAGACCTTTCCCGGAGTCTCTTCTTGACCCCTTGAAACCCCAGCCTCTCTTTCTGGACCTGTTGTGTAAAGTCCGGATAGAAGCTGAGAGTAGAGTTCTCAAAGGCAATGGGACCAGACTGCCTCGAAGCCTGCAGGATAGCGTCTCTGTCCCGGAAATGAAAGATCCTCGCAATGATGGGTCGTGGGTTAGCACCCGATTTGGGTGTGCCGCCGGGGATCCTATGTGCACGCTCGACAGCAAAAAACTTGCTGAGACCCTTGGGCGCCAAGTGATTCAGCACCAGGTCTTCCACCAATAAGTCCGTCGAGGCAGCAGTCGATGATTCCGGGACCCCAATCAGGCGGATGTTATTGCACCTGGCACGGCTTTCATAGTCCTCTAGGAGCCCAGAGAAATAGTCATTAGCTTTCCGCAGATTCCCGACTTCAGCCTGTAAGTCAGAGACGTCAGTGACCAGGCTAGTGGTCTTGAGATCCAGGGATTTGACCTTTTCGGTTGTCTTCGCCAAATCCGCCCTGATCAAATTGACATTAATCGACACAGTATCCAGTTTGAGAGTCAAGGCCTCATATTGTTGCCCCAATGAAGCCTTCATACCGGTAATGGCGCCCATGAGATCCCGCAACGAGGGCTCTTCCTCAATCGATGAGTCCTCCGGCATTGTCGTCGAGGGTTTAGATGCTGCGCCCGGCGATCCTTTAGTAAGGGTGTACCGGTCCATAATGTTCATTTGCAAAGCACTCCCTCGAACGCCCGGTTTAGTCTTGCGCCTCTCACTCTCTGGCTTGGTGGCCATCTGAGATCCTGGACCCGTACGGGTCGCCTGTTGTCGGGTGAAAATGATGACTGCGGTGGCAAATGCAGGACCAAAAGGACGAAGGTGGTGCCAGTCTCAGAACTGAAAGCCACGACAGATCGGCATCAGAAGCGGATAGACCAAAAATATAGGCACGTCCGGCCGTCTACGTAGCTAACAAAGTCAGGTTGATCTCCGGACAGGAATCGAAACCAAAAGCGGTCGCCAGCCCATACAAGTACGGCAGTCCGTTGTTGTTCACTTACTGGACGGCAGGCCAGACAAGATAGCTCGGGGCGTCACCTAGGAGCAGGTCATAAAACTGCGGCGATCTGTAGCTCTGGACCCCGAAGTCCCAAAAAGTTTTTGGGAACAGATAAATGATCAGTAGAACTACGCCAATAAACACCCGTCGTCAGAACCAGGATAAAGTACAGGATAGTCGATGGAGTTGGCGAGGGTCCGGGAGCCCTGTGCTCACGCGACCATCTTGGGTGCGCGCGAAGCTCCTCCCAAGAGTTTCTTTAGGGAGAATATGACGGTATCCTTATGGGTTTCCAGATTTTCCTTTATTTGTTTTCCTATTTTTCCTATTTTTGATGTTTGAGTACTAGCATCACATTTTGCTTGTATCCGTATACTTTTGTTGATTTTGATTAGATTATTCTTTTGCAATTGCGTCGTATCAGATATTTGTTGTTTTTTCATTGCTTCAACGGATTCTTTTTTCTTTTTCTCCTCTACTAGAAACGTTAGTATACCAATTTGTACGTCTAAGGTTTGATCCGAGTTTTCCAGGATATGTCCTAGAAAAGAAAGGACTGATTCCAAGATTTCCTGTAGAGTAAAAAGAGCCTTTGACATTGGATTTTCGGAGTTTGTGTTATTAACATGTTTAGGAAAAAAAGGGTCCAGTGAGGAGTCAAGTGCAAGATCTTGTTCTGGTGATTTTTTCTCAGAACTGTTTGATAATTTATCTAGGTTTAACAGTACTTCTGAGTTATTGTCCACTGACTTCAGGTTAGATCCATGAGGATCGTCGATTCGATCTGGGCTCCCTGGCCGTTTTATTGGCGTTGAAGATGTTAAATGAATCGCATCATGCTCCAGGGATTGTAATTCCTGTGATGAGCAGATTATCTTTTGGTTAGGTTCCAGATCAAGCTCACTTAAGTTATCAGAGGATTGTTGGTTCAAAGAATGAAGCATTTTTTCCTCCTTATTTTCAATAGGATCCAGATTTTTTTCCATTTCCGGGATATAGGTAGATAATTCCCTATTTAATGATAAGGCAGAAAAGTAATTACTAATTGCCGGTGTCCCGGTTATCCGGCCTTGTTTTACTGCTTTAGTAGAGGATTTCCTGACGGCTTCCTCAGTGCCCTTTCGCCTCATAAATATTGTACGAGATCTTGATTTTTTGAATTCCATTAGGCTTTCCTGGAATAGGTCTGATAGTTATAGACAATAGTGCTTTCTCCAGTGTATTTCATGCGTTTGTTATTGAGACTTCAACGCAATTCACCGTGTCCCTTTGCGTCAGTCTCAGAGTCCTTGTTGTTACACTTACCACACTGGGAGTCGGATATATTACTTATCACACAGTTCCCCAGTACATGAAATGTGTAGATGTAAATATTAATAGGGTGGCCCGTCCCGTCCTTGTACGTCCCCGGACGGCCACAGACGGCCCGCCCTTTGCCCGGGCTTCGCCTGGCGTCCCGCGAGACGGTCTTTAAACTGTATTTATACTTGTGAGGGCGGCCGTGGGCGGGGCAGGCAGGGGGCGCAGACCGGATGTCGTCAGGTCTCGCAGGGACTCCTGGAACAGTGAGCCCCTGCAGCGCTTCACCCCTGCAGCCTCTCAGCACCGCGGCAGCTGGACGGATGTTTGTTTTCAGTCAGGTGGGGGCAAGACAGCACGCAGCGGCTCCCGCGCAGCGGGAGCGGCAAGTTGTAGTTTAGACGCCGGCAAAGCTCCAACAGAGCGAACAGGTGAGAAAAGATTTTTGATCAGGCTCCAAGCGTTTTTCCAGACGATCACAGAATGGACAGAACAAGCCCCTTTTGTTCGATCAGCCGGCCGTGGGCGGGGCAGGCAGGGGGCGCAGACCGGATGTCGTCAGGTCTCGCAGGGACTCCTGGGACAGTGAGTCCCTGCAGCGCTTCACCCCTGCAGCCTCTCAGCGCCGCGTCAGCTGGACGGATGTTTGTTTTCAGTCAGGTGGGGGCAAGTTGTAGTTTAGACACCGGCAAAGCTCCAACAGAGCGAACAGGTGAGAAAAGATTTTTGATCAGGCTCCAAGCGTTTTTCCAGACGATCATTGTAATAGTAAAACAAGTAACACAAGTGTTTTCAAAGTGTAATGATTTTGCATTGGTAACCTTTTATACACAATATTGGAGCTATTCTGCTTTTGACAGACCATGTTTAGTTTGACAGTAGAGTAAGGGATTCACAAAAATGTTGCTGCCACACTAGACAGGTTTGAAGAGGTAGGACACAGTAATGAAATGCTTACATGAAGTGAGTGTGAGTGTATTGCCTTTGTACACTACCCAGGTGAAAAACCATACAAGGCATTTGTTATACAAATTTTACATTGTTTTTTTACAATGCACTCTGAGAAACTGATCATAGATGTGTTTGCTTTAGGTGCAGAGGTATGCCTCAGGTTAGACATAAATTATATGTTAAGCCTTCACATAGCTAAGCTAATTCTCGGTCTACTCATAAGTCAGGCAGCAGACACCTGAGCAATGCCTTGGATGACATTTTTTATCACCAAAGAACAAGAGAAGCAGTTCATCATTTCTGCTCAATTTCTTCTAAAATTGCCACAGGCCCTGTTTTAGTGCCTGGGGGCACCCACTAAATATACTAAAAACCTACACATTCAGGTTATGGGTTAAGTTGAGTTGTTACTTATAAAGTGCAACACATGCTCTAGAGCATCTCAATACTGAGCTGTCTGACAACATTAAAATAGATATAAAGATATTCAATAAAATAGATGAGTTTTAACAGCTTTCTAAACATAGGGGCCTATTCAATAGTTGCATTTTGTAGCATGTTTATTAGTACTACAATAGTACTAGTAAAGAATAATCATATTCTCTGTAATAGTTGTTACTACATGGCAATTATAGCAAGTTGTTTGGACTGGGTAGGGAAAGGGATAGCCTTGAATGGGGCACAAGAGAGATACCAGGTAGACAACATGATTGAGAGTTTCTCATTGTAATACTAAAACAAGTAGGGCAAAGTGTTTTCATAATGCAATGATTTTGCATTGGTAACCTTTTATACACATTATTGGAGCTTTTCTGCTTTTGACAGACCATGTTTAGTTTGGCAGTAGAATAAGGATTCACAAACATTTTGCTGCCACACTAGACAGGTCTGAAGAGGTAGGACACAGTAATGAAATTCTTACATAAAAGGATGTGAGCGTATTGCTTTTGTACACTATCCAGGAGAAAACTCTTACAAGGCACTTGTTAAACAAATTTTACATAGCTTTTTTACAATGCACTCTGAGAAACTGATCATAGATGTGTTTGCTTTAGGTGCAGAGGTATGCCTCTGGTTAGACATAACTTATATGTTAAGCCTTCACACAGCTCAACTAACTCTCGGTCTACTCATAAGTCAGGCATCAGACACCTGAATAATCCCTTGGATAACAATTTTTTATCACCAAAGAACAAGAGCAGCAGCTCATAATTTCTGCTCAATTTCTTCTCAAATTGCCACAGGCACTGTATTTAGTGCCTGCGGGCACCCGCTAAATATATGAGTTAAGTTGAGTAGTTACTTATGAAGTGCAACAAATACTCTAGAGCATCTCAATAATAAACTAACATTAAAATATATATGAAGATATTCTACAAAACAAATGACTTAAACAGCCTTCCAAATCAAAGGGGTCTAATCAAGAGTTGCACAATAGTACTACTAAAGTATTATAAAATGCTATTCACAAAGCTACAAGTGTAAATCTCCACCTCAACCTCTCCTATTTTTTGTGTGGGGAGATCCTAACACATGTAAGTTTAGTAAGGGGGTTGGGAGCACACTGACTCACATCCCAGCACACTTCGCCCCTTTGCATCCTGATAAATACAGTACAAAATGAGTGCGTACTTGAAATTTAGCTGTAGTTTTTCACCAAAGTTGGTGCAGACATTGCTGTATATCTCTAGACACATGTTTCTGGGTTTAGCCCTTCTTCAGTAGAGAGCAGCAGTAGTAGAAAGTAAAAGAAAAGTCATCTGGGGTTGCTGGAAATGCTGCCAAATTCCTATCAGGTCACAGCACCACTCACAGGCACACAGGTGCATCTCCAAAGCTCCTCAGCTTGCTGGCTCAAGGGAGCCTTTTGAACACAAAGGAGGTTGGGAGCACACTGACTCACATCCCAGCACAGTTCGCCCCTTTGCATCCTGGTAAATGCAGTACAATATTAGTGCTTTCTTGAAATGTAGCTGTCGTTTTTCACCAAAGTTGGTGCAGACATTGCTGTATATCTCTAGACACGTGTTTCTGGGTTTAGCCTTCTTCAGTAGAGAGCAGCGGTAGTAGAAAGTAAAAGAAAAGTAATCTGGGGTTGCTGGAAATGCTGCAAAATTCCTCTCAGGTCACAGTACCACTTACAGGCGCACATGTGCATCTCAAAAGCTCGTCAGTTTGCTGGCTCTGGGGAGCCTTTTGAATAGAAAGGTGGTTGGGATCACACTGACTCACATCCCAGCACAGTTCACCTCTTTGCATCCTGGTAAATGCAGTACAAAATGTGTGCTTACTTGAAATTTAGCTGTAGTTTTTCACTAAGTGTTATCATGCACTGCATTTGCTAGGATGCATTGGGGCAAACTGAGTGCTGGGTTGTAAGGCAGTGTGTGCCCACCCTCCTCCTATATGTAAGTTTAGAACTTAGTTGTAAATGTGGGAGGGGCCGGAGGAGGAGCTGGAAAAATATGCATGCTCATTGGTCCTCCAATCTATTTAGAACAGGAGAAAGTGCCATGTTCAAATGGTGGAGCCTGCACTGGCTTTACTAGTGTAAACCTATGACCTAATAGTCCGTCTCCCAAATGTCCACAAAGTCTCAAAGATGATTGTCCCAACCTCTTGAGGGCATGGTTCCTACCACTCAGTTTCCCTGCCAGAGGCATAGTGGATACAGGTAGGGAAAATGTGGAATGGCCCCCACATGCTGGAAAAAGCTCCCTGCATATCAGGCCATCTGCATTGAGAAAACAAACATCTGATTTGAGACTTTATTTTTCCAATACAAAATGGTTTGCCAAATGGGTGCTTTAAAAACGGTACCCACTCAGCACACATGCAGTGCTCTAAGAGTAGGCTCAACCACTCTAACAACACAGATATCCCAGCAAAGCAGGAGCGGATCTATAACTAGAATGGTAGAGGCCAGGTGATTATCGCTCCCAGCAAATTTGCTGATTTTTTGTCAGGTTCTAAATGAACCTATAAGCATGGTCTGCAAGGTTACAGTAGGCAGGAAATTTGACATATCAGATGAGTCCGATGGTCTTTGTGTATCATTAGTATCCATACATGATGTTATCTATTTAGCTATTTTCTATGATATTGTAGTGCAAGAGCAAAGACAGATCTGGTGACTGCGGGAAAATTGTCAGACTAAATGGGGCCCATCGCTCTCCCCACACTCTACAAATCCACAACCCACACCTCCTTCTCTGTTTATAATAGATATGTGTATTTCCAGGGCAAATGTTGAGGTGCAGGTTTTATCGAGGCTATGAATAAGGTTAAAGCAGATAAACAATGGGCATTGTAGGCGGCCTTAGTTACCTCCAAACTGGGACTAATATATTCTAAGCTTTGTGCTTGTATGGATATCATCACGATAAAAGCAGAAAAACAGATTTGGAGAATAAGGACATAGTTCCAAGCTGGGTAAAATGTGTTTGATAATTAGTCCACATGAAATATACTGGTATCATTGTGTGGGGTATTTAATGAGTGGCATAATGAATTTATCGTGTGTTTCCCACCTCAGAATGAAGTTTAACATGTGGAATCTGTGTTAACCGCACCGATTTTGCATGTTGTTCATTTATGTCTGAGTATTTTATCCTGATAGGTTTTCTCAGGCTTTATCTGGTGAAATCTGTCAAGCGAAAATTGCAGAATGTGGACATTGATACACAATTCACAAATTCAATCTGTCTGAAAACATCCATTTGTTCATGAATTGGAACTCAAAAGTCGACTTTGAATAAGGGTCTAGGAAAGTCTGCATGTTTACAGAAGGCAGCGAAAGGCTATTTCAATGATCATTTGCCAAGCTCTGTATTGCCATTGAAATGGTCTCACAATGATGTAGGGTGTGAGTCTGTTGCATTGTATTGTAGTTGTATTTATGCAGCTCCTACCAAAGCACCAAATTGCATTTGACGAGGAGGAGCCTACTACTTCCATGGAGTGTTATAGATGGAGCAATGAATGTCTGTTGCACAGCCATTATGGGAAGTATTTTAATGTCATGCATCAGGTCCCGGGTTATGCTCTTAAAAGATGTGTTGCCATGCCTCATCACAAATGTAAAGATAATATGTTTTGCTTCAGCATTCAGCTCTAATTGATGGACATAAGTATGGAGTGCAGCCTGATCTGTGTTTGAAGTGATTTGGTGCTTTTAATTGGCCACAACTGGTAGGACTTGAAGTATGTAGCTGTGCTTACTCAGGGGTATACACACGTATGTAGCAGTGCTTATGCAAGGGTATAAGGGAGAAAAGTGAGGTTAGATGAAGCCACACAAGCCAATACCTGCCATCCATGCAAGAGCGTAGCTTCGGGGGTGTGCTTGGGGGGTAGTACATACCCCTAGCGATGTATTCTCTAGTAAGTTGTCGGATAAAGGTGCTCTCAGTCAGGTACAGAGAGAACTCTGCCCCATTCACGTGGGGGTTTTATATGCACACAAAAGGTCTCTCTCTCTCTCTCTCTCTCTCTCTCTCTCTCTCTCCCTGTCCACTTTATTCTCTTCTCTCTCTCTGTCTTTTTGTTCGAGTAGGATCCTGACTGAGAGATTTCTGAAGGCTAACATCTATATGGGAATGCAATAGAGGGAAACAAAGGCACACAAACTGTTATCACTTCACAAGTGCTTAAAGGAAACTATGATTTAGAGACAGGTGTTTGACTTTGTTCAACCCCTGTATGTAAGAGATATGTAAGCACTATAAGCATGTTGGGTTTATCGGTCTGTAGGATTAACTGCACAAAAATTGATTTGGATAGCACTTGCTTATTCTTTTTTTTCATTCTTTTATAGCACTACCCATCCCAATGCAGTTTGTTAGACAGCTTTGCATCACATGCACACATAATACAGAGACGATCATAAAACTGTGTACATCAATGTACAGGAAATGCTACATGCAACAATGAGTGTTACAAGGTGCAGGAGTCGTATTTTACCCTTACTGGTAGTTATTACTGGTAGGCATTATATGTTACATTCATGGCCGGGAGAAACACAAAGTCAGGATTTAAAATGTAATGCAGTTGTTGGGGTTGCCTATACTAATAAGACTTTATTGCTACTCAAAGAAACCCTGTAGGAAACTGGCTCTCTATGTACTGTATAAAAAAGAAGTACAATGCGCAGAGAGTCATGTGGATCCCTTATTGGTATACAGTTGCGAAAGTAGATAACACTAATGCTCTTTTTGTGGTAGTGTGGGCAAGCAGTTACGCTTATCAGAGGGCAGAACTAAGAATTTGTTGTACTCATAGAGGCAACAAATGAGACACACAATCAAGTATAAATCCAAGTATAAATCCAAGACAAATTCGTAACAATGGTTTTTATATCATTTTTCAGACCAAGAACTTCATTCTAATGTAAGTACTTTTAAAGTTATGATTTCTCAAAGTTCGCAAAATAAATCACTGTTGTGTGCAATAATACACAATTGAGGACAATGGGAGAAAATAGGAAAAAGTATATAAAACTAGACAGTGGGCTTTCGCAATTCACCTTCTGGATTTAGATAAGTATCTAGGCCAGGTCTAACGTTACAGCAGCAGAAGATCAGGAGCATCCCGGATTCTGCTGGGATCTAGGTGCTGAGGTTGTTTGTAGAAGGCGTGCTACGAAGAAGGGGGTAACTTGCACAGAGGGATTTTGAGGTAAGTCCACAGGGTACCGCTCAAGGGAGCAGGTTGCAAGGGTCTCAGAACCACAGGGGCACAGCTGGTTCATCTGTACCCAGACCAGGTGGGCTGGGTGCAGAGCAGATAGGGCATCCAAGTGTCGTTCGTCGAGATAGGGCAGATAGTTTGCAGAGGCGATTCTGAGACAGCTGTGTAACTCATGGCGTGGGTAATAGGGGTCTCAAAGTCTCTTGATGGGTATCAGCATCCTGTGTTGGAGGAGTCCGGATTAGACTCTTTCTTCTCAGTCTTTGTTGTAGAGGGTCCGATACCACAGGTATTGGCACCGAACGGCTCCAGTAGGTCCCGGGGTCATCTCACTTGGTGGGGGGATATATCTGACCCTCAGAAGCTGGTGAACATCTTCTTGCATCTCACAACAGTCCTTCTCTCTGACTGAGTATCCACTGGTCCAGAAATGATCTGAAGTAGTGTTGTCTGAGGGCCTTCTTCTATACACAGTTGAAGTGGAGAGAGGCTTCTAGAGGCATGCCTTTGAAGTTAACAGAAGCCCTGCCTTCCTGGCCCTGGCTCCGGAACTCACTACAGGGGGCATGCAGCCTCTTGTGTGGAGACAGGACACAGTCTATCCAGGTGTAAGTGAGGCTGAATCCAGCTCCTCCTTCCATCCTCCCAATGACAGTGCATTCAGTCACACCTAAGCTCCCATTGTGTGTGGCTGTCTAGGAGGAATACACCAAGCCCAACTGTCAACTACACCTAGTCATGTGATCAGAGACAGGCTGCGGGCACCAAGTGGCTGAGGCCAGAAAATGCAATTTTCTCAAAGTGGCATTTTCAGAATTGCAATTTAAAGTCCAACTTCATCATACATTAGGATTTTAAATTGTGATTCGAGGGACACCAAAAATCAACTGGTCATCTGGTCCCATTCAGAGATTACACTAATAAAATGTAATAAGGTAACTCCAATGTTATCATATGGGAGAGATAGCATTTGTAGTAGTGAAACACAAATTTAGGAGTTTTTTTTTACTTCCACGACATGTAAAACTTAAAAGTACATGTATTAAAAGGAAGGTTTGGGTCTGGCAAACAGTTTATTACACCATATCTTACTAGATATAGCGCATTCCTGCTCTCTCCATTTGGTGCAGCGCAGCAAGTTGTCTTACTCTGTTGAATTGCACCAGATATTGGTAAATCTACCCCTATATTTGAATGAAGAGTGTAATGTCCTCTACAAGTTCCTCAAAATGTCAGATTGAATGTGCTCATTGTCTGGCAGGTGCTCTTTGAATCTTGTGGTCCCTTCAGATGTTATCCCCATTTGGGCAAGTGAGTAAGATCATTTCCTAGAAATCTGGGATGCAGATGTGACATCTGCAGTTACCTGACAAAACATCGACAACCAAAACATCCCCATACCACAATATTGTGTCATGAATATAGATGTAAAAAATATTGACATCCTATATTTAAAAAGGTAAGTACAAAAATATCAAAAATTACTATTCCTACTGCAGTCAATTCAAAATTAAAAGCAAGATATCAACAACAAAACATATTTGAAAAACAAAAGAAATTAAAAAAATATATAAATATGTAAAACATTAAAATACAAATATATTTAATATTATTAATAAAATTAAAATAAAAACATATCATAATAATAAATACACATCACAAATACCTACATATTTTATATTAAATAAAATATAAAAGTATTTTTCAAACAAACAAATAGTTTTTAGTTTGAAATTATTTAGAAACAAAAACATTATTACATATATTTATTTTATGTATATCCTACCCTACAACACCACACAATTCACAACCCACATCTAAAGTAGAAATAAAATGTACTTCCATAAATAACATAATTAATGATCAATTAATGTTATTAAATAAAAAAATGCAAACACATACAAATACAAATTAATTAACTTCCCACCCTTTACCCCACACCTAAATTTATTTACGCAATTCCCATATTTAAATTTAAATTAATTAAATAATAATAATATTAATAATAAATCATTTATAAAGCGCCTGGCTACACCAACTGGTCTGTCCCCACGCTACAGAAACAACTACATGCCGGTAGGCGTAGCTCATACCTAATAAAGCCAGGTTTTTGAACCTCTGCGGAAAACACTTTCAGGTTCTTCTGAACGCAATGAAGGCGGCAGTCTGTTCCAATTTTTGGCTGCCAAATAGCCAAAAGAGCAAGCACCCATCCTTGCCCTTTTGATTTTTGGAACTTTGTGCAGATGAGCTCGTGTCGATCTCAGCTTACGAGTAGGATTGTAAGGGGTCAGAAGATCATGCAGGTAGCTGGGTCCTTTTCCCTGTAGACTCCGGTGACAGACACATAAGGCTTTGAAAATAATTATTTTACAGATAGGTAGCCAGTGGAGGGTATCAAGGGGTTTCATCGAGGAAGGTCTCTTGGGTGGATTGCGAACTAGGTGCGCTGCTGCATTCGAAATTCGTTGCAGCCGCTGCAAGCTTCCTTCGGTGCTCCCAAATAGAGGACATTTCCATAGTCCAATTGCGATGTAACAAGAGTGTGAACTAGGGTTTTCCTAGCTGAGGCAGTAAAGATGTCCAGAGTTTTCCTTAACATTTTAAGGATGCCAAGGTACCTCCCTGCAACCTTCCTTGTGTGGACCTCAAAGGATAGTTTCAAAACAAGACACACTCCTAGACGTTTTACTTCTTCTTTAGGAGTGAGCCAAATACCAGATGGAGGTATATTTCCCTATGACAATAACCTCCATTTTACTGACATATAGTTTCAGGCAGTTGTTTGATATCCATGAGGCTAGGTCATTTAGGCAGGAGGAGAACTGGGTTGGTGGCTCGTCTGAGTACTGGGCTAGGGTGACTATGAGCTGCGTGTCATCCACATATGACACTACAGTGATCTTATGTTTTACCACAGTATCTGTCACAGGGCCGATATATAAATTAAAAAGGGTAGGGCTAAGAATATAGCCTTGTGGAACCCCTTGTGATAGTGGCAAGTTTTTTGACATATGCGATTGCAGTGCAACTTGGAATCTACAGTCCTGTAAAAAAGCACTTCTCCATCCAACCCGCATTACCGTAGTCACTGTAGGAGCAGTTTGTGGGACACCGTGTCAAAGGCTACATTTAGTTCAAACAGGACCAAGGCCGCCCTCTGACTGTCATCCACACGCCTACGCATTGACTCTGTAGCAAAAAAGAGTGCTCAAGTATGTAGCTCTAGCTCTAAACCCTGATTGCGTGGGGTGGAAAAGATTATGCTGATTATGCTGATTAATGTGGGTCACTAATTGCTTGCTCACCACCTTCTCTGCTATTTTAGAGAGGTAATGGAGTAGAGAGATGGGACGAAGATTTCCCAGCAGCTCGGGGTCAGCCAAGGGTTTTTTCTTCAAGGGACGAACAATCGCGGGTTTCCAGTTCCTCAGGACCATTACACATTGAAAGGATAGTTCCAGCAATTGCTATCACATCTAGCCCCTTCTTTATTCTGCTTGGCATTGCTGGATCAATGGGGAAGCCAGATGTAATGCTTAGGGCCACCCCCTTCAGATCTGTCAAAGGGGGGATCCAAAATTCCAGGAGAGGGTTAATCCTGGGCTCAGTAGGTCGCTCGGGCTGTGAGATAGGGCTGTTAGGGGCCTCATCATGTTTTGGAAACTTTGGATAGAAAGAAGTCAGCTATCCGATTGCACAGCTCAGGGGAGCTGGTAAGTGAAATAACATTCTTTCTAGAGAGGATATATCTTTGAGGGTAGCAAATAGTTTCTTAGAGGAGTGTTTTGCCATTTCTATTTTCTCCTTATAGTAGATTGTATGCCTTTTTTCATCAGGGAGTGGTACTTTTTTTTAGCTGACTTATAAGCATCCTTATTATCCTTTGAAAAATCTGTCCTCCATTTGCGCTTGAGGCGTTTGCAGCCTTGTTTACCAATTCAGAGCTCTTCATTGTACCACTGTGCTGATTTGGACCATCTCTGTGGAATCTTTGTGGACCACGGCGCAACTACATCCAGTGCTTCCATGATCCACTCATCCACTGCTGAGTTGCCCATATTAATCTCTTTACCCAATAGTGGTAGATTGTTCTGTAAAACTCTCAGTATTGAAACAGGTCCATTTCCTGCGTGGGAAAGTGGGGCCTCTTTTCAGCCTGTGTCGATGTTTGGCGAGTGGGATAGAGAAGACTAACAGATGGTGATCAGACCATGGAATAGGGGTGGGCGGCTCAACTACTAGCTCTGGATTTTTGAGAAAATAGGGTCTAACACATGACCTGACCTAGGTGTCATAAACATGGACTTGAGTTCTAGCTGTAAGGTGGCTTATTCTTTCAATAGTGCTGGAGACTCACGCTTCATGTGATCTTCCACATGTAGAATTAAGTCCCCCAGCACCGTAAAGTTGTTATGGCGTAGTGCTGATTGCCTCACTATTTCTGCAAGTTAGTAACTGGCCCCAGGGGGCGATATATTAAGAGACCATTCAAAGTAAAATCACTTGCCCTCTTTATAGTTAAGTGTGCTGCTTCAGCATTTTCTATATTAGCTTTATTCATAGTACAGTTTAATGACAGGTGGAAAATGATGGCTATTCCTCCTTAATAATTAATTACAAATAAATTACTTCCCTCAATTAACATTATAACATCTCAATTAAATTTTTAAATAAATAAAAATCATGAATTTATTATAATTAAATAACTTCCCACCCTATTCCCCTATAAACTCACAACTCGCTACGGAAGTTAAAAAAATAAAATTTAATTAAAATAAAATTGATAACTAATTTAACACATATATTAAAAAGCATAAAAAATACTTATACAAAAAATACATCACATACATTTAAAATATATACTAAAATACATAACACTAATTAAAACATCGATATTTCAAACAGCTATATTTTTGCAAACGTTATTATTGGCTTCTTATTTTTTTTAAACGATTTTTCTTACCTTCAACTAGATATTATTGACCACAATATTCTTGCTGTCAATATTTCTCACTGACGATATTTAGGACTCTGCTCTATGTGTTTGCCCCCAAACAGTGGTAGGCTTTTCCCTGGACAATTCTTTCCCTAGAATCCAAGGATACTTCAGAGGTAACGGATGTAGAAACAGGTTGTTGAAGTTCGAAAAGAGCTTTCATCAAAACATAACATGTAGAGATCTCAGTAGCTGTGAGTCCCTCAATGGGGTAAACCTAATAAATCGTAAAGACAACTCTATATTTAAGTAAGCATCATGACTGACACAAAGTTAATGTAACGCCATCTCCACGAGTTCCTGTAAATATATCTCAATGAGTAGCATGTTGTAAACTCCGGTGCAGTTTTGACCTTTGTATCTTTGTTTATTCTGTTTTTACGAATTTGTATATACTTTTTAAAATATCTGGACAGTAAATGTAACCTATGTATGCATGCACCTATATGAATCAGGCCCATTGCTTTTCCCCAACTTATTTTGGGGGTTTTACACAAGAAAGAAGTAATAACGTCACTTAATAGCATGCCACACAAGGGGGCTTGCTTTTTTCAATTGCGAATGAAGGTATTTGTGTTCAATCTAAAGAAACTGCCAACTCTTCTAAGGTATCTGAAGGTAACTCCCATTTCTATTTACCTAAAAACAGAGAGCACGCTATTAGATATAGTCAAACCAGGTTTATAGAAAGTAGTAAAGTCATAAACAATAACTAATTAAAATTATGACGGTTCATTAAAAGTGTGTGAAAATGGGACATATTTAGTGCTACACATTCTTTTTTTTATTTCCAAAACACAGGGCCGTTTTCTAAATGAGGTATCAAGCAGTAGCAATGCCTTAAGCTCTGGTCTATGAATTCACTGTCTAGGCAGACCTAAAAATAATGTAGGTTAATCACTGCCCACCTACCACCTGTGCTGCTGTTGGAGGAAAAAAACCATACACTATCTAGTTATCTAAGACACTTTAAAAATCTGTAGTGGTGGTGGTGATCCAGACAGGAAATGTACGTTTTCACCTGTATTCTCCGTATGCTGAAGAGACAGTGAGCACTAAACCTACAATATGGCCCCTAGTAAGTCTTCCAGGGTCTATGGAGCGAAGAAGGGGAGAAAAGCAATGTCCCAGCTAAACTCTTGCAGCACAGTGAGTATAATAAAGGGTTGCCTTGACCAGTTGCGTGCAATACATGGCCACTCAGGGATGGGCAGGGCATCGGATAGAGATGAAACTGTGACCGCAAGGACATCCATCACCCCTGGTGAAATCAATTACAGAATTTGTGGGGAAGCACTTTAGGAGTATTCCGTCCAAAAAAGAAAAAGAAAATCCATCCAGTGGATCATCAGCTCTACTGACTTCTTCCCTTCCCCGTCAGAGATGAAGATGGTAGAGCTACATGAGCCACAATTCTTATTCGAACAAGGCGTTGGCTAGTTGGAGCCAAGGCTATCATCGGCACCTTGCTTGTTATTGGAGGGGAAATGGGTAAGTAAGTTCCAAGGAAGAAAGCCCCAGGCCACCGTGAAGTCATGAAATACCAGATTTGGATGCAGCAGCTACTAATGGAACATTATCTAAGGCACTTAATGTTGCCAACCTTAGCCTTGGCACTGAGTCTGGGGAGGGTGCTTGTTAAGCTCAATAAATATAGTGCACTAGAAAATTTCATTACAAGACCGGAGGCTACATTATGCAGTATACCTTTAATGCACATGCCTAAGGAGACCTCCTAAAAGCATATGCCTAAGGAGACCTCCTAAAGCCAGATACAAAACGCTTTGGGATGTTAATTTGATTCTCAACCTCTTCAACAATTGGCTTTCCAATTCTTTACTTAACAGAAAGAATCTCTCTATTACTAGCTACGCTCTTATGCCTCGTCTCTTGCAGAAGAGCTTCTGATATCAGGGCTCTAGATATTACCAATCATTCTTACTGTAGGTTTGGCGTCACATTTGACATTCATAAAAGAATGAAGACGATGTCCGATTCTAAATTTTATCCTCGCTTTGATCTTTTTCACAATCTTTGCGTTGTTAGATGCATGAATGAGTATGATCTCAGAATGTCTGATCTCCGTCCTCAAGGAGTTAATCAATTACCTATTTCCTTTGTTAAACCCCACAAAGGAATTAGCTAGTCTTCTATTGCTAGATGGATTAAAACTGCTCTGAGCTTAGTTGGTATTGATTTGAATGTCTTTCAAGCTCACTCCCTTAGAGGTGCTATGGCCAGTTAATCCCTCTGGTCTGGAGGTAAGTTAGATGACATCCTGAAAGCTGCAGACTGGCCTAATGCCAGTACCTTTGCTCGTCACTATTGTAAACCAATTCAATATATGTCTGATGTTGTTGTAGATAGCTTCCAACATGCATAATGTAGCCTCCGGTCTTGTAATGAAATTGCGATTCTCATATTAACATGACTAGAGAATCTGGATTTCATTAAAGACTCGGAGGCTGACATTATCCCTCCCTTCCCACCTATGGTATCATTCAATTGACAATGCATTGTGTAATACATTTTTATTGTAATGCTCTTTATGCTATGTCTTTTATCTTATTTAAAATACTTTTTGTGTTTATCCTTCCTTTTGGACTAATAGCCTTATCTTTTCAGATAATGCTTGACTGTGGTTGTTTTCGGCAAATCATCTTGGCTGCAACCTTTTCCATGGATTCCTTCATCTCCCTCGTTGTTGTGTTCTACTTATGAGGAGTTTTTACGAAGTTGCACATCTCAAGTTTCTTCTCAAGATCTTATCTGTTGTTCATTTAAAAGAGGCTGATTGTTGTTGTCTCATGACCACTATCTGTTGCCTTTGTTCTATTTGGAACCTTTTATTGTGATATATGTGGCTGCTTGAGGTCTGCATTAAAGGTATACTGCATAATGTCAGCCTCCGAGTCTTTAATGAAATCCAGATTCTCTAGTCATGCTAATATGAAAATCGCAATTCCTCCCAGTTTGTCATCCAACTTTGATATTGCATCATGCTCCTTTTCATCGATGTTGGATGTTATGGTCCTAATGTAAAAAATCCTACAGGGCATTTTCGAGGCAGTGGTACTGAATATTGATACAGTGAAATCTCATACGGTTCTTCTGCAGACTATTTCCTAAGTTAGTAATGGGAGGATGTGCCATCAGGTCAGTGCGGGGGCTAAGGTGATGGGCCCGTGAAGGGAGAGCCTGCTACGAACTTGGCTGTGGCCCCAACCTCACAGGGGCTACTTGCGGTATATATATATATATATATATTCAAATACCTGATGTTAATGAAGAAAAGAGGTTGCTACTATGGTGGTCTCTTAGACGGAACCAATGTATAGAAAAAGAGGGACAGTGGTTGATACGCAGGGGTAGGAAAAGGAAAACCCTGTATGCTAGACAACAGTCTCAATCCATAGCAAGAAGCACTGAGGTGAGGAAAAGGAGGGCGTATAGGTAGTACTCAGGCTAAAGACAGTCTTCCAACCCCACACACGGTTAATCCTAGTAGAAATACCTGTAAGCAAAGGAAAAATGTTCCCGTACAGGCTCAGCTAGCTTCCTCTGCTGGTATGGAATGGGAGGTGCAAACGACGAATGAAGAGTACCAGTGGTGTCAAAATGTGGGCTCAAATAGGGAGAGTAAAAGGAAGGTGAAGAATGCCAGAGGGGTAAGAAAAGATCTGAAGTTGTTCAGTCCTGAGGTTAGATTCATCTCAGAGGTGAAAGAAAGTTGGGTTAACATCTTAAAGGTGTGTGTCTCTTTTTCCCATGGACCTAGAGAGGATCTGGGGAAGGAGGCAAACTCTGTATAGGTATACCTAGAACTAGCCCCAGAAATCATGTGGGGGAAAAACTAAAAAAGCTAAATAATGTAAATCGGTCTTGGTTTCTTGAACTCGTCTCCTCCTGACCAAATCTTCACTCAATATCTACAATCTACTTGAAACAAGTGGGCTTTCTGGATAATAGATATGGCAAGGATGTAACATAAATCCTCCTAGACTCAGGGCTGGTCAGAGATACACTTCTTCAAGTGAAAATTGAGCTAAAAATATCCAGGCAAATGGACCTAGATCAGCGTGTACCCCTATATCAGGGCTTTCTGAAATGCCATGGTGGTCTCCAGGCAAACCAAATTAGATGGGATCTGCATGGGGATCACGTCAGGCATAGGCACTTAATGGAAAGCATAGAGGGTAGACTTAAAGTTATTTTGCCCCAAGAGGAAAGCCATAGGGGCATTCCTTATGATCAAGATAGGTATGTGAGCCCAGGGTGGGATGAGTATGTGGGGCAATGGGCTAACTTCAGCAATGTAGACAAGGGATAGGTATCCCTGCACAGCATCAGTCTGTTTTCCTGGAACTCCCATGGCTTACATAACATAACGATGCTGCAGGTGTTTAAAGAAATAACAGAACAGTGTTCAATTTTGTTCTTCAAGGAGACATGGCTGTGCAGGGATCCCCTGCAGATAGATGGCTTTTTGGAAGTCCAATTGAAGGCAATAGGTACTTCAGGACAGCTTTTGGGGGGCTGCTAATGTTGGTATGTACCAAAATGGCCTCCAGGATATGGGAAGTTAAGACACACTGCAAATCAATCTTTGCCTTGTATAAAATTGCTAAATGCTGGTAAGTGAAATACATTTATCATCTTGAACATGTATATGCATGCAAGAAGTCTTCCTAGCTATAATGGAAATATAAAATTATTTAAAGAAGATGTGGTCAATATAGCTGTGCTGTACTCTCAACACCTGCTTTTCTAATGGGGGATTTTAATCATCAATTGTTTCCCGAGAAAGTGGCTGAAAGGTACGAGGATGGCATAGCTGCTTACAATATACAATGAGCTTGTTCATCGGCAAATGAGGCTACAGGAAGGGATGTAGCCCTGTTAGATTTTCTTAAATCAAACAGGGTTTTGAGCCTACAAGGTCGAGTGACTGCAGGCATTCCAGCAAGGAAAACATTCCAATACTGCAATCAGAACTGCCCAATAGATTACGTGTTTGTGCAAGCATGGACTTTTGATTTAAATAGAAAATTTGACGTTCTACAAATTGAGGGGAGTGACTTACCTTTTATGTACAATCCTTAACCTTGATATTGTACCTAGACAAACAAAGGTTCTCCCTATAAAGGTTAGCTATTCAAAATGTCTACGAACAAGAATTTCTGAGAAGCACATAAGCTTATTGAAGGCCCTTCAATGTTAATATGGGGGCTTAATATCTGGAATTGCACCCTCTGACTTTCTACCTTAGTTTGAGGAAATAATAAAAAAGGTTGTTGCATGCTTATAAAACGAATCAACAGTTTTTAACAATACTCAAAATAGAATTAAGTATGTGAATCAGTGCAGGAATAGCTTGTTTGACAAAGAGTGTAGACTCCTAAAACAGAAAATAAAGAAGCTTGAAAGATATACAAGGTTTCCTAGCAATAAAATTGGCATGATGTGCCTTTTTAGCTTAAAAATGCACAGTGGTGGCTAGTAAGAAGTGGAAATTTAAAGGAAAATGTTGGGAAGCAATGATCGAGACCATAGAGTCCAAAAATATAAGGAAATTCTGTAGGTTGCTACAGAGTGGGATGTGAAATTCCCAGAGAAAATCAATAGGCTTGGTGTGTGAGGATGTGTGGGTAGAATTCCTGGAGATGGCCCATAATGAAGATTCTACATCTATTCAGCGCCCCATAAGATTCCTTGTTACTGAAGACACAAAAGAGAGATTTTCTGTGTCAACAATTAGGAAAATATTTGAAATGTTAAAACTCGCTAGGGCTGCGGGTCCTAATAATTTACTGGTTGTAATAATAAAAACAAATATTGCCTGATGGACCAGCTTGCTTCATCTCCTTTTTCAGGAAATTCTTCTGACAGGAAGATTTCCAGATAGTTGGAAGGTAGCGGTAATCAAACATATATATAAAAAAAAATGAGTACTCCCTCCCAGGAAACTATTGGCAAATAAACCTGATAGACGTAAGCGGTGAGATCTTCCCAATAATCCTTTTGGGGATGCTGAAGGATTGAGAAGAAGCAAATTCAATCATCCCACAAGAGCAAAGAGCGGTCATTCGACGATCAATCACTGTTTTAGTACATGGGCACTGCTAAGAAATCACTAGAACAGTGTAGAGTACTGTATTGTTGTTTTGTAGATTTTAGCTCTGCATTTGATTCTAATGATCGGGTTTTGTTATAGGATGCATTAAATAAATATAAAATTCCCAATGATTTGCTTTAAATTTACAAGTACTCCATAAGGATAACTGGGCCCACGTAGAATTAGACCTTGAGGGATCCCTCTCTAAGAGGATCAGTATAAGAAATAGTCTGAGACAAGGGTGTGGTTTGGCACTGACCTATTATCCATGCTTTTGGCCAATCTCCCTAAAGTACTCAGTCAATCGAACGGTTTTAGTTAACAAATGAATGCTATGCATGTTAGCTGTCTCATATACTCAGGCGATTTGGTAATTTTTGATTAGACAAGAATTGACCTCTACAGAAATTTAGACATATTCTCTGATTACTGCAAGAAGAAAAAATAAAAAATAAATATGGAAAAGACCATAGTGATGCAGATAGGGAAGATGAGGAAACGTTTTGGTTGGGCAATAAACAAAGGCAAAATCACGAGACTCAATACATATAAATTCCTAGGGAAGTGGGTCTCCCATGACTTATACTGGAAGGATAATTTAGCTCAATACAGGCCAAGGCAATTTCATCAGTGTGGGAACTGAAGACATTTGATTACCACTATGGGTTCCCTCCCTGCATCCATTGCTGGCAGCCTATTAGGGTATGATAAGGTAGCAGATTCAGTACGGTGCCGAGGTGGTCAGCATAGGAGGCAGAAAAAACGGGAACTCGATGAAGAAGTTGCCTAAAAAGACTACTTTCTTGCCCATCATCTTCAATGGTGCAGGCAGTTAGAGTTGAAACGGGCCTGACGGGTGGACTCACTTAGCACATGCAGGGACAATACAATTCTGGGTATGAATAGATTGTGAGGAAATTCCTAGATTTTCTGCTATGTAAAAGGAGATATTGCAAAGTAAGCTAACCTGGGCCCAAGGAGTTAGAAAGAGGATTCTCAATTGCTGTAGGAAATTAAAAATTAAAATAGCAAAAGGTATTGATCAGATAGAAGTGAGTAAGGCAGATCTGAAATTATTAACAAATCTGGTCTCCTGAGAGGAGGATCTTATACATCTAAAGAAGAAGAAATCTGTTTCCCACCTTATAAAAATTAATGGATGGAAGGTGAGCACTTTCCCTACTTGGAGAAACTTCCTAAGTTAAAGATGCATTGATGTCTCCTGAGATTAAGATGTGGGGTAAATTAAGTTCTGATGTCTGAGGCATACAAAATGTTGCTTAATGAAGATAGAATTTAAACATGTGGTCTGAACAATAAGGGTGATCAAATGCACACCCTTGTGGACTGTCAGTGGTTTTCAGCTCAACAGAAGTCCCTATTAAAACCTGTTTTTATAAAATATGATATTAAGGATGGGGGCAAGTGATTAAACTACTCGGATAAATGAGATTCCTGCAAGTAACATGCTCTATGGGACAATTTTTATTGTTTGTGGATACATTTTTATGGTCAAACGTATTCATTTTTAAACTATTACGAGGAGCAATTTTATTCCCCTCTGTAGTTTTAGGATATGTAGATTTTTATGTGATTGGATAAATTATGTTTAAACTGTTTTTCATATTGAGTGTCACTCATTTTTGATCTTTTCTGTTATTTGTGCTTTTAAAAACTTCTGTTTAAAAGACTAAGGTCTAAATAAACATGTGTTTTCACGGACAGACTCACACTTTAATAGGATTATGTCATGGATGTGCCCCTGAAAGTTCAACCTTAGACAGCTGGATATATAAACAAATTATCACAGCTCTGTGAAAGGCAAGCACTTTTTTGTGGCAGCATACAACTTCTGCCCAATCAAAACATGTACTCCGGGTCCCCAACATGTGGGCGGTACGAAAGCCCTTCTCTAATGAGGCTCATATAATTGTATTGTGGCAGTGGTGCTGTCAAGTCAGAGCATAAAAAGGGCTGACAGGAACAATATTATGGACTCACTGATTTCCATCCTATTTACCAGCGATGTGTATGAAAAGAACATGTTTGGGATAAAGTCTTATAAGTTAAATATCATATGACATGCAAACAAAAAAGAAACAAACACTGAAATATACATGTGTAAAACCACATTTGAAATTCACAACTGTTTAACACTTGCAAATGTTCGTTCGTATAACTTTTATTTGGTTGCCATAATTTTTTAGGAACCATAAAAAGTACATTACAACAAACATTTTATAAAAAGAGGGCGGAGAAAATTATACCGATATACAAATTTAACAGTAAAAAGAGAGGCATTTCAGGTTAAAAATCAAACGGGGTAAGTAAACAGACTGTTGATAAAGTGCAATTGCGTTAAAAGACATATTAGTCGTAATTACACCAGTATTTTATACACATTTTAAGAAAACCAGCCACACATTTGGCAATAAATTCAGAGTCTAGATATTGCAGAGCAAGGAAAGTGGGGCAACAGGATCTCAAACCCATAGATAACAAAAGAGGGATGATCCAACGCTTTCGGGGAAGCTCATAAAATCTGCAAAATAGCGTAACATGGATTGTGGATTGTTCCAAAATATCATCGCAAGGGCACTTAGTAATACATTTTGACCAATCTTGCTTTATTGGAAAAGAAACAATGCGGAAAAATATATTAAAACGAAACCGAGTCAGTAGGTATTTTTCATAGATGTTCAAATGATATTTAAGGTAGGGTTGGATGCCTGGGGCAGTTTGAACACTTAAGATCTGGGTATTAGAGGTCTTAATATTTTCTTGAGATAAACGCAACTCCCTTAAATAAGATAAGCATAAAGTTTTTAGGTTTTTCCTCGAAATGCTTGCAAATGAAAAGGGAAATGCTACATTGTAACAGAAATGTACTACTTCCGGTAATGATCACTGTACATAGTTGTAGCACCTTGCCACAGTTAGTCACCTCCTTACACTAAACATGGTTCTCCTAGCTCTGATGCATCACAACTATTAGGAACATATTCAAAGATCCTTTGCACGCAATTAAACAGTTAAAAGAGAATCAGAACTGTAGCATTGTTTTGTTTACTAGTGGGAGTTCCTATTCTCAGATGTATTTTCTATTTAATTGTTCTGTAGAACATTTGTCTAAATGAGGGCCGAAATTCCCCATATCAACCAGTGCTGGAGCATCATTGATGCCATCAATGAAATGTGGGTACTGAGGTGAAGGGGTTGTGAAGGGGTTGGAAGTCAAAGGCTGATTAGATCAGAGTCAAAGAGTGGAGAAGGGGTGAAAATGTGGAGCTGCAATATACATGCAAATAATGTTTCTGAATTGTTTCTTCACCTAGCCTGTGCAGTAGCTGTATTGTAAAGGGATATCCAAGTCTCACACAGGGTTGAGGTGAAAGAGGCCCCACATTCCTGACCAAAGGTGGAGCCAGAAAATTAAAATACTCCCCACTTTAAACCAAAGGCCGTATGGCACCAAACAAACATAGCACGTCATCATAATCCTCTCCGAAAGAGCTCTCTTGTCTCTTCCATCCAAGCATATGTCTATTCATCCTTCCATCCATCGGCTGATAGACATCATTGCACCTTAACATTCTGTCATCCATTCATTACATCATCCATCATTCAGTCTTTCACCAATCTGGCCCTTCACCCATCCGTATCCAAACATATCCATCCATCTCCAAACCTATCCATCAAACCTAATCAAACCTATCCATCAATCCATCTATCTACCCGTTCACTTGTCCATCTCTCCATACACCCTTTCACTAATTTTTTCATCCTTTCAGTCATTCATTCATCCTTCCTCTACTCTTCCATCCTTTCACTCCATCGATCCATCTTTCCTTTGACTCATCCATCCACCCTTTCACTCGATCATTGACCCTTTCCCTCATCCATCCACTCTACCACCCATCAATCCACTCATCCATCTATCCACCCTTTCACTCACCCATCCTTTCACTCACTCATCCATACACATTTTCAATCATCCATCCACCCTACCACGCATCAATCCACTCATCCATGTACCCACCCTTTCATTCATCCATCCTTTTAGTCACTAATCCATAGATGCTTTCACTCATCCATCCATCCACCCTTTCATCCATCCATCCACCCTCCCTTTCACTCATTCATCCATTGTTTCAATCACTCATCCACCATTTCATCTATCCATCTACTCTTTCACATCCATCCATTCTCCCTTTCACTTATCCATCCATACTTTCACTCATCAATCCTTTTTCTCATTCATCGTTTCACTCATCCATGCACCCTTTCACTATACCCATCCATCCATCCTCTCACTCCATCATCCATTCATCCTCTTACTCAGCTACCAAAAATGTCTCTTATCCTCCATACACCCTTTCACTCACCAGCCATCTACTCACTCTCTCATTCATCTATCCATTGTTTCACTTATCCATCCTTGTATCCACCCTCCCTTTCACTCACCCATCAATTATTTCACTTAATTATCTTCAAATCCATCCTTTCACTCGTTCATTCATCCAACCATCTACCCTTACACTCACCCACTGACCCTTTCCCTGGACATATAGGCTGTTGTGTGCCGATTGGCAGACAGAAGAGGTCCATAAAGAACGCCCCCCGCTGTAGCTGCTATAAAGCGGAGGTTCACAACCCCCCTGTTCCTGACCAATAAATGTGTTTCGGTGAACCACTCTCCTTTTATTGGGATCACTGTATATGAGGGAGGAACCCTGAAATAAATACCATTTCGTGTGAAGTGCTGTAGGCAGTAAGCAGCAGTGAGATATAATGTTCCATTTTTTGCCTAACGCAATATCAGAGGACTATCAAGAGTGACTGATAAAACGGTGCTGTGTGAATGTGATGGCTACTAAGCAACGGCCACTTGTTAGCAGAGTCATCCTTAAACTTATCACAATAATAGAGGAAAAATATGCAATCAAAGTGAAGAAATATTGATCACCAAAACAAAGACGTCTTGTCAACAGGGGCATGTGGTGGTGCCGTGACCCCTCTGAGCTGTCACACAATGCAGCTGCCCTTTGTCTCTGCACTGCTGTTTACTTAATTTAGCAGTGCTCATGAATACGTGACTTCTTGAGTTTCCTTGAAAACTGCCAGTGAGTTCATCAGCCCTCTCTGCCTCTCCTGGCTCCTGATGACAGCAGGAGGAGGCGGGTGAGAGGGCTGGACACACATCTATCTTCAGAGTGCTGTTTCAAAACCCAGCTGGAACCTGTACTGCACATGTCTGAGGGACATGATTCTACTAAGGGCCACTGGCACAGGCACACTCCATTTAATTTAGCAGGCATACTGCGCATGCCTGAGGCAGCCTCTGGTAGTGCTGTGGTGCCCGCACTAGCAGAAATTGGTAGAGGGCTGAAGGTGGTACTTCCCCTCGTTCTTCCTGGCACTGCTGTTCTACCTGGATTCTCGTTTTCAGCACAGGAATCGTGTCTTGATGGCTCTTATATCCTGCGCTGGATTCCTGTCCTGTTGCTGCTATTTTTTTATTATATGGGACACCCATGGCACAAAGCAAGCCCTGGCAACGTGGAGGCCAATCTTTTAAAGTGTGGGGCATCTATGGCAAAAAGCTGAAGTTGGCATATGGGAGCAATTATTCCCTTCAAAGATTGCAACCATCAGTGACGTAGCTAGAGCTTTTGACTCCCGAGACAATCCTTTAATTTGCCACCCAGTGCCGGTAAGAGCAGGGGAGGGTGGATCGTTGCTGGCGAAAGATGACGATGCACGGGGTTGCGGGCGCGAGATTGACAGATGAGAACGAGCTGGGTATTTAGCGCCGACGACGAGAATGGCAGCTCGCCAGCACCCCCAAAGAAGTGACGCTCCACCAACCCCTCCAGCTACGCCACTAGCAGCCATGGCATATTGGGGGAAGGGGGAAAACCATGAGAAAATGCTGGCCTTGACATATGAGGTGTAATTTCTGACATATGAGTCACCATTGCATAAGGCAGTATAAATAGCAAAATTATGGTGCTGGCATGTTGTAAATTATTCTTGGCATATGGGGCACTCATCGCATATGTTTGGATTCCATGACAAAATTCTGGAAATGGACATCAGCTAATACCAAACAAATATGGGAGGAGGACTGATGGCAAATGTTTTTAAATGGGGTCAACTTGTGGTAAGCATTGGACTTCACTTGCACATCATGAAAGTACTGCAATGTTTTTGTAAATATATATTAAACTTGTGGTTTAAAATGCACTATTGACCCATTTAAAAAAAAAAGAATTCCAGTGTACAAACTCTCATGTCCTCAAGAAGAGGTTGTGCTCTCTATGCTTGTGGACTGCACTTCCAAACATCACCAGCCGCTGGTGCACCACCTCCTGGTAAGCGAAGTTCTTGGGCACTCGCCCAAACAGGAAGTGGGGAAAACTGTTACCCACATCGAAGTTGCGTTAAAAATCACAGAAGAGGATTGAAAATAGAGTGTATCCAGCAGACACTGTGAATTCTATGTTCAGTTGCCCATTGCAGTAAAAACTAACAAAATATTGTTTTATACCTGAATGAAATGGCCTTGACAATGCACAAATGTTCCTAGAGAGCCGGGAATCACTCATTTGAAAAGTGTGGATGTAACCGGGTTCAAGGTGATATCCATGTTTATTGATGTGTTTAACAGCTTTCGGGATCTGATTACATAACAACTTGTTTTTCAAGATTCATAGAAGAGATAACAAGAGGTGCTAATAAAAAATGAAAAAATAAGCTAAAGAATGAATTACGAGTTAATAGTATGATGACTAGAAGTACTTCACAATAGGTTAAAAAAAAGAATCAACAGCAAAGAGAATAGATTAGACATACAGAAACATTCAGAATAACTTAAGAAATGTACCTCATTGAGACATAAAATAAGAAGAAACTGGCAACCCTTCGTGAAATTCAGGGGTATATGGAACGGAAGTGAAAGGCTTGTGAATTGAGAATAAGACATTTTTCAAAGCTTGACACCCTAAGAAAAACAGAAAGGAAATCTGATTTATTCGATCAACTTGGGATACTAGTGATTGTCCAAATGTCTCAGTTTCACTCAATTTCTATGCTCCCCGTGCGCAATTCTTTCAAGATAGCTAAAATTAAGTTGAATGTATAGTTCCATCAGTTTGACAGCTGTTTGAGCTTTAAATGACCTGGCAGTTTCCAACGCATATCCTTCATCTATGTTGGTCGTCCTTGGGGGTCTTGTTTCCTGCGCCATTCGTGTATCTATTATAAATGTGCTGCCTCAGATCCCCAGCTGTCAGTTTGTTGGACTTGGCCTTGTTGGCTAAAGTTCACTTAAACTTTTTGCTTTTCCTCTAGACTGTTTTCCTGGCAGAGAGCTGCGAAGTTAAATGCTGTAGGTATTTGCCACTGCTAATCGGTGTGCAAGTACGAATGTTCCCTGTATAAAGTGTAGAGTTGGTTTGGTTGTCTCTGATTGGCATGTTTGCCGTACTAGCAAGATCCCTAAGTGATGTGCACTGTGTGTGTCCGAGCTAGTACTAAGGAAATGTGCAGAGAGGGAACACAGGTCTTCAGCGTAGGGCCTGCGCGCATTATGCTAAATTAGCATGTTGTCCTGACAAGTGGTACCACTTGTCAGGCCTTATTTTCCCTTTTGCATACACATGGTTGTAGGATGTCCTGGGTAACCCCTAGGCAGGGTGCAGTGTAGGTAAAAGGCAGGACCTGTGCCAGTGTGGGCGCTAGGCCCTGAAAGTGGAAAATGTTCCATTTAATTTTCCCCGGGGAAAGGACATCCTGCCCGTAGGACAGAATGGGGGAGGCTGGATGTAGTATTGTTAGCCTAGTTTCCAAAGATTTGGAGATGGAACAATGAAGTTTGGCATGTCTGAACTCACAGCTTTATAACGCATATTTTTGAGTAGATGGTTTTGTCGCTGTGTGTCCAGAACGGTCCGTTTGAGAAAATGGCTGAGTTTGTGCTTTAGACCTATTTGCGTGTCTCAGCAGAATGAGAATTACCTGCCTGGATCTGGGAGAAGAGAGAAAGGCTGAGGGAGGTTGTGCCCCAGAGGTGGGGTGGAGATGGCGCCAGGCTACTCGGCACCTGGAGCGGGTCGAAGGAGAGGCTTTGCGAGGTGAAGAGGCCTGGTTCAGAGTCATAAAACAATAGACCCATCTCCCTCTGAGTGATTAAAGATCCAGGCCCCCGGTATCAAAGAGAGGATGATGACACTGAGGTGAGATACACAAGACAGATTTAGGGAATCTGTGACCCCTGAGCACAAGGAGACTTCAAAGACACTGAGGGGTATAACTAGAAGAACTGGAACCCCAAGACTTTGGTCATGTTTTGTCATGTGGACAAGGTCATCAAGAAGGGAAGAAAACCTCTGCCTCAGGTAGAGTTGCCTGTGGGCAGTTTGTAACTCTTGACCGAGGAGAGACTGAAGGGGCGCTGCAGTGGGTCATGCCCCCCTTCTTCCTGAGCAGGACTTTGCTGTGTGCTATGTCCTGTACCCCAAAGGCCAGAGATGAGTTGGCTCCCTGTTTGGAAACACAGGAACATAAAAGTTTCCAGGAAGACTCAAGTGGTGCGGTGGTGGGACCGTGTCGTGGCAACCTGAGACTTCAGAAGGGGTGCCTAAAGTGATCATGGGCACCTGGAATTAATCAAGACTCTGACGCGTAGGGTGCGAGTCTTGGTGCGGCTACAGAGGTTGGAGCGCCATCGGATTGTGGGCATTGTGGAAGAGAGCCGAGATTTGGGATGCGCATTGGGTGCGTGTCGAAGTGCAGTCTAGGCACCAGTGGAGAGTGTCGGGACATTGTGGGCACTGAGGAGGAGTGAGTCTCTGACACGCGGATCGCCGTGTGGTGGTGACGAGAGACTCAGACGCGCAGTGTGCATGTCATGGTGCGAGCCGGGGGTTAGTGGAGAGCGCCGGAAGGCCGGGTACACCAGGAGATGGAGCGGGTCTTGGACGTGCCGGGGTGGGATGTCGAAGGTGCCACCGGAGGTGCTGGTAAGGAGTAGCGGTGAGCGCCAGGGAGCGAAGAAATCCTAACAGTGCAGGAGAGGAGGGCCAGGTGATCGGGCCTTCAAAGGCAACGTGAAGGAGCACCAGCATCGGGTGGAAGGCTTCGTGGAAGGAGTAGTGCTGAACGTTGGTGACCCGGACCGGCAGACCCGCAGGAGCTGAACTACCGGCCCGAGCGTGCCTTGCCCATGGTGACAAGGTTCTGCAGTAAGCCCGAGCTGCTATGGCAGGGGAGGAGAGTGGGGTCGCGCCCCTCCCCCAGATAAAGTGGATCATCGCCTGAGGCTGGTTGCGGGACCGGAGGGACACTCTCTCTGCCTCTCGCTGCTGAACGGAACGAATCTGGGCCGGAGCTGCTGTTGCTCCGGCCCAGATTCGTTCCGTGTTGGTCCCAGAAGGGGCATACAGGTGCCAGGGCCGGGAGTGGAACTTAGGTGACATCCTTTTTTTTTTTTTTTTGAAACTTTGTTTATTAGTTTTTCAACATAGTACAATACAAGAGTACGGCTGGGCGCTCGACAGGGCAGCATCAAAAGCATATATCATTCACAGTATATGACAATGTAAACAAATGAATTCAACAATGGGCTGAGTAATGGGACCAGTGGCATACCATGCCGTCAGGATAAGCATACATAACCAGCATACACTAGAGGGGGGCATGATTCGGTGTATAACAATGGAAGGTAGGGAAAGTATATCAGGAGTACATAAATACATCTATGGCCCATTAGTAATGGCCTATGGTAGCCAGGAAAGTATACATAAGTAAATCTCACGAGCATGTGCGATCGGATTGTTATCGTCATGAAGGTCATCCCCAGTCTGGGCCAGCAAATAGGTCGTTAGTGGTCCCCATATGTCCTTCGGTCGGTTAGTGACAGGGAGTAATTCAGCAAAGGTTGTGTGTTGTTCCTGACTGTGCGACATGTCCGCAAGCCACTCCTTAAATTTCGGGGCCCTGCCACGACCCCATCTGCACGCCACCCGTCTCTTTGCAAGCAGCAGTGAGATATCTACAAATTTCCTACATGTCGGGGGAATGTGCTGTGTGTGTCCTAGAAGTGTTAATAATGGATCAGTACTTATGGTCATCCCGATCATCGTTTCAAGAGCCCTCTGCACCTGCTGCCAGTAGGCCTGGACTGGGGGACACTCCCAGGCAACATGTAAAAAACCTGCATGTGCCGTGTGGCACCGTTCGCATTTGTCGTTATTAGTTAATTGGAACCTTTCACAGGGGTATAATATAAGCGCTGCAAGAATTTGTAATGGATTATTTTGAGTCTGCTACTGGCCGATATCCGGGCTGTGAGAGAACAACAGTAGGACCACTGCTCGTCCGTGAGCTCAACGGTGAGGTCAGCGGACCAGTGTAGGCGGGCAGAGGATTCCGGTACCGGAGCACATGTTCGAACATGCCGATACATGCCGGATACTAAGTGTGAGCCATCTAGGGAGCTGAGCATATAGTGCAGAGGAGGCAGGGGCTCAGGCTCGTCCGGGAAGTCAGGCAGGATGTCCCTCATCCCTTGTCGCAGGCGTATGTAGTAGAATACCTCGAGCATAGTGCGATCATACGCAGCAAAGAAGAGGTCCACAGTTTTGAATCAACCAGCTGTAAATAGGTCTCCCCAACATGTGATGTGCAGTTTCTTGCAGAGCAGCCGGAAGCCTTGTTCACTCAGGAGTGCGAGTCTAGGGTGATAGGCCAGTGGCATACGAGGGGAGTATAGTAAGGCACAGTCCAGTTTTTTGGCCAGTCGGCGCCAGGCCTCAAGTGTGCACGTGACTGAGGTATACGGTGTGGTGATATCCGATGCTGGGCAATGTAGAAGCCCGTTGAGGGGGAGAGGGTTTGCAATCCAGTCTTCCACGGCCAGTTGCGGCATAAAAGGGGTGGGGACCATCCAATGATAGGCATAATGTGCTTGAGCACACAAGTAGTAAAACTCAAAGTCAGGAATATCGAACCCCCCTTTATCATAAGGTTGTATCAGCACGGACCATTTCAAACGCGGGTTCTTACCCCCCCAAAACAGACAGCACAGTTCTGACTTCAATGTTTTAAAAAAGAAAGCACCCGGATAGTACGGGATGTTTAGGAAAAGGTAGAGGAAATGGGGGAGTACCACCATTTTAATGAGGGACGCCCTTCCCGCCATGGAATGGAATGAAATGATTATTTATAAAGCGCGGTAGTTACCCGGAGGCATCCTAGCGCTATGATCAGACACGTGGGAGGTGCAGGGAACGAGTGCTAGGTTTTGAAAAGCTCGGTTTTTAGGCCTTTCCTGAAGGACAAATGATTGGGTTCCTTGCGTAGTTGTAGCGGCAAGGCATTCCACAATTTTGCTACATTGTACCCAAAGGAGCGTCCACCACACCTTGCCCTCTTAATTCGAGGCACTGTGAGTAGGTGAGAGATGGTGGATCTAAGTTGTCTGTTAGGAAAGTAGGGAGTGACTAATGAGTGATTGATGGGGGCACCGGTTTTCCAAAATGCTCTGTGCGCAATGCAAAGGGATTTAAATGCAATTCGGTCCCTGATAGGGAGCCAGTGTAGGTTCCTAAGTTGTTCCTTGACTGGTGTGCGACGTGGTATTAGAAGAAGGGTGCGGGCGGCGCAATTTTGGGCCACCTGTAGTTTGTTAAGGGTGGATTGGGGGGCTCCTAAATATAGGGCGTTGCTAAAATCCAAACGGGATAGGATTAAGCCCTGGATCATAATTTTCCTAGCATTGAATGGAAGTAGAGGGGTGATTTTTCGAATCAGCCTGAGTAGGCCGAAACAGGTGGCAGAGAGTTTCGCAGCTTGTTGCTTAAAGTTAAGGGAACTATCTAGGCAGACGCCCAAGCTTTTGATGGAGTCTCTGGGGGCTATAGGTGGACCGAGACATGGGGGCCAGAGATGTTTGATGTTGGTATGGAGACTGTGCCAACCAACATTAGCTCCGTTTTGTCTCCGTTCAATTTGAGACAGGATGCGGTCATCCAGGAGGTAACTGCTTCCAGGCCATCCCTAAGGTTACAAGAGGGGGAGTTGGCCTGGCCTAGAGCCACCACTAGCTGAGTGTCGTCGGCGTAGGTAATGATTGATAGCCCAAAGGGTCGGACCACTTCAGCTAGGGGGCTCATGTACACGTTAAAAAGAGTGGGGCTTAGGGAGGAGCCCTGTGGCACCCCCACACTTTAACGGTTTCTTGGTGGAAGAGGCTTCGCCCTCGAACACTTGGAAATGTCGTTCCTTTAAAAAGGAGGTAAACCAGGAGAGTGAGGTTGAAGAGACACCTATGTTGTTAAGTCGTTGTAGCAGTATGCTGTGATTGACAATGTCGAAAGCGGCACTTAGGTCAAGTAGGATAATAGCCGCAGTGCCTCCTTGGTCAGTGATCTTCCGGGTCTCTTCTAACACATTGACGAGAGCGGTTTCTGTTCCGTGCATAGGACGGAATCCTGTCTGGGTAGGGTTCAGCAGCTGTTGTGTTTCTAAAAACTCTGTGAAGGTTTTGTTGACATGTTTTTCTAATATCTTGACGAGCCATGGCAGCAGGGATATGGGTCGATAATTTCCTGGGATGTTGGGGTCAAGGTTCGGTTTTTTAAGAAGGGCCCTAACCATGGCCAGCTTCCAGGGAAGTGGGACAATTCCTGTGGCAAGCGAGGCATTCAATATCTCCAGCATCGTGGGGAGGATGTGTTTTGCTACTGTCTGCAAAAATCGTGGTGGAGCTGGATCATTTGGGGAGCCGGATTTAACAAGTAGCATTATTGATTCCAGAGCGGGTAGGTCTAGTGGGGGTATGAAATCAAAAGTCCCTGGTTTTAAAGGGGGTATCTGAGGTTCGGGGTTAGGAGTGGGGAGGGTAGTGGGGGAGGGTGATGAGGTTTGTGGAAAAGTGGCGTAAATATTTTGGAGAGGGGGAGGGATATCCAGCGATCCACCTGAGTGGCTAGCCTCGTGACTGCCACACCATAGTTTGAGCGTAGCGTCTCATCTTTGTCACGTGAGACTTGGACACCTAGGTACCGAAGTTCCGAGCGGCACCACTCCAGGGGGTAGTCAAGGGAGAAATCTACGACAGCATCTGTAAGCGGGTAAAACTGTGACTTAGCCCAATTAATATGTACCCCGGACATCCAGCCGAAGGCAATGAACTCTTGAAGTAGGGAATTTAGGTTACATGCAGGGTTTTTGATGAATAGTGTAATATCATCCGCATATAATGATATAATGATACATCAATTTGACGCTGAAAGCAGTGGATCGCACTCTCACGGTGCAGTTGGCGTATCCTACAGGCCAGGGGTTCAACAGCTATTGCGAACAATAGTGGGGATAAGGGGCATCCTTGACGGGTGCCTCTAGAAATATCAATGGAAGCGGACAGACGGCCGTTAATCAGGACTTTCGCCGTTGGCCGTGTGTATAATAACTGGACCCACGAGATGAATAGGGTAGGAAACCCCATACGTGCCAGCACAGTAAACAAATACGGCCACTCGACCGAGTCAAAGGCCTTAGTGGCGTCAATGAAGACCGCAGCGACAGGGAGTGCAGGATCTACAGTATGTAATAGGGAAAACAGAGTGCGCAGGTTGTGAGAGGTGGAGCGGCCCGGAACAAATCCAGACTGATCTGGCAATACAATCCGGGTCATCAATAGAGATAGTCTGGTAGCCAGCACCTTCGCCAATATTTTGACATCGCAGTGTAGGAGCGAACGTGGACGGTAAGAGCCACAAACCAGGCTTTAATAGTGATGTTATTACAACTTCGCGCATCGATTGAGGGAGGAGACCGTCAGCCAGTGATTCCTCAAATACCTCGCGGAGGACAGGGGCCATAATGTCGATGTATGTTTTAAAAAACTCCGCGGGGAGCCCATCAAGGCCGGGTGCCTTTCCATTTTGGAGTGACATTATGGCATCTCGAATTTCATCGAGCTCAAAGGGGGCAGCAAGGAAGGCCCTGTCACTATCACTAAGCCAGCAGAGGGCCACATCGCCCAGAAAGTCGTCGTATGGTATGTCTGAGGTCGTAGCGGTGGTGTACAAGGTACGATAATGCGAAACGAAGGCAGTGAGCAGGTCATCAGAGTCTCTAAGTGTGCATCCTAGTTCTGTTGACAGTTCTAAAACCGTGTTATTAGTGTGGGGCGATCGCGTCAACAGTGCTAGGGCCTTGCCCGGTCTATCCCCTTCACAATATTTTCTCGCCCGCCAGTGTTTCCCTTTAAATTTGGCTTCCCTATCGGCTTCCTCCTCATATTGCGTTAGTTTGTCCCTAAACTCCGCATGAACGTCCGAGGCATCGCCCTCCACCATCCGAGCCTCCAGCGCTTTCAGTTCACTATCAAGCTTGCGGATCGTGCGTTGGATATCGCGCAGGACCCCAAAGCTCTTCGATATGCAGTATCCTCTTACCGTTAGTTTAAAGGCCTCCCAAATACTGTCAACAATCAATCAATCAATCATAGGCATTTATACCGCGCACTACTCACCCGGAGGGTCTCAAGGCGCTTTGGGGGGGGGGGGTCCGCTACTGCTCGAACAGCCAGGTCTTGAGCTTCTTCCTGAAGGAGAGGTGGTCTTGGGTCAGGCGTAGGTCGGTCCGGAGGGAGTTCCAAGTCTTGGCGGCCAGGTGGGAGAAGGACCTTCCTCCTGTTGTCGCTCTGCGGATGCGGGGGACGGCGGCGAGGGCATGATTGGTCGAGCGGAGATGGCGTTTGGGAGCGTAGAAGTTGAGGCGGCTGTTGAGGTAGGTCGGGCCTTGGTTGTGTAGGGCTTTGTGTGCGTGGGTGAGGAGCGGGAAGGTTATTCTTTTGTTGATCGGGAGCCAGTGCAGGTCTCTCAGGTGTCTGGAGATGTGGCTTCGTCTGGGGACGTCGAGGATGAGTCTCACCGAGGCGTTCTGGATCCGCTGGAGTCTCTTCTGGAGCTTGGCGGTGGTTCCGGCGTAGAGGGCGTTGCCGTAGTCCAGTCGGCTGGTGACTAGGGCCTGGGTGACCGTCTTCCTGGTCTCGGTGGGGATACACCGGAAGATCTTACGTAGCATGCGCAGGATGTTGAAACAGGACGAGGAGGTGGCGTTGACTTGTCTGGTCATGGAGAGGGAGGAGTCCAGGATGAAGCCCAGGTTGCGTGCGTGGTCTGTCGGTTTGGGTGCGTTGCCCAGGGCGGGGGGCCACCAGGAGTCATCCCAGGCGGAGGGTGAGGAGCCCAGGATGAGGACTTCCGTCTTGTCTGTGTTCAGTTTCAGGCGGCTGGTCGTCATCCACTCGGCCACGTCTTTCATCCCTTCGTGTAGGTTGGTTCTGGCGGTGGCTGGGTCGTTGGTCAGGGAGAGGATCAGCTGGGTGTCATCGGCGTAGGAGATGATGTTCAGGTTGTGTTGGCGTGCGATGGCTGCAAGGGGGCTCATGTAGACGTTGAAGAGGGTGGGGCTGAGCGAGGAGCCTTGGGGAACGCCGCAGATGACTTCCGTGGCTTCTAAACCTGAATGGGGGCAGGCGGACTCTCTGTGTCCTTCCGGCGAGGAAGGAGGTGATCCATTCCAGTGCTTTCTCCTCGATTCCGACGTTGCTGAGGCGCTGCACTAGGGTGCGGTGGCAGACAGTGTCGAATGCCGCAGAGAGGTCCAGGAGGATGAGGGCCTCTGTTTCTCCGTTGTCCAGCAGGGTTCGGATGTCGTCGGTGGCAGCGATGAGGGCGGTCTCGGTGCTGTGGTTGGCCCGGAAGCCTGACTGAGATGGGTCGAGGGATCCAGTCATCTCGAGGAAGGCTGCCAGTTGCTTGTTGACTGTCTTCTCGATGACTTTGGCTGGAAACGGGAGGAGCGAGATGGGGCGGTAGTTCTTGAGTTCGGTGGGGTCCGCCGTTGGTTTCTTTAGTAGAGCGCTGAGTTCGGCGTGCTTCCAGCTCTCAGGGAGGGTGGCGGTGTCGAAGGAGGTGTTGATGATGTCCCGCAGGTGGGGTGCGATGACAGCGTCGGCCTTGTTGAAGACGTGGTGAGGGCAGGGGTCGGTTGGAGATCCGGAGTGGATGGAGTTCATCGTGCGGATGGTGTCTTCGAGGTTGATCGGTGTTCAGGCGTTAAGGGTGGTGGTGGGAGGCGTTGGTGTGGTCGTGGGGAGCATTGTTTGTGTGCTGAAGCTGTTGTGTATGTCAGCGATCTTGTTGTGGAAGTAGGAGGCGAGGGAGTTGCAGAGGTCTTGCGACGGGGTGATGTTGTTGATTCCGGCGTTGGGGTTGGAGAGCTCTCTCACGATGTTGAAGAGTTCCTTGCTGTTGTGTGCGTTGTTGTCCAGCCGGTCCTTGAATGCTGTTTTCTTGGTGGCGTGGATCAATTGATGGTGCTTTCGGGTGGCGAACTTGAGGGTGGCCATGTTGTCTGGTGTTGGGTCTCTTCTCCAGGCTTTCTCGAGGGCACGGCAGTTCTTCAACTAGCCAAGCCTCAACAGAGTCAACAGAACCTTTATTGTTGGGAAAGAATGCAGCAATCTCTTCTCCGAGTTCAGTGCGGAACACAGTGTCTAGAAGGGCCGCTGGTTGCAAGCGCCAGTGCGGCCTAGGATTGTCCCACCCAGGTATTTGCAGGTGCATCAGGACGGGACTATGATCTGAGTACGTCCTCGGGAGGTGTTCCACTTTAGAGAACCCCGCACAAATCTCTCTGGTGGTGACAAAATAGTCCAGTCGCGCCCATGTGCCCGTCAGGGATGTAAAATGTGTGCCCTCTTATCGGTGGGGATGTAGATATCTCCAGCTATCTATAAGGTCGCCCTCTGTGATTAGGCCACCCAGCGCTTCCCTAGCCCTAGGTTTGTAATGGGACACCCCGTCCGCCCGGTCCAGGTGAGGTTCCAGTGCTAAGTTAAAATCCCCCTCCATATGATATGTCAGGAGCCAACATCCAGGATTTTCCCCCAGAGTGTAGTGAAGAATGCAGGCATGTCCGAGTTAGGGGCATAGCAGTTAATTAATGTAATGGTATCACGGCCAATTCGCCCCCACACCAGGGCATACCGACCTTCCGCATCAATCAGTTCGCCACATACTTGAAAGGGCACAGAACGCTTTATTAGGATAGTGACTCCTCTCGCATAATTAGAATAAGAAGAGAAGACATGAGTAACGGCCCACCTGCTTGCAAAGGTGGAGCGTGTCTGCGGTGATAAGTGTGTCTCCTGTAGCATGGCTATTTGAACATTATGGCGTTCTAAGTATGCAATCACATTGCGACATTTCCTAGCATTGTTAAGACCCCGTATATTCCATGACATACAATTTAAGCGTGCATCAAACCCCAAACCCGCCATAACTGAGTTTCAGTATACAAGTGTGACATGCCCTAGTCGATACAAGTCCATCAAAGTCTCTTGAACGATGCGATTCCCCTCGTCGCACGACCAGCCGATTCAGCTCCCCACAGAACCAAACTCAACCCCCCTCCCACTACTGCATCCCAATCAAGCCAGCAGCCACCCATGTCCACGGACCCCCTCCCCCTTCCCCTCCCTAACCGACACAACATGTGTCCACAAAAAATAAAGGGGGTACACCCGAAGGGGGAAAACAGCAGCAAGGGCGCACAGCCACGTCTCCACCCAAAAGCCTACTGTACTGTACCGCCCTCGGAGTAGGCCTGGGAGAGATAGTGGTCCCTGTAATACTTTACCAGTGGAGAGGTCTCGTAGTCTCCCGTGGCTGCAGAGAAATTAAGCGAACTGGTACAAGGTCCAAAGGAAAAGGCAACGATGAAAGACCAGGAATCATTTGAGTTATGAGGATGGTCTCGCCTCACTCGTTGTTGTCCATTCGAACCGATTCGTCCTCGAGGTCTGCATTCTTCCTCCGATTGTCTTGCCGTGCCCTGCAAATCTCTTTCAAGTAGTCCTCAGCTTTCTGCGGATTGGTGAAGAACCTCTGCTTGCCCTGGTGTGTCACCCTCAACTTCGCCGGATAAAGCAGGGCATAATCCAGCTGGGCCTCCCTTAGCTTCTGTTTGACAGCCAGAAATTTGCGGCGTTCCTCCTGCACCATAGGAGTGAAGTCAGGATAGATAGAGAAGGTGACTCCATTGTGATGTAGGCTCTGCTTGGACCGGGCAGCCCGCAGTGCGATGTCTCTGTCGCGATAATTGAGCAATCGGGCGATAATCGGCCTGGGCGGTGCTCCGGGCTTAGGAATCGTGCCAGCGATCGGTGCGCCCTTTCCACTATAAATTGAGGGGAGAAAGCATCATCCCCTATCGAAGCACGGAGGATCTTCTCCACATACAGTTCCATCCGCCCAGTATCTGTGGACTCCGGAATGCCCGTGACGCGGATGTTATTGCGCCTGCTTCGAGCTTCCAAGTCCTCATTCTTTGCTGCTATTACTCGCAGTAGATTATCCATGCGGGCCAGTTGGGTTGTATGGGAAGCGGTGATATCATCGCTGTCCGAAATACGCTGCTCCGCTGTAGTGAGTCTCTCCTCATGCTGGTCCACTTTATGGACCAAGGAGTCCATCCTGGAGGACATCCTGTCCACTTTTTCCACCACCGTGGTGAATTCCTGTCGCATTTCTGAGAGCAAGCGGTGCATATCGAGATCTTTTGAAGGGGAGGGCGCAGTTGCCGGTTCTGCACCTCTAGGCCCCGGCTCCACAGTCCCGGTCTTGGACCCTTTCTTTGCACTGTCAAAGTTAATCTTCGTCTGACGGTTCTCAGGGCGCACCATCGTGCCCCCGCGTCGCTCACATCTCTCCAGTCTGGGAGCAATAGAGGCAGCGGGAGGAAGGTTCCGGCCAGGCAGGGCAGTGTGTAGTGTAGCCAAACTATGAATAGTGGGCAGAGTTAGGTCCACACCTCTCAAGCTTGTGTTCCAGTGGGTCACGTCTATCTGAGGACCACCTCGGCAAGATCGTGAGGTAGCGTGCCGGCCAATGGAAGACAATAGATATACGGGAGTGTGCCACAGGCGGGCTCAGCCAGAGTCAAATGAAGTCTGTCCACGTGGTAGGCACGGAGCAAGGGGCCAGAACCATCACGTGCCCAAAACAGTTCATACTTCAGGCCAAAGGATCCGTCCAGGGGCTCTCAGCCACAACAACAGCCAGGATCACAGCGGCGGCAGTGGCTCTCCAAGCAGCGTGATATAGAGTGCACAACGATAGGGAGCAGCTGAACATGCAGCCCCGCCGAAGCCTCCAACCGCCCTGGGCAGGGGGGGTTGACGGCCCCGCTGAAGTCCGGGGAGGCCCCCTCTCCGCAGCCCCTCGGGGCCACGCGCGTCACGTCCACCCTCCGCGCTCTGTGCACAGCGGGGGGTAAAATGCACCCCCGCAATGAAGAGGCCCCTCCACAGGCCCGGCGGAGAGCAGTCCAGAACACCCCCGCCTCAGCAGAGCGGCCCAGCCGACCACAGTAGGGCACAGTACCTTGGCGCTAGCGATGGGGCAGGATGGGCAAGATGGCTCGCGCCGCGGGTCCGTGGGCGTCTGCCTGCCAGCCGCTGTATCCCCGCCAAGCGTGAAGCAACAGGCAGCCTTGGGGCTCCGGGTGTCCGCACAGAAGTCCGACGTGCAGGGCGAGTTTACAGTGAGTGGCAGAAGGACGCTGCTGCGCGCGCCAGTCAGTCAGCGTTCGAGGCCCACCACCTCAGGAGAAGCACCGGCCTCGCGTAGTATATCGTGGCCAGCCGCAGCAGCACAGCAGATCATGGGGCAGTGCCGGTGATACTTGCGCGGGCAATATCTCGTTCGTACGTGCCCCCAGAGGTCCCAGAGTTGGACCGAGTGTAGGTGATCTATCACGGCACAAGTACAGCCACGTTTGGGTACGATAGCCCTCCAGCAAGTAAGGATCAAGTGAGGATCATTGCATCAAGGAACGTGAGCCACGCAGTCAGGCGGCCATTCCGTTTGTGTGCCCTCTAGCGCCCCCCCAACTTAGGTGTCATCCTTGATCCATGTTGGGGGCAACTGGTCGCACACTTCTGAAAATAGCCCTATAACAATTTGCATATTTGCTGCTAATAAACTATCAAACTATTGTACTACATCTGACACTTGAGCTGCTTAACAAACTCAGGGGGGTTAGGGTGCTACGCACTACGTTATGTTGCTCTTGCAGGATACCGGATCATAGCGTAGCACACTGCATTGATTGTTTACTGCACTGTACTGAATTGCACTGTGACGCATTACCTTATTCCTTCCTTGCACAGGGCATGCTGGTGGTGATACGCATTGCACTGTTTTCATATTGCACTGTACGTAATGGCAGTGTGATGTATGCCTGTATTCCTTCCTTGAACAGGGCAGGCTGGTAGCGACCCGAGTTGCATTATCTTGTGTGAACTCAGTACAGGATCTTGACGCTAAGCATTGCATTGTTTCACTGTGGCACTGTACAGTAACCCATTGTTAAGTAGGGCAGTATTCCTTGTATTTTGCAACGTGTGTTAATCTAGTGATACGACGTACCTAAATGGTTGAGGACGGTTAAAAGTCAGCGTAACAGGTGGTTAGAAGCGGTGGTAGAAAATTAGAACTGCCCAACCCACCGGAAACAATATTACCCATTGTATATGTATGGAAGTTGTATTGTGTGGTCATTTCGTATATCTTTTTATATAAATATACTCATTTTATACAAACTAGTGAAGAGTCCAATTGTGGTTACATCATTGGGCTTGCTGTGGGCGTGGTTGCACATACTGAACACTCGTGCCTTGGAAATGAGTTTCGCCGCTCGTGACAAGCTACTAAGGGGGTGAGCAGGGCTGTCTCGGACAGTGTCCTATCTTGGCCTAACGTGGGAGCAGGGGAGGTCCGGGTCGTGCACTTGACAACAACGGTGCACGCAGTTACTCCATCTTCTAACACAGTTCTTCTAGAAGCACGAGTCTCCTGAATACTGGCTCTTTGGTACAGTTGATTCCCACCTGGATTACAGACATATAGTTCCTCATTTCTTTCAGGCGTACTTTTTTTTCCATCAATGCCAGACTGGTTTTCCAATGCTTGTTGGGATGCTCCACTGTGAGCCCTCAGACACACCTTGCTGTATATTCTGTTCCTCTGCCAAGGGAGTGGTAGTGGAGAGAGGTCAAAAAGGTAAATTATCAGAGTTCATAATTATCTGAATACATAGCAGGTCAATGTCAGACCCTGGGGTGTTTTGCCTGGCTTATCATGTGTCTCACCATTGGAATCCTCTTTCACTTAGAAAGACCCAACCCAAATTTTTGGAGGTCCGTCTTGGATTAGGCAGGTACATCCTGGTGTGTGTGTTTCTTTTGTTCTCTCATTCTAAGCATTTTCTTGTGTAAGGGCCTCATCCTTATAGTCTGCACATTAATACAGTATGGGGCACATCTCTGCGGTCAATATGGGGGTAGGCGGCACAACACTGCATCTACATGGATGAGAGCAGACTCCTTCTCCATGTAGCTCCTCTGGTGGAGGCAGGGGCATGGGAAGGCTGGAATTATTTCATGCCTAGCCATTTAATCAACTCACAGGGGCATCCCTCCTCCAACAATGGCCTGGGCCGTTTTCAACATTTCAGGAATATGTTCCTGGCCTCTAGTCACCAGTCTTTAAGAATGTTAAAAAATGGCCTAGTTACCCCTACTTATTATGATTTCCCATCTCATGTTTCCATTCCTTTTCTTATGCCACCTCTATCAGCAATCTTCGCTCCTCTTTCTTTATTTTAAAATGAGGGCTGGGGTTCCCTCCCAAACTTCACAATTGCTCTGGTTCAGAGGCTTATTCACCTTAGCAGGGCAACTTATTAGGGAAAACCTAATGTTCTTGGGTCCTCAGTGAGAATTATGTTGTTGATTTTGACATTCTCTACATCTAGAAATCACCAGTGTTTTAAGAATCCCCATGGCTGGTGAAGACTCACAGATGACAGCTGTCGGCCTGTTGACAACATCCAGAATGGGTAGCAGCAGCGGGTAGTAGTTCTTGAAGGTAACAGCCACTGCAGAAGAGTAGGACAAGCAGCAACATGAGATAGTGAAACCACAGCTTGAGTTTGGTAGGCGGGATCAGAAACAGCTTTGGAACAGGGCAGACTGTAGAGCTTTTACAGCTACAATGTCTAATAGTGGGCTGAGCTCGAATGTGTGTATTATCATATAGCAGAGTGCATGGCCTCTTCGCCATCTCTTTTGAACAAAAATATGGAAATTTTTCTGGAGAGATGGAGACTATGGAAAACAAATCGACTTAGTCGAGTAAAATAAGGTTCAGGACAATCACCTGCAGGTTAATCACCACTTTATAGCATGCACATTTGTCCACTGATCTATGTTACAGACTGGTTTAGTACATATGATTTATTTCCGGTCCAGAGCAATGCGTCCTGGGTAATGCGCATACAGGTCATAAAGCTAGTATGCAAGAATGGCCATTAACCCCCCCTCACACACGTGAATGGTAGCTGACTGGCAAATAACTTTTTCATTCATTGTAGTTAAAAACTTCCCTTTAGCTGCTTTTAAGCAGAACGTTTTCAGAATACAGGCTGATGATGACAGAGCAGTACAATGCTGTTACTTTTAATCATTATCATTAAGATTATTGGTGTACAATTAGGAGTAAGTAATTAATCTTTATTGTATATAGCTAATTAAAACAATCACAATATTAAAATTGATAAAATCATTCGGTGGAGTCAATATCAGTTATTAGAACATTGGAACGTTGGAAGCACCATGGAAAACAATGGAGTAGCTCCCGGCTTATAATGGCTGCTTCTTTGTGGCTTCAGAGAGCCTAAGGGGATTTCAATTCCCTCGCGATCCCTGAAACCTTTTTTTAATTTGTTAGAACATTCTGCCCTCAAGTAGCAAAATGTTCTAATAGCCTTGTTGCCCTTCGTAGCAGGGCTATAACGGCTAGTAAAGTCCCTCTGCCTTGCCCTCTAGTAGCAGAATGTTCTAATAGCCTTATAACCCTTCAAAGCAGGGCTATACCGGCTATTAAAGTCTTGCTTTCTTGTTAAAGTCCCGCACCTTCGGGCCTTTAACGCTGCAACGGGCCTTTAATAGGCGGGCTATAAGGCTATAGTAAGGAAGGAACAGGGGCTTTTCTGTCTGTGGCAGTACTTGGCGAGGAACAAATGCTTCATAGAAAGATGAAGACACACAATTAAAAGAAAGATAAGAAGAAAGATAAGCCATTTTCCTTTCACAGTGCTTTTCTGGAGTATGGTGGAGGTGCTAATAGACATATTTCCTGCATCTGTGTCGCAATAATGGCTGTTAATTACCCTTTCTTGTGCTACCGGATAATGAACAGCCTTGATTGCCCACAAATGCCGTCAAAAACGCTCAAGTATTCATAACCTATTAGTGTTTCTTTTAGTGTACCCTCAGAACCATATAGTAGAAAGTCTGTTTGTAAATGGTTATGTTTGAAAACTATTAGTAATGGTTACCTTTGAAAGTGGATTATTTGAGTATCAAGATACGAGGTGGGAAGCTCTCTTATTCGATTTGCAAGTCTAATATTGCAAAGACTCATGATGTTAGCAGGACATGTGGATTGAACAGTGCAATAAAACAACAACTGTAATAGAATTTAGAGTGAGCGCCATGAGTTCAGTCGAAAGGATTGAAACTTGAAAGAAAGGGCCTCAATGTGTTGCAACCTGCCAGTTTGAAGATCCTGCTTGCTCTAAATATAGTTTACTTTTCGCTTCAGAATCCTTCCAGGTGAGACTACGCACTCACAGATAAGGTAAACAAGAACATGCGCCAGAACATTCATTCTAGCAGGCGATTATGAAGGACTGTGCTTGTCAGGCACTTTCCTCTATTACTATTAAATTGGGTAACATTAGCGCCTGGTTGGCATACATAGCGCTTAGAAGTGACAGAAACGGGTCGTATAATAAATACTGTATGGAAATATGCTATTATTAAAATGAAGAGATCACATCCAACACCGATAAATAACAGTTAATAACAAAACATTGCTTTACAAATGAAGGTTTTTTTCTGCTTTCATGTATCAAGGTAATTGTATATTCAGACTAAAATGACAGTTAAGCAGGCTGTGTCTCAAAATAGCCTGCGAGCACAGACAAGGCTTAGAGTCTTGGAATAACATAGTGCTCAGGTGCACGGAGCCTCAAACTAATAAATGCATGGTCCCAGTTGTTTTATATAATGCCAAGCATTTCTTTGGCTTTAATGTACATCCTTAACTTTTGTGAAAGGCCTGAGGCAGAGAAATATTCATGTATTATGTTTGAATGATAATTGATGCACTAATTAGGACTTAGAAACTTTAATTTTGATTACTTCGACTATTTCCCTAAATGACCTAGCCTTAGCTTTTTTTGCTGGATTTTTGATAGTGAAGGTCTTTGAGCGAGATGGAAATCAATTTTTTTTGACTCAATCGTTTTTAACTAGAGAAATTTCCGAATAACACATCTGCCCTCCAAAATACTAGTGGTGTATTTGATTCCACCTATGACCCTAATCACAAGTTTCCTGGTATGGGTGCGGGTATACAGAAGCCATATTATCTCCAATTCAGACCAGCGTCCTCTCACCAAATTCCCCGGAAAGGGGAATAATACACAAAGCTATATATACCGCATACAAATCGATTTGTGTTTCTACTTTCAGGTTCACAGAAAAACGCAACTTTCGACCTCTTGCTTGGAGCAGGGTGTAGATATATGGAGGACGCTGATCTCTGGCCAGAGCTTGGGTGCTGTGGGGCTGGGGGCAGGTGGAGGGCAGAGCAGGTGAGGGGAGAGCCTTTCCTGCTCTTACTCATTCTGCCTTTGTAGAGTAGACCAGGGCCAGACAGAGCAGCTGTCCACAAGCCCCTCTGCTTCACTTGCAATTCCATGTCCCTTATCTTCGAACTCAAAATTGTAGGGTCTGGAGTTTGCAGCCACTATAATTCCAAACCTTGAGGCACTTCGGGATAAATACAACTCTGAACCATAGTAATAAGATCCTATGTGTCAGTAGCGTCTGAAGACCATTCTTATGATTACTTTAAATAACCCTATATTGTTGTGTTTACTTTATAAAATTCTTCATAAAGTCCAGCAGTTTGTGCTTATTTAATGATCTCTAAATCAAAACTAGTTTGTCAATACCTAGCCATACATGTCTTTAAAATAACAACTCACCCTGTTGTACCACATGATGTATAGATCAAATTAATTTTGGGAAGACTCATAGACGAAATCTCTTTCTTGCTCGTCTTCAGCAGCATATGTCTATTCATAAGATGCAAGAACGGCTGCCATAATTTATAGATTGCAGTAAGATAATCATGCTTACAGAAGCATGTGAAATGCACCGTATAGGGCCACATCAAAGTAGAGAGCATCACTCATAGCCCTTGCTTCTGTTTTCTCTGGAGTAATCATATATTCTGTTTTCTTGTAATGCGGATCATTTCTTTAATCAGTCATACAGCCCACGTTCTATATTTTATATGGCTTTTCCCGGTTCCTTTATTAATCTTACAGAAGGTAGGAGTCTTGTCGAGTGATCATATTTATGATCATTGGAAGCTTTCTGAAAAATCAGTGTTTGATCCTTCATTCTATTTTAACACACTGTTGTAATTTACAGTTAAACTACTTTATTTAGGAATTCAGGATTTGGCCTTTGAAATTTAACACTGTGTCTCATTTACTAAGTGTGAACTTTGTCATTTTTTATGAAAAATGTCCTCACTTAGGTTTTAGGTTGCAATTATAATTGCATAATTCCTTGAGCCTGTTTGATCACCCGTGGTTTGCCTTAGGGAGATAACACCTGATAGTGCCAATTATTTACACTTCTTCAAAAACTATAGTTTTAAGCACTATATATGCTCCATATTTCTAAGCACTCAGTAAGCACTAGATATGTATTTATGACACTATGCGCCACCTACTGAAGTGTTTATGTTTGTCCTTCCTTTGAGCATGAACCATTCCTGAGAGTTGCATCATACTATCTCTATTGAGGTATCTGTGATTTTCCCTGTCTTGCACCTTTACAGCTCCTTGAAGCTACTTCGGAGACCTCTGCTGTGAATGTTCTTGGTGACCCCCTTCTTCATGTTTAGATTTACCCTATAGACCCCTTAATGAAGTGACTGCAGTTTTAGCTTCCACTGATTAAGGATGGTACACCATAGACATTGTGGTGTCCATTGTAATCCTTCAGCGCATCTGGGTGGACCTCACAGACTCTTTTTTCTATAAGTTAAATATGATAAGTATACTTAGTAAGTAGGTCTAGCACGCCTAATCCACTCAGGTAGCTTTGCTACACGCTATGTGTAAGTGCAGCTAAAAGTTCACCATAAAATGGTTAAGCACAATGCGCAAACCTCATGCTTGACAGCAAACATCCTTCCTGCATATACAAACTAAATCACACACCAACTACGTGCACTTGCTTTACTGCCCCAAAGTGCTTCGTGCCTCACAGTAGCAAGCACAGTGCTATATAAATGGCAATATAATGCAATAGCAAATCTTCAGTAATACTATTAAAAACGTATTAAAACTTATTATTGAACCCCAATTAAAAGTTAATGTAATCTTTTTAAATATTATTATTATAATTAGTAGTAGGAGTGATAATAGTAGTAGCAGCAGTAGTAGCGGTGGTGGTAGTAATAACGTTTTGAACATGGGTGGTACTCTTTGAACTTTTATATTTATGAAGAATGGTCTAATAAGTGAAAAACACATGTAAAAATAAATAACTTCTATATTTCATACTTTCGCACTTATACTCTGTGCAATCTAAAATAGTCCCTTAACAGGCACACCCACTAGTTTGGATTGCTCGAGATAGTAGTCACAGGGTCTGATGTTTTGTGGACAGGTTATTCCATCACAAACAAAACGGAGTATCCTGCCTGCCAAACCCACCTCATTTAGGGATGGACTGACCTTATGTTTTCAAAAAATGTGGGTAAAAGTTTGGTAAAAGGCCATCAAAAGTGACTGCGGCCATCTGGCAAATGTGACAGCTATTCCTTTCAATCTACAGAGATGACCACTGGGGAGGCAACCATCTCTAAATTTGATGGACCATAGTCCATCGAGGTGGTGAGGGTAATATCCTCTGCCATCCTGACGGATTGAGCACGTTCTGTCAAAGTATATATTAGGCCCATAGTAGTAGTACAATTCACTTCCAGGACAGTTCAATGTTGATGTCCTGAAACAGGTTTGGTAAATATTGCTTTTTTGTGCTGTACACTCCTTTCTAATTGAGATTTGAGTATTCTACCAACGGAACAGGGTTCAACGTGAGAGGGAGTTATTGCGCACCGCTCTATTTCTGTTTAAGTTGTCAGAGAAGGTGGCGTAATAAAATGGTGCTACAAGAGGAGGGATGACCCTGAAAATCCCTCGCAAGTTGTTGTGTGAAACAACAACTCTAACATTTACAAACAGTATCTTGTGCACACATATAAGGTAATACATACAATATGTACAAAATTTAAGAAATCCCAAATATAAGAAAGAATATTTGAAGCGTTGTTGATCTTGTTGCTTTAATACTCGAAACTAGACAGCGCCAGCCAACACGTGTTTCGTCTGAGTATACATAAACTCGGACTCTTCATGGCTTTTACTTGTATGTAGTAAGAGGATCAATCTACGCTTAACCGGTGCTAATTCCAACCCGGTCAGGGTTTCGATAGGTTGTTGTTTCGATAGGTTGTTTTTCACAGGTGTCAATCCCAATAGCCGTCCGCTCTGTTGCGGTGTGCTCATCGATAATAACGCCGAATTAGTGAAACAGGACAGACCAAAGAATTATTTCAAGTCAAATCTAGTGCCCAAACAAGGTTTGGTCTCACGTATGGAAATCCCAGCAATGGGGTTGTGTCAAATAAAACGAATTTCGTAGCGCACCCTGCAAATTCGTTTTATTTATTAAATTGTTGACTTACCTGCAATTATCCATATTCCGTTGTTTACCACCCTCTCGTAATGTTATTTTCTTAAAGAAATGCTTTGGGTTTCGAAGCTTTTATTCCATCCAAATGGCTTCAGTTTGCCACAGTTTTGTCGTGAATATATAATGTTAGTGCTCTAATTGTTCATTAGAGCACTGGGCTAAGGTGTGTTAATACATGGGGGAATCAACTGACAAGCTGATGCTGCTTTTGGAAGTACATGTTTTTCTCAGAAAATCAGACTTTGCTCTCACATGACTGAGGAAGCTTGTCATGCACTTATAGAAATTGTGCTCTCATTTTAGCTTCGGGATCACCTTCTATAACCTGTGTGAGATCATGGCTCATCAAATCCCAGCAGAAGGGCACATTATTCACGGGGTAAAATCACCTTAGATTACACCATAATTCCTAAAATTAGTATGGTCCAACAAACAATTGGTGTATATTGTGACTATAATCAGATTTCACCTGTAAAACTATCCCACACACTTGCAAGTCACAGGGTCTCTGCAGGAGTGAGGACATACCTCCCAACCCCTTAGTGCACAATTTGCAGCAAGGCAATAGTCCCCAATGGAGCAGGGGCTTAGGAAAGAGAGACAAGGACAAGCCTTGGATGCTTTTCTCAGGTAAAACACAACCCATTAGGAACATCATTAGAAAGCTTTCCCAAACAATATTCATTGGTTTCAAAATCACACTCACCCGGCAGGTATTGCGACGTTGTTGTACTATAATTAGCTACAATATAATTCCACACTTACTTTTAGATCCTTCAAATACAAAGGGGCATATTATCAAGGGGGTTTATCTCCGCTTTTTTGGCTTTAAAAGCCAAGAAAGCGGAGATAAAATTATCTCCCTATTACCTAGCTGTCGCTAACACCAGTTAGCGACAGCTAGTAGGAGATAGCGACCCTCTTGGGCCCCACTTTGCATGTCAGTGATATTTATCACTAATGATATGCAAAGTGGGCGTGCCAAGATGTTAGCGACTGGAAACAGTCGCTAACATCGCTATCTCCTATTACCAACTTTTGGAGATATTCGCGCTAAGCGCGAATATCTCCAAAAGCTAACACCTGCCCTGAGCAGTTCTTAGCCATTTTATCCAATGGGAGGTGGATAACATGGCTAAGAGCATTAGCTCGGTAATGCATGAATATCGCTGACTTTTCAGCGATATTCATGCATTGCGGCCGTTTTTTATCGCACTTGCGATAAACCTTGGTAATACCAAGGTTTATCTGCGGTAAAAATCACCGCAGCTCTGCTGTAAATTTTTGTCTCTAACCAAGCAATAGCGATAATATTGCTTGGTAATATGCCCCAAAGTTCTTGGTTGCTTTTTCTTCACAACGCTAAATGCTGATTAGCAATTCAAAGTTTTTTTCTTTTAGAAAGTCAAAAGGTTGTTGAATTCACAAAATGAAAAAGATGTGTGAATTCCCATCGCTCAGTCTCAAATTATTGCAGAAATTTAGTCGGGTTCTCTTGTATAATCTGCAGTGCTCTAACCTTAGTAGGTTTATACTGAATAATGATTTGTTGGCCTTGTCTTATTTCTTTAAGGCTGAAGAGCCAAGGGCGAGAAGGCTGCCGAACGAGCAGCCAACAGCTACTCGGAGTCCAGGTGTCTGGAAGGTAAGAGGTTTTGCAGGCAGGTAAGTTGCATCGGAAAGAGGAAATGACAACCTCACTCCCATGGGGAGTAACAAGGCCAAGCATCTGCCTAGTGGCTGGGGCATGGTAAAAAAACTCACTCCTGTCAAAATGGCTGCTGATCATGTGATCTTTCCCAAATCCTGCAAGATCTCGCACAACATTTTCTTTCTTCTCCAAGGCCAGCACTCAAAGAGGGAGCGGACTGGGCCACAAAAAAGGGGGTAATGGCAATTCTCCAGGTGCCAGTTAGAAAGAGGCACATTAAGAAAGAAATGGAGGCCTTTCTTAATTTAGGAATATACATATATATTTTGGAAAGTGGCAGGTGAGGGCCCGAATGAGGAAATACACATGTGATTCATGAGAGAAGAGTAGGGGCGGGAATGGTGAAGGGAACAAACAAGGCAAGTGGTGGTGACATTCGTAACAGTACCCCCTCTATTTGTGTTCCTTTTTGTGACCCATAAGAACAAGATTTCGCTACATGAATGTCAATGCAGACCAGGGCTTTAAGTGGGCTGGGTCTCACCGATGCTGAGAACCAGCAGTTTTTTAAAGGGAGCCTCGAAACATTGATGTGTGCCTGCTCACACTGCTCACTTCTCACTAGTGGAGGTTAAGGCATGACGTCATGCCTGGTGAGCGAGGTTGGGGAAGTGAAATCCTTTAAAAACAGTAAGTAATTTTCTCTCTGGATTTCCCTTCTCTTTTAGACACTCAGGAGCAGCACCATTGTCGTGGTGTCACCAGTGCTTTAAGTGGAAGCTTTTTCAATATTATATACAAGCCATGGTTTCTGCTTATTTATCTTCTGAAACTAACAACCATTGACCACGCCAATAGTCCTGACTTGTACGTATGATGTTACCCGGTCAGCACCGAAGACACCGTCCGTACGATGAACTCCATCCACTCCGGATCTCCGACCGACCCCTGCCCTCACCACATCTTCAACAAGGCCGACGTGGTCGTCGCACCCCACCTGCGGGACATCATCAACACCTCCTTCGACACCACCACCTTCCCGGAGAGCTGGAAGCACGCTGAACTCAGCGCTCTACTGAAGAAGCCATCAGCCGACCCCACCGACCTCAAGAACTACCGCCCCATCTCGCTGCTCCCGTTCCCTGCAAAAGTCATCGAGAAGACCGTCAACAAGCAGCTGGCCGCCTTCCTCGAGACGAACGGATCGCTCGACCTCTCGCAGTCTGGCTTCCGGGCCAACCACAGCACCAAGACCGCCTTGATCGCAGCAACCGATGACATCCGAGCCCTGCTCGACAACGGAGAAACAGCAGCCCTCATCCTCCTAGACCTCTCCGCGGCCTTCGACACTGTCTGCCACCGTACCCTAGTGCAGCGCCTCAGCAACGTCGGAATCCGGGAGAAGGCACTGGAGTGGATCCTCTCCTTCCTCGCCGGAAGGTCACAGAGAGTCCGCCTCCCCCGTTCAGATCAGAAGCCACCGAAGTCATCTGCGGCGTTCCTCAAGGTTCCTCGCTCAGCCCAACCCTCTTCAACGTTTACATGAGCCCCCTCGCAGCCATCGCACGCCAGCACAACCTCAACATCATCTCCTATGCCGAGGACACCCAGCTGATCCTCTCCCTCACCAACGACCCCGCCACCGCCAGAGCCAACCTTCACGAAGGGATGAAAGACGTAGCCGAATGGATGAAGAACAGCCGCCTGAAACTGAACTCGGACAAGACGGAAGTCCTCATCCTGGGATCCTCACCCTCCGCTTGGGACGACTCCTGGTGGCCCCCCACCCTAGGCAGCGCACCCTAACCAACAGACCACACACGCAACCTGGGCTTCATCCTGGACTCCTCCCTCTCCATGACCAGACAAGTCAACGCAGTCTCCTCGTCGTGCTTCAACATCCTGCGCATGCTACGTAAGATCTTCCGGTGGATCCCCACCGAGACAAGGAAGACGGTCACCCAGGCCCTCGTCACCAGCCGTCTGGACTACGGCAACTCCCTCTACGCCGGAACCACCGCCAAATTCCAGAAGAGACTCCAGCTGATCCAGAACGCCTCAGCACGACTCATCCTGGACATCCCCCGTCACAACCACATCTCCAGACACCTGAGAGACCTGCACTGGCTCCCGGTCAACAAGAGAATCACCTTCCGTCTCCTCACCCACGCACACAAAGCCCTACACAACCAAGGCCCAGGATACCTCAACAACCGCCTCAACTTCTACGCTCCCAAACGCCAGCTTCGGTCGACCGGCCACGCCCTCGCCGCCGTCCCCCGCATTCGTAGAGCCACCACAGGGGAAGGTCCTTCTCCTACCTCGCCGCCAAAACCTGGAACTCCCTCCCGACCCACCTCCGCCTGACCCAGGACCACCTCGCCTTCAGGAAGCAGCTCAAGACCTGGCTGTTCGAGCAGTAGCAGTCCCCCCCCCCCAGCACCTTGAGACCCCCCGGGTGAGTAGTGCGCTATATAAATGCTTTGATTGATTGATTGATTGACTAGTTGTATCCTATATCTGGATGCAATGACAGAAATTACAAAATACAAATCGGGTGGCACACAATGCTAATAACAAATTTTTAGCTTATGTGTTTTAAGCCACTCGCTTAATTACATTGGCCACATCCGTTTGAGAGACCCCCCTAGTTTTTCGACCATTTCACTGAGACATGGAATGGCTCCCACAGCTTGTTGTTCATGTTTTCTCCAGTCGATCAAGAAAAGGTCCCTTTGCCCCCTTCCTTACATGCCCCTTGAGGCCAAGGGGTGCTCCCCTGACCCTTATATTTTCTTAATTCATTTTCAGGACACTAGGGATCACATCCTGAGTCCTGTAATGGCTATCACAATATTTTGTTGAGGTTGTGACCAGCCAATTCGGATTGATTAAACTTTTAAAATGGCCAATAAAAGCGTACTGGGACACCAAAAGTCAGCTATACCTCACTTTTAAAATTGTTCATGACCACCCAAGTGCCACTTTTAATGCAAATGTCTACAAAAGGCCTAAATGGGTTCATAGCAAATAATTAAAAGCACAGTTTCAGAGTAAAGTGCTAAGTTTCTTCTCAATTTAGTGTTACTCAATTAATCTGTTTCTTAGGTATCACTTCTCAAAACTTCCAATAAAGTAAATAAATATTTTTAGACCCCCTTATCTTCTGTCCTGCCACCGCTTATTGGATCATCACAAAACCTTCTAGGTGGGAGCTGAGCAGTTTGACTGTTTTCTTTTTTTTAAAGTATTGTCTATCTGTCTATCTATCTATCTATCTATCTATCTATCTATCTATCTATCTATCTATCTATCTATCTATCTATCTATCTATCTATCTATCTATCTATCTATCCATCCATCCATCCATCCATCCATCCATCCATCCATCCATCCATCCATCCATCCATCCATCCATCCATCCATCCATCCATCCATCCATCCATCCATCCATCCATCCATCCATCTATCCATCTATCTATCTATCTATCTATCTATCTATCTATCTATCTATCTATCTATCTATCTATCTATCTATCTATCTATCTATCTATCTATCTATCTATCTATCTATCTATCTATCTATCTATCTATCTATCTATCTATCTATCTATCTATCTATCTCTCTCTCTCTGTCTGTCTATCTTTTTAATGTATATATATATATATATATATATATATATATATATATATTCACTGAAAAAAACATAGGTTTCAGGCCTTATATAGTTAGGAATTAGCATTTAAAAAACGTTTGAAATTCACTGAAAAAACCATAGGTTTCAGGAGTTATATAGTTAGGAATTAGTTTTTAAAAAACCTATGGTTTTTTCAGTGAATTTGCAAGGTTTTTTAAATGCTAATTCGTAACTATATCAGGCATGAAACCTATATTTTTTTTCAATACATTTCAAAGGTTTTGTAAATGCTAATTCTATTAGCGGATAACGTTTATATATGTTATTATCCTTCTGGGACCACCTGAACAGCCATCTTGTTTCTCAGGAGAAGTGAGGTACAAGAGAGCACAAAACAAGAGTGGAAAAAACGAAAAGGGGGCAGGGTTGAGACCCCCTGATCCCCTACCCCTTCTCAGGGGGTCCCAGAAGGACCACCAAGTGCAAAAATGTTTTTATTTATTTTTTTAAATAGTGGAATACGCGCACGGTACGCGTACCCCGCGATTTGTTTGATGTTTTTTTGCCCTTGGGGGTCCTTTTGGGACCCCCTGAGAAGGGCTACAGGGTTGGGGGGTCTCTACCCTGCCCCCTTTTTGTGTTTTCCACTCTTGTTTTGGGTTCTCTTGTGCCTCAGTTCTCCTGAAAACAAGATGGTGGCCTAAACTTCCTGGTTTGGACAGTTTGGAATGTTGACAGTTGACTGCCAGCCAATCAGAAACTCGCTCGCGCACGTAAGGGTACACGCACGGACGCGTACGGTACGCGTACCGTACGCGTACGGTGCGCGTACGGTGAGCGCATATAGATATATAGTTTGCTCAAATTCAATTTTCTCAACAACTACTGGAGGGATTTTCACCAAATATAGAAAAGGGACTACTGCATACCTGTCCCTACCATTTTGCCAAGTTTGGTGTAATTCCGTTCAGCCGTTCGGGCTGTAGCCGTGTCTAAAGGTCCCATAGAAAATGCCATTTGAAAAATTCAAATTCAATTTTCTCAAGAACTACTGGAGGGATTTACACCAAACATACAAAAGGCACTGCTTCATACCAGTCCCTACCATTTTGCCAAATCTGGTGTAATTCCGTTCAGCCGTTCGAGCTGTAGCCTTGTCAGAATGTCCCAATGAAAATTAACATGGGGAAAACACATTTTGGGACCCCTCATTTTTCTCGGCCCCCGCTTGACGAATCCCCCCAAACTTTCAGGGAAGGAGCGGAGCGGAGCTGGCCACAATTCTGGAATATTACACACAGATTCGTCAATCGGCGCCAAAGTTATTCCCAATAGAATGTTGAGCGCATATAGATATATAATTTGCTCAAATTCAAATTCTCAACAACTACTGGAGGGATTTTCACCAAATATAGAAAAGGCACTACTGCATACCTGTCCCTACCATTTTGCCAAGTTTGGTGTAATTCCGTTCAGCCTTTCGGGCTGTAGCCGTGTCTAAAGGCCCCATAGAAAATGCCATTTGAAAAATTTCAAATTCAATTTTCTCAAGAACTACTGGAGGGATTTACACCAAACATACAAAAGGCACGGCTTCATACCAGTCCCTACCAATTTGCCAAATCTGGTGTAATTCCGTTCAGCCGTTCGAGCTGTAGCCTTGTCAGAATGTCCCTATGGAAATTAACATGGGGAAAGCACGTTTTGGGACCCCCCTTTTTTCTCTGCCCCCGCTTGACGAATCCCCCGAAACTTTCAGGGAAGGAGCGGAGCGGAGCGAGGCAAATTTAAGGAAAATTACAGGCAGATCCCTCAATCGGCGCCAAAGGTATTTCCAATAGAATGTTCGGAATTTCCCATGGTAACTAGGTCCTAACTATATATACCTACTGGCGAGGTAATATATATATATATATATATATATATATATATATATATATATATATCCAACACTATATATATATATATATATATATATATATATATATATATATTACCTACTGGCGGTCGCCAGTAGGTATATATAGTTAGGATTTTTTCTCTATGGGATTTTTGAAAATTCTATGTCTAATAACTTTGGCGTTTGTGGACGGAATTGGCTGACATTTTCAGGAAAATTGAACATTTTGTTTCTGAGCAGCCCCTGGAAATTTGGGGGGGTTCGTCAAGGGGGGGGCGAGAAAAAAGGGGGGTCCCAAAACGTGTTTTTAACATTGAGTTTTCCATAGGGCGGTTGGCCTCACTTTTAGCCCGAACGGCTGAATGGAGTTCCACGAAACTTGGCAAAATTGTAGGGACTGGTAGCCCGATGTGCCTTTGCTAGGTCTCAATATATGTGCTTCAGTGGATTTTGAGAAATTAACGTTCAAAAAAAGATATATATCTGTAACAGCGGACCGGGCAGCGCTCCGGTTCGCGGACTTTACGCGTAACGGAACTTCGCGTAGCGAAGCTGATTGGTTCTCCGGTGTCTGTCAACATTCTAAACAGTCCGGAGCGGCCGCCATCTTGTCTCTCGGTAGGATTGAGAGACAAGAGGAGGCCAAAACAAAGGGGGAAATGACCATAAGGGGGCATAGTAGATCCTCCCTGACCCCCTAGGTTTAATGTGGAGGCTTTAAAAGGGCCCCGCAGGGCAAAAAAAAATAATTTTTTTTTTGTTCTTTTGCGTGGGTAGCGCCCGGTTCGCGAACCGGGAAGCGTTCTGGGCAGCGTACTATAAGGAAAAAAGAATGATAGACTTTTCAAATACTGTATGTTAATTGATTGTTGGTTTTGTTGATTATTTTTAAATTTTTTTATTTTTTAAGCAATTATTTATTATTGTGATTGTGTTTCAAAATTTAATAACATTTCTAACATTTAACTAGTTTATGAATTACATATAAAAATGATTAAAGACTCAAACAATTTTTTAATATTACATACAATTTTATTTTTCGGATTGTTTTTCAAAATTTAATAGAACGTCTAGCATTTGACTGTCCGATATGTCCTCTTGTTGAGTGAACATAAGTTCCCACATTTGACCGTCATCATAATGAAGTAAATGATCCACAGATTCTACACATTGAACTAATTCATGGTCCCGTGATTCATCCATGAAATCTGAGTCATCATTGTCCTCAATATCTTTTTCTGTGTTGTTCTCCAGAACAATTTCGAAGGAAACATTCTGCTCACCTTCCATTTTATTGCTGTAATTTGCATAAAAAATAAATATATCAGTAGAGATAGGGCACTGTTGGGTTTAAGTTCAGACAGGTACTTGTGAGTTTATAACAGAGAAGTAATCTATGGGCACTGTATGGTTTCAGGCGTGAAGTAGTACTATTAAAAAGTGCCTGTGAAGAAGCCTAAGTAAATTCATAATTATACCACAGAAACCTAAATCAATCCATAATTATAATAAAGAAGCCTTTCCCAATGTCTAACTCTTACAGGGGGATAGTATATAACTATCTGAAAATGTTTTCAAATTTATAAAATAATTTCTCACCTTCTAAAAACAAGTTTAAGTTGTGAGTGAAAATGATCTTGCAATGTAGTTCAGGAAGTAGTAGTCAAAATGGCTGTGTTTCTCTCTCTTCCTTTATATATATTCAGGTACATAACCAATCAAATGTCAGGTTAAAAAAAGTAGAAAATGAAAGCAACATTTTAATTGGTTGTCAATTCCAACACTTCAGATGTGTTTTGTGAAGTAATTTACCTCAGGGTATTTAGAGAGGTCTACAGGCTAAATGGTTAAATGGAATTTCAATCAAATTTGTGAAAATGGTAGACATTGGTATGTAGTATGAGCTAATCTATATTTGGTGAAATTGTCTCCAGTCGCTTTTCTGTAAACTACTTTCCCACCTTTTTTGATGGTGCGCTTCCCAGGGAGCGACCCGGTACGCGAACTGGCGAGCGCCCCGGTTCGCGAACCTTAAGCGTTACGGGAGTCCACCATTTTGTGTTTCGGTCGAATTAAGATACAAGATGGAGGGCAAATAATGTTCAGAATGGGTAGAAGGGGGCACGGTAGACTTATCTTGACCCCCTAGGTTTTCTGAGGGTGGCTGAGGAGGCCCATATGTGCGAAAAAAAACAATTTTTAAAAAAATTTAGCGAGGTTAGCTCCCGGTTCGCGTACCGGGTAGCGCCCCAGGGAGCGTACTTTGTTGAAAATTAGTGAAAAATGTTAGAGTAAAATAATAATTGTGAGTGATCAGATGTAGGGTAGCTCTGAGAAGAGCTTTTGGGTTTATGGTACATTTAGGTACTTATAAGTAGGTACCAATGCACAGTCTTAAATTCAGAATGAAAATTCTGTTGCCCTCATCTGAGAAGTGAACTCCATCTCCTCTGTAGATATCTTGCATGTAGTAACGCAAGTTATTGTTGTACACGGAGCCCATTCCATGGTCTCTCATGTAAGCTGAAACAGATTTGTTTACATGCTTCCTCGACTTCTCAATTTGTGGACAAAATTGGTTTGACCACCTCCATTTCTGTCTTTGGCATATATTTGAATATACCAAGGCAGTCTGAGGAAAAAGTGCCATCAATTGCTCAAAGGTGTCCTTTAAAAGCATTTCCAGACCTACCCCAGTCAAAGTGCCCAAATCATTACCTCCACAGTGCACAATTAACAGGTCAGGTTTTGGCAAATGCATAAAGGTTTTCACCAATGGTATCAATTGGTGACATTTTAATCCTCTGTGGCCAAACCACTTAATTTCCACATCTTGTAAATTGAGGTTAGGTAAATTCCTGTTCTCAGCATACCTCTGAGCCCAATAGATGTAACTATGTCCAACAATCCAGACAGAAAACATGGTGAGAGAAGGTTCTCCTGCAGTCAGATGAAGTGTGGCAATGAAATGGCAGTTGAAAAAATAAGAGTTTAAAATGAAAAAAACTGGGGAGTTTCTGTGTTAATGAAGCAGTAACAGTGATTGGTGGATTTTGATTGCTGAAAACAGAAAGTTAGGGTGCATGGATGAGTTGTTTGAAAGATGTATTTTGAGTGGTCAAGAAAAAATCATTAAATGAAAGAATGCACTGGATATGAGGTGCACTGAGAGTTCAGAGTTCAATTGCAACATTGTTGTGTGAACTTGCAAACACCAGAGGTCTTCCAAGAGGTGGTTGCCATGCAAAAAAGGCAGAAAGGGCAGAGGGGGGAAGGGTTTTCATTTGAAAAAAAGTGAGGGAAGAGTTTTGATTGGGTGACATGAGAGATATGTGTGAAGAATTACAGCATTTCTGTGCTTTTGATAGCTGCAGACTCTGGAGTGCATACCTTTTGCTCTGCTGAAGACAAATTGGTGTGTTTCTGAGACTGTTTTGAAACTCAAAGTATTTGCTAAGGTGAGAAAAGATTTCTTTAATTTAGATAGAGAATAGTGTGCTTTAAGGAGAAAATTATGAAGAAAGTTGTGTTTTTCAAATGTTGCTTTGTCTCAAGTGTTTTACAAATAGATTTTGTTTCTTTGAGAAAATGTAATTGGAGAAAATGTGAAGTATTAGTACTGACAGGGTGTTTTTGTGCATAGGAGCTGTGGAGTCTTTTCAAATTATGACTTGAAAATCGTTTTTGAGGAAAATGAATGGTTATAATATTTATGACAAGGACATAATGGTGTATGCTTCTTCATAAGGCAATTGAGTGTCTCTGATGTTATTTTTCCCATTTTAATGTAAGACCTTTCTCTGTGGAGCAAATTGCTTGTAAATATGCTCCCACCTGTGCATGGCAAATTTAGATTTTGAATGTTTGCGTTACATAGCCATGTTAAAAGTGACACAAACATGCTGCAAAGGCAATCAAAAAACGCTTTTATGTGTCTTAAGGACATTTTAAGTCATTTCTCCATGTGCCGTGTTTTGAAATTATGATTTGAAAATCGTTTTTGGGGAAAAGGAATGGTTTTTAAATTTATGACAAGGACATAATGGTGTATGCTTCTTTATAAGGCATTTCAGTGTCTCTGATGTAATTTTTCCCATATTACATTAAAAGACCTTTCCCCGTGGGGCACATTCCTTGTAAATATGCTCCCACCTGTGCATGGCAAATTTAGATTTTGAATGTTTGTGTTACATAGCCATGTTAAAAGTGACCCAACCATGCTGGAAAGGCAATCAAAAAACGCTTTCATGTGTCTTAAGGACATTTTAAGTCATTTCCCCATGTGCAGTGTTTTCAAATTATGATTTGAAAATCGTTTTTGGGGAAAAGGAATGGTTTGTAAATTTATGACAAGGATATAATGGTGTATGCTTCTTTATAAGGCATTTCAGTGTCTCTGATGTCATTTTTCCCATATTACATTAAAAGACCTTTCCCCGTGGGGCACATTCCTTGTAAATATGGTCCCACCTGTGCATGGTAAATTTAGATTTTGACTGTTTGAGTTACATAGCCATGTTAAAAGTGACCCAAAAACTTGCAAAGGCTTTAAAAAAACACTTTCATGTGTCTTAAGGACATTTTAAGTCATTTCCCCGTGGGCAGTGTTTTCAAATTATGACTTGAAAATCGTTTTTGAGGTAAAGGAATGTTGTTAAAATTTATGTGCGCCATATGCCCCCAAATTTCTTTTTCTGGGGTGCAGCAGGGTGTTCTTGAGACACCCCTGCACCTTTGGAAAAATTCCTAATTTGCGATGAGCTAATTGCTAATCGCAAATTGCACCTTCATTCCTATGGGCCTCCTGGCCCATGGAAATGAATGGGTAATTTGCAATTAGCAATTTGCTCATCGCAAATTAGGAATGGTAAAGAATCGCTATTTATTCCTTAAAATTCGCTATTTTGGAAATGCAAAATAGTTTGATGATACATATGGCGGTTCATCTCTAACAAGATAAGAAGCTTAGGGATACATTTATGATGACTGGCGCAATGAAGTGGACATCACTTACTTCATTGGTAGAGCTTTACATGTATTATCTCCTCTGTATTCTTCATCAAGCGTAACTTTCATCTGCAATCCTGAGTAGGCCTCACCTTAAACAAACCTCTGGATAGGGCACACCTTATCGTCATCCTGAATTAATCATTTAAAATGCTAGGGACAGATTTATGATAGGTGTATGCCTCTTTTGCGCCACTGTGCGTCACTTTTGTGATGCAGCGGCGGTGCAAAAGATTTGCTATGAGGCGACAAAATTACAAATTGATGCATTTAGGCAGATGTGTCATGGTGTAAAAAACACCGTGCCACATGAAACTGATGCAGCAGTGATGCAAAAGATGCACCATGTTGCAAGACAGGCCTCACTTGGGGCCATATGTATGAAGCTAATTAGCATTTGCAAAGGCCGAAGTTCTGTGAATTTCGGCCTTTGCGAATGCTAATTAGACAAATGGTATGTATCAAACAAGTTTGATGCAAAATAAGGAATAGCAAAATTTGCTATTCTTTATTTTGCGATTGCACTGAAGGATTTGCAAATTTTGTGATTTCTTAAATGCAATGTATCAAACAAAAAATATGCAAAAAATGCCATTAAGGATTTGCAAATTACCACCAACTTCTAGTTGGTGGTAATTTGCGAATTCTTTTCAAAAAGCTTTTTTTCCAAAAAACAAAAGGTGACATATGACGCCCATACATGCCCTTAGGGCATGTATGTGCGCCATATGCCCCCAAATTTCTTTTTCAGGGGGTGCAGCAGGGTGTTCTTGAGACACCCATGCACCCTTGGAAAAATTCCTAATTTGCGATGAGCTAATTGCTAATCGCAAATTGCACCTTCATTCCTATGGGCCTCCTGGCCCATGGAAATGAATGAGTAATTTGCAATTAGCAATTTGCTCATTGCAAATTAGGAATGGTAAACAATCGCTATTTATTCCTTAAAATTCGCTATTTAGGAAATGCAAAATAGTTTGATGATACATATGGCAGTTCATCTCTAACAAGATAAGAAGCATAGGGATAGATTTATGATGACTGGCACAATGAAGTGGACATAACTTACTTCATTGGTAGGCCGTTACATGTATTATCTCCTCTGTATTGTTCATCAAGTGTAACTTTGATCTGCAATCCTGAGTAGGCCTCACCTTAAACAAACCTCTGGATAGGCCACACCTTATCGTCATCCTGAATTAATCATTTAAAATGCTAGGGACAGATTTGTGATAGGTGTATGCCTCTTTTGCGCCACTGTGCGTCACTTTTCTGATGCAGCGGCGGTGCAAAAGATTTGCTATGATGCGACAAAATTACAAATTGATGCATTTAGGCAGATGTGTCATGGTGTAAAAAAACCGTGCCACATGAAACCGATGCAGCAGTGATGCAAAAGATGCACCATGTTGCAAGACAGGCCTCACTTGGGGCCATATGTATCAAGCTAATTAGCATTCGCAAAGGCCAAAATTCTGTGAATTTCAGCCTTTGCGAATGCTAATTAGACAAATGGTATGTATCAAACAAGTTTGATGCAAAATAAGGAATAGCAAAATTTGCTATTCCTTATTTTGCGATTGCACTGAAGTATTTGCAAATTTTGCGATTCCTTAAATGCAATGTATCAAACAAAAAATATGCAAAAAATGCCATTAAGGATTTGCAAATTACCACCAACTTCTAGTTGGTGGTAATTTGCGAATTCTTTTCAAAAAGCTTTTTTTCCAAAAAACAAAAGGTGCCATATGACGCCCATATGCCCCCAAATTTCTTTTTGAGGGGTGCAGCAGGGTGTTCTTGAGACACCCCTGCACCCTTGGAAAAATTCCTAATTTGCGATGAGCTAATTGCTAATCGCAAATTGCACCTTCATTCCTATGGGCCTCCTGGCCCATGGAAATGAATGGGTAATTTGCAATTAGCAATTTGCTCATTGCAAATTATGAATGGTAAAGAATCGCTATTTATTCCTTAAAATTCGCTATTTAGGAAATGCAAAATAGTTTGATGATACATATGGCGGTTCATCTGTAACAAGATAAGAAGCTTAGGGATACATTTATGATGACTGGCGCAATGAAGTGGACATTACTTACTTCATTGGTAGGCATTTACATGTATTATCTCCTCTGTATTCTTCATCAAGCGTAACTTTAATCTGCAATCCTGAGTAGGCCTCACCTTAAACAAACCTCTGGATAGGCCACACCTTATCGTCATCCTGAATTAATCATTTAAAATGCTAGGGACAGATTTATGATAGGTGTATGCCTCTTTTGCGCCACTTACAAAACACTGCCCACGGGGAAATGACTTAAAATGTCCTTAAGACACATGAAAGTGTGTTTTTAAAGCCTTTGCAACTTTTTTGGGTCACTTTTAACATGGCTATGTAACTCAAACAGTCAAAATCTAAATTTACCATGCACAGGTGGGAGCATATTTACAAGGAATGTGCTCCACGGGGAAAGGTCTTTTAATGTAATATGGGAAAAATGACATCAGAGACACTGAAATGCCTTATAAAGAAGCATACACCATTATGTCCTTGTCATAAATTTACAAACCATTCCTTTTCCCTAAAAACGATTTTCAAATCATAATTTGAAAACACTGCACATGGGGAAATGACTTAAAATGTCCTTAATTCAAAATTTGCTATTCCTTATTTTGCGATTGCACTGAAGGATTTGCAAATTTTGCGATTCCTTAAATGCAATGTATCAAACAAAAAATATGCAAAAAATGCCATTAAGGATTTGCAAACTACCACCAACTTCTAGTTGGTGGTAATTTGCGAATTCTTTTCAAAAAGCTTTTTTTCCAAAAAACAAAAGGTGCCATATGACGCCCATACATGCCCTTAGGGCATGTATGTGCGTCATATGCCCCCAAATTTCTTTTTCAGGGGTGCAGCAGGGTGTTCTTGAGACACCCCTGCACCTTTGGAAAAATTCCTAATTTGCGATGAGCTAATTGCTAATCGCAAATTGCACCTTCATTCCTATGGGCCTCCTGGCCCATGGAAATGAATGGGTAATTTGCAATTAGCAATTTGCTCATCGCAAATTAGGAATGGTAAAGAATCGCTATTTATCCCTTAAAATTCGCTATTTTGGAAATGCAAAATAGTTTGATGATACATATGGCGGTTCATCTCTAACAAGATAAGAAGCTTAGGGATAGATTTATGATGACTGGCGCATCACCAGGGATGTGCCAGTCATCCTGCGCTGCTGTTCCGCCACCCATGGTGTGCTGCATTTACAATGCGGCGCAGCATGGGGCAAAAATGGCACAGATGCGTGACGCATCTGTGCCGTAAAGGTGGCGCATTGCTGGAGTTGTATCTCAAGTGTGATGCAGCTCCAGCAAGGCTCAGGGGTGCCCCATCTCCACAATGTTGCGTCAAGACCTATGCCTGCTTCAAGCAGGCGCAGGGTTTTGACGTAGCTTTCTCCTATCTGATTGTAAATGCGGCACACCATGGGTGGCAGAGCAGCGGTGCACGTTAACTGGTGCATGCCTGGGGATGTGCCATTTAACATAAATCTGCCCCTTTACATTTAAGTATGTGCAGGGAACACAGAGTCGGTGAGGCTTATCCAAGGTTAAGAAGAGATGAGTCCTGTTCACTGAAAAATTAGACATAGGCTTCACCTGCTCAGCATCGCTGGACATGGCTATATAATAGCTGCAAAATGTTACTCTTGTTAAACAATTTTACTATTATAATCTCTGAGATTTGTCTCTTACTCTGCAACATCTCATTGTTGTTATCTTTCTTTAAAGATAAAGACAACATCAACATGAGCGACAATCAGCAATCAGTTGATTTTGACCTCATCATTGAACTCGTAATTGAAACATCAGTGGATGTTGATCCCTTGGATGATTTAAATCCTGAGGATGAAGAAGAACGTGATGAGGATGCAGATTTGTCCGAATTATATGACATAGGATGGGAAGCTGACGTGCTTGAGCCTATGGAACTATAAACATTTATTTTAAAAATTTATAATAAATAAAAAGTAAAAATGTAAACCGTTTAATTTAAAAATAAAGACACCTTCAAAAACAGGTTATGTGTAGTGTCTTCAATAAAATATTAAAATATGCTCATAAAATTAGATCAGATTCACATATAAAATAGCACAGGTAACATGAATATAAATTCCATTTCTTTTCTGCTATTTCTGTATTCTAAATTTGCCAAGCACTAAAAAATCTTATATGTAAAAATGTCAAGTAGTGTTTTAAGTTTTGGATTACTGTTATTGATTTACTGTTGGGTAATAGTGGTTAATAACATTTTTTAATATATTTTACCACAGATTCAACTGCAGATCATTTCAAGATTTCACCATGCCAACGAAAGAAAGACTGAGAAAGGCTGCAAAACGTCAAAGACAGCAGGTCAATGAAAAAAAGCAGCAGTCCTCTAATAAAAAGATTTGTCAAGTCACCAAGAAAGCACCGGGTAAGAGTACAAAAACATTCATAAGAAATATTTGTAGTAAAAAAATTATTACTACAGAAAATGTTTAAGTCCAGAAAAAGAGAAGCAATTCAAACGGAAAGGAAAGGCCAATGAAAAATGTTACTATTAGAGCAAGAGATAACTCTGTGCATGATATTAGAAGGAAACAACAGTTTAGGGACATTCGTAAACGAATGTTCCGCAACAGGATAATTGGCAATTTGTTAAAAAATATTAAGAAAGGTCAACAGAAAGTGGTTTTTTATAAGAGAAAAAAAAAAGTGGAGAAAGTTATTGATCAGGCATTTGAAATTAAACGTAAGTTATTTATTTTGATAATCAATAGAATTAGGAAGCTAAACAAGGCAATTTATGATTTCAAAAGAAATAGTAGATGGAAGAGAATAGTTAATCGTAGTAATTTTTGTGAAGTTTTTTCTGGAGAATGGATGCATAGTTCAAGCTGTGAGGCATTTTTTAATGAGGAGAGTTATTTCCAGGATAATGATTTGGTGCATGCAGTTGACACCAGTGGTCGTGCTTATGAAGTGAAAGATGGTTGTCCAGTTGAAAAAGAAAAACTTGTGACAACAGAGGCAGAAGAGGTGTTAGGTAATGAGGTTTTAGGAAGACGTGCTAAGGGTCCTGTGTACACCTGGAAGTGTAGTAGTATTTGCAGTGTGCGACAGGATTCCATCAATTTGCTTTGTGATTTTGTACGGTCATTTAATAAGAAAAGTTTGAAGCAGAAAATGAGGTTGTTGCAAGAATTAGATCCTTGCAGAGTGAGAGAAGTGACAGGTTTGCATGGTCATTCACTGGCTTGTCTTTCCAGGAGAGTATGCCAGAGTGTTTTTCATCATTTCAGGATGCTAGCAGTGCATCATAATAAAGTGAGGAAATTAGTTAGAATGTTGTATTATGCTAAGAGTCCAGCAATTATGCTTAAACAATTATGCGCTGCTCTTTTGCATGGTTCTGAAATAGATGTGAAGAATATATGTGAAGAAATTGAGTTTTGTTACTTTGGAAGTAAAGAGGAGAATGTTGAAATTGACCAAGAAGAAGCGGGTAATGTGGAAGATAGTGTACAGGTTTCCAGTACAGATAATTTCCAGAGGGAAATTGCGACGTTTCAGGTCAAATCAAGTGAGAGGCCAAATTTCACTTGTGTGTGTTGTCGACGCACTTATTATAAGAATCAGACTAAGTTAGTGGATTTATATGCAAAAAGTGAAAGGGAAAATAATAGTGAATGGAAGGATTTCACAACATACTTGATGGTAGAAAATTGTTTTGATTTGGGATTGGATCAACATGTGTGTACTTATTGTTGTTGCAAATTAAATCAAAACCAGATGCCTGCTAGAGCAGTTCATAATAATCTGGAATTGGTTGAGATTCCTTCTGAATTGAAGGATTTAAATACTTATGAATCTATTTTGATTCAAAGTATCCATCCCTTTCAGGCTATTGTAAGAATGGAGCCAAAGACAGGGAAATTGCCTCCATCAGATTTACAGAGAGGATTAAAGGGAAGAGTTGTTTATTTGCCTCTAGATTTGAAGAAAAACATTAACACAATTGGAGTAGAAAAAGTGGAAGAGGAACCTCTGGTTATCTTAGTTAATGGGGTTCCGACAAAGAATAAGAAAATATGGCAAGATTTAGTGGATGTTAGGAAAGTTAAAAAGGCAACATTGTATTTGAAAAAAAATAATAAATACTATAAGAATGTATATGTTGCAGAAGAGGAAGTAAGTGAGGAAGAGGATAGCGATTTGTGTGCTGGTCAAATTGAGAAAGTAGAACCCTCTACTAGTGAAGAAATATATGAACATTATAGTGTTCATCCTTTGCATTCCAAGGAAGTCATGGGGAATGCTATTGAGTTGTTTCAAATGAAACAAGCCAAAGGGAGTCCCATTAGTGTTTGGAAGGAAAGTTTGGAAGCTCGGTGTTTCCCACAGCTTTTTCCAACAGGTCAGGGAGGAAGATATGATGAGCGACCTCATCAAATTCCTGCTTCTGAATACCGGACTTTGCGATTGTATGCAGGAGATGCTAGGTTTCGACAATGCATTCCTTATTTGTTTCATCTCCTGTTTGAAAGCGATCTGTCTGGACTGTCATATGCAGTGAACCACATCTTGAAAAGTGGTATACACATGCAAAACATCTCGGCAAGTGACTTTATGGATAAAGTCAATGTCCAAGACAGTATTTTGGATTCTCACCTGATTAATCTCATGGCGTGTCAGCGTGGTACTAATGAGTACTGGTACCGTCGTCATGGTGATTTAAAATGTATGCTGAGGAACTTAGGAACTCCCACATGGTTCCTCACTCTGAGCTGTGCCGAGTATGGCTGGGAAGACTTACTTGAATTTCTACGAGAGGCAAATGCTAACGTAGAAAACATCGAATTCAAGACACCCGGAGAACTGTGCTCTTTGGATCCAGTCAATGTTTGTAGGTACTTCAATCATAGATTTGAAGCTATGATGTCTTTCATCATGAATAAGAAGAATCCACCTCTTGGAGAGGTGTTGGATTTCTTCTGGAGAAAGGAGTACCAAGCAAGAGGTGCTCCTCATATACATATGTTGCTGTGGATCAAGGATGCACCTAAATTTGGAACGGATCCAGAAGACTCAGTGATGAGTTTTATACAACAGTATTCTACGTGTGCTGTTCCAAACGCAAAGGAGAAGAAAAGCCTAAGAGAAAAAGTTCTGCGTTTCCAAAGCCATCGATGTGGAAAGTACTGTCGTCGTAAATTACGAAACAAGGACAAGTTCTACACCAAATGTCGTTTCGGCTTTCCACGACCGGTGATTTCTAAAGGAAGAGTAAACAGTTTGATGTCTTCGCTGCGACATAATGTGATGAAGAAATCACCTAAAAACACATACAATTTGAAGAGGAACGAAGAGTCCAAGTACATCAACGACTACAACCCGGTGATTTTGTCCATGTGGAATGCTAACATGGATATACAGTTTGTGGCTGATAACTGTATGGCTGTGGCTCGGTATGTGACATCTTACATCACCAAAAAAGAGAAGACAGAATTGAAGGATATGTGGGAGGACATTTCCCAAGAAAAGAGCCTCAGCAAGAAGTTGTACAGTTTCAGTCTGAAGATGTTGTCGCATCGAGAAATCGGAGCGTACGAATGTTCTGACCGGTTGTCTTCAGCAAGTCTCTATGCCAAGTCCAGGAGTATCGTTTGGGTAAGTCTTGGTCTTGCTGCAACGCGTAATCGAGTTCTCAAACCTGTGTGGGAAATTGAGTATTTGGCGGAAAAGGAGCCAAACAGTACCGACATTTTGAAGACCAACATGTTGGATACATATTATCCAAATCGAAGCATTCACCTCGAGAATGTTTGTCTGTATGAGGTTCTTCAAAATTACATATTCAAGAGGAACATCAAAGAAGATACTGAGAAAGGAGTGTATGCTGTAATAGGAAGTGAGGGATGTCTGGTCAAGCAAAGAAAATGCCACTTGGTAAACCATCGAAAATTGAGTGGCGAATCTCCTGAAAAAAAGGAGTTTTTCTATTTAGCACTTTTGCAACTTTTCAAGCCTTGGCGTGCAGAAGAGGAACTGCTTGGAGATTTTCTCTGTTACGAAGACTCTTTCAATGCCGCCAAGGAGACCATAGAATGTCCTGCTTTTCCCAAATATGTAGAAATGTTGAATGCGGAAATTGAGCAGGAAGCAATGATTGCAGCCGAGATTGCCAGAGACAGTTCTCAGGACAGTCAGAGTTCTGCTTCATTGAGTCAGGATTCACTAGGAGGACCTGTTATCGAAAATGAAGCTGCCACTGCTATGAATGAAGTGGAAAGAGCCATGGCACATGCTCAGGAGGATGCGGTTAACTTAGAAGAGTTGGAAAGACAACTCAACGTTGAGCAGAGGAAAATATATGACGAAGTTACCATGCAAATTGATCATGGATTAAGTCATGACAAGAAAGAGTGCTCATGTACGTCGTTGAAGCCTGTCCGACTGTACGTGAGTGGAGAAGCGGGAACTGGAAAAAGTTTCCTTATTAAAGCAATTTCATGTTATTTGCAGGAAAGGACAGAGTCATCGCTGTCTTGTGTTGTCACCGCTCCAACTGGACTGGCAGCACATAACATTAAAGGGATTACTTTACATCGTTTACTGATGCTGCCAGTGGAGCATGACAACAAATTACAATATCACAAGCTATCTGGAGATGCTTGTTTTGAAGTTTCAAGAATCTTGAGGAAAATGAAACTTCTTATCATTGACGAAGTAAGCATGGTTTCCAATGTCATACTTGCCTTTGTGCATTTGAGAATGCAAGAAGTTCTCAAAACAGAGTATGATGTGTTATTTGGTGGCAAACACATCATTGTTTTCGGAGATCTTCTGCAGCTGACACCAGTGAAAGGGCAACCTGTGTTCAAAATGCTCACGCATGAAGATACCAGGAAGTGCCTAGGCAGCATTGGCAACGTCAATATATGGTTAAACTTCAATTATGCTGAACTGCATGAAAATATGCGTCAGGCGAAGGATGAAGTTTACAAGACTATTCTACAAGATGTTAGAATTGGAAAAGTGACCGAGCATGGGAAAGAAGCTTTACATGCACGATTACTGTCAAATTTATATCCAGAACAAGATGTTGTGCCTGAGAATATTTTTCAGAAAATTACTGAGAAGAAATCTGGAATATGTTTGATGCCAACTCTTGCAGAATGTGCCAAATTCAACAACAAAATGTTGCATTTAGAAAAGCAAGAGATTGTGAAACTGGAAGCTATTGACAGAGTAGAGCATATGGGATCAACAATTATTTTGTCTGAGAATCTGAAAACAAAATTGGATTCATTAGAGAAGAGTATATCTAAAACTGCAGGTTTTGAAAAGACTCTGAATGTGTGCTTGAACTGCCGTATAATTTTAAGAAGGAATTTACATGTTGAAAGAGGTCTGGTAAATGGATCAATGGGTAATGTTGTTGATTTTGTAAAATACAGAAATAGAGATGGAATTGAATTTTTAAAAATTAAATTTGATGGCATTGAGGAAGTACAGCTAATTGGTCGTTGTTCTGCTAGATTTTTGCTTGTAAAAGACTTATATGTTCGCCGTAAGCAGTTTCCTGTTTGCTTGGCATATGCAGTGACAATCCATAAATCGCAAGGTTTAAGTGTAGACAGTGCATTGGTGAATATTGGCAGTTCTGTGTTCAAGGAGGGTATGGCATATGTGGCATTGTCACGAGTTAGAACTTTATCGGGATTGTACTTGATTGAGTGTGATGTCACAAGCATTTGTGCGGATCTAGATTGTGTTAAGGAATACAATAGGTTAAGAAGAGAGTATGCGCCACATTTGCCTCAATATCCTTTGTTTGAGAAACGTGTGGTAGGCCGGAAACGAAGAAATGTGACCAATACTGGGGAGGTTGTAGCAAAAAGACGAAAAGTCGATGAACCTGAAATTATAAGCAGAAACAAAAAGGATTCTGTTGAAGATGTTGTTGGTTTTCAATTTGAAAACAGTTCTGGTGTCAACTGCTATGCTAATGTAGTGGTTAATGTTTTGTTTTCTCTAGAAAATGTAAAAGAAGAGATTGTGGTCAATTCTGATCAAAGATTTTGCAGTTTGTTAAATTCTGTCTTAGAAAAATGTAGTACTGATAGAACAAACATAGAAAGTGTGTCTGAAATTCGAAATCTGTTAGACAGATGTTCAGGCCAAACACAATTCTCTCAAAATATTCAGCAAGATTGTCAGGAGTTTTTAATGTATATGCTTGATGTATTGCATGCTGAAGGTGTAGATGTAGATCAGCTGTTTGGGCTTTCTTATCAATGGCAGCATGACTGCGAGAACTGTAGGGTATCAGGTACTACTAGTGTAGACTCAGAAAGATTTATATATTTAACTTTGCCAGACAGTAAATCAGTCTCCTTTAATAAGCTAGTAAAAGCAGCTGATCACAACATGGAGTGTAGCCAATGTAAATCTGAAATGATGTCCACATTATTTATACGAACATATGGCCAGTATGTCATTTTAATGTTCCAACGATGTAGGCCTGATGGAACAAAATTGACAACTTTAATGAAAAATGTTGTGGCTTCGCAGTTGTCAATATCAGGAAGGACTTTTGTAACTGCAGCAATTATATATCATGACGGTCCTTCAACAACATCAGGACATTACACAGCTTATTTAAAGTCTAGAAATGGCTGGTCATTCTGCAATGATTCTGTTTTAATTTTCAAAAAAAAATTGCCGTATGACCTTAAAAACTCTTACCTGGTGTTTTTAAAACCAAAATTTTAGGGAAAGAATCTCGGGATGTGCTCTGAGGAATTTCAAGAAGTTCTAATGGCTCCTACACGATTTGGCCTTGAGGATAAGTGTAGTTCAGAGACATAACTTCTAACCATAAGACTGGACGTCATGGAGAAATAAGTGCACTTTGAATGAGTTCAGAAAAACTATTTCTTTTTATAAGCTAATTGAAGCAGCCAATCAAAACATAGAGTAGAGGGAATGTAAGTCTGCAATGCTGTCTACTGTTTTACATTGCTTTGTGATTAAAAGTGATGTAGAGAATTAAATAATTGTAGTAGTCATAGAGGTAGTGTAAGTCTGCTTCATAGTAAGCAGTATCAGTGTCATAGGAAATGTAGAACATGACTGAGGAATAAGGGGAAGATATTACTAGTCCAGGATTGTGAAAATGATCTTCAACATTTTAATTCTGAAAGTTGCGGAAATGCCAAATGACGGGATTGGCTTACAAGAAATCCAAGAGTTATAAATGGCTCTGACAAGATTTGGCCTTGTGGAAACTTGTGGTAGAGAGCAAGAAGTCATTTATTGTATGTAACATGTTTTTCAAAACGATGGAGGTTTTCTTTCAGAAAGTGGCGGGCTGAAAGTAATAACAGCACAACAGAGTGTAAGCTGTTCATAGGACATCCTTTGACGTCATGGAAAGTAAGTTAACTTTAAGGAGTTCTGAATTCTGATTTGTTATGTTGTATGGGCTTTTTAAACACAATCCTTTTGATTGTGTTTTTTTTTCCCCGCTGTTATATGATGAATACCTTCAAGTCACTGTTTTTAGTGAAATTTGATACATTCTGAGAACAGCAAAAATAAACCATTTAACATGTATAATTAATTCTGTACTGTTTCCATTTATGATGTACATTTAGAACTGTGTAGGAGGCATGGAGAAGGAGAGGCTTCTGTAAGTGTCAAAGTTCTTGCATACAGTGCTCATATTCTACGTAGTCTTTCATATGATAGACTACATTTCCACAATGAGATACCTAAGCAAAGGAAACACAGGTCATATGATTGTGGAATGAGCAAAAAAATGTGCATGTTTTTCAATTATATTACCTGTGCTTCCTAACATTACACACCACATTGTGTAGATGAGGTTTAGGCCTGTTCCTGGAGACAGAGGAGGTCTGACATTTGTTCAAGAGTGCAGTGGACATTACTCACTTCGTTGGTAGGCCTCTACATGTATTATCTTCTCTGTATTCTTCAACAAACCTAAATTCCATCTGCAACCCTGAGTAGGACTTACCTGAAACAAATCTGTGGATAGGTTACACCTTATTGGCATCTTGAAACAATCATTTAAAATGTTAGGGTCAGATTTATGGTGGCCGTGCACCTCTTTTGCTCCATTGTGGGTCACTTTTGTGTAAAAGATGCACCATGTTGCAAGATAGGTTTCAGTTCCTCTCCAGCAAGATACCGTCAGTTTAAAATGTATATAATTAGCATTGTGTAGGGGGCATGCAGAAGCAAAAGCTTTTATAAGTGTCAAAGTTGTTGCATGCAGTGCTGCACTTCTAGGTACTGTTTAATATGCTGGACTACATCTGCACTATGAGATACCTAAGCAAAGGCAACACAGGTGATGTGATTGTGAAATGAGGAAAAGAAACTCCACATTTTTCAATTACATCACCTGTGTTTCCTAAGTTTATGATTGACATTGTGCAGATGAAGTTTAGGTCTGTCCTCGGACACAGAAGAGGTCTGGCCTTTGTTCAAGAGTGAAGTGGACATGACTTACTTCATTGGTAGGCCTTCACATGTATTATGTCCTCTGTTCTCTTCAAACAACTAGAAATTTCATTTGGAACCCTGAGTAGGTCTCACCTCAAACAAACCTCTGGATAGGACACATCTTATTGGCATCCTGAAGCAATCATTTAAAATGTTAGTGTCTTGCGACACTTTTCTGAGACAACAGCAGTGCAAAAGATGCACCATGTTTTAAGATAGGCCTCACTTCATCTGCATCAAGATACTGTTAGTTTAAAATGTATATCTTTAGGACTGTGTAGGGGGCCTGGAGAAGCAGAAGCTTCTGTCAGTGTCAAAGTTGTTGAAAAACTGTTTGTCCTTCAATCTTTTCCCTTGTCTTTTGTAATTTTTAAATACATGTTTTAATATTTTTCAAATGTTTGTTCTCTCTTTCACAGATTGAAAGTATAAAAACAAAAAGTGAGTAATTTGACGACAATTATAAGGTAAATGTTTTGTATTCTTTTCGTTACATTTCTATCACATTCACCTACTATTAGTTCCACAGCTTCATTTCTTTAACCCTCAGTTTCCTGCCTTTGCTACTTTCCTCATTCCTTTCTCTATTACCTACTTACTCAACTCCTTCCACTCTTTTTCTCAGTCCCTCTCTTCTCATAGTTCCTCACTCTTGTTCACTCACTCCGTCTCTATTACTCTTAGTGTCTTTGACTGATCACTCTTTCACTACTTGTTCATAATGCTTTCTCTGTGTAGTTGAAGCACACTAAGGGGCATATTATGAACACAGCCAATAAAATTATTGCTGTTTTTATTGGCAGAAAACTGGTGCAAAAGTGGTTTTAGCGGCAGTTTTCTGCTGCAAAAGCGGCTTTGGTGACATATTTCTGCCGATAAAAGCTGCAAAACTTTTATTGCCTATGTTGATGATATGGCTCTATGTTATTTACATTTCTTTGCTGTTTCAATTAATCTTTTTCTGTTATTTTTTGTTTTCTGTTTTCTATTTTTTCTCTCTGTTATTCCCCATGTTTTAATCTTATTTTGAACATTCACTCACATTCTCCAAGAAACTCTTCTTTGTTATTGTTCTACTCTCTTTTTTTTCTTTCGCTTCCTTATCTATTTTGTTTTTCACAATTATACCCTCTTCCGTCTTTTCTTCGGTAAATAGATCTATTAAACAGTATCTCTGGTTTACTCCCTATAGCTGTCTTTCTTTTAACATCACTCTCTGTTTACTTTCCTTATACTTACTCTTCTTTTTTTTTAAAAAAAAGATTTTTTGGGTTAGCTCCCGGTTCGCGAACCGGGAAGCGAACTGGGAAGCGAACTAAAAGAAATAGAGCTTGCCAGAGTGCTAAACATTCTAGCAATTTTTTTTGAAAGGGGAGGTAGTTCTGAAAAGAACTTTTTTTTTAATGTTTTTGTTGTTTTATATATTTTTTTTATTTTTTGAATTTTTTTTGTTTTTTTTGTATTTTCTGAACAATTTTATATATTTTTTGTTTTTTTGGGGGGGAAACAACAAAAAACAGGCATTGAAAAGGGCTCAACAGGAGCAAAAAAAAAATTACTGTCTGGGGCGGTTAGGACAATTGTGATTGTTATAAGCTAGGTTGATTGAATTAATGCTCATGTTACCACATGATATCAATGCACCGCAGTGCAGACAAGTATATTTCATATGCCCAAAATTCTCCTGGATGTTTGGCACGGTTTCCTGTGCCTCTGCTGCTGTCAACGATATTAGCGATGTTGACCTGGCCACAGGAGTTGCCGTTGGGTTTTCTTCCATGTCACGTATCTCCGCCCGGCTGTAATTCAATGGATGCCACCTGTTCATGTGTCGATGCATGGTATAGTTCCCGTAGCTATACTTTTTATCAGTCCCTCTTGATAATTTCTCTTTGCAAATGAGGCAGGTGACATACCTCGCATTTACTTTCTTCTGCCCTGGAGGGATTGAAAAAAACTGCCAAATGAAACTGGCTTTCCTATGGGAAACCCGGGGCACCTCTTCCAAGAACTGTGGTCCTTCTGTCTCCTCTTCCTCTAGTTCTTCCTCTTCCTCCTCTGTGTTGGTGATGACCTGGGGAGGTGGTCCTCTCTTCCCATGAGGAGGTGGAGGTGGTGGTGGGGGTGCACCAGCTGAAGCAACTACTGAAGCCATTGCTCTACTATGAATAAAGGTCTTCCTCTCACAATGATGAAAGTCAGAGTGAGGAAAGAAGGAGGGGTTTTCATCATTTGGGAAAAACAATAGTTCTAAACCAATGAAAAGTGTTATTTTTAGGTCACCTGACCTAGCCTTACATGATTATGAAACCAAAAGTTAAATGAACCAATGAAAAGTTTTATTAACAAGTCACATGACCTCTCACGCTTATGTTACGCGCTGCGGAACACGCCCCGGATCGCTTCCGGGTCGCTGCGCTTCGCGCCTCGGTTCGCGCCCCGGAGCACTTCCGGGTGCGCTAACGCGGTGCGTCATAAGACGCATTACGCGGCAATGCGATACGTCGCGCTTTCGCGACGCGCCGCGGATCGCTCCTGGGGAGCTGCGCTTTGCGCCTCGGTTCGCGCCCCGGAGCACTTCCGGGTGCGCTAACGCGGCGCGTCATAAGATGCATTACGCGACAACGTGATACGTCACGCTTCCGCGACGCGTCACGATGTTGATTTCTAACGCGGCAGTTGCGCAAACGGAACGTTTACCGGTTCGCGGACCGGGTCGCGCCATCAAATTGAGCTAACGGAAAGCTTCCCGGTTCGCGAACCGGGAGCAAAACAAAAAAAATATAAATTTTTTTTTTTTATTAATAAACAATATATTTTTGGATTTAAAGAAGAATACATTTTACAGCTATAGATATTAGCTTTTAAAAAACCAATGAAATTCACTGAAAAAACCATAGGTTATAGACCATATATAGTTAGGAATTAGCATTTACAAAACCTTGAAAATTCACTGAAAAAACCATAGGTTATAGACCATATATAGTTTGGAATTAGCATTTAAAAAACCTTATTTTACTCACACAAAACCATTGAAATTCCATATATAGTTAGTTGTACTAACTATATATCGCGCACCCGCAATCCACTGCTGATCATGTCACATATTACATCATTCATGACATGGTCAGTGACATCACTGATGACATCACTGATGACATCTCAAATGACATCACTGATGACATCACTGATGACATCTCAAATGACATCACTGATGACATCACTGATGACATCTCATTTGACATTACTGATCACATCACTGATGACATCATTCATGTGATAATACGATGAACCTCTTCAGACTCTAATATAACCTTAGATACACTCAGTGTAAACATACACTCACAGACTGTCACTCATCCATGGAGTTACTCAGACACCTAGTCAGTCATGCAAAGAATCAATCACACCTCCATTTTCTCAACTATACAGTTATACACACCTTACTTATTCAAACATATACTAAAACATATTTACTCTCTTATACAATCCTGGATACAAGTTCACAATGATGCATACAGCCACTCACACATTCACTGGCTCCTATGCACAGTTATTTATATATGTCAACTCTCACATGTACTGTATTTTACATATGTACTTACTTTGACATGTAGCACTGAGATATCCATTCACTCACCAATACACTCATGCACATAGTCAACCGCCCATACAGCTGTTTCCACATGCACTTTTGAACCCATACATCTAGTGAATCAACTGCTCACACATATATGCACAGAGTCATACACCTCCCAGCCACCCACACACACACTCAGTCTCCCATACAAATGCTTGGGCAACCAATCAATAACCCATATAGTTACTCATATAGCTACTGATCAACACATGCAGCAGTTTACAGAACAACAGACATAATGATGCACAAATTAAGACAGTTTAGTAACTAACCCATGCATTCAGTGAGACACATTTAATCACTCACTCATACAGTCAGTCACGCACCTACTAAATCCTTCATCCAGACACTTCTACATCTACTCATTCTTCAATATGTAAAACATATTTAAACTTTACAGAAACACACAGTCACTGGATGATGTCATCAGTGATGTCATCAGTGATGTCATTTGAGATGTCATCAGTGATGTCATCAGTGATGTCATTTGAGATGTCATCAGTGATGTCATCAGTGATGTCACTGACCATGTCATGAATGATGTAATATGTGACATGATCAGCAGTGGATTGCGGGTGCGCGATATATAGTTAGTACAACTAACTATATATGGAATTTCAATGGTTTTGTGTGAGTAAAATAAGGTTTTTTAAATGCTAATTCCTAACTATATATGGTCTATAACCTATGGTTTTTTCAGTGAATTTTCAAGGTTTTGTAAATGCTAATTCCTAACTATATATGGTCTATAACCTATGGTTTTTTCAGTGAATATATATATATATATATATATATATATCCAACACTTCAGGTAGCACCCACAAGGAAGGCCACAGGAAGCTTCATAAAAGTTCAACTTCTTTATTAATCGGCAGCTCGCCACAGCAGTCACCTGACAAGGATTCAGGCACCCAATTCTTTAGCCAGACGCGTTTCAGGATTTTTGATCCTTTCTTCAGTGGCATACAGAAGGAATGACAGGATTGCGCTGCAGATGCACAGTTTCATTTCCAAGCACCCGCCCCTGTGGAAGTGGCTGTCACCACAGCCTCATGGTGCTTGTAGTCCATCTTAATCATCCCCCAGTGGGTGCGCTCCTCCGTTCCTTAAAATAACAACATGCTTTAAACCCATGTGGGTGGGTGCACAGAACTCGGCAAAGTGGCTGCCCTGCTTCATAGGAGTCGATAGAACTTCGTGCAGCAACAGCCCTGCTTGTGGATACACGATTTTTTGTTTTTCCGTCTTGTGCGTACATCAGTATTTGAAAGATTATGAGGGCCCTGGGGGCCGATATTTAAAAGATGTTTATGCCAGAAACCTTCGCGGGAGTGTACTCAACAACTTCTCAAAGTTTCCTGGCGATCGGATGAATGCTGTTTTATTTCTATTCATTTATTCGAGTGCTTGTGAATACACGATTTTTTGTTTTTCCGTCTTGTGCGTACATCAGTATTCGAAAGATTTTGAGGGCCCTGGGGAGCTGATATTTAAAAAAGTGTTATGCCAGAAGCCTTCGAGGGAGTGTACTCAACAACTTCCCGAAGTTTCATGGCGATCAGATGAATGGTGTAGTAATGTATAAAGGACAAACAGACAGACAGACAGACAGACATACATTCGTTTTTATATATATAGATATTGGTGATAGCCAGTGTGTAGTTATGGTTGTCTCAAAGTTTTAATTCAAAAGCAGTTTTTTGTTAATAACTTTGGTGCTGTTTGACAATTGGGAAAACAAAATTCCAAAACAAACACACCTGATTTGGGTTTTAAATGGCACGTTTTGTCCTGATCCATTTAGGAGGGAGATGGGTGGGTCAAAATAGTAACATTTCGTACTTTAGGTCCCACAGGTTTCTTTGCTCTCCTTTACAGACAAAACACTGAATTGAATTACACCAATCATGACAGAAGTAGAACTGTAATCAAGTAAGTGTCTTTGCTTGAGTCGGTCTCAATTAGTTCAGTAGATGGAGAAATTAGTGTTACAAAACTATGTTGAATGATCTTGCAAGGGTAACAAAGTTAGCAATATTGGCACCTTTTGTCTGCAAATGGCTCACAAATCAGAATTTATAACAGAATTTAATTTGATTGGATAAAGGAGATTTTTTCCCATGTTTTATTTCGGGTCCATGGATTCAAACCCGGGTCTTCAGACACTAAGGTTCTGATTGGCTGACCACAACAGAGAAAAATCGGTTGCAGCTGCTATCATAAGACTTGGGGCTAAGTATCCATATTCAGAAAATTAAAGTGAAGGAGTTATATGTAGTCCCTCTGGGATTGTCCCTGAGTACCTCCCTTTTAAATTTGTATATGACTCCGCTTGCAGAAATTGTGCTCCCTTTTGGGGTTCATGGAGTGACCTACACTGCTGACAACCAACTGTCACCAACTGAACCACTCTGATAATGCCTATATCGGCCTTTGTCCCTGTCTAGAAGAGGTAGCTAAGTGGATGAGCCACTCATACCTAAAACTAAATGGTGACTAGACCGAGTTGATGCTCCTTGGTAATCCGTCCCTCTCTAAGACACATGTAATGTGGCAAGCCTACATGGGACCTGTCCCTGCCCCTAAGACCCAAATGAAGAGTCTGGGTATCTGGCTTGACCAAGACCTTAGCTTAATGGTCCAGGCATGGAAGGTTGTGGCTTCTTGCTATGGCATCCTAAGGATGTTCCGCAAATTGCTTCCACTTTTCCCCTTCCAAGCAAGAAAGCTTATGGTATAGACACTTATTCTTTCCCGCTTGGACTACGGGAGCACCCGCTACCTTGGAGCTCCAGGGTCCACCTTCACAAAACTCCAAACGGTACAAAACTGAGCAGTGCACATTCTTGTAGGGCCCTCGAACCGGCAATCTGCAAAACACACCTTGAAGTCTCTCCACTGGCTCGCCATTCGGGAGAGAGTTAATTTTAAGGCCATTTGCATTGCCCACAAGATGTTAACAAGGAATGGACCTGTGATCAACCTCTCCATGGTCCAGCCTTATGTGGCGAATAGACGGCTGCACTCGGACGATCTGCATCTGGCTGCAGTTCCCAGGATTAAGAGGGCTGTGAAACACCCTCCCTCTCCGCCTACTGAGGGACCCATCCATCTAGTCTTTTGGAAATTACTGAAAACTTAGCTCTTCCCTTAAGGGTTGCTGCAATGTTTTTCTCAGTTACTGCCGTAGAGCGGGGATGCCCCTGCATAGCTACGTACTTAACAAAAACTGTTTTCATTTGAGGCAGTGGCAGCTCTGCTGCAATGGCGGAGGAGAGTCGCCCCACTGCCTGGCTCAGAACTTGCAAATTAAAAATAAAACAATGTGCTAGCAGGGTTTTATTGTTCATTTTCCGGCTCTGAGCCAGCACTGTAGGGAGGAGTGTGGCTAAGGCATGGGAGGGAGAAAGAGTGCTAGGTGCACTTATGTTTCTCCATCTCATCTGCATTGAATAACTGGGCTGGAGAAATCCCACAGACCCCTCGGTCTGAGCGGAGCATCTTTCCAGCCTACTCTGGCCAATCCCTGTGCTGCTCTGCAGTGGCTGGTGGGAGCAAGTGGCAGGATGGGCTCAGGGCCTGACCATCAACACTGAGCATAGACAAAGGCTGTGCACTGTGGGGAAAATTCACATTCATGAGTGTTATCTGTCAGCAAAAAAGATCATTTGTCCATTGAAAAGCCCTGTGTTTTGTGATTTTAAGAGGGTTCTTTAAACATATGTTAAAGTGTTATAAACAATCTAAATCATAAACCCACTTTATCTGTAGTTTTTCAGTAAAAAAATATGTTTGTGTGTCTGTACTGTATACACACACGCACAGACACACAAACATATGTACACGCATAATTGTAGGTTTGTCTAGGATTTAAATGACCAGGCAAGGGTGGTAAAGTAATTCCCAATTGCATTTATTTATTATTTAATTTTCTTTTAGTCCTTTTCCCTCTCGTCTTCTTTTGGTTTTATACGCCTCTTCGGTCTTCCGGTTTGTCTGCCCGTCTTCCTTCATCAAGGGAATTCAGAAAGCGGGTCGATATCCCTCAAGGGAAACAGAACGGACACAGGTAAGTGTTTCTGGCACACTACCTATTTTTATTAGGGAAGGGGAGTAAACCATAAAAATGACCAACTTTACCTCCCAAACCTTCACTCTCCCTTGTGGTGTCCCTCAGGGCTCCTCGCTAAGTCCGACACTCTTTAACATTTATGTTTCGGACTTAGCGAGAGTAATAAAATCTTACGGTATCGCTCTGACAACCTATGCTGACGATACCCAACTTGTGCTTTCGGTACACAACAACGGGACTGAAGTGGCTGTAAATTTTCAAATGGGAATGAAGGCCATAAGCTCCTGGATGTCATCTAATTGTCTCAAGCTAAACTCTGACAAAACAGAGGTGATGACATTCGGGAGGTTGGATCCTATTTGGTCTTCCCACTGGTGGCCATTAGAGCTAGGAGACCCACCTCAACCTGTCACCAAGGTTCGTAACCTTGGTGTCATATTTGACGACAAATTGACATTCCAGCATCACGTCAATTCTGTGGTCTCTTCATCTTTTTATGTTCTAAGAAGAATTAAAAAACTGCTCCCTTATCTCCCACTATCGGCCGGTAAAACATTGATTAGCACATTGGTTTTCTCAAAAACCGATTACTGCAACGCTCTGTTATTAAATGCCCAGAAAAAAGTTATAAATCAACTTCAACTAATCCAGAATGCCGCGGCCAGAGTCCTTTTAAACATTCCTAAATGTAAATCCATCTCTGCGCACATTCGTCAACTACATTGGCTCCCGGTTAAGAGCCGAATAATGTTTAAGGCCCTGTGTATTACTTACAGGGCACTCAAAGACACTGGCCCACAGTTCCTTAGATCTTCTTTCTGCCTCCTTGATCACCCGAGAACACTTCGCTCATCGTCAGCACATTTGCTGAGAGTCCCTCGGACAAAAAAGGTTACATGGGGTGACAGGTGTTTCATTACTTCTTCGTCCAAACTCTGGAACACACTGCCCCTCCACATTAAAACCGCCCCAACCCTCCTCAGTTTCAGGAAGAGACTGAAAACTTGGCTTTTCCCAGCTTAACCTATTACCTCAGTGATGGTTCGGTATCTTAGCGCCGAGACACCCATGGGTATTTGCGCGCTCTAAAAATGTCACAAACATAAACAGGGGATGGTCATCCACCACCACAAGTGTCCTTAGGGTAAAGGGGATGGCTATGCATGCAGCAGTTCTGGGGGTTTATTTGTGGTTTCCCCTGTCGTGCCTCTTGCCTCCCTCATGAAGGAAGTGACCCCACTAAGGCCATGGTTCACTCTCAACCTCCTCTAGCCTTCCAAGAAATGAAGGGTTGATGACGCAGTTGAGAATACAAGCAAACTAGTTTATTAACAAAGTAAACTGTAGTGGAGTCCAATCTGACCAGCCTCCTATGATGGCTGACGAGGGACTGGCTGTAACAAGCATAAAGTTACATTATGTATGTTGCAGAGCCCACAAAGACCCGCCTACTATGGAAAAACACTGGTAGCTGTCATAATACAATGGGGGTACAGAACATAAGTTTCGATTCTGCAACCTGGCACAAGCTATCTACTGCCCAAGGTCATCTGGCTTATCCTCCCACCTAGACAGGTGGGAAAAGGCCTCTATGTACTGGAAAAGGCATGTGTTAATGAGAAAGATTCTGCATTTGAGAAACAAAACTTACCAAGGACCATTTTTCATAAATGATCAAGTAACAGTTTTGATAATAATACAAAATGGCGTCTTCGAGAGGTAAAATGGTAGCACAGATGTCAACCTAGCTTACGTAACATCGGCACTTATTAGTTGCATATGCATACAGCAAGAATATATTATAAAATAGCTACACGAATGCTAACATAATATCAGGTAAAATACAAGTAATATGGCAGTAATACATTCCAATTTTAACAAACCCTCCTTTTAGCATTTATTAGCTAATACGGACATCTTTTTCTTGCTATCAGGTAAAGGTCTTTACAATTCTAAAGTTAGAGACAATATAGAAATATAGGCAATAACATGTTAAGTACGAATATATATCTGTATATATGCATAGCAAACGTATGGCAGAAAATGACACTAAACATTAGCAGTACAAGTAACATCAGGAACAGAACCTCTAAGAGAAGTAGTTGAACCGAAAACACCCTCCTCTATTTGCATAAGAGTATCAAGCTACTTTTGAAGCACATTAGTGGCATTAGTATCATTAACTGTAGTCCTTTTCGGAGAGAGATAAGTAGCACAGTAGGAACAGCATAAGGGAAGACACTGAATCAAAACACATCAACGAATTAAAAGAACAATGATATTTATCATCTTTTCTAGAATCCTCTCCCAACCACCAAATTAAGACCAATTCAAGTTACCGCTCTCCATTCCTCGAACATTTTCCAAAATGTCTAAAATGTGCTGGGAGGTATTTGTGATACCGACCACACACTGCTCTCCTATCATTGCGCATGCACCATCGCTCTTAGCTAAAATAAAATCAATCGCATATCTTGATTGGTCAGAGTATATGCGCATACTTTCTAACTGGTTGGTGATGTCATGTAAAGCTGCCACTGTAGAATTAGACCGAATCTGCAGTTTGCACCCAAAGTACTCTCTAGCTTGTTCACCCCTGGCCATGGCAGTACCACCAAATTTGATAATAGAGGAAAGTATATATACAAAAGTGATACCGTTACTGTCATTGTTGATTTCCAAATCGGTAAAACCCTCACAAAATTCCTTGGTCAACTTTCTTTTACCCATCTTGTATTTTGTTTACTATACTTGCAAGGTACCCCAAGAGGTAACACCTTTCCCAAGGCCACATCCTTATCCCATGCCTTAATCTCATCCCTGTGCGACCGAATTCCACCATGTGGTGATGTGTATGCACCAGCCTCCATATTTCCACCGTTACCAACAGCCCAAAAAACATCTGAAACATCTCAAAATCTGCTAAGGACATAACTGATGAGGAGACGGCCTCTGTTAACTCTATAATACACTGTGGGGTTTTACCTAGGATCCGGTAACTGACTCTTAAGAGCTAGCGCCTCACTTCTCTTCAACTGTTCATGAAAATGAGCTGCTACCCGTTGTTAAACCACATCTCCTTTCTGGTTATGCTGCTCTGGAATGTCAGGATGTGAAATAGGATGCACTTCCCTCATCGGAAATTGGGACACACTAGTCGGAGTACGGTGATGTAATCTTTCTCGATAACCGAGTAGCATCCCAACATTACTAAGAACTTCTGCAGGGGCCATACCAGTTGAATATACACGATCTCAAATGTCATAAATAATTTGAGGATCTATGCCTCCTGTACACTGTTCCCACAAACCAATCAATGTACCCAAAATATGCTGAAGGGTATGCTGTTGTACAAACGGATCACATTTTTCATCACACTCCATATATCCTCCACATTGTAAATCGGATTTCGAGCCCATTGCGCTGCCTGATTTTCAACCATCCTTTTCTCCTCTTCACCCACATCAGATGGAATCAATACCCACTCCATTCGCTCCTGTACTGCTGCCCAATTCCCTCCATCCAATCCTCACACCGGTGTCCCAACACTACACAACACTATGGATATGGATGAAAAGTCTGGGGAATAAACAAGAGATACAGATGCAGGTGACAGTGTCAGCAATGGTTGTGTGGTTGGTGTAAGACTAGGAGGAGAAACATGAGTGAAATAGCAGACACTGTGGGGTTGTCTGCAGTCACCACACTCGCAGGTTGTGAAACCGGAGGGGAGACAGATAGGGCTGGGGCAGAAGCTGTTGAGTCTGCAGAAAGACCACAGGAGGAAGGCAGAGGAGCAACGGAGGACTGAGACGATGGAACAGCAGGATATATTCTCTACGGGGCATAGGGAGGTAGAGGACGAGTTTCCAGCAGATCCTCCACAAAAGGATCCTTATCCTCTCGAACAACACAAGACTTATTACATTACAATCTAAACTTTCTATCTGCACACTCAATACCCTTTTCGGTTTGTTCTGTATCATAAGCTACAGCTTTCTGAACCACTGTTTGCATTGCCTTCTTCCAAGATTTCTTCTCTGTTCGTATACGCCTCTGTTTAGCTTCCTTCTGCCATACCTGCAAAGTATCAAATATTGACTGCCTACTTCTTCTAGCCAATAATTTGTCCTGAAAATAATTTAATTTATGTTCCTCAAAGGTACCATCCAGTGGCCACTGAAGCTCAGTATTGCCCCTCCTATGCTTGTGCCATAATGTACGAAACATAATAGGGCCAATACCGTGCTTCATATATATCCCAAAACTCGGAGTGCATTCTGGAGGCGCGGGCTGACTTTCCTCCAGCTGATGCTCAGCAGAGCAACTGCGGCACCACAAGCACCACACTTTACTCCAAAAAGGCATCCTAGCATCAGACACATTCACTATCCACTCAATCAACGGACATACACACGCAATAAAAACACACACAAACAAAAGAGCTCTCAAAAGCAGTCCTCAGACTGTGCCATGACAAGTCAGTCCTCAGACTGCGCCAAGACAAGTCAGTCCTCTCACTGCACCAAGACAAGGTAGGCTCTAGCCTCAGGCCTTTTCAAGAAAAAGCCAAATTCAACAAGTGGTCTGGCAGAACATTCAAAAACGCTCCTGATCATAAGGGTTCACAGATCCACCAAGTTATTCAAGACATGCCGCTCTTACCAAAAATCAAGATAAACTCACCTGGTGCACACAGGTCAAACAAGATTATTCTCCACTGCCGACTCTCCGGACCAAATGGTCAGATCCAAGGGTTTTGCCTTTTCAGGGCCCCAGCCGAGGTGACCACTAGACGAAGAGCTGCCCGATCAGACAGGCGGAGCAGCTACGAGAACTAGGATCTGTCATATGGGGATCCCCAATCCGCCCATCTGACCGAACACAACCCCGAACCCACAGACTGAGTCCGGGTGGGATGGTCCACCTGGTGGAGTTCATGTTTGGGTGCCAACTGAAGGAAGTTACCCTACTAGGGCCACCCGGGTAACTCTCAACCTCCTCTAGCCTTCCAAGAAATGAAGAGTCGATGAAGTATTAGAGAATACAAGCAAACTAGTTTATTCACAAAGTACCCTGCAGTGGAGTCCTATCTGACCAGCCCCCTATGATGGCTGAGGAGGAACTGACTCTAACAAGAATACATTTTCATTTTGTCTGATGTGGAGCCCACAAAGACCGCCTACTATAGAAAAGAAACACTGGTAGCTGTCGTAATACAATGGGGGTACAGAACATAAGTTTCGATCCCGCAGCCTGGCGAAAGCTATCTACTGCTCAAGGTCGTCTGGCTTATCCTCCCCATTAGACAGGTGGGAAAAAGCCTCTATGTATTAGAAAAGGCATGCGTTAATGAGCAAGATTCAGCATTTGAGAAACAAAACTTACCAAGGGCCATTTCTTGTAAATTATCAAGTATCAGTTTTGATCATAATACAAGATGGGGTCTTCGAGAGGTAAAATGGTGGCACAGATGTCAACCTAACTTACATAACATCTGCACTTATTAGTTGCGTACGCATACAACAAGAATATATTATGAAATAGCTACATAAATGCTAACATAATATCAGGTAAAATACAAGTAATATGACAGTAATACTTTGCAATTCTAACACTCGTCCCGAATAACCCCTGGAAACAGACACGTACCTGTGTGAGCCACGCTCTTCCCTGAGCGTGGCAGGATGTTTTGCTGGTTTGTTTGTCTCCTCATTTCTCCTCAGACAGTTCTTCTCGTCTGAGGTCTTCTCGCTTTTCCAGGGGGCTGCTCCGCTCCCTTTAGAAATTCTTTTCACTGCCTTCTATCCTATTGGCAGTTGAAGTCTCTGGCGTCCTTACTCCTACATCTCTTACGGCCTCTGGACTCTTCTCTGTGTTCTCGGGGCGGGGCCTGATGAAAGTTGACTCCTTTTAAAGGGGACACGCCGGTGCACAACAAACTCAATATCTCCATGGATGTCTTGGTCCTCTGTCCAATCTTCAGTGTTTTCAGGCTGTAAATATAGAAGATGGTCTATGTGATGTGGAACACACCACAACTCAACGTCATCCTCCTTCGGTTCCAAGTTGGAGGTAACCTCTCTGTGACAAGATTGATACCCAAAGGGGAATAAGTAAGATGAACAGCAAAATAATGCATAATACACAGTATGTAAACAGACATGCAGAGTCTTATATGCTATTTATTACCATTTAGAGGGAGTAGAAGTCATAACACACGAGAGGTGAAGCTGTGAGTTGATCATGATGCGTTTCCCCTACCTCACCAAACATTTTCAATTTTACAAGATCCTGACACTTCACCAAACACGGCTAAGAGCTCTTGCTTTTGCTTATGAGTAACTGCATGATATTTAAAAACTTTCAAAGAAGGCCACCTATGAGTGTAAAAAGTTTAAGATATGCCTCCCATTCGTGCCCTCAAGGGTGCATGCACATGTGTAAGCCAATTACTTGCAAAGGTTTTTCTAAAACTATATTACAGAAACATTTCAAAATGGACGTCCATAGATTAACATACTTGCACACACACTGACTACTAAAAGATTGTAATGCTTATTTTAATAAAGTTGTACAAAAACACTTCAAAACAATACAAACATAGGCAGAGCCAAATACAGTCATGGCTACTTCCATCCGTTCATCTACGTCACAATGAGTTCTAGGAAAACCAGGCTCTTAAGCTGTTAGGGGCTTCCCCTTGCTTGAATATTGATTTCTTCAAGAACTCGTTATTATGCATGAACATCTGTTCCTTAGGGGTCCATTCATGACGTTCATATGCCCGACTTTATGTAAATACTGGCATTCGTAAAACACCTTCAAGGTATAAATATACCTTCACTTGCTATGGCAAAGCACGGTGTGGTTCGGTGCAGTTCGACTACCTACTTGCACGACGCAGCTCACTACAGCAACTGCCAAAAGAAGCCAACTCTCCAGCTGACGCACTGACCAAGAAGCTGGCATCCTCCTGCCGAGAAATCCAGCTCCAGTGCTTCTAACACTCCTTGCGGGGTGTTGGGAAATCGAGTCCCGAGACAGAGATACCAGCCTCTCTCATTCTAAGGTATGGAGCTGATTAGAACCTGGAGAAAGCTTTGGCAATTCATGCCAAAACTAAACCTATGCTAAAAGACAAACACCTACTTCTTCCCTCGTACTAGACTTAGGTTAGGTACACTGGGGTAGGCGTATTTTAGAAGCACTAGTTGAGTATTTTAGCCTGTGTTATTTATGTATGTATTTTTATAAGACATAACAACAGACAATGCTATTACAGTATTATTTTATATTATTGTTTTTGCTGTACGCATTATACTTCGCATTCTGTCTAATGATTGTAGCAGTTCACCTCTCTTGCATGAGAAAAAAGACTGTTCAATAAACCCTTTTTATTGAAACGCCCGTCTCTCTATTTCTGTGCTTACTCTGTAGAAACGAAGCATGCACGATTGACTGAGTGAAATAGTTATCTATTGTTTGCACAACTCTGAAGACATGTTTCGATTCTAGGGGAAACAAAGTTGTCATGTGTATGCGGTTGTCAGAAACTAATCCCTTCTTGTTCACTCGCGAATGTTTCTAGTGACCTCTGAGTTAGCTGGCACACACAATTAAGTTTAATATACGCGATACAGACATACTGACCTCAGTCCTATGTCAAATCTATAGTGTATATTATTCCAATGCACAGAGCCTATTGGGAATATAGGAACTACACTACAGCAGGAAGAACAGAGTTTTAAACCTGTGACACGCTCCCAAATAAATATTTTTTGGGCATTCTTTTCTTTCTGAATAATGGAATTTTAAAGAAGGAGTGTGTGTGCCTTGAAGACTTACACCTTGCTCCCACACACAAAAAAATTGAGATTTAGAGAATTCAGTATGAGAAGGGATACAGTTCAACTCATTAAAGGCCAAATGTACTAAGAACAGATTTGAAAATATGGCAAAATGTACCCATACTTTTTTGTGAATGGATTCAGATTTTGTGAAATTACCTATGTACAAATAGATCAGTTCACAAAGTAAGGAATTGTGATGAGTCACAGACACCCCTGCCTAATGAATAGTCTTTGAATAGGTCTCAGTTTGTGACTCACTACGATCGGTCATAATCTCAGGGAATGATTTTCTGAAAGGATTCTGGTTCAACAGGCCGGGTTTTCCTCTAAAAACCTTTCTCTATTTAAAAGTTACAGTGAAATATTGCAGTCGTCCACTGGGCCTCTCCATACTTGCCCTGAATGTTTTGCCCAAATTCACTAAGGGGAAGGGGTCCAAAAGGTACCCCTTTTATTTGTGAATAGATTACCAGCCCAATTTAGGAGTGGGTAATTTTTCAATGGTCTGCAGCCAGTATTCCTGTCACAAATCATTGATAAGTCATGACCATAAGTCGTTGTGCCCAGAAACAACTACTATTCAAGCTTGGCAACACAAAGCTGGAGGCGGTCAGCAATTAAATGTACCTGAGCATATACATAGATAATCGATTTACTTTCCGAACACATAATGGGAACTTAAGAAAAAAAGGAAATGGCCCAATATTTGCCTTCCACTCAATTGCAAAGAGCTTAAAAGGACCATCTTTCATGCCATTATGAGAAGTCATTAAAAGAAAACTTTTGTCAAATGTGGCCTACGCAAGTGAAGTCCAGCATGGAAAAGATGCAGTATTCCTGGAAAGCCTTCAAATATGGGCATATAAAACAGTATTCCGTCTACCACGGAACTCCTCTCTGGCGCAGGTCCGGTTGGAATTTGCACTGCAGCAGCAGTATCTAGTAAGAAGATATGTATCAATAAAAACGTGGTACAAAATCTAGATTGTCTTGCAATTGTATACAGAACTGCAACATGCAACATACTTGTGCTTGATATACTCCCCCTACTTAAAAAGAAAGCTACTAGCAATACGTCCAATGCTGACCAACCAAGCTGGAAATATATTGTAATGTAGCTTTTGTGAAGTGTCAAAGCAGGACTTCGTCCATCTAATATGCCCATTTTAAAATCCTATTAGCTTTCACAGTTAAAAAAAAGTTGCAGATCTGCAATATTAAAATGTCTCGATCCGAATTACCCATAGCTTAACTGTAAACTGGTAAAAAGTTTACTCCTGTATCAGAAATTATTAAGAAACAGATTGATGAGAAAAGCATAATAGGACTGTATGACAAATGCCGCATAAATTGACCACATACCATTTCCTTTCCTTATACTGTATTATTTGTAAATCGAAATGTTATTATGTATACCACATTTGTTGAAACATAATTAGTTTTATTTTTATATTGTTATGGTTTTAAATAACTTAAACAATAAACAATTAATTTATCCACAACACACACCCTTCCAAACTATAATTCGGTAAGCATACAGAATCCTTTTTTCTGAGATAGCAAACGTTTACTGACTTCTATACTGGGATTAATTATAAGGAAAACCTATTTTGCAGGCATAAACACTTAGAGGTTTCAAATTGGAGAGTTTACACTTAGAGGTTTCAAATTGGAGAGTTTGGGATCGCAGAATAGGTTAGCACTTATAGCCCATATTCGCTTTGCTACATTTGCAAAAGAGTGGAAAAGAATGAAGCAGAAATCTGTACAAAGTCATTTGCACACCTGCTTCGCCTCCTATGGCCATGAGTCATCCAAGAACCTTATTGTACTCCTTCCTGAAGGTGAGAGTGACTTGTGAGACAGCTCACCCTTCAATATTTTGACATTTAGTTTCTAATTAAAATGAGAACTAATTAAGGTCTAAATTATTCAATCCCATCCTATCCTTGAGGCTTTAAAAAAATTAAATCATTTAACATGTCAAATGCCACTAACAGTTCAACATAGATAACATTTATAAGTCCCTTTTGTCTAGGATGCAGATTGTATCATCAACTATTTTGATCACTGCATCCCCAATACTACATCCTCCTGATGAGAAACCTGGTTGAAAGTGTCTTGAATTTTGTTTTCAGCTGAGATGAGTTACACCACAAACGTCCAGGCCTTTAGCATGGAATGATAGATTTGACACAAGATGGAAGTTGCTCAAATTCTGATGATCCACACTACTTATTTTCAGCAAGGAAGTGACATGTTTATGTGTCAAAGAGCCATTTTGCAAAGGAAACAGCATATACAACGTTGGTAATACCCCACAGGTAGGTTACATCGCGGAAGTTACATCGTCCACGTTGTTACCACCCATGGCATTATATCGCAAGATGTCTCTATGACTTGCGCTAGATTGCGCTCAACACCAGGGAATGTGTTGGATTTTAAATCCAACACATTCCCTACTGTTGCGCTAACTGGAGTAGGAATAATAATTTATACTATTCCCAAATCCAGCGTGCCATCTAATGGAAACGACTTGCGATGTAAAGCCATGCGTGGTATTAAAGCGGACGATGTAACGTCCGCGTTGTAACCTATGGATAGTGTAGTAACGTCATACATTCATTTTTCAAGTAAGGTCCAGTAAGGGCATTAAAGAGATATTGAAATCTTTGAGAAGGAAGGAAAGTATACATTTATGAAAGGAGTGGATTTTCATAACTTTGCTATTAAAGAGCATTGTACAGTTTGGGTAATTTGTAAAAGGAATACAGTGTTTCCTGGACTGCTATACAGTTCTTGGGCTCTGAAAGGGCGAGTGAGGGATAGTGCAATCTTTTTCCACTTTTAATTCAAATATTAGAAGTATATTTTCACATATTGGTATGGTATTGTTGATTGTATTAGTAGATGAATGCTTTGTTTTCTATTTGACAATTTCATAGAGATTTCTCAGACATGTTTTGCCTGTTTCATTTATATTCTGAAAATGTGCGTCCGCCTTGATCATATGAAATGAAATGAAAGATGCATTTGTAGAGAGCATGGTTACCCGAAGACACCCATATTGTTTTTTATATTTTATTCTGGCGCTGCAAAGTTTTTTAAAGTTTATGGAACAGAGTTTAAATGGCAGTGTGTTCTACTGCTTTCCCTTCCTTGTTTAGTTAATTAAAATACCATTGCGCCAATTTTTTATTTTTGTGTCTTTTTAGTTTTTTCTCGGTTCTGGGTCATGAATATCAGCTGGATGTTAAACCTGCATTTCCCCCCAGCCCTGAATGTCCAACTCCATGTGAAACTTGTATCTGATTTGTTTCTATTTGACCTGTTGTTCACACGAATCTAACATGAGTGCAGAGTAGGCCTGGACATGACACTGCGAGGCTAAGTCATGTCCTGTGTCCTACAGGTGAACGCCAAGCGTGTCATCAGGATAAATAGTGATATATATAGTGAACTACTTGCCCTGCTCTGGATGTAATACATTAGGCAATAGTGGTAGCATACTGTGTTTTATGATTTGTATTGGGATCATACCTTTTCCTTGTGTCAGTGAGCGCGTATTTTACTGACCCTTCTCGCGAAAAATTCAACTGCTATGTGAGACCCAGAACTTTGTATTGATATCCTGTTTGTATGTTAAGTACATGCCTTTTTATAATAAGCGATTGATACATGTATGAATGCAGGACTCTGTGTGAAGTGAGACAAAATCCAGTGGGATCCATTTGGGATGTTCCTAGCTTAGCATGCCACACGATGGAGGATTAGAATAAATTCCCCAGACAGTGGGTGTATTGCCTGCATTCCTCTGGCTAGACAGTAAAGAACCCGACTTTGAAGTTAGGAGGATGTAGAAAGTTCCCTCTAGAAATGACTTGAAGACTTTGTTAGCAACGGGCTGCTGATTAGTAGGGGTCGGTGAAATACTCAGTTCCACTGGCCGAATTGGTGGACGTTTGGTGACTCCACATAACTCTTGTAATGCAGATTTTTGGACAAATTCAACCAATTGCGGCATAGCGGAATTGTTTCTCACACGTGTGCCAAAATGATAAGCTGGCAAATGCAATTGAGATCTAGCGTACCCTACCATAATTTTTGGTTACTAGGAGGCCACCCATTGATTTGTTTCCAAAACACCGGTGGTCGCGGAAAGTAGTGCCGCCCGCTGTCAGAAGGCTGCCCTTTGAACAGAACATCTACTCAAGTGGCAGCACAATCAACTCGAGTAGCTGCACCCTCTGGTGTGCCACGTCGTTCCGTTTGTGCTTAAATGTCTATGTGGAACCTGCTTCCAGTGCTAAATCACAGCACAAGCATCACAACATACCTATTTTGTTTGTGGCAGAACTCCATGGAATCTCACTGAGGTTTTTTGTAAGTCAGGGGAATTCCACTGAGTGAAATCCCATGAGGTTACACCAACATCTACTGAATAGTTCTTCCAGAGCACTGCGATATGATTGATGATAAGGGTGAGGGGTGTGTTGGAAAATATCCCTCTCTGGAGGGTTACCCCAAACTTTTTGCCTTCCTCCTTCTCTTTAACTGACTTTTTTGTTGACTTTAGGACACTGGGCACTTTACCACTGCTTACCAAAGCTAAAGTGCATTTGCTCTCTCCTCTTAAATGGTGTAATTGGTTTACACCTGTTTGGCATATTTGATTTACTTGTAAGTCCCCCGTAAGGTGGAATACCATGTACCCTCGGGCTGTAAATTAAATACTATGAGTGCGCCTGTAGGAAAAAAAACATAGGAGGTTACTCGTAGATCCAGTTGAGACCTGGGTAAATCGTGATTTAGCAAACAACAACTTCTCAACAGGTAATATTCATAGGCAATTATGTAAAAGATTCACAGCAATTGCAGAAAGAAGGAGACTTCAATGGTTAAAGAAACAGTGTATAGAGTGGTCACTATTTATGAAAAAGGAATACAGATAGAGTATCAGCACTATTTACATTATATGTGGCTGTAGCCCATACAATCTTGTGCACATCAGAGCTCATGTGGAAAAGTGAACAGTACAAGTCGCACGTGAGACACAGGAAAAAGTAAAAAAGTGGTGCAAAAGTAATGTACAGTTACATAATGGTTGCAAAACTGCAAAGTCACTGTGAAAACACAGAATTATCAACAAGTTAGGAAACTAAGAAATGCCAAAAGTTACGCTGAGTGATTGACAGCGTATCAACCTCTAATTAGTTCAGGTCACATTAAAGACCAGGTTACAAATGAATTTTGGCAGTGCTGTTATTGAGCAAGGAGAAGGTCCAAGGTATGGTACATCAGAGACTGCACCCAAGGTGTGGTGTGCAGAAAAATCCAAGTAGATGAACGAAAGTAGCGCACTAACGGTCTGGTGTGCAACGGGAAAAATTGTGTATGGACACAACAGAGCCAGCATACAGGTCTAAGAGCATCCAGGTCGCGTATAAAAAGGTAATCAATAGGGAGGTGTGTTTTATCAAACAAGGGACGGTATCATAATGAGGATGTCCGGGCTTGGAAGACAATGTAATAAATACAGGCAGCTCCTGGAGAGATCAGAGGTTTTTCAATGAATGGGAGTAACCTCTTGGTTGCGACATCGGCTTGAGTTCGGCACAGTGCTTATTCAGAGGCAGTCCTGCACAGCTCGATGACAAGGCAGCAACGATCCGAGGTCCCGACAACGAGGCTCGACTTCAACACATTGACCCACAGGCGTGAATAAGAACTGATGCATTGCCTTCACTGCGTGGAGACGATCGACCCATTTCATGACTTTCGATCAGGAAAGGTATGTTGTACACTGGGGCCTGTGTGGGTCCTGTAGCTGGCCTGCTCTTCCTTGAGGTTGGCCCAAACTTTGATTGTGTCCTGGTCTAGTGTGGCCTAAAGTCATCTTTATAGCGCTACTTGCTTCTATGCACTTTATTACCCTTTTTGTTTATAATGTGATAATCTATTTTTATAGATACGTGCAGTCTTTTTGTGGTTTGTTCATTGTGTTACTGTGTGGGTGTGTGTGTTGCACAAATACTTTGCACAATGCCTCTTTAGATAAGTCTGACTCCTCTGTGCCAAGCTACCAGAGGGTGAGCATACGTTGTCTTTTAGTGTGTATCTAGCTTACCCTGATAGTGGTGGTTTATGCCTGGCCTGGGTCATATCTCCACTAACCAGGAATCCTATTTCTAACAGGGTGGGATTCCAGTTCTGTTGTTCATGGTGGTCGGAGGAGTAGGGTTCCTGGCACATTGTGATATTCGGGTGCGAATGGGTGCAGAAGGGCTTGTCTTTTGAGGGCCATTGGCATGCCAGAGGTACACCGGCTGTGGGCTTTGTTGTATCTTACTAATGAATATTGATCTCTGCCCCTTTAATGCTTGCATTCCCTTTTAGATCTTTATTCCCTCTGGTGTTCTCTCTCCCTACAGAGACTGACAGTTGCTTGCTAGTCAGGAGAGGGACACCAGCTTTAGTTAGTAGCTTATAATAAATATATCTATTCTACTCATACCAATTGTGGACATTGGATCTTTCCTCATTACGACATTTTTGGCGAATAGAAGACTAGCAGATAAAGAGATGGAAGCTACCAAAGAGGACTAACAGCTGGTGAGAGAACTACGCGTGCAATACGGAAAGTAGAAAAGGTTGCTGTACCACAGGACTAGTGAAACCCAGAGAGACTGACGAAGAAAAACCCAAAGAAAACTAAAAAGAGAGAAAGGGAAAGACAACGAACAGGAAAAGAAGTGAAAGAAGGAATGATGATCTTATCAACGCCGTGAGTACCATCAAATGTCACTGTGATAGCGTGTACCACTACTCAAAAGGACAAAAGAAAATACACGGTGAGTCGCATGAAAGAAGAATTAATTATTTGAGGAAAGCCACAGTGCGTAAATCTTACCGAGTGCACGTGAGAGTGGATGCGACTTTTGAAAAACCGGCAAACGATCCTGCTGGGAGCGTGACTAGAAGGGAACCTGCCATTGTGTTGCTGCTACGCGCTTGAGTGGAACCGCAAGTACGTCACGTTGACCAGCGCGTGCAGACGCCGCGTTGTGACGTACAAGCTGCGAGTTTCCGCTTCCAGTGCAACTAACGGTTGCTAAGCAACAGAACAGTGCACAACGGAGGAAGAAGCACCGACGGAAAAGAGAAAGACTTCGCAGCGGTTTAAAAGGTGATCACATTCAGAATAAAGGAGCGTGAGTAACAGGATATATCAGTTCCAATTCACGAATAAGAATTTTACTATAAATCTGCAAGAAGAGAGCGATTTTAGTAAGACTTTAGAGTAATTCAGGTGGAACTTTGTAACGCATCGTACTCCAACGATGGTTGTTCAATAAGAAGTTCAAGTAATTCAAGCACAGCGGTTGTGTAGTGAAGAGGAAGAGAAACTCACTAAAAAAAAAAAAAAAAAAAAAAAATAACAAACTTGTGTCTTTGAAAGTGTAGCAACTAGTATCAAGACACGTGTAGGTACAGCAATGGAAGGAAATAGTGTAGTTATGCCACCATTATTTTTACAACAGAGTGGAGATCCTCCCATCGAATGGGAGGAGTGGATAGAAATCTTCGAGAACTATATTGAGGCAATAGATGGGAAAGACTTCAATGCTGCGAGAAAAAAAGCATTACTATTGAGTACTTTAGGGAAAGAAGGTCAGCATGCCTTCAAATTTTTGTCTCCAGGAACAAACACAGAAGGGAGAGCCATCACCAATGTGTATTTAGAAGCAAAAGCTCGCTTAAAGAAGAGATATTCAAAGGAAATGAACATAGTGATGGCTAGACATAAGTTCTACACGCAGCCACAGCGTCAAGGGGAGAGTGTAGATCAGTTTGTGACTCGCCTTCGTGAACTATCTTTGAAATGTAACTTTGGGAACATAAGAGATGAAATGATCAGAGACCAGCTCATCGTACAGTGCGGAAATAAGAAAATGCAAGAGAAGTTGTGGGCGGCGAAGAATCCCAGTTTACAAAATGCAATTGACATTGCTAAGATAGTCGAAGAATCGGGGGCATGTATGAAAGAGATGGAACGGAAGGATGCGGGTAAAGAGAATGTGTCATGTGTAGAAATAGCTGAAGAAGTGGGAGCAGTTGGTGGAAAAAAAATCTTATGAGAAGGGAGAAAAGTCAATAGGAAGGAAACCATTTAATAACGATTCGTATAGAAGTAGAGACAAGATGTGCTCAAGATGTGGCAGCACCTATCACACTTCAGAGTATAAAAAATGTTTTGCCATAGATAAGGATTGTTTGAAATGTGGGAAACGTGGGCATTTCTCTAGAATGTGCAAGTCAGTAAGCAAAGGGAAGCTTGCCGTTGTACAACGAGAACAAACTGAAGTAGCAACTGTTGACAATATAGAAGGTACAAACAAGATTTTAGTAGTGAGCGATGAAGAGCTTGACATAAATCCTAGAAGAAGAGAAAGACCGAAAGCAATGTTTGAGATCGATGGTGTGTATGTAGAATTGATGGTAGACTCAGGGTCGTTTTGGACCATCATCCCTAAGTGCTTGTTCATTGTAAATTGGCCAAGAGTTGTGCTAGAGGCAAAAGATATCAATCCTGGCGGGTTTCAAGGTGAAAGAATAATGATCTTGGGATTCATGTATGCAGCCATTTCATTCAAAGGAAGATCTGTAAGGGGAAAGGTGTACATAGCACAGTCGGGCCCAGCAATATTGGGGTGGGGACACCAATATGACCTACATATTGTATTGAACCCGAGAGCTACAGACCAAGTGATGGTGGTGAATGAAATGACGACTTATTCAATTGTTGATGGAATGCCAGAGTTGTTTAAAGAAACGATTGGTGAGTTGAAGGGATATGTGCATAGGATTATGTTGAAGCCAGATGCTGTTCCCATGCAACACAAAGTCAGGAAAGTACCAATCATAGCTAGAGTTGAGGTGAAGAAGATGCTAGACGAAATGTTAGAACAGGGTGTAATTGAGCGAATTGAGACCTCATCCTGGATTTCGCCAGTCGTTATCACGACCAAATCCGACGGCAAGTACAGGTTCTGTGTGGATTTACGCACACTTAATCGAAACATAGTTGTAGATGGGTTTCCACTACCCAATATAAATGAGTTAGTACTGTTGTTGAAAGGTGGTAAGTTCTTTTCAAAGTTGGACTTACGTAGTGCGTACCACCAAATCAGACTACACGAGGAATCTAAGCACTTGACGGCATTTATCACATCTGAGGGTATATATCAATTTAACAGAATGCCGTTTGGGCTGGCATCAGCGGCTGGAGTATTCCAACGTATGATGGGTTCGATACTAAGTGGAGTAGATAATGTTGTACACTTTCAAGATGACGTTCTGTTGTTTGGGAAGTCCAAAGAAGAGCATGATGTAATATTGATGACAGTCCTCAAAAAGATGGAGATGTCTGGTTTGACTTTGAGGAAGGATAAGTGTAAGTTCGCAGTAGAGGAAGTAGAGTACCTAGGTTATACCTTGTCAGCTGAAGGAGTGAGACCTAAGCGAGATCTATTAGAATCAATACGTAAAGCACCAGCACCAGGTGATAGAGATCAGTTGAGATCATTTCTTGGTCTTATTGAGTATTACGCAAAATTTGTGAGGAATTTTGCGGATAAGACGGAGAAAATAAGGTTGTTACTTAGGAAGGGTTGCAAGTTTAACTGGGGTGAAGAACAGGAATGTGCTTTCGAACGAATAAAAAGAGAGATATGTGAAGCTGGTATTTTAACACCGTTTGATACTGAAAAAGAGTCTGTCTTAACTGTAGATGCGAGTGGCGTAGGCCTGGGTGCTGTGCTTGCGCAGGTTCATCCTTCAGGTATTAAAACAGTTGCGTTCGCGTCCAGGTCCCTCACGGTCTCTGAAAGGAATTACTCAATAATTGAGAAAGAGGCCCTTGCTGCAGCCTGGGGGTGTGCTTATTTCAGGATGTATTTGTGGGGTTCTCTTTTCAGACTCCAGACTGACCATAAACCCTTAGTTAAGATATTGTCCCCTGGTGGGGCAGGAAAAGGGTCTGCGAGATTAGCTAGATTAGCAGCGAAACTCCAAGAATTTTTATACAAGGTGGAATATATTCCAGGATGGAGAAACAACTTAGCTGATGGCCTGTCTAGACTTCCATTACCCTGGCAAGAAGTTGATCGCACTGGTGTTGAGTCATCTTTGAATGAGGGTTCAGTAGCACCAGTAGGTGATATTATAGAGTTTTGTTCTGGTGCCATAGGGAAGGAAAAGTGGAACGAAAGCATGGCTGTTGATGAAGTGTTAACGAGAGTGAAAAGGTTGATTATTGGAGGACCAAGACGTGAAAGCACTCTTGATTTAGCGGTTAGACCATTCTTGAAGGTGTTGGAAGAACTGTCCATTCTAGATCATGAAGGAAATATGATAATGAAAGGTGACAAATTTATCCCTCCACAAGAATTACGATTCACTTTATTTAAGTTGGCACATGAGGGCCACTTGGGCCAGTCTCTTACAAAGAAAAGGTTAAGAGAATGTTTTTGGTGGCCATCAATGGACCAACATATATCAGATTGGGTTGAAAGGTGTTCTGAGTGTCTAGAGAGTGAGAAAAGGCTCAAGTTGGGTAGTCAAACATTGAGTGGGTCTATTGAAAATCCTCTTGCTCCCTGGTATTCAGTTTGCATGGATTTTATCGGTCCTTTCAATAGCTTAAATGCAGATTTGAGATTTGCACTTGTCCTAGTTGACGTCTATTCAAAGTGGTTAATAGTAAAATTCTGCAAGGAAATAACCACTAGAGTCACAATTCAGTTGTTATCTGAAATTTTTAGAGAAGAAGGGTTCCCTTTGAAGCTAATCACAGATAATGGCACTCAGCTCACTTCTGAGGAAATGCGAAAATGTCTGGGTGCATGTGGTATTGTACATTCAAGAACTAGTTTATACAACCCACAAGGCAATGGAATGGTTGAGAGAGCGAACCGCATGGTGAAAGGAGCCATTCAGATGGCTATGGTTTCAGGTAGTTCCGTGAGAGTCATGGTAGAAGAGTTAGTTTGGGCATACCGTACAACAGTGAATAATTCTTCTGGCATGGTTCCGTTTACTGTCATGAGAGGTCGTAGTGCTGGCACTAAGTTACTTCCAGCGTGGATGAAGGAGTGTGTGAATGTGGATAATCATATAGCTGCAAATGATGACGCCAGTGCGACAAAGAAGCATACTCATAATATCAAAGCTAATGACCTTGTGAAAGTAAAACCAGGTCGGATTAGCGGGGGTTTGTCCAAATTTAGAGGACCATACAAAGTGAAGACGGTCCATGAGAGGTATATTGTTTTAGATAATGGTGAACATTGGAACCTCAGAAGAGTTGCACTTTACAAGAAGAATTCTGAAACTGTTGTTGATGAGGAGAATCAGTCAAGTGAGAATGCCCAGAATGAGAGTAGAAAAACGAGAAGTGATGAGTGTGGTTCCTCGACTAGATCAAGGAGACCTCCAACTTATTTGAAAGATTACTTATGTGATGACTCATAGTTTTCTTTAGTCAAGTTTTTTTTTCTTTTCTCTTCATTCCATTTCTCTTTAAAATTCCGTGAAGAGGTGAAGGAATGAGGATATGTTGTATCTTACTAATGAATATTGATCTCTGCCCCTTTAATGCTTGCATTCCCTTTTAGATCTTTATTCCCTCTGGTGTTCTCTCTCCCTACAGAGACTGACAGTTGCTTGCTAGTCAGGAGAGGGACACCAGCTTTAGTTAGTAGCTTATAATAAATATATCTATTCTACTCATACCAATTGTGGACATTGGATCTTTCCTCATTACGACAGGCTTCCACTGCATGTCCACGTCCAATAGGCAGCTTTCACCATAGAGAAGGGCGCCTAGACCATAAACCTCCCTTAAGGCAGTCTAAAGTGGTAACCCAGAAATGAGGAAAGCCCCACATCACTCTCCGCTCAAATGACCGTGACTACAGCGGACAGGAGAGTTAAGTAAAGTGCGAGTAATTCCGCTAAATCAGAACAACAATAACAGGCTCATTCGTAGTTCCAGGCCCCAACAGTATTGTGCTATTTCCGTAGTGCTTAAATTAGATTGCAGTGGCCTAACATACAATTGCAGTTATAAAACAAGTACAACAATTAACCTTTGTTCCTGACAATAAAGTTACAAGATTAAAAGTTTCAAAGCATCAGAGTGAGGTAAAAACAGATGGCATGCAAGCCAGCCTTTTACAGTACTTTCTAAAATTGGTCATGTTTTTCTATACATAACCCGTGGCAAGGATTAGGGTTAACTTCCTGCTCTCTGCATCATTGTCCATCAACAGAGGCACCAAGCAGGGGTGCCCCACTCCCTTTTCATCTTTGCCCTGACGATATAACCACTGACTTCATCCTACGTATCATCACTACCATGGCATAACACTGCAAACATGTCATTGGTTATTGTCTTTATATGCTGACAATATCCTACTGATGATTAAACATCCGGAATCCCATCCGACTCCCAAACTGGATGAAATTTAACAACTTAGTGCACAGTCTAGCATACAAATGAACTGGACAAAAGCCATACTAATGCCCCTCACATTGACTACTCAACAACCCACACTCCAATTCCCTGTTAAATGGTAAACAGACCCACTGAGATATCTTGGCATGCAATATCACCCTGATATCTCAGGTCTTACCTGGGAAAACTATACGATGTGCATATCTAGCATTGCCAATACGGGAGCCTGCTGTTTCAGTAGAAGCTATGGTGGCTCTTTTGACAATGCTATTCCTTCCCAAGCTAATCTATCTATTCCAAAATACACATATCCTTCTTATCAGAGCATTCTTTGACCATCTCAAAAAGCTTATGTTTAAACTGGTATTGGCAGGTCTACAACCCAGAACAACTTGGTTGAAAATGCAACTTCCATGCAAGGTAGGTGGATTATCTGTGCCCAACTTTAAAATGTATTTCCTGGTTGCCCAGGCACCGTATGCACATCATTGAATACATGGCCAATGGAACACTCCCTACCTGAATGTGTATGCCAAGTTGACTCACCCCACTCCATTGAGTCAAGCTGTCTTACAGAAGCTTCTGTGTCCCTGATATTATAAAAATACAGTCCAAAGTACACATTGGGCATAGGTTAGATTGGTGGATCATACACATGGATTAATACGGTACTCTTTACATATTCCTCAATAACCCTGTACTTGCCCCCGCGATGAAAAAGGGAGTTCAAAAGCACCTCTATGAGCAAGCACTACACATATTGGATGATCCCTTCATAAACAAGAGCAAACATAGAATAGTCATGTTGTTGAAGTCTCAAACCTCCTCTTGATATGCCCAATGGCTTCGAGTCCTCAGTACCTGCTCTGAAAATACAAACAACTACAACTTACTCCTGCTGCCACCCTCCCCACCTATGGGCTTATGGGCTCCATTATACTTGCTCTTTGCAGGCCTGAATCAAAGAACCTAATGCCTTTTCTGCACTGACTATTGTACAGCGTGTGCAATCCCCTATAATGTGGGTAGACATTTATCACACTAGAGTGCTGCTGGGTGGCTGGTAAATTAATCTGTGACTGGTGGAATGTGTTGCTGCAGAAAATGTGATCAAATGTCCTGTGTATTTGTCATGTTAGTTTGCACTGCTAATGTCAATGATTTAACTCTGCCTGTATTATTTTATTGAACATGAAAAGAAAATTAAAACAGAAGTGCAATTTGTAAACAGAAATATACTTATTCTTTTGTGAGTGAAAGTTAGCCTCACCCTAAATTCCCGATTAGCCTTCCTTTCAACACTCCTTATTCCTGCCTAAAGCCACATTATTTTCTAATAATTATGCCCCATTTTCAACCACTCCCCCGGACCCTACCATATTTACTTCCAAGTAATAAACTTACATGTGTGAGGCTCTCCCCTTAGAAAAGACAAGAGAGGTGGAGATTTGTACTGTTAGGTTAGTGAATAGCATTTTGTCGTACAAAATGCAGTTTGTGAACTGAGCTCAATTTGTTGAGTTATTTGTTAAACAAAAATGATGTCAACTGGGTTCCATCTGAGCTGGTCCGCTTGCCCATGTTCAAGATGAAGTCACAGAGGAAGATATTTGGGAGGACAGAATTGAATTTTCTGCTGTGAGTTCAATATGTTGCTCAATAAATCAGTGCTATCTCTATCTCCGGTGGTAAACAATAAGGTATTTATTGGGAATTGAGTTCAGAGTTTTGTTTCAAAATGGTAAATTTATATTTTTTTGTATGAAATATCTGTGGATAATCAACCCCACACCTGTTTTCATACCCAGTTTATCAGATTAATGGAATAATCTTGATTGATTAGTAGATCCATTACTGGTTGAGAACAATCAGTCAGCCAAGTTTCTGAAAATAATTGTGCAAGGCATTATTTTTAATGATGTGGTCAATGGCTGATCTGCCAGTTTGTATGAGGCACGTGAAAGACAACCATAATTTTCATTAGGTTAATATCATCTTGATTTTGACCAAATTGCTTCAGTGCTAGACATTTCTATTTTATCAGGCTTCTTCTTTACTGAAGTCTGTGATGATGGTCATATCTAAGATGTCCTTGTGTCTACCAATGGCAGATTCAATGACAAAGGCAGTTCTTCTATATATTTTTTCCCCATATGGTGGAAGCTCGGCATAGTCACAACTCATTATTGTTTCATGAGCAAAACTCGCAACTCTAAACTTATTTTAGAGAGAAAACTAGGGAACGAAATGGGAGGCGTGCATTTGCACACTTTTCTAGAGTGGACAAGGTTGACTTGGTTTCTTTCAGGTCGGAAGATAGCAACCACACCTCGATGAGTAGAATCAATTTTGAAAAACAGGGATTTTAGGTCAGAGGTTGAGCAGTGGTTCTTCAGGTAAGTGCAAAAACCTTGATAAAGAGTTAAGTTCAACATAAAATCGGAGAGTAGGCATGGTATTAGAAGGTAGGGCATATGTTATATCTCCTGGCAGTGAAAAATCTCAAAAGGCATTTTTCACTGTGGCACGGTTAGCTTTGCCATAGAAAGGCACTGGGTTACATTACAATACCGTATAATACATAACTTCAGTTTGGGAATAGCTTGAGCCGTGATTCAAGTACTCAAATTAATAGTAGCTTAAAATCCAATCTATGGTCAAGTCAGATTTTAAATGTTACATTAATACAGATGGCAGTTTCCTGCTTACAACCTTTCGTAGCCTTTTCAGTTCAATCAATCAGTCAATCATATCATTTGTAAAGCGCACTACTCACCCATGAGGGTCTCAATGCTCTGGAGGGTGGTAATGCTGCTACTGCTCGAAAAGCCAGGTCTTAAGGACTCTTCTGAAGGTCAGCAGGTCTTGGGTCTGCCGTAGGCGGATGGGGTAGGTGTTCCAGGTCTTTGTGGCGAGGTGGGAGAATGATCTGCCGCTGGAGGACATTCTTTGGATGCGGGGGACTGTGGCGAGGACGAGGTCAGCAAAGCAGAGCTAGCGGGTGGGGGTGTACAAGCTGAGTTGTCTGTTGAAGTACGCTGGTCCGGTGTTGTGGAGTGCCTTGTGTGCATGGGTGAGGAGCTTGAAGGTTATCCTCTTGTTGACCGGGAGCCAGTGCAGGTCTCTCAGGTGGGGTGTGATGTGGCTGTGGCAAGGGATGTCGAGGATCAGGGATGCAGAGGCGTTCTGGATGCGTTGAAACTGTCTCATGAGTTTGGCCGAGGCTCCTGCATAGGGGGCCTTTCCGTAGTCCAATCTGCTGTTGACAAGGGCCTGGGTGACCGTTCTTCTTTTTTTGGTGGGGGATCCACTTGTAGATCTTGCGGAGCATGCGGAGGGTGTTAAAGCAGGAGGAGGAGACAGCGTTGACCTGCTTAGCCATGGAGAGGTTGGAGTTGAGGATGACCCTTAGGCTGCGTGCGTGGTTGGTGGGCGTTGGAGCTGTTCCCAGTGCGGTCAGTCACCAGGAGTCGTCTCAGGCAGAGAGGGTGGATCCGAGGATGAGGACCTCCATCTTGTCCGAGTTCAGCTTCAGTCGGCTATTCCTCATCCATTCGGCGATGGTCTTCATTCTTTCGTAGAGGTTGGTTTTGGTTGTGTGGGGATCCTTGGTGAGGGAAAGGATCAGCTGGGTGTCATCAGCATAGGAGATGATGTTGAGATCGTGCAGTCGGGCGACGTGGGCCAGCAGTGCCATGTAGATGTTAAACAGCGTTGGGCTGTGGGATGAGCCCTGGGGTACGCCGCAGATGATCTCGGTGGCTTCGGAGTGGAAAGAGGGGAGGCGGACGCTCTGTGTTCTGCCAGAGAGAAATGAGGTGGTCCAGACCAGGGCCTTCTCTTGGATCCCGGCGTCGTGGAGGCGTGTTTGTAGTGTGCGGTGGCAAACCACGTCGAAGGCGGCTGACAGGTCCAGGAGTATGAGGCCGAGGTTTCTCCGTTGTCTAGCAGGGTCCTGATGTCATTGGTGGCGGCGATGAGGGCAGTTTCGGTGTTGTGGTTGCTGCGGAACCCGGACTGGGAAGGGTCCAGGATGCTGTTCTCCTGGAGGTAGCAGGTCAGGTGTTTGTTAACGGTCTTCTCGATGACCTTTGCCGGGAACGGGAGCAGGGAGATGGGCCAGAACTTCTTGAGGTCCTTGGTGTCCGCCTTGGATTTCTTGAATAAGGCGTTGATCTCGGCATGCTTTCAGCCCTTCGGGAAGGTTGCTGACTCGAAGAAGATGTTGATGACATTTTGGAGATGGGGTGCGATGGCTGTGCTGGCTTTGTTGAAGATGTGGTGTGGGCATGGGTCTGACGGATCTCCGGAGTGGATGGTATTCATGATCATAATGGTATCGGCATCGTTGAAGTTGGTCCAGGAGAGCTTGCGGTTGGTGCGGATGGTTGTCATGGGGGTGGGGGTCTCAGTGGTTGTCGGGGCGGTTGTGGCGTTGAAGCTGTTGTGGATGTCTGCGATCTTATGGTGGAAGAAGGTGGCCAGCAAGTTGCACAGGTCTTGCGAAGGTGGGATGTCGTTGGTGTTTGAGCTGGGGTTGGAGAGTTCCTTCACGATGTTGAATAGCTCTTTGCTGTTGTGTGCGTTGTTGTCTAGGCGGTCTTTGAGGGAGGCCCTTTTGGCAGATCTGATGAGGTGATGGTGTTTGCGGGTGGCGTGCTTGTGGGCTGCTTAGCTGTCCGGTGTTCCTTAATGGAGCCAGTTCTTCTCCTGCATCCCGCAGGTTTGCTTGGAGGTCTGGAGGTCTTCGGTGAACAAGCTGGCTTTCTTGCTGGTGTGACAGTTGGAGGGTTTTTTGAACGGAGCGAGGGTGTTGGCGCAGTCATTGATCCACTGTCTGAGGTCGCGGGTGGCAGTGTTGGTGGGGTCGGCGGGTGGGCTCTGGGGGAGGGTGGTGGATAGCTGGTCTTCGGTGACTTTGCTCCAGCAGCGGCGAGGCATCTGTTGAGTGCGATGGTGCGTGGTGAGTTTTCGGTAGGTGAAGTGAATGCAGCAATGGTTGATCCAGTGGAGTTCGGTGGTGTGGTTGAAGGAGACGTGGGGGCTTGAGGTGAAGATGGGATCAAGCGTGTGGCCAGTGAAGTGGGTGGGTGATGTGACGAGTTGTCTGAGTTCGAGTTTGGCTAGGTTGTCAATCAGGGTGGCGAAGTTGATGTTGTTGTTGTTCTCGAAGTGGAAGTTCAGGTCCCCGAGGAGGATGTAGTCCGTGAAGGCGAGGGCGTGTGTGCTGACAAAGTCGGCAATGGATTTGCTGAACTGTGATCAGGGTTCGGGGGGTCTGTAGATGAGGGTTCTTCTGAGGGTGGTGTTGGGGTCAGTGTGGATCTGGAAGTGCAGGTGTTCAGCGGTGCTGAAGGTGTCGTCGGTATCGGTCGAGACTCTGAGAGTGTTCCTGTGGACAATGGCGATTCCTCCTCTTACTCTGTTTGTGTGGTCCCTGCGGGTGATCTTGTAGCCTTCCGGGATGGCTATGGCGGGAGCCGAGGAGGGGTTCCGCCAGGTCTCCACCAGGAAGACGATGCCTGGGATGGTGGAGTCGAGTAGGTCCCAGAGTTCAATGGCGTGTTTGCAGGCAGAGCGGGTTTTGAGAAAGATCCATCTGAGGTGGTTGGGTTATTTCCTGGTCCATGGCTTGGCGGGGCAGATGCTAGTGAAGCTGCAGTTCCGGCAGGTGAAAGGCCTGTGGGTGCGCTTCGGGCGGCCTGGAAACATGTGTGTGATCGTCCTGTGTTGAGTGCGGTGAGGGTGCTAGCATCGTAGCGGTGTCAGGCGTCGTGATGTCCTTGCAGGCCAGTGGTTCTGGGGCTGGGCGCGGTCCAGGCACGGACGGGCGCAGATGGGCTTGCCTTAGGCACGCCTTCGGCGCGCCCGCGGGGTGGCCGTGCTGCGGCCGCCATATAAGGGGAGGTAGGAGGGAGGAGCAGCTGGGAGGTGGGGCGGCAAATGGGTGAGCGAGGGGGCAGGCTGCAGGGAGGCATCTGTTGAGTGCAGTAGTGCGTGGTGGGTTTCAGGTAGGGGAAGTGAAGGCAGCGATGGTCGGTCCAGTGGAGTTCAGTGGTGTGGTTGAAGGAGATGTGGGGGCTTGCGGTGAAGATGGGATCAAGCGTGTGGCCGGCAGAGTGGGTGGGTGATGTGATAAGTTGTCTGAGTTCGAGTTTGGCTAGGTTGTCGATCAGGGTGGTGGAGTTGGGGTTGTTGTTGTTCTCGAAGTGGAAGTTCAGGTCCTTGAGGAGGATGTAGTCCGTGGAGGCGAGGGCATGTGTGCTGACGAACTCGGCGATGGAGTTGCTGAACTGTGGTCAGGGTCTGGAGGGTCTGTAGATGAGGGTTCTTACGAGAGTGGTGTTCGGGTCGGTGTGAATCTGGAAGTGCAGGTGTTCAGCGTTGCTGAGGGTGTCGTCGGTGTAGGTCGAGACTCTGAGAGTGTTCCTGTGGACAATGGCGATTCCTCCTCCTACTCTGTTTGTGCAGTCGCTGCGAGTGATCTTGTAGCCTTCCGGGATGGCTATGGCGATGTCGGGATCTGAGGAGGGCTTCAGCCAGGTCTCTGTCAGGAAGGCGATGTCTGGGGTGGTGGAGTCGAGTAGGTCCCAAAGTTCAATGGCGTGTTTGCAGGCAGAGCGGGTTTTGAGGAGGATGCATCTGAGGTGGTTGAGTTCTTTCCTGGTACGTGGCGGATGATGGTGAAGCTGCCTGTGGGTGCGCTTCGGGCGGCCTGGAAACAGGTGTGTGATCGTCCGGTGTTGAGTGCATTGAGGGTGCTAGCATCGCAGCGGTGTCAGGCGTCGTGATAACTGTGCAGGCCAGGTGTTCTGGCGCTAGGAGCGGTCCAGGCACGGACGGGTGCAGACGGGCTTGCCTTATGCATGCCTTCTGCGCGCCAGTGGTGCGGCTGTGCAGCGGCCACCATATAAGGGGAGGTAGGAGGGACAAGCAGCTGGGAGGTGGGGTGTCACATGGGAGAGCGAGGGGGTGGGCCGCAGGGAGGCAGTGGCAGGGATAAATAGGGAAACAGAAGGCAAAAAGGGAACGGGGAAAGAGGCACATAAACAGTTAACAAGGGGCAACAAAAGTGAGCAAAACGGCACAGAAGCGGCACTAAAAGTCAACAAAAGTCAGCACAGAGTGATCAAAACTGCACAAAAGCGGCACAAAACAGTCAACAATAGTCAGCACAGAGAATATGGCAAAGGCAAAAAATACACACAGGGAAGAGGGGAGCGGCGAACTCAGGGAGCGGCAGCAGCGGGCACAAAGGCAGGGACACACAGGCGGAGCTGTGCGGCTTGCGGAGTCGCCTAACCTGCAAGCAGTTTTAATCAAGTGTTACCTGGTGGTCTGCTGGCCCCCTGCAAAGCTAAATGAATGGCTCCCAAGGTAGGGAATAAAGGGGCTCAGGATGGGAGGAAGTGTGCCCTCCTCCTGACCCATAGCCTTGGGTATGTGCCCACCAAATACACAACCTTAAAGGGGCATTGTCTGTAACAGGGAGATGTAACTCACACCTAGGTCACTCTCCTGCCATTATCCACGTGGTCAGAGTGGCACCAGTCCCAGTGGGGGTAGGAGGGTTAGACCTGTTCCAGACCTGGATTGCAGGTGGAGTTTCTCATTTCCTCGGTACAAACCTCAGGGGTGTGCCGAGAGAACCGCACAAGGAAAGAAAGGTTCTGCCATATGAATTTTAGATAACGAGGGGGTCATCTGGGATAGTTTATAGTAATACACACAGGACTTAAAGCAAATGTGAGTAGGGGCACCCTATGAACCTTTGCTCCAATGGCTAGGATCCACAGCCCCCACTCATTGGCTGTCATAAGTGACACCACAAGTACTGTCTTCAGAACCTCTCTGGACCTGTGGCAGACAGAAGAAAGACTGAATCCTGCTGATGATCCTGTGGGAAAAACCCCTAAAGGATGTACCTGCTCTCCACTGATATGCAGGACCAAGAGTTGACTCTAAGTGCTAGTTGACTAGCCTCCTGTTCAGCTCCATGAACACAAAAGCTGCAAGAAGCCAAAATCTCTCTTCGGCCCAGCTAAATAGTTCTAGCTGGATTTACGCTTCACCCTGCTGGTGGCTTCTAGCAGAATGATTCCAAACCCCTAAGTAGAGTCCAAAAGGCCGTGGACACTTGTCTGGTGTTAGAATGTCCTCTTCTCCAACATTGCAGAACTGAACACTGACATTATTTTTCCTGAACTTTTTACAATAAGAAATAAATGTAAATGTCGGAATTTGTAAAGCGCACAGCTACCTCCACCGGAGGTGTCCCGGCACTGTCCGTATACCGCTTAGGAACCCTTCCTGGCTTTCCTGGGAAATGTCCACTCCTGGGCACCCCCCAGGTGCAGCCAGGCATCCCAGCGCTTTTGGGGCCGTTGTGGAGACTAAGCAAGCTATTGCCCAGAGTTGCAGCGTGGGACCCATGATCAGAACAGGTACTGAGGCGAGAATATCCAGTCAGGGGAATTAATGAGTCAGAGACCCGCGGAGGCGGGAATCGAACCCTGGTCCCTGGCCAGAGCTCTGCATCAAGGTCTGCCTGCTCTAACCATTGAGCCACACTTCTCCACAAGAACCAAAGGATATCCCAGGACCACCACTGCAGCCTACGTCAAACTCAACTTGCTGGTTAGCCCCACTAAAGGGATCCTGATTTCCAGGAAAATGAGGACCCTGGGTTTGGACCTGCCAACTTGAGGTTTTTGCGCCATCGACTTGGAGAGTCTTTCCTATGGAGCCGAGGCTCCTACAGAGGTCCTGGGCTTCACCCAGCCACAATTGTCAATTCCATCTTTTGATCCAGCTGCCAACCGACCCTTGAACACCCTCCTCGATGTGAACATTTCACCAGAAAGTGACAGAGGCAGAAGGCAATACATATAGTAGAACAAGTCTGGTCCCTGTATCTGACCCAATCTCCATCACGGTCGACCCTTTCTTTTGATTTTCTCCCGGTGTAGCCTGACCAGATACCAGCAGTTTGCACATTGTACTTTTTCACGTAAAACTTTGAAAAATTAGATCTTCAATTCCTACATAACAGTTGTGTTGTTCTGGTGTCTATTTGTTCATTAAAATCTACTTTTCTTTTGTAAATTGGAGTACGATTTTTATTGTATTGTGTTTTTTACCTTTCCAAATATTTGACACTGATGAATGCTTTGCACATTTCTCCTAAGTTAAGCCTGTCTCCTCTGTGCTAGAGCTACCAAGAGTTGAGCTCAGGTATAAATTATTGAGTCCCAACTGTACGTGCTCAGTAATGGTGTTATTATTATTTCAAGAGAACTACCATCCACATCAACCAATATTCCACTTTCTCACACCATACATATAAAATATACAGGGTCACTCCCAAACTTTTTGCCTTCATTTTCTCTATTTTGTTGATTTCATTTTTGTTGACCTGCTAACCAATGCTAAAGTGCTTGTAGCTCTGTCTAAAACATGGAAGAATTGACTTGTACCCAACTGGCACATTTATTTACTACTAAGTCCCTAGTACAGTGGTAGCACATGCACCCAGTGCCTGTAAATCAAATGCTACTAGTGGGCCTGCAGCACTGATGTGTCACCCACTTAAGAAGTCCTGTAAAACATGTCCCAGGCCTACCATTGCAGCCTGTGTGTGCAGTTTAAAGCTACCATTTCCACCTGGCTAAATATACTTTTTGCCAGACCCAGACGTTCCTTTTAATGCATATAAGTCACTCCTAATCTAGGCCCGTGGTCGCCCAGAGGGAAGGGTGCATTGTAATTAAAATGTTGGGCATGTACTATTAAGAATGCCTTGTTTTGGCAATGAAACACTTAGGGGCCTATTATGATTGCGGAATTTCCGCATCCTCCGGGCCGGCAGAAGCCACCGCCGGCCCGGAGGATGCGGAAAAACTGCAGCGGACCCACGAAAGAACCCCCGCCACATTAGGATGGCTGGTGGGTCCTGGTTTCCGTCCGCCGCTTTTCCGCAGCGGTTGGCTTACAACCGCGGCGGAAAAGCTCTAATATGGTGGCGGTGTCTCTCAGACACCGTCCGCCATATTAGGATTGCTGCCAAGATATGCTTTTCCGCGGCGGGTTTACCGCCGATGAAAAGCATACGGATCTTCACTGCAGGGGCCCGTTGCGGGCCCCCTAGGTGAAGGGGGGGTTGGGGGTGCACATGGGGGGTACCTATGGTACCCCCCTGTATTTATATGCAGAAAGCGGCAGGCACCGCGCGGTGCCTGCCACTTTCTACATACAAATGCAATGCGTGCATATTTAACATTGCTGCGGGTGCAGCTTGAAGCTGCACCCGCCGCAATGTTAAAAATAGAGGATGTGACTGCCAGGGTGGCGGTCACATCCTAATAGCACAGGAGGGAACGCCGCAGCCCATGCGGACGTTCCCTCATCCTCGGTGATCGCAGACGGACTCAAGTCCGTCCGCGATCATAATCGGCCCCTAAATGTGCTTTTCACTACTGTAAAGCCTACCCCTCCCTTAGAACAACATTGGGTTGCCTTATTACATTTAATATGTAGTAACGTTTGATTGGGAACAGATAAACCTGTCATGTTTGGTGTCAGAGAGACTGTAATTAAAAATGCTCTTATACGGTAAAATCGGATTTTAAGTTACAATTTTGTAAATGGCAGTTTTAGAAAAAAAAAATTCCTGCCCTAACTATTTGGTGCCTGCAGCCAATTCTGGAGTCAGATGACTGGGTGTAGTTGGCTGTTGGGCTTTGTTTATTCTTCCGAGACAGCCACAGGGATTAGATGAGTCTGGAGAGACCATCAACTGGCAGGATAGGGGTGGAGCTGGCCATAGCCGAACTTGCAGCTGAATAGGATGTGCGCTGCCTTCACACAAAGAACTTGTCATCACTACATTGTTCATGCAGGCTGTCTTGAGGAAGAGCAGGAGAAGCAGGGAACTTCAAGGGGAATTCTCTAGAAACTACTTCTACTTCAAAGAAGGGACAGACATAAAAAGACCTGACTATTTGAGCCACAGCGACCACCAGTGATGCGCGATCTGCATTTGGCACTGCAGCATTGATGGTCTACCGGGTCCACAAGCGCGAATCTCCAGCAATGACCATCTGTGACACCTAACAGGATCTTCACGATATAGCAAAGACCATCCACGACATCAGGCCTTCACTTCACGATTTATCAATGACCATCCATAATGCTCTTCCTGCTTCTCGTGCGCCCTTCCACATGAGCAGAACCCTTTGCAGTGGACTTTAGAAGGTAACTCTTTCAGTAGGACCAACCTGGTCCCTGTATTTGGCCCTTACTTCATTGCTGTCGTCATGAACTTGAGACTTACACCTGTTCTTGCACGACCAGACAGCTGCGAGTGTGACTTTGTGCTTTCAGGAGCTTTACTTTCCTGAAATCTTTAAAATTGAATACCTCAGTTCTACTGATTGCAATATTGTCATTTTGGTCTCGAATACTTTATCAAATATTACTCTTGTTTTTAGAAATTGGTGTGGAATTGTTGCTTGTGTTGTGTTTTCACCGTCTTATTTTTTGAAGTACTGCATAAGTACTTTACATGTTGCCTCCAATTTAAGCCTGGCTACTTAGTGCCAAACTACCAGAGGGTTAAGCACAGGTTAATTTGGAGTTGGCTTGCGTTCACCCTGAAAATAATTGTGGTTTCTGGTTGAGTAGGGTTTCACCGCCTCAACCAGTAACTCAATTTACAACAGTGGATAAATAAGAAAGTAAGGGCCATTTGTATCAAGCAAAATTGCGATCACAATTTTGCTTTGTCGTATGTATGAGGCAAATCTGCGTCCAAATAAGGATGCGCAAAATTTGCGATTCCTTATTTTGCGATTGCATTTAAGGAATCACAAATTTTGCGATTCCTTAAATGCAATGTAAGAAGCACCAACAAAGTGCAATTTGGCCTTTTTTGCATTTAAAGTGCAATGTGAAGCACAGCACATACATGCCCTTAGGGCATGTAGGTGCTGTGCTCCACATGTGCACACATACATGCCCTAAGGGCATGTATGTGTGCACATGGAAAGACATTCTCAATTTGCGATTCGCAATTTGCGAATCGCAAATTGAGAATGCAATTTCAAGGGTGCAAAAGTGTCAAAAGGACACCCTGTTGCACCCCTGAAATAGGCATGGGTGCACATGTGACACACATACATGCCCTAAGGGCATGTATGTGTGCCACATGTGCACCCATGCTTATTTCAGGGGTGGTGCCACATGTGCACCCATGCTTATTTCAGAAGTGCAACAGGGTGTCCTTTTGACACTTTTGCACCCTTGAAATTGCATTCTCAATTTGCGATTCGCAAATTGCGAATCGCAAATTGAGAATGTCTTTCCATTCATTCCAATGGGCTTCTAGGCCCTTAGGAATGAATGGGGAGGTATTCCTCAATTGCGAACCGCAATTTGAGATTCGCAATTAAGGAATATGTAGGATTCAAAATATTTATTGCAAATCCTGCATAGATTTTTGCGATTCTCAAATAGTGATTCGCAAAAAATCACTATTTTAGAATCGCAAATGCGGATTTTGATACATATGGCCCTAAATGATTTTAAATGAATGACGATTAGCTTTAGAGAGGAGTGTTGAATTCAACTTATTAGATGTATAGTTTATGATAAAGGGGGTGTGTCTCCCTGGCACTAGAATCTACTTGGTGGGAAGAGAGACCAGAATACATACTTTTGGGACAGTGAGTGATAAGGGTACATCGAAGTTTGGGGAAATACAGATCAGAGAATAACAGAAAAGTGATGCTTAGAGAGCAAACACAAACTCTGATAAGTATTGTCACATTAAATACCAAGGGCTGACAGGACAATGAGGTTCTAGGAAAAACAATAATCATCAATAAACTATTCAACTTAGGGGGCTACAGTCTTTTCCTGGAACACAAATCCAGAGCGTTGTAACACTCGAAAAATACAAGAATCAAGAATAAGACAGCCTGTTTATAGTGACAAATGGTACTAGCAAAAGTTATTAAACATCATATCCTTTTAATTAATGTTCCATCATATAGGATACACAATCTTGCATAGGGAGAAGGACTTGGAAATATATAGAAAAATAATGATTTGACACTATTGCAAAGTCATCCTGGGTACCCCCCAGTTTTTGTAATGATTGATACTGGTGGTAACTGACTCTTACTGCCCCTAGGCTCTGCTTAACCAGGCCCAGGGCTAATATTTGGTGAAATCACACTTAGAGTACAGTGAAAACACCTAAATATACTAGGGTACACTATGGGTTCGGGTAACCCTATGATTGACCTGACCTCCCCTATAAGGCCCTAGTACATAATAGGGCTGGGGATTAAAACTACCTTTATGTCCCTAGTATATAATAGGGCATGGCAGTTTAGAGGCCATCAGCTCTTTCTGCACTTGCATGTGTACACTGCTGAGGCCTGAGGTCAGTTTAAAAGCAGCCCTGTGTTGCAGGACTGCTTTTAAAATGCAAATTGTGCCCAAACTTGACTTTGGTGTTTGGGGCATTTACAAAATAATAAACTACAATGTTTTGGCATATTAGGTATGCCCAGGGTCTCCTCTAGGTGTTTCAGTGGTGGGGGTTCAGGTACCTTTAAGGAGGACCCATATAAAATAGGTTTTATATGCCTTGGGTTCAGTGAAATTGTGCATTTCTCTTCCGACTTTGTAGTAAAGTGCTTCACATAACCGACTTTTGTGCTAGGAGCACTGTGGAAGGAGGATCGGGAATATTTTTACATATTCAGAACCCCTAAAGTCAGTCTCCTTTAGGTGTTCCAGGGGTGGGAGACCTTTATATATAGGCAGGGTCCTTATAAAAGATGTTTTATAAGCTCAGGTGTTGGAGAAATTGGCCAGTTAATTTTCCCAATTACAGATCCCCTGCCACATAGGGTAAAATGGTATTGATGAATCCAACATGCGATTGTTGAATTTATCCCTAAAATGTACAGACAAGAAATTATAAGACTTTCTTGTCTGTAAGCCAAAATTCAGTCTTTCAGTGCCGTGTCCTGATTGGTCAGAGTTACGTGGATTAGCCAGGCTGGTTTCATGAGGTGATAAGTAGCCCTGGGGTGAAGGAGACAGGCTGGGAGGAGAGGGTTCTGCTGCATAGGAATGCCAGAGCCAGGGGGAGGGGTCGTAAACAATAATCTTCAATAGAAGGAAGAGATAAGCAGGAGAAACCAGTTTCATTTACACCCCTACACTTTAAAAAGGATGAAGGAAAAAGGTGCAGATGCAGGGGAGGGAGAATATGGGGATGAGTCATCATGGAGGTTTGTTTAGCCAGCATGTCCCTCTCTGCTGGGACTTCAGCCATATTGTGAAATAGTGATTTCTGGGGGACCATTGTGCAACACTTTGGAGAAAACGGTCATGCTTTGGGGTGTTGTCCTGCACCTTATAGGAGAGAAGTGCCCTCATGTGTGACCCCCATAGAACACTGAATAAGTATCTGAGAGGGCCAGTGCCTCTCAGATCTGCTGCATGAAACTACAGAAGAAGAAAGGTCTATGCTGGAAGTTTGATTTGCACCAACCAGGCCCTGCACTCTGAATGACTGTGCCATTTGTACAATCTGGAATACAGCCCTGTTGATCAAACCTGCTTCAAAATGACTAAAGAAGGTACTCCTTTGCAAGCTAGAGGTTAACAGAGATCATCTGGACCATCAAAGCCAAGAATCCACAGCCTGGAGTACTACCAGTGGATTTGTAAGGGTTTTGTCCAAGTGGATTGTAGGAATTGCAGTCCTAAACATTTGAGTACCATCTTAGAGCTTCTAGACACTTGGAGTAAGTTTTGGACACCTTGAGACCCTCAACGGAATTTCAGGAAGAAGATCCAGAAGTTTGAAGAAGTTTGGAGCAACTTTGGAAAAAAGCTCCATAAGTGCACCGACTTGACCCGCCCAGCAATCCAGCGACCCTCAACTGCGAGCCAGCCTGCTATCCAGGCTTGTCCTGCTGAAAAGATCTAAAGGTCTGATTTCCAGATTTTGACAAGGAGTTGGAGGAAACCCAGGCTGGAAAACCCTCACCGAATTTGGCCTGGTGAAGAGCATCGAGGGACCCAGGACAAAAAAGCTTTGTAAAAGTTTCTAAGTCTGAACGTAGAAAAGTTGATTGGGACTAACCGTGGGGGTCAAGCTGCCCACCTTCAACCGCGAGCTGTTCTGGATCTCAGGTTCATCCTGCTGGAAAGCTACAAAGGTCTGACTTCCATACGTTTGACCGTGAGCTTGTCGCAAGGCAAGCCGGTGAACCCTCACTGAATCAGGACTGGATGAGAACTTCAAGGGAACCCAGGAAGAAAAGCTCAAGAGAGTTTTTTTTTAACAAGACATACCGTGAGGGGTAGCCGCAAAAGGCTCCATCGTGGTTGTCCTAAAACTTTTCATGACCAGATGTCCCAATAGGCGTTATAGACTTTTATATAATATATAGTGCGAAATCTTTTAAAATTCATATCTCCTGTTCCCTACATTGGATGTTATGTGTTGTGGTGTCATTTTAAAAATAACAATATTTCCGATTTGTATAAATTGATATTGGATTATTATCATGAGTTGTGTCTTAATTATTTACTGAATTGCTGTTTTGAAAGGCTTTACATACCTGTCTTTGAAGTTAAGCCTGCCTACACACAGCCAAGCTACCAAGGGTTGAGCATGGGATTCATTTTCCAAGATATTTTGAGCCCTATATTGTGTTAGTGGTAATATTGCCAGTGGTAGATGCATATTTACCACTACTAATAATTCACTTTCCATCAGACACACATAATGAATTTCAGATATTCACATTAGAATGAAAATATTGTTAGGCAAATGTAGTGGATTTTAAATGATCACAAAAAATAGAGGATTTTCACAGGGAAGAGAGAGTAACTGCATATTAAATTCAAGAGTTACTGAAAGGAAAACATCATTCTTAGACAGAAAATATGTTCATTAAATATGACAGTTGCAAGAAGTGGCAAACCTAGATTGGAAGAATGGGTCTTCTAAGTTGGTAAAATGTGAATATGGTTAGTAATTGATAAAGAAAGTGAAAAGTGGAAAGTGTTGGAGCTGAGCTCGTGGATGTCATTTAAAGGTTGCCAGAAGTCACATCTGCCAGCCCTAGCTTGTCTCTTGCAACCCCTGACACTGTCTTTGTGACCCCTGACTACAGAAATAGCAAAAACAGTATCAAGCACACAGGGTTGGCTGAACATTTTTTTTTTCTGTCCATTTTAATTGTACTAATAGCTATTATTATTCTACTATTCATTATAAGTGTAACAGAAAATGGAGCACACTTGGTTTCAATGGGACCTTTGGTGTCAGCTACGGTAAGCAAACATAGTTTTAAATATATGTTGTGTGCATGCTTGCGAGACAGAGTGTGTTTAAGAGAGTGCTCTTGTGTATATGTGAGTAAGTGTGTCTATATATTTTTTTTATTCTTCTTATTAAACATGAAAACAAGCTTCAGATAAACTTCATACAGAAGTGTACATTTTCTTAGACTGACATGTGTTACAAATATACTCCATATCGCATTGTTTATCGTGCCCCAACTGCTCGTTGCTGCGACCTTACAATTCAGGGAGGTACTACACTCATATTCTCTTTTGAAGTCTTTGGGACACTCCTCATGTCACTGTCCATTGGCCTCTATACTTTGCCCATGCACCCCATATATTTTCCAATTTGCATGGGCAGCCACTGCTCTGGTATAGCAATTGTTCCACCCTATGCAACCAATCCATGTCCCTCTTCCAGGTTTACAGTGAAGGGGCCTCTCCTGCCCCCCATGCCAAGGCAATATTCCTCTTGCCCAACCCCTTGCCAAGGCCAGCCAGGTCTTGTCCCAGTGTGGCCATGTAGTCTCTCCTGTTACTCCCAGAATGTGCCACCTCGGATCTGTTGGGACCGTCTCCCCCACCACTGTTGTCATTACTTGGGTCAGACCCTCCCAGTATGCTTGAATTTTGGGGCAAGACCACAGTATGTGAAAGAATTACCCTTTCTCACCACATCCCCTCACACACTCTTCAGACACACAATTTCCAATATGGAATTGGACCATTCGTGAAGCATCAGATCTATGAAGAATGCATAGCTGAACAAGCCTAAAACGTGCCCTAATAGCTATTTCTCTGAGACTCTGGGCTTCAGCCCGATCATAGTCCTCAAGTAGACCAAGATCATATTATCAGGCCTCCCTCAGGGGAGCTGTTCACAAGCTCTCTATATGTGAGGGATATTGCTTTGTCATTCATGGGGTCTAGGAGGAGTCTGTCCCCGAGTGGTGAATATTCTGGTATCAAAGTCCCATCCTTCAGATGACAGTGGAGGGCATGTTGTAGCTGCCGGTATCGAAGATACTCCCCCTCCCACATTTGGAAATCCTCATGCAAGATATCGAATTTAATCATCTTCCCTTCCTTCCAGACGTACCTCAGCAAGTCAATCCCCATAAGGCTCCATTTCCAGAAGCCCTCTAGTTACTAACTTTGCTCACTGCCAATCGATCCACCCTATATACCAGCTCCTCGCGTGGCGAAAAGGACCATCCATTATTATTGATAAGTTGAGAGGCCAAGTAATATTTTTTGAGATGAGCCTGTGAAATGATTGTTGAGGTCTGTTGTAATAGAGCATTATGTCGTACGCATACAAGGATATACGTTCTTCCCAACCCCCACCTAAGTCGAAGCCTGTCACCACCGGGTTTCCTAGTATCCAGGCAGCCAACTGTTCCAATGCCAATGCAAAGAGCATCAGACAACCCTGCTGTGTGCCCCTAAGAAGCGCGAAACCTCTGGACACGGTCCAGTTGCCTCTGACTCGCGCCATCAGAGAGGTGTATAATATTCTTACTTCTGTAGGTTTGAGCCAAGTCCTACCTTGTTTAAGACTGCAAATAGGTAGGTCCATTCGATACTGTTGAATGGCATCCTTGCATCGAGTGATAGAAGGGCCGCAGGCACATCTGGATGTTTTTAAGTCAAATGTATTATGTCATAGAGACGTCACAAATTGAGCCTAGTGCTCCTGTGTGGCATATAGCCACATTGGTCTGGATGCATTAGGGACTGTATGATTGGAATAACCTTGGCCAATACTTTGGCTTCAAAGTTCAAAAGGGAAATGAGTCTATAGGAGCTACAGAGATCATGGGGTTTTCCTTTCTTTAGGATGACCACTATGGTCGCCATTCTCATATCCTTCGGTAGTTGACCCTCGTCTCTTGCCACCAGAAACATATTGAGCATGTGTGGGGATGGCTTCTCCGCCACACAATTGTACAATTCTGTGGTAAGCCCATTTGGGCCCACCACTTTCCCTGACTGCAAATCCTGTATGGCACTTTCTACTTCCTCTACACTCATGTCTGAGTCCAACACCTCCCTATCGTCACTGCCCTAAGTGTCAGAAATGCCATGTCCTTTAACAGTTCATAGCAGACCTCCTCTCCCCTTTTGGTCTGTGGCTGGTAAATTTTCTCATAGTACCCAGCGAGTACTTCCGTTAGCTTTGCACTTGTTCCGCTCTGCACACCTTCTCCTGTCCTAATTTCAGACACCCAGTTTTGACTCCGATCACTCCTTTCCAACCAGGCAATCAATTTATTAGCCTTGTTGCCCAAAACGTATACCCTCCTATGTGTGGTGAGCGCTGAGGGGGGGCGGGGTGGGTGCAGCTACTGTTAGAAGAGCCAAGTCTTGAGGAGTCTTCTGAAGGCGGGTAGGTCTTGGGTCTGCCGTATGTGGGTGGTGAGGTTGTTCCAGGTCTTGGCGGCAAGGTAGGAGAAGGATCTGCTGCCGGAGGTTGTTCGTTGGATGTGGGGGACTGCGGCGAGGGCGAGGCTGGCGGAGCGGAGCTGGCGGGTGGGGGTGTAGAAGCTGAGTCTGCTGTTAAGTTAGGCTGGTCCTGCGTTGTAGAGTGCTTTGTGTGCGTAGGTAAGGAGCTTGAAGGTGATCCTCTTGTTGACAGGGAGCCAGTGTAGGTCTCTCAGGTGTGGGGTGATGTGGCTGCGGCGGGGGATGTTGACGATCAGTCGGGCAGAGGGGTTTTGGATGCCTTGTAGTCGTCGTAGGTGTTTGGCTGGGGTTCCTGCGTAGAGTGCGTTGACGTAGTCCAGTCTGCTGCTGACAAGGGCCTGTGTCACCGTTCTTCTTGTTTCGGCCGGGATCCACTTGCAGATCCTGCAGAGCATGCGGAGGTTGTTGTAGCAGGAGGAGGAGAAGGCGTTGACCTGCTTAGCCATAGAGAGGGAGGAGTCGAGGATGAATCCTAGGTTACGTGCATGGTCGATGGGTGTTGGTGCTGATCCCAGTGAGATCGGCCACAAGGAGTCGTCCTAGGCTGAGGGGGTGGGTCTGAGGATGAGTACCTCCCTCTTGTCCGAGTTCACCTTCAGACGGTTGCTCCTCATCCAGTCAGCGACGGCCTTCATTCCCTCGTGGAGGATGGTTTTGGCGGTGTGTGGGTCCTTGGTGAGGGAGAGGATGAGCTGGGTGTTGTCGGCGTAGCCGATGATGTTGAGGTCGTGATGGTGGGCCACTTGTGCGAGCGGGGCCATGTAGATGTTGAACAGCGTCAGGCTGAGGGATGAGCCCTGGGGGACACCGCAGATAATGTCGGTGGCTTCGGATCAGAAGGGTGGGAGGCGGATGCTCTGGGTTCTGCCGGAGAGGAAGGACGTGGTCCAGTCAAGGGCCTTCTCTTGGATTCTTGCCTCTAGGAGGCGTATCTTTAGAGTGCGATGGCAGACCGTGTCGAAGGCGGCCGACAGGTCCAGGAGGATGAGAGCTGATGTTTCGCCGTTGTCTAGTTGGCGCCTGATGTCGTCTGTGGCGGCAATGAGGGCTTTCTCGTGCTGAATCCGGACCGGGACGGGTCCAAGATGTTGTTGTCTTCCAGGTGGCGGGCCAATTGCCTGTTGACGATTTTCTCGATGACCTTTGCCGGGAACGGGAGCAGGGAGATGGGCCAGAAATTCTTGATGTCCTTGGGGTCCGCCTTGGGCTTCTTGAGGAGGGCGTTGATTTCGGCGTGTTTCCAGCTTTACGAGAATGTTGCTGTTTCGAAGGAGATGTTGATGACCTTCCGTAGTTGGGGTGCGATAGCTGCGTCTCCTTTGTTGAATACGTGGTGTGGGCATGGGTCTGACAGAGATCCTGAGTGGATGGAGTTCATGACCTTGCGTGTTTCGTCGTCATTGACGTTGGACCAGGAGGTCAGTCGGATGGCGCTGGTGGTGTTCTCAGGGGAGGTGGAGTCTGGCATAGTCTGGGCGGTTGTGGTGTTGAAGCTGTCGTGGTTGTCCGCGATCTTGCGGTGGAAGAAGGTGGCTAGTGAGTTGCACAGTTCTTGTGAGGGCGGGATGTCGTTGGCGCTGGGGTTGGAAAGTTCCTTTACGATGCTGAAGAGCTCTTTGATCTTGTGTGCGTTGTTGTCCAAGCGGTCTTTGAAGGAGGATCTCTTAGCTAATCGGATGAGATGGTGATGTCTGCGGGTGGTGTCCTTGTGGGTGTGCGGTTGTCCGGTGTGCTCTCATGGAGCCATATTTTCTCCAGTTTCCGGCATGCGCGTTTGGAGGTCTGGATCTCGTCGGTGAACCAGGTGGCTCTCTTGCTGGCGTCGCTGTTGGAGGGTTTCTTCAGCGGGGCGAGGGTGTTGGCGCAGTCATCGGTCCACTGTCTGAAGTTGCGGGCTGCGGTGTCTGGGTTGCTGGGGTCGGCTGGTGGGTTCTGGGCGAGGGTGGTGATCAGGCGGTCTTCGTGACCTTGCTCCAGCAGCGGCGAGGCAGCTGTTGGGGGCGGTGGTGCGTGGTTAGTTTCTTGAAGGTGAAATGAATGCAGAGGTGGTCGGTCTAGTGGAGTTCGGTGGTGTGGTTGAAGGCGACGTGGGTGCCTGTGGAGAAGACGGGGTCCAGCGTGTGGCCAGCAGCGTGGGTGGGTGCGGTGACGAGTTGTTTGAGGCCGAGGTTGTCGATAAGGGTGGCGGAGTTGGTGTTGTTGGAATTGTTGTTGTTCTCGAGGTGGAAGTTCAGGTCCCCGAGGAGGATGTAGTCAGTGGAGGCTAGTGCGTGGGTGCTGGCGAGGTCGGTGATGGAGTCGCTGAACTGAGCCCGTGGTCCGGGGGGTCTGTAGATGAGTGTTTCTCCGAGGGTGGTGTTGGGGTTGGGATGGATCCGGAAGTGCAGGTGTTCGGCGGTGTTGTGGGTGTCATCTGCATGGGTGGCGACCTTGAGTGTGGACTTGTGGACGATGGCTATTCCTCCTCCGGTTCCGTTGGCGCGATCCCTGCGGGTGATCTTGTAGCCGTCCGAGATGGCTATGGCGATCTCAGCGCGGAGGAGTCGTTCCATCAGGTCTCGGTCAGGAAGGCCACGTCTGGGGCGGAGGTGTCGAGCAGATCCCAGAGCTCGACGGCGTGTTTGCTTACGGAGCGGGTGTTGAGGAGTATGCAGCGGAGGTGGTTGGGCCCAGTCCTTGGAGGTTTGGTGGTTCTGTTGCAGGAGAAGCTGCAGGTGCGGCAGGAGAAGGGTCCGTGGGTCCGTTTCAGGGTGGCCTGGAAGCAGGTGTGGTTTCGGGTGGCGTTGAGTGAGTGGAGGGTGCTGGCGTCGTAGTGGAGACTGGTGTCGTGGCGTTGGCGTGGTTCCTCTGTACCTCCACCAGCGAATGGGCCTATATCCTTCGCACCTTGTGGAACCCTCTCTGGAAGAGTCCCACAGCAGTGGTGTGCATAAAAATATAACCAAGCTGCGCTCCACTTCTGTGGGCCACTGAGATGTGTGTAAATTGTCTCGTCCTGGGGTTGTGCCACCTCCAAAGATCCACCTGCCCCAGTGCATTCACAAATGTGCTCAATGGTCTGGGTCCCCTAGATTTGGGGGATGTACGTCCCTGTCTACGTCCAGAGTCATCATGTCATTCATGTCTCCCCCCAGAATCAAAGTGCCCTGTGGCATCTCAAATATTAATTTGCTAAGATCTGAGAGTGTAGTCCTGTGTTGTCGTAGGGGTATATACACCGAGCAGATGTTCGCAACTTGTCCCTCCCATGTCCCAGACAGTGCAGCGTAGCCTCCCATGTGGTCACACCATGTATGATTCACTACAAAGGGAACCGAGTATCGCAGTACCCCCAGAGCCCGTTGTAAATCGGGCGTGTACTAGGAGTGTATAGCCAAATCGGTTCAATGCTAAATAAGTATTGCCTTTGAGGTGTGTCTCTTGCAGGCACACTATGTCTGATGAGTGTCTCTGCAAGTATTGTAACACGATAGTGCGTTTTCACTTATCTCCCAGACTGTTCACATTCCAAGAGAGAATTGTCAACTTTCTAGCTTGTCGCACAACCATCTGGGAAACCTATGATACCCTTTCACCCCCCCACCAGTCATTCACCCCCCCACCCCCTCTAACCATAATGTACAACATAGTGTCTCGGGTCACAGTCCTCACTTGTCTGAATGTTGTTTCTGAAGCATTAATATACCAACATAAGACAAAATAAATGAAAATCCCCAGAATAACTCCACCCTTCCTGCTACCCTGCCTTGTAGGTCTAGAACTACCTACATTCCAACTAGCAGAGCGCCTGTCACCCGATAGAACAGTCAACTGGCTTAGGGCTGACTAGCACTGCCACTCAGAACCCCCGCCCCCGGCCCTATTCTAGCCCCAAAGAATTAACTGTCACTGTATTAATCCGACCCATGCCCCATTGTGGCAGTGTATCATGCTTGATTGCTCGTGGCAGCAGGCCTTGACTCCAACCCCACAAGTCTCGATCTGTACCTGTAACGTGTGTCCGTATTTTTAAGCATGTGTGTGTGAATGAAATTGAGTGAGAGTCAGTGACAGGTAGTGTCTGAGATTATGTGAAATCGAGGCTCAGATTCGATGGAGGGCAACTCTGCGCCTAGTTGCTGTGCTACCTTGCACCAAAGAGAGAGAGAAAAATGTGCCATATCTGCTAAAATATGGTGCATTTTTCTCTTTCTCTGCGCTGGTGCACTTTTGCCAGTAATGCACCAACACACACACCCAAGTGCCACAGTGCAAGGATGTGTGACTTCTCTGAAGCATAGCTTTTGTACTGGAAGGGGAACCTTCCAGTGCAAAACTATTCTTTAATACTGTTGCCAATTGTTATGCATGCTTTACAATGCAGCAAACATGCCTAGTGGAAAACCAAAGGACAGATGAAAACATTTCTTGTTATGCCTATCTCGAGGAGGTGTAAGATTGTTGCTCAGATTCTTGTCTACCACTGTTTGTACGTAGGGATTTGCATCAAAACCCATGGGTGGTTGCAAGGAAACACCCATGCCCTACCCATGGAATGCCCCCTTGATGCAAAATAACACAAATGAGCAAATAGAGCAACTTTGATTTAATTTGGGATACTATACAACTTGAATGCTAATTTGCATTGGTTAATAAACCCCACACTAACATGTTGCACTCAGTTTACATTACCAAATGTACGTAATCCAGGTGTACAGTGTTAGTAAACCTGGACCTGAGTGTCAGTAAGCATGAATGAGTGATAATGAATGAGATTAAGGCAAAAAAAAGGGGGGCAAAAAACTTTGTTGGGGGCTTACCTGGGACTCTGTCCACACGCCGCTGGGGCCCACACGCTGCCTGTTCCCCCTGCCGCCGGTCATTTCCTGCTTCACGGCCGCCGGGGAACTACAGCTCCCAGCAGGCCGAGCGGGTCACTTCCTGGCCCAGCGCGCCCGGAGGCGCAGAAAAGGAGGAGGCTCCCACTGAGGAGCGGGGGCAAAAAACTTTGTTGGGGGCTTACCTGGGACTCTGTCCACACGCCGCTGGGGCCCACACGCTGCCTGTTCCCCCTGCCGCCGGTCATTTCCTGCTTCACGGCCGCCGGGGAACTACAGCTCCCAGCAGGCCGAGCGGGTCACTTCCTGGCCCAGCGCGCCCGGAGGCGCAGAAAAGGAGGAGGCTCCCACTGAGGAGCGGGGGCAAAAAACTTTGTTGGGGGCTTACCTGGGACTCTGTCCACACGCCGCTGGGGCCCACACGCTGCCTGTTCCCCCTGCCGCCGGTCATTTCCTGCTTCACGGCCGCCGGGGAACTACAGCTCCCAGCAGGCCGAGCGGGTCACTTCCTGGCCCAGCGCGCCCGGAGGCGCAGAAAAGGAGGAGGCTCCCACTGAGGAGCGGGGGCAAAAAACTTTGTTGGGGGCTTACCTGGGACTCTGTCCACACGCCGCTGGGGCCCACACGCTGCCTGTTCCCCCTGCCGCCGGTCATTTCCTGCTTCACGGCCGCCGGGGAACTACAGCTCCCAGCAGGCCGAGCGGGTCACTTCCTGGCCCAGCGTGCCCGGAGGCGCAGAAAAGGAGGAGGCTCCCACTGAGGAGCGGGGGCAAAAAACTTTGTTGGGGGCTTACCTGGGACTCTGTCCACACGCCGCTGGGGCCCACACGCTGCCTGTTCCCCCTGCCGCCGGTCATTTCCTGCTTCACGGCCGCCGGGGAACTACAGCTCCCAGCAGGCCGAGCGGGTCACTTCCTGGCCCAGCGCGCCCGGAGGCGCAGAAAAGGAGGAGGCTCCCACTGAGGAGCGGGGGCAAAAAACTTTGTTGGGGGCTTACCTGGGACTCTGTCCACACGCCGCTGGGGCCCACACGCTGCCTGTTCCCCCTGCCGCCGGTCATTTCCTGCTTCACGGCCGCCGGGGAACTACAGCTCCCAGCAGGCCGAGCGGGTCACTTCCTGGCCCAGCGCGCCCGGAGGCGCAGAAAAGGAGGAGGCTCCCACTGAGGAGCGGGGGCAAAAAACTTTGTTGGGGGCTTACCTGGGACTCTGTCCACACGCCGCTGGGGCCCACACGCTGCCTGTTCCCCCTGCCGCCGGTCATTTCCTGCTTCACGGCCGCCGGGGAACTACAGCTCCCAGCAGGCCGAGCGGGTCACTTCCTGGCCCAGCGCGCCCGGAGGCGCAGAAAAGGAGGAGGCTCCCACTGAGGAGCGGGGGCAAAAAACTTTGTTGGGGGCTTACCTGGGACTCTGTCCACACGCCGCTGGGGCCCACACGCTGCCTGTTCCCCCTGCCGCCGGTCATTTCCTGCTTCACGGCCGCCGGGGAACTACAGCTCCCAGCAGGCCGAGCGGGTCACTTCCTGGCCCAGCGCGCCCGGAGGCGCAGAAAAGGAGGAGGCTCCCTCCGCGTCGCGGAACGCGCGCGGGACGCCGGGCTAAGCCCGGGCAAAGGGCGGGCCCTCTGTGGCCCTCAGAGGACCGGAGGAGGACGGGGCGGGCCACCCCCCTTGGCTTTTACATCTGATACTACATCTCGAGGGTAAAGACTATTTTTCTTCTATTTGGTGGTATTCCCCTATTATTATGACTTCTAAAGTGGATCACCCAGCTAGCGCTGCAGGATCTGGGCAAAAGTTTTCATGGTTAGAGGAGCTAAACCTCTTATGCCAAACCACCTATGCACCATCAGAAACCCCCCTTTCGCCCATAAGCGACATCATACTATCTGCTAACTCCACCCTCACGGAGCAGCCCACATTACTTAATAAAACTTGTAGTCCACATATCGCACCCCTCCAGGTTTCATTGGTGGAAAGGATCCAAACACCGCCTCCAGCCTCACGCATTGTTAATTCTCCAACGATGCCATCGACAGCTGAGACCCAAGATCCCTTAAGCCCTCTTATACATCCGCATCTATTACCGCTTATAGAAAAATTGCTTAGTTCTCTGATAGCCCCGTTGTTGGACAAAATTAACATGTTAGGGGATAGGCTCATTGGATTAGAGTCAGCAATCAAGGCAAATGTGTCGGCTGAAAAACACTGTGACACATTTAACCGTCCAAAGTCACCTCCTACTCACGTAGGCTTTATACGAGATAAAGGCTGCCAAATACAATTAACTGGCCCTAGTACAGGGGGGCCAAAAGTAACCAAACATTCTCTAAGTGTCTCCTTTCCCCATTTGACCGCACCTAGAGCAGTTCATGATAAGATTAAATCAATCCATCTACCACCTGAAGCGGCCCCATTCGTGTGCATACTTGCTGGCGTCCCTGCTCTTCCCCCTGGAAAAATTGAGAGCCAACATGACTTACTTAACAAAACCAAATTCTGGCTGTCAAAAAATAGGCCACTGCCTCGTCATCTATATGGAGCAATAAGGAGTGTCAGGAGGGTGGACTGGCTGGGTTCCCTTCACAAGGATCTTCCTGGGGACCTGGTACTCGTGAAATTCAGAGACACAAACATTGTCCCTTACTTGAAAACCTGGCCGCCACAAGAGACAGACGGCCCAATATCTATATGGGACGTATATGACTTTTATCCCTCAATCCCTGGTGTTCCCCCTTGTTCGAATTCATACCCTACATGATCGGTTTACTCTATGATCTTTCTGGGAAATACTGGGAGTGGTAATAACTAATTCTAACCCCCATTTTCACCATCTCAACCCGGGGGTGGAAGGGAACTAATTATGTTTGGGACTTTGTCCTACTGTTTTTTGGATTAGATTGGACTTGGCAATCACGGAGTGATGTTGAACTTTGTAAGGTCATACCTAAATTTACTCCTCCTTTTAGTCTTTTAGTCTTTTTAACCTTTTTTTTTTTTTTAAGCAGCCACTGGTTTTTTCGATTTTTTCTTTTTAAATGATGATCATTCTTTTCTTTATCCTTTTATTTTATTTGAATGAAATTGTCTAAATGTACTGTATTATTTTTTCTGTTACTGTATGCTTATATGATATTCTTTGGTAATATCGTATAAAGCTTATTTTGATTTGATTTGATTTGAATGAGATTAAGAGTGAATGTAAGTGAGTAACATTGAATAGTAATGAGTGTAAGGGGTGTAAGAGAGAGTGAGTGAGAACATGTGTATGAGTGAGTGTGAGTATAAGCGAGAATGTGATGTGATGTTTGTGAGTTTGTCATTGACCCTGGCATACTGCAGGTAATTATTGTCTCATGGAGATACCTAGGACAGAATACTGGCACTGACATTTTTGCAGCAATTCGTGCCATGACAGACTCATGTTACAAAGTATTGGCACTGGTATACTGTGGTGATTCTTAGTGTAAAGGGCAACACTTGTAAAATATGGGTGCTCGCACACTTGAGGGAAATCATGGCATACAGTGCACCCATGGAAAAATACTGGCATATCTGAGGAAATTCTTGGCATGTGGACACTAGTGGTAAAAAGCTGATTCTAGCACAATGGAGGAATTTCTTGGCAAAAATGTGGACAACGGTAGGGAAACAGCCATGACAAAATGCGGGTCATGACATGCTGAGGTAATTTTTAACATAGGGTCACCTACAGTATCTGAACGGCATATTCTATAAAATTCTAGCACTGGTATATTTTATGTAATTTTTTATATAAAGGGCAAGCATGGACTATGGGCACCAATACCAACACAATGGCCCTAAAAGAATGGAGGTTATTTTTGACATAAGGGTGCACCCATAGCACATTTTGCAAAAAAAAGGTCAACCACAGAGGAACGTCAGGTTTCATTGGCTTGGCACAACATGAACAAATTTAAATATTTAATAAGTGCCCTTACAGTTCCTATGGCATTTTAGCAAATTTATCTGAAAATGCTGTTTTAAAGTGCACAATTTCACCCCATTCTGACCAAATTTTTGTCGGGGGAAGACACGCCGTAAAAAAAACCTTACTTACTCGCTTCGCTCACTCACTTCAATTCAGGGCAATAATTATGACCTAGATCTTTTTAAAGATCAATTCAGCACCATAGAATAGGTGGTATTTAAAGTAGGCATTTGTCTGTGTTATGCTGTTATACTGATCAAGCAGTTGTTATGGAACTGCAATAATGTTCATTTTTGTAATTTTAGGGTCTTGTGACATGCCTTCCTGGAAAAATGCAGAGTCAAGTATCGCATGGTTCACTTCCTGGGATGCTGTTATGATCAAAGGGTATGTGATGTAACTTCTGCTACCCCTGACATTTTGGTGAATAAATGCCAATGGCTGAGCTAGTCAGCTTCAACATACATCAATGACCTTCCCAAAGCCATGCTCCATGTTGTCTCATTGCAGTCAATTCAGGCCTTGGACAGAGCATCCCAGCTTTCACAATGGTAAACTCCTGCAGGTAGCACCATGGTGCAATGATTCTCAGTGGATGCGTTACACGTGCTCTGTTCCAAGCTGTCTCAGAGTGAGCAAAAGTTAATGTATTGTCTTCATTTAACTTACCCTGACTAGGACTGTGGTTCCTGCTTGGACATGGTGTATACCTCTGTCAACCTGAAATCCAATTTCTAACACCACCTCATATCCATCGATCACACGTGTCACCTGTCGGGAAACATCCTTTACAACGCAACTTTTACCACGCAGTGCCTTTACGACGCAACTTTTACAACGCAAACCATTACAACGAATTGCGCTGGGGGGTGCTCTAGGATAGGGAATGTGTTTAATGTACTATCCAACACCTTCCCTACTATCCACGGGGACTGGAGTTGGAATAGTAAATTAAACAATTCACTATCCAGCGCCTAAAAGCACTATGCGTTGTAATGGTATGCGTTGTAAAAACAGCGTTGTGAAAGCATGCGATGTAAATGCATGCGTTGTAATGTCATACATCCCACCTGTCACGTGACGCTGTCAATAAAAGAGCCCGGGAGCACATGCTTGTAGCCAGTTCAGTAGTGTTACTAGTGGTGTCTGTTTCATTCTTAATCTTATAATATGGTCCTAAGGCCCATCATTACACTAGCTACAAGGGGCTCTGACTCCACCTGCCACAGAGCCAGGAGCACAGCGTTTCCTTGTGGGGGAGGTGTAAATTGAGTCAAGAGCACCTTTGTACCACTTTCTGAGGTGCAGAAACCCAGGTTCAAATGCTGCTATGCACCTTAATAAGATGAGGAGAAAGATTCCTACACCAGCTGACAGCTGCCATTCACATGCAGTGGACATGGCCCTGGACCGCTGCCCCAAGCAAGGTAAGAAAGTGAGTCTAGGCTGGAAATCTGCAGACAGCGCTAATTGTCAAAGTGCAGAGAAGTGGCACCAGGAGTTGAGGCACCAAGGCAGAGAAGGGGCCGGGCTGCAACAGTGCTGTGAGGCCACCAAGCGGTTATGATGGAACCCGTCATCAGCAAGCTGAGGTAGGCTGCGTCTGCTGTAAAGTGGGGGGAAACGTCTCAGAGTGAAGACAGCACAGCACGAGGCCTGAAGGGGAGCCCTTGACCCAGGGATACATGAGAGCTGCAAGATAGCCCCAACGTCGCTCAACAGGCCTGGAGAACTGGTGAAAGCGGCTACCACCTCCCACTGGTCACCAGGGCGTAAATGACTTAAGTAGCAAGCCTGGTACGTCCACCAGGAGTGGAACATGCCCTCTGGTGGCGGCTTGCTTACATCATTGGGAGGAAAGCAGGTTGACTCATGAAGCAAACCGAAAGCAGCAGCAGAGGAAAGTGAGAAGAGTGCCACCTCACCAGATGAGAGTCCTGTCCAGCAGGGGCAAGGACCAGCCACATTGACCCAGCTCCATGTTCTCCTAGGCAGAAGGTGTGGGACTACAGCAATGCAGCCACAGGACAAGCATAATTAGGCTGCATCCAGCCCACACAGAGATGTAGCTTGTAAATAATGTGTCCAGTAGGCCTCACAGAGAGAACCTGAACTCACTGTACTCCTGTGAAAGGGGGGCTGGTAGCACAGATCAGCCACCACTCATGAATTAATGATGCAGGTAGTAGAGAACAGGGCAGCACAACAGAAGTACCTGCCCACTAGAGAGCACTGTGTGGATGTATGACGTTATAACGCATACTTTTACTCCGCAGACCATTACAACGCGACTTTTACTCCGCATACCGTTACAACGCATAGCGCCTTGGGGCGCTGGATAGTGGTAAGTATAATTTACTATTCTAACTCCAGTCCCCGTGGACCCTAGGGAAGGTGTTGGATAGTAAATTATACTTATTCCCTATCCTAGAGCGCCCCCCAGCGCAATGCGTTGTAATGGTATGCGGAGTAATGGTCGCGTTGTAATGGGTCTGCGGAGTAAAAGATCCGTTGTAACGGGTGTATACCGCACTGTGTACTACAAAATAGGAATACAGCAAATGAGTGCTTGCAGAGCCCGACATAGTTAAACCATGCCAATTAAGATGGCAAAGGCTGAGCATTCCCTGGTGTCTGCCAGATATCCCTGCAGGTAGTGCAAAGACAGCATATCCTGGCTAGAGTCCCCAGGTGTGACATGATGCAGAACATTGCTGGCCACCACTGGAGACACTTTTCCAGCAGGATAAGTAAGATAAGGCCTTTGTGGTGCAGCGCCTGAGACTGACCAAGAGAGGATGCCTAAACACTGCTAGCTAAAGGAACAACTTCAACATCGGTACCTGAATGTGAGTACAAATCCAGTAGCACACACATTTGTTGCCCAACACACAGGACACTGAGTTCACAAAATTTTCACTCCAACATAAGGAGCTGGCTGTGGAAGGTTGTTGGAATTGGCCCTTTTTGCAGAGTCATCCCTGAACGTTTTTGCCTTCTTCATGGTCTTTTTTCTGACCTGGTGTTGGTGGTTTTAGAACGCTGGGCACGTTAGCCCTGCTATCCAGTGTAAAGTGTGTGAGCTCTCTGTGGTAAACATGGTAAGATTAGTCTACACCTGTTTGGAGTGTTTAATTTATACAAAAGGGGATGATGGACAGAGCGTTTGAGCAAATCAAACACTCACCCCCAGTCAACTGATCTGGGTTTAATCCATCACCATTCTTTAGCTCACTCGGCCACCCCAGTTCAGACATGGCTATATGCAAATCAGTCTGACCCTGTGCCTCATGGGAACAGTCCAGCCCGAACTGCCAAGCCATGTCTTCCCTGGACCGGAAACAAGCATCCTGGGACCGGTTTCACTGGGGGTGAGTGTTTGATTTGCTCAAACGCTCCGTCCATCATCCCCTTTTGTACCCCTTTTGTATCGCTTTGTTCGCCCTAAGTGTGGCAGGGTATGCTCAGAAGTGAGTCCCTTGCTCACTTGGCCACTGGATTCAAGATAGCCTGGCTGATGAGGATTATGAATCCGAAACCGGTCGCAGGATGCTTGTTTCCGGTCCATGGAAGACATGGCTTGGCAGTTCGGGCTGGACTTTTCCCATGAGGCAAAGGGTCAGACTGATTTGCATATAGCCATGTCTGAAATGGGGTGGCTGAGTGGGCTAAAGAATGGTGATGGATTAAACCCAGATTAGTTGACTGGAGGTGAGTGTTTGATTTGCTCAAACGCTCCGTCCATCATCCCCTTTTGTATCGCTTTGTTCGCCCTAAGTGTGGCAGGGTATGCTCAGACGTGAGTCCCTTGCTCACTTGGCCACTGGATTCAAGATAGCCTGGCTGATGAGGATTATGAATCCGAAACCAGTCCCAGGATGCTTGTTTCCGGTCCATGGAAGACATGGTGTGGCAGTTCGCTCTGGACTTTTCCCATGAGGCAAAGGGTCAGACTGATTTGCATATAGCCATGTCTGAAATGGGGTGGCTGAGTGGGCTAAAGAATGGTGATGGATTAAACCCAGATCAGTTGACTGGGAGTGAGTGTTTGATTTGCTCAAACGCTCCGTCCATCATCCCCTTTTGTATCGCTTTGTTCGCCCTAAGTGTGGCAGGGTATGCTCAGACGTGAGTCCCTTGCTCACTTGGCCACTGGATTCAAGATAGCCTGGCTGATGAGGATTATGAATCCGAAACCGGTCCCAGGATGCTAGTTTCCGGTCCACGGAAGGCATGGCTTGGCAGTTCGGGCTGGACTTTTCCCATGAGGCAAAGGGTCAGACTGATTTGCATATAGCCATGTCTGAATTGGGGTGGCAGAGTGGGCTAAAGAACGGTGATGGATTCAACCCAGATCTTTTGACTGTGTGTGAGTGTTTGATTGGTTCAGATGCTCCGTCCATCATCCCCTTTTGTATCGCTTTGTTCGCCCTAAGTGTGGCAGGGTATGCTCAGACGTGAGTCCCTTGCTCACTTTGTCACTGGATTCAAGATAGCCTGGCTGATGAGGATTATGAATCCGAAACCGGTCCCAGGATGCTTGTTTCCGGTCCACGGAAGACATGGCTTGGCAGTTCGGGCTGGACTTTTCCCATGAGGCAAAGGGTCAGACTGATTTGCATATAGCCATGTCTGAAATGGGGTGGCTGAGTGGGCTAAAGAATGGTGATGGATTAAACCCAGATCAGTTGACTGGGGTGAGTGTTTGATTTGCTCAAACGCTCCGTCCATCATCCCCTTTTGTATCGCTTTGTTCGCCCTAAGTGTGGCAGGGTATGCTCAGACGTGAGTCCCTTGCTCACTTGGCCACTGGATTCAAGATAGCCTGGCTGATGAGGATTATGAATCCGAGACCGGTCCCAGGATGCTTGTTTCCGGTCCACGGAAGACATGGCTTGGCAGTTCGGGCTGGACTTTTCCCATGAGGCAAAGGGTCAGACTGATTTGCATATAGCCATGTCTGAATTGGGGTGGCAGAGTGGGCTAAAGAACGGTGATGGATTCAACCCAGATCTTTTGACTGGGTGTGAGTGTTTCATTGGTTCAGATGCTCCGTCCATCATCCCCTTTTGTATCGCTTTGTTCGCCCTAAGTGTGGCAGGGAATGCTCAGACGTGAGTCCCTTGCTCACTTTGTCACTGGATTCAAGATAGCCTGGCTGATGAGGATTATGAATCCGAAACCGGTCCCAGGATGCTTGTTTCCGGTCCACGGAAGACATGGCTTGGCAGTTCGGGCTGGACTTTTCCCATGAGGCAAAGGGTCAGACTGATTTGCATATAGACATGTCTGAAATGGGCTGGCTGAGTGGGCTAAAGAATGGTGATGGATTAAACCCAGATCAGTTGACTGGGGTGAGTGTTTGATTTGCTCAAAGCTCCGTCCATCATCCCCTTTTGTATCGCTTTGTTCGCCCTAAGTGTGGCAGGGTATGCTCAGACGTGAGTCCCTTGCTCACTTGGCCACTGGATTCAAGATAGCCTGGCTGATGAGGATTATGAATCCGAAACCGGTCCCAGGATGCTTGTTTCCGGTCCATGGAAGACATGGCTTGGCAGTTCGGGCTGGACTTTTCCCATGAGGCAAAGGGTCAGACTGATTTGCATATAGCCATGTCTGAAATGGGGTGGCTGAGTGGGCTAAAGAATGGTGATGGATTAAACCCAGATCAGTTGACTGGGGGTGAGTGTTTGATTTGCTCAAACGCTCCGTCCATCATCCCCTTTTGTATCGCTTTGTTCGCCCTAAGTGTGGCAGGGTATGCTCAGACGTGAGTCCCTTGCTCACTTGGCCACTGGATTCAAGATAGCCTGGCTGATGAGGATTATGAATCCGAAACCGGTCCCAGGATGCTTGTTTCCGGTCCACGGAAGACATGGCTTGGCAGTTCGGGCTGGACTTTTCCCATGAGGCAAAGGGTCAGACTGATTTGCATATAGCCATGTCTGAAATGGGGTGGCTGAGTGGGCTAAAGAATGGTGATGGATTAAACCCAGATCAGTTGACTGGGGGTGAGTGTTTGATTTGCTCAAACGCTCCGTCCATCATCCCCTTTTGTATCGCTTTGTTCGCCCTAAGTGTGGCAGGATATGCTCAGACGTGAGTCCCTTGCTCACTTGGCCACTGGATTCAGGATAGCCTGGCTGATGAGGATTATGAATCCGAAACCGGTCCCAGGATGCTTGTTTCTGGTCCATGGAAGACATGGTTTGGCAGTTCGGGCTGGACTTTTCCCATGAGGCAAAGGGTCAGACTGATTTGCATATAGCCATGTCTGAAATGGGGTGGCTGAGTGGGCTAAAGAATGGTGATGGATTAAACCCAGATCAGTTGACTGGGGGTGAGTGTTTGATTTGCTCAAACGCTCCGTCCATCATCCCCTTTTGTATCGCTTTGGAGTGTTTAATTTACCTATCAGTCCCCAGTAAAGTGGGATCTAATATAACCGGGCCAGTACATTAAATGCTACTGGTGGGCTTGCCGCGCTGATTGCGCCACCCACCAAAGTAGCCTTTCAAACCTGTCTCAGGCCTCTCCCATTAAAGGGTCTGTGCATGCAGTGTTACTGCCGCTGTGACGTGGTGCTGCCCTCCCGTAGGAATGTATTGAGGATTCCCTGATAAGTGTTTCAGTGGTAATTCCTGATATAAGAGGAGCAGCGTGATCAAGTTTGGTTATGATGACATTTTAAGAAATGCCACTTTTAAAAGTTGGCATTTCTGTGTGCTATGTGTCTCTGCCTGCCTGATGTGTATTGCATGTCTAGCTCTGGAGTTATAGGGGCTGGTGAGGTGTGTGGCTCCAGGGAGGGCAGGGTGAGTCAGAGCTAGGCTGAATGGGCAGGTCTGCATTTGGATTAGTGGGAGGAGTAGCCCCTGAATAGATCTGTGGCTGCCTTGTTCAATGGTGGCTCCGCCCCCCTGTGGTGTGTCTGAGGACAGAGCCAAACCTGAAAAAGGAGGGTGTGAGCACTGTACAGAAAGTGCTCCAGTACCCCCAGAACCAGTTGAGACTTGTTCCCCAAGCCCTGTGCCAGGGCAGAGCAAAGAGAAACCCTGTATTAATATTGGGGCGAGCTGTGACCCATGTCGGGTGCTGTTTGGACCTGCTGGGTCCCAGGAGCAACCACTCTGCTGGAGGGCCCTGTGAGATGGCCTGCCCGGGCCTAGCTTTGCTTTTTGGACTCTTGTCCTAGCGCCACGTGAGTATAGCATAGTTATTGTTGGAGCCCCAGAGAGGGGGACTCCAATCTTGCCAGGAAGAGTTGCACCGTGCCCCGACGTGGGAATTCCCCTGCGCTGCCTGGAAGTGAAGCTGGAGCCTACCCAGCAGTTTTGTGCTTCCCGGAGTGTGGCCCTGGTAGGTGCCAGGTTGAACAGCAGCCATCTCGAGTGGGAGCCTAACCCGCAGTCTAGTGCACGTTGGAGCGGGAGCCTACCCCGCATTGCTGATGCACCGAGGAACTGCCGAGATCAGTGAAAACGGAAGTAAGGTGCCCATGTCTGACTGTGGGTGGGGCCTGCTGAAGTGACGGAGCCTCACGGGCTCCATTTCCGCCTTCCCCCCTGCCTCGGAGGAGGAGAAACGAGTCCCCAGAGATCACCGGTCCCAAGGAGAAGACAGGGCGAGGGTAGGAAAGGTCCCGTGATCAGGGCTTGCCAGGCGGCCTGTCGAGGGCAGGATTAAGCCATCAGGAGAGGTCCCGTGAGTAGGGACCTGCGGAAGCACACTGTTGCCCTGGATACGGCACCAAATAACCCCGGTGAATGGGGCTGGAGTTCTTGCGCATTGCTGGAGTTGTGAGGGGCACAGGAAGAGCCCCGGTAAAGGGGGCCCTCAAAGGCACGGTTAGTACCAGTGCTTTGTCTCCACAGCTGAATTAAGGGGGCATTATTTTTGAAGTACCGGAGTGGGACTTCAGGGGTCAGTGGTGCCAAGGCTAATTTTCACAGCTGCACCGCAAGAGCGCGGGCAGCTGCAACAATGGGTTAATTCCTAATTGGATGGCAAGGAAGGGGTGAGATGCATCCACCACCCACATGTGCATAACGCACATCTTTCAGCTGCATTGGCAGTCGGATGGCCTGGTGGAAGTCCCAATGAATATGGCGACCTGACCTTTTGACAGAGGGCATTTGGGCCCCAAAGAAGGCCATTTGGCCTGGGGCCATTTTTGTAATATTGGTAGGGCGCAAGGCCCTACAAGGGGGCATAACGTGTTTATGCCTGAGTTGATGTATGCACCTAGGGAGTGTTACTACGGTGCACTTCTAAATGAGATTTATGCCTAATGTGTTTATACGTAATATGTTTCCCCTAAATAAAGTATTTTGCCAGCAGTTACTGATTGTGTTATTACCTGTTCTAATGGTTCTGACCTGGGCCCGATTGGCTCTGTCATGTATATAATCCCCTGTAAAATATTGCCTAGTGCCTAGATTTTGTCTTAAGTTAAAGTTAAGACAAACTTAAGTTAAACTTAAATCCTAATTTAGGACAAAATCATAATTTAAGACACAATCCTAATTTACGACAAAATCCTAGCTTAAGACAAATCCTAATTTAAGACTACTAAATGCCTTCTGTGAATAACAAAAGTAGAACGTTTAGGATTTTGTCGTAAATTAGTTCTGTGAATCAGGCCCATAGTGAGGCAGCCTTTCCCCTGAGGCTGCCCAACACCCATCCCACACCTATCCATCACAGGCATCAAAGGTCAGGTGACCCTGTCAATAAAAGGACCCAGGCACACATGGTCATGGCCAGTTCTGTAACATAAGTCTTAGGATGTGGGCCTACGGCCCTTCATTACAATGGTGAAAGGGAAGGAGTTACTTCATACAGCACATTATTTTAAAGATGGAAAAATAGTGTTTGTTTGGAATAAGAGTACGAAACTAAATATATAACCTTCGTTGATTTAGGTGCATAAACTCTGGCAATGTGTGTAGTTACTACGTTTTTAGAGGCTTCCATTTGTTAAATATTTCACCAGTCCATAAATCAGTGATATATCTAGATTTATTTGAAAAAAAAACATGTGATATACACATAGGGTCATTTATCTACACTAGTGTAAATCAAGAAAAAAGACACTACCGCATGCATCAATTCTCATAACATACAATAACCTGTATTTGTACAGCGCTTGTTCACCCAGAATGTTCCTTCTCACCTAATTCAATTGTATTTATTTTATCAACATCAGAAGGATGAAAGGCTGAGTTAACCCGCCAGGATTTGAGCATCTGACTGAGGTCCAACACAAGCCCTCACAGTGATTCCATTAGTCCACTTAGGGCCATATGTATCAACAAACTATTTTGCATTTCCTAAATAGCGATTTTTAATGAATCGCTATTTAGGAATTGCAAAATGGTATGTATGAAAAAAATCGCTATTTTTTAGCGATTCCTTAATCTTCCTTATTTGCGAATTCGCATTTTGCGAATTCGCAATTAAGGAATAATTTCCAATGCATTCCTATGGGCCAGGAGGCCCATAGGAATAATTGTGAAATAATTCTCAAATAGCGAATTCGCAATTTGCTAATCGCAATTTGAGAATTATTTCAAGGGTGCAGGGGTGTCTCAAAGACACCCTGCTGCACCCCTGAAATGTACATGTGTATGCATATGGCGCACATACATGCCCTATGGGCATGTGTGTGCATCACATGCCACCTTAAAAAATGCCAAAATATGAATTTTTTGAAGAATTCGCAAGTTACCATCAACTAAAAGTTGGTGGTAATTTGCGAATTCTTAACCATAATTCACTAGCCAAAAATGCTACATACATAGCATTTAAGGAATCGCAAAATTGCGATTCCCTAAATGCTATGGCAAAATAAGGAATCGCACAACTTTGCAATTCCTTATTTTGGGAATGTTTCAAGTTTAAAAAAACGAGAGTTTCCCAAAGAACCAGAAAGGACTGGGTATAAACAGTGACAAAAAAAGGGGATTCCTTTCTGTTTTATTACTTTTCTGTATGTGACCAACAGGCCTACACCATAATATGACCTTCTAACATGCAACAGTGACACAAATAATTATATCTATACACCAGTAAGCTTATTTATAACTCTCAGTTATTTATTGATTCATCAGATCTTGGTTAAAAACATTTTTTACATTTATAAAACACATGTTCATATACCATTTCAAGACAAATGTATACTTGCATACATGGTGCTATACTGAGTATAGTACAATCCTCTACATTACAAAATATAGTGCATAATATTTAATTATTTACATGAAACACAAAATACATCATATCATAAATAAAAATCCTTGGTCGACGCGTTTCGGTGCTTTGTTCTGTTACGACACCTTCTTCAGGACAGATCTTACAGTTAAAAACAGTGTATCTTCAATTTAGATTATTTTGCCTTGAACCGTATTGTATGGGGTTCTGGACCAAGCTGACAGCTTTCATTACTAGGTCCACTTCATAGTCACAATTGCTTCGTTAGTGACCCGAATTTTAAAAACCGGGACAGTTGATATTCCTTGTGTCTTAATTACTGTCTGCGACTTTCAATCTGCGCAGCGCCACTTATGTTGACTTGGATGTTGCCAGTGTGAGTTACGAGTGCTGTTCCTTTTCTTTGAGAATTTTTATCAGGGTTGTTGCAATTTCTGTTTTATCCTGGGGTATTTACAACATTGCCCTCAGTTATATTGTTCAACTTCTTACTCCTGCACTGGTTACCTTCGGTCTCATGTGGCGTTACATCCGACACGTTCTCCCTCTCACCTGTGGAATCCCAAAACATGCAAAACGGCCGTTTGCGAGTCACAAAGGCCGAAATTCTGCGAATTTCGGCCTTTGCGATTCAAAAATGGCTTGATACATATGGCCCTAAGCCACAAGACACAAGTTTGTGCGTTTGCAAGATGCACTGAATATGCACAAACTGCTGTGCATCAGTGCAAAATGTGCACTCCATGTCTTGGCAGGTAGAATACAAGATGAATAAAACCCAGCTCAATTCTCATTTACAGAAGGGTGCACTGAGATGTAAACCGGTTGTATGGTACACCTTATCTGCCCGCAGGAGAAGACAAAACTTATGCAAGGTGTAGAAATGCTACTCTCTACATTGCAGACCCCGTGCACCGCACCTCCAAAAAAAAGTATGAGCAATGGATTATGTAATTGCATTCCAATCTCGTCAATAAAAGTTGGGAATGCATTTGACTGTCTACCCAAGCAAGGGTTCTATGCTGCATGCGAATGGAAATGTACTTCACTGAGTATATGAGTGTGCGGGTGGACGATTTCTGACATCATCAGGCCCACCTACCACCTGACTCATGTGAGCCAAACAAACTATTCATGTATGGTCCAACGCAATCTCCGAATGGAACACACAACCTCATGGTACGGTCGTGGCTCTCCCTAAACTCCAAAGTCCTTATTGTGAAGAGGGGCCTGGAAACTCTCAACTCTCAAACTGCGGCCTGGGATGAAGCTTGCTTCACTCTCCAAAGCAGTAGACTGTAAAAGGCGAGGGCTGGCATAGACCTCGCCGCCATTATGGCGGTCGCACTAGTACTAGGAGAGGGCCACCTCAGCAATGACGCGGCGCTCCCCTCTGCATCGCAACCAATATGATGAGGCGGGCTTTTTGAACCTGAATCACTTCGGTGCTTCCGCCCCAAAACGTCCAGCCTGCGCTCAGGTAGACTGGTTGTTCTTGCTCCCCACAGGAACATCCACCGGGCCGGCTGCTGGCCCGTAATCTGTTTTCTTTTCCACCCACCAATCTCTAAGGCAGAGTTTGTTGGAAGGTTTTGTTTTGTGTAGTATGGATAATTTTATTTTCAGGTAACAAAGTTATTGAATGTAATAATTCGGAATTAATGTATAAATAAAAGTATGAGGTTTGAATTTCTATTTCAGTTAAATATTGTCATATTTAGTAGTGTCTCTGGTTAGGCGGTAAGGGCATGATTGGTAAGCATAGTCTTCGGTCCTTAGCGGTCAGCACCATGTAACTCCAGGGGTAGTAACAGCTGGTAAGTAGTCTGTCTGGGTGCGGGGGCCGGAGGAGTCATCCTTCCGAGTGGGCATGCGCATCAAGGCGCCAATATGCAGGAATCTGCAGCCCCCTGTAATGGAGTGTAAGGCAAAGGGCATAGGGGGGTCCGGGGGAAAGTATCCGTCCGATAAACTGTACCCCCTGCGAAACCTTACTCCGGGAGTAGTATTGGTAGTACAGTGGGACCGCGGGAGCTGCCAGTCATTGACTTTGCCATAGGCTCTAGATGGGACATGCAGAAAGTAAATACATGCATTGTTAGATTTACGGTAGGAGTGTCTTGTGTATTAGACTGTTAAGGTTAGCCCTGGAACAACATCTGTCTATCAATGTGTCTGTACTTTCTGCGTACATTTCTGTACATAATGTTCTAAAATTGTTTTTGTTAATTTTAATAAATACGGCCAGGGGGTTACACCCCCCTAATCCAAAAATGTAACATTTTGGTGTGGTATCCAGTACTGTTAGGCTGGGGGGAGGGACCCCAGAGTCTGTAATTGGAGTAGGGGACCTCGGTACGTACAAGACCATATTGTTTTCACGGTGTTTGCTTCTGAAGAAGGCAAATTTGTAAACTCAGGAATAATAAATTTGGTAATTCTAACGCTTGTTTGTACAGTGCATAGCCAGAGCCAATATGTCGCTCTTTTGGGACCTTATAAGTATTTAGTTATGCAGCAGCACAATATCCTTGGTGCTACAACATAAATTGTTGCATGGCTAAACACTTAAAAGGTCCCAAAGGCGAGACCTATTGGCTATGCCAATGCTTGTTCTCTTATCTTTAGTTAGACTTATTTTTGAAGTTGATGACTTAATGGTTATCATATACAATATAATAAAATATTGGAGTATGCTCTGTTCTTGCAAACAAAATATAACATAACATGAGACAAGAAAGAAGAATGGATTGTAGAGAAATACATGCATTGTATATGGTATTTTGTTACAGTAGAAAGGCGGCATTTACTCAACCAAGTAAATGATATGTGCCATTGTGTAATATTTTCCTTTCTGTTCATAGGTCATAATTTGCAGCAGTAATGTGTGATGTCCCATAAAATAAAAAGGAAAGTTGCTCCACTGCAGTATTGGGGACCAGTGCAGTGCTTATCAATGAGATCCTGATTGTTATTTAGGGAGAACAATGTATGGACTTCCACAATTTAGTAAACTGTACCTAATTGGATAAAATACGGTTTACCTTTTTGGGTGCACACTGCAGAACGATTGGTGATGCCTTCTAATCTAGTCCTTATTGTGCACACCTAAAACCACTGTTCTTTTGATGAATTGCGTGTTGCTTTACTGTTACTGCCAACAAACCTTGCTCCGCGGGTTTTTCAGGATGCCAACACTCCAGTGTCAATTTGTGTAACTAATATTCACCCAGGGGGAGTCCTACTGAAATGAGGGAAGCCTGCTTCAAACCAGCCCAGGTCGCCCTACTAAATTCTCTCCTTTTCCAGGTTTAAGGCTAAATGATATCCCTCATGGTATGGCTAATAATCCAATTTGTCAGGACAGGTTCTACCATGTTATAACTTTTATTTCTTCCACATATTGTACTCATGAATTTTATAATTAGAAACAGAAGACATAACCATGTTTTTGGAAACGTTGTAGTCTCCAGTATCCACTGCAGAATTTGTCTGCCATGTACACGCTGTCGCTGCTCTCGGCTGCTCAGAAATATTGAAATTGAGTCATAATGATAATCAGCTAATTAGACAATATTTTGCCGTCATCCACCAAAATGCTGTGTCAAAGACATTGCTTCACCAGATATTAAACAACAAAGGGATGAATTCAACAACAAAGGGATTCATTTAGATAGGCCGAGACGTGAAATGAGGTAGGCATGTCTCCTGTAACAGTACATGCTGCATTATTAAATACAGCGATACAAAAGGGGATGATGGACGGAGCTTTTGAGCAAATCAAACACTCACCCCCAGTCAACTGATCTGGGTTTAATCCATCACCATTCTTTAGCTCACTCGGCCACCCCAGTTCAGACATGGCTATATGCAAATCAGTCTGACCCTGTGCCTCATGGGAACAGTCCAGCCCGAATGCCAAGCCATGTCTTCCCTGGACCGGAAACAAGCATCCTGGGACCGGTTTCGGATTCATAATCCTCATCAGCCAGGCTATCTTGAATCCAGTGGCCAAGTGAGCAAGGGACTCACGTCTGAGCATACCCTGCCACACTTAGGGCAAACAAAGCGATAAAAAAGGGGATGATGGACGGAGCGTTTGAGCAAATCAAACACTCACCCCCAGTCAACTGATCTGGGTTTAATCCATCACCATTCTTTAGCTCACTCGGCCACCCCAGTTCAGACATGGCTATATGCAAATCAGTCTGACCCTGTGCCTCATGGGAACAGTCCAGCCCGAACTGCCAAGCCATGTCTTCCCTAGACCGGAAACAAGCATCCTGGGACCGGTTTCGGATTCATAATCCTCATCAGCCAGGCTATCTTGAATCCAGTGGCCAAGTGAGCAAGGGACTCACCTCTGAGCATACCCTGCTACACTTAGGGCGAACTAAGCAATACAAAAGGGGATGAGTGGCAGATTGGGCTAAAGAACGGTGATGGATTCAACCCAGATATTTTGACTGGGTGTGAGTGTTTGATTGGTTAAGATGCTCTGTCCATCACCACCCCCTTTTGTACCACTTTTGTCCGCCATAAGTGTGGCAGGGTATGCTCAGACGTGAGTCCCTTGCTCACTTTGCCACTGGATTCAAGCAAGCCGGGCTGAAGACGGCTGTAATGCCAGAAACCGGTCCTCGGAAGCTTGTTTCCGGTCCAGGGAAGGCATGGCTTGGCAGTTCGAGCTGGACTGTTCCCATGAGGCACAGGGTCAGACTGATTTGCATATAGCCGTGTCTGAACTGGGGTGGCAGAGTGGGCTAAAGAACGGTGATGGATTCAACCCAGATCTTTTGACTGGGTGTGAGTGTTTGATTGGTTCAGATGCTCCATCCATCACCATCCCCTTTTGGCCGCCATAAGTGTGGCAGGGTAAGCTCAGACGTGAGTACCTTGCTCACTTTGCCACTGGATTCAAGCAAGCCGGGCTGAAGACGGCTGTAATGCCAGAAACCGGTCCTCGGAAGCTTGTTTCCGGTCCAGGGAAGGCATGGCTAGGCAGTTCGAGCTGGACTGTTCCCATGAGGCACAGGGTCAGACTGATTTGCATATAGCCATGTCTGAACTGGGGTGGCAGAGTGGGCTAAAGAACGGTGATGGAGTCAACCCAGATCTTTTGACTGGGTGTGAGTGTTTGATTGGTTCAGATGCTCCGTCCATCACCACCCCCTTTTGTACCACTTTTGGCCGCCATAAGTGTGACAGGGTATGTTCAGACGTGAGTCTCTTGCTCACTTTGCCACTGGATTCAAGCAAGCAGGGCTGAAGACGGCTGTAATGCCAGAAACCGGTCCTCGGAAGCTTGTTTCCGGTCCAGAGAAGGCATGGCTTGGCAGTTCGGGCTGGACTGTTCCCATGAGGCACAGGGTCAGACTGATTTGCATATAGCCATGTCTGACTGGGGTGGCAGAGTGGGCAAAAGAACAGTGATGGATTCAACCCAGATCTTTTGACTGGGTGTGAGTGTTTGATTGGTTCAGATGCTCCATCCATCACCACCCCCTTTTGTACCGCTTTTGGCCGCCATAAGTGTGGCAGGGTATGCTCAGATGTGAGTCCCTTGCTCACTTTGCCACTGGATTCAAGCAAGCCGGGCTGAAGACTGCTGTAATACCAGAAACCGGTCCTCGGAAGCTTGTTTCCGGTCCAGGGAAGGCATGGCTTGGCAGTTCGGGCTGGACTGTTCCCATGAGGCACAGGTTCAGACTGATTTGCATATAGCCATGTCTGAACTGGGGTGGCAGAGTGGGCTAAAGAACGGTGATGGAGTCAACCCAGATCTTTTAACTGGGTGTGTGTGTTTGATTGGTTCAGATGCTCCGTCCATCACCACCCCCTTTTGTACCACTTTTGGCCGCCATAAGTGTGGCAGGGTATGTTCAGACGTGAGTCCCTTGCTCACTTTGCCACTGGATTCAATCAAGCCGGGCTGAAGACGGCTGTAATGCCAGAAACCGGTCCTCGGAAGCTTGTTTCCGGTCCAGAGAAGGCATGGCTTGGCAGTTCGGGCTAGACTGTTCCCATGAGGCACAGGGTCAGACTGATTTGCATATAGCCTTGTCTGAACTGGGGTGGCAGAGTGGGCAAAAGAACGGTGATGGATTCAACCCAGATCTTTTGACTGGGTGTGAGTGTTTGATTGGTTCAGATGCTCCGTCCATCTCCACCCCCTTTTGTACCGCTTTTGGCAACCATAAGTGTGGCAGGGTATGCTCAGACGTGAGTCCCTTGCTCACTTTGCCACTGGATTCAAGCAAGCCGGGCTGAAGATGGCTGTAATGCCAGAAACCGGTCCTCGGAAGCTTGTTTCCTGTCCAGGGAAGGCATGGCTTGGCAGTTTGGGCTGGACTGTTCAGATGAGGCACAGGGTCAGACTGATTTGCATATAGCCATGTCTGAACTGGGGTGGCAGAGTGGGCTAAAGAACGGTGATGGATTCAACCCAGATCTTTTGACTGGGTGTGAGTGTTTGATTGGTTCAGATGCTCCGTCCATCACCACCCCCTTTTGTACCGCTTTTGGCTGCCATAAGTGTGGCAGGGTATGCTCAAACGGGAATCTCTTGCTCACTTTGCCACTGGATTCAAGCAAGCCGAGCTGAAGACGGCTGTAATGCCAGAAACCCGTCCTCGGAAGCTTGTTTCCGGTCCAGGGAAGGCATGGCTTGGCAGTTCGGGCTGGACTGTTCCTATGAGGCACATTGTCAGACTGATTTGCATATAGCTATGGCTGAACTGGGGTGGCAGAGTGGGCTAAAGAACGGTGATGGATTTAACCTAGATCTTTTGACTGGGTGTGAGTGTTTGATTGGTTCAGATGCTCCGTCCATCACCACCCCCTTTTGTACCGCTTTTGGCCGCCATAAGTGTGGCTGGATATGCTCAGACGTGAGTCCCTTGCTCACTTTGCCACTGGATTCAAGCAAGCCGGGCTGAAGACGGCTGTAATGCCAGAAACCGGTCCTCAGAAGCTTGTTTCCGGTCCAGGGAAGGCATGGCTTGGCAGTTCGGGCTGGACTGTTCCCATGAGGCACAGGGTCAGACTGATTTGCATATAGCCATGTCTGAACTGGGGTGGCAGAGTGGGCTAAAGAACGGTGATGGATTCAACCCAGATCTTTTGACTGGGTGTGAGTGTTTGATTGGTTCAGATGCTCCGTCCATCACCACCCCCTTTTGTACCGCTTTTGGCCGCCATAAGTGTGGCAGGGTATGCTCAGACGTGAGTCCCTTGCTCACTTTGCCACTGGATTCAAGCAAGCCTGGCTGAAGACGGCTGCAATACCAGAAACCGGTCTTCGGAAGCTTGTTTCCTGTCCAGGGAAGGCATGGCTTGGCAGTTCGGGCTGGACTGTTCCCATGAGGCACAGGGTCAGACTGATTTGCATATAGCCATGTCTGAACTGGGGTGGCAGAGTGGGCTAAAGAACAGTGATGGATTCAACCGAGATCTTTTGACTGGGTGTGAGTGTTTGATTGGTTCAGATGCTCCGTCCATCACCACCCCCTTTTGTACTGCTTTTGGCCGCCATAAGTGTGGCAGGGTATGCTCAGACGTGAGTCCCTTGCTCACTTTGCCACTGGATTCAAGCAAGCCGGGCTGAAGACGGCTGTAATGCCAGAAACCGGTCCTCGGAAGCTTGTTTCCGGTCCAGGGAAGGCATGGCTTGGCAGTTCGGGCTGGACTGTTCCCATGAGGCACAGGGTCAGACTGATTTGCATATATCCATGTCTGAACTGGGGTGGCAGAGTGGGCTAAAGAACGGTGATGGATTCAACCCAGATCTTTTGACTGGGTGTGAGTGTTTGATTGGTTCAGATGCTCCGTCCATCACCACCCCCTTTTGTACTGCATTATTGAATACAGGCGCACAGAGCCATGGGCAATCACAAGCGAGCGCATAGAACGGCTCATCCTCAGCTCGTATGAGTGGCACGCGCAAGCAACACCCGCTGAAAAAAGAGCGCAGAAGGATTTCAACAGATGGAGAATTTTTGGAAGTACCGAGATGACTACCCGGAAGATTCGGTAAGGGCATGTTGACCATCTAATTTAGGGGCTGTTTAGCATTGGCACAACATTTTACTAGTAGGAGGAACTTTACCCAGGGGAACCTCGTTTGATGTGCTTTGCTAAACAGGAACAGCCTATCCAGGGTTGGGAGGAAAAATAAGACAGACACCGAAATAGAAGTGGCTCATTAATACATATGGTGGCTAAACCAGTGACCCACACTTGCAATTGGGACGGTTTTGAATTTGTAAGGACATGTTGTATAGGTGTATAAACAGACTGCATGGATCTGTGCTTGTTGCATTAATTGGATGTATGTGCTAATAATGGAAATCAGCAGAAAAAACAGTCCCTCCACAACATAAAATAGTCAAACAAACTGTCAAAAAACTGACCCATACACTGGCGTCTCAGACCAGCCCCTCTGGCACTGCCAGACTGCCTAGAGGCCACTACGACTTTGTTGCACACTAGCAATGCTTTTTATCACAGGAAGAGACAGATAGGGTTTTCCCATAAATCAATGTGCGATGTTTAAAGAACAAAACCCCTTTATCTGCTTGTTTTCCACCGCTGTCTTCTATGTGAGGGCAAGGGCTTGAAAGCCTGCCGGTCGTGCGCGCGGCTGGGGTCGACACGTGGCGTGCTCCAGAGCCTGCATCACAGGCAGTCTGTAGCATATTGATGGCTTCACAGCTCTTATTTTCCCCAAGGAAGCCTCGAGACTAGTGCCTGGTGCACGCCATATTGAATTGCGGGTTGCAATCAGCTAATGTGATGCACTGGAGCTGACTTAATTAGAGAACCATAACGACTAATTAATCTGAGATCTCAGTTACCGTGCAGCAAAATAAATCTGGCGATAAAAAAACAGTTTTAGCCAAGAAACGGAAAACAATTCATAAAACACAGCACAATTCCTTCTCGAGATTGCAGCTTTAATGAGGTATGTGTATGAAGGCATATCAGCAACGATGGAGCAGCAGCTGAGCTCGATCCCCTGCAGATGACGTATAAGCATGAGGCGGCGACGGGAGCACCATGTGGGGCTGCCAGCACAAATGTAACGAGCGAGTGGGGGGGGAGCGGGCGAGAGCACAAACAGCGTTTCCCTTGCGGGAGCGAGCGAGGGCCCCATCTGTTTGAAAGTTAAATACAAGCAGATTGTTTCAAAGCTCGGTCCCACAAGGGAATCGCCAAACTTGCACGCGTTGCCATTGAAAGCAATGCAATGCGTGCACGTTTTTGGGGAAAAAAGCAGATTCCAAGAGGTCCCCTCCTATGCAACGCACATGCGTTGCATAGGCAAGACCTAAAAAAGCTTACTATCACGTATCTTTACTGTGAACACCCCTATGAAATAACAGAAAGAAGTTCTGCATGACAATCACACATGTTCGAGCCTCTTCATCATGAATATCAAATAACCAAATTCTCTTGTGGGATGCTGAATTCAGTGAATTACATTTTAAAACGGACTATAAGTAAACACTTCCTTCAGAACAGGTATTTGTAACTCATCGAGAGTGATCAGAGAACATGCACCAGAAAATAACAGATGTGCTATCCGCGACCTGTGAGCATTTGGGAAACTTGGGGGCAGATCTACAAGGAAGTGCCGCAGCATGGCACCGCAAGCCCTTTGGCTGTGCCATGCTGCGGCACTTCTGAAGCACAGGAATGCGACATATTTACAATAAAATGTCGCAGTCCTGTGCTCTCCCCTGCACTGGCGCACAAACAGCAGACATGCAGGTGAATGCACCCTTGCACCATGCTGCAAGGATACCGGCGTCATGGGGAGATTGTTTTTGTGGCACAAGGGGCTCCTTCCTGCACAAAAACAATCACTTCAGGCATTTTCCTCTTTCAATGCATGCTGTAGAATCCAGCACGCTTTGAAAGAAGAAAGAACGAGGAGAAATGAAAACATTTCTCCTCGTTGCACCTCACTATGCCTCTCCTGGGGAGGCGTAGCATTGACTTGCATTTCCAGATTTACGATTGCTCGTAAGTCTAATAATGTGTCTCGTTCCATGGGTGTTGTGTGGGAACACCCACAGCAACACCCATGGAACACTCCTTCCACGCAAAGTGCTACGTGTGAAGGGGCTACAAGGAGAGAAAAACTCACACAGGGTGGCTTTTCCTCTCCTTGTAAATATGGAGAAGTGAAATATGCCTCCGGGATGTCACAAAAAGTAACGTACTGGTGGCACAGGGGGGTTGTAAACCTTCCCCTATTTCTGAGAGTGAAGGAAAAGAGGTACGCTTAAATAAAAAACAGCCAATCTATGCTATTATGTCAGCTGAAATGGTGTCAGATGAGCCGTAAAATTTAGGGGCAATCTGTCCAAAGATATTTCTGTCGGAGTCCCTTCTGTGGAGACTGCCATGATGATGGCGAAATTAGAAATGAGAGGAAATGCTTACCACAGGGGAGAAAACTCAAATAACTTTTAGGATATTTTAACTGGCAGTTGTAAAAATGTGGCAGTTACGTCACTACCACCATGCCATCTTACCATGGTGAACCTGCCAAAATGATCATTATCTCCCACCCCCTTGATTACATCGCCTCGGAGCGAAAAGTCCAGGTTGAGATTTCAAAGTTTTTGTGATGTATTAAAGGTACAGACAATTTTATATGAATACCTTTAAACTTCACTAAACCCTATTGAGTTTTTAATATAATTCCAAAAACAAACCGGTGCATATTGTGTGTCTCTCCCAGGATATTGTCATATAAGAAAATCAAGGGCATTATATGAGTGGCAAAATATTGAAAGATAAGGGCATATAGGGAAGCCTAAATTTACTATTGCACATCAACATCGGCATTCCTTGAAGATATATGTACAATGTAGGCAGTAGCAGCCAGCGCAGGTAAACCCGGTAAGGTGTTGTTTGTCACTTCCACCCCGAAAGTGGCAAATTACGTTATAGGGAATGTAAAAATAAATAAATAAATAAAACCACTTACCTTGTGCTCGCGCATCACCGACTCGACGATGCTGCGAGAGCATGGTAAGTGGTTGTATTTATGTATTTATTTTACATTCCCTATTCTGTTGTTTGTCACTTTCACCACCGCCGCCCCAACCCTGCACGCTTACCTGCACCGGCCACCACTGAGTGTAGGCACATATATGTGGAGTGAGGTATAGAAAATATAGACGTACTTACCTGTCTATATTTATTTTTGATATTCTGTCCGTGATATTCTATCCACGGGCTATTCAGGGGTCTATATTCAGGGTGCACACCTCTGTTCACTACTCTTGATATCTGTTTCTGTAAAATAAAATACATAAATATTCTTCCTATCACACTTATCATGTTAGATGTGTTGGACCTCAGCTGGGAAAGGAAACTGAGTTTTAATTGTGCTCAGTTTTTGAAGCATTATTTTCATATTCACGTCTGATCTTCTCTTCTGTCTGTTAACTGTCTGCCACAAAGCTAGCATGGGGTTAGGTTTGGCCAAATTGTTTGTTTGTCATTAAAATATAATTATCAACTTTTGCTTCTCGGAATCATTGTCAAAGTAAAGCAATTATGTACTAAGTGCCATTTTATAATTTTCTATTATGACAATTTAGAATATGCCTATTTAGGACAAAAACATTTAAAAATGAAATCACAGACGAAAACATATTAGCAATCGTGCTGCTGATGCTCCAGTTTCTTTTTTTTCCCCTCATATAATCCATTAATAATAGTAGTACATCTTTTCCCATATTATTGCAGGTTCGTGATAGGACAGTTACGTTGTCTGTCGCTGACAGCATTGTACACAATGCTACACGAAGCAAGCATCATGTAAGACCTTGCTTCTTATTAGATGGCTTGCTTGTCAATTTCAGCTCCCTGCTCTTAATTTGCTGGCTTTCCTCCTTATTTTGTGTTTTTTCCTCCATGGAGCAGAGCTTGTTTACCCTTGCTTTTGATTTGATAGGGTGCATCCTTTCACCTCTGATGTCATGGACCCCTTCTTTTTCAGCTGTTTTTAAGGACCCCATGATAGTGAAGGCCTATAAAAAGGCCATTATCAACCCGAAAAGGGATTGGGATGAGCGGAAGGGGAAGGCTCTTTTGTATCCATGCTCGGCCAGTGACCTTTCTAAATTTTGGTCAGTAGTTGCACAGGATAGCTCTACTGCTGCACTGGACCTCACAAACATTGTTGCCACTTCTCTCTGGGTTGATTTTTTCTCTAAACTTTCCTCTGATGATTCTTTTGTCTCACCCCTACTATTTCTCCTCTGACTGCCATTAGTGCAATGCCATTGTTTGACTTTGATACCATTGTCAAGTCCCTTACTCGTGGACGTACGGCCGGACCTGATGGTGTCCCAGCAGATATATTCTTATCTCATATTGAGGCATGGTCATGTTATATTTTAGCCATAGCCAATGCAATTGCTGCAGGGGTCCCCATTCCTAATTTATGGAAAGGTGCTACGGTCTTTCCCATACACAGAAAAGGCAATCCATCTTCACTTTCCAACTAAAGGCCAATAAGCCTTATAGACAGTGTTAGACCTGGCATCTTTGGCGTGGTTTCCCCTATCTTTTTGCCTCTACCTCCTGTATTTTTGATGCTGTGCTGGATTTCGTTTTTGCTGGTTTAGATGCTTTGGACACTCTGCCACTGCTGATCAGTGCCAGAGTGTAAGTGCTCCCTGTGTAAATTGTTATTCTGATTGAATATACATGTTTGGCATATTTGTATCACCATGAAGTCCCTAGTAAAGTGCACTGGGTGTGCCAGGGCTGGTGATGACAAATGCTACTAGTGGGCCTGCAGCACTGATTGTGCCACCCACAGGAGTAGCTCTAAAATGGTGTCTCAGGCCTGCCACTGCAGTGCCTATGGGCAGTTTAGAACTGCCATGTCCTCCTGGTCAGTGTCCCCACTGACCAGGCCTAACCCTTCCCTTTTTGTGCACATCAGCCACCCCTATGGAAGGCCCAAGGTACCCCCCTGGGCAGGGTGCAGTGTATGTGAAAGGTAGAGCATGTACTGGTGCAGGTAACATGTTCTGGTAGTGAATTACAGCCATTTTCGTTTTTCACTATTGTAAGGCTATCTTGCTCCATAGATTAACATGGGGGATGCTGGCTACAGTGGTTAACAGCATTTCTTCTCATAGGAACAAGATAGGACATAAGTATCTAGTATCCCTGAACTCAGAATTTAATAACACATCTTTTAGGAAAGATTGTTTTTAGATCCTGTGTTTGAGAATAGCACTTTTAGAAAGTTGCTGTTCTCTTGTCTGACCCTTCTGTGTGCCTGGGCCTGTTTGTGTATTGACTGTCTGGTTTGTGAGTGACAGGGGCTGGGGAATTCCCCAGCAGGATGGATGAGTCAGCACTAGGCTGAATGACTGCATTTGCAACTGGAGTGGTGGGAGGAGTTAGCACCTGGGCTGAATAGGGCTGTGCCTGCCTTCCACAATGCTGGCTCCACCCCCCTGCTGGGCGGCTGAGGACCCTGCCCCTCACTCTGAAAGGAAAGATGCAGCCAGCAAAACAAAGTGCTCAGGATCCACCCAGAACTGGTTCAGACCGGGCTCAGGGCCCACATGCACCAAGAGAACAAAGACTTTAGGGGTATAAGTACAGGACCCCTGACAACAGAAAATTAGATCATCCCGGAAATCAAGAAGGAACCTCTGCCAAGGAGAAAGCTGAAACTGAAGAAGGAAGATTGTCCTGCTGTTGCTCTGCTGGACTGACCTGTTGCTTTGCTGCCAAGGAGAGGGGAAGGACTTTGCTGCTGAGCTGTGTCCCCTGTCTTGAAGGAATCTCCAAGGGCCTGAGAAGAGCTGGCTCCCTGTTTTGAAGTCCCAGGAACAAAAGGACTTCACCCCCAGCTTCCCTGAACTCTGCTGAGAGAGTTCTGTCCCTCCTAGAGTGCTTGATCCAGTTGTGGGGCCTCTGGAGGTTGTACCTGTGCTGGGAAGCTTGAGACTAAAGCTTGAGAGACTTTTGAAACTGAAAAGTGTTGCATCGCTCGCTTGCGGAGCGCATCCCCGACAGTGCGAGAAGTTTCCCGCCGCTACAGAGGTCGAGATCGACGTCGCATCCTTCGTTTGCGGGACGCACCTGATCGGTGCGGGAGAATCGAACATCGCTGCGAGTATCTTTGCAGAGCCTGTTGTCGCTGGGTGAGAACGCCGCACCGCTTGCTTGCGGACCGCATCACGTCGCTGCGAGTGTCGTCGCAGAATCATCGCATCGAGGAGCTGCGAGAGAAAGGATCGCCGCTGGACCACGCATCGTCGCCCCAGGGATCGTCGCAGCACCTACGAGATCGTCGCATCGTGCCTTTGCGAGAACAGACTTCCTACGGAACCTACGCACCGGAATCCATACAAGTGGCCTTCCTCCCCATACAGACCGGATTCGTCGCAACACGCCCGCTGCTGCAGCGGGGCTGTCGCATTGCCTCCCCAGGGTCTCAGGAGCAACGCATCGCTTATTTTCCACCGCACCAGCTTCTGGTTTTGGAACTTTGTTGCAACTAAAGGTACTGTGAGTAAACATGACGCACCTGTGAACTTTTCACGCATCGGTGGTTTATTTTACCGCAACTTGAAGAATTTTAACGCAACCTTAAGAACTCTTTTTGAAACCATATTCTTGAACTGTGTATGTTGGATTTTTGTCGTTTTGGTCTTGTGTAGTTTAGATTAAAAATACCTTTATTTTTCTAAACTGTTGTGGAGTCAGTTTGTGGTGTTTTCACTGTGTTACTGTGAGTGTTGGTACAAATACTTTACGCATTGCCTCTGGTTAGCCTAGACTGCTCGCGCCAAGCTACCTAGAGGGTGAGCGGAGGTTATCTCAGAGGGTTATCTCCTTGCCCTGACTAGAAGCAAGGGTCCCTATTTGGACAGTGGTACCTACCTCTGCCAACTAGAGACCCCCAGATCTAACATTGGTGGTCAGGCGGTGGGATTTGAACTTGTATTTGTACTTGACCCACAGTAATTGGTGTACATCACTAGTGAGTGCAGACCACTACGCCACCGCATACTACTGATTTTTTTTGGTTTTGATTTTTCTATTTTTGAGTAACTCTTCAATACATCATGTCTGTGCATGGGAAGGCACCCAGTAAAGAGGCAGAAGTAGAGATGGAGTTTGCCATTGGAGATTTGTATTCATACAAAGTTGAGCAACTTAGGAAATTCTGCCTTGAGTTTGAGTGCCCCATAAAAAGCGCCTACAGAAAGGAGGAGCTGCAGAAAATCTTGAAGGCCCATTGGGAGGCACAAGAGGGAGAGGATGATGTGGATGTAGAAAATGGTTTTCAAGTCAAAGATCTGCCAGTGAGTAGAGTAGGCTCAGGAGCTGGCAGCAACCACTCCGGTAGGGGCCTCACCCCAGAAGAGTTACAAGAAAATCAGAGAGTAAGAGAGTATGAGTTGGAAGTCATGAAAATGAGAATGCAAATGAAGCAATTTGAAATGGATAAAGAGAGAGAAAAGGCGGCGGAGGAGAGCAAAAGTGCCCGCGCCTTGGAGGAAAAGAAATTGCTTTTGGCTCATGAACTGAGCATGAGGGAACTGGATCTTAAAGCCAAGGAGGTGGAAGCCAGTTCAAATGGTGGCAGCGCGCAGCCAGTGCATGGGGGTAAAGTATATATTCCCAAGGACCTGGTACAGAATTACCATAGGGGTGAGGATATTTATGCCTGGTTCACTTCGTATGAAATTGCATTGAAGATGAATGGTGTGCCTGATCAGCATTGGGGGGCGGGCCTGTGGAAACATTTTGAGGCTTCTGGGAGGAGTGCTCTAGAGCCCTTCGAATTAGCAGGTGCCATGACCTACCCCAATATGAAGGAGGCCTTATGTCTCAGGTATGGCCTTACCCCAGAGCAGTACAGACTACAGTTTAGGAACTCCAAGAAGAAAGAGTCTGAGACTTGGATGGAGTGTGTGAATTTGTACTCGCGTGCACTGGAAGGTTGAATGAAGGGCAGTAAAGTAACTGATTTTTAGGGGTTGTTGCATTTAATCAGTTGGGAGCACTTGAGTAGTCTTTGTGTTCCAGAGCTGCGCCAGCATCTTTTAGACAGCAAGCTGACAGACCCCATTGAGCTTGCTAAGGAGGCGGACCGCTAGACCAGTACCAGGGTCCACAGAGGAATTGTGGGTACCACAGCCAAAGGTGGGCAGGGTCCCCAGCAGAAGAGTGGGGGGGACAAGGGTAACCAAAAGGAGTTCTCAGAAGGGCCCCAAAACAGTTCCCAGGGAAAGGAATCCCAACCCCCCAAACCTAAGCAGCCATGGCCCTCTAAGGGCAGGCGGGACAATAAAGACAACAGGGGTCCACCTACCTGCTATCACTGCAATGAGGTGGGCCACATAGCTCCAAAATGTCCCAAGAAGAAGCAAGCACACTGGTGCCCCCGCCCCAGCGTTAGCTAGTGTAGCTTTGGGAGGGGATTTGGTTTCTAGTGATTGGGGGGAGCTAGCAGTCATGACCCTTGTCTCTCTAGGAGACCAAGAGATGGTCCAGGAAACCTTGCTGCCCTCTAACACTAAGAAATATGGGCAGAAGGTGACCATCAATGGGAGGGAGATTGAGGCTCTGAGAGACACAGGAGCCAGCGTGACATCTGTGAGGTGTCAGTGGGTGTCTGAAGAGCAAATCATCCCTGGTGTACTCCGCCCTGTAGTGGCAGCTGACAGCTCAGTGCGCCTCTGCAAGCTGGCGAAGGTTCCCTTTACATGGGGGGAGTCTCTGATCTTTTGGAGGTAGTTGTCAGTGATGCCTTGCCTGTAGACTGTCTGTTAGGTAACGACCTGGAGAGTTCTCCATGGAAGGATGTAGAACACAGAACTCACTTGGAGATGTTGGGTTTGCCTGCATGGATCTGTGTGTCCACACGTGCTATGACAGCCAGTAGAGGGGAGTCAGCAGAACTGGAGCCTGAAACAGTGGCCCAGAGACCTGCCAGGAGAGGAAGAGGCAGAGGGCGCGGGAAACCAGCCCCAGCCATTCCCACGGTCCAGGAAGGAGCAGAACCCGAGGGGGATGCCCTGGAACCTACAGGGGAACAGGTAGCCGAACTGGGAGAATTGCCTGAGCTGACCCATTGGCAGCAAGAAGGTGGTCCCTCCAGGGAGGAATTCTGCCAGGCGCAGAAAGAATGCCCTTCCCTCGAGGGTCTGCGGCAACAGGCTGTAGACCAGGCAGCAGGTGGAGCAGCCAGAGATCACTTTATCTACTGGGAAGATGACTTGTTGTATAGTGAGCCTAAGTTTGCTGAGCCCGGTGCAGCCCGTGTGCTGGTGGTACCCGAGCGTTTCAGAAACTTCCTAATGGGTCTGGCTCATGACGTGCCTCTTGCAGGACATCTGGGGCAAGACAAGACCCTAAACCGGCTTGTCACCCACTTTCACTGGCCCCAGATGAGAAAGCACGTTGGTTCCTTTTGCAGATCTTGCCAAACCTGTCAAGCCAGTGGCAAGACTGGAATGAAGCTGAAGGCCCCCCTTCAGCCCTTCCCAGTGGTGAGCACCCCTTTCGAGCGGGTGGGCATAGACATCGTAGGGCCCCTGGACCCCAAGACGGCCTTAGGCAACAGGTTCATCCTGGTCTTGGTGGACCATGCCACTCGGTACCCGGAAGCAGTCCCTCTCAGGACAATCACAGCACCCGTGGTGGGCCGTGCATTGATGGGGATCTTTTCCCGTGTGGGGTTCCCCAGAGAGGTGGTCTCCGACCGGGGTACCAACTTCATCTCTAAGTACATGAAGTCTCTGTGGGAGGAGTGTGGGGTAACTTATAAGTTCACCACTCCTTTCCACCCTCAAGGAAATGGGTTGGTTGAAAGGTTCAACCGGACCCTAAAAGGTATGGTTATGGGCCTAGCGGAGCCCATGAGACGCAAGTGGGACGTCTTGTTACCATGCCTGTTGTTTTCCTACAGGGAGGTACCTCAGAAGTCCTTAGGGTTCAGTCCCTTTGAACTCCTGTGTGGCCACCCTGTTAGAGGACCTCTCTCACTGGTGAAGGAGGGTTGGGAAAAGTCCCGTGGGAAAACCCCCCAGGATGTGTTCAGCTATGTGCTGGCCATCCGCAACCAGACACAACACTTCAGGAAGATCGCTCAGGCGAACCTGGAAGCAAGCCAGGAAGAAATGAAAAGATGGTACGACCAGAATACCACTCTGGTCGAATTTCAACCTGGGCAGGAAGTTTGGGTGATGGCGCCAGTGGAGCCTTGTGCGCTCCAAGACAAGTGGACTGGGCCATATGAGGTGGTGGAAAGGAAGAGTGAGGTAACCTACCTGGTTAACCTGAAGACTCCCAGGCAGCCCCTGAGAGTCTTGCATGTGAACCGCCTCAAACCACACTTTAAGAGGTCTGAAGTAACCATGCTCCTGGCTACAGATGCAGGAATGGAAGAGGATAGTGTTCCGTGCCCTTTGGGTTGAAGAATGCCCCTGCCACATTCCAGAGACTGGTTAACCAGGTACTGACCGGGCTGGAGGAATTCAGCGCCGCATACCTGGATGACATTGCTGTGTTCAGCTCCACGTGGGAGGAACACCTGCAACACCTCTGCGAAGTGTTGAAGGCTCTGCAAAGGGCAGGCCTCACTATCAAGGCCAGCAAGTGCCAGATAGGGCAGGGATCTGTGGTGTATTTGGGACACCAGGTGGGGAGCGGCCAGGTGGCGCCCCTACAGGCCAAGATTGATACCATTCGGGCTTGGGAGCCCTCCAAGACCCAGACAGAGGTGAGAGCCTTTTTAGGACTCACCGGGTATTACCGGCGTTTTGTCAAAGGCTATGGCACCATTGTCGCCCCTTTGACAGAACTCACTTCCAAGAAGTTGCCCAAAAGAGTTGACTGGACTGACGCCTGCCAAACTGCTTTTGAAACCCTGAAAACTGCTATGTGCACAGCACCGGTGCTCAAGGCACCTGACTTTTCCAGTGAGTTCATAGTTCAGACAGACGCTTCAGAGCATGGTGTGGGAGCAGTACTCTCACAAATCACTGAGGAGGGAGGAGACCAGCCGGTAGCCTTCATTAGCAGGAGACTACTCCCCAGGGAACAGAGGTGGAGTGCAATTGAGAGAGAAGCATTTGCTGTGGTCTGGGCTCTGAAAAAGTTGAGGCCCTACCTGTTTGGGACTCACTTCCGTGTTCAGACCGACCACAGGCCCCTCAGATGGTTAATGCAGATGAGGGGTGAGAATCCCAAGCTGTTGAGGTGGTCCATCTCCCTACAGGGAATGGACTTTACGGTGGAACACCACCCTGGTACAGAACACGCCAACGCTGATGGTCTGTCCAGGTTTTTCCGCCTTAGTGAAGAGAACTCCCAAGAGGGTGGGTAGTTCTCCCCACTTTCAGCTGGAGGGGACACGTGTTAGACCTGGCATCTTTGGCGTGGTTTCCCCTATCTTTTTGCCTCTACCTCCTGTATTTTTGATGCTGTGCTGGATTTCGTTTTTGCTGGTTTAGATGCTTTGGACACTCTGCCACTGCTGATCAGTGCCAGAGTGTAAGTGCTCCCTGTGTAAATTGTTATTCTGATTGAATATACATGTTTGACATATTTGTATCACCATGAAGTCCCTAGTAAAGTGCACTGGGTGTGCCAGGGCTGGTGATGACAAATGCTACTAGTGGGCCTGCAGCACTGATTGTGCCACCCACAGGAGTAGCTCTAAAATGGTGTCTCAGGCCTGCCACTGCAGTGCCTATGGGCAGTTTAGAACTGCCATGTCCTCCTGGTCAGTGTCCCCACTGACCAGGCCTAACCCTTCCCTTTTTGTGCACATCAGCCACCCCTATGGAAGGCGCAAGGTACCCCCCTGGGCAGGGTGCAGTGTATGTGAAAGGTAGAGCATGTACTGGTGCAGGTAACATGTTCTGGTAGTGAATTACAGCCATTTTCGTTTTTCACTATTGTAAGGCTATCTTGCTCCATAGATTAACATGGGGGATGCTGGCTACAGTGGTTAACAGCATTTCTTCTCATAGGAACAAGATAGGACATAAGTATCTAGTATCCCTGAACTCAGAATTTAATAACACATCTTTTAGGAAAGATTGTTTTTAGATCCTGTGTTTGAGAATAGCACTTTTAGAAAGTTGCTGTTCTCTTGTCTGACCCTTCTGTGTGCCTGGGCCTGTTTGTGTGTTGACTGTCTGGTTTGTGAGTGACAGGGGCTGGGGAATTCCTCAGCAGGATGGATGAGTCAGCACTAGGCTGAATGACTGCAGTTGCAACTGGAGTGGTGGGAGGAGTTAGCACCTGGGCTGAATAGGGCTGTGCCTGCCTTCCACAATGCTGGCTCCACCCCCCTGCTGGGCGGCTGAGGACCCTGCCCCTCACTCTGAAAGGAAAGATGCAGCCAGGAAAACAAAGTGCTCAGGATCCACCCAGAACTGGTTCAGACCGGGCTCAAGAGAACAAAGACTTTAGGGGTATAAGTACAGGACTCCTGACAACAGAAAATTAGATCATCCCGGAAATCAAGAAGGAACCTCTGCCAAGGAGAAAGCTGAAACTGAAGAAGGAAGATTGTCCTGCTGTTGCTCTGCTGGACTGACCTGTTGCTTTGCTGCCAAGGAGAGGGTAAGGACTTTGCTGCTGAGCTGTGTCCCCTGTCTTGAAGGAATCTCCAAGGGCCTGAGAAGAGCTGGCTCCCTGTTTTGAAGTCCCAGGAACAAAAGGACGTCACCCCCAGCTACCCTGAACTCTGCTGAGCGAGTTCTGTCCCTCCTAGAGTGCTTGATCCAGTTATGGGGCCTCTGAAGGTTGTACCTGTGCTGGGAAGCTTGAGACTAAAGCTTGAGAGACTTTTGAAACTGAAAAGTGTTGCATCGCTCGCTTGCGGAGCGCATCCCCGACAGTGCGAAAAGTTTCCCGCCGCTACGGAGGTCGAGATCGTCGCAGCGCCTGACGCCGCTGCCAGAGACGTCGCATCCTTCGTTTGCGGGACGCACCAGACCGGTGCGGGAGAATCGAACATCGCTGCGAGTATCGTCGCAGAGCCTGTCATCGCTGGGTGAGAACGCCGCACCGCTTGCTTGCGGACCGCATCACGACGCTGCGAGTGTCGTCGCAGAATCATCGCATCGAGGAGCTGCGAGAGAAAGGATCGCCGCTGGACCGCGCATCGTCGCCCCGGAGATCGTCGCAGCACCTACGATATCGTCGCATCGTGCCTTTGCGAGAACAGACTCCCTACGGAACCTACGCACCGGAATCCATACAAGTGGCCTTCCTCCCCATACAGACCGGATTCGTCGCAACACGCCCGCTGCTGCAGCGGGGCTGTCGCATCGCCTCCCCAGGGTCTCAGGAGCAACGCATCACTTGTTTTCCACTGCACCAGCTTCTGCTTTTGGAACTTTGTTGCAACTAAAGGTACTGTGAGTAAACGTGACGCACCTGTGAACTTTTCACGCATCGGTGGTTTATTTTACCGCAACTTGAAGAATTTTAATGCAACCTTAAGAACTCTTTTTGAAACCATATTCTTGAACTGTGTATGTTGGATTTTTGTCGTTTTGGTCTTGTGTAGTTTAGATTAAAATACCTTTATTTTTCTAAACTGTTGTGGAGTAAGTTTGTGGTGTTTTCACTGTGTTACTGTGAGTGTTGGTACAAATACTTTACGCATTGCCTCTGGTTAGCCTAGACTGCTCGCGCCAAGCTACCTAGAGGGTGAGCGGAGGTTATCTCAGAGGGTTATCTCCTTGCCCTGACTAGAAGCAAGGGTCCCTATTTGGACAGTGGTACCTACCTCTGCCAACTAGAGACCCCCAGATCTAACAGACAGCATTCCAAAACAATTTTTGACACTGTCTTCTCATCAGGACAAGATCGTGGACAGCGATATACTTAGTCCATTCAAAGCAGATTTCCGACGGAGGGTCTCAACCATTGATCAGGGCTTCTGTTTCATACTTATCTATAGGAAGACTGCTCTGATTGGCAGAATCAGCCTTTTTCCTGCCTTGTCCACCTGAAATTGGCTTTTGATCTGATCCCTCCATCTGGCCTCTGCAAAGTTATTGCTGACTTGGCAATGCTCCCTCATATTTATCACACTTAACTCATCTGCATGAGTATAACCATGCGCGTATCGGGTGGGGGGACCAGGCTCAGTTGACTGACAGAGTACCACTCCTAAAGGCGCTCTCCAGGGTTATGTCCTTGCTCCCACTTTGTTTTCACTTTTGATTAATGACATTGTCCACTACTTGTCTCAGGCTGACGTGAATGCTCCTTCTCTGGCACAAACCAAAATTCCAATCCTCCTGTTCGTGGATGATACACTGTTGATCCCCAAGACCCCATGCTGACTTCAGAAACATTTGACTCATTTTGATGAGTTTTGCTCCACACGTGGTTTGGAGATCAACATCTCCAAAACCAAAGCGATGTTTTTCAATCAACACAAATCCCTCAAGGGCAGCCTGTCATTAGGGGGGTGGGGCAGTGTTCCCCTTGAAAAGGTTGTTTCCTTTGCATATCTCGGGGTCACATTCACAGAGGACATGACATGGCATCTTCAGATTAATAAGGTAACCACTAAACTCAAGGAGATATCTGGAGTGATACTCAAGGAATTCTCTTTGTCCCATACTAAACTTATTTCACCAACTCTTAAGATCTACCAGGCCAAAGCTTTGGCCCCAGCCTAATATTGGGCGGAATTATGGGGAATTATGGGGCTATTCTAAACATGAGGATTTTACCAGAAATCTTGTCTCTTTTCCTCCTAGCACTCCACTGTATCCATGATTCTTGGATATTGGAGTAACAGGGGCACTGGGTAAAATCTGGCTTTATTCCCTATTGTTTTGGAGATGTCTACGGACCACTTCTGAAATCGCCCACTTTGTGAAAAGTCTTAAGGAAGGACGTCAAGAATGTTGACCAATTCAACACGGTTCCCTGGCTCTCAAAAAATAAAGTCAGCATTGTACTCATGAGGGATGCATAATTTGTGGGACCATCTGGATGCCACCATTGTCCCAACTAAGGCCTACACGAACAAGCATTTACAATGTAACAGTCTCGCTTCTGCAAAAGTTAGAGCTGTTGGCATTGTAAATGACAACATTTTTATCTAAGTGTTGGTTTTGAAAACAGATAACTAAATGGCATTGTCATTTACAATTTCAACAGCTTAATCTCTCGCAAATGCGACACCTATTGCATTTACACCCACACATACACATACAGAGAGCCGCACACACAGACACACACACACAGAGCCACACACACATGATGGAGCAGATTTCATCTGCAGTCATGCATTGTTTTATTTTTTGTGCTTCAGACAGGCTGCATTTAAATTGCCACGCACATTTTGGAGCAGGTTAAAAACATGGCACATGAAAAACATGAAAAGTGAGGCCTATTCACTTCAGACTGAAAATGCTTTTGCTGAATTAAATTAACATGTGTTTTTTTTGCAATGTAGAGAAAAAGTGGCCTTTTTACCTTTGAAGATTTTTAATAGAATGTGTTTCTCTCTTCCCAGCACATCCATGTAAACTAAATGTATTATTCCTGTCTTAATAGACTTTGACTTGTTGCATATTTGATAAACATTTTCAGTTAAAAACACCTCTTTTTATAATGTGTGTGAATTAATAATGCACTTGGGACACATAATGGACTGATTTACATGAAATTAATATTATCTTTGTGTTTGTTTTATTTTTGGGGCCTACACAAAACATGGCTGCCTGTGAATCCATCAAGACTATGGCTTGCAATTTAATGAGAAGGGAGCATGCGCAGACTGTGGCAGCTTTCCTCATGACAAAAAGTCAAGGACAACCTGAATTCTTGTCATTCTGCCAATGTACCAGTTAGTTAAAAGTGTCCATCTACTGCGCTGAGAAGGAAGGAAAGATGAATTAGATTGAAACATTTTTCCTAGTAAATGTTGCAATGTTTATAAATGTAGTTATTCATGTATGCTTCTTTTGTTAAGACTAGTGAAGTCAGGTTTTTAGAATGAGACAGGGAAGTGTGACCTCATGCCTTTATGACTGACCAATCACGTAAGGTTCTCCTGAAAAATGTTACATCTTTGTGTACTCTGCCAATAATTATGGTATAAATACTGTCCTCTCTGGATGGGAGCTGGCACTTCTTCCTTTTTTCTCAGCTCAGCTGGCTTCTATGGGTTAGGTACGAGAAATGTCTCGGGAGATTGCTGAAGGGCAGGTTTGCGTCCGAGGAGATTCAGGGGGAGGTTTCTTGCTTCCACGTCATATCTTGGCACTTCATGCCGCATTCCTTTGAGGTCTGGTGAAGGAGGGGCTGCTTTCCTCTTTAGACACAGACAGACAGAGATTGCAGTGGATCAGGATAGATGCTAAACTTTAAGTTCATGTTTTGACTAATTAATTAGGTCTAAAAGATTTATTTGTCTTATGCATTTATTTCTCTTAATGGGAGATTTTTTGCCAACTATTTAATTATTGATTAGCTTTGCAAGACTATTTTTCTTAGAAACTCTTTAAGAATTGTGACTGAAATTTTGCCCCACATTTTCATAACTACATGTAATGCTTATATGCAGACTGTAATGTGTTCTGTATTATTGATATTTTTCCTGTTTTCCAAAATTCTGTAACCTAAATTGATATTTTACTAATGAATAAAGGGTCAGAGAAAAATTAACTTTTTGACTAGAAAATAAAACCCTTTAAAATAATCAACAACTCTCTTTATTGGCTTACAATAATAATTGCATTTTGACTGTTCATCTTTATTTAAATTTCTCCTGATGGTAATACATGGTGTGAAGGGCCCAACACCTTTTGAGCGGTAAAATAGAGGTAGCATGAGGGTTTTGCATTGAGAAACTACCAGAAGAAATTACCGCTCTCCATCAGTTTTTGGTAGCAGAGGATGGTTATTATTGATTAGTTTGGTGATTAGTAATTTTTCATTTCACCATCAACTACTCAACTAATGGATCATTGACCTTAAGAGGGAAATAAAATAATTGCCCAAGTTAGATAAATGTCCAAGTCCTGATTCCTGACTCCAATGCTCAGAACCTGAAGACTGGCAAAGCAGTACTGGCAGGTGATGCAAGAAGAGGTGTGAGTATCAATAGGGTTGTGAAATGTTGTTAATATGCTAGCATGTTTTTTGAAGTGTTGAAAATAGTAAGGAATTTTTTACTGTTGGTGACATTTTGCTCATTTTGAATTGATGGTGTTATTGATTATATTGGTAATTTCATAGGACATAATTTTTTGGTTATTGATTACATGTTTTAACTCTTCATGTTAAGTTAGTGTCTTGTTCTATGTTGTCTGGAACACGCAGGTATGCACACCTGTGGAATCCCGGGAAGGAATAGCGAGTGGTAAATGGAAGCCACACTGCACTGAGGTTACTCGTCTGTTGGAATAACACTGAGAAGCTAGGTAGGGCTGGCAGTGTTAAATTAGGGACTATTTTCTGTGTGAGTGATTAATAGCAAAGAGTTCGCTGGTGAAACTTTGGTCTGATATCACCTAGAAAGGGTCACACCAAAGGAGAAGCAGGTTCTTCTGAGCTTGATTGATAGCAAAAGGGTTCGCTGGTGAAACTTTGGCCTAAGATATATCCTGAAGGATAAGTCCAAAGGAGTAGCAGGTTCTTCTGAGCTTGATTGACAGCAAAAGGGTTCGCTGGTGAAACTTTGGCCTAAGATATATCCTGAAGGATAAGTCCAAAGGAGTAGCAGGTTCTTCTGAGCTTGAGTGAAAGGTAAGCGGAAGGGATTTACCTGTAGTGTTTGAAGAGTAAACGGAAAGTCTTACTTTGTGAAGGGTAAGCGGAATGTGTTACTCGCAGTGAATATAAATCTATCCTTTATTTAGCACAACAGACAGAGTAGCGAATGTATTTATGTTGTTACTAACAGAGTTATTGATTAAGAGAAATATTGCAGTAAGATTTTGTGGAGGGTCAGTGGTAGGAGTAAAACTGACTGAAATTTAGATTGACAGCTTTGGAGAAAAGAAATTGCATTGAACTATTGCAAAAATGAAACTGTTTGAAGGTTTAAAGAAGCTGTTAGGAGGTAAAGTGAAAAATTCGTTTTTTATTGGTGATGCTCCTGAAGGAACACCTGTGCATTTTATGTCTACCAGTTTGGTAACAAAACACATGTATGTGGGTTTAACAATGGTGCAAGATTACTGAAAAAGAGGGTGCTTTGAGGTTTCCAAAAGATGGTACTTTTGAATTGCAAATTATTGACAAATTAAGGGAAGTGTTATGTGAAATAAAGACACCATCTAAAGCTTCACAATTTGAGGCCTTAAGCCTGTGGGAAAAAGCAGCAAGAGAGAAAGCAAGTGAGGATGAAAAGGTAAAGCACCATATACAGGAGAAGGGAATTAATGCTGAAAAAGAGCTTCAAATAAATAATAATTCAGGGGATGAAATAATGGATGCATTGTTAACTGAGTGTCCACCACTTTATGTGGTTCCCATGAAAAATACTGAAAATAGTGCACCAGTAAATACTACAGGGGCTACTGCTTCTGTTGAACAGAGAGAAATACAGACTGAGAGAACTGTGCAGACATTTTATATTGAACCATTACCTGTTGATTCAGTACTGACAGTGATACCTCGAGGTTGTTACTGCTTTAAATGTGCCTGATTTAGTCCAAGAATTGCAAACTGCAGATGCACAGATAATGCCTAGAAAAATTATGACTGTCCCAATTAATATGGTCCCTACTGAAAAGGTTCAAAGAGCTGCAGAATCAGTGATTTTGCCAGGGTTTATTTCAGAAACTAAGAACACACAGATTATTGAACAGAAAGTACACCAAGCACTGAAAGGTGAGAGAAAAATGGTATTTACAACATCTGCAGCCCAGGATAAAATAAATATATTTGAAAATGGGATTTTTCAAACCTGCTCTGAGGAAGCAGCAGTGATTAAAAATATAGAAAACATGGGGGAACATATTAACACAGGCCCTGAAAAAGAGAAACAGCTTAGTGTTTTAAATTCAACATGTGAACATGAAGAAATTAACTGTCCCTGCTGTTTAAATAATGAAAATGTGAACCAGTGTCAAGAAAAAGAATTAATTTCCCTGAGTAAGGAAACAGCTACATGTTCATTAATTACTCATAATGGACTGACAGATTTGGCTCAAAAATATAAAACTGATGTTTCAGGAAGTTTTCCATTTCAGAAAAGTTTCAGGGTACACATGGATGATGAAGCAAATGAGAAAATGTATTCTTCAGAAATGCAATTGCACCTTGCAGAAATAAAATATATTTTCAAATGCAATGGGTTTGAGAAATTAGGAGACAAATGGGCACGAAAACATGAGAAGAAAAAGAAACGACCAGACCTAGCAAGGAAACTGGATAAGGAAAAGAAGCCACCAGATTTAGTTGAGAAAAATAATAAACAGAATGAGGGAGAGGCTTTTGCTTACTCATTGAGAGAAAAGGTGGGAGAAATGTATGTGCATATGCCACAGAATAAAAGTGAACTTGCAGCATTTCTGAACACAATCCCACAATTGAGAGACAAATTTATGCTGTGGTACCCACAAGTTGATGGATTTGATGAATTTTTAAAAGAGTTGTGCATTCATTTGGAAATGTTCTTTTACATTGCCATGCAAACGGAATTGTGGTTTGAATCTAAAGTTGTGGAAAGGCCAAGTGAAGAGACAATGAAAAGGGTTTGCATGAATGCACCATCATTTTCTGTTGTTATGGAGGAAAATATAGCAGTGATTTATTTCCTAAAGGGCAGAGTGCTAGCAAAGGATGTTGATTGGGTACAGATTAAAAGAACACAGGATGGAAGTAAAGGTGTTTTGGTTTGTGCAAATTCAGGTATGGATGTTGTACTGCTGGAAAATGTGTCCTTTTGCCATCTTTATAACAGATTTGAGCATTGGAAGAAGAAAACTAAATTTAAACATGATACACAAAAACATGGAGAATTGCAGATGCAAAATATGCCAGTTAAGCAAATGCAAATGTCAGTTCAGAAACAGGTACCTATGGCAGGAATTTTTCAAGCACAGATGGTCCCACAAAATATGGAAAATGCTAACATTAATTTAAATAGGTTGTCCAGAGCAAATGGGAATTATTTCCTGAGAAAAAATGAGAATACAGTTCAACAGGTTGCTCTTTTTGCAAATGAGAATTTTAACACTCACAGTTCTGAATTTACCAATTCCATTGTGAAGGCAGTGGAAAGTCCAGATTTAGTTGCAGGAGTTTTAAAGAAAGAAATTACAAACGCAGTATTAGAAAATTGTGCACCAAAATTAGGCCCATTTGAGGAAAACTGCAAAACTGTTGTCTGTGACTCAGGCCTAGCAGAAAAACAATTATTTTGCAAAGTAAGCAGCTCAGATTACTGTACATCAGATAATGTTATTTTTCAGATTCCTGATGAGGATGTACATTTTAAAATGGCCCATCAAGAGACAGTTGTAGCATTGTTTTCAGAAAGGACTGGTGAAAAATTACCTTCTGCTTTGGAAAAAATAATAAACACAGAAATAAGAGAGTTCACAGAGAAGGATGCCAGGCTAATAAAATGTGCTGAACATGTCTTATTCAAATTTGAACCAGATGACATGTATTCAGGAACACAATCATTTGCAGGAATTTTACCAATAAAAGGATTTTTGATGGAATTGATTAGAAGTTTGTGTAACTTTCTGATCATAGGTTCACAGAAAATAAATGAAAAGAACAGAATAGTGCAGGAGATTAAAAGCATATTTTTTCCATGTTGTCCTGTGGTACCGAATCCAGCCAATATATTTTTTCACATTCCATGTGGTGAAGAATGGCTTATTTTTATTGATTTTTGCCAAGCTCATGTCACAGTGCCATTGCATGAGAATAGTCAGGAGTACTGTCAAAAAGAAGATGAATGTCTGGGACACAAAATTGGAAAGGAAGGTAGAAAGGTGTCACCAGAGAGAGTGGAAATGATTTCAAAGAAAAATCCACCTCAAATTCAGAAAGAAGTCAGGACATTTTTGGGAATGGTTAGCTGCTGTAGAGAGTGGTTACTAAACTTTTCCCTAGTGGCTAAGCCTTTACTGAGGCTGACACACTCAGGTGTGTCTGATCCGCTTCCATTGGACAACAACTGCACAAAAGCATTCCTAGAGTTGAAAGAGAAAAAATGGCGCGCCCCAGCACTAGGAATGAAAGTTTATTTGAAAGAAAATACACTAATTTGCAGTGAGAGGGAGGGCTGCGCTCTCTCATTGCTTATTCAAAAAGATGAATGTTTTCAAGGGTCTGTGATGTATTGCCCAATGGCCTTTGACCCTAACTTCACAGAAATGTCAGCAAATGGATTGGATTGTGATGAAACTGAAAATGAGTGTCTAAATATCATGAAAATATGCATAAAGCCAAATTCAGACTTGAAGGATGAATATCTGAGTCAGCCCAACAATGTCCATTTTGTAGATGGCCCATGTTTGAAAGGTGACACATTAAAAGCAGCACATGCTGTGCTCCTTATACATGATGTTGTCAAAGCTTCATGGCTTTTAGTAATTACCCCAGCCCAAAATTCGAAATTGATTGCCCTTACCATAACATGCAGTATATCTGCTCAATTGGGAGTCACTGTCGTCATGGGAGAGAGAAATGCTAATTCAGTTGCACAAAATTGTGTTCTGTTAGCATATACATTCTATGGAATCTTCACAGTTAAGTTTAAAGAGGCTCAAGAAAATGTTTTTGAAGCAGCACAACAGGGTTGTATCAGAACTGTTTTTGATAAAAATGACAACTGCAAAGTGACAAATGTGTTATTGCAAAGACTGATGCCCAGGTATAAATTGCCAGTTTCTCTGAAATCAGATCATAATGTGGTCTCAAAGATAATGAGTGCAGAACAACAGATTGGACAAGAAATGGATTGTAGCTATCTGCCTGAAGTGTCACGCATAATAAAGCAAAACAATGGCAGCACAGAGTTACCTTTTGCAAAAGACTGTTTTTCAGCATTACCAAAGTGGCTTGAAAATGCATATGCAAATGCACTTGTGGAAAACACTGAGGAGAACACTAGTCATTGCTGTGTAGGTCTGGTTGATGTACAGTGTGCAGTTTCTCACCAGATTGCAGCTGCTACACAAGATCTGCATAATGGATGGTGCAACGGTTTTGATCTGAGAGATGTTGTGGTGAAACATCTGAATCTGATCAAAGTGAAAATAAGAGTGAAAGGCCTTGGTTGAAAAAGTGCAAAGGATTGATGGTGCTCTGTCAGAATTTCTCAGCACCTAAGTAGTCCAATTTGCATGGAAAGTATGAGCCATACTGATGACAAGCTGATGACAATGAGTAAAGAAATGCTGAAACTGTCCTGTTGAATTCCTTTTTTATTATTTTAGTTACTTATTTTAAAGAAGACTAACTGTTCCAAGAAGCTACTTACAGATCTCTGCACTAAAACATTTGAGCTTGGCTATATATGATCTGATTACAGACCAAACTTGTGTTTGCCTTAGAAATAGAAGTAACATTCTTATATGCTCTACTTTTGCAATTTAAAAAAAAAAAAAAAAAATTGTCACTTATGAAATGAAATATGTGTGATGAATTATAAATCATTTTATTATGATTTGAATTATCAAGAGGGTGGATTGATGGAGCAGATTTCATCTGCAGTCATGCATTGTTTTATTTTTTGTGCTTCAGACAGGCTGCATTTAAATTGCCACGCACATTTTGGTGCAAGTTAAAAACATGGCACATGAAAAACATGAAAAGTGAGGCCTATTCACTTCAGACTGAAAATGCTTTTGCTGAATTAAATTAACATGTGTTTTTTTTGCAATGTAGAGAAAAAGTGGCCTTTTTACCTTTGAAGATTTTTAATAGAATGTGTTTCTCTCTTCCCAGCACATCCATGTAAACTAAATGTATTATTCCTGTCTTAATAGACTTTGACTTGTTGCATATTTGATAAACATTTTCAGTTAAAAACACCTCTTTTTATAATGTGTGTGAATTAATAATGCACTTGGGACACATAATGGACTGATTTACATGAAATTAATATTATCTTTGTGTTTGTTTTATTTTTGGGGCCTACTCAAAACATGGCTGCCTGTGAATCCATCAAGACTATGGCTTGCAATTTAATGAGAAGGGAGCATGCGCAGACTGTGGCAGCTTTCCTCATGACAAAAAGTCAAGGACAACCTGAATTCTTGTCATTCTGCCAATGGACCAGTTAGTTAAAAGTGTCCATCTACTGCGCTGAGAAGGAAGGAAAGATGAATTAGATTGAAACATTTTTCCTACTAAATGTTGCAATGTTTATAAATGTAGTTATTCATGTATGCTTCTTTTGTTAAGACTAGTGAAGTCAGGTTTTTAGAATGAGTCAGGGAAGTGTGACCTCATGCCTTTATGACTGACCAATCACGTAAGGTTCTCCTGAAAAATGTTACATCTTTGTGTACTCTGCCAATAATTATGGTATAAATACTGTCCTCTCTGGATGGGAGCTGGCACTTCTTCCTTTTTTCTCAGCTCAGCTGGCTTCTATGGGTTAGGTACGAGAAACGTCTCGGGAGATTGATGAAGGGCAGGTTTGCGTCCGAGGAGATTCAGGGGGAGGTTTCTTGCTTCCACGTCATATCTTGGCACTTCATGCCGCATTCATTTGAGGTCTGGTGAAGGAGGGGCTGCTTTCCTCTTTAGACACAGACAGACAGAGAGTGCAGTGGATCAGGATAGATGCTAAACTTTAAGTTCATGTTTTGACTAATTAATTAGGTCTAAAAGATTTATTTGTCTTATGCATTTATTTCTCTTAATGGGAGATTTTTTGCCAACTATTTAATTATTGATTAGCTTTGCAAGACTATTTTTCTTAGAAACTCTTTAAGAATTGTGACTGAAATTTTGCGCCACATTTTCATAACTACATGTAATGCTTATATGCAGACTGTAATGTGTTCTGTATTATTGATATTTTTCCTGTTTTCCAAAATTCTGTAACCTAAATTGATATTTTACTAATGAATAAAGGGTCAGAGAAAAATTAACTTTTTGACTAGAAAATAAAACCCTTTAAAATAATCAACAACTCTCTTTATTGGCTTACAATAATAATTGCATTTTGACTGTTCATCTTTATTTAAATTTCTCCTGATGGTAATACATGGTGTGAAGGGCCCAACACCTTTTGAGCGGTAAAATAGAGGTAGCATGAGGGTTTTGCATTGAGAAACTACCAGAAGAAATTACCGCTCTCCATCACACACAGCGCCACACACACACACAGCCACACAGAGCCACGCACACACACACAGGGGCACACACACAACTATATAGCGTTGCTCACAGTCAACAACAAACCGAAGTCAAATGCATTCTGAATGAGTTATAGGCTCAAGCCACAGGCCAAGTCCTGTAATGAGTGAGAAGGCTTAAAGGACATGTATAGCCAGTGTCAGCATGGTTGCAAGAGCACGCCACCCCATGTGAGCACAGTTTTACATTGAAAAGAGTAAGATTACTACAGCCCATGGCTTCTGCCTACAGTCAGTCATCCTCTCCCAAACCAAGGTTTCAAATAAGCTCCCAGCTTTCCAATGTGCTAATACAAATTAATTTTTAGAGGGGTGTAAGGGGGGCACAATAAAAAAAAACATTTACCGGGGCATTGTTTTGGCTCTGGCAGGCTGACACTATTGGGTAATGTCTACAGTTAGCCAAGTCACACTTGGGGCTTCACGTTCATGCGGGTATATGTAGCCTCAGCTGCCAATCAACCCCCCTAACATTCTGATCAACTGTGAGGCCGGGCCAGTATCGCTTCATGCTGCAGGGGTGGGGGTATATTTCCTGGGCCATGGCTTTGAGGTATGGAGCAAACCCCAAAAATGCCTGCATCATATGATAACTCCTCCTGGTAGCTCAGTGGGCAATCAGTTGTGTCGTCTCGTGCATCTCAGGTAAAATGTTAAGGCATCCCTCTGAGGTGTTTGGTTATGCAGACAGCAGTGTGTGTTTCACACTAGACAGACGGTAGTCAAGCACACCGTTTTGTCAGAGTAATGCCTCGTCCTGTCGTGGCATTCATCTGCTGCAGCCATGGGCGAGGACTGCTGCAGATATGAGCACCGAGCGTCTCTACAGGATTGCGTCAGATAATCTCAGATCCGATCACACGGAAGAGGGATTAGAGATGGGCTGGGGAGGGGGGCTACAGATTGGAAAGGGCTTAGTAGCAAAAGTGCCGGACTGCCTAGCTATTTGGAGAAATGTAAATTATTCACAATAGTAATCACAACTTAAAGATGGATGTGGAAACTAATAATGCAACCTGCACTATAAAAGAGAAGGAAGAAGGATAAGAATGGACAAGAGAGGAAAATGAAGGACACGGAAAGGACAGGGGACAAGGAAAAGAACCAGCAATGGGGTGGAGTGACTGACGCTGGGGTCACCTCGTCTCCGAGTGTCTGGTGGTGAAGGAGTCTCCGGAGCGAAGAGGCAGGAGTGTCGGCTCGGGAGGGCCCGGTCCTGGCGCGGAGCGGCGAGGCCAGCGTGGCGAAGGAGTGTCGGGTCGTCAGGGGTTGTCTCCGACGGTAAAAAACTTCAATAATAGTCTGATGTTGGTGGAGTTAGGTTGTTTGTAAAATTAGGGGTGGATGGCCTGGGATGCAGCGAGATTATTACTGATTTTAGTAATGCCTGACCCGGGCCTACAAGGACACCGGTCGGACCACGCCATGAACACCACCGTGTTTCTACGAGGTCAACCACAAAAGAGACTGAGAAACGCCCCGTCATTTTCAGACTGGGGGCGTGTTTTTTTTTCTCGCCTCTTCTCCATTGGCTGGAATGTAAACAACGGGCGTGTTTTTGACTTGTTGTTTGCCATTTCAGCCAATGGAGAAGAGGGTAGAACAAACCTAAAAAACACGCACCTCAATCTGAAAAAGACGGGGCTTAGAGCGAGACAATGACGACACTGAGACCTCTTCTCCAATGGCTGGCCGCCGTTTGGGAGGCCAGCAAATGGAGAAGAGGGTTTACCGTCGCTACTCAGAGTCATTAATTCTCGCCGGCGAGACTGCGCATATGCGCAGCCTACGCCAGTCTCAACCTAAAAAGTAATATTGGTCATTAGTAGTGGTTGAGGAATCTCGTAGAGCAGTTCACTCTAAACTGACTAGTGATTTATTGATATTAAGCCAACACATGGGTTTGAGTCATTTAGGAATCTTGTCCCAGTTCCACTGAAATGAAAGTCCTACTTCCAGTTTCAAGTATTGTACCCTACACCTTAGAGTGTTTACCTCAGGGTGAGCTAGCAGGAGAGACACTTGTGGCCCGATTACAATGTTGGTCGGAAGTGCAGTCAGGGGCAGTCAGACTGACCGATCACGCTTTGGAGGCGGTCGCTCCGACCAATGTATTATGATGCCCAAAACTCATTGCTTACCAACCTACTCAGTTTCTCCGACTCCCACTGGAAATTCCGACCACAAAGTGATGGAACCCATCAGAGTGACTTCTGACCGGAACCTCCCGCCCAACATGTGCCGTCTCTGTAGGTCCAGCCAAGTCATCAGAGCAGGTGGAAGGGGGGCATTTCAAGTCCGAAACCAGAACAACATGCTTTCTATGAAATCTGCAGAGCCAATATGGAGTCCATCGCGCATGTCATCCCTCTACGATACATCATCGATGGATATGAGAACCCGAACCGACAGGGACGTTGACACTGGTAAGTAATACACCTACCCCTACACATTAACGTAACTACCACGCAAAAGTGAATAGAGTTTAAAGTGTCCCGTAGCATGTTGAGCATGGCAAAAGAAGGAATGTCATCATTAGCTATCCACAGTCTGATCGGGAAATACTGGGAGAAACACAAATTTAAGATTGGATCAGAAATGACTATAGCTACATATATGTATGTATACCTACATGAATGGATGAGTACACCACAGAACTAAAAGTAATATTAGATGGCAACAGAACATCAATGCACTCACAAAAGTATATCCACAGAAACATATTCACTGGCACTAAGGCCGCTCCTAGATTCACCATTTCCCAGTGCAGAATCTGAATATATTGAAACGCATATCAGTACTATAAGATGTCATATCATAGGAAGTCACATTGTAGGAAGTGACATTAAGTTACCATATTTACCCTGCCATTGTTCAACCAGCTTTCCAAGAAGCACTTTATCCAGTGAAGATATCTGGAAATTGGCCAACAATATGTATAAACACCACATTGAAATTATGTCACAAAATAGGGCAGATCTGTCAAGTGTCAATAGAATACATCCACCCAATTGGATGGAAAAGCTAGGCCTAGCTTATATACAATATCACATCTTGCTTAATCTGATGCACCAATTGTTGACAGATCAATGCATGACTCTAAATACTATACTGATGACTAATATAGTCCAACCTGGCCTGCCATTCCCCCATCATCCCAATTGTGCAGTCCCACATCCTGTGTCCTGATGAGTACAGCGGTGTCGGAGCAGGCATCCACCAGAGCCTCCGCTCTCCATGATCTCAGCCTCACCACAGGGTAGGTAGCCAGGTCACAATAGGGAGTCACAACCAGCATGGGATGTTGCACGTGTCAGTAATAACAAAATTTGAAGGATACAGGACATATCCAGAGCAGGACTCTTACATATGAATTTCTTTCATACAATTCAAGGCATGCATCCAAGTCTGCATGCATGCATACCTCACTCCAATACATTGTGCCACAACAATCTTGGGGCCCAGTATGCTTTGTCAGGCCAGGTTTACATGTCCTGGGTGGGCCTGTGGCATTCCCCCACTGCTGTTCACTGAGGCCAGCCAGCAGGGCATGAGCTAGGATCCCTACCTGTACAGTCAGGACATGGTCTGAAAATGTCCCACTTGGAGTTACAGTTCTCAGGAAAGTCGAGAGTAATGAGAGTCCACACTGAGCAGGATTCAATTCTGCAGGCACATAAAGGATGGTTTATGATACAAAACCTTGGGAAAGAAGACACACATCTCAAAACTGAGACATTTTCTCACATATAAAATTAAGAGGCAAGGAATCGCATTTGGTGGCATATGGGTCAATGCATGTGGCTGCACACGAGTCACAAGACATTTCAACATCCAAACAAATATTTTACTTTCATCTCATGATCATGTCTTGGGAACAAACTGGGATGGGTGTAAATCATCTTGCGTTAAGCAGGCAATGCTGCTCTGGTCAGCTGTGCATAAAAAACATTCTTCATTTAGTCAAGTACACCACTAAAGGAGCATATGGTACAATATTGAACAATTTCAAAAACACGATAATCATAACAAAATAGAGTAGCACAGCCAAATCATGGGCATTTAGAAGGTCATCATCTCACATACCTTGCAGTCCAGACATGCGGCTGAGACTGTGGCCTCTAGCACAATAGCCATTGCTAACAGTCAACATTGTGGCATATGTGGATTCTAAGAGACCACATCCACATGATCAAAGGTGGAGATGTTAGGCACCCAGTCTGCCTCACATGACAGATTAGCGCTTCATCTAGCCATGTCACGGCTACCTCTGATAGATCCATGACCACATATCCGTGAGCCTGGCCCTTCAAAGTCTTTCACCCATCCAGTGGCTCTTCCTGTGTATCCTGTGGGAAACATTGTTTACAACGCACGTGTTACAACACATGTCATTACAACAAAGTTTTTACAACACGAAATTCATTACAACTCATGTCATTACCAAAGTAAAGCCCCAGCGGAGTTAGAATAGTAATTGCGTTGTCATGGATGATGCGTTGTGATGACATGCTTTGTAACGATATGCGTTGTAATGGATTTTGCATTGTAAAAACGTCGTTGTTATGACACGTGTCATAACGGGTGCATTGTAATGTGTCATATTCATATACTGGAAGTGCTGTAACAAGTTGGCCTACAGCTTAGCTATTGTAATGTTTTGGAAGCACACATCTTACTCCATGTGCAGCCTAGTTGTCTCTGCCCTATCCCATTAGAAATTTGCTGCACCCAGGTGTTGCAGTGTTGGGAGTGCAGTGGCTTAACAATGCATGCAAATGGCCTGGCGTGCTATGAGCATTTACAAATCCATCCTTTCATTTGATACCTTTTATGCAACCATTCTTTTCATTGTAGCGATCCAAGGCAGTATTAACATAGCTGAGTGCCTACAACCAATGGCCAGCAGCGTATAGCTAAGAGCGAGTGTCTACACAGCTGGGCGCCTACAACCCAGAGGCTGGCAGCGATGTTCGAATCATTTTATACAAAAGCAAAACAGTACATATCCAGGTAAACAAAGAGAAAGAACTCAAGGCCCATGCCCGATGCTGCACTAGTCACCTATCTATCTAGGTCCTTTAGAACAAAGATGGCTAGTTTGAGCCTGTGTTACTATGCATTAACCTCCTGATGAGATGACGTGGCCTATGAATGAATGAATATAGCGCGATGGCTACCCGGAGGCCTCCCAGTGCTGCAGACAGGTACAGGAGATAGAACAGATGGGGTAACTACAGATCTAGAACAGCCCTGTTTTTAGAACTCTGGGAGTAATTTCAAGTATTTCAGACATGTAATCTCATGTAGTTCTGTAGAGAGGATCTGCAGGAAAGGGGCCCATAATTCAGCATACGTCTCTCCCTTGTGATCTGCTACTAATGACATGCGTTCCATTGCAAGTATTAGCCAAAGTCTATGCAACCATGCTGTGTGGTCTGGGATACTACAAGTACCCCATCGAGCCAGGACTACTTGTCCCGTTGCTAATAGTTGGGAGTTAGGGGTCATGTTGTAACACAATGGTGTGCTCCTTCTCGATTGACAGTCTTCTAGAATGGTGTGTCCAAAACTGGTGCTCTGACGAGGTGTCTGGCCCTGAAGAATTTGCCAAAAATTTGGAGGCAAAGAAACATGTTGGCATGTGAGATTGGTATGCACGGATAGCAACCAACAAATTTTTAATTTGACAGTTCACCCTCGTGAATAATAAAGTAATTGCGATAAAGGTGTGCCTGCCAATTTTAACTATGTTTCGTCACAAACATAGAGTGTATCTATTTATCACTCTACTACACTTACACAGTTTAATTTTTTCTTTATTTGGACACTTTTTCTTTTTGGGACAAAATGACCACCGTTGATGAGAACAGTGGGTTGATCTGGTGAGTACCTACCAGTTACCCCATTGGTGGTCCACCCGTGAGAGGTCAATTTGTCCCTCCGCACTTTTTTCACCAGTAGTTGGTGGTTGTTGCTTAGTCAAAAGTTTGTTGGTGTATTGAATATATTGAGAAATGTATAAACTATAATTCAGTCACTATTCTTCTTCTGGAGGACTGTCAGTGGAAAAAGGGCCTTTTTAAATAATAGGCAAATAGAGTGTTGTACACCACCATATAAGACAAAAGAAAAAAGAATAGGGGATTTTGCTGCAGAAATAACCTTAAGTGATATTTACACTTCACAGAGTAGAAAACCAAAGCGACTGAGACACTTTATTCTATTATAATTTGCCTTAGAGAACGGGTTTTCATGTGTTTATGATACCGTTGCTAATAGTGCCAAAGCGATCTGTCTGCCCTTTAGTGAGCGCATGGGAAAATGCAGAGGGGTTGGCAAACCCAAAATGGTGTACGCCCGGAAGCGTGGATGTGTAGTATCAAAAGCTTTATTTATGTCATCTAAGACTAGCTTCCAGATGCGTGTCAGTTTGGAACAATGCCAAAGTAGGTGCACATGTGAGCCCGCCAAGGTGCACCCCCTCCAACATCTCTCAGAGCGATCTTTATCCCAGCAATGTATGTGGGCGGGTGTGAAATACCAAGACATTAACACTATCTGAAAGAGACATGTTAGCAATAGATTCCTTACCGTAGAATATTCCCAGGCCTCAGACTGGATCCGGAAAGTTTTCGTCAGCAGTACCCCTGCACTTTGGTAGGCGTCCTTGTACAGCTCTGTGTACGTCTTTGGCGTCGTAATAACCAAGATGACATCGTTTGAGCTATTTAGACGCGCCCGCGTGCGCTAAGGTCAGTTCTTCCTTTTTCCACTCCAGCAAGTGCAGATCCAGAGAGAGCAGTACTCCCAGTCACTTTTTGACTGAGTTTTTTTAGACTCTTGTCTCGGTGACGGACCCGCACCGTGAGTGTCTCTACTGCCTGGTGCGCAACCACGACTATATGTCGTGCCCCCACTGCCGGGCCATGGCTCCGAAAACTTTGTGGGAGCGGTCCCGAAAGTGGCTAGAGGTCCGACAGATGGCTCCACACCGTTCCAGGGCCCGGGCCCGTGGTAGGTCAAGGGACCGGCCGTGGAGCCATCACCATCATTCGAAGTCTTCGCACTCGGAGTCAGGTAAGGCGAAGCACAAAAAGTCGAAGAAGCGGCGTCGCTTTTTGCCTTCCTCTCGCCCGGCGTGCGACATGGCTGAGGGTGCAGGTGGCGCCACCCCTGTGGCTCCAGCGGACCCACCGCAGTTGCCGATGGCCTACCCGCCCTTTTGGGGGCCAGCGGCGATTCCGGCCCAGCTGCAGTAGTTCCTGTCAGCAATGGCACATGTCTTCAGGCCCCACGGGCCCGGTTGGGGGTCCTCAGTCTTTGACGTCGCTGGCTCCAGCCCAACGTCGTCAATGACTCCGGTCTCGACCCCCATGGATCCAGGCATGGATCCCCGCCCATGTCAGTTGGCCCAGTACGATCTCTACCAACGTCGACGCTGCCGGCATCCGCCGCAGATCCCAAGCCGACGCTGTCCCCGGCATGCTCCCCGACGTGGAGCAGGTGCCGGAAGGGTGTCAACCAACGCTGATTCCGACGCTGTTTGGGAATTTCTTTCCCTTTGTTCACCGACTTCCTTATGTTCCACCTGTTCGGCAGGCTGTGGAGGAAGGGGAGGCCAGGGAGGGATCTGAGGACCCTCTCGCAGCACGATGCGAGTTAGACCCAGACTGGGATGAGGATGTGGGGGATGCAGGTGACCAGTATTATACTCCTGAACCTGGCTCACTGTCTCCATCTACCGTGGCTATGGAGGAGGGTGGTTCCTACTCTATGGTATTGCATAGGGTGGCCGAGGCTCTCCACCTTGAGCTTCCTACAATGGCTGTCAGGACTAACTTTCTGACAGAGGTACTTCGGCTGGCGTCTTCTTCTACAGAGCTGCTGCTGCCCATTAATGATGCACTCTTGGATGTTCTTTTGGGCAACTGGTCCAGGCCCAACACAGAGAGCTCCTGGGCATAAAAACGTGGCCCGACGCCGCCATCGCCTGGCCCCGGGCGACCCCGTTCCAACACCCTACACCCGAGAGCTTGGTTGTCCAAACCTCTGCGTCCCCGAGCACATTCCCTTCCCCACCTCCAGACAGTGAATCTAAGAAACTGGAGCAGTTTGGGAAGAAGATTGTTTCTTCCGCCAGTTTAGGACTACGGTCTGTGAACACTGCATGTCTCATGGGCCGGTATTGCCATTCCGTGTGGGATATGGTTGCGCAAGTGCTGCCTCAGTGTCCGGTAGAGGCTCGGACTATACTCTCCCAAGCTATTACTGAGGGGAGAGACACAGCCAAGTTCACCATCTGTTTTGGTCTTGACACTGCTGACTCGGTGGGTAGGACGATTTCCACGACAGTGGCGTTACGTCGCCACGTCTGGCTGAGGACCACTGGCTTTTTTGGGGATGTCCAGAATACATTGACGACATGCCCTTTGATGGCACTCACCTGTTTGGCGAAAAGGCAGATTACGCATTGGAACGTTTTAAGAACTCCCGGGCTACGGCCAGGTCCTTAGGCCTTTCGGCCACACGCACTCCTTCTGCTTCTGCTTTTCGCTCCATTCGTGGCCAAGGAAGGGGCGCCCAAGCACGTTTGATTCAAAGCCACAAGCCTGCACAGCAACAGACGTGGCACCCGCAGACTAGGAGGAAGGCAAAAAGTTCAGGGATGACCTTGCACAAAGGGCCATTTCCAACAAAGAGAGATAAAACACATAAGACAGTGCACTTTGTTATCGATTCATCAACTAATCCATCTATATATTCATTAGAGGCATATGATCAGTAAAAAGTTCCCATCAAGCATGCCAGTATGTTCCACAGATATAGTGAGTTAGATGTGTTGATGCGTTTTCGTATTGTTGCACAATTATAGACCACCTTTTGCAAGACCACAATGATGTCTCTCCTTTGTGAATCGTTATCATTGGCACCTGTCAGGCCTTTTAATCAGTCCTCATCACATGTTTGTTGCACGCTTTTGTTGTAGACCGTTATTTGGAGTCTGTCTGTACTTCAACATTGTCAGTATGTCCTATATATTGATTTCTACTTTCTATATAGATGTAGCACCCTTCTTTCTGAATATGTCAGGTTCCTTTAGCATGGTAGGCCAATCGTCGTCCTTGGCTGTTAGTCGCTCAAAAAACGGCTTCCACTTAGCCTCAATGGGCCCGTTCTCTCGGTTCATGTATGGTGTGAAGTGTCTACACGCCTTGCCATCCTGATTGTATTTTCATATACATACAGGACAGCAAGATACTACATAAGGGGTGATGTGTAATAATAAGGAGTTTAAGGATTGGCTAAGAGTTTTAAATGCCAAGTCTAAGTAGCATTGAAACTGCACACACACAAGCTCTGCAGTGGCAGGCCTGGGTCATGTTTGAAAGCTATTTGTGTGGGAGGCACAATCAGTGCTGCTGGTCCACTAGTAGAATTTAACCTACAGGCCTGGGTATAGGGTATACCATTTTACAAGGTATGTAAAAGTAAACTAAATATGCCAATTGTGTACACACCAATGTTACCATGTTTAGGGGAGAAGCACATGCACTTTAGCACTGGTCAACAGTGGTAAAGAGCTCAGAGTTCTAAGGCCAAAAGAAAGATTCAGTAAAAAGAGGTAGTAAGCTGGCCGAAAGTTTGGAGGAAGACCACCCTAAGGCTGACAGGTCTAACAATAATTTTCTCTGAAACTTGGTTCATTAAATTACAGCAGAAGGTCAACATTTGTCATAGGTTACAATCAACTGGGAGTTGAACAAATGATTTATTTGCAACTAAAATCTGATATGGCCCTTATATGTACTTATTTTTCTGACATATACACCCTGTTATACACTGCAATGTATTGCAATGAGGACCATGTCCCTGGTGCCCTGTAATGGCTGCTGCAACATGTTGTCCATGATTTGATGAGTCAATAAAGGAGGTGGGTCCCTTTGGGACCCTCTACAACATGTCCATGGGTGTTAGGGTTAACCCTGGACGTAGTTCGCATAGTAGCGCTATAAGTAGCTATGCGAAGTGCACTTCACACTACGCATGCTACGTGTAGCTACGCAAACTGTGAAGTGCGGTAGGTAAATGCTGTTCGCAATGATTGTACAGTGCCGGATGCTTGTCCGCACTGTGCATCATTGCAAATGGCATCATGCACAGTGCAAGCGGTCGTTTTCTGCCGCTCGAGCGGCAGCTTTCTCAACGTGGACTGGTAGTTTCTCAGTGCGAGCGGTCACGAGCATACGCGACCACTCGCAATGAGAAACCTGACTTCCCCGCGTTGAGAATCTCGCCGGGAGGTTTATTTTCTACGCTCGCGATCGCCAACTTGATGTTGCTGATTGGGAACGAGGAAAAAGTCTTGCCCGGGATGTTGATTTTGCTCGCTCACGGTCACCAACTTGACGTTGAGGACCGTAAGCGAGCAAAAAATGCCCGTTACGCGTTTTTGCACTGTGCTATATGCGATTCGCGCAGCGCATAGGTATGCAAACTCTGCATATTCCGCAAGCGTATCGTAGTTTTTCGCCCAGACCTAGTCAGGGTGTACTCAACCTGCCTCCTTGTGACTTTTTTTATGTCATTTTCAAGATGCTGGGACAATGTAATTTACCAATTATAGCTTAATGAACTAAATATAAATTGCACCCCGCCATGCACTGTTTATGAATTCACATATTGCATCACTCATGACATATTAAATTACATCCTTAATGGTATCACCAATGACATCTCAAATGACATCATTGATGATCTCACTGATGACACCACCCATGATATCCTCTAATGAGTGTCACAATGTCGGAGAGCTCAATGGAGGATGGCTGCGGCCCCGGGGCAGGACCCGGAACATCGCCCATGTCCACGGCAGTACTGGCTGACTTTCCACCTGTCTCCAGTGACATGTCTCGGGCGCTGCTGGCCAGTCTTAAATCTGGCTCACCACTGGACCCCTGCCCCGCCAAGTTCTTGGCGGGGATGGGGGCAGTGGTGGATCCTTTGGTCAACCCGATCCTCAATGCCTCCTTGCGGGAGGGGATTGTTCCACGCTCTTGGAAAAGGGCGATGGTGATCCCCCTCCTGAAAAAGCCTGGTCTTGATGCCGAGGTGTTGGCCAATTACAGGCCAATTTCACTTCTCCAGGCTCTGGCTAAGATCACGGAGAAACATGTCCATGGCGTCTTGTCGAGCTTTCTTGAATCCAACAATTTGCTCCATCCATCCCAATCCGGTTTCCGTCCGAATTTCAGTACGGAAACAGCGTTGGTGGAGGTCTCGGAGATCATCAGGGAGACCTTGGATGTGGGTGGCAAGGCCATGTTAGTCATGTTGGACCTGTCGGCGGCCTTCGACACCGTCCCCCATGAGGCGCTTCTCGCCAGGCTTTATGACATCGGCCTAAGGGGGACGGTGTTCAGATGGTTTACATCTTTTCTGGAAGGCCGCCGCCAGACGGTCTGGGTGTCCCAGAGCTCCACCGAGATGCCGCCTTTGGGAGTCGGGGTTCCACAGGGATCTGTGTTGAGCCCAACATTGTTCAACATCTTTATGTCCCCTCTGGCGGCTGCGGTGGAGGCTTACGGAGCCCAGATCGTGTCCTACGCCGACGACACGCAACTCCTCTTCACATGTGACAAAGATCAGCCATTTGAGGGGGAGAGAATTCGGGACTGTCTGGATATGGTCTTCGGCTGGTTCCAGCGTAATAGCCTGAAGGCCAACTCCAGCAAGTCGGAGGTTTTATTCTTCGGCTGTGCCATCGATCCCGAATGGCGGCAGTGGTGGCCGGCCGCTATGTGCCCTCCGGTGCAGTCCTCCCAGGTTGCCAAGAACCTCGGTGTTAGGCTTGACAACAAGCTCTCTCTAAGAGCGCATGTTCTCGGCCTGGCCGGCACCTGTTTCGGTATTCTGAAAATACTCCGCAAGTTTCTCCCTCTACTATCTGCGGAGCACAGACGGATTACAGTGCAGGCGCTAATCGGGTCGAGGCTCGATTATGCCAATGCTCTCTTTCTAGGTTTACCAGACTATCTGGTCCAGCGCCTGCAGGTGGCACAGAACTCCGCAGCCCGTGCAATTTTTGGTTTGCATAGACGAACACGGGCTTCTGGGCTGCTGCAGACGTTGCATTGGCTGCCGATCCGTAAACGGATTATGTTTAAAGCCCTGACGCTGGTGCACAAAGCTCTGTTTGGCTCAGGTGCGGGATATCTACAGAAGAGATTGGTATTTTATCGTCCCGCCTGCTCTCTTCGCTCTGAATCCCTCTTTACTGTTGTGGTCCCACGGGTGAGGAAGGCTCGTACGGGGGGGTGTTCTTTTAGCCTTAAGGCCTCCCAGTTGTGGAACTCGCTCCCACTGGTACTTCGCAGCACTCCCAATCTGCTTCAATTTAGAAGGAACCTGAAAACTTGGCTTTTTAATCTTTCTGTTTAGGTGGATTTCCTTTTTCCTGCTTTTGGGATCTGTTCTCTGTGTTATGTTTTACACTGTAGCTGTTGTGGAAAGCGCCGGGACACTCTTTTAGAGTAGCCGTGCGCTATATAAACGCATTTTAACATAACATAACAATTTGCCGAACACTTCAGACATTCAATGGAATTTAGTGAGCTACATCTAGAGCTACTTTTCAATAGCTTTTTTACTGCTACTGAGTGTACACTTTTACAACATTCTTGGCCTCCTAATCAGGCATGTGTGTATGGAGTTGTGGACATGGTGGAGTCTGTGTGTAGGAGGGGCTTGGACACCTAATGGGGGTGGGCGGCTTTCCCACCTAAGGGGACTTAGGTGTCTCAAAAGAGTAAGCTTTCCAAGATGAGCTGTGCACAAAGCAAAGACTGTGTGTAGTAAGGGCTTGGCCACCCAATGGGACTTGGATGTTTGGATGGAGTACGCTCTCCATAAAGAGTTGTACACAAAGTGAAGGCTGTGTGTGTTAGGGGCCTGGAACCCTAATGGTGCTTTGGAGTACGGAGGTAGTTGAATCACTGCTAAAATGTGTGACCATTGTGAAGAATGTATGTGGTAGGGGTTTGGACACCTAATAGGGCCTGTGTGTCGCAAGGTAGTAGATTACAGTCTAATAATTTACATAAGCACATCTGTTTATATGAATGATGTTTTATATGATGATGTGCCATTTAGTACTTGTTTGCATATTTCAAAGGCCTTATTGTGTTGTAGAATTAATTGATCAACATTATGGTGGATAATGTCATCAAAGATGTCATCAATGACGTAATTTGAGATGTTGTCAGTGATGTCAACAATGATGTCATGAGTGATATAATATCTGAGGTTATAAGCAGTGCATAGAGGAGCAGATATTCTAGTTAGCTTAGTAAACTATAACTGATGAATTTGAGTTTTTTTACAATAACATGTAATTGTTTAATAGTCTATTTCAGCTAACTATAAAGTCACTTTAATCTTTGGCTTTTTTAGTGATTTCCTGAAGTTTTTCTTTTCCCATAAAGTAAGATCTTATTACCCTACCTAAACATATTGCATTCTAACCTTTTGTCAGTGAATTAATATGTTTTTAAATGTAAAGTATGATCTTATTACCAGGTCTTTCTACTGTGTCACTGACCTGTGGAAGACAGACCCTGCAACAAACCCAGCTGGGAGCAGCTAATCTCCCCATGTACTGCCAGTCAATTAGGATGCTGATCACAATAGTAAGGGATGTCATTTTAAATAAGGCGTGCCTACTAGCTATTTCAAGGAGTCACCACATCAATCACTTAAATACCAAAGAGGATGAGAGGTCTAGAATGAGTGGTAGCACAAAAAAACTGTGAGGCAAGTGGATAGTAGAGTAGCAATAGGCTGAGATATTCCCATCAAACCACCCTATGTTGGCGGAATCTCATCATATGGGATGTTTGTGGAGACACCCGACTCTACCGCCCAAACCATCAGCTGATGGTGCGGGAGTGGATGAAGATGATACACTCATGCCATACTGCTGCTCTTAAGGTGGTGATGAAAGTGTACGTGCAGTGCTATAGTGAACAAGTTAAAATTAGCGACTCAGACTAAAACATTTTATTAAAGAAAGTCTGAGTGTTAATGTTAAAAACACGCCAGGTAGTTGGAACCAATGACTACTCTATGGCGCTGTGGAGGTGGTCAACATGTTTCAGCCTAAAAAGACGTCTAGTCAGGCTTTCGTCAGGACCAGGTTGGTAAGCTACTGCCACTGGAGTGCAAGTGTTTTACAAAGCAAAATGTGAAAGTGAGAAAAGAATTGCATAATTAAAGATGCGAATAACTACCATGAACTTGGAGCCCCAATGTCCATGCGTAAGAAGAATGTTCTTTTACAATCCACGCTCTGCGAGGAAGTGGACCTCACCCGGCAACCGCTCTGTCCGCTCTGTCCGCTCTCTCTGGTGTCCTCTCGGACGCCAGAGAGAGGTACCGACGGACAGAGCGGGGCCTCATATTCCCGAGCGGTTGCCGGGTGAGGTGAGGTCCACTTCCTCGCTGAGCGTGGATTGTAAAAGAACATTCTTCTTACGCATGGACATTGGGGCTCCAAGTTCATGGTAGTTATTCGCATCTTTAATTATGCAATTCTTTTCTCACTTTCACATTTTGCTTTGTAAAACGTAGGCTTTTACGGCTGAGGTATGTGATTATTATATACGACAAACAATTGGAATAATTTATTAGATTCGATATATAGATGAATCTGGTAATTTCTGGTAGCTAGATAACACACTCTTAATCATTGGGGATATAAGAGAGAAAGGATAGACATAAATTATGGATAATATGCGTCCTCTAAGAATTATGATCCATAGTTAGTTCCTACTGAGCGGAATCGTCAATATAAATGTTTTAGCTATTAGTCACAGAAAATGTATATTGTAAAAACTCAGTGCCTTGAAGAAATGATACTGTAGATAATGGGATATGTACAATAAGATGTTCTTTGTCTCTGTAAACACTGCCTACTGACCACGTGTGGTAATATGTTTGTTTGTTAAGCTTTATAAAATGTAATTTGATTAGTCAAGTAATTATTTGTTCTCTGTCATTTAGAAATTGTCCTGATGAAGGTGTAAGAATTTTAAAAATATACCGAAACGCTGCGTCGACAACTACTTTCTCAAACAACTTAACCTGTACTATGAAAATTGTTTTTTATTGTTGTGATATTCTTTGTGATGTATTTTAACACTGGATTTTTATTATGTTTTTTCAAGGTACTAATTACTTGTGAAGCCAATATTTATTGTCTATGTATTGCTTTTGAATAAAATTAACAAATATATTTTGACATAAGAAACAAATATTTTTATCTCTTTTTATTTTGTTTTTTATATAACAGTTTTGTGCACAGTGGTGTATTGAACAGTATGGCAGTGGTATTATTGTTTTATATATTTACTTTGGTTTTCATGGCTCTTTGATCATTGTATACCCTGGGGACAGTTTATCTTTCTCATTAACAAATAGAAGGCATTCCACACCAGCAGGCATCTAAAAAATACTTTTATATGCGGATGACATATTACTATCACTTACTCATCTACCTACTTCCCCCCAGCACTCATGTCTACCATTTCTCGCTTCTCGGCCATTTCTGAAAACAAAGTCAATTGGAATAGGACTGAAGCTCTTCCGTTGTCCCACAGTACAACAAAATCAGCTATCTTAGACTACATTTTCAATGGAAAGCAGATCCTCTGAAGTATCTAGGGATTTCTATCAATACAGGTTTGGAATGTTTGATTCAAGATAACTTAGGTCCGCTCATTTGCCAAACCAAGCTGTAGAATGAAAAATGGCCCCATCTTAACCTGTCCTTTTGGGTCAAGTTATTGCAATAAAAATGATTATAGTGCCTTGTTTTAAATAGGTTTTAGGTAAGTTGCCTTTGGCAGTTAAAATATCAATATCACAAGACATTGACAAAAGTACCTTTATTTGAGGCTCTCTGAGACCTAGACTTGAAAATCTCCAAATCAATTGCTCACAGGCGATATGGTGGCTTTAGTTTACCGTGCATTGGGCATTTCTATACAGCCCTCCATTTATCTCAATTGGTTTATCTTTGGCCCAGACAGGATGATCCCCCTTTATTGGGTCTTATTGAAAGACAAGCTCTACAGGCAACTTCAAGTCTACAAATGTTTTATGCTCTTAAATCGCCTGTTTTACAAAATTCCAACCCTATCATTCAATCTATGCTTAAATTTGAATGCACGCTCACAAACTCCTTCAGAGTAACCCGAGACTACAGAATAAGGCTCCTTTATTGCATAATGCTGATACTAGTAAAAGGAAAGAGACTATTTCCAGGGATATATGGAAGAAAGCGGGCATTCTAATAATGGACCACTTACTCACTCCAGATGGTGAATTAAAAACCTTTGGAATGCTTCAGATAGAATTTCAACTCCCTAACTCTCAAGAGGGGAAATATTTACAACTAAAACAAGCTCTATTTAGTAGACTAGAACGTTATCCATGGAGGCTTGAGGATTCCCAAGTGCTACAATTCTTAAACATTTGAGGGAATTCAAAGGAGCGTTCTCTGGATTTTATAATCTCATAGTGCATAAACTTCACTCATGCCCATCACCAGTACAACTCCACGTCAAATGGCAAGGGTTACTTAATGTAGCATATTCTAGTGAGGAATGGGCGGATGTTATTATGAACATGGATAAAGGAATCCGAGAGGCCAGAATGAAATTTACTCTTTTCAAATTCTTTCATAACTGGTTCTGGTCACCACAAGAACTCAAGACAGCAGGTTTACTACACTATTCTACCTGTTGGAGGTGTCCACTGGAGGATTGCAATATACTAAAAATGTTATTCCGATGTCCAGTTTGAAAGGAATACTGGCCTCTCAACACAGAGCCATACATGTGTCCATTCCTTTAACAGAAACATCTGTTCTATTACATGATGATATTGATCTCCTAAATCTAACAAACCGTACTAGACGATTGATAGCTATTGCACTTACTTTAGCATAAATGTGTCCATTACCGCATTAGAGAAAACCACAAAATCGTACACATGATGCAATGACTTATTGAAACATAAAATGGCATCATATGAAAAACTCATTTACAGATTGCAGGCAAATTTTGGAACTTTCATCCAAATTTGAAACCCTTTCTAGCTCATAAAAATTATGTTTCTGGTAATGCTTAAGATTTTTCTCCTAAGTACGAAATGCAATAAGAGGGACTCTTCCTTTTTCATCTCTTTCTCTCCCTATTAACTCATTATCATTATTAATTATATTTATGCTTTAAATATTAAGACTGTTGATGCTTTAGCCATTATCATTGTTATTATAATTAGGACTTAATGTTCACCTGTTGGACATTGTTGACTTAGTAGGAATATCTCAATTTTAAATATTATATTTGTGGATTTGTACGATATTACCTATGCTATCTTCTAACTAACTATAATATATGGTTTACTACATATTGCATAATATCCTCTTCATCTCCTCCCTTGTCCACCTCCCTATTTCTTTCTTTCCAAGTTTTCTTTTGAGGTCTTCTTTCTAAGATCAAATTCACAGCTAGATGTATTATTAATAATATTTCTGATATTGTATCTATTGATATCTGTATTATGTTTTTTGTGTTTAGAAATCTGAGAAGTTAACATTTCATAATAGTTTACTGTGTGACCATAATTTGACTTATTGTTTAATTCTCTTTTTTTTACATATTGTTTATACACTGACAAGTCCTTTTCAATAAAAAATATGCAAATATATATATAAAATATGAGGTTTGTGGTGTGTCTTTTTGAGCTTGGGAGCTTGACACATAACAGTTTATGATGTGCAAGATTAGCATACTTTTAGCAGTCAGATACACCTTTATTCTTAGTAGCCACATACTGAACACTGTGATTGATTGCATGAGGATAGTTTTCCATAACTGCCTAAATAAACAAATGTTTTCCAAGCAGAATATCCCCGAATGCAGTTACGTGAAATCGGGTTGTAGATGTGCTGTAGAGATACAAATTCCTCACTTCATTAAACAGATATTGAAAATGAAGTCTATAGGTGTAGATAGATGAAGACTACTCAAGGATCACAGGGCAGGCATTTCCATTTCCATCTTTTTCAAGAATCCTCAGATTTATTATGGTTTGCGAGACTGCTAGTCTCTCGCCCCAGTTTCGGTCAGCACAGACTCTATTTAAGCTTCACCTACAATGATCCTGATTTGAACAATTGCATTCCTTTGTACGCTTATTATCTATCAGATTTGGGCAGCAATTGTTGTGCGAATTTTCAAGATAATGTACCTTGAATCCCATCCAGAACTGCATGATATGCTGGTCTATTTTTAATCCTTTGATATGACCTTCCTTGGTCAATAAATCTGTGCAACAAGAACACCAACTTGAAATGTCATATGAGCTCGAGCTTGGGCAGAAAATTTGACACCTGTTGTTCCTTTTCTTTTTTTTTAGAAGGGTATGAAATCAGGACTCTAATGTACCATTATTTGTTTATAAACCAGTATGCGTAAACTGCACACAAACTTGGTGCGAATAAATATGCAATTTGCGATGCAACATTTGACCAAACGATCATTTGGCAAATTATCCAGTCAGCGGATGCGAAACTTCCTGCAAACACATCATAATCAGGCAGTCAGCTACCTGCGACCCCCCAAGAATGGCTATAAATGCTGGGAAGATGACCACCAAGGGACTGCAGGCCTTCCTCTTTCTATTCACAGTTCCAAATGGAAAACATTTTTTTTTAGTAGCCTATGTTCCTTAAAGAGTTGCTTTATTCATTTGCGAAGATCTTAGGGAGAGCACACAGTGTTACCCCGAACCCACTGTCTGCTCCCCCTCAAACCACCTGCCATGATTGACAAATGGGAGATTGTTCAATGTTGGAAAAGGGTCGGCATCCCCTGTGTGAACAGACACCACTCCAACTCTGGTACTGGTATCTCTTCAATGGCGGCCATAAACCACTGATGCAAAACAACACTGCACATCGAGGCCCAGATGTATTCATTTACTCAAGATTAGACTTTAGGCAGTATTTCAGTATTTCAAATTGTGGAATCTTGCCTTTTATTAGTATTGTCATCTTCAACATTATGAGTGGCCTTATATAGTTCAACTAATCCACAGGCATCCACACATACAATAATTTAAGAGCCACCCCCTTAATGTATTTAGAAACAATTTTAAAGGCAAAACATACAAATAAAATATTCTATCAACTGAAAGCTGAAAACTATAACAGGCTTCTAAAATCTCACCTTGAATTTAGACTCACAGCAATCCTACCTCTTTTGCAAGCTTCAGCAAGACATCGTCATCGTTATGCGTTGATATGATAATGCGGCGGTTGTACTAATGTGCCATGCAAATTACCTAAGGAAGGCGCTTGTTAAGTACTTCTCTGTTACCAAAGAATAACATGTCAATCGATGCAGCCCTTTTCTCAATGAGCGCCACTTATCTTGTTCTAGCGCCCCGGGAAGGTGACGTCTCCCTTTGTGACCTGGGGCTGGATAATTAATGCTAACTATGCAGTTTCTGCCCCTACTCTCCAGGCTCCGTCTTAAAAGTGGATTTCTTTGCCACTCAATCAAAATGATACGCGAACTAAACTGTCACGCGCGCTGACAGTTCCTGTACCAGGCTCCTATAGGGAGACTAATCATTAGGCATTGAGCATATGTTGCCTTTGGTTCCCCTGACACCCATTAACTACACATATATATGTATTGCTGTTTCTCTGGAGCCGTTACACGTGACCTTAATCAATGCACGCCTGTGATGAAGGTTAAAGTTGAAACAAAATAATTATAAAGGCTCTGTTTGTGATTTATAAAATGTTTTTTTTCACAAGATAGTGTTAGCAGGAACTAGGAACAGATTTTGTATTCAAAAGCGGTTTGCAAATTACAGTTAAAAAAAATTAACCTCTTCAGCTAAAGAAGATGTTAAGGCAAATTTCATATAATGTTTTGATGAGATTTACCATTTTTTGAAATTGCTATATTTTGCATAGAAAGGCGGATAATTTTTCAATCTATTCCTCCTCAGGCTGACAATATAATGCACACCCACTATAATCATCTCATTTTCTTTAGCACTAAATGAGTATTTTCTGTTCTCAATTCTTTTAAATTTGCATTCCTACATGTTAACCACAGGATATACTGGTACATGTGAATTATACCAAATTTGAAAACAAGTTTAATGTGACAATAAATTGACGGATTGCAGGTTTTTATAGCACTATTATTTTTTTGTTTTTGTATTTAGGAGTCTAAACTTTGAACTTCCTGGAAACGAATTACAATATTGTTATCACTGCTGGTTCACACCACTGTATTGCACATCGACAGAGCGAGATGGCGTGGGGAGGCAACAGCTGAGGGGTCCACCCAGTTAGCCTGCTGGCTTCACCATTCTGTCCCCGGTATTGAGTCAGCACAGCACAGTGTTGACCTTCTAATATACTGAGAAGGACAGCTCCCACCTTTCGATTGTCCAGTTCCCGCCAGGTGCGTGGGCAGTGGCCTAAGGCTCCAGGGAGTGACAGGGGTTCAAGGGAATTCCTCAAGGGAGGGACGGAAGGAGGTGCCTGCTTTTTATATACCTGGTCAGTGCCCAGAGCTCCCCCTTTTGTTCAATCGCCTTCTCTGAGATCAACAATTTTCCCATCCACCCAAGCCCCAGATACAGGGTTCTCAAGGTGGTCCCTTTACGTGTCAGGTGATAGAAGGCAGAAAAACCCTCAGTAATATCTAGAATTGACAAATATATGACACCATATACACATCAAACGCTGTGTCCTAATCACTGTTGATGTGGGCTCGGGGTTGGCTGCAAGGTTGGGTGGGACTGAAGGCAACCTAGTATTCTATCCCCACCCAGCGGTTGTTCACAACTGGATTTTATTTTTTGGCTGGAAGGGAAGTGGACGGGCTTATCCACAGGTGTTTTCCCTCCCTCTGCTGATGGGTATCACTGTATTGAATTTGTTGCTATGCCTGCACAACAAATACATTCTAGTGAAAAATGTACTCTATAATCCATATAATTGTGTGTGCAAATATATATCTATATGACTGCTTCTCTTTGACTTGTGTATGTGTTGCCCAAGGAAGGAATGCCTTGTCGTCCCTGACACACTGTATTATGGTATGATATTTGGAGTACTTTGACTTTAACAATGTGAAATGATGACATACTGTTTGTTTACGTTGTAGCCTGAAAAGTAAAGAAGGGCTACAGCCAACTGATAAACCAAACATGAGTTTGTTAATGTTTCCACGGGGAGTATTGGTGGAGCACCTGAGTGTACTTACTATGTGGTAGGGAAAGAACAGCCATATCGAATTTTGAATTTCTAAAACATCCTGTATAGTGATTTCTAAGCATATGACATATGACATTTCTGAGGGGCAAACATATAATCACATATAATGTGTCCTGTTTAATGTTTGTTTGAGTGTTGGCTGCATCCACTTTCAATGAAAGAGAATTGGGTTGTATTGTAAACCATGGAAGGTCTTAATACATTATTGATGCCAGACACAATTTGTGCAGCAGACTCTATTTCAAATTCAAATTTGAATATATAGCAAACCTGAAGTGGCAGCTGTCAGACCATGTTACAATCATCCAGCAGGTTTATTTATTATATTAGTTTTTCTACAGCGCTTCCTCCATGAATAAGTTAAGTTAGATTTAGAAGTCCACCTCCTGCTTCCATGATAGGAGTACTTTATATGATGAGGCACATAAGAGTATGAAATTATAAAAGTGCCAAATTTACTTAAAATTAATGGATTTCTAAGATTGTTACATCACCTTCTGATGGCTTTCATAAGTAAGTGAAAGAAAAATAATTGTGCTAATGTTACTGACGAAAATGTTTAGTAAATCGATGTATAGACTCCACCGACTATTCACAAACTGTATTTTGTAGTACACTTAGGGGCTTATTTCGATGTCGGACAGACTTGAGTCCGTCCAACATCGGCCAGAAGTTGTAACCGACCAACCTGCTGTTGTCGGATATAGCCCTGCTAGTACGATGCAACCGAACAGGGTTCTGTCGCATTCGTATACTTTGCAATACAAGCATGCATTCCGAGCGGAATGCATGCCTGCATTGCTTAAAGCAGGGGTGCAGTTCATCCCTGCACCCTGTGGACAGCACCCCAAGGTGCCTGCCAACAGGTGCAGGGATCAACAGAGGGGCACCATAGATGCCCCCAGACTGGCATACGGCGGCCTCACACCCATGGGGGCCCTGCTGGGGGCCCGCAGAGACAGCTTTCGACTGCCTGTTCGTGCCGGACAGACCAGCACGAAAAGGCAGTGAAAAGCTGCCATTGTACTCCTTCGTTCGGAAAGAGGCGACCGGGGGAGTACTGAGGGTTTGCAGGACTGCAGACAGGCTCTCAGAGCCTGTCGTCCGCAATCCGGAAATCCGAGTCGGAATCTTTTCCGACCGAGCTCATCGGAATGGCTCGGTCGGAAAGGAATCCGGCCGGCCCTGACCGATTTGGTCAGAAGGGCTCCGAACACGGATCGGAGCCCTTCTGGCCGAAATCGGAATCGGCCCCTTAGTAGTACTGCAGTAGTGCTACTAATGTACTACAGAAATGTTATTCACAATCAATCCTACAAGTGTAATTCTTCACCTCCACCTATAGTGTCTTTTTTATGGGGAGATCTTCAAACATGTAAGACTACTACTAAGGGCCTGATTACGATGCTGTTAGGAAAGCATTCCCACCCAATCGGTTTGGGAATGGTTTCCAGCCAACTCGGATCGGGAGAGTCCGACTGACGAATTACGATGCATCCGGATGCTTCTAGATACGATTGCGTCTGACTCCCATTGACTTCAATGGGAGCCTATGTTCCAACCGAATACATAGGCTCCCATTGAAGAAAGGGGTGGTTGGAGAAAATCGGGCACCCTGTACCTGCCACACTGTGCATGGCTGGTAAGGGGGAACCCATGGGTACCCCTATGGCCCGATTTGGAAGGCTCGGGGTACAGGGGGACCGACTACAGGCCCCCAAAGTCTGATTCCAACGGCTGATTCGAGTTGGATGGCACGATCCGGAAAGGCTGTCTGAATCCAGCATCATAATCGGTTGTTTGGAAATGTGGCCTGTAGAGACATATGATTCTGCTTGGTACAGCTTGGTTATTCCAAATGCCGTCGGGATCAGATTGGGATATTCCTATCGCCTAACTCGCATCGTAATCGGCCTGTTGGAAACCTGTACGTTTCGTTAAAAAAAAAAACCCATTCCAGATCCGATTGGGCTGGAGCAAATGCCGTTAGGACGCCTGCCTCACCGCATCGCAATCGGGCCCTAAAAGTAGTAAATGTGGGAGGGAAAAAGGAAGTGTATAGAAAAAGGGGCATATATACTAATGTATGGGAGGGGTTTAGGGAGGAGTAAGGAGGGGTTAAGAGAGGGTCAGGGAGTACCCACCCACAAAAGTGTAAGCACATTGCTATTCACAAACAGCACTTCTAAATTTACTACAGCTACAAAGGGACCCAAAACAGTAGTAAATTACCTCAGCTCAGAACTAAAGTCCACACATGACCAACTCCTGGTACAGCAATATTTTCTCATAGAATATAATGGAGGTAGTGATTTAAGATAAATAATATAAGGAACTTTGTTCAAATGACTTAAATAATTTAAAATAGCAAAAAATCTAAATGAATACAGTTTAATATAAACAAATCAAAAAATAAAACATATTTATTATTCAATTATAAAATAGTGTCACACCTTATGTTAATTAATTATTTATTTTAACTTTGTTTTTTATTAATATAATTAAATTACTTGTAATTACATCTACACCTCACTTTTAATTATTATTAATGCATAATACAAATATACTTTTTGGGTTTCTTTTTTTTAAAAATTTAACTTCAGAAAAATATTTTTAATTTAATTTAACATTTATTAGTTAATTCAATATTTAATTCAGAATTCAAGGCCTCACTTTGATGTCAATGGGATCACCACCAGCAGGCCATCATGGCGATCCCAGCGACATACTGGCCATTGGTCCAACTGCCGAATTAGAATAAGGACAGTCAGACCGCAGCGGTCTGGGAGACAGTGACAGACCACCACCTCTGAGAGGCTCCTAGAGCCCATCAGGCTAGCGGACGGACACTAATCCCTCCAATGGAGGCGGTGTCTGCTCAGGCAAAGCCGTAGGGATTATTATTTCCATTTCCGACAGCCTTTTCATGGTGGTCGCACCACCATGAAAAGGCAATCAGAAAGGGACTTAGGGAGCCCAAGCATGGTCCCCGTGGGTCACTGCTAATTGGCCAGTGGGGTACATGTGGTGCCCCACAAACATTCATGTTCCATGTGCCAGGCATCACGTGGTGCCTGGCACACAGTGACTGGATGTTTGTGAGAATTGCCTGTCTGTACTGCAGCTTGTGCTGCGGCACTTTCCATTGGCACACAGCGCAAACTGCAGTAGAAAAAGGTGCACTCTGACCGCTGTGCTGGCGGTCCTATCCCTATAGGGCAGGTGGGACCACCGACTCATTGTCGGACGAACACCTGCCAATGGCAGTCGGAACAAGTTACTGGTTTTATTCCATTTTTATATTTTGTTCTACATTAAAAAAAATGATATATATATATATAATTATTTTATATTAATATGCACTGATAAACAGAAGGTCAAGAGCAGAATTACTTATCGTGAAGCAAGGACAATGAATCAGGTACGTTTTGGCTGGCAAAAAAAAAAGGAACTTAGAGAAACAGTAATGTTGAGCAACGCCTGATAATAACACAAAAGCACCTGACACCACTGCTAGTACGTGGTAAACTGGAATGTACTGCAAGTCTCACCAACAGTGTCCATTGTATGTGTATGTCCAATTAATGAGGCCTGGGACAGTAAAGTTTCAATTCTTCCTGGCCGGAAGACTTTGAAATGTTGACCCAATCAACTCTGGTGGGATTGTAATCAGCTGTGGTGGGGTAGCAATGATAGGGATACAGATCACTCCCTCATGTTGGCACTGTAGTCATTCATTAGACCACTATAGGAGACTGTAGTTGATTAATAGGCACTTAACTGACAGACTGCTGCTGGTGCTAAAAGTACATGCTTCAATTTGCATGTCAAAATGTTTTACTGAAATGAATGAATGACATTACAACGCATACATTTACAATGCTTGCCTTTACAACACAGTTTTTACATCGCAACATCCTTTACAACGCATTCTTTTACATTGCATGCCATTACATCGCATTTTCAGAAACCACCTTTACAACGCATTCCATTACATCGCATTACACCTTTACAATGCATACCATCACAATGCATACCATTTCTTTGCATTTAAGGTAAGTGTTGGACATTATAGGGGTAATAATTACTATTCTAACTCCAGTGAGTGCAACAGTAGGGTAAGTGTTGGATAGTGTAGGGGTAAAAATTACTATTCTAACTCCAGTGAGTGCAACAGTAGGGTAATTGTTGGATAGTGTAAGGGTACTATGCATTGTAATGGTATGCTTTGTATTGACTTGCGATGTAATGCCTGCGTTATAGTGACATGCGTTGTAATGACATGCTTTGTAGTGACATGCAATGTAATGGCTGCGTTATAATGACTTGCTATGTAAAGGATGTTGCGATGTGATGACTGCTATAATAAGGTAGTGCAATGTAATGACTGCGTTGTAAAGGTTGTTTTCCACTGAAATGAATGAAGAAGATATTTGAGAGCTCATAGAAAATGTGTCCTCATCTTAGCTTTCTTTAGCACTATCCATAATTTCTATGGCTAAATTGACCCCTCATTTTGTTAATTCCTTGGTTATGCTTTATGTTTTACACCTTTGATTGCATCTGGATGGCTTCAAGTGGGCCACAGTTTAGTCTAGAAATGCTTTAGGTTTTGTAGCTTTGATTCTATCAAAATGGGAAAAGCATTTTTTGACCCATTTATTCAGCCGCCAATTGACGGATCACTCCAACACTGTCCGAAAAGGAGCTGAGGTGGTGAATGCTTTGGTTTTTGGAAGGTTTTATGAAGATTTGTCAAGCTGCACCAGAGTTACTAGTAAAACAAAAAATGCTCTTTCTATGAAAACTCTGACCTAAAATATCTACACATGTCTATACAGTGATGACTGTTACTATGCAATATATACTTCTATCTCTCTGAATCTATAGCTACCTGTCTATCTATAGATATAGGTCCTGGTTCACAAAGGCAAATGTACACATCTGTGTAAGTTTACCTTTGGGTTGAAAATTAACAAAATTACATTTTAATACTAAGTTTACATGCGAAGAGACTCTACACATAAAATGATCAAAACATGTTTAGCTTTTTATCTGCGGAGTTCTCTGCCCCGATTGCTGAGGGGGAGATCTGCTGCCTGCGGAGTGTGTCCTGGGGGTGTGTGGCCTGCTTACTTTCGACGTGCTGTTGCCAGTGTTCCCCCCGGGCAGCCTTGTAGATTCTCCTAAATAGGCCCCGGCGGAGCGGGCGCTGGGCGCCATGTTGCACTCCGTCACAAGCAGAGCGAGGGACCTGCTTGCACTGAGGTGTGTCCAAGGGATTTGGCTGTGCCGGCTCCCGTCGCTGCTTTGACCGCTGCTTTCCCTGCACGGCCACTGTGATCCCCCTGTGCCGGCCCTGGGGATGATGTTGAAGTTTGCTAGTAAGCCTGTGCTGCTGGGCGCACTTTGCTCACACTGTGGTCCATGGGGGACTTCTACGAAGCAGCATTTTCATCGGACTTTGCAGCAGGGGGAGAGCAAAGTTTCCATTTCGCCTCCCCCCACTCAGTCTCTCGTGGTCGCCGCGCCTCACTGCTGGGGCCCACAGCCTACATCTACCCCCCCTGTGGCAGGAATGAATCACCAGTAAATTTCCCCTTCTCGTGGCACCCTACCATCCATAATGGCTCAATTGTAGTAGGTTACTCCACAGCTATCTCCACCACGGTCAGTGTCACAAGGGCCTTTCCATTACCGCTGGAAGCACTGTGAGCGCTGTTTGGAGGGAGCGATCAGTGCTGCTAGAGACTATTTTGGTGTGCGAAAGTATTTGCCGATGACATTGTGCCGGAGGCGTGGGAGCCCTTGTGCTCCCTGCTACCTTTCACAAGCAAGCGCCTGCAGCAGATTCGACGTGCAGAGGCGCTATATATGGAAATCCTCTCAGTACGATGCCTTTCACAAGCAAGCGCCTGCAGCAGATGCGACGCGCAGAGGCGCTATTCGTAGAAATCCTCTCATTACGATGCCTTTCTCAAGCAAGGGCCTGCAGCAGATCCAATGAGCAGAGGCGCTATGACTCTGGAGGCGCCTCGTCTGCTAATGGCGGTTACCTCTCCCACAGGTGGTTTTTCTCTCCATCACTAACCCCCGCGGAAGACATGCAGACACTTGCCCTGTCCTCCCTCCACATTACTGCATAGATTATCCCCCTTGCCTGACCTCAAGATGGCCACCTCAGTTGGTCACTCCACAATGCTTGACCACTCCTGGACAATCGAACTGGTCATCGACCTGAACTTTATCACATCCTTCACCTGACCTTTATCCTGCTCTCCCTCCAGGACATGTACTCTTTGAACTTTCCATCGACCGTGGAGACCCTGCTGTCTGACTGAGGTCTGGTGGAGCGGCCTGTTAGCTGTAGAGGAGATGGGCTATGGATTCGTCCCCGGCCATCACCTACCCAGCCGGACTCTGGGCAAACTTTTCTTTGTCTCTCTGCCGTATCCCCCTTCTTCCAATTCACCCTACCCCCAAGCCCCCTCTACACTCCTTTATTCTCATCCTCTATCCCTTTTATGTTTTTTTCATTGAGACCTAGCTATCTGACCAATGCCTGGTGGAGCTACCTGATAGCTGAAGAGGAGATGAGCTGTGGATTCCCTCCCGGCCGTCACCTACTCAGCCGGACCTTGGACAGACCTCCCCTTCGTCTCTCCGCCGGATCTATACTCTACCCCTTTCCCTTCCTCACTCCATTTTCCTTTTCTTCCATGCTCCTTAAAAGTGTTTACTGGTATCCTTGGTAACCTGTGACTGATGTATGTTTGCAACTATGTGATACCTTATGTAAAGTGCTCTGATACCTTAGGGTCTAGCCAGCGCTATATAAAACTCTTTAAATAAATAAATAGATATATAAATACAAACAAGTATATTTATAGATGGATAGATAGATAGATAGATAGATAGATAGATAGATAGATAGATAGATAGATAGATAGATAGATAGATAGATAGATAGATAGATAGATAGATAGATAGATAGATAGATAGATAGATAGATAGATAGATAGATAGATAGATAGATAGATAGATAGATAGATAGATAGATAGATAGATAGTTTTAGACCTGGCCCTTTCTGCAGCATCACCCTCAAACGTTTGCCTTCCTCCTCCACTTTTATCTGAATTTGTTTTTGTTGGCTTTACTACTCTGGGCACTTTACCACTTCTAACCAGTGCTCAATTGCATGTGATCTTTGCTTAAAACATGGCAACATTGGTTAATCCAAAATTTACTTATTCCATTTACTTATAAGTCCCTAGTCCAGTGCACTACATGTGCCAGGACCTGTAAATTAAATTCTACTTGTGGGTCTGCAGCCCTGATTGTTACAACCACTTCAGTAGCCCTTTGAACATATCTCAGGCCTACCATTACAGAGCCTGTGTGAGCAGTTTTAAACTGCTGTGTCGACCTGGCCAGTTAACCCTCTTGCCAGGCCCAAACCTTCCTTTTTAATACATATAAGTGACCCCTTAAGGTAGGCCCTAGGCAGCCCCAAGGGCAGGGTGGAGTATATTTAAAATGTTGGATATATACTTTTAGGTTTTACATGTCCAGGTGGTGAATAACTCTCAAATTCGTTTTTTACTTCTGCAAGGCCCATCTCTCCCATAGGTTAACATTGTGATCACCTTATTACATTGTATATTAGTAATGTCCAATTGGGAACATATAAATACTTCAATTTTGGTGTATCTGGACTCACAATTTAAAATCACATCTTATGGTTAAGTTGGATTTTAAGTTGCAAGTCTGACAATACTACTTTCTGAAAGTGGGCATTTTCTTATTTTAACCATTCTGTGCCTCCTGCCTGTCTCTGAATGCACATCTGGGGTGGGTGACAGCTTGGCCTTGTGCAGTCCCTCCAGAAAACCACACACAATGGGAGCTTAGGTGTGACTTGAAGGCTGTTAATGGGCCATTAACTGGCCTGAGCCAGCCCCACTTGCACCTGAATGTGCTGTGCCCTTTCTCCACACAATAGGCCTAACAACCCTTTATTGTCACTCCAGCCGGCTTGGAGCTAGAACACTAGAGGAAGGGGATTTCCGGCACTTCAAAGCCCCTTCCTAGAAGCATCTCCTACTTCCCATAACCAGGGCACCAAAGTAAAAATACTGGACCTCAAACGCCACCAATTCAGTACACTTCTGGACCTGTGGATACTCCACCAGGAAGAAGGACTTCTGTACTGCAGAATGGACTGTCACTCCCCTGGACTCCTGCTCTGCTATGCTGGCATTCTGCCTGCTGCCCTCCTTGTCTGGTAGTGAGCAGGACTGGACCTGCATCTCTCCAACCAACAACCAAAGTGACTCCAGGGGCTAGCTGGCTTGCCCCCTATTTCCTGAGGTCTCAGGGACACCAACGACTTGCAACTCACCTACTACAGCAACTGGACTCTGCCACCTGTGAGTCTACCCTTGCCAAGGTGTGCCATGCCACCCTACTCCTGAACCCTTGGAAGTGGACCTCAGGCACTCTGCCTTTTGTGGTCCTTCTCGAACCAACACTGCACAATGTGAAGCCTTGTAGAGCAACACCGCTCAGACCATGCTGTCGTTCAGTTTCCACTTTCTCAGTCGTAACTGTTTGTTTGTTGGACAACATAAAAGTTGGGATGATGCCAGACTGACTATATGCACCCCCTCAGGAAATGTTAACCTATAGACCTTCTAGATCACAGTGCCACCAACCTAGTAAGGGGTTCCCCAAGGAATCGTAGTGATAGATCTAGAATCTTTTCGCTCAGTCACTCATGTACACTCAGAAAGATACACAAGAAATACACAAAGGAGTGTTTTAACTATTTATTTAACCATTGTGATTCTTGTATAAAATATATGTTCTGCAATGATTAACAGACAGAAGCAGATTAAAGTGATTAGTGATATAAGGATAGTGAAAAGAATGACCAATACCACCATTGTGCTAAAACAGTGTATATATGATGGCATATAAGTACTGGGTATAGTGTACTCCTACTATGCACTCCATAACCTAGTTACCTACAGAGGTTGTTCTGCCAAGAATCTCCTACTGGATGATCTAACTCCTCATTGCTTGAAGGCAAGGTAGTAGGTTCCTGCCTAGGTCACAAGGTGGATGTTGCTTCTCGCCGAGAGTAAACAGGAATCAGCTGGTCTGAGACTCAGACACAGCGACGACCTCACAACGACAGCAGTGTGTTCCTCTAATTTGAGCACCGAAATGATTGTGTATTTTTAATAGAGGCATCCCTGTACCTGTGCCGATGCTCCAGCCGAGCTGACATTTTTGATTGTCATTATGATAGCCATGTCGCCTCATGGATGAATAACAATCAACAATATTTGCAAAATGTATGTTCAGGCCTTGTACTAAATGTTCAAGGTGTTGTGATAGTGTACTTACGAAGTTGAATTGTAACCAATGTGGTTTCAGAGAAACTAATCCTGCACTGTCACCCAAGCAAATGTGTGCCAAAAGTCATTGCATAGAAAAGAAGGCACATGTTAAATGACAGTGTTTCTTCTCCGGCCCAACCTAACCATGTGACACTCATTCCTTGGACACAAGTCGAGAAAAAGCTATCAAACAACAAGAAATGAATCCGTAGCAAAGCTATAGCAGGTGCTCATGTAGGCGTTAGGAATATCCCAATCTGAACCCAACGGCATTTGGAATGACCGGGCCATAAGGAGCAGAATTGTACGTCTCTATGGGCTGCGTTTACGAACGACTGATTATGATGCTATATTTTAGAGAGCCTTTCCGAATCCTGACATCTGACTAGAATTGGCAGTTGGAATCAGACTTTGAGGGCCTGTAGCGAGCCCTCCTACACCCGGGGCCCTTCTCAATCGGGCCCGTGTGGGTAGCCATGGGTCCATACTTACCAGCTAAGCAGTGTGGCAGGCACCAGGGGGTGCTCACCACAGGGTGCCTGATTTTCCCCAGCCACCCCTTTCTTCAATGTGAGCCTATGCATTTGGTCGGAACATAGGCTCCCATTGAAGTCAATAGGAGTCCGACCAATCATATCTGGAAGCATCCAGATGCATCATAATTGGTCGGTCGGACTCTCTTTATCCAAGTCGGTCGGAAACCATTCCCATACCGATTCGGTGGGAATGCTTTCCTAACCGCTTCGTAATGGGGCCCTTAGTAACATGTTTCACCAAAATGCATGAAGAAAGCCCTACACAGGAGCCAAGGGTGTCCAGCTGCACATGTGTAGTCGTGAGGTACCTCATACGAGATGCAATAAAGTGTATTTATTTCTTAGCGGTTCTGGGAGGAGCTGTGAAGGAATGTGATTTTGAAAAGGAGTCTGCATTTAACAGTGCTTCTGCTGCTGCACACCCTGTCTCCTCTGGTCGGCCTACTTTGAAAACTTTTAGCTCTGCAAGCGGAGTTTTTACACGATTATGGGCTGTGAGGCAGAGTGAAATACACTGCATTTCAGCTTTAAAACCCAGGGGGTGGGGACACCCAGTTACTGAGTGTAGTATTCGTGGAAGGAAAAAACACCCTGCAACATTGCAAAACATACCATATTGCCGATTTAAAAAAAAGTAATTTTGGAAGAGCTATAACATGAAAGTATCCAGTCTGTGAAGGAGGGCAGTGTTAGAAAAGAGGTGGCGGTATGTGGACACTTTCTGATGTCATATAATGACATCTATATTAACAAGGCGAAGGCCCACGACAACTCCTGGGGGAAGTGGTGTGCCCTGCACTCCAACATAATAAGCACTTCCTGCTCTTCTTGTCACCTTACTTTTCACAGGGCTCCCCATTCTGCTACTTCATGATTTGTTTTGATAAGTATAAACAATCAATAAAACAGAATTCACAAAACGTCAACCACAGTAGGTAAGAGAGGACAGGTTAAATCATTGTGTTAGCCAGACCTCGCCGCAGCGGTGAAAAGTAAGGCTGAGCAGCAGTTAGCTGACACTGCATGACATGTCATCCCCATTTCTGGTAATATTTATGGGAACTGTCCCTGGGCCTATGCCTGTGTGCAAGCAGTACCATACACCAACGCAGCACACTGCCCAGTGCAGCCACCACAATCCTGGAAAAGGCACATACACAACACTGAACTATAAACAAAAGCAGTGCACTGCATGAATGCAGCCACTTTCATACACACTTATTCACACACCTACTCCCTCACCCATTCACCCATTCACCCATTGACCCTCTCAACACTCCCACTCACTCACCCTTTCAAGTATTCACACACTCACACACACTCGAACACAACCATGTACATAACCATTCACACATCCATACAAGCAATTCCCACATCCACTCATTCAGAAAGACACTCCCTTTTTAGGTCTCGGCCGAGACCTATTGCAGCCGAGTAAGCTCTCAAGGGAGGACAGAGCGGTGCACGAGCCTACCAGGGTCTGTGGACGCGCACACACACAGGCAGGCAGGCAGGCACGCCCAGACACACACAGACAGACACACGCACGCATGCACACGCACACACGCACACAAGCACACACACACACACACACACACACACACCCTCCCTCCCTCTCTGCCCACTCCCTCTCTGCCGCCCTGTGGAAAAGTAAATTTTGCCATGTTCTGTGTCCCTACGCCTCATCCATCATGTGTTATGTGTGCATGATCAATATGCATATGTTATTCCCCATTCTGATTGAAGACGCAATTACAGTTGTGTCCACCTCTGGTATGTTAGTTTCCAATCCTCGTGAATACTACGAATATCAGGCCTATGTAAGTAATGTTGCCACGTTTCTCAGTGTGCACGTTATTCAATTATAAAGTCCCCGTTTCCAGGCCTCAAAAAGGGCCCGGACCACAGATTCAGCTCCTGTCTCCTGAAAGCCTCGCTGAGGAGCGATACAGCCCCCACCTGTATCCTCGACCCTTCACCTACTTCCTGCCTTGCAGTGCCCGGTGCACCCCGGCTCTGCCTCTGAGTCTGCCAAAAGTATGTTATAGTTCCTGCTATCAGTTCAGTCCTCCTCCTCTGCATTCCTAAGCTACTGAAATGCATCAATAGTTTCCGTCATTGTCTAGCCTTCTCGTCTCCACGTTAGAGAAATACTGTATTTAATGGTCTTTTTAATATTCTTCACGCACTACATGTAGAATAATGCATGGTCCAGTCTTAGAGTCAGGTTAGCCTCTCCCCTCATGACTTCTAGTTTATATCAACACGTTCCCTAAACATTAGATACCAGATAGGGTTTAAGTACATGTCGCTCCGACCCTCCAGACTCTAGTCTCTGCTCCTAGCACAGAGTTCGTAGCCCCCAGCTTCTCCTAGTAACACGTCATTGCTAGTTTCCGCGCACCATTAGGTTAGAGGTCCCGGCTCCTTAGGTAGCCCCCTCCAATGTGTCCGCCCATTCATGACATATTCTGTTACGTTTTGCATCACATGTCTAAGTAAACTCCCAGTTACACCTACTTTTACTCTTATCTCTCGCGACTGCTACGCGTCACGCCTTCTACTCCACCTACTGTTACGCCTATTGCAATGTAATGCTATGTGTTTGCGCTATGTATATAAGTCAATGTTATGTTATTAAATGTTAGCGCGCTCATCCCAGACCTAGCCCCAGCAGCTGCTGGGTCACCCTATGCAGGTTGTCCTGATCCTGTCCTTATGCTGTAATAAACCTGCAGAAACTCCTACTACCTCGAATCTTGACTCTTATTTATTGAGCTATCTGTTATGCTATAAGTCTAGTCAAAAATAGGGTATTATTTATTTATTTACCACATAATGGCGCCCGAATAGGGACTTGCCCTTTCCCCACGCGTCGGTGAAGCCACGCCGACCCCCTGACCCTCTGCAGTCGTGACGGAACCATACTGGCCAAGTGCAGATATTTCTGCTTCAAGTATCCCTCAGGCCCACGGAGGAGACGGAGGAGGCGGTCCAGCATCCGAACGAGACGGTGGAGGAACGCGGCGAGTCCCGACCAGAGCCCAAGCCGAGAGTCCAAGGTCCGAGGTATCCGGAGGCCCACCCGTAACTGAAGTCTGAAGTCCGAAGTCCGTCGTAGTCCAGTCCCGTCCGAGGCCTTCCGTTCCGTGCTGCCCGGTGAGTACCATTGCTGGGGTAGTGTCTAGACAGGGTCAGTCTAAATTGACTCCTGGTCCGTGGGTTGGTGGTACCCAAGCCCACAAACGAAGTGTTCACCTAGGTGGATACGGGTCTTGATGCGTTCCTTTATGGGACCGGTATGTTCCGTACTGTTACAGCAGTGCATCCAGTAACTCTAGTCTGTTCCGTTCTCGAGAATTCTGTTCTGTTTCTGTTTTCAGTATTTTCAGGTAGTATTCTGTTCGAACTGTTATGATATGATATTGTTTAATGTATTTCCAATGTCGTGGTATGCCTGAATTGTTTTCCCAATTGTTATTGTTTTTCGTGTATTGTATTGTGTTCCGATTCAAGTTTAGAATGCCGCTCTTTTCCAAGTTACGTCAGTTAAAAACTAGAAAGGGTCTGCTGGAAGCAGCAGTTCCTGTTCCGCCTAGGGACAGTCCAGGTCACTTTATGTATCAGAAACATGGCATAAGCGCCATATTGTATCTAGATTTATGGGTAGAGTATACCAAACAGTTAGAAGAAAAGTATAGATGGCCCGTATCGGGTACATGGGATGCCGAATGTATCATGCGAGTAGAAGAAGCATTATGGAAAAAGAAAGCCAGACAGTCACAGAAAGATGCCATCGAGTTATGGCGTAAGGAAGCGCATAGAAGAACGGAAAAGGAAGTCAGAAAGTCAGAGTTAAGTAGAGAATCCCAAGAACGAGCCCAAGAAAGAGAATTAATCGAGATAGGTGAACAAGTTAAAGCCGAACAGTCAGACAGACAGAGGCATGCCCTCATTAAGGGTATGTATCCTCTCCTTGCCGAAGGCTTGCCAAAAGCGACCCCAGAGGCACCCAGTAATTTCCCGCCACCATTAGTTCCGACCAAGCTACGTCACAAACCGACCGCAGCTGATATTTTTATTTCGTCCTATTTGGACGACACAGTTCCAGAATATGCAAATCCAGTTCGCGCTCCACCAGTCCCTGTAAATCAGGCACTTCCCGTTCCTCCAGACACCGGAGTACCTGTTACGGTACCCCCGGGTCAGTCTGCCATACAAGTTCAGCCCACGTTACAATTACCGACCCTGCAAGCACGAAGAATGTCAGTCGACGATTCTAGTCTAGGGGCCGCAGGAGGAGGTCCTCCTCAAACCCCACCGCCACACAAGCGTTTATCAGCATTCGAATTACATGCTCAAGCATCACAGCGTACTCCTAAAAGTAATAAGTCTGTTACAGAAATCAGACAAGCCCTTGCCGAATGTGTCTATGACACAGTCCCAGGCGAGTATAATATGGTTTTATATTCCGTACGCGTAAGAAGGGTGACCGAGTATCTAGTCACCTTACCAAATATGAAAGAAGATCTAGACAGAATATATCGTTTCATCCGTACAGGGGGTGATCCAGAAAGTATAGGCGAGATTATGTCTCAAAGGAAAGCCGAGATTCAGCTCATGATATTAAAGTTCCTGATCAATTGTTTAATAAGAGAACAAGATTACCCGTCTAAAGATCCCGCCGAAATGAGAATCCTGACAAGGTGGAGTGATAATATAGCCGAGGGTAAGCACAAGACCATTAGTGCCATGGAAAGTATGTACAAGAAAATTCGTAAAGAAATAATAAGGTTACACGAACAGCGTAAAGCAGCACAAGTAAGCGAGAAAGAAAGTATCTCTGATCCTGAAGAGGAAGACGAGAATCCCGCCAGAATAGCGTATGTAGGAAAATCCAGATTTCCAGATCGCCATTTACGTCCAGAACCTAAGTCTATTTTTCATCATCCAGCACCAGAACGAGGCTCTTTAGAGCAAGTATTTCAAGCTACCGATCACATTCTGAAATCACGAGTCGGATATAGCGAATTAAGTACCATGCACGAACAAGAACTAGCCCGATCAGCAGTCCGATGGATTACTGATTCTACCACTTTTCCAGACGAAATAGTGGCACAAATGTTTCTGAAACTGCCCCCAGCCGAGCAACGACTGGTGGGTATGTATATGATCCAACACCTCATTACCCTGTATGAGGGTCAACATTCTGATCCAGGCCCGTTGCACGATATCCTGAACGAGTTACTCCAGTATAGATGGAGAGGTCTAGGTACCGATTTAATTAGTGTCATTCTAGAACAGCGCCGCAAGTATAGAACGTTCCTGAACCCGCATTTTGTTCATGTCTCACCCCCAGAAAGTAAACCATTCTACATAGACAGACAGAATCCGCTACGAGAAGTCCACCCAGTCCAAGGGGCGGGTGGCGTAATGCAACGAGTGTTTGTATACACTCCGATTTCAAAGATGGAACTTCTTGAAATGAAGAAATTAATCCCCTGTCATGACAAAGATCCAGCGGGGTTCCATAGAGAATTAAAAGACATGCTCCGTATGGGAGAATATACTTACCCAGATATTATTAAAATGTTAAAAGTCCTGCTACCCGCAGGGGTGTATGAAAAGTTAAAGGAAAAAGAATGGGAGGTGGGAGAGAAAAAGATCGATTGGACAGCTCTAGAAGCTGAAGACAAGGCACGAGTACCAGGTACCGGTCTTGGAGATAAATGTAAAGAATTACCAGAATTATTGATTCAAGTTTTACCCAGATTATTGACAACTAGGAAAGAAGACTGGGATGCAATCTCAGCCTGTAAACAGAAACAAGAAGAGGATATTAGTGATTTTTATTCTAGATTCGAAAAATGTTTCAGTATTAACAGTGGTCTCAAGACAAGTAGTGAGTCATACCCTCATCTTTTCGTTACCAAATTAGTCGAGAATTCAAGTCCACAAATTAAAAATCGAGTTTTGAAAGTCGAAAGCACCTGGCAAGCAAATACTCCGTCCCAGATGCTCCAGATGCTCCAGTATCACCAGAATAGAATCAGAGAAGAGCAAGAACACGAAAGAAAACGTATGAAAGACACGAAAATGAAAGTGCTAGTTGCACAGTCTATTCCTCAAGACAGTCAGAAGAGAGGTCCGAATCAAGCCAGTCATCCTGCGGCTCCCGTTAAAGGGAACTGCAATTATTGTAAACAGCCAGGTCATTTTATAAACGAGTGTGCAGTTCTGAAACACAACATAGCTACTGGTAAGACTAAAGAAAGACCACGTCCGCCTAGACAAGAACAAGTTTCACAGACTCCTCAGTCACAGAATGCACCACAGACAGTTACAGTACCGCAGCCTATTGCTGCAACACAGCACGTTACATCGCAGATGTACCAGTATGCACAGTCCGAGTATCCAGAGTACCAGCAGTATTCATGAAACAGCCTAGAGAGGGAGGTAGGCTTGCCTCTCATCGAGATACCTGTAGACCAAGAAGGTCCCTATGTTCACAGTCAAGTATTAGGGAAAGACAGAAAGTTTTTGATCGATACAGGGGCAAGTAGGACCACAATTAGTCACGCCGAAGTTCCAGGGGCTCCGCTCTCAGGCTCAAGAAATGTTTCCCTTGGATTTTCAGGAAAACCCATAGTTAATGAAATATCTAAGCCAGTTACTCTAGAAGTAGGTCCATTGTCCCGTACTACTGATCTGTTACTTACTAAGTCATGTCCAGAAAATTTATTAGGCATTAAGACACTGAAAGAATTAGGTGCAGTTATTTGCTGTTCCCCAGAGGGAATACGTCTGTTCCTACGTGACTTTAAGGGTCACTATGTATTACGAGATTTCGATTCAAGATTGTCTAATGTTCCGCAGCATTTATGGGCGCAAGGTCCAACTGATGTAGGTTACATGCAAATCACACCCTATCGTGTGACTCTCAAACCAGGTGTAGTGTTACCCCGAATCAGACAGTACAGACTGCCACCTGAGGCTGTAGCAGCCTTATCCAAAATTATTGACGAGCTCATGGCTCAAGGAGTAGTTGTAGAAACTGACTCCAATGTATGCAATTCTCCGATCATTCCAGTCATGAAACGTACTGATCCGAATGCACCCCCAGTATATCGATTAGTGATTGATTTACGAGAGCTTAATAAATGTATTATTCCTCAGTACCCAGTTGTCCCAGACATTTCTTCCCTGTTAACAGCCATTGATTCCGAAGCCATGTTTTTCACTGTTATTGATCTCAAGAATGCATTTTTTAGTGTTCCAATTCATCCAGACAGCCAGTTTCTTTTTGGATTTTGTTTAAATGGAAGGAGCTATATGTTTACACGCGCTCCTCAAGGTTTCACAGAAAGCCCTAGTATTTACAGTCAAGCACTCAAGAGACAACTAGACAACATTCACATGCCAGCTGACACTGCCCTGCTCCAGTATGTCGATGATCTACTGATCACAGCCCGTTCTGAACGTGCTTGCGAGCGAGCATCACTTACGGTTCTGTATTTTCTAGCCGAGATGGGGCACAAGGTGTCACCTTCGAAGCTTCAATTCTGTGTCCAGCAAGTGGTATACTTAGGACACTTGCTGTCCAAGAGGGGTAGGCAGTTGACACCCGACCGTATCCAGTTAATAGCGAGTCTTCCCCAGCCCAGAACCCAGAAGGAGGTACGTGCTTTTATCGGCCTTACTTCTTATTGTAGACAATGGATTCCCCAGTATGCATTCCTAGCCAAGCCATTGATACAGTTAACGACACAGGAGGCAGCCGTATCGACTGTCCTCCCTTGGACATCTGACCATACACTTAGTTTCAACGAGTTAAAGAAAGCCCTATGTCAAGCTCCAGTTCTAGCTACACCGAACTACAGTAAGCCTTTTACACTTTTCGTTACAGAACGCGAAGGTACAGCATTATCTGTTCTCACACAAGATCAAGCAGGTCAATACAAGCCCTGTGCTTATTTTTCGAGCACATTAGATCCAGTCGCCCAGGCGTTGCCTGCGTGCCTCAAGTCAGTTGCAGCCACAGCACTAGCTATCAGACAAAGTGATTCTATAGTTTTAGGACATTCCCTGACAGTACAGGTCCCACATTCAGTAGAAGTTCTTTTAAACCGAACACAAACTCAGCACTTGACAATTGCACGTTTAACAGGTTATGAATTGACACTGTTCCAGCCACACATAGAAATTAGACGCTGCAACGTCCTGAATCCTGCTACACTGTTACCATCAGTTAGTTCAAATCCAGACACACATGATTGTGTGGAAGTAGTTAACATTACGACAAAGCCAAGACAAGACCTGACAGATATTCCGTTACTAGATCCTGACCTGACACTTTATGTGGATGGTTCATGTATGAGAACTAGTACAGGAGAACTAGTCGCCGCGTATGCAGTGACTACTGACACTGAAGTTATTGAAACACACCGTATTGATACTCTGTCCGCTCAAGCAGCAGAGCTAGTCGCTCTGACACAAGCCTGTATACATGCCAAGAACCTGAAGGTTAATGTTTACACAGATTCACGTTACGCATTCGGAGTTGTACACGACTTCGGAGTGCTCTGGCAGGAGAGAGGTTTTATGACTTCTCATGGAACCAAGATTCAGCATGGTCTCCTTATTCAAGCCCTGTTAGATGCCATACATTTACCGACATCTATTGCTATCATGAAGTGCAAAGCACATACGAAAGTTACTGACATTATTTCCCAAGGTAATGATTTAGCAGACCGCACAGCCAAGCTTACAGCACAGACTCCAGACATTCCAGTTAATCAGACACATATTCCAGATCTGACTACATGCATGACAGTTAAGGACCCTACTCAAGACGTCATAGATATCCAGTTACATGCTACTCCCGATGAAATCAAGAAATGGTCTGTACAAGGAGGGGTCCAGACAGATCAAGGATGGTTAACGAAGGGTAGAGCCACATGGTTTCTCCCCGATTCTATGGTTCAAGTCATTATCAATACCGCACATAGTCCAGCACATTTAGGAGAAAAAGCTATGTTAGACAGTATCCAGAACATTTGGTTCAACAAGCATTTACGAGCTGCAGCCAAGCAGAAGGTCCGTACCTGTATGATATGTTGTCAGTTTAATCCAGGTAAAAGTGTTCCGGTGGAACAAGGTGGTTTCCAGCCCCCTGACCACCCTTTTGAGGTCCTCCAGATGGATTATATTCAAATGGAGCGATGTCGAGGTTTCAAGTATGTCCTTGTAGTTGTATGCGCCTTGTCCAGATGGACAGAAGCATATCCAGTCCCAGATTACACAGCCGCGACCACTGCCAAACAGTTGGTTCGTGAATTCTTCCCTAGATATGGACTCCCCAGAGTCGTATATTCTGATAACGGCCAGCCATTCTCATCCGAACTCATGAAACATGTTTCCCTTTTGTTAGGGTACCAGTGGAAGTTCCATTGTGTACGCCATCCAGAAGCAGCTGGACTAGTCGAAAGACATAATCAGACTCTGAAAAACCGTATAGCAAAAGTTTGCAAAGACAAGGGTGTGGACTGGTTAGTAGCTTTGCCAGTCGCTCTGTTTTACATGCGTATGGTCGCACATTCCAGATCAGGTCTGTCCCCGTATGAGGTCGTTTTCGGCCGCCCCCCTAATATGTGGGGTACTCCTAGACCCCGAAGTATTACCGATGTTTCATGTAATATGCTGACAGATTACCTAGCTTCCTTGATGTCTGCCCTCAACTCATGTCGTTCACAGGTTGCCGCCGCATTTCCAGACAATACCGAGGTGGCACCGCACGAGATCGTTCCAGGGTCCCTTGTGATGATCAGAAATTTTGACAGATCAAGTCCGCTGGAACCACGTTGGAAGGAGCCACGTCAGGTCCTCTTGACCACCCGAACTGCCGTCAAGTTGGAAGGCAGGAAGGGGTGGGTCCACCTTTCTCATGTAAAACTTTTCAAAGGATCAAAACCAGTCCTCAAAAACATTTCCAAGAACATTTCCCAGGATTCGAAGGATTGCCAGAACATTGTTTTGAAGGACTGTCCCGCACAAAACATTATTACAACCCCTCCCTTGTTAGAGAAAACTCCACAACAGGAGTATAAGTTAAAGCTCAGGTCTAATAAGTCAGCCAGTTTGATTGTATAAGTCCTCCCCTAGGTGAAACGGTTAGACTGTTTCTGACATGTATACAATAGACCCCCATAGTGAGAGAGTCAGTCGAAGTTCACTTCAATGTATCGTTTTTCTGAGTTTCGTATTATTCATCAGCATAATGATTTCCTGCACCAGCTATGCTTTCTATCTGTGTTTTTCAGTTCCTCATGTAAATATGTCTGCTCATGCTACAGTAGAGCACACGTTTAGTGATCTGCCCCCTCACGAATATTCATACCGCCTCGCCATGCGCAATAACACATTTATCCGTATGTTACATTATTCACACCAGACCAGCAATGCCACTAATTGTTGGGTGTGTGGTCGACTCCCCCCTTTCCAGACACCGAAGGGAGTTCTGCCACTCTTTCCTTATCCATTCTCACACAATGGTTCGTGTGGAGCATGGTCCACGTTAACGTCGTCCTCAACAGATATGTCTTTTCTTAACAGTACATGTTTCCCAGACAAGCAAGGTTTCCCCCACAGAACAGGTTTAGATTTAGAAAATGAAGTATATAATTTAGGTAATTATTCGTCGAATTTCATGGTTCTGAATGTTCAGTCTGATACTACTCCAGACTCACCTGCTATTTCAGTACTACCAGTCAAAGGCGAATTATGTGTCCGTAGTTATGGTTCTGTACATATAGGACATAGTGAATGTACTACTGTTATCAAGTATAGTGACAGTAGGAAATCTATTTTTAAAGCTTCACGTCATTCTTATTTTGTTTGTGGTCAAACTGCATATGTCCGTCTGCCCCTCGATTGGGAGGGAACCTGTTATATTGCTTTCCTACTGCCACCTGTTTTTCTAGCCCCACCTGACTATCATAGGAATTCTTTCTTAGTACACACTAGACACAAGAGAAATCTCCCGATTGTCGATTATACTGAAACCGCCGCAGAGCAATTCATTGATATAGATAAAGGTGTTTTTCCTTATTTAGGTACAGTTGTAAATAGTAAGCTCATTCGTAGGTTAACAAGAACCCTTGAAGCAGTAGTAGATGAGACTGCCTCCGCTCTAGGTAACTTAACTGAAGAGCAATCCTTTATGAGAATTGTCGTTTTACAGAATCGTCTCGTCCTTGACGTCATACTGGCCGATAGGGGCGGGGCCTGTAGAATTCTCGGATCTAGTTGTTGCATTTTCATTCCGAATAACGCGCCGTCTGTTTATTCAGCTATAACCAGACTCCATAAAATTGCCCATCTGTTACACCAAGATCCAGGCACCTGGACATGGTCCGGTTGGTTCTGGAATATAATTTCCGCCTGGGGATGGAAAGTCCTGTCCTTTCTAGGTATTGCAGTAGCGATCATATTTAGCTGCTGCCTCTGTATACAATGTGGCCCTGCGATTTGCAGCATGTGTGCTACCTCTTGTATTCCCCGTCCCAAGCCCCGTTCTAAATCTCGTTCCAAGACAATTCGAGACGAGCAAATGGTGCTGTATGAAATGATAGACGGTATCATGAATATTGATGTTTCCTGATGGAAACGTAGTGACAAGGAGGGAATGTGGAAAAGTAAATTTTGCCATGTTCTGTGTCCCTACGCCTCATCCATCATGTGTTATGTGTGCATGATCAATATGCATATGTTATTCCCCATTCTGATTGAAGACGCAATTACAGTTGTGTCCACCTCTGGTATGTTAGTTTCCAATCCTCGTGAATACTACGAATATCAGGCCTATGTAAGTAATGTTGCCACGTTTCTCAGTGTGCACGTTATTCAATTATAAAGTCCCCGTTTCCAGGCCTCAAAAAGGGCCCGGACCACAGATTCAGCTCCTGTCTCCTGAAAGCCTCGCTGAGGAGCGATACAGCCCCCACCTGTATCCTCGACCCTTCACCTACTTCCTGCCTTGCAGTGCCCGGTGCACCCCGGCTCTGCCTCTGAGTCTGCCAAAAGTATGTTATAGTTCCTGCTATCAGTTCAGTCCTCCTCCTCTGCATTCCTAAGCTACTGAAATGCATCAATAGTTTCCGTCATTGTCTAGCCTTCTCGTCTCCACGTTAGAGAAATACTGTATTTAATGGTCTTTTTAATATTCTTCACGCACTACATGTAGAATAATGCATGGTCCAGTCTTAGAGTCAGGTTAGCCTCTCCCCTCATGACTTCTAGTTTATATCAACACGTTCCCTAAACATTAGATACCAGATAGGGTTTAAGTACATGTCGCTCCGACCCTCCAGACTCTAGTCTCTGCTCCTAGCACAGAGTTCGTAGCCCCCAGCTTCTCCTAGTAACACGTCATTGCTAGTTTCCGCGCACCATTAGGTTAGAGGTCCCGGCTCCTTAGGTAGCCCCCTCCAATGTGTCCGCCCATTCATGACATATTCTGTTACGTTTTGCATCACATGTCTAAGTAAACTCCCAGTTACACCTACTTTTACTCTTATCTCTCGCGACTGCTACGCGTCACGCCTTCTACTCCACCTACTGTTACGCCTATTGCAATGTAATGATATGTGTTTGCGCTATGTATATAAGTCAATGTTATGTTATTAAATGTTAGCGCGCTCATCCCAGACCTAGCCCCAGCAGCTGCTGGGTCACCCTATGCAGGTTGTCCTGATCCTGTCCTTATGCTGTAATAAACCTGCAGAAACTCCTACTACCTCGAATCTTGACTCTTATTTATTGAGCTATCTGTTATGCTATAAGTCTAGTCAAAAAATAGGGTATTATTTATTTATTTACCACAGCCCCCCTCTACCCCCATTCACCGGGCTCTTTCCCTCCGCAGCGGGTCAGTCAGGGCAGCAGGCAGACTCGGTGTCTTCTCCGGCGATCTTCAGCTGATGTGCACGCCCACGCTGCGTCTCGTGCGCGCCTACCACGCTGTTTAGCGCCCGTTGATGCTCAGTTTGTGATTACTACTCCTTCTAACCCGGATTCTAAATTACTATTTCTTGGTTCTTTAACTCCACTCTGTTGATTCGTAACAAACTGATATTCAGCACATTTCACAGTCTTGCTTTTGCTTCTCATAAATACAATACGATTATTTTAAGCAAATGTCTACCCTTCATTTGGTCCTGTGCCTATTATGCTTCGGACTATAGAGTTTAGAAAGTGTGGTGGAAGATTCCATGATATCGGCGGCGCGCACGGTGCGGAACCTGGGTGTCATAGACATAGAAAAAGACTGCACATGTGCCAACCTGTGTGCTGACTTCAGAGTGTGAGTGCAGAGTGTGAGTGCAGAGTGTGAGTGCAGAGTAGTGAGTGCAGAGTAATGAGTGCAGAGTAGTGAGTGCAGAGCAGTGAGTGCAGAGTGCAGAGTAGTGAGTGCAGAGTGCAGAGTAGTGAGTGCAGAGTGCAGAGTAGTGAGTGCAGAGTAGTGAGTGCAGAGTAGTGAGTGCAGAGTTGTGAGTGCAGAGTAGTGAGTGCAGAGTAGTGAGTGCAGAGTAGTAAGGGCAGAGTAGTGAGTACAGAGTTCAGAGTAGTGAGTAGTGAGTGCAGAGCGCAGAGTAGTGAGTGCAGAGCGCAGAGTAGTGAGTGCAGAGCGCAGAGTAGTGAGTGCAGAGCACAGAGTAGTGAGTGCAGAGCGTAGAGTAGTGAGTGGTGAGTGGTGAGTGCAGAGTAGTGAGTGCAGAGTAGTGAGTGCAGAGTAGTGAGTGCAGAGTAGTGAGTGCAGAGTAGTGAGTGCAGAGTGCAGAGTAGTGAGTGCAGAGTAGTGAGTGCAGAGTGCAGAGTAGTGAGTGCAGAGTAGTGAGTGCAGAGTGCAGAGTAGTAAGTGCAGAGTAGTGAATGCAGAGTGCAGAGTAGTGAGTAGTGAGTAGTGAGTGCAGAGTGCAGAGTAGTGAGTAGTGAGTGCAGAGTAGTGAGTGCAGAGTGCAGAGTAGTGAGTAGTGAGTGCAGAGTAGTGAGTGCAGAGTGCAGAGTAGTGAGTGCAGAGTGCAGAGTAGTGAGTGCAGAGTAGTGAGTGCAGAGTAGTGAGTGCAGAGTGCAGAGTAGTGAGTGCAGAGTGCAGAGTAGTGAGTGCAGAGTAGTGAGTGCAGAGTGCAGAGTAGTGGGTGCAGAGTGCAGAGTAGTGAGTGCAGAGTGCAGAGTGCAGAGTGCAGAGTACTGAGTGCAGAGTAGTGAGTGCAGAGTAGTGAGTGCAGAGTAGTGAGTGCAGAGTGCAGAGTAGTGAGTGCAGAGTAGTGAGTGCAGAGTAGTGAGTGCAGAGTAGTGAGTGCAGAGTGCAGAGTATGTATGTATGTATGTATGTATTTATTGCGTGTTAAGCGCGGCTGTCCCCCAAAGGGTATCCTGGCGCTGAGACCGATCTAAATATCTATTAGGTAGGCTACATTACTCTTGGGAACAGGTGGGTCTTAAGATCCCTTTTAAACGTGGACAGATCAAGGCTACTCCTCAATGCCAAAGGCAGAGTATTCCATAGCGTGGCAGCCGTAAAGCTAAAGGCACGGCCACCCATCCTCACTCTGTTTATCCTGGGAATCCTTACCAAGAACGCAGAGGAGGATCTTAGAAGTCTGGTGGCCTGATACCAGGAAAAAAGATTTTGGAGTGGTATTGGTCCTAGCCCATGCAGAGCCCTAAAAACAAGACATAGAGCTTTAAATGCAATTTTCTGCTGGACCGGTAGCCAATGGAGGTCGGCCAAAGCTGCCGATGAAGAGGCAGATCGCGGTCGAGACAAGGCCAGTTTAGCAGCCTTGTTCTGAATCCTTTGCAGCTTAAGGATCAGAGTCTTAGGGGCTCCCAGAAGTAGTGCGTTACAGTAGTCTAACCTACTGAGGATGGTACTACGCACTACCACTGCTCTGGATCCCGAAGGAAGAAGTGGCAGGATTTTTCGTAGAGCACGGAGCAGGCCCATACATGTCGCTGCCGTCCTGTTTACAGAGGCATCCAGCTGCAAATTGGGTTCGAACAGGACTCCCAAATTACGAGCCGATTCTGCGGCCTCCACCCAGCCCGGGATCAAAGTTGGCCAAAAATCAACCGGTAGTGTACGGGGAATTCGGTCCAAGGAGCAATGGAGTACCTCCGTTTTTGACCCATTAAATTGCAATGAGTTGGCTCGCAGCCATGCTGCTGTTGCCGACATACAACGGTGAAAGGTGTCTCTTGAAATTATCTCCGATCCCTCAAATGAAAAGATCAGCTGAGTATCATCGGCATAGCTTGCCGACCTTGTGTCCAAGCCATCAAAATTGACCTGTGGCGTGCCCCAAGGTTCGGCTCTATCACCTCTACTCTTCAATATATACCTACAGCCACTGATTGCGTCACTAAATAGGATGGACTGCAGAGTCTACAATTATGCAGACGATACACAGATCCTGATTCAGATTGACGACACTGCTCAGGCCCATTTGAGAATGCAGAACATACTCAAATTTAATATCAGCTGGATGTCAAGTAACTCACTAAAAATAAATCCAGACAAAACTGAAGTCTTGGCAATTACTACAGCTGCCAACCCTTGGTGTGACCAGTTTTGGCCGACTGACTTAGGGCCACTTCCAGCACCAGCAATAGCAGTCAAAAGCCTTGGCATCAAAATTGATGCCCGACTATCGATGACCCAGCAGGTGTCATCTGTGGTGGGTATTTGTGTAAGTCTGATTCGCCAGCTGCGGAAACTCTCCTCATTTTTATCTTTCTCCACAATGAGGTTGGCAGTATCCGCCTTAATTCTAGCACGCCTGGATTATGGTAACTCTCTTTACTATGGTCTCCCAAACAACCTTCTGGCACGACTACAGGTCGTAATGAATGATGCGGCCAGGCTTATTTTTAAGAAACCTAGGCATACTCGTGCTACGCCCCTACTCCGCACCTTACACTGGCTGCCCATTGCCCAAAGAACCAAATTTAAAAGTCTCTGCATCGCACACAAAGCTATCTACGGCTCAGCCCCTAAATGCATCAAAGACCGGCTCCCTAGGTACCTACCTACTAGGTCCCTCCGGTCGGCTGAGGCATGTAACTTACTCTGCCCTCGGTACAACCTTACATCCAAGGGCGGCAGAGCCTTTTCTAGCACCGTCCCTCTGGCATGGAACCATCTTCCTGCGGAACTTAGGAAGGAAACAAACTTATTGCTGTTCAGGAAAAAGCTGAAGACTGTGCTTTTTGAAGAGGCATGGGGACCTCTGTGATCTTGCTTTTGTACTCACCGATGCTGTGTATCCGCTGACAGCGCTTAGATACCCCTGGGTGATATAGCGCTATATAAGCTCATAAAAACATAAACATAAACATAAACATATGCCGAATGTCTTTATTAGCTCTACCAGGGGACGGAGATATAGATTAAAAAGGATCGGGCTAATCGCCGACCCTTGGGGGACTCCTTGATTCACCTGCCGTGTGGCTGATCGAAATGGTGGTAGTGCCACGGCTTGTTGTCTGTTGCCAAGATAAGATGTAAGCCAATTTAGAGCCAGACCGCTCACTCCCACACTCCGAAGACGGCCAAGTAAGACTTCATGGTCTACCGTGTCGAACGCGGCAGAGTAGTGAGTGCAGAGTGCAGAGTAGTGAGTGCAGAGTGCAGAGTAGTGAGTGCAGAGTAGTGAGTGCAGAGTAGTGAGTGCAGAGTGCAGAGTAGTGAGTGCAGAGTAGTGAGTGCAGAGTAGTAAGTGCAGAGTGCAGAGTAGTGAGTGCAGAGTGCAGAGTAGTGAGTGCAGAGTAGTGAGTGCAGAGTGCAGAGTAGTGAGCGCAGAGTAGTGAGTGCAGAGCGCAGAGTAGTGAGTGCAGAGCGCAGAGTAGTGAGTGCAGAGCGCAGAGTAGTGAGTGCAGAGTAGTGAGTGCAGATTAGTGAGTGCAGAGTAGTGAGTGCAGAGTGCAGAGTAGTGAGTGCAGAGTAGTGAGTGCAGAGTGCAGAGTAGTGAGTGCAGAGTAGTGAGTGCAGAGTGCAGAGTAGTGAGTGCAGAGTAGTGAGTGCAGAGTAGTGAGTGCAGAATAGTGAGTGCAGAGTGCAGAGTAGTGAGTGCAGAGTAGTGAGTACAGAGTAGTGAGTGCAGAGTAGTGAGTGCAGAGTAGTGAGTGCAGAGTAGTGAGTGCAGAGTGCAGAGTAGTGAGTGCAGAGTGCAGAGTGCAGAGTAGTGAGTGCAGAGTAGTGAGTGCAGAGTAGTGAGTGCAGAGTGCAGAGTAGTGAGTGCAGAGTAGTGAGTGCAGAGTAGTGAGTGCAGAGTGCAGAGTATGTATGTATGTATGTATGTATTTATTGCTTGTTAAGCGCGGCTGTCACCCAAAGGGTATCCTGGCGCTGAGACCGATCTAAACATCTACTAGGTAGGCTACATTACTCTTGGGAACAGGTGGGTCTTAAGATCCCTTTTAAACGTGGACAGATCAAGGCTACTCCTCAGTGCCAAAGGCAGAGTATTCCATAGCGTGGCGGCCGTAAAGCTGAAGGCACGGCCACCCATCCTCACTCTGTTTATCCTGGGAATCCTTACCAAGAACCCAGAGGAGGATCTTAGAAGTCTGGTGGCCTGATACCAGGAAAAAAGATTTTGGAGTGGTATTGGTCCTAGCCCATGCAGAGCCCTAAAAACAAGACATAGAGCTTTAAATGTAGTCTCTGCTGGACCAGTAGCCAATGGAGGTCGGCCAAAGCTGCTGATGAAGAGGCAGATCGCGGTCGAGACAAGGCCAGTTTAGCAGCCATGTTCTGAATCCTTTGCAGCTTAAGGATCAGAGTCTTAGGGGCTCCCAGAAGTAGTGAGTTACAGTAGTCTAACCTACTGAGGATGGTACTATGCACTACCTCTGATCTAGATCCCGAAGGAAGAAGTGGCAGGATTTTTCGTGGGGCACGGAGCAGGCCCATACATGTCGCTGCCGTCCTGTTTACAGAGGCATCCAGCTGCAAATTGGGTTCGAACAGGACTCCCAAATTACGAGCCGATTCTGCGGCCTCCACCGAGCCCGGGATCAAAGTTGGCCAAAAATCAACCGGTAGTGCACGGGGAATTCGGTCCAAGGAGCAATGGAGTACCTCCGTTTTTGACCCATTAAATTGCAATGAGTTGGCTCGCAGCCATGCTGCTGTTGCCGACATACAACGGTGAAAGGTGTCCCTTGAAATTATCTCCGATCCCTCGAATGAAAAGATCAGCTGAGTATCATCGGCATAGTTGATGACTGATATGCCGAATGTCTTTATTAGCTCTACCAGGGGACGGAGATATAGATTAAAAAGGATCGGGCTAATCGCCGACCCTTGGGGGACTCCTTGATTCACCTGCCGTGTGGCTGATAGAAATGGTGGTAGTGCCACGGCTTGTTGTCTGTTGCCAAGATAAGATGTAAGCCAATTTAGAGCCAGACCGCTCACTCCCACACTCCGAAGACGGCCAAGTAAGACTTCATGGTATACCGTGTCGAACGCGGCAGAGTAGTGAGTGCAGAGTGCAGAGTAGTGAGTGCAGAGTGCAGAGTAGTGAGTGCAGAGTAGTGAGTGCAGAGTAGTGAGTGCAGAGTAGTGAGTGCAGAGTGCAGAGTATTGAGTGCAGAGTAGTGAGTGCAGAGTAGTGAGTGCAGAGTGCAGAGTAGTGAGTGCAGAGTAGTGAGTGCAGAGTAGTGAGTGCAGAGTAGTGAGTGCAGAGTAGTGAGTGCAGAGTGCAGAGTAGTGAGTGCAGAGTAGTGAGTGCAGAGTAGTGAGTGCAGAGTGCAGAGTAGTGAGTGCAGAGTAGTGAGTGCAGAGTGCAGAGTAGTGAGTGCAGAGTAGTGAGTGCAGAGTGCAGAGTAGTGAGTGCAGAGTAGTGAGTGCAGAGTAGTGAGTGCAGAGTAGTGAGTGCAGAGTAGTGAGTGCAGAGTGCAGAGTAGTGAGTGCAGAGTAGTGAGTGCAGAGCGCAGAGTAGTGAGTGCAGAGCGCAGAGTAGTGAGTGCAGAGCGCAGAGTAGTGAGTGCAGAGCGCAGAGTAGTGAGTGCAGAGTAGTGAGTGCAGAGTAGTGAGTGCAGAGTGCAGAGTAGTGAGTGCAGAGTAGTGAGTGCAGAGTGCAGAGTAGTGAGTGCAGAGTAGTGAGTGCAGAGTGCAGAGTAGTGAGTGCAGAGTAGTGAGTGCAGAGTAGTGAGTGCAGAGCGCAGAGTAGTGAGTGCAGAGCGCAGAGTAGTGAGTGGTGAGTGCAGAGTAGTGAGTGCAGAGTGCAGAGTAGTGAGTGCAGAGTAGTGAGTGCAGAGTAGTGAGTGCAGAGTGCAGAGTAGTGAGTGCAGAGTGCATAGTAGTGAGTGCAGAGTAGTGAGTGCAGAGTGCAGAGTAGTAAGTGCAGAGTAGTGAATGCAGAGTGCAGAGTGCAGAGTAGTGAGTGCAGAGTAGTGAGTGCAGAGTAGTGAGTGCAGAGTAGTGAGTGCAGAGCGCAGAGTAGTGAGTGCAGAGCGCAGAGTAGTGAGTGCAGAGCGCAGAGTAGTGAGTGCAGAGTAGTGAGTGCAGAGTAGTGAGTGCAGAGTAGTGAGTGCAGAGTGCAGAGTAGTGAGTGCAGAGAAAGTGAGAGCAGAGTGCAGAGTAGTGAGTGCAGAGTGCAGAGTAGTGAGTGCAGAGTGCAGAGTAGTGAGTGCAGAGTAGTGAGTGCAGAGTAGTTAGTGCAGAGTAGTGAGTGCAGAGTAGTGAGTGCAGAGTGCAGAGTAGTGAGTGCAGAGTGCAGAGTAGTGAGTGCAGAGTGCAGAGTAGTGAGTGAAGAGTGCAGAATAGTGAGTGCAGAGTGCGGAGTAGTGAGTGCAGAGTGCAGAGTAGTGAGTGCAGAGTAGTGAGTGCAGAGCGCAGAGTAGTGAGTGCAGAGTAGTGAGTGCAGAGCGCAGAGTAGTGAGTGCAGACTGCAGAGTAGTGAGTGCAGAGTGCAGAGTAGTGAGTGCAGAGTAGTGAGTGCAGAGTGCAGAGTAGTGAGTGCAGAGTAGTGAGTGCAGAGTGCAGAGTAGTGAGTGCAGAGTAGTGAGTGCAGAGTAGTGAGTGCAGAGTAGTGAGTGCAGAGTGCAGAGTAGTTAGTGCAGAGTGCAGAGTAGTGAGTGCAGAGTGCAGAGTAGTGAGTGCAGAGTAGTGAGTGCAGAGTGCAGAGTAGTGAGTGCAGAGTAGTGAGTGCAGAGTAGTGAGTGCAGAGTAGTGAGTGCAGAGTGCAGAGTAGTGAGTGCAGAGTAGTGAGTGCAGAGTAGTGAGTGCAGAGCGCAGAGTAGTGAGTGCAGAGCGCAGAGTAGTGAGTGCAGAGCGCAAAGTAGTGAGTGCAGAGCGCAGAGTAGTGAGTGCAGAGTAGTGAGTGCAGAGTAGTGAGTGCAGAGTAGTGAGTGCAGAGTAGTGAGTGCAGAGTGCAGAGTAGTGAGTGCAGAGTGCAGAGTAGTGAGTGCAGAGTAGTGAGTGCAGAGTAGTGAGTGCAGAGTGCAGAGTAGTGAGTGCAGAGTGCAGAGTAGTGAGTGCAGAGTAGTGAGTGCAGAGTAGTGAATGCAGAGTGCAGAGTAGTGAGTGCAGAGTGCAGAGTAGTGAGTGCAGAGTGCAGAGTAGTGAGTGCAGAGTAGTGAGTGCAGAGTGCAGAGTAGTGAGTGCAGAGTGCAGAGTAGTGAGTGCAGAGTAGTGAGTGCAGAGTGCAGAGGGGCAATCCCGCTGGAGTGTGAGTAGTGTGCGACCCCACCCCCAATTGTAATGTTAAAGCTCCCTCGAGCAGTTAGCTGACGAGCCTGGGACCCCGCACCTGCGCACCTGAGTGGTACTAAACCTGGCAATATTTGGCAGCCACCGGCAACCCCAGAACATGGCCTAATCCCTGCTGATGAGGGGTAAATACCCCGAAACACATGTCCAGGGATGGCGAAGATAGCGAAGATAGCAGAGAATCGAAAGAAGATGCATCGCAGAACACGAACTACACTTACCACAGTCCATAGGGGCAATCCCGCTGGTGTGTGAGTAGTGTGGGACCCCACCCCCAATTGTAATGTTAAAGCTCCCTCAAGCAGTTGGCTGACGAGCCTGGGACCCCGCACCTGCGTGCCTGAGTGGTACTAAACCTGGCAATATTTGGCAGCCACCGGCAACCCCAGAACATGGCCTAATCCCTGCTGATGAGGGGTAAATACCCCGAAACACGTGTCCAGGGATGGCGAAGATAGCGAAGATAGCAGAGAATCGAAAGAAGATGCATCGCAGAACACGAACTACACTTACCACAGTCCATAGGGGCAATCCCGCTGGTGTGTGAGTAGTGTGCGACCCCACCCCCAATCAGAGGGCAGAGTAGTGAGTGCAGAGTGCAGAGTGCAGAGTAGTGAGTGCAGAGTAGTGAGTGCAGAGTTGTGAGTGCAGAGTAGTGAGTGCAGAGTAGTGAGTGCAGAGTAGTGAGTGCAGAGTGCAGAGTAGTGAGTGCAGAGTGCAGAGTAGTGAGTGCAGAGTGCAGAGTAGTGAGTGCAGAGTAGTGAGTGCAGAGTAGTGAGTGCAGAGTAGTGAGTGCAGAGTAGTGAGTGCAGAGTAGTGAGTGCAGAGTGCAGAGTAGTGAGTGCAGAGTAGTGAGTGCAGAGCGCAGAGTAGTGAGTGCAGAGCGCAGAGTAGTGAGTGCAGAGCGCAGAGTAGTGAGTGCAGAGCGCAGAGCGCAGTTATGTGGAGAAGCGTGGCTCGGTGGTTAGAGGCGGCAGACCCGGAAGCTGAGGTTGGCCGTGGACCAGGGTTCGATTCTCCCCCTCGACGGGTCTCGGGCTCAAAAATTCCACGGACTCGACAATTCTCGCTCCGGTGCCTACTCGACTCACGGGGTCACACTCTGCGACTCTGGGCAATAGCTTGCTTAATCTCCACTACAGCCCCTCGCGGCGGGATGCCTGGCTTTCACCTTGTAGATACCCTGCTGGGGTATCTCACAGGGGAATACCAGGACGGGTTCCCTAAGCAAGCGCTTAGATACCGTGTCGGTGATTTGCGCTATATAAATACATGTACATTTACATTTACATTTAGAGTAGTGAGTGCAGAGTAGTGAGTGCAGAGTAGTGAGTGCAGAGTAGTGAGTGCAGAGTAGTGAGTGCAGAGTAGTTAGTGCAGAGTGCAGAGTATTGAGTGCAGAGTGCAGAGTAGTGAGTGCAGAGTGCAGAGTAGTTAGTGCAGAGTGCAGAGTAGTGAGTGCAGAGTAATGAGTGCAGAGTAGTGAGTGCAGAGTGCAGAGCAGTGAGTTCAGAGTGCAGAGTAGTGAGTGCAGAGTAGTGAGTGCAGAGTAGTGAGTGCAGAGTGCAGAGTAGTGAGTGCAGAGTAGTGAGTGAAGAGTGCAGAGTAGTGAGTGCAGAGTGCAGAGTAGTGAGTGCAGAGTAGTGAGTGCAGAGTAGTGAGTGCAGAGTGCAGAGTAGTGAGTGCAGAGTGCAGAGTAGTGAGTGCAGAGTAGTGAGTGCAGAGTAGTGAGTGCAGAGTGCAGAGTAGTGAGTGCAGAGTGCAGAGTAGTGAGTGCAGAGTGCAGAGTAGTGAGTGCAGAGTAGTGAGTGCAGAGTGCAGAGTAGTGAGTGCAGAGTGCAGAGTAGTGAGTGCAGAGTAGTGAGTGCAGAGTGCAGAGGGGCAATCCCGCTGGTGTGTGAGTAGTGTGCGACCCCACCCCCAATTGTAATGTTAAAGCTCCCTCAAGCAGTTGGCTGACGAGCCTGGGACCCCGCACCTGCGCGCCTGAGTGGTACTAAACCTGGCAATATTTGGCAGCCACCGGCAACCCCAGAACATGGCCTAATCCCTGCTGATGAGGGGTAAATACCCCGAAACACGTGTCCAGGGATGGCGAAGATAGCGAAGATAGCAGAGAATCGAAAGAAGATGCATCGCAGAACACGAACTACACTTACCACAGTCCATAGGGGCAATCCCGCTGGTGTGTGAGTAGTGTGCGACCCCACCCCCAATTGTAATGTTAAAGCTCCCTCGAGCAGTTGGCTGACGAGCCTGGGACCCGCACCTGCGCGCCTGAGTGGTACTAAACCTGGCAATATTTGGCAGCCACCGGCAACCCCAGAACATGACCTAATCCCTGCTGATGAGGGGTAAATACCCCGAAACACGTGTCCAGGGATGGCGAAGATAGCGAAGATAGCAGAGAATCGAAAGAAGATGCACCGCAGTACACGAACTACACTTACCACAGTCCATAGGGGCAATCCCGCTGGTGTGTGAGTAGTGTGCGACCCCACCCCCAATCAGAGGGCAGAGTAGTGAGTGCAGAGTGCAGAGTGCAGAGTAGTGAGTGCAGAGTAGTGAGTGCAGAGTAGTGAGTGCAGAGTAGTGAGTGCAGAGTAGTGAGTGCAGAGTAGTGAGTGCAGAGTGCAGAGTAGTGAGTGCAGAGTGCAGAGTAGTGAGTGCAGAGTGCAGAGTAGTGAGTGCAGAGTAGTGAGTGCAGAGTAGTGAGTGCAGAGTAGTGAGTGCAGAGTAGTGAGTGCAGAGTGCAGAGTAGTGAGTGCAGAGTAGTGAGTGCAGAGCGCAGAGTAGTGAGTGCAGAGCGCAGGGTAGTGAGTGCAGAGCGCAGAGCGCAGTTATGTGGAGAAGCGTGGCTCAGTGGTTAGAGGCGGCAGACCCGGAAGCTGAGATTGGCCGTGGACCAGGGTTCGATTCCCCCCCTTGACGGGTCTCGGGCTCAAAAATTCCACGGACTCGACAATTCTCGCTCCGGTGCCTACTCGACTCACGGGGTCACACTCTGCGACTCTGGGCAATAGCTTGCTTAATCTCCACTACAGCCCCTCGCGGCGGGATGCCTGGCTTTCACCGTGTAGATACCCTGCTGGGGTATCTCACAGGGGAATACCAGGACGGGTTCCCTAAGCAAGCGCTTAGATACCGTGTCGGTGATTTGCGCTATATAAATACATGTACATTTACATTTACATTTAGAGTAGTGAGTGCAGAGTAGTGAGTGCAGAGTAGTGAGTGCAGAGTAGTGAGTGCAGAGTGCAGAGTAGTGAGTGCAGAGTGCAGAGTAGTGAGTGCAGAGTGCAGAGTAGTGAGTGCAGAGTAGTGAGTGCAGAGTGCAGAGTAGTGAGTGCAGAGTACAGAGTAGTGAGTGCAGAGTAGTGAGTGCAGAGTAGTGAGTGCAGAGTGCAGAGTAGTGAGTGCAGAGTGCAGAGTAGTGAGTGCAGAGTGCAGAGTAGTGAGTGCAGAGTGCAGAGTAGTTAGTGCAGAGTGCAGAGTAGTGAGTGCAGAGTAGTGAGTGCAGAGTGCAGAGTAGTGAGTGCAGAGTACAGAGTAGTGAGTGCAGAGTAGTGAGTGCAGAGTAGTGAGTGCAGAGTGCAGAGTAGTGAGTGCAGAGTAGTGAGGGCAGAGTGCAGAGTAGTGAGTGCAGAGTAGTGAGTGCAGGGTAGTGAGTGCAGAGTAGTGAGTGCAGAGTGCAGAGTAGTGAGTGCAGAGTAGTGAGTGCAGAGTAGAGAGTAGTGAGTGCAGAGTAGTGAGTGCAGAGTATTGAGTGCAGAGTAGTGAGTGCAGAGTGCAGAGTAGTGAGTGCAGAGTAGTGAGTGCAGAGTAGTGAGTAGTGAGTGCAGAGTAGTGAGTAGTGAGTGCAGAGTAGTGAGTGCAGAGTGCAGAGTAGTGAGTGCAGAGTAGTGAGTAGTGAGTGCAGAGTAGTGAGTGCAGAGTAGTGAGTGCAGAGTAGTGAGTAGTGAGTGCAGAGTAGTGAGTAGTGAGTGCAGAGTAGTGAGTGCAGAGTAATGAGTAGTGAGTAGTGAGTAGTGAGTGCAGAGTAGTGAGTAGTGAGTGCAGAGTAGTGAGCAGTGAGTAGTGAGTGCAGAGTAGTGAGTGTAGAGTAGTGAGTGCAGAGTAGTGAGTGCAGAGTAGTGAGTGCAGACTAGTGAGTGCAGAGTGCAGAGTAGTGAGTAGTGAGTGCACAGTAGTGAGTGCAGAGTAGTGAGTAGTGAGTGCAGAGTAGTGAGTAGTGAGTGCAGAGTAGTGAGTAGTGAGTGCAGAGTAGTGAGTGCAGAGTAGTGAGTAGTGAGTGCAGAGTAGTGAGTAGTGAGTGCAGAGTAGTGAGTGCAGAGTGCAGAGTAGTGAGTGCAGAGTGCAGAGTAGTGAGTGCAGAGTAGTGAGTGAAGAGTAGTGAGTGCAGAGTAGTGAGTGCAGAGTGCAGAGTAGTGAGTGCAGAGTAGTGAGTGCAGAGTAGTGAGTGCAGAGTGCAGAGTAGTGAGTGCAGAGTAGTGAGTGCAGAGTGCAGAGTAGTGAGTGCAGAGTGCAGAGTAGTAAGTGCAGGGTAGTGAGTGCAGAGTAGTGAGTGCAGAGTGCAGAGTAGTGAGTGCAGAGTAGTGAGTGCAGAGTAGAGAGTAGTGAGTGCAGAGTAGTGAGTGCAGAGTATTGAGTGCAGAGTGCAGAGTAGTGAGTGCAGAGTGCAGAGTAGTGAGTGCAGAGTGCAGAGTAGTGAGTGCAGAGTAGTGAGTAGTGAGTGCAGAGTAGTGAGTAGTGAGTGCAGAGTAGTGAGTGCAGAGTAATGAGTAGTGAGTGCAGAGTAGTGAGTAGTGAGTAGTGAGTGCAGAGTAGTGAGTGCAGAGTAGTGAGTGCAGAGTAGTGAGTAGTGAGTGCAGAGTAGTGAGTAGTGAGTGCAGAGTAGTGAGTGCAGAGTAGTGAGTAGTGAGTAGTGAGTAGTGAGTGCAGAGTAGTGAGTAGTGAGTGCAGAGTAGTGAGCAGTGAGTAGTGAGTGCAGAGTAGTGAGTGTAGAGTAGTCAGTGCAGAGTGCAGAGTAGTGAGTGCAGAGTAGTGAGTGCAGACTAGTGAGTGCAGAGTGCAGAGTAGTGAGTAGTGAGTGCAGAGTAGTGAGTGCAGAGTAGTGAGTAGTGAGTGCAGAGTAGTGAGTAGTGAGTGCAGAGTAGTGAGTAGTGAGTGCAGAGTAGTGAGTAGTGAGTGCAGAGTAGTGAGTGCAGAGTAGTGAGTAGTGAGTAGTGAGTGCAGAGTAGTGAGTAGTGAGCAGTGAGTGCAGAGTAGTGAGTGCAGAGTAGTGAGTAGTGAGTAGTGAGTGCAGAGTAGTGAGTAGTGAGTGCAGAGTAGTGAGCAGTGAGTAGTGAGTGCAGAGTAGTGAGTAGTGAGTGCAGAGCAGTGAGTGCAGAGTAGTGAGTAGTTAGTAGTGAGTGCAGAGTAGTGAGTAGTGAGTGCAGAGTAGTGAGTAGTGAGTAGTGAGTGCAGAGTAATGAGTAGTGAGTGCAGAGTAGTGAGCAGTGAGTAGTGAGTGCAGAGTAGTGAGTAGTGATTGCAGAGTAGTGAGTGCAGAGTAGTGAGTAGTGAGTGCAGAGTAGTGAGTAGTGAGTAGTGAGTGCAGAGTAGTGAGTAGTGAGTGCAGAGTAGTGAGTAGTGAGTGCAGAGTAGTGAGTAGTGAGTAGTGTGTGCAGAGTAGTGAGTAGTGAGTGCAGAGTAGTGAGTAGCGAGTGCAGAGTAGTGAGTAGCAAGTGCAGAGTAGTGAGTAGTGAGTGCAGAGTAGTGAGTAGTGAGTGCAGAGTAGTGAGTAGTGAGTGCAGAGTACAGAGTAGTGAGTGCAGAGTAGTGAGTGCAGAGTAGTGAGTGCAGAGTGCAGAGTAGTGAGTGCAGAGTGCAGAGTAGTGAGTGCAGAGTGCAGAGTAGTGAGTGCAGAGTGCAGAGTAGTTAGTGCAGAGTGCAGAGTAGTGAGTGCAGAGTAGTGAGTGCAGAGTGCAGAGTAGTGAGTGCAGAGTACAGAGTAGTGAGTGCAGAGTAGTGAGTGCAGAGTAGTGAGTGCAGAGTGCAGAGTAGTGAGTGCAGAGTAGTGAGTGCAGAGTGCAGAGTAGTGAGTGCAGAGTAGTGAGTGCAGGGTAGTGAGTGCAGAGTAGTGAGTGCAGAGTGCAGAGTAGTGAGTGCAGAGTAGTGAGTGCAGAGTAGAGAGTAGTGAGTGCAGAGTAGTGAGTGCAGAGTATTGAGTGCAGAGTAGTGAGTGCAGAGTGCAGAGTAGTGAGTGCAGAGTAGTGAGTGCAGAGTAGTGAGTAGTGAGTGCAGAGTAGTGAGTAGTGAGTGCAGAGTAGTGAGTGCAGAGTGCAGAGTAGTGAGTGCAGAGTAGTGAGTAGTGAGTGCAGAGTAGTGAGTGCAGAGTAGTGAGTGCAGAGTAGTGAGTAGTGAGTGCAGAGTAGTGAGTAGTGAGTGCAGAGTAGTGAGTGCAGAGTAATGAGTAGTGAGTAGTGAGTAGTGAGTGCAGAGTAGTGAGTAGTGAGTGCAGAGTAGTGAGCAGTGAGTAGTGAGTGCAGAGTAGTGAGTGTAGAGTAGTGAGTGCAGAGTAGTGAGTGCAGAGTAGTGAGTGCAGACTAGTGAGTGCAGAGTGCAGAGTAGTGAGTAGTGAGTGCACAGTAGTGAGTGCAGAGTAGTGAGTAGTGAGTGCAGAGTAGTGAGTAGTGAGTGCAGAGTAGTGAGTAGTGAGTGCAGAGTAGTGAGTGCAGAGTAGTGAGTAGTGAGTGCAGAGTAGTGAGTAGTGAGTGCAGAGTAGTGAGTGCAGAGTGCAGAGTAGTGAGTGCAGAGTGCAGAGTAGTGAGTGCAGAGTAGTGAGTGAAGAGTAGTGAGTGCAGAGTAGTGAGTGCAGAGTGCAGAGTAGTGAGTGCAGAGTAGTGAGTGCAGAGTAGTGAGTGCAGAGTGCAGAGTAGTGAGTGCAGAGTAGTGAGTGCAGAGTGCAGAGTAGTGAGTGCAGAGTGCAGAGTAGTGAGTGCAGGGTAGTGAGTGCAGAGTAGTGAGTGCAGAGTGCAGAGTAGTGAGTGCAGAGTAGTGAGTGCAGAGTAGAGAGTAGTGAGTGCAGAGTAGTGAGTGCAGAGTATTGAGTGCAGAGTGCAGAGTAGTGAGTGCAGAGTGCAGAGTAGTGAGTGCAGAGTGCAGAGTAGTGAGTGCAGAGTAGTGAGTAGTGAGTGCAGAGTAGTGAGTAGTGAGTGCAGAGTAGTGAGTGCAGAGTAATGAGTAGTGAGTGCAGAGTAGTGAGTAGTGAGTGCAGAGTAGTGAGTGCAGAGTAGTGAGTGCAGAGTAGTGAGTAGTGAGTGCAGAGTAGTGAGTAGTGAGTGCAGAGTAGTGAGTGCAGAGTAGTGAGTAGTGAGTAGTGAGTAGTGAGTGCAGAGTAGTGAGTAGTGAGTGCAGAGTAGTGAGCAGTGAGTAGTGAGTGCAGAGTAGTGAGTGTAGAGTAGTCAGTGCAGAGTGCAGAGTAGTGAGTGCAGAGTAGTGAGTGCAGACTAGTGAGTGCAGAGTGCAGAGTAGTGAGTAGTGAGTGCAGAGTAGTGAGTGCAGAGTAGTGAGTAGTGAGTGCAGAGTAGTGAGTAGTGAGTGCAGAGTAGTGAGTAGTGAGTGCAGAGTAGTGAGTAGTGAGTGCAGAGTAGTGAGTGCAGAGTAGTGAGTAGTGAGTAGTGAGTGCAGAGTAGTGAGTAGTGAGCAGTGAGTGCAGAGTAGTGAGTGCAGAGTAGTGAGTAGTGAGTAGTGAGTGCAGAGTAGTGAGTAGTGAGTGCAGAGTAGTGAGCAGTGAGTAGTGAGTGCAGAGTAGTGAGTAGTGAGTGCAGAGCAGTGAGTGCAGAGTAGTGAGTAGTTAGTAGTGAGTGCAGAGTAGTGAGTAGTGAGTGCAGAGTAGTGAGTAGTGAGTAGTGAGTGCAGAGTAATGAGTAGTGAGTGCAGAGTAGTGAGCAGTGAGTAGTGAGTGCAGAGTAGTGAGTAGTGAATGCAGAGTAGTGAGTGCAGAGTAGTGAGTAGTGAGTGCAGAGTAGTGAGTAGTGAGTAGTGAGTGCAGAGTAGTGAGTAGTGAGTGCAGAGTAGTGAGTAGTGAGTGCAGAGTAGTGAGTAGTGAGTAGTGTGTGCAGAGTAGTGAGTAGTGAGTGCAGAGTAGTGAGTAGCGAGTGCAGAGTAGTGAGTAGCAAGTGCAGAGTAGTGAGTAGTGAGTGCAGAGTAGTGAGTAGTGAGTGCAGAGTAGTGAGTAGTGAGTGGTGAGTGCAGAGTAGTGAGTAGTGAGTAGTGAGTGCAGAGTAGTGAGTGCAGAGTAGTGAGTGCAGAGTAGTGAGTAGTGAGTGCAGAGTAGTGAGTGCAGAGTAGTGAGTAGTGAGTGCAGAGTAGTGAGTGCAGAGTAGTGAGTAGTGAGTAGTGAGTAGTGAGTGCAGAAGAGTGAGTAGTGAGTAGTGAGTGCAGAGTAGTGAGTAGTGAGTGCAGAGTAGTGAGTAGTGAGTGCAGAGTAGTGAGTAGTGAGTGCAGAGTACAGAGTAGTGAGTGCAGAGTAGTGAGTGCAGAGTAGTGAGTGCAGAGTGCAGAGTAGTGAGTGCAGAGTGCAGAGTAGTGAGTGCAGAGTGCAGAGTAGTGAGTGCAGAGTAGTTAGTGCAGAGTGCAGAGTAGTGAGTGCAGAGTAGTGAGTGCAGAGTGCAGAGTAGTGAGTGCAGAGTACAGAGTAGTGAGTGCAGAGTAGTGAGTGCAGAGTAGTGAGTGCAGAGTGCAGAGTAGTGAGTGCAGAGTAGTGAGTGCAGAGTGCAGAGTAGTGAGTGCAGAGTAGTGAGTGCAGGGTAGTGAGTGCAGAGTAGTGAGTGCAGAGTGCAGAGTAGTGAGTGCAGAGTAGTGAGTGCAGAGTAGAGAGTAGTGAGTGCAGAGTAGTGAGTGCAGAGTATTGAGTGCAGAGTAGTGAGTGCAGAGTGCAGAGTAGTGAGTGCAGAGTAGTGAGTGCAGAGTAGTGAGTAGTGAGTGCAGAGTAGTGAGTAGTGAGTGCAGAGTAGTGAGTGCAGAGTGCAGAGTAGTGAGTGCAGAGTAGTGAGTAGTGAGTGCAGAGTAGTGAGTGCAGAGTAGTGAGTGCAGAGTAGTGAGTAGTGAGTGCAGAGTAGTGAGTAGTGAGTGCAGAGTAGTGAGTGCAGAGTAATGAGTAGTGAGTAGTGAGTAGTGAGTGCAGAGTAGTGAGTAGTGAGTGCAGAGTAGTGAGCAGTGAGTAGTGAGTGCAGAGTAGTGAGTGTAGAGTAGTGAGTGCAGAGTAGTGAGTGCAGAGTAGTGAGTGCAGACTAGTGAGTGCAGAGTGCAGAGTAGTGAGTAGTGAGTGCACAGTAGTGAGTGCAGAGTAGTGAGTAGTGAGTGCAGAGTAGTGAGTAGTGAGTGCAGAGTAGTGAGTAGTGAGTGCAGAGTAGTGAGTGCAGAGTAGTGAGTAGTGAGTGCAGAGTAGTGAGTAGTGAGTGCAGAGTAGTGAGTGCAGAGTGCAGAGTAGTGAGTGCAGAGTGCAGAGTAGTGAGTGCAGAGTAGTGAGTGAAGAGTAGTGAGTGCAGAGTAGTGAGTGCAGAGTGCAGAGTAGTGAGTGCAGAGTAGTGAGTGCAGAGTAGTGAGTGCAGAGTGCAGAGTAGTGAGTGCAGAGTAGTGAGTGCAGAGTGCAGAGTAGTGAGTGCAGAGTGCAGAGTAGTGAGTGCAGGGTAGTGAGTGCAGAGTAGTGAGTGCAGAGTGCAGAGTAGTGAGTGCAGAGTAGTGAGTGCAGAGTAGAGAGTAGTGAGTGCAGAGTAGTGAGTGCAGAGTATTGAGTGCAGAGTGCAGAGTAGTGAGTGCAGAGTGCAGAGTAGTGAGTGCAGAGTGCAGAGTAGTGAGTGCAGAGTAGTGAGTAGTGAGTGCAGAGTAGTGAGTAGTGAGTGCAGAGTAGTGAGTGCAGAGTAATGAGTAGTGAGTGCAGAGTAGTGAGTAGTGAGTGCAGAGTAGTGAGTGCAGAGTAGTGAGTGCAGAGTAGTGAGTAGTGAGTGCAGAGTAGTGAGTAGTGAGTGCAGAGTAGTGAGTGCAGAGTAGTGAGTAGTGAGTAGTGAGTAGTGAGTGCAGAGTAGTGAGTAGTGAGTGCAGAGTAGTGAGCAGTGAGTAGTGAGTGCAGAGTAGTGAGTGTAGAGTAGTCAGTGCAGAGTGCAGAGTAGTGAGTGCAGAGTAGTGAGTGCAGACTAGTGAGTGCAGAGTGCAGAGTAGTGAGTAGTGAGTGCAGAGTAGTGAGTGCAGAGTAGTGAGTAGTGAGTGCAGAGTAGTGAGTAGTGAGTGCAGAGTAGTGAGTAGTGAGTGCAGAGTAGTGAGTAGTGAGTGCAGAGTAGTGAGTGCAGAGTAGTGAGTAGTGAGTAGTGAGTGCAGAGTAGTGAGTAGTGAGCAGTGAGTGCAGAGTAGTGAGTGCAGAGTAGTGAGTAGTGAGTAGTGAGTGCAGAGTAGTGAGTAGTGAGTGCAGAGTAGTGAGCAGTGAGTAGTGAGTGCAGAGTAGTGAGTAGTGAGTGCAGAGCAGTGAGTGCAGAGTAGTGAGTAGTTAGTAGTGAGTGCAGAGTAGTGAGTAGTGAGTGCAGAGTAGTGAGTAGTGAGTAGTGAGTGCAGAGTAATGAGTAGTGAGTGCAGAGTAGTGAGCAGTGAGTAGTGAGTGCAGAGTAGTGAGTAGTGAATGCAGAGTAGTGAGTGCAGAGTAGTGAGTAGTGAGTGCAGAGTAGTGAGTAGTGAGTAGTGAGTGCAGAGTAGTGAGTAGTGAGTGCAGAGTAGTGAGTAGTGAGTGCAGAGTAGTGAGTAGTGAGTAGTGTGTGCAGAGTAGTGAGTAGTGAGTGCAGAGTAGTGAGTAGCGAGTGCAGAGTAGTGAGTAGCAAGTGCAGAGTAGTGAGTAGTGAGTGCAGAGTAGTGAGTAGTGAGTGCAGAGTAGTGAGTAGTGAGTGGTGAGTGCAGAGTAGTGAGTAGTGAGTAGTGAGTGCAGAGTAGTGAGTGCAGAGTAGTGAGTGCAGAGTAGTGAGTAGTGAGTGCAGAGTAGTGAGTGCAGAGTAGTGAGTAGTGAGTGCAGAGTAGTGAGTGCAGAGTAGTGAGTAGTGAGTAGTGAGTAGTGAGTGCAGAAGAGTGAGTAGTGAGTAGTGAGTGCAGAGTAGTGAGTAGTGAGTGCAGAGTAGTGAGTGCAGAGTAGTGAGTAATGAGTGCAGAGTAGTGAGTTGTGAGTGAAGAGTAGTGAGTGCAGAGTAGTGAGTGCAGGTGCAGATTGAGTGTGCAGAGCAGTGAGTGCAGGTGCAGAGCAGTGAGTGCAGGTGCAGAGTGAGTGTGCAGAGCAGTGAGTGCAGGTGCAGAGCAGTGAGTGCAGGTGCAGAGCAGTGAGTGCAGGTGCAGAGCAGTGTGTGCTGTTGAGTGCAGAGTGCTGTGTATTGGCAATGTAAATGACAATGCCATTTATTTATGATTTAAAGAAAAAAAAAGAAATGTCATGAGCAATGCCAATAGCTCTACCTTTAATGATGCCGAGACCATTGCATTGTAAATGCTTGTTACAACAGCCACTCAAACACCAACTCAGTTAACCAAATACCCACTCATGTACCAAGTCAAACACCCATACAGCCACTTACACACCCAGTCATTCATTCATACATCCATTCAGATACCCACTCACTCAACCATACAGTCACTCATCATCATCATCATCATCATCAAAAGTCTTTATTTCGATTAATTAAAATCATAAAAGCAGCATCAAAAATTCATACATACAAATTTAACAATTTTAAAAGTTATATCCAAACGGATAGGTATGCTTGTTTTTTAGCAGCCATTCAAAGCATATGCAGAATATGTACAATTCATGATTTGTGCAAAATATGTGCAAATAGCAAACTTTGTAGCACCACTCTAGGGACCACAGTATAGAAATACACTCTATACAAATAAATAAATGTGCAAAGAATTACAAGTTTTCAAATATATACACTCGTATTTACAAATCACGATTTGTTCTAGAGTAACGCCTTGTGTCATCTCTATTGGGCACTCAGAAAAGCTGAATACCCCCTTCTCCTTCTGCTACGTCATGTGGTAAGCAAGTGTTCCCATTACTTTTGTTAATCCTCACAGCTGCCACCAGGAAACTAGCTACGCTAAAAATGATATGCACGCTGCCCAGTAGCTGCAGATGTATAAGGGCTGGTCTCACTTGCAAAAATCCTGCTTCTCTTAGTATAGGCAATAAAAAAAATTTAAGGGGCACAGAGTACTTTTCACAAAACATAATTAAATGGAGTGAGTCTTGGGTGGAGAAGTTGTCACAGGAGCATGGTGCAGAATCTTCCGGTTTAGCCCAATGCACAAAAGAACCTAAAGTAAGATGAATTAAATTAAATCTAAATCTTGTCAGGAAAAAACGATGGAAAGGTTTTGTGACAATCCTTAAGTAAGGTTCTATTGTGGGGGACGACTGCAGGAGGTAGATACTTCTTGCACCCTTTTTTTAAGCTCCTCTTCCTCTCTATCTGCCTCCAGCAAGATTCTAAAATTGTGTTTAATCCAAACCACATCCTCTTTCTTAATACTCTCTGGGGCTGTATATAGTCCAGGTCGGCCCAGTCTGGCACACGCAGCTCTAACGTATGCCAGCCATGGGATTCCTTCTGCCTTCTCCAGTGCCAGACAGTCTTTAAGAATAAGATGATTGAGTGTGATTTCCTCATTAAGCCACGTGTTTGCCCAACAGATCAGGGGCGCTGTCTTTAATTGATCTGAAATGTAGCCTAAGCCCAGCTCCGAATGTATAGATAGAGTTGGGGTTGACTCTGGGACCGATAGCAAAGACCTAAGGAATCTATTTTCCACAAGTTGAATTTTTCCAACAGAGGCGTAGCCCCAAATGGAGGCCCCATAGGATGCAATAGCACAGCATTTAGACTTATATATTTTTAGCATTGCTTCCATGGGTCTGGCTCCCAGTTTTTTTGCAAAATTAAGGAGGGCTGATGTAGATCTTGTAACAGCATTACTTTTTTGTTTCTCCTGGGGAAGCCAATTACCTTTTTCATCAAATAGGACACCTAGGTAGTTAAAAGCCGGTACCCTGGAAAGATGGTTACCCAGGCATCTAAATGTGGAGACCTTACTGATCTTCCTTCCGCGTCCTGCAATCATTACATGTGATTTGCTACTGTTACCTTTTAAGTCTAATGACTCCATAAAGGTGCCAAAGTTATCCAGCAGCCTCTGGAGGCCCACCCCTGTCCGGGCAATTAATACGGCATCATCCGCGTACAGGAGGACCGGGATGCCCGATCCCCCTGCACGCGGGATGTCTGCCCCAACCCCAATCAAGGATTTTTCCAGTCCGTTAATGTATCTTGTAAATAGGAGGGGTGCCAGAATGCAGCCTTGTCTGACACCCCGCCTAGAGTTAAAAGGGCTCGTGCACCTTCCCTCCTGCGTGACCCTAACTGCTGCGGTAAGGTTCTGGTGGAGATCACTTAGGAAGTAAACTAAAGATGCTTCTATCCCTAATTCCAGGAGGATTTTCCACAGTTTGGAACGATTCACCAGATCAAATGCTGACGAAAGGTCCATGAACCCAAGGTATAGGAGCCCCTCTTTCACTGTGGTGTATTTGTTAATCAAAAGATGTAGGTTCAAGCATTGATCCATGGTGCTTCTATGTTGCCTAAATCCATACTGTAGATTCAAGAGCACCCCCTGTCAGTCAACCAATCCCCAATTTCTGGAGAATGACTCTGCCCATGATCTTAATGGCAGAGTCCAGAAGGGAGATTGGTCTGTAACAGGCGGGGTCCCCTCTCCTCCCTTTTTTAAATATAGGCACTAGTATTGAGGAAGCCCAAAAGGAGGGAAAGCCAACTGTAGATGCTGCATTAAAAACATTAGTTAAAATCTTCGCCCAAAAAGTAGGGTATAGTATATAGAGATCAGCGGGGACCCCGTCTGGGCCAGGAGCCTTGTGTGGCAGGGTTTCACGTATGGCCTTTTCTACGTCCGCTATTCTAAATTTGACCGGTTCAGTCGAAGGTCTCGGAGTGAGGTCACTAAGGTGTGATTCCCGATGATCCCTGTCACTGTAGATGTTCGTAAAGTGATTAAGCCAGGCATCATCTGGGATCACACAATCAGTGTCTAGGTTAGCCCCCTCCGAGAAGTAAGACTGATTTATAGTGTCCCAGAACTTTTTGCTGTCTTTTAACACGTCAATTGACTGCAGGTTATCCCATGCCTCCTCTTTGATTTTGTTTTTACGTGTAGATATTACCCGTTTGTACTCCTTTCGGAGAGAGGAGACAAGGGCTCTGTCCCTTGGGGTGCATTTAAGGGCTTTTAAGAGAGCCCCATGCGCTTTTGAGCACGTGGAGTCAAACCACCTAAATGCCTTATTGGTACTAGGCCTGCTCTCCTTGTGTAGATTTTCAGCTATTTGGTTGCAGATTACTGAAAAGGAGGTTAGGATTTCTGAACCCACCGCTTTCTCATCCAGGCATATTCCCAAATCAGGCTCTACCTGGTTCGCTAAATTCTCAAAGAAGTTTTCTGGAACTACCGCTTCCCATTTTATAGGTCTTCCTTGGTCAATTGAAGACAAGGGCATTGGTGCAACTCTGCCCAAGTTCGCACCAGCACCCTTGCACCTCAATTCGACTTCCAACACAAGCGGGTTATGGTCGCTGAATGTCGCTGTCATAACTTTGTACGACCAAGTTGTTGACCTGACGCATGGAGAGACAAAAATGTAGTCGATCACAGACTCCGCGCCTCGTCCCGTAAAAGTGGGGGCAGTCTCCCCTCCCTCATCCTTGTCTGGTTCAGTTAAATTTAGCTTAGATAGTAATTCCTCTAAGGCACCCCCCTGTTTAGTGTGTTAGAAATGGGGAAGTCTCCCATTCATTAGTCCCACTGCATCCTCTCCATAGCAGTCCCACTGGCAGGGGTGTAAATTAAAATCCCCCATGAGGATTATCTCGAAATCGAAAGAATTTTTAGACTTATAGACTGATAAATAATGATCTAATGCACTAAAGTGATCCTCTTGCGGAGAATTCCCTGTTGCATTATACAAATGTATTAAAAGGTAGTGTTGATCGGCTATCAGCCAATCTATTATCAGGATGTTATTTGATTCCCCCTTGAGGTGTTTAAAATGACCTATTAGATCTAGGGAAATCAGAAAAAGTAGACCCCCCTTAGGTCTCCCCGGTGCGCCCCGCACCACGGGGATAGAGAAAGTATGATAGCCATCTAAAATAAAGGCCGAATCTGGATCCCAGGTTTCCTGGAAGGCCAGGATGTCAAATTGTTTTACGAATTTCAACCAAATTGGATCTGTACTTTTTGCTCTGATTCCCGCTACATTCCAATTTAACATTTTACATATGCGAGCCCGGTTGTGTATTGTATCAGTTACATTGGTGTTCCCACTTCCAAGCCCCATTAAATCATCTCCCAGTCAATCATTTTGGTCCATCTACGAGAGGGGTGAAAAGCGGTTGTGTAGCTCTAGGCCATCCCTTTGAGGAAGATGTGTCAGGGGATCTGATTGTGTAGGTGTTGCTATTGATCTTGATGGAGTGATAGTCCCCCCCCCCCCCTTTGGCACACTTGTGTAGTACTCTCCTGGCCACTCATCATTGTTTGGTAGATACTAGGGGTTGTATGAACATTGCTATTGGTCTTGGTGGGACAATGTTCTCCCCTCCCCTTGGGTACGCATGTGTTGAACTCCCCTGCCCACGCATCCTTGCCTGATAAGTTATTTGAGGTATATGGGTGGGACATGGTTTATATCGTGTGTATTGCTGATTCAGTTGTTGGGGAAGACTATGGCCCCCAACTGGGGGGTAGAACAACTCAAGTGGGAGCGGTCGGATCCCCTTATTGTCGATATTGTAACCATCCCAAAATAACTTGTGAGCGGTGTGCCTATTACTGAAATTAACCACTACGCAGTCTCCGGGGATACTTTTGGGGCACTGCCCTACCCAATGAACCCTCCTTGCTGTAGTGAGTGCACAAGCAACTTCCTCACCGCCTGAGCTAAACTGATGGCACCACTGCCTAGCTTTAGACATTAGTTCAGTGGTGGTTTCAGTGGTATCACTCCTAATTGGAGGTACCCCTGTGAACACAGCCACCAATGGTACTGCCTCCGGGGGCAAATCCAGATTACGACCTTGCCAGTGCTGTCGACCCCTCCCCCCAGTTGATGACTGACTGAGCCCCATGGTTGCGCTGGGCAAGGGGTCCCCCCCCACTGTCTCCACCAGGGGTATCTCTCTCTGCCTTTGGGGGCCCTCTACGCCAGGTTTTATTTTCTGTATATCAGCGGTTATCTGACTGGTAGCGGAAGCTACTGGATGAATAGCACCCCCGCTAACCCCCTATATTGCTTAAGTGTATCATCAATATATTCGCATTTTTTCAAGAGCCCAGGCACACATGTATTTCAGGTATCTACAATGTCTTTGGCTATAGATACTAGGGCGGGTTCCAAATGCGAGATGATTAAATCTTCCACCAATTTCCCGATTAGGCCCTTAAGGACAGGTTTTATTCCAAATGTTTAGACCTCGATGACTTTCTTGTGCCCATCATGTTTGTGTTCTTACGTCTATGTTTCAGGGGGTGGCTTGTGTGTTACAGCGGCCGGTATGGTGACAGTCTCGGGGGGAATATCCTGGGCAATGGGAGCAATTATAGGGGTGGGAAGTGCTCCCCGGGTCGCAATCACGACGTTAGGCTCCAGAGGAATCACCTGTTTGTTGTTTGTCGGGCCCTCTTGTGTGGGGTCAGTTAAGTCTGTAGAGTTAAGCCCCAGTTCTTTTTCAACATTAGCAATCTCTTTTGACAGCACCCCCACTGCAGATGTTAAATAAGAGATTATTGACTCAGACTTTCTGGGGTGTTTGGCTTTGGTCCCCATGTCATCAGTGGCACATACCTTTTTCCTTTTGCCCATGGCGCTGGATTGGATGTTAGGGGGGTCGCCCGACCCGACCTCCTTCGACCCCGGACGACCACAGACGGCCCGCCCTCTGCCCGGTGCTGCCCGCGCACGTCTCGCGGGGCGGGAGGCTTCCCTCTCACTTGTAGCGCCTCCGGGCGCTGGTATGTCATCACCGGTCTTGCGCCGGCAGGGGCAGCTGGGGGATGTAGTTCCCGCTGCTCCCGTGCTGACCGAGGTGTTGTTTTGCCCAAAAGCCGTTGCCCTCGCGGCGCGGGAAGGTAGGGGAGATGGTGGTGACCCGCTGGTACTTCTGAGCCGTTCCCCTCACGGCGTGAGTGTCTGTGATTGCCCCGCCTGGATGCTCGGCGCCCCTCTCACTTGTAGTGCCTCCGGGCGCTGGTATGTCGTCACCGGTCTTGCGCCGGCCGGGGCAGCTGGGGGATGTAGTTCCCACTGCTCCCGTGCTGACCGAGGTGTTGTTTTGCCCAAAAGCCGTTGCCCTCACGGCGCGGGAAGGTAGGGGAGATGGTGGTGACCCGCTGGTACTTCTGAGTCGTTCCCCTCACGGCGTGAGTGTCTGTGATTGCCCCGCCTGGACGCTCGGCGCCCCTCACACTTGTAGCGCCTCCGGGCGCTGGTATGTCGTCACCGGTCTTGCGCCGGCCGGGACAGCTGGGGGATGTAGTTCCCGCAGCTCCCGTGCCGACTGAGGTGTTGTTTTGCCCAAAAGCCGTTGCCCTCACGGCGCGGGAAGGTAGGGGAGATGGTGGTGACCCGCTGGTACTTCTGAGCCATTCCCCTCACGGCGTGAGTGTCTGTGATTGCCCCGCCTGGACGCTCGGCGCCCCTCTCACTTGTAGTGCCTCCGGGCGCTGGTATGTCGTCACCGGTCTTGCGCCGGCCGGGGCAGCTGGGGGATGTAGTTCCCGCTGCTCCCGTGCCGACCGAGGTGTTGTTTTGCCCAAAAGCCGTTGCCCTCACGGCGCGGGAAGGTAGGGGAGATGCTGGTGACCCGCTGGTACTTCTGAGCCGTTCCCCTCACGGCGTGAGTGTCTGTGATTGCCCTCATACAGTCACTCACACACCCACCTACCTAACCATACAGCCACTGACACAGCTGCTAACTTATCCATACCACCACTGACACACCCACTCTTTCACCAATACAGCCACTCACACAGCCACCCATTCACCCACACAACTGCTCACAACCCCATACAGCTACGCAGACACCCACTCACAGACAGATTCACACAGTTACACAGCCACTCATAAATATGCTAGAAGTAGTATTACTCCTTAGAAGTTCACGTAGTATGCAAATTTAATTCTCCTAGTAGCTTAGAATATATATGTATGGCAATCCTAAACTCTTACAAAACACTTACACTCACTGGATGATGTCATTGGTGATGCCATTTCAGATGTCATCAGTGATGTCATCATTGATGTCACTGACCATGTCATTTGTGATGTAGTATGTGAGGTCATAAGCAGTGCATTGAGGGGGTGCATAAGTTAGCTCACGTAACTGTAACAGCTGAATTTCTATGGTTTGGTGCGAGTGAAATCTGAGCCTACTTATAAATCTCTGGAACATTTGCTTTGTTCAATGAATATATACATATATTAACTGGAAAAACAAAGGTTATTGGGACATTATAGTAACTGAGATTTAAGACATGTAGGGGCAGATGTATCAAAATACCTATTTGCGATTCTCAAATAGCGATTTTTTGAGAATCGCTATTTGAGAATTGCAAAATGGTATGTATCTAAAAAATCGCAATTTTTTAGCGATTTCTTAATATTCCTTAATAGCGAATTGCAAATTGAGAATTCGCAATTAAGGAATATTTTCCCATTCATTTCTATGGGCCAGGAGGCCCATAAGAAGGAATGGGAAGTTATTCTCAATTTGCGATTCTCAATTTGCTATTTGCAAGCAGGCTGTTGAAGGACACCCTGCTCCATCCCTGAAATGTAAATGTGTGCGCATATGGCGCACATACATGCCCTAAGGGCATGTATGAGCGACACATGGCACCTTTACAAATGCCAAAAAGTGCATTTGTAAAAGAATTCGCAAATTACCACCAACTACAATTTGGTGGAAATTTGCGATTTCTTAGTGTGAAATCGCAAAACTTGAATGCTTCTTACATAGCATTTAAGGAATCCCTTATTGCGATTCCTTAAATGCTTGCGCAAAATGAAGGAAACAGAAATTTTGCGATTCCTTATTTTGCATTGCGATTTTCATCATACAACGCATTTACGTTTTTTTTTGTTGCAAACGCTGCTTTTTATGCGAATGGCAGCGTTTGCGACAAAAAAAAACAGATGATAAATCTGCCGCAAGACATTTATGAGACTGAGTGAGTGGCTGTATGAGTGAATAGATGGGTGTGTCAGTAGCTATATGGGTGAATATGTGACTTGGTGAGTGAGTGGATGCGTGAGCGTCTGTATGGGTGGGTGAGTGGCTGTGTGAGCGACACTTTGGGTGGTTGAGTGCATGTGTGAGTGGCTGTATCGGTGTATCAGAATAGGTGTTTGGGTGACTGAGTGACTTTGTGAATGGCTCTATGGGTGAGTGACTGGGTGTGTAAGTGGATGTAGGGGTAAATGAGTGGCTGTTTTAGTATGTGTATGGGTAAGTGAGTGGGTGACTTTACACATGAGTGTGTGAGTGCTTGTATCGATTTGTGAATGGGTATGCAAGTGATTTTGTGGATGAGTGAATAGAGAGTAAGTGGCTGTATGGGTGAGTGAGTAGCTCTGTTAGTAGCTGTATAGGTGAGTGAATGGCTGTATGGGTGAGTGAATGGTTGTGTGAGTAGCTTTGTTAGTGGATATGTGAGTGGTTGTACAGTTGTGTGAGTGAGTGTGTGAGGGACTGTAGGGGTCTGTGAGTAGGCATCTGAGTGGTTTTATGGATATGTGAGTGGCTGTACGGTTCTGCGAGTAGCTGTATGAGTAGCTGTATGGGTGACTGTGTAGTTGTATGACTGGCTGCATGAGTTAGTGTGTGCCTCAGTAGTTGTTTGGGTCAGTGACTGGGTATGTGAGTGGCTGTGTGGGTGTGTAAGTCGGTGTGTGAGAGGTTGTATGGAGGAGTAAGTGGGTGTGTGAGTGGTTCTGTGGATGATGTCATTAGTGATGCCATTTGAGATGTCATGAGTGTTGTCACTGACTATGTCATGGGTGATGTAATATGGGAGGTCAAAAGCAGTGCAATGCTGGGGCATAAGACATTAGCTCAGGTAACTATAACTGCTGAACTTCTGTGGTTGTGTACAAGTGAAATCTGACCCTAACTATAACGTCCCTGTAACCTTTGAATTTTCTGTGAATTTCTTAGTTTTTAAAATGTTATTTCCTAATGATAACATCCCTGTAACCTTTATTCTTTTCAGTGAACATATATATATGATTTTGCTTTGACAAAGACCTTGGTGTTCAAAACGCACTGGATAAATACTCTTCTGAGAAACAATGATGTTTACGTGGGTACTTATTGGTGGACAAGTGTGCACAGTCTTTCATGCGTGCAGCCTTTGAGAAAGGAAACTTTTTCTGAAACGCGGCAGGCATTGGTTTGCTCTGTTGTGCTACTTACCAGAGCTGGTCTGTTTGGAATGAAAGTCTGTCAGAAGAGTGCACTTTGCTGGGGGTAACTCCTTTTTGTTTCAATTAATATGACCGGCCCGGCTGTGGAGAACACCACTATGCAATCTCAGCAGGCTGTAGCCTGCTTATTGGGACAGCATTTGGGGATCGACAGACCAGTGAAGGGGCACGCTTCTAGGTGAGAAGTGCATTGGCAAAAGGATGCATTGTGAACATGCAATAGACTGGCAGCCCACATGGGTAATATTCAAAACCATTAATAAACAACAACAAAAGAGTGACTATAGTACAACCAGGGAACACATCTCGAGATTACGGCATTTGAGCAGGCTATTTTCAATGACGTCAAAGCCTTGGATGATACAGCTGTGTTTAAAAACATGAAGGCCTGTGAGTTCCAGGCATTACACTCATTAAGAAACAACCCGAATATTTTCATAAAGTCTGCCGACATAGGCGGAGGTATAGTGGTAAAAGATGCGGTGGGCTATGACATGGAATGCAGACGTCTTTTGTCTGATCAAGTCAGCTACACCTTTCTATTTGTGGATCCAACGCCAACACTCTTGAACACCATCCTATCCCTAGTGAACGAGGCAGAAGGACTTGGACACATCACCAAACATGAGGCCGAGTTTCTCACCACCAGCAAGGGTATTATACCATATTTCTACACCTTGCCGAAAACTCATAAGAACAGGATGCCACCATCAGGGAGACCCATAGTGTCAGGTATGGGCTCCCTGCTGGAACCATTGTCGCAATATTGTGATTTTTTCTTGAAACCCGTGATCCAAGCCACAAGCACCTATCTGAGAGACACAAAAAGTTTGCTTGATCTACTCCAAGATATTGAGATTACAGAAGATCCTACTTACCTGGTGACACTAGATATAGAGAGTCTCTATACCTGTATCCCACAGGATTCCACCATCAGAGTGATTGAGGCCACCTTGGAAAACAGCAATTGGGATTACATCATGCCCAATAAGTTTGTCGTTGAATGTGCCACTCTGGCATTGAAAGACTTTTTTTATAATATCAAGGTGAACTGTATCTTCAATCAACAGGCACTTCAATGGGCAGTAGTTTTGTCCTAAGTGTGGCCGGGATGTATGTGCACGATTTTGAATGCCAATATATACTGTCTGGTCTCAATCCATATTTTTCCCATGTATCCTTTTGGCGAAGGTACATAGATGATGCGCTTATCATTTGGCAGGGCCCTGAGAGTATCCTCCTTGAGTTTTTTGCTTGGATTAACACATGTGATGCCAATTTTAAATTTACTCATTCATATAACAAGGATGAAATGGTATATATTGATGTGGTGATCTTCAAAGTTAGTAATAGACTACAAACCAGTACACATCATAAGCCGACGGCTAAAAATAATTTGTTGCATTTCACTAGCTATCACCCACGCCCCTTACGGGAAAATCTCCCTTTTGGGCAGTATCTACGGCTCAGAAGAAATTGTAGTGAGGTTTCAGTCTTCAAAAGCCAAGCTGATGAACTAACTGTGAAACTCCAGAATCTTTCCTATCCTGGTAGGATTCTCAAGAAGAGTTGTCAAAGAGCTCGCAATTAAAACAGGGAAGCTCTTTTGGAAGAGAATAGCACAAGAGGTTCAGAACCCCCGCTGTTAACGTGTGTGACTACCTTCAATGCAGTATCAAATGCTGTTAGCAAATCAATCCGCAAACATTGGAGAATTTTGGAGAGCAACAATCATCACTGGGACAAACCTCTCTTCTCATACAAGCGGGCAAGAAGTCTCAAGGAAACTCTAATCCATACTCGACCTAGGACAGAAACTAAAGACCAGGACACAACTATTCTGAATGCGTGGGGGCTCCCACCGGTGGTAGGTCACTTCCCTTGTGGCTCATGCAGGCTCTGCCATGTGACAACCACGTCAAAACATCTTGATCTGGAAAAAGGAAAGCAATGGCTGCAAAAATCCCACACAAACTGCAATTCTACTAATGTGGTTTACTTGATTACCTGCCCGTGCCGGTTCAGATATGTGGGCATGACCACTAGAAACCTTAAGCAATGAATATGTGAACAACGCAGCAATATTCGAAGCCGGAAAAACAGTATAAAATTGACGGATCATTTTCTCCAACTGAATCATACCACCAATGATCTGCACTGGACAGTGATAGAGCCTCTACCAACTGGATCAACTTCCCAACAGTCTCTTTTTGAAAAAGAACAAAGGTGGATTTATCGATTATCTACTCAGCTAACGGGACTTAACGATAATATTCCATGGGGTTCTGTCTTGAAACGCCGATCCATCGTTCCATTGCGGTATTGGTTAGTTTTTGTGGTCCCCAAAAAAATGTATTCTCCCAAAAAATGTGTTCTCCAAACTTTTAAATTACAAAACCATTACAAACATTTTGGGTTTCGTTTCATATTGATGGGGGATACTTCGCTCCTGGGAGTACTACTCATGGAGCAACACCCTGTGCCTAAAATAGAAAGCTTTTTGAAATATTTTTGAGGGTTCCTTTTCACTTTGTGCGCCAAATAACACCTCATGCTTTCTTTGTTAAACATCAGGCGGGGTGAGATATGAGTAAAACACTAAGGCTGGCAGTTTGTAGTACTAGTATCATCCCCCACACTTACCAGACTTTACCCACACATGCTTAGATTTATGGGCATTGAATACGATGACAATTAAGAAAGTCAGTTCTTAGTACTAGTTCGTCCCTTCGTGCCACACTAAACATACATACAATCAAGATTAAGTATGATGCACGTGATCAGTGCCAATTTATTCATCCTTCTGTTTGAGCATAGAGTTTAGTGAGCACGTTAACAGACTACTGACTAATGTAGCTTACATTTAACCTTAGCACACATAGCATTGTCCGTATTTACCTCGCTCAAAGTACTAATAAAGTTTCTCCCTCAATTGACAATGTAAGCGGGGCTACGGTCTAGTTATTCCAAACTCCCCTTCCACTTGACAACGCGCATCACACGTTTTTTACGCAATCACGTGACTACGCGGGAGCATTTGTACCCGGAAGCACCTGTATTTGTGAACATTCGTGCCAGGAAGGACTGACGTAGGTCCATCGTGGGAGCACACTAGTTGGGAATTAAGTTCTTTACGGGAAGGGCCCCTTCTCCCATCTCTGTTCTCCGGTTTTTCGACGGGCTTTTAACATAGTTTTGCCTCGTTCCTTGGATACCCGGGTGTTTGCTTCCCCTTCCTGCTGGACCCATGAAGCAACTTGCTTCCTAAACCAATGTAAGCCTCTTTTCTCGTTATTGTTGTGTTTGCTTTTAAAATGTGCACATTTCTCTGGCTTGATCCCTAATTGAAACAAGGGATTATAGCGGTTTTTAAAGAGCACCTTTACGAATAATTTTGTCGCCTGTTAAAACTTTGAGCTTTGTGACAACTACTTTTTCATTTTAGATGGTTGCTTTGCTCCATTTATTTATTTATTTTATTTATTTATATGCTTCTATAGCGCCTGAATAGACCCCCGAAGGGGTATCTCTGCGCTTTGCCATCCAGGAGAGACCTGCTGCTGTACCCGGACAGTACTCATAAATAGTGGGAGAAAGAAATTAAATTAAATGCTGGAGAAGAGGTAGGTTTTCAGGGTTTTTCGAAAGGACAAGTGATCAGAAATGTGCTTTAATGAGAGGGGAAGGGTGTTCCACAGAACAGGCCCTGTGTAGGCCAAAGCCCTACCTCCTTGACGGGCCTTTTTTCAATTTTGGGAACATTGAGGAGCTGGAGATTGCTCGACCGAAGTGAGCGGCCAGGAACATAGGGTGTAAAGGCTGTACTGAGAAATTTCGGGCCTATCCCCATCAGGCATTTGTGAATTGTACACAGGATTTTAAATTTGGTCCGCTGTCGTACTGGCAGCCAGTGCAATTCCATCAGCAGTGGCCGGGAGGGAGTCCTAGGTGGAGCATTCATGACTAACCTCGTGGCCGTATTCTGCACTACCTGTAGTTTGTTAAATTGGCCTTCATTGAATGACAAAAGAAGGCCATTACAGTAGTCCAGCCTACTGACGACCAGAGCTTGGACCAAGGTCTTTCTGTGATGGTCTGGGAGAAAAGGAAACACCCTTCTCAGCAGAGAGATAACCCCGAAACAGGTGCCAGCAACCTGGTTAACGTGATCTTTAAAAGTCAGTGACTGGTCAAATAGCACTCCCAGGTTTCTTATGGTCTGTTTGGGGATGGGGGCGGGTCCTAGTTCACCAGGCCACCAATCACTGGACCAAAATGTTGCTGCTTCCCCATACAGTACAACCTCTGTCTTAGACACGTTGCACTGTAGGCAGTTGTTGGCCATCCATTTGGAAACTGCCCTCATTCCTTCTGCAAATGTTCTTTGTAATGCAGGGGAGAAGGTCTTAAAGGGGAACAGAAGTTGGGTGTCATCGGCGTAGGACACCGGTATAAACCCAAACGATCTCACTAAGTCAGCCAGGGGGGCCACATAGACATTAAACAATGTGGGGCTCAAGCATGAGCCCTGTGGCACACCCCTGGTGAGCTCCCTGGCGGTGGACTTGTGGGAGCCCAATCTGACTTCTTGAGAACGACCGGAAAGAAAGCTCTCCATCCAGGACAGGGCCATGCCTCCCAATCCTATCTCTCTCAAGCGGCAGAGAAGCAAATCGTGAGACACCGTATCGAAGGCAGCGGATAAGTCCAATAGCACCAGAATCATTGACCCTCCACTGTCAAGCGTCATCCTGATGTTATTGGTGACAGCCAGTAGGGCGGATTCGGTGCTATGGTTAGGCCTAAAACCAGATTGTGAGGGATCTAGGCCATCCGCTGTCTCGATGTAGTTAGAAAAGTGGGTGTTCACGTGCTTCTCTGTTAACTTGCTGATGTAAGGCAGGAGAGAGATAGGTCGGAGGTTAGTTAGCTCCGTCCAGGGTAGGGTCGCCTTCTTCCTGATTGGGTTTACTACCGCAGTTTTCCATTCCATAGGGACTTGGCCTTTGGCCAGGGAGGTGTTAATAACTGCCTGGATCGAGGGGCCTAAGATGGAAATTAGAGGGGCCACCATTTTAGCCGGAAGGAAGTCGTTGGGGGAGCCTGTTTTCATGTGGCCGATCAAGGTTGCCAGTTTTTGATCTGTGATGGGGGGAATGACAAGCAGGGAGTTTGCAGTCTGAGTGGTGAATTTAGCTTCGGGAGTGGAAGTGGGAGCTCCAACTTTAGAGTTTAAGATTTTATCATAAATCAAACTGATTTTCTCCTCAAAGAATACAGAAATTTCGTCGCATAGTGGTTGAGAGGCATCTTCCGTACTCTCGGTGGCTGCAGGTTTAATAAAATTTTGCAAAATTTTAAACAGTTCGCGTGGGCAGTTTCCAGCCTCATCCAGTTGTACGGAGAAGTAGGCTTTTCTGGCTAATTTTATTTTTTTATAATATGTTGCCTGAGCATCATGAAAGGCTTTCCCGGCCTCTTTATTTTTAGATGATCTCCATGTTTTTTCTATGCGCCTACATTTTTGCTTTTCCTTTCTTAGATCAGCTGTATACCATTTCTCCTGTTTGGTGCGGGGGAATTGTTTGTGTGATTTGAGGGGCGCAAGGATATCAATAGCAGATTTTAGGGATTTGTTAAATTTCTCTAATGCAGACTCAACAGTGTCTGCATCCGTGACAATCGGTTGCACCCAGTGTTTATGTAAATTAGTCACCGTAATTTTATGCCATTCTCGACGAAGAATAGGAGGGAGCAGGGTTTTCTGAGGTTGTTTAATCGGTCCCGCCAGATAGAACCAAAAGATCTTTTTTGCAGGCAGACATCGTATTTTGGTGCTGTTAGAGAATATAAGATCAAGGGCGTGTCCACCTATGTGTGTGGCGCCGTTGTTGATTATTTCAAGCCCCAGATTAGATAAATCCGTAGTTAGGTGCATGGGTTCAGGCAAATCAGGAACATCACACATCTTGTTGCACACATAAGTTATGTTGGTAAACAAGCCCAGTCTAGGCTCTAATCTTCCCAAATAGGGCTAGCCGAGCAGAGAGAGACACACAGTTAAAGTTGTTTGTGATGCTCTTCAAGACATCTTAATATATTTGTCTTGCACTTTTACAGCATGGGACAGGAATGCCTTTATTCTATTTCAGACCAAAAATTCATAAGCGCAGGGCAGGTCATAAACATGCGAAGATCATCTGCTTTTTCCAAGTTACACTTTGGACTACATGGAGTCGGCCCCTTGGAAAATTTAGCCAGTCTGGCTAGAGACCAATATACTCTATGGAGAGAAAATAAGTGATTCCGGTTTAAATTGGCAGGTGATACTGTAACATGTAATAAATCAAAAGATACTTGCCATAAATTCTACAAGTCGACATCCAAAACTTGGTCCCTCCAAAGTTGTTCCGGGAGACCAAATTCTCCATCTTCTCCTTCCAGAATTGTCCAATAAAGCACTGATGTTTATACTTTTCTTGTTTTCTTCAATAAGAGTTCCTCCTTAGCACCAATGTCCAATGTAATGGCCTGGGCCCAACTTCTGATTTGTAAATATATAAATTTAGATAAGTTTTTATTCGTAAGATCAGAAATCTCCTCCCAACTCAAGAGGTCCCCTTCCGGCATTAACTGGCCCCAATATTTGATATTTGCGCTCTGAATGGATAATGAGTCTTTGGTCCACTCTGGCGAACCTGGTGAGTCCCAAATTGGAGCCATCGCAGAATAATATGAAATGTTCAACACCTTTCTTACTCTGTCCCACACATATGCCATATCTCTAAGGACCTTTAAACGGACCTTCTTAAAAAAGCGCGTATCACCGAACTTAAACAAAAATCCCTGAGTCCCTCCCTGAATCTCAGATACCATAGTCCGAAACATAAAGTCTGTTTCGGTCCATGCTGGCGAATCAAATAGCCTTATTCCTGCCTTAAGTAATAGAGTCCAGGCATATATTCTCAGATCTGGTGTACATATCCCACCTTTGCCTTTCCTTCTTCTGAGTTTTTTCCATGAGATCCTTATACCCTTTGAGGCCCAAATAAATGAGTTCCATTTTGCTTGAATCTTACTTAATCTGATTTCCTTAAAAGCAAGTGGAATATTTTGAAATATAAATATTATTTTAGGTAACAGTATCATTTTAACAATGTTGACTCTTACAATTAAGGTCAAAGGTAGAAGTGACCAGCTTTTTAAGAATTCCGCTATTTCCCTCTCAATTTTTGCTAGATTTTTATCAGCCAGTTGGTGTACATCCTGCGTAATTTCTACTCCCAGATATCTAATTTCATGTTTTAGAATTGGAATTAGAGTTAAAGATGTTATATTCCAACACATACATTCTGATTTAGATTGATTAATCCAGAGATTCGACCGAACTGCTCTGCTACACTATATGTAAGGGGGATTGCCTTGATGGGGTCTGATGTATATAACATTAAATCATCCCCATATAGAGAGACTTTTTTCTCCCAGTTATTGTGTTTAAATGGTAAAATATTCTTATCTTGCCTAATCTTTTCAGCGAATGATTCGATGTATAGATCCAAGAGCAAGGGTGAGAGAGGACACCCCTGTCTTGTCCCTCTTTTAATTTTTATAGGAGAAGATAGGCTTCCATTTATTAATAATCTAGCTGTTGGAGCTTGGTAAAATGCAGCTATTGATCTACCAAAGTTCCTACCCAAATTAGAACTTTAGCCAGAAATTCCCAATTAACGCGGTCAAAAGCCTTAGCGGCATCTAATGTAATAACCGCCAGTGGAGTTTTATGGAGAGAGGCAACATCAATTGCACCAACTAAAGCTTGTATTAAATCTTGTATAGAACGACCTCTAACAAAGCCCTTTTGATCTAAGTGTAGTAAGGAACCTGCTACCCCATTCAATCTCTCAGCCAAAATTTTTGCCATAAACTTGTAATCTGAATTAAGAAAGAGAGATTGGCCTATATGAATCACACTGTGACGTCGGCTTCAATGGCTTAAGGATAAGAACAACTATAGCTACATTCCAGGAAGCGGGAATTTCTCTGCCTTCCTCGAATATAGATGTAAAAAGCTTCTGCAGAACTGGTGTGATTACCGGTGCTAACACTTTACAGATCTCGGAAGGCAACCTGTCCGGATCCGGGGCCTTGCTTCTTTTAGCAGAGTCAATTGCCGAAGCTATTTTGGTCAAGCTAATCTCTCTGTTTAGATTCTCCGATAACTGGTCATCTAGACTGCGAACCTGATATTGATTAAGCCACGTCTGAATTAATTCTTGATGTGGAACTAAGCCCTCTTTATATGTAAGTGATGGAAAAAAGCCTGTTCAATATCAGCACTGTTCTCTGAAATCGCGTCAGTATCACTCAGCTGTACTCCTTTAATATTATTCTTCTTCTGTTCCTGCCCTGCGCTTATGAATTTTTGGTCTGAAATAGAAGAAGGTATAAAAGTGCTTTTTGATTATGATATACAGGTTAGTGTACAATTAGTTTTTTTGGGAATCCCTTCCAATTATGAGGAATTTCCTCAAGACATTAATAAGTTATTTCTTTATTTAATTATCCTTGCGCGTAGCGAAATATGTAAACTTTGGGTGAGTGCTACTGCACCGCTATATGTAGACTGGATTAGAGCAATCAGGCATACTCTCAGATTGGATAAGGTGGCGTGGAGGAAAAGGAAACATTTTTGGATTCCATGTATCAACTGGTTGGATAGGTTATGAACGATTTGGTCCAATGATTATGCCTTTTTGCAGAATGGATCACCTTAAGATCAGTTCATGGGTCTGGAAAGTTGGAAGAACTGAGCTGAATATATATCTGGCAGTACCGTGAGGTACGTATTGGGTGTCTGCAAAAAGAGCATCCATAAAGATCCTCAGAGATTAAGAACGGCCACCCCTGCATAGTGCAGGGGCAGGTTGGAACAACTTACTCTGAAAATATCTTTTTTGGCGTACGAGGACAAAAAAAAAAAAGAAATGCCTTGATTTTTGTAACCTGCTTTATGTTTCACAATTGACAAATAGATAAATACATGTTTGTCTTTTTGTTGATCGTACGTTGCAGGCTCTAATGGTCTATGATGCTACGAGAGACCACAGCGGTATAACCGTGAGATGTACTACACAAATTGTTCCTCTGGTCAGGGTGCGCCTTAGGATGCGCATACCGCCGTGGAACACACAGTAGGTCCTAAAGAATGCTTAGCTAATAGCATAAACAAGCAGAAACATGTTGACCAATTTTACACACTAAAATCGGATGTTACTGGCTACACTAATGAGCTAGTTAACATCTGTCTAACCTATTTTAACGGTCATTGGTCAGCCTTTAATAAACTAGTTGATAGGCTAGAACCAGTTGCCTTTTAATTTCATGTCTTTTTTCACAATCACGCACACACGCACTTGAACATCCTGCTCCGCTGTAAACCAGGCAATGAAGCACACCAGAGAGGCATTCGGCCTCTCTGGTGGAACCCTATGATGAAGCATGTCACGGACCAGGTTGGTGAGTGAGTTTCTTTTTACAAACACTGGTTTTTGCCCTTTGCTGTTTTGTTTAACTAGGTGTTCCCTGGTTGTACTATAGTCACTCTTTTGTTGTTGTTTATTGATCTAGAGGGGATCTAAGAGTGCCTCTTTCCCTCTCTCTCTTGTTGTTACATTATAATATTCAAAACCACCAATCCCAGAATAACTTGCACTGGCTCAATACTCTTTGTATCAATGGTAGAATGTTTCGCAAATAGAATAACACTGCACTTATGTTTATTCCATGAGATGTGCAATGCTACAGATAATCTTTCTAAATGTGTCAGCTTCTGTCAAATAACAGGGTTTACTTAACCTTCCTAGGTGGTATATGCCCACTGGGGCATCACTATGCTTTACTTGGCCTTTCCGTAATAGGTGCAACAGGCGACATAATTGTCTGAATGTTCATGAATTTATATCAACAGAATATCATGAACAATTTGTATTTATCCTGTTGCAAGAACATAGCATGGCACTAATGTTGGATGTAGCAAATTGTATAACGCTGAATTTAAGCGTCACCAGTTACTTTGTTTGGTTGAAAAGCACGTCTGACTTGTATATATTGTAGCCTTGAGTATGTCTTCAATGTCTATTACCACGTGGTATACGATACAATGTATCTTTTTCACTTTAAAAGTTTGGAGCTTTTACCTGTACTCCACCTGTGAGCAAGAGGTAGGCTTACCTCGAAACGCGTAGGGGCTGTTTTTTCCGCCAATAAACCTGAGCACTGAAAACTGAATTTGGGCTTCGACTCTGGTGTTCCAGTATACGACTAACACGCCAGGAATTGCACATTTTAAAGGTTTGGCGACCCTGTCGAGCGCCCGCTGTGAAAGCGGCAGAAGCACGCCATTTGTGTGTTCTTCGATTAAAAGTTAACGCTTCTGCCCGCCTTGAACACAATTGCCGAAATACAGAGGTACGTGTATTTGCAAAGTAAAGCGGCAAAAACTTTGGAAACCGCAGCGTGTGGAAAACGTTATTGGAGGCTTGAAGATTAAAATTTTTGACTCCGTGTTTCCACGTTGAACCAACGCGACTTTTCAATACCTCTGATGCCGAGTTTTCAACCGGCGGCATAGAGTTGGGCAAGACAGATTATTTTTCAGTGCTAACAGCGGCACTCCGGGGGCCCGCTGCACAGGACATAATGGCAGATATGAGAAATAGCAGGAGAAAGGAGGTGGCAGAGAAGTTGTTCTCTCATGCTGGGACCAGTAATGAGGGTAATCAAAGTGAAAATACGCCACCAGTCAAACCAGTGGACGAATTAAAAAGATTATGGGACGTGTTGTGGAAGGTACTTAAAAGAGAACAGTCCAAATGGTGGGAAGCGGCGGCGCTCACTAAATATCTGGAATGCAATCGCATACCAAGAGGCTTACGTATATTTATCATACCTACCTTCCAGAAACCAGATCCGGAGCTCATTAACGAGTGGATGGAAAATAACAATGTATGTTCTACTAACATGTTAAAAATACTGATAAAACATGCTGAAAAGGAGTGTGCTAAACTGAACGAGGAGAGTGAAGCTCTGATAAATAAATTGAAAGAGAAATATTCTGAAACTGAATTTTCAACTGAAATGGATAAATTGAACAAGCGTTTGGAGAAAATCGAACAAGAAATAAAGGGCAAAAAACAAAGAACATTCCACCGCGATGAGGTCGACTATAAAAAAGGACAGATTCTAACCTTTGCAAAACGATTTGATGCCCTGAGAGATTCTGCCAAGAAAAATCGTAAAACCAAACAGGTGACAAAAAACACTGCTGTCTCTGATGCGACTGTAGCTACAGTGGAGGAAACTGCACCAGTACAGACTGAAAGGGAGTCTGGTGAGAGTAATATTTCCGAGTTGGATGAATCGGTCGCCCCAAAAGACCGAATTTTAAACGAGTTCGCGTTAATGGTACAAGGACGCCAAATGGGCACGCCCCCAAGGAATCGTGGAAGAGGCGGCAGAGGAGGAAGCAAAGCAAGTGGAAGAGGAATCGTAAAGAATGTGGCCAGCCCGGTGGAATTGCGTACAAGGGGCAAATCTGCAAAGAAATGATGGCAAAAACTGTGGTAAATTTATCTAAACGTATTTTAAAGTCTAATCAATTGGAAGTGTTATCAAGAGGTCTTTCATTTTGTCCCACAGCGAGATTTAACTTTACCAACTCGCACATAGACATATTTCGGTTTACTCGTAAATTAAGTTAAAAAAATGGTTTGCCAGTAAGATACGCTTGAAAAAAGATGATACTCATGGTAAAGCTAGCATGTTGACTCTTAATGATGCAGAAACTTTGCAAGCCTTTCACGAACTAGCAGGATGTGATGGTATTATAGATGATCCTGTATTGAACTTGGTTGAAACAGAAACAGTGGACATGAGTAGTATGAGTGGTTTTAAACCCCAATCTGTCTTTGTACCCAATATTGTGAACTGTTATATCGATAGTTTTGAACAGGGTATGTTGGAGGAAATGCGTAAAATTGACAGGAAAAGACCTAAACTTAATATGAATCTCAGTAAGAATCAATTTCTCGCTTTAAAAGACATGGAAACTTGGTCTGCTGTGGTCATCAAAAATAGTGACAAAGAGGGGAATGTGGTCATTTGGCCACTTGATATGTACTTAAAGGAAGGACATAGGCAGTTGAGTGATCTTGAAAACTATGTAACGGCTACTAAACAGGAATATAATGACATGAAACAAATGTATTTTGACAAACTGTATTACTGGAAAGAGATGGGTACAATAGAGGATGAGGAGTACAAGTACCTCTTATGTAGATACCCCATGATACCAGCATTATACTTACTGCCGAAGTTGCATAAAAATATTGAAGTACCACCTGGGAGACCGATAGTCTCATCGGTGGGAAGTTTACTAGAAACCACTTCCAGATATATTGATTACTTTCTGCAGCCTTTTGTGCGTACCTTACCAGCGTATGTAAGAGACACTTCTGATTTTTTAAGAATCATAAACAATTTCACATGGAAACCCGAATATTGGTTGATCAGCTTTGATGTGATCAGCTTATACACAAGCATACCACAAAATCTAGGTATTGATGCATGTAAATATTTTCTAAAAAATCGCTCTATCTCCCATTTGGTACATACCAACATGTTACTGGAAATGATGTGGATATGCCTCACCAACAATGTTTTCATTTTTAATAAATGTATGTACAAACAAATCCGTGGGACGGCGATGGGTACATGCTTCGCCCCCAGTTTCGCGGGGTTGTACTGGGCTGGTGGGAGGAGCTAGTGGTGAACAACATCTCCCACTATAGTACCCACGCCGTCCTTTGGATACGGTACCTAGACGACATTTTCTGCGTCTGGAATGGCACACTCAATCAGGCAAATGAATTTGAGACAATTCTTAACAATAATTGTCTCAACTTACAATTCACGAGTCAAATGAGTCAAACACAACTTGAATTTTTGGATGTGAGTCTAGCAGTTAAGGATGGGGCTCTTATGAGCTCATTGTTCCGCAAGAAAACTGCTGGTAACAGTCTCCTAAATGCTGATAGCTGTCATCCTGCTACACTTATACGCAGTATACCGGTGGGAGAACTCATCAGGGCTAAAAGGAACTGCAGCACAGTTGACGGGTATGAGCAAGAAAAGCAATTAATGATGAAAAGATTTGCTGCGAGTGGGTACTCTAATAAAATTATCAAGCAGGCTGTGGCAAGAGTTGCCCAGATGGATAGGGGTGATCTCTTAATCCCAAAAGAGCGCTAAAAAGATGATACCATCCGCTTTTTATAACAAACTATGACAGTCAGTCATGGGAGATAAAACATAGTTTAAAAAAATTCTGGGATGTTCTGAAACTGGACAAAGATCTGCGGGAAGTAATATGTGATACTCCATCAGTTACTTACAAAAAAGCCAAATCCCTCAGAGACGCCCTAAGCACCACTTTAATTAAAGAGAGCCCTAAACCTAATGCTATACAGGGCTTTTTTCCTTGTAAGAGGTGTAAGGCGTGCAAATTCAGCCAAAACTGCAAATCAATTAAGATTTCACAAGATCAGGAGGCTCACAAAATTACCAAGCATTTAAGCTGTACCACCGAATACGCTATATATGCGTTACAGTGTCCCTGCGATAAGTTCTACATCGGTTGCACCACCAAGCAAGCAAAACTTAGAGACCTAGAACACCTTAGGGCCATAAAAAACCTGAACCACCAGTACCCTGTGGCGAGACACTTCGCCTCAGAACATAACCAAAACCCGAATTTGCTTAAATTTGCGGTACTGGATTGTGTGGATAATAAGGAAAGAGGGGGCAATCGGTGGCTTGATCTCAGAAAACTGGAGTCCAAATACATAATCAAGTATAACACGATCCAACCTGTAGGTCACAACCTAGGGGAGGAATTAGCAGTCCACCTTAGAGAGCAATGAGTCTGTAACACAGGCATGACTGGGATGTTATCTAATATTATCTAATTCTGTACAGTGCGTACACTTTCACTCATATTGAGTAACTGGCTGCCGCTTCCTTAGATATCACTGCTAACTTTTAATTAGAACTATGATTTTAATCTGCACGTATATATTATATACATTTGTTTCTATGACATACGGGCTAAAAGTAGACTGTCTTTTTGTTGCAGGTTTTGTACTCCTTGCCCACTTGGGCCGAATTGTGAAAATTTGGAATTTTTTTTAAAACTACCTAACAGTATATCAGATGATACATGCCCACTGGGGCGTTATTCCTCCTGTTTACCAAATGTGGGCAATATGAGATAAATATTGCGGGACTTTTTGTATCAATGGTAGAATGTTTCGCAAATAGAATAACACTGCACTTATATTTATTCCATGAGATGTGCAATGCTACAGATAAGCTTTCTAAATGTGTCAGCTTCTGTCAAATAACAGGGTTTACTTAACCTTCCTAAGTGGTATATGCCCACTGGGGCATCACTATGCTTTACTTGGCCTTTCCGTAATAAGTTCAACAGGCGACATAATTGTCTGAATGTTCATGAATTTATATCAACAGATTATCATGAACAATTTGTTTTTATCCTGTTGCAAGAACATAGCATGGCACTAATGTTGGATGTAGCAAATTGTATAACGCTGAATTTAAGGGTCACCAGTTACTTTGTTTGGTTGAAAAGCACGTCTGACTTGTAAATATTGTAGCCTTGAGTATGTCTTCAATGTCTATTACCACGTGGTATACGATACAATGTATCTGTTTCACTTTAAAAGTTTGGCGCTTTTACCTGTACTCCACCCATGAGCAAGAGGTAGGCTTACTTCGAAACGCGTAGGGGCTGTTTTTTCCGCCAATAAACCTGAGCACTGAAAACTGAATTTGGGCTTCGACTCTGGTGTTCCAGTATACGACTAACACACCAAGAATTGCACATATATATATATATATATATATATATATATATATTCACGCTCCAAGGTTGTCCACCATGTGAGTAGCACGCGAGCAGCAGCTTTATTTATGTGTAGGTGAGGACGGGGATCCGCTTGTAGACGCCGCTCCGTAATGGATCTGCCCGACGCGTTTCGAAGCTCCATCTGCTTCTCTTCAGGGGCTTTAACGGAAGCGGTGTGCGCACCCGCTACACTTCTCCAATTATATAACTCGCCCGTCGATGGGAGGCTCCAGTGAGACTTCTGGGAAGTGTAGTACGGAAAGCACACAATCAAGTCCTGTATGGACTCCACAAGTGGGCCCGTCCTCGATTCCATGTACGGCTGCTACTTCACTGCCGTGACCCCCACGTTAACGGGGTGGTGCATACTCTGCGGCTGGACTGCCGCATATAGATTCACGCTCCAAGGTTGTCCACCATGTGAGTAGCACGCGAGCAGCAGCTTTATTTATGTGTAGGTGAGGACGGGGATCCGCTTGTAGACGCCGCTCCGTAATGGATCTGCCCGACGCGTTTCGAAGCTCCATCTGCTTCTCTTCAGGGGCTTTAACGGAAGCGGTGTGCGCACCCGCTACACTTCTCCAATTATATAACTCGCCCGTCGATGGGAGGCTCCAGTGAGACTTCTGGGAAGTGTAGTACGGAAAGCACACAATCAAGTCCTGTATGGACTCCACAAGTGGGCCCGTCCTCGATTCCATGTACGGCTGCTACTTCACTGCCGTGACCCCCACGTTAACGGGGTGGTGCATACTCTGCGGCTGGACTGCCGCATATAGATTCACGCTCCAAGGTTGTCCACCATGTGAGTAGCACGCGAGCAGCAGCTTTATTTATGTGTAGGTGAGGACGGGGATCCGCTTGTAGACGCCGCTCCGTAATGGATCTGCCCGACGCGTTTCGAAGCTCCATCTGCTTCTCTTCAGGGGCTTTAACGGAAGCGGTGTGCGCACCCGCTACACTTCTCCAATTATATAACTCGCCCGTCGATGGGAGGCTCCAGTGAGACTTCTGGGAAGTGTAGTACGGAAAGCACACAATCAAGTCCTGTATGGACTCCACAAGTGGGCCCGTCCTCGATTCCATGTACGGCTGCTACTTCACTGCCGTGACCCCCACGTTAACGGGGTGGTGCATACTCTGCGGCTGGACTGCCGCATATAGATTCACGCTCCAAGGTTGTCCACCATGTGAGTAGCACGCGAGCAGCAGCTTTATTTATGTGTAGGTGAGGACGGGGATCCGCTTGTAGACGCCGCTCCGTAATGGATCTGCCCGACGCGTTTCGAAGCTCCATCTGCTTCTCTTCAGGGGCTTTAACGGAAGCGGTGTGCGCACCCGCTACACTTCTCCAATTATATAACTCGCCCGTCGATGGGAGGCTCCAGTGAGACTTCTGGGAAGTGTAGTACGGAAAGCACACAATCAAGTCCTGTATGGACTCCACAAGTGGGCCCGTCCTCGATTCCATGTACGGCTGCTACTTCACTGCCGTGACCCCCACGTTAACGGGGTGGTGCATACTCTGCGGCTGGACTGCCGCATATAGATTCACGCTCCAAGGTTGTCCACCATGTGAGTAGCACGCGAGCAGCAGCTTTATTTATGTGTAGGTGAGGACGGGGATCCGCTTGTAGACGCCGCTCCGTAATGGATCTGCCCGACGCGTTTCGAAGCTCCATCTGCTTCTCTTCAGGGGCTTTAACGGAAGCGGTGTGCGCACCCGCTACACTTCTCCAATTATATAACTCGCCCGTCGATGGGAGGCTCCAGTGAGACTTCTGGGAAGTGTAGTACGGAAAGCACACAATCAAGTCCTGTATGGACTCCACAAGTGGGCCCGTCCTCGATTCCATGTACGGCTGCTACTTCACTGCCGTGACCCCCACGTTAACGGGGTGGTGCATACTCTGCGGCTGGACTGCCGCATATAGATTCACGCTCCAAGGTTGTCCACCATGTGAGTAGCACGCGAGCAGCAGCTTTATTTATGTGTAGGTGAGGACGGGGATCCGCTTGTAGACGCCGCTCCGTAATGGATCTGCCCGACGCGTTTCGAAGCTCCATCTGCTTCTCTTCAGGGGCTTTAACGGAAGCGGTGTGCGCACCCGCTACACTTCTCCAATTATATAACTCGCCCGTCGATGGGAGGCTCCAGTGAGACTTCTGGGAAGTGTAGTACGGAAAGCACACAATCAAGTCCTGTATGGACTCCACAAGTGGGCCCGTCCTCGATTCCATGTACGGCTGCTACTTCACTGCCGTGACCCCCACGTTAACGGGGTGGTGCATACTCTGCGGCTGGACTGCCGCATATAGATTCACGCTCCAAGGTTGTCCACCATGTGAGTAGCACGCGAGCAGCAGCTTTATTTATGTGTAGGTGAGGACGGGGATCCGCTTGTAGACGCCGCTCCGTAATGGATCTGCCCGACGCGTTTCGAAGCTCCATCTGCTTCTCTTCAGGGGCTTTAACGGAAGCGGTGTGCGCACCCGCTACACTTCTCCAATTATATAACTCGCCCGTCGATGGGAGGCTCCAGTGAGACTTCTGGGAAGTGTAGTACGGAAAGCACACAATCAAGTCCTGTATGGACTCCACAAGTGGGCCCGTCCTCGATTCCATGTACGGCTGCTACTTCACTGCCGTGACCCCCACGTTAACGGGGTGGTGCATACTCTGCGGCTGGACTGCCGCATATAGATTCACGCTCCAAGGTTGTCCACCATGTGAGTAGCACGCGAGCAGCAGCTTTATTTATGTGTAGGTGAGGACGGGGATCCGCTTGTAGACGCCGCTCCGTAATGGATCTGCCCGACGCGTTTCGAAGCTCCATCTGCTTCTCTTCAGGGGCTTTAACGGAAGCGGTGTGCGCACCCGCTACACTTCTCCAATTATATAACTCGCCCGTCGATGGGAGGCTCCAGTGAGACTTCTGGGAAGTGTAGTACGGAAAGCACACAATCAAGTCCTGTATGGACTCCACAAGTGGGCCCGTCCTCGATTCCATGTACGGCTGCTACTTCACTGCCGTGACCCCCACGTTAACGGGGTGGTGCATACTCTGCGGCTGGACTGCCGCATATAGATTCACGCTCCAAGGTTGTCCACCATGTGAGTAGCACGCGAGCAGCAGCTTTATTTATGTGTAGGTGAGGACGGGGATCCGCTTGTAGACGCCGCTCCGTAATGGATCTGCCCGACGCGTTTCGAAGCTCCATCTGCTTCTCTTCAGGGGCTTTAACGGAAGCGGTGTACACAACGCGTTTCAGCTCAACAGCCTTGTTCACGTGAACAAGGCTGTTGAGCTGAAACGCGTTGTGTAATTAAAACTGCAAATCCTACTACCGGGTTCCTTTGTTTTTTTCCTGAGAGCGCATTACGAACTTTGTTTTCTTGAATCAATATATATATATCGGCCACGCCCACTGGGACAGGTGTTGAAGATAAGAAGTGCGCCGTGCAACAGCGCTTTTCACTTTCCCAGAGAACACTACGCCACTGAAGAAGGGATTTCGGTCCTGAAACGCGTCTGGCATTTGAAACCTGTGAGCCTTGGGTCCCGTTTCCTTTTGCTGGCATGCTGTCATTAAAATATCGAGAACAAAGAAACTCTCTGAGGCTTCATTTAAATGGACTCCTGCTTTGTTGGATATATATATATTTATATATATATATATATATATATATAAAATCAAAAACCTCCTCTCTCACAGGAAGAAAGAGCCACACAGGTACACAGGACCAACTCGGTTTTATTCAGCTTTCAGGGCATGACGCGTTTCGTCGGAAGACTTTTTCAAATGCCTAAAATTACGAATGCTGACCAATGTCCACTTAAAACCAGCTTGGCTTGCTGCGATTGGTTGTAGTCATCTGGTAGGCACAAGGCAGCATCTCGGAACTCGGTACTCCGAGTTTCACGTAGGCAGTCACTCAGCGCCTGTACTCTCCCAAGTGGGCGGTGTCTGCCTCCTGTTCCCTTCGCACCTGGATGTTACTTGTGGCAAAACCTGCTGGCCTGACATTACAACCCCCCCCCGCCCACTGCAGCTTGGTCGTCGGAACATCACATCAGTGCATGGTGTCCCCTCGTGAAGTCACGGACCAGCTTGTTGGTAAGTACCGGTTGCAGCGAGCGGTGGTTCAGCGGTTCCCCAGTTCATGAGAATAATCCAAAACGAGCACTTGCCACTGTTTACCGCTGAACAACTTGTGGGGAGGGGGCTCCAAGTGCGCTGTGGCCACGCACTTAAACATCAAATCCAAAACCTCCTCTCTCACAGGAAGAAAGAGCCACACAGGTAATAATAATAATAATAACAATAATAATAATAATAATAATAATAATAATAATAATAATAATAATAATAATAATAATAATAATAATAATAATAATAATAATAATCCACATTTGTAATCCACACAGGTACACAGGACCAACTCGGTTTTATTCAGCTTTCAGGGCATGACGCGTTTCGTAAGAAGACTTTTTCAAATGCCTAAAATTACGAATGCTGACCAATGTCCACTTAAAACCAGCTTGGCTTACTGCGATTGGTTGTAGTCATCTGGTAGGCACAAGGCAGCATCTCGGAACTCGGTACTCCGAGTTTCACGTAGGCAGTCACTCAGCGTCTGTACTCTCCCAAGTGGGCGGTGTCTGCCTCCTGTTCCCTTCGCACCTGGATGTTACTTGTGGCAAAATCAGTGCATGATGTCCCCTCGTGAAGTCACGGACCAGCTTGTTGGTAAGTACCGGTTGCAGCGAGCGGTGGTTCAGCGGTTCCCCAGTTCATGAGAATAATCCAAAACGAGCACTTGCCACTGTTTACCGCTGAACAACTTGTGGGGAGGGGGCTCCAAGTGCGCTGTGGCCACGCACTTAAACATCAAATCCAAAACCTCCTCTCTCACAGGAATATATATATATATTCACTAAAAAACATAGGTTTTAGGGGTGTTGTAGTTAGCTGGGCATTTCACTGGTACAAAACCATTGAATTTCCTCCATTATAGTTAGTTGAGTGAGTGAATCTTTTTATGGGTGTGGTGATGATTAAATATATTTCTCGATGTTACTGATAAAAGCTCTTGAATCAGGTTTAGTAGGAAGAGCTAGTTTATTAATACAACCATCAACAGCAGGCTTCAGTAACTGACACAGTCTTAGGAATGTAAACACTCCATCAATGATGTAGGACAGGCAGTGTTCTATTAAAGAGACAGTGACCATAACACATCCCCTTACCAATATAAAAGAAACGATAAATAAGATCTAGAACAAAACAACTTAAAGGCAATAGTATAAAAACTGAATAACTAATGCATAAGGATAAACAATATACAAAAAAACTGTGCTAAATGATTCAATACAGAACCTCATTTTAAACAGAACTAAATCTTTAAATTTCCTGGATATAAACAATATACAAGAAACTGTATTAGAAGAATTAATACAGAACATAATCTTTAAATTTCCTGGGAACTTGTCTCATCCTAGGAACCATTCTTGAACTATTAAGAACACCATTATGTCTCTGGCTAGGAGGAGTGCAAGTAAGACTGGAATTACCAATAGGCACAGAACTACTATCGGAATGACTATTAGACTCGGTACACTTTGTTAATCTAGACATGTTCCAAGTGCATCCATTGTCTAAAGTCACAACATTTTTCCTTATAGCAGTAATGATGAAAGGACCAGTGAATTTGGAAGTACCCTTGTGTCCATAACCTGGCTTCTTCACAAGAACACTATCTCCAATATTCCATTTCTTATGTTTGACAGCCATCTTATCATCATAACGTTGTTTATACTTCCATTGGTATTCAGCCAACGCATCTCTTCTCCTCAATTTGTCCTCAACACTATCATCACAAACCCTTTGCGGAAGCCAAGCTGGATTGAGTTTGGAATTAGCTAACCTCCCCCTCAATGCTTCAAAAGGAGATTTTTGCATGATAGCATTGGGAACAGTGCGATGTGCCCACCAAGTCTCCCTCAACACACTACTGAAAGAAACTTTAGATTGCAAAGCCCTCTGCGCACAACTTTTGACAACTCTATTCATATGGCCGGGATGCCCGTCACCCCCTCCCAACACATATCCCCAAGGATGGGAAGTCGGACAATTGTTGAACTTTTGGAAGACGGGAGGGAGTCACCCTCCCGGCCGTATTTATTAAAATATGAAACAAAATTTAAAACATTAAATAAAAGTTTCATCATTATGCATTATGTACAATTTGTCATTTATTAAATTTCGATGCAGTCATGTACTTTTGGCTAACATCCTGAAAATGCATACACTCTAATTCAAATTGTACATCCTAGCATTAAGGGCCAACGGCAAGGTCTTAACCGGTGTCAGATCCCTACTACCAAACTCCCGCCCTCACTGTGTGAGCGGCGCATGCGCAGAGGGCTCTACCCTCATTACCAACTGTAACTTCCCTTGTCGTGGTGTGGGCCCCCTTTCTACTCGACGCCATCTTAAGGGTCGTCCGAGTTCCCGTATGAGGTCTCTGTAGGAAGGACAGCGTGAACTCTCCCCCCCAACCCCACACTCTCTATCCGCCGTCGCGGATATCCGGCCCCCGGGAAATTAGTAAGGAGGGGCATATAACCGCCTCCCCCCCTGGGAGGGGCCCATGGCCATCTCCCCCTAGGCGCAACATCCTTAGTGGGTGCCGCCTCCCCGTGGAAGGGGCCAATGGCCGTCTTCCCCCGGGCGCTCCCATCCATTGTGGGTGGCGCCCCACTCTAGGGACCTTTAAATTACTGCTCACCGATCATGACTTTACCGCCGGACAAATAAATACGACAGTTGTTTACCTATTAAAAAAGAAAAATTCCACATCATCTCACTGTTATCACTGATCTTTCCTGCAAGAAGAAATTTCTCCAATGCGAACCGTATTTACATTCTCAAAATTCCTTGATTCACTCCTCCAAGGAAAAAAGGCCTATACTTTCATCACTCAGAAAAACTTTATTTTTCTCCAAACATTTGCTATCAGGGGCTGGTGGGTGGCACAAAATTGCTGCTTGTTCCGTCGAGGGCTCACGAGCAACGAATGGGTGCAGCCTTCCGATCCGAGGAACAAGAGGACGATCTTCTGGATTCCCGCTCCTTTATCCTTCTGCGGGAGGGCGTGTACCCGTCCCCGATACGCCTACTGGGCGTGGTCTTCCATCGAGGTGTCTAGGACAACCCCTCTCGGGCGGGGGAAGGCGCGCCCCGGCTACGCCGCTTTGGGCATACCAGCCGGGCTACGCCCACCCCGCCCAAAATGGCTTCCCGGGAGGTTCGGGCACCCATCCATACGTTCGGGGGGACCGAGCGGTCGCCCCTTTCCATATGGCCGGGATGCCCGCCACCCCCTCCCAACACATATCCCCAAGGATGGGAAGTCGGACAATTGTTGAACTTTTGGAAGACGGGAGGGAGTCACCCTCCCGGCCGTATTTATTAAAATATGAAACAAAATTTAAAACATTAAATAAAAGTTTCATCATTATGCATTATGTACAATTTGTCATTTATTACATTTCGATGCAGTCATGTACTTTTGGCTAACATCCTGAAAATGCACACACTCTAATTCAAATTGTACATCCTAGCATTAAGGGCCAACGGCAAGGTCTTAACCGGTGTCAGATCCCTACTACCAAACTCCCGCCCTCACTGTGTGAGCGGCGCATGCGCAGAGGGCTCTGCCCTCATTGCCAACTGTAACTTCCCTTGTCGTGGTGGGGGCCCCCTTTCTACTCGACGCCATCTTAAGGGTCGTCCGAGTTCCCGTATGAGGTCTCTGTAGGAAGGACAGCGTGGACTCTCCCCCCCAACCCCACACTCTCTATCCGCCGTCGTGGATATCCGGCCCCCGGGAAATTAGTAAGGAGGGGCATATAACCGCCTCCCCCCCTGGGAGGGGCCCATGGCCATCTCCCCCTAGGTGCCCCATCCTTAGTGGGTGCCGCCTCCCCGTGGAAGGGGCCAATGGCCGTCTTCCCCCGGGCGCTCCCATCCATTGTGGGTGGCGCCCCACTCTAGGGACCTTTAAATTACTGCTCACCGATCATGACCTTACCGCCACAGACCGGATAGTTGACCGACGATCCGGTCCCCCCCAACTCCTCCTATAGGTCATGCTTCCTCAAACCTCTTAGCCATGCAACAAAGTCTCCTATGAGTAAATCATTCCCCTCCCTGGATAGGTGAACCCCATCGTTCAGATACATTTGGTCACCCCGGATACACCCATGAGGAATGACATGCAACTGTGCAGAACGGAACAGTCTACCAATCTTATTATTGACCCGTTTAACTGAATGGTTCAGAGCTGACACCGAAAGGCCCCCCTGCCACCTCCTTCTAGGAATCATGTGGGACCAGGCAATCGTGCACCCCGGGACTCTTTTAGCCAACCAGCTAACAGCCGACAAGATTCGTTCAAGTAACACTCGTCTACCCAGTGTCACCAAATCGTTGCCTCCCAGGTGTACTATGACTCTAGATGGCGGTGACCTATGCCGCCCTAAAAGTCCCTCGAAAAATGACTCAAATTTGTCAAAAACGAGCCCACCTTTCCCATGGAAAGCCACTCTGAACCCGTATTCCCCAGGTGCGTGAATCGCGTCACCTTCTTTGAATACGTCACCGGCACGCCTCACGTATGAGTGGCCCACGACCCATACCATCCTCACTCCAGTCGGTGATCTCTGACCGCTGGTCTCTTGATGCAGGGTCGACCTCCCTGCATGGCAGGCTCGCGAAACTGCAAAGTAAACAAAAGACAGAAAACGTGAGTGCATGTCAATTGATCACTTACAACGGGCAAGCGCACATACCTCTTGAAGCAATTCGAGGACCAACGGCCCAATTGTTTCACTTCCTCGGCACTCTGACCCCTGGCTGTAGCCTCAGTAGCAGATCCTATCCTGAAAGAGTGGGTCCCAAAATCGCACGGGTCCATGCCCGCGTCAGCGATTGCCAGTGCCAGCACCCTCTGAAACTGAAATCTCGCCAGTGGGGTGCCATCCTTGTGTCGGAGCAAGCTCCCCCCCCAAGCGGCCGCTCTTAGCGCCAAATAGTCTTCCACACACTTCAAAGGACAGACGGGGGACCCACGCTTGCGCTGTACAACCACACTATCTCCCATAGCCCCCTGGTCAGTCTTGGACATGGCTATCATGATTACCATCGAATCACCCCTTATCTGGATGTGATCCCTGCACAAACCTCCCTCCATATCTCTCTTGTTCCTTGCGACAAGCTCGCTCACCCTCATGGCCCCATGGAATGCCAATGTGAACGCTGCCCGGAACAGAACTGCTTCGTAATGGGAGGAACACGTCTCATCCAGCTTTGCTAAAAGCAGAGACAGTCTGTCTAAGCCAATCGGGTGCCTCGTATCTCTCTTGCGACCCTCAAGGCGCTGCCAGCCGCGAAGGGCTTTCTTCACCAAAAAAGAACCTGTAGGGTCTTCTATGCCGTGTACCTGGGCCATGAAGGAAATGGCCGCCCTATGCCTACCGGCCGTTGCTGCTGATCGGCCCTCTCTGTGTAGTGCAACCAGGTACCCCAGGAAGTATTCCTCCTGACCCCAATTGTGACTCCCTGCAGGACCCAAATATGTGCAATAGGAACGAAACGCTCCTTCATATGCTTTCCTCGTCCTGGGGGCTAGTCTCGCTGCCACGAGGTCTTGTAATCCGAGGCACCGATTAGCCATAATGCTTCTGGGAATGGTGCTGCCTTTAGGTCTGCTGTGGGCAGATAACCCCTGAATGCCTGTATATGTGAACGAGAGAGTGCATCAGCCGCATGATTCAGTACACCTGGCACATGTTTCGCCCTGGACAGTACATTCAATCTCATGCAAAGCAGCACAATCTCTTTCAACAATCTCAAGATCATTTTGCAGCGTGCTGCCTGTTGGTTAATGCAATCAACGACAGTCATATTGTCGGACCAAAACACCACTGAGCGGCCCCTGAAGTCATCAGCCCATGTCATCAGAGCAACCCAGATGGGGAATAACTCCAGGAACCCAATGTTACCTGTGAGACCGTTGGAGTGCCACCATGTTGGCCATGTTTGTGGCGACCATCGATCACCTAAGATGGCGCCAAAACCCACGCTCCCTGCCGAGTCGGTCCATAGACCTAATTCCTCCGAAGACTCTGGCGGGGAGCTCCAGACGACTCGACCGTTGAAGTCCGCCAGAAATGCCAACCAAATACGCATATCCTGGCGAACCTCCCCAGACAGTCTCGTACGGTGGTGAGCCTCTTTGAGACCACCCATAGCCTGCGCGATAGAGCGCGAAAACGGGCGGGCCATAGGAATCACCCTCAAGGCAAAATTAAGCTGACCCACTGTTTGTTGTAACTGGTGCAGGGTCACTTTCTCCCCACCCAGGCATTGCATCAAAGAAGCCTGGAATTTGAGCACTTTGTCCACTGGTAGTCGGAAACACCCCTCCACCGAATCGAGCTCAATTCCCAGAAACTCCAGTGAAGTAGATGGTCCGACCGTCTTACCTGGTGCCAATGGGACACCGAATTCATTCATGAGGATGCAGAAATCATACAGCGCCTGTGCGCAATTCGTATTCCCGGCTGCCCCCAAAAGCAGAAAGTCATCCAGATAATGCATAACATGTCTATGCCCTGTAGCTTCGATAAATGCCCATTCCAAAAAACAGCTAAACATCTCAAAATATGCACATGAAATGGAGCAACCCATGGGCATGCATTTATCCATGTAATAACTTCCCTGAAATGCAAAACCTAGCAGGTGCACCGGAAGCAACCGAAACGCTGATTCGATATCACATTTCGCCATCAGCGCCCCAGGGCCTAGGTGGTTCAATATGGCCACGGCATCGTCGAACGATGCGTATCGTACCGAACAAACTTCTGGATCAATGGCATCATTCACCGAGGAACCCCTAGGAGCAGAAAGGTTATGTATGAGTCTAAACTCCCCCGGATCTTTTTTCGGGACAACCCCTGACGGGGAACAGATGAAATCGGCCACCGGCGGGCAGGAAAAGGGGCCAGCCACTCGTCCTAAACTGACCTCTTTTGCTATTCTCTTTTCTGCCACGCCTGGGTTGTGCCGTACCGATAACTGGTTTCTACAAAAGGAGTTCCCCCGAACTTCCCCCGCCGGGATGTGGAAGCCATGTAAGAATCCCTTCCTCAACACCCCAGCGGATACATGATCAGGGTATTTGTTTAACCACGGAATCATAACCATGAGATCAACGGGTGTAGGCAATCGGTTACAAAGGTCTACCTCACTCCTGCTTAGGTCCTCCTTTTCCTCCCGTCCCGCCATTCTTTGATCTACATGCACTTTCCGGGTGTGAGGAATTCCCACAGCCGGCACACACATGCTTAAACTTGCATGTCCCCTGTGGTCTGTTACAATTGCCTCGATTGAAGCCCCAACAGACTCCTCCTTTTCCGCCATTCCCGCCAACTCTAGGCTGATAGCCCCCCCCTGTGCCTGCTCGAAAGGGCACCCCGGGCTTTTGGCGGACTACTCCGGACCCGCTCCCGCCTGGCGAGGACGTACCTGTCGCCCCTGGCAGGAGTTGCTTGTGCCATGACACCGAGTCCAAACAATCCCAAGACAAAGAAGCATCATATTCTTTTGCTTCACGGAACTTCATGTCATAGCCTTTCCATTCTTCCCCCTCATACATTGAATAAAAATCCATAATGCAATTCTGATAGCAAACCAACTCAGTCATAACCTCAGGTTTACGTTCCCCCATAACTGCGGTAAATATAGAGAAGGCCTTAACCCAGTTCGTCACTGTCTCTTCCACCCTGAACTCGGCCATCTTGGCGCGCCAGACACTAGGGTGCCACAAATCTTTCTGCGTTTTAGCATACTCCATCTCACGATGGTCCGTTAACAATGAAAACATGTTGACATATTTGTCTCCCCATATTAACTCTTTCGTGGCCAAGGGAATGTGCTGTGCAACTTTTTCCCGCCTTGAGGGTATCGAGCCCTCCCCCACCATCGGCAATGCGAGCTTACCCGGATCGGCTGTTGTTGCCGCTGTCTTTTCTTGACCAGCTGCTGGTACTCCCGGCGCCACCTGTGGGGGAACAAGAGGAACACTCGCCTTCGCGACATCTCTCGATTGCCGCAACTGCTTTATTAACACTCTGGCTTCTTCGGCCGGATCTCCCGGGGTCGCTGTGCCCCCCACCTTTGTTCTGAGCCATGCCGTCAACTGTGCGGCCAATTCTGGGGGTATTTCATCGTCCTCGACAGAGGTGATCACCACCGGGATAGGCTGGCCTACATCTGGGTTCTGAACCGGGTTATCGACCGGTACGAGGGGGGCGATGAGAGGTACCTCTGGAACTGGGACCCCCCCGAAACCGCCCTTTCCTTGACCCGCATCCCTCTTCCCCCGGGGACTATTCCCGGCAAAGCCGGGCCTATCACCTTTTTTGGCTGACCTGGGTCGTTCAATGCGGACAATTGCTTCTTTACCTCCGCTAAACCTCTCCCGAGCGATTGGACTTGTCCGAGCTTTCGGTCCATACAAGCCATCCGATTCGACAACAGGCGTAACATCCTCTCTGTCTCCGAACCCTTTCCTGCTTGTTTGCTAGGCATGGTTTCGAGTCTTCCGCCCTTGGTCGATCCACGAGGTCCTGAAATCTGTGGGCCCTCGAAACTGAAAGAGAAAAAACAAGATTACCACGTTCAAAATTGCTGCTTGTTCCGTCGAGGGCTCTCGAGCAACGAGTGGGTGCAGCCTTCCGATCCGAGGAACAAGAGGACGATCTTCTGGATTCCTGCTCCTTTATCCTTCTGCGGGAGGGCGTGTACCCGTCCCCGATACTCCTACTGGGCGTGGTCTTCCATCGAGGTGTCTAGGACAACCCCTCTCGGGCGGGGGAAGGCGCGCCCCGGCTACGCCGCTTTGGGCATACCAGCCGGGCTACGCCCACCCCGCCCAAAATGGCTTCCCGGGAGGTTCGGGCACCCATCCATACGTTCGGGGGGACCGAGCGGTCGCCCCTTTCCATACGCTCAGTAAGACCATTCGCCTGAGGTGAATAAAGAGCTGTCTTTTGGTGAACAATTCCAAGATCCTTAAGAAAACAGTCCATTTCATTGTAGGTAAATTGCACCCCATTGTCAGTAAGCACATACTTAGGCACCCCTTCTGACACAAATATATGCTTGAGAAACTCAATAATAGCTCTAGAATTCACCATACCCATGCATTTTGAAATCACCCATTTCGAAGTGTAATCCACTAGCAATACCACAAACCTCTCATGTGAGGGCATGAGCTCAAAAGGACTGTTGCAGGGTTTCTGTACTCACACAGAACTGTGCACAGAGGAGTGGAACCTCGGCAAATTAGGATGTCCCAAAACTTACCTTAGCAACCAACTCACCCCTTACCGAGCTAGCTACAGTGTCTCATTGGACATATCAAACTCCCAATGTTTAGACAAACCAGAACATGAACTTACAGTACCTCAGGGTACGTGGGACTCATGAACACTCTTTCGTTATATTATCATTACAAACCAGAACATGGAGTAAAGAAGACACATGTGCATTTGAAATGTTTATTTACTAATGCCGTCTTCTCAGGCGCAGTATCTTAGATAATACAAGTATACTTATTATCAGTAGCAAAATTATCAGCATAGTTACTAAGACATAAAAAGCGAATGGTGACAGCATGTTAACATGCTGTAATGAATAAGAGTTAACAACACTTATATCTCACCCTCCCTAACACATATATTATATTATTAGCTAAGAAGGTCTCTTTGGGTTGTTTTAGGGCGGGCCCATACCTTAGTGTCCTAGCATGAAGGAATCACATCAGCATACACCAGCTCTCTCTGCATGTGCACCGCATCAAGTGTGTTAACAATTCTCGTGCAAAGCAATATCAATCCCGCCTCAAGCCCAAGTTGGCAAAGGCTGCACTTGTGTTATGACTATGAAGGCGTGGAGATCAGACCTCATAACAATTCCATATCGTGTTGCTCCTGAAACTTCAGCACTCTCCGTGCAGACATGGTTTATTAAACAAAACTGATATCAGAGCAATAACATATTATTCTCACATACACCACGGCAAACCACTAGGTTGAAAGCTAAGTCAACAATTAAGGGTCGTGTGCAGAAGTTGCAAGAAAGGAAAAATGGCGTTTAAATCTCAAATGTACCTATGCTAACTTAACACGATATAAGGATATATAGGAGCTATACAACACCCCCCCATGATCCGAGAACGGACTAAATAAGATAACAGAAGTGCCATCACATGAGAGCAGAATCCAATTATAAACGAGCATGAATAAAAATTCAACTATAAAAACTAATGCTAAAAAATAGCCCACAGCATAATGTGGCTCAAGCCAATAGGCAAGCAAAAATAAAATGTCTTGACCAAAAGTCAATAAAATCAAGGAAATGCTATCAATCAGCATGTCAATTTGAGGCAGTGTCTATGATAAGACTGTATATGAAAAGTAAGCTGCAACAGCCTCCAGGAGGAAGTCACTGTCCTCATCCGAAAACAGTTCAGCCATCCAATTTAAAAGATGAAAGGAACATACGTGATCTTCCAGCACCGGATCCTCTATAACCATCAGAGGACAGCTCGGTGGGTTTTCAAGAAAACTTTGTTCCAAGAAATTTTGCGCTGCCGACAACACATCCCAGGGACCCATTAGTCCATGTGCCACCGCCAAGGCCATAATCCTTTCGTCAGAACAAACCAACTCGTGAGCAATGATAGGACTCATCAGTTGATCAAAATCGACGTCAGAAGATACTGGTCCGCAGAGACACAAATCAATGGCCCAAAGGAAATCACAGGTCAGGCAGCGAAATACAGGCTGGACACAGGTGAAATAGGAGAACCGAAAAGATAATCCAAACGCCGTGCTTAGAATCGCCAACGGCAGTGTGCCATAATAATCAAGCATGCGGTTGCGAAACCGCGTCAGTAGCAGCTGAGCGTGGTCTTGCACAGGAAGGGCATCCATATTTAAAAAGGCAGAAAACCACCAATGCGCCAGCCGCTAATGCAAGTAAAAACGGGAACCCTCCAAATAAGGATGAAAAAATAGAATGGAAGAAGGCAGGGATGACTCCAAAAATCTTCTCAAAGGAAGTCACGAGACCACCGCTAACAACTTTAAAAAAATGTGCTAGGCCCGTTGTGGAGGATGCGTTAAAGATAGAACGGACCATGGCTCCGAAATGCAAAGGCAAATCAGTGTTTAAAAGAGCCTGAACCTCCGTACGGGTGTTAGCAATGTGAAGCACGAAAGTTTCACGGGCCGAGCTCAAGGCCACCTCTTTCTGGGACAATAGAGCTCTTATTCTAGCCATGCCACTGAATTCTGCTCCCAAGGTCGGTATCTGTGGCCAAATGGAAGACTCCCTATGTTCACGTGTGGGAGGATAAAGAACATTTCTGCAGCAAATAACTCGCTCACTAACTGTTACTATGAAAGCTATACCTTTAATTAAACCACAACAGTTTTCATTATTGAGCATTAAATAACTACCATTTTCTAACAATTTAAACGTGGGGATGATAGCAGGAACTGGCGTGCCCTGTAAAACGCAAGCCATATTCGGTCGGTCCTTGTTACATGAACCGTGTAACTGTATGTGTCTGCACATTAAAGAATGATCTGGCGTCTCAGAACACTCATCCCCTGTTAGATAAACTTCTTGTTCATCCTTGAAACATCTGTATGTGTATGGGAGTGACCAGACCTCATGAAGAAAACCGCTACCTAAGGGTTCAAAACGACCTATTGGCACATATTTCATACAATTTGAAAACTTATATAAAGCAAAAGGCAGTGTTATTAAACCGTGGATAAGCCACGTAGCAGTAGTGGCTTCTGCCACAGAAAAAGGTAAAGACTCCAATCTTTCAATATGGAGCATAGAAAAGGAAGCATCACGCATTGAAAGCAAGCGTTGTTTGTCTGTCAAATTAAACGGTGCAAATAAAGAGGAAACGTTCATGTATCCCCAGGGAACTTTACCCATTTTCAGAGTCTGAAGTGTCCATGCAAACTGCATGATTGAACGTAATTGATTTTGACCATGGTATAATACAGACACTTCATCATGCACAATATCAACAACAGACGACACAATATTATCTAATGTGTAAATTCTAGAGGAAAGCACGTTAATGCTATTGTCAACCACTGCAAGCACTTTCTCAAGATTTGCCTGATCAATATCCCTAAGGCGTGAAGCAGCCTCAATCTGTGAGAGTTTCCAAATTTCATTGTAAACACCATATAACCACCTTTTCGACCTGCCACTAGCTGGGCCTTTAATGAAATCATTCAAATCCACGTCTGCATTCAGTCTGGAAAGGTGATACTTAACTGCAGGTAAAGTTGAATGTTTCAGCCAAGCTTGACACAACTTGCCCACAGAGTAAGAGGTGACAGTATGACTCAAATCAAACCGGGGATCAGATCTAACAGTCTTAAAACCGTCAGTTATATTTAAAAACCTTTTTTGGCAAGAATCAGCACTACGGTGCCAAAGCAGCCAACCCCTGGGATTCATACTGGAAATGTTAAAGGAGGAATTAAGAAGCAGAGCCTGTATATCTTTAATGGACAATTGAGTAAAATTACTCCAATCCTCATATTCCTCCAACTCTGGGAAAGACGGGGTGTTTAACCTTTTAGATGTAGCCAATCCAAAGCATGTGGTCTGGGAAATGGTTTCATTTAAAAACAACATATGATTCGGGATGAGACATGCACGGTGCAAAGCCTCAGTGCCTCGTACCTGCCAGGCCCTTGAACCCCAAACTGATTTAAGGTCTATTGTTCCCTTCCATAACTCATAACCCCCAGTAACTAATTGATCTAGGAAGGCCTTCGAGTACAACAATTTTGTATCGGTAAGTCTAACCTTGGACAGTGGCTGTTTGTGAAATTTAAAATAAAAGGACTCGGGATTGGACTGATTAAAGTCAGTGAAATAAGTATACTTTTTAAGAAACGTTTCTGAACTCCCTTGTGTAGGAGCTGGGCAATGTTCCCACTGAGTAAAATTAACAGCCTCCCTTCGGGAAGATGTTTTGTGTAAGAAGTGATTGCCATAATGTTGGTAACAGAACAATTCACCATAATTAGCAGATTCTAAATATAAATCCTCAGCATCAAAAGCAGCATAGTATTTCAAATCAGAAAACAAACTTTCCACAGCATTAACATCCCAATCATCAGAACGAATGTTTTGTTTCACCACATCCCCCATATTAACTCTTAGTACATTAGGAACATTAACGACTTCCGTAGGGCCATGAATCTGAAAACGAACTGCATCCCACGCGATTCCATCCAGAACAGGCCATGCTGTGATGTTAACCAAAGTCAAGTCTCTTTTTAATCTGTGTGTAGAATGTGAAGAGGAAAGTGGGGCCAATGTTCCATTTAAATGAGTAATGCAAGTTCTCTCCTCGACATAGTGTCCATTCATAATTCGAAAAAAATAAAATATAAAACCAATTGACATAAAAAGGTAAACTGAAAAAAGGACCAGCCAAATGTATATCCAAGGAGGAATCAAAAAATGTTTTTTAAACAGGCTAGCATATACCGCAACTTGAGAGGGTTTTTTCGAGGCAAGGGAAGCAGAGTCAAATGAAAATCTGGATTCCGTGGCTAAACGAGCTTGCAGGTCAGGCATGGACAAATCAGTAGGGTATGTATAGTCTGTCTCATCCATGTCAGTTCCGGGCAAATTATTTAATAATGGACTGGAAACAGCAGGTAATTCGATGGCCACTTCAGGTTCAATATTAGAGGCAGTGGGCATAATTGAATGTCTCACAATGGAAGGACAGGAAACAGCCGGTGTCATGCTAAGAAGAATCGGCCACTCTGTGTATCTTGACATTGTCAATAGAAATAAACCTGTTTTCCTTACGACCTGGAAGTGGTGGTAAAATGACTGTTCTTGTGCCCTTCACTCCAAGCACTGGGACTGGAGCTCGATAGGAGGGACCAAACTCTTTCTTGTTGTCGATCTTCTCACGAACCAGTTCTCCAACTTGGGGTAGCCAGCCAACTACCGGGATCTGCAACGCATCATCCGAAGTGGAGGGCAAATGTTCCTTTGCAAGACTGTCTCTGGTCTCTTGTAGATTCTGTAAAACATTGCAATGTTCATCTGCGTCAAAGGAAGTGGCGCGAACCACAGAGTCTAGACCGTCAAGGTCAGGGACGTACATCTTGATGCCAAAGAGCATTTCGTATGGGGTCCGCCCACCCAGAGACCTTCTAGGGAGATTATTAAGAGCACGCTGCACGCCATAGAGGTGAGCCAGCCAGTTTCTGCCAGTGCCTATAACTCGGGCTGTCAAAGACTGCTTTAAATCACGGTTCATTCGTTCAACTACACTATTACCCTCAGGTCTGTAGGGTGACGAAAACTTGACTTGGACCCCCATCGAAGTCATGGCATCCTTATACGCCTTAGAGGCGAAAGCCGGACCCTGATCCGAATGGAAGGTACCACAGGCAAAAATCCCTATAAAGATACGCAAATCTCTAATGACAGTCCGTGAATCAGCGCTGCGATGTGGCCATACCCACACAAAGCGTGTGCATGAGTCAACTGCTACTAAGATGTACTTATACGCAGTATCAGATGAAAAAGGACCGCAGTGATCTAAATAAACACAGCCTAGTGGTTTATTAGAAATGTACAACTGAGTCTGTGGCGGACGCGTAGCAGTTGAAGGTTTAATCTGCTGGCATATGTCACAAAGAAGGACATAATCACGGGTCTGTTTGTATAGTCCCCGCCACCAGAAACGTAATTGTAATTGAGTTACAGTGGCCGAGACGCCCGCATGCGCAGACGCCACACCTTCATGAGCCGCTGTAATCAAGTTTGCTCTGCGATCCGAGTTGGGAATCAGCCGTTCCCCAACATCAGGAATTGTCACAAAAGGAACCTTTTCGGGACTTAAGTGGTATTTATACTTCGAAGGGAATCCCGCAGGATGTTTACTTCCCTTCTCAGAGGCAGCAATCGCTGCCAAGATGTCGCTATCAATCTTGGTTTTAGACCTAGTAACTGCTGCAACTAAGTACGTAGATACTGCTGATTTCGCTGCTTCATCAGCAAGCGAGTTGCCAACAGCGTGAACTCCCACGCGCTGATGACCGAGAGTATGAATCACATAAACGAGTGGCAACATAGCCTTAAGCTCTGCCACTCGAACCCAGATCATTTTATGTTTTATTGTGCTACCCTTGGAATCATGAAAGTCATTTTGAATCCAAAAGAACAAGTTTTCATTGTAAGACTGGACACAGTAGTAAGAATCACTTACAATTAGAGTAGTAACACTTGGATCTGCGTACTCCAAAGCTAGTAATAGAGCACGAAGCTCTGCCAATTGTGCGGTGCAATCGCCCAGGGGCAACGTGTGCACTTCCCTGGAAACGAACTCATCATTCAACATAGCACCGACCACAATGGCGCATGCGGAAACGTAGGCATGTTTAGAGCCATGCGCAACCTGCGCCGACCCATCAGTGTAAATGATGCAATGGAAGTCCTCCAAAGGTCGCATCGCCAGAGGAGCAGGATGAACGAATTCATACTGCAAGTACTCCTGCGACCGTAAGGAAGCGTCAAAAATAAACATGACATCCGTGGATGACAATGACGCAGCCCACTGAATCCACCGAGGGTGCAAAGCCTTTGAATTTGGTACACTGGCTTTCGTGACTGCCTCCAAGTGAGGACAGGGTGTTACTACCAGCATGCGTTTCCCCTGAGACAGTGCTCGTTCCTTTAGAATAGCCATCTGTACAGCAGTTAAAACCTTTTCCACTGTGGGAAACCGCATCTCAGCCGAAGTGTACAAGTGCGACTTGTAAGCAATAGGTACTGTGTCACCTTCATTAAAAGTGAGGTATGTGAAACCCACCGTCCCAGGAATTATTCTTATTACCAGGTTGGTGTGGTTATCACGAGTCAGTAAATATTTAGAAGCGAGCAGATCAGCCTGCAAGGATTGCAAAATGGCTGAATGCTCAGGCAGCCAGCATGATTTTGAGAAAGTTGGTTGTATCAAAGCATACAAAGGCTTGATACGCTGGGCATATTCCGGAATGTAAGTCCTACCGAAATTCAAAAAGCCCAGTAAAGACTGTAATTTTTTCAGTGTTGTTGGAGCGCGCAATTGTGCGCACTTCTCTAAGAAGTGAGGAGCCAAACCTCTACCTTCATTGTTGAGCTCATAGCCCAAAACCAACACTGTGTGTTCAGCAATGTGCGATTTTGCAAAGTTAAATTTGTAACCCATGTCTGCGAAGTTGCAAACAACAGAATTTACACGACACAGATGCTCCCAAATATCGTCGTCTGTGAGATATATGTCATCCACATACGAAAAAGCATCAGGGTCGAGTGCCTCCAGAATAGAGACAATTCGAGCGGTAAATACACCAGGACTATTCTTGTAGCCCATTGGAAGACGCCGGAATTGCTTTTGGACTCCAGCGCTCGTAAAACTGGTCCATTGGGAGCTAAAGCTGTCCAATCTGTGGGCATAAAAACCATTGGATATGTCAAGCGTTGTCTTGAAACGCTTACGCACGAGACTATCCACTAGGGCAGAGCCGTGGGTATTCTGTACAGCACAGTTACGGCAATGCGAGTTTAAATGCCGGTAATCCAAAACCAAACGATATGATCCGTCAGGTTTGTTCACAGTAAAAAGGGGATTATTCATCGGTGACACACACGTTTCAATAACTCCCTGATATTCCAATTGTTCAAGGATTTCCGCGACGGAAGATTTTGCTTCACGCCGAATGGGATATTGAGGTTGAGGCTGCGGCTGAGACCGCAACGGAATTTCGTGGCAAGGCGACAATTTATCCCAACCACATTGGTTACGGTACAGAGCCGGCGCGAGAGCCCGAGCCCACTCTTCTGCAAAATGCTGCGCATGCTCTTTCGAGACAGTGTTCGCGAAACTGGGTAGGATCACCTCCTCCCCTCGCGGCGCCGCGAGCACAAAAGGTGGGGGCCAGTCAGCCTCCGAAAGTAAAATATCATATGTAGAAGACAGATTCTCCCAAAATACACCTTTAACGGTACGCTGTATGTCACCTTCAATTAACAGGACAATTTCATATAGTCTTTCAGGGGGAGCAAGTCTCGTATCCGCTGTTTCTATCACAACGTAGACATCAGTCGCTGTCACCCTCAGTAGTGGACGCAGCGCCTCTCTGACTATGGTTATCTCCGCCGCGCTGTCCAGCAAGGTCAGAGCCCACGTCAGATTCCGAAGCCGCGTTCTCACTATCTGTGGCATATCGATGCGCTGTTAAGGCTGCGACTTTCTTTTTCGCAAACTGCGGACGCCTAGGCGTAGAATCCTCCTGCTTCACTGCGCCGTCCGTCTGGCGGGACTGACCACGTCCTTGTTGGCCACCACGTCCACGTCCACCCCCTCCTCCTCCACCGGTCTTCGGGGCCGATGTGTCCTGAAAGGAACGAGGAGAGCGTTGATCAGAACCCTGAAAACGATCAGGCGATTTAATCATCGCGCGGTCGCGCAAATCATAAACTTTTTCGGGTGGCGCAGGAGCTTGTATCGCAGGAAAAGTACCCTGAGTCTGCGTTGTCTGCTTCCCCTGTGTCTGTTTTTTAGGCCAATTTTGTTTCTTGGACTTGGGCTGGGCATCTGTCACTGCAGATTGTCCCTGTGGTTGTTTTTTCTCCTTTACTGGAAAATATTTTAGACCTCTACTTGTGCGGCCAATCGTTTTATAAGCGGCCACTACAATCTTTGCTAACTGGCGGGGTTTGTCGGCATCGGGCAGAGCAGCCAAAGCATTCGACACCTGAAAGTTAACTGCATCTCCTTTAACATTGGAGAGAATGAGATCACTTACAATCTCAAAAGAACCACACAGGCGCATACCCAATTCAACCGCTGCCTCTGGACCGTGATCATTTTGAACACGTCTAACGATTTCAGGCAGGGCAGTCATAGACGGGGTGCCGAAGCACCTTGTATAAACTGCCGCAAATGTTTTTCCCCAGCTATCACAGTCAGCAAGTTCAGGAGTAATATCCTTCGGTAGAGTAATCGTCAACATTCTATGTTTATCAGCAGGAGTAGAATTCGGAAAAACCGCCTCCAGTTGATCAAACTTCTCTGCTAGCCAGAAAGGGAAGTCATCGTTGTCAACAGGACGCGCACCAAAAACCGAATTTACCATCACTGGATTGAGACGCATTCCGCCTCGTTCCATGGGAGCGGCCGCACCCCCCTGGGGACCACCAGGAAGATGTCGACCGATGTATTGCACTAAAGCACGAATCACGGAAATGGAAACTACATGTAGCCTGCGAATTTCTGCCAGGGTACAAGCCCCGTGATTTGGGTGCGGGGTAAAGCCACCCAACGCAGGCCAATTAGTACCTGGAATTGAGAGTGGACCTAACCTCGCAGGGGACATAGAGTGGGGGAGGGCGCCATCAAACCAAACTCGATGCTGCCAATGATCAATAGGTATTTCCAATGCCCTGTACGGCGTATATTCAGCCGGGACATCCGAGGCGGTGTAGGAGTGGAACAAACCAGAATTAGCGTCCACAGCCGGAAACGTAACCCAAGAGTAAAACAACTCGTAAGGAAACGCCGGATCTGCACATACCACGAAAATCACAGCCATCCCATCTACTGGGACCTGGTACGTCTGAAGATGGTTGCGTACCGCTACGCGACTATGCTGTGCAATCGCCACCGCTGCCGCCATTACAGAATTGGAAACAAGAAAAAACAAAGAATACTTTGTAGCACAACTGGGTAGGAATTCAAAGAAACCGTTTAGGTAAGAATCAAGCTTGAATAAAGACCTATTTCAAAAAATAGGTAGGTTTCACCGACACCCCGTTTTCCGGAAACGGATGTGAAGGGGTTAAGGCATGAACGATAAACTACTCGAGTGTCATGATATAAGACCACCGAAACCGTTGGGCGCCATGTTGCAGGGTTTCTGTACTCACACAGAACTGTGCACAGAGGAGTGGAACCTCGGCAAATTAGGATGTCCCAAAACTTACCTTAGCAACCAACTCACCCCTTACCGAGCTAGCTACAGTGTCTCATTGGACATATCAAACTCCCAATGTTTAGACAAACCAGAACATGAACTTACAGTACCTCAGGGTACGTGGGACTCATGAACACTCTTTCGTTATATTATCATTACAAACCAGAACATGGAGTAAAGAAGACACATGTGCATTTGAAATGTTTATTTACTAATGCCGTCTTCTCAGGCGCAGTATCTTAGATAATACAAGTATACTTATTATCAGTAGCAAAATTATCAGCATAGTTACTAAGACATAAAAAGCGAATGGTGACAGCATGTTAACATGCTGTAATGAATAAGAGTTAACAACACTTATATCTCACCCTCCCTAACACATATATTATATTATTAGCTAAGAAGGTCTCTTTGGGTTGTTTTAGGGCGGGCCCATACCTTAGTGTCCTAGCATGAAGGAATCACATCAGCATACACCAGCTCTCTCTGCATGTGCACCGCATCAAGTGTGTTAACAATTCTCGTGCAAAGCAATATCAATCCCGCCTCAAGCCCAAGTTGGCAAAGGCTGCACTTGTGTTATGACTATGAAGGCGTGGAGATCAGACCTCATAACAATTCCATATCGTGTTGCTCCTGAAACTTCAGCACTCTCCGTGCAGACATGGTTTATTAAACAAAACTGATATCAGAGCAATAACATATTATTCTCACATACACCACGGCAAACCACTAGGTTGAAAGCTAAGTCAACAATTAAGGGTCGTGTGCAGAAGTTGCAAGAAAGGAAAAATGGCGTTTAAATCTCAAATGTACCTATGCTAACTTAACACGATATAAGGATATATAGGAGCTATACAACAGGACCCGCTATATCTAGCCCTACCTTTGTCCAAACCGCAACAGGAACTTCTACAGGAGAAAGAGGAGCATGACTAGTGGTGTGTGATTTGTCATTGGCAGCACACAAATGGCAATCTTTCACAACAGCTTCCACCATCCGATCCATACTAGGCCACCAGTATCTCTCTCTGATGCGAGCCTTGGTGAGATTCCTCCCCAGATGCCCTTCATGAGCCAGATTGACAACTTTCTCACGCAAATCACTAGGAGGAACTAGTCTGTCACCTCTCAACAAGTTACCTTGACAGAATGACAAGTCATTTCTAACCGTCCAATAAGGTTTCATTTCACTATCCAGTTGATCAAACCTAGGCCACCCTACTCTGATGATATCTCTCAAAGATTGAAAAACAACGTCATTATCAACACATCTTGACCATTCATCCTTAGACAAAGAAGATTCCAGTACCCAGTTTATGCATTCTAGATTACCAGAAAAACTATTCCCTTCAATCGGCAACCTTGATAAACAGTCTGCGAGCCTGTTGTTCTGACCAGCAATATACTGTACCCTAAAGTTAAATTCCTGTAGACCTTCACTCCATCTCTTCAACCTGGGCGTCATATGATCACTTTGGTGACAAGAGAATATCTGAACAAGAGGCCGATGATCCGATCTTACCAGAAACGGAATGCCCCATAAAAAGAACTTAAAATGGTATATAGACCAAAATACAGCCAATGCCTCTCTTTCAATGCATGAATAATTCAATTCTGCGTCTCTCAAAGCCCTTGAAGCAAAAACCACCGCAACTTCCTCCCCGTTCACAATTTAAGAAAGTACAGCGCCAAGACCTTTAAGGCTGGCATCAGTAGTGACAATGGTTTTCTGTTTTGAATCAAAGTGTCCCAGAGTGGGCATTTTGCCAATTTCATTCTTTATCAAACAAAATGCCTCTTCACAATCACTTGACCAAGTGAACCGTGCACCCTTTTTTAGAAGAGATCTTATAGGCTCAGTAATGCTAGCGAAACCTTTGACAAATTTGGAATAAAATTCTGCCATGCCCAAGAAAGACTTAACCTGATCTTTATCCCCAGGAGCTGGCGCTTTAACAATACTCTCAGCCAATTCTAACTTCGGTTGTATCCCTTTCCCAGAGATTACATGTCCTAGATAAGTAACTGAGTCCAAGCCAATTTTGCATTTCTCTTTCTTGACTGTGTGACCCTTATCAGATAGTCTTTTCAGCACTGACCTTAAGACAGCATCATGTTCCTTGGCATTCACTCCATACATCAAGATGTCATCCTGGAAGAACATAACATTATGTAAATCCCCTAGAACCATTTTCATCACCCTTTGAAAGCAAGCAGCAGCCGAGGCTAACCCAAAGGGCATTCTCAAGAACCGATAATCACCAAGAGGTGTAACAAAAGATGTTAAGTGTCTAGATTCTTGATGTAAAACAATTTGGTGGTACGCAGAAGAGAGATCTCGAACACTGAACATGTTCGCTCCTTTCAAAATACTAATAGACTGAGATATATTCGGTAAAGGTTGTCGATCAACCCAAATACATTCATTCAACCCAGGCAAATCCACACACATTCTTACCGCCTTTCCACCATCCTTGGGTGCCAAAACTATAGGACTCAACCACTCTGAAGACTCAATTTCTTCAATTACTCCCAATTTCAAAAGCTTCTCAATCTCCAATCTCAAGGGTTCCACCATCATATAAGGAACTTTTTGAACTTTATGCACACGCGGTTTAGCAGATTTTTTTAGAACAATCTTGTGTTCAAATCCTTTTAAACAACCCAATGTATCTGAGAACACTTTAGGAAATTCAGAGAAAATATCATTGGAATCAGAAACAATGTTAACTCCTTGAGAAAGAAAAGATGAAATCAAATTTTCTATGAAAACCACTTGATCATGTGGATTTTTAGCACAGGGATTAAGGATTATACCAAAATCATGTTGATGTTTCCAGCCAAGAAGATTGTCTCCTCTCACAGCTACGTAAACTTTCCCGGTGATTTCTTTCCCTCTGAAAGAAATCTTAGCCACTGTATACCCCAATATGTCTATTTTTGAGCGATTATAACTCAAAGGAGCAATATCTGGAGGTAATAGTTGAACATTTTCTAGACCAACAACCTTATCCCAAATTTTGTTACCTATCAAGGTATAGGGAGATCCTGAATCTGCCATAAGCTTGAACATATATTTGTCAATTCCTATATCACAAAAAGGCATAATAATCTTTTCAGAATCTACATCCTCTCCAATATCTTTTACATTTGAAATAACTACAGTGCGTACAACATCAGATACATTTTCATTAGATTCTTTCTTTTTGTTGGATTTACAAACACGAGCATAGTGACCCTTATCCCCACAGTTGTTACAAATACTATCTCTTGCAAAACAGTTTGGATAATTAGAAGTGTGAGAAAAACTACCACATCTGAAACAACGCAACCTTTGATTAGAGAATGAACGTTGTTGTCGAACATCACGTTCTTTGGATAATGAAGTCTCTTTACTAAATAAGAAACGATTCTCTTGAGAAGTCTTTTGAGATTACATATTCTTTTGGGGCAGTTTTCTTACGTTAACTGAAACTTTAGCAATAGAATCAGGTGAATCTTCAAAAAATTCATCTTCTTCTAATCTGTGCACTACATCTTGTTTTTTTTTTTTAGCCTCAACAATAGTGTGACTTGTTTCCTCTTTGTTTTTCCTTATCTCTTTGACCCACGTAGAGGTATTCTCCATGCCTTCTACAATATCCATAGCCTCTTTTAAAGAAGGGTTCTTTGATAACAACTTCTCTTGGACTCTTGCACTGTTTGTACAACTCACAAGCTGATCTCTTACCAGTGATTCAGCTAAATCCCCAAAATCACAAGTGCGAGCAAGAGTCTTTAGAACAGCTACAAATGTACCAACACGTTCAACAGGACCTTGAACACGAGTGAAAAATCTGTGGTGTTCTAAGGTAACATTAATTCTAGGACCAAAATAACTCTCTAGCATGGACATAGACATCTCAAAAATGTCAGAAGGTTCACCGTCAGCACCACCTACAGGTATAGTGTCCATGCTATCATAGGTGTGTCTACCCTCAACTCCTAAATTATGTAATAAAATCGCCTGTTTTCTGGCAGCTGAAAACTTTTCTCCACCAATTGCTACCAAATAGGAATCAAAAAGATTCCGCCACCTTTTCCAAGGGAGAATAGGTTCTCCCTCTTCAGAGAGAAATGGTGGAGGCTGTGACATACTGGAAGCAGTAGTCATGTTGTCAGAAGTGAAAACAATCAACTGAAGTGGAAAGAAAAAACAAAAAATTTAAATAAAAGGCCCCTTCTTCTTTTCCTTTATAATTCAAAATAGAATTTTTTTTTTTTTTTTTAATGTGCTGTCGTGCACATCGACGTCGTGAATATGGTATCTAAAGATACACTGCTGTGTGTATCAGCGTTGTTAGTCAAAATGCGCTGCCGTGCGCATCGGCGTTACCATGGTATCAGACGATAGACTGCTGTGTGCATCAGCGTTAAGTTAATCAAAGTGCGCTGCCGTGCACATCAGCGTTACCATGGTGATTGTATTGTATTGCCAAACACCTAAAAGAAATCAAGATGGCCGCTGTTTGCGTCTTGACGTGATGACGCTGTGCGTGACGTGCGTCAAGGTCAAAGTTCCTCCTTAGTCATCGCGTAGGAAGGCGAATTAGGAGAAGAGCAAACGCGCAACAATGCCACACACGCGATGGCTTGGGTTACACGCGGTGCTCTGCTCACGCGATGGCACACGCGGCCTGGACTACACGCGGTGCTCCGCTCGAGAGGATTTAAAGAAAAACAAAACACAACGGCAATCTTTGAACAGGTGAGCCCATATACTACCTGTTTTCCGAAAAATAGCGCGATGACAGCGGAAGGTTAGTGCTTCCCAATATAAAGCAGTGTAAGGTCAGCCCAATTTCATATATTCCATTTTTAGGGCAATCCAAGGAATGAAAGTTACACAGTATCCAGAGTCCAATGTGTAACTTAGGGTCTCGAGTGTAATATTAAAAACATAAATCCAAGTCTGTCCAAGCCAAGTCCAAATCGATTATCCAGTGTCCAATGTGGAATCTAGTACTCAGTATCCAGTGTCCAATGTGCAATTCAGTGCCCAGCATTCAGTGACCAAAATCGAAGTTTGTCCAAATCCAAGTCAAATCCAAATTCCAATAGTAGGGGAGTTGATGGTTGTAGGTGCTTGTCCCCAATCAAGCCTTGACCCTTGTCGCCAGTGATAAAAGCTCTTGAATCAGGTTTAGTAGGAAGAGCTGGTTTATTAATACAACCATCAACAGCAGGCTTCAGTAACTGACACAGTCTTAGGAATGTAAACACTCCATCAATGATGTAGGACAGGCAGTGTTCTATTAAAGAGACAGTGACCATAACAGTTACATGTCCAACAAAGTAGAAATATAAAATGCAGTGTACGTGACAGATGTTGTATATAAATAAGTATACATAAGACTCAGTGATTGTATGAGTGACTACCGAAAACTGTATACTTGTAATAGTCATTTTATAACACACTTAGGAGGTCATTAGGATGGCGGATTTCCCGCATCCTCCGGGCCGGCGGAAGCCACCGCCGGCCCGAAGGATGCGGGAAAACCGCCGCGGATGCTGGCAAGACCCACTGCCAAATTAGGATGGCTGGTGGGTCTTAGGATCTGTCCGCCACTTTTCCGCCGCGGTCGCATTCCGACCGCGGCGGAAAAGCATTAACATGGCTGGCGGTGTCTATCAGACACCGCCAGCCATATTAGGATGGAGTAAAAAGTATGCTTTTCCACTGCGGCTTTTCCGCCGTGGAAACGCATACGGACCTTCACTTCGGGGGCCCGTTGAGGGCCCCCTGGGTGAAGGGGGGTGGGGGGTGCACATGGGGCTACCTATGGTACCCCCCTGCATTTGCGTGAACAAAGCGGCAGGCACCGCGCGGTGCATGCCGCTTTGTGCACGCATATGCCGTGCATGCATTTTTAACATTTCGGCAGGTGCAGCTTGAAGCTGCATCCGCCGCAATGTTAAACATAGAGGATGTGACCACCACCCTGGCGGTCACATCCTAATCTGTATGGAGGGACCGCCGCTGCCCCTGCGGACGGTCCCTCCTACTCTATGGTGGTGGACGGACTCTGGTCCGTCCGTCATCATAATCGGCCCCTAAGTGTGAGTTACTATCTATATGAATAAATAAAGTGGTGTTTATATAAGTGTGTAGCTTAGTAAATGTAAGTATGATCAATTGTTTGCATAAGTGAGTAGGATGACTGCATATGTGAATAGGATGTGTGCTGGTGTGTAATGTCGATGTAGGTGCATAAGTATATTTAATAGTGTTCTATTGATCTTTGTTATCATGTATGAGTGAATCTATAGGTAAGTGTTTAGATGTGTGTGTAGATGTCGGAATCACTGAGTGGGTTTTTTAGAAACTTTTATTGGTGTGTCAATGATACTCCATATTTTGTAATGAGTGTTGAAAGGTTATACAAGTGTATGATGAGATGTATCAGATTGTCACGTGGAGGATGTCATCAGTGATGTCATCAGGGATGTCATTTTAGATGTCATCAGTGATGTCATCAGGGTTGTCACTGACCATGTCATGAATGATGTAATATGTGACATCATCAGCAGTGGATTACGAGCACGCGGGTTATAGTTAGTATAACTAAATATAACGGAGGAATTTCAATGCTTTTGTACGAGTGAAATGTCCAGCTAACTATAACACCCCTAAAACCTATGGTTTTTTCAGTGAATTCCTAAGGTTTATAAATGCTAATTCCTAACAATAACAAGTCTGAAACCTATGGTTTTGTCAGTGCATTTCAAAGGTTTTTTTAAATAATAATTCCTAACTATAACATGTCTGAAACCTATGTTTTTTTCAGTGAATTTCAAAGGTTTTGTAAATGACAATATGAATGTAATAATTGTTATATTTATTTTTTTCATTCTGATTTATTACATTTTTTTAAACTATTTATTATTACATATTTTATTTTTTAAATTACATTACATTTTTTTAATATAAATTGAAAAAAAAGTTTTGAAAAATATTGAAATTCTAATATTTTAATTTTATTTTATATTTTTTTTAATATATTTATACATATTGTGTATAGCAGGCAATGATATCCTGTGGAAGGAAATTCAAGTTACTGGTAAGTATGGTTAGAATTACTTTTCAGGCTCAGTACTGGGCTCAAAGATGCAGCACTGAGGTCTCTCCTGATAACAGGTGAGTAAATTGGAATTCGTAGTACATCTGATTTTAGAGGAATATTTGTACGTTTCAAAAATCGACACTTAGAAACTTTTTCAGCAAAAAGCAGGCAATGATATCTTACGGAAGGAAATTCAAATTACTGGTAAGTACGGTTAGAATTACTTTTCAGCATCAGTACTGGGCTCAAAGATGCAGCACTGAGGTCTCTCCTGATAACAGGGGAGTAAATTGGAATTCATAGTTTGGCTGATTTTACTTTGGTCCGATATATATAGAGCCACTTTCCCTCACATCTCCTCCCTTCACCACTTTGCAAACATGCCCTGTGGCGCATTTTAATTTGGGGAAATAATTCCCCTTCAATCCTGAGGGTCCCTAGGGTCCAACTAGCCCACTAGGAACATCCAGTAAGCACCGCAGAGCTGCGAAGCAGAAAGATGTAAAAAGGGGCACGACCTAGACCACCAGCGCTGAGCAGTGGCGCTTACTGGAATCACCTGGTGGACTAGTTAGCCCCCAGGGCCCACCAGGATTGAAGGGGAATTATTTCTCCAACTTAAAACGTGCCACAGGGTGTGTTTGCACACGTCACCTCAGGCCCCGTCCCCTCCCTTCACCACTGTGTAAATGCTCCCGGTGGCCGTTTTAAGTTGTCTGATTAAGTCCTCTTGAATCCTGAGGGTCCCCAGGGTCCAACTAGCCCACTAGATACCTCCTGTAAGTAAAGTAAGTAAGTAAGTAAAAGTTTTTATTGCACAATTAATTAAAATCATTGCAATGTACATACACTGAAATAGACCTCCTGTAAGCACCACATAGCTGCGTTGCAGAGACGTGTAAAAATGGGCACGGCCTAGACCACCACTCTGCAACGCAACACAGTGGTGCTTACTAGAAGCACCTGGTGGGTTAGTTGTCCCCCCGGAGCCCCCATGATTGAAGGGGAATTTTTTCCCCAACTTAAAACGCGCCACAGGGCATGTTTGCAAACGTCACCTCAGACCCGTCCCCTCCCTTCACCACTGTGGAAACACGCCCTGTGGCCATTTTAATTTGGGAGATTAAGTTAATTTGAATCCAGAGGATCCCTAGGGTCCAACTAGCCCACTAAGTACTTCCAGGAAGTGCCACAGAGCTGCGTTGCAGTGAGGTGTGAAAAGTGGCAAGGCCTGGACCACCTCTCTGCAACGCAGCACAATGGCGCTTACTGGAAGCTCCTGGTGGGCTACTTAGCCCCCAGGGGCCCTCAGGATTGAAGGGGAATGATTTCCCCAACTTAAAACGCTCCATAGGGCGTGTTTGCACACGTCACCCCAGGCCCCGTCCCCTCCCTTACCCACTGTGTAAGTACACCCTGTGGCCATTTTAAGTTGGAAGATTAAGTCCCCTTGAATCCTGAGTGTCCTTAGGGGCAAATTAGCCCACTAGGTATCTCCAGTAAGTGCCATTGCAGAGAGGTGTAAAAAGGGGCACAGCCTGCACCACCTCTCTGCAACGCATCGCAGTGGCCCGTACTGGAAGCACCTGGTGGGCAAGTTGCCTCCCAGGGTCCCTCAGCATTGAAGGGGAATTTTTCCCCAACTTAAAACGCGCCACAGGGCGTGTTTGCACACGTCACCTCAGGCCCCATCCCTTCCCTTCACCACTGTGTAAACGCGCCCTGTGGCCGTTCTAAGTTGGGAGAGTAAATACCCTGGAATCCTGAGGGTCCCTAGGGTTAAACTAGCCCACTAGGTACCTCCAATAAGTGCCACAGAGCTGTGTTGCAGAGAGGTGTAAAAAGGGGCAGACACGGTATTTTCTTGAACAAAAAAGCCCCGGTGGTGGTGGTCCCCGGGGCTGCAGAGGGGGCAGTGTGCCACCCCAATCAAAATTAGATTGACCCCCGGGGATGGTGGTCCCCTGGGGCTGTGGGGGGCATGAGCCCCCGCCATTATTTTTTTAACGCCCCGGGGGTGGGGTCCCCAGGGCTGGGGGGGCCTGAGAGCCCCCCGCAACTAATTTAAAGAAGCCCCGGGGCTGGGGGGCCTGAGAGTCCCCCACCTGATGTAAAGAAGCCCTGGGGATGGCAGTCCCCGGGGCTTGGGGGGCATGTGAGCCCCCCACCTAATTTAAAGAACCCCCTGGGGTGGCGGTCCCCGGGGCTGAGCCACCTCTGGGCCCCCCTTTACATAATAAGTATTGCTCCTGGGATTTGGCCACCCGGGGGCTAATTAACAACGAAGCGCGGGAGCCCGCGCCTCGTTTTTTAAAAGATGATGGCCGAAATTCGCACTGGGTATGCGAATCTCGCCTATTTTTGTTTTTAAAAAAAATAATTTTTTGGGCCATGACCCCCTGAGCAGGCCTAGGGGGTCAGGGTGTTTCTACCCTGCCCCCATTTTTCGTTCTGCACGTTTCTTTTTCTGCTTTCTTGTGCTTCGGTTCTACTGAGGCACAAGATGGCTGCAAACACTTCCTGGTCTGGAGTGTTGACAGCCAATTAGCATACAGCTCGTGCTCAGCAGGGTGTGCAGATCCTGCGCCGCCATAGATATATCTATGATTTTACTATTGAATTTCTCAGGAACTACTGAACGGATTTACCCCATTTAACCAAATGGCACGACTCTGAACCAAGGGCTACCTTTTTGCCAAATTTGGTGAAATTCTGTTCAGCAGTTCGTGCTGTAGCTGCAATTAAAGGTTCCTATGGGAAATTGCATGGGGAAAAAATGTTTTGGCACCCCCTTTTTTCTCGGCCCCTCGGCCAACTAGCCCACCTGGAACCTCCAGTATGCGCCAAAAAAGGGGCATGGCATCTTTACACGTCTCTGCAACGCAGCCCCCTGGCGCATACTGGAGGTTCCTGGTGGGCTAGTCGACCCCCAGGGAGCCCCAGTATTCAAGGGGAATTAGTTCCCCCTCTGCAAATGCGCCAGGGGTGCGTTTGCAGAGTGGTGCAATCCATCACCTCAAGCCCTGCCCCCTACCTTCACCCTGTGGCGCATTCTAAATTGGTGTATTAAGTCCCCTTGAATACTGGGGGTCCCTGGGGGCCAACTACCCTGCCAGGAACCTCCAGTATGCGCCAGGGGGCTGTGTTGCAAAGAGGTCTAAAAAGGGGTGTGGCCTCATTACACCTCTCTGCAACGCAGCCCCCTGGCGCATTCTGGAGGTTCCTGGTGGGCTACTTGGCCCCAAGGGACCCCCAGTATTCAAGGGGAATTACTTCCCCCTCTGCAAACGTGCCAGGGGCGCTTTTGCAGAGTGGTGCAGGGAGGGGGCGTGGCCTCCTCCCCGATCCCGTTTATTTGTAAAAAAATGTTTTAGCCCCCCTTCTTTTTCTTTTTGTTGGGACCTGGGGACCCCATCCCCCAGAGCCTGACCCCCAAATATTATTTTTTTAACTTTTTTTAACGGGAAGGGGGCCGCCTGGCACCCCTCCCGTGGCTAATTCCAGGTCCCGGAGACCCATCCCCCGGGGCATAGCCAATTGTTTATTTTCTTATTAATAGACGGCCCCATCCCTCAACTAACATGCTGCTCCCCATATGGAAAAACATTCCCTGCTCTCACTTCAATAAAGCAAAGCAGTTTGCAATGGGAGGGTGGGAGCCGCAAGGCTCCCACCCTGCCATTGCAAATAGCAGTGTCCCAGGGGTGGGCACCCTGGGATACTGCAGGAGCCGGCACTGGGGGGTGGTGGTCTCCAGGGCCTCTACGAGGCTCCAGGAGGGGGGCCCCCCTCCCACATTTATTTCAAGTCCCGGGGGGGGGGTGGTCCCCGGGGCTGGGGGGCCTGAGAGCCCCCCCACCCAATCCTAAGAAGCCCCGAGGGTGGCGTTCCCCGGGGCTGGGGGGGCCTGAGAACCCCCCCACCCAATTGTAAAAAGCCTTAGGGGGTGGCAGTCCCCGGGACTGGGGGGGCCTTGGAGCCCCCCATATGTAATGTAAATAAGCACCGGGGGTGGCAGTATCCGGGGCAGTGTGTGGGGATTGGGACCATCCCACACTATTTTTTTACAAATGCACCCAGGATTTTGCCCCCTCCTGGGGGCTAAAGAAAAAAAATGTTATCGCCAGGATGCGCGTATCCCACGATTTAAAAAAAAAGAATTGGCCTTGGGGTTCCTTGTGGGACCCCCTGAGCAGGCCTAAGGGGCCAGGGTGTTTCTACCCTGCCCCCTTTGCATCTTTTGCGCACTTCTTTTTCAGTTCTCTTGTGCCTCGGTTCTACAGAGGCACAAGATGGCTGCCAACACTTCCTGGTTTGGAGTGTTGACAGACAGTTGACAGCCAATTAGCATGCAGCTTTGTGCTTGTAAGGGTACGCGTATGATCCTCGGAGGATACGCATTCCCTACTTCGTCCATAGATATATCTTTGATTTTACTTTTGATTTTCTCAGGAACAAAAAGTGGGATCTGCGAACCAAACTCTACCTTTTTGCCAAATTTGGTGTAATTCTATCCAGCAGTTCGGGCTGTAGCCGCGGCTAAAGGTCCCTATGGAAAATTGCATGGGGAAAACACGTTTTGGGACCCCCCTTTTATCTAGGGCTAGGCTTGACGAATCACCCTGAAACTTTCAGGGTAGGAGCGGAGCGCCCATCTTCTTGGAGAATTTCATGAAGATTCGTCAACCGACGCCAAAGTTATTCCAAATAGAATGTTATGGATTTCCTATAAAAACTAGGTCCGAACTATAACTACCTACAGGCGACCACCAGTAGGTAATATTTATATATATACATATATATTCACTGAAAAAACCATAGGTTTCAGGCCTTATATAGTTAGGAATTAGCATTTAAAAAACCTTTAAAATTCACTCAAAAAAATATAAGTTTTAGTGGTGTTATAGTTAGCAGGACATTTCACTCATACAAAACCATTGAAATTGCTCCTATATAGTTAGTTGTACTAACTATATTTCACGCACCCGCAATCCACTGCTGATGATGTCACATATTACATCATTCATGACATGGTCAGTGACAGTGGAGTGGTGTGGCTCACTGGTTAGAGGTAATCACAAGAAAAACGTGAGGTCAGTGGGCCACTGATCTCATCCTTATGTGCACACAATATATTTTCCCAAACAATTAGGAGTTCCAAACTGTTTCATGAATCATTTGTAGTGTTTTATTCACTTTCTCATTTCACTGGTAAATAGTCATTTAGTGCTTTTTTTGCAAATTTTCACTCTTTTTTTCAGAGCATAACACTGTTCCTTTTTTAAATACATCCAATGCATTTCGGGGCCATATTGCGCCCCTTCATCAGGGAAAGGATACTGCGATAGAAAAGAAAAGTACCGTGTAAGTATGATGTGTGTCAGATACGTGGTTGGGGCATGGGATAAAAATCAGTGTGTCAGGTTATGGGGTCACCGTTAACAAAAGCCATGGTTCCAGTGAAATACGGGAAGAAGGGTCGTCTTACGTGTTTTCAAAAGTGGCGGTAAGGTGAGTCTGGGGAGAAAATTAAGGATAGCGGGTTACCGTCAAGTTGCGGCAAGATTAAGTTCAAAGTTACGTGCAGTATACCGTTCTCATGTTATGAGAGACGGGACTAACCTGAAATGGGGATTCTGGAGTTCTGCCAAAGGCGTTCCGTTCACCAACGCTGGTTAGGGCCTGACTGTCGGGAACGGTGTTTACTAAGGGTCATGCACTCGCGCTCACGTGATCATGGAGCGTGAAGAAAGACTAGGTCATTGGGTTGCGGTGATGACTGGAGTGTGTTAGCGAAGGTGTGTTTGTCATTCGGGGTAGGAGATGGGGGGGAAAAAAGTAATGGAATTAAGAAAAAGATATTAAACATTATTAAAAGTAAAGGCTTGAAAAATAGGAATAAGGCAGTAATATACACATGTTCAAACGTAGAAATATTAAAGTGATGCATCACAGTACATTCACACAGGAGACACTCTTTTGCTCAACTGAGCAATTTTTACAGGTAGCAGGAAAGTTCTATTCTGTCGTTAAGCCCGAATGGCTTCTGGGTAGAAAGTCTATAGATCCAGGTGTTTTCACATTGCAAAAGAAATTTGGTATTGTCTCGTCCTTCAATCTTTGGTATCGTTTCAAGGATAATGAATTTGAGCTGTGAAATGTTGTGATTCTCGTCCAAAAAATGCATGGCTATTGACGATTTTGCAGATTTCAATCGGATATTAGATTTATGTTCTGTGAGTCTCGTTTTTATTTTGCGCTCAGTTTTACCGATGTACAGTTTCCCGCAGGGGCATTTTAGGGCATAGATCACGTTGCTGGAGTCGCATGTTGCATTCACCTTTAGTTTTATAGTGTGACCTTTCATAGGGTGATTGATGACATCGCCTTTGATAATAGAATTACAGTTCCCACAGTTCATGCATGGTTTAGTGGCAGTGAATTTCTGCCTTCTGGTGGGTTTATGTCGGATGAGTTCACCCAGGTTCTGTGCCCTGGAAAAAGCAAACAGAGGCGGTTCTTTGAAGGTTTGTCCAAAGTCTGGTTCTAGGTTCAACAACGGCCAGTGTTGGTTGATAATCTGTTTAAATCTCCTGGTTGCTGTTGAGAATTTTGAAACTACCACTGTCCTGGTCTGTTGTTTTTTGTCAGTTGGTTGTAAAAGTTTTGTTCTTTCTATTCTGGCGATTTTATCTTTGGACTCTCCAATGACATTTTGGGGGTACCCTCGCTGTAAGAATTTGGTGGCCACCTCCTCAATACGTTGTTTGGATTTGATGGGGTCTGATGCCCGTGCCATTTGTGAGTATGGTAGATGTTGCTTGAGGTTTGGTTCATGGAAGCTCGTGAAGTGCAGCATGTTGTTCCGGTCAGTTGGTTTGGTGAAAAGGTCAGTCTCAAAATTGTGTTGGTTTATGGTGATTTTAACATCGAGAAAATTCACAGTGGTGTTGGATATTTGCCATGTCAATTGGATCCGTTCGTCAATTTGATTACATTTCTCCAATAGGTGTTGTAGTTCAGTCTCAGAAGCTTTCCAGACGATAAAGATATCGTCTATATATCTAGTTAGGAGTAGTAGATTTCTTGTCCATTCTTCATTGGTGAAGATATGAGTTTCCTCATATTGTTGCATAAAGATATTGGCGTATACAGGCGCCGCTGAATTGCCCATTGCCATGCCTACAAGTTGTTGGTGCCAACAGTCATTGTATTTGAAGTAGCTCTGGTATAGGATGAAGAGCATCAATTCCATCAGGAATGTTTGAAATCGATATCTAAATCTGTTTTGAGGAGCGCTTGCTCGATAGCCTCTATGCCCAGTGAGTGAGGTATAGAGGTATATAAAGATCGGACATCAGCAGTGCAAAGAATTAGATGGTCTTGTGGGTTGGTTTGCAGGTCATTCAGCTTGGAGATGAAATGTGTGGTATCCTTGGTGTATGTCCTCATGGACTGCACCGTTGGTTGTAGATATTTATCCAGGAGTTGGCCGATGGGTTCATGTAAACTTCCACACGTAGAGACTATGGGTCTCATAGGAGGGTCCCTGAGATTTTTATGGATTTTTGGTACCATTCTGAGTGTGGGGCTCTTGGGGTTGGTTTTGGTGAGGAAGTTTTTGGTCCTGTCATTAATTATACCTGCTTCATGTGCTCTTTCGAGAATGTTCGTCAGGGTCTTCATATATTCTGTTGTGGGGTTGTTATCCAATTTCATATATGTTGTAGTGTCCATGATATGTTCCATGGTCTTCCGTTCATACATATCTCTGTCCATAATGACTAGGGCGCCCCCTTTGTCAGCCTTGGTACATATGATCCGGTCATTGTGAGACAGTTTTTTAAGGGTGTCCCAATCTTTCTGTGTGATGTTCCTGGAGCTTTTCTGACCGTGTTTGATGTTCGATAGGTCCTTTTTGACTCTGTTCTCAAATAGATCCAAGGTTTTATGGCTAACTGGTGATTGGAATATGCTATGTGGTCTTAACCCTAACAGTTGATCTTGGTCTTGTGTGGGTTGTTCGGGTAATACGTTTTCAAAGAAGTGGCGTAGGCGTAATTTACGCATCAATTTGAATAGACTAACTTCCAGTTCCAGGTTGGTCGTGTTGGTTGTGGGCACAAAAGATGTGCCTTTTTGTAGTAGTGTCTTTTCGTGTTTGGACAGTCGATATTCACTGATGTTGATGACCAGTTCTTCACAGTTTATGTCCTCTTCGTGGATTTCTTCTCCTTGATGGTACCTGTCGTGCTTCTCGTAATTGGTGGTTCTTTCTCTTTTTATTTTTCCCTTGTTCTGTCCTCTCCGGGGTCTCCTTTTTGTGCCTGGCCCTGTTCTAAAAAAGGGTTCGGTTCTGATTGGAAACTCGCAGTTGGTTGCTGCGCTACATTGGTATCAGTGCTCATATGAGTTGTGGTGGTCCTCTTGGGTCGTTGTGTACTATCACTGTCTGAAGATGAGGTTTCCGTTTGGGAGTTTGGTGGTCTATTTCTCCTTTTTTGTGCGTAGATTTCCGCCCAGGTGTAGACTTCTCCCAATTTGTAGTCCGTTTTCACTGGTTAGAGGTGGCAGGCGGCCCGGGACCAGGGTTCAATTCCCGACGCGGCAGGGTCGTGGACCAGGGTCAGCGGACTTGATAATTCTCGCCTCGGTGCCTACACTAACCAGGGATCACACTCGGCAACTCTGGGCATTAGCTTGCCTCATCTCTACAATGGCCCCCCACATTCGCTGGGGATGCCTGGTTTCACCTTGGAGATACCCAGTAGGGACCATCTCACAGAGATAGCCAGGACGGGTTCCGCAGCGGTCTACAGCGCCACGACGCCTCAGGGCAGCAGTGCGCTTTATAAGACACATACATACATACATACATCACTGATGACATCTCAAATGACATCACTGATGACATCATCCAGTGAATGTGGTTTGCTTCGTTATTTAATTATGCATTATACATATAGCAATTTGCATTGAAGAATGAGTGGATATATAAAAATAAATATTTGGATGGAGGATTTAGTAGCAGTGTAATTGACTGTTTACTTGACCAATGTATAGTGTCTCACTAAATATAGTGGATAGTGACTAAACTGTGTGAATATCTGTGTCAGTTTGTTGTGTAAACTGGTTCTCCAGTTGGTTACTAGCTATGTGAAAGTCTATATTAGTTATTGATCAGTTAAATGAGTATTTGTATGTGAGAGTGAATGTGTGTGTGGTTCGGTGGGGGGTGTGTGACTGCCCAAAGATGTGTGAATAGTTGATTCACTAGATATATGAAGTTAAAACTACATGTTCTAACAGTTGTTTGGGTGAGTGAATATCTTTATGGGTGTGGTGATGAGCAAATATATTTCTCAATGGTACATGTCCAACAAACTAGAAAAATAAAAGGCAGTGTATGTGTCAGTTGTTGTATATAAATAAGTATACATAAGACTCAATGATTGTGTGAGTGACTATATGGATAACTGTATACTTGTAATAATGATTTTATAATTCACTATGACTTACTATCTAAATGAATAGATGAAGTTGTGTTTGTATAAGTGTGTAGCTAAGTAAATATGTAAGTATGATCCATTGTTTGCATAAGTGAGTAGGATGACTTGATATGTGAATAGGATGTGTGCTGGTGTGTAATGTCGATATAGGTGTATAAGTATTTTTGATAGAGTTCTATTGTTTATTGACAGCATGTATGAGTGAATCTACAGGTAAGTGATTAGATGTGTGTATACATCTATGAATCACTGAGTGGGTTTTTAGATACTTGTATTGCTGTGACAATGGATTCAAATATGATGCTCTGTATTTTACAAAGAGTGATGAAAGATTTTGCTAGTGTATGAAAAGGTGTATGTGATTGTCACGTGGATGATGTCATCAGTGATGTCATCAGTGATGTCATTTGAGATGTCATCAGTGATGTCACTGACCATGTCATGAATGATGTAATATGTGACATCATCAGCAGTGGATTGCGGGTGCGCGAAATATAGTTAGTACAACTAACTATATAGGAGCAATTTCAATGGTTTTGTATGAGTGAAATGTCAAGCTAACTATAACACCCCTAAAACTTATATTTTTTTGAGTGAATTTTAAAGGTTTTTTAAATGCTAATTCCTAACTATATAAGGCCTGAAGCCTATGGTTTTTTCAGTGAATTTGCAAGGTTTTTTAAATGCTAAATCCTAACTATATAATGCCTGAAACCTATGGTTTTTTCAGTGAATTTCAAAGGTTTTTTTAATGCTAATTCCTAACTATATAAGACCTGAAAGCCCACCAGGAATCTCCAGTATGCGCCAGGGGACTGCATTGCAGAGAGGTGTAATGAAGCCACTCCCCTTTTTACACCTCTCTGCAGCGCAGCCCCCGGGCGTGTTTACAGAGGGGGAACTAATTCCTCTTGCATACTGGGGGTACCTGGGGGCCAACTAGCCCACTGTGAACCTGCAGTATGCGCCAGGGGGCTGCATTGCAGAGAGGTGTAATGAGGCCACACCCTTTTTTACACCTCTCTGCAATGCAGCCCCCGTGCATGTTTGAAGAGGGGGAACTAATTCCCCTTGCATACTGGGGGCCCCTGGGGGCCAACTAGCCCACCTGTAACCTCCAGTATGCGCCAGGGGGCTGCATTGCACAGAGGTGTAATGAGGTTATGCCCCTTGTTACACCTCTCTGCAACGCAGCCTCCTGGAGCGTTTGCAGAGGGGGAACTAATTCCCCTTGCATACTGGGGGTCCCTGGGGGCCAACTAGCCCACCAGGATCCTCCAGTATGCGCCAGGGGGCTGCATTGCAGAGAGGTGTAATGAGGCCACACCCTTTTTTATACCTCTCTGCAACGCAGCCCCCATGCATGTTTGAAGAGGGGGAACTAATTCCCCTTGCATACTGGGGGTCCCTGGTGGCCAACTAGCCCGCCTGTAACCTCCAGTATGCGCCAGGGGCTTGCATTGCACAGAGGTGTAATGAGGCTATGCCCCATTTTACACCTCTCTGCAACGCAGCCCACTGGTGCGTTTGCAGAGGGGGAACTAATTCCCCTTGCATACTGGGGGCCCCTGGGGGCCAACTAGCCCACCAGGAGCCTCCAGTATGCGCCAGGGGGCTGTGTTGCTTTGCCCCGGAGGGTGGCAGTCCCCGGGGCAGTGTGGGGGGGATTGGGCACCCCCACACTTCTTTATCACTATGCCCCCACAATTTGGTCCCCCTGGGGGGTAATTTTAAAAAAAACATACCGGGTTAAAAAAAATATATATTTGGCCTTGGGGGTCCTTGTGGGACCACCTTAGCAGGCCTAGGGGGTCAGGGTGTTTCTACCCTGCCCCCTTTTTGTATTCTACACATTTTTTTATCTGCTTTCTTTTGCCTCAGTCTAATGAGCACAAGATGGCTGCCAATACTTCCTGGTTTGGAGTGTTGACAGCCAATAAGCATGCAGCTTTCTCGGAAAGGTACGCGCACCGTCCGCATACTGTACGCACCCCACGATTTTTCGAAAAAAACATTTATTTTTTTTGCCTTGGGGGTCCTAGTGGGACCCCCTGAGCAGGCCTAGGGGGTCAGGGTGCTTCTACCCTGCCCCCTTTTTGAGTTCTACATGTTTGTTTTTCTGCTTTTTTGTGCCTCAGTCTACCGAGGCACAAGATGGCTGCCAACAATTTCTGTTTTGGAGTGTTGACAGACATTGGCAGCCAATCAGCATGCAGCTCGCGTCCGCGCACGTCCGCGCACGTCCGCGCACGTATATATAAATATATATATATTATAGTTAGCTGGACCTTTTACTCATACAAAACCATTGAACTTCCCCCGTTATAGTTAGTTGTACTCACTATAACTCGCGCGCACGCAATCCACTGCTGATGATGTCACATATTACATCATTCATGACATGGTCAGTGACATCACTGATGACATCACTGATGACATCATCCAGTGAATGTGGTTTGCTTTGATATTTAAATATGTATTATAAATACACTACTTTGCATTGAAGAATGAGTGGATATATAAATATAAATGTGTGGATGGTGGATTTAGTAACAGTGTCATTGATTGTTTCCTTGACTAATTTGTAGTCTCACTATATATAATGTGTAGTTACTAAACTGTGTGAAAGTCTTTATTGCTTTGTCTTAATTGCTATGTTAAAGACTATATTTGTTATTGGTTTCTTAACTGAGTATGTGTATGGGTAAATGAATGTCTATGTGGTTTGGTGGGGGGTGTGTGATTGCCAAAAAATGTGTGAATAGTTCATTCAGTAGGTATATGAGGTTAAGACTACATGTTATAACAGTTGTTTCAGTGAGTGTATATGTTTATGGGTGTGGTGGTGATGAAATATTTCTCTCAATGGTACATCTCCATTAAACTTGAAAAAAAGGCAGTGTATGTGACAGTTATATCTAATTAAGTGTGTCTAAGACTTAATGATTGTATGAGACACTATATGGATAACTGTCTACTTGTAATAGTAATTTTATAACACACTAAGTGTGAGTGACTATCGATATAAAGAGATGAAGTGGTGTTTGTACAAGTGTGTAGGTGAGTAAATGTAAGTATAATCAATTGTTTGCATAAGTCAGAAGGATGTCTTTATAAGTGAAAACAATGTGTGCTGGTGTGTAATGTTGAAATAGGCGTATAAGTATATTTGATAGTGTTCTGTTGATTATTCACTGCATATAACACTGAATCTATAGGTAAGAGTTTAGATGTGTGTATAGTTCTATGAATAACTGAGTGGGTGTTTAGAAATTTCTATTGGTGTGTCAATGGTTTCAAATATGGCACTTTCTATTTTACAGTGAGTGATGAAAGATTATACTAGTGTGTGATGAGGTGTATTTGATTGTCACATGGATGATGTCATTAGTGATGCCATCAGTGATGTCATTTGAGATGTCATCAGTGATGTCATCAGTGATGTCACTGACCATGTCATGAATGATGCACTTTTTGTGACGTTCCGGTGGCGCAGAAGACTGAGTGATATTTATCAGGCAGGACTAAGCCACTTTTTGTGGCGTAATCCTGCCTGATTAATATCAGTCCCTTTAACGCAGTGTCCTGCGTTAAAGGGGTGCGCAATGGGTGTTGCTGGGGGCGTTCCCAGCAGCATCCATGGACTTTAGTAATTTATAGCATCCTCAAAGTCAGTCTTTCAAAAATTCCAAAGTATAGGACATGATAATCCAAATCCAAGTGTTTCTCAAGAAAAGTCATAAACCGTGTCCGTGGGTCATATCTGCCCAAATGCCGATATTCCGAATGATTGAAAATGACTTTTCTTGAGAAACATTTCGATTTGGGTTATCTGTCCTATACTTTGGAATTTTTGAAAGACTGACTTTGAGGATGCTATAAATTACTCAAGTCTACCCGAATTGTGTGGGTAAAATTGATACCTAGTCACTTTGAATAAGAATGTACTTACGTCTCGTCTAACATTTGGAAGAAATATCTAGTTATATGACAACAGGATACCGACATAACTTGAAGGAAATAAGAACGCCCTGAAGAAGTTCCGTTGTGCAGAACGAAACGCGTCGGCTGGCTGTGGTACATAAACGAAGGAAAATAAAAGCATTTGAATATACACCAAGATTCAGCGCTTCAATAAGGACTCTAAGTGATATGATTTGATTGGACTTGTTGTGCAAGTGGTGCTGTGCCAAACTTTGGAATATTCTCCACTACTCTCTACTACTCACTCTCTACTACTTCACTACTCTCTAATACTCACTCTCTACTACTCATTCTCTACTACTCTACTACTCTCTACGACTCTCTCTCTACTACTCACTCCCTACTACTCACTATCTACTACTCTCTACTACTCACTCTCTACTACTCACTCTCTACTACTCTCTACTCTCTACTACTCTCTATTCTCTACTACTCTCTCTCTACTACTCACTCTTTACTACTCACTCTCTACTACTCACTCTCTACTTCTCACTCTCTACTACTCTCTACTACTTACTCTCCACTACTCTCTCTCTACTACTCTCTACTACTCACTCTCTACTACTCACACTACTACTCACTCTCTACTACTCTCTACTACTCACTCTCTACTACTCTCTCTACTACTCTCTACTACTCACTCTACTACTCACTCTCTACTACTCTCTACTATTCTCTCTCTCTGCTACTCACTCTCTACTACTCACTCTCTACTACTCTCTACTACTCACTCTCTACTACTCACTCTCTACTACTCTCTACTACTCACTCTTTACTACTCTCTACTACTCACTCCCTACTGCTCTCTACTACTCACTCTACTTCTTACTCTCTACTACTCTCTACTACTCACTCTACTATTCACTCTAATCACTCTCTACTACTCACTCCCTGCTACTCTCTCCTGCTCCCTACTACTCTCTACTACTCACTCTCTACTCTCTATTACTCACTCTCTACTTCTCTACCTCTCTCTACTTCTCTCTCTACTAATCTCTACCTCTCTACCTCTACCTCTCTACCTCTCCACCTCTACCTCTCTACCTCTCTCTACACGCACACATATACACATATATATATGCATATCTATGCATATGCATTTATATATATGTATGTGTATATATATGTATACATACATATATAAACATATATAATCTGCATATCTATATAAATACAAATATAAATGCATGCATACATATACATATATGCATACATATGCATGTTATTTACATGAAAGTTTGAAAAACACTAATAAAAGCAAAGCTAAAAAGCCACCTCATTACAAGGCAAGAAGATATCTTCCGTAAATGGGGAATATTGGTTAATAGAATCAGGCCAAAAGAATACCCGACACCGCTTTTGAAAGCATTAACTCTGAATGGTCCAGAAAAAGGCAAAAAGGGCCTCCCAACCTATTCGGTTCTAAGAAATCCAAATCAACGAATAGATAAAGGAGTGCTAGAACAAGCAAAAAACTCGATCGATAGAACCGAAATTGGGATAAATGAATTATGGATTAAGAGTGCACTACATGGAAATAATACCCATTGACAAGCAAAACTTGAAAAACCAACTAAAAATACAAATAATAACGAAATAACGTTTTGTTCTTGGAACGTAAATGGTATAACTAACAAATTAGGAAAGATAACCGAGCTACTCAAGCACTATCAAATAATTCTGCTTCAAGAGACCTGGGCAATAACCCCCTTTATAATACATGGTTATAAAGGATACTACATACCTGCTATCAAGGAAAGCACTTATGGACGCCCCTCAGGTGGGCTAGCAATTTTTATTTCAATTGATCTCAACGTGGAACATGCTGAAATATTTACAAATAATACGAAGTTTCAATCTGTATTGGTGAGATATTGGATGCACGGACAAAAAAGATCATTGAAATTGGTTAATATATATATCCCTCCTACATCCATTTCCAGGAAAACTATGTGTGCAGCACTGTCCACATACCTGCTCGAGCAAAGGATTGAGGACCCCTTTATTGATTTTATTATTTCAGGAGATTTTAATCTCAATCTTCTAATACCATTTACAAGGGATGAAGCAACGCAATCGCAAGACCACCAATGGTCAGTCCCGGTTCAGGTAACAGACCCTCTGAATAAACAAGGTTTCCAGCAATTGGGTATAAATTTTATAAAGGATATGGAAGCCTTGGGGTTACGAACACTTAATGGAAGATTTACAACAGACTCACCACCAGCATGGTCCTATCACGCACACAGTACTAAATCCCGTATAGACTATTCTATGGTATCACTGAATATCTTCGGCATCTGTACATCATACCATCTAAAGAAAGTCCTGGAGAGTGATCATAGTCAGCAAATTATCACCACAATATTTAAATATAAAAATCACCAAATCTATTTAACCACTGAAGGACAAATTGGAACGACTAATTATAAAAAGTTAATTTGGGAAACACGATCTCGAAATAACCAACTGACAAGCGATCTGGCGCTAAAACAGTTGCGGGAATGCAGTGAAGAAGCACCATTTGCATCGGCAATCGAACAATGGGCCAGTTTTACCGCCAGAATGCCTACTAATAAGGGTAATCCCAATATTTCTAGAGATGGCCAAATGAAACAGGTAATAAAAATGGCAACCAACATTGACCTTACACATGCAGTGCAGAAAATGAAACAAACTAGAAATAGATTAAGGAAAGAGCTGACTAAGTTCCCAGATAAAGAAGATACCAGAACTGCCTTGAAAGTGGCAAATACAAATTTAAAAAAGATAATATGGAATGAAAAAACTGAAGCCAATAACGCACTTTGGACTCGTATATTTTATACTAGTAATCTAGGAAATTCGAGGGAGTTCTGGAAGATGGTTAATACCCTAAATAGGCCGGATAAAGCGGTAGTCTCATCAGTGTTGACTGAACCTGAATGGGTAAATTTTTTAAGCCATCATCTAAATCAACATCCAGTAGTACAGGGAACTGAAGACCATAGACCATGGAAGGAAATGGCAATAAAAAATCAAGAATCAGGTATGACGATAACACAGGAGCAGATTGTTAAACTAATAAAGAAGCAGAAAGATGGAGCACCAGGACCAAACGGGATACCCTTTTCTGTATACAAAGATGACCCGGAAACATGGGCCAAAATACTTGTAAAGATCTTTAACGAAATAGTTAGTAAAGGGGAGATACCTGAAAGCTGGAGAGGCTCCTTAATATCCCCAATTTTTAAAAAAGGAGACTGGGCGCTTCCTGAAAATTATCGTTTAATAACGCTGCAGGACACAGTTGCAAAACTGTTTGCAGGCTATCTGCTAACAACCTTATCTGACTTTGTGAAAAAGAATAACATTCTTCCGCCAAATCAAACTGGCTTCGTTAAAGGTCTTGGGACATCCTCCAATATCCTGGCACTATCTATTTTAATGGAAAAGGCAATTTTAAATGGCGAATCACTGTTTCTATGTTTTGTTGATTTTAAATCAGCCTTTGACTGTATCAATAGAGATCTTCTATGGAAAAAGTTACAAGCACAAGGGATTCCACAGCCTTTAATATACCTGATCAGTCTCCTGTACACTAAAACCTGGGCCAAAGTTCGAATTGGGAGTGGCAGATAGTTAACTGAGGAAATACCAACGCTTAGCGGTGTGAAGCAAGGTTGCGTATTGGCACCTTTACTATTTAATCTGTTTTTATCTGATCTGACCGAAGAATTGAACAAGATAAATGCCCATCCACCGAAACTTGTAGATAAGCACATATCAAATTTGCTATATGCAGATGATGTTATTCTTTTAAGCAGAACAAAGATAGGCTTGCAAAGGTTAATTACATGTATACAGGAGTACTCAATAAAAAATAAAATGGTAATAAATTAATCCAAATCTAAAGTTATGGTTGTCTCAAAAAATCCGAGAAGGAAATACAATATGAAATGGTTCTTAGGTAAAGAAAAACTGGAACAAACTAAAACCTATAGATACCTAGGATTGGTTTTTGATGACAATGGTAGCTTTAAACCTCAGAAATTGGATATTACCCGGAAGGCAAACTCCCTAAAAGGTGCATTTGGTATGATAAAAAAATCCACCAGCAATTTGACCTACCAGCCACTGCTCAAAGTCATATCTGCAAAACAGTTACTGTTAACTGTTACGTTCAATGCGTTATAGCATTGAACGGAAAGGATGCTATAACAATAAATAAAGAAATTTCGAAAACTTTTCGATCCCTTTTCTGTCTACCTAAAAATGCCTCACAGTCCCAAATTAGACTAGAATTCGGCTTGAACAATCAACGACATGCTCGGATGGGTAACACAATTAAAGTATGGTATAGGGTAAAAAATGACAAGGACAACTTAATCTCAGAGCTTTTATGGAAAGAAGTAGAGGGCAATAATAAATTATCTGTTTGGAAGTATCTCGAGAAGGCTTTGGATGAATTTGGGCTCAAGGAGATTTGGATGAGCAGTATTCCTCAGGAATCTTAAAAAAAAATTGTAAATAAGACAACTGATATCCTATCTGTGATTAGTGACAAAGAGTCCCTGGCCAAAAGGAAACATGCTTGGTCTATAATAAACAGTTATAAAAAAAAGAGTCCGCAACAATATTTGAATACAGCTTGGACTTGGAAATATAAAAATATATTCATGAAAGCCCGGTTCGGAATCCTGCCCGGAGAGTCTCATGCACTGCCATGGAAAAAGCTTGAAAATAATAGATCATGTCGGCTGTGTAACACAGGAGAGGAAAATATCATCTATTATGCCTTTGCCCAGAACAAAAAAATGAAAGAATAACACTTCTAAAAAGGCACTTCAATAAAAGATCAATAAGGACATGTAGACAAGCGCTAATCCAGTGTCTTTGCCTGGAAGATATACATATTAACTCTGCTCTCTCAAAATTTTTATCAAGTGCATGGAAAAAACTGGAATTTTTAATACATTAATTATTATATTATTTGTATTTTTTAATTCTTTTAAAAAAATTACTAAATTACTTCTTAAATTTTAAAAGTTATCGCCCTTTTACTATATTACTATAATTTCATTGTATTATTATATTTGAAATGTTATATTGTGCATTCTTCTTTGGTAAAGATTTTAAATAATCAATCAATAAACATTACTACTACCTCATTACAAACAGAATGGCTTCAACTTAAACGAGGGCGAGATCTATTGCATTTTCAATGCTTGTTTACTTTGGTTCCATCAAGAAGGCATTCAGATGTGTCACACATTTGCCATAAATTCTGAATGTTAGCACTCTAGTTGCTCATTAGATCACTGTAGTAAAGCTACTGCTCACCAGGGAAGTCTGCTGCTGGTATGGTAGAGGATTTGAGAATTCACTCAAAATGTGCCCTAATTTTTCTTTCTGAAGCACCAATCATAATTTCTATGGCAAAATGAGCCCCCTCATTTTGTTCCTTTTTAAATTAAATGTTTTCAGACTTACCACTTCATTCCAATCAAGATGGCTTCTGGTGTGCCATACTTTTGTCATAAGTAAGACTATTAGCGCTCTAGTTGTTCTTTAGAACACTCTGGGACATTCTGTCATTGGGCTATACTTGGGCTACATCTGGGTGATATTTGGGCTACATTTGGGCTCTTTTGTCTCTGGTGGCCATCGTGGGAGACTGCATGTCAGAATTTTTTAATGAAATAGAAGAGGATTTGAGAAGTCACTCAAAATGTGCCCTAATTTTTCTTTCTGCAGCACTAATCATACTTTCTATGGCAAAATATACCCCCTCATTTTGTTCCTTTTTAAATTAAATGTTTTAGGAGTTACCACTTTATTCCAATCAAGATGTCTTCAGGTGTGCCATACCTTTGTAATAAGTTGGACTGTTAGCGCTCTAGTTGTTCTTTAGAACACTCTAGGAGGCTGCAGTAGAACACAAAGGAATCAACTGACAGTCTCTGTCCTTGTTGGATGTACATGTTTTACTGAGAATGTCAGACTTCATTCTCACATGACTGAGAAAGATAATGTGAATTTACAGAAAATATGCTTACAGTTTAGCTTATAGATCCCCTTCCAAATCACTGTGGGAAAAGCATGAGATAATAGTTTTCTTTCAAACATGATTCATGATATCCCAGCAGAAGGCTTTTTCACATGGTAAAATCACCTTAGAACACACCACAATTCCTAAAATGAGTATGGTACCATCAACAAATGGTTTATATTGTAACTAAAGTCCTAAAACCTTCTATTAACTGCAATGCTTTTTAATGAGGTGCTATCATGTATATTGGTCCCAAGATGGCTGCCAACACTTCTTGGATGAAGTGCTGACAGCCAATCAGATCTCACGATGAGATGTGGGGTTAGGCCCCACCCAGATATATCAATTTTTTTCCTTTAAATTTTCTCCGGAACTACTGGAGGGATTTACACCATTTAAGCAAAAGCGTGATCTGCGAATCAGACTCTACCATTTTGCCAAATTTCTAGTAATTCCGTTCAGCCGTTCGGGCTGTAGCCGTGTCTAATCGTCCTATGCAAAATAAAATTGTCCCAAAACACGTTTTGGGACCCCCCTTTTTTCTCAGCCCCCACTTGACGAATCCCCCCAAAACTTTCAGGAAAGGAGCGGAGCGGAGCGGGCCATCTTCTTTGAGAAATTGGCGAAGATTCATCAACCGGCGCCAAAGTTATTCCCAATAGAAAGTTGCGGAATTCCTATGGAAACTAGGTCCTAACTATATATACCTACTGGCGACCGCCAGTAGGTAATATATTCATATATATATATATATGTATATATATATATGGCAGCAATCTTCAAAACCTCCACCGCAGCAGCGAAATGAAGAGACAGACCCCACGGCTCGGCAAGGTAAGATTTATTGATGACCTTTCAACAGCGACGCGTTTAGAGCATCAAGTGCTCTTGTTCACACACCAAGCACCGCGTTAACTTTTTTTTATATGCTTTTTTTTATCATCAGTGTTCCACCTCTTTTGTGAGTCACATGGTAATCATCCATAAACATAGACAAAGTACTATCTTCCACATTGGTTTTGAACCGCAAAGCCATCGAAAATGTAACAATGTTGCTTTTCGCGAAACTAATTGCCTTTATACTAAGCAGAAAGATATATTCACCCTCTGGCAGTACATAAACAACAAAAGGTGTTAGATGTACTATTTTGTACTGCCTGAATGCAGATTCTATGATAACATATTGAGACGATGCTGATTTGCGATATTGACAGCAGTAATCATAAAATAGTATATTTTAAAAATGTACAATTTATAAATAAATTAATTACAGGGACATATGTATTTTGAACCGCATGAATGCACAAGTAAAGGCAGTAATATTTAAAGCCACCCGTATGTTCAAAATATCCCGACCTAATGAAGTAAATAAAAAACACTTGATAGCTGTTGTTATACATAATATCGCAACAACCAATTGTTCTTACTCAAATCCAAATATGTATTTCATTCTTTCAAATCAATACCTTCTGAAAATAATGACTGGCTGAATCCAACGGTCATACATTGATTGTAACGGGACTATGCAACTGATATAACGTGTATGTAAAAATAAGTGCCATAAAAACGTGATACCCTTCAATCAATTATCTACAGCGGTCAAACGAATATTTCTTTCCATTATCTTAAATTCTCAGACCTATGGGCACTTACATTCATCACAAAAAATATGTACACGGTGTATATATGGTTATTTACATGTGTTTAAAATACAAACAAAGAAGAAAATTTATAAATATGTGGATATGGTCTGATAAATGTCAGGATGATTGTCTCAGCTAAATTGGTATTTGACAAAAAATTATTTCATCATGTATTACATTTCATGAGCCTGGTCGTACCACGATGTTGTGTGTTTTAACAAGCTAAACTTATACAAGCTCATCATTTGGGACTAAACCATTTCCTGCCAATAAAACTGCGATAATTTTAACACCGGTCCTTGATAATATGCACCTAAGTTTATTGGTCAAAAAAAGAGCAATGGATAATCGCCTTTTGTTGATAATATGCTCCTTCATTTCTATGATAGTATGTAAAGCTTTCCTTTGTTTGTGTAGCAGTTGTACTATCTACGCATGCACAGCGTCGTTTCGAAGCCCACGTTTTCTTTTTCTTCAAGTTCAACAAGCAAACCTTTTTTTATTTCTGGTAGTAAATCTGTCACTTTCTTTTTTCCAGTTCGTGTGTGTCATCCGCTGCTGTACTTTTGTACAGTATTAATAATCATATTCTTTCTATATTTATTTGAAAGGTAGTCCTGAGGTGCCAAACGTTGATTACGTACTCCGTCCACCGCCATTTTAGTAGTTTTTCACCGTTGTTTTTATTATATCTGTTAGTTAGAACTCAGTAGTTTTCAATCCTAGTCTTGAATATCTTACTATAGTATTTCAACTTCATTTTTATTGTGAACCGTCATACCCCTGCCCCACAAAATAAAAAAAGTATGTCTTTTTTTTAATTAACTTTTATTAAACAATAAATATAAACGAAACTCAATTATAACTATATTAGAACTAGAAAAATAACTTTAACAAACAATGTTATAAACAAATTGTAAAATGGATTCCAAAAGGTGTCCGATTGGTAATCTGCAAAATAAAAAATAAAATTAGAGTTTAGAAATATGTAGATGTGAGTAAATGAGCTAAAGCATTACGGGGCATATTATCAAGAACGGCGATAAAATTATCGCCGTTTTAGCGGTAGGAAACTGCAACTAAAGCGGCGAAAATGGGCTTGTTAATATGCTCTTGTGAATTCCCATAGCAGCCCAGGTTCTGGTGTTAACCTGGGCTACTATGGGAATTCACAAGGGCATATTATCAAGCCAATTATCGCCGCTTTAGCGGCAGTTTCCTGCCGCTGAAACGGTGATCATTTTTTCGCCATTCTTGATAATATGCCCCTACAAGTTTTGGTAACTCTACGGTTTTACGTGTGCAGTGTGACTTGTAAATTCCAGTTCTGTTATAGTGCCGCGTTCAAGTGGTGTCTATATGGAAGTGCCTATTGCGTTACTGATGCCCGTTATGCCGACTTATTTCTAATGCTTTGCTATGAAGGCTTTGTAGATCTAGGCCTCTGTGCTTACCGTTGTCTAAACCTTGCGGCTAAACATTTCAGGCAGTTGGTGTCACAACTCGTTTTCAACAATTCTTCTACACGTCCAAGCAGACAGCAGTGTCTAAGTTTAAGAGAGAAAGAGAAATTATATCACAGAGAGTGAGAGAGAGAAAGAGAGAGAAAACAACATTAAAACTGTGTCGCAGAGTCTGGAGTTGAGATTTTTTCTTGAAAAGTCAGACGTAGATTTACTAGCTCCTTGCATCCCTGTACCCGTGTTAAAAGTGACTCAAAAGTGGCATAATAAGGTTGGGGATCTGTTTGTCAGACTGTTGTAACCTACTGTTGTCACTGCTCTGAGGTAATTATAGATTTTACAGAGAAGCTGCTGTACACTACGCACTCTGGGCCATAATATCAAGCCTGGGCGACAGAATTATCGCCACTTTATCGAAAGGAAAGTGTCGCTAAAGTGGCGATAATGGGTTTGATAATATGCTCTATGGAATTCCAATCGAAGCTCATGTTAGATGTCCTTCACATCTAACATGAGCTTCGATTGGAATTCCATAGAGCATATTATCAAACCCATTATCGCCACTTTAGCGGCACTTTGCTGCCAATAAAGTGGCGCTAATTTTGTTGCCAAGGCTTGATAATATGGCCCTCTCTCCTTTCACAAATAAAGGTTACAATACAGATTTGCGAGTGCAGTGTACCTGGTACATTTCACTTGTTACAGTGCAGCATTCAAGTGGTGTCTATATGGAAGTGCCTACTGCATTACTGACGCCGGGAAACAACCTTTACAACGCAACTTGTACAACGCACTACCATTACAACGAAACTTTTACAACGCAAAAACTTTTACAACGCATACCATTACAACGCATGTTTTTACAACGCAAGTACTTTTACAATGCATGCCATTACAACGTAAGTATTGGTAAGTATATAATTATATTTAATATTTTATATGTTTTTTTTTTTTTTAAGTTTTCAGTTTTGGGGTAAAGGGGTATTTTTTAGGGTTCAGGGTCAGTTTTCAGTTTTTGGGTAAAGGGGTATTTTTAGGGTTCAGGGTCAGTTTTCAGTTTTTGGGTAAAGGGGTATTTTTAGGGTTCAGGGTCAGTTTTCAGTTTTTGGGTAAAGGGGTATTTTTAAGGTTCAGGGTCAGTTTTCAGTTTTTGGGTAAAGGGGTATTTTTAGGGTTCTGGGTCAGTTTTCAGTTTATGGGTAAAGGGGTATTTTTAGGGTTCAGGGTCAGTTTTCAGTTTTTGGTAAAGGGGTATTTTTAGGGTTCAGGGTCAGTTTTCAGTTTTTGGGTAAAGGGGTATTTTTAGGGTTCAGGGTCAGTTTTGGGTTTTTGGGGTACAGGGGTATTTTTAGGGTTCAGGGACAGTTTTGGGTTTTTGGGGTACAGGGGTATTTTTAGGGTTCAGGGACAGTTTTGGGTTTTTGGGGTACAGGGGTATTTTTAGGGTTCTGGGTTAATTTGGGTTTTTTGGGGTACAGGGGTACAGGGTAAATTTTTTTTTAATTAATTACATTAAATTAAATTAAATTATATTAATTACAATTAATTTAAAATAAAAAAATATTATATACTTACCAATACTTACGTTGTAATGGTATGCATTGTAAAGGTATTTGCGTTGTAAAAACATGCGTTGTAATGGTATGCGTCGTAAAAGTTTTTGCGTTGTAAAAAATTCGTTGTAACGGTATGCGTTGTAAAAGTATGCGTTGTAACGTCATACATCCCTGACGCCCGTTATGCTGACTTATTTCTAATGCATTGCTATGAAGGCTTTGTAGATCTAGGCCTCTGTGCTTACTGTTGTCTAAACCTTGCGGCCAAACACATAAGAAAGTAGAGTTCACAACTTCATTTGAACAATTCTTCTACACGTCCAAGCAGACAGCAGTGTCTATAAGTTTAAGAGAGAAAGAGAAATGTTGTCACATAGAGTGAGAGAGAGAAAGAGAGAGAAAACAACATTAAAACTGTGTCGCAGAGTCTGGAGTTGAGATTTTTTCTTGAAATATCAGACGTAGATTTACTAGCTCCTTGCATCACTTTACCCATGTTAAAAGTGACTCAAAAGTTGCATAATAAGGTTGTGGATCTGTTTGTCAGACTGTTGTAACCTATCTGTTGTCACTGCTCGGAGGTAATTATAGATTTTACAGAGAAGCTGCTGTACACTACGCACTCTGGGCCATAATATCAAGCCTGGGCGACAAAATTACCGCCACTTTATCAGAAGGAAAGTGTCGCTAAAGTGGCGATAATGGGTTTGATAATATGCTCTATGGAATTTCAATCAAAGCTCATGTTAGATGTCCTTCACATCTAACATGAGCTTCGGTTGGAATTGCATAGAGCACTTCTAATCATTCTCCTTAGCGCGCCCTGAGCTGGGATTTGCCACTGAGAGGATGATCGCACCATAGTTTGTACTGCTTATCATACTCAGCGTGTACCCGTGCATACGGTACGAATATGCTTTGACATTACGCGTCGCATTAAAGCTTCCGTGTGATGTCATGTACGGCGTTCTGTACGCGAAAGGGGGCAATGTTTCTACTTGGTTTAAAACATTTATTTATGTATTTAATGTACATACTAAGGGCAGACATTTGGGATAATTAGGATTTTTTTAAATACTTGTAACAATCATATATTACTTTTAAAAACAATTACACAAATCACGGTAGAACATCATGCGTACTGGTATCAAAATAGCTGTGTAAGCGCATCATAAGCGTACGCAAAGGCATGTGACTTTAAAAGTAGAGATTTGAATGGTTCATAACTTTTCCTATTGCGACTGTTGAAAGTTCCGTCCCATTATAATTATTCGACTTTGAGTTTCTAAGAAGAAGCATTTCTTCTGAGAATCTTCTCAAATAGAAGGAAGATCACAATAATAAGAGCAATGGAGTCATCTTCCAGCAGTTCTTCAGAGGGAGATTTCGTTCCTGAAGAACGTCCAAAGAAGAGGAAAGAAGCTTTAATTTGGAAGTTTTTTACTTTTCCAGAAGGACAAAAAAAGATTAATGCTCCAAAAGTAACCTGTAAAATCTGACTTTGCCTGTAAAATTTGCCAAACAACTCTTTCAAGGGGTGATCCATGTAAAAAATACTCCTTTGGCACAGCAAATATGGTGCGACACGTGAAGAACTTGCACCGCAAGAACTTTGCTCGAGCTGCAAGACGGAGGTTGCACGAGAACCCACCTGCTGCCACACCAAGCACATCAACTGCGGCAACAGCATTTTCAGCAAGCAGTCCACACCCACATATTGATTCTGACTTTGCTAAAGTTAAAATTCTATGCATTTATTGCGATAAACTTTTGTGTTATGGGGAACAGTCTATAGACCTGATGAAACGCAGGATGCAGGATCATTGCTGTACTCAACATTAGTTGTTTTTTTTTCATTCTTTTGTTCCGCTTGGAATTTGTTGAGAAAACACAAAAAAAACCACAAAACTAAAAAATCCAAAAAGAAACAGTTCTTGTTAGAACTACCTTCACTGGTCAAAGAAAGAACTATATTTCTATGTTAGTGTGTAAAAGTTTGTCAGAATGAATGTGTAGTTCATAAATGAATGAATGAATGAATATCTTACTAGTGTATGGAGAATGTGAAAGTGCAGAACTATAAGGAAGTGCTACAGCATAAATCTATAAGGTGTTTATCTATAGTATACTGTAGTATGTCCGAAGCACTTGAATGTTACATATGTACATAAATATGTTACAAGTCTATGCTTCAATTTGCGCTGCTGGTGAAACTGCCTGGGTGAATTTGTATGTGTTAGGGGCGGATTTACAAACCCCTTGTGCCTCTTTTACACAGCCGTTACGTCACTTTTGTGACACAGCGGTGGTGCAAAAGATGTGCCATGGTGTGTGCTACTAACAATGTGACGCATCTGGAGGGTGTATTACATTGTAAAGCGCTGCGCCAGAAGAGGCTTTCTTGTGCAGAAGGGGATGCAGCAACGCCTCCTAAAAGTGTCTGAGTGAAATGTATAACATTGCATTCAGTCACTTTTGAGCTTATGCTGCGTCAAAACCTTCCACTTGCTTGAAGCAGGTGTAAGGATTGATACAGCATTGTGAGCATAGGGCCCCAAGAGCATTGGTGGAGCTGTGTTATACTTGCAACCGACGTCAAGCAATTATTAATCCCAAAAATTCCTTTGCAATTTAGTTTGGTTATTATTTTATAATAAGAAAATGAAATATAATCTAAAAAATAAAATAAATATAAATATTTATATTAAAAATATAAGAAATTAGTATAAAAAGAAAGACATAACAATTAATACATTTAAAAATTATCATTTACAAAACCTTTGAAATTCACTGAAAAAACCATAAGTTTCACACACGTTATAGTTAGGAATTAGCATTTAAAAAACCTTGCAAATTCATTGAAAAAACCATAGGTTTCACACACGTTATAGTTAGGAATTAGCATTTAAAAAACCTTAGAAATTCATTGAAAAAACCATAGGTTTCACACGTTATAGTTAGCTGAACATTTCTCTCATACAAACCTTTGAAATTTCTCTGTTATAGTTAGCTCAGCTAACTATAACTTGCGCGCCCGCAATGCACTGCTGATGATGTCACATATTACATCACTCATGACATGGTCAGTGACATCACTCATGACATCACTGATGACATCTCAAATGACATCCCTGATGACATCACTGATGACATCATCCTTGTGGCTAAGCATGGGCGGATCTAGCGGATCTCGCGTACTCAAATTTGCGGATTAACGGATTCGCAATCCGCGACAATACGCGAACTCTCGCGGATTTGCGGATTTTCCCGTTTTTTGTGTTGGCGCGCGTTCGCGCGGATTTTGGGACAATTTCGCAATTGCGAACTTACTTTTCGGCTCGCAACGGCCGCGACTATGTTGTTTCTACGTCTGGTTTATCATCACAGGTTCACAGCACCCTCTGTTTCACCACTGCCACCTTCTGGGACACCCATGCCACCCTCTGGTACATCCTCACTGCCACCCATTAGGTTTGTTTATCACTGTAGTTTATGGGGGTTGAAAAAAGCAAGCACACCTCCCCTACTTCAACTGCCATGAATTAATTTGGGGTTGATTAATGTGTCAGTTATTTTGAAAGTTCCAGTCTGGCTGGCACCTGCTTCCTTCCTTATCTGTAACTTGCTTTCTGTTGCAGTGCAATTTTTTTTCACAGGACCTTTATGGTCTACTTGTAGCTATTCTATGAGCCTGCTGTTTGGGTCATAGCAGGGTCATAGAATAGTTGCAAACTCTGGAGGGGCCCCTCAGGAAGCACTAGAGTGAATGTTACTAATGTTAAGTTTGAACTTTTGCACCTGCTCATTGCTTTCAGTTTAGCAAAAATCGTTTTTTCTGCAATTTCGCGCGTTTTTTGGGGCGTGAATCCGTGCGAGATCGATTTCGGAAGCCGCGAATGCTTGCGAATACCCGAAATTTTTTTTTGCGACGTGTATGTTCGCGTGATTTTGTGCGTGTTCGGAGGCGCTTGTAGCTATACGTTTGCCAAGTTACCCTAGCGGTCATACACGGGCGCGGCCATCTTGTTTGCGTGACGTAATTCCGTTTCCGGCCGCTATGTGTAATCTCGCAAACTGTGCTGCTCACTAGTACAATTTTGCGCGTGCTCGCGAGGAAAATCTCGCGCGAACTTACCCACGCGGTCGTGAACGGGCGCGGCCATCTTGTTTCTCATTCATTGCTATGGTTCTGGGCATGCTTTCTGTATCCTCTCTGAATCTCTGCCATCCTTTGCTTGTTTGAAGTTTATTTGATCTATTTTACTTATTATCTATCCCTCTATTTTTCTAGCTCTATATTTTTGTGTTTTCCGCTGCTTTTAGTTACTTTTAAACTACTTTTTTAAACTCTTTTCTTTTCTTCTTCACTATTCTATTTCTTCTTTATCATTTAACTTTATTTCTGCCCAGACCATGGTAAAGGGAGCCGGGAAGCACCCTGAGAAGGGGAAGGGTCCCGCACCCCGTGCCCGGCTCCCGTGCGGGCGTTTGAGGGGGGAGCAAGTGGTGCCACGGGAGCGCGGAGGAGGTCCACGTCCAGCGCCGCCTCCCCAAGACGATCCTGGGAGGCGGCAAGATCGCAACCGGCTATGGCATCCGGGAGCGCCGGAAGCGGTGGGAGAAGGTGTGCTGGGCCATGTTTAAGCTCTCTGGGGTCCGGCGCACATATAACCAGGCCACCCACCGCTGGACAGATGTCATGGACCGGGAACGGGACTTGCTGGACGCGCTCGGCGTAGAGGTCCCCGGGCTTGGTGAGTAGTAGTAGCTATTCATCACTACTCTGTTTTATCTGGCTCTGTTATTTGCAAATCTTTGTTCTTTACCAAGAGCAATAATGCTGCCGATTACATTGTAGGTAAATTATATTTCAAAATCTTCTATGCATTTCAGGTGCACTGCTGTCCTTCTCAGTAGCCTTGCTTGCTACTATGCTTATTTGTTTTGTATTTTGTGTTCATTTCATTGGCCTGAGAAATTATGTATGAGTGTAGTGTAAAGATAAGAACTGCGTAATGCTAGACACTAAGGGTCATATTTTCAATTACCGGCGCATCCCTGCAAAGTAGCAGGGGTGCGGCAGTAATTGTGTGCCATGCCACCACCACCCATTGGCCCAAAACGTCACAGAAGCCTTACGCATCTGTGCCGTAAAGGCGGCGCATTGCTGGAGTTGCGTGCCAACGATGGCGCAGCTCCAGCAATGCTCTGGGGTACCCTATCTCCCCAATGCTGCATCAAGCCGTACGTCGGCTTCAAGCGCGCAGGGTTTGAGTCATGCATCATTGTCCTAAAAGTGACTGATTGACATCTTGTAGATTTCCCTCAGCCACTTTTAGGATTCGTTCCTGCGCAGGTACGCCCTCCCTTGAGCCGGAACGCCCCCTGATAACGCAGGGCTTTACAACGTGATGCATCGCCCATATGTGTTTTTTTTTTATATATACGCCGCACCAACACCATGGCGAGTCTTTTGTTCTGCCGCTGCGTCACAAAAGTCACGCAACAATGGAGGAAAATGAGCCGCAAGGGACTTCTAAATCAGCCCCAACAGACTGAAGTCCAGTCCTTCCTTTAGACACATGGCTATAAGAAGAAATAGTGGCGGTGGTCGGTGGATTGATAGTTTGAGTATTCACTGATCTGCAAGCAGGATGGACTTTGTCTGTCACTTCGCGTGCTGCGGACTGCTGCCTGCCAGGCCTAGGCAAACCTCTTTAGTAGTCTGTTTATTGAGTTACATAGGAACTTTCTAAGTCAACGGTCCGCAAATCAGGCAATACGAATAACGTAGTATACCACATGAGATAGATCCCGTGGAATAGTTGTCTATCTATTTGCTATTTCTCCAAAATATTTTGTTATTGTTCTTTTGAAATGTTTGATTTGGTTGACAAATCTCATCCATGTTTTCTGGTCTTTCTTTCTTTCCTGTTGTACATCAGCTCCCCCCAAGGGCAAGAGGAGTCGGACACAGGAGGAGGAGGGTGCTGTTCAGGAGGATGCAGGCCAGGATCAGGCAGGCGAGGGCTCCTTTGCTGGCCTCAGTAAGTTTAAATTTTAATAAAGAGTACCTATTTTTTCCTAGCGTTCCTCATTCGATTTTTTCTAAATCGTCTTTGATCTTCTTGTAGACTGGATATAAATTCTTATCCTGCCTCGAATATGACTCCCTGTGGTATTACTAGATTATTCTTATTAGTCTGTCTGTGTAGCTAACTAAGATTGGACATTTGGCAATTCCATTGGACTCCCATTCTATTCAGCAATAGCCCTATGCACTGTCTCCTTACTGACTAGATAGTGTGGCAGAGTCATTTAGCTCCCGAAGTCACCGATATTTGATCCCCAATGATCTTTAGATTATCCTACGCAGGACAAGAGTACGGAGTCACAGTCAAGAAGTGTCAGAGGCACTCATGCTTGCAAAAATTCCAAAACCTTTAGCTCATCCACTCTAGTCTGGAGGACCAAAAACCACAGAGTCTATTTAAGTTTAAAAGCTTTATTAAAAGTAAACACATTTATTAAAATCAACTTTGTCATAAAACTATTTAACTGAAAACGGAAAAGTGCTTAGTGCTGACGATTAATTGGACACATTTCTTGTGGTCGAGCCGAGCTCTCACCTGGTTTGAACTTGATCCTGGTCGTGTTCTTAGAAGTCAAGCTTCTGTCTGTTAGGAGAAAAAGTGGTGCGTGTTAAAAATAAAAAGCAAGCATTCATCAGTTGTGCATAAAAGTGCAGCAAGACAACAGCCTTCCCTGGAAAAAGGGACATTTTTACTTTAGAGTAGACAGTCACAAATTATTACATTGTATTCTGTTTTTTTAACATTTCTTTATTACTCCTAGACCAAATATTATATAGTAGTGAGTGGTGTATTCTAACATTCTTAAATGTACTTTGTAGGTGGAACATCTGGTGGCGGGGCCAGCGCGGAGGTGGCGGTGTTGGGCGAGGACTCGGAGGACTCTGGGGAGGATGCGGTGCAAGAGCCGGCGGACGGTCCTGTGGGGGTTCGCACGGTGGTGGCGGGAACAGGTAAGCTATATATTCCTTACTTATTGAGATTGAAGACTGCATAGTGTGCTTTCTGCACGGGTGTATTACAAATCAACCAGGTAGTAGCCTCCTCGAAATATACTCCGACTTAGCTGTGAAGTTTTTGGTGAGAAGAATCCCAATAAGATCTTAGATGAACGTGATGGATGGGATGAACGAAAAGCGAAAGAAGGGTGTAAGTAAGTGGGACGCGAAATTTTATGATGGCTGGCAAAGAAGAACGATATGTGTTTCCTTGGCCCCCGAGGTGGCTGGGAAGGAAAGAATATGGTATGGTGCATGGCTGGGTCAATGATGAAGCAAGGATGGGTGAAAGGACAGCAGCCTGGGTGGGTGAAACAGAAACTGTATGTGTGCGTATACTTTGAATGAATGGATGCCTGGAGCATGGTATTCTCTGACTCTTAGATAGCACATGTGTATCTAGAGAGAGTAGATGGTCGCTGGATGAACTAAGTGTTACCTTGAAGAGCATGTAACACCGCACCCGCACGTCCGTTCCAGTGTAGGGAAGGCAAGGAAAAGAAATTGTAAATGTGTCCAATACTACCATGAATAGTAGCAGTACTTTGTATTGCAACTGCAAGCACAGCATATATCCAGTTATTACGGTGGACACTCCGTACCTCTCTTAATAACTTTAGTTTAGTTGTAGTACGTCATTCATGTGTGGGTGTATCACTGTTCACTCAATATTAGGCAAAGCACCTAAAGTCATCCCATATGTCATCAAATACGTCCCATGTGAAGTGATAGATAATCAAATTATTTAGCTTCTTCATTTTCCTTTTCTAGTACTCATTTGCACTGTAGGGTGAAAGGTAAATTAATTAAGCAGTAGCCCTTGTAACAGAGTATTCTCAGTGCCACCCGTAATAGAAAAGTAATAGCTTCACCACCTGCATGTACTGGACCGGTACAGTAACGCCAGTCTGTCTCACTCATCATGGTGTGCAACTGTTTTTCTCGGGTGCAAGTTCACTATGCTGCCATTCTGCCGGCTTGCATAAGATAACGTACCAATTTTCCTAAACAAGAGAGAAGAAGAAGGATAAGACTGGTGTACTGTCATAGTCGACTGTAATGGAAGTCCATAGTGGTCGTAGAATTTGTTCATTAAACTACCACTAATGTTAGAGCAAGGATGCAGAAGTGGGAGGTTACATAGATACTGTCCTCAATAGTTATGTACTGTGCTTTCAATTTGCTACTTGTACTGTGACCCAACTTTCGGCTCAATCACTTTGTGTTATTAATGCTAAGGAGCATTGGTTACAGACTATGTCTTTCTTTCTTCATATAGTTGCTCCTTCCAAATCGACATCACGGAGGGAGCAGGCTCGAATGGCCCGGCAACGGAGGCTGGATGCCACTGTCGCCGAATATCGGCGGCTGGTGGCCCTGGAGGAGGAGGAGGACACGCAGTCGACCGGTGCAACCACAACATCCTCGACTGGGACAGCTGCATCCTCCTCCGTGACCCCACGGGCCGCCAGCATGCGCAGTGCTCCAGCGGTACGGAGCCGGGCTAACAAAGCCAACCGCCACCGCCAATCAGCAGAAAGACCAGCTGCCCCCCACAGGAGCTGCAAGGCACGCCAACGCCGCCTAGGAGTCCGAATGTCCTACCTGGAGCAGGAGGTCCATAACTATAAGAACTTGGTGGAGGGCCTCCGCTTCGAGCTTGCCACCCTCCGCAAGGAGTATGATGCCCATGCCGCAAAATGCACCAGCACCCTCCAGTAGTGGAGTGTCCCTTGCCCTTTTTTTAGAGACTTTTGGGGGGTGGGATTTGGGAGTTGGGTTCTTTTTGGGACTTTTCAAAGACAATCGTTGGGGTTAGGGAGGGTCTTGAGGGAGATTATTTTGTTAGGGCTACATAAATATACATTTTTAAACTTTATCTGACCAAACCTGTTTTTTACTGCTTTTCAGTCTGGTGGGTGGGGGACGGGGGTGTAACAGTAAGTTTGTTTTCCTGAACAGTCGTAGGACTTTAGTAGTACTACCGTCAATCTCTCGTCTAGTCCTAATACTCCATTATACTACCTCCCACCAAAAGCTTATCTTACCTGTAATTTGTGTTAGAAATTAGGGCTAGGCCCAGGGCTGGCTCCACGTGAAATGGGGATTAAGGTTGGCAATCCTGGGCGGGTGAAATTTCCTCATTGCGGTGGTACTAGTGGTGTGACACAGTGGCAGTTGCATGCCTATGGAAAAAAAGAAACCGTTTACTGGTTTGTCCTTACTGTAGCATTACAACGGTTACGGTACGATCGAGAATATAGCAGGTGACAGTACACTAGAACAGTGCCATAATGTAGCCTAACAAATGGTAAAGTATTTGCTTGCAAGTATAACTAGTACTTGCGTTGAATTTATTTGACATTGGCTCCTACTACTAGAAGAAATAGTACTGAAGCTGAGTAAGTCTAGAAGATATCCTCGTATTCCTTCACCAGCCTGTTGCTATGACCTTATCCTCCCCAGCAAGTGTGTGGAATTATTCATGTCATTTTAGTCAGACATCAAGCAAAACAACACAGCCCGGGGGAAGAGGGTTAGGGTTTGGAAAATGGATGGGAATGGGGGTTTCTTTTTGGGTAGGTTTTGTTGAGAGAAGAAAAAAAAAGCACAGCCTGGACAAACAATAATTGAAGATAAAGAAATCTTTGGGTACAAACTAAAGCTATGCACATGCAGTCACACTCATAGAAGAAAACAATGGATACTGTAGCTGTATTCTGTATGTTGTTGGAGTTGTCCTGTTGAATTTGGTAAGTAAGTTGCATGCAGCAAACAATTCCTCTTATTAGCGGCTCTCCTCCATTCCAGCTGACGCTTCGTCCATCAATGTTGGTGACCACTGACAGAAGACACCCTGTCCACTGCCTGCCTGGCGGATGTTGACTGAAACCTGGCCTGTAATTATTGAATGGAAAACAGGAAGTGCTATTACAATACCACTGATAAATAAATAAAAGGTATGTACGCTGTGTGGTGCAAAAAGTCACACTTTGATTTCCCTAATAGACAGTACAATATTTTTGAAAATTGCGTGCTCTGTCTGAGTCACCTTTTTAAGGATAAATAAGTATGGCCAAAATATTATAGCGGATCTTTCCCCTCAAGGTAGGTGTACTGTAAACTGTGTTTTAGAACACAATTTGACCTTCCCAGCAATGCTCCCACCAAGACCCTTACTAAAGCCAGTCGCAAAAATGTAGAAGACCCCCAATCAGATCTCCAAAAACGATGCCTAGCAGAAAAATGGTGACAAAACGTACTTTGAAAGTAACAGTAGGCCCAAATACACCCTTACCGACCGTGGATTGTATTCAAACCACTTGCAAGCAAGCAAAAGTATCCATAGCCAGCATCGCTCCAACAGTGCTCTAAAACCCCAGAACTGTTTTGCAATAGAACACCCCGAAACACATGTAATCCTGCTGCTAGGGCTAACCCTAACGAACCCTAACTTACAAAAAGTGCCAAAAGGTGTTTCCTTATGGATTTTGTCGAAAACACTTCTATACGGTATTAGACCTTCCCAGGAATGCCCCAGCCAAGACCCGCCAACCCACCCGCAAAAAAGCACGCGACAACACCCCCAAACAGCGAAAAAGCTAAATCTCATACTTACTATATCTCTCGGCCTTCGGTCCAAACGCGCTGTGCAGCTAGGTCATCATCATAACTCCTGTTTTCCACCACGGATTTCCTGAAAAGCAAATGCAATCAAGATTAGACTGTCGCAGCAGTGCTTCGACAGAGACCCCGGCCGCAACCCACCCACGAACAGCAGGAAGCCCCCCAAAACGCTACATTGAGCAAGATGTCAGAAGAAATAGCAAAAAAATGGCTTTTCCTTAAGGATTTTGTCCAAAACACTTCTATCCGGTATTAGACCTTCCCAGGAATGCCCCAGCCAAGACCCGCCAACCCACCCGCAAAAAAGCACGCGACAACACCCCCAAACAGCAAAAAAGCTAAATCTCATACTTACAATATCTCTCGGCCTTCGGTCCAAACGCGCTATGCAGGTAGGTCATCAATCATCATAACTCCTGTTTTCCACCACGGATTTCCTGAAAAGCAAATGCAATCAAGATGAGACTGTCGCAGCAGTGCTTCGACAGAGACCCCGCAACCCACCCACGAACAGCAGGAAGCCCCCCAAAACGCTACATTGAGCAAGATGTCAGAAGAAATAGCAAAAAAAAGGCTTTTCCTTAAGGATTTTGTCCAAAACACTTCTATCCGGTATTAGACCTTCCCAGGAATGCCCCAGCCAAGACCCGCCAACCCACCCGCAAAAAAGCACGCGACAACACCCCCAAACAGCAAAAAAGCTAAATCTCATACTTACAATATCTCTCGGCCTTCGGTCCAAACGCGCTGTGCAGCTAGGTCACCAATCATCATAACTCCTGTTTTCCACCACGGATTTCCTGAAAAGCAAATGCAATCAAGATGAGACTGTCGCAGCAGTGCTCCCAGACCCCAAAACTCACCCACAAACACCCGGAACCCCGCCAAAGAGCACCTCAAAGGCAAGCAAGTCAGCAAAAACGGCAAGAAATTTCCACCTCATATTTGGTCCAAAACACTTTTATCCATTATTAGAGCTTGACAGCAATGGGCCCAAAGCCGTCAACTCACCCGCAAAGAAGTAGAACACCCCCACAAGTGCTGAGTCTTTCTTCATTGGGCGTAATCCAGCACTCTGCTTTGAGGGAAATCGCAGTCTGGAGGAGGAGGATAGAGGAGCATGTTCTTCAGAACTTGTGAACCTCAGGAATGTAGACTGCGGCACCTTCAAATCAATAAGCAAACAAGTGAAGACAGTTCTGCTGATGGTCTTGTTTTTGGGATTAGGTGATTAAAGTTTGAATTAAATTAACTGTGCAAAACAAAGAAAGAGAGACACAGAGGAATAAAAGTGAATAAGGACGAAAAAGAAAGTTATTGATTCATTGTCTCATTTTCAGGGCTCGGTGTCAGGGAATAAGAAGAAGATTTCGTCATCATACTCTGCGAATTCAGGCAGGATGAGGTCAGTGCCACCGAACAGAGAACAAATCCCCTCATCTACGTTGCCGTCCTCCTCGTCTTCATGCAGCGTGCTTTCTCGTACTTTGTAATCTGGTGGTATGAGGTGCTGATTCATCTTGATCATTGTCAGCCGCTCCACATTTTTGGGAGAGAGGCGGCTCCGTTTGGGAGTTACAATGCCACCAGCAGCACTGAAAACACGTTCAGAAGACACACTTGCGAGTGGGCAAGACAAATAGTTTATAGCCAGGTTGGAGAGCTGTGGCCACAATTGTTTTTTGCCATGCCAATACTGCAATGGCTCATCATTAAGAAAGACCTCTGTTGAGTCATTCAGATAGTCCTGCACCATCGACTCAAGGTCATCAACGGTTCCTCCACTTTGCTTACTTTTTGCTGTGCCTGTGACATTTTTTCGAGAACCATACCCAAGCAAACTTAGCCAATCCTCTACAGCAGCCACTGTTACTGTTGTGTGTGGTGCAGATGATCCAGTTGCCGGTGTCTTTAACGGCTGAGAGGTCACTTGTGCCCCAGCCACAGGTGCAGAAGTGGATTCTTGTGACTGGGGATGGCCTGCTGATGCTGATGCTGATGCTGATGTACTGCCTTCTCCTTCAATAACCTGCCGTTCTTTTTCAAACCTCTTGGCTGACCAGGCTAGCCAATGTTTGTACTTTTGAACATCTTCATCAGTAAAAGGAAAGAATGCTTCACCTGCCAGCGCCTTTTTGTAGCGTGGATCCAGAATAGTAGCACAAATGTAATGCTGTTCTGACTTGATCTTTTGAAGACGTTCATCACCACGTAGGCGCTCTAATAATTTCTCAGACAAAATAAAAGGGTCTTTTTTTTTACATCTTTTTCAAATTCAGAAGACACCGCCATCAGTTGGTGCTCCAGCATGCACAACAATGGGATAGCTTTTCCCAAATTACAGTCCTCCTGGCTGACTGCACGCGTGAAGAACTCAAAAGGACGAAGCATGTCTGTCAGGCTTTTAACTATGTCCCATTGCGCCGCACCCATCCGCAGGTCCTCCTTCTGAGATGTACCCTCTGTTAAGAAATAGTGATCGAGTACCGTATACTGCTCATACAGACGCTCAAGCATGTAGAAGGTTGAGTTCCAACGTGTTGCCACCTCCTGGATGAGTGCTTTCACTGGTATTCGACTTTGAAGTAGCAGCCTCCTCAGATGCTTCCGGGCCTTAAAAGAATGGCTGAAATGGTTGCACATTTTGCGGCAGGTGGCCATTACCGCGAACGCTGCACTGTCTCTATCACTCAAGAATTTTTGAACTACCAGGTTGATACAGTGCGCCAAACACGGCACTCTGAAATAGCCACCCAGCGACATGGCCTTAACTACATTGGCGCCATTATCCGTGGAAACATAACCAATCTGGCGTTTTTTTGGGGATAGCATTTTCGAGACCTTTTTGTTAAACTCGTCCAAAATGTTTTGGGATGTGTGACTTTTCTCCAAGCCAAACATGGCTAGTGTTGCATGTTTCCGAGCAGCTTTGAAAACTTGGTCCGGGTCAACACCTGCGTTTAGCTTTGCTTTAACACCTGAAAAAGAGACCCAGTGTGCAGTGATGCACATGTAATCAGCGCCTGCGCCACTGGTCCACATGTCTGTTGTCAGATGTATTGTGTGAACAGCACTCTTCTGCAAAGCTGCCCCAATCGCCTCCAGCACATCTTCATGTAGTGCTGGAACCGCAACTCTGGCAAAATAGAACCGGCTAGGAACCTTCCATTTAGGGCAGAGCGTTGCCACTAATTCTAGAAAACCTACCGCTTCTACAAAAGAAAAAGGGAGAAGGTCCACAGCTAGCATTTTAGCCAGCTTAGTGTTATACAGACGCGTCAGTGGGTGGTTGCGTTCATATGGCACGTCTGAAGAAAACATGGTTCTAATGTTGCCCTGGACCAAGCATTTACGGGCTGATAATGACTTCGTTGACCCAATTTTGCTCGCTGGTGAGCTTTTGTGCGTTGGTGTCTCACTCGCTCCAACACTCTTAGTGTGCCTCACATTGGGTGTGCTGCTGACAGGGGTACTGGGTGTAAGGGAAGTGTTTGACACGTCTTCTTCCTCCTCGTCATCATCAGATGCAACATCAACGTTTTCTTTACTTCCAATACGGGCTTCCGTGATCGCATCTAGGTGCGCAAACCATTTGACAGTGTGCTTTCTGTCAAGATGACCTCTCTGGCCTCCGGTACCATAGTTGGTACCTGACTTACCACGACTAACTGCAAGCTTACAAAGGGTACAAATGGCAAACTTTGGATTTTTTTGGCAAACAGTAAAGAAGTCCCAAACTGGGGACTTGAAGTGTCTGTGGGGCCTGGAGGAGGCGGCGATACTGGTGGTGGTGGTCATGAAGCTAATGCCAGATGAAGTGGAGGATCTGGATTGCCCAACTTTTGTACGTTGTGCACTTTCACCGCCACTTATTAAGGTCAAGGTGGATGGAGGTCCCTTCTTGCCAGAAAGAAATATGGAAGCGGGACGAGTTGGTGTACTACTTAACTCCAATGATTGTGGTGTTTCCACTGCCTCCTCATCGACAACATCATCATCATCACGCTCAGCAGCTCTTCGGGCTAGGGTCAAAATGTCTGTTTGCTGCATGCCCGCTGGGGCTGCAGTGACCTTTATGATGACTGGGTCGTCGTTGTCAGAGTCTTCATCAGCAGCAGTATCCATCACTTCTTGTTGAGCCTCATCACACTCCATAACTCTGAGACTTTGGACGAGCTTCATTTTACGCTAAACTACCTTTGTCAGATCATGGTGTGCCTCACTCTCAGACGGCAGTGGTGCTGGTTCCCAAGTTTGATCCGTATCATCAGAAGGAGGTGTGCTTGAAGAAGATGTAGACACCACCCTTGATCTCTTCCTTGCTAAGGGTGTGGAAGACAATGAATGATCATCAGGAGGAGTGGCTTCCTCAAATGATACCTCGCCTTGATTGTCGATTTCCTGATGTGCCCCTACTTCGGGAGGAACAACTATTGTGGGCACTTGTGACCCTCCATGCACCTCTGCTTGCGCATCTCCTTGCGCTGCCTCTCCTTCCACATGTACTTGGGCTTGTACTTGCACATGTGATTGTTGTTGCGGCTGTGGTTGTTCAACACTCGTCAGATGAGCTACAACAACCTGTGTTGATTGAGGGACATTGCTGCTGCTTTCTTGCGATGAGCCAACATCACTGGTCGATGGTGATTGAAGAACTATACTGGCTGCCTCTGCAGCACTCAAGGGCTTGGACTTAAGTTGGCGTGGTGGTGGTGGTGGCACTGAGCCCAATGGAGCGGGGGTGCTGCTGCCAGCTTGGTCCCCAGCAGATCCCGCTGCTGCTGCAGGCATACTTTTTTTTTTACTCCCAAAAAAAGGGGCGGGCGGCACACCAGTCTCCTTGGTAACTTGCTTCTTCTGCTCCTTACTGGCACCTTTCTTGCTAGAGGAGCTACGGGTAACTTTTTTTGGGGCCATCTTCTTCAGAGCAGGTCAGAACAGCAGGCAGCAGTTGCACGAGTTGCAGAGTTGTCTGTGTCCAGACGTGACGTCGCGTGACGTTATGCTGCACACACACACCGCTGCAGGACTTCTTCCTGGCACTGGTGGTTCTCTTGAGTCTTGTGCACCTAAAAGCAATGGAAGACAGAGGAACATCAGTTCAGTTATACACCCCAAAAAATCGACAAAACACAGAAAAATCAGCACAATCCCATGCCATCCATGATGTTTACATTGAAGACACCCCACAGAAAGACTAGGGCCATGCAAGTATGCAACACTCACTACCCCTGGGCATAATGGATGAAAAGTAGGCAAAATAAGTGCAGGCCTCAGACACTGCCTCTCTTCAAAATGGCCCCTTACACCCCAAGCCAGTCCACATCAACAGTACACCCCAAAAAAACAGAAAAACTGCCAAAAATCACCACAATCCAATGCCATCCAGGATGTTTACATTAAAGAGAGTGAGACCACACTACATGCACACTCAGTCCATGCACCACTACCCCTGGGCAAAAGGCCACACCAGCAGCCCCAAAAAAACGACAAAAACAACAAAAAACAGCACAATCCCAGCCCATCCATGGCCTCAATGGTGTTTAAATTCAAGAGGACACCCCACAGAAAGACTAGGCCCATGCAAGTCACCACCCCTGGGCAAAGGGCCCCACCAGCAGCCCCAAAAAAACGACAAAAAACAATAAAATCAGCACAATCCCAGCCCATCCATGGCCTCAATGGTGTTGAAATTCAAGAAGACACCCCTCAGAAACACTAGGCCCATGCAACACTCACTACCCCTGGGCATAATGGATGAAAGGTAGGCAAAATAAGTGCAGGCCTCAGACACTGCCTCTCTTCAAAATGGCCCCTTGCACCCCAAGCACATGTTGCCTGTACCAGCCAGCACTCAAGATGGCCACCACCACCACCCACATGGCCAGTCCACATCAACAGTACACCCCAAAAAAAACGAAAAACAGCCAAAAATCACCACAAACCAATGCCATCCAGGATGTTTACATTAAAGAGAGTGAGACCACACTACAGGCACACTCAGTCCATGCACCACTACCCCTTGGCAAAAGGCCCCACCAGCAGCCCCAAAAAAACGACAAAAAACACAAAATTCAGCACAATCCCAGCCCATCCATGGCCTCAATGGTGTTTAAATTCAAGAAGACACCCCTCAGAAAGACTAGGCCCATGCAACACTCACTACCCCTGGGCATAATGGATGAAAAGTAGGCAAAATAAGTGCAGGCCTCAGACACTGCCTCTCTTCAAAATGGCCCCTTACACCCCAAGCCAGTCCACATCAACAGTACACCCCAAAAAAACAGAAAAACAGCCAAAAATCACCACAATCCAATGCCATCCAGGATGTTTACATTAAAGAGAGTGAGACCACACTACAGGCACACTCAGTCCATGCACCACTACCCCTGGGCAAAAGGCCACACCAGCAGCCCCAAAAAAACGACAAAAACAACAAAAAACAGCACAATCCCCGCCCATCCATGGCCTCAATGGTGTTTAAATTCAAGAGGAAACCCCACAGAAAGACTAGGCCCATGCAAGTCACCACCCCTGGGCAAAGGGCCCCACCAGCAGCCCCAAAAAAACGACAAAAAACAATAAAATCAGCACAATCCCAGCCCATCCATGGCCTCAATGGTGTTTAAATTCAAGAAGACACCCCTCAGAAACACTAGGCCCATGCAACACTCACTACCCCTGGGCATAATGGATGAAAAGTAGGCAAAATAAGTGCAGGCCTCAGACACTGCCTCTCTTCAAAATGGCCCCTTACACCCCAAGCACATGTTGCCTGTACCAGCCAGCACTCAAGATGGCCACCACCACCACCCACATGGCCAGTCCACATCAACAGTACACCCCCAAAAAACAGAAAAACAGCCAGAAATCACCACAATCCAATGCCATCCATGATGTTTACATTAAAGAGAGTGAGACCACACCACAGGCACACTCAGTCCATGCACCACCACCCCTGGGCAAAAGGCCACACCAGCAGCCCCAAATAAACGACAAAAAACAATAAAATCAGCACAATCCCAGCCCATCCATGGCCTCAATGATGTTTAAATTCAAGAAGACACCCCACAGAAAGACTAGGCCCATGCAACACTCACCACCCCTGGGCAAAGGGCCACACCAGCAGGCCCAAAAAAACGACAAAAATCAGCACAATCCCAACCCATCCATGGCCTCAATGGTGTTTAAATTCAACAAAACAGTTGTATCATGCACCCCTAACCAACCCTGGTCCTACTGGATACTGTGGCTACCCACAATACAATTTATTTAATGCTCTGAAAAAGTTCCAAAATTGTACTTGCAGCAACTGTAATGCCCCAAACAAACTTACTTGTGAAAGTTGATTTCTAATCCAAAAGTGATCCATAGACAGTCAAAAAGGCCTCAAATCCAAATATCCAGCAGCACCAACAAAAAGTAATCCTTCCAGCTCCAGATCCAAATGAAAGTGACCAGGAGATGGACAAAGCACTGGGAGGAGCCTGCTAGACAGGAACAGGAAGTTGGAGACTGTGGGGCACTTCCTTCCTCCCCCCCCCCAAAAAATGGACTCCTTGCAAAAATAAAGGCCATGCAAATGTCAACCTGAGGAGTGATTCTGATAAAAATCATAATTTTCTGAAGGTTTATCCTGTTTGCTGGTGATTTTCTTGTGCAGAATTGCAAAATCTCTATTTCGCGAGTGCGAGATTGTTCCTTTCCGCCGCAACTACGTGTTCGCAATTGCGAACTCTTGCGAGGTGTGCTGTGCAAGGTGGCAAGCCACGATTACGTATTCGCGGGCGCCAAACTCCCGCGGGATCACGCAGCAAGATCTAAAATGGCGCGGCACTCGCAAAATATGATCGAGAAAAACAACTCGGCAAACGCTTAATGACGGAAAGTGAACGCCGTGCACCACGCCGCGCGCCGCAACCAAGCAAAAAATCCGCCGCGAGCGGATTCACGGATTTTCGACAAATTCGCGAGAGTTCGCGGATTGCGAATTTGCCGAAAATCCAAAGAATCCGCGATCGGAGCGGATTTTACGCCCATGCTTACTTGTGGCAGACCTCCTCTCACTGTAATATAACCTTTGATACACACGATCAAAAATAGAAACTAAAACTTTCAAAAAAATTGAGATACCAATTCCAGTTAGAATAGCCTATTCAGTAATTCCAAAATCTACATACACATCCACTCATTCACCAACAATTCTATATAGTCACTCATTCATGTACTCACTCATCATATGTACTCAGACACCTATACATCCTGTTATACACCGACACTCATCTATAGAGTTACTCAAACACATACTCACTCATGCACATAAACTATCAAATATCCATTTACGTGCATATATAGCTGTACACCCACCACTACACTAACTTCTACAGATTGGTACACATACTTACTCTCTTAAACAATCACTTATAGAAACACATACTTATTTATACAGAAAGTCTTAGAATCTCTTGCTCTGACATATACTCATTTATATACATCAATGCTCACATATACTAGTTTATAACATATGTAGTTACTCATAAAGATACTATTGAGACAGTCATTCACTCGCTAACACACCCATACACACACTCATCCACCCATACAGTCCTGCACACATGCTGTCTTCAAAACACACACAAACAGTGAGTCAGTCATTCATGCATCTGTGCGCTAAGTAATACTCCCCACCGAACCATACAGACGCTCATTTTGGAACTCAAAAAAGCAACTAATAACCCATATACACACTGATGTAGCTACTCACCAACCCATGCAGCCGCTTATATACAAAGTGAGACACTGATACAGATATTTAAATATTTAAAGATTACTGGCTAATACACCTATTCACTTAAATATACTTAATAAGTCAGTTATACAATCAATTTTACAAAAAAAAACATCCATTTAGACACTTATTACCCATTCATTCTTCCATCGAGGTTTAGATATACATATATAAAAAGTATTTATTTTTCAGAAAGACACACGTTCACTGGATGTTGTCATCAGTGATGTCATCAGGGATGTCATGAGAGATGTCACTGATCATGTCATAAGTGACGTAATATGTGACGTCATCAGCATATATATAACGGAGGAATTTCAAAGGTTTTGTATGAGAGAAATGTTCAGCTAACTATAACGTGTGAAACCTATGGTTTTTTCAATGAATATATATATATATATTTATATCTCCGAAATCTCTATTCCAAAACTTCCCCTCCCGGAAAAGAACAACGAGGAGTGAACCCAGGTACTGGTGCAAATCCTTAGTGCTTTATTTGTGCAAAATAGAAAGCCAGCAATCCGCCATGACGCGTTTCGCCTCCACCAAGAGGCTTGATCACATGACGTGCCATAAACATTAAAGAAGGCATGTATAGTACTAAAAAAGTGCGCAAAATCAGCTACTCATTAAGCAAACAGTAGAAAGTGAGGAAATCCTACTTTAAATCTGTTACATTTGGACAATGTATAAAAGACAAAGTGTCTAAAAAACCATTTGATATATAATATAAATATTCATACAAAAATATAAATATACATACTCCATTTGTAGGAAAATATACATTTTCTAAATTCATATATATATACAATATATATACATGACTATTTACAAATTGGTTTAATATATTCAATATCTCAAATGATTTATTTGTCCAAATCCATTCCTTTTGCTAGTATATATGATATATTTTGCGATCTATACCAGCCAATTTTCGAGAATTTAAACAAAGAAAATTATCTAGATCTCCAAACACAATTGAGCTCCTGTGAGCATTATCAACCTATGAGCAGCATGAAATAAACTCATTTCGTATAGCTTTATGTGAATGCCTTCCTAGAGTGCTGTAGATCGTGTGTATTTAATACATTAGTGCAAGTGATTTAAAAATCTTCATATTTTTATCTACCCAGCAAAAAACAACTGAATCAGTTATTGACCACACATTGATGTTAAAAAAATCCTTCTAGACATTACATATTTTAGTAATATTGTCCTAGTTAAAACAGTGGTCATTCTCTCAACCTCCTACTCAGACATGTTACATTGGTTCTGTCGCAACTTCCCATATAATTCAAATAGGTTAGAGACCAATTATAGCTAAAGGTAGGTGTATAAATCTTCGCCGGCATTTAAACCTCCTGGGCTTTTGCTGTCTAACTCTAATATATATCGCGTCTCTAAGAGACGCAGTTTGGCTTCCCTATTTCCTCCACGTTTCAAAGGTAAGATCGTGTCTACCAACAAATATTCGAGATTTTTAGGGTCACTTTCATGTTTAGACTCAAAGTGCCGAGCCACAGGGTATGCTTGGTCCTTTCCAGAAATGGCTCTGATGTGTTGCAGTATCCGTTTGTGGGCGGGCAAGCGGGTGCTGCCCACATAGCATAGCCCACATGGACACTGCAACATATATACCACATATTCCATTTTGCATGTCAATCTTTTGTTGATCGGTATTGGTTTATTCTTGAAGGGACTTAAGTAGTGAGTTTTATTAATACCATAGCGACAGGCTTGACATAACATACATTTTGTAAAACCTTTGCTTAAGGCCATCCAAGTACCTGAGATTGTGGTATCAAGACTGTTACTGACCAAAGCATTGGCCATCGATGGGGATCTCCTAAATGTCAAATCGGGTTTGTTGGCCACCAACCCCCCAATTACTGGAACCCCCTCACCAGATTCCAATTTTTGTTAAAGATTTTCCTGATCTCTATGGGTTGTTTGTTGTATGTTAGTATCGCTCTTGATTGTATCTGTGTATTGGCTACCTCTAGACTGTCTCTTTTGGTCTTTGGGATTAATGCCTATTGTCTCGAAATTGATCTAGTACGGACAATGGCTTTGTCAATTACCTCCTCAGTGTATCCCCTTTCCAAAAAGCGCCTCTTACTCGCCTCCTGAGCCTTGATACGGTCTAGATCAGAGCTACAAATCCGTCTCAATTGCAGCATCTCCCCATAAGGGATGCTGCGATTTAGATGGCGCGGGTGTTGACTGGTTGCATGTAGCACCGTATTGCGCGCGGTTGCCTTCCTGTGTAATCTGGTTGCCAGGCTGCTATTTTCGACAAATACCTCCACATCCAAAAAACATACAGATTCCTTATTAATTTCAGAGGTGAACTGCAAGTTAAAGTTGTTGTCATTCAACAGTTTCACAAAGGTTTCAGCATTTCTTATGGGCCCCTTCCACACGATAAATAGATCATCTATATATCTCAGGTACAACATTACATTATTGCTCATGATGTCTCTATGTTGACCCATGAGGACCCGCTCCTCCCACAGCCCCATGTGCAAGCACGCGAAGCTAGGGGAGAAGCAGGACCCCATGGCGACGCCCCTTACTTGTTGATATACCTGATTGTTGAAGATGAAAAAGTTTTGTTCCAAACATAATTTCAACATAGTAATGATCATTTTGTTGTGGTTAGAGAAATTCATAGGGCGTTTGTCTAAATAATGTTCTACAGCTTTAATGCCATCCCCGTGCCTGATAGATGTATATAACGAGGTGACATCAAGAGTCATTATTACACAGTCCATGCTCCAGGTTATCTTCTCCAATTTTCAAATAAAATCCGTAGTGTCCCTTACATAAGAGTTCAAATTCTTTACCCAGTCTTGCAAAAAAAAGTCAATGTACTTGGAAATATTTTCCGTTGAACTGTCTATGGCTTATATTGTCGGCCTTCCTGGCGGTACCTCAGTGTTCTTATGGATCTTTGGAATTAGGTAAAATGTCGGAATAACGGGGTGGTCTTTTTAAAAAAATCGAAATTCATCATTGGAAATTAAGCCTCCACTTCTCCATGCCATTAACTTGGAGTTTTGCTCAGCCCAAGCCGTCTTAATTGCCATAATGTTACTTCTTTTATAGCATGATGGATCCCCTAAATGCAATTCTGCTTCTCTAATTTATAAATTGCGATGCCAGAGGACAATGTTCCCACCTTTGTCCGCCTGCCTCACAATCACATTTTGATCGGAATCCAATTTTTTAATCAAGTTTTTGTAACATAGATTCTGTTTGTTGATGACGGATTGTTTCTTGTTAGTGGCTACATAAAGTTTTTTCAAGTCCTGTGTGATTAATTCTTGGTACACATCCAGATTATCATGAATCATAATAGGTTGGAAAGTTGATTTTAACTTGAAGGGAGTGATACAGGTTCCCATGTTATCCACCGAGATTACTGCCTGTGTATTATCCATATTGGTGCTTTCCTGTTGGAGTGCCCATATCTCTTCAAATACCGGGCTTTCTGCAGCCGTCAATAAGGAAGGGCTTTGTATTGCCTCTGTCCTGGTCTTTTTGTGCGGCTGTAACTGATGGAACTTATTTAACTTAAATTTTCGCACGAACCTGAATCCATCCATTCGCGTGTTTGCATAGTTAAAATCACAAGGTGGACAGTATGTTAGTCCCAGCACTAAAATCGCCTCTTCCCTTTGTGTCAACTTTATGTCAGTTAAATTTATTATTGAGCTGGTGACTGTAATCGATTTTGGAACCTGTTCCATTTGCCTCGATTTACTCTCTTTTCTCCACTTGTTTTTTCTTTCGTGGCATTTTCGTCGTTGGAGCCGCTTGCAGTTGGCCCTTTGTTGCTTGGTTTGTTGCCCACTTGAACCCTGGGCCTGAGAGTATCCCGGCGGTTTTCGCAGAGACAACTTACTTCCTGCACCAGGGATAGCTTGGTAAACCCCATCTGCTGTGTTTTCGCTCTCAGCTGCTGAGCTTAGGTCTGTGGATGACGCTGACGCCATTGCTCCATCTCTCGGTTTTTGTCCAGATTTCCCCACCCGTGCTTTAATATTGTCATACCTGCGGGTGAATGTAAAGATTTGTCCATTCAAATAATCCAACCGATCACGTTCAAATTTGAAAGCTTTTCTTTTCTTTATGATTTCTTCCTCCTTGACCAGCCTGACCATCATTTCCTCTCTCATTTTTTTTGTATTTTCATTGTGTTTCCATTCTACTTAATTCGGTCTCCACACTCTCTATTTCCAACTGTAATTTCATCCTATCGCTCTCGGCATACTTCACCAGGATACCCATTAGTTTGGCCGAAGATTCCAAGTTCGCCTCCGCCCATTCGGCCAACATCGCTGGATCTGGAGTATCATAACTCGGCGCGAGAGTGATATATATATATATATATATATATATATATATATATATATATAAAACCAAAAACGCCCAGAAGCTTGAGGCGGCACAGCACTGCAGGTGAGTAACAACTCTATTTAAACCAAGCAGGCAGCTTAACATCCCTTTGAAGTCCATGGCCTGATACGTTTCGATGCCGCTGTTTGCATCTCCTCAGAGGCCGTGTCAGCGGAGGAGATTTGTGGCTACCGCATCTCCCCAGCGTGTTTCCGTAATAGGGGGCTTCAGTGCTCCTCCTTTGGTGGCAGTTCATTTTTAAATGCACGCTGAGATTTGAGGTCTGATTTTGCCAATTAACGCCCTCTAGTGGGTTACCTCCGCTGCAGCTAATTATGGACAATTTTTCTCGGCCCTCCATTGAGCCTTGGATGAGACTCTTCCGGCTTCATTAAAGGTGCCCTGCAGCTTCAGAAAGAGGAAACTTCCTCTCTCCTAATGCCCATTAGTTTCGGACAGTGCGATCCCTCTGCGGCCTGGAACTGCCGCATAATATGTAACCAAAAACGCCCGGACCACGGACCCATTGAAGGTGGTGCTTACGCCGACGAAGCCCATCGGCCAATAACGTCCAGCCAAGTAAATCCCATTGCGGGAGTACACGCACTCTCAAAACAAATCCACACGACAAGGGGTTGATGCTCAGGAAAGTTTACTGGCTTACACGCAATGCGTTTCGGCTGACCTGCAGCCTTGATCACATGTAAACAAGCCATGTTGCGATAGGTTCTTATGTACAAGCAGGCAGAAATAAGCCTAAACATAAACAAAGGACTGTGATAATAGTCAAATGCATTGAAATGATTGAAAAAGAATCAGCCATCTTATAGTGTACAATTCATCATGCAACGGCGTGTGAAAATATCACAGTATCTGCGCATAGAATATAAATCATGACGGAATGTAGGATCAGAGTTAGGAAACAATTAAATCCTTTGTACAGGTAAAAAACGGCATGAAAATTAATGTACATATACATTTCGAGATTGACACATTTAGAACGTGAAAATACACATCGACATGTATGTAAATGAATGTGAGTCAAAGATCTCGCAGTACCTGTCTCAGTGAACGACAGGGCTGGATGAAAGAATAATAAAAGTAAAAGTAAATATTCTCCCTCTATAAACTGTGCCGTCAAATGACCGGACACATAAACGGCAGTGCCTGTATCCCACTCTGTAGCCAATGAAGTTATCCGCTACAAAAAATAGTGAAAATTCCTCATATACGATTACATATCAATGAAAAGTCATAATGCGCATTGTCAATAAACAGATGCGGAATAATGGAGTTATGAAGATAAAACAAAAACATACACACTCCTCCGAGGGTCCTATGATGCCCCAGCACTGCAATGTATAGTCACAAATGCGAGAAAGAGGGAGTGTATTCCAAACAAAAATGCTGAATAAAAACTGAACCAAGCCTCAGTTAAAAAAATATACATAGATATATATATATATACATATATATATATATATATATATATATATATATATATATATACATATATATATATATCTCAGGAACAAGAAGAAGCCACACTGCCGTCCCGGGTCCCCAGGAAGAACAGACAACTCAACGATTCCGATATCAGGCAAAGATTATTTATTAAGCAACGCTTAACAAAGAGTGAAAACTGACGCGTTTCGGGCGGATGCCCTTGATCACAGTCAATTGTAAACCCCTCACACCTGAACTTTTAAACTGCTTGTGCATACCATGTGACACCTATAAACACGGAAAACATACTTTCATTACGTATACAATGGCATGAGTTCGGGATAAGAGGAGAAAAGACACATGATGTTAACGTGGCTTAAGCTTCCCTGACACAAATAAATAACTGAATAAATTCTTGTAAATTTGTGGCAAAAATTCTGTCCGCATAAATGCTTAGTGACACATATTTACAGATATTACAAGGGCAAAGATGATAAAAATCTTCATCTGTGCATATATTTAATAAATGAGTAAGTTGAGTGATATACAAGCTATGGTTTTGTCACATACTGAACATACTCTAAATGAAACATAAACACAAAAGATGATCATCATATATACATAAATATAAATATAAATACAAATATGAATGTCACTCATGTATATACATATTATTATTGTCTATTTACTATAGACATATGTTCAAGAGACCATGTGTCATATGTACATATGTTGGAGATACTATATTCAGTGGATACCATATTAATACTCAATAAATACTATACAAATATATACAAATATACAGAAAAATCAATCAATTTATACCCTGTTTGTATGCAGGTGGGGACATCTTTATATAGTGATGGCAACCCCACCTGGGTGTACTCAATGAGGGGACATCTGAAATATGATGGCAACCCCTAATTTCCCAAACAAGTTTCCTACGTCTAATAGTATGTTTTCCCAAAAAAATGGGATTGTGTGCCCAACATCTAGTGAGTAACTTTATACAAAAGAAACATAAATTAACGAAATCGTTAAATAATGTTTCACTTTGAATATAATAGTTGTGTATATAACCTAACTCAACAAAACAGAATAATGGTAGGTTTGATTCAAAGTTCAAAACGTGAAATATATACATGGGGCAAAATGAGGGAAAAGAAAATCATATTACTAATGAACAGAGAAAGGGGTGTGCGAAATAATTGGATTTATTAAATAAGTCAGTATGTTGACATAAGAAGGGAGGTGGACTGAACTAATAAGCCAATGGGCATGTATTAGTACCAAATAAAACCAGATGTTACATCAAGGCTATTATATACAGGATATAGTGACTTATAGAAAATGATAAAGGTCCTCAGTGGTATTAAGACCATTCGGGACCTTGGTGTCGAGCTCTAGTATCATTCTAGATTCCAGTTGGCGAAGTAACTTATCTCTGTCTCCTCCTCTACGGGGACGGGGTACAGAGGTAAGAACGTAGTAGCTGAGACAATCCAAGTTGTTACTATGCACATTTTTAAAATGTCTCGCCACCGGATAGGCATTGTCGTTATTCACAATTGCTCGGAGATGCTGCAAAATCCTGACGTGCACCGCAAGCCGAGTACTCCCAACGTACCTCAGGCCGCAAGTGCACGTCAGGACATATACAGCAAACTCCGTTCTGCAATCGTATTTGCCTTTGATTTTGACAGGTATGGGGCTGAAAGGAGTCATGTAAGTGCTGGTATTTGCACCAAATTTACAAGCCCGGCAACTGGAGCATTTAAAAAAGCCCTGACGTTGCGGGAACCAGGTTTTCTGTTTGAGGATTTCAGGAAATGCATTGGTGACATGATTGCGAAGAGTCGGCCCTCTCCTGAAGGTGATTCTGGGATTGTCAGGGAGTTCAGGTGCGATAACATTGTCAGTTTGTAAGATTGGCCAGCTCTTAGTAAGGATTGATCTAATTTTCCTACTCTGGCAACTATACGGTGTAATAAATCTTAACTCAGACTTTTCAGGGTTTGTTTCAATTGTTGGACTTCCACTATTTTGCTGTAGAAGGCAGTCCCTAGGTTTTTTGTTAACTTTTTGAACTGCCCTCTTTAGAGTGTCAACATGATACCCTCTCCTTCTGAATCTGCTCAACGCTTCAGTAGTACATCTCTCTAGTTCATCCTCACTGCTGCAAATTCTTTTAAGACGGAGCAGTTCTCCATAGGGGATGTTTTCTATTGTGTGGTGCGGATGAGCACTGCTGGCGTGCAAAGTTGCATTGCCAGCCGTAGCTTTTCTGTGAAGGGTAGTTGCAATTTTGCCTGATTTATGGTATACCTTCACATCCAAAAAATCAACTGATTGTTCACTAATGTGATGAGTGAATTTCAAGTTATAATCATTGTCATTAAGTTGATCAATAAAAGCAAGCGCACTGGAAACATCCCCTCTCCAAATTAAAAACACATCATCTATAAATCTTACCCACATCTTGACATGTTCCATAAAGATCTTTTGATGTGTTCCCATGAGGACCTGCCTCTCCCAAAACCCCACGTGAAGACACGCGTAGCTCGGGGAAAAGCAGGCCCCCATTGCCACCCCTCTCTGCTGCAGATAAATATCTTTGCCAAACATAAAGAAATTATGATTGAGACTCCATGCTGTTAATGTAATGAGCATTTTGCTGTGGTTGTAACATTCAACCGGCCTTGTACCTAGAAAAAATTCCAGGGCCTTCAAACCTTTCTGATGTTCTATGCTCGTATACAGAGCCTCAATGTCTAGCGTAATTAGCAGGGAGTCATCTGTCCAGGTGGTATTGTGGATTTTGTTTAGAAAATGTCCCGTATCTTTAATGTATGTCGGTAATTTAACCACCAACGGTTGCAAAAAGTGGTCTATATACTGAGCAAGGTGTTCACCCATACTGTCTATAGCTGAAATAATTGGCCGTCCCGGTACAGGTGTTACTTCCTTGTGGACTTTGGGTATTAGATAAAAACGTGCCATACTAGGTAATTCAACATGCAGGAATTTGAATTCTTGAGTAGAGATTAAACCCTCCCTTTTGTACTGGAGGAGGAGTTTTCTCAATTTATCCCTTGCCACGTCGTACTGTTTAACATCTGTTTTGGTATAGCATGATGGATCCGATAATTGTTTGGTAGCTTCAGCAGTATATTGTTCTTGTGGCCATATGACAATATTGCCGCCTTTATCGGAACTGCAGACTATATTGCGATGGTCATTTTTTAATCTAGATACCAAGTCCCAGTATTGTTTTTCTTTATCTTGTTTTATCCTACCACGATGTTTGACCTGGTGGTGTAACTTTTTGAGATCTGAGACTACCACATCATGAAATGAGTCAATTGCATCCTTAGGCATGATGGGCATAAATATAGATGATGGTTTAAACGGGCTTGATCCTGCTCCTATCTGTAGGATTTCAGCAGTCCTTAGTTCTTCCTGTGTCAACACGTTGCCATCCATGTCATTTGTACCTTGATCCAACTGGCAAAGAGTGAGTAAACCTCTCACATCACTGGCTTGGAGATTGGAAGTGGATGGTATAGCTGAGTCTGATTCCATTGTGCTTGGATTATGCTTAATTTTAAAGAATTTGGACAATTTCAGTTTTCGGATATAGCGGAATATATCTATTCTTGTAGTCGAATAATTAAAGTCCGTGAGAGGACAATAAGTTAGACCAAGACTAAGTAATTGCTGTTCCGCTATTGTCAAGGTTTGGGATGAGAGATTAATTATTGTTTTCTCGCTAGATTTTTCTTCTTGTGCCAGAATTTTTTTCTTTTTGTTGTTGTTTCTTGTATCATTTTTTTCGGCGTCGCTCTTTCCTGCGGCGGTTGATTCTGGCCCTTTTTTCTGCTGTTTTTGTAATTGCTTCCGTGGGCGCAAAGTTTGCAGTTGGGCGTTGACTAAAAAATCAATTTCTTCGCCCAAATCAAGCACCATTGATGGTTCATCCCCCTCTTCACCGGTTGTTGAATTGTCACTATATATGCTGCTCAAATTAGAGTTGGAGTCACTTGTACTAGGTAAGTGCTCTCTTGGTTGCTCTCTTGTGCTGGTCTGGCTCGAGGATGTTCCCCCATCAGTTGGTGGCAATGCCTTGTTTTGGTTAATTTTCAGGCGCTTTGCATCCTCGAACTTACGTGCAAACGTGTAAATTTTGCCATGCTCGTAATCATCTTTATCACGTGCAAATTTCCACGCTTTGCGAGCCTTTATTTTCTCTTCATGTACATTGACTCTCTCCTGGATGTCCTTTCTTAATGATGTAATTAGATCATTTGGTTCAAACTTGAGCAGTTCCTCATTAATTGTCGCTAACTCTTTTAGCAGAATGTCACGGTCTATCTCAGCATACTCTATTAAAATGAGTATTAAATTTCGTGAGGCCTATATATATATATATATATATTACCTACTGGCGGTCGCCAGTAGGTATATATAGTTAGGATTTTTTCTCTATGGGTTTTTTGAAAATTCTATGTCTAATAACTTTGGCGTTTGTGGACGGAATTGGCTGAAATTTTCAGGAAAATGGCACATTTTGTTTCTGAGCAGCCCTTGAAAATTTGGGGGGGGGTCGTCCAGTGGGGGCCGAGAAAAAAGGGGGGTCCCAAAACGTGTTTTTAACATTGAGTTTTCCATAGGGCGGTTGGCCTCACTTTTAGCCCGAACGGCTGAATGGATTTGCACGAAACTTGGCAAAATTGTAGGGACTGGTAGCCCGATGTGCCATTTGTAGGTCTCAATGTATGTGCTCCAGTGGATTTTGAGAAATTAACGTTTAAAAAAAGATATATATCTGTAACAGCGGACCGGGCAGCGGCCAAGGACGCGTACTTTTCGCGCAACGGAGCTTTGTGAAGCGAAGCTGATTGGTTCTCTGGCGTCTGTCAACATTCCAAACAGTCCGTAGCGGCCGCCATCTTGTCTCTCGGTAGGATCGAGAGACAAGAGGAGGCCAAAGCGAAGGGGCAAATGACCATAAGGGGGAATAGTAGATCCTCGCTGACCCCCTAGGTTTGATGTGGAGGTTTTAAAAGGGCCCCGCGGGGCAAAAAAAAATAATAATAATAATAATCGAACGGCTGAATGGATTTGCATGAAACTTGGCAAAATTGTAGGGACTGGTAGCCCGATGTGCCTTTGCTAGGTCTCAATATATGTGCTTCAGTGGATTTTGAGAAATTAACGTTCAAAAAAAGATATATATCTGTAACAGCGCACCGCTTCGCGTACTTTTCGCGTTACGGAGCTTTGCGAAGCGAAGCTGATTGGCTCTCCGGTGTCTGTAAACATTCCAAACAGTACGTAGCGGCCGCCATCTTGTCTCTCGGTAGGATCGAGAGACAAGAGGAGGCCAAAGCGAAGGGGCAAATGACCATAAGGGGGCATAGTAGATCCTCGCTGACCCCCTAGGTTTGATGTGGAGGTTTTAAAAGGGCCCCGCGGGGCAAAAAAAATAAATTATAATAATAATCGAACGGCTGAATGGATTTGCACGAAACTTGGTAAAATATTAGGGACTGGTAGCCCGATGTGCCTTTGCTATGTCTCAATATATGTGCTTCAGTGCATTTTGAGAAATTAACGTTCAAAAACAAGATATATATCTGTAACAGCGCTCCGCTTCGCGGAGATAAAATTATATCTGTATTACCTAGCTGTTGCTAACACCAGTTAGCGACGGCTAGTAGGAGATAGCGACCATCTTGGGTCCCACTTTGCATGTGAGTGATATTTATCACTAATGACATGCAAAGTGGGCATGCCAAGATGTTAGCGACTGGAAACAGTCGCTAACATCGCTATCTCCTATTATCAACTTTTGGAAATATTCGAGATAAGCGCGAATATCTCCAAAAAGTAAAAGCTGCCCTGAGCAGTTCTTAGCCATGTTATCCAATGGGAGGTGGATAACATGGCTAAGAGCATTAGCTCGGTAATGCATGAATATCGCTGAGTTTTCAGCGATATTAATGCATTGCGGTCGTTTTTTATCGTATTTGCGATAAACCTTGATAATAGCAAGGTTTATCTGCGATAATTTCTGACGGTAAAAAAATGTTTGCAATGCATCGTTAGGGATAAATATCGCTTAACTTTGGTAATATGCCCCAACGTCTGTTAACGTTCGATTCGAAGGAAATCAGGAATTGTTGAAAAACATTGTGTGCGCCATCTTGTCTTTTTTCAAATGCCACACTTTTGTCGTGCACGGCAGCCATTTTAGATGCCTTGACCAGACCCACTCTGTGCACGCTGTCGATCCTTAGCATGGCTCCCCACCCTCGCAAGCATCTCACCCAGGCAGTGGTCACCCCCGCTCTCTGTCTTATGCATGGGTAATAAACCTCCCCCCATCTGCGCTGCTCTTCCCTGAGAATCACACCCTGTGCCCGCCCGACACCTCCCTTTCGCCCTATTCACTACCGCACCCTCTGACACTCCTTTTCCTCTGTGTCCGATTGTCCAGGCCGGTCCTAGGCTATCAGCTAGCCCTGCAGATGTAGTTTATGGCCACAGCTGTAAAGAATCACCCCTCTTCAAAGGAGTTATAGTAGATCAAGGCCCACACTCGATGAGATCCGTCACAGCAGAAGCGTTGCTATTATCTGAAAACCATCCTGTATTGTGATTGGGGAGGGGACCGAGCGTGAAGCGGAAGATTCCAGGGATGACCCTTTGTACATCAAAGTTTTTACAATTATGTGTCACATTAAAAATATATAGCACTCCGACAAAGTAGTAAGATTATAAAACTTTAATAATTTATAAATATATACAAGAAAACAAAAATAGTAATAACATATAAACATTTTTAGGGAAAAACAACGAAGTAGCGGTCGGCTGTGCGAATAGTCCCAACGCAGCACAACGTCCAGATTTCCGGCGTGGGGCGTCGCGGGGGGTGGGTCATCAGTAGCAAACTGTTGTGCGAATAGTTCCAAGGCAGCAGAACGCGCCGAAATCTAGATGACACGAAAGTGATGTCTAGTAAGTTGCCACCCAGCAAATAACGGCGTGGGGCGTCGCGGGGGGTGGGTCATCAGTAGCAAACTGTTGTGCGAATAGTTCCAAGGCAGCAGAACGATGGCACCAAGGTGATGTCCAGTAAGTTGCCGCACTGGTTTTGGTATCCTACAATGCTGCTCCGAATAACGGCGTGGGGCGCCCCGGAGGAGGCGGCGTGAACGGGCCTCTCCAGGTGGAGTCTCATCTGTTTTAGTGGGGCGCCCCTTTACCGTTTCAGTTGCCATTCCGTCCGCTTTTGGTCCACTGTGTCAAAATCCGCCATTCAGCTGAGTTGCGCCCACTCTTGCGGTGCAGCGATAGGCGGCTGCCACAGGACTCTCAAAATGGCGGCAGGCTCTTTCCTTTTTGGGCGTGGTCCACTGAAATGGCCCTGGGACACCTTGGAAATCGGACGCTTGTCTGCTAGGTCTTGGACCCCATTCTCGAAAGCGTCCCCTCCGCCTTGAGAATTCATCAAAAGTTTTGGGGGCCCCGACTCCTGCAGGCTTCTGGTGGGGAGCGGCTGCCATGATTGCTCGCGGAATGACCACGACGGAGCTACGAGATGGTGGTGCTCTCATGCTGACGCCAGTTTAGTCTGAAACATCCAGAAACAAGGTGGGGCTTTCATCGTTTGGGGGAAAAGAAAAGTTTTCATCCAATGAAAAGTGTTGTTTTTAGGTCATATGATCAAGCCTTCCATCATTAGGAAACCAAAAGTAAAATGAACCAATGAAAAGTTTTATAAACAAGTCACATGACCTGTTATGCGGCATAGGGTATAAAATGCGGAGAAAATACGTTGGCACGTGAGGCGGCGTCAGTAGCGGACCGATGTGCGAATAGGCCGAAGGCAATACAACGCGCCAAGATCCGGATGGCACCGAGGTGGTGTCCAGCAAGTTGCAGCACTGGTGTGGCCATCCTACAATGCTGAAAGTCGGCGTGGGGCGCCCCGTTGGCCTGTGAGTTTGCGTCAGTAGCGGACCGATGTGCGAATAGGCCGAAGGCAGCACAACGCGCCAAGATCCGGATGGCACCGAGGTGGTGTCTAGTAAGTTGCCGCACTGGTGTGGCCATCCAACAATGCTGAAAGTCGGCGTGGGGCGCCCCGTTGGCCTCTGAGATGGCGTCAGTAGCGGACCGATGTGCGAATAGGCCGAAGGCAGCACAACGCGCCAAGATCCGGATGGCACCGAGGTGGTGTCTAGTAAGTTGTCGCACTTCTGTGGCCATCCTACAATGTTGAAAGTCGGCGTGGGGCGCCCCGTTGGCCTGTGAGATGGCGTCAGTAGCGGACCGATGTGCGAATGGGGCCAAAGGCAGCGCAACAATATTTTCTGACTGACACCACAAGGCGCTGAGATGCCAAGATCCGGATGGCACCGAGGTGATGTCTAAGTTGCGGACTGATGTGCGAATGGGGCCAAAGGCAGCGTAACGATATTTTCTGTATGGAAGATACCAGTAGGCGTTGAGATGCCAAGATTCGGATGGCACCGAGGTGATGTCTAGCAGGTTGCTGTACTGGTGTGGTCATCCTACAATGCTGAAACTCGGCGTGGGTCGCCCCATTAGCCTGTGAGATGGCGTCAGTAGCGGACCGATGTGCGAATAGGCCGAAGGCAGCACAACGCGCCAAGATCCGGATGTCACCGTGGTGGTTTCATAGTTGAGAGGCACTTCATCTGCAGTGGGGCGCCGAGATCCGGATGGCACCGAGGTGATGTCTAGCAAGTTGCTGTACTTGTGTGGTCATCCTACAATGCTGAAACTCGGCGTGGGTCGCCCCATTAGCCTGTGAGATGGCTGTTCTTTGGATTTGGGCCTGGTCCACTAAAATGGCCCTGGGACACCTTAGAACTCGGACGCTCGATTTTTTTTTCCTTTCCTGTACATGCAAAAAAAGGTAAATGCCCGGTACGTTACACGCTTCATCTGCCACGATGAACTCTCCAGAGGAACCGAAAAAAAATATAGTTGTGGTAACTATACCATGCATCGTCATATGGAGAGGTGGCACCAATTAATTATAGTGCTGCATAAAAGAGAGATGTGGAGGAGAACCCCTGACCTGCTAGTACATTCATCAAAGAAGTGGCACTGAGAGCTTCAGAGGCAAGGGAAACGGTCCCAAATATTTAGAAGAACTTTGGAAAGATTAAAATGACATGTTTAGATTGTGGCAAATTAATTTCATGTGGACAGATGAGTGTTACTCTAATAAATACAGCATATGAACATCATCATAGTCGATGGTTGGTAGAGACATTTTGACTATATCCTGGACCTGCCCGTCCTCGCCCAAAATGGCGCCGGAATAAATGGGACTCGTAACTCCTTGTTGTGTACTGGTTGCAGAACCTTGAAATCACGAGATACGTATGCAGTTTTGAAGCACATGGCGGGCGGGGACGAGAATTGATTGAATATTTCGACATCCCTATTGATATTAAGTTCTGATTTGTTATTGATTACTGTACTGTTGAAAGTTCGAATTAACGTCACCCATGGTACTTGCCCGCAAATGTATATCTAGATAATTTTATTGTAACTGGCCCTGTTGTATTTTAATTATAAAATGTACGTCCACCGATTCCGTAACTGTTAGACACCTTAGTTCTTGCAACCTAATGGCCCGCCCGTTACGTTCCTCTACAGTGTAAATGTCTATTCATCATATACGATTACAGTTTGCTCTGTGGCAGGCCCACGTGGTTATAGGCTCGTATTTGTATAATGACATTTTCACAATAAAGGTTTTTAAAAGAAAACATGGTAGTAGTATATACATTGGTAAAGTTTTTAATAAAAGTGACTGTTTTAGAATCATTAAAAGGCAAGTGAAATAAAGCAGACCAATTACATGAAGGGTAAAAGGTATAATACGAAGGAACGCAGTAAAGATAAATTGTCAAGGGCTGTTGTGTTTTCTATTCCTGCAACATAAAGTGATCGATAAGAATCTCATATTCAGGCGTATCGGCGACTAAGACAGCAGGTCGACCCTCTTTTGCTCAACGGCTCCGTCATGGGACGAAGAAACGCTCTTTTTCTCGAAAAAAGAATATATTTTACTTGCAGGACAGTTGTAAAATTTCCGGGAAAGTACATTAGCCTGGAACATTATAACATATATTTAAGAAAAAATAATGTTCGGAAGTAATGAAAAGCGTAATTTTTAGGTCATATGACCAAGCCTTTCATCATTACAATAAGAAAAGTAAAATGAACCAATGAAAAGTTTTATTAACAAGTCACATGACTTGTTATGCGTACGTTACGCGCTGCGCGCCCCGGATGACTTCCGGATGCGCTAACGTGGCGCGTCATATGACGCATTACGCGACAACGCAGGTACAGAATATAGTCAAAATGTCTCCACCAACCAGCGGTCGGAACACAACCCCTTTCAGCAGGCTAAATAGTTCTGTTAAATGACAACAGAAGGGACAGGCAACAAGAACCATCAGTCAAAGAGGGGAGGGCTAGTTCTTCTCTACCGGGTTACATTGGGGCGCTACCGGAACTGATCGAATTGGTAGTCTACAGTGTTTCTGGTTGTTTCAGACTAAAGCTGGGAAGCTGAGAGCAGCACCATTTCGTAGCTCCGTCGTGGTCATTCCGCAACCAATCATGGCAGCCGTTCTTTATCGTTATTTTGGGCGGGGTAGGTGGCGGAGCCGAGCTGTTTTGCAGCCATCATTGTGTGGAGTTCAGTTCACTCACTAGTTTTGTATTTGTCATGAGGGGTTGTTCCTAATGTTTCTATTTTAGCGAGGTCAAAAAGAGATCCCATTAGTGGCCTACTGATTTTGCTCGATTCCTTTTCTTTTTTTTTACACGATTTTTCGTTATCTGCAAAGACTAAACAGAGTATTGCGACTCTGTGTTTGTTTGTAAATAGAGAATGAACCAAAGAGAACTAATTCTAAAACAGTAAATACTTGGATAACAATCAATCAAATGGAGAGAGAAGCAGGCACGACGGATTACAACGGGGGCAAAGGCCTGCGTTAACTACCTTTCACTATCTGCAAAGAGAGAGTACTCCTAATAGAAATGAGGGGGGGGGGCACCATTCAAAGCAGATCAGTGTGCATAAACACGAAAATGTTTTCACTTACCACGTACTTGACATTCGACAGCTTATGATATTTGCTATTAAAAAACCATTGAAATTCACTGAAAAAACCATAGGTTATAGACCATATATAGTTAGGAATTAGCATTTACAAAACCTTGAAAATTCACTGAAAAAACCATAGGTTATAGACCATATATAGTTAGGAATTAGCATTTAAAAAACCTTATTTTACTCACACAAAACCATTGAAATTCCATATATAGTTAGTTGCACTAACTATATATCGCGCACCCGCAATCCACTGCTGATCATGTCATTCATGACATGGTCAGTGACATCACTGATGACATCACTGATGACATCTCAAATGACATCACTGATGACATCACTGATGACATCTCATTTGACATCATTCTTGTGCTAATGCGATAAACCTCTTCAGACTCTAATATAACCTTAGATACACTCAGTGTATACAGACACTCACACACTGCCACTCATCCATGGAGTTACTCACACACCCAGTCAGTCATGCAAAGAAACAATCTCACCTCCATTTCTTCAACTATACAGTTAAACACACCTTACTTATTGAAACATATACTAACACATATTTACTCTCTTATACAATCCCTGATACAAGTTCACAATGATCGATACAACCACTCACTCATTCAGTGGCTCTCATTATTGTTTTTTTTTTTTTTTTTTTTTTATCCTCATTTGTGTGCATAGCTCCAATCTACCAAAACCAAAGAGAAAACCACCACAGAGCAATAGGCCGACTAGTCGTGTATTGTGCCAACTCAGCTTGTAGCTGGTAAGGGAAATTGTAAGGTGCGAAGCGAGGCCAGTTCCACTCAGCACTTTATACGGTGACCAATCTTAAACCAGCTTAGGATGGTATCTCAGTTGATAGTGCCCAATTTATCGAGACCCCATTGGTGCCAAGACTGTAATCCTGATATCGATATCTTGATTTCTTGATAGCCAGGATGGGCATTGCACACGTTAATCATAGGACCTGGGGAAAAAAAAAATAAAAACCCAGGTATGGTCACGACTATCCAAGCATTGCCCAAAACGCTCTATTATTTAGATTTCCTGTCCTGACTAGATCAAGTTTGGAGATTTGAAGAAGTGATGTTCGCCATTCATGCAGTGGCTCTCATGCACAGTTATTTATATATGCCAACTCTCACATGTACTGTGTTTTACATATGTACTTACTATGACATGTAGCATTGAGATATCCATTCACTCATCAATACACTCATGCACACAGTCAACTGCCCATGTAGCTGTTTCCACATGCACTCTTGAACTCATACACCTAGTGAATAAACTGCTCACACATCTATGCATAGAGTCACACACCTTCCAGCCACCCCCACACAAACTCAATCTCCCATAGAAATACTTGGGCAACCAATTAATAACACATATAGCCTCTCGTATAGCTAATGATCAACACATGCAGCAGTTTACAGAACAACAGACATAATGATGCACAAATTAAGACAGTTTAGTCACTAACCCATGCATTCAGTGAGACACATTTAATCACTCACTCATACAGTCAGTCACGCACCTACTAAATCCTTCATCCAGACACTTATACATCCACTCATTCTTCAATATGTAAGACATATTTTAACTTTACAGAAACATACAGTCACTGGATGTTGTCATCAGTGATGTCATCAGTGATGTCATCAGTGATGTCACTGACCATGTCATGAATGATGTAATATGTGACATGATCAGCAGTGGATTGCGGGTGCGCGATATATAGTTAGTGCAACTAACTATATATGGAATTTCAATGGTTTTGTGTGAGTAAAATAAGGTTTTTTAAATGCTAATTCCTAACTATATATGGTCTATAACCTATGCTTTTTTCAGTGAATATATATATATATATTACCTACTGGCGGTCGCCAGTAGGTAGTTATAATTAGGATTGTTTTCCATAGGAAATCCGCAACATTCTATTGGGAATAACTTTGGCGCCGAATGAGGGATCTGCCTTTAATTTTCCTTAACTTTGCCTCGCTGCGCTCCGCTCCTTCCCTGAAGGTTTCGGGGGGATCCGTCAAGCGGGGGCCGAGATAAAAGGGGGGTCCCAAAACGTGTTTTCTCCACGTTAATTTCCGAAGGGCGGTTGGACTCACTTTTAGCCCGAACGGCTGAATGGATTTCCACCAATCTTGGCAAAATTGTAGGCAAAATTGTAGGGACTGGTACCCCGATGTGCCTTTGCTATGTCTCAAGATATATGCTCCAGTGGTTTTTACGAAAATTAACTTTGAAAAAATATATATTGGGCTACATTGGGCTATATATATGTTAGAGCCCAAATGTAGCCCAATGTAGCCCAATGTAGCCCAAAGATGGCCACCAGAGACAAAAAAAAACAAATGTAGCCCAAATATCAGCCAGATGTAGCCCAACTATAGCCCAATGACAGAATGTCCCAGAGTGTTCTAAAGAACAACTAGAGCGCTAACAGTCTTACTTATGACAAAAGTATGGCACACCTGAAGTCATCTTGATTGGAATAAAGTGTTAACACTTAAAACATTTAATTTGCAAAGGAACACAATGAGGGGGTTCATTTTGCCATAGAAATTATGATTAGTGCTGAAGAAAGAAAAATTAGGGCACATTTTGAGTGACTTCTCAAATCCTCTTATATTTCATTAAAAAATTCTGATATGCAGTCTCCCAAGATGGCCACCAGAGACAAAAGAGCCCAAATGTAGCCCAAATATCAGCCAGATGTAGCCCAACTATAGCCCAATGACAGAATGTCCCAGAGTGTTCTAAAGAACAACTAGAACGCTAACAGTCTTACTTATGACAACAGTATGGCACACCTGAAGTCATCTTGATTGGAATAAAGTGGTAACACTTAATACATTTAATTTGAAAAGGAACAAAATGAGGGGTTTCATTTTGCCATAGAAATGTTATATATATATATATATATATATATATATATATATATATATATATATATATATATATATATATATATATATATATATATATATATATATATTCACTGAAAAAACCATAGGTTATACACCATATATAGTTAGGAATTAGCATTTAAAAAACCTTATTTTACTCACACAAAACCAATGAAATTCCATATATAGTTAGTTGTACTAACTATATATCGCGCACCCGCAATCCACTGCTGATCATGTCACATATTACATCATTCATGACATGGTCAGTGACATCACTGATGACATCACTGATGACATCTCAAATGACATCACTGATGACATCACTGATGACAACATCCAGTGACTGTATTTTTCTGTAAAGTTAAAATATGTCTTACATATTTAAGAATGAGTGGATGTATAAGTGTCTGGATGAAGGATTTAGTAGGTGCATGACTGACTGTATGAGTGAGTGGTTAAATGTGTCTCACTGAGTGCATGGGTTAGTGACTAAACTGTCTTAATTTGTGCATCATTATGTCTGTTCTTCTGTAAACTGCTGCATGTGTTGATCAGTAGCTATATGAGTAACTATATGGGTTATTGATTGGTTGCCCAAGCATTTGTATGGGAGACTGAGTGTGATTGTGGGTGGCTGGGAGGTGTATGACTCTGTGCATAGATGTATGGGTTCAAAAGTGCATGTGGAAACAGCTGGATGGGTGGTTGACTGTGTGCATGAGTGTATTGGTGAGTGAATGGATATCTCAGTGCTACATGTCAAAGTAAGTACATATGTAAAATACAGTACATGTGAGAGTTGACATATATAAATAACTGTGCATAAGAGCCAGTGAATGTGTGAGTGGCTGTATGGATCATTGTGAACTTGTATCCAGGATTGTATAAGTGAGTAAATATGTTTTAGTATATGTTTGAATAAGTAAGGTGTGTATAACTGTATAGTTGTGAAAATGGAGGTGTGATTGATTCTTTGCATGACTGACTAGGTGTGTAAGTAACTCCATGGAGGAGTGACAGTCTGTGAGTGTCTGTTTACACTGAGTGTATCTAAGGTTATAATAGAGTCTGAAGAGGTTCATCGTATTATCACATGAATGATGTCATCAGTGATGTGATCAGTAATGTCAAATGAGATGTCATCAGTGATGTCATCAGTGATGTCATTTGAGATGTCATCAGTGATGTCATTAGTGATGTCATTTGAGATGTCATCAGTGATGTCATCAGTGATGTCACTGACCATGTCATGAATGATGTAATATGTGTGACATGATCAGCAGTGGATTGCGGGTGCGCGATATATAGTTACTACAACTAACTATATATGGAATTTCATTGGTTTTGTGTGAGTAAAATAAGGTTTTTTAAATGCTAATTCCTAACTATATATGGTGTATAACCTATGGTTTTTTCAGTGAATTTTCAAGGTTTTGTAAATGCTAATTCCTAACTATATATGGTCTATAACCTATGGTTTTTTCAGTGAATTTCATTGGTTTTTTAAAAGCTAATATCTATAGCTGTAAAATGTATTCTTCTTTAAATCCAAAAATATATTTTATATGTTTATTAATAATTTTTTTTAAATATTTTTTTTTGTTTCGCTCCCGGTCCGCGAACCGGAAAGATTTCCGTTAGCTCAAATTGATGCCGCGACCCGGTCCGCGAACCGGTAAGAAATCAACATAGTGACGGTATCGCGTTGCCGCGTAATGTGTCTTGTGACGTACCGCGTTAGCGCACCCGGAAGTGCCCCGGGGCGCGGACCGAGGCGCGAAACGCAGCTCCCCGGAAGCGATCCGCGGCGCGTCGCGAAAGCGCGACGTATCGCGTTGCCGCGTAATGCGTCTTGTGACGTACCGCGTTAGCGCACCCGGAAGTGCCCCGGGGCGCGGACCGAGGCGCGAAGCGCAGCGACCCGGAAGCTAACCGGGGCGCGTTCCGCAGCGCGTAACATGAGCGTGAGAGGTCATGTGACTTGTTAATAAAACTTTTCATTGGTTCATTTCACTTTTGGTTTCATAATGATGTAAGGCTAGGTCAGGTGACCTAAAAATAACACTTTTCATTGGTTTAGAACTATTTTTTTTCCCAAATGATGAAAGCCCCCACCTTTTTTCTCACTCTGACTTTCAACTTTGAGAAAGGAAGACCTGATCATTTGCTCTGATAAAAAAATGGCTTCAATAGTAGCTTCAGCTTCTGCACCCCCACCACCACCACCACCATCTCCTCATAGGAAGAGAGGACCACCTGCACAGTTTATTGGAGACACAGAGGAGGAAGAGGAAGAACAAGACGGAGAGGAAGAAGAGGGACCACGATTTGTCAAAGAGTTACCCCGGGTATCTCATCGCAAAGTTAGCTTTATCTGGCAATTTTTTTCCATTCCACCAGGAGAGAAAAAAGTCAATGCACGCCATGCTACGTGCCTTATCTGCCAAGATAAGTTATCCCGGGGCACTAATAAAAAATACAGTTATGGAAATTACACGATGCACCGGCATATGCAGAGGTGGCATCCAATCAACTATAGTCGTGCAGAGATGCGTGAACTACAACAGAACCCCCCAACTTCGGTGACAAGAACATCTACTGATATCTCTCTCACAGTTGGAGAGGCCAACGAAACAGTGCCAAATATTCAAAAAAAATTTGTCCATCTGATGCTGACATGCTTATATTGTGGCACTTTAATTTCATGCGCAAACATGAGTCTGAAATTAATTAATTTGACTTTCGAGAAACACCGATGCTCCATTTTTTTTTGTGCTCCTGTTGAGCCTTTTTCAATGCCTCTTTCTGTTCTTTCCCTTTGAAAAAAACAAAAAAACCAAATAAGTGTTCAAAAAATACAAAAAAACAAATAATGTTCAAAAAGAAAAAAAAAAGAAAAAACAACAAAAATATTTAAAAAAAAGTTCGTTTCAGAACTACCTCCCCGTTATTAAAAAATTGCTAGAATGTTTAGCACTCTGGCAAGCTCTATTTCTTTTGGTTCGCTTCCTGGTTAGCTTCCCGGTACGCGGACCGGGAGCTAACCCAAAAAAAAAAAAAAAAATAGAGTAAGTATAAGGAAAGTAAACAGAGAGTGATGTTAAAAGAAAGACAGCTATAGGGACTAAAGAAGAGATACTGTTTAATAGATCTATTTACCGAAGAAAAGACGGAAGAGGGTATAATTGTGAAAAACAAAATAGATAACGAAGTGAAAGAAAAAAAAAGAGAGTATAACATTAACAAAGAAGAGTTTCTTGGAGAATGTGAGTGCATGTTCAAAATAAGATTAAAACATGAAGAATAACAGAGAGAAAAAATAGAAAACAGAAAACAAAAAATAACAGAAAAAGATTAATTGAAACAGCAAAGAAATGTAAGTAACATAGAGCCATATCATCATCATATGCAATAAAAGTTTTGCAGCTTTTATTGGCAGAAATGTGTCTCTAAAGCTGCTTTTGCGGCAGAAAACTGCCGCTAAAACCACTTTTGCACCAGTTTTCTGCCAATAAAAAGAGCAATAATTGTATTGGCTGTGTTCATAATATGCCCCTTAGTGTGCTTCAACTACACAGAGAAAGCATTATGAACAAATAGTGATACAGTGATCAGTCAAAGACACTAAGAGTAATAGAGACAGGGTGAGTGAACAAGAGTGAGGAACTATGAGAAGAGAGGGACTGAGAAAAAGAGTGGAAGGAGTTGAGTAAGTAGGTAATAGAGAAAGGAATGAGGGAAGTAGCAAAGGCAGGAAACTGAGGGTTAAAGAAATGAAGCAGTGGAACTAATAGAAGTTAAATGTGATAGAAATGTAACGAAAAGAGTACAAAACATTTACCTTATAATTGTCGTTAAATTACTCACTTTTTGTTTTTATACTTCCAATCTGTGAAAGAGAGAACAAACATTTGAAAAATATTAAAACATGTATTTAAAAATTACAAAAGACAAGGGAAAAGATTGAAGTACAAACAGTTTTTCAACAACTTTGACACTTACAGAAGCTTCTGCTTCTCCAGGCCCCCTACACAGTCCTAAAGATATACATTTTAAACTAACAGTATCTTGATGCAGATGAAGTGAGGCCTATCTTAAAACATGGTGCATCTTTTGCATTGCTGTTGTCTCAGAAAAGTGTCGCAAGACACTAAAATTTTAAATGATTGCTTCAGGATGCCAATAAGATGTGTCCTATCCAGAGGTTTGTTTGAGGTGAGGCCTACTCAGGGTTGCAGATGAAATTTCGAGTTGTTGAAGAGAATAGAGGACATAATACATGTGAAGGTCTACCAATGAAGTGAGTCATGTCCACTGCACTCTTGAACAAAGTCCAAACCTCCTATGTTTCCCTGGACAGACCTAAACTTGATCTGCACAATGTGATTCGTAATGATAGGAAACACAGGTGATGTAAATGAAATACGTGCAATTTATTTTGCTCATTTCACAATCACATCACTTGTGTTTCCTTTGCTTAGGTATCTCATTGTGCAGATGTAGTCCAGCATATGAAAGAATACGCAGAAGTGCAGCAGTGCATGCAACAACTTTGACACTTACAGAAGCCTCACCTTCTCCATGCCTCCTACACAGTTCTACATATACATCATAAATGCAAACAGTACAGAATTAATTATACATGTTAAATGGTTTATTTTTGCTGTTCTCAGAATGTATCAAAATTCACTAAAAACAGTGACTTGAAGGTATTCATCATATAACAGCGGGTAAAAAAAAACACAATCAAAATGATTGTGTTTAAAAAATCCATACAACATAACAAATCAGAATTCAGAACTCCTTAAAGTTAACTTACTTTCCATGACGTCAAAGGATGTCCTATGAACAGCTTACACTCTGTTGTGCTGTTATTACTTTCAACCCGCCACTTTCTGAAAGAAAATCTCCATCGTTTTTAAAAACATGTTACATGCAATAAATGACTTCTTGCTCTCTACCACAAGTTTCCACAAGGCCAAATCTTGTCAGAGCCATTTATAACTCTTGGATTTCTTGTAAGCCAATCCCGTCATTTGGCATTTCTGCAACTTTCAGAATTAAAATGTTGAAGATCATTTTCACAATCCTGGAATAGTAATATCTTCCCCTTCTTGCTCAGTCATGTTCTACATTTCCTATGACACTGATACTGCTTACTATGAAGCAGACTTACACTACCTCTATGAGTACTACAATTATTTAATTCTCTACATCACTTTTAATCACAAAGCAATGTAAAACAGTAGACAGCATTGCAGACTTACATTCCCTCGACTCTATGTTTTGATTGGCTGCTTCAATTAGCTTATAAAAAGAAATAGTTTTTCTGAACTCATTCAAAGTGCACTTATTTCTCCATGACGTCCAGCCTTATGGTTAGAAGTTATGTCTCTGAACTACACTTATCCTCAAGGCCAAATTGTGTAGGAGCCATTAGAACTTCTTGAAATTCCACAGAGCACATCCCGAGATTATTTCCCTAAAATTTTGGTTTTAAAAACACCAGGTAAGAGTTTTTAAGGTCATACGGCAATTTTTTTTGAAAATAAAACAGAATCATTGCAGAATGACCAGCCATTTCTAGACTTTAAATAAGCTGTGTAATGTCCTGATGTTATTGAAGGGCCGTCATGATATATAATTGCTGCAGTTACAAAAGTCCTTCCTGATATTGACAACTGCGAAGCTACAAAATTTTTAATTAAAGTTGTCAATTTTGTTCCATCAGGCCTACATCGTTGGAACATTAAAATGACATACTGGCCATATGTTCGTATAAATAATGTGGACATCATTTCAGATTTACATTGGCTACACTCCATGTTGTGATCAGCTGCTTTTACTAGCTTATTAAAGGAGACTGATTTACTGTCTGGCAAAGTTAAATATATAAATCTTTCTGAGTCTACACTAGTAGTACTTGATACCATACAGTTCTCGCAGTCATGCTGCCATTGATAAGAAAGCCCAAACAGCTGATCTACATCTACACCTTCAGCATGCAATACATCAAGCATATACATTAAAAACTCCTGACAATCTTGCTGAATATTTTGAGAGAATTGTGCTTGGCCTGAACATCTGTCTAACAGATTTCGAATTTCAGACACACTTTCTATGTTTGTTCTATCAGTGCTACATTTCTCTAACACAGAATTTAACAAACTGCAAAATCTTTGATCAGAATTGACCACAATCTCTTCTTTTACATTTTCTAGAGAAAACAAAACATTAACCACTACATTAGCATAGCAGTTGACACCAGAACTGTTTTCAAATTGAAAACCAACAACATCTTCAACAGAATCCTTTTTGTTTCTGCTTGTAATTTTAGGTTCATCGACTTTTCGTCTTTTTGCTACAACCTCCCCAGTATTGGTCACATTTCTTCGTTTCCGGCCTACCACACGTTTCTCAAACAAAGGATACTGAGGCAAATGTGGCGCATACTCTCTTCTTAACCTATTGTATTCCTTAACACAATCTAGATCCGCACAAATGTTTGTGACATCACACTCAATCAAGTACAATCCCGATAAAGTTCTAACTCGTGACAATGCCACATATGCCATACCCTCCTTGAACACAGAACTGCCAATATTCACCAATGCACAGTCTACACTTAAACCTTGCGATTTATGGATTGTCACCGCATATGCCAAGCAAACAGGAAACTGCTTACGGCGAACATATAAGTCTTTTACAAGCAAAAATCTAGCAGAGCAACGACCAATTAGCTGTACTTCCTCAATGCCATCAAATTTAATTTTTAAAAATTCAATTCCATCTCTATTTCTGTATTTTACAAAATCAACAACATTACCCATTGATCCATTTACCAGACCTCTTTCAACATGTAAATTCCTTCTTAAAATTATACGGCAGTTCAAGCACACATTCAGAGTCTTTTCAAAACCTGCAGTTTTAGATATACTCTTCTCTAATGAATCCAATTTTGTTTTCAGATTCTCAGACAAAATAATTGTTGATCCCATATGCTCTACTCTGTCAATAGCTTCCAGTTTCACAATCTCTTGCTTTTCTAAATGCAACATTTTGTTGTTGAATTTGGCACATTCTGCAAGAGTTGGCATCAAACATATTCCAGATTTCTTATCAGTAATTTTCTGAAAAATATTCTCAGGCACAACATCTTGTTCTGGATATAAATTTGACAGTAATCGTGCATGTAAAGCTTCTTTCCCATGCTCGGTCACTTTTCCAATTCTAACATCTTGTAGAATAGTCTTGTAAACTTCATCCTTCGCCTGACGCATATTTTCATGCAGTTCAGCATAATTGAAGTTTAACCATATATTGACGTTGCCAATGCTGCCTAGGCACTTCCTGGTATCTTCATGCGTGAGCATTTTGAACACAGGTTGCCCTTTCACTGGTGTCAGCTGCAAAAGATCTCCGAAAACAATGATGTGTTTGCCACCAAATAACACATCATACTCTGTTTTGAGAACTTCTTGCATTCTCAAATGCACAAAGGCAAGCATGACATTGGAAACCATGCTTACTTCGTCAATGATAAGAAGTTTCATTTTCCTCAAGATTCTTGAAACTTCAAAACAAGCATCTCCAGATAGCTTGTGATATTGTAATTTGTTGTCATGCTCCACTGGCAGCATCAGTAAACGATGTAAAGTAATCCCTTTAATGTTATGTGCTGCCAGTCCAGTTGGAGCGGTGACAACACAAGACAGCGATGACTCTGTCCTTTCCTGCAAATAGCATGAAATTGCTTTAATGAGGAAACTTTTTCCAGTTCCCGCTTCTCCACTCACGTACAGTCAGACAGGCTTCAACGACGTACATGAGCACTCTTTCTTGTCATGACTTAATCCATGATCAATTTGCATGGTAACTTCGTCATATATTTTCCTCTGCTCAACGTTGAGTTGTCTTTCCAACTCTTCTAAGTTAACCGCATCCTCCTGAGCATGTGCCATGGCTCTTTCCACTTCATTCATAGCAGTGGCAGCTTCATTTTCGATAACAGGTCCTCCTAGTGGATCCTGACTCAATGAAGCAGAACTCTGACTGTCCTGAGAACTGTCTCTGGCAATCTCGGCTGCAATCATTGCTTCCTGCTCAATTTCCACATTCAACATTTCTACATATTTGGGAAAAGCAGGACATTCTATGGTCTCCTTGGCAGCATTGAAAGAGTCTTCGTAACAGAGGAAATCTCCAAGCAGTTCCTCTTCTGCACGCCAAGGCTTGAAAAGTTGCAAAAGTGCTAAATAGAAAAACTCCTTTTTTTCAGGAGATTCGCCAGTCAATTTTCGATGGTTTACCAAGTGGCATTTTCTTTGCTTGACCAGACATCCCTCACTTCCTATTACAGCATACACTCCTTTCTCAGTATCTTCTTTGATGTTCCTCTTGAATATGTAATTTTGAAGAACCTCATACAGACAAACATTGTCGAGGTGACTGCTTCTATTTGGATAATATGTATCCAACATGTTGGTCATCAAAATGTCAGTACTGTTTGGCTCCTTTTCCGCCAAATACTCAATTTCCCCCACAGGTTTCAGAACTCGATTACGCGTTGCAGCAAGACCAAGACTCGCCCAAACGATACTCCTGGACTTGGCATAGAGACTTGCTGAAGACAACCGGTCAGAGCATTCGTACGCTCCGATTTCTCGATGCGACAACATCTTCAGACTGAAACTGTACAACTTCTTGCTGAGGCTCTTTTCATGGGAAATGTCCTCCCACATATCCTTCAATTCTGTCTTCTCTTTTTTGGTGATGTAAGATGTCACATACCGAGCCACAGCCATACAGTTATCAGCCACAAACTGTATATCCATGTTAGCATTCCACATGGACAAAATCACCGGGTTGTAGTCGTTGATGTACTTTGACTCTTCGTTCCTCTTCAAATTGTATGTGTTTTTAGGTGATTTCTTCATCACATTATGTCGCAGCGAAGACATCAAACTGTTTACTCTTCCTTTAGAAATCACCGGTCGTGGAAAGCCGAAACGACATTTGGTGTAGAACTTGTCCTTGTTTCGGAATTTACGACGGCAGTACTTTCCACATCGATGGCTTTGGAAACGCAGAACTTTTTCTCTTAGGCTTTTCTTCTCCTTTGCGTTTGGAACAGCACACGTAGAATACTGTTGGATGAAACTCATCACTGAGTCTTCTGGATCCGTTCCAAATTTAGGTGCATCCTTGATCCACAGCAGCATATGTATATGAGGAGCACCTCTTGCTTGGTACTCCTTTCTCCAGAAGAAATCCAACACCTCTTCAAGAGGTGGATTCTTCTTATTCATGATGAAAGACATCATAGCTTCAAATCTATGATTGAAGTACCTACATACATTGACTGGATCCAAAGAGCACAGTTCTCCGGGTGTCTTGAATTTGATGTTATCTACGTTAGCATTTGCCTCTCGTAGAAATTCAAGTAAGTCTTCCCAGCCATACTCGGCACAGCTCAGAGTGAGGAACCATGTGGGAGTACCTAAGTTCCTCAGCATACATTTTAAATCACCATGACGACGGTACCAGTACTCATTAGTACCACGCTGACACGCCATGAGATTAATCAGGTGAGAATCCAAAATACTGTCTTGGACATTGACTTTATCCATAAAGTCACTTGCCGAGATGTTTTGCATGTGTATACCACTTTTCAAGATGTGGTTCACTGCATATGACAGTCCAGACAGATCGCTTTCAAACAGGAGATGAAACAAATAAGGAATGCATTGTCGAACCTAGCATCTCCTGCATACAATCACAAAGTCCGGTGTTCAGAAGCAGGAATTTGATGAGGTCGCTCATCATATCTTCCTCCTTGACCTGTTGGAAAAAGCTGTGGGAAACACCGAGCTTCCAAACTTTCCTCCCAAACACTAATGGGACTCCCTTTGGCTTGTTTCATTTGAAACAACTCAATAGCATTCCCCATGACTTCCTTGGAATGCAAAGGATGAACACTATAATGTTCATATATTTCTTCACTAGTAGAGGGTTCTACTTTCTCAATTTGACCAGCACACAAATCGCTATCCTCTTCCTCACTTACTTCCTCTTCTGCAACATATACATTCTTATAGTATTTATTATTTTTTTTCAAATACAATGTTGCCTTTTTAACTTTCCTAACATCTACTAAATCTTGCCATATTTTCTTATTCTTTGTCGGAACCCCATTAACTAAGATAACCAGAGGTTCCTCTTCCACTTTTTCTACTCCAATTGTGTTAATGTTTTTCTTCAAATCTAGAGGCAAATAAACAACTCTTCCCTTTAATCCTCTCTGTAAATCTGATGGAGGCAATTTCCCTGTCTTTGGCTCCATTCTTACAATAGCCTGAAAGGGATGGATACTTTGAATCAAAATAGATTCATAAGTATTTAAATCCTTCAATTCAGAAGGAATCTCAACCAATTCCAGATTATTATGAACTGCTCTAGCAGGCATCTGGTTTTGATTTAATTTGCAACAACAATAAGTACACACACGTTGATCCAATCCCAAATCAAAACAATTTTCTACCATCAAGTATGTTGCGAAATCCTTCCATTCACTATTATTTCCCCTTTCACTTTTTGCATATAAATCCACTAACTTAGTCTGATTCTTATAATAAGTGCGTCGACAACACACACAAGTGAAATTTGGCCTCTCACTTAATTTGACGTGAAATGTGACAATTTCCCTCTGGAAATTATCTGTACTGGAAACCTGTACACTATCTTCCACATTACCAGCTTCTTCTTCGTCAATTTCAACATTCTCCTCTTTACTTCCAAAGTAAGAAAACTCAATTTCTTCACATATATTCTTCACATCTATTTCAGAACCATGCAAAAGAGCAGCACATAATTGTTTAAGCATAATTGCTGGACTCTTAGCATAATACAACATTCTAACTAATTTCCTCACTTTATTATGATGCACTGCTAGCATCCTGAAATGATGAAAAACACTCTGGCATACTCTCCTGGAAAGACAAGCCAGTGAATGACCATGCAAACCTGTCACTTCTCTCACTCTGCAAGGATCTAATTCTTGCAACAACCTTATTTTCTGCTTCAGACTTTTCTTATTAAATGACCGTACAAAATCACAAAGCAAATTGATGGAATCCTGTCGCACACTACAAATACTACTACACTTCCAGGTGTACACAGGACCCTTAGCACGTCTTCCTAAAACCTCATTACCTAACACCTCTTCTGCCTCTGTTGTCACAAGATTTTCTTTTTCAACTGGACAACCATCTTTCACTTCATAAGCACGACCACTGGTGTCAACTGCATGCACCAAATCATTATCCTGGAAATAACTCTCCTCATTAAAAAATGCCTCACAGCTTGAACTATGCATCCATTCTCCAGAAAAAACTTCACAAAAATTACTACGATTAACTATTCTCTTCCATCTACTATTTCTTTTGAAATCATAAATTGCCTTGTTTAGCTTCCTAATTCTATTGATTATCAAAATAAATAACTTACGTTTAATTTCAAATGCCTGATCAATAACTTTCTCAACTTTTTTTTTTCTCTTATAAAAAACCACTTTCTGTTGACCTTTCTTAATATTTTTTAACAAATTGCCAATTATCCTGTTGCGGAACATTCGTTTACGAATGTCCCTAAACTGTTGTTTCCTTCTACTATCATGCACAGAGTTATCTCTTGCTCTAGCAGTAACATTTTTGATTGGTCTTCCCTTTCCATTTGAATTGCTTCTCTTTTTATGGACTGAAACATTTTCTGTAGTAATATTTTTTTTACTACACATATTTCTTATGAATGTTTTTGTACTCTTACCCGGTGCTTTCTTTGTGACTTGACAAATCTTTTTGTTAGAGGACTGCTGCTTCTTTTGATTGGCCTGCTGTCTTTGACGTTTTGCAGCCTTTCTCTCTCTTTCTTTCGTTGGCATGGTGAAATGTTGAAATGATCTGCAGTTGAATCTGTGGTAAAATATATTAAAAAATGTTATTAACCACTATTACCAAACAGTAAATCAATAAGAGTGATCAAAAACTTAACACACTACTTGACATTTTAAATAGAAGATTTTTTAGTCCTTGGCAAATTTACAATACAGAAATAGCAGAAAAGAAATGGAATTTATATTCATGTTACCTGTGCTATTTTATATGTGAATCTGATCTAATTTTATGAGCATATTTTAATATTTTATTGAAGACACTACACATAACCTGTTTTTGAAGGTGTCTTTATTTTTAAATTAAACGGTTTACACTTTTACTTTTTATTTATTATAAATTTAAAAAATAAATGTTTATAGTTCCATAGGCTCAAGCAGGTCAGCTTCCCACCCTATGTCATATAATTCGGACAAATCTGCATCCTCATCACGCTCTTCTTCATCCTCAGGATTTAAATCATCCAAGGGATCAACATCCACTGATGTTTCAATTACAAGTTCAATGATGAGGTCAAAATCAACTGATTGCAGATTGTCGCTCATGTTGATGTTGTCTTTATCTTTAAAGAAAGATAACAACAATGAGATGTTGCAGAGTAAGAGACAAATCTCAGAGATTATAATAGTAAAATTGTTTAACAAGAGTAACATTTTGCAGCTATTATTTAGCCATGTCCAGCGATGCTGAGCAGGTGAAGCCTATGTCTAATTTTTCAGTGAACAGGACTCATCTCTTCTTAACCTTGGATAAGCGTCACCAACTCTGTGTCCCCTGCACATACTTAAATGTAAAGGGGCAAATTTATGTTAAATGGCACATCCCCAGGCATGCACCAGTTAACGTGCACCGCTGCTCTGCCACCCATGGTGTGCCGTATTTACAATCAGATAGGAGAAAGCTGCGTCAAAACCCTGCGCCTGCTTTAAGCAGGCATAGGTCTTGACGCAACATTGTGGAGATGGGGCACCCCTGAGCCTTGCTTGAGCTGCATCACACTTGCGATACAACTCCAGCAATGCGCCACCTTTACAGCACAGATACGTCACGCATCTGTGCCATTTTTGCCCCATGCTGCGCCGCATTGTAAATGCAGCACACCATGGGTGGCGGAACAGCGGCGCAGGATGACTAGCACATCCCTGGTGATGCGCCAGTCATCATAAATCTATCCCTAAGCTTCTTATCTTGTTACAGATGAACCGCCATATGTACCATCAAACTATTTTGCATTTCCTAAATAGCGAATTTTAAGGAATAAATAGCAATTCTTTACCATTCCTAATTTGCAATGAGCAAATTGCTAATTGCAAATTACCCATTCATTTCCATGGGCTAGGAGGCTCATAGGAATGAAGGTGCAATTTGCGATTAGCAATTAGCTCATCGCAAATTAGGAATTTTTCCAAGGGTGCATGGGTGTCTCAAGAACACCCTGCTGCACCCCTGAAAAAGAAATTTGGGGGCATATGGCGCACATACATGCCCTAAGGGCATGTATTGGCGTCATGTGGCACCTTTTGTTTTTAAAAAAAAAATGCTTTTTGAAAAGAATTCGCAAATTACCACCAACTAGAAGTTGGTGGTAGTTTCCAAATCCTTAATGTCATTTTTTACATATTTTTAGTTTGATACATTGCATTTAAGGAATCGCAAAATTTGCAAATCCTTCAGTGCAATCGCAAAATAAAGAATAGCAAATTTTGCTATTCCTTATTTTGCATCAAACTTGTTTGATACATACCATTTGTCTAATTAGCATTCGCAAAGGCTGAAATTTGCAGAATTTTGATCTTTGCGAATGGTAATTAGCTTGATACATATGACCCCAAGTGAGGCCTGTCTTGCAACATGGTGCATCTTTTGCATCACTACTGCATCGGTTTCATGTGGCACGTTTTTTTTACACCATGACACATCTGCCTAAATGCATCAATTTGTAATTTTCTCGCCTCATAGCAAATCTTTTGCACCGCCACTGCATCATAAAACTGACGCACAGTGGCGCAAAAGAGACATACACCTATCATAAATCTGTCTCTACCATTTTAAATGATTAATCCAGGATGACGATAAGGTGTGGCCTATCCAGAGGTTTGTTTATGGTGAGGCCTACTCAGGATTGCAGATTAAAGTTACGCTTGATAAAGAATACAGAGGAGATAATACATGTAAAGGCCTACCAATGAAGTAAGTAATGTCCACTTTATTGAGCCAGTCATCATAAATGTATCCCTAACCTTCTTATCTTGTTACAGATGAACCGCCATATGTACCATCAAACTATTTTGCATTTCCTAAATAGCGAATTTTAAGGAATAAATAGCAATTCTTTACCATTCCTAATTTGCAATGAGCAAATTGCTAATTGCAAATTACCCATTCATTTCCATGGGCTAGGAGGCTCATAGGAATGAAGGTGCAATTTGCGATTAGCAATTAGCTCATCACAAAGTAGGAATTTTTCCAAGGGTGCAGGGGTGTCTCAAGAACACCCTGCTGCACCCCTGAAAAAGAAATTTGGGGGCATATGGCACACATACATGCCCTAAGGGCATGTATTGGCGTCATGTGGCACCTTTTGTTTTTTGGAAAAAAAGCTTTTTGAAAAGAATTCACAAATTACCACCAACTAGAAGTTGGTGATAGTTTCCAAATTCTTAATGTCATTTTTTACATATTTTTTGTTTGATACATTGCATTTAAGTAATCGCAAAATTTGCAAATCCTTCAGTGCATCGCAAAATAAGGAATAGCAAATTTTGCTATTCCTTATTTTGCATCAAACTTGTTTGATACATACCATTTGTCTAATTAGCATTCGCAAAGGCCGAAATTCGCTGAATTTTGATCTTTGCGAATGCTAATTAGCTTGATACATATGGCCCCAAGTGAGGCCTGTCTTGCAACATGGTGCATCTTTTGCATCACTGCTGCATCGGTTTCATGTGGTACGTTTTTTTTACACCATGACATATCTGCCTAAATGCATCAATTTGTAATTTTGTCGCCTCATAGCAAATCTTTTGCACCGCCGCTGCATCATAAAAGTGACGCACAGTGGCGCAAAAGAGGCATACACCTATCATAAATCTGTCCCTAGCATTTTAAATGATTAATCCAGGATGACGATAAGGTGTGGCCTATCCAGAGGTTTGTTTAAGGTGAGCCCTACTCAGGATTGCAGATTAAAGTTACGCTTGATGAAGAATACAGAGGAGATAATACATGTAAAGGCCTACCACTGAAGTAAGTAATGTGCACTTTATTTCGCCAGTCATCATAAATGTATCCCTAAGCTTCTTATCTTGTTACAGATGAACCACCATATGTACCATCAAACTATTTTGCATTTCCTAAATAGCGAATTTTAAGGAATAAATAGCAATTCTTTACCATTCCTAATTTACAATGAGCAAATTGCTAATTGCAAATTACCCATTCATTTCCATGGGCTAGGAGGCTCATAGGAATGAAGGTGCAATTTGCGATTAGCATTTAGCTCATCGCAAATTAGGAATTTTTTCAAGGGTGCAGGGGTATCTCAAGAACACACTGCTGCACCCCTGAAAAAGAAATTTGGGGGCATATGGCGCACATACATGCCCTAAGGACATGTATTGGCGTCATATGGCACCTTTTGTTTTTTGGAAAGAAATGCTTTTTGAAAAGAATTCGCAAATTACCACAAACTAGAAGTTGGTGGTAGTTTCCAAATCCTTAATGTCATTTTTTACATATTTTTTGTTTCATACATTGCATTTAAGAAATCGCAAAATTTGCAAATCCTTCAGTGCAATCGCAAAATAAGGAATAGCAAATTTTGAATTAAGGACATTTTAAGTCATTTCCACATGTGCAGTGTTTTCAAATTATGATTTGAAAATCGTTTTTGGGGAAAAGGAATGGTTTGCAAATTTATGACAAGGACATAATGGTGTATGCTTCTCTATAAGGCATTTCACTGTCTCTGATGTCATTTTTCCCATATTACATTATAAGACCTTTCCCCATGGAGCACATTCCTTGTAAATATGCTCCCACCTGTGCATGGTGAATTTAGATTTTGACTGTTTGAGTCACATAGCCATGTTAAAAGTGACCCAAAAAAATTGCAAACGCTTTAAAAAAACACATTCATGTGTCTTAAGCACATTTTAAGTCATTTCCCCGTGGACAGTGTTTTGTAAGTGGCGCAAAAGAGGCATACACCTATCATAAATCTGTCCCTAGCATTTTAAATGATTAATTCATTATGACGATAAGGTGTGGCCTATCCAGAGGTTTGTTTAAGGTGAGGCCTACTCAGGATTGCAGATTAAAGTTACGCTTGATGAAGAATACAGAGGACATAATACATGTAAAGCTCTACCAATGAAGTAAGTAATGTCCACTTCATTGCGCCAGTTATCATAAATGTATCCCTAAGCTTCTTATCTTGTTAGACATCAACCGGCATATGTATCATATAACTATTTTGCATTTCCAAAATAGCAAATTTTAAGGAATAAATAGCGATTCTTTACCATTCCAAATTTGCGATGAGCAAATTGCTAATTGCAAATTACCCATTCATTTCCATGGGCCAGGATGCCCATATGAATGAAGGTGCAATTTGCGATTAGCAATTAGCTCATCGCAAATTAGGAATTTTTCCAAAGGTGCAGGGGTGTCTCAAGAACACCCTGCTGCACCCCTGAAAAAGAAATTTGGGGGCATATGGCACACATAAATTTTAACAACATTCCATTACCTCAAAAACGATTTTCAATTCTTAATTTGAAAACACTGCCCACAGGGAAATTACTTAAAATGTCCTTAAGACACATGAAAGTGTTTTTTGAAAGCTTTTGCAATTTTTTTGGGTCACTTTTAACATGGTTATGTAACTCAAACAGTAAAAACCAAAATTAACATGCACAAGTGTGACCATATTTACAATGAATGTGCCCCACGGAGAAAGGTCTTTTAATATAATATGGGAAAAATGACATCAGAGACACAGAAATGCCTTATAAAGAAGCATACACCATTATATCCTTGTCATAAATTTACAAACCATTCCTTTTCCCCAAAAACGATTTTCAAATCATAATTTGAAAACACTGCACATGAGGAAATGACTTAAAATGTCCTTAAGACACATGAAAGTGTTTTTTGATTGCCTTTCCAGCATGGTTGGGTCACTTTTAACATGGCTATTTAACACAAACATTCAAAATCTAAATTTGCCATGCACAGGTGGGAGCATATTTACAAGCAATTTGCGCCACAGAGAAAGGTCTTACATTAAAATGGGAAAAATAACATCACAGACAGTCAATTACCTTATAAAAAAGCATACACCATTATGTCCTTGTCATAAATTTAAAAACAATTCCTTTTCCCCAAAAACGATTTTCAAATCATAATTTCAAAACACTGCACATGGGAAAATTACTTAAAATGTCCTTAAGACACATAAAAGCGTTTTTTGATTGCCTTTGCAGCATGTTTGTATCACTTTTAACATGGCTATGTAACACAAACATTCAAAATCTAAATTTACCATGCACAGGTGGGAGCATATTTACAAGCAATTTGCGCCACAGAGAAAGGTCTTACATTAAAATGGGAAAAATAACATCAGAGACATTCAATTGCATTATAAAGAAGCATACACCATTATGTCCTTGTCAGAAATATTATAACCATTCATTTTCCTCAAAAACGATTCTCAAGTCATAATTTGAAAAGACTCCACAGCTCCTATGCAGAAAAACACCCTGTCAGTACTAATACTTCACATTTTCTCCAATTACATTTTCTCAAAGAAACAAAATCTATTTGTAAAACACTTGAGACAAAGCAACATTTGAAAAACACAACTTTCTTCATAATTTTCTCCTTAAAGCACACTATTCTCTATCTAAATTAAAGAAATATTTTCTCACCTTAGCAAATACTTTGAGTTTGAAAACAGTCTCAGAAACACACCAATTTGTCTTCAGCAGAGCAAAAGGTATGCACTCCAGAGTCTGCAGCTATCAAAAGCACAGAAATGCTGTAATTCTTCACACATATCTCTCATGTCACCCAATCAAAACTCTTCCCTCACTTTTTTTCAAATGAAAACCCTTCCCCCCTCTGCCATTTCATGCCTTTTCTGCATAGCAACCACCTCTTGCAAGACCTCTGGTGTTTGCAAGTTCACACAACAATGTTGCAATTGAACTCTGAACTCTCAGTGCACCTGCGTATCCACTGCAATCTTTCATTTAATGATTATTTATTGACCATTCAAAATACATCTTTCAAAGAACTCATCCATGCACCCTAACTTTCTGTTTTCAGCAATCAAAATCCACCAATCACTGTTACTGCTTCATTAACACAGAAACTCCACAGTTTTTTTCATTTTAAACTCTCATTTTTTCAACTGCCATTTCATTGCCACACTTCATCTGACTGCAGCAGAACCTTCTCTCACCATGTTTTCTGTCTGGATTGTTGGACATAGTTATATCCACTGGGCTCACAGGTATGCTGAGAACAGAAAATTACCTAACCTCAATTTACAAGATGTGGAAATTAAGTGGTTTGGCCACAGAGGATTAAAATGTCACCAATTGATACCAATGGTGAAAACCTTTATGCATTTGCCCAAACCTGACCTGTTAATTGTGCACTGTGGAGGTAATGATTTGGGCACTTTGACTGGGGTAGGTCTGGACATGCTTTTAAAGGACACCTTTGAGCAATTGATGGCACTTTTTCCTCAGACTGCCTTGGTATATTCAAATATATGCCAAAGACAGAAATGGAGGTGGTCAAACCAATTTTGTCCACAAATTGAGAAGTCGAGGAAGCATGTAAACAAATCTGTTTCAGCTTACATGAGAGACCATGGAATGGGCTCCATGTACAACAATAACTTGCGTTACTACATGCAAGATATCTACAGAGGAGATGGAGTTCACTTCTCAGATGAGGGCAACAGAATTTTCACTCTGAATTTAAGACTGTGCATTGGTACCTACTTATAAGTACCTAAATGTACCATAAACCCAAAAGCTCTTCTCAGAGCTACCCTACATCTGATCACTCACAATTATTATTTTACTCTAACTTTTTTCACTAATTTTCAACAAAGTACGCTCCCCGGGGCGCTACCCGGTACGCGAACCGGGAGCTAACCTCGCGAAATTTTTTTTAAAAATGTTTTTTTTTCGCACATATAAGCCTCCTCAGCCACCCTCACAAAACCTAGGGGGTCAAGATAAGTCTACCGTGCCCCCTTCTACCCATTCTGAACATTATTTGCCCTCCATTTTGTATCTTAATTCAACCGAAACACAAAATGGTGGACTCCCGTAACGCTTAAGGTTCGCGAACCGGGGCGCTCAACAGTTCGCGTACCGGGTCGCTCCCTGGGAAGCGCACCATCAAAAAAGGTGGGAAAGTAGTTTACAGAAAAACCACTGGAGACAATTTCACCAAATATAGATTAGCTCATACTACATACCAATCCCTACCATTTTCACAAATTTGATTGGAATTCCATTTAGCCATTTAGCCTGTAGACCTCTCTTAATACCCTGAGGTAAATTACTTCTCAAAACACATCTGAAGTGTTGGAATTGACAACCAATTAAAATGTTACTTTCATTTTCTACTTTTTTTACCTGACATTTGATTGGTTATGTACCTGAATATATATAAAAGAAGAGAATGAAACACAGCCATTTTGACTACTACTTCCTGGTGTACATTTCAATTGGATTTTCACTAATCACTTCAACTTCTTTCTAAAGGTAAGTTGTTATTTTAAAAACTGAACTATATTGTGCACTATCAGTTAATATGGTAAACATTTTCTGATAGTTATATACTATCCCTCTGTAGTAGTTATAGATTTAGATAGACTTCTCTGTTATAGTTATGGATGGAGTTAGGCTTCTCTTTTATAATTATGAATTTACTTACGTTAAATCACATACACTTTTTTATATTCCTACTTCCACTCTGATACTATACACTGCCCAAAGATAAATTCACTGATAAAAAATGCCTATCTAAAATTAATCCCAACAGTGCCCTATCTCTACTAATATATTTTTTTTTTATCCAAATTTCAGGCAACATGGAAGGCGAACAGAAAGTTTCATTTCAAATTGTCCTGCAAGAGAGCAGCCAAGAATTAATTGATCCAAATTATATAGAATTTATGGATGAAACTTGGGACCAAGAACTACTGCAATGTGTGCAAGCAGTGGATGACCTCCTTCAAAATGAGGACATTTTACACCCTCATAGATTACAAGCTATGTTCAATGAAAATGACGACATTTCAGACAGTGAAATGTTAGAAATGTTATTAAATTTTGAAACACAATCACAATAATAAATAATTGCTTAAAAAATAAAAAAATTAAAAAATAATCAACAAAACCAACAATCAATTAACATACAGTATTTGAAAAAGTCTATCATTCATTTTTCATTGCAGTACGCTGCCCAGAACGCTTCCCGGTTCGCGGACCGGGCGCTACCCACGCAAAAAAAACAAAAAAAACATTATTTTTTTTGCCCCGCGGGGCCCTTTTAAAACCTCCACATTAAACCTAGGGGGTCAGGGAGGATCTACTATGCCCCCTTATGGTTATTTCCCCCTTTGTTTTGGCCTCCTTTTGTCTCTCAATCCTACCGAGAGACAAGATGGCGGCCGCTCCGGACTGTTTAGAATGTTGACAGACACCGGAGAACCAATCAGCTTCGCTACGCGAAGTTCCGGTACGCGTAAGGTCCGCGAACCGGGGCGCTGCCCGGTCCGCTGTTACAGATATATATCTTTTTTTAAACGTTAATTTCTCAAAATCCACTGGAGCACATATATTGAGACCTACAAAAGGCACATCGGGCTACCAGTCCCTACAATTTTGCCAAGTTTCGTGCAAATCCATTCAGCCGTTCGGGCTAAAAGTGAGGCCAACCGCCCTATGGAAAACTCAATGTTAAAAACACGTTTTGGGACCCCCCTTTTTTCTCGACCCCCCCTGGACGAAACCCCCCCCAATTTTCAGGGGCTGCTCAGAAACAAAATGTGCCATTTTCCTGAAAATTTCAGCCAATGCCGTCCACAAATGCCAAAGTTATTAGACATAGAATTTTCAAAAATCCCATAGGGAAAAAATCCTAACTATATATACCTACTGGCGACCGCCAGTAGGTAATATATATATATATATATATTCACTGAAAAAGCCATAGGTTTCACCATAGGTTTCACACCAGTTATAGTTAGGAATTAGCATTTAAAAAACCTATTAAATTCACTGAAAAAACCATAATGCTGCATTATACTGCTATATACACACCACTACACATACTTCTACAGAAACGGAAACATATTTACTCTCTTAAACAATCAATTATAAAAACACATACTCACTAACCCACCCATACACACAATCATCCACCCATACAGTCTTGCACACATGCTGTCTTCAAAATACATACAAATAGTGAGTCACTCATTCATGCATCTGTGCTCTAAGTAATATCCCCAAAGTGAGACACAGATACAGATATTTAAATATTTAAACATTACTCGCTAATATATGTATTCACTAAGATACATTTAATAAGTCAGTTAACCAATCAATTTTACACAAAAAAAACATCCATTTAGACATTTATTTACCCATTTATTCTTCCATTAACCTTTAGATATACATATATAAAAAATATTTATTTTTCAGAAAGATACACATTCACTGGATGATGTCATCAGTGATGTCATTTGAGATGTCATCAGTGATGTCATGAGTGATGTCATTGACCATGTCATGAGTGATGTAATATGTGACGTCATCAGCAGTGCATTGCACGCGCAAGTTATAGTGAGTCCAACTAACTATAACGTGGGAATTTCAATGGTTTTATGCGAGTAAAATTTCCACCTAACTATAACTGGTGTGAAACCTATGGTTTTTTCAGTGAATATATTTATGTATACATGCTATTCACTCCCATCACACACCCTGGACATCAACATGGTGAACAGTAAAACAGCACAGTCTGGTGTGGATCTTTCCAAGTTTGTTAATTTAATTTTTTGGGTCAAATTCATTGTGCTAAACAACAAAGGTCTAGGGGGCAGATTTACAACTTCTGGCGCATCTCTGCAAATCAGCAGGGATGTACAGAACAGATGCGTCATGCAATCTCCCCCTTGCGCCACCACGGATGCGTCGCATTTCCAATAGGGCGCACCATGGTGCAAGGAGGGGCAGATGCGTGACGCATCTTATGGCGTACAGGCGGCGCATAGCTGGAGTCGTGTCGCAAGCCCAACGCAACTCCTGCAATGCACAGGGGACGCCCACACTTAACTTGGTGCGTCACTCCTTACACCTGCTTCAAGCAGGCATAAGATTTGACGCAGCAGCGTCGTAAACTGACTCAGTGAAATCCTGTAGATTTCACTGCGTCAGTTTTACTGGGCTTTCCTGCAAGAGAACGCCCACCCTGCGACAGAACACCCACATGAAACGTGATGCAGGTTTCATGTGGTGCAGGGCTCTACAACGTGACGCATCTGCCTAGATGCGTCACGTTGTAAATAAGTTGCACCATGGTGCATGGTTTACGCCGCCGCGGCGTCACAAAAGTGACAACGGCGGCGTAAAAGTGTTGCAACGGGCTTGTAAATCTGCCCCTATGCGTTTCGGCCAGAGCCTTTAATTAGGTCATAGAGTGGTAGCATCTAAAGTGTCCTTTTTAAGGGCTACTGCCCTAATTACCTCCACCTCCATTATAGAACAGCTACACCAAAGCTAATATTTCCAATTTGGAAGTTAATGAATTTCTATTCATTTTTACACAAATTACAGTGGTGAAGAATCAAAGCATTTTAGGTAAATAATATGAAATTACTATAAAAAACAATATTCACTTGAAAGAGAAATACTCATTGGTGTATTTATCTTCACATTGATTCACAGACTTTCACATAAATTATTTAAAATGTGAAGTACAATACCGTTTTTACTGACATCGCAATGTACAATATTTACTTAAAAGAGAATATCTCTTTTGATGTAAATTTGTCTTCATGTTGATTCACAAACCTTTCTCATGAATTATAAACATTTCTGTAAAGTATATCACTTTAAATTGACATACTGCTTCTGTCAAGAAGCATTCGTATTATCACTCAACCTTCATGTGAAATCCTGTCACATTCCATGTCAATTGGTCTTTTAACTTGACTTTATAATTCTCTACAATACTCACACACACACATATTACCTACTGGCGGTCGCCAGTAGGTATATATAGTTAGGATTTTTTCTCTATGGGTTTTTTGAAAATTCTATGTCTAATAACTTTGGCGTTTGTGGACGGAATTGGCTGAAATTTTCAGAAAAATGGCACATCTTGTTTCTGAGCAGCCCCTGAAAATTTTGGGGGGGGTCGTCAAGGGGGGGCCGAGAAAAAAGGGGGTCCCAAAACGCGTTTTTCCCATGTTAATTTCCATAGGGCGGTTGGCCTCACTTTTAGCCCGAACGGCTGAATGGATTTGCACGAAACTTGGCAAAATTGTAGGGACTGGTAGCCCGATGTGCCTTTTGTAGGTCTCAATATATGTGCTCCAGTGGATTTTGAGAAATTAACGTTTAAAAAAAGATATATATCTGTAACAGCGGACTGGGCAGCGGCCCAGGACGCGTACTTTTCGCGCAACGGAGCTTTGTGAAGCGAAGCTGATTGGTTCTCCGGCATCTGTCAACATTCCAAACAGTCTGTAGCGGCCGCCATCTTGTCTCTCGGTAGGATCAAGAGACAAGAGGAGGCCAAAGCGAAGGGGCAAATGACCATAAGGGGGCATAGTACATTGTCGCTGACCCCCTAGGTTTGATGTGGAGGTTTTAAAAGGCCCCCGCGGGGCAAAAAAAAATAAAAATAATAATAATCGAACAGCTGAATGGATTTGCACGAAACTTGGCAAAATTGTAGGGACTGGTAGCCCGATGTGCCTTTGCTAGATCTCAATATATGTGCTCCAGTGGATTTTGAGAAATTAACGTTCAAAAAAAGATATATATCTGTAACACCGCACCGCTTCGCGTACTTTTCGCGTTACGGAGCTTTGCGAAGCGAAGCTGATTGGCTCTCCGGTGTCTGTAAACATTCCAAACAGTCCGTAGCGGCCGCCATCTTGTCTCTCGGTAGGATCGAACAGCTGAATGGATTTGCACGAAACTTGGCAAAATTGTAGGGACTGGTAGCCCGATGTGCCTTTGCTAGGTCTCAATATATGTGCTTCAGTGCATTTTGAGAAATTAACGTTCAAAAACAAGATATATATCTGTAACAGCGCTCCGCTTCGCGGAGATAAAATTATATGTGTATTACCTAGCTGTTGCTAACACTAGTTAGCGACGGCTAGTAGAAGATAGCGACCATCTTGGGCCCCACTTTGCATGTGAGTGATATTTATCACTAATGACATGCAAAGTGGGCATGCCAAGATGTTAGCGACTGGAAACAGTCGCTAACATCGCTATCTCCTATTATCAACTTTTGGAAATATTCGAGATAAGCGCGAATATCTCCAAAAGCTACCACCTGCCCTGAGCAGTTCTTAGCCATGTTATCCAATGGGAGGTGGATAACATGGCTAAGAGCATTAGCTCGGTAATGCATGAATATCGCTGAGTTTTCAGCGATATTAATGCATTGCGGTCGTTTTTTATCGTATTTCCGATAAACCTTGATAATAGCAAGGTTTATCTGCGATAATTTCCGACGGTAAAAAAATCGTTGCTAAGCATCGTTAGGGATAAATATCGCTTAACTTTGGTAATATGCCCCAACGTCTGTTAACGTTCGATTCGAAGGAAATCAGGAAGTGTTGAAAAACATTGTCTGCGCCTTCTTGTCTTTTTTCAAATGCCACACTTTTGTCGTGCACGGCAGCCATTTTAGATGCCTTGACCAGACCCACTCTGTGCACGCTGTCGATCCTTAGCATGGCTCCCCACCCTTGCAAGCATCTCCCCCAGGCAGTGGTCACCCCCGCTCTCTGTCTTATGCATGGGTAATAAACCTCCCCCCATCTGCGCTGCTCTTCCCTGAGAATCACACCCTGTGCCCGCCCGACACCTCCCTTTCGCCCTATTCACTACCGCACCCTCTGACACTCCTTTTCCTCTGTGTCCGATTGTCCAGGCTGGTCCTAGGGTATCAGCTAGCCCTGCAGATGTAGTTTATGGCCACAGCTGTAAAGAATCACCCCTCTTCAAAGGAGTTATAGTAGATCAAGGCCCACACTGGATGAGATCCGTCACAGCAGAAGCGTTGCTATTATCTGAAAACCATCCTGTATTGTGATTGGGGAGGGGACCGAGCCTGAAGCGGAAGATTCCAGGGATGACTCTTTGTACATCAAAGTTTTTACAATTATGTGTCACATTAAATATATATAGCACTCCGACAAAGTAGTAAGATTATAAAACTTTAATAATTTATAAATATATACAAGAAAACAAAAATAGTAATAACATATAAACATTTTTAGGGAAAAACAACGAAGTAGCGGTCGGCTGTGCGAATAGTCCCAACGCAGCACAACGTCCAGATTTCCGGCGTGGGGCGTCGCGGGGGGTGGGTCATCAGTAGCAAACTGTTGTGCGAATAGTTCCAAGGCAGCAGAACGCGCCGAAATCTAGATGACACGAAAGTGATGTCTAGTAAGTTGCCACCCAGCAAATAACGGCATGGGGCGTCGCGGGGGGTGGGTCATCAGTAGCAAACTGTTGCGCGAATAGTTCCAAGGCAGCAGAACGATGGCACCAAGGTGATGTCCAGTAAGTTGCCGCACTGGTTTTGGTATCCTACAATGCTGCTCCGAATAACGGCGTGGGGCGCCCCGGGGGAGGCGGCGTGAACGGGCCTCTCCAGGTGGAGTCTCGTCTGCTGTAGTGGGGCGCCCCTTTACCGTTTCAGTTGCCATTCCGTCCGTTTTTGGTCCACTGTGTCAAAAGCCGCAATTCAGCTGAGTTGCGCCCACTCTTGTGGTGCAGCGATAGGCGGCTGTCACAGGACTCTCAAAATGGCGGCAGGCTGTTTCCTTTTTGGGCCTGGTCCACTGAAATGGCCCTGGGACACCTTGGAAATCGGACGCTTGTCTGCTAGGTCTTGGACCCCATTCTCGAAAGCGTCCCCTCCGCCTTGAGAATTCATCAAAAGTTTTGGGGGCTCCGACTCCTGCAGGCTTCTGGTGGGGAGCGGCTGCCATGATTGCTCGCGGAATGACCACGACTGAGCTACGAGATGGTGGTGCTCTCTTGCTGACGCCAGCTTCAGTCTGAAACATCCAGAAACAAGGTGCGGCTTTCATCGTTTGGGGAAAAAAAAAAGTTTTCATCCAATGAAAAGTGTTGTTTTTAGGTCACATGATCAAGCCTTCCATCATTAGGAAACCAAAAGTAAAATGAACCAATGAAAAGTTTTATAAACAAGTCACATGACCTGTTATGCGGCATAGGGTGTAAAATGCGGAGAAAATACGTTGGCACGTGAGGCGGCGTCAGTAGCGGACCGATGTGCGAATAGGCCGAAGGCAATACAACGCGCCAAGATCCGGATGGCACCGAGGTGGTGTCCAGCAAGTTGCAGCACTGGTGTGGCCATCCTACAATGCTGAAAGTCGGCGTGGGGCGCCCCGTTGGCCTGTGAGTTTGCGTCAGTAGCGGACCGATGTGCGAATAGGCCGAAGGCAGCACAACGCGCCAAGATCCGGATGGCACCGAGGTGGTGTCTAGTAAGTTGTCGCACTTCTGTGGCCATCCTACAACGTTGAAAGTCGGCGTGGGGCGCCCCGTTGGCCTGTGAGATGGTGTCAGTAGCGGACTGATGTGTGAATGGGGCCAAAGGCAGCGCAACAATATTTTCTACTATATTTCCGGAGTAGAAGACACCACAAGGCGCTGAGATGCCAAGATCCGGATGGCACCGAGGTGGTGTGTAGCAAGTTGCCGCACTGGTGTGGCCATCCTACAATGCTGAAAGTCGGCGTGGGGCGCCCCGTTGGCCTGTGAGTTTGCGTCAGTAGCGGACCGATGTGCGAATAGGCCGAAGGCAGCACAACGCGCCAAGATCCGGATGGCACCGAGGTGGTGTCTAGTAAGTTGTCGCACTTCTGTGGCCATCCTACAATGTTGAAAGTCGGCGTGGGGCGCCCCGTTGGCCTGTGAGATGGTGTCAGTAGCGGACTGATGTGTGAATGGGGCCAATGGCAGCGCAACAATATTTTCTGATTTGAAGACACCACAAGGCGCTGAGATGCCAAGATCCGGATGGCACCGAGGTGGTGTCTAGCAAGTTGTGGCACTGGTGTGGCCATCGTACAATGGTAAAAGTCGGCGTGGGGCGCCCTGTTGGCCTGTGAGATGGTGTCAGTAGCGGACTGATGTGTGAATGGGGCCAAAGGCAGCGCAACAATATTTTCTACTATATTTTCGGAGTAGAAGACACCACAAGGTGCTGAGATGCCAAGATCCGGATGGCACCGAGGTGATGTCTAAGTTGCGGACCGATGTGCGAATGGGGCCAAAGGTAGCGTAACAAGATTTTCTGTATGGAAGATACCACTAGGCGTTGAGATGCCAAGATTCGGATGGCACCGAGGTGATGTCTAGCAAGTTGTGCCACTGGTGTGGCCATCGTACAATGGTAAAAGTCGGCGTGGGGCGCCCTATTGGCCTGTGAGATGGTGTCAGTAGCGGACTGATGTGCGAATGGGGCCAAAGGCAGCGCAACAATATTTTCTGACTGACACCACAAGGCGCTGAGATGCCAAGATCCGGATGGCACCGAGGCGATGTCTAAGTTGTGGACTGATGTGCGAATGGGGCCAAAGGCAGCGTAACAATATTTTCTGTATGGAAGATACCACTAGGCGTTGAGATGCCAAGATTCGGATGGCACCGAGGTGATGTCTAGCAAGTTGGTGTGGTCATCCTACAATGCTGAAACTCGGCGTGGGTCACCCCATTAGCCTGTGAGATGGCGTCAGTAGCGGACCGATGTGCGAATAGGCCGAAGGCAGCACAACGCGCCAAGATCCGGATGTCACCGTGGTGGTTTCATAGTTGAGAGGCACTTCATCTGCAGTGGGGCGCCGAGATCCGGATGGCACCGAGGTGATGTCTAGCAAGTTGCTGTACTGGTGTGGTCATCCTACAATGCTGAAATGTAGTGGGGCGCCCATTTACCGTTTCAGTTGCCATTCAGCTGAGTTTCGGCTGCTCTTGATGTTATAGCGACAGGCGGCTGCAAGAGGACTCTCAAAATGGCGGCCTGTTCTTTGGATTTGGGCCTGGTCCACTAAAATGGCCCTGGGACACCTTAGAACTCGGACGCTCGATTTTTTTTTCCTTTCCTGTACATGCAAAAAAAGGTAAATGCCCGGTACGTTACACGCTTCATCTGCCATGATGA